>NC_088257.1:11337500-16337500 GCF_036013445.1 Caloenas nicobarica
CAGTTGTGTCAGCCACTTGATATTCAAACCAGATCTTCATTTGGAATCACGTTTTTTATGTCAATTTTTTTAAAGAGCACAAGAGAAGCACTTTACCAAATACTTGTTCACGTATTTTCCAAAACCGTAAGTGGCACGGTTGGTCTCTTGAAACCTTTCCCGCGTCCAGAACAAAAGTTGAGAGCACCTCTGACACGTGTAACATAATTTTGATTATCAAAACTTTTATGAGAAACATGGGGGATGTTGTGTCACCTGTAATTCGCAATGATATTCTCATTGGCAATTGCTATTCAAATCCAACCATCCTACAGGCTCTAAAAACCAGCACAGATCATTAATTGCAAAGTAACTCTGGGAAAGGGAAAGACTGCAAAACTATTTTCCACTATCCTAATATTTACATTATACTAGTTTTGTATTTATTTTACTTATAAAGTATAAAATATCCAACCTGTAAATTAATATCTACTTTCACATGTATTTGGAAAAGGAAGAAGTTTGAAAAGTGAGAGATTGCTAGCTTTCACAAACTCCCATTAAAAAAATCTCCAAGCAATAGGTATAAAATAGTGAACTTCATCCAAATATGAAGGAAACACAGCACTTTGAAGACTATGTTTAGCCACCAAAAGGTTTTACAGACCGAAAAAAAAAAAAAAAAATCTATTCTCAGGGTTTGAGAACAGCAAAAAGGTCAAACCACTCGGCTGACAAAATTCAATCCCGCAGCCCAAAGGTGCAGTCGGCATCTCCAGCGCACGCGGCAAGAGCCGACGTGCACCGAGACGCGACCTCTTAATGACGAGAACAAAAACCTATAAAAGCAAAGCAGGAAGTTTTAGTACATTACAGAACAAATCAACCCACACGGATTAATTACTCCCAGCTTAACGAGACTGCAGTTCTGCTGCAACCTCCTCAGCCTGTCCCTGTCTTTATAACCTCCTGGTTCCAACCACCAGCTCCGAGTTCAGATTCAATCAGATTTCTCTCCGTCCATGAGCAAGTCCCATGCTGACTGTGGTAATACAGATACAAGGAAATCTAATTTAAGCTCCCTGCTATCCAGGTTCATAATGATTTTCAGACTTTCAGAATGGCTCCAGAAAGACAACAAGCAGGACCAAAAGCGGAACCAATTCTGTGAGATTTCCCAGGATAACAAGAATCATACGACAGTTTGGCTTGGAAGGGACCTGCTGTCTCCCAAAAACTGGTGTTATTGAAGCCCATTCTGGCTCAAAGGCAGAGAGACACACACATAGATACAAACTGCCACATAAAGTTTTTCTTCCCTAATTTAGTTTAAATTTTAAGATTCTTATGATGAAGGCTGTTCTATATACCTAGGTTGAGAAGTAGTGCTGGAGCAAGACACATCTCTCAAAATAAGTAAGTTGTGTATGTACTTTGAATGCCATTTTCACAAATACACATTGAAGACCAACTCCAAAACACCGCCAGCCTTCCCAAACGAGTATTTCTAATCAACTCGTTAATCACTTAAAACTGATCTCCCTTCCCCTGCCAGCACTCACATTCATTTCAATCACCTATAAAGCACATGGGCATATACGATGCTCCGGCTGGACTCTGCAATATGTTCTCATAAAAAGACATTTAATGCAGGTTAGATGCAAGGGAACACTGCAATATCTCTTTAAACTTGAGAGAGAGATAAGGTTTATTTGAGACAAGTGACCTTTAAAGTGCTGCTTGTCACTCTACTCCATCTCCCAAAATAAATCACAGCTTCTGTCTTCGTGTGTCATTTTTATTACCCAAACTGATTGTTCTTTTTTTCAGAGCTCACTAAGCAGCAATACATGGACAGGGTGTTTCTGTAACAGGACAGCGGACACGGGAAAGACTTGCTGGATGTGGTGGTGAAGTTGCTGAAAGTGTTGTATATAACATTGTCTTAACTATTGGTGAGTAACGTTCACTTTTTATTCGACTATGATTTTTTTGTGGGAGAAGCTTATAAATTATTGTTACAATTGCACCAACATCTTGAAAAATTATGTGTTCAGGAAACAAGTTCAAAATAGGTGAACGTCAGTATGTCCTTATTAGATGCTTTCAGATGCAGACATAGATACCTGAATTATCTTCTGACTAGTTGTATGTTCCAGCATCCACAGATAGGAAAGCCCCAAACATTCATGAAATTCTAATAAACACTCAGCACAGAAATAGACTACTTACTTACCACTTTAAACCATCACAATTTCATTTTTTCACAAGAAAGGATAATTTGGAATTTGAATATGAGCGCATTCGATGTGCTGGCACAGCCAGTCCCTACATCGGTGCCAGCACATCCTTGTGACTGACCTTTCCCAACAAAGAGATATTTAGCACCAAACCCCCCGCTGAAATGCCGTACTGCGGTTCAGAGTTGTACGTGAAAGGAAGTTAAGGAAATAGAAGTTATGGTCTGCACAGCCACCCACAGCTCTGCCCTCCCACAGAGTCTGGCAAATACTGTCGGTGATTACACCCAAGAAAATCAGAATCGACGAGGCAATTTTTAAAGAGATATTGCAAATTGCAATAGGAACAAAAGAAAGAAAAAACACTAAATCCTTCGGGAGCTCGTCCTAATAGGAGCGTCAATCTGTCTGGTCACACAAAATGTGAAGTTTTCAAGATGTGATGGGGCAGGGTGCTAAATAATCCCACCTTGGGTCCCTCTCCAAAAACGACCACGTTGGTGCCAACACTGACAAACTGACACTGCTGCACAATTGCCAAAATCTCATGGGTTATTCAGCTTTTTCTGCATCTGATGAGTATCAGAGGTGAATCAACCAGATGACGTCCTGTTCATTTCCTCTTGGATAACAGAAAGGTAACACTCTTCAGTTTTATTACTTCACTACGCTTTCATCACCAAAACCACACCAAATTTACAGCGAGGCAGTACTTCTCCTCCGTAGCCACAGAACACTCCGCAACAATTACAACTACACTGACCTTTTACAAATAATTTTCAAGCTATCCAGTGCAGTTGACTGAACTGCATCTCACTTGATCTCATTTGGAAGTATCTAATTTTTAAGACATCCAGTTTGAGGTGTCTGATAACCAAAGACGCAGGCAAGACAACAAAAACTGCCATGCAACTGGAAGACGCGTGTCTGAGCAGAGATTTCCCAACTAACACTAATTTTCTAAATTAGTATTTAATTTAGCTTTGCAGTAGTATTTCTATCTATACCTATGGCAACACTTGCTATACAAGAAGTAATTTGCCAACTTCCTTCAAGCATTAGGTCTGCAATTTTGAAATTAATTGAAGTATAAATTCCAATACATGGTCCATTTCGCAAACTAACAGACCATTTCTACAGGCCTACATCGAGTGCGTCTGCAGGGACATTTACTTCTTACGTAAACACCATTTACTCTCAGCAGTGAAATCACACAGAATACTCGGGAATTAAATTAAAAGCCAATTCTGGTATAACAGATTTTTAAGATTGCACATGCCCCGTATCACAGAGCAGATGACGTGATCTTCGACAAGATGACCACCAATTAACTCTTTTGAGAAGCACACTAAAAATGACTGTTACCCTGAGGAGAACTTTCCTTTATGTGCTCACCTGGGAGGTTTTGCTAAAAATTAAGGCTATAGAAAATTCATTGCAGAGCTTATATAAAGAGAAAGGCAATCACAGAAGTTGTAAGTGAAGTTTTGTTATAGGAGTGCTAAACTGAGACTTTTGTCTTTGTATTTACCCTTCTTTCCAGGGAAAGGAATCAGAAGAACCTATTTCAGCACAGCTCTTCATGCTGTATTTCCTACATGACTTATTTTTGCATTTCCTGGTCTCTTTTCCCTATGGAAAACCATATCTGTGCCTTTGTACCACAAGTTTTTAAAATAAATATCGGTGTTTCCTGGTACAGTTTGGATATCCGAAAAACTCATGTTGAAAAGGCACAGACAACATGAATTTGCAAAATAGTCTTGATGGATGGACACAAGACCTATGAATTATCTTTTTCTACATGTTAAATAAGCTTCAACATTGTGTTTCAACCTGCAGTAAATGGCATGTTTATTAAACCTGAAACCAAATTACTAAAGGTCTGCGTAATTCTCTCAATGTACAGTGTCCATTAAAAATTCAAATTAATGGAAAGAAAGGTCAATAAGGAAGCAGAAGTTTCGCCTCATTCTTTGATACTCCTTGACAGCAAAGTTTTTCATCAGTTTTCCGAGGTCCCTGTATGGATGTTTACAACCAATCGACCTAGCCTGTACACATCAGAAACATCAGCCTCTGAGGGAACAGTCTGTCCTTCTACAGGCCGCGTAAGCAAAATTTTATGTCCTTGGTTTTACAGATTGTCAGTAACCTCATACCTTATTTGCTTTTCTGAAGTTCCCTGAAATGTTGCCAACAAGAGTAATAATCTTCAGCACCAACATGGGGTTTTATTGCCATGAAACCCCCGAGGACGAGCAGGGTCAGGGCACACACACCTCTGCTGTGTCACCCTAAAAACCACCACCCGCTGCCACACCAACCCCACCAGCTCTCACAGCCTAACAATCCCAGTCTTAAGGCATACATATTTATTATTTTGTTTATTGCTTGAGGTTTTCCATTAAGAGGTTTTCACTGTTTTAAGCTGGAACCCATTAACACACCCTTGGATCATTAACTGTGATCGCACATGATGACCTCTGAGCTTTCAGAAATGCTCCTGCCCAGCCTCCCTTGCACCCAAGTGGTTTAAGGGTTCCAATTTTCCTTTCTCAGATGACACAGAAAGTCTAGACTGTTAAAAAAAGCATGTTTGCCTTCAGTTTGAAAAATTAAAAAGTGCCAAATTAAAGAGACCACCTGATCACAGAACTGAAGGGGACACAGCCCTCTGAGCCCTCTGCCAGCTCCCACTTTTCATCACTCCATCCTTCCATTCCCTTCATACGCCATTACCTCTGACGCCCTTGACTCAACACCTTTCACAGAGTTAATATTAGAATGAATTAGTTCTGTCTAAACACCTTCCTTGTAATTCCCATTTGCACTTCCAGTCTTCGGGTTTCCCTGTTTTTTGGCAGCCCTGCTGGGCGCTTTCCCCTTCCCTTTGCACTCCCACGTACATCTCCAATACCTTTGTGATTTCCTACAAACCAAACCCCCACCACGGCAGAAGAAAAGCTCTGCCCAGAAGCGGCCAAGTGGCTCTGCTGGGCACAGCAGCACTATTCCGGATTTCGGTTTAGCTCTGGTACCTTGGTAGTTTCTCTGCCAGACCCCTTGCTGGCTTTACAGTCAATGCTGTTTCCCTTCGCCTCCAACTTGAGCAAAGTCGGCATTGTGGCATCTTATTTGCCAGTTGTTTTGGTGGTCTCACTATGTGCCTGCAGTTCCATCGTCAGTTTGTTCATTTTCACAAGACAATAAATTTCTTTAATTAGTTCTATTATTCCTACCAAAACAAAAGCAGCGGTGCTTACTCCCACTGACATGCAGTCAGTCTCTCACCAAGCAAACCTTTCTGTATCCCACTTTTTGTTCTCACCCACCCCATTCATTCCATCTAAAACAAAAAAAAAACCTCACCCACACATAAAAGGAAAAAAACCCACCCTCTCAGACATATTTTCTTGGCATCAGTAAATTACTTTAACCATCTCACCAAAAACAACTGGAAACCACCAAAACCAACTGGAGTTCTCTGAAGTTATTCTGCAGCGTTTTCATTAGCCTGCTTCCAAAGGATTTATGTACATTAGCTCTGGTTTATGTTCACCTTTACAGATGAGCTCCAACTCTGCTCCAGTTTAAAAATGTTTAAAATACACATAGAGCTGTGGTAATGGGAGAGGAGAAACTTGCTCCTCAGAGATTCAGAAAGAGGCCACTTAAGGATCCGCAGCAAGGGGCAGCTGAGCCCAGCCGAGCCGCCTGTGCTGACATCAGTCCTCAGCCAATTGAATGCAAACAAAACCATTTTCTCCTTAAAGACCACAGATGTTCCACCAGTGACACAAAAGAAGATTTCTTCAGATTTTTAAAGAGCATCAGTGATGTCTTTTGTTTTGTTTTTAGAGCGAACTGATGGATCAAATTGCCAACAGGTTCAGATAAAATCCTATGACCTCCAACATCATGCAAAGAAAAATGATGCCTATCCAACTAAACAAACCTTAGATCATCATCTTTTTTGAAATATACAAAAGATGGGCTTGCTGACAATATATATTTCAATATTTGTTTCAATTCACTGGCCACAGTACATACTTACTCCAGTATTATTGGTGCTACAGACATGAATCTCAAAGAAACAAGGACCAAGTTGATACCATTCGTGACAGCCTTGCACTGCCCTCAAAACTATCCTTGTAGCCTTCCTAAAATAACCCCAGGCTTAGAAAGAAAAAAAAAAAAAGCCACAACACAAAACATCTAAAAGAATTAAAAACCCCTAGAGGCTGTTCTACGCCCCTGGCAGCCAAGAGCTTTTTGGTCTTCATGGCTCCTACAGCATGTAAAAAATAAAATCCTCTCAAGTGTTACGTTTCCTTAGTTACAATAAGGTGACATGAGGACAGAATTTCAAACTAAATTCTGGTGTTGCCTTAAACCACACATGTAATGCAATTTTAATTTGGTTTTCATATGTCTAAATTATAGATTACTGCTATGCCTTAACTCATGATAATGCTAAGTGTCTGACATGCAAATATCTCTGCTTTGGAGAAGAAATGGGGACTTGAGCTGTGAAAATTCACCTGTGAAAAAATGTACCAGTATTGATGAGAGCTCCATAATACTGGGAATATCGGACACGCAAACATAAGTTGCATGTTTTACAACCACCAACTAATATAGATCAACTCTTCTCTGGTCCATTCACAGTGTAACATTTTTAAAATATCAAGAATTGTGTTTTGTTATTATGAAAATGTAACAGGAGTGTTCAAAAAGACTTATTTTCAATGCCAAGAGTTCAAATTTCACTGCTCTTGCCACTGAAAAATAATACAAGACTAAAAAAAAGCCATGTCTAAATAATTACAGCAGCAAACAAGCCATGCCAGCAGCTGGTGATGCTGTAAAGTGTGTTCCCAGGTCACCAAAGGGCAGCAGTCGACGGCAGGGAGCTCTCGCCCTGGGACAACACCGCAGGGCACCCAAAATTCCTCATCTGCAGCGAGTTTCACCTCAGCTGAGTCAGTTATCAACGCTACCGTGGTGATGATGGTCCCTCTTCGCACAGCCCCAGGCTGCTGCAAGCTGACGTCGCTGTAATGACATCATGCAAGTGCCACTGGGCTGCGGGGACGCAGGGAGCTCAGGGCGAGGACGCCGACGCTGTGAGCAACACCGAGCACCTCTCAGCTCAGAGCTAAGGGGCCCCCAGGTCCTGCATATGCAGAGAAACAAAAGAACGCCAGTCTTCCAGCTACGCTTTCTTTCTGTATTCATAAAGAAATGCATTCGTGGAAGTGAGAGGAGCAAAACAGGGTGGTCCCGAACTCAGCTGTAGCTGTAAGCAGAATTGTAACAAAGCTGGTTTAAACCAAACAAAGGAAATAAATGAACAGATAGGCGTTTATTTGTGTATTAGGAGCCGATTTCCGACAAAAACAATACTTCAGGAAAAGGCTTTTTTTTTTTGTTGAAAAGTAGTACGATGTGTACTTGCATTTAACCTCAACATACTATATACAAGAGTATAAGAAAATCCAAGCTTTCTAGAGTAAATGGCCACAGAGCTCATATTAAACCATTTTTATCTTTATAAACTATCAAACAAAAAGTACATTTAAAAAGTTTTGCGGAAAGTATCTTGCAAGTTGTTATAAAAAAAAACTCCAGAGCTAAACTTTTAACTAAGCGCAAAGAAAATTGGCATTCATCAGTCCAAGCACTCAGGGATTGGAATATCGAGTAACCAAGAGGCTGTGCTCCTACAAACCAATTCTGATGGGGTAACAAGGCAATCCTTCTGTTGCAGGGGATGGAGGGGAAAAAAAGGTCAAAAAATATGGAAAAGGAGAGATCATAAATATGATGAGGAGCTGGTTGAAAACTCCAAAAATTCAAAAGAGGGCTCAACCATGCAAACCAAAGCTCAGAGAAGGGGAGAAAACAGTCAGCAACCAGACTGGAGGAACTCACCCACTGCACACAGACTCGCACAGACCGAGAAAAGAAAGCAAAGGATCAGCTAGTCATCCTGAAAACATTTAAAATTCGTACTACCAGGGCTATGTTCCATGTAAGTTCATTAACACAGACAAGGACGACATCGAATCAAATCAAGGACACACTATCCAAGCTCTGCTTTTTTCTTCTGAGGAGCTGAAAATAATCTTTAATTGCATGAAGGTTTCAACTCAAGATCTTGGAGGCCAAACTGATACCCTTTGGAATCAGAAGATGGTGTTACACTGATTTTAGTTACGGGTAACTAAAACTTGCATCACGTGTCCCTCTGAGACAACAGCAGAAATAGGAATGGGACTGAAAAATTACTCTGAGTCTTCCGCTCTAACCCAAACACAAACTTGTACCGAGCAAACGTATCTTGTTATTATGCTCAGCATTATTAGATTTTTATCTAAACGGCAGAAAGAGAAGAACAACACAGAAGCCCAGAGAAAATAAATTACTGTCTACAGTCATAAGACAAGTTTAACATGCACCTGGGATCTTAAATGAAACTGTTTTCCTTCAGGAACAAACATTTTAGAACCTTAGATGTTAATTCAAACCCCCTTATTTTCTATAAAAAGCACATTATCTCAAAAAGCATCCCTTTTTAAATATCCTCTATAGATAGATTATCCAACCACTCCGTATTTTCCCCATCAGACCCTCCTGCTACACAAATGTGTATGCGTTCTAGGCTTGGGAAATTGTTAGGATGTGCATAAAATTCCTATTACAGGAGAACCATATATATCTAAATCATTAAGTTTAGAGCTTTCTTTCAGAGTGACTTCATAACGCGTCTCCGTTTAAGAGTCTAATACCACAAAGTGCATTACAGACAATTTAACAGACACTGAGGAAGTTATGACCAGAATTACAAAGACAATCAGAATCTTGCTGAGATACATAAGAAATATTTAAATTTTTTGCCTTAAAATATTGCATTGGTATCAGAGGAATTTAGTTTAATATCAGCTGAATGCCTCTTGTCCTTGCAAACAGAAGCAGATCTCCACAAGACCAATGCAAAGTCCTCTAACCTTCATCCTCCTCTGGAGCGGCAGCGACTTGACAGCCAGGGCTGCTTTGATCACTGCTCTCCACACTCCTCGCTGCTCAGCATATTCACCATGTTTGCATAGGAACACCTGCATCTATTTATCTCTTTTTTTTTTTTTTTTGGTAGTCTATCGTTCCAGAAAGTGCACAGGCAAAGACCATTTCTTCTGATGCGGGATTCTGCCCCTGTCCTGGTACCTCCAGACACAACTGACAGAGGAACGACCATCATCTTTCTGCAAAGGAGATGGTGATTTCTCTTGGACACATTTCCATGTATCAGCAGAGTCTTGAGAAATAACGCTGAGCTCTAAAAGAGCCTGCACAGAAGGGCCAAAAAGCTCATACAGCTCATCTTTGGGTGCAATGCAGAAATTCATAACCTCGGAGGTCTCTGTCTCAGTTTGTCCTCCCTCCATGCAGGAGAAGAGATTGCATCCATTACTTTACAGATATCTAGTCCATCCCTTTTACTTTCGGAATCCAAAAGCAGCAGAGTTTCTCGGAGATGAGGGGTGCACGTAATGCAAACTGGTGTGTGCAATGCAAACTGGTGTGTGCAATTCTGGTGCTCGGAAAATCTCTACCAGGAGGTGACGGAGCTCCTAAAGCTGCTTCTCCCGTGGGTCACTCACAGCCAAATTAACCTCCTCAGTGAAGGTTAACCTTCCCAAGTGTTCTCCTTTACATACCTTTACGAAAGCTTACCTTTCTGATTAGTCATCTGAAACATGTCTTCATTTTGCTCTGATTAAATAGATGTATCATTACACTGGCACACTCGGAACAGCTATAATTACAACTGAGTCAACAGCCCATTTTCAGACTATTGTCCTATACCAGTTTAAAAGCAACTAATTAAAAAAATTCTGGGACAGATATCTACATAAATCTAGGAAATTTTGAATTTAATCACTGAGAAAGTAAATGAAAAATTAGATATTCACTGCTCTATGGCAAAAAATGGTTCTAGTTTCAAAATAGTATCATAAAATACACTTTCAAGTTAAAAGTTAGAAACTTGCATATTTAAAACTCTGACATCAGTTATTTTGCTATAATATGTATTATTATAAAACATCTGTCACAGAAACAGATTTGTGGTACAAAGCTCAGCTGAAACCAAAATGGAACAAACTTGGACATAATTCAGCTGATCAGTGTGTTTAATCCTATGCACATTTCTCCTCACAGTTGCAGAACATCATGAACAGATCAGTTTAAAAGTTTGTGGGGGTCTACAAGAGTTTTGGGGGGCTTTGTAGAAGAGGATTAGAGGTGCTTTTAAAGAACTTTTACTTATGGATTGGATTGCAAAACCAGTTTATCAGTTTGTATTAGCCATTAAAAAAAAAAAAAAAAAAAAAAAGGAAAGGAAGGGAAAGAGAAACATTCTTCCCCCTCCCCAACACTTTATACCATTTTATTTATGAATAGTAAATGAGTGAATAAATGGCTTGACCGGTATGGCAGTAATCCACTGGGTATCATCCAAAGAACTGACACGGGGCGTCAAAAACCTTTATGATTTTTTTTTTTTACTGTTATCTTACCCCTGCAAAACCCTTATCTGAGCACAGGGCTGCTTTTCTGTGGTTCCTCACTTTGGCCCAAACTCTACAGAAAGAGCAATCTCAGCTGAAGTACCAACGTGACTAAGCATTCCCATTTTTTAAGCAATATTACACGTTCACAACTCCTTAATAAGAGTGGTGCAGGTAAGCCAAGCTTAAGTAAACTGATCCTTTCATAGTTAATGTCTATAGAGCAGGAAGGGAAGAAAGCGAAGGGGTCTACATGGAGATGGAGACACAGATGATGATACAAACAGGCCAACGCTTGCCAGCAGCATCTCTAAGGTGAGGAGCCGCAATTACCTGGTTGAGCCCTTCAAGGCAACGGGGTACCAGCAGCTCCGCTTTCCCTCGTGATGGGGTGGACTCAGCACACGCAAAACAGGCAAAATTCAGCCACACATACACCCACCAATTTACACATTGACTTTGACAACTCCATACAGAGACCCCAAAGCTCAACATTTTTGCCCCCATACACAGTGAGGTTCCATTTGTATTTTATCAGTAAAAAAAAAAAACAACAACAAAAAAAACCCCACCCTGCACAAGGACTCCACACACCCAGCTCTGCTGCTCCACACCATCATGTCACTTAGACTCTAAACTTTTTGAGACCAAAGTCAAGAGCAAATTTCTTGCTCCAAAGTCAATGTCATATCTTGTGATGTCAAGAGCAGAAGGGTTTTGCCTTCAAGCCCTGCCGGCTTTCACATGCAAAAAGTTGCACGGTCTTTATTCTAGCATGTATGAGCTGCAATACGAATACAAACTTGTAATAAATAATAAATAATAATGAATATACGCCCAGCCTCAGGTTTATAAGGCAATTCCCTTGTCTTGGGTGACTACTCCTTGGCAGTAGCGTTAATAAAACATCAGCAACTCAGCTAATTTTCTGAACAAGCACATCAAATAGTAAGAGTCTGACAAATACTGTATTTTTTTATTTCTTTAAAGGCTTTTATCTCAATAGGTAGGTTTAGCTCGAATGTTCTAGATGTCATTACCTCCTTTAAGAGAAACATCCTTCCCTCCCCAGTTTCTGCATCTTCAGACACAAAATAATTTGGGCCCTTTAAAGCTAATTGTAATTACATAGTTCAGCTAAATAATTAACCAATTCCACAACGCTGCACAAAGGAAACAACCAGTACAGCTTCATACAGCTTGAAAATTGGAACATCAGTGGGTTTGTATACCAATATTTTCAAGTTAGCAAAACATGCAAGCAGTCACAAAAATGTTACACTTCAATAACACTTGCTTCGTATTTATAGGCTAAAAAGCAAGCTTTACACATTTCATAAGCAAATGGCATTTTTATACTTTCTATTAATTTGTAAGCTATTCGTCTAGAAAACAATTCCAAGATTTCAAGGTCCCCCTCTTCCCGTTTAGAAATGATTCCACAAGAACAGTCCATGCACAGCCCCGAGTGCAGCATCTCATCCGAGCAGCACTCGGGGTTTGAGAACTGAACATTCAAACAGCACCACGGTTGTCAATATATGTCAGAGAAATGCAACACAGACAAAAATCTTACTTACTTTGGAGGCCCACGGTTGCAGGCAGTTGGCATAACATCGAACGAGAAAAGCCATTTCTTAGGCTGGGGAAAAAAAGTTTCCTTTCTCAAATAAATGCCACAGAAAAAAAAAAAAAAGGAGTAAAATCCCTTCTGGATTCTCTTTAAAAATCATAAACCAAAGCAGCAAATATACATGTACGCAACTTCTCAGGCTTGAATTTCACACTGAATTCGATTACAGCTTCCACTAGATCTGAGGAGTTTTCAGTATTGCAGTGAGTTAGCAGCAGCAGCAGCAATTCCTATAAAAATGTTCCGGTTTTAACAAGCACATAAATTCAAATCAAAATGTTTCCTAGCTTTTAAAATACAAATATCCATACGTTCCCCCAGGCAAGAGGCATGTACCCAAAAAGTGCTGCTAAAATTGAATTAATTCTGAAATGGATTAGAACTGCAGGTTAAAGCAACAATGCATTAAAAGGTGAGATATCAATTCTTCAAATTCCTTTTTTCTCTTCACTAAAATGCATTTACAAGTGGCTTATCTTCGGGTCCACTTTTCAGAAACTTCACGTTCACATTATAGATGAAATTTTGCAGAGGTTCTTCAGCATCTTAGGCGATTCAGGAATCCCACACCCTGGATATTAAAGTTTCTTCTTTATACTCTTGTCCATCATAACTGCAAAAATTGAATTAGTGTCCAGATTGTAGCTCCAGGATATATGCTCTAACAGGTTTGCACTGTGGAATGTATTAAAAGCCTCTGCGATACAAACCCTTTTCTCTTTTGCCCCCCCTCCTTTTTTTTTTTTAATGCAGTTTACAACTCTGCAGTGTTGCTTAGTATTCTAATGCATCAGTCAGATACCCCGGTTAATCCACGCCTAGCTTCTCCAATTAAAACATTTCTGTAATGCACAACAAACCAGTACGTCCATAGCTACAGCAAGCCTGGCTGCTGGAGTCCTAATTCCTACTATCTTTGCTGGCTTCTCAGCAGCTCCCTCAGGAGAAGCTCCCATCGATTGGATGCTCCGCAGCAAGATGAAATATCTAATAAGGAGGAAAGAGAGTGGGAGGGGAAGGGAGCTAAAAGGATGACATCACCTGGATAGAAAGCCTTTAGAAACTGCATTAGATCAATTGGCTACTGTATCTGCAGATGCAGCCAACAGAGCATCTTTACTGACCTAATATAAACACACATAGCGGTACAGCTGCTCAGCAAAACACCCCTGCTCCACATTATATTTTATTTCATTTTATGATCTATTAATGCATATGTTCTGAATATTTTCCTTTTTTTTTTTTTTTAATCTCTTGTATCTATTAACACTTTCAACAGCACTTAGGTGGATTATTTCTCATCTTTGCATCCAAATTTATAAATAACTAAAATAAATATCTGCAGGCATTCACATGCATGCACACACGATACACCCATAACCAGTTCACAATAAAATAATTTCTGCTTTTATGTATGTATGTCACACAAAAGCCTCAACATTTTTATCTCATCCTATACACTCATTAGGAGATTTCTGTCTAGAACGGGCAGTAAATTTCTTATTGCAAGGTGATGTTTATAATTCTCATAATTTTAGTGTTTTTGAAACCACGTTAAAAGTTTTGGTGGGTGGGGTTCCCCCCCCCCAAATCAGGACTAATTCTGCTTCTAAACAAAATCACCTTAATTCTAGAGTAGTCACTTTAATTTCATAATTTATTTTTGCAAGTAAAACCTGAGATATTTGCAAGCAGCTTAGTATCTTGGATGGCAGCCCAGCCTGCTGGAGAGCTGCTCTGAGGAAGCACCTACGAGATCCCCCACCTTGGAGCTGGGGCCGCCGCGATGGTTTCAGTTCCTCGAAGGCAAACGACTTAGAAGGGTGGAACGCACAGGGGAGAAAGGTGGGGAGGGACAGAGGGTGCTGGCTCTGTCAAAGCCATTATTTAGTATTCTGGATCATTTATTTCATCTGCAAGAAGGGGCACTCACTGTTTCCGTTTTCCTCTCTTTGGAAAGGATTTTCATTGTCACGTGTCTCGTTATGCCCAGTTTGCATCAGACTCAAGGGTAAATCTCCAAATCCAAACCAGGCCCTGCTGGCCATACAGCAGAGGAGCTTCCACGAGTGGCCCAGTGGCAGCAAGGGCCAAAAATCCACTTTTTTGTTTGCTTGCTTATCCTTGAATACTAAACCAGGTGGTTTGAGGCCATCCACCCAAAGTTCTTTTTCATCTACCGTGCCAAGGGGCAGGTGGAAGAAGATTCTTACATTTTGGAAGTCAAGTTGCACCAAGGGGACACCCCACCGCATGTCAAACCACAGGCTCCTTCCAGCAGTCATACCGAAGTTGAATTCTTCCCAGGATATAACCCAGGTTTATGATGGGAGTTGCACTTTAACTAAGAAAAAACCCTACCCCTAGCACCTTCCAAAATTGCCTTTAAAAAAAAAAATAAATGAGAAGGTATTGATGTCTCAATTAACCTCTATCAAACAATGGAAATAATAACAGATATAACCAGCCTTCATAAATACTACTGGGTTTAATTTGTATTTAAACATAAAAGCAAAACTGAACTTCATTCCTGCACTTGCAAAATTCGCAAACTCAAAGTCTATTTCATTTTTAAAAGCTGAAAGAATTTTAGATAATTACTTCAGATTTTTAAAATGCACTACACCAGCTGTACAAATAGCTGTTTCTTGTACTGTTCCTCAATACTGAACAATAGGCTACATATGTCAGCCTCCCCTTCCATACAACTGTACTGCATCTTTTCTAATAATTCACAAAATTGCATTCAAAACCACCTTAAAAATCTAATAACACGCCACAATGATAAATCTTCAGCAGCAATGAACACCCAAATACTGCTATGCAGTGTTACCTGTGTTATAGTTACCACCATCACAATTTATATCAAGGAGAAAAGCAAATCCACCCAGCTAAAGGAAACCTCTCCCCGCCTGCACGCACACCGCCAGCACCAACATTGACATTCACCTCCCAGCCGCATTTTAAACCGCTGCATTCTGCATTAAATCCCATCCACTACAGACTACAGCGCGGATGCCATATTTTACAACTCCTGTAAACACCAGCTCAATAATGGGAATAAAATTCTATTTCCTTCTAGTTTTGCCTTTAAGTGCAGATGACATCATCGCTCTGCCTGCCCGCCAATGAGCGTGGCCGCAGGGTCCCGGGGGGCTGCGACCAGCCCTGCGCCCCAGCCCGAGCGGGGAAAACCTGACCTACTTCCACAGCCCAGCTTTTGGGGCATCCCCCCACCCATTGCTGAGTTGGGTTTTGGTTTTTTCTTTTTTCTCCTCCTTTTTTTTTTTCTTTTTTTCTTTCTTTCCTTAAACACACACATTTCTGCAGCCCCAGCCCCCTGCTGCACAAAGCTGTAAGTTTTTATAAACTGTCTGCTTAAAGGGCGAATCTCAAAACTAAAGCAACTGAGATGAAAAAAAACAAACCAAACAACAAAAAATCCCAAACAACAACAATAAAACCAACCAACCAAACAAACAAAACATGATATAAAAGCTGCTCCATAGTGATCATGAGAAAAATACTTATGAAGAACTGCAGCATTGGGTAGAATCACAAACAATACATCATCAGTTTTATTTTAAGCCAGATTCTAAGTTTTTAGAGAATCTTAAGGAAAAAAGCCCTTCAGCCTACAACCTCTGAATTAAAGGTGGTCTTTGTTTCTTAACACCAATTTCTTTCCATATTTGAAATATCACTCTATACGTTTCTATGCATCATATTCCCTTTATCCTCCCATAACACTATCTGAATCCCCCTGACTGGTAAATAAATCTGCATGTTCTAATTGTCTAACAAGTCACTGAAAAATGGGGTGTTTTTAAAAGGACAGTAAGGCCTTTCATAATTTAAATGCACGCTCAGTTCAGCAGGATTAGGGTCTCCTCTCATTTAAGGACACCTCAAATTGAAGTTCTGCAAAGGCAGAGCGCACTCGCAGCCGGCAGCAGGAGGAACCCCTCCAGCAGCACCGCTTTTTCCTGATTAATCAGAGAAAGAAAAGCCCATTGTGCAGCACCGGAGGGGAGGAACGGGCGCTGGTCTCAAAACCATCATGGCACTGGCTGAACAAGCAGAAGAAACCGCCGAGGTGCCAGCGAGCCGAGGGGCCTGGGTCTGAGCAGGTACCTTAATTTGCACTCCCCTCTCGTGAACAGAGCGGCTAAGGTAGAGCATCCAGCCTCCAAGCCCCGGCTGGGGGCTGGGGAAGGAGAGCAGCTGCTTGGAAAGCAATCTGTCATTGCACACACTCGGGCAAAGATGTTTCAGGCTACAATAATTCATTCTAATACAGTTTTGCGAGTGGGAATTGCCAAACACAACGGCGTAACGCAGAAATATTTTAGTATTAAGGGCACCTTGCATCAAGAGGTGATTTCAATATATTTGAGTACTTTAAATCTTTTTTCAGGAGGTGGGGAGCGTGGGTGCAGCAGCAGAGGCAGCTGCAGTGGGAGCTGGATGCAGCCCCTGCTACACTGGCACAGCTCGCTCAATTCTGTGTCACTGTGGAATGTTTCTCCCATTTCTCCCCCATTTAACTTAAGCATCTTAAATGAATCATTGTATTTTCATGGCAAGGGCTAGCCCCTCACAAAGGCTTCTCAGGAATTTCTGTTTAAAGGTGGGGGGGGAATACAACTCTCCACCCTGTTCCTGACCCTTTTAGCAGGCAGAGGCAGGGAAATCAGGACTGCCGGCTCCCCTGCCCCTTCAGGGTGACATTACACGGTACAATCGCATCCTTAGGTCTGTGGCTTTCCACGGTAGCACTTACTAACAGGCTGGAGAAAAATCCTAACGAAAGATCTGTAGGACTCGCAAGTGGTATGAAAACACGATCCATCCTAAGGGAAGGAGGGAGGGAGAGCAGGAGGGAGCGGGAGAGGGAGGGCAGAGACTGTCATCATCCCCGAAGTGATGTAAGCTTCTAAATATAGCACCAGCAATACAGAGGAACAATAAAAAGGCACCATGGATTCAATTTCTCCATCGCTTTCGCACTACCCCGACCATCTTTCTTCAGCTGTTGTGTTAAGCACGGAAAGGTCATCTCCTATTTGTGGCGATTCAGATTTATATGGTTTATAATACTTTCTTAAATATATTTATAAATTACAGCGCTCTCCTGCAGATCTGACTGTTGGTGCAGACGCTCTGCAGAGTCGGGCAGCAGCATGATCAGCATTGCAAACAGGGCCAGGGCCAGCACGGGAGGAAGAGGACAGTCCCCTCTGCTACAGACTCAAACAAAAAGTTCATTTCTACGGTTTGAACAGAGATGATTCATATCAGGCTCCTCCCTTCCTTCCTGACATCTCATTTCGGCAAGGGGTGGGGAAGTTTGGGAAAGTACACTACCCAAAAATCCCTGGTGACGAGAAGAAGTGGGCACCAACCCCAGAAGGGTCAGTTTGAGGGACTGAATCCACCCAGAGATACAGAAAGGACGAAATCTCTAATGGCTTTATACTGAAAGAGGGTAGGTTTATATTAGTCATAAGGAAGAAAATCCTCACCGTGAGGGTGGCGAGAGCCTGTCCCAGGTTGCCCAGAGAGGTGGTGGATGCCCCATCCCTGGAGACATCCCAGGCCAGGCTGGACGGGGCTCTGAGCAACCTGAGCTGGTGCAGATGTCCTTGCTCATGGCACTGGATGAGCTGGGAAGGTTCCTTACAGCCCAAAACATCCTACAATTCTCTGAATATAGAATTTTGCTCACGAAAACATTACCTTAATCTAGTCTCCATGCCAAAATCAGAGCCCAAACCTGATACGGGCCTGACTGTAATTTCCTCAGGTGCCACCTACCTGGGAAGCCAGTTGGAGTTTCAGGTTTGGAAGTTGTAAAGCCCATCAATGTATATATTCATTTTCATCCCCAAAAAGCTGATATGAAAGCCAATATGAAATACCACTTTTTCTTCCCTCATTTATAAAAACTGTATCTCAAGTTAAAATGAGCAGATTAAGACCATTTAGAACATAAGGTACCAGCACACCTCCCACAAGAAAAAGGCCTCTGATTAAATGACCTTGTTAATAATACATTAACTCCACCAATCAGGTTAAAAATCATTAAAATGCCACTCCCAATATTTCTTCTGTCATTTTTCTTGAGGATTAACACCAAACTGGAAGCCTGAAAGCAAGAAGGGGGGAGGGATCTGACTCTTCCTAGCAAATTTCAAAATTTCTCTCTAAGCAAGTGTGATTTTGACCAGTCAACTTTCATTTAACAGTAGCCAGGGCACCCAGCTTGCAGAGTGTATGTGACACAAGCATCATCTCAGGCATGACATCTCATGAACAGTTTTTTCTTAGGAATAGACCCATGTCTGGAGGCACCACTTTTAGACAGCAAAGTGTAAATGAACAGACTTGCCTGGAGTCAGCCATAGTTCACGCACAGGAATCTTGGCCGACGCTGGATCCAGGCTGGGACCAGCCAGGTGTAGCATAGTCTGAGCTTGGGCAATAGCAAGTAGAAGGGAGAAAAGGGTGAGTAAGGTAGTGCTCCCGAGGGGTTTACTACAAGGGCAACCACAGCACGATGCAGGGATCCCCAAACCTGCCATGCTGGGGAGCGCAGCACAGCCCCCGAGCAGCTCTGCAGGGCTTCTTCCCTCACCAGACCAAGTGTCACACCATAACGCTTTCCAAATTTTCTCATTTTCTGATGTCATCCAGCCCTCACTGCCTTTGAAAGTGGGAAGCTGACTACACTCTTGGAAATTTTACCCCAGCATCATTTGGGGTCCCTCCCTCCACTCTGAGCAAAATGGCAGCAAAAGCCCAGTTATTCTCACACAGTCTGAGAAACTGAACAGCTAAAGCAAGGGACAGGCCAGATGCCAAACCTACGCTCCAAGTTGACAAACCACAACTGTTAAGCAAACTCTAAAGGAAACAAAAATTGAAATCATAAAGCCCATATAAGCATTGTGGCTACATTACCTCAAACTAAAACTTCATCATGTAAGAACAAAAAACTCTAATACTCAGCGACAGAAAACAATTCTGACTTGCAAGAAGAAAGTATCAACAAGGAATTAAGCTACAATGATCGCCCCATTTAGCGAGAGACTTCATTTAATCACCTATTTCAAGTATTTCATCTGTCAAATATATCCCCATTAAGAAAGTTTCCACATATCAAGTGTAAAATTACGAATGCTGTTAAATGTCATTAGATAGCAATCAGTTCTATGCCAAAACCAAAGATATTCTTCTAGCTATTCTCTTGTACAGATAGTGGTTTTCATGCCAAGTTTTTCAAGGAAAACAGGGCATCCAAATGCTTGTGTTATGCACTGACATTTTCTGATGGTGATTTTAACTGAAAATTGCTCAGGATATTCTCAGTCCCTAACTTGGTCCAGAAAGCTTCTGAAGAACATGACTGAGTTGATGCAAATTTCCATATTCTAAATTAGAAAAACGTTTTAACTTGAATACAGAGTTGAAGATGACACCATCCCAGTCCTTTAAAGAAGTCCTTCAGCACTATGTGACATTGAACCCAACGACTCAAACTTACACTTTTTCAGGCTGAAATACAAAATGACCCTTCACATCACTACTTCCCTCTAAGGAGTGATAAACCTAAACCGAAGCAAAAGGTTGAGTTGGCTACAAGCGAGAATACAGCCAGGCTGCTACTCTTCAGTACGACATATTGAACAGAAAGAGCCCAGATGGAAGACAGGAAAGAAAAAACAAATCCACACACGCTACCATCCCCTTGCACGCAGGCGACCAGCTTGCTGGCTACTACCCTGTGGGTTTCCTACAAGAAGCCACTCAATATGTCATTTCAAAAGACTGAAACAATAATGTTGAAAAGAAGGATCTGACAAAGAACTGCAACTTATATGCAAAACGTTTTGAAGTCCCCAAAAAGATGGAAATGTCTTTCTTGGGTGCAGTGATACAGTTATGAGCAGTGGGCACAACCCTTACACATCATTCTCAATCTAGTTTGCATAAGAGGCTCCTTATAAAGAATTAATGACTTTGGAACTGTCACCCAGCCCCTTAGGGTCCATCAAAACGGCAATCAACTCTCTGAACATGCTACATAAAATATTTTCTCAGGCATTTTCCAAGGAACTGAGTTAATTTCTAACCATGGTGTAAATTTGTCTATGCAGTGAAAGGAGTAGGAAGAAACAGATAACTGATTATTATGTGGAGAACACCTTCATAATGACCTGGCTTTTACTTCTTGTGCATGTTATTCTGCAAAATATCTAGAATTTCTGAAAGGTTCTTCTGCCACAAGCTGCCATGAAGCAACACCAAGTACAACAGTGCATCCCTCCCATAGCTCTGCCAGGACCAGCTTAGGTCTAGGTCTGAGCAACTCTCCAGTTCAATCCCAGTTAATGGAGCAGGGAGGTTTCACTGGGAAGGATGGACTGTGCTCAGGATCCATTTCCAAACAGTTCCAGGCTCCCTGGTGAAAGTGCTCATGTTGTAAAAACACTGATGGGTTTGGACTGCAAGTAGGAAACAAGTGGAAAAATCTCCACAAGTTTTTATTGAATTATCACATGGACAAGTGCAGTTCTGCCGCTCTGCCGAGCAAGGGAAGGTCACACAAACCTGCTGCAGGGACAATGTTGTGGTCACGGGGACAACCGTCACCACGGCTTTCCCCAGCACCTGGGGAGGGAGCAGCTGAACAACTAAGTGCTCAAGTTACTTGAGATACAGAAAGGTTTTTTAAAAAAAGAAAGTATTTGAAGCAAGAGAAAATAATGGTGTAAGCACAGGTAGGAAAGAGAGACCAAAAAAAAAAAAAAACACCAAAAAAAAAGAGAGAGAAAACCCTTTTAAAGCAGCTGACAGATATGTATGAGTCCATGTGGCAAAAATTAGCTGCTTCTTCAGCTGTAGAAAAGGTTATTTTACACATAAAAAGCCCTGAAGAAAGATGGGTAAGTCAGCCCTGTCAGCAACCTCACAGCGCAGCTGCCCCTGACAGCAGCTCGGTACCTTGTTGCAGGACCGGAGCTGTTGCCCTGGCAGCACGGGAGGATGCTCGTCTGTCTGTCTATCCCGCCGTCTGTCCTGCAGAATGATGCCACATCCCAACACAGTGCCGTTGCCCATCACTGCAGGCTCTCCCGTAACCAACGAGAAGGGCTGTGCATTACTGCCGGCAGCCAGATTTGAGTAAATACAGGTGCTCGCTTAAAATAAACCCTCCCTAGTTTCAGTTTGATGTAGTTTCATTTGTGCATCACTCTTAAATGCTGTTAAACAGCTGCACATGTCACCTCCAAATTGAGGTGATTTCTGTAATTCACAGTTTATATATAATCTGCTTGTCAAGTCTGGAAAATCTTCAGCGAAACTCCTGAATACAAGATTTGAATAATTACAACCACTTTCATTGTGGATAAATTTGAGTTTACTTGTTTCACATATTGTTATTTTTTAAAAAATAAAGTTTTAATCTGAAAACCACAGATCTTAACAGAAGGGCAGTACTTTCAGTAAGTATTTTCTTATTTTGTGCATAAAAGCAAACAGTCATGACTTGGTTTGGGAAGCACCGGTAGTCCACGGAAATTCCTAGGAAGAATCTGAATGCCTGGCACACTTTGAGGATTTGGTGTTTCCTTAATGACCATCACAACCAGCGACAGACTTTCAAGGAGTCCTTGACAGAAATGCTGCTGACAAAACAAGCAGACAAAAATCAATATGTCAAATAAAATATGAGTGAACGTGGATTTGGCAGTTCCTCCCTTGCTTGTGCATTGCCGTCTCTCCTCCACAGCCGGCTCTGCTTGAGTGCAGCCACAACCAGCCCCAGACTGTCTGCTCAGGAAGTGAATGTGCTGCAGACGAAGCTTCTTTTTGGTTGCAGAAGCAAGAAAACAACTGAAAATGGCAGGAGTTCAAGAGAGATGCAAAGAAGCGAGTGTGCGCAGGAGGTTGTACAGGTGTCGTCCTGCCCGGGCAGCCCAGCTGACAGGGGGACTTGCAGACGCTGCCGCTCTGCAGCACGTGCAACCTGCAAGTCATCCAGCACCGTGCGAAATTTAAGATGGAAATTAGAACAAAGAAGATCTCCATGTTGTAAATATAAACAGTGTCAGGAAGAAGGGACTTGCATTATATTTTTGCATCTCATGACGCCTCCAGAGAGCTACCAATGACATAAATTTCTGTATCTACACAGCAAGACTCACAGATTTCAGAAAGACCCAAATTTTCTTCTGATTCCTTAGTTAACAAAGCTGAAGTTCTGTCAGGTAGTTTAAGAGTGTCAAAAAGAGGAAGTGTGGACAAAAAAACACATTAAAAAAAGCAACAAGCTGAAAAGAGAATCATCCTCCAGCTCAAGAACAAGTGACTTTAGCCACTCAGAGCTCAGCCACAGCCTCGTTAAATTAACTGATATTCCAAATAAACAGATGACAGCTGATGCTGTGTTCAAGTTTAGCAAAAGGCAGCTGGAGGCATGCTGCAAGTCGGTCTTTGTTTTAGATCAATAAAAGGTACCATTTCAGCGTATTTACCTGGTAGTTAAAAATACATTATAAAAGACCCATAGTGGTTTATAGCATTTAAAAGGATTAGTGATAGTAAAGAACCTAATGGGTTTGATCCAGTATATTGAAATGTGACTGAAATTCCTAAATTGTGAGATACTCTATGCTAACTCAAGCCTCTGACAGGATTACATTAAGCAATGATCAAAGAACAAGAAACTTGCCACTCAAGCAGTCTTCAGTGACAGACTTCTCTGAAGATAAATGTTTCTGCAAGGCTTCAGGAAAATTTTTACATGATGCAAGTATTAAGATACTGTCCGTAAAACTTAATATGATAATAAATCTTTCAAACCTCATCATCCTCTTACAAGATTTAAAGAAAAAAAAAAGTGAATTTGCATCTCTGAGAAAGAAGATTACTAGTAAAAGTTTGGTGCTGATTTCTTTATTCTGCTTGACAATGAACTAACAGTTGAAAAAAGTCAAAATGTTGTCACAACTCCACAGAAATATGCATCACATCATACATGCACTATTTTTAGAAATACAAATATTCCTCATTCAAAAAATTACAGAGAGAAAAGAACTGTCAAAAACGTACGTAGGTAATAAATTAGAGACATCTTATTCAAACGAAAAAAGATTTGAGCTTACAGATTTGAGGGTAATGTAGAAGTTTCTATCAATTGTTAAACCCCATTTAGGTTTGACTTCTACAAGAAACATAAGTGCAAAACTTCCTTTATTTTTTAATAGTGAATATAAACGCTTGAACCTTCTACTTTCCGGTTAGTTGATCCAAGATCAAAACAGCAATTTCACTTCTATAAAGCAACAGAACTACCATTAAACATTTTTCCCTAAAAGTATCAACATAAAGAAATCAGCTGTTTTCAGTCTGGCTGTAGTTTTATAAGTACCTGCTGAGTGGACACAAAAGTTCGGAACATAGTTCAACAAAGATGATCACAATTACTTTTTCCTTTTGTAATTAAGAAATACAGTTGCATTACTTATTGGGTCAAGAACTAGACTACAAACTAGAAATGACAAAGTATTTATCTGAGTTGTGATGATGTCCTGCTGTGTGACTCTGGGTTGCTGTGTGGATTCTTATCTACATTAGACAGTCCATGCACAGAGTGCATATCTCCAAAAAGAGATGCAGTCATACTAACAAGTCAGATTTGAAGCACAAACAGGCATAATTAATACCAATGGCACATCTCTTTCTAATCCATTAAGTGTGAGCAAGAGCTTTCTCCAAATGACTCCAGCCTCGCTTTTCCCCACCCAGTCAGGATGACACTGTGGAGGTGACATGAAAATTCAGAGAGTTAAGTGACAAAAATGAAAAAGGCAACAGAGCCCAGAAATGCCCCGGGATAAGGAAATGCCACGTCATTATGGATGCCCAGACCTGCCCCAGGCAGAGCCAGCCATGTGCACTCGGGCTGCCATCGTGACCCATCCACATCCTAAAAACCGCCATTCGAGTAGTGTTTCGCCAAAAACACATTTAACCCCCAACCTTGCTGGTTAGTGATGTTGTAGAAGTGAAAAGCCCAGCACCAGCAGAACCTGGACAGAACTGTGAGCAAAGCCAGACCTCAGGCTGTTCACTTGCCGAACAAGAGCGAGTCTAACACACCTTCTTGCATATGTATTGCGAGAACAAATCTGTGTCATTATGTGCTTTGAAGGTAAAAACAGAAATATAGAACACATATGTTCACTGTATTTTACTGGAAAAAGGAAAAAAAAAACCACACCACATCTCAACTTTAAATACTACTTATTATTCTGCAGACCAGTGCTCTTGTGAAACAATATTGCTCTATGAACCACAAAAATGTTGTAAAGGAGTCTAAATGATAACTCCTCCACCAAAGAAGCCCACAAGATGACACACTTTTAACATTAGTTCATTCAAAGCAAGGCGGGGGGGAAATGAAGATACCCACCTTAATTTGAATATCAACTGTCCTGAAGATATACAGTTAAATTCAGTACTATGGCTCTTTTGCCAAGTAAAAGGCATAAGAGAAAGGAAGAGCCTCAAAGACGGTAACAATCATTTCAAATATTACTTAAAGTATCTGCATACAAATATTTATTTGATGGCCATTCACAGGGTTTTCTACAGAATGAGTTCCAGCAATAACAAGCAGGGAACTCCATGTGAGAAGCAGATGCAAGCTCATGTCACAAGCTAATGGGTAATTTTTTTACAAAAACAAAGATTAACCTTAATTCTAGAATCATTTTGGTTGGAAAAGACCTTTAAGATTATCAAGTCCAACATGAACCCACCCCTGGCACTAACCCACGCCCCTCAGAACCTCATCTCTGTGTCTGTTCAACCCCTCCAGGGATGGTGACTCCACCACTGCCCTGGGCAGCCCGTTCCAGTGCCCGACAGCCCTTTCCGGGAAGAAATTTTCCTAATATCCAATCTAAATCTCCCCTGGCACAACGGGAGGCCATCTCTCATCCTATCGCTGGTTACTGGGGAGCAGTCCCAGGGCAGCCGTTATCTTGGCACTCTGTGGTGTGACCCCCAGGGCTCATGTCCTCAACAGGCCTGGGCGAGGGCAATGGGGCGAGGGCAATGGGGCCCGGCCTTGCTCATACCCATCTCCAGAAGGGCCCGCAGCTGATCCCGCAAGGCATATCTGTCTCCGCGTCCGCTGGCTCCGCCAGCCCCGCACTCCCGCTCTGTCACACCGGCCGCTCCGCCGCAGCCGAGGCCCGACCGCTCGCACCGGCGGCTCAGGCGGCAACGGCCGCGTCCGTCACCATGGCGACCGGACGCCCCCGCGCGGCAGCCCGGAGCGCTCGCAGCCGACCAATAGCAGCTCGCTCCCTCTCCCCCGCGCGCCGCAGGCCATTGGCCCCGCCCCTCGGAGCACCCCCCCCAGCCTCTCTGCCCCCTCAGCCCCTCAACCCCTCTGAGCCCCCCCCAGCCCCTCTGCCTCCCCAGCCCCTCTGAGCCCCCCCCAGCCCCTCTGCCTCCCCAGCCCCTCTGAGCCCCCCCCAGCCCCTCTGCCTCCCCAGCCCCTCTGAGCCCCCCTCAGCCCCTCAACTCCTCTGAGCCCCCCCAGCCCCTCTGAGCCCCCCCTCAGCCCCCTCTGGACTTTAACCCCCAGGTCAGATTGATCAGCTCCCCGGAAGATGACAAGTGCTACCAAGCTGCTCAGCAGTGTTCCATAAAATACATTAAATAAATCATAAATACTAATCATAGTATATTTAATGCACAGAGATTTACATTTTAAGGAGTTGATGGACATCGCATAGATAATCCCCCTTAAAAGCAAACGCAAGGAATCTTCTATTTAATCATGAAAGGAAAAATTCTGAGCTGGGAGAAAACACCAAATTTCAACACCTATAGCATTTAAGTTTTCTTTAAAAAGCAGAAAACTACCCATGTCTGAGAGGTGAGGCATTTAAAAACTTAAACAGTGTCACACTGAGTCCTCCAACATCACAGCACGGAGTCCCCGCAGAGCCTCGACCCCGAGCAAGGAGGGTCCCCAAGGTCCATCACCCACCGCCTGCCAAAGGGCACTTAGCACCAGGCTGGAGGGTGAAATCCAACACTGCCTTCATTCATCGGCATGATGAAACCTGCCGCCGAGTCTGTAAATTTTTCCCACTCGGGCAGAAAACGTTACTGCAAGTTCTCCTCTAATAAGAGTTTCATTCAAAAAGCCTCCCCTCCTTATCCTGCCCATTCTCACATGAGCTGAGATGAAGGGCCACATTATAAAGTCTGTTTTTCAAGACCAGCCATGTATGAGCAGACTCATATAGGTAAGAGTTAAACCTAGGCAGAGAACGAACCATCCCTCAGAAAAATTCATTATTTTATCGGATTATAATGGAATATGGAAAATATAGGCACCCAATTTTTATTTACTTGTCAAACAGGCAGCTGGTTATCGTGTTTCAATTTCTTAGTCATCTGTTGAGCTACAAATTACTTTCGATACACCAAGTACTGCATGACACTTTCCAATTAGGAGCTCACAGTCTACAAAGCAAGGATTGGTATTTCGGTTCAGGCTGCTGAAAACCCAACAGCTTGCAGATTTGCTATCAGAGAGGTGGTTGTTCACTCCTTGCCACTTAGCACTCGTTCATCCAGGAAAACACCTAACAGCATTAACAGGCCTCTTTTTATATATCCCTAGTTAACTGACATAAAAGCAGACTTAGAAATATGCTGTTGATTTATCAAGTTTATACCGTTTCCCATCAAATGCTGAAGAAGCCACTAGATTTGCAACATGCAATTACGCGTGCAGACACACGCATGTGCTCCATGTAGTTGGTAACATAAAGAAATAAATCAACATGAAGTCCTAAGGAGGACATCATTTGTTGACTAATCACAACTCTGCAAGTGTAGCACACTGACTCCTTGCATCAATAACCTACAATCTCTGAAATCGTTCAGGAAGACGAATAACTTGGTCTTTCTTAGACCAGAGATGCCGAGTCCCTCCAGGCACACAACACAGGTATCACCAGCATCGGCTGCTCCTGGGATTCTTTTCCTCTTAGCGACGAAGTCTCAAAATTATTTCCTGCGAGCTTATTCATTATCACAAACACCAAAGAGACAGATTTTGTCATCCACAGACTGGAATTTAATTCCTAATAAAGCCTTATGCACAACTGCCCAGAGGATGAGGATCCAACATCTCATTTCGTCAATAACTGATTCAGATTACTTACTAATGACAAAATCCAACACGTGACACTTCTTGAAATGAGATGGTGGAGGACCTTAAACTTCAAGCAGCGTATTCTCTTCCTGTCACAGCAACGAGAGCTTTGCTGCTTACAAGACTGCACACATCAGATATTTTGAAGTGTATCAAGTGAAAGAGGCTTTGTACCTTTTGAGGAGATGAAAAGGAAGATGGGCAAAAAAGGGGAGAAATTGAATTTGTTTTTTCCTGTGCTTGAAGACAGATTGTGTACTTCAACATTAGTACTGTTTTTTAACCTTTGATTTTCAAAGCAAATCAAAATATCCAGAACAATTATTTTCAATGAAATAATCTGTCTGGATCACAGGTATACCCTGCTACCAAACAGGAAGTCTGTATGTGAAAAATAATGGTAAAGATTAACCTCCATATAAAGGCATTGTGGCCTTGAAACCACAGCCGTACGTGCCTTCACACAGCGCAGATTATACAGTCTGATTTATTTAAGACTAGCAAATGAGTTGCCGTTACTCTTTTTGATGCTTGAATTACCACTATGCTATTTTTAAGCAAGTAAACACAACCAAGTACAACGATATTCTTAATGTTGTATTGAACAGCATTCACGATTGATTAAATTCCAAACCATAGTTCAAATTTATTAAGGAAAAAAAAGAAAACCACCAATTCCTACATCTTGCCAAAAGAACTCCAGGTCATACCAACAAAAACCAAGAATGACCATTTCTCCATCCAGCAAATATTTTAACATTTATTTATAGCGTTCAACTGAAAACCCCTAAACCAAAACACCTCTTTTCTAACTAGTGCCTGAACCTTTACTTCCACCTATCCTGTTAAAATCCAAAGCACTCTCCTGCTCCCCAACAAGAAAAAAAGTGTTGTCGAAAGTGACAAACATGGCAAATTTCATCTCACCAGCTTTTCTCAATAAAACCAAGGGCAGCCAGCCACACAGACGGCATGATGCCAAGGAGATGGGCCAAGGCAGAGCAGACTCACCGACAAGTAGCTGCTGGAATCCACGTTATCAGTGATGGTCTGACGCTCGCCCCTCTGGTTGATCTTCCGAAACCTCCGACGGGACTGCCTGATCGGGACTTCTCTTTGCAAGATGTTTTCCTCATTGTCCTTGGAGTTCTCCACCTGAAACACATGTTCAGGCTCCTGGTTAAACATCCAGTTCTTCCATAGCACCGAAAGTCGATGGAGCCGTATGAAGCTCATGAGGAAGGAACAAACAAGTTCAGAGCAGTTAAACTTGTCTTGAGAAAACGATTGCAGACATTTCGGAGAACCACTGCTGCATGTCTCAGAACTACGTTATTACAATGAGCCGGAGGCCACAGTTTCCTTCCAGGAAACAGTTTTTTAAAAAAAAGGTAGAAAAGGCACACGTATCCTCTAAACAATGTCACTCACCAGTAGAAAACGCTTTTACGCCCACACGTACCACACACGTTACAGACACAGTTCGTTTCAAGTGTATCTTCGACACAGAAGTTACTATTTCTTTGAGTATTCAGAGTCTGCTAAAGGCATTGCATTATATCCTATTCTTATTGATGTAATTTTTAAAAGTGTAACTTGTTTCCAGTACCAGTCACAGCTGAACAACTTTAAATACTCCAGCTTTTTCTAAATAGCTACTTCAACTATGTCATACTGACTTCTAATCACTTCCAGCAGATTAAGAAGAAATAACTGTAATCTGATTCAAATCTTAATGTTAAATATTATTTGTGACTAAACATTAAAAATCAGGTAAATCTATCTTGTTAGTAAAAGCCAACATGAAACCTTTTGATCTCGCTAGTTCCAATTCCTTTTTTTCTATAAAAAGCAGTCTCATCCTTTCCCATTTCCTTCTGATGTTTTGGAAAAATATCTCCTAGCAGGAAGCAGAACAGACGTGCATGAAAACAGGCAGCAGCTGGGCAAGAAGCTCCTCTACTATACATTTACTATATAGGAGTTTATACTGTCCTCAGTGAGGGGGTTTTTTTGTTGTGGTTTTTTTTTTTTTTTTTCCCAAATTTCACTTGAAAATCCTAAACATAAGACTTCAATACTGGAACAGGAGAAGAACCTCTATGTGGTCTTATGCAGCCTTTACGTCCTGTACTTGGGTAAATTATCTCAAAATTAAAATTCAAAAGGTATAAAGAAATGAACAGACAGGAACAATAAAGTAACAAAAATACCTAAACCATCACAAAAGCAAGATCTCATCTACTTTCCACATCACTTTTTCCAAATAGCTAAGTCTGTCTGAGGTCATAGGAAGATGCAAGCAGCTGGGCTTGCCTTATGGGTTATTTTTAATTCCATAGAGAAAAATATGCAACCACAACATAGGTTAAAGATATAGTTAAAAAAGAAGGGTGAACCTGATACCACAGTGTTGTCAAAAAAGCAAGAAGAAAAGCAGAGTTCTCCCAGAAAGGGACAACCACACTTTTCACTAGAATTTTACTACCTGTTTGCAAAGGCACAGAACAATGAGCAAAGATATCCAGCAGCACCGTTGCTGTAAGCATGATGGTATAAGGACGTAAGAAAAAAAGAATATACATATATATACACACACATATATACACAAGGCATATAGGTTGACAAAAAAATAAAACAAAAAAATCCTTTTAAATAAACCACTTAGTATAATTTTAAAAGTAGCAAGACACTGGATAGAGAAGCCCTTCTTCACCTAGCATAAAATATGGATTTCTAGTTAGCAAAATGTGGCTCCCAAATTATACAGAAGGCTTCCAGAATTAAGAAAATTTGGTTTTGTACAGTTACTCTATTAAATAACCAACATCATGTGGATTTCCTTTATAATTTTTGTATGTGTGCCAGAGTATGTGAGCCCCTTCAATAAATGCATTATTTCCTTTTTTCTCTGTGTTCAGTCCTACAGGATCACAGAAACTAAAACAAGTGCTGAGTTTCTCCAATGTAATGGACTAACCTGGACACCGAGGACTTGTTGGAGTGGTCAGACAACAACTCTTCCAATACTGTGAACCCTTATTTAATAAAAATAACTTTTCATTTTGGGACTTCTTAAGACTGAAGTAAAACAAACACTCGGTGAAAGATGAAGTTATTTTTCTTCCACAATTCTAACTGAAAACTAACAAGTGAGCGTAAATGTATTATTTGTTAGCACGAAGGCAAAACAAGCAACTGCTAGTGGAAACTCAAACTGAGACCAGCTGCTTCCTTCGGTTATTGCCACTGCTGTGACAAAAAAAAATTAAAAAAAAAAAAACAAAACAAAAAAAACCCAACAGAAAGCAAGGAAAGAGCTTCACACTACACAACTTCCAGTTTAGTACCACCCGCACCATCAGGATTTTGAGTGCAGACAACCATTGCATTGTTTGTACTTATGATTTACAATAACGTACAAAAATGAGTTTTGATACGCTGCACATCAGCAGGTCAGGGCTCCCTGGCACTGCTCATCACTCGGCCATGCTTTGACCTGCTTAAAACCAAAAGTTTCTGTTGGCAGAGAGCTTATCCAACCTCCTCACATCCCCCTGAACGGGACAAACACTGGTACGGAGCAATTCAGCATCTCTGTGGATGCTGCGCGCTGTGTCCTGGTGTGGGAGCACAGGGGGGACCAGGCCGCCAGCTCAGATGGACGCTGCTGCCCCGCAGACTTTTATTATTATTTGATTTTCAATATGCAATGAGAAGTCCAGAATAGCGTACTAACCAACTAGTTTCTAATCAAGAATGCTTCCATACAGCCGGCTTCACCCACAGCACTGGCTGCCACGTAAAAATTGAGGAGGATTGTAAGACTGTCCCCAAATCCACCGTGCAGTCCGTGCCACAATGGAGTATTTTCTAACTTCAAATATCACGCTGTCTTACACTTACGATCTGAAGAAGAAAATGAAAGCACCAAGGAACAACAGAAAGGACACTTCAGTACACTGAGATATGCTGCAATTCTGGGCCATTTTCTTAAATGATAAATGGGCCTATTATTAATTCAATAGATTGCTCAGGCTCCAAAAATATGAGCTACAACATTCATTCACACACTGTTATCCTCATTAACTTAAGTTGACCACACTTTATGGCCTTTAAAATGGGTCACTTCCCAGAGGATTTCCACTACAGAGCTGATTTACATTCTAACAAGAAGGGATAAGGGGGGTAAAAAAAACCAACATACACAACAAAACAAAACAGTCAGCAGTAGAGAATGATGGTGTTCTTCAACTACACTGAAGTAGCTAATTCTTTTGCTTGAAGATAAAAATTCCTTATGTATCAAACCTTATTAGTATGTTGCAAATTAAGAGAAAATAAAAGAATATAAATTAATAAGAATTAATCATGGAAATGAAACTCAAGTACACCTTGTGTCAGCACAGAACATTAGCAAGGTGCATACCATCACACTGATGCTTTTTTCTCATCCCATTTGAAGTCCTACCTAGAAAACTGACAGTTAACAGTATCTTTAGCTAAATTTACCTGTAAAACATGAAAATAAAAATAATGAAGAAACAATTTTGTGCTTTTAATTTTCTGATTTTCCTACAGAAAAAAATATAGTGAAGTTCCAGAAAAGGATTTAAGGTACTTCCAGGTATCTCTATACTCTCTATATTCTCAGTGGGATTTAACTACAATTACAGAAAGTTCAAGAGGTTTAAAACACACAGGATGATTGTCCAGGTTGTGCATTTGCCTGCAGGGACAACCGGTTTCTCCGAAGACTGTGACAGGGTGCTCCTCTGAAAAAACTCAGTTTTAGCTACTCAAGCTATGCATACACAAAACTCTTTGGTTTCTCAATAAAATATTTTAATAAGATCATTTTCTCTCCAGTAGTACACACTACACAGAAGCTACTTTTTAATTTGCATCTTGTTGTTGGTTTGGTTTGGGTTGTTTGTTTTAACAACAATGGTGACAAGGCCAAATAAGGATGGGTATGAGTTGTATAACCCATTTGTTAGTGAAACCGAGCCAAACAGACCAAATTCTTCTTCTGTTACATCAACCTGAAGGATTGCAGAGATTCGAGAGGTCTATATATGACCAAGTGAGTGAGCGTTTGTCATTCTTGCTACAACATGCCAGGAGCATTGAGGTGTCTGGCCCAGCTCACCCCATGCCTGGCTCACCCAGGCCCGGCTCAGCCGAGGCCCAGCTCAGCCCAGGCCATGGACTCGGGCGTACTCCGCACGTCAAATCCTTGGCAGCAGCAGTTAACAGGCAAAACTCTGAAGCAGCAGCAGCAAACGAGAGTGCCTGGGGCATACACATGACGTGGCTGCACACATCATCACCCAGGCAGTCCTGTGGCACCCCTCAAGGCATAGATCTCCCCCCCAAACCTCCAGCTTTGAGAAGAGGCAGGATAATTGGGAATACACAAATGAACTACTTCACTCCAGAGGACTGATGTAGGCTTCCTGCACGCTTACCTACGCTCACTTCATGACATATCAGACTGTGGCTTAAAATGTGCTGCAGCAAAGAGCAAATTACTGATGCTGTCAAAGCCCGGGAGCAGAACCGGACTGACGCTGCACAGAAAGAACGGCACAAAAGACACCAAACGTACTCGGTACAGGACATCGCTGGCATCCACAGCTGGTAGCATATTGCGAGAAACACATTTCTCATAGAAGCTGAACATTTATGGACTCAATGAGTAAGAGACATCCTCAAATATTAGTTCTATTTAGTGTTACCATATCTAGATATAAGGGAGCTAAATCGATAGCAGTTTAGAGATCTAAGCCTGCTTAACGGACATGTGGCTTCCCAGAAAAACAAACATTTTTATTCCAGCTCTATTAGCAAGATCTCATAAGATCAAAATTGAAAGAGATCTTCTAGTGTCCCCAGCCACACTACTCGGGTACAACATTGGTCTGCATGACGGAAACGCAATCCTAATATTCCAGCTTGTGACGGTATGTGTACATCAACCCGGGAAGGACTGAGTTACAATCTATTGGCACATACGAACTCAGTAGTGTTCTGAAGCAGAAGGAAACTTGGCCATGGAAAAAGCTGATGACGACTAAGCTGAAAACTCTTATGTTCCTTCTCCTCTTACTTAAAAGCCTTCATGCTCTGTAGAACTGCAAAGGCGAGGACTAAGAAGGCCTTTCCTACCAGATCCAGGATGGCTGGCATGGCTGCTAAAATGCAATGAAATGGGGCATGGGGGTGTAAATAAAATATTCGAGATAGTAGTCTATCATTGCCTCACTCGGGAATGCTCAACTCAGCCATCACTGGTAGGCTTTTGAAACTCAAGTAAGCATAATTTTAGAAAGAATGACCTAATCATCACCATTTACCCATCTAGATTAAATTTACATAGCTATTGCTGTACGATAGCAGCCATAGGTATAATTGAAATCAAGGCAATTTTGATGCAATTTTATAGAATGCTTTACAATAAGCTTTCTGCTATAAAACAGAAAGAATTTGCTGAAACCAGCAATAGATTTAAATACATTTGGAAAAAATCTGTCTTACCACAATCATTTCTGAAGGCTCCAATATGATACATTCGCATCCTCGTTTTCCTCCAGACTGCTTGCCAAAACTAGAGTGGGATGAAAAAAAAGCAAATGAAAAAGAATCAGATGAACAGCCTATTTTACCTTTTCAATAATAAAAATAATTGGCAATGGTGTATGTTACAATATCCTTAAAAACAAAAGAGGACAAAGAAAAATTGATGAAAACTATTGTGTGAAAAATTCTAACCAGATAGCACCATTATCATAATATTTTATTTACTCACCACCTCTCATCATTCCCTGCTATGTAAAGCCCTAACATAAAGAATGTTCTTTTGTAAAATCATTATTGCAGATACTCAAAACCACTCACAATGCATTTCAGTGTTGACAAGAAAACATTAGTAAAATTTAATTAAGCATTAAACAGGCTTCGTAGAAACAAATATACATAAATTCCAAGAACTCCGAAGTACTACTTTGCACGCAGTATTTTTAATGACAGGTCCCTCAACTCGATGTCACCCCTTCATCCTCCCAGCAAACGGGAGGACAGAGAACCTGTTCTGTAAAACCGAGCCTTAACTTGGGGCCTCTGTCTTTACGTTGCTTCTTGTACCATCACAAGGAGCACATCATAGTGACAGGTTCTGTTTAATAAATACGAAAAAACACAAATGCAATGAAACACGATGGGCAGTGTAATGCAGGAAAAGAGGCTAAAAGCAATGTGATGTGGTTCAGCTGATGGACTCTAAAAGGTGATACCTTCAGGACACCTAAGGACAGAGGTGACTTTAGGGAAATCAACTCTGGAGAAGGTTCCACCCAAGCAGATCTGAGGGTGCTGGAACTACCAGCAAGAAAGAGCTCAGCGAGATACCTGGGCAGGGGGTGGTGGTGTTACAGACCAATAACCTCTTTAATCACTTAATTTGTGACTGTAGGAACACCTGGAATTGAAAAAATCTCTGGCTTCACAAAGTAACTTTGTCTTCACTATAGACCTGTTAGCTCAAGTTAGGTACACTCGATCCATCCCACCAACTGAGCTCAGGTGACAGCGATCCCATACAGACCTTAAATTAGAAAATAACTACTTGATTAACAGCATTGTGGCTGGATTAGCAGTCCAGTAGCTGTAGCTGCTGTGTTACAAACTCACTGTCAACAGCAATGACATTCTAACACAGATCAGCAGACGAAATAACTCCTGAATCAGTTAAAGCAGAGATTAAGGTGTAAATTAGAAGGAGACTAAGACAAGTGGGGAGACAAATCCTGAACAAGTGGGTCAGCTCCATCTATTTCATCAAGGTTATGCTTGGAAAGTACCTGTGCAACTCCAGCCACACAAAACATATTATTACGTACACGGTCATCTCTACAGCAAATATGCACTGAAACACCACCACTTTGTACAAAACATCTAAAAGACTCACGCTTATAAACTTTTGTTGGATATGTGCATTTTGGGGAAAGGAACTTAAGCAACTGAACTGTGAAGTTATTCAAGTGAAGCTTCGGATTATTTCAACAAAGAAATTATCAGTGTAATCTGTTACAATAAAGTATTACAATTTAAAGCAGCACAGTGGTTTAAACTGTCAAGTTTTGATTTTGCTAATGGTCTACTAAAAAAAAAAAAAAGGAAAAAATCTTTAAATTCCATGGTTGCCACGGAATCATAAATGACAACTGATATTTTCTCGCCCCATGCTATAGCAGGCCAGAGAAGCACAAGTTTCGTGTTAAAAACTGGCATTTTCACACACCTATAGTGAGCAACTCATCACTAAAATTTTCACGCCTTCTTTCATGTGCTTTCCATGCAGTAAGTGATCCAGGCACGACAGTCTTGTGTGTTGGCAATATATCTAAAAGAATGGCCAAACTACTTCCGCTGTTACAACAAAGTTACTTTAATTCAGAAAATACAGAAATGTCATTTTTCAAGTAAGCTCAATATAAGCTCTAACTTCCAGGTGAACTGAAATTCCATGTTACGATTTCTCCACAAACCAAAAACCAAGGCAAAGCCAACTTTGCCAAGTATCATTTGCAATTGCAAAAAAAAAGTTAAACAGTTCTAATTAGTTTTCTATTGTATCAAAGAGAAAGACAAGATTTTTTCCCTCAAAATTCTAAAGTAATTACGTGCAACTAGAAGATACCGTTTTTGCAGCTTTCTAAAGAGAAATAATCATTACCGGTTTTGTCACAAACAGATTACTGCTATTGCTATATCCCCAGTCATTCGGAAAAGCTACAGTTTTCTGCTGAAGGTTGTTCAAGCACTGTATTTTTATTGTGTAACAACAATTTATCAAACTACTGGAGGTTGAGGGAGGGTTGTTTTCTTGTTTTGTTTTACATAAACACATCCATGAAATTCAGCTCCTGTCAAACTCCCCCCTCTGCTTATGTTCCAACATTTGCTAATTAAGTAATGGCTGTAAATACTGCCAGGAAAAGAACACCGCATGTAGCAAAGGTCAAGCTCTTGGCACTATCATTTCTGGTCCATCAAGCACTTTACAACAACTGAACGCTCAGAAAAGGATTATGTTCCAAAGACAAAACTCACCCTTCTAATCCTAAAGAATACTCATATTTACAAGTCAATAGGTCAGGTTTAATTATTTCCTGGTGTGCATCATGAGATGTTTCATCAATTATACCACAACAGAGCTCCTTCAAAATGAGGAGGTGTCATATGTTTTTTCCCCAGCCATAACTACCATCACATTTTAAAAACAACAATTTTCAATATTCTTCTTAATTAATATACCCGTCATGTTTTAGAAACATGGATTTTAACTTTCTTAATGACTTATTCCATATTTTTCTCAAGAATACAAATGTGTAGCTTCTCTATCATTTAAGAAGTTTTCCAATGTCAGTATATTTCATTAATCTGCCAGTTTTAATCAAGGCTTCAAAATAATGTTCATTCCTAATTGTCTTGTAAGATTACACAATGAAATGTTTAGAATAAACAGAAACTCAGCCCTGAAACAATTCACCGGGGAAGACTCTTCAGTAGTAATAAAGAATAAAACATCATTAGCAAATACATAAGCAAAGATGTACATCTGTTTCTCTAACTTACAGAAGGTGATAATGTATGACGTTTGCCACAATTATATATTTTTTTCTTTTAAACTAAAGACCATTAATCAACATTAAAGTTCAAATATTTGCTTTATTGGTTTGCTGTCACCGAATTAGTGTCTTAACTAGTTCAGGCAAATACGTTAGCAAAAATTAAAAATAGCCAGAAGCAGAGTGTGCGCACATCCAAGGGAAATAAATAGAGAGAGGAGACCTGGGGAGGAGCAAGCAGCAGCGTCCAGAGTCACCTACATCTGCTCTGAAGTGATGGTTCAAGTCTTTGTGGAAATTTGGGGTAATCAACAGTTACTCACTTTTCTTAAAAAAAGAAATAATTTCAAGCTTTAAATTAATAACAAGCATTGTGAAACTAAAAGAACAGAATTATTAGGTTTTGGAGTCACCTAGTCATGTATTAAACCTGCCATGTTCCAGCTAAATGTTTACATTTAAAAAATTAATAGTACAGTACTTACAAAGGTATGAAAACTCTCAAGCCATTAATTGATTTCAGTATCAAAACATAAGAGAATGTCTGGAAATGGAAAAGGTTAAGTTGAACAAAGCTTTGGAAATGGAGGAGACATAATCCTATTTGGAAAGACAAGAGTAAGCTTTCGTGTCACGCATTCTTCCAAAGGAGAAGGAAGATTTCCGTGCCAACAAACTATCTAGATAAACCTCAAATTTAACATCATTATTCCATAGCTTCCCACTGTTGGAAGCCCAGAAAAGTCAATACTGTAAACTACATTACGCTTTTTTAATTTATAATTTTATTGTATGCTCCTGTCACTTAATATTCATCTATTACGTCTGCATCATTAGTTTTCAGACACTCACTCACTGGCTTCTCCTGCTCCATCAGGGGGATTGGACTGAACGATCTTTCGAGGTCCCTTCCAACCCCTGACATTCTGTGATTCTGTGGCTTGCAACACCGTCATGGGAAGAAAAAAAAAAAAAGCCTTCCACGTACCAAAGGCAGCTTTGTTTATCCTTCATTTATGGATGCCTCATTTGCAAAAAGCTTGTTTTCCTCCTGATTCACTGCTTTCATAATTAAAAATACGTAAGCAATTGCATCATGTGAGAAAGGAATGTAAGTTAAACTGGCATGATACCATATACCAGCCATCAATGGAAGGTCAGAACTGCAAACAACACGGTTCTCGGGATCAGCTGGTTTAGTTGGTTCATCTGTCCCTTTTCCAGTGCAGGATTTGCCACCGTTGATATTTGAGAATACTTCAGTTTTCAAACTCATGCCCACTCCCCAAAATACTGGAAGGCATTAAAGCTTCTTTAAGGCACTGGATCTGTTATAACAAACCTTACTTTTACAAAGCAAACTACTTAGAAAAGCTTCCAACATTAACATATTTTGAACACAATAAAGTAGTTGTTTAAATAGGATGTATACAAACACTTATAGCTTTCTAAACACACGTTTAAAAACGCTTAATATGCAGCTGTTAGGCGACCTGATTATTTGGTGCTGAAATACATCTGGAATTTCCAGACTGACAAATTTCAAGAATAGCCATCACATTTAACTTGAGCAATATGCTGAAGTTATTAATTACTGATGGTTTCTCATTATTCAATACTCAAAATACAGTACATGCTTTAAAGGTAAAAACACAGCCTGTCCTGAACAGCTTTCAGCCTACAAACAGATGGAGACCGAGACTGAATTATTTGTTTGAACACTAATTAGCAGGCATCTTCCATTTCACAATATTCTACTACATCCTGAAACAGTATTTTCAGATATTTCACGCATCAAAGCTTTCAGTGACGAGATGTCAGGCACTTTAAGATTTGTTCTATATTTTCTAGGAACTACAAAATCGTAAAATTATCCTGGCTGTATAAGTTGGTATCGATCATACATACAACTATCTGTGACTGTCGACTAAAGCTGCCTGCAGTAATTCTCAGTACTGTGTTACACGCAGGGCTCTGCTCGGACAACGATTAACCAGTTTATCAGTATCACAAAGGGTTTGCAATTTTCTGCAGATATTTTGTTCTTATGAACATACTTGTCTCTCAAACTGCCTGTCTGCCTGGCAGGCTGCTGTTAGGAACATAAAGATGAAAACAAATTGTACTTTTTGGCACGGCAAAGAGAACCCTGTGACCCCACACATCCAGTTACCTGGCTGGATTTCTCCAGTGTGAAAACATTTTGCATGCAAGTGCACACACAACTTGGCCTGGAAGAGACAAGTTGCATTTAAAAAAAAAAAAAAAAAAAAAAGGCCATGTTGTTTGTTTATTTAACAGATGAAAAATGTTTGGTTTTTAACAGATGAAAGTGTTTATTTTTTCACGAGTCAGGGCTTATCCTTCATTTGAAAAGCATTTCATTTTTCCTCTTCTCAAATACCTCCTCTTGTGCAAAACAGCAAACACCCGGACATCTACTGCAATGTTGCTGCTGCTCAGATTCGAGATAAAATCCATTCAGTTACCACTGAATGTACTACACAAGTATATTATCAAAGGCTTGGAAGAGACATTAGTATTATTAAACCCCAATATAAATAGTCTAAAAATGTAATTTTACATTTAAATTCCTGAGAAGTAACCAAGAGGAGAAAATCTGCACAGCTGCCTAAATCAGCAGTAACACAGCAATGCGATTGCAGATAGAGAAGGCAGAATTGACACTAGGAATTTCCTCACAGGAATAACTTGTTTTTCTGAGCTTCTGCATGGAGGTCTTAATTTCTCTAGATTTTTCTCAGACTGACCATTATCTGAAGAACTGGGGTCCTGGGGAGTCTCTCGGTTCCCCTTCTGGAGCGCCCAGGACTGTCAGGACGGGATGCCAGGAGCCCTTGCACCAGTTTGCAGTGTTTCCCTTTGCATTACAAACTGCTGAGCAGCCCCAAATGCTCTCGATTTGCAAAACAGAGTAAGGAGATGGGGAAAAGACATGAGCACAGACCAAAAGCTACAGCAAATGTAGGTGGCAGGGTTTTCAAGATACTCCATGCTGTGCAAGTCCCGAGCATTTCAAAGTAACTTAATTATAAAAATATTAGAATATTTAAGTCCATCAGCAAATGATTTAAAGGAAACCTGAAACCCCAGGATAGAGGGCTGAATGCAAAATACCAATTTCAATTAATGCTCAGTCATCAAAAACCATTTTGGCATTAGCTCTCAGTAACAACATTTAGCAGGTTTATCTCTTCAGCTTGCTGAAAGTTTTAATTGGGAATGATTTTGGAGGCTGCATAACATGCTACTCAATTTGCAGGCTACAAACTCAAGATGTCCATACTAATTACTTTATATTCTGAACACGATGATACTGTGAGGCAGCCTGTATCTTACCTACCACTTTCTGTGAAGCTTTGCAGCTATTCCAGGCCATGTGATTAGATAGTCTTAGTAAAAACATATTTTAGATATAAACAAACTGCACATTACCCTTTGCTTCCAATTTCACATCCTTCGGACTTTTTTAGTGTAGCCAGTAAAAAATATATATATTTCTTTGGTGAGATCAGCATCCCTTGCACTTCATAAAACCTCTACAGTGCAGCTGTTGAAAGAAACTACAAACAGAACAAAAAGAAATTACTGGGGGGTGGGGAACTGTGGACAAGATTATTTGGTCGTTTAGTTGTGACAGGTCTGAATACAGTCTTCCTTCACTACATACTCTTTTGGCTTTCTTAGAGGATTGTTCCATGCCAAACAAGATGCAGCAGGTGCTCTTAGTTTGCAACACCTCCCCAGCCCTTACTCAAGGGAGCAGCTCTCGTACGGGGAGCTGCACCTTGGAGACCAGGACACGCGGGTTCTCACCACGTTCCCTTTTTCCTCAGTGTTTTCATCACAGCACTAGCACTGCCAGAAAAAATTCAATACGAACAACCATAGCTGAATTAATTAGTTTTACAAAATACATTTATTGGGAGCATTCCCAAGTGGTATCACAGCGTTAGTTTACTACCTGGCTGCCAGGCAAAGCTACAAGTTACAGCCACCACTTGCAGAAATACCCGGGGGAAAACAGCACCTCATCTAGAGCCGCAGATGCACTGACTAACCACTGCTTCTTACCCAGATGTGAGTATAAAATCTATTTGGTCTTGATAAACACGGGATGTAAGCCTGAAACTCTCTTCTTGACAATAGAAAAACAGTCTACAACAGTTAGTTGCAAAGAGCTCTGAAGTCTGAAGCAAACACACATTGACAGAGTATCATCCCAAGACCTCTGCAATTCTTACAGTCACAGAAACAACAAGAGATTTAAATTACAATTCTTTCAAACAGCATCACAACTCGGAACCTTATTGGCAACTGCAAGTTTGTCAAAAATTATGTTTCCTGGATGCCAGCAGTGAACTGGTGAACACGTATGTATCTAAACCTTGGCAGCTGATGGAGAAAAAGAAATTGCACACTGAAAGGGCAGAGAGAAGGACAGAGACAAGAGAAGAGCAGAGGCTGAAGAGCACCGGGACAGAACTTGGACACAGCAGGTACACGTCAAGTGGAAAGCAGTATTTAATAAAGCTAAATCCAGAAGGAAGGCTCAGAGGGAGAAAAACACCAGTATACCTTTTACTGGCAGATGCTGGGAATGAGGGAGCTTGGAGCAGCTCATTTACTTTTGCAGTGTTTAAGAGAGTTTGCAGAAAACAGCACCACAGGTTTTACAAGTAAAACTGATCTGGTTTTAGATGATATATTAGAGGTATAAATATATTTGAAAACAAAGTTACGTCAAAATTTAAAGATTTTCAAAATACAAGACATTTCAGCTGTGCAAATGGCAAGTCTTTAATCGTGCATCCTTATCGATCAACGCTAATCGTCCTGTAAAAGCACAGAATTTTCTGTGCTTCTGGTACTTCACATAGAATAGGCTGAACAACTATTAACAGTCCCAGTACGTTTCAAAATATATTAAGATAGTGTTATTCACAAATATTAACACAAAACAAGCTAAAATAATTTCAACCCAATTCGCTGGAATTCCTCTTTCATTATGACAATTTTCTTGATCCAAGCATTTGCACCTTCTCCTTTTACCCGAAAAGAGAAAGAGAAATGGCTTAATTGAGTCATTGACATGTCGACAACTCTCATGAAAAGATACCACAATACGACCACAAGTCCATTTTGGATAAACTAAGTGTTTTTAGCAAAGTAATTCACTACCTGAATAGGACAATGATATGAATTTTATCCACTCGTGAGATTTTGGAAGGGCTGTTCATTAATTTCTTGGAAGGGCTCAGAAAAGAGAAGTGTTTGTTTTTAATAAGATTACATCTTGAATGTTTCAAGACTTCGGGTTTTTTTTCCGTTGGAGGTTCAATTCTCACAGCTGTAGGAGGCTGTCATCCACGTAATTGGCTTCAAAAGTTCCTCCAGCCCTTGATGTATTTCCTATGGCTAATCTTGCTGTGAGTAATCTCCTTCAAATATCCTGTTCACATGAATTATCTTGATTAACAAGCAAGGTTAACACAAAAATTCTTTAACTTGCTGACATGATTTTCCTTCCACAAAATCTATCAATCCTATTCTGTTGTTCCAGCCATCACTTTCATGTTAGAAGCAAATTCTTCTCCTACTACGCCAGATCTATTCACAAATCCATTCTCCAGGCAATAGGGTAATCAAGGTTATGCCATCTTTGTACTCGATATTACTGACTGATCTGCTTCTTACCTTAAAAATCTTATGGGGCTTTTCTTATCAAGATCATCAGTGTCAGAATATTGCACAGATCTATCGTAACTGGATGCAAGTTTGACTCCTCCAATTTTAAAGCCAATTTCTGAACTACCACTTGCATATAAATTCATCCAAGTTGAATAAAAAGCCCTTCTCAAACACAGTGAGCCACAGTTGACACCCTTACTCATTCAAATACTTACAGAATGTTAATAGAGCAGTGACTGCCCACCTTCTTGTGCTTCCATGGGGCTATGCCTCTTTCAGGTTTGAAACTAGGAATATTTTATTCAAAAAGATCTGCAGAAGAAAAGCAAGGTTTCCTGAAGCTCTGTCAACTCTCAAATTATCGAATGGTAGACAGCAGATGAAAAGAGACACACAAAAGGAGAGCGTAACCAACATCTTGACCAGGGTAAGTTCACGGTTGTCTGCCAAAGTCTCCTCCTACCTATCAAGGTCATCATGGGGCAGATGACAGAAAAAAGACAACTATTGTGAGGAGGTACCAGGAAACCGTAAATCATCATCATCACCTTCCAGTCGTATTTATGGAGACGGAAAGCATCTTATTAACAATCAACTGTAACAGCAGTTTCTCATTCAATTATTAAACAAAAGTTGCTAGGCAGTTAGTTTATAATACAATCTCAAATTTTGAGAAATGATTGCCAAATAGATTAAAAACAACAACTTTACAAGAAAAGGAGGCCTTAAAAACCCCCTATTGCCCAGGAAACCAGTTTCCTCTAACTGAATAACACTGATATCCTGCTTCTCTATGAAAAACTGTTCCAGTATTCCTGGCAAAAGAACCCTAAAATGTACAAAAGTTCTTTAAATATGAAGGGTTTGTCAAATGCTCTAGATGACAAATATAAAAATTGAAATTACCACATGAACATTACAAAGAGATAACTGGGGAGTGGGAGGCGTTATACGCAAAGACTGAGTTTCAAACTAGAATCCATTGGCTGACTATTATCTGTTTTACAGATAACAGCCTCTGTCTACTCAGTTCTTCCAAAATGACCATTATTCAAACTCAGCTCTTGACCTTTCCAAAGCGCTAGGAGGTCTCCAGATTAAAGCCTAAATTGGGAGGCTAATCCTTGGGAGTCACCACGTTCCTCTCATTAAAGATTCCATTTCATCCTCATTCATTTTCCCCCTGGACATCTCAAAGCCACCACCCATCTCCCGCATGATCTTTGTGCAGATGACACCTGTCTCTAACCTCACTCACCTCTGCCCATATGTTGCATTAATATCATATTAAATTAATCAAAGAGGTAAGTTTTATCTGATGCCAGTGTCTGAGCAGCAGTAAACCTACCAAAACCCCTAACTGTCTGGAAGGATGTCTCCATTCCCTTCAGCATCTCAGAACACTGCATGCGTGGTTTTCTTTTAATTCTCTATGCTTGCCCACCACTTTCCTACTGTCGAGATAAAAAACAAGCACAGATAAATCAATATCCCAAATAACATACTCATACATAAAGTTAGTTTCACTAATACCATACAGGTATAGGATTATATGCTCATTAGGCACAGAGAGCATGGCATCGAGCTCTTCATCAGACAAAGATTAATTCTTTGAATGGACAAATGTCCTCCATATCCCCTTTTAAACTCATACAATTTTTTTCCTGTTACAGTAAATAATATTTCCTAAGATTGTCAGTCATTTTCAAAAAATCAAAGCATGGGGCATCACTAAACTGCAGCAAGAGATACTGTGGGTCATCTCCGCTGTTACAGCTTAAATAAAAGTAAAAAACAAACAACTTGTTTTTGTTTCCTATCAAAAAGGATAGCTCTGTAACACCCAAGGCAATGAGAATGCAGGCAATGTTGCATTTCCTTACAGATATGTACTTAAGCCATTTTCAGAATGACTCACATAATCACGAATGCGGTTGGGGACAAGGAATAAAGCAGAAGATTAAATATTGCTTTAAATGTAATTAAAATGGTGCTAATTATGATTATAAAAAATACTACTAAATTATTCACAGTACTGTTTCATATGAAAATAATCTGTAGATGACTGGTGACTGTGCAGCTCCTTCAACTAAAAATGTTATATGAGGTATTCAGACCAGGGAAAGTAGTTTAATTTTATCCCACTGTTATAGGGCACTTAAAACTAGCAACAACAGAGTTGAAAGATGCAGTCCTGCATGTTCTTGTTGGTACCTACCATGAAATTCAAGTACATGGGAATATACTTGAGTTGGAGTTGACATTTTTAAGTCTACCAACTCCTGGTCAACTCATGTTGAGTAAAGCACCACTGATTAATCCTAGTTTCATAGACACCTCAGCATAGGTGCATTTGCAAAGAAACAAAGACATTTGCGGCAGGTTGGTCTCCACTCATTATCAATCTGATTGGGCTGTGTTTCTGCTGGAGCAGGCAAGGGGACCGCGCTGTGACCACAGGAGCAGCCGTCACCACGGGGGTCACCGGTGTCCCGCTGCCTGCGGGGGATGGAGGCCAGCACAGAGCCATCCCGCAGGGAAAAGCCTTCATGTCATTTGATAACAGACAACAGCACTTTCGATAACCTCACCAAAAACTATCCAAACTGGGTACGAAGGCCAATCTAAATTGTTATTTATTTTTTTTCTAAACCACTCCTGCCTAGCCTAGGAGTGCAGCTTGAACAGAAGTGCAGCTTCAAGATACAGTGAAGTAAAACTTCTGAGTGATACAGAAGGTCAAGCAGAGTACGAGAGCACAGCAAGGTCCAGCTCAAGTCAAACACTGTGCTTCACCGAAAGCCCATCACAGTGTTCACTGGGCTTCAAATGTGAGGCACAGTCAGACTCCTGCCACGCACTCTGGTACTGCTGGGCTCTGCTCTCCCGCTGCGCATAAAAACCCTATCTGCCATGAAACGCAGGCTCTGAGCAAATGGTGGTAGCTGTGATCTGCAGTCACATTGTCTGAGACAGGGAACGCTATACTAAACACTTACACAAGTGGAATTATTCAAAGAGCCTCCAAGTTAACAAGCTAACAACAAATTATCTTATAAATGTAAAAAGCCAAATGAGACTTAAACCCCACGAAGTAAGGTATTTCACACAGAAATTTCGAGGTGCAGAAAGAGCGAATGGGAGTTTAAATCAAATTAGCGGAACATTTCTTCCACTATCAAACTTTAGAAAAACAAAATAACAAAAAAAAAATATTTAAAATTTGTGGAAAATTTACAGTAACATCAACATATAAGAAAGCATTTATTTTTTTTAAAAAAAAAAAAGAGATCTTGCCCTACCTTAAATAATAATAACAAACAAAAACTTTACATACCTGCAAGGTGGTAAAAACATGGAATCCTTCATGAGTACAGATCCAGAAAGCAGTATATACCAGCATCTTGCAATAGTTTCTGAGCTGTAAGAAAAGAAACCATTAATGTCTACTTTCTTCTTACAGTGACTCAGTAATATATTATCCAAAATGTTATTGTAGTATAATAATGATCTACCACTCTACCAATTTCATATGTGGACTGGAATTCTAAGAATTTTCATTGAATGCTACCAATAATTAACATTTTTGAAAATGTCTACATCCAAAACGTTTCTTATACATTATGATTTGACGTCTTATTAAAATGAAATTATTTATTTTCGGTAAAAAAAATTTCACTCCCATTAAAGTGTACATAAAACTACTAATACAGGAAAATTTTATTCTGTGCTAAAGTGATCAGCAATTCAACACGGACAGTAATACTACATAGACCTATCAAGTGTTATGGATAAAATATGAGACTCCTATACGTGACTCCTGCTGTGCATTCCTCCATGTGTGCACATGCGGTATCGTCTCCCGTTGTGCCACTTGATTGCAGGTGGACAGACGGGACGATCCAAGGCCAGCCCAGGGCGGTGGGTCTGCACAGAACTGCCTGTGTTTTACTGCAGCAGATTTTGCCTGTTCCTCGAGCGCTGCATTGACACCTCCCAGCCACAGCCCAGCAGCCCCATCCTCCCCAGCACACAAGCTCACAGACACACCGCGACCTGCCACCCGAACAGGTGGCATCTCATCTAGACCCAGGTGTGCTAGAAGACATGTCTTACACAGAGAGCTAGGATTAGCTGTGAGAAGATAAATGCTCCGTAAGAAATGCTAAAATATGAGAAAAAATATATATATATTTGCCTCCCAGCAGGAACCTAAAAGGAAGCCTACGCTGAAGTACTAATTATAGTAATTTAAAGAAGAGATAACATTTGAGCTCCATCCCTCCTCCGATCCAGGACACTCCTCCCAACAGCGCGGTCAGAGTCAGCTCCAGGGGAAGAGTGCCACCTACTGAGATGTCACCACAGTTCCCAGCATCCGCCGAGGTGACACTACCTGCTTTTCATTGATCCTCCTGTGCACAGACACACCTCTGGTGTCCGCGGGAGCCGTGCTGATAATTCATGGGCGCCTCTCAAGTGCCAAGGCTGTGACAACCACCCCATCAAAGCTTTTAACCAGTCTGGCCAAGCTTAAATGTTGTAAAGTCTCATATTTACAACTACTGAAAAAGCAAGCGATATATGACAGCGTGCAAACCAATGGTTTTGTTTACGCTTGTACTGAAGAAGTCCGACAAGCAATATGTACTTACCAAAAGAGAACTTGGTTGCCCTTGTACCTCTCATAGCGGGCACTTGATGACATTATTCTGAGGGAGAAGAAGTTTAAGTTCAATTTTAATCCCCAAAGACTATAAGTCACTAATCACCACATTTCAGTAGAATTGCTTTAAGGCTCTAAGACCTCAAATTCAACTCTTTTTTTGTTCTAAACAAAGGATGTGCTTAACCATAAAAATTCAAATTATTACGGTGTTCTTCATTATCCAAATAGATAATATACAGCATGTTCTCTAAGTGTTTAAATCACTCCCACACATTGGAATTACCCATAGCAACAGAATTGAAGGAACTAAAATACTTCCAACGCACTTTTTGTGCTTTGTTTGCCTTCCATTTTATGTATTCTGAGATCATCTGAATGTCTGAAGCATTAAAAAGCTTTTGTAATCTAGAGTTAGCACAGGGCACTGTCTGTACAGTCCTTTGTAGACAAGTGGGGGTGGGCTCTGCCTTCATTCTCAGCAGAGCTAATTAGTTGAGATTCCATGCCACATTATTGCAATGACTTAGCTCAGCAATGGACTTGGCCAACGTTCTGCCACCTCTGAGAGGAGGCAGACAAACGCTTTGCTCATCCCCACAAAAATACAGTCATAAATGCCAGTTGTGCTCTGCAATGCCAGCTCGCTCCGCAGTACTTTACCTTAGCTGATGTTCCCTGAAATGTGAGAGTATGTCCAGTCCATGAAGGAAAGAGTAGATAGTACTTAAGTCCTAAAATGAAAGAGAGAACATAAAAATTAAAAAAAAGACATTAGCAACTTCATTCACAGCATCTAACCACTTCAGCATTACCTTCTCATATTCTACAATATGTTACACAAAGATAATTCCAGAGATGAAGCCCAAATGAGTAGACAGGTAGGTTAGAACACATGCAGACTTGAAGAACCCTGTCCACACTTAAGCTTGTAGAAGTGAAAAGAGTGAAGTCCAAATGATGCATAAATACGTACTTGAAAAATATCTATTAAAAATATCTCCGAAAATATTGTTTACATGAATAGATATAGCAGCAACATGTGGAATAAGCCAAACAGGACAGTCCAATCCACCCATGGTCAAAAATTTTCGAAACCTTATTTGAAAACTGCATTGAAGAGGGAATTTTGCAAAACTAGTTTGCGAATAGCAAAGAACCTTAGAGAAAACCTAAACCACGAAGTCTAGCCACTACGTATGATGCAGAGAACCACAGTCCCTTTTCATAGTAGAAGTGTCATGTTTAGGGAAGAAGAGCTATTTCATGTCTACCTCAGATGTAGCTGGAAGCCCCACCACAAACTCTACCCCTCTCTAACTCAGCCCAGTCCTTGACGGGAGTGTAACATTCAAAGTTACTCCAAAATACTCTTTGGGAAAGATACAGACAACAAAGTTTTAGATTTGCCGCCTGCCTCCTGCTACCAAGGCTTGGCATCACACCAGTGACATCCATTAGCAACCACAGAGGCAAACAACTTTTTTGAAGCGGCAATATTAAAACGTGAATATTATTTCTCTTTAAAAATTGGACTCTACATAGAAGCTGTAATTAGGAGATACAGCTGTTTCAAGTTCTCACTACACAGGATCCTCTTCAGTCACAAAAATATCTGTGCTGATGGTGCAGACCACATGCTGGGGAAAAGCTCACTAGGGCTATTCATCTTTTAATTTACTGTCCTGAACAGGTGGGCTGTTAGCATTAAATACATGCACAACAAAGCCATTATATACCACACAGCAGTCTCTCCAGCTTGGCCTCAGAAAATATGTTCTGAATTTTCAAGTGCTGCATTTACACTGTTTGCAAAAGATAAATCAATATGAATGCTAGCCTCAGAATTTACAATGGATTTACTTTAGAAAAGTTCTTTGGCTTAATATTCAATGTTTAGAAATATAACGGATATAGACTTATACCAAATGAAAGGTCATATGTAATTGCAGGCCATGTAAAACAAATAAAACTCTGCTTTTATTTTTTTTTTAAATGTCATTACCCAAACCAGTGAAAAATCAAACAGAAGGGTCTGAATGCTTAACATATATATTTATAAAGCACCCATTTCACACAGTCCAATCTCCTTTTAATCCTCCAGCTGTGAATTGCCACAAACTTGATTTCCTTAGTGCAACACCCTGGAGCCCTCGCTGTGAACCAAGGACAACACGTGCTGGTGGGGATCAGACACCAACAGCAGAGCCCAGGACGGTCACCCAGGGACCAACCAGCTCTGTCCCCAGCGCTGCCCTTGCCGGGCAGGAACCACCTTGACCACAACACCAGAAAGCATCAGGCACAGGAACGCAGCAATGATACCCTCCAATTGTATAGTATCTTAGTAGTTAAAGAACCTACGGAACAATCGAAATGAAACCCCTGTGTTCCACGTTCTTCCTCCCCCAGGCAGGCAGGTAGAGGACAGATGAGTGCAGATGCTCTTGGCTCCTGTTGATGCTGAACTACCAGGCAGCCATGGGGAGTTAGTATTTGGCGTTACGATTAAAGCTAAATTTTTCAGTCTTCATAACTCATTATGTCTATATATGCTTTCCTACATTTTCCAACATTTTTCTACATAATTGAGACTAAGATATAACAGAATGTCTTTAAAATACATTTTAGATTAGCAGTTCTATTGTCATGAGTTAGAGAAAATTGTAAGTGGCACAAAAGCTTATGTTCGTGTTTCATTACAAAGTTTTCAAGATACATATATGAAAAAGGACCATGTCCTTACTTGAGAATTATTCCCTACAGCTCAAGAGAGCACAGCCCCTTGTTAATTCAGCAAGGGCTGTCTCCTGCCCCAGATTGACCAAACAGGAATGGCTGTACTGACCCATCATGCTTATCTAGGAACTTGATGAATAAACAATTGGGAAATTAAAGAGATAAACATTTGCTTAAAGGGATTAATGCCTGGGAAGCATCTCCCAGCTCAGACTTCGGCTGTTGCAGAAAGAACAGCTGAGCCAGAGCACAGCGCAAGGAAGGCAAAGCTTCCCATCGCCTCCTCACAGCAAACGCACCGACCTTAAGCTGGACATTACTGCTTTAATTGTGATAAATGAAATGAGGAACATCGTATTGTTCACTGCCCAGCCAGGTGACATTTCAACGAGCTATACATATCAGCTACCCATGCACCAGCTTCTACAGGCATTTTAAATCAGCACTTGTAACACTCTCCCTAAAGATAACTGACTTCTAAAGCAATCAGCTCTCTAATTAAGCAGAGCCGGTGATTTTGTTGGGTACCACCAAGCACAAGGTCTAACTCAGTGATTGCATCTCCCAGGCAGGTCTGTCAGCTGCCTCTTTCCTCCGCCACACCAAACATACCAACCCAATGTGGTTTACATGTCCCATTGAAACACTGCTTTCTGTGTTTGTTTAAATAGATTCCTTACAGCCAGCTGGGCAAAATTCTTCTTCTCCCTCACATGCCCCTGCAAAGTCTAACAAGGGAGGTTACATGCAGCTAACCTAGCCCAGTTTTTCCTAATAAGAGGAAAATTACATATCAATCACCCTTGGTGAAGTGTCGTCCATTAGCCTCATCTCATTTAAGAATAAATGCTTGTAAGTCTCCCAAACATAATTTCAATGCTATCTTTAGAGGCTCATTCTATACTTTTGCAAGCAAGGAACATAATTTAACCCACCCCAGCTGGAGGCAGTGAGCTGTGCCCACCTCACACAGAACCTGCCAGCACAGAACATCCCGTCAGAGACAAAAGCATTCATTTCTCTATTTCAAGCTTTATAAAACTGAAAATAAGATTATTTTCAAAAACAGATTTATGTTGCCGCACCAGTTATAAACACCAGATAAACATATAACCACAGTACAAAGGGTAGAGATAATTTTCACAGATACCCTCTATGAAAAGGGCTGTAAAAGGACAATGCCAAAGGGCAACAATCAGCCCTACAACACGAGAAGGCAAAGTATTTGCTGAAAAGTTACAGAGCCTTTCCATACCCTTCCCTATCATCTCTTTAGGTACTTCTTTCTGCCAAAACCCAACCAAAATACGATTATTGATGAAAAATGATTTCTCCACGTGCTCTAAACCAGGGACCCAGTTCAACATTATTTTGTGATCTTCATTTTCAGAGCTTTTCATCAGCTGAAATAATAGCTGAACACAAAGCACAGTATCTACCTTTAAATGGTATGCCCACACATATTATTCAATCTTTGACAGAAAACTACCTTGCCTAGGTTATTTAAGGAGGAATTAACTCACATTTTCTATCCGACTGGCTGAAAATGCAGCTCCAGTGAGCTAAGGGAAGGAGCAGAGCTCGGGCAAGAGTGGAGGGACGCAGGCAGAAGTTGTTAATCTTGGTAGGATGGAGGTTTTCTAGACTACAGAGAGCCAAAATGTGAACATTGCAACCTCAGTGATGCTGCACAAAGCTGCCTGGGATGGGATGTTTTCTTTGCCTCCAGTTCTCAAAGCACCAAGTTTGCGAGCGGAGGTGTTCTCAGCTGCTAAGTTTAAAAAGCAGAGGACATCTGTTCCTTCACATTCTTCACGTGAAGGAATCCACTGTATAAAATAGCGTGTGTTTAGGCAGAAGTGCAGAAATCAATGCTCTGCGGTGGCACCGTTATCGCCCAACCCAGCCCCAAGGAACGCGTGGTCCAGCCCCAACACCCCAGAGCCCCCAGCTCCATCCCAAAGCAGCTTTTATCATCCCTGACACACACATCCTTCCGACAATGAGCTGCCCCAGCCGCTAAACCAAAGGCAATGTAAAAACATGGAGATTTGAGCAACAATATAATGTTATATAAATCAACTTCCTTTTATAGTAACATCCCCATCCCAATATACTGTGAAGTGAGGCACCTGAATAACGAGACCACTTCTCATTTCCCCTGCCAGATGCTAACTCGCATAATTAACGCAAGATGCCACAACTGTAGAATAATGGAAAATAAAAGCAGCACCAAGTAGCATCAACTGAAAACTTATCACATGAAAGCAAACCAAATAACTACTGCCACCACTCATTTACCCCACAACACCTTTATTTGAAAATAACGTGCTACTTCTGATTTTTACAAGGATGATGAAATAATAATTTCTTAGATGTAAACATATAACTTTAAAAATAAGAAAAAGTCAGCCAAAAAAGTCATCGTGAAAACACAATCAAACCTCAAAACTGCCGTAGAAGTGGTGACCACCCTTAGTTTCATCATTTTTAAAAAACAGCTAAAGATCTGGATGCTTCCGAACAAGGAGAACAGTGCAGAAGCACCGCGCGCTGCTGGAATCCATCCTCTCCCTCTACGGCCACCTTTACCTCAGCAGCACATCAAGCAATACAAGGGCCTGGGTACCCTTCAATTAATCCAGAAAACTTGCTGAAGCATAGTTTACTAGTCTCCTAAGGCCGAACTGATTTTTGCAGTCACCTTTGAAGTTTATTGGAGTTAACTTTTAACAATTTAATGTCCACCCTCAATAAGGAGTTTGTCCCTCCCTGTCACCTGAGCTGATGAGTAAAGTTTGTGTACTTGTATCGTTTCCTTCTGCTTCACTCTTTTCTCTCCCAATCTTCACCTTTAATCCAGGGAGCAACTTTACAAAGCTTGGGATCAAGGCTCCAATGGAACGACAGTTGTCTCAAGTATGGAGTTCTGAATACAAAGTTTTCCAACCAACACCAACAAATCCAGCCAGTACAACTGTAATTCACATCAACTGCATTCATACACTGTAAATTCGCAATAAGGTCCAAGACAAATCCCCCTTCAGTGTTAAATGTGGACAAAAGCAGTGTGATGCTCTGGAATGAGGATTAAATTATTGCACCAGGAGCAACTTTGCTCTTGATAAACATAAAATGAAAACCTGATGCTTCACATGATGTGACCCCAGCCAGGTGTTCCAGTGACATATGATTATTTTAAAGCACTAAGCAGGAAATCTGTTCTATTTCTACAGAAAACAGAGTAAATTGTTCTGAAATGACCTCACAGTTGTAAATTCTGATAAATCTCACAAAGAGCCATCCTCAGTGATTGCACTGAGGTATTGGAGAAGCTGAGGAAACCATAAATCCCCTTGGACTCCCTTTAGAACTGCCCGGTATGTTATGTACAGACTTCAGAGATGCCCTAGACCCACACTGAACATTAAACAAGGGGTCTCAAAGAATGCAGACTAGCAGGTAGCATTCAGTCAGTCCAGAGTTTTGCACAGGGAATGAGAAAAGAGCAGAAACTTGCACAGCAGAACCACCACTTCAAAGTGCATGTAAGAAACGGCTGTGTCAGCAAGTTCCAGACAGATTGCTCTCACATGCAAACCTGTCCTGAAGAGCTACGCAAAACCTGTCTCTCAATTCCACCCCAAATGCATCACATTCCTGTTGCAAGAACACATGGTTGGCTCACCAGAGGCTGCCCACACCCAGCCCTGCCAAGCCACCAGGATTCATACAGGAGAACCTGCTCCTCACGGAAGCGCAAAGAAGGGCTGATGGGATTCTGCCTTCCTGCTTTCACCAAGGTAAGCCAACACACCTGCCGGGATGCGTATTTTATACACTGCGGAGCAAACAAAAATGTTAGTATCTTCTAAAGATGCGCTACAGATTCAGCTGTATTACAGATAATTTACTTTAAAAGAAACAGATACACGTTTCTGCCTTTGAAACAACAGTTAAGCCACATGCTAACACCTTCCCAAAGTCCACTGACGCTCAAGAAGACCATGTGGTATGAAATCTTGCAGGGAAGGAAGCTGCACAGCTGAAAGCTGCCACAGCCTCCCAGTTTGTGCCAGAGCTGCTGCTTTCTCTGCAGCGCTCTGACCAGACAGTGCCAAGCAGGAAACACGGCCAGAGCCAAACTCCGGCAGAATCAAGCACTCGCTTGGTATCAGGACAAGGATTTTAACATGCTCTTGGACAGTGGCTGAACTTCTCCGTATTAAATTTGTGATTTGAAGTGCCTCGATGCCAGCGGAGCGAACAGAGGTGATTCCTGGAGCAGGGCGAGCAGGCCGCGCCAGCCATGAGGGGCAGGCCGCGCCAGGCCATGTCGGCCGTGAGGAGCAGGCCGCGCCAGCCGTGAGGAGCAGGCCGCGCCAGGCCATGCCAGCCGTGAGGGGCAGGCCGCGCCAGCCGTGAGAGGCAGGCCACGCCAGGCCATGCCAGCCGTGAGGGGCAGGCCGTCCTCCCGCCAGCCCTCGCGGCCCCGTGATTCAGCAGCCTCCTCGGACAGACTGAAAGCATCTTTTATTGGGAATCCTGTCAGGCTCAATACAGACTTTGTCACCCTTAGGGGGTGTAGCAAGAGAGAGGAAATGTTACTCAGCACAGTTTATGGTTTTCGTTGCTTCCCTTCCTGTTACTTCATCGAAGGCTGGAACCCGTGCTGTTTCCTTTATTCCCTGTTTAAGGCCAATTGTAAAAATAGTACTCCCAAATTCTTTCCTGATAATGTAATACCAGAAATAAAAATACAGCAACACGCTTAAGTTCTCTGATCCACGTTTTACATATTCAGATATATACACAGCAAATTCACCATCCTTAGTGATGCTGGTTCAAGAAGCTCAACCTGCAGACCCAGACGACACAAACCATCAGCTCCCCCGACATCTGCAGGAGGAGCCATCAAATACATTTAAACGTGTGCAGCAGAGTATGCGGTCCCTCGACTAACAGGATGAGATGAACCAAAAAGCAACTCCTCCATCTTAATTATTTACTCTCCCTGTTCAGTGACATAAACTTTCGATTTTTATTAAAGTGCAAGGGATGCAAAAGAATATCAGCACAGGACTCTTCACTTAGAGCTGGATAGCATATCTAGAGTAACAACTCCCTTTGAAGTATCCTCCTTTTTAGCTGGAGGCCTTTTAAAAAAATTAAATACAAGCAACAAGGCACTATTAGGGAGGAGAAAGGATTAGTGAGATGAATGAAAACCTTCTCAAATGACTTTAACAAAATATTTTGCAGAGAAAGACACAGTGTAAGTAGCACCTGTAAGGAACAACATGTCATCATGCCATATAAGAAATACCACCAATGCAAAAAGCCTTATTAAAGAACTTTTCACAAAACACACTAGCAGCAAACTCCTCATGAGCCTAAATCACTGCCCAAGACTGCGCCCAATAACATTTGTATAAAATAAACTGGGTCAGACACTTCAGAGCCATATTCTATTATTCAGAAAAAACAGCATATATTCCATAAAGAAGTTTTCCATCTGTGGTACCAGGTGACGGTTTTCTGGCCTCAATTGGCAGTTTACTCACTATAAGGTGTTTTGAGCAATGCTCAAAGGACCTTCCTAAAAATCACCATTCATTCATTATGATTTTGTAACACAGGATCACCACATCTGATCCATTGAACAGCTTCAAATGACTGAGAACTTGATTTCTTAGAATTACAATCCTTCATATGCCCACAATCTCCTGGTGCACGTGTCCATCAGACAGCTGTGGTCCATGTTATGACCAGGATACAAGACTCCTGCCTAAACTTGTAAACTTTACATTTACCCATATGGATGACAGATACCATTTTTTCCAAATGAGGAAATGTCAGTCTAGTTATTGTAGTATCTTTATATAGGAGAAGAGAGATTAAAATGGACTTCATTTCACTCTTCTGTAAATCCAGGAAGCAATTACAATCGACAGCTCCAGTTTATAATAGCATAGCCACAAATAGGAAACTAAAATCTGGGTTTTGTTTTTGCAGACTATCAGAAGTAACATCTGCACATTTGGATTTTTATCTTTTGTTTTCCTGCAAAAGTAGTTAAGTCTCTCAATGGGGTTAATATCGTTTCCTTATATCTTTATATTTCCTTATAACATGCACACAGAACTACAGGCACAAACTTAAGAATTACATTCCACTCCTAGGAACAGAAGTATCCTTATTAAGATTTGAAAAAGTCGGATCTTACTTAAGAACAGAGGCCATAGACCCACTATTACAGCTTATGTATAGACTGAAAGTACCTCCATTCAGCAGAATACTTCTGAAAATAAAAGAGCTAAGTATTTCTACATGAAAATAAAACAAAAAGTTTCTCTACTCACCAATAGCTCCCCACACCCAATACAGATAAACACCTTCCACCTAAAACCCTGGACTATGTTGATATAAGACTTTGGTAGAAAGAAAAACATTCAAAGGAATGAGGGAGAGGAAATTTTATATTATTTTTACTGCTGTTTCATCACACTGCATTAGCATTTCTGGAACTCTGACTTTACCAGAGAAGAAACTTCCTTTGGAAAAGCTGATTTTGCAAAGTGAAATACCAAGGGCCCTGAACTGGAGAGACGGGAATGTCAAATGTTATTCCTTCAAAGCAAGCAGCTTATGGAGAGTTTTGAATATCTGAAGAACAGTTCAGCCCTTATCATGGTTCAGAACAAAAGTACAGCTATGAAAAAGTACCTTGCAGTCAAACATTACCATAAAGTTCCCAGACACTCATTACTTCGTTTTAAAATATCTTTTAGACTTACATGCTGGTAATATTAATTAAAAAGAAACCAAAAAGCAAGCTGCCTTGAGAGCATTGAGCTCCTGGAGTTCAATAGGATGGGATCCTGAGAATATCCAAAATTAATCTCAATGCTCACATCTATCAAAGAGCAGGATTTTACACCAAACATTTTTCAGTAAGAGATCAAAGACCATGAAAGCAGCCTCCTTACTCAGGCTCTTGAAAAGTCACCCAAAATCAACAAGCAGAATGGGCAATTTCATGCTTCGAGTTCAGTCAACACTTTGCCAGTCAAACAGCTGACTACTTGTCAGATTAACAATGTCCCTTCCAGAGGACAAACGCCCATCAAATAGCAATATTTTAGTTAAACCTTTTTTTGTCAGACTCCAAAAACATCGACTTCCCTGATTCACAAAGAAACTCCCAGCTCTTTTAAGAGAAGTAGGCAAGAAAGTACCAACCATCGGGGAGGAAAAAAAAAAAAAAAAAAAAAAAAAAAAAAAAAATCAAGCTCCAGATATTTTATTCCCATAATAATGCTGTTACAAACTGCAAAGGAATTCCTGTAGAGAACAACAGTAACATGTTTACTAGTAATTCCTCCTGTTCCCTGACATTAGTGTACCCAAGCACTACCAGATAGAGCAATACAGGAAAGTTACTGTAATTTAGAATAGGCTATATCCCTCAGAGAAGTTGTAAAATACCTCACTGCAGATTCTCACAATCAAATTCTACTACTGCCACAACTACAATATCCTCTCACATGCAGAGAAATGCTAACATGCCTGTGTACATGCATATCCATATATTAGCAAGCATACATATTTCCCTCACCAAACAGAAAAGTGCAATCACTGAGTTTTAGCATCTTCGCTTGTAGCAAAAAAATAAGCCAAATTTACCCTACTGTGACATTTGAATGCAAACCACAGCAAAACTCTTAAAAAATGACACTACGCCACTGCTTTAAGATCTACTTTTGTATTTCTCAACAATACCTCTGCCATAAACCACAAAGAAGCTTACGGATCCAAACTGACAAGTTATATTCTATGTATATTTATTCATATATCTAGGTTAACGGGTTTAAAGTTTGAAATCAAATCGACGTAAATATCAGAGGTACTGACACCTGTGCACTTCCCTAATAATTACAATTGATCACTGATGCATAATGCTACAAAGGGAATAATTTCAATTAAGAAAATTAACAGCTTCAACACTAGGAAAAACAACAAATGAGTGTACTGTCAGGGAATGAATCCACCGCAAGATAATATTGTTACTCGGGAATTTCCAGCTCCAGATCCTGCAGCCTCCCCACCAGGCACCCAGCTTCCCAAACAGCAACCACCTTCATGACTAACATGCACCGAATTACAGACGAGATGCTGAGCAACCACCTTCTCCACCTCCGTACTACATCAAACAGGCACTAACTGATCACACGTGAGACATGGGCTACTTCGGTTGGGTTGTAGCACATGAGATGATATGCACACTTCCTCCAACCAGCCATTATATCCTCAGAGGGACCGAAAACTTCCAAAGCTATAATTACCTTTGAATACAAACCCAAAACAAGCCGATCTCAACTCTCTCATTCCTATGAAACCGTGATCAACACTAATTTGTAACGCAACATGCCAGAGATTCCTCCAACACCTCACTCTTCCAGTGTTATTCAGCCACAGCCTCTACAGAAGTATAATAAACCTGCTTTTAAACAAATCAGCATTTCATCTAAGACGACAACTTCTGCTTTCGGAGAGCAAGACTACCACTATTCAATGAAGATGGAAAAAAAAAATACTAAACTTAATCTGAGTATCAAACTTAGGGTTACAAGCAGCAATGCAATGCATTGATTTAAGACTCAGACTTTTGACTTATCAGCTCACATTAAAGAAGAAGATTCACACAGGATGATGAAAGGCGAAGCCTGGACCCAGCAGCAGAATGCAGCAATAGGAGATGACACCACCGCGGTCTCTGGGCAGCCATGGAGAACACACATTCTACATCCCAGCCCAGCCGCTAGGAGAAATGGAAGGATCTAGTATTACAGTTCAGACATTTTACACAATAATACTGAAAACTGAGACATCTCTGCTGTGTGTTTTCAAGAAAAGCAGCACACAGAGCGTGGCAACCTCTCATTCAAGCAGCCCGTCTGCTGCAGTACTTACTAAATGCACCCTGTACAAGTGTCAGAAAGAGGGGAAGACCTAAAGCTTCTCACTTTATTACGTAAGATTCACAGAGAGCTATATAGTTATTTCAGACATAAATATATTTAAAAAAAAAATCTCAAAGCAACATTACTGTTTGCAATACTAAACACTGAACTGTGTGACCTCCAAACTCTACACAGCCACATTTGCTAGATTTCAGTGACCTAAGAACAAGGGAAATTTTCAGCTTTTCTTAAAAATATGTTTGTGATCAACTCTGTTTATGCAACATCTGTTACCTACAGGTCTGTTATACTCCATAACTCCCTTCTTTTAGCTAATGTATACCCAAATTGCAACCCATCGGCACAGGGGCCAGGCTGACATGGTAGGTTAGCACTGACACGCAAGCCAAGAGATCTTTCCTAATGATCACACCAGCTGGATTACACCCTTTAACTTTGGTACTAGGACTGCCCATCGGTTGGGAGGTACCAGCACGTTCTGAAGATTCCGCCAAGCATGTTGTAAGCCACATATAATGGCATCTTTGGAAGAGTTTGCTGAAAAAAAGCCTTATCATCCAACACAAATGGGAACAACAAATCTCTTTGACAGGAGGTCAGGAGCCCAACGCAGGGCTGCCAGTTTCCTTCCTACTTCAGATGGGAAACAGGAACAGAAACTCCTTCTGCAACAGTTGGAAAGCCCACTTCTAACTTAGCCAAACCAACACGGCCTACTGCAGGCTGGATAATATTACATAGAACCCTGACAACACAGGGTAAACAAACCAGCTTTAAGTAGAACATCCCCCCGAGATAACCCACAATGTCTAGTAGCTACTGGCAAGCACAACCCTTTGTGACAAGAGCATAAAAACCTCTCAGAATTGAGGTTCAACAGCAGAAGTGATCCCATCACCTTTTAATGCTAAATACGCAATATGGTTTACAAAGGCAGACCTCACTCTCCAGCTCTTTCAAATGCAAATTGTCAAGGTGAAAAACTTTACAACAGTTCTGGAACTCTCTCTTTGTAGGAATTCATATTTGGCCAAAAGGTCAAACTGTACGTGCCTGCAACACGCCACCACACCACAAGAATTCTTTCCCTCCAGAGCAAAAAAGGACCAACATTTGAGGCTCATTTTTAATCAGTCTGTGGAGGATGGATGGCTTAAATGTCATTGCTTTAATCAGACACAAAAAGATTACAAAGATAAAATCCCTTAAGGCAGTTATTTTTGTTCTATTCAGTAAGAATTTGCTAGACTCTCTCAACATGCTAAAAGATAACCAGTAATTAGCAGAGCTAAGGAACGTAGCAAAACCAGATGCAGAATGCTAAATAATTTGTGCGTGCTTCCCTGAACTAAGGGTATTTCCAAAATACTGAATTGCAATCATCAAAAGAGGAAGAATGGAGTATCACAGTTTCATCAAACAAAGGAAAACCCTCTAGATTTTAAGCCTGAGGTTACTGGAACAAGAAGACCTCCTAGTTTTAGAAATAGCTTGTCTGGCAATACCAGTGTAAGCCCAGCTATTTTATGGCAACAGCAGACCTCTTACAAGAAAGGCCATCAGTGCTCTGACCATCCTTTATAGATATGTTTTCCCATGCACTTCCTAATGAAAACATTTTTTGCATGTGCTTGGAGGAGGTGGGAGAAACTCTGCAAACTGGAAGTTTATCTGGAATGAATGGTCCTCGGAAACGTGCAGCTTCTTTGCCATTGACAAGGCCACCACAAGCCACCTATTAATGCCAAGAGACCCGTTTCCACCTGCAGATTGCCAGCGCTTTTCACTCCTGCGGAGGATGAGCAGAGTCACGGGGCGAACACCAGCAGCATGTCAGGGATGCTCCAACAACTGCTTAAAAGGTTCTGCTTCCTTCCTCTCCCCAAAAGCAGTGCCCGGGCACAAGTGGGCAACACCTGGGCACTTTCACCCCAATTTCTCCTCCAACAGCATAGATGCAAGTTTGTTGAGTATTATTTTCTTATTCTTATCTGCACTATAAACTGATACCCAGGTTCTCCTTACCCAAAGTGATGCAAACATTGGTTTTGTCAAAATAAATATTACAGGAAAACTCCTCTGTAAAGCTTATACAAAATAAGTTTTGGTATACTACTCAAAGGTATTTTCTTTTCAAAATTATTATCTTTTTTATGCTTACTTTTATGTAGCATGGTATTTTGGGGCTTTAATACTCTTTCTGCAAGGAATTTAACACCTACACATCTTGACTCCTTGCCCTCCACCCTTTGCAGTTCTGGAGAACAAAAGCAGAAAAGAAATGTGTTTTTCTTCCCTTTGGCAACTTTCCTGAATGCCCAGTGTACTTGCAGTTCTCTCCCACCTCCTTCCACACCCTTTTCTCGCCCTTCTTCACTATTTGAGTATCTCCAGGGAGAGTTCTTATTGCAAGGTCAGTAACAAGGCACCAGGCTTGCCTTTTAGCTCAGGTCAACAGTTTTGTAAAACACATCCTTACTACCTAAGAAGTCTCTGGAATTCAATATTTAAATTCAGATAATACAACAGAAAATATTTTTTTAGAAAAATGTTACATTACATACTTAAATTTTAATTAGTCAGTTACATTATTGCTAAGCAGATGAAACTAAGTGCATGACCCCACTGCACGGACCAAGGTATATAGTGTAGGAAATAAATTCCAATAAAGAATTCCAAGACTCCATCATCATTTCTAGTTTCACTCTCGGAGCTGTCACAGATGCCATTAAAATGAAAAACCAGTTTTTCAGGAACAGTAACTGGAAGTAAGGACAGGAAAAGTAGATCTTAGAGCAACGACATCTCACACACTCCCTGGAAGATCACTGGGAAACAGCCACCCTGATCCACTCTCACTTCATTTTCTCCTTTAATAAGGTTTAAGGTTCATACGAAGCAGAAGGTTTATTACCTTCTGAAAAGAACCAAGCAGAGCTTGCTACTGGAAAGTTACAGGTACCGGACTGCGTGGTCACCAGTGTGACCTTCGCAGGCTGGAGTTCACACCAGGAGACGCGGCAGCACTCGCTGAGGACCGTGCGGAACGACCCGTCCCCACAGCTGTTGTGCGGCATCCAGACCTTCCCTGACAGCGATCGTCACAAAACAGGAGTCATCTTTCAACCTCCTACAAGCTAAATTTACCACCGCCCTATCATCACAGCTTAGAGAACCAGGCCTTGAAATATTTGATCAATAATAACCATATGACCTAGTCTGCAAAATCACATCTGTTGAGCCCTAAATCCTGCATTTACTGTGAAGATTATCGCAAAGCGAGCTGCTGTGATCTCTATTCTTTAGTTACAGTTACTCTGCCCAACAGCTTGAAAAAGATCTGTAAATACTATCTGTGTAAGCTTCCAGCGTGCTCTGACAATCATGCAGTGAAAACGGTGAGTTTCTGTTTTGCAATAAACTCCCAGATACAAAAGCCTTGTTGACAACTATGCTGTCAGGCCAGAAAACCCTAGAACCACTGCGTGCATCTTCTAAAGCCAGTTTCTTGGAACAAAACAAACAAACAAAAAAACAATGAAAATAGTCAGAATTATGCACATCCCTTTTGGGCCATCCCAAAAGCTTGCTGCTACAGAAAAAGAGGCTGCACACCAAGGCATTCGAAGGCAGACATGTGACAGTGCTGACACGGCCCAAGTCAGAGCAGAAGCCACCAGAAAGACCAGCCCAAGAGAAGAAGTCTCCCTTTGACCACCCGAACCCCCCCGCCGAGGTGAACCATGGTGTGGGAGCTCATCACCATGTTCCAGTATTGAAAGGGTGGTTACAAAGAAGATGGAGACTCCCTTTTTACAAGGAGTTCATGGAAAAGCCAAGGGGCAATGGGTACAAGTTACTCCTGGGGAGATTCCGATCAGACACAAGAGGGAAATTTCTCCTGATGAGAACAATCAGTCATTGGAATAATCTCCCCAGGGAAGTGGTGGATTCCCCAACACTGGACACTTCTAAGATGCAGCTGGACAGGGTGCTGGGCCAGCTTGTCCAGACTGGGCTTTTGCCAAGAAAGGCTGGGCCAGATGATCCCTGTAGTCCCTTCCAACCTGGTGTTGGATGATTCTACGATATGATTCCTGGGGGCTGCTGCTGGGACAGACTGAAAGGTTGAAGCGGTGAGAGCCATCTGCACGCCGTGACCGTGGGCAGCAGCGCCGCAACAAAATCCTTCTCCAAATACAATCGGCCCTTGTCAGGAATCAGGCTGCAACACCAAACCTCCTGGATGCACCTTCTGAACTGGGGTGAAGGAAAGAAGAGTGAAGGGTGGGAGACCTGGGGAAAACTTTGTGCTCCAAGAATATTTCACAGGAAGGCTAGGAACCTCATGTATTCTGGAGATGTTCGGTTAAATATTGTTACCTACACCCACACCAGATTCTCAAATTCCTTTAACCAACAACCAGCACTGAATCAGGAGACACAATCCTAATGAAATCAGAGCTACAGTATCTCTCTGTATTGGGATTATAATAGAATAAGAAGCTTAAAAAAAAAAAAAAAAGAAACAACAAAAAAGAAATGAAAAGAGATCAAACCACAACTGGTAACAGGGGTTTCAGAGAAAGCTGTTCCTGCACATACCAGACCCTGGACACATTAAAGCATGACACAAAATACTCAAGAGCACTTATTTTGTGCTGAGGACGGCCCTTCCAGAGGGAAGGCGAGTGAGGACATCACCGGCTGCCGTCACCAACCAGGGACGTTCCCCCAGGTCAGGGAGCAGCGGTCCCGCCAGCACTCCCCGATCCAGCAAGGTCTGCGGCAGAACCAGCAGCACACGCAGACCACGGCCGTCTTTTTCCTTATTTTATATATACCTTCCAGAAAAGATACCTAAAAACCATACATGTAAGGTGTGCAGTAAACACCCATACACGGTCATAGAAAGTAAACAATGCTGACATACAATTACAAAGGCAAAATGTTTTGTTACCTCTTTTTGTTGTGGCCCCACTTCCTTTAAATGAACTCCAACAAGCAGGAGCAAGTAAGATTAGGCAATAACCTGACTTTTTTGTGTAACTGCACACAAAAGAGATACCGTCTGTTCATTACATTCAGTTAGGATGTTCAGATTCAACAGTTCCACCAACTTCTAGACACAAGAAGTGCCCGAAGCCACAGGACCAGCCAGCACACAACATCCCTCCAGCTCCCCAAGGCTCAGACTTGTGGCTCTGTCTCAGCTAGACCTAACCAGGCTCTTTTCTCCAGGTGAGCTGGACTAGTACTACGTGTTTCAAAAGGCCAAGACAATGCTTGAAGATATCCATTCACTTCTGTCCCGTGACAGAACCACAATCCTACTCACCGCTTCATTTTAATGAATCAGAATTGGAAGTTGCATCCTGTAGACAAACAAGGACGGGGAACAGCTTTTCAGCTCCTCATGTGGAACTGGGTGACTCACTGAGCACAAACTCTGCACTTTCTGCAAAAAAGCCAATATACCAGCTCTTGTCCACAGAGTTATTAGCCCACTGTAATTTGATTTTCTCTTTAGTACATCCATGGTTATGGAGAGGTTTTTCTGTGGGTTTGACTTTTTTTCAGAATAATTCATACACCTAATTCAGAAAACCTTAAGAGCTACGTTTTCCCGTTTCCATCTTAGTTTTTTTCACTCCTTTCACTCCTGCCTAAATTCTCCTTTCCAGGACAGTCTTCAATGTCCTTACCCACAATAGGGGTTAATATGGACATAGACTCTAAAACCAAAAAACTCACCTGCCCAGCAATATTCATGCTATTTTCTCTACTTGTTTAATATTAATTTTTTTGAACAAGGAAACTTTGTTACTCTAAATTTAATTTTTAAAAAAATCTATTTGTCAATGACACTTGAGTAAACTCAGTAAAACAGTGCCCTGAAACCTGATTTATTTGGTTGGAACCATGAATCTATATTTAACTGAACTCAACAGGCCTTAACTGTTGAGAAAGCTGGAAAAAAATATTTATTTCTGTGAACCACGAGCAAAGTTTCCTTGCAGGTATTCCAGACAGATAACAGCTGCAGAACAGCTAAACCAGAAGCCCTCTGTGAACAGGATACCTTGTCCAAGGCTCAACATAACATTATTTGTGTCTCTGAGACATAAATAATCAAAAGACTAATATGAGCAACACATTCAGTTTTGCTGCTGAAAGCACAACAAAAACAAGCTCAAAAAAGCTGGTCAAACACAAACAAAAAACCCCTCTTTAAGACAGACATTGAAGCTCTTATAGCTGAATATTTACATATATTAACATTTGGTTAAACACTAGTAAATGCTCCAATACTGTATTTTGGTTCATTTGAAACAACAGATGGATTTTAAATTTTAAGTGCAACTAATTTAGGACTGATTTCAACTTCAGAAAGTGTGTTACACTTACGGTTCCAACTAGCGATAATCTGAATTATTTGAATACTGAAACATATGCCAGGTTGTTGAGTACTCTTGGCCAAGACACAGCAAATTGACTGTACAAGTGCATCCACACAGCATTGAAAATAACTGCAGTAAAATAACCAAATATCGCTGGTTTTAAGTAAGACTTGGTGAATTCAAAGTCAATCCTACAATCAGTCACAGATTAATAATGCAGAAGGAGGTTAATTTTAATTATCCAGAAGAAAGATTTGGCACTGCCCAGTCTCGGAGATGGGGACCCCACGTTTTACCTGCACTGAACCCAGGGATGCTGAGTAAGACTGACCGACTACCGGCAAACATGCATCCATTGGTCTTTATTTTTATTTTGTTGTAATAAAAGATTGAGACGTGTCTATCGAAGAACATCATTCTTGATTATCTCGGAAAACAAGGTGCAAACACAAAGTTTATGAAAAGGAATTATCAAGAAGCATTTTAGTGAGGTAGTGCTTGGCTTTTTTTATTACAGGAAAACTAACTGAAGACTCACGATACTACACTGTACTGAGAAACAGAAAAGTAAGAGACAACTACCCACTCAAAGCATTCTGACAAGACAAAATGGGAAAAACGTAAGCACTAAAAACTTCCTAACTCACCAGGCTGACAGCTGATGAGCTGCAGCTCTCCCAAAGTGCCGAAGCCTGGCGGACAATCCGCCGTGATTGTCAACACTGTCTTTATCAGGAGCTTAAATATGTTACTTTAATTAGCAATTTTGGAAATTAAAAAAAAAAGTGTCTTTGTTTTACCTTCCTATGTGGCACAGAAGTGCAGGAGGGGAAGAGGCTTACTGCTGTTTCATTAAAGTAATAAAGAATTTCAGGACATGCTTCATTAACAAAAACTATATTCTGCTTGTGAATAAGACTCTTAATAACAATCTTGAGAGCTGTCAGCCACCAATATGATATCCACTCCTCAGGTACAACTGTTCTGAACTTTAATTTTACTAGACGGCTATAAAAAGGAAAAAGCTTTTTATTTTATTTAAAGAGACTGATCTTACACTTAGGAAAACATCACAGTTTAGGCCTTTTCTGGTCTTGGGAAGATGCTGATAGAACGTGGTGTCACGGAAGCAGCACGCAGGCCTGGATGCATGCACCCACGGCTTTCTCTAAAGCTGCGGTTACTGAGCACTTTTGCTAATAAAACTATCGACTTTTCTGCATTTTTCAATCATACAGAACAAAAATTAAACTGCATCTGTCGCCTTTACGAGACTGCTTCTAAAGTATTCCTAATTATAATACAAGGTATGTTGTTGTAACTGTAAATAATAATTGTCCCATGAGTACAGAAAGGCAATCTGCATAAGGCACACAACAACCCAGCCAGGAATTTATTAGTAGTAAACTGCAGGCACATCAGTGCGTGTTCACAATCACTTCGGTTATCACCCGGTGATAACCAATACATCAACTTTAAAGGTCTCTTCCCACTTCCCAGCACGCTCGTGCAAAGACCGAACCAAGTCTGCAGCGTACGGGATAAAAGCGGTTGGTTCACACTGGATGTTCAGTTTGGGGAGGTCCTCTGGCACAGACACCGAAGCACAAAGCTACAGAACAATCTATTTTACACCAGGTAACTGTTGGTCGTCTTCAACCGGAGCTCCAGAATTGTTACTCGCCCTCCAAAGTCTTAGAAACTATCACCTATAAAAGAATATATCACTAACAAAATAATGGCAATGAAAATGCAAGAGAGGTTAGTTAGTAGAAAATGATGGCAACAGTCAGGTTTCCATCACTTCTCTTTCCTGGTTTTGGAGGCCTGCACCCTAACAGTAAGGAATTTTTATTAAATACAAACCAGCATCTAGAACTTCATTTAATAAAAAATTCTTTTCAGCTTTAGGATAATGGCAAGCATCTAGATTCCTGTAGTGATTCTACAATTCTGATTATGTTAAATGGCTCTCCAAAAACAGCAGCGTTGTTCCATTAACACTGCTAAAAGCTCACTGCAAACTACAAAAACAATGGATTTTAACAAAGGCTAATCCTCTATTTCACCTACTGAGTTTACAGAAAATTATTAAAAGGATGAAAAAACCCACTTCAAAATACCAGTTATTTCTGGAAACAAGAAGCAGATGTTCTCCTCTTTGGCTCAGCTGTGCTACAGTACAAGAGTGCCTTTGTTATACTGTCAGTAATAATTTATTTTATTTATTACAGCCATTTTATAATGCCCATCAATGTACTATTTGTGCATGATTTAGATTCATGCAGCTCTATTTCTCTATATATAAAGCCATCAAGAAGCATCACATACACACTCCAAATAGCAGACCCTGTTATGACATAGTTGTGCAAATTAGTTTTTTTCTCTTTCCACTGTATTAATAAAAAGGGAACAGGAAGAGAAGGAGGAGTTAGTATTGCCAAATGAAGTTGAATTAACATTAATCAAGAATTACTGAAACAAGACATAGTACAAAGACAGGAAAATACAAGAGCTTAGAGTATAAAAATAAACTCTAAGTCTTTGAAGTCCAATAAAGGCAAAGATTTCTGAACCACGGAAAGGAAACACCGTCTAGAACAAAGTCATGAAAAACTAAAAGGAGACTATGTTGGGAAAAGGATCCACTAAAAATGGAAGAAAGGATGCTCATGGGAGGGGGAAAAAAAAAAAAAAAAAAAAGGAGAGAGAAAGAGAAAGAAAAAGGGGCACAATAATTTGCTATTTTGCCCTATCAGCCACTGAGACCTTATCTGTGGCAGGCATTGAACCACTCCCCAAAAGACCAACAGCCCAGCCTTTGTACCGATCTGATAAGGAATTCTGGGCTTCAAAAATTAAACCTTTAATGAGAGAGCATTCACAGTGGCATCAACATTCATCCTTCCCTCCTACTGTTTTGAACGAACGGTTTCCTTCTATTAAAATATTCCCAAATTACCAATTTAATATCCACACCTGTGACACAAGAAGCAGGCAGGATGATGTGCAAGACAAAGCTAAAGCACAGAACTACCTAAATCCCATATTCCCGACCTGCAAGAACTGCAGGATCTGCATGTATAAATACTCCCACGTTTAACAGCACACAGACATCAGCATAACCCTGGAAGACAAATGCAGATATTAAAATATTAAACAAGTGTGTGAAATCCTACAGTTTAAATATAAGTATGGTTTCTTTCAAAAAAAAGTGATTAAGTATCCAATTACTGCCAAGGTTTCCTCCACCTGACCAGACAGTGTGCACAGAAGAGGTGATTTGTTGGGATAACCTGGTATTGAAAATAACATCTGGCAGAACTCCCACAAATTCTGCACTTCCAGGCTGAATCTGAGACAGACAGACAGAGTTCTATGGTGTTAGCATGTGGTCACACTCAATCTATGTAACCAGTGAGTCCTAAATTCTGCAGAAGCAAGACTCACATCCTAGAGTGACAATCTGCCCCATCTGTGGGTATCAGCCCACAAACAAACATTTTAAAAGTCTTTCCACAAGAAAGCTGAGCTTGCATCATGTATCTGTACAATTTTATGATGCACCAGGGCAGAGGTAAGAAAGAAAATAAAAGAAAGAAATTAATTCAAGAGATTTCCCAGACTTGGGTAGTACCAAAGAAAATTTCTAAACGGAGTAACAGAACAGCAATTACAGAAAAATGTATACATCATTAAATGTTAGCTACAGTCTCTAGGAGTTCATCAAAATAATTCCCTCTGCCAAATAAATTAAAGATTATAACACATGAAGTATCTGAGCAGCAACAACCAAAAAAAAAAATCAAGTGTGTACATGTCTAATATGCATAACTTATACACTTAAACAATTAGCAAATGTTGGAATGTTACCACAACACTGAAAACTTGCCCTAACAGAGATTTTCCAAACAAAAATATTTGTAGCATCAAGAATTTAAATTTTTACTGGAGCAAGCCATCGAGATAATTCCCCAAAATAAGTAAATTTTGAAAATATTTTAATATCTCCCTGCTTAGTTCATTAGATCTTACAAATTAAGAGATTTTGTCAGGAAAAAGACCTAAAAATCACAATCATATAGATAATCATACCACTCATAAGCGAAATTTGATGTGTGGATTATTTATCGGTATTTTTCCAGACACTGCTGTACAGATGATAGTTATGAAGCACCAGACCATGCTACTAATCAGCGCAGCCTCAACCCTGTAATTAGCGATACCCAGGTAAACTGCTCCGATCCACTGCAGGATCAGGAGGGCCGAAAGGGACTGAAAGTGATCGAAACTCGGGTGGTCGAGCAGCTTCGGCTCATCCTAAAATCCCAATCACAGTTTGGGGAATTCTGGGGGGTTTTCTTGTATAAAAGCGCAGTCAAAGCACAGGAGCAGCCCCACGCAGCTGATTTCACGTGGGAGGAGCTGATGATACCTTGCTGGGAGAGTAGGAGGGGAGCAATGAAGATGAACTTTTTGTCCGTGCACAACTGGATAGTTCGGGACAGGAGTCACCAGCTTGTCCACCCTGCGCGGGGACACCCGAAACCGGGGTCTGACCCCCAGGGCTGTGCTAAGTAGGTTTCAACCTCCCTGACCCGAGTCTTGCTGCCTACAGAAGAAAGTTGACAAGTCAGGATGCTTAACACAATTAAAAATAATAATAATAATAATAATTACATTGCAATTGTTTCCTCCGGTTCTCTTATCACCCTATATCCATCTGTCATCACATCTCGGAGCCTGGGAAATCTGGCAGAGCGTGGTCAGGGAGAGAAGGTTTGGATTTTGGCTTTGTGTCTCAACAGGTAGCACAGATCCAGCAAGAGGACCCCGATACACCCTGCGACTGGAACAGGGAACTACCCTTCTTGAACCCAGCTTAGTTTCTAAATGTGTATAAATAAAAGTACCCCAAGAACACAAAAGTGATTGGACTGTAATTATCCACTCAGGAACAGAGGACCCAATCCTGCCAAGTTTTAAGTACACATTTAACTTTAATCACGAGTAGTCTCACTGTGCAGTATCTCTAAGTGCCTGCCTAAAAAGGGCCACATTAACAAGGGAATTAAGATTTTTTTTTTAAAATCATTTTAGGAGTGCTATTAGTTAGCGAATTTTTTTTTTTTCCCCACAATTGAGATATCTTGGCAAATTCAAACCTGCACACAACCCTAATGTCAGTCTCAATGGGAATCTACACAGATCCACAAGCGTGGTCCAGTGCAGCTGGACATCATGACAGCTGACAGTTTAACATTACAAGGTTAAGCGACATATTCATTTTAAGGCAATTTTAGCCAAAATAAGGTGACAACCCTAAAGAATTCCATGACAATTCCACGGGGGAGAAAATTGAGGATATCTTTAAAAAAAAAAAAAAAAGAGTCCTGAAGAACAAAAAGCCCCACGCAGCTGTGAGATGTCGGTATTGCAAGCAGCAGCAGTGGGCAGATGTTTTGGGCCAGGCCAGATTACCTGTGCCCCAAAGACAAAGCCATGACGAGCCAGCTCGGTATGCGAGCTCCTGAATGACACTTCTGTGATGAAGCCAGTTGCCCAACACTGCAAACCACACCGGCAAAGGAATTTTCCTAACTGAAGACCACAGCTGAAGAGAAAGAAAGGAAGGTCTGAAGCAAGAGCGGAGTGATAAAAATAAGAAAACAGAACAGAGAGACAGCTCTTTTGTAGAGACTACCTCATCACTAATTTAGGGAGCAAAGACACAAGGAGGAATGTATCAGATGTCCCAAGGCAAGTAAACATTTGGTATTTCACCCACTTAAAAGACTGACCCGAAGGGAACTGGGGGTCTCTGTCCTGCAAGGACATACTCTGAGCAGCCTCTGCAGCAGTTTGCCCGAGTAGCCTTTTGATAATTAACTTATAAGGAAGACCAGGCAGGACATTGCGCTCTCTGTGAAGTATCAAGGGAGAACAGATGTTTCCCGGTCTCAAAGGGACAAACTCAAGAGCATAACATTTCATACCACTAATTCTTAAGCACGTTAAAAAAAAAAAAAATCAAAAATCACGGTAAGGCAAACAAATAAAAAGAGGCTAGGGTAAGCAAACAAACTCCAACCAGCCTTTTAGTGAAATGCAAATGCTATCTAACACATTTCATTATTAAATTAATGCTCCATGACATTAGCATTCCCCAAAATACATGGCTGATTACAGACTAGCTTGTGGGGAAGGGCCAGAGAAGGCAGTTAATTGGAAAATACGTTCTATTGTAGCTAACCAACCTCGCACATTTCTACACTCCCACTCACCAGAAAAACATCTCTTTATGAAGTTTGTGCAGCATAATTAGTTTGGTTTTGCTTAAATCTGCATCACCGTACAGGTAAGCGAAGTCTTTCAGCTCGCTAACTTTTCCCAGAGGTTTTGCATCACTGAAATATGCACAATTTCACTTTTCAGTGGTATAGCTCTTCTTCTTCACCCTACAGCTTGCCTGAAGTAGTTCCTAAAGCACCTTGTGTCTGTAGCCAGCGTGTTACCGGACGCTTAAAACAGTGCTGGGCTTGAAAGGTCCAGCTTTGCAAAGCAGAAATGAATAAATAACCGAACTGCGCACACAAGTTTGCGAGCGCCGGCCTCGGCGTGTGCAGCACACAGACACGGGCCGCGCACCGAGCAGAAAACCTGCTGGAACACTGATCAAAGCAAGGGAAAAATTCAAATTTAAAAATAAAATAAAATAAAATGAGCCGTCGGGGAAGGCGCTGCAGCCCCCTTACCTCCGGCGTCCTCTCTGCTGGTTTCTTCCGCAAAGCCTGTTTCACCTTGGGGTCCACCGGAGAGCTCATTCTACTCCCCTGCTCCTGCCGGGCCGGGACTCCTCGGAAATCGCTGCCGGGGGGCGCTGCCCCCGGGCGGGCCGGGCACACGGGACGCACCGCTCAGCCGCGGCCGCCGCCCGGGACCCGCCGGCTCGGAGCTCGGCCCGGGCGGCCCCTGTCGCCGCTGCCCCGTGGCGGGGCGGGGACGCGCCCCGAAACGTTGCCCCGCGCCGGGGGAGGCCGCGCCGCCTCGCACACCGCCGCCGGGCGGGAGGAAGGCCGAGGCGGGAGAGGGGGCCGGGCGGGCCCCGGGGCGGGCGCGGTGCCCGCTGCCGGGCTGGCTGCTCACCAGGCGGGCGGCTCCTCCGCGGCGAGCGGGGCGCCTCCGGCTGCCGGCTCAGCAGCGGCGCGCGGGGCAGGTGGCGCCGGCTCCCGCCGCCGCGTTCCCCGGGCGGCCGCCGCCGCTCCCCATCGCGCGGGCCCAGGCGGCGGCGCGGCCCCGCCGGCAGGAGAAGTGCGCGGGCTGCGGGAAGTTACCGGCCGGAGCGGGACTCTCCGCGCGCTCGGCCCCTAAGCAGAGCGGCTCCGCCCGCCAGAGCCGCACAAAGCGACGCGGGCGGGCGAGAATTTGCGCCGCGCGGCGCCGGAGGCTTCCTCGCCTCGCCCCGCGCCCGGAGCTCGACCCGCTCCTCCCCTCAGACCGCCGGCAGCCACCACCGCCGTCCTGGCCCGCTGCCCCCTTCACCCACCACACATCGCCCCCCAAACAGAAAAGTGTGAGAGCGGGCTCTTTAACCCAGAGAATCAGCAAGAAGGGCGAGGGGCGGGGCGGAAGGAAGGGCGGGGCTGGGGCAGGCACCGCCCTCCGCCTGCTGTGGGGTGGGGACGGGGCGGGGTCAAAGAGCCGCGCGGAGGGAAGGCTCGCGAGGGTTGGGCGGGGCTCGGCGCATGCGCGCTGCGGGGCGCGCCTGGCGGGCCGAGCGGCGGGCGGGGCCCGGCCCGGGGCCGGGTTCGTTCCGTTCTGCCGGCCCGGGCATCGGGTCCGTTGTCCCGGCCCGCGGAGCCGAGAGCTCCCAGCAGGGCTGCGGGCTCCGCCGAGCGCCGGCCCGCGGTTAGAGGCAGCCGGTAGCCGTTGGAGTGCGGCCCGGCCAGCGCCGGTGTCGCCGCGCCCTCCTCCTCTCCACAGGGCGCCCACAGAGTTTTCCTAAAACCAGCATCGGTTCCACCTTTACACCTGAGACAACCCGTTCTCTGCCTCAGTTGCATCTCGACGTCCCCTGGGACATAACTGTGCGGCTGGAGTGCCCGCGGGCAGAGACGCTCGTGTCACACGCCAAGCAGCGTCCCACGCTGGGCTCCGCTCCCGCCTTCTCCTCACGAACGGAACGTTCCGGAGCCTCTCAAAGCCTCGGGCTCCAGCTCTGGCACCGGGGTCGGGTCCCGCAGACGCGTGACCCCACGCAGGCCGTGCCCGTGGGGGCCTCGTGGGTGAAGAGGCCGCCCCACGGGCTGTGGCGTTTGCCCCCAAATAAGCGGTTGCACCTCTCAGAATTCCGTCCGGTGGGGTTTTCACAGAGGGGACCTGGGCTGGTGCCGAGTCCTCTCAAATCCTGTGTTTCCAGTGACAACGGCCCCTCGGGGACACCAGGAAGAAGCCGCCTTGTAAGATTTTATTCCTTACGCCATGTCCAGTTTCATACATTTATGAGATCAAAGCTCTGCAGGCACACAGCTTGTGTTTGTCCTTTGGTTTGGGGGGTTTTTTTGTTGTTTTTTCTCTTTCCTTCCTAATAAACAGGAGCGGTTTTGTTTCTTCCCTTTCTCCAGCTATTCCTTCCTGTTCTTTTTACCACTTGCCCTTTATGGCACAATAGTCTTTGTTGTACTGGAGGACTTTATTGGCCATCGCAAGTTGTTTTATAATATTTCTAGTGTTTCCTTCAAACAAAATTTGGCATTTCCTCCACTGCAGACTTTTTTGGTGGAATGGATAACCCGGATCTTAAAAGCAACTCTTCTTAACATCACAAAGTCCTGACACTGCGACCACTAGAGAGACAGTATCAGATGCTCTCAAAAATGGCAGTCAGGTAAAGGACACAATTCCCATCCCTTAAAGTCTATCAAGACTAATTTGTTATCTTTTTTACATCATTTTGAACTTCCGTGGTGAGATTAACATTTCTAAATACCACGTCTATTATTGTTCCAAAGGTCAGAAGTTTGTACAAGTTATTTGGCAGAACATGTTATCCTTTTTCAACTTTAGTACATAAAATATTATTTCCAGTAGTGTGGGAATCTTCTGAGACTGCCTGCCAGGAACACAAATTGAAAAGCTGGAGATAAAAAGTCCTCCCAAAGAGGAGATGCAAGCAGAAAAGAACTGAAGCATAAATCCTTCATTATTAAGAGATGTAATAGCAAATAAAGTATTTTTTTCTTTATCAGCTCAGTTTATAGTTAAGTATCATAAAAGATTAGGCAATACTCCCAAAGTGCAGGTGGCTGGAAAAAAAATGTAATGATTCTGTTCTCATGGATCTGTAATAATTTTAATCCTCATCCCATTTTTTTAGAAGGCGACTCATTTTCCCACCTATTCTAGCTGTTCAGCATTCCTGTAATCAAAATAATGCAGAAGCAGGCACTCAACACGGGAATAAAATTAGTAGCCAATGAATTCCTTTTTCTTTGGCACACAAATTATCTTACTTATTGTACATGAGCCACCAGACATGCGTGGAGCAGTAGGGCAGACAGAGGAACTCAATAGGAACCAAAGCTGTTATCCCAATTTAATTGCTTGGCTCAACTGACCCGTGAAACGAGACTTTCCTCACTCCAAAAATACCTGAATTTGGGTAGGTAATGGCTCTAATAGCTGCAATTATTCCAGGGGCTATTTTAGCTGTCAGGTTTATTTTCCCAAATATCTGGAGAACAATGGAAATGAGTGTCACGATTGTAACTGCTTACTGGTGTTACAGCCTGTGTCTCCACGTGGTGAAGTCTATGTAGTTAAAGACAATTAAGAAGCTTTCACAAATGAGTAATTTCAGGGCTGGGATTAAAGGATGTGGCCAAGCAGGATGACTGTCCTCTGTGCAGAGGGGAAAATTTGTTTCCCTTTTGTCTGCATTGTGTCACACTGCCTGAATAAAGCATCGTTACTTATCACATAGTTTTTTATTTATTGAAAAATAACAATATCTGTAGTCTTACGTGGGAGAATCGAAGGTGTCTTGCTATTTATACAGATTATTTTCAGTCTCGGGAGAATAAATGTTTCTGCTTAAAACATCCGTGGATTTGAGAAGAACAGCTAAATTACAACGCACGCCTCCTCCTCCTGGTATGTTCCTTCAATTGCTTGTGTTCACCGACACTCCCAAACATGTCTTTTCATCTCATGCCTTTCACCACCATGGGTACATCCCAGATTCTTCAGGGTAAAACTCAACTTCCTCACCTCTCCCAGTGGGAAAGATACACAATCATCATGCACTGAACTATTTTTTACTTGTATTTTTATCTATTCTACATATTTCTTGTTCCTGTGAGTTTTATTACAGCCTTTCCTTCCTGTCGTTCTCCCATATGCCTCTTAGGCTATTTTTAAAAAAATTTCTTAGTTTTGGAAGAAAATTCCTCTTCAGAGATCCATTCTCATCACTGGCAACAACTACTAACTGGGTATGTGGTTAACACGCCGCAAGGACGACATACAAACTAATTCTCTGCCTGAGTGGAGGAAAACAAAATGTTCTGGGATCCCCCAATAGGAAGAATCTCTTTAGACTGTTTTACCATATGTGCTTATTCTGATGATTAACTTCTTGAGTAGAAGGTTTGTGATCGTTCAGTAAAAGTGCATGAAATCAGGGAGGCAAAGGGATAATTAGTATTTTTGTGCAAGTGCACCTTTTGGAGGAAAGTTACATTTTTGCAAATGGCACAGCACTGATCAGGTTACCCAGATAAAAACATTGATCTCCTGTCTAAAACAGCATTTCCATATCGAATTTTCAGTATCCGAAATTATGTTACAGAAAATGTGAAATAGAGAATTATTTTTGCAAAATCAAAAGCAAGAATGAAACAGTTGTTTGGTATTGTACCACTAATTTTGCTCCTTATGAGGCAAAGTTCTGCACTGTGCATATTCCTAGAGCTTCAGTGCAAAGGATAAAGGTAAAATGTAGAAATGAAGCATGAGAATTGTGAGATCTTTATCTTTCTGCTATATCATTATTTTTTTTTCTTTAACTAAAATCCCGTCTTTGTTCCCTTTAACTCAAGACAAGCGTGGCTTTCCTTCCTCTACAGATTTTTCCTGAAGGGTAAAACTAGAAAGCCATGTACACATAAGCAATTACAGAAGTCATCGTGACAGCCAAACCTTTGTTTTTCAGCCTGACACAAATGGGAAGCTTTACAACTTTAAAATGCGGATATGAGGCCTTCTCTACTTATGCTTTACCTTCAGCGGCAATTTTCCGTGCTTTTCCTGTTCCCTGTCACACGTCTTTGATGGTCTCTAACGTGCTGAGTGCTGGTGTGAATGTACTGTGAACACAGTCGACCTGAAGATTGAAGGGTTTTAAGACAATATTAACATGCAAAGAGAGGGTGAGGAGTCCCAGCTGCTCCCTGGAGCAAAGTGAACCAGAGCTCCTGCGCAGGGAAATTAACCATTTCCTACGTCTTTGCTCCCGGCTGAAGGGATCGTCTCGTCTCGACTGATAGAGGATGGGTGGAAATTCTGAAATAACAAATATTTCGTGCTTGGGGATGCACAGTGGGAACATCGCACGCCCGCCATCGTATTGGGCAATGCCCGGCTTCTGGAGTCCTGATCCCCAAGTTAGGAGCAACCTGGTGAAGCAAACGGTGAATTAGGTTATTTGCTATTCATTTACTAAAGTTTCTATGAAAACAAAGACGTGCATTGATGTTGACTCTCTGAAAGCTGCTGATGAGGACAGTAAGAGCTATTTATATTGAAACAGTGCTGGCTGTCCTGCGCTGCTTACGTGGATGTTCTCATCTACCTTATTTTCCTTCCATGGCCAAATGGGAGAAGACACATCTCGAGAAGGGGATTCCTGTCCCTCTCTGCACTCAGAAGGTGCAGCTGAATGGCTGGCTGTCCGTCCCGCACCTCCCACCTCCCTGCTGCGGAAATCACTGAGCTCTGCCGAATGGGAGCGAGCGGGATCAGGACGGAAAGGACTCCTGGCCAGTCACCAGAGCACCCGATCTGCCACAGGCGTGGTTTGTAGCATAGAACGTTATCAAAAATGTCTGATAAAACAGAATAAGAACTGACAAAAACATTCAAAATTGTAATAAAATACCACCTAAACTAAAAACAGCTGGTTTGCTCAGAGCAGTTCTTGCCCCAAACCCACACACTCTGCAATGGAACAGCTCTGTCATTCTGTATGAAACAGGCTCTTTCGTCAAATGGTTTGTCTGTCTTTTGCCATTTTATTGTTACTACGCACAACCTACAGATATTTGATTCCAGCCCCAGCACTTTGCTGGCAAAAGCTGAAAGAACATATGGCCCTGTCTAGATATCAGAGGTATCCAGCAACAGCATACAGATGTCCAGGCTCTAGCCTGAAAAAATTAAAGATGAGGGTGGCGGGGGAAAACCTGCCCTGACAGGAGGCAATCTGGAGTCTAGTGACTACCCCATTTGCATTTTCTTTGTTGTTATAATCAGATTAAAACTTTAACTGAAAGATTTTCTTCAGCTGTTGTAGGAAACCTCATGCTGAAAACCATTAGAAAAGGGAGAGTAAGAGAATGGGCTGGATGTAGATGAAGACTAAAAAGTGTAAAAAAAAAAAAAAGGAACACTCTCGCCATGGGAAACTCCCCACCAGTCATCTGGCATCAGGAGCCAATTCAACGTACCTTATTCCAAATTTTCTGGTATCTCTTTCATTAATTTTTGGGGCCTGCTTGAAGTTGTACAACTATAAGTTGCAAGATTTCATAGTGGGGATTTTTGTGATGATGACCTGTTGTAACCCAGAGAGAACACGCAGAGGTATTTGTATTTTTTTACCAAGTAGTTATTGTCAGAGGCAAAAAGCCAAACACTTGCATAACATAATATTATCTTTCTGTGTATCTATGACAATTGTAAGTTGCCAACACTTGGGCTGACAATGTTGAGCGAGTAAAAGAACAGAGCACGCCTGCAGAGAGCAGCCAGTTTAAATATGATAAAGATTAGAGCAAATAGGATTTCAGTCCTCCCCTCTTTTTTTAAGTAAATGCAGCAATTCTCTGAGCATGTGGAAAAATGACAAACGACCTCTCTGCTGCCAAATAACAGGCCTGCAGCCTAGACTTTTTCTTAACTGGCAATCAACTAGATTAAGAAATTTATAATAAACACCTGACATGCTATTTCTCTGCTGTATGCAATCAAATACATCCTACTTATTTGTGAAAGCCTATGAGACCTATCACAGCATTTGAATCAAGACCAAGGCTGGGGAAGACTCCCAATTCTTACCATTTTCTTACTGCAAGTGTCGGTGTCAGGGTAATTTGCAACTGTGGGCATTGCTGGCATAGCCGAGACCAGTGCAACAATTCAGCCAGAATCACCTCAGCTTTTCGCTGTGTGCGTATATTTTGTACGTTTTTAGGAAGATACACGTCTGTGTGTTTGCGTGTCTGTGTGTGTATAAACTATAATTTGATTATGAAGAAATGTTGCGCAGTTTAGTAGACTTGGATCAGGCCTGGGAGCCAGGAGTGCTCAGTGAACTCATTGCACAGTTATGTAGGACAAAAGTCCCTATATCATCCTCTGGTTTTAGGCACTTTTCGATGCTGTCGGCCTGATTTTTCTGATGAAGAGCATATAGACAGCTCCCGCTGACATTAGTGAGTTAGCAAGCGCTCAGCTCCTCCGCGCTGGTAAATTGGGTCCCCTCACATCGAAGCACTAGGTGTCAGAGACGGTTGCTTTTATCATCTGTCTTCACACGATGACATACATCCTTATTATTCCTTATGATCTCCGGCTCTTAATGACCCTACAGAGCTAATGAGCTATTAAATCTCAGGCATGCAGAATATCCAGAAAGTTCCTGTTTTCAGCGTTGTCGGGTTTAGTCTTCAAATGCAGAAGCGTACGGCGTGCTCGCATGATGTCCGCAGCACAGCAGAACAGCCTTCTGCAGACAAAATCCTGTCTATTTTTAACTTTAAAAGGATCTGCAGATGACTCTTCTTCCACTTGGTGTGGTTTCCCTCCCTTCCTCCCCTCCTTGAAGGGCCTGGTCATGTCACACAGTAATTCTGTGGCACGGTCGATGTGGTGGCAGGGGACATGGATTCACAGCAGCATCCCAGAGCCTGGGGTGGCCTCGTCCCACAGCCCAGAAGCTCTGCTGCGGCAAACCAAGGTGTTCCTGCTGAGAGAGTGACGGACTCTCCTTTCCCTTCGTGCATCAAAAAGCCAAGACATCCAGGGATGATGTCTGTCCATCCATCCACCCTCAGTTGCAGGGGAGGGACTGGAGGAGGAGCAGCCTCGCTGAGCAGGGCTGAAGGCACAGGACCAGCAAGAACCAGTGCACAGAGCTGGGCTCCTCCTGGAAGAACAGCACACAAAACGGGGAAGGACACTCCCCGCAAGCCCTCTCATCCCCACAAGGGTCTGCGGGGTCTCGCAAGAGGGATTTCACCCCGGAGGGGAGGGTATGGCCGACATACAGCAAGTCCCAACCGCCTACAGTGTGGGGGGTACGTGTGAGGGGAGAGGGACGTGTCGCTCCATCTGTGCTTTTCAAATAGCTGATTGTACCAGTTGGGTTTTTAAATGCTCAAAGCGCAACCGTTCACAGTCTTCTTGGAATGAAGGGAAGCTTTGTGTGTGAAGCACAGGAGGAACTTCCTTTGCTGCAACTTGTAGGGAGCAAAGGAAATAAAAGCAGAACAGCAGCGAGATGAAGGTCAGATGAGCGTATGAATCATACGGTGATGCAAGTTATCGAGTGCGTGGCTCAGCGCACCGCCCAATAAAACCAGATACCACCCAAGTACACAAAATATCACTTACCTAGAATCACTTACCCCACGTGGAAGTAATTGCTTTTGCTCAGAGCAAACGGGCTGCTTTTCTTTAATTCCTTACTATAATACTGTGAATTTAAAAATCAGGAAAAAATCTATCAGGTAGGACAACAGTGATGATATTGAAGCAGAAGCAATTTCTTTGGATTTTTAGGCATTTCATTTAACCTTGGTGACAGCTGCAATGCAAGCGTCCCCCAGTCTGAAATACTGAAGAGGTGATGGAGGCCGCCATGGGGTATCGGCAGAGCTGTGTCTGGAGATGTATTTGCACACTGAAATTCACGTAGAGACCTATAGGAAGCAAACTGAGTTCTAGAAACACCGTGACACCAAGAACAATCTTGTCAAGGAAATATTATTTTTAACAACTGCATATGAAATGACTGTGCAACTTCAACCAGCAAACTTTGACTTTTCTGGAAAGCTGCAGGGGGCTGTGTGTGTTTTGACAAGTCGCAGGTGCGCTGCAGCTCCCCACCGTGCCGTTCGCAATATTCTCAGTGCCGGGCCAGCAAGGCAAAAGCCACGGATGCTACCAGTACATACCGCAACATCTGAGTTTTTCAAACGGTTTTAGTGATTAATATTTTCCTCAGAGCTTTGGCCAGTGGGCAGGTTCTTTCCGGAAGAAAGTTGGGTTTTCAACAAGAAAACCAACCAACCAACAAGAAAGTTGTTGGTTTCAACAGTTGGGTTTCATTGCATCCAAGGCAATGAATGCCTTTGCAGTAGAAATGTTTTCTTTTATATAAACAGTTGCTATTTTGTGAACTACTAACTGAGCTCGTCTCCAGGAGGGTATTACAAATTGCTGTACTTCATAAGAAGGTACCAAGAGAAACGGAACCAGTTTGAGGGCTCACAGATAAGGAGACCTCGAGGCGGCAGGAACCACCCCAGCATTTTTCCCAGTTGTGGTTTCAAGGATGTGCACACAAATGGTAACGAATCTGCAACCAAAGCTGGCAGAAGACTATTGCAGTCAGAAACCGAGAGAGCAGAGCTCGGCGGGGACCCATGGCTGGGATGGGAACCACCAGCAGTTGCTGGTGTCTCCGGGGCTCTGGCACTGGTTTGCTGTGAGTGGGGACAGGTGCCAGAGACCCCGCACAGGTGACAGTGCGGTGACTGTCACACAGCCCAGCGAAGGGGTCCAGCCCGTGAACCTGTTGGTGACACCGTGGGCAAGGACGGGGTTAAGGTTCTGTTGACAAAAGGGTTTTCCTTGCTGAGATGGCAGAACCACCACATGCTCCAGTAATGGGCTCAGCCGCATCTTTAGCTGCCAGGCTGGAGAGGAAATAGCTGCTTACAAATTAGTTAGAAACACTTAATGAGCTCTCATGCTTTGAGTGTAAGCGATGAAGGCAGAGGATGGACACTGCTGACGGAAGACATTTCCTCTAAAACTGCCTCCACTATACACGTTCTGAAAAAGAGGGAATTCACCCCGTATTTCCGAGACTGATGACTTGCACTGGACAAAGTCCTGCCCAAGTCCGGAGGGAACCTGATCCCGCGGGGTCGGCAGCTTCCCAGCAAACAAGCCTGGGAAAAAACAGACGAGGATGCGACAGTCGACTGCAGCATATCTGACAGGTTGTGTTTAGGTTAAGGATTATTTTCACCCTAAAAATAGGATTCTGAATTCATAGCTGTGAAGAGCTGCGGTTGCCAGGAGCAGTGGAGGTTCTCACCAGCCCAGGACGGGGCTCTCGGTGTTAATACTGAATCAGTTCAAGCCTACAGTTCTTAAAAACCTGCATCTGTTTCCGTGGGAAGGGCCTCCTTTTCACTAACCCATAATTTTAAAAATGGTTTGCAGATTTAAACCGTATTTTGAAAAATAAATTTGCCTCCAGGCTGATGGCTTTTACAGCCTAACCAGCTTCAGAACAATGTCATGCGAAATGACAGAGATCGAGGCCTTTATTTAAACTGTTGGAGTTGTACAAGAAAAACAAGCTTGGAGAATAAAGCACACGATCATTAATTATTGCAGCACGAGCAACACAGCTGTAATTATCTTGTTCACCAAGAATGTCTCCCACAAATTTTATCAGTCATATTGTTAATACATGGAAACAGGAGCCCCTATTCTTTCTGCTCTTTCGGTAGTGATCAAAATTAGACAAGATTTCTAGTTACAGCTGCTATTAATAAATCTACTCCTTGAAAATGGGGTAGTTAATTTCTTAGGATTCAGTGCACTCAATAAGCTATTGAAAAATATAATTGCTCGTGGCTGTAATTTTGAAGTAATTATAGAAGAATCGCTGAATGTACTCTTTTCAGATGCATCGAAGTTCTCCAAAGCAAAAAGCATCTCTGGCAGGAAAATCAAACGCACGAACCTGTTTGTACCCCCTTCCCAAAAGTCCCTGTTTATAAACACTTTTGTAGCGTGAAAAAGTGTTGCAACCCCCACACCAGAGCCTCGAAAGGCGGGTGTTTGCTCCAGAGTGATCCCACCACTGGTCCAGAATCAGCGCCGGGAGCCGACTGAGTGACTTTTCATGATCGCCCCTGTGCAGACTTGGGCTTTGCCTCCCTGCCTCCTGTGCTGGTGCTGGGCCGTTTATAGACCGCCTTTCTTTTAGTGACAGCAGAGACGTTCTAGAAATTCATCCTATTAGCCAAGAAAGCTAAAATCAGATGCCTTCAGGAAGTCAGACTCTCACTTCTCAAGGAAATGCTCTCACCCATCTTTTTCAGCCCGACTGCACACACTCCCATAAGAAACACGGGTTTCATTTTCTACGGCGCTCAAGGCAAACATTTGTTTTCCATTAACAGGCTGGGACAAACTCCACCTTCAGCTGTCCCACCCAGCGCGGGCGATGCCAGGAGCGACGCACGCGTGTCCCAGAGCTGCGACTTCAGCCCGTCCTGCTCGAGAGGGAAACAACAGGGCAGCCCCAGCATCTCACGGACCGCATCGCCCCAACCCCGCGGGGCATCCCTGCAGCTCCCTGCTCCTCCTCGGTGGTTTTCCCTAAGAAAGAAAGCTGGGTCTGTCCCACCAGAGACACCAAAACTCACACTGAGGAGTTAACGAAGAAGAAAAGGCGAGTTCCAGATTAAACAGGCGCTCTGGTTATGGTGGTTACAAACTGAACAGCAAGAGCAGCCAAAGACACCGTGGTTGGAGAAAGTTCCTCTCTCGCAGCTGGTTATAAAGTGCAGGAAAGATGAAATCTTGAAACAAAAAAATACCAGCATTGAACAACATCTTTATGGGCTAAAACCTGGCGGGGCCAGAGACGGCCCCAGCACCTGCGGCCCCACGGGGGACCCCTGGCCACGGGACCCCGGGGCAGAGCTGGGACCGACGTGGGAGGAAGCGGCTCCCTCTTGATCACACAAGGTGCTGATTTTATAATGGGAGAAAGATGAGCCCGGGCAGAACATTTCCCTCCTACCACCACCACCACCCCAAGATAATAAAAGTTGGAGACTTTTCTTGGATTATAACTTCGTTTCTGACAAGACGTATCTACAGAAAAGCTGTCACCAAAGGAAAACAACAGCAAACAACAGCAAACAGCCCAAAGGAGCTTGGGGAGCGAGACGTGGATCACCCCGGCACCCCCCACCAGCACCCGGACTGGGGCAGACTGGAGGCTCCTGTCCCTGCCCGGGCCTGGCAGAGCAGCCGTGTCACAAGAAACAGGCACCTGCTTATCTCCTGTGCTGCTTTGGAAACCCGGGACCAACCTACGGCCCAAATACTTCCTTTGAGATGGTGCGATAAGGACCTGCTGCCAGGTCCCGGATGCCTCCTGGGTGTTTGAGCGCCCACCAGCTGGCTCCATCTCGTTGCCAGGCTCCAGGACGGAGCTTTGGTGCAAACCTGGCCTTGCAACAACAGCGAGTATCTGCGGCAGGACCAGAGCACCCGAGCCCCAGCCTGAGCAAGCCACCAGAACCGGGTATCGAGCCCCGCGGGGCTCTGGTGGTGCCGGTGGGCACAAGCTGCTCTGCCCACAGACTGGGCATTGCCCAAACTCACCGGGGCTTTGAGCAACCGGTGCCAGGCCGAGGAAGCGACCGCGCTGGCGTCAAGCTGACGTGTGTGAACGTCACAGCTGGAGAAGGAGCCCGTGTCGCTGTGCCGTCCTCCGAGCTTGCTCAGGAGATGCCGGCTTGTGGCAAAGCCTCGCAAAGCCCTGTGATGTTCTTCAGGCAGCCTTTCCTTCAGTAGGAACGTCTCAAAGCACAGGACCAGCTACTTACTGTCGTCTGTCTTGCTTCTACACCTTTTTCTTCTGCGCGGTAATTACCAGTGATTGATTGCGCTAAGAGCTCTCCACGCCCTGTTGCGGCTGGTTCGCAGGAGCTCAGTGACTCCCCACCCTCGGAGCAGATGCCTTCAGCTCCAGCTGCGAACAAACAGCTGGAACAGGCAGAGGCTTAGAAATCAAATTCTGCCGCTGCACAAATATTTTTGGTAATGAAAATAAACAAAGAAAGGGGAGCAATGTGCTTCCTCCTGCTACTGTGCTTCCTCGGAGGAGGCTGAGGAGAGCACAGGACCTGCACGAGACCCAAGTGTGTGACGGTTTACATGAAGCTCTTCATTCCCAGAGGCCACACGACGTGTCCAGCCTTGCAGGGCGGGCAGCAGCCGGGGTCCTGGCAGAAAACGCTGCCCAGCAGTGTCCCTCGGGGGACAGGAGAGCCCCAGCGCCTCCGACTCACAGCCCCTCCGCTGGAATCCCCCGTGGGGATCTGTGGCTCCGTGGGAAGCTCCACGTCAGGGCAGGATCTGACACCGCCACATCTCAGTGCTGAGCAAGCTGCGTGTCCTGCAGTCACTCTGACAAAGCTGGCACACTTGCAGCTGAAACCTGGAGGAAATATATTTAAAATAATGTTTTCATGTTAGGGACAGTATAGAAGTGCACGCCCGGGGTGAGCAGTGAACCCCTGCTCTGCTGGGTGGGAGCTGCGCGGTGCTGCTGGCGTTACCGCATCCAAACACTGCTCGTGTTTCTCCTCCTTTCCCCCAGGATTTGAACTTGTGGTTCTTCGACTGTCAGGGCTGAAAAGCATAAATTCCAGTAAAGCAGCATCTCCAGCGAGCTCTAGCAACAGTTTTCAAAAACGCGAGCACCAGAGTATTTAGAGTTGCCCGTAGCAATAACAGAGATGAGGTTGTTGTACACAGGCAGGTCGGTGCGCAGAGCCTGTAACTGCTCCCGCAGCCCGTGAGAAAACGAGGGACTGGCTGGAACAGAATGTCCAGGCTGCAGCACATAAACAGAGGCGTTACGTTCAGCACAGAGTCCAGAAGACGCGTGTACCTCCCGGGTGTAGGCTCATTCCTAACTCCAGCTACAAGGCCGCTATTTTTAATGATAAATGTTTGAGTCACATTTGCAGAGAGAGAAGAAAGCAACGGTGGTTCTGCAGTGAGCTGCTCAGGAGCTCCGCGCGGCCAACAGCGACACGGGGACACAGCGACACGGGAGCTGCTTCAGATCATCCCGGGGCTGCTCTGTACTCAGCCGCACAGACAATAATGACCATAATCACCTCCCCTTCTGCAGACCCCTGGGTAATCACGCAAGAGGTGAACGATGCTGTGGCGCTCGGATGCCTGTGGCTCACTCCCCTGCCCGTGCCTAGGCAAAAGGGAATTAGCTTTCCCCTTTGTTTCAGGAAAATTAAGGGAATTGCAGCAAAGGAGGAACAATACATTAAAAATATTGGCTAGCAAGTGCTGTGTCCCAGTCTAGCTGGAGAGTTAAAAAGGAAATCAATTCTGGGCATTAACATCAGCGTTTTCTGGATGCTGCGGTGATTACATTGCTGAATTTACTGCTAACATCATCACACAGACACATGATCGCCGGCTCACCTCGCACAGCCCCTGTCAGGAGGAGAGCTCATGACCGTCTCCTCCGGGAACACCAAGTTCTCTCTCCTGCCGTGGGTGCGCCCAGCCAGTCCCAGCCCCCGGAGCCCCGCGGCAGCTCCAGCGGCATCGCCGACATCCCCCGGCTGAGTCTCGCTGCCTCTCCGCGGCACCAGCCACGGCCGAGCGTCCCCTGCCGCAGATTCTGCTGGAGCCCAGACTCGGTGCTGCCGCTTCACCCCCCCAGCACTGCCGTGGGGTCGCAGGTTCTGCCTTCTGTATCCATCATTCTCTATCGATTGCTGTTACGTTGCCCCACTCACATGGGGCATTGAGCCAGTTGGTGTCATGCTATGCAGGATGGGAACTGAGAACACACAGTCCGAGCAACCCTGCTTGGAGGGAAAGCTCGGGTTACAGGAGCAGTTCAAACACCCATGAGTTTGCTGTTAAAGCTCTCGTTCCTCCTAGAGATGAAACAAAATAGTCACAGAATCGCAGACTGGTTGGGGAGCAGGAAAGCTGCCTTCCAGCACGTGTGTCCCACTTCCATTCTCCTCTGCAGCTGGAAGGACCCGGCATTCGGCCTGTCCCCTGGGACACGGCACCACAGGATCGCAGACTGGCCGGGGCTGGAAGGGACCTCTGGAGATCCCCCCGTCCAGCCCACCTGCTAACGCAGGGTCAGCAGAGCAGATCGCACAGGAATGCGTCCAGGCAGGTTTGAACATCTCCAGAGAAGGAGATTCCGCAACCTCTCTGGGCAGCCTGGTCCAGGGCTCTGGCACCTCAAAGTAAAGAAGTTTCTCCTCATATTCAGATGGAACCTCCTGTGTTTCAGTCTGTGCCTGTTGCCCCTCATCCTGTCGTTGGGCACCACTGAACAGAGTCTGGTCCGTTCTCTTGACATCCACCCCTCTCGGCTTCTCTTCTCCAGGCTGAACAGACCCAGCTCCCTCATTCTCTCAAGCAGTCGGGTAACAGGTACCTTTGTACAAGACAGGACGTGGCAGGTGCCTGTGGGGACCCCAGACGGCTCGTGTCCGTGAGTCTCCGCTGCAGGTTGGATCCGGGCAGGACGGGGCCGGGAGCTGCCGCTTCCCTGCACCCCAGCCGGCTGCTCCCCGCGCCGCCCCGCACCTCATGAGGGCACCCGGGAGGTACGTACCGGGCAAGCGAACCACGTGAAAGCTCAGCAAAAACAGCGTCTGCAGCTACTTCAGGCAAAGGTCTCCAGCTTCTGCTGATTGTATATTCCATCTTCAAAAATCCAGGACCTGCGCTGAATGCTTTAAAAGCCACCGTATGTACATGACCTGCTACATTTTTCCAAGTTAATTTTTTTCTTGTCGTACAATTATTACTTCGCTTTTCTTGACAGCACTGCATCATAATTTCAACTTATATTTAATAAAACCTTGTGAAGGCTTTGCCATAACCTTTATTCCCGTGCAGCAGCCCAGAGAGACAGAAAACGGATTGTAACTGGGCAGATGGGCACAAATATGGTAACTTGTACCAGAAGAATTACGAATGCTCTGCTGGTGTGACAACCTGCTCTGCAGGTGAGTCTGGGAATGGACGTACGGACCAGCGCAAGGACCACAGCTTTGTGCATCCATCTGTTCTCCTCATGCAAAGTCAGGCGTCAGCACGGAGGGTCAGGACCATCTTCCTGTCGCTTTTTGGGCCAAGGACAATCACAACTGACGGGACAGCAAGTTCAAACACCAATTATTTCAAACAAATAATTCCTTAAGAGACCCCAAATAAATGGCTGCAGCACCTCTGAGTACTGGGAAGCACATCCCAAAAGGGACATCAATAGCAGACGGACAGATGTCAAGCTGGAGATGGTTGTAGTTTATAACTCACCAAATCTCATACTGCATGTAGAAAAACAGACACAAAATGTAGCAGAAGTAAATTGACAGACTGTATTTATTGCACAAATTTCCCCTAAAATTGGGAATGGTTATTATAATACAAGTGCACATCTTGGGAAATATATACAAAAACAGAAGAGATAACAAGTATGTACATTTTACCCAGCATTTTACAAGTACCACCATCTAAATAATTTAGAGAAAGCAAAAAATTGTCATAAAACATCTATAATAAGTAATAGGGAAAACATATGCAAGGTGTAAAATCCTTTCTTTTAAATATTTTTTGTTCTTAGCAGCCCAGTGTTTGCCAATTGCAACAAAAACAAATTTGCTAATTGGTGTGCCTAGTACACTTAGCTTTCAGCCAGAAAATTAAGACATGTTAATGGAGATGGGTAATAGTGGGAAAAAAAAATAGAAATCAAACATTAGTTTTCTATTAACATAAAACAAATCGCGATATACTTCTTAAAAGTCGATGCTACAGTCCTGTAAAAGATCCCTTTTTGTATTATTTAACAAATAGACATACGTACCGCATTGTTCATGTACCCCAGACGTGAACTTACAGAGTAACTCCCCACCACGGGAGGGTTTTGGCTGCGGTCTGACCACGCTGGTAGCACTGGTCATGAGGATGCCACCAGCCTGGGGACTGGCGCCTGTGGGGGGACAACGGGGAAGCCGCGTCACCGGGGCCTGACGGAACACGTGGTGACGAGGACGTGACTGGGTGGCACTGGGTGCAGAAGGACGCTGCCCAACAGCCGCCTTGTTCTCCTGCTCACGTTAATACTCATTTCAAGTGGAGCAAGGGCCTTTCTGGAGAGTCAAATCCATTCTGAAGCAATACCCACAATTTGCCTAATAATGGTTAAATGGAGGAGAAATGGTGTTTTCCTGTAAGGATGCATTACAGGACAGTTCGGGAGGTGCCGGGGTCACGGTGTGGAGCTCCCCAGCAACCTGGGTTGTCCCAGGGGTGATCCCAGGACAGGGACCTCCCTGGGGACAAGGGCAGGGACATGCGGCCCCTCCACCAGCACCAGCGGTTACAGCTGCAAATCTGCGTACAACGTTCAGAATCGTAACTACTGGCTATATAATGTAGCATAATGAAGAGTTAAAAATTTGTATTCAGAGCTCAATCCTATATTTTCATTAAAAACATGTTTGCACAACTGGGCCCCTCTGTTTTGTGCTCATTCCCAAAGCCAGATGCAATACAATTGTGTGGTGAAGAAAGGACGTTTGAAGAACAGGGGAGAAACACACCCTTAGGTCACATCTTAAACACAAGTTTCTTCCCTGCAGCAGTCAGCATTAGATTTTATATACAAAATCGTTTCAAATGACACTGCCTGTATCAACATTTGGTTTTCTTATGAAGGTAGACTCAGTCCTACAGGGACACAGGTGTGGGTTTGCCATGTAGATCTTCCTTGGAACAGAGACTTAAGTTACAGATTTTAAACACTACTGATAAAACACGCTGGGTGAAATCCTGGCCCCAGCGAAGGAAGGGAGGAGAGTTTTGTCATTGGCAGCAGCAGGGCAGGGATCCTTCCTATTGTTTTCAAGTTTATCAAATGGCTAAAATAGATTTGTATTTAAAATAACTCTGCAAACAACAATCGCAGGTGTGCTGTACTATTGAAAAGATTACAGAATGACATATTTATAGAGCTGTTTAGAGAGCTTAGCAACCAAGTGAACACATATCTCCTACTTCTGTGGATAATCCATGAATTTCAATATACCGCACGTAATCGATGAAAACAGAACGTAAAAATCAGCAACATTAATTGGCTGCTAGGACAAATACGCAAAGAAAAGCCTCTAATGAAGTGTCCAGTTAAACTGAGGTAGTAGAGCCTTTGAAAACATAATCCACCTACCACTGCATATTTACATTACTTACACCAGATTGGGTCCATCAGCTATTCCTACAACTATTGTATATACAGTGACAAAACAGTGATGGCTGAGTAAAGGAGAAATGCTGAGAATAAAATAAACAACATCTCCTGCTGGTAATTACACAAGTGAGTAGAAAAGGGATTAGAGTCATCTGCATCAAGGGTATGTTTGTTAAAAAATAATTTTGATATTACTATACTATGGTGTAATCAATGTTCATTTTTTGTAGAATGGTTTTAAAAAATATATCAATTAGTTACCTGAGCAATTAAGGGTAATAGTCTATTTGCTTTTTTTTCCCCGGATGCTTTGGTACAATTATTTCTAGTTCATTATTTCAATAGCTGACTGACTGCTGTAAAAAGAATATGATGTTGCAAGAACATTATAGACCATAAAAAAGTTAGAGGTAATAGTCACGTCATTCTGGGGACCCCAGGGGGAAATTTCAGCCAACATTCTCTTTATATACTTTTTTTAACATTTCCATTACGTTGTGGAAGAAAAACATCACTTAGTATAAAGCAAGATTTAAACATTATAAACATTTAATACTGGTTACAACATCCGGCCAAGAAGGAGAATCTCCATCGCTAGTTTGTCTGTTGGCCTCTTCCTCCCTCCTCTCCCCACTATTCCCTCTCCCCAGAAGAAAGATCATAAATAAATTTTGGAGCTGAGTGTCATTAATAAGCTTTTTACAAAACAAACCGACCCCTCCAACCCCTGTTCTTCCTCTGGGAAGTATCCAGACTTCAACTATGACATGAGAAAGTAGAAGTTGTTTACAAATTACTGCAGCTTGAGAATTACAGATCTTAACGAGATCCTCATCAGGAGAAGCCAGTCTGAAGACAGCTGCTCCATTCTCTGGTTAAGTTTAGAATCGGCATCATGTGTTTCTCAAAGCAGTTCTTCCTCACATTCCCCAGTATAAATTACAGTTTGCCACCGTGGCAGAAACAGATAAAAAAATGCAGATCTTCAGCTTTTGCTAAAATCTTTGCTTTTCTGTGGTTGAAATCTCGGGCTTACCCATTTTTCTTTTTTCCTTTCTTTATCCTTTTTTATAAACGACCAAGTGGGAGAGGAAAAGTCTCCAACTGTTTGTGTAACGTGCAGTCATATATGGAGGTGCTGCAGCTCAACGAGCAGTTTGTTTGAGTTGCTTCAAAGAGAAAGAAGCCAGACCAAGTTGTCTTCCACTTTGTTTCCAGAGGGGAAAACAAGTCACCATCTGCGGCCTCTGGCATTTTACAGTAGGATCTGGGCAACATACGGCGAGTGAGTGCTTGCTACAGCTGCCAGTAAAGGGAGGTCGCTGGATTCAATCCTGAAAGGAAGCAGAGGAGTCACATTTAATCTAACCCGAAACGTAGCTGGGCTGAACACGTGTGTTAGGAAACACATTGCCCGCTCCGGGACAAGTGTTTGTGCTCCGAGTGGCAGGACATTTTCCAAGTAAAACAGAGGCCAGTTGCGCTTCTGCCCTAACGCAGCTCTGCTGGCAGGGCCACACGCTCCAGACACCAGCTTGTGTCTAACGTCCCCTCCAGACACGCCTGATGAGCGGCAGCTCTGCACTGTCAACGCTGCCGTAGCTCCCACCTGCCTCGGTTTGGTTTTTTGTTTTTCTTCACAGGGCAAACAAACAGGTGAGCAAGCAGATGGACGGAGGAAAACCAACAGATTCCTTTCTGCCCTCCAAGTAAAGGTTGGGGACAGAGTGCAGGAGCAGAGGACTGGACTAAACTACTTCTGCAGCTGCCCAGGAAGGCCTGGCCCGCGCTGCAGCTCCAGCTCCACACGTGCTCCGTGCGCCTTCCTGCTCACCCTGTGCCCCTCTGCCCCAAATGATATTCAGAGCCTTCCTATAAACACCCCGTAAATAGCTCCTGTGCCCCACACCCACAGAGAGGTATTATGTGCCATGTAGGGCACAGCGGGTGTTTTCTGTCATATAGGGAAAGTCAACCTGGAGGGATCGGGTGCTCTGCGTTGTTCAGTGACGACTGACCAACTAAGGAAGGAGTCTGACAAGCTCGGGAGCGCTGCGCCCATCTTCCTGCCCATGGGGAAGAGAGAAAGGCCGGGGGATCCTTGGGATCAAGCAACGGCCAGGGAGAAGCCTGCGGCCACGGGTGATTTGTGCCACACTACGGTTCCAGTCCCATCTAGGAATCCATTTCACTGTGCTTAGAACAAGTGCAGGCGGAGGGTTTGGCAGCAGGAAACCCGGGGCACGGAGGAGTGTGTGACCGTACCCCAGCACAACGCCCAGCTCCTTGACGTGAACTCTCATCTGGCCCTTGAGATACTCGGACAGCATCTTGCTTTTGAAATACAGCTCCTGCAGCCGATCTTCCAGGTGCATAACACACTAGAAAGCAAAGGGAGTCGTGTCAGTGCTATCACGCAAAGCACAGCCAGCCTCAGAGCAGACCAGCATGGACCTCACACGTCTATTGCCTTTTCTGTGGCCGTGTCTAGGTGAACAATTAGTGAGATATTCACTGGCAAGATTCTCACTTTGGAGCAGAAGCCTTTGATTGCATGTTAAATCAGAATTAAGGAGACAGCTGTCCTGATCACAGAGCAGCGTTTAAATGGGCAGCTCGAACAGTGACATCGGGGGCCGCACTGGCTGCTAAAATTGTGGCTACAGATAAATAAACTAGGCAGAACCTTACAGCCTCTCTAATCTATGAAGCAAAAGGATGCTTTAAAAAACATCACCCTCTCCATTGTCATTCATACTTACAAAGTTTGGAGATAAATTATGCTTGTAAAGCTGAAGAGTGGAATGAAGCAGATTAGAGACGAGACTCGAGACTAACACTTCTTTTCCCAGTTTATTATCGATCATTCGTCTCTGGCTACTGGCCACTTGCACCGTCCATTTGTCTGTGTCTGCAATAATGCAGACGGCTTCTGCAATCGGTTCATCCAGAACAGGATGCTAGAAAATGAAAAATGAATAGCAGAACCATGAGAATGACAAAGGACAACGGTCTTTTCACAAAACATCACCATCCTGGATAGCAGGGACAGTGTCCCAGATGCTGCTTCATCTAAAATACAGTAACATCTGCTAAGAATTGCATTCTGTCTATTAAAAACAGAGCTTTATTGTGAGTAAGGCACAGTCTTAGAAGGATAGGTGCTATTTTACATTTTCTTCCAGGTTTTTAAGTGTGTCACTGGCTGACAATGAAATCTTTTGATATTTGCTATAAAGAGTACTGACATATCTAAAGCATAATTTAAACCCCTAAAACTGAAAGTACCGAAAATCCAAGTTGCTGTTCAACATGGCTGTGTTAACCAGGCCAGTTTTATTCCCAGTTGTCACTGGTTTCCCTCTGTGGGAAGGCCAGCAGAGGGAGTCAGGAGCCAAGCCTGCACCCAGCTCCTCCATTCCTTCTGAGTAGCATTTCACCTCCTATCTAAAGCCACGGAGGTTTTAAAAAGAGATTATTTGGAACCCCACTGTCTTCTTTTGTTCAACCGTTAGAAACATCTCCTTCCAAAGAGTCCCACGGGGACTTCAAACAGGGCTACAATGCAGTTATTTTACTGAAGATACGCATATAAAATCTTGCTCGGTCCTTTTGCATCCTCTCAATCTTTTGATTTTTGCAATTGAATTTTAATTCTGCTGGTGGACACACACCACTGTTAGGCCGTATTTCAGATCTATCTGTTCTGTAGCAGCAGCTACCTCACATTGCTGTCTTTCTTGGCTGAAGTTCAGTTATGCTTCACCAAAGGCTTAAACATTCAGCCTAAAATACAACGGCCTAAAGCAGCACCCAGAACAGCCATGAGGGTGCGGAACTGCCCCCGCAGGGCTGGGCACAAGGGGACAGCAGGGACAGGTGGCGGTGCCATCGCATGGGGTGCGATGCACATCCTTAACAAGAGCTGTGGACAAAGGGGACATTTGGGGAGGCTCCCGGGGAACCAGCCTGTCTGCTCACCAGTCTGTGCATGGGTCTTTCCCCTGTTCCCTTGGGAATAAAGCAGAGCGGAGCAGCATCACGCTTTTCGGTGACAGCTGCTTTCTGCTCCTCTCCCAGTGACTGGAACAGGGGTAGGAAATCCCACGCTTCCCAGTCCTGCCCCAGTTCATCTGGGAAAAAGCCTCTGTGGAAAAGAGACGATTTCCAGCACACTCAAGAAGCATGAGCCCCTTAGGACTATTATCTTCATACTGGTTTCTCCTTTTCTGACAAAGCCAGTACTATCAGACACTTCAACTACAGTGCTAAAAAAGGAGTAACGTCCCCAAAATACTGAGCATTCCTGATGGCTTCACTGCAGAGAACACGTTCTGCCCCACAAGCAGCAGCACGTTGTCAGACGCGCACAGAAAGAGGAGCTTCTGCACAACAACTAGAGCAGGATTTTCCTGGGCACGGGCCTGGGAAGAGATACACAGTGACCTCAGCGTTTGGGCTTCTTTAACATCATGCCATCCCAGTTTAACCATCAGCAGGCTGCCATGCCTACGGGAGACGATGGTTTCTCTACGGCGTAGCACAGAGATCCGTGTTCCCAAGGGCGCCAGCCTCTCAGCTGGCTGCAGCGGGAGTCTAAGTTTTTGTGCTCTGGATTTACAGTGAAATAACCATGTTTTTCAAATACATTAACTGAGTTACATTAACAGAAACAAAAACTTTGTGACCTGGGACTGGAGAAACCTGAAGAGAGCTGCAACAGTAAATATTTCCACTTCCAGCAGGTTTGTACATTCAAAAAATATTTGCCTTTCCCTACTGTGATAAATACATTTACCAAATATAGCTTAATTACCTGCACAGCATGCGACAAATCTGACACCAAACAGTGCCTCAGCTTTTCATCATTTCCTATTCCTTGCAAAACAAAGTCAGGGACATATGATGAACAGTAGCCACCTAGTAAGGATCTTCCAAAATTGGCAATACTGGGCTGGACAGAGTTCACTTCAACCAATTTTGACCTGCAAGAAAGGCACATCAAAAAGATATACAATAGTAAACACCAAATTCAGCTACAGAGAGGTTGCATTCTCACATTTGTCCTATCTCTTCTAGCTTCCATTCAAGCACTTTTTAAAAAGAAGGAGTTTAAAGTCAGCTTTTGCAGTCGGATCACTGTGGAAGCACAATTAATATTTTTTTCCAGACCACAGATCTCTCTATATTCTTTTACAAGCAGCAAGCTCAAGACACGCTTTTCCAACCACTGATGCCAAGTTGGGCTATGTTCCTCCAAACATGTGACATGGGAAGAGGCTCTGTCCGTTTGAGGCGCTCTGACTGCTGAGTAGTACTTACCCAGGAAAAGGAATCTCATATTCTTCTGCCCAATCTTCTTGCTCTCCTCCATAGTAGTTGCCGCTTGGTCTAGTTAGATCATGACCTGTATCCTCACTTTCGCTGTCACCCAGGGCACTATCTGAACTCTCATTTCTTGGAATGTCCCAATCAATTCCTGGGGCGACTTTTTTCTCTACGGTTTCTCTGTCCCCATGGGGGACACGAATAGAGATTCTCTCTCTTTGGTCCTGCTCATTAAAGCAGTTTTTGTAGGTCTCTTGTCGAACAGAGTCCATGAATTTACAAAATTCACTAGGTGGTTTGCTAGTCTTTGTACACGGCTTTTTAGAAAACTCTAAACTACTGTTGTGAGAAAGAAGGTCTGTAGATGCTTGCCCTGGAATATCATCAATAGTCCGGGTTTCAATTGAACTGTCATCGGTAAAGTATTCATCAAACAAACTCATGCTCTCAGCATTGTATGGATTTGGATTCCAGCTCTGATGCTCACTAGCAACTTGAGGAAAGGGCTTAGCTGTCCCACAGTCTCTATTTTGGTCCTCAACAGTTTGTTTAGCTTCACAGTTCTGATCAGCAGACGCTCCTTCCTCCGTTGCTGGTGGGCTGTGATGCCTCGTAATTTGTTCCACTACTGCCTGACTTCGGAGTTCGATGTCTGAATCGGGTGACATGGAATCTCCGATGAGGAAAGTCACCTTTGTCTGAGCTTCAGCAGCGCTGCAAGGAAACGCATCGCAGAAGAGCTTATCCGGCGGCTTCTTTTCCACAGCTAAACCGGGTGACCTGGGTACACCGACCACCTGGTTGCCTGATTCCAGCGAGTCTTCGTTCCTCCACACATTGGCCGTTGGCTCCAGACCAGATTCCGTCACCACACGTTTTTCTGGCGAAGCTGACCCCGTGCACACCACAGTCTCTAGTTTTGTGTCCAGGCAGGGTCTCGGTTGCTTAACATCAACAGCATCTTCCTGGCAATCGTCAGGAACAATAGTTCTGTTCTCATCTGAAGAACTTTCCAGCTCTACCTCAGGAGTGTTTTGTGCATCTTCTCTCTCCTGCTGCGAAACACCTTCTATGTTTTGTGCAAGGGAAATCGGACATTTGCAATATTTACAGCTACACTTAGGAGCTGTCATTTCTTCAGATTCAGTTGGTAGCAAGTTGCCCCTGTTCTTGTGCATTGTGACAAGCACATACTCCGATTCTTCTACTTCTCCTTTCTCCAGTGTGGTAGTTATAACAGTTCCAGGCATGACGATGGCTTCATCTTCCCCATTTTCTAGAAGATGCGTCTCTTGAAGTTCAGAGCATCTGATGAAGTAAGTAAGGAAATAAAGCAATCTCTGTACCAGGTCATGCCTTTTGCCCACCACAACTGTTTTTGCTAATCTCACGGGTGAGCCAATAGCCCCATACAGGTCACCTAAGACAGGAAATAAAACAGACAATTACATTGCATCTTTACAATAAATTATTCTTCTAACAGACTATTGTTGTGGCCAGTTTTCAAAGGCCAGGTCTACAACAGAAAAAACCTAAAGCAGAAGAGTGAGGACAGCTACGCTAGTATTTTGCTTTCAATACAGAGAATCCCAAAGATGCTGTTGGTATCACTTGTAAGGTGACACGCTGGTCAGGGGGACATGTGATCTCACATATTAGGAGCATTTGCACCACAGAACTTCAGTGCCCAGCTTTGGAGGCTCGTCTCCTGGGTTCCTTACATAGCCATGGCAGAGAGGAGGCATCTGCTCTGGATTACCCTGGGTAGTCTGGAAACTGGGCTGAACTTTTACCCACCAAGAGAAAGCTGGAAGGAGAAACAAAGCTATGCCAAGAACGAGGACAAAAAGTGACAGTGGCGGGTGCGCAGCTGAAGCCAGCCTTCTTTTCTGCCCTCCCCTGGAGCTCTGCTAGGGGTTGGATGGGTTGTTTTGACTGTACTCCAGATTTACCTGGGCAAGTGCCGGTGCACGTGTTGTTCTGGAGGTATTAGGGCACTGGATGAATGCAGGGACAGGAGGACAAGGGATTCAAGAGGCCTCAAAGGCCAAGCTCACCACAGTGGGTCCCTTGAGTCCCCCAAGCTCTGAAATCAAGTCTTCTTGCCAAGTCCTGAGCCATTCCTGCCCATACCAGAACAGGGCAACCTTGCAAAACTTTCTTTTCCTCACCAAATTCCACGAGACTTTGTGTGACAGCCTGACCAGAGAGCAGGAATCTCATCTCCTCTGCTCAGCAATCAGAAGGCAGGGTGGCTGGCTGCTCAGTGGGCTTTGACACCTCACCCAGGGGTTGCCCACTCAGGATTTCCTGTCCTGTATCACTCCTTTGCCTGTCATACCAACAGCAATGTTTGTTTCTTATCAAAAGATGGATTTCCTTGATTTGCTTTTTCCAGAACCAGGCTTATTCATAGCAGCATCCCCAAAAATAAAAATTGATTATCCTTACAGAGAGACAACCAGAGCAGGACTGAAATCCTCCATCATCACCAGGGCACCTTAAGAGACCTGCCAGAAATTACTAACGAGGGCTTTACTTTTTGGCTGCCATTTTATAAATGATAACACCTTATGAAATTACAGCACATATTAAAAAAAATACAGTGACTATCTCTAAGCTTGAAATACACACTTTAGTCTCATTTTGAATTAAAGAAAAAATTAACTTGGGGGTGGCAAGTAACAAGCATCCATAAAAACCACCGTGCACATAACCATTGATGCAAAGCTGTTGGATGGTTGAGAGATGTTCGCCACATACCGAGCTGTGCCCAGAGGGGGTTGTACGGATGAGTTTTGGCCAGCATGTCCACGCTCTGGGAAGAATGCTTTTCCAGGAAGATCCTGATAGGCGGCTGGCCGTTTGGCATGACGGTGGGGACCCAGGCCAAGTGGTTAGTCAGGACTGCAGTCAGCAAAGCTGGTAAAAACCTGAAAGCAAAATGTTCAACATTGGTTTTTTTTCCAGGTACGCACTCAGGATGTTAAACTGACAGCAGTTCTACAGTCTATATGGATCAAGGATTGCAGAAACAACCTAACAACGTTGGCAGAGATCATCCCTTTGGTCTTGGTTCTTTGGGGAGATAAGGGAGGACTGCACCCTCCCTCCCACTCCTGCAAAGCTCTTTTTAAGAACAGACGTTTAAAGTTACATGAAATATTTTAGACCTATGGCATCTCAGTTCCTGTTTGGCAGTAATTATGAGACTTCCCGTTTTGCAAGCTTTATGTTGTAAAATATCTCAAACCCACCTTACTTTGCTCGCGGTAAATAAACAGCGGCGCCGCATGGCCTCTGTACTCAAAGGAGATCTTGAACCCTTAAGCTCTGTGACTATTGATGAAAAAGAAGGCTATTGCTACCAAACCCGTACAACAGCTGGGTGCTGTGTTCTTTCATCTGTTATACAATTTAAGCACATATGGCTGCTCCTCTTCAAAAATAAAAGCCCCGAATTCCTGTAATACCACCACTAAACGAAATAGCTCAGCCAGGAAGACTGTGTCCTTACACCAGCAAACCAGTTTCCACTAGCTAGGCAGGGCGAAAAAACAGTCTGAAACATGTTAACTATCTGATTTATTGTAACGCTAGAGCGCGATTTCTGCTCCGTGGAGGGAACACTTTCCTTCCCAGCGCCCTTTCCTGGCAGGAGGAGCGAGCAGAAGCGCAGGAGCCTCCCGCTCGCCCGCAGATGGTGCTGGCGGCCACAGCTGCTCAGGTACCCGGGAGGAAAACAGTCAGATGCCGGCAAGCCTCCAAATAATGCTGTTGGAATAGTTTACAAGCATCAGGAACCCGACAGCTGAAATTTAGCCATTTCCTCGCTGGAGACAGCCAAAGGAGGAAAGGAGATTTTAAAATCGGATTGAAAAGGATATGTGGCTTGATTTTCCTCCTTCTCCCATCAGTGTAAATCTTACTATATTTAAAATAAAGCATGCAAACAAACGACCATTTAAATGTAACCAAGATGTACAGGGCTCAGAACAGCAGAGACAGAAGGAGTTAAGCCCAGGAAAAAGCTTCCATTGGGGCAGGCAATTACTCTAGGAAAATACATGTGAAGCACTCACAACTCCCTACGGTTTCTCCCATTGCACTGAGGCAGGAGATGCTGACCAGAAAGTGTCACCCTCCTGTCTGGGGGACAGAAAAGATGACAATTTGGTGGCAAAGCGGGCAGAAGGTGAGCAGCAGCCCCTTCCCCATCCTGCAGAAAGCAGTTTCCCTGGAGTTACAGCTGCTCTTTCAGTGCCATTCCCACTCCAACTTCACATGTTTGTGCTCGTTTTAGGACTTTGGGGGAGCCAAACACTTTAAAAACTTCCCCTACTCATGCCCTGGGGAAAGAGGATGAAGTGTTGTCAAAAGAGTAAATTTATCAGATTCTGCCAAGTTTATCAAGAACATTCTCAATTTTTAACAAGCGCTCCTAGCTTTGTCCTGAGGGCAGAAAGGTGAGCACTAAGGAAGCGCACGATTTCTTTAGTGGCGTTTTACAGAAGTCAGGTTTAACAGCAATTTGCGGTCAGACAGTATTACAGACACGGCTCTTACTGAATGTCTGACCTTGCTCATCATACAATAACCGATTCTGAAAGGCAGATTAATGCATTTCATAAGGTACGTTCAGCCACTTCCAGACATACACACCCATCACGCGCTTCCTATGGATACATTTCAAATGTTTGGCCTCTACCAAGATTTAGAGGATTGTGGGGAAGCAGGAATTTACTGAGATACTTCTTTCTTGTTTTAAAAAAAAGGCATTCACAGATGGTCTTTTGATTCTTTGACTACCCAGTTTTTGAAAACATATTAAAAAAATGGTTTGAAATGAAAAGGCATAAACACGTATGTAATTTAAAAACTAAAATCCACCATACTGGTTTTTAGAAGCATTTTCCATCAAGAAGGTGAATTCCTTCATGAAGCGATGGCAAAGCTGGTTCTTTTCTGGTGTTCCCGACATCATGGTAAGCCAGACAGGCTCCCCAATCCGTGGCATCGTGTAGAGATTGCAAATAGTTGTTCTAGAAAACAAAAACAAGTCCAGAAGACTAAACAAAATAACGAAAGGCAGAGATCTCTATTCAAATAATTTACTGCAACATTTCGTTGCAGTTGTCATTGCTGTCAGAAACAAGATTTCTCTCATCAACCATTATCCAAACCACATTGTTCATTCAATACCATGAATTTACATTTCCACCTCAGAGAGTTAAGCCCCACCGGTGCTTCATCCATCTACCCAAACTGATCCCAAGCACAGTAACACTCACTGCCAAGTCAAGAGCTGCCCTGTTCTGAACGGAGAGGAAATGAATGATTTTTTGTTGCTGTTATCCCCCCTGCTTTCTCTGCATTTAATTGAAAATACATAAATCTGCCACAGTGCTGCTATTTATGACTAGGGCAAGTTTATGTGTATCTGACTTACAAATATACCCTCATGTCCTCCTTGCTTTAAAAGATTGGTGTATCTGCAGGCCAAACCTACTGAGCTGTGGATTTGTAGGGCAGGGGACCAGATTACTTCTTTCACTTTAAATAGAGTGTATGAGAATCAAAGTTACCCCACGGTTTGAAGGATTATGCATCTACCCACATATTTTTTGATTCTACAGATGACGGTAAATGTATGATTAAAACTTTGGCTCTGCAGTAAAACACCAGACTAAAACCCCTCAGATTACTGTTAAACTCCTCTAAAATCTAAACCAAATTATAGTTTCATTTTAAGTACAATGCCTACATTATGACACTATGGGAACCTGTATTTATATCACAGTAAAAATGTAAGCCTGAAAACAAAACAAAACAACAAAGGAAATGACTGATGAATTCAGGTTTATCCCCATCTAAAGCACTACTTTTCCTAGAAGAGATATTTTTGCTTTACAAGACAAAGATTTACATTATCCCATTATCCCTAGTACCACCCTTGATTTACAAAGATCCTCTCCGGATATGTTGGTCTAACAATTTATGGGCACTTCCAGAAGTAAAGCAATGGCTGCACGTCAGGCAGGCAAACACGCTCGAGCAGCAGCTGCCAAATCTTCCGTGGTTTAGTGTTTAAAGCGAAACTCCCGAGGAAGCGAGAGCAGCAGCGCAGCACAACAGCACCGGCCCAGGGGCGCTGGGGAGGGAGAAACTGTTCCTGGTTGTCTGGCAGAGAAGAAAGCAGCTGTACAGCGACAAGAGCCCAGAGCAGCTCCCCAAAGGGCAGCAAAGGTGACGGGACACGGTGCTGAAGCCACCGAGACTGCTCAAGAAGAAAGGGGGTGACTCACGGGGCGCAGCGGCATTTCCTGACTTATTTTTTCTACCAGTTTTCATTAAATACAAAATCCATCCTGTGTGTTCACAATAGTCCAAATCAAACTCGTTTTCCATAAAGGCTGGATTTTCAGACACCCCACTGCCACAGGCACGATGGGAAAAGCCAGAAAATGGGCTGGAGAGGGGAAAATCAAGTTACCTTTGTGCTTACAGACCCACGGCACCCAGAGGGTTTGCTGGATCAGCTTGGAGCAGCCTCAGAGCTGCTCTACGTTACCCTCTGCTACTGGTGTTCTCCTGGGGGGAAAGCACAGCCCGGCTATGGGCCTGGGCACACCAGTCCTGCCGGGTCAGACGGGAGGGGACACGCAGCGGGGGACGCCGGCACTGCCGCACGGCCAGGGGAGCCGGGGGGCTCTGGGGGCACCGGGATTTCGGGCCTTGGCTGTAGGGAGTTGGGACTAGAGGTGGGATTGTTAAGGGAAAGCTTTCTGTTCACAGCCCATTAACTGGAGTGGATGTTAAAGAGGCCCAAAGAAAGGGAGAAACCTCCAGTCCAGGGATTTCAAAGCTCGATGAGTTTCAAAGTTCAAAACAAGTATCGGAACTTACACCCCCCAGACACAGCTGACCTTAGAAGCTGAAGATAAATCCAACAACTTAATGTAAAACACAGCTTATTTCTCCTTCATATGCAAACTAACCAAGCCAAACCTTTTGCAGCTCGGCTGTTTTGAGGGGAAAAAAAAAAAAAAAAAAAAACTAGTTCTATACCGAACCCAACATATTAAAATATTTGTTTTCGTTGAAAAGATAGACCGAGTCTTGTGATTCGTTATTTACTATTCTGGTAACCCTGGCTGCATCTGCAACCGATAGTGTTTCCTCAGAGAGAGATCGGATTGCCCTGGCCAGCGGCCAGCAGGCATGTGACTGTGGCGCAGGAACCTCCGTGCCAGCGCAGGCAGCCATGGCACACACACCAAGGGCAAGGATTAACTGCTTTCCAGCTCCGCGACTGCGGGGAAATGCTCTCTTTCCATCTATTAAACAACAAAAAATTAAAAAAAAAAACAAAAAACAAAAAACAAACAAACAAAAAACCACGGCAGGGAAGCTAACCGGATTTAAAAAATAACAACCATTAAAAATCAAATTGTCCTCTCTCAGCCATCTGCAGTGAGCAGCCCCCTCCCCTGCGCACACCAGCACGCAAGGGAAAACCCAGTTAGTGAGAGCCTCTGTTCTTTTGAGGGTTCCAGTACATTTAAAATGGTTTCCATTTGGAAACGCTGCTGGGAGGCTGAGCACCAGCTGGAGCTTACGGGCACCTCCACGGGTGCATCAGGCGCAGGGGCTGGGGGAGCTCCTCAGGAAACACCTTTGTGTCTAATGGCGCTGTGAAACCAAAGCCCAGCGCAGCCGCAGGAAAACAAAGACCTGAGCAACCCCCTCCTGCAAACCCGCTGGGGTTTGCCGGCTCTGTGGGCACAGATGGCAGCCAGGACGGTGCTCCTGGTGCCGGTGTTGAGCTGCTCTCTGCTTCCTCCTTCGCGCGTATACCTTCCCAGCCTTTGTCCTGGGTTTTAGTACTGGTCCAAGCATCTTTCCCCGGTGCTGGACAAACCGAACGAGCCAGACGGCTCCTCGGGGATGAGAGCATCCCTCTGTAACACCCTTCCTCCCCAGGGAAACACTGCCAACCCTCAGCACTGGGCTCCGAGAGCCGCTCTGCTATTTGAGAGATGCAACATAATGCCAGAGCTTAGGATCTCTTCAGGGATTGTTGCAAAAAAGAAAAAAACATCAGTGGTTTATAAAGCTTAATTCACATGAATTGTTTCAAAAAAGAAGAAATATCAGTGGTTTATAAAGCTTCATTCACATACATTTGCACCCTATCCTCGTGCCTTCCTTCCAAAGATGATTTTTCCTTAAAAAGGAAAATGAAGGCAATAATTACTGCAATGAGCCGACGCGACTCCTGTGCCCATGCTGGCACAGGCCAGCCTGCACCGCTGAGCAAAATGCACCACTCACTTCACAGCAGCATAAGCCGCTTAAAAATTACTGGCATAAACCAGCATCAAATCTGGCTGCCAGAACACAGAGAGAGGTGTTTCCCTAGGCCTTGCATTCAGTGTTTCCTTGCCAGTCTGCATATTTGCCACACAGGTATTAGTCAGATGCATAATCTGTATTATCAATGTGCTGCCTTGGCCTCAGGGACCAGGGGAGTCGAAATATTTATGCAAGTAGCTTACTTCATAAGTCATGTGTATGCAAGGCTGACATCTGAAAAGAGTTTCAAGCCTCTAAGTCAAGTGTTAATAGCTAAATCCATCCGTGCTTTAGAAAATTAAAAATTGCTGTGAAGTGAATAATGATACAACAGTAGGCCTGGAGTTGGGCACCGAACTGATGGTAAATTTATCAATAGCATCAATTTGCAGAAGCAGCCTAGGCTTTTCAAAGGCGGCAGCTTCCTCGGACGAGATGACGGCAGCAAAGGAAGGGTCTGTTTTGCCATCTTTTCTCCCCCTCGGCTCCCAGTGCCGGCAGGCAAAGGCCTGTAAATGCCCGTCTGACTGTGCAGGTCCCTGCAATAACCCTGGCGCAGGCTGGGGGCTGACCCACAGCCCCTGCCCCGCAGAGCGGGACTCCAGGGCGCCAGAGGCCACGGTGACAACCGTCACACGCGTCCCTCCCTTCTCCGATCAGCACGGCAGCGTGTGGCCTGTCCCCACGTCCCAGTTATCTGAGGCGATTCTAATCACCAGAGGAGTGCACGTCAGCTACACCTGAGAACCTCTGAAATTCTGGGTTTGTTTGGTTTTTCTTTTGTTGTTGGTTTTTTGTTTGTTTTTTAAATAATTCTCCTTAAAAAAAATACTGCAATGAGTTAAACCAGCACAGGATTACGTTTACGAAACACCAGCCCACTGAAGTCAGCACCCTTCTTCCCTCCAGCACAGTTTGCTAAGAGGGCAGGAATCAACACAAGTCTCAGGTTCACCAAAGGACTCAGGCTCCTGACTTCCCCGTGACTTCGGTGGGAAAGCCTAAAGAGATAATAGTGCCCTAAATGGGTTTGCTGAACCTGCGCCAAAGCACCTTTGCATCCAGCCTTCAGTATTTGAATATGCCTTTTTTTATTCTCTTTTACCAGACACTTACTGCATTGCTTTGCAAGGCAAGTGGCTCTTGCACGTTACAGAAACGCTTTTTCTGACGGCAGCGCACGCTGTCACACCAAGACATCACAGCGGCAGGAGCGGCCATGGCTGGGGGCATCTCTGAATGCTCCCGCTTAAAAAAAACCGGAATCGCCAAAGTCTGCTGCCCCAGGAAATTACTTTATATGAAATTAAACTGGATTTAATTTACCTCGTTACACTATTAAAGAGTAATATTTATATCACCATGGGAACCTCTGCATAAAACGGGTAGTTGGACACACCGCTGGTTACACAATGGCCGTGTCATGTGAACGATCGGCTCCAGAGCAGAGTGCCAACCCTGCCGCGTCCAGTGGGACGGCGTCTTCCTCCTCGGCCCGCCGAGAGCAGCCGTCCGCATCCCATCCCAGCACCGCCGAGCTGCCCTCCAAGGAGGAAAAAGCTAGCAAGGGGCATCTGGCCTGTGTTTTCAGAGTAATTTTTCCTACATTCAACTCAGGATACGCACCCCTCCCCACCGCCCTGGAACTCTTTAACTGGGAAGGACAAAGGAGAACCGGCAAAGTCTGCTGAATGTGTCCTGAGGGGGAATGTTTTGGGGGAAATTTCAGAAAAACAGCTGGGGAGGTGGTGTTATCAAGGGGTGGGAGGGCAGAGAAGCGGCTCTGGGTGAGGACAGGGAGGGGTGGCAGAGCTGGGGGAGCAGAGGAACCACCACGGCTGCTCAGAGCTGCCGAACTCGTCTCGGCTCCCCGCAGTCACGAGCTCCCTCTGCTCCCTCTCTTGGCACCACTTCTCCCATCCACCTCTCACCGCAAGCCCACGTGCTCCCTCTTCCCTGCCTCCTGTCCCTGCCCAACGTGTCCCCTGCCCTCCCTCGCAACCGCCCAGAGGCGAGGTTCTAAAAAATAAAAAAAAAATTTACTGCGGCTTCATCCTGCAACACCACCTGATCCGTGGCACTCAGGTAGTAAGTGGAATTGTAGAAAAATGAGTGATCCCTCAGGATCCTTCACTCTTTGGTAAAATCAATCCTGATGTCAGGATTGTCTTTTTACAACATCAAAGCACTGTCTTCTATAATGTCTTTTTAAAGTAGCTCTGCACTGGTTGTAAAAGGAAGCACCCTGCCACTCCCATCTGGGAGGAGATGAATCACTTGAAACAGATGGATTTCATCTTAATTCCCTCCCCATGACTTGAACCATGGAAAGAAAATACAGTTAAATGCCAGGGATGTGCTTATCTGTGTTACTTTGTATATTAACAGTTGAATAGAGACGCTCTGCAGGTACTGATAGCAAGAGATTACAGGACTGCATTTTACTGTGTGAAAAAGATACGTCCTTCTTCATAGCTGGTTATCTGAAACTCCTTTAGAGCAGAACTTAGAGCAGGGTAAAGGTCTTGCTTTGCTCACACATCAGGAAAATATATAATATTCCCCTGATACGACTTTGCAATTCTTTTCCCCCTCTCAACAGGCCATGAAAGGTAATTTAAGAGGTTGCTGGGAGCTTCATTACGACCTAAAGCACAGAAAACCTTGATTGACCGTGTCCTGTTCACACCAAGCCCTGATAGATATACACACTTGGCAATATCTGAAAACACAGAATACAGTGGCTTGCTATCAATCACCAATACCTTTATTGTACTTACTTTTGCAGAAGACTTTAGACATAATAAGTTACTTATCCTGCACTAAGATAATTCTAAAACAGACTTGAGCGCTTTTGAAGAAACAGAGATAGGAGACAAACTGCTCACCTGAATTCATTCAGGGCATCAACAATTCTGTTATATGCCAAACTCCGCTGACTGGCATCAGCTGATCTACGACTCATTTTCATAGCCTTGAAAACAATCATTAAACAGGTAAGTAACACATAGCTACAGAAACACAGATAATGGAAAACAAAGTCATGTGTTCGACTTTATCTTTCACACAACTGGTCATGCAAATACTCTTTTTTTTTTTTTTTTTTAAGTGATAAAATTATGGTACAAGTGCCAACTTTCATTTCTGAGGAAGGATAGGTGAGGCACATGCACTTGCAGCCTCTGCTGCTCCTGTGCTTTTTCATCATTCAAGGCATAAAAGGGGTCAAAGTTTTCACCGCAGTAGCAAAGTAACCACTAAGTATTTCCTAGAAGAGAGATTTGAAGTAAATCTAAGTGCACATTTGAAACTTTGATCTTTGAAAACTTCCTACAGAACAGAATCAGGAGGTAAAAATACAGAGGGGAAAAAAAAAAGCTGGATATTTATTTACAGTCTGGAATAGCCTAGAGATAGGTTCTGACCCTGCGATCCGCTAGACCCAGATTCAGCTGAAGCAGGGAGGAAGAGGAGGCCTAAAAATCACCTTCCCCTTCGGCTGGTCCAGGCCTTACTGGGAGCTTACACGGGCAAGCGACCGCTCTGGCCTGCAGCAGTCCCTGCAGCACAAGGCAGCACGCTCTGTCTTCACCCTGCGTTGTGCTTTTGCCAGCAATAAGAAACAAAGATGATGTAGAGCAAAGCTCTTCTCTGGTGCAAGTCCAATACCCAACAGCAAGTTGATCCCACTTTTGTAAAATAGTAACAGGAGTCGAGAGTTAAATCTGACAGGGATGGGGGGAACACACAGCAATACAAGTGCAAGAATCAAGAGGACTGTGTTTACCTGTTCTATTGCACTCTTCAGTTTGTTCATGTGACTCTCAAAAAGAGGGAAGTGTGAGAAGAAGAACTCATTAAATTTGTTGTTTTCATCTTCATCTCTTGAGAGTGAAAAAATAACTCCAATTGCTATCTTTTTCTTCCTAACAATTCCTGGGCTAGGACCAGAGCTGTCATCTGACAAGTTAAAGCTTTCATCCATGGACCTTGAAGCATGGAAAAAAATAGAAAGTTAATGTAATCCACTGCTTAAAGCTGTACCTTAGTTTCCTGTGTAATTCAATTATTGAACATTTAACTTCAATAAACACCTTTTGTTTGCATGTGTTGTTAAATCATCACCTTTGATAACATCCCACTTTGCAATTTTTTACAAGCAACCATTAATTGATCCTGCAGTCACAAAGGCTGGAACAAGATTCAAAGTGTTTGTGGGATTAGAATATAGTATTCTAGTTCTCTCTTATCTCTGCCAGGAATTTGTGTTTTGAATTGCATTTTAGGGCTTCTTATCCTCAAAAGTACAGCCTACAGGTTTACGTTTTGTTGAAGGCTTTCCAGTGAGTACAAAACAATGAATGCCATGAAGAAATCTGATACTAAAAAAGATCAGGCGTTGAAGTGCAGCCTGACTCACACCTCTGTAAATACCCCACCGAAAGCAACAGCGAGAGCAGATGTACATATGCAAGAGCAGAATCAAGCTGACAATGGTGGAAAATGTATGGGCAGCAACCAGCATTTTCATTCCCAGCTCACCATCGAGGGAAGACCCCATTCTCCAAGCTGGTAGTCTGACTGCGACGCCAACGCCGCTGGTAACTGCTAGCACAGCTTTTGTTAAACGAAGAGCCCGGAGATGGAAATGGAGTGATGAGCAGACTGCTAAGAGATGCTGCAATAATAAGAGGAATAAATAAAAATCTCTCCAGAAGAAAGAGCATTTGGAAAATAATATCAGCAAACTGAACGAAGTCCCTTGAGATAAACTGGCATTGCTTCTCAAGTCCCTCCTTTTTTGCTTATCTATGTTTCTTATCTACAAATAACCAGATTATAATAACATTAACAAGATATACAAGCACTACAAGGGTGGCACCGTCCTGCAGCTTTACATAACAGGCAACATACAGGCTGCCTTGTGCTCATCAACCCTGAGTATCGGGAAATAAATTTTTTGTGGAAAGGGGTAACATTAATCACATCCTTTAACAGCCTTTCCAATCCTAAAATTAAGTGCCCAATATCCTGAATCTGGGGGGAGGAAAGGGGTGTTGTGGAGCCAAATGCATGTTTTAACATTGCCATCCTCCTCAATTTGGAAGGATGACAAGTATCATTTAGAAATGCTGCAAACTTATTTCAATATCAATTTGGCTTGTTCATTTGCAGCATGTGTTAATAAATCGCACCGCTGTTTAGATTAGCCCTGTGAGGATCCTAATGGAACACCCTTGATGCCTACAACATTTGTACATAAACATATAGGTATGCATTAACATATATAATGCATGATATGCATTACTATAATATTTATATATAACAAAACAGAAAAATCACATTTCAGCACAGGAAAAACTATTTGATGATGTCTAGACATCTCAGTGACGGATATTACTGAATATTTTTGGAGTCTACAGGGTTAACACATGGAATTGCCATTACCAGATCTTGCGATACCGCTGTCTCTGTCCTCATTCTGCTCCCTCCCAGGCATATCCATAGGGTTGCTGTGAACTGTAACACAAGGAATACCAATTAGCAGGGGAATATACAGTTCCTTTCTTGTTTGCAGATCTCCATGTAATTAATGAAACAAAAACATGCTCATTAATTCAGATCAACAGCACTGCGCAAGGCCATCACCAAGAAAGGCTGCTTAGCTGAACAAGCCAAACTGCTTATCTGAAAAGCTCGTATGTATTTTTTAGTACAAACTAGAACTAGTACACTTTGTTTCTTTACACGGATATTTTCCAATTAAGTTTTAGTGTACCAAAAGGACGCTGGTCACATAGGTAGTACACGGTGAAGAGACAAAACAATGACCAAAAACCAATATAAACGTGACTTCATTCATATACCAGCTTTCTCAGGTATTATATATATCATTTTTAAAGGATTTTACAATGCTGTCTTTAAGAAAATAAATACTTGGAAGTTGTGAGCAGTGCGCTGGTTGTTCAACTAAGCCGTAAACTGTCCAGATTTGCAGATTGCATATACGCAAGATCAAAAGTGTCTCAGGCTCAATAGTCTTTAAAGGTGATATATTTTACAAATGTGTGTGTGAAATAAAAGCTACTCAGCCATGGAAATAAGACCCAGCCACTAAAAGCAAGAAATGTCCATTTTAAATGAACGTAGGTTAGCTTTAGTTTTTATAGTTTGGTTGAAACAAGTCCCAATCAAAATAGCTTGACACTATTGGGCAATTTTATTCCTAGAGATATGGAATCCACCATTAAATATATGCTTCCAAAACAAAACAAGAAAACCAACCAACTCCAAAGAGGACTATCAAAATGCCTGCTGTCCTCTGGGGATTTAAAGCATGGATCCAGAAAAGTAAGAGAGCAGACATCACTGTTCATTTCATATTAAAAAAAAAAAAAAAATTGAAATCTTATTTCCAGAGCTAAACTACAAATCCACACTTTTTGTCACACCGGCTAGACTAGGCACACAGCACAGCACACAGCACACTGCAAACCTGCAAAGAAAGAGGCGCTCCGGATCAGGCGGAGCGGACCTTGCTCTGAGAATGCCCGCCTGGGGCTGCAAAGCTGTGAAAGACCTACACGGCAAAACGTAAAATACACATGAAAGAATGAGGTTAGTAAAGCAGAACAGTCTGTAGGGAGGGGGCCAGGGCAGGGAGAAGATATAAGCCAACATAAATGCAGAGTAATATATGCAGGAGAACAGCTCTTACGCTTAACAAGAACGTTGATTCAAGGATACAGCTTACAGTTGGACTATATAGTATTTATAGAATTAAAATAATAGATCCAGCTTTACACTGTCTCCCATACAAAGATGGGGTTCCTCTCCAATGGCTTTTTATTTTTTAGCTGAAAAATGATTAATTTATGCAGGCTCAAAGCCTCACTTGATCACAAACAGGAGATTCATCGTGGAGTACAATGTTTGTTTTATTAATAACATCCACGCTGGTGGGGTGGCTGATGAACAGTGTCACTGAAGACGACAGGGAGGATGGGGGAGAAGGCGGCAGAAATTCATCTTAGTAGAACCAACAGAAAATTATAGGCTGAAGTAGGCTGAGAACAGTCAGTGCATCAGTTTAGTGAAATGATAATTTAGAAAATAAATGTTAGGCGTCTTAGTAGTCCATTTTAGAAGTAATACTGGATTGTGAATATACCATGGAAGGAGTGTATTTAACTGTACATGGAGCCAGAAAAAACACATGGGTATTTTTAATGAGTTAATTGCCAGTCCCTCTTCCAAATTTGAAGCTACCGCTCACTCAGTTTTCTGATTATACAAAAGATGAAGGCTGCACCTCAACAAAGCTCCCTTCCATTCTCTTCAGTTTTCACTCATTAAAGGAAAGGACACAACCAGTGCTGCTATTATTTTTTTTAACCAGCATATCTAAAAAAAGCAGATTATAAATAGTTCCCAACCAAAACACATAGAGCCTTCTCCTGTCAGAGGCTGGTGAGAGCCAGTGAGTCAGAAGCAGTCTTTGCTATTGAACACAGGTATTAGAAATGCTGCAGTTGAAGATTAACTTCTTCAGCTATGTTACCCACAGTCCTGCTGTGCTGAAACGGGAACTGCAAACAAACACTGTCCAACTGACTGAAAACGTGTGCAGTTCGATCATAAATAAGGTTTCAGCATCCTCTTCTAGAGGACAATCTCGTCAATTCTAGCTGCACGCCCTTGCACCGCGGTGCCTGCACCTCCCAGGCCCTTGTCCTTTCTGCGCGGTGGGAAGAGTTGCCGTTGCTACGGAGCGGGACGCGATGAACACGTGGCACTGGCTACACCTAGATCATGCAGAGTCCATAATAGCTGCTTTATCTCAATGTGAACTCGCTGTTTAGATCACGCTGGTGATAGAGCAAACTTTTGCCAAGTGCAAACTACAACAAAACCCTAAAAGCAGAAGAAGTGAGTCCCTCTCTCTTAGATCGGGCACCTCATTCGATCACGCACTGGGAAAAATCACAGCCGAAGTCTGAAATGAATACTGAATATTAAGAAAAAGGCATCTTTTAACCTTCCTGACTTAGTAAAAGGTTCCTACAATGTTATCCTGGTTTTGTTTAAAACAAGACAAATTCTCTTTTGGTGAACTTTCCTTTCAGCTAAGTTCTTCTAAGTAACCACGCTTTTCTGAAGTTCACTGCATGTTTTTCAGCCACTGTTCGCTCCAGAGCTGGTAACACTATGCAGAAGAGTTAGAGATAAAAGGAAATTAAATGTTTGTAATACCTATGTTCCCAAGAAGTCCATTCATAATTGTACTGTGGTCAGGCTTTAACGTATTGCTGTCTTGATTAATGAACTCAAGACTGTCCTGCAACCTATAACAAACATCAAACATACAAGAAAATCAGTGATTTGCATTTCAGTAGAATACAGCGTGACTTCATTATAGCCCAAATGGAACGGGCAAGATAACAACGCAGGCTTCCACTAGAGAAAGCTTTCACAGCCTAAGCCATGTTCTCAGCTGGGTCAGTTAATACAGAGAAAACTAAACACTGAACTCTCTAAATCCAGATGTTTTTGTCACACTTTCTTCTTCATCTCAGACTGAATTCCCCAACTCCAGTGTTCTGTCTGCAGGTATTTTGTACCTTACAATACCAAGCTTCACCACGTTGGCATTAGCGGAATGGTTCATTCATTCACTTAGAGCAAACTGAGGTGAGGACACTAGTGACAGGGTGTGACACATCAGGGAAGGAGAAGTTACTTTTCTAGAGAAAGAATCTAAAGGGTCCAGAAAAAGGTCTTCTGTGGTTTTACATTCATCTGCTTATACGCAATAGAGATACCATTTGTAACAGACTCACGTATTCAGACTTCCATAGATGCTGCTTCCAGTGCGAGCTGTGAACACCTTGCTGAGCATCAGCTGAGGAGGTGAACTGGAGGAGAAAAAGGACGTTGTCAGTCACAAACCCAGTGCTAGGACAGGCTTTCTTTTCCATTTCACAACCCACCAGGTTTCACAGACCTAAAGACAACATAACAGCCTTTTTTGCCAAAAGCGATATCAGAATAACTTTTAAGCAAACCCAGAAAATCCTTTTACTTGGCACTTGCGGTATTAATTCATTAGATATAAGCACCAAGGAGTAAGTCTTCTGAAAAGACCAGCAGTAAAAAAAATAATCTTACCGGATTTGGTGAATTTTTAATGTGGAACCCTTGTAGCTCATGGCCACAGAGCCAAACATCATCTCTCCAAGCATGTTAGCATCTGAGGAGCACCGAGAACCCTGCAAAAAAACCCCACCGACGTTTGTTTTTAAGCATTTTACAAGCACACTTCTATTAAGGTAACCTATGACTAAGGAAAATATTGTTTATTTGAAAGATAAATGCAAAATATATCTTGCTATAACACTGTTGAACATGCTAAGTTGAACAGTTCAATGAAGACATTGTGAGCATAGAAAGTGATCTTCACATTGTCTGTGAGCTAAATCACTAAAATCATCCAACAAACCTAACCCATCTATGGGAGGCAGCAGACTCAAGCTGTGCCGAGTCAGGAAATTTAAACGTTTTAAGAGTGTGATAACACACTTTACTGAATAAGAACCATTAAGCCCAAACCTTGTGTCTGCTGGACAAGAAGAATCCCAAGTTCACTGGAGATCTTACACAGATTGTGCACCAGAGCCAAACTGGCCCAGTGCTTTTTTGACAAAGACCGATTCATAACTCATCCATGGATGGTGTTTTACAGTTGGTGCATCTCTCCCTGGTGCTGCTGTGACAGTACCAGCAAAGGGCTGCAGCGTCACGGTGCCAGGGTTAAGCCAAGCATTTCCTGCTCTGGTTGGTGAGAGTTTGCTGTAAGGCACACCAGCTTACACAAAGGAGGAACGTCTATGCAGCATCATAGGCTAGATCAAATACTGCAAACAAAACCCTAAAATTAAAATCTTACTCAGGGCAATCGACTGGAGACGACTGCTCAGCTGACAGTCATCTTATTTGTGTGCTCTCAATGACTGAGATTACTGTCTCCTTATCCAGGGCTGCTTCTTCTCTAGGCAAGCAGAGTATTAGTGCTGGCGCTCTGTTTGTGCCTTGCCCTGAATAATTGAAAATATCGCGATCCTTCAGTCACAGAGCTCACACAGTTCATAGGTGAGGTACTGTGCCAAAAATCAGTACACGGTCTTTGAAGTGCATTATAACTATTAACACTTCCTTAGAGTAATCCTTCCAAAAAAAAAGTTCCTAGAACCAGTCAGAGAAATAACCTTGTGTTTGGAAAATGCTAAGTACCATCTCTCCATATCTCTTATCCAAGCTCTGAACAACCAGGATCCTCACCAGATTCCTACACAGGCATGGAATAGATTTCAATACTTTGCCCAGTGTCAAGCAGTGGGCTCAGAGCACAGCCAAGCACGGGGTGTCCACACCACAGTTCCTACCAGGAGTAAGGAGCGATGTGAAAATGACTGCTCAATGTTTCCACTCACACCGGCCCGCAGAGCAAGGGCAGGAACGGGGAAATGCTCATCGGGCAAAAGGCAACACACCTGTAACGCTTTTCAATTTTTAGCTCTTCTCAAGCACTCTCAATTAAGATGATGGTACTTTAACAGACATACCATTAACCTCTGAAATCTGCTATCTGTGCAAGAAAGATAGGTGATGACTAAGTTAGCAACTGCAGTTACAAAAATGAGGATACAATGGCAAGGTTTGTCAGTGACAGGGCAAAATGTGATCATTACCTGGGTCTCAGAGAAATTTCCATCTTTCCCTCCCAGGATATCCCACTGCCTGGGGGCACTGGAGGCAGTACTGGAAAAACTGGACTTTAAAATCAGCCCGTATGACCCAGCAGCTCCAAGGAAATATAAGCATGGATGTTAATGGCTCTAGGAAATGACAGGCCTGCCAGCATCACGAAATTGTGAAGTAAGAGCACCGCAAATTACTACAGCCAAACATTATGATTGTTATTTTTAAATCTGCTGCAGATTTCCAACTGAAGGACTCATTCTGAATAAATGTCAAGCCCCTGATGGTTGGTTTTGGTTTCAACTTTCTGTTACTTTGAAAATCTAATTCTAAAGCTGAGGAAAAATACTTTAAGATAAATTATTGATCTTCCTTGTCAAGCAAACAAATTAAAAAAAAAAAAAGGCAAGTGAAAATCAGGTGCTTTCTAATTTAATTATAGGGGTTTCCCTTTCCTCTGAAAGACAGACACAAGTGATGCTGAAGGCAAAGAGCATGATAAGATGTACCCAAGGCAAGTTTCAGTCTGGCATTTCATCTACACTTAATAATTTCACCATGCATAACAAGACGTACATATTTAATACACTTAATACGGAAACACTGCTACAGCTCAACTCTTTGGGCCTTCAGTGCTGCAAAATAAAGGTCACTCAAGACCAAAGTAGAGTGCAATCAACTGAGGAAAGAGGTTAAATATTAAAAACTCAAAAATAGCCCAGGAGCATCTGGCAAAAAGGGCACAACCCCTGGCACTGACGGCTTGGACACAAACCTGTTCCCTAGGTCATATTTACAAGCTCACAAAAACTGATCATAAAATACACACAAGTGTTTGTTATTGCACATTAGCATATTGGAGGGAATAAAATTTGCATTATTTGTAAATTACATTTCTGAATAAAATATTTACAGCATTTAATATTCCACTTATTGCACCTATTGTCCTATCAATAAGTACATATGTAAATTAAAAATGCAGTACAGATATAAATGTCAAATGCCATGATCAACAAATCAGACTTTCAGTCCTGACTAAACCAACAAGCAGGTCCAGAGGCGTCATAATGTGAAATTAATTTTGCTCAACCCTAGAACCATATTCAGATTCATCTTAATGGATTCCAATCATATTTGTGAGGGATCTAGATAGGACATACATAAAAACATGGAAGCCTGGAACAAACCCCTGCATTCCTCCTTCTAATTAAAGTTGCTCATATATAGTCAAAGTGTATTTAAACATGGAAACAAAGAACTATTTAAGTCCTATAGCATTGTAGTATTAGGACTTCCATTTTATAGCTTTAAAAAAAATCCCACCACATACATACACGCAAAAAAACCAACTTATAAATGCTGCAAGTACGTTAATTAACTTCAGAGGTTACCAGACAGAGAGTTAGAGGATAGGAAATGCCAGGCTGGCTGAAGTCTGGACAAAGTCACTCTGGCCCTTCTGCATCCAAGATACAAAATTTCATTGCGCAGTAAAGAACTCTTGTATTTATGGCTCTCTACTCACTTGCTGGGGAGGACCGGAAGGAGGATGGGGAACACAGTAGATAGTTTACAACAAATACACCGCGGCAGATCAACTTAAGTGTAAAGTTTCTCGCACACCTTCTGAGCCGGTCAAAGAGCCACACATCAATTCAGTTCAACTCAGTAAGATTCTAAGTGATATGAGTGAGGAAATGGGGACTTAAAAGGGAAAACTTTCCACAGCTTTAAAATACACTGTCATGCCAACCACTACAATTAATTTCCTTTAACATTGACCATTGTTTGCACAGAGCCTACCCAGCCAGAGAGACAATTTCTGGATAGTGGGGGCATCGTTTTTGTTGGTCACACAATACACGAAGGAGGTTATTTTGTGCTGGAAGGAAGCTGCTGACAGAAACGTCTCTTCCTTCCATAACCTCAGCTAAATGCTCTTCCAGGAAGGGAGGAATGGAAAACAGATCTTCGGCCACCTTACTAAAGCTGTGGAAAAGAGCGTGATGAGAAAGAGAAAACAAGAATACACAGCTGGCCAAATATAGCAGGAGCTAACATGACAGTGGGAAAGCCAGCACCGAAAGGTTCTTCATTTATATCTACGGCAGATTAAGACATCAGTAGTCCTGTACTTCAGAACAGGCTGTGGAGATAGCAGCTTCCCTCAAACACACAATTACTTCATTACAAAGAGTAGAAGGGCTTAGTTCTATTTTAGGGTGGCTTAATATAAAACACTTGTGATCCATGGAAGGAGAGATGACAGAAATATATCCGTGTCAGATGACTCCAGCTATTCTCATGGCCAAAATCTCTTATGTAAAATGTACCTCAAGTGCACTGAATCCCTTGTTATAAAGCTGTTACAGGGACTATCCCTGCAGATAGCACGTTTCTCTGTTATTTCCCTGCTATTTAGCAATGAAGTAAAATAAACTACCTCACCTATACCAAGATAAGATATGTGTGCCAAGTCTGATTGTACCAAACGAGTTTTACCACCCGGGTCATAAGACAGAACAAATGCCCTGGGGAAACTACTGCCATTCAAGACACATCTCAAGAGAACCAGCTGGTTGGTTTTAGACTGGTTCAAACCCAAAGCTGCAGAATTAAACATTACTGAGTTGGGACCAAAGTCTGATTTTGACTGAAAACTGCTCTCCACTGCCAGCCTCCAATTTCAAGCATTTTACAACACTCAGTACCTCACCTGCCGTTAGTATTTGACATGGGTTATGCAAAAAAAAAAAAGGAAGAATGACTCACCTGGTATTTCGGGCATTGATCTTTTGGATCAGAGAATGAGGAGGACGAATTGATTGAACTATCCAACGAAGAAGAGCTGTCTCCTCCGGGCTTCAGTTGGCAACATTTCCCAAAAACTCTCACCTGAGCATCGCTGCAGAGTTTCTGAAATACAGACAACATATGTGCCACACTAAGACCCATGACTCAAAATCACTGTTTAGGAGCACTGCACTTATCTGTTTAGGCAAGACATTTAATGGAAGAAAGGCTTATGCCCCAGGAAAACAGTTTAACAGAATATTTATTGGTGTCTCTTGCAGCCTGGCTCTAGGAAAGCAAGCTGAGCTCCCAATAGCCAGGAGCTAACAAGTCACTCCAACTCCATTTTCCTAAGAAGCCATCTGTCTCTGAAGCTTTAAAAATGACTTTTTTAGACCCAGGATTAGGAGAAAGGATGGTATCAAAGCACTCAAAGGAAGGATGGTAACAATAGGCTCCACCTGTCATGTCGCTGCCTGTGCCCACTGGGGTGGAGGTGATACAGAAGCACGATGGGCCAGATCATGATGTACAAGAAAAAACACAAATCAGGAATTAGCAAGCAAGAACACCACAGAATTCAAAAGAGATTCATGTGACAAGTGGAGAGAAAATACATTGTTTTGATAGTCCTCCCCTAGCTGTGTCTAAGTCTCCCAGTCTTTTTAAAGAGTGGCACAAAGGTGATATGTTCCAATGAGTGATTTCTGGTAGAGATTCAGAGAGAAAGCTCAGCAAAAAGGGGAGCTAAGAGGGCTCAGATGGAGCTGGAGCTGACACACGGCATGGGTGGGATCTGTATTACACATCACTGGCCCTGGAGATGCTCCACAACTGTTTTGTTCACTATTTATAAACATTTATGATTTCCCCTGCGAATCTCAGCACCCCAAGCAGAATCAGGATCCGTGTTAGTTAATGCTATTTACATATAGCATTAGGCAATCCTCTTCACCCAAAAGTTTCAGCGTACTTTTCACATACTCATTACACTTCAAAACACTCACATAAGGCTGACATTATTTACATTTGCTAGTGGGCAGCAGTAGGAGACAGAAATAGTCTACACTACTCAAAATTGCCTACTAACTCTGCTTTAAGACTTTCTAAATTAACATTTCCTATACAAACACCAAACCAGTAAGCGCAAGCTGGAAGCAAAGTTCAAGGGACAGATGGAAATCCAGAAGTGCTGTGATACCTCACAGCTTCATCTCTGGACTCACAGGTCCACATCACAAGCTCCCCCTTCATTCAAAAACACAAGTGTGTCTCAAATCTGTAATAGCTATTAAAAAAAAAAAAAAAAAAAAAAGGAAAAGGCAGATGGAAAAGTGTGAAATATCCAAGGCATAGGGTGTTAACTTCATGACTCTGCTCAAGTATCAGCAACAGCTATACAAAAGACAACTGTCCTTACTGCCAAGAGTGGTTTTGATGAGGGACAAGAGGGGAATCCCACACCTCTGTCCTAGGCTCTGCAGCCCACCTTTTTCTTTATTTTTTTTTTTTTTTTTTTTAAATCTCACCCACAGTTAGGGCCAGGTTGCTTTTATTTGGCCTTAACTGTAGGTGAGATTTAGCAAACCAGCAGAAAACGTCAGGGATTATCGAGCTCCACGCGGCAGCCTGCCCTGCTGCTGCCTCGGAAAGCCTTAAGGAAAAATGTGCAAACAAATCAGTAATTCTGTGGTGGAGGGGAAGGAAATATTCAGTAGCCGCTGAGTCCTGGGCTTTACTGACATATAGTAATATCCTCTTCATTACCACATCATGGTGTGTACGTTGAATTCATGCAATATGCAGATTTGCTAATTGCTGGTATCTGTGGCTTGAGCACAGTACACAATGACTGGAACATGTGAATGATCATCATATGACTTCAGTAGGAACTCGTGAACTAGAATTGCATTTTATCTCTGACACAAACAACAATGTCCTAGGCTAGGCAAGCATCATGTGATAAAACCGCATAAAATCCACAGGGTTACAGAAGCTTTTGCAGGGAAACCACATTTCAGCTTGCATTTTCCATCAGATGTTGAAAGTTCCTTCTACAAAGTTACAATTATAACTAAGCTTCTTTGAGACCGTAAAGCCACTAAATGCATTTCTACAGGTGAAAAAAAAATTCTATGCATTAAAAAAAAAAAGGCTGTTTGCCAATTACTTATTTTTAAATAATTTCTTCTCATGATCACTGCATTTTTCTGAACAGTATCTTTCCCCAGATCCACTGAGGAATCTGGTATCTTGAAGTAATAGTTGCCTAATTTAAATAGTAAACCAGGAAAATGGCTGTTTGGTCTTTGCAGTGGAGTTTAATAAACCAAGACTCTGCGAGGAGTCCGTAAAAGAGGTCAGAATCTTTCAGATATCAACTTGCGAACAGTAAATCCCTCCTAAAATGCAGATCACTGACAAATTGTGGTGTTTGCTCTTTGACAAACTTAGCATGTACATAAGAATAACCATTTGGACAACAAGGACCTGCAATACCGCTTCTCCTCTGTAGTTTCTTACTCCAAATATCAATGAAAGGGATATTAGAAATCTCAAGATATTATGCAAAAGAGTGGGATTACTTGCATTTCAATAAAATATTCTGAAGATGTTCAAGCCATGTTTCCAAAAATAAAAAGGCAACCTCATTATTTAAGAACTGTACGAGGGAAAATTTCAAAGTTGTGGATTTTCCTTCCTTGTTGCAACAAATCAGATCCTTGGACAAGGTGCTGCTGGAGTCACCCTGCATGCTCCCTGTTGCTGGTGAGCAGCGCATCTGCTGGAAGGATGAGGGTGGACGGATGAGGGTGGACGGATGAGGGTGGACGGATGAGGGTGGACGGATGAGGGTGCCGTAGGCAGCTGCCGGTCCTGCCTGCCATGCTGCTCTCCCCGCTGGGCTCACGCTCTTTGTTCCTTCTCTGCCAACTCGCTGCAGATGCCACCCAGCTCCAAAGACCTGTCAGGTAGTGCTGCAGATAACTTAGAGTAAAATGGCTTTATAGTACGACAGGGTACAAAGTAGTTTTCTCCTACAGTTCTGCTTCTGGAATATCTTCAGCTCTATCAGCAAAGACCTTTAACTCTCTGCCACAAGGTCTATAAATTCCTCGGTAAATGGAAAGAACGTGCCCAGTGCTGTGCACAGGAAGAAGAATTTCTGCTGGGTGAGTTTGGGGTTGGGGATAATAAGACAGTTGAAAGGAGCCTGGTGCATTGAACTAAATCCAGACTGATGTGTGTTAGGGCTGTGAGGGACAGAAGGAAAGAGAAATGTCATCATATGTTTTACTCTTTTCTACCTCTCTGCAACAGCAGGTGCTCAAATACCACTGTGGTGGTAGTGATAGAGAAATCTATGTATCCAAGTAAAGTTGCCATTTTTTGAGAGCTCTGTACTTCATTTCTAGAGCTGGTTATTCAGCAAAGATGAAAAAAATATTGCAAAATAGATAAATTAACTCTTTTGCTTTATTAATATATATTTGAGTGCTGCTGTAAAAGTTCAGATATCTTTCCTAAAACGCAGCTGTCAAGTGCTACATTTTCCCTGTATTTCCAGAATCATCAAGTTCCTCTATTACTCACAGGTCAGTGAAAGAAGTAAAGACAACCCTATACTCCTCCACTTCACTTGTGTTCTTCCATTTCTGTTTAGAGGGAATAAGCATGGCAAAGAAGGTGCGACTCGGTCTGCATGCTCAGCCTGAGTCTTTGCAAACCTGCCCACCAAGAGCCAGAGACCAGAGTTTCCATTTCACACAACTCACCCAAAAGCAAAAGGCTCACTAATTACTAATCCCTCAAACCAATTTGCTGCTCAACATTTATCCAGTGCTGAAGTATATTAGAACACGTGGCTAATCCTGGCTTGTTTAAATCAGCATGCCATTTTTCTACTTTGGGATAAATACGACATTTGGAGCGATAGAAATTGCCACAGTAGGAGACTGAGTATCATATGACTTTTCAGTTAAATTATCCCAAAGATAAAGATGACCAGGTTACGTGGCAAACTTTTTGCTCCCCAAATCCAAGTCCACTATCGCACCTCTCAATCTCAAATTCTGCACCCCGGGCTACTCTTTCATTTCTTAAAAAAAACCCAAAACAAACCCTGCTTCTGAAAATCCTCTTCTGACCCTGGGTCCTGGGAACAAGCCACTGTCCTCGTCTGATTCCTTGTCTTTCCCCCTTCCCAGCCAAAGCACCCGAACTCTGGATCTCTGCTTAGTGCAGAGCTTGGCTCTTGCCTTCTTTCCTCCCTCCTCTTCCTCGTGGTCCCTTGACACCTTTCTTCCTCCCTGGACTCCACACCTTCCTCTAGGCTGATCTTTAGATTTAGGAAATCTTTTAGCTTCTTACTTGTCCATCAGCACATCTCTGCAGTCAAACCCAAATGCCATCTTGTCATAAATCACAAGCAGACATCATAAAAATGGGAAAATGAGCAGTTAAATGAGACAACTAACCCCCGTCCCTGAACTCATTCTGTCTGCTCCAAGGAAAGCCTTGACGCAAGGTTTCCCTTCCCACCTTCTTCTTTGGTTTACTCCCCACTTCTGTGCCATCCTTACCCCAGCCCTTGGGGGAAAACTCCTCATACTTCAGCTGGTCTTTGCATGCTGATATTTTATGGTGACATAACTCATGCGTCACACAACACTGGCAGCAGAGTAAAATACATCTCGGTCTCTGTGTAAGGTTAGCATGAATGCAGTGTCAAGGTTGAGAAGCCAAGCACACAAGAGTCAGGAAAGGCAGAGCCAAGGCTGAAAGCTCAGCACTGGCTGGGCCACTTGGCCTCTGCACTTTAAAAAGGAGAAGGAGCTGCTTGTCATGCTTGATTTGAAATTCAAACCAGGCTGGGTATTGCAGCTCTTGGAAGAGTATACCTGTGTTCACATGCAGCTCAAGCTTGGGAGCTCTGCACAACCCAATGGGCGCCATGCAGGGAGATGCTGGAGCAAAACGAGCAGACAAGCACAGAAATGAGTCTGCCAGTAGCAATCGGTCATAGCCTGTAATACTATCACCTGCAAATCAAGTAATACTGTCTCATTAGAAATGAGAGACTTCTTAGTATGAGGGGCAAACTCTGAAGTAACTCTCTAGAGCAGATCAAACCCACCAGCTTGCCTGTAGAAGTACTTTGATACCCAAAAACTCAAGAGATGTGGATGTTTGGGTGTGGACTGAAGCTGTTTAGTAAAGGCATCACTAATGCCTACTTCTCATATCACACACTGCCCTGATATACCCAATATGCAAACGCCTGTCGTGATACATTCGTTCATGACTTGAGTGTCACAGGGCTGGAAAGCGCAGCCACTGTCTTCTGGGATACCCCGGCAGAGCTCAAACAGGAGAGCTGCCCAATCTTCTGATGCTCACGAGGCCACCAGCCTTTCAGCTCTGCTTGCAGAGCCCGGCTGATCAATAGCCCATGCCCTGGAAAGCCGGGGAAGATCCTCTCCTGCTCAGCACCAAAAAAGGTGCGGGACTCACAAAGGGGAATCTCTCTGCCTCCCCCAGGCCAAGCGCCCGCAGCTGCCCGAGGCGGATCCCTGCCTGGGCTCGGGGAAACGCCTGGCACAGCCCGCGGCCAACATTCCCGGTGCGCGGCCGCCAGCCCTCCCAGTCACCAGACTGCTTCTTGGCTTTGCTCGCCAAGTTTAACTCCAGAAATACCTGAGGAAAACATCGCTTCTGCGCAATTAAAATATTTTAATGGCAATACTGCAAAGTCTCAGCTGCCTTCTGTCTGTCTCTGTGCAACAAGTCCTTCCAAAATTCTTGTTTACCTAATACTTAGCTTTATTGAAGACGCAAAGAGGCCAATCTAATATCTAATGAAAACACAACCCCCTTATTTGTGTTACAGTCACATTTCCCTCACAGATAATATGAAGAGCCCAACTTGGTGTGAGCACAAACGCTGCAGTTTTCACTCAAAGAGCCAGAGCCTACTGTTTTATTTCTTGAAACATCTGTGTCTGGAAAGGTTTGCTCTGATGCTCCTTAAATTTTATAATCGTACCTCCTCTTACAGAATTCAAATGACTGAGCCACGTTCAACCTTGATCCACCACACACAACTCTCAACATCTGTAGACATTAGATATACAGAGCGAAGTACATCTCACCTTGCTGCAGGCATACAAATCTTACATTACAATTGCATTCAATTAGACAATTTTGTTACACGTCTCAGAAGTATCAGAAAATAGGAACTGAAGAGCACAACATAAAAGAAAACTGGCACCCTCTGGGTTCTCTGCATGAGACTGATTAGACTTCAACCAGAATGGCCTGGCCATGGCTAGGCACGCTTGCAAATCTCCCCCCTAGTGTTATTTGTAAATCCAGAGGTATAAATCACATTAGGAAAAGGGGGAAGGGGGAGAGAGATGCAGAAAGTGTTGGCCTTTGGGAGGCGGTGAACAGATACCCTTTCAGAAGGGAGAGCACCCGGCCCACACACGTCTTGCTGCAAAAGGGCAAAAGTGCTTTGGAATGTGCTTAGTGCCAAGATCGGGCTTTGTATAGGCAGGGTGTGTCTTTATTAATGAAAATCATGATAACGAACGAGAAAAATAAACTATGCAATTCCTTGAAAATGGCCAGTACATACTGCTAACTGCGCAAGCCTGCACTCAGCTCACAGCAAGCCGAGCCGAGGACTCTTCTGCACGTTTTTACCTGCATAATGTTTCTGCTATTGCAAAGTTTTGTTTTATGAGGCAAGTTTTGCCTGATATGACATTATCTGAGTGCCGCAGCAGGCAGATATCATAGCAAACAAACATTTCAATATATTCTCTTTCAAACTCTCCTAATAACACAAAAAAGAAGAAATATATCAAGTTACTAGAGTTGAGTGGTAGGCATTGCAAACACCCTGGGAAGAGTCTTCCTCCACCAGTGTCACATACTCATTTCACAGAGATGGTGAATACAGCTATTTCCCTCTCCCCTCCCCCTTAGCAAAGAAAAATAAAGGGGATATTAATATGGAACCATATTAACTTCATTATCAGCCATTTATTCTGTTGCTGTTGAGCTGCCACAGTCCCCAATCTTTCTGAAATTAACCAAGGCAGTGAAGTTTGCGAGTTCACCATGCAAGTACAGATCTATCTTAAAGAGGATTTAGGCTTTCAAGAAATCAACCAAAATAAGGCAAGAGGATTTATACTGTACAGTGTCTTTTTATTAATGAAGTAATACTTTAGAAGTAATGAAGTAATACTTTAGAAGTAATGAAGTAATACTTTAGAAGCAATGAAGTAATACTTTAGAAGTAATGAAGTAATAGTAATAAGCATAGCCAGCAATTCATACCAATAAACCACTTTAAAGAACTCTTGTCTTTAAAAACCTGTTTTCCTGGCAAGAACACCTACAAGAACAGGAACCTATAAATTATAAAGCCATTCTAACAAGTTAAAAATAAAAAGAAAGCTATATTTAGTTCAACATTTGTGAAGCCTGCTTTACCTCACAAATTCTCACAAAGTACTAGGAAATTGGGATCTTGATTCATGGCTATAAAAGTGCCAGAGTAAGCGATGGAGAAGCTTGGAAGTTAGTGTCTGGTGAGACACAAACTGACTCTCAGGGTTAGGATGTGTGGATGGAGGAAGCACTTGGGACCAGGGTGGGAAGCATCAGGCTGGCAGCACTCAGCAACAAGCTGGAAAAATTTACAAAGCTGGATGAAGAATCTTCTGGCTGCACTCCAACACCCAACATGAAAACCAGGGCTTGGGGGTAACACGTTATCTTGTGTACTCCTGCTTACAGAACCTAGCAGGTCCTATGGGTAAAAGCAACTGGGATCATAAATTTCAGTTCACGCAGTGCTTTCTGCTTGCAGAGCTTAAAATGTTTTGCACATGTTTTTAGAGATGGTGAAAAGGAAGTTCAAAGCAGCTAAATAAGTCGTCCGGCCTCACACAACCACTTACAATAGCACTGTGGCTAGAAATTAATCTTCTGGCCAGAGCACTTAGAAGGAAGTATCCTCATCTGACTGAATCCACTACGGTTTCAATTAATAGATTACCATGCAGACCATGCCAAAGGCAAAAAGAGAGGAAAAGTTTTCAAGTAACTTTGTGTGAAACAACTGTCAGCAAAGCACAGAAACAACAACTGGCAAAAGCTAATCAAGCAGGACAGAAGAGGACACAGGACTGGGAGGACCTTCCGATTAAGAATGCAGACCCCACCATGGCATAAAAGCACATCCATACGTATCAGTTTCTGCCCTGCCTCAGCCCCTCGCACTGCCAGCTGCAGCCCCAGGAGGGAATCCTCCTCTCTGGAAGAGCAGAAAGTAGAAGAGCCCAGGAATAAAAAGATCACTATAGCAGTTAAAGCTGTTAAGAGTGAAATCACTGAAGCCTGAATAATTTGCAACTTAACAGGCATTTAAATATAGCCCTGCATATAACCGACATTTAAATGTTAATGAGAATAAAACAGAACATTTGTGATCTATCAACCTTACAATTTAAAAAAACATAGACTATAAGCACATAAAGTAAAATACTCACCGACACCGAAACATCCTCTATTTTTCTTTTAGCACTGGAGTCAAATAGGACATTCCGTCCTCTTCTTTCACAGTCCTGATACACAATCAGTCGGATCTGACTCGGGTCAAACTCCGGCAAAGGCCAGCTTTAATTAAAAAAGAAAAGAGCAGAAGGATCAATTACCACATCTCTTTATTACACTGTTCTTTCAACATTATCTGTATATCCAACTTTATTAAAACATAAAATCCAGCAAATACAATGTCATTTCATAAACCCCTTTGATCTGATAGCCAGAACTGTGCTTTTTTTTTCCTTTCCCCTACACTTGCAAGTAGCCAAATTACACTGGCATAAAAGGGCACCAGTCCACTACAACCACTCCACAACAATGTGCACAGCATTACTAGCTCTTGTGCATATTTCATGTTTTCTTCAAGCTCTACCTTCTTGAAATCAAATTCACAGAAGAACTCAGGTTTTGTGTTTAAAGACAAAAAAATGAGTCCCTCATCATTGCAAGCATTAGCTTGAAAGCATTCACAATTCAAAGGGGAAAAAAAAAAAAAAAAAAGTAGTATACATTCACACTGACCTCTCCCTTAAGTAATGAAGTTCTGCATTAGCAGCCATGGGTTTTCAGCCCCATGGGTTGGCAAGGCACTGAACTCCACAGCTGAAAAAATGCAAAATACCTTTCCTAACCTTCCTCAGGTACTAATAAACACACCGTGATGCTGGGCAACAGAGAGCCACGTGCAGCCTGGTTCTGACTACACTCAGGTTCTTGCTGCATTCAGGCTTAGAAATAATCTCCACTTAAGCCAATACGATTGCAGGCAGTGCTGCTGTGTGGGTCAGCAAAGCACACACCCCAGTCCCTCCCAACACACCTCTTCCGAAAGCGCTGCTGCAGCCAGGAGCAAGGACAGGACTCTGCTGAGCCTCTGCCTTCCCCAGGGCCGCTGACTTCACAGCAGCTCTGCAAAGGGACAACTTGCACAGCTCAGGCTTGACCACCATGGCATGATCTTGCCTTTATGGTTGCTTTGTAGCCAACACCTTACGTTTCCATTTTAAAAAGCCAGTCATCACTTTAAAGCCCAGCAAACATTGTTGCCCATGGGCTCGGGAATCCATTTTCACTGATAGCTTCTCAGTTCTTGGAAGATAGGAAACGAGATGCCTGTTCTATCCACGAAATGAAGAGGAATCATCTTTCAGCTAGTTACGAGCCATTTCCTAGATCAAATGAAATTCTATCCTTGGCTTTTAGGCAAGCGGCGTTAGCATAAAATAGCAAGGTGGGAAATGAGGACCTGGAACTTTCCAGCCATTAATGAAGGATCCAGGCTCCCAGTTCACAAGAAGCAGCTGTACATTCATTTCAGCAAAAAGACACCCATAAATGATAATGGAGATGAAAGTAAACGTGGCATGCTAGACTCCAAGGCTACGGTAAATTTTCCCCTCCTCTGTCCTTCTAATTCACACCAACCAAAAGGTTTCCATCTCTGCGCCCATGCTTTATCTCATCAGTACACTAATGACAATTTGTAACCCAACAACTTCTTTAGCAGGTCACAGCAGAGAATCAGTTTGATCACCAAAGCCACGGTTGCCTATCAGAAGTTTGTAGGACTGTCCAATATAAATTCAAAGGCTTTACACTTAGTGTAGTCCCAGCCAGGTGAAACTAAGCACCAAGTCATACAGTTACTCGCTCTCTTGAGAGAGGAAATCCATTTGCTAATCTGCTCAGCCCCACCATTTAGCAACAGGAAAGAAAAACAGAAGCTGCAGAGAAGACAGTGTGCAACAAATGTCAAAAGCAACTTATTACAAGAAAAAAGCTTGAGCAATTTGAAACTGAAATAACTTGATGTCTAGATTCGGGGGAAAAGAGCTTTGCAACGTCTCTGCTAGGGCACCTAAGGCCACGCATTGTCCACGGAGGTCCATGCCCATGCCAAGGGCAGACTGCAAACTGAGCAAATTCTGCACCAAAACACAAGCACAGTGACAAACTCAGAGCAGAGCTTTCATTTATCGAGGGCTCAGCTAATAAGCCCCATCTTGCATTTCTGAAAACGTGAGGAAACCAAATCCATACTGTTTGATGCACATTTGGAGAGTGCTACCGAGAGGCCCAAAGGCACCACAGTTGGGGACGGTTCCCGACTTCTGCTGAAGGTGAGGAGCCAAATGAGACCATGGACAATCTGGCTTCCCGGAGGAACCACCTCCTTAGGGTTAAGTGAAATCAGTGGAAGTCAGGAAACTAATTTTACTTCCAGATAGGCCACTGTATGTGACAACAACAACAACAAATTGCTTGCCAAAAAGGTGCTTATTGCTTGCTCCACCCTTGCAACGTATTTGAATCTCCTTCGCCCTCAGACAAAAGCACATCTTCCATTACCTAGTACTTTTGATATTTGACTTTGAAATTACTGGCAAAGAAGGGCAGTAGCTGTTCCAGATCTTAGGAAAGTCGTCTACTTATAAAAAGCTCCCAGAGCAGATTACACACGAAGAGGAGAGAAAGCTAAATATAAAACTCTTGCTGTATTCAGAAACATATTTGATCAAGGTAACAAGAGCTTGTTTACTTCTCAGCTTCTTCACATGACATTTTAACTTTCTCTAGACAAGCATTTAGTAGATATTATCCATCCTAATTCGCGATAATTCCAAATAAGCGTTATCTGTGTTACATAATAGAGTCCTTAAGCACATTTCGGCCTTGCAAAAACATTCCCTGGCAATAAAGGGCCACTTCCCAAACCAGAAGAAACTTTTAAGAGAGCTGGGGGAAAGTTCATTTAGACAGACAGTAAACAGCGGCCGACTGGCACCTCCAGCTCACCCACCGCTCCCAGCCCAGCACATTTGTCTGGGGGAAGCGGGATGGGGAGAAGCTTTAAAGTACCATTAAGCGCGATATCTGAGCAGATTATCCCCAGAAACGTACAAATTCCTACATGCAATGCACAGGGCACATTCTCAAAACAAATATAACAGGGCAACACTCCAGCGCTGCTCCTCAGGGGGGATGAAAACTGACCTAGATCTTCTGAATATAATTAGTTCTGTTTATAAATGGAAACTAACTCTGACATTTAACTGATGTTTTCTTGAGATTCTTACAGGAAAACCAGGAGACGTAGAATCAGACGTTCTAGTAATGTTAATGAAAGGTGAGTCTCCATCTCCCACGCTGTTCTGGAAATGACGGCTCTCTTAATGAGGACGTTTTCCTGCGTGACCTATCTACCACTCTCTGATCTTTCTTTGAAACTGAACATATTTAAAGGAAAACAAAACAAAACCAAACTCCGAACAAACAAACATAAAAACTACCAACAAGAAACACCCAACAATCTTTCCACCAGCAGAAGCGTCCGTGACTTTGCCACAGTCAGTGCTGTGAGTTCACATCTGGTGCAAGAAAAGAAATAGCGATAAACAAATTACAGGATGTCTCAAAAAGACAGACCCAATTTCCAAGTAATTTCAATTTGACATTGAGTCCATCTTTTTGAGACACTCCATGTTTCTGAACAGGCCTGTGGAGACCTCCACTACACCAATAGTAATTCCTCTAGAATGAGATGTTCAGAAATACCCGTGTGAATAGAATGGGGTAGAAATCACCAATGTAGGGACGCTGTGTGGGATATTTCAGAAGCAAATCACATAAAACCAGATCTCACAAAATCACTACCGGGTTGAGGTTGGAAGGGGCCTCTGGGGGCCACCTGGTCCAGCCCCCCCACCCCCAGATGCTAATGCAAGTACAAAGCATAAAGGAAAAGGAATTATTTGGGACAGAAAGGCAAACTTCCACAAGAAAATATATTAGAAACTAATAATCATGAAATCAAGGCCCGAAAAATGATATTTTAATGCACGTTCACACTTAAGCGCTACAACTGTTCAGCTCTTCTCTCTCTTTCACCCGTTTCGTTTTCCTGTCTTTTTCATATTCAACCACTAGGAATATTATTTGAAGTTTACATTTACAGATCCATTACATGCTTCCTGACACCTCTACTGTGACTTGCATGGCAATCCAGAGCTCCAAATTCTCTCCAAGGATAGATTTTCTCATGTATCTAATGCCTGGAATTTATTACTGCTATAGACATTTCTCAGCAAGAGGCAGCTGAACGGCTTTAAACTGGTATTATTACACTCCGTGCAAGTTTTAATAGATGAAACGACAGACACAGAAATCTTTCGTTACCACTCCACCAATTAAAAGACAAGATTTTTCCCTGTAGTTGAAAGCAAGGACATTCTTTGCTCCTCATTTCCACTACAATATGAACGGCACCTCTTCATTACATTAAGGGTTTAGTTTAATACTATTTTTCCTCCTGCCTGAGGCCTTACTTTTAAAAAAACGTCATACTAATACAGCTTAGGTAGTATCCAATTACTTTCTAATAATTAACACAGATTTTTTAAAAGTCTTAAAGAAAAGCAATTGAAGCAAACTGATGAAGACCTTAAGCAGGCAGGAATTGCAAAAGAGTACGCTAAAAAAGTTAAGTTGCTCAAAACCAAAATATGACTAATCATTGAAAAAGTAAGTTGAAACTATCAGTCAAACTATTGTTTTCCTACCTCATGTTACCCATAGTTATAAAAACTGCCTAGTGATGAATCACTTCCAACTATTTTTAAAAGCATCTACGCAAATGATATTTATAGTTTATGCTAGCTTATCTGTTCTGCGTGTTTTTCGTGCTAGCACCTTTTTAAAAGGCTGGCAGCGCGGCCAGGGCAGAGCGGCCGGCAGGGCCACCTTGCCCCGTGCCCTCCGCGCCGAGGAAAGGTGTCGCTGCGCCCCGGTGGGTGAGCAGCACCACAGAGGTCCAGGGAGCCCCAGGGCTCATCTCCAGCTCCTGCAGACCATGCTCTTCACATCCCGTGGTTGTTATGGGGGTGCTCTGACCCAGACAACTTTGATGCAAGCATTGGACTGACCATCCCTCTCTTGAAGAGCTTATATTAATAAGAGACTGTTCCACTGGGTGCGCTGGGATATTCTGGACGCAGATTGTCTCTGCGTTCCACAGAGACGTGTGTTCACATCAAAGCATGTTCGCCTGTACATATATACCTAGCAGAATTTAGGATCTTGCAAATGGTCCAACCATCAGATCATACAAATCTCACCCCTGACTGAAAGGCCTTTTCCAACAAGGGATTCCTTTCTCCTGCACAATTCTTTTATCTGTTACTGGATTCTTTTTTTCTTTTGGCTTTGAGAAGATACAACAAAAGCTGAGTATAAGACACATGGGAGATATTGTACTTATTTTAATACCTTCTTACTGCAATTCAATAATTCATTTATTATTTGACCATTATTGTACAAGGACAGCTGTGCAGACCTTTCTGAAAGAGCATAACTAATTTGGAAGCAATGAAAACAGCAATGTACGGCATGTTAATGATGCTTCCAGCTTTCCAAGACCATCCATTAGCCTTTTTTAAAGAGGCACAGGCAGGCTATTTATTTTTTTAATAACACCTGAAACGCAAAAAAACTTTATCAGGATTCACATGATAAGGATGATCCAGACTGCATCTCCAATTCGCAAAGTCGGCATTTTCAGCGAGAGCTTCCATTTCAATGCTGGTGACATAACGTGACCATAAGGCCGTGAGGAGGAAGAAGATCCCTAAACTAGAGAAACCACGGGACCTATACTTAGAAAAAATTTTGCAAGATAATTGTCTTTACAAGAGCTGAGGTCACTGCAGGGCTGTGTGACAGTTGTGGTGAACGCCTGCTGATTCTGCAGAGAAAACCAGCATTTGTGACTTGACCAAGGCCACGGAGGGAGCCTGTGATGAGTGGCTGGAAGGAGTTTACCAGCACTTTAGGTGACATGTCCTCTCCTTCCCACCTCAGCGGGGGTTTCACAAAAGGCAAAGGACCTGGGCTCTGGGTAGCTTGGAAGGACTGAGAGGCAGTGGATCCTCTCATGGAGAACCACCCGTGACAGGTGACTGCTTGCAACGCTTACGTTTTCCAGGTTCATTGCAAGGAAATAACACGTCTTTAGAAAAAAATAAACAATCCAAGCCGTCCCTTTTTCATTTTTGAAGGAGGGTGAGGTGTCCACAGGCACTGCAGCACCGCAGAGGTCAGCTCCATCCTACATCTATAAATCTGTCTCACTCATTTACCAGCTTAGCGATCCTCACCTTGAATAGCTGCACTACTTCAGCTCCAGGAAACTTCTGCTGCTTATACTAAGCACATATTGTACACTAGGCACATATGCAGTCAGCCAGATATTTCACACTCAGTATAATAAACTTGGACCTCAACTTCAGTTGGCTTCCAGGGTTCTTGGCTCTGTTCAATTCTTCAACTGTACATGAAGCTGACTTGGGTTTATTTTCATTTTTTTTTACTTGGCTCTCATTAAGATACCTAATTTTTACTCTGAAGTCCAATACATGAGCCAGATGCCTTTCCACAAGCAAAAAGACCTATACAGGTTAGGTGCAGTCTAGTCAACACATTAACCATAATCTGGAGTGTGATACTGAAAATAAGTAGGTTGGAAGGTTTTGTTAGAGACGTGTCGCATGTTGAGTAACTTTGCAATTTACACAGCTTTAGAATTTACAATTAGCATTAGTAATTTCATAGAATATTTTTGGGAGTAATTCATGCATGTCCTTTCAAAAAGTACCTGTGCAGCTTTTAGCTGATTTAAGCACATACATGCATGCAAATATATGTACATACACGCACACACACAGAAGCTGTGTGCTCTTCTGAAAAACCAGTTTTAATAAAAACCACACACGGACCAGACACAGTTCCTTTCAGATACTTTCACTAGCATTTAACACAATGTTTTTACATTATGCAAGTAGACTGCACTTCCCTTTGCAAAAGTACAACAGAAGCAATTTAGGGAAACAAAATACATTAGCGTCATTTAGGATACAATTGTAAGAAGAATCATTAAAAAATTTAATCTCTAAAAGGTTCACAACTCTGGAAAAGACGTACTGTCATCACAATGAAAATATTAAGCTTTCAAATAAATAAAATAATCTCAAGAACTGTGCAGTGACCGTACCTGGGAAGCATCTTTGTCCCCCGGGCAGTTCCACTTTTCAGAATCCCTGTAAACTCCTGTTGTGCCCGGCTGCCAACTCAGGTTAATAATAGCAATGAGCCATATTCATCCAAAACCACAAGACTGTCAGGTGACATATCAAGAGGTCTGAATTTAACTCAAACAAAAGACTCTCCATGCTGCAATGCAAAAGGCTTAATCCTAGCAACAGGATCACAAAAACCACCTTAAAGCAAGCACTTTGCTGAAGCACAATATAGGCATTTGCACCAGGCTGCGCTTGTGCTGCCCTGGAGTTTCATAACCCGAATCCTGCCCCTCCATTCTGTTGCACAGCCCGGGATTTCTGCTCAAGGAAATATCGCCCGCCTGCCCCGCTCCTTTGTCTCTTCCCGTCTATTGCTGCAGAGAAGATCGATCTAATTCATGGGAAAGCCAAGCGCTGCTTTGGCAGCCGCTGGGGCGTAGATGTCAGTCCCATCCATCCTCCTCCAGCGGACGCGATGGGAGTTGAGTCTCATGACCCAAGTCCCCTGGCAACTGCGGCCGCCGTCCTGCACCTCCACGAGCCGCGACCGTCGGGAATTCAGCCCGCTCGGACAAGAAGGAGGAGGGGGAAGGGGGGGCCAAAGCAAGGTGGCCTCCTTCCAGACTGCACCCCCAGCCTTCACATTCCTGGAAGCAGCGGGATGCTTGTGCCGGAGCCGGGAGCGGAGGCAGCGGGTGAAGCGCCAGCGCTGACAGCCATCATGTGACCAGCTGTCAGCGCAGCCACCTGCGGCCACCCCACCGAAATAAAGGCCTTTAAATCTTTAACTGCACGGGGTCTCGTCTGCACGCGTTTTGGGAAGAGGGCAGGGGTGCTGCCGGCAGGTGCGTGGCCGGTTCTCCGCGCTTTTGCAGCTCAGCGAAACCCGCTCCGTGGACCACCCGCTCCCCCTGCCCATCGGCGCGGATGAGAACAAAGAAAGCACTGTATGCCGGGCGAGGGCTCGTTAATGGTACAAGTGAAGCGTCAGGAATATGCAGGACAATTGGATGGCAATATATAGGGTATTTTAGCGGAAAAAAAAAAAAAAATACCCAGAAAGAAATCCTGACCGACCCGATAGCTGTAAACAAGGTTGTGATTGCTCTTGTGGTAACCCAGGCCAGGCTAGGAAGGCTGCCTGGTACATCACAGAAGCAAAGGGCTTGCTATCTAAAGAACTTTTTTCTCTAAATTGTGGGGGAGGAGTGAGAGAGATGGACAGGGAAGTGAAGAAGGGGCTGGGCATCCAAAAAAGCAGGGTACGTTAGAAGCCATCAAGTATTGTCACAGATATATGCGGGGGCAATCATTCAAACTATTCATTTTGTATTATCTTTGGGCAACGATCAAGAAATACATAAAGGCAGGAGACTATAGCTCCTACTACAGCTTTTTTCAGCGTCTGAAAATCTACACGTTTTGCCAATATTTCAAATACAAAGGCAGCAAAAATCCATTTATCATCAGGATCTCCTGTTCCTCTGCACCCCACAACACAAAGTTCAGGGCTATGGACGATTCCGCGGTAGCAGGGGCAGGTGAGCTCCAGCACTTGCTCATGGGCTCTGGCCCCCAGACCTAACAATCCCCACAGCCCAGAGGATGTTCTGCCCTCCAGGGTGGATTCCACCCAAGAACACCAAGTTCCCTCTTCTGCTACACATCTCCTGGATTAAGTTCAAGCAGAAATCCTCAATCTATTGACACAACAACAGTTTTACTGCTGACCTACAGGAAGGTACTATTTTTATGTTTGGTGCTGGGCAAGTGTCTTGACACAAAAGCAGTAAAACTAAGAAATAGATAATTGGTTCCAAATTCAAACCCACTCTCTTTTGTGACTGTTAATGTGTTATAGGAAATTTCTCATTTAGAAATGAAGAGCTGAGGTCCTGACCCCACACAGACATACATTATAGACGTGGCTTTTCATAGGTGACTAGTGCCAGGGAATCCAATGGAATTACTCAAATGAGCAAAATTGGGCATGTGGTGTTTACAGGACCCATGCTTTAAAACCAAATCTTGCCTTTAAGGCTTAAAATGCCAAGCCTTGGGAGTTGCAAGCAGTAACATTTGCCCTCTGCTACCTTCTTGATCTAGTGCAAGGAATGTGCTGTGAACAGTCACTTTCTTTACCTTTCTTTACGCATCACTCTCTAAAGGTTACTGATGTCAAAAGTGACCTTTTTTTCTTAGACATGCAATGGTGAGAAGTTCAGTGCAATGTATTATGTAAACCTTTATTTACAGGAGTAACATCTAAGGTTTCCATTTTACCTCAGGGTAACCTGATGCGTATTACAGACAAGTGCTTTGAAAGCAGACCCAGCATCCGTCCAACAACTGCCCAGGAAAAACATTGGAAGGAATTTCTCTTCAAATAGAGACAGACTCAAAGCGTACGGAGAATAAACAGTGCCTTAGCCACATTACTGAATATTTATTGCTCGAGGAAGGACTTCATGTAGTCAGTGTTGGCTCAATCACAGTCACCATTCCCATATCCAAGAAAACACTCAGGCCTCTTTAAGCCTCTTTAAGATTGAACGTGCACCATCCTCTTCTCTAGCTATACAGCGCAGGCACAGTGACCATCCTATTTACTGATGGGAAACAAAGGAGATACGTTTTCAAAAACAACGCCTGTTTCTAAAATTCTGAGGACGGTGAGATGTTCTGGTCACACCAATATGTACTTATGGTATTTTAAACCTGGGTTCAAGACTGCACTCAAATCCAAACCTACTGGCTGCCAACTGCAGATGCAAACCCGCGCTCAGAGAAGCTTCAGGCTGCGCAGAGATGGGGGGACACGGGGCGGGTGGGCAGAACCATAACCCCCCTGCTCAACTGACAGCCCTGCAGCCGCTCCTCCTCGCTGCTTATCTGCACTGTTTCTAGGAGGGAAAAATAAAAATAAAATCCCAAATGGGCCATTAGTTAGTAAAAAAGCTGTAATTACAATATTGGTTGTGTTCCAGACGCAGTAACTTGCTTTTATCTATGTTGTGGAAGCTTTATAGAGTTTGCACCAGGCCTAGAGCATCATCTATTGTTGAAAGGTGTCTCCAGAAAGGCAGCTTTTTTTTTTTCTTTTTTTCCCCCAATTCCGCAAAAAGTCCCTCATTTACCACCTAGGCAGTACTTTGCTTTTGCAGGGAATATGATACTCTCCATCTCTTTGAAAGACTGCTGGCTTTTTTTTTTTTATTTGAACTTAGATAACAAAGCTGATATTATTATCTAGCTTCATAAAAACACTTAACTTCAAAAAAGAAAGTGATCAACACCTCCTGCCTTAGCCCATCACCTTCCAGAGAGATCCCGGGAGGGCACTTCAGCACCCATACACATCCCGGTCCGTGCACAGATGACCAGCCCGGGGATGAAGCACATCCCACACCAGACTGGGGCTGTGGCTGCTTCTTAAAAATACATAAGCCAACAAAATCCTCAAAATAAAACAGGACCAAAGAGAGAGTTACTTTCTTCTTTTTATCCAAAGGCATTTTTCAAAACATTTAAAGGCTCATACACACCTTTTGGGTATAAATCACCTGATTTTAAACCGAGGAAACAACAGTTTGCTCCGACCACAAGCTAAAAATGTAATGAAATGATTCATTTTTGTTCCCCACTGCCTTAGTGAGTTTTTTGAGTCTTTCTCCTGAAAGAAGGCTTCCCTTACACATGTTGCAAATGCACTTAATAAAGAGCTAGTAGGCAAGCCAAGATATGTTTATTGCTTAGTAATGCACCAAGGTAGGAGCTAGATGACACACTTGACAAAAAGAGAGAAAAACTATTAGGATTTTACTTGAAATCTGCCTAGAAATACTTGGATACCATTTCTTTACAAAATACTCGCTAGTAGGATTACCACTGAGCTAGACTTTTTAAAAATGTGCTCTCTGTGCATTTTTGTATCCCTGCAAAAAAAAAAATCCACTGATTTCCTCACTAGTGGAGAAGAAGAGTGCAGAGTGTTAAAGCACAAACCCTCTGCATGCAACTGGAGCACGTACACATACCTGAACAAAACATAGCTATGCACACAAAAAACAGAAGCCCAGCCAAAGGTCGGCAAGAGCCACAAAGTCAAGAAAGATCACTGCAAGCAGTCCAAAGGTTTTGCAAAAGTTAGGAAGGATTTCCTTTAAGGATTTCCCTGAATGGTAACCAGATTTTTAAATACTGAAAAAAAGTGCTTTTCAGATGCAATTTAAAAAAAAAAGGTAATAATTTAAAAAAAAAAATCACCAGAGAACCAAAGTTTCTAAGCTCTCCATACACAGGATTCTCAGCAGCAGCAAGAGGTCTCATGACTGGAATAAACTCTGTACTAGCGGGCGCTGTAAAGGAGCATCAGCATAAATATGCATCTGCCTGGGAGCATTCCTGGAGGGTGCGACATGGAACATTAAATCTCTTTTAAGAAGGTGGATGCTGAAACCTCAGCAGTCTGACCATCCCTTCACCGTTGTAATTTTTCAAGTCATGATAAAAGATGCTTAAAATAAAAATAACTATCAAAGTAAAAATCTGATGCATGGTTAAGCTACTGGAACATTGGTGTTTGTTTTGTATCACATTTCCAATTGCAATCTACTATAAATAAGACACCAAACAAACCTCTGTCATACCAACTGGTACTGCAAGACAACAGGGCATTTTCCCCCTGCCAAACAGTTATTTTATTGTGCACATTTTATTGTGCACTCTCGGGTGTGCAGAGTAGAATAATCTTTTGCTGTAGCTATTAAAAATAAAGTGCAAATAGCTCAGTATTGTTTGTGTTTAATGAAAAATTTGGAAGAAAAAACATTCCAATACAAATTGCTTTTGATACACATAAACGGTTGTTGGAAATACAGAATTTTCTGAAGTCACACAGAATTATTTAGTGTAGCAGAGGACGGTTGTGGGTGGAAGTCGCTTTTTCCCTGCTTTACGTTGTATAATTCTGAAGATGTCTAGATAGATTCTTCAACCCTTAAATCCACACATAAAACTAACTTCTGTTTTCCATCCCCTCTTCTAAATGTGAATGACAATATGATTCCCAGTGACATGCAGCATCTATCCCTGCCTGATACATGAGAGTTTCCAGTACACAACAAAGCAAACTCTGCCTGTGAAAACCAGCATCTCTGTTAGATCCGAGCTACTGCTGTTGGGAATTACTGACATGATAAAGGAGTGACTATTTCACAGTGCTGTAATAGATAGAACAAAAATCTGCTCACGGGCTTAGATGTATCAAGTGCAAAGTTTACTGCTTAGGTATCTCAGTGATGACTTGCTGCTTTTTATTTTGGAGATCGCTGACATTAATAGATGATACAATTAAGAGAAAAAAAGATATATTAATATGAGTCAAGGTTGACTGCAAGAACTCTGTTGCCGTGAAAATGAACACATCTTAGAGGGATCACTATAGCTCCACTAGTGCTATCAATTCTAATATTAATAACAAATCCTTCAATGACTCCTGATGTAACAAGAGTACACTGGTCGAGGAATCCTGATATTTTAATTTTTTAGTAGACAAACATTGAATTCCCTGTATTTATCCCCAGTTTAAAGAGTCTTAAAGGTTTTTATTTTCATGCTCTTCCCAGCAACTGTAAGGACTACAGCAGCTTTCTTCTTTTTACACAAGTGAAAACTGAGATTCTCAATACCTTACTTCAGGAGATTTAAAAAAAAAAAAAAAAAAAAAGCGCTGCAAGGTACATAAACAAATTGCTAGTGTACTCCAGCCATGCCTGACATGCCATGTGATTTCTGCGCCAACACTGAGTAAGCACATCCAAATAAGCATTTTTTTATCGGATAGATATATCAAGACACAAATAACTTTGAAGGCTAAAAGACTAGAATGTAAACAGCTGCATTTTTTCACGTTGTGCTGTTTAACCTGTGAGCTGTGCAGGGATGGGCGATGCTGTGCCCGGGGCCCCCAGCCCCTGCTGAGGCCAGGCTGGTGTGTGGTGGGCACCTTCATCCCGGTGGATACCTTCAGCCTGGAACCATCGCTCCACGGAGCACCCAACCCACCGCTAACCCTGCCGCCAGGGCACAGGGGCAGTAAAGCCACCCGCTATAGACCCAGGCGTCCGCTGGCAGCCCAGTGCGTCCCACACGCTCCCTGGGAGCCCACCGCTGTGTCAGGGTGAGGGCAGCTGTCTGCTTACGCTGATTAAAACATCCTGTAATACTTGTTTTGTGAGTTTTATAAGGGGAAAAAATATTGCCTTGGTGGTTGAAAGTCATATGGTACGAGCAGGCAGCACGGGGATTTGAGCTTTCCTTGGCTGTGGGCCATGTCCGTCTAATTGATTAAGGTGGCTGCACTTGTGACTGGGTGATAATTGAGAGCCCAATAAATCTGCACACAAGTATTTGCCACTTGGAGATGGAAAGCAATTGTTATGGACCCTTCATAACGCACTGCAAGCAAAACAATTACAACTAATATTCAAAATATCAAGAATCCCCCCAGACCACTCAGAACTTCCTTGCCCAACATTCACATTTTCAGTTAAATTACAGGAGTGTCAAATGCATGAGGATGACAACTCCGAGCTTTCAGCTAAGTCATCCCCAGCACAAACTCCAGTCATTCTGATTTCTCAAGATCTTGTGCGGTACTTCCAAGTCTTCTCTTTCCCCTACCCCAGGTCTCATTTATCTGTACAGACACCGTGGCTTTAGCCGAGGTTTACATGATCTTTTTTCCCTTGGGGGTTAAAAAAAAAAAAAAAAAAAAAAAAAGAAGCAATGTTGCAGCTGTTCCGAGTTCCTTGGAAAAAGGAAGAAGACAGATGCAAGTAGTTATTCTCCAAAGATTCACAACAATCAGTGTCTGAGCAACATTTTACTCTGTCCCTCATGTGACTGTTTAATTAGGTGTTGATTCACTCAGTCATGAGACACAAGGAAACAGGGCTGCAAGCCCTAACGTCAAAGAAAAAGTAATGCCTGTTCTGCCAGTTTCTGTATTAGCAAAGCACAAAGGGGACATCGAGTTCTGAGAAGCAAAACTCATGTTTCCTTACCCATAAGCCAAACCATCAAATCACTTCAACCTTTCCATATGAAAAAAAAAAAAAAAAAAAGAGAGACATCTTAACGATTTCAGAGCAAGATGCTTGTGAACTCCCTGGTTATTGTGCACTGTGAGAGCTGAGCCCAGCTGGAGCACTGGCGGTGTGAGCTCTGCGAGCTGGGTGTGCCTGTCCAGCTGCTCCGCCAGGTCCAAGCTGCTTCGGGATATCTTGCTTTCTGCTGGGGTTAGTTTGTTTGTTTGCTTTTGGAAAAAAAAAGAATACAAGCTATTTTGCTATGGCTTTATTCCTGAATGTGAACAGAATTTCTTAGCCATCATATTACCAAAAAGCTTTTTTGTTATGGGGTCCGGTTGCCATAGCAACAGGCTTTTAAAAATATCAAAGAAATTTTCAGCACATGGTAAACCAATTTCACAAACTGTGTCTATTTGAATAGGAAAATCTGGCGGACAATTATTTATACACACTCAGTTCAACTGAGGTTTGACGTAGGGATAATCCCAAAATGCTGCTTTCAGTCTAAAGCCTGGTGTTGTAAAGGACCACGGTGAACTTGAGCTTGCTGTGTTACCAGGTCATTTATCAAGGCAGTCACATAGAATTAACAGATGATGATCATTTTTCCATCAACTACATTTAAGATCAGCATGTCACTAAAATGCATTAAATGCCAAAAGCTTTTTTGCTGAAGAATACTGCCTTAAACCTTGGATTTGTAACATTTTAAACATTGTATGTTTGTAGTCTTACCCTCATTTGTGTAGATTTTACTAAAAAAAAAAAAATTGGACTCTGGATCAGCAACTTATTTAAAACACATGCCTAATGCTAAGCACATGAGCGGTTTCATTGGGAGCAATGAAACTACTTACATACTTAAAGTAAAGCACATGGCTTAAGCAGAGTGCTGACTCAGTCTTATTCCCCCTCAGATTTCACCAAAAACCTGTCTCGGTTACACAGGAACAACTGCAAACTAAAGGCAGAGGATGATTGTATAAACAAGTATAATAAATTAGTATCTATGGAATGAGATCCTGGTCTGGCCTATGTGTACGTGATGCTCATTTATACTGATATCCCACGAGTGCTAATGATAGATAGTCCCTGTGAATCAGCAACTGTCCGACACTACTGTGTTTGTCCCTTGCGATCCGAGCACCCTCCAACACCTTCGGAAGTCCGATGCGACGCTTGGCTCAATTCTTCAGCCTTTCTGCACACAGTGTGGTTACTTGGCTCCATGACAGCTCTGTGCCTGGGAGCCTTTAGCACCCCCCTCGTTAACCCTCACAACTACCAACCAGACCCTCACTGCCAGGCTCTGAACCAGAAACAATTAGGGACACTGTCACAGATCTGCCAAATAACTTTAATGAAGGTCTAAGTGGACTGGATCTATCCAACAGCTGCTTTTCAGGAGGGAAGACTTTTCTAACTTGGTTCCAGCCCCTGGAGCGAACATCCCTCCCTTTCTGGCTCTACGAGTTGAACGGGCCCCTATTTAATTTGAAGAAGGGATGAGATCTTGATTTGTGTAGATATTGCAAGAGCCCCAAGACTGCTGTGAGGAGCCCAGACTGCTCAATTCTCCAAGGCAGGAGTCATGCTGCTCAATTCTTTTCCAAATTAAGCATGCAAAGGTGACCTGAAACTATTTCAGGTAGATCTATATAGAGCAGACAAAAAGGCATTGCTTGACTTTACTTTTATGTAACTCATAAGGACATGGGGACAAATAAAAATCAGATGCCTGAACAAGCCACATGGCCATACAACTTTATTTAATATCTGCAAAAAACAGACTGCCAGAATAATGGAACAGCCTGGCACTTAACGAACAAATGCACTAAAACTGTGAGGTTCTGAATACTTTGGTTCCCCAAAGCAGAAGAGCATTTAAGAATGCATTTAGCTGTCAGCTAGCTAGTAGCCCCTCTCATCTTAAAGGAGCTGCTCAGTCTTTAAATCAAGCTTAACAAAGTGGTTTGCAGGGTTTGCAACAGAGTGCTTTGCTCACTGTCATCCTGAACTCTACTCTCGCATTGTCTGCCGTTCCCTTCGGTTTTCTAAGTCCCACTACATGCTCACAGTCTTGGGTTTCTAAGAATGGCAGGAATGGAAAATAGACTGTAGGACTGCCCACTGCCCATGATGATTAAACAAAACAAGCTTTTCAACGCACCTGCCCATCTAAAGGGATTTTCCACTGCAGAACAGCTGAACTGGTCGAGTCTTACTGAAAACTCCGCAAGATGGGTACATAGAAGCTCTGAGCATCACCTGAAAACAGACCCTATATGTCCACATAGCTTTTCTTACTGTTAAAAGCTTGGTCTGTGATAAAGAAATTGCAGGTTCAGCTTGGCATCCCCTCCCCGGGTATCTGCACCGAAACTCACTCCAAACACACACCTTATCGTGGGACTGAGCTGGAACACACACTCCAAACCAGCGTGGCCTCACAGCTCACTGAATCAACAGAAACACTTGACAAAACCTACATTGTTCCACTGGGAGAGGTTGCATTTAATATCTCTCTCTCTATATATATATATTTAGTGTATGTTCAATAAACTCCTTTTTGTCAGTGGCAATGGATTTGATGAGTATGTAGTTACAGACACTCCCACCCAACAGACGTGGCTGGAGCAACTCCTGCCTGTCTCCTAGAGGGTCTCGCTGGGGGTTGCAGCAGCACAAGCCATTTCTGACCAGCTCTGATCGGTTCAGCATCAGCATTGCATCTTCCATACTGCACATACCACAGTCTAAAACGAACAAAAAAATAATTTACTGTTTCCTCTCATTCTTACGGAGTGGCAGAATCACTTTGCTTTCTCATTCAAAAGCATTTTCTTGCCTCATCTTTTTTCTCCCCGTTCAGTCCGTCCACATGCGCGTCTCTAAGATGGGGAACTCGAAGCCGAGTGCTTCGGGTATCCTGCTGTGAACCAGTAACAGCACCACAGGAAACCATTTATCCTGCTGCATCAACAGGGAAGAAAGGCTCACGTGCTGGGCAGCAATAGCTGTCAATGCCACCAGGACATTTTGGACTGGGTTTTTGTTGGATTTTTTTTTTTTTTTTTTTTTGAAAGGAGCTGTTGGCAAAGTTATCGCTCACTTGGCTCTTCCTTTCCCCTCCTCGTGCTAGCGCATGTCATTTCAAGTGACACAGCAGTAAACCCAAACAGGATGCACCCTGCTGCTTGTGGCAGGAGGAGGAGGGGATGGCACAGCACCCAGGGGAAACCTTCAGAAAGGCAAGGCAGCAATGCAGGTCTCAGACAGGACAAAACTAAGAAGAAAACACAAAAATGGAAGGGAAAGTCAGCTGCGCTTTAACTCTTTCCTTCCTCTATGTGTGTGCACGCACATGCATGTAAATACTAGTTTCCAAAGCAGAGCACTAAACAACAGGGAGTGATGATGAGGGAGAACATTAAGAGACTCAGGGAATACCAAGCAGAAAGAATCCTTTAAAATATATGCATTAAATGACGGCTTCCAACTTCACCTGCACACATTATCTTTTCATCTTTCTGAAAACAGAGCAACTCCACTTTATACTCATTACACTCACATCCAGGATTTCCAGCCTGAGTTTTAATTTCTGTACTTAGCAGCTGTCACTGTTCATGTTATACCTTCCAAATATTATAAAAGCCCACTGCCGCCCTCTCCCTTTGCACCACTGCTGCTATGCAGAAGGTGCGGCCAGACCGCCCAGAGTCCTGGCCCCTTCTCCATCCAGATCCACCAGCGCTGGTCTCCAGCTGCTCAGCACTGCACCAATAAACACAGGGAACAATCTTGTCTTGCAGACAAGAAAAAGTGAAGGAAAATAAAGATCACAGTTTTCAAAAGTCTCTCAATTTTTTCTGTTGCTAGTATCTTCGCTTATATTTATACAGCACCTATTTACCCTAATCAGATCCTAACACAAATATGTTGGAACTATGGTTCTGATCTAAAAAGCAAACGAGCCTGTCCGGCGTTATATTAAAACAATTTGGGCCTGTCTACACAGTCTATGCATATACCGAATGTACTTATCTCACAAAAGACCTTACTAGAAAGACAACAGTCAAGCACTCTGCTTGACAAGGTAAGGAGGCGCTTGCTTTGTGGTCTTCTGATGACTGCGAGTTTATTTGGGCGCACATACACTCAGAGCCATGGAGCAAATGAAGGCACCTGGGGAGATTTTGAAATATACATATATATGTATATAGACACACATAGATTTTATATACATATATACATATATATACGTATATATACATATATACATATGAGACAGAGATCTGGGAGTGGGCTCTTAGGATCTCTTTTTTTCCCAGCATAAATATCCTCTAGCAAAGCTCAAGGCTGCAGCACTGAAAGCCTTCAAACCCCACCGAGTTACACTGAGGATGCTCAGCACTTCATAGGACTGTGACATGTTGTATTTGCCTTCATTTCTATGCTTCTCTTATTTTAAAAAAATTATATAGAAACAATCTCTTGTCAAACTCCCTGTTTCCTGTACATTTTGTTTTCCTCTGTTTTCTCTAACCATACAGATGATGGCTTTTTCTCCAGTGTGGGTGTGGACGAAGGTCATCTCCTGAGTGTAATTTAGCGATTTGTCCTGCTGGCTCATAATAGAGAAGACCAGTCTTTAAATGAATACATACCAAATCCAGGTGGGGAAAAACAAAGAAAAACAAACAAACATCCCAACATCCAATGTGTTACCTTCTAACCCTATCATGAAAACAACACACAAACACAAGCTATCCAGCAGTTGTGTGAGCATTCTTCAAATTGAAAAAGAAAACCTGATGACACATTTTAAAATAGATACACTTTCAGACTAACCAAAATAATTCATTTGAAGTGCACAGAAGATACTATGACAAAAACCACTACAATATAAAGCAAACAAATTAAATCAGTCTTATTCCAAAGTGGTATTTTTGCTTATCTGAAAAAAGAAAGTCTGATAAAAACTTCTGTTTATATAAAGATATAATTCCGCTATAATCTCATAAGAATTTTTTTTAAGTTACTTTGATTTTTTTTTTATTCTATGCTTTTTAATTATGTCTGTTTTGGAAAAAAAAAAAAAGGTCATGAGTTCACAATTAGCATCTCTTCTATGACTAGAAAATACACATAAGAAACCACCATGCTCGTTTTCACAGCTTCTTAGCCCTCCATGCTGTCAGTAGAACAATTTCCTTTTCTACTAAGAAAGTAATTTCCAGTAAGCCATAGCAGCTGAAATATGTTTAAGTACTGAAAAAACACCAACCACCTTTTTCTGTCCTCCTATTTAAGTTATATGGCAGAGTTTCGGCTGCCTTTAAACAGAAACACAGTTAGCGCTGTGAGCCAGTTCACTGTCTTAACCTTTGAGGCATTTCTTTAACTCTGTCTTTGGAGATAATACAGTTATTTTTCCTGTAGGAACAAGAAACCTCTGGCAGACTTCTTCCTTAACAGCTTCTCAGATGTTCAGATAATGTCACTCAGCTCGAACAAGCTGCTGAGGAGGAGAGCATGGTCAGCCCATGTTTTGCAGCCTCTCTTCCCTGCACACACAACCACTCACAGTTTATCATCTGTACCTATTTTTCATCAACATCTGAACTAACACCACTTTTCTAACAATTTCTGGTGTCAAGTTTTATGAAAAGGAGTCAACGAACCATTCAGCCAACTCTCCAAATGGTAAGAACATTTTCTAGGTAGGTCTCCAAAGGGGAAAAAACCCCCAACGAGAACATCATTCCTGTTTGATAGTTCATTTCTTAGCTAACTGCTCACACATGCTTCCTTCTGACTTACCTCCTCTTTCATAATTCACCCCCAGATGTGGCAAACTGAGCCCATGGTCTTTGGAGGCCTGTTTTTCCCTTGGGACAAAGCTGTACATGGAAGGTGTGAGGCGAGAGAAAGGTGGGTATGTAGAAGATGGTGTGTATTTTAGTACTAGCTAGAAAGCAGAATAATTCAGCAGAGATTTTGACATTGTGGTATTCACAGTAGTTCAGGACTAGACTTTCTTGTGGTCACACTATAGCTGTTCCCTGAGCAAACCCTGAAGCCACATGTTTACTGTCTTCTTCCAATATGCCCATACTCTGCCTGTCCCCATGTCTCTTCTGACATGCCCGTTGGAAAGAGCAACACAACAAGGTGTAGCCAACTACTAATGGGCAGGAGGCACCCAACAGCATGTGCAGGATTTTCACTAAAGTTACAGAAACTCAGCTCACTCAGACTTCTGCTCTCACATTCTGCACCACACACGACCGAAGTCGATCAAAAGGTTTAGAAATTACTAAGACAGGAGCGCGAGACCGAGCGCAGCACTGGTTGAGCCACCATTTCCAGAGATACTGAGCCTGAAATGAAAAACAAAGCAAGCATATAGCAAAGCAACAGCTCCTATGGGCAATGCTCAAACAAAAAAATACACCTTCTCTCTCTCAAAGTGGAAAATGGCACAGGAACTGAGGCGAAGATACTGCTCTGCCTTAAACAGGCACAATGCCAAGACCTTAAGTCAGGGCTGAACTGAGCTCTAAGTTTCTTCATTTATCAACTAAAACAGATGGCAGAGAACTGTAATTTGGCTCCTGTTTCTTTCCAGTTATATATCACACAAACTGAAAGGGTAGAGGGTTTGTGGTACTATTAGAAGTTTTATGTTTTGTTGACATTTTGGCTGGAGCAAGGGAAAGATGTTTGAAGACGCTGCTAATGAGGCACACGGAGATCTGGAGAAGTACCAAATATCAAGAACGCGCCAGGCACGAACAGTACCTATATTAAAGGAGATACAATTGTTTCTGTGATGTATTTTGTACGATTGTTTCTGTGATGTATTTTACTAATTTTAGGCCAAAATCACTGCTGATGATGTTGTGGAAACATCCTGGAGAAGGATCAGTGGTGTCAGATGACCGTTTCCACGCTTCAAGAGCACTGCTTTCAGCAAAGGTCCACGCTGGTGTTGCACCCCACCACGGAGTCTTGTTGGGTTGTTCACTTGGTCAGGCGGAAGCGGACAGCGGGCGTCTACTTGTTACCAAGTGACACCAGCATCACTGCAAAGAGTCCTTCACCTGTACAAAACGGGGGTTTCTTTCAAGGCTGTAGTTTCAAAGATAAACACACAAAAGCTGGAGGATACCCAGATTATCACCCCAAAAGCATCAGGCAACACTGTTTAAAAGAAAGAGCTTTTACATGTAGTCAAACTGCTTCAGTCCAAAAGTTTAATGACATGGTAAGGGCTATGAAATTACTTTTTCAGAAAAGACAGAAAAGTTTGTGCAAAGACATTGTACCGGTGAGTGCATGCTACACGCACGCACTGTTAATATTCTATATGTAGTTTGCGTAGTATTCTGTGCTGCAATTCACATGTTTGAACAAGTTTCTCTGAAGCGTATTGTATTCTGAATAATAGTATCTACAGAAACTATTGGTTTCAGAAAAGAAAATGGTTGTACTTCTTACGCAAATATGCAGAATTACCTCAATTAAAAGCTTCAGTTGAGCACCAAGCAACAGCACAATGCATTGTTGTAAAGATAAATAAATCCTTTTTAACACAAAGGGTACATAATAACCGTTCACACTTCTACAAAGCAGAACACATTTGGGCAAGTATTTTTAGAAATTGGTGATTAATCCTGCAGAGAGGACTGCCCCTTTTGAATGTAATTGTTATGGTCACATTCCTTAGGCGCAGCACAATCACATGTATTTTGTGCAAATGAGTTTTTTCAAAGGAATATTTCCCATATATGAATTTTGTTACTACTCAGAGTAAGGTGGGGTAGCTGGTGCATTAGCAAGTCATTTACAGATGACTAAAATTACTTCCTGTTTTTAATGGGCATAACTTTTTTTCCTCCAGCAGGCATTTTATAGATTAAGGTTATCTATATCACAAATGCAAAATTTTTCAAGTCCTCAGAGACAAATTCTGCTGTCAGCCAAGTCTGGAAGCCCAGCATAACCACGCTGTGGATTCACTGGTGCAACTGAGCTCTGCATTTTTCCTAACGTTACTCACAAACATGTGATCTTGCAGACATTCTGCTCCAGATGTAGCAACAGGAGAGAACACAGCCGCTGAGCATGAAACCACCGTGTTACTTTCCACTCAAAAAAGATGCTTCTAAAGTGGTCACCTCCAGCATGCAGCCAAAATTACAACACAAGTTTTGGGCTCCAAGTCACACTGGTCCGGTTTATTCCAGAACAGAAGCCTGAATTCATCCAAGCTGTCACCATGAGCATACGCTAACTCAGAAGCATACACACAGCAAAAAATAAACCCCTTTGAAAACACAATCCCTTGGTCAACCAGAGGAGCTGATCATCCCAAAAGCAGGGTTTACAACCCAAGTCAGGTAAACATACCTTCAGTCACCAGAAAATGAACAGTGGAATTGTTTCAGAAAATGAGAAAACCACACAGTAGACAAACAGGTACATGCACCCCATGCTTTTGGGACATCTTCATGCCCCTGTGACTTCACCTGGAGAAGAAGAAAAAAAACCAGCACCCCCAAGTTTGCAGAAACACCTTCCTACAACACTTGCCAGCGTAACCCAAGCATAGAGAAGCATTTTTACTCTAGTATACCTACACACACATTTTTCAGACACACAGAAACCATGGCAAGAAGTCAATATACTCCTTCTGCCCCAATGAAGAGCATGGGCCAGCTCACCCTGTCTCCATAGAACAAGCAGAGATGCAGGGTCTGTCTCAGCCTTGTTGGGTCAAGAGGACAGCAGACATCCATGGCTTCCAGAGGGAAAACGGCCACACACGCTTGTCTGGCGTGTACCCTTGGAAATGCAAGAAATACTCAAAGTAAAATCAAAGGATTCACCTGATCAGCTGGCAAGACCCAAACTAGTACGTGGTAAAAAGGCACCACATGATTCACTTGCTTCAGCCTCTTCTCCAAATGATTTCTAACTTAGAGGAAGGATCTGAGAAGCTGGAAGGGGAACTAAGAAAATGACAGTTCCAAGGGCAGATGAGCGAGGCGGGAGACCACAGGCCATCCTCAGACAAGCCCTACCATCCCAGGGCGAGACAGCGATGTTGCCGGCTGGGAGGAAGCCGAGCACGCTGACAGCACCAGCCTCGTGATGTCCACTAAGGGCAGCGTGACCTTGTGATGCCAAGTTCTCAAGTCACCACAAGACCCCAACCAGCATGGGAGATGCTATATAAAAGGGTGACCCTTAAGCTGTGTCTTAGCTATGTCAAGGACATGCTGTATCTTTTAGCAGTAACGCGCGCCTACCTGGAGAAGCACTGGGAGACCTACAGAGAGGTGTGATGGAGGGCTTGGAGAGTGGCCCCTTCTGCAGAATTTCTCAAAACCTTCTCTGTGCTCCAGAGGTGCTTACTAGAACCTATTAATTTTTGTGTCTCTGCTTCTAAGATGAAAGTTGACAGAAAGCACTGGAAGGTACATAAAAGCTCAGATGACAGGAAATGCAAAACAGAATTTGGCAAAAAGAAGTACTTCAGAAAACAGCAATATATTTCAAAATACACACCAAAGTCATCACAGCGATAGAGAAAACCACATAAATCAAAGTGAAATATTTATTAAAACTTGCTACACTCAAGCTAATGAATACAACCAAAAAGCCAAAAACTCTTCCGGAGATGTTACAGAAAAGATGGATTTTTTTTATAAAAAACAAAACCAAGGAACATTAAAGGGCAGATATGAGCTTAATAAAAACATAAGAATATTCCAGATGTTTAAGAATTTGAATAGTCTTAAAAAAATATGGGACAAAAGCTTTTTAAATCCATCAGATAACTGGAAATGATGAAAAGCTGGAGCTATTACAGAATGAAGTCCAGCTAAAGCTCTTTTTGAGGATAGACTTTGAGTTAGTAAAATTCCAGAATTTTTACAACTATCAGTGAAAGACTTGCAGAATGCCAGAAGTGAACAACTATCAAAACCCACTATTTCATTAATAGCACTTGTTTGCTCTGGAAGGTTAATTCAGTAAGAATTTTGGCAGTGTTTTTGTCAGTTAGATTGTTTAAGCTCTCTCTCAAACCTTGGACCTGACGTTACTGTAGTGTCCAGACACCGCTGGCTCTGAACTCCTTTGGCGTCTCATGGAGCTGTTCCTTAAAAATGGAAAGCAACATGGCAATCTGTGGTGGTTACCTCTGCTTGGAGTCCAGGAGGAACAAATGCAAAACAGTCCCTGTAGCAATACCACATCACTGACGTCACCAGTGCCAGCCATCTTCAGAAATAATGCGAAAACTTACCAACAAGTTTTATGGGTAAAACTTTGACTTGGAAAAGTCAATGTAAAGACAACTTTCATGTTCTTCCTTCACCTTACTCCAGCCTCCAATTTAAAAAGCCCCCAGCTACACGTCGTTAGATGTCTCTGAGACTCTTTGCAGTTTATTTCAATCAATTAACTCCCATTTCAAGAGGCAATTACGCCTTTGTAAGAAAGCATATAGCATTTTTACTGTGCAAGAACAATAGCTCTGCAGAGGAACTGACTTGTGAAGCATCTTTGTATCATGCTACCCATTTCCAACTCTAGGTTTATTGCAATTCCCTTGATGAATCCTGCTGCCAAAAATTATGTGAAAGGAAACAAATCTCAGGATACCATTTAAAGTCACTGCCACGGAGAACAGAAAGACTCTGGGCTGATGGGGGACACTTGCCTTGGCAGATTTCAAGAAATACTACTTTGCAGCCAGCCTTATGCCTTTCATATCTCAGGAACCTGGCAAGCTATTCTCTCAATAAAGGTGCAGCACATATTACAGAAAGACCCCAAGAAAGCACATTTCCAGGATGACCAAAAATGGCCTTTTCCATAAATCAAGAAAAGAACGTTTAAAGTTATTTATTCCTGTACCTTCCCACTTAGAAAACTCCACTTGTCCTTGGAAATACCCAGATAACCAAAGCAAAGCCCCAAAGGAAGAATGTGCCCAAAGATACTCCACACCGCTGGTAAGACTCAAAACTGGAAGGGGTTCTTTCAAGCTTGAACAATCACCACACAGCTGTACCTCTACAACAGGTGCTTTAACAAGAGCAAAACAGAGTTTGCAAACATCGGTGGAATGCCCCTGGGGGTGAGATGGTTCTTTAGAGCTCAGGGGATTAAAAAAAAAAAAAAACAGACACACCAAAACTTGTATTGAGCTGCAGTGTAAAAAGAGTTCCAAATTAATAACCCTTCTATCCCCGAGCTAGGTGGGAAAGATGTCTAGAGACACATGGGAACAAGTACTTGAACTTTATACAGAAGATGGAAACACTGAGTTGCCCTCCTACATACAACATCAAAATGTACCAGTCCCACAATTCAGTATTACAGGACCATCCCACTCCCTCTGCAATAGTTAACAGTGCTCCAAGCCCAATTACAACCTCAACAGCCGCACTCTCCACAGGAGATCTGCTGCAGTCCTTACAGCTGTATTTACCATTGGAAATACTGCCTACACAGCTTCACAACAAAGATATAAAGCCCGAGACCTCTCTGTAATCTACTGAGCTTTGGGCTCATTCCACTGAGCCCGTTTTGAAGAACAAAAAGCTGGCTGAGTGACGAGTGGCTTAGCAGAATTAGCACTCTTCTCCAAAGCACCGAAGCAGACCCCTAGAAAGCCAGAAGAGAAACTGGTATGGTAATGTAAACCTGCAGGGGAATACTTAGTGTGCCCAGGTAACACTTACCAGAAACACATGGCTGCTTCTGCTTAGTTTAAGGAAGTTTTTGTAAGATTGTTTCCTTTTTACTGGGGAAATTGATCAGAAAATTCTGGAAGAGGGTTCATTTAACTGCTGTTTAAAAGTGTATATAATTTTAGACATGCACAGCACACAACTCATGTGAACAGCTTCCTGTGTTTTTACAACAGTAATACTTTGATTCTAAAATTCTAGAAAACCACATACCTGAAATCTCATATTGCTCATACTGTAGCAGCCTGGGCTGAGCTCTCCTGTCACCAGCAGCGCCAGATGCCACAATACAGCCAAGAGCTCCTATTTATAGTAAAAGTTCCCTGCAGGGAAAATCCACTCACGTGAGTATTATTTGTAGTAGACAGTGGGTACTCTACACCTTGGAACTTAAGGGCTTGTCTTTTCTCCAGAATACTTAGAGGTGTTTCTGTGTTTCCTGTGAACAGACTTTACCACTAAAATTTTGAATATTCTTGCTCACCATGGGAATGTCGAGCTGTACCAAGAGATTTCAGTCTAAGGGCCGAGTTGGCTAATTGCCCTCGGTTAAACTGAAGAGCTAATATGCTAACACGTAGTGGATCTATTGCGATTTCCTAAGGGTTCTTCTGTAAAATAAACTGCTTATATATATATATATATATATTTTTTAAAAATATGGCAAACTGGGACATTAGCAAATACCAGTTGCTACCTTACTGGTGACATCACTAGAACTGTTCACCTCTAGTTATAAAGGATTTTACACAGTCTAGCTAGACCCAGACTCATAAAATTTCACACACCCACAGCACAGAAAGAGATCCTGGGCAGGAAAAACAAACCGACAACTCAACAGAATACGTTTCCCCTGAAAAGTATTATTTTATTTTTGAAACAGTGTAAGCTCAGATTAAGTAGAATTTATGTCCTGGTAAATTTTTACAATAAGCCTGACAGAAACGCAAAATATATTCACAGTCAAAAAAAAAGAATGAGCATTAAAATAATCCTTAAATATTCTGCTATACTGATGTCACTGTCAGAGTAGCTGGGCTTTTCTCTCTAACTATTCCCAAAATGTATTAAGAGAATTTATGGGGTTTTTTTATGGTTGTTCTACAGAGTCTCTTCAGTAAGAGGACCAAGCTTTCAGAGTGAAGACAGTGAGAAATAACAGTAGTCAGAATATTTGGAAAACGTTCTGTTATATAGGATACAAACAGATAATATATGAATCCATAAATACGACTTTGTCCCAATGAAACCGATGAGGTTGTTGCCTTCAGGTTTACCGGAACCAGGAACCATCTAAACATCCAGAGTATTTGTTTCCAGTTTCTAAAGACCCATCTGTAATAAGTTACAGTCTTTATTTTGTGTATTATTCAAAAGTTTCAGTGGTAACTGATAAAACCATACATCGTGAGGATTAACTAAAGATTTATCCCCATTTGGAAAATGAAAGGAGTCATTAGGCAACCTGCATAGAAGGCATCTGTATTAGTCTTCAAAAAATAATATGTGGCTCTTCTAAGGAAGAGTGAGGTCTCCCAATCCCCCCAAGAGTCTCAGACAGAAGAGCCACCAGCCTCCTCCTGGGATTTTATACCCGTGAGTCCACAAAAAAAAAAAAAAACCCTGCAAATTCACTAGTTACCCATTGACAGCTCACATCACAGACTGAAGCAGCACTACATAAACAGAGGAGGCTCAGAGTAGACAGTGTGACACATCTGTTTTAAATTTCACGTCCAGGTTGGCACAGAACGATGCAGGTGAAGAGGGAGGAAGAGGCCTTGCCAAGCACTCACTCTAACTCTGCTCAACTCAGGCATGATCCCCATGTTTCTGCTCCAGGGTCTGTCCTGCAGCTGTTGAATTAACCATCACTCTACAAATCCATCACTAACAAATGCCTTAACAGGGTGGAAAAGGAAAGGCAATCAGAGCAGTCCCAGTGCCCCCTCCACACCAAGGGGTCTGATCCCAGTATTAAGCCGATTTAGAAAATAAGATGACACAGACATCATTAAAACATTTTGTCTCTTGAAAAAGGAACCACCTTTGCAGTAAATACCAGAGAGGTGTGTGAGCAGCTGTGATCAGTGTCTGCAAAAGGTGGTACCAGCAGCTAAAGCACTGGATTTCAGGTAGGGTCCAGGAATGTGCCCTGACTCTCTAAGGACACACAAAAAAACACCCCCATCAATATTCTGTGAAAACCGTGATGTTTAAATTCCTGCAGATATACTCTTAACCACCTAAATTGCTAAATTGTATCACTATGATTAAAAGGAATATGCCACCACATAAAATTAAGCCCATCGGTCAGAGATCTCCCTTTATAGCGCAACCCAAGGCCTGATCATTTGTGGGTAATAAATTTGAAGGCAGCAGGTGGGAGGAGAGCTTTACCGCACTGTTAGAAGTGTTTCAAGTGCATAACTTACTAATGAAGCAGATTGTATTTGCATCCGAGTTGCCAGCTCTGCACTTCAAAATGATTTTGCAGGTTACCTCTTCACACCACCAGCCAGGACAGGCACTGCCATCGCTTCCGAGCGCGATCATCACCTGCTCGTGGAACAGCGCTCGTTTTACAGCCACAAAAACTACCTGCTTCCAAGCAAACCCCCGAGGAGGCGCTGGGTGATTTCTAGGCCCTGGCGCGGCAGCCTCCAGCACAACCTGTCCCCGCAGCGGGTCCCCGGCCAGGGCAGCGAACCGGAGCCGCCACCGACACCCCGCCGAGGGCTCCTGTCACCCCGCGGCCACCCGCCTCGGGGGGACGGGGACGGGACGCCGGAGAAGGGCCGCCTGTTCCGCCTCCCCGCGTTGTGCTTGGCACCTCTCGGCGGATCCACTTTTGCTGCGGTTAGAGCGTGACAAATTTCACGAGAAACCCTACACCTCTCCGGGCTGCGGCCAAAACTTCACGTTTCCTCTCCCTTTCTTCCACGTTTCTGAGGTGGGTCCCTGGGGATCGCCAGCCGCCCGCTCGCCTCCCGCGGGAATGGCGCCTTTCCCCCCGGGCCGGCCCGCAGCATCCCCGGAGGGAGCCGCGGGGGCCGGGGCCCCACAGCCTGCCCGGGGCGGGCCGCCGCTGATCGCGACCGGGAGACACCGACAAGAAAGCGGCGACCGGCCGACCTGGGGCTGAGCCCCGCTCCGCGGCGGGCGGCCCGGGGCGGAGGGGCCGTGCCGAGGAGAGGCAGCCCGGGGAGGGGAGGCACGACCCAGCCCTGAGGAGAGGCAGCCGGGAGCGGGGGCAGCGCGGCGGCCCCGACGTGGCGGCCCCGGGGGGCTCCCGCATGAGGGGCCCAGGCAGCTCATCGGCCCCGGGGCTCCGAGACGGGGGACAGACCCCGGGGCCAGCGGTACGAGCTCAGGGGGAGCCGCGCCAAGGGGCCCCGCTGCAGCACGGCCGGCTGCCGAGGGGGAAGAGGCTGCGGCCGAGGGGGAAGGGGCTGCCGCCCGCTCTCCTCCGGGGCAGGGCAGGCGGCGGAGGGCGGCGGGGAACTCGGCGCAGAAGTTTGGGGCAGGGGAAGGAGGGCGGCCCCGTGCCGGCTACCTGAAGACACAGTCGTCCCGGGCGTCCCTGGCCGGGGAGATCAGCCCGTGCTTCTTGTTGAAGAGCTTCTGGAACAGGGTGGGAGGCATCTTGGGGCGCCGCCGCTGGCCCCCGCCGCCGAGGCGCTGGGCTCCGCGCAGCGCCGTCCCCTCGGCGCGGCTAGTTCCGCCCGCCCGGCTCCATTCGGTGTCACAGTCATATGACAGACATTAGTCACCCGCCGCTGCCAGGAGGGGAGGGCGGCGGGGCGGGCCCGGCGGGCGCTGCGCTGGCCGCTGATTGGCTGCGGCGGCGGCCCCACGTGGGGAGCGGGCCGGGCCGGAGCTCCGCGGCCTCTCCCCGCCGGGAAGCGGCGGCCGGCGGGGACCGGGTGAGCGCCGGCGGGGGGACTGCGCAACCCGCCACCGCCTGCCAGCGTGAGGGGCCGGGGGCCGCTCCCCGCGGGCATCTGCGGGGACCCGGGGCCGCGCATGGGCAGCAGAGCCCAGGTATTTCCCCTGGGGGCCGGGCAGCGAGGGCCGGTGAGAACACTCCGCTGTTCTGTTTTGCTTCCTCGGAGGGAAGTTGAAGACACGAGCAGCAGAAAGGCGAAAAGAGGTCAAGATCTGGGTATCAAATCGTTGCTGTACCCAGCATTTCAGGGACAGCGGGCTTCTCTTACTCCTAAAGAAAATCCACCTCCGACCTCCTTTCTTCTTCCCATGTGCCTGCCTGGGTACATGAAATGATTCGGCAATGCACTCAGTTCAAAACCTACACAGAAGGTGGACCACATGTATTTGTATGCAGAGGAAACCATCATTGCAAATAAAACATTAACATAGTCATGGAATCATTTTGTTTGGAAGAGACCCTTAAGATCACAGAGTCCAACCATAACCTGTCTCTAGCACTAAACCACGTCCCAAAGGACCTCATCTCTATGTCTGTTCAACCCCTCCAGGGATGGTGACTCCACCACTGCCCTGGGCAGCCTGTTCCGATGCCCAACAATCCCTTCCAGGAAGAAATTTTTCCCGATATCCAATCTGAACCTCCCCTTGTGCAACTTGAGGCCATTTCCTCTGGTCCACATGCTCCAGGCTCCTTTCAGGCAGTTCAGAGATCAGAAGGTCTCCCCTCAGCTCCTGTTCTCCAGCCTGAACCCCCCAGCTCCCTCAGCTGCTCCCATCACACTTGTGCTACACATAATACCCAGCAGGTGAATCCAGAACAAACATATAAGCAAGAAAAAAAAAAAGAAGTGTGGTAGACTTTATAAAATCAAAAAAAGCTTTGCACTTTTGCAAAACTCTTTATTAGTAAATATTTACATGAGATGGAAACACTGGTAACATTTAACAGTCTCCTTCAATGTCTCCCTGTTCAGAGACAACAGTCCTAGAAGTTTAATTAAGAACTGACAAAACTCATTTGCTTTCCCTAGAAAATGGAATTAAATTGAAACAGCATATGATGTAAGATTAAATTAAGCAGATTGTTTTAGAAAGGCGTAACTTAGGGCAGCTGTAACATATCTATATAATGGTTCCTCCCAATCAGCCATCTGCATGAGCTTTGTTATTAGCCTACTAGGAGCTGAAGATAATTCTAATGGAAAATAGGAATAACATTTAGATGCATCTTTTTCCTCTTGTTCTGTATGGAAGATACACCAGCCTGCCATACATTTACAGATGACAAACCTTTACATCCTTTCACCCTGCGAAAGCTTCGTGGCTTCAAGAGAGGCATGTAAATTCTCTGAAACATAAAAAGTCCTCAGGGAACACTATGAAAAAAAATGGCCAGGATATACAATTTCACAATTTACAGCACTGCAGATTTAGCTAATCTCAAGTACAGTACAATGCAAGCTGCTGGAGTCCCTTGAAAAGTAAATATTAACCTGTTCCAAACCCCATAAATTAATAGCAAGTGATTCTGCTAGGCCTGACTGACATACCTTAATCAAGGGAATGGAGGATGGACAGTCAGATAAAAAAAGTGTATAAATACAAGTTTAATCATCCATTTTCTTGGAAAAACCTCCCTGTAGGTAAATCTTTGTACTTACACAAAGAATCTGAACTCCAACTTATGTGTCCATTCAGTATGCCTTGTCTTGGGCCCCAAACCTGTCCTGTCTGTAACTAAAGCAGAACCATTTGTGTCTAACAGCTGGTACACATACCCCTATAACACTCTGGTGCAAGAAGCATCTTTCATCATCTCCGAGCACTTCAAGCCAAAGGTTCCTAGGAGTAGACTTCAGATAAGAAAAAGAACTGAATGGTGTTAATGAAAAATGTCTTACAGACTTCTGTATAATACACTTACTAACCATGCATGCACAATTCCTAGTGATAAAGTATTATCACAGCTCTTGTACGGACTGACTCGCTGTAAGAGATTCCATTCAAGCCATTGCGACTTCCTCATGTCTGGGCTGCGACAGAGCAGCCCTATGACAGGGAACAGATTTGTCTCTTGAATCATTGCACAAATCAGCCCTTCTGTCCGATCCGTTAACCGGCTGTGACCCATAACCTTTATCCACTAATATGGAAGAGCCCATTTCCACTTTGAATGAAATGTTATGTAGTCATTCTTCAGTTTAACACCAAAACATGGGAAAATGCCTTCCCTTTGAGAAACACAGAACAAGAGTAGATATTGTTACAGCCTCCAAATGAATAAAATTTCCTTCCCTGGGGCAGAGCGCTTGCCTGGTAATTAATTACTTTCTCCAAGAGTCAGACAAAAGATGAAAATAAGAAGCAGTGCTTTCATAACTGAAGGGAAGGACAAGAGAGACCATGGTTCATGATATTTCTGTCCTCCTATATCACCTCATTGCATCAAGAAAAACAAACACAAAACTCGGCAATATTCAGGCTACTACAGCCAACTCCAGAGTAACACGCCATATTTTCTTCTCTTGTACTCTCCAATTAGTTTGTCAGTATTAGCCTGTCTCTTGTATAGAAACTACAAAATGGTTTGAGGCAAAATAAGTGTTTTTTCCTAGGACTCTTAAAATATCCTTACAATAAACACCTATTTTATTCTGAACCATCCCATACTTGAACAATCATACCTTACTAGATACAGAACGTTCAATTTTGCTTAAAGCACATCAAGGAGCTCACCTCTATCTCCTAGGGGCTCTAGATTGCATAATTACCAGTGGCTTGGTATTCACAAGAACAAGGATATTGATAATTAGAAGCATACTCAAGAGGACTCCAAGGAGTTATTGGCAGAGCTCATTCTACTAATGCTTAAAGGAAAAATAACGGTATCATTTTTAACCTTGAGCCATATCGTATGTTTATACAATACTTGTTCATAGTCTAATCCAGCTGCGTGTATTTATACTTCCTTCTACCCCAGAGCAATGGGAAAAGGCTCAGGGTCTGAACTTTCACAGGTACTTTCAAATGTAGTCAAACTAATTACAGCTGAGGATTTTCTAAGTCTTCTTGACATGCACTTTTTGGAAATACAGAACTACCTTCCAGGGCATGAATATTCTGGGTGATAATACCAAGAAACAAACTCAGAATTCAAGAGGTTTGGAAAGCCATAGTGCCATTTTAAAGACATTGAAAAACTTCCGTTATGTCTACAAAGAGTCTGAGCAAGGGGTGTTCTAGTGAGAACACTGCAAGGATCCAAATTACTTTAGCCTGCAGTGAATTCAAGTGGAGAAAAACTCTGTACTTGTCAGTGTTTTCTGAGGCATTTGGCACACTGCTGAAGAATGACCTTTATGGATTAATGATCCACAAGCTGAACGGAAAGCACTGGGAATCTAACCTCTGTGCCAGGTAGTGTAAGCAGGAACCTGAAAATCCAGAACACCAATATCCGGCTCTTGAGACAGTTCAGCTACAATAGGATTTTTTCTACCCCTGTATTCACGTAAAGTAACTACTTCCTCTGCGCAAGTCTGAAGCCGCTAGAAGAAACTCTGAGTGAGATCAGTGATATTACAAAATAACCAAGATTAAATGGGAGGGACTCCGAGCTGACAGTGGCTGGGTAGTGGATGTGTCTAGAATGGCAACAGTGCTGATCACAAAGAGCCACCTTGCAGTGATGGGAGGGTGAAGGCGACCTATATTCGTGTTTAGAAATCAATTTACAGCAGAACAGAGTCCTGTGCCTCCAAAGTTCTGCAGACCTAAGCGTTCAGGGAGTTTAATGGTGGCGTACTATTGATTTCTGAGTCGCCGAGAGAACATGGATGCTTTACATACCCATTTTCAGGATTCGCAGTTGCCCTTATAAACAGTGTTAATACTTCTTAACTCAAGTAGGGGTCACACCTTTAGATGCTAACACTACTAGAGAAATCTAGAAATCTTGGCACAGCAAGAGCCAAAAATATTTCCATTAACATAATTTGGTCTGCTGTTCTCAAGTCACACTTTTTTTTAAGCTGAATGAAGAATCATCTTTATGGAGTCCTTACAGAGAAATGCCCACAATAAGACCTAGTTGCTTGTACAAAATAATTTAATATTAAGTGCTTGAGTAAAGTATTCGCAAGCTTACTGCAAAGCATCATACTAAATTTCCAACAATGTATACGCCAAAAAGGTACGGCCATTAATTACTGGTTAGTATTTCTGTTTCACCTCTCTGCCACAGTAGCGAGACAGTTATTTCTTCTGTTGAAATCTCCTGCTGAAATCCATAAATCTCATTTGTGTTTACAGCAGATCCAATTTTTCGTACTTGTAATAATATCTGCAAAAAAAGTGATAAGTTAAATACCATCAGTAAAGGGGCACATCCTTAAGTGTAAGAGAAAGCTCACTGATCTGACGAGCTGTTTAGATGTTCAATAGATACCTGTGCTATCATGTGTTTGGAGGAATCTGAATCTTGTAGGTCAACTGCCAGTGAGAACAATAGTTTTGCGTGTTTACACTCCTAATGACAAAGGGCATCACCTGAAAGACTCCGTGAGCAGAGAGGAAAACACTCAGCATAAAAAGCCACCCCAGCACCTTTAGGCAGTGAAATTGCTGATTCCCAGGCTCCTCTAGAAAAGCAGCAACAAAACCAAACTTGTGTTCTGACACCACCACTTGCTGATTTCGAAGATCCACTTGCTATCAAGTACAACCTATGTTCTGTATTACCACAGCTCTCTCGAGCACATAACTTAATATCTTTGTCATTCTTGTTCCTTGTTCTGTACAGAAGCATCACATGGCTGTCATTAATGAATACATACACACTTAAAAGCACTTCCTTGCATTCTAGATGCTCTATGTAACTCCAGCTAAAATAAGGTAGGAGAGTAGTTGGACCAAGGAAACTGCAATTCCACTGAAAATGTGTGTATATTCGGTATTTTTGAAAGTGATTATGCTTATACAGTATCTCTGTATTAAATTAAAACAGCATACATAACAAATGCAACTTGCAAAGAACTTGCAGACTTTGTAAGGAACTCCTTCAAACTTAGGAAGACACATGCCATCCAGTGGCACGCTGAGAAACTTCAAGAGAGATGGGAAAGGGAGGAGACTTCACCTCTGTGGCAGTGACGGGATAGTTTTGTACACAGTTCTCATTTTCATTTAACAAAATCTAGGAAGTGAAGAAAGGAGCTTCCCCTATGTTAAGGGGAAAGGAGAAAAGAACAGAAACCTTCAGAAAGAAAACTGATAGTCTTTAAACATACCCTAATCCTTGAGCTACTTTCAGAGTGAAAAAATACTGGATGCTAAAGAGCTCAGTTTAGCTGAGCAAGATACAAAACACACCCATGGCTGAAAGCTGAAGTCAAGACATATTCACCCTAGAAATACGGCCCAGGATAACAATTTACTAAACAAGCTGCTGCTTTTCTAGGGAGTCTCCATACCAGCAGTAAAACTCAAAATTGTCCTTAGGAGTAACTTGAACAGGTGCAGACATTCCCAGAGTTACATGGTAGCACCTGCTGGCCTCAATGATCTAGCCTATGAAACAGCTGGATTGTGTTAATTCCTATGCTGAAGATCCTTGGAGGAGAAAACGATCATGTAGTTTGTTAGTGAAGTGCTGTTGCATGAGAACACTGTTAAGTCAGAAATTTGAAGTTTTCAGTGTGTTTTACTCTTTAGCCTTATGATTCTTCCAAATATTCAGACTTAAAAAAAAAAAAAACCCACAACAACAAACAAAACCCCCTTTTAACACTAAAATAGCCGGTTCCCATCTGCACAGTGAACCCATTCTATATTTGATTACCTTCGGGCACTCCTTGGGGAAGGCTGAACGCTTTTGTGTTAACTGGAGTTTGGTGAAGGCCGGGACGCCTCCGGCACGGTGAAGTTCTGACAATGGAGCAGATTGCTCGTCTGCCACACAGAGGCTGAAAAGATTAATGACATTCCATTTGCATGGTTATTTCCCTTGAAGAAATACTCTTCTAAGGAAATTTGAGATGGTGCAGATTTCAAGGGATGTCATTAGAAAAGATTTAAGACTACCTGTGTGTATTTAACATGCTATTGAATAGGATGATAGAAAGGTTCAAAGCTTAAAATATTCTCTCCAGCTGTTTGTAATACTACAAGGCTTAAATAAATAGTACATTACATATTAGCATACTAAAAATGGATTTAAAGAATGCAATAAAATTAGAAGCTGAAAAATATTCTTTTCTTCTGGACTTTGAGGAATAATTTCTTTTTCTGAGCTTAGAGATGCAGGAAGAATTTATTCCAAATTTACATATGGACCTGTGGTATTCAGGAATAGGTCTTCTCCAGGTGAGGCTTTGCACACTGGTGACAAGTGAAGCCACAGCTCCATCAAAATACAAAACATACAGCAATAACTGCCCAGTTAAATAATTGACAACAACTCCAACCGGCCAACACTTGTTGGCTCATGCAAAATATGTTCTATTGCTTCAAAGATATGATTCAGGATTTCAGTGATTCCTGTCTTCAGCCTCCAACAAATGCCCAGTATGTCTTCCCGACAAATAATCTGGTGCAAAATTAAGCAGTTTTTCTATTGTAACAGTTTCCCTTTTTCTAAAAAAAAAAAAAAAAAAAAAAAAAAAGAGTACTGTTTGCTGATTCAGTTTGGAGCTGTAGCATGGAAGTGACAGTGACATCACTTCTGCTCCTGCAGAGAGAAGTGGTAGTTCTACATGACCTCTACTGACAAAGAATTCAAACTGGCATTTAAATACCAAGTTTGTTTGCATCTAAGTGGTAATGCAATGAAGGCTAGGGGGTGCTGTTTTTACATTAGAAGATACTGTAAAAATACAACACAGATACCTAGTTTTTTTGTTATAGTTTTTTAACTGTCCAGCTGATTGAATTTAACATGTAGTTGTGCAATTCTCACTGCTGCAGAAGCATAGCCAGAATTGGATTGTGCTGTGCATAACAATTTTTTTGGTTTTAATAATTTTGAAAAGTATCAGGGCACTCACATCTCGCTCCACAGGCTGAGCAGAACCAAGATTTTTTAGGACTTTATTTTCCTCCATGATCAGCAAGGTGGGACTTGTTTGCTAAACAGAGAATAATTCAGTATCAGTTTCCAATTCTTTGCTGTTTATTATTAGTCCTGCAGTATTCCCTTAGCACACAATACTATTTATAACAACTCCAGTTAGAATTACCAATAGTTCCTAGGGTTTAGCTACTGAATTCCTGTCATTCACTTTGTTTTGGTGTTATGCTCTCTAAAATTAAGACAAAGAAGCAGTTTACTGCAGCACAGAACACACGTTTCAGGTCCCCTTTGCAAGAAGGGGATAAAGCACTTCCTACCACTTCTCATATTTAGTTGTCACTTTCGTCATAGTTCAAAACTCTCGCTTCAGTTTTATGCCTTTGCTAATCAGCAGGACACAATGGGAATACTCACCACCACCGCATCTGTCTGTTTGGCTGGCGGTACTTCTGCCGTCAACCCCTCTGATTTGGCTGAAGTGTTTCCTGGAGCATCAGGCTGACCTTCTTCAAACGTGTGACATTTTTTTTGTTCTTCCTTACACTTCAGCCACTTGGGTTCATCAGTCTGATTGTCAGGCTAAAGGGTGAAACAACTAAATGTTGTGTTATGAAGTGAATCTCTGTAGTATAGTAAGCACTAACAAAGAGTCCCACTGTCATACTTGAGCTCTACACAACTGAGTTGGTACCACTGACATGGTCAGTCTGAAAACCAGCGAGCTCAGGGGCACCCGTGACTACTTCTGCTGTCAGTTAGAGGCAAGCTACAGCTTCCCTCTCCGTCACTGCCTGCAGGCTCCCTTTCCAGGGAACCACTATGCTTCTAGGTGGAGTCCTCCACCTACACAAGGAAGGAGCAAGTAATCTACATTACAACCTGGCTGATTTATTAAGGATCTTTCACCTTTCTTGCCGGTCCTAATGGTGAAGAACAGCGCATACCCATTTTTAGGTCTGGAGTTCTCTCTCTTGCAGCTGTAATTTTACAGACTTTTTTTCCTGTGATAAATTTCCAACAAATTAATTAATTTTGAGACAAAGACCACAGCTACTCTCCAACCCGTCTCTTACGGGATGGTTTTCAAAGAGGGATTATTCCAAAGCCACCCATGTAAACACACTTCCTCCCTTCAATATAATCCTCATCTCCCTCCCCCCACCAACAGGGCTGCTTCAATCCTCTCTCTTTCCTTGAAGAAAGGAGGCTGCTCATTAATCTGATGTTCACCTGGCTATTCACTGCTAGACACACACTCTGTGGGAGCAGAGCAACTGCATAATCACAGCGGTTTTGCCAGTGGCAACTTCTGCTGCTCTCACAGTCCAAATTCAGCAGGGGAAAATTCTGCGGTACCTGGGCCACAGCTCAGAACCGCAGTTACAGGAGGGACTTCTCATAGTATTGGTGGAGCTGATATGAAATAAGTTCAAGTAAGGAGCGTGACACAAACAGTTCTGTTCCTGGGTAAGTTAAATAAGAAATGCTAATTTTCATTGAGCATCACAGGTGAGTAAATGGAAAAACACAGGCTTGGGGGGATTTTTTGTTTTTTCTCCTAACATCTTAATTAGAACCAAGTCTTATTTACAAGGAAGATTTTCAATTCACACTTCTAGATACCATTGAGCTTAGCCTGTGCCAAGGGAAAAATGATCTGGTAGAAGCCTGGTTCTGATATTCTATCGTCATTTAAGTCTGGGCAGAATATTCTGTTGTCTCACAGCTAGTACAACTGCTTCAGATCATATTTTACCTGCCACAGTAGTTGAAACATTTAATGATGAACTGTAATTGCAATTTGATGGTCTCTTTCTAGGAGAAGAGGAAAAAAAAGTGAACCGCTATTCTGAATGAATGTTAATGTTCAAAAAAAACAATGTATAAGGAAATCTTAGGAAGATACAGACTGAGTGAAAACGGGTAAAGCTCTTCTAAAAAATATTGTTACTGAGTTACTTCATCACACTCCACAGTTTTTTGATAATTTATCATCAAGTCACACAGCTTATTCTGAAGATACTTGCAATTTAAGACCTACAGAAGACATTCAGTAAAGTACTCAGCACTGAAGCATAGTGGGACAGAACATATTTAAAGAAAATGCAGGGAAAAAACAGATTCACAAGAAAATTTAGAATGAATTGTATAGAGATCTGTAACACAGCAAGATTGGTATAAATGAGTTATGAACGGAAACATCTGCATGTAAGCCTGGAGACAGCAGCACAAGGGTTAAAAGAAAGGATACTGTTCCCAGAAAAAACCCTCATTTTACTCAGATTTTTCTGTCAGGATCTGAAGGCAGAATTGTGACAAGACTCTTCATTGTGATACAAACACAGCACAGATGACTTGTCAGCAGAAAACCTGGCATTCTAACAACAGGAGGATGGCATGAGGGTTGCAGTAGATCACATACACGGTGCTGCTTCCTGCTAGACACGTGTTCCAAACAAGAAAAAACTGACAACAGCAGCAACTTGGCCCAAGATTTATGAAGGCTGAAGTTGGCAAGATTCTGAAACAAAGAAGTGCTCCATAATAGCTGATGATTTCTAAAGAACATGAACGATCTGCTCCAAACCTAGTTTGGTCCTGGGCAAGCACAGAATGCCAGAGACTTAAGGAGGACTTGACAGCAGGTGCCCCTCACACTCTGCACAGGCAACCCTGGCCTGACATGTGGGGCATGCGTCTTGATGCTGGTGACCAACTGAAGTCTGACAGAGTAAGGGCAGTTGGATAAAAGCAATTTAGAGATTTTGTAAATAAATGTCACTATCCCCTTCCATAAAATCCTTCACCGAGTTTTCTTACATTCATTTCCCTACAGCTGCAAGACCAAAACAAAAGTCTATAACGCAAACTCTTACCTGACTTAATGCACCAGTTTCAAAATTAGTGAGGACACAGGTAACTGAAACTCAACAGAAGCGTTTGCAGGATCAGAGGCTTATTCATACTGGCCTATCTTTTAAATATAATTCAAAAGAGAAAAACCTGAACATATAGGTGCATCGAAGAGTCTGTATTGCAGATTACCTTCTAGTGTATTGGTCTTGAAAATCCTCCAGTACAGGTTCTAAAAAACATCAGAGCTAAACTTTAGAAGAAAAAGCTGAGCAGACCAGACAATTTTTTAGTGCGTGCTAAATTATAAAGCAAAATATTACAAGCAAACACAGACCACTAACAGGGAGCTGTTCCCCATTATGCAGGCATGCCTTAAATTGAATGATCATTACTTATTTCATGCAGGTTCATTGCACTACAGTGAACTTTGTTTATGCACATATTCTTAAGTATTGTAGAAAATAATTACCTGATATTGGTGAAAGATTTGAGATCCGGGGTATCTTATCTATGGTCAGTGCTTTGCTGGAGTCCAGGAGAGTAGAGTTCTTATATTTGCCAGAGTCCACAGCATAAAAATTACTTCTTTCTGGACATAAGAGATGGAAATACAAGCTTCTTATACCGAAATTCATTAAGTTATTAAATTTGTGACCAAACTGGAAGCAACCGCATTTGCAAGACCAGAACTTCAAAGCAAAGTGAAAGCATTGTCTTGGCTCAAACAGCCTCAGAGAAGTTTGGGAGGAATTTGACTCAATACAGATTTGTTGGTCATCCCCAACAAACAGCTTCTGTCAACAGCAAATACTTTAAGTTTACAGAACAATTCAAATTACACCAGGACCTGATTGACTCTGGATTGGGGGACCAGATACACAGTCCCCATGTTCAACACAGGTTGGCTGATAGCAAAGATCTGACCTGGCAAGTCACAGCAAGAAAAGCCACTAGTCTTTCTATTGTAGATAGTACCTCCACATTTTCTACATCACATAAAGCTCAAAAACACCAGAAGTCTCACCTGAAATATTATCTCTGAATGTTTCAGGGGATAAGCAACTGCTCAGGCTGTCACTAGCACCTGTGTTATAATCTGCAGTTGAATCTTCATCTAAACACTGTAGGAGAAAGGTTGAAACACCTGTGGGAAGAGTCATTCCTGTACCTAGAGAAAGAGACAAAAAAGGCAGCGTGACAGATGCACCACCAAAAAAAAAAAAAAGTATCATCTTGTACAAACCATCAGGATTTCCTTCTCCGAGTTTCATTCCTGTGATGAGCTAAATATTGTCAAGTCAGTATCTTATACAGATTCACAATACAGTTAAAGAAACAAAGGACATCCTGAAGCCCAGTTTACACTACCATAAGCTCACAAAAGACACCTTCCTTGCTCAAGGCTCACTAGGAATACCTGAAGACTTGAGCCTCCAATAAGGTAATTCCTGTGCAGGTTTGTTTTCAGAAGGACAAATTATTTATCATGCAGTACAAGAACAGCACACCGGCTCTTTTACAGAAATATAATTAAAATTATATAATGAATTTTACATTTAGTTTTTTAAATATATAAAAACATATTTAAATAATATAATGTATTGCCATTATACTCACCTGAAGTCACTTCAGGATTTTTCAGACTTTCTTTACTTTCAAAGTTGATTGTCGGGGATTCCTAAAATTAAATGACCAACACAAACAACCTGAGAAAACTGGATGTAGACAGAGATACGCAATTAAATGTATTCTCACATAAGCAGATACTCAGAAGCTTATTGTCTGGCACTCTACCACCTAAACGTGCTATTCACCGTGTAATTTGTAGCAGGGTTTTTCATGCATCATTCACAAATCTGCGATCTGACTTATAGTTCTGAAATTCATCATGAATAGCCAATCATTTGATCCTACAGTCTTTGCTGGATGAGACTTCCAGTGACAGCATATTGATGTCAACTTAAGTTATGCATGAGATTGCAGTGGGGTACTGAATTGCCCTGTCTTTAGATTTTTATTGTTTTTAGAGGCCAAATTCATGCTGCTCACTTCCAGAATCCTAGACCATTTATATAAATACAAACAACTGTGTTGTGTACATAGTATATGCTATGAAATTAAGCATTTGCAGGAAGTGTAAATAATTGGCGGACTCTAAATAAGACCTAATGTTTTAAAGAAAAATAGTGTTACACCAGTATCACTTGAGCCCTTTGCTGTAGCAGATTTTGTTTCCAAGACACCTGGTGAATTATTTTCTTGCCACTGCAGTATTAACTTTCCTACAACCCTTCTGCTCAGTCATCTCAAAATACTTTGTTCCAGTTGTACTACCACGAGAAAGAGCACAACGGTGGCTTGCCCAAGGTCTGTGTCTGAACTACAAGCGAACAATTCTCTGCAATCACAGTCTAATAAGATATCTTCCATACAATGCAGTTGCTAACGGCATTTCCTCATTAAGGATAATTAGTATTGGTGTTTTGCCATGCTACCAATAGCTCCAACAGCTTTTATTCTGGCCAAAGACACGAGAAAATATCACCAAAATACAGCACAAGTTTAGGCTCAAAAACATGCGCACACACACATAACTCACAGGAATATCTACTTTATTAGAAAAAGAATTAACATTTCATATTTCTTTGATTTAGCTTCCATAAATTACTAGTAGATAAAGAGCACAACAGCATTCTCACCTTCAGTGATACAGTGCTTTCTTCCATTTTCTCTTCTTTCTTTTCCAAGTCTGTTGTTTCTTGGACATTCACTTGATTGCTGCGGTGGAAGAACAGAGCTAAGCTCGATACACAGAGCTACGCTGCTCCAGAGGAAGGCGACAAAAAACTACAAAATGTGTTTCCGAGGTGCCAACAGTCTGACAAACATCAGTGGACTGAGAATTCTGTGTATCTCCAAGAGACATCTCATGCAGACAAAACAATACAAATTCTTAGCTAGTTTTAATAATGGTGTATTTGAGTGAGTTTTAACAGACCTTTGATTGCATGAATGGCTCACTTGGCTGACTTCAAGATTTTCTTTAATTTTTGGTAGGCTTTTCACACTGGACCTTCCCTTCAGGCCTAGAGAATAATAAGTATTTAGGTCAGTAATTTTAGTCTTAACATTAGACTTTAGATTATTATTTCTAATGGCACACCTTTAACTCTTCCCCCTTTTCCATGCCCATAACTATTTTTGAACCTATTACCACAAACACTGTAACATCTGAATTGGTTTATTATTTTTACCAAAGCTCTTTTCAAGCAGCATATCAACAAGACAAAAAATAGGAGACTTCAAGAAACACCTGATGTGTTTTAGAAATCTGTTGAGTAAAAGGAAAAAAACAAATCCAAACACAACCACACTTTGAAAGTGACCTTCACGTGGGTGCAGAGTAATTGGAGTCTAAATCAGTTTTAAATGGAGTTTATTAGGAGTCTCCTAAGAATTTCTACATAAACTTGTCCTCAATGTATATAATCCCAAAGACCATGATGACACAGTTATACTTAGCAACCAGCAAATTTCAGAGATGTATTTTCTTATCCTAAAACCCACTTTGTAAGTTGTTTAGCTTTGTGTTTTATTTTCAGTAGCAAGGAGCCAGACTTTCTAGAGTTACACTTTTGTGACAGTAGGTTAAAAGCACATCTATCCTCACACTAAGGAACGGGTCTGAAGCCCTGCATTCCCCAGCGCTGCCCAGAGCCCTGTCCCAGCTCAGCTGAAACTCCCTGGGAGTTCAGGACAGGACAATGTATGAACAAGACTCAACCCAGGACTCATCCCTTTCCTCTTTCTCCCAGAGTCTGTAAGTATGAGGAGCAAACAGATGTCAAGGCTGTGAGTTGCATCCAGTCGAGTACATGAGCACTAAACACCTACTGGAGTACAAGCCAGCAGAACAGGATCAAGACAGAATTCAATTCGTCATACCCTGCAGCAATAGCTTAAAGTCTTATATTTAAATTGCCAAGACCAGTGTGGGACCAAGACATCTCACTCTGGTCTTCCCCATTTACTTTAGCAAGTTACACTATTACTGTCAGCCTTTACCTGAATCCCATACTTTCCCCTCTGACTGCATTTTTTTCTTTTAAGGTCTCAAGGAACAACTTCAAGTAACTTTTTCAAGTATCCTCTCAAAGGTTAGGCAAGGGTTTTGTGCCATTTCTAAAGGAATGGGGGAAAAAAGGTACCTTACAAAAGGAAAACCCCTTTTTATTACTAACTAACAGCTAAAACAGAGGAAACGGTTCTGTTTCCAGATCAGCTGCCTGCTTTCTCTATGCCATAGGGGGTATGAGGAACAGCAAACCGCTTCCCAACCACGCACAGACCAGCTCAGTTGGACACAAATGGTGAGAAACCCAGCGCTACCCCGCCGGGGGTGGATGGAAGGACATTTAGCAGAGCACTATTGACACGAACCTTCCCCGGAAGGTGGCTTAACCTCACCCACTCCTCAAATTGCCATGAAAACACAAGTACTGGACTAAGCCCAGCACACAAGCGGGCGCGCAGCCCGGTGCTGCTCCCGCCGCCCGCCCTCACCCCGGCCCAGCCGCCCCTCCCGGGCCCCCGACCCCGCCCGGCCCGGCCCTTCGCCCGGGGCTACGCGAGCACGGGCGGCGGGAGGCGAAGCGCTTACTGCCGGGCTCCGGCCCGGGCGGGCCCGCGCTCCCGAAGAGGCGCCGCCGGCATGGCCGGGACACACCGGCCCGGCTCCCGGCCCTGCCCGGGGCAGCGCCCGGCAGCGGCGACGGACGCCGCTTCTTCCGCGGCTGCCTTCTGCCCTGGGAAGCGCCCTGCCGCCGCGGCCGCTCCATGCCGGGCCGGTCCCCTCAGCAGCCCCTGAGAGCCGAGAGGAGACAGGCGGCTGCCTGAGGGAACAAGAGCCGCCCGCCCGCGGCGCTGACCCCTCAGCAGCCCCGCCCGCGACAACCGCCCCTCGCCCCCAGCGCGCATGCGCGGCGGCAGCAGGGGGCGGCACCCGGGGGCGGCACCCGGGGCCGCGCTGGGGCGGGACCGGGGCGGGGGTTCCCTGCGGGCCGGCCCGCTGCCCCCGGGCCTGCGTGGGGGGAAAGGGGCGGCCCCACGGGCAGCCGGTGCTGGGCCGGGGAAGTGGCGAGAGCGCGTCTTGCTGCGCCGACGGGCGGCTCCCTGCGGGGGGGGCAGCGCGGAATCACAGGATCGCAGACTGGCCGGGGTTGGAAGGGACCTCTGGAGATCCCCCAGTCCAGCCCACCTGCTAACGCAGGGTCAGCAGAGCAGATCGCACAGGGTCCCGTCCAGGAGGGTTTGAATGTCTCCAGAGGAGGAGGCTCCACAGCCTCTCTGGGCAGCCTGGTCCAGGGCTCTGGCTCCAAAGTCAAGAAGTTTCTCCTCATATTCATACGGAACCTCCTGTGCCTCAGTCTGTGCCCATTGCCCCTCATCCCATCGTTGGGCACCACTGAACAGTCTGGTCCATCCTCTTGACACCCACCCTTGAGATATTTATCTCATTGATGAGATCCCCTCTCAGCTTCTCTTTTCCAGGCTGAACAGACCCAGCTCCCTCAGTCTCATGAGAAAGACGGTCCAGACCCCTCATCATCTTCACAGCTCACCGCTGGACTCGCTCCAGTAATTCCTTGTCTTTCTTAAACTGGGGAGCCCAGGGCTGGCCACAGTTGCTCCCGTAGCTGTGGAGGCAGAGGGAGAGCTAGTTCGCCCTGGTGCCTTCTCAGCAGGCGAGCGGGCTGAGGAGTTTTGTGTTGAATGAGCGTAAATAAACGTTGAGGGCGGCTCTGAGCTGGCCGAGGGTGCAGGGCAGCGGTGCCCAGGGTGAGCGCGTGCGCAGGGCTGTGGCCAGGCCTGGGGCAAAGGCACCTGGAGGCCGGTGGCGTGGACGGGGTTTCCTGGAACCAAACACTGGCCACCAGCTTCTGATATGAAATGCATCCTTGCCCATAAATAATCCTGCCTGGTCCTGCTCCCCTACTGCTGGCCTTTGCCGGAGCTGTGCTGGATGCCGCTGCTCCCTTTCGCTGGTTTTGGCGAATAAATACGCTGATCGATTTATAATATCACATCTCACTGCCAAAATTGTGTAAGTTATATTCCTATTATTGATCAGACTTCATGTTTCAACTTAACTTGACAAAGCAGAGGAAGCTCATTGCTTCATTAACACAAAAAATTTGAGATAATTCTTTGGCATTACAGGATTTCCAAGTGAATAAAGAGACACAAGTGCATGCAAAAACTGGAATAGAGACTGAATGCTTTTAAACTTTATTGTTTTAGACACGTAGTCTGAAAAAATACTATGCATTCCGAATTGTCAATTCATATTAAACAAGCATATACATTTGGTTATATTATTATTGATTTAAAATAAAAAATGAAACCATTACAGTGAGACTGCTGCATCTTCAGAGAACTTTGCAGCATTTTTTTGTAGAAGATTGCTAAAATCAATCTCAGGTTCCAATATGCCTTTGGTTGTTATTTTATTTTTAACTATTTTTCTTTTTACAACACGTTTAGTACAGGCACGCATTCTGAATGACTTCATAACGACTGTGAGGACAGAGTGCTGGAGTAACAACAGATTTATAAAAGAACTTTTATTGTATGTCTGTCCAAGAGAAAGCTTTATGAGCAGTTTTGAGAAACATGACAATTTAATTCTTTACAAAAGTCCCTGTAGATGATTATTTTATATACACGCTAATAAACCAAAACTGAAAAATCTTTAATTACACTGAAGATTTTTTTTTTTTTTTACACAAATGCATATGTTTTATTTTAACCGCTTCACTTTCGGTTGAAAATAGAATCGGCAACACTTATGAAAATGCCTCATTTGTTCACTGCTTGTACTTTGCTAAAATACATAACAAAAAGCAGAAATGAAGTGAAGGGCTTAAAGGGGCTCTAGATGCCTCAGAAAACATTTTATTTTGGAACAATTCTAAAACTTTTTCCCTCTCAGAATACAAGCATCCAGATTTCTCCACCAAAAAGCAAAGCCTCAGCTTCATCACTGAACAGGAATAAACGTGGTGTAGAAACCATTGAAGGTGCAAAGTACCGAAGCATGTTAACTCCAAGAAGAAACAAAGATCTAATTCTGATATATATATATATAGATTTTTCCCCCACAGACAAAACCGAAGTGAGCTAAAGATAAAAAAAACACACAGATAGAATTGCCTCTAAATAAAATGCTTTTCCAAATTTTCTGTAAGGCATCAAGAGGTCTTTAAGTAATCTGTTACCATGCAAAAATAGTTATTTTCCCAGTTTACATTCATCTTGTAGCAGTTTATTTACATATAGATCAGCAATATGTGCTTTTAACACATGGAAAATAAAAATTTTAAAAACCACAAACAAACAAAAAACCAAAACACAAACCAACCAACCAACACCCTATAGCTAATTTGTTTCAATATTAAGTCAGATTATTTTGTTATATGCAAGAATTTCATATTCATGGCAAAAATGACACTGGACTTCACCGATGCTGCTGTATACTTCCAACAGTGACAACAGATTGCAAAATAGTACTTTTATCCATAAACAACTCACCATCTGTCTCACCTGGTGTTTTAACCTGCAGATGTGCTGCTCAGAACAGAATAATGTCGCTTATTTCCTGCCCATGTGGGCTCACAGCTGCCTGGTACAGTTTCTGCTCACACTTGTGCAATACATTGAGCAAAAACCATATAAAATACACAACTAAACAATATTTGCCTCCTGGAAATGTATTTTATTCTGGTTTTTATGTATGAGCACTGGAGGCAGTATCCCAGTGATTTCGCAGGTGTAGCACCAGACCCAGGAAGAACCTCCCGTGTTTAAAATGTGGGAGAACACAGCACCTTGTCCTGCAGCCCGACCGAGGGAGAAGTTGCAAAACTGCTTTGTCTGACTTGGCTGCTCAAAAAAGCTGTGGTTTTGGGACACTGAGTGACAGCCCCATCACAGGGGGGCTCCAAGCTGAGCTGCACTCACGTCAGTGGGCTTGTTGGGTTTGCTTATTAATTAGTGGTGGAATGAACCCCCAGATGACAGTGATTAGTTAAAATCTGTCACCCTGATGCCATCAAGAAGAATAGGGCTCTTTACAGAGAAGGGTGACTTGCATTGACATTTGTGCTACAGCACTTGAGTCCCAGCTCTTTCAATAAGATGAATATTATAGTTTAATTTTGTAATTGGTTATATTGAGGAAACAAAAAACCCGAACTGCTTATTGGCACGGCCCTGGGGATTTTTCCTTAGTGGTCACAAGTAGTTCAGTTTAAGAAATCTCAATGCAAAACAAACATTCCTGGAATTTGAAGAGAATGATGTTTGTGCTTCACTCATGTGTTACGCATGTGTTCTTTTCAAGTTTTAATCTCTTACAACTTTGTCATGATTATGACGAGAGTGACCTGCAGAGGAAAATCTGATTACACAAGGAAGCATTAGAGAGAGCTTTTAGTTTATTTATACAGCTTTTCACAAGTTCTGAAAGTATTCGCACTTCTGGTGTGATAACACAATTTCTCCCAAATTTCGTATCATCCTAGTGTGGTCGGGGCTGTATTTTTTCTTTTTTATTCTTTAAGTGTTCATATCTTTGGCTCTAGTGCATCTGACATTTTGCATCAAATACCAAAAAATACTAGAGATTCATTATTCAGCATTATATACTTAAAAATAACGGCTGTCCAAACCATAAATAAACTCACATTGGGATCTTCCATACTTATACAAAGTTTAGTTATCTAGAAAATCTGGTAAACTGAAATCATCTTATCAGAAGAAGAAATTAAATTCATGGGGTAGAAAAAGGTTAGTGGAAAATAGCTTTTCTGTACTTATTTGATGACTAGTTTTTTTTTATTTTAAAAGTATGTAGCATTAAAACAGGAAATTATACTGAGAATAATTCTTCATTGCTTTGAAAAATGCCTATAGAATGACTGGGTTTTGGTTGATACAAAAAGGAGATGAACTAGACTCTGCAGAGACGAAAATCCTTTAGGACTTGACCTAAAGAGCCAGATTTTATACAGTAATTCCTGTCCTCTGTAGATGCGGCAGACGCGAATTCCCCAGGGATATTGTTGCTGTGTAGATGGTGAGAAATGAATGTATGATACCATCGGATCACAGCAGCAATATTTCTTATTTTCTTTGGACTGATATGAGTCATTGCACTGCAATCAAATGAGGAATCAGGCGCAAAAAGGGATTCAGACATATCATTCCACATTTGATAAATCAGATCACCATGTTCTTTAGAAGAGTGATTATGTGAGCTGGTACAGTTTCCTGTGTATCATTTTGTTCTGAAATTGCTGCAATAAATCAGTCTTCGTGTAACACTCATTAATTCAATTTATTTCATTTTGAAGCATGCAATGGAATTTCAGAGGGAAAATGAGAGATCATTCAGATTAAAAATGTAAACTTTTAGCTTCAAAAGTCTACAGTAGATTCCAGTTTAAAAGAGAAAATAAGTGTGCTTTCACCGGCCTAGCAAAGAAGATCTAGCACGCACAGCCCCATGCTGGTATGCACCAGTGCAACAAACAGCAGCTATTAAAATACATGTACATATTTAAGACCCTGTTTAGCAGAAGGAAGCCACCAACAGTCCAAGTATTCAAGCAACTTGACGTTACAGTTTTCATTGTTTTGTACCGTGCTTTATATCAGGAGAGAGCTCTGAAGTCTGTTCCTCTCCCCCACGGGATTTTACCCCATTTCTAATGGCCGCAGCTGGTTGGGAAATCCGAGGTTTCATCCAGAGAGCTGGCTCTTTATTCCAGAGAGGCCACTGGAAGCGATGACAGCGGGAACTGAGGCTGCCAGATGTCTGAACGTAGAGATGTTTTCTTAGCAGCCTTTCTGCAACCACCTCCAATTCTTTACCACACCGTGGCACCACAGCAATGGCCAACACAGCCTCTCGCCCATGCCTACGGGGGATTTTTGGAGCAATATTCCGTCCTCTTCCACACCGCAACTCAGGCTGAATTTTCCCCCAAATCAATTTGTTTTGCTAAGCCCCATTCAGAATCACAGCTTATACCTTGTGCTCCGTTTCTTTAGCAGTTTCCAAAAGGGAGGTTAGACCTACACAGTATTAGCAGCATGTAAAATAATAAATTAGGGACCGGGAACATCTGGGTTACCGTGAACTCCCACAGAAAGCCACCCCAGAGCCAGCGATGCTTCTGCAACCTTCTCACTTGGAGTAGCTGAGATGTCTGTGAGTGTCCTGTGCTGCAGGAAGCCCTCATGTCAACCCAGCGTGCCATGGAGAAATTGAGTTCAGATGAAAAGGAAACAGAGGGAATCCTATCCTATCACTTCCTAACCTGTTCTTGTAATTTAAAAGTAATATTAATCTGTCAGATGTAATATACTAATAGGTCTATTAAGTACAAATAGTGGGAGATTCATTCCTATTTCTATTCTAGTTCTTACTTAGGTCATTAATGATTAAATCAAATGAATGTAATTTATGTCCTGGAAAATATGAAACTATTACTTAATATATAAACCAATATCCAGCTTGAAGTTCCAGATCAGGGAAAATAGACTTTCACCATCAATCACTGATTGTTTGAGGTAGACCGCATTATTGAATTATCCACAATTTTCGCTTCTGATGTATTAGGCTATATACAATCAAATATCAACAGACATACCTGAAATTTTCCCTATTTTATTTAGAAATGTTTGTAGTTATTAATAAGGTAAGTTTCCATAATTTACTAGGTCATAGATTGACATTTCTGTATATTTTGTGGCAATTTAGCATAATTTTTAGTAGTACCCTACTGAGTACATAAAGTAAAAAATAAGTTTTATCACACCTGGTAAAAAAAAAAAAAAAAGGAAAATTCTGGTTAGTGGTGAAATCCTAGAACAATGAAAGGCTCAGATGTAAGATTCAGATGCTTATCCATTTCAGCTGTGTCATTCTGGCTCTGTACTTTTGAGTATAATTCTAATATTGCTACAAAGTCCGTTATTCAGAAGGTTCTTCCCATTATTTCAGATGGAGATGCTTGAATATAGCTCTTCTATTTGTTTTTTGAAGTAATCTCTAAGTTCTGGTCTCTTAGCCTTTAACGTTGGTGTCAACAAACCGTTTTGTACTGAGAACATATCGGAGTGAATGTAAATGGCTTTGACCTAAAATAAAAAAGGGATATATTTATAGCAAAAAATTACAGCCATCACACTCAATAAACGCGACGTCTTGCGCCAGCCTTGCTGTGTGACCTCTGGCTGTGCCCGGAGCCCAGGGGACCCTTCCACAGCGTCCGCAGAACTTTTCTCACCTGCCCAAGTTTTCCGAGGTGACACTAAAACCCTCCACCACCCCCTGCTCTCCCACTTGTTTGAGCTTGAGCCAGCCAGAGCAGAACGGAGCCCCCCGACAGAATGAGCACATCAACCTCCTTGGGTTTTTTTGGTCTGAAACCAAGGCCAAAACACAGCGAGGCAGAGCACGAGGGACAGTGTCACCATGTGCAATATCATAATCGCGGAGCTTCGCACGGCTGAGGGACCATGGAAGGAGGGGACGGGCTGAGAAACATCATCTCAACCAAACTGCGAAAGAAAGTACACAGCACTGATTCCGTCTTGCAAAATTGTCACGAAGCTTTGCAGGCACAAAGAGGGGACGTGAGGATCATCTTTAAAGAAGAATTGGTGGTGTTTTACTAGCTAGAGAATCATTCATCCCAGGCAAGCAGGGTTTTACGCGGCTGCCCTTGTTAGTGGTGGTGTCTGGGCACAGCAGGGAGCCTGGCAGCACAGATGGGAGCGAGATTTTCCTCCCAGTGAGTTTCTGGGAGTGCTGGTGTGGGGGAAAGCAGAAAACTGCTGCATGACTGGTCATAGCCCACCAATTTAAAGCAAAATTCCCCAGCCATCTGCTGCTTTTGTGATTCTCCAAACCAGATTGGTTTGCATTTTATTAGACTGGGAGTTGCAGGAATATAAACTGAAATTCAATTTTTAAACTGCCATTAGATATGCGATTCATTTTTCCCCTGCAAGCATTGTGGGCCAGTTCCGTCCCCAGCGATGTCCTTCACAAAACCAGTGTTTGTGCTGTTGATGCTTCCCTCGCGTGCCTGCAGCCTGGAAGCTGCTGGTTACAGAAGCCAGAATTGTCATTTCCAAGCCAGAGGTCCGAGCTGGCGCTGCTGCAGCTGCAGCCAAGGACGGGGGTGATAAGGAGATGATAAAGAGTGGCTCTTCCACATAATGGGGGTCCCAACCCACAAAAGCATTGGCTGTAATATCTGTCTCAAAGCTTGGTTTTAAGATTACGTTTTGCAACAGAGATGTTAATTTTGAAGCCCTTCAGTTTTGAAATGTGAAACAATTCTTCTTAACTTTTAGAAAGATGGCAAAGCTTTCCTCCCTACTTCATTAATTACGAACTGCTGGTAGAATAGATTATTTGAGGATATTTCATACTGTGAAGACTATGGCAGGAGCAAAACGAACTTCTTGCCACAGGCAATTATGTGCATTACAAACCTTGCTTTATATTGCATTTCATTTTAAAATTAATTTCTTTTTACTATCATTTCATATGTAACAGAGAAATGAAGAATAACAAGTTTATGTTTAATGGTGCTCCTGCTGCACTCAGATATGGTGAATTACTCATTAGAATTACCACCCAGAAACAGCCTAAACAAAAAAGGCCCTTGCTAATTATATGTAATGATTAAGACGTTCATTATTTTAACTGAAACAAGAATTTGACACGTGGTGGATTTTTTAACTGTGTTTTTTATGCTATGTAATCCATGATTGATTTCAGATCTCTCCTTCTGAAGTGTTTGTAGCCCTGTTGCAAAATATTTACACAAGCACTAGAAAAGAATTAGTGCACAGGCTGAAAATAAATAAACCAGCAGCACTTCCTAGGTCAGTTATAAGAACGGTAATTAGTGACCCAGTTTCTTAACAGCGCTTTCAGTGGCAGAAGAATCAGAGTCCTACAGATATTTATCTTGACCCCTGGAGATTATCCATGTCCCTAGATTAGATTTTTAACTATGCACCCAAGCATTGACTAAATTTAAGTTGAATTTCAGGCATGAGTGGAAGGCAGAATCACAGCAGATATATTTTTCAAAGGAACAAGTACAGCTTGCCAGCAATAAAGCTCTCTCAGAAAACATTGTGTGCAGCTGCAACAAGGGTATGTAGTAGCATCACAAACGCTGACAAATCCCCATTCAATACAAATGGACAAACCGCCTGTCTGACCCCACTGAATCAGGTATTAATTATTTTACCTGCTCAAAGGAATGAAGTCCGCTCTCCTTACCCAACCGTACCATGTCTTCCATTATCGCTCGCTGCAGTTCCTGGGGTGAAACACATAAATTCCTCATGAAATACCACAGTCAGCCTTACACACAATTAATGTCGTTGTTCGTCAAGAAAACATGTTTCTGAGTAAAGCTCAAGTACCTTGTTGACAGTTAATACATAATTAGCAAATCTTATATTAAAGCAATGTACAAACATTAAATGCAAGTTATCTTTTCAAACATACATGGCACAGATGCTTCCATTTGCAATTCTTCTACCCTTTTCCAGACTCAGAAGCAGAATTATTTCCCACAGACACCAGCAGCATGACTCAGTGGCATCGTTGTCCATTGATGTGATGCAACTCAGTTACTCAGTATTAGAGAGATGTGTAAATAAGGCTGGGATCCTTATTTATGACATCTAAACAAACACGACCCCTCCTACTGCTGTACTCCTCTGCAAGACAGACGCTCAATTTTCAGTGAAGAAATAATTCTTCTCACTGAGATAACTAATAATAGACACCTACTCTAACTAGGTTATGCTACAGTGAAAAAACATCTGTAGTGCAGATAGATAGAAAGACAAACCTCATTTTTACAGAGCTCTTCATATGTTCCATCAAACCCTCTTTTCTTTGCCCAGCTTGGCATAACTTCGGAATCGGGCACCACAATTCCCACCAGAAAGGCCTGTTGGGGAGGAAGGAGAGTCGCAGGAAAAGGCTGAACAACATTAAAGACCCCACATCGAAGTGAATACGTAAGTTGTTTGAATTTGCTACATCTTTATGACTTCTTGTTTAATTATGTCGATAAATTGCTAACATGTGATAGTGAAGTATATTTTCGTCTCTGTGCCTTTTTCTCAGATAATTTTTTTTTGGTGACTGTTCCTGCACTTGCCAACAATTTTAACACCTTCAGCTGGGTTTGTGTTCCACTTGGACACTTATTAAATTACTTAAATTCTTCACAAGCATAAATCGGAGCTGAACATAGCTCATAACACGCAAACTCCGATGCCAAGGGAAGCCTCATGTTTATGACCAATAAATGCAGATGGATGAATCGCAGTGGTTTCAGAAGCTGTATGTGTTTGTATAAATATCTAAATAAACGGGACAAGATGGGTCAGAATGGGTAGGCAGTGCTCGTGGAGCAGCGGTGGCTTTGCCTTTGTCTGGCTTACCGCAGGTGACATGGCAAAGGAGAGCATTAGAGACCCAAAGGGTGACTCTAAAGCAAATTTAAAGGCTTGATCTTTGGCCCCAATGTCCTCCAAGCTGCTCAGGGTCACACCAGCAGCTCCAGAACAGGAGGGAGACACCAGGGGGATCCACTCGCACTTTTCCCTCGTTCTGCCCTGCTCCCTTGTCCTCTATTTACAAGTAATTACAAAATAATATTTTCTAAAAAACTTTGGTTTTACCTGCAAGCTGTCTCCATGGACATAGATCTGGGCAACAGGGTCGCTGCGGATATAGATATTCTCTATCTTCTCTGGTGCAATATATTCTCCCTGAGCAAGTTTAAATATATGCTTTTTCCGATCAATAATTTTAAGAGTCCCATTCTGTTAGGAGAAAGAAGTGAAAGTTCCCAGATAAGTTGTTTAACCATAGAGACCCAGTAAGCAGTCTGCTTTTAACAGAGCTCTTTAAATTGCCAGAGAATGTTTTACTGACATATCAACCTTATTCTGCGAAATATAAACTCAAACCTCTGTAAAGACAGATCTGCTTGGAAATTTAAGTTCGGTGCTTGGAAATTTACATGGGATAATGCAATTAATGTAAGAATGAAGCATCTGCTCGGTACGCACGGGTAACCATTTCCCGATGTCTCCAGTGTGAAGCCATCCCTCCTGGTCCAGTGCTTCCCGCGTCTTCTCTTCATCTTTCAGGTAACCTTTGAAAACATTTGGTCCTTTCACACAGATCTGCAAAACAGTCAGAGTTACTGATAAATAATTTTATTATTCTGCTGTAAATAGTAACAAGCTGAATAGTAATTGATTAGAATTGAAATATTCTAAGGTTGACTTAATGGCTGTGCTCCATGAATGCAAAACTGATTTGTTCGAAGTTGGTTTGCATTCAGCTTGCAGTTAAAAAAAGTTCTTTCAGTAAGTTTATTTCTGTGCAATATAGAAGTATCAGCAATGCAGAAATCACAGCAATTCGGCTTTTCTTAGCTGAACTAATTAATTCAGTTTTAGCTTTTAAAGTAATCAGGCGTGGCATTGGCTGGAAGTACTGCCACAGCCCCTTTTTAATTAATACTTTGCTGCTTTGTTGCTGAATTGACATTTTCCTTTCCTGATTGTAATATATACCACATCAGCAACCATGCACCTTAGAAAGGTAAAATGCTTCTGTAACTGCATAACTACTTAATACAGAGTTAATTAGTGAGAATTTGATATAAAAATGTGAGTTGCTACCTCTCCTTCTCCTTTGGAAGCAAAATAATTCAGCTCTTCCACATCCTTCAACCTGATTAAGTTACAGGGCAAAGGGGCTCCTACGTGACCTAGAAATCAAAGTTATCAAGTCACTTGTTATCTCCCTTATAAACAATAATTAACATTTCATTATTAGTTGCTTGTGTACTTGCAGATACCCTGGATGTTCTTGTAGGAGCTGTGTCTGTGTGCCGAAATAATTTCCTCATTTAAGGTTTTGAACTATTAAGACTAAATACCCAAACCTCTTATCTGGATACATAGAAACACGATTTTCAAACATGTTGAAATACAGACCATATATCCCTTACCTGTAAGAGACTAAACCCTTTTTTAAGCTAAACTCATTATAAAAGCACACAAAGCTCTGATTTTGTCAAGATTCAGAAGTTTAGAAAACCTGAAATATCAAAAGCACCGAGTAGTGGTGGATCTGTATTCAAAGCCTGGCTTTGCTCACTAAGTACATTAATGTATTAATCTTTGCTTTGTTCCAGCATTTAATTATAGCAAACATTCTTTTAAATTCAGCTCCAGTGCTCTAGAGAGGACTCTCAGCGCCAGGAATGCAGAGAGGAGGGTATTGCAAATAACGGCTCAAGGGAAAATGCCAAATCTCCCCAGGCAAACGAGCCCAACATCTGATCCCTGTGTATTTATTCCAGACTAGTGACACTTTCAAGAACATTACGTTTGCTAAAGATTATTCACACAGTGGTGAATGTTGCATAACACCCTGTGATGTTACAGCCCAGATGTTTTTAGAGAAATGCGCATTTCTTTTCTTCCTGGAAATGGTGGAAGAAAGTTGTTACCTGATGTCCAGTCACCTGGCGTCGTAAAGGTGCATCCAGCTGTGCATTCCGTTTGGCCGTAACCTTCATAAACCTGACAAAGAAAGAGGTATCCTTAAAACAGTGTGGATGATTTCACTATTACAGAAGAAAATTCTAAGAATTTTCTCCTGTTGCACAGTCCTGTGAGCTAATCCTGCCAGCTGCAATGCACAGGTGCACATTTAACACAGGGACACTTTCCATGGCTCTTGCGATACATAGAATTTCATTTACATGACTATGTGTTACCATGACTCTGTAGACCTGAGAATAGTGAAAAGACAAGTTCGGCGCTTAGCTTTTGAATCAAGAAGTATAAGAGGAATTTAATAGCAGGGGAAAATGGTATTTTTGTGGGACATTTTTGAAAACACACCTTTTAAAACTTTTTTGGCCTAGTTTTAAGTTATTGAATGGCGCCTTTTAGTTGCCCTGGGCTTCCCAGTCAGAGAGAAATAACACAGTGGACATCTTAAGTGGGTTAAATTGCCATCCGAATATTACCTTTCTCCATTTATATACAGAATAAAACTTGTGTAATGAAGCTCCTAGCGCATGCACAAGCACATTTAATTGCACACACTCCATTAAGTGCTGAGAGACGGGTGGGATAAGTCTCTGGGTTCTTTGGGCAGCTGCCCGCAGTGAAAGCAGCTCTTGCCTGCTGCTCCCTTCCCAGGGCCACCGCTCGTCCCCACTCGCCCCACGGCTGCGGGGACACCGGGGCGCTGTGCCTGCCCCACACCCTGCACCCGCTGTTGGATCCACCCTGGTCAAGCTGTCCTAAATGCTGCTCTGATGTCCCAACCCATCTCTTTCCTTCCATGCAATGTGTTTCCTTGCTAACACGAACACCCCGAATTGCCGCGCGAGCCCACCTGGCAGCCGAGGGCCGCGCGGAGGAAGCCCAGCACGGTCGGAGACGCAGGGGCAGCGCCCGTCACTATCATGCGAACACACCCACCGAGACTCGCCTGTTGGATCGCACGAGAGGAGAGAAGAGAAGAAAAGAAAAGAAAGCAGCACAACCTACTGCAGGAGGCAAAACCAGCAGTTTCTGTGTCACTTACACAGAGCTTGCACGAAATGCTCTATCTAGAATAGAGGCAGCCGGGCTATGGAAATATGAAGTGGCCCTGAGTCTTTCCTTAGGGGTAAAAAGCCGGCTGAATTTTAAATGCAATAACTGTTTTCCTTGCAGGTAGAAATGGTGCCCCAAGAAAAAAACATTTGATGTACAGGGGTGGGAGTCCTGCATCTCTCGGAGTATGAGCTGCTCTGTCTGGTGAGGGGCTGGAGCACAAGTGTGATGGGAGCGGCTGAGGGAGCTGGGGGTTCAGCTGGAGAACAGGAGCTGAGGGGAGACCTTCTGATCTCTGACCTGCCTGAAAGGAGCCTGGAGCATGGGGGGTCGGGCTCTGCTCCCAAGGAATAAGCGACAGGACCAGAGGAAATGGCCCCAAGTTGCACCAGGGGAGGTTCAGATTGGATATCGGGAAAAATTTCTTCCTAGAAGGGATTGTTGGGCATCGGAACAGGCTGCCCAGGGCAGTGGTGGAGTCACCATCCCTGGAGGGGTTGAACAGACAAGCAGATGAGGTTCTTAGGGACATGGTTTAGAGGAGGATTTGGCAGTGCTGGGTTAACAGTTGGGCTCAATGACCACAGAATTGTAGAATCACTTTGGATGGAAGAGACCCTCAAAATCATCCAGTCAGCCTAACACTGGCACTAAACCATGTTCCTAAGAACCTCATCTCAGAGGTCTTTTCCAACCAAAACAATTCTTGGACTGATTCTGTGCCCTGTGGGGAGGCAGCCCTGGCCTACAGGAAGCTCACCAGGCTCTGGGGAACTCCTGGATAGCAGCCAGACTCTTCCCTCTTCTGGTTTTCTTTGCTTATTTGCACCTCATTGTTTTTAATACACTTGAAATAATGCTGCTCCTTTTTTAAGGCAGATGACCTCCAAATATTTCTGGAGGGTATTACATTGATTCCTGTGCTTCATTTTACTTCTCTCCCTGCACCTTCGTTTCCTTTTTCTTATTCCAAAAGTAAAAAGGAAACCCAGCACAAAAGAAAACAACTCCTGAGTGAGTCTGCCAGTCTCGCCAGACCCTGAATCAATATGCAGCCTGGCATGCCTCATGTCTGCACTCCTGTCAGCATCGGGTGAACTCTGCTGTCTTTGCACACTGAGGACAGCTAATCTGCAGACGAAAAGTACAGTCAGTTTCTTTAGTTAAAAATAAAGTGGCACGTCTCCAGATAAGTTATCCAATTAAAAAAAATGAAGTAATCAGAACCTCCTGGAGTAGTACAGCACCCAGAAAACCTGGTTTAAAGCCAATTTAATTTTTTTTTCCTGAGCAGATGTGTAGCACACAGCCGGGCATTCTGATTTCTTTTCCCTGGTGTTAAGTCGTGATTTACTTGTGGATTTTTCTCTATACCTTTATTCTTGTTTTTCTAGGGAAAAAAAGCAGTTTTGAATATGCCCAACTGAAACCTGACCCTAAGTCCAACTGTATCTGTAGAGAATTTGCAAAAATCTTCAGAGCAACACCTCTTTGATCAGTTACTCCTCTTTTCCTGACCGCCTTCCCAAATTTCATCCCCAGCGGGAGGACACAGGAGCGGGTTCGATGCAGGACTCCCCCCTGCTTGTTGCTGGTGTGAGCGAGGAAAAACCATTTACCTGTGAGCCGGGGCAGAGCCCGTGGAGGGTGCCCGGTCCGCACAAGTCATAGCACCCAAATACCGAAGGAGGTGACAGCAGCCCTGGTGTTGGAGGCTACGATCCTGCTTCTGGGCAACCTCACCTGGCAGAGGGCAAGTGCCTCTGCACTGCACCGCATCCCCCTCCTTGGTGCCAGTGCAGGGCCACAACGGCCAAAAAATAGGCACTATTTTGCAAACGGGTGATTTCTCAGTGCTGCTGAAGGAGACACGTGGCAAAAGCCGCCTTAGTCTGCCTTGTGTTTCTCCTTTCCCCTCTGGAAAACTATCCCTAACAGAATTGAAATTTTGGCAAAAGTTAATGCAAAAGTTAGTGGAACAACAAACTGTTCTCCATTTCTTCAGTTTTCCAGTCTGCTATTCGCTGGTCAGTAGCAATTGCCTGCAGTTCATCATCAGGCAAGTGGACCACGCTGAATTTATGGAAAACTAGTCATTGTTAGAAGACATGGCAGTTCTTTGACTTTAGACTCACTACTTAAATTCCTTACCTGTATTTTATTAAAGAAAAGCTTGTCCCACAAGCTGTCATTTCTAATGATCCCATTTCGAACTTCTGCTTTTTTCCGTTTAGCGGCAAATTCCAGGATCCAGCGCTTGAGGGACGTGTCTGCCTGGCTGAAGATCTGTGGGCGTGCGGGGTGGCAGCGCGGCATGGGAGAGAAAACATCAACAGCTGTTCTTACAATTACAGCCACGCAGTTCTGCCCGTGCCAGCTAGACTGTAGTTATTAACACATTAGCAGTACAGTTAAATAAGACCATACTAGGGCTTTTTTCTTGGAGGGAAAAAAAAAAAGAGTGGTTTGTTTTGCTGCATTCGTTATTGTACGTATTGTTCCTTTGGGGAAAAAGGAGAGGATGGTAGGGTAGGCTTTGACTAGATTTACATGACTGGTGTTCCTATATGGTTTCTACAATACGATTCAGTGAAATCATGAAATCTGAGCAACTAGGAAAGAGCGACGTGAATACTTGGCAGCTGCATTTGCTAATGATGTGATGGGGGCTGCATTTACCTGAGATCACCAGCATGAACTACATCCCTACAAATGAGAAACCTCCAGCACCCACCCCTCTAATGAGGTGCCAGAACCCCTGATCCAACAGCCCTGACCTTGGGGAAAAATTAAATCAGTAGCTTGTGCTTAAGCTCATCTTTAGGGGATAAGTCTTCTGAGGAACAAATGTTCCCAGCTGGTCAAACAGATTTAACATGATGACCAGACATGCCTGTCTTACATACCTTTCAAGACCATCTCTGAGTTAAGATTTCTAGATCCAAAAGCCAACTTTGCCTTTACACTGCCTAAATCCTCATAGTCCTTGTGCAGTTCTGATTTCGAGCTGTCATTGCCACCAGAAAGAGAGATTCACATTCCAAAACCTTATAGACTGGAGCAGCTACATCAGTTGCACAGGGCAAGAATGTGTTTGCAGTAAGGCAGAAACAGTATAACCTGCTCAGGAAATCCCCGTCACTAATGAAATTCTTTCAGATAAGTAATAAAGGGACCTGAACTTTATTATTACAAAAAAGAACAAAATTAAACTCACCTTATCATACATCCTGTTCAACAGCCGTGGCACAACAGGGAAGATGGTTGGACGCAATGCTTTCATATCGTCAGATAAGAGACGGATATCTCCTTGAAAGAACCCAATTCGCCCTCCATGGCAATATACCACAGACTGATGGGAAGAAAAAGGAACACAAGTAACCTCTTTGCTTGGAATTCCCACGGCAGAGCATCCCTCCCGAGTGCAGAAGTGCCATTCCTGGGATTCTACTCTCAGTAAGACAAAAACAGGGCTTTAGAAATACATAGGCAAGCAACTGATAATTTTGCACTGTATAGAAACATAGGGATAGTTCTGGGCAATTTTCAGTACTGGCAATTCAGCATCCACCAAATTTGCCATTGTTTCTGGAAGAACAAGAAACCAAAGCTTTCAGAAGGGATTTCCCTTCATCCCCCACATATGGGGATAGAAAAGTCTGAGTTATGGTCAGATTCTGGATCTGAACTTCTCCTCTGAAGCCCAGAACTACCATAGCAGGTCACACCATAAGGACCTGTTGTCACTAAAGAAATGCATATTAAGAAATATGGTAAAACATATTGAGCAGCAGCCGATTTTTAGATGTTAATACTTTAGTTTTGTTTAAATACAAGAATATAGACTACGTTAGCAATATGGTGCCTGATCCTGTATCCCAGAAATAGAAGCCCACTTCATAAAAGGTGCTTTACTTGTATGGAAACTACAGATCCAGAAATTTTGTACTTGGAAAGAAAAGAGGCCACCTTAATCAGGTCAGAATAGAGCTGGATGTGCAGCAGCTCTGGTAACCAGTAACCTCACAGAGGACTAGTCACTAACTGGTAAAACTGGTGTTTTATCCTGGGAATTTCAAGACCAGCATCACTACCCTGCTTCTGGAGCACGAGCAGGAGAAGGTGTCCTCAGCAAGGCATCTGTGATGCCAGGAGCTGAGCCCAGCCTTCCTGAGCCCGGACCAGTGAACGTCAACTGTTGGTAGATTTTTCTCCCCCAGATAACTGAACCAGTTAAAAACTCCTTAAGAGACACCTAAGACTTTTTGTGCTCCTCCTAAAAACCTGTAATACTAACCAGAGTGCTCTCACTGCTCTGTCTACCAGTTAGAGGCCATCTCTCCATCAACTAAAACCACAGGAATTCTATACATGTGATGTGGGTTTAATGAACATCACACTGCCAAGTCTGTGTTTTAGACTGCACATGCACACAAATTAAAAAACAATGGAAAATGTAATAAGTCTGCTCACTGGGAATTATAAATAACTACTAGAAATTTTAGCTTTGAAGAATGTATCTGTTTAATTTTAACTGTAAGTTCCAGGAACTAATAACGTGGGCTAAAACTAGGGAGGCTGACACAGTGCTTGCTGTTCAGGAAAACTTTGAAAATTATTCTCAGCCCTTTTGAAAAAAATCTTTATATTAATGAGCTTTTTTTTTTTTAGCAGAGAGGATAAACCTGAACATCCTTTGGAGGCCTGCCCCTTTCAATATGGCAACATCCTGTGAAATGAGCTTATTTCGAATGTTTCTAATTTCTCTCCCCAGCCCCCTGCCAGATGACTTTTTAAGAATTACACTCTTGTTTGCTGGCAGAGCAGTTTGTCTGAGTAGGGGTTATGCTGCCCAACTTGCCTTTCAAAATTAGATTTACAAGTGAAGATCAGCTAGGCTGTAATTCTCCAAATCTTTCATGGACTTTCACTTCCAATTTGCAAATTTTTTAACAGGGCAGAATATATTATTACTGGCACAGATGTTACTCAGAATTTGGAGGCTTATATTTGGATGCTTGTCTGACTCAAAAAGTATGCTTTCAGCCCAAAACATAAAGTACTAAGCTGCTATTGAATCCACATCCAATCTTCACATATTGGAGCAGTTTTTAGTTCACAGCTTCTCAGGCCGGGAGAACCGATGTGCTCGTCTCATCTGACTTGCCCAACATCTCGACTGCAGCACAAATTATCAGCTCTCTTTTCAGAAAAGAGGAGCGAAAAGTCAGTTTTGTGGGCTGGGACAAGTCAGAGCTCCTATTTGCCACTATTTCCAGGGAACTCAGGCTTCTAGTTCATGCCCACACTGGGCTGCCCTGCTGCGAGGATCATGTGTGTCACATCGCTATCTTAGTTTCCTCTTTTCCAAGTTTTTTGCAGATCTGCTTGTTTATGCAATAAAAATATTTTAGCTGATGTAGAAAATGGCATGGAATTCTTTTTACTGCCATGATACCTCAATCCTAGAGTCCTTTGAAAAGCTGCCCCCAAACTTGTGCAGGCAGCAGTTTCTGCTCATTTGCAAAGGGCTGTTTTCCAGTCTCGGAGGCACTGGTGTAAACTGGAGAGCTCGGAAACTCTCCTGGAATGGCTCAGGACTCGAGGCCATGCCACCAACAGCAGAGGCTGGGCCCTGGGGTCATGTATGTGGCACTTCTGGAGTACAAGCTTTCTTAGCGCTCCAAGATATCTCTGGTTTTTTTAGTATTTTATTTGTTTTATTTATTTTTGGGGTGTGGAAACGAATGATTTCCACTGACACTAGGACCTTACCTGTACCATTCTCTCAAACATGTGTGCTAAAGGCAAATAGGAAATGTGTACATCCTCACAAGTAGGAGACCACTGACTCTGGAAGAAAACACAAGGAGCCCCACGAGGCCTCGTCAGTTCGGGCAGGTTTCTTACCTGTATAACTCTTTCAAACATGTGAGCCAGAGGCAGGAAGGAGATGAGCACATCGTCCTGTCTCGGAAAGATCACTTTCTGCAGGTGAAGGGCATGGGAGACAGAAAGGAAAGAAACACTGACAGGAAGACAACAAGAAAGTCATAAAACAACAAAAAGAAAAATGGCACCAGAGGAGCAAAAGGGTAAAGATTGTCGAGAGGAAGGGAGCAGCGGACGAAGTGAAGCGTTAAGCCACAGTGTCAATGAAGCTCGGTTAGCGGGAGGAGTAAAGAGCACGGAGATGTACACAGAGGGCAATGGAGAGGTCTCTCCATGGCAGAAGGCACATCGCATCCACACAGCTCACGCTGGAATCAGAGGCTCACTCTGACAGAGAACCCCATTTTCGTTCATTGCTTTCTACCAGGAGATCCTAAGACCATGATTTGCACTCGCAACTGCGTGCAGACCTGCAGGATCCTGGTGCAAACCTGGAGGAACCTGGTGCAGACCTGCAGGACCCTGGTGCAAACCTGGAGGAACCTGGTACAAATCTGCAGGACCCTGGTGCAAACCTGGAGGAACCTGGTGCAGATCTGCAGGACCCTGGTGCAAACCTGGAGGAACCTGGTGCAAACTTGCAGGATCCTGGTGCAAACCTGGAAGAACGTGGTGCAAATCTGCAGGATCCTGGTGCAAACCCACAGAAGCCTCCTGGAAATCAGCGAGGCTCTACAGATGCACCATTTTTCCACATTGCACAGAGCCCATCAGAGATTCACAGTGTTACTAGAGTCAGAGCTATAGATTTTTTCTTTTCCTTAGGTTAATCATTGATTTGAATCAGAATATGTTGAAAAAAACTAGCGATTTTTTTCAGCTCTAAAAATTAAGAATTTCTGTTAGTGTTTCTCATAATTTCAAGTTATTAAAATGTGATCTTAGGGCCATTATCATTGCCCCACAGACAGGCGCAGTGGGAAAAAGAAGGCTGGATAAATTATGCAAAAAATAAAAATGACCGAAATCTCAGGTTGGCCAAGGTTTTAACTCTGTCTTGCAGGCTTGAATAAACAAAGGGCCCGAGAGCCTTATTCTCATCCATGTCCCCCTTTCCACCTGCATTCCCAAGGGTAAGGCTTGCCATAATATTATGGATTAGAAAAACTGAAAGCTTGATTACCCAATAACTCGCACCAAGGCCAGTGGTTAGTGGAAAATGGGTATAAAATCTATTAGCTGACAGTATTAGCAGTTTATACCCACTTTGCATCTCCACTGCTGTGACAGAATCGATAGTCCGTGACCTGGGACACAGTAGTGGATGGAGTCACAGGAGTTTCTTCCTCAGGGAGTATTTTATTGGAGTTAAATCTGGGCAAGTCAGATTTGGGTGTGCCCTCCCAACCATTACCTAGTGAAGTCAAACATGATTGACGACGTGGGCGTTTTCAGCATCCTGTTTCATATTATTTCATGTGTCAGTCTGAATAAAGCTATTAGGGCCTGCAGATCTGTTTATTCATTTTTTCAAATTGGTCTTATTTTCTGCAAGCACAGTAATGTAAAACCATTAGCATCACTAGCTATGCTGCCTTTTTTTTTTTTTTTTACACTGCTTTAAGTGCCCAGACAATACATGATTTGGTTTTAAATTGGACCAAAATGATGACACTGAATAGTATTGGAATAGTATTTCACAGCTGGCACAGTTGTCCAGTTAAACATAAAAATGAAAAAAGCTTCTTGGCATTTGAGAACAATCCTATAGTGAAGCTCTAGGTTCACTTCAAAAAATGGTCCATTTATAAAAAAAATCACTGAACTGAGTAAAACTGGCACAAGAGTATGTAAACAGCAAATCTACAGTACTTCTCAGCTTTAGGTATTTTTATTTTATTAATTGATACTACTTTCAAGTATTTTGCACTTCGCTCGATTTCTTCTCTGTGGTTAGACCCTGCCCTAGTCGTGTGGGTCAGCTATGGGCACTTACACTCTCGCCAACACCACTCTGCTGACTGAAGCTATCGAATTTACGACCACTTACACCAGACTTACGCCTCGATCTGATACCTTCGACATTAATCAGAGTCCCGCTGCTGTCAGCGAACACTAAACCCATTTCTGTGGGGCAGTCCTGTAAGATGCCAAGTTCCCTCAGCTCCCTCTGTATTAGTTTTCTTACAAAATAAATGTTCCTGCCCTTTAGAAGCTCAGGCTTATCTACGCATCAGCTTTCGTTTGTGCATCCTGCTGCCTCTGGACCCAGTGAAAGCTCCGCGCTGCGAAGCCCGAGGGCTGCAGCCAGTTGCTGCGTTGACATTTCAGCTGCAAATTACTGGAGTCACAACCTTGCAAATACTTGAACACGTGAGTTCAGGGGGATTTCTCACACCACGTATCCAAGTTTCTTTACAACGGTGCTCTGGAAATCTCAGAAAGTTCAAAGATTAAGATAATAAGACTACAGTATTTTCAGCAGCAATGACAAGACCAGCAGAGGTTATAAGGTAACGAATTGTGCACCCCATGTGTACATTGCTACTTTATAGAATTGCCTGTTTACTACAAAAAAATGGAATCTTTATATTTGTTAGGTACAAGCTGCATATAATCCTTCATATATTGTCCTAAAGCAATTCTGCTTCCTGCATTGTTTCTAAACACAAATTTACACATTGCATGGAACATGTTATACATGTGCTTGGCCTGTGCTATGCTTTTTTGAAAATATGTATAATGGAGACCAAAATATACTCTAATACCAATGAAATTAACCCATTTTTGTAAAAATGTATATGTTCTCATATATACACACTTTATATGCAGAAAGCTTTCAAATAAACGAGGACATGCTGTGGGCATCCTTAGAAGTGGACCCCTGTACTCTTTTTCAAGCACCAGTTGCAACTGTACAGGGCTCGTTTGCTTTCCTAATTCTTTGAAAGGAGTTAAATGATTTACAGGAGCCACCATTGCTCCTCAGAAGTACTTTGAGCCCCACAGAGCCAGGCAGCCAGTGCTGGAAAGGGGATTTAATGCCCTCCAGTGCTGTAAGCTCAAACTTGCTCCCATTTCCATGGATTTGGCCTTCTGAGTAAGAGAAATTTCACCTCTTATCTGCAGGAGCACAACTCCAGCCCGTGCAGGGACAGAGCTTAACACGCACACTCTGCACATGGCAACATTTCCTAAATCAGGGTATTCACCTCCGTCACTTTCAAAAAGCCCGAAAAATCAGCAACCACGTTCCCATGAGTCAGCATAGCACCTTTGGGGTTTCCTGAAAGAAAACAAAGAGTGATTTTAAAAGATGAGCCAGCAGGTCACTTCCAAAAGCTTTAAAACAAACGAACAAAAAACAAACAGGAAGAATGTTAAAATATTCTGTTCTCTTTTTGAATTTTAAAACTTAGGTAATGTTTGCAGTCATTTCTGTGCAGTAACATGCAAAAAAACTTATTGCAATTCTCAAAATTTAATAAAAAGATACTGTAATCACTGTATAACATGAATATTTCTATTGGAAACTCTGAACAACAGTTTCCACCAGAAATAGCCGAACTGCAATTTATGAGAGCACTTGGATGGAGCCGCTTGCTCAGCACAGCCATCAGACCTGGCAGCTGTTCCCACCCTCTCCAGGTGAGATTTATTTCATATGGATTTTTGCTAATAATGATCTTGAATATCAACAAACCCCATTTAAAAGGCTGATAAAGTCTTCCTTAGCCAGTGCACTGGATAACACAAACAATGCAGAAAACACGTAATACATTGTAAAAATTACACTATTAGAAGACCCTATAAGACTGCAACTAAGAGAAGTCATTAATATTGTCAGCAGCAGAGCAGAGGTGTCCTGGAGACAGCACCAAACCCAGCAGGGAGCCAGCAAATCCCCCATTTCACATCCCAGTGCTAGGCACTGCGCAGGCACCTCCCCACCATTGCTATGTGCTTTTTCACCCGCTTTTCCCTTCTGAGCTGAGAATCCCCCTTTGCACCATGATACATCTTCTGCATTGTGTATCTGTTTGAATGCTAAAATACGGGCTTTGTTAAGCAGTGACTGCACAGGCTCAAACCTCCGGGCGTGCAAACTGGAGCCAAGGGCTCCATCCAAATTGCCCCACCTGCGGGGCTGGCATGGAGGACTCTGTGTGTCCTCCTGTCACAGCACTGTCCCTCTGCATCACCCTCAAAGGGTTTATTTCAAAAGAGGGTGTAGATTAGCCTGAATAAAGATTACAGAGCCAGCCCCTCTTTTTCCAGCATGATTTTAAGCAGATTGTTCTAATTCGATCACACCGCTGCAGCGCAGCTCCTGCTACGCCGTGCGGGAGCAGATTGGAGGAGCTTTACCTGCGGGTACCGGCGTACCAACAGCCTTGCAAAATTGCAAATCAGCCAGGATTTCATTCTGGCCTCCCTCCTCAGGTTAGGAAGGGGCAATGGTGTTTTGTGAATCCGTTTCAGCAGAGGAAAATATGCTCAATGTTCTCAGTTTGGGAGCAGTTTGCAGGCTGGGTGGCTGGCAGCCCTTTGGTGGGGGCACAGCCCGGCTCCGGGAGCTGCGGTGCCAGGCCTGTGCCATGCCGGCTGCACTGGCATCACATCTACCCTCTCAATTAAATAAAAGCCCAAACAAAAGTAGTAATTATTGTATACATTTATTGCACTAAAGCAGGACATTTTGAACACAATGCATTTTACCAAAAAATCCGTATTTGGTGTTCCAAGTCCCAAATACTTGCAGGTGAACACGGTGCACAGGAGGCTATTTTGGTCCTACTTGCATTTGTCCTCCTCTGAAGCTCAGAGGTGAACCTAAGGCCAACATCTTTGCCAACCACATCTCCTGTCCCAACACGTTGTACACACAGGCTTGTGGGCACCAGCTCAGCCAGGCAGGTTTTGTTTCGAGGCACTTATTTTCACAGCTGGGTGACACATGGATCCAGACATCCAGAAAACTCCAAAAAACAATGTCGGTTGTAAATACATGCCGACCACCCAGATATTGCTCATGTTATTTTAGTTGTGTCTGGCCAAATATGTGTGCTCAGGCCCTGCAATTCTACAAGTGGCTCTATTCCCATAGTGTTGCACAAGTTTCTCTGCGTTGTTGGCCCCACAGGTCACGGCTGGTGAAGAAGATGTACTCTGGTGAAGAGTATGTGCTCAGTACTGTTTTGAAATCCAAAACTGTGCCCTCCTGCTATACCAGCAGCAGATCTGGCTCCTGCATCTTGACACAACTCTCCAAACTTTTTTTGGAAGATTTCTCAGATGCTTTGAGAACTCAGACTTGTTTACTTACTCCACCTCTGACTTCTTTTTCTATGGAAATTCAGGTGATTCAGTACTTCTGCTCAAATCACGGTGAGACCCCTGGATCCTCCCACCCCTTCCCCCGTGTCCTGCCCACAGCAGGTTCAGCATCCCCGGGGGTGTCGCAGCAGTGTTAGAGCCAGGACAGCCTCCATCGGGAGGAATCCAGAACAAACCACACTGCCACAGGGGAGCTGGAGCTTTTGAGACTGGGAGATTCCTGTAAATTTTGACCTTTAGTTCTTCTGTTTTAAGAGTTAACCCAGCAGAACAGGTGGTGCTTGCTGCAAGCCCTTTCCCAGAATTATCACTCGGAGATGAAAAGGTTGGCAGTGATACTGCTTTTCTTTTTAAAAATCAGCGCCTGATCCGTACCGCTGCTCTCAAGTTCAAATTTCCTTGTAAACACACGCTTTGTGAGCATCCTGTTACAGAAACAGGTGCTCTGCAATCCCCGTCAGTTAATAGCCCAGGTAAGGCGATTTTTCCTTATCTCAGTGCCAAGCTGGTTTGACACTTCTCATAAGCAACAGAAAAACTTTTTCCATGTTGATAAATGAGTCTTTCAAGTAGCAGCTCCAGCATCAACTCCGTGGTCAGATCCATCAGCATTTTGGGATGTAAGCGCTTTCCTCCCGCCGGGAGCCTCCGGCAGTGAGGGGTGAGCACTGCCAGGCTGGGACAGACGCACTGGGAAGCAATTTTTATCCAGTCGGTTAGAGGTGGATCCTTGAGAAAAATGTCAGTTTGCTTCTCTGGAGTAGCCAGCATGAAAAATTGTACCCTGATGGTTTGGGGACATCTGTGTGTCTTTGGCCCATTTCTGAGTGCTGATGATTTCTCGGTACAAACAATAAAAGTTGGTCTTGTCATCTGAGCTCAGCAATCTCAGACTCTCCATTCAGCCTCTGGAGGCATTTAGATGTTTGACCCTATCAAAGGAAAGCACACATTAAAGTCCACTTCTGTGCGGTTTTTTATAAACAGCTGATTTTTTTTCCAATTCTACAAGTTTCAGGTTACAAACTCTGTAGTAAATATTTGTTTCAGACCATACAAAAATATTTGGAGCCCTTCAGAATTGAATAAGCCCTTGAGAACATATCCATTGGAAGAAAAATCTAAATCTGTTCATTAAAAATATTCTGACGTGGGCTATACACAAGCCAGGCCATATAACACAGAAAACAGACTAGAGTGTTGATGCAAGCCCTGGAAAAGCCAGAAGATGATGTGCAAAGTCCTCCAGCAGCAGAATATGGGCCGATGATTCACAAAGCACTGCTCTGTGAGAGTTTAGTTTGCAGATAACCTGCAGAATTTGAAATCTCTGGTTTGGGTGGGAGACAGAAATCACAGAATCACAACACCCTGGTTGTTCTATTTCTGTAACTTCAGACACGTTCCTAAAAAAATTACAAAGTCAGAAAATGGCCCATGTCTGCATTTGCAAATTAAAAAAAAAAAGAAAATCAAAACGCCCTTCTCTATTCAAAATTTCTTATTTCGAAATAAAAATATAAACAAAACTGCGACTTGAAGAAATAATTGCCGCACTTTAAAATCCACACTCTATCTGTGGGCATGGCTCCTTTGGTTTCCCACAGTTGCCATTCGTGCCTGGCCACTTTGCACTGCCCAGCCGGTGCTCACAGCGCACACGTGTCCCGCATGGGGTTCAACCTTCTCCGTTGGGGAATTCCCACTGCTGAGACACAGCAGAGTCACACAGTGCGCTGCCTTGGGTACTCTAAAGCGCACAGATCTCAAAGCTAAGAATGATACACGAAGGTAAAAAAACCCAAAGCCTTTGAATACATTTTGAATTTGTACTTGATGAAGCAGTTGCCTACCTGAGCTGTAGTACGGATCTTCTCCAGGAGGTGGAAGATGAAGATGTCCCCATTGATCAGCCTGATCTGCAGGTTGAGCAGCACAAGCAAACCTCCTCTTGGAGGGCAGCTCGGTGTCAAGCAGCATCTGCTGCTTGTGTAGGCCAAATCGAGGATGCCCTGGGGTAGGACCAAGCGTTAGGCAATCCTGAGAGCACAGGTGCCTGGAACATGGTGCTTCCCTGCAGGTACGTGTAAAAGCAGCTGCCCAAGCAATCACGCCTTGTGCATCTGCCTGTACGGCTTTTTGGTAGATGTTAGGGAGGTCGAGTTCTCCAGAGCTGGAAATTCCTGCAAGCTGGATGAAAACCAGGGTATGGAGAGTGGAGGAAGTGCTGCGTCTGCTATGGGCAGGCAGGAGAATAATGCTGCTTTTCTTCAAGAAAAAGGGGCCAGCGGTAAGTGAGTCCCGGCAGCACGGGCTGCCCAGGCACATCCCCAGCCTGAGGAGATGGGCAAGGTGCGAGCAAGCCGGTGTTTTGGGTTTTATTTTTTGGTGGGTTTTTTTTAAACATTTGTAGAAGGTAAATACCAGGCAACTGAGCACTTCACAACTACACTGCAAAATGGGAAGCAGAAACATGGGTGGATTTCCAGACAACTGGAAAACTATACTGCCAAAGTGTACATCAGGGAATTCAGGTGAAAAATAAATATACCATTATTTTTAATTTGCAATTTACAGAAATGTATATATACTTAAATATTAAAAGTGCATAGAAATCTCATCGCCATATCACTATAACAGCAAGTTTGCACATAGTGAGGTGGTATTAATAATTAATTTGATAATATATTCTAACACTTCAAGATTAAAATGCCTATTCTTTTTTACCTGTTGTGCCACTAGTAAAACAGACAATTGATAGATCTTCTGGTCGAGGAGGCTAGAAATACACAAGGAAGACAAGAAAATCTCATCAATCAAATGCAGAAGGGTCAATGGTAGACGGTTGTCCTTGTATAAACTTAAAGATCAAACCGATTATATTTCAGCTCTGCCATAAAAAACTTTCATTCCCCTTGGCAAATATGAAAGACCATCATAAAACCCTTTTTATCGCATGTCTTCAGTCAATGCAGAATCTATTCCTCCCTTATGTTTTGCTCCAGGTGCATTAGGGGCGTGCTTTAGTGTAAGAAGACTTTGATGGAATATTTGTCTTATAGTTAGGACTTTCAAGAACACCATCTATACCTGTAGATGTGTGTGGGAAAACTTGAGATAGTTTACTGATTTCCAGATGAATTCTGGAAATGTGTGGTTATCCATGCCAGAGGACAACTTTTCAAAAGCACTGATTGCTCCCATTTCCAGCAGCATCTCTGTATTCTCAGCTCCACTGCATGCGTGTGCTATTTTGGGTCACGAATGAACAAATAAGCAGCCTGAAAAAAATCAAAGGCTGCTTTTGAAAGTTTTGCATGAGTATGAGCAGCCAGTGAAAAATATCAATGCAATTTTCCAAAAATATCCCAGAGAAATACCGCCAAGTAGTGTTTCTGAGCTATAGAAACCCCACCAGAAAGCCAAGGGTGCAAACACATTCCCCCAGTGCTGCCTGGGTAAGGTAGTAGAATTTGTGTGCCTTAACACTTCCATTTAATTACTGTCTTGTTAACACATTCAACAAGGATGAACTATCTCAGTTAAGTGTCCCAGGCGGAGGATATGAAGCAAATACTGCACATCTCCAGGGGATGGTATGGACGGTCCCTGGGCTCCTCCACTGCCTCCCAAGCAGAGAGGGTCGCCAGGCATTGTCCCTATGGACACATACATGTCCTTCTACGCAGAGCAAACCCTTTTGCCAGTGAAATAAATGTAACACAACTAAACGCAGTTGTAAGTGGGGAAAGCAGCACGCCAACACTCACCACAGGCACATGTCGACTCTCACGGCCACAGTCCTGAAAGAGATTAAAGCAACAAACATTATTTCCACTTTAATCCCTGCCGTGTAACCCACTTGCTAATAATCTGCAAACCACTAAGGGAGAGTGTGAGCTGGAGCAGGAACATTTGTGGCTAATGCTTAGGTCATCTTTTCTGCCCAAAGTTTCTTGCACCAACTGAAATGCCATCCTAGGATTTCAAGTAGCGCCTGGGTTGGTTGAGCTGGATCGAGGCTGTTTCATACAAGTGTAAGGCTGTAGGTTTACATGTAGGAGGACAGTGTCTCGAACAGTAACACCCCTTTCCAGGCTTAAATAGCAATTGATATCTTACTTGAGTAGGAAGGTTTGAAATGCTGGCTCTCCTATCAACGAGGGATAACACTCAAGAGGTAACTGCACTGAGCTGTGCATCAATATTAACAGCCACAAACTGCTCTTTTGTGCTCTCCAGACACTGAATCTGCCACGCAGTTCACAAATCCCTGTTTATTTTACCGTCTTTTTACAGAAACTACAAAATATACTAAAAAAAAAGAGAGGGAGAGCAAGCTTACCTCCACCTCCTGCATGGTCTGGATGCGAACCCCACAGCGTCTGCCTCTCTCCGTCAGCTCCTTCTCAAAGGGGTCCATCAGGATGATGGAGCTCAGACCTGGCGTCTCTCTCCTCTCCACATGGTCGAGGAGTATTCTGGCCTTTTCAGGTTTGTCACAAATGACTGTGGAAATGTCAGCTGGAAGAAAAGCAGGAAATCAGGCTGTTTACAGGAAATCTTTTTAAATGCAATACTGGCCGCTGGCTCATAGCTAACATTGTATCAGTTCTGATATTCACTTCAGGCTAACATCACAAATCCCAAAATATAACGCGCATTTCTCTTAGAAAATTACTACAATTTTAGCTAACTTAAACCAATGCCAAAGCTGTAGTGACATCTACAATTATTTTGGGATTCAGTTCAAAATACTAAATAAAATTGCTCACCACGTGGGCTAAAAAATCTAGGAGGCAAAATACGAAGCAGGACAGGAGTGGGTGGCCCTGGAGTAATTCCCCCACCAGAGCAGCCCCATCCACAGCCACGCACAACCGGGCACGTGGGAAATGCAGCGGAGCCAGCCCTGACCCAGCCTGGGGACACACGCTGCCCAGAAACCTCTCTGAGTGACTTCAAGACACTCAATGAGTAAATTCACCTGTCCTTTGGAAAGCAGAAGAAAATGAACCATTCTGAGCAACAAAACTGGTTTCCGAGAAGATTACAACAATTTTGTTTTTACCTGTGTTGACGATGTAACGAATGGCTCCAGGACCTAAGGTGTCATAGAGGGGAACCACCACCATGGAGTAGGTGTAGCAAGCCAGCTCAGAAATGATCCACTGCAGGAGGACATCAAAGCATGAAGGTGAGAAGGGGGCCATGGAAGCAGATTTAACACACTTGAGAACAAGCTTCGAGTACAAAGCAATTTCACAACTCCGGAACATTATTAAAACAGCATCAAGTTGAACTTAAAATCTCACCTCCGGGCGGTTTTGAGCAAAGACTCCGATGAACTGCTCTGTGGATGGCTTGCAGCCCTGCTGAAGCAGCCCTGAACCCAGAGCTTCTGCTCTTTCAGCCACCTGGAATTTGGAGAGGAAAAAAACAAACGCATTGAAGAAGAGGAATACAAGCAATACTAAACGAACCAAGTCTTAGCTTAACACCCCCATCTTCTGCCAGGCAGAGCAAGAGCATGGGGGGAGAGGACTTTTTGGGGTCGTCATTTCCAGCTCACCTCCTTGTAGGACAACCACTGGTAGGGCTGCTTGGGCTTCCTGAAGCCCAGGCAGGGGCAGTTTTCTGGAAGACACAAGCAGAGAGGATGGAGTTATGGGGGCAGTGCTAGGAGTTAATACACGGTACTACGCTGCGGGGATGCAGCAGAGCCCTCCCAGTCAATCCGTTGATCTCAGGGTCGGCTCTTGCTCCTGGGGCAGAGCTCGCAGCAAGCCTGATCAAATTAAACACGTGAGTGCAGCTAACGAGGGACCAGCTGCTGGAATCTCCCCAACAGTCGCGTCCATCCTCCTCCCTGAGCTGCAGAGGGGACAGCAGCAGTTTGCCCCAAAACAGCCTCAGTAAAAGACATTTCTCCAAAGACAGCGTGAGCATCAGTGTCTGATGAGGGCTTTCATCCCAAACACCAGCTCCTGCTGCTTTCCCTGCCTTTTGAGTTAAACACTTCAAAGTGAAAACTGAGATTCTACGATTCTATGATTTTTAGTGCAGCCTGCTCCGGAGGAGAGTAAAACAATATGCAGCACTACATGACAGGAGGAATATTTGAGAAGTTTAATTAATTTGCTAACTGTACTTACCTGCACAAGATCCATCCCTACGTGCACCTACTGAGTTATTTATTTACCCCTGTCCTGCAGGGTGAAATATTTGCAATTCCACTGAGGCTTCTGGAGGCAACAAAAATAATAATCTGACAATGAAATTGTGTTCAATGAGGTGAGATGTTGTAAGCAGCAGACACAGAAACAGCTATGATAGAATAGCTAAGAGTCATCATGGCATTTTGGAGTGGGAAATGATGTCTCACAAGCATGTGAGAGCTCTTTGATGGTACCATCAATCATGAGGTAAGGGCAAGGGACTGATACACCACACTCAGCTTTCCTAAGAGCTTTTGGCAGAGTCCTTTACCCTGTGTGTTGTGGAATAAAAGGTAAGCTGGCTGAGTAACTGATGAAAAAGCAGTAACAAGCAGAAATAAGTATCAGCATTTGCAATGAAGGAAGAGCTCTTTTGGATTCCACAGTTCTATGCCCAACCAACCCCTTTTAATGTATTCATAAATGTTCTGGAAATGGATAATGCGTGACGAGCTTTACTGATGCTGCAAAGTTCAGGCTGTTGAGCTGTCTGCCAGTGGCTGCAAAAAGATCTTGTGGTACCGAGAAACTGTGCAGTAAATCTCAATGGCATTAAGGGCAAAATAACGCACATTGCAAATAATAACCCTAATTAAATACCCATGCTCTGAAAGCAGCATCCACACCACCATGGGCAGCGCAGGCTGCAGCACCCACCGGGCCCCTCGCTGGCCTCCTCCTCCCTTGGCCTCCACTCCTCGGACCTCCCGCTCTCTGCATCTCACACTTTCCCAGCCTCTCACTCTATTTGGGCCTCCATCTCTGGGTCTCCCCTCACTTTTTTTCCACTCTATTGGCCTCCACTCCATGGGCCTCCCATTCTTTGAGATGCCCCCTTGCGGGGCCTCCCACTCTGTGGTCCCCTCAATCGCTTCCATCCTCCCACACCTTTTCAGCACCTCCACTCTTTGGGCTGCTATGCTCATTTGATGTTCTATACTTTTGTGGATTCCCATTCTCCTTTGGCCTTTGAGTCCAGATGGGTCTCTAGATCATTTGAGCCTCCCAAACTTTTATGGGCTCCCATGTTCTTTCAGTCTCTACACTCTCTGAGCTTCCCTAAGCCTTTGAGCCTCCCACACTGGCTGGGTCTCTGCATCATCTGGTCCTCCACCTCTCCTAGGTCGCCTTGTCATGGTGCCCTCACCTGAGATGCTGAATCCCCTTCTGAAAACCTCATACATGGTCCTGGCGTCATCGTAGTAGTGTGTCAGCAGCTGTGGGTTGTCCCCAATCACCGACCGGCGTGCCCCAGCCTGGCCCTGTGCAACACAACATGACACAACGTGACACAGTCATCAGCACCACCCAACAGAGATGGGGACACCCCGAACCATAAAGCAGCACATTCCCCAAATGCAGGAGAAGCCTCTGCAGCCACAGATGTGTTCCTGCCCCAACACCCAAAGGGATGGGAGAGGTGGGACGTCCACCTCAGCACCCCAGTAACATGGAGCACCACCTGCCCAGAGAGGAGCGCTTGACCCGGCTCATTGACGTAGGAGATGGTTGATGTTGCCCAAGGAGATCTGAGGAGAAATTATAAACCTGTAAGTCATGGAGTGGGCGTGTGCGGGGGGAAAACGGGTTGCTCTGGGCTCCACAGGCACCATCGGCACCCTCTCAAGAACATCTAGACCAACACGAAGGACAGACTGAAGCAGAGGCCAGACTCCAGAGCCCAGTGCCTGGGCTCAGCAGGGCTGTTTTAGGGGTGAGCAAGGGGCAGCAGGCAGAGTGAGAGGGACTGAACCAGGACTACGCTGTGAGCCAAGAGAAAGTCTCACTAAAGCCTCAAGCACAGGGGAAAACTGCCTTGGAAAATGTAAATAACCCCCAACCTTTAAAAAAGTTGTTGGAATTAAAGACAATAAGGTTTTAGATGGCACATCACAAAAGGCTTTAAATTCTCGTTACACTTTCAGGTATTAACTTAAGTAGAAACAATTTTCAGAAATATTTCTGCTCTTTAAAATGGAACAGCTTCATTAAACTTTAAAACCTCTTCCAAGCATGAAAATTGATAACTCCTGAGCGTCTAAGCATGGATTTGGGTCTACTTTTTCTTATTATTACAGAGTTTGCAGCAGCAAAGTCAGTGATGGGCACACACAAGAAGTGCCAGCTGATTTGACCTTAGCACCTGGTGCCTTTTGGTGGTTTCTCCCACACAATGGCAGCTCCAGTAATTTTAGGTCATGAATCGTTAAGCAAAACTAAGACCAAAATGTTACTGAAAATCTAAGAGAAAAAATGAATGGGCTATATTTTAGTACTCCACTTTACAGAAAACATTGAATTAAGGAACGAGGTGATCCATGGCACAGCAGATTACACAGCTGAGTTCAGGATGAGTTTGGGGAGCCCTCTAAACAAACAAAAGCACCACCTGGCATCCCCTGCTGTCATTCCCAGGCAGGCAAACCCCAGGTAAAACCCAACCTTCCTCCCGGGCTGCCCCTGGCCTCACCTCCACCTCCTCTGACTGCATCCGCAGGTCGCAGGGCGGCTTCACGGCCCGGGGCCGGCTGGCGAACCAGTAAGCGACGACGGCAGCGAAGGCACCGATGCCCACCAGTGCCGTGGCCGGCAGGTTGCGGAAAAACTGGCTAAGGTCATCGAACTCAGGGAGCCGCAGGCTCCGCAGGATTTCCTGAGCCTGCATCTTCTCCACGAGCGAAATGGCAAACTCTGCAAGAGGCAGAAGGACATGGTCAGGCCCCGGGCAGCGCGGGTCTCTGTGCAGCTCAGGAAGGGGAAAATGTGCTTTCCCTTGTCAGCCATTGCAAACATGCTGCTTTGCTGACCCATGGGGCTGCCGGCCAACAACAGCCTTAACTTGAGAAGAGCAGCATCTATGGAAAAGATAAGAGAAACGAGGAAACATCCCTGCAAGGGTGAGCAGGAGCAGACAGCTCACTCTTAAAGGACAAACGAGTACGCACATACACGAGGCGATGCAGCTGCAGTTATCTGTAGCAGACAGATGCTGTGATAAGCTCTGGGATCCAGCTACAACTGTACCCTCAAGGCTGTCAGGAGGTTGCTCTGCCTTCCCCGAGCGGGACCAGGGCTGTGTGACAGCCACAGCCCGCAGCAGGAACAGGTAGCGGGGCAGCGATGGGCAGCAGGGCAGGGACGGCGACAGGCAACACAGTGCCAGCTCCGGCCACAAGCCCTCAGCTCACGTGGAGCGGGGCAAAGCCCACATGGCTCTGCGTGCTAAACAGGGTGCAGACATGCTCCAAAACAGCACTTTCTGCCAGCTTTGCATTCTCAGCTTTGAGTTCCTTATTATTTACATCAGGGTAAATTACAGGTGACTTAAGCCAAGGAAAGTTTCGTTTCATTACCTAAATGTTTCCTGGAAGAAACAAGAAGGGAGTGCAGAGCGGGGATAAGGGAGTGCCAGGGTATCAGGCTGGGACCAGGCCACCACAGGGTCCCCACCCTGCAGCCCCACCAGACACAATGCCTTTGGGTGCTTGATGGGGCGATGGGTGGCTCCTGGAGGGAGGAGAAATGCTGGGGCATTCCCCACTGGGTAGTCCCTCAGGGTGCAGTCCTGGCATGGGAAATCGAAAGCTGGAGCCTTGGCTCCTGGCAGGACACAGTGGGGGTGCTGGGGATCCCCCAGCCCCCACTGCCAGCCCCTGCACAGCTCCAACAGTACCGAAACGAAAAACAAAGGAAACGCCTTTTCTCCATTTCTGTAAAGAGGGCTGTGCATGGAGGAGACAGGCAAGGGGACAAGTTTTATGACACAGGATGGTAACACTCCGCCATCCCCAGCTCATTCCCTTTAGACCTGCCAGCATCTCTTCGCTGTGAGCGCAGAGAGGATGGCTCTTGCTTGTGCCAGACTCACCAGTGAGAGCTCCTCACTGGAAAAGCAGAGGGCACGCAGCTGAGGGGGTGCATTTCCAAGTAGAGTCACTGTACACTGCCTTAATTTTCCCTTTCACATATAAAGAAACACTCAATGGAGAGAGGAGCTGGGCACCTGGCTCACTGCTCCTGGGATGCGAGGTGAGGCTGTCCTCAGGGGACTTGTGTTTTGGTGTTGAGTACACAGGAAGCATTTTAAATAACTGGTATTTACAGTAATGGCCCAGTATTGACTCCCTGCCAGGGAGTCTCCAATAAGGACCAGCCCTGCAAGGGACCATTGGAGTAGACACTGCAGAGGAGGGGTTCCGAACAGTTGAGGTTTCCTGTTAAGCCCCACAGCTCTATTTATGACTTTACTAGCAGTCAAGATCGTAAAGAAAAAGATTTTCTGCTGCAGGAGCCCAGGCTGCCCCTTTCCTCCTGCCCTCTGGCCTCGCTCCAACTTGTGCAGCTCCTGAGTGATCAATGGAGGGGCTTTGCTCCCATGGGGGAGCCAGGATTCCTGCACAATGGCACCACTGACGTTACCACAAACCAGCTTTTTTCCTCCTGGGAACAGTGTCTGGGTTATGCTGAAGGTCACAACTACGCTCTCGCAGCCTTTTCCTGTCTTTCTGCCAAGAGAGCTCTGGAGGTCGGTGCAGGCCAGGCTGCAAGCAGGGGGACACCCCTTGCACAGAGCTCTGGAGGAGGCTTTTTAGTTTGCATGAGCAAAAAACCACAGCGAACAATTAACCTGGTCCCTTGTGGGGCTACAATGTGGTGGGAGGCAGCAGGGAGCGGTGGCAGTACCACAGAGCCCACATTCAGGACCATCTCACTCAGGTGGGCTCTAGTGCAGTCACCCCTTGGGCGAGATGCTGCACCCCAGTGCCATCCCAGCATCCCACATCCACCGCTGCACCCCGGTGCCAGCCCAGCATCCCGCACCCACCATGGCATCCCGGTGCCAGCCCAGCATCCCACATCCACCATGGCATCCCGGTGCCAGCCCAGCATCCTGCACCCACCACTGCATCCAGGTGCCAGCCCAGCATCCCACATCCACCATGGCATCCCGGTGCCAGCCCAGCATCCTGCACCCACCACTGCATCCAGGTGCCAGCCCAGCATCGCGCATCCACCATGGCATCCCGGTGCCAGCCCAGCATCCTGCACCCACCGCTGCACCTCGGTGCCAGCCCAGCATCCTGCACCCACTTCTGCTCCCCCAAGGGCTCCCAATTCTGCAAACCCTCTGGGAGCACAGCCAGCCCCTCCAAGAATGGTTGTGATGATCCCAGCAAATAGAATAGCATACAGATGTTGTTACCGGGCAATATCCATCCATGGAGTAATTGTCTCCTGAGTTTTGAGTATTTTTACAGAAATCTGCTTGTACAATAAAATATTAACTACATGGCTGCAATGATGTTAGGATGAACTGAGACAGAGCGCCGATTTCTCCCCTCAATACTTCCCAACATCAGGCTATGAAAAGCAGCTTGCCAAACACGCTTTTACTAGTAAACTACAAAAAGTGGGAGAGCTCAGCAAGGGAGCTATTCACTTACTCATGAATTAGCTATTTGTGCAAAAGCATTTCAGTCAGTCCCACTTAAAACTGCTCCCGGAAACACAGCCTGTCCCGCCAAAGGCAGCCGCCCAATTTGCCACGGTTGCCGGTTACACTGAAATCTTGAGAATAACTCCCTTGACATCAGCCTGTAAGCACCAGTTTGTATCCACCTGTGCAGCCAAGCTGAAAGCAGGAAGTATTGGATGCCAGCCCCTACACAATATGGGAATAAAACTATTTCTGTTATCATACAGGTAGTGAAGAAAATGTGATTACATCTTTACTGACTTTGCATCAGGTGTCATTTAGGTCAGTAGCTGGGATTTTGAAAAAATTTGCTCTAGAGGCATCAAAAGCACACTTTCAATCTGCCAAAAAAAAGGTATGATGCCTTAATACAGAATTAAGAATCATTTATAATTGCTGGGAGGTATTTAGCTTGAGCAAAGTGATGCGCACGGTGCTTCTTGGGTTTGCGTGGAACGTATTCCCCTTCTTGGGGTGGTGGCAGGGACACCACGGACAGGGTACTCTTGGCAGCATCTGTCTCTGCGTTGTGGTAAAACGTGCTGCAGCAGCCAAAGGTACAGGGAAGACCTACAGTGAAACTATTTAAATTGCACTAATTCCATCCATCTCTAGGAGGAAAATCAGAACAATCATCTCAGTCAAATGCTCATGGTATATTTATTATTTCTAAGCACTTGTACCACATTCTACTAAATTCCTACTTGGGACATTATTTCACACCGACCTGAAGTTTTTGTTGTGCAGCAGATTCTGTCCCTGGAACAGTTGGCTGAATCCCTCATTCATAAACACATCAGCTGGATTAAATGCATATGACTGGAAAATAAAAATTCACTTTTCCCTACTCTAGGGAAACTGCTGGCCCACGGAGGTCAGCACATTTCTATGGTGAACTTCGAGACTCCTGTGATAATAAAGTCTGCAAGGATTTTTAGATCCTTTACAATTCAACTGAAAAAAAAACCCAACCAACCAACAACACAAAAAAAGAATAACAACAACGCCAAAACACCCACCACTCCACCCCCACCATGTAAGTACTTCTTGTTAGTGACTCATTTTAAATATACTGCAGGTCACCTCAGAGAATGACACAGTGAAGGAAATGTCAGCAATGGGAAATTGTGTCTGAAAATACACTTGAAAGCAGAAGTCCCCTGAAAATACACTTGAAAGCAGAAGTCCCTTGAAAGCACAAAGTCCCTTTGTGCAGCGACAAGTGTGCTGGGATCCCTGGCAGAGCTAAGGAAAAGTGTTAGTGGTAAGGAGGATCTTCATAAACTCATCTGTTTATATTTTCCCACTTCCACTTATAATCTAAGTTCAATGAAGACTAAACATATACATCAAGAACCAGATCCTGCTCTCAGGAGTGAACTTACCCAGTCAAGGGAAGTTCTCAGCACCTTTGAATCCTCTCATTCTACTCGAGACCTGTAACTTCAGTCACTGACACGTTTCTGATCACATTCAGCTTCTGCACTACAAAGCACATGGGGATTGGCTTTCCCAACTCTTAATCTTGATTTTGCATCCCAAAGGAATTTGTGATGAGCCTGTACTTGATCTGTGTGGGGCAGCAAACCTGCCTTGGGAAGGTGGCCAGGAAAGGGCCCAGGTGTGTTTGGGAGGAGCAGTGTGGTCCAGAGAGAGGAGAAACAGAGGAACACCTCAAACCCCCAACACCTCAGTACCCTCCCAGCCCGGGGATGCTGCTTCTCCCTCTTCTGCAGAAACAGCTCAAGGCTGCCCAGACCACAGCCTGCTCCGAGGATGATCAGGAAAAATAAATAATAATAATTAAAAAAAAAAAAGCCAGCATGGTGGGGCTGTGTTTCCCATCAGCAAGGCAGCCATCGCACCCCAGATGTCTGTCTGTCATCTCAGTCTCAGCAGCAGGACAGCCTCTGCACCCCATCTCCAGCGGTTTTGCCCCATATCGGTTACCCGCACTGAGCCCACTGCCCCGCTCCCCATGAGCGAGCAGAGCACCATGGCTGTGTGCGTGGCACGTGGAAACACCGACATTTCCATTACTTCACATTACCACTGGAATTCTGAAGTATTTCCGTGACAGACAGATAGAAATGAATATGCAAGGCGAGGCAGAAGAAAGCGGTTCAGAGAAAGGAAAAGGTGCCGGTTAGTTGCTGGGAGGGAACAGCCATGGGCAAGAGTCTGGGGCTGCCCGAGTTGGCTGGCACACCCCAAGCCTCCCCAAAACCCGGGTTTGGGGTGAAAAAGGCTTCTGCAGTCAGTCTTTGGGTAGGTAGGAGGGACATTGGGCTTTGAATCGCTTACCAGCCTTTGTTAACAAGCCATCACTGCAGGGCCAATGCTTATCTATTTATTTTTTTTAGATACAAATGGCACTGTTGTGGGATTTGGTTTTCATCTTTTCCTGCTGGAAGTGATTCTGTAACTCCAGTGCAGTCAATGGAGTTTTAGTGACAATAACCAGTGTGGGAACAGCCTCAAACTACTGGTGTATGCATAATGTAATTAACATTTTACCCGTCCATGCAATCACATCCTTCCTACCATTACATCAGCACCCGGGCGCCTGCTTGGGAAGGAGAACTCCTTTTGAGACGCCTTTATCCTCCTGCCCACCGCTTATTCACAGCAGGGTAGGGAAGAGGCAGATGATTTATTTTAGGCTGGAAACTGGGCACAATGTCTAAATACTATCCCTGTATTCAAGCACCAAAAAAGGCTATTTACATTTGACTTTATAGCACAAAACCAAAATCAAATAAACAGCTTGTTGGTCTGTCTGAGTGAATTAACTATTTGAGGTGGCTGCAGACCGTTGTAGTCATTAACACTTGGAAGAATGAATCCTGCCAGCAATTGCTAACCTAAAGATATGTAAATCCTTTCAGTTTTAGGTCAGTCTGCTACTCGAACAAGGTAAGAGTGACTTGCAAAACACCTAATCACAAACTAGAGACTACTGACCTTGCAGCTCTAGACATTTTGAAGCCCCTAGTTGAGTCTTGCTTTAACACATATCTCAAGACTGTAGGGTAAAGTGTCCTTCAGCTGAATGTTGCTCATTATACGCTAAAATGATTATGTAACCAGTATGCAAATGTGTAACCAATTGGCTCTTTAGGTCTGCCCTGAGCAGTGATGAGATTTTGTATATAATGGCTGCTACTTTTCTTTCTGGTATGCTGGCTTTATTCCCTCACCCAGACTTGCACAACTCTGTAACAAAAAATATCTCATCTCTGTGTGCTACAATTTGGCCTTTTTTTTTTTTTTTTTGCACACCGGATGACAGAACCCCGTTTTTGGGACACCACCATCGCTCAGAGCCCGCGGACCCACAGCTTCCCCGTGGGAGCTGCAGCAAGAGGAACATCCCCGTGCTCACCATCAACCCGTGTCCTTGGCTACGGCACCGGCTGCTCACTCATTTCACTGAGGAAACGGAATTTACAGGATCTAAGACATCTCAATCCAGAGAGGCAGATTTAGAGGGATTTCGCTCAAGTGAAACAGTAGGTTTTTTTAACTCCGAAAGCTCTGTTTTCTCACATTCAACTCCGCAGACCCCGGGCTCTGAGATTTGTAGTTGCTTTCCTGAAACGGGGTCGGCGGCAGAAGATTTGCACAAGGAAGCACCCAGCAAAGTTTGGCCCGTTCTCCTTGACCTTCCCCTGCAGAAGAAAACACGCTCGTTGTACTCTGTACACAAGGTTCAGGGGATTCTGAGATGAGGATTCAAATAATCTTGTGACTATGTCACCACACACGGGTCTCCATTTACAGAGGGTAAGGGAGCATCAAAATTCACAGGGACACACAAAACTGGCAGGTGTTAGCTGGCTGCGTCATTGGAACCCATTTTCTAATTTTAACAAAAGCTATTGCAATGATTAACATGTTTCTGGAAACACATGTGCGGAGGTTGCTGTAACCACACAAGCAAAGGGCATTTGGGGATTCTGTGTATTGTTTGCAGACTGCAGGGTTTTTTTGTTTGGTTTGTTTGTTTTTTTCTTTTTTTTTTAAAAACTTTTTCCAAGCTTCATGTGAGCATGCAGCGCGATAGCAATTCTGGGAGGAGCTGCTGTCATTAAGTGCTGCTCAGGTACCACTGACTTTCTCCAGCTTGGCCAAGGCAGCAGCTCTTAGGACACCACAAGCTCTGAATTCCTAATCACCGCTGTAATTAAAACGAGAGACGATACCAAGCCAGCCTCTGCCATGCACCTCCACAAATGTTGCTTGGACAGGCACAGAAGATGTGTTGGATGAACCTTCTGTTCCCAGTCTAAGGCCCATCTGGGTTGTGGTCAGGCTCTGCTGAGGACTGGGGACACTGGCTTGTCTGGAACAGACTAATGGGTGATCTAATGAGATCCCCAACCACAAAAACTGAAGTCCAGCTTTGTTGTGCTGCAGCCACAAATGCAACATCCAGTTTATTCCAAACCTGCAGATTTTCTCTCATTTGTTTCAATTAAAGAGGAGAAAATATGAGAAGCCTAAGAAACTCGACCACCTTTCTATTTTCAGCTAGTTTAAGATTAGGTCAATTTTATTCTCTGTTTTTATAGTTTTATGCTACATTGTTTATGGAAATGGTAATATCACACTTCATAGCAGGCACAAAGCTTGAACAGTGTTAAACACAGAGAGAAAATTCCATTGTATAGTTATTGATCATTACGGATAGCTACTGACAACCTTACAGAAGGGTTGCACTGCCAGGAGACAGGAGGCCAGACAACCTGTGAGCCTCACAAACTGCTGGAGAGAGAGTACAGGGGGTGATAAATATAAAGGGGAAAATATAAGCTCCAAAGGTATCCAAAACTGAAAGAATCAGGGGGCAGAAATACAGTAAACAGCCCCAAAATGAAGCAGAAGTCCAGCGATACTTGGCTCACACACTACTGCAGGACTCGTGTCCACTTGCAGCCTACACAGGTCATCGTGGTATAAACAGGTTGCCACAACAGTGACCCAAAATGTGACGTTTCTTGGCTGCATCCCTGTGCCAGCAGCTCGGGCACCAGCAACGCCCAGCCCTGTCCCGTCTCACGCTTCCTCAGATGTGTGCACAGGGACCCTCTGTGCTCTGCAAGGATTAATCAGTTGTAACCACTTGGGATTCAGCAATTATTGGGATTATCGGCCAAACTGAGGCTAATACTATTTAAAATTTTCTTAAACTTTACCTGCTTTTGCTCCTGTAAATGAGATGTTTCACTATATCCTCTTTCCCCATTTAATGTCTCTCACCTTCAGTCAGATCAAACTGAAGCAGCTGCCGTGTCATGTATCACTGCTGTGATTGTTGGGACAGTATATTTCCGTCAAAACTGGTTTCCATTTAAAAAAAACCACCACCAACAAAACACACCACGAAAAACACCCTACCCACCAAAACCAGAACAAAAACTCTTGCAGGTACTTAATTTTACTCACTGTGAGTGAAATAACTCCCAAGTGCAACAATATATAAACCACAATTACTGTGTTTTACTTAGGTTCTTTGCAGAGTCAAATCATAATTGTATATTTAACTTAAGAATCAAAGCAAAGGCATTAGTCTTCATTGACTATGGTTCCACTATAACTCAGTGAGTCATAACTGGGGGGAGGGGAGAAACACACCAGTTTAGAGATAAAAATTGCATTTTTTGGATTATTATGCCGGGACTCAGACAACATAAGAAGGTGTGCGAGGCGATGGATGCAGAATATGGTTTTGTGCTTGGACGTCTGTTTGCATGGATAGCGAACAAGGGAGGAAAGGCACACAATGCCTGCCAGGCTGCAGCACTCCTCCAAGGAGCAGATACTGGAGAAGCACCCAGTGAGAAAGAAATGTAATAAAAGCAGGTTATGATTTTTATATTTTATTTTTACTAATGAAAAACATCCTTCTCCATGTTCCTTTGGGAATCAGACCAGTCCAATCTGTTAAACTGGCCGTTTGCCAACAAGGCTATTAAAGAATAAGGTTCCAATGGTGCATAAGCCTCTTTATCTCAAATTGCTTTCGTGCCCATGGAGTCGGCTGGGGGCTCGGTGGACCCCGAACTGGGGGTCTGGGTTGTGGGAAGCAGACGTAGGGCTGTGGCAAGGCCATCAGGGACCATCCCTGTCCCACTCACCCCCCCGTGCTGTCCCTGCCTGGTCAGCATGGCAGAGTTATCTGCCCTGGAAAAAGGCTTTACATCTGGTCAAGCCTTTTGATCTGCTGGAGAGGAATAAAGCAAATAAAGTTCACAGTGAGGAAGCAGGTAACACTTTTGCGTGACCTCTGGTTACTGCGCAGAGAGGACAGGGATGAATGAAAGGGGTTCAGCATGTGGTTGGGTTTGGGGCATAAATTTGGACTGGTGATCTAAGAGGGATTTTTTTTTTTAGGAGAATCAGGCAGAAAAATGCCTGATGCAGAAAAAATGTCTCAGAGAAGGCTACAAAAAGATTTGGTATCATTATATATACATATATACACATACAATTATATATATGCATATGTGGATGTATATGCTTGTAAGTGCATGCACATATATATGTACATAAAGAACATATATATATATATATATATATAAAAATTTCCCCCTATTCTGGATGACTGATGATTAACACTTGTGCCAGTACCATTATTGCAGAGACATCTCACGCTCCCCAAACAAACCTCCTTCTCGCCAAGTGTCTGAAGTGTGGACAGCACCGGCTCCTCCCCAGCCCAGCCCCTGCCCCACGCTCTGCTGTGGCTCCTGGGGACCCGGCGTGGGGACCCACTGACCCCCCGCCACCCCAACAGCAAAGGCAAGATGCGGACAAAGGATGGGAATCTCCAAGCAACCGGGAGAAACGGCATTGGCCTCTGCTCCAGGCCCTGCCGAGAAACGCATTTGCAAGACATAAGATCTTTGCAAGCATCTGCTAAAAAGGGAAAAATGCTAACAAGGAGCTCAATGTCCTGGAAGTCCAATTTTAACAGCAAAAGCAGAGTAATTGCACATAAACAGAAGTATTTAAAGTATCTAAAATATCTACAGTGTACCTGTCCCTTGCCAAGAGAAATTATTCAATAAATGATTCAGTGGCTGTGTGGAGATCTTATTTTATATGCTTCTAGTGTTTCAGAGAGCAAAATCCACCGCCTGTGCTCAGAGCCACACAGGGGCCACGCCATCAGCTCATCCTCATCTCGCTGCACCAGGCCCACCTATTCAGCCCACGGAAGCCTTCATCCTCTGGTCCCACACCTCCCCGCCACACTCGGCACAGCTCGCACATGTGAACCAACCTAAAAATACCTTTCACGGCCCTGAGCAGCTCAGCACAGCAGTACTCTGAAGCCACTGTGATTCATGCATACAAGGAAAGCTGACACTGAGATCCTGGTCCAGATCTGCCACTCATATGGATAACGAAGCACTAGGAAGCCCGTGTAAGTATTTTAACTTTCCTACCAGGAGGGAAAAACTGAACAGCTCAGAACTCTGTTCTCTCTGGAGTCTATCAATTGCCTAAGACATGGTGATGAAAAAGCTCCTCCAGCTGCTGAAATGTCCTTAAAATGTTACCCAGCACAAGCATGTGATGAACCAGAGTCACAAGGTTTCACTGACCAGGCTGGAAATCTCAGCCTGTCGCTGCAGAGGATGAAGTTCAGATGGCAAAACCCACCTGGGCTATTTTTGCACCCACCGTCCCCCTCATCACGCTCATCTTGCCACTCTCATGCCAGCATCGCTGCTGTGTGCTCAGGCAATTCCTCCAAGCTAAAATGTGATCCGGCCAGAAGAAAAAGCTAACTCCCAAAGCTGGATGGTTTTCTGGCTCCTTGTTCTTCTGACTGCAGCTGCAGGACCGCTGGCACAGCTGGGCCAAAACCAGCTCAGGCACTGCAAAGTTTCGCCTGGGCGAACCCCAGCCTGACCCTTCCCTGCGATCACAGGGCCCATGGGAGCAGCCCATAGAGATGACTAAAGCGGGAGAGAATTTGCCCCTCAGCCTTATGACAAAGTTTACAGGTGCCAGTGAATCCCATGCGTGTTTGCTGGGGCTCATGTTTAAGTGCTGTGACCTGCAGGCATCCTTAAAGTGAGGCCGTTTTGTGTCCCTGCATTGCACAATGGTGCTGCTCTTGCCAGGGCTGGGGTTCAGTTCTGGAAGCTGCTTCCAGAACATCTGCAAAATTCCCTCACTTCCCAGAGGCATCTGTGATCATTTGTAAATCTCAGTTCTTGTGAAAAAGGGAGCTTGTGGGGTTTGAGGGAGGAAGGTTGCTGTTCTCATCTTTTTTTAGTGACTTTGATGGTTGATTGTTCCATATACTATATGGTTCTTGAATGCTGTGTGACAGGTAGCAAACAAACAGATTAAATAATTGCATAAAAATAGTTATCTGGGGCAGAGTACAAAGAGAAGCACTGAACAGAGAGGGAAAAGGCAGCTGCAGCCTTGACAGCCAGCTTTACAGAGCAGGACAGACGAAGATGCTCAGCAAAGAGCTTGGTGGCTCGTTGCCAGGCAAAGATTTGACATTTGCCTTCAAATATCAACTGGATTTAAACAAACCTTAGTACTGCCCTTTAGAGGCCATGGTCCAGCTAAGAACCTCAGAAACCTGCAGTTCTTGCAGCAGTGTCAGTGCTGGTCAATGCAGAGGCGCAGCAACCACCAGCCAGATGTGGGGGGCAGGGAAGGACGGGGTGTCCAACCGCAGCACTCAGAGAGTTGGGGAAGTTCCACTCCGGACCTCACCAATTCCCATTTCATTGGGTTTTTTTGATTTTGTTTTGTTTTCTTTTATGAAAAGCATACCTCGCATTTCTCAGCAACAGCTACAATTTGCCATTGTGCTGTCTGCTTCAGCTGCACTGGCACTCCCAGCCCAACCCACGGGCTGCCCAAAGCCCCAGGGATCATTTTTTGTACCCCTGCAGAGACTACACGCTGCCCTTCAACACACCCAGGGGGGATGCAGTCCCCTCCACAGCTTGCTGCGGGACTCATTTTCAATCTTCCTGCCTTCATGTGCCAGAGCCAGGCCCCCTGTGTTCATCTCAGTCTGCAAAGCCCTTAGCCCAGGGCTGGAAGAACAGAGATTTTGGGTAAAATTTGCTACCACAAGCACACAAATGTGCATCGCCCTGGCTGTCGTGGGCTGGTTCTGCTCTGCCCCCACATCAGGTCACTGCCAGGCAAGGACAGGCACAGCAGGTCCCAGCCTGGCTCAGCTCTCCATGACCGTTCACACCTGGCCTTTGGCCATGTCTGCATGGTCAGTATGTGCGAGACCGGTCGCAGTGACACAGGGGAGCTGAAGGGACACCAGAAGGCAGGAGCTGGCCCTGGCTGCTCTCCTACAGCATGCACATACTGCACCAGGTTTGATTTCTGCTTGATGTTCCTGAAAAAACCCTCCTTCTCAGTAGGCTGGGGTGACCCAAACCCACATCACTGATGGACGGAGCCGTGGGGCTCCTCCCCACCAACTGGTGCTCCCCTCTGCCTTACACCCACCATGGGCACATGGCTGTTGGCGGGAGCAGGTAACTGAGCTGGTACAAAACTAACTGTTGTGCAAAAGTAACAGAAAAAAAATGCTTCATTTCCAACCAAATCCCTACCTGAGGTGATCATATAGGGCAATGAAGCTGGGGAAGGGGCTGGAGCACAAGTGTGATGGGAGCGGCTGAGGGAGCTGGGGGTTCAGCTGGAGAACAGGAGCTGAGGGGAGACCTTCTGATCTCTGAACTGCCTGAAAGGAGCTTGGAGCCGGGGCGGGTCGGGCTCTGCTCCCCAGGAACAAGGACAATGGCCTCAAGTTGCACCAGGGGAGGTTCAGATTGGATATTACAAAAAATTTCTTCCCGTAAAGAGTTGTTGGGCATTGGAACAGGCTGCCCAGGGCAGTGGTGGAGTCACCATCCCTGGAGGGGTTTAAAAGACATGGAGGTGAGGTTCTTAGGGACACGGCTAAGTGCTAGAGTTAGGTTATGGTTTGATTCAATGACCTTGGTGGTCTCTTCCAATGATTCTACATGGCATCACAAGCACCAGTGGCATGATGGAGCCAGAAGGAGTCACGCAGAGAGGGCAGCTGGAGACCTTGGCAGCTGTAACTGTAGCACATGGTCACAGGGACTGGTCATAGGAGTCACCCAGAGATTCACCTGGTCGTGGCCAGTGGGAGCAGGGCAGGTCCCGAGCCCAACACACCCACCTGCCATCCTGCCCTGAGAGACCACAGCTGACCTGGGATCCCCTCTATGTGCTGGAAACAGCTGGATGGCACAGCAAGTCCTGCCAGTGCGAGGAGCCCTCCTGCCTGCCTCCTGCCTTTCCTGGGTGCCAGCACAAACATTTGCACAGAAGCAGCCCAGGGGCACTGATCCAGCTGCAAACCTTTGTGGGTTTGTTGCTACTGTTTCTTTTGGCGGCGGTACCAGAATAAAGTGGTTTCTGAATAACACTCTGAGCATCCTGCACGGCCATTGCAAGTACGGCAGCCCTGGGAATGCATCATCCAAAGTGACGCAGGAACCTAAACTAGCTTATAACAGGAGACTTTCCATAATGCTCAAGAGGCAACGCAACAGCATGCTCAGAGCTAGTCTTGCAGAGGATAGCAAAGAACAGGAACATTTTGTACACCACTTCCCAGTGGTATATTAGGCTGCGTTGTTTCACCAAAAGCTCAGACTGGACCGTAACTCTTACTTGGTCAAATTTCAGTTTCATCTTGCCTTCTGTAATATCAACAGTTATGTACAAAGTATTTGCAGGAGGGCTAAGCAGGCCAAATTGCAGCTGGCATTGCCTCCAGCCATGGGGACCCTGGAAATCAGGCCCCATGCTGTCTGCAGGATGCTGCCCACGCAGCATCACACCACAGATCTTGTCTGCCACTGCAGAAGATGTAGACTGAGACCTGCTAGCTTGTACCATATAGTAGCTAAGCGCTGTCTTTATTATAAGGAGCAATTCTCTTTAAGTCAGTATCACAGCCTGAAGAGCTCCAAAACTTTCTGGCCTGCCACCACGGTAAAAGCAGAGCCATGCGAACAGACAAGCAGACGAAAATGTCCTCTGCCACTTGTGTCTCAAAGGTGTGCCCATTAAGATGGTATTATGACTGTCACAATGGAATCTGAACCTAGAAAATGAAACTGAAAATGGGAGATTAAAACAAAGAAAAAAAAAGTAACAGTAGTGTCATGATCTAACTATAATACAGTTGTATCCCTCACTCACAGTAAGCTGTCTATAATTAGACCAGGTTAATTACCAATCAAGTGCCCTATAAGTTGTAGTGCTTTTCTGAAGGACCCTGTCCACACAGATAGGAAGGAGCGAGGGGACCCTGAAGGTCATAAGCACACCTGGAGAGAGCAAGGTTTTCTCCAGACCCGTGCACACATAACGTGACTGTCCAAATCAGGCCCAGGCTTCACCCCAAAACAAACCAGCAGCTGAGGGCGGCTTTGACAAGCTCAGGGCTTTATTTGGCAACCTTGCAGTGCAACAAGGGACAAGGAAATAAGGGTTAAGAAGGAAGCAGGTCATGTGCCAAAGGACCTGAAGGGAAGCAACTCCATCCTTGGAAGGCAGAGGCGCGGGCAGCGGAGGCCCCGTGCCAGCAGCCTGCGGTCATCACTGAAACACAGTGCCCACAAACAGCCAGAGCTTCTCAAAATAATCTCCGCATATTTTCTCTGTGTGAGAACATCAATGTGCTTTTAAAGGAACATAACTTTATGTTTCTCCCTTGCATGTGAAAAAAAACAGACTGATCACCGCAGAAATGGCTGCTGCGTCAGGGACTGCTCTCGCTGCATTGCTCAACAGCAAATAACCACATGTGGTTGGTGCAGAAGATTTTTCCAAGGAGGCCCCGCAGCTGCCCACATCCACTTTGGCAGGTGCACCCAGTGGCCATGCCTGACCTGCCATGCTGGACACCTCCAAGAACAAGCAAGTACCCTCCAGGAGCCTCTCTGAAACCCCTGAAAGCATCCTCTTACATTCCCAACCCTTACCCCAATCTGTCCTCATCATGCCCAAGGACAGAACACACCAGGGACAGGCACACACTAACGCAACATGGCAAAAAAGAAACCACATGATGTCCTGAGCAGGTATGCCATGCCTACTGATAAGGTTTCCATGCTCTGTGCCTCACTCCATGGTACCCCTAGCAGCATTTGCACCCCACACACAGCAGGCTCTTCCCACATGGATGAGGCACACACGCGGTTATGTGTTTGAAGGCAGCGTGAATCCACAGTGTTTGGTTAGGAACCAGACCATATAGTACGTTTAACACTTGCAACCTGCCACCACTGCCTAGCTTTGGCAAAGGCACATGTCAGCCACCGGTATTTGGAGGTCCCACAGACAGCAACGTCTGTCACAAAGTACCTGCCTTGAAGTCTGGGTGGTTGAAATTCGATATACAGAAGGCCTAGAAACCCGACGGGTGTCAACCACAATTAAATGAGTTTGCCAGCTTCTGCGGAGCTCCTGCTATTGCAAACAAGCCCTGATATTTTGAGGAACGAAGCCTAAATTGGCAGAGCCCTTCCACTGCACCCTTAGAAACCACCTTTCAAAGAACAGAGTTGCAGAATAGTTTGGGTTGGAAAGGACCTTCAAAGGTCATCCAGTGCCCCCCCTGCCACGAGCAGGGACATCTGCACCAGCCCAGGTTGCTCAGAGCCCCGTCCAGCCTGGCCCGAGATGTCTCCAGGGATGGGGCATCCACCACCTCTCTGAACAATCTGTATTTTACCACCCTCATTGTAACCAATTTCTTTCTCGTGTCTAGCCCATCTCTGTATCCAAGTGACCTTGGCCAGCGTGCAGGCAGAGCCCACAGAGGTGCTGGGGTCCTGGAGCCCCAGGGCTGGAAGCAGCAGCCGCTGCTGTTCCTGGGGCTCCCCTGTCTACACAGGACCAGCCGCCTTCAGCGCTGGCATCTCCAGCCAGAGCCAGGCTGGAGCTTTTTCCCCCCTCTAAGGCTGTTAGAAACACGTGAAACAACAGGAAACTGCAAAAGCCACAAACCCTTTCTGGTGCTGGTGTTTCATCCCTGTCCTACCAGCCACACCGACAGGCTCACCCCACATTACAACGCCAAGAAACACGGCCGAGATAACTTTTTCCCACAACAACAGAGCCCATGGGGTCCCTGTCTGCACCGAGGGGTCCCTCTCTGCACCAAGGGTTCCCCCACACCCCTTTTTTGTGTTTTGCGTCCCTCAGTATCCCAAAGCCCAAGTGCCGCAAAGCTGGCGGCTGCCCCGGCGCTGGACAAAGCCCCCCAAGGTCCTGCCCAGAGCCACCTACGCTCCTCACCTGCACTTCAATAATAATGATAATAATAAAAAAATAGCCACAGACTTACCAGCCGCAGAGAAATTCTCCTCTGTCCTCGTACACATCAGCTCATGGCTGGTCTCAGGCCGCTGGAGCTGCCGTGCATGTACTTGTTGCAGAACTGCTGACTCCAGGACGTCCCACCCCCTTCCCATCTGCAAACTGCTGAAAGAAGTTAAGCTCGGCTAATATCAGCTTAGGCTGTATTAGCGCAGCAGTGCCCCGGTGTAACCCTTGAGGCACTGGAGGCTCCAGCTCCCAGCGGTGGGAGCCTTGTTCCAGCTTCTTGCAGAGGGGCAAAACTCCCCCTTCTGCTGAATATTGCATCGGTTTGACACATCTATTTGTCATACTGAGTTTTACGTTCCTAAAAGAGTGGAGGCAAGGCTTTCGGATGTAAAATTGCAAATGTTGAGTTTAAAATTAAAGACGGCTTTTTTTTTTTTTTTTACCTTGGGGAAAAGTAATCGTAAAATGAAATTTCTGACACTGAGAAAGTCTGCCCTGCTAGTCCTAGTCTGCTAAATTAGAAACTTTGTAGCTTGAGCAGAATAAATGTAAATTGATCTGAATCAGTAAAATATCAAGAGAATAACTATTGCCAACTTCATCCTGACGTTGTTATATATATTAAAAGAAAAGAAAAAGTCTGGCATTTGAGCCAAAACCAGGTTTTGTTAATTTACACTGATAACAAAACAGAAACCTTGGAATTCATTTGTGGTGGCAAAATTATTAACATTTAAGATCTGAGAGGTCTGGCTAAGACAGTGAACCTAACTAAAAGAACATTCCTTTCCATTGAAAGCAAACAGTTTCTGATTGCTCCCAACTCCCCAGGTGTGGGGGAGGGCAGGAGCCCTCTTTCCGTATCCCCCCCTTATTTACTGATTCTTTCTTAAAGTTGTGGCGGTTAGCAAAGCACTTGAGGAGTCCATCCCTTCCAGGGGTAACACCTGGCTTTGTTAACATTGAAATTAGTGATTTCCTCACCTCCTTTTTTTTTTTTTTTTCTTTTTTTCCTGAAATCATATAAAGGCTGGATCTCCACAATCACTTGGCAGAGAGGAACAGAGGAGGAGATGCTGCCTGAACACTCTTAAACCATGATCATAGTTAATAAAGTTTCTGTCTGACCTGTCCTAAATCATACTTGTTATATTATGCGCTTGGAGTGCATAATAGAGAATTTTCAGAGAACACAACACTTGTGAATGAAGTGGGACAGATATTTAATGAGATTTCAGGCAAGTTTGTCAAACATCACTTGTTTGGCTCAGATGTGGGTGTTCTGTAATGAGGCTTAATTCATAAAATTGCCAGGGTAGGGCAGGGAGTAGTGGCCTAAATGGTCTGCAGGTATAAATCAGCATCACAGTGCTGGCTTAAGGGGACCTCGACACTATTCACCAGTTCAGATTTTTGGCCCTTTGCTCCTTATGAGCCACAGCTTGACAGAGACTTCATAGTCAGAAAATATTTCATGTGTGTGAGCAGCCCAAGGCTGGCTGAGCCCTTGGGTAGCTGTAACTCTTGGATACAACACAGTTGTTTTGGCAATGGAGTGTTAGGGGATGTGGGAATAGAGATTTTAACCAAACACTCGATTAAAAACAAGTTACTGTGCTGCATTTATTTAGAAGTCTTCTTTCAAGCACCTCTTGGTAAGGGATGCTCTTGCCTACCTCCATGGAGGTGACAGCGGGTGATGTGCCTTCAGCCACGTGGAGGGCTTCAGTAAAACAAGCGATTCAGGAAAGTTCAGACCTTTTTATGCTTTTCCAAAATTAATGAGAAGAACGGATTAAGGGTGAATTTTAGACAGAGTGAAGCTTATAGCCAGGAGGATGCAGAGCCATCAAAGCAGCTAACCGAGGCTGTACCACCAGGAAACTACCCTGGGCTGGCCCGTGAGCTCCTGGGCTTCCATCACTCCACGGAGTCTCATTGCCCAGAGTCTCAATAATTAGAAGCACTGATATGAGGCTGCCAGGCAAGTGTTTCTGCCTCCTCTCTCTCTAGCCTTCCATTTCCTTACACTGCAGGGATACCAATGGATGGCAAAGGAACAAAAATAAACCCACAATGATGATTTTATTGCTTATGTATCTCTTCCCAGCTGTCATCCTCAAAACAGCTTCCAGGCACCCAGAAGCACAGTCTCCGTTTTGCAGGCGGGTGCAGCACACGGTGAGGTGCAAGGGCCGTATCCTGCCCTGGTCCAAGGGGTCCCTTCTCCATCCTGGGACATCAACAGGGCTGGTACCCCCAGCAGCGAGGGCCTGGCACTGTGCCACAAAACGGGGGAAAAAGGGGGGTCAGCATCATCTCACAGAAGGTTTTTTGAGAAATCTGTGGTTAGGCTCTGATTTGAGATGTTCTTAAATACACAAAGTGAAGTACTTCACTGGAATTTTCTTTTCTTCTCACACTAATAACAAGTGGTTACATTGTTTGCATGTTTCTAAACATTTGCTTTAGGTTGAAGGTTATTTCCTGTTGCTTTAGTTTGGTTTTGTTTATTTTTTAAAATTTTGTTAACTTAAGCAGCAATTAGGTTATTTGTATTTTTGTTTCTAGTCAGTTCCACTTCCTGATTTCACACCCTGCAGCGTGCAGTGCATTTCTGTGCCTGACACTACTGTAACTTGCTTCTGCTCTCCTGTTCTCACAGAGATTTTCAAGCCCTCATGATGGCATTTCTGTCCATGCTAGATTTTGTAAACTCTCCCCGAATCTCTCTATGGCAGCCCAGAAGCGAATTTTCAGTTGAGAGATACACGGCACCTTTCTGCTCCCTCCTTGCCGTCAGGCTTTTCCCCTTCTCCAGCCCCGGCCCCCTTCCCTGCTGCAAAATCAGCCTTTAAATCCCCCCTTCTGGATATTTTAAGCCATGTCTACGACACTGGAGCGAGGTTTCCAAGGGTTAAGGTGGGGGGAGGCCCTCAGACAGCCCCATTCTTCAGTCTCAATGACCCAGAGCTTTAGCCTTTTCAAATGTATTTAAGCAAATCAAGTGAACAGAAGAAATGCAAATGCCTTTTCCGAAAGGAAACACAGCCCTGGATTGTTGTTGGCGGGTCAGAGCATCACACCACCCTCGGCAGCCTCTCAGCTGCCGGGATTTGCCTGCCCGGGGAGCGGCGGCCGGCACAAAAAATAAAACCCACAAGCCCTTTTCAGGCAAAATAAAACCAGGAGTCGGGCATTCCGGGGGGGCAAAGGGAAGGGGGCACTGTGGTGTCCCCAAAACCCCGTCTGGCTCGTGATAGAGGAACGCGTGGGGTGCAACGGGGGGACCCACAGCAGCCACAGCCCGGTGGGAATCAACTTATTCTCACAGATTCAACATAGAATCATAGAATCGTTTTGGTTGGAAGAGACCCTCAAGATCATCAAGTCCAGCCATAACCTAACTCTAGCACTAACCCATGTCCCTAAGAACCTCATCTCTGCATCTTTTAAACCCCACCAGGGATGGTGACTCCACCACTGCCCTGGGCAGCCTGTTCCAATGCCCGACAACTCCTTCCGGGAAGAAATTTTTTGTAATATCCAATATGAACCTTCCCTGGTGCAACTTGAGGCCATTTCCTCTTGTCCTTTCACTTGCTACTTGGGAGAAGAGACTAACACCCTCCATGCTGCAACCTACTTTCAGGCAGTTGCAGGGAGCAAGAAGGTCTCCCCTCAGGTCCTGTTCTCCAGGGTGAACCCCCCAGGTCCCTCAGCCGCTCCCCATCAAGACTTGTTCTTCCATCAGGATGCTGGTAGGACTAGGGGAACCTTTTGCAAGGATGGTCCTCACAAGGTGCTCCCAGCTGGGGTGCTCAAATAATTTTTCTTGAATATTTTGTGAAAGAAAAAATAATCCTGATTTAGGTCATTTGGAGTTACAGAGAACTGTTTTACCTAAAACTGAACAGTTGCCCAGAGAAGTGGTGGATGCCCATCCCTGGAGACATCCCAGGGCAGGCTGGATGGGGCTCTGAGCAACCTGATCTGGGTGGAGATGTCCCTGCTCATGGCAGGGGTGGCACTGGATGAGCTTTGAAGGGCCCTTCAACCCAAACTATTCTACGATTCTATGATACAAAGTAAAATATATTTAACATTTCAAGAAGGCTTCTAATATATTTGTCTTTTTTTTCCACCATTGGAAAGAATCTTGAAACCAGCTCTAAATAATGGTCTTTCCGCTTGTTATACCTAAATTCTGTTCTCTGCAGAAAAGACATTTAAATCTGCATCATTCACATCTTTTGTAATTTCAGTGCAAGTTTGGTTTAGATCACTTTCAATTCACCTACATCAACAGCAGAATTATTTGTTCTTTTTCTAGATACTTTTTCAAAGAAAAAAAATAGATTAAGTTAAATCAGCTTAGCAATTTCAGTGCTGGTTCCTGTGCTGACCAGCTCACGCTCACCCTTGGAGAAAAAAAAAAACCAAACAACCCAGCTTAGCAAACACCTTGGTGCTTTCCCTGGCTGCAGCTCTCAGCTGGTGCCATCTAGCAGTGACTGGGATGCCCCAGCGATCACAGCAATGACATTAATGCCCATTGAGCTGATTTTAGGGATTGGGTAGGTCTGGGAAAGGAGCTGTTTGTTGCTCTGGAGGTGGAGGGGAGCGTGGCTCTGACCCTCACCCTGCACAGGGACTTGCGAGTCCTTCCCAAGGTGGCTGATCCTGAGCCCCCCAGCTCTCCCCAGGTCCCATCAGCAGCTCAGGGGCTGCTCTGCCTTGTGCCCAGGGCAACTCGGCCTCAATTTCTCAACAGCTGGTGGGACAAGGCACAGTCATCTTAGGTCCTTTTCTTTTCAGCCATGAACTTGCCTAGCCCAGGAAAGGAAGGCTGTGCAGCTTTCCATCCAACGAGAGACCAAGCAATGGCCCAAAGAGAGCCGTGGTGCCCGCTGCACCCAGCCTGTGCTCTCCACAGCAGGAGAAACCCATCCTTTCCAAAGGCGAAAGTTGCCAGGCTGAAGAAGAGACTCAGCGGGACAGGACAGAGCTACCACGTGGGCAACAGTCTCAGCGAGGAGGCCGGGCTATGGGTTGGGAAGGAAACACCGGGGGGGAAACAAACGGCTGAGACATCACGCTGGCATCCAAACAAGCAGGATCTAGATTACTCATGAGCAAATCTGAGCCAACACTTGGAAGATTTTGGTAAAGTTTCTAGAACAACTTTCCAAAGTGAAAGTATGTTCACAGCAGGGAGGGTCACACTTCTGCGGAAGGAGTGGCCGAGGTGGCACCTCTCAGCAGGTCCCTGCCACCCCAGCACTTGTGCTTCTGGACCCAAAGGTGCGTCTCAGGTGTGAAGGCTTTGTGACGACTATGATCAGGCTGACAGCCTTGAAGCCACTTGTTCTTCATCTGTGCTCAAAGCACAACCCCAGGTGTGCAAACAGAGCATCCAGGTGTCTGCTCCCAGGGGTGGGACTGGTGCCTCCTTCCTACCATCACCACCACCCTCAGCAGCCAGAGTGGTGAAGACTGTCTTGTTGGAGTTTGGCCACTAGAAGGTGGGTTATACAGGTCACCACCTCTGCCACAGGCAACAGAGGGTAAAAGACCCTTCTCTGGGGTTGTTACTTTTCTGAATCACCTGGTATCTGACCACTACTGCAGCATTCCCATCGGACAGGAGTCACTGCTCCCTGTGCCAAGCGACGCGGTTGACCTAGTGAGCAAAACCACATAACAAATCCCAGGTATCTCTGGAGCCTGTTGACCTCACTGAGGCAGACCCATCCAACACTGATTTTGTAGCATTATTTTACAGTAATTAAGTGGAAACTGTTCACTGTGCTTTATATGTGGTGTTTCTGAGATTGTATCTACACCACAGCAGCCACATGGTTGAGCGAATGGAAATGTGAGCTGCGGTATTGCAACACCAAAGCACACAGGGCTAAATATAAAGACTTTTCCTCCCTTAACTGGGAGTTTCCTAATGAGATGGTGATTTCCACTGATTTTTTTTTTTTTTTGACAAGTGACACTTTCTTCCTGTGGCACAAATGAAAATGACTTGGACAAAGTGGTTGGATTTATCTTCTTTCCACATTTTTGGTAGTGGTATATACCCTTATGCACCTGAAAGGGGAGCTGCTGGGACAGCAAGCGCAGTACTTGGGTTTTGTGGAAGAATCACTGCAGGGTCTTGCCAAAGCCTGCCCTGAACTCAGTGGACGCCAAGCAGGGGCTGCATTTTTAGCTGTACTTTTCCAAAGCATCTGTTACACATTGTACCTACACTGCTCAGTGTCTTACCCTTTCTCATCACCAGCCACCAAGTTTTCCATAGTGCAGTCTCCAGTACAAGGGTAAAATATTTATAATTTTATCTATATACAGAGTATAAGGAAGAAGCAAAACCAGGCAAAGCCTTCCTCCTCCGGTCCCTTCCCTCCCTTGGCCTCGCCAGCCACCCCACTGACCACAGGTCACCTTGAAGCCTCGCGACAATGTTTATGGTGCAAGGAGGATTCAACACGGTAAATAACTTGTCATCAATAAGCACTGATAGCACACTATAGCAATCAATCCAAGCCCAGCAAAACATTTACCTGTACCGTGGTGTACGGTATCAATGCTGAGTTCCTTGGAGTCTCCAAAAAAGGATTTGCAAAGACTCTGAATCAGCACGTCTGGAAAGAAAAGCCCTGGAGAGCCCGGTGTGGCCCACAGCAAACTACAAGAATGCACAGAAAGGAGAGTGAGGGCTCCCGCTGGGGTTTCACAGATTTTACACGTATATTTCAAGTATATTTATCCATATTTTAAAGCCACATGATCTCTGGTACACCTTACTCCACTGTGTTTGACTAGTTTCCAGAGTAAGAGGGTATCTGGGTTCACAAGGGTTGTAAGCTCTCCCGTTCAGAGGAAGAGGAGGAGAGAGGCTGAAGCAGTTTGGACACAGGTGCCTTCTCCAGAGGGGACAAGGCTGGAGAGCTGCAGGGATGGAGCACTGCAGGGATGGCAGCAGGGACAGATCGCACCTCAGTGCCAAGGACCTGCAGGGCTTTGGCTTCGCATGGTAGTGACATAAATAGCAGTGATGGAAGAAACTCATTGTTTGTATTGATCCATCACCAAAGAACACATGCAGAGCACTTAAAAAGAAAAAAAAAATTGTATTAATAGATGTTCTTCTTTCCTGTTCCTTTCTGATCAGAAGGAGGGTGGTTAAGTCAATAATTTTGTTTGTATCTCTATAAAGAAATAATCTAGGCAAGTCAAGAAAAAAGGCATGGGAAAAGAGCTGCTGTGGATGCCTGTGCATCTCTCACATTACCTACCATCACTTCAGACTTGCTTCTAGTTACCCACAAGTTATTCAGGTGCTGGTTGCAACTCTGCAGTGATCAAGAAGGAAGATGCTGATATTTCTCCCAAAGAGCTTTTAGAAATGTTATAACAAGGAAAGGTTTAAATTGGGTGGTGTTCTGCAGCATTTGGTGGTGTCAAAACAATTGGAATTATACCGTTACTAATGTAACATTGCATTTCTTTGTTTCTGGCTTGCTCTCAGGTCAGCTTTCCTGTTTCTGTGGGTATTCAGTTAATTCAGTTTACCATCTGTCTTTAAAGCTTTACTCCTCTTTTCATTACTTGAATATATTTGTAATATCCATAGTAGTGTGGAGACAAGAATCGAATAAATGTCTAAGTTAGGCCAGAGCAGCAGAGAAATAAATGCTATGTGCTGTCTGTCCCTGCAAGCAAACAGGGAACTTGAAATACATTTAATTCTTTCCTTTTGATGGTATCTAGCAACTGTTCAAATGGAGCTGTAATAGAGGGATGCAGAATAAAAGCAACTAAATATACCTCATCAAAGAACACAGGCTTTGCCTCTTGTGCTGCAGCCAGCACTCCATGGGCTGATCTGAGCAGCCTTGGGCATCTGCTCTGTTTCATACACAAAGCACAACAGGAAATATTACAATTTCTTATCCAGAGACCTGAATTTCAGGGCATCAGCAAGGACTCCTGTGTCACAGCACTACAGCCGGGTTTAGATGTGGGACTGTAGAAGCCTCTTACAACACCAGAGGAACCTCCTGTTTTCTCTGCAAACATGCACTGGAAAGTATTTGGAGATGTGCTGGTGCTGGTGGGGGCAAAAAGGCACCACGATGGCACAATTCCCTTCTTGTGCCTCCACACATGGGCACAGGAACCTGCAGGAATCACGAGAGCAAACCCTCCTCTTCCTTACTGTGAGACATGACCAATAGGGTGGGCGAGCAGCTCAGGGTTGCAGTCACATGAAATGAGGAGGGAGGAGACAAGCAGAGGAATTACTGGGATTTCTTACTTTTCCTCAAGGGGAGAGGAGCAAGGGGTAAGCTGTAACCTCGTCCTGCTTCAACCAAACCAGCCCAATGTGTAAATCCCTGTGGGAATCTGTTGTTAGGTTGATTTGTTTTATTTTATTTTATTGTACCGCTCTGCGCATCCATCAGACCATCCAAGTCTGCACATTAGGAAATAATGTGGGTCCCTCTCCCACAGCTGACCTGCATTGATGTACATCTTGCCTCCTGCAAGAGGCAACAACAGCACATCTGCCTTCCAAGGGTACCTATTCTGAAGATCAAAATGTTAGGCTAAAGTCACCTTCACACTAAAAAAAAAAAGAACACGACATTAAGGGAGGCCACGAGTCAGAGCTGCACCTGAACAGACACGCGCTTTGAGATAGTGGGATGTGCAAAGGGGACGTGTTTGGACGTAGCAGAGTGAACATTGAAGTGGGAGGCACAGAGATCAATACCACAGGGTGCACATGGAGGCCCAAGAGCAGGAGTTTGTATAGGAGACCCGTTCCCAGCGGGCCCAGTTCTCCTCCGGTTGTCATAAACAAGCCTGGTGCATCCAGTCACACTGTTCAGAGCAGTCCCTGGGGCCACAGGGCCCAAAGTACTGTAACAAACACTTGCCTGCAGCCTCCGAGCCAAGTCCTGCTTTCTGATTCACCCATATAATTCCCTCTGGGCCATATTTGCACTGCATGAATTTTGCTACAGTTCCAAAGCAACTGATCCAAGCTGCTGTTATAAGCAGCTGTAAGGCCACTGTCATTAATGGGAGCCACCAGGATATTTTCAGAGACAAAATTCAGGCCGGTGGTATTAAGTACTCCTTTTTTTCAGTGTGAAACATCCTTTTTCATAATCAAAAATAGCAAGGAGATATGAACATAAATAATTATGATATGTTTTCCATTCTTGGCACTCCCCTCCAGAATATTTACCTAGTGATGCAAGGGTGCTGTCTCTTAAAATTTTTCCCCTTTGTACTTCTTTCCCTTGGAAGTTTACCTCCCTAGAGGAAAGCTGTTGGATAAAGGGGGAAACAGCACAGGCATTGAACGTTATCTTTCCTTGGAAAAGACACTTCACGCAGATTCAAAGTACTCTCTTCAGAATCACTGCAGCAGATCATTTCAAGCTGAATCTTTTAATACCTTACAGGGAACCTCCTATTTCGGACTTGCAATAATTTTCTAGCCCAGGCACGCTTTGAATCGTTACCGCCTGCCCACGAAACAATGGGATTCAGTCACCCCCTGCCCAACAGTGCTAACGCCCGAGCACACACACAACACACATCCAAGCGCACTGCCCTATTTAACATACCCACTACAGTTAAAGCGCCCTTACAAATCTGCCAAATATGGGCCAACTGAACAAACAGGCAAGATGGTTTCAGGGAAATTATATAATGCACTTTGAGCCGAGCTTGCTCTGTCGCGCTGCAGCAGCATCTCATTGTGCCGGCGCTCGAACCGCACGCGTGCAGCGGAATATCGCCTGCCCATCTCTGCTGGGAATGCTCCCGCCTGCCTTTTCCCTTCAAAGCATTTCAAATTCCCTTTCCTCCGGAGCAAGGGGGGTGAGGGGCGAGCCAGAGGTCGTTCTCGAAGGCCCGGGCCGGCATCTCCCCGCCGCCGGCCCCGAGCGCAGCCCCGGCCCTCTGCGGGGAAAAGGAGCCGGGAAACACGGAGCGGCATGCGGAGAGGGGAACAAATCCCAACTACCGGGAAGGGTTTGGGGAGCACTCACCCAGCAGCAGCCAGCCGGAGCCCACGGAGCCCAGGAGCGGGACGAGCATCCCTGCGGCCGCGCACTGCGGCGCGCTCCCTGCGCGCTCCCTGCGCACCCGGGCGCGCTCCCTGCCGCTCCCCCAGCATAGGGCGGTATTTTTAGCAGCCCTCCCCCTCTCCCCATCCTGCCGAGCCCTCCTGCTCCCTCTTAAAAGGGGCGATGCTGGCGGCTGATGCGCGGGTGCGCGGCAGACAGGAGTGGGAGGGCATCCCTTCCCCTCGGAATGGCCGAGCGCATCTGCGGCAGGAGGGAGGGAAGGGGAGAAACTTTATTCCGTAATTGTTTTTAATTTTCACCTTGAGCCGATGAAATTGCCACTGGACAGTGACCTGGACAGGAGCGGTCCTAAAAACCCCTGGCTATCCGAGATGCTGAAATACCTACAGCTTCGTCAGCAGAGCTTGCGAGACAGATCAGTGTTGCTTCTAGATATTTTGACACCATAAAAATACAGCTAATGGCTACTTAAAAAAAAAAAAAGGAGACAAACTGTGCATGTGATACTAAACACATGGAGGGCAACAGCAGACTTGTGTTCTTAATGATTCCATCTTTCCCTGAAAAAAAAGGTTGCAGAAAATCTCTGAGCTCCAAAGTACAAGAAGGGCTTTGCAGAAAAAGTAGTCTTTAAAAGGGCTGCACCAGTGGTGAGCTCACATCTTACATCCCTCGGGCAATCACAATGCCAGTGATGTGAACGGGACAGGAGTGGCAAGAAGTAGAAGACACAGTGTGCCTTTTTTCCAGCCTTTTGAGTGACTAACATGGCAGATCTGCAAAGCAGGCAAAACTGCTGATATGCAGCTGCTTAACTCTTTATAAGCATGGACCAAGATACACCAGAAAAATTCCCTGCCTATGCCAGGAATTAGCACTAGTTTGGGTATGATGACAGCTGTCCAGGGAACACATTTCCTTTGAAGGTAAAGGCCTTTGGTTTTCTTAAAGGTGAGAATGAAGTGGATGTAAATGTAGAATTTCCATTTCATGGCAAACACCTTTTTTCACAGTGTGGTTTCCTTCTGATTCACTACAAAAAGGACTTCAAAATATTTCCTGTATACAGAAGGCCAGCAGCTGACTAAAACTGATGTCACTTGTGTTAGTGTCACCGCTGTCCGCTCCTGAAAGCTGTTAGAAAATTGCCACATCCATTTTACTCAAGGGCTATTTGGCTTCCAAGATCCATGGTCTCAAAGCAGAAAACCATCATCAAGCGTGCTAACAAGTGAGCTGGGAACCAAAGACAACTGTATCTGGTTCCTCAGACTACAGCTCTCACAGTAAATGCCTCCACAGCCTGAAGCAATTGTGACTTCAGCTACACGTGGTGTCATAAAGTCAAATAAAACAGCTATAAAATAGGACTTAGCAAGATCCTATCTACTGCAATCTATTTTACTTAAGAGTAAAATAGATTATAGATTAAATACTATACAGTCTATTTTACTTAAGAGCTTTTGTCTAGCCTATTCCTACAACCTTCTTTTTCTTGATAAGGAAGAACAGTTTCGACCCCACTTTTTACCTTCCTCCATGCAGCAAATTGTGTTGGAAGGCTGTTAGCATGCCTCTTCTTCTGCAGGCTACCCAGATCCTGCAGTCCTTGTGTCTAAGCAAGCCCAGACTTGTCCCTGAACCACCAGTGTCATTTGCTGAGCCCTGCTTCCGGGCTCCTGAAAATTTCTGTTATCTAGAAATGACAATATTGAAGTTCATTGATAGGACAAATTAAGTCATTCAAGTGATATAGGATCTCTTGGTCTTGCAGGAGATGCAACTTTTAAAATAATACTTCCTTATGGAACCTGAGGGACCAGTAGAAACTAATTGAAGTACCTCGGCTCCCAGAACTCCACTAATCAGGTTTACAGCAAACAGATTTGCACATACAGCTGCACAATGAGTCCTGAAAACCCCTTTCCTCCATCTAACACAGGAGGAGTGAAGATCACTGACACAACAACTACCAACTGGACCTCCATGCCCTTGCTTTGGGGAGCCGCAAGGTGCCTGCCTATGCTCTGCAAAGAAGAGCTTTCCTGACCTCGTCATCTCCTGCAGCAGCTCCTCCAATCTCTATGCAAATTTAGAAAAGACAAGTGTCTTCCTGTGTTTCACCACAAACTTCCTGCCTCTCTGTGAAGTTCTCATTAACCTTTATTTAAGTCTTGACTTTAAAACATTTGATAGCTTCCTGCTTCTCCGTACACTAGAGCCCAAGGCAAACTTGGCCCAACTAGTTATCAAAAGGCCCAGCTTGTCTGTTTTCTGAAGTTACATCTCAACAGCAGCCAATTTAAGTGCTCTCACTGAATCAAGTGCTCTCACTGAATCAAGTACTCTCACTCAGCATCCATCATCTGGGACGATGGTAATGGAGATTTTGTCCTCGGAGGTGTCATGGTGACAGATACCTGTCATGATGATGCTTAAATTTTCCACAGTGAGAAACCACCCAGAATCCTGTGAGTCACAGAAGTGCCCCAATGTGCTACTGCGCCACAGAGCTGTCTCTTCTGTGGAGTACGTACCTTCAGCCACCCAGAAATTTAAGTCACCACCACAGGCCAACAACAATCTTCCTAACAGCCAGAGCAGAGGACAACATCAGAAAAGACCAGCCAAGGAATCTGACCTTATATCCCTCTCTAAACAATGTTCAGTTCTCCAATTCATCCCCAAACCTGTTACTGCCAAAGAACCCTCTGCTCTGTGTTCCTTCACAGACTGGGCTGGGTTATAGAGAATACACATTATATCACATCCCTGTGAGTAAACAAATCCAAAGCATTCTCACAATTAGATGCAATAACATTAGTCTATCAGAGAAGCAATATCAGTTTCTTATTTCTTGCTTGAATACTTCTATGTGTCTATTCAATAGTCCAATGTAATCTGTTTGCGCCAAGTAACGCTAATATAAAAAACCCTTAGAAAGTGTTCTGTTCTGTCAAACCTTTCAAAAAGGTACATAATCTATTTCTAATCTGCAACACCTCTGAATTTTATTTCAGGTTTTTACCGTCTCTCCGCATTCCCGATCAGCTGGTAAATAGTTACTATGGCAGCACTGAACACAGAGTGACTCAGCACTCCCCCACATTTCAGTAGCAGCTCTGTCTGCTCTTCTGGTTTCTTACGATGATAACCTCACCCTCTCTTTATCATTTCAGAATTATGATTTTAAGATCATTCTTCCCTTGTGTAATTCAGCATTTATTGAGAATCAATGCAAGAATCTGCTAAGTAAAGATCATACCTACTCAGGATGCTATTTCAGCTTTCCTTTTGTGTTGATTGCAAAGATGTTTGAACTGTTTCCATCATCTCTCAATGTTTCTTTGCAGCTTTATATTACCCATTGCCAAGTGAGCAAGCCTAATATCAAACCGTAATGTGCCCAGCTGTAAAATGTCCCAGTCCAGCTGACTGTAAGCAGAAATTCCCCCTCCCTTCGTTATTGTTCAAAGCTCCTTGCTTTCTGTTCCTTGGCAGGTACTTTTTTTTTTTTTTTTTTTAAATTTACTTTGTTTGGAAGGTTGTATTTACACCTTGATTTTTTTCCTTGATCCTTTCTTTGGTCTTTACAGCTGAACTGGTCACCCAGTTCTCATCATTCCTAGCAGCACTGCTGTTTGGGTGCAGAGAGAAGTCACATACTTTTTTATTTGTACCTTAAAGCAAATTGTGGAGAACCGAAATCCACAACAGTGATCCAATTTGCCATGTCTAAAAGCACAAGAGTGAGTCATCAGTTAAAAAGAATTTTGGTAACAGTGAAACTTGCACAGCCTGTGGATTTCCATCTCATGGTTGAATTGCCCCAGGGCTAGAAGCCTGTGAACTCTCCCAATCATGACTTTTCCTGCAGTTGAGGTATTTATTTCACCTTCTTGTGGCATGTGATAATGCAAATGACTCTAAATTAACTGGGTGAGGATTTCACCCAAGTTAATTTCTTAACTTCCACTCTCTAAAATATGTCAAATATCTGTGGAAAGGGTTAAGGTACTTTTCCAGTACACTTGATGGAAGTTAAGACGGTTTGTTTCAGACCTGCGATGCAAAAATATACTTTGGGAAGAATAATTTATTTTCCTGTAACTCTCCTCAGGTGCCGTCCGATTTTCTTCCAGCTAGTCCCGAGCACTCCCAGCCCTGATGTCACACACGAGGTGTGAAGCCCTTTTCTCTGTGCTGGCGCCTTCTCTCGGGTGGTTTCAGGACCCGATCTCTCCCACGCCTGCAGCACCACGGACAGCGGCGGCTCCTGTCCGCAAATTAATTGCTCCTAATTGCAGAACCTATTAAATCGCTGACACTGGTGATGAGCTCCCTATTGTGTTCTGTGTTACTTGCCAATATTAGAGATAGCAACATCAATTAACATATTTACTCTAGAAGTTGTGCTGGTTCACCTTCCGCTTCCATGACGATCTCTTCTTTGGCCATTTTTTCTTCTTACCTATGGAAGAGAAGATAATTAGGTCCACACTGTATTTTGCAAAGGTCATCTCACACAGATGAATGTGGGCTGGAGGGCAGCATGTGTGTTCAGGATGGGCAGAGGATATATTGCCCGGAGGGACAGCACACAGGTCAGTGCTATTTGGCAACCCAAATCAGGATGAGGTGACAGGACTGACATCACAGTGAATCTATTTTGCATCTCATAGCCAAGAGAACAGTACAAACTATTAACTATTCACAGGAAAAAATCAGTTGATTGCCCATATAAACCAGGAAAAATAGAATATTTCATTCTGCGAATACGAAAATACCAGCAGGCATTAGATTAGAAATTATATAACACCCTACTTTACTCATTTGGTTTCTGTTAGCATCCATTCATCATTGTGACCTCTCTGAACTCCTTCAGGTTACACGAGGAGAACGCAGGTGCCACTGCGGCTCTGTCACTGCCCTGGTCAGAGTCTCCAGCTGCAAAACGAAAGCAAAATCTTATAAGAGCCTTTTGAGAAAGAAACAAATCCCAGTCTGGCTCTCCCTATATTACAGTAAGAAGTGAGAAAACAAGTAGTTTTACTCTGGTTGTCATAGAACAAGTTAAAATATCTGAGTTGGACATAACTCTAATCTTGTAACCCGTCATGCCAGCTATGCTGAAATCACATAAGGCAAACAAGATATATTCAGCTTAATCTCTTCTGGCTTAGAGGACGTACTTACAGCTTGAATCCAAAAGACTCCTGTCAACAAATGGGAGCAAGCTCTGGTCACACTTATGTTGTGGTCAGTAAGGATTAGTTCTGTTGGAAATCACATTACACCTCTGTCAGACTGGGAGTAAAGCATCAACCCCTTTGTATAAATACAAATATACATTGTAATGGCCTTTGCATTTCAATAGACAAAAGCTCTTCTCTTTGCATTTGGATAATGGAGAAATACAGATATCGTGGTTTGGCTTGTGGCTAATGAGCCACTCTTCTAAAGTAAGTCACAAAGCCAATACATTTGCCCATATGGAAATGCCACCTTTTCACAGTATTTTAATGGGAATTCCTCAACTTTAAGTGGAGTTTTAAAGGATAAATTATATATATTAAATAATTTTGACACAAAATTTGTGTGGAGGATTCACCAGAGTATAATGGTTTTATACTAAATGTTAAACTACCCGTGCTTCTCTTTCCCTCTTCCCCAGCCCCTGGGTGGATGTCGGGAGGTGGGTGATTGGGTTGGACTAGATGATCTCCAGACATCCCTCCCAACCCAACCCATTCTGTGTGATTCTGTGTTAAGCCAATGCAGACGTGTGAACGGCAGCATTGCAATGGTGAACAGGTGTGAGGCTGTGTGGTGATTGTAAAGCAACAGACTGTTCACACTGGTGATTCAGTGAAGTGTCGATCCCATTATTTACAAAGCAACCAGGCTCCTTTTGAGCTGTAAATGCTGCACAGAGAAATGAAGAACTCTGCATCCCCAACCCAGGCGATTCCCTCATGGCCAAATTTTGCCATTGATCAAAGACATGATGTTGTCAACAGCAGCCAACTGGCAGAGCACAGCCTGAGCTTTCTGATCTGTTTTCCCCTGTAATGATGCCTTTTCACCCTTTGCTTGTGAGAAACCTGCTGTCTGCTGTCAGAGGCTCCGGCAGACACACGGCGCTGGGGACGGAGCCAATGCCGGTAAAAGCAGCAGAAGTCAAAGAGCTGCAGAATTAAATAGCCTGTTGAGAGCACAGGCTGAAATGCGTTTTATATCACTTCTTATTACTATCTCTCCCACACACTCATTAGTGATTTTATATATTAATACTTAGCTTGTGATGAAATGGAATGTCTTTTAAACAAGTATTTGCATTGCAGGCAATGAGCTATTTAAACCAGTCTATCAGGGGTTTTGGTGTCATTTGCTTTCTTGCCATGATCAACTGCCAACTGCCTATTTGTGCTGGTTTAATGAAAAGACAGAATGGCTAAGTCATGTAATTCTTATAATAGCAAGGTGAAGAATTTAGAAAACTCTTCAAAGGGAAACATAAACGAGGTATGAATGTCAAAGCGGAACCTGAACATGGCAGGAACTTCAGAAGTACCATAGGAGCATCAGTGCAGAGTCCCTTTGTGCCATGTGGAAAGAACAGAACACTGTTTACCAAGGTAACAGCAAAAGTGGCTGTGAAATATCAAATATTTCATTAATATTATCAATCAAAGAATGTATCTCGCAAGGGAGTAAAATACATTATGTGGTCTAATAAAATGGATGTAGTAGAAATTAATCCTCGTCTGAATGTAGGGATGTAGAACTGAATGTGCAAAAAGGGGATATAAATAAAATCAAAGTGATAACGGGTTTGGATCACTTCAGTCAAAGGGAAAATGCCATTGCTTGAAACAATTAATTTAGAGGAATTACTCACAAGACCATGTGTCATCAGCAAGGCTCAAAGCCAGAATTAACAGTACAATGCTTGTGTTGCTTAATGTCCTCTGGAAAAGGAGATAGATGAAATGTGAGAAAACGTAGAGTGATGCCAAGTACTCTCTGAAACCGACTATGAGGCATCTTACTAGAATGTCGCAATAATGAGTGACTGGGCAAGAAAACAGCACAGAAATTTCAGTGTTGGTAAGCAGAGACATGCACATGGGAAACAACATCACCAAAAATAGCTGAGGGCTCTGCAAGAGTCTTACTCAGGCCAGGATCACTGTGAACTGTCCTCAACACCAGCACCTCAGTGTATTCAGTAGCTGTGGGAAAGGCTATTAAAATATTCTGAGTTTTTTGGAAGTGACGTGAGTATAAAAAAGAAAAAAGGCTTTGGATATGGTGGCCATATCTTAAATCCTGTTAATGGGTCCGGTCTGAAAGGGCGCTGCAGAGTACAGGGGGTGCTGGGGAGATGGGGGGAACGCAGGAGCTGTCTGAGCAGGAGAGATTGGGAGGAGGAGCAGAAAGGGGGACCCTGGGCTCTGTAATTGCGGGGGGAAGCAGTGGGCGAATTGTGAGAGATAATTTTGGTTGTTTTAAATGGTTGAGAGATAAATGGTCTCTTTTTTTGGTTGTTGTTTAAAAATAGCCTAGCAATTCTAAACACGGACGTTCCTCTCAGCTGATTTGGAAACATCAGAAGCTTCCCAAGGATGTGATTAAATTTCCAGGCAGGATCTCTTGCAGCTGCTGGGGAATGGCAGAAGGCTTTGAGATGCTGTGCTCCACAAGCTTCATCCAGGGCTCTTTAACTTCTGACTGCCAGCATTTTTGTCATTAAGACATTGCTGATGATGGAAAACTTTCTGCCTGAGGAAGTCCTGCCTGCAGCCATGCAGGGGCTGGAGCACGGCTGGCCACCACCTCATTCCCATCTTCCATGGGAAGATGAAACGTGTCCCCAGGTGTAAGGTTGGGTTTTGCCATCTCACAGGATCTTCTCTTTTCAGTTTTACCCAAGTTTTTGGCCAACTACAAAACAGAGCAGTGGTAGAACCATGGTGATTTCTTTAATATTACTCATGCTGCTTTACCATTAGCCACCTGAAACAGAAAAATGTAATTTCTTTTTCCTAGCAGTGAGGAAAAGGAAGATGTTAAAGCAAAAGGGACATTCATCATATACTGACCAGTGAACAAAGCTGCAATCAATAGCTAAATATCTAAATGGCCGTAACCTGAATAAATCCAGGGAAAACCAGGCTGGAAAATCTTTGTCCTTCTCTGAAGACTGCCTGTAAGTCAGAAGACTACTAATAAGAGAGTTATTTTAATTTTTCTAGGAATTTCCATGAAAAAGATGGATAAATAAATATAGCTTGTGATTAAAACAATGGCCAAAAGCAGAGAGGGATGGGGAGGCAGCACGAAGGCAGCTCTGTCAGGGCCCATCGGGTGCTGCGTGTCCTGAGGCGCATCAGCAGCTCCTACACAGCCACAGGTATTTTTTCCACCATGCTGAATCCCACTGTTTCTACCAAGTGGGATGTGACAGTCTCTAAAAATGCACTTTCAAAAGATGCACCTTTTGCCTTTTACCGGGGAGCCTCAGGCTCTGCCTGTCGTTTTCTTTTGCCAAGAGATTTGTCAGTCTTTATTCACCAGGTCAAAATTTTCCACAGTGACTGGAGCTTATCTTGAATATGTCAGTTCGGTAGTTTCTAAAAATAGGACTAAGTAAAAAAAACTTGTTTAGTAAGACTGAAAACATAAAAATGACCTTATTTTTTTTTTTTTTCCTACATCTCCATGGCCTTATATAGTGCAGTTCACTGAGTTTCTAACCACGCTGGTGTCACTGTGACTCCACAGGTACCTTGCCTGGGATTTCGGATTTCGTTTCACTTGATAAAAAACCCCCCAAAATTAGGTAAGAAAAAACTGCCTGAAAGGATTATGAAGGTTGCAAAGCAACCACTTAAAAGTTAGAAAATGCTATGAGACAACTACTGCAGTCCAAGAAAGGTCCACCCTGAGCAAAGTAGGGTCTGAACAAATTTTTTCACGGGAAGAAATATAAAAAATATAACCAAAAGCAAGTTTGAAAGCACTTGGAAAGTGCTGGAAAGGAGACCAATTTATGGCCACCTATGCAAACTTCATTTCAGAGTTTTCTTACTTAGGAATCATAACATCATTTAAGTTGGAAAAGACCCTTAAGATCAGCTTCTGAGTGTTCAACTTTGGTCATATTAGCAGTAAGGCATAAAAAGTGGTAAAAGGATTCATTACATAGACAACAGATGAAGAGGAGGCCAGATTTTTGAAATTTGTTGTCTGGTCACTTGTATCTCAGAGTACTACAAACCTGTAAAAAATGCCCAGGTAAAACCCTTGGCTACAAGGACCCCATCAGTACCTGTGGCTTTATGCTGACAGTTCCTTTCTCAGAGTTTGAAGGTTCACTTCATGAAAGATATTCATAAATAAATCCACAAGTACTTGTGAAAACTAAATTTCCGTTCTCTCTGCAATTACTGTGCATAGGCAGCATCCTTCTTCTGAAACAGAAACCACCAGCTGCCACTTGGTGCTGCTCAGCCCCATCAGCTCAGCACCACTGAGAACGAGGAGTTCCCAGTCCCTTCCCACCATGCCTAACACTGTCTTCCAAATACAGTGGATTTGGAAGAAAAAAGACTGATTTTAAAATTCCTTGTTGGCAGTGGTCTGATGATCATCAGAGTGCCGTCAATAACTTAAATTCTGTTTTGCATTTATTATGTAAAATATCCCAAACTACTTGCTGTACTTAAATCTTTGTCTGCCAGGTCTAGTTTATGGACTTTCCCCAATTTATGTTTGTGGACTGATCGCGATTACGGGCTGACTTGCCTCCCTCAGTGCTATTGATAATATTTGTCATTCACATGCTGATATAGCCATCTCAAGCTTGTGTCATGAAAGTATTTATAAACATAAGCCCTCACTGTACTTCCCTTTTCTGTATACAGCCACTAACAAATGCACCAAAGCTATCATGAGTTTGAAAATAAGAGAAAACCAAGAAAAGCGGAGATGGTGAATGAGTTCTTCTAGTCACTGCACAGATTGTCACAAAATATCTTCAGGTATTTCTTGGCCACATGGGAGCAAATTGCACAAGAGCAAAGCATGGCTGGCCTGGGCTCAACTCCAAAGCACTGAGATCCCAACAGGACACAAAGTTACGTGCATGGGAGGACAGACCCCAGGCTCTGCCAGGTATTGGGAAGACCCAGACTGATGCATGCAACACACCTGATGGTAGGGCTTGTATTTTTGCTCTCTGAATAAATTTGCCTAAATGTCGTTGATGATGAGACAGCAAACGCAAGTGAAGCAGCCAGGCTGTACCCAGTAGAAGACTAAATCTTCACATTTTCACAGCAGGCTGAAAAAACCCATGATGTGACCCCTGCTAGAACTTAGAAACCTTCACACAACTCAAAGCAACCTTTTCAGAGATTCATTTCACAGGAACAGAAATTTGGGTACACACCAGAGTCAGCAGTTAAAGCCTTCATGAAACCATTGCATTTTTGATGTCTTGATTAGACCTCGCAAAGGATTTACTAAGAGTACAGAAAAGTACTTGCTATCTGTACCTGTGGTTTTTATGGCAAGGCATCTGTAAATCTTCCGTAGGAGACTGGAAATCAAAACTACGTAAGATAAATTAACTTTCTGACACAAATATTTCTGTTACTCTATTATTCCTCCAGGTGCTTGGTTAATTAAACATAATTAACAGGATTATTTAATCAAGATCACCCAATAGTAAGTCTTGATAGTTCCTGGAGAAAACATTATATGTTTGTAAACATATACACATTTAGAAATAAGTCGTTGGAAGAAGAGTAAATAAATTGAGATTACCGAGCATGAAGGAAGTTTAGTCTTTTGCAGAAGCTCACTTCAGATAGTGGGCATTGCAAAAATCAATTAAATCTTCAGCTCAGCTTAATGGGAAGCTGACTGTGAGAGTAATTCGGTGCCTTGCAGTACAAGAGCAGACCACTGACTCACCTGTGTTTTGCCATCTAGTTTCCAGCCACCCCGTCACTGTGGAAGAAATCAGAGACTTTCCTACATGATTACATGTGGTGAAGAGCAATGGAAGCTGTGGAGGGGGTGTGCTCACTTGCAACTTGGTTTATATACTGAAACATCTGGATTTTTTCAGTATTTACTATCCTAACAGCACAAGGTTAGTAAAATATGCTATGCTCAGATAAATAAACTTCATCTCATTAACATGACATTCTGTTTGTAGTCAGAATAGAGGGCATTCTTCCTTCCCCCATCTCTTCTGGAACTGTTTTGTATGACCAGAAGAGCCCCTCTGACTTTGAACATCTCCCCGCACCTCTGACTGTGTGTACAAAAAAAGCATATAGGCTGACATAATTGCCACCAATGACTGTGCATAAATATTCCTCTACACCACCCTCCAATATAGGTCAATACTGAACATTTGTCATAGGTATGCTGTTTCCTAGAAAGGGCTTTTGCAGGTTTCTTAGAAACGATTTGTACATTATTTTGTAAAGAATCTGTAGTTTCATACATTGTGAAAGTTGGCATCATGGTTGGATGCTCACAGTTTTACAAAAAGTTTGAAGTTCAAGGCTTTGCAGAGATTTTCTTTAACTGCACATACTAAACATGGAATGGACCCAACTCTGAGATATATGTGTAGAGGAGCTGACCAAGTAACCCTCTGTAACTGAGTTTTCTTTTTGAGGTTCTTCTTTGCCACCAACACACAGCTGTTCTTACTCATCTGTTGCAAAGATTCTGTAAACCAGGATGCACGTAGGAGATCCGGTCAACAAAACACACACACTAGTTGTCTTCATAAAAAAAGATAGCCATATCTGAGTCTGCAGGACGTGATGCAACTAATTTTTGAGCTTCTGAGGCTCTCTGCAATGTGACTGTGGATGACTGCCAAGAATCCTGGAAAACCTGCAAGACTGTGGGAATTCCTGGGAATGGACAGAGGTAAACACAGCGTGGGGCCAGAAGAAATCCAAGGAACTTATAGAGCAACTGGTTCAGCTTGAGCTGAGGGAGGATCTGGGAACCAATTCTCTATCAGTGTCTTCTACAACAAAATTAAGTGATCAAATGAGTTTTAAAAGAGTCATTATGGATTTGGGGTGACACAATCTGTTCTTCACTGTTTACTTGTTCTTTGACAGGTTGGCTGCCCTTGCAGGCAAGGGGGAAGGTGTTGTGGGGCTCCTGGCAGTGCCTGATGTACCAGGCTGAAAACTGAAAGGTTGAAATGTCTGAAGACATTTTCTTCAGATGCCAACAGCTATTGCCTGCACAAGAGGATGAAAGGTCTCATCACTGCGGACAGTTTCCTATCAGAGGGAACATGCTGTAGGTTTCACAGGCAGGTTTCCTGGCCCAGATATAATAAAAAAAGTAAAAATGAACTGTTTGAATCATAAAACAGGAACAATCCTTATCAGATATGAGTGTGATGTGCTCTTGGGAAGACAAGACATAAAGTGTGACACTTAAGGAGGCAAATGGCCAAAACACAGACACAAAACAGCTAAGCATCACTGAAGAATTTTTTTTTCCCCTTCTTCACATTTTATAAATGTGCAAACTCCCTTTGGGACATACCAACAGACTGCAGAGATGTTAAGACATGACAGATGCTTACTCTGTCCTGCACATCCCTGGAAACATAAGTAAGCGTCTCGCTCCTCTAATGCAAAAAACCCTTTCCGCGATGAAGCACTTCCTCAGGACTATGATGCTGACACCAGACAGCGACACTGTTTTTCCACAACCTCCTCAGTGCAGCTATTTGCTTACTCTAATAATCTAGATTGAATCCAATACAGTAATCATATAAGTCATAGTCCTGGCATTTATCTCAGATTATCATCCCACAGTTTAACACTGGCTTATGTTTTTTCTGGCAAGTGCCTTGATTGCAGGATGGCATGACTAATTGCTTTACAGCTGACCTGTCGTAAATCACTATATTTGAAATATTATTACTATTAGGTTTACACCTGTTGATTTTCCTCCTGGACCACTCATCTCCCTCTGCACAGTCTCCTCCTCCTGCCTAAGATTTCAGCTGATCTTCAGCCCTCGCCTGCACACCAGGTCCCCTGCCTTGGTGTCAAAGTGTGTCCAAAGTGCTAAAAAATTCATCCTGAAACAGGCATGACCCTGACAGCTGCACTAAAAATGCTGGGACTTACCAGGGAAGTGTCATAGATTTTTGCAGGAATGTGGGAGGAATTATTAAGCGCAGCTGAAATATTAGTGAAATGATGAGGAAACTATAGCTCATTGCTGGAAACTACCCCTTACATGAAACATATAGATACAGGGGAACACACTGAGGCGGCTGGAAGAAAGTTGACTGATGATGTGATTTGATAATATGTTAACTCAGGCGATATGCTTTCTCCTTTCCCCTCTAACTTTACATTTTTAAAGACTGTGCAAACTCACAGAGACAACCTGATTGTAAAACCTGTTTTGGCTTCTGAATTGCGATAACAAACAAAGAGCAAAGCAGATCATCTCAAACATAATGTTTGGAAAAAAATGGTTTGCTCTTTGGACTTTTACTTTGGTTAGTTGAAAAACATTTTTTTAACTTTTTGCTCAAGACTGCAGCATGGTTTCATAAACAAACTAGGGGAAAACAACTGAAATTACTGTATTACGTATATCACTGCTCAAAAGAGCAGGTAAGCAACGAGCTGACCTAGCCCAATCTGTAAGGATCTGGTCTGGGTCTAGCATTAGTCAGGATCTTCATTAGCAATATTGGGTTAAAGAGCAAAGTATACACTAACAAAATTTCTGGAGGACAAACTCTGTGCTACTAGTACTTGCTTTGAAAGTGGGCTAGGAACAGGGAAAATACTGAGTAGAGGATTCCTTTGCCTTCCCAGGAGATGGCCACAACCTCATCCAGCACCTGCAGGTGCCTTGTCAGTAGCCCAGGAGTTCATAAATGCCCTGACAACACTATGATATAGAAAATACCTTTTCAGACTTTAAACAAAACCTGGGAAAATAGTGCTTGGCTCCTATCTTCACTTGGAGCCCAAGACCAAATCAGTGCAAGATACTGCAGCCGTCCCGTCCAGGGTAAAGCTGATCTAACACTGTTTGTGAGTTCTCCAGCGTCCACAGCTGATCTTCCTCTAACGCCAACCTCAGGGACAGCTGTTCTTACGAAATCTGACTTTTTAATATTCACAGCCCAACAGGCTTCTGAATCATTCTTCACCAAATTTCTCCACTCAATATTCATAATTAACTTGTCCCGTGCATTGGCAGCTCTACCCATATTAAATGAAATTTGGTTGCAAAATTTCTCAGTTGCTGTTCACATTTTGCTTTTCTCCTCAGACAGCTGGGAAACCTCCCGTGAGGCTACAGTGCCTTTCCTAAGAGCCTCGACACCTTAGTACTGCTGTCCTCTCACAGTTGCAATATATTTCCTGACTTTAGCCACAGAATTCCCTGTAAAAACTGTACAGAACTGTTATGGTAGTTTTAATATCAATCTTAAAAATATTCTAGTGTTGAGCACTATAACTCTAGTTTTCTGGGGGATTCTGTACATTATCATTACATGACCTCCAAATTTTTGGAAGTGCTGGAGAATTAATATAAACCAAGATTTAGTTCTCCAACATCTACATTTGTGTGTATATTTGTTTATAGGTTTACGTATATTCTATGAATACACATTCTAATGTCTTCAGACATGGATACAGAGCTACATTTTATCTACACTGAAGAGTTATATGGTTCATCTTAGACGTACATCGCGCAAAGAGGTTCGGGTATAGAGCCTATAAAATTGCTCTTGATGTAGAAAACACGTAGACTCTTACTCATTTGAATAACCAGCAGATTCCATTCTTCAGGTAAATCTTCCCCGCCTCCCCTTTAGCAACAGCATGTTTGTGGTGAGATATTAATCATTTCCTCCAGCTCTGTGTATATAAGAGGAACCCCAGGCAGAGCCACACACAGTTCACCCAGCTGAAGAGCAGAGTTGACCTCGCGATGCTGGTCCAGGTCCTGGCTCTGCTGAGCCTCGGGGCGCTCAGCAGCTCAGCACCCACACGGGCAACCAAACCCACCAGCGCTGGGAGCCTGTCACCACAGGAGGAGCGCTCCAGGGCTTTGGTAGGACTGATCATTCAAGAAGTTCTCCAAGACATGCAGAAACTAAAGTTGAACGCAGTAAGTTCCTTTATTTTGAAGGGTGTTCACCTGGCTGCCTTTCTACCCCAAGTTTTTTTTCGAAGTTGCTAACATGTTTTTCTCTTGAGCAGGTTCCCAGCGTCATAACTGTGAATGCTACGGTAAGAAGCTGCATACTTTTCTTCTATTTAAAATTATTATTTCAAATCCTCAAATTTCCTTTCCACCTCAGAACTTTGACAGCACTGAGATAGCTGTAGAAACCCAGGGAAATGCAAAGTTATTGAAAGAATCTACAGAAAGCTGCTGCCAATGCTAATGTCCTTCAGATGGCTCTCTCAGTAGCTATAGGTCTTATATGTGCACTGGCATCTTCTTGATAGCCTCAAAATTTTATGCTGAATCCTTAGTTTTAGAACAACCCAAAATTACTATTTGGTCTATATCCCACACAGAACCGTTAATTTCACTGACCTGTATTTTCCTGAAATCCAGTGAAAACAATGAGATTTTTATGGAGGAGATAAGCAGTAAAAGCAGGAAGTAGAAGCCCTTCTCCTATTCAAAGTGAACAGGAGACAAACAGCATCAGCCCCTCTTACTGTCAGATAGGTTAAAAATTCACACCAGTAGAAATAATTACTTATCTTTAATTAAGAGAATTCTGATTTAGTTTCAACAGAGATGCAATGGTAAGAAATGAAGCCCTACTGCAGGGTTGGCCTCCCTGCCCCTCGAGGAACAAATACTCCGGTGTTGGACACCTCTAAATGTTACATGTCCAGATATAGTGGCACATGCAGCTTCCACCAAAGGCAGTGGGAGGATTTTTTTTTTTGGCCCTGGCATGTTTTAAACAAAAATTATAGATCGTACCATAGTTTCTTAGATTGGGTGTCCAGTAAATTGCTGAATACAAAATCAGAGGTTGTGTTTGAAAATGCAGGTCTTAATTCCTGTAGTTTATTTGTTTTCATGGGTATCTAAATTCCCAGGATAGGCTGCATTATTTATGTGGTACCAAGGTATCACACACTGTTGAAATAACTGTTTGCTCTTCTTGCAGGTGGAAAGATGTATGCAAAGTCACCTGAAAACCTTTGCGAGCACCTTGGCAGTTCTTGACACACCAAGCAAATTCATTGCCAAAAAACTGACCAGAGTTAATGCCTACAAAAACATCCTCCCCAAAGTAAGTTTGACTTTTGTGCTGTTCAAGCACAATATTCAGCAAAGGCTGTTCAATAGTGGGACACGGCAGCTGGGTTGGACCCTGATTTGGCTGCAACGGGCACCAGAAATCAATTCTGAAAATTGAATAATTAAGAAGATTTCCTTGTAGCACTCTCCCTTAAGGAGCTATCTACTGCCGCCTTTCCCCATGGTCACCTAGATTGCAAGAAACATAACAACATGAAAAGCAAGGAGATGTGAGCTCCCATTGTCAGTATTTTTTAGAAAAGGGATGTATCCAATAACATAGACTTAAATATGATATTCAAGTTACATGGCTGAATTGTGTTGTGCTTTTTTTTTTTTAAAGGATCTTGATAAGGAATGTAAGACTGTACAAGTAACGAGTGATGTGTTCCTGGAGACACTGGACAGTTTCTTGAGATTGCTGTCTGAGAAAATTCAAAATGCCTAACCAGAACAGCTACACCAAACCCAAGAAGAAATGAAGAACTTGAACTCTACTCCAGTCAAAATGTGACTCGATTACTAACATGTTCTCAGGAATATGGCCATAGAATATTTATAGAGGGATGTATGTTTTGTGTGTATATATATATTTTGAAAGATATGTATAAAAAGTGATGTTATGACAGCAGCCATGTGCTCTATAATGACTGAATCATGCTGCTCCGTTAAAAGACAAGTATTTAAAATAATATTTAAATATTTTATATATTTTTAATATTTTAACTTATGTCACACTGATTTGTAAAGAAATAGCAATTTTATTTATTTATTTATTTGTTCTATTTATTTAATTCCCTTATGGGTAATTTGAGATATTTATTGTGATGATGCTGTATTTAAGTATTTACTTTAGGACACTGCTCTGTAGCGGTGTGTGAGGAAGAGCGCTGTGGATCCAGGTTGGGGGCTGCTGTCACACTATTTCTCTAGCACACTATCCCCCACCCCAGGGCTCTCAAAGTTGGGGCGAAGCCACCTCATGGGACGGAGACAGGGCCACTGGGGCCACCCAGCTCCTTCGCCTCCCTCTCGGCGCCCGGAGCAGCCCCGGGGCTGGAGAAGATTCACTTCAGCCAGGATCTCCCATCTCCACTCCCTCCCTGGGCGTTCGGATCCTGTGGATAACTTCAACAGTTACATGTTTTATTATTGATGAAGCAGACCTATGTCACCCAAATCCAGCCAAATTTGGGGTAATGCAAAAGCAAACATGGATCTGACCGCCTTGTTTGCTTTTTCTCAGAGTTTGTTCACTGATACGAGGTGTTTCCCACATCTCATGTGAGCTGAGTTTTACTGAGCTGAATCAGGCAATACTTGTTTTTCAGATTGTTTAAGTATCCATAGTTATGGGAGGTACTTGGGAGGTGCATGCCCACAGAAAACTATCAGGTTAGATTCCAAAAGTTAATATTTAATGAAATAATATTCAGGAGGAATGTTACAGCTCAGGTTGGTTTGTGAGGACACATGCCATGTGTCACCTACGCTGATGTATCCATTACTAAATGTTTGTAAGCTGTCATGAATACAAACGGACCTTCACAAAAATAAACAAGTTTTCCTCCAGAATGAAGTGGCCTTTTTTCGTGAAGGACGAGGGGTTTGAGCTCTTCAGGGGAGCTGAGTACAATTTCCAGGTGGGATGGACACATGGATGTTACCAGGGATGGGGAGATGCACCCTGGCCAGGGTGAGCACTCCACGTCTGCCCTCATCCATCCAGGCACCTTCCTCAGGACCCACAGCCCTTGTGCTTCAGCCCAGCCCTGAGCTCAGCTTTACTGAGTCGCACTGGGTTTAATCTTTTAAAAGCTGAGCTGCCCTCTCGCCTGTTGGGGTGACTCATTCCCAGCTGTACCGTGTCCTGGCCACTTTCGCAGCGCAGGGAAAGCAGAAGAGTTTTCACTTGCCACAGCCGAGAAACGTCCCCTCGCCTTCCCCTGGTGCGGGAAGCTCCCGGCACAGAAAACCTGAGAAACCTCCTTGAGAGGGTTGGGGACAGAGTGGACAGCCCAGCTGGGACAGGAATGGGCACCCAAAGAGTCACATACATGCAGGCACCGTGGCAAGCACTGATGGAGCACACCCCATTTTCTAGAGACACACACTTCCAAGGGTCAAAGGAAAAGCAGCCACGTCGTGCCTTCAGATGGCACCTTCCCCATGCAAGTGGTGTGTGCGGCAGAGCCCAGTCGGGCTGGACACACAGACATCGTCCCCCATTGCGGCGGGAATGCCCCGACCATCGCTGGGTACCGCAAACAGCTCTGGCTCTGTGGGCAAGGGCATCGCTGCATCGTATTATACTGAAGTCTCATAGGAACCAGAAAACCTGTAACCAAAACCAAACCCTGAGTCTGTTTACTAAAATCAGAGAAATGGAGAGTGAATGCCCAGGTGGACTCCCTCAGATAGTAGTCAACAAAAATCTCTGGTCCTGAGCACAGTTTTGCTCTGTGCTGCAATAGTTTTACCAGTAATAAGAACTGCCCTGAAGAGACTCTTACTGCCGTTAAATTTCAAAGTCTTTCTTAGCAATTAGGTGTTTAGTTTTTCACATACATTTTTTAAAATTACATTAAATATTTTATGATAACTTTTAAATTTGCCCTTCAGATAAATGGGAAGTCTGGTATATGAAGGTACATGAAAAAGTAAAGGTTTTAAGTAGAAAACATTGATCAGGCTCAGCATTCTCAGCACAGCAGTCCAGGAAACTCTGACAAACAGACAAGAGGGAAAAGTGAAGCATTAATAACTCAGAGTCAACACTGGGCTGGCTGTAGGCAAATGCAGACAGAGCTGTTGCCCAGGGCAGCAGACTGCTGGGGCGGCAGCTCCGGCACCCGGCAGGATGCAGGCAGCGGGGTGCAGGCAGCGGGGTGCAGGCAGCGGGGTGCAGGCTCTGGATGGAGCCCCCCTGGCCCGGTGCTGGCAGCACCCCGCAATGTTCCCCAGCACGGCACAGCCCTTCCTCCTCACCGCCCTGCCTGTGAGAAGGGAAAAGTAAATTTTGCTGGGATTTCCAAGAGCCCTACCATCATCTCTGATCCCACGTGGGCTCATAAATAATCTGAATACCACTAACCCAACCAGAAAACTGCAGTGCAAATACGAGTGAAGGGAAAGCCAGTTTCAAGCAGACGGTGGAGCCTTATCACCGGCATGACGACACTGGCGTGCCGAGCACGGTTGCCTGAGCATGATAACCATGACTGCTTCATCACTGTTTTAACAGCACTGATGAGAATCTTGCATCATCATAACACACTAAAACGCAATAAAACACACATGCCCTAAAATCTTAGCTAAGATGTGACTTTGACTCTTGAGGGCTGCTGCAGACTTGTTCATATAGGAAGTAGATTTTTTATTAAGAAAGGATTGAAGTGTTTCGTACACCACCGGCAGGAAAAGTGAGAGCCCCACACAGCTCCGCGAGCCCCAGGTGAGAACAAGACCTGTGAGACTGTGGCACAGCGGGGGAATGTCTGTTTTACAGAGGCATGTTCTACTTTTAGAAGTGGTAGGTGTGAGTTATATTTAGCACTTGCCATTTGCTAAGCAAGAAATTATTCTCAGCAAAACCCATCTCCCCACAATGGTGACCGCAGAGCCCCCAGCCTGCCCAGCCTCTCCGAGGTGCACAGCCCATGCCTCGACCTGCCTGTGCCCTTGAGCTCCGCGATCAGCCCCCCGAGGGTGGCAGAAGCCTGTCCACCTTGTGTAAGACCAACCACAGTTTTCTGGCTTCCCTCCAGATCCTTAACGGTGACAGCTGTCCTGTTCCACCACCACGTGCAGGTCTCCCCCCGGTTTATGCCCAGGCAGAGCCCACAGAAAGCAGCTTGGACATGGAAACGCTGTTGCCGTCCTCCGTCCTTCCCCTGCCGTCTGAGCACCACTTCTGTTGCCATCATTTCTGAGCCCTAAGGATGAGAGGGATGAAGAGCAGCCGTGGCATCACCCTCCCAGTCAGCCGTGTACAGGGGACAGTGATGCTCTCATGGCCAGATGAAGGCAGCCTCGAGTCCGCCGAGTTGCAATCAGCTAAATCTGGATTAATACTCTACAAGGGTAATTCCCCTGTTTTCTTTTCTGAAGTATTTGGTTACTCATTTTCTGTTTTTGTTTTACTTCCTTTTTCATCTTCGGTTCTCATTAGTCACTTTTCAGGATTCATGAACTGTTTCTGTTTTCTGCAGAACATGGTCCTACTTTTACAGGCTTTTGATCACTTTTTTTTTTTTAATTTTTTAAAAATTTTTCTTTTCTCATTTGTACATGGTGTCTTTGCAACTGAAGCACCAAATGGCACTTTCTGACCACCCCCTCTCTGGGGGCAAATTTCAGCTGGTCAATAGGTGGGGCTTGAAAACTCCCATTGCAGATTGTTTGGATTGATCATCTGTGTTTCTCTCGGTCTCGCTTGGTTTCAGACGGGTGACTGAGAAGACAATGAATCACTGTTAAATATTTCCAGCCTTCTTTGGATGATTATCAACTGCCAAAGCCACCTCACATGTGTGACAGGCACCAGCTTACAGATGTGAGAGGTGTGGGGCCACGGATCCTCATAGGCTGCTTGGGACACTTAAATGGGATTTACAAAATAAACTCAAGTTCAGAGATGTCTTGCAATTATTCTCCATGGACGGGAAGATACAAGAAATCGTAGATATAATTTCTTTCAAAAAATAGGGAAGACTATTTTATTTTCTTTGCTGCCTGGGCTGGAGGGTAGATGTGGGCATGCGATAGCATATGTTGTCTGGTGGCAAAACAGACATTGCATTTCTTAGAATTTAACACCGAACCCCAGAACATATCTCTAATTTTACCAGAAAGGTAGGGAACAACTCCTTGTGGATCTCCAGGCCACCATCCCTCTGGGCAAGCAGGGAGATTTTCCTTGCTTTCCCAAAGTTGGGTAACTACAAGAAAGTCTATGAGTCCTAAAGCATCCAGACCCTGCCAAACCCTATCAGATACTCTGGCAGAGCCCTGAAAGACAAAGGGATTGCAATGGAGGGCAGGGGTTTGGGAGGTTGAAAAGTGCAGAATGAGTTGGCTTTGGACTCATTTCTGATTTCATTAGTCCATACGATTCTCCCCTGGTCCTGCGGAGGAAGGGCAAGCCTCTGTGACTCACAGGCTCTATTTTTTTTTTTTTTTTTTTTTTTTGAGTAGCTGCAGAGGAAGTCATACAAACCATGGGCAATACCTTTCGATTAAAGAGTTTTTCTGTGCCTAGAGCTTATTTCCAAACACGCAGTCTCTGCTCTTCATTTAGTCTGACTTGGAGCTCTGTTCCAAGGGCCACCTTCCAAAGATGACAGACCCCTGTCCAGACAGCTGGCCAGGGACCAGCGACCACAGCCAGAGCACGAAACGCAAAAGGAATGTCCTTGGGCTGGGGAGCAGACCTGCACATCTGCTGCAGCTGTCCCGATCCAGCACAGTCACCAGAGATGACGATTTAGGTTTCTGCTCTTTCTGAACAGCATTTGTTAATAAAATTACCCTGCACCTCACAGAGAAGTATGGTTTCCTTCCTTCTGCAGAGGCAGACCACAGAGATACAGCACTGCTTAACTCCTTCCAGTGCCCAGGCAAGAAGGTATCGATGCTCTTGCGTAAAGAATGTGTAAATCATTTCAACCTCCCAAGTTCAAGATTGATTCAGACTGGAAGAGAGAGAGAAACACCAAGGAGGGGAAGAAGGAGCCCATCGTGTCTGAGAAGCCTGATGGTTTGGTCTGCTCAGAGGTGTACGAGTGTAAACTACCAGCTGGAAATGTGGCAGAGGCAAATATTAATATTTACGGATATATTTAGGCAAATATCATTATTTAGACAAATATTAATATTTAGGGAGAAATAAAAATATTTCAAGGTTGCACAAAAATGTGTAGATATGAACTTGACACAAGTGGATATTCAGAGGAGTGAAAGGGGGTGATGATCAATCTTTTCATGGAGAAATGAAAGCAAGAAGGTAACTTTAAGATGGAGTGCCATGAATTAGTAAAACTACTTCCAGAAATGTCTGCTTTTCCCCTAATATGACAAGAAGCCTCCCGAGAGGTGCTCCAGCTGGCTGAACTTCCATTCAGGTGGTGATGATCTCCAGTGATCACAGATGTGGTGGTGACCCAGAAGCTCTCCAGCAAATCCTTCACAGGGACGGAATTTTGCTTGGAAGGAATAGTCTCTGTATCATTGTTACACCGAGAGTCCCCACCAGCATTTCTGCACTAATTACACAGAGGACAGCTCATAAAAATGAAACCCATTATTTCTCCAGGCTTAGAAAAGTGAACATTTCTGTTAGGTTTTGGTTAATTTTCTGTTATCTTTTCAGTTTCTCATTTAATTTTCTGTTAAGCTTTCAGTTAATTGCTAACAGGCTAGGCCATTTTCTGCTCATTAATTTAATTCTGTATCTGATGGGGATATGGGTATTTCAGAGGGCTCTGCCTAGGAGTGAAATCATATCAGAGGTTTACATCTCATTAGCTCAAATCCTCCTCGGATTTTTTGGTGGAGGTGGAGTTGGACAGAGGTGCTGCTGCATGAGCCCTTGCTGGAAACTCCCTCCTGCCATCTCAGCATCCCGCAGCAGCAACCTCCTAGTGTAGGGGCTGGAAATAAAGGTCAAGGCTGATCCCACCGTGAAAGGAGCAGAGTGGTCACAGCGGTTTCATTTCTGAGTGAATATTTGCAAATGAGTCAGTGTGTGAGAGACCAACTGATCAGTGTACGTACACGAGTACACCACAAGTTCCATCTTCCTTTCTGATTTTATCAGCTTTTTTTTTTTTTCCACCTTGGTTGCAATCTAAGAATGTATTTGCATGTCATTAGCGGCTATAAAAAGAATAAAGAGAACAAGGTGGAGTCCCAACTTCACAATTCTGTTTTTTCCAGCAGTAAAAGTCCATCCTGCCCACACCTTTCCCTTCCGCTCTCTCTGCACGGATTCCCATTTCTTCAGCCAGTTTTGAGATAAAAGCAAAATCCCCGATGCTCACCGATAAATTCAGCTGCAAACCTAATTCCTACTGCCTGTTCCAAGGGAAGAAATTCTTCCCTGGCATTTGAACCTGGCTACAATATATGGAACCAGAATATACATTTGTCCATGCAATATATATGATCCATTGCTTCCCTTTCAATCATTCTGTATTCCATTTTATCTCCAGCAGCCACAGCGGTGCCAGGGATGTGCAAAGTCCTGACACAGCTGGTCGCTGTGAAGGCAGCAGAGACGGGGGCAAACGCCTGAGTCTCAGACGCGATTCTCTTTCCCAGTGTGTGCAATGGAACGGATCACTGGGAGGGTCCGCACTATTCCTGGAGTCATTACAATCAGAAGAACAGGGTTTTCTTAAAAGAGACTAGCTGTACACCATGATGACTGGTATTCCTGACCATGACTATTCATCTGTCTGAATTGATGCGAATCCCTTGATGGCACGAGGCAAAGACAGCATTGCAGTGGTCACTGCCGCACCAAGGTAACACATAGTGGTTTAACTTCAACTCCAGAGTAAAACAAATCGGCTGGTTACAGGGTAGCATTGGGAATATCAGGGTGACTCCAGCAAGGCAGAAGAACTACCCCAGTTCCTGCGCCAGCAGAGTCAGGGCATACGGGTGAGCACAGTCTGCTCAGGGCCTGGCTTCTGCTGCCAGGGCAGTTCATCCAGCAAAAGCTCCCAAATGCTGAGCTGTGGGCAACGGTAGCGAAGATGCCTTATTCACCAAACAATCCAAAAAATGACTGAAAGCAAAGAACTGAAGCAGGTGGCCCCTCGGGGGAGGGAGGTGCCCGGCAGCCTCTCCAAGACATGGCTTGTAGCTAACACAATGGTGGCTCCTGATGTAATTAATATTGTGCAAGGATAGCGCTGGAGTTATAATACATGTTTTGTGAAATGTCAGCTCAGGGACCAGTAGGAAAATGACACATCAGCGCAGAAAAAGCAGCATCTGGGCTTTTATCACCTTGGACGGCACACGTGTGTGGCTCACCTGCCTGTACCTTAGGGGAGGAGGAACTCCTCCAAAAAACCAGTCACTATAGCTATGTGCCACTTGGGTTTTTTTAAAGGTAGGAAAACCTAATGCACGTTAAAGAACGTTAGTTAGATAGTAAAACTCCTGCAGTATTGAAATAGCAAAATTTAAATTACACCAAAACACTGTCACAGAGGCACCCCAAAGTCAGTGTTAGACAGACAATAATTTCAAAACCAGACTTCATTCTAGCCAGGAAAGCGTAGCCAATAAACTGACTAGAAACAGGGTTTATACAATTATTTAGCACTCCAACAACATAAAATACAGTTCTGCATATCAGTTGAGGAAATTTTTGGGGTACGACAACATAAGAATCATGAGGATACACGACGTGCACGCATACACTCACAAGGAACAAAACTAGAGGCCTCTCACTCCACGGTATCCACAAGAAAGTAATCACTCTCCTGGGTTAGGCAAGGACTCATTCAAGGATATATCCAGTAAATAACCACTCACCAAATGAGGAGGTAAGGAGCTCTCAATCCCGGGAATTCTCCTTAGATGGCATCCCAGTCTAAGGAGAGGGCTCCAGTTCACAGACCTGCTGCTCCAAGAAGACCACTCCAAGGGGGTCTTTGGTGGGGACCCTGTTTTGTAGCCTGGTCAGATCTGACTGTGGGCATTACAACATGGCCCAGAAGCTTTGCAGCTACTCCAGGCACCTCCTTTGTTAACGAGCCTGTCAACTGACTGAGGGTCCCACCCCTCCTGCTCCCCCAGCTGGGTGGAGGTGAAATCACCCTGCCCTGGGGTAGGGGACGATGTGACTGTCAGCACCTTGGTACCACCCTAGGTGTGTACATGGGGACAGGCACGGTGGGGCACAAAAGGCGTGTACGTGGGGACAGGCACAGTGGGGCACAAAAGGTGTGTACGTGGGGACAGGCACAGTGGGGCACTGCCCCATTGAAGGCTCTGGATCTCATGGGGATGTGCAACTGCCACAAACACGTAAACAAAAAATTCTGAATTTTTGGATGGTGAAGAAGCAATGTCCTGTGGGTGTAATCCCAGCACAGGTTTATTCCTCCTCTTGGTGTGGGAGCAGAGGAACTGGGCAGCAGAGGCAGAGGCCAAGGACCACCCCAGAGCCCAACCTGAGCTTGAGGAGGAATTCTGCCAGAACCATCACCAATGGGATGCACCCCCATCACCCAAACTTCCTGCAGACAAAGTATATGGAGATATTGGCCAAATGGCTTCAACATCCTCAAGAGAGGACAGAAACTGGGCAAATGCTCCTTAAACAGGAATGAAGGAGCAGCTTTTCTGCCCCCGCCAAGATGCTGAACTGGCCCAGCAGCCCTGGGCTGGTCTCTCTCCCTGACGCACTGCAGGGCTCACATGGGCACTGCAAGGTCTCGGGAGGGCTCTTGAATTCATCGTTTATATGTGAGAACAGAGTTATTCATGGGGTTCCTTATGACAATCACATAGAACAAGGCAGGAGCATTAATTAGTAAAGAAGAGAGCGTTATTTAGTGTAACTGGTAACATTAAGAACGGTAGACGTGAATGTAAAGATTTGCGAGACATTTAACTAGACTTGGTTTATCTTGTACCAATCTTTAGACAATATCAGCTCATAAAAATACTTCAGCATCTGAAATCAGGCGTAAATGTCTGAATTACGTAGCTCCTCCTGAACTTATGGGGGAACCCTTATTTTAGAAATATGTAGTTTCCTCAATCAGATAAGAAACTAACAGCTTCCATTCTACAGGTGACTACTCGCCTTCAGTTTAGGCATTTTTGTGGTGAGGTATTAATCATTTCCTTGCAACAGAGCACGTATAAAAGGAAGTCAGGAGCCAGCTGTACCCAGTCCAAGGAGGGGAGTGCGGTGACTTCGCCACAATGCTGCTGGTCGTGCTTTTGCTGTCCTGTGGAACTCTGTGCCTCGTGTCCCCCCTGCCATTCCCCACCGCGACGGGCTGCACCGCCAGCTCCCTCATCCGGGAAACCCTCACCGACATCCAGAGACTAGAGTCTGAGGTTGTTCCATTTTCTTTGTGCCCCACATCTGACTTTTTTGAGCTTAGTAGAGAACCTGCTAATGTGATTTTTCTCAATCTCTTTCAGGGCAGCAGCAAAATCGTGCCTCTGGTAAGATCACTTTCTGGCTTGCATTGCGATGTTGTGCGCTTGTGGTGTGGCTCACATGCTTTTTGCGACGGAAGGGAAAGTAGATATTGTCAAAGCCCATTCAGGACGTCTGCAGGCTCTTACACTATAAAAATAGGTCTGAGATGGCAACCAAGCCATTCGTGGGCTTTGCAGGAGCGCTGGGCTGGAGGGAGTGAGCTCGTGCGTGCTGAGAGGTGATGAGCAGGGCTCGGCTTCCCCGAGACTGCAGCAAGATGAATCCTCCTCTATGTACAGTTATCAAAGCAAAGTTATCTCCCTGAAAAAGCAGTGTTTGGGGTTACTGCCTTCAGAACAGTGGTGTGTGAAAGCTTCCTCCTAGCCAGCACTGGTTATCTTCCTTTGCATGGAGTAGATAGCCAGAAGCGACCCTCTTCTGAAGTCAAGCGGAGGCAAGTGCCTTCCTGCCATTGGAAAGCGGGGGACAGGCTGTCCCGCTGCCTTTTCTGGAAAGAAATACTCATGTTGTGAGAGACCAATGCCAGCAATGGCATCGGCAGCTGGAGGCTGCCGACGCTCTTCAGCATCACTGCCTTCCTGTGTCTGAGTGCTGCTAAGGGGATAATCAAAACGCAAAAGTTGCCTCATTCTGCCCAGTTTCGCCTCCACAGTCTTGCTCTGCAGCTTTTGAAGGTAAAGTCAGTCTGCAGCAGGAGGAAAGCACTGGGCTGCAGAGGTGGTTCCCTACATGAAGTTTTCCAAAGTTACTGTGAAATGTTGGCCTCAAATTATTGCGCAACATTATTTCTTACAGTAGGCATTTTAACTGCATTAGTGTGATACAACCTGTGCCATCAATGCAGTACAGAAAAGACTGAAATGACTACATTTTCTTATTCCAGAACAACATGATGGAGGCAGAAGGGAACGTTATCACCTATCTGGAAAAATTTACTGAAATCCTAAAAGCCAACAAAGGGAGTTGGAAGGAGAGACGAATAGCCCTTAAACTTCAAAAAATTCAGGATGCCGGAAAGTCATGCCTTGGGTGGATGGTACGTTTGGGCTGGATTTTCTGCTTGCTATTTTATGTCATCTAGATGTTTCCTTTCTAAGAGAACATCCATTATTTGGCTGAGATGTCCCAGTGCCAACAGGGACCAGAGTCCCCCCTGCTGCCCCAGCCCTGGGGCAGAGGCTGCTCTTGCTGCTGGATGGCTGCACAAGGTGCAACTTGCTGTCCTACCCCACTATCTCTCTCAGAGCCTTTGTGGTCTTAAAATTAATTCTTAAGAAAAAACCTACAGTCAGGGAACAGAATGTAACTTATGTGTCTGGCTTCTGTCCTTTTAATTCTTCTCCCTTCTGTCTGCCCCCCAGGGACAGGAGTGGGAGCCAGTGGAAGAGGAAGATTTTTTCAGTAATTTGGAACGTTTATTAAGGTTCCTGAATCACAATGCACTTCCGGAGGGAACAGTGTAGCCTTCAAAGGAGTTTGAAGCACCCCTGGTCCAGCCTGCCAGGAGACCTGAGCTTTGCATCTCCTTGTTTGCCTATCTTTACTCCAATGAGCAAGGCTATTGGGAGCTATTATTTATTCATCTATCTATTCATATTTATTTATTCTATTTATTCATAGAAACTTCACGTTATTTATTTTCACAACGAAGAAACGCGATAATTATTTACTTTAGGAAACTGCTATGTAACGATGCGTGAGGAGGAGCTCTGTGCATCCACTGTGGGGGTTGCTGTCACACTATTTCTCTGGCACACTATCTCCAGCCCCAGGGTTCTGCCGGGACAAAGCCACTCCGTGAGACGGGGATGGGGCCATTGGTGCCAGGCTGGAGATGATGCCCAGCACCTTCACCTCCCTCTTGGCCCCCAGGACCAGCCCCGGGGCTGGATGCAGCTTGCGGCATGGCCGGTGGCCTCAGCTCTCTGAGCCACCACCAGACACGACCAACAATGGACCTCAAAGACGTCAATCTCCACAAACCCTTGAACACACTGCGTGCAAACCCAAGGCTCATACCCACTTGGAGCTTGTGAATGGAAAAATGCTTCTCACTGAGTCTTATGAGCACCCTATGACGATAAACTGCCTAAATACAACTTGGTGACTAAGAGCCTGATATGCACCATATTCCATTTATTTTTCAACCAAATGAAGTCTTCATACGATATAATTTAATGCTGTTGCACTCTGGAAATTTCAGCATTTTGTTCCTGCAGCTGAAAGTTTCCAGATGCCTTCAGATCAGTTTCACAGCTCTTTTGGAGGTTTGGGGCATTTTCAGAGGAGAGTCTTGTAAAAGAATGCAACTCTTACTTTTAAAATTATGCTTAAGTACTTACATTAACTGAAGATAATTACTATGCTACAAATGCAGTGACAATCATTTTAAAATGTAAAAAATGTGAAGTTTAAATTGTGGAAACATGACTGTTCTTACAGCTGTGTGCTGCCAACACATCGCATATATATATTTTTTTACAGTTAAATATTTGGGAAATTTGTATGCACAACTCTATGAAATGTAACCAAACTCTAACAGAACCTATGCAAAATAAATCTCTTGCACAAAGGTATAACTAGTATATCTATATTTTTTAAATTTTATGATTGTTTGTGGAATATTCTATGTAAGAAAAGTTAGATTGATTGAATTAGGGTCATCTACCAGTGAGGCTGTGGCAGTTTCAGAGGGGTTTCCTATTCAGAAATATATCAGTTGATTATATAGTCTACAGATGATTGATACCTCTCTGCAGAGGATCACCATAAGGCCCAGAACCACCTAAGACCATTTGCATTTTCAAATTTAGGTAAAAGTAATGCTTAGATAGCGAAGTGGGATTTTGTGTCTGTCTTTGCTCTCACTTCATGGTGAACATCTCACTGCAACATGTTCCTTTTCCCTCCCCGCTGGGTATTCTGATTTCAGGAAGATTTACCTATACATTTAGCAATCAGCCAGAAAATCCTAATTGGGGCTGGGATGGGGGAGCAGCGCTTGCCTGCAGCTGCGCCCGTGTCTCCACGGACCGTCGTGGCTGCTGGGCACACACCTTCCCCTCCGAGGGGATTCTCCCACTGGAATTTCACCTTCAGGAAGGAATCCCAGCCCAGCCCATCATCTTTATTTACTTCTGCAGGCATCACTGAGCACCTGAGAAAATTTCCCTCAGTACCATGATTCATGGACAATTTAGCAGTGAGCGGTGCTTGTGCAAGCCACGGTGGGATCCCCCGAACACCACGCTGCCTGCAGGAAAGGGCAGGCTGAAGAGGCAGGGAAATCCATGCCTGCATCCGCAGGGATTACTGAAGGCAACCCACATGTTTGAAGAATTAGCTAATATTTTTAATAACATCTGAAGAGATATTTCTTGAGGGCGGGGGAAGGCAGACACAGTAGTCATTGTGTGAACAGGGAGAAAAACAAAAAAGCGATAGTAGGTTCAGTCATCGCCCTCCTGCCTCTCCAAAATAGACAAGAATAAAGCATTAACCCAAACCTACAAAAGTACAGAGTGCGTAGAAAAGGAGGGTCAACATTTTTAGTGTTTTTTGGTCAAAACGGGTCATCCTGTGAGCGGGTGACAGGGCAGAAGCAGGGGGACACTGGGCACATCTGTGCTTTGGGATGAGGCCCATGTTGCCCATTAGGACAGGCTCACGAGAGCCTCGAGGGGATGTTCTAGCCCCACCTCCGCAAGTCTGGCATAAAGCCTGCTGAAAGTCTGGTCTTAAGCAGTAGTTTATGACCTCCAGCTCAAAGGCTGGAAGCTTTTTGAAGAGCTGGATCACAATCCAACACACTGCACCCAAAACAAATTGGAGCTGGGTGCAGAAGAGATGACCTGTTAGAAGTTTCCAGGGAGGGAAGCTGCCGTGATCCTGTGGGATGTGAGAAGAAAGCATGGCAAAAACTCAGTTTGCTTCCAAAGCAAGTTTTACGTTCATTAGCACAAATCTTCTGAGGGGGAGAGAGAGCAGTGGGCAAGGACTGCTGTGAGACGCTGTGGAACATTGCTCGTGGTGGGGAAGGAAAGCTGGGAAATGGTGCCATCAGAGCAGGTTGAACCCACCGTCATCACTGCTGAGTGCTTGGGGAGCGGCAGATGCACACATCCCCAGACACTACCCTCTCTATCACTTGTTAAAACGTAAATATAAATAGAATTGTTATCGCTATAAACCAGGTCATCTCACTCAGGCAACTCTTCAGGCTCATAGGCTGGGGTAAATCCCAGAGTGGGCAGCTCACCCTGCTGCAGTTACCACTCGCACTCGGGATGCGCTGTGGTTTGGCAAGTGTTTCTTCTTCGAAAAAGAGAAATTAAAGATCTGTCTGTCACTAGCAGTGGCTGTTCTCTAGGTGGCAGCCCTTGCCTGCTGCACGTCCCTCCAACGCTGCCCGACCCTTGGCATGTGCCGGGGAGACGGAGGAAAAGAACTGCTGCCAATTTGTTACTCACTCCGACTTTTAATCAATTTTTCTCAGCGTTACTCCAAAGAGCTCAGAAGTGTCACAGAAAGGTGAAGGAAGATTTCAGACTAGCTGTTTTCTGAACAAACCTGGAAAACGGCTTGTGTGCCACAGGTTCACCTGCAGTGCCCCAGAGGCATGCCCTCTTTGTACAGACTCACAGTCTTTAATGTTCATTATTTTTCACTAGTTTGGGGAATTTTCAGTGCTTGCTTACCCCAGCTTCTCAAAACTACTTTTGCCAACACCCTTGGAAAGTCTTCAGCTGGTTACAAGAGTGATCGGTCCTGTTTATAATATCTTTGTTTATAAAAGGTCTTCTTGTTACCAAAAGGCTATAGATGAAAAGGGTTTAATAAAGTACAGCAGATTCTTGCCTTTCATTACCGAAATATTTTAAATCAAAACAGAGCAGATGCAACCGTATCAGGCTAAGGCAGCTCAGAAGCTGCTGGCTGTGAGCAGGACTCGGTACCTACATCTGGCCCCTGCAGCACGGCTGGAAGATGCAGCCTGTGCACAGCCCAGGGAGCTGCTTTCTGTAAGCTTCAGCCTATCAATAACATCTTGCTGCTTCTCTCCAGCAGTTTAAAAGCTGTTTGACTTTAAGCCACATTATCTTTTCCAAGTGGGTGAGTATTAAATGGAGCAATATTGTTCCAAATTGTATCTGGTGTGAAAATCATTCAATAAATGGATTTTGTACGTGTCAGTATTTGCCTCATGACTTACATGAAAGTACAGCCCACACAGTGGCTTGCGTCTGGTGGATCTGCTTATTAAATCCTTGTACAGAATAGTGGTGGTTGAAGCTCTTCTCAGCAGCTTCTCTCGGGGCAAATGATCTATACAGAAGTGGGAGAAGGTAAAGCAGCTGTCCTGCCAGAGCTGACGAGCAGAACAAACTCCCTGGTGTTACCAAGAGATATTGAAGTTTACATAGGCCGAAGTCCAGAGGTATCTTTGTTGGCTTTTTACATCTTTTTGTGCACCAGTTTGGCACATTAAAACATGCATTTTAATGGCTCATTTTAATCAACTCTACCTCAGGTTGTTGGTTGAAAAGTGCCTGCAGATGCCAAATGCTACTTGGTGTTCTAACAGCTTGGTTGGGAAATGAGGGGGCCTGGCTACCAGGGAACCAAGGGCACTTTCATACTAGAATTTTGCCTTTTGAGAAGATGCTTCAGGCCTTTCATCAGAGAGGTGAACCAAAGCAGGGCTGGAAGGTGCAGCCATGACAATAATCTCCCATGTGGTTGCTGCTACAAGAACCTTTCTCTAGTACTGGAAAAGGTAAATACCTGCTCTGCAATCTGGAGAAGTTAAATGAACAGTGAATAACATGGCCATAGTTAACAGGCAGACTCATATTTTCTAGCAAGGACAACCCAAAACATATTTAGACAAAGAACTTAAAGCACCATCCAGTCTCATTTTCATTTAGAAGATGATCCAAAGTGAAATTATCCCTGAATCAACAGCAAAGATTTCCCTAATTGAGTCTGGTAAATCCCACCTGCCGCTTCTGCACTTCATCAGACATCTTCTATGAAATACCATATCTAAAAATCACATATAGATTTAGAATAGAAACTGGACCATATCTGAAACATTTAGGCCAGACCCTCAGCTGGCAGAGGTTGACGGGGATATTTGCAAAGCTCTGCGCTGACATGCTCCAGCTGAGAGGCTGGCTCTTCACTAATCCTTTCCAAATAGCATTTGCCAAGCTTCTGGCACTATGGAGGGAATTCCCTGCAGCTCTGTGCTGGGGTGGGAGCTGGTACCGAGCACACGGGGAGGTGAGGCAGCCCCGGGCGCTCCCAGGGCAGGTTACAAAACCTCCCATGACGCTGCCAGCTGCGGTTGGCACAAACGCTGCCGAGCAGCAATTTCCCTTTTATCGGTGGCCAGAAATCATTCCTCACTGAGAGCTCCCTTAATGACACTTCTTTTATTAATTGTAATATTAATTGTCATCCATCATGACACAAATTAGACTTTTTAAAATTTGTTTCTTTAGAGCTGTGTTATCTTAGAGTTATCTAAGCCCTGGCTCTGCAATTGCTCCGGTAATTCTGCTCTTCAATCGCAGAGTTATCTAGAAGTTAACTCCATTGTGCGTTTATTCTGCTCTTAAGCTGATTGCACTGGGGACAGCTGCAGTCCTCCAAAATCCGGGGAAAACCTGGTTCCCCTCCTGGGGGCATGGCCGTCTCCCAGCCTGGAGCACCCCCGGTTGCTGTACAACGCTCCACCACCCTTTCAGCCCTTCTCCCTTACGTGGTCACACATGCGTATAACACAAAGCACCTGATTACCTTTGTGAAGTGCTACATTAAGGCCCAAGTATCATAAACGAAACAATGAACACTTTCCCGGAGAATGAGAAACTGCAGCTGACAGCTGAATGGCGGATTTGCACAGCACTGTCATAAGAAATTAATTAGGTCAGGGTAAGATCCAGCCCTCACACTTACTACTTAGAATGAACAACCAACCTTCTGTTTTCTTTCCAGGTCGAAGCAAAGATATTTGCCATAAAAGAGCAGCTGGTTTTGCAGGGCTGCTGTACATGTCTGCATACCCCTCTGCTCCCATGGGTCTGCCCAACTCATGCCGTAGAGATGTAGACAATTGATTAGGTCCTGTGGGCTCCATCTTTGGCTGATATTAGCTCCAGAGACATTGACATCTTTAAACTGTAATAATTTACAGCAATATAGGATGTAGTCTCATTGACAGGAACCAATCAGCTTCATGGCTGTATTACTACAAGCAGAATAATTTCCTCAGTTATATGTTCTTCTTTTACAATATCTTGCACATCATTAGTGTCCTTGCACGTTGCCCTGGCTTCCATTGATGCATTGCTCTGCAGTTAGAGGCTTTAGGAAGTTTACCAGAACATTAATCATAAATGTCTCCCAGATCAGATATGCTGCTAATTCAACTGCTCAAGTTGTTGTCGCTTTCTTATTTTAATGATTTATGAAGCAGATAAGATAGTAATCACATCCTGCACTTACTCAGCTTTTCTATATAAGCGAGTTTAGTATCTGCCAAGAGAGACGAGCTTGAATTCAAAGCCTATTTCAGATAAAACGAGTCAAGCTCCCAAATAAAACACCTTTAAAATGTATCTCCACTTGTTCTTGTTGCTATTTAGCTGTGGGGCATCTGGTTACTTTCTTCCTCTGAAGGAAACACTGCATCTGCAGAACAAGACTAAATATGCAATAATTGATGAAATGCTTTGCTTACTTGAAGCTGAAAACGAGCCCATAAATGTAAATAATTTTCCACTTCCCCCTCCCCAGATTTGCTTTTTGAAATGATTTCCAATTTGTAACGGATTTGTATTGTTTTCAGGAGCAGTTCTCCACACCGCTTCACATCAAGGTAAGAAACTGTTGTTTCCTATTCTATTATTATCAGTTAGAGTCTCCGTAGGGAACTTGAGGTGTAACCTCAGGAATGGCAGGTCTGGGGATATTTAAAGGCAAGATGTGAAATACTCCCCAAGATGGGATTTGCCAGCTGGGGAGCCCAGGCAGGGGGGAGCTCCAGGGCTCGACCTCATCCCTATCCATAATTAGAGGCAATTATTCTCCTCTTGCTGTCCTGAAATACTAACATGATGGCATATTTTTAAAAGATTTGTGAATGTGGGTAAAAACCCATTCTAATTGCTCACAAAGATAAGTATACCCGCCTCCATTTTTATAGGTCCTTATTAATGCTTTTCTGGAGAAATTTCTGTTAGTGATTGTAAAGCCTGCTCTCCAAATGACTGGCAATATAAGGAAAAACGGTTAAAGCAGCTCTCTGTAAGTGTTCTACTTCCAAGGCAAAAACAAAAAAAAAAATCACATTCCACTTTAGATGGAATTGAATCAAATTCCCAATGTTGTCACACTCACCATTGACAGAGACTGGACCATTTTTATTACAAATTTTCCAGTTATAGTAGTTGTAAGTACAGCCTTCATAACATGAATTCCTAAAAGAAGGTGAAAAAAGGAAATCAGATAAAAGAAGTTAAGATTTCCAGAGAAAAATAACTGTTTGTAGTTCTTTTAAGAAAGAAAATCTTTCTGGTTGTAAACTAGTACACTATTTACTTTCCCTTCTCCTAGAACCAAAGCTGTGCACATAATAACACTGAAAAATTTATTCATGAGCTGAGAAAGATCTCTGGGTGTAGGTGTATGAAGAGAGTTGAGAAAGACATGGAAAGGCTAGAAGAAAACTGTACCATTTTGAAGGTAAGCTTTTACTACGTATTTGATTTGAGTTTCAAATATTTTCTTCTATTTAGCCATCCATCCAGCTTTTTTACACCTGGTGATATTGTTCCAATGCCTGGTAGCCCACACAGACACATTCCGAGAAATCCAGTGGTTGGAAAACCACAGACTCAAAACATAATTGTATCCATAGATATGCTGAAAAAATACCTGGAGATACCGTTGTGATTTGAAAGAAACTACCAGGCTTCCCTGGAAATTAATTTCCCCAAAGGAATTAAAAAGTCATCACCTGTCACTTAACTTTCTGCCCATTTTCTGGTAAATTCTAATTCAAAGTTTTGAGATATTTTAGCAAATAAATCATTCCTCCTTTTTATTTTGGACCAGCTGTGGCCTCAAGGAAGGATATTGAGGTTTGTTTGTCATGCAGAAATTCATTCTTATGCAGATTATATTAATATAAATCATTTAGACTTGCAGTAATGAAGATTACTAGGTGCGGCTAGTAACAACCTGTACAGCTTGTCCTTCAGGAGGAATAGGGCAATTAATAGCACAAAAGATACATAGCTGGAATACTACAGAGAAAGGAATCTGCCTTTTGAAGACAAAGGAGAAAAAGACAGAAAATAAGGGAATAGAAAATAGGGTTTGCCTGCGCTCTGCCGATGGCTGTACTTGCACCAATGACTGTGCTTAGACATTGCCCTGGAACAGAGAAGCAGGCTTTAGGAAGAAAACCAGATTTGCATCCATTTGCTAATTACTGCAGGTTGCAGAAACAACCGTGTCTGTCACCTAATCAGATGCCGAGCTCCATGCTGTGCAGCTGGAGCCTTTTCTGCCCAGTGCTAGGAATGAGTGCAGTGTGATGCTGCTGGGATCCCACGGCATGTCCTGTACCCCCGTCTCCAGGATTTACTTATTATGACAGAAATGTTTTGACCTGGCTTCCCTTCTTCCAGATAACTTTCCCACTCCAAAAAAAAAAATCTCCAGAAAAATCTGCAGTACCATGAAAGTCAAAGACAAATAGAAAGGTCTTATTTAACTAATGATTTGTAAAAGTTGTGTGAAACGGTTTGGGGCTGGTGAAGGGCAGCCAGCTGGCTTCATCCTCCATCCCACTTTGCTGGGAAAACGATGGAGAACACGCAGCATTTGGGTGGAGTTCCTCCATAACTCATGCATCAGTATCTACTCTTTTCTCTTAGAAATCTTCTTCCGCAGACAGAAGATGCTCGCAGATCAAAAAAACAAATTTCACACTATTTAAAGAGAGTCTGGAAGAATTCTTGAAATGGGTCAACCAGAAGCAATACTGCAGCAACATGGTGAGAACTGAGTTGGGTTTGTATCCAGATGACAAATGCAGCTGCTCTGACCCATGGAAATACCACAAAGGCTTGTTCTAGGGCAGCGAGGAGGCTGGGTGGGAAGGGGAGGGAAGAAATGGCTGTCACAAATCAGAATCTTTGCTAAATGTTAATGCAAGTAGGTGAATTAAAACTGTAAACAGCAATTACAACTGTACACAGCAATTAAAACTTTGTGTAATGAGCACAGCCAAGTATTGTAATTTATATCATGCACGGTTATCGAACATGAAACGTCGTTATGTCACCAGAGATCAAAGAAAGGCTTGAAGTTCGTGGGCTTTTTGTGCAAAGGGACGTAAACCCCACTGTTGACCCACAGACTGGGGCCAGGAAAGGGCTCCCGCAGGTGTGTGCTGCTGGGTCGGGATGTTCAGCCGGGATTTACGGGATTCACCCAGCACAACCCCGCAGAGCAACCCCCCGAGAGAGAGGAGACACGGCACCCATGGTTCACACCATCTGCTTCCACCCCCCAGCACTAAAATAATTGCTTTCAATTTCTACTGGTTTATGATGAGCTTGAAGTCGAACTGACTGAATGAACCTTGAGGTGTCATGTGCCTGCCACTTCAGTCGCAATATCTTCTCCTAGCATACTGAATAGCTTTTGCTTTGAATTTTCCAGATCTTTGTGGCGTACAGCATTGATACAGTTTATGACTGATCCAAACTGGTGCTGAATCACATGCTTTAGAAAAGATACAGAACATAATACTCCTCGCATGAGACCTCACATAGCTCTGCATAAACCAGTAGAAACCAGGTGCCAGGTGCTGTTTTTCTGATATATATTTGTATTTTTGCAAAACAGTCAAGTCCTAGGCAGAGACATAAAATGGAAAAAAATTTTTAAAAGATACAGACTATCACAAACTGGTGGTAAAGAGCAGTTCTGGCCACAGGGATACGAGTACTCCCAGTCTGACCAAGATACCAGACGTAAGAGGTCATGGGTGATGGGTCTCCCAAAGGTTGCTCGCCTGGTGCCTGTTATTTTCCCCACAGTGAAGCAGTGGGATTCACAGGCACCACAGATTTCAAGAGTTTTCTCCTCAAGACTTAGAGAATATGGAGAAGCCCAGACTGCTGACTTCTTTAAATACAGATAGAAACCTAATTTGTCATAAAAGTGAGCGAAAAGGCAATTGGCATGTACCATAATGAACCTAGCTGCTATCAGTTAAAAATCTGTTGTTCTTCTAAGCCCAGCAAAAGGCTGAGGCAGGAATTTGAAACTATGGTGATAAAACATGATGGAATCATCAAATGGTCTTCTAACTCAGAAATACCACAGATACTTGTTTGCAAGATAAATCTTATCTTGGTGCTTAGACTTTTGCTGCCACTGAATACACTTCATCACTCTTGTACCCAAAGCTTACCTAAGTTTGGGGGTTTTCCACAAGCATTTGCGTTGAAGTCACTAACAAACGTGAAAATGACTTGTCATGAAAGTAGGATTTATCCCACACGTAAAACCAGATATAATTCATATACACACACACCAGAAGGTTTGCACCATTTCCCATAATGCCTTAATCACCAACCAATATCCAGCCTAGAGCGGGATGGCAGAACTGATTTTTGCAGCTGACTACAAGGTGGTAAGAGGGAGAGAGAGACACAGCATTTATAAGTCAGGTGGAGAAAAACCTATCACATTTTCTTGTTTCAGTTCAAACATACGCAGTTTTCTAGCATGCTCAGAAGGCCCCGAACCACCAGGCACCTCCAGGTTAAGACAGTGATGGAGACGGGGTGGTGCAGGTCTCAGTTTAGTGTCTGCATCTTTCTGCATCCCATGCAAGATGGGCACTTTGGAAACACCCACATCGCAGTCATCTTTGAAACTTGGAATTAAAGGATAAATTGACAAAGCTCAAAGCTTATGAAATCATTTGAAGTGCCAACATGATCTGAACTGCAGCAGGGTTCTGAAGTGCCATATTCCAACAACCGGGCAAAGGATGAGTTTTTGTGGTTGTGCGTGAAATGATGGGACCTACACAAAGAAACAAACCTGCTGAATTGTTGTATCTGAATTACTCACAGCACATACAGTAAATGCAGCTAACCTTCCACTCAGAGCAGCTGCTGAGTAATACCTGAATTCGCTCATATGCTCAGCTCCACCTCACCTTCTGGAAGACTTTAGAAAGCATCAGGCTTAAAACAAACCACTTTTAAACTGGATATCTTGCAAGGTTTTTCTTTCTTGAAGCCACTGTTTAATGTTACTTATGTGTGATTTTACACAGGGTTTTACTCAAGGGGATGCAGCAATCTCAAGTGCTCAGCTCAGCCATTTCACAGAACAATTCACATTAAAACAACCAACGAAACATCTAAAACCAAACCACACCACAAAACAAAAACCAAAACAAAAAACCAAACCAAACACAAACAAACTACCCCCTTCCCCCCAAAAAAAACCAGCAACAAAATAACCCCAGAAAGCAAATGAAGAGCACTTAGTTTAGCTTCATAAACCCTAGAGATGAACAAACAAGAGTGCTCCTGTTCAACCCCATGACAAAACACAGACCAAACCACAGAATTTTCCTGATGTGGCCTCTTCAAAGACATTCCTTAAAGGGCTGATGTGTACTCGCAGAATCTCACAAAATCAGTGACAACTACACCAGTCAGTGTATGAACTGGGACCATTGACAGGAGAATAGCATTATCATCAGAAAGATATTTATTTTTCAGGAGTCCGTGATTTTAAGGAGTTCTTAATGGAGAACGTCTTATTACCTCCTGTGGTCAGGTTTGCTGAGATATGTTTGAGTTATTTTGTTGAGCACCCAGCCTGTACCAGCACCTCCTCCAAGATATTTGTCTTAATTTAATTCAATTTAACTTTTAAAATTCTGAACATGATGCTTGGGCTTATCTGGGAAACTGTGGTATCCCATTGACTTGATCAGAAAGTCCTGTGGCACCCCCAGCATGATTACTATTTGGATTTTTAAGTTCATAAAGAGGCGAAAAAAAAACCCCAACCACCTACTCTTTCTCCTACTATACCCGCTCTTAACTCTAGGTCATTACCCGTGTATAGATATTTACTTTTCAGTACATCAACTTGCAGCCCTTGCATCAAGCAAGTACAGAAAATGAAACCAACTCAGAATTAAACCTTGGCCATTCAAATGAGGTAGGTCTGGCATTTTCCTCACCAACTTCATGAATTCATTTATTCTCAATTTACAGCATTTCCGACAGATGTTTCCTGTACTCTCACGTTTTTCTTTCACAGCGCCGAGCAGGGCCAGGTCACCTCTGCCAGCGCTGGCACGACCCAAGGAACTCCAGATGGTGATAGTCAATATTTCTTTACCCAGTCTTCCTCCTTCATGCTCTCAAATTATTCATGTAATGAAACACACTCTACCTGAAAACTGGGCCTTGGTTTTGCTCTTAGACCACCAAGGATACAACGGACAGAAAAGCTCCACAGCTCTGGACAGGGAAAACTGATATCCCAGCTTATTACAGAAAAATCATGGATAAAGGACTCAATAATTTAACCTCAGCTTGCAAACTAATCATATACCTATCAGAATTGCAAAGGAGAAATGTGACCTCACCGCTTACTTGCAAAGTTTCACGTTCTGTTTAATAATCACCTTCATTCCAGATCATGTAAAAAAATTCCAATATTCAAACGGAAGCCACAGCGATATCACCCATGACTCCCTGTTTAACACGCTCTGGACACGCAGGTTTGGCATCCCCACCAGCTCCAACACACCCATCATGGGACCCAGGGCATGTTGGGGACCCTATGTTGGGAATGTACTGCGTGCTACTGCGTGCTACTGCGTGCTACTGCGTGCTACTGCGTGCTACTGCGTGCTACTGCGTGCTACTGCGTGCTACTGCGTGCTACTGCGTGCTACTGCGTGCTACTGCGTGCTACTGCGTGCTACTGCGTGCTACTGCGTGCTACTGCGTGCTACTGCGTGCTACTGCGTGCTACTGCGTGCTACTGCGTGCTACTGCGTGCTACTGCGTGCTACTGCAATTTCAGACCCAAGTATTTGAAATAGCAGCATTGGTGCCCTGCCAAGAGTTCTTTAGCAATAGCTTATATGGCAAAAGAGAACTTGGGCCAATAAGCATAGCTAAAGAGAAAACATTTTATTTACCTTGATGAGTCATCATTACAGGTTGCTCACTGGATAGATTGTTGTAAATGACCACGGCTGTGCCATTATGTGAGGCTGCTTGCAGGATTTTCTCTCTAAAAGTACAGTTTCCTCTCTGTAGTAAAGCGATCCACTGCTTGGTGTTTGGCGGAACTTGGAAACGTGTTCGAGGGTCACAGCCCAGGCAATCTGCAACTGAAGTGGGAAATACATTTTACACAGGTGGCAATTTGCTTAAATAGGCAAAAAAGAAAAATACTACAAGTTTGCTGAATTGCTTAACTGTTATGCACTATGAAGCCGCCATTCTCTTGTTAATAAAGGCTAAAGCTAACTGCATTCTTATGAAACAAAGTCTTTAAAAAAAAAATCAACATCTCATACACCATAACCTGTGACTATATGCCCAAGAATTAGGCTCACTAACACAAGCTATTTTTAACTCTAGGGCAGCAAGAACAACGAATTCACATTCAAATCAATAACTGCCTAGAGGCTGAAAAACATTAAAGTATGGTTCATATGCTATTGGCATTTACAAAACAGCTGTTCATCACTCATTCTGGGGAGTACAACTTTTTTTTTCTGATGCAGTCATAAATATCACTGCAGTGTGAAGTCCAACTAAACAAAGGAGACTGTGAAAACAAGATTTCAGAGTTATCTGCCATGTGCAGGCTACTGTAAAGAAAATGGACTGTATTAAAAGCTACTCTTGTAAAGCCCCAGCAGCCAACATCAGCTTTTTACACATGCACGTTTTGTCTACAAGGAAAGTGCATTCATATTCATAGAGAAACAAACTGTTCTGCAAACACGTTGCACTCGGGTTGTCAGGTATTGATGGTATAAAGGAAGAGCAACAGAAATGGCAAGTGCCAGATGTCTGGATTCAACAGTATGCAGAGCTCTTTTGTCCTTTCTGACACAGAACCACACACAGAAGGCACAACATGCAATGCAGATGATAACTTCAACGTACGGCAGCTGAAACTGAGAGACATTTCTGTTTACACAACTGGAAACGCAGTTTGGTTTGATACACTGGTCATATCAAAGAAGTTTAGAAATTTAGAGCCAATAGCAACTTATAATGCAAATAGATTTACCCTTTCAAATGCCAGGAGTTTGGCTACTAAAAGTTTGTTGGGATAAACAGTGATTTTTCAAGGCATAAAAAACCAATTTGCATAATAGCTCTAAAAGCCATAGATCCTAAGAGCAATTCAAATTAAGTGTCCCATAAAATTTTCCTTTTAAAGAAGTGAGTTCTACAGCACAGACTATGGGATTTCAGCAAAAGGTCTACCTCAAAAAAAATAGCCAGTTTAACTTATTAAAAGTTGCTGGAAACAAAAGATCTTTTTAAGCATTCTCAGCTTAACATCTAAAAAAGAGAAAAAAATCTTTTGCTCTCCTCAAGAAAACTGTTGCAGATGAGTCTATATTGTGGCGGTGGTACAGGAAGTCATTACATCTCTTAATTTGAACAAGTGGTGCCTCTCCCTGTTCCCCTGGAAGGAGGGTGAGGAGCCAGATATAAGCACATCCTTTTCACAGTTTACTGTTTAACACGCTTTTCCCTTGCTTAGAGCATTTCCACTTAAAAATACAGAGGGCTGCAAGCAGCAGACTACAGTAGGAAGTTTCTCAAGCCTTGAAAGCTAAAAATGCCATCCATTTAAAAATACCATATTGAAAAGTCAAGGGAAGGAATGGGAATTATTAAATCATTTGTTTGAGCTAACAGCCCATCAGCAATCCATAGACTAGAAGTATGGTTACCACTGACAGTAACCTTATGTAAAGGTATAAAAGTATTTATTTCCCAGAAACCCAACTGAAACCTGAACCAACCCCAGTTTTCTATATCCAATTTCCTAATTTATTCAAATCTTCATTCAGATTTTGAAGCTTGTTAAGTACAATGCTCTGAGTATTCTCAAAAGCAATAGAAAAAAAGAGAGAAAGAAACCTGGATCTTGGCAACAGCACAGTCTTCATTCTAACAACTTCCATAAGTATTGGGCTCTCATGCCTTGGAGCATATTTTATCTGTGATACACTTCACATGCAAAGCTTTTGAATTGTTATTACTTGCAATTACATGTTCCTATTCTGTCCTCATGGCCAAGTCTGAACCTTTGGTGCAGGACAGAATTCAGCAGGGAGCTCCTTGGCTGAGTGGAGTTTTAACCACATACCATGAGCAAACAAATACAGAAATACCAGGAAATTCCTGTTCCTGCCTCCCTCCCCCTCAGCTCTAGCATCTGTAAAAGCACCATCCACATTATCTTGCTGACCTGGCTGCCAGGAATCCCCCTCCCAGACAAGCACAAGGCCCATCCTACCCAAGTCAGCACTAACCCACACCTTTGGGTACAGGTAACTTGCATCCCCTCCCCATAAATCCAACATGTATTTCAAACATAGCAAAATAATGGTTGGTCTTCCTCAGTTTAAATATTGCCTTCAAAAAATTGCATATTTCAAATAAAATGTGAAAAAAAATTCAACAGCTAGAGCCAGAAGGCTACTGGATGCATCTATCTCCAAATTATATCATAGCGATAAGCTTACCTTTTTGCTTCATTTTTGTTGACAAGATGCTACACACAACAGAGTCACTTGTGATCGTTTACTGAAAAACACAGCCTGTGATGGGAGGGCTTTTAAAAGTATTTTAGTTTTTGACAAGTTATAGAGGGAAGCTTATTAGCTAGAAAATAAAAAGAGGTGTGATACAGTGAGTGAGAGCTCTCTGATAGACACACGAGATAAGGCTGTGGTGGAGGAGCAGCAGGAGCCGCAAACGCAGGCAGTGGTCATCGCGCTGCCTCAGACACTCTTCGTCCCCAGAAAAGAGGCATAAAATGAAATTAAAATGATCTTCAGTTTGAGACGAATGCAGTGCTGCTCAAGGGTTAGGGATGGATAAACCTGGGTGAGGAATTCTGCATCCCAGCGATGGGTCCCGCCTTCCGCCACCTTCCCAACCCACAACACCATGACCTGCGATGCCTGCCTGGCCCTGCCGGGCAGGGGCTGTCCTGTAGCATCAGGTCCGCTCTGCTGAGTGGCAATCCCACAGAAAGCAATGCAATTTCCAGAAGTTCAAGTGATTTTTGAGATCTGGAATTCTCAGCAGGATTCAAATCAATCGTTAGAAACATCCTTTATCCTGTTGTTACTCACTGAGCTTCTCGGTTCTGCAGAATGCATCCTTAACACAGCAGCTCTTCTGCAGCTTTCCACTTCCAATAACATACCTTTATCTGAGTTAAAATACATTAAAATGCAATGCTAGCTACTAACTATTAGCGCTAGGGCCAGCATTATTTATTTGTTAGGCAGTTTAAGTCACAGTTGATCAATTCAATAACTCAGCGTACTTGGTAGTCACGTCTACAAGCAATGCACATCCTGTGGAAGGCTTTGCCTATGACTGACACTTGCAGAAACAACAGCTGCTCCACCAAACATTGCTACTATGACACCTAGTTTTAACAAGGGCTGTAGCTGGTCCCAAGTAGTTTCTACAAGCACTGCTTCTCAGCTGGCACAGACCGCTTTTATACTCACAAAACAATAGCTCTCAACAGTAAACTTTCATTTTAATTTCCACCCAATTTAATGGAATTTTAGTATCAATTTCCACATGTAAACCCCAGCCAGGCTTAGAAATTCAGCTGCAGGGCTGCAGCAAGCAGCAGAAGTACAGCTGCTGGGAAAGGACAGGACTAAACGCTTGCAGAAGAGCAGAAAGTTTCCTCTTCGGGGGCCTTGGCCAACCCCACGGAAAGCTCCCCCGCCATCCACTGTCCCTTTGCCCCGCCTGAACGGGGCCACCTCACCTCCTAAACATTTAGTTTTGTCCGAAGCGTTAAACAGCATTTTGTCGGTACTAAGCCAAAGCAGCTGCAAGGTCCTCATTACCCCTGTATTCCAGGAACGCCGAAACGAGGCAGGGCTCATGGTGAGTGATGCTCTCGCTGAGGGGGGGAAAAACATCGTTAAAAATCAGACTGGGATCTGCCTTGCTTTAATGTGCTGAACAAGGCAGGTTTCAGGTGCGCCTCCACCGCAAGATGACTCAGATCACACCCCACAGCCCTCTCAGCTGAGGGCAACCCTACTGTGAGTTATAAAGGCTGCTAGAAGTGGGTAAAGCGTCCTATATTTGCTACAGGTAACAGTGCCACAGAGACAAGGTCCCTTCTGTTTCCCAGCCCCTCTCCAAAAGGATATTTCATCAAGTTACTGCGTATACAGAGCATGATTATTTGATGCTTTGGCTGGTCCTGTGAAAAAATGTTTTTTGCTGTTGTGCAAGTCACAACTGTCACTTTGTGCTTTTGCCCTGGCCAGAGCTTGAGGACATCAGGGCACACTGACCCGCTGCTCCCCATCCCGAGCACAGCGCTGACTCCTCACAGGCAGTCAAGGGATGAGCATCAGGCACGGGTAAGTCGTCACCTTTTCTTAACAAGGAATTCAGTTTTACTAACACTTGGCTTATTTTAAAGATGTTTTAAATTTTAAATAAGAGTACTTCAAATCAAATAAAGAAGGTTTCTAGGAAACAATCCAGCCCTGACATGGTCAGACAGTTAGACTAGATGATCATTCCAGGTTCCTTCCAGCAGAACAATTCTAGTAATTCCCCCTCCCAAGCACTGAACACTTTCTCACACTATTTGAGCTGCAATCTGCAGCCAATGCTCTGGCCAACAGCTCACCCAGCTGGATGCAATCAGCCTCCTCACTCCCTGCAAAGCTTTCGAGCAGCGCTTGTGTTCATGTGGCCGCCTGAGCTGGGGTTGGTGGCACTTGTGCTTACAGATGGGCTTGCGCAGGGGCAATCCCGCATATGCAAGGGTCACTTCAAAGCTGTCTGAGTTCAAGCCTGGGTGAGGGGAAGGTCCGACAGTGCTGGCTCTAAAGAATTTCTCCAAATTAAAATTTCCCAAAGAATTAAACCCAAACCTCAAACCCATTGTGACCCATAGATGGGTCAAGTGTTGAGCTGGCAGAGGCTGTTACTTACGCATTAACAGCCCAGAAAGTTTTTCTTATGACACTAGCATGGTTAGTTAAATCCTTATTTTGAACAAAGATTTCATGGCCATCTGTGTGATCTAAGACATGTGAGGGATTTGATCTGGCAAATATTTAGAAGAAAAGCGTATGAGCGCAGCGCTGCCGGGGTAACTCAGGGTTATTTACAGGGCTGAGCCTCTACCTGCTTCCAAAGCCTGCGGTGAAACTGCTCGGCCTCTCCAGGCCTGGTGTCAGGGCACAGGATTTATCTGACACCCAAATCTGTTTGCACTCTTGGGTCTGCACACCCAGGTCGTGATACTGAGAATGACCAAGTTTTCCCACCTGTAACTGATATAGGTGAGAGATGCGGTTGCCTATATCTGTGTATCAAGCCCAAGAGCCTCACTGGGACGTTTCTTGGAGAACATTTAGTGCCTATTGGTGGTTGCTTTGAACAACAAAATCTGTTGAGCTGCCTTTAAGCAATAGTTCTTAGAGGCAAAAAGCTTACTCATCCATTTTATCTGTTTTCAGCTCTTGCGGTAAATTTTTGTGCAAGTTCAGTAAAACCTGGACAGCTGTCACTGAATAGCCATGGAAATGGGGGAAATGATTTATGCACAGATTAGGTAGAAACATTATGTACTTGTTTACCCCAGCCTGCCATTATCATTTCTGATCTAAACAGAGGGTTCCCTACAGCTTCTACGTAGCGCGGAAGGGTCAGATTCAGCCCATCCTGTAGTGCTGACTCCAGCAAGAGCTGGGGATTTTCTGCTCTGCTAGAAGCTGCTGAGAGGCCCCAGGAGGTCCCAGCTGCTGTAGATGGGTCACAAATCTGTGATGCAGGAGGGAGCAATGGCAATGCTGACACCTCCTGTGATGGAGATGCTACAAACGTGGTGAGTACAAGCCCTGTCAGAAGCCCTGCCTCCACCTCAGCCTTGAATCCATGTCTTGACTCATGTGGGCTCCAGGACTCACTGCCCAGACTCCTCCATAGCCAAGAGAGAGGCAAAGGATGATGGCAAATACGATGGGACATGTGCATCCTCCCATGCCCAGCACGAGTGCTGAAGGAGATCCAGCCCTTGTACTAAAATCACCCGCAGAGCTGGGGGAGAGGAGCACCAACCCTGCTCCGGGCAGCAGGGTTCGACAGGCTGGGGTTTTTAAAATCCCACCTCCCAGCTGGGTACGAGACATTTCTGACTTTCTGAACTTGGAGCTGCTGTTTCTGAAACACATGAAAGTGCAACCACAGCCAGAGCGATGCCTCGGCAGGAGCTGAATGCCAAGCGTAAAAAAAGAGGCATCAATTACAAGAATGTTAGTGAGCGGCTTCTGATCTGTGTGAAGCTTCAAGTTTGTGGTTTCCCAGCTATGAGCTAAAAATGGCTTTAAATCATTAATCGTTTCCTCCTAACTGCTCTCCAATTCTTTTATTGACCAGAGACAAAACTTGATCAAACACCTATGCAAATCAGCCTGTTTAGCAGGTTCACAAGGATTTGCAGGGTAAGGACCAGAAATGACTTGTAAGAACAAACAAAAACAGTAAAAAACCCAAAGAACAAACAAACAAACAGTAAGATCTAGCCACACAAAGCAGAAATCTGCCTCCCAGAAGCAGTATCCCAATGTTGTCAGTTAATGTTGCTCTCACATTCCTCAAGTCTCCCTGCGAGCAGTGGCACAGCAGCGGCTAATGCAGCATTAACTATCCTGGTGACCACCCAGGACACTGCTGCTTCCACTGCACCCATCCCTTGTCAGACACAGCTGGGCACCAACACGCTGCCCCAGCCTTTGGTTCTGCTGCCTGTGGCCATCGAGGTCAAATCAGAACTAACCAGGATGGAAATATTACTCTGAACTCCTGTAAAAATCACCCACTGGCACCGGCTCCGTCCCTGGGAAGTGCCAGCTGAGGGGTGCCTGGTGGGTCCCAGCAGCTCGGGGACCACACGCACACCACTGCTGCTGTTATCCCAGCTGGTGCTGCGAGACACAGCTCTGCTCGCCGAGGAGGCAGGTGGAGCGAGCACAGCCTTCGGCTGCTGTCCTCCACCTCTAAACACACCCAAAGTTGTACAAAAGTTTGTGTACCACTTCAAAACCAACTACAGCTTGCTATTTCCTCCTTCCTGTGAGTAAACTCGTACTTGTTATCTAGAAAATCCAAGTTATCTTTTGCTCAGAACAAAACACAGACACGAAAAACCACAGTGATAAAGCCTGTGCAAAGCTTCTGACTCAAAGTGCCGGGGGGCTGTTTTTCTATCATGGGCAATGTGAACACGAGTGAGCTCTTCTGGGAAGGAATATTCAAAGATGGGACCATGTAACAATTCAGATGCTTGAGTCTTACTCAGTTACCATTTTGAGTCACCAAGCAATCTGAATTTCTATGCAACAGGTTAACGCAGAAAACGTATTTTAAATTATCTATGCGATGCGCAAACTTTCTAGCTTGAATGCGACATAGTAGGATGTTTCCACACAGCAACAGTGCACAAAATCGTATCAGACCACACTGCCGTAATCATACGGCTCTTCTCTGCACACGCAATGTCCCTGAGCTCCTCCGCATCCTCCCAGTGCCCAGGAAATCAAAATAAAACTCCACTGGATGCAAATTACACTAAAACTATATTAAGCAGGTAAGTTACAAGATCTGGCCTTTCAAATATAAAAAGTTTTCCAGAGAGAGACATATTTCATTACAAGGTGAAAAGACTCAGTTAAAGAGAAACTCCTTCTCACTGTTGTTAAAAGATCTGGTCAAATAAGAAAAGGTTGTGCCATGCTTTCTCAGCCTCTCCTCATTCACAGGAGCAATTCTCATTAAAGTTCTTGCTCATTTTTTTCCAGACAAAGACAACAGGTGCCCATACCCCACTTATGCCCTCTATTGCTTATTTTGTGTCCATAATGTCACCCCAAATGAGAGTAAAATGCAGATCTTCATCCATTCTCCTTGGACGCAAAAGATGATGACCCTGTCGGGGAAGCGCAGGGGCTCTGGCAGCCCCTCTGTGCACAGGGACACCCTGGGTGAGCACCCACCACACAGCCCCCCCAGCCTTTCCGCCCCCTCTCAGCCCCAAACAAACAGAATAGATACTCTGGTAATGTACTTACACACAGGAGAGCCTGCAGCCCATCTCCTCCGGCAGCCTTGCTCCTTCAGGTGCTTCTTCAAACCGTGGAAAAGCAGCTGGACCACGTCTCAGGCAGTTCTGGGAGTGCAGGAGGGCAGGTGGCTGGGGCAGCCTGACCCACAGGACTCCGCATCCCTCAGCCCCAGGAGTGGCCAACACCGCAGAATCACAGACTGGTTGGGGTTGGAAGGGACCTCTGGAGATCATCTGAGTCCAACCTCCTGCTAAAGCAGGTCACCCTGAGCAGGTTGCACAGGGTCACATCCAGGTGGGTTTGAATGTCTCCAGAGGAGACTCCACAGCCTCTCTGGGCATCTGGCACCAAAGTCAAGAAGTTTCTCCTCATATTCATACGGAACCTCCTGTGCTTCAGTCTGTGCCCATTGCCCCTCATCCCATCGTTGGGCACCACTAAACAGTCTGGTCCATCCTCTTGACACCCACCCTTGAGATATTTGTCAGCATCAATATGATCCCCTCTCAGCTTCTCTTCTCCAGGCTGAACAGACCCAGCTCTCTCAGTCTTTCCTCATAAGAAAGATGCTCCAGACCCCTCATCATCTTTGTAGCTCTCCACTGGGCTCTCTCCAGTAATTCCTTGTCCTTCTTGAACTGGGGAGCCCAGAACTGGACACAGAACTCCAGATGCAGCCTCACCAGGGCAGAGTAGAGGGGGAGTGTAACCTCCCTTGACCTGCTGGTCACACTTCTTCTAATGCCCCACCTGCACCTTTGGCCAAAACAGACTGTGATGGTCCTTAAGAGGTTTCAGCTGTGACACTGCTGCTGTCAACTCACTTGCTCAGCTCAGCTGCACCGTTCCCTTAATGTCTGTGTCCTCACACCGAGCACCAGCCCCTGGACCCACTAGTGCCCTTCACCAGCTCCTGCTGGCCCAGCGCCACCACCGAGGTGCTGCTCTGAGCCAGGAGCACCCAGCAGACACTCATCTCCCCACCCTGTGCACAAGTCTAGGTGCTCCCCACCACAGGGGCACTAACAGGTCCCAGCTGCATAGGAGATCATGTGGATTTTTGCAAGAGGGGGAGGTTGGTCAGCAAGCAAAGCCTCAGCTGGGCCCATGGGCTTGTTAAGAGATTTCCACCACTTATTTTGCCAAGGGTAAAACTACATGAATAAGAGATTGATGACCTCAGCTGCTCTGTCTGTTAATGCAAAATTGCTCCCTCTCTCCTAACACAGAGCCCATGCGAGAGGCAGAGCTGCACAGAAGGCGGCATCCAACCCCCACCAGCTTGTCCAGAGAAAGAACACATGCTCCCAGCTGCTGGAAGAACAGGGGAAAGCCATGCTGAAAGCAGATGGAACCTTTGCACAGTAAAGGAGGACACAAGCATGAGTCAGACTTGATTACTAACAGGGTGACACCCCACAGACACATGCAGCAAGTGCGGAGCTGCCACTGGCTGGGGACAAGGGGACAACCGCAGCCAGCACCCCATTCCTTCCCAGAGACACAGGTGTGTTGCACATTTTGCGGTATTTCTCCCACCAAAATACATGTGTGAGACCAGAGAACATGAATAAATTCACACTTTTTAAGATGTGAGAGCCTAAGGCCACATGTGGTATTAGGGCTTACAAATTCATATACCACACTGAGTCAGAAATGTTTCATTTGGTCCCCCTCATTCAGGAAGATCAAAGTGGAAGAAATCAATGCAGAACCAAGCAAAACCATTACATTGCAGGAGGTCCTGGGAGACATCTCACTGCCAGTGCGCCCGAGGGGCAGCAGCCATGGCCACACGCTCTGCAGAGCTCAGCAGTGCCGCGTGGACACGGGTGGGTGATGCTCATCAGCTGAGCGCACTCCAACAAAACCACATACAACTGCTCCATGGCCAAAGGAACATGCAGTCCCACAGGCCCAACTCGTCTTCTGCAGAAGACAGGGTAAGTATCAGCATCAGCCACTACTCCAGCTCCTCTTCCAGGTGGTGAATCACTTGGAGACTCTTCTGTCCTGTTCTACAAATGGAGGTGGGGAGAGGATTGCTGAACCTCAGGAGACCATGGCTGGGTGATTCACTCCAGCCCAGCCCAGCCAGAGGAGACTCAAAGTTCATCAGATCCCATCAGGTCGGTTTTTCTGTTAATCTGGGTGTGCAACATGATACGCTCAATCTCCCACCATCTCTGCAGATACAAACTGCAGACACCGTCAGCAATATCCTCTGCAGCTACAAGAAATGATAAAGTGCCACAAAGCCCTGAGAGATCAGCAACCACACAAGGGGCTTTGTGTTTGCTCAGCTCACTCCTGTACATTTTTACACCACCATCAGGCTTCAGATGCTGCAGGGCTTCCACCCCCAGACTGGAGTACGAGGCTAAAAGGGCATTTTGAACCCAGGCCCTGTTTCACAGGTGAAGCATTGAAGGAGAAACCACATCCAAGTCTGCAGTCAAAGAGATGACCCCTCCTAGATTCTGGGCAGCATGTCCCATGACAGAACCCAGAAAATCCTGACAAAATACATGGAAGATGAGGTACCCACCTCTAACCCCATGCTGCTGGCACATCCATGCAAACGCCTCGCAAGAGTTAAGGTGATGTTGTAGACAAGAGGGAGAAGAAAGACTAAAACAGGAGTCAGAGAAGCTGGAATCAGATCAAACATAAGGGCTCCAGGGGCTGCACCAGTCTGGAAGCACTTAACTGGAACTATTCTCCTCTTCTGGTTCACCTCAGCCTCAGAGGGACACAAGACAACCATCCCTAAAGGGCAGCACTGGGGCAGGAGCCACATGAGCACTTAGGATGGAATTATCTGAATCACTACAGAGGACAAATGCTGACCTCTGGTTAAATAAACACAGAGTCAGGGTAGGCTTCTCCCAGCAGGATGAGAGAGATTAAGGACTGAACACATGACATGGGTCTCTCTAAATTCACATCACCTGGAGCTCACAGGGGTCAGGTTCTGGCCCTTTCCAGAGTCCCTGACAGGGATCCCTCTTGCCTGGCCAAAGGAGCGCATGTGATGGTGAATGATGTCCCAGCACCATCCCTGGTTACAGGGGGAGCAGAACGAAGGGGCCTGGGGGACAGCTGTACCCTCAGCTGCCTTTTACACACCCCCACTCTCATCCTCATCTCAAATCACTGAAAGAAGCCCCTTCCTCTTCCCACATTAGGGATTTTACAGCTCAGCTGAGGTACACAACCTGTATGTATAATAAAAACACAGTTCCCTCCCAGCAGAACACCCCAGTTGCTCTCTGCCACAGCTTGCACAGCCATTTCTCCACTCACACTACAGATTTTAGTTTGGATGCCCGTTCTCCCCTCTAACATGATTAGATAGATGATTTTCACATTTTTTCACTGTAACAGGAAAGAGAAAGAACTTCTAATGCAGACAAAAAGATGGTAAGTACTTCACTGAGTCTGTGCAGCTGAAGATTAACGTTTTAGGTGATTTCCTAACCCAGTTGGAGAGCTGCATAATTGCTCAGTGACACAACGCGTGTCCACACAGCAGCATTAGGGCCAGGGGTTAGGAAACCACACGCTCAAAGTGGATGTGGATTACTGGCATGGCCTGGGGGTGGTTGTTGTTCTTATGACTACAGAAACCGCGATAAGAGCCCATCTTTCCAAGAGAGTTCAGAGAGTCTCTGCTTTCATCAGTGCCTGTTAGGCAGAGCCAAGCCGCAGGGCCTCAGCAGCAAGCCACCTCCACCAGGTGTGACCCGAGGGTCTCTCCGAAAGGTCCCAAAGCACTTCAAAGTGTCTGGCAGCCGCTTGTTCACAGCAAGCCTTTGTAGTGCACATAAATACCTGTACTAAGTACTTAAACCCTGTGAAATAAAGAAGAGTCAGCAGTATATTTCAGTCCAAAAAGACTTAAGTACTTACCGTAGAAGTGATCCACTAGCAGAAGCTCCCTGTGTCTAGATGGACCATTATTTGTTCCAGCATGTGAATCTTCTCTCTTTTAGGTCTGCAATTTTAGGCTGATGTATTCTGTTCATCTTCTAGAATGATAGAAGACAGAATAGGGAATAAAATCTGCCAGATTACACAAACCTGTCTGGCAGGTCATTGAATGCCCATGAGTCACATATGCAGTTTTCTCTAAAATAGCTATTGCTCTTCAGATCAGATCAGCAGCAATCAAACCCTGCATGCAGCACAAAAAGCAGCTGAGCATTCGAGCAGTTCTGCACCCACACTCATCACATCCTACTTCAGCGACAGACTGAAGGAAGGTGGAAGGCAACTCAGAAAACAGGATAAGGTTTTTTCCCAGAAAAAATAAGCAGGTAAAATTATCTTTAGAAGTTCAGTATGACATAACACAGCGAACACTTACTTCCCAGCCAACTATGCTATTTCAGGAGTGGGATGTGCAGATTTTTGGCCAGAGTCCTGACATGAACTTTATCTGTCAACATACCACGTTGATATAAAGTCTAAGATTCCTCTTCCTCCCCCTGAAATCCAAAGTCTTCCAACCAGAGACTGTGGGTTTGGCTCATTATCAGCTGTTCTTCACATCTGTGAGGCTGCCTCATGTTGAATGCTTTGTTATAAAGCAAAACTCCTTTTGTAAGTTTGTTGCACTGAGAGATTTTACTAAGAAAACCAGAGGTCAACAATGAAATATTCTGAGCAGCCAGCCAACAACCACAACATTCATGGCAAGAGAAGGAGCACTGCGAGACATTAGAGAGCAGCTATCGAGCTGTGCTGTGCCAGGTCATTAAAGCTTTTAGGGGAAAAAAAAACACCTTGCAAATCCTATAGCCACCTGTTATAACTGTTCACACAAAGCTCATTTACAAGACTAGATGCTCCCCTCATTTCAGTATCACTAACAACCGCAGCTCAACAAGCCTCTGGGCAATCCAAGACCTCTTCTTCAACCAGTTGTGCATGTTTAACAGAAAAACTAAAGCTTTAGTGAATACACATACTTACATGCTGCATCTGAATGACCGAACAAAACAATCACCATTAAGTTCACTAATTGCTCACATGTAAAATTCCAGGGCACAGGAATATCTATTGCTTTGTTACCAATACAATAAATTGATGACATCCATTACACCCAACACAGAAAACCCATCTGTTCCACTTGTCTTTCCAAGGAGGACGCCAGGTTTATCACTCCTAAACCTGCCTGACAGTGGTTTTAGGCATCACCTTGTTCCACCTTTGCACAGCACAGGGCAATGAACTACAGAGGAAACCAGTATTTGTCATATGACAAACATGACAGCAACTGAATGTTTCAGTGTAATGGAAATTTCTTTCACTTTCTCAAGCCAGTTACATATATACTTTTAGAATGAAGAATTGTCAAGACTGTTTAGTCTTGAAAGTGTTCAAATCTCATAATTGCTTGCATCAAAAATAGATAGTACCCCACAACAGAGAAGTTAACATCACAGGGAAAGTGTAATAATACTGAGATCACAGTTGCCATCGGCCCAAAGTGTGCAGCCTGCCTGCTCCCAGCATACATTATAATTTCAATACACAAATTAAACCTTTTCAGCCTCAGTAGAAGGTGCGACAGTTCTGTATCATGTGCTGGAGCCTTAAATAAAACACTGTCCAAAACCATGATGTATTTTGTACAGAAAAAGAGCAAAGCGAAATGCCCTCAATAGAGGTAAAAGGCCCACTGCTCCGTAAAACCAAGTGCTGATACACCTATAAACGACACAAAGAAAAATCACTTTATGGAAAGAACATTTATTTTTGTTTCAAAACATGTGATCCCTAGAAATACAATAAAATCAACATGTACACAAAACTTTAAAAAAGGCTTTGGTTCAAAGAAATATTTAACATCTAAATCTTCTGAGGTACAAAAGGCACAAGACCAGGCACCAAACATTCCACATCACCCACAGCACTGTTCGCACCACTGGTACAGAGAACGTGGCGAGGGTGGAAGGCAGGTCAAGGGGGGATGGCAAGGGGAACATGGAAATAACAGCAACCAAAACACAAGTATGTGTACAATGCCATTTACTTTCTTTCACAGGTGTTACATATCTTGTTCTTTTTTTTGGTAAAGTGCCAGGACTCTCGAAAAAAAGATGGATCATTTCTTAGAAATGAACTGGAACAACCAACAGTAGAAAAGGAGACAGAGAAGCAAAGGCCTGTAGCAGGTTGGGTTTCAGTCAACCTCTGTTCTCCCACATGGTCTTAAGAATTCGTTTCCTCTTTCGTGAAACCATTTGTTTGAAACTGTGGAACACGGATGTGAAATACATTACCACCATGTAATCACCGCAAGTGTATCACCACAACTCAGATGGTTACTTAAAGTAAAATCTCATCCCTCAGTCTGAGGATCCCTGCTCATGCTTCTCTGCCCACCCAATGGGAAAGACGCAGGAAAACACAAAAGGGCTGGGGAAGAAAAGATCTTCCTAATTGCACAGTTCTGGGGCCAACACTAACAGAGCAGTGTGTTCTGCATCTGGTATCATTTACGGATCAGAATGCTCTGACATGCCCAGCCTTGGAGGCTGGGGAAGGTGGTATTTGAATGGATGACACGAAGCTTGAGAAGCTTTCAACAGTTATCAGAAATTCCCAGTATCCACTCACATTTACCTCACAAGGAGTTCTCCTCCTTTTGCAGTTAAAACCATTCACAAATCTTTGTAGGAACAGATCTGGTTTTAGTCAAGTGATAATTCGAGTCATGCTGATGCTGACGCATTACACAAACCAGTGACATTCTTACACACTTTGTGTTGTTACTGACACACAAGAAACTCACTAGAAAAGCTACAGCTGAACCTTGTAGCTACTTAATACTACATGATATTGATAGTGGGAGTTTTCATTATGGCCAAATGACTCAATAGTCAAAATGGCAACACCCAGGTTATTAAAAGCTGTTGTACGGGTTCAGGATATCACCAGCTTTGCATATATATGACCCTTTCTTCAGGTTTTGTTCCTAAAGGAGTATTACTTACCCCATTTACACCCTACTAGTACTGGACAAGCTGCATGCCTCGTTCTATAATCACCCTCACCACTTCTGAAAAGATTGTACCAAAACACTGCTGTTCCCTGAAAAGTGAAATCAGACATGGGTTAGTCAGAACCTAGTCAATATAACTATTCAGGTTACAGTAAGGGGGGAAATGTCTATGAATTTAGCTGCAGGCTCTTAGGAAGCACTTGAACAAAAGTCACCACTGATGGCATGCACAAAACCCCTATAGTCCCACTCTATTAATTCAGCCACAGTCAGACTAGAGAGGAGTTCTGCCTGGACACAAGTTTTTTGTTAATACCCTGATTCCCCAAAAATAAGACTTACCCAGAAAATAAGCCCTAGCATGATCTTTCATGATTTTTGAGGATGCTCAAAAAATATAAGCCCTACTCCAAAAATAAGCCCTAGTTACAGTTCATAAAAAAGTCAATTTAAATAGTGTCCAGGCAGCTATACATGTAAAAAGAAATAGGTTTTGGAGAAAAAAATACAAGACCCTGTCTTATTTTCAGGGAAACAGGGTAACAGCTCCACACAGAAGCTGTTCACAGTACACATAGTAAAACAAAGGACACAGCCCTGCAGTCTGCCAAATTAGCTACAGCTGCCTTGATACACAGCAGCCTGTCGATCAAGGTGCCACAACAGCACTTTGTCACATTAGCCAACTTTTACATGGATGCAAGACTGTGCTAAGGAAGAGACAAGAAATCAAGCAAAACACAAACAGACTTTACCTTCTTGGGCCATATTGCTGCCCCAAAATCTGGGAAAACTGTAGCTCCTCCAGCTTCTACATCGCTCATCTGAGAAAACAAAGTCCACAAACTTTAAACACTTTTTGCACATGCAGCCCCACAAACTAAAGTGCCCCAGGCCTTAACGGAGAGAGATTTCTACTTGCACCTTTACGAGAGGCACTGATGAGGAAAGGAGGCATTTCAACTAGCACGAACCGCAAAAGTTAATACCTGCTCTTGAAGGCTTTAATTTCAGCTGAAGGCTTTTGTTCAGCACTTCATCTAGATTATATATAACCCATTGCACAGAATTAGCCATAAGAAGTTCTATACCTGCGGTGTTAATAATCTAGTACTCTATAATAAGGGAGAGGACTTCAGAGTAAGTCAGTTTCAAGAATTTCATTCCAGTTTATGATTCAATTAGGGGAAAAAAAGCATCTGTTAAACCACACGTTTCCTCATAAATTGAAACCATGTCTTTGGAACTGATTTTCACAATTTAGTTTATGCATCTTGGTCAACCACTTCAAAAACGAGACAAACTATTAGAAAAACCTCATTTTCTGCACTGTTTCTATGCTGCTCACTAGTGATGTTACACCACATCTCAAGCTTTAATACATACAGCTATGCAACTCTGAAGAAAAGCATCTCTCTTTACGCTTTGTCCTTCTACACTAAAATGAATTTAGCCCTATGGAGTTCATCAGTAATGACGAATTCACTCTAAATTCTAGACTTGATGAAAAACCCAAAGTTCCTGGAAACACTCCCATTAAATAAGGTCTTTCCACTGATTTCAGTGAGTTTTTAATCAGATTCTAATTAAAAGAAACAAATGAGTCAGATCCAGCTCCCACCAAATTTAAACAGCAGAACTACTATTAATACAGTCCCCAAGTCCCCTCATTCTCTGTTGTAACTTGGATTTCTGTTTAAAGCAGATGTTATTACCACTCTTGTGTCCTCCTGCTTGGTACCTACAATAAAAGGGCATAAGATGCCACGGGTGCACAGGTTTTTGCCCCTTCCAACTAGAAAGCATGTGCATGCAACTTGGCAAGTTAATACCTACATCTCAGCAGCACAACAACTTTTTAGTAAGGGTGTTGGTACATGTATGATATGTTCTACATGGGACATACAAGGGTAAATCACCTTTGACCATGTACACCTGGCAGAGAATAAGGTGCGTATCATTCACTCTAAATCAAGACTTATCCAAAAGTCTGAGAAGGAACCAAAATACAGATAATTTCAAATTAAAGCCCCTTCACAGCAGACTGTTTCACAGCTATTCATCTTGTTCTGATTCTTGTTTCAGAGATTATTTCCTCCCTTGTCATACCAAGTTGAAAGTATTTCTGGTTCTGTTTTGAGCTGCATTCCAAACTCAAAATAGCAGCTCTGCCATGAATATTTCATCACAGAATTTTAAATTTGAAGTTGTATCACTGAAAAGTTAGACATAATCGATTAGGTGATCCTAGTTACTGATATAGTAAGTATAGACTGACAGATAAAATATTGTCAGAAGACTACGGTGAAAACATAAGGCCACTGGCACCAGTGGCAGTTATGTTTATGATTCCAGTGTACATGGTCTCCAGGCTGTAAAACACATGCAACTAACGAAACTCTTCAATTCTGCATTTGCAAACCAGTTGCACTCAGTTTATTGACTATGTCTCCTCCATTTGTTGAAGCGACAGCTACGCCAGAGTAACTCCAGCTTCGACAAACAGCTAAAATGGAGGTTTACAGACCACAGCATCAAGTGCTGTCAAACAGCGGTGGAAGAACGTGACCGTCTCACAGCAAACAGCTGATAGTCAAGTTCTCAACCAGCATACCACATGAGGAACACCCCACGCACTCGCCTTTGAGAAGTAAGCCAAATTCTCCTCTCCCACCAACAGGGATCCAATGAAGTGGAAGATTTCATAGTAGAGTGGCCGAAAGGAGAAGCTGGGCCCTATACTCAAATTTTCTGCTTTGAGGTTAAATACCACCAGAATTCTATCAACTCAAATGGGACAGCACCCGATGCTGCAAGAATAATGAAATCCCTACTTCCAGATGCCAGGGAAACTCTACAGATAACCAACTGCACAAGCTGTAAACAAGATGCTGCTAAAGTTACACTCAATGCAGAAAGGATCATCATACTTACATAGTTTAAAAAAGTGGCCACACGATTTCCAGTCCCTAACCGCTTGAAAGCATCTGGCTCATCTTTCTATAAAATTAAATGAGAATAACTGCAAACTTCAAGCTCACAGACAGCAGACAAAGAGGTACTTACATAGTTAAGAAACGTCGCTAGCCTATTTCCTTCCGATTTGAGTGTGCTGTCAAAGGGTCGCTGTAACAGACAACAACTTTAACCCCAGTTCCAAACGGGCTCACACTAGAGTTACAGCTGTGCAGCTCTGCAGAGAGATCCTTAAGCCTAATTTAAAGAGTTGGACTAGAAAGGGGACAGTTGATACAGGGCAATGTTAAAGCCATTACAGATTGCAGCCAGGGTGCACAAATACATGCACAGAGCACTCAGGTGCTATAAGTAGCAGCACTGAAGCAATTCTCAGGGCAGAGTAGAATGTTTTCAGGTCCTGTGGCACAGATGTCATCCAAGTGAACAACTGGATCACTGTCCAGTACAGAAATGTCTTAAGTCAACAGCTGAGGTGAATATGAAAAGAACCCATCTTCAGTGGGCTTTAGATGGCATACCATATTCTCACAAATGTAGTAGTGACTCAAAGAATTATTGTCATGAGAAGAGACAATGCATTTTTTGCCAGCAGGCAAACTTGCAGAATAGCAATAACAAACTTTTTTCAGGTGGTTACCTATCTAGGATTAAGGACCACATCAAAAAGATCAAGTTGTCTTTACTCTGTAGGAAGTGTTTTGAGTTTGAAGTATGAGATCACATTGGTGCCAGTTTAGAAGCAAAAAGCACATCTGGAATACCAGTGTGTCTCTGCTCCCTTCAGAAAAAAATGCAATTAAAGGTTTATTTACACTGCTAATAGGAAGTAATTTCAGCCAGGAGACACTGAGGTGCACTCTTCTACACAAAAGCAATAATCTTCGACATTTAAAGCAAATTAGGAAAAAAGCCAACCAACCAAACAACAAAAAACCCCAAAACAAGCAGCAAGGAAAACCACAGCCACCATCTTCAAGATGTTATAGTTCAATTATAGTTCAAATCTACTTGAAGCACATTTCAAGAAATAAAAGGTCTTTCCTAAAATGGGTTAATTAAAAAAAAAAGAGACAGACTTTTGCATCTGTATGTGCAAATTCAATCTAAAAGAGCCTACACAAAAGCACTGAGATACAGGGGTCTCTCTCTGCCACCACTGCCAAATGCAGGTCCAGCCATGCTTTTCTGAACTTCAATATCAACAAAATTTTTTAACTTTTGAGCAAGCAATAAAATCTCAAAATTGTAATATGCAACTATTAGAATGTCCCTGTTTGAGAACTGCAAGGCTGATCAGGAGATGGGGAGTATTTCAGTGCTGAAGTCTGTGATGCACAGAGAGCCTGGAGGACCAGCCCAAAACTATGGCAAATTCTGCAATTGCCTGAACTGGTGACTGCAGCCAAGGTTATGCTCCAAGTGGAGCTCTGCCCCAGCTGCCTAATCCAAAAGTCAAGTCCACACTGGCCAATTTGATGGCTGAGGTCCTTGAGCTTTGAAGAGATTTTAAGAGCATTTGCTTGACTCAGGAAACAAAGCAGTCTTAAAGTTAAGAGGAAAAGTCTCTTAACACGCCAAAGCTAACGAATATGAGATTCCACAGTGTTGAAGTTCAGGATTGGTTTTTTTTTTTTAAAAACAGTGCTAAATTGGGTGGCTTTAATTCAGCACTCGATTACTGGGTTGCACTCTGGCTGCAGCAATCCCTTCTACCAGCTAAAGCCACTGAGACAGCCTGAATTAAGCCAGATTCCATTGAAATGCCACATTTCTACTGGAAACAAAGGCATCAGATTTTATATTTGAAATTACCAGTCACCATAGCTCTTCATTATGATCAGCATGTTCATCAACTGTTTTAGTGTTACGATTAAGAATTTGTTCCTTTTTTCTCCCCCCTTGCAGCAAACCAGGGCCAGGTAGAGACCTCTAGTGCCCACTGCAGATCTGGCACCCACCAGCTGCAAGTTCTCCTGCTCCCTACAGCACTGCCCTCCCACCCCACTAAGAAATAATTGAAAGTGGGATCTTACCCTAGAAAAATCGAAGTGTGGCTCATACTGCCCTCCCATTCCATAGTTGGCAACCTGCAGCATGGAAAAGGGAAAGAAACATCCATTGAACTACACATGACTGCTGCAGAAGGCAACATTTGCGCTCAGAAATCCAAAATATGCTTTAAGAGGCAGCACTCTGTGGCAAGATGTTATCCACAGCACACTTAGTTTCTCTTTAAATTGCCAGAAGTGAGGTACATGGGTGACAAACAACTTAAGCGCTCTTTCCATTTCATAGTTTAAGGATTTTGCTGAGAATATTTCTCTGTATCAAATGTTTCTCGAAGGCAGCACTAACTACAACAGCCTGTTTAACATGCATTAGCAGCAAGTTTTACCACGCTATTGCTCCCTCCTCCGAAGAGGGAGCTGAGTGTGTACTGTTCTCTAGTATGTGTGTCCCAACTAGGAAACAGATTCTGTGTCATGCTTGTATGATTTGTTAGGTACACATGCCCATCCAGGAACACAGATGGTTTAAACTAGCCTAAAAGCACCATTGAACTTTATATGAATATCACATAACATATGATTTAGTTACTCTGAGGCTGCACTCAACATGCCTCCCAGATCACTGCACAATTACCTGGTTTCTGTGGATAACCAGTAATCAACAGCCCTTCCATCAGGCTCTAAAACAGGAATCCAAGGAGCACAGAGGAAGAGAAGCAGTAAGCAGGCTCAGGTACAGCTATTCTAGCAGTGCTGTACCACTTTTACTCTCCTGCCTCTCCCCAGACAGCCAAAGATCAGAATTTGTATAAGAATATAGCAGGACTACAAAAAATGTTTGGGTCTTTGAAAGGCTCAACTAGGAAAGAGGTTTAACTTTTGCAGACTTGGAAATAAGTGGCAGGCATTTCCCTCAAAACAAACCGGTAAATTACAGATTCCTGCACAAATTTACCTTCTATTTCTTTGATATTTTCACCCTTCTCTGCCTGGCACACAAGGAAAAACATCTACCTGCCAGGTCCTTACAGCTGGCAGCAGCTGGGAACACCCTACGCTCTTCAAAAACACCTTACCTGCTCCGTGTGTGTAGTCAGACAACAGAACCCGAAGAGGGACTGGGTAAGAGCCAGCCTGTGTTCACATCTGCATAAGCACCAGATCACCCTGCCCAGCAGCTAATTTTACCAGGATAAAGTCTGATGAGACATGTACCAACCTGCAGTAGTTCAGCTGTTTTCACTGTTAACCCTGTAATCTGTTGCATTCGTTGGTTCACCTTGGCCACAACAGGATCATCATCTTCCTCCAGCCATGAGCTAGAATAAGGGAAGGATCAAAACACATTATTTTGGAATACCAACCACGACAACCCATTTCCCAAGGCAGAAGGAGTTTCTGCCCCCAGTCAGATGGCTAAAAAAGCCATTTACCATGCATTTGCTGGACAAGCTTTTGCTACATGCAAAGCAGTTCAAGTTTTCAGCTGTAGGTAGCAGATGACAGCTGTCAAGCACAAACCCCTTAAAGCTAAGCTCTTTTCTATGCTTACCTTTTTGATACCCTGTAGCTAGCCACTGTAAGGACACCGGTTTTGGGATCACGTACTGTGGCTCGTGCCAGCTGTGTCAAAAAAATCCCAAAGGAGGAAGAATCAACTACATGTTAGAAAAAAAAAAAGCAGCTCTCTCTCATCTTAACCAAAAGCAACACCTGATTTGTCCAACTTCAATAGTTCCAACCTAGACTTTGTTCCAATTTCATGCTAGAACAGTACATGCAGAAACACAAGTGTGATCCATCACCTGCATTTGATCCTGGAAGAGAAGAATTTGACTGACTGCACAAGCCATAATACTAAATCCACAAATATTGCTTGCTGACCAGGTTTTGAAGGTACTTTTTTGAACAGCTGGAGCCAATATTAGCAAGAGGGAACAACAAAAGTTAAAGACATATGAAGCCCAAGTTCTTGGCAAAGAGGAAAAAAAAAAAAAAAATCACTGGATATTCTGAATTTTATCAGTCTGCTCCTCACGTGGACTGAAAAAACCCAGCCTCATTCTTAGATGAAAAATAATGAGTGAAAATGTTTAGAGTGAGTTACAAGTTATGGGGCAGGCAAATCCACAGCAGTAGAAGACTCCTGAGGGCAACTCTCACCATTACCATGCTCGGATTTTCCAGCTGGAAGATGCCTGGAACATCTAATTTGCAGAGACAGTTTGAGATAATGTCACTACATTATGAAGGTAACGCTGCAAGAGCACAGATCACCTACGCATTTTAAACAGCAAGTAATGGATCACCACCCTTAGGCCACATCACCATATTTGTAGGAAAAACTTGGAACTTGGCAAAACCGCTCAGATTCGCTGTGGTGTCAAAGCGACAGACTGCTGCTAGCAAAACACAACAGGTCACTTCGGTTTTATACTTGCAGCTGAGAACAAGAACTGGGACACTCCTTTGACTGTAAACTCAGACCACATTTAAATTTAACTCCTGCAAACCACAAACACTTCAAATCATGCCTCCATCCTTCCACTTAATTATAGGTCACAAAAAAGCCTTTTTATTTGCATTTTCTTCAGAGCATGCAGTCATTATTTCCTTCATTTCTCCTCAAATAACTCTCCAGCCAGCTTTACAATCCAATCCATGTCAGCCGTCCTGTCCCTATACAAGAGTTCTTGGCACAGCTGTTTCTGTAATTGAGTCACTGTTATTTTGTTCCAGATTTCTCCTGCATAAATCATAACAGAAGAACCAGGCTAACTGCATGTTGTACTTCACTTGTACAATGGCACACAGCTTTTAGGATACAATTTAGCTTCCCAAACTTTTCATCCTGCTGCTATTTTCAAGTGTGTGTATGCTCGCTTGATTTCTGCGCCTAGCATTTGATCCAAATAAATCAGAACTAAAATATTCATATTATTCCTTATCTCCTCTGTATGACAGAGAACTTCTCTTTCTGATAAGCAGGCTTCTTCACTTACAACACTGTGGAGAATGCAGCCTTGTAATATGCATTTTCTGGGCTTTGAAGAATCATTATAACACACTGGATTGGTCAGAAGTTTCATACACTCTTCCTCTCCAAGTCTGCATTTAGTTTAGCATGCATTCTATTGTCTTCTCTTTCCAAAATTCTGTATTGCTGAAATCCTATAGCACTGAGTTCAAAGATATTCGAGTGTCCCCCTCCATGCCATATTTTCTCCTGTTCTGATACTTTCACAGCAGACCTGTCCCAGTACTATCCACACCAATAAAGTTAAGAATTTTCTTGACCCTTCCCAGTCAGCTCTGATGTATTGCCTGAAAAGCTGGAACTACTTTTTGGAACTGGAGTAAAAGTGTTTGCATTGTGCAAAACAAGCACGAAAACCAACTCGAATACAGCTGACTCTCAATCATGTACAGATGTTGTTTCCCTACAAAACAAAAAACATTGGCAACTGTGAACTGCAGATAATGTTCAAGCGCTCGGACCCAAAAGCGGAAATTTTTTGCAAATGCATTTTAGAACAAAGGAAATGCTCATCTTTCTGAGCCCAAAACTAACATACTACTTCAGAGTTCTGTATGAAAGCTTCCATGACTACTAACTAAAATTTCCTGGCTGAAATTAAGCCACATTTAAGGACCATTTCATCACAGGACTTGCATTTTCCATTCTTTCAGTAGTAATGCAGAATTTAGAGCTATTCCTGCAGCTGAACTACAGACCTAGGAAAAAATCAGTTGTAAGAAAATGGTTGATTTTTTTAATTGAAAACTTCCATTTGAATCTTAAGACTACACTATCTATCTATGCTTACAGGGACTGTTCCCTACTACATAGATTATATGAAAAACTCCTCTGGCACCAGTAACATAAGAAAAACTCAAGTGAGCAAGACTTAAGACTTCCCATAAAACAAAAGGTTCAAAGAACCTTACGTTCAACTTTGAACAAAAAGGCAAAACGAACCAACCAAAAAAGCTGCCTTATTTAGACTATACTTAATTTGATAAAATAGACTAAGTGATACGCTCTATTTGAATGCTTCCATTTTATCTGAAGCTCTTGAAGTTTTATAGTATGATGTAATAGGAAAAAGTCTCCATTTATGGAGGTGAGAGTCCTCATTGAGACAGGAGTGTTCTGCCAATACTCCCACAGCTGGCTGGTAGTCACAGAAGTCCAGCATCACAAACATCGCAAGTTATTAATGTCCTCAGGAAGCATCGGTTTCTTGGTCTGCTTCTAACTAGATATTTAGGTTTACATTTAGAAACAGATACAGAAGGGTAATTCTTGACTGGAATTTTAGTACCATGTTTCACAGCAGTAACTACAAGAGTCCTAAAATGAACCATTCATCTATAAAAATAGAAATGTTTAGCTTTACATGCTCGTAAAGTCTGACAGAAAAATAAGCTGTAGCATCTAGCACTGAACTCACACTGTCATACTTTTATTGCCAGAAAGGAAATGGTTAGACATGAAATTCCACCTCCATAAAAATCAGACAAGATAATTATTAGCTTTGCATTAGGTAGCTGCTTTTTGTGTGCAGAGCCACTAGAATTCACACCATGAGTAACAGGTGTTGCAAACCCAGGGCTCCCTCTCTAAGCTGCTGCCTTTGAGCTGCTGACGCTGTCACATCTGCTCCTCCGCTGCTCCACAGACAGCTCTCTACCTGGGAAAGTCAGATCTAAAGTGCTCTGGGAGAACAACTGAATTGTGCATTCACCCTTACAAGTACTCTGCTCTTCCCAGCCCCCAGACCAGGAATTATTAAGGGCACAAATGATTCCTGCACTGTGTTAGCTGTATCTCATGATTCCCAAGGAGCTGTGTGTGGCTTCAGGAGAACACTGCAGTTCCACTTGTGGATGCACCATGGCATCTCAAGTGTCTGCACTATAGTTTAAAACAGGAGTAGTGGATTCCAGGCTACCTGAAGCAAAAAAACCCCAAACCTCTTCTAGCACAACATTTAAAAAAAAAAAAAAAGAAACACACACCACAAAAAACCCCGAACAAAAAACCAAACCAAAACAAAAAACCCAAAATAAAACAAAAAATTAAAAAACCCAAACAACAAAACAAAGATTGTTTCGTCCTACTGCTGTTGAGATTTGGGCTTTTCAAATTTTGTTTTGAAGTTCAGCTCCATTTCAAAAAGCAGGCTTAAGGCATATTAGACATCTACTCCTGTCACCGTAAGCCAGTCAGTCATCTACCTTTTCAGATCTAGTCTCTAGTTTCCTAAAAGGTTTCTAAGCCATTTACTAAGAACTTTGCATAATTAAGTGCAACAATGCATAAATACCTTCAGGAGCCTGGGCCTTATGGTCCTACATCACCAGGCAGTATCGAAATCGCTCCCCTTAGGCTCACAGCTGCAGTGTATCATCTGTAGTATGAAACCAGATCTTTCAAATCCTTTTCCTAGTCTTTGCTAATAGAGATTAAACCATGGAATTAGCAGTCATTAGCGAGATGAAAGAAGGGAAACTTACCTTTGGCTTTGCTAGTTGTTTAATTTTTTCAATTTCTTCATCAGACATGACATCATAGTATCGTACAATATGAGGGCTATCCCACTCATCTTCTTCCTTAAAGGGAGCTATGAGCAGATGAGGGTTTCTGTTTCCATCATGGTACCTACAAAACAGCCTTTTCTGTCTTCGAGGTGTCTAAACAAAACACCAAACAGAACATTGTTTGCTCAATCACTTTCCAGGAACTTCAAACAAGCAAGACAAAAAAGAAAGTGAGCTTCATTCTACGAATGCTGTAAAAGCCATTGGCTGACTAACAAATTGAAGAGGTAAGCATGAGTGATGTTGCAATTTACTGCAAATAAACAACATATGCCACTCAAGATATCACTGAGCAACATCTGAAATACTAACTTTTAGGAGAATTAAGTCATAATAGGTTACAGAGTAAGCAAACAACTACACAAACAGCAAGCTGTAAAAGTCTGGTTTTTATAATTAAGACCATGCAGATGAAATAAATTGATTCCTTTCCCTGCACTGAGAATTAAAGTCATGTTTGTCGAGAAGTACTGGCAACTGGTTGGTCAAAATAGTCACTCCAGAAGGATACATCTTTAACATGCAAAAGGGAAGGAATAATGTGATTCCATAAGCCTGGCAAAGCACAACCAGCTCTCAGTGGAAAAAGCCTCCTAGTACATCTGCACAGCTGGCATTTGAAGTGGCTCAGAAGACACGCCGAGGAGAACCAATTTTCAATCACCTTTAAGAGGTACAATTGAGAGCTGTTTTTCTGTCTAGGATTAACAGCTGAAGACAGAGAGGCCAAGACATAAGGTACAAATCTCAACCTGGACAGAACCACATTTAATTTTTTCTTAAAAAACAAGAAACAAGCTTCACAGAAGGAAAAACTTAGTCTCCCACCAAGCCTGATCACCCTTATGCAAAGGCATAGTCAGGAAATTCTTGCCTTTCTCTTACCATTTTCACCCCTTCACCTCTGCAGAGGGCCTCGTAGATATCACGCTCCGGTAAATAGTCAAGAGGCCTCTCATAGGCACCACTTTGCACCACTGGTTCTGTCGTTGTCATGGTCTTGTTTGACTCCTCTTGCTCCTTTTCCTCTCTCTCCTTCTCCAGCAACTTTTCAAAGTACCGCAGATTACTGCCTGCTCTCTCGTGAGTACTGTCTTCATTGGGAGAAAAAAGCAGCAGTGATTTATGTAATCTCAGAAACTGTTAATACAAACAAGCCTTTGTATCAAGACAGCAATAATTTTCCCCTTCTTAAAGCATTATCAGGCAACCAAAGGCACTGGCTCCAGTCTGCACTGAAAACCAGCGCTGGGACGTTTCTGTCCTTGCAGAGGGAAGGTAGGCACAGGCTGCAAAAGAATCTTTGCTGGAAGGACTTATCACAAAACTTGTGTTCCAAGAAAAAAAAAGTAGGAGATCTTGGTCTTCGCATCCCTCCTTTTCTCTCAACTTTTCTGCCCACTTCTACCCCAGATAAGCAGATCACAGAGCTCATCAGCAGACGTCATGCTAATTGACTTAGAATAATTTCAGTTGGAAGAGACCCTCAGGATCATCGAGTCCAATCACACCCTACCCTAACTCCAGCACTAAACCCCGTCACTTGCTGCACCCCTCCTCCCCACACTCTGTCCCACGCAAGGATGCTTTAACCACGGGCTGCACTGGAGGCACAGCCACAGACTTCAGTCCCAAACACCTCCTCCAAAGTCAGGAAGCTCAGAGGGATGTGCTACCACTTAAACAGCCCACCCACAGCACAAAATCCCAGAATAGGTTGGGTTGGAAGGCACCTTCAAAGGTCACCTAGTCCAAGCCCCCCTGCAATGAACAGGGACATCTTCAACCACATCAGGTCATCCTTCTTTAGATGTTTCTAACAGGTTTATTTGGAGGTATCCTGGATCACTAGCATCATTGGACCTACCATTAGTGATTTATTAATGGTGTTGGTATGAATCACTAAACATCATCAATAGATCTTCACCTAGCTTAACTAAGAAAGAGCAATTCCCCATCTACCAGTGTTTCTGGACACCAGCACCCAGAACAGTTTTTTTCCTTCTGGCCCTCCCAAGCTTATTGTGTTTATCTTACAGAACTAAACCAGCAGTAACTGCTCATTAGAGCCCAGACTAATTGTGGCCAGGTAAGGAAGTCAAGCCCAGGGCAGAGGAAGCTGCTGCTCCCAGAGGGAACTGCCGAGTCTGTTCCACTGTTCGGTGCTGATAAGGATTTACATTCTGCTATCAGCGCTAAACTCTGCTGCAGAGGGAACTTGATTCAATACCTATTCATATGCTTGTAAATTTTAATCTATGAATTCCAATGTCTGCAGAAATTAAACTGATCAATATTTTTCAATACAAAGGCTTCACCCATGCTCGGGATGCAGCTATCATCTAAACTAAGAGCTGCAGCTGATTGAAAAAACCCATATAAATACATAACACAGTAGATGCTAACTAATTGGGGAGGATAAACATTTGCAATGCAGGAAGCAGGCAAAGCTGGATAGGAAGCAATGCTTATTTGCTTACTCAGGAGAAATCTACAAACAGACCAAAGATAAAAGGAGCTTTTTAAGAAAATCTGTTATGGATATTCAGAAATAAACACTTTAGGATCTCAGGCAAAGTATTCTTCTGGCATCAAAGAGTACCTGCACTGAGGAATAAAGAGAATTATGTGAAGTCAGTAGGACTTCATAGAAGACAGAGCACTCTGCCTAAGTCCGTGGCAGCCTTGATCTCCACTCGAGACAAGACAGGCTTTAACCATTACCAAACACATCTCAGTGCTCTGAGGCAAAGCACAGCAGAACTGCAGTCAGACACACATTTGGGTTCTTGTGTAAGTAGGCTGTTTGGGTTTTTTTTTGTTGGGGGGGTTGGTTTGTTTTGTTGTTGTTTTGGTTTGAGTTTTTTGTTTTTGTTTTCCTGTTTCTTAGGGGCTTTTTTGTGTTTTGTTTTGTGGGTTTTTTGTTTGTTTTGTGGTTGGTTTTGGGTTTTGTTTTCCTGGGACCTGCATTTATTATAAGTCATCTGGCAAGATATCCTTCCAGCCAGCTAACTGGTATGTATGGGCCATGACTGTTGTTGGCAACGCTCCCCAGCACTAGAATAGCAGGTCTTTTGTTCTTACCGAGGGATATCAGACGTCTGGTAAGCTCCATGGCCCTGTGTAAATCCCCAAACTGGAAAACCGCATAGCTGAGATAATCTAGGATCTCCACTTTGCTGACTGTCGTATCTTCCCCCTCATCGTGTTGTTTTAAAGCTTGTTCCATCCAGAGCACTGTGTGGTAGTAGTCTCCATCATTGTAAGCAGTCTTACCCATACCAAAGCAATCACCTACTGTCAAAGAGGATCTATATTTTGCTCCTGAAAACAAAAGATAGCTTTAAACAATCCACACAGAAGTATCTTTGCTTTCAAACACATGGAGCACACTGAGGAATATCTGTAAATGCATATTTCTATCATCCAAAAAGGCTTCTAGAAGATAGTGCTTAAACAATATTTTATGTTCTGTACTAGACTGATCCTTCAGAATTAAAGATTAAATTCTATCCTAATTCTGTGGCATTAATTCCTTTGGAAACCAAGAGAGTTTAACATAGACATTAGACTGTAAAGTTATTTTGTTTTCTGTTGTAGACAGAGGCAGAGCAGACTAACAGCTTAACAGATTTGACTGAACCTACAAACACACACTGTTAGATGATTAGAGAAGTGTGGCTACATGCAGAGCTGGCTCGTTTGCTCTTTACTGGAGATGTATATTTGTGCATAAGTAAGCTGACAGTTATGTAGCCAAACCAGGTATCCATTGGACTATAACTGTGCACTATCTTCCAGTTGCTTCAGCTCAGCAGATGCACAGATAACTAAGTTTATTGTTAATAACCTACGTATAATGACTAAAACTGCTTTGTCAACTCAACTACCCACAATCTAATCAGTTCAGTTTGTAAACAGTGTGCTGCTGGCAACCATAACCTATTTCAGTAAGTCTGCAGCAGCCAACATTTATCAAGACTCAGCTGTCAAAACACTGAAGCATCCCAATATATCTGTGTACTTTCCAAAACATCCCTCTGTGGCAGAAACTGTCAGTCCTCATTTCATAGGTAACAAACAGAAGCAAAGTTATTCAACCAAATCCTCACTGGAAGACCACAGCAAACAAGAACAGAGTCAAGCTTTGCAAGAGCCACCAGAGCAGTGAATTATGGAACAGCTCCTTCCCCTGGTTCATAAGTTATTTGGGATGGGAAGCACACACAGCATTTGCCTACACAGTAACCGGCACAAGAAAGCATGGCAAGTAGAAAGGTCTGCAAGCATCTCAGCTGCTTGGACTCTCAGCACCACTGTCCTTCCTCGCTATTGTGAAAAGACTTTGAGAGTTTGAAGATGTCACCATATCCTTCCTTTTCATGCAGAGGAGACCTTTATGCACTTACCTGGTAAGTTGCCTCGAGAGAGAGTTTCAGGATCCAGTTTGTACGTGTCCTGCAGGCGCATCAGAGCCTTCGCAGCTCCAGTCTCGTCTTCTTCAGTTGGAAAAAACTGACGCTGAATTGTAAGATTTGCAATAAAGCCTTTGCAGTAAAAAGGAAAGATGTTACTTCCAAGGTTTGAACAAATATCAGTACCAGATTAACACTGAAGAGGAAACGTCTGCTTTGTTTTGGGAATCGTTATTCAATTAATCCAGATTGGAAGCCTCTTGTTAGGCCCCCAAGTTACAAAAACATTTTTTTCCATACTGTCTTAAGAACTACAGCTCACAAGTAAAAGATAAGGGATAAATAACTAAACCACTCAGTTTGCTTGTACCACACAATTACTAAAGTACAATGTGAATCTAATGATACTCATTTTCCTGTAATGTGTTTCTAGCATGAAAACTTAACAGCTTTCATCAGTTCTCTTGCAATATCCATAGAGACAACTGCAGATCATAGTACTGGACAATGATTTCAAACTACTCCAACCTGTAAAGCCATAAGAGCTTTTCAATTTTCAGCTCAAGGGACAGAGACCCTGATCCAGGATGCCCTAAGTAAGTGTAGGACCTTACTGAGTAGGAGGCTTTTAAACCTGACACGTAAACCCAAGTGACATTTAGAAATAAAATTAAATGCATTACATAAACATAGAGGTTACACAGCAGGTCAGTCAGGCAGAATTGGGGGGCAATCCACTGAAGGAAAACTACTTGGCCATTTCCAGTCACGCAGCAAGCATGAATTAATGACAGAAGCACTCAATAGAACTGAGTATTTTATTTCCATTTAGGATGACTATTCCAAAAGGCAATAAAAATCTTGGCTGGAAAAATCTTCCAAGCACCTGAACTTCAGCATATGCAGAGTAGAAAGGGAAAACATGCAGTGTTCTGCCTCAAAAAACACAGCCTCTTCTCCCTTACTTTCAAGAAGTCCAATAAAAATAAACCTGCATTTAAAAAAAAATCTTTGGAAGCAAATTCAGGCAGACACTTTGAGAATCTGATGCACAACCAAAGATTAGTACTGGAAACATTGATTTAGGATAGGTTTACAGATAGCAGTTGTATATATTATCCTGTTATCAGACTGACTACATCTGCCAGCTCTTAATGCTGGGGCTGATACGAATTCCTTCAACAATTCAGTATGGGTCTCATTTCGATTCTTAAATCTTATCTACTGATCAACATGGTCAAAAACCAATGATCACCAAGAAAAGCAACAGACTGGGGGAGCAGATGAGTAAGTTTATATATAAAGGAACATAAAGCTCAAAACTAGGAGTAACACAATAGTTGCCAACACAGCTGACAACTTGAATATGTCCTGTCCTCCCTCTTCCCCAAACCAAGCAGGTAACAGTTTCTTTGAGTCATGACTGAGCTGTGTTTGTGACAAGTTTCACTCACTTGGGTAACCAGTAAACAAGAGATCAGTCACTAGTTTAAGTTTCAGCCAAACTTGGCAATAATATTTAAGCCACAGCTGAATTTGCCACTTTCCAGAATACAATGAGGACAAGGAACTGCGTTGTAAGGCCACCTCCTGGTGTCATCTCCCTTGTAACTCCTTACCATTTGTTGTATCCTGAAGAACCAGGTTTTCCAATTCCAGCCAGTCAGTATTTAAACGCTTCACCAGCTTATACGCATTTACGGGATGTGCCAGATATCCTTCTGGATCAGAGCTTGATTTGCTAGTCAGTACATCCATTTTTTCAGCCCAGCTGGAATGAGAAGCATACACCTCAGTCTGAGAACAATTTATGAATGCATGTCTTCCTTCTGAAATCATCCTAATTGCCCAGCTAGAACCAATTTATTGCTGCTTTCTCCATCATAACCAGCTTTCAACTTCACAAGGATAAAGTGAAATATAACTGATTTTTTTTTAATTACAAGTCTTTTATTTTAAAAGGAATTGGTTTCCCTGCTTACTATTTTAAACCTTACTACGCTAGGCACACATTTCACTTGCAATGAGTCTTAATCATCAATTTTCAGCATACTACGCGACAGAAAATATAGCACACAATCACTGTGTCATTTAGCTATCTCTTAGTTAAAATACAAGTGTAAATAAAATTCCAAGAGCTTTTTAGCTTCATGGAAACTAAACCGTAAGCTTTGATTTTCAGACTGGAAATGCTCAGACGGTATGGGGGCAGTGCTGTCGGTCACCTAGATTACGCTGCTGTTGAGCTTGAAAAAAATCACAGTGGGAAACTTCATCTTCTGTCTTATGGTACATTTGAACTGCCAACTGATGATGCTACAGTGAGAATTTATTCTGTTGCTCTTCATATTATCCCTTAACACGAACATCTGGCCCAGCCATGTGCTCCTCTCTCCAGTACTCAATAGGAAGAAAACTGCTGAGATAAACTAATAACTGAACATACGAAATCCCCTTCCAGTCCATAATCTCAAACTCAGTAAACAATGAACAAACTACGGTTACAAACAACTTTACATAAGCACAGGTAAATATTGTCAGACTACCTGGCTTCTCTGTACCACAATGTTGTAACAGAAAACAGAAGATGACTTTTCCGAGATCCTTCACAGCAATATCAGATTAACAACATAACTCAGACCACTCTCACCTGCACTCCCCTTTTAGACTCTCACTACTTCTAATATTTGTTTTGCAAATCAGTAAATACAGTCAAGTTCTAGTCTCTTTACTCACATGACAATATGACTTTGAATCAAACATCTCTGGATACTGAAAAGTGTTACAATATTCAAATGATAAAATTTAACACCTCTTACAAAGCACACTCTATCAGGGTGCAAGGGCTTAAATATTGACAGTGCTAGAATACTCTTGCTTACAGATACACCAAAATACAAGTCAACTGAAAATTTAACACCTTAAATAAGCACTTGCATATCTCAGTCCATGAAAAAAGACTTCTTTTTTTAAAGACGACCAATTTCTACATGGATTGAACTGGCATTTTCTTTAACAACACTTGAAGAAGAGATTGCTTTTCCTCCACAGGGCAGCTTTTCAAGAAATCAACATTTGTGGCAAGGAGTTCCTAGCACTTCACTACACCATAGCCTTGTCCCTACCCTACACCCACAAAGGGAGATCAAACTACCACATACCACCTGGAGTTTAGAAATTATTTGGAAAGCACAGCTCCATTTACAGGCACTCAGCTCTTCTGAACCTGGACCTCATTTAGACTATTCTAGTGTCACGCCCTATTTCATATTACTTTCAGCTAGAAAAGTATTAAGTGTCTTCCTAAAGGACACCGAAAATATTGGCTGTCAGCAAGAGCCTTTCAAGTGGTCTAAGCAATCAAGATAATGTCTGAGATGTGCTGTAGCTGCTGTTTTACAGCATCAGCGCTGCTCACAACAGGTAGCACGGGGCGTTGGTACCCAGAGGTGTTTCCCTTGCAGGGACAAGGCTCCTCTGACATCTGACATGACCAGTGCCTTCTCCACTAGAGCTCTGTGATGGTACAAGGACAGGGAAAGAAGAGGGAAGCACCCAGTAGACAACAGTTGCTAAACAAGCAGACAAAGCCTGAACGATACATGAAGCAGAGAACCCTCTCTGCAGGTTTGTGGGAATAAATTACAACCAAGTTAGTCCTTATGGTCTCACTGTGATTATCTACTGCAGAAATGTTAACAAGATCTAGCAGCAAGAGTGATGACAGAAAGGTGTGATGTAATTCAAACACAACATTTTGTCACCCGTCCTGTCCCCTCACCTTTTAATCTGAGAGAGCTTGATCTCTTCTGCTCGAATGTATTCCTTTAAAGACTGTACCAAGTCCTTCTCCGCATAAATGAGGTCTGTCATTTGACCTAAAAACAGAGTATGAGCAAACATTTATTAGACCTAAAAAAGTAACACTTTCTAAGAGCTCAGAAGACAGATCTCAGATGCTTTAGGGCTATTAAACCACCATAAAAACCAGACAAATTAAGGGCGTGCACCATAGACCACAAAAGCTATTACACATACAGGTCTGGCATTCAAACGCTTCAAGGGGCTTCTAAAATTGCAACTTCAATGGCCCACACAGCTTTGCAGTGACCCTTCCACTGCCTCCGCATTACTTTGAGTGTTACAGTTATATGCAATACAATCAAAAAAAAAAGGTTTGACATTAATACAGCCTTTGAGTCAATGCAACGGAAGATGCAAATAGTTGCCAAAACATCTGTTCTACATATGGGTAGAGATTAGGTCACACTGATGAATTATTAGTCTAACCATTGGCACTGCTTACAATTACAGCTTTTCAATATGGGTAACTGTGGAAACACAACCTAACATTAAGTACAGAGGAATTTCAGACTAATGGTTATAGACTGACACACACACTCTCTCCTGATCAGCGCCAGTGGAAATGGCCAGCATGTCAATCCTAATTGCCGTGACTAACTTTGCTTTTCAAACACCAAACACCGAAAGACCGGATGAGATTTATAAATGCAGCCACAGCTTTAGTTTCAGCATTCCAAAGTAATTATTAATGAGGCATGATTAAGCAGATGGAAGTCAGACTGCTATTTTCAGAGTTAGGAAAGGTTCAGAAATAGGTAAGTAAAGAAAAAGGTGATCCTTCACGGTAACTTTGTATAAAAAAAAAATCCACTCAGCTTAGGAAAAAAGAGAACCAAATAATGCACATATAATTAAATGCTGTTTAGCAAACTCCAGGGCACAGGAGCATGTGCTGGAGGTCGGCAGTGAAACACTCTCTGCCTGAGCTGTTCCACCCAGCCGTGCAAAATAAACCACGGGGAGTTTTGAGTTTTACCATTCAGGAACAGTCCCACTGAGCTCAAAGCATATTCTGGAGAACAGCCAGGTGTAGTTAATCAATCCTTAATTTCCTTATGGGGGTAAACTCCAAGGTATTCCACAGGAAAATATTGGACCAAGTCAGAGCAGAAAACTCAGTTTGTGCTGATTTTTAGACTCGACCACAATCATGGTACATGGCTGTGTCACAGCTATTAGAATGCAAAAACTAAATTGTCTTAAAAATCCATTATTTTCAGGATAACAGCGTGGACTCTTCAGGATTTACTCAGGTCTTAACAAAACACACAAGGTGGATATTAACTTTTCCTTCTGACACCTAACTCGAGCTTTGAGAAGACAGGACATTTCAGGTGCTGTGAAAGAAAACGTTTCACATATTTGTCACTTAAATTCTTTTCTAAAATCATAAATTCAGGACTAAGTTTTCTAGCATAAGGTTTGTGCTGTGTTCAAGACAACAACATGTGCACTAATCTTAATAAAACACGGGAACCATCTTTAATGACAAAGCCCCCAGAGAAACTTTGATTACGTTGGTCACAATGTGCAAAGTCACCCAACAGCAAACAAATCACACTGATGCAAGACTTGCAATGCAGAATGGATCAAGGATGCAAAAGAGCAGCTTTTCTTAATGCAGTGTTTCATAGGGCCATATGAAGAAAGTCACATGCTTCAAATGTGAACTGCAGCAATTTTGGCAATCCATTAACTAAATCACAACATCATGCATTGGTTCTTTCCTTACCTATGGAGGTGAAGAACTCCGCTTCTGTGTGCCAGATCAAGAGAGTACAGGTAAAGAACACCAACTGCAGCCAGGGCTTCATCTTCCAGATAGCTCAAACCTGTAACAAATTAAAAGGAAAAGGAGTAGTAAAGAGGATTAACTTACTTGTGAGAAAAAAAACCAAGGCGTTAATTTTCATCTGCACTCATTCCAACCTCATGAAAATTATATACATCCTTGAAGATGGAATTCTAATCAGTAAAGCTTGAAAAAAGTCTCCTTTAACTACAGGAGCTGTTAATTAACGGTCTCAAACGCTATCTGGCAAACTCCTGCGGATTCACATGGAAGACACTGCAGTTCATGGAAGGCGCACGTGACAGAAGTAATGGAAGCAACATATTTGTCCACAAAATGAGAACAAGATCTTCTGCAAGGGCGGCTCAATGCCTTCCACGCACAATTACAGCTGGAAAACAGGAGAGCATACAACGTTATATAATTTAGACTTTTATTATTATTGGAATATAAAACAGTCAGACTTATAGCATGCCGTGCAACTCGGTTACACAAAAGCTGTCTAGAAAGACAAATAGTGAGAAAGCCAAAGAGAGAAATATAGCATTTTGTAGTGTGGAAGTGGCAGCGACGGTTGGAAAAGCTGAAAGTGAAATTTCCAACTCTGCTTATTCAAAATGCATCATCCCAGCACACTGGCCTCAGGGCACAGCCCTTATGACTTCTGTGCTTCAGAGGCTCTGCCAGCTCAAGAGACTGAAAGCAGACTGTTCCGTTTCTAAGAGCAAAGCCCACGGAGGGCAGGGAAGGGAAAGCCGGTCGGAGCAGACAGGCACAACAGTAGACAAGTGAAATAAGGGATGCAAGGTCCGTACAGAAGAACCTCCTGGGGGCTGCAGCTCCCCTGGTACATCCAATGGCCAGGACTGTCTCTTGCAGGGAACCCGAGGAGCCTGCGCTGCACTTGGATCAGCCCCCAGCTCACTCTGAGCTGCCTGTTCACCAAGCAGAACAGCCAGAACAGCCCTTGCTGCTCAAACACAGAGCTCTCACAACACCCACAGTGTCAAAAGGAGGATGACAACTGCCTACCTTCATCTAAGTAGCAATTAGTTACTCTTTTCTTCTTGCTCATTGTAACTGTGTAAACTGGTAATGACCACTTACAACCTGCTCTTACTCCAAATACATGAAACAATGTGCCGCTATTGGGGGCAAAATGGAATCACTTAAATCTGATGAGAAAGGGGGCTGGAGGGGAGAAGGGAAAATACATGGAACATCCTAAAATTTTAAGCAATGCAGCAAGTGGGAAAGTATTAAACTAAGATAAATCTGGAATAACTCCAGCTCACTGCTCCCCTGGGCTCCACAGACAGAATCATATCTGCCTGCACAAGACCAGACAGGAGGTGGCAAAGTGGACATCGCCCTTTCCTTCTGGGTTTTTCAAGCCCACAGTGTGATAGAGGCCCTCGCCCTCAGCTGAGCTCACTGGTGCCATGGACATAAACACCAAAACACGCCATCAATAATACTGCCATCGTTAAGAACATTAGAAATAACTCCATTCTCTGTTATCACGTGGCATGATGATCATTTTCAAATTATTCTTTTGATTGCTTCAAAAGACACGAGGAATCAGAAACATTTGCCACCACAGTTTGCAAGCATGAGTAAGCAGGAAAATGTCTCACGGCATCATAAGTCATCTTCTCCTTTCCCTCTTCTGTTTCTCACCCCCCTGCAAACCACATATTCCCAAACTGCTTGTTTAAGTTAGTTCAGGACTAGTACATGGGTAATGTGAGAATCAAGTAAAACTGAATGAATAGTACCACACAGAGGTCTGCCAATACTAAAAGCCACAATAAGCGATGTAGCAGAAAGCACAGCAAGTTGAGAGCACTTAGGAAGTGCATTAATTTAGATATATTAAGCCACAACTGTCCATCTGCATATTCTGTCATCGTTTCATAAAGCGCTTTTTGGATGCACTACACAAAGCCTGGCAAAACAATTACCAGGGAATTTTCCAGTTAAAACAAGACAACTCTACATTCTCCGCCCTGCCCCTCCCCACCATGTTTTCTCATGGCTGAGGATATCTGCCAAGAAGAACACTTACTACAGCTAGCAGCTTGTCTTTATAGCAGATCTTTAACAGCTTCGCCATCCTACTCAGATTTGCCTGAGTCAATAAACAGAAACTTCAGTAAACAGAAATAAGCTCTTGCTTGAACAAGCAGGACACCTGGCTGCAGGGCTTTCAAATTGCTTCTACACATTCTTTTCACAGCTGTTACTTGGAAAATCAGCACAAATAATGAATTACAGGAGGCTGAACATAATGTTATAACCGCATCCCTGGACAGCACGAGCATGTGTGCATACACACACGTACACGTGCCCACCCCAACCAAACCATCTGCTAACAAGGAGGGTGAGAGAGGCAGAAGGCTTTAGCACCTCCTGCCTCAATAACTGACACAAGCATTTATAAATCCAGTGTGTTTTACTCAAACAGAGAATGGAAGAACTTTTTTGCATGGAAATGCCAGAAAACAAGTCTGTGCAGGATACTAGCTGCATTCGTGGCTTTTTTTCCAACAGCATCTTCAAATGATGAAGACGATGAGCACTTACACCCCTGCCTTGCCTGAGAGTTCTCACCGTTGTAGCTGTTCCAGCAACACCAATAGAACTAAACTTCTCTGCATACAGTAGAAGAGATATTGAATATTTTGCTTCTTTCCTTAAATGTGCCCAACCAGTAGAGCTAAAAAGCCAACCAAATGGATATTGTGCAAACACTTTACTTCTTCAGAGTGTAAGACCTCAATGAATCATAGCTCCCACTGGAAAGCGTGCTGTCAGACTTTAGAGAGCACTGGCGCAAGGAAAAAAGGTTCTTTTAGACACAACAGATCAGGATGGAATTTTTCTCCACAAGTTAGACTGAAATAGTATTAAATAAGCTTTCTAAAAATTCTTAATCAAGAAGCTATAAAAACATGGACCCGACCTACAGAAGAGAAGTTTATTGCATATCTACCAGGGTTATCAGTTGCTCACCCACTAGAAATTTCATTTCCAGTCATGGGGGATTCAAGCCAGCTCCCACACAAGCCAAAGGAAGGACTTCATTTTCATGTCAGAAGAGGAAACAAATACCTGTTAATCATCCAGTCCCATTAGGACTCCCACTTCTGATCAAACTGATAGGCTGGATTCTCCCGTGTAGCCACAGAACAAGGGCAGGATCCTCAGAGTCTTCCTTGGGACAGGAGGCAGCACTTCTGCCCACACATGCTGAAAAACCTCTCTCCCCACTTCACCTCACAAAAGAGCCACAGCAAGTACCACTGAGCACAACTGAGTGTAAGTGGACTTGACTTGCATTCTGCAGCTTTTCTTAAAAAAAGAAAAGTAATAGTAGCAGCACCCAGGATAGGTAACTGAAGACATGAGTTGCACAATCTCCTGGCTGATTATGCACTCCTGACATCAGTTTTCACTCCCAGACAAATGTGTCCTTAGAAAAACAACGCAAGTCAGAAAAAACCCTCCAACTGCTTGACAGCCTACCTAAAAACAGGGACTAACAAAAGCAAGTCCTTCATCCAGGCTCCAAATAAGCACAGACCTCTCATGCAGAAGAATTAAACTAAGTGGAACCAACATACACTCAGTCTGTGTAATTTAAAGTCACACCCCTTATTGCTGCTTATTATGACAAATCAGGCCAGAGTGTGACTCTTGCTGTATTGTGAACTCTCATTTTGATCATATGAAATCCAGGAGGGGAAAAAAAAAAAAACCCGACACACAAAACCAAACACACCACAGCATTCTTTCACTCCTCCACACAGACATGACAGCACTCCCTTTGCTGTCGGGCTTCTCCAGGGACAGGTGTGGAAGTGGGGTGTGATCTAGCTGTTCCAAACTGCTACCAGCAAAGTCACCTCTTTTTCCAAAGAATAGGTGGGAGGAAGAAGTTTCACAGGGCTAATTTCAGCCTCTGTGAATGCATATGTTTCTACATTTGTATTTCAGTCTCCCATCTACAAAACTCAGATCACATTACCTCACAGCCACTCCCAGACAGTTCACATTCAACATAGCAATGCAGTTGGATAACAGCTCAAACAGGTATTAAAAAAAAAATCAAAAGTGAGAACAGAGACATAAGCGTGCAATACATCGCTGATCCATATGAAATTAGTCAAAAACTTGCATTCCATCCTGGCTCAGCAGACTGCCAGCTCACCACTTCAGAATGTTATCCGTATGAAGCCCAGATCACAGCAGAAATCACTGCTCTGTCACTATCTTCCATCATCAGACTTCCTCTGTGACATGTTTCCTTCAGAACAAATTGTAATTACTCCTAACAGATCTAGTTTACTATTTCTTCCAGGTTTTTTGTTTTGGTTTGTTTGTTTTGCAGGTTTGTTTGTTTGGGTTTTGTCTTTGTTCCCCCCACCCCCCAGCATACAACAATGATTTCTTCCAAGCAATTAAGTTAGATTACTGTTCCCTAGATTGGTTCCATTCTACAGACCCACACTTTGCTAAAGGGGAATAAAATTCGTGAGACAAAGTGTCATAACTAAATACTGTCAAAATCTGATTAACCACCATTTTTCTGAGCCATCACAATGCAACAACTTACAAGCTGATGACACAGACAAGGGTTACAGCCTGTCTCCTCTTCTGTGCTTGCCTGTGCTATTAAAGACACCTGGAAAATCACTGCTAGAACAGCTGCTTCCACACGTATCTAAATATAAACTATCATGGTGAAATCTAACAAGCACATTACTACTTCAAAGCCACCTCAGGCCACAGATGGGTTCTTGGTGCTACGCAGCTGAGGCCCACGTGGCAGGTTCTGAAACAGCAATTTGAGGTTGGACTCTTGGATGAGCCGGGTCTGTCCGGGGTTTCTCCAAACAGCAGTGCTTTCCACCCACCACCTTACTGTAGGCACAACATGAAGCAGTGAACTGACTGTGCAGCTTTGTCCCCTTCTCCCTCCACAAACACCAGAACTTCAAAAGCAGGCAACAACCTGCTAGCAGTATCGATGGCTGTCGACAAGGCTAATTATATTTAAGTGGAAAGTAGTACAGATAAAAAACTGCAAGATTGCTTACATACTTGTTCAGAGCTAAAAGATGGGCTTAATTGTAAACAGATTTTCAGGATGTTGCCAAGGAAGAGCTTCTCTCAATATCTCTATAAGAAAAACAGCCATAAAAATCATCCAGCTTGTAGCAGTATTTCAGGTCTTGCAGATTAGCCTGACACATTTGCCAGGAGAGGCCTGGTACATGATAGCAGCTATAAAACCTATTTAAAAATCACGAATACGAAGGAAACATATTAATTTTATCCTAAGAAAGCAAACCTTCACCATTGGCTGAAGACTTCAAAACAAGTAATTCAGGGCCAAAGTTAATTATCCACAGGAACCCAGATGCTCCAGTGTTCACCCACTCCTCTGACACAAAGAACTTTGGATTTAAACGCCTGTCAGTGCCATACCCAGACCGCACTGTTGTGTTGTGAACCTCACCACAGGATTCATGACACTGCCAGTGCCACAAATAGCAAAAGGCATTGATTGCTCCCTTCCAATATCAGGTGCTTCCTCACAAGTCAGTTCTCTTCTCTCTTCATCAAACAACTGCTTCCTCCAGCACACGTTGGGATTTACTGCTCAAAGCAGTTTATGCCAACATCACCACCTTTCCTGCCAAATGGTTTAATGTGCATCTGAAAACAATTTTAAGTGCCTAGCAAATAACACGACATGATTGCCTTGTATTTCTCAAGGCAAGCCAAAAGAAAAGTAGGAAAAGCTGTTAGTTTGCACGCATTAACAAGGATACAGTACACTCATGCGAAATCACATGCATTTCTTTCAACATAGAATGGCTTGTGTTATCCCTCATTAGAACAACCTTAGAAACTACAAGCATCTTGATTAGCTCCAACAAGTTTTTTTTTTTTTAAAAACAATAGCAAAGAATATTTCTTCCACCCTCCAGCAGGCAAGAAAATTCATGCTAGTCTAAGGCACAGCAAGTCTGGCTGCATCTTACTCTGCAGCATCTGCAAGCTCATCCCATGTGAAGCAGCCTGGTGTCATATTCCACACCATTAGTAAACACAGCAAGACTGCCGCCTTTTCCACTAAAGCTCATTTTTCCAGCATTAAAATTTAGACTCCATTTTACAGTGCAAAGCCCATAATTTTAGCATGATACTTAACATAACCTTCCATATCCTCATACAACATTAAAAAAACCTTCCTGTTCAAACAGGTTTTTTAATATAAAAAGGTCTCCTGTCAGTGAACTGTTTATTTCAATTAACATCAGCAATTAAAATCAGACATTATCTCAGATGTGTGGGGGCTGAGTCTATTCTAAAACCACCTAGAACATGCCCTCTACCATACTCTGTGCTCTCGTTCCTCAGACATATAGAAAAACAGACACAAAAATCAGAACTAGTCATAGGAAAAGTATCTATGTTTACAGCTCGCTTCTTTGGAGGTTTGCCAATATGCACAGCATGGAAATTACAAACAGACTGGATTTCTGTCTTAAACCTAGACTGAAAAAACTTCTTATCCTTAGTGGTAAATCATGCGCCCTCTGCTGTTACTGTCTTTGAAATACATAATCATACTCTGGGCTCATACTTCCTGCACTGCTTTCCAGAGTATGATTAGCCACATTAAAAAAATAATCTAAAGAAATTACAGCACAAGCAAGAAGCAAAATTATTGCCTGCTAGTGTCACAGCAATGCCATTTTACAGCTGTGGAACAGTATTCTGCCTTTAAAATACGAGTGGCAGTTATTTGTTGCTATATATACTTACAACATACCTGCAGGATTGTTTCCTAGGTCCTTAATGCCAGAAAGCTGAAGCGTTACTCTGGTGAAGACAGCTGTGGTGGCCTTTCAGCTCAGCTTCGCTCTCACAGAACACCTAGAAAATAACACGGCAAGAGGTTTTGTTACAAAACCATCCTATCTTCAGTACTTAGTGAGAAACAGGGGTGATCACCGGCTAGAAATAAATACCAAACATCACAAAGCCAGACAGCTCCAAACATAGTCTTTATTTACACATCCTCTTTCCTCCTTGCTTCCAGGTTACAAGGACATTCTTTGCTGCTTGAAATAAAATTATTCCTGTCTGGTCAAAAGCATGTTTTGCATTACTATGACACAGCAAACTATCGCGCCCCAGCGGAGCTGTGCTAACACCCTGGGCAGCGCCTTCAGTTTTCACACCAGCCTGTTCTTCACTGCCTTTGCACAACTCCTTTCCACCAAGGCTTCAATTTCTGCATCGTACCACTCACGCACAACTGTTCACCTGGCTTCCACCCCAGCTCAGCTGCACATCTGTGTGCTTTGACAAGTTTAAAAAAGTATTTTTTGGAAAACAAATCTCACGTTAAATACAAAATGCGATAGGAGTAGAACAAGTGGGGTTTGAGTGAGTTTATGAAGCTTAAGACACCACTTGCTCTTCCCTGAGCCTCCAGCGGCTGGAAGCGCACACGCAGCCAGGTAATTCAGCGCACACCATAACCTGTGTGGTGCTAACATCAGATAGATCTAAACCTAAAGGGCAAGGAAAAGGGGAATCAGTCCTTGCGCACTTTTTCTTTTTTAAAACGCCACTTTCGGCTCTTTCCCCAGCCCAAGCTGCCGCTCCCGGCAGAAGCCGGACGCTGCCGCCTGCTGACCCCGCGAGGAGCCGCCGAACCGCGGGGGCCGCTCGGGGCTGTGCCCGGGACCCGCGGACACCCCGCGGCGGAGCGGGCGCCCTCCGGGACCGGCCGAGCGCTGAACCGCGGCACCCCGCAGCCGGACCTCCCCGCTCCGGCTGCCCCCAGCCCGACTCCCAGCCCCGCCGCAACCCCCACGCTCCTCGCAGCGGGATCCCCGACAGCCCCAGGGGGCTGCGGCACCGGCTCGCCCGCCCTCCGCAAGCTGCCGCCCCGCGGCCCCTCAGCGCTGCGGGGCGACTCCAGCTGCGGCCGCCCTCATCCCCGCCCGACTCACCCGGCCGCACGCAGCCCGGCTCAGCCGCGCTTCTAGAAGCGCCCCGACCCTTCCAGCCGCGCCGCCGCCTGGCCAGGCCGCCCCGCTCCTATTGAGCCGCCGCCACGTTTGAAGCCCCGCCCAGAGCCCCGCCCCTCCTGCCGTAATGCCGCGAGTAGCGGCGCGCGGCGACTCGCCCCTCCCGCTCCGCCCGGGATCACCTCAGGGCCCTGAGGCGCGGCCGCGGGGCCAGGCCTGGCGGGGGAGCGGCGTGTTCTCCGGTGGAAAGCGCGTTGCACAGAGAAATTAAACAGCACTTTAAAAGGCTGCTTGCTTTCTAAAAACTGCCCACATGGTTCTGAACGCCTTCCTTGCTGGCTTGCTGTTCTGCATCTCCAGCAGTGCCCGCACATGCTGAGCCACAATGAGGCGGGGTGCTCACTGCCCGACACCTCCCTGTAAACCTCGGGCTGTCTCATAAGAAGGAAAATTAGGTTCAAAAATGAAATTATGAGGTTATCTCCGTACTGGCATACAACCAGAAGGCGCGAGCAAGATGTGACAGGCCAGGGAAGGAACGGCCGGGCTCCATCTTGGCCTGGGCCCTCCGGGGCTGCTGGGGTCGCAGCAGGTTTGGGCAAGGACAGGCTCGCGGGCTGAGGCGTGGGCAGAGCTGGAACAAACCCGGAGGAGATCGTTCCCCAGCTCACTGGGAACATCGCACTGCGTTCCCCTACACAAACCACTATTCACATCAATTCAGAGCAACCTTCATCATTACCAGTCATCTTAATGATTAACTTAGCCAAAAATAACATCTTTTGAATATTAAATATAGCCAGAAACTGGATCAGACCATACGAGACACCAAGAACAAGCTACCTCTTGCTTTCCAGATTAACTCCACCGTCACAAGTCCATTCGCTGAACAGAGATCTAGCAAAATGCGACTGAAAAAGCGAGGTTTTGGGAGATGACTCACCATATCAGAATCCATAAAGAAAATGGAAAACAGGGAAATAAGTATCTAACGTAAGGGTGCAATTTCACTGAAGCTCTTAGCAACTGCTAATATTGTAAACTATAATAAAAGTGTCCAGCTGTCTAGTCACCAAAACATCTTAACAGAGCTCCGTATGTTGCACATACAAAGTGTCCAGCTGTCTAGTCACCAAAACATCTTAACAGAGCTCCGTATGTTGCACATACATACACTTCGTACATAAACATTTATTTGGGTGAAGTTAATTTTCATCACATATTTAGAAAAGTCTGCATTACCGCCAGTGAAAGAAGCAATCTGTAAGTCTGTGATGGCACTAAAGATATTAGTACATTTCAGGAACTGTAGAAACTGCATTAGTCTTCAGAGATAATGATGTGATACAGAGCCAGGTTTCCTACTCAGTTCTAATGCTTCTTGTTTAACCTATTTTTATGACAGACTTTTTGCTCTTATGGATAAATATTTTTTTTCTCTATTTAGTGGAAAAGACTGAAAGTGTGTTTGTAGAGGGAACACAAGTACACAAGAATCTGTCTTTGCTTACGTGAATAACCAGCTGTGCAGTGCTTTTGACTGTATATACAGAGCATATGATGTAGTATTAGCACAAAAGGCCTTTTTAATATTTCTATATACTATATTTTTTAATGTTTCTATATACTATAGTAAGTGTTACCCTTATAAAATACCAGTTTTGCTTTAGCTATATTGGCTTTGAAATTCTTTTACATGAAGCTGCTGGGCTTGCAGAGTGGCCCTGGCCGGGACCAGGAGCACATCTCAGGCTCCTTTGCTGGGAGAGATCTCCAGTAGAAAAGAAAGAGGAGACACTGCTCACTAAACCAGGGTCCAGGGAGAGGAGGAGGCAAATGGCTGGAGGTGGTTCTTTAACATCTGGTTCTATCAGTCCAGGTTGATGTCCCTTCAGCACAACCCCAGATGGCACCTGGAGAGCTATGACATGGAGATCTGGTTTGAAACCAGGAGAATCAAGCATCTTGTGAGTTCAAACCCTTACCTTCCTTAAAAGTGGAGTCAAAATCCCTTTTCAGAGAGCTTGGCTGACAAATGCACATACAAGTATTTTTGGATGCCCCCTTGTCTCTCATATTACAAGGCTTTTGTCTGAGACCTTAGCGGGAGAAATATTAAAACTATGTAAGAGTACTTACATAGTGCAGTATAGTATTTCCCCTAAAACAATGCATTGAGTCAGAGCAGAGGAGGCAGGGGTACGTCTGGGTAACAGAACTCTTTCTGACCTCAGTGTAGCTCAAGTTTCTCCTCGCAACTTTAGCTAGAAAGTACATGTGTAAAAAGACCTCATACATTAATAAATGCAAAATTTAGCTGTGTGCCTTTGGCTCTTCCTTTGTTTTTTTGTGAATGAAAAAATAATCATACTAGACCCTAGAAGAGCAAGAATGGAAGCCAAAAACCAGGGCATGCCAACATCCTTCCTGCGCTCTTCAAAGATTCAGCCACGAGTCTGACCAGTGTCTTTACATCTACCATAGCTAAAGATCATGCTATGCCATGGAAGTGGTGTCTGCTGAAGTATTGTCTAGTTATTAGTCTTCCTTTAGTGTGTGCACAGATGGATCTTACCAGCTGAGGATTTGATGCATCAAAGGAAACACAAACTCCATAGTTGATGGGGAGAAGCAGAGGGACTTCTGAAGTGAGGGAGAGGGTGGGTGCAGGACTGGGATGAGTCTCCTGCGCTTGCTGCACCTGTGGGCTCAGCACTGGTGGTAATTGGTCACTGGTACCTAGCTGGCAGCAAAATCACGGAGCATTTGCTGAGAGCAAAATTCCTGAGTGTTTGTCAAGAAGCCACCTTGAATCAGAACCCCTGAGCATTAGAGAAACATGGTCCATCACCAGGAAAAGGTGTGACTGAGATGCAAGATTTACCAAACACAAGATAAATGCTACACAGCTGAACACACGCATCTCACTAGGAATAGACTGGGGTATGATTTCCTTCTCAAATTATACACTGTGCACAGCGGCAGTGGGAAGCTACACCCGGTTCCGGCACATCCATTGTGCAGCACCACAACCCACACAGCCCGGTGCTCTGCACACTCACACTGCTCCTTCACCCTGTGACTGCTCTCTGCATCGCAAGTGAATTTGTCCAGCAGCCAAATCAGGCCAAACCCAGGTGTCTCTGTACAGGACTGCCCTGCACAGACTGAACAAACCCCTGTGTGTGAAATGCTGAGGTGGCAACTCTGTCAAGTTTTATCCTCTGATAAAACTCAGAGACGTTGGCTGCAAATAAACTCTTGCTCTGAATGTTTCCCGAGCAGCCAGATCTGCACCAGGCTCCTCCTGGAACGGGCAAAACGCCCTTTGCATTCACACCGGTTCAGGAGCTCAGTCCTGCAGGGTCCTGAGCTGCCCTGATGCTGGTGTGCAGCCGAGCTGGGCAGACTGGGGAGGCTGCAGGCACCAGTCAGTGTTATTCAAGTTTGCGCCCCTTGAGGACAGCAAAGTGCAGCCAAGAGAAATGAAAGGATGAGATTTATGTATTAAATTCTGCTGCAGATAAGCTAGACGAGAGTTAACGTGAGATAAACACCCAGCGTGCAGATGGAAAAGGACTGTCATACAGTGCGGTGGCTCCAGCTGTCTCTGTGCCAGCTTTGGGAAACTAAAGCTGAATTCGCTGGGACCGTCGGGAAGAGAAGCCTGGGGAGGAATCCGACGACTTGTGTTCCTGCTTAATGTAATTATGGTACAGCCGAGGCTGGTCTGGCAGCACTCTGAACCGTGCCCAGCTGCACGTTCACAAGGTCATTTAAACTTCTGCAAACATAGAAATAACTAGTAGTTGCCTGATGAGCTTATTTAAAACTAAGGGCACCCATACAGAATTAGAAGTGACTGACTACCAGAAGGAGAAAAGACACATTCTTCTCTCCTTGTCTTATTTAAAATGACAGTGCCCATATTTTAATTAGATTTTCCAAATTGTCCAGGATTTCCCAAAAGAACTGTGAGACTTAAGGATGCAAATTGTAGCCCTTGCTAAGCAGCGGAAGGGCTTGCAGGGCGTGAGGCAGCTTTTATAAATGATATTCTGATATTCTGCTCTGAAATCCATCCATGGGCACTTAAGGCAGGCGGCTCTGTGAAAGCACCAAGTGACTGCAGCCCTGATTGTTTGCATTCATGGGAGGCACTGCCCAGGCTGAAACATTTTTAAAATCATATCCACATTTTATGCTTTTTAATCAAAGTTTGACCCCCTCCTCAAGAAAATGAGTAAGCTCTCTCGTAAACTTGGCTCGCAGGAACGATGAATCAGCCTATGTTCCCTGTTTGAACTAAGGGGAATATACTGCAAGTCATCAGAGCCAGGGGAAGATGCTGAGAACCACAGCAAAGCTCAGCAGCAGCCCCAGCTGAGGCCCAAGGGCACGTTCCCATCTCCCCACGTCACCGCAGCCCGGGCTGTGAGCAACGTGGAATATACCTGGGTGGTTGGCAAGCACGCCCCAGCTGCTGAGCATTGCCCATCTGACCTCTGTGTTCTCTGAGAGCAGTAATTTTCACTAACAACTGAGAGAAACAAGGGCTTTGAGAGCAGCCAGACCACCCTGGCTGAAGCTCAGAAAGCAACCTCCAAGGAATTTAGCTTTGCAACACATTTATCATAGAGGTTTGTGGAGGAGAACCACGTTTTGACACAGGATAGAGAAAGCCCAAGAGGGAGTGTGGAAGAGGATTCGAGGCATCCCTCACTGCGCTGTGCAGAACCTTCCTCCCTGCATGCCGGGGATTTTAACACAGATTTTATACAAGACTGAGCGGCCAATGTAAAGCAGGCTCTGTGAGTCATTCTTTCACAGACTCCAGCATAAATCAAGTCCAGAAATAGGAAAGGCCAGCTGGTCACATCATTCCTTTTAGGTTTAGGGAAAGATGCAGTTAAGAAATGCGGGTAAAAGACATTGCAAAACCATGAGAAAAAAAAAGAATCTCAACCCGTATTTTATTTAGGCTACTAATTAGTGGATGAAAAGCCAGACTTTAAAGAAACACATATTGAACCAGGCTGAAGCCAGATCAGTATGAAATCTTTCCCCTCAGAGAGAGGATAGTTTGCGGTCCCTGTGCTGGTGTCACCCCCAGAGCAGAGCTCCCTCTCTGTGTGTGGGTTTTCTACATGGAACTGAGATCTGTCTCCAGAGGAGATGCCATAAACGCGGAAAGGGTCACCACGTCTTGGTTTTTTGTACTAGAGAGGGCAGCCCAGGCTAACACTGCCCCAGGGTTTCACTGCTGACTATCAGCTCCATATTATTACTCATTCTGCATCAGCCTGTGCTGGCTTGTTGCATCCCTTCTTCACACAACGTATTTTACAGACCTTAGAAGGGAAACCCAGCTGATGGAAAATGTTCAGGCAGAGGACTCATTAGCTTTGTTTGAGCTCTGAGAATTCAGATCTCAGCATTAAAATCTTAGGGGAGATTACAGCATCCTTCTTAAATTTTCCTAAATGTTCACCCATGACCTCCAGGCCTGCTGGCAATGCACAAGCAAAGGGAACCTGTCTTTCCTCCATCTGCAGAGCACTTTGTCCTCCAGCTTCTCATCATTCTCACACGTGACATCCCTTCATTTGTCTCCTGTATCATTTGTGGCTCATGCGCAAGCTTCCAGGCCAGGAGGTGCTAGGGTTGGTCTTTTCCCCAGAGGTCTCTCCTCTTCTGTCTGATCAGAAGCTGCTTCTGCAAAGGATTTTTTCTCAATTCCCATTTCAGTGTTCAAGCAGGGCAACCCTGGCAGCATAATTCCTCATCCTTCCTCTGAGCAGCAACATCTGCAGAGCAAAATAAAGCGGTGGGATCGCATACTTCTGGAGTTCCAGAAATCCTTTCTGGCGCATCACTCGATTTTAAAAATATTTGGCTGACTTGAACAGTAGATCTTTATTCCTTCCCTGGCAGAAGAAGCAGTACAGTGTGTGCACTGTATACTCAGCATAAGTAAACAGTGGATGTCTGAGCATGGACATTCATGTCGAGGTGTTAAATAAGGCGGTGAATTCCTTTCACTTCAGCTGCTGGAAGGGGAAAGCACGTCTTCTATATACATCCACACATAGTGTGAATTTACATATGGTATTGGAGCGTGAATGTTGGAGCACACAGGGATATTTCAGAGCAAATACTTGTCCTGGCTCTGCCTGTGAAGGGGCACATGAGGAGGTTCATCTCTGGCATGATCCAAGGGAGTGCAGGAGTCAGAGACTTCACCCATAATGACGGGTTCCACAGCAAATAGTGTGTGGTGGAAGCACCGTTCAGCTCTGCATTTTCTAAGCACTTTTGAACAAAGCAGAGTTTAAATCAGGATGGGGTGTGTTCTTCCCTTATATTACAAAATCCACAACAAAAAGCTCTATTTAGCAATTACTGACCTGAAGCATTCTAGTTAATGAAGACGAGAGCTCCATGGTTAATGCAGAAAAATAATATGTTTGGGAAAAGTGTATTAATACAAACAAGAGGCTAAGTAACAGTATCTGCTGTAAACATAAAAGGTCTCTTGGCTTTTTTACTTTATCAGAGTTGGATGGAAATCCAAAAGAAAATGAAATTGTATTTTCTCATTTCTAATTTAAGGAACACATTAAAATACCATAAAATAAATTTTCCTTCACCTTTCCAGTCTGCTGAATCTGGCTTATATTGCACGTACAGGTGTGACAGTGGAAAGTTATTGCAAGTAAATTAATTTTGCCCATACAGACAAATCTTCAGCTAGTACAAATTGTAAAATTCTACTAATTTCAAGAGAGTGACTCTTCTTTAATTAGCAAAATATCAAGCCCTGAGAGACAAAACAATTTTTAATGAGCTGTGGATCAAACCCTGGTATTGTCGCATAACATGCTGTCCCTGTAATGATTTTGAGGACCCAAAATTAAATTAATCACCCTGGGCAAAACTAGTATTTGTGTTAGATTTTCTTTAGGGATGCAGCTTGTGGCACAGCTTTGCTGCTGTGGTTTTACACTCTGATGTACGCACTGCTGAGGGACAGCCAGCAGCGAAGGGCAGCCAGGATCTGCCCTTTCCACATAGTTTTTGGGGATCATTTTGCTGCAGGAAATCAAAGGATGCCCTTGGGCTATTGTGGACTTCCCTTAGAGCCATTTGGCTGGGCAAAGTGACTTTTCATGTCTTGCTATGTCAGGATTCCCTGGTTATTTCACAGGGGCCATCTCAAGGCAATGCTGTGATTTGTAACATGAGCTCAGCACAGTGTGGGCCCCGTGCTACTGCCCAGGTATCTGCCAGACCCCTGGGAAATGTCCTTAAAATGTCACTGCTCCAGCTGTTTCCTCTGGTAAAGGATGATGTTAGAGCTGTTCTCTCCCCTTGGGCCCTGGCTTCTGGCCAATACAGCCTACCAACCCTCTCCCATGAGGGCAAAATACCTCTTTTTCATGGTGCAGAATTACATGTGGTTCCTAATACTTTATTAGCTCCTCATTAGTTGTGTCTCACTGAGCTGCATCTCAGTGAAAACTGGCACTAATCTTCACCCCCAGGGCCACAAGCAGCTCAGCTTTACATTTTTCTGAGGACCCATGAGCCCTCACTGTAGCCAGGGTTACCAAAAACGCTATTCATGCCGCTACAGGACACTACACCTGCCGGAGAACCACCCAACCTGCTGCTGATCCCCATCGCCTGCCCTTTCCCCTCTGGCAGGACTTGTCCTTCACGTTGGAGCGGGTCCAGAGGAGGCCACGAAAATGATCAGAGGGATGGAGTGGGCTGAGAGAGCTGGGGTTGATCAGCCTGGAGAAGACAGGGCTCTGGGGAGACCTTATTACCACCTTTCCTACTTAAAAGAGGCCGATAAGAAAGATGGGGACAGACTTTTTAGTATGGCCTGTTGCAATAGGACAAGGTGCGATGATTTTAGACTAAAAGAGAGGAGATTCAGCTTAGCATGAGGAAGAAATGGTTTACAATGAGGGCGGCAAAATACAGGTTGCCCAGAGGGGTGGTGGCTGAACCATCCCTGGAGACATCCCAGGCCAGGCTGGACGGGGCTCTGAGCAACCTGAGCTGGTGCAGATGTCCCTGCTCATGGCAGGGGGGGCACTGGGGGAGCTGGGAAGGTCCCTTCCAACCCAAACTGTTCTACGATTGGATGATTCACTACATTTCAAATAAGATTCGTCCTCACCCTGTTACAATTAAAGATGAGCCTCAGAGCCCCCCCCGCCAGCACCCACCCGCGCTGGGAGAGCTGCGATGCCCGAGCCCGGCGGAGGGGCGGGAGGTGCCGGGGCCGTGGGGAACCGCCGTGGCTGCGGCCCCGCTCGGGGCTGCGCGGGCAGAGCCCGGGCCCGGGGCCCGCAGGGAGGCGGCAGCACGCCCGGCCCGGGCTGCTCCGGCGGCTGCCGGGCTGCCGTTCCCGCAGCGGCCGGGAGGGAGCAGCCGAGCCCGGGCGGCGGCCGCGGGTCCTGAGCGGAGCCCACGGCGGGTCGCGGACACGGTGGCGCTCGGCTGCCCTCGGCAAACCGCGGTGCGGCCGGGCAAGGGAGGGGGGCAAAGGCGTGGGGTCCCCTCACAAGGTGGGGTGGGGGATGAACACATGGGGTTTAGTTTGCAGCAGGAGAGATTAAGCTTGCTAGTATTATATTAATATCAAGATGCCCGGGGTGCAGCTCCCACAAGCAGCACGAGTAACCTGCCAGCCGGCTTTGGGAGGAGTTCAGGCGGATGGCTTCAGGAAAGAGCAGGATCAACCAGACCCAGGATCAACCAGACCCAGGATCAACCAGATCTTTCACCCTCCAGAGCAGGCTGGGGGACCAGATGCCTTGTCTGGCCCTTCATTCCTATGCATCCATTTCCAGATGAAAACCTTCCACAGCTGAAGCTGGACATTGAAGTAATGAACGTTTTTCTTGCTGTAGGTGCTCAGAACAAATCTGTTTCCCCTGGGAGTTGTGCTGGCTCAGCATGGCCATGGTTAAACAGTTATTATCCCCAAAGGGAAGAGTCTCAGCTAGCCAAGGATGCAGAACTGGTTAATGCACAAATGCTTGTTACCTCAAATCATACTTAAATATAAATTCACATTTTGCAACATGTTGTGGCTACACACGTAAGCAATATATTTCACTATGCTTCACGCAAATGATTAACATGTTATCAGCTTCTACTGTACATAGTTTGGGTACTAACAAAGTAACTCTGGCACAAAATTCAGAAAGTAGATTTAATGCTTCCAATAATTCTGTTATAGCCCAAATGGAAAATAATAGGTATTTCTGTATTCAGGATGTGTGCCATGCTTCTTTTAAAGTAAAAACCTAAGCATCCTGACCTTGTCCTTGAAAGCACTAAACATGCACTAATGCAGACCAGTGATTGACTCAGGAGCTTGATAGTGAAAACAGAGTTAGTGGGATCAATAGGCTTTCAGGCACCCTGGGATGGGTAATGTCACTGTTACTCTCTTGATTTTGACAGAATTATTTTGGATTAATCTGATTCAGCTGAAAGGGAAATCTGCTCCTGGCAGGCTGTTGGTGCAGGAGCCCAAGCTGGCTATAAATGGAAAACGGTTTGTGACAGCCTCTGAATCACTGGCACAAGCAGAACAATGTCTGGTGCCATCAGCTGCTGCCATAGCTCCTGCTAAATGCTGCCTTTGTCACCACTTTGCCAGGGCTGCCAGGAAACAAAGGAGCAGCGAAGAATGATCTCCCCTTTGGCACTTGCCCCCCAGGGACCTACAGAAACCGTGTGGCCCAAAAGAGCTTGTTTCTAAATTAATTCACTTAAATTGGTGCAGTCACTTGCTGGCTGGGAAATAGGTGAGCAGGATGCTGATGTTAACCGCTCCACGTCTGACCTCCCACCGCCAGCCAGGAGTTGCATCACAGACTCTGCTGGCTGAAAAAACAGCTGAGACGAAACAGGACTATTTATTTGCGTGGTTTTAGAGACACTTTCTCAAGGAAGGCAAAGTGAATTGACACCAAAGTTTATCATATTACTGGCTGGATCTCTGTCCCTGCATCTCTGCCCCAACGGAGCCATCACCAGCAAAGGGCTCAGAGCTGCTGTGGCAGCTCCCTGTGCTCTCCTGGCCCTCGGGAGAGGGCTGAGAAGCCAGGAGTGAAATCCTTCTTGAGTAAGAGAAAGTAAAAAAGAAATGCAACGCAACTCCTGAAAGCTAATGCAGGCAAATAGTGCAAAGGGCAATTAATATGTTAAACATACAGCAGGAATTTAGCCAGTCCTGAGCAGATGCTCTTGTCAGCTGGATCTATTTCTCCCTGCAGTGTGTTTAATAAACCCTTCCTACAAGTTTTTTTTAAGAGCATTTTTAAAACTCCAGTGGAAAGTCGCCAGCGGCTGTGACACTGTCTAATAAAGGCAGGCCCCGCCGGGAGGGCCTGACAGCCCATCCATAACCCCGGCTCCTCCGGCACGGCCGATAAGGCTGACTCAGCCAGCCGAGTGCTTGCTCAGCGCCACCGTCATGGGCCCCCGGCCCAAAGCCGAGGGAGTCGTGGTGTGATCACCCCCCGCCTTGGGAAAACCGCTCCTCTATTCCTCCTCTGCTATTGATATGACGTTTAGCTGTGCGTTTCAGTGATGCATCACAGATGTGGATGTCGTAAGCCAGCAGAAGAACAAATTCACAGCAGCTTTGACAAAACTGTCGTTTTTGAGGGTCCACTATTGGGAGCCCCCTCCTCCCGGGATGTTTTCTGTGCCTTGATGCTGCTGGGGTGGCGGTCGAACTGGAGCATCACTGCCTTGCACTCACCTGCCTTGTGTTTGCACAGGCAGAAATGCCCCAACGAAGAAACAATGGGAGCTGGCTCCTCGCCGTGGCCTTGCTGCAAAGCTGCAGAAGTCCATAGTTTGGTTCTAGTCACATCAGACCAACTATCCGGTAGCACAGGGTGAATCCCAGTAGGTGCTGGTGGGAAAGGACTTTGGGGACTGGAGGTGGGAGTGATGCTGAGCCCTGTTGTGCCAGCGTTGGTGGGAACCAGCCCCGGCTATTTAAAATCCCTCCATCAGCACTGGGGAGCTTGGCAGAGTCCTGCTGTCTGCAGGACACACGTGGGGCAGTCTGACCTTCCTCCTCCTCTGTGGCCAAGCGTTTTTATAGCTGCAGATGTGCTCACTAACCACAGAAGTGTTCAGCTCCTCTTTGAATCCTACTCATTCCTAAATAAAAGCAACCTAGTAATGAGACTGAAAGATGAAAAACGATTACATCTGACATCTGGGTTCAGATTGCAGAAGGTCGTGTGCATTTGGATGTTAACATCAGATATCTATGTAGACTGAAGGTGAATAGAGTCTTTCATTTCTTGATGAAGTATTTTCCTCACAGAAAGTCACACAAAGGGAGAAAGGGGGAATACATAGTCCCATTTATTAATGCAAGTGCATGAAAAATCATGTACAATATAAGATTATATTATGAGACAGTCATAAGAGGGACAATTTATAGTTAAAGGTCAAAAGAAATGGAAGACTAACCCGCAAAGCAGCTCTTGGCCTTTCGTATTTCATTCTTTTGCTATGTCATTGTTTAAAGACAGAACTCTGGGCATCCTCCACAACAGACAGCCTTCTGCCATCTGATGTGCCGTATTTCTGATTTGAGCTCCTGTTCCCATGGCACCAAAACTCAACAACATTATTAGTATTTTCCATACAATCACGCAATTTCCCCTCTGCCTGGGGATGAAGGGCCCCATGACCGCCAAGGGGATCCAAGCACGTGGGCAGGCAAGTACTTCTGGAAGTGTTGGAGTGAACCGAGCAATATATTGGAGGCTTAGCTTGAATGAAATCCAACAGGATGGTGGTAATCTCCAGACACCAAGCTGAGGCAGGCGAGCAGAGCCTCTGCAGCTTCTTCTGTTGATATTGCAGCCCAAAGTCATCCCTGGCTGCTCAAGAAGCTGAGAACAGCCACAGTCCAGTGCAGCTCAGAAGGGGAAGAGCCCTGAAAACAGAGACTTAAAGGATGTAAACGAGGTATGAGTGATGGTGGTCAGCTCCATCGTTACAGCTCCGTTTCCAGTCAGTTCCCTAACCCTAACCCAAACCCTAACCCAAACCCTAAGCCTAACGCTAAGCCTAACCTTAACCCTAACCCAAACCCTAACCCTAACCACTAACCCTAACCCTAACTCTAACCCTAACACCCACTCCACAAAAAAATCCCCTCTTTGTTGCCAGGAAATAAAAATCACACCAGTTGCATCAAATTGCTTGCTTGCGTAATTAAGACATTATTGTAAAATATACCCTATGTTGAATTTCTTTTCTTTTTTTTCACCCCCTTTCTAAAAGCCCATGAAACAGAATTTTCTGTTTTCCATGGGCTCCTGAGATGGTGCCAAACAGCAGAGAGCAGCTGAGGCTGTATTTTTTCAAATAACCCAAAAGCCAACATACTTGGCAATAAATAAGCACATGATGTTATGGTCATTTTGATACAATGAGTGTATTTCATTCTGGGTCAGTCTGTTTTCATTGGTTTTAAAGTATTCGTGGCAATGCTCTGGCAGGGTAATTAGTTTCGTTCACAAACAAGTTAGCCATTTGACCCTTGCTAACACCATTATTACACTAAATTATCAGGAGAGCTTGCAGTCTCTGCTCACATCTGCTGTCCACCTCAGAGAGCAGAAATATGGCCCCGGTGCTCCTGATTTTATGTGGAATTGAGTCGTGTTTCTGCCCCTGTAAATCCTACTGACTTTATTAAAGAGAAATTTTGGACAAATTAGGCAGGGAACAGCCTTGAGGAGAGCTGCTGGGAATTACCAGGGCGCGGGGCTAAGGCGGGGGAGCCCTTGCGCTGCTCCCACACAGGATGAGGATGAGGATGAGGATGGCTGTGCCTTCCCCAGCCTGTCCCGTCCCCGTTGATGCACCCAGCAAGCTCCTCTTAGAAACCTGCTTGTTTTCCACGCAAACAGGCATCTTGATTGCTTGTGATGCTTGCCCAGGCCGGTCCCCCCTGCCACCTCTCAGTTTCTGGGTAAAATGAATACACTCGAGAATCCAGACTCCTGAGCTGTCTTTGCCAGTAAAAATCCACGTTTAAGAACCACCACTGATTTCCTCAAATAAATAATTAGCAATGAGTCAATCGACGCGTGGGGGCAGAAGCTTAGCTGAGACAAACTGGCAAAGCTTTGTTAGCAGAAGCGCTCTCCAGATTTTAAAGCAAACAGAGAGTCCGAGTGAGCTGCTCACAGGAGTTGTGTGAGGTGCTAGTTCCGAGGTAGGTTCCAGGAGCTGCTCCCTGCGCTGCTCCCGGGCTCCTCTCGGAATTGTTCTCCCAATGCAGGACTCACAGCTGCAACCACAGTGAAGGTGGTGACGGGATTTTGGGATTTCTGGCTAAAACGCCTCTGTGTATTTCATGCCGAGGCACAATGATGGGAACAGCTGGTAGGAAAGGAGAGGGCAGCAGCTGAAAATAAAACGCATTTAGCCAGGATGAGCACAGGCCAATAACAATGAAGTGATGTAAACCCAAGGCATATCTTCAGCAATTAATTAACGTGATTCCGTATAAACAACCCTGATGGTAACCCTAGCTTGCCTGCTGCTGTAAAAGCAGACACTGACTCACAAAACGCTGCAGTCTGAGATTCGTAATGGCTGTTTTGGCTACTGTCACATAGAAAAGGGGGAAAAAATTGTAGGTTTAGCTCAAGGAATAAATAAAGAGCAAATCCTTATGAATCTCAGAACATGTTTTAAAAATAAAATAAAATAAAATACATTTTTTAAAAACTTCTGTGAAGCATAGTGCCTGTTGGAATTTCTCTAATAAGCTAATAATCCAGAATACTGGGGTTTATACAAGGCGGGGGCAGACTCCATAAGAAAGAGGGTATTTCAGAGCAGTTTTATGCCCAGAGCAATAGTAACAGCCTCAGATGCTGCTCCCCCTCTGTGGATCTCCAGGTCTTTTCCCGGTTATCTGTGGCACTAATTGCAAATATATGTTGGATTTCAGCAGCTGTATATTCTTCACTAAGCACTGTAATAAAGAAGAGCTGACACACACAAGCAGAAGATCTGTTCACTTTATTGAAACATTTATTTGAATTAATTAGAAACCCAGATACTGTAGAGCATTACTGCTGCCCTGAATTCAATTACAACAGTGTATTCAGTAGTCAAACTCAAATTAATCAAGATTGGCCGAGTTGAACTCAAGAACCCCACAAGATACACTAAGAGCCATGAGAACTTATTTTCTTAACAGGATCAAATTATTTGTCTGGTCATGCTGTTATTAATACTAGTATTATTGCAATGCTGTAAATCAGCATACCTGCACTGGTCTCAGCAAAGCTCCTTATGAGCACCTTATTCTAGAGCACAAAAGTGAAAAGCCTAAAGCTAAAAAAAGTCCTTATAATTTTTCCTTGGCAATCACAGCAAGTGGAATATATGATTTCTTCCACATTTAGAAAACAACAGGTTTCCTTGGGGTTATCCTGAAGTGAACTCAGTTTAGGGCCACAGCAAGTTAAAAGACGTCTTTCCACTAAGGTGGGTGGGAACCAAAGATTTGTGAAGAAAACGTTGGCACATCTTTAACAACACAGGCATTTTGTACTGAGTCCTTTAGGGAGTAATTCCATCATTGAAAGCAGAAGAAATATAGGACTGTGTGTTAGTTATTACCCGTGAAGAGAAGCAGGTGCTCGTAACATGACTTCCAGACACCGAAGAAAACGAAGACCTAGCACAGCCCGTAACTCTGGCAAGCAGACTTCATGTGGAAAACATCCATTGGGACATGCTCGATTCTCCACATGCTTCTGAAATCCCCAACTGGGAGGCCAGTGAGTGCCTGGGCCGAGGAGCTCTGACACCTCTGGGCTCCCCGAGTGACCCCGCAGCACCCACAGCACAGAGGGGAGCAGAGAGGATGGGTTTGTGTGAAGTCGCGGGATTGCAATTTGAAAGACACAGACTGTGCTTTTGTTCCCAAAGGCCTCTGTAAGGTCACTTCGTTTCTGCACATTTCAGCTTTGCAACCTCAAAAAAAGCTCTTCCTTCTCTCCGTCTCACAGCAAGATTTCCAGGCTCCATCCATTAGCCCTGGCAATACCAGGGAGGGGGACATATCGGCTCCCACTCGGTGCCAGGTTTGTGCTGCTTGGTTTTACCCACCCCTGCACTTGCAGGAGGGCAGGAGGACAGGGACAGCTCAGAGGGACACACCGTGGGCATTGGGAGCCATGGAGCTGCCCTGGTACCAAAACACTCCCCACAGCTTCACCATTGGACCTGCAGATGGATGATGCTATAGAAACAGGATCTATTACCACAAAAACTTCTCCTTACGCTAACAGGCCAAACCCACAATATCCTACTCACATCCACCATGTGATTTTATTCACTACAACCGTGGTTTACTACATAGGTGTGTTTTGCTTCTGGAGGAGACAGAGCACCATTCTCAGTGATGTGTTTGCACTGACTCAAAGCTGTTAAATGCATTTACTGGTTCAGCTGTGCTGCAGGATGGAGTATGTGGCATATCTGGCTGAAAAAGGCCCGTGGAAATTAGGACTAAACGTGCTGTGGCAGAACAGTGACATGTTTGTGACAGAGGTGGGTCTTAGTGTCTGTGTGGGCTGCACCATGCTAGGAACCGCGCATGAAGTTTGCACAGGGCAGATGCTACGTGAAGGCACCCAGTGTCACCCAGCGGTTAATGCTGTGTGGGAGGTGACCCCAGGGGATGGGGCGGGGGGAGCAGGACTGGCTCCCGCCACAGCACCTGCTCGCGGGTGGTCATATGGGGGAACACATTCACAGGCAATGGAAAACAAATGGGGTGGTTTTATATGTCACATAATGCTAGGCTATGAAAAGCAAAACAAAGGCAAGAACTTCATTGTGCTTAGAAACATCCCTGTTTCATAAGAAACCAAATACATTTTGTCTTCAGTGACTATAAAGCGGATGCCTGGGAAATATCGCAAGCAATCCGTTCCTTCTGGCCTGCTCCGAAAAGCCACAGCGACGAGGCTGGATCGGAGCCAATACACAAAATGTCTAGGGGCCCCTTAGTACATTCAGCAAAAGTAAATCCCATTTAGGCTCCAGCCTCACTCAGCAACTTCCCTCTCAGGCACCTCTAATGGGCCAGAAAGGTCTTTTCTACACCCCAAAAGTATTTTTGCGCATCCGTGCATGACATAACACCAGGAACTCATGTCTGTCTGCATCCATCCACCTAAGATGCTTTCGGTGAGTGGGTCGGTTGAGGAGGGACCACGCGTCTAACAACGAAAACCCGGGTTTTATGCAAAGCACCGTGGAAGTGTCCCCATGCACGACAGGGCACAGCAGCTGCTTGTTAAGCTCCCAAGGCTATGCTGACTCACAGCGGGTGAGGAATTGACCCTATATATTTTATAGATCTACAGGAAATTTTTTTTTTTTTTTTTTTTTAAGGATTGCTTAGCATCTACACCTAGGAGCTGCAAACTTTACATGTTGGGAGGATTTAGGAAATCATTGGGCTGAGTACTCAAGGCACACAGCTTCACACTTTTGTACTCCCACGGGGACGGGTGCCAGCAGCCCAAGGTTGAGGCACCTGCATTTCCTACTGACACCAGGTCAGGAATGTGGAGGAAGTGCCTGGGAAGGGCGATGGAAGAGAACCAGACTTCTTTATAAACTAACAAGCCTCAAGTGAATGTTTAAAGGAAATTACTTTAGTTTCTTGCATAGAAAGCTTTAGGTGAATGTGATTTGATTGCCTATGAGAGGAAAAAACAGGAGACAGAAAAAAAACCCCAATGTCCTGAGAACATTTTATAGTGGAGTTACACAAACCTGAGGGTGTGAGCTGGGAGAAGCAGAGACCTCCAGCTACAGAGAAACTGTGTCCAAAGCAGCAAGATGCTTGGATGCGGGAAGGGGGTTGTGAGGGGCTGGATCCAGAGGACGTTCCACTGAGCAGCCACAGGACCGGAGCCACCGCAGCCTGAAAGGCCTCGACCTCCAAAAAGCCACCGGGAACTGCTGTGCCCCCAGCCAGCTCCGACTGGGGGAGCTGCCCATCCTTGCCCATCCCACAAACCAGCCCTTACAGCAACCACTCCAGCTTTGAGCCCTCTATTTCTGCAAATACCAGCACTGCAACAAAAGTTGAGAGTTTTCTCAGTCTAAGCACATGAAACTATATGAGGCAAACTGTTAGCTGGCATAAAGCAGCAGAGATGAATACACTTGGACGCGGCTACGCAGACTGACACCCGCCAGAGATCCAGCCTCGCTGATTAGCCGCCCACGAGGAGGATTATATAAAAAAGGCTTTTAAAAACACGAACAATAGATTTGCCACCTGGGTATAATTTGTGGATTTTGGTATTTGTTTAGGTCATCATGTATTTTGTCTCAAATGAACCAGCCAAAAAGTAGCATAATATTCTGTCTAACATAAAATAACTCCATACATGGAGATAAATTAACAAGAGCTCAGTTCAGACCAGAATCGGGCTTTGTGGTTTGTTTGGGCTTCTGCATCCTGCCGGCTCCACCACTCGGGTGCAATTCAGCAGCAGAAAGTCCCCACCGTCCAGCCTCCAGCTGATGCTCTGACCTAATGGGGTGTGCAATTTTGTCTCTTTTTAGCTTTTTACAGTGGGTGACCCAATCTGATGAGCTAACAGGAACCTTACATCATTACAGAGGAGAAAGCTCTGTCCGAGACTAAAAATACCACGTTTGATTGTCCAAATGGAAAGAAAAAGTGTGCTTCCCTAAGCATGTTGTAACTATTCAGTTGGACACTGGCTGTAACAGCCTCTTACTCATGAATTCTGTCTTCATAGTCACAGAAATAGAGAAAAGACCTAATAAGCTGCCTCACTTGTTCAGTGAAGAATATTTTCCTGACAATACTGTCCAAGCTTTTTTTGCCAAGTTCAGCAAAGGGGCTTCCACTATTTCCTTTGTCCAATCCCTGACAGGATCAGAAACTCTTAGGGAATTTTTTTTCCCCTGGTACTTATTGTTGTCAGCTGGATTTGATCCCTGCCTGACAGCACAGAACCGGTGCGTGCAGCGAGGGGGTCTGCGGGAAGGGTGGGATGAAGGCTGCGTGCTGGACGGGGACAAGCTGCCAACAAATCATTTCCAAATGAGTCATCAGCAGTTGATGCTCAGTGCCTGTACGATGCAGAGAAACCTCTCTGCTGTTGAACTCAGCTACGTGACTACTCCATCCCAGCTTCAGTTTATGAACCATCAAGACACTGGAGGTTTCTGTGGCATTTCAAGAGCACTAGACATCTCTCCTTCTTCAGCTCATCAGACCCCACTTGACTTGGAAAGAGAATCTAACTGCAGAGCTGGCCCTGCTCTGAGCTGGAGCTCAGGTCTGATGGTCTCTGGAGGTCCAGTCCAGCCTCATGTGCCCTGTGACACTTCAAGGTGTGCCTGTTGGCCAGCAGATGCTAATGAGTGGGTTTCTGAAAGGCAAGTGTGAGTGAAGCTTGTGGCACACACAAAAGCCTGGGCTCCCAAAGCTACATCTGCACTACACTCCTGGACTGACTTAGCCAAGGAAAAATAACCGTGTAACTGTAAAATCTTGCTCTGATGAAGCCTTTGGGATCACCATCCATCGAGGACAAGCAGAGCAGGGCCAGGAGCAGCTGTTCCCGGGCAGGGTACATCGCCCAGCACCCACCCTGCAGCGCTTCCCGTTCCTCACTCCAGTTGCTTCACCATCTTTGGGCCACCGACCACCGGAGACATCCCAAAGCAATCAGCAAAGCTGCTGACAAAACCCACTCAAACTCATACACACGCATTTCTGCTTACGAGTGAAATGGAGAGAAAAACACAACCTCTAAAGTAACCTCTTTATTTGGTTGTGAATTAAAACCATTGCGCCAATGCTACACAAGAAATCCAATGAATTTTTATGTCTCCCAGAAGGTTACACTGGCCTGTGGTGAAGAGGATTTGAGAAAGACTCACTTGACATATACCTGAAAGGCATGAGGAGGTTGGCGGGGCTGTCCCGGAGGGACGGTCCCCATGGCCGTGGGGTCTGGAGCCGTTCTGGGTTGTTCCCAGCACGGACTCTGCAATTCCACTGCCTCTGCAAAGTATGGTCTAAAGAAAACTTCTGTCCAGAATTATTTTTTTCAGTCTCTTCTAGAACAACAATAGTATATCTATTTAAGCAATTCTACAAAAGCACAACTGGGAAAAATACCTGGGGATCCATAAACTAAGAAGCTTCCTTGAACACATGTTGAAACTATTCATGCTTCTCCTGAGACGTTCTGAACAGGCACAAGCGACTCCGCGTCCATGAAAACAGAAAAGTAAATATCGACCTGCGCCAAGTATTTGTATTCTCTCACCCCCGGCAGTGACACTGATTGCTGTAAAAGCAGTGCTGAAATTAAGATATTGAAAGAAGCAGTGGACGGTTCTTGCGGCGAACTAAAGTAAAATGATATGAGCTGGGTTTTTCCCGATAAGGGGTGAGCACTGGCAATGCGATGGCACTGTGCAGCTGTGTGGCTCAGCAGAACCATCCATAGATCAACCTTAGGAATGCTGAGAAAAAATAACGAGTTTTAGAGCACCATTAAGATTTAAAGCCAACCAAAAAAAACCATATTAAATCTTCAAAGAGGCACAGAGGAATTAAAAAGGCTGAACAATTCCCTTCCTGCCCATTTTATGAGCCTCCAGAATTGCTAGGATTTGTTTGATCTTGTGACACCTCACCTTGCATTCCTAAACATCCATAAAAATACCGTATTCTTTGGCAACCAAGAATTATTTTCTATGATACCTTTAAAAGATGCAATAATTTCATTTTGGTGGAATACCGTCAGCTTCTCCCACTCACTGTTGGTGTATCTGGATGGACCTTGGGGAACCGATGGGACAGAGGAAGACCCTCAGTCCCACATGGGTTTTTCAGACACATGCATCTTTTGCTTAAACCACAGGAAAGTGAATTAGAAGACCAGGTATGATTTCTAGCCCGAGCTGCCTGTTCGTCTTGGAATTGGTTATTTAACCATTTGATGCCACAGTCTCACTCATTTGTTAGAAACATTGTTTATCCTGTCTGCGAGGACCATTTTGGAGATAATGTTTGCAAAAGGCCCTTAAATGCCTCGGTTAGAGAAGCAGATAGGAGTTATTTTCTTAATAATAAATTAAAGTAGATACAGATTCATTACCATAATGTAATACTGTCCTTGAAGCAGACAAATACTTCAAATGTTTATAACACTTGCTTTTCACACTCCTTGAATTTTAAGTGGTTTTTGTTATTTTCTCAGGACATAAGGCATTTTCACTCCATTGTCCGGTCACGCACTTTGCTAAGAAAGCCAGAGAAAAGCTGAGGAACCTAAGGAGTGGCACATGTTAAAAAATGAAATATTAATAGCATGATCTGACTCTTTATTAGGTGGAAGCACTGATTATCCTACTGCCCACTAAACACTCGGGATAACAGCCAAGCTGCTCATTGAACGACATTCCCACCGTCACTGGTGGGAGCTTTTATACTCATGTCACTGAGTATTGGATCAATATTGTTTTCAATCCTGTTAGACTGGTTTTTGTACAAGATCACCTAACAGCCTTGCAGATTCTTAAATACAGATTATTTTATTTAAACTCTGAGGGAAAATTCTACTCCAAACTGTGCTACACAGTTCTCTGACCCTAAATGAGTTGCCCAGATGCAGCTGTAGGCAAAATTTTGGCCAAGCCAGCGCAGTTTCTGAGTAACACATTTCTTTCTCTCCATTTCCTTGCACTCCAATCAATGACAGACCTATTTCTCTAAATAATGACAAATTCTTCAAAATATGTTAAACATTTGTTTCAGGCTCAGCTTTTCTATGTCTGAGTAACTGCATGCTTGGTATGAGGGGAAAAAGAAAATTAAATTACCATTTGTGCAGAATGAGTTTCTTCAAGGAATATGCTCCAGAAAGCAACCTGGTGCAATGCTCCGGAGAGATCAAAGGAGCATCTTCAGTGGTAGGAGCTTGCATCTTATTAGCCTCTTAATTATGTGCCAAGAGGAAAGGGATAGACAAAGATGTGCTTGAACTCCTCTGAACAGGGGTGCGGATGTGTGTTGTCCTCTGCAGCCATCACGTCCTTGGTCTCAGCCTAGACCATGCCCATCTTAACTATCTTTTCAGTCCCCCGGAAGAATCTCCGACAACAAAACCTGTTAAAACCAATCTTATTTGACTGAAACCTATTCATGCAGCCAGCCGAGCAGGTATGGGAAGGGTGCCCACACAGCTGCAGCAGGAAAGGACGGGCACCTACACCCTGAAATGACAAAGACGGGGGAAATCCGGATGGCTCAGACGTGAGGGAGCAGGTACGGAGCCGTGGGCAGGCGGCTGGTGGGCCTGACAGATGAAAGGAGCGGTGATGGATGGTGTTGTAGCAACAGCCATGGCAAAAGCAGAAAAGGAAACAAAAGAAACAGGATATGGCTGTTTAAGAGGTTGATACGTTACATTCCTGCAAGCATTTGTGAATTCCTGCTTATGTGCTAGAATATAACTATTGGCAGTTACTTTTATTTTTCGCCCACTTGGTGAAGTTACTGCCTGTGTGCAGGGTTCCTGAATGTGTGCTGTTACATTCGTGTAATCTGGGTGCACAAATGTGAATTTAGGAAATATTAAGAGAGAAATAAGACAAGAGATGCAATAAATCAAAATGTCAATCTTGAAGTTTTATGGCAATCTTGAAAATTATATGTGCATGTTATTTGCCTGCTTTTGGTCTCACTCGGTGCCCAGGAGATTCACTCCCAGAAATGGCAGGATTTGGACACCAAAGCGTCTTGATTCTGGCTTGCAGGCCCTAGGAGTGAGAGGAAGGCTTAGCCCATTTGTCTCTTTACAGTTACCAAAAATTCAGGGCCGAGCTAAAGCCCATGACGCCAGTAGGGAGTTTCTTCATTTGGTGTTACTGAGTTTCTTCATTTAATGCTCATGGATGATGAATGTCTAGCTTGAGCTTGAGCTTCTTCTGTCTATCTTGAGCACCTCATAGCATTTCACCTCAAAGTTCAAGCAAAATTTTTTTCCAAAGATTTTTAGAAATCCTCCTCCAGCAATCCAATGAACTCAGGAAACTGGGAGAGTTCGAATTGTTAAGCATGCCTTTTGCATCCAGGATAAACACCACCAAATAGGCTCTGCATTTTCCATTTAATTCTAGGGGATGTTTCCTTCAGTTCCCCCAAGGCAATAAGAAGTGATGTTATGATTCACTAGCAGAATGCACAGGGATAAGATATCACAAGGCTTATCCCCCCATTTTTAGTGTACCGTTTGTACCTCTGTCCCTATCAGTTTAAAGCTGTGGGACATTCTGAAATGAATGGAAATGCTTCTGTGAAACCCACCTACACAAACCTGTGTGATTAGTGAAGCTTAATACCATCATCTGTGGAACTCAGCCTTTCAAAAACAGTTAGTTGGCTGTACTTATCTCTGAATGATAAAAGGTAAACTTCCCTTGACCTGCATAAATTGGGAACATTCAGCTTAATTTTCTCCAGTTGTCTGCATTCTGGAGCTGTGCAATAGCAAAAAGGAAGCATCACTATCAATGGAGTCAAGAGTTGGGGTGATAAATGCTGAAATCCTAAAGAAAGGCTGGGGACCTCCTCTGCTCAATAGGTACAACCACTTTTTTTCTACTGTATGAAATAATGATGCTAAAAATGTACCAAATTTGTTTGCGGAATGTACCAACAGCTGATATCTGTCATGATTTCATAAGCAAAAAATACAAAAGCTCAGTGTTTAGCTGCCCAGTGAAGTGACTCACATTATACCAGAGATTTCAACTTTGTTCTTCCAGGCACCATTTCTGACGGGAAATCAATCAGTTTAATCCCATAATGGGAACAATTAGCCTTACGGAAAAAGCAGACCACTTGTAATCTCTTCTTCTGCTTACAATATTATGCCAATATGTCTTTTTGTTGTCTCAACTGCTGCTCATCACTCACATTGCTGCGCCCGCGAAGAGGTTACAGCTCATGGAGGGGAAGAGCCGGGGTTAATCCTGCCCTTGCTGCCAGGGCAGCAGCTGGAGCTGTGTGGAGAAGGTCACAGAATCATAGAATAGTTTGTGCTGGATGTTACCTTCACAGCTCATCCAGTGCGCGCCCTGCCATGAGCAGGGACATCTGCACCAGCTCAGGTTGCTCAGAGCCCCGTCCAGCCTGGCCTGGGATGTCTCCAGGGATGGGGCATCCACCACCTTTCTGGGCAAGCTGGGCCAGTGTTTCACCACCCTCAGTGTAAACAATTTCTTCCTCATGTCTAACTTGAATCTCCTCTCTTCTAGTTTAAAACCATCACCCCTTGTTCTGTCATAACACGCCCTTCTAAAAAGTCTGTCCCCATCTTTCCTTTTAAGTCAGGTGCCCCCAAAGCAAACAGACCAGCTCCTGCCATCTGGTCAATATATTCTGGGCTCACGACCTCACGGGGAAGATGACAAAGAATTGAGCATCTCCTTCAGTGTGGTGACTGATGGTGGCAGGGTCCCTTCCTGCCCGCTTCCCTCTGATCGGGCTCCTCATCAGGTTAGTCTCAGACTGGGGATTAGAGGCTGGGAGTAAGACTAGACCTGAGCTAACAGGCACTTGCTCATCTGTATGCTCTGACGGCTGAGATGGAAAGTGGGGCTGAGAATGAGGTGAACACGGAGACAATTCATTTTTCAGCAAAATTGACAGGAAGCAGGGAATATAAAAACCACCACGTTTTGTTTGTGAACAGGATGATGGAACATTTTGTGAGCTTCTCTGACAAGCTGCCTTGTCCTTTTCCACGGCCTTCCGTGAAGTTATCAAGAACAAGCTGCTGCTGTGCTCCGACGTGAGCCGACCGTGCTGTGTCATTGCTTCCCGGTGTTCCCCCTTGGAAAAAACATCCTCCAGCTCTTATCTTGTGTTTAGTCTGCAATACTGCGAGGTAGGGATTTGTCCTTGCTCTTCAGCGGGTTGCGAAACCCCAGCCGTATGAAGTTCTGGTTAACGGCTGGTCTGATGAGCAAGGATTAGAATAATGTGTAAAAATTGTCTCCTTAATATTTGTCAGAACATTATAAGAAACTGCATTTTGGGTCAGGCCCTGCTGCTTTTTACCCTCCAAATATATTTTTCAAAGACAGAAGATCTACCTTGGTCCTTACTGAGAATCTGTGTCTGCTACACAGTGTTTAAGAGACTCAAAGGCAGAATGAACCATGCCCAGTACAGCTTCTTGTGTGCGGTTTTCTCTGTAACAATCCTACAAAGCTGGGAAACCTTGGGAGGCAGCTGGCTGCTCCATCTGAATGCAATTACAAAACAAGAAATTCTACTGGACCAACGAGATTTCTTTCATTATCCTAATGATTTCTATCACAGCTGGATTTTTCTCTGTGGGATGCTTAGATCCATGAGATAAACTTTTTAGAAATGATTTAGCCAAACAAATGAATTAAATAGAATTCAGAATGACAGCTCCCAACACTTGGGCATCTGCCAAGGAACTTTCAAAAGCCAAAATAATAACTCAGATCTGAGAGATCCTGCAAAGCCTATAAATTAAGTAATCCTTTGGAAACCTGCAGTTAAATCTGCCATAGGGTTGAGATTTGCCTGGACTTAATCCAAATAATGAGTTTCAAAATGAACTCTTTTCACAGGGTGTTGGTTTTTGGATATTTTGGATATTTTTAACTATTAAGTAAAGAAATAAACTTTGGTTTCCTAAAGAATTAGTTGTACATGAATCCCATTGGGTTAGGAAGGCACCAGAAGGACTCATTTACACAATGGAAATGGAAGTTTAGGTGACGCTGTCAAGGACTACTGATTAATGTAAGAAAGGAAAAGAGTTTATACTCTGCGAAATGCTGACTACTGGGAGGGCAAATGGCACAAATGCCATGAAACATTGCTTGGAGTCCTTACTCCAAGAATTTTGAATTCATGGGATTTGCATCACTTCCAGGGACCGTTTCCAATCACAACTACTAGGAGGAACAACCAGCCTTAGAACATACAACTGAACATTCACAACAAATTACGTTCAAACACAAACCATGAAACTCAGTCCACAAGCTAACATCTAGCTTGGTGCTTAAAGCTACTTTTAAATGTCAAATGTCTGTATTAAACTGGTCACAAACAGTATAAACGGGCAGCGAAATCTCCTGACCTAAAGAAGAACTATCAAGTCATAACGATGCTTGAAATCACTCTCATGAGGACAGATGTTCAAAAACAGCATTGGGGGCTCATTGTGGGGCCTCACAGATAAGCAGGGGACCTCTGCTAGATGTCGGGAGGGCGGCAAATGGAAAACCTGAACGCTCATTCAAAATGGGACACAAAGCTGGATATCTGTAGTTTACCCAGTCAGTCTGTGACAACAAAGGAAGGAAACCGAGAGTGTCACCAGTGGCAAAGGAGAGCCAGAATGGAATATTCAAAAACAAAACAAAGAGGTGATAAGACTTTGGGGTGGAAAAATACTGGAAACAAACACAGAGGAAAATACTTGGCAGGGGGAGGGAGGGACGGGGGACAGATAAAGTGAGTGGAGTGATGAGATTGAATTCATGAACAGGTTTGACCTCTCTTTTGAATAATGTGTGGCCTTTGTTAGAGCTCGCTGTGGGGTTTCAGCACTCAGCTGAGGAAAGAGCATGTTGGAGATACAGGGTTTGAGCTGGGTGTCAAGGCTCACTCCCACAGCAAGGCTCACATCGTCTTCTGTTGGTCCTCTTGCGTTCTGTTCCAGAAGCAGAACTCCAGATAGACTTTGGAAATAACTTAAAATATAATTTAAAAATTCTCCAGTTATCAAAGACAAGAATATATGTTTCTGAGCCCACTTCGGTTGACTGAAGCGAGGCTGCAAAATTGTATTGGCTTTGCTCAAAGAAAGCACATGTTAAAAGGTGTGTGAGCGATTGAAGGAAAATGGGGCACCTGTGAGATGTGGAATTCTTCAGTTAATGTCCTCGTTGCCCAAACCCTGGGGAAAAAAAAATCTATTGCTGATAGAGTGGTGCCAAATTAATTCCTGATGCAATTCTGAAATCTGAGGACACTTTCCATCAGGAGCAATTCAGCTGCAGATACTTTTATACAGACTAAAGCTGCCTCTACTTCAGCTCAGTTTAATGCATATCGGAATAGTCTCATTTGGAATAAGCACACCCACAAGTTTACACTGATTTGGTTAATTTTAATTGTATTCTACTTGAGTTCACTTTTTTGATGAGCCATGAGGGGTAACCTAGGCTGAGCATTCTAAAGGCCTTGAAGAGAAAGTGCCTTGGAGCCAGCAGCTTTCCCGTCGGCTTTTGAAATGAATACTTTAATAGTGGGGATTTCTGTGTTTTCATCATCTATTTCCTACGCCAGCAAATTACTTTGAAATCCCCGACGCTTTGCTGTGCAGCAGAGCCTGCAGCTCGCAGCCTGAGTGCAATTTAGAAACCACCCTGGTAAAAAAGCTGTGATGAATGCCAGTGAAAAATGTTTGACTTCACAGAGCTGCAGTCTCCATTTTTTTTCTCTAGTCTTTTCCTTTTCTCTGTTTTTATTGTTGCTACTTTCCAGCAAACTTAGTTTCTTTTACAGAAAGGATTTTTTTCTTTTCCCTCCTAAAAGGAAGAAGATGGCAGGCTGACGCTCCGCATGCGTGCGCATGTTTAACTCAGTCCTTCAAGGAGGTGCTCCTTGTCACTGAACAGTGACAGCGGGAGAGGTGGGACATAAACTGGCTTCCAGCTCTCTGCAAGACAAATGTCTCTGTTCATTTGGGTGGATTTTCTAACACGAGCAAGGAAACCTCAGGCCAGCCTACTCCCAGCCTTCTGCAGGCTCGGTGATATCATACAGGAATGAGGAGGTATGATTCATCACCAGTTGTACAGACAAAAGTCAGCTTTTATAGCCTCTCTCGGTGGAGGCACACGCTCGCATGGAACAAAGAGTATGGGTGAAAGCTCTGCTGGGACCAGCAGAACTTCTCTGTAGGTACCTTTCTAGCAAAGCAAGCAAAGCTTATTGTGCTTTGGGTTCGTCACACTCAGTGTATTTACGTTGTTAAATCACAAGGCTGCAGCATAGCTCGGAGGAGTGTTTGAAAGTCTCAGCTCCCACCCCTGCCCCAGACCAAAGCCTCTGGGGTAACACGGGCACAGCGGTGAGACGGTCGCACAAACCTTCCTGTGCCACAAGCAAAGGCGTGCAAAAAGTCTTCACAGCAAATAGCACATAAATCAAAGTCACAGAAACTGAGCACCAAGAAAGTAACTTGATGAAAGTGGACTTTTCAAACAATGGATCCTTTGTTTAGCCCTTTTTTTGAAGTGGGCCAGCCCTTTCCAGGAAGGGAAGGAGCTTTCCCAAGCCCAGGCGTTTTGAATTTTGCTTTCAGGGGAGACACTGAGCAGCTGTACTGCCCACCCATCCCACCCCCGAGCTACCGCCACATGCCTGAAAGCCATCCCATGAAACGCCCTCTGCAGCGTGGACATCTTCTGGGAGCTCCCACGGTCACGGATTCGCCTGCACAGAGATGCTCTGCGCTGCTCGGTGCTGCCCCAGCCCCCCCTGCAAAGTTACAGTGATGCATCGGCCAAGTCATTCCAAGTGATTTTCTTCCATTTTTTCTCTTTTCTCCTTCGACATACTGCTTGTGATGAATAAAAAAAGTCGTGACTGTGTGTTTACCGACCTATTACATCATTTTCTTCCCACTCCAGAGGACGAAGCCGCAGTAAGCGGAGCCTTTGACCGCATTTCACTTTATTACAGGGGAAAATTCGTGCTAAAACTCACCCCCCCCGCGGCGGCGGCCGGGCCGGGCCGGGCCCGCCTCCTCACCACGCCCCGTCGGGGGCGGGCCCGGCCCGGCCCGGCCCGGCGATTTGGGGACCGGCGAGCGGTTCGGCCGAGAAGTCGCGAGTGGGAGTTGCGGGAGCCGCTCTGCTCCCTCGCCATTATGTCCCACTCGGTGGTCCTGCGTGGTCCTTCGCCGTGGGGTTTTCGCTTGGTGGGCGGTAAAGATTTCAGCGCCCCGTTGACCATCTCCAGGGTGAGCTGGGGGTCGGGGGGGAGCGGAACGGGACCGGCGGCAGGTGATGGGCAGCGGGGCCGGGGGTACCCGGGGCGTGCAGCACCGTTTAGGGCCTTTTAAAATAGATGTTCTTCTATATACCCCGCAAATAACAGGCGAAGAAGTGTTTGCCTCTGACCGCAGCACTCTTTCAGCTGCTCTTCCCTGTGCTAATGCGGAGCAGCTAGCGTTCTCCACGCTTGCTTTATTTTTTTTAGCTGTTAATTCATAAAGGTCCGCTTTCAAAAGTTTGTGGTGCTCAGCACTACAGAGGGCTTGGATTTGTGCCTGGGACCAAGTTCACAGGCTTTTGGGTTTTTTTAGGAAGGCACGAGTTAAGTCGGTAAGAAGTTGCCCTGTGCAGGCTGCTGCATTATGGGGTCCCAGTGGGCTGGTAGTAATTACTGTGTAAGTGCACTCGCACTTGTGTTTAGCCTCACAAAGATGTATTCTGGAAACTTCTTTGCTAAGACACCGTGGCTAGCTTGAAAAAGGCGTTGTGCATAGATACATGCGAAAAGGAACCGTCCTTGGCGCAGAAAGGAGTGCAGCGAGGTGGTGCGGTGGGCTGCGTGATGGATGAGGCGCTGTGCCCGAGCTGGGCACGTTCCTGTGGACTCTGGTGTTGCCATGGCCATCGGGCTGCGCCGCGGAAGGGCTGGATGTCTGAAGCTGCCCTGCTTTGCCGCAGCTGGGGAGTACTGCTGAGCTCTGCTGGGCAGCCGCTGCTGGGGCGCCTGAACAGAGTATTAAAGGGCTTTGAAAGGAACCATAACTTAAATACTGTCATATAACGCATACAAGCTGTTTGCCGTCTTTTCATTCAACTGCTAAAGCTGGGATGGAAGAGGGAAAGCATATACCCTGAGTTTTAAAGAAAAAAATTATGGAAGAGAGCGTGTTTTAAAGACACTTGCTTTGTATTTGAGTTGAAACACACCTATTACACAGTGTTACGTCTCTGTTTTTACTTTGGTCTGTCCCTTACCAAGCGTTCCAGTGAGGGCTTTTTTGGAGGAGGCATGAGGAGGTGGCTGTAGAGGAGGGAAGAGCTGGGGCCGTGCAGGGAGCAGCAGCCAGCAGGGCTGGCCGTGCTCTGGGGACCGGGCAGGGGTCTGCACGCAGCCAGGGTGTCTGCAAAGGGGAGACACTCAGCTTTTGGGGCTCAGCCTACGCCTCCCGGGCATGGATTTATACAACAAAACACAAAATTGCATCTCGGTGACTGTAAAAATGTTCCTGTTGTGAGGATGAATATCTTAATTTAGCAGAGGGAGCCTGTTTTCCTGTTACTTTGAAAAAAGTTTGACTTAACGTTAAACAAGAAAAAACAAAGTCTGCTTTTGCCTAGACAGGTGGGTTGACAAATTCCTTGTTTGATTCAGCAAACCTGTGAGGTGTGAGGATAATTCTCATTAGGCCAATCTTGCTTTGGATCACAAGTAACAGTTGTGGGGTGTTATGTCATGTTACTGAGTGTGGCAGCCTTTTAAATCAGATCCTTTTTTAATTCTTGGTGATGCTCCAATGTGCTGTAATGCTAATGGCTGCCCTTGGAGGGTGATAACTTGCTGGGAACATAAATGTGGGTGTAGGGTGCTCTGCTTGGGCTTTTCTCTCTTAACACAATAAGAGGCCTCACTGCCATTGTGAATAATACTTGAAAATATTAAAATCGGGGAAGAGTTAGCTTCTGCTGGAGCTCCTCGCCTTCTGGGTGCAGGAGAGGGCTGCTGGAGGGCTTTGGTCAGTGGTGGGTCCATGCAACCCTGCCTCTTTGCAGAGAACTGAGTGCAGCTGGTGTGGTGCCATATTCACTTTTATTATGTAACTCTCTAACCAGAAAATCTGTTTGTTCTAGCTTGAAACCCGGGCAAGGGGGCTGGGGGCTCCCTGTCCCCGCTGCCCCCAGCCCCCTTGTCTGAGTTGGTTTGCTGCAGGAAGGAGCCTCTTTGAGGCTGTTGTCTGTCTTCTGCTTCCTTCAAAGTGCCTTTTCTTAGAAAACAAATATATATATATTTGTTTTATATTAAAATGCTGTTGCATTACAAATACATTTTGGAAAGCAGAAATTTGGCCAGGAGGCGGGACCAGACTCTGGGACTCCTGCATGCAGCTGTGAGCCCAAGATGCTGACGTGCTGCGGGGGTGATGGGCTGCCCGAGGGATGCGGGTTTGCACGCTGCTTCTGTGCTCGAGGGGGGCTGAGGACTGATGTGCCCCATGGTGTTAGGGCTGTACAGCCCTGCAAACAACCTACTTCAACTGGTTACGTTGGGAATTTAAAAGTTAGTGTTTGGGATTCACAGCATCCAAAAGCCACCTGTGTTCAGTTCTGGGTGGAGCAGCTGGCTGCCTGCTTATAAAACACAAATTCAGCTGCGTAGGGGTTGGGGGAAAAAAAAGTATTCAGTCATTAATAGGTTGGTTTTCTCCACTCTTTGCTAAGCTACTACAGAAAACAAAGCAATGCTTTGCTATCTGATGGGGGGACTCTAAAAGGATGCAGCTTCTTCTCCAAAGCCTGAGTGTCATTGCTCTGGGTTAAGTGAAGAGAGAGCTCCTTAATCTTGCATTTTTAGGACGCGAAGCCAAAGCGTCACTGCTAGAGGGGAAATACTGAAGCAGTTGGTGTGATTGGAGCTACCAGACCAGGCTGAGCTGAGCAGGAGGCACCGTGGTGCGGGGAGAGGTACCCGACTTGGGGCAGGAAGGAAGGCTGAAGGTAGTCCCCAAAAGTGGCTTGTGACAGTATTGTCAAGGTATAAACCCAAAAAAATACAGATTTGTCGGCAAGGAAAATGAGGATCATGCAGTTCTGCTTTGTAATGGACCTGACTTGCTGAGCAGGACTTGCTTTAGCCCCCTGTGAGGTCGCAGTTTGTGCAGGTGCAGCTGGTGGTGTTGAGCCCATCCCTTGCAGCTATTTCAAATGTGCTCATGAAATCAAGGAATAATTTATTTTTTCTTAAAAACAGATCACTTCCATCTGTGCTTTGATCAATCTTAAATGACAAGTGGTAAAGATCTTGTTGCCCAAGTGACTGAAAACAGCTGATGCCGAGCACTGCCCTAGAGTGGCCGGGGCTGGAGTTGGAGTATTTGGTTTTTCAGGATTAAAGATAAGGAAAGAAAAATGCAAATCCAGAAGGGTGTGCTCAGGGCATCTGTCTCATGGGGTCATGTAAACAGTTTGATGTGCTGGCCATCCTTTTCTTCCCCCCCCCCGCCCCCGTTTCTTCTTGCATTTTCTCGGGCATCAAGATGAGCAGGGCAGGAGTTTGCTGGGCTGGTTTGGAGAGCCGCAGGCCTGAAGGATGCTGCTGTGGGTACCCGCAGGGGTGATGCTGGGGTGCTATCAGGGCTGGAAAGGCAATTGTAGCCCAAGGCTGTGCTCTGGGGAAGAAACCCAGCTTGTTTTATACCCACAATTACAGTAAGCTACGCTGGGTGTTGTACATCAGGTACTGATGGTTCTTCCTCCTACTGATATTTATAGGGGTACAGGAATGAACCAAAACATCTGATTAGGGTTGGCCTTAATGACTTGATAGAAAGTGGCTTTGAAATTAAGTTTCTGGTAGCTGACAGCTGCTTTCCCTTGGTTGAGCAGGCTGACAACCGGGCAGGGTGTTTGCCCTCTGTGGGGAAGGGGCCTTATGGCAGGGACAACCTTGCCTTTCGCCAGCAACCGCAGCTCCGGAACAGAAGTGGAATAATTGACTCAGCTGCTCTCAATGTTGTAACCACATCAGGGAGTGCTGCGGTTCTGTGTATGATCACAGTTGATCTACCCCTTGCCTGGGATTAAAAGATAATTGGTCATTAGTGTAACTGGAGGAGCTGAATTCATTCAGTCACCCAAAGGGGCTTATCTGGCTCCTAGACCAGTCAAGTCAGTGTTGTCATCTACCTGACTCTGCCAGTGTTAATCCAAGTACTTGCTGCTTTTAGAGTCGTAGATAAATGGCTAAACAAATAATTGAAAAATGGACTGATTCTAGTTGGTTTTTTTAAGTTTTTACTACAGCTTTCCCTCCATTTGCTGGCTTCAACCTCAGTTTACCCACTAGTCTCTAGCAGAGCAGCAAAAATGCATTTTTCAGTGTTGGCTTGGAACTGTAACGCAAGAAGGGTGAGAAATAATTGGTCTGCAATCCATTATCCAGGTATTGTTTGAGTTAAGGTTGACTTTTAAACCTAAGTAGCTTTTGTATTTGAGCAAATATGTGTCCCGTTAAAGGTTAGGATACTCAAGAAGGAATTCTGCTGAGGGAGGAATTCCAGTAAAAGTTGTCGTGTTGACTCCGTCAGGGCAGCCAGTGAATGCCGGAGTGTGTTGGTGTGATCCCACTTGAAAGCAGAGGGAACCCACTTGGGGTGATGATTTCTGGGGTGGCCTGGGAGGCTGGTTTGTGTGTGCTTGGGGCTGGGGGAGGCAGAGCACAAAGGGCTCTGTAGAGCTGGGCTTCAGTTACTCTGTGTGTGTTTGTGGAGAAGGCAAGAACCAGAGGTGTCAGCAAAGGGAATGGGGCTTTTTCTTTGCTTTCCTTAAGGTTTTTTTACTGGTTTTGTGTGTAACTTGTGTGTATTTGATTGTTTATTGAATTGAATTGATGCACTTTCTGTTCAGAGCACCCAAATAGACAAAGGAGTTGCTCTGTGTTGATAAATCCTAAAACTAGGACCCCAGCTGATTTCTGCTGATCTTTCATGTCTTTATTGCCTGTATAGAACTATGTGATGCTAGCTGTTTCTCAGTTGGTTGCATATTAATGTTTGTTATACATAACAGTTCAAGTGGGATGATTATTCTTTTTAAGTGGAAGGAAATAGTTTTGCTTGTCATTCTTTTTTGTTCTCATCATTCTTCCAACAATTGCTGCTTGTAAGGCCTGGAATGAGAAATCTGGGTGGTTACACCTGAAGCTGTAGTGGTACTTAACAATTAATCTGAACTACAGATAAGAACTAACTAAAGTATGTAACAAATATGTTTGCTGCTGAAGATATTCTATCACTGAGGCTTCATTTAATAACTGAAAGAGAAGAATAAATGCCTGTGCTGGTTCAGAAGACAGTAACGGTAGAATATGCTGGAATGAAAGTTTAATGGTAATTACAGTCATCAAACACACTGATAATCCAGAGTGGGAATGCAGGCGGAAAGAATGATTCATGTAGGTCCATTCATGCAAGGTCTGACCTTGGGGCGAGTTTAGCAAAATAAACCCAGCACACCCTTGAAAACACTTCAGGCCTCTGCCAGGTTGAACAAAGGAGAATGAGCTCAGTGTAACTGGGGGATTTGGAGTTTGGGTTGAGTTTTTGTGTCATGTTTGTGGTGGTTTTTTGGGGGGGGGGTTGTGGGGTTTTTTGTGTGTTGGGTTTTTTAATGATGTCAGTTTTCTAACTTATCGAAGATTGAAAGATTGCCTGTTTGGACAGGTATTCGGAGTCACTTTGGAAAAGTGGTTGTATCCCACTTGATACAGGGATAAAAGAGAGTAAAGTTAGACAGCAGACTTACTCAAATGGCCCTGTTAGTGTAGGAAGTGTACAAGGGGAAATATGTGGGGTTGATGTGTTGTGTGGTTTTTGGTTTTGGTTTTGATTTTTTTTTTTTTTTTTAACAGAGTGATAGGATGGTTTGGGTTGGAAGGGACCTTAAAGATCATCTGCTTCCAACCCCTCTGCCATGGGCAGGGACACCTTCCACCAGACCATGTTACTCAAAGTCCCATCCATCCCTCAACCTGCTGGTCATGCTGCTTTTGATACAGCCCAGGAGAAGTTTCTTAAACTTACTACTTCTGTATATCACAATAGATGATGATAATCCTGGTTCCTGCAGGGGGTAGATCACTGCTTTAATTTTAATACAAATATGCCATTATGGATTGTATGGAATTAGTGCAGACTACTGCAGCTTAAATTTTTTTTTTGTAGCTTGGGGGGAAAGTGCATATGACAAGTCTGCAGAAGTCACATGGTAAATCCTGGAAGGCACAAGTCCTCTTAAATATAGTGTTTCTGAGTTTGCTGTCTGATTTCTGAGCTCATGGTTATTAGATACCTAAACACTTAGTGAAAACGTTTTTATTTTTGAAGTCCTCTGTGACCACAGGTGCTAGAGTGTGAAAGAAAACAGTAGATCTCTCAAGATCTGGTAATGTTGATAAAATAGCTAAAACAAACATGTTCACAGGAGATACTCTGCTTGAGTTGTTGTTGGTGCAGCACTGGTAGATGTGTACCGAAGCAAACCTGATACCCAGAGCTTGTTAACGCTGTGGTTTTGTACGCAGCTGTTAACGCCACACTTGCCCCAAGCCCTAGAAGATAAGGTTATGTTTGGTTTCTACTTCAAGATTTAGACAAAATTTCAAGCAAAACCAGGATTCATTGGGTTACTTGAAGCAATTGCAAAGATGTTAAGCCACAGAGTGGCATTCATGTAGCTTTTACGGCCAGCAGTGACCTAAAATAAGCCTCACTTTCTCACTACAGAGAACAGAGCTCTATTTTTTAAAAAAAAAAGCTGTGCAAGAATATTTCAGCCAATGAGTTTTCCAAACATCATAAAGGTGCCTCGAAGCCCCTACAGCACTCAATCTTTCTTGTCAACCAGAGCAACTCAGATTCACACCCATTAAACCCCAAGTAGTTTTACATGTTGCGTGGACTGATAGGCAATTATGTGCGAATGACATTTTACAGTACAAGCATCAGAAAGCAAAATATACCAGATTAAAGAAGATTATTGAAAGTAACGGTTCTTAATTGTCACATATGGGCAACGCAGAACTAGAAGAGAAACTGTCTTGAGCAGTTAAACCCAGGACTGCACAATAACGGGCACTGCAGAGCAGAGGCCCAGCTGGGAGGTCACAGTATGCTGGGTCTGGATGCTGTCCTTCACCGTAAGCCACAAAATGCTTCACAGAAGCCTTTAGCAGATGTGAAGCTTCTGGTACAAAAGACTAAACCCTGCAAAATATCCAGTGTTTGCAAAGGCACAAATCCCTGCAGTCTGTATGAGACTAATGCCTTCACAAGAATGATGCTTCAGGTCTGCTCACCAAATGAATTCAAACTTTTTGTGTTGGCGAATTTTCTTCTCTTTGGAGATTCTTCAGTCGCTGCTTTTGTTGTGATGGGAAGGTAAATATCAACCCACCTTCCTGGCTGAGAAAGCTGGTGATGTGAAAGGGAGAGCTCTGAGCAGCTCCCATGTGTCTTCTGCAAAGCACCAGGGGGTTCCTCCACACAAGGATTTAGGACAACTAGTTGCTGGCTGTCGTGTCTGGGTAGGGAGAGCTGGGCATTAAACATCTAATGGAGATGAACCAATTATGATAGTAAAAGCTTCCTCTGCTGCTGAATCTAGTTTGCTGGGTGGTGTGCAATGGTGCAGTGTCTTGGGGGACCATGGTGATGCTCTGAGTGCACCTAAATCAAGGCTTAGCTGATGTCCCCTCAGCAGGCTGTCCCACTGTGGCCTTGCTCCCAAACATAGCAGAGTGAGTATGAAGCAGATTGAAGAGTAATAGCAGAGGCAGTGGCTAAGAGTAGTGGTGAGATCCCACCTGGAGTCCTGCATCCAGCTTTGGAGCCTTCAGCACAGGACAGACATGGACCTGTTGGAGATAGTCCAGAGGACCCACCAAGATGATCTGAGAGTTGGAACAGCTCTGCTGTGAGGACTGGCGGAGAGAGCTGGGTGTGTTCAGCCTGGGCAAGAGAAGGCTCTGGGGAGACCTTATTGTGGCCTTTCTGTACGTAAAAGGGGCTGGTAAGAAAGATGAGGACAGACTTTTTAGAAGGGCATGTTGTGACAGGACAAGCGGTGATGGTTTTAAACTCAAGGAGGGGAGATTCAGGTTAGACATGAGGAAGAAATTGTTTGCGTTTATGGTGGTGAGCCACTGGCCCAGGTTGCCCAGAGAGGTGGTGGGTGCCCCATCCCTGGAGACATCCCAGGCCAGGCTGGACGTGAGTGTCTGAATGACCTGTGCCTTTCTCAGTCAGCTCTTTGAGGTTTTCACTCAAGTTATGTGGTTGATTGCTTTAAAATTCATATCTCATTTCATTGCTTCTCAGCCTTTTCTTTGTACAGAGACCTCAGCCTTTGAGCTGGATTAGGATCTCTGCTAAGAATCTGATTCTAAATTTGGATCTAGATCCATTGGTACTCGGATTCAAAAGGATTTTCAAGTGTCTTGCCTTTTGTAACACTCATACTCTGGTTCTTTCCTTTTTATGCTCTTAAATTTTATCTTGTTTTCTCCAGTAGTTAATAAAGTAATGTTACATAAACAGTGGTCTTTATTTACTGGCTGTGCAGAATACCTAAATGTCTTGATACATTAGACTTTTATATAAGCAATTAGAGAGCTGCAAATGGATTGGTGAGGAATGTATGTCAGTTCAAGGCACAATGCTTTGAAAAGCTGAAGAGAATCCCTGGAAAGAATGCTGAAAGGATTTGGGGAATTTATCTTCATTAGTTAGTCATTTAACTCCTGGTTCTTCCTGTTCTAAAATATATTGCTACTGTAAGATCATCTGCTGCCTTCTAGTATGCTTCCTGATACTAGAACAGGCTTGCTTTGTGTAAAAGCTGAGAATTTTGTCACACTGTCTTGAAAGCCTCTTGAAGGCTTTAATCAGGCCCTTTTGATCATGCTTGCAGAACAGAAAATTTCCCCAGACCTGCCTGTAACAAACTACCATTGATTTAAGAGAGGAGTGGTGTGTGGTCCATGTAAGCTTGTGTGGGATTGCATGTCTTAACCCACTAAATTCTGGGAAGATGGCTTTATTAATTGGTAGGATATGTTGTGTTTTCTTACAGTAGTGCTTTTTTTCTTAAGAGTAAAAGTGAAAGAGATCTGGGAGAGAGAAAACTGCCTTTATGTGTGATTTGCCTCAATAGGTACTTTAGTTAATTTGAGGAAAAAGGAGAATAAGTACAAAGTTCTTCTCTCCAGTGGCTGTGCTGAGACCTGTGTGGGCAGTGAGGAGGAACCGTGTCCCCAGCTCTGTCATCCTTGTGTCCTGACATGGGGTATTACAGGGGCAAGCTTTTGGGAGAAAAGAGTGGGGGGGCAAAAGGTTCATATAACAAATTGACATCGATTGTTTCATATTGTGGTGTTGATCCAACTCTAGAGAAGTTTGGAGCAAAGCTGCTTCTGAGCAGAGGCGTCCCTGGGGTGTGCAGGGTCATCCCTGCATGGGCAGCAGGACACACACTGTGACACATGGGGGACTTTGCCCCTAAGACTTGCTCTGCACTGTCTCACACGTCTGTGCTTGATCTCCGGGGGGGAAAGTATAACATGATGTGTGTTTCAAGAGTAAACTCCTCTCGGTGTGAATAATCTTGCTTACTAAATTAGATTGCACAGCTTCGAACACCAACTGGCTTAGTGCAGCAGTTGCCTTAATGTGGTTTATTTTATTGGCCTGATGTCAGATGCTAGCACTTAGTAAATCCTAATGAGGCTCCAGTGGCCAGATAAGATAGTTGCTGCTGGCTTCAGGGTTTTTTCCAGTTTGTTCCATAGCATCAGAGCATCCGCTTGGCCGGGGAAGGGGTTTCTTGGGGCTGGAGGAGAAGAGGGAGGTGGGTGGTGATCTTGGGGAAAAATGGTTGGGAAAATAATTGAAAAAACTTATTTCAAAAAAGTGTGTAATTGTGCAGATACAGTTTCTTGGTTGATGACTTGGCAAATGGAGATGCTAACTTGTGGGGTGTTGGTCCAGAGCTACAGCCTGTGGGTCGTGTTTCCTGGCATTATCCTTGGTGTGGGGGTGATGCTCACAGCGCTGTGACTGAACCTCCTGCAGGGACAGAGGGCAGTGAGGGCAGGGCTGTTTACTGGGGTCTCTTTCTTTAAAATTCTCCTTTTCCTTCTGGAGTAATATAAAAGGATTGAGACAGGCACCAATATTGGACCTCGAGTATTTTTTTGAAGCACAGTGCTATGTGGAGGATGTACAAAGGTGTCACAAATGAGACTTGTCCTGGGGGGATTAGGAAGAATAATATGCTTAAGAAAGGGGAGAAAAGCATATGTTCTGGCTTCCTACGGGAGTGAATCCCTGCAGGAGGCACACTGTGCTGCTCGCTGTGCCCCCAAGAACTGGAGCTCCTTACTGGGGGCACATGCTCTGCAAACCTCTGCATGCCCTGCTGTTACAGTATTGTTAGCTGTGCATATTTTGTGTTTCTTTCAGTTTCTTTCAGTTTCTTTCAGCACTGTGCCCTTGTGGCCAAGAAGGCCAATGGCATCCTGGGGTGTATTAGAAGGGGGGTGGTTAGTAGGTCCAGAGAGGTTCTCCTTCCCCTCTACTCTGCCCTGGTGAGACCTCATCTGGAATATTGTGTCCAGTTCTGGGCCCCTCAGTTCCAGAAGGACAGGGAACTGCTGGAGAGAGTCCAGCGCAGGGCCACAAAGATGATTAAGGGAGTGGAGCATCTCCCTTATGAGGAAAGGCTGAGGGAGCTGGGGCTCTTTAGCTTGGAGAAGAGGAGACTGAGGGGTGACCTCATTCATGTTTATAAATATATAAAGGGTGGGTGTCACGAGGATGGAGCTAGGCTCTTCTCGGTGACAACCAACAGTAAGACAAGGGGTAATGGGTTCAAGCTGGAACACAAGAGGTTCCACTTAAATGTGAGAAGAAACTTCTTCTCAGTGAGGGTGACAGAACACTGGAACAGGCTGCCCAGGGGGGTTGTGGATTCTCCTTCTCTGGAGACATTCAAAACCCGCCTGGACGCCTTCCTGTGTAACCTCACCTAAGTTTTCCTGCTCTGGCAGGGGGATTGGACTAGATGATCTTTTGAGGTCCCTTCCAATCCCTAACATTCTGTGATTCTGTGATTCTGTGATTTTCTGTTTAAATATTCTTATGCATCCACTTTTTTTTGAGAGAGAGAGAAATGAAGAAACAGCTGCTTATTTTTGTGGAGGGGTGAAATGCAGAACATTGTTCTCTCTCAGCTTTATTTAATTTTGAAAGAGCACTAAAAATGACATGTGTTTATGCTGTGTTCCCAGAGCAGACACTGTGCTGTGCGTGCACAGCCACCTTGGGCAGAGAACATGCAAATGTGCTTCTATGGGCATAAAAGAAGCTGTGAAAACACAAGTGCCAGTGACTTCCCCAGCACACTGACTGGTCCTGCATGTGTTTTGTGCTCAGTTCCTTCCTGCTGAAGCTACAGCAGGGATTAGGTGATGGGTCGTGGGTATTCCATGTATAGTGCTGTGTGGTATCTGCTTCATCAGCTCACCACCAGCTAACTCCCTCCTTGCCCTGGTCCCAGATGGTGGGTCTAGCACACTGGACCTGTTACTGAGTTGTTTTGATTTGCTCTTGGAAAACCATTCAGCTCTACTGGATTGCACCCCAGGCTGTGCTGCTTAGCCAGCCGAGCACCAGGGAGCGAGGCTGGCTGCGCCTGGGAGCAGCAAGGTGCTGAGGGAAGGTCCTCTACCTCCTCGTGGGCAGGCTGTGGGGCTGTCTTGTGCAGCTTCACACCAAGTCTCCATCAGTTGGCTTTGGCTTTGTGTTGGTGGGAAAATACCTTCAAGTGCAGTGGAACAGTTAACCAGCAGTGTAAGTTAACTGCTGGTCAGGAGTTCCCATCAGCACTGGGCTGCTGCTGTATGAAGTTGCGGCTTTGGGAGCTCACAGCTTCTGGAGGAGGCAGGATTCTTGTCTAGCTGAAAAAGAAAAACCTTTAGGGGAACTCGAATAAAAATATTTGTTTCTTTAAGCCTGTGGTGTTTGCTGTGGGTTTGGCTCTCGGTGCCATACTTGACTGCTCTGAAGGTGCATTGAGGTTGACAAACAGCCCTTTGCGAGACATGTGGCCTCACAGCGAATGAGACCCATGAAGTGCCAGCAGCATGAGGGCTTGGACCACCCCTGCGCTATTTGCCACCAGCACCTTGTTCCAGCCCTGAAATCCCAGCACCCATGTGGGGCCCTGCAGCCCCAGGGTTAACAGGATGTGAGGGCCTGGGCTGGCACCTTGCTGGCATGTAATTGCCCTGCTTGAGCTGTCACTGGAGAGAAAGCAGACAAACAGCCCAGATCCTGGCAGGTGCCCAGCGTGGGCAAGACAAGGCATGGCACCGTGGGGTGCAGCAGGCACCGTGGGATGGTCCTGTGTTCAGTCCCAGTGCGTGAGCTGGGACGCTGCTTTAGGGCACTTGGCATTGCCCGTAGAATGGCAGTGTGCAGTGGGGAGAGACAGCCTGTCCTGGGGAGACCACTCATACCACCCTGAGCTACATATCCATTGGTCTGCGTCTGTGTTCATTCAGCCTTGATTTTTAAAATGGTTTGTTCATAGCATCGGTGGAGAGCTTCAAAACCAAACCAAGCCTTATCACTGCTTTTCTTAAGCCTATCCTATAGACTCTTTCAAGAACACCAGGCTCTGGTGACAGGCTGCAGGTTTTCTGTGCAGTGTTTTTTAACTGGTAATGTATCAGGTTATTCTCAAATTCACGCATGCTTTGTTCAGGTCACGCATGCTGCAGTTACTGCTCGTGACAGACCCGAGCCCCCTCTGGAGGTAAAGTGCCCCAGTAAAAACCCCATCCTCAAACCTCTGTGCGCTGCTGGGCTTTAATGCCTGAGAGAGACCTTACACCCATGGGCAACGCACACAGCTGTAGTTACACCACTTAGGGCTATAAGCCCTGGAGAACAGACTAATACACTAAACAAGGTTTATCACTTGAGCGAAAAAACCCCTGTGTTTACAACAGTGGGTGCTCAGCAGCTCCTTGGGCAGTGGCTGGTGTCTGTAGGGAAGAGGCTGGTTAAGGAGCGTTCTGGGTTGAGCTGATTGCTGCTGGGTGTGGGTGCTGCTCAAACAAGACAGCCAGATCCCTCCTGCTCCTTCCTCCTCTGTTTCTGTGTGACAGTAGAGGGTCATCTTTCTCAGCTGTGTCACTCCAAGCATAGGCTCTTACAAAAATATATTTAAAATTGCATCCTTGTCCTTATAGAGATCTTGCACGGAGCAAAGCTGGTAGGGCCCTTGCAAGGGGATCCAAATACAGCCCTGATGCGTAACCAGGCTCGTAGGACTTTCTGTGGCATGTTTGGTGTCAATGGCTGCACAGCTCTGAGTTAGGAGAACTTGGTTTGAAGTATTTTAAGCATTTTTCACTGAAATACAAACTTTGGACCTGCCAGGGATTACAGTACTGGCTCCCAAGCTGCTGTGACACCAATGCTGTATCTCAAACTAATGAGTTCTTGGAGTGTAGCTCCATTTCAAGGCCTCAGCCATCTCCATGGCTAGCATGAAGTGCTAATGTGAACATACTGCCAAAATAATTTGAAATAAACCAGAATCTAAAAATAGGAAACAGCTAAGAGCCCCATTTATGAACAGCTTATTCTCCAAGGAAGCTACAATCTGGTTAAGATCAGTGCAGGGAGAAAAGTCCATTGGACATCTAGGCAGCATTGAACAGACAAGAACAAAATACAGCTGTCCTGGGTCAAAGGGAAGGTCTGTTAGTCCAAAAGCCTGTGAGGTGGACACTGAGGGAAGTGGATAACAGCAGGCAAGCACATGGAGATGCTTCCTTGGAGGTGCTGGTCAAGCTTCTGATTGACTTTCTGGTGGGTCTGGCAGCTTCTGTGGCTGTAGAAGGACCCTAGTGCTCTGTGAATGCCATGTCTTACACAGGTTCAAAACACTCAGCAGGGCAAAGGCATGCCAGGGAAAAAATAAACCTACCCTGGGTTGCAATGTCCCATGTCAGAGCTTTACAGCTACTGTGTGTGCAGAAATACCTCCTGTTGTTTGCTCTGAGCTGAGTCACAGGGAGCCTATGAGCAGGGAAGGAGTTGGCTCGGCAGGTTTTTCAGAACAGAATAGCCTGCCTGACATTATTGCAGAGCAAATGGCAAATGCTGATTTACTCTGACAATGCAACAAAAGCCTTAATTCAGGCTGCCAGTTCTACTTAAAAGTAAAAAGTGGTTTGGAGCTCCTCAAACACCTTCAGGTTCAAGTTTCAGTGGTATCAGCTGTAGTCACACTGGGACTGGTGCAGCAGGTCTGTGTTGTACCAAGTGCCATCTACCTCTTGCTGACGGTTACCAGCCTTGGTCTTGGGACCGGTCCCAGTGTTATCCACAAAGGGTGGTAAATCACAGAATGTCAGGGGTTGGAAGGGACCTCAAAAGCTCATCCAGTCCAATCCCCCCGCTGGAGCAGGAACACCCAGATGAGGTTACACCGGAATGTGTCCAGGCGGGTTGGAATGTCTGCAGAGAAGGAGACTCCACAGCCTCCCTGGGCAGCCTGTTCCAGGCTCTGTCACCCTCACTGGGAAGAAGTTTCTTCTCGTATTTAAGTGGAACCTCCTGTGTTCCAGTTTGTATCCATTGCTCCTTGTTCTATATTGGTTGTCATTGAGAAGAGCCTGGCTGCATCCTCCTGACACTTGCCCTTTACATATTTATAAACATTAATGAGGTCACCCCTCAGTCTCCTCCAAGCTAAAGAGCCCCAGCTCCCTCAGCCTTTCCTCATAAGGGAGATGCTCCACTCCCTTCATCATCTTTGTGGCCCTGCGCTGGACTCTCTCCAGCAGTTCCCTGTCCTTGAACTGAGGGGCCCAGAACTGGACACAATATTCCAGATGAGGTCTCACCAGGGCAGAGTAGAGGGGCAGGAGAACTTCTCTTGACCTACTAACCACCCCCCTTCTAGTCCACCCCAGGTACCATTGGCCTTCCTGGCCACAAGGGCACAGTGCTGGCTCACGGTCATCCTGCTGTCACCAGGACCCCCAGGTCCCTTTCCCCTACACTGCTCTCTAATAGGTCATTCCCCAACCTGTACTGGAACCTGGGGTTGTTCCTGCCCAGATGCAAGACTCTACATTTTCCCTTGTTATATTTCATTAAACTTTTCCCTGCCCAACTCTCCAGCCTGTCCAGATCTCGCTGGATGGCAGCACAGCCCTCTGGTGTGTCAGCCACTCCTCCCAGCTTGGTGTCATCAGCAAACTTGCTGACAGTGCACTCTGGTCCCTCATCCAAGTCGTTGATGAATATATTGAATAGTACTGGTCCCAGTACTGACCCTTGAGGCACTCCACTAGATACAAGCCCCCGACTAGACTCTGTCCCATTGACCACAACTCTCTCGCTTCTTTCCTTCAGCCAGTTCACAGTCCACCTCACTACCCGATCACCCAGTCCACACTTCCTCAGTTTAGCTGTGAGGATGCTGTGGGAGACTGTGTCAAATGCTTTACTGAAATCAAGATAGACCACATCCACTGCTCTGCCATCATCTATCCACCTGGTTATGTCCTCATAAAAGGCTATGAGGTTGGTTAAGCATGACTTGCCCTTGGTGAAGCCATGTTGACTGCCCTTAATGACCCTCTTATCCTTGGTATACCTTGAGATGGCACCAAGGATAAGTCGTTCCATCACCTTTCCAGGGTTGGAGGTGAGGCTGACCGGTCTATAGTTACCCAGGCCCTCCTTCTTGCCCTTTCTGAAGACTGGAGTGATGTTTGCTTTCCTCCAGTCCTCAGGCACCTCTCCTATTTTCTAAATCCTCTTCAATTTCCCCATGAAAACAGAACTAGAGAAAACAAATCAAGATTGAAACAGGGCTGTTTTTATGCCTGCCTTTCTAGAAGGCTGCCTGTTTAATGATGGCCCGTGGTGGTCAGGGGTTTTTGGGCACTGTGGAACTGGTGGCCACCACTTGATCTCAAACTGAAAAACCATAACTGTTTTGTTAGCAGCTGGTTGCCACCATGCACTGAGGTAAGCTCTGTCCTGCAGAGATGGAGGATGCAGCAGCGAAGATGTTGCCTGAATCTTTCAGACAGGGTGTGATGGGGCAGAGACCCACCACCTGAGATGGGCCATTATGCCTGTTTAAGTCAAGATTGAACAGAATCAAAGCCCCATCACACATGCAGTGGGAGTTGAATAACCAAAAGTCAGACCTGCTGTACTTTCTCGCTTGATAAGCCATGTGGTTGGTTAGTGGAGTCTTAGCAGATGCTCTGAATGACTGAAGAGGAAATTAGAGGGCAAGCATGTAGCTATTAAGAGTTTAAATGGACACATTTACCTGTCCTGTCTGTGCCTTGCATCATTTTATATTATTGCAAATATTAAAACCACATTTGGACTGATGGAAATAAAATGGTAATTTCTCAAGAAACACTTTTATGGCCTGCAGGATTGGTCTTAATGGCTGACCACAAACAGTACCTGGACCTGTCATTAGTTTCCCAGGAAAGAAGTTATGATTTTTATAAGGTTCTGGTATTCCTACAAAACCAGAAGGAAAGAGTTGTGGAGGCTTAATGAACTGTGTGATATTCCATGCAGGGTTAGAAAGAGACAAGTCATCTGAATGACGGTCAGGAAAAACTGATGTCAAATGTAACCTCTCTGCAGGAAGCAATTAGGGTAACTGTGCTCATCTTTTAATTACATAGTTAGGTGAAGAGCAGGGTTTTGTATGCTCTTTAGGGGTTGACTCTCAAAGCATGATTTAAGGCTTGCAAGCCAACGGAGTGTAAAGCATCTCTCTGGAAAGAGGTTATTGCATTATTTCAAGCAAGAGATCACTCACTGACTGGGGTTGACAGAAATCTCTTATTTAAAAGAGGGCTGTTGTAGAGGGTGGCCCTTGGAGAACTGGGGTGACCTGAGAGCCCTGGCTCTGACATCCAACCTCTGGTAGATGCTGTTGGTGTAGGTAAAACACGTGTCTTCTCTAGAAATAACTATTCCCTTTATCTGTTGCTCATTGCAAGAAACTGGACTTTGTTTAAAACCAAATGTTCTTGTAAGTAACTTTTTTTTTTCTCCCCCTGCATAGATTAACCCTGGCAGTAAAGCAGCCATGGCAGACCTGTGCCCAGGAGATATTATTCTGGCAATTAATGGAGAGAGCACAGATAACATGACACACCTAGAAGCACAAAACAAGATCAAAGCTTGCATGGACCAGCTGCTGCTCTCAGTGAACAGGTAGGTCCTCTTCTGTTTGTGCCCTTGTGTCAGCTTTGCTTGGCCCTTCTCTAGGCAGCTGGCACCAGTACAGTTGTGCCCTTAGGCTCAGTCCTTAGTGCATCCCTATGCTCTATGTAATTGTTCTACATTTTTAAAAATAGTAAAGCAAAATTGTCTGTTAAAGATCACTGATTAAGAAAAAAAAGTGTTCAGCTCATTTGTATGTGTGGATCATCATTTGCACCTTGCAAGGCTCATGCAGACTGTGAGCTGAGTCAGATCCTTCAACCCAATGGAGGTTTTATTAACTCAAACAAGAGTAGCACAGAGATTGAAATCTCCTTTGGGCGAAGCCTCTAACTTCATTAACATCTATCATTTTCTTAAACATTTGTTCAATGAATATACACCTGAAGGTCCTACCAAATCCACTTTATTAGACTATTTCAAAGCAAAACAAAAAAAGAGGCTTGTTTTTGGTGTGTGTGTTTTTTTTGTTGTGGTGGTGTATGTGGTTTTTTTTCATAGAAATTCTGTAACTAAGGGTTTCCAATACGAATCACATTATCCAGTCAAAATGAGTGCTCCTTATAAGGCTTACAAATAACAAATGTTATCTGTAATAGATTTAAATAAGTGTGTACAATTTCCCACTTCAGATTAAAAAGGCATTTCCTGCTATAAAGAGCTATCATTTACTGTTTATACTTCTCTTGAAAAACACATAGCACAGCCCAGGCTTCCAGTCAGAAGCTGCCGTAAATGGATTAAAGCTTTGTCGGTTCATCAGACAGTGGGGTCTGAACTGCCTGGCTGAAGCAGGGTCCCCTGAGCTCAGCTTCAGCAGTAGGAAAGAGAGAAAGAAAGAATTTCCCAGAGCCAAGGAGGATGGTTGTTTTGCTTTCTGTTAGGAGCAGTTTTAGGGAGACTGGATGGTCTTCTACCCAGACAGGGGCTGTACCCAAGGCAGGACAAGGGTTCCCTTGCTGCTGTCCACAAGCTGCTGGAGCTTTTTGGAAGAGGTGGAAATACTTTGTTGTAACAGAAGGTACGGTGAGCTACCACCTGCTGAGGTGGTTTGGCAGCAGAACAGCTTTGTCAGGGGTTATATTAAAGTTTTGCTGACAACAACTTTCACCTGCAGTGTGGCAGCACTTTATTCTTGTGTATGAGGGCTTCTACTGCATGAACTTATGGGCTGAATTCCCACTCTTACACCCCATTTTAGCCACTGGTATCGATTGGCATCTGTTTGTTGGCTGAGATCAGACCCCTGAGTACTCCTCCTCCATGAGAGGCACATAGTGTATGCACAGCCTTCTGCTGGGGTCAGCCTGGTCCCTGTGGTTGCAGTGCTTTGATCTTGGTGGTGGTAGCTGCCGTGCCAGTGGTATCTCTGTGAAAGTGCATCTTCTCTCCTAAGAGGTGACTGCTTGCACAGACACAGGGCAGGGGTTGTGTCACTGGTACAGCTCCTCTCCATCGCCAGAGGAGTGGATAGAAGTCTTGCAGCAGTGCAGGTATGTGCCTTGGTGCGGGGTTAAGGGTGATCTGTCTGTTTAGCATGCCTGAGATGCAGAAATGTTCCCTAACAACCTCATCGTGGTCTGGAAGCTGCTGTGTGGAAGACTTTTGGCAGCAGGAGGGTCTGTGGCTTCAGGTTGGGTTTACCCAACTGCATCTCTAAAGATGGATGGTTTTAACTGGGAGACCTTGCAGCATGCCCAGAGGAGTGGTGGATTCTCTAGAGCAGATGTTGCTGGTGATGACCTGCAGCCTTGCAGTGGTGTGGGGTTTGTGGGTGAGGTGGCTTAGGCTTTGCTAGGCAAGAGGATTGTATTGGTTTTGTCAGGCCTTAAAGTCTTCATGCGTACGGATTTGAAAGGCTCTCATAGTCAGACAGAAATAAATGTTCAGGCTTTTGCAAGATGGGAATGGACAGGAGCTGGTGACAGTGCAGAACTGTGCGGGGTGGCTCATCTTGGAGAGGAGATCATGCTGTTGGGTTGGTTAGGTGGCTCCCCTGAGAGCAACCACACCTCAGCTGTGCCTGGAGAAGTTTGTGGGGTGGCCTCTCTTGATAGGAAAGACTGAATAGTTTCTTTTTTCTACAGTAAGGAAAGCAGCTCCAGTAATGCTTTATTAAGTCTATTTTTAGTTTGGCCCAAAGTGAGTTCTTGGTGACATGGCTCTTGGATTTCTCTCCTGTTTCTCAAATGACCTGTTGGATCCAGAGGACTCTGCCCAGCCATTAGTCATCACTGGAAGCGTGTCCTGCGCTACCTCCTCAGGGTGAGCGGTTCCTGCTCCAGGACCTGCCTCCCAGAGAGTGGGGGGACCTGGTGCCGGTGATGGAACAGTGTCCTGGGGCAGTAACGGGGATTTTGTTGGTTTGGGTCTGTGTCCAGCAGCTGCTGTTTGGAATAACTGCAGGTTACCACCCTGGACTCTCCTATGGGACTGAGCTCCTGGAAGGCCCCACGTGCAGAGATGTGGGTTAGCATCTTCTCCCTTGGGCAGAAGGATGCTCTTCAAGCAGTGTCCTCTCTGTATGCTGCCTTCAACAAAATACAGTATGCAAATCAACACAAGGAGGTTATTTTTTTGGAGTAAGAGTATTTGTCTGAAATATTTGAAATAAAGAGCTTGTTTATTGTAGGTCTTTTGAAGACACAAAATCTGATGTTAATTCTGTTTTACCAAAGGAGGCTCCCTGCAGCTGGGTACGTGGGCAGTGAGTCTGGCAGCCAAGGGCTTCCAGCCCTCTGGGCTGCTTCCATCCCGTGCCCTTTCTCCATGAATCCTTGGCATTATGTGTTTCTGTGATACAGAACAAGATTGGGTTTGTTTTCAAACCATGGTCAGTAAATGCCCTTTGACTAGAAAGTTCAGTAGAAAAGTCAGAATAGGGGGAAAACAGGCGGAGAGTTACTGTGTGGTCTGTCAGAGTGTCCTGAGGCCCGTGTGGCCTGCCTGGGTTTCAGAGGGGTTGATGATGCAGAGAGCTAATTGACTTTGGGAGGAGATGCTGATCATCCTGTTCATCAAATTTGCTCAGTTAAGACATTTGGATACACCAGAAACAAGTAAAGAGCCAGGAGAACTGACTGTTTGTGGGTAGAACAAAAAATTAGTGTGTAAAACTTTCTCATGCAGACAATATCTCTCCCCGATACTTGAGAGGGAATGACTGAAGCTAGTGGGATTTCTGCTGTGACACAAACTTTGGCCAGGCGTGAGTGACCGTGTGGCTGGACTGCAAATAGATCAGCACATCTATGGGTAGCACAGTCTGTCATCGGGAACGTCACGCTGGGTTTGATGGTTTTTCTCTTAGCTGGCTGCATGGCAGGATTTGGGAGGAGAAGAACAGAGTTTCCAAACACTGTAATGGAAAGCAGCACCCAGAGCGCTCCTCCCTGGCTGGAGGGCTGTGCCAGCTGGTGGGAAGTGCGGCTGCTGCAGCTTCACTCACTGGGGGCTGCACTGAGCTCTGGGGGGAGCCGGGGGTGTCAGCGGCACCGGGACCTCTGGAGAAGTGAAGTTTTTGAGGCAGCAGAAAGATATGCAGTGCAAGCAGCGTGGCTGTGTTGGCAGAAAGGAACCACATAATTTCCTAGTGTATCTGGCACGGTTGCGTGACAGCTCCTGGGAAACTGGAAGAGCGTTTGTTTTCTCTTTGGGGGATGCTCCAGTTTCCCTGGGCTGGTCTGAATCCTGCAGGAAACAGGGCTGAGGGTGCAGCTCCATAGATGGGTCTGCTGGTTGGCAAAGAACGGCAGGACTCAGGGCAGCTCTGTGGCTGCTCTGTCACAGAATTTTTGGGAGGCTGAGGGAAGCAGTGTCCGGAGGGCATCAGCAGCAAAACACACGGCACGGTGAGAAGCTGGCTCCAAACAGCAATCACCTTGAATGGAAAAGCTGTTTTGTTTTCTAATAGTAGCAAAGGATCCAGCAACACAAAGCAAAATAATGTCAGGCTTGATAAAGCGCATCTGGATTTTTCTATAGTGATGGATGTCCATGTGAACAAGTACTTGTGCACTAAAATCAGTATTATTTCTTGCAATTAACCCTTTCTTACCCTGGAAGGCAGTCAGCATCCAGGCAAGTGCATACAACAAGTCCAGAGCTGACCAGCTTGGCAATGCAGCTTGTCCTGTTCTTCCTTACATATAAGTGTGTATTTCCTGATCTCTTCTCAAGGCAGCCTTCCCAGCTCCTTTGAACATGAATATCTCTTGGGGTTGTGCTGCAGCCCTAGTTATTAGGGAGGACATGTTACTTCAGATCGGGTCATGCCTCAAAAGCTGCCATAAAATCGTCTTGGAGCTGCGCCTTGCTAAAACCATCCTTTTGAGAAGACAACTGAGGACCCAAAGGACCTCGGGCACTGGACAGGAGACCTTGTGGCATAATGGACACTGTTGCTGTTGATGCACGTGGCTGGAAGGTCCTTGGCAGCACTGTCCAGACCTGCCCACCTGTGCCTGAGGGGGAAGCGAGCCCAAAAGGTTTTTCTGAAGCTTTAGTCATCTTCCAGCTGGGAGTATGGAGGATTGAGCTGCATCCTTCCTGGATGGGCTGGCCCCAAGCCCACACTGGGAAAACTGCTGGGAAGGGGATGTTGCAGCTTCTTGAGTGTGGTGGGGGCTGCACCTCTCCTGTCCTCTGCAGCCCTGGTGCTATCTGTGAGCTATCTTGCTCTCAGGCTGTACTAACATTTCTTTTTCTAAAAATCTCTACCCTGTCCTTTATCAAGGACTCTAAGTACTCTTGGTCAGATCTCTTTGCTTTGCACCCCATTCTCTAACGCCTTTCTTGACTAGACTCCGTCCCTCCTGAAGTTAATGAGAGTTTTGTCCCCGGGTTTGCTGGGTTGCATTTTGCCCTGAGATGTGCAGGGCTGTTTCTGGGCAGCGATACCATGAAAAGCAAATCAGCACAGTAGCCTTTCTGTTCTGAAATGAAGCAGCCAAAAATCCTTATCAGCTCATGAAAGGAGCCAATTTAGGTAACCAGTGTTCATGTGGGTACTGATGGTAATGTGTGAGGAATTACCTGGGCATCCCTGTAACAAGGGGTGGCTGTTCAGGTTGTAGTTAATGGTTCTGAAATGTGAGGCCAGGAGTTCAAGTGGGTTTAGTAAAGCTGGAGCAGTGCCAGGTACCTGGGCTGAGGGGGAGGCGGTGAAGACGCTGATAAGGATTTAGTGGGACTGTTCGGGATGCTCTGATGATGAATCAGGCAGCCTCTTCCCAGCTGTTGAATCGCAAGCCAAGGTAGCACAGGGGCTGCTCTGCCTGGCATCTGCAAGGGAGGGTACGAGCAGGTACGTGGCAGCTGGTTGGAGAAAATCCCGGGTGTTAAGCAGCCCCATGAATTATTACTCACAGAAATCTGGTATGGAGCTCTTGGTATTTGGCCACAAAATGTATGCACTTGACTGGTAGCCAAGGATTTCAGAGTTTTAAGTAATGTAAATGTGTGGATAAGGATGATCGCACGGTAAAACTTGTTCTTTTTTTCTCACTGAAGTTGTCTCTAAGTTACACAAATGAAGAAGTTCCTTATCAGGCAAGAAGGATGCTTCCTGGCTCCTCCACCCCGGGAGTAACATGTTCATATTCCTGTGATGTGCAGGCAGGAGTTCATGTGTGTTGCAAGACTTTTGACAGAAAAAAAATGATGCTGTTCTTCCCATTCCAATTACAGCCCTTCTGGTAATAACACTGCAGCTGTTTGTGCATGGGGCTGGGTGGGTGCTGGAGAAGTGGCAGCATCTACCTGGCCCCAGGCACAGCCAAGGACTCCAGAGTAGTTGTGTTGTATTTATTTCCTGACAGTAGTGTCAAAGCATAAGTCCTCAAAGGTTCAGCTTTGATTCCTTCTATCTAAAGTAAATCCTGGAAGCAGTTTCTTCCCCCTCTGTCTGGTCTGTGTGCTGCAGGAATGGCACTGCTGGGGCCTCACCCATGCGGGGAAGGTATTTCAGAGATGGTAACTCTTCTTTTTAAATAGCTGCTGTGGAAACCCCTGCCCAGCTCTGGGGGCTGGTTTCGCTCTGCGCGACCCCTCTGCCGAGCAAGGACAAGGGGCTGAGAAAGAAGCAAACCAGCATGCGTGGGCCAGGAAAACCCAGATTCCTTCACAGGTGGCAATGGGGTGCAGTGTTCTTGCAGTGTGGATCAGATTTGCTCATATTTGCCTGAGACTGAGTGACCAAGTGCAAGGCTGCAGTGGGGTTTGCAGCTGCAAGCTGTGCCCTGCTATGGGATGGAGAACCGAATCGCCTCTCTGGGGATGAGCAGCCTGTAGAGAGCCCACAGGGATTGATGCACCATCGCAGTTGTGCTGGGTCGGCTTTGAGAGCGCTAGTGTGAAGATTTTCTGTTTATTCCTGCCCTCGGTACAGAGATGGAGTTTCTATGGGATAAAGCCCAGTAATGAGTCTTCTGGATGTGTAGCCCCAAAAGTCCCTGGAACCTTGTGTAGCTGATGTTCTTCTGAGCCCCCCTCTCACCTCCTCCAGCTCGCAGAGGTTCTGTCGGGGTCTGTTTGCTGTGAGCAGCGCAGGCATGCTGCTGGGAGATGGGAAGGATGACAATGTCTGATGTTCTCAAGTTTCCAGTAAAAGTACAACTGAAAAAGTGAATCACCGCTTCCCCTCCAGAGCTCCTCGAGGACTAATAGAGAGGAAAACCGGCAGCTTTCCAGAGCCTCAATACACAGCAATGTTTTCAGCTGAGAGGAATAAAGCAGGAGAAATGCCACAGCTTCTCCTTCGTGTACCCTGACTGAGCCAGGTCCATCAGGTGCTCAGCAGAGCTCAGCTCCTCCTGTCAAAGCCTTGGCCACCTTGCACAGCAGGTGACAGCCCTATGTTGGGCTGCAGGGACAGATCCAACACCTTACGGTTGTCACAGCGAGGTTCACAATCCTGGGTAATCAGAAGCATCAGCTGCTTCTAGGCTGAGTTCAGGTCTTGGAAGGCTCACCATATCAGGGATAAAACCAGATTGTGATGGTAGTGGTGTGGGAGGTGAACAGTGTTTGGGAGATAGGCAGGGACCTGGAGTCACACCCCCCAGAAGGGACTATACAGATTGGGGTGCAATGCAGCCATAGGGTTGTTTGGGAGGTTTGTGTTGCTGTTGCCCATCACACCGGTGTAGCTGCACCTTCACAGATGATGGCATCCCGGGTCCAGGCTGGCACTCTCCCAAGTGCTAAACATTAGTTTATAACAGGTTGGAGAAAGTAGAAATTCAGTAAGTCCCAGGAATTCTCGCAACTTAAAAGCAGCTCTACAAATGTAGAGAGCAAGACTTGCAGATCATTACCAGGTGAAAAAACACTTTGGTAAAATATGTGAGCATATGCAAGTAATCTTTTGAGAATGACGTCGAGTCTTTTAGAAAACAAATGGTGGGATAAAAGTGTCTGCAACTTTCTTTTTTCATTTATGTTTTGTTAATGGGTCCCTTTCCCATGAAGCCCTGTGGTGAAGGCCTAGCACTAACCTAGGTCAAGTTATTTTTCTTAGACTTGTCCCAGCAGCCGTTAAAATAGTGTTGTTAGTGCTGGGTAATGATTTCCACATAGCTGACTTTAATCCCCTACAACACATCTGAAAACACTTTTCCCATCCCTGAGCTGTAAATTAAAAGACTCAGAACATTTGAGCGAGATGCCTGATCTCTCACCTGTTATGAAAGAAAAGTGTGATTAGTTTTTGCTGTCATCTAAACACAAAGCTCTGACTGTTGGTAGCCTGAACCTGCTGCCAGGGTGGCTTAGGGTGGCCATGGTGACCCTGAGGTCCCCCTGTCCTGGTGGGGGATACTGGGGACATGGGAATAGGGGTGAACTCAGAACTGCCCATGGCACCTCACTCTGGGGCAGTCACCCGAATTATTTTTGATTACGTCATATTCTAGTGTTCCTGTGGAAAAGAGGGAGTTTCTTTGTGTAAGCATAAATGCTCATCAAAGATAAAACTTGCATTTCTCCTTGAGGCTGGTGTTTCTCCCAATCCCTTATACTTTTTCAGGCAGCCTTTAAAAATGCCAAATAGAACCTGAATTGTGCCATATCTGCTTAATTTCAGGCTGTTTCGAGTGGAAGCTGTGGCTGATGTCAGTGTGACTTTGTTCAGGCCACTGCTGGAAGCTGCGCGAGGCTGTTTTGCTTATATCAAGAAGTTTTGGTTGCTCTGAAGAGCTGACAGTGAAGCCTTAAATTTAATCATTAAAAACACTAACTATGAAGGGGCCTTCTACATGCAAACCTAAGTCTGGGCATCTTTTGTTAAGCGTGAAGGCAACTATAATTTTTGGAAAACACAAGTTTAGCTGCTTTCTGATAGAGGCGGTGTGATCTTTGTTCATCAGGCATGTGGGGAACTGGGAAACTCCAAGTAGAAAACACTGGCAGTACTGGTGACCAAATGCCATAGCTTCCTGCAGAGCAAATTTACTGCTGTCGCTCTTCTGCAATCAGAATCGCTTTCTGAATCTCGGTTCTTATTTCCTGGCAAATTGAAGCCTTCAGGGATACTTTGAGCTGTGTTTGGCATGTGGGCCCCAGAGCTGAGCAGTGGGGGATGTTGTAACGGCCCCTTTGCAGGGGCAGCGTGAGCACACATTGGGTTGGTTCAATGCAGGGGGGAAAAGCACAGAAATTATCATTATGATCTCTGCCAATGTAATTAGGCATTTTCATTGTTATGGGCCTCCAGATGAAATTCTCAATGTGGAAGCAATATACACAGCACTGGATCGTGGCAAAAAGACTTGGGATTGCTAGGAATGCTGCTGTTCCTGGGAAGGCTGGCTTCCTTTATCCCACCAAAAAAAGTTAGACTGGCTTAAAAAGAAGGGTTCCAGCCTAAAAACTAAAATTATTATGGTAACGATAATAAATTAGAACTAGACATCTAGCTGTGAGAGAGAGCAAGTTCATCCCTGTTGAAAAAGCTGATGGTAGTACTGAGTAGCGGTTTGGAACAAAAGAGCTTAAATACTCTGGGGATGAATCTGAAGTTAAAACCAGTGGGAGTCTTTGCTTTAATGGGTTTTGGGTCAGACCCTGAATTTCGAAAGGCAGGTTTGTTTGCTGACTGGTTTAGATGCAAAATACCAAGGTAAAAATACACCTCAAGGATTCCTGGGTTAAAACTATGCTCCTGGTTTTTCAGACTTGGACTCTGCAGATAATTAAACCAAAGCTGAAGGTGGTACGTGGCAGGGGCCAGAGTCCAATGAAGGATGTGTGGCCATGGCCATAGTGAGTGATCTGTGCTTGTCAGAACAAGACCTATTTTTATTAAGTGGTACATATGCAGATTGGGATGATAAACAGAACAGCATGCATTTGAAAACTTTATCTTGTACTTCATACGGTTTCCATCTCCCAACTCAACCTCTCAGCATCCAGAAGATCCTGTGTATGTGCCCACTGGACCTTGCCCAGGTCCCTGCAGCTCCCAGTGCCCCAAGCATGGGAGAGGACACGCTGGAGATCACATCCTAGCTGTGCCCCCAGATGCCTTCCTGGGGAAAAAATGATCAGACACATGGACAGTGGCAGCATCCTGCTCTGGCTTGGCAGGACCAAAGATGCATTCATTAATGGAAACTGTATTTTTAGGGCTTTTTCTATCTGGCACCTGTTGAAAGGGTCAAGATGATTCATACAGGGTTGTGTAAGCATTCTCCCTGAAAGGCATTTATATAATTCCTGCTGTGGTCTACCATATAGGTCTGCCAGGGAATGCGCATATATATATATATATATATATGCGCATATGCACATACCTATATACACATGCACATAATCGAAATACATTTCAGGATTCGGAACCAGAATAAAGGGGCAAAGCCAGGGATATGCAAAACAACAACCACCCCAAGTCTGTCTCATGATTTCTTGAACTGAAATAATTTTGTATCTTAACTCCATGCTAAGTTGGAACCTGTAGCTCAAGAATGGTTTTGAGCTTCATGGTTTTAAGAGCATGGAACCAGCATTTTCTCTATTCACCCCTGTACTATTTCTGAGGATAATTTTAGACAAATGCATTTATATATTCATTCCTCTGCAGGCCTGTGTACTGTTATATATGTTTGGGGTTTTGCTGGTAGTCTGTTTTGGTTTCGTTTGTTTGTTTTTGAGAAGTTTGTTTGGCATTTTATATTTTGTTTTGCTGTGTGTGTGTTTGGGTTTTTTTGGTTGGTTTTGTTTTGTTTGGGGTGTGTGGGTGGTGGTGTTTTGGGGTTTTTTGTGGGGTTTTTTGACTTTTTTTTTTGGTTTTTGTTTTGTTGTGTGTGTTTGGTTTTTGTAAGCCATTTAAGTTGAATTTACTTAATTTTCCATTGCAGAACTGACGGGAAGACCTGGTCACCCCCTGTTCTGGAAGATGGCAAGGCTCAAGCATACCGGATCAACATAGAGCCGGACCCACAGGTAGGCAGCAGCCCTGCACACAGGCTAGTCTCCCCTCTGGGGAGAGGAGATCCATACCTGGAATCTGGACAGCCCTCTGCTCTGCCTGTGGTCCTTCCAGAGGTTAAGGAGTTTCTGTGTGTGTTTTTTTTTAAAGCATTATGTTTGTTAGACTTTTCTGTGCAGGTCTTGCTGTGCTTTCCTTGAGTTTGTAAAGCTCCTGTGGTGAACCAGATCCCTGAACTGAGCTGGCGTAAACCCAGCTCTGTAATTGCCTTCCACCCAAGTGAAGCTTTGTTGAATCAGCTCACAGGTGGCATGAGGAGGCTGGGCAGTGCTGCGGGGGGACAGCACCCAGCATGGGACCCTCCTCGAGGCCAGTGACCAGCCTGGTGCTTGGCATCATTTGATGGAGTTATTGGAGCCTTCCTGAGGATGCTGCCTGATTCCAGCACAGCACGCCCAGGGTCTGTTTGTACCTGGGGCAGCAGGTAGAGCAGCTACAGAACAGCAGCACCGGCAAACCCACTCTAGTATTGCACTTGAGCAACTCATGGGTCTGCTCGTCTTTCCTGCGCTGATTGACAGGGCAGTGTGATCTGTGTGCTTGGGCTTTGAGTTCTGGCCATGTTTGATTCATTAATCAATTACAGCAATCTTTTTTGACAGATATTTTTTCTTAATAGGCTTTGATATGCCCCAAATTCTATGAATAATATTAAATAAGGACCAAATGTGCAGCAGTTCTGCTGCCAGATACAACATTTCTGAGGTTTAGTGCAGATTGGATTTGAATCTGGCTATTAATATATGTTACATATGGATCCTTTTAAAAATTAGACAGTTACATAGAATATAATGAGGGAGTAGAGATGGATTTTCCCAAATCCGGACCTACACTGCAAATGTCTAAATCTGTGGAGTGCTCAGTGGGTAAAGCAGATGTGTTTGTGGTGAGGCACTGAGAAAGGTGTATAAACAAGAATGTGCGGGTAAAGACAGCAGGTTCCTGCTCTTGCTCTCTTTTTCAATGGCTGTGTCTCTGTGTTGTCTTGCTTAATGGCTTTTTTTGGTCTCCCAGAGAGGAGATGGAGGTACCATGCACACATTAAAGAATTCCAGCTGTGAGTGCACCCCAGATGTGGGTGTACCCTCCTCAGACTGTGCCTTGAGCATGGGTCATGCTGACAGTGTGGGACGTGTGCTAGTAGCTGTCCTAACCCCTGCGTTTTGCAGATGTCCTCTGACTTGTGTGACACGGAGGGTGATGGGCAGCACCCAAGGGTGCAGACCCTTGCAGCAGGCGTCCTGTCCCTGGGAGCCATGGCTGGAGTCCCCTGTGGAGTGATGCCATATGACCCAGGGCTGTCCTAGGCTGGATTCATTCAGCCCCTGGAGCAAAAGCTTTTATTAGATTGTGAAAAAGAAAAGACTTATTGTAAAGTAATAGCTTGGCTCAAAATGTGCAACCTTTAGGTGCACTTCCTTGCATCTGGAAGAAAGCAATCTTCTTGGAAACACAAGGAAAAAAAAAATTCTGCTGGAATTCTGCCCTTGAATCACAAAAAGAGGTTTGGGGTTGTCCTTGAAAAGGGTTTTGAAAGTCTTACCCCAAGTGGCCTTTCCAGTAATGTGGAGCACATGTCTTTCTTTCTTCCAGGTTTTACTCTATCAACTTTTCAATCATCCTGGGCAAAGATGTCTTGAAATTCTTTTGACTTGTGACTGCAGTAATTCTTGCTGGGGGCCCCTACCCCAGAACACACGAGCATAAGCAGAATGATTCAATCCCTGTGATTTCTAGGAAAGCATGTACCCTACAATCATATTTTAGTTTATTATTTGGGTGCAATCTTTATCTTGAAGGCAGTGAGGCTTGCAGTTATCTTTTTGCAAGGGAACTTGGAAGGTACAGAGTGGCTGCTGAGCTCTCCTCTTTCTAAATCTCTTGTGGCTTGACAGTTGCGCCATGTGGAAACTCCTACTCAGAGATGGAGAACGTAATCAATTGTCCTTATTAAGACTTTGATTAATGCCATGACTGGAGGGGATAGCTGCCCTTAACAACTGAAGAAGCTGGAAGTGGACAGACCTGATTGTTCACAATTAGCAGTGAGTCACCTTCATGAAATAACGTATTTTTTTTAAAAAAAAAGCAGACTTTAGTTATCAGTTAGTTACACTACACTGGTCTGTCATTAACAGCAAGGTTCTATAGAGGAGGATGCAAATTGCAGTGTCCCCAGCCACCCCTCCATGGCCAGTGGGGAGAGTGGGAGCCCTGATCCTTCAGTTTCTGGAAATCCCACTGTCTTCGGCTTCTTGTAGTGTGAGCTCGCTAGACAAAATATCACCATGTGGTACTAATAAAAGGAGAGGATGTTTGTTTTCATGACCATTCCCATACTGCCAGAACTGGCGGCTTTCTGGCCTGGGAGGGGGAGGCTGGAAATGTGGGCTTCTGGCCATGGGGCAAAGCCCCGTCTGTGCTAATTGACAGTAGATCGAGTGTCTGGGTGTGAAAATAATTGCAGCAGAAATTAAATTGGCAGTGTAAAGCCAAAGCTGGAATAGGATAGGATGCAAGTCTTCCTAAACCTGGACACTTGGCTAAAATAAGCTACATCGGGTGAAAGGCTGGGTTTCCTCCGCTGCCCAGAGAGGGAGAGGCACTTCCCGCAGTTGATCATCAGCCCCCTCCCAGTGGGAATGGCATCCCAGGGCCACCTGGCTGGCAGAGCAGCTCCTGGGTTGTTCTCAGGGGTAGGCATGGGGATGAAGGGGCAGTGGTCCCGGTCTCCGTGCCCTGGTCCTCTCACGCTGTGCCCCGTCAGCTGGGGTTTTCCCAGCCTCGATGTCTGACTGAGGCCTCAGGTGTGAGTTGGAGCTGCTGGTGTCCCAGCTCTGGGCACCTGGGGACAGCTGTGGTGTCCTGCAATGGAGTGGGGAGGAGGTTTGGTGCTAACTTGTCCCGTAGCACCAATTTTAACAGCGTTAAAAAGGTCTTCAATATTATCTATTTTTTTTTTTTTTCTTTTTGGTCTCAGATTATCATTACCTTTTTTATTAAGGAGGAAGGGCTCCTCATTTGATTAGTTGGCTCTGAGGATTGTTTGAAGTTCTTACTGGATTGGTGCTGTGCAGGAAACCTCCATAATGCATATTTGCAAAAGCAGATGGCAGAGGCCATACTTACTTCTGTGAAGCAGGGGTTAAAGCCTCCTAGCTGGAGAGGTGGAATTTCCTTTCCCAAGGTGACAGACCTTCCTTCCTCCCGGGTCAGCACAGTGGGACGGGCCATGGCTGCTCCTGGGAAAGCTCTCGCTGGGATCCCCGGCTCCGCTGTCCCGCCAGCCCTCGCACGGGCATCTCCTGGTGCTGCTGGGACGGCAGGATGGGGAAAATGTCTGCCTGGTGCTTTTGGGAAAACAAAGGATGAGATAATGCCCTGGCACAGGACCCGGTTCCGTCGCGTGGGAACTCCCAGCGTGTTGTTTGAGGGCTGATTTAATAGCAGAAACATGCCGAATCCTGACGGCCGCTGTAAGCGGCATCAGCCTCGAACTGCGGATACTCAGGCAGCATTTCACACTCAAATATCAGGGGTTTATACACCATCAAAATCTGCTGATCTGATTTACTGGGTGAAGAGGTTACACTCAAGTTGGTGTGTGCTTCTGTTTATTCTTTTTCTTGCGATGTAGTATTGTCATTTGAAAGAAAGGAATTTTCTCAGCACTGTAACGTGTCAAACTGTTGTAGCTGTAACCTTTCAGGTGAAATCCTCTGTATATCTCTTGTTTAAACGAGCATCTTTATTAAGTGAACTTCAATAATCCTGGTGTATGAAAGAGGAAAAAACAAGCTCAGGATAAAGGGGGAAAAAAATGGGAATGGAAACTTCAAAGTAGTGTTTTCTTCCATGTAGGTAACTTGGATAGTTTGTTCTCGTTGATGGTAAATAGGAGCTATGACGAAATAATGTGGGTTGATGCTGGGTGCAGGAGAGCTGCTGGCTGTGGTCCTTCAGCCCCCTTGCAGCCAGCCAAGTGGCCCAGGGCAGACCAGCCGCCAGCGCAGCAGGTGAAGGGGATGGGGTGAGGGTAGGGAGTGGATCCTGAAACCCTTTGGTGTGGGGGGAGCCTGGGCTGGCCGGGCTGCAGCAGCTGCCTCCCATCCCCTGGAACATCTCGTTCCTACCGCAGAGGACTGGGGTGTCCCACGGCCACTGCCAGGGCTTGTTCGTTCGCAGCAAAGCCCGAGACTTGTTTTTGACTCAAACTGAGCTTATCTTCTCTAATAATGAGTAAAAGCTAAAGGCTGTAGTATTCCAAAATGGGGAAAAAAAATTATTCTATTGCTTTTGCTTCTATTTTTGTGTACCTTACCCTAGCTCTTACAGAAAGAGATGTTTGGATAAGCCATGCTGATGAAGTAGGCATCTTCTGGTTTCAAGCATGCAATAGTTCTGCATTCTGAAGCTTAGCTTGTTGCCAGTGATGCTTTTTTCTCTCAGCTGCTGGTAGTGGTTATAGAAAGAAAATCAGAAATTGTGATACGATAACACCTGAAAATGCAACAATTCCCCAACTGGGAGTGGAGGAGAGAGGCAGTAAGCAGAAAAGGATGGAATTAGGACATTGCCTGTTAGTGTTAAGCTCCTTAGGTTTGTTCTTTAAGCCAAACATCAAATGGTGAGAAAATTGGTTTAATGGTAGTGTTAAATCAGGTGGGAAGGTGACACTAAAATGGGAACAGCAGCACCTTCTCTAAGAGGAGGGAGCAGACAGGAGGCCAGGATGGATACTCGTTATGCTGGTTTGGGGTTTTTTCCTCTGTAGTGGACGTTATTTCCTATCAGAGGGGAGGGTGATCAACACACACACAGTAGCCCATGCCCTGTGGGAGCAGCTTGAGGCTGAGTGCTAGTGGGAGCATCCTCTGAGCAATGATCTCCTGGGCTGGCAAGATGATCCTGAACACTGGGAAACAGAGAGAAAATTCTTTCTAGGGTCTAGACTGTTGCTGAGCTTGGCTATGGCTTGGTAGTCATTTGTCAGGAGGGTGCTGCTGCTGCTGGAGAGTGGAAGAAATTTTGAGCCTCCTTTACCTTTGTTATCCAGGGTTATTGTATTGCAAAAACAACCTTGAGATTGCACTGATGCTTATTTTCTATTAATGGTCATTAGGTTTTCCTGTATGGATGGGAGTTAAATACTACTTTATAGAAATTCTTTTATTCTTAGGCTTCTTCACCTACTCTAATTTCTTCTAAAATTATATATCATGAGTTACTAGTTCTGTGCACATGTGAAACTGGCTGAGGTAGTTTTAGGACTATGAGAGCTGGAGACACTTGCACCTCGCCTGAGCCTTAACATGAGTCCATGATGTTACTGCAGTGTGGTAGTTCCATGTCCACGTGTATTTACGTTGCCTGTGCAGAAGGGCTTTGTCTGAAGGTGTTTAAAAAATGCAGCCAGGATATCCTGCACCCTCCAGTCTGGCAGAGCATATGATCCCCGGCTATCTTTTTTTTAAAATTTTTTTTTTGTTAATAAAATTGATACATTTGTACAAAGCCCTCCTCTGTCTGCTTGTTAAACACCCCCTTGATATTAAAAACACGCCCTCCACACCGGAGCAGGCAAGATAAATGGAAATACATTTTAATCATTCTTGCTGGTCTTGGGTAACTTTTTTCCATTGCTGTGGATTTTTAAGAGGCTGCTGGGGAGCCAGGTGGCTTAAGGGATCAAGTCGTGGCATTGCTGCCCCAGTCCTGCTGGAGCTCCTTGATTCGCAGGAGGGCTGTGGCTTCTCCTGGGGGCAGAGCTGTCCCCGAGCTGCTGCAGGGTCTGGTGGCCCTTGCTGGTGGCCATCAGCATGACCATGTTGAGGTGGAAAAGTATCCGCTCCATGAGAAAGGTCTGTGTAGCTTATTCCTCTCTAATTGTGAGAGGTTATCCCTGGGTTGGATGTATGCTGTCCTTGTGCTATACAGTATCTAGTGCAGAACACGTGCAAATATGGAGCTGGAATATTTTCCTAGTTTACCCTAAAACCACTTTTTTCTTTTTAAATACCTCATTTTACATCACAGACCTGCATCTCGTGACAGCACTCCTTCAGAAAGGGATGCGTGTCTTCTTTCTGGAAATTAAGACATTCCCAACCATCATTTACAAGTGGTTTAGAAACTTTCCCATCCATGGAAATATGTTTTGGATGACTCTTGTTGAGGCTGCTATTACTCTGTCAAAAGTGACATGTCATTTAAAGCTCGCAGGAAATGTTTGGCTTTTGCTTCCCTGGCGCTGTCACTCCTGATCCAGCAGCTCTGCCGAGCCCAGGGCCAGGGCAGTGGGTGCTTTTGGTCAAGCCTCAGCTCCTGGAGTCATGTGTTTACAGAATTGCCCCTGAAAAACAAAGCCAGGCTGCTGTATGGAAAGGTCGGTGTGTTTTACCTGCGGAGGTAAGGTTTTGTGGTTGGAAACGTGCACCGACGGAAGGTGGTGCGGCTGACCTCAGCCTGCTCCCTGCCATAACAGCAATTAAATAGATGGAGACTTTCCTGTAATGCTTTTGCTGTAGGTTGCAGGGGTTTCAGCAGAAGTTGCAGCATGTAATATACAAATAAGAGCTTTAAAATGAGCCTGACTGCTGGGTCCAATGCCACAAAGCTGAGCAAACCTTAGCAGTGCTTGCAGGGGCTGTATCTCTGCCCACCATGAGGTGATCCACGGGTGTTTTTCAACGTGTCCAAGACCTGGCATGAGGCCGTGGGGCTCATTTTGAGTGTCTTTCCCTCCTCCCAAGACATCACTTGCTGTGCACTAATGGCAGTGCCTTGTCTGGGTACAGACTGTCCTGGGGACGTGGGCTGGGGCTCAGCCAGGCTCCAGCTTGAGTCGTGTTTCACATGAACGTTGCCTGCTGCCTTTTAACTAAAAGACCATCTGATTTTAAAGGTTCGGTCTCTTACTATAGAGAGATCTGAAAAATGAATTTGGTGTTTAGTTGATGACTGTGGAAGGAGTGTAGTAAGAAGAACATGATGGATAAAGTTTGTATTCAGACCATGTTATACACCGAAAGAGGAACTTGGCAGAATATTGGAAGTCAGACTCATAAAATAACCCCATCTAGCTTCAGCAAACTGCCCCCGACCTTTTTACTTATTTGTTAATCTTCTGAGCTGAGCTAAATAGTGTGATCGTACTTAGCAGAGCTCTTTAAAGTTAGATTGAAGCTTGCTTGATCTGTGAAACAACTATCTCGACAGGACATCTGAACTGTGCTCATAGGGAAATGTGTGTAGCTTTTGAAACTGTCCCTTTTTCCCCAATTTTGAGGAAAAACTCTTTGACATAAGGGTTCTCCATGGGACTCTTTTCGAGGCAGTGAGCTGGAGAATCAATCCTGCTGCTGCAGACACCAGCCACACTGTAAATCTGTTATTTGCCTTCAAATGAAAACAGTGCTGTCCATCCTATACAGCTCCTCTGTGGGGTAATAATAGGATTTCAATTTCTAGGACTTTTGAACCAGTTTATCAGAGACAAAGCAGCAACTTTGCTGTTGAAAAGCTATGGGGGAGAGGAAGGGATTGCTGTATTGCAGTTGTCTTGTGCAGAGGCTGAATTTCGGTCTTGGGAGTGTTGGGATGTGCTAGGAAATGTCTTGGTGTCAGGATATGCTAGGATATGTCTTCAGGCTTAATTGCTTGTGACATTTGCATAAAAGAGGACTTGCAGCAGTGAAGGCAGTAAGATTTTACCCACAAAAGCCCTCTGCCAGGAGAGGTCGGAATCAGGTCATCCAAGTCCGACCGTACCCCTTGGGTCAGAAGAAGAGGCAGCCGCAGGCAGGAACTGCACCTTGGCTTTAAAAGCAAAGGAAGAGAGTGGATCTGAAGTACATCAAACAGAAAACTGCCCTTGGCTGAGCCAAGCTGTTAATGACCTTCAGCTCTGTTTAAGTCTGATGCAGCATGTGTTTATAACCAAGAGCAGGACTGGCTCCCCTGGGCTTAGGAAAATAAACATCTTGCTGGCGATGCCTGTGGTGGCTGGTCCTGGCCCTGCAGATCTTCCCCTGCTGCACGAGTGGGCTCCAGGGTGGATTTGGGGCTCGGAGGGGTGATTTCGAAGGGGCGTTCAGCTCTGTGCTAGGGGGCTGCTCCTGGGGAACGTTTCTCAGATGTGTCAAAGCTGCCATTGGTCAACACTCTTCCAAATCAGGTGCTTATGTGGAGGTCGTAGGACCCAACGTTGACCTCTCAGATTAGCAATCTTTAGTTTTAATCTCTGATAGTCTGGAAGATTGTTTTTGTTTGGACTTCTGGCCTTTTAAGGGTATCATTTGAAACATTGAAGTGACTGAACTTTAAGTGCTTTGGATCAGTACACGGAATCTGTTCTCTAAAGCTGTGTCTAAAACCTGTGGTCTCTAGAAGTAAGCCTTATATTTTAAAAAGGGAAGGATAAATAGGGCATCTTGCAAAATGTCCAAAAAAAAAATATTTTTTTTTCCTCAAGACTAGGAGAACTTGAGGCAGCAAAAAGGTCAGACTTTAGGAAAGTAAGGTTGGATGTATTTTACCAAAGTGTATCAGAATACAAATGTGAGTTCCCAAAACTCTGAGGAAACTGTCTGGTATAGCACATTCTGAGTGCGAAGGGCGGTTTAACTGCTGCAGCTCTGCCAACACGTCGCTGCAGAGCACGGCTGACCTCAGCTGGCACCAGGAGCAGCCGAGGCGGTGAGTGTGGGGGACTCCGGCTTGCCAAGAGGCAGGCTTAGGTTAAAATCCATGAGTTAAACTCTTCCCAGCTTTGGATCCCAACATTATTCCTGTTAAGCAGACAGCCGAAAGTGTGCGCTCGTCTTGATGCATTTTAAAAATCTGAAGGGATTAATGCTTTTTGTTGATTCTACGGAAGGTGGTTTCAAAGTATGAGGAACTCCCTCAAAAAGAGACAGGGACTGAGACTGGTTTTTAAACCTTTCAAAAATTCCCAGTTGGCCCCATGTTTTCCTACTTATGGGAACCCTTATTTCAGCAGTGATTAGCTTGATAGAAGTTTTTAATTTTTGAGTCTTCTGTCCTGTTACAGGTTCGAACTAAAAATCCTGGGGGATGGAAGTGCCTCAATTCAGCGGCTCCCGTGGAGTCGGGGCACAGCCACAATCAGCGGGCAAAGCCCATCTGTTCATCTGTTACCTGCAGTACGTGCTGGCTCTATGTGCTGAAGCCACAGAGTATATTTGTATTTCTGCTGAAATCTTCAGCTTCCTCCTTTTAATGCTCCCCTATACGTTTCCTGAAATTGGAAACGATATGTCCTGTGAAAAGCATTTGAGCTTCATTACTTTGCTGATTTGTGCATATTGCTTGGCTGGCTGTGTCTGGTGTCCCGCTGTAGCTAAATGAAATACCTTCAGCTGATATAGGGGAAAAGATTTGCGAATAAGCAGGCATGAAACAGAGGGACTTGGGAAATGGAATAAGTGCTTGTAGAATAAGGAAGGAAAAAAAGCTGTCCTTATTTCTGGCTCTTCAAGGAATTCCCAGGATTAAATATAAGCAACCTATCCTTCAGCATCTTTCCCTTAAATATAAAAGTATTTTTTTTCCTTTTGTGCTCTTGATGCTGCGTTATGTGGTAGGGACAAGAGCCAGGCCTCCAAAAATGACATAAATTTTTTTTCTCCTATTTTAAGTGGTGAAGAACAACATATTTGAGACTCTGTGTACAGGGAGCTACAGCTCAGTGCAAGCAAAGCTGACAGCATCTAGCTGTTGATGTCAAAGGCTCAGCAGAGAGAGATGCAGTAGCTCAGGTGCAATTGTTTACACTGAGGGTGGTGAGAGCCTGGCCCAGGTTGGCCAGAGAGGTGGTGGATGCCCCATCCCTGGAGACATCCCAGGGCAGGCTGGACGGGGCTCTGAGCAACCTGAGCTGGTGCAGATGTCCCTGCTCATGGCAGGGGGGCACTGGATGACTTTGAAGGTCCCTTCCAACCCAAACTATTCTGTGATTCTAGTAGCCAACCCAAGGTGCCTTGTTGGTGCTTTTAGCCCTGCGGCAGCTCGGGGTGAAGTTCTTTCTGCTCCTGCCACAGCTCTGTGTGCCCGGCTGCCCTGGCTTCCTGCGTCTCCTGCCAAGAGGAACACTCCCATATGCTGTGTCGCGTTTTCCTTCTGCTGGAAATAATTCCTTGGGATAGGAGTAGTGTATCTGTAAGGGCAGCCCTTACCTGTGCTTGGTAAGGCACAGGCTGTGGACATGCAATGCTGATAAATGCCTGTGGAGGAGGAGATGTTTTGACATGGGGTAGCCAAGGTAGGTGCTTGCTACAGCCTTTTTTTTTTCTTTTTTTTTTTTTTTACTGTGGCTCAGTCTCCTCCAAATAATCCCTTTTCCTCTGCTCGTTCCTTTCCCTGGTGGGTAAGGGACAGGCTGGGGGGCTCCAGCAAGGTGGTGACGAGAGCAGGTCGCCCTGGCCGTGGGTGCTCACTGTACATCTTGCTGTATCACTACTGCTGCTGCACACAAAACCACCCCAAAACCCACCTGCTCTCAGGCACTGGGACTTCAGCCATCCAAACCTCTCCTTTTGAGCTCTTCCTTGTGTTTATCTGCTGTGGGACAGCTGCGCGAATTGTGTTTGCCAGGAGTGAGAACGCCTGGGCTCCAGCAGCTCCAAATGCTGCATGTCAGGAGGTTGGTTACACTTGGTAATTGATGCTCCTAGAAGGCAAGCGTGAGAAAACAAACTGCAAGTTTCTGTTTTGTAGGCTAAAAGAATTTTCCTCGGTGAAACTTTGCAGGCTAGCTTTTAGGAAGGGTTTGCAAACCCTCTTAATTTGAGAGGCCATAAAAAGCAGGAAAAAAAGCCAGCAGAGAAAAGCAAATTAGGTCCCGAAGGGGGATTTTTTTTTTCTGATCTTCAGTTTGAGAACTGGAAAGAAATCCATCTGGTTCTAGGTTTCCGAGAACGAGTGCATGAGTGTTTTGCACAATGCGAAGCCTTGAAGAGGTCTCACAGGAAAACTCTGAAACAGCCTTTGAGATGAGAGAAAGGAGCCCGAGCTCGGTGCTGGGAACAGCTTTTGTTGTGCAACAGGAAAGTTGTGTAGCACAGAAACTGAGGGCGACAAGGAAGGCAAAGCCTGGTGTGCTCTCAGAGGGATTTGTGTCTCCCACAAAGCCGCTGGCTGCCCCTGACATGAAGCCACCAAAACCTTGAAAAGAACTTGGTGGAAAAGGCTGAGGGACATCCATTGCTTTGTCTCCATTATCTTGGTCCTGGTAGATGTCGGGATAGCTGGAGCACTCTGGTGTTTGTCAGGAGGAGCGTAGTGTTCCCTATGGATGTGGCTGGATCACCTGTGGCTTTATAACATGGCTGAGCTGCCACCACCACAAGCATCCTCCTCCCATGGGGACAGGGCGCTGGTGGCAGCCGGGGCCACCGAGCAGCTTGGCAGCGCAGGGAGGGCTCTGAAACATCCCACTTCCAGCACTGGGCTCTCCTGCCTTTGGGAGAGTGCCCAAGCAATAAGTTTTAGCTTTATAGCGACATTTGCTCTTGATGTACAAATTGCTGAGCTTAACAGGGACAAATGGCCAAGGCTTTCCAAACTGCCTTGGATCAAAGCAAGTCCAGGGACATTCTGGTCACGAGGACCCTGCCCTGTGAGACTCCAGCCGCCGCTTCCCTTGGACCGAGCGTGCATCTGGGCCCCGATGCACAGATAATTAACGATAATGGCTTTTCAAAAGCGTAACTCTACAGCTTGCAATGGCCTGCCAGCCAGCAATGGGCCATTGCTTTTTTTTTCCCTGAAATGTTTATGATCCTTCTTTTCCTTTCTGTGTCATGGTTGAAAGTGTTTTCTTTATTTCCCTTGAAATAATAATGTAAATCTGGGAACTGGACACCCATAGCCTGGTTGTAATTTTTTTTTTTAAGAATATGAAATGGGGAATACTTAAAATTATTCCTGGCAGCAAAATTCCTTTTTTTTAATAGATAATTTGAAGTTATTATGTTGGAAGCAGCTTTCCCCACATGTGTGTGGAGGGAGCAGAACTGAGAGGGCTCGGGGTGGCTATTGGGGCTTTCGAGGCAGTGGATGTGCCAGCAGCTCGCTGGAGCCGGCAGTTTTTCAGGTGATGGCAGGAAAAAAAACCTCAAAGGCACCATCTTGCAGTTCTTAATTAAGCCCGGTTTTTATCAATGGGAGTTTTGCCTTAGGAAGAACTGAATGATTGGGCTTTTTCAAGATCTTTTTCTAGCAGAGTCTGGTTCTTATTTCTCTTAGCTGTTCGTTTTTACAAGGCTTGGGAGCACCAGTGTTTTCTGCTATGAACCAGTGACAGACATTTGTTTCTGATTAGTATTTATTGGATTATTTTAGTCAAAAGTAAGCTTTGTGTTAGAGCCCTGCAATATGCACTTTGCTATTTGTTCACAGGACGGTGTTTTCTTTTCCTACTTGGTTCTGCATCAGTCTACTGGAAAACTGGTGCAAGGCAGCACTGCTGGGGATCTGCCCTGAAACAGATTAAACCAGATTAAAGAGATTACTGCCTCTTATACAAGCATCTATTTCTTCCATCGGTACAGGCAGCTTTCTGACTCATGGCTGGAAATAGCTGGTGTGTGTCCTTAGGCTGTGTCTGTCTTTCTCCTGCTTTTCCTAAGAGCTGGAATTAGCCCCTCTCTGGGGAAGGAGCTGCTGGTCACTCCCCAGGCTGTATTAGCAGGTAAAGCCTGGCTCAAGTGACTCGTGGCAAGATTAGCAGTAGGTACTGTTGGATTTATGGGTGTGTGTGTGGAGCTGACTAACAAAGCTTTGGAAAAACACGTGGGTAATGTTTTACGTAGCTAAAATAATATGGAAAACTTGTGTTTTAATGGTGTCTGAGTTCCTGACTTGAAGTCATATGAAAAAAGATTTCCATAGTTTGCCTTGGGATTTAAAAAGCAAATGAAAACATGGCTACTACTAAGCTAAACCCTTGACCAACGTGTTTTTCACACTGTAAATGGCTGATCTTATTTTGGGATAAAACCCCCCCAAACGGACACGGATCTTTGTGGATGAGGGTAGCTGCGGGTGAGTGAAAGTACCAGGACTGGCCCCTTGGCTTCAGGTCCTGCCCAACCTGCGTGCGTAGCTGCAGAGCTGGGGTTTTATCGTCTTTCGCTAATGTAAATCAGAGCGATTGTCCCAAAGTCAGGAGAGCGATAAGTGCTCTCGGAGTGATGTAACGCGAAACGAGAAGCAGACCTGCAGCCTTTCTTTTGCGGAAATAACAAATATGCTTTTACAGGAGAATAAATGCAGAATACTTGGCAGCGGCTCACTGTGGAGAAACAGGCAAGTTCATTTGGTTGGAGACGAAGGAAAGCTGCACAGATTCAGCAAGATTTAACTGCAGGTTGAGGCTGAGTTTTCCTTTTCCCATTGCATTATCTCCATTTTCCACAGCACGTATAAAACATTATTACTGCAAACTGCTTGCCCCAATACAGTCTCTCCATGCATATCGTACTAAGAACTATAAATCTCAGAGTTTTTATTTTTTACTGCTTTTTCTTCTCTTCCAGGACAACAGGCCTGCCCAGAGCAGGAGGTCAATGCCCCATGGGGCTGGCAGCAGCCTTGTGGACAACAAGCAGATGCTGAACATGCAGCACCATCACCCGACCCGGCTCTACCCCAACAGCGGCTCCGAGGCGGCTCTGCCAGCCCAGCTGAGTGGGCTCCACATCGCTCCTGCCCAGAGGTAGGACCAGAGCAAGGCTTCTGCTCCAGATCCCCCTGCTCTTGCTGCAGACTCAGTTTTCAGGGGCGTGCGTTGAGGCTGTGGTGCTCCTGGAGCCTCAGAGATGCTCCAGATACATGCACACACACACAAAATTAAAAAAAAAAAAAAAGGGCACAGGGGTTGGAGATGCTGAATTCTGAAGAAAATGTCCTTATGTATGTATAGAGCAACTGCAACACTGAATATAAGCTTGTAATGCTGAAGGAATGTTCAGCCATTTATCTCAGAGATGGATGAAGGTGCTGGTTTTCCAGATCTCCATAAGATCCTTCTACTGCTGATGGGGGTAGGTAGATTAGTGGCATCAGATCCAGTCCCCAGGCTGGGATTAATGCCAGGGAGTGTCACAGAAGTTAGTGTCCTGGTTTTTCAAAGTATATATTCAAGGCAGGCTGGAGGGTTTTGCCCTACTAGGAGTGGGGATCACGCCGCCACAGACCCAGGAGCAATCGCTTGGTCTGGGAGCTGGAGGTATCCGCAACTGGTAAACTGGGATGTTTATAAATGTACGGTCTGCTCAATGCAGCTGTCTGGAAGGCTGGGAAATAAATAATGCTCAGAGGAAAGAAAAAGCTTTTGTGTAGCCAAGAATGGTTTGGGTGGATAACTCGGACTTTGAGACGGGCCAGGTTGTGGACTGCAGTGCTTTCTCATGGTTTACGCTGCTGCTGATTTATGCTTTTCCAGACTGGCAAAATATTTTGCAAGAAAGTAACGTCTGTAGCAAATACGAAGAGTGAAGGGAGTCTCTTTTCAGCTCAGGAGCTCTGTGCCTGCACGAATTCATATTTCAGTGCTGCTGTGAGCCAGCTTATTCCCTGTGCTGTTCCAGGAAAGTTAATGAAGTTGGAAAGAAGAGAACCACACTAAAAACACAGAGAACAAAATCTGATCTTATCGGTGTGTGAGCCAAAAGCCAGGAGATCAGCTTGGGTGTTTGAGTAGAATTGGGTCAGAAGTGCATTCTCTTTGAATTTGTGCTTGATCAGGCTGGACTCGTCAAAACCTGCCCCTTTTCACTGAAAATGTGTGAGTGGGTGCAGTGAGGGCTGTGGCAGGGCAGGTGGGCGCCGGGGGCACACGGGGAGGGTTTGGGCTGGCCGGGAGTCGTGGGGATGGGTCCTCGGCAGCAGCACTTCGGGCCCTCGTCTTGAGAAGCTGGCAGGTCCCTCCCAGAAAATGAAGCTTTGTTTTTTTATTCGAAAGTGAATTTTTTTTTGGTGTTTTTGTGGTGGGTTTTTTTGGTGTGTGTGTTTTGTTTGTTTGTGGTGTTTTTTTGCGGGGGGGGAGGTTGGTTTGTTTGAAAGTGATTTTTTAATTTTTTTAAGTGGGCACGAATATAATGCTAGTGGAGAAAATGAGTCAGATGATGGCTAAATATGTTAAGCTGTCTGGGGTTTGGGGCTCTCGCTATTTTTATTGGTTTTATGATGACCTTGATGACCTTCTCCTTAAAAAGGAACGGGAGCCCCTTCCCAGGGAGCTGCGCTGTGGGGCCTCAGCAAAGCACAACAGCACGAATTCATCTCTGCTTAGCAGGACACTTAAACACGCACCTGAAATATTTTTTTTTATCCGAACTACGCTTTTCATGTTTGGATGTATCAAATGAGCTGGAGTGATGGTTTAAATGACTGTTCGTTGTTTGGCATACCCCAGTCATGCCACATACAGACAAGGAGCAGCCTCGGGGCTGGATGCTGAAGGTGGGCATGTGGTTGGGGGGTAGTTGTGGGGCTGCTCTTGTGTCCCGTCCTCGGTGCTGTGCAGCCCCAGGGGGTGTTTCTCACTTAAACTGTGGGTTGGTTCTCGCAATTGGACACTGTTAAGATGCAGCTGGGCCACCTTCTCTAGACTGTGCTTTTGCCAAGAAAGGTTGGACCAGATGATACTTGGGGTCCCTTCCAACCTGGTGTTCTGTGGTAATGAAATGGATCTTTTAATGGAGTCACTTACAGAAACACTAACCTTAAAAGAGGCATTTGTGGAGGGTGAGGAGACTTGCTGTCCTGTCTGTGCCTGGCAGCAGCACCCGCTCTCCCCATGCCAGATGCCCTAGCAGTGGTACAAGGAGTGGGTGGATTCCCTGGCCCTACATAATTAATGAAATGCATTGCTTTACCTTTCTTTTTTTTCCCTCAAATAAATTCCATGTGTGGCAGAGCGATTTCCAGTGCTTGTAAGCAGCTGCCCTCTTTCCTGAAGGCATCTGGTAACAGGGCCAGCCCTGGCTGTGTTGCTCAATCGCAGCTGAACAGGAACAAGTTTAACTTCCCTGGTTCGGTGGCTGTTCGGGGACAGGCGTACCTCCAGGCAGAGAAACGCCTGGGAACAGAGAGGTGTTTCACGAATCTGTGGGAATGCGGAGATTTCAGTACCTCCCTGATGTGCTGACAACTGCTGTTTCTGTTTGACATGAGCCTCCCTTGCTTTTCTTTAAAACAGCCTTGACCCCTTGAAGTCTCTCCCACGGAGCAGAAATGGGATTGATGTGGAGTCAGATGTCTACAAGATGCTTCAGGATTATGAAAAGCCCATTTCGGAGCCTAAGCAGTCTGGATCCTTCCGATACTTGCAGGGCATGTTGGAGGCTGGTGAGAATGGTAAGGAGGTTGTCACCAATTGTGTGTCCCAACAAGTCCCCTACACCTCCCCAGGACCGGGGCTGTGGCACTGCGATGCCATGGGACTTGAGCCATCATTTAGTCCCTCTGTACCCTGTTCCATGGCCATGCGCCCACCAAGTTGCTGTTGCAAACTTAACCTCCTGCTCCTTCCCTTGCTGATGTCCAGAAGGACCCATCTGTGATAGCTGGTGGGGTGGGTTCGCAAACTCTTCTGTCACTTTACAGCATGTCAGTTGGGTGCTGAGGCAGCTCAGCTTAGCACAGGGGCGTCCAAGCACCCTGTGAGGGGGAACGCTGGGATGGCAGGTTTCAAATCAGGATTTCAGATGCTCAGGCCAGCATCTGGGGGCTTAACAAATGTTGTGGATTACTTGAGCATCGTGTGAAAATAGGATTTGCAAACAGCTTCTACATGGCAGCTGTTTTCCTGAGATCGTTTATGAAATGTAATGACCTAAAGTGGTTGCGTAAGATCACCATGAAGAACCATAGGCCTGTTTAAGTAAATGGCATTTGCATAAGGACATGGGATGGTCATCAGTAGTGCAGGGATAGAGATCAGGAGCTCTTGGCTCACTTCTCAGGTCTGTCACAGCTTCCGGCCCCTGTCGTTAACACAGGCGGGAGCCAACTCCATGCATTAAATAATAAGATCCCCAAACTATACATTTCAGGTTCTTTTTATTTGCCTTTCAACCTTAAGTCCATTGGGGCTTTTACATTCGAACTTTCAGGCTTTGCTTTACAATCATTAGGGCAAGACTTTTCTTTCTGCTTCCTTCCAAGAGCCTCATTATCTGATCATGTGAATCCAGGAACTTAGATTTTATGGGAAAATACTAACTACTGCAAATCTCATTATGAAGCCATGAGAGGCAGCAAGTCAGGCTGTTGCACTTCAGTTTCTGTGTATATAAAATGACTGAGAACCCTTTTCTTTGACTACAAGGATATTGGGTTTTGCTTCACAAGAAGCGTTATCACAGGTAACTTGTGAGAATTGAGAGTTTCCACCAATTTTAGTTTTCTCAGTGGTACTGAGGCATGTCTGCAAAGCACGAGATTAGGATCGGCCTTGGAAGTACTGCGTGTAAATATTATAGCCCCTCCTTAGCTGGCAGGAAAACTGCTGTTAATTACAGGCTCCAGTTGCACCTTCACTGAGAGCAAGCACGAGCAGCTTCCCGGGGTGATGTCTGCTGCCCCCCCGGGCTCTCCTCATTAGGAAGACGCAAATAGGAAGCAACTGTGTAAATCCCAGTTAATAACACTACTGCCTTTCTCTCTGCTCTGTGCCAGGGAAAAGGAACAAAATTGAAACTTTGCCTCCCCTCGCATCCTGCAGCCCTGGGCTGGCAGAAACCCAGCGCTGCCCTTTGCAGGGAAGGAAGAAAGAAAAGGGGATGGGCTGGGGAAAGGGGAGGATGAAAAGATGCCAGGACAGTCTCCAGACCCTGGGATTGTCCCAGCCAGTCCTGGGTGTCTGCTCACCCCAGCAGTGTCTCAGAGCCAGCCCATCGCTGATGCAGCCCCTGCATCTTTGGTCAGAGTCTGAGGCTGAGGGGATGCTGATGGGTACCAGGAGGCTGGAGATGTCACCTGCAGGGCTCTGCCACCGGCTGCTGCCCTCTTGGCTGTGCTGCGCTGCGAGGACGTGTGACTGGCTGCAGGCACAGGCTCGCTCCTATGTCAGCCTTTACAACGCTCTCAGTGTTTATTTCATAAGGGATGAGAAATGAAGTGAAAAGCATCTCTCCTGGCATGAAGCTCTGCGCTGTTTCGGCATGGTTGAAATCCTCAGAAGTGTTTCTGCTAGATTGTTTTACAGCTTCCACCCCTGCTGCTTTTTCCTTAAGCCTAAAATTACATACTTTTGCCTGAGCCTGCTATGCGTTGTCCTTTTAAAGTCTGGATCTCCTCTCCTGAAGAGCTGAGTGTCCCAGACAATGACCTGTTTTATGTGGAAGGTGTTTCTGCTGGAAGCTGTATCTTCTTCAGCATCACCAGCCCCATCCCGCACCCTTAAGGAGCAACGCTTCCTGCTGAGATCTGGAGGAATCACAGCAGTGTCTGTAGGTGTCCCTGGTGAGGCAAGGATGAGCACTGCAGCTGCAAACGGGGATGGTGATGGTTAAGATTGTGAAGTTAAAGCATCTCGCTGCCTTGCTGAGGACCATAAAAATGTGATGAGAGGTGGTGGACTGGTAAATAGAAAGAAATGATTAGTTTTTTGGGAGCGCTCTCTGCAGGGCTTGTCTTGCTGTAATATGTCTTTTTTTTTCCTTCCCCCACCCCGCCCCCTTTAAAGCAGCTTAGCCAGGCATTCTGCCTGAGAGACAGCGACAGCTTAACTGTTAGACGTTGGCAGATGAGCGTGTCTAGTCCGTATCTCATGCTGGGGAAGCCGCCAGCTCGAGCAGTTATTTCGGTTTATTCCCAGCAAGGGAGCGGAAGGACTTGACAAGGGAGCTTGGCTGGAGCCATCTGAGTGCTTGGGGACCCCTGGGGTGGAGCAGCCCCGACTGCTCCTGGGCAGGCAGACTTGCATGTACCGAGGTGCTCAGCATCTCCAACCTATATTATGTCTTGGGAATGTGAGGTTTGGTGGGAAATCAGTTATTTTGGTTTTACGTACTTGGCTGGGACCATTGGCAGTGTTGGTCGCTGGGTCAGAGCCACAGCTGGAGAGATGGGATCTGCTGGATGAGGGTCCCTGTGTGTCCCCAGGGTGGCCCTGGCAAGACAGGGTCAGGACAGTGGGTGCTCTGAGATGTGCTGGACGGGGGAATGGGGATCTCTCAGTGGAAGGAAGCTCGGTCGAGCAATGCCCCATAAAACATACTGTGTGAACCTGCATGGGATCAGCGAGCGACCACCAGTGATGATGCACTGGTTCCAGGTCCTAACAATTCATTTTGGGAAATGCGAAGATGTTCCTGGAGCCAGAGTGGATGCTTCAGATCAAGATCCAAGTGGAGTTTTCCAAAACCGATGCAGCGCATATGGACAACTGGGTCAGAAAGTGCCTGGGCCCTGCTGAGACCTCCTGGGCATCGTGGGCTTTACGCGTGTGTTGAAGATTGACCATGGCCTGAAATACCCTGGAAGCTTGGGGAGCGTAGGAAGCCCAACACCAAAGAATGGCTTATTCATCCATGAGTTCCTCTGCTTCTTTTCTGAACTGTGTCAGCTGATGGAATAAAATACATTATCCTTCTTCATGAGCTTCTCCTTTCTATAACCTTAAGTCATCACAGAGGAATGACAGATCAGTAAATGCCCAAAAGACCAGTCAGTTGTGAGCCATGAAAAACCATGCGGTGAATACTAGAAGCTTTTAAGTGTCACAGTGGTTGGCAACAAGCATGTTTGTATTGTCTGAAGTGCGATGGCAAATGATAGATGATGTGTAGGGAGCGGGACTGCAACACTGAAAACTTTTCCTTGATATTGTTCGTATGCGCAAAACTTTCATTCCTTCCTTTCCCGTTGTTGGACCTCTATGAAAGGAGGCTTGGTGCCATAGAAGACCTTATCTTCTATCACAATATTTTATTTCAGATTATTTGAGATTAAATGAGTGTGCTAAGAAGAAAAATACATGTAATTCTATTATTGTTTGGTTTAACTTGCCTAATTCTCCAAAAGGCTTTCATCTTTATCTCCTTGCCTGATGGTAGATCTACCAAGTGCACCTGAAATGTTGGTGTGATAGAACCTCTTCTTTCTGGAGCTTTTCTGAGATTTTTGCTATTTATCTTTAACTCACTAGATAGCATTGCAGCCAAATTAATCTCTCATCTCTAGATCAAGGCTACTTTGCCTTTTGAGCAGAGACAAGTACTGAGTTGGTGCTGTCACAGAGCATGGATAGACCATCTGCTGATGCAGCCAAGAGCTTCTGCCACTGTTCATGCTTCATTAGGATGAGCAGAGGGGTCAGCACAGCATCCTCTGGTTGTCTGCAAACCTGAGTGCTGTGTGACTTTTGAGATAATTGATCTCACTAATTTGCTTTTTACTTCCTTACGAGCAAGTTGCAGGTTCTGTTGTAACAGGCAGAGGCTCATATGACTCCTTTAGGGATAAAAAAAATAGCCCCAAGAGGACAAGTTTTTAATTTGTGACTGTTTTAAAATTCTTGGCAGGTGAAAAACTCGACAAACTGAGCAACCCCCGAAATATCAAGTCCCCAGTGCCAAAGCTTGGCGGTGCCATGTCTGGGCTGCAGATGCTCCCCGAGTGCACCCGCTGCAGGAACGGCATTGTGTAAGTGTCACATCTCGCCACGGCCTCCGGTTCAGTGGGGATGGTGATGTAGGGACGCAGCTGGGTCAGGTCCTACCAGACCTGTGGGTTAGAATTTACAGCAGAGTATCTTGGAATTTCTAGCAGAATACTTTGAATCCCTTTCTGGGTTTTGCTAACCTTATATATAAACCTGGAATTGAGGAATATGGTTTGGATTGCCCCTTTTAAGGGAATTTTGCAGTAAACAGGGATGATTCATGGGATGGTTTCTGCCCTGCTTATCATAGTAACTGCCCAGGGACCATGAATAGCGCTGACACTTTTTCACTGCCTTGCAGAGAGAGAAATGCTTTGAGGTTCAAGTAGAAGAGGTCTCTGGATTTTTTTTGTTTGTTAATGAGTTACTCTCAGACGGGTGGATATTGGGTCTGACTTCAGGGAATATAGGCACTTTTGTGCTTCATGTTATTGCAATTTATGTTCTGTTGTAATTAACGTTCTGCTTAAGCCAGATTTGCTGGCTGGCTCTGCTCTGTAAATTCCTGTAACAGTGTTTCTGGCTGGTGCTGTGAGCTGTGGGTCTCTGCTCCGCGAGCCGTGGTGCCCATGTCCCCAGCCCTGCTGGCAGCACTCGGAGGATGCGGCTCCTGATATTCAGATCTGGGCTTAGTATGATATTCGAGGCTCAGCTTTACATCGAGCTGTGGTGCGGTGCTGCAGAGGCTGTAGATAAATGGGAATGGAGCATCCCTTGCCGCAGAAATACAGTGGAGTGGGATGGCAGCTTTGGGTGGGCTGGCGTGTTGGGATGGGAACTCGCCATAAAACCCTTGCTGCTTTCCTTCACTCACCCCATTTACTCAAGGCAGCAGGAAAAACTATTTTTGCTGGTTATTGCCCCGTCTCACTCCAGCTCTCCCCATCTCTCACCAGGGGCACAATCGTCAAAGCTCGGGACAAGCTCTACCACCCTGAGTGCTTCATGTGTGATGACTGCGGCCTCAACCTGAAGCAGAGAGGGTATTTCTTCATCGAGGAGCAGCTGTACTGCGAGACGCACGCCAAGGAGAGGGTTAAGCCCCCCGAGGGATATGACGTGGTGGCTGTTTATCCCAACGCCAAAGTCGAACTTGTCTAAACCCGGGCTGCGCTCTGGAGAGGTCGGGTGGCTGCGCGCCCACCCACGTCCTCCCCGCCGGCTGCGCAATGTGGCTGTAATCAACCCCGACTGCCAAAGCCCAAGTTAAAATGCCTTTTCCTAGATAAAACCGTTTACACTTGGGATCTCCAGGGGATGGTGTTGAAAGCATACGAACAGGTTTTTTCCTTCTTTTTGACACTCTGCTTTTTTGGGTTGCCGTGTTGAGTTATTAGTCTGTGCCATAACCTTATCCATGATCTGTGTAAATACTGATTAATTCTCTACTCTGTTTCATATAAAACCAGTATTCCTTTTTTTTTTTGCCCCCCTCTTCTGAAAAAGCAAGGAAGATGTTTTAAAAGCTCAAAGAAAAGAGGCACTTTAACAAAAGAAGCTGACTCCTATATCCTGACCTTAATCTCCTGCCCTCCGGCTGCCCAAAGGATTAAAAACTGACCCCTTGAGGAGTCTGAGATGTGGTATCAGTGGGTCAGGGTCCCTGGCTCAGCCCCATCCCAGCAGATGTGCCCAGAAAGGGCAATCTCTTAAAACAGTATTTGCTGTGAAATTCCCTAGGTTGGGGCACTGCTGTTCAAGGCTGAGACGGACTGATCCAAGTTCCCTGAGAGATCTCCACACTAAGCGTGTGATGAGGGGCCTTTTTGCTTTTTTCTTTCTTTCACTCCTAATTCAGTTGTTCTATCATCTAATCACCCGAGCAACACCTTTATAGGGCACTGAAATAGCACAGAGCCCACCTCTGCTATTCCCATCTCCTGCACTCCTGCCCCACACCTGTCCTGCTTTGGCTGTTCTGACTCTTCTCCAGCTTTTGCAGTATTTTTTAGTCCTTTATTTCTAGATCCCCAGACTGCTACCATCTTGGTCTGCCAGGGAGGTGGTGATGAAATCCCTCCAGGCACTTAGGAAGTAACTGGAGTTGTGGTGAGCCTAGATATGAGCCTGGAGTCCAGAGGCAGCAGGTTTGGATTTGTACCTGTATCCCAAGGCTGCACTTTCAGCCAGGTCCGTCATCCACTTTATTTGATGGGGAAACGTTTCTGAGGATCTTGGGATGTTGCTTTGTTGGAGAAATGTTGTGGGGTTTTTTTTCCTGTTAATTTTTGGAGGGGAGAGAAAGAGTTGTCACCCAGCTGCTGGGTGCCACTGTGGGTGGTGATAGGAGCTGTGTGTTTGGTACCATGAGGGTGGTTCTACTTTGCAACAGTCTCCTTCCTGCTCCTCATGTGAGAGAGGGAGGCCGGGTTTGGAAAAGAAATGTCTGTACTCATTTCCCTTCCGTGGAAAAGGAAAATAAGAGATGGGGCAATGGCCAAAGCATTCTTTCCCCTCTGGCTCTCCATAACAGGGGTCTGAGAAATCTGGGACTGGAGGAGGGTAGGGAGTGTTATCTTGGTTAGGGCTGGGCACGCGATTTCTTCCTACAGGTTCTGCACCCCAGAGGGAGTAAGGATTTTAGGGTGTTACGTGGCCACATTTAGACATTTTTGCATGGTGCAGCTCCTGCCCGGTGCTCGGCAGGGCTGGGCTGCCCGAGCCTGCATCCCGGCTGGGTACCACCTGGCAGCCCCAGGGATGCTGGCCCTGCGCATTCCTGCTACCAGCACAACATTCACCTGCCCTTCCTGCCATTGGGATTTTTAATTACTAAAGTACAAGAAACACATGGAAAACTTTATTACAGTGCTGAGCCTTGTTTTTCTTGTATTTGCATAGCCTAGCTTGGTAGGTTGGACCATCTGAGGGGAAATACTTGGGACAACTGTAAATGATGAGGAGACTAACAATAATCAGGTGGGAAGTGTTGCTGCCCTTGTTTTCAGGCCTTTACTTGGAGCTCATTAGTTGGCAGATTGTCAGAGATTGTCAGAAACATTTGTTCTGAATTCCTCCATTAACCTCATGCATTGCTGGGCTGAGCTCTGCTGCCTGTTGTGTTAAAGTTCAGGCTTTCCCCCAAATGCAGGACTGAATCCAGCTCAGCTGAGCGATGGAAAACTCAAGACACAAACAGTCCTGGAGGCTTTTCCCATTTTCCACCTAGATATGGCAGCAGCTGCCAGCTGGGGCTGCGTCACCCTCTACAGCTCTTGTCCCCTGTTCAACTCCATCTGGTTGTGCTGAGGGGGATGCCAGGCGTCTTGCAGCCCTGGCATGGAGGACACCTTCGAAATTCATAAATGGTTTAATTGCCATCATTTTGAATGCATGAGCAGGCTGCTGGCAGGGCATCCTTGGCGGGGTTGCCTGGCTGCTGCACCAGTACAGCACTGGGAGCACTGGGCATGGGGCTTTTCATTAAAGTTAAAACCAAGTTCCAAGAAATCAATGTTTCCATGCAGTTGCCTCATAATATCTTTTCTTAGGAGTAATCAATTCCTTTGATCCTCTCCCAAGGAGCCTAAAGCTGGAGCCGCCTCGCACAACCCCAGCCTGGGGCGCATTGCTTCCTGGTTTTAGGCTGTGTCATTGACATTATGGGGTTTGTGGGAGCTGCCGCAAGTGAGGCTCCCGTGTCCCCAGGTAACGCTATTTAACTCTGTACAACAGGAGGAGAGTGCTGTTTGTATGAAATACAAAATAAAGTTGTATTGTCAGTTTTATGTCTCGCGTTACTGAGCGTGGCCTTTGCACGGTCCCTGGCTGGGTCTCTGCCGTGGCAGCACCTGTACGTGCGGGGATCACTCAGCATCCGGATAAGGAGGACGCTGGATAAACTTTAAAAAGCGTCTTGGAGACAAAGAGCTGCGCTTCTCAGGGCATTGGGCATTAAGACCCTTGTTTGAGGTTTGATCTGTATTTTGGTGGGGTGTCGTTTGGTTTTAGGTTGGGCTTCTTTTGGTGTGTTTGTTTTTGTTGTTGTGGGGGTTTTTTGGGGTGTGTTTTTGGGTGGTGTGTTTTTTGTTTGTTTGGGGTTTTTTGTATGTTGTGGTTTGTTTGGTGTGTTTTGTATTTGTTTCGTTTTTAACTCCCAAGACCTTCCTGGGACCCTGCATGCATTGGGTGCAGAGGTGGGAAGGACCATCCTGTCCCTGCCCAGTATGAGAACAACCACGGGTGGCTGGCTACCCTCACCCTGCAGTGGTCCAGAGCTTTATCGCGTCTGCCTGTGCGTAAGGCTGTTCCCAGGGTACCATCTCCCACCTGATGGCCCAGGCTGTCGGGGAGCTGCAGCTCTGTGGGGCTGAGGGTGTCACCTGCCCTGTCACCATGGGAGGGATCTGGGCAGCACCCAAGCTGGAAAACATCCTTCTGCCCAAGGATAATGTAAACCTCAGTACAGCCATAAGCAAACAGTGCTCTTAAGAATCCCTTTGCACAGTTTTGGCTGTGGCACTGCTCAGGCTCATTGCCTGAGCCCAGAGCTGTAACATCAGCATGGCAGGCACAGAACTGGTCCCCAAATCCCTGTCCCACCCTACCACTGCTGACCCTTGAACAGCAAAAAACTGATGGGTGGCAAGAGCATGGGGATCAGGAGGGTGAGGGCAGGCTTGATGTATCATAGAGAGGTTTGCTTATGTAGCTAAATCTCAATAGGTCTGGTTTTAGTGGTTGATTGGTATTCAATTCACTGATATGTGGGAAAGTCGGAAGTAATGTGGGTTAAGTGCCTCCTGCAGATATTTAATCTAAAAGGTTTTATTTGGAAAGCATTCATATATGGAACTTGTTGCTTGTACATGCTTAAAGATTTTTAAAAAGATGAAGCCCCAGAGGATCCACATGTGGCATGAAAGGTCTTTATAAAGTTTGGGTCAGTGGAACTCCACATCTAATTTCTGTGCATATTCAAATAATTAACATGCTTATGACTCCCTAGCCAGTGATTTTTCCATTCACCCTCGAATGCATAGATACGTCAGATGTGTTTCTATGTTATAGGCATTGTGATATCCAGCCCCTGCTGCTGTGAGGCGTCAGTCCCGCGACTGAGCTCTTGGGGTGATCCCTGACTGCGAGACCAGAGAGGGGGACACAGGGCACCTGGCACAGCCGCCTTGATCTGACCTGCCCAACCTTGGGAGCCTTCACTGAGCTGCGTTGGAAAAAAGCAATATATAAGATCAAACACAATGAAAGGCACTGTTTATTAACTAAATGAGGTGGGACTAGGGCCAAACTGATTCAAGTTCTAATTGTTTAACTTTTTCCATGTATCATCATTAAAGTTTCCTACTTAGCCAGGCATTATTTCCACTACCACACCCCTTTTCTTCTGCTGCTTTTGTTTGGAGTTGTTTAACTTTGCTTTTGTTATTGGATGGCTGCCCCAGGGACCTTAAAAAAAAAAAAACAAACAAAAAAAACAAAAAAAACCCAAAACCTCAGCTGGTTACATTTGTATTAGGATAAAAGTCCTTGTGCCATAGGAGGGGAGGTAAAGGGAAAGAGGGTCTTTGCAAAAGTTCCCTCTCCTCCCTTTCTCATGTGTGAAAAAGGCTACTTTAATTACTTTAGGGAAAACTCTTCCCCACGTGTATAACAAAACAGTAAGTGCACTCCCCTGCCAGTTATTTTTGCCTCTGTTTTTCTCCTTGGGAAAGCACAAGCTGTCAGGAGACACCCACAGAGATTCCCCCAGCCCTGGAGCAGCTTCTTGCACTTCAGTGTTTAAATATTTTGAATTTTTACATAGTGCTAAAGCGGTTCTTTTGTGTACAGAGAGCTAGTGGGGAGAGCCTGGGCTGCAGCCAGCACTGCTGCTTTGGGCAGTTAATGTGCACAGGATCGCTTTCTTGCTGTGCAAAGATGCTGCTCAAGCATGCTTCAGGCTTTTAGGTTTGTTAATGATAACAGCTGCTACTTTTTTTTTAAATAAACAGCTTAGTTCTTTGCTTCCTCACCCAAGGGGTGCTGGGGGATTAGTGGCAGATGTCTGTCCTCCCAGAGCTGACTGGTTTAGAGCAGACGCAAGCTGCTGGCACCATGGGATGGTGGTGCTGGTGCTCACCTGGGGGACTCTGAGCACCATGCTTGGAAAAGCTGGTTGGAAGGGACCTCAGGAGGCCACCTGGTCCCTGCTCCTGTCCTCAGGCAGCACCTGCATCCCTCTCAGGAGGCATTTAATCTGTCCTTGGTTGGAAATTCCCAGCTCCCCAGGTATCATGTACCAGGGTGTTTCCCAAACACTGTTGGAATAATCTCCCCAGAGAAGTGGTAGATTGCCCAACATCGGGATACTGGGCCAGCTTGTCCAGACTGGGCTTTTGCCAAGGAAGGTTGGACCAGATGATCCTTACTGTCCCTTCCAACTTGGTGTTCTATGATTTTGTGATCTGTGGGTTGCATGGGATGCACAGGCGTGCATCAGTTGCATGACGTGCAGAGGAATGTATGGGATGCAGAGGGTTGATAGTGGTATTAGTAAATAAGTGGGGGGGCGTGGGGCTATATAGGATGTGTAGGGGGTACGTAGGGTGCACAGCAGCAGAAGGGGCACATGGGGTGCCTGTGGTGCAGGGGCATGGGGCTGGCCAAGCCCCAGCCCGGCCCCGCCGGCCCCGCCGGCCCCGCCGGCCCCTGTGCCTGTCTCTTGCACCATCTAGCGATGGAAACCGAAATATCCAGCGGTTTCAGGTAGGATGGGAGGAGAACCTGCGCTGTGAAGATTCCCAGCATTGTGGGGTGGTTCCCGGGTGGGAACAGCCAGGTCCACCTGGAGGGTTTCTGAGAAACCTCTAGCAAAGGCTGGGCTGGGAGAGCCGGGTGTGAGTAGCAGCAATGGGTTTGAGCCCGTCCGCTCAGCTCTTGGGTGCTGTCAGACGTCCTGTCTCTCCTCTTGCCTTCCTGTGCTCTGACACAGCCGTGCCTGCCCTGCCCCACATCACTGTGCCCTGACCCACATAGAATCACAGAATAGCGTGTGTTGGAAGGGACCTTCAAAGCTCCCCCAGTGCCACCCCTGCCATGAGCAGGGACATCTCTACCGCGATCAGGTTGCTCAGAGCCCCGTCCAGCCTGGCCTGGGATGTCTCCAGCAATGGGGCATCCACCACCCCTTTGGGCAACCTGGGCCAGGCTCTCACCACCCCCAGTATAAAATTTCTTCCTCATGTCTAACCTGAATCTCCTCCACTCCTTTAGTTTAAAACCATCACCCCTTGTCCTGTTGTAACACACCCTTCTAAAAAGTCTGTCCCCATCTTTCCTATAGGCTCCTTTTAAGTACTGAGTCACTGTGCCCTGACCCACATCGCTCTGTCCTGCCCCAAAGGCCGAGGGGACCTGGACGCAGGATGGGGTGATGCTGCTCCTCGGTGCATCTGCTCCTGCTGCAGAGCTACGGTGGAAGCGTGTGCTGGTGCCAGCTGGCAGGGCTGGCACCCTGACCAGGCCAACCTTACCTGACCAGAGTGACATTACACCAGGTAAAATTACTGAAGTCCTTGGTGATTGGATGATGGATGGTCTTGGGAAAGCTAGCTCCACTTGAGTATAGATGCGTTTTAGGGGGGTTTTATTGCAAATCCTCACACATGTGCTACAGGCAGGTGCCCTGGTCCATCTCTGTTATAATATTCTTACCACAAATATGATTGCCTGAAAAATAACGATGCTGAGTGCTTGTCTGCCCAGCTCTGCTTAGGAGGGGAAAAGTTCATGCACTAGTGCCAGGAACTGGAAAGCGATGGCCACAACTGCCCCTAAAAGCTCCAAGCCCTGTAAATTAATATGGTTTCAAGTGAGAATTGCACTGGCCAGTTCTCAGTCCTGCTCTGTGGATACACACAGCCGCATTGCACTGCTGAGAGAGCAGCAAGGCTGGAATGAGCCAAGAGTCTTTTCCAGCATTGCCAAAGATGGTTTTTTCCCAGATGCTATCTGTCCAGTGAGACATGGCCCTGATGGACATGAGCACCGGCTCCAGCCGTGTCAGGGCGGGTAGCAGGCAGGAGTGTAAGCTCAGGGTTTGGGGCAGAGCACGGCCATACTGCGCTCTCACGCATGGAATCCCTTGGAGGACACTCTGCAGACTCAGTAAACACACTTACAAAATGGATTTTGCTTTGCCCCATCGATTAACAAGCTTCCACATGATCTGAGTGCTACACAAGCAACATGGAATTACAGAACTCTAAATTATCACGTGTTTTCTTAATTCCCAGCTCTCAAGGTGCCTCCTGGGAGGGTGACCCAGTCCCAGCAAGGCAGAGGATCCCTTGAGAGGGGCGTTGCCCAAGCAGAAGAGGGAGAGTGGAGCTGCCATGAGCAGTAACCACCCTGAGCCAGGGCACACCAGGAGCTCCGGTGACAGCCACGCCGGTGGCAGTGTCGCAGGGTGAGTGTGACGGGACTGCACATGGCAGGAGCCAGGCAGCTCAACAGCCACTGGGCAGCTTCCAGCACTGCAGTACCCCATCGGTGCCACTTCCCCAACCAACCCCTGTCTGACTGGCTTAGGCCACGTTAGAAAATCCTGTTGCACAAGAACAAAATATTTGCACAAAAGATGGTTTCTCAACTATGCAAAGATTCGCTCTTTCTCCCCCTGTGACTCCTTTGCTTTGCCAGCTCCTCAGCATCTGATTTCACTTTACAGGAATCTCTCCATCCTTGTTTCCCACACACTGCTCTTTATTTAATAGCTGAAAGTGTATTTTAGCAGGTTGTAGTGAAATGCACTGACAGCTTTCAGAGGGGTCATTTGGAAGAATTAGGACCAGTCCTTCCGCTACAGCGAATTTCCTCTGTGACTGCCCGAGCCGTTTACTGGCCGCTAATTCCATGTGGCATTTGTAATCTCCATGCCTGGGCTGAAGCATCCCAAATGTTGGATGATAAGTGGGGTTTGCAACCTGGGGAGCACCTGGCAAAGGCTGGCAGGAGAGCAGCATCGCTCTGGGCTAAAATGATTGTATGCAGTAGTTAGTGGTGCTGGGGCAGAGCTGGCAAGAACTAGAGGTATTTCTATAACTACTAATTTATGCAAATTCACAACGTAAGAGAAAACCTGTTACTGTTTTCATGTTGAATGCTTGAAATTTATAATACATTAAGGATTCATCCGCAAACCAGGTAAACTTGCATATGCCATCTATGTCTACCGCCTACTCTGGATACATTAAATTTGCAGATCCACCACAGTTATTTCTGAGCACTGCGAATTATTCCTCTGTAAACAACTACTGTTGACTAAATAATTATTAAGATTGCATTAACATTAATGCTTAAGACAATACACTCCCAGTTCCTCATTTCCTCATGGGAGCAGGCATGTGTTGCCTGTCTCTGCTGTGGTTCTTGCACAGCTCCAGGGCGGGGCAGGCTGCCTGCCGCTGCCTGCGAGCCCCTGATCTGCCCGAACCGCCCCCGCCCACCCTTATCACTGGGGACAGCTTTGGCTGTGGGCTAGCTCAGGCCTGGCAGTGAGATGTCACCTCCAGCCTCTCTCGAGGCAGGAGGTATCTAAACTTGCCCCATTTTCTGCATGACATTGGTTCTCTGTCTCTTATCCTGAGGAGCAGCAGATCTCTGCCTGGCCCGGATAAATGCTGCCATCTGCTTTTCCTCCTCGGGCACTGCCGCAGCCATTGCTCCAGGTCTGTGCCTTTACCTTCTATGTAACCTTCTCATCATCCCTGCCAGACAGATGTTTCCCCAGCCTGCCCTCACCCGCTGCCGGCACAGGGACCCTCAGCTCTGCACAGCCAAACTGTCCCATTTTTGAATGGGCACCCTGCTGTACCCCTCCAGGGAGCTGAATCCTTCAAGCAAGTCAAGTGCTGTGCATATTTCAAACACCACCATGTTTCTGAGTGCCCCTTGAGTTATTTCAGAAGATGACAGTGTTGCTCAGATTTCTGAAATGGCTTTAGCAGCTATCTACATATCTCGCTCCAGGCAAAGCCAAGAGTCACGTGTGAAACAGTAATAGTTAACAGATAGCAAACGGGAATATAAAAAGCTCCTCTCCCGAGGCCAGACTGCTACAGGCTCCTTCAGCAGTGTCTGCTCTGACCTTGTCTGTTGCATAAACACCACTGGGAAAAAGCACTGGGCTGCAGATAATCACAGATTTTCAGGGGCTGCGAGCACATTTGATTTCTAAAGCTGTGTCAGATGCTTAGTTTTTCCCATGCCAGTGCGTAGGAGGGGCTCACATCGCTGCTGCCTCCAGCAGTATTCTGCGTATCACGGAGTGCTCCTCCCGGCAGCCCCCCCAGCTTATGGTTTGATCGAGAGCTGTTCTAGTTTCCTATCTATTAACTATTATCGTGACTCTCGGTTTCGCCCATCTCTCGCAGGGTGCATTGTGCAGTGATATTCGTCCATCTCGCAGCGGCATTACTGGGAGAAACCTGGTTCGGGTTCCAGAAGGGGCTGGTTTCAGGGCTTCGGAGGGAGCTCGGGGCGGTGGAACCATCGCGTTGCTCCCAGTCCCACCGGGCGCCGATTTCTAACCGGCAGCAGCTGCCGAGCCAGCCCGCCCATCCCAGCCGTGCGGCCGGGCGGATGCCGAACCGCCGGTACCGGCGCAGCCCTGACCGCCGCGGCTGACAGTCAGGAGTCCCCGAGCGGCGATTTAAAATAAATCTGCGAAATATTCTCGGCGCAAAACCGGAAAATGCCTCCTTGGAAAGCTCTGGAGCCGACTGCGAAGCAAACGTGAGTGCCCAGGTGCCTCCGGCCCCGGGGATGCTGAGGGGCCGGGGGCCAGCAGCATCCTCTCCTCACCGCCCCCCGGAGCGGGGCCGCGGGCACCCGCCGGGACGCGCCGCCTCCGCGGGGGGCCGGGCCGGGGCGGAGCCGCCGTGCGGGGCACCCGCGGTGCGCGCAGAGCCGCGGAAGACCCGCGCCGCGCCATGCGCGACTACGATGCGGCCACCGCCTTCCTGGGCGAGTGGGGCCGCTTCCAGCGGCTCGTTTTCTTCCTCCTCAGCGCCAGCATCGTCCCCAACGGCTTCAACGGGATGTCGGCCGTCTTCTTGGCCGGCACCCCCGAGCACCGGTGCGCCGTGCCCCGCGGGGCCAACCTGAGCGGCGAGTGGCTGAACGCCAGCATCCCGCTGGAGCTGCGGGACGGCCGGGCGGCTCCGAGCCGCTGCCGCCGCTACAGCCTGGCCGCGCTCGCCAACTTCTCGGCGCTGGGGCTGCTGCCGGGCTCCGATGTGGAGCTGGGGTCGCTGGAGCAGGAGCCGTGCCTGGACGGCTGGGAGTACAGCCGCGACGTCTACGACTCCACCATCGTCACCGAGGTGCGCGGCCGCGGAGCCCCGATGCCCCGGGAGAGGCTGTGACCGGCCAGGGCTTTGGGGGATCGTTGTGCCTTGGCGGGGGGGCATGAACAGGGAGCAGCAACCAGCGGGTCAAGTGTCTGTGAGAAAGGGTCGGATGCTGCGGGGAGAGGAGGGGGTACGTGGAGTGAACAGCCTTCAGAGGAGCCCCCCGTCCTTGTTACCTCGGTGGTGTTTTCCATTGAAACTTCAGCTTGTTTTGTTTGGAGAGGGGTTTTGTGTGGAGGGGGAGGCAAAGGCTGAAAATAGAAACCTGATCGTTTCCTTCTGCCGGCACGCCAACTGTCCCAGTAAACTTTCCATCTGATGGAATCTGACACTCGTTCCCAGTGCCACTTTGAATGGGGACATGGACGCTTTCTGGTAAACACACAAGCAGCCCGGATGGGTCTAGAGCAGCGGTGGGCCCTTGATGGCGACAGCACCCTGTGCCAATGCTGCCAGCTGTGCTGGTGGCTTTGGTTGCCGTCAGCTTTGGTGCGAGGCAGGTGCTGTGGTTAGTGCCTGCGGTCTGCAGTGTGCCTGGTGTGCTGTGGCAGGTTCCTGCCGGAGCCTTCCCTCAGGCTACAGCCAAGCTGTCGGCTTGGGTTTTTTTAAGACTGTACAATGGCATCATTTGTGCTGGGCGTCTTGTTGGAACATGGATGGTGACAGGTCATGTAAACACTTGTTTGGGTTTTCTGGCCATGCTGCAACAGGGACATGCTGTCTGTCTCTCTGCTTGCACTGGTGGGGAGCTTGGAGCTCTGGTAGAGAAGGAAAACACAATTCCCCTAAAGCTACAGTGTTACTGCTGCTCTTTTTTGTTTTGTGAGGGAGTTCAAGGAATAATAGGCTCATCCTTACACCAGCCAGTGTTTGGGTTTGGCAGCTGGTGGGCTCTGCAGTTGTTCAGCTGAGCAGCGTACCCCAGGTAGCCGAGGGATGCCCCACTCACACACTGATGGCTCACGCTCGGGTGCAAGGCACGGAGTGGGTATGTGGCTCTTGGCTCAAGTCCCTGTGACTCAGCAGCAACATCTGCCAACAAAAACCATTGCATGGGGCCCCAGCCAGGAAAAGTCCTGACTGAGAGGCATGTGGAGCAGGGTCTGTGCCCTGGGGACATGGGCAGGGTCTGTGCAGACATGGCCTCCGCTGCACTGAAGCATGCAGGGAGGGAGGCGAGTGGGGAATGGCTCCTTGCTGGAGGAGGGCAGGGCACGGGCAGGGGATGCTGCCTCCTCTTGCATACCCAAAATGAAGCTATTGTCACCCATGGTGCCTTTGTGTTCATATCTCTTGTCGTTTGTGCTGGTGATTGTGCTCAGTCATTGAGGATCCCTTACAACACCAAATCAAGGCGGGGGTGCTCGGGAAGGTCATACCACTCCAGGCTGTGGGTGAACCGGAGCGGCAGCCCAGCTGCAGCCCACGTCCTGCAGGTAGATGTGCCCAGCCATAACGCGTGGGCCGGCACATGCCACATGTCAGGTGCCTGGTAGCCACAGGCAGTGCCTCAACGCTTGCTGCCGGAGGGAGGCCGGATTAACCCGGGGTGGCTGTGAACTCACAGTCTGTGGTTTGGAGTTAGCAATTGCTCTGAGACAGTAAATGAAACAAAAGGAGGAGAAATGCTGCTCCTTCTTAATAAGCAGTGAACACCTTGTGTTGGCAGATGCCAAACAAGAGCCTCTGTGCCAGATTCGGACGGGACGCAGCAGGGGGGTTTGTCACGGGGGCTGGGGCACACCAGAGAGGCAACAGCACATTCGGAGATGGGAATCAAGTGCCAGGTTCCCATCTGTAAGCCAGATGGAAAAGAAGGATACTTGTTTTGTTTTAAAATTGTCATGGACATTTGGAAAAAATACTGAATTTGGTTTTAAAACAAGGAAAACAGGCACTGCTGAAACCCCGAAAAGAAGCAGTTCAGTTAAATTTGAGATGATTATTTTTGTACCCAACATTTTTCTCCGTATTATGAAAGACAAGCCAAGACATGCAGTCAGGAAAGCTCAGTCAAAAAACATCTTCAGTTCAAGAACTCAACTGAGGAGCAAAACTCGATGGTGCAGGATTAAGCGCTGCAGGTTTTATTTGGTTCGCGCAGTTACATCAAATCCTGTTATTACTGGTGCTTGAAAGGAACAGGCTTGAAGATGCCAGCTCAGCACTGGTGTCGCTTGGTCTGTGGGGACGTGCTAAACTCTGGGAACAGAGGATCCCAGACTTGGTCATCTGCTTAGTCTTAAGATTGAGATGATGTCAGAACAGTGAATGTGTCCACAGCACAGGTGAAAAAGCAAATAAACAGGCCAGGGTGATAAGAATGAGGCTGTAAGCGTAATGATGTGCATGAGGAAACGTGCAGTCAGGGTGGGGTGAGGTGTGATCCTGCAGCTATGAAGGCGCTGCAGGGTCTTGTTTTGCTTTGCAGGGCTCAGCTGGGCACCTTGGCAGGTTCCCCTTGGCCCAGCCACCTCCCCCCATTTCCAGAGCGGTTCCTGTCTGCTGCAGCTCCTCCAGTTGTCCCGACATAAAATCACCGTTTTTCACCGAAGCAGGTGGCTGCTGCCATGGGTCAGTGCCACCTGCGCTTGCATGAGGGGTTCAGCTGATCTAGAAGGTCCTGGTTTGGGGTCACCAGGGCTGCTCCTCTGCTAGTCTGTCACCACCCCTTCTGCTTTCTGTCATCTGTGCTTTGAAATTAATGTACATGTTAACATATGTATTTTTGTTTCATTGGGGTTTTTCTGTCTGAAACTTAAACTACTTCTGCTTTAATTCCAGACAACGGTGCTGAGCTCTGACCGTAATTAAAGGTCGAAATGCATGCACCAGTTTTGCTCTCTGGAGCGGTGCATTAGCATACAGTTAATTCCCTCGAGCCAGGCTGTCTCTCAGCACCTTTTCCCTGTTTGCTGGGCATTCAGGGTACCTTATCCAGCAGCTGCAGTTTTTCAGAAAGCTTGTCCCTCCATAGCATTCCCGCTGGCGGCACCCGGCAGAACTTGCTCTTCTAGTAGCTGGGAGCTTGTGGGGAAGAGTTGGAAGGATTTGATGTCAATAAAGTGATCCAAGTGTTTTTCTTGAGGAGCTCTTATTCCTAGTGTTCAAAGCACTTGCTTGGAAGCTTATGTGAACTTTGCTTTCCAGTATGCTTCGCCAGGGACACTGCAGAATTACTTATTTTCTGGTTAATGAATAATTAGTCCAGCACAGGTGGTTTGGAAGTTGTAGCTGTGGGTAGTTTAGCTGCGGCTGGGCTGCAGCTCCGTGGTGTGCTCGGTGCTGGCTGTGATGGATGCAGGCTCTGAGGAAAAGCTCAAATAAGTTAAATTTCATTTTTTCTCCAAGTACTGCTTGCAGGAAGTCAGCATACAAAGAACACCTTAAAGCCCTATGCATTCAAGCACTACTGAAATCTTAACCTGTCGACACGTGCTCCATCACTGTGCAGTGCCAGGGCATGAGCCCCCGTCAGAGCGAGAGTCTTTGGGGAGGGGAGGCTGGTGTTTTGGGAGAAGACGAGGTCTGCCTATGGAGTAGGGCTGTACAGATCTTCGCCCACGTCCCATGTGCTGTGTGTGGTATTGGACTCAAAACAGGTGCTGTGTTTTTTTCACTCAACAGCTTCAGGTATGCTTGGAGTCGGATGGATTTGGTGTGTTTCTGTTTTCTGGTTAAATACAGCAAGTTCCTGTAGCCAGCATCCCCTCTCCAGCCAGCTGGCTGTTTACCACATCCCATACATCTTAAAGACTCAACCCTATATAGTGAATTTTTTCTGTCTGTGCATATCTCCTGAGAAAAGGTTGAGTGAACAGCTGCATAGGAGGCATTTGGCACCAAGGAAACACAGGAAGCAACTCAGTGTCATGAGCAAGTTATTATTTAGCTGGATTTATTCTGCAGCCAAAGTGCCTTTGGCACTGTGGAGGCATTTTAAAAACACCGACCCTTAACCTCGAGTGACTGAAGTCTGAAGGTCTGGGAGCAGGCGCTGCACCGGCAGCCCCAGAGCGGGATGCTCGGTGCCCAGATCATTAATAATAGTTTGTATCGGCTGCAAATGCTGCCACCTAGCTTTCCCAGAGCGGGGGAAGGGAGGTGCAGGGGATGTGACAAAATGTCTCTGTACCACAGGGACCAGGTGAGCCCGGCCGGCGCAGAGCTGCTGAAACTCTTCCTTTTAGTGCTGTGTTTCCTGAAGCTGCATTTGTCTGTTTTAAATATGGGGCTCGATTTCCACCCAGCTCCTTCACAGAAATGTGAGTTGTATTTGACGCGAAACAGATCCCTGCATGTATTTTTCACAATTAACATCCCTGAACATATGGGAGCCCTACTGACCCGCATACTTACACCCACCTTATCAAACACAGCAAAGAGAAGTGCAGGTGCCAGCCCACACCTCACCACCTCTCCCTTCCCAGCAGGGACGAGAAAACCTCTTACAGAAATGGCCGCCATAGGTTTCTCTTTGTAATGCAAAAGTTGCTCCTTTTTGTTGCCTGCAGCTGAGCGGAGGAGCTCGAGCAGCCCAAAGCAGAGTTTTCTGCTCCACTGCCTCTGCCTGGGCTTGGCCCCTTCGTTCCCTGGGCACGGTCAGGGCGATGTCTCCGCTCTCTGATAGCACAGCTAATTACGAAAATTATGCTATACTTTGATCCGTGATCTAATTCTCTTACCTTTGTGGTAGAATTATCTAATCTGAGACTGACGTTTTTGAAGTCTATCCATAACCGCTCCTGGCAGGCATGCCTTGACTGAGAGGTTAGTCACCGGGACAGGAGCAAGCCGCGGCAGAAACACGCTCAGCTGCAACTTCAGTGGACAGAGGCTCATGATGCTGTTTTTATTTTTTTAAACCTTGTCTGGGGTTGCGAGCAGCTTTAGGTGGAAGTTTCCACTCTGGCTCCTGTCCCAAGCCTCCAGCCCGAGCTGGGTCTGGTCGCGAGGCTGAGCGATGGGCAGTGAGTCAGCCATGCAGCTCGTGGGGATGGAAGGGCTTTTGTAAGCGTGTCAGCATGGGAAAAGAGATTTTATTCTGTGCATCTTGTTGTGTATGTCTTGTTGAACCCAGAAATTGGAGAAACAACAGTTTTTGTGATGGCAGGGGTCAGGTAAACTGGAAACCAACCCTAGCCAGGGATGGAGCCGCCTCCTGCCCGTCATCATCACTTTGTTTTTCTGGTGAGAAGCATCTCAGGCCATGGGGAGGCGGGTCCTGGGTGTCAGGAGGGCCTGATGGGCATGTGGTGCAGAGCTTGTGCTGGAAATGGGGCTGCACACACCGACTGCCCATGAGGCTGGCATTGCTGGCTGCTCACCCACTTCCGAGGTGATGGGGTCTCATCAGATGGCTGCCAGTATTTCAGCCTAATGAGACTTGAGGCAATGACTTTCCCTTTTTTTTGTGCTTTAATCAGGACATTCTGGTAGCTATCTTTGCTGTGAAAACAGCACTGGTGCCAGCGATGGGTGGAAATGCAAGTATGGGGAAACTAAATTAAATGCTGTGGAAATGTGTGTGTCTCCAGCCAATAACCCCCGTGCCTGGGTGAGGCTCGATGTGGCTGCATCTGAGCACTGGCCCTTCTCTTGCAGTGGAACCTGGTGTGCGAGAACGACTGGAAAGCGCCGCTGACCACATCCCTCTTCTTTGTGGGGGTCCTCATTGGCTCCTTCGTCTCGGGGCAGCTCTCGGACAGGTAACGCCGCTGCTCCCCGACTGCTCGTGGGCAGAGCCGGGCTGAGCTGCTGCCACAGCTGCTGCATTCGTAAGGGAGTTAAATGTCCAGTCCTCCAAGTTTTGATCAAAATTAGGTAACTGGCCTGGCTTCTTCGAAAAACCCACCCTTGATCTACCCCAGGTGCAGGATTACTGCCTTTTGGGCGCTTCATGAGATCAAGAGTTGGTCTCTCCAAGGAGCCAGTGTGGCCACTTTGCAGATTGATGTGATGGTTTTCACTTTGCAACCACACTTGTTTCTGTATCTGGCCTTTTTAGTAGTTTAAGAGATGTTCTTTGTCACACATTAACTGCCAGTCCATTCTTGGAGCTGCAGGATAGAAACCTATCCTTTGAATGGAAGCTCTGCATTGAAGAGTTGGTTTGCTGGCAATAAAATAAGCATATCCAAGAGGAAGGAAAAAAAAGATAACCTGTAATTGGATAGCAATCATCATAGCATCTAACTAAGTAGATGTGAAATAGTAAAAAAGTAATTACTGGCATTTGATAATTATCTCAGCAGTATTGAAATTTTGGCCTTACAAGTGTTGAACGCACAATATGCGTTCTTTCTGCAAGTCTCTGCTTCAAAGAGCCCTGAGCCTTTTTTTCCATACTGTTACAGTGGAGTCTCTGATACTGCTTTGTCTGTTGCCTGTTAGAGAGGAATTCGTAAGGGTAGCAGTGCTGGGTTTAGCAGAGGAGTTTCAAAACTCAACGGAAGCCTTAATCCTAAAGCCTTCAGCATTAAATTCCATGTGATCCAAATTTAATCTCCCAACTTCTGCCCTGGGCAGAAGGCGACAAGATAATCACTAAATCCCGCTAGTGCAAACCCCCACGTATGCTTGCTCTTACCTTTCCATAAGAAAATGCTAGGGACTTCTAATGCAGACAAATGGGTGGGAGAAAGGGTGCAATATGTATGGCAGCTCAGAGAGACTGACACCAGTTGATAAAGCTATTCGACAGATTCAAAGCGTAATGGTGTTGCAATGTATAGATGCCAGTAGACTAAACACCATCATTTCCTAACTTTTGGCTGTGTGGCTTGCAATCTTCTGGTGTCTCTACTGTTGTCTAGTCTCTCTAGTCCCTTTCTAGTGGCCCTCTGAAGTTGCTGCTCTTAATTATTCTTCCTGGTTTATTTCCTGCATCTTGAAAATTGTACCTTTTTTTTTTTTTTTTTTAACGTGTATGAAAATGAGAGACAAAATCTTTAAAATTAATGAAACTTCAGTTTGTTCTAAGCTGCATCTCTTGAGGTTCAATATTTGTGTTCCCTCATGCTCTTTTATACAGCCCTTCTCCGTAAATAAATACTGTTTCAATAATTATCTCCTTTACCTTTTGCAAAAGGTTTGGCAGGAAGAACATCCTTTTTTTGACCATGGCGGTGCAGACTGGCTTCAGCTTCCTGCAGATCTTCTCTACCAGCTGGGAGATGTTCACAGTGCTCTTTCTCATAGTGGGAATGGGACAGATCTCTAACTACGTGGTGGCCTTCATACTGGGTATGAGTATGTCTGCATTAGATTAAATGCTCAATTCATGTACTGTTTGTTTTTTTGGTTTGGTTTTTGTTTGGTTTTTTGTTTGTTTGTTTGGGGTTTTTTGGGGGGTTGGTTTGTTCGTTTGTTTGTTTTCCTCTGAACCTGCATCATTTAGTTAGACACCAGCAAATCCTCACTGGTACAATTCCTCATTTAGGCCAGTATGTTGGGGTTTTTTTTGCTCTTGCATGTGTCAAGCCTATACTTCCTACAGGTTAGAGAAAAAGATGAGAGCAGGAAACCTCTAAATAAGCATCAATTTCCCTCCTTTTTGGAGAACACGTTCCAGGAAGCATTCAGGGTTTGTTATCAGAAAAAGCAGCTCTGAGATAGAGAAGGCATTTGGGTTCCTCCCTGCCTCTCCGTGCCTTCGCAGAGGGGTTGGTACATGCCTGGGTGCAAAGCCTTGGAGCAAACCAGCATTCCCAGGCACAGCAGGAAGACCGGAGCAGAGGAGCCAGGTGGGTGTCAGAGGCCCCATTAGCCATAAAGTCACTGGTCTTGGTGCTGAGGTTAGTGCTGAAGTCCCTAATTTTAGAGGGCAAGGTTTGTTTTGTTTTCTGTGAGGAGCACAGAAAGAAAGAGCCAGTGGCTGCAGGGAGGCTGCACGGCCACAGTCGCTGCCCGGGGACCCTGTGGGGAAGGGGGGACCCCCAACGTCTCAGGATTTTCAGGAAAGGCAACTGCACTGCTGAATTACTGGGGTGACTGATGCAGCCTCAGGGAGGAGCTGGGGTTTGCAAGAGCTGTCTTTAAAATAGGGATGTATACTTCTCTGTCAGCTTTTAAACCAATGGTGTCAAATTTAAAACTTGTAGATTGGAATGTGAGCTAGTTTAAATTAAAACCATATACTAACAGTTAATGCTGTTCTTTCCAACGCCATGAGGCTTTAACGGGGGAAAAAAGTAGAGCAGAAGAGCACGATATGAAATCAGTGTTATGGAAGGGATATGGCATTGTGTCCCCAGGCAGCCGTGAGTCACCACTGTGAGGATTAAATAGGTCAGACTGTCAGGGGGGAGATCCCTTGCCATTGCCAGTGCTCCCTCCGTCCTGGGAGTTAACTCTTGTGCAGAGCTGATGAAGCCGGAGCAAGCACCCGCCATAGGAAGGCTGGGAGGTGCAGGGCTTGGCTGAAAATCCTCTTGTAGGCAGGTGGAATTTGTGTCACACGAGTCCCTCTAAAGGGGGTGTGGGATCTGATTGGGCAGAGACGTAGCTCCGCAGCCAGCCCCGGAACACGGGGCAGTGCTGGATGCAGGTTGGGATGCTGCCTTGGCGTGTGGCACGTCCTTTCATCCCGAAGCGCTTGTGTCGGTCTGCCAGCTGCAGACGCGCCGTCCTCCAGAAGTGCTCAGCGATGACCTGCGCCTTAAATCCCAGACGGGTCAAGCGGGGGAGCAGGCTGTGCCCAGCCAAGCGTGTCGGGAAGGCTCCTGAGAGTCTGCCGGTCATTCCCCGTGCCTGCCCTTATCTGTCTCAGACAATGCATTAATCGAAGCAAACAGAAGTCGCTCCTTCATCTGAAAGTTCCCGATGGTCCCCGATAATTTCTGTACTGGGTGTGTCCGTACGGTGCTGCAGTGACGGCTGTGTCACTGACAGCTCTTCCCTGCCATCCCACAAACCGCTGGGAAGGACAGAAGCAGATTTGCCAGGCAGGGAAAGGGACCGGGGGGAGTGAAGCTCCTTCAGTTCCTCACAACTCTTTCAGTTCACCCAATAGTTTGGCCGGAGTTAGTGTATGTAGTTGCGGAGCTCAGTATTTTGGAAATGAGGCTAATGGAGAGAACTGAAATCCTCTCTGCTCAGTCCTTCCCATGAGGAGAGGATGTGATGAGCTGTTTCGTGCAGCTGGAAGGAACGGGACTCACTGCTGTGGGGAAGTCCTGCAGTGCCAAGCAACGTTTAGGTGTTTAACATACATTCAAGGTCTGCCCATCAGCTGAGCTGCTTTAGCTGTGCGGGTGCACATTCCTGGGCTGACACAGAGGACAAAAAACGTGACATAAACTCTTTCACTCCAAGCTCAGCCTGTTTGCAAGCACGCAGTAGCTGACCAGTGGGCTCAGTCTTGTCCCCATGGTACCACAGCAGCTTCATGCTTTTGCATCTGCCTCTGGTGCTCCATCAACAGCACTGGGATCCCTTCACCTCCGTGTTCTTGGAGCAAACCACAGAGGGTTCACGTTTTGCTATGTGGTTCCACATGGCAGCCTTCATTTTCTCTTCAAAACTCATGTAAACTCCTGGCAGATGTGAATAAGAAGACTGCGTTAAAAAGCCACTGTCAGCTGTTTCTATTTTATTTTGCCAGCCTTTGCAATAGAGGAGAAATCGCTGAACAGTGGGTCTCTAAATCCTCTGCTAGATCTGTGAACAAATACTGATTGGTAATTACCCTGTTTCCCTGAAAATAAGACAAGGTCTTATATTAATTTTTGCTCCAAAACTTATTACTTTTTTACATGTATGCCTGGACACTATTTAAATTGCCTGTAACTAGGGCTTATTTTTGGAGCAGGGCTTTTATTTTGAGCATCCTCCAAAATTGTGAAATATCATGCTAGGGCTTATTTTTGGGGTAGGTCTTATTTTTGGGGAAACGAGGTAAGTTTAATATTGAAAATGATTTTGTATCAGACTCTGCCAGACTGCTGGTGCTGGTCTCATGGGTGCTCCAATGGCAGCTCCAGGGGAGATGCACAACAAGCTTCTGGAGGAACCTCCCACCAGATTAATAGCACTGCGATAATCATCATCTCTTGGACCATTACTCCTTGACAGTGTCCCTATAAGTATTATAAGAGAAACCACTCTTTTCTAAGATTGTTTAGCTTATTTTTTTGTGAATGCAGTAAAGTATTTAGTCATGATTGAATAGAAAGAGTTAAAATGCTAATCCAACCTCCCTTGTTTTAAACAGGAACAGAAATTCTTGGCAAATCAGTTCGTATTATATTCTCTACATTAGGAGTTTGCATATTTTTTGCAATTGGCTACATGTTGCTGCCACTGTTTGCTTACTTCATCAGAGACTGGCAGATGCTGCTGTTGGCGCTCACCGTCCCAGGGCTGTTCTGCATCCCGCTCTGGTGGTGAGTGTCCCTGCGCCACAAGGCCGCGCTCCCCATGTCCCCTCCCTGCCGGGCGCTGGGTAATGACAAGGTGTCGGGGTGTCTCATTTTCTCATTTCTCCTCTTTTTTTTTTTTTTTTTTCCTGTTTGCCATGTGAGGAGGCTTTACCTTGAGGTAGGAGTTGGGAGGATTTTTGGTTGGGTTTCTTTTTTTTTTTTTGCCAGTTTTAAGTCGAGTTAACTACCCGCGAAGCCTCACTGGTGCTGGCCGTGTGCTTGAAGCCACCTTTTCATCAGCTTTGCAGAGCAGCTTGGGAATTCTGTGTTTGAATCCTAACTCTGGACACTGTCAACCACCTCGAGATTTACCCCTATAGTTCTAGGGGATGATTCATTCTAACTTTGCTTCTTTCTTTTATTTTTTAATGAGAGGAAAGAGCCTCAAGTTGCACCAGGGGAGGTTTAGATTACATATTAGGACAAATTTATTCCCAGAAAGGGTTGTCAGACATTGGAACAGGCTGCCCAGGGCAGTGGTGGAGTCACCATCCCTGGAGGGGCTGAACAGACGCAGAGATGAGGTTCTGAGGGACATGGGTTAGTGACAGTGTTGGGTTAACAGTTGGACTCAATGATCTTGAGGGTCTTTTCCGACCAAAATTATTCTATGATTCTATTCCTTGAAAAACAGCCGCCCAGGACAAGGGCCCAGTTGTGTATCTACTTCAGCATTAGAATAAACACATCTCATATATTTGAATTCTCCCACTGATCCCAGTGGGACAAATCCATGCATTACATTGCCCACATGCTTCTGTGCTGACTGTCTTCTGCTGCAAGCAATCTGTGAGATGAGAGCATAACTCATAAAAACGATACATGTGTTTTTAATAACTTCTTACTTTTGTGAAAACGTTGAGTCATTTATTCTGAAACTGATTGCAGGATCATTCCTGAATCCCCACGGTGGCTGATCTCCCAGGGAAGATATAAGGAGGCAGAAGTTATTATCCAAAAGGCTGCAAAATTAAATGGTGTTCCAGCCCCAGCCGTGCTTTTTGACACCGCGGAGGTATGTTTCATATGTTCTGGTATTTTACCTCGGTGGCAGCTTCCCCTTTGGCCCGTTAACTTGTTGGGAAATGCCAGCAGAGAAATGGTTTGGACCAGCAGCTCTTAGAGGCTGGCAGTGACTGGTGGTGTGAGGTAAGTGCTGGGTTAGCAAGTTCAAAACGAGAAGCCAGAGGGGTTTTTTATTTGTTTGGGGTTTTTTTTTTACAATAAAATTCTCTTCCTCAGTGGTGGTTTGTTGTGGTTTTCAGAGCAAGGGTGACCCAGATTGCTTCATCCTTTGTGCCCTGAGAAGACCAGAGGAAGACACGTTTGTCCCCGTTTCAGCTTGGTGTGGCTTTAGCAGTTTGCAGTTTAACATCGGCCCTTTGCGGTGGGCTGTGCTGGGGACCCTAAATCATCACCCACACGTGTGGGGGCTGCGTGGAGGGACTCCTCTGGTTGCACAAACCAGCCAAGGCACCTGAGTGCTACAAGGGCACTTTAAAAACGTGATGGTAGCAAAGGCAGTGAAAAACATTAAGCTCTTCTTCAGGCCTCTTTTTTTCTTTTTTTTTTCTTTTTTTTTTTTTTGTCTTGTGTTTCATATCTATCGGTTAAAAGGAGAAAGCCTAGAACAAACCCAGCACCACAGCAAGCTGGGAGCAGCACGGCTGGTCCTTGTGCTCATCACCTGGTCTCATGGCTCTTCTCTCTCGAGAGCTCCTGCTGAAGAGGCACAGACATTTTTCCTATGCAAAGAAACCAGCAGTGCTTCCAGCAATAACCACGTGTCTGTATGTCAGATCTTGCTTCACTTCATTATACTGGCACCTGCAGTTTACGTCTCCCGGTAGAGCAGAAAACAAAGCACCGTGTGCTCCTCTGCAGCATCTGCAGGAGAGAGCTGCTGCGTGCTGCACCTCCTGTGGCAGGATCCAGCTCTTGAACATCACACATTTTGGCTGATCTGCTGAAGATCTCTTTTCCAAGTATAGGTTCCAGTGTAAATTCAGGTGCCTGTTCCAGCTGTGGGAAGCTCATCTTACAGAAACCATAGAAAAGCACTTTCTTCACTTCACAGCAAGAGTTCAGTCGTCTTTCATACTGGATGTGACTTTTTCAGGCTCCAGCACATGAGTTTTCATCACTCCTGCGTATTTTTGAGACCAAGCAGCAGCTCAGCCGTCCTTTACTTCACGGGAATCTTGTGTGCGAAAGCATTCGTCCACAAAAGCCTGAGGATGATGTTTGCACTTTAAGTTCTTGATTGAAGTAGGAAGATATTCCTTGGAATGCTAGACAGAGATTCCTTGGAAACCATCCTCTCTTCCTAGCATGGGAAATCTCCTGGGCAGCCCCACAGGGATTGCCAGGGTGGTTCATTGTTTGGGCTTGGGGAGAAGCCCGGGCGTGAGCAGCAGCTTCAGCCCAGCCAGGGCTCACCAGGCTGGCAGAAGGGCACCCTCGTGCCATCCTCATGCCACCCGGGTCCCAGCTCCGAGCCTCAAACTGGACCCTCGGTCTCTGATTTGAGGTGGTGGATGCTCCCAGGATGCGTCCTGGCCTCCACATCAAAGCCTGGCACCCGTCCCCATCCCCAGCAGGGTGCCAACCAGGAGGCAGCAGAACTGGGCGACTTTTTTGCATTTATATCACACTGTGAAGGTTGAACAGAAGAGAGTTGAGTGGACAGTGCACAGAAAAATGCCTTTAACAATGAGGGTACTCTTGGAAGTACTGTGTTAGATTGTTAGGGATGTGTTAGATCGTTAAGGATGTGTTAATGCTTTTTTCTTATCAGCCAATACTTCTTTTTAATCAGTCGGCATGGTGGTGTGTCTCAGTGCCGCCTTATTTTTAACAAAAAAATGGAAACTACTGTGGAGTACTGCTGGGTGCAGAGACGAGCTCTACCTCCCGGCTGCAGAAGTGGTCATGGGCTGGCCAGTTATCCCCGATAGAGTCGAAACTTCATAACTGCCCAACTTGTGGGTGTGCAGAGGTTGTTTTGCTCTTAGGTGTGTGGGAATTTTTTTGGTTTTGTTTTCCTTTTTCCTTCAGATGCAGGATTCGAAGCCTCAGCAGCAGCAGAAGGCTATCCTTCTGGACCTATTTCGAACCCGAAACATTGCAACTATTACTATTATGTCATTACTTTTGTGGTAAGGAAATGTGTATTCCTAAAGTATCCAGACAATAGAACAATTTCTAATTGGAGGGCACATGCCACAGATTTAGATAATAAGTCTCAGGCTCAGAGCTTGTCTACACATGGTCCTTGGTGGGTACATGGCCCTCAATGTCCTTGCACCCCCGATGCATTAATACACAAGAGTACGGAGACAGCAGCCTCGACTCAGATGTAAAATAGGAAACTATATATAACAGCTTGTGTATTTTAAATTCTGTTGCCTTTTTTTTTTTTTTAATGAAGCTCCCATCTCTATAATCTCTATTTGAAGAGAAATGTCCTTGAAGCAGAGACAGCAACTCAGTAACATAGCAAGAACTAGACCCATGGCCAGCGATTTTGTTCTGTTTCTCTACAGCGCCCATCTCGCAGCCACGAGGAATGAGGACCCAATAATACCATTCAGACAAACCAGGACCTGTTTCTGGACCTATTTCCCCCATCAGAAAGGAACTGGCACACTTGGCATGCCATAGTAATACAGTTTTGAGATTTGAAAGCCAAACATCCAGCTCTCTTGTGAAGATTAGATTAGATGTAACAGAACTGCTGAGGGTGGGAGGAGATCCTGTCACTGGAGTTGGCTACAAGAAGGAACATAGTTGGCATGGGAAGTTTTCAGGAGTTATTTCATTGTGTCATTAATGAGTCCATTGCAGTGAAAAGCCTTTGTGAACAACTTCCACAAAGCCTTTTACTCGGTGTAATGTATTCAGGAAGGGCAGAGAAATCAGAGGTCTCTTCAAGCTGCTGTGGATATGGTCACTGGAAGGGATGACAGAATTAGAAAGATGGGGTTTCCACTGAGATTTTTTTTTTCTTTTTTTTAAGCCACGATGCCTGTGGCGGTGCCTTGCGACATCCTGTTTTTGTAACAACACCTGAGGCAACACTGGAAGCATTCAGGGCCTGGTGTTTCTGGAATAATTTGGTTTTATTGCTTTTCTCAGGTTTTTCACATCAGTTGGTTACTTTGGCCTGTCCCTCAGCACTCCAAACTGGCATGGCAATGCCTACATCAACTGTTTCCTGGCGGCTGTTATTGAGGTTCCAGCCTATGTCATTGCCTGGCTTCTCCTCCGCTCCCTCCCTCGGCGCTACTCCTTATCTGGCACCTTGGTTTTAGGAGGAGGTGTTGTCCTCTTCATTCAGCTTGTGCCTGCAGGTACAAGGTTCAATTTGTGACTTAATTGTATAAAATGTTAGAAATATTGCATGGTACTATCTGATAGTTCTGTAAAATTACTGGAAACCACGATGAGATTTAGAATTTGAGGTCAAGTTTATGCTGATCACTTGCAGCCATGATTTTTTTTTTTAAGTGTATATGCCGAGTCACGGACAGCCATCATTTATTGTGTCAAATTACTAAGCTTTTTATAGTCCAGGAGAACCAGCTTGTAAAATGAGAGCCAAAAGTGTACTGTGATTTATCTAGTTGTGTGTAGAGGCTAAAAGAACCTGTAAGTCTTCCAGATTTCACTGTGAGTAAATCTCCACAGGTTTTTGTGAAAAAGACGTGGATTTAAGTTTCTGCTTTGTTGCTGTGTAATCCAGAATTTTGTTCCATTTCAATAATGCTGTTTTACTGGGGAGGAACCAAAATTTGAAAAGTACAAAATAACCTGACCAGCTACATCAGGCTCGGTGGGAAGTTTGGAGCCAAGTCATCTGGAGATGGGGCTAATACCTTGTATAATTAAAAAAATTTATTCACCTTGATTTTATTTTTCCTCCTCCAGATTTTAATGTCCTGTCTATTGGCCTGGTGATGCTTGGAAAATTTGGCATAACAGCTGCCTTTTCAATGCTTTATGTCTACAACGTGGAGCTATACCCAACGCTAGTGCGAAATATGGCAGTTGGAGCTACTTCCATGGCTTCCAGGCTGGGCAGCATCATTGCTCCTTACTTTGTTTACCTGGGTGAGACGCCTTGCATTTCTTGCCTTTTGCTGCACAACTGCTCAGAGAAGTTATTGGAGCTTCTAGAGCACAGGCTCAGCTTTAAGTCCCTTCATTTTTGTCTTTTAAGTCCCATCTCTCACCTTGGGTCTGAGTTCACAGCTGTACACTGCAGGAATTAAGTGGAGCTCCTTGGGTTTTGCAGAAGAATCGGGCACTTTTTTTCCTTTATTGAGGCTGGAGTGGGTCTGAGCTGGTCCAAGGCAATGCTGGTGTTTATAAGCTGTGCAAACAGAGTGGCTGGGCTTAGAACTGGTCACATTTTGGCAATGGATGTTACCCCTGGGACACCAGATAGTTTCCCAGGAGAGTGTGACAAGAAACGATCTTGCAAGTAAAGGAAATGTGGTTGTAGGCAATTAATTGCCTTGTGCTCTTCCTGCGCAACCCAAAATGGGTGTGTCAGGAGCAGATAAACCAGGAGGGAATCCAAACATCCCCCAAATCTGTGCTTTCTAGAGAAATCAATGGGAAATACGCAGATTAAGCAGCACAAGAGAGTGTTTAATTGTGACCTTCATTAAGTGCTTTTGGTTTTTTTCCATTACTAAGCCAGGCACCTCAGCACTGATTTTGGTTTTGATTATTGTTCATACCTAGATCTCTAAGCAGAGTTACTGATTTCCTCAGAGGCTTTTTTTTTTTTTTTTTTTTGGACAATCATTACCATCACATTCTGAATGCTGCACAAATATTAACTGATTTTTTTTTTTTTTAATATGGTCGTCATGTCGCAGATAGGAAAGGGTAACAGAGATAAGGGGATTAAGGATGGAAATATCTGTGAATACTGGCTGGCTGCTCAATCTGGGGTGCTCAATATCCTGTTTCTTCTGCTCACACATTATTTGTTTCCTTCTACCACCACTGGACCCAATGCAACTCTGCCCTGTGCCTGAAGAGTTTTGCTTCTTGCTGAAACCTTCGATACAAACTGAGCGTGACTTTGCCAGCTCTGGCAGAACGCTGCTGGTGTCCTGCTGAGGGGTTAGTGCTGGTTCACCATGCCAGGAAAGGGGAGAGACTACCTGCAGCTCACCTCTGTCGTCTCACCTCTACATTCCAGTGTGGCTATAACGCACTGTACCAAAAATGATGAAAATACATTGTCTTTATTTCATACTTGTACAGCACAAACGTAAAAGGGACAGCGGGATTGTGATGCTCCTTAGTCTCCATTGCAGCACAAGTATCAGTAACAGAGAGATGTAGACAGGATAAAGTTTTTAGTGTTTTGGTTTTTGTTTGTTTGTTTTGGTTTTTTGTTGTTTGTTTTGGTGTTTTTGTTTCCTAAACTTTAGGAGGTTTTAGGAGAAACTTGTCAGCTGCTGATACTTGCTACAGCTAAATTAGGACCTTGCAGTTCGTCCTGCTTGTGCACACAGAAGAGATCAAATCACAAACTTTGGCTCTGTATGAAATACCCAGGGGCCTTCACTGTAATCCTAGTTTATTCCATACGCTATGAAGCATACTGTTCTATCCCAACTGAAAAACAAAGCTGTCAGGCCCAGTTTAGGACTCTCTCTCCCTTAGATGCTTCAACTCCTCGCTATTGCCTTTACTGAAAGACCTTTTAATTGCTGTGCTGGTGTGACTCGCAGATCTTGCTTCCTGCCCAAACACTTGTGCAATGGCTTCAGGCTGCCGGCAGGGGCTGCTGCCTCCTTGTCCAAAATAATATTCTGAGTAGACCAAGCTCAGAGCCTCTTGTCTGTCCCAGGAGGCCTGGTGCTTCCACCCCTTGCAATGAAGAAGGTATTTTAGGATTCACCCATTAACGGCCCATTCGTCTGAAGCTGACCTGTTCAGCTGCCATCAGTCTCTTTTCTTTTGTACAAGGCCAGTAGGATGCACAACCCCAGGCAGCTGATGAGTGCTTGGTTGCTTACGAGTACTTTTATTCCCTCCTATTGAATTATTTACCTGAGGATTTGGTTCCAGATGGCAGTATAGTACTGAGAACTCCAGCAGTGACCCCAGCAGAGCTGTTACATTGCAAAGATGTTGGCTACCCCCATTGAAAATGTACAAAAAACCTATTAGCTGTTACACAAACACAGGGGATGGCACGAAACTGATGGTAGGTAGTGACTATAACAGAGCATATGTTGTAGTTTTAAAATTGAAAAATCCCTTTGTTTACTAGCAGATACCAGATGTAATTCAGTTTTGGATTCACCTTTAATATTTGCAAAGATTCCAGCTAATTATTCTAAATTAATTCTGCATTACCATAATGTCTGTAGTATAAATTTTACACATGAGTTTGTTGATTGTGGACGTGTTAATGCCGTTGTGATGCCCTGTGTTCTGCCAGGTGCCTATGACAGATTCCTACCCTATATCCTGATGGGAAGCCTGACTGTGGTGATTGGGATCCTTACTCTGTTTCTCCCGGAGAGCTACGGCAATCCCCTGCCTGAGAGCTTCGAGCAGATGCTGAAGGTGAAATGGTAAGGCAGCTCACATCCATCCCGTGCTTCACATGAGTTTAGGACCTCTTTCTATGTAGACTCTTTTCACCGTGTTTCATCAGATCCACTGAAAAACATCAAAGCTTTCAAAGTGCCCTTTAGATTATTTTATTGGGTTGTTAATTTGACAGCCGTTGGCATTATGCAGTTTCTCCAGAATCTCTGAACTTGAGAGCTGATGTGCTTGAAAGCAGGGACTTGCAGATCAAGGATGACCTTTACATCACCTTGAGGCTGTAACTTCATATCTCCCAACACTTTCCATCCTTTTATATCATTCGCTCTCCATAACTCTTCATTTAAACTATCTATTTAGTAGGATGACATTATAGTGCGGGAGCAGTGAAGATGGCCAGTGTTTGCCTTAATGGGAAGAAAATTCTTGGGAGCAGCATAGAAAAACTGAATTAGCCCAAGTGCAGCTGCACAGCTCCCATCTAGCTTAATGAGAACTTGTTCTGGAACAGAATCTGCCCTTATAAGCAATAATAGCTTGAAAAAAATCCCTAGTCGGTATAAGGAGCTGTCATTATGCTTCCAGAATAAGAATGATTCTTAGGCCAGGTTGCTCGAGTAGCATATGCTGCTCTTTGTCACAGCTATGAATGTCTCATATGTTTGACTTACAACTTTTCAGCTTTGCAGTTGACGAACTGTAGCTAGAAATCCTAGAATCAAGCTAGATTACCTTTACGGGCTTCTTGTATAAACAGACTTAAGTAACTGAATTACAGTCACTGAATTATGTTCAAGTTCCAAGTGTTGTTTGCTGCACTGCTTCTGCCTTCTGGAAAGGCAGACTTGACAGAGCACTTGGGGTTTTTCTAATATTCATATTAGTGGTGTAATATGGTTTTTTTTAGCAGTGCTAATGAGGAGGGGAAAGTGTCTGATAAGACCCTGTAACATGTTCTCTAAGTCTTCTACTGGCTTTCAGTTTCAGGAACGGCCAACAAACCACTGACATTAGGAATTCAAAGGAGAGTCCTAAAATTCTGATAACACCTTTATGAAGAAGGACGCACACTCTCAGAGGGGCCTAAAGAAGAAGAAGATCTTCTCAAAATGCATTTTCTGCCAGAGGAAAACAAACAAAACCCAACAGTCAGTGCAACTACACCACAGTTATTATCCCCTGTGCTACTGTACCAAAATACTGAGTTTACTGAGCAGATGCTATCTGGCAGGACTCTAAGTCTGTAATTCAGTGTCCTGATACCTGGGATATGAGAGCAGATACAGATTTGTCCCTGTTGAGAAATGGGAGCCTACCTGTGCTAAACATGATTTGAGGAATAAGCTAGAAATTAGCCTTAGGAATAGTAGCAACCATTACTCCAGTCAGTCAGATATTCAGTGAAAGCTGCTTAAAGGAAAAAAAAAAAAATAGCAAATATAACGCTGGTGTTTTTCTTGCTGTACGTGTTGACTGGATGAAGGAGAGCTGGGCATCTGTCTTTGAAAACAATCTCAGCATGTGCCCTTAAAGGAAAGATCCTGGCCTCCTTTGAAATCTGTGACCAAAGCCTGATAGACTAAGTGGGATCTGAATTTAATTGCACCAAAGCAGACATAGACTTCACTGCAAGGACATGTTTTTTAAACAAGATATCAGCTTATCCTTTGATGTTGCTTGTTTGTCCTAGGACCTGGGATCCGCTTGTCCCTGCTGATGCTTTTTCATAAAGCCTGAGCCTGCTGAAATCCTTGGGCTTCATGAATGTTGAGTGTCTTTGGGGATGGGGGAAAGTCTCCAAAACAGAGTAAGGACTGTGGCTTGCTGACCTTCTGATGGGCTGTGCCTGCTTTCCGAAGAAACATGGGCTTTAGTGAGTCAATGATCCTGTCGAAACATGCCATGCAGCTTTAGCTTTCAGGTTTTTCATGGTATATTGGCATAAGCAGTTTTTTAGATCTTTTGTGTTTTGGTTTTTTTTTTTTCCAAAGCACTTCATTTCTCCTTTGGATATATACCACATTGTTCTGTACCTTTAAAGAAAGTTCACTGTAGTTTCAAAAGCCTCTGCAAAACCTTTGTACCATTTACAAATTTAAAGGGCATTTGATGCTTGCAAAAAGCTGCTGTTCTGTACTGGAGATGTCCAGCTGCAGCTGTTAAAAATGCAAAAGGACTAGTTTGGGACCACAGTTTTTCAAAACAAAATGCCAACAAAACTGGTATTTTGTTTTTCAAATCCTACAGGTTACATATGCACTTTTTAAAAAAAAAGTTCAGCAAAGCTAGATTGGATGAAAACAAATGTAGAGCTCAGAGTTGTGCTGCTACTGTTTTATGAACACTACATAGTTTGAAAAAAGTATAACTTTTATTTTTCTATTTATTAGCTATGCATGCACTACTTAGCCACAAAGTCTATCAGACCTGGTAGACTGATTTTTATGCTCTATGAATAACAATTAGCCAACAAGAGCACAATGTCTCATCTCTAATGTGAGAGTTCATGGCAAGTTGTCTTGTGCTGGCACTAGGCACAGGAATGAGGCTCTCTCTGTAAGTTCAAGCACAAATATAAAGCTTTATAACATTTAAATGCAAGGAACTTGTGCAATTATTTCAAGCTGCTCTTTGGGATGTGGAAATACTATTTACCTTCATATTAATTTTCTGCAGTTTTGCTTTTGCCATAAATATAGTGTGGCATGAGGAAAACATTATCCTGTGACTCTTGGTGTTCTCATCCCTTCCCAAGCTAGAATTTCTCTAAGAACAGCAGTATTTAATCTTGGTTTTACTTATTAAAAAGTTAATCTATAGAATAGCTGTTTAGACATAACTAAATTTCTCAACAAAGCCTTTATATCAGTGTAGGGCATGTTTGAGGACTTGGTTGAATATGAGTGGCCATATTTTTGTGAAGATTTTTATATTAAGTTGATACTTGTTTTACGTGATTGTAGGCCTGGGTGTTTCTAAAAGGTAAATATTTTTGTACTCTTGAACTTTGTAGTATCCTATAAACTAGTTTTCCTTTTTAAGGGTTATAGTGGGTTTTGGTTTTTTAATACTTTGATTTAATGTCTCATTTTTCTTACTTATGCCATTGATATCAAGCTAGTGTCCCATTTTAGTATTTTTAATGGCAGATTCAAACCAAAATCTTTCACAAGAGTGGAATGCCTTTCTGAAAAGTATGTGATGTTGTCAAAAGGCCTGACAGTGTCTGAGCATAGTAAAAACAGGAAAAGGAGGTTGCTTCAGCTGGTGAAGCATTTGCAAGGAGAATTTCTGTCCTCTGCCAGTATCTTTCCCAGGCTCGCATAGGGATGTCTGAAGAAACCCAAACAGCAATAGTCTGTGGAAGAATCAAACTGGGATGAATCTGGAGTGCCAGGTTTTTTTAACTGAAAAGCTGAAGAAAAGGGCACTGGTTTAGTAGCTATTGGCAGAAATAAAATGTAATGCTAATGAGCTATTTAAGGCTCTCATGGCAACCATCCGTGAGTTTTCCGTGTGTCAGATGCTTGGTGGGGTGCACGTGTGCTGCTGGGGGTGCCTGGAAGGCTCTGACCTGGGGATGGGAGGGAAGCACGGCCTGGATCGCTCCCACCTCTGTCACCTTCCCTTGGGTCTCTCTGCGCAACCTTTGATCCTCAGCTGGTTTATTGGATCTGCTAAAGCATATATGAAACTGTAGTAACTGTCACTTGTTAACTTCTGTCTTCATTGTAATAAAAATGTGCGCTAGCATTGTGTCACCTGCTTCCCATGTGGTCTGTAATTGAAGAATAAAAATCTCCTAACTTTAACGTTTTGTGCAAAGATGTTTAAAGAAGTAATTTACAATGTATTTAGCATGGATAAAGTGTGAAAATAAAATTCTAAAATAAGCTCTTCCACAAATAAGCTGATACAGAAAAGCCAGCAAAAAGACTCGTTAACACTGTTTTGAAAGTGTTAAAAAGCCAACACTTGGACGCTCGGAGGATCGTTCCTCTAATTGAGGATGTCGGTAACTCACACTTCTTGGTATTTTTTACACATGCCAATTTCATATTCATTTGTTTCCGCTGCTTAGTTCATGCATTAAACCTAAATTATTTACATAATCCCACCCTTTGCTGGAAGTCCATCTTTGGTATTCAAGGGTCTTCATTGGGGGTCTCTGGTGCCCCCCAGTCTCGGCTTCTTGATCTAATTTCTTGAGCATGCATGTTGTTGTTTTGTGCTACTACACAGCAAAAGTCACATAGCTCATTTAGTGGAACATTCCGCTTTCCCAGCTTGCAAACCAAGGACATCACACTTTGCCTCATGTCCAGTCTCTATATAGCTATTGTTTCTCTATTAAGTTCCTGTTACATTAGGTCTAGTCTTGTTACATTAGGCCTAAGGGTTTCTAAAAGACTTTTGTTCCTCTTATCACTAGGATAGACCAAATTTATGCTGGGCTGCTGAACGAGAGGAACTAGCACCACTGGTGCTATTGCTGAACACACAACAGGTGGTAACAGTTGTGCAAAATAGCAACAGACCCTCTTCTTGGCAATCAGTGTGGATTTTAGATGTGTCAACAGCAGCACCCAAAAATTTAGACCCCAAAATATGAGGCAAGTAGGCAAGTGAGGCCTCCTCTGAAAAGAAAATGAGAAGGGAAACAGTAGTTCATTCAATAGCAGTTTAGCAATGCTTGTTCCTGCTCCCCTCACCCAAAGGCAGGGGCAGAATTTAGCAGCAATAAGATTGCAGAAAAGACACAAGAGAGACTAAACTGAATGAAGGAATTTGGGCAGGGCAGTTTGCTTTTACTGTCGCTTAAACTTACATATAAACAGTATAGTGTTTGAATGATTAGGTGGTTACAAGAGAAGTAACACAAAACAAAAACATCTTTTTTTCTTAACAGAAAACTAGTAACTTATCACATAGATCAGTTTACACATGGATCTTTGAAGGCAGTTTAATGGTTCTAGTTCTTTCTCTCTCCACTGCTACATACAATAACACTTAGAGTTTGAGGCACTCAAGGATATCCAAACTAAAACCCAAAGCAAAACAACCAGAAACTAGAGATGCTGACCAGCCATTGATAAAAATTCTGTTCTAGTCTTGATCAAATCTGAAATGAAAGGGTGCACTGCATTACATGTAGTGCACTACCGAGAAGTTTACAATATTAAGGGGCTATTGTTTCTTTAACATTAGAGCATTGGCATTGTTTCCTTTTACCCAGGGTGTTAAGACCGCTCATTTAGAGCCGGTAGAAGTTATTTGGACATGCATACTACAAGTTTATATTGTAGGGAGGTTTCATAATCTTATTTCTGTAATAAAAGTATTATTGAATCAATAATAAAAGACCTGAGGAAATTAATGCATTCATTTGTGCTTTAGAGAAAAAGTTCTACAACCCACAAACTCACAATACTTACCAGCCTTCTAAAGAGATGTTTCTAAGCTTTAATCTTCTGAGACAATGAATGGTCTCCATCCCAATCCACGACAAAGTTAGGCACTAGCTACATATGAAGTGGCTAGCTAAAACTTATCAACATTCCAAACTTTTCTTTAAAAAAATCGGGATTTCCTCAGTTGCCAGTTTCTCTTCCTGCACCTCAGTTAATACATTATATGGGTGTTGATTGTTGGTCATTACTGAAATACATACCTTTGGTACTCTGATATGCTGAATTGTAATTTTTAAAGCTTGGGGGAGAGAGGACAACATATCTGTTTAAACAGAGCATGTGGCAGTCCGCATGTTTTGTATAAAAGTAATGGGACAGCATTCCAATCTCCTTTACTGTTAAAGATGTCAAATCTGGTAGGAAAAGTTATTTTTCAGTCTTTTTCTATGCTTTCATATTAATGTAAATACATACTTACATACTAAGTTAAATACTAATTTAGCACCATATCCTATTTTTTCACTCATTCCCTTAGCTCAAGACTTGCTTTTCATCTTCTCCCATGTATTTTTTTTTTTATATTGGAGCCAGCTGAAGAATGTTCCAAAGCAAGCGATTACCATAAAAATGCAAATTCAATTAAAACTTGAATTTTTAAGATGTCTCCTTCTTGACACATGGCTGAAATAAAGTGCTGGGTGTTGAGAACTTCACTGGTATTTTGGTGGTGACAGGTTTTTTTACCAGCTCTCTTAGCAGCCACAAGTTGCAGTCTTATGGAGTAAGATCTTATGATCCTAAGATCAAATAGTTGAAAATGTCTTCTGCTTACATTCTCTAAGTCATGACACTAAGGGCCTGTTTTTTTCCAAATACTTAGTATTATTAAAAGACTCAGAAACACCAAATAATTGTAGTAACTAGAAACACTCCACAAGCATGAGATAACATTTTGAGCTATTTAGTGTAAACAGCCTGAGCAGTATCACACTGGTTTTAGGGCAGAGTTAGAATGCAGCTCTCCAGCCTGACCAGACACTGATACACCATAATGAAGCCAGTTGAATGTGAATTATATTCCATTATACTTCACCAGTCAGACACCTGGTATTATCTTCAATCCAGAGACACGGTATTCTGGTCTGATCTAAAGAATGATTGATGCAATAGCAACTGTAGAGCACAGCTGGCAATTTTTCCTCTTGCCCTTGATGTCTTCAAGAAGGCGATTGCTAGTGTAGGAGTCAGGAGAGCTGACTGTTGGCTCTGCCTCACCCATACATTTCTGATACACAAGAGGCTTTGATCAAAGTGGCTCTGTATCCCCTCAACAGTTTGCTTTCCAGGTCAATCTCTGAGGTTTTAGAGGCAGGGTCCACCTCTTATATTGAGCACAGGGAGCACCAGTGCTCTTCATCAGCTGTACTTACATGCTAGAATAATGACAGTGACAGTAATATCAGAAAATGATAGTAACAACAATATCAGAAAATACAGTGTGGGCTTTATGGACAAGTAAAGTAGCTTTACTATAGCACTGGCATTTTCTTTTTTGGGAATCCAACCCATCTGATTTTCAGGCTTGTATTTCATTACCTCTTATCATAGAAGTGAAAAAGAAAATGTTGTAAGACCTTACTGTGAAAGCCCTTCCTTCTGCTCCAAATATAAATAAGTACATCGAAACCTTTTCAGTGCTGAGTTTTGAAAACTCTAATCCTCAATGAGTGCAAGAAGATCTGTTCTATTTTTCCATTCAATGCCAATATCTGACTATTTCTATTTTATTTTCTAGCAAACAGAATCTGAGCATGTTTCATCAGCTTACTCAAGCTACGTACATTTTTTCTTCCCCATATTTCTGTGTCATTGCTCCATCACACAAACTTGACTGTCTAGATTGTCTGGCCACTGCAACATTTTCTTCAGATGTCATTTACAGCAATTTGCGAACATGCTCTTTACTCTGGTATGTGCCAAAAGCTGGTATGCTCCTCAGCATTATCTGCAGCTATGGGCCAGCACATGATGCTAGCAGGAGCTGATAAAAAGTATGGGCACTCCATGTTGGAAAGTATTGTTCTCCAGCTGCTCTCATTTATTATTTCATGTCAGAAATTGTCAGAAACATTTTAGAGTCCCAGGGGTCTGTGGTGGTCTATTTTAGACCTCTAACTAACTGAGTCACTCATGTGGACATGCATTGGCTGCATAGGAAACTTGGTATCTTAGCAATGGTCCACAAACACAGTCAGCTAAATATCTCAATATACTAAAGCAGATGGTGTGAGTATCCAATAAGGCTCTAACAAGTCAAGCTGGGAGGCAGAAAATATCCCCAAATTATCTGCTGGATTTTCTGCCATCATGATGAAACATCAGAGTTTGACTTTGTTTTCTTAATTTGATCTTTGTTTTCTCATTTTGATCTTTGTCAGTCAAAATACATTCAGGGCAAGATGACATGCTGTGAGAATCTTTTTAGGTTGACTGTCCAGAACCACAAGCCTTTGAGCTATGAGAAACTTTTACAATATTATCTTGCTCATTTGCATTCTTACTGCCTAATTGCTGGGACCTGGTTTCCAGATAAACAGAATTCATGATAGTGGTGGCTTTAGTCTGTGTCCTAGGATAGACAAGAATTTTCTTCCAGCATCCCCCATTAATTCCTCTCATTCAATACTAAGAGAATTAGGTTCCTTATCTTTCTCAGCTTATCTGTTTCAACAGGAAACAGCTCCAGCTGACGAACAATAACATTTCATACCTGCAGATTTTTTTGCTGCCACTGATTTATCTTCAGTTTCAGTACCAGCCTATATCCTCATGTTCTGTTCATGTCCTAATCCAAAAGAGAGTAGTCAGAGCCATCTGACTCGCCTCTTTTACTAGTCTATACACACAGCCCTAAGACTTGCTGTTCTTGTGCCAGAGGTCATGAACACTTTTGACTAACCAACAGTTTCTTATTACCTTAGCACAGATTTACGTATATCTCTTTACCAGCAACATATCAAATTAGTGCTGGAGGTACTAATATCAGCAGTCTAGCTAAAGAAGAAAGAGATAATGTATTGAAAGTACCTGAATAGTCTAGTGACCCAATGGAGGAGTTTTATTGCATTGCTTTTCTAGTCAGATGTCTTATCTGCAACAAGATATGGTGACTTCACTAGATTCTTGAAGATTTTCGGAAAATATTTCAATTATATGTAGTGTCCCTATCTTTGACCAGAGAAAAATGGAAAAAACCTCTAATGCCAGTGTACAGCATCATTTTCAAAATATATGCCACCATTCCAGTGTTCTCCCTCAGAGAAATTCATGCTGGGTTGAAAGAGTGAGAAGATAACCCTATAAATCACTAAAAAAGTCCATGTGACTTTGAGTTAGAATTACAAGGATTTCTAGCCCCTTTATTTCATAGAGAAGATAAAAAGATGCCTTCTGCAACTAACCCTTTATTAGTATTTCAGCCTGCGGGATTCTCATGCACATGGCTTAGCCGAGTACTGATTGCTTAGTCTTGTCCACTAAGCTAATCATGGGAAAAGAAAGGCGGCAATATGGTCAATGTGTGTTTCACTACAGATTTTTTCAGATAACAGACACATCCTTAGGAATCGGCAAAGATTCTATTGCTCTGGTTTGTACACTAAAGTAAGCCTGAGGAGATAACGAGGAGAGGGAACAGGCACATGCTCTCCAGCTTCCTGGTTTAAAATCTTCCCTGAGCATTTTTCTCCTGAAGGTTTCCTCTCATTTTTCGTAGGACATCTGTAGTATTTGTTACATATCACCTTTAGCTTCCCTTGTTGTCATAATGTATTTTAACTTTCATAAAAAATAATCCTCTTTTTATCTTGGCACTTGGCTGATACTGTTGTTCTAAGCTGGTAACCTCAGTAGAACAAAGTTAATATCTCCTCCCTACGCATCAGCTAGAAAATAACACACCCATTTTCCCCTTTCTGAAAGATGAGAGTTAAAGACAAGGTCACAGGTAGCACCCCATCAGTTCAAGTGGCCCTTGAGTGATCCAGAGTGTTCAGTAAGGTTTGAATTTCCTAAGAGCACCACTGTCCCTTAGAAAGGAGTCTGAAGCCTCCCACAGTGGGGAATAAACCCCACTCCAACCCAAAACCAGTCCTTAGGCTCCTGTTCTGCTACCTGTGGTTTCATGGGACACACCAGTGACTGGTAGCGGCATATAATAATGTTAAGAAATCCATCTGGCAAAGATTATGTAACATTCACTAAGTACTGGTATTTTGCCCAGAAAGGTAATGCTTTAGGGAACTTCACAGTCAGGAAAAAGAAGTTCCTAGTTAAATACACTCATTATTTAGTATTATTTGACATAGAAATGTGAAGTATTTACTTTTTATGTTGTTTGCTTGGTTGGAAAATAGCAGTCCATTTACATACTTAATCTAGCATTTCATTAACCCTCAATTTTTCCCTTCATTCTTGCTTTCAGTTTTATCATTCTACCAGATATTCCAGATGTACTGAGTGTAATAGGCAACTAGCATAAAAATAGTTCAGCCAGTTCATGTTATAAATCAAACTAGAGACTAAGGTCACATCAGCCTGTACTGGCAAATCAAATAGAGCCCCTCTCACCCAGAAGTCAGCTAGTTGAGTCCAGTCACATCTCTGCTATGAAATTATTTTAGGTTCCAAAACAGGGTGCCTTCATCCACTTTCCCATTTGGGAACGGTCCCTAGCTTCCCAAGATGTGCCCGAGAACGGTTGGGAAGAGTTTTCATCCAAGTCAGGACCATGCCAGGGCCATGCTAACAATTTCAAAATAACGATGGGGGAGTTCCAGTGCTCATAGCTGTGTCTTGGCACCGTTTAATTCCTTGGTAAAGAAGCAGCCTGTGAAAGACTCTCTCTTTGATTGTTAATTGGCATCATATAAAGCCCAACAGCCTTTTTTCTTCTACAGAGAATGAGAGTGATGTTCTCAGCTCTGCCAGGAGAAGGAGCACATGGACCATGGACCAAACGACTCCCTTGGTCCTTGCATTGCAGAAGACAGTCTGCCTGATGCTACAGGGATGTGCAGCCAGCAGTGGCATGGCTGGGCTTTTTGGTATCTTGCCTTCAAAGATAAGGACATGGGCTCCTTTCCTCACTTTACATTCTTTTGAAGTACGAGTCCTACTCCAGCCCAGTTGGAGTACCAGACAGAAATGATATCCACATTCAAGTTCCAAAGTTTTCTTCATGTGTAAGCTCAGTAAAGTAATAAGTTTTAACTCTGGGAAAGTGTATTCCCTTGACTGACGATTCAAGCATAAAAGACATAATCTAGTTTAATAATGAAGAAAATACAGATGTAAAAACAGAACAGAAACATTTTCAGGCCTGAGAGCAGTCAGTTTACCAAAAAGTGAACAGAATCACTGATGATCACATTTAAAAGACAAGACTTAAAGCTTCTAGAGTCTTAGAGTTTACCAGATTTGTTTCATTTGAAGGAAAAAAGTCAGGTCATAGGGTAAATTCCAGTAAAATGAGGCCATCTAGTGCATATTGTCAGTGTTACAACTTCTGTCTTCCAGGCTTTGGATTTTTTTTATATCTGGCCCTAGCTCCTGCTCTGTGATTATCTTCTGTAACTTGGGAAACATATTATTTGTGAATAATGGATGCAATAAACATATTCTCCAGAAAGGTCACCATGGACAAAAAAAGAGTTAATGTTTATTTTAATAACTATGCAATCTAAGTAGCTAAACAACATACATGAATCAGAATTGTACAACATTGGAAGAAAAATGAAAATTTAAAATGTAGCTACAAAACTGAAAGAGTTGAAGCACTGCCTAGGAAAGCTGAAACCTTTGAAAAGAAGCATCTGCAAAAGTTTCTGGGTAAATGAAAGAAAACACTTCAACAAGGAAAGCAGAGGCAATGCCTGCACTGACTTGAGTCCACTAAAATCAGGTGGCATTTTTAAAAGATTTGAACTTTAACCATGGAGACAAAAATATAATGAAGAGGTCATGTGGAAAACAGCTTGCTACAGAAATAGGAATGCTCCTGAAAATCCTGAGGAAATGCTTTGCAGGGAGGACAGGAGTGTCGATCCCAACACTCCGGAGCAGAGAGAAGCAGCAAATGACAGAGCACAACTGAACAGCCTACTTTGTGCTTTGTTCGCTGTCATCAGAACAGGCAGGATGAATGAAATTAAATTAAGAGATTGTGATAAGGAAGTGTAAAGCTGTTCTCAGCACTCTTCTCTGTCATGCAGAATTCATTCAGCATGCCCCTGCTTGCTTCAAATGTAAGGCACCTCTGCTTCTCCTGCAAAGGAAAGGAAGGATATAGAGGTTGCAGACAGTAAGCTTAGTGTTATAAACTGAAACCTCTCTGAAGTCCTCAACCAACAGCTTGCTAACAGAGAAGACACTATAAACATTTGTAGTAGACAAGAAGACACTGATCAGTAAACATTTTTCTCTTCAAAATTACATATTTTGTCCATAAAAAGATTTCTGGTACCACTTTTGAATTCTTATATGATCTGATTTGTTCCCAGGTGTCTTGTTAGCCCCGTGTTGCTCATTGGACTCTTTACTGTCTGACCTCTACACTTTCTGCTAGAATAGGAAGGTACTCACACAAATATCAAAGTCATTTGTTTAGAACAATTGGACCTTATTGGTGGGTGAAACAATCAGTCTATAAAGATTGAGTAAAGAAGCAGAAGACTAGCTACCCTGAAAAAAAATGATAGTGCTTAAGTGGAAAGGGAATACTAGATAACTCAGCTAATCTCAGATTCTGGCCTAGTCAGGAGTAACTATGTAATATTGTACTTACAGTATTGCTTTGCAGAAAGAGCATTTGTTGTTATATGTTTTCCCATCAGAGCCACAGAAAGGTTGATAGAGTCTTTCACAGTAAATAGGTCTTTCTCTCTCTAAACTCTTGTATTCACTGCAGTCTACCTGCAAATACAGTATCATTTTGCTTTGAATCTGTCACGTTCTCCATTCACCTATAGAAATAATATATGAAATTTTTGGACAAACTTGTCAGCTGCTCTACATCAGCACAGTCAATGAGGCTCCACCATCTATACTAGCTGAGCCTAAACCTCAAAAAAGAAACATTCCTCTGACAGAGATGTGACACTACCCATGTCAGGCACTGAGCACCTTCAGGGACTTCGCCGTATGAGAATTCAGCCACTGGAAAAAAAAAATACAGCCCTTTTTCCATCTACAGAAAAGCTGAGTCTTTGTATATTTTTCTGCCTGCTTGCAATTTTTCAGTAAATTCAGGTGAGATTAGTTCTCAAGGCTGTGAAGGGTTTCTGCCTCTTTATTGCACAAGTATCAGCTCTTGCTGCATTTTACGCTGGTGAAAGGATTTAAAACAGAACCCAGCCTTGCTGTTCTCTTGTTCTGACCTGATTTTTTTTTTTTCCCCTTTCATTCTAGCTCTTAGTGAAGGACAGTAGTGTTACTTCAGCCAAACCCCAGAATTTATTACAGATGATACGGTTTATACAGATGATATGATTAGTTTTACACTAATCATTGCCTGGGGTCTGTAGGCAGGTGAAGAGTGAGGAGCTGCGTGCGGCCAGCCCTGTGCCAGGGCTCGGCACAGACCGGGAGGTCTCCAGTGGCAAAGAGAGGCTCTAGCCAATAACTCTTTTGGGTATTATGGGCTTAAATGCAGTGCCCCATTTAAAAAAAAAAAAAACAACAAAACAAAACAAAAAAAAAAAAAACAAACCCAAAAAACCCACATATGGGATGTTAGTTTCCCTGGGTTTTTGTGAGGCAGCACACTGAGCCCCAATTGCCAAAGCAGGTCAGAAACCTGACAGAGCTGCCAGGTTTCCACAACATAACTCAGCAGAGGCAGCAGCATGGGAGGGAATCTGTGGCTTGTAACTTAAACCATTTTAAAATTGTTCAACCACCAGCTTGTGAGAGGCAAGGGTCAGCTAATAAAAAAAAAAGCTATAAAATAGGTTAATTTGCCCCATATATATATATATGTAACAGCTGGGAAAACGGGCAAGATACTTAGTTTAGCGTGGAGAATGGAACAGGCTTTTCCTGGAAAAGTGTGTATGTCTTGGTGTAGTTTTAGGCGTCAGAGGCTGTAGATATTGTGCTGGTATGGGAGCAGCTCTGTGTGTGTGTGATTTCCACTCCCTACTACTGTCCACTGGACCACCAAGCAGCTTGTCTCTGCTCTACCGAGTAAGGATCTTTATTGCTTGATGCCTCATTTCTTTCAGAGGTTGACTCCAGGACAGACACTCCAGCATACTCAGAGAGAAATTAAAATCTCTAGGTACATGACTTGGGATCTGAAAGACACCGAGAAAGTCTTATGGTGTCACCACCAGATAAATATTTTTAAAATCTCAATTTATCCAACTTAAAATTTGGCCTTGCCCCATTTCTTGCCCAGACTACATTACAGGTAAAAGTATCTGGAAGTTTCCAGGGCAACTGTACAAAAACCACATATCTCAAACTCAGGGATTGCTCTCTGAAATCTCAATACTTTGGCAGCATTTAATTAATGTTTAAAGTGATTTTTTTCCTGATCTCATGTTGTTACAAACCATATATTTTTATCCAGAAATAAAGGAGAAAGTTACTCACCTCGTTCTCTTTGGCAGCACCTGCAATATAAGCAGAATCACAAAAGATAAAATAAAAAATGCTTTTGAACATTCAGCTTGCAACAGGGATGCTTTCACTAGCACCAGCCCTTCCAGCAACACCAACTCTCTTACCTCCTTGAAAGTAAATACTAATAGAGTTTTTCAGTGTCTAATAAGATACAGGTGTCAGGACCTATTAAACAAGTGGATCTTATTGTATCGTTAACCTTAGAAATCTGTGTCAGCAACCAGAACAGCCTTTGTTATTAGAGGTAATTTCCCCTTTTCACCAGAGAAAGATTGAAGACCCAGGAGTCAATTTTATGTTCAATGGCAAGTCTGTTTAGGATGAAATTTGTTGAGCATGACTGAGGCTGTAAGCAAATCACACGGTCCTTTTATACTTTGATTTTCTGTCAATAATGAGGATAATATCTTCAATAAAATGTAATAATATATATAATTACAATAATGCAATTTGGATCATAATACCACTTTAAAAAGTGTTTTCCCTTGCCGGTCGATATGGATTCAAAACTATTTGGCAGAAGGATTGGCTCCTGTCTTGCATACATATGGCATCTAATGTAATGAAACCCTGTTCTCAGGTGGGGCTTCAAAAAGCTACTTCAAAACAATTATAATTACATCTGCCAGAAAGTAACAAAGTAATATTGGCACACCTCCATTATGGTGACACATTTGTTACTGTCTTTAGGAATGTATTTTGTTCTCCTCCTGTCCTGTAATCGTCATTCTGTGGCTTCCAAGGGATAAAAGTGATCAGGCAGATGCTTTTGTGCAGAAGGAGAAGGAACAAAATGCATTATGATCTAAAAGGCAACATGGCTTTAGCACTTGTCTTTCTGACTAATTGTAGCTTTTTTTGATCTATAAATCCATTAAGCTTTCCACTGAAACTTCCTTTCATGGAGCTGCTTACATCTTCTCACCAGATAAAGCTGTCCAGGGTAAAGAAAACCAGCATAAATAATGCTCCACGTCAAGTTTCAGGCAATGTCACCAGACGTTTCACTGAGCTTTCGTTATTCTGGAGTTGGATCAGATTTAACCCACTTCCACAAAAAACATTAAGATATTATTTTTTTCTCTGATAACCTTTTAGTATTCACTATATATTTGGGAGTGAATGCAAAAAAGATGTGTTCAAAAAGTATTGCTCCGTAATGTTTTAATGCAGACAAGAGAAACTAGAAAGTTCAAGGAAGTGATTTGCTTGAATTCTTCTGAAAGCAATATTTATTTATCTGCAGAAAATGAGACACTGTTTGAAAGAAGTTTCCATCAAAAGCCTGCCATTTCATCGAAATGGGCATTTTGAGAAAATTTTCAAAGCAAACTTTTCAGAGCTATTTAAAATGGAAACATTGTTTTGTTTCATAACTTTGGTTTTGTTTTAACATTTTCATTGTTTTGCTTCTTTAACATTCATACTGCTGTTGAACTGCTATACTACTAGCAAAGAAGACTTGGACTCTCCTCTTTCAGTTATTCTACTTATTTTTATATATCTGTCTTTTTATTGCAAGTTTTTTTAAAAAAAAACCTACCAAGTGAATGCTCAAGAAATTTCTCCCAGCTCCTTATTTTACCACAAAGTAACCTGCGCTCAGACATCGCTCCGGTCTGGCAAACTAGCATCATAAAGAGGTCATTCACAGGCATATGATGTGTCCCATGCATAATCAGCCGTCTCCTACTTGCTTAGTTTGGCAGGAGAAGGACCTCATCAGCTCTGAGCTCCCTGCTCAGATAGTTCAAATAAAAAGATAAAAACCTGCTGTAGTTCTGAGGCTTTACAGTTCAATTTTAGTTATAATGCAGAATGCAGTTCTGATTCACGCCACCAGCAAAATATAGGTTTAACCTACACAAGTTGGCAACCGTAAAGCTGCTGCAATATTGCTTGCTAAATAGTGCACAAGCATAAAATTTCACTTTCCACCACCCAAGTCCAGCAACCATTGCTTACTGTCCCAGTAGACTGAGAAGCTTCCGTTGTTTGCACATTAGAACTATAATGTATCAGAAATTAAAAAAGGTTACTCACTTGCTAAGCAAAGAATTGCCAGGGCGAGAAGCACAAAGGCACCGGTTGTCTTCATGGCAGACATGGGTTCTTGACCTGTTTCACAGCCAATCTGTGCTCTGAGTATTCCAGTACACTCAGCTTAAATGTGGATTTGTGTATCTGTGAGGGCAGATATATATATGTATATATGCACGCACAAAGAGCAGGAACCCTGATGATGAAATCCCCCTTGTAGAGAAGGTAATTAGAAGAAGGTGTTGCCCATGGGTAGTGGCAATAAGAATGTCTTCTGTACAACACGAAGGGCGAAGATGAGCGTCATGGCATGCATTGTGTTGATAAAGGAGATGTATTGTACTTTGGCTAATCCGCAGCTTAATTAACTGCTCCATCTCCAGTAGCAAGTTCAAGGAGTGACTCAATAATGTGGTTATGTATTGCTGTTCTGTCACTGTCATCTTGACCCTTAGAGATTAATATAATTCCCAGGGGAAAAAATAATTTTTACTGGATGTGTTCCAAAATATTCATACCAGTAAAGCCGAAATGCATAAGTCCTATTCTCTTGAAATTTTGGAGACCCTTGTCACTGCCTGTGGATAGAGGTGACGCTGGTTAGTGTGGCCATCCACAGAGCCCTTTCAGACTGCTCTGGGATAGCAGCTGCTGCTTGCAAAAGTCTGTTTCGTGTGAATACCCTCACCTTCACACACAGCCCAGAAGATGTCCCAGTCTTTCAGTGTTTTTTCTGGCTTTGAAGTTGCACCAGTTTAGAGATCAGAAGCAATGCTTTGTGACAGAAGGAGCAAAGACATGGAGAAGATCCTCTGCCCCCCCATCTCCTTCATTGCTATTTTCAGCAAAGTAGATGTCGTATCATGTGGGAATCTTTAAACAAATCCAACATAGCAGTGTGTTAATGACTTAATCAATGGCCATAGTTTTCTGGCTTTTATAATGCAGGCCAGGGATAGAGTCACAATGGGAAACTCAGATCTGAGTCTTAATTTTCATAAAGTCCAAATAATGCAGAGTTTTGAACCTAGACTTTCGTTTGAACCCATCATTCCAGAATTGCCTTCTCTTTAGAGATTTAAAACATAGATGTGCAAATTGTCTCAATATGAAAGATCCCTGTGCACCATTACAATTCACAGTATTTCAATGATCACCTTGCAAAATAGCCAGGGCCTTTTTCCCCATGCAGGAATTAGGCTCATATTTGCTAATTTCACAGGGACTAAGTTCTTACAGTGAAGGCTGTAAGAGGTCTAGTAGACCTTGGGCCCCACTAACTCGTGTTGAAACCAAGAGGGATACACATCGTCTTGTCTTTAAAGAATGTAGGTAGTGAATAAATAGTTCATTTCTCATCACTTAATGGGACAAAAAAAAAATAGATGCCATCAAATTCCAGTTCCATGCTATGTAAAGATATTATTTGAGGTGGAGGCTTGTAGATTTTTTTTTTTAATGCCCTTACTTTAGTGATTTCATTTTAAATTTCTATTCGTTCTTAGCCTGGACATCTATGCATATTTCTGTGAGGTGAAGGCCATGTCAGACAGGCTGTGATTTAAATTGGGTTGGTCTTGATTCTGCTGCTTTAGGGTGTCAGTGAAATTTTTGTTTTGGAAAGCAAAAAACTTTTCCGAAGAGCCTGGCATAGAACGTATAAACTCATAGATAATATTCAGAATATGTTTGTTGATTGATGGACAATTACCAACACTAGGCAACAAGATCAAACCCCAAAACAACCCAGAAGGTACTCATAGTCTGAATAGTTTTGAGCAAGCAAGATGCTTGAGAATATCTTGAAACTATAGAACTGCAGCTTGACGGAACACGCAAGCTCTTTGACACTGGTATGAGGAAACCGGCCACTTTAGTTTCATTGTCTTGCCTAATATGGTGCTATAGAGTCTGATGCAACCTCGGGATCAATCCCATCCCGCCAGTGGAAGAATATAGACATCTCTTTCCAGTCTTCTGAGTTGACATAGAAAGATTTTCTGAGGACTAGTGTAGAAAGGAAGAGAGAACTTTTGGACGTTGGAGGGGGCTAATGAGGGAGGTGGATTTTGCATCAGATTTTTCTTAGCGTTTGAAAATTACGTTGCTATTGAAAGGATTCCTGATGCTTATTCTATGCCCCATAACAGGAAAACCATGGTGTGAATGTTTTCTTTCTGGTAATGTTTAGGTGTTTTGATTAGGGCTTTTGGATCAAATTAAGATTAATAGTCTGAGCAGTGGACCTGAAGCTTTGTAGGGCTTGCCCAGACGACTTGGATGGGAGGGATATAGTTCTGATGAGAAGCTGTGACATATTGTATGGTGTGCAAATAGCATCTCACTGCAAGCAGGACACAACAGGGGGTCAGCCGAAGCTCTAAAGGTTTTTGTGTACTGAAATATCAAAGCTGTCTTGAAGCTCTGAGAAGAAAAATGCCATTCACAGAAAGCAACAGTCAGTTTCACTTTCTGCAGTGAGGTAACACTCATATGCAAAATCTCAAAATGAAATTTGTTGAAAAAGTAATACCACAAAGCATTTATTGCAACCCCAGTTTAAAAGGATACCGAAATATCTCAGTGTCTGTATGCATAGCTTTAATAATGGGCAGAATACTCGTTAGTCGACTGGAGAAAATAGTCACTGTTTGACTGAAAAAATGATGCTTCATCTGAGAGACATCTTTCTGTCCAGACTTGCAGAGACTTGTTTGCCCCGGTAGTCTTCATACGGAGCTGGTCTGACAACCTGGGACCTGTCACGCTCAGGTAGGACAAAGGTTCATCTAGGCCAGAGCGCTGTCTCCGAGATCATTCGCCGGCAGATTGAGAGGAGAATAAAGCGGTTCTTCTCTTGGGAGGCAAGTTGAACATGAGTCAATGGTTTGCCCCTATAGCGAACAAGTCCAACTCTGCATGCTAAGCTCTATTAGTAAGAATGTAATTATCAAGTCAAAAAAATTGTTGTTTCTCCCTGTTCAGCACCTATGAGGCTGCATCTAGAGTTCTGTGCAGAGTTCTGGGCTCCCCAGCGCAAGAAATACACTGAAATACCGGAGCACATCTAGTGAAGAACCACCAAGGTGTTAAGAGGGATGGAGCTCATGTCATACTAGGAAAGACTGAGACAAGTGGTTTGTTCAGTTCAAAGAAAGAAGACAAAATCTCATTGTTGTCTTCAGCTACTTTATAGGGGTGTACAGAGAAGACAAGAGCCAGACCCTTCTATGAGGGGCACAGTGAAAGGAAGAGACAGAATAGTGCAAATTGTAGCAAGAGAAATTCCAGTTAGATGTGAGGAAAACAAACTTTGTGGCATATTACGTTTGTCATTAAAAGTTAGCATTTCCAGGCAGACACGGACAATAGAGTAGCTGGATTGATTTTATCTACTAAAAAAAAATCTTGTTTTTTGGAAAACAAGTGTTCAGATCTGTTTAGTAATAACTGCTTCCCAGAGTTGGATAAGTAGGCCTCTTGACCATACCTAAAACTAATTCTGAAATTCATGGTAAATAATCTGTTTGGATTGAAAAATTATGAGTGAAATCTTGGCCTCATTAGCAAAATTGTACTGGTTTCCATTGAGCTGGGAGGTACTCTTTGAATATGTGTTTGCTAACTGTGGGCCTCTGATAGTTTTCTACTTTTGTCATTGTGTCTTGTCTTTTCCCAACTTCTTACCTCACCAAGTTGTTATTTTGGAGAAGAAAAAGCAATTACTTGGTGAACAAATGTTTATTCACTTGAATAGGTCTGTTATATCTGATAAAATATTACTGCATATTTTTCTGAGAGTGAGGACATTTGTTGCAGTTATTGATATATTGGTTTTATTTTTGGAGTCCTGAATGGAGCACAAATGTGATGCCAAATATGCTGCTGCAGAATGTCGTTAGTTAAGTGCCTGCATTATTCTGCCTGCGAGGATGTTATCTTGCTGTATTCCAAAAAGTGTTGGTGCTCAGCAGCTTGTTCCCATTCATATGATGGAGTGCCTCACACTGAGGACATCAACAGTGCTGAAAACATGGCACATGGAACAGCTAAAACCCACATATTGTCACACACCTTGTGTACCTGGGAAGAAAGTACAAGCCAGGATGGGTATTGATATGCTCAAGAGTGGAAATTCCGACCTTATAGTGATTCTAGTGCATGTTTATATGCAACACAGCACACAGGCTCCTTCAATTTTATTGTGTGTGGGTGGTTAGGGTTGTCCACCCATGTGCAATTAACATATCAGACTTTAAAGCCTTGCGCAACAGAAGATTTGAAAACCAAGTGAAGTATTTCTTAAGGCATCAAACTGTGCCAAAACATTTGGGTATTTGCCTGAAGGAAGGTGAGTTTCCCATTTTCCACACCTTAAGAAAGATCAAAGGAGCCCTTCTTTAGAATTGCACGTATCAAGCTGGGACAGATCCCAGCTGAGGTGTTCATATATTATTTTAGAAAGACAGAAAAAAATACCAAAACAAACAAAACAAAACAACACCATGACTCTCTGCCAAGGCTGGAGCTTATTTTTATTCTTCTTGTTTGTATCTTCTGATCTCTTTAAGATAAATTACAAGGCTGTGATACCTCCTATTGTGCAAGTAACTTGTGAATCGTTTTAGTTACTTAGTGTCATACCATTGACGTTTCTGAATGACTTGATTCTTGAAAGACATATGCAAAGCAGGCATTAACAGCTTGACGCTTAGCACTGAATAAATTGGACAATTAGCACTGAATAGGACTTATTTTAAATTGCCTCATATTTTGTATTTTAAGATGTAATCTCCAGGTGTTCAGTACTTCTAAGTTCTGTCACACTGAAGTCATTTAAACTGAAACATTTGAGGAAACAAAGTTCTTTTTTAATGTCTCAAAACAAGTTTAGTGGACATACAGTGGTTTTGCCTCAAAAAATATTATAACTTTTATAGAGAAGCCACAACTTACGAAGAAGTGGGAAAGAATGAAGGTCAGCATGGAAGGAGGGGTGTATGTGAAGCATTTGGACCTGAAATGTAATGTGTTCTCTTACAAAAGCCCTAATTAGACATAAGCCTTTTGTTGTTGTTGTTTTGCTGTTAGCAAGTGCTGCTTACCCAGCTCTAATGGCTGAAGCCCTTAGAGGACAGCAAACTCCTACTGCAGCCTCATAAAGCACATCGACTATTTGTAAAGCATTCTTTAGGATGCGGATCACCCACAAAGAGCCCTGGAGGGAATGAGTCAGTCTGCTCAGTGCAGATTTAGGGAGGTGTGCTACAGAAAACCTAAAGCCACGTGTTGAATGATGAGGACGAACAGAAAGCTGGAGGAGCTGCCCCTTCCCAGAGAACGGTGGGTCACCGAGTAAGACAGGGGTCCAGCAGAAGACCTATTGTATGACTATTTAATTAATGGCTGTCATACCATGGGAGCCTCAGGAATAAACTTAGATCTATCATTATTTTTTTCAGAAGCTTTGATTTTGCAATCAAAAGTTTTTGGAAGGGGAATTTGGTACATTGTGCAGCCTGGTTGAGTCTATACATTGTGACATTTATAAGAAGGTTTCCAGATAATTTGCAGTGAGAGGAATTAAGAAAGTGAAGTATAAGGATTAATTCACACATCAATTATTTTCTTGATTTGACAAAGTATGTCAGGAAATTGTCTCCAGTGTATGGAGCCACTCTGGTGAATATTAGTGCTGTAATATTAACACCTTTTGGTAAAACCTAGAGAGTTCCTCAGAAATGGGGGACTGTCTGACAATTTCTAGAGCAGATACTCAGGGACACTGGATCCATGTAAGGCCCAGGAAATGGATAATCAAAGACTGGATCCAACTTAGGTCTTGGAGAGCAGCCATCTTACAATTAACTTGTTTTCTACAGATAGAGGGACAGTTTCAAACTGTGCTTTGCTAGTTTTCTGAAGAATCTTAGACGATTACTTTCGTCATTACCACCTCCTCATTACCTTGTGATCTATGCCAGAAGAGGTTCCTGTAGGGAGGTCTAACCTTATGGGATCATGGCACAGAAAGGCATATTCCTCTAAAGATAGTAGATCAATATAATCTCTGTCATGATACTTGTAAATTTAGCCTCAGTATTTCCGAGAGTGGAAACTCGGCTGAATCAAAGTTAATGAGAGGTTTCAATGAGTGGTTTCAATGGTGCCAGGGTTTCAACCCAGGTATCTGAAGAACAGGAAGGTCCTACTAATTCTGAACATGGTACCAGCAGCACTAGAGAGAAACCTCAAAGACCTCAGGATCTATGTCAGCCTGGTTTCAGTTGCAAACCTCCCGACCACAGACCCCAGTGAACTTCAATGTACTCTTAGACTGCAAAAGAAACAACCAGTTCACAGCCTGCAGAAGAGGGTTTAGAAGAAACTGCTGACTAACAGACGTCACTTTTCTGTGTGGTTCTGTACAGTTTTACAGGCCATGAATTTGGTAGCATTACTCAGTAATATTACTTCTCTCCACAGACATTGCCTTAGAAGTAGTGTATAATATTCTTACAGGAAAGTGAAGAGTGATATTAACCATTCTTCTTAAAAGATCACAAGTAAAGCAAATTTTCTTGTTTTCAGATGTACTTTATTATTAGCTCCTTTATAAAATAAGCACAATAAATTGCATTTGTAGCAGAAATAAGATGCGTACACTTAATATTAATAAACAGTAACAGCACTTGTAGCTAGATTTTCAAGAGTTTTCTGAAATATCAGATACTTTCCACATTTCAATGTTTAAATATCTTAAATTACCACCCATTTCTAGGACTGGGGAAAAAAGAAGCATGGTCACAATGAAAGTCTTTAATTTCAGTGAACTTCTATCAGGAATTAGGGCCTAAATCCTCAAAGATATTTTAATGGATTTTGCCCTCCTGAAAGTCAGGACTTAGGTGGTTTGACAAAAATGTACAGGCTTCAACACATGCTTCTGCTTCTTTCCAGACCTGGGGACTTACACTGTAAGCAGTCCAGAACTAGGACTTGAATTTTATTTCCTAAGGTTCTGTGACAACATCTAGCACATCTTGCAGTACTAGGGAAATACTTTCAAAATGAACTATAAAAATCTGTATTCTAAAACTCTAATTAGATGCTTAACATCCACTTATAAAACCAGTTACCAATTGCTCTCTGAAGTATCAGATACACTGCAGTTAAACTTCTAAATAATTTAAGCTGCCTTGGTTTAATCTGCAGATCCCTGAGGGCTTGTGCCCTGTGGTTCTGCCTGCTGCATAGCAGGTCCAAATCAATTTTATTGTCAGAAAACTCCACTGCAAGAGATGTACCAGGTGCACTGAATAAAAGGCCTCTGATGATCACAGGCACGAAAGAAAGGGAGTTTTGTGGAGGAGGTGCTGTCTGAAGCTCCTGGCTCCCGTGTCCTTTCATGTTCATGAGATGTGGCAGCAGGACTCTGTCAACCACAGCACCTCAAACTGCCTCCACGCCAGCGCTGCCACTGCTGCTGCTGCAGCCCGGGTCCAGGTGCAGGTGTGGGGCTTAGAGAGCGACTCATCTCTGGTGCAACAGCCGTTTGCTGTGTTCCCTGGCCGGACATCGCCACGTGTGAGCACAGACAGCTGGCATCTCTAGGACTCTGAACTTGCAATTCCTTCTTTTACTAAAAACATCTGTCATCAGAGAGGAAGGTGAGGATGGCCCTGATACATGGTGCATAGCTGCCTCCTGCAGCCAAGGCTTTCTATGTTGATATATTGCAACAAAATAAATACAAATAAATAATTAAATAATCAAATAAATAAACAATTAAATAATGGAATACTAAAGCAGTTCTTTCAATAAGTCACTTTCCAAATAAATTAACACATGAAACAGCAACTGCCATCATCTGACATTGCAATTCATATCGAGTCAATAATAAATAAATAAATAAATAAATAGATGCACTTCAAGAATATGCAGAACTTACAATAATAGCTGACAGCATTGTATCAAAATACATGTTAATATAACATGGTGTATGCCAAAGGCGTTACTCAAATCTGGAGAACTTAAAAGAGCTGCCAAAATCAGGACTGTATTAATCTCTTACAAAAAAGAAATGTTATGGCTTCTTAATAAACTCAAATGCAGATTTTTCTTCTAACTGTGCTTATGTTCTTGTGGTAATTCATTCTTTGCTTTCTTTAGGAGCCTTGTGCCATTCTTCTATAATCTCTTACTGGTTATCTGTAAAATAAGATAAAGGAAATTTACATAAGAATTATCTTTATTTTCCTCAGACCTAGATTTTTAGTCAATTTCTCAATAAAGCTTTGCTGGTTTGAGCCATCTAGTGAAACGCCAGCACTCAGTTTCTCTACAGGACTCAGACCCAGGGAATGCAAGACTCAGGAGTTCCCGTGTCTGATGGGTGTGAGGGATTCAACTTCAGCTAATAAGAGTCAAGTACCTATCCAGCTATGGCCCTTTTGAAAATTCCTTTCAGTTCTCATTGGTATCTATAAATGCCCCTGTAGCAATGAAGTCTGGATCCACAGAACAGTGTGATCTCATTTCAAGTGTTTCAACAGGGCTACAAGTTTACAACTTTTCTACCGTGTGACTCAGGAAACTTGGAGGCCAGAGAGATTTGCATCTACATGTGACTGGAAAAAAAAAATTACAAAAAAGAAGAGAGGAAGAAGATTTAAAAAATCTGCATAATTATTTTTGGTGTTGATCTAAAGGAGGCTATTTCCATATTTAGAAATATGTTCAGACCTGGAAAGCTGGGCTGAGAGTAGTTTAGAGCTGTCAGAGAACGCTAATCAATTCACGGAATAAGAAAACATCCATTCTTAGCACTAGCAGAAGCTGCTAAGAACTTTTCTTTCTAATAGCAAGTATCTCCTCCTCTTTCTCTCCCTCATTCCCTTTGTCATTTTACTGGTGATACTTGGCTGTGTATGGATTGTCTGCTGTATTTGGATGCTCAACATTCATTCACAAGCTATCAATGGACGGAAAGGGGCAAAATCAGCAAGGGTTACACTAGCAATGGCAAAATGCTCGTGTATTTCTTAAAGAATATTTTATAATTGCTTAGTTAGGTAGAACCCTACCCATGTCTATGAACCTACATCCATTGTTTCACTCTGATTTAAATGGATTATAATTGTTTCCTCATTATTTTTTTACAAGAATAATCATTTAGGCAGCCCAATACATTTATATGTTTATCCTCTTACAGATATTTCATGAAAAAATATTCAGGAGACAAAAATGGTTATGAGGAAATGTGAAATAAATTAATATTTAAGAAGCAGAAGAAGTGCACAGAGTCCTTACTCTTCTGGGTAAGGAATCATCCCTGCTCCTCTGGTAGAAGGTTCTTCAAGTCTTACCTGCAAAGTGAAGACCACTCACTCCAGGATGAGTTGTAATAGCGATCCCTGGCCTGCACAGAGATCTTGATTTCTGGCCCAGCCGCTGGAATCTGAATCGACTGCTCATCAGCCTCATAGACCTATGGACAGGGCACAGCTCCATCAGCGAGTTGTAAAGGTCAAGCAGATCATACAATAATGTGCTAGATGGATTGCAACAAGAACATGTAACTCAAAAATCCCCACTGGTAGTCTGGTGTTTCAAAGGCACCAGTTTTCACCCTCAGATACCAAAGTTGTGAGGACTTGTGAGAACTGGAGCCTCAGTAGAAGCAAACTAAAAAGCCCACTTTCCATTGAAATTAGTGTTGTAAAGTGACCCAAACCCCAAACTGAAACAGTCATTAAAACAACGGGTTTATTTGTTTATCTGGGTTTTCTCTTTTTTTGTTCTGCTCCTAGAGCAGGAACCCTAAAAGACAGAAGTCACTGCTTTTCCGTATCATTGAAATTTCCACCAAGGACCTGTGGCTGATACAAGAAGCACTGTGCAGCTGGCCAGTTTCTCCACCTAAGGGACTGTACAAGACAACCCTACTCAAATCAAGAAGTCAGCACTAGGGGAATGGCCCCATCTGCTGGTACAGGCTTGCGTATTTTTTTCACATTAAAAAGACATCAGCTAGTGTGTTTGGTTTAATCTGTCGACAAACTGGAATGATCATTACATTTGTTTACTTGTCTGATTGCTGGACCAAGGAAGAGCAGCACTGCAGTCAAGGACCTGCACTGTGGTCAACTGGTTTGTGTATTTATTTCCACTTCCACTGCTGATTTCTTTGCCAACCTAGGCAAATCGCCATACTCCTGCTGTGTATCCTTTAGTGTATCCGTGAGCATTAGTACAGGAAGCAAAACCATTTTGTGATTTAAAGCTAATACAGAGTAGCAATGTTTAATTAACAATTAGCTAATAAGTTGAAAGTGAGTGGGAAAGACTGTAGCCTTCACCAGTCTCCACAGAAATGCTGCCAAATGAGTAATGGATTCCTTATTTTCCAATTCAGCTCTAAAGAAAGTCTGAGCTACCCAGGTACAAGCAACATACAAGGAAATCAATGCAACAGATTCTAGATTTCTTGATTTGGAAATGGGGATTTTCCTGCATTAGGACCCATACAGCCTACTAATGAATTAGTAAACACATTCCTCACACTAGCACAGCTATGCAATGCTGGGCATGACTTTATCTCCCCAGTTACATCAAGGTTGCATCCACCACAGAGTGTGTTGTCTGGATCTTACTGCTCATGGAACTGGGGAGGAAGACTTTTTCCGCCAAAATAAAACCTTGTCACATTTAAGTTTCAGCATTTTTTTTTAAATTCTAGTCCATAATTCTTGCATACTAAGCTTATATTATTTATATCGTCTGTTCAAGCAAGAAAATCATGTTTCAAATGTATCTCTACCCAGATTTTGTGTTCCTCTGTACTTTCAGCTTTGACCCTGAAAGTCAAAGGGAAGTAGGACTTCGGTGTGCTCCATGTTCTGGGATATGTCCAGGTCACTGTTCCATTTGTGGCCACATACTGACATTGGGGTGGGTCTGGTTTTACTGCAGGAGAAAATATAGAAGGAGTTCGCATTAGCAGCCTAATATCAGAAGTTGATGTACTGCTGCTGATAGTTTTATAGGAATCAGCTTCAGGGCTCTGTGAGACACAGAGGAATAACTTCGACTCTTGCTAACTGTTAAGGCATTTAGCAAAACATCTGTTTTTCTAGGATGTTCCTTCATTTTCCTGTGCCCTGTGGCATCATGGTCACAACTGGTCTTCTTACTTCCTGCCAGTTCCTATTAACCTGCCCTGGATGCCCATCTGTAAGAATGGATCAGGAGGGAAGCATACACAGCACCAACCATTCTCGGAGTAAATCTGCAGTTCTCAGAGAAGAGCCAGTTGGGTTATTGGTTATTGTCTGACTTCTCCCACATACTCCTTCCAAAACATGTCCATGTGATAGCAGGGAGGGCTACAGGAACTTCTGTGAGATGTGGGGGTGAGGGGGTTGGAGGTCACAAGCTAGGGACATGTTGCTTCTTCACTTCCTCATCCTCTCCTGGACTGCTGCTATGATTTGTTTTCCCCTGTTCCTGTAACTGGGGGCTTGATAGAGATTTACAGTAGAATAGGGCAGGGATTCCCAAGCTCGGTTTGATCAGCCACAGTTAGTTCCACTGTCAGCAGCAAGAATAAAGCTAAGAATTAATCATGATTCCTGGTCTACTCACTGATATCTCTGATGAAGAAGCTGCTGGTGTAGTTCTCATATTCCACCTCATCAATGACCTCCAGGAACATCTCAATTGGCTGGTGCTCTTCAGCAAATGGACAGTAATTTTCTTTTTGGCACTGAGCTGTGTATTCAGTCACTGATTCATCAGTGTGAGCTACAGGGCTGCTGCAGGTTACATCTCCTTGAGAACTGAATACAGAACAGAGAAAAGTACTGGAAATGCTGGTTTGTTCTGAGAATTTGTTGAAACAACAATAACATGTAGTTGGTAAGGTAATGTTTTACTGTTGCCTATATCATTTTATGGCTACGGTTCAACAGATGCAGAAACAGTTCAGTGGTAGTGCTGTATTACATATTAATGTAAAATCACAAAAGCCCCCCTTCCTTAGCAGAAGGAATTAGTGTTTAAACCTAAACGAGGATATCTCTTCTATTATCACGCCACTGTCCCATGACAAGCTCTGGTATCTTACTTTGTTCCTTAGTCCTTTCTAAAACCTTGATGGACGAAATAAGGAAATGTTAAAATATATCCATTGAGAAAAAAAATAACAAAAGCCATCTATAAAGTACTACCTGGATCTGGTTCTATTTTTGCATTCAGCAAAATAAAACTCTTTGCAGTTGTTTCTTCTTTAACAAACTGAAGTGACCTTCGCTTAAGCACTCCATGTTTTGGAGAAAGCCCCAAGAGTGGTGGGAGGTAGGAAATCCCCACGAGGTTCCCCTCACATATTTCCCTCACAGGTTTCTGCAGTGTTCCTCAACAGAGACTTGTCAGTGGACATGTGGCTTTTGTCGTGGGTGCAGCCTCTCACTCCCTTGATTCCACTGGATCTGCTGCCAAGGGACTCAGCGCTGTGATTGTTTCTGCTTTTGGCCCAACTTCCCCTCTCTCCCCTGCACAAACTGTTTTTGCTATTGCTTAAGTTATTCTGTGGCTATACTGCAGCAGCTCTAACAGGCCAATGAGGGACTGTTCCATTTTCAAGTCTTTATTAGTTTCTGAGCAATTTCCATACCCTTACTAGTTAAGTTAGTCTCAGTCATGGCTTAAAACATTTTGCAGATGTTCAGGCTCTGGAAGTGGGATTCATCAGACAGTGGGATGTCCTCAATAGCCTAAAATCCAAGGTTTCCTACACAGAGTAACATAAAGGGCTGTTCTGGCCTTGCTCTGAGGTTGTTAAGGAAAGTACAAGCTTTTACCCTTTTAGACTTGTGATTGTGAACTTCACATTTGGACTCTCATTTTCTGTCATCCACGAACATTTGAAAATTCCAGAGTAGTTCTTTGCCTCACATTTTAAAAATGTCCTGTTTGGCTCTAGATGGCAAAAGAAAGAAAACATGGTTTATTTACACTTTTTGCCAAAATGTTGAAAGCAGAGAGAAAACAGTAATTCAAGAGACTCCCATCTACTTTGGCAGGTGGGTACACAGACACAGCCTCATACTGCCCCTTGGGCAGCCACCTGCAGTTAAAAAGCCATATAAGCATCATTAGTGGCTGAAGGCTGGTTTACACGGCACCACATTAACCACATCTATGTGGCCATTGAGAGGAGCTAGAACATACCTGAGCTGCTGCAGGCAGCAATACAGAACAATCCATTGTTCCTTTCACAAAGAAACATTGCAGGTATTCAGCTGGCAAACCTCTGCATTTGTTACCCCAGGCAGTGGATAATTCAACATCTTCACACACTGGGGCACTTGATGGAGAATGTTTCCAGTGTAAGAAGTGAATGAGGCCTCAGTATAGGTACGTATTTCGTTTCTGCTGCCCAGCACTGCAGACTCCCAACAACTCTATATTGTACCCTAGATGTAGCTGACCAGCAGACCAGCCCACTGCATCTGATATGTGGCTCCAGGAGCCAGGCAAAAAAACCATGGAAATTCATAAGTTCCTGGCACTACAACAAGAGACCGCAATATGAGACATAGATGAGTGAGGTTCATGCAGAAAAGGCAAAACATCACAGGTTTGTCCCAGTGGGTTAATTGTGAATGGAGAAGCCCAAATGACAGCACTTAAAATCTAGGTCAGTCCCTGGTTCTGTCAAATTGTGTAGCCCTGGTTTTGCAGACCCTCTCCTGAGTGCTGGGTCTGTGAGATGGAGGCAAAGCAAGCAAATTGCTCTCTCATCAGAAAAGTAGTGATACAGTGTTGATTGAATCCTGTATTTAATCATTCCTACCATCAATCTGTCCTATAGGTCTATAGAGTCCTAAATTAATCCCCTGGCAACCAGTGCTGCTCATCAGTTGCACCATATACACACCCACAAGAGTAGGAATTTGCTTTCACTGTCAGTAAAGCATTTGAGGTGGACCCATTTTAAAGGGGATATTTCTGATGCATAGCTCCAGAGAGCTCCCTCTGGTCCTCACAAAGCTCCAATGCACAAAGCTGAGCAAGATATCGCACATCATATTATGACCATACCTTCAAAGCTTCTCAGCAGTGACCTTATCATTTGCCCATTGGAGTCTACTTTAGTTATGAGGAAGAACTCATAGCTGATGATTTCATGGGTATCAGCTCTCAGACAGGTGTAGTTGCCAGCATCTGGGAATTCTTTCACTTCAGCAATAAGAGTCTTTCCAGTTCCCTTCAGTTCTGTGCCCTTTTTCCAGTAAACTGGCAGTGCTTCATCAGGTGTGTTACAGGTGAGCTCCACTCTTTTAGCTGGTGTCACATCATTCCACTCTGATTCTATGACGTACACTAAACATGGCAGAGAAAGACATGTTAGCAGCTACTCAACAGTGCGAAGATTGAACTAAGCCCTTTTTTCAGCTCTAGTCTCCAGAAAAACTGCTAACCAGTCTCTGGCTTTCTTGCCCAAGGCATCACCATCACCTGGAAATCTTTACAATAAGAGGTTCGACTTCAAATTTTATAGCGTATCTAGAACATGCTGATCAATAGGGATGACATTTTAATGGAAAAAGTGATTTTTTTTCCATGTTCCCAGAGAATCTTACAGTGGTTCATAACTGTGGGAAGTAGGCAGGTATCTTTGTTTTAAAGGTGAGGATTCCAGGACACACTGAGCCCAAGTATTCCTCCTGCATGTGGGCTACGGCCTTTGCTCCCAGAAAGGCAGGTAAAATCATAGAATCATAGAACCATTTCAGTCGGAAAAGACCATCAGGATCATCGAATCCAACCATAACTTATCTCTAGCACTAAACCATGTCGCAAAGAACCTTGTCTAAATGCCTTTTAAACCCCTCCTGGAAGGGTGACTCCACCACTGCCCTGGGCAGCCTGTTCTGATGCCTGACAACCTTTCCATGAAGAATTTTTTCCTAATATCCAATCTAAACCTCCCCTGGCACAACTTTAAGCCATTTCCCCTTGTCCTATCACTCCGTATTCGGGCGTTTCCTATGGTGCAAAGCTGTGATGCTTTGCCCTCTTCAGCGTCAAAGGTCAATGAGTGAGCAACGGGAAGGAGGGGAGCTCTGAGGAAGTGGTTTGTATTTGCCTGTAGCTGATGTTGTTTTCCATTTTCTGCAGGGAACACTGTACTCCTTCACCCTGGTCCTAGTGGAACAATTACTAGGAGACGGAGGATCTCTGAGCTATGGCAGAGGTAAGTGGACTGCAGCAGGGAGATGTGGTCTTCTAAATGCCACCTTGTAACTCTGAAGTGCCCTGCTGGCCTTTTCAAATTAGAAGACACACCACATCACAAAACAACTGGGAACAATTCAATTAAAGAAACATTATCTTCTCTTGTCTCTTTGCTGTGGTTGACTGAAGAACTTTCACCTACACTTCTGTGTGGCAACAGTTCTACAGTTTAACTGTCATTGCTCAGATACGCTACTGCTGTCACAGGCTCCCCAACCCCTTAGAGACTTTTCTACATGCAAGAAGTGGCAAAAATTTGTTTCTTAGTGTGTCAACACCACAGCAAGCACTCAGCTCAGGAAATCAGAGTTACAGTGAGCTCTAAGACCTTTTCACCAGAGCATTTCACTACCAGAACAAGAGCTTTAAGACTTTATCACAAAGAAGAAACACTAAGAAATACATGTCAAAAGCTGAATCCAAAATGGCAGAAAATATGCAGCTCTAGGAAGCTTGGAAGTTTACCAAACTGCTTATGGACATTGGAAGCACAGGCAAGGTAAATCTTACAGACTTCAAATACAGAGATTATTATCAGTACTGACAAACATATTTGCAGTTTTCAGCACCATGGTATGTCTCAGGGAACCCACAGGATAAACCATTATAATGTAAAAATATGGGGAACTGTAATTGAATTACTTTTTACAAATAAAACACAATCAGATTGAGAATGCTTTTCTCATGTTGACTAGGGTCTTTCTTTTTAGATAATTGTATTGATGACAGCCTGGATTATAGAGCTACACTGGGTGAATAAGAACAGCAAATTTGATTATCTGAATTTAGCCCAATTTTCTGGTAAGTTATTTAAGAGATTTGTTTGTTTATTACTGACTCTGTATTTTTACAAGTGTATTTGCATTTGTTTACCAGAAGAGCTGGAAAAACTATTTCTAGGTTTTACTGTGAAATATTCTGTTTGACAATTAATTCTTCACTTGTTTGTTTGTGGACTGTTATCTAAGTCACAAGATACTGTTTCTGCTTCCAGACTGCATGACTGAAACTTTTGAAACAAGAGAAGAAGGAATAGGAAATAAGACAGTTTATAATGCAAATACTTAGAATGGCCGTTGTATGACATTTTAGGACTTCTGACTATTTCTTCCATTAAAACCAATTAGTTGTCTAGTTATTCACAAGAAAGTAGGAAGAACCTTGCCCTAAGGTACTGTAGTCAACAAATTCCTTGCTTGTGGACACAAGTGTAATGCTGAAATACCCTTGTGTCCTACAGTCAGCTGTAGGTCTCAGTAAGTGAAGACTGCTTACCATTTTCCCTCAGTTTCCACTGTGCTTCCAGAAGGGCAGCAAAGGAAAATAATGAAAGTAAGGCAAATAGGAGGTGAGACATCTGTAAGGAAAAAAATACATTACTAAAGTTCATTGAGGATTGTTGAGTGTGTACTGAAATCGAGCTCAACGCTAGACAGGATAATAAGAAGACAGAGTCAGTTCCAGCGAGCTAAGAAACATTCTCCCATTCTAAGAACTCTTAGACTACACAAAAATTGAATATCAGGTTTGTACTGGAGCTCAAGCCAAGATTTTGATCCGCTTGTTATTCACACTACAAACCAGTTCAGAGAAGAAATCACAGAACTTAGAGGAAAATTGTTGTGTGCATAGGTCTTATATGGTCAGGAGAACAGAAGCATTCTCGAGTCCCTCAGTTAAATATTCCTCATGCAAGAAAGGTCCTGCTGATGCCAGTGAGGCTGGTTCCATGAACAAGGCATTGGACTAAGGGGTCAATGGACATTAAATTCCAGTCATACAAAGCTTATAATTATATTCCTTGGTTTAAGTGTGTCAGTAGTCCTGTTAAAACAAAGGATTGCAAATAAAATTAAGGACCTGCTGAAGTGTTTTGCTGGACTGTAGTCTTCACTATCTCTGTGAGAACAAGTGACAGCAGTGTCAATAATGGAGTGTCGAGCTGACATCAATACTGACACTTGCCTGAATGGTACTAGTTCTAGGATCCACCTGAGGTTGCCTGGGCTAATTAACTTTGCAAGCAATTTCAGCCAAAATTCCTACTGGATTCAGTGCCACAGCTGTATTTGCAGAAATGGCTGGATATGCATATCATTGTTGCTGTGTTCATTTGAGACATATACGTATATCTCACTTGAGAATATAGAAGTATGTAGCTGTATATATAATATATACATGTATATCTGTCCTGAATTCAAAATACAGCTAGAGCAAACACGAAATGCAAAATGTATTTGCCAAATATTGTAGTAACCACTGGGCACATAAAAACTTTAATGACAGTTATTTAGATGCACTTTCAGAGCTTTTTCAGCTGGAGAGTAAACCAAATTAATAGGAATATGACTTAGAAAAATAGACTGGTGAATATACCTTTCAAAGTCTATTCTTACTACAGTGAGAATCTGAAAGCACAAGAAAAACACAAAATTAAGTGTTGTGGTTTTGTGTTTGTTGTTTGTTTTGTTTGTTTTTCCTTTCCAAACCAGTTTTTTCAGTGAAAGGAGAGTAGTCCTGATTTCTTCTCATGTGATACAAAACATTTTCCTGTGGGTTCATGGAGGAAGAGTATGTGTGTATTTCTACGTGTGCTAAATTGGTTACTCACTGGCAGCGTGTGCTATTATTAGCAGTCCTTAATCTTGATCAGGAGCCAGCTGTCTCTGAACCAATGCCAAGAAAACGTGCCATCTGATTTTGTACATCACACAGCACAGCTGTTAATGGGATCAGAAGCTACAAGTACAGTAACAGAGACAGTATGTAGGAGAGGAACCAGCTCACATTGCATCTGTACTCAGAGAGGCAGAAGCCTCAGTGAAAAGCCAGATTCCATCAGGCAGCCTATCAGCAGCATATTGCTTCACTAAAAGGTGAACATTCTTAGCTCTTGATGATTTCCTGCTGCAGGCAGGATTATCTGTAATTTGTGACAGAAAAATGCATTTTCCAACTTTCTGAAAGATACTACTTTCTTTCATTGTAACAAGGCATTCACTATGATGCCTCATAAAATCAATATCTGAAATATCAACTAAAACTTGGAGAAGGAGAAGGGTCTAAAACACGCCTTCTTTTCCATATCAGTCTTTCATCAGAACTGAAACCTTGAAAACAGAAAAGTTTCTCCCGGTTTTAGGGAGAAGCTTTACAATTCAAGTTTTTGATGAAAATGTTAACAACTTTCATGGAAAATTATTCCATTTTGAGATGGGGGGAGAACACTCCCTCTCTCCCATCTCAAAATAGTACCAAAAACCTAATCAGAAATAAACTCAGCTTCTGAACGTCACTAATCAGTCCAGCTGCCCAAGCATTTCGCAGACAAGGAGAGTGTACCCACACCATATGCTGTCTGTGATCCAGAGCAGGAGCTGCTGTAGACCAGCACAGACCCCTTCACTGAGAGACGCAGAATAATTTATGTCAGAAAGGACCTGAGGACGATGTCCGGACCAGCCCCAGCTCGAGTCAGGGCCAAGTCAATCATAATACTTTTTTTTTTTTAAAATCAGAGAACAGTCTGATCATAAATACACATTTGCCAATGCACACACCCCAGCAACATGAACACTAGTAAGATACAAAAGATTATTACTTTATAACGTTAGCTAGTCTGCCAGCTAGATAACAATTCTATGAGCTATATAATATATACACTATGTGCTTAACTTCAGGCACATACGGATATAAATACCCTTCTGAGAAAAATGTCACGACAACTACTTAAATACACTTTAAAATAAATAATTTTAAGTTTTAATTAGTTTCGCCTGAAGCAGCTGGTACCAGCCTTGTGTCACCCCAGTGTTAGAGAAGAAAGGAATTCTCACCTTTTCCTGTGCTGGCTGTCAGCTGAAGTTGCCAGGCAGGTTGGGTTTGTGATCTGAAGGAAGCTGGCTCCCTTATAAATACTTGTAAACTCTGAAAGGAAAGGGATGCTCCATTTCACCGCAATACCACAGAATTGCAACACGTGGCTTGAGTTCCTTTTTTACATAGTGGCAGAGCTAAAGCAAAAAAAAAATGTTTGGGACTCTCAGGTAAACTTTAAAGAGGAAATGAGATTATGAGATTGTTACAATGACCTTTATCATATGCCAGAGGCATTTCCTTTCCTGTCTGATTTTCTTTCTCATAATGCCCATTCATCTTCTGAGGAAGAGTAAATACAGGCTAAATAAACTTCCAAAACTGTCTGATGGGAAATATATTATGAAGACAGAAAGAGAAAGTTAAATTAACTGTTTCTACAAGGTAAGCATGAAAGAGGTAATTACATGAAATAAAATCGCAGCTACCACATCAATCAGAAGTACAGCTAAGAGAGAATTAATTTTTAATTGTTGTTTTAGAATTGTATTTATTCTAAAAATTAAGACTTAGTTCAACAACAAAAAAAAAAATTAGTTCTGGCTTAGAGCAAAAATCCTGAGATTGTAACATTATTTTATGTTACGGTTTTAAATATAACTTATTGTTTTTTCTTTATAAACTGATGTTCCTTTTAGACATGTACTCCAGCATAAGAAAAGCCCCATTCGTAACATATACTTTGAAAATGAGGAAAAAGTTTCTATTGTTTTTTCAATTATTTGTGAAATAGAAAACAATTCACTTTGTCAGGCAAACCAAAACAGTAGTTCTAACTGTTCCAAACCTGAATAAGATGACTGAAAAGTTACAAGCAAGAACAAAAACATTGCTTATAAAGCAAAAAAAAAAAGTTTTAAACTCAACCAGATATGCTGTAGGAATTCATAAAGAGGCACAACTCTACACACTGCTTTCTAGTGACAGGAGGATTCTCACAGCCTGGAGATCACAGCTGTAATGTAATACAGCAATGAAATGACAGTGCCTGTCCCTTTTGCTGTACGCAGTAGTCTTTTAGAAGTCCTTCACACATATAAAACAACACAAGCATATGCAGTATGCTACCTATTTGGTGCCCGCAAATATGGCAAGAACATAAAACGAAAGGAGGAACAACCCAAATTAGCAGTGAGACAAACTTATTATGAACCCCAGCAGTTCCCAGTGAATGGAGTTCCTGTTTATTGTCACACATCTGGGAGGCACAACAGCAGAGAGGGTGGCATGCTCATTTGAATGAGGGTATTTTGAGGGCTCTGGATTAACCATGCTGAAAGCTTTACACAAATGTACAGTATTACCAGTGGAATCTTTTTCTCTCCTAGCCATCCTCTTCAAAGAAACCCTGCTTAAGTGGGATCACATACACCTGTGGCAAGGGAGGTTTAACTCCATCGCATCTGACAAAACACAAAACTAGAGCATCGCAATCTCAGATAGGCCTAACAACTTCCCTGCTGCGTCCAGTGTACCCAACCTGTTAGTCAGATGTCAGGTCCAGACTCTCCTTTGCCAGAGCTCAGAGCCAGAGCTGGGCAAGGGCAGAGCGCCAGGGCTGCGGCTGCCAGCGTGGCTTCTGAAGAGGGTTTGAAATGGGAGGTCCGTCAGAGGAAAAACCCCTCCCTTCCCATATGCTGTACTGAATCTGGATCAAAATGGTTTATTGATTTATTCGTGACACAGAATTGACCAGCAAACAGTGAACTGTTACTTAATACCTATACTGCTAATGAATACCTATACTTCTCTACTCTCCACTTATCCCCAAAAGCTCTAATCTCCCCCTCCCACACATACACATGGTATGACACCTACACATTGAGGATGTCTGGATTACAAGCACACATACCCTCTTTGCATCTGGCTGATGCCCGTCTTCCTCTCTTACATGATCATTGAGGACAAATGTCTTTTCAGGCAGTTTTGGGTCCTCCATTCACATACACTGTTTATATTCCCACTCCGATCTTCACAGCTGTTGTTATCCAGGTCATTTTGCCCAAGATAGCCCATGCCAACACTGACACTTCTGCTGTTGTTTCCCTGTTCAGAAAGATAAAATAGCAGTCTTAGAAAGCATGTTGAGAAAGATGTGGCAGAAGCAGGTGAGGCGCAGGCAAGTGAAAGATATTCAGCTGTTACAGGTGGGAAAATTGTCTACTTCTGATCCTGGTCCCTGACTACCTTTGAAATGCATGTCAGACGGAGGCTGGGCTGTGCACCATATTCCCATTCATCTGCATCTCCTCCCAGGGGACACCTTGCAATGAGAGCAGGGAGGAAGCCTCAGTGAACACCAACACATTTGCAGCCTCTGGGAAGAACTTAGGGCAGCTCCCCTTTCATAAATAGGAAAGAGCCCAGGCTGAATCAAGGTTGGGCAACACCTTGTTCCCATTTAAGACAATTTCCAATTTCCAAAATTCACTTTTGTGATAACACACAAGATCAACAGCGAGCCAGCAATGAACAGGAAAACTTGAGAGCTGCATTCAGTCACTGAGCAGATAAATAAGGGCACAAGTAACTTTACATACACGTTGGCTACTTCTTTCTCAACCCATCTTAGCTTGCTTGTTTGCTTATGTCAAATATCTATTATGGCTTTTCTTTTTTGACTGTAGTGTCACTAATGCATAGCTTAAACATCTGCTCAACTTGACGGTAGTCTTTAAATGCCTGCTCAGTTCTGAAACATGAATAGTTAATGATTAATACAAATAAATACACATGTTCAGAGTGTATGCTTGCACACACATGCATAAAACCTACGTAATTGCCTTAGCTCAGTCCTTGTTACAGGACAAATGGAGAAATACAGTATCCAAGCTTTAGGTCAAGGGTCCTAGATGGCAGATACAGAATGCAGACACATCTCTGTGGAACTTCCATGGTGGGATAGTTTGCTGTGATCCATCAGAGGAATTTTTATATATTAAAACATAGAGATTGTGAAAATATCTTTTGATGACAGTCTGATTTTCCACTATGAGCTCATACATTCTTAAGGGGAAATTTGGAGGAGAGCAGCTTCTCTCCCATCGTTTTATCCTACTTCCCCTATGACAATGAAAGAGAATGGTGGAAACTCTATGTCCATGTTTTGCTTTCCTCTAATGCAATGGAAACACTATTTTTTGGCAGAAATGGCCCATTTGAAAATGCTTTTCCATTTTTTTGAAGGACAGATGACTTTTTCTTCGTGGGATGACAGTTATTAGACCACAATCCTGGAAAAAAACTGCGTAACGTTAGTAAAAGGAAGATTTATATAAACTGTATTATTAGCATGATTTATCTATATGGAATTTCCTTCAGCATCTGGCTAGTTTTGCATGGATGTTGATCTGGAGATTAATGCCAAAGATCAAGTTTTATTACTGTTATTATTAATGTAGTAGCAGTGAGCAGGGAACTCTGTTCTTTATATATAATTCACTAAACTGTGATTTATGTGACTTCATCAGGAAATACTGTACAACATTGACATATCAATGATCTTTCCTAAAAAATTCAAGTTGCAAGCACTATGTGGAATCACTGAACCAAGATCACACCTTGAGAGAAATGCAAAACAACAGAGGGGAAAACTACATCCCACTTTTATTAAAAGTAAAAATAAATAAATAAAATAAAATTCTAAGCTTTATACAACAGTGATTCATTTGCATTGTGATACAACTAGAGCAGCCACCCAAGACAAGGAATTTGGGTATCTCTCCTTAGATGGAGAGGACAACAACAATTTCACCTCATTTGTGCTCCAAGCTGGTAGGCCATCTACTACCTCCAGAGCAGAATTTGCACAATAGATTATTGTGGCTTGACCTAATTAATTGGCCATTATCATGCTAATGTGGCTAATCAACTTTCAGATTAGAGCTCTCTTGTTCAGTGTGGGGCCGAATGGGGATATAAAACGCATGTAGACACAGAGCACGAGCTGGTGCTAAATGAGAGAAATGGAAAGAAGGGGTTGTCATCTCTTAGTCCTACTCCCTTCTTCCCCTGGAAACATCTGCCCAATCAACTTATAACTCACGTCACGCTGAGTGTCTCCACATTATAAATACAGCCTGCATTTAGAGACAATCTTAGAAGCAAAAAGAGAATGTGAGGACTGAGACAGTACTATCCTGCATAAAGCTAAAAAATAGCAAAAAGAGGTATGACATTTCAAAAGGGTTTTAAGAACCAAATAACATTTTCTACAGTAAATGACTTCAGAGAGTCAATGGCATTTGGGTACCTAAGCCTATGATACACTTTTGCAAATCTTCATAGTAATTCCAAAAATATGGAGAAGAAATACAAAAGAATCTCATATCTCTAAGATTCACTGCAGAACTGTAGAGATACTGAACAAAAGTTCCTCCCTCAGGACACACACATGAAGATGGTTCATTGCATTTTTCAAGTGCAGTGCAATGCGATGCTTCCTACCGCATCAGTCTGCTGTTTCCATCATAAATCTGTTCTTTACATTTGATAGATCTGATGTGCTACACTCAACTGTAGGACCTAGATAGAAGTTGCTCTCTTTACGTCAAGTTCACTCATTTCTTGAGTGTGGTGTTGCAACTATTTGAAATCCACTGTCACCATTGCTTAGGCCAGGATATAGTGCTGGGGTGGGGGAAATAACATATCAAACTGAAAGCAAAGGGAAAAACCCGGTAGTAACTTATTGACTTAAATTCAAGCAGCATTTTCTTGTTTGTCAGGCAACTTGTATACAAAGGAGGCTGGACACTTGATTTCTTTGCATTTCTAAAATTGCATAGAGCATTTCTTCAGGTATTCACAACACATTAGCAACAAGCAAGGGTAAAACCCTTGGGCAACAAATTCAGTAGTTGAGTATTCTGTGCACAGAACCTCAGGACGTATTTGTGATCTGTATGACACTAACAGAAATTTCAGCTGACTTAAGACATGACAGGGAAGGTACGTAGGCAGGTAGGTACATAGATGGATTGGTCACAGTTTTCAGAGCCAGCAATTGTTAGCGACAGATGTGTGATGGGGACAGATAGTCTTTTAAAACTCAGAATCACACTGTTGGACTGGGATGAACAACTCTACAGGAAACAACAGTAGCTTTTCTACATAAGCCTGAAGGTAACAAAGGAGGCCACAACCAATGTAGTCCCTCACAGTACCTTAAGCCATAAGAACATCCCTGGAAAAGTCTGTATTTTCTTTACCAAAAGCCAGTTAACACATAAGACTTCTCTGTTGGTGTTAGGATCAGGCAATGTAGGAAAACCATTCCAATGCAGACAATTACTAGAGAGCATGTATTGAACAGTCTGGAAAAGGCTTTGATGCTCTCATACCGCTCTTCAGTTATTCCTTGGCCACAGTTGAAGAAAGATCAATGAAGGGAAAGATAAAATGGAGAAATATAGCATGACATTGAAGGGAAGAAAAACCATCTACAATAACATTCAGTTAGAGAAGAGGTTACTGAGAAATTACTTTCAGGTTTTGGATTTGTACTAATAATCTAAAATTCATCAATTACCTTTCTCAGACATTAGTTGATTTTCTCATATGAAATACATCTCTTTGATTAGATATCATTACAAAATACATTTGTTGATAGGTGGGAATTAACTTTGTGATACGTGTCAGTTTTGTACAGCAAGTGACATGCTTTTAGCGCACACATTTAACACAAAGTGTTCAGTGCGTGACTTTAAGCAAAAGAAGTGGAGTAGAAAAGAATTGCAAAGGTTAAGCACGCCACAGAGAGAGATAGAAACTGGTTATGATGTCTTTTGCAGATCTTTTCTATTTCAGGAGTCATTATGCTGTAATTTTTGTGGAGCTATATGGAATATTCTATTTTTAACCACTCACCTATAAACCTATCACTTAATAGCACAGTATTTGAGGGACAGTTTACTTCTTTTTTTAATAATTCTGTTTCAGCAACCATAAGAACTCATTTCGGCACTTGAATTTGCAGTCTCAGAGTTGCCTGTGATGTCTCAGAGATGGAACAAATAATAAGCTATTGGCAACATGAGACATTGTTCTCTTTTAATGCAGCCTGAGCTTGTTGCATCCCTACAGCCACATGCAATGTCAAAAGACCTTATGGGGAACAGGCAGCTCATGAACCGGAGATGAAGAACTGCTGCTTTTGCACTGGCTAATGCAGCCCATGCTGAGTGATCTGCAGCTTTGGTGAAGGGAAGAGCTGGGGAAAAAAAAGTGCTGTTTTTCAAAGGCACTGAAATGCATTTTGAACCTCTCCAGCCTTTCAGGAATATATTGCAAAAACTCACATAAGTTTTCAGCTTTATCTGGGACGCTCATGGCCATTCTTTTCCAGTTGCACCAGAGCTGAGCTCAGGAAATATAAAATAACACCTGGAGTGTTAGGAGGATGATAGTGGTTAAAATTTTTCAGCTTCTTAATAGGAAAATCTGCATGTAAAGGTAATGCTTCTTTAGGGGAAAATAAGGGAGGAAAACAGGTCTTTCTCCAGAAATGGCCCAAGACCTCTGAATGAAATGTTCCAGGAAGTTAGAAAACATCATTGCTTTCTGCTCCAAATGCACCTTTTTATCCTCCCCCCGCACCTGCAACCTGCAATGTGTCTATAAAGAACAAACGAACCCTCTTCTCGCCCTTCTAATCTGCACACGCTTCCTTCTCTGGGGAAAACAAACAATCTGTGTTACATGCGTGCACATTGCTTGGGTTACCAGGCTCTTATCACGGCACTAATGAGAGGCGAGTAGAGGAGTTATTCTTGCCAGTAGTTCCATTGACTAAGCCTACATTTACACTGTATTTCACAAGCAGATTTGAACTTTCTTGAGAGGGCATGTAGTTCAGGCTCGGCACAGGGCCAGCTGCTGCCATGCAGCTCCCGATGGAGCAGAGCAAGCTGGCAGCTGCGTGTGGAACACCGGACTGACAGGATTTCAATTGTACTCTCAGTGCATGTATGTCAGTACAAAATGTTATCCTTATGAAAAATACTTCTTTTACCTGCTTTTATTGCTGTTTTGAAGGGGAACATGGACAGAAGTTAAAGTACTCAGAGATATACCTGGAAGAAGAGGGAAGTCCTGAAAACTTGCTATTTTGCTATCTAATTATTAATGTGTATATATTTACTTTATGCTTCAGTCTAAGGACTCAAACTGAGAATGGGACCTCATCTTATGAGGGATACCAGGAGTTCTTATTAAGATTCAGTGCCCAGTCATGATTTAGGCATCTTGTTGCATCATTTTTTACCTGTCAGAAAATTCCAGGTTCCTGGAGGTGGTGAAAAGACATTTTAAATTATGTAATAAGAGCTTTACCACCACCTATGACTGTTAATGAATGAGGTAATACAAGGCCTATTTGGAAAGCAAAGATGTTTCACAAACGAACCACTGAAGCATCCCTCAACCTCTGAAAGTCGAAGGAAATTTCTGAAATGACCCAAGTGGTTGCTTTGTGATACGACATTTGCTTCTGTAACTTCTGTGAATGTTAGCTTGGCTGAAATCGTGTTGTAATAGATGGGAATACAGTATTACCAACCCTGAGTGCTGAAAACTCAGGAGCTCTGACATGTGATGGTTTCTAGCAACCACAGTAGAATGGGGAAAGGCAAGGAACTGTGGACTGGCAAGTCCTCCCTGCTCTTATGTACCAGATAACGTTTGGAATAAATGTGCCCAGGAGGGGCTCCAGGCCTGCCTGCCTTCCACAGCACCCAGATATTATCTACCCCAGGGAGTTATTTTTTAAACAGCATTTTCTGTCTTCTGCTCATATTGTATTTAGGATTCAGGGTGGAGCCAAGTTACACTCGTCAGCTGTTCTTTGCAACCACAATAGGTAGACGCTGATTTTAGTAAAAAATGTAAGCTGAGAATTCAACCTTATGTTAGCATGTAAAACTAAGCCTTAACTGCCACGTTCAGAAAAGATGAGTCCCTGTAAAAGTGTGAGAGTTATTAATACTGTAATTAGAGAAATAATAAGGTTGCTTTGTACTAGTCTAGGACTAATTATGTAATTCAAAACTTTACACAGTTTTTATGTCAATAAACTGCAAAAGGTAAGGTAATTTGTGAGCAGTTTCTGGAACTTTGCAAGACTTTTAAAAGAAAGATAAAAGAAAAGCCTTCTTTTTGGCTTTTGTATTCTATTCCTGATAGAAGACAAATTTGGATTAATGAGAATTTATACAGAGTTTGTACAGTGGAAAAAGGCGTGTTCCATGTTTAAGAAGAAAACAGTACAGGCTTAATCTTTCTCCTTCTAATCTAATGGGTGTTTCAGCATAGAGATGTCAGTGAAAACAGCTTTTGTGCCAGTGTTCACAAAAGAAACTTCTTGGGTGCTAAAACTACAATGCTTGGCCGAGATAACTTGTTTCATACCTCTCTGAACTGAGCAAGGTGCTCACAGTGAGGCTGTGGCTGAAACACCCTGGAACCTCTGGGCTGGAGGACAGGAAAAACTTCCACTGTTTTTTTTATAAATGGATCCTGGTCAGACCTGAAGAATCCTGCCAGCCTTCTCAAAGAGTGGATCAGGAGACCTAGGTCTGTCCTCTGGCTTTTTTAGGGAATGAACGCACGTTAGGCTTTTTTAATATATTCTTTGCAACAGAGGTTTCATAACTGGCCTGCAGCCTGTTCTAAGATGCTTATAAATGAGCTTTTAAAAGAGTAAGGTCACCACAATGGTCTAAAATTCTCAACAGACATTTGAAATTCCACTGGAAAATTTGAAGAAATATGAAACTCAGGTTTTCAATACCCACTTGAGTCATATATCATGGAGTTTCAAGGACAGAAAACTAATATATTCTGTTCTCTCTAGGTAGTTAGTTTCAGATAGTTACTCATGCAGCAAAGCACCAGGGAGGCCAGCAACACAGGAGTTTAAGTTGGAAGTGTGCAATAGAATTCACATTCCTTAACTTTGTTCATTAAAGAGGTGTTCACAGTAGACCTGAACTCTAAAAGGGAGAGTACAGATATTTCGATAATTTCTTGATGGGTTTCTTCGTAAATTAAAAAAATGGAAGCACAAAAATTTATTTTTACAGTGTCACTTCTCTCAGTGCAGAAACAAACTTTCTATAGTGCTGCATTGTTCTGTAATCTTGTATTAAACTTTTCTACTTTTAAAAATGATCATCCCTGAAAAATTCATAGAATCATAGAATTGTTTTGATTGGAAAAGACCTTTAAGATCATCAAGTCAAACCATTAACCTCGCACTGTCAAGTCCGCCTCTAAACCACGTCCCTAAGAACCTTATCCACACGTCTTTTAAACACCTCCAGGGATGGTGACTCATTTGTCCTTTATTACAGAGTTGTTAATTGTAGCCATAAAACAAGAGACCTGTATATATTTTTTTTTCTCTGCTCAACAGTATCAGCTTTCCTCATCAATTTTTAAACTGCTGAACAGTTCTTATTGTTACAATGTTTATGATATGAATCAGTTAACTGAATTTATCTTGTTTTTATTTGAAAGGGAGAAATCTTTTAAAAATTTCTTTTACCACTAATCTGATGTCTCTGCAGCCAAAAGTAATTAAACAGGCAGTGGAAAGAGACATAAGTCTTTTTTTAAACTATATTTTGTCTGTCTCATTCCCAGCTGCACTGACACACAGACTGTTACAAGATTAATGGGAATTAGATTGTTTCAGACTTAACCACAGCAACTCCACTTCTCACCACCACACATTTCTGAATGAAATTGTTGCAGAAGGCTTCTTGTTCAAGATACAGATGTGGGTGCTGATATGTCAGAATAGAATAATACTGACAACCTGAAGTTGCCTCTCTGTGTGTTCTCTGCCCTGAGCTTTCCCAGCGTTTGCCTACTCCATTCTTGCCCAGAAATACGATATTTCTGTTCATGCCAACTGAAGGGCAGTTTCAGACTGGGTACAAGCGACTCGGTTGCTGGTTGTAGCCCACTGCTCTGCCTCTTTTCCCTCTTACGTGCTCTGTGGCCTGTGGCTTTCATTTCATTTTGTGCCCCAAAAATTCACCACCTCCTTTGCACACAGGTTACACGAACTGCAGAGGGCGGCCACACGGACAGTCTGTGGTCACGAGGATGCAGCGACAGCAGCTGTCTGAGCCCACACAGGCACACGCAGAGTCCCGATCTCTGACTCAGTTTCAGATCCTCTAGAAGTGACTCTTTTGCTGGTAGATTTTATTCTATCATGCAACATTTTTATAACTAGTTCATGGTTTGACAGTTCTGATCTCCCCTTAGGTTTCTAATTAAGAAAAAAGAAAAATAAAATAGGAAGCAAAGAATAATAATGTATGGCCCAGATCAGGCCAAAGGCCAGTTGAGCTCAATATCCCATCTCAAACAGTAGCAGAAAACACAGGGAGCACTTTCAGGTTAGTTAGGACCAAGAGCACACTGGTACCTAAAGAGAGATTTTTTTTTCATTTTCAGCTGCTGACTGATCGATATGCTGGCCAGAATACTACTCAACAGTGTTACATATAGAGATGCTGGAATGATAGAAATGTGACTGTAAAAAAAGAAACAAAATAATAATTTTTTTTTTAATGTATTGTTTCTAAAAATTCTGAGAAATTCAGGGCTGTATTTCTGGTTTTAACCTTGAGAGCTTTGAACATCTACCTAACCCCTGTGGCAGGGGAAAAAACAAGAGGACAGTTCCAGTGCAGTATCCTGTGTCTTTGTGACTAGGTATGGCACAAGACACATCAAAGAACATTGCAGCGCCTCTCAAGACTTAACAAGCAATTGGACTAACAGACATTGTTACATACTCCACTGTTGTTGTTATTGCTATTGTTCTGTTGTTTCTTAAATAAGCTACTTTTAGGGGATAAAACATCAAGCAACCAGCTAAGAAGTAAACACTGAACCAGATTGTATGGCCTCTGTGTTCAGATACAATGCAGAGAGTAGGAGGGTGAAGATGTTAAGATCAAGCTGCTTCATCCAAGGAGCAGGTCTCTACTGTCTGAGCTGCACAGATGCAAATGGTGAGAAGAGAGAGTGATCACTGTCCTGTCCTTCAGTTCTTACTGACTGCTCACAACACCATTGGACTGGGGCATAGAGGAAGCAAAACAGGAAAGGAGGTGACAGCTTACATTTCTTTTTGAGCAAGGCAAAAGCAGACACACAGCTTTTCATGTCATTCTGGGGTGTCTTTTGAGATTTTGGGTGTGAACCTACTTACTGTTCCTTATTCAAGGGAGATTACTCGTTGGTCAACAGCTGTCATTCAGCAAACAATTTAGGTGTCAAAGTGAGGAGAAAGCCTTGCATGAGGGAACTTCCACTAAGTACTTTCCCAAAAGAATGATGAAACTGCTTGCATGGAGTGAGCACATTTGTTTCTGCTTACCATCACGCCATGGAGTATGAGGATGTGTCTGGAGTTGCTCATATTTGGAATTGTGCTCTTCTTGCTCCTCCCTTGGCTCTGACATCATCCTGAGTAAATGCACCACAACAGGTCCAGAGAAAAAGCATCTGTCACACAGATGAAATTGTTGACCAATACCAGTAAATTCCTGGACTTGAGCAGGAATGAGATCTCTTTCTAATTTGTCTGAGGAGACCTAGGAAAAAAAAAAAAAGACAAGGGAATGCTTCACATTTAAAATGTTCGCGGGCTTGTACTTCGGGGATTTTTTTTTTTGTGAAAAATATAACCCAGTGCCTTTTTTTGCTGATCCTATACGCAGGGCTCTTCAGAGTTGACTGCTTTTTGCACATTCGAGAGCTCATTAGATCCTGTGCCAGGAGAGTTTCTGCTGGGTTCTGCTCTCATTATGGGCAGAAAGTATGAAGGTAACAAAACCAAGGCCTTCCAGTTTACATGGAAAAGAGGATGCTATCCTGTTAAGTAAATAAATAAGTCCTGCAGCTATCACACAGTGACTGTTGACTCTCCTCTGTCACTTCCCAAGTCTGCTCTTTCCTGAAGCTTAACCATGTTTTGGGGTGGGCATTCCTCACTCTGTCTTGCTGGAGAATGCATGAACAGGACAGAAATTAAACTCAGCCTCTGGCCCCACGGTGCAGAGATGCAGAGCATAAAGATTCATTGGCCCTCAAATTCCACTTGACTTTATAAGCTATTTGAGCCAAAAGTGATAACTCCATTTTTGAATTTACACCTTTAATTGGCTTTTTCTGTTGCTTCTTTCTGTAGGAAAAATCCCCTAGGACACTCCTCAGAGTACTCAAAACAAAAATTCAATTCCTTTTTGCAAAGCTAAATAAAGTTACACAATAGGTGTTGACATAGTGATCACACCATGGAGTTTCTTGGTACCTCCACCAAACCTTTCCCCGACACTAGAAAGTCAATCAAACGTGGGTTTCAGCCACAAATGACATTACTTCCTTTCCGTGGTAATAGCTACTGCAAGGAACACCATATGAAAACCATACACCTAATATTCACTGTTTATTTCTCTGACTACTGTTGACAGAGCAAAGAGGTTGCTTGCATTTGCAACTTTCCATAATGTAAATTCCTCTAATATTGTGAGGCAAAGCTGAACTATCTTCCAACTAGTTATGGAATTTCTAAGGCAAGTGAGAAACAGCAGGAAAAAGCCCTGCATTGCAGAACCTCATCCATAAGCCTGTCTGACTACCTCAGAAGTTAAACATTAGTATTCCTATGCAACGTTTGTTTGCATATGTAATAATAATATCAGTTTTAGATGTTCTGTTTCAATCCCCTCCACCTATAATTAACATCTGAGAGTAAGAACCACTTCAGAAAGCTTTGGTCTGACAATCATAACAATAAATCCCTTTACCAAAGGAACCTGTTGTTTGCTCAAAGCAAACAAGATGTCAATCATATTTCGAGAGTTCAGCAGAAAACCACTTTTATCACAGAATGCAGTCCAGTATATGTAGCTTAATGTTGTAGATAGATTGGACGGAAGAGAAATTTTGCAGTAAAACCATATATATATCAAATGGTAACCTTCATATGTGAACTGCTACCTTATGCCTTTTTTTTTCGCCCCAACCAGCTGAATTTAATGAACATGCTACTCAGCTACTGTGAGCAGCCTCATGGAAGGAGACTTCCAGCCGGCTCTGCAGGGAACTTCATGCTGTCTGAAAGGGCCCGTCACACTGCAGGCTGTGGTCAGCATCACGAGCCTGGCACGGCTCCATGGGCCGGCTGGCACAAACACCACAGACAGGGGATGTGGCATGAACACAGTCCTGGAGTCACCGCACAGCTTTCCAGAGAAGTCAACTCTGCAACAAAGCATGTCATTTTAGGAAAACAGGAACTTTGCAATCTACAGCAGAGTTATAAATAACTGAGGGCAAAGTTTATTCACAACTGCTAGATGGGAGGTGACTGGGCACAGCCCTGGGCTTGACAACACAATCAGAGCTAAAATCCCTAGCGGTCATGAATTTCCACTGTGACAATACTACGATTACCATTTCATTATAGGGGACAATATTTGCATTGCCCCTTCTTTACAGTTAATTTTTCATGAAAAGGAAGTAATAGAAGTGAGGAGAAAAGAACCCCAGAAACATTATACTATCTTAGACACAAATGTCTCTTTTGAATGTCTGTGACTGAGCAGGTGAGACAGAAATTAATTCACTTGTGCTGCGGCTTTATTTACACATAACAAATCTATGGAAAAGCTGGGGAGAGGACCACAGATTCTACTAAATACCCTTTTTGTCAAGATAGAGAAGGCTACATTACCTCACGTGGCACTTGTGTTGTACATTGTGTCTGCATTCACAGGTGAGCCAGAGACATCTTTGTTGAGAAAGGTCCAATTTGACATGTTCAGTAGTGCTCAGATTTTTGCTACAGCTTGAATCAGAATTCCAAACAAGCAGCAGAAATGCTGTGGAAAACACATAGGTACATTTCCATTAACAGCACATGAAAAACAATATGATGCGGACAAGGCATCAGTAGATAACTTTGTGTGTATCTGTGTATAGGGTATGTCTGTTATCACTATTCATTGTTCAAATGAGGATTTATCCTAGAGACTCTTTACCTCCATTTTTTTTCATTTTATATTAGAAAAGGCATTACTAGTGTTGAAATCCAGCAGAATGCAAGTGGCAAGGGAGAGAGAATAAGAAACAAAGAAAGAAATTCAGAGAAACAAAGAAGGAAACAGAATGAAAGAAAAGTAGAAACATTTAAAGTAAAATTTCAAAATCTAGTTTTGAGGAATCTTAGGGACTTTTTAGAAAACATACTAATAAAAAGCACTCTAAATCCATTTTGCCTGTGGTAAGGGCTTTCCTTAATTAGTTTTGATTAAAAATTCTTCCCAGGTTTTTGGATCCCTTTTCTCCATACTGATGACTTTTTGAGGTGATGGAATATTTGGTAAAAAAAGAAAATTCCATTTTTCTTCACAATTTCACTGAAAAGAAACCACTTTGAGTTTAAGCAACATTTTCTCCGTCTGAGATTGAAACCTTCTGTTTAGTAAAAGATTGTTTGGACTGGTTCTTTGGTGCTCCCCTCCCTCGTCACCCCCTCCCCTGCCAAGAATTTGGCCATTTTCACTGAGAGTGATTTGTCTGCCACAGAAAGGAAATATTTTCCTTACAAAGAGTTGTATCAAGCCCAAAGCTGAAGTATGTCAAAGGAAAAACAACACCAAAAATCAAACACAACAAACAAACAAAAAAACCACCACAAACAACCCCAAAACCCCAGAGAGCACAAGTGTAAGGAGGCGCTCAGGGCAGCAGCAGACAGCAATGCTGGCTGGATGTGGGTGTCCCACGTGCGCTCGTTGCAGGGTGCAGGACAACCCCACCACACCGGTGGCATCCTTCGTGTGCTCCAGATAATGTGGGGGCCACAGCCTTCTCCCTCACAGCGTGAGAAAAAAAGCCACTATTTTGAAATAACATTCAGTACATTGCATCTCTGTCCGAAACTACCGTGAGTATTCACTGGCAGCTCCTCCAGAGCACAGTGTAGGTTTGTGCTGCTCATGTCCACCTTCTCACTCTGCGCAAGATAAAAGAGCTTCAGATTAAACCCCACTGTTCAGGACTACCTGTGTGTTATTTGCAGTCACTGCAATGTACTGAACATTATTTCAAAACAGTGACTTTTTTCTCATGCAGTCACAATTGATTCCCCCAAACAGTTCTAATTTTCGGTTTTGAAATACTAAGGCAGTTTCGTTATGTTAAAAACTTTGCTGTTTCCTTCCAAGAGCAACCAGAGGTGGAGTACGCAGTCACTGATTTGCATAGCGCCCTTGGCTTCAGTAAAGCTTCCACTTGCTGACCCGTTATCTAGGGATGTACTAACCAGCTCCAGTCAAAACAACTCTGTGCTTTCATTTACGTGTTAGGGTAAATAAAACAACATGATGAGTCAGAACTGGAGCTCTCTTTATTATGTAATAAAATAGTAAGCAGAAGTGAAAGCCATCTGGCTGGCTTTGGACATTGCTGAACAAGAAAAGTGGCCAGTACTTTATCTCTATACTGACTCATGGATGGTGGCAAATGCCTTGTGGGGGTGGCTACAGCAATGGAAGAAAAGTAACCGGCAACGCAGAGTTAAACCCATTTGGGCTGCCACACTGTGGCAAGACATTGCTGCTTGGCTAGAGAGCCTGCCTGTGAAAGTTCGTCATGTAGATGCTCATGTGCCTAAAAGTTGAGCCACCAAGGAACATTAAAACAACCAACAAGCGGATCAAGCTGCTAAGATAAAAGTAGCTGAGGTGGACTTGCACTGGCAACATAAAGGTGAACTCTTCCTAGCTCGGTGGGCCAATGATGCTTCAGGGCATCAAGGTAGAGATGGAACATACAAATGGGCTCATGATCGAGGGGTGGACTTAACTATGGACACTATTTCACAGGTTATTCATGAATGTGAAACTTGCGCCAAAATCAAACAAGCTAAACAGTTAAAGCCTGTATGGTACGGGGGGTGATGGTTAAAGTGTAAGTATGGAGAAGCTTGGCAGATTGACGTGTTTGTGGAAGTGTAATATAATCAAGGTAAGCGCTATGTACTTACAATGGTAGAAGCAAGCACTGGATGGTTGGAAACGTATGCTGTAGCCCAGAATACTATCTTTGGCCTTGAAAAGCAAGTCCTTTGGTGACACCACACACCAGAAAGAATTGAGTCAGACAATGGTACACATTTCAAAACCAGTCTTATAGACAATTGGGCAAAAGAACATGGTGTTGAGTGGGTATATCATATTCCATATCATGCACCAGCCTCTGGAAAAACTGAAAGGTACAATGGTTTGTTAAAAACTACACTAAAGGCATTGGGTGGTGGAACCTTTAAAAACTGGGATTCACATTTAGCAAAAGCCGCTTGGTTGGTCAACACTAGAGGATCGACCAATCGAGCCGGGTCTGCCCAATCAGAAATTCTATGTACTGTAGAAAGAGATAAAGTCCCTGTAGTACACATGAAAAATATGTTAGGAAAGGCAGTCTGGGTTACTCCTGCCTCAGGCAAAGGCAAGCCCATTTGTGGGACTGTTTTTGCCCAAGGACCTGGCAGCACGTGGTGGGTGATGCTTAAGGATGGAGAAGTTCGGTGTGTACCTCAAGGGGATTTGATTTTAGGTGAAAATATTCAATACTGAACTGCATGATGTTAATTGCCATACTAACAGTGTTTAATAAGTGTCTTTCAGATCAAGACAGTGGTGGTGAAACCAGAGCTAGCTTCTTCGAGTGGCGCCTGACAACTTCTTCAAAGTTGATGTCTTTAACCCACAAACAGTGGTCATGAGATGCACTAGATGTACCATTTTTCCTGCCCTGGGAGACTGTTGTGATAAATGAACTTAATGAACTTTTCAAAGGATGGTCCATGGACTAAGAGAATGACGAATTACACCTGTGTATATATGTACATATGTGTATATATAGTAGTAGTGATTAATTAGATTGTATTGATAAGGTCTAATTATGCTGTGAATGGCATGTTATAAGGGGTGGAATGTCCTGGTTTTGTTAAAACAAGTTTCTCTTTTAGTGAATTTTCTTGCCAGCTAAAGCCTTCTTACTAACTGCACTTTCCTGAAAGCTAGATACATGTGTTGGTAGAGATAGCAATGGAATGTAAGGTCATTGATAAGGATGGATGCACATCCCACGAGAGCAGTGAACTGAAGGAGGTGACTGAAACTGACTGAGTATTCCATCCCATTCATGTGATACTTCATATAAAAGTGGGAGATCAGGAGGATCTCGTCCCTTTTCCTTATGGCCGACATTGGGAGAGGACCTTGCGAGTCGTCCCTGCGAACTGAGGCCCAGTGACAGACTGGATCCAGCTCCGGTTGGCTGCAGAGTCCAGTCCAGGACTTTGGGTGCCGGCCCTACATCTGCCGGAGCAGTTGCCGGGACTTTCAAGATTGGGTTTGTATATTTTGTATTATTTTCTCTATTTTTATTAGTAGCATTAGTAAAACATTTTTAATTTTTTCCAACTCTTTTCTCTCGGTCCTTCTTTCCCTCCCAATCGCCTGTCCTTAGTGGGAAGGGGGGAGAGGGAGGGGCTGAAGGGAGAGAAAGCGAGAGGAGGTTAACAATACATCTGCCACGGTTTATTGTCACCCTGCAATCAAAACCTTGACATAAGCCTTTCAAAGAATATGTAAGTCTTTATTCATTGTAGTACTTCCCCTAGAACTGTCTGTGAGACCTAACTTGACCTCAAAACCCAGAAGCCTGAAACTGGCTCCTTATTGTCACAGGAAAGTGAGCTGTCATAGCCACCATATGAGTATCCGGAGCAGCACAGTTGTTATGCAGATCAGCACAGTGGTGGGTTCACACATGCACACACAGACACACACACGTGTGCACAAAAGGTTTCCCCTCCCCTCCAGTATCTCTGATAAAGTTAAATGCAACACAAACTCCCAAACTAAGGGAAGAACTCAAAGAAACTTGGAAATTCTCACCCCAGTTGTTCCTCCTCTGTTATACCTGCCAGCTCTCTCTCACAGACAGACAGAAATTTTGTTGTATGGGGAAAAGTATGAGAAATTTGGCAGGTTTTCTTACTTGAGTCAACTGTGTTTTGACTTCCAAGTCATCTTCAGAGCCAGAATAACAGGTCTGCAGAAGGTCATATCCGAGGAGCATGAAAACTGAGCCATGGACCCTGCTGGCACGGTGGGTCGGCTGATGGAGTGAAGGGCATCTCCATGTGGCTGCCAGCTGGAGGATGGAGAGACGGACATTTCAAGACCTTTAGATCCAGTGAATAATGGGAAAAAAACACATTTCTGGGCACAAGAGGGTAATTTGATCCAGTGAAATATAAAGACCAGAAATCTTGTGATTTCAGTGATTAATGTCTTGAAGAGTTATCTGGCAGGGAAAGTGTGTCTGCACACAAGTTGGTACTGAAGGGTTTTACCTGTCTCTGTAAGCACAGCTCTGCCAACTTCGTTTCCCTGTGTGTCAGGGAAAGAACCCATAAGCTCTGATGCAAACTCATGTGCTGGAACTCAACAGTGGTACCGTGCTGTCGTTATCTCCTGCCAGTGAAACAGGGTTGTGTGGCATCTGATTTGTATCTTTGTAGCGGGTCTGAAGGCCAAACTCAAAATTCAGTGGAAAACCTAAACATTGCATAAGAAAAAAGCCATATGTCATATTTAAAAACAACACTGAAACCCAAGCACCTTGCAGCAAAGCAAATAGATTTAAAGAGGTGGTATCCTTAAAACACAAAACATGTGCTAATTCTCTTTAACTATACCAGTATTTTGTACATATCTCATTCTGCTGACCAGTTGATGAGTTGCTCTTTAGAGTTTTAATTACCATATTCTACATAGAAAAAGCTCTCATATTGTGAAAAATCAGTGTCGTTATTAAAAATAACAATAGAGAGGTGATTTTCTTCATTTTCTGAAGACACCTTTTCAAATATCCATATCTAATGCTGTTCTTTGACATAAAATCCTACCACATAATATTGGACATCTACTAATCAATTCCTGTGTCACCTGTTTTTCACATCAATACACAGTCCTGTAAGTCTGAGTGGTGACTTTACACTAACTTTTTTTGGAGTTAGGATTTGGTTGATGGTTTCTAAGTGCTTCGGAACTACACATTATACCTCTGTTCCATCTAAATAACAGAATGTTTAACTCAGACTGAAAAACCTTTTGGTTATTTCACTGGGTCAGGATTTCACTCCTGGTATTGACAGATGTGACTTATGAAATGGCAGCAGGAATTAAAGAATTTCTCATTGCTCAGTGGCGTTCAAATACAAACAAGTAGGATTTCATTATAATTTCAGGTGCTGCCAAATAAGAAGAAAAGCCAAATTAACACATCTCAAAAATACTGATCAGTGCTTAGCTGCTGGCAAAATAAAACATTGGACTAAACTATGAAGATTATTTTTTCAACAGAGCTTCTGCTTTGACAGAAGAGCACAGATACTCTGATACAAGTTTCTTATGCAGCACTTATATCAGCTGTCGAGGTGTTTGATTTTCATCCCCTCCCATACCTGCACCACCACCCTTCTAATGGAAGTTATTCTCTTGGGCTTTTACACATGTCTTAGTAACTGAGTTGTGATTTCAGTAACTCTTTTTGTGGCTATTCTGTCAGTACTTTTCAGTACTTAAACAAGACCAAACTGGAAATACAGAAGTCCCACTGTGTCATGTCACGTTGCCACTGTATGTCATTAGATGCCTTTGGACACCCACAAACGAGGTAAAGACTGACACGGTGAGAGCTGGGGGGGCATCGGCTGTGCAGGTAGGATGGGACAAGGCACATGGTTTGAGTAACAGGTTTTGTCCTTGTTTGCTGGCAGTGGAGTCACACTGGCCACCAGAACCGTAAGTCCCTCATTTATTTCTGCCAAGAACCTGCTCTAACTGCTGTGGACCACAGTGGGCACCGTTCCCTCTCACCTTTGTGCCCCACACTCTCCACCCTGTCCCCATCATCTGTCCTCCACAGCGTCCCAGCTGCCTCCCTTACCTGCTCACTCCTACCACTCACTTCCCCCCACATCCTTCTCATCACGGACAAGCTGAGTTCCATTCTCCAGACTTACTGCTGAATTTCTGAAATCCCCCATCACACCAAGTTTCTTATTGCATTTCATTCCCTCCATGCTTATTTTTCTCAAGTGCATTTCAGCAGAACCTCTTCTGCTCTGGAGGTAATAAAAACAAAGTTGCATTAAATACTTTATTTGATTTGGGTATGTTGACTAGAGTTTATACATTCTAGTTTGCATTTTATACCCAACTTTAACCTTTCCTTGTATTTATTTTTAGGCTTTGATTCATGCCTTTTTTCAATCAAGGAGTCCTTTGCAGTGTTTAAACCAGATCCTGAATTCTCAAAGCTCAGGGATTTTCCAAAAAGCCACAACAGAAACCACAGCTTATTTGAACTTAGTGAACATCTTCACTAAACCCAGACCTCATTAACATTTTGAGGCTGTTGCTGGCATCAGAAACTTTAAAGGTATTGGTGACATTCAGATTGGGCAACTAACGTGTTTTCCATTGTGACTACAAGTCTCAGTTCTGGTGTGCCAATGAAGTCCATATGAGCAATGCAAGTATGCAATGACGTAAGATGATATCAAAACCAAATCTTGCCAATATTTTTTACAAAAAGATCCAATTATGGGAAATAAAGAATTGTTCAAGCTGAAAGGTTAGAATAAGAGAAGTAATGCAAATTGAACTGATATAAGAAAAATCAGGAACCTGTTCCTGAGCGAATTCGCTTTGAACAGCCCTGCAAAGGGTGTGCAATACACTAGGAGTTACACTGGTCTCTGCACCACAGTGTGGATTACCATAGTGTTTGATATTGAGAAATTAATATACGGAAAGATTAAGTTACCTGAGTAAAGTAACATAAATGCACATGGTTTGCTTCTGCCAAATGCTTTAATTACAGGGTCAGTCCTCTGTTTAGGCAAATTACTTAAAAATGGGAAATAAATAGTTTAAAGAATTTCCAACATACAGGATGACAATGAGTTTTCTACCTATGAATCAGAAAATCACTTCCAACATTAATCTGCAGTGACTGAAAGCCACTGATCTTTAATGGGCAGCTTCATAGAAATTTTGAGTAGTTTCAGTCCACTTTCTGATAGTTAAATCCCCGATAAAGACTCATATCAAGGATGATCTCACTTGTAAGACTAATGCTCGCAATTCATCTCAGAATTAACAAACTCCAAAAGGATTCCTAAAAAAAAAAAAAAAAAAAGTACAGTTGATACTTTTCTTCAGTCTACTTCCCTTTTGTTATTTCTCCCTATAGCCAGTTCATCTTTTTAGCTGAATCAGACACCAATTCCCAAGGCACACGTCCCCAAGGCAGCACCGAGCTACCACCCTGGGGCTCCTCCGCAGCCCAGGCAATTGCCCAGAGTCAAAGAGCTTCCAGGACCCAGAGCCAAAACATGAAAAAGACTTCGCTTTTCTCCAGCTGTACTTACAAGTCCTGGCTGGTTGGGAAGAAGTGGTGAACATGGAGGCTCCATTTTGCAGCAGTGTGCTGCCAGGTGAGCTGAAGCAATCTCACAAATTTACCCTGAGGTTGCAGGAGAAGGAAATGTGGCTCTCCAGCAGAGCCTGGACTGGAAACAGCTTGCAGCCATCCAAATTCCTCACAGCCATTCTCCTACAGAGGTGGCTCCTGCTCCATGGTGAAGGAGACCCTCTACTCCATGCCTTAGGGCCCCTTTGGTCCTCTTCAGCCTATTACTGTGTCTCAGCAAACAGAATTTGCAGGGACAAAGCCGATGCCAGAATAACCATGGACATGAACTGCCCTCCTCACAGGCATGGGGAAAGCAGAGTGTTTGGGGGCACACAGCAATGTGACATGCCATGGCTTCTTCAGTGTCCCTGACCATCTACTCTGCTGGTTGCCTGTCTTCATAAGCATTCAAAACTCTTGCTTCAACAAGAACAAAATTATAAAGTAATTAAAGAATGGAGTATTTAAGAAAGCAATGTAATCCTTATACACTAGACTTCCTGTCTCATTGGTGGGTGGAAAATGTGCCCAGTAGCTCCACTTCTGTGACATCGAGAGACCTCTTACAAGACTAATGAGGGTATGAAATGGTGAAACTCATTGGAGCAATTTTCTTCCTCTTTCATTTTCCACGTGTGCAAATTGGTAGATTCAAGTTAAAAAAAAAAAAAGTGGCCAACACTGAAAAGACCGTGTATTTTAGCAATAGTTAAAGCATTCATAGGTCCACTTTTTTTGCCCTGAGCATAAAAAAAAGACAAAGAAATTTATCCCCTTTGAGCCATCTCTTTGAGAGTTTTCTTTAAAAAGAAATGCCTATTTAAAAAAAAACAAAAACAAAACCACAAAAAACCACACAAAAAACCCCCCAAAACAAACAAACAAAAACCAAACTAAAACAAAAAACAACCCACAACACACTCATATAAAAAACAACACACACCGCACAGAAATTGGAAGAGATGCCTTGATCACCTACATAGATTCTCCAGCTACACAAGATATGTTTAATTCAAAGCGTCCTCTGAACAGCCATTCCCAAACCATCAAATGCTCCTCTAAACACCTTTAAAATTGAAGGTTATGAAACCAGCATTTCACAGCAACACAGCAGGAAAGAGCAAAGACACTATATTCACTGTAATAAGCATGAGGAGTCACTCCATTTCCAGGGAATTTCTGAGATGAAACACATGAAAAAAGGGACCATATCTCTTGCTGTCAGAAAAAGGCAAAAGAATCTCCCAAAGTCCTTTACTGAATCTCACTGAAAACTCCTGATTCTCATGCCATTAATTGGCTTAACACCAAATATGCCAGCAAAATATATTCTTAACTTAGTTTCTCTAAGTTGTACTTCGTAGGGGGAAAAAAAAAAGTAAATAAAAAAGTTCGGCAAAACCAGCATCTCCTAATACTTCCCGAGACTTTCCTCATCAACTGGGATGGTGCAGGGACAGAACAAATCCTATCCTATCCTATCCTATCCTATCCTATCCTACCCTTTATTTCTCCGAAACAGAGGCCTTAAGGGGTAGAGTAGTTGAAACCAGGACAGACATTGTGAGGTCAATAGTAAGCTGGTCAGGACACTCTGCATGCTGGTTGCCATGTGTGGCTCCTCCGGCAAGTCAGACGTGCCCCCACGCAGCTCAGGTCCTGGATGAAGGAATTGCAGCCTCAGGCCTTAAGAGTCCCGTCCCAGTGGTGCCAGCCCAGACATTAAACCATGCCCCATGAGTACAGAGCCTCCCTGTAATCTTTGATTTGGTTATTTTTCATCTGCAAGGGCTTATTCCGAAATTACTCAAGTACTGCATAGCAGGGGAGGTCTACCTACATCTTTGCTACCAATTCACAGACAATTTATACCTTTAGTTAAAAAAAAACAACCAAACAAAAAAAAATCCCCAAACATTTGCTTTCCAAACCACTATGTTGCACTGCGTTAGAAGTTATTTGATTCTTTTAGTCACTCAAGAACAAGCAATATATTGCAAACAAACATACCACAATTGTATTATAAGCCCTACAGTCTTCTTACTATAAATCTCAATGTTTATCTCTCATCTTGCCAAACACATACCCACAAGTTTCCCTAGAGGTTTCACTGCTGCTAGAAAGGAGCTGTTTTGTGGATCCCCTTGTTAAAACACTGTCAGAACACCACTGACATAGTATTCCCAAATCAGTTCTCAGTTCTGCAATATTTTCTCTGCAGTCTTTGAGAGTTAGACAGTTTCGAAACAGCTGTGTGGTTTGAGGGGAAAAAAAAATTGGAACAAACACACAAATGCAAACCCATATTTTGAACTGAGGAATGGTATCATCTTCTTGAGGTGAACAAAAATTCCATATTTTCTTTTAAGTATTATGAGAAAGGTACCCTTTTCATTGAAAAAGGCTTCTTCATTTTTGTGGAGACTTGTTTTGAATACAAATACTGAAATAAGCTCTCAGAAGTCAGTTTTTGTGCCATAAAATTTCCCACCCTAGAGGTGATTCTTCAATGCACAATGTGTCCTGAACCAGAGTCTTTGGTCTCAATATTGCTTTCTTTGGGAGTCCCACAGGGTTCAGCCATTGGCATTACACATCCTTCCTGCTCCTAGCATCCTTTGATTAGTAGGTATAATGATCCAAGACAGCTTTAAAAGATCAGAATTGTTTATTTGACTGGGTATTTAGTTAAAGTCTCATTTACTTCAGATTATTGGCATGACTATCTTGCCATGAAGGTCGGCAAGAGAGCATAGCTGGTGTGTAGATATACTCCCTTAAATCTCCATGTTTAAATCCAGCCAGGCTTACCTGTTTGCACATACCTGGTTTGGAAGTACAGCCTAAAAATCAAACTGGTACACTCTTTCCAAGGGCTGAACAAAACCACAAAAGAAACAAGCCCTAATATTGCCTCTGTTTCTTAAGGATTTCTCAAAGGGTTGAGGGATATTCCCATCTCTAGGCAACAGCTTGTTTTTCTGTATTTTTCACAGTAGCACTGCGGCGATGAGGAATGACACACACCAGGGCACAGGCAAAGATGCACACACAGGCAGAGATCTTGTTCGGGAAGGAGCGCAGAGCCGGGCAGAGCAGAGAGCTCAGCCAGGCTGAGGCCCTCTTTATTAGCCATGGATAATTTATAGGATTTACAGATACGGGCCTGGACTAAGATGTTACATAAGATGTTTTTCCAATAATTGTTATTAAAAACACACCACACTCATGTTATGTTTGTTTCAGTTACATTCCCATGCATATCTTGTGGACGGCGTTCCAACCCAGTCATTCACAAGCCCAAGCCCAACATTCACACGTCATACATATGGGGGCAGTTTTCTGACCCGAGATATCATTCTCACTGGCCTGGGCTATCACTTCTTACACTCATAAAAAACATACTTCTGTATAACCTGCCCAAGGCCCTTTAGCTGGCACTGCTGTTCCCACATAGCACTAACAATTTAGTCCAAGATTGGCTTAAGCAGAAATCAAAGTATCTTGTTCATCATTATTATAAGGTAACTCCAAATCTGCCCAACCACTACCTGAGCTAGAAGGTTTGAAATTTTTTCTAACTTATTAAAATGTCGCTAAGGACTCAACTCTAGAAGGATTTGTACTGTGGTTATATTTCATTAAGCACTCAGACAGAGCAGCTGGCACCTGAGAAACTCTCTGCAGCTTGTACAAGCACTGAATTTTGATCAAGGTGTCAGGCAGGCATGGATGCTTGAAACTGACTTTCCGATTCCCTGGTGTAGTTTCTGAAGCTACTAAGCATCAAGAAAATCATTCACTTTCTGTTGGGTAAATGCCTTTGTGCCCAAAGAGAAAAAATAATTACTCATGCAGTACCCACCTTCTGAAATTAAGGTTCCGTCTCTCCCAGGTGAGAAATAATTTTTCCATTCCTGACCCAAGTTCCAGCTTATCTTTCTTGGCTGGCTTAACATCCACGACCAATTTCTATGTTCTATTTAGCAAAGCAGAAGACCTACAAAACCGACATCACATTTTGTGATTAAAGCAGGTTGCTGATAGCTGCCCATAGAAATAAGGTCTGAGTAAGATGGTGTCAGAATGAGGCCCTTGTGTGCAGAAGCAGCTGTAGGGCTGGCACATCACAGCCTTTCAGTACGGACACAATTATAGCAATACAAGTAACGCTGCACCAATATAAACCCCTTTCTGCCTGGAAACAGCTGAGCTGTCAGCTAGCCCAGTGGTTCCCTAGATTATTTTCTGATACTCTCCCTATGAGCCTCAAAAGCAAACCTTTCTTAAATTTTGCTTTTCCTTTCAACAATCTGATTTAATCTTTTTTTTTTTTTTTTCATTGTCAAGGATGGACACCACTCCAGTGTTGTTAATCTTGCTGCATTCATACTAAAAAGGGAAAAGAGTGGAGGTGATGTGATGGGTCTTCCTCAGCAGGATAGTGCTTCAGCTGCTCACCAACTCACCACTACCTGATGGGATGCTGGAGCATGATACTGGTACAAGCTGGAAGATTAAGCCACTTGAAGAAATATTCACCCACAGATCTTACCCTCGAAGTGACTCCATGGGCTGGACCCTTAGTCTGCTACAGTAGACATTTCCAACAATATGAAATTAGGCCATTAACCAAGTCTAAATCAGCCCCATATGAACACACACACGATGAGTGACAAATGATGCTGACAATTTCTGCTTCCAGCTCCACTGCTGTATAACTTGAGAAAGCTCCACTGAAGTCAAGGCAGTTTACATCAGCATAATCCAGTTCTTGGCCTCTAAAAAGGCAGCTCAACATAGAAGAGAGCAAACTCTTCTGCTTTTCTCTGGGATAGTGTTGATCAGAAGTGACCAAAAGTCATCACCAAGAGTCCATCACAAGCTCCCATGCAAAAAGTTCCTTGCAAGAGCAGGGTGCCTGATCACCCCGCATACACGGGCAAGTGGCCAAAGAAACATCTCCAGAGCTGTAGCTCAGCCCACGGCCCCGCAGGCTGAAATAACTGCTTGCGGTCTTACTCTGACGTATTAAATATGTACGCTAGAACAGCCATGATCACAGCTGGCACAAAACATGCTTTGATTGGCATTCCTTTTACAAAGCACCCTGAATCACGTATTTTTACCATTCCTCATTCTTTAGCTTTTTAGAGGCTGGATAAGGACAGCAATTACTCTACACATTCGCAGTGGCAGACCATGTCACCCTGTCTGGGATGCCTGAGATAGTGCCTTTCACAAATGAAGCACCCAAATTTCAAATTAAATCCATCGCTTCTGTTAATATGCCCAAATCTGGTTGCATTGTTTGAAAAGTCTTCATCAAGAATGCCTGCTGAGTTTGCTTTGCTACGTAATCCTTATTGAAAGGTTTGCTAGAGGAAAACAATGTCATGAAATATATCACATGAAATGTCTAACTAGTGGGCAGTAATGCAAATTTGATGTAATTGTTTCTGTTAGGTACAATAAACAATAGAATCATACCAAAACAATACAATTTCAAAATTAATGTTCTGTTCTTATAACTAGAATCACATTTGTTATTTACGTAAGTCATTCTGCTGGAATAGAACTAACATCACGTAAGTCATTGCTGTGACAGTGCAAGGAGCACATCATGAGTATTTACTGAACATTTCTAATGTAACCAAAGTCAGAGAAATATGAAATTTAATGTAATTGTCCTGAAGGAAATATGCATCTGAATCTCTCTATTCCTTTGTAAATAACGTGTGAAAAGTTACCTGGCTGCCCTGAGATTTATTTTATTGCTTTAAGTGGAATTAAGCTAATGAGAGTCTGTTGGTTTGTTAATAATAATAGACATGCTGTTCTGACTTTTTGATAAATTCAGAATAATTGAGAATGAACAAACTGAACAATGCAGGACATTTTAGCAATTACATTAGCTAATCCCTTGAGATAAACATATTGAACAATTTAGGTTATATAAATCCATCCAAGCACGTAAAAGAATTTGAAATTAGAAAGAGAAGCTGAAATGTAAAATAGTTTTATTCCCTAGGAACCCTGAATGATTGTTCCTCCATGACAACCACAAGTAAAAATGGAAGTTTCTAATATACTCCTCCTTTCCTAAGTATTTAATATTTAAACTCACTTCCTTTTTGCCTTTCCCATTCCTTACATAGTCTGGAAAGATGTTAGGGAAGAAAAAAATAGACCTTCATACGTTTTTAGGCTCTATTTTTATCTTCCTACTGTGGTTCTCTATCTTTCAGTGTTGAAGACTCTTTTTTCTGCTTTGGCAAGAAGCTGCTGTTTCTCACATTCATTTCCTTCAAAGATAAACTGATTTGGGATTGGTTTTGCAACTTTTCTATTATTTTGAAGAATTTTTTTAAAAAAAAAGGTAAAACATTTTGGAAATGTAGAGGTCTTGTCTGGTCAAAGAACAATGCATGTAAACCTTCTGTTAACTTCTTGTCTTTAGATGCTGATGCTCAAGGACTCAGCCACTAGAGGGTAACAAAAGACAAGGAAAGAGGGAACTTGCTGCCCTCCAACTTGAGCTACGGCTTGTTTCCACAACTTAGAAAAGCTTCAGATCTTAGTGACAACGTTTTTTTAGTTATTTTCTAAGACTGCTTGGTCACAGTAAAGAGCTGCTGCTGCCTACACTACAGTGACATGGAGGAGCCAGAACTATGGACACAGACACACTTGCACAAAGGGAGGTGTATTTGAGAGGAGTAAGATCTTGCAGTTTCTCTGCTTAAAAAGCTAAATCGACAAAGGAAACGCTTTGTAAACTCTTATGAATGTGGAAGCCTTGAAGAAAACTTCTGAAAATGAATTTCAATGTTGCTCTCAGGCAGGTGACCCCAAATCTCCCTGAAACTGCTATTTTTCCAAAGTGAAAGTGAAATTTGGCCTAATGGAAATTTGGTCTTATGAATGAGAAATGAGGTTTTCTAATGGAATCACAGAAAGTAAAGTTAGAAAAGACCATCCTATTTGGGTGTAAACAAAGGCAAACAAAAGCCCTGTGCATTTTTCAGTGACTTTACAGGCTGGATGGAAGGGCCACTGAATGCTTTTCAGACACCAAAGACTAGGTCAGGGCTACAGACCTCAGTACAGAGCTTACTTACAGAGTTTATAATCTGAAATGCACTGTCCTCCCTACTTTCAAGTGACTTATTTCTGCAAGTTCCTTGATGATAAACACTTCTGCACTGAGTCACACAGGAAATTGCTGAATGACAGGCAATAGCTGTTACATTCTCAAATCTATCTGCACATGGCCAATACAAAATGTTCTAGGTACTATACTGTGCAAGCTGTTTGATTTTGCTGGGATTTGATTTCCCCAGCTTTTCCTCCTTTTCATTTAAACAGTGCAAATGAATTTACAGATATGGCTTATGTCAATAGTGTCAGTACTGAAAGCTGTGAGCTGACCAAAAATATCTATGAATACCATACCCAACCGACCTGTATCAGATTCAGATCAAAGGCACTGGAAAGAAAAGAGATCCATGTATTGCAGCAATACTTTAAGACATTATGAAAATAAATGCTGTGATCATAATTACAGATAAGTTACCTTTGCTTTTTTTCAGAAAGAAAGTAATTGAGATAGCATATACAGTGAACTTTGCTGTGTGTATAGGTAGGCTTGGGTCTGGAGAAAGCAGACCTGTAGTCCCATTAAAGTCCCATTAACAAATCTAAGCTTGTCATCAATTGGTTTGCTTTTCATTCCTGTGAATCCATGAACTACTTCTCATGCCCAAGAAAGGTCTGTGGACTATCAGTTGATGGCTTTTTGGTGAGGACGGGAAGATGTGTGAACACAGGGAGAGGAAGAAGATATTTCGTATTGCCTGTCTCTAGGACCCTAATGGCTTAATCTTGCTAGTGAGAGTGGGAAAGAGCGCCTGCTCCAGGTGCAGCCAAATCTGATGCTTGCTTTGGACCTTCCCTTATATTCTGTCTCCATTTGTACTCTGAAATTTGGCACACAGGTTCTTATTCCAGACTGGAAGGCACCCGCCAGATCCCTCTAATGGCCTCCATGCCTTGAGCTGTGCACATGCTGCCTTACCTTGTCATTCCACGAGGAATGAGGAAAAATCCACAGTTTGGGCCTCCAGACCCTGGTATGTGAAAGGTGTCCAAGATTTTGCCGTAAAGCTGCCATATACAGCCAGTGTTATTTTGTCTAACAGCTCCTGACACTTTAGTCCATTGATCAAACTAGAGAAGCCCAGAGTCCTCAGCTGCTCCTGGTAGGATGCTCCTTCTAGCCCTCTCACCAGCTTTGTTGTTCTCCTCTGGAAGCATTCAAGGACCTTCACATCCTTCTTGAATGCTGGGGCCCAGAACTGCATACAGCGCTGAAGGTAAGGCTGCACCAAGGCTGAATACAAGGCTGAATACAAGGCAATAATCACCTCCTTTGGCTGGCTGTGCTGTGCTTGATGCACCCCAGGATGGGGTTTGCCCTCTTGGTGCCAGGGCACACTGCTCATGATATGGAGTTGCTGCCAACCAGCACTCCCTAATCCCTTTCTGCAGAGCTGCTCTTCAGCCACTCCTCTCCCAATTTACACTTGTGCCTGGTATTACTCAGTCTCAGGTGCAGAATCTGGCATTTGGACTTGTTAAATTTCATCCCATTAAGCATCACCCAATGCTCCAATCTATCTAGAACCCTCTGCAAGGTACCTAGACTCAGCAAGGTGGAGGTCACATTGGGGCACGGAAGCATGGCATATAGGGCTGGAGAACCACAAGGGCCAGATCGAGCCCTGTGTTTAACAGGGTCAGCACAGTTGGGCTTAGAGGCGTGGGATAACCCCATTCCATGATAGCAGCACGTGGATTTCCACTTACACTTTTATGACTGTAGGGTCTTTGCATGGAGAGAATTACTCACCAGTAACAAGTCTCCTGGGGAACCACAATGTATATCCTGTACCTGCTTTCTGTGTCACACACATTGCAGATTTCCACCTCCTCCTGCAGTAGACTTAGCAGAAAATGTTCAGCTTCCTCGCTGGCCTCTTCATTGCCTTAGTGTCCCCAGCTTTGTGAGGCAGAGAGAGCAACTGGACAGGTTGAGGCCCAACCTACCCTATTGGTTCGGTTCCCTGAAGATGGCAAAGAAATGTAATATCTCTTCTGTATGTAATAATAATAATAATAATAATAATAATAATAATAATAATAATAATAATAATAATAATAATAATAATAATAATAATAATAATAATAATATCCAGCTATTCACATGGGAGGGACAACACTAAATCAAACTCTAAGGGACTTTTTTTCTCTGTGGTATGATTAAAAAAATATAATATGTAGCTTTTAATAACTTTTTTTAAACATCACTAATGATAATAATCTCAGACCATCATGTCCCCGGTGTTTATTTGCAGAACAGCCTTCCAGCCAGATTTGGCACAATTCCTATTGCTCGGGCAAAAACCCAAAAAACAAAAACCAAACAAGAACAACAACAACCACCAAAACCAAAACACACTCACACACAAAACAACAACAACAACAAACCAAACAACCAAGCAAAACCAACAACGACAACAACAAAACAACAAAAAAAACCCACGACAAAGTTTGTGCTGATCAGGATGCATATTTTCACATTTTTGGGATGCCTTCCTTACAGTTTTCTCCCAGACCCACCACTGTATCAGTAACACATAATTTGTTCACACCATAACACTAATCAGCACTCACAGCAGTTGTACTTTTCCAGTACTGTTACAAAACATGTCCTGGTGCCATAGACTGAATACATTAGAAAACCACATGGCACCTTTATGAATGATCTGGTAGCATTGCTTCCAGTAGTTCCACATAAAATGTGTGCACTCATCACAAATCTTGTCATCCAGAGTTCCTGTAGACCATCTCCAGAAGCTGTCTTCCACCACAGTTCCCTCTCTGAGGGTGCCCCATGACACCACTTTCAGCCCTGAGATGGTTCTAGATGGATCACTGATGGCTGCTCCTCCATCTGTTGCACTTCCATAAATGGCAGCATGACACGATGATTCACCAGTCCTGTGTCAGGAGATTGCAAAAGATGTGTTTTAAAAGCCACACAAAAATTTTTATATTTATTCGGGATGATCTCTCCTGTACATGCTTATTACAGCTGCTGGGAGGAGGCTATTAGCTATTCTTCCAGCTTCCCTTATCAGAGAACTGGTTTGGGTTGAATTTGGATTCCAATATGTATCAGCCACAGAAGAACATCAGTTTTATGCTGGCTGCTATAGTCCCTAAATGCCATCATGCCAAGAGCTTTGAAGTTCATTGTGTTTTCTGTATTACCTCCTAGATCTGCCACATTCATATGCTGGAGCTAATAATATAAAGTGAGCATACGGGGAGCCCCTCCTTTCTGTGTCAACAACAGCAGTGATTCAGCCTCTTACCATAGCAAGCTGCTTTTGGCGGGTTTGTAAGAAAATGCAGTTTGTAGGCTGTCTTGTCCAATGATGAGAAGTGATGTTTTACTGCCTAATTTTGCCCATAAAGTCACATTTTCCCCAAACCATGTCTCCTGTGCATTCACGTCTCCCCCACTTCTCTCTGCCACTTCTGACACTTAGCTATGTTCATCTTCTTGCCAGGACAGAAGCAACTCCAGCTCCTCATTCTTGACTGGACAAGGCACAATGGCTTGGAGCAAGGCAAGAAATTCCCTCATGAGCCTGCAATGTCCTTTTGTTGCATCTGGAACAGCTTTGCCTAGCAGGTGGATCATCAGTCTTCTTTCCCATAGTTCTTATCTTCTTAGTCTTTTCATGGCAATTAGCAAAGTGGTTTCACTACCTACAGACTAAGAAAGGAAGCATATATGTTCATTAAATGGTACCACATATCTATTTGCAGAATTGGGTATATTCTCCTGCCAAGTGGCCATATTGCCAATCCAATATATAAGATGTGACTACATCCGGCCTAGATTTCTGCCTGATCCCTACTACCCTTCAGCCTTTCCACCATATTTTTTCCCCTACTGTACCTCAGAAGATGGCCTAGCAGTGTTCCTCAGACAAGAGGAATCAAGAATAATTCTTGTAGGCATTCATATGCAGCAACAACCTTGCCATCATTGCTGTTTCAGTGCTCTCTGACTCCTTTCAGCTGTTACTTGTGGTGGGTCTGGCCTGACATCAACTGACACAGCATCTCCATGGCTTTTCTTTGCAGTGGTCTCTTTGAATATTTGAATTTGTAAGAAATTATATCAAACACAAATTGCTTAACTCATTCCAGAGGTATCTTCAGCTCCTGCAATTATTTCCCATTGTACCTCTGTTCAACAAATTTTAACAGAAAAAAAGGAGAGAGAAGCTTATTGTGAGTGGTGGGGCTAGTCCCCCTAGAAAGTTTAGTGGGAACTATTCAGGCATCTTGCACTTGTTTTGCTTCAATTTCCTTCGGATAAATGTATTTGCCAGCCATTCAGTTAAGGAGGAGATAGTGCCACCTTATTTAGGTAGTGCCTCTAGCCATGATTTACAAAGATGTAATTGAAACACAGCATAGCCACCCAGTAAACACATGCTTCCTTTGGTATACAACTTTCATTTACACTTCATATAATTTAGAAAAGGCAATATACTGCTAAGTTAATAGCAATATCATCAGTGAAATTGAATGTTTTGACTGGGAGGTGTTCTTTCTTGCAGCATATCAGCTTGCTTTTGCTTTGACATTTATTTCGCTCTAGAAGTCTGTAAATCAGTGATTGTTCAATTGTGCTGAATTAAATATGTGACATTTTTCACTATCTTGAAATATGTAGCTTTGTCAGTTCTCCCTTTTTCATGATGCCAATCTGTGTGCCATTTCTGCACGACTAAGACTTTTTGAGATGTTATTCCTACTATTTTGCTCTTGGGTTATCAAAATTTGAGGTTGGTGGCTTAATGTAATTACCACTAATACTGTCCACTTCCAAAGTGCCTTCTTCCTACACTGTCATTTTTCCAAGCGTTGTTAGAAAAATGATCCCTGAAATGGTGAGTGGTTGCGCACTCAGCAGAGGAGGGCAGAGCTGGTGTCCCTAGTCACTGCAGCGGCTGCAGGGGCTGAGGGACACGTTGGGCCCGGGGGTAGCTCTGAGGTGGCTTTTCACTCATGGCACCTCCAGAGCTGCTCTCCCTCAGCAACAGATGAGACAACAGAAATGGTGAGTGTAAGAAACGGGGAGCAAGAGGCCAGCTCAGGCTCTCCAAGTTGTCTTTCAGAGGACCTTTCGTCTAGCACAGCCTGTGGAGGGACATACAGAAGCTAGTCACCATCACTCGGCCACTTCAAGCATTTAATTCCCCAAAGTATCTTCCACATAAAATCAATATAGCAAAGTCCCTACTGAATGGCATAAAGTTTCTAGCTGTTCTTCTTTTTAGGATAACATTCCTACTCAGAATTGCATTTTATTGTTCATTAAATTTAGCTTATCTCCTGGATGGTTGCAAAAAAAATCTGAGGGCAAGTTCTACCCCAGAGAGTGTTTGCAGTGATCACTGAAGAAAGTGCGATGCCAGGATTCCCCGGATGGCTGTATGTGGGCTCACAGCATCCCCTCAAGAAGATGGCTCTGGATGTACCATCCATAAAACAAGAACCAGAAAAATCCCTACAGCAAATTACAGATTTTCTATTTACCTAGTTAGTGTGTGCAACTAAACACAATGAAATCTCATCTTTAACACTGTATTAATGACAACCCTACATAGGCACTCTCTTGCTGAGCTGTCTCAGCCCTCAACCTTGCTACGTAAGTATTCCAGAATGAGAAACCCACCATTTCAGCTCTCCCCTAGTTTCAGCAAGGATGAAAGTCCCATGGAAACTCTGATCTTGGTGCTATGAATGATGCTTAGTACCATACTGAGCCATACCAGAACTTCAGACGCTGTCAGATCCAATCGCAGCCTGCCCCAAAGCCAGCCGCTGTGGCTCACACCATCGCTAATGCCGTCAGAAGGGGAAGGAACCTGGTATTTTTAGACTTTTAAACTGACATAAGCAATTGCCACTTACTTAGAATAACCTGAAAGTATTAAAGACATTAAAAAGATCAAGATTCATCAGGTACCAGGAAACGCTCGCATCGTGCCCTTTTACAAAAGTTAGTCTCCCACAGGCAGTGAAGGGATGGTGTGACACTCTGGAGAGTGCTTCTCTCTGGACAGCTCTCATCTCTCTGGATAGAACATACACTGCTACTAAGGTAGTAAAGACATGATTTACTCAAAGCTCCAAACATCCCTGTGGACAGCTGCTTAAGGTCAATATTTTCCCAAATGTCTCTTTCCAGTCAATAAGTTTCAGTGTTCCCACCAATGTAGTTTCATCCCATGTCACATTCTGTGTAGTTTAGTCCTCAGCAGGTAAAACTAAGCAAGTTGTGAGTACCTTGCACATACTCACACTTAATAAAATTTTATGTCACTGCCTGCAGATGCTCTGTGCTGTCTTCCTGCTCATAAAAAATCCCTACCAGTCAGGTTTGCTGGCAGACAGACTCTGTTTATTCAAACAAAGTAATAGCCTGCGGCATAGAAGTCTGGACAAATTAAATGCTCAGAAATGGTTTCAAACAGTAATCTATTTTTAGGATCACTTAATCATTCTAGAAGAAAAGCAAGAGAAATGCTGGTGGCACTAAAGCTGTGAATGGGTCACGAAGCTTCACCCCACGGAAATGGCTTCTCCACCAGTGCAGGGCAGGCACAGCCGCTGCTGCCCATGGCCTTGCCGTGGCCAGCTTCTGCAGCCCCAGCTGGGGGTGCCCACCAGCGCCAGAGGTTACAGCTGTGCAAGGGCAGCAGGAACTCCTCATTAGCTCCAGCCACTTAAATCAGGGCCTGAGCTTTTACCCAAAATGCTTCATTCGCTCCCCAAGGTATGCAGTCCTGGGCTGGGGGAAGCATCTCAGGTGGCAGTGGCTGCTGGAGCAGAAAGAGGAGTGTGCTGGAGATTAGGTGCTTTTCTAGGAGTCTCTCTTCACTACCACGTGCTTAAGGTTGGAAGAAGAGGCTTCAGGACCTATGTGGAAAAAGGATGTCTCTAATTTGTACGACATACAGCCTTTCCCTGCCACAGCCTCCTTCCCCCTTGGAATGGCAGTGAGGTGAGAACGAAAGCAGGTGAGACTTCATACAGTGATACATCAAGGAAATGATCCTCCTGTGGACCTGGGCTGGGACTGATATGTGTTGGAACCAGTATTGCACCTATCTGCTCTAGACATACCACACACATTTAACCAATAGAACTTTAGGCAGCTATGAAGAAAACTGTCCAGGCACCAGCACTCTCTCCATTAGGTCCTTCAGAGCTAACTTCATCAGGAGTGTGTTGGGACAGATAAGAACTCATTTCCATATGTGTGCAATCCAGTCATACAGTGCTGCTGGCAGAAAATTCAACTTAATAAGACTAAAAATATTATTTATTTCTTCAAACAAGTTCAATCGGAAGATGAAATTGGGCACTGTAACTAACAACTTTATTTACTTTAAAAGGGCAGTTTTGAGCTTGTTGCCTCTTTCTACAAAACCTGACCTCAAAGCATTGCAGGGGTTTTGCAATGAGTGAGATCCCCCAGAACTTCTGCCCCAGAAGCCTCTGTGCCAGCACATAGCTGAACGTACCATTTAATGTTTAATCCTGCTTGCCAGCATCAATTAGGAATTTCTTGACCTCTGGGGCAACCTTCATTAAATAATTAAAAATATAAATCTTCTAGCAAGAAATTGAAAGTCTTGGGAAATGGTCCATGCTGGATTGCTATTAAGATTCTCTTCTGCTCAGTTGTTTCTCAGTAGTCTCAGAGGAGAGCTGCAGTGAGACATGCTACCTCAGTTTCATGTTCCAGCAATTAACTTCCTGACTAACAGCAAAGACTGTTCCAGCTCAAATGGTTGCAACTGGTAAAGTACAAACAAGCCCCTCAAACTCTGCAGACTGCTCCCCATCCCCATCCCTCCATTAGCCAAGCTGTAATAATTTGAACTTTATATAGTAAATTTCTAAAATGTAATAACCACTAGAAGGGAACCAGTTAGCTGGGGAGACATTTTGATCATGTGTTTTTAAAATCTGATCTCACTAGCCATTTTTCTCCAAAATCTTCAGAATGATCTGTTGGAAGCCTTGGAATTGAGTCAGGTTGTTCAATAATTCTCACAAAAGGAAAGATAAGCTTGACAGTGAATGCAGGTGTCTTGGGTCCAGAAAAGGAGAAACAGTTTCTGCCCAAATCTCATAGCCATCTATTCTGTCTGTATACCTACTGCTGTATTTTTTGAAGTCCCAGGAGTGGGGTGAATTGTTACAATTTCAGTTATCTTCAATGGTGCCATTGGGAATGCCAAGGAATCACATGGTGCTCCACCTGTCTGAATTTCAGAGGGAATAAATATAAAATTCCCTTGGATACAACTAAAACCTCAGGCTTGGATAATGCAGAACTGGTTCTCTCCCTTAAGGACAGTTTACACGTTGGCATCACCCGACAAATTTTTTCAGGGGTAGCTTGTCTCATTTTCTTTTCCATTCTTCTCCAGAAAGGTAGAAATAAAAGCATGATTATGTTTCTCTGTGTCCTTGTTGCCCTGCTTCATTCAAGAAAGAGATAGGAGTGAGGATGCTTCTTCATGTGGCTCCCTGTGTAAGACAGAGCAGCCTTAAGGCTGTTCTGGTTAGCACAAAGCTGGCCAAGAACAGGCAAAATATGGCCTCAGCCTCTGCACTGAAACACCCTGAGGTAGCAAAAAATGCCACAGGAAAGATTTTCTGGCACTACTGTGATTAACAGAAAGTAGTCTTGTGCTGGGGCATTCCCTGGGAGTAATTTCCACCAGGTTAGATGTCTTTTTCATGCAAATGAAGTGGTATAAGGGAATCAGAGTTCTATAATGCTTCCTCATTAGTCTTTTGATAAATGCACAAAGCTATGAAGATGACACCTGAAAGTGTGTATGTTTTCTCACTTGCTAATAATGCTCAGTGATTAATTCTTCTGTCAGAAAGAAGTAATGGTCCATTTCCCTAGGAAGCACTACAAGCCCCAGAGAAAGTCCTTATCTGGTCAAATAACTCCCCATGATTTGGGTATTCTCTTGTCTTGAAAATAAAGAACTAGTTTAGAATTGATAGCTAGTTTTGTAGGAAAGGGAGGGACCTACAGTAGGAGAGAAGTAGCTTCCATTATCTGAAGTAGAGCAATAATCTCAGATGGATTAGTAACATCCAGCAGTTGCTATCCCCACAGGACAGAACTGCTGAAATGTCTCTTGCCTGCTGGTCCCATGCCAAGGAAGAAAAATACTTTTCATGCATTGCAGTTCAACAAAACTGACAGTGTAGAGTGAGGGAAGGCCAAAGATGAATGATAATGTCAAAAGATCTAAAACCCACTTGGAGCTGCTGAATCCCCCCCAGGAAACAGTGAAAAGCTGTTTCTGCTTATTCCAGTTGATTTGGTTCTGTTCTTAATCTTTTTTCCTCAAAAGCTGCATTTTACTTTAAAGGCAAAATTACAGGAATTGGAGGTGGTGATAAAACATTCCTCTGCACTCCTTCTCCTTGGGCTGATTTCACTCAGCTTGTGTCAGCCTCAAAAGCAGCAAATGTATTGTCATTTTTAAATTCCCTCACATGCATGCACAGGCATACAGACTCACGCTCCTTTTCAAAAGCAGTAAAAAGCAGCTTGGATTTTAGTGAGGGAAATTGCAATGAACTGAAAATGGCAGAAACTGGCTTAGTTAGCATAGCTTGGCAGAGCCCTAACACATTGTGGGGTTCTGCTTCTGCACCATCGCTATGGTGACCTGTTTCTCATTAGGGGTGATTATCACATGCTGTAACATTCTCCTTAATAGTTCCCTTATTCTTCACCATCTCATGCAGACTATTTTTCGTCATCCTCTTTTATTGGAAAGTCTTTATACTATTCCTAGTCACTTGAGAAAATAGTTGTCTGTGTATTTTGGGCACTGGAGTAAAAAGTGATCGACATTTTCCATCTCTTCATTAACCCATACCCTCATCTTAGGGTCATACAAGGATTGTTGGCTCTGTCCTTTCTTCCTCTGCTGTTTATTGAACAGTCTGAAGTTGCTATTTCAGTGAAGGCTGGTGATACCACTTGGAAAGCATAACTAATGCATGATGCTTCCCTAGTGGCAGATCTTGAGCTGACCTGCCACAGCCCCAGTGATAGTTGTTCAGATCTGCTGTCTTAAAGCCTTTGTGCAGTCATGGCTTAGTGAGTGCTGATTCTCTACTCAGAAAGTTTTATACATGTTTGCACAAGGAGGATCATGAAACTGAAACCTATTGGGCTTTTGTGTATAATAAAGGAGAGTAGCATGTGTCTTGTCATGGCCAAGAAATGTCCCAGATAAAGGCTTGGGGTGATAAGTGGGATTTTATCTATCTTTGTGACTTTAACCTAGAAAGACTACTTCCATATTAGATCCCAGCGAAACAGTTCTAGCAGAGATCTTGACAAAATATGCAACCTGTTACATCTTTCTGTGCAGCCTCACTGTCTCTCTGTTTCATTTGCTCAACATACACTACTTAGTAACTACAAATCTCCAGAGCTGTCATCCTGCAAGGGCAACAAGTTGCATCAAAGCAGCAGATATGATGTTTTAAAAAATGCAGAATCCCGGGATCCAGGGCAGTGCTCACACTTCCTGGCGCAGCTGGACAGAAGCATCAAGGGAAGGCTGAGATGGAAATTGAAACTCTGATCAATGCCTGAAGGTGAAGGAGTTGGCAGCAGTTGGCTACACCAGTATAAACTGACAGGAAGGGCATGCAAGGAGGACAAGGATGTGAGATAGCGTCCATTGAGCATATTTACCAGCAACAAACACTACTGGGAGCATTCACCTGCCTATCATCATTTGCCATCTTCTGCAGCATGGGCAGGGCATAGAGCTAGATATCTGCTGGACAGACATATATAGCTAGACACAGACATGGTTTTGAATGATGGCTTTCTTCACAGCTTCAACAAGAATTTGCAGCCACATTGGTTAAGTCCATTAATAACTCTTCCTCTTTCCCAGAACCTCTCCTCTCCTGCTGTTAGCTAATATCTTGCTGTGAAGTTTTATGAAGCAAATGCTGCTTTGGTCTGACAATATGATTTATTTGCTCCGTTCATTCGCAGCAAACACATGCAGTGCTTGCCTCTCTACAAGAGATGCTTTTGCAAGGTATCTGTTGACTCTCTCACTAATCAACCACAGGTTACTAAATACTTCATATTCGGGGAACTTGCTGCTTGGTGGAATTCCACACGGTATTCTTGTGTCATCACCTCCACATGCAAAGGACCACAGTTTGGTAATACCTAATGAGTGATTTTCTGTCAAGAAATGAGACAGAACTGTAGTTTTTCCAGGCTTACTCAGAACGAAACCATTTTTTCTACTAAATAAAACTGTGTACAAATGATGTTAGAATAATTTATGTTGATCATTAATGTGCTATAAATAAAAAGAGCTGTACCCAGGGCTCTGGCCCAAGTGACATGGCTCTGCTAATATTATTACAGCTCCTCCTGCCATCAGACTGGAATGGCTGGGGTTGCACCAACTGGGACAGAGACCATGGTTCAGTCTAAATACAGTCCATCTATCTACATTAGAGGGTCATGATTAGGCCTGCTTAGCAGTTTTTCTTTATTGAATGATTCCTGTGGGCCATAAGTCATATTCAGAGCCACTCGGAAAATGAGGAGTAATCATCATGCTCAAAGTTTTTACAAAAGAGTAAAGAAAAAGGAAGATTTTGCCTAACATTTTTCTCACCAAGAAGATTGATTTCTCTACAGGAACTCAAAAATAATGGGATATTTTGATAAAACCCGCAGTGTTTGTTCTTGCTGTTCTTGCTGGGTACCTCCTCAGTGTAGCACACTCCCACACAGCTGCAGAAAGCAGCTTGCAGAGCAGTGGATCGCCCACCTCGGCTCAGCACAGCCACCCTCAGAAGGGCAGGGACAGCCGTATCTCAGAGTGCCTGACCACGCTCTAGCCTGACTTTCCACATCAGAGGTAATGCCTCTTCACTTCAACAGAGGGAATGTCATCCTTCTACCCCTAAAACCTGCTTGTGGTTTCCCCAAAACAGAATTAAAAGCAACAATCAAGCAAATACGCAATTTAAATAAATATATATGCATTTAAACCAGCAGGATTATAATTCTGCTCATGCTGCCTGAATGCTGTTACCGTGACCACCATGAAAGCAGTGCTCAGATCTGGTAAAACACACTGAGATTAGAAGCCAGTGTCGATGTGATATATTGTTTTAGTCACGTGTAAAAGTTGTCTGTGCTGAAACACAAGCTGGAGCTCTGCTGCCACTGCCCTCTGCTGATCTGAAGGTTGGAGGCAGTGAATAATGTCTTGCTGCTGTCAGCTGGCATTACATAGTGTGGGGAATAGTCCCATACTTCATTACTCCGTCCTGCATGGGTGCAGAACTGGCAGGCTGAAGGACACGCTTAAAAGTGCTGGCTGAGCAATCTGGTGCAGTCTGGCAAGTCCTGTGCTCCTCGTTCAGCAGCTCACCGAACCAGCACCTTCGCTAGGGTCTGCCTTTAAATGTTCTGATAAAGTCAGCTGCAGTTATTGAAATAAATAAAAGGATTTTTAAAACAGTGTGTTATCTTTGCAACCTTAGGTGCAAGCCACGTAGTTTAGAACAGAATGCTCTGAAAACGTATGTTTCTGTAGCTTACTGTAGTACTGTAGTACTTCATTCTCAATGACAGTTAGCAAGGTACAAAAAACTAAATCAAACTTCTCTGCTACAAATTCACCAACAAATTCTTTTCAGTGGATGCTGTAGTCTTTCCATCTGCCTAATTGTGGATATTAAATTTGCACTCTGACTGGAATTTATGCAATGTTGCACTGTGGAATCTGAGTTTCAAAGTAAAAAGTAGGGAAATTATCTGCATTCTTTCCACTGTGAAGCATCTTGTCAAACCAAATGTTATTTTTATGAGATGGAACTTTCTAGAGTGAAAGTGGCACTTCCCTCTTTCTTTAAATTTCCTTGTTCTGCTTTCCCATGTCTCATGAAATATTCACTTATTCACAAAGTGTAGAAAAGATGAAAAATGCTTTAAAAACTGAAACATGCTAAGCATTTTGAACTTTTTCTTAAAATCTGCTGAACGCTGATGTCTCATACTCACAATTGAATTAAGAGAAAACGAAGATGATCTGAAAATTAAGCCATTTGCCTTCCATTTGTTTCTTCTAGCCTGTCTTTCATTTCAGAAACAAACAAACAAAAAAGGTTGAAAACCTAAAATTGGCAGTGGAATGGATATTCCCTATTTTGACCAATTTTAATCATTCTTAAACATGTAAACAATAGTACCAAATTCAGTGTGTTCATGTATCAAGCTCAATGATGTTTGATTTAAGTCTGTGCTTAAATGCTTTGCTAGATCAAGGTGTATCTCAGGAGAGTGTTTAGTCTTGTGGTTAAACTAGTTGACTCAGTTGCACTCAATGGAACTAATATTCATAATCCCTGCAAAAGCTCACACCATCCACTGAAACTTCAGTGTTCAGCTGCTGTGCCTTCTTGTTATACAAAGACTGCAATTTTGTGAATTAGCTTTTAAGTATAATTGAATAATTTCTCCTTTCAAGACATTATTTTGTATGGAAAATCAGAATATCAAAATCAGAGAGTCTAACAAACTTTCAAAAAATATGTGACTTGGTGTGTGATTAAATCAGGATGGTACTCCCCCATCTCAATGCACTGGACTGTCCCTAAGGGCTGTTTACTAATTGCTAATGGGACTTTGAAATGAAGAGCAGGACACAGCAGTTCACACAGGGCGTGTGACCCTAGCACACCAAAGTAATGCCTGCTGGTGGGAAAATCTGTTTTCCCTCCATCTTTTCCACTGTCACCTTGGAAAACCACTTTCTTAGTCCTATATCTGCTCTGGATCATGATTCCATAATCCAGAGAAACCCAGATAAGAGAGGCGAACTACTCTCTAGTCTCACAACTGGTTGGCTGGGGCCTGCAGCTCACTGTAAAATCAAGAGCAAAATATTGGTCTCTATGACAGATTCCTGTTCTCACAATTTGGCAATAGTTCACTATAGCTAAAAATAACAGTTTAAAAAAAAAAAAGAAGGAAAGAAAAGAAAGAAAAATCAATAAGTAAATGCACATGGTTTCTGTGGCATTGATGTATGGTCCTTAAATACGAACGAGAACTGCATTGCAGCTAGGAACGTTGTAACTTTTTTCTATTAAAATGAGAAGTGCAAAATGCTAACCTGGGAGGAAAAGCTGTATTGCTTTGCCTATGTTGGGGTGTTCATCCAATCATCTACAGCTTGCTTTTCATAAAAAGTGAAAATTTTTGAGAAGCGAATGTATTAAAAGAGAATGTTGCTGGCTGACAGACCTGGGGATTTCAGTACAACCAGCATAACTACAAAATGGATTTGATAAGCTTGCAAATCTTGCCATGCTCACTTGGAGCAGTCTTGCAGGTAGGCAGAGGTTCTCCTTCAGTGCCCATTCACATTCACCCGGTAACTGTCACTGTCTGCCTCAATGCACCTAGTTCATTTAGAATCATATAATCATGAAACAACTTAGGCTGAAGGGACTTTCATAGAGGTCATATGGCCCAATCTCTGCTGAGAGCAGGACAACTTCCAAGCTAGATCAGGATGGTTATGGATTCATCCAGTTGAGTTTTGAATATCTTCAATGACAGAGATTACACTCTCTCTGCAGGGAACCTGTTCCAATGCTTAACCATCCTGTAAAGAATGTTGTCCTTATACCTATCTGCACTACACCTTGCTGCAACTTGTGTCTGTTGGGTCTTGTTGGCTCTTGTTCTTTCACTGTGGACCTTTGAGGAGAGTTTTACTCTGTATTCTCTAATACCCTCCCTCAAGGTTAGCAGAGCTGTGAGGATGGTTCACTATATAGTTGATAAAACTGCCCTAAAGCAGAGGTATCAAACTCATTTTCAGCGGGGGCCACATCAGCCTCATGGTTGCCTTCAAAGGGCCAACCGTAATTTTAGGTCTGTATAAATGTAGTAGTTACATATATTCATCTCTGCTCCACCTCTTTTTTTCTGGCTTGATTGACAGCATTCATAATTTCTGCAAAGAAAACACTTCTTGTTTCTCATTTTAAAATACATAGTAATTTCACAGAGATCTGGCTACAAATAAGATTACATCTGAAGATGCTTGAAATGGCGTATGCACTAGACTGGAAATTAGAAATAGCTCTGAGGTGTTTGTAATATAAAGTAGGGAACACTGGATCATTAGAAACAGTGGGACTTGAGAAAATGCCAGAGGAATTCTAGTCTGCCTCCTCTTCATGCTGTGAGTTAAAAAATTATTTGGTGGCATTGCCCCTTCCATTAGCTTTGCCTGTTTGCAGGTGGCAATTTTGTCAAAGGCAGTCTCTAGAGAATACTTCAGTCACATTATTTTAGCACAGAAAAAATGTGCTTGAGAGGGAGAGGATATTGGAAAGGAACTTGTGTCTAATGGAAATCCATGGGAAGTACAAGAATATCTTTGCCAGCTTTGGAAAAATTACCAGGAGATAGTGTTAATACCAAACTTCTTAATTCTTCACTAATACAAGACAATCAGTGAGGTACTGAAAAATCTGAGCATCTGAATTTAGAGGTTACTGAGTAGCTTACTTGCAATGGCACTCCAAGAAACTGAACCAGAGGCATCTCAAAAATAAAAGAAAAAAATCATTAAAGAGAAAAAACATGATTAGCTATTAGAAAAGGGTTATGATGCTATTGAGTCCTCCTGTGGTGTCCTCCCAAGTCTATCACATAGATTCCCAGCTACTTGCCCTCAGCCTGTGTCATTGACAAACAGCCAGCAGAGGAAGACACATCTCAAAGCAGCGGCATCATGATAATCTCACAGGAGCAAAAGAACAGCTGTATCATTCCACCAGCTCAGTGTCTTGCCTCAGCGATGAAAAATACCAAACAACTAGAGAAAAGAATACAAGAAATCTGCAAGTTCATCTTTGCACTTTGCCATCTGCTTAGAGGTTGCAGATCACTCTTTGAAAGTAGGGAACTTCATTTGGAGCTGTGAGATGCCTAACCTCTCCTCTTTACCTTAGGAACTGTCTGTATTTGCAATGCACTGACCATTACCCCTGTTTGAAGGTCATTTCCTGACTCCCTGCTGTGATGGACAAAACAGGGCTATTAACGACAATTCTCACTGATATGTCTGAAATATAACATTAAGCCATCCTGACTCTTTACTCCCGTTATTGTCTTCTGCTCCCTATAATAAAAATGCTGTTAGTCAGTTCTTTTCTCTAGGGAGAAGAGATGCCAACACAGAAAGGTGATTTATAGAAGAAAAATGAGAAAGGTTGAATTAATATCTCACTTAGCGCCTGATGGTGCTATTGTTATTCATGAAGAATAGTTGCTTACTCCCACCAGGACCTACTCTTGGACTGGCCTTAGCAAAGTCTGCAAGAAAAGGCCTTAAAGAGTAACAGATTTTCGGTAACATCTGTGTTAAGCAAAACAGGAAAGCAGCTGACCTTAGCACCGCAGCCCGCTCTGCAGTGCGGCACAGAGAGCTTCCCTTGGCACCGCCAGCAGCTGCTGCTCAGGGCGCAGGACAAGCCTCAGCTGCCAGTCTTAGTTCAACTGCCTGCTGGGCTAACAGTTTGCTGCGTGGCCTGGCATCTCCCGAAGCAATATAACAACTGAAAAAGTCAAAAGGAAAATAAGATGAGTTGACAAACGTAACATTTTTTCTAATGCAGCCTGAGTCACTTTTGCAGTTAGTAAGCCATATCTTACTGTTTTAGTCAAATGATTGCTACCATCATATATTACCTTAAAATCTATCACCATTAGAGGATAAATGCAGGAAATTCAAGCTCCTTATTATCCTCAAATGCCTCTGCATTAAGTCAAAAGAGAAACATTTCTTTTTTTTCTATCTGAGCCATAAAACTGGGAAAGTTTACCAAATAGCAAAGGCTGTTGCAGCAGCTGTCATAGAGCCCAGCCAGACATCCATTCTGTGGCTTCTCTGAAGACAATGAGGCTGCAAAATACTCGGGGAAATGCAAAGCTCACCTTGCAAAATGAGGCTAGCACATCAGCCCCAGTGTTCTGCAACGATGGAGAGGAGCCTATATTGAACAAAAGACCCTGGGCATGTGGCCTGGAAAATGTGTGGGTATGTCGTATCATGTCATATCACTGCATCGCGGGTGTATACTCATCACTGGCTAATCTCTAGTAACACTTTGCCAGCACATCCTGGTTTGCTGGAAAACATATTAGCTATGGACAGTCTTTGAAGGCTGTGAAATTTTGGTGAGGAATTTGGAAGGGATACCCCCAGGATTTTACACTGATTTCATAGAATTTAATCAGCTGCATACACCTTATTTAGGGAATCCCCAGTAATCTCCTGTCTCATCACTGTGCTTCTTCAGACCTTCATCCAGTTTTCTTATTGAGAGACTTAGCTACCTTATGCTTATTGTGGGATAGTATAGGACATGATCCTGAATTTTGGCAATTACTCACCGCTGCTCTGTGGGGATACCTTTTGTTCATGCACAAGAAATCATTGGCATGTCCATACCCATAGCTGCTCTATCTGTACCATGGGAATAATAGCATTTACCCTCCTAGTATAGTGCTGCAGCACTAAAGCTCAAAACTACGGACTTCAAACCACCACGCTAATCTACACTGTGAATTTCCCAGCCTTGGTTCTTAACGCTATTTATGAATGTTTACGCCTGTATTTAATTTCCTGTGGTGTTTGAAGTTCTTCTCTGAGACTTGCAAAACTGGCATCATATTTTTCCCAGAGAACCTTTTGTTCAGCATAAATAAAACATTACACAGCATCTTCGATTTCCTGATAATTAAATGTAAAACTTTTCTAAAATGCTGGACCTGGTTAAAAAACACTGTGTTGCTGAGGAGGCTTTGGATTCCAATCTGTGCACTGAGTTCACTTGAACATCTTGATGGTCACCTGTTTCTTAAAGCTGCATGTTTAAGCACTGTGTTAGGAAGCTGGGAAAGTATATAAATGAAAAGGTAGGAAGGAAAACAGTCAGATCAGTGGAATTTCATATGGATAGGGGGGAAGCAGGCAACATAAGTATTAGAAAGGAGAGACAGGAGGAAGCAGCCAAGATCTTAAAAGCGTATTTTCTGCTTCAGTAGAAAAAAACATATGGATCTCCAAAATGTTTTGGAGATTTTAACTGGTAGGGCTCAAAAGAGACAGGGACCGAAGACTGAGGCAACAAGTTGTTGAAACGTTTTTCAATTTATCATAGACTTGAAGCAAACAAAACAAAAACACTCCAACAAAAGCCGTTTTCAATAGTATTATTTCTTTGTTTCCTCTGCTGCTGCTCTGCTGTGACTAAAGAAGTTTTCAGTCTCTTCTTCTCAGTCTTCTCAGAGCCACAGCTGTGGCCAATGACAAAAAAATCTGCTCTCATGAAAATACCTGTAACTGGAATGAGGAGTCAGCCCAAGCCCAGCAGGAGCAAGGAAGGACTCACACAGGCTGTGAGAGAAAGCCCTGGTCAATGCATTTGCTAATTCATTGCACTTTCATTTGCTAATTAGCAAGTGTGATGTAAGGAAGAAAAGCCAAAATATGGACCACATCCTTGGCCACTCTAAACACCAGTTTACACCAGCTAAGATTCTGGCCCCTTGATACTCCACGGGAAAAGATACTTGTTTGCTGTTTGGTTTGACATAGGTATCAATTACTCCATGGTTGTTGAGATGAATTTTAGAGTTATGGGCCAAATTATTTGAGCAGGCACATTCTGAGCTATCCATCATGCAAAATCCTTTGTGCAAAGCTGTAAAGTTATCATTAACTGTGCACTAGGATGATGTCTTTTCATTTTAGTCATACCATACCAGCTATACACATACTTCCCCTCTCGTGAAGCAATTCTGCTTTCCTGTAACATGGGCTGCTCAGGAAACTAGTCACCTAAATAGCACCAGCCCTGGGTAGGTCAAACAGCACCATGAATCATTCCTTAAGGAGAAAAGAATATGATAATTTGCAGATCAAAAAGAGAGCACTGGTCACAGTTAATAATCTCTGTAGATGAATATGGAAATTTTACTCCTGTTGGCATTCAGAGCTGAGGTAACTGGCTCCAGATGAACTCAGATCCTTCCGAGCAGAACATGTGCTAAGTTGGACAAAATAAGCAGGATACCAGTGCTTTTTTTCCCCCACAACTGTTCAGTGCTTCATGCAGTAGCTGTGAAAACCCACTGTATGACTGAGCCATCTGGACCCGTGTTTCAAAACTATCACTTCAGAGGAACATTCATGCAGGTTTTGTTTTTCCAAATCTCTCTAGAGCTTGTCCAAACAGACAAACTTTGTGCAAGGGAGGAGGCTGGACTGCACATCAGAGCACCCTTGTTTACTGGTAAATCCCACACAAGGACCAGTGCGGAACATCTCTTTGAAGGATAAAGCATTAATCTTCCTCAGTACTTCTTGCCAATAAAATTAAGTATACGTTACTTATTAACATCGGCACTAGCAGACTGACTGCTTGAAATACTTTCCTATTCTTAGATGGAAGCTGCTTTATAAACTCAAAATGTTTTTTACTTAGGTGACAAATATATTTTCATGATAATTAGTCCGATACAAATATCCCTATGCTATCACTCAGTGAAAAATTATAAAGACCAGTCATTTAAATTTTTCTTAAAAATTACTATGTCTACAACAGGAGGACATTTAAAGAGTTAGAAATTGTATGTGATGAACCACATAATTCTGAATGATTTAATTTTAAGGAAAAAAAATATTGGGCCACATCTTGACACTGATGAAAGCACACTGATGATGCTATGGCAGAATGTGATTCATGGTTGCATTTTTTATCCTTTCATTCCCACTGTTCTTATTTATTCACATAAAAATGTGGACTAGCTTAGATAAAAATGCAGCTGAAACAAATAATGGGGGCAGCAGCCATTTTCTGGAATCCATCAGAAGAGCTATTCCTGAATGAGCTCTGTGGAGCTGAAAGTCCTTCCTGGCAGTCAAGATATGACACAAGCCATCAGGAAAGCAATTTTGCCCTTTGGCAATGGTCATAAATTGAAATACAGGGTATTGTGACTGGTTATAAGGGGAAAAAATATTCAAACAATTAAGCACTGGATCATATAGCCCAGAGAGGCTGTAGAGTCTCTGTCCTTGGAGGATGCTTTTTCTTGTCTGGAAAAATGCTGAATAAACTGATCCGAAGTCCACATTGACCCCACTGTGAGTGGGAGGCTGGAGCTGGGACTTTGCGTGGTCCCTTCCCACCACCATGATTCTCTAATGCTGTCAGGCATGAACAATCTCTGCTGTTTATATTTGTCTTTAAAAATAAAGCTAGAGAAAATGGGTAACGACTCCTCCACTGAGAATTTAGAGGATCCTAATATAGTTCTCAAAATTTGTATTGACACTTTACCTAGATGAAAGCAAACACAGTGAGACCATCCTATGAGCAACCCATTTAAGGGTTTTTTTTCCCCCATAGGCTCTTGCCTTGAGGAAGGAAAAGGAACATTTGCTCCTTTGGCTCCAGTTAAGGGATTAAGTCTTCCCAGTCTTGAGGAGTACTTCATAAACAAAGTCTGAGATCACTGGATGTTCCCACAAAACTCTTTGTGTAACCAGGCTAAAACGGTTGCAAAAGCAGCAGCACTGAGGCTACCACGCAGTAGTAGAAAACCTGCAATGGTGTGCAGTCAATCACTTCAGATATTTGCCTTTTAGATAATGAGGGGTCTGAGGACATCCACAGCTATAAATCAGCCCTAGATTAATTTTTTGTTCTAAAAGCAGATTTTAAATTTCAGACACCATTTCTGTTCCCTAAGATTTTAGATATCATGAGCATGTTTACAGGAACAAAACCACGTTTGACCACAGAGGCAGTATCCACAAAACAGTACCAAATTACCCTGCTTTGTTTTACGATAACATGAAACGACTGTAAAACCAACTGGTGCCCACCTCCCAGGTAGGTTAAATTGCCACCATCCTCTTTTACCATATTGAGCTGTCTCGTCCTGCCATGCCGTCATTGTCACCAGACACCTCTTTCACATCACTGTCCCACATGTGCCCTTTCTTTTAATACCATTTCTATCACTAATCATTTAACGTCAGCTTTTGTAATTTGTATTTTAACAGCTAACTGAGAATTCTTTGGGAACTGAGAGTTAGGAGGACTGTTAAAGACAGGGTAGATAAGACCCTGCCTCCACCTGTGCTTTTGTTTCCCGTTGACTCCAATGGGGCCAGGAAGCCACCTTTGGTGTCTGAGAATTAAGTACCTACAAGGCATTTAAAAATCTGGGTTGTTGAGCCTAAATGCAGTAAATTCATTGGTATACAAAAGAGATACTGTTTGGAGTGAAAATTCAAGAAAAGCAGTTACACTTGGAATTTTCTCCCTTATTAAAAGAATACAACATTTTCTTCTAGCCCCAGCCAGGTGAACACCACGATTTCTAATCAATTTGGTACCCAGTCAGTTCAACCAGTTGTTTTGGGATGGCTTGTTCTGCGTGTGCACAGATGCTCTAGAGCAATCACAGTGCTGTTTTTCTTTCCTCAACTACCAGGCAGAAGCCACTGTCAGGATTTCCCAAATGACAGTGTCTGCAGAGCCTGAATGAAGCTTCTCATATGTGAAATTAAAGCCAGCGGTGTTTTTCTTATCAGGGAGCTATCTAGTGTGCATCACGAATGTCAGGTGGGTGCAAAACTGATCAGTTATCAGGAGACAGGATCAAGACTGGAAATTAAAAAGCTGTCTTTCTTTGCTTCAAAACTGGCAGGGACAAAAACTTGAAGGATGAAGAGAGTAATCAATCCTGGGATTGTGATGTGTGGACTTTGGAGAAGTGAGAGTAATTATGCTCTCTAATCTCTCCCTGAAGCCCTTAGCAGCATGTAGCCAGATATTAAATGAGTAATTCAGAAAGGGAGAACCTAAAGTAACCATATACACAAATATTAGGTTTAGTGAGTTTTCTTCTTTTAAAGTTGCTTATTTCTCAGCATGTGGAACCAGTTACTTTCCTTCAAATCAGCAACACCTAAGTCTTTATCTTACAGTGAAAGCCCCAGAAGGGATTTTCGGTCCCAGCTTTCACCCCGGATGCCTGCCTGTGAGGCTGACAACTGCAGCTGCCACTGCTGCTGTGCTGTGGAGCTCCTGGAGCCTCGCTGGGACCTGCTGGGAGGGACTGTGCTGGGTGAAACTGGGGCCCACAGCGGGTCCTGAGCACCAGTGCTGCTGGTTCGCATGGAGGATGGCCAGGCTGTGAGCCCGGGTGCACCAAGCACACCCTGCAGCGTCTGAGAAATGGGCTGGTCATCTTCACTTGCATTTCTAACCCAGACAGAGAGAACAAATATGCCTTTTTACAGACTGAGTTACTTTCCCAGCAGCACTGACCTCAGTGTTTACAGTTTTGAACAAAACACTAAATCTCTTTTATTGTCTTCTGTGACACAGAAAAAAGCATCTGTGATTACTGCATGCATTTTAAAAGACAACCACCACCACTCACAGAGAACAGGGGCTTTCCCATGCATGCTGCTACAAGCGTTTCCCCCCCTGCCCACACATATTTTGGGGCAGCAGAGAAGGAAGAACCCTATCTTTCCTTTAGCACATTTCACACTTCCTCTTGCTGTTGTGTTTTCCTGCTCCTCTGAAAGGGGAACACTCTTTCCTTTCACATAGCTTAGCCCTCAGTAGTCAAAAAGTCTCATTCGCCCTGATCCTTCCTGTGTTTCCATGTATTCCTCTGTAGAACAGCCCATGCTTGAAACACAAGAGACTCTCAGGGTGTTCTATGACCTAGGTATGACATAGGAAACAATTCATAATCATGGTAAAGAATCTGATGTTGTTATCCATCAAGATATGAAAGATAAATGTTCATGCACTAATAAGACAAAATGAATTATTCCAAAGAAAACACAGTTGGCTTGGGGAAAGCTGAGAGGTCTCCATGAGCTGGAGTCACCACCTTTTGCTGTCTTACAGATGGTGGTCCACAGACTGTAGATGGATGAAGTTCTTCCTTCTGTTTGTCCTAATTTATCACACAGTTCCCCTGGTCTGATACAGGAAGGACAGACTCACCCGTTGTTGCTCTGAGTTACTGCTCTAAAGAGTGATCTTCCCCTTCCCAGAAGAGTCGTGCATCATTTGGCTGTCGTGGAGTTGAGAAAGTCCCTCTCTTAGTGGCGACTGGGAGCAACCATGACCCACATCCCTCACTTCCCAGGGTGAGCCAGTAAACTCTTCACTCTGAGAAACGCCTGGTCTATAGGTGCAAGGATACACAGAGTTACTCTGATGCACTCCCAAAGACAGCCACTGCCCTTGCATTAAATTCCTTGGAGATAAAACCAAGCTGAGTTCACAACTATAGTGCCGAGGAAAGAAAATCTGTGGTTCAGCTAAAGAAGAAAGAGAGGCGAGTAGGTTCAGTGGAACATTATTAACCTCTCATTTTTTAACCAGAAATATTTGAAATTGAGTTAATGATTCTCTTGCTGTTCTAATTTTACATATTTCCTTTACATCACTGAAAAGAATTCAAAACTTGCATTTAGTAAATCCAGTATGTGAAAGGTCCTTTACGCTGGTAATAAGACTTCTGAAGTTGCAGAATTCTGTGAAAAGACATTCACTGTGTCCATTAATGTGGAGTGTATCTTCAAAAGCGAACGCTGACTTACTGGAAAGTAATTCCTTCTCTTGCTTAGATGAGACTTTGATCTTTTTTAATCCAACCATGAACCTTACAAAGCCATTTGTAGTAATTGCAATCCTTGAACAGTACACCGGCCTTTCATATTCTAAAGACTTATTTCTAAAGAAATAACTTCATTTTTAGAGGCAGACTTAGCATTTGCAGTGCTGTGGCACTGTCAATGTGTTTTGCCACTTCTTAGTTCAAAAAGTTTTCAAGATGAATGTGGCTTCACTGAGTATGATGAGAAAAGGGCTGTTTATTTTTCCTCTCCATAACTATTTCTGTGTAGTCCTCCATAACTTCCTTCTCTATCAACCTATTAAAAACACCATGATTATTGTTTCCTGATTTCAAAGATACACGACACTTGCAATATGGGTTAAGCATTAAGTGAAGGCTTTGACAGCAGCTATTTTAGAAGAAAAACAATGCATGGAAAAAATTACTTAGTTCAAAGGCAATGGGATTCTTCTTTTCTAATTTGGGAAGATATTAGATATGACCTTGCTATTGTTGGTAGTTGTAGAAGCTCTGCTGTTCTCAGAGCTCTCAGATGAGCTCAAGGGCTGTCAGGAGCGGTGCCACTTAGTGCTGACAGTTTCACCACAGGGAGATCTCCTTTGCCATCAAAGGTCTGGTCACGGTGGAGCTGAGTTCCCCCAAAGCTCCTTCTCCCAATTTCTTTCGCACACAGCCCACCTGTGACCTGGCTGGTAAAGGCTGAGTTCAAGGCAGTGTCAGTGAGTGTAGCTGTTATACCCACTAATTCCATGTATTTTCTACCATACCCTGCAACGCCCTATTGCAAGTTAACATCCCTACCATTGGGTCATCTTCCTCTCTCCAGCCTGGGAGCTGACAGCATTCCTACCAAATTTCCAAGGCTGAAGATGAACACTGACAACAGGCTAGTACAGAAATACAAGACTTTGTTTGAAACTCAGATTAATTTCACTCTTTGGAGTGTGGCTTAGTTTTTGGAAACTGAAAAAGCATGATTCAAAAGCCCAGATCACTTGTAAAATTGTATCAACTTCAATATTCATTAACAACTTGCAAGATATGCAGATCATGTTTGAACAGGTATGATCAGTAAATGAGGTTTCAAGTATTTTCAGTGAAACTCTGTAGAGTTTAAAAAAGGCTGTGAATAATGTTAATTGTAAACACTTTACAGTAATGATAATGAACAAGTAATAAATTTCATATTCAACAAAAAGGTACATTTCTGGAAGGATCCATACAGCCACTTTATGTAGTGGCAAGTATTTATATAGCTGATGAAATGAAGTAGTTATTTATGGGGAAAATGAGGATCTAGGTTCATGTCTTGTGTAATCCTGATTAATGCAAAGCCAAGAGATATTTTGGCAAAAGCTCATGTATTTTTGTAGAAAAAGCTTTCGGAAAGAAGGTTTATATCAAATTTTCAAGGACTTTTTGCCGAGAGCTGATAATGGTTGCATTTATGGCTATTACTGTCAAGAAAGCTGCTTTCAAATCAAAATCATTTGAACAGGAGAAGAAGGAGCTGAACTGAGTCCAGATGAAAGAAAGGCTGTTTTCAGCAACAAGATACAGCTGGTATCTGCACTGGTACACTGACATCCTGACAGGATGGGAAGTCTTCATGGACCTAATAGAGACAAATGAACGGTGAATGGAGATTTATTTCTCTCAGGCGCTTCCAAAAGGAAAAGCTTCACATCACTTGCCACACATTGTACATGTCAGAGCTATTAGTGACCTCCAGCTGTAGTTAGTTTGGGAGGGATGAATACCTTATGCTGCTGCTGGATCTCTGCCATTGCACACAACCCGTCTCTTCTCATCTGCTCCCCAGGAAACTTACTACATGTCCTGGCTTGCTTTTTCCTTTCCTCTTTAGAGCACTCTTTGCTGAGTGCTAGACAACCGTGTTAAATATTTGACATAAGTACAACCAGGAGAAATCAACTACTATATTTTCGAAAGCAATAAAAGGATACATGTGGGGATGGGAAGATGGGGAGAAAGCAGGGATATTTAAACCACCATGTCACCTCCAGACCCAGAGAACTGCTCGATCGAGGTCCCCAGTGCTCTTTGCACCAGGCTTCTCCAACACCCTGGCCACTTGCAGGATGAGCAGAGGGAACAGCTCAATGTTCTTCTGTTGTGTCCCGAAAGGAGAGGTCGTGCCTGGAGGGGCCATGGCAGGATCCATCCTCTGCAGGGTCCATCCCGTCCTGCCAGCTGCCTGGCTCAGGCCTCCAGCCCAATCCCTCTGCCATAAAGAACAGTGCTGCTTCTGGAAGGGATTTAACGAGACAGACACAGGCCACTCTAATCAAAAAGCCACCTGAGTGAGACCCTGCAATCAGAAAAAGGGGATGTGAAAGAAAAACAGCTCAAGCAAAGGCCCAGTGTCAGGTTTCTCTCCTGCATCAGAAACAGGACAAGTGAAATAAGCCATTTAAAGAACATTCCAGTGGATTAAAAAACCTTCCTGAAAAAAAAGAGAAACATAAAGATCCTTATGATCTAAAAACCTATGGTGTCACTGGAAAGCTTCCTTTTTCAGGTACCCTGCTGTTTTGTAGCGATGCCCATGTTATTATGAAAAGAGGCACACGCATCTGGAACAGTCTCTTTTTCTCCAGAATAAGAAGATTGACTTGCTGTCTCATAAAACTGCCTGTAATAATGAGTCTTGAACCACAGTTTTATCAGAATGACCATTTATAACTTTTCCAGATGTGTTTTGATATCCTTGCATGAACTCTACCTAAGCCTTGGTGTTACAGTATTAAGCCATTTCTTCTATAAGAAATTATCTGCCTGCCTTCAGGTTAGTTTATGTGTTGACTCTGTTGCCAAGAGTCAACCTTAGCACAGCTGAGTAACACCTCTACAGAAGTAGTGATTATAATTTTCATCATTAAGTATTTGTTACAACTGGGTCCGAGTCTCACCTAAGAATTCAGTCACAAACCACAGCCAAACTATCCCCGATATTTGTAAAGAAACATCCCTTGTCCCTGATAGATTTTCTGTAACCACAGTGGAAACAATTGCTATTTAATTAACTGGCATTAATAGCACAGAATAAAGGCTGACCTGAAAGCCGAAATTTCATTTCCTATGTTTGTTTTCACCAGGCTTTTTTCTTTTTCTTTATTTCAGCCTGGGTTTAATTCCAGCCAGCAACTAAGCCCACGCAGCCACTCGCTCACTAGCCCACCCCAGTGGGATGGCGGAGAGACTCAGAAGAATAAAAGTGAGAAAACTCGTGGGCTGAGATAAGGCAGTTTAATAGGTAAAGCAACGGTCTGCACACAAGCAAAGCAAAACAAGGAATGAATTCACTCCTTCCCTTGTGCAGGCAGGTGTTCAGCCATCCCCAGGAAAGCCGAGCTCCATCATGCGTAACAGTTACTTGGGAAGATAAACACCATCATCCCAAACATCCCCCCACCTTCCTTCTTCTTTCCCCAAAATATACACTGAGCATGATGTCATATGGAATGACATTTGGCCAGTTTGGGTCAGCTGTCCTGGCTGTGCCTCATCCCAGCTCCTTGTGCAGCTGGCACAGTGTGAGAAGATGAAAAGTCTTTGACTACTCAGCAACAAGTAAAACATCAGTATATTATCAACATTATTCTAGTTCTAAATCCAAAACACAGCCCTCTGCCAGCTACTAGGAAGAAAATTAACTCTATCCCAGACAAAACCAGGACAGAACTAAATAACAATCAGCAGTTCAGTGACATTTTATAGTCCCCTGCTTTCATTCTACCTCCAGTGTCAGGTAGCTCTGAAGGCTGTGATTTCAGCATACGAATAGTCACCTTAAAGCAAACAAATCTTTGAATTGAAAGAACACGTAAGATTCAGACAAAAAGTTGCCTTGGAAAAAAGCAGTAGACTAAACTGATTCTATGCAAAATTAAAACTGCCCTCATCCATGACTACAGCAAAAAGAAAATGCCACTCATGAAAAGCAAGTTACAGAAAGAAGGAAAAACATGTCACCATGTGGCTGACAGCAATATATATTATCCCTAAACAGTGATAATTCAGATGGAGACAGCAGCCTCTATGAGTCAGAAAAGTTTTATCTGAGTACTCCTAAAATAGGACAAAACCAATTAAATACAAATAACAGAGAACTTAAGAACAAAATCATCTGATTACATCCAAACTTTGGGGATCTTTAAACCAGTTACAAATCTCTGGATGGCAGAAACACTGCAACTGAAAAATGTGTCTGCTTTACACACTTCAAGTATAAGAAAAGTTTTAGTTTGAACAACCTCACTGAAGATTCTCGCACAATCTTAGCACAAAGAAAGCATCGAGCATCCCAGTGATGCTTCCCACCATGTGTGATAGAGGAATAACCCCAACCTCAGAGAAGAAACCAAAATACTTCCTTTTGGATTGTTTTCATGCCCAATTGTTGCACTCTGACAAGAAAGAGACACCCAGCTACTTTTTTCAAAGTTGCAGCCCCAGATTTGCACAGAGATGACTGTCAGTAGCAGTGCCAGTTCAGGTTTCCGTGGTTGTGTGCAATGCCCATATCAACACACCGCAGAGGCCAGTGGTCTGGATGACGCTGTGCGACACACTCCTGTCCCCCAGTGCACACGAGTGTGAACAGGCAGAGCTGACACAAGAGAGTGACAGCCCTGGCACAGGGCAGCTCGAAGTGACACCGTAGGGCTATGGCAGGGAGTTGATTTAATTCGGTTGGGTTTCCTAAGTGCAGGTTCTCATGTTTTACTTAGAAATAGTTCTACATGTCGATTCATCATTGCCATCAGCTCAAACTGCTGCAAAATACTCTTATGTGTCAGTGTAGCCAGGCAAATTAGGGAATATTGGATTGGCAACGAATATTTCATTATTACCATCACCTATAGTAAACTGCAGTCATCCTATCTACCAGTAAAGAAGACACGTAATAAAAATTAGGTAGGATGCATTAAATATACTGCAGAAGTATTACTCCCAAATACTGATGAGTTTCTTGTATGGGTTTGCGTCTGACATGCAAAGATTTAATGAAATATGACAGTACCTTCCTAATGAGGGATCAGCAAACTCAGAGTATTTATCTAAATGGCAGTCATACTTTTATATTTTTGAACTTTATCTTTAGTATCTTTGGTATTTTGATAGGATAAACCTACACAGCAGACATGCAGGGGGAAGGGAAAAAAGTATATGGCTTTGCTCACTTACTTCTGTGCAAAATACCGTAGTCCAGGCATTTGCAAGCAGTAGAGGCAGGAACAGTGTCCTCTTGGCTTGGGAAGGTGTTTGCTGCCATGTGAAGCAGGAGGCCCATCAGAGATTGTGGAGAAATTTGAACCCCGAGTAGCTGGCCTTCAGGAACCATGAGGGGAGGGGTTTCCCATGCCAGCATAGCTTCATCATTACTCTTTCTTTTCTCACTGTGTCTGCACACTACGGAGCAGCAACGCAAGACAGCACAAGCTTCCACGAGGAAATCCTGCAGAAAACCCACAATGGAAAAATCACTTTCTGTCTCTCATCCTCTTCTGCTGAATGGCCTCTTCCCTTAGCAAGCACTGAGCGCCGGCAGTGGAATGAAGCACCTTTTCATGTCCCGTTCCAATTTCACCTGGCTCTGAGATATGTTTGAAAAGGTGGATAATCGCATTCTAGTTTCTATCTCTCAGAAAGTTAATGTCAACCAAAGGAAGCAACCGTTCTTAAATATTGACTCCACTGTTTCACTGTCAGAGAGGAATCTCTGGGATACTCTTAAGGAAAATAAAGCAAAACAAATTTTGGGGTTGGAATTTAATCAAAGAACATCGTCCAGTGCAGTGCCAGGAGAACAGGTCACTAGTTTGCTGCCTCCCAGCCTTCAACTGATGGGACTACAAGAGCAGCAGAAGCGCAGATGCTTGATTGCCTGGAGTGAAGTGGCGATTTGGGGAAGCTGCTCAGAAACACAGTCTCTGGTGGCAGCAAAATGTTTGAATGATGGAGAATTCCTGATTTAGAGGAGAAAATGCCAGGATCCATGGTAGGCACTCATAACTTCAGCAGATGATCTCCTTAATCCTTGGGAGGCAAGATCTTCTAGTTCAAAGGCCCCTGCTCCAGTGGATATCTCAATTTTGCTGGAAAGGGTCGTGGATAACCTGTGTGAAACATCCCCATGCACATGCATTATGCCAAACTGGTTTGCATAATACAAGAAGAGATAAAAACCTTTTTCCCCAAACCTCAGTTCTGCTGAGGTTTGTCTTTATTGTAGTTTTCTCAAAGCAAGACTGAAATTTCTTAGTTTTATCTGGATCTGGAAGAGGAACTTATCAGAATCCTATAAAAAAGATTGTTTTCATCACGTTTTTACCAAGACTGACTCAGGCTGTATCAGAAATCACAAAGAAGGACAAGCCGCGAAGAGATTTATGGCTGCACTGGCAGTGGATCAAGGCTGGCCCTGTGACCTCCTCCAGATAGCTGGAAGTGGCAGAGAAGGATATCAGGCCATCAGCTGCTTTATCATCTGATCCCACTACTGGGGAAAAAACAATGCTGAGAGTAAGTTGTGCCTATAACCCTTCAGTTTGGGTGTCGAAGAGGGAAACAGTTATCTTAGAAGTTGCACAAGTAGCTCAGAATAAGAGCTACTCAGTGGTTATTTGCTTTAGGGTTATTCACATACTTGAGTTGTTAAATGCTGCTGCAACAGGAAATATTGAATTTCCCCACTGCTCAGGTCAAAATAGGTTTCTGAAGAAGACAGTGATACTCAGTAGATGCAGAACATTGGAACTACTCAGGATAATAGCAAAAGCACAGACTGAAGCTATTCGGCCTTGAGAAATTGCTCCCTTCAGACTTATCCCAGCAGATCCTCCTTGGTTTTGTCACTTGCATCTTTCTGGTCCTTTTTTGCCTGACTTTCTGTCTGCCCTGGGCTTCATTCAGGCTGCTTTACTTCAATTATACTGGTGGAGAACTGAATATTCCCTCTGAGCTGGCTCCTTTCTCCAAAAGTTCCCCTAAAAAGCAGAACTGTTCAACCAGCTTTTGCTTTTTTATGAGGCTCTGCAGTTGCTACCTACACTTTCTTTAATTTCTTCCTGCGTTCTCTCTATGTATGTCTGTAATAGGCATCTAGCCCAAAAGTTATGGAACTGATTTTATAAAGGATTTTTTTTTCTGTATAGATGACTCTAATTTTATTGAGTTGGGTCTTTTTTTGCCAAAGTAATTTATCCATATAAACACAACCTGTCACATACGGAGGTATCCTGAGAACAGCTCAGCTATGATTGTGATGAAACTTTCTACAAAGTGAATGTTGCTGAATAAATTTGGTGAACTATCTTATAACTACGGAGTTCTCTGATTTCTTATGATCCTTGCGACAACATACATCGATATCAGAAATTCTATGCATTGTGACTTATAAAAAAAAGCCAGACGAAATATTGCAGCTATGATTTGCCTCTCTGTATGCAACTTCTCACGGAGAATGCGCTCAAGTGTTTGATCACAAACTAAGTGTCAACCACTCAGCACGACCACAATTCTACTATGCAGATCTTGAAAGATGCCATGGGTCTCTCATGATTCTCCAGAATGAGCAGAGGCTTTGGCTCCTCCTGCTTGGACAGGAAATGAAAGTCTCAGAATGACATGGCAGCTGTCACAGACTCTGGGTCACAGAGTGTGTTTACAGCCTGGCTGCCCTGCCGTGTTCCTAACCCCAGCCAAAGTCCTAGGAGGAGAACAGCCCCGTGACCTTTGGGAATCCAATCCATTCAGAGCTCTGGGCAGTTTCAGACAAACAAATAACTTTTTGAGAAAAAAAAATCAAGTTTGTTCTCAGTCAGATGAAAAATTTCTATCCTGAGCCTCGTCAGTTACTGCCTTCTTTCATGCTGTATCAGTTCACAGTGGCTGCTAATAGAAGAAGAAACATTCTGCTGAAGTGCACACTCAGACTAGAAATCTTGATCCACTTTCCCAAATAACCCTCTGCCTTTTCCACCAGGGAGGCTGGGGGAGCCTGGTGAGAAGTGGGGACCTCAGCTCAGTGAACAGTTTCCGTTCACAACGTGCTGTTGTGCTCCTGTCAGTGCTCCCAGAGGCTGGTCTGCTCTGCTGTCCATAGAGGTCACTGCGAAGCAGAACTGAAGTGCAGTTGTTCGAGGCAGTGCAGGGAACTGAGCAGTGCCCAGCGCTCTATATTTGTCCCTATTCTTCCATTTACCTGCTTTCTCTACTGATAGCGTGCTGCTAATTCTCACAAATAGTCAGTTTTTCTTTTATCCTGTGGAACTCACTTTTATACTGTGTTTATCACAAGTAACATCAATTTAAAATATATACATGTGTGGCCGTATGATTGTAAATAGCACGCATTCCTCCATGCCCCCTGCATGGCTCTCCAAGGTAGCTATATTAGACATATTTTGTTCAGAAGGGGCTAAATTTTATTGCCTGGATGAACTGCTCAAAGTTAGCACCACTGTAGGCCTGGGATGCCTTAGGTCACAGCACAGGAGTAGAAAAATTGCATAGATCAGTTAGGAAATTATTAAATTATTTTAATTCATGTTAAGCCATTTGTATGAATGAAACCATCTGCAGTAGCATCATACTCACAAACCACAGACAAACCAGCAGAGAATTGTATTCAGCCCCACGCTTCCAACAGGCTCTTGTTGGATGACAACTTAACAGATCTTTAAAGCCTAATAAATGCTAACCATTTAGCTCCAAACATTTAGGATTCTTCCAGGATTAGCGACAGCTTAAGGCACGATAGTGAAGCTGCCTATAAGCTCATCTCTTCCAGGAGAGTAGATCTGCATTAATGCAGCCAATTATCCTCATCTGACTTAATTTCAACTTTTTTTACCTGCTTTTGCTACCCTCTCATCTTTTTTTGGCCCGAAGTCTGTGGCAGCTGGTTCTTATCACCACAGGGTGGTGACATCACATCCTCTCTTTGACACGCACTGTCCACAGAGCAGCTAAACCAAGAAGCCAGAGTCTCTGCTTGGTCCATTGGCCATGGACATAACTCTGCCAGGCTTCCAGCTAAAGCAGGCGGGACATCGGGTTTGAGATGCAGAAAGCAAAGAAAAGACAAGAACTTGGCTGGCAGAGTTTGAGAAGGAACCAAGTTCTCAGTTAAATGGCTACTTAATTTACATTTAAAATATTTACTCAACAGAACCCATTTTCTAGGGCTGCTTTCCTCAGAAAAGCAAGTATTTCTCCCAGTATACTGGAAGATGTTTACTTCTGCCCATCTATGGCACCGATCAACCAAAGTCAGTTGCTGCAATTATACATGTTCCAGACAGAATACAGACATCACTTATTCATCAAGTGGGGTGTCCTGTTATTATAAACTGTGAGATAACCCAGCCATGAGTGCTTACATCTGCATCATGTTTGACTGAAGGAAGAAGTCTGCTTCTTCTGTTAGCTGCACTGGACTTTACTGACACATGGAAACATCAGTGAAAATGAAAAAAAACCCCACAAAACAAAACCAACCAGAAGTAAGAAACATGAGTTCCAGATGTTGGGAGATAAGGAAGAGCTGAGCATCAGATTCTGGAGCCTTCTGTGGCACCAGCAGCCAGGATATGAGTGAGAAAGAGGAGGAAAACCATGAAATACTTTTTTGTGTGCAACAGCAGCCAGCACCAGAAAAGACAAGTGAGGAAAGGGAGTGCCAGCAGCACTTGATAAATACCACCCTGATTCAGAAGTTGCTAATTAAAGACTGAGGAATGAGTCAGATGTACTTTCTTCCCCGCATTTCTCCTCTGCCTTTTTTTAGGTGTAGGAGATTTCTAGATCAAGTAACATTGTCAAATCTTCACAGTCCCTCTTCTCCCTGCCTGCCCTAGTACATGCCCCGCTAATGAAAAAGGTGAGACTGTTTTCCGTTCACACACATGGGTATGAAAATACCATACAGAACTTTCGAAAGATTACTCACTGCGATGTCTGTCCCTTAGGGATGAGGCCAACTGACTGGAATGTTACAGTTTTTAATTACTAAATAATGAATATAATTTCTAGATAATCTGTTCCACTCAGGCTAGTGGTTACAATGGGAGCCTTAATCTCTAATTAGAGACATAATTTCTTGCTGTAAAAGGCTCCTTCTCTGACCTTCAGCAGGCAACTTTTAATTTGTTTGTTCCCCTGTCTAAGAAGAACACAACAGCACTTCCCTAACTCAGAGGTGTGCTGTAAGTACCCAAACATTACATATTTGAGCTACACTGTAAGTATATTCAAGTGAATACCATCCACTTTCTATTCCCATCACTTATAAATATTGTAATTGCTATAAATTATAAAGTTATAAATTCCCTCTCCAGAGAGAATAAGGCAATTTCCTGTCAGTTATGTAGATTTAGTTCACTGTTTTCTGCTAGTCTAATATTACCTTTTTTTCTAGCAGACCACACTGAAAAGAAAAAATATATTTGACTGTAAGACCTTTCCATGGTTTGAGACCATATGAGAGACAAAAATAGAAGAATTTCCCAAAAACGCTAAAGGAATTTTTCATCTTGTCTTTCTAAAAAAAAAAAGAACACATTAGATATTATCTTTCTGTACAAAAATCTCCTTGTGTACTTTCAGTGAAAGTTACTATTTTCTCTCAAGAGAACAGAATAAAAGAAAATAAACCAACAGAAGTTTTCATATGAGCGGAGTGTAGGCTGTAATTCAGCACATTTACTCAACTCTGGGATTAAATTATCTGTCCTATACATTAGTTGAGAAAGAACACTTTAAAATTGTAAGGGATAACACAGAGAAAATGAAACCTCAGACACAACAGCTCTTTTTCCACCCTATCGAAGCAGGCTGAAAGGCACAGCTTCCTGCAGCCAAGTTGCACTCAAGTTGCCAAGATGATGGTAATGGTCAGTAGAAGCCAAAGGCAGCTCCTTACCTCAAGCCACAGCCCTGCCCAAAATCTTCTTTTAAAGCAGACATGCAGGAAACCCCTCTGTGGCCAGCCTGAGAATCAGAGAGCAAGATGACCACAAGCAGTCGTTAATGCTGCTGCCTGTCTTCATAGTCATCATCTGGTTTTGAACAAGCTAATGCAGGATACGGAAAGACTGATTAGGTACCAACACGCCTTTTTTGGAGCCCACTTTGGCCGGGATGGAAAACAGGATGTCTAATTCATTTTTTAGCTCTCCTTTCTTCCCTGTTGTGTGTGGTTTTTAATGCCATGCCCGCACTGACCCACCTCCCCCAGCCAGGTACTCCAGCCGCCAAGGTGCTCACCACCTGCACTGCTCTCCAGCGCGGGCTGGGTTCTGGCTACCCCAGAACATCTGCAGATTTCTAGCATTTCTCTGCCTATCCCAGTAATTGCTACCTCCACCTTACTTTTTAACTCTTTATTGCCTCTTCAAAGCTAGGGGTCTGCCCTGAGAATGACTCCTAAACCCACGGCCAGTGAGGTCAACAGATACAAAACCCGTTAGCCCAAAGCAAAGCCCCATTATGATGCACTACACTGCCATTCACCCACAGCTCAGGTCTCCTGCGTTTAGTAAAGATGTTCCTTTGTGTAGAATCAATGAGATGTCATGCATGAAGATCTAACAACCCAAAAAGAGTACTCTGGAGTCAGGAGAAGTTTTCCCTGTAAGTATTTACTCATTAATGTTAAGTGAACAGCCTGGTAGAGTAAATTCACGCACATACGTGTTATGACAGCTCAGTAACCTCCTTGCTCTTTAAAACAATTTGTGCTGCAATCCATGCTATCTCTACACTTGAGGTATAATAAATCTTCTTGACAACAGTGTCTCACATATTTCCCTGCTGTACAAGAAAAGAATACAATACGTTTATGTAAATTCTGTCACGCTTTTTGTTTCTATCATATCACTTGCAGAAAAGGAAGAAACAACGTCAAATGGCCTCATGGAGAGATTCTGCTATAATTAGGTATTTTAGCACAAGCTGTTCCATTCCTGTTGAGAATAATTTCTAAAAGAAAACAGACGGAAAAATCATATTTATTTTCCAACTTTGCTTAACAAAGCAAATGTTGTAGTGGATGATTTGGTTTTTTAAAAAAAATTTAAACAGAAAGGAATATTTTAGAAGAAGCAAATTAAACACCAGCACCACAACTTTTGCCCTCTGTGCTTTGCTGTGTGGAAATCAGGGCTACGAGCTGTGAAATCCCAACAGGAACCACCGAAAGGCCTGGAAACTGTACGTTTACTCAGCTCAGAGGTTCAGTGTCTCCTCCTCAAAGAAACAGAATTTTGTGCCAAAAATCTGGGTGTGAACATAAGGTGGGTTGAAGGAAGACCGCAAATTGAAATTGGAATGTTTGGATCCAGGGTTTGCTCATTATAAACGACTAGAATTTTCTAGTTATCTGTTAAAATGCACCAGTAAGGATTTGCAGCTTGTGTGACAGAGGCAGGCTGGTGTCCCCAGGTAGGTGAGGAGGGGCTGCGTGTCCCTGCAGCTCTGTCCCGCTGGGGAACAGGGCCCCTTGCGGGAGAAAGTCATTCCTGTCCCTGCAAGGAACGGTACGTGTACGGCCGTGATTGCACGACGGCCTGACCCCACGTGAAACCAAACGTGAGGGTACTGACAGGAAAGAACTCATTTCCTATGTCTTCTTCAGTCTCTCTTCGCTTCTGAGAAATACCGACAGGTCCAGCCTGGGCAGTGCTGAACCGTAATTCTCCAGCTGAAATGTAACGTGACACTAAAAAACCAGCACCCTTAGCGCCCTGTGTGAAGCAGAATGCGGCAGAATGTGTTAATTCTAAGAACAACAAATGTTCTGTGTAAACAGAAAAAAGCATATAAAACTTTCATAGGTGTTTCTGACCACTATGAAAACAGACTAAAAATAATTTTTAAATTTTCTTAAAATGTATGCATTTTCTTTAATTCTAACTCAGTAAAAATATCTCAACAGATGAACATTAAATACAGGTTAATGAAACAAGTCAGAGACAAGCAATTCTAGAGACAATATAGACATAAATACCTACTTATTCTAGCCAGACGTAATTTCCTTGTTTTAGTTTGATTGATTGGGGTTTTTTTCCCTGATCACAATTATAGTATAGAATATGTTGGATTGAAATCAGAATATATTAGCTTGAAACATCCATCAGTTCACTGGTCAGTGAATGAGATTGTTAGCCAGTTATTCAGATTGATGGTTTTGCTGCAGTAGCTACTGCAGGGAGGATAGAAAGAGGGAAAATAAGAAAAAAAAATTAAGGGAAAAGCATTTCTTCTAAGCAGCCCAGCAGGCAATATAGAAATCATTTAAATGGTTCCATAATTTGGAATTTATATTTCCTTGTAGCATTATTAAGAAATGATATCAAAAAGTGCTAAATTGATTTTAATTTCTAAACTTTCCCTTCGAGGACACGGTCTTCATAAAGCATGCACTCGAGGTCTCAATTTACAGAAATGTTCAGACAGTCAGACATTGCCGTGAGCCTCCTATCACTGACAATCCTGAGATAAACAGTTCTTTGAAAGTGGAATTTCTTGAGCCAAGTGTTCCTCAGAATTTTTTTTATGTTTCTGTTTTTCATCCCAGTGGATATAAAAGAGCAATAAATCAAAAATAAAAATTAAAGAAATCATGAGTATTCTCACACTGAGACTTCAGCAGGGTTTGAGGCAGGGATTGGCTCCATGCAGGAAGCTGTTTTGCTCTTTTGCCTTTGACATTTCTTCATCATTTCCCCCTATTTCAAATCTTTTGCCAAGTCTCATGTTTCTTGCATTTATGTGTCTCCTGGTTTTATGTTCATTACTGTGCCAAATAAAAAACAAATCACCATTTATTTGCATAAAATAAAAAGAAAGCAGAGAAAATTCAGTAATTATGTGAATTTTAACTGCAGTAATGGGGACTGGAAGTTTGCATCCACCTTTCCCTTCACACTTTTCACTTTCATCTGTGAAAATATTGTTATTGGTATTATCTGTATTTAGCAATTGTTTCACAACCAGCATTTACTAATGCACTTGTAGTGTGTATCTTATACACAGTACTATCTCAGCTTCATTTATACTAGAGGCAAAAAATGGAAGAGAAGTTGGAAGGCTATTTGTAAGCCTCATTTTGTAATCATTTGGGATTTTGCACACAAGTTGCTGTCCTACAACTCTAAGACACTTCAGGCACAAGCCAGAAATCCCTGAGGGAGTTCAAGGGATGAACAGGGTGCCTTTGCATGGGTCACTTAAATTTCTTAATTCCTTTTACCTATCCAGGGGTCAATAGCACCCCAGAAGATTGAAGACTCACCAGTTGGCACTTGAAACATCCTTTAACTGGAAAGAATACTGAAGTTTTTGCAGGAATTATCTTCCATGAGTAAATAGCTGCTGCTTCTTCATAAACTATTAGGCTTTCACAGGAAAAGCAGAGTGAAAGAAGAAGAAGGGGTAAGCTGGACAAAGAACTGCAATGAAATAATCAATTAACATTAATATGAAGCTATTAAACCAATATAAAATGTAGGGGTATTGATCGGTGTCCCTGCGCACAGAGTATCTCAGAACAGCCTTTTGTGCAAATGTCTTCCCTCTCTCTGTCCAGGCTTCGATTTCCGTTGAGTTCCCCTGTTAACCTGCAGTGCTCGTTTGCTCTGTGGTTGTTCCTGAGCAACAGTGCTTCTGGATTTCTTCTCTGATTATGCAGCTTTATTCCACAGTGTTCAACAACATGTGTCCTGTTAGATCTTAAATTAGGTTTAGAAATTGATGCTTTATTTTTAAACCTTTAAATTTTTACCTTTTCCAAACCTACTGTACTCTGCTTCAAGCTCTTTCATTGAAAGGTTTCACTAATAATACATTTTTCTTCATCTAATACGGCTCTCTGAAAACTGTAGTGTTGTTCAACTAACACTTCCTAGTACTCCTTCCAGTGTTTCTTCACACCAATACTGTGGATGCAGTTCCATTTTATTTTGCTTCCTGAACAAAAGAAATGACATTATCTGCCTTGTTTGTTCCTCTTCTCTTTCCTACAGGTGGTACTAATTGGGCAATCATATGTTCATCACTCAGCGAGCAAAGAGGAGCAAGCAGATCGCAAGCACCCCAGGCTGCTGCTCTCTTGGCACTAAAGAACAAAATGGGAAAGACCATCTTCTTGGGCTCCACAGTCTATATCCAGAGCAAATATCACCCTGAAGGTTGTTAGTCGTGCATGGGGTGCAAATAAGAGGATCAGCTGAACACAAGCTGTCCTGTTGTCCTTAGCTAGCAAACAGATTTGCTACAGCTTGAAAGTTCACTGAGTCATAATTTGATCAAGATTGAAAAGTCAGTCTCTTGGAAGTGAACTTGGCCAGTATTCAAGCAGCATGTACTTAGATTTAACAGCACACACCAATCAACCTGCATCTGGGAAGATAGCAGCATGCCTCAGAATTGGAGAATATGAGAAATACTACTTCAAGAAGAGTAAGAGAAAAAGATTCCCAGTAGTTGATCACTCAAACTGACAGACTCTTCTGATCCACCACTACTATTCTCAGTGTGAAACTGTTTATCAGCAGTCAGACAAACTCTGTTCTTTTAGGAAAAACAGAAATCCCCACGAGCCTTTTTATTTTTTCTTTATAAAGAGTACAGCCAAAAAAAAACCCCAGTTCCCATCCAGGTTTGCAAGTTGTCTTAATTAACGATAGTGTTGATGTGTGAGAAATTGTGGACTGTGGTTTTATCACACATCTTGGCAGCGTCTTTCTCACACTGATATTCTCTGCAGTCAAAGCAAAGCACAGACGTCGGCCTCTGGGTGTGTGTGATACTTGCAGTGTGAAAGCAGCAATGATATCCAGGAAGAGTACAGGCATGGCAAGCCAGCTCATACAGCTTGATGCCGTTAATTCAACATCATACATTTAAAGGGTAAATATGCTTTCCCATGTATAGACAGTCTTGTGAATGTTAAATAGTATTTACATTATAATTATAGACTCTTAAAATGCATACTCTCTTTCCTTTCCCTGTCCTTCATGGTGAAGCTGATACAAAACACAGAGGAAGTGAAAGATCAGGGCAGATGAGGTTTATATTCACCTTCGCTTTAGTAGCTGGAAAGCAGTGGATTGAAAACAAACTAAGGCAAATGGTCAGCTCTGAAGATGCTGAAGATTTCTGGAATGATTTCATGAAGATTTTGCCCACCTGGGAAATTCTGTGATGTCAAACATTACCGGACTCTTTACACTCATGGTTTAGGACTTTCAACTTCCAAAATATCCCATGATTTTAAAATCAGCAGTTTGCTTTCCACGTCATCTTCATCTAGAGTTCTCAAAGCACTCTCTAAACAGCCAGGGCAGAATAAGCAGTGTCTAACCCCTAGGAAGACACTTCAACTCCTCTTGAAGCTGTTGATTCAATATGGATCCATCTCATACTTTCATTAAAAATTAAGCTTCTGCAGCTTCTAGCAAAGAATAGCATGTTTATGTTAGTTTTCACACTGAAAGATGGCCAGATAAGTGGTGGCTAGAGGTGAGAGACCTGCACTCCACCTTCACATCACTTCTCAGTATTAATCTGTATATGTAGCGAAAAGGGTTTTACAGCCCAGCCAAATATTTGATGAATAAGCTGTCTGAGTGCAGTGCTAATGTGTGACCTGGCTCTGGTTTTGTGTCCTCCTTTTTGAAAGGCCACACACACCAATTGCTGCTTGTAAAATGCCACTGAAAACTTGAAGTTGTGGGATCAAGGAGTTTGTTTTAGCTAGTCGTATTACTCGGGTCACCAGAGTATGTCATGTTTTGAAAGTACAATCTTCAAGCTATGTATCTACTTGAAATGTTAAAAGCTATGATTTTTAGTCTCTCACTCTGACTCAGTGTTTCACCACTGAGAATTTGTGTGCTTTTTGTTGTTTTGCAGTTTTACTTTACTTGGGTTTTGCTTTTTTCTTTTCCTTCATGTAGCAAAGACAACAGTTGCCCATCTAGGAACATATCTACCTAACACACTGAAAAGGGGAAGACGACACACATTTTCTAGCATGTGCCTTCCCTGCATTCTCCTCTGCTCCCTGAAGAATCATTCCCACTGATATTTGATACATTTGTACTAAGACGTACTTTGAGTAACAAGGTAAAGCCCCAGACAGCACAGGCTGTTGAAGTACATTAATTTCATACACTATTCCACTCCAGTTCATTAGCAGGGAGAACTTCTGCTTCAGTGAGAAGGAACCCACAAGACCTGCATGTATGTGTTGACTGGCATTGCTGGCTGCAAGTGAACCAGGACCATCTTTGCTCTGGCTCCTCCAGTAACTAGAAGCTCACCAACCTCCCACAGCTTCCTTCATGGGAGAAGAGCTTAGAAAGTCCCAGCAGGCAGCTTGAAGAGGCACAAAAATGACTTCGTCTTTCAAAGCCAACAACAGCTTGGATGGGCAGACATTTTCTTACTTTTAATTATTTATGTTCTTCTGGCATGAAATCTACAGTTTATGTTATCATATACAGCATATTTCTCTTATTAATGCACCATGGGTTTTTTTATTTATAGAACTGTATTTTGCCGCATGCTCCAATAAATATTTGTGGCAGTGAGTTCCCAGAGTTAATCACACGCTGTGCAACAAACATTTATTTTTATGTTTCCATTTTAAATTCAGTTAACATTTAATTCCATTGACTGACCTGTGACTGTCTGGCCATTCACATGTTACTGCTTTATGTAAAAATACACACTTCTAGGATTTTTAATTCATTCTAAAAGATATTTGTTCTGTCCTCTCCTTCCAACTGCTGTGAAGCTCAGATAAAGATGGGAAGAGGGATGGCCTGTGATTAGATGCCAGGGAACAGACCTCTGCCAGAAGAGCTGGACTCTCTGGAGATAGTTTCTTAGGAAAAAAATTTCAAAAATGTCTGTGCTGAGCTATCTTTTCCCTTTGTTTCATGAAATGTAGGGTAAAATCAACTAGTACCATTGCAAGTAATTTCCCAGGGGTGGGAACCATCTCGCCTGTGTTAACCATTAGAGAGTTAGAATTCCAGTCAAAGCTAATCAACTTTGTTTCTCTGAAAAGAAAAGGGTATCTCTATCTGAGATTAAAAAAATACTAGGATTTGACCCTTCGTGCCACATTTTCCCTCTTTGTCATATGGAGGATATAGATGCTGCACTATAAGGTCTCCCTCCAGGAAAGGCTCATTGTAGGCCTGGAAGCTTTAAGTAAGACTGTCTGCAGTATTTCTGCTTTATGATACCTTGTGATATAAGCAAAATGTAGAAGATGGTGAGACTACAAATTCATTAATGTTTGTAGAGTTCTGCAAAAGATAAACAGAAAGTGCTATTGAAATAAAGCATCACTCAGGAGGATGTTCAGCTAACCCTTTGGTTTTATTGGTCAGTAAGCTGGCAATCACCCTGCCACACTGCCAAAGTAATAGATCTTTTCTTCACTCATGTGTCTAGTTTAATAGTAACACACCCCAGAGCAGCAACTATGCTCTTCATTCTCAGAGTCTGGATTGTTTTTCTCCAAAGTAAAATTCCTGAAAGCTCATTCCATCATAACTGGATTTTGAAGGCAGGTAAGAAGCTTTGGTCAATTCCATTTTCTTAATACCAATAAATGCAAAAGCAGATACAGAAGACCATTATCATATTCCTTCCCACAGCAGTGAAAGGTAATGCCAGGCAACCAGAGCAGGAATTTGGATTCCTAACCTGAACTTTGTACCATTTATTAACTGCTGAAATTGCTTGAGATTTTATTTCTCACCCCAGAGCAGCTGGAAGGCAGAAGCTGTCACATGAATTCATCTCTAGTTCCTGCTGTGACCCTACTAGTAATGAAATCTCACGTATTATCAGAGTTGATCTGAGAGCTGCAGAGGGATTTTCTCCAGTCATAAAAATCTTAGAGTTTGCAAGAATGGTTTGACTGATTTTTCAAAGGCAGTCACAATTGTGTCTCCACCTTTATAGCTCTATGAGGCACAGTCCACCCAGGCAGCAGTTACAATATTGAGTATGAGTTTATTCAACTTTTTGGTTGCTAGAAAGTCCTTCAGGAATTGTCAGGGAAGAACAGTATTCAGAGTAGACCTAGCCTGCTTTCTTATACCCTTGGAGAATAAACTTGAATCTTACCAGCTTAGGGATGCAGGTGATGTCAAAGCAGTTCAAAGCCAATTCTGCTGCCCAATTGCTCTTCTAAATACCAAATAGAACTAATATCAACAGCAGAAATGAAATCTGCCCTAGGCATTTCATTTATTAGAAGACTGTAAAGCAAGAAAATCTTCAAGAAATATTTTTTCAAATTATCTTAATATTAAAAAAAGAACAAATAAAAAAATTTAAAAAAATAAAATCTGCTTTGCTGGTCCAACAGCTTTCCTTGCAGTGTATACTTGTTAAGCTGAGCAAATTCACAGCTTCTGACTACAGATATCAAGCCCACTGAAGGTCTGCTAATGTGTTGTAGTCTGTCAGCAGCATCTGTCATCAGAACAAATCAAACCAATTTTATCAAAAATTATAATGCATAACAGCTTAATTAACTTGAAGATCCTAATTAACACATTTAAAGACATTTCTAGCAACAACATCTGCCCCCTTTTTCTCTTTAAAACTTAATGTTATATAATGAACTGCTTTTTCAGTTCTGTGAGCCCTCAGTCCTCCAGCCCTGGAACACCTTTCTAGCTTGTTGTTAATGTCTCTGTCACTTACTGTGGGCAGCGTGTGGTTCACAAATAGCACAACAAGGACACCGTTGCCAGATCTGTCTTTTTGCAATTGAAGGGAAATGTCACATATTACAGTATAATTTTTTTCCACAGTTTTTTTTAGGCTATTGCTTAGAAAATACTAATTGCTGACTTTACTACAATAAACTTTATCTAGGTATTCTTATTTGCCTAATCACTTTTGAAACTAGTCATCAAGTGAAGTCGCTTTGGTGTTTGATTGCAGTTGGCAGACTGGAGCTTTGTGAGACGATGGCCATTGCAAGTGTGCTACAAAATCAAAGCGGAATGCGCTGCATATGGCTGAGAAAATAACATTTTCCTGCTTCCTGTGAAAAGCTGCATACGAAAAAAATTTGCTACCTTGAAACATTAAGCAAGTAGTGGATGGATAAATGCTATAAAGCAGATGCTAGATTTTTCCTTGGTTTTGCTTCTCAGAAAAGGTGCATGTGATTCTTCTCTTCAAAGGAATATAGTATTAATGCCTGCAGATTTTGATCTAAGCTAAGCCTACCCATTGCACAGGAAACTATATAAAGCAAGGATTTGCATTTACATTCTTCGTGTAGTGATCTGAGAAATCTGCCATCAGAATTTACTTATGTATTCATACATTTCAAAGCCAAGGCAGCATTATAGGGCCTCAGTAAGAATTCATATCACAGATGTGGATCAATTTTTGTTTCTCTGAACAGAATATTTCTTTAGAAAAATAGATCCATCTTGATTTGATAATTGCTAAGAATATAAAATCAGCTATAGCCATCAATAAAAGTTTTCCTCACTTTATAGACATATTTGTTACTTCCAGCTGGAATTTCTCAAGCTTCAGCTTCTAGGTAAGAGATCGTGGAATACCTCTGTCTTCCTACAGAAAGGATGTATCAAAGTTGTTATTGTCTCTGGTCGATAGTTTTTTCTTCAAATTGCTGTTTGTAGTGTATGATAAAGTCACATTTTGACACTTAATAAAGAAGGCTGTGGTTTTATTTACACTTTAGGAATGATAAGGGTTTTTTTTTCAGGCCTTTTAATTTTTGCATGGATTTTCTTGAACTTTCTGACTTTGCTGATTTTTCCTGTTCCTGTGTAGAGGTTCCTGGTAGGGCAGTTTTGAAATTCACCTTAGAACATATATTTATGAACTTGTCTGCTGCATAAACAATTTATTATGTCTTGAGTCAAATATCTTTGACAATGTGTAGCCTTTAAGGTGATCTACCACATGGCAGAAAGAAGAAATGTTGAAGAGCTTTGGAATTCATCATGGACTGTCCACTGGCTTATACTGCTTGTATTTATATAAATAAAAGTACAGTTTCACTTAGCAAGAGCTCAGATGCCCTTTGTCTGCACTTTTCATGCCAGTGCAAGAAGAACAGTCAGGAACTCAAGCACTGTGAATTTGTTGATTTGTTCAGTACAAGGATTACTGAGGGAGGTCATCTGTCCTCAAAGAACCACACTTTTAAAAGATGTTTGAAGGCAAAAGGTCTTTAATGCCAGTTCTTTTAAATTTAATATCAGTTCTCTTACTTGTAATAACTTCCTAGAACTAGCTCTTTTTTTTTTTTTCTGTATGTTTAAAGATATTACAGCTTATACAACAGGAAAAAGCTGGGAATAATGCAACAAGAATATATTCCTTGTCACTTGCCCTTTAAATTAAGAGTATGACCACATCTGCCTTGATGTCAATCACAGTTTTATCATCAACTGCAATGGGATTTTTGCAGATCCAGGATCCTCTCTTTTGGATCAGTGCAGCTCTCACCACTAGCAGTACAAAGACTGACTTTTGGGGGAGCCGCTTTGTGCCCCATTGAAGAGATTCTCAGTTGGCGTTAATCTCAGCTGATTTTATAATGGCCACATCACCAGGAAGCCTGACTCCATTCTCATCCCATACTTGCCACTCATTGCCAGCATTTTTAAGCATGACCTCATCTTTGTTACAGTGCTAGTTAGATCTGGAACAGATCTGGATTAGAACCGCTTCTGATTCTCTGCTTATTGCAGGGGGTTGGACTAGATGACCTGTAAAGGTCCCTTCCAACCCAAACCATTCTATGATTTATACCACTGTAGCTGAGATTAGAGTTCCCTGGACGGCCCTTTGATATCAGCTCTTTCATCCAAATACTATGTCCTTTCTACTATGCAGCATTCAGGGCTGGCCCTTCACTGTCATCTTTTCTAGCTTCCAAGCAGATTATCCATTTGTAACATCCCTATGTTCTCTCATCATCTTTAAAACCTACATTCACAGCATCAGCAACATAAAAGTATCAGTCATGTCTTATCTGTCTTAAAACAGTGCTCAAAGCCTTTTGCACCCACTCTCATTGATGCACTCAGCCTCTCCCTCTTTTGGGGTTCATGAAGCTGATCATGGTTTCATACAGTATTTGGTGTCTGATCATGCAATTTCCCCCCAAAAAATAAAGCTGATTTTCCTTTGTGCTATTCATGGAAAACATATTTTCCTGGTTTTCTAATACAGCCTATGACCTTAACATGTGGTTGGAATGGATATTCTTGACATCCTGCTTTTTCAAGATCTGATTTGATCCTTGACCAGAACATATTATGTGGTGAAATTTTACATGATACAATAAATGACGGCTCAGTGAAAGTTTTATCTCTTGTAATGGAAAAAGTCAACATTAGAGCAGTAAGATGAGGGAAGAGTATCAGCAATGGCAAACTCCATACGTCTCTCAGTGCAAGCCCACTGGAGTTGGTGGGATACTCAACACAAACTTGCATTGAGTTGATAGATCATAGAGGAGAATAAATTCCTGCCAGTTCTGCCAAATTACTCATCCAGCTTCTCAGTGAACCTGAATGCTATAATGACAGCCAACAGAAACACAAACATTTAGAAACATAGGGCTCAATGCAAAACCTACTGTCAGCTGGTAAGAGTTCATTTACATCACACTAAGATTCCTCTCAATCATAATTACCAAAGAAACAACCAGAGTCAGCAACTGACTCAGAAAAACCTGGACTGAGCTCCAGCTCCACATGGCCAAGCAGTTTGAAGCGTACTCTGATTTGTAGTAATCTCTCCTTGCCACAGCAAAAACTTATCCAAGAGTTTGACAGAAGGAGGCAACTTGGAACAGAGATAAAGAATGACGGATGGAACTCCATTCTCAGCAAGGCACAAATGCTGCTAAATATTACCCAAAGCATGAAGCATTGGAACACAGGAACAAAAACTACTGAGGTTCAATTAAAACTTAGTTAATATTTTGCAACTATTTGTTTTTCATTTTATGTGTCCTAAGTGTCTGGGACTAGGAACAAGAAATTCCTGAATTCTAATCCTAGGTATGTAATGGTATGCAATATATAAACCATCCAGCTTGCTTAAGCTCCCTGTGATCATCTCTTCTAAAGACAGATGGTGTAAGGATGTCTGTTCAGAAGATGTTGTGAGGACAAACTTATAAATGAATGCGAAGCACTTTGCCGCTACAACATAGTCCATAGATAAGACCTAATGAGATCTAGGGAGGAGGAACAATATTTTTATAAATATTATTTGGAAATACTGATCATATTCATTGATATTTTGAGTTCTGACAACATTTTAACAGTACTGATTGCCCAATGTTCTTTTCTTCTTTCCTAGAGCCAGAAAACTAAAACAAAATCATGAACTACAAATGCACTAGGAAAGCCTGTTTGAGAAATGTTCTACCTTATGAAATGTATTACAAATTAACTTCTACAGTGATTACTAGTGTGTTTCAAAAGCATCACAAGAACTGTAGTGCACAGAGACTGCTCCAGCATGTGGTTCTGTCCACGGCCTGTGGGATAAGGGCAGTTACAACTGGACAGGAACAGCAGAACTTTCCCATGCTCAGTTCTGGTTGTGGCACATGTCAATGCCAGGTGTGGTACATCTTTTATTTCACTTCATTCTTTCAAGCTACCTTTAACAGATATAAATAAAGTAATCTTAATGAGGGAAGTAAAATGTCAAGACTATTTTCCTAGGATGAATTGGTTGTGTTGCTTTGTATTCCCTGATCCTGCCCCCTTTAAAAACTACCAAAACTGACTGAAAACCTCATAGCTCTTTTTGCTTCTCCATCTGCATTTCTTGTGAATATTATTAGCATGCTCTCCAGCAAAAATATTATGCCCCGTCTACCTGACACCACTGAAATTGCAGAACTACTTGCCCAAAATGACTGACCTGCCAAGGTATGATTGTCAAATTGTGTACAGCTTGTGCCGTCCTGCTATATCTGATCCAAAATACTTAACTGCATTTCAACATAGAAAACGAGCAATGGCATCGCCATGGAACTGCTGCTGGTATATCGACACGGCTGTAACCTCTTCACAACCGGAGCACTGCAGAGCAGGTGAAGGGGACAGCCGACTACTGTCCTCTAGGTCCTCTCTTTGCCCCACTGCACAAACCAACTTTCGCATTCAGTTGTTATACGCAGATAACCAGAAGTGGAACTGGACCCACTGATTACAGCTAATGAGAGAATGGAAAAACTACCAGGAACACAACGCAAAGCTACACGTGAAGTTACACAGGACTGCTTCAGTCCGAGTTTGTTTAATTCAAGGCAGATCCTTGATGACTCAGAATCTGGAGATAAAAAGAAAACGCCTGTTCCAGCCAAAGGACAAACCTCAGTATCACTTTTGCTGTGAACTACAGCAGAAACAGACCTGAGGCCTTTTTTTTTTTTTACAGTACCATTCATGTCCCTACTGTCCACCCCAATCCTAGTCACTGTTATCACTACAAAAATTGAACAGATCAGCACATCCAAATCTAGTTTTCCAGGTTTTTAACCAACTTTCACATAGCATTGCTGATTTTTTTCACAATTGACAGATGTTTTGCCTTAGATTGTGGGAGGAGTAATTCCAGAACGATCTGGATGAATCTGGCAAAATCTTTTTAAAATACTGATCTGGCTAAAAGCCAAAATATTTGTCTCCAACTATTGGACCAAAGAATTCACCTGAATTTATTTATCTTTTAAAAACAACATATATGTAGGCTCTGACCATTGAAAATTTTGACCTATATATTTTGTGATTGTAACCTTAAAGCTTTTGTAAAGTTAGTCTGGCAAATCTATACTTGCCTGCCTAAGTATGGATTTAAAAGCCTATTTCAGATCTGTTTCAATGAAAAGACAGAGACCTTCTAGAATAGAATGAGCAGCTTTTCCTATAGGCAGGCATCACATCAGAGGCTCATGCATCCAGTTGTTCCCCCTCACTCCTACCTCTCCAGCCTCAGGAACCCACTCACTCATGTGTTAAAGGCAGGAAGAAGGGAAAAAATTAGCCTTAGCCAAATAGTAAGCATCTGTTTTGCTTATTGCCTTAGCAATTCCTAACAGTATACAGTAACACAGTTCCCAGGAGATTAAGATTTTAAATGTTTTTCTTCCTAATAGTTGTTTATTTTCCAGATAAACATTTTGTTAATGGATTACAGCCTAATATATAAATTTGTCTGAATGCGATGATTAATTAGTTATGAGTTACTTGGAACTTTCAGTGGAGCAACATTTGCTGAAGTGGAAGCTCATCAAAATCCTGTGCTGATCTCTGCTACAGGACCTGTGTTACGAGAGGTTCTTTTGGCAGGACTGTCACTGGCAGACTGCAATTTCAACAGCAGTAAAGCTGCAAAGTTCTCCCTTGCAAAGTCCAATATTTTTCTTACTCCTTCCCTGCAGAGAGGTTCAGCACCAGTCTGGGTGAGCTGAGTTTCTAATTTCCATTCAAATTGTGATCACTTATCAATAGCTTTCCTGATCTCTGCCCCAGCTGGGACACGGTCCTAAAAAAGAAAGCTACTTCTATGTAGGAACTGTAGTCTCTGGTAGCAAAAGGTGGGAACAAGCCTCTGGCGCAGGTCCAGGCAGGGCAGCTAAATCGTGAAGATGCTCTGAAGCCGGTATTGCTCATGCTGTGGCTGGAGAAGGCTACAACTGGATCACATTGGACCATTTTTCATGCTCTAGAGTGGCCAGCAGCCTGTGACACATCTCTTCCACTCTGTCACGAGTCAAGCATGTCTCCAAATCTGAATCACTGGTGACCCTCAGCTTGACTGCCTCTGGCTCCACCTCTTCTTGGCTACCTCAGAACTTTCTCATGATGCTGCTGCTAACGGCTGTCAGTGTTTCGAGCTGACACAGTTATATGTAAACAGGCAGGCTGTCCCAAAATGCATCAGAGAGCAATTCATAAAAGTCTGCTTTCAATGGCATAAGCTCTGAAAGATGAGCATCACACAGTTCTTAGGAGGTATGAGGTGGATGCAGGTACTCAGGGACCGGCACCTCTCACAGAAAAGCCATTTGGATGGGTGAAGCACATGACTTAGTTCACATGTCAAGCCTTAGCAATATATGGCTGCCCATCTGTCAGTGTAAACATATCCCAAATACTAGAACTCCACAGTCGCTTATCAAAAAAAAAAAAAAAGTTTTCTAAATTATTGCATTCTTCTGATCAGTAGTAGAAGGGATTGATTACAGTTATTGAACAGAATATATCACGTAACTGCACTAAGTTCTGCCAAAGGCAGAATGATTAATGTATTACACATATTGGCTCATCCTTATGATTTTTATCTTGTTCTACAAGATAAACATCAATGACTTGAAGAATTTACCCTCTGTTTTTCATTCAGCGTAGAAGTCAGAGTAGTTACACATTTTCTACCGCTTATGTTTTGCTGCTATATAGCTAAGCATATCCACTGAATATAAGAATTACTTTGATCGACAGAAATATTTAATCACTAAAGAAAAAAAAATGCAGTTTTCATGAAGTGTTATCTGCCATCCTCCTCGGCACGTAGAAATCAGAGTTGGAAAGAACTTTCAAGCCAATGAACTTCTTTACGTCAATCTAGACTCTTGCCCTTGCAAGATTTTTTTCTACATGATATTTGCTATCATTTTATCCAAAATGAGACAAAGGCATCATAAATTACAAAGTTCTAGCACTTAGTCTGGCGGACAATTTTTGGAGTCTCCTATTGTTGGGAAGCTTTTCACACATACTCAGTCAAAATGTCTGTGTTATTAATCATTAATCAGAATAGCAAATACTAGAAATAGAAACATACCAAGCAGGCTTTTTTCCTTCTTTTAGTGTTTCTGTTGATACTGCCAATGAATTGAGATCAAAGTCTTTTACAAACACTAATTTTTCCATAATCACTTGGGAGTTATTATGGATCACATGGCTCCTAATCAATAGCTCTAAGACACCTGTGAAAGCTGGCTCTCTTGATAAAGGGCTTTCAGAGTCCCAGCACAGCTGGCTTTTCAAGTTGGTAGCACCTTTTATGCTTTGCTGAGGTTCATTATCATCTTCATGTTATGAATACACCTGCAGAGCATTTACAAAAAAATCGAGTTTATCTCCTCTTAGGCACACTAGCCCTCTAACCATAGCAGGAGTACAAAACAAAAAATTCTTTAGTAGCTGAGAAAGCAGATCCAGATATCAATACTAGCAAACTGAGAGAGAAACTGCCATATCAAAACTTTTTCAAAAGTAGAATTGCCCTTGACACTTATTAGTTAATCTTGCACTTAGTTTTTTCATATTAGCCTGTGCAACTATTTCTGTAGATCCACCGGCTTTCGCTGCACGTGTTTAGCCTTGTTGATAAATTCTCAGTCTTATAATCACCCTTCCCACTTGCCACTAGCTTCTCCCTATCCACATCAGCAGTAAATATATTAGATTTGCTTATTGCACACTGAAAACAAACAAACATTTTAAAAGACTATTTGATTTCTGTTTATGATCCTAACATCTGAACACTCCACTGGAAATCTCAGTGTGTAAGAACTCTTTACTGATCCAACCTAAAATAGAAGGGGAAAAAAAACTGAAGGAGAAATATTTATCAGAAAATGAAAATTAGAAAATGGCAGAAGACTAGTTTGTGAAAATTCCAGTGAAGCTTATTTCTTACTGTTTAAATCTCTGCTTCTTTTGCTAACAAAAGCTGGAAAAGTAAATTCTCTACCAGAAAGGTGGGTGAAGATGATTCCATAGAAAGACAAATTTTTTTAAATTTTTTTTTTTGGAAAAATACAAGCATGGTGTTGTATTTTGTTAGCCACCTAAACTGTACTGACAAAGCCACATGTATTGTTCCTTTTCACACCTTTTACTGTCCTGTCATCCCTGTGCTATGATCACAATTGTACTTAGGCAAAATGCTAAAATCTTACTCCAGACATTTCAAAACATGAATGAGCTTCAGGGCTTTCCTTCCCGGTGAAAACACAGCCTGGCCCAAACAGCTACTGCTCTGAGCTCTACCTGTCAGGTCCTCAGTAGTCTTACGGTCTGAGGAATAAGGGAGCAAAACTTTATCAGAAGACCTACAGTAACTTCAGAAGATCGTACTCAATCTGAACCACACAGCTACCCCCTGGATTTCTATCGGGTCAGAACAATGTTAGTCCTACCCCACCTTGAACAGAGAAGGCTCCCAGGCACGTGCACCCATACTTTACACATTTGGCCCAGCTTTATTCTTTGCTACGCTGCTAGAATCTCAAATTTTCTCTCTTTCTATTGAAGGAGCAAAGGAGAGCTCTCAGGCGGGCAGGGCCTGATGGAAAGCTGGCAAGGGGACTTGCTGATGGGTATTGTTTACAGCTCCCAGTGCAGTTCAGTTTCATCTCACTGAAGCGGGAAACAACCTCAAAGACAAAGATCTCCCCACCGCTGTCCTGGCAACACAGTGGCAGCTCCGGAGCACTGAAAAGAGGCCCCTGGAAGTGCAACTCTAAAGGAAAAGGCTCATCGTAACATATGATGTGTAATTACACAGCTCTGAAAGAAAGCAAATTTTTATGTTTGAGTTAAATGCATAATCAATAATCAACAGGTCCTTTCAGCTCGTAGCTCTCCACCCACACCGCGCTATTGAATAACAATGATGTTTCACTGCAGTAGCTCCAGGCAACACTCTGAAATACAGTTTAACATATTTTTTTTTCTTAATCTTATTTTGCTAAGGATTAATACTTTTGCACATTTTCCTCAGTATGAAATTAACTATACTTGTAGTCTGCAATCAGCTTTCATACAGAGGGTTTTCCCAAGTGTTACATCTTGGAATGCTTATGTATGTAAAAATAACAAAAATGAGGCAAAAATTCTAATAAGCACTTGTCCTCTTTTGTAGTAAATGAGATTAGTCATCATTAGTTCTCATAAACCCAAGATTATAACATTTCAAAGCTAGGAAATTTAAACCGTCCCTCCAGTTATGAAAAACTAATTTATTTGCTGATTTTTGAAGCAGATACTACCTTTTATTTTCATCAATAAAAGAATCAAAATTTAAAATTTGATCAGTTATAATCTTGACTATTAAAGCACAGCTAACACTGATTGGCATCAAGTGCCTGTTGCACCATCCAGTTGATTAAATCCTGGATTCAGTACTGATATTAGAGAGCACCTTTTGAAATTCACATTTTATATATTCATTTCTGTAGTGCTCCAGGCATAAAAAGATCTATAAAACTGAATATTTAACTTTTATATCACTTCTGCTTTTCTGTAATTATTATATTTTTATTATTAATATCACATCCAATAAAAACCAAGGTAAATTAAGCACAGTAAATAGTTTCAAACTAGCTAAAATTATTGCACATTATCTTCATTTATCATAAAGTAGAACCTGTTGAAGCATATGCATCCTATATGCGTAAAAGAAATAACATAAGAAAGATGCCTAAATAATGTACTTGTTCAGATAAAAGCAAACCAGCTCTCGTTTATTTTGCAAATTTCTGTCAGGAGCATACACTCCCTGGGGTTTCTCAGTTTTTAGATATTTGACCTTGGAGCTCAGGATGAGAACTCATGACTTGGTGGCTCCGCCACAGTTCATCTATCTTTTTCATTGCACCATTTTAGGAAATGAACGGACTCAGTGCATGAGCAATGTGTTACCTAGAAATTCTCCAGAAGAAACCCTGCTTTGACTGCAAAGTGAGAAGCAGTTATAGTTCATCCAGCTATTCTTAGCAAATGCCTAGCAAGCTCCATCTGCAGATCACCGTGGAGATTAACAACTGATCTGTATCAATTTTCTCCATCCAAGCCTCATTGTGATTCATTGCTTCATGGAGAAGCTTCCACAGCGTTCACTGTGATCATAATCCCAGAATCCTGGCTCAGGAGTCCCTGTGTGGGCAGTGGGAGGTGACACCCTGGGATGGGCGTCCCTAGCACATCCCACGCCAGGTCCTCAGTGCCCTGACACAGCACCTCACGCTGGGCACCGACGTCCCCCCAGTCCGGTCTGTGTTACCTCACTGACTGCCCCAAGTTTTACAAATGTTAATCTTTTTTAACTTTCCCTGTGTACTTTATACATAAACATACTACACATGAAATAAAAAGATCTCATCTGGGTGCCTATGCTCTCATCATTCATAACTTGAACAACATTACTATCAGGTTTGCTTTTTGTGAGCATTCATACATGTAAGCAGCTCACTGGCGATGAAAAGATCAGAACAACCAATAAAAGGAGCTGAATTGGATTATTTTTGCTGTATTGACCCAGTGTATTGGATTGAGTGAGCAAGCTTCCTTTACAAAGACAGTTTATTGTCACATACCAGCAATTTTCGTGCTACATTTGCAGTGCAGCTCCCCAGAGGGAGTTCTATGCCAGTTTGCTCCCATGGTCCCTTCCATCTCATGCTTTAAAGCTTTAAAGCTTTAACGTTATATTAAATGTGTTCCAAAATGTCACTGGTTGCAAATTACAGGTAATCCTAGCTCCCCAGTAAAGCAGGGCAAAAGACCTCAGAGCTAGCTGGGCTCTCAGCAATGGACTCTAGTCTAATGGCTAAGAGTAAAATCTGTACGTATTATCTCTAGGATTAAACAAAAATCTAATGCTTCAAGAGAAATCACATCTTTTTTTTCTTTAAAGGTACACGCTCTGTTAATTGAAGACCAGACACTGGGAGTAATCAGGTAATTGGTTCTTGTTGTAAATGATTTATTGGGCATTGTAATAAACCTAACAGCTCTTTCTGCTTTCAGTCCACAGCTTTCCTCAGCTAGCTGCTACTGCTCAGCTAATTGTCCTTGCTTGCAAATATATTTTTATTATACGAGCCTTTCCAGTAATGCTCTGAGATTAAATGTCATAAAATTAGATGTGTTTTTCAGTAACACTTGAAAATGTAGTACCTGAATTACAGCAATAGCTGCAATGGTGCAGCTGTAAACATGATACAGTGCCTTGAAGAGAGAGTCTGGAATTTTTATTTATCTTAAAAGCTCCATGTGGTTTGAAGTCAGTGTTATGATAACAATAACAAGATTCAGCAAAGATTTCAGCATCTACGGCTAGTGCCAAAAAATGACCACAGTATGTATGGTTACCTAGATCAAGATGAACCATAGTGCAGATATAAATATACATACGTATAAATGCACAAACAGAGCAGCTTTCATTTTTTAAATTGCTGCTCTTCAACTGAGCTACTTTGTATCCTCTTAGTAAAACAGAGAGGAGAGATGAAACAGTGTCATATCTCCAGGATGCACTTAGAAAATATCTTTGCAGCTGAAAAAAATGCACTGTTATCTGCTAAATTAATTGTGGCTCTTTCAAGGAGACAGTCGACTTCCAGCTGCTGGAGAAAATGAACATTTATTTAGGAGAGAAAAAAATGGGTGAAAATATGTTTATTGTATTACCTAGGGCCTTTTTGACTCATCTTTTTATGTGTTTTCATGAAATCCTAGTGAATTATAAGAAACCAGGGCACAGGGTGGATTCAGGAATCCACCCAGCCCAAAACATGGGGCCTCAGAGAAAAAGATGAAAGAGGAGACTGAGAGTCTCCACTGGACAATATTCCATGCAGCACTCTGCTCTCAACCAGGGTGTTTTTCCTGCTTCCTGTTTTATCGAGAGCTATAAATACCATCTGCACCAGAAATCATATTGCCCATCATGACTTGAAGGAGCCCCAGCCCTCCCCACGGCCTTGGCGATCTGATCACCCTCCCCTACCTGGTGCCCCCGAACCAACTCCCCTGCTCACTGCCTGACCACCACCCTCCAGCCACTGCTTTCCAGCTGTTCTGACACTTTTTCGTTGTGCGACTTCAGACACAACAGCAACTGTTACTGTTGAAAAGGAGAGATTAGGAAAGTTACAAATACTATTATGGAATACTAATTCTGTTAAGAGCAATCCGAACACTCAGCATCACCAAACACAAGCCCTGATCGAATGTCTGCTGGAGTTGTTACAACCCTCTTTTTCACCCCAGAAAACAATACTTTTCATCTGCTGAATTTTTTCATAGGAAACATGAATAAAAATATGGCATTAGGTAGGGAAGCAGATGTATTAATATTTGGTGACAGCCTTACAGCTGTGAAGGAGTCTCATGTCATGTAACATTTTTCAATTGTTGTTCCAATTATTGCTTCCAGATATTGAAAACTTCTGTCTTGCACCTGGAAAATAACCCAAGCAGGAAGATATCTCTATAACAATACTACCTTTCCCCCACTCATTTTTAGAATAGATTCAAGGATTTAGATCAATCACAGTGGAAATTACATCCTTGTGTGCCCTCCAAAAGCTCCATATCTAGCAATGGTACTCAAGAGCACATAAGCACATGACTGAATAAAATTCTTTACACTGGTCTGCGAGTTCATGCTAATGAAGATGCCTTCAAGATCCTTATGTGCTGCTCTGCTGACATTCCCAAACAATGTACTAACTTTGGTCATTTTTCATGGACTGAATGACACAACTCAAGTCTTCTTTTCTTTCTCTTTCTCTGTCACCTATAGAAAAATCCTTGAAGCCACCTATCCGTAATCACACTGATTATAATTCAGTTCCAAATTAGTAAACAAAAAACAATACAAGGACTCAAACAGGACAGAATGTTGGCCTGGAAAACTACAAATCTATGAAAAAATAGCACTGTTCAACAGCTGTCCAGATTTAATTTTAGGATAAACAGTAGAACAGATCACCTCTTGTTCTGCCTAGCATTGATTTAATACTTGCAGTACTAATTTAAATCATTTAATTTGCAGAACTTTTAGGTCCATCATCTGTTCCCACAGCTCAGTCAATACCGTGGCTCAGCTCACACAAGGAATTGATCTGTAGGCCACTCTTTACAAGACAGATTAATTTTTGTCGATTGATTGATTGGCCTCTGTCCACTACACATACTAATTTTGGACCATTTAAAGCTCATCAGGCTTTATATTGAGATTCATCGATTTCACAGAGTAATAAAATGATAAATGGGTGTTCAGCCAAGAGCAGACAACTGATGCAAGCTTGAGGAGAGACACCACAATAAGCCCCACAGAGCAGAAAGCAGAGAGCTGTGATTGCCCTTCTGCTTCCGTTCAGATTTTCCCCAGGGGGTTGTTGGTTCACTCTTCCAACCCATGCAGACCAAGGCAATACTGAGGGCAATTTCAGGCACTTTTATCAGGTCTGTGCCTCAGGGGTTCTCTGCTGCCTCCCAGCCCTAATGTTCAGCTAAAGATCTCTGGATTACAGACAGCTGGAAGAGCCAGCCTGGCCCTGGCTTCAGTACAGAGGGTGACGATGGACACATTTTTTACAGTGGTTGCTCCTGTCTCTCTTATCTCTTAGTGGGGCATATTGGGGCCTTTGATCAATCTTCTTTAATGCTCTGAAATCCTTCCCAGAGATCAACTTAAGTATCATCATTATTGGACTATGATTTCATATACAAATGCAACACGTATGCCCAAAATAACCAAAATAGCATGCTTTCATGATAAAATATCATGTCTTTTAAAGCATTTTCATATGAAGAAATTCAGACATTTGCAGGTGTTTGAGAAGCTTTTGTATTCATTCAGTTATCCCTTAAATCTCTCAGCTGACTGAAGAACCGGTATCACCATCCATTTTTGTGCAGCCAGCCCCATCACAACACAGCTGGGAAACACAAACCTGAACTTTTACTCAGTGTTTTTTCCAGGTAGGGTTTAAGGTGTTAACAAAATCAATAGTATATATAGCACCATTGAGGATCTAGTCACCGCAGGACATCGGCTGAGACCACCTTCCTTCTGCACCTGCAGTTCAGTTTTCCAGTACGGATGGAGGACTCTTTTCCAGAGGGGGAGCCTTGTTTGAATTTTTCTCTTATTGGTCTGCTCTATTCAATGTCCTTCAGCTTATGGTGTTAATATACATTAATTATGTCTTCAGTTTGGTCTTTGTGGCTTCGCGATATTGTGTCTTATAAGCTGAAATGTGTAATAACAATTATTCTCTCTTCAACATTCCAAAGTATTTTATATTACAAAATATGGATGTCTAGAAAATAAGCACCATCCCAATTAAAGAATAAACATAGGAATCTGGGATGTCAACCAGCACCTGGACATATGAAGTATCTCGACCAGAGGAAAACCATCCAGCTCATTCTCTGTTGGAATCTGCAGAATTATTTTGGCTCAAGGAACCTGAACCAAAGCCTTTTTCTTTCTGAGGTTATAGTGTCAGGATTTATTTTCAAACAGTCTGTTAAACACTTTGTTTGGTCCTCACAGAAACCTCCTTGGAAGATTTCTCTCTCTATATAGTTTTTATAAGCCTGACTGATTCATGCAGATCTCCACAACATGCTGCTTCAATTTTATCTTGTTGCCATACCGTATGTTTTTTGAATTACCACTTCAGCCCACTCCAAATTCCATCAGATGGCTTCAAAGGATATGATAAATGGCCAAGGAGGAAAACACTTCAGGGCAAAGTCTGTTCTGAGCTACATTTTGTAAATGAGCAGTAACTCTTTTGATTTCATTGCAATTACTCTGATTTCTACACCAGCATAACTATCTAGCTCTTCATTTTCATCTTCCATCAGAGAGATATGTACACATTTCATATTTAGAGATTTTGTCATGCTGAAAAATAAATCTTACACACAACTTCCTGCGGGTTGGAATTCATTTGAAATGGAATTTATTAATTTGCATATCATTGGATATAGCCTTTCCAATTAGACAATCTTTGCAACTCCTACTAAACTGTTAATTGATGTTACTGCCCCTACATTACCAGCTTTTTGTAGATACAAATAAAAAGGAAAACTACAGAAGATCCAGAATTAATAAAAAATAGCTGCAGGTTTTCATTTTCAGATTCTTGTTTGTATCCTTTTAGGACAACTATACTATACTGGCTGAGTGCCCCAAGAATATATGCACTTATTTATTTTATTGATGATTACATTTTCTCTGTGTGCTCTGAAATTAGGATACTTTCTCAAACAAAGGCTTTATAATGAAGTATTAACAGGACTCCTGGGTCTGCCTCAGAACCTGGAGGTGGAATTTTTTAAAACATGTCAAAAGGGAATGTTTCTCAACATCTTCCTATAAAAAACCCTCTGCGAAAAAAAAAAAAAGAATCCCTTGTCTTGTGCAGCATCAGCATCAGGGTACTCATTCATAAACAAGTGAAAATAAATTTTCTGTTCTAATATATCAGGTTTATTTTCACCTATCTTGTTTATTTGCTGGTTGAATATGTCAGAATGCATGTATGCAGTTGTACTTGCACCAACCTGGTATTCTATGACTCTCTGATTTACAAATATTTCACAGGCTGTTTTTTCATGTCTTACAGAAAAACAGCCACAGCCAAAAAGCACCGAAGCCTGAGTGATACTATGCTGTGAGGCAGCTACAAAATACAGAGCTGGAAGAGCAGAAGTTCCACTGCTGCAGTGCCACTGTGCAGACCCTCCTGTATACGTATTTGGGAGGGGAGACAGGAGACCTGAAGGCAGCTCCTGCTTCTGTCAACACACCAGAGGGATTTCTGAATCCTACTACCATTTATTGCTAATTCTGCTTAGTTCCCTGCTTTTGAGAAAGGCAGAGTGTAAGGCTGGGACCCGGCAGGACAAGCCCAGTAGGCTGACCTGCTTGCTCTCACCTCTGCTCACTCTGGAGGAGCCCTTGTCCTGGGCGGCAGGCTGGTATTCCTGTCCCAAACAGCCTGCAACATACCCAGGTGCCCACTCTGCCTTTGGTCTGCTTGGGCACCTGGTACCGAGCAGGTACAGGTCTTGCCAGGGTGCTTTAATCATGCATTTACCCAGGCTGTCCTGCTCTCTTCCAGACTCTGACGGTCTCTAGAAGGGGTAAGAGGTTATGAGCTGTAGTTAGATCCCTTATGATTCACACCCAATTTAGGTGCAACTATAGGATCTAAAGTCTTAAGAACAATAAGACCGGTACAGTCCAAGAAGAGAAAACAGAGTGGTATCTAAACTATACATTTCTAACAGGTCATACATTTCTTCTCACTGGGATGCTTGTCAAGTTCTTGAGAGGAAGCCTGACATCCACATAACAGACCTGAAGCATCAGCCTGGCTCAGGGTCCCATTGCAAGAGCCTTCATGCTTCAACAAATCAAATGATGCAGATTTGCTGCATGAGGGCTGTCAGGGAGCAGCAGTGCCCACCGGCAGGGAAATCCCCCTGTGCAGGGTGCCGGCCAAAGGAGGAATTCTGGGGTGCCCACTGGAAAGCATGAGGGAGCAGAGATCTCTGCAGAAACCATCCCCTTCTTGCACAGGGTAAAAGGCACTAGCCCTGTCAGAATCCTTGATGTACAGGAGGCACAGGGGATACTCATAATTTAACCCTTCCTCTTTATAAAACAGCTGCAAGAAAAAGAGCAGGGCTTTTAGGGGAAACCAAGAAGAAGGTGGACAGCGGATATGGGTCATAAAGATGGTCCAAGATGAAGACTTCTTTAGTTGCATATATGTGCTTTTAAATTAAGTTTGTAGAATACATAAACATTAATTTATCATATAGACTCTAGTTGTGCATCAGAGTGTGTACAAACAGCTCAGTATCCTGTTGGGAAACTGTCTGAAGAGACGGGAGCAAAGGCAACATTGTGGTTCCCATCACAGGGTTCCAAGAAAGCCCTGCTCTCCCATCCTGGCTTTGCCTCTTGGCCTCTCCAATCCTGTGAATACAGTTCCATACTTTAAAAGGAGGATATTTAATTATAGCTGCATATTTTAAGTTCAGAAGAGAGGAAGGAGGGGAGAAGCAAACCATTTTAAAGATAAAACAATGGCCTTTTGTTTATTTTTTCTTTTATATGGGAATTCTACTGCATTGCTTTTATTTACTCTTACTGTAATTTAAAGTGACATCTGTATTTAAAACAAACAAGCAAAAAAGAATCTGTATGTACTCCCAACCACAGAGAAAATAGAAAAAATGCTGACTTATAAGACCTTCTCAAAATACTGTCACAGATAGGGTTGTTGCCTGAGACTCAGAGATTCTATATATTGCACGTATGGCTGTTTCACCACTGGAACACATGGAAGTTGTAGTATTACTGGCCTATTTTGTGAATTGCTTGGGGACCAATGAAGGAAAAGCAGGTAAGAGCAGGAATATTATTAAACAAGGGTCCAGTATTTTTCTTTTAACTTACCCTTTCTTTTCAAATCTTCCCCAGCTCTCACACCTGTATGATTTGGCAGTAGGCAAATAGAGAGGATTATTCACTCTAAATCCCTAGTTAGACAGAATAAATCAACAGCTGCAAGCCATATGATAAAACTGTGTCCCATATCACAAGCATTACACTTGAGACAGATGCAGGTTGCTGGTTGGAGATGTGCTGCACGCAGCCCATTCCTCAGCAGGTTGTGCTGCCTTCACACCACTTTTGGCACTAATTACTAGCACAGAGTTTGCAGGGAGCATCCTTGGAGACCCTCCAGGATTGCTCATGCCACAGGAAATAATGTATTGAAACTGAGGCTGGCAGAAAAACACTCTATCACCTGTGGTGTGCTACGGGTCAGGTGCTGGTGATCATGGCTGTAGGATGTGTAGGATGGGAAGGGCAAAACACATGCTCTCCATGGAAAGCTCTCCTAGTCGGTGTCAAAGCGAAGAGCACGAGTCTGTGCTGCTCCACTGCATCAGTCCCAAAATATCTGTCTTTCACACCGGCATATGCAGAAAAACCTGGGGATTTCCTTCTATTAAGGACTAAAGTTCAGATTCAACATTTTAATTCAAAATCTATCAAACTGCTATTAATGGAAACATTTGTACTATAGTATGGTCTGCAAGTGGAAATTACGCAGAAAAGTTCACTGCTTTTTTCCTTTCTTTTTTTCCCAATGAAACTACTGTGAGTAGTTGGCTGTATGAAACCTTCCTTAATCATTTCAATAGCACCCCACAACAGAAGTTACTCTGCTGAAATCTACAAAACTGTTTGTGGATTTGGATTCTGCTTAATAAATAGCATGACCTGAAGGTAGATAACTTTCAAGGGCAAAAATGTTTTTCTTGGGTATAAACATGTAGCATCAGGGAGTTACAGGATAGGAACATAACAGAGACTATTTCACAAGCCTCATTGTATAGTTGTTATTGCAGAATCATAAAGCTATATATTAAAAATTTATCTGGATGGCTTTATTCTACTTTCCTTTCGCCTCTCCTATAAATGCATCAGAAGCAGATATAATAAACAAGGAAGAATATTTATCACCTTCATTCCTTTAACAAGATCTGGACATCAGCCGTTTCTAATAAAATCACAATATAAATGTGATTGAGTCCCAAGATATAAAATGATGGAAACAGTGCAGAAATTCAAAGCCATGTGATATGAGTGATATTTGCACAGTGCTGGAGCACATAAAATAGAGAGAATTTAACATCTCAGAACTTAAACCTGCATTTTATCCAGAATTAATTTCCTCTAATCGCATTCTCAGCAACTACAAGGCTATTTCTCTGCAGTTGAGAGGCTTTGTTAGCCAATCTACAAACGTCTCTTGTATTGAAAGAGTGAAAATGGGTGGCTTCCCATACTAATAAAATAGTAAAGAACTGAAAAAGCTGTAGATCAGGCTTTATATTGTCAGAGGTGTTACCAGGCTAACATCAAAAGTTGGGCTGAGTAAAAATTACAATGAAGGAGACAGGAGAAACAAAATACACTGCTATTGTATGAAAAAGTATCCTCACTAATGCAAGGCAGAAAAATTTTGAAGATACAGCATTAAACAGGAGCAGTAATAGAAGAGTCGTGCTTTTTTTAAATTAAAAAGATTTTTATCTTTCAGGGGGTTTCAAGTAGAAAGAGGAATACCAAATAACAAATCACTAATTACTAGATTGGCATCTATTTCTCATTGAAATACAGTATGTCCAGCTCATCACTTACCCTCTAAAAATGAGATGTAACAGATACCAAATACATTTGATCATGCTGGGAATATATCACAAAAACAGATACCGGATTTTTTTTTTCAGACACTCAGGTAACGAATATCCCATGTCCACATGTCATAATGCTTTTTCTGACATGTTTTTTAAAATATATAGCCTACAGGGCTATAACAGACCTCTAAATTTAACGGAAGGTTAAATTCTTGTGTGTCTTTAGTTCTGCCAGTAACAGCTGATACATCTCCACACTGAAAGCCCATTCATCTGGTCCATATTTAGAAGCTAACAAGCAGATGTCAACATCTGCATTAGTTATCTAGACTCCTTTCATTATCGGAAGGGAGAAAATAGCATTCCTAAAGGGCAATTCATTCAATATTTTCGACTTCTATTTTAAGAGGAGAGGAATCATCCCATAAAGGTGCTGCTTTGGCAGTGAGGATAACCTGGACAAAGAGCTCAGAGCTCATGTAGACATGACAGATATCTCAAGTCAGAGGAGATGAATTCTACCACAAGCCTCTATGTCCAACATCTCCCTAGTACAGGAGGCTCATGTTCTTAAGGGGAACATTTGCAGCTGGCAAGGAGTCCAACACACAGTGTTTATGTACAGGTATTATTCTCCCAGAGAGAGAAAAGCGAGCAGGCCAAGACCAGCTATGTGCATTACACATTTCGTTGTGCTGTGCTATTCCTATCTAACATTTCACACAACTTCTTTCAAGGTCTTCTGGGACTTCAGTCTTCATTTGGGGCTGAAATGGCTGCTCAATAAAGAGAGGAGGCATCTGTGATTCTGAGCAAATATATGCTTTGGCTCGGAGGCACCAGCATTCTGGGATGCTGGAAAGCAGCATGTCATTGCCTTCTGAACCTGGCAGGTGTCACTCGTGAAGGAAGATAAAGCAATGCTGAGACCTTGCTGGCTTTCACAGGCAGAGGTTCACAGGTGCGGTGGAGTTGCCGCTTGAGTTCAGCTTATAGGAGGTGACAGACAGTGAAGCACAGCTTAAGAAGAGAAAGGCCTCCTTTGGGAGCAGCCTTCAGAGAGAGCTTTCATCAACACACAGAACAGCTCTTCTCTACGTCTCAGTCCCACTGCTTATTATTCTACGGAACTTTCTTGCCAGAAATAACCACGAAAGGGTCAGAAGCTAAGCCAAAGGTCCATCTAAGCATGGCTAACATTTACTTGTTCACAAAATTTTTGAAAACATGCACATTACCAGCCGGGCTCTGACAGCAGAAATTCAGCATACAGAAAAGAAAATCCACTTTTTCAAACTAAAAATAAACACAAGACGTTCCACTGCTTAATTTAACTGCCAGCATTTGTGATTCTTCCTTTTGCATTCTGTAAACCCGTATTTTAAATTCAGAATAAGGGTGACAGATAAATCAGGCTGGAGAAAAGGGATGTCCCACATCTCAGCTTCAACTTTGCCTCACATACTTTCAGCAAGCAGGCATCAGCCAGTGCTTTGCTTGTTTGTGAATATGGGATATAGGCAGCACTAAACGAAATATAAAGTATCCATGCAGTCATGTGGCCAGTGTCTTGTGCTGTGAGTAGAGAATTCATACTGCTCTAGAAAGTGCAAATAAAACAATGGATGGTCCCTTAGTTTCTGCTCAGTAAAGCCCTGCTTTGTGAACACAGCTGAAGACCTGGGATCTTCATAAACCTCCCCTAAACTACAAGGGTTGAGCATGGTACAAGCCCTCTTATACTCTTTGTCTTTGCAACACACTCATCCAGCAGAAAAAAAGTAACATAGGAAGGCAGTGGAAAATACTAAAGCTGTTGATTTTGAAACAATCTGTATGGAAAAGGACACTTTTCTCATGTGTTGCGGTTTGTTTCTACCAGAATGCTTATGTTACAGATGGATGCACTCACTGAGCTGGACCACCCAGGAACTCGTGACAGATGACAGAAGAAAAGCCAAAAGCCGTGACTCCAGTTCCCGATGCTGACCATGATCTCCACCAAGCAGAGGGAACACGTTCGTGAACTTTCCTCTGCAAGCGCACAGCAGTCGATTTTCCCTCCAGAGGCTGCACAAGTTGTGCTCCAAAGGACTGTGCAAATGTGGAGCTGAACACCACAACAGGGAAGGCAGGATATTCCACACTGTGGTATAAAGGACATGCTCTCTGTACATTTCATCCCATCTCACTGCTTGGAAGAGGAAAGTAAGTTTTCTGATAGCAAATCTTTGAGTGGTGACATTTTTTACCTAACAAAGTCTGGAGTAGCACTGCCCGCCATGAAATTAAAGAACAGGAAAACTTAAGATGTAAAATTCGATGCAGAATATTAATCAGATTTCAGCAGCAAAAATAAAATGGAAAAAAAAAAGTAATACTTTCTGAAAACATCGTATATATTTATAACATTCATCCCAATGTGATGGGACTGTGGCCAAAGCATTTTTCATAGCAACTCCTGTTGCCTCAGAGACAGTAGCACTAGTAAAGTGGAGTTAGATCCCTATAATATTCATGGAATTATTTTATTTCTTAGTCCCTTAAAACAATCTCTAACTACTTAACTAGTAAATGTCTCTGAAAATAGCTAGAAAATATACGTTTGCATATTTTGACAATGTAACTTTTTATATTTAAAAGTCATCATTAATAATGCTTCTGATTAAGTATTATGTTAAATGAAGAAACTAAATTATTGTAGAGTACTTCATTTTAACAATATGAATTAAGAAAAATGCAATATCTCTAAGAAGAAGTTCTGAAAATAATTTTGGCGATTAAAAAAATGCTTTCTTAATTATCATAGATTGCTTTCATCAAATTTAAAGTAGGGTGCTTCTGTCATAATAGATTATTTTATGCTAAATGCACACACAGACACACACACAACTAATTCCAACTTAAAAATATTTTCAGCCTTTGTCTATATGCAGATTAATACATAATTTCTGCAGAAACATTTGAAGCTTCTAAAGAATAGCAGGACATACTTTGCTTTTATCCAAAACATTTTAGAACTGTCATTTGCAAATACTCAAAATCACTCTGAGAGTGGGAGAGGAGGATTCTTCCAGTGGCTGTAATGGTAGATGAAAAACGCGTGTGCTTCAGGGAAAAGGAAATAGTTCTAATACGAACTAAGGCATCTGAGGCCAGGGGAGAGCAAGGGGCTGTTTGTTGTACATTTCCTAGAAAACAACATCTATAAACAAGCTATGTTTACTAATAACTAAAATCACAGACATCGCAAAGTTGGAGAGAATGGAAAAAACTCTTCAGTATTCAGATACAGAGTTCATCGACGTTTGGCAAACACAATCAACTGAATTTTGTGCCAGTGATAGATTTTCTAAAATGTAGCACATGACACGGCGTGCAGTGCATCCATGCTCCTCAAAACATGTAAAAGGCCATTCTTCCAGAATACATATAGGAGAAATGAGACTAATCAGAGGAAAACATTTTGTGTAAAGCAACAGTGGTTCCTATCATAGAAGCAAAGTCCCTCTGCCCAGAACAAATACAAAAATGACACTCTTAGAGAATCACAGCATAATTTTGGTTGGAAAGAAGCTCTGGATGTCTCTGGTCCAAGCCCCCAATCAAAGCAGGACCAGCCTTAATGTTAGATCTGGCTTAAGGTCAGAACACATTTCTCAGGGCCATGCCTGTTTCAGGCATGAACGTCACCAAGGATGGAGATTCTCCTTCCTCTCTGGGCAAACGGATTATGTGGAGTTGCACATGTGTGCACGTCTCAGTAAATGAGAAAATACAATGCTTCTGGAGGAGTGGAGCAGTACCACAGTTCTAACTATAAAGAGGGAGAAGCTCAGGTGCTGGGATGCCTTGGCAGGCATCTATAGGAAGCTGGATTCCCAGCTGTGGCTTACCTTGGCAATGGAAGTCTCTAGTTTTATTCAGTCTTTTGCCTTTCCCAAGAATGCTGCATGTTCCAGATATATCTGTGTTAGGAGACCTGGAAAAAATAGACATCTATTAGTTGAGCAAACTTAGCATTTAATGAGGGTTTTGGTGGGCAGCAACCTTCTTTTAATTAATGTAATATTAATATGCAAATGAGCAAAATGTTTAATGGAAGAAAATCCAAATGAACTTAACTGGCTTGTGTGTATAAATCATTTCATATTACATAGTCTGCTCAGTCCTTGAAAGCTCATGTTAAACAAAGCTCTCTGCAGTACCTCTATACTGTCAGGTGTAACAGACTGGTTGTTACTTTATGCTCCCCCTGTGCTGAAAACCAGCGAGGTTAAACCAAAGAGCAAGTGGGGAGATTTATGAAGACAAGTCAAATAAAAACACTTTTATCAGGAGAACAGGTGAAAAAACAGTTACAATGACTGGCAAGATAATTTTAACTCAAGTTATTTTTTTTACTTCATTAGACAATAGGGAAGCAGAGTAAATGGTATGTTAATTAAGTACACTTATTTTAGAAAATTAATTAAAAGAATCACTCTCAAATGAGGCTATAGGTATATGGAGGTTTATCTGATTGAGATAGCAGAGACAAAAGCACTGGGTTCATTCATGAATCCCATTAGATTTAATTAAGATTGTGAACAAATATGCCAGGAAGAATGTAGAGAGTTTGGCTTCTGTCCCAGTTATTTTCTTGGGGGCTTTCCTCTAAGGCAATATTTGTGTATCTTTTCTGATAACTGAACTAATTCAAAGTCAAGTTTTCTGGTCACCCTATGCCCTAACATTTACTATAAAAGAAAGAATAAGCTCATGTGCAACTGATAAAAATGATAAAGCTGCAACATTTATTTTTGTGCTTTACTTTAGAGGTTAACAGAAAATAGTTAACCTTGAGACAGATGGTAGGAGGATGAAGGAGGGTGGGATTTTTTCTGCTTTAGAGTGAAACACAATTTATGGTGACTCCTTCTTCTGAAGCCAACTACCTTTTATTCTGCCCTTTGAGGGTTACCTCTCACTGGTTGTGAAACATCTCCATTGGTAATTTTGTTAATATATAAACCTCATTTGAGTACGTTGCCTCAGAAATTTTAGAAAATAGGAAATACTATTCAGATCATATAGTCATACTCCAGCCCAGTCAAGTTCAGTGTATTTTATCCAGTAATTCCTGAATAGAGCTCAACAGATTGAAGCTGAATTTAAGACTATAAACAGACATCAATTAGTAATTAATAGGCCTTTAAGATGAAGAAACTACCAGATCTCTCAGAAGTTGTTTCAGGGTCTCATTACTTTTATTGATAACATTATTTGCATTTCTTCATTTCTTGACCATTTATTTATTACACAATTGAGAGAGGAAAAACAACATTTTATTTGAGCCAAAGGTTACACAAGTTGTTCTGAAATCACTGGCGAAGAAAGATCTCAACTCTGCCACACTTGCAGAGAGTGAATCATGGCTGGTAAGCCTTCAGTCAGCTTTTACTTTCAAGATAATACTCACTATCTGATGGAGCAATCCAAGAAGTGGTGAGGAAGAATGCTTAGTTCTAAAAGTATTTTTTTATAATATGTAAGCTTATAAAACTCTCACGCTACTATAGAGAAAAGTGCAAGAAATCTTAACACAGACAATTATCTTCTTCCCAAGACATAATTTATACTATAAAGCATGAGAGTGAACTGCTTCTTCAAACTCATATTAATTTGTTTTAGTATGATGATATCATTATTCATATCAAACATATTAATAAGTCAAAGCCTTGGATGTTGTATCTGATAGTGCTAAAATTCTGAGACAGCTGTATGGGCTGTGGGGAATAAAACAACTCATCAACTCCAGACCTTTTCCATTAGATAACCAGAATAATATGTGCACAATATGCTTCCTTTGTCAAAAATGACGGCACGATAATCTTGTTTTGAATTCTGCGCTGACCCAGATGTGACCACAAAATAAAGGACGATATGGAAAACTCTTTATGTTCCCTTTTATGAGCTCAGCTTTGTATCTAATTGAGTGATGCCATCCCAGGGGTAATGAAGATACAAACATCATCAGACATCCTGAAATTCCCAGAACACAGGTGTTTACTGAAGAGTAGCTTATTTTGGTTTTACTAGCTAGTAAAAAATAGCAGTACCTCCCAACAGGCTCTCCTAATAAAGATTCATGGAGTTTCAGTTTAAATTAAGAAGAGCTAGCATTCCCTGGTTTTTAGATTTATCCTGAAAACTTTTGAATGAGCTACCAATGCAGCTATGTATGTAAGATCTATCAGAAATATGTCTGGGAACTGTACCCTTCAGCCATGAGATACACCCATTTCTCTTAACCTGGCAGGTTTTCTGTGTGACATGCAAGAAAAATAATTCAGCATAGTGACCCAAAATGAGCTCCTCAGTCCTGAGGAAGTGCAGGAGTTAGAAGAGGTGGAACTGCTCTTCAAAATATTTTTTATTTGATGATGTGACAGAGGTTTCCATAACACCTGCTGTTACCACTTAGTATCTTTAAAAATTGATAAGAACCACAATAAATATTTCATCATGCTTAATTTACAAAGGCATTTTCATGGAAAGTGGTTATATTTGAGTATCTTCCCTTGCAAACAGTTCAAGGTACAATCAGATTAACTTGATAGGATGTGTATAATTCAGTTTGTGCTTACACAGCAACTTTTTTTGCCTTGAAATATATCTGTTCTTTCTCTCTCATCGATTGTTTTAGGGCAGCAATCTGGAATATTCTGAGAGTCTTTCTTTGCCAGGAAGCAGTGTTTACTAAAAGTTGGTTTATTCTTCCACCTTTGATCTACTTCTGTAGATCATTTTTCTGTGTTTGTTCTGTGCTTCTGATCAGAAAATTACTTGCTTGTATCCAGTGCGCAATGGAACAATGAAGCTAGGCCAGTGCAGAGCCTGCACACTGGCAATCAAGCTGAGTAAAGCAGCATATTCAAAGAATGTTTTGGTCAGTATTGTCTTATACGGGTGCTTGGGAAATAAAAGAAGTGAAAACAGGAAGAATTAGACTAGGATATAATTAGTGCCAGTATCAAATATTTAAATACAGAATATTTCTATTAGACGAAACACCCGAGCTCAGGTGAGGCCGGTATTTCACAAGACATGTCCACGTGGGACCGGACAGAAACAGGTTTGTGTGTTCAGGCAGGATGGAGGGAAGCAGCTTCAAACACAGGGGTGCAGGAATCTGACTGCCCCTCCACGCTGCCAGTGAACAGAATCCCCCAGTCATGGGATCTTCTGTGCTACAGCTCACATTAGCAAATTGCAGTCTGAAATGGCTTAGAAATGTGCTAAAATAGGTGCTGGAGGTCACCGCTTTCATTATGTGGGAAAGGTCACTGGGGCGTTTTGAGCACAGAATTGGGAAAACTGTGTTTACCAGCACCCTTGTAAATAGCCAGTAAATAACAGGGCCCTTACCTGCACACAGAGGCATGTTTAACACAAGGCATTCTGAACTATCAGATTATGGACCATATGTCTCTCTCTCTGTAACATTTACCTTTACAGTAAAAATTGATGCATGAATACAGTCAGAACCTTCATAAAACTTGCCTTCTCTTGTTTTTTAATTTCAAGTATATGTATACAGTGTTTAGTTTGCCATAAAAAACCCATACTGTAGGCTGCAATTTGCAAGTTTTATGTAGTTCTGTGACACTAGCAGATGTACTCAACAAAGCAGTGTTAGGGCTTCCTAAAGACCAAATTGATTTTAATGGCAGAAAAACCCTTCCCTGTCACCAGCAGAGGACTGAACTCCAAATACTCAAAAACCTCTTCATGGCAAATAAAAATGCCAGATGCTTTCTCAAGCACAGCACTTAAGTATTTGCTGTTCATGACACTAAATATTTATGATTTTTGAAAGATTTGGTGGAAAATAACAGTTGTTGGCCTGAGCAAGTTTCCATATCAACTGCTTGCATCACTGAGATGCTTTCTGGTTTATATTTGGGTCATTCACTCAAGTTTAAATAGAGGATTGTTTCATAAATCATCAAATTATGCTTGAAGCACGTTGGTAAAGCATGGAATGACATGATATGCCAGGCAGTCTATGTTCTCTAGAGATATAAATCTGACTGAAGAGGTGTTGAAAGCAATCAATTATGAAGCAAAAAGTAGAGTTTGGTACTGCGTGTTCACAGGCTGCCAGGGAGCTCCTGCATCAGCACACGAAGGGCTCACCCGAGGCGGAGGGCAGCAGATGGACCCTGCTGTTCTGCCGTACATGGTCACTCAAGTTCCTGCTCTTACTGCTCCAGCACAGATTTGTCTGAAAACATCAGTGGGGAAAAAAAAAAAAAAAAGTTTTACCGAAATATTTAACCCTTTTCTGCCTTGGCATTTAATTGTGAATGACCTTGTTTTAAAAGCAAAGAACTCATTCATCAGTATTTCAGCACTAGACAATGTGCTGGGACTGGGTTATGGAAGGATGAAAATAAAGCAAAGGGATAACTATTTAAAAATAAATTATTACACTATAAATTTAAATACCCAGTACACTTGAATCAGAGATGAAAAAGCACTCATTAACATAAAAATTTGTTAATTAAAAGAGCTGTTAATTTGCCATGAAATCAAGAAATGTAATATTTAGCAGTGGTGTTATTTCATTTTTATAGTTCATGTTTTGCGTCTTTTTAAATATAGTTTATTTGCATTAGTGTAGACACTTTGAGACTGAAACATTTTTCAGCTAAACCTGATTAATAATTTGTTATTAGAAAAAGACGTCTACAACTTCCAAAGCCACTTTAATAGCCAAGATGCCTACTGACACTAATTTTAATGGAAAAAAAACAACAAACAAACAAACCAACCCCTCACACTTCTAGCATTACAAAGTACAGCTTTACTTCGCAAAATTACATTGTGAATCTGGATAAACTGTTAGATTAAGCTGTAGATTTATGGAAATATTAATAAGTTGCAGCAATATTTTTATCCTCAATAATTTTTGCTAACAGTGTCAGTGCATAGCTGTAGCTAAGGCTCAATTGGCTCTAGCATATGAAATCCTCAGGGGGTTTAACTTTATGAAGTCATTACATCTGGATTGATTTTATTTTCCTGCAAATTTTCCACCAAAGTTGATTTTTTTAAACATTTTGAGGACCATGCATTTTAACAGACTTGCATTTTCTGATAGACTATGTCACTTTTGCCAGTTATTTCTCAACCAAGAAAATAAGAACAATTGCCCTGAACTGGGTCAGCTTTAAACTGAAGTTTTGGTGAGTGTCTGGATTGAAGAGTCAAGTGTAAAGATTTGTGCACAGAAACTCAAAACCCACCCCTTGGCTAGGATTTTGTTATGGGCTAAATCTTCTTGAGCAGTCACCCTCTTGCCTCTTCAGCAAGACAGCTGCTGCTGGATGTTATGGATCTTCTGTAGAAGGAACATTTACACAGACTAGGACCCCTCAGCCTGGAAAAGCTCAAGGAAGGTGCTACAAAGAGCTGGTCACCACGAGTGGCATGGAGAGAGCAAAGCAGGAATGATTACATGGTGGATCTTCCGAAACAGGAATGAGGGAGCATCTAGCGAAACTAGCAGAGAGCAGATTCAAAATAACTATACTTCTTCATAGCATGAGCTTGAACTCCTTGCCATGGGATTTTGCAGATGCCAGAAGTTTGCATAGGTTGAAATGAGATTCTCCTGGGAGAAAATCCATTAAAGACTCATATTGGCTGTGAATGCAATGTCTCTTACTTTTCTCATTTCTTTTTCCCATGAATGATCCCTAAGCAAAACTAGATATAAATTTCACTCTTTCTCTCCTTTACCTTGGTTGTGCACATGCAGCTTTGACATCACTTCACAGCAGATCACTTTACATGCCTTTGAAATGAAAGGGCCTGAATCTACACCCAGTGCAAGGGCCAAGACAGCTGCAGAACTGTGCAGGGAATTGGATCCACCCATTCTCTTTAGAAAATTTAGGATTAAGGAAATCAAGTTTCTTCCAAGAATCCAGACTAACCCTCCACTGGACAAGATCCTACTCCTTGTTTGCTCAAACAGCCAGAGCAGAAAGGATGGCCACAAGAACCCACGAGAAGAAATGTTGGATACACATAAAAGGCTTCGAAATGCTGGATTGCTCCCCAGGAGAAAGAGGCACAGGCAGGTTTGGCAGGCAGAGAAGACGTGTTTAAACCAGTCAAAAATCAGGAAAGCAGAGTCATATATCATCAGAAAATTGTATTTCACTTGCATCATAGGAGACACATGTAGGGAATAATAGCTATGGATTTACTTGACAACCTTTGTAAACCTAAGGAAAAGTGATTCATTATCAAACATGTTTAGAAGATGAACCTCGATTTCATTTCTTTCTGTCCTTGATTTCATTTCTTTCTAATAGCTGCTGATCTCAATAACTTAACTGATGCTTTTCTGAGGCAGGAAAATTCTTTTTCATGCCTGAGTCTGTAGCTTCCATAGCACCATCAGGTCCAGACTGAAGGGTCAGTGGACATGCCAATATTTGCAGTTGTAAAAGGAACACTACAATTTTGTTTTAAACATAGACTAATTTTGCTGTTATTAGCATCTTACATATCTGACCTAAAAACATTGTACCTTGACATACAAATACATATATTTAATACTGATGATAAAACTGCATTTTCTAGATTCCTTGCAAATGTTTGATAATAAATTTGCTTGAAATAAGCTGCAAAGTTGTAATAACCAGAAGTCAGTAATTACTCTCTGGAAAAGGCCAATGTACTTAAAATTCTGCTCTTGCAAAATGCCTGGTGCTCATGTACACCTCTACCAACCACATGCCAAAAATACATACTGTCCAACTTCCTCGCAGAGTCCTGTGTGGTATGCAAGCTGAGTGGAACCCGAGGATGCAATAGCATGCAATTAAAGTAGGAATTTCTACTCTAATTAGGCCAACAAATTATTTTCATTATTACATATGATTTAGTTATTATATTTCCCTACCCTTATGTTTGCAGGTTTTCAAAATTCCAGTTTGTGAGATTTCATTTTCTGGAATGAGTTAATTTGATCAGTGTTCCCATACTGTACATCCTGCTGTGGAGGAACATAAGACTCTTTATGTAACCTTAATTTTTAAATTAAGTATTAATAGATTGCATATATCTGATTTATCCTTTCAAATGCATCTTCTGTCTGTCACAGCTGAGATGAACTTACTTAGTGAAAGGAACATTTTCGAAACCATGTTCAAAAAACTGCAGAAGTGCTTCTGAAAGCTCATTTTGAATATGCAGTTCTGTGTATTGACAGATTGCAAAAGCCCTACCAGCCTCACAAGGGGATGAACTCCCGCTCCTGAGCAATGCAGATCAGGCCTGAGGACAAGCAAATCAGCAACAAACTACCAGCACATGTCTCAAAATGAATTAAAGATAGGAAAGAAAAAAAAAGAAATCCTAACACCAATCTAATTGAGATAATATAAGGCAGTTATGGTCATCAAAAAAAGCAACTTTGAACAGAATCCAATTGTTTCATTTGGAATTTTTTTTAGTTTTACCCCTAAGGCAATGTGATTTTTTCATAAAATATTTTAACAAAAGCATGCTGGTTTTTGATAAAATGTGCTGCTGGTTGAGAAGTGGTTACTAGCTACATTTTACTGACATAATCTATGCTTAAAAGTGCTTTCTTTTAGTTATGCTAAAAATTTGTGCACGTGTACATAGTATAATACAAAAAAAAAAATAGATTGTTTATCCACGACCCAATACTAGCAAAGATAACTGGATAATTATACAACTACAGAAATTTTAATAGTTACATTTTCTGATAAACTTCTGCTATCTTTGATTACTTTATTCAACTCACATCTAACACTTCCTCAATATTAAATTTTAATGACATGCCTGTTTACACACTATAATCTGCTATAAAATATGTGTTTTCTGTTAGGTTTTGGGAGTATTTGCTTTCTCCTGAAAGAATAACAAAGACAGAAAATCTTCTACCACTTTTGTATCTGTGTTCAGCTTCAAATTCATATATTATTAGACTTGATTTTTGCCAGGTCTCTCTCAAGTGCCTTGCAGTTCAGGTGGCTCTTTGCTCTCTCGGCCCTCGAATCTTCAGTTGTAATGTTTTGGTAGGTTTCCGTCCCCGCTTCTGGGCAGGGTTACAGTAATACATGATTTTTTTCCCCCTATAATTTATTTTATGTCCAGAAAAAAAGCCAGTACCTTAGAAGCACAAACAGGAAAACACAGTAAAGGAAGGGAAGAAATTAAGCCACATTTTCAAAAATCCACTTACTTATCAATGATTATTTTATCTATATTATCACTTATCTTCCAAACCTTGCCATAAGTTCAAGGAATGAAAATGAAATTCTGGGGTGGTTGTCCAGCAAGACTGGATGGGAATGCATCGCCATTTTATCAAAAGGGTGTGGTGACTGGTGGCACATACAGCTATTCTTCACAGTATCTCTGGGCCAAACTGACATTCACCTGTTCGAGTACTTGATGGGTTATTTTTCATCATCCTCACATTCATGTTTGCGCCCTCTCCAGCGTCCCCCGCCGCCTGGTCCTGGCACCCAGCAGCCTGTGCTGGGACCCTGCATACTCCCAGTGAGCGAGTGCTGGGGACTGGGCTGCCTCCCAGTTTCTGTCACTCAGAGAGCTGATTTTGCAGCTGTCTTGTCTCTTTATCCCACCTCCTTTCTGCTCTGGCCCCATGATGTTTAAAAGGCAACTAAAAATAATACAGTTGGACTGTGGATGTTATTGATACAATTGGTCCTCAGCGTCCTTGGCTTAACGATGTACGTGTCTGCCTCGACTAGGGTGCCAAATGCGGTTATTTTCTTGCAAGTTGCATAGTATGTCCTTAAGGCCCCAGTTGTGTAATCATGCGAGAAGGCCAGCAGCAGTTGAAAAGAAAGTTTCTAGGCGGCATGTTTGTGGCGACAGGTTTGAAAACAAAAGGAGCCTCATTCCCTAGGGCTCCAAAAAAGGCAAAGTAAAATGATCTTCCGTTGTTTTCTTTTTTCTTCATGGCTTAGAAGTTCATTTCGTGAATTTTCTGGGCTCTTGACTGACTTTTCAGCACATGGGTTTGGCATTGCTAATGTAAATACTCAGTAATTAGCACAAAGTCTCCCTTTATTTTGGAATGCAGTAAGTCAGTTATGAGAAGTATTTCCCAATGTGAGTCTTCATGTATTATAGCACTAGATGCAGTATTGCAGTCTCTCAAATAACAAGATCAATCTTATAAATTTTCAATTCAAGTCACTATATATAAAAATGAAGTCAAGCCAGATAGTGCTTAAAGATCCATTGTGGCTAAGTGTTTTTTTTCAAATTCCTAGAAACTAGCATCAAACACTGATGCACTGTCATTTTTCATATTTTGTTTGTTATATTGCATTAATAGGGAGAGAAATTGCAATTCACATTACCATGTAATTGTAATTCTAAGATATGAACTGCTTTTTATTGTAGACTGAGCTGAAATAATTCAACTGATTTCACTTAGGCTGGTCTTTTTCAAGCTGAAAAAGGTGGTTTACTACCTTATCTGCTCTGCATGGTAGGATAAACACATCTGCAGTTATCTAGCAACGCACAGCTTTTTAATCATTCTCTCCTCTTCTGCCTACTAGCCGATATCATACAAGTAAAACCTTAGAGAGAAATTTCTCCTCTCAATTTATACTCCACTTTATCTCACATCTACCAACATTACCCTTTCTGCAATTATGCTGAAAAATGCATAATAATTCACATAAAAATTTTGAGACTGGCTTTTGGTGCTGGGTACATAATTTTATATATATATGTGTATATATATATATATATATGAGCAAAAAGTCAACCCTATCTGCATATTTGTGTCTAGAAGTTTCCCTCCAGTTGGTGAACACTGCACTGACTGGGAACGTAGTTTCCAGAACTGAATCTGCTTTGTCGCTTTTAATTGTATCAGTTCCCGTGTACCCAGCCACTATTCCTGTACCACTGAACGTTGTGCTTCAGCATAGCGGGAGATGGAAGCACACTGAGCACTGTCAGTACACAGATCCTTTCTAGCCAGTGACTCTGAACCATAAACCACAATGGCAAGTGAGATCCCACAAACATGCATTTGAATGACATGAAAAATTAATGCTCTGGCCTGCTCAAATTTTAATTACATGTTTCTTAAATCACAGAACACCAAGGAGGTTAAACACGGCTTGCAAGTTACCACATCAAAACAGCGTGATGTGACACATTGGAGCAGGTTGAAGACACTGACTAAATTCATTTGTCCCTAGGAATTGCCACACAGCACCCAAGAAGTGTGTCACCTTTCTACGTACGGCGCATCATGGTGATGTCCAGGAGGTGTTCATCAAGTTGCATTTAACAATAACGGATTTTAGCAACTACTGCCTTAATTAATTATTGATTTGTTTACCATTTCTCCCCTAAGATACAGCTGATTATGGCTGTGATACAGGCCTTCTGATAAAATTTATCATTATGTTCAAATTTAAGGGTGACTCCTGCAACATGACTGACCAACCGCAGAAAACAGGCATGGTTAAAGATGAGCCTACAGCTTTATACTTTGGAAGTCAGGTTTATCCATTTAATGTTGGCTGTCTTGAGTTATGCAATATGTTCATTTTCTGGGCACTGACTATGAGCAATGAGGAGATACACTGTAAAGGACACGTCTACTCCAGCAGGTCAGGATGGGGTGACTCTCACCCCAGTGCCTGGTCTCCAAGTGTGGCTCTTTGCTGGGACTGCTCCCAAGACAAATGCTATGGATTGCATGTGCCTGACTTCAGCCACACTGAGAAGTCACTCTGACTTAGTTTAATCCTCCTCACTTAAAAAAAAAGATAAAACCAGAAATATTAATTTTGTGATAATGACAATTTCTTGCACTTAAAAAACAAAAAAGGCATTTTAAGTGAGAATAACAAATATCATGCATTTCAACTGAGACAGTAATTTGGGTTCAGTATAGCACTTCATACTGAAATTGAAATCACTGTGCTTCCAAAGATACCAAGTTGAATTACAAGCTGCAACTAAAATTTGATAAAAAGATTCCTTTGCTTTCACAGGATTGATTACATTTAATACACTTACATGCTATTACATGTTCACCAGCTAATCCCCCCTTCAGGAACCTTTCACCAAGACATGCCAGCTGGCACCGTCCAGATGGAGGCCTGGGCAGGATGACAAAAAGGCAGGACAAATTGTCTCAGATGAGGGCACAGGTATCTCTTCTGGACATTTCAATGTGCTAGTACTGATGCAGCCACAGCACTAGAGTTCGGAGTCGTGTTCATTGCAGAATGCAGGAATGCACAGAGATGTAAGTTCACCCATGCACACTGAACTCAGACGTGGGCAGTCAATGTGCCAAGACGAATATTTTTTATTCCATCATTACAAGGCACTTTACAGAATCTATAAATATAGGAACTTATAGAAGAAAGTTATTATTATTTATGGTATGTATATATGAACAGTGGGGCTTCAGTTCTTTACCTTTATTGCTGACTATTTCTTGCCTGGCTCCCTAGAATTTATAGAAAGGAAAATGTGCACCCATCCAAGCATACAAAAGCATACTACTTGCTGTCCTCTGCTTCTTGATGAAATTGTGATGCTGACAGTCATCCAAAACCAAAAAGTGACCCTCTGCATATTAACAGTATTTACAAAGCACTAGGTAATTCCAAGACAAGATGTGTTTGCTGAAATGCAAAATGATAAGCTGTCAGGAAGTGTTGGTGAAGGTCTTTCGCACAGTGTGGCATAACAGCACTCAGCAGTTTCAAAGCAATTTGCATCACTTAAAGAAGCCAATTTAGGTTGTTGTGAACGGAGCTTTTTCCTGCATTACATGAGGTGGTGTATACAAGCAGACAGACTCAAGACAGTTTCTCTAAAGTTTTTTCATTTGCAGGAGTACATCATCTCCCTGCTGTATGCCAATGACAGCAAAATATTCCATTAATTTCTAAGAGTCCTCCATTCTAATGCACCCTCCCTTCTTCCCTATGTCCAGCTGTCACTCAATTCAAATGACATTGTTGTTATTCTAGTTGTCAAGGTTTTAGAAGGGCAATACCAAAAAAGGTATTTGGTTTGGAAAATATGTTATGTGTTCTTGGAACTGCATATAATTGGTGACCTCATGACTTTAAATATAAACTCTGAAACCTAAGAACTTATCTGAAGAAACAGTAAGATATCATGCACATTTTATTAATCATGCTCATTTAAAGTGACTTAAGGAGATTTCTTGTTTTGCTCCTTTTTTTCTTAGAATTTGCTTCTCATCAGTTGACAGACCGGTTAGTGTTGAAGGCGGTGGGCAAGTGCCCACATGGTTTCTTACTGAGTTCCCAACCCCTGTGCTGTCCAGCTCTACCTCAGAGCAGGTCTATCAATTTGCTTTGATCTTCACCCACAGCTCCTAACTCCATCCCTCTCTTCTGTCCTTTGTAGGCCTCGTCATTCACCCTGCTATTGGGACGCTTGTCCAGGACCACAAAATAGGTTTGTAACAGGGACACAGGTGAGTTCTGCAGAAGGACTGCCATAGTGAGTGACAACAAAGGTCCAGCACATTCAGCATCTCCCAACCACAGCCCATAGTAAACGCTTAGGAAAGGAATATTAGTACCAGGATGGTCAGAGGAAGACTCCTCCCAGTCCCAGTAGCACTATCAGCACATCTTTAGCTCAAGTGCAGGTACATATGTCCTTATTTTCATATATTCTTAGTACAATTTGGATCAGAAACAAATTGTGACAAGGTGGCTTTTTATTACGTCATGAACATTGTGTTCTAGTAAAAGTTGCTTCATAAATAGAGCTACCATTCTCAAAGACTTATTTACTTATAAATTGCACAGATCAAATCTCAGGATGTTTACAGAGACAAACAAGAGACAGGTCCAATGACCCTTATGTGTGTTTTGGGAGAATAAGAGACAGGACAAGTCTGTCACCCCTCTTCTGCTCAGGCCTTTGGCAGAGGAGTTGCTCTTCCTGTCCCCGTGGGGACCTGCATGGCAGAAGAACTCTGTGCACACACTCACTGAAGAAAAGCAGCACAAGAGCAGCAGCTGAACAAGGCTTTCCCTTGCAGAGACTCCTCCAGCAGCCTGCGGACTGGGCAAGCAACTGGCAAAATCACCTTCATTATAGACCAGCGCGTGGGCAGCACTGCATGCAGAGAGAACGGCAGAGTTCAGTGTAAAACCTCCATCTGCTCCCAGTTTGACTGTGTCTCCTGCCTGAGCGCAGCCCCAAGGAACTGTTACTACTTGCATTGGCACACGTGGATAGGAAGAAGAATAGATTTCACTTTACCCTTTGTTAGAATTGAGCTGGGGGAGGCTTTTTTGTCTCATCAACACTAGATGGAATAAATACCTCTTGTCACTGTGCCCACACGTACCATACCATACACATCACACATCAGAACAAAGGTTTTCCTGCTCCTTCTAATAACCACTGTCTGGTTTTAGCTTTAAAAAGTTAATAGCTTTTTGTTTTTCCTAACTGGACTATTCTCTCTCTTTTCACTCTGCAAGGGTGCAGTTGTTTAGTAAGTGTAACATGCTCCCTTAAAAAAATTGGCTACTTATAGACAATGCACACACTTTTAAATTTTTTTTCCTTCTTTTTTTTTTTTTAATTGCTTTGTCTCTTTGGTTCCTGAATTGTGGCCTTATGTTTTTGAACTTGTAATTTCATTTCCTGTTTCTTATTTATGTTGTTTAGTACACGGTCCCTGAACTATGCTGTGACTTTCGATGAACATTCCCTCTGGTACAAACAGCAGTACAACTGGCCAAACAGCCACCATCAGCTGAATTGATTCCTGAAGTTGGGAGCAAAGCCACTCTTACTAGTGTAATTAACTTTTGTAGCTTAAAAGAACATGCACCCTCACTGATCTACAGTATGCAGCTGGCGATTAAATACCAAAGAATTCATTTCACTAAGACATGTTGTTCTATTCCAGTTCTCCTGGGATGATCACATGGTCATTCAAAAATTGTTGATATGCACTATTCTGTCATTAAAATGAGATGAGAAAACTCCTAATAGAAAGACACAGATTATTTCTTTTGAGTCAGACTACAACAGACATTCTAAAAATAGCTGAGGAGAAAACAACAGCTTATTAAAAGCCCAAAAAGTAAACAACAGATAAACCTAGTCCAGAAGCAAAAGCAACACATGCCAAAAAAACCCCACCAACTCCCAAACAATCAAAAAAACCTAGCAAAGACTGGAAAAAAATGAGTTGTAAAGTGTCACTGGAGAGAGTCGCAAGGGATGGTGAAGTCAGAAACGCACAACAACACAGGCAGAATAACATCTTCAGCTGCCTTCAGAGTAGCTGGTGGGGAAATCTGGCTGGGGAGACCATATTCATATGCGTGTCCATTGTGGGTACAGAGGCTCCACTTAAAGCAACTCCCTCCCTGTAATTTCTGTACCTTGTGGGCACCAAATGTGCAACAGATGTTCAAATATTTCTTTTAAAACTATCAGATAGGTGTGATTTTCCCTGGCATTGCTGAACGTATCACTGCTGCTTCATGGAAGAAATGTATAACAAATACAATTCAATGAAAGAAATAGTCACTGGCCTAAAGAAAGAGATCGTTAATAGGCATTTCTGTGTAAGAAATAATGATTAGAAGGAGCTCAAAGTCTCATCTGACTGTTAAAGAAAAAAGGAGGAAGGTAAACCTTTGAAAGTCTGTTGAAGCTGTAACAGAGACAATTTAAAAATTGGTTCTCAAGGGAAATTATATTCTTGGATATTCACAGACCAAAGAATTCTTCTCCAAAAGCATCTACTCTATATGAAAAATTTGGCTTTTATCGCCATTGAAAAACTGCCTGAAAAGCAAATAATTTTCTCCTGAAAGATTAGTTTGTAAAACAAACCAGTAATTTTCATTCAGGTCCATCGCCAGCGTGCAGCCCTCTGTCCCGCAGACCCAGGCTTTCATCCAGGGTGCCCTGGGAGCTGTAGGTCGTACTGCAGGCTGCCCCAGGGACCCAGCCAGGGCAGCATGGGGAGATACTTGACTGCATCCAAGAGAATGTGTATCACACTTCTGCCTTTTTTTTTTTAGCTAGAGCCCTTGGAATAACCTTCAGCTTCTTATCTCACTGAGGATGCTGCTTCATTCCCATATACCTTGTTTTATTAATCTTTTGCTACAGGCATTTTCTTGACAGTTCACTCCAGGTCTCCTATTACAAATATTTGTTTTGTCTCCATGCCTCTTAGACAGTAAGCTTTTTAGCACAGGGACTGACTCATTTTATTTGTTGAAGAACATTCTTACTCTACTTCATCCATTGTAGATTTCTTTGTGCATATTGTATATATAGATTTATGGCATAAAGATACTGAACAACTGTAAATATTAATTACAACTCATGGTATATTCCCTGTTTCATAATGACATCACATTACCAATCAAATAATATCCGTCTTACTGAAATTAATTAATACACGTTTTTGGAAACTCTCACCTGTAGCCAAATGTCAGTCATTGTGGAATGCTTGCTTGGAAGAGGGAAAGATCAGAGAAGCCAAGAGAAATATACTACCCATTGGTAGACGTAAAGGACTCTGTTGCCTTAAAGCTGAAACAAGAAAATAAATTCTCTGCTGCCCCAAATCCTGCCTAAACCTCAAAAAAATGTTAACATCTTACACATTTCAAGAGGGTTATTTATGAAACTATTTGCTTGTCAGTGACTGCAGTACATTCCGTCCTTTTGCGAAGATACTGTAAATTCATGAATGATGAGTAAAAGTCTTACTTTGGCAGAAATATTTATATTTATCTGAAAAAGAAAATTATCAGCTTGCTTCAATGCTGAGATAGTCTTTCAGTGACTAGCAGTATGCAATCACGCCACACTCTCTCCCTGTGCTAGGGCTCCAATCTGTAGCAGACAGTGTTAGTACAATAAAGGATTTCAGTTTGGCTGAAGCAGATTTTCTTTCTTAACAGCTTCGAATTTTTCTTCTGGCGTTAAATTTCCAGGCTTTCTGTTGCTTCAGCTTGTGAACAACTGTTCCTATGGCCCTGCAGGGAGAGCTGGGTGCTGCCAGTGGGGCGGTTGCCAGCCTGCCCTGCAGCTCGGGGGCCAGCGGAGCTCCCCGCTCGCAGGGCTGGGCTCCCCGCTCACTCCCCGCAGTCCCAGCTGAGGCTCTTGGGGCTGAAACTTCCTCCTGACAGGTTTTCATCTAACAGCCAAGCATGGTCTCACCAGCTGAGATGAAAGAAAGCTTCCTGCCCAAAGTGGTGGTTTTTCAGTGGATCGAGGTGATTGATGCCGAATTTATGTCTCTCCACAGTATCGTGAGCTAGGAGGAGGCTGGTGTCTGGGGGACGATGGCAAGTGTGAACAGGCTCCTAAACCAGTCTCACAAATGAACCAGTCACATAGATGCTTGCACTAAAGCAAAGTATGTTTTGTTTCCTTCTCCAAGTTGTAAAACGAGCATTTTATTGTTTAGAGGACTGATGATCTGAAACTGAATGAGTTTCTATGGCCAGTGTTAGGCTGGAGATTGGACTCAATGATCTAATTGTCCATCTGCCCATTAAAACTATGATTCTATGAAACACAATATGTTTTTTCAAAGAAACAGAGCTAAACAGCTGCTGTTTGAGAACGGCTGTAAACGGCCCTCCTCTGAAGAGATCAAACAAACATAAGGGACAAGAGACCACCTTATATCCTGCATCCCAAACATCTCCCTAGGTGAAGAAGAGTCTAGAGCTGACTCCTCTGCATTTCAGAGATACCAGAACTGGACTTTAATTTTCTCTAGTTTTGTTTTAAACTATAGCATAAAAATAGCATTTGCTGCTAAAAAAAACCCCTCAAATTGCAACAAGGCTCAGCAGTTCACTGCAGTAATTCATCCTGAATGGTGGATGCTCCCAGGTTAGCGGGGACCCAGAAGCATTACAAAATGAGCCTTCCTCAAGAACATCTAATACTCCCTCTCCCAGAAAGTGGGGTCCCACCAGGAATGGTGGTCTCCTCCCTCAAAACTCTGGTGAGCAAACTAGATTACGCTTGAGAATGGAATGGGAAAAGATATAATTGAGTTTCCATTAATGGAATGTTAACCTCCTTGCTCATCAGAAAGAATGTGGATCATGACTTTATAAATACATGTCTGTAATTATAATCATAATGCTTTATAAAAAAGAACAACCATTCTGGCTGGAAATTAGCTGTAAATTTCCACACAAACCTGAAATCTATTTTAAGCAGAGTACAGAATGTGATCTAAGAAATGTCAATCTGGTACGTGCTTGCAAGAAGCCAGATATAAATTTGGGTAGCGCTTTCCAGTAGTCATTTACTAGGAATGACCAGAATATAAGAAAACAGGGGGAGGGGAGGGAGGGGCAGGGAAGCTTTCCCTGGGACTGACCACAATTCCAGCTCATTAAATTCTCATTAATTTTTTAATGCAATGTTTATTCTCATTATTTATCTTCATTTCATAACAGAACACTTGTTCTCATGAAACATAATTCTGTTCTCACACTCGTTCACAGTTGATGCCAAACTGTTTCTGACATATTTCATTCTGTTGGTATTCCACTACAACTTGGAAAAAGTAGTTACTGAATGACATGAGGTAGACATGAACTTTAGCACAAGATGATCACAATGCCAACAAGTTATCTGTAGGATCTGTTACAAAGTTAGCTGAGCTTCTGACCATTTGAAAAACAACCACTGACGAAACTCTAACACACACACACACGGCATACATTAACTGTTATCAGAAAAACTTCAATATTTGGATAGGAAAACAACAGTGCAGACCTTCCATATTTACAAAATGCAATAACCAGGTAAACTCATGTTTGTAACTTAGAACAGAAACATTTGCATTCACAATTTATACCAACCAGAACAGTTATTCTTTCCCGGAACCACCACTAAAAAGAAGATGTGCTTTTCCATAAAGGAAACCTCAGCTCTGCTTCGCAAACCCTGAGCTCTTAAGTTAGTATGAAGAGCACCATTTTCAACACTCCCAAGGCCAAACACTAAGGAGGAATCTCTGAGAACCTCAGTTTTCACTACCCTTCCCAGTGTTGTTGGTTCTTCTCTTTCCAGTTTTATGAACTTAGACTCTTTTTACTTATTTATGGATTTTAAACAAACAAAACATCCCCCATGCCATATGCAATACCCATGAGCCCAATTGAGGCTTGTGATTAAGATAAGCAAATACATCATTCCTGACCTCTCATACATTAAAAATAATAATAATAATAAAAAGAAACAAACACAAACCAAAACTAACCCCAGCAGCTTCCAGAGACTTTAATAGAGGCTTACTTTGCCATTTCACAGTTCTTTCTAAAGATAGCTTTAGGTCACTTCATAGTACCAAAAGGAAAAGCAGTAATGAAGAGTTATCTTAAGTGTATCAAGAATTATCTTAAGAATACTTAAGTACATATAGCTGTGTTATGCTACCCAGATTCGCACAGCATAGTGATACAGAACAGTTGTGCAACTGGAAAAACATCAATTATTGTTTCTATTCAGAAATAAACACGGGGGTCTGAGCCAAGCTCTCATTGCCAAGTACCGTCGATCCATACTCAGACTCGATTTCCTCACTCTCGTTTTTCCTCCTCCTTGTTATCTGAATCTAGGAGATTAATAAAAGCTATTCATTTCCCTAAAATTTAATATGTTTAAAATTCAAGTCTCATTCTTGTGTCTCAGCCCATTCCTAATGAATATCTGTTTTACTGTTTTCATGTTTTCCATTTCACTGAGAAAAACAGACTCCTGATCTGTCCATCTTCTTCCTGATACAGATAGGGAACTGAAAAACAAGATGATATTCTTCTTTATTCAAACACCCCCAAAATGATGGCCCTGCACTCTGTCTTTAAGTTATCGTTGAATGTTATTCTGGTTAGAACATTTTAATAATACAAGATATTGAGATTCCTATAATCAGTGAATATTCATTAATGCAGAATTGCATAGCAATTCCTTATAATTATATGAAGTGTCCAAAGCATTGACCATTGAAGGAAATTATAATTAAAGTTATTAAAATGAATTAGAAAAGGAGTTAGTAATTAAATCCCAGTTGCTGGAATGTAAAACTGCTCTAAAATTAAATAATACAGATGCCTCCTCCAGAAGGAGGAATGTTGATGACATTTCTTTCCTTATAGTTATTCAAAATTTAAGCTTTTACAGTGAGATATTTTTTCTTTACTAAAAATACTTGAATAAAATTATTTACCCAATGAAATTTTTCGAAGATGATTATCCTCCTATTTTTTCTCTGAAATGCAGATTGTTCAAGTCTTTCCTTTACAAGAGAGACCACTGCATTAAGAGCCCTGGTAAAACTACACGGTCTTACCACTGGCTGCAAGAATAACAACACAGTGGTAGAGTTAATGCCGAAAGCAAAGCAGCTTCTCAGTGGGCTACTCCTTTTTTCAAATGTAAGTGGTAATGACTAATATTCTTCAATAGCTTCATCTCATCAGATTTACTGTAGCAAAGACCTGTTTTCATTCCTCCAGTAAGCGCTCACGGTAACAGGCTCTGTTTGCCAGTCTCCCTCTGGTTCAGTAAATAAATTTTCATAGAATGTCCTGAGCTGGAAGGGACCCATCAAGTCCAGCTCCTGTCCCTGCATATGACAACCTCACAGTTCATACCATGTGTCTGAGGGTGTTTTCTTGTAGCACACAAAAGCTCCAGCTGCAGTGGTGGCCCGAGCGCCTTTGCAGGGTAAAGGGAAGGACGGGCAGGCAATTGTGATGGGAGGAAATCCAAGGGCAGCTCAAGCTAGAATTCTCTACTTTGCTGAGAAAGTAACCTAAAATTTGCTGGCTTTTAATGAATAACCTCAGGTCACTGAGGTAGATCTCTCACTTTCTTCTCCATGTCAGGCACCATTTGTTCTCCTGAATGTTCTTCCAGGAAACGTGCATTTTCAGACTGAATCTGTTCCATGGAAGATTAAGTCTCATATATATGAAAAGGAATTTTAGTTCATTACTTTCATAAAACGCAAGTGCATCCTTGTTTATTCTTCCAACTGACAAGTTAATCCTAGCTGTCAGAAAATTCAGCACTCTAATTCAAACCTCTGAGAAGAAAGAGGTGTATATATAGAAGTAAAACATTTTATTTGCCTGGTTATATCAATGTCTGTCATTTTTCAATAAAAGTCATGCCATAGTTGCATAGACTAAAAATGGTAAATTTTGTATGAAAACAGGAATTAACTGTCTTCTAAGACTTTCCACATTGATGTTATAATAACTACCTGAAATACAAACACAAAAATGTGAAGCTCATGCTGTAGGGCCACGAGAGACTAAAGTGCATCTTTATGAGTAACAAAATTACTTTAATGTTGTTCTTGTGACTACGGATGGAAATATTGAGTCACTGTCCATTGTTAAAATAATATTGGAAAAATGTTCAGGGGAGAAAAAAAAACTTACTTCCCAATCTTCTCATTCATGAATAAAAGAAAGTTATAATAAATAATACAACCCCCAAATAACCACACTGCACAACAAAGCTTAGGATTTGTGTTTATCTCCTGCATCAATACACTAGAAGATCTAGTCTGTGCTATGGAGAATTCAGAAGCCAGCAAACTCACCAAAGAGACAAGAAACAAATAGGCATTGATACAGAAATTAGCACAGGTCAGTTTTAAAGATTTTTGTTGCATTTTCTAGAGGAATAAGACTCTTTTGAGTGACACATCTTTTGGAATGAATTGGTGCAAACTTGTCTGAAGTCCTCATTGAATCAAGAAATGTTTTAAGGGCAATAATGCACATCAGCACCTTTAACTTCTTCACCACTGAGAACATGAAGAGTGCTACATGGTCCAAAAGCCACTGGGAGTGAGTGGAATGTATTGCCCCACTTTGGCACTATGTGTGCCGCTGGTTTACTTACCCAGAAGTGCACAGAGCTAAGGCAGAACCTAACTCAAAGAGCCAAAGATGTTCATGGGAGCCCTCCAAGAGCGGCTGCCCTTCTTCATTAAGCAAGAATGTAGTATCTTGGGTTTTGTTTCTCGATCTGGTAAATGCACGGGCAAAAGCAGTAAAATGGAGGCCTGCCTGATGAGGACCAACCAGTAGGTTTGGACAGCTATGGACAAGTTTGCAAAACAGCTTTATCTATTCTGTGCTCACATCCTTTTCTGTTCCTTATCTCCAACTTGTCCCCTCACTCGAGCTTTAGATTTTGCACTCGGATCTTACCACCACTCCTTGTTTCCCAGGGCTTTCTCCTTCCTCATTCCTTGCTCCCCCAAAAAGCAATGCTGCCCCTCTGACCAGCATCCCCTCCCTTGCAGCAAAGTGGAAGCAAAGCAAAGCTCTGCTGCCTTGGAGGAATCCTGCTCAACAAACCTGTGCACAGAGTGCTTCCAGGGAGAAGCCCAAGTCAAATATAACATTATATAGCTGACCCAGGAATGATTTTGTAACACACACAACCGTTATTCCTGTTGTCACACCAGCTGACCAACAGCTCCTGAAAGCCTGGAAAAAAATGCCAAGGCTAACCCTGTTGAGAACGAATTCATCTCAGTAGGGTTTACGTTCACAAAGGCCTCTAAAAGAGACCCAGTGCTGACCAAACTGTGCTTGTTTTGTTGGGATTTCTTCAATAGGCCCAGCTGTCTTTTAAAGTTTCTTACTTCAGCTAGATTTGAATATATTCCCAAGACCGACTCTCTCTTCTTAGCAACGCTATAATTTGAGAAAAAAATATCAGGAAAGAAAAGCAGCTCTTGTGTTGGATAGATTATACATGACATTTTACATGGAAGGAAGCAGAAATTGCTCCTTTTTGAAGCTAGAAATCACTACCACTTTTCCAGGCAAGACCGCTGTATTTATTGAGCTTACATGACCGTGTTTACAGCTCTTCACCAGCAAATCAGCCTGACATAAGCCTGAAATTACATGTCTGAAAACAGGTCCCTTCTTCACAGTAGCCACTCCTACCTTGCAGCCAAAGAAAAGGCATTCAAACACTATAGGCTGTTGCTGGTTACCTTTGCCTAGAATATCAGCTCAAAGAACAAAACATGGTGAGAAGTTTTCTTGGCTTCTGGAAGCTCATCCAAGTCCTTTGGAAGCTCAGCTGTCATCTTACTGTTTTGGAAGACAGAAAGATTGCTCTCATACTCTCTTACTGAAACTGCATTCTGAGCACTTTGCAGTGTACTCTCTGCTAAACGTTAGGCTGTGGAGAACAGCTGACTTTTTTGACAGCTACATGCACCCAGCAGACTTCAGAAAAGCTTTTACTGTGACTGGCATATGTTGCAACTCCAGTGTTTTTGCTTTAAAGTCAGTAAAACACGTTTAACTGTTTCAGTAGCAGATGACAGTTCCATCCTTAGTTCTGAAGTATTATGGAAAACTGTTTCATCGTTGTTAAAGATGGATTTCCTATAGTATGATATAAAAAACAGCTTAGCTACAGGAATCAAATGATTTCTAGTGCTATTACAAACACTTCAGTAGGATCCTTTCTCTCCTGGGAGAACAGCGATTTTATTAGCTATGTGGCTGAGTACCTTATATTCTTCTCTTTCAAAAAATTATGTGTAACTCAGTTTATGGAAAAGATCTTCAGGGAAACTCAGTGACTCCTATAGCTGTAGAAGCATCATTCCTTGAAACACGATATGTCTGAGTGATAATATACTCTTACCAAAGACTAAGGGCCCTAAAGCTCATGTAACAATGGCATTTAAAAAAAAAAAAAACAAGGAGTCTTAGTAATATGTCATAATAAACTCTCATGTTTTGAGCCTATTATGTTGTTCCTAGTGGCTTAAACTGTTTCATTCTTTGGAGAAGATAAATTAGTGCCTATGAAGACAAAAGCAAATAAATGTTCATGAGGTAATTTGCCAATAAATCTTTTATACTAGATTTTGTATTTCTGTAAGTAGCTTGTTTAGAAAATCTAGCATAGTCATAATACATCTGACGCAGAATATCGAAAAATGTATCTTGATTAGTTTAAAAACCAAACTAGTTCTTTCTGTGATGGTTTCCCCCATCCAGTCCCATGACCTCATCCTAATATTCAAAATAATATTTTCCCACAGGTCAGGGGATACAAAAATAAATACATTTCCACAGATGCAAGTTGAAACCATTTAAATGACTATAGCTCACTTCAGAGACGTGCTCCAACAGGAGTTTGCACAGATCACTAAAACAAAGCAAAGACAATCTAGCTATTTTCGACGGCTGGAAGAACAAACTCATACCTCAGGTTATCTGTAGCAGCACATATTGCAATAAGAAAAGCCTAGTGAAACGATGGTTTAAAAAAGGCTCTTGACTCTTCAGGTGACTTCCTTACATTCCCAGAATTATTTTTGGCAGCTAACCCTCTGATAACTTATTCAAGTTTGGGTAAAGAAATGGCTAAGATTATTCTCTATTTCCTTACAATAACCAGGAGTGTTTCAAATACAGCTGAGCCTTAAAAGCAGGTATTTTACTCTTTGGCTTATTTGTTAGATACCATACCTTGCATATGGTAAAACCGCAAAGTTTCTCTCTTACTGACATTTGCATTGAAGCTGAGTGTTTTACCAAGGTAACAGATTATTTTATTGTTCAGCTCTGTCAAAAGCACAATTATGTGAAAAATAAAATGAAATTATGCTCCCTATCACAAGCAGTGAGCACTCTCTCTGCCAAGAGGTGAAGGTTTGGAAGCAGCAGTTCCTAGACACACATCAGCAGTAAAGCTTCCGTAGGTCCCTTGATGCCACTGGGTCCAAGAAATAATATTTAGTCAATGAACTTCCACAAAGGTCATGAGATATCTGTGGGTTTACAGGCCAAAGTCAGCTTCTCTTCCTATTCAACAAGGGTCAAGCAGATCCCAAAGGAAATGACTGACATGTTGCCTGGAGCTATTTACTTGTACTATTAATCCACCTCTAGTTGTATCCTTTCTCCCACATAACCTCCAAATTTTATACAGATTTTTATAGTATTTTAATCTCTAAGGATTTAATTCATTCAAATAAAGTCAGTCTGAGGGGAAACAGCTCAGCTGCATAAGAAAGAAACATCCAGTAACTCTTAGCCACAAGCAGGAACAGTTGGGAGTTTTACTTTGGTTCATTTAGATTTCTTTTAAAAACCTGGGCACTGCTGGTCCCTGAGATTTTGGTACAATTTTGAGATTTAGGCATAGTTTTTGAGACTCATAGCAAACACAGAGGGAAGACAAAAACTACATGAAAGGTTCTAGCAGAGCAGCAACACAATAGTCAAAACAAACAAACAAAAAACCTGGCTGCATTCCTTGATAACTTTGAAAACATATTCCCTGATAGCTTTGAAAACTAGCAAGCTTTCTGCAGCAAACTTGTCCTGTCCACACTAGCTCAGGCCCACCAAAGCCAGCGAGCCTCTCTGCTGCCCACAGTAAATGTTACAGAGGGCATCACCATCTCCAGCATCCATTATCCCAGGGAAGAGTCTTTCTGAACCCAGCATCTAGACCAAGTGAGATGAACTTTGTAAGACCTGCATCTGTAACATGTAAAATACTTTGAAAACAGACAGTGCTCTTAAATCAGAATATCAAAAGGAGACAAGACATACCTCATGAGACAGCACATCCACCCAACCCCAAATTCAGCCTGACAACAGCCAACACCACCTCAGGTGCCAGACTGCTAATTAACTCCCCAGGTGGAGTGAATTTGAGGAAAATCTTTCCTAATTCCTGATTGCTGGGCTGCAGTGTGAGCCAGGAGGGTTTGAAGCCTTCCAAATCTCTGCTTTTTCCTTTTGGTGTTTACTATCACTTTCTCATTTCCCCTTTTCATTATACTCCATTTACAAACATTGGCTAGAGTCTCATCCATGCTGCTTTTATGTATTTTAAAGATATGAAAACTGCATGTGGGAACAACAGTGAAGTGCTCGCTCTCAGCCTCAATGTCTTGTTGCATGTAGAAAAGAATCCCATTTCTTGCTGTCACTCTCAGCTCCTTATTTTGGTTGCCAGTAGCATCAGCACAAAACACGAGGATGTTCTCACACTCTGGGGGCTTCATTTCACATCCTTTGACACGGATGCTATTATACCACTACGAAAAGCTTAACATCTGCTAAATTGAAGTACAGAGAAGTGTGGTGACTTCTCTCACACCTGGAAACAGCTTCATCGTTTAGGCTACAGGTTTGATCCTGGGTCTGATTCCAAGTCCTCAATGATAATTAGTAGTCTACTTTTCCTCAGCTTATCACATGTACACTGAAAATAAAATTTAAATTAAATTAATTTCAATTGAAACTCAAACTTCTAAAGGTTAAAAATGCCACATATACTGAAGCTGGAGCTATCTTTTTCTTTCTTTGTTCATTCATTTTGAAAATTGAAGGAGATAAGGGTATACACTAAAATTAAATTTAATTGCTGCCACACAATTATGATAAACTGATAACTTCTACTATGACTCCTAGAACTGCATGTGTGATACAGACATATTCAAAGGAAAAATCATCCCACCTCACCCTCTTTAATTTGTTCCTCCTAGGAGCCCTACTTCAGGTGTTGTGCCGAAGTGCCAAAGTGGGAGGCTGGGAACATAGTGGGTGTATGCTCCTGTAAGATGTCTGCGTCAGGGCTGGGCTTTCTCTGTCCTTGTACCCCTCACTGCAATTCGTACTGCTACTGACCCAGGCCTGTGCCCAGCTGCAGTCAATATTGTCCTGGAAATCATGAGAAAATTTGTGGGGTTTTTTTACTGTTAGTAACGCAGCCAAACCAGCACTACCTAGAAGGTGGAAAGATGCAAGGGCTTTTCACCCTGAAGAATGTCAACCCTCATCTACAACCAATGGACATGTTAGAAAACATTTTAAAAATAAATCACTTTGCAATAATAGTTCTATATTCAAGACTGTCAGACACTTGGATGCTGAGAGCATGCTGCAGCACTGCCCCAGGAAGACATCTGGAGAGCACTGGTGAATCAGTGTACAGCAAGGACTGGCCACCCAGCCCGCCCTGAAGGTACCTGGAGATGCACATGCACACATGGAACAGAGGAAACCACTCCGCTGACAGACACAGACCTAGTTATGTGCTAGAATCAGCACCTTGGGACCTCAGCAAAGAAAGCCAACACCAAAAAACTTGTGGGACACCAGAGGAGTTTCCATGAGTTACGCTTCTGCGTGCCTTCCTTGCAAGCCTGCTCTGGAGAGTGCTCAAGATGAAGGGCAGCCAGAAGCATCGCTGTCACTTGGCTCAGTTTCTATGGGAGACCCACTCCAGCTCAGATACTGGGCAGAGTCTGAGTATAACCTGGGCACCTCTGTTTTAAGAGAGAAGAATTTACCCTCTTCCCCAAACTGTACTGTACTGTCTGCCTGTAACACTGACTCTTACTTGTGCCATTTTCTAGAAGTCCCAAAGCCTTGGGATCTTTTTCAATTTCCCCAGATACTGTCTTGGCACCGGCACAAGATTTCAGTGCGCTGAAATTTCATTTATCATTCTTAACTGATCAACAATAGATAACAAATGTTATTCCTCACAATTGGCTAAAATTCTGCACCATGTTCTCACTTGTAAAACAAGCATTTAACTGTGTTTGTATCCTTCTGGCCTTATGTCATGGTGTTGAGAAAGAAGATCCTGTTCTAGGAAGAAGAAATTTGCAATGAACTTGAAGCTATCCTGACCGCAAATTTGTAGACCAATACTGCTCCATGCAACCACAACGCATTAACTAAGTTTATTTTAATAAAATGTTCATTAAAACGCTATTAGATATAATCCACAACATCCATGCTGCTGTCAAAATTTCTGCCATTAAGTCTGCTGAAAACTCATCTCAGTAAAAACCCATCATACTTATTATTCAATCCATAAATGTCTGAATAAAGAGTGGAGGAGAAGGATGAATCAGAAACGGAAGTCTGTAGAAACAGCAGTGCTCAAGCTGTGAGTTGCACCAGCAGCCTCCTCATCAGACGTAAATCACTGCTGTTAAACCAGCTTGCTGTAGCCATGACTTGACTGAAGTAATAGCAAAGAAAACAGTAGTCATTACAGCACAGAACAGGTAAAACACACAAATGAAACAATGTCTGGAGCAGTTCAACCTCAGGGGGGTAATAAACTTGAACTAATTTCATTAAAAAGAGCTTGAAGGTTTAGGAAAGGAAACAAGAGACAGTTTATAAGTTACAAGAAAAGAACAGAGGGTTGAAATGACACTGTCGGGTTTTTTTCTGGCACCAGTTCTTAAATAACCTCAGTTTCTGCCAGTCTTTCCCCATGAGCTCAGAAGGCTGTCGTGGCCTCATGACTCCATACTCTAATACCAACACTTCTGGCTCCCCTAGTTGTAGAATATGTTGGGTCTCTTTGATGACTTCATTCAAAGTACATCTGATTTTGTTGAGTGCCACATCAGTGTGCTCACAGACTCAGACTGAGAGACTCAGGACTTGTATTTTTTCCTCAGTAGCTGCAAAGTTTGGCACACCCTGATCTGGTCTGGACATATCCAGGCAGTTCATAGGAATGGGTACTACTCAGTATGAGACATAGGTGACATTTTCAGAGGATCATGTCCGTCAGGGCTCTGACCTATGCAGATGACTAGCTCTTCTCCATCCAGATGTTCTATATCAGAAGTGTTACATTTATATCTTACAAGCCTGTGAATCAGAAATTCAAATGCCTTTGCAGGGCACCTCTCCCAAAAGCGCTGGCAAAGCTCTTGAAAATACTTCTCATTTTTGGCTGGCCTTTCTCAGCAACTCTATGGGTCAATCAGCTGAAATCCCCAGCTAGATTCAAGCAGCATGCTTAGCGAAACCATCTGAAATGTGGGACGGCTCATAAACAAAACAAACAAAAAGCAGTCTGCATCATATCATTTGGAGGAACACAACTGAAGCAGTCCATTTTGGAGATATCCAATCTAGTATAATTTCTGTTTCTGTCAAACCAAGTAGGTCAACGGCATGTCTACAGATGACACAGCATGTTATCATTGCTTAAACCTTCATAAAACATGGGACAGCTGGCATAATGCTTAACAAAAATAAATATTATGACATGAAATGCTAATGTTGCTCCTTATCTAAGAACATTAATAATGCTTTGCATATATTCATCCAAGTCTACAAGGCAGGAAATATGTATGTATATTTGTGAGAGGATGAAAGGATAAACTGAGTAAACAAAACATTAGCAGGGCTGATAGAACAGAGTGACAGGGTAGGGAATAGATGTTCAATGTTCATTAAATGCTGCACTGCAAAATTAACCTGAAAGCATTTTGAGATAGAGCAAAGAAGCCACCATGTATATGGTGTAGTATAATGATACATCTGAATGTTGCTTGTAATTCCTTACACTTATCATATATACTTGCATCTATATATTTACATGCATTCTATACATCTGTAAGAAAAGGAGCACCAAGGAGCACTGGTGTTTTATACACAGATTCTTTTTTGCTTATAACCTAAGTGGTATTTAGAAGCAATATTGAAATCATCATATACAAATAATACACTGCATCTGCTTATTGATGGGCAGAGAGATAAACAATCCAAGTTCCACAACCATTCTCTGGTTAAGAATCCTTCCTATTTTAGAAGCTGTAGAGAAAGTAACTATAGTCAAAATATGAGGTCTGCATATAACAAAAATTATACCATTATGTTCTTTAATTTTTCTCATACAGCTTTTTGTTAATATTTTGTTGGAAGGACCTGTACCTGCTATATTTAATAAACACTATTCCAGCCAGCCAATTTCACTCACATAGGTGGCAATAAAGAATAAAGGAATAAAGCAGACTCTGGTATGACATGAATGACAGTCATAAGAAAATAGCTTTATTATTTACTACTAGGTGTTAAAAGACTCTGTCATTTATGATTATTAATTTTGTGGAGCTTACCCTGATTCTACTAACTAACTTGTTTTTTTCTGGATAAGGCAACAAGAAAAGCAGCTAACAAGTAACAAACACACCTTTCTCCTTAAAATGCAATTTACTTGTAACAGTTAGATTAAAGTATTTCTAGATATGGAGAGATAACATTTATAAGTAAAACAGTAAAAAATGCAAGCCAATTATCTCATTGAAGATAGTGTATTCAATTAACTCATTTCTTATATACAGGACTAAAACCATTATTTTCAATCCATTTACTATAGAAAACTATTTTCTTTCTAAGACATGCAAGTACACTAATAAGATCCATTTTTCCTGTGAAAGTGTTTTCAGCTAACATACAAAAGATCAAAGATGCATAAGAGAGCTTTGTGTCTTCTGAAATGAAGGCTGACGCTGATTTATGGAAAGTGTGGCTATATATAAATGGAAAAAACCACTGAAATGAGTGTAATGACAGCATCACAGCAAAAAAAATGAAATAGCTGATAAAAAAAGTTCTGCAGTGAATCAAACACTTTATTTCTGACCCCTTTAGTTCTTTTTGCTCAATAAATTAAAACAGTAATTCCATTAAATTTCAATTTACTCACAGGGCTAACATTTTACCTGGAAAACTGGAGTTAGATGATGCAGTTACAAAAGTCCTAAGAAAGACATAGAATATATTTTATGATGTGTGTCCATAGCCCCAAGATTAAGGAATACACAGGCTTTGGCACAAATTCTCTAGATACAACTCTGCCTCTCAGAGCAAAATTAACACTATGGAATCGTACTGCTATTTGTGAGAGTGCCAGGAACTGAAGCCACATCTTGTCATTTTTGGAAGATCATTTTGGGTCAGACTTCTTCAACTCATCAGTGTCACAGCTCTGATCTCAACTTGGACAGCAGCTGAGCAATCAGCTGCAGCCTTTCTGCTAAACCTTCACTCACCAAACAGGGAACAGCAGTAAATTGTAACCGGACTGAGAACTCCAGCACTCACCATAGCAGTTTAATTAGTCCAGTTCCGGATAAATGCCAACAAGGAGAATTTTACCAAAGCATTGTTACTTTTAATTTCACCTGAATAGGATAAATAACAAGCCAATCAAAATAAGTCCATAATACTCTCTATGAGCCTCTGTTCCTATCGGTGTCCCTGCATTCTTTTCTAAACCTGTAGTACGCGCAGGCTAATGCAGTCCTATGTATTCAGAATATGTTTAATCTTGCCTTTTTCTCTTGCCTGAAAAAAAACCAAACAAACAACACTCTCAAAGATATTTATTAAAAATGTACGTTTTCTGAAGACATTAATGTTTGTAAAATTCTTTCAGACTCTTGACTAATAATGGCAAATAAGAACATGGCAGATGGAAAGCTTCAGAAAAGTGGAATATGCCTTAAGTCATGAAAATTTAATAAGGTTCCTTATTACCACTTACCAAAAATCTCAAAATCAATCAGATTCATTGTATAATATCTAATGATCTTTCATGCAACTGTTTTTTAATGTAAGTTCAGACATGGATCTGCAAATTACACAGGGTTTCTGCTTTATACCTCTCCATTTGTAATAAGGAACTTTTTAGACAACCCGTTGCTCTTAATTTGCTGAACACATTATCATAGTTGCTTCCTCTGGGGCTTCCCTTGCTACTGATGAAATAGTGTCTGGGCCACCATTTAATGGGTGATGGAAGATCACAGTGGACATACTGGCAGCATAGTTGTTAGACTTTTAGCAACAGCAAAACACATTAACTGTCCCCGTGAATTTTTGCACCTGAGGAGTAAGGATTGCTGTCAAACACCACCCTGCAGTGGCCTTCACACACCGCAGTCCCCTCCACCCTGTTGCTTTCTCTCAGTGTCCTCCACAGTCCATGGCTTTTCCTCACTTGTAGGAAGCAGCTCCTTCTCAAACACATCAGGACAATCCTGGCAATCTTATGGCAAACCCAACGGTGTGCCAGCAACGACCTTCCACTCCAACCCTTGCCACAATCACAGATCAGCAGCTTCCACCTTCTCTGGAAGCCCCCAACAGCTCCTTCCCAGTGCACACCTTCCCGGGGACATGTAGCTGTTAACCAAGCTTTACAATTTCTTCAGTCTAAAAGAAAAAAAAAAAAGCACCCCAGTTTTCATCCTGCTCCAGATACAGCTAAATGCTGAGCTAGCCCTTATCTACTTGCCACTCCAACATTTACCCAACCCTTCTGCAAGCTGCTGGAGAGTGCATCTACTGGCCAGGTACCCAGTTGAGAGCATTCAAAGAACAGAGACAGCCAGGAACAGGCAGGCAAAAAGGAGAAAACTGATGGAAGGAAAATCTCTTGACAACCATGGGAAAGAAGTGAAATATGAGAGCCATATGGGTGAGCAGTTGGATGTCCCACTTCAAGGCAGGGAGAAGAAGAATTTGAATGCTGGCTTACCCATAAGCCAGATGAATAACTGTCATGGAGCTGTCTCATGATGGGCCTTTATCTCTCTGATACTGATCAGAACTTCCACCCTGTCACATAACAGTAAATGAAAGTTTAGCAAAATCTCCCTGTTCCTATGGAAAGTTTTGACTACAAAGAATTTAAAAGCATTTGTAAAGATTTCAAGCAATTTGTGATGAAAATCTGTTTCACTGGAATATTCTGATCAGTATCTCTAAAATGTTCAGTTTCAGTTTCAGACAGATGGGAACCTCTTATAGTACAATCCAGCAATAAACAGTGGAAAAAACCAGCTATTATCCTCTTCTTGGGAGTTACCTTCATTTCTACGAGTAGCAGTTTACATTCATCATGCAGCTGCTGCAAGTGAGCCTTGCAGTTTGAGACGCATCATATATTCGGCAGCACTGAGATCACAGTGACGTGCAAGGCAAGGCAAGAGAATCACCCCTTCATCCATTCCAAAAATACTCCTGTTACAGCCAGCAGGAGCACACGCTGCAGCCGATCCATCCACCACCAAAAAGACCCAAGTTGTATTTCCAACTGCTCCATTTTCCCAAGACTGAAGGACACCACAGAGACAGGTACATCACTAAAGTTCTCAGTTGCTCATTTGTTTTTAAACATTGATGTTATTTTTCTCTGTAATAGCCTCAGAGTAACACAACAGACGAGCAGGCACTCACCCTGTTAGTATGCGTAAAAGGCTACAGAGGCTCTGTGAAAAATTCACTGTAGCAGAAGCAGAGACACAGGAATCATGATTGTAAGTAGAAACAGAAGAAAACCACACTTGTGCTAAAGTGTGTCTGAATATATATAAATATATATATATGCATGTGGGAAGGGGGAAAGCTTGGGTGTTCACAGAATTATATTTTCCTTGCAGCTAGGAATAATATATTTCTGATATATCACTTTCCAGCTAAATGTCTGAAGGTATTTTACTTAAAAGGCAGGCATCATTGTCATCATTTCCTTGTGAAAGATAGAGAAACTGAGGTACTGGGAAAGAGCATGACTTGTCTAAATTCACGCAGCAACCCATTAGAAGAGCTCAGACTACAATTGCCATGTCCTCATGCTCAGGCCAGTGTCCCACACAGTAGCAACACTGCTCCTGCACACCAGACCCCACATGTGGGCTGTAGCAGAGAATTAGTCTGATCAGAAGAGATTGCAGCCCACAGGCTGAGGAACAGTGTTGTGAGATTTGTGATATTCTTAATGTACATTGTACTGAGGTTAACTTGATAGTGCCTTTCTGTTACATATATACACAGGCAAATCATTAATGTAAAATCATCCAAGTCTTTATTTTCGCTAAATAACATGCATGGCAGGAACTTTTGTCTCCTCCATCAGCTCTGGAGAAGTCCAGTACCTATTTTCTGGCTGCAGTTACTTTATGATCACAGTCAAGATGAGAGTGACAGATATGTGACAGTGAGGCATTCCAATTTTATCCTTGCCACTGCAAATACTTTTTGTCCCTGAATACATTTCAATATATTTATGGTAATATCACACTGAGGTGATAGGACTGAAGACAGACAGACACAAAGATGAGATGCAGACCATAGTATTATTCTGAGTATTCTCCAGATTTGTAGCTGTTTCTATTCTAGACATCTCCTGCACTAGATGGAGATAAAAGCAACAAGTGAAATGCAACCTTTTCTCCAATGTATATGCCAAAACGTCTTGCAGGGCTGCACAGAACTAAAGTTGTCTTAGCTCTTTTGTAGTTTTACTACCATGATTTGTTCATTTAATTTGTGATGGAAATAGCATGTTTGAATTAACATTATTCATTACTTCAGCTTCTTCTACAATTTCATTTGTCCTCCTGAAACTCTCAATTGAGTTTCCTTACGCTATAAATAAAGATCTCTTGGGATCCTGGATCTTGCCTTCTGAACAAAAATTTCAGTGACTCATTCTCATACATATTTTCTTCCATATCTTCATCACAGGCAAATGTTCATGCTCATTCCAAAAGGTCAGAAGGAAAGAAGTCGTGACTAGTTTCCTCTCAGAAGTAGGTCAGAATGCTCTTTCCTTAGATGTCCTTATACAAAGGTGAGTTATTTTTTAACCAGAAACTGTTGGAGTAGTTCCTGGTAACGACTAAATCTCCTTAAGCCACCAAGATGCTGGGTAATTCTTACCCAAAAAAGGAAAGTTGCTAATCAGAAGAGTGGTGCCAGACTGACTGACAAGTCTAATGACTTCATTTGGCATCGCTAACTTGTAAGCTAGTCGACGCCTTATTGAATTGTTTTTTTCTAGTGGATATGTATGGTGCCGGAGTCAAGGATGTCATTCTTAATTACAACAAATATTAACCTGAGTAATAGACTTGGAATGGACAAAGTTTGCAGAAGCTCTGCCTGCTGGGGACATAAATTATCCAAACAATGTCCCATATATCAGCTCATCAACAGATTATTTCTAAAGGATAACTTCTTATTTGTTTGAAACATGTATTTTGTATAATTAAAAAACTCAGGGACAAGAAATCACTGGCAAGATCTCAAAAAAATAATTTGTGAGGATGCTATCAAGTGCCTGGTCCTTTTTCACATACTGCAATGTACTGTATCCATTGGTGCCTTCAGCATTTCCACAAGACTCCTGTTGTATGTTCCTCCACACACTTCTGAAAGATTTGTGCAGACAGTTTCACTCACAGAGCTCTCAGGTATTTCTCTGATCTTCCTCTGGACACAGTTACTCGTAGTCCTCCTTCGTCGTTTGGTTCTTTACACCAAACACTAGCAAGTTAATGAGATGTTTTCCAGGACAGGTGGTTATGACTGCATGATCATGCATTGCCTGATGCTGGTGAGGGACAGCTTATAGAATGAGCTTGCAAAACTCTCTGAAACTATTCCTGATGGATCAAAACTGCTACCTTTAGCTCACTTTTATTTCTGATTCAGTGACTTCTGAGACTTTCAAGAGTATCTCTTGCAATGAGCATGTAAAAAATGTGAATTCCATAAAAATTCAACTTAGTAACTCGGTTAAGCAATAGCTTCAAGCAGCTGCATTCTGCAGCACCACACTGCTTTGCTTTTGGTAAATGAATCCAAGAGTCGACATTTGTGCATTTATAGGCCTTTTAAGGGAAAGGCCCTTATCTTGCATGCCTAGTGTTACAGCTGTATTGTTTCTGTAAGAAAATGACAAATCGATAACTGTGTTTACCTTTAATAAATTATTGATAGCTCTGTGAGGTATCTAAAGTAGAGTGCTACTGAACTACGCAATCTCTGCTCTACACTAAGCTCTACAACGCTGCCAGTAAACCCTCATGTTATAGTCAAGGTCCTGGTTACAGACTATAAATTTCTTAATAGCTTGAATTCCATCAGCTCTCCTTCTCTGTCCTGCTGTACAGACTGCATTTAGCACTGCATTTAGCACTACGAGGCAACAGTTCCAGTGATGAGACTCCAGAGGGTCTGGGACACAGGGTCAGGCTGCTCACAGGAGTCACCAGCCCACCTGCCTGGTGGCTTTAGCCAGGATTGGCAACTGGACCGTTGTTCACACTTCTTGACAATGATCAAATCATTTTTCTCCTGTTGGAGAGTATTTCTTGTTGCTGTCTGGTTTTAGTTGCTGATGCTAAAAAGGATTATAAAGCATAAACTCCACATAACGATAAATTTTTCTGACTCCAAATTATGTGTAGCAAATCTTGGCGCTGCACTAGTAGGTACAATGTACCTGTGCAATCCATATTAAACATCTAGACCGCTTGGGCACCTGTAGAAGTAGTGAAATAACCAAAGTGAGACCTGCCAAGATGGTTTGTAGGTTTTCTTCATTCTCTCCTTTGCAATATGGAGGGATCAGGTGGTTTCCCTGGCTTGAACCCATTATGCAATGGTTCTAAACCCATCTGCACTCTCCTGATTTGCACTGGTGTGGGACGTGTGTGGATAAGCAGCAGCCAGATCTCACATGTCCCTCTGTTAAACCACAGGAATATGAAAGTAGAAGAGATTATTTTAGCTCTACAAAATAAAGCCATTCTCATTGTTCTCTTACACTACCACAAACTATTAGACAATACACAATGCAGTTCACTTTTATATCTAATGTACACTAAATTAGTATTAAATAGAATTAGGTCTTTCCCGGATGCTTTAATAGTAGATATCATTATTCCAAATCTTGACAGGAATAAGACAAGAAACAGATGTTTCCTTTCACCTAATTTTTCTCTGGAGAAATAAGGAGTGGTTATAAATTTTTATGGCTTCTCACAAGAACAAAATATGGAAAAAATATCAGATTCATGAATATTTAACATTAATTCAAAGAAGAGTTCAGTGTTAATTTTAACAGAAAATACAAGCCCAACTCTAATTCTTGTCTTTGAATTTCTCGCAGTTCCACCTGTAAGTACATGTTCTATCTACTGAGCACTGAACTGTCACTGATGCACTGGCTAATACTGAAAAATTCATTTATTTCTTCTCTTACACTCATCTCTGAAAGATGTAGTCGCATGTACTTCTTTTATTTACTTTGAATGGTGTGAAACCACTAGTGTGTATTTTAAAGTATTATGACATGTATATATGCATTCAAAATACTATTGTAAAGGAGAAGAATCTGTAGCACTTAAATACCTGGCTCTCAAGCTGAGTCTTAATAAGGTACTATGGAAGAGGGAATATCTTGATTCACCACTTAAACAGGAGTCTCTGGTTGTCCTTGCAAGAAAAGACACAAAAGAGACAGATTCTCTCAGCAAGTTCCAGACTACAGAATGGTGCAAAATTTTCTTGCTCCTGGTTAGATTAACAGACTATTTGGAGTGGCACATTTGAATGTACAAAAGAAATCACTGTTCCAGTTCTTTTTCCTATGTTTGCTAAAAAGTTCTCTTTCTTTCATTCCCTCATTGTATAGTATAGAGGTCCTCTTTGTCCTTTACTTCTTTATTATCTTAATGTTTCAACACTGAACCAAAGAAGCTTTCTATCTGTTTGCAATCCTTCTCCAAGCAATTCTGCCATTTAACATTGTAATTTTTACTATGAGTTCAGCAAAGGAAAGACGGGACAATTACTGAGATAAGGAGGAGAAATACGAGTTTCCAGCTTCTCCAGGATTTTTGCTGGAACCAGGAACCAATAAGAAAGGAAGACTAGACTCGCTTTTTTATCTCAGATATATCCATATTTTAACAAAACCAGAAGTCAAAAATACTTCAAGAATTTTTAAAAATGGCTTAATTCCAATAAATATATCCTGGAATACATCTAAATACCAATTTATGAAAAGGAACAGATCAAACTAGATTATAAATTGACATTGATTTCTTTGAATGAAGATCTAGGGTCTATATTTTAAGGCCTGTATTATTGCAGAAATAAAACTCAGTCAGTGACTCTCCCAGGCATTTTCATCAAGGCAAAACATCAGAATGGGTTGGTATATCACCACAGCAAGATGAATTTCAGCATTTATCAGCAGTAAGTCCCCATCCACTTATTGGCAATGAGATATTTATGCTGCAATTGCAAATTCTGAATGTCATAAAGATGTAAGGAAGTACTGTGCACACCATGATCAGAACTTAGTGAAATGGAAACAGATGAAAAAGGAGTTGTTTTTTTTTTTTTTAATGAAATATTGGTCTTTTGCAAAAATGTACCAACCCGTAAAATTCAAGTTTAGATTTCATATGCGCCAGCACTTTGGGACCCAAATTGCTATGACCTGCTAGAGGCAGAATAAACCATCCGGATATTTAAAAACAAAGGGAGGGCGATCATCAGGCTCAGAAATAGTCCTGGCTCTCACACACAGACTAGAGGGAAGTTTTCAGAAGTTTCTAAGGGCCAATAACACATTCTGGTGCTTAAGGACAAAGGTCAAACATATCGAGACAGCACAATTCCCACTTGGTGCAACTACAGAAATCTTTAAAAAATCTCTTACCCAGCCACATTTCTGTTCTGTGAAAAATATTACTCTAGAGTCAGCACCCAATTATTAGAAAGAAGAAATGGCTCAGAAGAAGGCACAAAAATGAGGCTAATTACTTATAATCTCCTAGTATGAGAAGCTTCTATCCAGCCTGAGTTTACCTTGAAGTTTATTTCTCAAGGCATGGGTATTTATAACACTGCGGTCAGCTTAGCTAGTTTATCAGTGATTGTTTTGTTAGCCACATAAATGTCTAATCTACTTCTTATCTTGCACAGCTCTTGGCACAATGTTGTTTTATGACAGTGAGGAACATGAGTTATGTGTTTTAAATGTTTTTCTTTTTTAAACATTTAATTACTGTCCTTTGAATGACACATTAAATATTTGAAATGAAGACTAATTTATTTAATCTGAATACCTTCTTTAAAGAAAACTGTGCAACCTGTATTAATTTTAATTTTTATGATCTAGAACAGACTATAACACGGAGATTAAAATCTCAAGTTCATTTCATTGTAATTCTATTCTAAAAGATCCAAGTTATGAGATAGCTTAAATGTATAGGAAAAGAAAGGATTATTTCAGGAGAGCCTGGTATCCCCCTCCCTCCTCACCACCACAATTCAACTGCTTTACCGTGGAAGCCCAGGTGAGCATCCAACAAGACCTTGTGTTCACCAGTAAGATCTAATGAGAGGTGAAGGTGCTGAGAGCCTTGCAGAACAGTTCAAATAAAGTGTAGCAACTTCCTGAATGCATTATGATGGCATTTAACATGGTGGCTTCTGGGCAGGCATGGACAGACCTGTCTCACTCCACTCATACTTCTCCTCACACACTCCACCTCTGGCCAAGAAGCCACATAGCTATCTCCCATCATCTTCAGCTATCACGGCTGTTCCCCTGCTGGGCTGAGAAGGCTAACAGTCAGCCCATGCAAAACATAAGCACTGAAAATCATCTGGTTCCCATAAATGTCCCCTAATTGGATTAAATTTCTGAAAGATTGCACGTGTCAAAGATTTCACAAAGGTTCAGGACTCATCTCCAGCTGGGATCAGGAGGAAATACTCTTTCCTCAGTGCAGTCTAGCACAGCATTGTAAGGGATTTATGCTTTGTTTTGGACAGCTTCTGTCTAGGTTATCATTGCAGATGTGGTACAGGCAGCCATGACTAACCAGCACACTTCTGCTACAGGTTTATTTTATTACACTCACCAAAGACAAAATCACTCTTTTTGTAATAACCTTCTCATAAAATACCTAGTCTGTGTTCTGCTGTGTTTTATTTAAAGTGTGAGTCCTTGAGTGGTCCAAGCTTTTCAGTCACTTGAATGCCAAGTGATGTCTGTCATGAGCTGGCAACTGACTTAGCCAGGGTTTCTTTTAGGCACCTGAGCCATGCCAAACTTTGTAGTATGGAATGTTTAGGCTGATGGAACTGGGATTCATTCTTAGCTTACAAATCAATAGGTTTATGAAAGAATCCAAACATATTTTTAAAAGTCACAGCTAGGACTGCGGGAAAACCTGACTATTAAGAAAGGATGAAAGATGAGAAGGAAATAAAATAGGACTTCTGATCAGCCAAAGTACCAACCATTATTAGAAATCCATTACAGGGAGCACTGTGTACCCTGCACTGCCAGTTAGCCAGTATTGACCATGGCAAGTCCATGTGTCCAAGCTGTGTAGTTTATGTACCCAAAGTCAGATCCCTGTGAAAATGGCTCCTGAAGACTGAGCTAACTGATGTTCACCTCCCACTGCCCAGCTGAGAATTCTTAGACTATATCAGTGGTTTGAGAAGGCGAATAAGCTCCTAACTAACTAATGCAGTCTTGTAGAATTAGAGAGAGATTCCTGAATCTAACACACATTTTCCTTTCATCCCTTTTAATTTCAAGGCATAATTCATAAGGACTATGGTCTCTATTTTGGGGTGGAGGCTGTTTTTTCTACAAGGCATACATATTTCAAGCAACAATTGAGATGGTGCAAGAAAACCTATTGAAAAGTTTCCCCTTCTTCTCCTGCATTGACAGCTTTGATCCACGTTGTTCTGGTTAGCCACCCTGTGGTATAATAGCAACTAAGTGACCAAAACTCTAGACAGAGAAGAAAAGAGGAAACCAGTCAAGACTGTGCATTGTACAACCAGAGCAGCGGCACATCCAGAGCAGGGGCAGTTCTGCCACACCAGATCACCAAGCACGGGGCTTTTTTGCAAGCACTTTTCTTACACTGATATTCTATGACCAATTTTCACTATTTCGCATTCACACAAAAAATCAGTACAACGCTATAATCCTGCACATGTATCAAACACAGCTTCACGTTTTTTTCTTATTTTTAGTAAAGATATCCCACGCTTTATATGAGTAACTTAGAATATTTTTTGCTGCATTATGGTTTGTCAGAACATCTTGTCAGCTAATATTATCTTCCAATAGCTCTGTGATCTTCCCATAGTTTGCAATCAGCTCCAAGCCAGTGTGACTTCCTGGAAAAAGTCAAAGGAGGCTCAATAAAATGAAATTTTTTTCCAGCACAAGAACTACTTTTTATGCTCCCAGAAATGTGCTATTGTTCAATGCCAGTAGGTGGAAACACTGAAGAGACCTGCAATTTATAAAAGAACAACATGAGTGATTGTTCCTGCAGAAACTTTTTTTTTTTTTTGCAATAGGGGATGTTACAGGATAGAACCATGTGTTTTATTTCACTGGTAATTCCAGTGAAACCGCAAGCAGAAAATAAGTTCTCTGCATGAATTGATAAGAGGGTCATAAATAATAAGAAAATTATACCCTGTAAGCCAGTCTGCTAGCAGACCAAGAAGAAAAGTCAGGACTTCAAAAGTTCTCACTTTTTTTCTCATCCTCTAGTGATACTTATCTATATTTATCTAACTCTGTGATAGTTACTTCTCCAGCAGTTTTAGTCCTCTCCTGGGAAGATGCCAAGTATATTACCTTGGAGCAGGCAGAAGTGTTGAGTTTTGGTATTTTTTAATATCAGCAACCCACTGACCTAGTTCAAGCAGCCTGAAGGAGCCTGTTTACAGCTGTTTATCGGTGCTATTGGCTAAGTGATGCTTTGTTTTTGTAGCAAGAGGGTGTGCAGGCTAGAGATGCTACTGGAGCTTGAGGAAGATGGTAAGAGATCGTCTTCTGAGTAGCTGTGCTCTGCCCTCTCCTTTCTCCCCAACTCCAGGGAGCAGAAGGCAGGTGGCAAAAGAGAGCAAATGGTCATGGACCACATGATCAAAACATGGAGGTAGATAAATGGAAAAAATGCATAGTTTAGATAAAGCATAGAGAAAAGGTATGGAGAGACTCAGAGGCAGCACCTCGTTACTCTGGTTTTCTCTTGTTTTGGGGAGGACCAAACAGCTTGAAGTCATCTGTGCTTCTAGGTTGCTATGGTGATACTGTGTTGTGATACCCAGAGAAAGACTGGAGCCGGCTGAGATTAGCAGGTCCTCGCCCCGTCTTTGCTCTTTCTGGGTCTGTTCAGTGCACTGCCTGGTTGCAAACCGTGTACTTCATGAAAATCAGGTAAGACTTTCAGAGCAGAAGACACAAGCCAGTGCCTGTCTGTCTAAAGCTCCTCCTGTCAGTGCACTTGCGGAAGGATGGTTATGTGAGCCACGGGACAGTTGGCAGCCTGAGGGGAACCTGTGCGCTGAACTGGCCCCACGGTTTCTGAGGAAGTGCAGTCGGCATTATAAGAGCAGCATCCCCCAAAACCGTCTCAGGGACCTGTAACACCGAGGTTTGTCTTTAGAGAGGATGTAATTTGCAATACCGTGAATTCCACAATGGTGTGTCTTTTTTTGGTTTGGTTTGGTTTGGTTTTTTTTTTAATTCAACTGCTCAGTGACATTTTTCTAAAGACTGACAGCATTAAGTGGGTCCATCACCTTCCCAAGCATTTTTAAGCTGAAAACTACACATACAGACATGCGCTCATTCCTCCTGCTGCTGGTGAGAGAGAGGCTGTGTTATTTTCTCTCTAAGGCAGGGACATACTTCTCCCAGACTTCCAAATATTCATTTTTTACTATACCTAAATGCATAGCCCCTTTCCCTCTGCCCAAAAAAGTTCAGCTGACATCATCCTCATGAAGTCTGTGTCTGATATAGGCCCTATATCAGTAATTGGTAATTGTGGGGGTGTTTAGCACAGCTCTAGCAGAAATGCGCAGCTAAAGGAGTGTGAGAAGAAACATGGTTTAGTGTGGGAAATAAGCCCGCAAAACCTAAATCTGGGAGAGGATTTAAGAGCCAGTGACAACATAAAAAGCATAGTATTTTAGTTGACTACGTTTTACTTAGAAAATGTTCTTTAAATTCTGTTTACATAAAAATGACAAGCACTGAACCACAGCAAAAAAAAAAACCAACAACCAAAAACGAAACAAAAAACATTATTCAAAATTGCAAACATTTTCAATCTTCTTTTGGCAAGTTCAAGCTAATAACCTTAGCTCTTAATCCTATGATATGTTTTTCTTACTCTGAAAATAAAACCACAAGTTTCTAACTATCATTACTGGGTCAACTGAAAATTAGCATTTGAAAAGCTTTTTTTCTTTTCTTATAATGGAAATTGACCGTTTCCTTAGGCTCAGGGGATATGTGCACACATTCAAATGAAACTAGCTTCTGCTCAACCATGAAATATAAGGAAACTATAATTCTGTGTACTTCCAGTGTCCATGGAAATTTTTCACAATTCTGGCTAAGCCAAAGAGGTTTTCTGTGAAGGACAAAGATCTGCTAATCAGCAGTAATGGAAATGAAATAAAGAAATTTTGTGGAACATATTGTCTATGGATTTTAAGTGGTGTCCAGTGGTCCCTAGAGAGAGAAAGAAGACTTCAGAAAGAACACATGTACTGAATCTCTAGTGACATTTTGCACCATCTGTAATTAATAAAACAAGCAAAAAACCTTCCCCAAGTCCCCCTCCTCACTCCTCTTCTTGGGAATGTTTTAGTATCAGACACAGTGGCAGAGAAGTGAGAAATTTCTACAGCTGTATTCAATGCCGTTCTTGTTGCTTTTGATTTTCATACTTCTTTCATGGGAGGAAGGCTTTCTGGTTTGTGCTGGTATGATAAGAACCAAATGTGATAGCATGTTCACTGCACTGTTCAAGTCAGAGTGAATAAGCTAAACTATTTCTGACACTATAACCTTGTTCTTCTTCAGTCATATCTGTTCATTTTTTCTTTGATTTATCAGGTTTTCTAATTAAATCAAAGACTTAAAAGGAATTATATAAAACTATATGTAGATATACTAATTTAAATTCTATGTCAGCTCATACTCCCATGCCCAGTTAGGAGCAGGCTATACTGTTATTCATCAGTGTCGCAAAAGTGCTCAGAAGTGCTTCTGCTGTGTTTCTGAAACCAGATCAAGATGCATATACATATTTTAAACATCACTTTGAAAAAGAAGAATAAAAGGAACACAGGTCTTTGCAAAACAGAGCCGTGTCAATAGGACTCCTTTTGCATCATTTATCTAACACGATAAAATTAATTCTAAAAGTTCAGCATATTTCATAGTTTGAACTAGTCTAAGAACGCATTAACATGTTCTCCATGTTTCCTCAAAAGCAGGTTCTGTATCCAGTCTTTGCTCCTTCAGCAAGCTCTCAGCAGAAGTACACTGAACAGCTAAAGGACATCCTGTCTTGTTGTACATCATTATTGAAATAATATTGAGTAGAATCTCCACGCTATTAAATTTACCTTTTCATTGAAAACTATGATTCATCTGAATGAAAGTAACTCTGCAATGACTATGATCTGCATTTCTCTGATCAGATGTTTTCGATTGCACTAGCTTGAAGTGCTAGCTTGAACTTGGCAGAAAAGTAGCCTGTTTTTTCACGGTGCCTATTCTATCATTCATCCGAAAGTAGGTAAATAGTTAATGTTCATGTCTGGGTTTCAATACACTCTGCTTTATTATAGCACCTGCCACTGAAGATCTCAAAGCAATTTGTGAACATTAATCAGCTGAGCCTAATGACTATTCAGCCAGTGTGTTATCACACAGACTGGTAAACAGAGATTTGAAAACACATCAGACTTCTCAACAGGGTTGTAAGAGATGAGCAGTAGCTTTGTGTTCCTCTTTGTCCTCTAGAATAGGAATTTTCTGTATGTTCATTCATCTAGAGGGGCACAGAAAGCAGCACTAGTAAGGGAAGCAGACCGGTCCCAGTACTCCTGCCAGCAAAAGACACTGAGCAAAGAAACGCGTTTTAGTCCAGCCACTATCAGTTAGAATCCCTATTCAATTCCCTTCTGCCACTGCTGTTGGCACAGTGTCCTGGACCTTGCCAGCAAGCTGGAACCAGCTGACTCCTGGAAGTTGAAAGATCTGGTTCCTTGGGGCTACAAAATCCTAATGTGCTGTGGCCAAAGCCAGGGAGGAGTTACAGGCCACTCTGTTACTCTTTGCAGGCTGAGCATATCCCACGTTTTGCCAGCTAAAAACTGAAGTAGACCAGTTTACTCCCTCACTGATCTTCTCTTATCCAAACTCTCCACACTTTGCAGTGATCATATTTTCTTACACGTCAAAGGCTGAAACATCATTCTGTGTGGACCTAATGATCCAATCACGCTTTAATCAACATAGCTCAAGCACCAAGAGTGGGAAGATGCAGGCTTCACTGCAGGCTACGCAACCCCACCAGGACACCCACACAAGCAGCTGCTACCACAACCGCGCTGAGAGCGGCACCGAGCGCGCTGCCCTGGCTGCACAAGGCTGGAACCCCACCTCCCGACCTTCCCAGGAGAGAGCCCCCAGCCTCACGAATTCATGGTTTAAACAGACAAGGCAGAGAAACAAAATCAGAAAACACAAACAAAACTGAGTGGTTATGTGGAATCCAGCAAGAACGGCAAGTGTGAAAGATATATGTCCAAAATCAAAGGCTGCTAACTGCTTTTATTAGCAATGAAAGCTCTGCCTTAGAGAGAACAGACAGAATAGCTGAGGCTAAACTCATAAATTGAGTGTTTGTTCCTCTTCCCTTCAGTGACTCCATGACATGTTATCATGTAATCCTCGTAAATGTTTCAAGGAAAAGTTTTTGAACGATAGTGCTTTGCTATAGTCCTTGCTGTTGGGAAAGGCTATACAAACATCTGCCATATAGTCCTCAAATAAAATTCAACCAGAGGTTTTGTTTACATGGTTTGATCTTAAAAGCAGCACTCAGCTGCAACTTTCAGACATAGCTGCCTTATTAAAAATGAACCTTTTATTTTAAACACAGTACATTTTGTAACAGGAAAATCAATATACAGTAACCTAGAGTACTGCAGACAACAGCTGTAGGACATAACCTGATGACAGAAAGTTGAGAACAGTATTTTGGAAGTTATATGTTCAGTTAATCTTTCACCTTTTGTTTTTAATGGCATTGAGCTATAAAGCTCTGAGATTTATCTCCACCTGATGACACAAAGCTACACGAGATGAAGAAACCACTGTTTTCATCATTAAAAGCTATTATCTAAAAAATAAATCGTTACTTTTTTTCTTTTTTTTTTCCCTTTATAGAATACTGCAGGTTTTCCCAGAGCTACAATAAGTTAACAACATTCTCGATCTCACAGCCTTTAGCAAAGATATAGGAACATACTTAAGCATAAAGAGTACCTTGAAAAGACTACTAAATACTTTTCATTGCCTTCGCTTCAGCTGTAGGGGTGCTCAGCTCTGTCAGGGCTGGATTCACAATGCACATATGCTTGGAAAAGTTATCTAGGTAGAAAAGAGGAGATGAAGCCACAGATGTGCCTGGTACACAGAAGCATAGAAAAAACATAAAGATCTCAATAGAGAGTTTTATTTGGATAACCTGTTACTTTTCATTATTAACAGCAAGTTTACAATTAGAAACAGATTGCTCCTTGTATGTTTTTATGCCTTCACTAAATGCTGAATCCATGAACAAACTAGGGATTTTTGGAACCTACCTACTTATCCTTAGAAGGTGGGAGATGATTAGTTCTCTAAACTGGCATGTGATTCGCTTTGATAACAAAATAAAGGCAAAGGGCGCTAGATCATTTTGTACTGAAATTGCTTTTTACACCACATTCCACCGAGTGCGTTTTTCTCAGATAATAAAACTGGTTTTTTTAAAGGTTTTCAATCCAGATTTATGTGGCAAATGCTTTAATTAAGATTGATATATTCCATTTGTTTAGCTTTCAGACTTTGATATGCGAGTTTTCTTAATAACTTGAACTGCATTGCCCTCTAGCGCTGCGACGGGCCGGCCGCCGTGATGTCACCAGCACAGGCAGCGAGCGCAGGCAGCAGCTCGGGCAGAGCTGCCTCGACACTGACAAACCCTGCTTGGGGACGCATGTCACCGCAGCTAGACAGGGGCATCCTTCCAACAGAACCACCAGTGCACAAGGGAAACCAGTAAACCTCTCTTTTCTTTCAGGAACGTCATGATCAAAACAGCTACTTTCAAGCTCCAGCCAAGACTTCTGCCTGCTAATTTCTGTTTAAACGAGTTTGTATGAGAAATTAAGCAAGTTCGAACAGCCTGTGATTTCTGACAGCCTTCAGAGGACTTCATGCTGTGCAAGTTTTACACGCTCGTAGCTGACAGGTTGCTGGGGAGATGAGTTCTCAATCTATAACCATCTGGGGCTTTGCAGCAACTTCTTGGGTAGAGAGATAACTTCCAGCTGAACTCAAACCACCTGCGTTCTGTGCAAGGGATCCAACCATAACTTGCTATGGAGGCTGATTTTTAAGATGAATACCTACTTTGGCGATAAATCCAATTCATCAACACCTGGATATTTGAAACTGTCTGCACTAAATAATGGCAATCTTTCTGCAAACAGCTCCAATGAGACAGCAAGCAATCTGGATTCACCTGCCTTGGATATCAGTAGGGCGATAATTGTGGGGCTTATCCTAGGTGCCTTTATACTCTTTGCTATTATAGGTAATATCCTGGTAATTCTCTCTGTTGCTTGCAATAGACATTTAAGAATCCCTACAAACTATTTCATCATTAACCTCGCAATAGCAGATTTGTTGCTGAGTTTTACTGTCCTTCCATTCTCTGCTACACTGGAAGTCCTTGGCTACTGGGTTTTGGGGAGGATATTTTGCGATATCTGGGCAGCAGTTGATGTGCTATGCTGTACAGCTTCTATTTTAAGTCTATGTGCAATTTCTATAGATAGATATATAGGGGTACGTTATTCTCTCCAGTATCCAACTTTGGTAACAAGAAGAAGGGCAATTTTAGCTCTCCTAGGTGTATGGGTCCTTTCCATGGTTATTTCTATTGGGCCTCTTTTGGGCTGGAAAGAACCAGCACCCAAGGATGATAAAGAGTGCCGTATCACTGAAGAACCATTCTACGCTTTGTTTTCTTCCTTGGGGTCATTTTACATTCCTTTAATCGTCATCCTTGTGATGTACTGTCGGGTCTACATAGTGGCAAAAAGGACTACGAAAAACCTGGAAGCTGGGGTTATGAAAGGAATGTCTAACTCCAAGGAGCTGACTTTACGGATTCATTACAAGAACATTCATGAGGACACATTAAATAGCACCAAATCCAAGGGTCACAATCCCAGGAACTCCTTAGCTTTCAAACTTTTTAAATTCTCTAGAGAAAAGAAGGCAGCCAAGACACTGGGAATTGTGGTTGGCATGTTCATCTTGTGCTGGCTACCTTTCTTCATTGTTCTGCCACTAGGTAAGTTGGTAATCAAGGGATTGCGAGGGGAGGGGGAGGAAGAGGGTTAGTTGTTTACTACAAAGCTATCATAGAGAAAAATCAGATGAATGGTAAGTAGATATGATTTAGAGAACTGCAGTGAACAGATGAAAGGAAGTGAAAGTAATGTACTCCCGATGCTGGCTTTTTCAGAGTTATGCTGAAACTTTGTAAAGTGTGCAGCCTGCAGAAAGTCTGCTCATCTGGTAGTCCTTCTCAGTGATGGGGCACATGTCAAATCAGGGAACAATATCTTCAAAGTTTATATATTAAATCCCCCTTTATGTTCTTTGTTTGAATTGAATTAGGTTTCAGAAACATTTTTATAGGATGCTTTAGCAAAAATCCTAGCTAAGAACTCAAAAAGAGTTTCAGCACTGAAATGTTCTTGTTTTAATTTACTGTTAGATGTCCAAACTATAATCCAGTAGGTCTCCTGGCATTATTAGGTGTCTTAAATGGAAATGAATCTGATCTAATGATGAGGTGCAAAACTCCCCTGAGCTTTGGGAAGCTGAAAAAGTTCTAGTTCTCAGTTCATATATCACTGATCAAATACAAAAAGCAAACACACAAATCCCACTGATATTCACAGAAAAGTTCTCATTGGTTTCACTAGGTCTTAGTTCAGGCATTTCGGAAGATTGCCATGTGAGCTTTTGGCAGCCACTTTGTTCACTTTCAACTATAAATATTATTAAAGCATTTGATGTAGCCTTAACACATTGCCCTGTGTTCCCAAGTCCTTGTGAAATTTGCTTGTACTGTCTTTAATACTAGCACTACTTCTGAAGTGGAATATCTCAAGACACTGGATTACAAAGGTCTCAAAAATATCTCTCCAAAATTAATTTCTCTGAGACACAGACAATCTAGCAGCCTAAATATGGGAAGAGGTGAAAAAAAGAAAAGGGAGAAAAAGCCTTTATTAATGTTCTGTATTAGTGTTTACTTAGTTACCCTATCAAAACATTTCTAATTGAGTGGTAAGCGAATATTTTTAGAGACTGTTGTAGAAAACTTAACTGAATTGAGCAACCTGATCCTGGTGAAGTCTTATAAAATTATAATTTCAGTGAATGTGTAATATAATTTGGACTGGAGTCTTTACTGCAAGACGAGTACTTAAGATATTGCAGGCCAACGTTATAATCTCTAGTTTATTGTATCATAAACTTAAAAATATTTATGTTTCACAATCTGCATAAAACTAATGTTAATGATGCGAAAAATTCTAAACAGAAGGAAAATTGTGAGTTCCCTTTGGCTACAGGAGTTTAAGCCCTTGTGCTGGCTCTTAAAGAAAGTTTATAACAGAGCAAGTTTCCAACTATTGCAAAAATACATACCTGTGGATAGAAATAATTTTCACCACATGGTACAAGTATTAGTACTAGATATGTAGCCAGTAGGTCATGATCCTCTAATTTCCTCCTTGATTTTGAATTATTGAAGGAACTTTGGAGAAAAAAAGATGAATGGGAATGCAGTAGAGCATATCCCTAGCTAGCAGAAGCCAGTATAGCTACTGATGCTGTTCAGTGAACACAGACGCAGACCAGCCCATTAAAAACATTATGGTCACAGGGCAGAAGCGATGTGAGAAACAATTAAGTTTCTTGAAAGAGTGACAGTTTTCCCTTTGAGAAGTTATTTCAAAATGCCTGGTCTTTCCTGTCAGGTTTAATGAGTCATTGTTTAAGACACATGAGTAGAGAATTTATTGCTTGTCACAATATGATTTTATCTCTCATATTAATTGTGTCCAAGGCATCAGTGGGGTGACAGGCTGAGAGCCTCCACCACAGCACGCTGTGTGCTGGCAGAGGTGCTGGGGGGGGCTGAAGGGCTAAACCCACGGCTGTGGACTGTGGCTCAACACAGACCAAGTGCCTGTAAGCCCCAGCACGCTCACCGCAGTGCTGTGAGCACTTGGTGACCCACAGGGCTGAGGTTCAGAAAGAGTTGCCACTGTGGCAACTAGAAGAGTGAAAAAATCAGCATCTTGGCGTTGCAATATAGACTGCTGGCCCTCCTGTCCTCTGTCTAGAAATCCTTTCACGGGATCAACTCAACTGACAACCTTTAGTCTAAGAAAGGGGTGGAAAAAGGTACATAGTATCCAATGCAGTATCCAAATGCATTTAAATAGTAGGTGCTTTCTCTTTGCTTTGTTGACTAGAAATAGGGCTGGGTTTGTTCCTCATCCCTGATCTCTTTTTTTAATTTATTCAGTACACTCAAGAACCTTGTGCTTTTCATCTCTGTGTAGTAGTGCAAAGTTAATTAATGATGCTAGGCATGACTAAAGCATTGCTCAGTAAAACAGGCTGGGAAAAGACCTTTTCCTGACATGCATTATGCAGCCATTCCTAACTGGAGGAGAGGGTAGAGCAGTGGAGAAAGACATCTTAAGGAGCTTGCTGTGTGCTGCATTCTTCATACCAGAAATCTTTTCCTTTGTGTCTTGAAGTCACAAAATTAAATTAAACGCTGTTAAGAACCCTTACAAAAAGCACACAATGGTATTAAATCAATTTCAGTGATCGGCAAACCAAAGAATCCAAAAGGTACTGATGATTTACAAAACCCTCCGTAGGTGCTCTGGGCTGCTTTAATCACAACTCACCCGCTCATCAGTGCAGGACTGCAAACTACAATACCTTGTCTGCTACTGAGTCCAGAATAGAAACTAACCTTCACTATACTGGAAGGACAGGCTTCTTCCTTGGAATGTATTTTTCATGCCTTATATTTGCACCATTAACTCAAACCATACCCTCACATCTGCATCTTTACTAATTTTTTTTGCTCCCTTTTTCACTCAGTAATGCTGTGACTTTGCAGAATGGCGTTAGCAGAGCAGCTCTGGATTTCTGAGGATCCAAGCACAAAACATTTGACAAGTCAGAAAATGTTATTTCTGCAACTCCCTAAAACCATGTCTTAACAAATCTGCTTATGTAGAGGAGTTTCCTTCATGTTAAGGGTGTTCTCAGCTCCTCTACTAGATTCAGAGATGAAATTATAATTCTCCCACTCTGACATTTCAATATATTCTGCAGTCACCTGTTTTGATATCCCAGACAAAGGATTATTGCATCAGGTGGCAGGCATATACTGGGAATTGATGTGGTGCTGAAAGCAGGGATATTGCTTGAATAAATATTCCACAACAAAGGAAAATAAATATTATCAACATTTACAGACTGTTTTTCACTGGATTTGCATGGAAATCTCTCTGACAGAGCTCTGTATACAGCTGTAGAGAGGAATCACAGCACTGACATTATGATGTACTGAGCATCAGGAAACGATCAGCACAAAGAATGACCCACAATCTCTCTTTGTAGGACTGAACTGTGCTGCACTTAGTGTTAAGTACCTGATGATGCAGCAAAACTGGTATCAAAAAGAATCATGTGAGAAATTTGTTTTTGTTCCAGTAGCTACCAGATATTCTTTCCAGATAGCAAGAGCTATAGAATATCCTCGTTGCGCACATTCCTAAATGCTGTGTGGCTTTGTAAACAGTTGTCTTGACACTCAAAATTATTTGTGGTGCAGCATAAAAAATAAAATGATGACATATGTGTCTTTAAGACAACTTCTTGTGCCATAAATTCAGTGACTCAGCTTTGAAGAGTAAATATCTTGGTTCTTTAAAACAAATGTTTCTTTTCTTCTCCCCATACAAATCTCTCCTTAGGCATCAGGACTGTATCAAATATAAATTGTTGAAAAATGCTGATTAAAATAGATTATTTTAATCTAAAGACTAGAGCCCTGCAGGAATAAAGTAACACTCATTAAAACTCGCTCTTTAAACAAAGGAATATCCAATTTTATGCCTATACCTTTATTAAAAAAAAAATCCAAAATGAAGGATCATATGTTTCCCCCTGGCTACTACGTAAAAGTTTAATCTCATTCCTGTTAACTGAGATATCAGAGTGGGCTTGCCAGTCTTCTCCCAGACACACACACACACAATCCCCAGCAAAGGGAAAACTTGTCACCTCCAGTACTTTACCCAAAGCACAGTAACTTCCCCAACCTCCTGCTTAACTGCAGAGGAGACCAGCAGAGCATTATTGACCTCCCAGTTCAGACCTGAACTCCCCCTGCTCCCACAAAACCTGTGATCTTGTCCACTGAAGTCAGAAACAAAATTCTTGTAACTCAGATGGCAGTGGGATAAGGTCTCCAGAGCCTCATAATGAAGATACAACTGTTTTGACTATCCTTACCTATTAACCTTGTGAAACCTTTCTATGAAATAATAAAAAAGAACATAAAAATATTCTGCATGCTACAAGTCAGCCAATACAAAATTATTCCTAAAATAAAATGTTATTCAAGTACAGTATGTAGATTTATGTTACATCAGGCCAACCTCTGCATCTTTGCACCAATAATACCAAATTAGGCCACTTAGTTTCCCATGGGAAACGCTTCAAGGCATTACATCCAGTGCTGTCAATGCTACTGGGTTTTGCTTTCTGCAAGGTTTTAGGCCTGGTTTGTCTTCAATCCCATTTTAGTCTTGCCTCCTCTTCCCCTCTCTAACTAGCCTAGCTCTCTAGATTTGATGCCCTCAAGTTAATAGTTATACCGAATTTGGACAAATTAATGATATATGTGGCAATCTGACCCTCTGCCCACTGGCAGATCAATTTCTGGTACAATATTTAATTGCACAGGTGAGCAGGAACCTGCTCCTCCTATTTTCTAGCCAATTCCTGTAAAACTAAACATCATAAGGGCATTTCTTGACCAGTACAGCATGTTTTGTCACAAGTGGAGGACTAGATTATTTCAATATGATCAATTTTACTACTAAAATAGCCTCCCTTAGGCCCTGGTTTAAGCCTTTCAGTTTGCAAAGGATGCCAATTATCCGTTACTTACAGACTTATATTTTTTAGAACAAAGTTATTTGTTATCAAAGCAGATGAAACTGCACAAATTCTGGGGTACTTCCTATGTAGGCTTTTGATTTGCAGGTCAGAGGAACAAAGGGAAATCTTAAAGTGTACGGTCACACAAAAGCAAATACACAAAGTAATACAGAAAAAAAATACAAAGAAATCAACTCATGGTGACTATTCAACATCAGGGATTGCAGCAAATCAGGTGATCAGAAAGCTCCAAGGAAAGAAAAAAATCAGGGCTGAGCCACTGGGCAGCAATAGGAAATCTTAAAACTATTGAAATCAAATACAGGAGAGAAGTGATAATTTCACAGGAAACACTGCTTTCTGCATCCAGCAAGGCAGTGGGCACAAGGTCCTTCTGCCCAAGGCATTTGCAAGCACATGTGCTATTGCTCAGGTTGGTAGTCACGATGAAAGCACTGAGTAAAGTTACACGTGTGCATACGGTCCTAAAACATCGAGGCCATACCCCAAGATCTCAGTCGCATGTTCTTTAGTGTAGCTATCTGTGAAATACAGACGTGAACAAAAAGTGGTGAGTTTTTTAGTATCTTCACTCAAGTCCTCCTGATTGCAAGATTTTGAGCTATCTTGATGTGCTTTAAAGTGATAACTAGAAACAGAAAAGCAATTACTATCAGTTTCTAAGTAATAAAAGAGAAAAAATATAATGGAAGTTCATACAAGATCTTTGTGTTATTCAATTCCATACTAGAGTCCTGTTATTTCCTGATGATGTCCAAGACAGATTGCCTCAGTTATAAGTCAGAAGTGAGACAGGGAGAAAAACACACCAAAGCATGCCCAGTAATTGAAGATATTTAAGTAAAATAAATGAAATGTCAGCAGACTTAGATTAACTTTTCTAGACTCCCTTAATCAGCTAATCCTTTGCAAAACAAGCATAAGCTTGGCCCATATTCTTTCTAGTTAGCAAGCTGCAACAGTCTGTAACTCTTTTGGACAAAATAATAACAATAATATCATGTTTCTGTCCCTGTCTACTGTCAGTTTTAGAGTACCAAGCAAGATTCTTACTAAAATTGATCTTGATTTCCCCATATTTATATGAGGGTAACACAATTTAAATGTGAATTCTCTCCATGGTGTAACTCATCATAGCTTTTCTGGACTGAGAGGTGGTAGACTAGTATATATACAAGGATATGTAGAGTTTGTGACAAGATGTGCTTGGTGGAATTTTTCTGTATCTCATTTATTTTCCATATCTTGTATCTCCATATTTTGTTATTCAAGATGTACTCGGAATTTTTGCTAATACGACAATTATGGACAAGGCATGAAAAACCTTAATCCTGTTGCTTTTTGTTGTTGTTTTTGTTCCTTTTTGAACTACAGCTTTCCAAGTTTTTCCTTTTTTTTTTTTCTTTATTTTTTTTTCTTCCTGGCCTGGGCAAATAAACTCCTAATTGTTTTTTTCTATTGCTCTTCTAAATACCAACTTGCAAATGGTCTGTTGTAATAGAAGATTTTAAAAATAATTTTCAAGTCTCAATGCTTTAAGCATCAACACCAGATAATGTACGATGCTGTAGGAAGCACAGTCATGGACTGCAGACGACAGCAATTATCTGGAAATGACAGATTATCTCTTAACTTCTGCCTATCAGAGACAATTTTACCATGCCAGGACTGCCAAAGTTAGTAGTTCCGTGGTTAAATACAGTCACTGTTCCTTTAAAAATGCAAATACAGCTACTCTGTTTTGCAGTTGCATAAGAAGGTGTAGCAACTCTGGGTTTTAGAAAAAGGATCTGATCTCCATCTGTACTACAACTTCCAATAGCAAAGCTTCAAGGGAGGTAAAGTCCTGGTTTTATTTTGACCATTCTAGTTAAGTCTTTCTTTCTAGAGCCTTTAAAAGGCTCTCAAATTTGAGCTATTGTGAATGAAGTTCAAGAAGGTCTCATAGAAGTGATCTGTTCATGTGAAATATGAGGCACCCTTTATCAGAGATAGATAGTGTGGATTATAAGAAATTGTGGATTTAAATTAGGATAAGAAAATAAAAACAATAGCCTTTCTCAGCCCACAAGACAGCAAGGAAAACATTTTCCTAAGGCTTTGCTCTTACTCATAAACATATCCATAGAGGGAAGCACTCTCTATGGTCAGATTCTGGAATTTGTATATGTCTGCTACTTTCATTTGCCTGTTTAAGAATTTGTTGAAACAGGATCAGGCCTTAGATTGGTAGGAGTTACTGAGTTTATTTAGTATCACTAATATATTAGTTTGCAGACATTTATTTCTGTGTTTGAATGAGATGGAGAAATGAGTATAAACCACTTTTACCCTCTCAGGACAGCTAGGGGAGATTTCTCTGACTTCCTTCACTCAACCGGAAAACAGAGAAATGAAAGACTTGAGGGCTGAGGACTGGTTGAATGAGACCTTCACCACCCCTCACAAGCATTTGCTCACTGTACGGCCAGAAGTCTCCAGCAAAGAGTACCCTGCAACTGCTATAGGTAGTCAGTTCTAGCACATAGATTCCTCACAATCAGGACACTTTCCTTAATAGCTAGCCTAGAACCTTGGACATATACGTAACGTACCTATTCATATAATGAAGAATGAGAACAGCTGTACTTGCAACAGCATCATATTTGTATTTCTGTTTCTCGCACATTATCTTCTGCAATATCATCATCTGGTCAGTTATTCCGTATTTGATATTTCTCCTTCCTCAACAGCAAAGTGCTCTCCCCCAACACACACATTACCCACAAACAGGGGAGTGCTGCTCTGCACCATGTTGGTTACTGCGCAGTTACTGGGATTCCCAGGGTGTCATCAGCCTGGGCACCACTGGGATACGCACCCCAAGGTATCCCACAGAGTCACCAACATGCTCAAAAGACATAATCAAATGCTAGCCATCCTTACTTGGTTGTAGTAGTTATAACTTAACCATCTTTCCTTTCGTTCTCTTTATTGAATTTTATACTCTTGATTTTGGATGCTCTTCCTATTTCTCAAGATCTTTTTTCACAGTTATCCTAATGCTCTTCTCCAGAAGGCCTGCAGTCCCTCCCAGCTTCATCAGCTCTTAATTTTATAACCATACTCTCTATTTCATCCTTTACTGTTTGTAAACTGTGGGTTTTTTTCCTGTATTAAATAAGTCCAGGGGAATGTAAACAAACACTGAATGCTGGAAGGAAAGAAATCAGGAGCTTTACAAATCCAATTAGCTTTAAAACCTTGGCATGCTGACTTGGCCAAGCATGTGGTAAAAGGGACTGCAGAAAGCTTAAATAAAAGACAAACACGTCCTTTCCAGCTTCTCTACATTCATACTCATAACGACTGTGGTCACAGGCAGCTTATTACTTTTACAGGGAGAATTTTACTAGCTATGCACATGTAGCATTTGAATGTTCCCTGTTCATTACAAGGTGGCTGTAACTCAGCCATCAGCAGCTGCCAGCAGTCACGGCTGCAGCAGGAACTGGAGCGTGAGCCGCAGGGGGAAGCGGAGGTTCCCGGCCCGGCCAGCGCAGCCGCCTGCTGCCCAGCACTGGGATGGGCTCTCGCTCATCACAGTACAAATTTGATCAAGTCACTCTTCACAGGAAGGCTGAGTTCCATCAGAAAACAAATTTCTTGCAAAACAATACCCATTTTTGCAAAAGCTGTCTTCTTGAGAACAGATTGAGAGACAGGGTTTGATACTGTTGAAGCTTCCTGTTTTTCATGTTTCAGAACTCATTTGTTATCATTTTGTGTTTTGCAAAGCTTTTCATCACTAAAGTGATTTTTAAAACATTGGAATTTTCTCTTGTGTAATGTTGAAAAGCTCAGTTTTAACTCCGGTCAGAATGACTTCTATCTGCACCAAAATGGAATAATTCCTCCGAATGAAGGAAGATATGTTTGCCTTCCATGGTTACCTTAACTATTTAAATTTGACCAGACCCTGTAACAAAACTTCCAAATACTTATTACCAAATCTCTAACTATTTCTACTTTATGGTATTCAAACAAGAAGGTGATTTTCTCTCCAGAATAGATCCACTCAGAGTTTCAAATTTTGAAACACCTCATTTTCTACTTGTTATGAATAAAGACAATTACTTTCAAATTTTATGGCTTCTCTTTAACCTTAAGACACTGACAGAAACCTGTGCAGTGAAGCTCTCTTTCTATCCCATTATTGTTTCACGACATATTTATTGTAGCTAGTTTGTTATTACTGGTATATCAAGTGACACTCAGCAAAGTAGTTAAACAACTGCAAACCATTTTGTTTCAACAAAAACAAATGATGCATTTGTTCCAGTAAAGAGGAACATACACTCACACCATGCTGGCTCGCATCTAAGCAAAGCTGGATTTAGAAGATTCTAAAATGTGACTTTTTTTAACAGGCAGAACACATAGCACCTGACAACTCCAAATGCATCCATACAGACTTTTTTTCCTTAAACCCAGGAAATTCACGGTACTCTTGCCCAACTATTATCTAACCTAAGTATCACACACTTGATTCTGAACAGAACCGATGATTCTATAAGTTGATACTTAGTTGATATCAAATACACAACTTATTAAAATGAATGTTTAATTAATAGAAAGTCAATTGCCACAACATAAGGTGATTAGAAAAGATTAGCAGTTGGAGTTAAAAAGTACATAAGACATAAGGAGAGTAGAAATAAATATTTAAAAATTAAGAGGAAGAAAGCAAATAAGCAACTGGAAAGTGAACACGCCTGTACAGAAAAAGCTATTAAAGAGAAGGCAGACAGTAAAGGAGAATGTGGTTAATTTTAGATTAAAAAATCATTAATAGTGTAAAATTTTCCTCCCACTGGGTACAAACAATAAATATACAGCATCCTTGAAAATACACACACAGAGAATACCCTCTCTGATGAAGATGACTCATACAAACATGAACATAGGGTGTAAAATTATTTAAATGCCCCTATCAGATGCAAGCTGCAGCATATTGGGCTCTGTAATGGGAATGGAGCCAGTAGATTGAAAGAAGCAAATAAGCCCTTTTACTTAACACTAATTAGACCATGTCTGGGTACTGCATCCTGGCAGAGGAAGGCAACAATAAACTGGAGTGAGTCCATTGGAGGCAACCAAAATGATCACAAGGCTGCAGCACATTGTGAGAGGAGAATGTGAAGGAATGGGGCTTCTTTGGCCCGGAGAAGGGAAGGCTCCAGGGGACCTGATGCAGTGCTGACCCTGCTTTGAGGAGGAGGATGGACAAGAGACCCTATAACATCCCTTCCCACTGCAATAATTCTGTAATTCTGTTAAGTTCTTGGCTTTCAGTCCCATCATGTATAAATATATATATATGTACCTTGCATGAAGGATGAAGGGAGGAAATATAACTACACAGTGGAACCCAGTGATATGTTATAAACGGCTGTCATCACAAACAACTGTTGGTCACTTATACACGTTTGTTTTACTCTGTGTGGCTGGAAGTAGCACATAGAGCAGAATGGCACAGAGATATCAAAGGCAATTTCAACAGTTTCAGCTCATAAACATTATCTTACATGTTATTTTTCAGATGTAAGCTCCAGCTAATCACTATGGTATTTGATCACCTGTATATGCATACAACTAGAGTAGCAAGTTTTCTCCCTTCTGGAAGCAGATTGGGGGGTTTTGTCTGGTTGGTTGGTTGCATTGGCAGGTCTAATTTTGACGCCAAGTTCTTTCTTCCACAAAGTGGAAGTGGAAACTCAAACATGCCCTGAGTGTTACACTATTGTCAAGAAGCCTGCCAACTATTACATTAAGGATCCTTAAATAGAAGGTCTTAACTTTCCCATCCTCTTTTCTGTATGAATATAGCAGTCAGTGGTGAGAGGTAGCAAAGGAGCAGATTTTTAGATGGAAGAAAAAGAAGAGAGCAGGAAAGAATACAGTAGTGAGTGTGTGTGTGTATGCGTGTGTGTGCGTGCATGCGTTTCTCCTCTGCAGAGGGCTACATCAAAAACTCCTTTGGTGAAGAGTTTTCCTTAATTAATAGTATTGGGATTAAACCAGTCCAGATTTTCCTGCTGCTCACCCTGCTATTTTAAGGACTCTTCCAAAGTCCCCTGAAGTCCTTATGAGCCTGTACAAAGGCTTTCAAAGACTCCCACTGACTCCAGTCGACTCTGAATTTTAATGTCTCAGTGATGTGATGTGCTGTCCAGATATTCTGCAGAATATGTGAAGACAATTAATATGGCAAATCATTTCCCACAATGTTCCCTAATTTCATTGAGGGTGCTCTACTTAGTTTATGTGTAATAAAGCATTCATTATAAACAAACAGTCAGACCATAAATGAAATTAGTTTTTACTAAATAAAATACTTCTTAATTCATTTTTATGGTATTTGCTGTTGTTCAGTGTATTTCCAAACTGAATCGCTCCAACAAGTCTGTGAACACAGTCAAAAACCATCAAAACTGATAAAGCTGATTGAGTTTCTGAAAAATTTCCTGTTCTCCATTTGTGGTGGACACAGGCTTTGCAAAAACTTCATTGGTGTCAAAGATACATCATAGGTAAGGTTGTGGTGCTATGTCTAATAAATCACAGGGTTTAGTGCAGAACAGTAAAAGAGAAAATATGCATTCCCTTAGAGTGAGGCTGTTAAACATGAAGCATCAGGAAAGTGATCAGTTTGAGTACAGAAGTCACTCTGGCTACCCCCATCACAAATAAATCACCGAGAAGATAATCGTATGCAAAATTTTCCAGTCATTTTGAAAAGTAATCTAAATCAGTACAGGGAAATATTTAATATGTTTATCAGACTGTGATGGGAAAGTAGTTGGAGATTAGGGGAGGAAATATTAGTCTGATGTTTAGAGAGTGGATCTAGTAGGCTTAGCTTTATCAATTTATCAAGGTACCAAAACAGCCTACAGTTGTTTGCTCCTGACAGGTTAATTATGAGGTAAAGCATGTGTGCAGCTAAACAAAAGGTATTGTTAATTCCAAGAACAAAGTAGGAGAAAAGGTAATATTAAAGATATACAAGCTAATAAAAATATTTTTGTGTCTTTATACGGTGAAAGGCAGTGGAGCTTTGCATAATAGCCACCAAATTAAACTATATTGAGAAGTATATGGCATGTATAGCGACAGCCATCTCAACCACCTCCTGGATAAGAACAAGCTTTTCTTCTCTCTCTGTAGAGAGTGAGGAGGAACTGTATATAAAAACTCAGAAACTTTCCAAAACCCTGAAGAGACTAAGTGCCCAACTAAGTATATGCCTCGGACACTCCATTATTCTAACAGTTAATCCTCAACCTAAATTATGGATATATTTACCAAAGGGATCTAAGACTACAGTGTCAGTGGGATTCCAATACTGCAAATGTAACACTCTTTGGGCTGCCAAAACTTAAGCCATAAGGTTTTCCTAATCAACACAGTTATATTCTGCAGAGTTAACCTAAGAAAGTAGGACTAGAAGAGATCTGAAGAGGTCATTCAGGGCATGCTTCAACCCAAAGGCTGGATCAGCTATACATAAATCAGTAGATGTGCATCTACTCTGTTTCTAAGAGCCTCTGGGGTTGGATTTTTACACCCTTCTTAGGCAGCATGTTCCAGAATTTTCCTGTCTTGGAAGACAGATCATGTTTCCCAATCCACAATCTGTAATTCAAATCACTCTGCTTCATGTATTTGCCACAGTGGACATGGAAAACAATTTAGTTTCCTGCTTCTTTGCATGTTACTTTTATGTTTTTAAAGACAAATTGTCACGTCTCTCCTCAGTCACCATGAAGAAAGTTGTACTACAAAGCTACTACATTTCAGAGCATCTGTAGCTTTTGGTGGTGGAAGATCCTTTCATTAGCCAGGGATCCCTTCACTGCTGGAGTTGTGATATGATCATGTAGTCATTGCATTTAGCCTCTGCAGGGCCAGCAATGTACCTGATCATGTGTGTCAACCAGTTTCTGTTAATCTCAGGAAATATTCTTGAATTCTGCTTTTTCTTGGGTGATGGCAAAGGCAGCAGGATCCATGAAACACACTACTTGAATGTGCTGTACTACCCACGCTGAGTTCTAGTGGTTGAGTTGTGCCAGGTCTCACGGCTCTATTCCTGGTAAAAACTTCCTTACTGGTAAAAATGATTTAGCACATTACCTTCCACTGATTGCTTTTACCTTCCCCCAGCTCCAGAGCCCACTGGCAAAAACAGGAGGATGGCACAAAATCAGGATGACTGACAGACGAAAAGTGCTATCTGAGAGCAAATGAGTCTTGCTCTCATATATGAACTTACTCTCACTGGGACTGCAGTAACCTCTCTTATTGCTGGGGTCATCTTGGAATAATTGTCTACCACCTGATTTTTGAAAAAAAACTAGGAAGCAATAGCACATTATACCATAGACAAAATTCATAGATGAAATCCATCTCCCATCAGAGCAGTTGCATATATATATATATATGTATACATAAAAGGAAGGGTAGGAGTTAAGAAGAATTTTATCCAGTTTTAATACATCAGTCTGAAATAAAAGCAATTAACACACCAGTCTGTAAATAATGTCTTATTTATCAAATTAATATACCTTGTTCAGAAAAGCGTACTTCTTTGCCTTCTTGTGAAAACTTAATCTACTAGTTTGTGTATAGTTTAAGAGCTAAGCAACACTTGCATTGTGCTGTGTACAGAACATGAAAAAGTGGAGAATGAAATAATGTTTAATGATCAGTGTTTTCATCAACCCCTTATGCCTGAATTTCTTAGTTTCAAAACTTTTCTACTATTGTTAACTAAATACTGATCTTTATTTTTAAATCAAACTACCACATAGCTTTCCAAACTGTTCTGTCTCCAGATTTTCTGTTAATGACTCGGCTAGGGTCATGACAGTTTTTAAATTATTGATTTGGGCTCAGTGATTTTTCTAGAATCAGGCCTGAACACAAGGTGCTTCTGTCAGTCAGGGTTGCTCTTTTGTGTTACTGCCCTTTTATATTAAAGGGCTCTGAAAATGCTTGCTGCAGCTGCCAAAAATGGTCTGCTGTCATTTTTTTCAAATGGCATTTGAAAAATAGTTTATCATGAAAGATAGGCATAAGCTCCTTACCTTTTTTCTTAAGGAACACATATTACATGAAGAAGTTTACGAAGATTAGGCATTTTTCAGCACTCAGCTTTTTACCTTTTTCCCTACTTGGTTTCTTAGTCTTTACTGTATGTAGTTACATTTGGTTCATGTGATACAGATTATACAAGCACAAGTCATTTATCTGCACTGGTTCCCAGTTTTGTATTGCTTAGTTCATTTTATTTGTCCTTAGGGAATTTCACAAAATATTTCCTTAACTCCCTTAATATTTTTATTTTATTTTATTGAAAACTATACCATAGCATTTACTCTGTCCATATTTAACCTGCCTAAAAATATTTAAATGTGGTAGAAGAATGTCCTGTAGATTTTCAGTTATTACAGTATGAAAGAAAGGCAAACCAAACGACCTGGAAGAATTTAACGCTCCTTGTTCAGCATCCACATGTAAGAAAAAATGGGAGCTCTTTAGCCACTTCACAAGCCTTACTAGGCTTTAAGAACTAAAACTCGTTTATATTTTAAAGGAGTTCCAGAAAACAATTTAAGAAATTTATCAGTATGAGCTCCAAAAAGTCCCTTATCGTACATAATAATGCTTTATACTTGTTCTGCAAAGTCACAAAGCTTCTCTTTTCCTTAAACTGAACAGGAAATATTAGCAATTATTATTTACAGAATGAATCATGAAAAGGTTTGCTACTGTGCATGTGGGAGGTTTTGGAGCATCTTCCTCATCTTGGCTGCACTTATAAACTTAGATCAACTTTTCCTAAAGCTTTATAAGAATTTGACACCTATTTACCAGCTTATTCCATAAAAATCACATTAATTGTTGCTGAATCTTTCATCGAAGAGTATGTAACACTCACATGACAGAGTTTTAAGTGCTTGCATTGATTTATCGGTTGGAAATTTGTCAAATACAATTCATAGTTTCTCTGATGTTAGACATGTACTTCGTACTTTCTGCAGTATCAGTCAGGACAGATGTAGGACCTCCAACAGATGGACAGAAGAGGCATCAGTCAAACCCTGCAAATCAGCAGCAGCAACAAAGCAATAAGGGACATGGGTTCAACTTACAAGAGTCTTGCACATGGAATGTAAGTCAGTAAAGTACAGGAGTCAGGAAAGAAACACTACGAAGCTTGCAACTTAACACCTCCATTTTAACTTTAATGGTTAGCATGTCACTTAGCTTTGAGGCACTAGCTGGCACCATCCCAAAACACTGCCAGGGAAAAAAATCTATTCTTCCAGATTCACAGGATTTTTCCTGACTCCTATTGCCAAGTGAGGGGGAGGAAGGGTCTCTTCAGACAGCTGATGCCATCTCAGCATCTTATTTTCTCTTCGGAGCCAGCTCAGGGCCTAGTTGACACATTGAGGTGGGCAGTGCATGTGTGAGGAATGACACAATACCTCCTTTTGGCTTTCTTGTGAGCTAAGGAGACTCAGACCCCTGTAGTCAGCACCAGGCAGCACTGTCTTTGAGATAAACAGCGGTATCTGCCATGGCATGTAAGAGCTGTTTACCCAAGAAACCAGGAAGTGCTTTTGCATAGTTTTGAGGCCTGAGCCATGGCCTTGACATTGCTTTGAGATGGGAAATATGCCTAGAATCATATCCCTCCCCACGAAGGCATCTCGACTATCACAACTGACTCAGCTGCTTTCACAGCCCAGGGAATTCTGAAACCACTCCAGTGTAAAAGGTCACTCTTCTCAGAGATGTGACGTTCAGGCTTGAGTGTCACCTTCCATTTGAAAAAGTCTTCAAATCTAACTTCAGTTCTTGACATAAGAATTGTCTCCTGAATCCCCACTCTGTGATTACTTCAGCCAGACCCAAAGGTGTTTTCCCAGCTGGATAACTGCTGATTGTCTGTTTTGCTTTAAAAATGCCATACATTCTCTTATAAAGCCCCATTTGCTAAATTTAGCTGATCAATTGCATGTTTTTATTACTAAAAGTACATGAAATTTATTTCCTAGTATGAGTTTTTCATTTGGGCAGCCTCTTCAGGGAAATTATTCGGTTCTGAATGGAAGAGGAAGTATTCATAAAATAATCTCTTTGTTTGGGTTACACCATTTTTGTGAATGCCTGGGATATGGGAAGTACCACAACTAACTTCAGGTTTCAAGAGCTTTGTACTGTCACAATAATCTACATAAATCAGGTGACGTTTAGGAGCTTTGAGAATGTATTAGAATGTACAAGGTACATCTGAACACACTCCCGAGAAGCCTGGGAACAGTTAGATCTTTTTCTTCAAAAATGACATTTGAAAGCTCTTTGAAAAAGGTACAACCTTATTCCATGTGTGCATTGTGCAGCGGCTTGGACAATGGAGGTTTGATCTTTCATTGGGATCAATAAATGTTAGTGCAACAGGTGTGTATATATAAATACAAGGACCTCTTTTTATTTTTTAATTCTACATTGATTATGTGATCTGTCAGCTTTCAGATGGTGGAAAGCATTTTCATATTAGCTTTAAAAATAACATTTTATTACCAAAAGACTAAAAATGAAAGTAATGTGCATTAAAGATTTTTAATAAACAGATTCTAACAGTGATCTGATGGGACATTTACCCTTCCTAAAGGCAGGCAAACCAGTTATCTCAGATATTGTCTCTGCTTGTTTATTCTGGACAGGATCTCTGTTTTCGGCTCTGAAGCCCCCTGAAACGATCTTCAAGGTGATTTTTTGGCTTGGCTACTTTAACAGCTGCTTGAATCCAATCATCTACCCTTGCTCAAGCAAAGAGTTCAAGAGGGCTTTTATACAGATCCTGAAATGCCAGTGCCACCGTCGAAAGCAATTGGGGTGGTGGGCCTACAGCTACAGAAACTGGAATCGGTGCTCCTTTGAACACCCTAGAAAGGACTCTCTGGAAGACAGCGGGAGTTTCCTAAGTGGCAGCCAGAGGACATTATCTTCTGCATCTCCCAGCCCCGGCTATCTGAGCAAAATCACTCACCCACATATGGAGATGTGCACATTCCAGGAATGGAAAAACTCCAGCTCTTTCCTGAGCCCCTTACAGGAAGGCAGCAGACAAAAGGACCCATGCCAGTTCTTTACCTTCAATCTCTTAACAGAGCGCAATGGGCACGTTCCTGCTGGCAGCCAGGCTTCCAGCAATGAGGACCATGACGCCATCTGTGACACACTGAACGGCAAAACCGACCATAGAGCAAACATGATGCTGGAATGAACAGATTCTGAACAGTCTGTTCTCTTTGTACGCTAACTTGTTTGATGTTTAGCCCAGGTGAAGAAACAGACCTTTGCACAGTTTCTCAGTATAGCTCTAGAAGGAAGCCAGCAATGAACAGGTAGATTTATGTGACAAGAGCGGCACAGGGTAGGGGCTCACCATAGCCCCAGTCAGTTGCCAGAGAGGCTACTGAAGCAAGAATGGAATGCAGGGAAAGTGCTGCATGAACCCAGGGAAGTGCACATTCAATTATTTAGCTGTCATGGAAGTGCTGTGGAACAGCCAAACACATATGTATATAGAAAGAATGTATAAATATAGGGGTGGGCAAGGGAAACGTGTATGAATGTGCGTGTGTACATGTGTGCTAGCCTCATGTATGGATGGCTGAGAGTGGAAGTGAGCAATGCAGTGTTGTTTGTACCTCTCCAGGGTACCAGTTGCCGCTGATTTTGCCTGTAAATTCCTATTGTTGTTGTACTTCACTGTACATTAGCACTTTAAAAATGGAAAAAAAAGTCAAAGATTAAAGTAATTTCGCAACAAGTTAAACTCTTGCACCTATTACCGTAGGACTGGAATTCAGCCAAGTTCCCTCATCACAATATTTGCTTCAAAATAAAACACTCATAACGGTTAATTTTACCATTGTAACTCCTAGGATGCTCTTGAAACTCTCTGCAGTTTCTTGCCTTCCATGATTCGCTTATCACCAATATATGTAACTCCTCTATTCTTCACCATGTTCTTTTTTGAAAGTGTGAATACCAGCAATGATGAGAGCTCACAATCTACATTTCAGCACATTAGTAAGTGTCCTGTAAACATACAGGCTACCAGAGGATCTGATTTCTAAAAGCAACACTCATGAATCACTCCAAATACCTCATAAACAGTGTCATGGACACAGCACAAAAGAGCACTGACCGCTGGAGGTCCAAACCCCAGCCTTAGGACAAATAAGCTGAGCCCCTGGTTCTTTCAGCAGACTTTGAAAATAATACTGCACATTTAGAGGCTTCTACTTTGCCACTCAGATAAGACGAGTCAGAACAATGGAGTCATGTAAGTTTCACTGTCATTAATATTTTTCAGTTCAATAATACAGTACAGAATTCCTGATAATAAATTCTAGGATATTTTAAGTCATGTTTGGAAGTTTGTTTCAACTCTTGCAATTAAGCATAAATCATGAAACTAATGACTGATTTTTTACATGAAGTGGTACAAACCGTGAAAATTAGTATTTACTGCTTCCTCCAACCAAGCCTTTCCTTATAAGGAACTTTAGTGACATTTTTTTAAAGCTTGAAACTGAGAATGAACCATAAACAGATGTACTAAAACCACTTTGGGACAATTTAACAATGCTAGGTCCCAAAGGAGAGCCATTTCCTTTTGTTCCCTTAAATGTATATTCTCCTGTTAAGTTGACAGGGATGGATGTGGCTTGTGGTTAGATGAAATATCCCTCAGCTCAGTGAGCAATGATAGGAAAGTCATGTTCCAAGGTCTTCTCATGGTCATATGTTATAGTAAGAACCACATAAGTATATTTTAAGTCTTATCCTAACTGAAGTTATGGTCAATCTCCTATTTTAATAATTCCATTCTGATTGTGGGGAGGGCTGTAATTTCCTCTTAAAAGGACAATGCTTATAAAGTTTAAACGTATTATAAACCAGATAAACAAACTCTTGTTGCTCATATATTGAAGTTGCCATAAAGAATATTCTACCTAGCTGTGATATAACAGTATGAAACTATCCTCTTTGGGCTTCTAAATGGCAGATAACTATATTTCTAACCTATTGCTATAATTTTTGGAAGGAACCTATAGTAGCCTGTCAAATACTTTTGGGTTTTGTAAAGCTTCTTCAAAATTACTGCTAATGGAAAATGAATTTGTTTAATCTAACCACCTCACAGCACACATCAGCTAAATATTGAGTCACACAACTTGTATAGTGTAAATCCAAGTAATGTTATTCATATTTGAGAATTTCTAAATGATTCTGCAAGGTTTCAGAATAAATATCATTCCATTATTCTAAAGCTTTTAACTACGTAGCTCTCAGAGACTGACCGTTCTTTTAATTAATTTCTAGTCCTAACAAAGGCTGTGTCATCTCTTGATTATAATTTAAGCTCCTTACACAACAACATAATTCTCTAATTACCAATGAAATCAGATAAGCTTTTATCCCATACTGAAGTGACCTCTGAGCACTTACCATCATGTAATGTTACAAAAACTGCAAGGAGATTTCTCTTACTGCTTTTTTTAAATCTATAAAAAGAGAATTTCAGCCGTTTTAGTACTGAAAAAACAGCTTTCTCGAAACACTCTAATTGACCAGGAGGAGAAGATATGCAATTAATGTCATGCTAGTCCATGCCATTTAGAATATCCAGTGCCTCTAATGTTATGAATCATATACCAAAATCCTCAGAGAGCCAAAGACCCCAAGACATATAAGCCTTAAAGAGTGAAGGAGGGAAGGCATTCCACAGGCAGACAGTAATATTTTTCCCCAAGAGCTACATTTCTCTTCTATAAGTTTGAGCTGTGAAGGCTGCTGGACTCTACAGGGACAGCAACACCGACTCATCCACCCCTGCTAGCTTGCTGTCCCTCACAGACACCCACAGCACTGCTGCTCTTCCCGCGTGTTACCTCCCATGGGAGGTACATTTGAACTACAGGCAGAACACACATGGCTCAAGAGCCGCAGGATCTCTACCCTGTAGTGCTTCCCTTCCTCAAGCCCAAGTCCTGCAAGTACGTTAAGGGCAACCTCCCTGGGGACATGACTAGGTTATGCTGCCTTGCCAAGAAAACAGGAAACCAAGAGCAGCTCTGCTTCAGGATTTCTGCTACTAGAGAAAAGAAGAAGGGGGAAAATGTTTATTCACCATGTTGAAGCTGGAAATAATAACAGGCAATCAAAACATATACTCTGCCATTTCTAAGACAGACATTTACATCAGGTCTATTTTTCTTAGCATATTCTTTAGGCCACATCCTAAGGGATTACCTCATACAATCACTAGAATCAGACAGATGAAGGAATGACAAACCGTAGGCTCCAGCATAACAACCAGGGATAACAGAAAGAAGTGAGAACAAGTTCTAGTAATACCTGATATTAATATATACTTCAGATATCACTTTAACAAACTGTATCTCATTCTTAATCACTACCCAATTAAATTTTAAGACTAGAAAGCCTATAACTTGTAACTGTAACAAACATAAGATGGAAGGATTACTAATATTTCTCCAAAATACATTTCTCTTCTCCAAGCTTTTTTCCAGGTTACGTACATATCTTGCCATGCCAGGCTCTCCATAGCCATGCATGATATTACATGCCTTCCCAAAACTGAATAGATGGTTTCTCCTCTAAGCTTTTTGCTTTTTGCCTCATTAATTCCCATTTTTGTAGAGTCCCGTACAGCCTGTTCTCATACTAAGCAACACTGTACCACTGGAGACCTGTCCATGCAAATATGCTAAACTATATAAGACTTCAAAAGAGTCATATCACATCTGCTCGTAATCTGTCAGCAACACCTACTTCATCTCCAGCCACAACTTCAATGAAGTTACAGGCAATAAAATTGACTGTAAAAATGGAAAAAAAAAATACATGGATCTGAAGGAGGGACCACAAAGATTACAGAGGAGAATGTCTGGTAAAATATGGAACCCTTGCAAGGCCACCTGACTTTTCTAGAACTAATCTACTCTAAATGTCTTTATTTTTACCAGTGGAATCTTCTATGACCTCGATCAGGCAAAGCCAGCCCAAATGAGGACATACAAGTCATCCTCTTCCCTTTGTTAGTCCTTCATTTGTTGCAATGTTTTCCTTTAAAGGAAAAACTATTTGGGTCAGGGCATCATAATCAAACCTTGTGGAACAAGCCCATATTAGCCCATTTTTTAGTACAGTCAAAATTAATTTGACAAGCAGAACATCCACAATCTAACGAAAAGGCAATTGGCACACAATGGTGGTCTATCAGATGCAACTATACTCCATCATGCATATTTTTATGCATATTAACAGACCTTTCAATGAACCCATTTTGTGGGCAAATAGATTTGCCTCCAAAGAGGAGTTGCTGCCATTTAGCACAGAAGGTGTTCATAAAACACTGTGAATTTTTCCAGGTTAAGCCACCATGTGGAGCTTAATCACTAACTAGGGGCTTGTACAAAGCCATTCAGTTGAGAGGCACAGCTGTAATGGCTCACAGAGTATTGTTACAGCCCAGCTGCACATAAATTAAACCCATTAGGCTTCAATGTACTCAGCTATCACAAAAGTGCTTCTTATTTTTGAAGAGAGTTATGGTAAAAATCAATCCAGCTGAATGAGACTGAAACTCTAGAGCATTCTACATTCTTTACTCTTTGGAAATGCAGTTTTCTATTATCTTTCCAAATGTGACAGGTAGAGAAGAGAGGACATTAATATTATAAAGTGCAGTTCTAGTCTGGAAAATGTAAAAATAGCAACTTTCTATTCAATGGATGTTCTCTCTGCTCTCAGTTTCTGTGCTTGACTTTTACCTGATACAAATGAACATAAACCTGCACAACACAGGAGATGATAATCTGTAGCAGCTATGGTATGAAAGTATTACACCTGCTTATTCCTGTCAGTGGCCACAAACTAATCAGCTCATTCCCACAAGAATAAGCTTGATTCTGTTTTGATACACTCAACAACAGATATGCTTACCTTTTTTTTGACACCACACTGGCAATGCTACGGCTCACACACTTTGCAGGGCAGAACATGGTATCATGCAGGCGATGCATCAGAAAAAGAAACGCCCCTTCCATCCTGAAGTGGTCAAAACGAAATACTTCAGATTATGAAGACACATCATGCTAGCTAAAGTCACTTTAACAGAACCAAAAAATCCTTCCCTCCACAACAATTTTTTGGGGATTAGAAAGGGTACTAGTTACCTTCCTCATGAAGCATGTTATTTGTGGAAAAGGTAAGTCATGACTCCCAGGATCAGTTAAAACACCTGAAGCAGTAACATAATGGTGGGGGCACTAACCTAGGAAATGTGTTGTTGTTACTGGAAATTCTTATGTCAAAATATATTAGCTTGACCAATGAAGAACATGCTCCCTATCTAGTAATTCTCATAATCTTTATAGGACTCCAGCCAAGACATGGAGAAAAAGAGAATGGATGTTCAAAATTAATAAGAATCCTTCACAGTTTCTTTAATAAGTCAACCTAAAAAGCAGATGTAGTAGAATTTGAATTTGTAGCTGTGATTAAAAAGCCTTTAATTGCCTATTTCACTATTTCCTTCAATATGTTCTTTAGGAAGCACAATAATTTGATTCCACAGAGACTTTCGTGCAAATATTTAATTCTAGCAAAGAACCTGAACTTTATATGACCTCTGGAAAATGGCAATTATTGTTTCTTTGCTTGATTTGTTGAGCTTTCGTTTCTTCATTGTGAAGATCCAAAAAGCTGTCCCAAAAAGTAAAATTAGCATATGTTCTAGTGCCTGAGGTAATTATGGAACAATTCATCCCTCTTCTAGTTAGCTTAGAGTCCAGTCCTGCACTATTGTAAGACAGGGGATCTTCAGTCCCGATTTCAATGAGAACTGAATCAGTTTTACAAGGAAAGGAAAGGTGACTTGGTTTAGAAAATCCAACATCGCCATCTACTGGATTTCTATTCCGGGTGAGATTCACAAATACTCACCTAGATAAAGTTCTCTAGATTTTACACACTACAAATTCAGCCTCTTTAACAGCAAATCAGGAAGACTTTTTCTTAAGGCAGCAGGAGAACTTAGACATCGTATCTTCAATTTCAATGAAGTCTTTTCCAGAAGTGATGAGTTGCCAAAGCTCAGTTTCTTTTGTTGAAACATTTCTTTCTTACAGTAAAATCCATGAAATAAAGCTACTTGGCAAGCTTACAGAAGTCAAATAACTAAATTTAGTAGAAACTCATTCAGTCTTCGGTTATAAAATAATTCAACTCTCGTGCAAAACACGAGTTTACTATAATAATAAAGATAAGCTGTTTTCCAGAATGCTGAGTAAACAGCAGCAGCAAAGTGTCACCCAATGTGTCCCTGAAATCACTGTAATTACGCACACAGATTAGATGTCTCATTGTGTGCAGAGCTGTCTTGAAAATGTGGCCATAAATACTGGAGCTACAAACTCCCAGTGTGAGATTTAGTTGCCAGGTATTGTTCTCAGGAGTTTGTTTGGCATAAAATCAGCTGGCCTGCAATATTTAAACTATTGTTTGTCTACTGTTACATTTTATGAACATTTCACACTTGGAAATATTAGAAATTCTTACTGTCTTCGGTCTTGTAAGAAGATGTTTTAGTGAATTCAAGGATATTAGGCTATGAGTTTCCATAACTTTATTAAAAGAGCAGAGTCATTTCACCAACTGCCAACTAGGCATTGCTGCAAAATAGGGAGTAACTATTATGAATTTTGAAAATATATGTTTTTAACAATCTGAATAAAATGCTCTACTCCTCCCAGTTGCCCTCTTGTCTTCTATAAGAAGATTATTAATAGCTACAAAAAGTAGGCCAAATCTAAGTTTATCTTGAGAGCAATAAGAAAAATGTATTTGTACACAATCTAGTAGAAAACTTTCATGTCAGAAACAAAAGAATATATACCTCTCACAGTGGTCCTCTCCATATTTCTTTCAGCACTACTGAGAAAGGTAGAGTCAACACAACATTCTCCACTTCTTGCAGCTTTTTTGGGGGCACACTACACTTTACTCTGTTGGTCATGTCAGATAATATCACCATCATCACGCTGTAGGTTTGAGAAGAAACAAGAAAACATTTAGAAGGGTAAATAAGTTCTTGCTGGAGGGAAGTATTGAGATATAGACTCTTTCTCTGATTTTACCTCTTCGACTTAAGCCTGGCTTAATAAAGTGTTATCGTATTAAAGTGTTCCACTTGAGGTACTCAGTGTCCCTGGATTCTGTCTGTTCAAAATAGGGAGCAGTAAATCTCAACACCATGAGCTAATGTTTCCATCACTGAACTCTTATCCAAACAGATCTACTTATTCAGGACTATATGTTCTTGATTTCTTTCAACAGGTGTTCCCTTAAACAAACATCAATGCTCTGAAAAATCCCATAGCACCAAGAAGATCAAACAAATGATACTGAGTTTTCATTTTTTATATATACATAATCTTCAGCTATTCACACACTTGCACTTACAGCAATGAATTAGAGGATCTAAAAGACTGATTAAAACAGTAACATGTTCTGGGTTTGAACAAGTAAGATTTAGTGGTAAAAACTGGCAACTGCCCTATTACCTCAAGGGTGTTTCTTAATAAAGAAGGTTTGAAAATACTGTAAGACAACTTGGTCTTTTATTTTCCAAATACAAAGTAATCCATGAACATAACACTCCTGTAAGGAAAGTTAAAGTGTAAAGAAGAGAAAGTGAGATGTACGAACAGTAAATCAGCACTTGGAAACCTTAAAGACAGAAGTCATACACGTGACTACGTTGATATCTAATGAGGGGTTAGAAAGTCTCTGCCTCTTCATTTGCCAGCTCCCTGATGGTGAGCAAAGAGCTTCCAGTTCTCCTGGTGGGCATCTGCTCCCTGAGTACCAGCGAAGCCTTAGGGATTTTACTTCATAGTGGCACCAAGGAGCAGTTCCACAGGAAAGAGATTCAGAGACTTTCACTGAGCTGCAGCTTGCTCAGGGCTGAGCTCAGAGGGACCCAATACTCTTAAACAGCAGCCATGATGTTCAAAGGCCACTCTGCTAGAAAAGACTCCTGGGGACATAAAATAGTTTGGGTTGGAAGAGGTCTTCAAAGCTCATCTAGTCCAATCTTCCTGCCATGAGCAGGGACATCTTCAACTAGACCAGGTTGCTCAGAGCCCCGTCCAGCGTGGTCTTGAATGCTTCCAGGGATGGGACATCTACCACCTCTCTGAGCAACTTCTACCACCCTCATTGTAAAAAATTTCTTCCTTTTATCTAGCCTAAATCTCCTCTCTTTTAGTTTAAAGTCATTACCCCTTGTCCTATCACTACAGGTCCTGCTAAAATGTCTGTCCCCATCTTATCAGGCCCGTTTAAGTACTGAAAGGCCACAATAAGATCTCAGAGCTTTCTCTGGGCTGAACAACCCCAACTCTCTCAGCCTGTCTTCATAGGAGAGATGTCCCATCTCTCTGATCTTCTTCATGGCCCTTCTCTGGACTCACTCCAACAGGTCCACGTCCCTCATATGTCAGGGGCCCCAGAGCTGGACACAATACTGCAGGGTGGGGTCTCACAAGGTTGGAGTAGAGGAAGAGAATCACCTCCCTTGGCCTGTTGGCCATGCTCCTTTTGATGCGGTCAGGATACAGTTGGCTTTCTGGGCTGCAAACGAGCATTGCTGTGTCATGTTGAGCTTCTCATCAACCAACAGCCCCAAGTCCTTCTCTGCAGGGCTGCTCTGAATCCCTTCATACCCCAGACTGTATTGATATCAAGGGTTGCAGTCTTTAATAAAGCAGGGCCACAGAAGGCCTGTCCTTCTTGTTAGATCTAGGTAAATATTCATGAAGGAATAATCACTCCTAAATGCGAGCAGGGAACTGGTGTTCTAGAGAGTTGCATTTTTTCCCCTAGTCCCCTTTTCCTCCTAGTCCTGGCTCCCACTAAGTTTGGAGCTGTGTGGAAGTCAGAAACTCCTGTCTCACATGGAGGCAAGGTACCTTGCCACTGATCTGCAGCAGCTCAAAACTTCCAAGAAGGTCCAATTCCTGTAGAGCTTTTGCTGGCAAATAAACTCCCTTTTGGAAAAGTTAAAATAAAGGCTAGCACTGCCCTGGGTGGATTACTGACTCCTACTGTCCGGTATTATCCTTACCAGGTCAGTTCCTTCTGACACGCAGAAACAACTTTACAACCTATAAAGTCATGAAACTTTACAACTCGCAAGGTTATAAAGCAGGTATGTTTATTCGACGTCAGGCACGTGAAGGATCGGTCCTTTAATCTTACGCGCACTTTCTAACAATAGAAGGTGTGTTCAAATACAGCAAGGTGTTACATATTCATAGTAACCCCAGGAACGCCTATACATATTCATAAGCTTGCCCCGAGAAGGTGGTTCTTACTAAAATGAGTCCCAGGAAATAATTTCCATAGTCTCCTCCTTGACCCCTCCCTGTTGGCCTGCGCAGTGCCACCTGGTGGTCTTGAGAAGGGGTCTTTGGATGAAGGCTTCGTTACTGTGAACTTTTTACCTTTGGCTTAGTATGCTGAATCAGCTGGAACCCAAACTGCTGTCGGTTGAAACCAGATAGGTGCCCCCCTTTTGCTGAAAATCTTCGTTGTCTCCTCAAGCTGGGTGCTGTAAAACTTCTCATCTTTGCGTTCAATGAGGCTCTGTTTTTCTTAACATAATTGGTTACATAAAGCTCTAAACTAGGCACTCATCATGTGGTTAACCCTTAAAGTGTTAGTTCATTAGTTCCCTCTATCACTTCTGGGGATGAAACATCATCACTTATTCAAACTCCTGTGCTCTTTGCACAGCCAGAGGAGATTTAAATAGCATTTCAGCAAATTCAGAACCACGTGGATGGATTTTGTGCCACAGCTGTAATGTCCTTCTCCCTTTTCAAATGACATGATATTTAACAGGACAGTGTGAAGATCCAGAAATACTTTCTGTAAGTCAGAAAATACACAGTCCTAGCAGAGCAGCAGAAACACACATTTTTGTGGGCTAAAACATTGCAGCTGGGATGTTGCAGAATGCTGAATCCACTTTTTCATCCATAGAGAGGTAAAAAATCAGCCACAGAGGTCCTGTTTGTTTTCATTGTAACTAGCCATGCTCTTGCCAACTTACTCCAAAGTGTTCCAATTTCTTCTTAATATCCACATCCATCACTGGCACCAACAGACTTAGTAATTAAAACTTTTCATTTAGAAGCAGCAATCAAACAAATTAAGACCAAAAATGAATCTGGCATCCAAAGCTTCAATTTCTAATGCCAACTTTGAAGTGCCAAACATCCCACCAGCCCCTGAGGCTTGAATCAAAGCCTGGCGATGTCAATTAGAAGTTCAGAAGTCAGGACACATCTCAAAATATTTCTAAAGACGTACCTCCTCCTCAGCACCTTCATATGGGACAGATACACTTCAGTCCACTAACAGAGTTCTGCCAGATTTAATAATTTCTTCGTATTCTAACAATGGTGACTGATAACTCCAAAAGAGCTGATACGGCTTTAACAGTCAGCGTATTTCCCCACAGTATAAGGAGAAAGAAGAAAAGGAATCACCCTCTCAATAAAAGACTGATTACTTTCTGTTTCTAAGAACCCATATTCTCCGAGGATAATCCTTGACCATGCCTACTGATCAGAACAGATTCTGCCTTATTTGAACCTGGAACAGTGCAGGGGCTTTTGGCTGTTGTTGGGTTTTTATATTGGTGTCTTTTTCTTAAATCAGAGCATTTAAGAACTTACTTAGAAAAACATTTTAAATTTTATCTTTCATCAGAACTTGATAACTGAGTTGTTTAGAGCAAGGAAAAACCTCATAAGAATATGCCTTAACTGCCTCATGGCTTGGCATAGTGATTTACAATAAAAAGCCACTGCTTCACATGCCTTTGACTTCATCACTTGCGGAAATTCAGGTTTGTTTCAAAATTTGGGGATTAACATTTGTGGGGCACACAAGGAATGTATGCAAAGCCAGATGAAAGGGAGTTTTATTCTGGTGCTTAATTACATATAACTCAGTTTCCACACGTCACTGGCACAGAAACACCAGCACTAAAGTCCGTACTGGGAATAACCAATTCATGGTGCCTTAGAAGTGATGCGGCTACCACGCATATGCTAAATAGTCACTCACTAGATAAAGGAATCACTAGGTTAAAGCAGTAAAGGCAACAGAACCTGTACCAACACCACCAATCCACTGCTGTAGATATGATCCCTCTTTTTGTCTGCCTACCAAGGCTTTTTTTTTTTTTTTTTTTTTTAAAAGCTGATCACAGAATCACGGAATGTTAGGGATTAGAAGGGACCTCAAAAGATCATCTAGTCCAATCCCCCTGCCGCAGCAGGAACACCCAGATGAGGCTACACGGGAATGTGTCCAGGCGGGTTTGAATGTCTCCAGAGAAGGAGACTCCACAACCTCCCTGGGCAGCCTGTTCCAGTGTTCCGTCACCCTCACTGAGAAGAAGTTTCTTCTCAAATTTAAGTGGAACCTCCTGTGCTCCAGTTTGAACCCATTACCCCTTGTCCTATCATCGGTTGTCACCGAGAAGAGCCTGGCTCCATCCTTGTGACACTCACCCTTTATATATTTATAAACATTAATGAGGTCACCCCTCAGTCTCCTCCAAGCTAAAGAGCCCCAGCTCTCTCAGCCTTTCCTCACACAGGAGATGCTCCACTCCCTTCAGCATCTTTGTTGCCCTGCGCTGGGCTCTCTCATGCAGTTCCCTGTCCTTGTGGGCCTGAGGGGCTCAGAACTGGACACAATATTCCAGATGCGGTCTCACCAGCGCAGAGTAGAGGGGGAGGAGAACCTTACTCGACCTGATCATGCTTTCACCCCGATTTATCTTTTTGAGGCAGATGATACTTGCCCGAGACACTCTGAACACCCTCATCAGCCCCAGCTGCTCCCCGTGTTCCTTTATTTACACACACCCCCCATCCCCATCCCTCAGCTGCCTCCCGGTGAGCCCGAGCCGTGCCCTGACCGCGGGCAGGGACAGCCGGGGCAGGGGAGAGCGAGCCCCTGCCACCCCAGCCCCTGCCCATCGCTCCAGCTGCGCCTGATCTCCTGAGCAGCGCCCGGGGAAGCAGCCCCGAGCCCCCCTGCCGCCTCAGCGCTGCCCTGCGCCCAGCCCGACAAGGCCGTTACCGCAAGGACGGCGCCAGGGTAGAACTTCTAACCTTGCGGTGAGCCCGAGCAGCTGACAGGGACTGTGACAAGTGGCCTGCTCAAAAACAAAACAAAACCGCACAGGCGACAGAGGCTCCGCTCCCGCCGCTGCCTGAGGAGAGTCCGCGAGACGCCACGCGCCCTCGCAAGACTACACATCCCAGCAGCCTGCGCGCGGCCGCCTCTTATTGGCTGGCGCCAGCCGGAAGCGACCCGCGGGGTGACGGGGGCGGAGCGGCGAGCGGCGGCCGGAAGGGGCGGCAGGCGCAGGTGTGTGGCCGGGGCCGGGAGCGCGGCCTGCGGTGGGCCCGGCCCGGGGGGAGGCGGTGTCATGGGGGGCGTGGGCCGCAGCCCGGCCCCATAGCTCAGGGGGCGGTGTAGGGCTGAGATATCAGAGCCGGGAACAGCTGCCTGGGGCCTGGCTCTGAGGGGTCGCGATGGGTCTGCAGGGGAGCGCGGCGCAGGCGGGGCCTGGGGCGGCGGGGCGGTCGCTGCACACAGTGCGCAGGGGGCCGGGCTGGGCGGGGGGCTGCTGAGGCCTGTGGGTAGGCAAGTATGTGTGACTTCAGTCCCACTGCAAAGGAAAAGCCCCGCCACAGTGCGGTGCCGGCCCTGGGAACCCGAGCTTGTGAATTAACTCATTTATGGGAACAGGGTACCAGCCCCCTGGCGCTGTATAGTGCATAGAAGAAGCATGTGTAAGTTGCTCCTTCCCCTGAGGGATAATAGTTTCCCTCCGGTAATGTCAAGAGTACTTTTAGGTACTTTAGAGATTCGTTTGCTGACAAGGGATTTATATTGTGCTTATTCTGGGTTATTTCTTTCTCGTTTCTAAAAACCTAACCCCTCCAAGGAGTCCAACATGGAAGAGTTTAAAGATGCAAGCCCACCTGAAGCATTACTTGATCACTTAAAGCTTTCTGATCAGAAGTCTTCAGAGACTGGCCCCAAAGATGCACAGAATCCCCAAAACATTGAAAGTGGATATACACCATCTTCAGCCAAAGATCCCACAACAGCAGATGAGCGTTTCCATGACTGTCATGACTCCTTTGAGACAAAAGAACCTCTGCTGGATGATGAAGGGAATGTACAGAATGATGAGAATAGCTCAAGGAAGCAGACAGAACTAGATGAAGAATACTTACTAGAACTAGAAAAAGATATGCCAGAGGAAGAAAAACAGGTAACCCGAATTATGTATGTCCCAACATACAACTCTTGTCATTTTTTTCCTTTTTTCTTAAGCACTGTCCTTTTGATAACTTGTACAGCTTGGCCTCTTGAACAGGTCATGTTTCAAAGAGCTGATCCAGCCTTTTAAAATCTGAATTATCCAAAGGAGCAGTTACTTGTACTAAAAATTGAAATAGTGGCAAAAAATACTACCATATTCTTTGCGCTTGGGGAAAAGGTGGAATTCTGACATATTGTAACTTACATGAAGGGAAGACTTCAGCAAACTTTATTTTATAGTCCGGTAGGCATGAATTAGATCTTATTTTAATAAAGGAAACAGAGTCCTTACTGGAAGGCCAGCTGCAGATTTTAGATCATAGGTATCATTGAATTATTATTATGATGAGGCAAGGAGAGAGAGGAGTAAGGAATGGCAGCTGACAAGAGAACGCAGGCAGCATCTTAGGCAAGCATTAATTCACAGGGGAAGATAGTGTATTGTATAGCTGTATAGTTTTATTCTGGAAACTCCCAAATCACCAGGAGCAGCAGCAGAAGTTACTACTGTAATGGACAAGTACTACTCAAATGAGGTATTTGATGAAAAGAGGAAATGAAGCATTGCATCAAATTAATTTTTTCTGAGGTGCTTAAAAATTATGAACGTTTCAGTCCATTTATACGGGCTTATTACTCTTTTGTAAAGGCAGGCAGATCTTTTCTAATTCAACTGAGTTGGTAAAGCTGGACTGTGCTTTCGTAACTGTGTTGTATAATAAATGCTGGCTATACCTTATCCAAAAAGTTGGAAAGAGGGAGGGCCTTGGCAGTAACTTGGCTATACCGTGCTCTTATGGTCAGCTACTGTAAATAGAGAATGAAGGGCAGAAATATGCAGAGCTAAGATGCCAGAGGCAACCAGACATTTAAATTGTTACAAACCAGTATAGAGAAATGTAATCAATTTGTGGCTCAAATAATTCTCTTGCTGGTAGGGTGGGGTTTCTGATCAAAATACATTAGTGAAGACAAAAAGGTCATTTTTCATCTGTAGTACAGATTGTTGTGTTAATGTTAATTGGAAAAGCAATATGGGACTAGTGGGGAACATGGAATATAATCTCCCTAAACTAAGAATGAGACTAAATGTAACACTTGTCTGCTGCTTCTCTCAGTTCTGATATCTGTAAAATGGGCACAATGATGCTTGCCAGTTGTAATACTTTGAGCTCTAATAAGAAATAATGGGAGCAGAGGGGAGGCATCTCAAGAGGTTGTCTGGTGCATCCTTTGCCCCAAAAGGGCCTCTGGAGAGGTCATCTAGTCCAACCCCCTGCTCAAAGTTAGATAAAATAGATGAGCCTGCCCAGAGCCACACAAACATCTCAGAGCCTGAAGACTGCGCAGCCTCTCTGGGCCTATCTTCTAGTGTTTAACTACCCTCATGGTGCAAACTTTTTTCCTGATTTTTAGTTAAGACTTTCCTTTGTTGCAGCTTGTGACTGCTGGCCCTTCTTTTTTTCATTCCTCCAGGAAGAGTCCGGATTCATTTTCTCTAGCAATGAAGTCTCCCCTGAGCCGCCTTTTCCTAAGGCTGAACCGACCCAGTTCTCCTGGGCTGTCTGCTGAGGTCAGGGTCTCCAGTGTCCTGACCATCTTGGGGGCCCTCCACTGGAGTCCCACTGGGAAGTCGATGTCTTGTTTTATTTTTCTGTAGGGAAGGGACAGAACACCAAAACTGGGCACTCTCCGAATGCGTTCTCTCAGGTGCTGCACAGAGGGCAGTGATCACTTTCCTTGACCTAATTGCTACACAAAAAAACCATTATTCCATTTCCCTTGCATCTTTTCCAGTTTAGACTGAACTGTCCTTTTTCAACTTGCATTTATCGCTTATACAACAAAGAGCATTATCATCGTGAGTCATGATGAGGCTTCTGAAGCGCCCTGTAACTTGGAGGCAGCTTGAGAGTTTCACAGGCAAAATGCTTAAAACTGGGGGTGGATTATGTTTTAGAATGGAACTCCAGAAAGCGCAGCAGGGCTGGAAATTGAGTGTCTTAGTTTTCATGTTCCTCTTGTTTCTGTTGTATTGTTAGGTAATAATTTAATTTTACACATGAATTTTTGCCTTCTGTAAAATGAGCAAAAGAATTGTGAATGTTGAGTGCTTGCATTCAGCTTTGTGGAAATCTGCTGAAAAGTGCTATGGGAGTACAAAATAATAACTGTTTAAAGCTGGAAAGATTTCCTTGGAGAAGGTATTAAGACAACTGTGGTTCTCGTTTTCTGTAGGTTTATTTCCAGTGGTATTGAGCAATTGTGCCTTTCAGCTTGGTTTATGATTACACCTAATGAAATTGAAGGATTCCATCTCTTAGTATCACCATAACAATTAGATTGGCAATATTTATATTGTGAACTTTATGTTCCATGGAGAGCTTTATGAGTGGATTATATATGCAGTCTTTAAAATATATCTGATATTTTTAATCTAACAAAATATTATTGGTATCTTTTATAAGAAGAGCTTGAGAAATCCAGGAACTAGAGATTAATTAGACACTTACAGCAGTTCTTTTAACTACTGTTGTAGCCTATTTGCATGATCTTACCCTGCATCACCTTACATTCACTGTGTAATAAAATCATGGGAATGGGTCATTCCTGAATTGCCACACCGGCTTTCCTAGTAGTACTTTGAATTGATGGCTACAAATTTTATTTTTATTTTATTTTTAAAAGTGAAACATTCTATATGTATTTTTTGATTATGAAAAGAGTCTGTTAAATGATGCAGCTTTTGAGGAAAAAAACCTGCAGTTACGTTCTGAAAACAGCTGCTGTACATTCATTTTTTCAGAGTTTTTCAAACATTTTAAACCTCCTTCCAGTTACTCAAAAGGTCGTTTTTGAGAAGAAGGACAATGTGATTTTTTTGCAGGTGGAGAAAATGAGGCAGAAATATTCAGAACTTGTTTGTTTGTCTGTTTAGGTTGTGACCAGACACTAAGCAGCAGCATTTGCTGCTTAGGCAGCCCTTGATCAGTTATTCTCAGCCCCCTGCTGCCTCCTTCATTGTGCTCGCACACCTCTCTGTGTGAATGTGCAGTGAACCAGTTATGGGGAATGATTCAGATGAAAAATCGTGCTGTATTTTTAGATCAAGGGCAGTGCTGGTAAAAGTAGACATCAAATGGCAGCCTTTTGATGACACACAGGTTAGATGGATTTTCTTCAATTTGACTACTTGCCTAAATAAGAAAAACTTCCTATGGACTGTGATTGCAGCACCAACCATAAACTATGTACTCAAGTTGTAAGGAGGGCTGGATGTTAGCCCTGCTCAGACTAAATTCATGGAGCCACACCTTAATAGTTTGGTTTTGCTTCGTTTTAACTGAGCCCATTTTTATGTTTTAGCAGCTTTAATAAATCAGTTCTTTTGAGCAATGTTCTCCAATAACTAGGCTGTAGAAAAGAAAGTCTCTAATTTATTCTGGAGATGCAAAAACAGATTCTAGTCCTTGCTCTGTGTATTTATGTGTATCGGATGAGCAAGCTTTCATGGTAGCAGCTCTGAGTAGAAATTCTCACCCATGCAGAAGCTGCTGCAGAGATCGAAATGAAGGAGCAAGTGGTTGTATAGTTTCTCTCAATTATATTTTGAGAGTCCCATACAGTGAGATTTCTAATTTTAAGCAACAGGAACTACTTGCAAGGAAACAGTACCAACACTGTGAGGAGTTTTCTCTGCACAATGAAGCCAAATAAGAACTTGAAGGGATATTAAGATACAGACCTGCAAGAACTATTCTTTTAAAAGCCGATGTAGCATAGAGTCTGGTTACTTGCCTGGACTTAAAACTCTTGAGCTTTTTAAGAATTAAGCTGCCTGAAACAAAATTCACTTTTATAAGATTTTGTTGTCATTACTGTTTCAAAAGCATGCTGATTGCTGCCTCAGCAGAGGCACTGAGCAGTAAATTGCTTTTGATGCGTTACAAACAGATTTTTCTGGTTAGTTGTCATTGACAGTGATGGCTTTGACATTGGTCTAGTCTGCAGAATTAATCAGAAGACACCCAGCAGCTGTTACATGGTAATTGTTTCAGTCTGACCTGGTCCTCTTCTGGAGGGACACCCATTAATTATGAGTTTATCCAGCAGCAAGATTCTGAATCCTTCGTGCTCTTCCATCATGACAGATGTTGTCTTGTTCTTTGGGCCTTGGACCAAAGGATCAAAGACCTGGCCTAGTAAGCTCTTATTTTGGATATGGAACACTCCTTTCTAGGTGCTGTAAGACCCTGGTATAAATATCTAATATTCCTCAAAAGCAGTTCCATTCTTTGGGCTGTTGCATATGTGTTAGAGCTACAACTGGCTATAGTCACACTCAACTTCTATTTTAGCAGTACGAAATATGTCAGGAAGACAAGGAACACAGCTCTAGTAGAGGAGATTCTTAATTAGTATCTTGTTAGCAACTCTGTAAAAATTAAGTGAAACTGGTCTTTGAGAAATAGTATTTTGAGTTATACTGTGATTTTTTTTTTCCTATTTTCTCCAGAAGTTCTAGGATGTATTAGAGAACATTGGTTTAATCAAGAAATTTCCTTTAAACTGCTCCCCTCCTAACCCTTTCTTCCCCATGCTTCAGGTTGATCTCATTGTTCTTCCATAAATTGTAGCTTCTGTATAGAATTTGATTTTCCAGGGAGTGAAGGACTGACCTGGGATTTCTTCTGAGATGGCTTCTCAGGTGTAGTCATTCATTTCAGCATTTGGTGTGTTCCTAGCAGTCCGTCCATATAGTATAGTAACCTTGACTCTGTCAAAGTTGGTGTTTTTTCTATGGTATTTACAAAATAAAAGCTAAGTTACAAAATGGAAGATAGGATATGACAAAGCGAGTCATCTTTTGGAGCAGTCCTCAGGTGTTGATCAATTGGAAATGGTGTCACAACTCTTTTTAGGAAGAATTATGTGGTTGGATCAAAAAGTTATTATTAATACATGAGACAATCCAACTGACTGTACAGCAGTAAAAGTTATTACATAAATTACTGGCAAATACCAATAAGGAATATCTCTTTTGTTAACAATTCTCATCAGCATTCAAAATTATTTTGTATAGCAATAAAACTTGCAAAACAATGGATTTTGAAGGCATCACAATGCAATCTTATGAAATATGATAAACAGTGATCCCCTTATTCAAATGACCTACTTTAATAACCTGAATCCTGTATACAGCACCAATACTAAATATGGTATTGTTTTGGTCAAATTGGAGGAAAAGATAGATTGCTAGAGTAAAACTGCCTGGTCTAATAGCTTTCAAAATAGAATAAAACATCCCATTATATTTTCCGAGGCAATCAAAGCTCAGAGAAGAATATTTGAGAAGTGTATCTATATCTGCTAGAGTAATTAATTCCAAGTGCCAATGAGAAGATACATTTTTAAACTAAAAAATGTCTTTTGCTGGATGGCAATTTAGTAGAACGAGTGAAAAAGTATACCTTCATCTTCCAGCGCTGCTATCTGATTTTAGTCTAATATTCTTCTTTGCATTTCTCTGAAAGATACTGATACTGTCAAATTGTGACCTTTTGGACTTGTGGTGGTGATGGATTAAGTGCTCAGCTCCAGTTCTCTGCCTGGGGCTGTTGCCTCTGGAACAGGAAGGACGGGATGGCAACTATTGTCACTCAGGAGTAGGCACAGTTAGTCTGGCATGTTAACTTAAACTGACTGCCAGGGATGGATGTGACCTATTGTCTCTGGAAGTGCTGCTTACAGTTTCAGGAAAAGGTAGTGATTTGTCAGTAGAAAGACTAATGTGTCTCTACTAGCGGGTTACAATGAGCGGAGAATGGCCAGAATCTAGCAATGCTCATGACTCTTGAGTGGAGAGGGCAGCTTCGGCACAGTTTTCAAGTGATGACTCTAGCAAGGTTCGAAAAGGGATTTTTTGAGTGACTACAACCTTAAATTGAAATTCAAGTCCTTGAATGCATGATACAGCAATAGCTTCACAAAACTGCAGGGGGAAGCAGATGACTACTAATGAATGACTTAGAAATATAATTGGTATTTGAAGCTGAAAAATATATTCCTTATCTGTTGAAATTCCATGTTTCTGTGCACCCTTTGAACCCCAGTAATTTTAAATGGACTGTTACTTTATGACCTTTACAAAAGGGTATATGAGATGCAGATGTGCATTGTCACACTGTATAAATAGCCTGACAGAGAAGAGGCAGTGTGCGTTTGCTGCTCTTGACAAAAGTGGAGCCAAGAACAGTTTCCTAGCAAAGTTACATCAATTGATCAAATAAAATGCATAGAACAGTCCGGGGAAGCATGGTTGGAAGCGTCACAAGCTGAGGGTGTTTGTCCTTTGGCACTCACCAGCTGTATTTAAAGAATTCCCTGCTGGCACTTTTGTTATATTGGTTACTTCCAAAACAGTGAAAATGTGTAGATTGCTTTCTTCTCTAATAGTAGAATAATGCTTTAATGCTTTTATTTTAGCCCTGAGTTTTTCTGAACAGAGTAGCTGAGGTCCAGGGACTGTATTTGATGGCCTTTCTTTTGAATTGTTGTACTTTATTGTCAGAACGCCAAGCCGTCTTTTCTTGTTACTTCAGATCAGGCCTTAATCTTCAGCATCTCTTGCTTGCCAGGCAGGTTTATGTTAAGATCCTAATTTCTTCAGAATATGGTTGACTGTAATTCAGTATCCAAATCTGTAAACATTTCTAATCAGATCCTTTAAGAATTATATTACTAGTTAAATGTAGTTATTTTGTCTGGACTTTAAAAAATAATTTTCTTACTTTGTACATTAAAAACTAATGCCTGTCACTTGGAATTTGTCAACTTTGTGTTAATAAAATTTGTGAAAAACCAAACCTTGACATTTTGCTGACTTTGAATAGCAGAAAGTCATAATGGAGTGTAAGTTGGAGGAGTCGTGCCTGACCCCAATGTTGTATATGGGCAGCCTCAGGGAAGATAGTGGATCAAGATCTTTCCTTAGGCAGAGCATTCCAGGAGTTCAGTCTGACCTACTTCCCCGCTGAGGAAAGGGCAGCCTGCCCTGCAGCTACTTACATCTTTTGCTGAAAAATGAGTGGGTGGGGACACTGAAATGACATTGTGCAAAATTTGTCCCAAGGACAAGTCACTTGCAATTTTTTCACTCTGGGCTGATATGATCACAGTAAACTGATGACCAGTCAATTTGTAATTGTCCATCGAAGCTGGAAATGCAGCATACTGAAGGAAGAGGTTATGTCTTCTAACAGCACTTTAGTTTCATTTTTTTTGTTTTGTTTCTACCCTCAATTTGAACACAAGACAGATTCTAACAGCATACACTGGAGCAGTCCTTTCAGGTTAAATGTAAATTCATCCAAAATAGTTGACTTTCAACTGCTTTTGTGCTAGGATTTTCTGTTAAAGAAATGTATGTATAGGGGAATAAATGATGTATTTATTTAATAAATACATAGTGTGCTTTAGAGGGCAGTGTGTTTAGGATGTGATGTGCTAATACATATGCGTTTAGGTTTTGTGGAAGAGCCAGAGGAATTTGCTTTCAGGGATAGTTTGCTACTCTGTATCGCTTATGGGTAATACTTCAATTGCAAATCCAGAATGATGCATGAGGAATCCTTTTGACTTCACCTTTTTGAAAAATACTGTGAAAACTTGTACAGTTTGGAACTTAAGGGACAGCCTGAAGCCTGTAATACAGGGATATCTTCAAAATGTTGTTCAAGCTATAACAGAAATACTGGTCTTGAACCAGCACTGCATTGCTGCTTTCCAGGGAGCTGAGAAAGCCGTGAAACCATTTAGGGTGTTCTTAACAATGCTGCTGGCTTCTGAGACATGCTTAGACAACGACTTTTCTGGTCTAATGGTCAGAAGTGACCGCAAGACTGTCACTGACATTTGTGTGTCTGTAACAGTTATGTGACTAACAGTCGTCTGTCCTTCAAGTCAGTGCAGTTTGATTCACAGACAAGAGGACACAGCAAGGCACAGGAGTTCGGAGGACGGTTATTGGAATCACCAGCTTCTGAGTGTGACAGTCCTTAACTCTTCAGTTGATTGGAACATTCATCTGCCCGTGTTTCCCCAGCGACCATGGCCATACAGCCACCTTGGTCTTTCTTCTCTGCTGTTGAGACTCCAGGTCACAATCCTCTTGGTTAACTGAGACGGAATCCCACAACTGAGAAATTTTTTTTCTTCCTTTTACTCTTGTTTGTTTGTTTGTTTGTTTTAATGTAAAGCTTATTCTCCTGAAGCCTCGCTACAGACCACTTTTTATATTAGTGTTTCATGCTTAACTGGAGTAAACGTAATATTTTTAAATAATTTTAATAAAAGTGAAATAATGATAATACAGGTAAAGTTTTTCATCCAGTATTCCTTGATTTTAGGGTTTCTGCATCAGGCGACCATGCTGTAGTTCTATTTTATACGAAAAAATCTATTTCATTATTGTAGAGTTGTAACTCTACCTTATGCAACAGTGAATCAGTTAATGGCACTTAAAGGCCAGTTGTAAATAGGGCATGAGAAATGGAGTCAGTAGGGCTGGTGTTTCGAGCATTTCTTATCTTGAATGAGGGTTGTCTGTGTAGGTCCTCCATGTTTTGCAGTAGGATCATCATCTCCAAACCTTTTATCTGCTGAAATCTGGCTGCTTTGTTCACCGGTATGAAAATTACTTCTGTTTTGCTTTCACTTAACATCCCGAATGCATGTATTAAAAATTCCTTTCTGCGGATGGCCAGCTGTGCGTGCGGCACTGACCTTGCTGGAGCTGTTCTGTCTGGCACTGCGAAAGTTTCAGTACAGCTTTCAAATGCAATTATGCACTCCTTGTGCTGAAGAGCAGAATCCTGCATACATACAAAGATTTTGTGCTTTTAATGCAGTTTATGCCTTAAGTGCTCAAATTTGTTTGTATGCTCATATTTAGAAAGCACCAGCTGGCTTGTGCACATTGGTGCCAGTGACACTGTGGAAGGACTTGTGGAAGAAAGCCCATTTCTAAATAGTGGTGCATGTTTTGTCTGACCTATGTTTTGGTTGTTTTGGGTTTTTTTAATGTGAGGAGCGATCCATATTAGTAAACATATTTAGTAGGCGATAGGAAAAAAAAAATTAGTGATCTAGGCATTATCAACAGGGTCAGATGATATTTTACTGTGCAATTTTGTGTGTCACAACTGAATGCCATTCCCCTGAGCCTAGTTTTCAGAGTTGGTCATCTGTTATTACTAAGATGGTGACAGTGGTTGGGTGAATTACTTTCCAAAACCAATAAAAGCAGGAGGAGAGAACCTCTGATTTTGTATTGTTTGTCAGCTACTTGGCATAGCTGTGAGATGGTGCAGTGCTCCACAAAGAGTACTATATTTAGCTGTTTCCAAGGAGATGTTCTGTGCGATATTGATAATTGCATTAATCCTTGATTTACACAATCTGCAGGAAAGGAAACTGCTCCTTTTCCCAGTGTTGGCTTTTTAATTGCTCAGTGATCTGTAATTTATAGACAACTTGATTTAAGTCCTTTGTGTATGCGTGTTGGGGCAAAATCAGTGGTCAAATGATCATTTTTATACCATAGAAATGGTTTGTGAATCTGAGCATTGCTTTTTGATGTTACTGTCTTATACTGCTTTGGTGTTACTTGCGTGAGGTAGGTCTGCGTGTGAAACACTTCCATGGTAAATAGGTTGAAGAGATGGCTGGATGACATCCTGTGTTTTCTGTGTCAGAGGCTAAGAGCATTCATGTCAACTTCGCTTGTGCTAAGAGTACTGTTAAGATATTCATGGTTGAAAACACAACTCTGCTGAGCATGTGCAATTTTCACTGTGTAACAGAACAATCTTTCTGTCTCTGGGTCTGATGGTTTAGTCACTCCACATAAGAAATCTTTCAGAGCAGTATTATCCACAGACGTGTTTCTAATGCAGTCGGCTCAACATGCTTTGTACGTATCTGAAAGCAACTATAAATTTCTGAGGTGGAATTATTTCAAGCAAAACTTTTGTTACTTTATGTCTAAAATATATTCCACATAGTTGACCTGCACTGATTGAATTAAATTGAGTTGGAAAGGAGAAGCAAACAGCCAGCTGAAAAGCTAATGTATTAGTTTAAACCATGTAATTCACTATGAATGCTCTTTCTGCGTACTGTTGTCCATGAACTGGAGCTTTTTAACTGCCTTGTTGGTATACTCCATTATTTCATGGATATATGAAGTATATCATGTCACAATGACTACAAGCAAGCAATCGTGGTACTAGCTAAAAAGATGCAGGTTCTGTTTTATTCTGATTTCCATTCATACTTTATTTGGAACTGTGGGTGACCTACTTGTTCATTTCAATTAAATACTTTGAGACATTGTCTTTTCTTTTGTAGAAAAGAAGAAAGGAGAGCACAACGCTGAAGGAGAAAGGAAATGAGCAGTTCAAGAAAGGAGGTGGGTTGATAATCTCTTAACACCATATGGCTATTAAAGAATCTTAAATTAATACTTAGCCATCATGGTGATGTTGCAGAAAACCCGTAGGAAGATCTCACACCTATCATTGTTGAAATTGATCATCTATATCATTTTTCATCCAGCTCTAGAGAACAGAAGGAGATAGAAAATCTCCTTAAGAGTTTAAATCATAAAGACTTGGATTACTAAAGTAGGATTCTCATGAAAGTGAAGTGTTTAAATCCAAGAACATGATACAGAATTGACTGCCTTCCAAGTGCCGGGCTTTCTTTAACTAATCAGAAAAGGCTTCCAGTAGGCTCTGAGTTTTGCTAATGCATTTGCTTAGAATTGATGCAGGACTCGGTGACTCAGTAGCTCTCTCGTACCTTTGTACATTTCTGTGGTTTTGTCCACTGATTCTATCTGTTGTACATTTTATTTATGCATAAATATTATATAGTATATATATTATATAGTATATATAGTAGTATTATGTAATATATATGCTAATATATTCTATATATTAGTATATACAGACCTCTATATATACTTATATGTACATTTATACACATATATACATCTCTATACATACATGTATATAGAGAGATTTACACACGTGTGTATGTGTAGAGATGTACATGTACACACAAATATATATATTTTTAAAAAAAATTAGAGGTATGTAAATTTCTATCTTATGCCAGAACTGGACATATTCCAAACATGGTTAATACATACCAATGGGGTTGAGCTCAGTGATAAATATCTGTACCAATGCTTTTAATTAAAAAACATAAAGGGGGAAGTGATTTTGATACCTGCCTTTCATTTAATGTTCTGGTGGCTAGAGGATTCACAAAGAAAGGAGGAAATGCTGATTCATGCTTTCCTCAGTCAGCAGGGACGCAGACAAGTAACCTCCCCTTCCCAGCAGTGCCCCCTGATAGCCAGCCAGGGGCCTTCCTGTTGGGGATCTGCTACTGTGTGCTCAGAGACATTCCTGGGGAATGACGGACCAATTCAGGCGAGCAGCAGAGCAGGCAGAGGGAACTGCTCGGACCGTGAAAGCAGCAGCAAGCCTGTAATGGTGGCTGAATCATCTTGTGAGGTCTCATCCATAGCATCTTCTTGACAAATTCGTTGGCAGAGCTTTTCAGTATACCTATGGCTGTCAAAGTGCTTGCTAATCAGAAATACACATCCTTTTAGCACCTGTATGGTCACCAGCCAATGTGCACAGAAAGAATTGCTCTATTTTGAGGACAATGCACTTGTCAGCTGGCAGAGCATTGTTCATAGTCAGTATAGGGCCTTTTCACTCTTGACTCTATCTTTGTTAGAAAATGAGTAACTTGATAATCCCATGGGGTTTACCACTGGTCCTTGCTTTAGACCAGATCTGATGCCGGATGACCTTCAGGTGATAACAGGTTTGTGGTGACTGACCTTTAAGTCAGTCATTAGAGATGATGTGGCAAATAAAATATCTGTCTAGCTGCTTTGAACAGGTATCGTTGCAGTGACATGTTTCAGCACATGCTTCCTATCAGTTCAAAGATACACTTAATCTGAAGAGATTCAACCTCTAAGGCTGGTGCTCAAATAGAATGAAACCATTTCAGAGATGAGAATTATATGCACATCATGCTGCACTTTTTACATTAAGCTCAGGACTATATCTCTGCTTTTACAAGGGTGTTGATTTTGAAATAACTAACTGTCATTGATCTATGTACTAGTTAGTAATGCACTTTTCTGAGTGCAGCTACTGATTCTGGTTTAATACTGCATCACATATTGAGAAATGTTTCCAAAGAAATCTTAGACATGTGGTTCACTGACTGTACTGGCATTTGAAGTAAATGGTCTGTTTTGTTTTTTTCCTGTTGCATCTGCAGACTATGGAGAGGCAGAAGACTCTTACACGAAGGCCCTGCGGATATGTCCAGCCTGCTTCCAAAAAGACAGAGCTGTTTTGTTTTCAAACAGAGCTGCCGCAAAACTGAAACAGGTGAATATTCTTTTTATTTTATGAAACCATGTATTGATTATATGACAAATGCAATAATGAAATCATTAGGGGTGCATAAAGGAGAGCAAAGAAATAAAGCTGTTTGCAGGTTTTGCTGCTTGCTCAGAGCATGAGGGAGCATGCTCCCTGTGGAAAGGCTGGTATGCTTGGTTTTGCTGAGCATGAACACAAACCTGTCAGTTGAAATTGGAACAGCTGTTCAAAATTGCTCTGCTGCATTATGTTTAAAACACTGATTTTTTTTTTTTTTCATTCTCTCTAGTGAAATTCAAAGTTCACATGGAACAGATCTCTTTAAGCATGTTTAGGGCATGCAGACCATGCATTAGACTGTTCACAACGGTAGCTAGTGAGTGTTTTTTCTAAAAGCCTGGACTGTCACATAATTCATCTAATTGGCTCAAATGCTTTGAAGCATAAGCAGGACTTCCTAGCTATGGCTTTATTAATTCAGTTAGTCTGCTTCTTTCACAGTTGCTCTGTAGTAGGACAGACCTATATAGCAGGGCACAGTCTGGAGAGAATGGCTGCAGCTTTCTTCATTTGTTTTGTATTCCTTGACCAGGGACAGGTCCCCAGCTGTTACCAGAATCACCAATGCAGTTCGGTAGCATGGAAGGCATAGAACACAATCTGTCTGAACAGAAACTTCACTTCTTTAGAAAGAGAAGATACTAAGAATTCAAGAGAAATTACTCCTTATTTTTGCCTTTGTTTTTAAGATTAAGTTGTTATAGAAAAATAGCACAGTAACCCCTATCCTCAGTTTACCATCCTGCAAAGGGAACTTACTTGCACTTTTCCTCCACTGTTGAGACAGATGCAGCTCTGTTTAGAAATGCACCTCACAGCCATACTTAGGCATAAATAAATAAATTCTTACTGAGCATAGAGTATTCTTGTTCAGTAAGAATTATCTACCTTGCCGTTGAGATACTGAATTCTTTGAGCAGACAATAAAATCTGTAATAACAGAAGCTAGAACCTTTCAAATATAAAAGCTGTAAACTGAAAAACCTCCTCACAATCCAGATGTTAACTATTCATATCCCTGGGAAACTAATCCAATAGTCCCCAAAGGAGCCCGAGATGCTAAACGAACTGTGCAGAGCTAGTGTATCTCAGCAGTATAGATTGGTGGAACCTGACAGACCAATACATTACTCTGAAAATAGATACATGTTATTAATAGCTTCCCCATTCAGTTTATTCTTCCATACCTGCTGCACCCATTTGCTTTGCACTGCAATAAAAGCTTGTGAGGCATTCTTCTGTGAGACAGCTTCTGTTTAATGGAGGAGAAACTGGGTGCTTGGGTGTAGAAAGATCACCACTACTTAGATCAACAACAGAAGCATGGCACAGCCTGATTTAACAAAAAAAAAAATTAAGCCCTTTTATTTTGGATGAAAAGAGGATCTGTGTCTCAGCTCTTCTGCTTTTTTTTTTTCTTGTTTCATTATGAGCAGATTGCTTGACTTTTCATCTCCTAACTGGTAGTCCGGGTGCACTCAGATCTTGTCCCTCCCACTTCTGGAAGTCTCATGCATTGGCCCTTGTGGAGAAAGCTGTATTAGTGCTAAAGGCAGTAAAGTGTCTGCTTTACAAATGTCTTAGCTTGTACAGACAAGAATTTATCTGGGAGTCCTGGGAACCATCTATTCCAACCCTTAATTAATTGACAAGGGTAGAAAAGCGGTAGCTCAGTTAAGCCAGGGCCTGCAGATGTGACTCAGCTGTTTGACAGTGGCTGCTGAGCGCAGAGCGATTAGTGGGGCAGCCGGGCGGTTTGAACACTGGCAGCTAATCGCTGGTAAAGAGCTTTACATCAGAAGCAGTGGTATGAAAAGCCTTGATTACATGAACATCCCAGCTCCTTGGAACACCAGACAAACCTTTTTGCTTGCAATTGCAAATAATCTGTTTCCCGAGAAATATGACTTAAATGTAACAAAACTATTTTGTGTTCTAGGACAAGACGGAAGCTGCCCTAAATGACTGCAGCAAAGGTATGACTTTTTTTGTGTGCTGTTCTTGTGCCAGATCTTTCGTACATAAATCACGCCACTTAGTGCCTTACTGCAGAGCAGTAATTTTGGGCATAAGGGTCTTTAAAGAACTTATAGAAAACTGTGGTGGAAGACACCTGAATCTAGAATTATTTATGTTATTTATTTTATAAAATGTCAAACTTTTCCTGTCTGTAATAATGTACTTCCTATTCTCTTGTGCCAATAAGCAGTCATTTGTACTTCTTTTTAATACAAAAGTATTTTTATTATGGAAGTTGTTTCCTTACACCTACTATTTTAAACCCACTTCCACCTGCCTTTGCCCCCCAAATCTTGGTTTAATGTCAGATTCCAAAGAACTGTGAGGCCTTATAGAACTAAAAGAGTTATCAAGTCCCTTTTATGCAAGGCTTTTGCTTTGTCACAAGGGCTTATGCTCTCCCGTTCTTGTACTGCGTAGTTTTCTCTCTGTAAGTTCCGGTGAAATCGTTTCAGCTGTGCATTGCCTTATTGCTTCCACCCACTCACACATGCTCGAATATTTGTTAAACTCCACATGACAGCTGGGGAAAAAAATCCAAATTACCAATCAGAAAACTAATCCAGTGGCTGCGTGCCAGTACTGCTTGTACAGTAAATAGGAGTTTGTACATGCTAAAAGTATTCTTGAAGGTAACAAATTCTAGCTGGACTCTGTCACATTGGAGGTTTGCCTTGTTTTGGTGGTGGTGCATTTTGGAAGACAATTCTCCTAATTTTGTAGTGGCTGAAGGGGAATCTGTGCTTTGCAGCAGTGAGAGGTGAAGCTGCCATCGCTTGACACTCCCCGGGGACTTGGCTTACAAACTGCAATGCAACACTTGGAGCACAGCAGAGCAATTCACACTAACCTGCAACTTGCTGACTGTAGCATTGTCTTTGTCCTTCTAGAAGAAAAAGATAGAATATTTAGCTAGATAATCCTAGATTTAATTGTCCCAAGAACCATTTGAATGGGTTAGTAAATATAAAATGGGCAGTCTTTCATACTCCCTCTTTCTGTGATGAAAAATGGATGAAGAAATTATTGAGAAATTACTATTTGCAGGTTAATGTTAAGTTTAGCAATCAGTCTTAACTGCATCCATAAACACAGTCATGGCTGCCAAGGAAATAAAGAGAGGATAAGCTTAAATTCAGTCAGTAGCTTGTAGAGCTACTATTACCATTTGTGGATTCCCAACCCAATTTTGAGTGTTTGATATTAGAGTCAAGTCAGAACACCAGTAGTTCTCCTGGAGTTTGTCACAACTTGAACTGAGATAAATAGGGAGATGCTTATTTTCTCTGCTATATGTATCTTTAGGTATACTTAACTTTAGCTGTAATCAAATAATATATACTTATTAAATATACAGAAGCTGAAAAATATCTTACAGGTCCTTAAAATTTCTGAACCATCACTTAGAATCTCTGCATATATAGTATTACAAATATTAAATGTTTCTGCATTAGAAATCTCTTCTGTCTGCAATAGATTGTAGATATTAAATGAAATAGGATCATTTGCATTAGACTTTCACAGGCAGATGTGTGCCTTTCTGAATTGTGACTTAGCTTTTAAACTGTGACTGTGCTTGTTTCAAAGCTACATTATAAAGGTAACTATTGAGAATTTAATACACGCTTAAGAATTAATTTGAGGAGTGTAGAAATGTTTCAAGTAAAATACTGTGCTTTGTTTTTGGTTTCTAGCAGTGGAATTAGACCCTAACTATATTAGAGCTTTGCTGAGGAGAGCAGAACTATATGAAAAAACAGAAAAACTAGATGAAGCTCTGGAAGATTATAAGGCAGTCCTAGAAAAAGACCCATCAGTTCATCAAGCCAGAGAAGCTTGCATGGTAAGCCTTTTTAGTATACTTTGGCATAACTTTAAACCAAGGTCTCTTCTTTCGTATTCTAAATATTCAGTGCTGTTTATGCAAGCAGCTTCACACGCTGCAGTGGTGATAACTTTTTTTCAAGTCTGAAAGTGTAGTGCTTTTCTCATGTGGTTTGACATCAGGAATATTACATCAACTGCCACAGCTTCCATGACAATAAAGCATATCCCTCTTTTTACTTTTGTAAAATGAGTGAAAGTAAATGTGTGTTCTGAGCTGTAAGCACATAATTACACATATAGCTGTTGAACAGTACACACACACACACTTCATTCTAGTTTTCTGACTGAAGCTGTCAATTGTTTTTATGCATGTGCTAGAAAAGGTGGTCTGAACCACTGCTGCACTTTAGCAGCCATCGTTTCACTAAGGATCTGCTGCGTGGAGATCAGAACACAAGCACCCTGTAATACAGTTCTTGCTAGCTGCTTAATTAGTGGGAGTCTGTTTTTCTTTCAGTAGAATTATATTTCTGATGGGTGAATTTGCAGTCGAATGCCTTTATGGCATAATTATAAAATAATTACTTTTTTTGATGACTTGATTGTATAACTTTGAGAATGGCAAAGAGAGAGGATTCCATCAGTCTTGTGTCTATGTTTGCAGCTACTTTAAAATATTGATATTTTTGTTTCTTGACTTAGCCGTTTTCTGTTCATATTCTTTGCTATGTCTTGTGTGTATATTGGCCACTTTGAATATTTTACTAATAGTGACTGAAGTCTGCTATTAATCTTCAAACACTTCGCCTTTCATGTGAAGAAAAAGGCACCTCCTGGTTCTGTTACTTTCTTCCTTTTAAAAAAATTCTCCAGCTTAGTACTGTATTCCAATGTCCACTTTTAATCAAATTACAAGTACTTCAGGATAAAACATTTCTTGCAAGTTTCCTTGGCCTTTAGGACGTGTCAGCTTGGATGAAAAAAGGTAAAAACCCCAGCACTTGTGGAACCCCAGTCCAACAGGTAAATAATCCCTCCTCAGTGGGGATTTAAAGTCACTGCCACAGCCTGCTGATTTGAGGTTTTAAGTAACTCTTTGTGTAAAATACCAGCAGGAAGTGATTTTTCTAGTGATATTTAGTATGGTAACGGTCAGTGTGGAAAATAGCTGTGGATTTGACAAGTTCAGAGGGTCTTTTCACAAGAGTGGCAAGAAGGGAAATCTGTTTTGTGCAGAAAGCTCTTCTTACAGGCTGCTTACTCTTCTTATTTTTGAAAAGAGGTTTTGAAGGCTGTTTTGAAAGGACAAATGTGGTAGAGATGTGGCCAGACAGCCTGTGGTTTTGAAGGAACATGTACTAATGAAAGGGAGCCACTATAAAAAGTACAGAGGTGGTCACTTTTTATCAAAGTGGGAGCTTCAGGTTGTGGTAGGTGAATTTTGCAAGCACCAGAGCTCCTGGAAAGAGCTGATGATCTTCTGCAGGGAAAACAACAGCTGAGCTATTCTTTACTTCCATTTTAAGGTAAATTGATGCAATTTAAAAATGTAATTCTTAGTTGAGCACCCGAATCCATATGCTAATACCTGACTTTATTTGTATCTGGTTAAATTTTCAGAGAATGTCATTATTTTAGTTCGGCTTCACATCAGTGAACCTGCAAGATATTCTGCCCCATAAAGAAAAAAAAATCGTTTACTTCACCTGCAAAATTATTTCTAAAACCACTTAGAATATGTTGATGCAGAAATATTTTTGAAAGGCTTAGGTTTAATTGTTTTAACTCTCCATTAAGGAAAATAAATCATTAGTAGTGAGGTTTTTATTTTCCGCCCCCCCCCCCTTTCTCCGTACTCTGGTATTGTGACAAATTAGAAACTGCTTTTATAGCATATTAGACAAGAAGCCTTGCCTGAAATTACTTCCTTTGGGACTGGATCAGTTGCACTGATGGCAGAAAAATATTCTGCGTAACTGTGTAACTCCTGTGAGTGGTAAGGGTGTGGTTTCACAAAATAGCTGAACTGATCTGCTGCTCACAGAGCTGTCCTGTTGTGTGAGCGCAGGTCCCGGCTCGTGTCCAACCTCGGCGGTGGCTGGTTCTGTATGGGACTCTAAAGGGAAAACCACCAACGAGCAAGCAAAAAAAAGCCAGCGATCAAAAAGCCCCGTATCATATACTTTCGTGTTGCTGTGGCTTTTTGCAGTCAGACAAGTCCTGCTGCAAATGCCAATGAGAAGGAAATGAGACGTGGTCGAGGCAGTGCAGGAATTGGGGCTGAACCTTTGGGCAGCACCCACTGACAAAGGTCAGTTTACTGTGAGACAACCCCTTGATGCTTGTGCCTGCATCTGGCTGAAAGCAGGAGAGCACTTCTTCACCTCCCTCTTGGCAATGGCTTAATAAATGACAAGCTTGTCAAACATCATTACTGCATGGGTAGTGAATACGATGGGTCCATCACAGTCTAGAGGAGTATTTGTGTTGGCCTTGTTTCTAGCCTGCTCGCTGAGGCTGGATTATTTGATCCAGGAATTCAGCCAAGGAGTCTGCTGACAGTTTTAAAGGAAACGATGGGTTTTTGTTTCTGGAGCTTGTAGTCTTTTGGCACTAGATGAGTGCCAGAGTGAGGCCTAGTGTAATCTAGCCAGTTACTTGGTACAATGGTGTGTAAGGAGTGCATTTTAGCAGTTCATCATACAAAGAACAACTGTGAAGATCAGACATTGTCATAAACCACCAGTCAGGACTCCACAGATTAAGCCTTGGGAACACTGTCAGTAGTTGGTACAAAATGTAGAGTGTTTAAAATACATATGTTTTAGCTGATTGGAACCTTGTGAAAATATGGATAATGTCCTTTATACCTCTTGCAAAACCACGGTTTTCTTTCAGTGAGTATGTCTCTTATAATCCCACTAAAGAGCCTTTGCTTGGTAACTGGTGGAGATTTGGGCTAGAAGAGAATCATGAAGAGTGCTGCTTTTTTCCTGGCCATCTTTCAGGAATGTTTTAGAATGATCAGTAATTTATTCTTAATTTTCATAGCTGGGAAGTACAGAGGTTGACTGTTTCATATACCTTCTGCTCCTTGACCTCATTTACTAGGCAGAGGCTTTAAACTCACATGTGGTGCAGAACACTTTGTACAAAATGCCCTCAATTTACACTGCACTGGTATTTAGGACATTCTGCCCTGAGTCGGTCCTGTTCTTTGTCAAGTTTCAGGGTAGAAGCAATATTTTGAGACTGAAGCTTAAAACTCCTCTCTTGAAAAATTGTGAAGGAAATAACTGACATCTAGTTTTACCCTTTTAAAAATATTCACAATAGATCTCTACATTTCATAATAAAGAAACAATTCCAGCTATAATGTTGACTCCGTATACATGGTTAACATATGTTATATGTGGGAGACTAAGAAGCTTTGCTTTTTTGTAAGGTAAAGTGCATTGCACTTTGCAGAAATACCACAGCATTTTTTCCTCCTCACTGGTAATGAAAATGATGCATCAAGAGAATCTGCAAATTTGCTTCATTCACTCTTAATCTTTCTCCTTCCCGTGCACAGAAAATATTTCACATACTGCTTTAGGGAGAATGTCACAATCTTGTTAAGTGACAGTTTAAAAATATTAAATACACAGTAGTACTTTGCTTTGATTCCTGATTTGGTAGCTGCTCTGAAATTTCAGTACTGTTTCTATTTCAGGGGTAGAGTGCTAGTGTTTTGATGTAAATCCTAGTGTCACACACTTTAGTTACTTTTGACATCTTCAATGGCAGTTTAAACAGATTGAAATTATAATGTTTTGTGGTCAAATAATCCTATTGATGCTTACCCAGAAAGTGTTCAATTATGTAGTATCAATCTTTAGGTTTTGTTTTTAGCAGGTGTGTAACAGTGTTGTGTGAATTTTAGCTTCAGCACAGTTTTTGAGGGATTGGCAAGCCAGATAAACTTATTTACCAAAAGAAGCTGTACTTTGAGATGAGTATCATAGACACCAGACAAATAGCTGGCCTTACGGACACCTTTCTATAGATAACTAACTTTGCAAATACATTTCTGGAGTGAGAAATGCTGAGTGTTTGGAACAGTAGTATTCAGACGGACAAAACATGGAGTATGTATTTCAGATCAAGGATTTGTGTCTTCGTTTCCTGCTGAAGCCTGATGTCCAAATGTGAGAAAGACGCTCCGTATACGCCAAGCTCATCCAAGATTCACCAAATCTCGCAGCCGCAATGCAAACTGAACTCGGAGCCTGGGGATATCCGCACATGTTTTCATGCAGGCAGCTTAGATCCAGATCTACACCCAGTTTAATAAGCCCCTCTGGGTCAGCAGGAGTCAGATGGGGTCTGACTGGGCTCATTAGGTCTGGCTCACTGGTGGTGATGCTGGGCCTGGGCTGGTTTTGAGCTTAGCCATCCATGTGTGTCTACATTGTATTCCTCAGTTCTCCATTTTCTGGTTTTTTTCTGGGGTGTCACTGTAGAAAATGAGCTGTATTTTCCTGTGTTCACCAGTGTATCCTGCTTTGAAGAGCAGAGGAATAGCCAGGCAACCTCGTCGATGGGCTTTTTCTTGAGGTGAACATCTTATTTCAGTGCAGCAATGATATCAGGATGACAAACCTATCCGTGATGACTGGAGCTGTAAATGACAGGAAGGAACAAGATTAGGAAATGAATTCTTTAACTATGTTGAGAAGCCAATTATCACAAGGGAAGTGTATGAGGAGTGAATTCCACACCTGTTACCATAGTCTGCAACTGCAATTAATTTACTGATAGCACCACTACAGTACGTCTGTCTTACTTGCTATGACCCCCACGAGACAGCATAGTTATGCATATAATTGCATGCTGAACTGCCAGAATTACACTGTAATAAGCATAGTTTAAAAGCTTAAAATAGTACTTCTGAAACATATGAAAAAGATGTATTAAAAGTAACTGTCATTCATAATGTATTTTGTTTTAATATTCTATTTAACTGATGCATAGAAAATGCAAAATTTAAATGATACAATGGTAAATTTAGTTGTAGTGAACATAAAGTTATAATTAAAAATTGTCATTACAACCATATAGCAAAACATTAGTACTGTGTAAGGACGGAAGATAAGTCACGGCCGTTCTAGGCAGAAATGGGGATCTCAGATCATTAGGAATGCACAGACCATGCAGTTACGGAATGCTCTCTAGAAACGTGGTAGCTTTTTGACGGTGCAACAGATTTTAACACTGGTGCCAGTTCTGAGGTGGGAAGAAGCACGTTCATGAGCTGTTACTTGGAGCAGTACCTTGCCCAGGATGAACTGTTGGAGTTTCCTCCCTTGAACTCCCAAATCCAGGGCCCCGTTTGGAATGCCCTGTCCTTACAACTGTGCATTTATTGCGTAATAAGATGCTGCTCATTAAACTATGTCCTGAAGTTCATAGACAGTTAATTCAGTGATCTTCTGATAAAATACTAGTATTTAGAAGATCTTCGTGTTTTCTCAGTGCGAATTTCCCTCAGGTGCGATGCTGCTGAGAACTGACTTTATGGATGTTTTCCTCATTACACCCGTGTTTATGTTCAGAAGTCAAATGCTGTGCTTGCTTAGTTCTTCTGGCCTCTCTTACAGAATTTAATGCACACAGCAGTGGAAATAGGGCTAAAATAGACTTTAATTGTAAGTCTCTTAAATTCCATAAGCCTTTCAGTTAAAATTCCAAGCGATCAGATCGGGTGTGTTTTTCAGCAGTTAAAATGTATGCCTGGATGAAACCTGCACTTACAAGTTACGACTTACTGTTTATGTGAACTGATGTCATAGGATGAATTACAGGCTTCCAAAATAAGATGAAAGTGTGGTTTGACATAAGGATTCCTTTTAAACCGTAAACAGCGTATCCTGGATATGTGTCCGAAAATTCCATAAGCTTAGCCTATAGTATTATTGAAAGCATGGGTCTGATTCCAGTTTTTCTCTCTTTCCACAGCGACTGCCTAGACAAATTGAAGAGCGGAATGAAAAATTAAAGAAAGAAATGTTAGGTAAGTGGTGTGTACATATAACTTTTGTAGTCTACTAGAAAAATAAAATGCATGAGTAAAATCTCTTGCAGAAAATGTAATGTAATTTCTTCAAGGAAATACTAATTCTGTGTTGAACTAAACTCCTAATTTTTTGAAGTTCTCTATTGCTTGGTTTCACCTACAGTAAGTTCTAGCTAAATAATTCTCCCCCACAAAAAAAGGCTATTGGTTAAATTCAAATAAATAAATACTCAAAACCTTCTAAAACAATTTATATTGATGCAGAGGAAAATGGTTTGAAGCAGACCAACTGCTCTGCCCTGAAAGTAACCCTTCAAAGGAAACATTCCCATGAAAGGCATAAAACAGGGTTTTCGCTAAACCTTTACATAAAATAAGTCAACCAGCTGTAATAACTGAGCATGTTTGGTCTTGTGTCTGAAGAAATAAATTCGGTTCTTATTGTAGCACTTCCAACCTATAGACCTCCAAGTCTTCATGTTTACAGTGATTTGTACAGTATTTCAGTTCTGTTTGTGCGGAGGCCAAATTAGACCTACCTAGTGTTGCAAACAGGCATCTGGCTTGCTAGGGGTGGAATTAGATTTCCTAACTGCGTAGCTCATCGACTCTTGACTTTTTACCATTCTATACCAAAGGGTACTATTGACTCTTCTTCTTTGTGGAAAAGATAATTAAACTAATATAACTCATTTGAATGTATGTGCCCCCAACATTGTGTTGTATGGTATTGCTTGGATAGTATCTTAACTGGATTGATGTATTTCAAAAGGATAACTACTTAAATAAGATTGCCCAAGCAAGATTGGTTTTCATATGTAATATTAAGTATAAAGCACTTCCTTGCACCTCTCAAAGTGTTACAGTTAAACCAAGAGTTTTGGGGGGAACCTCCCACCCGAAAAAAAGACCGCTGTCACCGTTGTCTACTGCCTGCTACGTAACAAGGTTTGTTAATTCTTCTGTGTTCAGACACTTCATAGCCGGTCTGACATTCTGGTACTTTTTTAAGTGAGCTTGTGTTTTTATATAATCTTTTCATTTGTACTGTTCAGAAAAATTACACAAAAGAGCAAAGACAAATGACAGTATAAGATAAAGAGAAACTAACTGTAGCTAACCTGTTTCAGATATAGTTTCAGTAGTTACCTGTTTACTCATCCTAGATGTGACAAGTAGTGGGTGAGTAGGCTTTGAGGGCTTGGGATGCTGAGAATCAGGTTAAAAAAGCTCAGTCTATCTTGCATACTGTAACAGTAATTCTTAAAACTTTTGGGAAGAAGAGACTGTTTCACAGGCTTATGCTGGAGCTGATATTCTTTAATATTTTTTTTTCTTGCTGTGCAGGGAGTGTGATTTGCTCTTGCTTTGTACCAGTTTGACATAGTAAAGTTGCAGTGAGGCTTTCTAGAGCTTTACATCATCAAGTTTGCTGATGATACAAAACTGGGAGGAGTGGCTGATACACCAGAAGGCTGTGCTGCCATCCAGCAAGACCTGGACAGGCTACATAGAGAGTTGGGCAGAGACAAACCTAATGAAGTTCAACAAAGGCAAGTGTAGGGTCCTGCACCTGGGGAGGAATAACGGCCCCCACTGGTACAGCTTGGGGGTTGACCTGCTGGAAAGCAGCTCTGTGGAGAAGGACCTGGGAGTCCTGGTGGACAACGAGTCCAGCAGTTTGCCCATGTGGCCAAGAAGGCCAGTGGTACCTGGGGTACATTAGTAAGAGTGTGACCAGCAGGTCAAGGGAGGTTGTGCTGCCCCTCTACTCTGCCCTGGTGTGGCCACATCTCGAGTTTCGTGTCCAGTTCTGGGCTTCCCAGTTCAAGAAGGACAAAGAATTACTGGAGAGAGCCCAGTGGAGAGCTACAAAGATGATGAGGGGTCTGGAGCATCTTTCTTACAAGGAAAGACTGAGAGAGCTGGGTCTGTTCAGCCTGGAGAAGCTGAGAGGGGATCTTATCAGTGTTCATAAATATCTCAAGGGTAGGTGTCAAGAAGATGGACCAGACTCTCTTTAGTGGTGCCCAACGACAGGATGAAGGGCAACGGGCACAGACTGAAGCACAGAAAGTTCCATTTGAATGTGAGGAGGAACTTTACTTTGAGGTGCCAGAGCCCTGGAACAGGCTGCCCAGAGAGGTTGTTGAGAGTTAATCCAGTGGCAGTTAGGATTTCAGAACTGAACTGGTCTTCTAGGGAACCAGCTGAGGCTCTTTATATTGGGATTCTCATGAAGGAATCCCTTCTCAATGATGTTACATACATGCAAGGAGATACACTGATGTTTGCTGGTGTAAACAGCCAGAAAAAACAGACTAAGAGCGGAGCAGTAAAGTGTTTAACCTTATGTTCATCCACAACCTTTGTGTGTGACAGCTTTCATATAAATTGTCACGTGTATCATTACAATTATATGGTGTCAATTGGGCAGGTGGTATTTTATTCTTAGTGAAAGAAGACAAACTTTATATAGTGTGGTGGTGAAGAGATTTCTTTTGATTTTGTTGCACAATGTATTTCTTTTAAGCTGTTTCAACTTTCCTTTTTCAATAACTTTGTTAATGCTATTTACCAACTGACTGCTGTGTCAGAATAGACAATTGCTTGTGGTAATCTGTTAGGAGGTTATCTGACTTCTGGTTAAACAGTGTCAGGAGTGCGAGGATTCATTCCTTCCCTGTTTCACAGGGGAGTCTCCTCAGGTGTAGCCCAGATTTTTTGGTTCCAGGAGAGCAAGTCAGATGCATCCTAATAGTTCCAGGCTAGGCCTGGTCCAGGAGCACTAACACTGAACTGAAATTAATATCTAACAAAATCTTTAGAAAGACTGTCACATTTAATGCTTTGGCTCTTGTGAAGTTTGGATATTGAATTTAATTCTTATTTTAGTCAATGAATCATCCAGTAACGTAGTTTTTCCAGGCTTTTATTCTTTCAACTAAAACTAAGTCCTGGTATAGCCAACTAACATGGTCATGAAAACTGGAGCTGTGTATGAACAAAGTGAAGTAAATGGAGTGCATCGTCCTCCTTCCCCAAGTGTGTTTCCTGTTTTCCAGCACTGCAGCTCATTACCACATAGTTTGTCAGAAGCTGAAACCACTTCTTAAGCGATTGTGTGTAAATAAGTCGGAGTACACATTCTTGGCTGGATTTTTCTTCCAGACTACCTAACTATGAATTCTTCTGTGCAAGTGGTAGTGCATGCGATTGATGAAGCTGATATCACTAGAAAAAAAAGCATGTTTTGTTGCCAAAGTTCATTTCTGCTTTGTGTTCTGCAAGGATCTAACTTTCCCAAAGCTGACATTTGTATTTAAATTACTTTCATATTTTCTATTCAGCTTTGCAGGTTAGTGCTGCCGCTTGCCACTGAAGTTTGCCCAGTATGAACTAACCTCTGAGTTTCACATTAAGGAAAGCTTAACTTACAGCACAGAGGCCAACATGTACTGACCATTTCTGTGTTCTTTTGTATTTCTCTTCTGACGTAAAAGCCAAAGATTTCCACCGATTGTGCAACAAGCTAGTCTGGTTTAGAGAAACTGCAATTCCTGTGATAACTGGGACCAGCTCCTTTGGGGAGGGAGTGTGAGAGCAGGGGGGAAGTTTGGAATAGTTTTAGAAAGGTTTAGCAGCTTTGGGGGCTGTGAGAACCGTACATTTTTCTGTAGGGGAGCCAAGTATATTTGATATTAAAAAAAATGGGGTGGAACATATGCCATCTGTGTAACCTGTCATAGTAACATGGAGTTCATAAATCTAATTACAAATTATTAGGACTTTCAGCTTAAGTTATAAATGAGTGCATTGCAGAAAATAATGAAATGTACTTGATTATCAATGTGGTTATGGGAAGGTGTATCGGAGCCTTTCTGCCAATAAGAGATTTTTCCAGCTACATGAGATCAGTAAATACATTTATTAGGCTTAGTGCCTAAAGAATTAGGGGTTGGGGGGAGGTTGTTTTTGTTTGGTTGGTTTTTGTTGTTGCTGTTGGTTTCGTTTTTTGTTTGTTTGTTGGCTTTGTTTGGTTTGGGTTTTTTGTTTTGTTTTTTAATACTGAAAGGCATGTTGTATTTGCAATTAAGCTGCTAAATCCCAATACTGTACACAGGGAGGTCACTTTAAGTGGTTCTAATTAGAGCTAATGTACAGTTACTTTCAGTTCAGTCCTCGCATACCATTTAGGGAAGGGAAAAGGATTTGCCTTCGCTCTTCTAATTGCTTAAGAAATGTTGTTGGTAATACAGAAAGCTATACAAAAATGAGACTTCATCAGGAAATTTGTCTTTTATCCAAAAAAAGTTCTTAACACAAACAATATATGGCTTTTCAACATCCAAGCACCAGTTGAACACTAGCAACCATACTAGAATTACTGCCAGACACTGAATAGCAATTCATTTTGGCTGTTACATCTTAATGTAAATCGTGAGAGATCTTTTTGTGCATCTGCCTTTTGCAAGGAGATGTTCCGTTGCAAGTTTAGGTGAATAATGAATCACAGACTTCTGAGCCCTAAATTGATTTTTACCAGTTAGTTTTCCCCTTAACCTCTGAATATTGCTTTGCTGAGGAAATTTAACCTGCTGGAGTTCCAGGTGAAAACTAGACGTGGGGCATCTAAGATATAAAGAACAAGATCTATGAAAATACGGTCCCAGAGAGGAGAACGTGACGGTGCTGGGGGCCGAGTGTTCGCTGAGAGCTCTGCAGCTGAGCCACCGCTCCACGCTCCTTCCCTCCCTCCAGCCCGGGCTCTGCCTTGGGACCGCTCTTCTCTGGGGGCGGGGAGATTGGACTTAACTACAGATCTTAGTTTAGGGATGAAAGGGGAGTGGAGGAGGAGGAAACAGTGCTTTCCTACAATGGTGGGTTTATGTGCTCTGAGGCAGCAGGAGCAGTGCTTTGGGCTGGGGTTCCCGGAAAAGGCAAAGCTTTCTTCTGCTTCATTAGCCATTTATTAAATGTGGCTGCACCAAAAGGCGTTGCTGTATGTGGATTTAAGTGATAGAGCAGGAAGGTGACCTATGACTGTATTGTTTTAATTATTCATTCACAGCGAGGTGAAGAATAAAGTATTAAATATAGTCTTTAGCTTCCCCCAGAGAGCTGGCCTCGCTGCAGCCGAGAATACCAAGGCAGTTGTTGTGTGTTTATCGGCTCTAGCGTGAGTGGAAAAGAGCCATCGTACCAACTCCAGGGAGAAAAGACTTTTCTCAGTCTCCTGACCAGGGCCAGCTCTTCTGCCTGCCCCAGCCAGCTCCAGTGCCATGGAACGTGCGAGCTGCCAGCAGCCCACTGCACCACGCCAGACCCTGCGGATTCTGCCGCTGGGACACAAAGACACTTCTCACCCCAAACCTGGAGCTGAGCAAAGGCCAAATGTTTGTCTAGAAGTACAAGAGCAAATATTCACCCCAGTCGTAGAGATGCTGTGAACAAATTTATAGTTTGAGAACCAAAACACTTTTAGGACACAGTATAATGTTACGAACTTAATGGTTAACTTAGTTTAGACAGGGTGTATCTTACAAATAACCCACCACCAGTACAAAGAAGCTAATCCCAGCTGAGCCCTTCACTGGAATGACTTTGGGCAGATCACTCAACCACCTCATCTGTTAATCCACACAGCAAAAAAATCAAATTGAAGAGAAGTTCTGTCTCACCAACTAGCTGCTTTTGAAGTGTAAGGCTGTCTTCCTTTGTAAGGTCACAGGATTTCCATGTTGACTCTCAAAGACCAGTCTTGCTTTAAAATAATTACACAAATCTCTGAAAGATACCCAGTCGTGAGCCAGCACTTTGATGCAAGACCTTAATTACTTTGGTGTACTTAGAAGTACTGTAGTAATGCTCATAGTTTCTTTATGCAGGGATGAGTTGTTCCTTAGGATAAATTGTTTACATTTTTCCCCAACTATTGTTTGTTTGGTTTGTTGTGGGTTTTTTTTTTTGTTTCTGGTTTTTTGGGTTTGGGGTTTTTTTGTGTGTGTGTGGTTTTTGTTGTTGTTGGTTAGTTGGTTTTAGTTTGTTTGGGTTTTTGTGGGTTTTGTTTGTTTGGGGTTTTTTGTTTTGGGGGGGAGTGGGGTTTTTTTGTTGTTTGTTTGTTTGTTTTGTGAATGTGTTCAAAAAAGCTCCTCTGCCCCCAGTTAAATTTTGGAAATGTGATTGAAAAAATAGCATATTTTGGTTTATGGTGATGGTGTCCAACCTGACTTGAACTGTTGCCAGAATGTAAGAGAGGAGGGACACACTTCCATGGGCCAAGTTCTGGCTTGGCTACAATTTCTGTTTTGAGCACATCACAGGCCTGCAGTGTCACACAAAGCAAACCTCTTGATGTTTGTACTCCATCTGTGCAACATAAATACTGCTCGTCTCTCTGTAAAGAACTAACGTGCGGCTTTGCTCCTTACGTTTCTGTACTTTGGCACTGCTGTGAAGTTGCTGCTTCAGTGCGGCAGCAGCAAAGCCTGAACTAAATTGCGGCTGGTGCGTCGTAGTGAGGAGACTGACTTAATAGCCGTAGCAATGATTGCGCTGCTGGGCAGAAATGGGGTTTTCAAACGAAAGAACTTAGGAAAAGCAAAGACACTAAATTTTAAGTGTGCATATGACTTTGCACTCAGTTTCTAACATTAGTTTAGAAATAAAGGCAAAGATGATGAGGACAACAGATGTTTCTCTTGACCTAAGATGGCTTGTGGAAAGCACGCACATGGCAGTAGCAATAGATGTGGCCTTTGCACATTTTAGTTATGTGATTGTGACCGCTACACTTGCTTAACTGGATTTTCTGTCTGGCAGCTATTGTTGTTGTCACTTTTTCCCCACCATGTGCACACACAAAACTCCCAGCAAAACAAAATCCATTCCCTTGAAGATCTAGTAAACATAGAAGGCTTTTTGAAAGGTGATGTGCAGCATGTGGATGCAAACCTAGAGTAGGCTTCAACTTGTCCAAACTTCTCCTGTTTGTTCTCTGGGAAATTACAGTTCTGCATTGAAGCCAGGAGGAAAGTGTTTTTCTTGGAAAACTGATCGTCTCCATCCTTTGGCATGTCATGCCAGGGGCTCACTTACTTTGTGTTTAGCCAACGTGCAAATTGTTACCTCTGCTTCCTGTTTAATGTTATGCATTTTATCTTTGCTATCATCTCTTCTATAGATAGGACTTTTTTTAAAAGGATGTCTTTTTGTTGTCTCTCCTTTTTGTGGGTGGTAGCAATATTCATTTTCTAGTCAGAAAGCACGTATGATACATATGAATAGATTTTGAAATTGATATGATATATTGATAACCTTTACATTTTATTAACTGTCACACCCTATTTATATTTGCTTGTTAAATAACAGCTGCTTAGAGCTCTTAGCAGTGGTAAATTAGTTCTGGAGAACTGTAGTTTTGAAAGTGTGTTAATGATGCCACATCACATGACATCATGATGAGGTTTTTTGGAGGCAAAATGGCTGCTTAGTGTGCAAATACAGTTGCAAGGATGAATTTGTTTTATTTTTCTTTATATCACTATACACCTTCAGAAAGGGATTTTTAATTATTACAGTGACCAGTTTCAGCTTTGGCTTTCATTGTTTCATTCAGTAGTCCAGGAAACTGGGCAGTTATAAATACTTGGTTGTTCATAGAACTGTAGCTGCACCGAAAATGACCGGAACTGAGAACCTTGCGTTAGAAAATTTAATGTTGGCAGCTATCAGAGTTATATCCAAGTGTAAGTATATGGGAGACCAGGGCCTTGTGGTGTTAAACTCTCGTGCCTCAAGAGCCTGGAACTGAGGAAATTCGGTGCTCTGGAGAGCTGGCACCACCGAGCCAGGAGGGTCTGCAGCCACTCGCTCATCTGTTTGCAGGCCCAAGGCTGACGGTAACTACATCTCCATTGGGAGTTTTTAAATTCACGTTAATAGTCAACAAACAGCATTTACCTTAAGTTCGTAGGTCAATTAGTAGAGCTGGACTGTCAGTGGGAGTTTTCCATCTGCTTAATACTTAATGTGTTATCGCTCCTTTTCACTGCAGGCAAACTGAAGGATCTTGGGAATTTGGTTCTCCGTCCCTTTGGCCTGTCGACTGAAAATTTCCAGATAAAACAGGATTCATCGACTGGTTCATACTCCATCAATTTTGTTCAAAATCCAAACAATAATAGATAACATAAATTTAATCTCGTTCTGCTGGCTTTCAGGCTTTGTGACTGTGTGCTTGCACGTACCAGTAAAAGAATTCAGCAAATGTTCTTCACGCTCCTCAAGTGAAGATAAGACTCGAGCATATTCATTTCCCTGCTTGTGAAATTATTTACAATGTGGATGTAAACCAAGTCATTCAACTTCTCTTAGTGATAACTGTGTCCAGTGTGTGATTTTTTTTTTTTTTTTTTTAATTAATGTTTTTTCTTCCCTTGCGGTGTTTGGCTTGTCCAACAGTCACTTCATTATTTTGGCCCATTTAGTGCTGGCAGCAAAATTTCTAGCAAGCAATTAGGTTGAACGAAAATGCTCACACACCTGTAGCCAAGAAAAAACGCCTGATAGTGTCTTGTGCAATGAATGAATCCAGCAGAGGCACTTCTCCCCACTCGGCAGGTGGGTACGACTGACAGCAGGCATGGAAGCAAGCCAGTCTCTTCTGTGGAATCATTTTTCTTTGTAATAAAGGCCTGGTATTTCTGTTGGTTTGGTTTGTGAAGTTCTTGCCTTATTTGAGTCCTTCCCATGGTGGGGATGGTGTTAGAAGTCCTTGTAGCCACTCACAAATAACATACTTGCAAGACATTCATTTGAAGCGTTTGATTTTTTTTGGTCTTGCTTATAGCAATATCAGTAAATTAACCTCAGGCCACCCTTACACCACAATTTGTTTACTTTGTATTCATATTTCTGAAGGCAACACGGAAATTTTGTGCCTATATATACACATCCTTTGTAATGGTACCATAAAATTAGTGACGTTTGCTTTTCCCAGATTAATTCATATCCATAATGGTAAACAAATAAGTGATATTAAAGTTGATTGCAAAAGATCTTCATAGTATACCAGACCTGGAAGACCTTGAAGTATCTATGTGTATATACATATATATAGGTGCTGTTGAAGTAGTTCATTCAGACTTGGGAGAAGGGGTGTCTTTTGTAATTACTACTTACTGGGTTTTATATCAATGCTGAAATGTTTATGTTGGAGGCGGATTTTTCAGTTGTCTCCATGCAGATTTCAATACAAGATCTAATGAAATAATTATTGGTGGCTCTCTGTTGGCTATTGCTTGTCATTTTCAATTTGTTTCAGGAAGTCTCTCTGTGTGTACTTAAGGACTGAAATTACAGAGCTCCGGTCTTTACACTAATATGTCTCAAAGGAATGGTCTCTCATGCTAAGGCATTCTTGGTGCTTTATTTTCATTTTTCCCTCTGCAGCCGTTGAGGGGCTTTTCATTGTTATTTAACTCTGTCCTGCTGCATTTTTAGTTTTGACTTTGTGGTTACCTGTTTGTAAATTATCTCAAGTCTGCAGTGTGTGAATTAAAATGTCATTGTCAAAAGAACAGAGACGCCCTAATTCAGAGCAAGGCCCGTGCAGCCTGTAACATCTGCGTAATTAAAATGTCACTTAAGTAACAGCCAACAGCCTCTAGGATTTCCATGTGCTGAAACTGTAACTATCCTGTGCTTACTTGAGTAAAGTTTCTAATGTGCAAGGCTGAATTTCCTTTACTAATGAGGTTTGGGCAAATGGGTTGGTGTGTGGGTAGGAGGTTTTAAGGAAAGATTTATTGATTTATTGATTTATTTTTCCTCCTTGGAGCAGCCCTTGTTGCTCCAGCGGCTGGAGCGGGGTTTGCCAGGCAGAGCCTGGGAGCCTCAGGCTGAGCTCAGCCAGGGCAGAGGGAGCTGCTGGGAGAGAGCTGCTCACAGCCCAGAGCCCCGCAGCTCCGATGGGCTCAGTACCTGTAAAACCCCTCTGCTCTCTGAACCGAGCTCTGCAGCTACAGGGAGGGCTTCTTGGGTTGGGCAGTGTTGGGACTAGTATAAGTGATAATCATCTTTCCTGAAACCTGGAACGCTATGGAGCAAACATGGCCCTGAAGCTCAGAGCTGGGTTTGTGCCCGAGCAGCTCAGGTGTGCCCAAGCAGCTCAGGTGCGTCCAAGCCACGGCTCAGGTGTGCCCGAGCTGTGCTGCCCTGGAGCCACCAGCTCGTGCTGTCACCAGCTCCTGTGCTGGAACATGGGGCGAGGGCTGGCAGCAGCACGGCCTGTCTGCACCTGGAGCCCAGCTGGCCATGGGCTCTGGAGGTACAGGAGGGACCTTCCACAGGGGCCGAGGGCCGGAGAAAGGAGATTGTCAAGGCTTTTGTCTCGCTTACCAACATCAGCACTAGTCCTGCACCACTGGATGTGAAGCAGATGAGGTCTGTGCCTTGGGTCTCACTCAGCTGCAACATAGATACACACACACATACAGAAATTGAACCACTTTGGAGCTACTATGGGTACTTTAAATTTTCTGTATATCTTTGATATGACCAATTAATTGCTATCTTTACACACATGGTCTGTGTATATCTGTTACTTACCAGTGTGTGGCTGTTGTGCAAACTTACAAGCAGTAGCTTTTAGCAACCTGCTACTTCTCTTACAAATGAGTGACAAATTTTCTTTCTTCCATTCTGTTCCTGCTTCACATCTTTAAAGGGCTGGAGGGCTGCAAATATGCCTTCTCGGATGGAGACTGGTTAATTTATTCTGGAAAGTAAAAGCATAACAAAACTTTTGAAATGCCTGCCTGCTGTGCAAACATAACATCAAATAAGTGCGCAACTTCCCTGCTGGATGCCTGCTGTGTACCTGTAGTTTTAAAATGAAGGAAAGAACAAATGAAGTGGAAGGAGTGCAGCTGATTTGCTTTCCACGCTGTGTTTGTAATTTAATTGCATTGTGTGAAAGAGGCGGGTGAGTGTCCCTGGAAATCGGGCACACCAGTGCTGAGGAACCAAATCTCTAGGTCATACCTGCTCAAAGTGCCACTCCCCAGCAAACCAGGAACCTCTGAAATGTGTTATCTGCCATTTCAGCAAGTTCTCCTCTAGGTAAAGTTCCAATTAATTGCCTGAAGGAAGTCCTTTTGCATTGTCCAGATCCTGAACAATTGCATTTATTTTGCATTTTATTTTTAAGGGATTTTTTTTAATGTCTAAACTTGTCATCACAGCTGCCACCAGAAAGGTAATTGGTACATCCTCCTGCTGTAATTGGCCGCAATTCCACCGCAGTGCCAGCGTGTTGTGAGTCACATGTGTTTGGCTTACAACCTCTATTAGGAAAAAATGTTTTATGAAACATAATCTTTTTAATATAAGTGATCTTAAACCAACGAGTTCCTTGTTCGTTTGTTCCAACAGTTACCCTTATTGTAACAAGCATGTGCCTTTTTTCCTCTTTGTCTGTCCTCAGCTCCCAGCCTTTGTTCCCTCTTACTCTGCCTGCAAAATAAAAAACCTTTTAGTACTTGGCCTTTTCTCCCTGAACATGTTTGCATAGTAAGGAAGGGGCCTGTTGCTCTTCTCCAGGATTTCCATAATGTTTGTGTCTCAGACCTTCCTTTTTTTGACATCAGAACCAACACTGAGATTTGTCCCCCTTTCTGCTCTATGCAGAAGGCATCACATTCTTACTCCTTCCTTGCTTCTACCTTCAGACTGTTTTAACCCTTTTGGCAATGGATGTGCCAAGTTTTAGACCTCCCTTCAGCCTTCTCTGGGATAGCTGAGACACAGACTCCCCTTTCCTGCAGCTGTGGACGTTTTCTTCCTTGTGTTAATGCAGCTAAATGCTAAATTAAGACACTGTTTGGCCGGCCTGGCTCACCGAGCAGTGGATGTCACCCTGTGTGTTCTCCCAGCACACTGTTGCTTACCAGCGCTTTCAGGAGTGACTTTAGACGTGCTTCTCAATCACTGACGAAAGTGTCAAAGAGTAGGGGATTGAAGCAGCGTCTCACAGGAAACATCCCTGTTTGAAGGACAGTGGCAAATTGTTTGAGATCTGGCAGGGAGACCATCTTGCTCCACCTGTGCATCGTTTGTTTTATATTGTAGATAGTTATCTGCAAATATTGCGTATACTGTAAAGTGCCGTGCCAGGTGATGCATCTTTATAATTAGACTTACTAAGCCTGATTGAATGACAAGGTCTATTTTTGATGGATTTTAATTGCATGTTTGCCATTAATTCTTTATTAATGGATTTCTGATCCTGTTTTCAGATTCCTATCCCCAATGTCAGATTAACCAGCCTATATTTACCTGGGTTGTCATCTTTGCCCTCTGTTGCCCCACTGGCCTGTCTCTGTACCCAGCACACATTAAAGACAAGCTGGTTGAGCCAGTTGGCCGTTTTAAGTTAAATATCTGGGCTTATTTCCGTCCTGTTACTGTTCTGCCTGGGTGCTAACGGAATGGCAAGTACATCATCCCACCTCCTTTAAATTAAGAAATATCCAACACCAGTACTTTTATCATCGGCAATAGGCCACCATGCATTTTGAGCACTGCATTTGTTCCTAATAGATTAAAACTTCTCTTCTATCATCCTTATCTTTGTTAGTCATGCCTTTTTTAAGCTTTCCTTATCAAGATTGTATTCTCTTACATCAAGTTCATAGCAACTGCCTATTTTGTCTTCCCATATGCATTGTTTTCATTTTTCAGTTGTTGCTTTCATATCACCTGGAAAGTAGCCCATCTGTTTTCTGGTGGGTTCTGTTTCCTGAGCTTTATCATCACACTCATTGACACATGCTCAGTAGCCAGTTTATTCTACAGTATTTAAAACTGCTGCTGCTTCTTCCTCTACTTACCCTTCCTGAATGGCTAATACCTAGTAATTGCCAGTCCAGCCATTTAGATAATTCCACTACATTACCATATTCTATAATAAAGCTTATATCATTATTTTTTCTCAATTGTGAGACTATGCAAATGTTCTTATTGTACAGGAATATTAGAAGTAAGAATGAGGAACCAGAAACCTCTCCGCACTCTCTGATAATTCAGTACAGGTTATTTACAACAGTAAACTTCAGATTATACCGCTCTTGTTACCTCTTCCTCTTCCTGTGTGATGGGGCGGGATGCCCAAAGGTGCCGTCATCATCCTCCACTTCTCTGCTGCCACAAGCCGGCTCCACCTCCCGAGACAGCCCTGGGCACAGAGCAGGTTCACAGCGTGGGTCTTTGGGTCAGCACAAAACCGAGATCACCGCCAATCCAGCAGGCGGGCTGCCCCGGGCCCAGGTGACCTTCCCCACAATGCAGCTCTCTGTGCCACAAACCCAAGCTCTGCAGTGAAGTCTGTCTTCATTTATTCAAGGGATCAGAAGAATTGCTGAGGTTTCATATATAATCTTACGGAGTCCGTGCAGCGTCCCATGCTCAGTAGTTCCATCCGTTCTCCTGTGGTTATCCTGGCAGCAGACCCTTGCTGGGTCTCTGTAACCCACCCAGCCCTGCAGCACCACGCTCGGGGTGGCTGACTCGCAGGGCTTCCAAAAACTGACATTTCGCGAAGCTCTGAGGTTCTTGGGTATATGGGTTCTTGAGAAAGTAAACACTCGCTTATCCCCAGAGCAAGCCTTGTCTTGTCTGCTCAGCTACCTGCCCAGCTGTGGAGGGGGGCTCCACAAACCTTGTTAAAATCCCGCTTGTTTTCATTTGATGTGTCAGTTTGCTGCAGCGGGAGCTGGGATGTCCTGAAAAGGTCTCTCCCCCGGACACTCACACCTTGCCACGTACCCTGGGTTACAACCAGGGCTGTTCTCACTGCCGAGCAGTGGAAGCCCTTTTGCTTTTGGCTCTTCCTGCCCCTGGCAGCAGGCGGGGCCCTGTCCCCTCTTTCTGCCACCACCCCGCTCCGTCCTGCCTGCTCTCGCCTCCTGGCGCCTCAACAAGGAGACGTGCTGGATCTCTCCCTTTCCCCGCTGTGTGTGGCACAGCTGTGGTGCTGCCCACCTCCACGTGCTCTTAATTCCCTCAGCCCTCAGCATTAACCCCAGCCCCGGGCGGGCTCCCAGCTGCGGCTGCCACCCCCAAGGGCCGTGCCAGCCCCACGCCCTCTGCCACCGCCCGGCGGCCTGGGCAGCAGGGCCCAGCTCACCTGCTTCTCCTCCCCCTTCTCCCAGGTCTCCGCTGGGACCAGCACACTGACCCGGCTCCATCACAACACGCGGTCCCTTTGCCGTCTCATGACGCTCAGCCCATGGCCGCTGCACTCGGTGAGGGCCGGCAGGCAGCGCGGCTGCCCCCTGCCCAGCACCGCTGCCCCCTGCCCACCGCTGCCCCCTGCCCAGCACCGCTGCCCCCTGCCCAGCACCGCTGCCCCCTGCCCAGCACCGCACCCTGCCCACCACTGCCCCCTGCCCAGCACCTCTGCCCCCTGCCCAGCACCGCTGCCCCCTGCCCAGCACCGCACCCTGCCCACCACTGCCCCCTGCCCAGCACCTCTGCCCCCTGCCCAGCACCGCTGCCCCCTGCCCAGCACCGCACCCTGCCCAGCACCGCACCCTGCCCACCACTGCCCCTTGCCCAGCACCGCTGCCCCCTGCCCAGCACCGCTGCCCCCTGCCCAGCACCGCACCCTGCCCAGCACCGCTGCCCCCTGCCCACCGCTGCCCCCTGCCCAGCACCGCTGCCCCCTGCCCAGCACCGCACCCTGCCCAGCACCGCACCCTGCCCAGCACCGCTGCCCCCTGCCCAGCACCGCACCCTGCCCAGCACTGCCCCCTGCCCAGCACTGCCCCCTGCCCAGCACCGCACCCTGCCCACCACTGCCCCTTGCCCAGCACCGCTGCCCCCTGCCCAGCACCGCTGCCCCCTGCCCAGCACCGCACCCTGCCCAGCACCGCTGCCCCCTGCCCACCGCTGCCCCCTGCCCAGCACCGCTGCCCCCTGCCCAGCACCGCACCCTGCCCAGCACCGCACCCTGCCCAGCACCGCTGCCCCCTGCCCAGCACCGCACCCTGCCCAGCACTGCCCCCTGCCCAGCACCGCCCCCTGCCCAGCACCGCTGCCCCCTGCCCAGCACCGCACCCTGCCCAGCACCGCACCCTGCCCAGCACCGCTGCCCCCTGCCCAGCACCGCACCCTGCCCAGCACTGCCCCCTGCCCAGCACCGCCCCCTGCCCAGCACCGCTGCCCCCTGCCCAGCACCACTGCCCCCTGCCCACCGCTGCCCCCTGCCCAGCACCGCTGCCCCCTGCCCACCGCTGCCCCCTGCCCAGCATTGCTGCCCCCTGCCCCGCACCCTGCCCAGCACCGCTGCCCCCTGCCCAGCACCGCACCCTGCCCAGCACCGCTGCTCACCCTCAACTGGGGTTACTGGGGTGCCCAGTGCTGAGGCGAGTGATGTCAAACACAGGACAGCGCAACCCATTGTAAATCAGGAGTAAACAGAAAAGTCCATCAGTTTCCCCTAAGGAAAATAATAAAACCAGGTCCACAAGATGAGTTTGCTTGCAGGCCCCCTCGAGGGGCATCAGCCCATGGGTGCCCTGACACGCATGGGCTTTGCCAAACCCCTGGCAGTGCGTGATTCTGGGAAAGGTTTCTTGGGCAAAAGCAGATTTTCCAGCTAATTTTGGATTCTGACTGTGAGAGTCCCAATGCTTGGGCTTCAGAAGAGCTCAATACCTGTAGTTCCCTAAACTTCACCAAAGATTTGGGGGATTTAGCATTTCTTAAAAGAAAAAATAAAAGAAGTTTTCAGTTCACATCGTAAGATCCGTCTCCCAAAACGCCAGCCCTAAGCGAGGCAGCGCGAGGCAACGCTCTGGAGTTCAGAGGCTGTGGGACTGACACGCCGTGCACTGCCGACCCCCTCCCAGCCAGCCATTAAGCAGGGATCTGAAATTCCTCTCAGCTCATCACGTTGGGATATTTAGAATTTGATAAAGCACCAAGCTTTGAAGGCAAACCCTTCATTCCCTGATGAGCACGTTTCAGCACAAAACTTCCTTGAGATCTGCCTACCTCTGATTAGCACAGACATAGCCCGAGAGAAAGGAGAAGCCGCTGGTCACCAGTTCCTAGGCTTTAATTAGCTGTGTTATTCCCAAGGGATTATTGCAACAGCCAAGATCTCTTGCCGGTTGTTGCAGCCAAGAACCAATTATATCGAAGGGCCACCTCTTTTTAACAGTAGGTAAAGATGCGTAGGGGCACATTTAACGTGCAGCACTAATACGTTGCTCATTCACAAGCTTTCCCTGTTTGGAAGAATCCCAGCATTTTCTTGTTCAGCAGCTTAATTTTTTTTTTTTAAACCTGCGCAGCCTCCTGCTCGAAAGGAGGTAATTGCTGGGGAGTGTCTTTTATCAGCAGAGGCTCTGGTCAGTCCATTTGTCTGCCGAGGCACAGTAAATTGTCAGGCTCTTGGCTGCTATGGCATTAAGCCAGAGTCATTACAACCTACCCAGACAATGCAAAGTCCTTTAGAGGTTAAAGATCCTAAAACAACTGAAAACTAAAATAAACCACATTTTTCCGATTCTGTGTGTTCAGCTGGAAAACTCACCATCTGCAGCTACGACTCCAGCCCGGAGCCCTCGTACCTGCCCATTTCTCATCCACTGGTTCTCAAGAAGACCGTTTCCAAAGCCTTCCCTGAGCAGACGCAGCGGGTGTAGGTTTGCCTTTCCTAGCCCTTTCTCAGCCCGGCTGACACTGATACTCTGGCCCTGGCTCCCAGTACTGCCCGCAGCACGTCCCCGCAGACCGGGCAGGCTCTGGGCTCTGGGTGTGTGACTGTGGGTCCCCCGCAGCTGCTGACCAAGAACGTGACCCTCCACCAGCCACAGTAAACGAGACTTCAAGCGCTGAGGCGTTAGCCGTGCCTGTTCATCTGGGGAAAACACACATTGTTATTTCTGTTCCGTTTCTAACTCTGGGAAACGAAATGCAGCCGCGAGCACGGCGGTGCGGGAGGGGATGCTGAGCAGCAGCTCCCTGCAGACGAACACTTCGGTGAATGGGACGTCAGGAAGATGCAGGATGTGGTATTACCTATTCCAGCTGGTAGCTTTGTGCCTGGCTGCTGGAATAACTTCCTCAATGTATTCCTGGAGCGCTGCTGGTGAGTGCCAAGTGATAACACAGGCCCCTGGGGAGGCAGCGGGGCTGCGGGCTCTGCTTGCATAATTGCATCTGAGCACAGCTTCTGACAAGTGCATCTCTCTTCATCACGGTGAAGACGGACACATTTCCATTAGCTTGTTTGGCTGTGGAGCTCCATCGTGGGGCACTTTTCTGCCTGAGGAAGGAGGAGTTGCAGTATTTGGAAACTTTGGGAAGGAAGGAGGCTGGAAGCTGACGGATTTACTGCCTACGGCTACAGCCCCTGACCTGCCGTTGGAGCGACAGCTCTCTCTGTGCCCCCGTGTACTCGCATGTCCCTGCTCCAAGCTCAAGCACAGCTGAAGCTGTGGTACTCGCAGCCAGCAGCAAGTTTACTAAGCCAAGATGCAACCAATGGCTTCTGATACAATTTTGCAGTATTAATGAAAAAGTGCAAAACATACGGCTACCCCAGCCTCTGGTCTCACCGCTCATTTGCAATGTTGTCTTTGTAAAGGCAAACAGAGCAAATTGAGTGAATCACAAGAGCATTATCCATACCTATCTGTGCAGTATTAGTATTTCTGCGATCTTCTATGTAGCACAGGCCAGTATTCATCCTTTTACGCTCTGCAGCCCCCAGCCCATTCCTCTGATGGCTCAGAGTGCTCCAATGTCTGAATGAGCCCTCCAGCAGGCACAGCCTCGGTTTAATATTTAATGACCAAGACAACTGCATTTGGAAATTCCAGTCGCTAAGCTCTTAAAATGCACAGCTCTTAGCTGCAAATCTGGATTTCAAAATTAGAACTATTGCTTTGAATATTTACCCCAAATTCAGAACAGCCCAAAAACATCCATGGGGTGTCCAGTCTGCCCAGCACAGAGCACACACGGCTTGTGCTCCAAACCCAGCAAGGGAGTAAAAACAAAGACCACAGAAACACTCCAGGGAAAAGCAGGAGCAGAACCACAAACAGGTTACAGGATACAAATAAGAACCAGCTGTCAGCAAACAAAATCCTTTTCCTACTGCCACCCAGCACAGGCTGAAGCTCGCCAGGCGCTGCCTTCAGAAAGCCCTGACTCCACTCGCCCTCCCTGCACGAAGAAGGAGAACGACAAATCCACCTACGAAGACTTGAGCAAGGACAGGTGAGCAAGAGATGAAACAATGCCAACAGTGAGCAGCAGTCGATAGCAAGGCCAGACGCACAGGGGCTTGTTTCTGCCCCAGCAGTTGCTGGGAGTCCGCTGATGCTGCTGCCAGTCTCGTTAGCATTTGGCAGTCTGAGCATTGCTTTACCTTTGATTGAGCAGAGGGGTGAGCTGCTTTTCAAAACGGGTGCTGTGCTGCACTACAGATGCTCCTCGCAAGGCACAACCAGACCTCATGCATCAGAGAATCGTTGCAGCCCGGTTCCCAGCTTCCCAGAAAGTGCAGCAGCGTGGCAAGCACCTCACTGTGCAAATCTCAGCAGCCCCTCGCGCTCTCGGCCACCTCGGCCACGGTCCGTCGGGGAGCACAAAGGTGACGGGAGGGGGGCCCTTGCATGATTTCCTCAGTCGGCGATGAGGCTTCAGGCAGGTGCCTGCTCCCACCCTCCCACTGTGCTCCTCGCCACGTAAAGCTTAAAAATAATGAGTGTGTGACAGTGTCTGAATTTACTACATCATCTCTCTGTTACTGATCTACCTGATTTCCTTAAGAAACCTGCCCATTAGTCTCACCCTAAAGTTAATCTTATTTCTCTGTACCAATCGCTCACATTTTAGTTGGCAAGCTCTCACAAACCCCCCTGCGCCAGGAGCTGCATCGAGCAGCTGCTCCCTGCACTTTTGCCCTCATTAAGTGTCCCCCTTTCGATGCTTCGGGGCAGCAGCGAACACTCGTACTGAGCGGCATTGTGCAGGACTGGCTTCTCCGCTGAAGGTTGGGTTACTTTCATACTTTCGTCACCGAACTACTGGAGTGAAGATTAATCGATGGAGTAATTGCAGAAGTCTGCAATCTGGCTAACCTCTCTTCTGGGCTTCACAGTCACGCAGCAAATCCAGCAGACTCCCACCGCGAGAGGCGACCGGCACAATGTCACAAAGGAAAAGCCATTAGTGAGCAATTACATTTCAGCAGGATTTCCCCTCTCCACCACAGCCTAATGAGGATAACCAATTCAAGAGGAACCACTGCAAGGATGAATGAATAATGAGAGAAAAAGGATGGGAGCTCCTGCAATCCGGATAGAATAAGAAACCACCCCGTAAAGGAAAAGAAAAACACATACGCTGGAGCTCTGCCCCAAGCAACGGACAGATGTGGACGTTCGCTTACAGTTACCGGAGGCACCAACTGGTTTAAAAAGCATCATAGATGCCCATTGCCAAGACAACATTCCCTACCGACAGTGTACATCTGCATGATCACTCCAGAGGTCAGTTCAAATTTAGGGAAATACTTCTGCCTATCCACAACAGGTCACTGCAGCGAAACACCGTACTTACAGAAGGGTTAGTACTCCTGTGTCACCCACTAGTTCCTGGCATACCGCGCACCATAGAAAATTAATGCTCCCTTGAAAAAAGAACTTCATAGAAGTCATGTTCACCTGAGCGGCTTATTTTTTGCTTAACCTAGGAGCTCAAATAAAACCAGAATATCACTTCTTTACAGTAACAAAAATGCAAGTGGGGAAAAAAAAAATCTATAAATACAACCTTCTATTTAACGGCATAGTGCAACTCTATAGATTCTGCCATTTGAAGAAATATTTGCCGATGTGGCCTCCTTTGACAGCAGTGCTGGCGATGGAGAGCTCTGGTACAGGAGCACAACTCTCCCCGCTCCTTCAGGGCACCACGGCAAAAGAAGGTGACTCGGTGCAAGGCATTTCTTCCCTAAATGGAGAAACACCCAATGACACTTACCTGAACGGACAAATGGTCTGGGACCGTTGGTACTGCAAGTAAAAATCGGCCAAAGAGGAGATGAGCAGGCAGCTCATCAAACCCCCTGCCTGCGACACCCACCTTCCTCCTGCAGCCGGGACTTGGGGCATCCGTTGCAGCCCTGGACGGAGCCAGCAGGGCTTCTTGGTAGCTGTCTCTACAAGGTACACGTAATCTTTTCTTGCTAATTACACAAGAAAAAGAAAGTTTTGTTCCTGTTGCTCATGGGAAGCACCAGGTCGGTTGAGCACAACCTGGTAACTTCTAGCCGCTGTAGTGAAAGGCAAGGCTGGATAGAGACTTGTCCGGGTTATAGACTTCCATCTTTGTTTAATTCAGAAAAAAAAAAAGTTAACATAAATCTTTCGGGCCAAGGACTAATAAAACAAGAAAGTTAAGACATCAAAACATTATTCAGCATTATTTCCCTTTAAAAGAGCACTGAAAAAAATCAAGGCTTTATTTGAATAAATGTTACACGACATTCTTTATCATTTACTTCTCAGCAAACCTTAAAGGGTGAATCATATTTCCCTCATTCAAGTCTACAAAATGAAAGAGGCATAGTGACCATTCAATATACAGACAAGAAGGTAGCACGGAGCAAAGCTTAAATATTAAGCAACTAAAGCAAAAAAATTGAAAAGCAATACATTACTGTAATTCTCTATCATTAGAATATCCCTGACAATTTCATTTCGAAATGAAAACGTGGTTTCAAACAAAATGGCTGCAATACTTTCTGTGAAAACAAACGCAAATACAGTTAGCTACCTTGTCTATTTTTATGCTATTTGCTTATATACCCATATTCTCCAAGGCAGAGACCTGTATCTCTCTTAAGTGTATTTTTTATATTTCAGCTGCTGTGCACAAGTGCTCAGGGAGGTGAGGAAATCAGAGCACTGGTTCGGTCGGGTGTCCCACGGGCAGGCACTACTGGCTTCTACTTACAACATCAATCAGTTTTCAATCCAATGTGCAATAACCCTGCTAGTACAGTCCTGGGCCTTTTTCCTGAGCAGAAACTGGTTTGTGCCATGTTGTTTGGTGGCTTCTTTTTTGTTTGGGTTTGGTTTTTGTGTGTGTGTGTGTATAAAAATGTAATTTATTAGGCCAAGACCCTCATTCATTGTCAATACAACCGGGGTTTGGTCTCCAGAGGTGAAAGGCTGGCGCATACACGAAAGCAAATCGCTTCCCCTTTCCTCAAATCAGACATCTTAATTTTTCTAAGTTGTCAAATCTCAAGCCATGAAGAGGACCAGACTGCTGATCCTCTTCAACTGCTAAAAAGAAAAAGCACTGTAGAAGAAAAATTAATGTCAAATTAAAAAAAAAATACTTCCATCTTTATCAATGAAGAATTTACCTCTGAAAAGTAGAAACTGAACCAACACAAAGCATGAGTATGTGTGTCGCTGATCTGCCTTTCCTGGGTCTGGGTGCCTGTCCCAGCCTCTCACTTCCCCCTCTCTGGTTGTTTAATAAGTATAAACCTGTTGCCAATATCAAAACAATTGATAGAGCTGTCCTGACTTCAAATTCTACGTGATTAATTCAGGCTCCATACACAAAGGCTGTGAAACTGCCTTTCTGCTGGTAGATGCCTCTCAGAAAGGTATCTCTGGTTTTAATGATCTAGACAAAGACACTCTTTTTTCTCCAATCGAAACAGGATATTAATAAGGAGGAAAAGAGTTTACTACAAGTCTTTTTCACTTCTATAGAAATAAAAAACTGACTTTTAGTAGATTATGTGCACATTTTCATTTCTTCGAAACAAATATTTATTTTCCCCGATTATATAATAAATCATCTGCTAAGAACTTTGTAAGAAATTATACTGCTGAGGAAGTGTGCACATAATGTCAACTAACCAGTGACAAATAAATTAATATCTAATAACTCGATATTTCAGCAGCCTGTCCAGCATTCACAAGCTCCACTGAAACAAGTCTTACCAAACACCTTCGGGGAGGGGAATAAAATGGATAAAACCCACGGGGTTTCTTTTTTTGATTTACAGCTATTCAAAGAAGTCAACGCAACTCAGATCAACAACCATCAGAAACACTAATAAAACCTTTGCTCTACTAGTTACCTATCTGAAAAATACCTATGTCAAAAGGAAAAATTAACCCATGATTTGAAATAGAAATGCCATTCCATTTAATCACTCTCCATTCATGATTCCCATCTCGTTAGAGTATTATAAGCAAAATGCTGCTCTCTGTGTTGTAGCCCTTCTTAACGCTATTCCGCAATTCTCAATTCCCAAAGTGTTACAACAGCATAAATAAAATGCAACCATATTCACACAGAAGGAGCTTTCCCATAATACAGAGATACACGGAGTTTGTGGTCACTGTCCTTTGTATCATCCCTACGGGAAATATTGGTCTCATATAGCAGGACTGTTCATATTTTACAATACAGTTGGGTTTTGGACATGCTTTTGATCACAGATCACAGCTCTGCTAACACCTGCACTAAATACTAACTAAGCCTCATAGAATGGAAAATTGCAATGCTAAAGTTAAGAAATTAAAATAAAAGTTCAAAAGTTACAGTCAACTTCCCAGGCAATTGGCTCCATCACTGGCACCTATCAAAACATACAAACATGACTGTCACATTACAAAAAACCCAGTTATTTGCAGTGATTCTTCATACCAATAATTCAAGTGGTTCCTTGCATGTAAGTGTCATATAGTCTTTAATAATTTCATGCGTCATTTATTGCAAAAAAGTTTTATAAAATATTTCCTAACATCTTTTTAAATTTTAAAGAAAAATGTACATTAGGTACAGGTGTCCTAACAGGGTGCAAGGGGGAGCTTTAACATATTTACTCCCTTTCCCCTTCAAAAAACATTTACTACTTGGTGAAGATTTTGGAGGAAAAATAGGACAGGTCAGTCTCAGATTTCTTTCAGTCCTGATGAGCTGGTGCTCTTCGTGGCAGTGTAGTGAGGTTCCATAAAAACAGCAGTTGACTAGTGTCTCTGAGCTGAAAAGGGGAGAGAAAGGGAAAATGGTTAAATTTCTTCCAGTATAGACGGCAAAAGTAGGCAAGCAAACTCCGAGGTGGCCAGTAAAGTCACCAGTTCGCCTGCTTTGTGAACTGTGTGCAGAACACAAAAAGAAAAATCTTTACATCACCACAAGACATACACAAGTGAACAAACTCCTCAGTTGACTGGAGCCTTAAGAGAAGCTGCCGTACCAATCTACGTTATACCTCAGCCCGCTTCAGCACCCAGAGAAAATTTCAAAGATGTTTAAAGATAGCTAACAAAGGAGAGAGATTAATATACAAAGCCTATACAATGATGTGCCGTTCACAATACAAAGCTAAATCTGACACTGGAATGCCATTCCAAATGCAAGACCTGAGTGTGCACAGGAGCACTGAAGTATAAAGCTGCTAATCGTGGTTTTTTTCCATTATTGCTTATGTTTTCCCATTTGCTCCACAGAACTGGAATAAAGTGATGATAAAGCAGATGGAAGCAGTCCAATAACTACTGCCTGGGGCCAGCAGCCGCCAGTAACCAGAGAGGGGGTGCAGAATCAGCCCGGTCTGCGCTGACCTGCCTCCCGCGCAGCGCCGAGAAAACATGGTTGTGGAATAACCTGAGCTGGAGAAGATCTCTGGAGATCAGTTGCTCCAACCTCTTTGCTCAAAAGACACACAGGAGAACAAAACAGGTTCCAACAGGACCAGGCCGGTTGTGTTGATCCCTTTTACCGTTCTGTTGACTGCCAGGATTATTCGAGAGGTACACATACATTTTCCAGTATGGACAACAGCGCTGTGAATAACACAACCGAATTTTTAAAAAGAGATTCATAGCATGGACAGGAAAATCCTAAAGTTATTTTCAAACAGATCCTAAAGCTCTTTCTAAACAGACAACTCTTTTGAATAATATCAAAAAGAAATATTAAAAAAATGAGAAGTAGGAGAGAGGAGTTCACAGAAACGGTCCTACCACAAGAGCAGGCAGGGACAACAAGGGGATAATTATGGAGTTTCTCCATTGCTCGGTTGCTCGCTGTGCCACAAAAGGACAACATAAGCCACAAAAACATAACTCATTTTATAGCCTATATAATGCAGTAAAATTAAAATAGGAATGGAATTTCAGGTAAGTTGAAACAGAAGCAATGAGGGCTAATTATGAAATCTAACAGATCCAGGCAGGGATGCACCGAGCTGCTCTATGCTGACAGCAGACTAGCAGGCATCCATTCCAATACTCAGCAGGCCCTCGTTTGGGTATAATACTCAGAATTAATATATAATTAAACCTATTTTAGCTATGGTCCACTCCAAGATATGTAAGATAAACCTGCAGAGCCCCTATAAAGACAAGGATGCTGGAAAAGTTCCACTGTATTCAATAGTACTTACTGCTGGTGCAGGTAACTAAACACCACAGTATTCCAGGCTGCAAAACAACCAATATTGGGTATTAAAGCACATGGCCAATAAGAAATTCTCCAAAATAAGATTAATATTAAATGAGCATCATGTATCCATGAAGTCTTGCACAGAGGAGCTTTTCTAGTATGTCAGAGAACCAAACTCTACTCAGAAATATCAAAAATCCCATAAAAAGTTGAATGACAGTTCAGCCAGTAGGTCCAAACACCCGCACTTTCAAATTCAAGCCTCGGTGATACTATTACTTGCCAGCAAACTTCTGTGATGTACAAAGGAATAAACGAGACAGGAATTTGGCTCAGCCACCCGAGTGCCCACGCAGCCACGAGCGGGTGCGAGGGAGCGGCCGGTTCCCTTTCACTGGCTCTTCCCTCATTCTGCTGGCAGGACGTTTTACTTCTCACACCCCATCTACCAACGCAGCAATCGATGCAGCTGCAGTGATTTTCAGAATCAATACTTGGCAAAGTCTGTTCGTTACAAACCTGGCACTCATGTTCCTGCCCAAGTCAGACCCTACAGCTCTCTTTTAGTCTTCAGTTCCTACCGTTGAGAGATTCCAGAACGCCCTGAGCAAGTCCCAGGGGCTTTGCTTCTCCCACTGACATTTACACACCGTTACTGACTCTGGAAACATTATGAGGCTTATCCTCTGTGACAGCCCAGTCTTCGGTTTTACCAGCAGCAAATCTGTTTATAGAAACTGAAACCAATGCATATTGAATACCTAATCCCAGACCGAATGCAATAATATAGTAGTGGATCAAACATTTTTAATGTTAATAAAGTAAAAATCATTACTTCCTCACATAAATCAAGCTCCCTTTAAAGCAACTGTATGTTCTCCTCACTGCCCTATTTCCTCTTCATGTCAAAAAAAGATCCAAGAGACACGCATACATCCATGACAGATCTCAGTAGTAAATATATATTTGGGCTTGAATTCCCAGTAATGTTCAATATCTTGGCTTTGATCATGTGCTTTAAGTTTCCCTACGGACTCAGGCACACACTGAAAGTAAAGCGTGCTTCTTAAGTGTTACTCCCTCAGGGCTTTAGAAAGGGGAAAATGAAAAAAAGAATAACGAAAACAAACTTCATTTTCCTAGAAGAGCAGCTCCCTGACTGGGGTCCCTATGTCATCTGTGAGTTTCTCACCAAGATCTTCCTGCTCAAGTTTTCAATTCTTTTTGTTGTTTCAGGTACTAAACTTCTTTAAAAAGACTAAAATGTTACTCAGTTCTTTCCTGAATTTACTTTTACACATCAGCAAAGGCAGGAACCATGGCTACAATCATGGGCAGTAGATGAACTGCCCACAAGGTAGATCCTCGGATGTGATACACATCGCAAATATGATTGAGGATTTCTGGTTTGGGAAAAAAAAAAATCTTTAAAAATTATTTAATCTGATCATGTATTGCAAACTTCAAGGAGTAAGCCTAAAGAGAAACTTAATGTGGATCTTTTCAGCAAAATATATAGCAACCCTGACATCAGGCTAGGTCAGGGAGAACAGCTGTGTCTGAATTGTTCAAACAGAAGAGGGAAATAAACTAACAGGTACCTCATTACATCTGCCCTAACCTGCTTTGCATATGATTAGCTGATAGCACAGCGCACCCCTGACTGAAGGCAGGACTTAAACCAGACAGACCTGCCGAAGTCACCGACAACCTCAGCGCGCCCGGCCTGAACCCACGTGGGCTGTCAGACCCTGCGAGGGAGCAGCAGGACTCACCGGTCTGATGCAAAATGCTGCCAATTGTTGAGGCCTATGGTAGAAAAAATCCAGTTAACGGGAGTAAAGAATTGATGATGCTTTAAACAAGAAAACAACCTCCTCGCTCACCTGGATTCTTCCTGGCTGTACTGCTTCTGCTTTCCAGAAAACAGTGTACCATGAAAAGATGCTAAGAAGAAAACAAAATCAGATACCAACTTCTTTGAGCTTCAACTGGACTTTACCAGCAGAGTTAAAGGGAAATTACACATAATTTAGCAAACAAACTAGCAGACCACAAAACAAAGTATCTACCTATACAAACACTGTACTGCCCCCTGAAGAACTTGGAGCTCAAGGCCAGAGTGATACTATGAAATTTTGCTCGATGAAGTAACTACCTAGAATAAGTGGAAACTAAAGCAATGGATTATAGTTCACGGTGACCACGACTTTTCTGCATTTTAGAGTTTCAAAAAGCAAACTTTGGGCACCCTCTATTCAACATCGATAGGATTTTACATCCATCGTGCAATGCAGCCTGTGATAGACCAGATTTTTTCATGTACTGAAAAATACAAAGAAGTGTGACAGCAAGGCAGATGACTTGACATTGCAGCAATACAAGTGGCAGCCAAATCCAGTTAATCCTTACTTTCTTCCACATCTTAGCTTTGTCTTGCTTTCTAAAATGTGAAAACCAACAGCCTTTCCTCCCTTTTTAGGACATGACTCAGATGAGACACCAGTCTTCCCCTCTAGGTAAAAACCACAAAGATGAGATTGTGCCTTTTTGGCTTTGTACCTCCACACAAAACTGTGTGTGTACACTACATTCATTATGGTCAAACTGCAAAGAATTTCTTTATTATAGTAATTAAATTTGCTTAAAAGTGAAGCAGATGACTCACAGTTGCAGAGTATGTTGGAGTTTGTGTTTTGCTTCTCATTCTTTATTACAAGTATTATAAAAACTATTCCCATTTGGTCACTCACAGAGTCGTTAAACTGAAATTCAAAGCATTGCCAGTGGTATCATAAAGTTTGTTGAAGTGATTATAGGATGGAAGAAAACTGAGACAACAGAAGGTAAAAGAGCAAGTGGAGTAGTTGCTCTCATGATTTGGAGGCAAAAATCCAGGGTAAAAAGTAGATTAAATAAGATAGGTTTATTAATTTCAAGAGTGTTTCTGACTATTGCAGAATCTCACTGTTCCAATACATACTAACCATAGACTTGTTACCTGCGTGTTTGGCAAAATTAACGAATATGAAATATTTTATGTGGAAACCTTTGTATTGTCACAGTGAAGCCAACCTGAGAGTGCTGCCTGTGGATTTAGCCCAGACTGGCGAGGAATAACCTTGGGCTCGATTGCCAGAAGGTACGAAAACTGATTAGGGGATGTCTGATCTGCCCAGCTAAAATGTAAACTGGTTTTGCTTTGTTTTATTGGATCAATAGCAGTGTTTTGTATAAAAAGGTTTAAGGCAGAAGTATACAAGATTAGGCTCCTCAGATATAGTGGCTGAAAAATAAAGCCACACGTGCAGTCATGTGCCGTATTCTCCTTGCGTTGCGGAAGAACGTCCCTTACCCTGCGGACCTCCCTGGTGTGAGCCATGCAGAGCAGGGACGGGCAGCCCAGAGAGCAAAAGCAACAAAGAGTGGAGCTGCCACAAGGGCTGAAGCGTCCCCGGGTCCCCGCAGCCAGCACTTTGGCACTCGCAAGCTGCCCGCGTCGGCTGGATCTCCCTGTTATTAACCTCCCCGGCCCTCGTGAACAGCAAGCTGCCTGCTCTGTCAGTCAGGGAGTTGGGTCACTTCATCGCGTAATGCTCGATTTGTAGGTGAGCGATAGCAAAGCCCAGCGCTGAGGGTACATCTCCAGGGATGTGCAGCATGCTCACAGCAGGCTGGCCTCTGCTTTGAAGCAGTTTCATTCAGCTGCTGGAGACTACGGAGTCACCACAAAAATTACCACTGGTAACAAATGTCAGCACGTGTGTTCGGACAAGCACTGATGCGGCTCACGGGCTCTCACCACTGATGTCGTGAACGTCTCCCCCACTCAACTGCACTTTATACAGTTGTTTTCCAGGGAAGCATGTACTGTGGATTCTGATTGTTTCAGTGTGAAAATTTTCACGATCCTGTGTGTTCACTGATGTCCAAAGAGAAGCACTGCCTTTGCAAGTATTTGTTTTTCTCTTCAAGGGAAAAGCAGAAAGACAACAGGCAGCCATCAAGAGGAAGAAAATGAGCCCAGCAGGACAAGTAAAAATAGCAATAGTCTCCTATCACATACTGTGAAGAAGAAGATATGTAACTCTTAGAGTGCTCAAATTTAAAAATAGTTACAGTGACATATATGCAACTTCTTTAGGGGACTAAGGCTTCGTCTTTGTCTATATACAAAACTCTAACAGAAGACACAACACACATTATTTTACTGATACTGATTCTAATTTTAACTAGATAGGAAGAGTTAAAATAGGTTTCTCTTCCAGGTAATGAATTACTAAAAAGAAAGCAGATCTGTTGCATTCCTTCACAGCCCAAGACAGGGCCTCAGCTACAAGGAAAACCAAGAGCAGTAACACACATTCTTCAGTTTACATGCCTAATTCTCTGAAATATATAACACAGTATCCAGAATTCCAAAAACCCAGCCAAACCCAGCTTTTTTTATAAAAACATATCAGAAGACACTAGGTCCCCAAATCCCTCAACACGTGAAAAATCTAAAGAAAAGGGGTTTTTTCCTAAAAAAATCAAGTATTGGTTATGTGATATTCCAACCAAAAAATATTCACTGCTCAAAACCTTTCAGCTATGATATTTAATGGCAACTTATGGAGAGAAAAAAATAAACAACTTCATTTGTTTGTTTGTTTTCCCTAGCAGAAACAGGAAAACAGGTTCATTTTGGGGGGGAGGCAGAGGTGGAGCTATTTTTAGTACTAAGCCTTCTCTCTCTTCTTTTTCTTGAAGGACTTGTTGGGAACTGGGAGAGATTTGGGAGCTTTCACAAACACATGCCCAGTGTCTTTCATGACATCCAAATTAAATGAGTATCATGAAACCATAAGAGCAACCTTAAGAGCAAAATTAGCCTTTAAGTAAATATTTACTTGGAATTCTATCTGCTTGCTTTACCAACAAAGCAAGTACCCTCTTCCCCTTTACACACCTATTAAAAATAGGCAAGGACAAATCTGTGACCAGAATTCTGCTGCGTTTCTCTTACAGAATGTTTTAGTGATGGCACCAAGCTAGTGAGAACACAGTTGCCTTCCAAATCACAGATTCATAGCACATGGCTGGCACGTATGAGAATATTTCTTATTCGTACTGCATATTTGACATCAAGACCACTAGTAAGGAAACATGAAAATTGTCCTAGATTTAAAAACAAACAAACCCTAATGTTGACATGTTATATAAATTATGGCATCCAAACAAGATTTTGCACAGGACAGGCCCCTGGCAGGAGATGCAGAGCGGTTTTCCTGCCCGTGGAAGCTCAGCCTGTGTCGGGGGGCCAGGCTGCCCATACACCAACCGATTCCTGCGCGGCTCAGAACACGACATATGGGGCAGAATCAGAATTGTTAATAACAAAATTACAGAAAGCAGAGCCATGACAGGGTCAGCATAGATCGTCTATTCTATTCCATACTCAAACACAGGATTAATTTAACCCACTCCTGACAGAGGTTAGCCCAATCTGTCGTTTTTAAAAGCTTGTAATCAGGGAAATTGTGCAACTCTCCAAACAACACCCAGGGTTTTGCTACAACTGGAAAAAATATTCTAATGTCTAATCTTAACTCCCTGTTTTATAACTATTTCTTGTCCCAGTCACAACTAAATAGTATTTCCCCTTTGCCTCTGCACCTACTTTGCAGGTATTTGCAGACCTTGAATATTCTCCATTCCAACAGTCCTTTCTTCCTTCTCTGAGGAAGAAAATAACTAGCATAGAAACTGCATTATAGTTATTGAAAATTTGTATGGTCCTGACTTTGAAAATAACTTCTCAAACGTGTAGTGCAAATAACTCCCACAGATCCATTTGCCTTCAAGCACTGAACGAGCAAAGCTCAAATTTAAACTAGCAACAGGGGATCCTAATGTTCCCTGCACCAAGTGACACCTGCAGCCTGTGTTAACATTATCCCCTCAGACCACGGGCAGGTGGGTAGAGAAGAACAAAGACTGTAACACCTTCATGGGCACAAGCACAGCACAGCAGAGTTTCCAGCCCTGTGCGTACAGAAACGAGCTGGGAAGGTCACGCAGGCACACAGACCTTCTCTTACTGCCATTTGTCTCCTTATGGCATGTGCAAGGTGGCTCAGGTTTTCTAAGGTATAAAAGCCCTGGTCTTACCAATGACATTCATTTTCCACGCTGCTGCTTATCTTACTTCACTCCAGGAGGGCTGATGGCCTTTTCTTGGGGGGAAAAAAAGGAGCCATGGATGTGAGTTCCCTTCCCCAGTGGGTGCCTGGCGCTGCAGTGCTGCCTGGGGAGAGTCACCCCAGCTGCCCAGTCTGGCAACAACAAAACCCTGCAGGGAACAAGCCCCAGAACAAGCCAGTCACCTCCCCACTGTCTCCGCAGCCATGCCTGGGAACTGCTGGTTTGCCTTGTGTTCACAGAAGGGCAGCTGTGTCACAGTCCATAAATTAATCTAAGTTACAGTCTGGATTGGCATGTACATCCCAGGTATTACAGAAGACTGAAATGTACAGGTAAATATTAGGAAACTATGAGCTGCCATTATGACCTAACAATTAAAAACCAAAACCCAGGTATTTCTGACTGGGGGGAGAATCACTGCCATTCAATAACAGTTTTGAAAAACCCATGTAAGTCACCATAAACAGTTGTTACCACCGATGTCAAAGAAAGATGAGTTCAAACTGGAACAGGTGCAAAGAAATGCCAGTAAGATGAACAGGGAAGAGAAAAGCCTAGTTAAACAGCCACATTCTATAAATACACTAACAGGGTGACACCAGAGGAGGGAACTATTTAAACTAAAACATGAAGTTGTGACAAAGAACAGTAGTTGAGGTATTTTAAATGTTGAATAGGAACTTGCCACCATGATTGTTAAGGACATGTATCAAAATGGAGGTTCTTCCCATTACAGTTTAAGAATAATTTGAAGCTGAACACTCACATCCACATCTCACAAGCTCGGATCCAAAGGATCTTTCAAGAGCTCGACAGGTACTCCAAGCTGTCAATGCTCCAGGCCCCTGTCTGTCCTGATGTTAAATGTGGATGATCTCTGATCACTACAGCCATGTCAGATGCAGCTTTAAGGAAGCGAGTTATACAAAACCTCTGTTGTTATTGATACCTTATTTTATTTATAAGGATAATTTTACTATATTATTGCAAGTGTAGCCTGTCTATATCCCCCAAAGGTATGATACTACGTTCTACCCTGAAAAAAAAAAAAAAGACACACACTTAATGTAAGCACAGCTTAAACTGACAAAATCCTGTAGCAAGTCACGCCGTTTCCAAAAGCATGAAGTAGATTCTAGATGAAGTTAAGTTCAAACAGTTGACTGTGGGACAATGACATACATTTCACAAAAATCCTTCTATGAGTTCTCTAAAACAGGAGAGCACTACTCCCTTCTACTGAACTTGCAGAGTAACATCTTCTTCTCAAACAACCAACTCATAGTTCTCCTTCCAGTATCACATCTAGCTCAATATACCAAGTTCCTCTCTTTTCCTTCAGGTTCCCTATGACCTTTCTATTTATACTCTTAAAAAGTAAATTGAAAATAAGAACAGAAAGATAAAGCACCTCAGCCTTTAACCACTATAAACCCGGTACTGTAAGATGACTTTCAAGTTTGTTTTTAACAGTATACATACACTTGTAGTTAATGGCTTCTGACACAAAAACTTACTGCCCTTTTAAACATAAGCTCACTCTACTTTCAGTTCACAGTCCTGAACTACAAGTTAGTGTAGTGATCCCACTGCACTGACTGAATTTGTTTTTTCTTGTAGGCACTTATTAGAATACAATAATAAAGCAATGAACTGAAACAGCCTTTCACTAATTGCCAGCCTCCTTCTTTCCAGAATTCTTCAGCTAAGGCAGCTCTATTTTTTCACTGTACTTCGCAGAGCACGCATGAGGACAGATGATAATGCCACTGAGGACTAGCTACTGAGACTGATTTTCTAAAATTCATGTTCCTATTCTATTCTGACAATTTCAGGAGGAGCTTATAGAACACATGAATGGAAATCAGTTTCAGGACTTAAAAGAGTTAACTAGAAACAAAACTAACCTAAGCAATGCAAAAAACAACCCATACAACTTCCTCACTCCCATTGATGTGCTATTTCTTAAACCTAATCACATTTAGAAATGACTTTAAAAAAAGTATTTTACAACATGCTGAAAAAAAAGTCTTCTCAGCCTTGCACAGTTGACCCAACTTTCCCCCACCAAACACACCCCTCCTGGTGAGGTAGCTGTTTAGTTATGCTTCTTTCAAACTAAAGAAAATACCATATAATCAGAGATGATTATCTCATTTAAGTGTTGACATAACACTACAACTCTGATTAGAAAAATAACAAATATTTGTTCAATTTCCTGTAGAATTCCACTTCAGAGACATTCAAGCCTTTCACATTTGCTTTTAGCTTCATGCTCGTGAAGCAACCGCACCTTCAAAACTCCTGTTAAAGGAAATCTCTGTAAGTTTTGGAGAAACTGCTCTCTCCCGAAACTTAACTGAAACTGAAGATCTTCAAAGGACAAGTAGGCCTGTACGAGAAACTCATTACCACCTGTCACATCTTCCTCCCTAAACTGAAAGACCATACGTATTCAATGACTACATCAAGGAATTTCATTAATTCAAAATGACATAATTTGCAATTTTTATACTGACAGAGCACTTAACAGTCACTCATTCTGCTGATGTTTTTCTTCTCAAGACCCAGGTTGCTCGCAGCAGCTGCTCAGCTGAATTACAGAGATGCACCAGCCTGGCTCTACAGCAGTTCTGTGACATGGCATTTCAACAGCCAAGCTAATCCAGAGGTGGCAGATGTGCCCAAACTGCTGGACACTCCAAGTGTGGGCATTGCTGGGAGCAGACTGGTACATAAAAGTGTGGGGGGTTTTGCAGTTTAAAGCTAAAACAGCTCTAATCTTTGTCTGTCTCCAAAGCCGATCTACATGCAGCATCCATACTGCCATAACCAGGGTCACTTACTGAAACTAGACCTTACATGAAGCCTAACATTTTCTTCACTGTAAACTCTGTTATATCTAGAGTGAAAGGAAAATCATAGACAAGTATGAATAAGATATTTTCAATCTAATGTAACCTGGTGGTATAAAAAAAAAAAAAAAAGTAGTCAATTTTTTTTGAGACTTGTGAAGTCTGAACCGATACTGAACGTTCACTATAAAACTTAGGAAAGACTTTGTAAAATAATAATTAACTACAAATCAAAACTACAACTCTTTAAATGCCTTTCGTAAACAGTTCTTCTGAACATAAAACAGTCTAAAGAAACCCCTCACATACTTGTTGCTCTCCCATCTTACCAGCAAACACCTGAGTAAATTGTGACTATGTATGCACTAGCACTATTCTAACTTTATATAAAGTAAGAGATAAGAGTAAAAAGCTTCCAGGTCTTTTAAAGAAAAATTAACAATGTAAATATTGATTTCACCACTACGTGGCTCAGAACAACTGTAACTTATAAGCAGTTCCCTTGAGCTTCTAAACCTCAAGGAACCAGTGTAGACATCTAAACCACATTGTACGGGTTCTTGACTTCAAAAAGCAGGCTGCTTTAATAACAAAGTATCCCTCATTTACTTAAATAGAGTAACTGTTTCTGTTTGCAGGAAAGAATACACAGAAGTGAAACAGGATTTTTTTCTTTTTTCTTTTTTAACATTATAAAATTTATTGTGTGTTTATCACATTCAAAAAGCATTGACCAGTGGGGTTTTTTGGAAACTATTAGAATGCCAAGGTAAAGCTGGTATATTTGGAAGCTTAATTAGCTTTTAACAGAGATCATTGTAAACTTGAGGAAAATTTGAATGGTCATGTACTTGACACTTTAGACTTCCAATAGTTCTCTGGGCACGACAGAATAATTTAGAAAGGTAAAAAGAAACTGAATGCTTTGGAAAGATCAGACAGTATATGAACACATGAAATATAATCTTAAGTCAAAAAGATTTTAAGGGTTTGATGATTAAATCCTCACCCCCATTTTCATGTCTGTCTAAAGTCTCATTTCAGTCAGCTTAAATTTTTACATCTGTTGCAATTTCCTACATGGGCAATTATGGAAAAAAACCAAGACGAAAACTGCTTTGGGATGAACACAGAGATTCTTCATAAGGCATTGCAAGGCTGAAACACCAGTGGGCTGGAGAGGAGTCAGTAATTCACATGGTCAGATAAGGACCAAAACTAGAAGACAAAAACAAAGTCAGTTGCATGAAAATGCCCCAATATTGAGCAAAAGACATGCAAGAAAAGTTGAAGTGGCAATGGAGAGTGGGTCTGATTAGGTTTTGATAGATGGAGAAAACTGAAAACATTTCCCCACTGTAAAAGTGATGTTATCCAGAGTCTTTATTCAAATATATGGAACAAAATCTAATTAAGGAAGAAATTTGATAAACTTTACAGAAAGCCCTCTACAGAGCTTGTTTTGAAACAAAAGGGACAGATAATTGCTTAATCTCAAAATTAAGACTGAAGTATACCAATAATACTTTACATCAAGCAGTTGTCTTTAAGAATGTGTGAAAAAGGACAATTTACTTTTTAAAAGGGTGTCCTCTAGATAAGGCATACATATAAAGTACTCTAACATCCTGGATTTTTTTCAAAGCTTTTTGAGAAACACACACAAATAATTCAGATTTAGTCAATTTTATTTACAGTTTGTTTTTTTTACATTTCAGAGCATTACACAATTACATATTCTCAATTTCTGACCTGCAAACAGATACCTTAAACGGAAATATTAAAAAAAATGAAGTTAGATACATCCAAAATGCAACAATTACACATCTGACAATTCACAAAGTGTAATTTACTAGGACGTATCCTAAGAATTTAGGAACAACCAGTCAGGAGAAAATCTGACCAATTTCAGCAATCAATTATTTACACATTCAAAACAAAGCCTCTCTTAATCTAAACCTCCAGGCAAATGGCCTGAAAGATTTCTTCAGGAAGAAAGACCAGAAGTTATGGTTCACACCTATGCAGCATTAACAGCCCTTGATCCCAAATACTGAGCAACTTCTCAGCTTTGTCCTAGAGCTACAGGCATCCCTCTCAGCTTCTCAGACCCTGACATGTTCTATTTGTGCCCCCATGTGCATAGAAAGGCTGAGTGTTTAAGTGGTCACTTATCATAAAACCCTATTTAATCTGGTCTTCAAGTTACATGAATTCTTCCCTAAAAATTTCAGCAAGTCTTCTAATGCCATTTAAACTGGCTGGTGTGGATTGGGGCATGCCTCGAGATGCCAAAGCATGCTTTGAACCAATTTGCACTGGCCAGCCTAAATACATTAGAGACTATTTAAAATAATCTTTAAAGACCATTTAGACAAGGCTTACATTTCTACACTTCCCTGATGGGCCACCTAAAAAAAAAAAAACAAAACAAAACCAACAGAAAAACCAAACTCACAGCTACTACTTTCATCCCTTGTGTTAACCCTTCGCCACACAGCAACTACTTATATAGAGGGTAGAAACTACTAAAAAATTCCCTGCAAATAAGCTGCCTTTCAGCTGAGGCTATGGCTCCTATGCATTGGGTGTTTGAGGAGTTTTTTTTCTTTTAAAAAAATTCTCACTTAAAAATACTGAAGTTCTCACTTTAGGCTAATTTTGATTGCGTGTTCAATTTGTTTAACTGTCAAGAAACCGCTACAAATGGAACAACTTTAGTATAAAAAGAGCAGTCAACCGAGTGCAACTTCTGACTTGGCCAAGTCTTTCACGGTAGTTCCCTAACTAGGCTACGAATTCTGTGGAGCCTCCAGATTTCTTGCCTACCTTACTTTCCATGTTCACGTTTCAAACTGCGTCAGCAGGGCCCGAACTTCGGGAGTCAGCTGCTTAGCAGCCTTAGCTGCCTCTGTGACGGCCTTGCGGTAAAGACCCTTTCTCTTCTTATTAAAGCGCAACTGGAAGCTTTCTAAAAAGGGGGATAGCTGTGCAAGAGCAAGAAAAGATGTTGTTGTGGAGCCAAACCACGAGATACGAGCCTCCTGCCGAACTAAAAGGCCGTTATCTTTCCGGCTCACGGTTATGGTAAGAACACGGGCTGGCCACCAAGGGAAGCCATAAATTTTGGCCCAAACAATGTCCCCTACACATACGGTCCTGCCATCTGGTGTGACACACTTAGAGACGTTTTTGGAAAATACTTCCATTTTCAAGGAATTACTGAGCTTTTTCTCTTCCTTTGAAGAGGAGGAGGAGGAGGAAGGTGCATGCATGCTGCCTGGAGGAAAATCAAAGCTTTCAGTAGAGCTACACTCAGAGTTGGTGGATTTCAAATCATCTGTGCTATCGCTACTACAAACTGATGCACTGGAAGAGTCAGATTTCTTTTGATTAAGGGTCATGTAAACCGTTATATTGCTTTTGCTGCCTCTCTTGCCCAATGTCTGGTGTTCATCCTGATCAACAGTTACATGCACTTCACTTGTGTCCTGAACCTCACTGCTGGCCTCTTCAGGGCCTTTTGAGGGGCTCTGATTTTCTGAAGGGGCCTCACCTGCTGAGCGGGTGGAGGAGCAGCGAGACTGGGGCTTAGTTGCCATCTTGCCACTCCGTATTTTCTCAAGTCCTGTCTTGAGAGAAGAGTCATTTTCTTCATTGCGATACCTTTGTGGCTTTAAACGCAATCGGGGTGGGAGGGAACCTGAGCTGGTGTTCTGAAGACGCCGTGTGAAGTGGACCTTTGAATGTGCATTTTTGGAAGAGGAGGTTGCACTCTGCTTCTTTTGTGCCTTTTCTTTGGCCATTTTCAAGACTTCCCGAGCTTTTGCATGATCCATGTTTTTGCTCTGGAGAACTTTTTTTGTATTTAACTGCGCTTTTGAAGTATTTGCTTGTGCAGAAACTTTAACTACTCTGCTTCTGCCGTGGGCAATATTTGAAACCTTGACCACAGCATTCCTTTTCTGGCTTTCATTTTGGCTTTTTCCATCCACTTTGTGGTCAGTCTTAAGTTTTTTATTCACAGTAGTCACACTCTCATTTCTTCGTTTTTTATTATCCTCATATTTTGAAGAGTCACTTGCATTGCCACCTTTTTTAATTTCCTTTTTTTCTGCAACAACACTGTTTTTGCACTTGTCACATAAGACCTGTCGGGGTCGTAGTTTGATAGCATTCATGATAGAAGTGGGTTCCTCCCTGTACATTTTACGCTTGGGCCGCTTAATTTTCCGGGGCGGAGGCTGAGGTATTGACTGGTTATACGTGTCCCTGATAAACAAAGGAGGAGGATATGGCGCTCCCTCGTGAAAGAGAGGAGGTGGTTTAGAAGTCCATAGGCTTTTAGCTATGCTGGGTTCTGATGGCTGCGCAAGAGAAGAGTCATCAGGGACTGCAGCATTAGATTCACACTTCACCTGTGCCTCATCTTGGAATGGTTTACTTTGGAGCTGCATGGCTTCAGGTTTATCCTTGTATTCCCTTTTAGGAAATATGGTCACAGGGATTCCATGGGGTCCAAACCTTAAAGAGGAAAAACAAACAAACAATAAAATTAAAGGTTTTGAGGGATCTTTTGCTGCATCTCATAAAAAGCATTTGAAAACTTATCCACGTTGTACAGCCATCGTTTGAAAGATGTGCATCCTGGGAAAATTAAAACTTCGTATCTAGCCTTATAGTAAGCTATAAAAAAGTCAGTAGAGGACGTAAAATAGACAGCTTTGCTTATTATCAGTTTCTGTTGCATCAACAAGATGCCCTGAAAATGTAACAAAAAAATATCACCTAGAGAGAGCAGTAAAAGAATTAACTTTGTACTTTTAGAAAATGCTTATAAACATACAAACTACACACACTCATCCCATGAACTCCAAATCTGCCCAAGATTAACTTCCATACTAAGTCAAATTATGTGAAGAAGGCACCTTCAGTAACTTTTACAAATTCTACCCCTTTTAGCATAGGGCAAAAGACTGAACAGTTTCAGATTTACTCGAGACAAATACAGACTGCATCAATACTTGCATGGAACAGAGTGACATTCTTCTTCATCTACAAAGGATTAGCACTTGATCATCTGACGCATTACAGCCTAAAACTTGCTAGCCTATTAGTTTGAATTTCTTCCAGGAAAACTACCCTTATTTCAACACAGTACAAACCATTCTCCCCTGTTTAACAAGCAAACATTATTTGAACCCTTTTTTTTTTTCCTCCAGACAGCTCTAGATCCCTGCTGGCCCACTGGATGCACACAGGACTTCTCACCACCCTGAGCAGCTCAAAGAGAAGAAATGAAAAAATCCCAGTATGACCTGGGCATTAGCTCAACTTTTCCACGGTAGTAGCACGTTGCCTAACAGGTAACCAAGACTTCCTGAAAAGGGTTACATTACGGGAAACATTTTATCAGTTTGCAAGGCATTATGCTTGCCTTCTCCCAGAGGAAATAAAATGGAAACCACATTCACTTTACAACAATGTATCTCTCAATCCCCAGAGCAGGTCAAAGGGATTAGAACAGCTGGGTCACCCTTCCCCCTGTTCCAGGGCAGGACCAGCGCAGGTACCAGCCTCACCTGGGCTGCCGCTGGGACCCGAGCTCTGCCTGACCAGCTCCCACACACACCAGTACTTGGCTACATCAAGTGGAACTGTAATAGTTTGGCCTTAATGCAACAACATGATAGGCAAGGTTGCAATTCAAATGCCAAATCGTCCATTCCAAATCGCTAAACAAACCCCATTATGTTTATCCCACCCCATACCTCACCTGACAGGAGAATGAATAATTACCCCCGATTTGTCCTCAGGTTAATGCTAGTTCACGTTACACCGCATCTGCTCAACTGCAACATCCTCTTAACTGATTGAACTGAAGTTTATTTACAATCTATGGTTGCCTCTCAACTAAAGATACATACTGAATATTAGTCTATATTCCACTCACACTCCTGCAAGAAACACGCCGTTTATACAAGTGCCTACATGCCGGCTTTATTTCTTCAAAACTGGTTTTGAAAAGATGTCGTCATGCATTAGAAAATTCTTTACACTGTCACCAACAAAAGCTGTCACTCGTTTGCCTTTTTGCTTTATCTGCAAAGCCTCTTTTTACTCTTAAAAGTTGCAACTGAAGGAAACAACCAGCCCAAGATTAAATTATCCATCCAGTTTGCACTTCATTACAAAAAGAGAACAAGAAACAGCAGACAACCTAAGCAAGGGACAACCAAATAATTTTGTGATCATCAAAAAGGAGGCAAGTTGAACACATGATTATTTACAGTTTACTATCAGCATGGGCAGTGTTGTTACCCTACCCCTCGGTACTGTAACCTTCATACCTTTGACTACTGGAGATGGGGCAGGAGCCCAGGTGGCAGCTAAAGCAGTTCTGGCCTTACCCATGGGCTAATGAGTGATCTTTACCACAAAATATCCAACCACCTTCACAATAGTTTGTTTCTGAGGTTTGGACCAACTCCAGTTGAATTCCACATGTCCCTCCAGAACAGTCTATTGCACTAGTGAAGGCTACAGTGAATTACAAACACGTAGTAGCTGATATAGGCATTTTCTACAGCCTACAGTCTGGCATTAAACCACAAAAGACTCACTCATAACCAAGTCTTAAGTTCATAAGGTCCCAGAAGTCCACCAATTGTAAAAAAAATTGCTTTTTCACAAACACTTTTCCTTCCACTGAGGATTATGAGTAAGTTATTCAATTGAAGTAGGGCTTTAAAAGAATTTATCAGCTGATAAAACTAAAATTAGCAATATTTTTGGTGTTACTTGCACCAAGAACTTCAGCTGCTTTAAGAGCAATAAGATCGATACCTCATCTTTCACTACCTAATAAAGATTACAGGATTTGGGAAAAAGTTAATTTATCATAAGAGTTGAAAACAAGACAGAGGAAGATCTCTGCTGGGCAAATTTTGATCCCAGATTTAAAAAAAAAAAAATCACAAAAGCAGAACTCAACAGGAGTGTGATAGCAAATGGGCAAAGCCCACGCTGCAGAACTTGCAACTCTTTACATCGTCTCAGGAACTGCATTTCCCAGCCCCTCACAAGACATTTCCATGGTCCGGCGCACAGGCCTTTTCTAGAAGACATTTTTGTCGATTCTGTGTTAGGAAATCAAGCATTATTAGCAGTGACCAGGGAAGAAGTAGATCAAGAGGACTGCAAGGAGATTCTCCAGAATGATCCCATTTAAGTACTTCATTTCTTTTTCCCCAGATTTTCATGCTACTGCCTCACAAGCAAAATTGGGACGCTTAGCACTCCAAATGCATAAAAAAGCCTAATGGAAAGCTCAGCATATGACTGATACAAGGAAGTCATGGAAGATTAATATTCCACCTTAGACTATCCTTTTCTTCAAGAATCTGCATAATACACAGGCCAAACACCTGAAGAACAGGGCAGCCAAAGTGGAATTCCTATCTAACATGCAAGCCTGCTTTAGTAAGACACAAAAACAATCCATGTTGAATCTCTGAAGCCAGAGTTCTAATAAAAGAAGTAGAATCTCCTGCCCTGTCTACCTAAAGATTAATGAATCGCAGAATTCAAGAACACTCACGGATATTGTCTAGTGCCAGTTACGTGAGAGCAAATGAAGACACTGTTATTGTAAATGATGTGTCAATACATAAAGACATGGGTAGTCAAGACACAGTCCACCTGAAGTACAAGATAAATTTGGGAAGCCCAGAGACTGAATATTACTTCCAACAGCTGAGTGTATGGTGTCTTCTCTTTGGACTCATTCAATAGCAGGTTGCATCCATCAACACTCAGTTTTTAGATAACCTTTGTTTCCTTCTCAGTGAATGAAGTTTTCCAGCTATGCAATTTGGAAGGATGATACTAAAATTAAAGACAAGAGAACGATAGCAGGAAAACTAAGATGAAACAGTAAATGATACGGGAGAGAATGAAGACAAAGAACAAGGTAAGAAGAGAGTGAAGGCAAAACAACGAATGGCCTGTTTTTCTAAAGAGAAGCAGAATGAAGACGTGATCTCAACAAACCTATTCAAGACAAGGCATGACACAACACCTAATTAGTTCAACAGCGAACACAAGTATTTATTGCAGATACTAGAACTTCAAGCCCTATTTACATACATCTAATTAGTGGACCTTGAAGACAAGTGCTTCTCATACAACCACAATAATAATTTTTGTTACACCAAGTGCATGTTTGAAATAGCTAGAAATGCCACATATATGTAGGTTGGCCATAAAAGTTGTCAAAGCAAGCATTTGGGTCATCTGCTACAGAGATGAAGATAGACCAAAAGGCCACCATGTTAAAAAAAAAAAAAAATTAAAAAATCCTAGCAACATCATTCTGTTGTATCATGACATTTACTAATTCACGCATCAATGACTGGGCAGGAGAAGATTCTCTCTACATCTATGCTACACCAGTTTAACATTTAAGTACTATAAGGAATTGCCTTGTCTTTATTTTAGGAACAAACTACATTTTTTTAATATATTGATCCTGAGTATCACCTGTCCCTACTACAATATTACTTTACAGCTGTTCATTGTTCAGCCCACTCATGCATAACCTACACAGTTCTACCTCAGACTATCACTTGAAGAAATAAAAGGATTCATTGACGGGGGAATCTAAAAATCAAAGTGCCAGGAAAACCAAATTAAGAAATAGGTATTTCAAACTAATTCAATGCAGTTCCGGAAAGCAGTGCACTGCTGCTTCATACCTATTCAAAATTAGAACCAGTTTTCCACGTTGCCAGCTTCCTCTCCCGTAAAGGTGTCCTGGCTCATTTTTGCTTTGAAAAGGCATCTCTAAAATAGAAGACGGTTGAGATTCATTGTAAGAAACACATCTCCAAGAAGTTTTACAAGTAACCAGAGTAATCAGTAGGATCTAATCGTATTTCTGCTATACATATCACTTCAATATACATATGCGTTATAGACAGAAGTAGCAACAAGAATATTAGGAACTATATTTAAGACACCAATGGGGTAGATGAGATCAATTCTGGCAGCCCAGGGATCTTTACACTGAGAGGCGCTTTCAACTGACCAGGGCATGCGGAGACAGAAATATGATAAAAACATGCAGGTTTTATTTCCACAGTTTGTCAGCTGCAAGTTAATGAATAGGCAGCCAAGGCATCTTGTGTAATTACATAAAAGCTAGTTTGGGTATCAAACCTAGAAGCCTGTCACTTAAAGCCATATATATTTGTATTACAGATATGTAAACTTAAGTACTTCAAGCAAAGTAAAACACTTTTTTCAAATCTAAATTCTATACAATGACTATTTATTACTATTCAATTTGTATGCAAAACACAGCATAGTTAAATAGGGAGTTTTTAAATGAAAACAAGATAAGGAACAAATCCCATTTAAATTCATAACTGTATGTACATAAACATATAAACAACATATCCTGAGGCAAATTGGTTTTACATCACTATGTGAAGTCTTAAGCTCTCATCTTTAGCCTCCCATGTCTAATGTTTACTTCTCTATTAAAAAAATGAAAAAGCACCTTGTTCTGCCTAGAACAGCCAAAGGAAAGAACCCACTGAACCGGTTCAGAAGTATTTCGCATTTGTCTGCAAATATAGTGAATCAACAAAGCACAGTAACTTCCAGTGTTGTGATAAGTGTTAAATCAAGTCCGTTATATCAGAACTCATCTTCACCACTAAGTTAGCCTACAGTAATCTCCAATTACCTTTTTATGTGTTGCTCTTGTACTTAATATCATCCTTAGCATTTTGCAAAAGCCAAGACAAGCAACAACTGAAGCAATTTTTATTGCATGGATAAAAGTTCAAAGACTGAATGCTAGGAGTATAATAATATGTTAATATAATGTAGAGCTAAGTATATATATTTCATGCGTGCATCTCAACTTAGGGTGTAAATTATTATCTTCAATGTAATATACAATTAGATCATAGCTGTTTGAACACAAAGTATTTCAGAAGTCCTCAAAATAACCTGTATTCAAAACACAAACTATGCAATAACCTATTTTTAATATACCATTTACTTGGTGTGATAAAGCACAATTTGAAGCACACTGCTTTAAGCAGCAGGCACCTTACTGAAGAAAGCATACACAGAAGCCAAACTATCGACTCAAGGGTTTACTCACCTGAGCAATGTAAGACTAGGCTAAACAGACTAGAAAATTTATATTTCACTTACAGCTCTAAAACATGGCAGAGGACTGCAGCGTAAGTGACCCTTTGGAATTAACATATCATCAAGAGTAGATGCTGCCCCACCATCAAACACTCTCAGTACCAGGAAGAATTTGGTTAAAGATACGACAGTTCAAATTAAGGAACGTGTGACAACCCACATCTAAGCAAACTAGGAGGAAGCTTACATCACAGAATCACACAGAATCTATCATTTAGTATCATTACATACTCAAAGACTTTTCTAATCTATGTTGAGTTTAGTGTTTTTCAAGCAGGTACACCTGCCTGAAACCCAGGCTCTCCTTTCCAGCACACTTTCAAGGCAGAGGAAAGACAAGAGCAGAGTATGTGAAGAACCGAGTTTGAAAGAGTATCTCAAGAAAGCTGGGTAGAAATGTCCAAGGCAGCAGCTGATTTCGGTCATTCCCAACCACTGTCACTGAGGCTCCTACTGCAATCACTACCCAAGTGGAAATCAACTAATGAGACCAGACAATACGCAGATATACCAAAGGCTGTATCAGCTTACAGTACACCTCCCCATGAAGTCAGAAGTCCTTTGAAAGGCTTTATCTTCCACAAAACTGGATCACACAAGTCCACAGAGTCAGGATGCTGATGCAGATTTTGAAGAACTATCCACTGTAGAGACAGAAGAATCTCTAAGTTGAGAAGCCTGAAGAGTATGCAGGTGGTCCCCCAATCACTGCTTTTCCCACACAGAAATGGGAAGGAACCTCTCCCCTTTTCATTGGAAAGGATTTAAAAGTGAATTCACACAATTTCCTTCTGTTTTCTGTAACTTGTAGTTCTAACAAGGACATAAAAAGTAAACTTTAAGACAGAATGCTTTAATTAAGATTCCTGGTAACTATCACGATTTTACTGGCATGCTTATAAAGCTGAAGGTCTGTTTAAACTGAAATTATGTTTTATGTCTGTTGGCATTATTAGTTTCAAGTGTCAGTTGCATTTTAAAGTAGACGCTTTGCTGATCTAAATTTAGAAGTGTTACACAATTGCAAAACTTTATGATTAAGATAAAATACCTTGAATATACACTTCAAACTCATCTATATACCAGTCAGATCCAAGACATAGAAGAGAATTATACCATTTACTAGTGGATGACCTTTAAACCAATTCAGTGCCAAGATGGACAGGTTAATCTGTCTCATAAGAGTGGAAAGAAAAAAAATATTTAAAGTGTACTGAAAATTTCATCTCCATCCTCTGTCTTTAAACACTTCAAGCCAAGTCAAGTGAAGCTACTCTCAGAAAGCAATGGCAACCCATGCTGTTGGAATACAGGAAAGAATACCATAGGAAGGAAGGACAGTTTAACCATCATCCATTGCATCACAGTTTAAGAACAGCAGCAGACTACAGCTACATTAGGAAAGTTTGAGACATGATCCACAGATGCCTTGTTTACCAGCAAGATTAGAGATTACTGGTTTGAGAAGGGGAAAGTCACACTCCTTGCGCTGGCTCAAAATCAGCAGCGGATTGCCAAGTGTTTTCAGTATAAGCAGCAGTTATCACATGCTTTATACCTATACTAGCAAAATCCTAAAAGCTAGTCCAGTTTTGTTAGCCATTTTCACCTTCCAAGTGGAAACTTGGACGTGAGTAAGCCCTTCAAAAAGCATTGGATAACTGACCACAAATAACACTCAATAAAGTTTTGGATGTACATAGAGTCACAAGAGAAACCATTTTCATACAGAGAAGCTAACACATTACAAAATCATAGAAAAATGTAGGTTGGAAGCAATATCACACCGTCTTCTGATCCAACCCTGTCCTCCAAGTGAGGCTAAATTTGATACTATACCATTCAATATAACCTCTGTCAGTCACAAGCAAAGTGTAGGTAATTTACTCTTGTAACCACACACACATCACACCTATGCTTCCAGCATTCCGAGGATAAAAGCAAATATCAAAGAAGAGTTATGGCTGTTCCTTAAATGCTAGAATTTCACCAAGCTCCTTTACACAGCTGAGAAACAAAGAAAGAGAACAGGTGATGAATTCTAGAAACATCTTGCAAACTGAGTGTAAGTTTAAAAACAAAAAACCAAAAATACACAACCCTGAGTAACAGACATTTTTTTTACTGTTGAGAATGTATATCATAGAACATCAATACTTCTCTAGAACTTAAACTTTCCCCAGATAAGGACGACCAAACGTTGTCCCTATTTATTAAATGTAGTTATTAGTAAAAGAGAACTTAAGACCAGGATGAAGCGTGCCACATTTTTTCAAGTAAGACTTATGCTGTTTCCTTCTCACACCAGCAGATCTTGAACTTCAGCTTGAAACTACCTCTTTTTCTCCTTCACATCTTTCTTGGCATATATGGTTAAACACTAGACTCACCCTGTAGAGTTTATACCAACCATGCAAGTATACATAGACCAGTAGTTTCAATAAGTGCTAAAGGTAAATGATTTTAACATCTAAAAGACATTCTGCATATTAAGACAACACAAACTAGTGAATGGATGCAACAGTTCATTATTTATGCTTATTTTTTTGCTGTATAAAGTTCAATGAATTTGGAACAGCATAGGATTCAAGAGCCACTCAGAAAGAATGCTGTAACTGAAAACTGCTGCTATAAGAACTTCGAGCTCTCTGTAAAAGTTTATTTTCATCATATAGTTCACGGATACCTTGCTGCAGGAAGTGTTTCTTACCTTCCATAACCAAGCCCCAATTAAGATATAATTTCAAACACCTGTCTACTAGCAACACACGGGGCATCTTTTGGATATCTAAGGCCTTTAGGTCACAAAACAACTTTTTGCTCAAGAATTACTATGATCACACACAAGTCAGAATGGAAATAGCTTTGAGGAAAAAAAAAAAAAAAGGAAGACGTGTCCATCACATCTGTAGGATTAGAAGCAAAATTTTAATTACATGATAAAGCAATAGAAAGTCCAAGTCCTGACTGTCAGCAAAACAAGAGAACATAAATTTAATCCACCTCCTCCCCTTAATCTTTGGGAGGGGAAAGGGAAAAAAAAAAATTGCAGAAGTTATTATCCTCACTCCAGAAGAGCAAACTAAACCTAGGCGTTTTTCATCCTACATTTTAAGATTTACAAATGCTACGCTCATCAGATATTTCTTTATTGTCTACTTCCTCCAGGTGCAGAGCAAGATTTACACTAATTCTGAGCGAGCAGGTGGCATTAACACCTCCTATACCCTAAGCAAACAGAGTTAGACCAAGGCTGGACACACGCAAGCTTACAAGCCCTCTTTAAGTCCAATATCTAACGAGCAGTTTTTGATGACAATTTGTACAATGGCACAGAAAATTAATTACAGACCTGCATGAAGCCTCACACTATTCACTCTGGCAAAACAAGACAGCATTGCCTTCTGCCTGATAGCTGGCTGCATTTCCCAGCTCTCCCGTCAGCACAACTCCATCAGGTGCACAGGGAGGAACCCACACCAGAACCTTACCCTAGCATACAATAAGGCACTTAAAAGGTAATGGCAACAGCAGTAATAAAAGTTTAACAGCAGGATCACATTTTTAATTTGTGCAATAAGCCTTTAGAGTAACAGAAGTGGGATATATTCCTCTTTAAGTGATGATTTACTGTGTAAGAAATTGATTTGGGACTCAGTAGGTCTGGATTCCTATTTTCTGCTGATTTTCAAAACTTCCTGTGCAGCTGCTGACAGGCACACGAGACTGCCATTAGTACAGGCAGAGAAAATACTTCCTTACCTCAAACACATGTAGGAATAAAGTCCACTGAACACTGAGGTGCTTGTGTTCTTGTGTTATAAACTCCTAAATGGACATCCTATTTACAGGGGGTAGGAGAGGAAATCAGACCTTTAATACAAACACTACTGACTTCACATCAAAATCCACAAGAATAAAATGCAAAGTTGGTGCATCATTTCAATAATGGGAATAGAATTAGGAGAAAAAACAAAACCACAACCATTTTAAACCAGAAAAATATGGGGGCATTTTTGCTTTTCTTTCACCTTGAAGTTCAAGTAACATGACTTGAGAAGGCTAAAGAGTCCAGTGGATATGTTTTTAAAACAGTCATTAAAACTTATTCTTCTTAGCACTGTAGGGATGTAGCACCTCCATTGCCCTGGAGGGGAAAGCAGAAATTAAGATCCAAAAAGGACTAGGAATTTTCTTATGAGTATATGATGAAAACAGTATTAGCACGGGCAGCGAACACATCAGCCACTTTCTGAAGCAATTGAACAAGTAAATTCTAATACAAAATTTCATTTTTATTAAATAAGAACTGGCAGTCTAAAGAGATTGATCCCTTTGGCACTGGGAAAGTTTAAGGTTATTCTCACGTACTTGAGTGAGCTAGTGGAGACAGCCTTCAGTAACCACCTTTCTGCCATACTAGAAATCCCAGTGTTTTCATGTAAATGAATGCTAGCATTTAGGTGGTTTTGATTTAATCCTCACCCTTCTGTTTTCTTCTGATCCAGTGGAAAACCTTTTAATAAGAATTCCAAGGCCTGCCACAGATACAGAAGGAAGTTCATGAAATAAATTAATGTTCTACAAATCCACATGCTGCTACACAAGACAAAAATAAACAGATGTAAAGAAAAGCTAATGCCTAAGCAGTACTATCGTTCAGTCACCATCAAAGCCATAAAGTCTAGAATAAAATTTAAATCGGGCATTCATGTAACACTTGTTTTCTGATAATGCTTTAATTTCTTACAGGTAGCAAGTTCTTGGACTATTTCTAGAGTTCGCTTACCACTGCATTTCCTGCTCTGAGACATTTGAACAGAGACTCCTATTCATCTACAAATATCTACTTGTCACCAGCCAAATATTATAGAACTTACGTCCAGAAACTCAGTTTTTGTTGCCCAGGTACTTTGAGGAGCTTGGCTTTTAGAATTTAAATTTCATCTCCTGGACTCCCACAAAGCAAGCACCTCTGAAGGAAGTCCAAGATCATATCAACTGAGAGAAAGGAATAAGCGGTTCCACTGCATAAGAGTCTGGGAGTAACAGCAAAAGCCTTCATGTATCACTCATCCACAGTTCTTACTCTGAAGACTTGCCCCAGGGCCTGTGCTTAAAAACAGGGGAAACAGAGATGCAGCTTCTGCTGAAGCCTCAATGCAAAAGCAGCAGTTTGCCTGCTACAAATGATCTTTGCTGCAAAGTGCTACAGAAATCTGCTGCATGAGAGAAGGATCCTGAGTGCACAAGAAAACCTCAGGCAAATGAGGGGATGTTTGTGGTCAATGTGTGTTTAGTAAGATACGATCTCTTTCAGGAGTAAGGGAGAAGCTGATATTTTTATTCACGTCTATGGACCCCTAGAACTACAGAAGCACGTGCTCTGTCACCTTGCTAACCAGGGCAACAATATAATCTCTGGTACAATTTCAGACCTACAAAAGAACCAATGTTAACTAACATTACACTTCAGTTGTAATGCCTTCTGGCCTGCTTCAAGACATTAAATATTTCATACTAGGAGTACAGTTTGCAGATCACATTTTAGTATTTGGCTTCAGAAGACAAACTGATAACTTAGCATTTCAAACCACAAGAACCGACAAATTTAAAACTTACTTCCATGACATTATGCAGAACTTGGTTTTCAGGAAAGGTGTTCTGTTTCAAAAACCAACCAAGAAGCTAAGCCCAGGACAAAAGTTCTGGTCCCCAATACTTTTCTTTCTAGAAAGCATTGTCAATATTGATATTACAGGAAGTTATTAAACAAGTACTAGTAATGTAAAAGGGAGTGATAAAAGAGGTATGACTACACACGCAGCTTAAATTTGGGGGGGGAAATCACTGCATTTTTTGCATACCAACCATCTTAAATAATAATCCTGTTCAGATTTCACTTTTCTCTCATGTACTTGCATAGTCCTTATATGTTTGGAAAATGAACGCTAAGACGAAGAGCTATTTTCACCTGTAAATGGTAGACAGTTTATAGGATATACAGTATCACTGGTGACTTCTGCCTCCCAAGAACGTCTTGCTACAGGGAGGCAATGTAAAAAAGCAAGCCCCTAACCTCAGTCTGATGAGGCTTTAAGTTATTTTGTGACACATAACAGTTTCTCCCCTCAAAAAAAAAAAAAAAAAAGGGTATTTAGGAACCGTTAAACTTCACCCCATTCATTGCATACAAGGAGCAATCAGTACTAATAACTGTACTTCTGGACTGTAATAGCCTGGCTTGAAAACCATTATTCTGAAAGACTGCATGTACTGAAATACAAGGTTACCTTGGCAATGCAAGACACAAGCCAATAGGAAAAACAGACCTCTGGGTCTGTACGTTTGTTAAAAGAGCGGAACAAAAGCCAACATCTGTAGCTCACGTCCCTTTTTCCCCAGCAGACAAGGATGCTACAGGCCCGACGTGAATCCCAGCCGAGCCGAAAGGATGTGCCCATGTGCTGCCCACTCTCCCAGCTCCCCGTTTTCTCATTCCCCCTCGGGACCGCTGTTGTTAAGGGCACCAGCACCAGCCGGGCGGGCCGGCTGCCGCCCACCCCCGGGCAGGGCCCGCTCCCCGGTCCGGCGGTGAGGCCGGGGGCGGGCGGGGGGTGCGGAGCTCGGCCCCGGCTGGGGAGAGGGGCCCTGCCCGCCCCGCCGCGGTCCCTCCAGAAGGGTCGAGGAGGAGGATGCCCGTGAGCTGCTGCCTCCGTTCCGCGGAGAGGCCGCGCGGGCAGCAGCCGCCGGTCCCCAGGCAGACGCACGGCCCGGCCTCCCAGGAAGGGCAGGGCGAGGGAGCGAAGCGGAGCTGCTGCCGCCGCGCCCCGCGGCCCCTGCCCAGGCCGCTCCCCGCCGCGGGCCGAGCCCACGAACGCCTGGGCGGGGAGCGGGGCTCCCCCCGAGGGCGGGAGCGGCGCAGGGCGGCGCGGGCAGGCGGCTCCGGGCGAGCTCGCTGCCGCGGTCGCTGGGTGGGGGCTCGGGAGGGCTCCCCCGTGAGATCTCACCTTTTCGAGAGGTCCATGAGGACCCCAGAAAAAAGCTTCTCTCCCAGCCGGAACGAGACCACCAGGGCGTCCTCGATGATGTGATCCAGGGTGACCCGCACCTCGGAGCCGGGCAGCAGCGGAGCCTCTGTCTCCCCTCCGGCCGGAGCCACGGGCACCGGGGACTTGGGCTCGACAGCGGCGGCATCAACAGCATCCGGCTCCTCCTCCTCCGGCCGGGACGGCTCCTCCCCGGGCTCCGGCTCCGCGGAGCCCCCAGTAGCCGGCGGGCAGGGCTGCGGCTCCTCCTCGGGAAGTTCAGGGTGCCCAGCAGGCGGCGGGCAGGGCTGCGGCTGCTCCTCGGGCTCCGGGCTAAGCGCTCCCCGGTGCTCGGCCTGCGGCGAGCCCACCTCCGGGGTGGAGGGCGGCAGCTTCTCCGTCCTCTCGGCTTCCGGCTCCCGCGTCCCAGCCGGGCTCCGGGCGAGCTGCACAGGCGGCGGCTCCTCGGCCTCGCCGGGAGCAACCTTCCCCCCGTCGGCCTCCTCCCCATCAGGCACCACCGACTCCACCGCCTCGGTGACGGCAGGGAGAGGGTCCGCGCCGGCTTCGCTGCCCGGGATAGGCTCCATCTCGGGCTCAGCTTCGCCGGCCCCCCCATCGCCCGGCACCGCTGCAGTCGCTGCCGCCTCCGCAGCCATGGCCGCCATTTTCTCTGCTGCTTCACCGCCGCCTCCCTCCAGCAGCGGGATCGATAACCACGGCCTTCCCCGCCCGCCTGGGAAGGAGAGCCCGCCCCCTAAACTCGCATCCGGCAGCCTATTGGTGGACGCGGTGCAATTCTCTAATTCTACTGGAGAGCGGAGTAGTCCGTCAAACCCAGCGGAAACTTCTCGTTGGCCAGCGAGGGCTTCATTCAATGAAGAGCCGGGAAGAGGAAGAAGGGGTGTGGCTTAGTGCTTTACAGGCCGTTACAGATTAGAGAGGTTGGGCCTTTAGGGCTGTTCCGCCCTCTCATTGGTGGAAAGAGAAGCCGCTCCCGTAGGAGGCCGGTAATTGGCGGAGGCGAACGTCTGTCGGGGAGGCATGAGGCAGGGGCCGCGCGGGGTCCCGCACGAGCGCTGAGGGTGGTCGGGAGAGGGCGCGGGGGAAGATGGCGGGGGCGGGAGGGCGGCCCTCGGGGGGTTGGCTGGCCCTGGGGCGGCACCTCTGCGGGGAGAGGCCGGCCCTGCCTCCCGCCTTGTGCAGCGCCACTTCGCGGCTGTAAGCGGCGGGTGCTGCCGGTCGGTGCCGCCACCTGCCCCGCGCGGTGGGGGCGAGCGGGGCCCTCCCTGGGGAGCGGGCGGAGTGAGGAACTGTGGCGAGCGGGCAGGGCCCTGGCGAGAGGGAGAACGGGAGGAAGGTAGAGGGCCTGGTGTCTTTTGTGAAGCAAATCCACGCTTTAAAAGATTAAGAAGCATGAAATAGGTACATGGGATAAAGGGGAAGTGATGGGGAGAACCTGAGTGAACGTTCTCCCGTCAGATGTTCTGAATCAGGGACTTTTCCTCCCTGTGCGATCAGTTGTTCTTACCGTGTGGGCATTTTTTCCCCCCAGGTAGGAAATGTATCTCCTAAACAAAAGCTAGTATAAAAGGAAAGTTTTTAGTGTGTTATATGCATGAGTTTACATTTTGGGAAGCCACGTCCTTTGCAGAAAGGAGGGTTTGTTAGAAGGAGGGGTGGCCAAGAAAGAAAAGCGGGAGCAACTGGAGATAGACAAAAGTGATCTTAGAGCATGAATGGCTTTGTTCTTCCAAGTGCTGTTATAAGACATATATTGTTCAGCAACAAATGAATTTTTCTGAAAAGTAATAAGTAAAATCCATTAATTTTTCTTTAAAAATGAAATACTCATTTTCTTTCATGTTAGTGACTTTTATTGGCGAACTTCAAAGTTGCTACCAACCATATGCTTACAATAGAAACAGAGCTACACCCTGTGTTGTCAGGTAAAAACTTATGAATAATACGTATGAAGAACTAATGAAGTTTTTTCAAGAGGTATGAGAAAAAAATCCTTGATCAGATTTAAGGCTTGGTACTCACCTTTTCTCTCTTCATTGTAGGAAAAGAAAATTACGTGTAAAGCAATACAGTAATGTGAAGAATTTTTAGTGATAATAAATGAGCATGTGAAATAGTATTCTGTAACAGCAAAAAAGCTATGTAGAACTCTGTGCAAGTAAAACATGATCTTGCAAGCTGCTAGCTGTAGGATTTTTAGTAAGTCATAAAGGCATGATTAATCTGCTCTGTCCTGATCATAGTGGTTTGACTTACATAACAGACGTAGAAGCTCTTCCTTTTGTGTCTGATAGTGGTTTACCTTGCATGGTGAACATCGTATCTGCATTATTTGTGGTGAAAAGCGTGTAAGAAACATACGGGAACATCAGTAAGAACTAATAGATGCATTTCTGAAGACAAATACATTAGGAATATAGGTAAATGAATTTGCTAAATATGAAACTCCTTAATAGGTTTTTCTATGTTTTACCACCATGTCTGTTAAGTAAATGGTTTGTTAGTGTGGGTGGGTAGAATAGAATGTGTTTATTGGAGGAAGGAGTAGTAGATGCTGAATTACAAATTATTTTTTTTCCAGCCGTGCTTGTAGCTTTGGCAGCCTGTATCACAGAGAAACAGCAGATGGATTCAGCGTATGATCTGTGGCTTAAAAGAAATCAGATTTGGTAAGCTTTCCCCAAACTACCTACCATTAATATATCTGCATAAATAATTTTAAAACAATTTTGTTAGACCATATTTGTAAAAGATCTGTATTCCCTATCCTAAGGCCATAATGCTTTGAAAGATGGCAACTGCCTAGGAGCCCCTGTGGCTGAACATGTTTGCTGGAATTCTAGAGAATAATGAGAAGATTTGTGTTGCTACTGAGTTACCTTAATTTCAAAGCTATCTCTGTGCAAGGATTTCAGTTTTAATTCAGATCCGAGATTTCAGGTTTTTCTGTATGTTCTGCAAGGAGAAATGAATAGTGACTTCACAGAAGTTGCAAATGCTTCATAAAGAGTTTTCATCTTGAAGAAGCCTAGTATAAAATAAATGGTTGTAGGAGTGGAAGGACTCTGCTGTTCTTTCCACATTATTTTTCTTCTGTGTGACTGTGACAACATATGACATGTAGAAAATTAAGACTTGTTTCCCAGAAACTTTTTACCTTATTCAGATGAGTCCTAGGACAGATTGAAGAAACATATTAGTGAAGATAGCTCATACGTAACACCTGAACTGTTTTCACATTGCTCTCCTACGCAAAGAATTTCACTGTGGTGCTTGGAGGTGCTCCAGCTGTATTTCAACAGGAGACCAAACCATGCTCTGCATGCACAGGACTGTTCTGCATGTTCGAGGTGTGATCATCTTTTCAAATGCTGTTTTCCTTATTACTGTCTTAAGGTAGTAGTAACCTATTTGTTCATCCCAAAATTAATATTGTGAGGAAAAGGCATCACACTAGCTAGAAGGACTGGCAGGGTACAAGTATATGTATTGTCATATGTATATATATATATATATATTTTTTTTTTTTTTTTTTTTTTTAAACTCGGGGGGCATAGTACTATATTTCAAAAGCTTACAAACAGTTTTACTTGGAAGTTTGCAGAAGCAAAGTTGCCAGACAGCTTTCATGGTGGGAGGCCAGAACTGTCATGGTCCTTACTATAAAACAGCATGGCTTGTGTAGATACTTTGTACGGTTGGTGATTTTAATTGTGCTAGCTGGCCAGTTCAGCCAGGCGCAGTTCATTTCTCTGGTGCTGCTGTGCCATGGCATAGAAGGATGGCAGTAAATTCTGAGCCTACAAGAAATTACTAACCAATACAGAGAGACTACTTAGCCCTTGAGCTGATGGGACATTGAGATCCAATAGCTCAGCCCAGCAGGCTTTTTGTTATGTTAAATTTGGACTTATGTAGATGAGGGGTGTAAAATGGAAGATTTCCTCTTGCAAAACTTCAGCTCACTGAAATGCTCACTGAAATCCACCTTGCTTTTCAGTAGGTGTTGCTTGTGGCAGACAGGTACCATTAAAATGTTAACTGTCATCTTTTACATCTACTGGAGACCACAGCAACTCTTATGCTGAGCATAAGAAACAAACCCGGGTGTGTGGCTTGTTAACGCTCTGAATTGTTTCATTGCAACAACAGAGGAGATTATGTGCTTGACCCAAGCAGTTTAAGCTACTAGGGCGTCTTAAAATAGAATGTAAACAGCTCTTTTGCAGTATCTTTTGTAGTTTGTGTGTCGAAATGTGCTATATGTGCTTTTAAAAAGAGGTAAATAAGGACATTTATATACCACTCTAATGGCCAACAGAAATATGATGCCACAGGTAACCCTTAAATGAAAGTATACTGACAGGCATGTAGGTGCAGGATGAAACTTGTAAGTTTAACCAAAAAGTGCTTGCTATATAACTTTTTCCATCCTAAATTCATTTGATCAACATTTAATTTCTGTTTAATTTACATCTAGCCTGTAATCTCTTTAGGATACGATTTGTCTTTCTGTGGTTGGTTTGCATAGTGATTGGCATAGTTGGGGCCTTGTTTCTGTCCTGGAACCTTTAGAAACTGCCAAAATAAAATGACTGAAGTTAATGGAAAAAAAATGTACTAACACATTATCTGTAGATTAAAACAAGTCTCCATGTGTTCAGCCAGTGTCAGAAAGGACAGAAGTAGAAAAAAGAAACTATGAATTCAAGAGAGGAACTGATAACATTAGAGGGAATAAAAAGATGAGTTTGAAGGGAGGAAAAATGCTCTGTGAAGATGTGTTAACAGGGTGTTGGCAGCCTGGGTAGCTGAAGAAGTTGTAATAAGTTTGGGTTGAGTGAGAGAACGGATGTGATGTGGTTGCACGATGTCTGTAAGAAGTAGATATGATTGTATCTGTATGCACAGATATACACAGGTGAAAGAATGTTTCTGTGTGTATAAGCCGGGACACGATAAGGATCAAGTCTGGCAGACTTGACGTTAAAGGCCGGTGTTGCTCAGTATTAGTGATACTGATTTGTCCTGCCCTGACCAAAATGTATTATTGTGCTGACCTAACTGCGAATAGAAAATCTTGAAGTCTGTGAGGAGTCACAGCATGTGTTTCAGTTAATAAGAGCATTGGGTTAGGATGTGTATAGCTGAAGTTGATGCCCAGAGAACAATGTTACCGCTATGCATCAAGTTCCGTAGGAGTGCACTACCATGGAAGAGCCAACTTAAAATGCAAGGATGTAATGGAACAATATACATAAATGGAGTATAATCGGGGTTGCAGTAAAGGCTAAGTGCACGATTGCAGCATATCTACAAACACTCAGCTTCCTTTAAGCCAATTTAGCTACCAGTAAAGTGAAACTGTGATAGCAGTCTCCAAAGTGGGCTGCACCCTGGTAATTGCCCAGTAGCTGGAAATTGTGGTGGTGCTGGTATCCAGGCTAGCTGGATATGTATAAGTTCACTATGCCTGTTCATGCTGCAGCTCATCTGTCTTAGCATGGGGATATGAAAGCTCTGAATGACAGTGTGGATTTGTAGGGAGTGGTTATAGCAGCATAGTGGATATTTTTCCTAATATCTAGTCTGGGCTGTAAGAGTTTTGGATTAGAAGTTTACAATTTGAAGTTCTAACAACCTTGCTGAGACTTTGTGACTCCACACATTAAAGGCATTGTGGTTTATATGCATCCGCTACCTCCAGTCTTCGCTGGCTTTTCAGCAACAACACTGAGAAATAGCGTGCTACAGGAAACATCACGCTTTTCTCCCTGCGTCACTCTGAATCAGTGGCAATAGCTTCCTGTGACCCCACAAGTCAGGGTTAAGGGACCACAGTTTTATGCTGTGTTAATAAACCCATTTTAACATCATTCAGTGTTTGCAAGGCACGTTCTGCTACTGTTAGGAAATTTTCAAGGTTTTCCTATTTAAAAAGCAAAAGTGTAACCAATAAAAGCCAATGTATGTAAGCAATGCAGAGGAATATAAGCAAACAAACAAAGTGAAGATTTGGTCTTGATGGTAAGCGGCAGACTTACTGCTTCTATAACAAGTTAGGAAAGTAATGCTCTTAAAACAATTGTTAATTACATTTAGGCTGTTTTGAAACTTCATTAATGATTTATTACAGAAAATTGGTATGGAAAGAGAAACTAATCAGTCATTCCTGTAATGTTTGGTTACTGATTTTTGTAGCTATATGAATGTAGAGGTCATTTTGTTACATTTATGAATGATCATTAAAGGATTTGTAAAATCTCACTGCATGCACACAGGCCCCAGAAGTCTACCCTGGGCCTTGCCTGAATTTGAGTAGGAGATCCCTACAGAATGCTCACGTGATTTACTAATTGAGTCAGTAAGTCCTTCCCTGAATCAGTGCTGAATCAGCATCCTGTGCTGAGTAATGGCTTGCGTAGCAGAAGAGTTTGCTCACAGAAACTATTACAGAACAATTCCCTTTATGGATACTCTGTTCTGACTGAATAAGGCTTTCCAAAGTGAGGCCTTGCCGTGCAACTTGTGATTTTCATAGTGCAATTTTTAACTGTGACTGTCCTTTGCAGACACCCTTGCTGCTGTGGCCTGATGTCTTCAAGCTGCCCTTGCACCAGTAGAAATGCCCTTGATGCTTACTGGTGCCGCAGCTGTCAGTGCAGAGAGTCCTGCAGTTGCGCCAGTTCTAATTGCTAACTGATTATTTCTTTTACTTTGCATAGCAGAAGAAACAAATCCAGGATCTGTTGTAAGGGCCAGTCACTGCCAATACTGGTATGTTATATAGCCTTAGCTTGAGGTTTCATCCTTTGAATGGCTGCTTTGAACCTGAAGATCTGTTCTAGAAATAAACTCACTGTTGTCTATTTTAAAGTAATTGTCCAAGAATGAAGAAAATTCCTCCAAGGAAGCTGTTCCAAAATAGGGATTGGGGAGTGGCTCTTGGAGTGTTCCTGAAGTAGTCTTTGACTGGAAATGTAAACCAAGCAACTCTCCTGGTACTTTTTCCAAGAGTTAGGGCATTAGTCTTGATGACTTAGATATTTTCTTTTCTGTGGTGCTATGGTTTGTGTGGAGTGTTGGTCCCCCCAGTTAAATTGAATGCAGTAGCCTTAGGTTTTAAGTTGTGGTTGAAAGATGTTAAGTTCTGCTCTGGAACAGGGTCGGGTTTTAGTGACTTTCCTGTCTGAAGGGAAGATTTAGAAGCTTCTCTTTGGCTTTAATTCCCTGTCATCATATCCTCTTTTATATACCGACAGGTACAGAATCAAGCCACGATAATGATGTTTTTTAGAATCACTAGGATATTTCTGAATCACCCAGAGATTAATTTGTAAAAATGGCAGGTTCTGCAAGATTATGTGTTGCTTTATATCTTGGACAATATAGACCAACTTCTTAGGATCTATGTCCTCCTTCCTCAGCTCCTGAGTTCCAGTCAAGGATGTCTAATTTAATGAATTCTGTCTGTTATGCATGGACTTTTAGGTATTCTTTAGGATGAAAGGGCCTATTCGTAGCTAAGACTCTGTAAGAAATTACATTCTAAGCTCTAGTTCTCTCTCATTACTTTGGCACGCCTATGGGAGAGATTTCTAGATTTGTGTGAAAAATATTAAGGGAATAAATGGAAATTAGAGAAGGGTTAATTTATCAAAAGCAGAGCACTCTGTAGCTCTAAGTCTCAATCATTCCTGTTGGCAAAATAAAATTGCAATGCAATTAAATGTCAACAAGTTGTATTTCAAGTAATGCAATATATCTTATGAATATTTGGTCTGTGAGTTTCAGGATATCTCCTTGGAAATGGAGAAATTTGTATAGCTAAAGGTACGGAAAATATGGTCCTGAAAAATGCAACCAGATACTTAAATGCTATCTAAACAAATACATAATAAGGGACAAAAGATCTGTGTGCGAACTTACTTTTGGCACTGTCTGACTCCTCTATTCTTACCCATGCAACTACTGTCTTGATTTTTTTTTTTTTAAATTAATGTACAAATACAATTATTTTGTCTATGAATACTTCATCTTGATCCATTAGTTTCTGTTCAGTCTCCCTTAATTATTTAGTAATGCTGTTTGTGAGAAAGCTCCTTGGAATGCTTGTGGCAAATAAAGATGGCAATAAATATTAGTCAAATATGTGGCAGAAATATGTTTAATATGAATTTAAAATGTTAGAACTATGAAAGATGAGTGTTTTAAGTCTTATATAAAGAGAAGAACAAGAAAATGTAGTATACAAATATTTCCTGGAAATTTCCAAGTAACTCAAATATTTCAAATTCTGTTTAGCTCGCCAATAGTTTTTTAACAGTTTGTATGTTTGGTTATCTCTATCAGATCACATCCAACTTAATTTTCTTATGGAATGAGCACAGCAACTCTACTTCTTTGCACCAGAAAATGGGAGCTGGAAGTATTTGGGCAACACCTCTGAAAACCGTATTTACTATTTACTGATGGTCACCTGTGTTTTGGGAGAAGAAACTGTACTGAATGTCAACATACCTGGAAAAAGAAATAATCAGATAATAGTTGGTATTCCACTGAAACATTAGACTTACAATTAGAAGTACTAAATCTTGTTATGTAACAAAGGATCCTGCACATCATTTTATTACTCTTGTTTTAAAGTATCTGACATCATATCTGTTGCCTAGGGTTCTTTGCTGAGTATTTTGATTTAATATTAGTTGCTTGCAGAGTGTCAATTAGGTGTTCAACAACAATGAAAAGAATTATTTAAGAAATCTTTACCTGCTGCAGGTAAAGAAGTATGTAGGAGGTTCACTGTCCTTTTGAAATCTGAAGTGGAGTACATTTATGTTCAAATTTGTGTTTAATGAAATAATAAAGAGGCAAAGATAGGCACAAAAAGTGTCCTATTTGGATAGGGTAGCCAGAACTCTGACGGTTGGATTATGTTTGACTTTGTGAGAAAACAGGCAATCAGTCAGTTAGTGTTGTGTACATGTCACAGAGGGGACAGAAAGAGTCAGATGGAAGTGGAAAGAATGTTTTCAGAAGGACATAACTGTCAATTTGTTTTTCTCTTTTAGCTGATGTGAGGCTGAGTATTGAAGTTTTCTTTTGACTTAAGACTGAACTAGATGGGAAAAACCCCACCTTGATAAGCAAGTTGAAAAGAAGATTGAGAGTTTTACTTGCCTTCTTGATTTCTATTTCTTTCTTTTACTAAGCCCGTATGCTACCTAATTCATCTGGGATTTGTAAACTAACTTGTAAATTATATGGGCATATAATTAAGTAACACTGGTTTAACACCTTGCTGGTGTAATCCAAGTTACTGTAGCAGCCTGTATGAATCCAGTCCTAGAGTGAACCATTACTTTAAGCATTGTTTCTCTTCTACAAGAGAAAGTCCTACAAATCCTCACAAGGGGGTGTATTTTACTGCTGTGTAAACTAATATTATTCATTTTGTGACAGAGAAGGGCTGAGACTCAGTGTCTCATGCAGCAGTTCAGCTGACTAGTTGCAATGTGTTAAGCTGCTGGAAGTTGTTTGATTATGGCCGTTTTTAAATGGTTTTATTTAGAAGGGACCAAAGTGCACTAAGTGGAAGTATTGTTGAAAAATTTCTCGGGGTTTTCCATGTCATTACTAAACCTTTCCCCAAAATTATTTTTGGTGTTGAACACATGCGTTGCTATGTATAGTATTATGGAGTTAGTGTAAACTATGTGAACATTTACCTTTAAATTATACACAATGTGCTTTTTTGCAGAGCGGAACAGGATACATCTTCCTTTAAAGATAAGCATTGTTTGTTTGGTTGGGTTTTTTTGTGATATGAAAAAGCAAATTAATAAATTCTCGAAGGATTCCTCCTTCATAAATGTTAGTGCTTTGGATACACAGCAGATAAGAAACATTTTGATGTCTCTCTGTTAAAGCACTGACATCCAAATACAAGATAAGTTCTAAGGTGTGATGAATGAACACCTCCTTCCTTCAGGGTAAGAATTAAACCCATTTACTAGAATGTCTTTATAGGCATTTAGGGCCTTTGAAAACAGACCTTAAATCAGTTGGTGAAAATCCTCGATGTAATGGTAATTTTGAAAATTTAGTCACATGGCAAATCATTGCCAGTGATGTGAGCACCACCATGTCCTTGTAACCGCCAGAGGCAGCGGCTCAGTGGGCCTGAGAGCAGCTCTCTCAAATCGATGGCTTCAGTTCATGTCTGCTGAGCATCAAAGACCCAGTTCGTTTCTGACAATTAAATGGAATCCTTTTATTTCTGCATTCATACCTCTTCCTCATTAATAGCTCTTATTTCATCTGGGCTTTTGTTCTGTCTTGCTTGCTTTGGCATAAATATTTCTCTTAGCCATCTATGGGAAAAATCATTGAACAAGATAATCTTTTTCTATATGAATATGGTTTGATCCAAGTCTCTCAAGTATATTTATTTTTCTTAATTCTTGAGCTGTTTATTCACACTATCCCTTTTATACAATTATTTTTAATTTTTAGTGCTATTATTAATTATCTTTCCTCCTTTAAATATTGTGTTGAGCTGGCACTTACATTGCTTGTTAAAACCGCTGGCTCTTAAAGTGCTTTACAGAACACTGACTTACATAATCCACATTCTTTAAAAGAGAGCGAAAGAAAGAAGGAAGAGGAGGATGATTGTCTTAAATTAATACTCCCTTCATTCTGCCACACCAGCTTGTCTGCTGGCCTTCTGTTAAGAGCTAAGATGAAAGCAAAATGATCAGTGGGTAGCTGCAGTCACATCAGCACAGGAAAATTTTACATGGGAGTATGCGTCTCATGATGGATCCAAATTCAGCCTACAACTGTTGATCAGATACCAAGATCCTGAACATTGCATGGTTACAGAGAGTGAGTTGAACATCACCATCCATTTCATTTCAGAGAACTGTCTCCATCTGAAAAGATGCCTCCTCTTCAGGACACAGAGCCAGTCAGTAGGAGATGGTGTCACCTGAGCTTAGCCTATGAAGCTGTGTTAATTAAGGGACTTGTGAGGAGGGAACAGCTGTTTTCCTGCAAAGGCACTTGTATATTAACGTGTCTAAAAGGTTGTGGATTGACATTGGTTTATGCCTAGTCCTTGCCCAGTTCAGGAAAGCAGGACAAACATGCAACTGCACCCATCTCAACATATGGACAGACCCACAGGTCAGTAAGTCCTCTGGCAGGGATGGAACATACTAGTGCTGTAAAGAAACTTATTTTGTGGATGGGCAGATGATTTGTTTTGCAGGACCATGAAATTAGAATATTTTATCAGATGTTAAATGAACAAAAGATAAAATCATAGATGCATGTGAGCTCTTTCAGATCAGATACCTGTTATTAGGAGTAGACTTACCACAGCAATGAGTTCAGTATAAATAAATATCCAAGCTTTTGTACTGTAAAGTTGTTCCCAACAGTATGACCTTCCAAACCCTATTCTGGAAATTATTTCTTGATTGATTCAAGTCATGAAATCTCATGGTTACTGTGGCATCTTTGTAAGAAATATGTGTAGAGTGTTTCAAAAGTTGAAAGGAGAAAAAAAATGCTTAAGGCAGGACTGGCATTTGAAGTAAGAGAGCCTGTTTGGGCTTCTGAGTATTTCCCAGTTTGGTTTTTTTTTTTCCTGACCTGTTCCTTTGTTCCCTTATTTCTAGGAATATGCTAGCCAGTTAATTTCACCACTATTTGAATGAGAAGAAAGTTATGTACACGTCTTTGTTTTATGTGTAAAATTGTGCCTCAGTCTTCTCTGCAGTGTTTTCTGTGTACTTGTGTATGAATGACAGGAACTTCATGAGCTCTTGTTTTCTGTGGAAGTGCATGAGCAGGCAGCACATTGCTCTCTTCCCAAGTAATGTATGGTAACTATCCCTTCAGCTCAAGGGCTGCTCCACAGATGCATCTCACTGATTTGACACAAGCTACCAAACAGGGTTACAGAAATGGAAATGTTTATTTGGACAGTATATTGGCCAAGGGTTGGTTTGTTTGATTTTTTAAAAACGTTTCTTCCAATTAAAGTACTTTCAAAAATGCCAATTGCAAGGTACATGGAGATCTCTTTATATGTTTGTATGGTAAACAAAACAATTGGGCCCAACCTTGGTTGTGACCTTTACCTCCCACTGTAACACAAATAACGATGCGGCTTTTCCTGCAGTACCAGGAAGACTATTTGTATCACATACAAATGTGTTGCATTTTATTCTCCAGCCCATATTATAACTGCAGCATTGTTCCTATCCTGATCCCTGCCTGCCTCCATGCGAAAACACCGATCTCAAATTAATGGCTATATTGTTGAAGAAATAGTTGGTTTGGCATAGGCTGTGGGTTGAAATGCATATGCCACTGACATGCCTGTAATGCATGGGTGACATTCTCACTGGAACTGGGATAAATTGGGAGACCTAAGCTCAAGTGTAGGTGAATTAGCATGATAATTAATTTATCATAAAATTTCTCGTAGAAGTCTTCTGACCAAATTACAAAAGTCTCTTTTGCCTGAAATAATTTGTCAAAGCAACTCTTTAGTTCTTTGGTTGTGGAAACACACTAGTGTTTCTGGCTTGTTCTATACCTGTAGACAAACTCTGTTGACCCCAAGATCAAGAGAACAACTGTTGAAGTGGTGGCTTTTTCTTACCTGTGGACCCTGGAGATAAGTTTCATGTCAAATAGAAGGAACAGGAATGGTAAAATACTGACCTTAAATACTTACAGAAATGAGAATCCTACACAGTCTGTTCTCATGTAGGTTTTTGGGCTGACAGAGCTTAAGAAGATGGGACAATAGAGGAAAGAGAATTGAGTAGTAATCATTTGGAACCATTGGACTTCCCGAGCTGAGGCAAGCAGCTGCCAACGCATCTCTGACACTGTGTCCTTCTCTTTGTTACTTATTTGTAGCCTCAGCTTTCCTGGCTGTGAAATAAGGACAATAACTTTTCATTCACAGAAGTGTAATGTGGTTTAATTATAGTAAATGTTTAAAAACAACTTGAGGATGAAAAGTGCTGTGTAACTGCTAAATGTTGTCCTTGACAGAAACACAGTAACCAATCCTTGACAGAAACACACTAACCGGATGATTAGTCTTTCAGATGCATCTAGTTATTGCATAAATTAAAAATTAATTTCTGTCTTTAAGAGTTATTGACACATTTAGCTTTCTCGCTAATTGGTTTACACGACCAATTGGATGTATTTCAGTAAAATGTCTGGTGAAGGCAAATGTGTTTTCCAGCTAGACAGTGCCTTACATGCAACATTTATATATGAATTGGCTACAAATCAGAGCTAAGCATCGCAGTAAGGTCAACAAAATAGAACAAATTTGTATTGGGATTTTCTAGGTAGATTTCAAAAGCGGGCTTATAATTGGCAGTCCCTCTCGAAGTCACCTTACCTTCACGGTTTACCTGAACAAGAGTAACTTTCATCTCACATCCTTGTCTTGTTGTCCACATGCCATTCATAACTTCTGCGTTTTGTAATCAGATCTTTCTTTGAGTTTATTATCTGCCTGATGTTTTGAAAGTCATAGAATGGAGAGACTGTGGATTCCACACTAACTTGGTTCTTTCTACCTCTCTTGTGATACAGCTTTGAAACCATTCAAAGGGGAGCAGTGTGGCATAAATGACAATGTAACCAAGTTTTGCAAGCCTTTCCCCTACCTCAAAAAGGCCAAACAAAAGTATTGAAAGCTTCCACACGCCACTCAGTTAAGCTCTCAGTTAAGAACAGCAACAACCACCAACGAAACAAAAAACAACCAACAAAAAAACCCAAAACAACTACAGAACCAGCTGGTGCTGAGGTCTGCAGTTCTCCTGTGTGTATGTGAGGGGGAAGCCACTCTGAGCTGGAATCTTCCCATACCATATAATCACATCAATATAAAGATATTCAAGATAATATTCATTACTGATACAATTCCACTGACTTGTAAATCCAGTTACACTGGGGATGAATTTGTCCCTCATGGTGTCTGCAAACACACACAAAAACACAACAGTTGGAGAGGCCATGGCCTATTTGTGTATTCTATTGTCTCTGTACCCGGTATGCACATTTCTTCTCTTTATCAGATGCTCTCTCACTAGAATTAGAATAAAAATGCAGTTAGCCATTTTCAATGCCAGACTTTTTTCCTGGAGTTTTTTTTCTGTTAACATTTTGCTAGAGGATTCATTCTTATTCATTCTTTATCTGTTTCTCTTTTCTTTCTGCCTTTCCAGAGTTCCTTTTTATCCACCCTCTTACTTCCTCAGGTCTCATCTGACATGCACAGTTTACCTAGTCAAGAAACACTGTCATCACAGACAAGTATTTTCAGCTCTTCTCATCTTGAAAATGTACCTCAGACTGTATGTGTCCCTGTCTATTCTGTGTGGTTTTGTGTTCTTGATAAAAATAATTAATGGTACCTAGTGTTTAATAAAAATAAGTTTATCGTTAATTTTAAATATCACAGTTATTGAGACAGAATATAGGGAAATAAGCTACAGAGATTGCTCTCAGTCATCCTTTTGGGGAGGGAGTTGGAAGGGGAGAGTTGTGTCCATATGTCCTCACTTTCTTTGGAAGACAGTACAAATTCATAGCTATTCAAATTAAGGTTCTTCTTACCCTTTTACTTTCTTCCCCCAAAATGAGGACTAGCTGAGGACTTGTTTGCCGTCTTGTCAGTAGCCTAGGGGTATGCAGACAGCATTCAGCAGCTGGAGCTGAGTGCTCTCATCCCACCTCATCTTTAACAGTGAAGTCAATCTTGCAGAATCTCTTTCTTTCTTTGTCATGTGCTGAGCAGCTTTTCATTTGCATCAAGAAACGTGTGGTGCTTGGAGTTCCAGGTGGGAAATACCTTCCTTCACCTAATAAAGGATAGCTGTGCTATAACATTGTGATGTCACATGCCTTAATTCCATCAGCAATTTTGTATTTGTGCCACTGTCTAACCAGGCTTGGTTAGCCTGGAGTTGTAGAGACCTTTTTTTGCTAAAACCTTACGAGCATTAAGTACGCAAGGAAGAAAATGTTGTGCTGCTTTCAGGACACAAACATTCCCCTGTGTATTGACAGTGAAATATGCTTGGCATGCAGTGACTTTCAGTGCTCCCTGAAATAAGAGCATAAGAGGCACAGTCTGGCCAAAAGACTGCAAAGTTCAATCATTAACACAGTGAAATGACAACATGAACGTTAGGTCCTGATTATGAAGTTCCTGATTATCTGCAATTCTAACCACTCTAATTCTTTCTAGCTCATAACCCATTTTGTTCTCTTCAATATATCACATTCTGTTCTCTTACAGATCTTTTTTCTTGTCAGCACCTCATGTTCCATTTTCTTGTAGACCTTAAGTTGTAGCACCTTTTGTGCTCAGTGTATTTCAAAACAATGAAAAGTGTATCACCTCTATTGTATTCATATCTGACACACATTTTCTTACCATTACCTGATCTAATTCCAGGTAGTATCAATTTATGGAGTATTCAGCCTCAGCCTGTCAGAGCTCATCAGCAATACCCAGCATGGTCCTTGGCAATTCACTTTGATAAAGTCAGGTCATTTTTTAATTGCTCTTACCAGGTTATTTCATAACTTCTAACTCTGAGAAAACACCATTTGCAATTGGTTTGCACATCAAGAGAAAGAATTCTCCAAGCTAAGAGCTTGCTCTGTTGTCTTTCAAGGGTGCGGCTTGGTTGTCAATGGTTGGGAAATTGTGTTGCCCTCATTCAGAGACTTCCTTTATCAAGTCTTATAGCCGTAGAAAAAACATTCTATCATCCCCAAAGTAAATAGGCCGTGGTTCTGATACTGTAATCAATAAACCGCTGTGGTTTGTTGTGTCAGGGTAAATACTTGGCAGCTGGTCCACAAAACCATGTCAGAGATGACTAAAATAAGAGACTTGATTATCCTGTCAGTGAAAAGGACACATGGTGATCAGTGGAAAAATTTGCAAGATGGTAGATGTTGCTTGTCCAAAATTTTCCAGAATGTAGGTTTGGAGTGACGGAGTCAAAGTGGAAATTCTAAGAAATCCTTTTTCGTTGGTCCTGTCACAGACAAGTCCATGAAATTACAAATGCCAAGATATAACACCTCTGTCACTGTGTCATTCAGCCTGTGTTTGGCCATGACTTCTACATATCTACCTATTGAGAACACTAAGGCAGAAAACTAATATAATTAGAACTTATCTTGAAAATTTGCAAAATATTGTTTATTCCTTTTAACTGCACTCTGTAAGACAAGACTGATTGGATCTTATGTATGAGCTCCTGCATTTGTTGTTTGTCATGATCATTGTCTGTGTTCTACTTGACAGTTGAAGTCAATGGAAGTTCTGCCAAAGCGTAATGTGCAGAGCTGGATTCTCGTTTATATTTGGCGAGAGTTATTTTGTTAGCAAGAATCCGTGAAGAGTTTTGACAGGCGATTTTGGGACATTGAACAGGGTTTCAGAGCAGTTCAGTGAAATTTGAACTGTTTTATTATGGGGGTGGGCATTACAAGGATCTAAGCAGGAAGGCTGTGTTGTCTCACCGAATGTTTTTCCCCACATCGCGCAGTTCTCTGGAGCTGCACACAGCCCTTGGGCTCTGACAGCAAGGCTGAATTCAGGACTTTGTTAATGTGCCTCTGTCAGAGAGCTGGAATGGGCTTGTTCAGATTTTTGCAATTCTTCCATTGGTCAAGTGACTTCTAAAGCTGCAAAAGCCCAATTTTTATGCTATTGTTGAAGTTATCAGGAATGCTTGTATTTTTATCATGTACCAAAGTCCTGTCTTTTTTTCTGTCTGATTAATATCAAGTCTTAGTGTGGAATTTACTGAGGCTGTATAGTATTTTCTACAAAGGTTCTTGGGGTATCTGTAGGTCAGGAGTTTCAAAACTGTAATTAAAGCACATAACATATTTTCTAGGCAAATGCTCAATGTCACCACATTTTGTGGTTTGTTTTTTGTTACTGGCTAATTTAAATACTAGAGAATAAGTTGAAGTAAAGTAATATGCTTGCCTTAGGGAAGGAAACTTGAATAGTAGCTACTGCAGATTCTTAAATGAGAGTAGAATGCATGAAAATAGCGTACAATGTTTAAACACATGATGTTATTTCACCGCAGTAATAGCAGTAATGTCAGATCTTGAATTACGTATGAAGGACGATGCAGTATTAGTATCTTTTATAACGCTAATTCTCTTATTTCTACAGTTGTCTGACTGAAACTCTCCCCACCCCCCAGCAAATAATAAAAAGAAAAATGCAAGCCTTCAACAACTATTTCGCTATCCTTGTGAGGAAAGATGTTGGTGTAACTATGCTGCATTTCTCTATAGTTGTACTAATCTAATTCCCCGTGTGAAAGCTTATCACAGAATAAGGGCCAAGTCTGCAGTACCAAGGATATGCTGATGTAGCTGTGTAGCAGTTTATTTTAACAGATGGAGTTCCTTCCTACTACAGCTAAAACCACCATGCTGAATAGTACATACTCTGCTAGGAAAAGATACCTTTGCCAGCCTAAATTTATTTCTGTTCACTGTAATGGTTGGTTAGAAGTGTGGTTGTTTTTCTTCATGCTTCTAGTAGGCATAGGCTGCAAAAACATTGAGAACTGATTTAAAAATGCATTTTTCCTGGCATAGTTTATACTAGCTTGAAAAATAGAGAAATTAAACTGCAATAGAGATAACAGAGATACTTCATTCTGAAAAAGGACATATTAATGACTGCTTTTTTTTGCAAGATTATAGGATTTCTCTATTTAGACTCAAGCTAACTAATGGAATAAAGAGAGGGGAAAACCAAATGAACTGTACCGTGTCATTCTATTTATTATGGGGGAAAGACTGAGCATGATTTAAAACTGCAACACTGCTTCCGAGCAATCTGCATTTTATACAAGGTTCATTTTTTGTGTGTTTGTGTTCTGCAGTCTAGATAATGAATGTCGGAACACCACTGGCACTTGGTATTACTTTCACCCCACTGCGATTACTCCATCGGTTAGATGTTATGTTTACTGAATGTTCCATCACTAGTTCTTGTACTTCAATCTAGTATATGTCTGGGGGTGGTCAATTTGTTCTGCTTTGGCATCCATTTGAATGACAAAAATGTTCTTGATTTTCATGATGTATCCTATCAAGTGACACATTCTGTATTAAATAAGGTATAGTGAATCATGCAATGCAATGGGGTCTGTGTCCCAAAAAAATCAACACAATTACATCATGCCGTCTCTTAAAGATAATGGAGAAGTTGCAGTTAGGATTCTGTATAAATGCTAAAGCAGTGAAATATCTTAGCAATGCAGGGGAAGGAACAGAAGGAGGAAGGAGCAAATATCCTCTCTGAGATGAAGAATCAAAGATACGAAAATCAGTATTGTTTAAAATTCAATAATGGGAATATAAGCAATCATCACAAAGCACCCTCCATACCTTTGAGGAAGATGCATTTAGGAGCAACTTCTGATCTGATGCATTTTTGTTATAACATGATTGATATAGTTATTCAGTTGCCTTGTGCTATCAAATTACTTTCACTGAGGCTCTCTTGAAAAAAGACAGATAGATATGGTTTTTTTAGATTAGATGTCTAAACTACTGGTGGCTCCAGAAGAAAAATTACCTACCTAAACTTTAGTGTTACTCTGAGTAACAACTTTTTTCCCAAAGGGTTGCCCTCATGCAAAAAGTTAGGAAGTTAAGGTCCTTAAAATGAGTAAACAGCAATCATTTGGCATTGATGCCCTTAGCTGATGAGATGCTGCAATCGAATTGTAGACAGGTCAAATTCTGCTCCTTTAGGATTTTTCTAAACCTAAATCAAATCCATTACTTGTTTTTCAATAGAAATTTTGTTTTGATTTTTTAGTAAAGAAGCATTGATAGCTCTCACACAATAGCAGCACCATATCAAATGTTGAACAGAAAGGAATGAATCAGAAAAAAAACCCCACTGATTTTCACAGCCTAAGCCTAGAGATGGCATGTGTCACTAACTGCATGTAGGTAGTACATTAGACTTTAATATTGTAGCATTTTTTGTATTTTCAATAATCCAACTTTTTTGTCGTATTTTTGTTTGTTTGCTCGGTTTTGAGCATTATGTTCCTTGATCTCTGCTTAGGCAAAACTCCCATTAATTTCAACAGGAGTTTGCCCAGCAAAGAATCAAACAAGTGTTCAGTGAAGCCCTTGGAATTTTGCCTGATGTTTTTCACATGGCTGTGTCCCTTAATGCATGTTTAATAACCTGGCCTACCCTGTACTTGCAGGCATAGAACAGACTTTGCAACTGTCTCATGTATGAAATATGAACATTTTAAATGCTTACGTAAGCCACTCTGTTAAAACAAAATACTATTTTCTAGCTCAAAACTGATGTCTATTTTAATACATTATAATTGAGGAAATTTGATACTATTTTTCTGTTTTTTCATCATGGGTTCATATATATGTATGAATGGGTTTCTTAAATTTTACCTCTGTGGTATAGTGAGATTTTTGTAATTGTAAGGGCTTTTTCCTCTATGGCATAAATTTAATATGAAAGGGATCCATGATATTCGTTATGTTTTTGCCCCAGAAAAAAATCATATTGGCTAGTTGATAAAAGCTTGGACTGGTGATGGACCAGATAAATACTGCTTCTGCATTCAGATTGGAGGCCAGAAATTATTTGTCACATCAGTGGAGAGACTTTGACTATAGTTTTGCTTGTTCTACACCAATCTCAATTTGATTCTGATGTCACTCAGGGTGAGTCAGATCTGGTCAAGCCAAAATAAGTTCTTGAGTCCTTCCCAAATGATGGAAAAAATGAGTCAATTCCGACAGCTAAGCATGTAGAGCCCATCATTATAGGCATAAAGCAACCACAAAGCTTTATACAGTTCAGTGGGAGAGAAGGTCCACCCAGTGAGTCAAGGTTGAATATAACTGGATTTCAGGGCTCTTCTGTTCGCAGAGCTGATGAATGGCCAAAGAGAGGTATGAGAGAGAGGAATGGGGAGGAAAAATGGACCAGTACTTGTGTTGTGTGATTGGTTTTGGATTAATGTAAAGCAATACACTCAGAAGGGAATAGGTTTGAGATGTGGCTTGGACTTGAACATTCTTTTGCAGAGAGACTGGGATAATTAACAACATGGAAACAGACAGTGGACTTTAAACTCTGAAGACAGGTGATGAGGCTGTGACACATCTTGCACAGTGAGAACATAATTCCTTGCATTCATTAGCATTTTTGTTGCCAACTGTATCAGCCTGAGTGCACATATTGCAATTAATATCTGTGCTTTCTCAATAGTTCTGGGAAAATCTGTGCTACTGTCATATACCACAGGGAACAGTTACTATTTTGCACAAACTGCTGTTAGCTGTGGGAAAACTTCTCATGCAGAGACCTAGAAAACAGGAGAATGTGATATAACAGAGTAACGCATAAAAAGCCATGTTTAAATATGCTTTCTTTTTCGATAGTAGTGCTTTCTGGTTGTTCACGATCATAGGCAAAATACAGTGCACGTGCTAAGTCAAGAATCAAGAAGAGTTACTATAATACAGAGTTGGGTCTATGAGCGTGGTTACAAAATTTGGTGAAAATTCCTTATATAAAGGCAGGACCTCAATGATAATTTTAATTTACAGTCAGTTATGTACCAAGACAAAATCCTTTCCTTTTAGCTCTTTTCTCCTCATTTGTAGCCTATTGCTGCTGCCTCATTACTACCCTGTTCTTTGCTAGTGCAGTAAATCTGGAGACCTAATGGTGCACAAGCCCCTTTGAGGACAGCGCTGACTTTTAAAATATTAATTTCTATGCGGATCAGGGATATCCCAGTCTGGCTGTAATCAGCAGAAGAAGCAAGGAGACAAATAATCGCCGAACATGACTGTTTAGGGAGCAATTTCTGTCAAAAAAACAATCAGCAGCAAACGTGGATATGAGCTGGCCTTGCACCCCCAAGCACAAGTAAGAGTGATGTGGGCTTGTTTGATAGCCATAGCAATGTAATTGCTGCTTTCTATTCCTCCATCCTCTAGCCAGCTGCTTCTCCTTCACTGTGCTGAAATGCCTGTTGTTTCTCTCTGCTGAGTAATGCAGGGCTGGTGAGAGGTGCCAGACTGACCGCAGTGGGATCTGCGCTGCTTTGTTTGTGACCAGAGTGCAGGTAAATCAGGAGCCCTGACAGTGCCCCTTGCTGTACTGGGGAGACGCAGCCCTGACCTGCAGGGACAAATCACAAAGCAGAGGATCCTTCAGGGCAGCTCAGTTCTTGGTTTTTCTTTTGTTTGTCAAAATGGTGCCAGCTGTGGGAGTGAATTGCATGTTCTGGAACAGCAGTACAACTCTGCTTCCAACCGGTGATCCAGACAGAGATCATCAGTTCACAGCCTGAGTTATTCCAAGTGGAATAGACCTTTGTGCTATGAAATCAGTTTGCAGCAAGTCTCCAGCCACTGGGAGCTGAACTGACTACCAAATTTATCTCACCCAGTCTTAATGAGCACTCATCAGGTAGTAATGATCCTACCAATCTTGATTTAAATATAAGTTATAGCAGGGGTTGGATTCCATGTCCCTAGAGTAATTTCTTGTGCCATCCAAACCTCATCAAAGTGTCTTGGTGAAAATGATTTAAGCTAACATGTTGTACTGCATGTTGGCAGGCAGCTGAGGGAACCCATGTCTCAGTTACTGTGGCTCAGTGGTAATGTGTTAACCCACAGCAACTTCATTGTGTGCCTCAGTCCTGTGTTTTATTCAGACAGAGGCATAACTCAAGATGCTTTTTTTAAAGTATCAGTGTAAGAGTAGAAAGGGTGTGTCTATCAATGCCACCTTCAGTGGTTAAACTAGATTTTTTTAAAGAGAAATATTTAAACATTCATTGTGATAGTGAAGAAGAAAAGAAAATTATATAAACTTATATGTGACCCTGTGTGAAAAAAATAATAAGAGGCCACAGCAACTTCAGAGCTGGTTCAGCCAAGAAATGTCACAGAAAGCTCTCTTTCTCTTTAATTTTTTATTTGGATCATGTCTGTATGTAGGTCACAATGACTAAAAAGAGAAGGATTGGCCAGACAAAACAAACCTTTCACAAAAATACCATTATTGTAGGAGAAGGATTCTTTCTCAAACAGAGACTGAAAATTAGTACTGAAAGGATTTCACTGTTTGCTGCTATTTCGGTTGAGATTCTGGTTACGGGCGACCGAGCAGAGGAGACCTGCAGTGGCTGTATTCTCAGCTCACCAGACTCCTGCTTGTCAGCTTACCCTGTGCACAGCAGTGAGGTGCTGGGGAGCTACTTCAAGCCATTTCTCTTCCTGACTTTTTTTGTACTGTGGTGACCCCATATAAATTCTAGCTTGGTCATCTTTCCTCAGGAATGAAGAAGACGTGATACCTCTCGCTGCTGCTCCCTATACTGGTCTACATTTCTGCTTTCCTTCAGTCCTCAGTTACTAAAACCTTTCCTGCTCCTTCCAGCCTTGTGAACATCACTCAGTGGCCAACAGCCATCCTAGTGATTCTGTGCCTCTCTGCAATAATTACTCCTTTATGCAGGGACCTACATAGTCCATACATCTTTTCTGAGCAAACGTCAGCTTTGAAGAGCCTGAAGAGGGGAGGGAAAGCAGATCTTCTGTCTAGCCCTCTGGTCTGCCTTTGTGCAAGCAAAGAATAGCAGCATGTAACAATAATCTAATAAGCATTTCTTCCAGGAGGAAGCTGGAGGCAGTGAGCAGCTGGGAAGAGTTAGGGCACAGAAGGTCTAAATGCCTCTGGCCAAAAAGCTCTTAGTGTCACTTCGGTTACAAATAGTAATGCTGTGGGGCAACAGTGCAGATAAAAAACCCCACAAAACCAAGATATAAACTGGGCCTAAGAGTACAGATCACTTGTAGAAAAGCTGTATAGAAATGTAGATTGATGGTTTGAAATCAATAGTGGAAACCAATATATTCCTCTTGGCTTTAAAATCCATATTAGGCACCCAGATTTTGTATCATAGTCCATGAATGTGTGATTAGCAATATATTTTTTTTTTCTGTGCCAGTCCCTGGAGATAGCAATAATTTCAAGGCATTGTGCAGCAGTGGAAATGCGTTTTTATAGTCAATCATCTTTTCACAAAGATTAAGACTTTTGAGACACATACTCTCAGAGGATGAAGTTCCTCTGCAGAAAAACATTTTATTTTGAATGAGAGTGGGTTTTTGGAAACTTTTTAAAGATTTCCAATATTTTTAAATTTTTCCTGCAATATTTTCAAAAATTTTGTTAATTTTATCATCTTATCAAATTACTGTTATAAAGCCATTTAATTACTACATTTTCTAGTAAGCTAAGAGTTTTGGTAAACTAACTTTGTCAAAGTTCATTTGCATAGTAGTAAACAAAAAAATCGAGGCAAATGACATTATTTTTAATCCTCGGTAAAGGAATTAACTTTATAGGTGGTTTAAAACATTTTAAAATTATTTTCCAGGTTTATGCCAAGTATAACTTCCAAGACGGAGCAAAGAAGCAGAATCTGTTTCATGCTTGTATTTTCCTACTATATTGTAAGTTTCCTGTGTGGACAAAGGACATTTTTCATTTGGCTCCATGGCCAAGGTAGAAATGGTTGTATTGTCATAATTTAGATTGGAAGGGGCCTCCAGAGGTCATCTATTCCGACCCTCCACTCAAAACAGGTCTAGTTAAAGGCATGATGCCTTAAAGTTTAGATGGGCAGGGCCATCTCTACTTGAGTCTTGACTACTGCCAAGGATGGAGATTCCACAACCTCTCTGGGCTACCTGTTCCAATATTTCACCTGCCTCATGGTTTTAAAAAAAAAAAAAAAAGTAATCATAATAGCTAATAGAATTTCTCCTATTTCCAGTTGTCTCTGTTTTCCCTCCTCACCATGCCTCTGGGAAGTGTCTGACTCCATCTTCTCTTTCCTGCAGTCAGGTAGTTGTAGATGCAGTAAGGTCTCCTCTTTGACTTCATTTCTGCAAGCAGAAGAGACCCAGTTCTTTCAGCCTCTCCTCATTCATTGTACCATTAAGTATTAGCATTTCCACAGGTGGCAAGAGGAAAGCCAGGCATATAAATGTAGGCAAACCAGAGATTTAATCCTTTAAGTATTGCTTGAGTTGCTGTACTTAATGATGAAGTGTTCTATTGCCTATTACAGTGTCGCTCAGTGGGAGACCTGCTCCTGTTTTGCATTAGCTCTATTTTTTTCTATATGTTAGCCTTCTTTCCCATCTTATTTTCTCTTTTTCAGCATTTTCGTTTCTCCCCTATCCTGTCTGCCAAAATGAAAGTAAATAGGTAATATTGGTATGTAAAGCATCACAGACTTGCATGAGCATAACATTCAAAGGAGATGAATAGAGCAGAATAAATGATAATTCTCTTCAAACAATTGTCTCAGCCTGCCTGCAACAGGATAGTGGTTTATATCCAGCAGACCCTTGAAGACTATCCCATGATCACAACAGAAACTCAACAATCATAAGAGAAGGTGTTCTAAGCAGTAGTGGACCCGCAGACATCACTCTCTGACCTTGAGAAAAAGACTAGCTCAGTTCCTCTGGCCTTTGTAACGTATTATTTGTAAAGGATATTGACAGCTTCAGGAGAAAAGCATACTAGAACTGTAAAGAATTAGTAATAATCACAAAGGGCTGAAGAAATTAATATTTCAGTCTTCAGAGACAGACCTTGCAGTTCCAAATCAATATCAGAGTGTCTGCATCACACTTCTCTCGTTAGCAAGTTGAGAGGGATTTTTATGATAAAGCCCAATCTTGCCATCATCCTGTCTTTGCATGCAGGAATCATAATCATGGCTTATTCTACAGGAAGAATTTGGCATTCTACCAAGAAGCAAAATGAAAAAAACAAGCACAATGAAAACAAAAGACAGCCCACCTTGAACCAAGGCAGTGGTGTGTTGCAAGGCAGTCCTTAGCAACCTGCAGCCAGAAAGCCCCTTTGTGTTAGACTCAAGCAAAGATGACAGTGGCTTGTTTACAGCATCTCATCAGGTGCTTCTGGCACAAAAAGAGCTTTGAAGGTGGGTGGAAGACTTGTTGTCAAACAAATGCAGTGTAGCATTTTCAGTCAATATATTTAATAATCTGCCTATTTTGTAAATACAACAAAAATTCCGGTATCATGCAGGAAAAGCTTAAGTATCTTGGTTTTGTTAAATCTCCTGTCTTTTAGGACACAAGCTGTAACTAGACCTCTAAGCCACAGATTTTGGCACAGAAGGCCATCTGTGGTGTATTTGAAGGTTTGTTCAGCGCAGAAGCAGAACTGACACTCTATCACGAGGTGGCAGTGTGGCTTGTGACACAGATGTGTCTCCACTGGGTTTTCAGAGGCTATTCTGACAGGCCGTGCTGCTCTGGAGAAACACACCCAGAAATCCAGACTGGCTTTAGAGCCAGCTCAGTATGCTCACTGAGGGAGCCACAAAGACAGTCCAAGGCACTAGAATCCTTCATTAATGGTGGATGCAACTGGTTTTTAGACTTTGTGAAGATTTTGTCAAAGCATTTTCTGTCTGAGGAACCAGCATATTGGGAAGTTAGCACCCTATCCAGTCACTGACCTAAACATCCAAATTTTTAAGCGTCCTGAGAATGATAAGTGATCTGTGTATGTTACCAAACTGAGCCATTCAAAAAATGCAAGTTTAGGTTAAGTATTAAGTTTAAAAAAATAAACAATTGTCACTGTTTAGTGTTTCAGTTCTGTACTGCTTTCTCATTATTTAGGAGGAAAACAGCCATTGTGTGGTACTATGAAGTAAAGAAAATTCCAAGTGGAAGTTAAGGTTTTGAAGTGTTTTCCAGATTTTCCTTCTGATTCCAGAAGGAAACTTAAACTCTGGAATAAGCCATATTTCTCTTAAAGATAAAATCACAGCTGCTAACCATATAGTCTCATTTTCCCGGTTTTACATCAATGTTGTTTGGTTAATAACAGCAAGTTCATTGCTGACCAACTCAAGAATAAATAAAGCCATCAGAAGAGGGATACTACAGACTAGATGTAATAAAAGCAAAGAGTAGAAGAAGCAGATGCAAAGATCTGCTTGTTTTGGAGATGGTGAAGAAATGGCAGGTGAGATGTATGCATTTTCTCTGCTAAAAAACTCTATTTCTCCTGTTAAATGTACATAAGGAAATATAACCAATTTCAGATTGTTGTAAAATATGCAGTGAGATGTGACTGTGCATCATACCCATCGAAGCATAGCTGAAGCCCAAAAGGGTACTCATATGCAAAGAAAAAACACTTAAATACTGGCTTCTCATGTCTGCCTTTGAGATTCTTTGAGACAAAATCCTTGTTTGTTTGGCTTACTGGGGTAGCAAACAGCTTATCACCATCCCCAGACAGCTGTCTGTTCCAGCTAACTCTTCAGGTGAGCTGCAGAAGAGAGTAGAAGGAAAGCTTGAGAGAGTGAAGGAGATGGGAGGGAACTAGGAAACATGATTTTAAAATATAAGAAAAAGTCAACTGCAAAACAGGCGTGCCTTCAAAAAAAAATAGTATCTAAATTTAATGTTCCTCTTAACAGAGATTCAGGAACTGCAGCTGAAGGAATCCTTTAGAACAGCAGAATTTAACTGTGCATGGGGTTTATGTGCACAAATAAAGCAGGAGGCTTTACAAGTGCGATAGATGGAGGTTAATACGCTTCAGAAAAATCGGTGGAGATACAGGGCAATGTGCTGGGGAAACCGTTATATCTAAAAGATGGAGGGTGTCTATTGTTTTAACAGACAGCAGTGAAGCAGGATTTCTGGCTATTAATCCCCTCTCATGTGACCTGGGGCAAACTACATAATCTGTATTTAAGATACAGCGCTAGTGCTTTAATGATGGAGGGCTGGGGAGCAGCAGTCTGGAAAGCAGGATGCATAATAACATGTGCTGTGTTTATTCCATGCATACTGAACTCTGAGTAACCCTGGCAGGAGACAGAGTTCCCCTGGCAGGCCAAGTGGGGAATTTGGCCTTTCTTTAGCTCTGCAGCTTTACGTATTTCCTTCAGTAACCATTAATGATCCAGATACAGAGATGTTGACATTACAGGAGTAAAGATGCATGAAAATAAGGAAGTTGTGAAATTGCAGTATGCTAAGGGGGGTAGAAACAATCTGTTTCAAAATCAAAAGTTGCATTTCAATTTATTGGAATGACCTAGAAAGTTTTATTTTGAGATGTGCAAAACACGTATCTGTATTTATAAGCGGGGAATTGTCTTATTGAAGCAGAAAGTTAACACCTTGCTCAGCACCTATTGCTAGGCTGCATTTTTTCATCATACATGTCATGGAGTAAACTCTGCAATATGTTAAAGAAAATGCTCTGAATATCCCCAACTAGAGGGAAAGGTGAAGGGAGTAGGACTGCTCTCAAGATAGAGTTATCAAAAGGCACTTGTAGGTAATGCATTAGTGGATTTGAAAACAAACATTTCAGATGTTTATAAAAATGTGTTTGTTTTATAACAAATTAAAAATATTTATTTTTTGTAGTATTAACTGTGATTTTTTAAAAAAAATCCAGGAGCAGCATGGGATGCAAAAAAAATTATTGCAACAAGAAATATAAACTTTTTTTTATATAAGCTATGTATAAGCTTGCATGTTTACCACAGATAATGTAATTCAACGTCTACACTGCAAGTTAGGAATATTTTCTAAGGAGGCAGCTTTAGTAATATATTCAGTAAAATGAGGTTGGCCATGGGTATTGGAGCAATATCCTTACATGTCTCTCCGGACGGACTCTCAGCACATTGATTCCTTAAAATCAAGGTAAAACAAGGAAAAGGCAGAAGCTTTGAATGTCTTTGTTTTTCCTTTAAACACTACTTAAAACGAATGAGTTTTTCTTTAAACAGTATAAGGCAGAAACAGAAACAAGTGGAAAACTCATATGTCTCTGTACTTCAAAACGTGGTCATTTTTTAAACAACTCCTTTCCAATGTGGAGAAATCTCTTGTGTTAAAGTTCTACAAAATCCTGAACACCTCCAGTTCCTGTTACATTCTCAATTAATATAACAAAATACATTGTCTTGAAAGACTAAAGAGTAGTCTTTTATTAAGTAGATAATGTTTGTGGTTAAAAGTCCAGCATTTCCTTCCTTGTTATCCGTGGGCTACACACCAGTAGCCTATGCTTAATAAGCCAATATTGTGAGTAAAATTGAAAAAGGAAAATAATTTGTGTATAATTTCATTTTTTTAAAGAACTTTCCATTTTCAGTGTTCCTTATATCTCTGTAGATTTTTGAAAACCTCTCCTGTATAGCAGATCGCACTTAAAAACAGATTTATTGTTTTGTAACATGATTTGTTTGGGAGGAAACAGAGCAGCTCTTAGCAGAATTCCTACAGAAAGAACAAGTTAAAACATGGTGTTACGTATTGTTCTTTATTGACTTCAGTAAGCTTAGTTAAAGGCAAGCTCTGTGCAGCATTTCTCCAAGAAAGCCTAAATCAACATGGTGTTCGCTAAACCCTCTGTTTCTTGGTTCGTTGGGTGGAGCAAAGCTTTCTGTGATGTTTACGGTGGAGTGACTGCTGTCGCTAGAGTGCAGTTGCAGGGCACTGCGGAAGAGGCTTGTGAGAGGCAGGGATAACGCTGTAAAACACGCACAGCAGTTCAGCGCACACGACAAGCTCTAGGACTGGTGTCAGCAAGTTGTCCAGTTGTCCCGAGAGGCCTGTGAGAACTCCAGTTTGTGTTGTAGAAACAGGATAAGTTCCTGAAACACTGGGTCCTGGCTTCATCCCCTGTTCATCCTGCTGCCTTCTAAGCCTCATTTGAATAAATTACCATGCAAATTTTGTAGGTAACTATAGCTGTAGAGAGGAGGCTTCCAGAGTATGATGCTTTCCAAATACATTGTGGCTAAGAAAGGATTTGATTTTGGTGGTGGTGGTGTGCGGTGGTGACAGCCTGTTGCATTCAGTTGCCCTCTCTGCTCTCAGTTCCCACTAATGTTAAATGCAGGTACAGTGCACATTCACCTTATATTGGTACATAACTTTTTTCCCCCATTTTGATGGTGACTGAGGATTGCTTAGAGGACCACAGCCATGTGAGAGAACTCTCCAAATTAGACTAGATTACCTTGAAGATAAGCTCCCATTTGGAGCTATGTTGTCATGATGTGTCAGCAAGTACAATCATATAGATACTATCAAGTAATAAAATCTTTACAACACATCACATGAACTGTGTAGATAAAGGGGAGATGGCTATTGGGTTTTGTTCAGAAAAGTCTGAAAGAGTAGTTGTAATGATTTCTATCTTTAGGGATGTCACGAACTGTCTTTAGAACTATAGTGACTTTCTGTTAGAGACTTCTATTATAAATATATAGAACAAAGAAATATATAAAGGTAGTATCTTTAACTCAGTTTGCTTTTACCAGAAGACTCTACAGATAAGGTTGAACTATATCTTTCATCTTAGCAACTTAAAAAAAATTGTCTGTATTAGACTAAAACCATTGAGATTCAGAATGTTCTATAGTGGCTCTTAATCCGAAGATGATATTTCAAAGAAATCTTAACGCTTTCATGTAAGCCAAATTGATAGTAGCCAGAATTAGTTTTACTGTGCGTTTTCAGATTAACATGAATCAGAACTGGCATAACAAAAATCTTCACGTCTTCTGTTGTTGTCGTTACTAAAACTTGATCATCGAGATAGCTTCCTGTTTCTGCTGTCAGTCCCCATTACCATTGAATTGGATGCCCTTGATAAAAGTTAGTATATGATAACTTATTAAAGGTAAGAATCCCAAAGAAAGAAAAGAACAATCAGATTCACAAGAAGTTGCTGGTATCAATCTTACTGTAAAACCCAAATGCTTTAGTATGTCTGTTAATTATCTCGGTTAAAAAGGTAGGGAGTGCACCAGTGAAACTTGTTGAGCTGGAAAAAGTTGTAGGTCCCAGTCACCTCTGTTCCAAAAAGGTTATCTGAAATTGGAGTGAGTGAAGAGGAATACCTGGATGATAAGAGGAAGAAAAAGTCTGACATTTAAGAAGTGTCTAAGAGAGTGTTGCATGCCTTAGCCCAACTTATTTACCCTAGCCAAAAAAAAGAGGAGGTAACTGCTCTCTAAAGCAGTTTGGGGTAAACTCAGAGAAAGAAGTTCTACTTCAGAGATGGGGCAATGCTGGCACAAGTGCAAACAGGCTTAGACTAACCATGCAATAATTTAAACTAGAAATTAAAGCATTTTTATGTAGTAGGGAGAGTAAACTGCCTGCTAGAGTAACAAAGACAAGAAATTGTATAGAGTGCTGTCAATTCTAGGAAAGACTGCAATGAAAACAGAGGTTTTTCCTCCTAGTTTTTGTTTTGGTGCCTCTGAGTCCAGGAGTGCTGACTTGATCTACTTGGGTGTTGGACTCTGAAGAGACAGTAGGAAATAATGAGTTGGGAGAATTTGTGCAGAGCCTTCAGCTTGCAGAAAATTTGTTCAGTGAACCTGAACTAGCTCAATTAGCATGAGTATTTTTCTGGTTTTCCTCTCCAGAACCTTGTTTACAATTATCAATTTAGACTTCTTTATTCTTTGAATACACATCAGAAAGTATAACTCAGACCATGATTACAGTGAGGATTTTTCAGTGGCGTAGCCGCCTTGTGCCAATATCCCACTAGCTGTTTGTTCCCTTCTCCACGCCAATACTTGCGTTATGCCTGCACAGCTGTTGGTGTGGTCATGTGAAGAACTGGATCAGAGCACTGATCTAGCTGAAAAATACCTTTTTATTGTATCTTTGATTTTTAGTTGCCCAAACCAGACCTCAGCAGTCCCATTGAGGTAGGACTTAGAGATCAGGAACACCGTTAGGGGCAACAGAACCAAACGCTTCTTACAGATTCTTCCTATGCCAGCTACTGCAGTTTGAATGAATCACTTGGTTACCTTGCTCTCTGGAAACTACCTTTGTGGAGATCCAAACAGACTAAAAGTTTTCCTGAGAGAGTGTTTTGGCAAGAAATGAAGAAATTTTCTTTTAGGGTGTCCCAAAAATACTGGAAGATCTGTGCCTTCCTCCCCTTCAAAAGTTTGTCTCTCAGTCTCTGGTAGGATCCTTTCTTTCCTGTTTTTGTTAGGCAGATCCTGCCCGTCAGAATGTCACATCCATGGCGAGGACAGAGTCTGTACTGTGTCACCTGTTAGAGTCCTGTAGAGCTGGCTGATGCATTTCTGTTAAATATTTGGACTCTGTACAAGCATTAACTTTTCAATAATTCTTGTTGGTAATTATTTTTTTACTGCTTATGAGTTTAGAATAGTAACACCTAGTACTATACTAAGTGGGTACTTAATAAGGCAACATTGTAATAGGACTCCCATGGAATTACACATTACATTAACACCAAATAAGTTCATTCTGAATTCATTGTGAATGATTACTCTGAATACCAAAGGAATCATTAGCCATTTACTATGGAGGGTTGCTGAATAATTGCCAGATACAGCTGAGTATTAAGAATTTACAAGCTTTCCTGATTCAGTTTCATTCTGAAAGAATCATTAAGTGTAACTTTATTTTCACTGGAGAGTTCCTACTTTTGTTCTGAATCTGTACTTCTTGTTCAATTGCATTTGAGTTCTAAAAGCACTTCAAAGGTAGTCACTTAGCCTAGTTCATTCACTAATGGAATTACTTCCCTTATCTCCATTTTTCTCTTTGAGTGTATCTCAGTTGGCTTTATACAACACATCTGAAAGGTTAATAAACTTTAAAGCATGCTGGGAGACATTCAAGGGCAGCGTGACTCCGACATGACAAAAAGAATGCAAAAGCGTTATATTTATGACTCTGTGGCAAGTGAATTCTGGAAGTAAAGATATCCAAGGCCTTTGATTTGGTTCTTGAAAGTTCCCTCTGTTCCTACTAGCATTTGAAGACCCAGCTGTTTTGCATATCAGAGGTAGCTGACTTGGGAGCCAGAGGGAATTAACTGCTCGCTTTGGATGAACTTTTCCTTTGCGTATAAGCTTCCACAAGAGTTTTATTTCTTTAACTTATTCATGCTGACTGTCTACAACAGCTGCACAGTTGCAAGTCACATCATCCTGGTGAATTCAAATACAGTGTTGAGCCTTTCTGCATAAGTTCTCATTGTAACTACTGGTTTGATTTCTGCCCATAGTCCTGACCACATACATTCAAGTATGAGGTTTACTATGTGTTGATGTTAGCTCAGTGACTCAGGTTTCAAAGTTAGGTAAGCACAGCTGTGAATACATGTTTTTGGGATGCTTTGGGTTTTTTTCCCCACTCAGACAAATTCAGTGTAAAAAGCCTGTGCACCTTAGAGCACGCAGAATAAGGTTCTGCCATTTCCTTGCCTTCTGTCTGCAAACAGTGCTGTTCCATCTAAGCCTGCACACCTTTATTTGTGTTTCTCTGTGGGTTTCATAAATGCCAGCCTGCCACAAATAGCATTTGCACATAAATTTAGATTCATTAGATTGTGTTGAAGTGTTAGTTCAATGGTAGCTGGTTCCCACTGAATTCAGGGAAACCAGCCTTTGTCCTCCGATCAATAGTGTTTAATTATAGCTGTATGAAGCACTCCTGTGTGTTGTTGATTGCCAAGATAGCAATACAAATGTATTTAAGCAAGGGCTAACACAGTGTGATATTTCAGTGATGCCATAACCCAATGCTTAGGAAATCGTCTTCATTTAGAACTGTCCCAAAATGAAACATATGAACATTATTGCTTTTATAATGATATAATTTTGTATAACTATAAATGATGCATTTAACATGACTCTTACCGAGCTGCTTATAACCAGCACAGGGGGGATTTTTTTTTTTTTTTTTTTTCACACCCGGTGGAGAATGAAGGGATCAGTGCCTCATCTTGGAGATGCAGCTGTGGCAAACCCTGGTGTGCTCTAACTGCAGTCAGGGGTTTGCACGGGCGAGGTGAGGGACACCCTGCCTGGCCCATGGCCCTGCCCGTTGGCCACCAGATGGCAGGAACAGGCTCCTCTCGAATAATGATATTTTCTTTGACCTACATAAAGAACAGCTGCATTTTTCTCCGTTGAAAATGATGGACAGTGCTGAGTACATTGAAGGTAATAATCACTTTCTGAAAGCTGTTTTCAGCTTTTACACCTGAAGGTTTTTATTCTTTTGCCTTTCTCTCTTATGATTCTCATCGTGTGCCAGGGAAATTTATTTTAATTTTCCACTGGTCTCAGTTATAGCTGTTAATTCAGTTGAATTTCAACTGAGTTCTGTTAAGCAAAAGTATAACATAACCCAGGTTGTTTGCATCATTGTGCAGGCTCTATATTTTAGTATTTGGAATGAATTAAATACATGTAATGTGTTTAAAATACATGTGTACATAGATTTTTTTTTTTTCACTGGGTAATTCTGGGGATCTCTGTACCATTTAGTTCACTGCCCAGCCCACCAAGGATGAAATGCGGCTGTAACGGAATGCAAAAGCAGCATTACATACTCATGGCTCTGAAGAGGCAGGAAAATAATAAATATTGTAAACGCAAATTGTAAGGTCATTAAACAGATACTGGTTTTAGCTGCAACTGAAGAGATAGGGACTTGGATGACTAACCTTAGCAATTATGCAAGTGACCATAACTTCAGTAAAGTCAGAGGGATTCTATTCCTTTTTTCTTGGAATAAACATTGTCCGGACTCACTATTTGGAAGACTACATAGTGGAGTTCTTCATTCTTCAATACATGATTGAATTTCATTACCTTTTGTAACAAAAAAGGCAGGAATGAAGATAAGGATTTATTTCAGAATAAGTCAGCAGAAACACGGGTGCAAATTCACAATGTACATTAAAAACTTTTCTGCACAGAGAGGTACAGATCATGGCACATTTGCTCAAAACTTGTTCTAAAGTGATTCTGATCCTGAGCAGCCAGGCAGAGCAAGCACATTTATTAACATTTACTAGCATGTGTAGCTTTACCTTTATTGTTTGGATGTGTGTTCGTAACCTGCTCTGGAACTCTCGTGCACAGCGTAGCGTACAGCTCCTTGGAGGTGAATAAACTTGTACTTAGTGTGTGGCAAGAGTGACCCACCCGGTCTAATAGTTACCCTTTGGTAATTCGCTGTACTACACACTGGCTCTATGCCCACCGTATTCCCACTGCAGGCAAGCTCAAAGTATTGTAGAGTTGTGTAGATGTCAGCATTTTTATATCAGATCACAAGAAAGCTATCAATAAAAGTTGATCTTTAGAGAGAGAGAGAGAACATAAAAGCTCCGGTACTGTTCATACAATCTGATTATCTTTTTCCTGTTTCACAGAACTGTAGCATTTTTCTTATCCAGTCTGATCTATCTTCCGAAGTCCATGTGGCATTACTACATCAGTGGCATTGTCCCCCAATAATTTTATGTAAACACAAGAGTTTATGGCTTGAGTTCGTTTACCTTCTTCCCAGGGTTCTGCACGTCCCTCTGGAACATGGAGACCCTGGTGCAGAGCAGAGCCCTTTGGTGCTCAGCCGACCCGAGTTCAGGCTCCCCAGCCACCTGCTCCCCAAAAGCTCAGGTGGGGCTGGAAACTCAGTGTCTTTCAGCACACTCAGAGCCACATGGAGACGGCAAGAATCTGAACTGGAGACTTGCTCAGCGGCTTTAGAGAGTCTCACAGCCCATCAGTGGAACAAGTGTAGAACTCCCCACGTGACTTTTTGAAAGGAAATGGTTGCTCAGAGCTCTTATTGTTTGGTTCAAAGGGCTTGTTTATTATAATAATGTTTAAATTAATGTACTGTCCTGTGGACACTGTGTTAATGCCTGGACTTAGGATTTCTTACTGGCTGCATCATCCATTAACTATATCATAAGCTCCAACAGGTCACTTTTTCTCACTCTTTCAGCTTTCTCATGTATGAAATAGGCTTGATGATACTTTTCTGTGAATGATATTTTCGAATCTGTGTGTGACTGAAATCACTGGGGGTTTTGCCTCTTTTAATGGCACAGAGTTTATACAGTTGTAGCTTAACTGGTATCTGCTTAGCTTTACCATAGCAGTAAGAACTGAGGCTTCTATGTGTGTGCGACTACTTCATTGTTTTCCATGCTTATGCTGTTTTTCTTTATAGAGATAGACCCTGAGCATCTGGGTCCAGCTGATAAAGTTTCCTTTTCAGTCGTCTGCTCCTGCACAATTCGTCATTAGGTTCAGGAATCTTGGGATTAAGCTGAAGGAGTTTTAATTTAAAAACTAAGTGTCAAACATAGTTGCAGAACAGTCAGAATCATTTTACAGACACTTTTAAATTAAAAGTGCAAAGGAAACACTGATGGTGAAACAAGTTTCTCTGTTCCTTTCCTGAATCTAATGTATTTGTAATGGATATAGAAACCCCCAATTTTGTACTTTTCTCCCACACTCTCGTGTTTTGAATGTTAATCACAGAACACAGAGACAGTTCACAGGGGAAAGGTATATGGCTCTCTCCTACTTCCAGTACGGAGACGTCCTTTTAACTGCATTCAGACAGCAGATGGTGTGGCTTTTGTGGCGTCATGAACTCCCGCACAATATAGGCAGCCACTGCACAGCATGGTACAATTTAAAGCTGAGTAAATATGGGGAGAGTGAAGGGTTAGGGGTGGGAAGGCAGTAATTCCTAGGACATTTGTTCCATTTTTATCTTACAAACTGACCATGATTTTGTTATGCTTCACTCTTGTTCACTTTCTGCATCTGTTCTAGAAAACTGCTTTCCTGCCAGGAACATACACCTGAACAGTTTTAAAAGGGTTGTTGTCAACTTCAAAAACCATATCTCCATTTGAAAGTTTTATTTTTCCTTTCATAAGATGATGTAAGATTTTGAAGTTACTTTCAGACTTCAGAGAGGAAGTAGCTAATTAAAAAAAAAAAAAAAAAAGACAGAAATAATATAAATTCCCAACTCATAAACGTGAGGTAAGCTCTTTTCCAGTCCACAGGTATAACCTCTCACAAAACTGACTGGGACTTTCCTGAAGCTTTCTCTGGTCAGAAAATTATTTTCCATTAGAAGTTCCCTTCTTACCTGATTCAGACTTTTCACGCATCAGTCAGTGTGTTATTCTCAAATCCCTCTCATTTTTTCCCCTTAAGAAAAAGTTTTGAAATGGCAAAAATTTTTCTGAGACAGGAAATGTTCTCCTATTCAAACCTCTTATGCCCTGTGTATTCTGTAATTGGTTTAAAGGCTGCATAGCTTACAGACAGCAGAGGCTTTGCATAAAAGAAAGCAGCTTAGTAAATAAAATACTAATACAAATTAAAGAGGGGTTTTTTAATTGAGTTGCAACACACCCTGACAAGTAATATGCCATTAAATATATATGTATATACAGCAAATATATGTAATAAAACCTTAAATCCCCCCTGACTGATACTAATTCCAGGAGTTTTGTGCATGCTGGTATGCTGTGACAAAACAGTTGGGTACAGGCCATCTTATTTCTAGCCCCTCTTGGATTTAATGCTGGTCTGCATCCAGTTCCAAATCCGTGAGGGTACATTGAGACACAGCCAGAGTGTCACCATAGGAGAGAGGAGCCAGAGGAGCTGGGATTGACTGGGAGCTGCTGGGATTGACTGGGAGCTGCTGGGGAGAACAGCTCCAAACTACACCCCACTACCCAACAGGAAGGATTTTGAGCCCAGGCGGGGGGAGTGCACAACTGACTGTGTGAACCCAAAGACAATGTTATTAGTAATAAATTGTTATATGTACCAATGCTTCTCATTTGTATAGTTTTACAGTAACGATATACTATGATATATGATATTTAACATTTTAAGTTTCATCCAATTACTGAAGTTTGTCTCATTCTCTGGCAAGGTGGGGTATGGACAAGTCTATTAATTAGAAATACAGACATAGAATACATCAATTTGAAAGTATAACAAGGACAGCAGTGGTGAAATTTAGTAGACCTTTGTTTTCTGTTCTTTGGATCAGTTTCTTGACTCTAAATAGACATGTTTTTTGCATTGGCATGTGGGATTAAATTAATTGCATTTAAGAAAAGGAACCCACTTGCATACAGCAAAACTTGTTGAATGATGCTATATAGTTTTCTGGACTTCTATAAAACCAGGGAAAAGTAGATTTTCAGTTCCTTCTCAGATGTATTACTTTAATTAAATAAAATTCCAATCTATGACACCATTTCACATAAATCCTAGGGATGTTTTGTTCAGATTTAAAATGGTTGGTCTGTATCCTCAGCCAGTGGGGCTATGCCAAGACACAGCAGCTGAGAGTTGCCTGCCCTGCTGTCTGTGTGTGGCAATGGGTTCGTTAGGCTCAGGACATCTCCTGTCTGCATTCTAAATGACCCAGCAGCCTCCCTGACCTTTAACATATGGTTATCTTACATAAATCAGAGCTCTGCTTTTCCAAAATCAGTATATTTTTTGTACTTTGTACAAACATTTGCTAAGCAATACAAAGCATTATTTGTCTCTTGATATTAAATAAGGTATGGGAGCGTGGTGCCAGGGACTAATCTAATGTACTTTACATCCAAGTAGTGTAAAATATTTAACAATTCTTTTTTCTGTGTGGAGATAAGGTAAGACGTGTAGGGGCAGTAATTTACCCAGAATCTTGTAATAGCCCTTATCCTACCAGAATTACTCAGGAATCTATGCAGTTTGTTTCTTATTTTCATATTTTAGCTAATATAGGGTATGTTTCCAAATAGAGCAAGGCTGTGATCTCAGGACAGTGCTTTGAAGCCATTTTCTGTGTTTCATTATAACATATTTTGTCATTATTCCATCCTGACTGCAAAATCAGTGGAATCTTCAAAGTAAGAATAATATCATTTTGTTTAAATACATACTAACACCAAACCCAAGCTTTTGTCCTTGATTTCTGCTGATCTCCAGGTTATTGTCAAGGATGTATAATTGAATTGTAACCTTGATTTTCATACAGGTCAATGCCATCCGTGCTAGTGACTCACATAGATCATAAAAGTATTATTTCCAGTGGGTGTGGGTGTAGGTGGGCTGAACAGCTTGGGCTGGTGTATAAAAACGAGGCCCTCAAGCCATCTGCACTTCTCCGTTCTTCTTCGTTCCAGCTGCTGTTCTGCTCTACCAGCCACATCACCAGGGCAACATGGCATTCGCAGGCAAATATGAATTCGAAGGTGACGAGAACTACGATGAGTTCGTGAAGGCAATTGGTAAGTATGTCTGGGGTGTAAGTCTTCAAGATTATAAATTAATTAAAAATACTAAGGTTTTTTTACTAAAATGTGCTGAGATCAACAGGGGCCAAGGCTGGTAGGAGCGCTCTGTGCTTCAGCAAGGACATGACAGTTTTCATTCTTATAAGCACTATCAGCCGCAGGAGATGGTCCTGTTCTACAGAAGCGGTATTCCTTTGCAGTGGCAGCAGAAGGAAGGGCCAAGATGTGTGCAGTACAACGATCATGAACATCACTTTTTCTGTCCTTAGCATTTATCACTGCGAGTAGAAATTTAATATGAAAATGCTTATCAAAATCTTACACAGGAACAGGTGTCTGTGGATGCTTTCAGAAGACTGCAAACCTGTTTCAGAGATTACCCTGTAAAAGCTTTTAGGGACACTATGATCTGTGCTTGTGCTCATTTATTTAAAAAGCAATAGCAAGTAGTAAATAGCTATGTGCAGCTAAATACCAAAGGCACAAGTTCATACACGTTAAATTCCACACATCTGCAAGTGTAGATTAAGAATATTTTTATATATGTTGCATCTATAGATTTATTCTGTGTGTTGTTTCTCAGGGAAAAGAATGCAAGACCAAAACTTAATATTTTAGCAAATGCATTGTTGTGCCTATATCTTCCTTTATAATAGTAATTTAAACTCAGAGCTTTGATACCACTGGAAAAAGAAAAAAGAAAAAACAAACAAAAGTAAAAGCAAACAAACAAAAAACCACAAATCAGATGTTCAGACATTCATGTCTGAGAACAAACATACCATTAGCATGCTTCAATTCCAATACAGCTGGTAGGATATTAGATTTGATAAACTGTATGTTTCTATTGATTAAGGTCTCCCCAATGACAAGGCTGAAATGGGAAGGAATTGCAAAATAGTCACTGAGGTGGTGCAGAATGGAAATGACTTCACCTGGACGCAGCATTTCCCAGGAGGCCGCACCACGACCAATACGTTCACAATTGGCAAGGAAGCGGACATGGAGACAATGGGTGCTAGAAAGTTCAAGGTAAATTAAGTTAGCTCTTAAGTTCTATGCTGTCTCAGTTGTTTTTTAATTTAGGGTGAAAATCAAATCTGTCTCAGGGACATCTTCCTTAAATTTTTTTTTAATCTGTCACAGCTTAGAAACATAATTTTCCCCCATTTCTTGATGCCCCTAGCAAAATATCTAAATCTGATTTTAAAGAGAGCTAGAGCTTCAGAATTGTATGTACTAATAAAGAACAAGGGTAAGGTGTTGAGCGTCTACTAGTGTCACAGCTCAAGCAAACATGATGCTCATTAAAACTCCAAGAAGCGGGTTGGCAGCTGTGGCATTGTCCAGCAGCAGCACGGCCTGAGGGGAGCGCTGTGATCCCTGCTCTGCCCAGGCCTGGCAGCAGCACTCACCTTTTGAAGTCGCCTGAGCCTTAAATCAAAGAATCTGTAAAGTGAAGGGGAAAAAAGAAATCTCTATATCCTCCTTGTTGCTGGAACTACAGAGTAACTTGAAACTTAAGTAGTGTCTAGCGAGAAGGAAGATTACACAATAGTGATCTGCTCCTGCCATGGACAAAACCTTGATACAAATCCTGCTGTAAAATGGTTACTTAACCATATTCATTTCTCATCTACTTAAAGGAATAAGACATTTTGTGACAGCTAAACTCTGCATTTGTGAGGTGTCCAGAACCCTACAATAGGTTACTGGATAAATGCTTGTACATATTGAAGAAGCAGGAAAACCAGCGATTGCATCAGGGAGCTGTGACAAACTGAGAACAGCAATAGCATTACATGATTGCCAGAATGCTTCTTTAACTCATACCTTTCTGATTATGAGAGGGAAAAGAAATGTCTTTTGGCTTTGAGAAATCTTTCTGAAACCTAACAGATAAAATAAGACACAATTCTAGTTGGTCAATTTATTGCAAACTTAACAATTTTGAAATATTACAAATTCCATTATCTTCTTTTTGACCCTGGGCACTTCGTCAATCCAAAACCCATTAAGGGGCCAAAGATGGAGGCAGAGTAAATGACTCTCAGCAAAGAAACCACTACCTTTTAGTATAGTGTCACTAAACAATATATAAACTACTAAGATGGTTTCCTTGTCTCTGGTAAAAAAAAGTCCACTCATCTCTTCATTTTGCAGATTACTTTTTTTCTGCTCTGCATATGACTGGCTCATCTGTCTTTATTACTAAAAGCATAGGCAAGACTGAATAGTTGTACAGACAAGGCTGAGTTTGTAATGAACTACACATCTAGTTTTGGCAGTCAGCTGATCTTCACAGTAGCATCCTGGCTACTTCTTCCATACAGAAGCAGCTCTTACAGCAACTGGCACATATTTTAGTATAAAGTTGTGACTGCAGAGCATGCGGTCGTGTTCACCTATAATTACAAGACCGAGATGAATTCTAGTGTAGAGAGATGAAACTCAGGATCTGGGGTAAAAGATTCGCACCACACGTCCACAGTGACATTTGTTCTGTTTGCAGGAAGGTTATTAGTATCTAAGGATGCTACTTCAAAATTAACTCATACAATCGTGCCTTTTGCTTCACTGGCAAAACAAGAGAATTACATAAAACATTGAGGACCAAATGAGAAGCATAGCCTGTAGTCAAATAATTTTTACAGCTATGAATGAATATTGTTTAGATATGGAACTTGCATGTATTGTTAAATGAATATTTTACTATTTAAATTGTGAACATTTAAGAACTAAGGTACAAGGATTTTAGTCCTGTTCATGAAGCTGCATGTGTAATACACAACTACTACTTTTTTAAAAGTAAAAACGTTAAGCATCAGGTGTATGGATATTTACAGTGTATCTGATAATATAAATACCAGTAACCCCAGAGAACGTTAAACCTTTCTCTATTACAGGCAACTGTTAAAATGGAAGATGGGAAAATAGTAGCTGATTTTCCCAACTATCGTCACACTGCAGAGATTTCTGGAGGAAAGCTAGTAGAGGTGAGTTCTCGAATATCCAGGTTAGTTTATAAAAACAAAACAAACAAAAACCAAAACCAACCAACCAAAAAACCCTCAAGCGCAGCAAGCTTAAAATTTTGAACTTAGAAAAAAAAAAACTTTATCTAAAAGCAAAGCGAAACTATTAAATAACTTTTCCCTTCACTGTAGGTAATCTACAGTTTTGTGCAGGCTTAATCCAAATAATCCATCTTTGATAAACTAGAAATGTAGATCTTGCATCTTGGGCACAGACACACAGTTTTATAGCTGTACTGGGAATGTTCAGTCTGGAATATTCCCAAGGCGCCCTGTCTTTGACTGTATTCACTGTGCCTATGCCTCAAGAATAAAAATAATATATATAAAACTTTTCACCTACTACTTACGTATTTCTATAAAGTTATTAACTTTGTTTTATCCTTAGAAAACTATCTGCACCTCCTCACAGAATTTCTGTATAACACTATTTCCTTAGTCTTACCAAAGGAAAAACAAGAAAAACAACAACAAATAAAAAAGAGACTGGATTTCAAGTAGTATCCGATTCTATCAACAAAATGGCAACACAGCTTTGTGAGATTACTGAAACTACAATACTTACAGTAAAACTTGTGAAACACATGGGATTGTCAAACATCATGATTTCCGATTTCCAAATTTTTTCCTGAATTGACTTATGTCTGTGCCAGTTACATGTCTAAGCACATCTTAGAGAGAGACTAACCAGAAGTTATTCACTCTGTGAATCAAGAAAGGCCACTCACTCTCCAGAAAGTAATAGTGTCAATCATTTATTGCTTTTGGAGAACAATTATCTCACTTGTCTAAAAGCCTGATAACTTGGAGTTAGTGAAGCCACGTCTAACACAGGATACACTACAGTTATCCCTAAACCCCTGTTTAGAAGTTGTGCTTGTTGTGCAAGAGTAGTTTTGCAATGTGTATTTCAGAGTTGACAAGAACATTCAGCTTATTTTCTAGATATGTCTTCTACCACAGGGGAAATGTTCCTTTGGTAAAGGCCAGGTTCTGTGAGCCAGGCAGCAGGTCTCATCATTTGTGACACTGAAGGTTCAATTTCACTGTTCAACCAAATTTTTGGTTTGTTCTTTATTCCAGATTTCTACTGCTGCTGGTATAGTCTACAAAAGGACCAGCAAAAGGATTGCTTAAGGCAGCAAGGCCGGTTTCTTCCAGTGCTCTGAAAAACAAACTGCAATACAAATAAATAAAATAGAGTGCTGATTGTCTTTAGCTCTCTCTTTCTTTACATTACAAACATGAAGCATTGTTTTTTCAGTCACGTTATCCTCAGCATTAATGCTTACCCCATTCCTAAAGGTCTGACAAATACTCAGAAAACCAGAACACAAAAATCAGAAGATGCAACAAAGCATTTAATGATGCTGCTCCAGTCTGAGTATTTCAGGATATGATACATGCTTGCCATGTTCAAATGTTGCCTACCACCGATGTAACAGAAGCCCTATTCAGCTTCTGTCCAGAGAATAGGACAATACTATCCAAAGCCTGCGTCAACATGCAAGACCTGATGAATCTTTTGTTCTCTTGCTGGTTGGAGGGCAGAAAATTAGAAGCTTGAAAACAACAGAAGATCAGTTTATTGCTTGTTAATTCATGCTGCTGTCATGATTTTCTTCTTCCATCAGTATCTCCTCTTGACCCAAATTCTTAGAAGATATTTAAGGTTTTACAGATAGACTTCTACAGGAAAATTTGGAGTGTCTTATTTTCTCAATGCAATCTAATTATTTAGGTAGCATGCATGTGAAAACCTGTTTTCTCGAACACAGTAGGAATTAAATACAACAGGTTTTGGATTCACTGTTCCAAAACGCTTCTGGCCAACACTCTGTCCACAAAGCTTTTCCCTTTTCAGATTCCTTTTTCCAGCTGTCTTGCCCTCTGGATCCACCTAGCTGCATCCCCTCACAAGCTACTCAGTAACTAGCCAGGGCATCTGTCTCGTATACACAAATGTTAATTGATAATCTGAATCATTTCAGATATCTTGAATTTAAAAAGGCTTTTAATTACATTTTATATTTTTTCCTCAATAGATAATACTAAGCTTTCCAGCCGCAACAACAAGGCTTCATCCAGCTCCATCAGTTTACCCAAAACAGGCTGCATGTGCCTTATGACCAGGTGTTGCTCAATATATTACTCTGTTTCAAAGGCAAAGCATAATGCTGAACTCTAATTAGAAAAAAAACACATCAAATCTGAAACCTGTTCAGTCTTGAGACGTTCTTTTGGTACTTGCAACAAACAGATCCACTGACTTAACAGTTTTGTTGAAATTCAAACTCTTTGGTTATATGAGGTCATACTGAGAAGGCTTACTCCTCATTTCAGTTCAAGTCAGCTAGTACATTCCAGTGTGAATAATAATGTGACATCTTAGAACATTTGGATTTAGAATGTGCCTATCATATTCAATGCTTAACTAGCTACACGGAAGGACCTGTAGGGCTGGGCACGGGTAAACACTGGGCAAGTGTTTTAGGAACCCAAAGTACCTACTAGAACTAAGGGATGGTGGGTTTTTGTCTGAACGATTCACACCCACAAGAACATGGTCAGAAGGAGATGATGCTGATAACATGGTGATTCACTGCTTTGAAAACAAAATAGAATCAGCCACCACTAATTCCAGTTCTAGAAGCAACTACATTTCACGTTCTGCATGTGATTAAGTAACTCCCTGCTATACAGGAAAACAATGCTTTGAAAGGAAAGGTGGGATTTTTGTCTAGGCTCTCTAGAAAGCACGCAAGGGATGCTTTCATGTGGAGAAAAAGGCATTGCTGTCTTTTCAACCAGAGGACAGTCTTCAGGTTTGTCTTGAAGCAGCAGTACAGGTAGCAAAACAGACACTCCTTGAAAAAACAAACAAACCCAAACTCATGCCAAATTATCACTAAGATATCCACCAGTGTTTGTCCCACATTTGCTAGTATCTAGACTTCTCAGTAAAAAATAGCACTAAGCTAAATTTTATTAAGCAACACCTGTACACTTTACTGGTGAGTTGATTATGCTGATCAAAGAGCATTATATCAATTTTAGATTGATGACTACAGTGTGTAAAGCTTGCTAAAACAAAAGGATCAAACAATGCCTTTGACAACTTCGCAAGCACCACATCATGACTTTCTCAGAAATAGGGAGATGGTAGTAGTTTCCCTTTCCTGTTTGAAAAAGCCGAAAGCTGTAGCTTTAAGATTTTTTTTAAGTTCATTTTAACCTTTGATGCCTGATCAACATTAGCAGAGTGTTTTCTACCTGTATCCCCTGCTGCAGCTCTTGTCAGTAGTCACTAGTAGTTTAATGTCAGTTTTCTCATTTCTTTGGTTACAGCTACAACATCCTCCCGTGTAACAGAGTAACCTGTTTTGTATTCCTAACCATGTTTCGCTGCATTTGCTTTTGCAGCAGCCTTTCTTACTTCAAAGGCTGCCAGGGAAGTACGAGTTAATCACCATATAAAAATTCTGATCTATGATTGCACTGCATCTGACAGCATCAAACAGCACAAGCACAGGGCGGAAAGTTTTGCATCCATTTGCTCAAAAATTAACTCACTTTTGCATGCACCTCTGCAGCTCCTTCCAAAAGTAATTGCAGCAAAAAGCCTTCAGAAAAAGTATCTTTAGGTTGGCTGAACTCTTCTGTGTTTGTTGTTTCCGAGGAGATATATTTTCACAAAGACAATTACAGTCACATGAAGAAGTATTTAGCTGGAAATTAAACGTGTGGAATTGCCACCAACATTTCAAGCATTCTGGAGATAACTGTCAATTGAAGCACTATTAGGCCACCTCAAATTCTCATAAATCTTTTCCCTTTCAGAGGCTGCTATTGGACTTAACCTGCCCCAACTCCACCCATGATACAACAGCACAAACATAACCTAGAAGGCAACAGACAATACCTGCTTAGAAGATACAGCCACCAGAAAAAAGATTGAATGAACAACTGCATTCTCCTTTTTCAGCCTTTCAATCTCAGGTAAGATGACACCTTCAAGACACACTGGCCCTGTGAGCTTGAACAATCTGTTCTTATTTTATGTCTCTACCTTTGTCTCTGCACATTTTCTGCCTGTTTCTTCAGCCATCTCCTCATTCCACTTTGTACTTCTTTATATACACCAACACTTTATTGGAATAGGACCTTATTTCTTGTGCAGTGACCAAATTCCTGATCTGCCTAATCCTTAACAATTTATTATTTGGCAAGGCCTTTCCGTCACATTTGTCCTACCACTCTTCTGTTCTGTAAAACATTATGAGTGCTCAGATCAAGTATTTTTAAGGTATACACATATATTCTTTGTTAGCTCTTAAAAGGTAAGGAGAAACCACACTAACAACAAAATAAAAAAGGGGTACTTCAGCTGTGTGCTTGTTTATTGGAAACTTTCATTGGGAACTTAGCAAGTATTTTCACAAATACAATGGCAGTCCAAAGTATAACACCACACGTGACACAAATTATAAGGGTGATAAAGAACAAAACCACACAACAGTACTGCCACATGTGTTGTTGTTTACGTCTGTCAAATGACAAAAATACACTGAAGTCTTCTGAAAATAAAGTTTAATATAAATACAAAGCCAACAGATTAACTAAGTTCTCTAAACTTCTAGACTTACTTCTGAAGAGTAATGCCTCCCCATTTACAGTTTGCATTTTTTTAATAAAACAAGAAGATCCCTCTAGCCTGCTGAATGGTAGAAATTGACTTGATAACAAAAATTGCATTCTCAGAAGACAGTTACATAAACACACATTAGCATACAGGCTAGGTTTTTTCCCCTCACCCTAAAGCGTCCTTAAAAACAAATCTCTAAAAATATAATTTAAAACAAGACTGACACATGACTTGAAAAAATTGCTCCAAGTCAGTAAAAGCATATTGCACGTTATTTGCATTGCTGTCCTGAGAACCTTCAGAGAAAAGACAGAGTCCTGCCTTCAAAGACATTTACAACAGTGGTTGCATATATCAAAACTAAAGCTTCACATTTGCACAAGTCCATTTCTTGTAAATATCTCTATTAACATAAAAACCATTATCCCTGGTTTCAGCTGAAAAAGAAACCTTTGGATATGTGACAGTAGGAGTGTGTCTCATTGCAAAGAAGCAATGGGATTTTCAATTTACCAGCTAAGTTTTCCAAGAGAGTGCCAAGATGGTATTTAAAAACGGAAGTCAGCGTTTACTGTGAAATTACAGTTTGATTGCAGTGCCAGGCAAGTTAACTAGTTCCCTGTCCTTGTCCCCCATTAACACCAGTTCCTCTGTCCTGAACCCAGACTACTGCCACAAGTCATGGAGCCTGAAAGATGAAATAACTGAAGGCAGTGAAGCTTTCAAGAGTTTATCCAAGAGGATTTCTTCAAGTAACATTAAATCCCTGATAAAGATCATGAACACTTTTACTAACAATCTCCAGTTTCAAAAGCAGCAGCATTTTAAAGATTTAAGTGATGATTTAAGGTTTTGGTTTTATTTCTAAAATACCTGAAGGCAGAGTGATGTTCTGTTCAGCAGCACCATGTTTAGATTCCAACAGAACATCAAGTAAAAAGTTATTTGATAGTCTTCTGGCCCGTTTTTATTTTTTTCTTTTTATTCTAAAGTCTTACTCCTGAACTATCACTCCTGCTCAAAGAAAATGGAAAGTGTTCTACACATAGATTTCTGCATAAACGAAGTTCACATTTAACTGATAGCAATTTCAGTATATTTTAGAAGCTTCCAGTAGTATAAGCTGCCACTGTTCAAGTGACACATCATTGGGAGAGGAGAGCAGTCTGTGGTTTCCAACAGCATCCTGTAGGTATGTTGCTACTTGGCCAGAAATTCAAACAATGCTCCAGCGTGAAGTAATTCTTCGACACAAGCTTTCAGGCAACTCTGGTGAGTCACTAACTGAAGACCAGAAGGAAGCGATCTCCACAGGGTTTTATGCAGATGCCTCTCGCAGTGACATTGAAGGAGGTATATTAATTTCTATTTCTCTCTCATTAAAAGCCAAAGGTAGGCTACCCTTGGCAGAAAGGCACCCAGGTTCCAGTGATCAGTGGATCCAGATCAATGTCCTCTGAATGAGCAAGTCATAAGGATTCTGTTCCTTCTGGTTTTCATTGCGATACACATCTTGTACCACACACAGGGTCTCTTCTGCAGCTTCTGTTCATTTCACCTTTTTCTCCCGTCAATATTTATCCATCAAAACATCCAGCTGCACATGAGTGAAGGTCACTGAGGTAACTACTGCTGTAAGCCATGGAAATGCAGTGTCTGGGCTCTGTTCCTAAGGCCACCTGCACAGCAATGGGCGTTTGGAGGGGCAGGGGCTGGGCAGGCAGCTGAAGCCTGGCCTGAAGAGCAGCGCAGGAGTGGAACGAGCTGTCAGCACACCCAGCGAGCAGACTGCTGGCCCTGTGGGCCTCTAAGGAGTCACGATAAACCGAGCACAAATCTTGCACTGGCAACTGGAACTGGGAAAGCGAAGCTGGATGCTGGGCTAAAGGCTGGTAACTAGATTGCTGGAAGAGAACTTGAGTAGTGGCTTGATGGCTCAGATTTTCCACTGCTTCCTGTTCTTGATGTTGAATTGTCATGTGCTTTTTTATATTACTGGCTTCTTTGATGTCATTCTCATAACATCTGAAACAAATTATACATAAGTTTTATTAATAAAGAGAGAAGTTCTCAGAGCTTGCATATATCCTGAAGTTTTCACTAGTCAGGCTACATCAGCAGCTTTTTGGCCCTAGCTGTATATGATAATCCTTAGTTGCATTCACAATCAATTTCTAATTATCTGGCTGCAACCTTCACACACTAACAATAGGTTTATGGATCATTTTGTATCACAAGTATGTTTTTACTGATGGACTGGTTATCCTGGAACCTTAAGTCCACAACACAAACACCTTTTAAAGTAGTCTCTGTAAGTGTTTGCAGAGTATTAAAGTGCGTAGCTATAAGGAAACAAGGAAAATTCCTTTTAGATATAGAAGAAACACTTTCACACTTTTGATTTTCATAGTCAAAACTTGACTAGACAACACCCTAAGCAGTCTGATTTGACTTCAGTTGCCCCTGCTTTAAGTAGGAATTCAGAAGTTACCTCCAGGGTCCACCGTCACTCCCAACCAAAATAATTCTATTAAACTTTTTTAATTTTCTGTTTAGACTGTATGTGCTCACATACCAGACCAGTATTGATGCATTGCAGTCGTGCCCTTTACTGGAGAAAAAACAAAGAATAATTCTGAAATGTCTCCCTACTATATTCTTGATGTTAGAGAAGCACTGGTGTCTCTCTGCAGCAAGTATATTGCAGGTACAACAAGAAAACAAAGGGGAAAAAAGCTTCCATCCAATCACATAGACAAGCAGACAAAAAACCATCATGAACGCTAAATTGTGCACACTGTTCCACATGGCAAATATAATTAAAATACAGTATTTAGTAAAGTGATATGACTTCTCCCTTTTATTCCTCTCCCCAAACTGAAGATGAGATAACCAAGGTAATACTGTACTCCTAATTATAGCTAAACAGCTTAAAAAAAGTATTAACATCTTCCTAAGAGCGCAAGCAGGTTACATTTTTTTCCTGATCTTACATGAGCATCATTTCAATGCATTGGACAAGATGTTCCCAGGAATAACATGTTAGCAATTCAAGCTGTGTTGTCCAGGCAGGAGAAATCTGCATACAGATACGTGAGGCGCACACACAAGCTGCAGCAATCAAAGATGGGCGAAAATGGAGGAAAGTGTGATCTACAAAAGAAAAACCAAAACCAAATAATTATACTCTTTACCAGTCACTGCGGTGAGCCAATTATGCCTATACATGGCAAAACAGGACAAAAATTTGTTCCACACGTCTCAGCGTATTAACTCACAACCAGAAAAAGTCTCAAAAACTGGGTGAAGTTTTCCCTGTACTACCTGTTTGTAACTACTAGCAAGGACTCAGTAATTTCTTTTGTTTCAGAAAAAGCCACAAAATAGACTATGCAGGAATTTGTAGACTGGTCTTAATGGAACCAAAGTTAAGTACTGACAAACACACATTTACAGTAGTGCTGAAGCCAGCTCATGAGGATGCTGCAGTTCATTGCCTCTGACGTGGGTAGACACTGGATGTGATTCTGCAAACCAAATCACTAAAAGTCCCACGATTCTAACTATGTCATGTCTTGCAGAATATGACCTTCTAAAAAATATGAATTAAAAAGATTCATATGTTGCACTGCATAATACCATGTGTACAGCTGACAGCAGTCCATACTCTGTGGCAGATCAAACGTGAGACCCATTTCTGACAGCCTCTCCAATTAGTGCTCTAAGCTTAAAAAAAAAAATCTCATCTAGAGATTTCTGAAAAGAGAGAAGCTTATGCACAAGGGAAGGACACCGTATCATTTGCCATCTGAAATAACTGCATAGAGAAACCATTACGCACAGATAATTTTGTGCAATCCATATTATGACAAGTTTTAAAGCCCTTAACTCTTTCAGGTTTTTGCCTTTTGCCAAATGGAAGATCATCCTAGCATAAAGCTAAGCCTCTTACCTTGCACTGAGAAATCAAGGAAATAATACGCATATTTCTCCAGAAAAGCTTTGGTTTTGGTCAGTGAAGTGATCGGCCAGCCGTTGTGAAGGTCATTCTCGCCAACGGACGCATGGAGGTAGTAGTCAATGTAGTGCGCTGCTGTTGGTAGACAGAGGTTCCAGTTGAAGTTTTCCAAAAGCAGCATTTCCATTCTAAGCAAATCTTTCTTGTTCAATACCACATTCACATTGCACATGTACGCCAGGTTATTTAAGTGCTCCAACTTTGGAACTTTATCTTCTTTTTCTTCAAATTTACCTGCCAGAAGAGAAGGTTTTCAGATAAGGTTTATCATTATGATTGTCTAAGAGCCAGCGAGAAACACTCCCCAAACCAGAAAGTCTAATGATAAAAGCTGCTTTTTAAAGAAGGATGGGAAAGTATAGTGACACAAGTAGGAATGAAGCTAACAGCCTGGTCAACATAGCCCTATATCCTTTTAATGGTTTTGTTTATTCTTACTTGTTTGTATAGTATTGATGCCAAAACCAAGATTGTAAACTCATTAGGATTACAGATAGTTTTTCTGACAGCAACTGGAAGCAGTTTGCTGAAGGGCATTCAGTCAAGTGTGAAGAAAGCAAGCAGTATGGGGAAAATACGGCAAAGGAAGATCTAATATTGAGGAAAAATAGCTCCTTTGGGTATGAAAGCTAAATGCACATGCTACAAACACGAAGACATTAAAAACCCTCAGGCAACACCACCTTTGCCCTTGCTGCTTCAGAATGTCTCTTTTTCCTTCCTGTCTTGGAGGGCCTCATTAGCTGAGGTCACGGAAAGGCAAGGAGAAGTACACTGCAACCAAGTGATTAGCATAAAGAATTCCTGTGGGGTTAGGAGAGAGCATACATTTTCAGTCGAGATAGCTGAGCAAAGCTGCACCTTTTTCTAAATGTATTTACCAGCCTACTGAAACAGCAGTAGTCTCTAGAATGATTTAATTTCCACCAGTAGCTACAAAGTGCTGTCATTTTGTACAGAAAAGCAGGATCTTGGTCTATTCACCCTTCTTGTATAAAAAGCATCCAATATCAAATGTGATTCCCAGGATTATATCTGTGGGTAATAAAGCAACAGTGTTACTTCGCTGCAAACTTAAGAAAGCAATTAAGTCTTCTCAAATTCACACTGTTGGTTTACCAAGCCAAAACTGACATATCTACCAGCTAGTCCTTGCTCAAGAGCTAGCAACAGTCACCAGTGATAAGTTTCCAGTGCAGCTTAAAGAACATCCGTGCTGCAAAATCCAAACCCGTAGCTACTTAAAAGTACTTTGTGGTTATTTTTTGCTCTTTGTTATCGAGGACATATATGCCACAACTGATTCTTGATTCAGTTGTCCTTCCATTGCCTCTACAATAGTCCTTTACGAACACAGACCAATTGACAAGATATTAGCATGTCGTATGGCAGAGTATTCTCATCAAATCTAAAAGTAATTAAAACAAGTATTGCACTATAAAATTATTTTAGAAGGAAGATCTTGCTATCCATTTAGGATAGCAATTCCATCCAAAGTGTCTCCAGTGTATTAAAAACTTGACAATTTTCTGTGCTATTAGTAGTTTAAGTGTCTTTTAAACACATTTAAAAATGGATTTTCCATCTTTGAGCCTGTTCAGGTACCATGGATATGAAATGCAGTAAAAGTATAATATAGCAGCCACCCCACCAGAACAGAGCATAACAATAATGATGAAAAACAAAATTCAGCCATCATATGAAGCAGAACAGGAAGGGACTGTGGGCACACTGTTGGTGAAAAAGCCCTTAAAATTCAAGAGACTGTATACACATTCATGAATCTCTTTGTCACCTGACTTTAGAACTGTTTAAGAAAAATGAAATTTGAGAGAAGTTAATCCTTTGTTTTTCCCCACAGGGTGATATCACAGCCTGACACAGAAATGTAAGGAGCATGCTAGCAGAAGTAGGAAAAACCACTGCATGTCCAGGAAACTAAAGACGAGATCTGTCATTCTGGCTTCTGTAAGTTCTAGTTCCTTCTTTCTTCCCACTCAAGCTTGGAAATTTCAAGAAGTCAGACTATAGTCAAGAGAGCAGACTGTCAGCACAGTAGTGTTGAGAAGATATTATACTGACATAGGGCAAAGCTATTTGACTTGATCAAGATTATTTTCTTTGAAAGCTCAAAATAACTGACAACAGCTAAATTTAACTATTTAGATTACTAGTTATTTATTATTTCTCCCTTTCTGCTTTTCGACACACTAGTTCCTAGCTTTAATGTTAGATGGCAGTGGCCACTGCAGCAGATTGGAGACACCAAGTATAAATGTAACTGGGTAAGTTGAAGAAAGGCTCCAAAACTGAGCTGAGAATGAGAGGAGAGAAATAAACTCAGAAGTCTTGCTTCAAATAAACTGTAAAATTTGAGTACAAGCCACTTTCCAAAGCAACATACAAGTGAGATTTTCTTTCCTAACTCCACCTTGACCTAAACACTTTACTTCAAAGTTTATCAAGCACTTCCCACCTATTTTTAAATTGGAATCTGGAAAAGACAGCAGAAGTTAGTTCATTCCATCAGACCAAAGAGATCAGAGGCAAGATAGGAAAGAACAACTTTAAGATGTTTTTAAAATGCAGTGTGTCCTTTTCCATTTTCCTAATTTCAAGAAAATGGAATATACTACTCCTATTTTTGTTTTGTTTATTAAAGGCTCAGACAAGGCAGTTGTACGTCTAGTACTGACCAAATAGCACTGGTTTAATTGACATCAGGATTTGGGAAAAAAACCAAAGCTGTTTCAGCTACATTATCACCCGGAGTCCGTCGTTTGAAGTTCATGAGAATTGTGGACGAGTCATTTGCATGCTTTTGAAATGCCACTGTAGACACCTCAAATCAAAAGTTTGCTGTTGTGTTCCAAGCTCTGGTTACTGATAAAACCATTTATTTGTCACTATTGCCCTCAAAAATAGTTTTGTTTTGAGGCAACAGAATCATAAGCCTCTAAAGGAATGTCTAATTTAAGAAGTATCTGGATGCTGCAAATTTTCATACAAGGAGGCCTCCTGAAGTCAGTAGGATGAAGAAGATGAACATGCAATGTAGGTTTACATTTGTGACTAACTTCTTTTGTAAAATCTAAATAGATGGGGGCAGAATGGGACATTTTAGAGTGTGCAGCATTACTGTAATTAATGACGCAAAGATTTCCAAATTACTTTAGATCACGTTCTGTATCACTCCAAATTCTACAATTAGATGTTCCTCCAGAAAAAAAAAAAGAGTGCTTTTTATGTTACACATTCACACTTACGTTTTAATGAACAAAAACCAGAGTAAGTCCTGTTGTCAAGGGGAACAGACTTAAGTTATAAAGAGTACATTTCATTAGTACATCTATTGCACTATCAAAACAGCCTCTCAAGCTCTCAGAGGAGCGTCACTGCTATCAAATGTACCCTGAAGAACTCATTCCTCCGCTGTGGGAGGCACTAGTTCACCTCGCTACGCAGCATGCAGCTCAGCCGGGTTACTGGCAGTTGGGTAGATCTTCCTGGGGTGTTGCATGGGTAACGAAACAAAGCAGGACATGCAGGCAATTTGTTTTATTACATTTTCAGGGTCCTTGAGAAGACCAAGGAACAAAAAGGACTGACAACTTAAAGAGTCATTGAAGTGTAAGTACTTTTTGTCCCATAAACAATTAAATCCAAAAGAAGGATAAACCAGTCAAGCCCACCCAGCCCAGCAATAAATAACCTATGGCTGCTTGCAGAACTGAAGGACTACTTTTCTTTATTCCTGCATTCTTCCAGAAGGTGGTACAACAAACTTGAGACTCTCCCATGCTACTCCCCAGATATAAACACAGCTTCTAACTGTCCTCTAAGCAAGGCAAGAAAGAAAGGCTATTTTAGAGATAGCCTGCTTAATTCCTTTTTCTGCAGTGTCTTGCACAGTGAGCAGTCAAGGATTTTTCATCTGTCTGTACAATACCTAGTACGCATCCAAACCACTTGGCTCAAGGCACCTGCGTCTTCAATGCCTTACTACTATAGTAAAGTTTAGTTACTAGAGAAAATATTCTGTACATATTACAGCAGCAGGGAAATTAAAAAATTAAGACTACAGACTAAGTCTTGCACTAATCTGTATCCTGGACTGACACCCGCTGTTATATTTTACTGAAAATAAGTAGCTCAGCTGTCTTTGTCAGAACAGTTACCTGCTCGTGAAAGTGGGACAATAAACGGAGAAGGGATCACAGAGTACAGTCCAATAGAAAAGCTGCCCGATGTCCGACAACAGCTCCACAGAGGCAATGGGGAATTAGGTGATAAAAGGATTATCCATGCCCTAAACTCAGCCCATCTAGCACAGGCATCTTTTCTTGCTCTAATTTCTTTTTCTTGTCCCCAGTTAACTCAGCTGCTGAGAATCCACTGGCAGATTAAGGAGCTGGGCAAAATAAAGCCAGGAGAACCACAAGAAGTACTCAAATACTCTGAAGCAATACAGCACTGGGTGTGCTGAACAGCGAGTGAGCTTTGCTTAAAACAATACTCAACTTTAAAAACTGTTATCACATCTCCATAGCAGCAGAACCCTCTTGACGAAGAAGAGGGGCCATAAGAACTGGAATTGCTGGCATTGTTCAATGCCACTAAACAGCTGAGAGAGTTGTTGCTTTTATCAGGTACTGAAGCACCTGCTACTGAAGAGGTCTGGCTCTTCTGGGAAGAAAGGAGCAACTTTTAAGACCCAACCAGCAAATGCTGCACTGCTTTAACTGGACTGATACACCATAATGGTACAGTCCCTGTGTACTGAAATTACAAAACCCACAGATGAAACAGTTGCGGTGGTTTCAGATGCACTGCGCGGGGGCTTGCTCTCTCCCCAGTTTCCTGCTCCTGCGCTGGACCATCTGATGGATTGTGTCACTGCATCTCATCTGCTTTGGGTCAGCTGGTTTGCACAGCTTTCAGCAGGCAATTTGAGCCAAGTAGCACTAAAGCACAAGGGGTATCTTTACACAATGCCTTTTTCTAACAGAGCACTTAGGGCTAGAGCATCTTAAAATATCACAATAATTTTCTGTAATAAATTGCCCAATGAAGGTGCCATCTGGAATGTTACAACCTGCTGCTGCCCAGCAGTGCTCCCCTGTAAGGAGCTGCCTTCTCAGCTGCCAGCTGGGGTGAACTGGAAGTTCTTCAGTTCCCTTCAGGCAAAATGTTGAGCTTCTCTATTGTGCCTCTTCCACTCACCAAAAAACCTCACACTCAGACTAACCGATGGGAATAAGTACTCTAACTACACCTCATCTTGTGGTCTGCACAGTACCCTTAAACTCTTGCTGTTTTCTGAGGAAGCAATCAGGAAGAAAACCCAGTTTCTCCAAATGTACTTATAAAAAATTACTGAAAGACAGCCTGCATTAAGCATTCATCTTGCTATGATGTAAACACAACTATTTAAAAAAGGTTTTTTTGCTTACTATAGTAAAGGTATATCATTTTGTAGAAGTACAAGTGTCTTGCAGCATAACCTGAAGAGCTATTTCCTCACTTTTGCTGCAGTCCTCTGCTGAAAAACTGCAATTTCCTACAGTAACACTTTGCAGGAAGTTCTGATTACTGCATTTGCAATAACAGGCAAGGGACTAGTTTTAGTCTTTCCTACAGTGAGAACTTTCAAGGTGACTTTCAGGTCGATATTTCTGACTTACTCAAGAATGTTTTACTCCAACACAAAACAAAACCTAGTAGAAGTTTTCTCCTTTTCATGTAATTTTGGGAGTAGCAAAATAAACACAAGGATTCCCACTTACTGTAAAGGGGCTTTTCCTGACTTGACTTGCATCACATTGAACTACACATACCAAAACAGAATATCCTTATTGCACATAAAGATGGCCCAGACAGTAAACAACAAAGTCTCCAAGCTGAGCCCTAGCATTTTAAGCCTTATCTATACAAGTTAATTAAGCATTAATTTTGCACAAAGCTGCTTTGGTTTAACTTTCAATGCTTTGTTTCTACAAAGCTGACTTTGTGCTGATAGACTTTTTCCCCTTCCTGTAAAATTCCAGATCAGAATGTGTATATGCTCTGCATTGCTCTAATCTTAACTTTAGGAAGCTGCTCATACTCATTAGCTCACTAGACTTAAGCTTGCTCTTTTAAGCATTTTTTTTTTTAAACAGGCAGCAGTTGCAAAACATTTCCTTGTAGTGTTACCATAGGATAGTTTGTGAACTTCCTTTTGCTTCACAGTTGCATTGAGGTGGCCTAAGTTGCATTTTGCTTTAGTCATTTACTTAAGGAAAATCTTGAAAGCTTTTTTGCTTCTTTTTAAATCCTAGAAGCTAGAGAAGTCAGCAGTCCAGCTCTCCCACTCTCACATAGGGAACCTCTCTGCAAGATCTTACACAATACCAACTCTGCCAATTCATTCAAAGTTCAAGGGTACTGTTTTAATCCGATCTGCATAGCACTAGAAATGTAAACTATAGCTATAAAGTCTTCCTGTAAACCCAAATTTACAGTTATTAGAAGAACTGTTGAAGCATCAGTTTTATGCTAGGGAAAAACAGAGAAGTATACTTGTGTCAGATTTATCTAAAGAAAATCTTATTGTCTTTTCTGAAGATGACATTCATCCATACACTTGGGAAAATAAAAATAATTTTAAAAAATTAAAAACAACCAACCAAACACCACACAAATGCAAAAAACTAGCAATAAAGACCATCTGAAAGCTGAAGGAGTGCACCTCTGAGCAGGCATCAGTCTCCAGGCTACCTCAACTTGGTATTCATTCAGTTTGATGTGTTTGAAATTAAGGGTATGGTTTCATAATTTACAAATTGGCCCTAGCCTCTCTCCCCTCCATTGCACTAGCCTGAAGCTTGTCTGACCCCTCAGAAAAATACTCATCTGATAAATAAAACACTTCCTCAGCTGGTCTGATGGAGCTCCCCAAAGGTTCAGGTCAGCAGAACTGCAGTGTCTGAGTCACTTGGGCTGCTGTAAGACTGCACCTACAGCAACTGTTTATATTCTTCTTTGTTCTGATTTTAATATTGGCCTTTTTTGCAACATGAACCAGTAACTGCTCCACATAATTCACCATCTTCTCTGGAATCAGGTAGACAGCAATGCTTAAATACACTTAGTATATGGTGTTTTTAATTATTTTACCATCATTACCTCTACACATTAAGCTCTTCAGAACACAACCAACAAGGAAAAGCAGTAGCAATCCCATGTCCTGAGGGATAAACGCATGGCATCACCTTCTTTCGTCAAGAGCTTCTGGCTCTCCATAGTGTTTTTTACCTTAACCGATATGACTACTTGCCCTTTTCAGCCACTAATGCTAGCGCTTGCATAACTTCTGTTGTCCACAGTAGAGCATTGCTCTGCATGGCTCCTGTTTGGCAGGTTAATTTCTCTGTAACCTAGACACAGAGTTCATAAATCTGGAAGGGGTGACTGCAGTTCCTTGAGGCACCAGTCTTCCTTTCTTCCACTTGCACAGCCCTGGCTGCAGAGAAGATTTCAAGAAAGCACTAATGGCAAATGTTCAAGGTCATTTGATACTTGCATGCCAACACCAAAACTTTAGTATTCCAGAGCAATGCCTAGCTATTTGATAGGAGCCTAGAACAAGCAATATGCATTCCAGCATCATCAACACATCCACTAAGTGCCTCAAGAAGCAGATTTTTCTTTGGCCCCTATATAAGAAACCTCTGATTTACAAGGAACTGATTATGCTCAGTGATCACAACAGAGGCACAGATCGCCCAAGGACAGATCTCCAGGAGAGGCTGTGTGTAATTCCCTGCTATTCCCAGATGTCATTCCTTGCTACCAGCTCTTCCTTGGAACTAACTTCTCCCAGTCTTGCCACTTTCTTCCCACCCCATCACGTCCGACCTCCATTGTCTCCTTGCACTGGTCCAGCTTCAGCTGCCAAAACTTCCTCCGCACATTAACACCAGCATATAGATGTGTAGTGCAAGCTATGCAGGTGAGCGGAGCTTATTAACAGACTGCTTTATGCCTTGGCTTGGACTCCATTGGGCCTTACCTCAAGTAGGTGGAAGCTGTTAGCACAGAGTAAACAGCACATAATATATAAGGAAAAAGAACGATCTCCTCAGAAAAAAGAAAAGCCTTAATAGACAGCAGCCAACTTACTTGCTAGAAGGAGACAGGCAAATGAAGTGACATGCAGTTGCTTGACAGTGATATCATAGCGATCCATAAAGAGGTCCAATAAATAGATAGCGAGATGCCGGGCTGTAGGGCAGAGGTTGAAACGGTTGCTGAGAACAGTCAAGAGATCAATCAAGTATCGGCGCATCCCGATCTGTGGTGAATGAGCCTTATACATGGGCAACTTCAGCTCCTAAGGAGGGGAGGAAAGAGAGGTGCTGAAACAAATACCATTTCAGAGTCTGGAATCCCAAACCAACACCCACCACCTGCTATGGCAAACACTTAGCAGCCACAGCACTATGATTGACACAGAAATCAGGGCTGGATCACTGTATATTTTGACAGTCAGTTAAATTTTAATACTTTGGTCATCCCTGCACTTTCCTCACAAGCATTAAAAAAAAAATCACAGTCAAACAGTATAAATTACAATTTAGCCAAGGAACAACTTGCTGTTGCTTTCTGCAGAACACCAAACTTCTTGACCATGGAACTTGTCCCTGAAGAACTCCTTTTTAATTTCATTCACCCAAACTGGACCGATAACCAAGGTTTTAACAGATTTTCATAGGCAAGAAGGGCAAGATACATTTCTGTGATATTGCCCCTTCCCCAGTTGCTCAAGTTTCTACATCCTGTGCCAAAAAAATGTGTTGGTCTTTAGAATAAAGAGCAGCTATCCAACATTAAAAAGAAACCAAAGTACACATTAACAAGAAAAACACTGGAGAATGATTAAACTTTTTAAATTATCACAAATTCCAGTACTTTCTGTAGTAACATTTCAGCATTATAAAAGCTAACTATTGAACTGACAGACTGTATTTCACATGTGATATAGAAAATTTTATTTTATAGGCAGAATTATATAAGATTTGGGTCTACCTATGCTAGATCTTCACCTGCAAGGGCTTTACACACAGGGCTGTAGTCACTATGCAAGGAGTAGGTTAAGAGAAGGAGTGAAGTTCCTTGAGAATACCCACCAACTAATGCCACTTAAAAGTTGACACCATATCATTTTAGACACAGTTGTATACTAATGCAATTACCACGGCCAGACTCAAATCAAAATGAGCTGAATACATTTGATTATTTTAAAAAAATAATAATAATAATATTTTTTAAAAATCAGCAAGGTGTATCTCTCAGTAACTCAGATTCTGCTTATGTGTCATTTTTATTACATATATTTGAAAATAAATTAGAAGTAGTACAGTGCTGCAAGACAGACAAGTTTTCTATCAGAATACAGAGCAGTACATAGAGCAATTAATTCTACCAAATAAGTCAGGACTTCAAAAAGTGTTCAGAAGAACTATTACACGTGCACCGGCTACTCTGTTTACAGAAGCACGAGGCACCACCTTGCCCGCTGGCGCGGTAGCTGCCCACGCTCCTTTCAGCCCCTGCAAGCAGGTTCAACTTCTCAGGAAAAAACAGCTACACGATCAGGCTCAGAGGGAGAGACAGAACTGGAAACCAGGGAGGCTCCAGAAGGAGAAGCAGCTTACAAAGACAGCAAGCCGGGCGCTGTTATGGATGATTGCTTCTGAGGCCCTTTTAAACAAAGTCAGTAAAAAACCCACACATTCCAGGCTGAACAGACACACGCTGTAGACAGGCAAACAGCCCTTTGAAACCTAGGACAGCCTTCACTGGGAGATTATAAAGAAATCACCCACCAGTAACAATTTATAAAGCAGGGAGACAATGGAACATGTTCCCCCCCCATTGTTTTATAACCAGAAAACCCCCATAAATTTGATTTTTCTATTGCCTTATGTACAGAGATTTCAATCCATCAGTACAACTGACATATACAGGTTCAGAGCAGGAGTTGAATGTTCTGGCAGGAATGGTTTCAAGCTCAGTGCTTACATCAGTTAAAATAACTGCATTTTTTTAATATGTCTATACAAAGCCCAAGCTATCATAAGATCAGGTGGCAATTCTACCTCTGAAATATTTTGTTCTTCTAGGTAACTTGTAGGAGCTTCAAGTTTTATTTTTTTTATATGTCCTACCTGTTTCAGCAGCTATGTCTCCCAGCAAAGTTACACTCTCTATATACACTGAGGTCAGCATATACATTGAATAAGAAATTTGCTTTTTAGACCATAGCAAATACAAGAAATAAACAGTAGCTGCAGTTATACATTTAGTCAAAAAATCTGACGTGTAAATGTTACAGTTCAGTGAGTGAGCATTAGATGCTCAGAATGACAGCAGAGATCCAGAGACTTGCATCTGAGCCTCAGAGGCCAGAACTATCCCTACTCAGCCCACTGCACTAGAAAATTCAAAGATCAAAGCACTGAATTTAATTCTGCTACTCCCTATAAGACATCTGCTTTTCAAATTATTTTTTTTATTATTGTTTTTTGAAAATCAGTTACTAGTAGAGGGTGTGACAGACATTCTCATTTTGTGCACCAAAAAAACCTCACGTGGGCTTCTGTATAACGAGACTTTAGGGCACAGGCAAGGTTCAGCTTCAGGATTAATGTTCGGAAGAACAAAGCCCTGTGCTGTGGTTTCTTACATGATCAAGTTCCCAGGTACGAACTGATCCACGGTAATTACCTGTGTATGGGCAAGAGCCTTCCCCTGCTCCACACAGCACGAAGCAGCTAATAAGTAGCTCAGTAGGATGCTGAACACTGACAGATCGGTCTTATGTGATGGGATTTCCTTTTAAAGGAAAGGAGTGGTACATAGTTTAGCAATGCAAGAGCAGAATAGCAGGCTTACAGTTCTCAGAGCTGTGGGCATTCACCCCTTGCCATCAACCCCCACACAGGGTTCTTTAGCATAAATTCATCAAGAAAAAAAATAATTATTCCTTTGAATTAAAAAAAAAAAAAAAGGCCATTGCCGCTTTTGGAATACAGATGCGGAATCAGCAAGTACAACTGTATGTAAGAAAAAAAAATGAACTTCTGGAGATCAGTAATAAAATAAACCATTTCCATTGCTTAACATTTTCCTCTATCTTCAGTAAAGCAACAGAGAAGGAACTGGGAGTCCTGCTGTCCGCTGGAATTGCCCTTTCATATGCTGCTTATCTTTGACCTGTTAATTTGTATCTATTTCCACAACTTTGCTTTGGGCTATTGAGCAATTGCCACATTGAAATGCTAAAAGCGGCAGCACAGAAGAGACTCACAGGTGTCTTGGAAATTACTTCACAAGATATGCTCAACAAATTGATCAATGTCTCTCCACAAAAAGCCTCCAGAAAGGCAGAGCACAGCATTTGAAGGGAACACCACTTAATCGCAAAACCTCAAAAGGCTCGGTGTCCATCTTAAGGGCAATGACAATTTTTAAGCCTCCACCTCCTACCAGCCTCAAGACCTGACCTTCTAAAACGAGAGAATCGTGTAAACATTTCTAAGTGGTGTTAAAGAAGACAAATCTTCCTCAGCAATCACATCTGAAAGACAGCCAGGCTCCAGACATGAGCCTGTCATTGACTGCAGAGACACAAAGTCACCAGTGACCCCAGCACTTCAGCTGGCACCTGAGCTCAGGAAACAAGATTTCATCTGTGGTTCAGATGGGTTTGTAACAAGGCTGAGCAAGTGTACTTCAGAATTCAGCCCTAAAGGAGATAACTAGGCAAACAAATCTTAAACTAAAGCTTTTGAGCAACCACATGAAGGTCAGGCCTTCACTGGCCATTTGAACTAAATCAGCCAAACAGTGATTGAAGTGGAGAGGAAGAAAACTTAACAAGGTCACTTCTTCCTTCAGCTCCCTTGAAGCAGCAGCTGGTGCAGGCCAATCTGCCCAGCATTTATCTGCAGAGTACCACATCAGATGGTTTGGTGTTCAACACAGCAAGAAATTCCACGCACGCATTCTTTCTATTCAATTTCTTTTCAGTAAAACTGTTCTCCCACTGATGTAAAGCCAATTATGAGCTGACAAGCAGTCAGGAGAAAAAAGTTAGCAGTAGAAAAGTTACCAAGTGATGTGACATTATGGTTAAAATTCACACTAATAATGATTGGTTCTCAGAACAAAAGTGGAATTCATCAAGGTATTTTAGAACAACTCGCAGGCTTTTTGACAAGGAAAATGAAATGCTGGAGCAAATACACCTCAGGTTCTGAAATTCGGGGAGATGTTAACTGAATGTGGGTTTCTACTGTGTCAGAACACTTGAACATCAGTCAGGATCTGTTCTGTCCCATAGGTCAAACCTGCAACATCTCCCGACTGTCTGCAACAGCTCCTGTGTTTCTTACTGCCCTTCCTCTCTCAGCACCATCCATCTCAGCTGCTGCACACAGGCATCTCCAGAGAGCTGCGTCCTTCGGGGAAAGCCAGGTAAATTACCCAAACCAGAGCTTCTCGGCAACAGTAAAGCCCGTTCATCTGAAACAGCTGTTACAATATTTGCCTACAAAGACACGGGCTCCATTTACTACTATGAACTTCATACTTCTTCCATTGTCATCCTTCTTTAATCTTATTATCTGCTTCTGTTTCTGGATGTGTAAACAGAATCCAGCACATGACCCCTGCTAGCACAGCTCACAGTTCTCTACCACTGATCCTGACCCAAAATCTGAAAAAAGGCTTCCAGCTGGTGAACAAAATTACCCAGTGAAGGTTGAAACTTGAGTTATATACAAAACCTCCATTCTTCTTAATCCAGTGTTAAAATATATAAAGCCAAGAGACCACTTGAGTGGTGTCTATATAAAGCATTCAGATTTAAAATAAAGTAAAAAAAAAAAAAGGAAAAAGGCAACTAAGTATTTAAGTCAGAAAATTAGTAAAAACACCACTTAGTCGCCTTTTCCCTTTTCTTCTTATCATTTTTATTTAGCTCTCTGTATGTTGCATGTTCCGGAAAAACAACATGTACGTGACCTCCACCAGATTCTTAAGAATTCCTGTTGTAAGAATAACAGATACTGCAAACTTGTTGCCATTAGAACAGGAAAAAGAAATGCCTGTAGATGAAAAATAGAGGGAAAGCTTATCTAGCAGGCTTTTCACAGCCGTTCTGTGAAAGAGACAAACTCCTTCCTGTTTTGTGTTCTAACCAGTCTCCCAGCTGTGGAAGAAAGGTGCCAAATCCATCTCCTAGATATAATATGGCACCATACATGAGAAACCACTAAAAGCTAATTTCTATTTAGGCAGGCCAGAAGATGATACAGAAAGAAAAATTTTGACTACACTATTTTTTTATAGGATCTTGAAAGTTTAGAGCACTCTGCATACTTCTTTGTAGGAGACTAGGTAGCATGGTACCAGTTTAATTCTGCTATTAATGTCACGCTGTTCTCTCTCCCACACAGAGATCCTCTTGCCCCTGCACAGACCGCAGAACTATGCAGTCCAGAAACAAAATGACTCAGCTTGCTGGTAAGTGTTTCTATGCTTGGACAGCTGACTGCAGTTTAATTAATTGGTCAGAATGGTAAAGAGTTAAGTGTGTTTGTGAACAGTCAGTAGAGTACAGCTGATGCATTTCGCTTGTACTAATCTTAGTTCAAGTTGGCCATGCAAACTCAAAGGGGAGAGCAAAGATACATGACAGGGCCGTGCCCTTTGGGTATGGCCAGCAGGATGTGTCCTTGCAGAGCAGAAACACATGCCAAAAATCTCTGAATCAGTCACACTTGCTTCGCCTGTGCAAGCACAAGCCACACAGACTTATAGAGACCAATTACTGTAACTGTGAGAAGATACGGCAATAAGGGACAGTCTACAATTCACTGCTTCATCTGTTACTCCTCTTTTCAGCCCTGCTGTAACCATATCTCTCAGTCCTGAAAGTTACAGTGTTTCCCATTATTTAAGCAGCCTTCAGTTCTTTTAGACAATCTGGTTCTTTTTTTTTTTTCAAAAAGGACGTCAGACAGCTCCTCTCATTATTTCTAGTGAAAATTTAAGATCCAGACACTTTCTAATAAGGAAGGGTACCTGGGTATATATCCTTTTTTTTCCCCCTCTCATTCAACAGTGACCAATCAGGCAGACAAAGCAACAGCTTAAACACACTCGTTACACTGCTTGGATCAGCACTGCCAGCAGCCATCCTTACTGATTTATGATACGTTCCACTGATACGTGAACGAAATGCCATAAATTAAGATTTTTCTCCCATAACCACTGTTCCTGCACACTCAAAAGGAACAGCAAATTCATGTGCATCTCCAACAGAGGACCAGAACCTCAAATTCCAACCTGCTCAATGACTTTGGCTTACACTGGGTTGTTTCACTTACTCTTTCAAAGAACAGTAGCACCTTCAATAGTTTCCCGCCCCCCCCGCCCTTTACCGAGACTGAAGGCCACCTCAGACTACATTCTGTATTCTTCATGCATTTCCCCTACCACTCACCTCTCTCTTTCAAAATGCCTACAGATAAGCGCAGGCTCCATTCTCTGAGATCTGAGCTTAGTGTAGAGACTTAAATTAAGGTTCAGGCTTACTACTGAGATGTCACACAAAAGACCTGTGGCAGACCAAGACAGTATTTCAACTGTATGTAAAAGCTTTTTGTGCTTGAATCCACTCTACCCTTCAGCATCCTCACAACAGTCCCAGGCATTCTAAATTTGTGGGAAAGTCGAACTAGTACTGTGCTTGAAAATCCACTACTTCACACATGCCACTGTGGTATTTTATCAAGCATTTCATTAAGTCCTTCTTACACACTTCAAAGTATTCAGAAGTTCAGCAGCTAATCTGAGAAAGGAGTGTGATAACTGAAATTCCAACTTTAAGGAAAAGAAGAGAGATCATGAATAACCATGTACTTTATGAGGACACCTGTTCCTTTCAGCTCCAGGCACATGCTGCCATGTATAACATAAGAAAATTACAGCTAGCAACCAGTAACGCTATTGTTGCCGATTTTCCAAAGCTAGAGGGTTTGTTGTTGTTGTTTGTTTGTTTTTCTTAAGTGAACAGGTTATGCTCTTGTTGCTGTGCTTCCAGTCTTGATAAGAAAAAAAAATTAATACACCTCAATGCCTGCTACACCTACTTTCTTTTACAGCCGATTCAAATTGGAAACGTTCATCAGAATGAAAGGCTGGTGTCTTATCCTTCTATTAAATTAAACAGGAAAAAGCCTAAAACCTTTTGCAGGTCTGCAGGTATCTGGGACCTCTGAAGTTCTCATCCAGATTTTGTTTTAAAAACAAAAATCAGAAGCACCAGCTACGCAATGCCCTAACACCTTCCCTCTGTTCAGAGCATGTGTAACTGTCTGAATCTCAGGCTGTGCCAGGCTGATCTGAACATATCAAACACACCATTTAATTAATTAAGCAGAGGGATGGCCACTTTTTAAAATAACAAGGACAAGAGTGGACTTACAGGCTAAAAGATAAAAGAGTATTTGTTACATCAAGACCTTCATGCTACCAGCAGGTCAAGTAAACCAGGTGCTTTGCCAGAACTACAGAAAATAAAGGGATATATGCTGGGTGCAGGGAGAAGAGGAAGAGGTTGCATTTTTACTGAACAAAATTAATACCAGGACATGCACTACTTCTAACAGGATGGTTCAAAACTGCAAGAAATGCATTTAAGGTGGCAGTATTTAAACACCAGTGGAGAAAAGGGGCCTTCACAACAAACCCTGTACAGATTACCCTCCTGCTTCAGGGACTGCAGTCCGAGCTGACACCACGGAGGAAAGCAAGGGAAATGCTGCGTGTCAAAATAGAATGGAACACATCATGGTGGTAAACACCATTTCCTCATTAAGATCTTTAAACCAGGAGGAGGTACAAGACAGGTGTGGAGGAGTTTTCACCTAGAGGAAGTCACTCAGACGTTTTTACCACTTTAACAGTGAAGGACTGTTTACTTTCAGCAGAGAGGATCAGCTCTTCACCTGGCTGAAAGTAACTGCAGGCAGTAGTTTGGACTGCCTTTAAAAAGATCAAGTTACAATTATTAACCTTTTAAATTCACAAACAAGTCCTGTAAAATTTGGCCCTGCTCTGAGAAGCTATGCAAGAGATAAATGAAAAGGGAAATGCAGGCAGATCTAGTAATGCTCATTAATTGCAGGAAACGAACATATCCTGGAAGGAAACAGCCCAACATAAGCACAAAAATGGGGGAGGAACAGCAAACAGATAACACATTTCTGGGACACTCAGACTGCTTTCTAAAGCAAAGTGTTTCCTCAGCTTTAAAAAACAATCAAACAAACCCCCCCCAACACTAACTTATTACTCAGCTTTCCACACTTGTAGAGCCTCCAGGGTTACTGGAGAGAGCAAGTTTTGCGCAGATGTTGTAGTAGTTCCACTTCCATTGAGAGATGTCTCTGATTTTTGACATGAAAGCCAGCTGCCGGGCACAACCAGTGCCGTTCCGTTATCAGTAGCATGGGGCTATTGTAGCACTATGTGTTGAAGCACTACAAAAATATCAGGACATACACACAGCACCCTTCTTGTCTTGGTGTGCGTTAGACTCTTCTAGTACAAACACACACACACACAGTATCCTGCAATTTTTATTTTCCTTCCTGGCTCAGTCTTGCAACAGGTTTAATGTTCTGGCCTAATCCAGGGGAATACTTCAACCTCTCATTTAAAGTGTAAGGATGTGTGTAGCACTTTTGGAATTAAAGCATTTTGCTCCACTAGGTCAGCACACTCAATAACTAACACAATACAGTCCCGCTAAGCTGAACACTACGTCCCAATAATCACTGCACAGATATTTTACTAGGGGCTATTAATTTCCTCTACATTGAGCCAGAGCCTTTGGGAAGTCACAAAGCCTCACAGCATCATTCAGGCCTCTCTGAATTAGAAGCCAGGTAACCACACACATTCAGCATCTGCTGTGATGCAGAACATATCCATCAGATACAGCACACAGCATCTGTCACAAAGGACACCGACTTTCAATGAGATTAAGAAGAACTCTCCAATCCAGCTGGGGGGATGGGAGGGATGGCATAACATTTTTTGCAATTGTTAACATAAAAGCTGGGTTGTTATAGCAGGCATACGTCTCCTATATTTGTGTGTCTAAATTATTTCTTGGAAAGTGTTTCTAATGATCTTTCAGTTGTTTTAGGAAAACAGTTATGTTGTTTAAAAGGGACATTTTATTCCTCACCTTAAACCCAGATTTTGTTGGTTTTTTTTTTTTTTTTTTAAAAAAAAGAGATAGCCTGCAACAAGCATTTCAACCTCTTTGACAAGCAAGTTTAAGTAACTTTCGTGTCAGACTCGCATGCTAAAACTAAGACCTATTTATTCTCACTCAAGACCAGAGACACACACTGTTCCAGACCAGGACTCCTCAGCAAGTGTCTTCAACCAGAGAGGTCATTTAAGCTTGACGGTACCATCACCTGAATTTTCTGGTTTCCAGCACTAACAAGCTAATACACTAATAACGCACAAACACACTAATGCTCTAGTGGGCATACCACTACTGAAGCTTGTTTTGTTCTATGCCACTGCCACAGGCAGCCCTAAAACCGGTCTATGCCCACAAAACTGACTTAAGTACCTCAAAACTACTTATCTTCCCAAACTTTGCTGAAGGATCCTTTTAAGGAGTTCCATAATGTTCTACCGTAAGTTCTGACACTTCAGATATCAAAGAAGCAAATCTTGGTGATACAGTTAAAAGTTGTTTCTGCAGAGCATTACTTGAGAAAAAGAAAAAAAAAATCACAAAAAGTGAACAAAAAAGTTTTAGGGGCTGTGATTATTTTTGCTTGATATACTTGTGCTCTGGATTCTCATATAGTACTTCCTTAAAAAAAAAAAAAAGTCACCCTTACCAGTTGGGCAGAATTAGGATTAAAAATGTTCAAGCAGAAAGAGTTGTAGACCTTCCTCAAAGCAGAAAAAGCAGAGCAGCCCAGAGACCCTTCTCTCTCTTTGCAGGTTCTTTAAATTCAAATAATTCATGTTATTTCAGTTGGCCTAGGTTAGTTTCAATATACAAAGATGTTTTAGCAATCTGGAGTAGTCTGATGCATCCAGAAAAAAGGCTGAAGAGTGAAATAATTGATTAAAAAGTACTGGATACAGGAAACAAAAAATCTCAAAGCTTCCTCCCCACACACACCTTTTAATGCCTTCTCAATGGGATTCTCTGTTATTCCCCCTGCTGCAGGGCCAGAAGACCTGCCTGGGCTGGAGGACATGAGAACAATCACAGAGACCTTGCTAACAATTAACTCACCTGACATCATTTATTGCTAAATACCTGTAAAGAAGACAAAGGGAACAGAATGTCCAAAGCGTTAACTTTGCTGGTCACAACTTCAGTAACTCAGAGGTGTGTCAAGTGCAGGGAGGCAACATTTGCTGAGGGCTCCTTCACCTTACCCAACTGACTGCACTCAGAGCTGCTTTAAAGTTGGGAGCCTGCCTAAGGAAATGCAAAAAATAAACAGCCTCAGTTCTACCTGCTCTCCCTACAAGAACACCAGCTCATCAAACAGCAACCGGACTATTTTGCTTATTCCAGGACATTTTACTGGTTTTCTAATCCCCTTGTAAACGATACATGAACTTCCAGAAAAGCCATTGCAAGCCATGTTTGTATATATTTCAGCTGCTTAACAATCTGCCAGGGAACGGGATCTCACTTTTTACTCGAATTTTAGCAGTTATCTGTAGAAAAAAAAGCAACGCTATTTCTCGCTATTTCTGACTTTTTACAGGTCAACATCCGCATCATCTTAGCACTTAATGCAATAAATCATCAACACTCCGGCTAAATGAAAGCTACTGAAAAGTTGCAGGCAGATACTTTTTAGGTATCGGCTTTCACAGATTTGGTTTTGGACAAGTCTCGATCAAAAAGCAGAATACAGGGAAGAGCCCTCTGCAAACCTGCTCCTTTGGGACGCGCTGAAGGCGAGTTTCCCAACAGCAAGCCTCAGCTCGGGCACTTTCACAGCCGGTGCCGGGCATTTCTGCGGGGGAGGAGAGCGAGGAAGAGGAGAGAAAGGAACGAAGTAGGACCCAACCTTCGTCCTCAAGGTCTGATGGATGTCTGCTGCCAGCTCCCCTTTCCACCACTGCTCCTCCATCCTTTTTCTTCCCATCCAAAGGTCTGCGAGAGACGGGGCCGCTCTGCTGGGAGGGAGAACAAACCGGCCAAGTCGCCCGAAGCCCCGCGGCTGTTTCCGCCGACCCGCCCCGCGGCGCCGGTCCCCTCGCCCCGCTATTGCCGCTCATCGCCCCGACCGTACGGGTTATTTATTACCTTTGGGGCGCTGCAGAACGCCCCCTCCGCGGGTCGCCCCCGCCCCAGGCCGGGGTCCCGGAGCGGCCCCTCAAACGGGCGCCCGCCGCCCGGCCGGGCCCGGCAGGAGCCACCGCTCGGTGCCCGCGGAAGCGCTGCCCAACCGCGCAACCTCCGCGGGCCCCGGCGGGAGGAGGAGGGGGCGGAAGGGGGGATGGTGCTGCTGCTGCCGCTCCCTCCGGCGGCGCGGCCCCGTGGTTAATTGGCGCTAATGAGGAGCCGGCTGCCCCGGGCTGGGCAGCTCCTGCCCCTCCGCACTCCACGCAGCCCCCGGGGTGGGATGGGGGAGCCCCGGGCGGGGGGAAGCTGAGGGTAAAACAGCAACACCCCGACGCGAATGGCTTGGATCGAGTTGTCTTCCTAGCTGGACTGGGAAGGGCAGTGCGAGCAAAATTGCTGGAGAAAATGAAATATAAAGCTTCTCCCAGTAACAAAGGCTCTGAATGCTCAATAAACACCCTCAGTATTAACAGAAGAGATTGTCTTTTTCCTTGGTTTATGATTCCCAGTATAAGATGCCTTATCATAAGCTGCCAGAAACCTGTAGATAGGAGTGCTTGCTAATGTCTGAGCATGAGGTTTAGCAGGAGCACAGCTCCCTTTCAGGCCACATGTCAAGGTTTCCCTCTCACGGTGCCAGGAAGAGACTCTGTCCTCTGCAGACACTGAGCTGGGACTTACCAGGGGCTGCACGTCCCCCGTTCTCCAGCCATAACCTACACCTCGTGTCTTGAGACAGGTCCCATCCTTGTCACACAGCAGCGCTTACACCAGCGATAGCGGGACCCGATGTGCTGCCCCAAACCCGGGGATTCGTGGTTTGCCATTCCCGGCTAAAGCTTCAGGACTGGGTGTCAGTCACTGCCTTGCCCTGGGAGGCCAGGGACCCCCACCTCACCTCCTCCTCGCCAAGGTTTATACCCAAACAGCCCAAGAAACCATCAGGCACCACATGGCTTTATTCCCAGGCCGCCGAGGGCCATGTTTATAGTCCAGTGGATATTTCAGTAAATTGAACTGCAATCTTTCACCAAGTCTTTCTTAGCACTCCAACAACTGCAGGACTCCAAAAAAACCCAAACGAACAAACAATTGCCATACAACATGTTTTATACTCAAATTTCACTGTTGATTCAATAAGGATGAAGAATTTTCATAAGAAAGTTTACCAGGCCTAGCAATGGCTTTTCCATTTAAACATCTAAATTTCATTTTCAGAACTGGGTGAGGTTTAAAGAAAAAAATTGCCAATCATTCTGCACTCAAATTTGCAAACGAACCTCACAAAACCGTTGTTCCTCAGTTGGTTTCCTAAAGGAAAAATAAAAATCTGCCTGCTTCAGTCAAAATAAATATTTGCATTGATTTTAGTGGTCCTGGGAAAATATTTTTGTGATGCAAGAAAGTTGTTCACCAGATGATCTGGGGAAGACATAGCCCAGCTGTTTATAGCCTGTTTGCAGGCCTGTCCCCTGCTGTAAAAGAGAGGCAGTGAAGGTAAGTGGGCTATTAAGCCTACAGATAAAAGCTGCCACCAAGTGTCCATCAGAAATAATGTTCTTCTCTTTTCTTTTAAGTACATCCCGGTATGCTCTAGACAAAGTACTTGGGTGCCTTAAGTTAAGGCAAATAAAAAATTATCTTCTCTGCTTAAAACTGAGCACGTATTTAACTATTTTGTTGAATAACAGCTGGAGCATTTCTTTAGAAGTAGTCAGTTCGTGGTTCATACAATAATATACTAATTTTCTGTAACAGTTTGTATATACATGTATTATATGAATATAATTCTCATTTTTTAAAGTGTAAATCAAACCAGAAGTATTATTTGAAAGAAAGAGTATCAGTTATTTGAAATAAAGTTTCAATAATATAAACATGGTATGGATTTTCAGAAACTCTTGTCTGTAACATCCATTGATTTAAAACTCTTGTATTTTTAAAATCTGAATTATTTAAAAAATCTTGATATGCTATGTAAAATAGAAAACTGTTCCATATAACGTTTTATTTTTGCAGCCAAAAGATTTTATTTTCCCAGAATATGCTCCATGTGTTTCACTTGTTCAATTTGAAAATAAATTAAGTATAATGTATCGAAATTTTCTTTTAGTATCTGCATTGATCTTCAAATGGAAACAAATAATGAATAAGGTTTTCCTTTCTGTAGCACGGCTGTTAGCAGTGTATTTGATGTAATAAAATATTCACAGTAACAAATCAGAGAGAGCAGCAATTCTGGACCTGCTAAGAGCTCAAACACAGCCTTGAACCTTGGAATTGCTTTATTTCAAAGGAGGGAGCACCAGCAAGGCCATGCATGTAAAACAAGGAATCCAGTTCTGTTCTGTCTGATAGTCAAATGAACAACACACAGACATTACCACTAACTCATTGATAATAAAAATCGACTGCAGCTACAGCATATGTTTTTTCGTTCAAATCCTCATCAGGTTCTGATATAATGGATAAAGTCTGAGTTAGAATATAGGCTTTAGCAACTACAGAACTGTGTTGATTTGTTTTCAAGTGTTTTAAAAAACAGGCTGAGATAAAAGTAAAATCCCACAGAAATTCCTAAAGTAGGTTTGCACAGAGTTTATATTAATTTTGAGAAGTTTTATGTTACTCTTTCATCATTAGTAGGTCATGGGTGGGTAAAGCACAGGTGCAGTCAGTAAAACCGCTCTGATACAAGCTGAGTTTGGAAGCCAATGGAATTGTTAATGTTGAGATGTTTTCCCCTTAAAAATTACTTCAACTAAGTTAACATCTTTACCACGAGTGCTACCATTCTGAGTGCTGGGACAATAAAATCACTTTTAGGTGACAAAGTTACCTGAAAATAGCTGAAGACACCAACTCCAAAGTCACCAAGAAGTGGCTGAGGCCACCCATCTCTTACCTGCCAGGAAGAGCTCAGCAGAGCCCAGCTCAGCAGAGCCCAGCTCAGCAGAGGAGGCAACACAGCACGAACGCTGGGCTGGAGACAGCACCAAGTGCAGAGAGGCTGTGCCCACCTCAGCAAGGAGCTGGGTTAAGCCTGGGTGGAAAAAGTGTACTTTTTAGCCAAGACTCAGGTATAACATGGGCAGCACCGACATCTGCTCACACCTGTGTTCCTGCCAGGGAGGCCATATGGGTGAGTGGGACATTGAGAAACCACTTGTTCACCCCTCTACCTCATCTGCTACTAGAGAGGAGCTTCCCCTGTGCCCAGCAAGGAGACCACGCAAACAGGGACACCCTCATACCCACACAGAACCCCCAGGGCTCCTCCTTCCCCAAGTGAACAGCCCAGCTTGTTACTACCCAGCTGCCTCCTATTTCACCAGGATCCCAAAACCAGATTGGCTCAGCAACAGCCTGAGCACTAATTTAAGCCAATTTGAGTCCTTTTATGTAGTGTAATAGTTTTCTGCTGGTGAGGAGTGAGGTTTGGTGGCTCTGGGTCTCCAGGTCCAGCCATACTTTCTAATGTCCTACTTGTGTGGTTCCTTTGTCAGCCCTTGTGCATTTTTGTTATCTGATGTACCTTACTGAACCTAGTTTTTTGACTGGGTTGGTTTTCTGCAATTTTAGAGAGTGATATTAGTTCACAGAAAGATCTGAAGCCATCATCAAGCAAGCAGCAAGGGGGCACGGCCCTGAACAAGAAGAGGTAAGCAGGGCATCTTCCTTCAGTGATGGTGAACTGGGACGATGTGATCTGTGGAGCTGTGCCCAAATCTGGCTTGTCCTGTTCCCTCCAAGAGCCAATACTGGGGGATTAGGCAGTGAGGGCTTGATCCAGCTAAAAAATACCCAGGGCAGGATCCTGAGGCTGTGTGGAGCTGAGTGCTTACATGGCTGATTTAGCTGGGTCAGGTTTAATACAAAGCCATTAACAAGCTGATCAGAGGCACAGGAGCTCTGTGCACCCAGAATGGGCAGCGGTGAGGGCAGGGGGAGAGCAGGGCTGCCCCTTGCCATGTGAGGTTCGTGGGCTTGGAGACCTGCAACCTGCTTTCCCCTGCTGTTGGTAGAAGCAAGCTATGAATTTTTGGGTTTAGATAGCATGACCTGATTTGGACTGTCCTCAGGAGCTGTAATTATTAAGCCTGGCTGGTATGAAGGGCTTTTTAACCCCAGTGAGCTGCTGTTGGGTGTGTATCCATGCCAAACTAAGCCTGGGACAGTGCGAGGAAAGAACAATATTACAGGTAGTACTCTAGGAACTAAGGAAAATACTGCTGTACTTCTGAGTAGCTTGAAGAGCTTATTTTATTCAAAAGCTTTTAAATGGTTGCAGTTCCTACCTTTCTGCTGGTGCTGAGTGGGTTGATTTGGGTTGCTTGTGCCTTGCCTTGGGTCACAAGTGAGCCCCCTCCGATTTCCCCTTCAAACACACCATCCTCTCCTTCCTGGTCTGAGCAGTCATGTCCATGTTCTTCCTCTCAGCCAGTGGTTTATGTGGAAATGAGAAGCTGTGGACATACCCTTCCTTGTAGAGCTCTCTCACTTCTTGACCTACCTGTCAAGCACCCGAGGGCACGGCTTCTGCTGCACTCTGTCGCTGAAAATTGCAGGGAGTGATGCCAGGGCCATTATAGGGGTCACAGCCATGCTGGAGTGGGACACGGGGACCTGTGGGTTATGGGCTTGTGCTGTCCTGATGTAACTCGGCACCTGCTGCCATTGGACCTGGCTCATTCCAGGTGCAGACGTGGCTCTTGGCAGCAGGAAGGGGCCGGGAGCAGGATGGTGGGGATGGTGCTGAGAGCTGCCAGCAGCTGTGCAGCCCCCAGTGTTGTGTAGTGTTATTGTGGGTCTGCCACAACATGGTCTTCAGGGACATGATGCTGCTTAGCAGGGCAGCATTGATGAAACCTGGAAGAATAGAAATAAATAGACTTTTTTCCCTTTTATTTTTTTTTTTTTAGGATTGGGGTGCTGTCGAGTATTAACTGGTGTAACTGTGGGTTGGCTCAGCCGGAAAGCAGGGCAAACCAGGGTGACTGATAAATGCACCTGGATCTTCCTTAGTCCCCTAGAAGTAAGATGTCACCAGGACTTGAGGGCATCGATCTGCTCGGATGAGTGCTGAGCTCAGCAGCACCCTGTGCTGGGCACGTGGCCAGGGCTGCACAGGGGAGGTGACGCTTTGCTCTGGTGCCCTCTCTTCCTTTCCAGCTGTGACAGGCTCAATGTATAGTCAGTCCACAGTTAATGTTAATTTTCCAGAATGAAAATTCTTTTTTTTGTTTAATTTATCTTTTCATTGTTAGGATTGAAATGTATGGTTTTAAAAAGACATTACAAAAATAAACCTGAAGGTCCTTTGGCATAGACCAGCTCTGAAGTGATGGAAAGAGCTTTGGGAGGCTGAGTTAGGGGCTGAGAACCTGCACCAGGCAGAAGGAGTTGTCCTGGGACTTGGGCTCATCCAGCGCCAAGTGCTTCCTACTCTGCTCGTATTTGTGCGGAGAGCTCACACCGTGTGAGATGACAGCTTTGTCTGGGCTGGAAGTGCACTGCTGTGTGGCATTTGGGATGGACACGGGACAGAGAGCACGTAGGTGCTCCTGCCTTTCTGCGCCTCTCTGCCCAGGCACTCTGGGTGTGCTGGAGGGACTCGCTTGTGCCAAAATGTGATGCAAAGGGCAGCGCTGATGCTTGCAGTGAAGGAGGATGCTGTGGCATAACAGGTCTTGTGTGAGGGTGGCAGATGTGGATGGCACCCTGTTCAGCCAGGACGTTCCTCCTTCCTTCGTGGTGGCATCTGCCCATGTGCCCACCCTGCCACCACCCTTCCCAGCTCCTCTCCACTGTGCTGGAGGTGCAGGCAGCTGCCTGGGCTGGGGCGAGCAGCCAGCGTGGGAGTGCGGGTCTCTTGAGTCAGCTTGGCTGTGAAAAACCAGAGCTCTTTATTTGGTGGTTTTCCAGGAACTTTGTGTTTCTGGAATAAAGAGACTTTATGTAAATCTCAGTTTAAAAATGAAGTGAATAGCTGGCTGGAGGACAATGGCAGCACAAACCAAAATGCAGCCTGAAGATGCAAGAACAAGCCAGAATGGGTTATTCTTAAAATTTGCTGAGGTCTGAGCCAGTCATTTTGAGTTTTGTGTGGAGTTTTCCCCTGCTTTTATATTGCAGTGATTGGCCCTGTAGTGGCCCAGGCACACTTGTCCCTTGCCAGCTGCCCTTCCCTCCCTGCTCTCCTGGCTGAGGCAGGAGAGGAGCCCACAGCTGCTTGAGATGATTCTCTGGCAGGGTCGGGCTGAGTGGAGACATTTCGTTCAGCATGCAAGTTGCTCTTAAGGCATAATGAGAGGAAATTAATCTTTTCCAGAGGAACCTGTGCAAGAGGAACCCACATGTAGCGCTTCAAACTGTCATGCCTCTTTCACAGAAATAGATACGTGGTATTTTTAAATGACATCAGCCCAGTGGGAGGTTAAACAATCTGGAGAAACTGTTCCTCTCCCTCTTGCCTGCTATATTTTAGTAGCTTGGGTTTGCCCTTGCTCAGAGCCCCTGATGGCAGCAGGTGCGGGGGGCTGTGCTGGGCTGCTCCTGCAGGAAGGACCGCGGGGCCCCAGCTGAAAGCAAGCACTGGGGCCCAGTGGTTCTCTTTATAATTTGCATTTTAATATTCCAGACTTAAAAAGACTCATTTGCGGGTTTTCCTTTTCACTAGAATAAAAAGGATGCTTTGCCAGACAGTTAATAACTTCCCTTGCTTCTCCTCTGGGAAAACCAGCCTGTGTCGCCCGGAGAGGGCTGACAGTGGGAGGGAACGCTCCCTGCTGGGGCCTTCTCTGGAGATAACAAGCGAAGACTGAGCGGCAGAGCTGATCTAATTGCTCATTGCTGCTTCCCTTCCACCCTTCTCCTCTCAAGCTTATTCCCTGTGGTGCTATCCCATCCCCGCCCAGCTCTGGTACCGGCCTGGTGCCGAGTGGGCTGAGCTCATAAAATCAGCGGGGAACTAACTCAACTGCAAACAAACCCCAAACAATTAAAAATCCCACCCCCAAAATACCCACTTTTGGCCATGGGTAGTGCACTGAACCAAAGGAGGAGGACAGCAAGGTCTCTCTTGGTAGCAGTGGGCTGTGAATGCTACTGGATTAATCAAAGTTGAATGAGGGGGCTTTAGAAAGAGAAATATATTACCTGGGCAACCAGCGTCAGGGGAAGGACACCTGCCATCTGGGGAGCGGCTCTGGGGGAGTGGACAGACCCTGTTCCTCCACCTTGTGGGTTTTCTTGCACAGAGGGCAGAAAACTCCGTGCATTCCCAGTTTGCTGGGCTGGGAGGGGGGGAATACTCCTGTTGCAGCAGCCTCTCTAAAATCCATTGCTAAACCAAAGAGTGCCTGTGGAATCTGCAACACAGCTTTGAAATTCTTTCTGGGAAACCACTTTTATAAATATCAAGACTATTCCAGCAGTACTTTTGTTCTTTTTTTTATAAAATGTATTTTAAAATGTTTTTGTAAGATATAACACAATTACTGTAGGTCATGAAAATCATGCAAATATTTTTACTTGTAAGACTGAAAAAAAAAAAAATCTTTGTTCTTATGGGGTATCTCTTCAATACCTAAATATAAGGATTAGAGGAGCTGTAAGTTCAGGAGAGTTTTCACCCAGTGATAAAGGAGATGAGAAATATGGGTGGAAACCATCTGACTGCTGAGGTGGAGACCCCGTGTTACAGGACTGTTGGACACCGTGGGGCAAGGCAGCCAGGCTGAGCAGCTCTACAGCAGGAGAACTCCGCTCTGGTAATAGCGAACCATTGTGGAGCACGTCCCTCTATCAGCTGATAAAGACAAGGAAAAAAAATGGCTAAGCTTAGCTTAGAAAAAGTTCAGCTTTTGACTCTTCCGAGTGTTGTTTCTTACAGTTTAGAACCAAAGCATTGATTTTGGAGCATCTGTGATATTCGACATACCACATCAAAAAAGCAAAGTGGCAGTAAATAAGACAGGGTCTAGCTGTAGTGTTAAGCCCTTGATGAGGATCTCGGCAGCACCACAAGTATCTCTTTCCAGCAAAAGCTGGTAGGGATGAAGGAAGGAGGTTATTAAAGAATCTGTTTCTGGAGTGCAGTTAAGTCTTATCTGTAAAGTTAATCCTCCACCGTGGCTTGGGGGCCCGCAGGTGTTCGGCTTGCACAGTCCAGTTTAGGCTTTGGTCACAGCTTACCAACACTTGTCTGGAAACAGATGCAGGATTCCAGCGCTGGTTTATCGAGGCTGAAATCTGAGAAAAACCAGTGGTGCTCAGTGCAACTGGTTGTGTTCGTACAAGGAGTCTTACCTTTAACCATAAAAATGAGATCTCTCTTCTGTGTCATTTCCTATTTAGACCAGATGCCTTTGCTTATTAGTGCAGCTTTGATGAGGCTGAGCGCTACTCTTACTTTTATACTGACAATTTCCTGACCCTTAAGTAGCTGTTAAAGTGTAACTCGGTATTAACAAGGATTATTATTATTATTATTATAGGGTGTAAGGGGAGGAGGTGCAGTGATACAGTCTCTGGCATCAGTGGCACTTCTGAGCTCAGCTTTCAGGAAATGGTTGTTGGTTTCCATGCTTTATAGTAATCGAAGCATTCTGCACCAGTATTTGAGTTACACATCCATGGTGTGTTGGAATCATCATGGAAAACATAATGGGTGGCTTCAAGATTTAGAATTTCATGAGACTGCTTAAAGGTGAGTCCTACTGGCCCTGGTACCCTGTGGACTAGTTGATGATGTCGAGTAAATAGCTAAATAGCCAATACAGGCTGTTAGTGCCAAAAATGTGGAATCGTATGATAATCCCACACATGTCCATGAACAGGCTACACTTTGCTGGACTGAGGTCCCATGCATTTCCTATTTTTTTTTTTCCCCCGGGCTACTTTCTCATCCTATATTTCATTGAGATAATCTTGATCAGGATATATCAGGAAGCCAGTAAATAAGCTGTCTGTCCAGTAGGGATCATAAAAGAGGCCATTTTGCTCTGAGTAAAAGATCTGCAGCCATACCTCATCCTCCTGCTTCAGAGAAAGGATGGTTGATCCAGAGGCAACATCATGGTTCCCAGTGTTGGCGTCAAAAGTCTTGATCCGGTACTGCCCGTTGTGGACCAAGCCAATGGCCAAATGTTTGTTGGCCAAAGTGATATCATAAGTGAAGTAGTAAATGCCTGGGATGCTGCATATGAATTTCCCGCTGGAAGCATTGTAATGTCCTCCCTCGTTCATCAGGATCCTGTCAAATTTGATGGGCAGCCTTTCCCTTGGGTAGCTCTTTGAGACTGCCACAGAGAAGGCAGATTTGGCTTTGTTGGCATTACAGGTGCAGGGTCCTGGCATCCCGGTCTCACCCCTGCTCCCTTTGGGCCCTTTCTTTCCTGGTGCTCCATTTTTTCCAGGATTGCCCTTCAAACCCTTGGGCCCTCGTGGGCCTGCCTTGCCAATAGCTCCTGCTTTCCCCTTCGGTCCTGGCTTGCCAGGGTTTCCTGTTCTGCCCTGTGGACCTAGAAGACAAAAAAACCTTGTAATTTTTCAGTGACAGAGATGTTATGGCAAGTGGAACGGGGTTGTATGGTTGCAGCAGTATATTTTCATTTAAGAGGAAAACCTTGCTGGTGAGAATCCTGATGAAATACCACCTGTGGCTGGACATCTGTCAGCACTGACTAACCTCGTCAGGTGGGTAGTTGGCATGATAACAATGGGACTGGGGAGCAGGACAGTCTGTGCCTTTTAAAGACCAAAAGGCTGGTCCAATTATCTGGCTCACTTGAGAAAAAGGAGTAATTAATCATAAAGCTAGCCAGGAACAAGCTTTAAATGTTTGGGTTTTTCAGGAGCGGGACAGGTTTGTGGAGGTTTTTGTTTTGGTTTTTTGTTAAAGTGAAATCACTGTTTTTTCACCATAGCTGGTTCTGATGCTTCCTGGCTGTAAGGCTGGACCTAAAGCAGAGCCCCACCTCAGGGCTAAAGAAGGGTGGTTGTCTGATGTATGTGCAGCATGGTCAGAGCAGTGCCTGTCACCCAGCTAGAGCACTCTGGGGAGCAAGTGCTTCATTTTTTTCACCTGACTTTGTTTTGCTTGAGAGGAGGAGTCAGAGACCACCAATTTGTCTCATCTCAAGAGCAGATGTCAGAACAGGGAAAATCTCAATTCATAACAAAAAGAAGCAAATAGGAACTGCATACAGCATGAAGATGCTATCAGCAAATCATGTGAGCCTGAACCCCCCTGGCAGGAGCTGACAAGTGTGAGATGTTGGAAGGGGGAGAGTGGAAATTTCTAGAAGGGTTTCCTATGAGACATTGTCTGTCCTGGGGCTCAGATTTAGGGTGATGGATTGCTGTTAACTGGGCTGTCACGCTATTGCTTTTACATTTTACCCTTGTGTTAAGAAGCGCTTTTCTCTTACCTTCATCGCCGTGCTCGCCTTTATCCCCGTCCTTGCCATCCTTGCCATCTTTGCCTGGGAAGCCCATCCTGCCGACCATCCCCGGCACCCCGGGCGCGCCGGGGGGGCCGGGTGGCCCGGGGGGTCCCGGCAGGCTGCACGCCAGCTGGGGACCTTCCTCCAGCACCCTCTTGGCAGAGCCCCCCAGGATGTGGTTTGCCACGCAGGGCACGGTCCAGAGGAGGAGGACAGCGGAGATCATGGTGCAGCCTGGAAAAAGGAGACGGGACGTGGCTGTTACGTGTGGTCACCAGCACATGTGGGCACAGTGGTGTCCCCTCCAGCAGGACCGTGTGTTGTAGAGACTTAGGTGAGAATGGGAAATAATGGAGCTTGTTTTGGCAGGATCGGGAAGCTGTTTGTTTTGGTGCAACTGAATTCAAGGATTTGGCTTATGGAGTTTTCTAGGTCTGAGCAATATTTTTTCAAACTTGCTCTTATCTAAGTTTGTATCTGTGGCCATCCCTCATTTTGCTTTGTTCCCTGGGCCTCCTTTCCCCCAAAACACAAGTAGTGATGGCAGAGAGGTGCAGAAAACAGCTGCTTCATAGCTCTTTGATTAGGAGAGATCAAGCTAAAGCCAAAGGATTCTTTTTTAATGAATTAGCCATGTATCACTCTAATACAACTCCTACCCCTGGGCTAAGAGGTGCACATTCTTATTTGATAGAAAAGACTCCTATGAAATTTAGTCTCTTCCCTTATTACAGCTGCCTCTGGTGGGGGGTTAAATATTTTACAGGAATCATCCCTTCGCACAGGCTTTCTTACCACATCCCAAAGTCCTGCTAATTGAATACAGAATATAAGTGAAGATTGAAGAGCAAGCCAACTGCCTCTCACGTATTTCTTCAAGGTTTGGTGCTGAAGCAAATTTGTAGTTAAACACAGATGCAATAGAAGATGAGCTGGGATATCCCAGACCTTTTAATCTCTCGGTGGCCTTGTGGTCAGGCAAGGTCCTGTGTGGCATTAAGCCAAATACTGTGAGGCTTTAGCGTCTCCCCAGTAGTGTTATGTTTAACTCCTGCACTGGAAATAAGATGCTTAAATTACTGTATAACTTTCTTGTTGGTCTTACTGCTCTCATCCTCGTATTGGCTCCTGGAGGGGTTGGAAATACATATTACATGCTCCAAATCCAGCGAGCAATATGCTACGTATTAATGCCGAGTGGGAGCACCCCCAGTTCTGTGATATGTATAATTAAGAACATACAGAGGAGTGGGAAATGCAAAACAGATCTCTGGGCTCGATTTGGCTGCTGAGCCATTTTGTTCTTCAGCTCTCTTTTGCTTTTCTTATGCCTAAGTTTATTTGCTGCTGGGGAAAGGTGTGGGTTTAATGGCTTCGTGAGACAGAAATCACTAACCAGTATTAATGTGGACAGTTAAAGAAAGGCTTCTCAGTTCATAGAAAGGGAAACAAAATGTGTAAATAGTTGTGGAATGGGCAGATCCCAAGCAAAGCCACATCCCTGCTTCCAAGTAACCACCTCAAATAGGGCAGAAGAGAAGCGAGAGGTGTCTGGATGGTGGGTGACACTAACAAGTTGTGGCAAGGAAAAATGTCTTTGTGGAGCATAACCTGGAAACAAGCTGGGAGGTCAGTAGTACTGGTGCTTGGATAGCGGGGGGCTATATGTCTACCTGGAGCCGTGCTCTGGTGCAGCTCCTGAGTCGGCGTTAATTAACGGCTCCACAAGAACATTTCATCCCACATCACAGCAGCGCGTGTGGGAAGCAGAGCACAGTTGCATTCACAAGAGGATCTATAAATAACCTCTTAAAGAAATCTCTTTGAAAGAAAACAAACCTCATGCTGTTCCACCTTAAAAGGAAAATTGCTCCTCGATGTAGAACGTGTGATGAGCTCCAAAAAGCAAACTGGAAACAGATCAGCATCTTTTCTCTCTGCAGTATGGGCGGCAGGCCTGGTGCTGGAGGCAGCGTGGTTTCAGCTGAGGTCCTACTTTTCTAATGACATTTTAATTACTGTCTTTGTTAATAGGGTTTTGGAGACTTTTTGACCGTGACTGATGCCTGTTGTGCAGAAGCGTGCACTGTGCCCGGGGGTTTAGGAGAGATGGTGGAGGTCTGATCGGGGTGAGAGGAGATTCCGCATCGTCTGACCAGGCGATGGCTGTAGTTGGTGTCTGACCCTGAAATGCAGAGTTCAGCTCCTCAGCACCCAGGGAGGGCACACCAGTATTGGGCACTGATTTCAGCATGGGAAAATGAAGCGGACCAGCTTCACTCAAACAAGGTAGCTTGGGTGTCTGCAGCACAGGCACGACTGGCCAGGCTTAGGGCTGCCATGCCCCAGCTTCTCCCCAGCAGAGCCTGGGGCAGCTCCAGGACTTGCTTGAGGTTGTCAAGCATGTTGGTGCTGAGCCTGGGCCGGAGGTGCTCTGGCCCTTCATGTGCGGAGTGCCTACCCCTCAGCGGCAGCATGCATGCAAGATCTTATGCATGCAGAAATGGATTTCTTCCCAATACTTAAAAATATCCTATCCATCCATTGAGTCACTCTGAAATTATGCCTTCTGAAAATACTTGGCAGCAATGGTGCTTTCTAAGCTGCTTGGTCAAAGAAGACCAAGCTCTTGGGCTCAGGGGATGGTGCAACTTGTGATGGACAAGAGCAGCACTGAGTTGCTCTGAGGTGGAGGGTCCGGGAGGAGACACCGTCTGAGCTCCCAGATGCCAGGTAGGCTCTGCCTGAGACCTTGTGTTCTGATCATAGTTGGGTCAAACCAGAGAAAGAGGAGAGAGGCTCCAAAATGTGCTGCAAATGTCTGGGCTCTGAGGTGTAAGGATGAGGCTGACAGGTGGAGTGACAGGTGTCCATCAGCTGGGTTTGACACTGATTCCCTCTGTCCTTCAGCTGAATCAATGGAAATTGCTGTTGTGGATCCAGGGCATTCCCTGAGATCAATGTAGTGTGTAAAACTGTGCTGTGGATCCCCACCGGGTAATTTTGAGGAATACTTGTCAGGAAGGGGACAGTTTGGGAAAACATTAATCTCTGACCCTTAGAGCTGGTGGAACACACCATTATAGAAAATACCTCAGGGCAAATAAAGCAGTAAAGACAGAGCATCTCTGATTTGCAAGTGTGGTACATGGAGAGCGTTTACTTGTTTCTCTCTTTCTAACAAGCCACATGTTTAGGGGCCGTTACTATAATAATGTAACAAAATGTAACGAATGACTCAAAACAGGCATGTGTCTGAAATGGGATGTTCTGACTCTGCCCTGTTCCCGTTTACATGACACCCCCTTTCTGTTTTAAATGTTCTTTTGTCATCACTCTTCGCTTCAGTGGGTCCTTCTCATCCTGCTACAGCTCAGCTCCGTGCTGCAACCTGAGCATCCCATGAACTTCTGTAGCATGTGGAGCATCTGTGCAGGAGGAATGCAAACCCAGGAGCTCTGATAGCTTTTCAGTGCACGCTCCTTGTTGTCAGAGCCACAGCGCATCCTTCTGTCACCCGAGAGCCTCCATGCCCAGGAGCTGTGTCCCCCCAGATCTCTTGGCAGCCCCCAGTCCTGAGCTGCAGCTCCCGTTTCTGCTGGCCGGGTGGGATGGGGTGGGATGGGCTGGCTGCTGCCAGAGGTGCCTCGCAGGCAGGAGCCGGGGGGACACAGCTCTTGTCATATGTCCCCTATAGCTTCGGCTGCCACGTCCCTGCTGTGTGTGGCTCCTGCAAACCCCTGTGCGACCGCCCTCACCCCAGCCCTGTGGCACGTGAGCTTCCTGAGACACTTCACAGTTAAGAAACCAGACCAGTTCTATAGATCTATATGCATTAAAAACATGCTTCCGTAATAAAAGATTTTTCCTGTAAGAGCGAGCCCCAGGCATGAAGAATCAGTTGTACTTTCTGGTGCTTACAGAGCAGCTGGGCTGAAATCCCAGCAGAGGGAAAATCCCCGTGGGTTTGCTGGATGTGGGCTGGTTTGGTGGCACGTGCGGTGGCCAGACAGTGATTTTTTTTGCCAGGGAAGCCTCTCTGTGCCATGTGGTGGTGGCATCTGCCTGCCCACAGGGAGGAAAAGCGCAAGGGAGGAGAGAAGTGGGAAGAATCTGGGGGGAATTCCTGCTCTCAGGGACGGGGGAGCAGGATGCTCTGATAGACCAAGAGGGGGATGCAGCAGTGAGCAAACACTGTGACTTTCTACTCAATTTCCTTTCAACACTCAAGGCTTTCTTAAACACAACAACCATCTTCCTGCTTCACAGTTTCCCAGAATACCTCAAGGCATCTTAGTCTTCAAAATAATCATTACCCTCATGATCCTAATTCTCAGCTCTGGTGACTGCTCTGCGGCATCCCTGGGGTTGAAGCACAAGGAGCCCTTGGGAGCTCGGGGCTGATTTAGATAAAGGAAGGTGTGGCGCTGGTCACAGCAGCCGAAATGGATGAACTTGGTTTCTGATATAAGCCAGGGAAGTAGTTATACCAGGTATGAGTTTGATCTGTTACCTGCTATTGCGCAAAGCAATGTCAAAGGAGATAAGGTAGAGCAATGCATCTTCTGTGCCTGGACCTGTGTCTGTCTCAGCTTTAGGCAGCCAGGGGTGCCTGTGGCAAACCTTTCCCAGCCCTGAGCCAAAGCCCCATCACAGAAGCTGCTGATGGGTACCAGAGTGAACAGGGAGGCTGTAGTTTCAGCTGTATGAGGTGGGTGCTCCCAGCAAAAGTCTGAGGAATGTTTTCTTCCTAGAGTATTTCTTTTAACTGGTGACTGTTGCCTCTATGGATCCCTGTGCAGGCATTGGAAACCTGAGTGCTTGATGATCTAGACCTTATTTGGTAAGTTTTCAAAACTAAGGTTAAGAGGAGGGAGGAGAAAAAAAAAAGGAAAAGTTAATCTACTCACCACAACTAATCTCTTCAGTGAGATCTTGACAGGCGCTGGGAACTTACACAATTTTAAGCAGATGTTTTGCTGCAGATCGCTGTCACACGCAGAGCCCAAGCCCCGTCCTGCCGCAGCAGTGTCCGTCCGAGGGCTGTGCAATATTGACTTCGGTCTTTCTTTTTCATTAACTTTTTATTTCTTTTTGTGCGGATTACTAGCTTGCTGTAGCAGCTCCAGGTTTTGGCTCAACGTTGCCGAAGGCATATTTTTATTATTGTGTAATGGATCTGCGCCTCTTCCTCTGTCACGTGGCACGGGAAGAAATTCTTATGCGCATGTGGCTTGGAAAGCTCTTGATGCTCGGGGAGGTTTTCCCTTTCTCTCTCTCTCCCTTGCAGTCTTGTATGAAAGGCTCAGGGGTTGCCTGGATCATCTCTGACTGATTCTGTCTGTCTCTGCTGTAACCATTGCCCATGCAGCAGAATTTGTAAGGGGATGGGTAGTGCAGATCAAACTAGGAAACTACTTTGATACTTGATCCTGGAGAATTAACAAGGGAAGCAAATCTTGTCCTAAGGGTGGAAACTTGCTTCTAAAAAAATTTAGACAAACAGGTAATGGCAGATCACTCCAGGCTTGAATTAAAGGACATCGTCATGAATGAGCAGCTTTGCAAATGTGAATTTTGAGAGGAAACTGCATGTACCTCAGCACTGCTTCAGGTGGATGTGTGAGACAAAAGATGGAGACTTTGCCATGGGGATGGCAGGAATGCTTCTGTCTTTGGAAAGGCTTGAAATTTTAAGTTTGTAAAGTAATTACAAAACTCCTAGCAATTGCTTAAGGTAGGGCAGTAACACCAGAAGCAGCGGCTGAAGCCAGAGTTCTGCCAACATAGAAGCGTTGAGTTGCAGTAAATCCCTGTTCCTCCTGTTTTTCTGCAATTCGTGGTGTTATAGCTCAGAGCAGTATTGATATCCCAGCTTATATCAGCCCATTAAACCCCAAATCTGCAGATGCTGTACAGCTCTCAAAACTGATAGTGCTTCCCTAACAGCCCCCAGGGAGGTGCAGAGACAAATGGGGGTTGCAGAGTTTCTGACCCTGCTTACCCCCTGCCCACCTCCTCCCTCCCTCCCTGCTTTGCAGGATGCTCTGTGATGCTGCCAGGGTTGGTGTGGACCAGACTTGTCTCTTTAAGGGAGTGGTGGAAGAGTCTGAACAGGAGCTGTTTGATGCTTCAGATGTAGAGCCTGGGCTCACAGTGTGGGAGGTGATGGGGGACCTGTCACCCTGCCGGGATGGCAGCCGTGGCCCTGGGACCGTTTTCACCCAGGTAGAGCAGGTCACCGGTGCCCCGGACTGCAGCCTGTGGGTCCCGGTTGTGGGTGCGAGGTTCCTGCTCCGCCCCGGCCAGGATCCTGTGCAGGGCTTGGGACAGGCGTGTGCTCCGTGGCTGGGCTCCAGGTCCTGCCCTGTTGCTCTCCAGCCAGGAAATGTTTTCTGCTCACTGTGGATTATCAGCTGATTGGGAGTATGCTGAAAGTATCATTCCTTACTCTGCTAGAATTCATCCTTATCAGAGCTGTTGTGGATTTTTTTTTTTTAAGCGTTCCCCTGCATTTGTTGTTGGAACATGGTAGGAATGGATATAATGTAAAAATGAAGAATGTGTGCAGTTTGCTTTGAGCTGTAATCAGCCCAGCTGCCCCTGGGAGCAGTGGGAATGTTTGGCCGAGGAAGCACAGGGCTGTTTTTATGTGATGCCAACAGTCCTTCGGAGCTGGCACCCCGACCCCCAGGTCCCTGACGGCTCAGCGATGTTCCCTGCCATTGAACAACCCTCAGAACACCCTCCTCCCCAAACCCATGCAATCATCACCCTAAATTTCACTGGGATAAAGGTTGTTTTAGAAAAGCTGCCCCCAGCCCCACTGCCCGCCTGGCATTGGGGTAAGTACCGGTGGGGACACCCCCAGACACGGGCTCCGAGAGCTGCTGTCCCCTGGGGCAGCTCTGGTGATCAGTTGAATATGAATTACCACTTTTTCCCTGCTTCCATAAGTTTGTAGGACCCCGGTTTTCTTGGAGAGCCTTTCCTACCCATGTGTGGGGCTGGAATCAGCCAAAAGACTCAAGTGTTGCACGTGCATGGGTCCTGCCCCAGGTTTCTTATGAAACCTGACGAAAACTACCCATGGGCTTTGTGAGAGTGCCAGTTGGATTGGTCTGAGAAGCCACAGTGGTTTCCTCAGATGCCAATGGTGTTGAGAAGAAGAAGTCCTTGTGCTTCTCCCAAACCTGCCCTGTGGCGGCTGTGCTGGGAAACCAGGGCTTTGGGATAAATGCGGAATGGGCCAGGGACAAAATGGTGCTTGAAAATTCAGCAGTCCTGCTGGGCAGTTCAAGATGTGACCGGGGCAGTTGCAGTTCCCGGAGGTTTGGCTCTGCAGCATGCCGAAGGCACCGAGAGCCTGACCTAGTTCGGCAGTGCGGGGAGAGGCGGTGCTGGGAAGCTCCTGCCAGGCAGATGGAAAATATGTCTGTGCTGCAATGTGGAGCTGAGCTCAGCCGGGTCCCAGACAGCTCTGCTGGAGAACATGTTTGGCAGCACACTTTGTTAAATAAACAAACTGCCCGCTCACAGTGAAACAGAGCAGCTCTGAGACTTGGTTCTCAGTTCATTTTATCTTTTTTTTTCAGCTAGACATTGCAGGGAAGCGTTACAAGAGATTGTGTCCTATTCGTGCTGCTTTTTAGCAAAAGCCTCCTGCTGTGATTAACAGTTTTCACCATAGATCACGGGGAAGGCGGCTGGTTGCTGCAGTGTGGGGAGCTGGCTGGGGCTGACGCCTGCCCGGGCAGAACCCCAGGGGACACGTGTAGGACTGGGGGTGCAGGTCCCCACCATGATGAGTTGTTGTGGGGCTCCCTGCCCACCCCGCACCAGCCCGGGAGGTCCTGGCCGCGCTGGTCCTGGCTGTGCTGGTCCTGTCCCCCGCACGGCGCACTGCGGCTTTACATCCTTCAGACAAAGCTTGCTGGGGGAACGCATGGCTGCGTGCTAAGGGAAAGGGGCAGCATCCAGCACCTGCGGAGCAAAAAGCGCAATTGTATTTTTGCCAACTCGGTGCCTGAAGGTGAGCGATCTCCGGGTCCCGCCCTGGGACGGCAGGATGGGTCTGCGTCCCAGCGAGGATTTTCTCTTATTTGCTTTCTGGGCACTAGTGTGTTTTGCTGATACAGACACCAGCCTTGCAGCGACGACCTTGTAACCAAATAAAATGACTCAGCAAAGGCCAAAATAGCAGCAGTTCCCCCAGAGGCTGGAGGCAGTGTAAAATACAGCCTTCCCATTGCACTGGGCAATGGTGATGGAAGCGTAGCTCTCTTCAAAGATGTCTTGTTTTTTTGGGGGGGAGATACTAATGGGGAGGAAAAAGCATTTTTTTCTACCCAACAGGCCTCCTGGCTTACTGTGGACTGGTGATTTGAGTAATTTTTATTGCCCTGCCTAAAAGGAGTTGGGAAGTCTGCGAGCAGCCTTCAGAGAGTGATTGTCCCTCTCCAAAAGCCCCCCATAAAAATGAGTCAAATCTCTGTTTAAACCTAAAGGATGCCCTTGAGACCATTAGCTCTGCTTAGGAACTGCAGTCCTAACCCACTAAGATAAAAATAAATAGAGCTTATTTTAGGAAGAGGGAAGCGGGAACCCAAGCACCAGTGAGCCACCGCAGCACAGTGCAGAAGATCTGTTAAATTTGGGGTTTTTGTCTCATGCACCTTCTAATTCAAAGTGAAATTCAGCAATATTTTTGACTTGCCACAATTGGCTCCTGCCTAGGTATCTAATGACATAGTTCGACAAGAAAAGACTCTTCTGAAAATGCCTTGTATTTCCCAAAATACAGCAAACTGCAGCCCCACTTCTGAAGTCTGTAGCATGAGCAGCAATCCCAGTACCTGGGGACATGGGCAGCATTTGCCCAAGTCGGGAAGGCCAGTGACAAATGCCACATACCTGTGTCACGGGTACAGTGCCTTTATCCTTCAGGGCAAAGCAGCACTCCCCGGAGATGAGGGAAAAATCGCTTCCATTGCGTGCGAGCAGTGACAGTCTCTGCAGATAGGAATAGCTACAGATAAAATCCCCTCGCCTGCTGCCACTTTCCAAGCAGACAATATTCTGTTAGAGCTAGAGCTGGCTTTTCTCTTCTCAGAAAATTGATAATTTACGAAAAGCGGTCTTTCAGCTATTCCTAAATAGTAGTGTATCGGCAGAGTATACTGCCTTTCTGGTGTTAAAACCTGCAGCCTGGCGCTTTTGCTTCTGCACGTGCCCAGCGTGAGACTTGTTAAAGCGCAAAGGGACAGCCCAGCAAACCCAGAAGCCAGCCGAAGGCACCGTGCGTCTCCTCCAGCTTGGGTCTCGTGCAAGCCAGGGGCTGATGGCGTAACCCCTTACAACCGGGCCGTGCAGAACCGGGGGCGATGTGAGGAAATTCTTCCAGCCGTGCTGCTGGGGCAGCGCAGTGAGCAACTGCAGCCTCGGGCGTTGCGTCCAGTTCCGCCGTGCGCTGCAAGCACGTGTCGTAGCAGCCGGTGAGGAATGAGCAGCAACGGGTTAAAACTCTGCTGCGAGGTGGTGTTGGAGCCAGATTTGCAGTTCTCAGCTTTGTATTAAAAATCAAGAACAAATGTGTGTGCAAATGCGTGAAGGAAGTAAATGCACCTAAAAAAAGGGCCTCTTAAGAGGTGCGGTGGGAGATTATGACATGAGGAAGGAATTTTTTATGCTGAGGGTGGTGAGAGCCTGGCCCAGGTTGGCCAGAGAGGTGGTGGAGATGAACCATCCCTGGAGACATCCCAGGCCAGGCTGGACGGGGCTCTGAGCAACCTGAGCTGGTGCAGATGTCCCTGCTCGTGGCAGGGGGGGCACTGGGGGAGCTTTGAAGGTCCCATCCAACCCACACTATTTTATGATTCTATGATCACAGAGCAACAGGCTCGGGACTCTGCTCAGATCCAAATGCAATGCAAATGAGTGGCTGAGTGAAGGCTGTTTCTAAAATGTGTTGGAATTACTGGATTTACTCTTAATATTGTGTAGCTTAGAAATCTTGGTCTTGCTAATCTGTCCACTGAGCAAGGTTTTCCTAACCAAGCCATTTTTTTTCTTTGCTCTACCGAGGTCTGAAATGCAGCGGGTTTCTGGTTGGGTCATCTAGAGATGTGAACACATTTTTTTCATGTAAAATAATTAGTTAAAATTAGAATGATATTTTTCTCTTTCTTTGTTGCATACAGCAAAATGAGGAGTTGCCTGCACGTAGTTCAGGCCACAGTGTTTTGGCCTGAACAGAGTAATTAAAGTTATATCCCAAAATGGTATGGAAAACTGCAGTTACTGGGTGGCACTAGGCACTAGTGGGCATAGAAAATCCTGTCTCTAGTTTTTTTTTCTTTTTCCTAGAAGTTGAACTCCATTTCATCCTTAACTACTTGCTGTCATTCCTGCTTTTTCTGATCCTTCAACAGTCTAAAACCATCATGCTCACGTAGAACAGTGCATCTCTTTGTTTAACCCACTCGGGAAAGCAATAAAGATCCAATTACAAAGAAACGTGGAGACAGTAAAAGAACTACCTTCTGGCACACCTTGAAAGATAACACAGTGTGCTCAAGTTTTCAACAAAAAAAAAAAAAAGGAGAATGTTTTACTCTATATGTTTTAAAAATGCAAATATTTTCAAATCAGCTGGCTGGTGCAGTTTGCAGATTGAGTGTGCCTCAGACAACCAGTACTCAACAGGATAAAACATGAGGCAATCAAAGCAATTGTTGAAAAGGGACACAAGAAAATAAGTTTTGAGCTTTTCCAAGGGTGAGATTCAGTGAAAGCTACCCTGCCTGTGCCGGGACAGTCTGTCTTGTATTATAATTTGAGAATTTGACTGGTCCATGTTACCAGGCTAAGAAATTTCCTCTTGCCTCACATCTTTGTGCATGCAAGAAACAGGAGTTCTCACCTTCAGCTGCCTATGCCAGAGTATACACATTTTCCTTGCGTGTTAATTTTGTCCAAGCTAGCCTACAAACTTGTTTTAAACTCATTCTAGAGAGGAAAAATTCTTCTTGTGCAATAGGAAGTGGTCTTTGGATATGCACAGTCAAATTGCATGCCAAATCCAAGGGGAAGCAGATGGAGGAAAATTAATCCTCATGATCAGATCCACAATGTTCTTTAACATTTAACCTTTATGATATAAATAGGACAACATGTTTTAAGCTTTATTTGTCCTTTAACTGTTCACATTGATCCAGGCGACATCTACTCTGCATCATTCACAAACTCAAGGAACTGTATTTTGAATAAAACACTAGTAATTGGTTTTTTTGACCTGGAGCTGCCTTTCTGCTTTACCATGGAGGAAACTGGTCCGTGTCCCCACAGGCTCTGTCCTAGCAGAGCAGACAAGGTGTGCCAAAAAGTGAGTTACAGTCATGTCATCAGGTATTGAAAAGAAAATCCATCCACAGGGATATGCTGAAGGTGGAATTCAGTACACTTATTGGTAATAAACATATCTCTCTGTAGCACTGGACATGTTATACTGGCTTCTAAAATATGCACACCTTTAACAGTCTCCCCATTTTTCTCTGGAACGTCAGAAAAACACTAAACGAGAGTTTAAACCTGAACTCTACAGGCTGCCTAGGCTGGTGAATTACTTTGTCCTTCATTCTAAATTGCTCTTTTCAGTATTATTTCTGAATTGCCTCCTTTAAAGGATCAAATCTAAATAGCTCAAGGAACTGGTAACAAGGACCCTTCTGACATCTCATCTTCGCTCCAACTAAACTTGGCTCTAGGACAACAGCGGCTGGTGCCTCTGCAGCTGGAGCTGTGCTGGCCGCAGGTGCTACAGCCCTGAGAAGAATAATGGGTCACAGTTCAGCTAATCCAGACAAATCATCCAAGGACAGTTTGCATTCAGGCCACACCAGCGGATCTACAGAACACTGTAAACACTCAACCTAAAATTGTGATAATCATTGAGAATATCACAGATAGTTTTAATATAGAACTGCATTGGAGACTAATGCAGAATTTCCATTATTAGCATTTTTGTATGATAAATGAGAACACTTGTGGAAAAGAGCAGTTTTCCCTGGAAATTACCCATAACATATAAAGGTCAAGACATGAGCTGATGTGGAAATCTAGAATGCGAGTCACTACTATAGTGGAAGGAAAACTATATCCTTAATATTTTCCCTGCCTTGGACTGTCTAAATCTACATTGTGAATATGTAAAAGCAATTTCTGCAAAAGCTGATTTCTATTCTTTAAAGTTTTTTTCCTTGTACTTGGTTATATTAACAATTCCACCCCCAGATCTCTGATCTCACTAGCTGGTTACATTCTTTTTGCAAGTGCTAGGAGGATTTTAAGATCAAGTTTTATAAAGCGAAAGTCCATGGTTAGATCTACAAGTCTTATAAAATAAAGTTTGCGTTCAGAATGAGTACTTCTGTAACAAAAATAAAGGGGAAACAGACTTGGCGAAAACCTAATAAAAAAAGGAAACCAGCTTTACAGGTGGAAATTACAACATGTTGCAGGCATAACATACCATTTCATTTTCTTCCAGTAACTTTAACTTCCTTCATTGTTTACAAAGTGGAAATTGTAATCAGGTTCTTAATATTTTAAGAAGAAAAGCCAGGATTACAGAGTCTTCCTTGCCCTACTATTAATATAACCACATTAAATGTGGTTAGAAAAGCCACATCCAAAAAGACAGTTTAAGCTATAACAGAAATAATTCTTAAACCTTCCAACTCCAAAGTTGTGCTGTCAAATTTTACCCTTTTCTTCAACTTTTAATAGTTAAAGAGGAAAGCTCCCAGTTTAAGGACCAATATTGCCAAACACAAAGCAGATGCTGTTTCACATTATCGCAAGGTATTAGAGCCTGACACTTGGTATTACACCATGGAACAGGACTCTGGAAGTTGTGCAGGTAGGATGAACACTGTTACCAAACAGAAAACCAAAGAACTCAGATCTCTGCAACTGAAATTCATATCTGCAGAAACAGAATTAGAATTTAAAGGATCTACAGTCATCTTCTCCTAACCTCTTAATAAAAAAGGCTGGACAGCATTTAAGACCTCTATATTAATTTAACCTAAGCTGTACAAAGCAAAAAATTTTTACATTTCCAAAATATTACAAAGTGACCAAGAAATACACTATTTCTCCTTTTAAAGCTGTAGCAAAGCAGGCAAACTCCCTTTACAAATAAGAGGCTTAGGTATCTATCATTTTTTTCAATATATCTTGTTCTCTATTGACACCTGCTGACCATTTTTTTAGAGTAGTCAGTGTTACTGAATGTGTCATGACTTTATGCATGTAGTCATTGGCCAAACCAACCTAGAATTCCAGAGAGTATCAGATCTTTTCAATAAAGAATTTACAGAGTAGGTGCATGTATTTTATATATACATATAATTTTATGTATATATGTGTGTATATATATTTGTGACTGTGTATGTATACACACACACATATATAAAATTGTGGTAACTGGACTGCTTACAGCTTATCTCTGTTGAAAGAAGTTTTCACACCAACTTCTTTAGTGCAAAAAAAAGGTGTCTGCTATTTCTGGCACTAATTAGACATGTGGAAGATAAGCAAGTGTCCACAAACAAGTAGGAAAAAAAGTCTTGTGTATTGGAATGATTTTCACTGTGACTATTGTCCAAGAAAAGAGGCCATGGGATCATCAGGTCTCTGACGTTTCATTCTATAGGCTTCCATTTCCTCTTCTGTTGGCTCCCTGGTTTCATACTGGCTGTTGTACGGTCTCTTCCTCTCATCTAACTGCATGATTTCTTTAACCTGGAGAAGACGAGCCTCTTCTGCATTTAGTGCCTGAAATGAAAACAAAGGAAAAAAACCTCACAATGAAAGTCAAGCAAAGAATACAGTGAAAGTTTGTATTAGATTATAATATAATGAACATGCAGCAGACAGAATGGCGGGATAAGCAATGCTCAAATGTCTGGCCCACCTACAGCACACTTAATTTTAGTGTTTAACATAAAATGATGGTAAAATGATATTTAGCAAACAAGATACTTTAATATTTTTCCAATTGCCCAAATCAAGCAAAAAACTCTTTGGCTTTACCTAAAATGTAATCATGATCCAGCAAGTACAAAAGCAGATAAGCATGTGATCTTAGTTTGGTGGGGTTTTTTAATTTTTTCTTTTCTTTTTTTTTTTTTTTTTAAATTTCAGCCAGGGTGCATTTTTTTTTCAAATGCTTTTTAAAATACATGGTATCCCACTCCTCAAACTACTACTGTTGTTCCTTCTTGCTACTGAAAATAATCTGCATTTGTACAATGCTTTGACTAACCATAGTTTAATGTTAGTTTCACGCTCTGAATACCCAGAGGCAGGCTGCTGTGCTCGTGGAAGGGCTGCTCAGCAGCAGTCAGTAGACAGCTCGGTGGATGCATTTATGGCATCAACTGTGAGACTGGGCCCAAGTCTGGGATAAAAAGTGGTAAGTTAAGCTCTAACAGTGCCTTTGATCTCTCTGTCTCCAATACCCAAATCATTATGTTCTGCAATATCTTGTATAGATCTACAGCTGTAACAGGTGTCTAGAAAGGAAGTGTTCTAAATCTTCTAAAGTAAGCCTTCCAAAACTAAATATTTATTGCATGGTTGCCTGAGAAATAGGGAATGTACTTTAGAACATCTAAGAGCATTTTAAATTTGCTTTAGCTCAAAATTAGCATCAAAGAACATCCCACAGAATACCACGAGAACTGCATGATAGGCTTCATAAAACTGACATTGTTGTAAAATACATTTCAAGTTCTTTTTGCCACAAAACCATTGAAGAATATTGTGCACCTTTTTAAGTTTTTCTTGCTTCTTTTTCTCTTCACCCTCACTATCTGAATTTGAGCTCTTCTTGTGCTTCTTCTTTTTCTTCTCCTTCTGTTTCTCTTGGTGGATCTGTAAGGTGGAAAACCAGCTACTGTTAAGATTCAATTTGCAAACATTAGTAATGTTCAAGCCATTAAATCCCAAGCATTTATTAATGCTACTTGAGAGCTTAATTTTCAATAGAGATGTTAATGACCTAATAATGAGGTCTAATAATTTTCAGATTCATTATGACTTAATTTTGTAGCTATACACATCTTCCCATCTCTTAAAATGCTGAGGAAAAATATTTGCCTTCCTGCGAAAGGGCAACAGCCTACCTCCATCAGTGTTTTGGGTTTTGTCATGTGCTCTTCCTCCCTGGGTTGCTCTTCCAGTAAGCTTGCTTCAGTATTCTATACAACAGACAAGACGAAGGACACCCATTTACTAAGCACATCTGGAAGGGGAAGGGAAAAACCACCACCAAAAAAAAAGGCAAAACAGCCTCAAACTTAGGTAGGAAGATGAACGCTTTAAAACTCTTTCCAAGTGACTAAATAGGTCAAGACTTACAGCAATTTCTTTCCCAGCTTCTCCTGTACAGTATGAGTACTTGACAAACGAGTGGCAGCATTTGTAACCCCACTTGCCTTCTTTCCAGTACGAACCCCAAATGCACTGCAAGAGAAGACAGCATAACAGTTAATGTCCATAATGACGCTCCTGTGAGAGCCACACTGCAACTTATTCCTCAGCTGAAATCCTGACAGGTGAATTATTTAAACAATCCAGAAAGGAAAGTTACGAGAAATTCTTTGCAATTTTACATTAGCTTTACAAGTACAGTTTCAAAGAAGAGAAAAGCAACAGGATGTGGTCAACTCATATTCAAAGTTGAAGGGAAATACAGTAACTTCCCCTTCAGTGTAAGGCTGACATTGCAACTGCTCAAATTCACATCGCTACCATGACAACTTGAAATTCCTCCTTAGTAGAAAAGGGAGAGTGTCACAATTGAGATGGGAGAAATCTATTTGCTGTATTAATTATATTGTACTGTATCCTACCAAATCTCGTTCCCTTCCAATGAGAAGGAATCTAATTTTTTAATAATTTTTACATAAGCTAGGGCTTACTGTATGGTTGTTGATCTTTATATCCTCTTCATATTTAGAGCAAGCAATAGCCTTCTCTTGTCCTTTGATGACTGTTCCATGCCTAGAGTACTCCACGTAATCTTCTGTTTGAGCTAACAGCAGTTCAGCTGGTGGAGCATCTAGATGTTCTTGTCCTCCATACTAAAATGCAAATAGAAATGACATATAAGAGTTTTGAAAAAATCCCCACCTTTTATGTAGTTAATTATACATTTCAAAAATGTCACCTTCAGTACCTTCTGAAGAAGACACAAGGAAGTGGGTGGAGACAGTTTAATCTTTAGTGAACAGCTAAGAGGTTAAGAGAGAAATACATTTCATCCCATTACCATTGTGTGTTTTCTTTTTGTTTGTTTTCGTTGGGTTTTTTTTGTTTGTTTGGTGTTTTGTTTGTTTGTTTGGGTTTTTTTAATTGCTTTGGCTTTTTTTTTTTTCTTTTTTTTTTTTTTTGCCTGCAGGATTCCAACCTGATATTCCTCACTCAAAACAGGAAAACTTTTTAGCCCAAAGCAAAAGGCTCTGGTATAACCAGAGCAGTACTTCCTGTCCCCTGTCAAACTTCTGCTTTTCACATTTAAAAGAAAAATTTAAGAATAATTTTGGGAGACAGTTACTTGGGTATTTTACAAATTCACCACTTGTAAACAGTCAAAGAATTTTTTCAACCACTTGTATTATTTAAAAAAAAAATAGAACAAAACCAATACTCCTACATACTGCTGATTTTCCACTGGAAAAATCCTGACAGTTAAGGGAAGAGCTCCCAAAAATCCAAAGAAATTCCAGCAGATCTTCAAAGGTTCCTATATTAAATAATATAAGGAACATAACTGATGAGATAGTGTGTATAGATATAAAAATATTCTTATAAATCTAAGTTGCTGAGAAGAGCTGATGCATTTTCACATAGGATTAGTAATCTTATTTGTTTGCCAAGATCCAGACTCCATACTCAATAGAATCCTTATCAAATAAAACCAAATGTCTATTACCTTCTCTAGGATGCTTTCTTTCTGCTGTGCCTTGAAATCTTCTTTTTTCACTTTGAAGGATTTATAAAGTAGCTCTAATTTTGTAGGGTCTGCTTGAAGATGAACTTCAGAGCCTTTGTCATAAGCCTCCCAAGCAAACACTGTGTACACAAGAGGTTTCACTCAATATTTATTCCAAAACTGACATACGCATTCAAATTATGATATTTAATTCTGTAGTAATTTGAAAAAATCTTACTCTAAAAAGATGTATTTCTTTTTTGCAAGCATTGTTAACTTGTAAGTCCGTTTTCTTAAAAAAAACCCCAAACCCCACTTACACTGAGTCTGTGCCATTGAAATGGTATCTCCAGTGTAGCGAACAAAGTTGTCACCTGCGTAACCAACTCTGCAGAAAAAACCAATATGATTCTTAGTATTCAAGTAACGCAATTTCCTTTTAAATACAATCATAGAACACCAAGAGGGAAGGAAAAATTTTGCTTTGTGTCCTGAGAGTTACAAACAGAAGGAGGAGCACTCAGCTCAATATATTAAATCAAGGCTCCCTATGGAGCCATGAAAGTATTAGATTGCAACTGGGAATACTTGACGCCCACATTTATATGGAAATATCTTAAGACACAGACCTGGAGCTTTGTCTGGGATACCAAGTGCCACGAGTCAAGGTTGGATCCAACTGCACAATAAATATGCATGAATGGTAGGTGATATTCTAGCATAGTGACTCTCAGTTTCTGGATTTGTGAATCTCTCCTGCCCAGGCCCAATGTATTTTAGTGAGTTAAAGCCTGATAACAGTTTTACTGCTCTCAGTTCCCTTTTCCACACCCCTTGAAGAGATTCACAATGAGTACAGGGAACAGGCTGAAAATCAAATAATCTTAACAATCCAATTTCCCACTCTTTTCATCTCCCCAAAGCCACTCTGAAAATCTCAGTCTGCAATGCTGTGGCAGAATCACAGATTCAAAAAAGGTCAAATGATGACCCTAGAGAGAAGCGAAAGCATCTGCATCTAAAAAAAAAAAAAAAAATTGATGGGCACTATTCTAGCTGGGGGCAAGGAGAGGTGGAAAGAGCATTATTTGCCAGCATTTAGTCACTGCCATTCTAGTGAACTAATCCAATTACTGTATTCTGAGTAAATGTTTCTCCTCGCAGTCTGTCTGCTCTGTGAGTCCACAGGTCAGGGCTGGGTCACAGCTCAAGTGCTTGACTCAGGTTTTAAGCGAGACGACCTTACCAGCAGCCAAAAGCCAGCCTGTGGCATTCTTTAATGAAGTTGTCTATCTAGACAGCGCCACAGCTTTCAGACCTTTTCTACACAGACTCCATTAATACATGAGGAGCTTTTGCTCCCAATTCAGGCATTCAGATAGGTATCACAGACACTGTGCACTAGTCTCCAGTGCCAAACACCTCCCAACAAAGGGATGAAGTGTAAGATTTGGTTACTGAAATACTTAAACATCGTTACTGTTTACAGGTATCACCTCTAGATAACAGAGAGTGTTCTAATCCTTGTACAGATCATTACACTACATGGTGGTCCACATATGCCTGAAGATTAAGGGTCAGTATTACTAAAATATCCATTTTATATACTAAGCCAAAAAGTGCTGCTAAATAAAACTATTTTTTCCATGTTTACAACTACTTCTATCCATAACTGACTAGAGATTCACTCAGTAAAAAGACATACAAATAAGACAAAATACAACACTATTAATCTCATTTTTAACAGAGTTTTGTTGAATACACAAGCATGATCCTGTTTGAACTTACTCATCTGGATTCTTGCCTGTATTGGCATATGGGTTCTCCCTCATTGCTCTTGTTTTGGGATCATAATAAGCAGAGTTTGGATCTAGATTCCTCAAGTACTAGGGAAAGAAAACAACACACAAGATATTAAATATTCATGATTTTAAAACAACTGAAGTTACTACTGTATCCCCCAGCTTAGATATTTTTAAAAGTTCTATCTGTGTAAAAGGACAACTTTGAGGAAGTTATAACATGAGCAGGAACAGACCTGAGAATAGACCTTAACCTCTAATCCCCACGACCCATACACAAATTCATTAATAATTCAGAGTACAATTTTTTTGAAATTACCTGCCATGAATATATAAGAACATCTATAACAGAATTTTTTACTCACTTTTGCAATATCTTCCCGAATACGTAAATTTCGAACTGTGATACGCCTTTTAGAGTCAAAGTTCTGCCCAGGCATATCAATGTCGTCTGCATATTTGTCTTCATCTTCATCTTCACTGTTATGATCTCTTTCCTGAGAAGAGATGGAAAACTTCTAAATAAAAGAGGACATTCACTCTAGAGGTAAGTACAAGAATCTGATTTTAGTGGTTTCATTAAAAATTCTGAAATCCCTGTAGTTAAAAGTCAGTATCATTTACTTGGGCTTAAGTGTACTGTCATGCTAGTGACATGTTAATCTAACATTCAACAGTTTTCAGAAATACTTGTTAAAGGATTTCCACTTCCTCATATGGAAACAGTTTAAAAAAACCCCATAACTGTGATTATATTAAGAAAACAGTTATTTGGGCAAAATGTACCACATATAAAAACCTAATTATTTGCTTTGACAACGCACAGGAGTTAACACCAAAAACCCCTCTATGAAATCCAACAACCTCTGCCCAAAAGAACAGGCAGGCAGTGGCATGAACCCAGCACTGAAACCCTTAATGTCACTCTCGTTTCACTGTTCCACTAACTAAAGGTCCTTTCTTCTGCCCGTGGTGTGACGCAGTGGGTAATCATCTTACTGTCTGGGAATTTGGTTCCTCTTCTCCCCACTGGTGTCTTGGGGAGTTCTGCAGCAAACAAAGAGCACATCAGGAGAGAAGATGAGATAGTGGAGAGAGGAAAGATAGCAGGAGGATAAAGAACAATCAAAGCAGAGCTAGATGCACGATGCAAAACACAGTTTACCTGTGGCACAAAATGCACAAAGATGACTATATAATGTCCTAGGGAAGCGCTTATAAGTGTCTCTATTACAGACACGTTAGAGACTTTTTCACTGTATTCCCAACTGAATTTCCAAGACTTTGCAAGAATGGCAAATTTTAGAACCGTTGCTGTAATTTAGAGCATGTTATTCCTTTGAACACTAATGGTTTAGACTAGAATATTTCATACCATGCAAATATAATCCAGATTCAACTCTGAAAGCTTAAAAAATAATTGCGATATGTATGCAATATTTAGTTAGCATTGACAGGAATACTGTGCATGAATCAAAAGCCATAATTTAACCTGCAAAAACATAGCCAGAATTTATTTGCTGAGCCTCTAACTTGAGACCACTTGCAGATGGAAACAACTGTTAAGTCCTGGAAGACTGACCAGCAAACTGGCCAGCACTGACTATGCAAATTGGCATCAGTCTTGCTCCCCTCTATCAGACACAGTTCTTATGTTTCAAATATACTTTTCTTCTTTCAGCTCCACTTTCTAAAGAATAAGTACATAGAAGCCAACAATGTTGCCTTGTGGTGAAAAGAGGCATCAAAAAGAGAAAGAATTTTTTTCAATCGGGAGTTTGTGCTGGGTTGGAGATTAAGTTCATTCTGCCATCTAGTGACAAAATGCAAGGTGACAACCTCTGGAAAATGGAGGTCCAATTGTATAGTCTTTTGCTCGGTGTTTTCTTTCTTACCATGTTGATTAAAAAACCCTACTTCTGACGAGTAGCAGTCTCTACTTTTTCGCCATTTTATAAACTTAAAATATTATCAGCAATGCCTTTTAAATTAGAATTTTATATCAAAGATTATCAAAAGCATTGTCTATAATCTAAGAGGAGCTTGTGGAAGTTAGTTGAAGATGCAGCCTCTGCAGAGTTATAAGCCAGTGGGAAATACATATATTCAGCCTTCAAATAACCAGAGACACTGTAAACAGTCATGGCAATGAGTGAAGAAGAAACAAGTTTGGTTCTAAGATAAAGAAAATATCCTCCTATTCCGATTTATACTAAGCATCACTAAACCAATCCACGGTCACGTTGTAGTCACTACCTCGACATTAGTCAGACGTAACAATCTTTAAATACAAAAAGCATTTCAGTATGTAAACAAAACTACTATATGGAAAAAAGTTTTTCTGACTGAAAAATCCACGTCATTAATTTTAGCAAAAACAATAATCACACAGATTTTTTGCCTAAAAGGGAAAACAAAGCCACTCTCATTTGAAAGCAGATGCTTCAAATTCTTGAATGTGGCACTGAATATGCTGGTGCTAGGAAAATCTTTAAATTAACGAAGGGCATAAAAAACAATAGCAGATGCCATATAGAGAATAAAAGTATCAAGGAGCAGAAGTAACCTGTTGTATTTTTATTAGGTCTAAACAAAAACAAATTAGGGTTTAGTTTACTTACCACTTGCTCCAGCTTTCCTGATGCTAACTCTTCCTGAAGCTTCTGGGCTTTCAGTGTACGTTTGGCCTGCGTATCATGAAAATGCATTTGTTTTAATATTTCTTTTTAATAGCAAGTACTTATCATAAGCATCTCTTCTGACTGCTGTCATTTAAAATGTATTCCTATATAAGGTTTTAATTCTCTGAATGCCTTTAAAAAAATCAACAGCCTAGAACTTATCTCCTCTACTCCTATGCTTTACTCACATTGGTGTTTGAGCCTCAGGGAAAGGAAGCTATATAGACACTAACCATTCCACTATTTTATGACACTGTTAAATAAGGCAGTTTACTAGAGTTTATGCAGCTATGCCATTACTACATGCATCCTAATTTAAGAAAGAGCTTATTTTATTTCAATACTGCTTAAGAACATGTTTTATTATTGTGTCCTCATAATCTAGTTAAGAACTTCAGTGCTTAAGACACTTTATGACTGATACTGCGAGCATTTATGGTTCACTCAGGAACCACCAAAGTCTTGCATCTAAAGTGTGATTTTAAAGCAGCATGTAGTGAATTTTTGTATGTTTGACATCATAGAAGCACAGAACAGCTGAAGTTGGAGGTACCTCTGGAGACCACCAGGAACAATCCCCCTGCTCAAAGCAGGCTTGCCTGCACAGGTTGCCCAACGACCATGTTTCGGCAGGTTTTGATCATCTCCAGGAACAGACTCCCCAGCCCTCCTGGGCAAGCTGTTCTGCTGTTTGACCACCCTTACAGTGGAAGAGTTTTTTATTGTTTAAAGAGAATGTATTGTATTTCAATTTATGCCTACTGCCTTCTTGTCCTGTCCCTAGACACTATTGAGACTAGTCTGGCTTTGTCTCTAGACACTCCCATTAGACACTTACACACACTGATGAGATCACACTCAGCATTAGCTTTCCTGTGTGCTGTAGGAAAATACCGAGGAGCAGTCACTGAAGGGAGTGAGCTAGGCACCTCACTACCTTTTGGAACAGGTAGCCAACACCCAGCCAAGCTAGTGAACTGGTTTTTTTTGTTCTAAAAAGTTAAGAGTGTCCACATGGATGTGGTGCATACAGATAGAAAGTTACCTGCAGCAGCAAGGTGCTGATCTGCACAGACATGTACAGATGGTCCACTGCTCCATCATAATCACAAAAAGGATCGATAAGTAAAATAACATGAATGAGATTACAAAATAGATATAGATTTATAGGCTCTCATACAGCCAGATGATAAATGCCTTTCTTGCCTGCCATTCAAACCGCATCTTAGGTAACAAATTGTAAGGCTTGTCTATTAAAAAGTAAGCAATCTGGAGACATGCTTCATTTACTGTGCACACCCATACTCTGTTGCCACTTCTGATCTGAGTTTTCAGTTTAACTGAAGTTTGCTGTCAAACACGGAATCCATCTTGCTTTTTCATTATGAATACAGCACAAGGTCTAACGTTCCTTCTCCCAGGCCAGCCAAACGCTGAAGCCTTCCTCAATAAACCAAAGCACTTACATACCAAATCAACCTTGGAATATTCCTCTACAATCTTCATGTGCTCTTCTGGGTTATAACCATTCCAACGATCTCGCTTTCCATCATAATCGAACATCAGCTGAGGCTGCACATATTCATCTGGTGCAATATTCATGCCTGTGTATTTTGCTCCAACTTTCCTGGGTCTCTGAAAGGAAAATAAACTGGTTCGATCAGTCCATTAGACTAAATTACTCAGATATCCCTTTCAAAACAGTATCAGTCGAGCTCCTCTAAAGCCACTCAAATTCAGCATTATAAGCCCGTGAATTGTAAATATATGCAATTAGTTCATTTCTGTATTTTAAAGTAGTGCAACTGACACCAAACTCCATAAATTTCTAATTGTTTTCCACAGTTAAGAAAGCAACTAAAACACAGTTTCTGGGGATGGCTTCTAGTTGACCTGAAATAGAAAGCTCCAGTGGCACTTGAGTTAAAGCAAATTAACACCAAGAACTAAACATTTTCACCTATTATTGCAGTGCTTATCACAACTGACAAGCAAAACCCCTGAAAAGTATCAGTCTTTTCCATTAATTTTTCCAACCTAACACTTTATTTTGGAATTTTCAAGCCACCTTTCAATACTTGAAACCTCTTCCAAATCAGTTTCTTCAAAACGAGTATTTTTTATCTATAGCTATTTTTCACTGAGATTAGAATTCACATTGTTTTCAAAACCATTAAAACATCAACAAAAATCAAGTTTACCTCCATGCAGTCCTTCTTTTTGTGTGTCAATGCACCACAGTTCTCGCAAGCTCCTTTACGATACCTGGTTGCTACAGCATGCTAAACAACAAAAAAAAGACAGCGTTGTACAAACTTGTGGCAAGATTCATACACGTGTTCCCAATAACTAACTCATTTTTTCAATACAGCTAAAGTGAGCGTGGTGTACTCAAACCCAGAACACAGGTTTTGATTATTACCAAACACTGCAACTTGCCTGCTGAATAAGAATTCCCAGCTCCCGTCTCCCTCAAAAACATGTAACCAGAAATTATTTCTTCATGGAATCAAATCAAATCTTTATTTTTATGACACGAACATTTTGCATACCTCTTGAACTCCTCGTTTGTACCAGTCTCCAGAGGAGCTATACTGTTTCTGCTTCTCTGGCTGAGGTCTCTGATGCTTTAGTGTAGGTCTTTTAGAAGGATCTATGTACCATGGTACGGAGGAGATGTACTGAGGAATATGAGGATTGATATCTCTGGAAAAGATGTTGTGTAATAAATACATGGCACAGGAAAAAAAACCCACAATAACTTGGCTTAACAAATAAGTCTCACATTAAAAGTTCAGTGCTTTAGGATTGATAATAAAATAATATTGTTACAATGTATTGCAAAATAACCTCTAATTCAACTAGATAAACTCAGATTTCATTGAGATTTTGTTGCCATGTAATGCACCTAAACTCCCGACTCCTAATCAAATATCATAGTCTCTACAACGTTACTGAACACAAAAATAGTAACATTTATCTTCTCAGATGCAATGAGCCTTGTAGAAGCAAGAGAGAGTGAACAGGTAAGCTACACAATTAAGTTCCCCAGTACTACGTTTTGGTCACTTTTAAAATACCACTTGTAAGCAGCCGCATAGGTGGGGCTTAGCAGTACCACCAGTAGATCGTGGTAGATAAACACTGAACCTACTTTTTTTGAAAATATCTGTTTTCTGAGGATGACTGGAGTGTTAAAAGCAAATTCACAAAGTTCAACTATTTACTTCTGCAATGACTCATGTAGAAATCATGTATCTCCCTCATGATTACTCATAATCACAACAGGAAAAAAGACATTTTTAACCGGTAGCTTGAGAATAACCCTAGTTTTAATAAAACTTACTTTCCTTCTTCATCCACTTCAGCAGGTGCATTTCCTAGTTTTCTTTGTTCTTCTAACTCCTTCTTCTTCCTCCAGTCTTCCCTTGTCATCTTCTTCGGTTCCTCCAGGTTCACATCATTCGACCCTCCCGAAGGAGTGGTGCTCACCACCACCCCCGATGCCATTTTGTTTCTTCCTCTGTAACAGAAAAAAAGAAAAAAGAGAAAGTCTTACAGATCAAAACCATTTGATAGCACGGTTCTTCAGTGGGGTTTTATATCATTCACTTAAACCGATAGTGCTGTATTATGCATTTTTGACACATCTTTTCACAAAAATAAGCACCAGTGCTGAAAAAAGTATGAATGTTCCTCTTCCCAACCCACTGTGGTCCATGTCGGGGACGAACAGCAGCAGCTCCGCACTCAGCGCCAGGACACGCACCGTGGGCCCTTCCCCGCCGGCGCGGGGCGGACACGGACTCAGCGCTGTGGGGCCGCAGACGCGCCGGGGCTGCCCCGGGCCCCGCACACCGCCGCACCGCGGCCTACGCGCGCCCCGGAGGCGCCACTGCGGCGGCGAGGGAGCGGCGCCCCAGCAGGGCCCGGGCCCGGCCCGCGGGGACATGGGTACTTCCCGAAACCGCTGCTCGGCGGCCGGCCCCTGCTCGGGCAGCCGATCCCGCAGCCGATCCCGCAGCCGATCCCTCCCGGCCCCGCCGCCCGTGTTTACCTGCCAGGCCGCGCCGCCGTCCCACAATGCACCGCGGTGTCGCCTCGAGCTGCGCCCCGTCACGGGCGCGTCACATCCAGGGGCGGTGCCACGCCGTCACCATAGTAACGCGGCGGCGGCGCCTGCGGGGCGGGGCCTGATCGGGCCTGTCCCCGCCCCCGGAACGAAGCGGGCGGAGCCGCGGAGGGAGCAGGTGAGTCGATACGGAAGCGGCGCCGCTGAGCCAATCGGCTGCTGAGCGTTGATCGAAGCAGCCAATGGGCGATGAGGAGGCGGTTTAAAAGCTGCCAGCGGCGGGGCACGGCTATTCCTGCGGGGTGTGTGTGCTGCGGCTTGGCGTGACCTGGGACGGACCGAACCGAGCCCTCTGCTCTGTGCGTGTTGCTGTCCTGCCTTAGCGCTCGGAGCTGCCGGTGGCCCTTGAGGTGAGCCCTCGGCTGGGAGGGTTAGGCCGGGGTCTCCCCCGAGTGCAGGCGAGTCCCTCTGGAGCTGTGACCGGGACGGGGGTTAAACAAGGGGAGTGTTGGGATCTGTGGCTGTAAGTCTTGCTTTGACCTTGTATTTAAGCTTTTGACTTCGAGCTATACCAATTAAAAGAGGCCTTTTCTGCAGATCCTTATGGAATGAGGAGTCCCTATGTGCTGGCAGTGGTCAGCCCAGCTGGGAGCTGCCTGGCTGCTCCGAGCAGTGCCAGGGAGTGAGTGCTCTGACCTCTTGTGTCCCGTGGGGCTGGAAAAACCAGTGATCTGTTTGTACAGGGTGTCCTCAGATGGCTTCTTTCTCTGGTGAAGAGATGTGTCTGCTAGTAGCTGGCATTACTCTTGGCTGTTCAAGTGCTATAGGGTGGGCTAAGGACTAGATTGCTAAGCTGGGAGATGTGCTGAGGAAACAGTCAAACACTACAAAGGAGTGACAAAGCAAACTGAAGGCATTGGCGCTCTCTGTGCAGTGTTGCTAGTGCTTGTTACTTTCCCAAACTCCTACAAGCTCCTCTGGGGCTATGAGCCTACCACATGCACTAATAATGCCTTTAAGCATAAAGGTCTGTGGCTAAACTACCATGAAATAGTGTGAAGTATGTGTTTGTTCTTCTAACCCCTTCTTCTGGGGATAAACACATAGCAGCTATGTTGTCTTCAATGTGGTTTGTTTAAGAAGTTTTCTATGGTGGGAGAAATGCCAGGAATGATTTCATCTTTTTCCCATATGGGCTTTCCAGAGTCATCTCATCAACCAGAAGATGGCAACGCTTATCTTTACTGATCAGGAAAACGGTGAAGTTGGTGTTACCAAGAATCAGCGAAGACTCCCTTCAGTATCTTGTGTGTATATGCTGCCCTAAGCCACTGGTGGACTGAGTGAAGTGCATAAATTGTTTTGTTAGTCACTATTTTGAACAGTAGTAGTTTTCTATTCTTATATCTACTTATCTAACCAATTCTGCTAAGCTTATCAATTACTATAAAAATGAAAATAACTCTGCTTGTATTGTAGATGGGGCTTATGCTCATGTGTTATAAATGATGAATAATGATTTTTACGACAACCGGTTTTCTAGTCCATGTACTTACTGAAGCAAGCTTTAGAGTTGATATGGTGCTAAAGTTTGCTTTTTTTTTTTCTCCATTCCCCAGCAAAAGTCTTTTCTGAAGGAACACAAGTTAACACTCCACTTCCTAAAAAAACAATTGGTACTTCTCCAGCCACATCTCACTCTGTCAGAAAGGCTCTTGGAAATGTGAATGGAACTGAAGGAGTCATGACCAACATGGAAAAGATAAGACAGAAAAATCAGGCTTGCACTGCAAACAAAGTGAGTACAACACACTTCCACAGGGATGGAAAAATGCATGGTTTACCTAGTGTTGCGGCTTAATCCTGGCAGGCAGCTGAGCACCACACAGCTGCTGGCTTGCTCCTGCTGCAGTGGGATGGGGAGAGAATTAGAAGAGTAAAATGAGAGCTCATGGATTGAGATTAAGACAATTTAATAATCTCAAAAACCAGAACCGATTTCCCACCAGTAGCTGACTGATGCCTTGCTGGTCCATGAGCAATGGCAACCCTGGCAAACTTCACCACCAGTTTTCGTTGCTGAGCATGAATGTTATATGTGTGGAATATTTGTTTGGTCATTTGGAGTCAGCTGTCCTAGCTGTTCCACCTCCCAACTTGTGCACCCCCAGCCTACTCACTGGTGGGATTGTGAGAAGCAGAAAAGGGCTTGATGCTGTGTAAGCACTGCTCTACAACAGCTAAACCAGCTGGGTGTTATCAACACTGTTTTCATCATGAATCTAAAACAGAGCATCGTATGAGCTACTAAAAAGAAAAATAACTCTCTCCTAGCCAAAGCCAGTACACCTACATGGGCACAGGGAGTACAACAACTTAGGGGATACCTAATGGCAAAGATGTGGCTCTAGAGAAGACAGTTTGAGTTAATGGCTTGTTCATGTGTTAAGTATCAGGAGTTTCATATTATGAGCCTAAATGTTTTTGTACAGTGACTTATTGCCACCATATATAGTACTGTACTACATAAACTCAACTGAAACATTTGCCTGTCTCCAGCTTATATGTGTTAAAGGTATTGGAATTTAGTCATAACTGAGGACTGTATGGCAATGTTCTTGTCTGTAGACCTGTATAGCATGGGAAAACCTCTACAATGGGAAACTACAGTAGCTCGAGTAATGTGACTTTCTCTTTTTAAGATTGCTGAAAAGTCTGCTGGATTAGAAAGCTGTGCAATGGCTGAAGAAGAGTGGCCAGAAATAGAGAATATGTTTCCTTTTGATCCTCAAGGTAAGAACTATTGGTGTAATTATGAAAGCCTGGCTGTTCATTTTCATAAGTGTTGATGTTGTTGCAAGACTCTGGCCAAGCTATTGTGGCAAACAAGCTAACACTGTGTTTTGCAAGAGTCCTTTCTTAAATAGAAGGGTGCTTGCTACTTCTGAAATACCATCTCATTCTTGTTTAAATATTTCTAGCTGCAGTAGCTGTGTTCTAGATATGTAGTAGTTTGAGTCCATTATTGTGGTGTCAGGAAACTAGTTCCAAATAACCACACTATAGCATCTTAATTTGTTAAGTGGCAACTACTAGACCAGTATTCAAAGGAATACTTAAGTGGTACTCAGGAGTACATGCCAAGATAGTAACTTGTAACTGAAGAGATTCCTGCTGCTGTAGAATATAATAGCTATAAAATAGCTAAAATATATGTATAAAAATATAAAAAAATTAAAAAATAGCTAAGATGAAACTTCTAAAGCTGTTCTTAGAATATCTGCAATGGGCTGTGCTATCATAGTCCTTCAAAGCATGTCTTTAAACCACCCAGTTCATGTGGGAGTGTGCAAAAACTACTGTACCAAAGACTACTTCAGTGTTAGTGAAATGTATATGCTGTGCTTGATGAAGTTGACTTAGTGTAGTGAAAGAAATTACTAAAAGCTCTTGTTTTATATTAGCACTAGACTAGTCTTTTGGTGTTAGCGTATGGGATTTTAGGGACAGCTAAGGTGTAACTGCAAATACCCCATAAGAAGGGACTGCTGGATTGTGTTGGTTTGGACCTGCTCCCACTTCATTTAATCTAGAAGAATTTGCAGCTTCCCAGACTACTGCTACCATACATGGTTACTAACTTAGTGTTTATTTCTCAAACAGACTTTGAGAGTTATGATCTTCCTGAAGAGTACAAACTAAGCAATATCAACCTGCGTGGTGTTCCCCTCATGATATTTGAAAGGACATATGACAAATATGTAAACATGGTTCCTTCACCTGTGAAGACTGAAGAGTTTTCACAGGAGTCTAGTAAGTGGAAACTTGGTGAGAGTTTCAGTATGTGCAGTGCTCATCAGTGGTTTGGGAGGGAAGCTGGTTGGCTGCAGTAGTGAACTGCCACTGTCCTAACTATCACAATAGTGCGCTAGTATCAAACAGCTTTTGGTGTATAGTCAAGCTGAATTTAACTGGCCAACATTGGTAGCACAGGTAGTAGTCTCAAAGTGATGTTGCTGGGCAATCACAGTGCATTGATAACTAATCAGTTAGGTGAGATTGGCTTATGCAATCAAACAATATTTCTTAGTCATTCAAGAGACTTATGCTAATCCCCTGGGAGCTAGCTTATTAGAGTATGAATTCCAGGTTTCTTGAGAAACTGATTTGCTCTATTTCTAACTTCCAGACCTGCTACAAGCAACTGCTGACTTCCTTGCTACCCTGGATGAGATCATTATTGACATGCCACCCAGTTATGACCCTGGAACCTTCTTTACAGGCACTAATTGAGTTCAAATTTCATGTAGTTCTGTATTTTAATAAAGGCTAACCTAATCTGTACAATATTGGACTTGTCTATTTTCAGTAGACCCAAGATGTAGGTAGTAAAAGTGGTTTGAGAAGGGGGCTATTTGACAAGCAATTAAAGCAGAGCCTGGATAAGCTTCTAAGCAAGACTATAATTCACTGTGACCCATATTCAGGACTTAGTACCTGCTGACTAGACTGTGTGCTCATGATAGGTTAAGAGGCCCTTCTGACCACACTGCCTGTATAACTTTATTCTTTATCCATTAAACATGCAAGGATGTAGAACTAGTCTGTACATGTAGTGTAAATTAAGTACTAAAGCTAGTACTCTTATGGTGTTTTTCCTTTCTTTAACTTGTTTGCTCTTTGGAGTGGTTGTCCAAGATGGTATACATTGGATTTGTATGCAGCTGTAGGTTTCTTTTATCACTGCATCACATGGCTCTGGGTGCTGGGTACTCTCTGTGCTCTGTGAGGAAAGGCTGGTGGAACCTCATTCTTCAAATTAGAAGCACATGGGTTCAATAATCTTTGTGTTGTAATGTCCTCATCTCCAGTTCTTCGTCACATATGACAAGTCAGTTGTAGAGGTGGTCAGTCTGCACTTAAACTGCTTTTATAGTTCCTGGGCAGGACTCCGATCTAGTCAGATTACAGCAGCCTGAGCTGCCTTCAGCTTTTAGCTCATCCTCAACATGAGTCACAATGCTGTGTCTCTTCTGGTCAGCTGCTGAGGCAGAAGGCCCTTCTGTCCTTCCACGATGCTCTTGAGTTCTGAACAGGAGGAATTGCCATGCCAGATTTACCATTAGTACACTGTGCCACTACATAACCAAAGCAGTGGGAAGACCAGCTCTTTAGCTTGCACACTAGTGTCTGAGGTAACAAATGTTTTAATGATTAAGAGTTGATTAAAGCTGAAAATGCTCTAGCTTAAGGAGTGGGGGTGAACTTGGTGTGGGTCAGTGCTGCATCCCACAGCTCTGCTTGGAAGCGGACCATGACTGCAACCGGACTGCATGTGGAAATGGGATGCGAATGTGTAACCATATGCCTTTCATGCTGTCTAGGAAACCTAAAAACATAAGCAGCAAAGCAGCCCCTGTGTTTTCTAACAGGTTGTCTGGTTTGCAGGTGCTGAAGGGAATGTATTTGCTCTGCTGTGCTGGCATAAGGAAGGAAATCCTTAATGGGCAGAGAATACCCATTTTCACTGTTTCTAATTTTGGATGTTGCCTCAAGATGTTTCATTTTCCTTAGTGCTTTTTACAATCAGGAGGTAAATGGGCATTTTGGGAATTGTCCTGTTGCAAATTCTGCCTTCAATCTGCTAGGACTAAAATCTGCTTCTGAATTATCAGATGTGATGAAGTGAAAATGGACATTCATTCTGTTTCTTCCTCAAACTTGTCAAAGCATCAGCCAAAGTGCTAAATTGTAATGAGTTATACAATCGCTGGTCTTCGCTTTATCTCCACTTTATCTTTGGTTTGAAACTTCAAATAATTCAGAGGAATATCAAACTAAGCAGAAAAAATACAATTAAGGGAGTTCTGTATGGAGATTTCAGGTTTTGGCTGATCCTTAATTGCATTTTAATAGTTTTTGACTCTTTAACTTGTCCATCTCAGCTGAGATCGAAGTTTGATGGGTATAGTCTACTAGCCACAGGAGCTGAGCCACAGTAACTAAAAAGACAGTGACAAAATGTATCTTCTCTGACTTTTTGCATTTACCAGTTCAAAGGAGCTGGGAGAAAACAGTCCAAGAGCAATTTTACAGAAAAATGCCTGCAACTAAGGCACTGAAACTGGTTACAGTGCCATCGTGTGGCTACTTCTGCAACCACACAGGTAAAAAATAAATACTGGTATGCAAAACACCAGATAAATGGTCTGAGGTAGCATAAGGATGTGGCACTAAATCAGCATAATGTGGGTTTTGCTTTTTGTATGTTCAAACAGCCAGCTTGTCTGGAGGGAGGCTATAGTGCTTTGTATGTGTTAAGGAAGTTTAGCCTGGTAAAAATAATCCTTTTTTGTTCATTTAAAATATTAATTATGATCAAGCACCTAGATCTATTATTTGAACCTCTGCAATTAAGTTTTTTGTGCCATATCCACATGTTTGTATGCAGGCACACATGTCAAAACACTTAAAACCTGCTTGCTAGTGATAGGATTTCATACCAAAATGGATGAGCATTTGTATAATGTTTGTAAAGGTGATAAATAAGTGATTCAGATAGAGCTCTTGGTACTGATAGACTTTGGCCTTGAAGTCTAAAAACTTGTTACTTGTGGGGACGGTGGAATGGGGGTGCAGAAAGCACAGTGTGAATGGGAATATTGCTGGTCTGTCTGTATGAGAATGAGTGCTGCCGTGGTGTAGAACATAAGGTAATAATGCTAGAATACATTAAATGAATTCATACTAGTGTAATCTTAAGTCATTAAATCCTTTCAAAGTCTAGGGAAAAAGAAACAGCTATAGGTTTTGTCGTTTCCTTCACCCACTCCCAAGTTTCTTCTGTAAAATTATGAAAGGGTATTTTTGGTGCAGAGGAATATTTTCTGTAGGATTTTTTTTTTCGTTTCACCTGATTTTCTACAAATAGTATCTTGTAGCTGCTGGCAAGCAGCACAAGCCATTCAAATTTAGATTGGAGTAAAAAGCAAGCAAGGTTTTCGAGATTTTTATCTGTAAATAGTTGAGATGAGAAGGCTACATTTTATCACGTAGCCCATCTCTGAGCCAAAACAGGAGTGTTGCTAGGAATCTTGTGTATGGGATATAAACCTGTATTCAGTGAGACAATGCAAAAATCAGTTTTCTTTATACTACCACTACAGCTAATTATATTTAGTGTTTTAAAGAATGATTAGCTTTTTGAAAGGTTGGCCAGGATCCTTTTGGCTTAAAAGATTAAAAATAAATAAATGCTAATGTCCAATTTCAGATATATCCTTGACAAAACCCAGAGTTAAAAAGTATCTATAGCAGATGAAGTTAACTGCAATTTTGGTTAGATGTTAATTCTCACAATTTTAGGTGACTGGGAGTATTTTTCTTATAGTAGTGTATCTCATCTGAGGCTTTTTGTGCTCATTGGGATTTCTGGTTAATTCAAGCCCAAGATTTTGCTTTTACAAAGCTTTACTTTGTAAACCTTCATCAGAAAGATTCATTTGTTTCAGCTGGCTTTTATTTTCCCTGTTTCATGGACTTTTCAGCTCAGCTGGCTGGGGCTAAAGGGAAATGCCTGTTCCTGTGACTTGCAGGAGAACAGACCTCTGAGGCTTGATCTCTGGATTGAGATTCCTGCCTGCAGTGACTTGAGGAGATCACAGTCACAAAAGCAGAAAAACTTTTTTAGCCTCAGAGCTGCAAAACCAGCCAGTGTCAGCCTGCAAAGCCCTGGCTTCCTGAGGTGTGGGGAGCCTGGTGGCTGGGAATTTGTCACTGTTTCATGCCATTTCAGTCAGGTGTTAACACTGACTTCTACTGGTGACTGAAAAATCAACTACCTTAACTGTTTTAATGTTAGTAGAACATACACAGCTTTTTATAAGTATCATCAGGAGTAGATGCAACTTGAGTTCAAAATGGTGTCTGAACACTACCCTGTACAACAGAAGTCCTATTTAAAACTGTAATGTTTTGGTTTACTTGCTTGATCAGTTTATGCTTCCTGCAAAGATCTGAGATATTTGGGATTTTAGATGTGTTTGTGGTGAAAACAAATGCTCACCTGGTGGCTTGTTCTCAGTTTGAATGAGCCTTAATAAGCCAGTGTAACCATGTACCATGATTGGGAAATCTGGGTCATAACCAAGTACATGGAGCAGGTACCTTTTTAGTTATCACTCAAAGCATCTTCTTTGTCAGCGTTCTGGCTGCAAGAATCACTTTAAATCCTTACCTGAATTTCTGTAAGGAGAACTTGGAGATTCATATGAAAATCTCTTAGCAGGCTGAGTAAAACTACTTCAATGCACATCAAATAATTCATCCTATTTAATGTTCTGGCAGCGGGTGGCACTATGGTAACAGCATGTATTGTGGCTTCTCACTCCTGCAGCCTGACAGGTGCGCTATGATGGTGTTTGCCTGTGGTGCATCATGAACAGTGCACGTGTCTGTGATGGGTTTCATTGCTTCGTTAGTGTAAAATGGAGGATAAGAGTCAGGGCTAAGGAATTCAGTGTGTCCTTACCCTGTTGACTACAGGGAATAGCGTATCAGCCAAGGGTGTTTTTATCTTTTGTTCTTTAAAAAGAACAGAAACGAAGCCTGGAGGCAACTGGTCTCTCTAGGGTCAGCAAAGCCATGGATCTTGTAACTTAGTTTCACTGTAGTTTTATTAGTGTTAGTGAAGTACTGTATGTCCCTCTACAATAATGTCCCTCTAACTAGCCCCAAAGTTGTACTTGCTGTGCTCCAAGAGACACAGGCACTGATTAGATCAATATGTCTATAATGAGGTTTATGTACACAATATATATTTAACAGGTGTTTTGGGATCTGTGCAAGCATGTATTTTTTGCATAGAGCTTTTGCAAAGCATGTAAGAAAAGCATAAATGACAAATTTACTTTTAATGGCAATTTGGGAGAAGCTAAAAGCATGGTGAGCCTGTTGTGCTTGAATAACCTAGGAAACTAGAGGGAAAAGTTATAAAATGGTCCTAATGTGTTTTTTTTTCTTGCAGTCAGATTATGAAGAATGTCTGGATGAAAAAGGAGCGTGCAAACAACTTACTGGAGTGGGTGTTATGTGTTTTCTAACAAGTGAGGGAATATCTCCCAGTTAATGAAGTTGGAGGGAGGTTCATGGACCTGAAGGCATACTTCTAGCTCTAGATATAGAATGTGTTGCGGGGGTTTTTTTGTGTGCTATCTGAATTATTTCCATAAGCTGTATGGAAGGTGGAGCCTTTGGAGGCCTTCAGATGTTGGTCTTCAGTGGCTCAGGCTGGGCTTCCTTTGAGCACTTCTGCTCAAAATCTGTAGCCACTGGGTAAAAGCATCTCATAAGCCCTTCTGTATCACAGAGCCAGTTGAAGTGAGTTGCTACAGGCTTCAGTAGAAGTGATTCCCCTTCCTATTAATCAAGGGAGTTAGGGCCTGCCCAGGACATTGCTGCTGTACTGGCCATCTGCCAGCCCAGGTGCCTATTGCTCTTATAAAACGCTCCCAGGCAGAGCGGAGTGAGATGCTAAGCAACACAGCAAGCAGCGAAAACAAAAAACAGCCACTGACAGGCACTAGACTCTAGTATACAGTAAAGCAAGCCCCAAGGCATGTACATGAGCCTGTGATTAACAGCAATAACAGCTATAAATTTGATCTAGCACATTGCCATCAAACCTGTTATCTCAAACCCTCTGAGCCCCACACTGGGCACCAAAAAGGACTGTTGTGGTTTAACTCCAGCCAGCAATCAAGCACCACAAAGCCGCTTGCTTGCTCCCCCACATCAGCGGGGTGATGTGATAAGCTGAAAAGGCCTCGATGCTATGTAAGCGCTGCTCAGCAATAAGGAGAACATCTCTATATTATCAACAGTGTTTTCAGCACAAATCCAAAACACAGCCCCATACTAAATACTGTGAAGAAAATTAACTCTATCCTGGCCAAAACCAGCACAGCCAGCCTCATAGCTTTTAAAATGGCCAACAGAATGTCCCAGAAAACACTGATTTCTAACCTAAGAAAAACCTTTATCACCTTGCCATCCACTGAGGCATGTTCTGGCAGCAGTGCCCAGTTTAGATGACCCTCATGCTTCAGCTCATAACTGTGGTATTTTGGGGCTGAATATTTTCCTCAGGAAGCCAAGTCCTGTAGAAAATCCCTGACAAACAGCTGTTTTTTGAGCTATTTAAACATTTGGAAAACAACCTTTTACATTCAGGTATGTGGTTTGGCTTTATGTATATGCACTTGGTTTCATTTTCACCATTAACCCTGAGCCTCATTAATAAAAATGTCTTTTGGAGCTGAACTGTCAGACAGCCTTTCTTTGTGGCAAGAGTATATTTCCAACTTGACAAAAGGTCCCGCAGGAAAAAAAAAGCAGCATAGTTGGGGCAGCTCTGAAAGTGAATTTGACCTCATTTCCTCTGCACAGCAGTCCAGAGGTAAATCACCAGCATAACTAAAAATGACCCTTGGGGTGCATGCTGTAAATCCAGCCTTTTACAGCACTGCAGCCTTGGCTGAGCCTTACCTTCACATGGGTGCTCAACAATCCTGTGTGATCTGCTCTGGTGTTTTCTAGAGACCAGATCCTGTGTCTTCTGCTCTTTCTTAACTCAGACAAAGTTTCCATGAGCAAAACTTCCAGAAAGCGCTGAGTAAAAAGAGCTAGAAATTTTAAAAGGGCTGCAGTCAGAAGGGGGTAATTACAGCTTATGTGGACATGTCTGAGCTCCCTTTTGCCTCGTTCTAGGCCTGTTCAGCCTCGCAGCTTGCACACCATGGTCCTCTGGTTCTTCTCCCTTGCTGTGGAGCCTGCACGGTCCAGACTTTCTGCCCCACTGTAACTGCGAGTGCTGGAGGAGCCCCTGGCAGCTCAGCGCAGCTCCTGGCTGAGGGTCCCTGGTGCCACATGAAGCTGGGGGGCTGTGGTGGTGATGGGGCGGGTGGCTCTGGGTGGCTGCACCAGCAGCAACATGGGTACAGGGTGTTTCTTTTGCTCTTGGCATTGTCTGTACTTGTGAGGTATCTTGCACTTGTGCGGGACTTTGAATTCTCCTGGATTGTGCTCTAGCACCGCTTTGGGAATCCTGCCTCTGATCGTGGCCTCTTCTTCACAAAGCAGTGAAATTGGCACGTCTCAAGACCCCAACTGCTGCACAAAGGCTCTGAGCGTAGCTGAGCTGTTGCTGGTGGGAGGTGACACTTTCCTGGTGCGTTTCCCCCCGTTGCCCACTGCAGGATGCAGCTGCAGCGCAGGGGCCGGCGCTGAGACAGGGCAGGGCCAGAGTCTCTGCCTTACGGCTTGTGGTCCGATTCTACTCCATGTGCTTTGCCTGCTCTTGGCAGTGCTTCCCTGTGTTTCCCATCGCCATTTCTTTCTATGGCCATGGCAGTCTCTGTGTGTGACCTGGATCCCAATAAGAATTGCCCTTGATCCTGAATTATAGACCCTCGTCTTCCCAGAGGGCAGAGATTGACCCTTTCTTGAAAAACCAAACATATTTTCTTGTGAATCGTGACAGTGTGATTGCTGTGCAACAAAGGAGGGTGCCTTTTAATATTTCTCTGTCACTGTTCTTGCTGCTGCTGCTCGAATTTCTTTGGACGTGCAAGACGCTGCTGTTAATCTTCGGCAGATAGCTGGCTGGGATACTGGATATTAATGGGTTTGAGCAAAAATCCCTGGAAACGTTCACATTCCCCACAGTGTTTTTTCCCAGGCACAGTTTGAGCACGGGCCTCAGGAGATGAGCTGGGCCTCAGCGGGGGCGCAGGGGAGAGCAAACAGCGTTCCTGGGACATGAGGTGCAAGTCATCCTGTTCTTCCTTCTCTGGTAAATTCCCAGCTATCCACAGAGATACAAAACAAACATGTGCCTGTCCCTGCAGCGAGGGGTGTCCCTGGGACTGTTGCAGGGAAATCCCAACCGCGGGGCCCTGCAGGCCCTTACTGCTCTCCAGAGCAACACGCGGGTCTCCAGCCCGTGGGGTGAATAACGTGGCCGGCCTTCCTTCTGAGGCAGCTTGGGCAGGTGTGAGAAGTCCCTGTGGTGAGCGGGTCCCTGCTGGCTCCGTGCAGCACCAAGCACTTCTGCGGAGCAGTGATAAAATGGTGAAAGGGACGGGCTGCGGCGCGTGGCAGAGCTCAGCAAGCACAAACGCCCTCTGCGCCGGGATGTCCCCATCAGGGGATATCAGCTTTCGGCAGAACTGTTTCCCCAACAGGAATATTTTCTTTGTGTGTTGTTCCAGTGCAGGTTCTGCAAAGTCTCTATGACTCAGTTTTGGAACGAGAAAAAACAAACAAACAACAAACCCAAGCTTGAATCAGTTATTGTTTGGCTTCAGTTTCCTGTAAGCCAGGTGAGCAAAACCATTCCAGCTTCAGGAATCAATAAACTGACATCATGTTTAGCTAAAGTATGATCTTGTTCCTTAATCAAATACAAGGTGCTGCTGAAATTTATTTGTTCAGAGGGTTTTGCATTTCATTCAGCATGGTAGCAACCTCCTTTAAAAAAATCCTTTTACCCAAAATTGGGGTTCTATGTACCTGCTGCTCCAGGCAAGAGAAATAAGTTGTGATTCTCTCTCGATTCTGTTTATTTTCAGGAAACATACAAAGTTCTGTTCATGTAAACATATCCAGCAGCAAACAGTGAGTGGTGATTTCTTTGCTCTGAACCTCTTTTCAGCTTGAAAGCCTTGTCCACAGTTTTCTTCCTAAGGCCATTTAGGTATTGCTAGTCCTCGCCTATCACCTTTCTTCTTAAAAAATACACAACCTTTGAGAGCCATTTTTAACTGCATGATCCTTTGCTTGGAGTAGAGCCTATTATGTTTCATTTCCTGGATTTTGTGAAGGAGTTTATACATTCTTTTCAGGTATTTTAAATTGTCAGTTAAAATGTACCATTCTTATGAAAGCAAGACTTCTAATTCTGAAGCTGACTTACAAAATCTTACTTTGTAAAACTTAGAATGAAACTTCATTTTGTAAATGTAATATTCCCTGGTTCCACAAGCATGCTGACCTATCAAAGCACATATGAGAGAAAATAATCAAAATGAAAATGGAAACATTCCTGTGGGAAATTGATTCCAACAGCACAGCACTTTTCTAAGAATAATTATTGCACTGGAAGATGTTCAAAACTTGCAAGTTGCAACTAGGTACGGGATTTTGCTTTTTACCCTCTACCCAGACTTGCCCCAGTCTTTTTTTTTTTTTTTTTTTTCAGATAAGGAATTCTCAACAGCTTCTTTCAGTGTTGGTAAACTTTCATCTGAAGTGTTTTGTCCTTCAGTGCCCATCTTTCCACACCTTATTTTTAATTTCTTTTGAAACTAGGAAGGATCTGGAAATGCTTAGCAGTGAAATCTAATTGCCTCGAGAAGCTCATATTCTACTTCACTTGTGTCCTGGGTCCCCAACCTGGTGTGTGTGTGACCATGCTGTGACTTTTAAGTCGTTTGCTGCTTTATAGAAGATTATTCTCAGAAGAAGCAGAGGGGCAATGGCCTTTTGTAGTGCTGGAACTCAGCCAGTTCTGTCTGTTCTTCTCAAGATTTTTTTTTTCAGTTTGACCTAGCATCCTATTTTTCTGATTAATACAGAGAGAAAAAAATTATTTGTCCTCCTAATGGCTACAACAGTATGCTAGAAACAGAGGCAAACATTAGAAACCTGACGCACTACCTGTGGAACAGCTAATTCTTTAACTGTTTTGCCCTATTTAGGAGCCCGCGAAAGTTGGGAATTGGTTACCAACCTGGGGTCTCAGTGTTTGTGCAACCGTCCAGGCTTCAGGGCTGAGTGTTATTTTCTGGTACTGCAACTGGGAATGCAGCATTTTTGTGTGATGGGCAATACTGTCAAATATCTAGAGTATAATTTTCAAAGCTGTCTGTGTGACTTCAGAGGTCAGGTTCTATTTTTAGAAGTAATTTGTGTGCCTGGAGGTACACCTACAGAAGGACCTGGGCCTTTTTTGTACCTATCCCCAAAATGTACATCCTCAGAACTCCTGCCATGATGCTGCTGAGCTGCAGTAGTGCTGATGGCTTGTGGCTCTTCCATTTACTCCAGATAAATTCTCTGATAAACACCTGTTTACAGGCAAGCAGCTAGCATCTTGTCTGTGCCTGAGCCCTGCCAAGATGTTCCTTGGCCGCTTTGTTCTGTGGAGGCTCTTGTGACTGTTTTCAGACCAATTTCTTCTCTTGTAGGACTTGGGCAGAGTAGGGTGGCGACTGAAGAGGAGGTATTGATGTTTCTATTTGCAATAGCACAGTACTCGTTGGAGTGTGTGAGAAGCCAGGGTTCAAATTTCAAGATTCTTGAGAGGACTTGAAATCCCGATCCCAGCTGAGTTATTCTGGAGGACTCTTCTCAGCCGCTCTTCCTGAGCAGAACTGCGCAGGAGGCTTTGGTGTGCCTGGGCAGGGAGGGGATGAGCTGGTGGCTTGGTGGTTAGGCTGCTTCTACAAGGGGAAGGAAAACTGGTTAGAAGACAGTCCTCTGCATGGAGAAAATCTTCCCTGATTTGGACTGTGGTCAATTAAGAAATGTCCCTTTTTCCCCTGTTCCTGGGCTGCTGGTGCTCTCTGCTCTCAGCTTCCTTCACTCCGGTTCTGGACGCCTGGGTCCGTGTCCCGTGGCCAGGTGTCTGCAGTGGAAGGAAGGGGTTGCTGTTTGCTGTCCCTCCTGCTCAAGGCTGACTCACTTCCTGCCTTCGTAACTCATTTGAAACCTTCCTGTTTTCTTTAACTTCTAACTGCAGAGCATCTAGTGAAGCCATCTATGAAGCTTGTAACAGAAATTGTACTGTGCTGCCTGATACTACTTTGCATCATTTCTTTTCACTCAAGCTGGCAGATAGGGCAGCGGTAGGTTTTTTGTTTTTTTTTTTTTTTTTTTTTTTTTCCCCAGTGAAATGCTGCATTTATCTTGGTGAGAGCCGTTTGTCACAATCGCAGGGTGCAGGCGAGCCCAGGGCTCATTGCAAACAGGAGCAGGCATAGAGGTGCTGCAGGCCAGGGCTGAGGTGCAGCGATAGACCTGTGGGTGCACTGCAGTGTGTGTGGGGTCTGGCTGCGCTGTGCTGGATCCCACAGTGTTGCTTTCACAGGTGTTAAAAGCCAGTCACAGCAAAATAATTAAGTAAGTGATAAAACTGAGTAGAATAACTCTGGCAGGGTTAAAGACACTAGGACAGATAATCTGGCTGTCACGGGGCACCCTGAGCAAAGCTGCAGGGGTTGCAGGCTGTTCTGGTAACATCCAAGCCCTCTGTGCAGCTATGGAGCAAAATTCTTCCTTTAGGATAAGAAGTATGTGAATGTATGTGCACTCATGTACACAAACAGACTCTGGGGAGAAGGTTAATGCCTCTGTTTGAATCTCTGCAGGCATTTCCTGCTGGGAACACTTCCCGGTTTAGAAAATCAAGTCATGGAGGGTAGCTGCAGCTCCCCTGTTTTGGCATGTTCCTCCCTCTTTTGCAGGCCTGTCCAGGAGCAGAGCCCTGTGCCTTCTGAAGCCTGCACAGCTTGTCAGGAGTGCACAAGGGCTGTTTCTACCATCCCCTCTCGACTGCTGCCCAGGCATGCCTGACGTAGCTCTTCACTGCTTGCATGAGAAGCGGGAGCGCTGTGTCCTGATTTATACTCCCATCACAGTGCAAAGTAAGAATTAGCTAGTCAAATCCTACCTGGCTTGTGATATGACTGTAGCCTTTGTAAATGTGCAAAGTGATCTATGAAAGATGCATGATTTATAAAGTATTTCCTAGGTTTCTCTTTTGAATCAGATGGTTGTATTGGATATTAAAGTAACGAGAAAGAAAGCAGTAGGAGAGCTCATAAAATTTGTAAGTCAATTCAGTTTAAAGAAACCTGACAACCAGATGCAGAAAAGATAATACATCTATATTTGTATAGGGCTCTATATTGTAGGAAAAGGCCCACAGAACTCATGTCTCAAGGGAAACCACGTGAAAGTTTACTTTTAACAGTACTGAGGGAGAAAGTTCAGTTTCTTCAAAAGTAATGTGGGTTTTGCTGTAGTTTTCAATGGGACTAAGCTCTAGCTCCTCTTGGAATTCATAACTCATGGTATTATCTCACTGTCACAAAGAAATACTATAAGCAGGGATGGAAGATTTATAAAATCATGCAAGAAGTGACTATATGTCTACTGTGCTTTCCAAAGGCTATATTTTTGTGGAAGATAGTTTATATATTGGACTTGATTTATCTCTGCCTGCATATTTTCTACTTCTGTAAAGTTTTTAACTAGCTTGGGAGATGTCCTCCCTTCTGGGAGGATCTTCCTCCCCAGTGAAAGGAGTCAGCCCTTTGTATTTATACAGAATACAGTGAACAGCAATAAATAAATAGGAGAAGCTGGAAGTACCTCGTGGTGATGATACTGGCACCTGGGCTGTGTGTGATTTAATGCCTTTAGAAAGCACAGCCTGACCATGTATTGTGTTTCTGATAGTGCTGTAGTGTTATCTTGTTTGACCTAACATAATATTGCCTCAAGAAATTCCAGACACTGAGTTAGAGGAAGATCTAGACTTCCTGTGAAAAGACAAATTCTGTTAGTCAAAACTTTCTAGATGAGATGCTAAGATAATAATAACCATGCTGACTGATGTCAGCTGTCAAGAGCAGTGCACCGTATATTGTGTCTTCCCTTCTCAGTCACTGTGTACAAACTTTCATTTTTTTTCTTCCCTTTAGTCTTTGCTTTTGTTTCACAAAGCGAAGGGGAGAACCTGTCCTGTCATCTTTCCTTTCTAAAGGCAGTGTAAATGTTTAGGCTTTATTGGTCACTTTTTTGGTTTTGCATGGAAAATGTGCCAGGGACTGAGGAATGTGATCCTCTCACCAGGGGACCCAGGTCGTGTTTAGCTACCTTCTGCTTTAGGTTATCCATCTGTGACACACACACATAGTGAAACCTACCTTTTGGGACCCAGGAAACTTGAATAATATCTGCTTAAACCAGCAAGAATGTATTGGTCAGCAGGGAACAGATGAATTTAATTCAGTGTCTTTTACAAAGAGGCTTTTAAATCTGAGGATAGACCAAGGATGCGTTTTGAAAATTGTACCAGTGAGCAGTGCAAACACAGCTGAATCCCAGCCTGAAATGTGTCTGTTCCTCTCTTCCTCTGCAATGACTTGTGTAAATTCATTTAAGCATCCTTATTTATAAGTCCTACTAGGGCTTTTGCTTCTCTGTGCCCAAATTTGACCCACAGCCACACCAGGTCTCTCATGCCGCCGAAAAGCAAAAGCACAGTTCCAGATGCTTTTGAGACTTTGGGATATTTCCCTTCTGGATCTGGACTCAATGTCAATGGATCTGTCTTCCAGTGTTAATTACATATTTTAACATGGGTATTAAAATGATGAGTGGTTTCGTGTCTGAAACCTCTGCTCTTGTGAAAAGTATCTTGTGTATTAGCCTAGTTGGAGATCTGTAAACCAGGCCTTGGACTGAAATGAAAGATGCTACATACTTTTGCCCTGAATATGGACAACCTGAGCCTTTGTACTGACTCGGAGGAAGGTGGCTATTAAAAATAAATAACTTCCCAAATTTTCTCTTCTCCAAAGTATCTGGTCCATACATGAGCTTGTTTTTGTGGTAACTCGTAGGGTGAGTGCAGCAGAAAACATCAGAGCTCTCATGAAAAGCATTTGACAGGTTTTATGCTCTGGGAGTGGAAAGTAGATGAAGCCCTGACTGCTTGCAGATCTGCAATACCTCGGAAAACATTCCTAGTTGCTTCTAGAATCATAGATGGAGTGGATTTCTCCAAGATCTTCAGAAGTTTTGGGTGAAGGAGAACCTCCTGGAACGTATCCTAGAAGAGCTCCCTGGCCTGAGATGGAGAGCAGTGGCGTGGGAATGATCTCCTCTGGGTGAATCCCAATTCAGTACCCATCTGAATTGGAAAATATTGGGGGTTCTGACTGTGGTGGTGGTGGAGATTTACTCTTCCAGGGCTAAATCCAGAGATAAAAGAGTAGAGACTGCAATGAACAGCTGTGAAATGGGCTTGGAAATATCTGGTTAATGCCTGGTAAACAAGTGTAAACACTGAACAAAACGGGGATTGTCACACTTGCCAGCTTTGCTGGAGAAGCCTGTGGGATGAGTGGGCACCAGAGTTTCAAGCAATCCCTCTCTCTCTGAAACAATCTGCCTCAAGTTGACGGTGAACAGCATTGGGATGGAATAAACAATCTCTGCTGCTGCTTCTGCTACATTATTTGTTTGTGGATAAATAAAGGCATTTAATTAACCAGACATATAATTCCATTCCTTTTTAATAAGCTTGAATTACACATGCTGAGCATTTGACTGCAGGTATGGAAAAGCAGATTTGTTTATACCAGTTTTAAACATCAGTCAGATTATTTTGGATGCCAGTGATATTAGGCTACAAGTCTAATCTCTTCTCCTTTAGGGTCTCACTTTTTATTTAGATTTTAAAAACTGTATTCAAATGAGGTTTTGACCGAAACTGAATCACTATGTACTTGAAAGCTAAAGAGCTTATCAGGCATCTGATAATGTTTTCAGGATTTCCCCAGATTAGACCGCGGAGAGTACAGACAGGAAGCTGAAGTATTGAGCGCCTGACCAGAGCTTCCTCCTGCGCAGGAGTGGGGGTTTCTCTGACTTGAATCTTTAGCTCTGCATACATGGTCTGAACCTTGAAATCTAAAGGATAAAAAGCACCCAAATCCCCCAGTTGGGTCCTCCAAGCAAGGTGAATGGAGCGCTTCATTTAAGCCCCGCTTGCAAGGTCAGCAAAACAGTTCTCACCTCTCCCTGCTGCAGCGTTACCTTCCTGGCTCTTTATCAGCCAGGGAATCAGAAAGGGACTTTCCAGAGCTATAAACATGTGAGCTGAAGAGATGGAATGAACCCCTATGCAAATGAGTTTTGATTCCCTTCTCTTTATAAAGTTAAAATGTTTTTGAGAGAGAAACAGACCCTCCGGAATGTGGGTGTCCGAGGTGGTTACCTTGGACTGGCTGTATCTTTCTCCCGTCTGTCTGTCTGCCTTTCTTTATGCCTGTCTTTCCATTGTAGAGAACAAAGCGGAGTGACGTAAAATAGAAAATAAGAAATGCAAACCTGTGGTGACTGAAGAGGAGGAAGGAAAATGAAAAAGAAAAAGCTGAAGAGTGGGAAAAAGATAAAATAAAATGAATTTTGGGGATTCCACTGTGAGTAAGAGCTGAAAAAAATGTAAGCTGATTTATTACATGCTTATCTTCTGCCTGAGAGCCAGAACGCTTTGTATACGTGAAAGGTAACTTGCGCATTAAAGATTGAATCAAAATGCCAAATTCTTCCTCAATTCCTCCAGCTTTAAACCAAAGTAATTCTGTCAACTTTGATGGATTTACATTTTGTAGACAGCAGCAGAATCAAGATCAAATGTTTTAAGTCATTTTGAGTTATATTTATGCTAAAACGATAAGAAATTTAGGATGGTTTTTAAATACTCTTGTGTCAGGGAATCTGCACATTTTCTAATGCTTTCCTTCACTGGGCAGGAATTTTTGCAATTGTCCTTCCAGCTGTGTTATGAATTTTATTCTGAATCCAATGACAATTCAGTAACAAGGAGTGGTGGTAGCATTATGTGCATTAATATTTTCCTTGCATTATGATTTATGTATATTGTTTTTTTCTTTTAAAACTGTATCTTAACCCACTTAAATAACAACTACTTAAACAGGGGGAGGATGTGAGTTAATTGTTGTATGTATTTTTTTTCTCTCTCGCCATCAAATGCCACTGATTTTGAAAATACAATATTTGATTGCAGCTGAGGGGTTTGACTGGCTGTACCTGCTTTTCTTTCGCATTGATCCTTTTCTTTTTTGAAGATGGTTTATTTGTTTTAACTGTATGTGCCCTGAGCTTTTATTGGCATCCAAAAGTTCAGTTTATAGTATGGAAAAAAGGGATGAAGGGAATGCCACAGTTTTCCATGGTGGAATTTCCAACAAATTCCCTGTTGGGTTGGAAAGGTGCAGAGATGGATTTATAGGATCTGCAGGGTAAAGCAGCTCCCACCCCTCTATTAGCCCGATTAGAGTCAGGCAGTTACTCTTTTCTTTTTCTGAATAGTTTGCTTGCTGAAAAATGCAGTTTTGAATGCTAAAATTATCTACAAAGCTCAACTGTGTGCAGCAAATAGTATCAGGTAATATTTTAATATTTTCATAATTAAACCTTAATTTTTAATTTTAAAATACTGTTTTCATTTTCTTAATTGCCATAGTTTTGGTGCAGACCATTGTTGGGACCAACTATATTTCACAGTCATCTGGGAGAATGTTGAGATTTTATTTTCTGTGGGAAGTGGTGATGAAAACGTGAATTATTTTGATGATAAAATGTATACTTTTATGTCTTTTTATTGGTCAAATGAAACACAGTATCCATCTTTTCCTGTAACTCAAAAGGAAAGGAGAAAAGTCAATTTTCATCATTGAAATAGATTTTGTGTACAATGTTTGAACCAATTCCCTAATGTCGTAAGCAAGGCTTGAGCTGTTCTCTCTTCTGCAGCTTTTCAGGTATCCATACTCCACCTCGGTTTGCTGTGGGGACGGGGCTTCGCAGGTGCTTAAACCAGTTTTGTTGTTGGATAAGCAGGTCCCGGGGGCAGCGGGAGGTTGAGGATTGCTGTGATGGCAGGACAAGGGGCTCTTTGGCAAGAAAAAGGTTTCAAATATGTCAGTGAATACCTGAGAACTTCTTGGGGGGATTCATTAAGGAGAAGTCTGAAAAAATTGATTCAAAGCTGCATTTAATCCTTTAGTGGATACTGGATATCCAAGTCCCTACTGGCAGATCTAGTGATCTTATGTTAAAAGTCTGTACCTGCATCAAAGAACGTCTTTGCTTTTCACTGTAATTATTACTTCTAGTCAACATACATGACTAAATATTCTAGATGTCACTGTTGAATTTAAATAGCGCCTGAAATTATTTTCTTTAAGATGAGATCTGGTGAGCTCAAGGGGAACAAGATTTAAAATCCCGAATGGGAGGCGAGCGTATCCTGGAGGAAGGGAGCACCAGGTCCCTGCAGGCTGTGTCCACGTTCCTCAGCCTTTCCTAAGGGACCCCTTTGAAACAGAAATCCTGGACCACTTTGTGGGCAGGAGAAGGAGCCGTCTGCACCTGCAGGCAGCCCGGGCAGCATCCCGAGGCTGGTGCCCAGCTCTGCCCCCGGTGCTAGAGCATCACTGCCAGCGGGTGGGATGCACGGGCAGTTTCTCATCTTCTCGGTGAGGCTGCTCACGGACCAGTTTCTGGTGGCTGACGGCAGTGGGCCACAGGCTGAGTAATGCCATTTAAATAGCTTGCAGTGGTTAGGGTGCCCTAACTGGGTCACAATTCATTTCTCTCTGTCTATTCTATTAACTGTCACGTACCTTTGTACAAATTAGTTATGGCCAGTTTCCACAGCACTTGAGCTGTTTCATTATTCTGATGTTACGCTGGTTCACTTCAGTGAGTTAATATTGAAACAGGCCATGTATGTATTGGAAGTTTTCTATTCATAGACTACTATATTTTCAGTAAATACAGTATAGTTACAATATAGAATATAAATACAGTAATCTTTATATTTCAAATATTTATATATTGAACCTATTTGAAGAAAAAAACCCTCTGCTTTCTAATGGGTTACTAACATTACAGTTATTACAGAATAATCTCTTTGCTGGATGATCATCACATTGCTTTTTTAAATAATGGGATGGTTATAAAAAGGTGATTAATTAACGTTTGCCTGTTTGTTTTTAATTCCATGTACAGAGCCTAACTGTTTTGAGTTAGTAACATATAGTATAGTAGTTTTGTAGTGACAAATACTGTAAATATCTGTATACTTTACGCAGTTGAAATATTGCCAGTTCTTTTGAATTTTTAAAAATGTGGAAATTGGAGGGGAGCGAGAAATGGCCATCTACTTTTTCCTTTTTACTTTGTTTCCCCTCTTCCTATATTTTTGGTTGTTTAGATCACATCTGAAATGTATGGATTGATGAATCATTTTGAGCTCATTGCCTTCCATTTACCAGGAGCTGGTTCAGCTGAACATTTCATCTCACCCCCTGCCTGCGTGTTCACAGGCTGGAGACACACGGGTGTCACCTCCAGCATCTGCCGCGGGTTTGGTGACCAGATGTCCCAACCAAGGGAGGCGACATTGCTGGGTGTGGAGTCAGCTCCGTGGTCCAAGAGGTAGGCCTTTTCCTTCTGCCTCCGTGTTAGCCAGCTCCTGTGAACCTTCGTGTTTGTTCAGAGGAAAAATTTATCGCTGAAATGATAAAGAACAGATAGAGACGGATTTTCACAGAGCTGTAAGGGCTTGTAGCTTCTCAGTTCTCACTACCCTGATTAGCATGCTGAAAACTGGCTTTCCAGCTGTCCCTCGTTTCTTAAAACATCTGGGCATTGTTAATACAGCTGTTACTGCGGTCGTGTCAACACGCAAAATACGTGTTTTAGACCGTTTACATTCTTCTACACTGTGTTTCATCCTGTCATTTGAGAATATGTATATGTAAAAAAATTATGGAGCCCATAAATGTTTTTATTTCTTTTCACTACAAAAGACTTACTGAAATTTCCCCCAGGGCTGTGACCTATTCTGGCTTACTGAGAGTATAACTGAAACTATACTGTATTGTGACTCTACTGTGAGTATATGATATAGAGACTACTTAAAATAATACTCAGTATTATGAGTCTTTGTTATTATTGCTGGTGGCCAGAACTTTAAAAACATATGAAATAACATTTTCATTATGCAGTTTTCCATATTACTGTTTTAGCTAGCTGCAATGTATATATATATGGCCAACTAGGTGTAAATATGTATTTTCCTGGTGATTTATGCCTGGTATGTATTTTGCCATGTATTTTTTCTTTAAATTAGTGAAAAAATACAAAAACCATCAGTAAGTTTTAGGTCAAAAAATGAAATGGAATGTGCAATCATTTTTATATTTCATGAAGGAAAATGGTCTGTTGCACAAAGTACTGTGTTGTTGGAAAATGTGATTAAAATGGAGACAACAGAATTGAACCTTCAGATAAGCAGAGCGGAATAATTCTACAGGAGAGGAAATTGAATGTTTGTTATTTGTGACATAGACATTGGCAGCAGAAATATAACTACCACTTGAAATTAAAAATGCATCCAGGAAATAACTGGGAGTTTCAGAAAGCATATTGGGAACAAATGCACTTGCTTCTGCCAAGCCCCAAATATATGCTTGGGCTAATACCAATTCACCATGAGATGTGATTTTTTTTTTTTTTCCCAAATACCAATTAACCATTCCAGATTTTTTTAAAACTTTTTTTTTTCTGTTGTTTTTAATTTATGGTGGGGGGACAATGAAAGTGTCTGTGTAGTTTCGAGGCTGAAGTCATTATGGGCCTGATGCATTTAACATCTTGAAGGGTTCAGGAGAAGGAACAGGCAGTTCCTCGTCTGACATTGCTGATGTTCTTGTTGGTGTGATGAGAGCCCGGGATGTTTCCTTGGAGCAGGGTGTGCTTAACACCAACGTATCTACATCTGATGTGAACTGTTGGGTACTGGCAGAGTTTAGCTCAAGAGCAAAGCTTGGATGTGCTTTTTCTTTAAACTTTGGTCTTGGATTTTTCGGTGGTGAACACGATTTTTGTAGAGCCCGGAAAGATTAGTTTCCCCTCTGCATGTGAGCACTCTTTGCCTGTAAACCTGCATATTCACTTTCCTGGAAGGGATTAATGATATTTGAGGTGTGCTAAGATACTGGCAGTGTTTGCCTTGTACCCAAGCAATGGTGTCAAGACTTCCGTGTCGATCAAGAATTCCTGAGCAGACCCGTTCCGCTGTCAGTAGGAGGGATGGAAAGAGACCTGGTCAGTGTGGAAAGGGCTTGACTGTTTTTGATGTGATGTGGTGTAACCCTGAGTGGTGACAAGGCAGGCTGCCCATGTCCAGCACACCATGTAGCTCCTATGGAGCAGTGAATCGGGGAAGAAATTTGAAGCACTGTGGAGAGCAAGGGAGGCTGCTTGCCCCAGGCAGAGGGGGGACAGCCTGGCCAGGGGATGCTGTCTCATGAGAAAGTTCAAGCAAAGTGGGAAAGAGGGAAGATCAAAGAAATGGGGATATTTTTAAAATGAAAAAGACCAGAAAGGTCAGGTAAGGGTTTTAAAGGTTAGTGATCTGGGTTTTAAATGTTGAGACCTGGGTTCATCGTGCTGAGCAGAAGTTTCTGGCTGCCCAGTGCCCCAGCAGCGAAGGTTCAGGCGGGTGTGGGGCTGGCGATCAGCGACACCTGGCAGGGCTGTCACCGGGGCTGAGCGACACCTGCCCGCTGACAAGACACCCCGCGGCGCTCACAGTGCGGTGCTCAGAGCACACAGCCCACGGCCACGCTTCGACACCCTGCGCTCCCTGCAGCACAGCACGACGGTTTCAACCTGAGAGCTTCTGCTGAGCTCATGTGTGGCTGCCTCTGGTGCCACTGCGGTCCTTTCTGTTTTCCTTCTTTTTTTAATCTCAAGGTCATCTTCCATTTTGCCCCCTCGTTTCAACTAACCAGATGCCAGTGTAGCTGTGAGATATGTATTTTTCCACTAGCTGTGGGGAAAATGTATTTAACTAAGTAAGAGTGAAGAAGATACATTACGCTCCTAATGAAATGTGGCCATATTTTACTTCAAGTTCCCCATTGGTGCTAATTAATTACCACCCATGATGAGCTCATTTGAATAGTATCTGGATTTCATGTGAAGCTGCAGTAGATCATTGACTGGTTAAGAAGCATTAAAATCTCACTCTGGTTGTATGTTCAGATGAATGTTGATGTATTAAAAAGAAAGGTAGTAATGGCAACGTAGAGAATAAAAGTATGGGATGATGAGGAAAATGCAGAGAATTTACACATTCCATTAACTTGATGGCTTGAGGATTTTTATGTTCTTTTCCTGTTAAAACATATTTAATTCAAAAGGAAAGTTATGGAAGAACAGTCTTCAGGCACTTAACATTACTTAATCACTCTAAAAAGGTTTGCCTTTTGGTGTAGCAGTAAAACTTTATACGATGATTGCCTATTAAGTATCTGTCCTGTAGGAACAGTTAATTCTGGTGTTATAAGATCTCCAAGCTATGAGGTACTTAGTGACCTTCCTGGAATAGGAAAAAATAATATTTTTTTTAAAAAGCAGATTTATGGCCTGTTGAAAAGACTCACCTCCTCAGTGCTCTTGCAGAGGCAGAACAATATAATTTTATGGGCTGTCTCCTTTGCAAATTCATGAATTTAATCCTTGAGCAAATGAGTTCTCAGAGGGAGGTGGGAACTCCAGGAGTGACACTGAAATGACAGAGGATGTCACACGTGAAGCTGATAAAGGGTCAAAGCAGAGCGTGGCTGAAACTGGCACCATGTCTTTTTATAAGATCAGGGAGAACTAATGTACTGCAACAACATTAAGCTCAGCAGGCAAATTGAGAGAGTTTGACTGTTTTTCCTACCTAGTTGAAAATCTTCTAAAGCCAACTTGCCTTGAAAATGACTGTGGAATTATGATGGACCAGCCCACACCTGCCCTGTAGGAATTTCACTAAAACACTGGTAGAGAGCTCAGCCAGGCTGTCCTCCCCGGGAAGACCTTTGGGTCCATCCCAGAGCTTTGGGAGGCAGTGGGGCTGCAGGTTCCTGAGCGTGACAGAGCCACCTTAAAGCACAACCATCTGTGGCCCTGTCCTGGGGACGTCTGCTCCCCAAGCTCATCTCCCTGAGAGGTGGCAGCTCTGCAGGCGCTCACCCGGGCAGTGGGAGAGGTGGGTTTATCTTCCCGTGACCCCAGGGCTGGGGAGCACCCCCTGCACCCAGCGCTCACTGCCCTTCTGGTGTGGCTGAGGGCTGCTGTGCTGGGGCCACCAGCACCGCCTGAGCTGGCCCAGAGCTGCCGCTGGCCCCTTTACTGTGTTTTGTGGAGGGGGATTTAATTTTTTTTCCTTGCCATTAGAGTGCCTGGTTGTGCAATGCAAACGAGTGGCCAAGTGAGGTGTCCCCAGCTGTGTGTGCAGACCACACTGGTGCCCCGGTGGTGCCAACTCCTCCTGGGCACCCTACAGAATCACAGAGCACTTAACACAGGTGAGGGGACTGTCCCAGGGACTCGGCACATCCGTCCTTTATTCTTCCCGACCCTTTATCTGCTTTACCGTGTCATGTTTTCATTGATGATTGTTTGATTTTCTATTTTTTTTCCTGCCTGAGACTGGAAGAGTGATTACCACAGAAGGGCAGGGCTGCTGGTGAATGTCTTGCTAAATGTCAGCAACGATCTTCTTAGCAAGCAGTACTCCAGTGACCTGGCAGAAAAATCAGACAAGCAAAATTGATTGCTATGGTATCCTATTTCATAATTATTTGAGGACCTTAACAAGAAGTTACTTTTGTTAATCGGATTTTTCTTTCCTGTAACAGAAGTTGTACAGAGCCAGCCGACAGATCAGTGGGACTGAACGGGGCTGTGGGCGCCACAAGAGAGTTACTTTGCAAAAACGTTTGTTTAGGGGTTTCCCTCCCAGCAAGAGAAATAGTTAAAGAAGCATATGTTTAATTTCTGTTGGTTGGCTGACTGGTTCTACAGCCTAAGAAAACAATTACAGCCATGAAGACACGGGCAGGCTGTTGGATGCCGCAGCAGCAGAGCTGCTGGAAATCTTGCCAAGCAACGCGCTGGGCCCGGAGCCTCCGCTGGGCTGGCTGCGTGTGTCGCTAGTTTAGCTGAAAAAGTGGCACTGGATGTTATCAAGTATCATTCATTGCAGTTTTCTCAGATATTTGTTGTTCATTTGAGACAAAGGTTTTAGAGATAAATTTAAGAGCTCTTCCTAGTTAAATTAAATGATTTAGAAAACCAGATAGTAATTGCTCCGGGACAGGTTGTACAAAGAACCAGGTTTTCCCAACCACGCAGTGCTGGCTGCACGATCACTGGTACTCCTGTCTTCAGCTGGACAGAGAGCTTTGAATTTCTGCTAGGGCCGAACAAAATTTTGGTTGCGATAAGTTGGGCTTTTTCTAGTCAAAAAACCTGGAAATATTTTACAGTTTTAAATCAAATTACTTTCCCAGGCAAAAGCTAGAAACTCCTCGATGCTTTTTAATTTTCACTCAACATTTTTATTTCCAAACAATTTATACTTATTTATAATTTCAGAAAAGCAATACTAAACCAAAATAATTAATTCTCTTTGAACCATTCTGTTAAGTACATTTACTTAAATTTAGTTATTAAGGCTAAAAGATTTAATCTGGAATCTTCTTGACCTCCAAATATTTTATTACAGACCAAATATTTCTTTTCATCGAACCCAAAGGGATTTTTTGTGATACCTCATCTCACTGGAACATAAAGAAATATGTTTTAAATGGTCCATATAAATCTGATATTATTTTTTTATAACTAAACCAGCACTGTTTATACATGGTGCTGTGCAGACATAACATCTAATTTACAGATGAATGCCTCATCCAGCATTTTATCCCATCTGTTTTTTCTCAAAAATTCCAAGTTTGGGGTATGCAGTTTAATGAGACTTGTGACTTCTCTCAGGCTTGTAAGAAGCGACGAGGTGTTTCCTGTCTCAAATGTCAACTTTGATCTTCAATGCGTCTGAACAGTGTTGATCTGTAGTCCAGTGCTCCTGCCTTTGGGTAAGATTGCCACCCTGGGATGAGGTTGTCACATCAGACCAAGTTGCGTCAGGACACAACCATGCAGCTGTAATACTGTTTGCCTTTTTGCCACTCGGACTCTGACAACTCTGAAGGGCTGTACCAGTGCCACTTTTCCTTCTTTTGAGTTTCTGGATGGATTATTCTGTTAACAAAGACTGCTGTGCAGCTCTGGAAGATTTTACCTCCGTGTCTGTGTCATTGTACTAAAAAAAAAAAAAAAAGGAAGGAAATTTATAACTTACCTCTTTGAAATTCTCAAAAGCTTCCAGAAAAGTGCAAAATGTTATACTGTTATACTCTTTGGATATAAATTTCATTTTTTTATTACTGAGAATTCTGCTATGTGTTAAGGCACATTCTGTCTATGTGTGTGGGCACTTCTGGTGCCAAAAGAAAACAAAAAATAGCCTGTTTTTCAGTATATATGTCCTTGGGCCATTATTCTGTGTCTGACCTACAGTCTGGGTAGAGTTGTTTTGGCTGCAGTGAAGGTTTCACTCTTGTGTTTTACAGCACCTGGAAGGCGGCCAGGCACTGGAGAGAGCGAGCAGGAGTATGAGATACTACTGTGCGTCAGGACAGCCTTAAAATGAATGTCGTGTATTCTCAGCTTTGAGAACTGAATTCCATGGGTTGTAATTGAATTCGCTGTCAGACCCATGGGGCTCAGTTCTTCAGCTTGGATATTTCTGTCTTCACATGCACAGGAGATCAAAGAAGCACTTGATCATTTGCTGACTCTTCTGGATGGTGATAGCAGCAAGTAGGAGAGAAAGAATAACTGATGTGAATCATTTTAACAGAGAGGTTTCATTGCAGAAGCCAGGTTGTCTCACATTAAATAGCTATACAGTGATGGAATCTTTTCTTAGCTGATAGGCTCTGTGTCACTGCTTGCTGTTTAATTCACTCTGTTCTTTCAGTTTTATCAAGGTTACATATAAATCCCTGAGATACTGTTGATTGAATGATGGTCTCTAAGTATTGCAAATTGGTGCAATGCTCCTAATGACAGCTGTGGTGAGCTGCACTACAACAGTGACACCCTGAACCTCCCCAGTCTGAGCGCCAGGTTTGCCGACTGATAATCTGCTGTAACCTCCTCTGCCCGCTACCACTGCTGCACAGTTATTGTTTCTTTTGCCTTTGTCTTATGCCAAATACCCATTTTCAGAAAAAAAAATTGTAAAGAATATGCATTTGTACCAGCCACTGACACCCTTGCATAAACACAGATTTGCTTTCCTGAAGATGATAATGTGCTCCCAAAGTGTTTGGGTTAGGGAGATTCTAGTGTAATCAGTGATGGTAATGTATGTGCTCAGCAGCACAAGCTTCCCCTTATAGGGGAATTCATTTAAGTCACAGCCTGATGTTTGTTTTTCTCGAAGGATGTATGTTCGAATTTTTCATTCAGGCATCAGGAAAATAATATCTGTGGTCTTTAAGAAGAGTTATAATTACCAATGAGCTTTCCACCTCTTTCCAGCAATGATAATGCCTTCCTAAATTACATTTTTCCAAATCAGTAAAGTGGATCATGCACTGATCTTATCCCCATGGTGCAATGCACTTAAAAACACAGAAATATTAAAATCCCACAGGTGCTGGAGCAGCGTGTTCAGCTAAGTAGCTTAAAACTGTCATATGCCTTTTATTCTGAAAATGTATTTACACTAAAAATAATCAGATATAATTGCTGTTGCCTGTGGATACAGATGTACCTTCACATTGATGTGCTTTTCATATAAATTATGGTAGGGGTTGAAGAGTTTATTTGTGGCTGTCTGAAATGTATCATGCTCATCAGTCTGGAGATTATAGTTCTTGGAAGACCTCACCAGTTCCACTGGCTCCCGCTGTAGGAATATCCAAGAGTGAGAAATGCACAAAGCAAAGGAAGATATTGAAGTTTAATTTTTTTCATTTCCTCTATCATCCCTGCCAGAAAGAAGAAATGAAATTCCAGGTCAGAGTTAGCAAAATCTGCTAAAGAAGAGAGAGTGAGGGAACAGTTTTGCAGGATGTCTGATGCAGACAGCGCAGTGGATATTAGATGGCTGAAGGCGCAGAACTTGATCCGCTCCCTTCACTATGAAGCCCAGCCTCCAGGCAGTGATGCAGCAGAGAAGATGATGTGTGTACAGCGGTAACCACACAAGACTATGGGCCAAATCAAGATGGTCTTTGCTACAGGAGTCTTTGCAGTCCCATCTCTTTAAGGGCAGTCCTCAAAACACAGCGTAAGTAATGCTTTTTTTCTCAGAAGTCTACAGTAAGTCATGAAATAATAATAGCATTATTGGCGTTATCTCAAATTAAACTTAAGTAGATAAAACATGGAGGCGTTAACAAGTCATCACCACGTGAGAGGACAGATAACAGGGCTACTCTGATAATGGCTCATGCCTGCAATCGCAGGAGAGCCGAGGGGGTTCCCATGGTGGGATAGAGCTGTGCACGTGTACCCCCAGGTTCCTCACTCCCTACAAATTCACACACCAGGTTACCACACCTTGGGTGAACTGCAAATGGGACAACACTGCCAAATAGTTGGTAGCTACGTCTGCGTGACTCTGAACCTCCCCACGTACCGTGGGCTGCCTGTGTCTAGGTGGAAGTCATGAAGCTTCTGTTGAGCTCTTGAGCTCCAGCTCTCCATGAATGTTGGGCTTGCATGTGGGAAAAGAGTCACACGGCCCATGTGTAATGAAAAAGTAGTTGGTACTTGTGCCCTGAGCAAGTGTATATTCTGGTCATAGCTGTTCGTGTGAAGGTGAAGGAAAGAGCTGTTCCCAGAATTCATTATTCTCAAGCCTTTTTTCTCTCAAAACTGCCTAGGTGCTTTCTGTGCTCTGCAATTGCTGCTGGGTGAGAGAGAACAGTTTAAAATGATTAGGCACAGAGCTATTTTGAAAGCAGAAGCAGGCCTGCCTCTCAGCCCCGCAGTGACCGACCATTCAGTGTACTCTTCCTTTGCTACAGGCTGCACAGTCGCTCTCGAACCTTGCTTGCCCTGGGTGACAAGGCATCTTCTTTTTGGATATTCTTGGGATCTTTAAGCCAGATAAGTTTTCAAGTCCCAGGCTGTCCTACTGACAGTGCTGTGTCTTTCCAGCCGAATAGGGTGTATTTTTAGCATGCGGTTTCAAACCGACGTACCTCCTTTCTGCCTGATGCTGCTGCCCTGCAGTATACACATGTATTCTACTTCTCTGTAACCAGGGCAGTGCTCAGGGTGCCCCCGCGCAGCTCACAGCCCAGCCAGCCTGCACGGGGATACGTGCCTCTCGGCACACCGGGGTAATGCAGTGTCACACTGCCAAAGGTAAAGCGACTCGGTGACTCATTTCCCAACACTCTGCCAGATGTACAGCCCGTTATGTGTATTGACTGATACAAGTCCTTGCTGAATTAACCAGCTTTGTGCACAAGCACCAGAAGTGAAAGCATCACAACTCCGATGGCTGCATCTCTTCTGAAGGATTTTCTCATCTCCTGTTCCCTGACTTACAAAGCTTTAATCTGGTCCTCTAAATATTTCATTTCAGAGTGAAATTCTGATTTTTCATTGTACTTTTTTTCCTCTTGGCAGAATCATTCCAGTGAATTCAGCTATATTTGTTAGTGCTGCTGTAGATTTGAAACTCGATTTGGGGGCAAGTAAAGCACATACTAGAAAGATATACCCTCTCTATAAGTTTTTCAAGCTGATCTATGCCACCTTATAGTGCTTATTCACAGGTCTTACTGTTTATCTTGTTCTGAATAAACCAATGGACTGAATTCCCCTGGCACAGCTCTGGCAGAGCTGCAGGGCTACCTTCATTTTGCAGATGAATAAACTGAGAGTCAAAACACTTAAAATGGAGAAGCAGCCCCGAACTCTGTTGCATGCTTGTTGCTCTTCATTTGTGGCTTTCTGCTTACAAACAAATGAGGACAAACACCTACACCCTTCGTCTTCTGATGTGAATGTGCCCCAGTGTCACCCACTGCTGCTGTTTGTGCGCTTTGCTGCCTCCCGTCCCTCGGCTGACATTCTGTCCCCACTTCTTGCTCCTTTATGCCTCTCTTGGGGCACCTCTCTTGTGGGGTTTTTTTGGCTTTTCTCCCCTGTATATTCTGGGATTTTTTTTTTAATTTTAATTTTAATTTTTATTTTTTTAGCTAATCTCCCAGGACTCTTTGCTCCCTGCTTCAAGATAGTGCTTGAATCTGGTGAAAAAAACAAACTTCCTGAGTGCTGGAGGGGCTTGTGCTCTGCTTCAGAAACAGAATGGAAATAAAGGGCAAAGCAACGCAGAGAGGGGAGTGGACAGAGGCAGAGAGAGAGGAGCTGCTGCAGCAGTACCAGGTCTGCAGGTGTTTGATGTTTTGCGTTGCAGGTAAGCTGAGAAAGATGCCCCGTGGCATCAAGCACCGCTCCCTTTTGCTGCTTCCCACCCATCAACTTCTCCTTAAGCCTCTGCATTTGTTCTTTATACTATGTGTGCCTTGTCCAGTGAATGCCAATGAGGTGTTAGTGCAAACTGCAGACAGACGTTTATTCTCAGCAAATGTTCTTAGGCCTTTTCAAATGAGTGGCTGCGCATTGCACACTCCTGCAGAGCCGGCTCTATGCGTGCTGCCCTTTGGTACCCCAAGACACGACAGCTATTGCCAACTATGCCTCATCTTTTTGGCTAGTAACCCTTTTTGCTTCCAGGAAAATGATGAGTTTATGTCAGGTTCAGTAATCCTGATGTCTGCACCGCTGAGAGAAATAGCACTTTAATGTGAGCATGAGTGTGCATGTGTATATATGGAAACTACCGCTTTGACAAGCTTCTCATCTGCCTTGGAAAAGAAACAGCAGGGCTTAAAAGCTGTGGAGTCACAATAGGCTGACTAAGGTCACTAGTTTTCAGTGACTTACAATCTGTTTTTCTGGCAGCCAAACCATACAGCAGGTTGTGCTTTATTTAATCTTCTGTTTCTTTCCTTTAAAAAAGCTATACGTCAGAAAAGTTAATACCTAAAGATATCCTGGAAGGTCTGTCCCTTTGACAAGATACATACACTCTGTTCACTGGCATCCGTCCCTCACGCTGCTGTACCAGCCAATTTTTGTACTAGGAAAGAGACATTTTAAATCTACATTAGTTATTTTGAAAGATATGTGCTAGGTTGTCTTTCTGGTAGTCATCCTTATTTCCCATTTTCTGACCATTTGTTGCTGAAGCAGGCTGTGCCATTCTTTCACTGAGGGGCTGAGATGTTTCTGTCTGCCATTAAGTATCTAAAATAACGGAATTTCCACTGTTTTTTTCTTTTCTGTGTTAAAGATAGGACTTACACTGCCTCAGCTCTTATGGATCATAGAATCATAGAACAGTCTGGGTTGGAAGAGACCCTGAAGATCAGCTAGTTCCAATCCCCCTGCCATGGCCAGAGAACTTGCAATAGACCAGGTTGCTCAGAGTCTCATCCAACCCATCCTTGAACATTTCCTTGAATACTTGGAATTAGTTAGAAGAATCTGCCAAGATAAGGTTTTTTTACTTTCATTTTTTATTTTTTTAAGGTTTTCTCTGACTTTCCTTGGCTTTTTTTTTCCTTTCTCTTTTACTCTGCAAAAATTTGTCTACTACCTCCTGAAAAAAACTATTGATTTTGGAACAAATAAACACAGCCATGGGGGAAGGGAGCTGTTTCATTTCAAGATGTGAAGGAAATTTTAAAATCAGATTTGAAATAAAAATACATTGCCCAGAAGATTCGTCTGTATAGATCAATATCTGTTGCTTGCCTGCAATCTCCGCTGCTGTGCGGGCGATGGCAGAGCAGCACAAGCCTTCGTGCATTGCTGCCGAAGTGCTGAGATCTCACACAGCGCTGGCAGCATTTGCTGGGGTGCCATCAAATAAACTAAGGGCAATATTTTCTTTAAAAAGCAGAAAGCGTATTGGAAGTTTGTATGCTGTGTTTGTGAAAATCTCGGAGTCAGTTGATTAGGAACTTGAAGTTGGTCAGACTCCTTCCAGCTTCCCCACTTCACCCTCATTTCTGCGTGATACTGCAGCTGCTCTGATGAAAAACAGTTATTTAAAAATTTGCTTGTAGCTATGGCAACCTTCATGCACTGTATTTCAATTGAAACTCTAAAACAGCAGCAGAAGTTTCTTAATAGGATATTTATGAAGATATTAGCCTTTGTATGTTTTAAAATGAAAATATTCCATTTTTAAAGGGGAGTTATCAAAATCTCAGTGATTTTGGAACTGCATTTTTGTTGTGAGTGCTGCTGCTTAGGTGTGGGGGGTATATGTGTGTGGTTTTGTGTTGTTTTTTTTTTTATATCTGGTGTGTGTGTGTTCTGTTTTATTTAAGATTCCTTTGGTTGCTTTAACTCTTGAAAGCCTGAGACCTGGAGCACTTTCCAGACAGCTGCTCCTCCTGTCTGTGCCTGGCCTCCTGCTCTCTCTAGCAGACGACTGGTTTTGTAGTGCCATGGTGGAGTGACAGGGTGACCAGTTGTGTTGGGACCAGGCTGGTGGGGCTGGAGCATTGCCAGGGTGATTTATTTAGCCCTTTGCCCATGCAGTTGCCAGGTGTCTGTCTGCTCCAAGACAAGCAAATAAATGTGCTTGCAGTTGTGTTATTTAGTGCCTCAATGATATTTCCGTGTTTCTTCTCAAGGGCAGCAGCTTTCATGGTGCACACAGTTTATCTAGGTACAGCCACAGTAGATTTTAACCTCACAGACAACTCGGTGTGCTAGCTGCACCTCAGAAGGGTTAAATTTACAAAGCTGCTCTTTTTCTTTTATTTTCCTCCCTCTTCTTTTTCTCTGGGTATTCACACCTTCAAAATCATGAGGATAAAAATTAAGGAAGCCTTGCTGAGACCTATGCTCTGCTGCCCTAAACCCCCTCAAGCTGTGATGATATGTTCTGGTGCCTCCGAAGTGTGGATTAAGTCTAATTAATGCTGTTCCTTAATCAATGATTTTGACACAAATGCATCGAAGGGATTTATGTAATTACAGCTGAAACAGCAAGGGCTTTTTGTGAGGAAGCTCCCAGTGCTGTGGTGGAGAAGTTTGCTCCTAGTGATGGAGTTTTGGCGTCCAGACACTGCAGCTGTGTGACTGTCCCATCAATCTTGGTTTTTTGTTTGCTTGGGCAGGTTTGAATCTACTGGTTTGCACTGGAACATACCTGAGATGTGGACAGGCACATTCCTCAGGTAGCACAAGTTGTTATAACTGAGTATTGGCACCTTTTATCCCTACCAACAGAATTATTCCTGACCCATACAGTGAAATGTTCTTTTTTGGAAATGCCTCACAATAGGCTATAATGAGCCAGCTGGCGAGGTGTTATCAATGTATGCAAAGAGGATTTTTGTATTTCTTTATTCTAATCTGTAGGAAAAAAGAGTTAAATTGATCACATTCCTCACAATACGTCTAAGAGAAAATATGAGCGGGATATGAAACATTCGACACCCTCTGGCCCTCCCATTCTGCACTGCAGATGACTGACTTTGTCTCCACCCTCCTCCCGGCACAATGGACATCATCCGTGTGCCACGTCTATTAGTGTGATCAGACAAGACAGGACCAGGACACAGAAGAATATACACCCATTCGATAGGCAGGGCTCTAGAAGGGGAATTGCACTGCTGCAAAAGAGATTGAATTAAATGATGAAACTTTGCAGTCCATTGACTGTCCTAAACCAACTACACTTTATTCAGAGTGGTGAATCTGTAATGGAGATTGGAAACACTGCCAAAGGGGCTGGAATTACATCTGTACTGGAATGGGAAGTTTCCGGTTCAATAAGAAATGAGAAGGATCAAAGAAAATTAGACTGGGCGGGGTCTTTAGAAATCCTCTAGTGTAGACCATACAATGTGCTGAGAGGCATTAACACACACCAGGGAGATGCAGGGCTTAGGTTTAGGGCTGGACCTAGGCTCTAGCAGTTTTGTGTTGTAAAATTTCCCTGTCACAATACAACCTCATATCAAAGGATTTGCACAACCCTGTGTACTTTGGCACAGAGGTGCAGGCACAGGAATGAGCAGAGCTGCCCATCCTTTGCTGAGTACCAGCGAGATCCTCTGTAAACCAGCGCAGCATGAAAGAGGCTGGGGCACAGGGCTGCAGAGAACATCATCCAGTCACGTCTGTCCTCTCTTCCACGGGACCTTATGCAGGTAATAACTCGGTCAGCCCTGAGGATTAAGGCTCTTCTGCCTTTTTTGGGAAGCACAACATGCAGTATGCAAACACACAGGGCCTCATGCATTGCCATCCGTATGCTGCGGATACAGCAGAAGCAATGCCAAACTGTGGATTAAAATAGCATTAACACTGTCTACTTCGGGACATTGTACTGAAGCAGTTGTACCATGAGCCAAATCTTTCTGACAAAAGAAAAAACGTTACCTTCAGTTTGCATAGAGGCAGCCAAGAAGCTATGTCAGAAGCTATAGCTTACCTAGTTTTGTTTTTCTGGTTTGTTGGTTTTAAAGTCAAATTGGTTGCTTTCAGCAGCTGTCAAAAGTGAACACAATAAGAAGGCCAAAGACAGGGAATGATGCTGGGATATTTTGCTTCAGTAGGATCTGTGCCCTTTGTAAGTTAACTTGCAGCTGGCGATCCACTTTTGCTTAGATTTCATTTTAATGGGGATTTTCTCAGTTTTTATGATGCTAAGATGTAGACAGATCTAACTGTTTTCAGCAATTCAGTGCTTTTAGCTGCAAAGCTGTAATGGAATGAAAAATGCAATTTGGAAAGGAACCAACAATGTTTGTTTTGTTCTGTAGTTTCCCACTGAAAAAAAGGAGGCGGCTTTTCCCCCCACTATTCAAAACACAGAAACAAATTCTAACAACAGCTCACAACTGGAAGGAATTAACCAAGTGAATACATGAGCTACAACTTGTGAAAAGCTGTTTTCAAAAACCATTTGAAGGAATCACTGCACCGCCTCATTCCTCACCGGGCTGTCCTGCTGCTGGAGCCGCTCGCAGCTGCCTGCATTGCTCTGACCTGCTCCTGCAGGATACTCACACTGAAACAAATGTGCAAATATTTACAGGAGTGTGGCAGTTGCACTTCCCCCCCCACGCCCTGAGAACTGGTGTGGCAGTCGCACATCCCCCTCTCAGAACTGGGACCTTCAATGGGGCAGCTAATGGCTCTTTGTGAGACCCAGAGTGGGTGGGCAGGGTCGTCAGCAGAGGAGAGACCCAGAGTGCCCACAGCTGAGAAGCTTCTCGAATGCCCACAGTCTGGGGGGAGCGCAGAGAAGCCAAGACGCTTCTGGAATGTCCACAGTCAGATCTGAACAGACTATAAATGGGGTTCCCGCCGGAGACCCCCTGTGTGTGGTCTCCTCGGAGCTGCGGGTCTGTCGTGCTGCCGGAGTCCCTCCTCTTAGACGGAGAAGCCGCCTGACGTAACCTCCCAGGATGGGGAGCGCCTCACCTCCGCGTGTGGGTGAGTGATAAATTACTGAATATATGCTTTAATAAGCCCTTGCTGAGACAGGCAAGTGTAAATGTCCCCGCTGAGGCGGGCGAGTGTAACTTCCTTGCCTGAGACAGGCAAGTGTAAAGTCCTTGCTGGAACAAGCAAGTGTTTATCTCTTATGGGCAAAACGAGGCAGACCGGGCTCTGGTTTATTTTCTTGTGGGCGCGTGTATGCACACTGTGGATTCTCATTATTCTTATTTCGCTGCACCCCAAATAATCTCCTAACCTAATATTCGAACCTGTATCTTATGTTATCGGAGTGCTATAAACCCCGTTTCTAATCGGTTTATTTGCAGTACTTTTCCAGCCAGAATAAAGTTTGGTTTGGACCTTGTTGTCCACCTAAACTTATTTTGGGGTGCCTCCGTGACAAGGAGCCTTTAAAAATCCATCTTTCATCCATCTGACTTCCTCGTTTCAGACATAATGCGATGCTTCCACCATATCTAATTCTTCTCTTATTTGATAAAGAGTTTTAAGACCTATTATGCTCCATCATTTCACAGGAGCTCTCCAGCAAAATCTAGTGGGTTGGTAACTTTGAAATTCATCTCTATAATTTTCTTAGTTAGCATTTAAAGTTTCATTATTCTATCCTGGCTAGACACACAGCAAGCTCTGGCCTTATATTTCTACTGTTTCATTTTACTTTCCTTCAGGGTTTTTTGTCTTTCCCCTTAATCTTGCAGCTTGCATTAACAGGGAAAAAAAATGCTCTGAAGTTCTGGTTAAATAAAACCATCTCGTTTTGAGGTCCAAGAAATCTTGTGATAGAGCCTAGTTCTCTGATGCAAACTCCTCAAAATTGGCTGAGAAACTGGAAATGTATATATTTATTTGAGCAGAACAAATATTTATAGGAGCCTTAGAAGCTCTGGCTCCTGCCAACTGGAGCCTTCCTGGCAGGTTGGCCCTTGCCTGTGCAGGTGGGAGCAGGACAGAGACGGGGGAGAATTAATGCATTTAAATGCATTTAATATTTCGGGGCTTTTCCTTCCTTTCTTCAGAATAGCAAGAGAAATTGTGAAGCTCGTTTTACCCATTAGAGGGCAGAAATGTAACAGCAAAGAGCGTGCAAAGACTCGCACAGTGAAGCGGGGCCCCGCAGAGAACCCTGCGCAGTCTGGATGGGGATCTGTGGTAACACACTCCTGGTTTTGAAGAAAAATAAGGATTTTAGTTTTAGATGGGGAAGGCAAGAGGAGGGAAAAGGGTGCAAACTGTAATGGGGGCATATAATGAAACAAGTGTCTGTCAAGCATTTTTAGCAGGGAAAATCAGAGAATAAACCTTCGCCAGTTAATTTGATAGAATTTGTGAAAGAGAAGGTGCTTCTTTTTAAAATATTAGTTTTATCAAAGAATTTACAGGTGGTATTCGAACAGGGGGTGAAGTCAGTACAGGGATGCTTTCAAACCCATTACTTCCACTGACTGGCACTGGGAATTTGTCTCATTCCTTTCCTGGCTTCTGCAGGAGAAGAAATCCAGTGATCCCTGGCTTGTTTAATCAAAATATCTCTGCAATTGCCTTTGCTTCAGGAATTGTCTGTTTGCACAGAAGATTGCTCATCTGAACCTCAGAAACATTTGCTTCATCTCCTTCTCCCTTCACCGAAGATGCCTGGTTTGCAGCAGCATGTAGCTCCCCTCCACAAACAAGACTGCAGAACTACTTGGGAAGCCAAACACAGCTCTCCAGATTTATTAAAATGCATTGCTTGCTTTCTGTCAGCAGTGCTGATGTCGGTAAGAACAACAGGGCAAAAACCTTAATAGGCAAGCCGAGAGCCTGTGTACTGTTCATCTCACACACACACAAAGTTTGGATGTGGCTCAGCTATTGCATTACAGGCAATGGCGGTATTGGTTTTGAATGGCGTTGAAATTAAGTACAACTGTGCCCGTGTAGAAGCCTAGATAGCTGCTGAGCTTAATATTGAGCTGCAGAGCCGGTTGCCTCCAGGGCTGCAGTCCCAACCCAGACCCAGTGCGGAGCATCCTTATGCATGCAGATCTTTGGGGCAGTGTTGCAGCAGAAGAAAGCTTTCAGCTGGCTCAGACTGGACACAGAGGCTGTGTCCTGTCACCATGGAGGTATGGAGTGCTGTGAGGGCGGGTACTGTGTGTCTGCCACTCTCCATCCACGCTGATGAAATAAAAGAGGAAGCAGCAGCTCTTCAGGTGCTTTGGTAGGAGAGCATATTACAGAAATAGAAACAATTCACCCGGCACTGACCTCCTGTGGGTAAAGCCGCCTTTCCACAATGCACAGCCACACAAAAAATGCTCCTTCTCCACTCATGGGAGAGAGAATAGTCGCCTCTGCTGCCAGTACAGCAGAGCTGCTCCAATTAGTTAATAATTTTAATGGTAGGGGTATTTTTTGGATCTGAAAAGCTATGGCCACTGTCCAAATTGTCTAGGTCTTTTTAATGTGGATAAATATTATGAATATACAGCAGAGAGATAGAAGAGCCTCACCGAATAGCTGTAGAAAGAGGCTGAAGGATAGTGTTGAATTGCTGAAATAAAAATACATCAGTGGATGCAGATGGATCTCACCTGTGAGAATTGAAGTCCCTTTTGTCTGAATATCTAGTTGTGACCAGCTGGGGTTTGCATCCCATCTCAAAAGGTAGAGCTGTTTGTTTAAAATGCTTAACCTTTGTTCAAGAGTTGCTTCAGTAATGACTCATGGAGGAGACTGCAGTGAATTGAATCACTCCTCAAATTATCTACTGTGTGAAGAATTTAGTTGCAGAAAAAAGGTTAGTGAAAAACCTCTAAGGTGATCACAGCCCAAACTGCTGTAATCCTTTTGACTTGCTAAATGCTGCACTTGGCTCAGCCTCACTGCCGATGGCATTTTCCATTACCAGATTGTTCTACTTTTCTTTGGATTATGTTGGTATTGCCCAATGTCCATATATAGACTAACTCAATGTTTCCATTCAGTGCTTTTGTATGTAAAATATGTTAATCTGTTCTAAGCAGCAGAGCATCTTCTATAAGCTGATATTTTGGCACCTCCTTTGGTCTGTAGTTATTTCGATTTCCCTGAGACGTTTGAAGGGGAAACGTGTCCTGGCACAGAAAGCAGAACTGCAGCGGCCCCACTGCTTAAAGGCGCTGAGGTATCTTCAGCCGGTGGGATCCTTCCATCAAAGAGGTCCAGGCCTACACGGACGTGCTGGAATTGTGGTGGTAACCTTGCAGACGTGATTTCCTGTGTCAAGGGAGGTACTTTGTTCCTCGTAGGTCAAGGACTGTATCAGAAAGGTGAGGACTTTCTGAGGAGGTTGAAGTTTTAGTCTTTAAGGAGAACAGACTATGGAGAAGCTTGTCCTAAGGGTGGCAAGGGGCTAAGGTCTAACCAGGGATGTCTGTGAGCAGTCTCAACAGAAGGTGTTAAGATATCAGTGACTCGATTTGGAGGCAGAGCTGCCCGGCTCAGCCATGGCCTGCAGCCCCCTGCCCGCCGCTGCCGCGACAGGGCTGTCTGGCTGTCGTATCTCATCAGCTTTCCTTGCTCATCATTGACCGAGTGTTGATTCAAGCCAGGAGGAGTCTTGCAGCTCCAAAGTAACTAAGTGGCAGGGCCAAGCATTTCATAGGAATCTGAGTAACCTGTTGGATGGTTGGGCAGAGTGGGGGAAACCTCAATTTCCCAAAGTGAGTGATGAAATAATTACGTCACAACTGACAAAGCTGCTGATTTTAAGGAGGATAAATTTCCCAAGGGCAATACTAAGATGGCAAGCTTTCAGCTCTGCTGTATCATTTACTGCTCTTCCTTGTGTTGATTTTTTTATCATGGTTTTATGGTGGTTTCTGTGGAGAAATTGGCCTCTCAGCAAAATTAATGAGGCAGAATGAGACCCTCAGATAGGGTCTGGGATTTCATCACTGAGCTTTTCATATATTTCAAAAACATATTAATGTTAGGAGAGTGCATTTATCACATACCTACTAGTTTGCTTCCCAGCCCATACCACAAAATTTTCACCCAGGGATTCTTGCAGTGCTCTCAGGAGTTATTGGCAGAAGCATCTCCCTGGATCTAAAGCAGAATAGGCAATTTAATGTGACCGAAGTTTAAAGAATGCTTCTCTCCTTTCTAATACAAATTATCTGTGAAGAATTATCACTACTGCTAGCATTAGAATACAAGCACAACAACTTAGACCTGGCAACCTTTAATAGCTGTGCATAGGTAGTCTCTTTGCTTTGTGACCCAGAAGAACAGTTTATTAATATTCCTCTTAAAGACTTAGTGTTTGTGTTGGGTTTCCTGTAAATTCATAGTGTTTCATTTACAGCCAAACTGCAACAAAACCCACATAACGATTAGGAAGCCTTGCACGTAGATACAGAAAATGCAGTCACAAGACTGCTAAATAGAAATTGCTCTATCTTTAAATGATCATGAGCTGTCAGCTGGTCCTTTGTTTGGATTATTATAGACACACATAAAACATTTGATTGAATGCTGAAGTTTTCACCAGCTAGCATCCAGACGGATGTCTGATAAAATAACAAACACACCCCACTCCACCCCTCCTCAAAATCCCCTTCCTGCTTCTGCTGAATTCCTCCTTGTGTTGAAGTCAGTATTTCATGGACTAAATTGGACAAAGCAAGCAAACAATCTCCTTTGCATTGATTTCCAAATCAAATCATTGTTAATCACATCAATATTCCCAGCCAATTCTACAGTCTCAGAGGCCAGCTTTCTGGCTCAAGCAAGCTCCTCTGCATGGATGCCACAGGGCACTCTCTGTGTGCCACCCAGATTTGTTATTAATTTTTGTTGGAAACATTCAGGTCTGATTCTCTCACCTCTTTCTTTCCCCTCTCATGCAGCAAGAAATAGAAATACTATTATTTGCTTGACACTGGCTTTCTAATATCTCTCAGTGTTGTGGAGGGGGCAGCTGCCTAGCGCTGAAATGCAGATCCAAGGCACCCCTGGCTTGTCTGTAAGCAACCACAATCCCTCAGCCACTGGGAAGCGTGGCAGACATTTCAGTGTGCTGAGCTGCTAATGTGTGGGGCTAACCTCTGCTTTTTTGTGATACAACTCTGATGAGGGGTGTGACAGCTTAAGGGGTATCAGAGCCCGTGTCCTCAGGCTGTGCTGACTGTGGAGCAGAAGCCTGCTCCTACAGACATCTGTCCAAGGGATTAATTTCAAATTCATGTGCATATCTTTCTGTTCAGTGAGATGCCTCTCATGCTTTGAACTAAATGCGTGCCTGTGCTTTGGGAGGATGGCAATCAGGGCAGAAGCAGTGGAGCTGCGGTCTGGCCGTGGCAGGAGCAGCACTGATGTTGGCAGCCCGATGCTGGGGGGACCCGGGAGGAACTCAAAATCAGCTCCTGTCCCCCAGCAGCTCTGCCTGAGGTCAGGCTTCACTGCAGGCGGTGAACAACTCCTTCTCTCCATTGCCTAAGATGGAGCAGAAAGGAAGAAAATGTGGCAGACTCAAACATGGCTGTTTCCAGCAACAACATAAAACCCCAGTAGTGCGTGCACACAGGCAAAGAACCACACACACACGCATAGAGCAGAGGAGCCTGTCTGAGACTGGATTAATGGTCAGTCTGATGAGACCAGATTAACAGTCAGTCTGAAAAGGAGAGGATGTGTCTTGGAGACCAAAATACCTTATCCTGGTCACACTAGGCTCACAGGAACTCTGTGCATGTGTGGGCATAGCTGTTTGTGAAAGCATATGCTGCCCATTTGACAAGTAATATACCCTGTCGGATAAGCAAGGCTTCAGGACTATATCTGTAGAATCTATTAGGAATGGCAAATTAATTAAAAGTGTGAACTAATTAACCTTCCTGCTCTCGGTCTCTTCCTGCCGTAAGACCCGTGGCTGCCTGCGCTGTGTCCCAGGCAGCCCCGGTTTTGCTAATGACCCACGTGCTGCTCCCTGTACGTTTGGGGACCGAGGTGCCTTCTGCTTAATGAGGCCACTGACAGTTTGGCGATGCTTGCTGTAAAAGTCTTCTCCCCTGTGCCTGCACTCATATTGTCTGTGGACTGGTTTTCATATGGCCTTAGGCCAGTGTGTGAGCTGTAGAGCAGAGGCTGAGATGGGAACAGGGTTTTGCGGGGTCTCTGCCTTAGAAATGGAAACCTGATGAGGTGAAGACCCCTCTAGAAAGAGAAAAAAACTTCTCTTAAGATGGTTGAACTGAATTTAGAGAGTATTGGTGTAACGTACAGACCTTTGAACTATCCGTTAGCAGAGTAGGCTTTGCATACCCTCAAGAGGCTTTCGCCTAGGGGAAACTGAGGCTAACTTCACATCTGCTGTGGTTAACCTGCCAGAGACCACTGCATCCTCTGCAAACAGCAGAGGCTGTGCACGAGGCGTCGAGCACAGCACGAGGCTCCGCAGCGGCTGCACAATCAGCCCACGTCAGCGCTACAAGTGGCATCACCCCGTGAGAACGAGGCTTTATTCTCTTGCTGTCACATTTTCCTGTCTACTCACTTGTAAATCAACTTGCCATGTTCTCTGATTATAATGTTTTACTCCTCCGAAAGTTGCTGTTTGCACAGTGGCATGTGTACAATGCTATTTTCCCCTCTGAATAATCATTTTCATAATCTGAAACTGAAAATAAAACACAAACAACTACCGTGGAAGAAAGGAAAATTCTCACAGAATAAATCTCCATAGACTCAGTTAAATTTCCCCATAAATGCATATTACTTCTGGAGCTTCCCATGAAGGCAGCAGTGAGGAGAATTATTCTGCTCAGTTTTTACCTACTGACCCTAACAAATACTTTCCTCAGCATGCTATCAGAGGTGCTGTAGAGCTGATGTATTTGCTATTTTCTGTTTAATAGAGCTGATATTCAAACCAAGTGGTGTCTCTTGTCACAAATATAATTTCATCCTTCTACCGCACTTGCCAAGAACAACGCAGTGGCCTCGCTGCTAGATACTGTGCTTGGTTCATTACTTTAAAATATGTTAGCACTTTGTTCATAATAGGTTTGATGTGTTAAACAATGTAGGTGCTGAATTTTTAATGGTAACAATAAGGTATTTATTTTATTTGTATTTGAAGAAGGAGCAGGAAGCCCAAGTACCTTGTAAGAAAGCTTGTTTTTTGTGTGACTATATCCAGTTTTGCAGCCATGCCGAATCATGCCAGCACCATTTTCTGAGGTGACCCTGAAACTGTTGCAATGACTAAAGGTGATTTGTCATTTACAGGTGTTATAAAAAATACTTTAGGGGCTCTTGCAGCATGTGGATGAGTTTTACCATTATCCTCGCAGTCCAGCAGGGAGGGTCTGGCCAGCTGTAGGGTCTAAGCTGCATGAAGAGGGAGAAAATCTCTCCTATGCTCAAAGCATCTTTAAATCTGTGGCAGAGATATATCTCGTGGGGCTGCTAAATTTGACACAGGAGCGCAGGCACGGGTTGGGATTTCAAGAACATGTGGCCATTGGCACCATCTCCCATATTTCCTTCTGGTCTTTTGAGTGCTATATTCAGGTCTGATGTGTCCAGTTCTTAGTGAGACTGAAACCCCACCAAGTGTCCCGAAATCATCCTGCAAGGAGCAGAGCATGAAGCTGCAGCAGGGCAGCAGGGAAGGGACCCACTGTGGGTCCTCGCAACACGGAGCAGCTCACAGCATCCCTTGCTGCCAAGGGTCTGTGCTGGGTGGCACCTTGGCTGAGGAGTCTGGAGGCAGAGCCAGTGATAAATAGAATTATGGGATGCTGTATGCATTATGGGAGAAGCACAGTGGCATCTCTGCTCAGGGTGGGCTTCAGCTCGCCCTGCATGGCTGCTGCACCTTCTCCTGCTGTCCCAGCCCCACGTCAGCCCCTTTCCCCAGGGCAACTGCACATTCCTGTTGATGTGTCCACAAAGGGCTTAACTGGTCTTTCCCCTGCTTGGAAAAAAGTTGAGAGGCTGCACAAAATTTCCATTCTGCAATAGGAATGTGGGGGTTCCCCGGGGAAGGACTCCTCAGTGGCGTGCAGGGAAGAGAGGCAACATTTTAAGGAAGGAATATTTGAGAGTATTTTTGCAAAAAAACCAGAAATATTTTAATTTTAAAGCCTTGTGCACAAAATTTGGCTTCCTCTGAAACTGGAAATTGTCTCACAGCAACATATGCTAATTCATTAGATGAATTTCATTCATTGAAATGCGAACTAGAGTTAATTTCTTCCTACTTGTGAATGCAAATTGCAATTCAGCCTTAACCATGGTGGTATTCCCATTACACAGGGCTGCAGAATGTCATATTTACTTTGCTCTTGCTTTTAACTTAGCAAAATTTTTCTCAATAAGCTTCATCTCCACACAGAGCAGTCTTTGGTGCTGTTCCTCACATCGCAGTTTTCCACCGAGGGGTTGGCTCAGCCTCTCCAAGTAGCAGAACTGCCAGGGCATGAGTGTCCTGGATACCTTGAGGGACCACATTGTCACTTACAGTTCCCTTCTTGTCTCGTTCCTGGTGGGAGCTGGGTCTGTCTAACCTGCAGCAGTCTAACACAGAGCAGGAATCCGCTGAGGCATAGCCAGTATCTGGCTTGTTTTCACTTTGATTTAAATGAGCAATTATTTACTAAATAGAGGAATTTTAGTTTCATTCTAGTTTGCAACTTGGATTAATGATTCCTCAGCAAAAAGAAACTACCCAAATAACGACATCTTTATATTCTCAAGGCTTCTTGTTGGACTGCTTATGAAAATGCTGCATAACCTCATTCAGTACTGAACTCACACTCCTACTCATAGGAGCATCATAACCATTGAAAGAAACAAGAGGAATAGCAAGAGGGAGACGAAGAGGGGGAGAGAATGAAGTTTGCTTCCCCCTATACGTTAGATTGTTTCTTAAAAGCTGTTTTGATAGCTTTCTTCTGCTTACAATAGACTTGCCTGTGTATTTATGTGTGTTATTCTCCCTGTATGAAGCTAATGACTGCCTGAAATCATTCACTGAAAAGTAATTGTTTGGACGTCCCTCTATGTATTTGAAAAGGTGATAAAGTATAAGGTTTTCATTACTGTTCAGCTCACATCTGGCATCAACTCCAGCCCATGTCTGGCAAGCCAAGTCAATAGCCTCACTCTATATTCCACCCACATATTTTCCTTTCCTGGGCTTATTCTGTCTGACTTGATGCTGCCGGGTGGGGTAGTCACAGGAGGAGCTGCGTGCAGGAGAGAACGCTCTGGTTTGGGGTGGGAAGCTCGTGTGAGGAATTAAAACTCCTGTTGTGACAGAGATTACAACAGAAGCAGAAAACTGTCTTCTGCAGAAGGAAAAAAGTCTTTGTGACAACTGAAACGTTCAGAGCTGATACGTGCATATCCAGCAGTGACTTTCACACTAATTTCCAAAGTGCTGCTAATGTCAGCCTGGGTCTTGAAGATTTTTTGCCAAAGGCTGCCTGGCCGGGTTGCTTCCCAGCGCTGCGGCTGGCTGATGGGATTTGTTCCCATCTACACTTTAGCATAATGGACACATAAGGTACAGCGAGAAGAAGACAAATCCCCTTTAATGCCCTCCCACCCCATTCCAAAATCCTTGGGATTTTTTGTGCCAATTGCACATAACAAGGGAAACCAATTCAAGGCTCACTGTGGCAGGGCCACCAGGGTTGTATGGTCTGTCAGGCAGTGGGAGCTGCCCATTGAACGACGTAATTTCCCCACCATATAAATCATTGCTGCACCCTCCCACTGCTGTCACCTGTCTCCAAAGGGCCATTATTACCCAGTCTATAGGTGCTTGGGGTAAGCAAATATCTCAAGCTGAGAAGTCTGGTATTGGTACATTACAAGAAAATCCCTCAACCTTAAAATTGCTTATGGTAAAAAGCTCCAGTTTGTAGATGGCCCTGTCTAACAGACCAAACCATATCAGGAGCTTAGGAATAAACCTGGTGTACACTGGCATGACTGTTTATGGGGTGAGGGAAGACTGGCACAACATACAAAGAAGCTGTGTTTGAAGGAAAGGCATTTTAACAGTCTTAATCTTCACCTTTCAGTATTTAAGTCACAGTGCAGCTTCCTGCCATTCATAGAGCAATTAAAATGCAATTACTTTTTCATCCTTATTTCAGTTCTTGAATAATTAAAGCCTCTTTACATCAAGAGTGATCCATAAAGGAAGGCATTCTGCATGTGAAAAGCCGCAAAGGGTGGAAGACTTTGGGGTATGACAGTCAGCAGCAGATCAACTGAGACTGGCAGTGCTACAGTAAGCTTCCTCCTTTGCACAGCTCTACGGGATCATGGAAAGAGGCCAATTGCTGGGTTTCTGTACTTTATCTTGATTAAATGGCTGTTTCAATTTGGTATTCACTCCTTTCATATTTGTAATCACTTTAAGATTTTCATTTTATAGTATTCACTTCTTTAACTGCTTGTTTCCTGCCAAGTCTAAAAAAAGAAAGGCTTTTCCCTCCCTTCTTGCTGCAATAAAGGCAAGAGTTTACACAAAATTACTTCTATATTTAAAGACTCCTGATGTAAATCTCTGATGGCTTTAAATAGTGAGAGCTGGTAGACACTGCAAATAAGTATTGCGCTGAAAGACCCTGAGCTGCTGGGGGAGGCTGACAACTGCTGCAAGTGCAGGGCAGGCTGATGGGTGCCCTGGGGACACGGGCAGGGGTGCAGCCCCCCGGGACCTGAGGGGGTGCTGCCCCTCCCCAGAGCCTCTGCAAGATTTTGTGGATTGCTGTGATTTCTTCTCAGGTGTGTGCTGCCCACTTGCAAAGGGGCCGTTCCCCCCCAAAAGGCTCCAGCAGCACTGCGGGGTTGGGAACTGAGGGCAGAGGCTGCCAGAGGATCCATGTCACGGGCACTTCTCCAGAGATGCAGGAAGAGGAAACCTCTCCCCATGAGACTGCAGTGGTTGCCAGACTGCCAGCAAGCAGAAAAATAGCCCCTTTTTCTTTCCTAATCACCCAAATTTAATATGATTCACCTTATATCTATTACACTCTGAATCTACTGGAAAGGATGAAACCCTCTTAGGTTTCAATTTGATTATTAGAGACTAAGGAAATCAAGATACTCTTAGGCATTTACTGGACTGGTTATCTTTATCACACTCATTTGTCAGCACTTTTAAATTGATGTTGAGGGATGTAGTTCAAAGAAAGCGAACAGTGGGAAAGTTAGATATCATCTGAGGGGATCTGTTTTGGAGAGGATCAAAAGTAGCAAGCAAATGCCTGTGGTATTGCCTGTTCTGCCATTTTTATGTGGTATTGCCAGGTTCTGCCATTACTGCATTTAAAGTACAAATAGCTTTTGAACTGCTGAAGGACTGTGTAACTAGTTTGTGCATCTTAGAGAAAAGCATCTGGAATACGTCTGCTTTTTTGCTCTCCAAGTTGACCGGTTTTAGTACGTACCTTCAGAGGGCACAGGGAAGGGCAGGAAGACTGGCCAAACAGCAGACTTGCAGAAAATCAAATTGGTCCTAAAACTTGACAGGCTGCAAACTTTATCAAAAGAAAAAGCAGCTGTGGCACAGCCCTGCCATAGCAAATCCACAGGCAGTGGGGGGTTTATTTCTGCTTTTTTCTGCACTCAGTTGCAGTGCTGCAGTGTGGGTTTTGCTGGGCCAGTTCCTGGTGTATGTGGGTACAAGGGTCTAACAGAGTGTTGGGGAAACAACAACCCAGAGAAAACTCTGGTTTCTTGATATCTATACTAGGTCAAAAGTGAAAGGCACTCATAAGAAAAAGTAAATTTTTAGGCCTGTGGGACATTTGAATTTAAAACTGGATGTGGTTGGGATTTGTGTCTGATGGCTGATAGACTGCTAGGAACTGCTCAGTCTTTGGCACAACCTGGCCTAAGGACCAGGACTGTGTAACTGCACGGACTGTGTTTCCTAGATTTTCCTGACTATCGAAAGTCTCTCTTTCTAAACAAATATACTCAGAAGATGTTACAAAGAGCAGTGAGCGGCAGCACTGTAAGTTCTGAATCTCCTGCTTCTTGCTTTTCTTATGTTATAACGAAAAGGATGATGAAACGAGGAACAATTACTGCGAGCGGAAGTCTAAAATCTATAGTAAGAGTAGTTCAGATAAAAATGCTGGACTCCAAAGGCTCCTAACAATGTGTGGGTTTTTAATGTTCAAAAAGAAGTAGTGCATTTATGGCCTTGATGGCATCTGAGATCTGAAAAACCCTCCCTAGCCTTTATATGGATTTTCTTTAGCCTTCTAAATCTCAGTGATATGAATCAATCATATGTGAGCACCTCTGTAAAAGTCTCACGTCTTTTCCACTATGAGTTTCACCCATCATTCCATTTTCAATCAATAGAACAAAAGCCAACTTCAATTTTCATTCATAATTAGTATAAAAAACAAGTTTGCGGTTTGAAAAAACCCACTTTTGATCATTTCTTCTTAACCCAACACCTTCCGTCCCACCCCGCCTCAACATATCTGCTTTCTGACCAGGTTTGGTAATAAGAGGGTCCTGGTGAACATGAGTCCTCATGGGGTTTCTGACACTCCTGGAGACAGCACTAGCCTTGCCTTTCATCATGTCATAACTGAAAACCTCATAAGGATGTGTGTGATCAGAAACCATTTGAGCTTTACAGAGCTGCATGTGTTGAATGACCAAGGAAAACCTGGAACAGTCATCTGAGCTGGTCTCCAGAGGCACTGTCAGCTCTTGGTGAGAGAAGGCGGTCTCTTCAGCTCTGTTTCATAGCTCTCTGCTCTCTTCCAGCTCTTTCCAGTTGTACAGAGTGGCGGAAAGCTTCATTACGTCAGACCCCAGGGAATACCTAACCTGAGCTTTATTGCTTGTGTAGACCACCTGCTCGGGAAGTTTCACGGACCTCACTACTGGTAAGACCAATGTTTAAAAGGGTCTGTGGAATTAGGAGGGTGTTTGGACTTGGGGGATGGACTCTCAGGATTTTCATGGCTCTTTCTGGCACCACGAGCATCAGCAAGCGTGGGTTTGAGTGATCAGAGCCCAGTCCTGTACCCCAGGAGCCAGCGTGCCTGTGGCCCTGGCTGCTTAGAATGGGGGAGGGACAGAAAAGGAGGTGACATGAGTAAGGACTCTATGTGGCTGCAATGCCGGGAGCTTTAGGTGAAAATTGGAGCAAACCTTGGATTTTTCTGTGTATAAAAATTAAGGCTAGCTGACTCCTTTACTTGTTTTTACTAGGCCTGCTGGCCAATGTGCAGAATAGCCACACAAATTGCCATCATCACAGACAACCCCTTGCTCTATTCACTGCCTGGTCTTACAGTGAAGAAAGGTTTTACCCTCCTTGGTTTTACAGTGAAACTGTAGTTCTGTCCTCTATATCACAGTCACTGCAGGGCACAAAGCTCCTCGAGGTGACAGAGCCGGGGATGACATGTCCCAGGCTGCCATGCCCTGGCCTGGCTGTGCTGCAACGAGAATAAGCAACCACAGGAGAAGGATGGAAAATTACCTGCCAAGTCATTTGGTTTCCGTACGAGTGGTTCCCTCCTGGTTCACTCAGCTGCAGAAGTTTTCTCTAAACACGTATTCCTGCAGCTTGCAGCCAATTCCACTTGCTTTGCCTCCTGCAATTTCTCCTGTCCTTGAATTTGATTGAACTAAGCTGTAACCAGTGTGGTATTCAGGGCTCGAAGGATATGTTTGCATGAGCTGGGCTCTGAAAAATTAAAAGAGTTGACCCATTGCTCTCCTCACCCTTCACCTCCAACCCCAAACATGCAGCAAGGCCTGGGCTTGAGTTGGGGAGTTGCTGAATTTGTATCATCTTAGGCAATTTTACTCTGCAGATTGATTTCTGTGAAACATCTCAGGGTATTTGCTAACATAAACGCCGCTCCAGTGGTACAGGCTGTTTGTTTACATTGATAGGAGGAAAAGAGCCTTTATTACTGAAATTTTGCCTTCTTCCCTCAAGCTTCTCCCCGGGAGCCAGCACGTAGGCAATATTGATACCTGCTTTTTTAATTTAGGGCCAATTTTCTTTATAGATGGATGTGACAATGCATAAATAATACACCCCTTTGCTGCATAGATTGTTTATTCCAGACCTCATTGGCATGCACAGCGCACAGGCAAACCGAAAGCTTCTCTGGATGGGTATTGTCAGATAACTTGCCAGGTTGTTCCCTAGAGAAAAATCACTGGGCACACAGAGCTAGAGTTTGTAAAGTCCTTTTATTTTATCCTTTCAATGCTCTCTGTGCTGGTACAGCAAAGTTCAGGCTGAATCAGCATTCTCATTAAAAATCCTTGTTTTCAGGAATTTATAAGTTGCCTGCGAAAAGAAAGAGAGCAGGACACGACTGTGCAAGAGCAGAGCTCCTGGGATGAAGTCGCTCACGCTAGATTTTTAAAAAGCACACAAACCCAGAATGAGAAATGCTCTTTGTATGAAGCAAACGATGGTGCTGGGGGGCTGTGGGGCCACAGAAGGTGGGCGCTGGGGAGGTCGTGCTGCCCAACGTGGTCTGGCCATGCGTGCGGGTGCCCTTCTGCCTGCGCCCCACCGCCCTTCGCCTCTCAGGGGCTTCTGGGCTCCAAGGGGACACACACGCCTGAGCGGCTTGTTTGCTGTGGAGTTTACCATGGTGAATGATATGTTCTGATTAAATAGCTTATGGAAGTCCCAATTCTCCCATTAATTGCAAAACTGTCAAGAACTTTGTTATAAGCAGACCTTAAATGTGCAGTTTAGAGCCTTAATCACTTGATGTGCCATATGCCATTCCCCAAATCTAATACTATGGGCAAAACTTACTCCTAAGTGCTATGCGATGAACTCAATTTACAATTGATACCAAATCATATTAAATTCTTTCTTACTGTCTTACTGCTGGGAAGTATCTTCTGCATTTTTCTATGGAAGTACGTTATGAAATCTTCTGAAATGAGGAGTGAAAGGGATTGGATTTCGAAATGCTGGATAATAAACTCTGACCTGCTCTTACTCTGGGGGCTGTCTGGGTGTTTTTTGAATAGGGAATGGTGACCAACCCCTCTGTCTCTGCCCATCTCACAGACTCATGGTTTGCAAAATGGCTGTATATTAAATCCACATTAGATTTACAGTTCATAGCAGTGCCTCACTGGCTACGTAATGCACGGAGACATTCTCAGCATCCAGATCCTGGAATGGCCCGTGATTTTGGAAGCTAACCTAAGTATAAAGGATTTTCCTCAGCCGACTGCATGGTGTTTGGTGTTATTTGTTTCAGATTAACAAGAGTCTACCTCTTCTTTCAGCATCTAGAGGTGACAAGGGAACATGCTACTGACTGGATTGGTGGGGTTTTTTTTATGTTTATTATTAAATTTTGCAAAAATGCAGGCAGGGAAATATAGGCCTGAGAAGCTTAGTCAAAGCAAGCCTGTTACCCAGAGGAAATTACAGCAGTCTAGCATGTATTAGTGGGGAAAAAAAGGAAAAGAAAATTCATTTTGTTAAATGAGACTTGTTTGGGTTGTCTGCTGGAATTGTTCTTTTTGTTACAAAGTAATTGCCAGGCTAAGCTGCAATATTAATATAAGTATGGTAATAAGATAACAAATGCTGATAGATAGCTGACATAAATTTAGCTGCATGATCCAGCTGGCCTTATAAGAGTGAAGTGTCCTAGTTAATGGGCAGGAAAGGCTTGGAAAAAGGAATATGTAAAGTGCATTGGGTGAGGCATAGGAGCCAAGTTACTTTTGGACCTGCTTTGCTCTGCATGATGTCCATCAAGAAGCCGCAGTTCTGTGCCATCAGCCTCGGGTGAGGAGGCTGCAAGGCTGAAGATGCCAGGCGGGTTTGAGCTCTTCACTTCTGCAGCTTGACTGGAGGTACCTGGTTTGATTTCAGTAGCAAAAGGTGCTAACACACACGGCTTGTTTTCTGATGAATACACATGGGAGGGCTCGGAGGAACTGGTCTGTGGGGAGGAGTATTGGCTGCATTTTATTTTATTTTTAGGCCCACAAGTCTGTGTCTGAGTTAGACAGCCAGGTTTTTATGCTCCCTCTGTAGTCAGCAGAAGCAGACAGATAAGCTGCCTCTATGGTCAACTGTTCCAGCTGCTTCTGCCTTTCCTCATCCTCCTTGTCTCAGAGCCCCTAAGATTAACGAGAAGAAATTAAATCATTCCCCAGAGCTGGCCAGGTTTTCCTGCCCACCCCAGATCTCTTTGGCAGGCAACTGAAGCCCTTGTAGGAACAGAGGGAGATGTTAGTTGGAGAGTTAACACATCAAACCTGGTACCGTCTGTCACACACAGCTCCAAACAAACAAAAAAAAGTATTTCTAAATTAGGTTAAATCAACAGTTTTGCTCCTGCCTGTGGCTAAACACACCTTCCTTGCTGTATGCTGAGAAGGCTCATGTCATCTCTACTTTTACTGTGATACAAGGAACTAACTAATTAACACTTAACTAATTAATACTTAGAGACCTAACACTTAAGGAGCTAACACTTAGAGAGAAAACCCTTAACCCATAACACTTAGAACCCTTAACCCACATTACAATTGCCTAGCTTTGCTTAGCCTTGTGTAAGAGAAACAAAAGTGTATTGACGACTTTACAGGCCTTGCAGGGAGACAAAAGCTTGGATGCATCCTTGGTGCATCCTTGGGTGAATTAGATAACCAAAACTTGGACACAGGGCAGGAGATACGCCAACTCAGCTGTCTGAGTCCCAGCCAACTCATCACACCAGGCCGGAGATGAACGTGTACAGAGAAGATGACCCCGGTCCACGATCACTGCGCAGGCGCAACCAGGAGGGGCCAAGGGTGGAGACTATGGAAATGATTTCCCGGAACTCATTGTAATAAGAACCGCCTTCTCGGGGACAGGTTATGAATATGTATAGGCGTTCCTAGAACTTTCATGAATATGTAACACTTTACAGTATTTAACTAAGCTCACAGCTACTGGAAATTTGCACACGTCTTCGGTGAAAATTATTTCCCCATGTGTCCAGCACTGAAATAAACATACCTGCTTTACAATCTTACAGGTTGTAAGGTCACTTTCCGCGCGTCAACTGTTTTAAGCAAGCTTTCCTCTTCAAAAGTGCCTAAAAAACTGGCTGGCTGCTACGGTGGGCTCATCAAGATAGGGCCACAAGTTAACCACTAATATCAGAAATATAGAAGTGTCTTTTTTTTTTTTTTTTTTTTTTTAGTTTCTATAAACCTTCAGCTGAGGAGCAGTTCCCCAGAGGAGTACTCACACAGCCAGTGTCACAGTTGCTCTCACACCAACACCACTGTGTGGCCAAAAATCTTGCACGGGTGTGGGGACACCTGATGCAAACGGTGCACAGACCGGGGGACTTGGGCAGCAGAGCTCAAAAGGAATAGCTGTATTTTGGGTATAATCGAGGAGCTGCGTGTTAGCCCCATAGCAGCACAACAGAGTACCTGGAACGCTGCCGGGTATGGGGGAGCTGAGCCCTTGTGTCCTACATGGAGCAGCCTGATTCAGCTACCAGAGGCAGCCGCTTATTTTCTCCAGGCTGACTTCACTCAATAGCATTGCTTGCTGTGAAGTTATTTGTGTCCTTTTAAAAGCTTGGAGCAAACCGTAAGATTTCTGGGTGTCACCCATGGCTCCAGCCCCAGCAGCAGTGTCTGCTGCCCTGCTCGGGGCGCCGCGGGGTCCCAGCGGGGTCCCAGGGGTGCCTGTGGTGGCAATGGGAACGGGACCAGAGCTTCAATTGCAAAGGTATCATTTGTTGTTCTGTAGTTGTTAAATCTAGAGAAAGAACTGATTAAATCTAGGGCGGGAAGGCGTCCATATGGTTGATCACTGCAGAAGGGTGGCAGCTGAGGGACTGGGGGTCACTCCTTTCCTCGAGCTCTTTGGTCAGGATGTCCCTGTCACAAACACGGGTATTTTTCACAACGTGAGCGTGTGTATTGGTCAGCGTGCGCATATGTGACCAAGTATCCCAGGAGCCATACCTTGTGCTGATTCCTCCTGCCCTGGCTCCCGCTTGGAGTGGTGGCCGGGGACCTGGCGAGGCCGAAGGCTGAGCTGTGTTCAGCCAGAGGCGTCGCCAGCCCCTCGCTGCCTGACACCCCACGCCACGGAGCTGAGCCGCGCTGGGTCATTCGTCTCAGCCCAGCACCAGCATAAAGCCCCGTGTGTCGGCAGGTCCTCCATGGACCGGCTGGATGGCGCTGAGTCCCTGGTTGTGGGGACGAGCGGGAGGTGGGTGCGATGGTGCTCCAAAAATGGCTTTGGGCAAGATGCCTCACATGAGTTGGAGGCGGGGTGGGGGCTTGAAATATTGCTTGAGATGTGCAGCCAGCCCTGGCACGTCTCTTAAATAAGAACCATCGTTTTTGCTGGGATAATCTATCATACTTGAAACATTCTGAAAGGCTGTATCTTTCCCCCTAACCATCTTTATCATTTTAATTTAAAAGCTTTTTAAAATTATCACCCAAATAAATGATAAGTAGTAACAGGGTAAACTGCTCTGAGCTCTCCATTAGTGCAAACAATGCGAAGCGACTGTGCTCTATTTACAGAAAATTAATGGATGTAAAAAAGATGAACTGCACGTCATTCCAGTGATCGTAAGTTGTTTTTCATGCAAGGAGGTTTGCAGCTTTATACATTAAATTCTGGGACAAAAGAAACATCTCTACAAGTTATAATATATGATTGTATGTGACGGGAATAGAAATAACATTTATTTTATTTAATGAAGAGTAATGAAGTTGTTCTGATCTTTCCATTACAGTTTCAATAAGTTTTTCTAATCAAGAAGATCCTACTTTTTGAAAGTTATTTTTTCATTTTTAAACTTCTGAAATGCCAGCAGAACAGTGAAATGCAAAGGCAATACTGTATGGTGTCAGAACATTTCCACTTCCACTGGGACGTTGATGCATTTCAGGGGTTTTGTTTTGTTTTTGATTAAAAGAAAACAAACTCAGGCTATTATAGAAAAGTTTGCCAAAAGAAGTACCTTAAAACCCCCCGAAGTGAAATAAAGTAAAATAGAAAATGAAAGAAGAGATTGCAGTAAAACGCATACTCCCCTCCACTGTCCCAGAGTTCTGCCAACAAAAATGTGAGAAACCCATTCAGGGAACCCACCCCCGCGGTCCTGTAAAGCAAGGCAGCGAGCTAGCCATGTCAGCTGTGCCAATGAAGACACTTGAACCATATTTCAAGTGTTTTCCTGACTGAAGCTGAAAGGTCCTTTCCTGGATGTGAGTGGTATGCGGGTGGGTCCAGAGCCTGAGTCCGTTCCAGAGGCTGGGCTGGGGGGTTGGTTGTTTGTAGAGCTGGAGTGGTGTTGGTGCAGTGACTGTTAGAGCAGGTGTGAATCGTGGAGCTGTTTGGCTTGGTGGCAGTGGATGTGTGTCTAGCTAAGGTTCCCGGCCACTTGGATGGGTCTGGAGTGTGTGCTAGATCTGGTTCCAGGTTGCTTGGTGGTTCTAGATCAAGTTCTAGGTCGCTTGAAAGTGCTAGATCACGTTCTAGACTGGGTTCCAGGTCGCTCGACAGTTCTAGATCAAGTGCTAGAGCAGGTTCTAGGTCGCTCGAAAGTTCTAGATCGGATTTTGGACCATGTTCCAGTCTGTGTTGTGGATCACCTGGAGGTTTTAGAGAGGTTTCTCTGTTTCCAGGGTGTTTTACTAGGTTGCCTTGGTAGTTCCAGGCCGGGGTTCTAGGTCGCTTGGTGGTTCTAGATCGCTCGAAAGTTCTAGATCGGATTCTAGGTCAAGTTCTAGATCGGGTTCTAGGTCAAGTTCTAGATCGGGTTCTAGATCAAGTTCTAGACTGTGTTCTAGATCGGGTTCTAGGTCGCTCGAAAGTTCTAGATCGGGTTCCAGGTTGCCGGCCTGGTCTAGACTGGGTTGCAGAGTCAACATATGGTTCTGGAGAGGGATCATGTTCTGGAGAGGGGGTGGCCCTAGAATCCACTAAAGGGAAAAAGTTGGACAATTGCTGGGGTGGTTTGAGGGGAAACATTGCAGGGCTGTCCTTCACTTCAGCCATTGCCGGCACTTTGGGGGATCTCCTTTCACTATGTCCGTACCTCTGATTCCCTCACACATCTTTTCACTTCAGCTCTGATCATCTCCATGGTTTCAGAGGTCTCAGGATTTTTCCTAGACTTGACAAGTCTACAAACATGTCCTGACTAGAACAGAAGACAACGACCTGCGCTTCTGGACTCTTTCCAAAACTCTGCTTTACTTCAATCACTCAGTTCTTACCTCTTCATCTTCCTCTAAAATAGACACAACTTTTTGAACATTGCAGAGAATCTCAGAAGCATTTCCTCACTTCTATACCAGCTCTTTGTACAAGGAAATTCACACCACGGTAGCAAGAAACTCTGTCTGAATGCTACAAACTGCTTTCTTTCCAGATTTTAACACAGTCTGATTCTTTCTTTCATCTATAGCAATGCAACTTTTTGGTGGAACAAAGATACTTGAATGGAGATGGTTTTAGAAAGTTGAGAGTTATATTTGCAGACACAAAACAAACTCAGACTATTATAGAAAAGTTTGGTTTTCTGTCATGCTGCTTTATTTATAGGCAAGCATGGCAGATACTCTTCAGTGGGCTTATCCACAGCTGGATGGGAAAAGGAGGTCTCTTTGCTTAACCTGATCAGGGCAGGATACCGTGCAGTTTAAAATAAAGGACACAGTGTTGAGGGATAGAGAGAGGGAAAGAGGTAATCACTGAAATCCAGTCACAGAATCATAGAACCGTGGAATCATTTCGGTTGGAAGAGACCTCAGGATCATCGAGTCCAACCATAACCTAACCTAACTCTAGCACTAAACCACGTCCCTGAGAACCCCATCTATGTTGGCTTTGAAACCCCTCCAGGGATGGTGACTCCACCACTGCCCTGGGCAGCTTGTTCCGATGCCTGACAACCCTTTCCGTGAAGAATTTTTTCCTAATATCCAATCTAAACCTCCCCTGGCACAACTTGAGGCCATTTCCTCTTGTCCCATCACTTATTACTTGGGAGAAGAGACCAACACCCTCCATGCTCCAGGCTCCTTTCAGGCAGCTCAGAGATCAGAAGGTCTCCCCTCAGCTCCTGTTCTCCAGGCTGAACCCTCCAGGTCCCTCAACCGCTCCTCACAGTTGTGCTCCCGGCCCCTCACCAGCTCCTATAGTTTTCAGCCCTTTACAGTCTGCAGACCCCTATTTATTTATTTATTAATTTATTTTTCCAAGGGAAATGTGGACCCCTGTCTGGATACCTTAAGTCCACTGACTATGGGTTTGCTTTTTTACCTACATTTTCCCGCTTACTCTGAAGTAGTCTGCAAACCCACTGGGATTGACCAGCCACCACTTATAATGTCTACTTCAAAGACAAGTTGCTGGCTTGATACAGGAATTACTGGGGGGAGAAAGGATGGCCTGTGTCAGGAATTAAGTCAGACCAGGTTATTTTGATGTTCCCTCTAGCTTTGACATTATAAAATGTGAGTATTGGCAGTGCACATACCTTTCTCGAATGATGCTACACTTGACTTTTCAATGATAAAATAGAAAGGAGAACAAACTAGTTCAAGCTCAGCACTTCAATAGTTTTCCTTTTAAACTCTGACAGCACTTATTAGAAACACAACAGGATTTCTGGAAGACCTGCTCCACCGACTGCGAACTTCTTAAGTAGCAAAGGTGGATTTTCTCAGTTTTTTTGGTACTTCTGTGCTTTCACGTGCGGTTGGAGAACAGCAGCATTCTCATGCACCGGTCACCACTGGCTCCGGGCGCAGTGGGACAGGGACAGCAGGGCAGGGAGGGCAGAACGCTCGGCACACAGCCCCAGGGGAGGGCGGTGAGGGACCTCTTGGCCGTACCCCGAATCCCGCTCCCCCCGGTCATAGAACGGTACCTGTTTCACCTTGCTGGATGCTTCCAGCAGAGACCCAGCCCTGCAGGAGCACTGAGCTTCCCTTGCCAATGCCAGCCAGAGGTGGCTGGATGCTGCTCACCCGGCCAGGCTCGGCACTGCAAGTGGCGATTCGGGAAGGGCTGCACCCCATAAACGCCCCCCAGCCCCACTGTATTTCCCAGCTCTGTTTCTCTGTCTGCAGCTATTGCCCCCCTTCTCCTCCTTCCCTGCCCCCTCTCAGTTTCACGCGTGTAGAGGTCTCTGCTGGCTCTTCCCATCACGATTTATAAAAAAACAAATCTGCTTTGCAGTGGAGGCAATTCAAGGCACGGCAGAAGCCGTCAGGAGCGAGATTTGGCACCCGGGGGAGCGGGGCCCATCTGTGGCTCCCGCCAGCGCGGCTGCTCCCCGGAGCTGGGCTCAGGGCCGGGCTGCGAGCGCAGAGCGGGGAGGAGCAGGAAAAAACACCCAGGGAAATTATTTACATGACTTTGATTTCTGCACAATTCTTGCCCTAAAAAGGGCGCAGCTGTCACTCCATTTGTCAACTCAGCAAGTAATTATGTAAAGAAAAACATCATTGTACTTTTGACTTTGATGCTTGTTGTATCGGCCAGAGACCGATAGATGGACCACTTGGATTGGTGAAGTAATCGCATGGTGCGAATGCGCAAAGCTGGAAGGTCTCCTCTGGCTTCAGCTAAGCTTGTTATTTTTTTCCCTAGTAATAGAGTGAGAATTGAGAAAGAGAGAAAATTAGCAGAAGAAAAAGCAGCTCCTCTTTGTTGAATAGACAGTTTAATTTATTCCTGAGCACAATGTACCTGAAGAACGATAAGAAACAACTTTGATATCATGCTAAATAAAGAAAAAAGAGGTTACATAACCTAATTTTCTCTGGGTCTTACAACAGCTTCTATTTTATCAGCTTTCATTTAACAGGAGCAAAATTATTAAGGTGAGAAAAGTAGAGCTACCTGGAATACCATGAGATTTTTTAAAAAGAAAGTGTCTGTGTGCAAGTCACTGCAAGGCGATTCAGGAGGGCTGACCTCCAGGAGAAGCTGACGTTGGGTGAGTGGCACTGAGGGCTGGGTCCCCTTGTCCCCGGGTCCCCAGGCTGGAGCTCGCTGGCAGAGCGAGCGGCTCCGCGTGCGGGTCCTGGCACCAGTGCTGGGGCTGGTCGCGGTCCTTGGACATGGGCACGGACATGTCCGGGAGGTGGGGGAACCAGGGAAGGAGAGAGTTCCACGTGTTCCTCAGCCATGATGAGTGCGAGGTCAATGCTCCCAAACATTGCGACTGCCCCCAAGATTTCAGAGGCAGCTGATTAAAACAGGTTTAAGCAGTTGACTCCGTGTGAGAGCACAAGCAGCCCTTTAGTTAATAATTTCTTCCCATTCCTCCTTCTTGTTCCCCAAGAACAAAAACTAAGTAGAAAAGAAATCAAAAGGTGAATTGGCCGGCATTTGTGGGCAAAGCTCAGTGCTCCTGCAGGGCTAGGTCTCTGCTGGAAGCATCCAGGTACCGTTCTATGACCGGGGGGAGCGGGATTCGGGGTACGGCCAAGCGGTCCCTCACCGCCCTCCCCTGGGGCTGTGTGCCGAGCGTTCTGCCCTCCCTGCCCCGCTGTCCCTGTCCCACTGCGCCCGGAGCCAGTGGTGACCGGTGCATGAGAATGCTGCCGTTCTCTAGCCACACGTGAAAGCACAAAAAAAACCTGATATATTTTCAGATTTTGATTCTGCTTGCATGAGAGATGAACCAATGCTATAACTGCAACAAGAGATGGTGATGATGACTACTCACCTCCCTTCCAAATAACGACTGTTGTTCACATGCGGGAACACTGAGGCCATTAGTCTGTCACCAACTGAACGTGGCTTCAGCCTTTTTGCTTTTGAGGATGTTTTAAAATCAGCCTGGAAGGAAGAGTGGATATGAGTGTTTAGATGTAAAACTCCTCATTAAAAAAAAAGCAGTAGTAGGTAATTTGGACTTGACAGTGCTAGGTTAATGGCTGGACTTGACCTTACAGGTCTTTTCCAACCAAATTGATTCTATAATTCTAATTTTATTATTCTTTTGTCTCCTGTTGCATTGCAAAGGGGGGGATGTTGTACATATAGAAAAGACAAAAACCCCCTACCTGTGAAGAGGCTCCTTTGCTGCAGTTTTACTTCTGATGAGTAGAACTGACATTAACCCCTTAAAGAGGAGCATGTCAGTGAGTCTGATTAGCTGGTCAGGTGAGGGGGAATTGCATTAGTGCAGAAATTCAGCCTGCAAAGCTGCTGCAGCTTGTACTGCAGCAACATCTTTTAGACTCGATGTTTCTGGGAGGCTTAAGCTGCCACAGCAAAAAGGGGCAAGTCCCATCTTCTTCAACCGAGGGGCCTGTGCAGCTGACACACACACAGCCTGTCCTGCTTTTATACCCTTAGGCTGAGTTTAAAGGCTTCTGGTAATGAGCAGGCCTGACGCCAGGAATGGCCGGGAACTGGCTCACCCTCCTCCCGATGGGGATGCTCCTCTGCCAGCCGCTGGTCCCCAGGCAAAAATAACTCTCCTAACGGTGTGACATGGAACTAAGCCTCTTACTTTAAACATGTTGTAACTGTGCTGCTGGAAGTGGGTTTGTGTATGCAAATCGTACATCAGTAAACAGTGACAAATGTGGCCTGATTCCTTGAGCATTAGGCATTAACGTTGGTATCTTTTGTGTGCTGGAAACACAAAAGGGGAATGGGAAAATAAATTAGCCAGTTTATTTCGCTAGGGCTTATCTTTTTTTACGAAAGGAAGAAACTCCCTGGTTGTGCAGCACGTTGAAGACGCCAGCTGCATAGAAGTACTAGGTGCTCTTGGCTGGTTCCCTGCAGCGCTTCCTGCTTTCACATCGCTCAAATAATGATACAGCCTGGCTGTGCGTAGTTCAGCAAGTCATGACGCAGTTCCCTCTCTGGCCAGTCTCACTGCTTGTCCCACGGTGCCCACTGACAGGATTCCAGGCAGACATTTGCTGTGCACTACTGCTATGCACTGCCAAGGGCATCTCTAGCCCAAAACACGTCCGAAAGGTCGACCAAAAGAAGATGTGGGCAGCTTCACATCAGAGCCACGCCACAATGTGACCATTGCCGCAGACTCACCTTCACTGCACCAACAGGCTTTCCGCCATAAAGAAGATAATGCAGGAGCATAGCAGGCTGAAGATAGGCTTTGCACTAGATTGTGGTACAGAAATGTATTGCAGATGGTATCTACTTAAAAGACAAGTAAATTTTTATTTTTGTGTCTGCTTGGAATAAACCTAATTAAAAGCTAAGCAGAGTGTTTTCCTCTTCACTTAAAATATTACAATTAGAGGCAACATCTGTGTTGCACAATTTATTATTTGTATATGGAATGTTGTAAAATATGCTTTCCCAACATTACAAACTGGTATACAAAAAAACTTCAACTAATTAAGAAACATTAAAATGCTAATCTAATTTGAAGTAAGAGAACTCAATATGATTTCTTGTGCTTTTATTATTTCATTACAGAACCCCAGGGAAATTGTGCTCTAGGGTGAGCTGGCGGGGGGTCCTTTCAGCATATATGAAGTCTGTTAAATACAGACTAACACTTCAGTTGAACTCAATATTGGGATGTTAGAATTGGAGAAATATCCCATGGACTGTCCTCGAATCAACAAGATTTGAGTCAAACAAGACCTGAGGGGTCACAAGTCACCTGCCTTGAGTGGTTCAGGGAACAGACTTCAGCTCTGCACCTAATGGTACAAGGGGAGAACAACTTTTCATCCCCAGAGCTTACCTGGCAGAACACAAGGGGAATTCTCTCTGCAAGGACAAAAAGAATTGTTCACTGCCACAAATTGTCCAGCTGTATTCAGCTTTCTTTTGTGTTGCTGTTCCATTCAGTCCCTCTCTCCCACTACACCTGTCTCCCACCTCAGCCAGTTCTTTAAAAACCCCCCTCTGCTTCCATCCATCCTGCTGCTAAACCCCGGTGCTGGCTGCACCCTCCTGGGAGGCACAGTGCTTGAGAAGACCTTTAGTCCTGTGCCTCCAGGTGCATGGACGGGAAGGTAGAGAGACACAGGAGCCAGAGGAGCTGCAGATCCTCTGGTGTGTGGTAGGAGCTGGACCCATCCACGGAGTGATTCACTCCCTCATGAGACTGGTTAGGTAGACAAATACCTCTGCGTGGGTTGTAAATAGCCTAAGGAGTGCATAGCCTATTTCAAGGCAAAGTCAAAGGATGACCTTGATTGTCACCATTGGCAGCTTAAATCAGCCTGTGTGCCTTTGCCCAGAGGTGCATCAAACAGGAGCGCGTGTAAGAGCAGGTAGAGCTGTGAGGAGAAACTCCGTCTCCGGGGGATCCCCTGTCGCCTCTGCTGCTGCTGCGTCACCCGGCTGCAGCTCCAGCCGGCGTCGGGAGCTCCGGATGGAAGCGCGGTGCGGGCACGCCAGCGGGCTTGCTGTGAATCGGCTTGCGGGCAGGACCCTTCAGACCATGAACGTTTAATCTTAGGTGGTGGATTTAGCTGGAGCACGAGGGAGTAGCCTTTTCCACTGCTGCAACCGAGTTTATCAGGGTCTGTGAATTGATCTGAGACACTGGATGCCTACAAGTGCGGGCCCGCTACTGGTGAGCACAAGTGGGGACACATCAATAGCAGGTCTCTTTAGGAAAGACCCATTAACTCCCTCCTCACTGTTAGTCCAGAGACACCTGACGGGGATTTGTCTCATCTCTGTGCTTTTAACCTCAGCTGTGAGCTGTTTCTTCGTCTCTGAGAGTTGATTGCGTTCCCAATTCTACTTAAGCTGGCAGAGTATCTTCATACAGCCCATTACAGCTGCCAGTCATCTAAATTAGGTAATTTGCATTGGTCTGATTAATACAAAGAGTTTTTATCCACTTAGAAGGGAAACTGCCATTGTGCACGCAACGCCTGGAGACGAAGGTTCGCCAGGTTTGCTCTGCCTTCCCGACCCCTCCGTTCCCACCACGCGCCTGGCGCGCGTCAGCTCACACAGGTGCCTCGCTGGGTCAGCTCAGCATGTTGTAGGCTGCTCCTGCTCCTTCCCCACCCACCAGCAATCGTTTTAACAACGCTGCATTCCCTCGGCACACTTGCCACTTTTCTTCTATCAAAGAGATTAAATGCAAGTACCACGGCTCATAGCCATAAGAGAACATACTAAACTGAAACTCATCAACTCATCAGCCTATGGGTTGTGAACTATTTATGCAATAAATCAAACTCACCTCCTCCAGAATAAAGCCATTTGTCTCCTAAATGGGATCCTCCCTCTGATGAAGAAATCCAAACTTCCATTAGGGTTACAGCTTTGTTTCAACACTGTTTTTCTCCAGTAGCTGTGGAGATATGTAATGATAAAAAAGTAGATAAATATATTTTATTGTGTTAGTGAAAGGAAGGTCGAAGTAAGAAATGGAAGTCTTACTTTAAAAAAAACCAGAAAGCAAGCGTAGTTTCTAGTACAGATAGAAGGCGGAACCAAAAGCTCTGGAAAGCCAGATCAAATTTCATAGAGACAGATTCCCTCAGTGATTAATTAGTTTGTCAGAAAGAGAAATCAAATAAACTATTTTTTTGCTGTTTCTTTTGCTGGATCCCATGCTATGCTTTTGGCAATCCCAAGGGGAGCCCTCTTCTGCTGTCACAAACCACTTTGTGCTGGTACCCTCTGCTTGGTCCCAGGCTGCTCCCGCCTGCAGAGAGCACGGAAAGATGACGGAAAAACCTGGACGCCAGTGGGGAAGAGTTATCATTGGGGGGGATTATCACGTTGCCTTTTATTATACTCTGTCTTGAGGCAGCAAGGCTTTTACTGTTCAGTTCTTTGCACTGCAATCTGCACTCAGTGACGTTAGGACAAAACGAGTTGCTCATTCTCTCTCATTAAAAAAATCCCATATCTGGAAGGGAGCTGAGGACAGAAGAGGAAGAGGGGGAGCATCATGATGAGCACAAATTGCCTCTCTGAACTGGTTTGGTTTCATCCTAGCCTGCAGAGTTGGAAATGTTCCGACTGGCTGCAGCAATACCAGAATTGGATAGTTTTTAATTACTGTCAGTTGTTATATATGTTTGTTATATACCCGGCATAAGAGAAAAATTTCTCAATAAAATTGTTTTGTGAAGCTATGGGAGCTTTGAAGCAGAAATAAATGTGGATACATCAGACCTTGTGGCATGTATGTTCTTAAGGGGGAAAAAAAAAGAGATATCTAACTACTGTGGTAGTAATAGTGCTTTGATCTTGTACTAGACGCCCCCAGGCACTGCTGCCCTCGCCCCAGCTCACGGCCTGGTGCGCGGGGGTGCCCTGTGGACCTGCAGCTCCGTGCTGAGCCTGCTACCTCAACTGCCCATTGCTCAGCTGCAGGAAGATTGACTAAGACAGAAACGAGAACGATATAACCCTCGGAAAAGAATCGGTATCGTGGATTACATTTGCTTGCCTGGCTTTTGGCGTGTAGGTGGGCAGGGGGCTGCCCTGGCTGGCTAACCTTCCCTTCTCCGTGGAGCCGCCAGCACCACGCCAGGGAAGGGAGCGTGCGGCAGCTGCTTGCTCCTCTAGCAAACTGGGGATAGACTTGTGAAGAAAAAAAAAAAATGATCAGGCGGCAAAGGTGTCGCTTGTGCCTACACAGGGTAGAAGTGAGGGCTCCTGCTGAGCCCAAAGGAGATGTGCTGCCTTCGAGCTGACACATATCACACCAGCCGGTTCTCAGTTTTAAAGCAGGTTAAGCCCAAGGGTCACAGGAGACAAGAGGAAACCAGAAACAAAAGGTTTTGGGGTAGAGCAGTTATTGAATCCCTGTAAAATATTTTTTCCACTCTCACTGTTACTAAAGTCTTTTTTTTTGTTTGTTTTTAAAACACTCAAACTGATTCCTTGTTTCCAGGCTCAGATTTGATTTAAAGTGCTGTTAGGCTTCTTCGGTTTATTTTGGATCAGCTTGTTCAGACAAGCCAACAAGCAGATCCCATTAGCAACTGCTCTTTCCCCCACCCTGGTAAAGCCGCTTTGCATGACCTGGAGGCTGATGAACGACTGGAAGTGTAAACTCAACAACCAGCAGCACTGCAGCAGTGACCACACATGTGGGGACCAACTAATCCACCTACAGAGGCCGCGTAGGTAAAAAGAAAATATCACAAATAGCCAGGCAAATATGTACCCACTTGTCTCTTTTTCTAGAATATTCGCAACTTCTGTTCCCTTTACTTTTAGCAAATGCACCGATGCATTACATATTTGATAATTCTTAGGAAAATTCCCTGTTTGTTTTTTTTTTTTTTTTTTTTCTGAGAAAGCTTTTAATAATTCAAATCCAACCTAGAAAATTACCGCAAGGGACACTTTGTCTTCTCAGCTGTGCAGAGGGCCTAGACCCTGCCTCTCTGATGTGGGACTGCTCAAGACTCCTCCTTAAAAATTATTAGGCCTGATTTAGCTTTTATTAATTTTGCTTTTTCCTAATTTTAATTCATGGACCAAAGACACTGGCTGGCTGACACCACAGTCAATCCACCAGCCATAAACCAGCCTAAGTTTTGCTCACCACTATCCCTGTTAATTTTGGCCAAGCTCTTCCATCTACAGATAATTATCTGCTCCATCCAGGCAGCTCTGGCAGCAGTAATTCAATGGGAAGTTACTGGATTTCAACACTACAGACCAGCACAGTGCTCTGTGCCTTGATCTTCGGGTGGCCTGGCAGAGCAGCAGAGCTTATGAACTTACTGAAGCATAAGGAATTGTAGATACTAGAAGGTATTCAATAGTATGGGCAATACTTGAAAGATTAATCTTTCTTTGTTGTTAACATAAGTACCTGGAAAAACATGGAAGTTGTCTAAAACAATTTACATAGATACATGTGTACGTATACTCTGTTTCCCTGAAAATAAGACCTACCTCAAAAATAAGCCCTGGCATGATTTTTCAGGATGCTCAAGATATAAGCCCTACTCCAAAAATAAGCCCTAGTTATATTTCATTTAAAAAGTCAATTTAAACACTGCCCAGGAAGATACACATGTAAAAAAGTAAGCATCTTTTGGAGAAAAAAATAATATAAGACCCTGCCTTATTTTCAGGGAAAAAGGGTATGCATATAAATCTTATGGATATGCATGTATATATTTCAAAGCAGTGATATTGTAAACGCACACCTTTGCTTCCCAGGGTTACAGTATTTCATGATTACTCAGTTTAAATCCCCTCACCGCATAACTGCCAGGATGAAAAATATGTTTTTGTTCCTTTTCTCCTGTACAGTGTTAACTTTTTCATGTCAAATGTGATGCTTTTGACACTAATAAAAACTATTAATTTGTAAATTAGTTTATTTATAGGCTTTTCTACAGAGTTCAGCGCCGTCAGATCTGAATGCCCTTCAAAGTTGCTAGGTGACACTGTCATACTTCAGTCTGCCGAACAAATGAGAGCTCATAATATTGATCATAATATTGATGCAGTGACTTCAACCAAACATCTTCATTTCGACAGAGACTTTCCTTTTTCTTTTTTTTTCCAAATCATTGTAGGTTTGTTATGAAGTGCAAGGAAGCACAAATTATACTTTTCACCAGTTATGATTTAGTTCATAAAGTCAATGCAAATCTTTCTGTGTTGTTTTCATAGAAATCAGAGCAAAGTCACATATTTGCATAAGCAACAATATTCATAGACTGATCCAGAAAAGAACATTTTCACAACTTCTAACATGAATTGCACTGATCGGAGACGCAGCTAATTCCTTGTTTTCCTGCCTGCCCTGCAATGGAGCACAGCTGATCTGAGGAGCGCAGCGTCTTCCAATTCAGGAAGACTAAAAACCTCCATGTACAGTGGAGCTGAGGTCCCGCATCCAAAACTGAAACATGTGCATATACGTGCTTGTGAATCCAGGACAGAGGAGTCTATTCCGACAACATGGATCCTCAGTCAAAACCGGCATATTTTTTTCTGGCTCCTTGCCGGTAGCTGGAACCATAGTAGCTAGTAGAGCTTTATGGCAGGGGAAAGGATGAAAATAGCAAACACTCTCTTCTTTCTTCACTTTTTTTTTTTTCTTAAACCAAACATTTTCTCATGTCTTTCCTGCCTGTTTTGAAATACTAACAGCGCTACATTGACTCACACTGTTCACAAGTTTTTTCCACTTACATGGAATTGGTGAGAAATGGGTTTCTAACAATTCCCCCGCAGGCAGGAACCTATGGAGCTGGGAAATGTCTCACAGTGGGGCTCATATGCAGCAAAAATGTGAGTTTGAAAAGGGGCTGTCGATGGGCTTTCAAGGCTTTGGCCTGTCTCTCTCTAGCTACATTTTTGTGATCCAAATTGGCATTGATTCGAGATGTGTTCCTGTGCAGGGTAAACAATAGCTTAAAGCAGCTGCTAATTAGCTTGGCTCTGCTCTGCTCTTGCTTTTCATGTCTAGATACCTCCTTCAGAAATAAGAAGCAGAAGGATAACATCCAAGCAGAAGAATCAGAAGGCAAAGGAAAAGAAATATATGGGGATTGTAAGTGAAAAATTAACGAGGAGAGACCTCATTTCACAAAGCTTATGTAAAGCCAGGCTGCATCTGCGCGAGGAACAGTGACCCAGAAAGAGAAATCTGTAAAAATTTAGAGCAAGGTGCAAAAGTTGGTAGCCTCTTTCTCTCTGAGGCACACCTACATTCACAAACAAGGATCCCTTGTTTATGGCCATGGGGAGCCCAACTTTAGAGTTTCTACCTTATTTTCCCTCCCCTCAGTCAGGCCCTGGCTCGCTCAGCGCTCATGGAGACGGTCAGAGCTGAGCGTGAGTCCGGAGGAAGCGGGCTGAGGGCTCAGCATGGCTTATCTCACCTTAATTTGGGGATATTAAACCTCCTTATGCAGCCACTTTTTTCCTATCCATTCATCATATACAAATACAAACATGTTTTATATATATATATATATAAAAGCACTTAGCATCTGGCCAAGACAAACCCCTTTGTAACGCTGCTGATGTCCATCTGGCTGACTGATGAGAAATCCCTTTCTGGAAAGCTTGGGATTGTTCCCAGTGTAGGCGAGCAGGTAAAAATCTGTGTTTGTGGGTGCAGAAGTCTGCAGAAAGTCATTCTTGCTGAAAAAAAATATATAAGGTGGCTCCTGGATAGTAATAAAAAAGGATGGGTCCTATTTCTCATTATTTTACAATTCAAACCCTCAATTAATGGGCATCTCCTTTCAGAGCTGATCCCAGAAGAAAAAGACTTTTAGTACTTTGCGTGACAGGGCTGAGATTCTTATCTCAAGCACTCACTGCTTAATACCTGAAGAACAGGACTCTTGACAGTTTCTTGGGACGTAAGAAGAGCATCTGCAGGAGTGCAAATCAGCACACTGCTTTGAATTACACCTCTTGCTTACTTGCCTGTTACCCTGAGTGGAAACTCAGAATTACTGAAAATGCAAAATTTTGTCTTCTATATTAAGAACATCTCCGGTAACACTGAGCAGCTCACTCTCTGCTATTAACAGGTCTCCAGGTATTAACACAGAACTTTTCTACTAACTTCTCCTGCCAGTCTTTGCCTCACAGTTCGAATAAAGCGATCAAGGCAACATCTGCTAGCGCATCACATAAGCTTTTTCTCCGAGTAGCATCATCCGTTAGCAGTCTAATTTGATTGTTTCCAAACCAGAAAGGACAGCTATCAGCCACCTCCCAGAACGGATTCAAAGGCTAGAATCAAGAAATCTTCTCCAAGAAGTTGTTCAAAGCTGGTGCCTATCACTCTTCAAAAGCCTGTGAAGACAATAAACTAGTCAATTTACTCTAATGGACAGGTGCAATCTGAGTATTTAGTATCTTGTTAATATTGACTGGCAAGACTTGAAGGGATTTGAATGGCAGGGATGTCAGCTGCTAGACTGGCAGGACAAGAAACAGTGATGATAAATATTTATACTTGCACAAGAGTCTAATTGCAGTTTATTTTCTGAGGTGTTAACTACTGAAATTAACCGTGTTTAAAACCAGCACTTTGTGAATCTGTTCAGATTTCCCTTTGAAATATTTGCTGCCAGTTCTCATCAGGTTGCAAGAAGTCACTGTACAATAGCAGGGATTTCTTCTCCTGATTAATCTGGTTTGGGCTCTCTCATGTTCTCTCTACATTTAGCACCAACATTTCCTGCCCTCTTCTGACTCCCCCACTCGTGCCAGGATCCCAGCCACTGATGACTTAAAGCACGATTATTCTCATATCGCTTGTGCCAGGTAGGGCAAAGGATTATTATTTCCACTTAGAGACGGGGAGGGCAACCTCAGAGATGGCTCCCCGCCTCCGGGAGGTACTGAGCTCTGTCCGTAGCACTGAGTGACACCTGCAATGATGAACCCCAAAGCAGAATGCTTGTTTTCCTTCGCGAGAGCTGCCCAGGACCAGACTCCCTTGGAGGACATCAGGTGGCGAGGCATCCTTACCCAGGTTGTTTTAGGGTATTTATGTATTCTGGTTTGGTTTAAGAATGCTGTTGCAGAAACCATCTGCCGCACAGTTAGATCTAGAAAAATACGCACTTCCCAAAGTCTGGTTTCTTTCTGTTTTAGCAGCACATGATCCATTTTGCTGCTGGCACCTGCGTCTTTCTGACCCTGGGACCTCTGTGCTGAGGGAAGAGCATCCCTGGGGGCTGGCTCACGAAAGCCCGGGGAGCCAGCGAGTGAATTTTTAACCTCAGGATACTAATTAAAAAATGCCCTTGAGTCAGCTCCAAGTCAGGTAACAAAACAAAAGGCCTCAAAAGGCCTGGAGAGGGGTGGATGTTCTGTAAATAACAAGACCTGTAAGACCTAACTGTCGGTGACAGGCAGACAGTTTCAATACATAGAGCTTAAGTCTTACTGAAACTCACTTAAAACCACTTATGAACAGTTTCTTTTTTCAGAAATACAGGTGCATTGTTCACTTCCCTCTTCCCAAATATCTGATTATTTAGCAGAATTGATCTGTTTCTGGCTTAACAAAGAAAGAGCTGTACACAAGTTAGTAACAGTATTTTAAAAATAAATTCTCCATTTTGCCTTTTGTGAGCTGAAAGAATGTATTTGATGCTGACAGACAATTGATTAGAGCTAGATAAACAGTATTAAGCAGACAAAATATTTCTTGAATGTGAGCATTCAGGGGATTCTGAACAATTTCTATCCCTTATCAACCTTTAAAAGGGTTTTCATTAATACTGAACAGCATAGCTAAAAAAATTGCAAAACAGAGGTGTGCTCATAAACCATTGACTTTGACTATCTGCTTTTTATCAAATACAACTAATTTGCACTTTAACCTATTTCCTGTTTTTAGACTGTAACTTTGCAGTACAAGAATAAAACATTATTATATATAACAAATTGAGCATGTCTAAGGACATACTTTCAATGAAACAGTTTTCAAACTTTGGTGTTTGTGGTCATTATCATGAAGGTTAATGATGATAGGAATAATAGCAAGCAATAGATACTGAAATTTTTACAATAAAAGAGCAGCAAAGTGGATATGAATTTACTGACATTTATATGCATCTATTACCCTAGTATTTGACTAACTCGGCAAGTTCTGTCTTGCATCAAGATTTCTGCATTTTTAGACCAAAAACATTGTAGAGAAAGCTGATGTTTTGAAAAGCGACTGGTCTCTCATTCGTTCTGCATCATGATAAAGGTTTTGCCAGAAGCCACATATCTGCTATGAAATGTATGTTTCTATTTTGGTTGATATAGAAAAAAACATATCAATTTCTACATCGTGGGGCTGATACAGATATCTCGAAAATCTAGACTGTCATGAAAGTGACGAAGCCAATTTAATTAGAAAAAAATGTGAAAATATCAAAGAGTTTCCCCGTTGTTAGTACTTGCAGGAGCCATCTCAGTGTGACTGAGAGCGGTAGGAGCTTCACCACTCAGCCAGAGGAGTGGGGATGGGGTGGCGGGCGCTCCCTCCAGCACAGCACCCACCCCTCCTCTCGCAAGAGAATTCTGCTGTCCCTTCCAACCTGCCCTTCAAGTCCAGTGTATGCTAATGAAATTGCTCTAATAAACTAGCGATTACTGAACCAAATACAAAAATGTAGCTCCCCTCAGCAGAAACCAAAAATGATGAAGCCCTCCAACAACAACAAAATCTGTATTTTCAAACACTGTGATTAAAAGTCCAGTTTCAGAAAGACATAATAGATATATACCAGCGAGAGCTCTTAAAGCTGGGCCATAGCTGATTTCTCTGTACAGCTTGTCTTTTAGTTTCTCTGGTTGCTAAGATACTAGCAGTATTACCTTTCACTATGTCTTTGGAATTTGAAGGTTTATATTCCCTTACTCCCCATACAAGTCTCCTCCATGTATTGCACCCATACGTTTACCCACACCTTTCCTTTCAGAAAGAGCAGGTGGAGAGTGTAGGTGATGTTCTCCACACATATAAAGCCACAGACATCCAGTTACTCCAGCGGAGCACTCCTACCTTCCAACCACTTACAATCTGGCCTGGTAAATGCAACTGCTTTATTTAGAAATTAGCAGTTTTGAGGTTGTGTCACACCAGGTGATGTCGACTCTTCTATAAATACAAATAACTTCACTGTCCTAATAGATGACGGAATTATTTTATATGATGGTTCTGATTTTCAAAGTTAACTTTCAAATTCTATGTTCAAATACCTGATTGCCTCAATCAAAGTAATTTTGATGTCTAAATGGTTTTGTATTTTAGTGCTCTGTCACCAGCCTCAAACCATTGTGAAGCCTCCAGGCTGAGGAAGTTATCTTCAGGATTTCATAAATGATGATGTCCATTTCCAGGAGAACCGAAGATGGAGTGATTTGAAAGAAACTCGTTCTTTAAAGTTCATCACTCTCACTAAGCGTGATTAAACGCTATATAATTTAACATTATTTGCTGATAGAAAAATCAAAGCATTTGCCCCCAGCATGCTGACATTTACAGCAGTGGAGAACATTTGCACATTTTATGCTTATAATAACAGATGAGGTATGAAATGGATTCTGATAACACTTTGAACACCATGGAAGTCTTGTCATTTATCACAGCATATGAGCTTGCTCCGGATCCCTGCCATTATTGTGATATATTTTATAGAGTAGAACTAAAGAAAAGCTTTATTTCAATGATGGATCATAGAATGATAGAATGGTTTGGGCTGGAAGGGACCTTAAAGGTCATCTAGTTCCACCCCCTTGCCACGGGCAGCGACACCTTCCACTAGACCAGGTTTCTCAAAGCCTTATCCAACCTGATCTTGAACACTTCCAGGGATGTGGCATCTGCAACTTCTCTGGGCAGCCTGTCCCAGTGTCTCATCATCCCCATGGTGATGAATTTCCTCCTTTCATCTAAGCTAACTCTCTTTCAGTTTAAAGACATGATCCATGTGGGTAATGTGGATGAATCTTCAGAAGTCCAGCAGGTTCTCTTCAAGCAAGCCCCACTATCATGCTAATGTTAATCTAATTTCTTGCAGTGTTTTTGTTTTGTTTTTTGTTAATAAAGACTTCGGTACACAAATAGCTGAGGTGGATTGTCTGTAACTCCCTACTGCAAAGAGATCAGATTCTCTCTTTAGATGCTCTACTGTCTTACAATTCTGTGAAACTACAATATAACACAAATGGTCAGTTTTGTGGAGTAATCTCAAGAAACTGCAGATCAATCTAAATTTTAAACAAATGCAAGTCAAATGCACACATAATACCAGAATATGCCTTTTAAATAAGCTACCTTCTGAATCAGTATTAAGATTTAAAATATTTATTGGGTGTGTGCTTGGACACCTTTGCTGAAAGGTGCTGGAGAGTTAGGTTCGTTTGGGCCAAAAATTTTAGCTTTGGGTTCTTTTCATCTGAGAACTAGTAGCTGCAAGCACAATTCTGGCTCTTTGATGCCTCTGGACTGTATTCCCTCCTTACTGTGAAACTGAAGATTATGAAAAGGAGCAAAGGATCCTAAGAACAGATTACCATCATTTATGTACCTTCAAAATTTTTGAGAAATCGTGTTTGAATCTTTACAGCATTACCTCCTTTCAAAGCAAGATTAAAAGCAAAATCTTTTTAGCCTACTGCAATTGTGGGGCCATTCTTCACAGTCCTCCACATTTAACTGAGAACATACATGGGTACATACTTCACTCATTTTACTAATAAAACATGTTAAATAGACACTTCAAGCCCTGAGTGACCTCTGAACAATGCTTGAAAGTAGTTTAGGAATTTTGTTTGGAAATCTCCAGAAGGCCTTGGACATATTCATGCTCATCCTTTATCACTGTGGTGCACTCTTGGTCTTGGTACTTATTAGTCTATCTCCCGCACTACCCCATGCACACAGTAACAGAATTAAGAACCTGTTCTCCTCTTCAAACTTTGATTTAGACCATGACCATTATTGGCCACAAGCTGCCTAAACACTGCGAAAGAGGAACCATTCAGATCAAGTATGTATAGATGTTTGATCTTCCTGGCAAAAGTCTTTAGAAATAAAGTTTTAACAAAACAAGATAGGCTCTATTAAAATTTCAGTTGAATCCAGCTGATTTTAAATGAGCTCTTCTATTGACTTGCCTGCAGCCTACTGATTTACATGTGTCCTGTTTTGAATAAAACCAATAAATGTACAGGATTTCCCTACCTGATCTGTTTGAGGTTAAATAGAACAATATTAGTAAAACAGGGAGGAATACCAGCATAAAAAAAAAGGAAGGCCCTGGCTGTGTTTGGACTCATCTTCCAATGTATTGGCTACTTAAACATTTTTTCAGTGTTTGGGAATAATACATTCTTTCTGTAGAGGTTTTTTGGATGTCCACTAACTCATGCACAGTGAGATACTCAGGAAGACTGAAGTATCTGCTGACGCACTGGCACAGCCGATGGTACTATAAGCACAGCAGCTATTAAACCAATGCGTTCAACTTTGGAGCTTTGCCCCCCCTCTGGGTTCAAGCTCTTACAGGGATTGGAGGCAAAATGGGCAAAAAAATCTGGACAACTGACAGCATAACTGAGAGCTCTGAGTTTCTTGTCAGGGTGATCTGAAGCAGCTGAAGAGATTATCTGTGGCTGTTGTGCCACTCTCATAAAGAAGGCAATAAACTGTGGCGGAGAAATAGCCCCCAGGGCTGGCAGCAACGGTGTGTTAAACTACTCCCTCATAATCCCGTGAAGAACTTGGCTCAGATTTGTGGGTTTGAACCCATGGCAACAACAAAACAGCAGCTAACAATTTGCTTTCTGTGAAGTCAAGGTCAAAACTTAAGTTGCCATGGAACCAGGATTTGACCTTTTAGTTATAGTGATGATCATTTAGAGAGCTCTGCTCACCTGTTGAAGAACACAATAACCACAAGCTCTTTGGGCACTAATGTGGAAACCTGCAAAGCGTACCTGGAGGTGGGACCGGACTTCAGGAGCTGCACTGGGGATGGTGGATAAACAACCATCACCCTTCCGTGCCTTCAGACAACAGAGGGTTACTCCTCTCATATTTTTTGAAAAGTAATGGTTCAGACTCTATTCAGGCTCATTCTTATTTGTGTAGCTGAGAATAATCAGGTGTTATATTAAAAAGCCAGGCAGCAAGTTCTGTTCACTGTTGTCTCATATACTGATAATTGTAGCAAGTTCCAATCACTGGCAATGTCAAAAGTACTTTACAGATCTTCAGTGTTATTTGGTCAGCTCTCTAAATCCCACCTTCTGTGATCATTATCTTCAAGAGCCTCTTGTCTCCACGTTTATATTTTTACTCATCACTGCTGCTCACAAGTACCTAATCATGCCACATCCTGCCTGCAGTCACCTTACCCCTAAAGCAAATAGCTCTGTACTTGCACACCGCCTCAAACTGCAATCAGACAAATGAATTAAACATTGCAGAATCAGCCAACAAAGTGGCCAAATACACACAAGTCACCCTTGGGAAAAGCGGTTTCTGTGCTGGAGCATGATGCACATGTATGTCTACATAGTGTAAAAACTGTTTTTATTTTTCTGAAATACATAAGATAGCACACTGGATTCCCCTCTCTATCCCACTTGAATAATGCTGGATTTTAGACTGAACAGCTATTGCTGATATCAAGCAGATAATCAGTTGTAACTGTCGAAGACCACATCTCAAACTTGCTGGGTTAAGACAGACACAAAGAAAGTGTAGACATCTGTATGTATTTGCCACGCCTTATATTAAACAAAACAAACCAAAACCCACAAGAAGCCCCCCACAAAACCACAAACAACTTACCTCTGTTGAGAATGCGAGGGATGGCTCTTCCGTGACCACTGCGAGCAGCCTGGGATGGCATCTGCTACTCAGCCAACAGACCTGGTGAGTCAGCTCCTGCTCACCTCTATATGAGAGGCCACCTTCAATTTGTCACCTAAGTATGGCTTTGTATAGCTCGAAGAACTGTTGCATATGCAGTATCATTATAATAATATCATAAACCAAAATAAAAAGTATGCAGTAATTTCACAAAAACCACATTAATTTTAGTGTTTTGTAGTCCATGAAATGTTGAATATCACCAGAGGATACGCTAAAAAATGAGATACTTGTTCTGTTGTGAAACATTCACATTAAAACTAATGGAATGTATGTCTTGACAGTATTATTAAATATGTCTTGAAATAAAAATAAGCTATCTTGGAAATCCAGTTAGGTCTAACTAACCCATTCAGTAAATACACTTCCCTTCTTGGAAAGAGATTCATAGGAGAGCCTGCTTTTTTAGGCTTTTTAGGCTTGCTTTCATTGGAAAAAAAAAAAAAAAATAGATCCTACTTCGCAAAGGAATTCATAGTCTGAGCTAATTTACTCCATGATCAAAGGGAAGTGCATGTTGCCCATCTTTTTAACATGAGATAGTTCATGATCACTGCTGACCCTGGAGCATAGAAAAGTTCACACTGTTTAGCAGTTAATATAGGTCCTGAACTACGGCAGCATCTGCACTGGAGGAGGGGGGTAGCGCTGTCACCGGGGAGGAGGGTGCAGGGAAGGGCTCTGCAAAGCCGTGGAGCCAGCTGGGATGCAGAGGCCAGGTCTTGCCTGCTGCTGCCTTTCGTTTCTGTTTGTTTCAGCTTTTTCCTCAAGGACCAGGGATGCTTTTCCTCTATGTTCCAAGTTCTCCAGGTAAACAAATCTGTTGGACCATTTTGTTATCATCTACCACACAACAGAATTAACAAATTGTAGGTATAGCCGTAGAATTATTTAAGGCAGCCATGAAAATTTGGATTCTTTCTTCTAACTGAAGTAACTATTTTTGCTTACAGCCTAGAAGCTACTTAGAGAGCGACTCTCTAACATTTCCTTTCATCCCCTGACACAGAAGGGACTCTATCACTATAAAGCTTTTAAAGGCTATTTGCTGGAGATCACAAGAAATCCTTCCTTCATCCACTTTCTTAAAAGGACCTTCTCTTAGCTATATACCATTTCTGAACCTAAGCCCAGCTGTCAGAGCAAAACTCATGGTAGAACAGTTTTGTGGAAGCTGTGATGAGAAAACATGAAATTGGTTCTTGGCTTTGAATTCAGGAATGTCTACAGGTCTTCCAGATTTGCTTAAACATAACCTGTCCAGCCCTTTTCCATATATACTCAGTCTCCTTGAAAGTTTAGATAAATTTGTTATCTAGTTTCCATGATAAGCCTTCCTATAGTGTGGCCTACTAGGCAGAGGAGTGGCTTCTGAAAACACGAGTTTACCACTCATGGATGAAAATAGGAAAACTACTCTGCCTCTGTTTTTGTCCTCTCAACAACACACCAAGTCAAGACCATATTACATTTATTACTATAAAACCACTTTACATTTTGTAATAAAATGTTTAAGAAGTTGGCATCATCTTTAAGTTCAAAGGAAATGGGTCATTTGATGTAAAAACATGGCTGTGAATTGTAAAGGCTTGATCTTAAGTCTTGTTACCCAAGGTCCATTCCCAGCTAGTGAGCAAACATTTGAGCAATCTCACACTCCGTTAACAATAATCTCAGCTATGCCTAATTCCCTTCATTTTGTACATCATACAAAAAAGAAAAATCTTTCTGAATTGTTTCACAGTTGACAATTAATACTTTAAGAGTTCCAGATCTATGTGTGCTCTTGCTCTGGTTACGAGCAATCCCAGGGGCAGATATGCTATTCAGTTTCACCCGAGTTGCTTTAAAATAGCATCTTCAAGACTCTAGTTACAGTAATTATTATAACACACAGAAGTTAAATGAGTGTTTGCTAAGTAGGTTATTAAACAGATCACACATTTTGACAAGTAGTAAATAGCTAAGTTAATATAGCATGTATTAAAAAAAGGCTAAAAAACTACTTAAATCAGAAGCAGTGGTAGATTCACAAAAGTACAGATGGCTTGAATTTAAAACATAGTTAAGCTTTCGCTCCACATTGTGTTGTGAAGGAAAACTTCAGAAATGGTCTCACTAGTCAACATTTCTATAAGAAATATCAAAACGGCCTTTCATTGCATTGCAATAGGTAGTGATGATGGTGACATTTTATGGTTTTTTTTTCCTGCATCTTGTTGCACTGAGATATGAAAAGGATAAATGTATTATGCATATTTTGGTCATTCTACGCCATGTACTTTACTGCAATGTGATTAGTGACCTTCATATATTGCTTGTCGAAATATCCATTATTGAGATCTCCATCAACTACTGAATGTAACCAGCTGTGAGGAGGAGCGCAATTTATACTTGATTGAATGCAGCAACACTACATAATCGTATGGAGAATGGAAGGAAGAAACTGAGTTTCTCAATGAAAAAGCAGGCACAACTTTAGAATTCTAAACCATAAATCCTTGAATTTGACTTGTCCTATATGTCTGCTTTTGTAGGTATGAAGAAGCAGACTCCACTTATCCCTGAGTTATCCCGCCAGATCTTATAGTTTGGTATTTGCATTTTTCTACTTTGTAAACTCATTTGTCCTCTTCTTAACAGTATCAGGTCAAAACACTGCCTGCATAAAAATACTGAAGTTGTCGTTCAGGGAAAACAGACTATAGATCTGATGTTGTTATATGTATAAGTCCATATATTAGAAACCAGAACATTCTCTAGTCCCTTTCTGATGCTGCTGTTCTGCAAATACCTTTAGTACCAGGAGGTAACCTTTTTCGAGGCAGAACTGTAATTTTTAAGTTAGCGAAGTCTTTTAAAGACTTTGATAGTAAAAGCTAAAGTGGGATGTGTTGCTCTAGGGCTTGACAATATAGAATGGATTCTTTTTCTATTACCTCAGTAACATTGAAACATCACTAGCACAATAACTCCCTATTACTGTGAAAGAAAAATATCCCTTGATGAAAGAAAGGAATTGTACATTTCTCAGCAACTGTGTGATGCTCATGTAACATTCCTCTAATGAGACAAAACCAGGAAGATCAAGAAGTCATGTAATAACAAACCCAAACTACATATGCACTTAGGATAAGTTACATATTAGAGATGTCATTGCACTACTCCAGCAGGTTTGTAACTCCACATGCCTCTCTCTCCTTTTGTAGTGAGCATCATGATTAAGTATAAACAGACTTTTAATTTTCCTTATGATATCCTTCTCCACGTGGGCTGTGGATCCGATTTCTGAATTTTTCTTCAGAGTGTCACCGCACTCACAGATCGCCGATGGCTTCCATGGTTAACGTTGCCTTTACTCAGTTTGCCACTGTCCTGCCCAGGAGCTGTTACCCTGCTGGGTACAAGGGGGTATTGGCCAGAGAAAGGTCCTGCTGAAGAGTCCGTAGCAGTAGATTCTTCCTCTGCCCACCTATTAAAGAAACAGTAGCCTTCTTCAGGTGTTTGTTTCCTGAGAGGATTCACTTCAGAGGCAGAAAGTCCCTGACTTTCTGTGTCCCCATGAGACAGAGCTGCTGCTGCTGGATGTAAAAATGGTGACACACTTAAGGGGCTGATGTTTTGCTCAGGGTCATCATTAGATGCAGGTGATGCCACAGGTGCACCAGAAGTAGTTTGCTTTCTTGACCTCAATTTCTGGATTTCAAGATCCTGTTTCCCTTTAGGAAGTTTATCCAGTTGCTGTGCTTTCAGAATCAGAGATGCTCCAAAGGTTCCTTGTAGAACAAAAATAAAGAACCTGATAAAAGAGGAAGAAATTGTCTTACCAGTGGGCTCCTTCCATAACTTGTATCACATAACACAAATCCAGTTCCTAATTTTCTGTTACTTTGCAGGCATCTGGTAGATACCTTACACCTGTTAGATGAAAGTTGACTCTTGAATCTTAATGTAACATGTAACTATACAATTATCTTGATCTGTATAGAGCCAAATACATGTATATAAATACTAAATAAATGATAGTAGAACCACTCCGTTCCTGAACAGTGCAAGAAAGATAAACAGAAGCTCACCAAGAGATGCACTATTTGAGGAGATTGAAATTATATTTATACTTCTAAAACAGGCTAAAGACGGGATCTAAATTTGGTAGATCTCATAAAACCAGAAATTTAAAAACCTCGGCTTGTGGATTTCCTCAGGAAACAGTAAAATGCCCATGTGTCCTACCTGCCCTATGCCCTTATATAACTTTATATTGTGTGCAGGGAGAGAGCACACATCCTATCTCCACGTCATGTTAATTTTGCCAGAAAACCAAATTCTCTTTCAAAGCATCGTTCTCATAGGATTTGACCTTTATGTACATGGCCTGAATACACATTTTAAGACAAACATGGGGACTTCTTTGAAATTACATTAATAAAGTTGCCATCTTCAAATCCTGCTGCTAAATCTATGCACAAATAAGGATAATGAGATTAAAAAGCCTAACAAGCTAGACTAAGTATGGAAAGGGCTTTTAAGGCAGTGGATTCCTCAGGCCTGTCTGCACAAGTAGGAGTGGGTGAACACACATCTGGAGTGCTTCTGCTCAGGCTGGTCAACCCCATAGCACCTCAGGTCTGGGAACTGTGCAGTTGCAGGTCATGGCCAGGCCGCTAAGAGCACAGCTACAGGGAGCCGAGGTCCATCTGCATGGAGCTGGTGTGGATCTTATTGTCCTCTGTCTTTGCTCTCAATTTGTCCTCTGTTTCTTCTGTGCAAGTTGCAGCTGAACCAGGCAGGAGGACAGAGAAGGGAAGGAAAACTGTGTCTTCCATCCTGTGAACTGCTTTCATTTGCTCCTGCCCTTCCCACAATCCTGCAGGGTGCAAGACTCAGTTACCTGTTGGACCTCTGCAGGGCTTCCTGGCAGACTGCAGTCTGCCTTCCACAGCTGGAGAAAGATACCTGGTTCATGTGTTGAAATCCCCCAAGAGACACAGTGCCTTCCCTTGCCAACAAATGAACACGTAATTCAGATCCTTTTCTTCTCAGACTCAGGGGATTCAGTACCTAACGCTGCGCAGTTCATGTCCCAAAACCAAGTTCAGAGGCAGTTTTGAGATGCGGTTGCACAGAGGATGCTCTGCAAAGTGCAGCCAGACAGTGCTGCAGGAAATCCCTGCACACGGGCAGGGCGCTGGGCCCCAGAGCGCGCCTGCACGCAGGCGGCAGCAGCGAAAGGAAGAACTGAGGGGAGCAAGGATTTTAACAAAAGCCCTTAGAAAGAAACCAAAATCCCAAGGCTCCGACTGGTTTCTGAAGGAGATAGGGAGCAGGCAGTGTGGTGAGATGAACCAACTGAAACTTAAAATTAAGCACGTTTTAACAAAGCGGGGGTTCACCACTGCTGTGACATGCTGACACCACTAAGTTGCAGCAGAAACTGGGGGCTGGATGTTCTGTGAACTGAGGACTCTGCAGAAAATGATCTGGGGTACCTACATGAAGGAACAACAGTTCTCCAACTTTGAAGATATCAAGATACGAATCTTTAAGCTCAGTGTCCTGCTGAGACAGCAACGATCTTAACCTTGCTGAATTCCCAAGATGAAGATACACGTTCTCTAACCACGTGTTTGATGTGGCTCTCAGTAGAAAGCTCAGGGTCAAAAATGGCACTGTGAATGAGGGCTGACAGGAAAACAAAAGTCACGCAGGAGGAAAAGCAGGCTGGAAAAGCATGCCCTGCCTAGGAGACATGAGACCTTACTGAACTATATGTTGTTTATCCTGACTTGAAGTTATATAATGTAACGTAAAATCACAAGAACATCTCAACATAAATGGGGAAATAATAATAATGATAATAATCATTTGAAGAAAAATATTATCTAGTCTTGAAAGGTTCCTTTTTAGACAAAATTAAGACTCAGATTCTAAAGCCTTAAAGCACTTATAAAATCAGATACTAAAAACGTTTTCCTGATGCTGGCAATACGAGTGTGCTGCACTAATTTATGACAACTAGGATGACCAGGAGACCAATAAAATAGTAAACCAAACCCATTTCTTTTGTTGTCCAAGCACAAATAAAGATTTTAAATAGGTGGTGCAACTCAAACAAAGCATATATGCTGAAAGAATGATTAAGCACCAAAACTAGTAAGGTTACCACACACATCTATTGGAATGGAATCAGTATGTTTTTCAAACAAGTTTTTTCGGCAACCTGTAATGCTACTTATCCCTCTTCAAATATTGTTCAGCCTCAGTTAACTCTATCTTTAACATACCTGATTTATTGCACAGAGTAGAACTAAATTTCTGGATGCAGAAAATGATTTCATATACAAACATGTTCTTAAATTTGGCTTAGTAATGCACTGTAATGTACTTAAAAAGCAGAATACATTTTGTACCTCTCAAAGCATATAGGAATATTTCAAAGACTTGCTTTCTAGTCTTGATCAGCTCAAGAACATTGTGTTTATGATAGTGAACATTTATGTAACAGATTTGTACCGGTAAACTCTGAAGCACCCCAGATAGAAAGGTTTCCCTGATAGGAAAACAAAAGCGGTAGATATATAGTGACTTATTAGGGTTATATAACTGAATAAATTATTGGTTCGTGAACTAGAAACTTGAACCCAGGCATCTGACTTCCACACTGATCACTTTTCCCCATGCAACGCATGTGGCCAATGTATCACATATCTATACAGATTAATATCATTAGTGTTACTTCGCTCAAATGCCTGCAAATCCAAAAAAAGAAAACTGAGAGGAAAACAATGCATCATTCAAACCTTGGCAAGAGTGCAATGACTGGGGTAATAAGGCACAGTAAGTAGAAGACGGGATCTGACAGCTGCCTCTCCATAATCCAGTAGGGGCTGGTGGGATTGCTGCAGACCACGCAGGTGGCATTGTAGATCAGAGAGAAGACAAAGTAAACCACCACACTGCCTATCATCGTCACCACGTGGAGCAGGGTCTGTAAGCAGAATTGCACAAAATGACAGTGATGCTTGTGAGACCCTGACTCTGTATCCTCCTGTTTTACACCCAAAGACAGATCGAAAAGAATGTATCCAATAGACCCTGCTACTGAAAAGTGCAGTAGGAAAAATACCTGGAAAATAACTTACAAAACAGTGACAGTGAATAGAGTTCTTTAAAAAACACGTCCTCATATATTGAAGTACATAAAAATTGTGTACTTCTTGTCCAAAGGCGCAGTAGAAGCAAATTCTGCCATTGTGCACATGGAGGTATTATCCTGAGGCTAATATTATAATAAATTCTGGCACATTGTGAAATCTCAGTGCATCTGTTGCTTACTTTTTGTGACCTAGAATTCAGGTAAATGGCTCTGAAAGGCAAGGTCATGTCTACACAGCAAGCTATGTTCAGGAAAGAAAAATAGTCATGTGAACAGGACATACCAAATACCTACCCATGTTTTCATTTCTAGAGCCTGATGCAAGAGAATGGTCAGGAGAGAGATGCTATTGATGGGGTTTCCAAAGGAAAGCAGATCTATGTCAGAGTCCTTGTATGTCTAAGGAAACAAACAGGTAGACTGCGATGAACCTCGACTGTTCAAAAGTATTTTTTTGTATTTTTTAAGGCGGATAGGAGAGTGAGAACATTAATGACCTATTTGGTACTTACCAAATAGGGGACAAAGAAGCAAATGAGGCTCTGATAGAAGGCATCCAACATCATAATCATAAAAGTTGACAGCTTGTATATCTGCAGGAGTTTATAGATAACAGTCATTATGATGGAACACACATCTCTAGTCTGTCCTGCAGGCATAATTTGCCGTCTGTTTTTCTTCCATTTGGACTATTGATTATAGATAACGGGTCTACCTTCAGGAGTAAACACCTCCTGAGCAGCTGATTTAGACCAAAGGCTTATGTGTGAACAGACATTTTCTCTGTGTTAACTAACTACAGACTTCAGGAAGATTAGTCAGTCAATTAGGGGTCTTAAAAGCTGAATGTCAGGAATGACCCATCCCTCCTCAAAGGACCCCATTCCTCAAATTATTTTTCAAACAAATCTCTTCCTAGAGTTATAGAATTGGTCAAAATCCCTTCTGTTAAGGTTCCTTCCACTGAAACTTCTATTCTGTGCCATTTCAATTTGACTACTTGTTATATTTAAACTTATCTAGGAACCTGCGAGGCCACAGCTCCTGTGCGGTGGCACGCACTAGTGTTGAGACAGAAGGCTGGGCTCCTACTCTTTCAGTGCAGACAAAATGTCAAAGCAACAGCAATGACCTCTTCAAAATGATAAAGAACATATATTTTGCATATATGTGAGATCCAAGAGCTCCTAAGAAAAGGAATGGGAAGTTTTACAGAGAATCTTCAAATTCTGCACTCCCTTACCTAGGTTTTTAAAACATCATTAAACGTGATGTGGATCACCAGTGTTCATCAGTGCTAAAAATCACAGTCCAAGATAAATAACGTAGGTATTGGGAGAAAAAGGAGAGAGAAGTATTCCTAAGTACCATGTGATTTTGTGATTTAAAACTAAGGCCACATCAAATTTTGCTCATTAATATTTTCATAGTTTCCTATTAAAAATGTTGAGGCAATTTGAGAATAAGTACTACTGTACTTTATGTATGTGAAAAAACAGGTATGTATGTCTGTATATGTGTGCTCTTCACAAACATGCGGAAGTCCGAATAGTTTTCTAAACCTGACAGACAAACTGATGTAAAAAAATAACATATTTCATGTATATTTTCTGTGGGTTACCAATACTGACTATTCGAAGCGAAAGAAGTAAATCAATGAAACAGTTCATGCCTGGAATAACCCAGACGTCAAACTGTGACAAAATCCTTTATGTATTAACAGATATATTTCCGAACCTGAGAATAAAAAAAAACATATGTTGGGTTGTTTATTGATTTAAGGGTTTGTGTTTCCTTGTCACTTTTTGCTGTAAACTTTTTAACAAGATTTTCTTCTTCAGTAGGTTGAGAGATGGTTTGAAGCACCAAATCTGAACAGAGTTTAATCAGGGACCAACTAAACTACTTTACCCTCATTCATTACATGCCCTCAGTGCCCTCACTGAGAAATTTTATATATATATATATATATATATATATATATATATATATATATATATAGTGTGTGTGTGTGTGTACAGATATACATACACACATATTTGCTCTGTGGTCTCTTCTTCAGATCAGAAATGTCAAACACAACATTAATGTATCACTCTACTTATTATAATGCAGCATGCTTGTACCAAATTGGATTAATCTATATATTTAGAGGCAGAATAAACCTCCCCATTTCCGTCTTCCAACTGCGACCAAGCACCCAGCCTCACTTCCAGGAAGCAACTTCAATCATGTGTTCCTTACCAGCTCTTCTGACAGCTACAATTGTACCTTCTTTTGTTGGACATTAGTAAACTAGAAACCATAAATGGATCATTTTGTTCCAAGTAAGTCTAAACTCTTTTCTCCCTCCTCACAAACCCAAAAATCCTGTGGTGCTTTGGCTTATCAAGCAGTTATTTCAGCAACCAAGACATACCTCTGAATTTCGTCCATTCTTGTACAACTCGGGCAAACCTAGAAGTGTTTCTGCAGAAACATCTCTATCCAGGACTCCAAAGAGAAGAGGAGGCGCCGAGGTGAAGATGAGATTGAAAAAAATCATCTGGAAGTAATCTATCATTGTGCTGCCTGAGAACCCAGAGAAGAACTGGTACCAGAAGAGCAGGTTGACATAGCTCTGTGGAGAAGTAAATACAAACACAAAGTCCTGTTACAAGCTAGCTGTGGCTCTCCGCGGGTGCAGAAGCACATCCTTCACACTGGCGTGATTTCATTTCTCTTTGGGCTGTGGGAGTCGTGAAGCTGCACCTTTTGTGCGGCCTCTCCTTGGTGTCCTCTTCCTTCCCCTGTGCTCTTCCCTACTATTACAGCTGATCTGGACCCTTCAGTTTGCAATGCATAGATGGTCTATGTCTCTCATAGTTCCACCTGTGAGGCTAATGTAGTACATTGGTTATTAACAGAGCCTCCCAAGAATATATTATTTTGGTTAAAGGTACCATCAGTAGACAGCTTTGCACTTTATTCCATAAAGCAGTGTATCTTAAGGAACTGCTTCACACTGATCCACTGCGATACAGCTTTTTAAAAGCCATCGGGTTTCTTTAAGAAAATAGCAGAGAATAATTCAGTAAACTGTTCACAGCTCTGAGCACCAGGTTTTAAAATCCTTTTACAAACTGGTTGTCTATGTGGAATCAAAGGCTTCCTGCACTCTAATGGCACTGGGGAGATAATAGAACAGCAGCCTCCCAGCTTGAAGAGCTATTTCGCATTGCAAATAAATAACCTTTGAACTCTAAAAGGATACCCAATCCGGAAAAAAAAAAAAAGTTTCCATTTCCTCTACAAATTTTAACACTGATAAGAAGCAATCTTTATTCAAAATTATTAAAAAAGTATAGATACTTTGAATTCTAAGTAAATATTCTTTCATGTTCAGAGTGTATTTCCCATCAAATGGACTTGTTTGCACTGTCTTGTAGAAACCGTATTACTATCAGGTTTTTCCACTTTACATTATTCTTCAATGCGCAGCTAATTTGCATATACATTAAATTTTTAATAAAAATGCCAGATATGACTTCATCATTACTTGCAAGTGGTTCCTATCAAATTAAATGCAAAAATTCAGAGGTTTCACAGGCAGCCAATTCTTAGTGTAGAGCCAGCTTCTATATTCGAGCACTAATAATCTGCTCTTCCTTATGCAAATTTTATTTTGAAGCTCATGGGTATTATTAATAGTTTCTCGAACTACCATATAAAAGTTACTAAGACTTGAATCCTTTTTCCTCCTGCTTTTTCAAATTATATTTAGAATCCATATTTTTCCTCAATGCTTTATGCAGCACGTTACCGAGAAGGAAGTAGCATACTATAAACTTGCAAAGTGAATAAACAGGAACTGTAGCTTCATAAAAAGAGTGTATAACCTGCAAACAAACGAACCAACCAACAAAACCTCACCCAAGAAAACAGGAGTGGAGTGGAGAAGGCAGAGCAGAGCAGAGCAGAGGAAAGAAGAAAAAGAAAACCCCTCAGCCCTGAACTTAACCCTTGCTAGGATGAAAATTTTAATAATCTTACCACATTTTTGTAGAAAAAGTAAATCACCATCTTTGCCAGGCGAGCATAACACCAATGGCCATGGACAAGAAGCAGCTTTTTGAGATGCTTAAATCGGGATATTGCAAAGTCACTAGCCATCACAGCCTTTGGGAAAAAGAATAGAAGTTAATTTACAATAAATCTTTTTTCCCCACCCAATACAATGAAATTTGAACATGGACATTGAAATGATTTCCTACTACTGAATATTGTAGGAAAACAAACAAACAAACTCACACCAAACCCAAAACAAAACAAAAACCCCACCAAACTTTGAGAAAATAGTTGGAACTTCCTATTTCTGCAGAATTCTCCATCTTAGGAGAATGAGGAAAGGGGATAAAGGAGAAAGAATTTGGTGCAGAAAACACTGAAAGACAATCAACAAAACCTGGTAATGCTATATTAGAGATGATTCAGAAACCAGGTGTTAACCTAACACTGGACAGGCATCTGCTAATTTTCCAGGATTATGAGCAAACACGTTTGTCCATGCATGCTAATTGTTGGCTCAAAACACTCTTTTTTTGGCTGAACTCATAATTGTGAACTGCATTTTAATTTACAACAGTAACTTGCATCTTTAATGTGACACTCAAGAGTACAGGGCTACTATGAAACTGAAGCAGCAAGAGACCACCTCAGAAAAGGGGACAGGAAATAAATGGACGTGATACCTGCATGCCTTCTTGGCCAGATATCCCAACTCCAACATCAGCTGCTTGAATCATACTTACATCATTTGCACCATCGCCTAGAATGGGAAGACAGGAGGGAACAATAAATGTGCAAGAAAGGGTGCTCAGAACATAATGCCTATATCAGAACAAGAAAACAAACCCAAACCCGGCTATGCTGATAAACAAAGGCTATTCTGTACTATCATGCATCTCAATGAGGGTAATTGACACTCAGCATCAAGCAATCATGACCTCTAGGATGTGTTGTTGGTTGGAATGCCCTTCTTTCCAGGAGACGTGGATTCACCAGGTCTAAGCCTGACATTGGGACCGGCTGGGTGGTGGCCCGGACACCCTGACACCATCTATGTCTGCATTGTTTTGTATGTTTCTGCTTGGCAAACTCCATTTGCTCAGCAACACACTTTGCAGCAATTCTCCAAACTAGGTGATAAATTTGATTGCAGTTGACAATGTAACAAGCCAATTTCAGGAGTTATTCTACTCATTTCAACTTGCAGCAATATGTCAAATACATAACCAAATTTCCATGGAAAGAACAGCCATGGTTGTTGCCTGCAACGTGGAGATTGCGAATGAGGTTAGCTGGTAAAGAAAAATAAATGAAGGCTGAAAGCTTATATTTTGAACTCTAAGGCAAAGCAAGAATTTTTAAAAATACATCAGACTTCCTTTTCTGTTTGGTCCACAGAGATGTATTTTTTAAAAATCGATTCTGCAAGGATCCTAGTGGGATCACTTACCAAAAGTGGAGCAGGAAACTCAAAGCACTTCACATTATTTGAAGGTAAAACTAAATGCATCAGTGCTTAATACCACTCTGGGGATAACTCCGTTTTCAGAAGTTTGGAAACTCTGACAGGAAAAGGGCTTTATGGAAAGACAAACGGTAACTGCTGTCGACTGTATACATACGTTTGTACTGGTGCACATGAAGGTGACTGCTGGGAGAGTTTGAATTTGGAGTGCATTTGTCTTGTTTGAATCGGGGCCAGGTTTACTCAGTGAAAGCTGAAGAAGTACTTTCATACAGCTTTGGATCAGGAAATACTATTCGATGCTATTTTTTCCCACTGTATCCCAAGGCTCAAGAAACAGCTCATACACTATATTCCATACATTTCCTTAACTCATAAAGGAAGAACCTGCTTCCCTCTTTCTCCCGTAAGATTCAAAACGGAGGTACCTATCGACAGGGTCACCACTTTAAGCTGCCTCCGGACAAGTTTGACCACCATGCTCTTCTGCAGAGGGGTGGAACGGCAGCACAGCACCGAGCGGCAGTGCTTCGTCAGCGCCAGGAACTTCTCCTCCAGGCCCCCCTGGAAGATGATGTTCAGCGTCCGTCCGTCAATCACCAGTCCAAACTCAGGACTGGGGGCCTCAGAGACTGAGAAAGATGTGGGGATAACGCCAAAAAATTTCTTCCGTGGTTTTTCGACCTCGTAATTCTTCCTCACCTCTTCCAAGGTTAAGTTCAGGAGAGATTCACAAGTTTCCTATGAGAAAACAGAAGTGGTTCTAGAAATAGTTATCTCCATCTCCCTTTAGAGCACAGCACTGACAAAGCGTATGTTTGTATAGTCACGCCAGCGGGCTTAAACCTATCAGATGAACATTGTGGAAAACTGACTGAGAAACGCACTGATTCATGAGATTGGAGATTACTTCAATGACGTGATCAAATCCTTCAGAGGAAACACTACGTATCTTATCAGCTCGTTAACTGTAGTAAGAAATTATTTTAAAAGAAAATAAAATTATATTCACATCAGGAAGACATATTTGTACTTGCAGTTCTGAGAGTACAGAAATTTTTAAAAAATCCTTTTTTTTTTCTAAAGGAGATTTTAAAAATCGAGTTCTGATACCAATGATGTGAGATATTGTAGCATTTGCTTCCCTTAGAAGTAAACTGCAGTAGAGAAACAAAACAAGAGGTTCAGATTTTCAAAATTACCCAGTAATTTTGACAGCTTGGCCTTTTCTAGTTCACAAATCAGGTGTTTGTCACAATTAAAGACAGAAATAAAGCTTCATAAGTCTCAGCACTGTGCCTCAAACACAAATTTAGTCTTTCCCTCTTAGCAAATTTGCCTCATATTGGACCAAACTCCTCTTTCAGATGCAAACAACTGCAATTAACTTCATATCAAACACAAACAGATTTAAGGGGAACATTTTTACCTCCCCTATATAGATCTCTTAAATTGGCACACCACTGTCAGAGAAAACCCAGAATGATCTAAAAGCTATTTTGCTGCCTGTTAGTACTAAAAGTCCTCCTTCTGTTGCATGGCACTGAATACCTGAGGAGCTAATCACTCCCTTTTTCTACCTTTTCTGTCAGCTTTATTGAGTGATGATTCAGTTCTAAAATGTTATTTTCACTTTATGTTGCATAAGGTACATGTGTAGGATGCTTGCAAGATTTAAATTACACTTAAGTGGGAGGTTCTGCAATCAAATGTACCTCTGACATCTAATAAAAAGCTGCATATAGCCTGTACACTGAAGACTTCTAAAAAATATTGGAGAAGCAACATCTTTCTGTGAACAAGCCAAAAATTGAAGTGGAAATTCCTGGTTTGTCTCAGCTTGCCTCTTTAAATAAATCCCCCAAACTACCTAGTTATGTTGCTTCTTCCTGGAAGATATTTAATTTCCCGATTTAAATAAGCTGCTGGGTTCAGGAGTGGTGAGAGAGTCCCCTCCCACTGAAGCCAGTTTGAGGGTTAACTTTGGCAAAACTAATGGGTTATTGTGAAAGCAGAAGCACTTTGTATGTATTATTCGTTTCCCCCTGCTGCTGCCATTGGGAGACACTTTCAGAACCAGTGTTCTCAGCTTAATTTTGAAAGAGAGGGAGCTAAATCTTACTGGGAAGCAACTCCAGAGTCCACTGAACCACACGTATTCACACAAGCACGCACATGGTTGCAGCTTGCGTCTGAGTCTGGATCGAGGACCATAGGGGATGCTATGGGTGAGTGCACACATCTGTGTTTCCTGGAGCCAGGGTGGTCTCGCCTGCAGCATCACTTCTGACAGAAACCATCTTCTAATTTCCATCCTAAATATATTCATTCTGCCTTCCGTTAAGGCAGATATGCGTATCAAATGAAATTACACATTGAAGCAAGGAATGTATTCTGTGCCAAATTCCATATCATCTTTGCATGTTTTCCTATTTCCATGGCATTAAAAAAGAGAGACATTTGCACAGGATTTTATTCTTGTTTGGAGAGCTACTAACTGCAGACAAAACCAGTTAGAAAGTAGGCCGACTAACTGCTCTATACAGTTGCCTATCGTAAGAAAAACATTTTAACTCTATTTCCTCACAATAGCTTTATAGATAAAGACAAGTTTGTATTGGTAACCTCCCTTCTGTGGGGAGAAAAACTGAAGCAGCCGAGACAAAGAACTTGCCTAGCGGCAGAAAGCAGCCCTGTCTTCCCTCCCCAGCCTCCTGTCGACCCACGGAAAGGCTCGTCTCACCATAACTCCTGTTATTGCAAGTACGGGCCACGGGCACACGCTGCACAGAAAGGACAGAGCAGCACCCTGGGCAAGGGGCCGTGGCTGCAGCCTGGGCACCGCAGGGGCATCCAAGGCTACGTGGGAAGTAAGAGCTCGTTGGCATGGAAAATAAAGAGGGCAGCACAGATGGCGTTTTGGACCCAGCTTTAGGTTGTAGAAACGGTCACAGCTGACCTCTCCTTAGCAAACATGTCTGGTTTAGCCATATAGTGCTGGAACTCGAACCCTAAATCCATCTCACAAAGCCGCCTGTCCCACCAGAATGCCCGGAGGGATGAGATGCTCGGCTGTGCATGGCAATGGCCATCCCCCTTTTTCCCTGGTACCCTAGTGATGTTGCTTCACAATATGCAAAAGACAAGGTTGCTCTTCCAAAGCCTTTTACTTTTACCACCCTCTAATAGCGTTTATCCTCTTCAAAAGTTAGGACTCTATTTTCTCCCTTCTATTCAGACGGTTTCAGGAATAGCCATAGATTGCACCACAGATTGTTCACTGTATTTCAGTGAGTCACAGGATCTGACAGATGCACCCTTGAAATGATTATCCTCGTTTTGGAGTATGTTTGCTTTGCTTACTCCCTGACCTCTTTATTGCCCATGGAAATCCATTCTGTGTACATCAACAGCTACGTGCACCACCACAGAATGTCAGGAAAGTGATGGTGTTTTTAACCAGCCTACAAGAACTATAATTAGATTTCCAAAAATGTGAAATGCTGCTTACAAAAAAAGATACTGGATTAAATAGTTCACTAATAAATTTCTGATTAAGTCTAATCCTGTCAGGAAACATGTGACTAGAAAGTTCTGAATTTAATTAAAACTTCACCTGCATACTTTTTCTGCACTGACTCATACAGTACTTTCTAAATATCTTCCTACAGATATCACCTGGGGTTAAGATATCATTGTAGCTGAAATTTCCATTGCAAGGTGAAAAACCAGGTATCAATATTATTAAGGAATCAGGCACTTAACTGCATATTACCTTCTTGCTAAAGCTCACTATTCAGGCAATTAGAAAAAAAAATCATTTGGAAAACTCACTGCCCTTTAATTGAATAAAACTCTACATAACCGTCTTGCATTCTAATTCATCCAGTTACATGTGGTCCAAAGAGTTTCTGGTCTAATGCTGCTCTGTGGGTTTTTGGTTGGCTGTTGTGTAGCAACATGCTGTCAAGCTGCAAGACACGAAGAAAGGGAAATGTATCAAATTCTGTGCATCTCTCCATGCTCACCTTGCTTTCGGTGTTAATCGTGAAGACAGTGTCTCTCTGCTTCAGGAGTTTACAGGAATATGCAATGTTTACTGCTGTCTCCTGTTTGTCTCCTGTCAACACCCAGATTTGTATCCCAGCTTCTCGAAGAGCTGTAATAGTGTCAGGTACTCCATCTTGGAGCCGATCTTCAATCCCTGTTGCTCCTGGGCAAACAGAAAAAGAAATAGTGAACTAGTTTTCTTTCATTTGGAAATCACGTTGCCATTTTCTTTTTTTAAGAAAAGGTCTTTGACTTCTAGTCGTGATCCTGAACTTATCAAGAGCTGAGCTGAGGTAGTGTCCAGCAAATAAACACACAGGCACAGCATCTGCATTTGGATTAAGATCTGAATGTGTCAGCAATCAAGTTCTGGCTCTTCATTTTACTTGTTGCCAGAACAATGCGTTTCATTTCTTCTTAATAATCCAACATGACAATGTACTGGCAGAGGAATTACTCCATATGCATTTTTAAAGTACTGCATTGAGCCCATCAAAGCAACCAGAAAATACAAACTTTGACTATTTAAATGAATGCTATCCTTATTGTCAAGTTAGATGCCTCACCCATCAAAGGGAGAAGAAAAGGTACAGTAAATTTTCTTTTTAAAAATATGCAAACTTAGAAGCAGATGCCAGCACTCATCCTGATGGTAAGTCACCATCTGAATGTTATGACACTCCTTATCTCTTCCACTAGGGGTCAGTTTGAAGATGCTGTAATTGTGATACTTTAAAGATAGATACTGATTTGAGCTGAAATAACACTTTTTTTGAAATAAAGTATGAAAGCACACAGGGCCTTAGGACTTGGCAAAGGTAACAGATTCTGGCAAGATCTACGATACCTCTTATGTATTTCTGCTTATGGCATTTACTGTTATTACTCTAATTTTTTAAATCACTGCAGAGATTATGAGAAGCCATAATGCTAATAGCTTGCAATTACAGAAATTCAGGGTAACAAATTATGGGCACAGGTTGTATTCACAGATAGATGAGGCTGAGACGACTCCGAAAATCAAAGTCTTAAAGAACAAAATGTTTGGAAACAAAGTAGAAAAGAAAGCACTGAAGTGCTCCATAATTTAACAGAATAGTAGTGTTAGATTTGATGGCGATGGATGATGTACAAGTACCAAGGAATCTAAGTTTTAACATGAAATATCCTTTTTACAAAGGGCAGAAAGCAAACATGACAATGCAACAACATCAAGAATTCACCAGCAAAAATGCCTATGTGTGGCCAGCTGTTTAAGTCACCGTTTTTTATAATACAGTTTAATTACCAAAATTCCCTTGGACTTTGTGCTCAAAACTGAAGTTAATTTATAGTATTTTATAGGTTTAGCTAAGGACACAGACACATGATTGAATTGTGGGAACTTCATTATCTACTGTGCCAGCTGAGCCACAGTAACGGCTGACGTACATGTTCTTTCCTCCTGGCACACGATAGTTTCAAAGTTATTGCTGCTCAAAATGCATGAAAACTTGTTTAGACACTATCATTGGACTGCATACCCTAGTCCTGATATTTCCAAACCACAGGGGAAGGCTTTTTGATATAAACGAGTATAAGTTGTTGTCTGATTGCCAAGAATATCACAGGAGAGCGAATGATACTTCACACAATGACAATTCTTATTTTTAGCTACCCAGCAAGGTGAGTTTGGTCTCCAGACGCTGCGCTGTCTCCATTAACAGCTCATCTCTGTTGTCAATTGCAGCTTCTGCCTCCCGACGAAAATTGGCCCATTTTTGAAAGTCATCTTCATTCAGGACCTGCATAACACAATTTAAACAGAGCTCATTTTAAAATTAAATAAGAGAAGCATGCCAGCATTCTGGATCACAGAGACTTAACTCCTATCCAGGCCGGTAAAGTACTGTGTCGCCTTGAAAATAACAGAAACTTTTCCAAGAGACGACTACGAGAACTAGTAGTAATAAGAAAAAGAGACCTGCCTTCCTGTTTGTGTAAGTGGCCTACAGCTGAGACTTAAAAACGTGTCCGAGAGAAACTCTTGATCACACAGCCCTTAGTTGGGACTCTGAATTGGAACACACAGTTTTCTGAAGGTTGCTCTTCATTTCTCCAGAGCTTAAATATGACCTATTTGTTGCACATAGACAACTTCTGTCTTAAAGTATCGGGCTAAGTTGTACTAAGCCAGGCTGAGGGCAAGATTTTTGAAAGGTGAAAGCCAGGCAAAACAGAAAAAAGGTTGGCTCTTCTGAAGACTTTTTATTTCTTGCTTGGAATCACAGTAGAGAAGGTCAGCTAGAGTTACCATAAGAGAAACAGAAATGAATGTTTTGAAGCTGACCGAAAATCTATCATCTCCTCACACTGAGGAAAATGAGGAAAAAAAGATAGCAGAGCAACCAAACAGAGGGACAAAAAGATGGGCTGTATCTGGCTTGCTCTCTGAAGCAGAAAGTATTATAACCATTACATTTCTCTAATAAACCTATTGACATGTACAGAGCAAAGCTGTAAACAATATTAGGCTAATGCCCTCCTACCTTCTTAGCTATGCACAGAGTTCGTAGGCCATCACGAGCATAATAGTCCAGATGCTTCTGTGTTTTTTCTTTTATTCTCTTCATTCTCTTCTCTGCACTAATGTCATCTGTGGAATACAAGATAAAGATTCCATATTTTAAGCACAGATCATTTCAGACCTAATGGACTAAGATTAAAAAAGAGTGGGCATTAGAGAAAACTGGGTTCCAGTATAATAGCAATTCCTTTAAAAGCTCAAATTGCTGGCTGTGCATAAGCGGAAAGCTTGCTAAAGATCCATGTTTCCTTTAAGATAACATTACTTGGGTTTTTTTTGGTTTGTTTGTTTGTTAATGTTATAGCACTCTTGCTGACAAGCTGCAATACAATGGTCAGGCCCTCATGACAGCATTATTGCAGAGTACACAGTGCACATGGGTTAGCTCTGTCGGTGAATTTTAATTAGCCCATTCTATATTCGAAGCGCTACTCAGGTTAAATAAATATCTCACTTCTGATCTGCAAGGATAACACTAGAGAAAGCTTATTTTTTTAATATACTACTAATGCCTTCTATTTCATGCAGAAAAGAGTACTGCAAACTTCTCATGCCTCTTTATAGGAGACACAACAGAAATAGCTCACTGGGAAATTACCTTTGGCAGAATCTTCCAACAAGTCCATTATAACAGAGTCAGCTCCTTTTGTGTAGACAACGATCTCCTTACTTAGAGGGTGTCGCACTACTACAGACATCCTTTTCCTTACTGAGTCAAATCCCAAAGTGTAGAGAATATCAAAAGTCAGAAGTGTGCCTTGTGGCAACCGTACAGTCACCTGTTCGGGAGTTCGGGACACTAAAGTAAAACTATATGCCTGGGCAGCATAAACAAGCGCTGCCTCATCTGGGCTCTCAGCCTCATAGCAAAAGTCTGTTGGCAAAGAACTGTTAGTCACGGATTTAAAAACCTCATCCAGGGAAGCACCACCAATATCTGTGCTGCCCTTGCCCTGGAGCTCATCGCTTCCACTGCTGGTGCAGCGGTTGTCATCATTGTCACAGCAATTCAAGGCAGCAAGATGCTCCTCAGTGTTCTTTGCACTGAAGCTGGCGCCTAGGTCTGAACTAGACTGAGAGGATGAAAAAGACTGACTCAGGCTTGCTAATTTTAGCCGTTGAAATATCTGATGAATCTTATCCAGGGTGATTCCTGAAGGTTTTATTGGTGGTGGGACTGTGACCTAGAAATACAAGAACAACTATGGTTAAAAATAAATAAATGCAAACTACAAGATACTTTTCAAAATCTCAATATATTTTTCTGTATCTAAAAAAAAAAAAAGTGCAGATATTGTGGTAGCCATAGCTATTCATCAAACATAAAAAGCCATGTTAGAAGGGGACATACACAGGCAGGGAAACTGTAGATATTACACAAAAGGTAAAAAAACTAGAGGAGAACTCCCAAAGAAACTATTTTTCACCATTTCAGGTTTCACTGAACACTGCTCTATGTTTTTAAACAGAAGCATAATCAATTTTCCTCACATACTTAAGGTTAGATTACCCTTTGTCTTGGCTCAGTAGCTGTGGAAACCAGGACTGTGTTGCAGATGGCAAGAGCAAGAAAAAAGTCAGTAAGGGATGGGGAAGTCTTCATATGTATAAAAGGAGAAAGATTTTCAGTCTGGAGTGCAGCTTCTCTCACTCGCCTCAGCAGCCTGCTATCGGGAGCCACATCCTTTTCCTGGAAGAGAAATTACTTAATGAGGATTATTCCCATCCACCCTTGTCCCCAGGGAAGAAACATCACCTTGATAGTTTCCTCTTGCATCTTATTGAATTTACACCTAGAATTATGTAAGTTAAATACCTTTTTTGCTTGACATCTAGGGAAAAAATATACTTTTCTAAAAGCTACATAACTACATAATTAGAAGGAAATGAATCTTTGTTTTATTTCTATTGAGATCTACTAGAATTCAAGAATAATTTATACTGTATCCCCAAACTTTGAAACTGCTTATTACCGAATTAAAGTACATTCCAGACGTAAGTGGATTTGGGATCTCCTATTTCAGTGTGGGAGCCAATTGTTATTTCAACAGAGAAGATGTTGTGCTTATGGCTTGGTTACAGCAGCATCACTTCTTGTTTCTAGAGTCCTTTTGCTTTGAACCCAGAAAGAGAAGCTGTCTGAAACTATTCTTCCTCAGTTTTTACAATAAATAAATAACTGCATACATTCTTCATTTGTTCCTGAATTGTTACTGTAATTTTACTACCACACTCATTCTAATCAAACCTAAGTTTGCAAGCCGAATTACTTAAGAATGTCCCTTACCTACAATCCAATCTGATGTAGGCCTACGGGAGTATTACCTTTAACAGAAACTACATGTTAGCAAAGCCTGGTTTGGATTTAATTCAGGGCCATATTTAACAACAGCTTCCACATTTAAAAGGCACTTTCCTGTGAGCCAACACTTTTGGATGCCTTCTTCAAGGACCTGCCAAGGTGATTTAGCTGCTTTCTAGTTCATCTCAGCTATTACCCTCTCCTCCTTCATTCTGGCATAGTTTTCCTGAGTTCCCTAAATATTCGACAGAAGTCGACCAACCACCTTCCTGGCTGTGTTGTGCTGGGCTGAGGATGTTGCATTGCAACTCCTGCTTGCTAAAGTGACTTGAGGTTCTTAAATCATCCTAATAATTGCAAATAAATCTACTGCTCATTTTGCAGCACAGAGCTCAGTTGAAATCCAAAGATGGAACAAGGTTTTGCACTTTCTGTGCGGCAGGAGGCTCTGGTCCCTCTGGCTCAGTGTTTTCACACTTTTTTTGTTTCACACATGGGGAAATGTTTTCGGTATAGATGCAGTCCTTTTTCTAGCAAACTGGTACATGCTGAGGACAAGCCTGCTTTTTTTACTTACCTTCTTGGGTCTCTTAAAAGAAATCAGAGTCTGAAAATGTTGAAGTTGTCATTCTTTGGAAAGTCTTTCACAACATTGTACTGCAGCAGTTACTGTGGGCAACTGCGAATCTGTGGCCTGTACTGTGCTTGCTACGTATAGCAAACCCAAATAGCTTAATTGCACAATTCCAATCAAAAATAAACTTGCAGGCAAAACTCTCAAAACAGTTATGTTGGGAACTATATTAAGTTCAAAACATGAATGATTAGAAACTCATTGACTGCTTGCCCAGTTATTCATATAATTTCCTCGTGCACCACCACAATCAGACAGAACCTTGCAAACCACAAATTATTACACATGGATCTCAGCCTCTTCTATCCATCATCATCCTACCCCATTTCTGTTTCATCTATATCCTCAATACCTGGCTCTAGTTCATGTCAAGAATGACAATGTACCAGTAGGAATTCAACTTCAGCAGAAACTTTCTGAATTCAAAATTTTCCTCTGGAAAAATAGAAAATGGTCAGGTCAATTTTGGCCTCAGGGACAGGTTTTAAAAATGAAAGAACATAAAAATCAATATTTATCAGAAAGTATTTTCTTATTTTCTTTTTCACATTCAGTAGAATGTAGAGTTAGGCTCTGCATTATACCTATGTTACTTTTACTCTAGGAAAGACAAGCAATGCTATTTAGTTATTCCTCTAGGATCTGCAGGCTCCAGCTTAATTAACTTTATCAAATGCCATGAAAAACCCATCATCTTCATCTCTATCTCAGAAAGGCACTGAGATGAACACGTTAATTGATAAGGGCTTCTTGGATTTCAGCAAAACATTGAAGCTTGTCAAGCAGAGAACGCTCACACAAACAGGCAGGCTGAAGCACATTCTGTAGCTGCAGAGCTTCCTAAATGCAGAATACTGAAACAAAGTCCGAATGTGCTGAGTTGCAGGCATGATCAGTTACTACTGTACAAAGCACTCAAAATACCGTATGCAGCCTGCTTGTCACCGATTCATGTGAGGCTGATTGAGAGTAAGTACATTTTGTGATCACTGCATAGAGAGTTTTCCTTTAAAAACTGATCACAGATAAATTTGACATTTGTAAACGGTTATCTTTTGTTTGGCACAGTTACTTTCCAATTAAACTCTTTACATTTTGTAAGATGCTATTATGTTAACAGCCTTCTTGCTTTAAAATGCTTTTCTTGGCAACGGTTCTGACATGCAGGTGCTCATAGCAGATGCTGTGCTAACCCTTACCCAAAAACCACTGTGTCTTCTCAGCAGTGCAAAGTTCTTCAATTTTACTATTACCTGAGGCTACCAGTTTTCATGAATAGTTTCATGGGGCTGGAACATCAACCCTTGGAAACTTGACATTTACCAAGAAAAAAGCAAACAAGAGCAAATTGTAAATGCCAACTACTGGCCTTTGGACTTTACATTATTATGTAAAGTATTTTGTTGATCTGAAGAAGCTAAGGCTCACAATTTCATAGGGAGCATTGTGTTTGACAGTCATTGACTGGCACTGAATACTTCAATACTTTTATTTCAACAGAGCCATTTATCCAGAAGTGCTGTGCAGGCCTTAATAATTTAGTCAAATAGCAATCTTTGTGTTTTCAATCATGTCTTGTTAGAAGATAGATTTTTCTTAAAAAACTTTAACTACTGAGATGCATTCAGGCCCATGATTCTACCTGTATAACTGAAGTACTCAAGATGCTCCAGATTTGTAGCAAAGTATAAATGCATCAGGCAACGTGATGTGAATTGCAAAGGACCGGAACCAGAGAGACACAGACAATTTTAATATCCCCATTTTATTAACAGGGAATTGGCTTGGCTGGTAAGGAAATATACCACTATGCATTTGAAGGATATCTGCATACAGGACAGCCTCTGGGCAATACCTAAGTGTCTCCATTTTTACTACGTCTTCATATTTGTCATAGAGGTTAAACGATTTATGCAGATAGAGTGACACCTATTAGCAGCTAAGGTTGGTTATTTCCATGACAGCAGCTTAATCTTCCTCTACAAAGATGTTTGATACTAGTTTCACAGAGGAAAAAAGAATATAACATGGCGGTTTATTTGTATTTATTTATATTGCCTAGCAGTAACAAACAAAATTGAGGAAATATACTGGCAAGAGATTCCTTCAAAACACTTTGAAAGTCATGATCTCTCAAAAACTCATGGAGAGATTCTCAACAACCCATGAGGACTGGGCTGGAAAACGGTAGGACAACAACTGACAACCCCGCCTTGTTCCAAGGGCAGGAGGAGTGCTGACTGATGCATACTACATGACAGAGGAACTGGATGAGGCAAGTAGGATCTCATAATGCACCTAAACTACTTTGCCAAGAAGAGTAAGTGCAGAAGATAAAGTTCTGAGAGTTCTGTATTTGTTAGATATTTTTAAAAACATATGATCTGGAAAGGTTTTCTAGGAATTTAATTTTAATTGGAATTCTAATTGTGAAAGTGCTCAACCTTCTCCTAAAGCCCATAAGAGCCTTTTCTGAAATGTCTGTTAAAAAACTTTCAAGAAGAAAAGAATAGACTGACTTTAATTAGGTTGTGCTAGACTTTAGGGAGTTTCAGATCTGAAATTCAGCTGACTCTAAGATTTTCCTAGAATTGCAATGAAAACATGTATTTCCAAGTCAGCATGTGTGGCGAGGCAGAGGCTACCTAGCTACTGAAGGGAGATAAGGCTCTTCAGCATCTTGCAGAGTTCGACATCTTGCAGGGTTTAAGATCTTATTCTGACAAGAACTTTTGGCTTAATTTGTATTATCTTTGTGAGAAGTGCCTTTTTTTAAAAACAAACAAGCAAACAAAACAAAACACAAAAACCTTGAAAAATGCAACATTTATCTTTTGACACACCAACAACTCCCAGAACTGCTCTGGAGAGTGCTGCTTGGCCATTTTGCATGCGCAGCGCAGGGGTGGCTGAACTTCGATTAACAGAGGCAATAACTTGCAGCGTTAGTAGCAGAAGTAGTTTGTGGCTTTCTGAGCTCCGTTCAAAACTCAGACTTCAAACTCTCTTCCCAACCATCACCTCCCATGAGGCCCTGTACCTCCTGTTTCTGCTAAGGCAGGTGCCAGACTCATGGCCATAGCTCCTCTTGTACAACCCCAGCCCAGAATCCCCACCTCACTTCCCCTGGTGTGCCAGAACAGTACAAAAAGCTCATTCCCCTTTGTGCAAAGTATGTCTTGCTGTTAATGAACCACAGACTCAATCCTTGGACTTCAAATTCATGTCTCCTTCTCCTGTCAAGCAACCATCACAAAAACTCACCTGTGTACTGCGGTCTTTGATACAAGGACCCGGATTCCCAAGCCCTCACCCAGCTCCCCCGTGACTGCAGCCTGCATGGACCCCAACACGTCTCCCCTTCCCTCTCAGCTCCAACAGGGCTTGGATTTCTCCTGCCCACATGTTGCCTTCCCATCACAAAATTCAACAGGAAGGAGAATTCCTTAAAATGTGTTAGCTCAGTCTGCTTGTACTCACAATGGTACTGCTGAATGCCACTTGAGACTGGTTACTGTCACGACGACCGAGTGACCTGTTCCTTGTATGCCCCTGAAAATGAGCTCTAGCACTCTGGCATCTCCTTAAAGGTCTCATGGTCCCCTGCTTATAAGTGGCTGATCTCTCAGTATTCATGGGTGGAAGAGTGAAGTGTTGAAGTTTTGAAAATTCCTCATCATCTAAATCCAACTCTTTGTGGGTTTCCAGGCGCCTGGCTGTAGAAAGAGAAAAATGAAACCTTACTTCTTATTCTGTTCTTTGCATTGCTCAGGAAGAATTCATTGGTTAAAAAAACTGAAACAAACTAATTCAGAGCCAAAATATCACAAATGCCCGCACCAGAAAAACTTTGCTCTCCAGTTCCTGGCAGCTCCCACTCTCCAATCTTTATTATTGCAAGGAAACAAAAATGCACTTTCAAAGTGATCGGTCACTTCTATGGACTTCTAGTGCTTGGTCTCTTTAGCTGCATTTTGCAGTTGTGTGGAACAGGAGAATGAAATACAGTAATTCACAAATTTGCTAATGTTTTCAGTCACAGAGCACAAACATCTTTTTGGCAGCTGCCTGCCGGCTTAAGAAAATCCTTCGCACTGTGTAGAGAGAGAAAGTAGCGACCAAGAAAGGGCCTGAGTCAAACCCCCAGATTCAGAGCACCAAAGGCCAAGAGGCTGCAGATACGGATTGCAGGTAGGGTTGACTCAAGAAAATGTGTAGCTGTACCTTTCGTATCACACGGAAGACAATGGTACTTTTGGACCTACTGAGTTTAATTACTGTCTCAGTTTGTGAGTTTATAAAGGGTTGCCTGGCTTTCACATAGAAATGAAAGAGAAAATCTTCTGTTTACACTCTCAATTGCGTATTGAATGCAGGGCAAAGCCTGAGACGCCTGCAGAGGGAAGCAAAAACCTTTCCCATTCGACTTCTGAATCTTTTAAAACACTTTCACAAATCTCAGTAACTGGAGTCCCTCACAAAATGGAGATGAATCCACAAAGCTGTACGTTCAGTCAGAGGGCTTGGTAGCTTTAAATACTAGTATTTAAATTAATAACATTTATTTGCTCAGAGAGAAAAGCAAATATAAAAAAGCATCTCTCACCATTTTCCTGATGTGAAAACTCAATTCCATCGACAGTACAGCGTCGGAATACCATTTTGTTCTCTGTTAGTGTCCCGGTTTTGTCTGAGAAGATATATTGGATTTGTCCAAGATCTTCAGTAATATTTAGGGCACGGCATTGTATGGGCAAGTCTGCTTCTTCATCATACAGGTCAATATCATTGTGAATTAAGAAGACTTGGACCAACTTGACAAACTCAATGGACACATAAAGAGAAATGGGGATTAAAGTCTGAAAGAGAGATGAAATTCTCAGTGAGGGGTAATACAAGTCTTGTTGCTTTCTGTCAGCAATGTCCTGGCACAGATATACTAACAATTTTCAGAAGAATGGATCTTCCTAGAGACATATTGTAGGACTGAATAATAGTAGTTTAGTGGAGAGAAAAAACCCTGTGCACAAGAACAATGGATAAACAGGGGGAGAAAAGTGACAAATTTGAGACAAGATTCCTAGAACACCAAGTGCAAAGATGGGTCTTTCAGAGGATGGTCTTACAAAGCACATTTTCTCAACGGAGGTGCATGCTGCTCTTACCCTCCTGAAACTCTGAAAGGATGCACTAGCACAGACTAACTCTTAATGTAAAAAGCTTTCACAAGCAGTTACTTTGCACGCAACACTTCCCACCCGCTAGCTTCCCTGCCCTGAAATAATAATAATGGACTCTTAAGATGCACAAATATTCTGTTTCAGTAATGAAGAATGATTCCCCAAGGAATCTCTGAAAGTTATCTTCACATTTCATTCATATTAAAGAAATTCTGTCCACTGGAATCTCAGCAGTTTCATCAAGAGATCTGAAAAGTAAATGTAATTTTTTCCCCTGTCCCATAGAATGTTCTCTCCCAATTAGGCTTACTCAGACTCAGATATTCAAGCATCCTACTTCTAATTTAGCTTCTTTCCCAAACCAGCTAAACCATACCTATTTATTATTTCCCATTAGCAAAAATGTCAATTTTGGTTTCACTGTTTTCCTGAGATATTAAGTGACATTCTTATTTTGGAATTCTAGACTTTGACAGGAAAAAAAAAAAAGCTGACATTTGGATGTAAATCCTTGTGGGGTTTCAACAGGAAGAAAGAAAAAAATATGCAGTTAGAAAGAAAAAAAAACCTGACACATCATTTCACAACTGGACTCTCCTAGCAATATTTTCAAATAGGGCTAAGAATAGCTGTACAGCTATTAGTTGATATTAATTGTTCATTAATTATTATTATACTCAGTTTTGAATAGCTTCTTCCTTGAAGGCAACAGGTTTTTGTCTTTTACCTGCAACAGGATTATCATTGTCAAAAACATGTAGAAACCGGCAAGAACTGGAGACAGAAAATTGCCATTCTCATCTGGGATGTCATAAGGTGGATGCTCTGAGAAGTTTCCAGTCCAAATGCCATGCCCTGCAGGAATGATATACAATACTGAAATACGCTGAGCAGTCAGGTGATTGACAAAGCTTCTGAAATTTGCAGATATGGACTGCTATGATAATTAAAAAGAAAGAACATTTCAAAGGAACAGTCCCTGAACAATGCTGTAAATCTACTGGAGAATTAAACGTGTACACAGAGCTCTGTAGCACATACATATCACTGAAATGCTAGTAAGAAATGAGCCGGCACAGATATTTTTATTCACCTCTCCTTCAACAGGTGTCCCCCAGGGCTCTCACCTCTGCACAGATCTCTCCTCACCCCATGTTTTGCTGCTGGAGGACTCCATCTCTACCACCTGTCCTTAAAAATCCTCAGTGCTGTAGACTGCCATTCCACTTTCTAACAGAAAGAAACCTAATTGTTATGTAGACAAAACAAAATATTTCTTATCCTTCCTGACCATTCTTGATTTCCATCTGTCTTATAAGCTCCTATAATTCAGCCTGGGCAGCTCTTTTTTGTATTCCCTTCAATTAAGTCATATACCCAAACTGCTTTTTCCCCTGTGTCTTAATATCGGTAGGTAACATTGAATTGCTACAACAAAGCCTGCAGTTCAGGACTTACCAGCAGCCCATCACAATAACTTTACCACCTTTCATACCACCTTTACTGAAGTAAACTTTGCTAAAGGATGTTGCTAAATTTACAGCATCAAAAACTTCACACAGAGCTAGGACAAACAACTGAGTTTCCCTCATTACATCAGTGCTCCAGATGCCAAAAACCTCTATTAGTCCACTTTGCATATCCAGCTCTGATAAAAGATCTATGAACACTAATTGAGCAAGCAGTTGTTTTGCAGCATCTGCCCACTAAAATGCTGCCAAAGGAATTAAAATTGTTTCAGTAGTACTCTCTGGCTGCTAGAGACCACAAGCACATCTGAACATGGACAATGGTGCTCTACAAGCCACTTCTTACACAATTTTTCACTGTATGCAAGAAAAATCCTGATAGCTGATCCACCAGTAATATAATAGTTCTTCCTAGAACCCCACATTCAGACAAAGCTGAAAAGCAAGAACTCGTGGTAGAGCTACAGGACATTTTGAATGGATGAAAGCTAATGGACTCGTTAATGTTTTACATGTTTTGCTTAGACTACGAACGCTTTATATTTTATTTTTTAACCTGAGCAGATAAATTGGTTTTTAAATGCTGGTTTTTTGTTTGTTTGGTTTTCACCTGAGACTACTTTAAATCTTAAATTAAAGGACTTTTTTACTCAAGGGCCCTTACACACCAGACAAAGAGAAGCCTCTGAATCTACATGACAGCAGCCAGGGAACAATGAAAATAAAGTCTCTCCCTCACACAGAGCTCAGCTGTCAAACTAAAATCCCATTTCTGTGCCAAAAAAGCCCACTGCAACATGAAGCAGCAAAATGAAAAAGTGATTAAGTCAGTTCAATTGTTCATCTTTTTGGATGGACCTCGCTTCTAACGGTATTACACTGATGACTGGCTGGTAAGTCAAACCACATGCCTCCAGGGCAGGTTCAGGAAAACTTGACAGAACCACATGATTTGACTTTGTTGTTATTAATACAAAAATAATTCAGAGCAGTAGCACTAAGCAAGTTATCACCGAGATAAAACAGATTAAAAAGTGGCTTTGAACACAAGTGCTTATGGGAGCCTCTGTTATCTCTTCAAAGCTCTGACCCATTCAAAAGTCTGTGGGCTTAAAATTTGGCCCTTCCCTCAGGATTATGGGATTCTATTAATCCTGACCTGCCTGGGACGGATTGCAATCAGAGCTGGAAGGTGAGCAGCTGCTTACATGCAGCAAAGATGATGTCTTTGAGACTAGCGACCTAGCAAACTCTAGTCAGCTAACCACAGTTCCTATATTCAAGGGTGCTCACTTGTAAGGACCCCAGAAAAATGCAGGCTATTCCTACCTAAACGAGCCATCTTGCAGCCTGCTCTAAAAGGGCTTTCGAGAAGGAAGGTAGCTGTAGAGACTGTAAAGTTGATGAATTACTTATGTGCAGCTCATGGATTGTAAATTAAGTAGTTCTGGATAACATCACTCCTGGAAGTATTGGAGGAAAATGTTACGGAAATGAAGGTAAAGCTACATTGAACAAGCATCCACATAGGAAGTAGATCTCAGTTGGCAAGTACTGATTCCTCTAGTGCGTTAACCCAATGGATTTCCCCTGCTTGCTTTACACATATTTTACCACAGTGGGGATGGGGCTTATCTGAAATACTTATAACCATGGCTGAGTTTTCTTCTATCTGAATTGCTCAGATTTGCCATTTTAACTTACCTTTTGGAAAGACCAGAGCCTAAAGACCCCAAGAGCATTCAGCTCTAGATCTGATCTCACTCATGTCTACAAGCTGAATTTTAACAACCATTTAGAAAAAAAAAAAGCAATGAGATAGAAGAAGATTTTTGTCAGTGCTTCATACCTACAGCTCCAACAAGACACATCACAAACAGGAGTCCCACACATAAGAAAATATCCATATTCATCCGATGCTCTATCTTGCTGCGCTTGTAACGAGGACTGTTGTTATTTAGCATGGCCTTAGTTTCATGACCTTCAAAACACAAATGGATATCACCATGTTTATGTAATATTTTACACTTTTTTAAAACTATTTCTGTCACAAGATGAGAGCAGGATGCTCATAACTAATGTTAATTTGACTCTAGTTTCATTCAGTAATTTTATTGCCCATCTTCTCATTTGACCGAATAGCAGAATATATCAAAGACTAAATCTAGAGGTTTGCAAAAGGCCTCCATTACGTTACAGATTTCAGCTGTTATATACATTTTACTTTCCCACAGATAGCAGATTCAGTAGGATTACAACATTTATCTAAATTTGCAAAAGCCAAATCTCTCTTGAGAATAAGAGGAAAAAGAACAATAATATTTTTGTGTTTTACAAACAACTTGAATAGGTGCTATATAGATTCCTGAAACCTACATTTGAATATTTTTCAGCAGCTATTTAAAAGCCACTAAACACATTTAATGTATTAACTTAAATCCAACATACCAGACCCAGCAGTGAAAGACACTAATGTTATCTAGCTTTTCAGTATGTGGTTGTAAAATGCTAGAAAAACAGGAGGGTGAGAAATAAGAAAATCCCAATCCTTAAAATTTTCTGAATTAGAATTGGGCTGGTATACTTGTAATGGAAAAAGAGCAGTGCTGTAAGAAGCTAACAAGCAGAAATTGCTTTTTCTACACTATTAATAGTATCTAAACTATGGCTCCAGAGTTGAAATATCTGGATACCGTCTGTTGCTATATTAAATGCTATCTTTTATGTTTATTACTATAGTCCTTTCCCCTGAAAACCCAGACCCAGCAGACTTGTATTTAATTTTTATTTGTATGTGCATGATGTGTGCGAGAGGGACTGTTTTCCAAGCTACCTTTTGGCTTTCTCTAGGGAAGTGATTTGAACAAAAAGCTGAAAGTTAAGTGTGATTCAATCACGCCTGCTGGATCCACTCCAGGTTTATATAAAAGGTTATTAATTGAGGCAGAGAGTAAGAGAGAAAACTACTCTCCAGCCTTATGTTCAGGACATTCGCCCAAGATCTGGGACTCTCAGCTTCCTGTTGCAACGAATATGTAATTATTTACACAACCTGGAGCTACGTCTGTGGGACCAGCTTATTCTACCAATGCTCCTTCCTTTCCAACTCATGTATATGTACATACCCACTTGTTCCACACAGTCAGGTATTAAGGGTACAACTTGTGAAGCAGAAGATGTGTGTTCACTCCCATACAGGCAGAACTGAGAACAAAACCCAAGTCTTCCCTTTGGTGAACAAATGCTCTAAGCACCGAACTGTGCAGAATGGGAGGGTAGTGCTGCCTGCACGTCTGTTCCTCCTGCAGTTGTGTGAATCTTGTTCCTCACTTTTCTTTTACGTCAAGCTTAATGGAATGCTTTGTGTTGAAAACAAAACAAGGCAAAAACCTCTAATCTCTCCTGGAAAACCCTCAAGGAAATGTTGATGGATTTATTTCAGGAAGAAAATGGGAAGAGAGATCTTTCCAAATATCAGCTCTATCATTTCCTTCCACTCAGCTGGCCAACAGGAAAAGTATGCATCTCTAATACAGATACCACCTTGTAAGAAACAGAATATCAGAAATAAGAAGAATGAACTACTTTGTTCTCTAATCCTCACAGTTTCATACGCTGTGCAACCCAGCACCTCACCTACCACCCCACTAGTACCTTGTCTCTCCATTTGTGGGTACTGATGGGCTTATCTAAAATGTCATTCTGGCACTTTATTATTTGAAAAGCATATAATTCTCGCTGCTGTTCCTGTCAGAATGAGAAAACTACCTTGGCTGTTGCACTATAATGAGGCTTTTGTGCATTAGCTCTATTGCTATGTGTCAAACCATCTGGGTAGCCATGGAAAGTATAACCATATTTGGGTCAGACAAGAACTGCATGGGCTAAACAATCATATTAAGTGATAGCTTTACTCTTCACAAAGGCTTCCATTAGAAAGTAAGTTTGAGGAGTAATAGAGCTATACAAATGGAGAATGTGCCATCTTATTATGTGACTGATCTTGATAGTTCAGAAAAGGTCACAGATCATGATTAAAAGCCAGAGCATAATCAATGTCAAAGAACCCTAGACATTAAACCAGTCCTGTCTCAAGTGAGTCTATTTTTAGAAGAATGAGTGAACTTTTATACTGACAATAACAGAAAGATGTCAGTTGGAAATTGAATTGAAGACTTACTCAGATCAAATACTTTAAAACTCCAACCTTTGCTACTAGCAGCTTAAGCAACATTAACAGAGATCTGCATTAGGATCTGTGCTGGTGGTCAAAGGAACATACTGGGAAATCTCAACTAAAGAGAAGAAAAATAGGAATCCTAACAGGAGTAGGGAAGACACATTACTGCAGTTCTATAGGGAATTATCCCTGCAGAGATTTTTACATAGTAGTTACTTGCAAAAAATGAGTGATTGGTTTGGCTCTGGCTGTCCTGTTCTGTCTGGTAGGTGCCATCCTTACATGTGGCATTCAGAGAGACAGGTAATGAAAGACCACAAAGGAAAGGTTACTTTGGAAACATATGGGAGCTATAGTCATTTAGAGTGCACTCCAGTAGTGAAATAAAATGGCCAGTTGTCAGGTAAAATAATCTGGATTGTGGATGTTAATCTAAGATAAATGGCTCTTGCAAAGATGGTGACTTGTTTTCTCTCAGGTGGCTCAGCCTTGAACCCCTTGCTGCTAACTAGACATAAAACAGGTGACACAACTGTACTGGAAAGATAAAAATAAACAATAAAGGGATTAACTGTTGCCCTTAAATTGACTTTCATTTAATCTAAAAATAAAGAGGGTAGCTCATACACTCTATCTGAAGCAGAAGAGGGCACAACTGGCGAAGCCAATGACAAGTCATGCCCACTGAGTAAAAGCAGTAGTAACACTCCAAAGGTAAACGATGCTGAGAAAAAGATGAGCTGACCCACTGCTGAACCTGGCACTGCTGCATCTGATCTGGGCACTGATACTGTCTTGCTTGGTTCATGTCTCTACTGCATGAAATTCTTGGCTGTATGGACACACTGCATCTATGTCAGCACAACCCTCTGCTGCTGCTGCTGCCTCTTCTGTGACCTCCAGCTGCTGGTCTCACCGTCTGCAGTTGCTGGCACTGGCAAAGCTTGGCTTTGTGATGATTTCTTTTTATTTTCTGGGTAGGTCTTCAGCTGCATCAGTTTCTGCCCTGAGGACCCAGTGAGACCTCCCTTGGGCAGCCATGTAGATTTTATGCCAGATGGAATTAGCATTATAATCAGAACTGCGGAGCTGAGAGTTAAACTCACCTTAGCAATTTTTACTCGTCTAGATATTTTTGCAAGATATTGCAAAGATAGCAAGATATTTGACGTAGACAAGGATACTGTCAGTTGTCAGAGACCCAGAGCAGGACTCTGACTTTGGAGATGGATGAGTAATACCTTTATGTCAAAAAGTTAGATAATTTGCTAGTGCACTACCAGTTCTTTAAGCAAAATGTCAAATTGTGTTGCAATATTAGACTATGCATACTTACTTAAGGATATTTACAGGGAAATTCTACGTTTACCTAGCTAAAAAGTACACCATACCTGCATATATAACGATTCCTATTGCAGCCTCGGTATTTCTGATTGTACATCCACGAAGCAAGAGGCTTTCAATGTTAAAACCAATCCGTTCATGATTTGGTTGCTCCCTAGAAGGAAGAAAATAAAATAAAATAGAGTAAATTTTTTTTTTCCTGCTCACAATTTTTGTCTGCAGGTCTGCTTCAGGTTGAAATCGAGGAACTGTGAAGGCCCTGTTTTGCTTGTATTTCACTCAACTTCAATAAAGACTCCAGTAAAAAGTTACGGAGAAGTCCGAGTATCTCTTCTGAAGACCAGTTGCATTATGTATGTATCATGATGTCAATATGAAACGTTTGGCTTTCACTTGGTACCTTATCTGGCAGGTTCAGTATATCACAAATGAAGTCAAGACTCATTGTGTGACTTCATTCAGATGAAATTCTTTCAGAAAGCTGAACCGTGTTTGCCTGCTGGTAGAGGTTCACATGAATACATCTGCACCCTGCAAGAGTGTCTGTCTCTCTGTCAGCCACCGAAGGGCTTCTCATCTTTGTGAGCCTCAGCTGAATGGTCTCTGGGCTGAGGCTCCTTCTTCCTCACTCTCACACTGGATGGAAGATTTTCCATCCTGGCTGAAGATGTCCTGTCACACACCAGATCCTTCTGCTAGCAGAACAGATGGGTGAAAACTCAAAGTAAGTTATAAGGTCAGCGCTCCATCAGGCAGGCAATTTGTTACTTGCCGCTGGAAACGAAAACATAAAACGACTTTTGTTCACAGTTTTTATTATATAATCTGGTAGGCCTCTCCTGAGATCTTTGCCAAAGCTGTGATTTTTCACTTCAGTCACTCCATCTAATTTTGTTATGCAAATATCAGCAGAAGAAAGATTTTTTTTTCTAGAATATGTGTTTTTTGCTACATTCTGTTCGATATTTAGCAATGCGTTTACCAGTAAACTGCAGCATCACTTAAATGGAGGACAAGGTTAGGTGCTACCTCAAGTCTAAGTACAGGCCTATGTCTGTGTGCAGCTGCACATGACTACCTGACATCAAACCAGACAAGTGAAAAGGTTTAGGTACCAACAACCTACAGCTGGTAGAATTGTAAAAAATAACGCCAGAAACCTGTTTTACCAGGAATCAAGATTCAGCCTTGGTGAACTCATTTAACAGGAACCTTCTTGCATCCCCTTGAGCAGAATGTGCTGTGGTCAGGCATGTCAGATAGATGTCACTGAGTTGTTATCATTTTTAGCAGAGGGAGTACTGCTACTGTTTCATAGCGATGCAATAGAGCCTCAATAATTTATTAAGGGTTCTTGGAGAAAAATGTAACCTGTTCCAAGCAATTTGTGTTTACAAAATAACTCAAAAACCAGCAGATCAAAGACAGAAACTCCACTAAAAGTTAGTAAATAATTTTCACTGCAAATTATTTTATCTATCCCTGAAGCGGTGAGAGAAAGACAACTAATTCCATGTTTCACTAAGCAGGTGAGATAATAGGCGTTTCGAAAAGAGATTTCTGCTACTGACTTTCAATAGAGATTTGAAGATTTTCAAGCAAATCCTGGGTCCTAAGGGTATGTATTTGTGTGTGTTTTCTTGTGACATATCACCTGCATTTCTACAGTCTCAGTGCTCTTGTGCCATATTACAGCAGGCTAATTGGAAGTATTGCTTCAATTTAGATTATACCCGATGGTCCTCAAAGCCAGCAACCACAGCCAGTGATCAATACAAACTTGACCTCTTTTTCTCTTTTAAGATATCACAGCATAGGGGAAATGGCATTGCTATTAGAGGCATCAGTCTTACAGGGCATAAATTCTCAAGACGAGACTAAATACAGTCAGTGCTAATAGGCAAGAACCCTCTGGTTTACTTATGTCAGAGTAAACAGATCATTTGCAACTACTCCAGGTAACACTCTCACTGCATTCTTGCAAAGGTGGTAACTCCTATTTTAGCTACTAGCAAACTTAACAAAGCTGGGGCATAGATTGGGATGCTGGCACACTCATGCAGTCAAATTATTTGCGTAACATGAGGCACGCATTTGGGTTTGGGCAGCAGGTATTTTGGACAATTCTCTGGTGTGATGTGGGAATCAGCATAGACCGACAACCACTCTGAAGAGGATCTTGGGAAACAGATGCCCTGCGTTGGAGGGTAAGAGAATTTTAGGACATGAGCCGTGACATACAAATTGGCCTTATAACCAGGGTATGGCCTTAAATCTGATGAATTTGTTAGTATAGATTTCCCTGTAATGCCTATGCCAGAACTGTTTAATGAAGAAAGAACATAGGGAACAGAGGATATGGCTTTTTCCTCACATACATAGGTTTACACTAAAAAAAAAAAAAATAGAAAAAGCACTTTTTTATACCAGTCTAACACATCGGTTCAGTAAGGTTTTTCTTACTTGCTAGCATTTTCTAGCTGTAAGAAGAAAATCTGATTTGTTTGTTAGATCCTGGATATGTTTTCCCTGTAGCCATAAATATGAAGAAACTAGAGCCATGCAGCTGAATATCTTTAAACATTAGAAAGGATTTAGATTTAAAAAATAGTCTAGTCTAACCCTCAGGTCAAATGTAAATGAGCTGATATCTGAATTCTGAAAAGAGCTGAAGCTCGTGAGAACAGTTCGTATTAAACAACCACAAAGTCAATGTCAAGCCTTGGTCCTGCCTTGCCTCAAAACACAGATTCCAGTCTACATTTTATATTGACTTCTGAATCCAGGAATAGATAATAGCGGCATCCGTCAATTTCTACAAAATATGTTCCTTCCATCCAGTTCCTCCAAGAGAAATATTAAAGTTCAGATAAAAAAAATGCATTTATGGATAATAAATACTTACATGTACCCTTTGAATTTATTGAGATCATTGTTAGGCATTTCACAGACGATGGTGTTTTGGAAAAATTCGGGTTCGAATAAAGTATTCTGCAAGAGGAAACACACTGAGAATGAGTGTCAAATCCAATGAGTACTTGAAATGCTAAACACTAAGAGCAGTTCAGTGTAAGCCACCAGCATAGCTGGAGACTGGAGCACTTGCTCTGTGAGGAGAGGCAGAGGGAGTTCAGGTCGTTCAGCCTGCAGAAAAGCTTCAGAGGGGCTGAGTAAAGAACTGAGATTTTCCTCTCTTGGATTAACAACTGGTTAAATTAAATAAAGAAAATGCTGTGTATTGGACAAGACATCACAGATGCCAATTAGTGAAAACATCTGTTTTCATTTTAAGTGAATGTAACAAATAGTTCAAATTATTTATGAAATGAAACCAGCCTTCAACCAAAAGCAAGCTCAAATGAGAAGAATTTCAGGATTTATGAGGATTTTGAAATACGTTAGAAGAGTTACATTACTGGCCAGGATGGTATAATCATAAAATAAAAGCTGACACATTCGAATAAATGTTTCACCTATAAATAAGACTAAAAGGAAGACTGATAGCAAAAAACCCCAAACAAACAACAAACCAAACAAACAAACAAAAAGAAAAAAAACCAAAACATACAAAAGCAAACAACAAATAAACCAAAACCAAACCAAACCAAGCTAAAAAAAGCCACCAACAAAAAAAAACCACCAACCCCCAAACCCCCCAAATGAACAAACAAAACAGAAAAAGGGAAAGCTGTAGAATAAGTCCATAATGCTGGGAGACGTAAAACAAGACCGAGTTTTTCAATCTAAGTGCTCAGTCCTAAAGAGCTTGGACCTGAATTGAGACACACAACTTTGCTTGATTTCCCCTGTGTTCAAGGAGACAAGTTTGGGTTTCGGACTGCACAAAGAAGTCCAGAAAGCAGAGAGCATGAGAGGTACTTGACTGCCATAAGTGGCGCTTTTTTCTTAACTGAAGAAATACAGAAAACTTTGATTTTAGATTAAGAAAACATAACAAAAATAGGATGTGACAAATGTGAAAGAGAATCATTATCACTGTACCATAAAATCTTTAAAAGAACTAAAACTCACTTTAATCCAAACTCCTTCCGTTAGTAAAACTTGAAATCAAGTTTGCTGCTGGGCCTCCCTACCTTTTCTACAGCAAGAGAGGGTTCCAGAGATTAGACTCCTTCAGAGACTGCAGATCCTGGGAATCCTTCATTGGAAGTCACAAAGATTTTGCCAGGTTGCAATACGACTTCCTTACACTGCCAGGCCTCAAGTCTAATTTTTTTCTTCACTGTGCTTTAATTTTTCATTTATTTTCTCTCTCCTATTATTTTTTTTTCCTGAACAATACATACGTTATTTTTTTAATACATAGAAAATATCTAAGTACAAGTAGAGAAATATAAAATATATAATACATATAGAGGAAAGCTTGATGAATATAAGGGCATTTTGTATACCTTCTGACCCATGTAGCCGAAAATTTTTAGAATCTCTTCAGAGTTACTGTTCATCTCCACTGAATCTTGTTCAACTCTATAATAAACTCAACAGGAAAACCAGTACATATTTTCCGTGCTAGAAATATTTGTGCAACAGGAGAACAGGAAGATGCAAAAGGAACCTGGAGGGCTCATTACTAATGAAGAAAACTAATAGTCTTCTAGTTAGAAAGGGGTAGAGAAGGATGATTTTTCTCCTGTTTTTTTTTTGTTTATGACAAGAATTTTAAATTTGAAAATCCAAGTTAGAAAATGGAAAAAGGAAAAGGAAAAAAATAATCCTTCAATCCTTCCTCTCAGTCTTTTACAGATAGGTGAATTCAATATTCCTAAGGGTAGCCTAACAGAAAGCGCTACTGCCGCATCATACTTATTTCTTCCCTCCTTAAAGAGTCACACTTTATAGACACAGTTAAATCTGAGTAAGTTTTATGCAGCACATAAATCACAGGAACAAACAGAGTTCAAAGAACAAGGAAGAATTTGGCGCACTAAAACCTGTACACATGCTATTTAGTACACTGGTGGTTTTTTTTAGCCCGCGTACAACTCACACTTAACACAGTAAAATCACGGGGTAATAGAGTTGACTGTTTAAGCTCTACCGCTCCTGAGCACTGGCCATCGCCACAATCAGAGCTGCATTCCTCCGTAAGCACCAACACTTCCGGGCATACAGTTTATCTAAATAACAACTCAAAGTCTAAAGAACATAACCATGAATAGGCAGTCTGAAGCATAATTCAGTATGTGGGGATTTTCTGATTTAAAGAAAGACTTCCTTGTATTATAAATGACTGAGGCAAATGTTTGCCTTTTGTGTGATAGAGCACTCTGTGTTCCTCTAAAAGCAAAAATACAAAACCTAATGCGTAAACTATGACTATGTGACACCAATGCAACATTTTTTTTTTCTATTTAAACACCCAGTTTATTGCTCTTTTGCTAAATCTCTACATGTTCAAAGTCTTCAGTGTCTTTCAGGAAAAAACCTCTCACTAATCATCACTGGAAAGCACTGGAAAAGGTATGCTTTATACTATGGCATCCTGAGAAAGCCTTTAATTGTGCTTGCAAAGTGGTTCCTGTTTGAACAAAGAGCAAGTAACACTGGAGTACCCTGCCTGACCACAACTGGCCATGGAAATGGTATGCTTTTATTTAATTAATCTGGTTGCTCACCAGCAGCTGTGTCCCACCCACCAATAACTCCAAAAGATCTTCCCAATGGCACTGCTACTAATGGCTAAATAAAGGGATATAATTCCTAGAATTACTTGCCAGGTTTTCGGATTTCCTGTCTGCTGGAGTGATTCCAATGAAACAAATTATTCCTCTTCACATACAACTCCTTAAACTTGTTCTGTGTTATTTGAAAAACTGCCCTGCCCTGCTTGAAAAGATATGTAAAAATGTAACAAGTACAACGCTCCTTAAGTCATATTTTCTTGTTTACTTCAGGTTTATCACAGAATCACAGAATGTTAGGGATTGGAAGGGACCTCAAAAGATCATCTAGTCCAATCCCCCTGCCAGACCAGGAACACCTAGATCAGGTTACACATGAAGGCGTCCAGGCGGGTTCAAACGCAACAAGAGATCAAACACAAATCAAGAGAATATACCGGTGAAGTGTCTGTAAAAAGGAAATGACACGGTCTATGGAGAAAAAAAAAAAAAAAAAAAAAAAGATTTTAAGCATTCAGACAATCTCCTGGTAATGAAACTGATGTCAAACATGCCAGCTTTATTTAACTTTTCACATTTTAATTTACCCTGAGTTCCTATTCAATTGCTTATTATACTGCCATAAAAGATTCCATTATTTTGCTACAACTCAGCGTGCCTAAGAGCAGTTCCAGTTGAACTGCTGTGTGTCTACCTGCCCAGCAAACGAGCAACAGAGATGCAAAATCCATCAGGAAGCTGTCGACCACTTTAGGAGAGGGCCATGAGCTCTCTTGTCATTGCCAAGCAGAAATCATTCACTCGGTAGCAGTGGCTTTGCTGTGGGACGTGCTGTGTGCCGTGCCAGCCTGTGGCTTATACGCAGGAAAGCCTTGCTGCTGTCCCGAATAGTGACACTGTGTGTTGTTGCTTAAGCATCTGTTGATGCAGTTTACTGCAAACAACTACTGTCTGAGATACGGCAGAATATCAGAATAACAGAAATCCTCTAGGACAAACTCCTGCTTTCTGTACAGGGTGTTGGCTCCAACAGCAAAACGCTTGCACAGCTGCATCAGCACAGCCAGCCCCTCAGGGCTGGTGCCTTCTTGGCTAAAGCTGGGGGGGAAATGGGCCCAGACCAGCCCTGCACTGCACGGGATGCGTTTTCAGCAGACTCACCTGGCTGGAAAACCCCAGCACAACTCGTCGTTGTTTCAGGTTGGTCTCCCCATCCAGGTTGGCCGTCTCCAAGTGGCAGATCCCATTCTGATCGGAGGAGTACAGCAGCAGGATATCGGCTGGGATGGTCTCGTTACACTGCAGCTGCACAAAGTCCCCGACACGGACATCTTTCCAGCATTTCTCGACATAAGCACGTTCTTCCCTGTTACATTAAAAATGTCACAGGTGAGCAGTGACAAGAGGAAGGCAGGCGTCCTGGTTAGGGGGGCTTCAGAAAAATAAAACAGGGGGGTGGCGGCATGCTGCTGTGTTTTTTTTGGAAAGACACAGCACAACAGCTAGAAATTAATGATTTAGACACTTCCATAGTATCACTTCACCATATATCACATTCAAATAAAATCTTCACATGGAATAAAAGAAAACTACAACAAAAGTTCTCTTTCATTCTAGCATTAGCCCTATAACCTCCATAGCAAAAGATAGAAAGTTGTTCAGACTAACAGAGGTGTTTTAAATTATCTTATTCAAGAAATTTAGGCATTTCATACACACACTAAATAATTGGTTTTGACTATGTGACTATTTCTCAGATACTTTCCAACAACATATAGATCTTGAAATAAATAAACTGCTTTCTCAGCTACACTTGCTTCAGGTCTCTGTGGTTTGTAACTCGCAGAAGGTAATTACAAACCTTGAGCTTACTTCACAGAAACAACTTCAAGAGGTAGAACAGCAGACGAATGACCCTTTAATATTAAGCAAAAAAATGCAACTAGAGCCCAAGTATAATTGAAGAGTTAAGATTAAAAAAAATAAGGATCTTCTAAAGAAAACAAAACGGAAAAAGAACCTTGGCGTTCAAGGAAAAGAAATTACTATTTCATCAACAAACTGGTGCTCAATGATTCAGGAAACAGCAAACTTTTTTTGACATTACCTTTTCAATAACTGATCCTTAAACTGCTCTTAATTGCCTAAGCAAACTTAAAACTGCACAATAAGCTTTAAAATTAGTTTATGGGAAAACTGCATGGGCAACAGTGGCCCAATTCCTCTAACTCTGAGAGGAAATTATTTATTCAATATGATTGATCAAATCATCTTATGTTTTGCTCTGTAAGAGGGAAAATGCTCATGATAGTTTAGCAGACAGAAAGTAAAAGGCTTTTTGTGATAACTCAGGGTCTTATTTTTGCTTAAGTTTTTAATCATCCTCATCTATTGCCTGAAGAATCCTGTCTTTCAATTAAGAGTTTGTATCACGGGAAGGGGAGCAGTGATACAGTAGATAAAGCATTTTTCTCCAGTTCAAAGCACACATCCAAGCTCTGCTGCAGTCAGGCCAAAGGCTACTTCTTGCTAACCTACTTTCCCAGCCTTCTGTAAAGGAGAGCCAGCACAATGCTGACAGGCAGACCCTTTCACTTGGCAGATATCCTTATCTGTAAAGCAACATGAAATACCAGCTTCCCACAAAGGTTATGCACACATTTAAATTCTGCACATTTCCCAGTGCTATCCACTTTTTGTTCAAAACATGAACCCTCAAATCCTAACTGTTTAAATCCCTTTAGTGCTAGATGTGAAGCACTTTAAAAATAATGGTATTGTATCAATGATTTTTCCTTCTTCCATCATTTTTCCATTCCTGAACTTCTCATTCTTCTTTCTTATTTTGTCTGACTCTACTTCATGTCCTTTTTTGTTTTGCTCAACAATGGACATAAAAGAGCACACTGAAGAACAGAGGTTTGTTGCAAATTAATTTGATGTTGCTGCAAACTTAAAAAATCCAGACCAATTCTTATTTGAAAAATATTTAAGCAGGTGTATTGAGTATTTATTGCTCTGCAAAGTAGATACCAATGTTAATACAGCAAAACAACTACGTAACTGTGAACCCTTCCCACGTCAAACACTTTCCAGGTAGAACTTCTTAATTTGTTTGTTTAAAACATAAAAATGAGAGTACGGAAGCAGTTTAGAACAAGCAGATGGCTTGCCTTGCTATCCTAGACATTTGGATGCCATGTGTAGTTTGCATATGTTTGTCATGACTTCTGCAGGGCAATCCTACCTCTCTGTACGTCAGCTCTTGCACAGTTCTGAAGTTTATGGAACACCCTCCGATTTTTTTACTGCTCACAAAATGCTGTAGAAGGGCTCTGCCCAGTTGGCTGTCTTCCACATCAGTCTTTAGAAACCAGGTTAGCAAAAATAATCCACAGAAATCATAGATTTGTGACATTTTTTCACTAATTCCCTATGACACATACATTACACATAAAGCTTCAGGTTCTGCCCATTCACTAATTAAAGTGGAGACGGTGAGTCAGAAAAGCCAAAGGACAGCTTTCAGGTCAGAGGAACAGTCTTATTCAGCACAAGGACTCGAGTTCAGGAATTGCTAGAATCCCAAACGTGTTCAGTTGAACAGACTGTTCCTCTCTCCCAAGGAGCACTGAATTTGGTAAAGAAACACATTTTCTTTCCCTGAAAGAACTACTCAGCTGGAGCTGGAAGATTAACAATTTCCTACAGTACAAAGGTTTTCTACAACTTTGTAGAGAATTACCAACAGATGAAAGGAAGAAAAGCACTTCACAAGGAACCTGGTGTACACCACAGCAGCACTGGCCCGGTTGCCTAACAAGATTTTTCAAATGGAGCAGTTTCCTTTCAGCAATTCTTGTAACTGGGAGCACTGCCCATTTTCTGTTCAGTGATTAAAGTTCATAGCTCAAGCTCCAGTTGCTAAATAAACAGAGGAGCTTTGTAAATCTGTGATGGTCTGACAAGAAACATATAAAAAGGGCAGAGATGTTTATTCAACAAAATAAACAAGATGGGGTGGTTTTCAATAGGCGGAAGGCTGGAAATCTGATTCTTGTAGCACGTAGCAGCAGGGCTGTGCCATGTCGTACATGTGATCCAAGATGACAATTTTTCAGCACCTTCTCTCCTTTACCAGTCAATTTATCAAAAGCACACTTAAAAAGTGTTCCCTTGCTGTCCTGGGATATCAGGTAGCGTGATAATGCCCACCAGTGGGTCTACAGACGAGGCAGTTGGTCTTGAACAGTCGAAGTGAAGTCTGCCAGAATTTGTTATTAGACTCATCATATCTGACTGGAAAGCCTGAAGTAAATAGACTTTATGGAGTCATTTTTGGGAAGAATGATCGTAAAAAAAATTCTGCTGTGTTTGGAGATTGTGGGGGGAACATGAATAAATTATTGACTTTGTGTCAACAATTTCATTTCACATTCTTGGGTTCAATAAAGATAAATTTCAAACAAAAAACTGGGTCAAAACGGATAGTGAATGGCAGCAAATAAAAACTATTGTTCTGCTCCCCAGAGGAAATGAAATAAAAGTCATTTTTATGTGCACTCCACAGCTTATTTATGTGTCCTAGATTGTCCCAGAGAAAGATCTTCAGAAACCTTTGTCATCTAGAAGCATTGTATCAATTAATTAGTTCAGTGAGTCATTTTCTTGAATTACTGCAAGCTCCATCTCAGGATTCTTTGCAGCTTGAAGACATTGTTTGCTCTACCTTTCGCCTCCTAAATTGCCATTAGGTTATAACACTTCGAATAAAATAATATCAGTGTCATGAATAGAAAAACCCAAATATTCATACTTTATCGTAGGTAAATTAACTAGAAGGTTATATTTGAAAATGACCCCCCTCTAGCATCACCTGTTTTATTAAAAATGCTCATGTTCTGAAATTCTCAGTTCTACACAGACAACAGCCTGAATCACACAGCTACTTACCCTTTATGGTCTATTTTTGCAAACAGAAATCCCACACATTTTTATCCTGTTAAAGATCACACCAAGTTTTATATGGAAAAACCTCACAAAATGTTTTCAAAGACCACTTATGACCATGACCTCAATGTTAGGAGCCACTGTCAGAAAACTTTGAAAAACTGACAACAAAGGAGCAGATTTAAGATGTGAGGAAGGCACTAGACTGGAAAGGGACTGATCCTGAAACCTGTCGATAGGTCAGGGTACAGCTCAACTTGGCTGACAATATTCCTGAGCTACAGATATTATCTGAGCATGACAAGGTGCCGCATCATCTGTGCCAACTCAACACTGGCTTCTGCCACATTACTATTACACTAGCTGGGAAGGTTGTTTTTGTGACGTGGACATGAGCCCAGCAGCATCAGTGAATGATGTCATTTAGCAGCAGTCCATCCTGTAACAAGCCCTCATTAACGAGCAGCTGTAGCCTTTACCTGTAGCCCCAAACTCTCAGGCTTTATGAAAGCAATGAGCATCTTTCAAAGATAATAACAGTGAAATATTTCTAAAGTCTAATAAAATACATCTTTAATTATACCATTTTGGTATTCCAAATTCCTTACTGCTAGCAACAGATCCTATCTTTTTATGTGCTAAAACTGTCTATAGCATCCTGCCAAGGAAGTTATTCTCCCAATGATAAAGAAGCCTATATTCAACTTCTGTAATCTATTGGTTTTTTTAATACTGTCTTGAACAAAATGCAATTGCTATGATTTTGCTTGGCACCAGCTGGAACAAAAAGGTAACTCCAAGATCAGTCACTTACTGACTGCTAATCATTAGCATTAGTTTCTAAGGACTCTCATTAGCTTATGAAGTTTCTGGAAGCCACAACCTAGATCAGCTTTTTTGCTACAGTCATCTCCTTACATGACCATGTATCTCTTGAGGTCACACAGCAGAAACTTGCTTTTCTCCAGGTTTTAATGGTGTCTTAAAAATCTAGAAAGTTAGGATGGAACTTAATACCATGAGGTCATGATTCTGCAGGTCTTTGAGCCAAAACCATAGGTTCTCATTTATTTGCCCTTTGTCTTTAGCCATTAGTTTCTGCTGCTGTCTGCTAAAGCACTGCACTTTTTCTGTGAAGCAGCTTTAAATGTCTTGGCAGGTAATAGATCTTGAAGAAAGCTCTGATAAAGCAATACACAAAGTGGTGGTAGCATTAGTAATGTATTTACAGGTTTTCTTCCACAGAGACCAAGGGTCCTCACTGTAGCGATACACACTGAATGATGAGAACTGCTAGCTCGCTGCTCTTTGACTTTTAAGTGCTGCTGCCTGGACCAGCTGAGTGTTGAAAACTTGACATTTTCCTTTTGCATTTAGTCGGTTCAGCACGTCACATATTTCTTCACCACACAATCAGCATGCTTATCATTAGATGAGCTCCCATTTTAATGATTTCTTTGCAATTTTGGTCTCATGGTTGCATGGTGACATAAGAAACCTGAGCGTACTATTGGTTTAGGCCATTTTCTCAGCTCAGGGGAAGTTTGAAGAATGCCTCAGGCTGCACAAACAGAAGGCACTGTCTGTACCTTCAGTAAACCCACTGTTAATTCAGGTATCCATAATTAAACTAGGTACAAAAATTCCACAGTACGTAAAATACATTCAAAAGTTATACGGATGACAAGAGCAGAGGATGCTCACTGCCAGTGACAGTCCCACGCAGAGAATAGTATAACCATGTTTGATGTTAAGCAACGGAGAGGCATTGGGTCTTTCCTGAGGGATAGCGAGTTGCAATTATATCGTAGCACATAATAATCCTGCAGTCATTGTAACTTATTCATATTACTACTTTTATAAGAAATAATTCATGTTTCGGTTGAGCAAAGTTCATGCTTTATGGCACCTTCAGCCATGCAGGAACTGGAGATCTTCAGATCTTCAGCCTCCAGCTGAACAAATTCATGCATCATTGAGAGAAGGTACCACAGGGGAGTAGAAGCCTTGGTATTGCTATACCCAAGAAAAGTGATTGTAATTTTGCCTGAGAGAACGTGACAGGACTTCAAGCAGGCCACAGGATTGAGACCCTCTCTTTTTTTTGGCGTATAAAATGAACCCACCAAAGCCTCCAGAAGGCTCCTAGTCTTTAAAGCTGTTTTGTTAGAAAACAAAAATAACAAAGCAGAAAGAAAAAGCTCTTTAACAAGTGAAAACTCAGTGCTGCTGAACAAGACTTTAAATGAAAGCATTGGGAACAAAAAACTCTTTTTGTGTAATGTACCCTTGGCAGGATGATATTTTCCTCTCATCCTGCTTTCTACTCTGCAAACTTTTAGGTTCACCCTGGGTTGAACAAGCTGCAAATGATGTTTCCTGGGTCCAGAGTAAAGTTATCTTTTTTCTTTCCTCTCTGAGATTTGACAGGAGGTCAATTCCTGTTTTCAAGCATGCTCCCCACCCTTCTCTGCCATCTTCCAGATGCCACGGACCACTGTCGGTCATGACGTCTCTGGTCAACTCCAGTTGCTCCCCCAGACATGAGGAGCTTCCAGGGGAGCTGCAATCTCTCCTCCCTTCCAAAGGTCCAGCTGATCAGAGCATATGACGGAGGTTGAAACAGAAAGGCAGCCTTTGTCTTCACTACCCCACTTTCTTAATTTCAAGAGAATATAAAGTATACCATGTATATTCAGTAACCTGTAGGTAAGCAGATCTCCATTGCTGTCATAGAGATTTCGTAAACAATGAATCTAACATATGCGTCATAAATTATCACACTGAATTATAAGACTTCAATCAACTGATATATTCTCTTTCAAACCAGTTAATATATCTTAAGCCATTTCCAGTTTTTCAGCTGTTGCCAAGTTGTGACTTTGTGCACCACAGAGATTTTTTTTATTTTTCCTTATTTCCGCATTGCTGCTCGAGGGATATCCCAGAGTTAGTGTTACTGCAGAAGTTTTTAAATGTTCTAAAGCCTTACACTAAGCAGATGAAGAGTCATAGCAGAGGCCAGCCTGACTTTTCCGTGTCACAGCCATCAGTGGACGTACAGAGGAAGAGAAGATTGATGCTTGTAGGAACTACTTGAATACCACAGGGCCTGAAAGCATCATAGAGGAACTTTCTATGGAAAGAGTAATCAGGCTATCTCATTTAGGATGCCTGTTGACTTACTTAGTTTTCTGACAGCTCCAGAGGATGAGTTGAAGCATATAAACTGGGATTCTCTGAGTCGCTGTCTCAGATACCCAAGTTTAAGTGCTTAAAATTAAACAATGTGAGTTGCTCAATTAATGTTAATGTTTTTATAGCTGCTAGTACCTGATGTATGTGCATTCAAACAAGCATGTTGCTGTGCCATCTTGAACTGTGCACAGTCCTTGCATTTTTATCTGAGTATCTATTGAGACACTGAGATAATTTCAAGTTAAATTTTCCAGAAATGCAAAATTGATGTAAAAACCTTTCTGGATGGTATGGAGTATTTACAAGACTGTTATGGCTTAATCCTAGGGCTATATTAGATCCAGGCCATACACTAATTACATACCAAGTAGCTCTTTGGACATTACAGAACTTCAAGAAAATTAAAAAACAGCTTTTAGCAACTGCTGGGTTGACATTCACTTACAGGTTGTATATGATACTCAGTACCAGCCCCTGCTGTTAATAAGTTAACGACAAACTGGAGAGACTTCGGAGAAAAGTAACCACAGTAGGTTTGGAGGGGGTGACTGACAAGAAAGATGAAAAGAGTGATCTATATACAGATCATGACTAAAAGGTGTCTGGGTGTAGCAAAATGAACATGATAAAAATCACTCATATTTGAAGATTATAATTAAATGTTGTGGATGAAAAATAATTAATTAGGGTTGCATGAAACCAGGTGACTTAAGGAATCTGAATGAAATTAAAGAGGGATAATAAAGCATAATATAATAGAAAATGCTTTGACAATCACCTTTTGTAGTAATGGAAGCCCCTTTTCTCAGAAAACTGAAAAGCAGACAAAGTATATTTTAAAGAATACCAGGAGAAAGGAGGCACCTAAATATGGATCTGTAACATCTGCAATTGAATGTTTTGCTTCCCCCTCTTGGTGTTGCGCAATTCGATCTGACAGTACAACAGTTTGCACACAATTATTATGATTCCAAAAGTTTGATTCAGAACTTAAAATCCCCACAAACACCAGATCTAAGTTATTGCATCTCCTCAAGACACTTAAGTATCTGGTAATTGTCTCTTGTTTTCTCAATTAAACGTTCTTCAAATACCCGTGCCTTTTCCTTCATTTGACTAGCAGACTAGATTACCCATTCCAGCTGATCTCTGTGAAAAGAAAATTAGAAGAAATGTGACTACAGGACAGACTATTTAAATTCAATTTCCCCTTGGTCTGTGCTGAAAGAAGGCAAGTTACTGCATTTCCCCCAGTCTTCAAGAAAGTTTTGAATAACATTTGGCATTTGGAAAAGACTGTTCTGCCTTCATGTTTCTCCTGGAACTGGAACCAGAGTGATTGTTATTGAAATCTGACATAAAGACAATATACTCTCCAAGATGAACTCTTAAAATCAAAGTAATTTTTTATCTTAGGATAGAAGATAAGTTGCTCTATTAAAAAGAAATCTTTGCTGCCACAAGATAGAACAAAATTTGCAGTGTCTTGAAAAAGACTTTCACCTCTGTTAAAAAATTACCTACAGCAGGTGATTCATGAGGAAGAAAGTTGGAAGACATCATGATCTTCCATGACTTTGCAGCTAGCAAGAAGAACAAGAAATATCAGCTTCCCGAAGCACTTATAGAAGCCTGATTAAAATTATTCATTATATAATAAGCTGTAGGATAAATGCTATAGTCTGAAGCTCTCCTTATTTTCCTTTCCCTTACATCACCTTTTTGAGCCATAAAGCTTTGGTGAAAGACAAGATTCCAGACAAGATTTATCCGTAGATCAAAGTATTTTTAATGGGATGGGATAACCAATTTTAAAACAGGCTTGTGTCAAGATTCTGCATAAGAAAATACTCATGGCTAGAATGTGGATCTGGATCTGTAAGTATGTTCTAATTCCATGAGGGACATTTTTCTTTTATACAAAATAAGTTTTATTGTATTTCTCACTTCTCATGTTCCCATGGTAAAAGGCTTTTAGATATAAATTAGCACGATTGCTTTATGTAAAGAGGAAATAAATAATATTCCCATGCAGATCCATTCATTAGTACCTACTGTACCACCTACTCTCTTTCATACTGGTTTTAACGTGTTAAAAAAAATGATCCATTGCCTCATGAATTAATATAACATCGAAAAGACTAAAAAATCCAACTAGATTGCAATCTCAAAGATAGGAAGAGGCAATTTTGCCACTTACCCAAAGAGCTACAATTGTTGACAGTCTTCATGGTGGAAAAGAGAAGGAATCTTAAATGAACAATATTTAGAAACTTGTAAAATGTCTGCTTTTTCAGACAAGTTGGCAAAGAAAGCAGTGTCATTTTTTTTTCCTGACAAGTTATTATCTATATACAGAGATAAGTTTAGTCCCCAAAGAAGCAAATCCATTGTTCTCCTGCTTAAAAAGCAGGATGTAAAAATAAAAATCTGACAAACACATGCAAGACAAACAAACAGAAATGACAGCACTGTGTGATAAAAGCCAGAGTTCTGCAAGATCTTGTTTGTGAAAGCGTACATTATAAAAAGCACTGTCGATTAATTTGAGGGATGACAAGCAACATTCAGGAAGATGGAAAGTTTCCCTCTTCTGACTCTCAGAGGTGATATTTTAACAGGGAGAATTCATTTTCTACTTTTCAGACAGAACAGTTTTGATACAATAAAACATATTTTTCAAACTTCTGAAAGTCCTAACAGCAAGAGGTCATGAAACACTTTGAAGAAGTGAGCACAGACACATGTAGTGAATTCATTTAAAGGTGACTGAACAGAAGCATGTATTACTATCTCCCATTTTCAAATTGCGTTTTTACACAGTTTCATTTTACATACAACCTAGTAAAAGAAATACAACTGAAAGCTAGTCTACAGTCTGGAGTATAAAATTCAAAGTAGTTCAAAGGGCTGCATTTTTAAGAGGTTTCTTGGCACCTAAGGAGGCACATAGATCCCATGACAGATCTTGTTCTGTGCTACCTTACATTGATAGAATTAAGCTTCCTTGAAAATGTCTAAGAAATCCAGGTGCTCGATAGCTATTTAAGCACCTGTTTTCAGTGCACTCTGTGTCTAGGAAGCTGATAGCCACCCCAATACCAGGAAACTCACTATCCTTCCCAGTCTGAACACAAGGTTTAAACCAAAAAAACCAACATTTTTTTCCCCGTGTCAGAACAAATACCAGGTATTATGCATACTATGACTTTTTTTCCTCTTTTACTTTATCACTGTGATTTTCCAGAAGACTATTATTATTATTATTATTTTTAAACAAAGTCTCACCATTGATAAAAGACCTCAAGCCACCCTTTTTTTCCACCCTTTTTTTTTTAATTAAAAAAAAGCTGTACAAAACTCACCTGTTGTAAATGTAGCATCCCATATGATTGATTTCTTTGTCTAATTTATACCGGCAGAAGTCCTCCCAAGCATCTTTAATGGCTGTAATGGCCATTATAACACAAATTGGGATCACAGAAACTTCTGGTTGGAAAGCATTCACCACTGGCACAAAATTCAACAATGCAATAAACACAAAATAAATATTGGCAAAGCGGTGAAACTGCTCGTAGATATTTTTAGGCAGGAAAGTCAAGATGGTATATTTTGTGGTCTTAATTTTATTGGAGTCATAGTATCTGTTAGGATTTTCCTTCCACTTCGTACTTCCAAAGGGCAAATTAGAGACGATCACTCGTCTATTTTCATTTTTCTTCTTTCTTTTCTTTACTTTTCCTCTCTTCTCCAGCTCTTCATTTTGGATTTCAGTGTCTGGAGCACCACATGGGCAGCATGTTTCCTTGAAAAAATGTTTTTTCCATATTAACCTAGAGAAGCAGTTTGCAATACTTTTCCTTGACATCTTGCTTTCCTCTCGAGAAGTAGTCTCAAGTTGAATACCAACAAAGTTAGAAGAGTTCAATAAACCATTTAAGCTCCCAAGCGGTGGAGAGACGAGTGAAGATGTCCAAGGTCCAGGGCTGCCTCTCGTTCGACTCCCGGCTCCACCTGCCCAGGGCCAGGTCTGATCCTGACTCAGCCGCACCGATCCCAGCGCCCGCGCCTCAGAAGTGACAGAAGCATCCTGAATGTTTTGTTATTCCTGTTGGCGTATGCCCGGAGGCCCAGTGCAGAGCATTTCCCTGGCATCGACTGTCTGCTCACACGAAGCGTCTCAGTTTCAACACAGAACAGGGACGGAGCTGAGAACGTACACACAGTTCTCACAGTTCACTCCATGAGTTTCAGAGTCACTTTATAAGCCTGGGACTTGCCAGGAAGTTCAAAGGTAAAAGGCAGAGCTCGCGTCCCAGAAGTCAGTGGCAAATTACTCTAAGCCTCAGTGTAGACAGTATTTCTCTTTTACTTCCTCTATCTACTATTTGTTTTCGTGACCATAACATGGATTATAAAATGAACAATGCCCATCCCCTCAAACCAAGCAAACCTGTGATTCGGTAGTTGTGAGAATGATACGTAGACACAGGCAATTGAGGACAGTTTACTGAGATTGCCCCTCAGCCTGATCCTTCTCCTCTGATAGACCTCCTGTGTCTGGACACCCAAAGCATCCCTCTCTCACTCAGTAACCCATTTCCAGCCTCTCATTTCTTCTTCCTCATTGGTCCTTGTGCCTCTGACACATACGTACATAGTACAGATGTGGTCTAATTTCCAGGAGAGCTAATGAGATATGTACAAACCATAGTAATTTTTTCTCTATGGCCTGGGCTTAAGAAGAGGTGAAAAAGGGAAGAGACCCCAACACTTAAACTTCTTTTAAATGAAAACTCCTGTCTACTGCATTCTGTAGTGACAAGCTACATAGTCTGAAGACAAGTTAGTACTTGGACAAGAAACTCTGATGAAATAGAAATGTTGCAATAAGAATTGCACATGAAAATATTTCTTCCTTCTGAGTCAGTACTGAGCAAACATCCCAGCTTATTGAGGGTGTTGTGCCATCTCCAAAGTGAAACCATGCTGTATTCATCACCTGTGTTTACTGGAAGTCCTACTGGTTCCTGGTTATTCTTCACCTTGAATTTTTGTATATTAATTTTTGTATAAATGGTTATAGTATAAAACTTCTCAAAGACATTGCTCCAATATGTTAAACAGCATCAGTAATCCTTTCCAGACTTGGATACATTTCATTTTTCCTTCAGACCCTTCTGCTACCTGGAGAGGATGTTGTGTGTGTTGGCAAGCTGGTTTGGAAACTTGGAATGAAAACTTGTATGTCAGCACACACTGCCATGATATGAAACAAAACTTCACTGATATCAGGATGACTTAAATGAGATAAATGAGGCATTTTTAAAGGCAGAATAAAACTCTTTTATAATAGATTGTCAAACTTACTGTAATCCAAAAGGTCAGTGAGGGACTTAACGCAAAATCAGATGAGCAGTTTTCACGTAAAATGCAAGGAAAAATAATTAGTTTAGTTTACTTACTTGTCATATACCCTGGTTTTAGAGAAGTTTATAGTCTTATCAAATTGGTGTTTTCTATAGTCTTCAATAGCATCTTTAATCATACCGGTAAGCAGCACCACAATCAGAGGCAGCATAGTAATCTCTCTGTGGAAGACTTCCACTTGAGGGAACCAGTTCAGAACCACCAAAAAGAAGAAATAAAGATTACCCAACCTGAAAAGTTATAAAATAAATAAAAAGTAGTCAGAAATTAGAATGTGTCCTTTTGTTAATGAACATCCCCTGTTTTGTGTCAAAGGAACACTACTCATCTCACACCTCTACCCTCCTCTTCCTTTCTGTAAATGAATGAATCATTTAACTGAGATGCTATTTTTTTCTTTAGAGGAGCCTGTGAGATACATTTTCAGAGTATTATAGCTACCTCCATTTTTCCACATATTACAAATACCTTTTATCTCTAAGAGCTAAAACTTCTTTAATGATCCCCCACTGCCTCAGTCTTGGAAAAAAAACCCAAACAAACCAAAGCCATAACAACAAACAAAACAAACCCAAAATTAAAAGAAAAAAAAAAAAGCCACAAAAACTTAAAAACCAAAGTAATGTACCAGAATGGGTGTAAAAACCCACATGTTCAGAATTATGGAAATGACCCAATCAGGAATCTATGCAGGATTGCACACATGGAAGGTCAAATTATGAATGTGTAAATCTAATATACAGAATGCAAATTTCAAAGCTAGAGATGGATATATAACTTTCATTTATCTTTATCACAATGATATTTCCCTGGGCATATTATTGACATGATTCATTATGCTGAAGGAGGACATAATTTCAAACCATCCCTTGGAAAGAAACCTGACCTAGTGCTTGCTATCTTTGATGTAAAACACTGTATGCATATACATATGTACTGTTTATAAGTCAGTAGAAACTCAGTTGCGTACCATTAAAAATGTACTAAAATTAATCTATAAGCTCCTGAAATGTATAGAATTTCACAGATGTCTTAACACATCTATTGAACATCTTTTCTTGTTCTTAAAAATTAAAAGTTTATTCAACAGATTTTCAAGGATTTTCAAATAAAACCTTGACATTTTTACAAAGAAAACTGTCCCAGCATTCAAGCAAGAAAGCTAGCGACAGCACCAGTTTAAGCACAGCTAGTGTTTACTTGCTTTAAACTTTCATTTCAGTCTGAATCAAGTGACATTTGGTTACAAATAATTATCACCTAAATTTTAGTAATGTGGCAACTGCAAAAGCGGCTCTTCTTCAGCATCCTCAAATATCACTGTTTAAGAGACAGTTCTTAAATCTCGTGTGTCATTGAATGTTTTTTTTGTTTTTACCTGTGAAGCTGCTCAAAAAGATTGTGGGGCAAAAAAGTGAACCACGTATATTTTGTGGTCTGCATCCTATTTCCAGAATAAAATGTAGAAGCTTGTTTCCAGTCTTTCTGCTGTCTCCCATTGTTGGGAAACACAATCCTCCATTTGTTTAAGTCGAGTTTTGGTTTGTCTCTGCCAGAAAACAGCAGCGGTGTTGATTCTGATAGAGTCTGGGAGGGACGTTCAGCTCCGCGTCGCTGCCAACGGTACAAAGCAGAGTCCACAGACAAAGCCATTCACACTGGGGATGTCAGGCTGAAAGACAAATGCATGACAAGGACTGAAAACCAATTCCATTCTGGTAGAAAACTCACTTCATGTCTTGCTAGCAGAGGTTTATAATGCAGCAAAAAATACTTCTGTTCAGTGCATTACATATTCAGTCTTCAAGCTCAGCAGTTTCTACAAAGAATGCACAGAATAAAAGATAAACCAAAATCTTCTCTATGGAAAAAAATCTATTTCTATCTCTGGGGAAAAAAAAAATATCCCGAATGTATTTTCTGTGTGTTATAACAGCAAACTAACATAGATAAAGCCAATTTAACAGAGGTGAACAATAGCTTTTCCATCACAAATTCTATATAATTTTCCTCAGTCATAAGCTGCCAACAAATCTGTTCAGACATTTTTCTTCAAATGTCTTGGACTTTCTTACAATACTTTTTCTATTCACACTTAATTACGAAGAGGCTGGTTCAGGTGTTGAGTCTTAATAGCTCAGATAATAAAGAACTGCAGCATCAGCTTAATCTCATTTACACTCACATAACAGTTTTCCAGAGTCTCCACAGAAATCTGATTTGAATGAAAAATGCCAGCCAGCACTAAAACAATGGATGTTTTATTGGTTGGAGAGATAAAGGAATTAAATCTCCCAATACTAATCCTGTTATCGTTGAACACTTGTCTTCTGACTTATTCACACAGCTGCAACTGCAATAGCGATCCTGTGTGCAGGATGCTCAGGCTCCAGCAGCGCAGGTGTAGATGCTATTATGCTCAATCCGAACACAGTAAAATCTCAATCCAACAGCAGGAGCTTGAGGAATGGAAGCTGCCTTACAACGTGGCACTAAATGTGAAAAAGAAAAAAAAAATGGCATTGTACTTGTTCAACTTCAAGGTTCCACTAAACAAAACACCTGACGTGAACCCATCTCAGACCTCAAAAGACAGTGGTCACAGTGCCATATCCATGAAGAAAGAAGCCAACTGGCACCACCATGCAATTAAATGTGTCGCAGGAGATGTAAAGACTTCATAACATAAACCATGCAAAACTAAGCAACTGTTATATGGGAGATAATTACGTAGCAGGATGTATAATCAAAGCAGCAAGCTAAAGACTTTCTTGACACATGAATTTCAGTGCTGGCAATGAAAAGATAGCAGGAGCAAACATAATAATTATTATTTCAGATCTGTAAGAGTAAAAAGGATCCTAAACTTGCCATCAATGCTAGGAGATGACCCAGCAAGAAAAAAGAAAGAACTCGAAGATGTGTCTTTCTGTAAAATGACAATTTTCTATTATATAATCCAGCCAACTACTAACAAGAATCTTCCAACTTACTGGCACCTCAATATGTTACGCCAGTTATCTTCTGTATGGCAGGAAATCCATAAAAAATGTTGCATTCCTCTGGCAATATATCTAACGTGTCTGTCCCAACTCTAAAAGAGCTTCATAAAATCCCTCTTCTGCAATTGTAGAATATTTTATATGTGCACACCTATTTGATTTATGTTTTCATACAGATGTCATTGAAAGAACCCATGAAGTATGGATTTTTCCAACATATATTTACTGAAGTGACTGGTTTTCTTCTATCTGGCTACTGACACTTCAGTGCTGCACTACATATCCAGAAAGGGAAAGATCAAGGTGATGTAGACATTTCCAACACAATTTTGTTTGGGATTTGCCATCTATTCCACTTCAGCATAGAGATTACAACAAGTGCTAACTGCAGCGCTGGCACATAAGAGCTGTTGCTGTTTTGTCTACGCTCCTCTTTACCACTCACTGCAGAAATGCTTGCTTGTAAAAGGAATCAGCAAATTCCAGCAGTCTGCTTTATTTCTGACTGGAATTTTGAGTCTTTCCACAAGAGGAGATCAGAAATGCCAGAGAAGCACCAGCCACGGCTGCAGAAATTTGCATTATGCTCAGTTACCCTGCAACTGCTCAAGGCGCAACATGAGAAACACAAGGAAAGCACGTGGCTGCGCTTCAGCTCAGCCCTTGCCAGGCTTGGAAACAAGGGAATAAAAAGAATCCCCCCCTCTTTAAAATGACAAAACGTAATAAGTGGGAGGAAGCCTGGAGAAATTACTCAGGTAAGTCATACAGGGGAATATCTGTGACAATTTCCCTTTATTATTATATAATCATGGTGGCATAAGCTTTTGGTGTCCCATCATCCAATCTTTTGTGACATTGCAGTCATTAATGCTATTACTATCATTCTCATGGAGTCCCACTCAACAGCCCCAAAAGCCTCAGTTTCAAGAAACTATTTTCTCTCTTTCTAGTCCATTATTCATGGATGTACCTGTGGGCAGCTCTCAACAGGACAGACACATTCTTCCCACCTGTAACTCCCATGCATTTTTCCAGTGAGAAAAAAATTGGGCAATCTAACGTAGAACAAGTCATCTCTCTGCTTGTGTAGATGCCCCCTCAAGGTTCCCACAATCACAGACATATATTCATTATATGAAATTATAATGAATCATAACCTATCTTATTTTTCCTTTTAGCAGCGGCACTCCTTCCCACAGTTCAAACTTTTGTCACTCTTCTCTGACCTTCCAGTGGAGACACTGTGGTCTCAAGTGACCTGCAAAAAGCTAAAACATACCTAGATACCTCGATTACTGAACTTCTGCATTTGGAAAAAAAAAAAAAACCCAACAAACTAGGCAAGAAATGTATAAGTGATTAAACTATTATCTATTTATAGCAAAGGTAACTTAACCATACAGAAATGTGTCAGCTTGATATCCAGTTATGTAAAGATGTGAGATGAGAAAAAATGCACAAGCTGGTGTTAGCACAGGAGGTTATAAGCAGCAGTCACATTATTTCACAAGCCTGCATGAAAATTTCTGAAATGTGAAGCAATAACCAAAGTGTGAAAAGCTTTACACCTCTGCCATAAAATTATGGAAGAATATATGTCCAAGAAAGTTTTCAAGATTTCTGATGTTTAATGAAAAAGCGATGTGAACAATACACTGTAAATTAAAATGGTATCATTCCTACTGTCATCAGGGAGCTCTTGAAAAATCAGGGTTTTTTTGCAACAAAAGGAGGATTGACATCATATTCTTTCTGTAGAGTCTGGGGTGCAATTTGATAACTTTCATCCTCAGGAAGTTCAGAGGGACAATGTCACTAAGCATTTTTTAATTTGCCGTTTGCACATGGATTGAAATATCAAACTTCTGTTAACTAAAAACAATGCATCATGTTATTCTTGGAAAAGTTAACACATTTTGCCTAACAGTTTTGTAATGACACTCTGAAAAAGATATTGGTTGTGAAATGCTACAGACTATCCTGTCTCAGAAAGAGGATTTTACATACGCAATAAACACAACAGGAGTGTATTTATTGCAATAAGCAGCCATTAATCATATCTCATGAAACCTAAGGCCATTATTCATGTTTCAAAAGCCTCATTTATTTTCTTCTTGCTGCATTTAATCAGTGAAACTGTCACCATTGTTAAGGTTAGTGCCACATTTCTGCCCTAAACATCTTCTGAGAAGTCAATCTGTGCTCACGATTTAGCCCACACTGTGATGAGCTTTCAAAGGTAGCCCTTGCCCGTACCCATAACATACAGTATCCAGGGGATGTGAACACATTTGGAAACTAGAGAGAAACAGGATAATTATTTATTCCTTTTGTTGGGAGAAGAGCTGAAAGGCATATTGTGTTGGCAGAGACAGAAGAAATGATATCAAGTCCTTTCAACGTGTTTGGACGGTTCAGCATATCAGAGTTGAACTGCTGTATACTTCTCTGTATCAAGGCCTCCCAGGCAGGCCTATGCTTTTTGCATTTTCATTCTTTTATATATATGTCATACTATAGTGAGAATATGCAAGCATTCTTACATAAGAGAAGTGAACTTTCTGTTCAAGAGACATTTCTTAGACAAGAAACAAACTGGAGGGAAGGTAGCACTATCAAATCCAGCATGCAGTTGGTGGAATTTGGCATTTTTATCCACAAATGTTTCAAGCCCATCTTCTATTTGTGAGTACTGCCATTTTAAGTCAGCAAAAGTATTTGTGAATTATTTCCCTTCATTGGAAAAGGGATGCTACAATAGCCCACTGATTTGTTTTCCTCTTGCATCCTTGTGTTGACAACGGGAAAAGACCCTCTTGATTTTTCATAGATAGCCTATATGACTAGCATTCTACCTCTGATTGCTTAATTTCATCCAACACTAAAGAAAATTTACCCTTTATATGATAGAAACTTACTGCATTAGAGAGGCATGCCAGTGCTCTTAACTAGGAAGAATTAGTTGTGACACACACTTTGTAAGTATTCTTTTTAAATACTCTCTCTTTTCTGAAGATTCTTGTATTCAAAAAAATGTATTGTTGACTGTAAGAGAAACCTCATCAGAAATCCAACAATAAAAACCCAACTTTTTCTCTTTGGGGTTGCCTCATTCCTGCCAAAAAACAAGCTCAGCTGCAGATCTCTGCGTCACAGACTTCAGAATCCTGCTTCTCCTGCATATACACAAAAACTTCTACACAATCATACCTTGTGCTCTTTATTAAGGAAATGATAAATCCACATAAACCCCCCCCCATACCTGCTCATAGGCATATATAAAAACAACTTCAGAAGCTAGGAATACAAAGCTGCAACTGTCAGATCTAACAAAGAAAGATAAGATATATTCCTGGTTTTAAGAAGTTGGTTGGGTATTTCTGAAAATTTGACTTCAGGTAAAAATTTCACACAGGGTGGAGCTTACTTTTGAAAATCAGTACTGTGAGCAAATGCAGTGGTGCCACTTAAATCAGATGTGTGTGTTATCGAGAACTACAACTAAGAAAACATCCTTCTAAGTTTTCGCCTGATATTTTCTTTTCTGCATTGCCTGTAAAGCAAGAAGGCATTAAATAACAAAAGTCCCCTCTAATACTTAATTCCATTTTCCCAAAATTTCTATTGTATTTCCTAATTGAAAGCAGCAGCAATTTTTCTTCTTGATGCCCTATGTGGATATTGTGGCATCTGTTCAAAAGACCCATTCCCGGGGAAGGTTTGGCTGGGGAGATAAACTTTGCCAAGTGAGCTCAGTACTATAGAAATTTCAGACACAAACTTCTTTATCTGCTTTGCAATTATCTCCTAGGAAGCTCTTTCATTTTTTGGTGATACTGTATAGAAAATCCTCCTCAGTCACATCAGTTCGGAGAAAATATTTTGTGGTTAAGACTAATAGAAAAGGGAAAGGAGATTGGGAAGAATGAGGAAGGCAATTCCACTGATTAACAGGATGCAGACCACAGCCTAAAATTATGTTGTAACATTTTATATTAGAGAAATAATACTTGCAGTATCAAATAAAGTTGCTAGAAATTAAAAAGGAGCTCCAAAGAACTGCTTCATTCAAAAAACGCTTATAATTGCAGACTTTTCATTTAACTGGCAAGACAAAAGTATTTTAGATTAACAATTATATCATGTTCTTGAGTGCAAGTTTGTGTGAGATAAACAGAAAAGAGCTTTTCATAAATGTAATGCATCATTAGAACACGGGCTTCACTATTCCAATATTATATTAGATTGACACACGTTTTCGTGTCTCGACTAGCTTCTCTTTCCTTGGGGAATAAATCCAAAATCTTGCAATAATAGGTTAATTATAAGACTCTTTCCCAAGGACAGACTGGATCTCACTGGCTGATGCAGAACTTTCCTTTAGTTCGAGCTGTGCGGAGGCATGTTCAGGCAGCACAATCTTCTGCGGGGCTGCAGCTGTGTTATTAGGACTGGTTTCAAAATAGATGTGCTCTCAGCATATGCTGACATACAGGTCATACAGACAAGGATGATTATCAGATATTATTCAAGAAGGAAGTTGCCAACTTGCAAACAGTAATGCTGGATGCTGTGTTTAGCTTCATTCTGTGAAAAAGGAGCTTGTCCCAGTCTCCCATATTCCATGCTCATTTAAAGAGACTAAAACTATCTGGCTGGCTGCAATGAATATCACTGCTGCCAGCATGCCCAGTCCCACAGTGATCTATTCTTATTACATTTGGGCCCACTGCATTTTTCATGAGTGGTAGCTTCTGCATCTGTATCGCCTTCCAACAGAGTCATTACAGTTGCCCCGCTCCCACCTTCAGCCGAGGAGACACTGGGAACAGACACTTGCACAGAGTTTTTACAGAGTCCCTCATGGTAAGGTGTTGCTTGGAGACATCAGATTGAAAGGGCAGCCAGGTCTGTGGCTTTCACGACTTTGAGAGAGATATTCTTCAGGTTTCTCTTACAAGTTGGCATGCAGACACGGGCCGTGAATTCCACTATGTATCCTAAAAATTTTTTACGTGCATATATATATTATCAAACAAGTAAACATAGTCCACACAGGACTGCAGGCTTCAGGCCAGTGTAGAAATGAGAGTGGTCATTATAAGAAATAGAACTACACGTCTTGGAATGTACGTAGTTTTGAGGATGCATTTGAAGGTACTGTCCTAAATACGTGTTTTCTGAAATCAGGCCTGTATTCCTCTTATCCAAGAAATAAAAGAGACATAATGTAGGAACTCTCTTATTCCCACAGTTCGGTTTAATATTAAAATTTTTTCTATGCCACATGAAAATACATTGACCTAAACAAAACTATACAAAATACAAAGGCATATACCTATACCCCTGGGCTTTTTAAACGGCCTCCATGCGAGTTCCTAAATACAGGCAAACATTTAATTCTTCCTTTGTTCATAGAAAAGGTAATTCATAAAGTTGATAAAAACCAAAATTTAAAATGTTCCATATCTACCTCTTCCTGGGCTCTAGGAAACAACACCTCCATTCTTTCCATAACCTGGTTATCAGAGAAGAAAACTCAGGTAGAAAATGAAAAGATGCATACGCTACACCGCCTTTCACTCATTCATTTGACATTTCATATTTCTCCAACTCCTGCCTTTTGGCAGACAGCAAGTTCTGCATCTGAGGACTCAGCCTTGTTTAGCTATGAAAACACTTAGGACATCAGCAATCAGAGAAAGCAGCAGCAACCTGTATCACCAGGGTTCTACTATTCTGACATCTCTCCATGGTGGGGAAAAGCCCATCTTTAAAGATTTTTAAAGTATTGAAGAATTTTGGGGCCAGTATTCGTTTTCTTGCTGGGGCCAAAACAGTCAGCCTAAAACTAGTAGTGTAGTGATGGACTGCAATAAGCTCTCAAACCCATAAATTAAGCATGACTACAGAAACTCTGCCTGAGCACCCACAACCCAGGGGACAATCTGCATGGCTCTTTGCTAAGACATCTCCCCCGGATCCCGGAGAAAAAAACAAGCACAGAGACACAGGTATGCCAGGTCAGGCAGGCAAGCCAAGCTTAGGGCAAGGCAAACCGAGGCAAATTGTAGACCCGCTATACTGGAAGCTCATTTAATCAGAAAAGGTTTACTTGGTAGAATGCAAATATATAAATCCAGCTCAGTATCTATGTCAGGGGATGGGAGGGGAGATTTTTGCACAGCTCTCTCTTGTTTTTCTGAATATATCACATGAGAAGCTTTCTCATTGCTGCAGGTTTGAGAAATTTTCCCCTGTGCTCTCATCTGCCTATTCAGAAATCTTTTGAGTTTGCTATTGCAGAAGAGACTAATATCTGTTTCAATCCATAATATGCCTCTATCTCTAGCTCTTTGAGTTGTCCTGCACACTACTTAATTAGAAGACCACTTATTTCAGACTCCAGCAATGATAGAATTTAGTTACATTTTAGCCCAGAAATGAGGACACAAAAATTAGAGCAATTGTCTGAAAAAATTTTTTTTTGTTTGTTCCACTTAATATTCAAAATCAAAGTGAAGTGGCCTTTAAAAGACAATCTAATATTTATAGTGTGTATGATTATAAAGCACTTATGATCAAAATTATGTTGCAGATGTTCATGTGGGAACTCAGCAATACTGAATAAGTCCAAAAGGAAGCAGAAAAATTGAAAATATATTGGAAACTGACCAGAAGATCCTTTATATGTAAAAACCTTTTATGCAACTATGTTTTTGTCAGAATGTGCTGACTCTAATTTCAGTTCTCCAAATCTGAATATTAAGCTAGAGTGCCTCAAAGAGAATAGTTACTTATTTGTATGAAACGGAAAGAAAACACAGAAAGGCTAAAACAACTGCCAATTCAGTAGGGCACAGCTCCATGTCAATCGAAGATTAAGGGAAAGCTTAATCAGGATCTAATCACCCGGTATTGTTGAAGGAATGTCCAGGAACACCTGGGCTGGTGAACCAGGTGTGTACACAGGATAAAGCCCTCTGGTTTGTCAAGAGCAATGCTTTACAGGCCTTTTGGAAAGAATGACACGAAAATGCCTTTGGTCCAGGCAGCTGCTCTTGGCAGCAGCGCACCAACGCTGAGAGCTTCAGGAGGAACGAGAGGACCACATCAGCTGCTGGAGGATGGACCTTGGTTAAGATGCAGGAAACTGATCTCCCCTCCCTGCTCAGCCACAAGTTTTGTGGCCTCAAAGACGGCCACGAATTTCCATATAAGTATCTCAGCTCAAAATGCATAACACCACACTTCTGAAGTGCCCCTGGGAAGTGTTACTTCCTTTTTAAAAACAGTAGTAAGATTCCCTTCAATCCTATCTCTTTTTTACTCCTAAACTCTTTCATCGTCCTCGCAAACTAAGGTAACTGGGATGCACATTTTTGCATTTAATTAAACTAGATAGATAAAACAGGATAATACAATAGAAACAGTTTTGTAAGACCACAAAAAAGTATAGTACAAAACTTCACTTATTGACAAGGTATTTCCCCCCAGCTTCTTGTTAACCAAATCTAAAAGATCAAAATTTTCAACATGACAAGTCAAGGCTAATTTTCCTAAAATGGTATCTAATCACCTTGTTCTATCTATATTGCATTTCCTCCATGATCTTTCTCTTTCCTTCTCCTGTCAGGTCACATCGATATAACATTAAACTTAGGAAACGTCGCCTGTCCCAAAGAAAATGAGTCACTTGACAGGCAGCCAGCCTGGGCAACAGTGATGGGGGAAGGTGCAAGACAACAGGGGTAAATGCGGCTGCATTCACACTGCAAATTATTACAGGTGCCTAAAACTAGTTAAACTATTCTGGCTCTTTCTAAAGCAAGAAATCAAGGAGCAGTGGCCTACAGGTAATGTTCCACAGACACAAAAGGAGATTGCATTTGTACTACAAGGTGACTCAAGCCAGATCTTTTGCAAGGGAACAGTGGTTATTAAGAAATCTCGGAAAACTTCACTTCTTACTCCCACAGAAAAATACATACCCAAAACAAGAGAAACAAACCCAGTCACTTCAGAAACTATGTTTTTACAGATTATCAGATGTACTGCAGGGAGGTAGCACAAGCAGACACTCGAAAGTACATTAAAAAAGCGAGGTCTGGAAAAGTTTCAAAAAACTAATTTTACTCCACTTACGCAGGCTCCATGTAGAGAAAACAGTGATTGTATTTGAATATCAGCACTATCAAGCAGAACTGGGACAGACCTGATGAAGCACCTCTTTGTTATTCAGCAGTGCAGTTCTTTTATAAAATTAGATAAAGACTTGCCAAGAAAAATGGGCTGATGGGAAGCATAAAGCTGTAATGTTCCACACCGTGACTATTTTGGGCCTAACAGAGACCCTGGGCCTAACCGAGCATCTCGTCATGCTGGGATACAGACACATCCTTGACAGAATCTCTCAGGAGCACAGACACAGAGTTCAGAGTTTCTCTCCCAATTGATCTTCAAGCTCTATGTTTCTAGCAAGGCTTAACTCAAAATCTGTTGTAAGGGAATGAACAGTAAGCTTTGGCAAATTCTTATTACTGGTCTGAAACCTCATACGAGACCTCAGGATAAAATGCAAAAGTGCATTTGTGATCCTGGAGATTCCCTGGGCTTGTTTTTTTGTTGCTTTGCATCTTGTGCAGTCATTTACATGAATGCAAAATCATCACGATAATGAGCAATCAGTTGACTGATTCCAAAAAATGAGAGGCAGAATGGGATACAAGTGATATCAGAACAAGTGGAACCAAACTTCAGCAAAAGAATGCAAAGTGATACCGCGGTTTAGGTAAAATCTCTCTCGACTCATTCCACACTGTCAAGTGAGCTAAAACCCAGTCTGGACCAGGCATCAATCTAGAACATGCTCTAGAACTTTCAAAGTGACCTAGAACTTGCTCTAGAACTTTCAAGTGACCTAGAACGCAGTCTAGAAATCTAATTCCAAACCTGAGCTTCACTTGCTACTGGTTGCATCATCTGAGACCATATTATCATAACCTGTGTTGTTAATTGCTACCTAATGAATGGAAATGAGGGAATTTTAATTCTACTGGAGATTGCTTAAGTCTGAAATGTACCTTTAAAGCAGAGTGATAAGTATCAGACTGTGAAAACATTCTGAAGAAATACCTTAAGTGGCAAAAAAAAAATCTGCTATTGTTGTTTTAATTTCTAAAATATCCAAGAAATTATTTTAGAACCCAAATTCTAACACACGAAAATCTGGTTTGTTCACCCATCCTGAGGGATATTTGGTTGGTTGTGGTACATGACAGCTTTATACTATCATAAACACTGGCACGAAATTAGGTTGATGAAACTATGTCATTAAAAAGCAGAACATGAAGTACACAGTCTGATGATTTGTAGCAAAGGCTTGTTTCAACAAAAACGGCAAATATTTTTTTTCCTTGCCTTTATGATGGTGGCTGATTTCTCATGCAAATTGAAAGACTGGTAATACAAAGTACTCTATTCATTTCATTATGACCCAAAGCAGCCAACATTCAAAGTCAAACACAAGGAAAAGCATTAGTAAGTATAGTCTAATGTATAAATTACTACATGTCTAGGCTGACTTTTTGCATATAATAGTTTCCACTGAAATTGCAGTAGATAATAAATCTGGTTTTGAGTCAAAGGACAAAAAGTTCATATCATCCTCTTCTTGGTCATACTGTTGGCACAACAGAGACCTGCAGCCAGCTCTTCCTAACAAAACCTGAAGTGTTACAGCTGGTCACAAAAACACGTGAAAGAGCTTCTCTACATCCACATCCAAAGATTGTGTTTTTGTCAGGTCAGTCTACTTGTGTGTTACTGCAGTGATTTCAAGCTGACTTTTTTTGCTTTTAAAAGCACCTGATTTTTATTTTTATCTTCACACCGAAGTTGACTACAACCTGCTGTTACACATGGTACTCATCTTCTCCAGTCACTAACTGAGCTAGGTTTAGCTATAACCCTGAAGTGGATGATGGAAACCATAATTGTCTAACAGCTTTGCTTTGAACAGGCAACACTATGAGCCTGTGAAGTAGTCAGTCTAACTTCCTGGAATTTTTGCTCATTTATTAGTTATTTTATGTAAGCCCTGCCAACCTGCTGAAAACAATGGAATTTCTTTTCCTCTAAATTCAGAGACAGATTCAAACCTTTAAATCGTGTTCCTTCTTTTTCTATTTCTTAAATATTTTCTCCAATTTGAGTACCCTGGGTGTTGATCCTGCTGTCCCTTCTCATTACATCAGCACATATCATAGGATGCTGGGAGTTACATCCCCTGGAATATACATGAACATTCTTAGGCTGCTTGCAATAACTTTAACTGACACCATCACTTGAGCAGGTGAAGGTTATAACATAACCACTGAAATCTGTAGTTACTATTACACCAGTCTAAACTAGAAACTACTGTAGCAATTTTATGGTTTTCCTTAGCAGTTAGAAGACAAACTCTTTTGGCAAAATCATCTATTTCTGTAGCTAGTATACCATATTTTCGTTCATCAGTGCCCTGCAGTGCCTCAAGACATGGTTTGTTATGGTAGCATGTGAAGTTTTTTCAGGAGTAAGTCCCTCTTGGACAGAAATCATAGGTCATGTTGGATAACCTTGCCATTACACAGAAGTCTAACAAATCTGTAATATCGAAGCACGTTTTTTCAGGGAACACTGTTAAGAAAGATAATATATACATCCTTGCAGCCTTGTTCACAAGAGCTAATGGTGCAGTCTTTACCAAGGAGCTGTATTTCCATTGGTAAGATAAAAGTGAACTGTTTTTAAAACTGAATTGTCAAGATTCCCAGTTTTGTAGCTGTCTGGGGCATGAGACTGCATGTCATGATGTCCTATTAACACTAGCCAATACTGTTATCAAATTGTTCCTTTATTGAGTATGAGCCTGCACTTAATGGAACTCAGAATTGATGGCACCGATAAATAAAGTACGGATCCCTCCTAAAACATATTTACCGTAATTTCATAAAATATAGGTCTGAAGCATATACAGACAAATTTAGAATAATATCCTACAATAATCTGAAAGGGATAAAACCAATTTTGAGATTATCATATAGGAAATTCCCTCTTTTGCTGATTAGAAATGACAAGCATTGCCAGCTGGTGGTGATGGTATTTGGGATTAGTGGTGCAACACGAGGCAGTTCTCCTCAAGAGGTGTCCCACACTATGCTGTATAGAGATGGTTACCTGAAGAACAGCAGCACAGATGCTAAGATTACAAAATGAAATGTGTTTGGTCCTTTTCCAGTGAAAAGGCATGACAGGAGGCTTGTACAACCCTAGCTAATCACACAGGATCTTCATCACACCTGGGAGAGGGTTTTGCAGATGTGGTTCCTCGGTTGCCCAGAATTTGGACATAGCTAAGTACATCTTGGGTCCATCCCTGCTCCGTTGACTAGCTTTCCTTCTAACAGAAACCACAGCGTACATCCAAGCCTGCTCTGCCCTCAGACCTAAGAGTTTGGAAGTGCTTTTGGCTATCACTGTTCAAATAAAGCCTCTTGAGACCCCATTACCGGACTAGAGCTAAAAGTCCACAATTGAACTGGTAACTAGTGACAGCTCCAATAAACAGGCAGTGTTCAAATATCAAATGACGCTCTATCCAATGGATTCCGGCTCTGATCGACATAAGAACAGGACAAGAAATAGTTTACCACTCCTTTTAAAGCCCTCTGGTTTGCAAACATTAACTAGGAAGCCATTGTAAAGATTTGATTACGTAAATGGACCACCCATTTTGCAAACAGGAAAATCGCTGGTAGTGTCACAGCAAGGACAAAAAGTCAGGAACAACTGTCTCAGGCTTGCACTCTGTCCCAACAGGATTTCACCCTACAGACAGAGATACAAAGCAACTGCTTGTATAAATGTAGAATTGTGCAGAATATGCTGTGTTAACCCACGTCAACTGGTTAACTTATAAGGCACAGAGACTGGCAAATTCACAGTTGTGTCTCTAACAGGCACAACACCTGGAAGGCAAACAGAAGACAGAGAATGTGGATTCAAGGCCCCATTTCCTGTATATTTATTTTTTTCATTGTTTACATGTTTTAGCTTTGCAGGCCACTCCCATTTTTAAAGAAAGATTAACGTATTATTTGATCCCACTTACACCTGTAACAGCAGTCAAGTAGACCAGTGCCATTTATTAGGAAAAAAAAAAATGTTTTAATGCGGATTTTTCCATTCATCTTGTTGCACCTAGGAAAAAATCCTACAGATTTTTATAGAAAAAACACACTTCTCTGCTCACTTAGGTTTTGAATGTAAATTTATGAAAATCTTTTCTGTTCTCTTAACAGAACTAGACGGGGCCCTTCCTGAACTAAAGAAACTAAACTAATTACCTGTCTGGACTATATGGTGTTAAGAAACAAACAAAAACCAGTAAGAATCTCTCCTTTCATACACTGTGTAAGAGTGGAAGCAGAATTAGATACCTGTGTTTTATAAGTTTACTAGTTGCTCACAGCCCAGATTTAATTTTTTCTTCTTTCATTATGCAGTATTGCAAAGGTTAACAGAATAGGCGCAAAGGCAGTAAATGACTGACATAGCATGCTGAAGTCGAGCAGAACTGCCTAAGGAAAAGCTCACAGATACGGCTATTGAAAATATCTCCATTCGGTCGGTATCAGGCAGCCAGTGAAGTATAAACAGAGCAAAGACAACTCTTTAAATAGCAATATATTTATTTTACAGCCTGCCCGCCCTGCCTGCCTGCTTCCTCGATTAGAGCACTTTGCTGTACACATGAGGAGCTCTCCTGGAGGCAGTTACAGTTATGAACTGTTTGCTCGTGGCTCACCTTGCAGCCAGCAGCAGCACGACCATCATTCATTGTGAAGAAAAGGGAATCAGGTGAAGAAAAATGACTCTCCCTGAATGCCCTCATAAATTCGCATGGAGAAATAACCACGCACCACTACCCAAACCCTTTAGTTTTATTAATGGCAGGAAGGCACTATTTCTATCTAATAAATCTTCCTAGCTTCATCTACTGGTCAAAGTGGAAGATGCACCATTTTGGCCAATTTTACTAGCCTCGTTATTACAGGTCCTGAAAAATATTAAATCATGTAATCTAGTTCACAGGACTGCCTGCTGGCAGAAATATGCTCTTGGAGAACAAGCAACTTGGGAGGTTGAGCACCAACACTTCTCCCTGTGCTCAAGTACAACTCCAATGGCCCTGAGAAAGGCAGTAGGACAAACAAGTGGTAAAACCAATCCAAACAAAGACAAACAAAAAATCCCACCACAACAAAACAAAAAACTGAATCAAACAAAAACCAATCTGAATATGACACCTGAGTACCTGAATGAAACCTAAAGTAAAGTGACAATAATGACAACAGTGTTGAAGCCCTAGACCAAGATACAGACCTCAATAATACACATTAACTTATTGGTCAGAATAAGGTACACTGTTCCTTTCTTGATGGATAATTTTCCCTATCTGTAGCCTGGCGTCAATATTTACAATCCTTAAATGTGCTTTGAGGCTAGCAACAGAAAAACAACTGGCTGCTCTAAGTATTACAAGAACCACAGCAAAACCAAACTGGTGGCTATTTGCTTGTAGTTGAACTGGCTTCAGCACAACAGTTTCATCACTAGGGGAAATGAGCGAGCCCTCCACATATAAATATTAATAAATCCCTTTGCAGCGTACCACAGTCCTAACTACAGAGCTGAAAGAGCTGTGCCTCAGGTCTATGGCAGACTTTGTGTGGTTATTAGTATGTGTTTTGCAGGTATGAAATGACTGACACCAACTGCTGCCTCAGGGGCCAGGGAAAGAACTGCCATTGCAGTTTGTCTAAAGAAAAAAGAAGAATACACCACATTCAGACCAAAGCTGAACCAATTCATGAGCCAAGAGCATGACTTGGGCACCTATAAAATAGTTCAGGATACATTAAATATAACAGGGCAGCTTTTCAAAAGTAAGTGTAGATGCCGCAGTGATTTCAGATCTCTTCTGACACTGCATTTTCCTGGACTTCCAGTATTTGTCACTGTTAAAGCAAAGTCAGTTGTGCTTTTGAACTAAAGTGAATTGTAAAGGCGTCAGAGGCAGAGGGACTCCCCATAACACACGTAGGAGTGAACAAAACCACCCTTACTGCTCATCTTTGCAAGATTATGCTGTAGGCAACGTGTAACTTTTTAGCCTGGATGCAAAGTGAAGCATGTGCAGTTATGGTATCAGTCTGTCCTTCCCCAACAAGAAATTTTGAATCAACTAAGTTCAAATCTGAAGACATTAACACTCCACAACTTTTGTGAAAACAAGCAGCCAGACTAGGGAGAGATGCCCGAGGTAGCCTCCCCCGCACAAAGGGCTGCAGTGCAAGTGCCGTCATAACATTCTGCAGTGGCTGATACAGCCAGGAGACTTAGTCCTCCCCTAAACTAGACTTTAGAAGTTGCACTGCTCAAGGAAATACTTGTTTGTTTTCACAAAGCCTGCAGAGCATAAACACTTCGAGGGCATTATCCAGTTTACTGAAATGTGGTCTCATTAGCAGGAATATTACAGATTCATTTTTTACTACAGATCTTAAAGTGGGAGGCTCATTATGGTGTTGTTTTCAAAAGGTAAGAACAAGTTTGCAACTTTCCAATGTGCTCCACAGGCTTTGTTCTGCTTTCTTTTCTTTGCCAGTGAGCAACATATTCTCCTAAACCAAGAGAGTTTTTTTCTTTCCTTCTTTCTTTTTTAGAGAAGGCTGCAGAAGACAGGATAGAAATGGCATCAAAACACATTTTCTGCAAGAATCATGTGAAGTCTACCTTACACAGCTTAGCATTTTTCATCATTTCCATGCATATACCTTATGTGAGGAATAAAGGTTGAATTATTTGTTTATTGATCGGTGGCAAGCCTAAAAAAAGCACAAAACAGATGAATGGATACTCAAGTGTCTGCTTAATTACAGTTAAATATAGGAGAACATGTATAATTTCAGCCTTCAATACCCGCACCTGGCACTACCCACTTCAGAGCTTTGTGTGATAAGCACTCTGAGCATCAGCTTTCAAATGGCTCTGGAAATGGGATTCACACATCATGTGGGTGGCCCAGCCACTGGGTCGACAAAATCCTGTGTAGTACTGAAGGTGCTGATACTGATCTACCTACTTCTGTACTACTTCATTATGTCCAATTCGATGTTATGACTCAACATTTTGGTCAGATTCCGTAAGTGAGGAAACTTCTGCAGGGGGTCTCCAGCTCTGGAATAATCTCTTCTCATTGTTGAGTTTCAGATCACTTTAACCACAGGGGATACAGGCCTGTGATGCCTTGCATATAGTGAAAAAAATGATAAAAACTAAGAAAAAGGTAACAAAGACTTATTCCCGAAAGAGCAAGAAGTAACTGTATGATAGAAGAACTTTGAAAAATTGATATTTCTAGGTAAACTAGAGGTGACTACAAGTACTCTTTGTAGAAATATATCAATGGGGAGAGAGCAGATAGGATGAGGGGTGCATGGAAATGTACATATTTTACATGGATTTGCAATTTATGATGGGGACGCCACAATGTATATACCAGGTCACCTCACTTGTCACTGAAATGCAATCGCCTGTAGAATGGAAGGTAGTTACCAATTAAGAGCAGATAGCGACATTTTAATAACAGCTTTGAGCAAGGGATTTTAAAAAGATATAAGGGGAATTTTAGGTAGGTAGAATGTAATTATCCATTTGGAATTCAGCCAGATACAACTCTCTAAACTCTGCGTTTGCTGCCAATCTAAATAACACCGCATCCCCACAATTTGCAGCGGCAGGATTGCTAGGCAGATCACAGACCGAGCACTAGGTACCTCATGAGCTATTTGCAGGATGGTTACAGCAAACACTGCTCTGTGGGAAGAAAAAAGCCAGAAAAGTATCAGGCAGCGTGACACACTCTCTGCTACTTTGAAGTCAAGGGCAAAGCCTTTTTCACACATTAGAGATGTAAAAAGTTACTTGGCATATCAACCTTCTTGCAAGCAACTGCAGCCATCTGGCTTTCTTTCAAATCTCCCACCCAGAGAGCTCCTTTATTTATGTAGCCCCTGCGGAACCTCACACATTTCTGACAGCTCCAGCAAACGGGTACTTTCCCTTCTCTGTCCCTATCTGCCTGTATCTGTGCTTTGGCTCACAGTGGCTTTCTGTATCCAGACATGCTGTTGAAGCTCGAAACAAGCGCCAACTGAGTCGGATCTTTTCAAGAAGACACACTTGAGGCTATTTCTCCGCACGTAACAGGCCACCTCCATTCCTCTGGGTGCACGCTCTCTTTCTGTTTTCCTGCTACTACCGGATTCTCCACACTGTGCTATTCATTTGAGGAGACAAGCGTACAAGCCATGTTAGCAACATGGGTTGGAAAGAAACCCTCAGGGTCCATCCGTATCACATCAGCTAGTTAGTGCTGTGGTCTGTGATGCTCTTTTCATTCAGCTTGTTCAAGCACCGTTTCGAAGAGACCAACATAGTAGACAGTAGAGCAAGTAAAACCCTCCCTAGCTCCCAAACTCTTTTCCCTACTGACTTACTAGACAGAGTGTGATTGTTGCTGGTTTCTCAGCACCTTATCTTTCATGGAATGGTTAGAACTCAAAGAGTAGTAGTAAAAAAGAGACTCATAAGGGTAAGTGTACAATACACTAGGAGCACATCTCTTGCTGTCAAGATTATGATAATAGCTGTATCATTCATAAACATTTAAGATTTATGGATTCTCCTTCATTTTTGTGCTTCAGGGGATGAACGTGCTCTGAATGGAGAGATTAAAAGGAAATTCTTCGAGGTTATGCCCTGGGCTGTTGAGTTTAGAATCACAGAATAATTTAGATTAGACAGGACCCGTAAAGATCCAACTCCCCATGCAAGAGCAGGGCCAACTTCAGAGTTACATCAGGTTGCTCAGGGCCTCATCCGCTCGAGTTCTGTATATCTCCAAGGACAGAAGTACCACAGATACTTCTTGAAGAAATTCAGAGACATGCAGACCAGGGGTCTGACAAGGATAGCAATTCCTGTCCTTGACTGTAATAGCTCTAGGGAGATACAGTAAAAATGTCTGTATTCAGATTCTAATCTTCCTTTAGCTAAAAGGAAAGGTGAGAGTCCTGCAAAGGCTAATTTGAGAGAATCTGATATAATACAAGGAGCCTGTCTCTTCTAACCATATAAACTGTCTAGGGAAATAAGCCTACCAGCTCAATGCTTTAAATTAAGTATCTACATTTAGGAGGTGTAAATATCCAGCAAAGGATAAATATCGATTTCCTAAACATCAGGGAAACCTAGGAAAAACAGCACCGTCCACTATTACTGTAGCACTATGATTGTCCAGAGACGACACTGATGAACATATTTAGTAAACTACCCAATTTCATATGGCCCTCCCTGCTTCAAACAACCAAGGCAGCCACATACAATATAAACTGCAAAATACAGGTGATTTGGGAGAGGTGGGCATGACCTAAAAGCAACAGTCTTTACTCAAGTAATTTAACTTTAGAGCCACTTGAAATTGGACAAGGTAGTAGAAAAAGGATAGGAAAAGAAATCAGGTACTCTTCGCTCTGTATTGTAGAATCCATTTATGCTCCAGAGAGCTACAGATTAAAGGGCAAGGTTTTCTGCAGCCGGATTGCAATATGACTCTATTTTATTATGGGTACGGTGCCCTTATTTTTAATTGTCAGTGCAATATATGTTTTAGGGCTGTTAACCTTGACAGAATGTCTTTAATTAGCTACCCACATTAAAAGTGGGATACCTATGTTATTTCCAACACAAAGTAGTTAAGCTATAGTTGAATGATTCAGTGCAGCTTTGTTATATTCAAGAATTTACTCAAAGTTTAACAATGTGTTTAATGCATCTCCTTTGACAACAACATTCTTGTTTTATAGCGTTTTATAAAGCGAACTGCTAAATTTTTAATAATGAGTTTAACTGAAAGCTCAGTTAATGGACACAACCAATCCGAAATTGTATAGCCTGATCAGGATATGATCCGAATCAGCTCAGAGTAGACCTCAGGTCTGACAAACTGACAAAAAATGGTCAGCAAAATAAAGACTACAAATTTTTCACTAAAACCATAGCAGATACATGAAAGCTCTGTACGAAAGCTTTGAGGCTGAATCATTTCTGTGGTGCTGCAGAAAGGATTGGTGACCCTAGGCGTGATGATAGAAGACTGCAAGAGGTCCAGCCAGACCAACTCTGTCCGCCTTCGGCAGTGAGCAGAGTACGTGTTGCAACAGACATGCCAAAGTTCCAAGGGAACTTAAAGCATAAGGTTTCTAAGCTGCATTATGGGGGGTGAGCTGTTCCTGCACGATTGGTAGGAAGGATAAGGATTAGAAGTGAAGCCAATCCTCCCACACCCCGATAAACGCCAAATAAATAGTTTGAGGGTTTTAAATTTTACTGCCAAACTAGAACTGCAGCTACACTCAGGCATACTGGATAAATTATTCAAACTACAGCAGTACAACTCTTGTCATTTCCCAGCAGAGATCTTTTCACCTGCTCCTTGAACAAACCCAGCTAGTCAAGCAGAAACCAGATACAGCCACCTCAGTGTATTCTGTACTTTGCCTCCTCACTGCCCACCAGATCACTGGTGGAAAGGAGACATTTTTTTAAGAGAGCACAAGTTTAAAACCTATGATGGCAGAGTTAGGTTAAGGAGAGCAAGAAGTCACAATGCAGTTATGTTACATTGTTTACTTGGAAGAACTGCTATCAAGTCCACTAAAAATAAGTGTCTATGTCACTAAAGTCAAACAATAAATACAGAATGCTATGTTGAGTGATTTTCTACATCAGTTATTCCAGCTGCGATTTATTATTAGATTTTATTTAAAGGATGGCACAAATGTTTGAACAGGCTAAGTGGCAAGGAAGCAAAGCATTATCAGATATTTTCATTTTCAGGCTTCTGATTGCAAAGCAATATATTTTTTCAGCAGCCAACACTGCCAGAGAAGTCAGTTTAAACATTTCAGATTTTTATGTGGGCTTTCAAGTGGAAAGAAGGACTTGTAGCCAAGCAACACATTTGAACAACAGATTGCTAGTGGCATTGCAAGAGAAAACTCCCAGACAAAGCACTACATTAGGACTTGCCATCTAGAGCCCTGGAGGTCAAATCCTGCTTAGGTCACTCGGGGAACGTGACTAGACAGGAGCTTTTGTTTAGGTACCCAAGAAACAGGAGTTTCTGCCACAAAACAGCAGCAGCATTTGGTGCGGTTGGCCAGCCCGTGCTGGGGATGAACCCCAGGCGTGACAGGGCAGCTGTGAACCGGCCTCTGGCTGCTGCACAGGTTGTGGTGAACCAGGTTTCAGCCGAGCTCACTGCCAGGCATTTCAGGAGGTCGGGACACTGTAACTGAGCCCATATTTTCAAGTGCTCTTGGCAGCGTGAGGCTCTGGCTGTGACACTCCGTGGCAGATTTGCGACAGGGCCCAGACGGAGTCTCAAGCAAGTTCCTGACAACCTGTCACCTTCCCAAGGAAAAAGGATTTTCTGAAGCAACCTGTCATACCTTAGTCACTCACCATCATTCCCCGGCAGCAGCCCAAATATGGTTAGAAGAAAGTTAAAGGAAAGAGGTTGAATTTTCAGCAATGTTTCTACCTAACGCGTTGCAGAAAACTGATAACCTGTTCGGAGTTATTCAGAGTAGAATCCTTTCCCTTTTCTGAAAAGAGTTCAGAAAACTGAATAGATACAAGAAACTAAGATAAAGAATGGCAAGAGCAGCTTTCCTGACTTTTTCCTGTTTTCTCTATGAAACCTGTGCTCCCTAGTAGTCCCTTTTAGTTCTCGAGCTCTCCAGGTGCAGAAGACCGGAGGGAGAAGGTGCTTCTGGGCAATGAAAGCAAACCTGCAAGCAGGCTCATCTTCTGAGCTGCCACCACTTCATTTTCCTGGGCATCTGTCAGTGTATTCATCTGTGCTATTCTGCTGCACAGAACTTTCTTTGCTTTGAAATGTGTTAACACGAGGCTCAGTAAGGGCCCCGTTAAGCCAAAATTCCATGGCACATGCCTGGATAAAAAGGAAGATGACAGCAACGATACTCATTTGGTTTTCTGACATGAAGATTTGTGTCTCAGTGGATTTATGTCATATATGGACCCTCTGCTCATTCTTCTGGGGGGAAAAAAAAAAAAATCTTTTTTTAATGTTATCCAGCGCGGCTGTCCTCAAGCTCTCTGACTGAAATAACTTGAAAAACACAATCACAGTTTTACAGATACAGCTGGAAAATGGCACTTAACAAAAATGCCAGATTAAACGACAGATCAAGCAGTTTGGAGAGGCTGCAGATAAGGATGTTTCAGAGTTAGAGTTCTCTTGATTTGTTAGGAGAAAAGGGATTTTATTCGTAAGTAGTAGACTTGTGGAAAAAAATCTCACGCTCTGTTCACCCTCCCACCATTTAAAATTAAATATTTAAAAATCCACTTAATATTCTCGGTCCTCATCTACGAAAACCCTCTGTGAGACATTCTGCAGCAGAAAGAGGCAGCAATAACCTCAGGGTCTCTGTGTCTATTTGGCAGCCAGTGAACTTGTCAACACAGAGAGATTTACCATTAGAGCTCTAGAACCATAACCTATTCTGGCATAATTACTGCATAATTATTTTCTTTGACTATTCCACAGGAAAAACCAGCACATTTATAGAGAATGCTAGAAAGCCCTTATTTCAGTCAAAACTGACATGTTAGGAACAAGTAAAATTTAAATTAATATTTCTTAAAATGGTTCTCCATCTTTTCTACCTCCTGGTAAAAGTGGGATTTTTTTTTTTTTTTTATAATCCCTCCTCTGCATGATCTGGTACCTCTCTTTTGTAGCTGTGCAAGCCATATGCAGTATAATCCATCTCTACATTGGGGATTGGATTGCCTTTTCCATCTACCACGCCTAAGAGGTACCAAAGTACCACGCCATTTTCACCTTCAAATCTCCTCCTTTTGTCAAACACCCAGATAAATCAACCTTGCAGCATGCTCCAAAGGCCACTAAACTTTGGTTCCAACAATTTTGTTGTAGCAGTAGGAGGAATGTAGTCTCCAAGGTTACTGGGACACAAGTAATTTAGAAATTTCAAGCAGCTCACTGAATTGCACAGAGAAGATACGTTCCCTGCAGGAAACATTGTGAAAGCAGATAGACGTTGTCTGCATTAACTGAAATTTTGGAGTGCTCTGCAGAGTCAGCCCCGTTCAGCAACACAGGCTGGGGGCCACAAACGCCTGGGTTCCCGCAGCGGGGTCCTGCAGACCTCTTGACTGTGCGGATGGAAAAAAAACTTTGCAATCCCCATACTTGGCGTTCAGAGCTGCTTCAGAAAGTCCAATCAGACTCAGTGTAGACACACACGATGCTGTACTCATGCCTGTCATCACAGGACAGAATTTGCAATTAGATGCAGAAGCAAAGGGAACCAGCTCTTTTCTATTCCAGTCATACACATCTCTTCTGTGTAAGGGACCAATTGCTTGATCATTTTCTCTGGTGCATGCAGTAGGGGCAGACTTAAAGATGTTTTTTGACCTTTCTTATCTCCATAAAATAGTTCAGGGTAGAACCTGAATATCAGAATTAGTGTATATTCCTCCGCTTGTAATAGAATGAGCCAGGTAAAGGTCTGATCTCAGTTACCCTGGCAACTGCAACAGCACAGCCTGCTCATGCTCATTAGAAATTTTTTTAAAAAAAACATTCGATCCTGGAGTCTGCAGTGCTTCCAAGTAATTATATTCATATGGTGTGTATATGCTGCAAAAATAGCTTCTTCATTTTCTGCCAGCCAAATTAACCATGAAAATAGACCAGTTTAAGAATGTAATTATTACAGACTAATTTGGCAAACTAGGCAGTCAGTATTACCTCGACCTGGGCAGCCTGATCTTCTGGGATTTCACTTGCCTGAGGCTTTTTACAAAGAGCAAGATAGCTGGGAGCACGCACTAGGCAGGGAGGGCAGGTAGGCAGGGAGACTTATGATGGAAGGGGCTCTTTGAGCTTCATTTCTGCAAACACACTGCTGTAAATCTTCGGCAAAGGCTCAGAAAATGTTCAGTATTGCAATGGGGAAGGGGCAATCACACCCACAGGTGGGATCAAATGTCTTCAGAGCTTAAAAAACCAGTTAAGTGATCCAACAACTGCATTTTGAGGAGGAGGAGTCTGCAAACGGAAAATGGGACAGTCAGTGGATATAAAGGTATGGCACACAGGTAACTAACTGTATCAGGGGGAAAAAAATAGATCTCTTTCCAGAGAGAAAACATATTTGCTGTTCTGGACTCTGAGACATTTAAAGTAGAGTAAGTTCCACAGTCTGTCTTTTAGGAAGACCTCCCCATGTTGGTGTTGCTGTGCAGGGAGTGGTTCTGGTAAGAGAGAGGATGAATTTCAGCTGCAGCTGGGAGGTGCCCTGCCCCAAGGTACAGGCCAGGTACCTTCAGCTCCTGCCCCCAACTCCAGCAGCAGTCAGCATGGCTTTCTTAGGTCTTCAAACTCTGGCAACGAAGCTGAAAATGTGTTTTGCTGCTCTCAGCAACCTGCTCTCTTTGCTTTCCCCTACAACTTGCCCTTCAATGCAGGATCCCAAAACCAGGATCTCAGGCTGAGTTTAAAACAGCTCAGCTCCTGCAAAGGTCCCTGCTGAGCCACCTGCAAGTAGCAGCGGAACTTGAGGTGAAGAGGAATAAGGCTGAATGTTTAACACGGCTTCCTAATGCTCCCGCAGCAGGTCGGGAATCACTCGTACAGCTCTGCAGCCCCAGGACACCACTCAGCCACCTGGAGAGGCTGACGCACAGCACACCCCGTCCCTCCCTCACTGAGCATCTCAAAAGGGAAGGAGCCCTCCAGAGCTGTGAAAATAAACCATGTCTTTAAAGACTTCAAAGAAGAATCAGGAGAACACACTGCTGCTTTCACAAGCACTCTATGGAGTTGGTGGAGGTCTAAAAGAACATTTTAAAGGCAGCAAAGAATACAGAAGAGTGAGAATCAGATCTTCTCAGGAGAGACAGCATCGTGTTGATGTGAGAGTTTTTCAGTACAGTACAGTTGATAAGTGTTTTCTCTTATGTATAATACACAGTAGACAGTGTTTCTCAATAGTGGTTAACCAATTAGTGTATTTACTGAAAGATAAAGGATTGCTAATTTCAGACAAAAAAACAGTCTCACTTTTCTTCTATAAACTTGTTTTGGGTAAGACAAGTACAGCACTTTGAGTCATACTGAAGGATCCAGTATGCATCACCTGAACTGGGCCAAAACAGCGCTGGAATGAACCACACCGACATCTTAGGGGTTCCCCCTCAGGACCCTTGGGGTCTGGGCTCAGGCCTCACTTTCAGCATCCTCACCCTTCCACCTCAACTGCACCACAAACATTCCTGCTTTTTCCCCTCAGTCTCCAAGGATCTGCTTAGGCACTTCAGAAGGACACCAGTTAGAGGAGGTTTTATCTCACTTTTTGCAATATGCAGATGAGAGACCTCCCGGGATCAGTGAGGAACAGACCAAAACCTCAAGGCAAAAGTTATTCTTTGAACATGAATAAGTAAGTGTAAGTTGTACTGCAGCTTGTAACATTTGAAAAATAATCACTTTGAACACTAGAGGATGAGGGAGCTAAAATCGTAAGGATTTACAGTATAGTTGTGAAAAAGATTCAGGGCAAGCACCTAAACTGGATGAGGTTAACCAGGCACCAGAGTGGACAATGTTCAGAAGCAAGATGATCCTGTCTCTCTTTCCATGGTCTATAGGAGGCACTTAGTCCCTATGACCAGCTGTTATAAATTCCCTGTTAAATTCCAGGACTACTTAACAAGAAAACTTGGTTTTGGCCTTTTTTTCTCTCTGCTAATGGCAGGGTTGGAAAAAAAAAAGTGCTACGTTATTTATGCTAGTCACTACTACAGACAAATTTCAGTAAAAATACAGTATTCTGAAAAAGCAAATATGGACTTCCAGGCTACTGCCCTGGCTGGATAACCTCACATGCAAAACCTCAGCAAATGAAAAAACAAACAAAACCCCTCCACAATGGCACCATATTCTGACAATGATGAACTGCTGTCTTCAAGACTACTTCTACAACTTAAGGAGACCATTATGAAAAGAATGGATATCAATAATAACAGAAGATTTTTTTAAAAAGTTAGATGTTGATAAACCATTTCAATTAATCAATCATAAAAAAATAATAAACATTAAGGCACAATATGATCCATGAACATGAAGTCATTCTTTAGATGACGTTTGAAAGAGCAACACCGAAAGCTATCAATGGTATTTTTGGATGGCCCAAAAATAAGGACAGGCATGGATTTTTATGATTTGGAGGAAAAAAAAAAAGACAGCTGAAGAGAAATAATGGCCATAAGTCAATGTATATAAAGCAGAAAACAAGAATAGTCACATCAGAGAGCAAAAGTGAATAATAGTTATGGGAACTGTTAGTCAGGGCGCTGCCAACTGTTTCTTCACTTTTTGACTGTCATCTGGAGTGGCTGTTACAGAAGCTGGTTACTATTATCTTGATTATAGACACTTTCTCTACAGGAGATTTATCAAGGTGGACATTTTTATGAAATACCTTTAGAAGAAAAAAGCTCTTTTTTATTATTTTTCATAAATTGAAGATAACTTGATGAAGATCTTTCAAAGCATCTGACAGTGTTTTCTGATATAACACATGTATTAGCTGTAAAATCTTATATTAAAGATCAATTTGTTTGAAGAGATTAGTATAAATCCATATGAAAACCTTCACATTCTTTCAGTGGAAAGAACCTGTCATTTCCTGTCAAATGTTCTCAGTTGGCAATTATTATTGTACCTATATTTTTTTTGCCTTTCATGTATTATGAGCTAGGTGGAAAAAAAGGTCTCTTATATCAAAGAACAAATATAAAAATAGGTTTTAGAAGCCTTGAAGAGAGGTTGCTTTAGAAAACATATCAGATGTCATTCTAGTGTCCAACTAAAGTAGAAACTATTAAACGACACATCTAGAGTTAGAACGGAATGGTTCACTCTGCTGGAAAAAGGTGAAAGCCCCTCAGCTGTTAACAAAGACCAATAATACATAGCTGTGATCATCTATGTAGATATGAACAGTTACAAAGGAATGGCTGTATTCACCACTGTGTACTGCCTAAAAACTGCACACTTTGTTGTGTTTGTCACCTCTTTTCCACCAGCCTCTCAATGCTTTTTCAGTTGATGTTAATCCCATGGACTATACCTGCACAGAACACCTCTGGGTGAATATTTGGTTCTGAGACAGCAACTTTCATGATTCAGAGAGGATTCAGGGAAGACGATTTCTAGGATAAGCTGATTCATATTCCTTTTGGTGTGCTGGCTGCACCTTCTCTAAGGCCAATTTCACTCACTTTTGAGATGGCTTTAGGTGTATCCTAAAGAATATCCACAGGAACATGAAGGGTGAATTGCAGCTGCTTTTCTGCAAAGCAGAAGGCTCTCACCATCTGGTGTACTGTTTTTCTGTGTTTAGCTCAGACATGCAAATCAAAGCATTTGTTTGTGCATTTGACTTCTGCATGTACTGCAGGCATTTCTGCCCATTCGGAAGAAGAAAAGAAATCTTTAAACACAATGAATATTCTTTTTAATTTTAAAAGTAACGTAGAATTTCACTCAAATGTAAAACAAAACTTTAAAAAATTATTGGTGGACTCATCTGAGAAATAATTTCAACAGCAGAAAATTTTAGAGTATAAAGATACTTGCTCTAATTTAAGAACTGATGCACAGGGGCAAAGCTTTTATTTATTTACTAAATCCTTGAATCAATTTAGCACTTCAGAAAATAAAAGTCTACTGAACTTGCCATTTATTCCAGTCTAGCTCTGACCCATCGCCCCATTTGACATAAGCAATTCATCTTATTGAAGCCCCTCTTTAAAGGTTATGACAGTTTGCACAGGACACGATAAAACTTGTAATGTCATCACTGACAAGGCTACAGCCTTCACTTGTTGACATCTTATCAAATAGTCTCATTCTTGTTCAAATCTTGACCTGAGTTACTTAAAATGACACTTTTCCATTGCCAGTGACTGAGTCAGCCAGTAATTGCTGCCCAAAATAATACAAATTCATGAAAAGAAATGACAGAAGATAGTTATTTTTAACATGTTTGACTTGGTTCCTGAAATATCACTCAGTGACACAGAGCAATAACTGATGCAAAGTGTGAACTAGCTAGAAAGCTGGAGTGGATTTACTCATGAGATAGACAGCATTGCAAGTAACATCACGGGAGACTCTGCTGCCTCCCACTGCTGTACCCAGCTTTGCACAGGACCTATAAAAGCACTCGTGCAGGGCACATACCTGTCAAACTCTGTCCAAGCAGACGGAGCCCTTGAACTTCTGGGTGAGAGACACGTGAGATGAGATGGCAATTTTCTGGTGTCAGTTGAGGTGGTTTTCATTTGCCATCTAACCAGGATTTTAAAACAAGTCTTCAGAGGAGAAAGAGTTAAACATTTTAATTGTTAAGTGTCTTCTCTCCAAAGCACAAACTTGCAGATACTGACTAAGGTACACCCTTACTAATATGCAAATGTAGCACATGAATAAGTTAGACAAGCTGAATTTCAATATCAGAAGGACCACAAATTCCAAGTCCAAGCCAGGTTTACAGCTGCACGACATATGTTACGCTGGCCAATTATATAAATGAACTTGTCATTATTGGTAGCCAGACAAATCACTGCCCCCAGGTGCTCAGCTGGCTGGTCAGTTGTTTTACAGCAACCATGACCCTTCAGAGCTGCCACTAACCCTGAGGGTGAAAGAAGTGCAGCCTTACAGGAGCTGAAGGAAACCAGACACCATCAAAGCTCCTAGTGATGCTGAAGCTGACACGAGCTACAAGTCTGCGTTTAGTCTGGGAAAGGCAGACTCCCCCAGGGAAGGCAAAGTGACATAGAAGGTACAAGTCTAGTCTTTGAAATGAAATGCTAAACATGTTAATAAAGTTGCTGAGCAGAACTGATAGTTGAGAATAGGAAGCTTAAAAAAGAAACCACACACAAAAAAACCCCACCAAACCAAACCCAAAATCAACAAAACAGATGGATCTGGAAGATCAAGAAATGAAACATTAGCAAGAATTGACTCGCTTATTCTTCACACAGCCATTGACTTCAATCTCATTTTTAAACTCTGGGTTCCCATTGCCAGCTCATTTCTTTTCCTGAAATAGTTCCATTTCAATGAGAGGGAAAAACAATGAATTTCTAATTAGAAGATTTTTATGAACATAATATGAGAAGAGGAGTAAGTATGTAAGATCTGGAGATTCATATATCATAGAATCCTAGAATGGTTTAGGTTGGAAGGGACCTTAAAAATCATCCAGTTCTAATCTCCCTTGCCATGGGCAGGGACACTTTCCACTAGACCAGGTTGCTCAAAGCCCCTCCTAACCTGGCCGTGAACACTTCTCAGGATGGGGCATCCACAACTTCCCTGGGAAGCCTGTCACAGTGCTTCAAAACCCTCAGAGTGAAGAATTTCTTCCTTATATGTAATCTACCATCTTTCAGTTTAAAGCCATTACCCCTTTTCCTATCACTACGTGCCCTTGTAAAAAGTCTCTGTCACCAGAGACTAATATATTTATTACAACCCTTTGCATCCACTCTAAATTTATCATTACAATATTACCCTATTTTTGCTCTTTCCATTTTCCCTTTCCATTGAGTATGGGATTTTTTGTTTATAACAGCTCTCGTATTAAAACAAACATTTGTTTCTGGATTACAGTTTTCATTCACTACTGTGTTCAACATTTATCTAGCATGTTGTTCTGAAGTTACATGAGTTGTTTTTCAAGATGATCCTGAACCTGGTTTAGTCATGCTTTACATTTGTCTGTTCTGTACATTGGAAGACCTCATCTATGTTAATATATCATGCTGAATTAAGTAAATCTTTTGGAAAAATCTTTATGCCATGAACCAGATCAACCCCCTAACTGATACTTTTAAGCTAGTTTAACACGTACTTGCATCATTAAGCTTTTAAATTATCAACTTGAGATCCTTAAAAGCTCGAAGACAAGGGAAAGAAATGTGTTACTATGTCTTTTATTACTAAAGATCCTTCTTGCTTTGTTCAAGAAACAGCTCCATAAACAAGATGAAAATCTAGCTGTGTTTGCTTTGCTGGGATAAAACTTTTTGTTTCTGCCCCTTCTCAGATGTCCAAGATGCAGGTTTGCTTTTCTGTTCGTGGCACAGCCAATCACTCTGAATGTCTTCAGTGCTAACTGGAACACGAAAAGACAATTTTTCCACTAAACAGTTTCTGTCCATCATCCCACTATCATTTATCTTTAATTACTAACCTGTCATTGTAGACAGTATTACTTTGTAATATCCAGACATCAAAGTGCTTCCCTTTTTCTCAGTAGCACATTACTTACTTCGGAAACAGTATACTGCACTTCTAGATCCAAGAACAGCTGGTTTGCTTCGTTAATCAATTATTTAATCAATAAGTATGTGATATGCCAAGAAGGAGTTACAAGTGAAAGACGGACAAAAATTGCACAATCGGTTCTGAAACAACTTTTCTTGTGCATGTGTGGCTCTGGGTTACAGCACTTGGTTTGACAGAAACTGAAGCCCAATTCTGCATGAACGGACAATGAATCAAGGGCTAAAGCCAACAGAATCAGACATATTTCAGTTTGCACTGTTACATCTACCTCTGCTTTTGGCAGACAGATCCAGGGAATGAGTTGACTGACCTAGTTAAAACTGCCCAATTAGTTGAGTGAACGGCACTGTATCAAAGAAAGTGAAAAAGAGCAATACTGCAGGGAGGGAGCTGTCAGGGGCTCTGCTGGCAGTGGGGAGGATCATCCTACTTATCAGGAGACCAGACTTGGGTTTCTAATCCTGTTACTACTACTTCTTGGAAATTTAACAAACCTAACAAGGTAGGTCAAAAGACTTATAGCGTAGTATGTATTATTTTCCTATGGATGGGACAGTTTCTACCCACTCTCAAAGAAAGGCCAACACTACTTTCTGATCCTATTATAAACTACACTAACTGGGAAACAAAATAGCAAAACCGAAACCAGAGCTCATCAATTATTTTTTCATATTTTTCACTAGCAAAATACTGAATTTCTCAGCAAAATCCTGAAAAGGCTTATTTGCCAAATGGTAGCACCTTCTATGTTACTAGGAAAAAAAATAGATTTACCTTTTATTTCCCATTATTTACCTTGCAGACATACAGGTCTCCCCTCAAGATAGCAGAGGAAAAAATAGTGAAAATACAGAAATAATAGCAAAAATACAGAAATAATAGCAACGCATTTTGGATCAAGAGGATGAACCACATTGGATTATGCTGATTTCCTTTGACGGGAGCTCTACAAAGGCAGCAGAACACAATGGACTAACAGAACATGTTAGAGCAAAGTGTTTCTCATCACATCAGCCAAGCAAGCCTTCCTACTCTGTTACTGCGACAACTTCAGTGGTCTTCAAGATTTCCAGACCATGGGAAAAAGCCTGTTAATAACCATTAATTAATGCTTTCCGAGTAATCTCAGTGTCTCACCCTCTTGACTGAAAAAGAATATTTACTACCCAGAAATTGAAAAGAATGGCAGAGATTGCACAGGTGACAGACAAACCCACCACCTAAAAAACCAACCAACCAACGAACCAACCCAAACAAACCCCACAGGTATAACCCCTCTTTTCTGCCATCAGATTTTTCTGTAGCCAAAAAAATTTAGCAGACTGAGTGCAAAGTCACTCAATCATGTTTCATGGTCAAACAGTATGACAGGATTTCCTTATTACCGGGCACTAATGATGTAGCATTTATGTGTGTGATTAACTGCTATTACAGTGAAAGGTTGCACAATATCTCACAGCAATAGTGTTGCCAAATTAGCAATTAAGGAGCAGGGTTTAGAGTCATTGCTTTTGACCAGCTGTAGAAGTAGATCATAGCTGGTGGGATTGTAATTCTTCAGCAAGGGATGTGCTCTGGTCCCTCCAAACCTTCCCTCTGTGGTTTGCACGGAATTGATATTGTCCAGGTAAAGCACTTTCTCGTATTCCAATCCCACTCTTTTATTTCTCTAACCCATAGAAATTTGTATATGCTGATGGCAACTTCATTTTTTGATTCACTAGCCAAATCATTTCAGGAGTGACAAACACATGCACTACTGCAGTGTGTGCTCTATGCGGTTTTGTTCAAGCAAACAGTAAAAGTCTGTGAGTGGAACAGATTTTTCCTGATAAAGACATTGAAAGCAAGAGAACCGGGAACCAGGTATAAATCACAAGGTAAAAATTCTTGCATATGATACAAAACTATAAAACAGGCTAAACATCTTATCTTCTGACACATGCTTTTGTTCCCTGCACATCCTTCTATCAAAAGCCTATAGGGGAACAAACAAACATTTGCAGTCAAGACCAGATATCAAGACCTAAGTAAGACTCTAAAGTAGAAGGACTTCAAGCTCCCTCCCTCCCAGCAGCCATGCGTTGGATTTTGCATACCAGAAGAGAGTCTTGCAGTATAAGTGACACAGCTCCAGCATTCACCACAGCTTACATGGATGAATCCCTTCCTCACATGTTGCTGAAGTAGCTGAAGGAGAGGCACTAGTGACTTCATGCTCCATCCTTGAGATTAATTAGTCCAAGCAAAAAGGAAGCTATGCTTTGCAAGGACAATCAGTACCTCAAAAGGGATATATAGTTTAAGAAGCAGAGCATGTAGCATTTCTGGGAATAAAAAAACTTCTTATTCTTCTTCCCCATACATAATTAAATTCTCTCTCACATTTTTTGTTTCAGCCCTTTCCTCCACCTGAAAGCAACCAAACAATGAGGACAATGGGAACACATAGTTACTTAAGACAGGTGAAGCCACTAACACAAAGCACAGGTCTTGCTCACAGTCCTCATTTCCCAGGAGAGAGCTTTTCTTATAAGGGAGAGCAGTACAGAATGACAGTGAATCACATATCCTGGAATGTGAAATTTCAGTGTTGCTACAGAAAATTGTTGATGTGATCCTTAACTTCAACATTCTGCAATCATCTCATTTAGTATTTACATGTGGGACAAAACAGCTATTTTGTGAAGGCATGGGAACACTTCTTAATTTAAATGCTGTAAATAAAACTAAACTCCAGAATGAACAAGGTCATTATAGTGATTATGAACGTTGAGTGAACTTTGCTCTCCTCTGACTGTTTGATGTGAGATTCCTCACATACACCTTAGCCAAAATGAGCTCGCTGTACGATGTTTTTTTCCTCATGGATAACCATTTCGGTCCTTTGTAAGTCTTAAATGGCACTATAAATCAAGGTGAGTTTCAACAAAATCTTTTTCACTCTGAAAGATTTTAATATTGTCAAGACTATCCCTTCACCTTGCAATCAATTATGAAAATCAACAGAAGGGGAAAGTGTTATATATGTAATGAAGAGCTTTTAAGTATGTAGAACCTATGTGGCATACAAACTTTACAATACTTATAAATTTGATACATTCTGCACAATTGCTATATTAAATTAAACCACTAAACTCCATCTGCAGACAAATTCTCCAGAGACTTTGAGTTTCTTCATATCAAATAGCCTGCAGGTGTGCAAATAAGCATTGGTAGTCCACACCAGATGTCAATGTCTAATTAAAATACATATTTTTAAAGGGTATGCTCTTGATGCTTTCTGTGATCTGTGATTTTCTGTACAGCATATTGCTGCTCTTCACTATCAGTACAGAACAAAAAGACATATTGACAGAAACTGGTGAAATACACAATCCAATTACTAATAAACCAAATTCTATGCAGAAGTATAAAGCAAGCATTACGTTAGATCCAAAGATGGCCACTACTTTCTCAAGTACCACAAGATGCTAAAAGTTGTTTCTTTGTCTATCCACCTTCATTATGAAAAATGCAAGACCAATTATTACCTAGCTCATGCATACAATTAAAAAGATGACCACTGTCATGGACAGTGGGACAAAAGGAAGATGTGTCAGTCTACTTCTACTTCTGACAGTCTGGTCCTACAGAACTGCCTACCAATGGAGATTTATGAAAATTCCAGTGTTTAAAATAGTGACACCCCCAAATTAAATGTTGGGGTGGGGAGGAGGAGGCTACTTGAATACAGCATCAGGTAGCTCAGAACAGGATAATCGCTGTTGCTAGACAAGTAATGAGCAAGCAGTCTGGCAAACCCAAGGAATATAGCAGCCCAGGAGAAGAGTTCTCCTCTCCATCCTTAATACAGGAAACCTAGTCATATTTCCCCCTAAGGCAACGTTCTAGATCTCAATCACAATTTCTTCTTGATAAAAAAGCTTAGAAAAATAAAATTCTTTGAGAAAGTTCTGAACAATGAAATGTATAATAGCTTGTGGATACACAAGTTAGAATTTCTTTAAAACACTAGAAATACCCCCTTTTTCATTCTATAGAAGGAAACTCTTTTTCATAATACGTACATGTTAATGAAAGTTACATCTAGATATTGGGGAGGACTACAGTCTCAAGTGTCCATGTGCGTATTAAAGACAACACTAAATCTAACATCCTGTCTTTCCCACATAAATAACTGACAAAGACACATGCATGACTTACTGAATTTACCTCAAGCACTCAGGGTGCTGAAGAGGAGCTGCTTCATAAAACAGTAGGACCTGGGAAGGCTGGGTATCCTACTTTTCCGCCTTCTTTTGCAAGTCTCAAATCAGGAATTTCTATTTCTTCTTTCATTTTTAACTAGCTATGGAGATCAGTTAAAACAAGCAGATAAAGAAAAGACTGAGAAATTTTTCAATTATTTCAGGATGAGAACAACTTAACTGCCTCTATTTCAGAGCTTACTTCTATTATAGTCTGAGACTCATACATTTGTGTTCAAAGTGGGGAGGATATGGCTTGCATAAATGTGTCTTTTCTACCTGTACCAACATCTTTTTTTTTTTTAATGTTTGGTATGCTCTATCTGGCAATGAGAAACATTGTTACCATCTTGAAGTTTGTCTTCAAGCCTAGCACAGGGACTGAGAATTTTGAAAACTTACCCCAAATCTACCCAGTTGCAGGAAAACAAACAAAAAATAAACGAACAAGTCCCACCACTAATGACAGATCATTATCATCATTATAAACGTGCAAAATGTGTTCTTTAGGTGAAGGAAACGACAAATACCAAAGCCCACTCATTTTTGTTACAATTACGTGTTCAAAAGTTGGCTCCAGAGGAGAAAACCAAAACCAACCAACAACAACCACCACCAAAAAATGAAAACAAAACAAAAAAATAAAACCAAAACAAAAAACCCCACAAAACAACAACGGCAACAAAAAAACCAAACCAAAACAAAAAAACAATGACAGATTGAGTACAAAATGCAGCTATGGTGTTAAGTTTTGCATAGCAGCTGCTCCGTTGTGCTGTAAACACACTTGTGGTATCAAGAGGCATTAATACTCTTTACAATAGTAAGACTAAACGTAATTAATCAAAAGGCAGTATGGTGGCATGGAACGGATTCTGGCTACTTGCCACCATGAGGAAGAACGGAGTTCAGCAAAATAATAATAAAAATTGCACAGATTTTTTTTTTTTCCCCCCCCGCTGGAGTGGAACTTTCCAGCCTCTATTTACAAATCAAGTATTGGGTCAATGAACATTTGAGAAGTCGTCTTTTTTCCCCTTGGGAAACAGACATGCACATGTACAACTAAAGGACAGATTTCAAATCAGCCAAAAATGAAACCAAACATTTCTGCACTCTTGTTTATAAAGGTAATAATCCTAGGCATTGTATCGCTACTGCATAAACAAATAAATAGTGACAAATGGTATCAGAATATGCTACGATAATTTGGCTGGCAGAAGGCCTAGGCAGGCAAATCTAAAGTGTGTTCTGCAGACAGCCTTTTTTTAAAAAAACTGATTTCTTGCTTATAAATTAGAACTATGGGTCATTAAGCTTTCTGTGCTAAACATAATGCTACCCAGCTAGTGAACCAAGGCAACGAGCCATGAAGGACAAACTAGATTACATACTTTCCTAATTTTAGTTTGGAAAAGAGAAGAGAAACCTTGCTGACTAGCAGTGATTTTGTTCCGTATTGCTCTGCAGCCATGTAATCCACCTATGACATTCAAGGTAACATTGCCTTCAAAGTTACTTGAAAAAGAAAAAGCTCCACCTTCTCTGTGCAGAGAACTTTACACCTGTTTTACCCTGTCCTCATTACTTCATAGCATTACTGAAGTACTGTGTACGTGACTGCAGGACTGCAAAACATTCCAGGAAACACAGCATGATGGTAAGAAAGAGTCTGTAGCCTTATCTGAACCTCTCTGCAACCTTGATTTTTTTCCATTTTAAGATATGTTCTACCACTTATACTGCCTACAATAGTCCTGAACTTCTTTTTCTGTGCAACTTTTTGTTAAGTCAAGCTTTTCTTGCAGCTTTTCAATAGTTTCTTTTCCTTCTAATTCCTTTCTTTACCTTGACATGACAAGCTCACTCCTATCCTAATACCCAAGGGACATCCCCTGGGTGTCTCTCACAAAGACTTGAGATCTTCTGCTCCATATTGTGCTAGACATCTCTTTACTTTCAAATGATGGTTAAAACACACTTTGAATTTTTCTAAAATCCTGTATCCATCATTACTTTCTGTAAATGGAATTATTTATTAAAATGTATAACAAGAGCACTATGATATGGTTTTTGAGGGACTAGGTTAACTACAGATTGTTTAGTATGCCTCAGGCCTTCCCAACAATTTACAGAATTGCCTATTCTCTTTGTCCTTCATCAGCTTATGGTTGGAAAAGACAACAGAATAGTGTTTTTATGTACAAGGTGTTCCGAAGTGATTTACGAAGTACCAAGTTATAAAGCAGCCTGGCACAGCAGATACTGTGAACTGACAGATACATTATACACTCATAAAGACTCCAGAATATTTTGAAATTAGGCATGTGAAACCAGCTGCAAAACTGGAAATGCTCAGGTCAAGATGGCAGATGTGGAAAAATAGTGGAGAGCGTTACAAAAGGACTACAACAGGTCTGCTGGATGAAGGATCATCCAAATGTCAGGATAGGAATAGAAGAGGAACTTTTAATATTTGCCCAGTTACCCCATTATGTTGACTGATATCCCATATTCAATGTAACCATCAGACCTTGAATAAATATCATTAGGCTTATAACATTAGCCTCGAAGTATATGCCAAAGGGGTCATCAGTCCCAGCCTGTGATGGGAGATGATGGGGAAACTGCTAACTCCATCCTGCCATGGAGAAATGCATTAAGGAACAACAAATGGAAGTCTGTGGCTAACCAACAGGTAGCTTACTCTTGCCAGAAAATACTCATTATAAATAAATAATAATAATAATGCATGTTAAAAATCAAAACTGAACTCCCTTAAAATGCAGGTCCTCCTCAGACCTTTCATAAGGAACAAGTAGTAAGTGTGTTGATACATGTTGGTACACACACATACAATCTCTCACACTATTTTTAATTGTGCTTCAATCATTTTTCTCTTCTAGGTCTCGAAACACGAAAACGAAAGCATGTATCCACACATTTGACATGTCACCAGACATTGTAGTTCCAAACGAAAAGCCTCTCTCTCTTGTTTTGAATAACCGGTCCCAGAGATCTCCCCGTATCAGAAATGAGCTGCTTTCACGACTAATCCTTCCCAATGGCCGTACAGTGGTAGGCATGGAGAAAACAGCAGGAATTGCCTTCTCTACAGCAACCAAACCCACCCCCCAATCTTTTCACACTGTCTTTCTCAAGCCCCCCATTGCTGGACCAAGGCATATTGCTATCCAGAGATTTGGATTTAAAGCATGAGATCTGTCTTCACAGCCAGCTCCACACTGTGTGAAGTCTCTATGCTGTGAAAACTGAGGCTGAAAAATCAACACTAAAATGGATATCATATGGCAACAGGTTTAAAAAATTCTGAAAGCTAATTTTGTCCATTTTTAGATAATCAGTCCCAAATGCATGCTGTGCTATAGAAAAAAAATCTGCTAAAACGAAAAAAAGAATCACATTAAATAAGAAAATGTGATAAAACAGACACACAAAAAAAATCATTAAAGTTTGTTTTTGTAAAGAAAAAGAAATTTAAGTCTCAAGTTCTGTAAATTGGACTTTCAGCATTTCAAAACATCCCATTGCTTATAATGAAGATGTACAATAAGACTGGAAATGGAAAACTTTTCACAGGAGGGGAACTTTCCTTTCTGTTCTGATCCAAGTGGTTGAAACAGTCATTAAAACCTGCAGAGTTTCACAGCTGCAGCTGAAACAAGCCATCAAATGTAAAGGTTTTTTTATGGAGAGTAATTAATAATCTAAATGGATGTACAGGTTCTCTCCCTCCTCTTGGACTTTGTCATAAGGTATCAGTAATGAAAAGAGCATCGCTGGTATCTTTTGTTGCAAAGTATTCTTCCCCCTTGCAATCAATGTTTTATTATTTGGATAAAATAAGTGCGGGTTTTTTATCAACCCAAAGAAAAGCAAATAAGTCAATCTGAAAAAAACCCTACAACATTTCAGCTCTATAAGAAGTAGCTTGTTGGAAACAATCATTCAAAATTTTTTTTACTGAAAAGATTAGAACATTGATCCAGAAATGTTTCTTTAATAACTTTTTTTTTTTTTTAAATTAACAAAGTTTTGGTAAGTGAAAATTAAGCATAGAGTAACAGAGGTATCTAAAATATCTGGTTTTATTTACTGAAAATAAATGCCAAATGCAAACTATATTTTGTAAGAATTCACAGTAGTCATCAGTCCAAAGACAATAAAATCCGTAGTTGATTTTCCACTGCTGAATCCCACTGCCAAACACTAAGTGAGAGTATTAACTTTGTTTGTCCTTAAAAATTAAATAATTTTGAGTATATTGCTTATAGCTAAGCCCACAGAAATAAATAGGATGATAAACTCAGAGTGAAATAAGTAAGGTTTTCTAAGAAAAGAAATGTTACTGTTAAGCTTCCAAGCACTCCATCCTCCTCCAGTATTGCTGGAGAAGGAATTTTAAAAATTGTAAAAAGGCACTAGAAATGTTTAACTTTTTAAGCTTTCCTAGTTGGGATCTTATTATTACAGTCTCAGACAATCAATATTTTGGGAACGTTTTCTGGTTAAAAAGCCAAGAAGCACCAGCTTGTTCTTTTAGTTCTCTAGTGTGAGTTAAGTACTCTTAGTGCTCAGAGATACAGAGAAATATTCCTGAAAGAGTCTCTCACTTTTAGAATTAATTTTTGGTTGGACAGATAGCAGCAGTGATTTCTAATCAGGATTATGGCAACTTGTCCCATTCATTTCATAACTTATTTTCAGTTCAAACTATTCCATGTACAAGAGTAAAATCTCAAATATGCGCTTTCTCTTTTTCTTACTGAAGCCAGCACAGCTTTACAGACTCAAAGACAAACAGCAACCCATATGTCATGTATGCGACTCTGTGGTTTGTCTACTAATTATTTTTTCTGCAGACGTAAGTTCACCCAAGCTATGTTTTGAGCTCACTAGATATGAATCGACTCCAAAGCAGAAAGCTGTGAATCTTTGGTTAAAAGCACTGAGCCCAAGCTAATGAGCCCCTTCGAGACTCAAGATATAATGACCCGGGCTCAGCGCTGCTGACACGGCTGCGGTGCAGCCTCTGCCTCAGACGGGACTCGTGGTGTGTAGGTGAAGCAAGATCTGCCAGAAAAGGCACATCAGCATCTCCTGATGAGCCGGTGCTGTTGGTTTCACAGAGAATTTGATAATTCTGCTCGCATTTCCCAGCTCAGGACTGGTTGAAAACTACTGGCAAATCTTGCAGCGGCGATTCAGCAGGTCACATCCCTGAGCCCTCTGCCCAGCTCCTCTGCTGGAGGTCACCGCTGCTTAACACCGAACACGTGCCCGGGCACACACCCCCGGCTCCTCACGGCACTGGCTCTTGGCTCTGACCAGGACACTGCTCTGGGGCGGCATCTCTGAACCTTCCTGCTGCTTCCTCGACGTGGCAGCGACCCAGAGCTGAGGTCAGCAGCTTCTAAAACTGCGGTAACAAGACTCACTCACACTCATCTAACAAGAATAACTGCGAAACTGCATGCAGCACTGCGATAAATACGCTGTGTGTTTAAATGATGTCCAAATTACTCGGTTGCTGTGTTCAGGAGCTGGACCTTCAGGAACAGGACTTTGTTCAGGAACTGGACCTTCAGAAACCTGCCCACTCCTTGAAGAGCATCACAGGTAGCAAAGGCAGATGGTAGGGATGGACAGACTGGACTGAAAAACCTGCTTTTCATGTCAAATAGGAGTGCCTTCAGCTTCTAAGAGATTCGGTTACAGGGAGGCAGAAAGGATGTGCATGCAGCTCGAAGTGAAAATGGGAGCTGGTAGCAGATTGTGTTATAATTTTCATCAGCCTGTGAAGGGCTGGTGATACTGCAGGAGTCTGGGGCAGCTTTCTGTGCTCCCTTCTGCTTCTCTATTTGATTGTTTGATTTGGGTTCTGCAGTACAGGATGAGAGAGCAAGGTATCTTTTGTCTTAAAGAAGGGATTTTAATAAGTGTTGAGCTGATCTAAAGAACGTTTTACCTCCATCTATCACCAAAGAAGGCAATCCCTACTTTCTTTTGTACTGCAAAATGTTTATTTTGTGACTGTCATGCATTTTAAGGTGAAAAGCCACAAAGCTGTTCTAGAGCAGTAGTAACTGATCGATCCTTGTTTGAGAGTCATATTCCCTCTTCTCAGCACTACAATATGAACTAAAAGAAAAAAAATCCATTCTGATTTCATTGAGCAAATTCTATTGAAATTCTTTGAAATAGAATGTAAGAAAAACAAATCAAACCAACCAACCAATCAATGCCTACCAAGCAAACAAACACACACACACGCCTACCAAACAAACAAACAAACAACACAAAAAACTAACTCCAGGGAAATAGTTTTAAGGCATTTTTTTGCAGGAAACTTGTTTCACTACTTCTACTAGACATACAAAATGCTAAAATCTTTAACTTTCTCAAAGGACACTTCCCTCACTTACTAAGACCAAAAAAATGCTTGAGAGAATAATTCTTGAATACTACTTTTTCTCACCCTCTGACAAGCTCTCTTTATCAGAATTTCTCCTGTCTTTCCTCTTGTTGACTACTTCACCATGTTGGAAGCAGTAAAAAAACAGCGAGGGCAACACAGGCACAATTTCAATCCATCTTGTTTGGAGCCCTTGTATACAAACCACAGCAACTTCAATTCTTATGTTCCTTTAAGATAGTACAGAATAAAAAAAAATACTTTTTAATTTTTTTTTTTCTCCCATTATGAGGAAAGGAGACACATGAGCTTCTGCTAATCAAAATATCAAAGAAAATAAAACACACTGTACAAGGACTTCAGCTAGTTGGTATTTTAGTATTGGAGGTACGCAAAACCTCTGAATGACTCATGAAACAGTGTAGACTATAAGCTCAAGATGTAGAGGATGCTCTTCTAGTAAAATCAATCCTTCCAATAATCCTCAGAGTTAGATTACACTTCCAAAGGCTTCTTAAATTCTTTATTAAACTGACTATTTTGCCTGCTATTGCTTTGGTCACTCTCAACAACATGCAGACAATAAGCACTGACAAACCATCAGGACCAGACTACTTCTACAATACTGCTTTTCCTCATAAATATAGTAAAAACCCTGCAATTTCTTCTTACAGATCCTCTGTCTCCTGAGATTAGTGTAATACGAAGAGACAAGAGAGGGAAAACATACCTATTTTCCCAAGTGGTTTTACTTTGACAGCACTTTCTATTCAGTCAATATCATTGCTTTTCTTGTATTCTCACTTTTTGTGTCTACATCAGCTTGTTTAATTTCTTAGCACTATCACACCGCTGGTGGGAGTATCATAACTGTCACATCACCTACGTATTTTCTGATGTCTGGGGAAAACGGTGGCCGTGCCAGCTGCCAGTCAACCACAGCAGATGTAGCACAGGGGGAGAATAAAGGACAAGAGACCACTGCAGGGAAGAACTTCACTAACCAGCTTCTGTTCTGGGCAGGTCTGACACAGGAACAGAGAAAAGATACAACTCAAAAAGACACCGAAGAGGAGCAATTTTGAAGCATGTACAGAACCTGAACCTTTCAACATGAATAATCTTACATTTGATAGGATGTCATGTTTAATTTTTTTCCTGCTTTCGTTAATTTTTCTACAAAACAAATGTAACCCCACCTATCTTACGATAGGCAAATAGTTTAATTCATGCTTGTAAATGGCTGAGAGCTTCTGACAAGACACCATGTAAGCACAAAGAACACATGTACAATGGTAAGTCAAATAATAAAATCTGTGAGCCTGCAAAACTACAATAAGAACACCTACGTCTTCTATATCTATATGATTTATATACTTTAAGAACTACTTAAGGTCAAATTTCCAGCTGTGAATGCTGCATGTCTTTCCCAAAGGTGTTTGAAAGCAGTGATTCATGTCCTTAAAATGCTTTGCGAGAAGCTTACTCAATGTACTGATAGGCTAATTAAGAGAGGCGCGTGTACCTAATAGGATATTTGGCCTTAATATGTGTAAAATCTTGCAACTCCCTTCTTTATAACCAGAAAAAAAAAAAAAAAATCTGACTAGACTGAAATCGGAGAGGAATTTGGCCTGAAAGCACAGACACACACACACACAGACCCCCACTCATGCTGCTCGGAAAGCCTCAGAGCTCCCCAAAACTCTCTCTGGCTAATTAAACTCCAGACAAGGTAGAAAATTACTGTATTATCTCTCTACTCTCTGTGCTGGCTGGTTTTATAAGCAATTCCTAATAGAAATACCTGAGCAGCCTTTTGGCAAAAGTAACATAATGAATCAGTAAAAAGTAATAGTAAAGAGGACCCACCGACCCACCCGCATTTTACTTCACAAACAGCAAGCTGTACACTTGGTACGGAAAGGCCAATTCCAAGAATAGTAAAGGATCATGTTACAAAGGATGCTAAAGAAGTTGCACTGTGCACAGGGGGAGGAGGAGAGGCAGAGAGATGGAGAATGTGGTGTGGAGGATGCCTTGGGAGAAAGATTCGGTCCTTGCCAGCTCCCCAAACACCTCCTGAGGGAGCGCCGGCGGTTTGCTGCCCAATCCAGAACAGGCTATTTACAAGTTCCCTGCAAGACTTAAATCCACAAACTAATTTTAAATAAGAGGCTGTAAAATTGTTTCAGTGTGACAGGAACATTAACACTGCCCAGCATATGCAATGCTAACTTCCCAATTTTCCGCTTTTCAAATGTACTTTTAACTATTATAGGCTAAAATATGTATGCTGCATGCTCAGGCAAACCTCCAGCTGCATAGAAATGAAATATTACTGAAAGAGGTTGTTTACAAGGGCTGGCTGGAGCAGCTAATACATATTATAATATGCTAAGCTCTGATAGTCCCCTATCAGTTGCAATTACTTAAAAATGCAGTAGCTCTAAGATTGAGGCAAATTAAATTCTCTTTATTCATGAAGTAACTAAAACAATGGGCAGGGAAATAAAAGAATACCTGTGGTAAAAGGTAACAATTGGTAACAGACACCGCTCTAGAGAATGTTGAAGAAAACACCCAGTTTTCTTTGATTGTTTCTTATTTACATTGTTGGATCCAGGCACATAAGCTCTATTAAACCACTGAAAACAGCCTCCTTGGGTTTACTCATTACATAAAGTTTATTTCCAAATGAGATTTTGGGTGCCTAGCAAAGACTCTCAATTTTTCCAAATAATTTTTCTGACAACAGTATAGACATGCACAAGCCCAGCCTGCACACAGAGAGGCAGTTCCAGGTCTGCACCTCTGAACAATTCTGCCCACGCGATCAAGATGTCTCCTGAATTAAAAAGCTTACTGAAAGCAGGAATGGGAGAGAAAACATGATGTTGACTGTTTGTTCAGACTGATGTGGCACAGAACTCAGGGCAAGGATAAATGCATCACAGCCCATGAACAAACATGGTACATGGGCCATTCTGCAAATGTAAGGGTTGTGCTCTTTGCTGACACGTGTATAGCACCAGCAAAATTTCACCTACCTTTGCTAGCCCTTGTAAATTGAGAATAAAAATGAATGCTGAATTATTTTCAGTTTTGTAATTGGTGGAGAAACTACTAAAAGCATGTTCCCAGAGTGACAGAGACCATTTAGAATTAAATAACGAAAAATTAAAACCTTTGCTTGGAGGGCTCTGCCTGCAGTACCACCAGTGCAGAATAACTCAAGGGTGTTTGTAATCAAAGGTGTAGGAGGGCAGGAGAGGGAGCACAGGCTGCTGAACCTGAGGTTGGCATAAGCTGTGGAAATGGGAACAGGCAATTCCCAGAACAACTTTATTTAAACATCAGCGCATCTCTGAAACAAAAAGTTGTTCAGCAGAAAACAGCACAAACCCATAAATACATGTGCTTATTAATAAGCAAAGAAAACCTTACTCTTTAGTAGAACACAGAGGTCCCCATTATAAAATATAATAGCAGCAATCTGCCAAAATTAGCTTTGTTTCAGGACAGCGATGGGTATAGGGACAATGGGATATAAGGTCTTGGTCTGTAAAATACAGGGGTCACAGAGAGACTTACAAAAGGATATGGCTATTAATAACATTAAATAATTTAGACAATGGCTTTCAGGGTCAGGAAGTTTGGTAGCCCCTGCCCTACAGCTTCACTATCTGCATTAACTAGTGCTCGATAGCTCAGAAGCTTAAAGCCATACAAGATTTGCACAGAACTTTATCCACAAAAGGTCAGAAGAACAAGCAGGTGAGCTAGTGGTCCAAATTAAACCTCAGAAATACAATAGAATTAAAATATTGCTATGTGTTGCTAGCCCACACCCTACTAATCTTCCTGAAATTACCATATAAATAAAGTGTCACTGTGGATTTAGTCAGTTAGTGATCACTTGCAGGTAAACCTCATTACTGGTTACACTAATAGGAAGATTGCAAATAGATAAGAAAAATAAACAGAAGGAGATTTGAGTCTCCCACATTTTTGTAAAAATAATATTTAAAATGAGCCTTCTGGAAATCTTAATGACAATATAATTGCACAGATGGACAAAATGTAGCATTAACGTTCTTATCTTTCTCAAACAAATTACTATTAGCCATCACATCCACTCCCCACACACACAACCCATACCCATGGACAATACTGACAGAGATTGATTTTTCAACTTGTGTAATTGGCCTGAGGGTATAGGAAATTAACTGCTCTGCCTGAGCTAGCAGCTTTTCTGTTTGCTGGCAACAGAAAGCAAGCAAGATTACGTATTACTTATTGTTATGTAATGTTCTTGCTGGAAAAAATTAGAGAGAGTTTTCTCTGCCGGGCTAATTATTTCTTTTGCATGGAAGCTTAGTTTCTGTTTTGTTTGCTTGATGCTTGTTTGTTTGCTTGATGTTTATTTATTTTATTTCCAAAAGCTTTATAAAAAGACTGGAATTAAGGAGATTATTCCTCTGGAACGGGGAATGGTGAAGGATGACTCAAAATACTCACAGAGGTAAATGCAAACCCACCACCGCTTTTCTCTAAGTTCACACAGCAGCCCTGCAATGAAATGGCCAAGGGCAAAGGAACAGCCGAGTACTGACGCACCGGCATTACTAACATACCACGCATCCTTTTGAACTCTTTTTTTAGACTCTGCAAGCAGTCTATCTTTGCATTATTTTTTACCCTTATTTCATCTTCCAGTACTTGAACCAGAACCAGCAGGCAAGTTCTGAGAAAGTCTGCGCTAGCACCACCCCCGTAAAGCTGTGTTTCCTGGGGCTGCCTCGCGGCTACACGACCCAGCACCTAACGTTGGGACCGAATTTACTCTGCAGCCGTTATGTTAGTGGGCTCACTTAATCTCCAGTTTCTTTCCACAAAACATGTAAAATCTATCTGAAGCTATTCTAAAAAACCACCTGAGGATAAATGAGACGAAAGTTTTTACCAGTGCATAAAGTTCCCTCCCAAACCAGGCTTTCTTTAAAATATGAACCAGGCATACACCTCACAAAAGTTCCCAATGAAGTATTCTGCTCTTGTTCTGTTAACAAAAGGATTAATTTTTTATTCCTGTCTCATTGAGAATTGTTTCATTTTCATATTTAAACTTCTACATATCTTCCCTGCCTCTCCCTGGAAAGAGCTCTTCTGCAGTCTTCTGTTAAGTACTATCAATATTAATATTCTGCTGCTAATTCAGCTCCTCTCCTCCACAGCCACACAGCAGAGTACCCTAACGTAATCGCATTGTCTGCTATCTGCGGCAATAAAGATAATATTTTCTGAACCCCCTCATGTATTGGCAGTCTGTGGTTCAATGGATTACTCTTTGGAGGAGTTTAGGACTATATCTAAAGTGTAAAATAAAACTTTACCAGAAACAATTTCAAAAGTCAAAAAGACAACTATTCTATATTAAAACTGAAAAGTTCTATTTTTATGTTCCATTTCTTTCTAATATGGATTACTTGTTACCGAAAAAGTCTCTATTTCGCCTGTTCTAAAACCTGGGTGTTTTTTAAGACCGTGGAAAAATTTAAAAGTCAAATAAGCAATGCATATTAATGTTGCTTTTTGTATTACTGAATTCTGCAGTAATGTTTACTGTTTCGAGGGGAGTTTATAATTATGCAAATTGCTAAGCAGTCTGCATAATGTACAACATGTTTGGGTTCACTGACTAGAAGCTGAGATACATTTCTCTAATGCTGCTCGTATGCTATGCAATTCAGTTTGCATTTCTTACGCTTCACTGCGCTGTACCTGTCTCCAGCAGTATCCCCTGCATTTCAGAATTTATATGCAACCTCAGTAGCTTTGCAGACATTTGGCTTTCAGAAATTACTTAAATAATTTATAAGTGCCAACTTAACATTTTGCAAAGCAAAGCAACATTTGGATAGTCATGTAGCTGCTGAAACCTAGTGAAGAGGCGTTTTTCATTTTTTTCATTTTTCATTATAAGCTCCATTGTTCTCATCATAGTTATAGCTTAAACATTGTGAAAGCTGTTCTAAGCTGCATATATGACATTCAGGTGAGTGTCGTTTTTTTCATGTCAAATTTTCTTACATGTATTCCGTTGCCTTAAACAGAGCATACCTCCATCTTATCATAAATATCCTGGCTGTAGTCACTAACAGGCGGTTTGCTGATCCTGTTTCCAAAGGCATACACCACTCTGAGCCGCAGGTTCAGAGCAGATGTGCCTGTGCTGCTCCGGGCGCCTGCTCAGAGCACATGACACCAGAATGGTGAGAGAGTATCTTGAGGTGGGCTGACAGGGCTCAACAACCCCTCAAGCCTCCATCAGCCTGTTGAAACATTCTACCCTGTGTGCAAGATTGATCCACTCAACCACCGTCTTAAAATACCACCTAGGCAACCACCAGGGGTCTTAATGTCAAACAAAAAGGATTACATACTTCTACAGAGAAGTGCAGGCAGCGATCAACGTCTTGTGGTGTTCCCAGTTCTGACTGGCTCTGTCACCACCTTGTGAATCCTGCGTGCTGTGGCACTGGTCATGAGACAGGTTTGCCCGGCTTTGAGACAAGACCAGCTCTTGGCTCTAGCCCAAGGCCGGGCTGAACACCCCAAACTGATGCGGTCAGCCCTGCAGCAGCACTTAACTCCTCGCTGTATCCCAGGGAAGGGCTTGGGGAGAAAAATGACAGGAGAAGCATCAAGTTAAGCACGTGAACAGCTGGGAAGTTTTACTCTCTTCAACCTCTGCTGCTCGCTGCTGTGGCAAAACAGCGCTCAGTCTCTCTCGGGATTCGCCCGTGCTGACCAGCGAAGCGGGGTTTTCTGTTTTAATGTTAACAACAACCTCTCAGGATCACAGTCAACGCTGGCCCTTGTGCCATAATGACACAATTTTAGTAGGTGATTAATTAGACCAATTATTAACTGCAGCCCATCCTCAGGGTGTGGACCGTGCTATGCAGACTGACAGACTCAAAATCACAGGTCTTGACTCAGCTCTGGTTATGCTTTTATATGGTCTCTGTGGGACAGCGATGCTCAATTAACTTATATTACTGTCTACAAACTTAATAGAGTTTTTATAGCTAGAAGAAATCTGTGACATATTTTCAAGCTCTCCTGTCTGAGATTACCTGAAAATGGCTTTGGTCCTGCTGGTACAAGCTTATAGTGTGTTAGACCTGGCAAGTCTAGCTCTAGTCACGGGAGAGGCTGTGCGATGTCAGTCTTGATTTTCCCTCTTTTCCCCAGCAGTCACTGTGAAATCTGCTCTTATTAACTGTTTCTGAAAGAAATCTACATCTACAATCTACATCCACTCTTTGAAATAAAAGGAAAAATATGGAAGAGAAGATTTGTGTCTGGCAATGGATTTTATAATTTTCTTATATCCACTTATTTTAAAAGAGGAATTTAATTCAGTACTTTCTAAGCTCCCTTGTGTAATTATATGAGGAATTTAAAACATTATTTCCTCAGGGAATAAGCCAGCTCATGCAGTTAAGAAGAAATTCTCCTTAGAGACAGATAATTTCATAATTAGCCACTACAGGATTTCTTGTTGCTTCCAGCTATTATGGGAGAAAAGATATTTGACCAGCCTGACTAACTGGCCTCAAACAACATCACTGTCACTGTATTCTGACTGAACTGGAGTATAAAAAAGCTCTAGTTAAAAAGAACAGAAAAAGGCACCCCAAAACAAACAAACCAAACAAAACCCAACAAAACAAACAAACAGAAAAACCAAAACCAGCCTGCCAATTACAGCAATGTCTTCTATCTTTTTTCTTGCTTCAAGTTTTAATGAAGGTTAATCTTAACTTACCTACTGAGTTCATGTTTAATAAATTGAACAATATCTGTGTTGGTCAGAACCTGCACCTTTTACATCTGCTTCCCTTCTGGAAGACTTTGTGTTTATCTCCTCAATTAGATGACACTTCTGCTATAGATTTGCAAAGTCAAATACTGAACATGCATGTGCAAGATTCAATGGCACAGTGACATGGGATGTCACTACAACGCCTGTTGTTTCTTTGTAAGACCTCAAGAAACTACAACAACCAGATCTTTCTCACGCCAAGACATATGACTTATCAAAATATGTGAAAGTTCCAGCTGGAAGGAATACACTATTTCACTAAACAAAAGAACAATGGAATGAGAAAAGGATAATTTAGAACTACAAATAAGAAAATTATTTGGCCAGCATTATAAGAAGAAACTTGAGAAATCTAGAGCACGAGTCCAGCTCCTCAGTAACAGATCACTTTTATTTCTCTTTCTGGAAGGTGCTCATTTTCATCTAAACAGATGAACCATTTCCCAGCTACGTGCCAGACGTTACCGTGAAACAGAGCTGGTAAAGCATTTATTAACATTGTACTTTGGACTTCACTGATCACAGTAACTAAACCAGACATTTATTTCCCATTACTATTTGTGCATTAAACATGTTTCAGTCGTTGCTTCCTGTTCAAGAAAACTGCCCAGTCATACCCTTTAAAATGCCATATGGATGATTGTTGCCCAGTCAAAGTCTAGGCAAACAGTGCTTAACTAGTCATATCCATGGGCCTAGGCAGCAGGAAAGCTTGAAAGAACACTTTGGACAAGAATAAATGACAATGTTATGTACTGCAATCTAGTCTGAAGAAGAACAATTAGTGAGTAGCTCTTAAAGGCTGAGGAGATGAAACCCAATGACGGATGTAGGGAGAAGGAAAAGGTATGAATTTAAGTAGATGGAAAAGGAGCATAATTTAAATACATTAATTTTGATTCTAGTTATTTCCCTGATGCTTTTTATTTTCTTGTCTTACAGTCTGTTGTTGCTAAAGTTAATGCTTTGCACATATTTCCCTTCTCCAGCTGCTGCAAGAGGGCAGCACAACGTCCTGCCTCAGCTGGCCAAGTTCACAGGCTGCTGCCTTGACCAGAATTTACTCCTGTCTGAGCTCCTTGGTCACAGCATTTGCCTCCCTGAAGAGCCAGGACTGTTCGCCCTTTGTGGCCTCGATGTCTAACACAGTCCCACAAACACAAAGATGAAAACTACTGTAAGCTTATACTCTCATATAGAAATTTCAATGCAACCTTAACATGCATTTTCCCCCTATGGAAATGTTTCAGACTAGCTTTTGTCTACCAGTTCAGGAACATTTTGAAGTTGAAATGATCAAGCATTGATAACTATCTCATATGACTACATTTGTATTGTCTATTAATTTCTGATCCATGACTCTCTTATATTTTAAAAGAATCCTGAAGAAATGAATACCTAAAACAGCCTGGTTAAGCAAAACAAGTGGTTTAGCCCTGCACTCCAAAAATGGAGAGTTGAAGTTTCCCAAGGAAAACAAAGAGACCATTTCAAGGACATTATCTCCCAAAGGGATAGTCAAATGGAAAACAGATGAAAATGAAAAAAGCTTATTTTTTTTTTGTTTGCTTGTTTGTTTTTTCTTTAAGCAAAATACCACAACCTCGGTATTTTCAAGCAGAAAATAAATTCCCAAAATGATCAATCGCTACTGCTGAGAATTTGCAGGCTCTCCAATACCATAGTGCTATTGTAACCACACTAACACAGCTGCTCGTTACAGCTATTAGGATGAAAATGTTTCTATAAAAGCTGTAGCGTTATTTCTAACATGAGTCTACAAATAAAAATCAATAAGGTTTGTGAAAGGTCTCACCAGGTGTTCTGCTTTTTACTAAACAGAAGTATTCAAAAAAGAAGGCAAGACTTGTACCACCTTGGAAAAAGAAATACAGGGGTTTATGGGTAAGGAGAGCATGTAGTAAAAGGAATGTTGACTCGGCAATGCACATAATGTGCTGTTTTGAAATGTTTACAATTCAGATATTACGTCTGCAAATATCCCCATTGTAAGTTAAGTGAAATGGACAGTAGTTATTATTAAATAAATACTGTGACTTTGACTGATGCAAGTGTAACTATCTGAAAAAAAATTGTTTGGAAGTTATTAAGAACCTAATCAATGAAAATTGCTTATAAAGACATATGTAAATTGGACAGATAAATGGATGAAAATAACATGCCTGAGAGTTTAGTTAAAAGGTTGAGGTCTCATATATTTGCAGTGATTTTTCTCACCTCCAGAACCAGGTAACTGCTAACATTTTACTTTGCTGGAATGGTATTCAGTGTTAATAACATACGGTGTTAACCTATATTTATTTTTTCTGTTGTGAAAAACAGCTCTTAAAAAAAAAGCTGTATAATTTTTACATGACTCTGTATAATAATGAGCCTCAATAATTAATACTTAACTGACTACTTTCTAATAGACAGCCAGGTGCACAACTGCTCATTCCTCAAGTGGCACTAACTTTTACTTCCTAGAGACTTATTAATTTTAAATGCCTATACCCATGTTAAAATAGCTTTAGAATCCCTTTTTCCATTTCAGAAAAAAAAAAATCTTAATTTCACTATCATACAGAAAACTCTTTTGAGAGACATAGGGAATATTACAATCAAAAAGAAAATGAAACATTCTGGGTTGTTTAGTAAGTAATTCTAAATTCTGTAAGACAAACAGTACTAAAGTAACTTCAGCATACGTTCCTTTTTCTGGAAACAGATTTCTAAATAGAGATGGGATCTAACTTGTTACAGACATTTATGAAAGAAAATGGCCAGAGAATAGTACTTTTTTATGAATCACTGTGCTCAGATTTTTCATCACGAAAAAGCCCAAGACACAGATCAAATGAAAGTATGACTACAAAAGTAACAGACATTTTTCATTAAACCTGGAGAACAAAATATCTGCTTTATCTCTGCATATATTTCTATATTAGGTTTTGATTACTTGATGGTATTCATAATGATTTGCAATTCTAATATCATTTTGTTTGGGATGAGAATCTGTAGCTATTTCAAGGGGTGAAGGGCTAATTCACATGCTGTTTATTGCGACTCTGAATGCACCAAAATACGAAGGACTCATCTTGCTCCAGCTACTTTCCATCCAGATTACCCAACAGAGCTACTGCAAGCATCACTTGTGGTTTATTGACAAGTCTTGTGATAGCACCTGGGCTATTCATATTGCAGCGACATCCACAATTGAAGTCATCTCACTGGCTTTAGAGGGCTTTTTTCCATAAATTTTATATTAATAAGAGCCTGGTAGAACACACGCAGCTGGTCAGCTGTTTCCTTGTTTCTCTGAGCTCTGATATAAAACTTCCCACTGGCCGATTTCACCCATCTTACAAGTGCATTTTTCCACCTAAAATCTGAACCAGTGCATCCCAGGGGACCTTTCTTTCCTCTGACAATCAAATCTACATATGGATGACCAACATCATCTCAGCTCACAGTACAAACCTACAACTTATAGTGGTTTATCATCTTGCCTGACACTGAGAATGGGTTTGGAAGATCTTTACTTCTGCAGGAACAGATTCACCTCCCTAGTGCCAACGCCTGCTGCTGAAATGAGAAAAATAGAATAGCTCTCTATACCATAAAGCATGGGTGATGGAAGTACCTTATAGTCCAGAGGAATGCAAACATGCTGCTAATGTATACAAGGAAGCTGATGATAAAGTATTGCATATCAACAGAAGGAAGTTGCTTCCAGTTCAGTTAGACACAACATTTACCTTTTTCCTTAAATAAACATAATTTTCCTTGGTTATAGATTTGAAAAACTAATTTGTCTACATTTCTGCAATATATACACATTAAAATTAAATAACACCTAGACGTCAACTCGATATTAAATACTGTAGCAATGAGAACCTACAATGGGATACTTGCTCAAAAAAAAGGTTAGTTTTCATCAAACAGGAAAAAAACAAACACATAGGGAGATGAAAAACAAAAAAACGAACCAACAAACCAGAAAAAACACCCACCAAAACCCCATAAACACCAACAAAAACAAACGAAAACCCCCAAATAAACAAAAAAAATCCAAACCAAAACAAAAAACCCCACACCAAAGCCAACCAACACAAACCAGAGTTGCTTCTGTCATCCACATGAGCAAAGCTTGCAATATGATTTAGAAAACTTGAGTATCTTTTCAGGTCGTGTATTATTTCATTAGGCAAAAGTATAAACTAGAAACGAAAACCACATGAGTGCTATATAAACAAGACATTAAGCAAAATATTAATTGGAGCAATTGATAAGTGTTCACAAAACTGTAGAGAAGTGAAGTTCCTCTTAACTGAAGAAATGCACAGGCCTAAAAGCACATCGACCAACTCTGCATGATTTATTTCCTCATCTTCCAGCCAAATAGTTTTAAATTTTCACATATTTAAAAGGTTGAGACTGTATTAAACATGAACAACAGCTGACTGCCAGCCTTTTCATTAAGGGAGATCCTCAAAGTTTTTTTGACATCTATTGATCTTCTATGTTTGTGAAGGGAAAATGTCAGTAATAAGAAATCTTCTAAAAATACGGGCAAAACATGCTTCTCTATAGCTCAGCTCCAGGAAAAATAAAGTTACAACAATCACCTGTGATCACACCATGGATTTTGACTGTGAGGCATTCTGCATTTCCTTGGAAACCTGGTAATATTTGGGGTCTGAACTCCGCACTTCCCATTGCACAGAGATCTGCTGAAGCCACGCTGCAGATGTGCACAGCTGGAGGGAGGCTGAGCTGAAGGCTCCCATCTGCTTGGCACCAGCTGGGAAGATAGATCCTGAAGAAAAGGCTCTTCAAAAGGTGGTTAAGGCACCTTGTCTCACAAGGAAATTTTCATATTTGTGTTTGAAGAAAGGCAGAAGAGAAAAATCCAACAGTGGGAATGCGTAAAAGAGAATAAATCATGAGGGTGCAAAGGACCAGTAAATAAACACAGTCTGACAGTCTGCTTGGGGCTATCAGGCTGCAATTCTGAAAGAAGTTTTCAGCATAGCAGTTCATTTTACTGAAGAAATGAGTAGTCCTAAAATCAATGCATCTCTCAAAGAGGTATGTGTGCCCTTCATTATATATGCTTAAGTTACATTACAAGCATCTAAACAAGGAACAGTAGCACGCTTAGCCTGCTTATTCTGCCACCCAGGATGCTCAGAGCCATGGACAACAAGCTCTTCTGCAAGGTGTCTGGGGTCACTAGTAAGAAATGAACTTTCCCCAGTAAGACATGACACTTCTTTGCATTCAGAAAAGAATTCGTAACCCAGCCTGAGGGTAGCTGGAGCTGTAAGACAATTTTCAAGTATTTCCTTGCAAAGCTGTGACTTGCATTTCAATGCACCTACATCATCAGGGTAATGAAACCACAATCTTCTAATAAAAGTTGCTCATATGGGCAGAAGTTTATTCCTCTCAGTGCCCTGAACACATTATTTCTAAAAAGCCAGAGATAGTAATAAAAAGTTTTCTTGAATGTTTTTTCCTTTCTTCTTGTTTCATTAAGGTAATTTTGACCATTCCTGTCATGCAACTGCTAGCACACCCTCTCCAAGTGATTTTTTTTCCCAGTTGAATCAGACTGTGTAGTAAGACATTCACTTGTGGCAACTCTTCAAACGGCTTCTAGCAGAACAGTGAAAGGAAGAGTATGGATGGCAGAGTATATTCTCTGCACTTCCTTCCCAGTTGGCTCTTCACAATCTTTTTGAAACTGTACAAAAGCCAAGGTTCTTTGCAGCCTTATAAACCCGTTAATTTTATTATGATGTTAGGCATAAAGCTATTCCTCTGAGAAAAAAAAATACTAAAATGGAAGTATTGGAAACAAACAACACTTTTATCAATTTAGCACCTCACAGTTACAAGTGATATTCAGAAAGGCTACTTGGTACCACTGAGCTAAAAGAGTGAATATAATCCAGAATTTGGACACTAGATGGCAATGTTCGATTTTATTTAGTCATGTGATTGAAACTGATTAAATCGGATCTTCTAGGAGAGGAAAACCCTTTTTTGGGTTAAAAAGGAAGAAAGGACTGTTTGATCTGGCTAAGTAAGAATAAAGATCTGAATCTTAGGGAATAATCCATCTAAAGTAGTGGAAAAATCAGCAAAATACTTTTCTGTGAGACACAAAATATAGATAACCTGGGTATGATCATCAAGTAGATTAAGAAAAAAAAAGAACATATTGTGGTAAGAGGACAATATGCAGTAAAACCATAAGGCTTTATTATTGTCCCTTAAAAAATATTTTACAATACCATTTCAGTGCTTCAAAGTAAGAAACAAAAGAAACATAAATTTAACAGTCCTTTACTGAATTCTTCCCTTCTCTGTATTACAGGTACTGAGACATCTGAGGACACCAAGTTTCCCCCAACCATCATGAATTTAAGCCTAAATTTCACTAGCCTTGAGCAGCCAGTTCTGTTTTAGTAAAGAAAAGCTATGTTTGCACCTAACATATACAACTACCAAGAAGAAATGTTTTTAGGGCTGTTCTTGGGAGAAATGATGATAGGAGAAAGTTGAAGGAGAGATGATAATACAGTTTTATAATATGCAGGAAGCCTAGATTTTTATCAGACTGTCCTTTTAAACCTATTTCTCAGAGATTTTAGGCTTGAGCTTGTCTTCCCCTGCACAACAGAAAAATCTGTGAAATAAAGGCTAATTTATTTTATTTTGCCAGTCTAACAACAGCAACAACAGTTTTGTCTCTGTCTTTCTTTCAAATAAGAGCAAGAGTCAGGCAAAAGTACAGAGATCATTTCCATTCCTGCTTCCCCAGCTGTTTCATTTGCTCCTGCTGCAAAGCACCCTGTTATTCAAACCTATTTCCTGTTGAAAGTTTAAAAGTTTCTTAAAATTTTAAATATATGTCTCTACATTAACAATCCTTACATACGGTAATGAACAGGCAAATGAATAATATTTTATAAGCCAAATCAGCTGTTCTGGGTATGTTGTCTTACACTCAAATTCTTTCTTCTGTGCTGTACAGGGAGCGTTAAACATGCGAGCTCCCATGCTGTCTTTGGGAAACATACACCAGTCTCACAGAGAGATTCCAGAAATGTTCCTAGTAATACAGTAATTGCTTTTGCTTATCATTATATTGAGGGAGAATTCCATTATTTAAAGAACATCCAAACCAAAACAACCCCAAAAGCCATTTTCCTTCAGCCGCAGTCATCCTTCTCTTCACAGGCTTTGATAAAATGACATATGCGAGGAAGATTTAATGCACCAAACTTAGTCCTGTGACTAAATGACATTAATGATCATTTTAATGATTCTGACATCAGAGAGAATTTTCTCAGAGAAAAGCTCAAGGTTAAAAAATTTCAGAGAGAGGACAGGAGTACTGATTCAAATTTTACAACAAACTTCCCAATTTTCTTGTCTTATGGTTTGCTGCTCTCTAACCTAAGAATACTAATCAAATGCAAACTGTCTGGTGGGATGTTATGCTGCTGCCTTTTCAAAGCCATGGCTCAAAAATGCTTGGATGTTAATCTAATTATCTGGTGGAAACACTTTAGGCAGTGTGGTTAAAAAGAGGAAATCACAGCAGGACATGAAATACAATTGCACTACTGAAACCAATAACAGATGTTTTCTACCTGTCTTAGCCAAATTAATCTGTCATCTCTCCTTCCAACAGCTCTGTGATGGTTCTGATTTTGACTCATTTCCCTAAGTACAACCATAAAAGAAACAAAACAGGAAGAGAAGAAAACAAAAAAGACAGTTTAAATTTTATTTTTAAATTATATTTGAGATTCAAAAAAAGACAGATTAACACTAAGATCAGAGCAACTTGTCCCTGGAAATGCAAATGAGTCACAAAATTTGTAGACTAAAATAGTCCCTATATATTGGTTAAAGGAAATAAATGAAGCTGAGAAGTACATTTCTATTAGCAGTTATGAGGAACAACTCTCTTCTGTTTGATTATTAGTTGTTTATTTCTGGTGCAGCAGCGCTTTGAGGTCTCAGTGAAGTCCAAATTCCCTACTACAAGAAGGGATAATTTTTGTCCTACAAGAGGCAAAGCAAATGATGAAGGAAGGTAGAAGCAACGAAACAACGAGGTTTAAGGATGCTCCTAAATAATGTGATGTATCAGTGGCAGAAGGAAAAACAGTTCAAGGTTTCTGGAGCCCTGGACTTGTGTACTGACCTCAGAAGGCTTAGTCTCAATACTTGTCACCACGATTTTATTTATTTAGGACGTACCAAAGTCCACTTTCCCCAGGCTCCTGTCTTTCCATTCAAATCACTATTTTTCATTAGCTAGTGCTATACAGTTGAGCTAGCTGGGCTGGCAATGGACACAGACCCAAAATTAAGTGCGGGCAGAACTACAACTAGAAATGCAGGTGGTGATGTAGTTCATCATTTGCATGAGTTCAGATGACAGCTCTGCATGAATGACTAACGTAAACACTCCGTGAAAACAGAATACAACATTGAGACATGGCTCACTTGAGCTAAATGAGCCTGAAAATAATTCAGGTATATTAACTTAAACAAGCTTGTGTGGCAAAAAGCAGCACCTGGTTTCACTAAAAGGCAAAGACTCCTGAGGCTGGTTGCCATCCTCTTTTTCCAATACACTTGTTTCATATAGAGTACGGGAAAAGGGCACAAAGACGGGGCAAAGCTACGAGAAGGAGTTACTTTTAGCTGTTGCAAAGGGACCTCAGACTTAAGACAGATTTTCTCAGGACTTGATGCTGCCGTTTTTGGCTAGACGGAGCTCTGAGAGGGGTGTAAGCTTTAGCTCTATCAGGGCAGCAAGCTCTAAGTCTTCTGTGTAAGTAGAAAGATGTTGCTGTGTTAGAATGCTGAAGTGTAACAGCAAAATGCATTTAAAAAAAAAAATCTACATTCTGCATGACAGTGACTTTTTCTATATTTAAAGATTGCATACATGTCACAATATCAGAAAGATGCACCTAAACATCATGTAAGATTTCCTAATATGTTCCATAATTCCCTTAAGAGCTACAATAATTATCCCACTTTCAGGATTCCCTGAAACTGAAGTCCATGAAGCCACAAAGCCTGAATTAGTTTAGATTATCTCTCTACAATGAGAACTGTACAGCTTACTTCTGTGAGCTGAAGGTCTCCCCAGAATATTAATTGTTAGTTACTTGATTATCTTAAAAGGAAGGATCAAATATTTTTCAAATTTGAAATATAAACAGATTGACAATGCCAATTATTGAAGAGCTTATAAAGATTCAAACGAAGTATATTTTAGTATATAGGAGTTTTGAATTTCTGTTGTTCCTTTAGAACAATGACATATTGTACATAGAAGATCAATAGGAAAAGAGAAAGAAAATACCCCAAATACCACCTGCTGTTCTTTTGTAGAGATCTCTCTGGGCAGTCTGCCCAAAAAATATTATAACAAAAGAATTTGTCCAAATAAAGATTTCATTACAAAACAACTACATAGCTTTACTGCTTAAACAAGTGTGTGAGTTTTGCCTCCAAGGCTGCTTCTTGGCTCTTTTTCACCACAGTTCAAGGCCAGCACCGCACCACACACGCTGGGGGATGCACATCACAGGGCATTTTGGCTTCATCTGTGGAAGCCAAGTCCCTCAGTTTCTAACACAATCATTCATCTTGGATTTTTCATTCTAACTATGACATGCCAAAGAAGTCAGCGTTAAGCTTATCTCCAAAGCAGACATCAACAGTATTACATACCGCTGATTTTAAAAAAAGTTCAGTGGGAAAAAAAAAAAAAAGTAAAACTGAGCAAAGACCAAAAAGTAAAGTTATTCCTTTCAATTCAAAATCAAGGCTTTTTTTTTTTTAAAAATAAAGTTTTTAAAAAACCCAACCAACCAAAAAATCCCCACATAAAACAACAAAAACCCCCCACAACAAAACCCAAAGACAGCCAAACAAAAAAACCCCACAGAAACCAAAAAGCAAATTTTGATATTCCCCTGATAAAGGCTACATCACTCCTAATACATATACTTCCCTAAAAGATCTAGTAGTTACAATAAAACTATAGTTCCAGCGCTCATGTAGCTTTAACAACTTAGGGATGTAAATGAGGCCATGTTTATAGGGAGTTATGTATCTTTTATTAGACTGACTGCTGGACCCAGGGGAGAAAAATAGATAAGCACTCAGGCTTTTGTAAACTGAAGTGAGTCCCCTTTGTTATTTAGAGCAGAATTAGTCAAGAATGCAATATGATCTTCTTTCTGATCATCAAAATATGTTTATTAGCTTCTTTTTCTTTATTCTTGTTTTTACTATTTTATTACTCAGAAGATTAAATCTGGATGTTTTCATACTTTCATGTCTTCTACTTGACAGATAAAAATAAGTTTCTAGGAGACTTTTATAATGAGAAGTTAAAAGTAACAGGGATAACATCCGGGGAAGATGACCAGAGCCACAGGGCGGAGGCATTTGTGATCATGACTGCAGAGGATCTTGGAGAGGGCTCCAGAGGCTCCCTCTGCTCCTGCCCTGCATCACAGCCAAAAGCTGATACCTCAATGTATGCATTCGAGGCAGCAAGGCATCTGGCAGGTCAGAGTTCCTAAGGCCATAGAAGTAACATTGCAGTTTGATGAGATCTAGGCACTCAACAGACTCTCGTGAGAAGAGCTCAAGTGGGTTTTTTTCTGATTACTGAGACAGTTCAGTTAAAGGGACTGCAGAAATAGGATGCTTTTCATGGTCACTAAGAGAGCAGAGGAAGATGTTGAAAAGCCAAGCATGCAGGAGGATTCAACAGGTGCAACAACCTGTATTTGTGTTGCTTTGTGCAATCTGTTTTCCTCTGCAAATGCCTGTCTTTATAGTAATGCATATTGCCGTCCACATTATGATACAGGCACAAGGCACGATATCGTTCTTTGTGCAGCTGAAACACCTTGTCAATCCTAACAAGAGTTTTATAGGCACTGGGACTTCAGATTAAGGTATTTGTCTGTAAAATTTACTGCAAAGATAATTTGCACCAATATTTATAATTTAAGAAACCAGCGTCTTATAACAGGAAACGCTCACTGAAAACCTTGTGCATAGACGAGACCATTTCCAAAAAGCTTTGAACCACCATGAAAGTAATGCAGCTAACAACAGCTTGTGAAGAAGTGGTACGTTAAACACTAATTATGGAAAACATAAGCTTGTTTGCCCCAAGCAATGGCACTCCAAAACATTCCATTAAAAAAAGAAAATTCCAAGAATACAGAAAAACCCCAACCGAAACCAGGCATTTGGTAAGTTTTCTGGTTACTAAATTAAAATAGGCTTTCCTGAAGGCACCACCTGTGTTCCTAATGACAGCAGTTTTGATGACAAAAGTTTCTAAATGTGGTATTAAATGGTAGCAGTGTAGGTACCAGATTTCAGGCTAAGCTAAATTATGTTCAGTATAGAGCGCATGGCAGGACAGAGGTTTAAGTCACCTTTTCTCTGAGTGAGCACTGCCCTCGGTGATATGCAGGCATGTCCAAGACTCACAGCAGCCTTTAAACTGCAATGACTTTCTCAAGTTTTAAATGGCACAATACTAGGGCTCAGGTCTGTAATAGATGGGGCAGATACAATGCAAGGCTTAGAACTGCATGCTTTTATTTGCATTTTGAGATTAAAAAAATATTAATACATAAAATGCCAATTGATTATCCAAACCATTAAATCAGGATTAAGGAATATTAAAAACGCACATCATGCGTAACTGCTAATCAGCAACAAATCCAAACTTAATAAACTAGTATTTAATTGTATCTTTTAAAATTTAGCAGTAGTCTTAATCATAATTAAAAGCATTTCCAAGATGCAATTTAAATCATTACCAAATTATTACCATTTTGCCAGTCCATTTCAAAACAAAAAATAATATTGCATGAAGTTATTCTTCATTTTTTTTCCTTCTCCAAGATGACTACATTAATTTATACACAACCCTGTGTCTGCCCCAGTAACCATGATTAACCCACATCAGCCAGAGCCAGAAAAGCTGTTCAAGGTGACAGCCAAGACAGACAGGACAATAAAAATATAACTGCACTACCAACAGCAATAAAATGCTTTGCTTCACTGCATTGATTTCTTTAGAGTCTCACCTGGCCAGCAGCACTGTAGTGCTACAGCTCTATGCAAGGTTATAAGGGGACAACAGAAAAAATGGGCTACATTTGTACATGACTGTACAATGCTCCTATGGGTTGTTGAGTAAAAATGAAATACTGCAAAATGGGATACATAACTCACAGAAGTCAGCTGTAAGAAAAGGAGCAAGGACCTTGGATTTACAGATTCTTTCATCTCAGCAACAAAGGATTTCAAGGCCCTATCATGATCTGTTGGTCAGACTCTGGTAGCAGGAAGCCTATGTTTGCCCTCTTGTCTTTCGATCAGAGGAGATGGGGAAGAGCTTGTCAGGCAATACACACCGCTCCAACATCAGACTGTTCTCTCTTGTTCCTGAGAATGGTCTGAATGACATGAGGAGAAGGGATGAGGCTGTGTGTGAATCATGTACAGATGCACGGCTGAGGACAGAGCTGGGAAATGCTCCATAGCCCACGAAGAGGGTCCACCTACCTCTGGTATGGCAGTAGGGGCTGGACAGACTAGACTCATGTCTCCTACACTTCCAGCAACTCTGGTACAAATGGGCCTGTTTATGTAATCCACCTTGAAGTGTTTTGGTTACATGGTCTACAACTGGATGGGGAGTGTTTGGTAATACATTTAAATTATATCCATAGACAGGAGAAATGGAGATGCAGAGCATTAGTGTAATAGAGAGACCCTTTACTTCCTCAGTAGATGCAGTTTGAAGAGAAAGAGATCTACAAAAGGAGACATTACCACCACAGCACATGCTTTCTCCGGAGAGATGTGGGTGTATGTCAGCAAAAAGGCCAAGAAACACAGCCATAACATTAACTTTGCTAGAAATCACATGTACATGTAGAAAAATGACTCTTTTATTCTGATAGTCCAGAATTTCACTTTTCCTCCGTGTAACTGGACTCCCACAGATGGACAAATGGATTATGAGACAGTTTTTACCACAAAATGGCACCAATTGTTCTTACTGGTTTTAAAATCTGTGGTTAGAACTGTGTCACAAACCGGTTCTTCAATACTTTGAAATAGTTTCAGAAAATGGACTGGGAATAACCCACTGTGGACCAAGTAATCAGGACTTAAGTGAATCGATCAGTTCAATGGGAAACCATAGAAGTAGAGACTTACTTTCTGTTTGCTCTTTGCATCTTTCTAGGTAGGCTGAAGAAGTTTTAGCCCTTGAGTTTTATTCTTTTACAGTTTAGATTAACTGTTTTTGTTTTGAGCTCTTTTCCTGTTTGCTCTATCGTGGTATACATCTGTCTGTATTAAAGCTCATTTAATGCACCAGGGCTCATACTTCAGTCTAGAATCCTTTCAAGTCTCCCTTATTGTTTGTTCCACAGCCTCTGCTGCTCCAAATTTAGCTTCAGCAGCAACTAACTAGTTCACTTTCCCTGTCAGTCATGTATACAGATTAGACACTGTCTGCGTTCAAGGACTACCCCTTTGGGAACCCTGCTTAATACTTCTCTCCAATTTAGAAGAGCTTTTCTGACAAGCAATTGCTTGTTCTCATTTATTTATTTTTTTTTTAGCTAGTCTTTACCCTCTGTATCCACTCTATGTCCTCCCATGGCTAGCTGCGGCTTTCAGTTTAAGCAGAAGTCTGTGAAGCGGAACTTTTGCAAAGACTTTTCTCCAAATCCATAAATTAAGCTGTATCCAGTGCACTACAAGGCTATTGCTGCATCTTCAAAAGAAACAGCAAGAAAGCTCGGCTTAGCAGGAGCCACACTGTTCCCATAATTACTGGCTAGTTCCTCTAAGGCTAACGTGAAAGATAAATGTTTCATTACTTATTTCTTTCTAACATGTTGAGAGAGACTCTCCTCTAGGTGACACCAAATTATCCTTTATCCCTGGAGTACATTCACAGATTTCAGAGATTTGGCATCTCCTTCACATTTCCGCTAGCATGGATGTCAAAACTCAACATCTGGTGTTAAAGATTCTAGCATTTAGCACATTTACAAACTAATATGCTTCCTAACTTGTTCAGGGAGTGAGACTTTTCTTAAAAAAACCCCACCAATCAAGCAACCAACAAAGGGACTCCGAGATTAATGCAAGTCCTATGCATGACACAAAGGCATGACATGCTTGGGATTTGTTCTGCAGAGGAGAGTTCAAGTTGAGAATTTTGCCCTAAGGACCAGTTACTACCCTCAATTTGTGCCTCCAGCTTCCACCAGCAACACTGTAATATAAAGCAGTTAGATTTTTAGTAAGCCTGCATCCAGCCAACCGTCATAACTACTTATGATTTGTAACCAGAACACCTACCATCTCTTCTTCAGTTGTACATCTTTTCTGCAAGCCTCAGAGAGCATCCTGGTTCTCCACAAATACTGAACCTAAATGCACATGTAAAGATGCCAAAAATTGTTCCCAAAACTACCAGACATTTAGCTCACTCCCCTCTCTGGGCATCTTAATGGAGTTGCAAGAAACTAGTCATATATTTGCTACTGTTTTGGATGGAAGTCAATTGACACAGAAGTAATAATCCAACACATCCCCTACAGCAACATTTGTGGAAGTGTTTTCAGCACACTGTTTCCCTACATCGGGAGACAATGTAAACTCCTTCCCCATGTGTGAAACCCTAGGACTAGTCTTGGAAAAACAGTATGAATATATCTGAGGGCCTGAAATGGCAGAAGAAAAGAATAAGAGCAAAACTGAACAGGAAGAATAAGACCAGTCCTTCCTTGCCTCTCAGTTCGGACTTCATGATGCAGTCATGATCACATTGCTTTACGTTGAACAAGAATGGAAACTGGATACCAGGAGAATCCATCAGGCCATATAATCTGAAGAAGGAAAATCTTGTCAAAGGAAACATAAAAAACAGGCATGGACCTTACAAGCTAAGCTGTCCTTAATTTCACTGTTTCACAATAATTCTCTCTCTTTTCCTTCAGTAAATTTGCATGCAGAATCCCCTCAAATCCAAGGAATTAATCCTCATCACTTTGCATGCAGCAGTTGAACAAGAAAGAAAATACAAATCAATGAGAGGTCTCTGTGCCATTAACAGTTTTGTTGCAACTTTTATATTAAACCTAAAAGTGAGTCAAATCAAGACTTCCAGCAGAAGGCACATCTTTCCTGGCATAAGTGGACAAATGGGAAATACGGCTAATAAAATGAGAAAACAGCACCTCACTGGAAAAGGTGGAGGAGGTCCTCCATCTGCATTCTGTTCTAAATCCTGCCTCCATAAAGATAAAGTAAGTGCCTTTGATGAAGATGAAGGAACAATGTGCAGATGTCCACCATGGGGCTGAGATGAAGGACTAAGCACAGATGTCCAGCCCAGTGCTGAATCATCCCCTTCATTACAATATGTTTAAAAATAGAAGTTGAAACTACACCTCTGTTACAGTAAATACCGAATAGTGAATATGCATCGCTGTGATAAACAAGGACATGGGAAGGGTGGGATGCCAAACAGTCACTATGTGTTCCAGGTGGACTGACCTAGGTTAGGGGTTCCAGTCATGCCAGGGGACTGTGGTGTGGGTTATGAACTGAATAGGAAAAGGTGGCTCTCCAGACCTCATGCAAAGCCATTAGAAAATTCTTTGAGGCTGAAATGTCACAAACTCTTCAGAAGTCATTCAGAGTCCCTGTTCCAAATTCTCCAATGAAGTTTCAGTGTAAGTTTCACTTTGCAACTTCCTATACATCTCTTAATTCCAATTTTTAGGCTACACTATTATTTTACTTCATGTGAACACACAGATCATTACCAAAAGTCCTTAAAGTACTTAAAGGCCCTAACTCCTACTGTGCTATGCATCATAAAGCACATCATTTTTTGCAAAGAAATAACAGTAGAAATAGGTAGCTGTTAACTTTATTATAGAAACAGAGGTATTATAGGAATTGAATCATTTACCCAAATCCCACAAGTTTTGCAGTACTGACAGAAATCAAATCTACTTCATCTAAAGACCATTCTTGTGCGCTTCTTTACAAAGCAATTTTATTTATTTATGTATAGTTCGACCACACTCTGTCATGCATCTTCAACAGAAAATCAGCTCATTTAGTTCTTTCATATGCTACTAGGTATGGACCATGAAGAATTTTTAGTCTAAAATCCTGAATTAAATATGAAACATAACTGCTTCATCAAGCTGATAATTTGAGGTAAAAGGAGACTTTGTCTTGGTTTAATAGCTACAGACAATCAGATAGATATTCAGTGGGCTATTCCAATAACTACTATTTCAGTTTTTCTGAAAAAATCTATTTTTGAATGGAAAGAATATATATTTCCTTTACGCAATGCTTTGCACAGATCATATTTATGTTAACACCGATGATTATTTTCTTTCTATAACTGTGCATGCAACTATTTTAATTCAGTAAAAAACCCCTTGCATGGCAAACATTTACTGTGTTGCTCACTTGCTATTTTCAAGCCTATCACTTCTGTACATGCTGTTTATAACCAGGTGTCACGTGGCTCATCTCTTGGCCTTCATGAGTGCCCTTCAAGCCAATTTCCTATGATCATTCTCTTTTCCTTATCATTTCTAAGATCAGCCATCACAAGCAGAGACCATTAGTGATGCAGCTTTTAGCTACATTACAGAAACTTCGTTGGACCACAAACATAAACAGGAGCAATTACTGAAATTTTGTAAGACAGCATAAGAAAAAGTGAAATATTTTTAAGGATTTTTCCCCATTAATATGGAAAATAGTAAGCTCAGAGCACACATGCATTTCATGGTAAGCTTTTTAGCTTATATTCAGTAGTTGAAAATGTTGGATATGCTCCATTATGTCCATCACAGCTACTTTCCTCCAATTTCTTAAAGTTGCTCTGAGCTGTAGATTTGCTTTTATAAATATGCCCCTTACAAGAACATTCCTGTGTTAAACGACCCCCCCATACCTGCAACTGTAACATACAAAATGGATAAGATTTTAATACAATTTTTTAATAAAAAGAGATTTCATTTTCACATGTCTGATCTCACAGTTAACAGTCTCCATAAAACAAATGAAACAAAGAAATGTCACCAGTACCTCAGGGAAGAATTGCTACATCTACACTTGTGCACCAAACATGGCCAAAGAAAATCTCCCGTACTGAGATGTAATTGGTTTTGTTAAGCTCCGTACAAAAATGTATCATCATAAAAAATATGCAAATACGATAAAAGCCTCTTTTGCTGGAGGTCCTTATACAGCCACTTAGCAATTGGCAAAATAACTGTGCATAGGTTTAATATCTCAGTTCAAACATGAAGTTAAAGCCTGTCGTCTCTGCCTACTCTCTCTCTCTCTCTGCATCCCTCTTCCTCTCTCAGCTGTTCATATACCCCCTGCAGAGTTATAATCTATACATTCCTCAGTGATGTCATGTTTGATTGAATTTTTCAGAACGTTCAGTTATTATGTGACATTTGCTTGGTGATAGAAAACACTTTCTTCATGCTGTAAGGTAAGTCACTAAAAATTCAAGAAGAAAGCAAGAAGTAACAAAGAGCTGGTCTGCTGAATTTATTTATATCAAACATTAGAAGCCACTGTCCTAAAAAATCTGGTGATGCATTGTACAATAGCATCAGTAGAGCCTTAAACTTGAAAGACAGGTCTAAAATACAAATGAATTTACCTTTGATCCAAGTATAATGACATGGAGAAGAGCCAAAGCATACATCATTTTCCAATCTCATACTGACATGTTCAACACAGTACCTCTATAGCTTGCAAATTTTAGGAAGGCAGACAGAACACACCACCTGTGTCATCGTTCCAGACTCCCACTAAAGCAGACACGGCGAAGTATCACTGTGAGGCAGACTGCTCCGGGAGCACGTGTGGCCAGGGATTAACCTCCTCAAACATCAGCTTTGCTGGGGACAAACCATTCAGAATATGTTGGATTACACAAACTTTTTCCCATCCTGTACATGTGAGTTTGGAGCTATTATACTCTGATTCTTTTGTATCTAAACTTATAAACGAACTAAGCCTCAGAGATATCAGAAATTTTTCAGGTTCTTTAAACATCAAGTGCCTGCAAAACTTACTGTACAATGGGTGCAAGACTTTTTTGGAAATAATGAACAGTAATTGATTTAGTAAGAAGACAGGATCTAAGGATCCCAAAAGGATTTACCTGCTTTGCTAGCCAGTCAGAAATCTGTGACTAGTTGAAACTGCTAATCATGTCTAGATAGGCCATGTTAGAGCGCTATCTCAAGTATAGAGAAGTCCATCTTCCTGGGGAAATGGAATAGAAACAGAGGAAAATAGCACAAAAAATAAAATTAATGTAATTTTAAATAACTGTTTTAAAGATAGAGAAATACCCACAAAACCACTGCTAACGAGCATTTATACCTGCAGACAGTAGCAACCATTGGAACAAATGCTATCCAAAACTCTTGGCATAGTGTAGCTACAGTAAACAATAGCTGAGGACTGATGAAGATCCCAGTTGTGACCATGCAGCCCTGTAATGAGCCAGTCACATCTTTGACCCCAGAAAAGACGTTAGTGAAAGATTAACATGTATTAAAGCAAAAAAGAAATATTTATATTTCTTCCAGCTGCTTCTCTGGCAGGTAGCAATCACAAGTCCATTCAGGCCAAATCATTACTATTAAATTCAGCGACAGCTGGTACAAGAGTAAGCTTGAAGCTAACTAGGGAGAGTAGTCTACAAATGAAGCAGCATGTTTGCATCTTGTTTTATTATCAGCCATGGACACGTGGACTGCCAGATGCCAGCAATAACACAGATGCTGAAAGTGAAATCTTGTTTCCCTTCACTCCCTGGAGAATGTGAAGAAATCAGTTGTATTCATGAAACATTGTGACAAACACATTCCCTTTTTTACCAGGTTCCAAAGGATTTAGTGCAGTAGATGACAGAATCTGTTCTAACATATATTGTCAAAAGAATTAATAAAAACAAAGAAAGAACTAGAGCTGCACACTAGATAGCAAGCCCCTTAAGACACACACATCATGTCACTGGGATATGAAACACTAATAACGTGAAATTTGTATTACCCTTGCAAAAAGCAGTTTGTTTAACACAGCAGTTGCTCCAGACGTGGGCTGTGGCTGGCTTTTGCAACACCACTGTGCCTTATCTGAGAATCTATCAGACTTAAACGATGATGCCCTTCATGGTGAGACAATTCTGGCTCTCCAGTGAAAATATTTCCCTTTATATCTCACTTGTCTGTTATGGAACAAGCATTTCCTCACTACAGGAAAGTGATTTAGGAATTGTAGTTATTACGTTGCAGGAAAACAGCAGCAAGTTTCCTATTTTCACTGCTCTGTCTTTTTCAAGTTCCACTCTACTTCACAGTTTGCCCCTTGATTTGTACCTTCTTGTTTGCTTCAGATTACAGGTACTAAATATCAGCTGCCAGCACTCCAGCCTACTTAAATCCCATCTGATGGGAAGCAATTGCTACAGATACTAAACTTATCACCACATCAAACAGGTATCAACACTTCATTTAAAATAATTTCTTTCACCTAGAAATTACCACCGAGTATAAATCTTTACAATTACCTTCGGTTGTTTAACTAAGTATCTGTTGACCTGGCAAATTTATCTCTATTCAGATTCTGACATTTAGGAATGGTATCTTAGATGTCATCCTTTGCTCCAATTGATGTTTCATATCTCATCCACCAGTGGAGGCAAAACTAAAAAGCTGTATTTCTATAGGGAAGTCTGAACAATCCACAGCAACTCTCCGTGGTACTTACACAAATGGGAGGTGGGAAGTGGGAGAGGGGAGGGATTTCAAACCTGGCTTTTCTCCCTGTGCGTTAAAACGCGGGGCCATGTGTCACTCGTAGTGGAACACAAATTCATTATCCCAAAGGATACAAAAATCAATGAAAAAATAAAAGATTTAGTAACCATATTTTGATGAAGCAACAGGCAGCAAAATAAGAAGAAATATTTACAAATTAGAATAAAAGCAGAATTTAAATTAGTTCATATATGTAAAGAGGAAAAAGGGCTGTTAATTCAAATAAGATGAAATATTCAGTAGACGCTAATATGGGTAATTATAATAACATTCTGAAAAAACCCAAAATGTATTATTCTCCTGATCAGTAACAATATAACAGTTTATTTTTTAATAACTCAGAATCAACTGTTAACTGTGGCTGCATAATTTCAAGACGTGAAAACAGTGGAAGGTTAGACACAGAGCTACTTGTTAAGTATCTCATCTGCAGAAAAAAAAAAAAAATCAAATTTCTTTACTCAAAATAGTTCATATTTATAAGTTCAGAGGGAAATCTCAATTTTAAGGTTATAAAGGTAAGTTAAATAATAGCTTTAAATAGATCCAAGTATATCAAGCTACCAAATAATGTATAAATAAAACTACATAAAAATTAGGACTTTTTAATAGCCTTGAGTACACATACTCTCACAATGCAATGCCTCTACCATCAGATAGAGATAGAATGCAATTAATTTGCCGCTGTATAGGTGCAACTCTAAACTTAATTTATTATCTGCAATGGAAGGATTAACATAACAGCAGTTTGCCAACAGTCTGCTACTGAGCGACAAAAAGGAAGGAAACACTAGAACTATTCTCCCACAGTGTACTCGCCTCCCACCTGGGGATTCAAAATGAAACTTCAACAGAATATGTCATAATATCATCATACCTGTCAAACACAATGTTGAGAAAAGTGGAGATTCCAGGCACATTGTATGAACCCTAATTCACCTTGTTTTATTAAAATGTACAAAGCTTGGTTAAGAATATATTTAAGAACACAGGAATTGCTCTTCTCCCAGGTGGCACGTGCATCTCTTGTCTTTGAGAACTTACAGATTTGTCCACCTCCCTGGCCTACATTTCAAGCCTTTAATCCAAGGCTAAATCATGCCTAATATTTTTGCAGCTGAAGTTAGAAAGGTGGGAGTCTGTTTTTAACTGTAACTATTGCAGTGTTTCTCCTCAACTATACATATTCAAAGTTAGGAATCAGCTGCTATTCCAGAAGGGAGGCTCCCCTAAGAGAATAAAAACAGCTAGAAAATAAATATAAGGTAAATGGATACAACAGGATTAACCTGAGTCTGCAGACAAGCTGAAACAACAGCCCCAAGAAAAATGGATTTTTTCATCATGTGTTTGACTATGAAGTCAGGCAACTTTAAGGAGTTTAACTTCTTCACTAGTATTTAAACTGAGGGGAGACAAATTTTGAAGTCACAGAAGCTATAACAACTTACAAGTTACTACACAGTTGGCAAACTGCAAGTTGGTATTGTAACACATACGAATCACTGCAACAAATGATGAATACGACACGCAGAGTTCTAGAATCAGCTTACTCTGAGCAGACTGTCTTCACGCCGCCTTTTTGCTCTTGACCTATTACAAAGCAAGAGCTAAACCACTATGGGACAAGTGATCTTAAGTGAAGAATCGCTAAAAGTCATATTTTGCTTACATAGTCCTAAAAATGCAGACTAGCCATGTTTCCAGCATGATATGGGTGGAAAAAGAAGTCGGTTGCTAGATTGTGACACCCATGTTTTCCCTCCAGTTTCTTTGGTTTAGGATTATTATTGTATAATCCAGTTTGTTTCACAATATGGAATCCAATTCAGTAGCTCTGTCTCAAGGACATTTAAATGTAAAAGTAAAGGCTTTTCAAACTGATTTTTATTTGCATATTGGCTATTACACCATGACCAAGGTCTGTAAATCTCTTACTTAAAAGAAAAATGGGTCTTATTGATTATAGTTTGATCAAGCAAGATAAGGCAAGTGGGAATAATAAATCACCTTTATGGATTATTTGCGTACATCAAGTTAATGGGATTAAATGCATGTTTCACATGCTTGCTGATGGATCCGATTTATATCTAAGGATGTTTCCGTGTATAATTTATTAATGAATTGTCGCACAGAAATGGAAGAAACATTTTCAGTCATTTTAAACCATCCGTCATCTGTCTCAAGAGCAAACATACTGGCAATGCAGCATTGGGAAATACTGGCACATAAATCATCTTATCATTGGCCCTAAAAAGAGAGTATTACATTAATTTAATCAAAAAGCTGCAGGAAAACACCACTGAAATTCACTAAATGGAAGTAGATACACCTGGAAAATTACCCATACCTACTTTAATCATGCATACAACAGCTGTTCTCCAATACTTTTAGGAATTAAACACTTAAATTACAATTACTTTATAATTTACCTAGATTACCTGAGTAACCCAGGAGACACCTGTAACTTGCTATAAAGAATAGCTCATCACTGGATTCATTGATTTTGAAAATTATGTCAAGATATTCTGGATTTTTCCTTACAAACATAACCACTTAGGAACTTTTCATTCTGCTGTAAATAACAGATTGTGCAAACCCCAGAAACAGAAGAGATACAAGAATTCATCCTGGTTCCTAAGCTCTATTCCCGTTATTCCTTGAGCTACAGTATAAACTCCATTTTCAAAAAAACATTCAAAGGTGATTAGCTCAAATTTTGAATTTTGCTGAAACGTAACAAAGTCCTTAACACTGCAGTCCTAAATGTGCCTTGGAAGAAATGCAGTGTTATCCACCCCAGGCTTTGCAAACTGGTTTCCCATCCACTAGTGTCAGATCTAAAAGCGCTCCCTCTCTCATATTTCTCTCTCTATTCTTCCTGCTTTTTCTTCTTTTGTTCATCTACTTCATTAAAAGAAAAAAATACGGGGTTTTAGTTAGTCTCTGTTTTTATGTGAGCAAGCAGAACTTGACACTTTAGTCCCCATAAAGAAACAATGTATTGCTTAGGAAAAAGAATAAATTAAATAAGATTTAAGACCTCAGTTATGGGTTGTCTAAACATACTAGTGTGGTTAAGAGACTATATTTTTTATAAACTTGTCACTGCTGGTCAAAGAATCTTGCACCATTTTGTTATTAGTTCCTATATCAGTTCTCAGAGTGTCAGAGGAATGCTTCTCCCATTTTACACACAGAAACAGAGGCACAACCCACACAAGCAGCTGAACAGCTGAATTCATTACTTACAGCCACATGCCATTTACTTCTGAATGGCAACTCACTGTTGCATCTACTAGTGGAACAAAATCTTCTCTCAAGAAGAGCTGACTGCACAATAAGATCATATGGTGTCAGAAGGTTATATTTCTATTACATTACAGACTTCAGAAAACAATGACGTTATTACAGTAAAGCATGTCCCCACAGAACACTAAAGCTATTTTCTGTCTGGGAGACTTGAAGTTATACAGGCAGCAGAACACAAGTGGGAAGGGCATTCTACAAAGCAGGAAAAGAGAAAAAACTTGCTATCCACACCTCGCACCCCACTCGCCTGACAATCAAAAGCTGGCTTCTCTGGCAGAAGGAGATGAGGTATGTACAGATACTTACCCAGAAAATCAGGCAAACTGTAAGCTATATCATGGCAATTCTTGATTCTAACCAGGGCCTCTCAGACCCTTCAGAATATGGCTCAAGTCAAAATGTGACTTTGTCGAGGCACTGCAAACGTAAGCTTCAAAAACAAAACACCACGAGTAAACCCAGATCTTCCATGTTTAGAAAGAACGGCACGTTCTATAGTTTTTAACCAATGAAAACCAAATTCCTATCTAGACAGTAACGACTGTTGAAACTTCCCATCTCCTGAATCATTAAAATTCTAGGCAAGTGTGATAGAGCATTGGTAAAAGTCATTAGACGGTCATGGGGAAGAGCTTGCAATCCCTGGAATAACAATTAATTCAAATCAATACAGAAATTAGAAGTCAAGATTAGAAACTGCTGAAATTTATCCACTGAGAACTACTATATATTTTTAGCAAAATGAATCCTGATACATGATCAGTAGAGCTTCAATTAAGAATCGAGCTGAAGTTCTCTAACTTCTTTTTAAAACACAGTGTTAATATACTACCAATATTTACCAAGAAATGCTAAAGCCGTTTGCTATAGACTGTAATAAACAGCAGTAAATCTTTGGAACACAGACAGCTCAAAGTCTATGACAAAGAAATTAAAATCAGTCAGAAGTAAACAAATGGACAAGATTAGATTATTTGAGATGTCTGCTCTGTTTTTTTCTAAAATATGCAACAGGAAGACTACTGAAATACTTAAGTCTGACAGAAGAATCAGTCATGGTGTGTTGGAAGGAATCCATTTGTTTTCAGGGCGATCACTGAAAAGCCAGACAGGTGCCTGATTAACGCCACAATGACCAGCTCCTTGCGTAGCCACAGATGCAGAACGAGGCACCACCTTGTTGACCCAGCCTGGTGAGTTTTGGTTTCAGCTCACCATACATGCACATACTGAACCACTGTTCATTCCTTCAAACGGAAACAGCACACTGTAAAATTCCATGCAAGAATTCAAAGCTATTTTCCCTCTGGATGTCTACCAACAAATTCTCATTATGTATCAAAGCTGACAGGCAAAGCTTTGCAACATTCTAGATAATTATCTGAACTTTCCCCTCAACAAATCAAATAAATAATGGCTCCCTACTCATATTGCAGTCCTCCTCTCCTGTTTATTTTCTCTTCATTTGACAACAGAGAATGTTCTGATGATTTTCTTTTTTGCCTCTCTGTGAAAAAGGGCAAAAATGAAAAACACACATGCACACCAGCAGATGACAGCCTGCCATGACTGTAAATTATTTGAGGAAAGAGCAGTTTCTTACTGGTCTCCTGAAAGCATTTGACATATTTTGCTATTTTGAAAACCAGCAAGCAATGATTGCAAGCAATGATAATAAAGCACTTCCCTATAATATTTTTTACATGGGGTGACATTACTGAATAGATTTCTTGCCTCTCCACCCATCACATTTGCCTAAAGCATCACAACAGTGAATTAACAAACATCAGACTATCATCTCTGGTATGATAAGAGGTCACTGCTGAAAGCACCGCTCTGTCATGCCTGCAGCCTTCTGAATAGAAAAATCCTGAGGAATCCATGCCTCTTTCCATTTCTAAGCCTGTGAATAACCCTCGTAAGTCTCCTATTAAGAAAATATTGGCAATTGGAATTTCTACTCAAAGACTGCTTGCAGACCCCATCTCTTGCACTTATTGTTACAATAACAGGCCGTTTGAAAGAAATGAGCTTATACATCAGCAGGCTGCAATGTTAAGAGGAAGGGCAGTGTGTTCAGGTCAGGGTCCTCAAATGGTCTTGAGAAGCCATTTGCTTCATACAAATACATTTGTGCAAACACTGGCATTAAGAAAAGCTGGTCAACTCTTTCTTGTTGCACTGAGTTAACTGAGAGACAACATGGGAAAGGTACATGCAGGAAAATACTTCTTCCTCCTTCCCAGCACAAGAATCAGAGTTGGATAGCAGGAGGCTGGCATAGCTGAGATTACGTGGAGACAAGAAATATTATAGAATCATTTTGGTTGGAAAACACCTTTAAGAACATTGAGTCCAACCATTAACCTCACACTGTCAAGTCCACCTCTAAACCGTGTCCCTAAGAACCTCATCTACACATTTTTTAAAGACCTCCAAGGATGGCGACTCCACCACTTCCCTGGGCAGCCTGTTCCAATGCCTGACAACACTTTCCATGAAGAAATTTTTCCTAATATCCAATCTAAACTTCCCCTGGTGCAAATTGAGGCCATTTCCTCTCATCCTATCATCACTTGCTACCTGGGAAAAGAGACTTATATGTGATCCTAATAAGAAGCTCTTTCGGTTCACTCATCTAAGAGGTGCAAACTTGCAAACTAGCCTTGTTCATACCCTGGGGCTGAAAGGATTCTCCAAATGGGTCCCAGGTAAAAAAGAAAGGAGTTTTCATGCCATTGCCCAGCCCAGCAAGAGGACTTGTATTCCAGTACCTAGTAAATTATCTAGCTCCATGGGTAGAATACTTCAGGATGTGAGGAGGAGCAGAGTAGGAATGCGAGGCTAACGGCATTAATGTGCACTCACCTTTGCATTTCTGTGGCCCCCTTGGAGCTCACTGAGCTCAGTGAAAGGGTTTGTCATTTCACAGGGGAAACAAAAGGGGGAAGGATTGTCAGAAGTATTGGCCAGATCTTTCAGGATTGTTCTCTTTCAAGACCAGCTGTTGCTAACTGCATCAACTGCCCCACTGCTGCTGCTTTTTGAAGCAGAAGTTTACCCCTGTCACCTTGGACCCATTGCCTGATGACTGTTGAGCACACAGGTGGAGAGGAGGGAGGAGAAATCAATCAGCAGCCAGACAAAACAGAGGCATTGTCGGGAATATTCACCTGAGATAAATAAAGGTGTAAATATAGTAGGGATGCAGGGGATGGATGAGAGATGAAGACACACAGACTGTGCAGAGGGGAGAAAAGAAAATAAATTTTATGGAATGTACTACAGTGAAACTTTAAAGATCCTCCTCTTCCTCTGATAAAGTTCTCTGTGACATGGAAATAAATCATCCAGTTCTACCAGCTTAACAATGCCCACGACATCTGCATAATAACATCAGACCAGAGAACAGTAAGATGTTTTCCATTCCCTTTTAAACCTATTTCTAATTAATGATCTCTTCAAAGGACTTCAACTTCTTCTCTCTTGAAACTTGCATTAAACTTGGCAGACCAGTTTCTTATACTGTAACTTGTGATAGCTGGACTATCTTTAAAAATGGGAAAACATTAAACCTCAAACTACATTTGCTTCCCAGTCAGCAATTTGAGAAATTAATAACCTCTCACTAGCAAATTTTCTGGAAAGTAGTGAAAAGCTGCACATATTCTTTGGTGTTATTACCTCAGTGATGAGAATATCAGCATGACAGTTGCATAATTGCTAAACACACAGTGTATAAAGTGATATTAATGATCCTGACATTTAATAAGTACTGAGAAATATTATATTAAAAGCATAATTTAGTTTTATTCCTGTATTTAAGTAACTTTTATTATAAATTACACTAAAAATCAACTTTCAGCTTTCTGCACGATGTGCATGACGAAGACCACATCATCTCAGGCAATGTGCAATTAAAGGCAACCAAGTCTGTAATTTTCTTTATCTTGTACTTTCAGCTTTCTAGTAGAAAAATAGCTACAGGACTTTTTATCATAAAGACTTTATTGATAGTGTATTTCCATACCTTCTGCATTGCATTGCATCACATCTTGCACTGGCTACTTAGCCACCTGCTGTTATGAAGTGGCCTCACAATGATCATAAAATCACAGTAACCCACAAACCATCAGATTCCAAAACCCATAGTGTAGTGAAGAACCCATTCTAGGCTAAAGATACGATGCACTTCTGTTCAAACAGTCTATTTGCAGGAAATTCTACAAGCCTCTGTCTACAGCCTTCCAGATTAAAAAGCCTCAAAAAAAAATGAAAAACTGCAAAACCAGGAAAAGCCTTGATTTAAGGATGACTCACGTAGAAAGACACCCAAGACATTAGTCGCTGCCTGCCTTCTCATTGTACAGTACTGTCATTTAATTTTTCAATAGTTTTTCTGTAGCATCAACTTCAATATTTCACATGGCCTCGCAGAGTTCAAAAACCTGCACAACAGATGTCATAAAAAAGCAATGAAATCTGTTAACAAAGGGGCTTTATAGAAGAATGGAGGACTGTGGAAAAGTATTAAGTCAAATAGTCCTGTTAGTAAGTATAAGATATCAGGCAGAGATACAAAACGAAACAATAACAGTATTTATCAGTGCTGGTTAGACAAATTTAACACCAAAGTTTATGATGTGGACTAAAAATATTTTGCTTTTTTTTGGCCTGCTTTTGGTACTGTTGGCTGAAACCTCAAGAGATTATTTCAACACAGCAGAGGTTAGTAGGTTTGAAGACACATGAAATGCTGCCTGAATATGAAAAGCTAGAAAAAGTGCTCCCTGCTCTTGTGCTTTATGCTGAACTGAAATCTTAAGGAACAGTTGTCACGCAAGTTTTGAAAACTGAAGTAATTTAAGGAATTTTGGCATTGTTTACCTGTTCAAGCTGCTCTCAAATTTCATAGGAAGATTTGCTAGCACTTTCCAATTCGGATCCTCACCTCTGCTGAACTGGAACCAGGTAGACTTGTAGAAGACAGCAAAGGGCACCAGGAGACAGCTTGAAATGTGTCAAAGCATCAGCTGTGTCAATTGCAGCAGGAGACCTGCATTGAAATAAGGGAGAGAAGCCAGAGCAGATGTGAGCATGCCATCATAAGTATGCTAAGAGCAGTGGTTAATTAGGAGATAAAGAAAATGTATTAGTACAGGAAAAATGAGATCATAAAATTGAGCACATTTGACAAAAAAGACCAAAGGTTACAGGAGGAACAACAGGAGGAACAACTGCAATTTCCAGTCTTAACCATCTCTAAGTTTAAGATTTTAATAGCATTTTTGAAGTTGCTTTACTTAAAGTAAAAACAAAAGGATTCTGAGAAGTACAAGCTATTTTACTATTCTTGCCATGTGCACTTTGGTTTTCTGTTCATCCTTTATAACAATGAAACTGTGACACTGACTGCCCCTGTTCAAAATGAAAACTCTGCATCTGAAAGCAGACATTCTCTCCTTGAATTCTTTTCCCACCTCGTCACAAAGACACTTGCTTTAGTGTTTACTACCTAAGTATTACCCTGCACAGGTGTTTTATGAAAAAACATGTAGCTCACTGCAGGACATATGGGTAGGACTTCAGTTGTTGCTACGCAAGATAATTCCTGTCCTGTTCTGTGATCTTATAAAATGTGAGTTCATGAGTTTATTGATGGCCATGAACATATAATCAGGGCCAAGACAATGACTGGACCAGGTATTTGTGTTCTCAGTAGTTTAACTTTTGAAGCCTGCAAAACTGTGAGAACTCTGCAGCAAATTTTCTGAAAATCCACAGGCACCAACTAATCCCAGTGGCACATAAGAACTAAAGCAAAAGAGAACTCACGTGACTTAAGTCATTCCTAATTTTCTTCCCCATAGATCACTTATCTCTTGCACAATTTTTTTTTATCCACTTCCCTCCTCTGAAAGATCAATTCAACCTAAATCAGGAGGGGAGAAGGTTTAAAGGGACTGGGGAAGCCAGGGTAGGTCATTAAAAAGATTGGCTTGTTTAGTGTAGAAAAAATTAGGTTTCTAATGGCCATGATTGCTCCCCATGAACATCACTGAGGAGGAACACAGCACTTTTTTCCGGACAGACAAAAAGGATAATTGAAAAGGTACTGGACAGTATTGGCACATCTGAAAGTGTAGGTGTGAGATGTTCTGAGTGCATTCGGGCAGAAGATGACAGCTTCAAAACACCAAAGTCTCTCCAAGCTCCCTTCCCCTCTTGCTCATCATTCCAGGACTAAAGAGAGTATAGAGAAAACACCTGCTTTTGTTTCGATAAGAGATTTGCTACATCTAACAAGACTGAGTTCAATAGTATGGAAAGGAAAGTGGGGACACCAGGAATACCTTATCATTCAATGTTTTCGCCATCTGTGTCTATCCACAGACATTTGTCCAGGCATTTGGCAGAAGTTGCACTTTTTATTTAGCAAAACCATCAAGTGGTTCATGAACATACAAAGTTAATCTACCTCTATCTAAAATTAACTAAGTATTTAAACAAAGGCTGGAATTACTGATTTTGTTCACAGAATTACATAGATTAATATGAATTTTTAAAGTACAGTATTTGACTCTTGTAACTATAAGGTTGCTGCTGAGCAATCAAGATCCACAAAGTCAAGGAAACATTGAAGAGTCAGGGAAGTCAGTAACCATTAATTAATAAACACTGGTAATTCTTACAGATATTATTCATTGCCCTTCTTTTCCCAAAAAGGTGGATGAATGGCTGTATCTAACAAGACTGGCAGTTACATATTTATCAGTTGCTATACTTTAAAGCATTTTTTTTACTCTTCAGTTGAAGATTCTGACAATTCCATAATCTTTTGTAAAAAGTTTCAGTGTAGTCTTCAAGATGAAGTTTGTTAGCAAGCCAGAAACTTCTGTCTTTGATGTAGGATATTAATTAGCTACATGCCTACTGCAATATGACCAAATAAAAATCTGATTGCATTTCCAGAAACCTAAGATTTTCTGGTCATGCTTCCAAGGCCCACCTTTTTGCCTGTATTTTTGGAATGAGTAGGAGTTATCTGAAAATTACGCATTTGGTAACTTTTGTTGACGTAAGTAGTCATTTGTTATCATGTATAATCATATAGGGTTGTCAACACCACTCACAGTCAGCAAGAAGCAAGATTAATATCTCTCAGGGAGGTACAAGTCTTAAAAACAGAGAATTCGTCAATAAGAAAAAATAAAAAATAAACTAAGAAATGTGTATTTACTTAGAAAGGAAAGCAGAGCTGAGCTATTTCAGCATAGGATTGTGAAATAAGCTTAAAGTGTGTCCAAAACCCCCTGAATGTGAATGACATTTGGGAAGCTATATCCCTTCTGTGTCCATGGAAATTCCCAACTTGTAAAACATTGGCTACAAGTCATAATGATTGTGGTGAATTGCATGTCTTTTGTTTTTATATTTTGGGCCAATCCAAACCGCCAAACTGAAGCCAAATATGTGGCTTGGGAACCACCAACAAGGAAAAACAGAAGACAGTTTTATAAATCCCTGTAAAGAGATTAGTAAAGCCCTATGTACTTGGCTGCAATCAGAGAGAGGAAATGCAAAGCCATGATTTAAATTACTTGGATCAATGGCTTTTGTTATAAAAAGAGAAAAATAACCCTTGGATATTTTTTATGAAGGTGTCTCAACTAGTATGCTGTTTGAGGTTAAATGAAAAGCAAAAACTGCTAATAAAAAACTCAGCAGCGTACCATAACCAAGTTACCGCAAACTTGGTCATGCCTGTGGTTTTTGGCTACATGGTCTTTGTCCATTGACATAAGGTGAATCCCAACAGTTTGCTGTCAGAAAAACAGCACCAAGAACCAAAACACTACCTCATTATCACACCCACATAATTACCCACCAGCTTTTCCAAAGCACCTGTTTGCCCTCCTGTGCAAGCCGGCATCACCGCCAGCCTGCACATTGCGCTCTGCCCAAAGCTCTTCCACTGCTGAAATGGTTGCTCGTGAAACATGATTGTTAAATCCTCGCTAGTATTTCAGCTTGTCCTCTTAGAAGAATGAAGTTTAACCGTCTTATGCCCCTGAGCATCCTCCCTATGAACTATGCTATAATAACGGAATCATAGAAAAAAAACCATCTAATTTTTACCTCTATATTACCTGTGTTTTGCTTTTCATAATATTACAGAAGTAATTATAACAATATTTAAGTGATAGTACTTTAAAAGTGCATCATGAAATGAGATACTGTCCAACAGGATCCTTAATTGCAAAACCTCTGAATAACAGAGTTCAGAAAAAGAATAAACAATTGCAAACTAAGGCCATGATTTTATCCACTTCAGCTATTATTGCCTGAATTATTGACTGCAACAACACCCCCCCAAAAGAAAAACCAAAACAACAAACCCAAGAAACGAATAAACAAACAAAAAAAATCCAAACAAAAAACCACCACGCAAGAAAAATCAAACCCCAGCACCCCCCAAACCTAAGTCATAGATTTCCATATTTCAGGATAAGTTGCATTAAAATATTTGGCAACTGCTCCACAAACACAGTAACTACATTCCAATACCTTTACCATGCTCAAAGATATTTATTTTATGATTTCCCATCTGTTTCAGTGAAGTTCATTATAAAGTAAGGTGCCAATCAACATGCATAGAGTAGCAGCATAAACCCAATATTTGCTTAGAATTTACATCAGGGCTTAAACCTGCAAATGCTTTTGTTTATGTCACTCTCAAGGTGTGTTCAGATAAAATGACTAATGGAATTGTAACCATTCATTATGTGGCTGAGTCTTTTGGAAATTTCCCTCTCCAGTTGTTTAAAGCACTAGGAGACTGAAAGAGTAAAGGCAGCACTATGCGGGGGCTTGATGGTTCTGTATCTTAGACAGGGAGACCTCAAGTCACACTTCAGGAAGAGAGTCAGACAGTTACCTCCAAACATAGGTGCGTGCCAAATACTATCACTGTCGCAGCTCTGGGTATGCCCAGAATTTTTGTTTTACTAAACTGAATCAAAAACAACCAGTCATAGCAGGCAGACCTTCTGTGCTAGCTTTAATTTTGTTTGAAAACAAATGAACGCCACCAAAAACAACCAAACAAAAAACCCCAAACAAAAACCCCCTGAACAATTTCCCCCAAACAACCCCCCCCGAACAATCTCCAAAAACCCCAAACAATCCCAAAAAACTCCAAAGCTAACACAATACGAAACTTCTCGCAATTTGTCCATGGCCAGCCTGCCTGATGAATTAATCTTCAGTTCCATAGCTGCCCGTTCAGCGTCTTTTATATTTGTAAGCAGCAAGGAACGCTTGCTGCATGACTCAGTGGTGGTTAGTAACAGTGAAAACACAGAACAGGACATCTGTGAAAGTTTCCTTAAAATACGGAATTCAGCCCAAGATGAACTCTCTATAAAACTCACTTTAAAGAAAACAAATGCTCCATGCAAGGAAGGCTGCGAAAAGCCCATTAGCTAAGCCAAGCACAGCATCAACACTCACAAGCATCCACTGCTGTATTTCCAGCTGATTTCTAATGGCTGAGCCCTCACACATTAGCACATAGGAAACCCATTTAAATTCCAGTGGGAGTCAGGCCAGGATTCAGATATCAAACCTGTCTATGGAGCTGTCTCACTGTACAGACAGTACGTACTTTTTCAACAATACAAACACAAGATTAATGAAGGTAAGTGTTCAGGTGAATCCAGGCCTTGACCCAACAGATTATCTCTGCTTATGTCTCTGCTTTTTCACTCAGATCATTAAGCAGGGCAAGGGGCATCTTATGAGTAGCATTTTACAATTTGAACATTTCAGGAGTTCTTAGAGACTACCGAGCTGAATGCATTAGCTCCATCCCCCATCCTGGGAAACCTTTAAATGGAAAGTTCACCAAGCAGTGCAAAAATCAGTGAGCACTGCCATTCCCTGGAACAGTTCAAACTCTGAAATTAATAAGTGATCTGAACTGAGTGAGAACTACAGCCCTTGGGAGCAATTTCCAACAGCGCTAATGAGAGCACATTGAGTTCTTCATGTCCAGAAACTGTCACCGTTTGCAAGAGTGTTTAGAGCACATCTTGATGCTGACTCACAGATGCCAAGCACATTACAGCACCTTTCAGTGGTCCTGTTTAGTCAGCTATAAAGTTCAGCATCTGGTTCCCATGCAGGAGTTTATTTATATAGAACACCTACTTATATTCTACACACAAGGAGATGAACTGTAAAGACACAAAGGACTGATGACTAAATGGAGCATTAATGTGGACAGAGAAGAACACATTCAGCTATATATACATAAGATCAGTTGAAAAAAGTTGCAGCCAGGGTGAGAGGATTACTCAAGTGTTTCAAGATATGATTCTTGAGAGGCAGAATACTTAAATTGTTAAATTATCCAGGAAGTGGATATCCATAGTGAAGATATATCACTTATTCCCTCAATCGGCTGGAATTTTTTAAGGTGGCCTTCCAATTTTCTGTTTGCTGAATAGTTTTAATGGATAAGTGCTTGGAATACTCTAGAATCAGCACACACTTGAAAAGAGGCAGTGAGTAAGGTGATTGGAAAAGTCAAGCTATGCTATAATCTCTGATTCCCACCAAAGATCAAAGTTTCATAAAAAGGTTTTTATTAACAGAAACCACCAATAATGCTAAAGTACAAATCCTGCTGGGTAGGAAGCAATGTTTTCTGTTCCTTATCACTGTGTCTTGAAAAATATAAAACTAGATAGCTTCTGGTCCATCCATGTATTCCTTGATACAACAGGCCATACCAAACAGACTGTGCAATATTATACCTTGAAAATGAAAAAAAAAAAATAGAACAAGAAAAATTACTCTTTTGTATCCTTCATTTTCCTATGCTCAAATCCTCTTCTCTTGGACCATTTGTGTTTAATATCTGATTTTGCTAAAGAGTATTAAATTTGCAGGCTAGTGGTTTGTGCCACATCAAGGGTTGGAATCCCAGCCTTCAGACCCTACTGCAAGAGCCCCTGTTCTTGCTGTCCTTGTCTGACATTGTTTCAAACTGCGTACTGCTAATCCCAGCTCTCAAGCCAACCTACATTCATTTCCTTCTCATGTCAAAACCATGCTCCAGATTGTAGGCCTGTTGTGTTTTGCATATTTGTAACTGGAAGTATGCTGGTTTCAAGTGTGCATCTCAGAATAGACTTCAGGGTTTCTTTCTTTTTTTTTTTTTTAATTCCTTTTTTCCTCCTCTCTCTCCTACAGCAGCTGTGTGATGGATATTTCAGGCATTTGCCACCAGAGGGAGATGACAAATATCCACAAACGAAAAAAGACAGGAATTGACTAAGACAGCTAAATATGTGTTTCCCTCTCCTCCCTCTCCCTGATGGCTGGAAACCCACTACATTTCACAGTACAAACTAGGCTCAATGTGCATGTCATATTTTATGAACATTTAAACTTAATTTTCTATTTTTTTCTCCCAGTAGAGCGTGTACAAAAAGGAAGAAAGGATTTTCCTATTATAGGACATTGTCAAATTGCTAAGTTTTAACCATTAACATCAATTCATTGTTCCTTTTAGAAAAAAGTAAATTTTTGATTTACTGAGATTCTGAGAGGTTGCTTTACTTTGTATATAGAAATCTTTATAAGAAATGAAACTCTTCTTTAAAAATTGTTCAAGACACGTTAGTTAAGCCAGAAATGCCCAGATGAAGTGGCACTTATAGGACTTCTTTTCCCTTTTTGAAAGAGACAATAACCATGAGCACTGGCAATGGCAGAGGCTGGGACTCAGGCCCGGGTGAGAAAGCTCTGATCCGAGATCAGGGATACACTGAATACAGAAGACCCCCCATCCACACAGGACTTGCCCTTAAATCAGAACCAGACACACAGTCTCCAAAACCAAGGAGCAGTGGATTAATCTAGGACAAAGGCAAATGAGAAGCTGATCTACACTGAACTTACAAATTCCTTTCAGCCTGGCTTGAAACATCAAAAGCAAAATATGATGTATTTTGGATTTAAAAAAACCCTAAAAGCAGCTGCCAGTTTCTTCATGGAAGAGAACTTAAAGCAAAGTCCAGATCAGCTTTTGAACAGCAGCATGCAGATATTAATTCGATTGGTCTACATTTAGCACAAGCCTCACACAGAACCCTCCCTTCCCCGAGGATCTTTAACATTTCTGCCTGTACAAAAAACTCAGTTTGAGGCATGTATTCTGTATAGAAATTATAAAATATCTTTCTGAAAAAGTCTGCTCATTATAGAGAAATATAATAGTGGGAGAAATCTTTTCTGATTTGAAGTTTGTATTTCTATTCCAATGCATTTCTTCAGCCTCTCTCTTTCCAGCTGCAGGATTTCTTCTGAATACAATTTTTATCTTTTGTAGCCAGAGATTATATCTGTAAATGCTGTCTTTTCATACCATGCTCTTGCCTCTTCTCCAGATAACTAATGCTCCTTCTTTCCCCAGTTACATCTGGCAGCCGCCAGACTACAGTAATACCTACTGGTGCCCAGAGCAGGAGCCTGTGGGGGAACACACTCAGCCCAGTTCCTCCAGGAGGAAACCCGCAGCCCTGCCTGCGAGGCTCGGTGGAGCTCAGAGCTGAACGTACGCACACTGTGCTGTGCCATGGGGCAGTGACCCCGCCGCGGGGCTGCCCCACGCAGCCACCCAGCCCACCGTCCTACGGCAGAAGCAGAAACAGCACCAGAGGAGCAAGGAGAGGCGAAGTGAGAGGGAGAGGCTGTTTCCCTAAAGCATCTCTTACCACATTTTTAATATTCCAAACTGACTGAGAGGGATTAGTATCACCTTAGAGAGAAATTGAAAGAGGCGTAGAGCAAAAAAAAAAAAAAAAGATGGTCTGTGCAAAACTGGGTTAGTCAGGTGAGCCAGCCAGCAGAACCAGAACGAACTGCTCGGAGCTGTACTGAGCAAATGTCCTCCAAACAACCAGCCTTGAAATTCATTACATCAACCCTTCCCAATTAGAATTTTTCTACCGACTTATTTTTCAAACACTTAGCTCATCGTTTATGGATGTCATAGGCATCTCTGGTATTTGCTGCAATTTCAAGCAGAACACTTTCAGGACCGCGGGCGTGCCAGGCAGGGTGCAGTACGGGGCCGCTGGGACCTGCTGCTGCCATCGCCTGCAGCACTGGGCACAGCCAGAGGCGCGTGTCACGCTGAAGGGATCATTGGTCCACTCTGGTTTTCAATTGCTATCTTTTTATAAGCAGGGCCAGATTTTAACAGAATCACCCTTTTAATTAGCACAATTAGCTCCAATAATTTTTTTTTTTTGTCTAAGCAAGTAACAAGACGAAGAAGAACATCACGTGGTGGTTTCCTCTGCAATAACAGCAATAAAAATAGAGAACAATAAAAGGGATAGTTCACACCCCATAAATCAACAACCAAGTATGGTAAAGGCGTTTTCCTTCAGCATCTATCCCTTTCACTTCTGAATGATTTATTTTCCTTCAAGAGAGGCAACTTGAAACCTCTCCAATTATAATATTAACCAAAATTACTCTGCTACCAGACACAGTTTTTGCTTGAGCATTTAGATTAAAAACATATGCTATTTGCTATCCAAAAGGTGGCGGTCTGTTTTGAAGTCCCTACCATCATGCAGGAGCCTTGCCGTCTAATTGTTGATCTTATTTTAGATTTACTTGAAAAGATTCCTCTTTTTAACTGTGAGGAACCCCAACAAGTTATGAGCTGCACTTTTTGCCTCTTAGAGCTGCACCAAATTCTGCAGTTGCAAGAAAGGAGCAGTCTTAATGTTCCTGGCTATTCAAATGAGCACCGCTAAAACACACATGAAGTTTATGCCGTTATTTGGCTTGTAAATCTGTGCTCTAGAAATATTTGGGAAAGACAAAAAGACAACAAATTCTCCAAAGGACTATTTAATATAAGAAGCTGAGATTTCTTTTAGTCTATGCCTAAGATTCCTTGGGAAAAAGTTTCCAATTCTTTTCTTTCAGCAAAACACCGGTTTTGGAGAATGGTTGTTATTACATGAGAGCTTAGCTTATCACTTACTGTTTTTCCATTGAAACACGAAGAATTTAATTTGAATGAAGGCAAAATGTAGCCTGTCACTGGCAGTTTAATTTTCCTCCCTAGAACCACACAGTTGTTTCAGTAAAGGAAAATGAAGGAGAAAGTAATAGAAAAAAAAAATTAACTTAATTCCACTGCCATTACAGACCTTGCTTACCAGAGGAGCATAACAGTATTCAAGCAACTAGAGTGTTGAAGGAAGGAGGGCTGGCGAGGTCACAGCACACCAGTGAGCTGCGGGATCCCTTGGCTCAACAGGCGTCAGCTGGAGCATCAGCTCTGCCCAAAGCAGCAACGCCTCCCACCCACCCCCTTCCACATGTCCCAGCTGGGCCCCAGATTGTCCAAGGGAGGAGCTGCCAACAGAGGCCATGACGAGCAAAGGTTCACCTTGTGCTCCGGGGCTGCACATCTAATTAAATGCTGTTCACAATCAGCAGGCAGAAAATTTCCAACAACATCCTCTATGATGCACAATGACTACCATTAAAATAGTGCTTGCTAACAATTAGAGTGTTAATCATGACTTCATTAATGCATTTTTTCCTGTATAAGATAAAATCATGGGAACTGAAATAAGAGATGGAACACGATTAAACTTTTTAATAAATCCATGGTGGTTCACTTCAAGGAAAAAGTGAAATCTGTTTAATGACTTGCAATTCCATGCTGTGGACAGGGAATAAACTGTAAAATTAGGTATAACTATATAGTAACTAAGAAGAAAAAAGTGAGATGTTTTTATCTCCATAGCCAGCCACATAAGGCTAGACATATTCTACTTTTTGATTAAGTCTGACCTTGAAACCTGCCTTCCTGGGAACACTAAAAGTATTTTTTAGCAAACTGAGGCTGCAATTAAAAAAAAAAAAACAAACCAGAACAAAGTATTATTGCTTGCATTACAGAATGTTTTCTCAAACAATCCAAATATTTATTTTTAAAAAATGAACTGCACTTTGGCTATTTGTTACATCAACTAATTAGTCATCACATCACATTCACTTAATTACCAATTGTTCATTTGCAACCGTTAAGTTTGAATCAATTATCAAAATTTTCACTAAAACTGTGTCTGCCGCATCAGACGTCACATTCAAAACTGCACAGCAGGAGGAACGAGACCATGACTGGAGCCCAGCAGAGACGCTATGGGCAAACCTCCCCCTTGGCAGCGTAGGGGTGGGGAAGTACAAGCCAGCAGCTCTGTGACATGAAGTAGATCATTTTATAGTTTCAAATAACTGTAGATTTTCTGTTGCATTTGTAAACCTCTAATATCTTAACCTGTATGAAACAATTTCTCTCTCACTGCAAATCATGACTTTGAGGTCTGTGAAGCAAGATGATAATTGTAAAACACATGCAGGACAGTCACAGGTGATCAAGTAAATAGTTATTTATGTATTTATTGTTATAAAGTTACCAATATATGGAAGGATTGCAGCTACTAGAGGTGCTAGGATATTTTCCGCTACATTTTTTTTCGAACTTCTGAGGAATTTTTAGGTAGAAAGAGTTAGCAAGGTAAAATCATTTCTGATAAATTTCTAAACTCAGTACAACTACTAAATCAAAACTAAAGATGGCATAATGGGATACAGACCTAATTTAAATGATAAATTTCAATTTTAAAAAACACTTTGCAATTTAAATTAAAATATACTGTGATGACAAATGAGAAATATAATACCAAAAAATTTTGATTAAGCCTATCTGTTTGCAGGGTTTTTTGTTTATGAATTTGTGAACATTTCCTGCCCCACTTCAGGATGATGAAAATATTTCACCTTGTGATACTAACCCGGCCAGTCCCAAAGTAACTCTTAGGTGAAAAGCACTGCACTAAACCTCCTCCCTTGTTCAAGGAAACAAAACCAGAAAGAAAAAATGTTTTGGCAAGGTGAGTTGCTGAAACAGCTTGAGGCGGTGGCGGCTGTTCAGCAGAACACAGTCGTATTCATTTCTGCTCCCTGACAAATATGCAGGAAAAATAAAGCAAGGTAACGGGACAGAACAAATTACTAGATGGAAACAAACAGACCTACTCCAGTCTTCTAGATGTTATTTAGCTTCCCTTGGCAGTGTTTTTTAAATTAAATATACAGAACTCAAACGAGCAAGACAACAAGAAACACCACTACACTAATAGACATTGGTGTGGGGAATGAGGAGGTAGGAGCAAAGGTTTGGTTTGGATATTCTCAGTATACTTGAACTTGAACAAACCAGTACTACAAATACTGAGTAGGCTAGAGTAGGTTTACTTATTAATCATTAATCATTTCAGTTGCATGTTAATGTGCACACTGAAAGTATAACTTCTGCAAAGGTATTTACAAAAGAAAGTAACTCCTTCCAAAGCATAACAAAAAAGAGTTTAAAAATGTTGAATGTGACAACCTGCTCTATACATTGCCCAAATCTTAAAAAGATACTTTACTTATTTTTTCCTCTGCTTGAAAGTCATCAGGTTTTTAACTGAAAAGGTCCAATATTAGTGGCAGATTAAAAAATAATGCAGGAAGCAATTTAGGACAAACTTCAGTCTCTAAAAAGATAATGGAAATAAAGGATCAAATTATTGAAAAAGTTAATCCCATCTCAGAAGTCTAAACCCATGTAGCTTACAGCTTCATATCTCACATATGTATAAAGAACTACAATATCCTTGTAATAAACCTTGCTTTGGTATAAACTCATCACATAACTTTAAGCACAGTCTCCGAATTTAGCTCAATGTAGAATGTGAGAAGTGTGGACTATCATATCATTTGGCTTCCACGGAACAATACAGGAGGAAAACCCCAACACCATCATATACATGAAAATAGGCCGTATTTGTGGATCATTCCGGGATCCAACCCAGACTGCAACATTGATACCTGCCACTCAAAACCGAAACTGGAGCACTACTGTATATAACAGTGCCATGTAAGTCAGTGTATAGCACAAACTGCATAGAAGCTCTAGACAACTACCAGGAATTTAACAGCAGAATAAAACTGAGCCTTGCAAAGAAAGGAAGAGCTAACTCACAGGTCAAAGAAGGTGGAAATGAAAGCCAAGGATCTGAACTTTCAGACCAGTGCTTCGTTAGAGGCATATTAGTTTCAGATCCACTTTAGGTCAAAATCCAGCTGTCAACGTAACTTGCAAGCTTAAAAACTCTGAAAAAATGCTACTAAGTTGTCCTGGCTAAAGCTCAGCTCTGCATCTTCCTGCAATTTGGAAACTCTCTAAAGGGACATTATAGTTTCTTGCTTAATTTATTTGTTCGATTTTAATGAGCTTTGATATGCACAAAACCAAGCATATGTTTTTTTAATAGCAGCAACTGTGATAACTGCAAATACGGCCTTTTGTCAATAAACCAATTTAAATCATTGCATAAATTCAGACTAATTGTTGCGTTTAATTTAACTTTGCACTTCAGTTGAAACTAACTGTCCTGTCTCCGTCTAGGAGGCGATTTACACCAGTTTACACTGAAGGCTGCAGAGGAGACTTCATCATCCCTTTAACAGACTTGCCAATGCTGTCAGAGAAAAAACACCATTTTTCCATTCTGCAAATGTAGAAAAGCACAAAGAGTAATTGAGTCTGAGAAACAATTCTCCAAGACGTTCTGAGAATGTCAGGTTTGACAAAACATAATTTGTGCCTGAAGACACAGAGGGCAAATGAATTTCCCTCCAATATTTTTAAACTGCAGTTGAAGAAAGTAGAGTGCTGCTTCACCTTTTTTCTTTTTTCTTTTTTTTTTTTTATGAAAAACAAAATAAAGACCCCCAAGCAAACAAAAACATCCCCACCTAGAATATAATAGCAAAAAAACCCAACCCCAAAACAAAAGTATTGCCCATAAATCAGTCAGAAGAAAGGTGAGTTATCCACTGGCTTCCAGGTTCCTTTTTATTACTGGTTGTTCCTCTTTAGAATGTGTGTCTGCAAATATAACTCTCAACTTTCTAAAACCATCTCCATTCAAGTATCTTTGTTCCACCAAAAAGTTGCATTGCTATAGATGAAAGAAAGAATCAGACTGTGTTAAAATCTGGAAAGAAAGCAGTTTGTAGCATTCAGACAGAGTTTCTTGCTACCGTGGTGTGAATTTCCTTGTACAAAGAGCTGGTATAGAAGTGAGGAAATGCTTCTGAGGTTCTCTGCAATGTTCAAAAAGTTGTGTCTATTTTAGAGGAAGATGAAGAGGTAAGAACTGAGTGATTGAAGTAAAGCAGAGTTTTGGAAAGAGTCCAGAAGCGCAGGTTGTTGTCTTCTGTTCTAGTCAGGACGTGTTTGTAGACTTGTCAAGTCTAGGAAAAATCCTGAGACCTCTGAAACCATGGAGATGATCAGAGCTGAAGTGAAAAGATGTGTGAGGGAATCAGAGGTACGGACATAGTGAAAGGAGATCCCCCAAAGTGCCGGCAATGGCTGAAGTGAAGGACAGCCCTGCAATGTTTCCCTTCAAACCACCCCAGCAATTGTCCATCTTTTTAACTTCTTCCCTTTAGTGGATTCTAGGGCCACCCCCTCTCCAGAACATGATCCCTCTCCAGAACCATATGTTGACTCTGCAACCCAGTCTAGACCAGGCTGGCAACCTGGAACCCGATCTAGAACTTTCAAGCGACCTAGAACCTGATCTGGAACTTTCGAGCGACCTAGAACCTGCTCTAGAACTTGACCTAGAACCCGATCTAGAAATTTAAGGCGGCCTAGAACCCGATCTAGAACCACCAAGTGAACTAGAAACCCGGCCTGGAACTACCAAGGCGACCTAGTAACGCACCCTGGAAACAGAGAAACCTCTCTAAAACCTCCACGTGATCCACAACACAGACTGGAACATGGTCCAAAAATATGATCGGCAAGCCTAAATACGATCTAGAACTTTCAAGCGACCTAGAACACAGTCTAGAACTTTTGAGCGACCTTGAACCTGCTGTAGAACTTGGTCTAGAACCCGGCCTTTCATGCTACCTAGAACCCGCTCTAGAACACAGTCTAGAACACGATCTAGCGCTTTGGAGCGACCTAGAACCCCGATCTAGAACTTGGTCTAGAACCACCGAGCAACCTGGAAACAGATCTAGCACACACTCCAGACCCATCCAAGTGGCCGGAGACCTTAGCTAGACACACACATCCACTGCCACCAAGCCAAACAGCTCCACGATTCGATTCACACCTGCTCTAACAGTCACTGCACCAACACCACTCCAGCTCTACAAACAAACAACCCCCCAACCCAGCCTCTGGAACGGACTCAGGCTCTGGACCCACCCGCATACCACTCGCAGCCAGGAAAGGACCTTTCAGCTTCAGTCAGGAAAACACTTGAAATATGGTTCAAGTGTCTTCATTGGCACAGGCTGACATGGCTAGCTCGCTGCCTTGCTTTACAGGACAGAGCAGGGGGTTCCCTGAATGGGTTTCTCACATTTTTGCCAGCACAGCTGCCCGTCACACTGGAGGCGACTGCGTGTTTTATCGAAATCTCTTCTTTCCTTTTCTATTTTAGCTTATTTCACTTCGGGGGGTTTAAGGTGCTTCTTTTCGCTACACGTCTATCTCCATGACGCTCTCCTGAGGTCTCCCACTTTTCACACTCACTCATTCCTAACATTTGCACACTGCTTTTTCTGACTATTCTTACTCTCAAGCTTTACAGCGCTGCACCTGCTCGCAACTGCTGGGATAGGACTTAGCTTGACGCTTGCTCACTGGCCCTGATACCTTTCTTCACAACCCTGCAGAACACCAAGTCTCTCACAACACCTCACATCACACTCTTACCTGGCACTGCTTTCAGCCTTTCTTCTGTTGCTCATGGAGCTGCTCTTTGCACTTCGCATCTACGATGGACATTCCATTGCTAAGTGCACCTGCTTTCAATTACGCTCTCATGTTCGGGATCAACAGAGCTTTCCTTTTGCACAGCGTTCTTCACTTCCCCTCTCCCCTTCCCTGCTGCCCTCTGCACTCAGACCTGCTAACCACTTGCGAATTACATAGGGATGCAAATTAACATGTCATGACAGCTGACATCACCCTTTTACGTAGGACTGCTTTAAGGCTTTATTCTATTGCAAACAGAACTACTGTTTTCACTTTGGATCTAGGATGGGCATTCCATTTCAAAGTGCAGCTGCTTTCAATTATGCGCTCATGTTCTGGGTCAAGAGGATGGAAATTAAGGATGGAAATTAACACCTTAGGCATTTGACACCCCTCTGGACTTAGACTACTTCACTAAGGCCTCTGACAACGCATCCCACAGCATTCTCCTGGACAAGCTGCACCTCATCACCTGGATGGCTGTAGCTGCCAGGGAGAAACAACTGCCGAGGGCCGGGACACAACAGTTGTGGTGAACGGAGACAAATCCATTTGGCGCCTGGTCATGAGCACTGTTCCCCACAGCTCAGTATTGCGGACAGTTCTGTTTCATCTCTTTATCAATGATCTGGATGAAGGGATTCAGTGCACTCTCAGGAAGTTGGCAGATGACACCAAGTTGGATGGGAGTGTTGATCTGCCTTGAAAGTATGACTCGAAAATTAACTCCCAAAAATTAGAATTCACACTGAATGCCTGAAATTAGTATTTCAACACTCCCAAAATACATCAGTATTTGTTCCTGCTTATCACAAACGTTAATAAAGGCAAAGAAGAAAAATAATTTTTGCTCTGTTGCAATAGAAAGACACATTTAAAGTTTACACTCTGAGATCTACAGAAGTTCTTTTACAAAATAAAGTTCCAGAAATCATTAGAATACGTTTGACTGTCTTTTCACACTTTTTAGTTGCTTCCTTGTTTTCTTTCTTTTTTTTTTTTTTAATAATTGCTTAAAATCAAGCAAAGATCTATAAAATTAGTTCTTGAGATAAGCATGTATCAGAGATTTAATTCAGGTCAGACACAAAATCATTGTTGCAAGTATTAATTTTTTAAGTCTTACAGATCTTGGGTATTGCAAGTATCAGCCAGTCAGTCAGCAAAACTGTACTGATGAGCCATCCCAAAGAGGACAGGAGAGGGAGGCTACAAAAACATTGTAAAAAGGGTTGTCTGTTACTGCTTGCAATTTAGTCTCCATATTTTCCATCTGACTTTGTCAATCCTGTGCCTATGCAATGTATGCAGACAGAAAAACAAACAAACTTTCCTTTCACTGTGGCTTCATCTATACTGGAAACAAATTTAATCTCTCACACTAGTGAGTTGCTGACAAAGAAGCCTTCACAGTCAGAGACTGGACTATTTCTGTAACAAAAATATTGCTAAAATGTAGGTACCAAAGTAAGTTAGAAGAAATTGATGAAATAATGCTTCAGATACACACTAACTTTAAAGAAATAGAAATATAGAGAGAGGGTTTCTATATCTTAATAACATGCAAGTTCTTAAAAGTCTTATTAGGTCTCATGTAGATTAAAACCAGTGACTATTAATCAATTTATCATATGCAGTGACTACTTAGAGAATAATGGGCTGAGAAAAAGGACAAATCTTAAAGTCTATGTCATATAAAACTCAAGCAGTCTTATTCATTTCTAGAGAGATGGTGAAGATAAAATGCTGTTCTACAAAAATCATTTTAAGGCCAAATTATTCTAGTCAAATTAATCCCAGAAGTAACTGTTCATTTCACTGGAAACGCACCAGAATTGTATTTAGCCTATAGAGTCCAATGAAATAAGTAGGAGTATTTCAACCTGACTTAGGCATGCGTTATATAAAGCTGTACACTATTCACTTACAGAGCGGAGAACTTAATCTCCATATCAATTACATGGAGATAATTTATTTTTATATCAGTTTTTTTGGTGTGTTTTTTTTTTTCTTTTTTTTTTTGGTTTGCTTTTTAGTTTGTTCATTTTTTTTTTCCAAAGTCTTGTTCCAAAATCAATTACAGCTGTAGAGGAATAAAAGCACAAAACTCTGATGCAAAACAAGCCCACAGAAGTTTATTCCTCTAAAACTGCTAGGCCATATCCTGTTTGTTTTCATACAGCCCTAAGTCAGAAATCGTTCCACTGAGCCTTTACAGAATTCTTTGGTTTAAGGAATTTAGCAGAACACTACCAGAATGTTATAGAGCTTAGAGGCACAGCCTACAACATTTTACAGATAATTGTATTCCTACCACAGAGCTCTATCCAAAAAGCTTAAGAAACATAGAAAGGTATTATTCCCTAAAAATTGACAGAAATTAAGAAAGTAATTTATGTAAAACTGAACAGAATACTTAATGGCAAGTTTACGCTAATGGCAGAGAATAGGCAAAGCCTGACACAGCTGGCCAGTATAAAATAAACCCATCACAATTTCTGAGTAAGTCTGAATGAGCAGAACAATCTCATACCGGATTTTATCCAGGGTGGAAGGTCTCCAAATGGTATTTTTATACTGTCTAACCAGAATCTTGTCTTCTTTTTGTGTCTTGCAAAATTTTTTCTGTGTTTTAGTCCCCTGATTTTTGTCCACTGAAAATGTCCATCACATCTTGTTTTCCTGACTTTAGCCAGGTAGATTGCAACTGGGAATTAATTTCTGGATGATCCTTTATTTTTCACCATAACCAGCACATAGATAAGGGAAGTGAAACATGCACAAAATTGTCTCAGTTAACCACACATTTAAGGTAAGTTCTCAGTAAATTAACCTGCACCAAAGTCCATGCCTCAGTAGCTAAAGGAATGTGCATAAACCACTGAACAGCATCAGGAAGTTTGTCTTTTCAAGGTGACGGATAACTCTTGCTCAGGCTGTCTGATGGTGCTCAGCAATTTTCTCCTCTTTTTCTCAAACAAAAGGTGTTGATCACTTACATACACTATAATTTAAAATTCCTAAGATCTCTGACTGACAGATCACTTACTAGTCCATCTGGAAATCAATCTGGCTTTAAGTATCCTGGAACCAGATTTCAGGAAAGGTGAAAATTCTAGTGAAATAGTGATAAATGGTATATGTTCTTGATACTGTTGAAAGAAATAATTAGTACAGCGCACTTCAGAGAGACTGTTGTTTGGGCGAACAGTACAGATTGCTGAGACTGCTCAGAGAAACATATGGGTACACTTTCTTGCTTGGACATTATAATGGAAAAGTACTCCATTGCTGAGCAAACATCAAGATTTCAGAGATTTTCTTTATTAAGTTATTAAGTAGCATTTCTTACTTGCGCTTATGAAATATACGTTACATCAAAACCTCCTAGTTCCATCTTCAGAATAGGTCTTATCATATACGTGTATGTGCAAATACTGTTTCAGTGTTCATGAACATTTGCATAGTCAGCTGAATATTAACAACTAAGGAGAATTTCTAAAACATATTTGTTCTGAAGAAGCAAGTTTACCTATGGAAACTACAGCAATACTGTATTCTCTTTTCAGCATAAAACAAAGCAATAAAAAGGAACTGAAAAAAACCAATGTCTTAAATGCTAGGTTATGGCACTTACAAGCTATAATATCTATAAGCTATACTATCTATATTCCCTCTTCATGTTGCTTTCCAGAGCATATAAATCTTTCCCATGCTATGCCTTCCTGCATAAGCTCAAGTTTTTTGTTAGAAAAGCAACTTCTTGCTACAACAATGAAACAAAAAAATAGCTCTGGTCATTTGCTGTTACTCTCAGCCCACTGCCTTTGCCCCACCAAGTTTCTATTAATATTTTTTACTATTTTTCTAAGGTAATATTGGAAAAAATCATTAACAGGTGTCTTGTTGTGTAGTAGCATCTGTGATGCATGAATAAAGAAAGAGACATTTTCAGACTAGACTAAAGGATATTTCTGTTTGCCATTGGTTAATTTGAATTTATTAAAAAATGGCTTACTTACTAAAGCCCATGGTTAGAAGCCACAGTGACATGTGGTCAGTGTAAGTCGCTAAGAGGAAATGGTTTTTGTTATCAGAATTGGTTCAGTGTATTTGTAACTGCTCAGAGGTTTGGAAGCCCTTCTATAGGTCACACTTTTCCTAACGACACTTCAAGTTACAACTTCTATATCTGCATTTTAAAAATCAAGCTTCTAATCTATTAATAGTGAGCAGACTGCTCCTGCTTCTTACCTGTAAGATTTTCATCTGGAATAGTGGAAATGCTAAAGGCAAGCAAATGTGCCAGAGATAACCTGCAGAATCAGGGATCTTCATTTCACAGACTTAAGCAGGTTTTAAGGTAAGGATTTTTACTTCTTAATCAATTTATTCAATTCCAATTAAATTAAAAAAGGCAGAGTTAATACCAGTAAGCTGAAAGCTAGATATGTCCTGAAACCCATGCAAATGTACCCCAGGTGACGAAACTGGAATTTATTAATTCCCTCAAAAAAACCCAAACAAACAAACAAAACTGCCAAACCAATACCAATTACTTACTATCTAATAGTTACTATACAGCGAAATCTAAAGAAAGCTTCTACAAAATCAAATCTAAGTGTTAATCACCCAGGCATTTAATGACAAGATGTGCAAAGACTACCCTTGGATATAACCTCTAACATAACTAAAACAAGTGATAAACCTGAAGATACCTTGCTGGCATGAGGAGGTAGAAGTACCATACATTCTACTTAAGTACTTACATGCATAGGAAACCATTCTGCCATAACTATTAAAGATGGCGAGCGCTGGTGCCTTGAACAGGACTACAGCAACTAGGTGTGCCTACACTCCAGTTTTAGGGCTATCGGGCAGGTAGCAAGGTGGACAGCGTCTCATGCCAGATGCCTCAGTTTCCTCCACCATAAAATGAAGGGCTTATTCATCTGCTTCGCAGAGAAATCTGTGAATATAATGCACTTCAAAATAGTCAGTCTTTACGGATGCACTAAAGGTGCAGAGAAGAATTTCCATAATTTCCAGGGTTGCCTGAAATCAAGAAGATGGAAAGAGCCACAGTGTCTTTTTGTAACAGAGAGAATGGAAAGTACTCAGGTCTGTGGCTAACAGTGGAATCCATTCTCATCATTTGCAAGAGACATAGAAAATTAGGTTTATGAAAATAGGATGATGAGATGTAAAAGTATAGAAACTTAAGAGAAATAATTGCCACCATAAAATATTGCCTTTTTTTTTTTTTTTTTAACTTTCCCTGAATATTTCTTAATACTATTGAAAATTTACTCAGATATTTTTGGACAACCATGTGAGCTGGGAGGACATCAAGACAAACAGCATGTTTTGACATGTGCTGAGTGACTAGAGACCTATTTGTTGTATTTCTCCATACACCTAAGCAGCAGAGATTCTGCATTCCATTGGCACAGTCTCTCTAGTACCTTGTGCCAAGTAGACTTACAGTGTTGTACCATTAATAACTTTTCTGTAGTAGGCACTTATGCTTTTTAGCACACCTACCATGTGGACATATGGTCTATTGCATGAGCTCCAATTTTTACCTACCAGGAAAATACTTTTTTTTTCCCCCTCGTGGATCCACAGATCAGAAATTTTCTCTCATATTTTCACATGTAATTGCCTGAATGTACACTTAAGTATTGGTGCAAATCACCCACTGGGCAAACTGAAGGAAAATGTCTCTTTTCCTGGCCTTGTCCTGAAGAGCAGCACAGTAATGCCAGCTGGTTATTGATAAAAATCAGTGCTAGATTTGCCTCAGTCCCTGCTTCCACTTTAAAAATGTGCGGTCAAGCTTTCCAAGGTTGACTCGACTTCAGGCTTGGGACCATTGCCATATTATGCTGTTACCGGCATTTTTTTAGAATCATAGAATCATTTCAGCTGGAAGAGACCCTCAGGATCATCAAGTCCAAGCGTAACCTAACCTAACTCTAGCACTAAACGATGTCCCTAAGAACTTCGTCTAATCACCTTTTAAACACTTCCAAGGGGGCAAGTGAACAATGGCATGAACATGACAAAGTGAAAACAGTAGTTCTGTTTGCAATAGAATAAAGCCTTAAAGCAGTCCTACGTAAGAGGGTGATGTCAGCTGTCGTGACATGTTAATTTGCACCTCTATGTAATTCGCAAGTGGTTAGCAGGTCTGAGTGCAGAGGGCAGCAGGGAAGGGGAGAGGGGAAGTGAAGAACGCTGTGCAAAAGGAAAGCTCTGTTGATCCCGAACATGAGAGCGTAATTGAAAGCAGGTGCACTTAGCAATGGAATGTCCATCGTAGATGCGAAGTGCAAAGAGCAGCTCCATGAGCAACAGAAGAAAGGCTGAAAGCAGTGCCAGGTAAGAGTGTGATGTGAGGTGTTGTGAGAGACTTGGTGTTCTGCGGGGTTGTGAAGAAAGGTATCAGGGCCAGTGAGCAAGCGTCAAGCTAAGTCCTATCCCAGCAGTTGCGAGCAGGTGCAGCGCTGTAAAGCTTGAGAGTAAGAATAGTCAGAGAAAGCAGTGTGCAAATGTTAGGAATGAGTGAGTGTGAAAAGTGGGAGACCTCAGGAGAGCATCATGGAGATAGACGTGTAGCGAAAGGAAGCACCTTAAACCCCCCGAAGTGAAATAAGCTAAAATAGAAAAGGAAAGAAGAGATTTCGATAAAACACGCAGTCCCCTCCAGTGTGATGGGCAGCTGTGCTGGCAAAAATGTGAGAAACCCATTCAGGGAACCCCCTGCTCTGTCCTGTAAAGCAAGGCAGCGAGCTAGCCATGTCAGCCTGTGCCAATGAAGACACTTGAACCATATTTCAAGTGTTTTCCTGACTGAAGCTGAAAGGTCCTTTCCTGGCTGTGAGTGGTATGCGGGTGGGTCCAGAGCCTGAGTCCGTTCCAGAGGCTGGGTTGGGGGGTTGTTTGTTTGTAGCGCTGGAGTGGTGTTGGTGCAGTGACTGTTAGAGCAGGTGTGAATCGTGGAGCTGTTTGGCTTGGTGGCAGTGGATGTGTGTCTAGCTAAGGTCTCCGGCCACTTGGATGGGTCTGGAGTGTGTGCTAGATCTGTTTCCAGGTTGCTCGGTGGTTCTAGACCAAGTTCTAGATCGGGGTTCTAGGTAGCTCCAAAGCTCTAGATCGGGTTATAGACTGTGTTCCAAAGCACGGTTCTAGGTCGCTCGACAGTTCTAGAGCGTGTTCTAGAGTGTGTTCTAGAGTGGGTTCTAGGTAGCATGAAAGGCCGGGTTCTAGATCAAGTGCTAGAGCAGGTCCCAGGCCACTCAAAGAAGTTCTAGACTGTGTTCTAGGTCGCTTGAAAGTTCTAGATCGGATTTTGGCTTGCCGAGCATGTCTTTGGACCGTGTTCCAGTCTGTGTTGTGGACCACGTTTTATAGTGTTTTTCTAGAGTATTTCTGTGTTTCCAGGGTGCATTACTAGGTCGCCTTGGTAGTTCCAGGCCGGGTTTCTAGTTCACTTGGTGGTTCTAGATCGGGTTCTAGGTAGCTCAAAAGTTCTAGATCGGGTTCCAGGTTGCCAGCCTGGTCTAGACTGGGTTGCAGAGTCAACATATGGTTCTGGAGAGGGATCATGTTCTGAGAGGGGGTGGCCCTAGAATCCACTAAAGGGAAAAAGTTAAAAAGATGGACAATTGCTGGGGTGGTTTGAGGGGAAACATTGCAGGGCTGTCCTTCACTTCAGCCATTGCCGGCACTTTGGGGGATCTCCTTTCACTATGTCCGTACCTCTGATTCCCTCACACATCTTTTCACTTCAGCTCTGATCATCTCCATGGTTTCAGAGGTCTCAGGATTTTTCCTAGACTTGACAAGTCTACAAACATGTCCTGACTAGAACAGAAGACAACGACCTGCGCTTCTGGACTCTTTCCAAAACTCTGCTTTACTTCAATCACTCAGTTCTTACCTCTTCATCTTCCTCTAAAATAGACACAGCTTTTTGAACATTGCCGAGAATCTCAGAAGCATTTCCTCACTTCTATACCAGCTCTTTGTACAAGGAAATTCACACCATGGTAGCAAGAAACTCTGTCTGAATGCTACAAACTGCTTTCTCTCCAGATTTTAACACAGCCTGATTCTTTCTTTCATCTATAGCAATGCAACACTTGTTCAAGTTGTATACTGAGAATATCCAAGCCAAACCTTTGCTCCTGTGTTCTAGGTCACTTGAAGGTTCTAGATTAAGTTCTATATTGAGTTCAAGCTCGCTTGAAGGTTCTAGATTGGGTTCCAGAGTCGACATATCGTTCTGGAGAGGGACTGTGTTCTGAGAGAGGCTGGTCCTAGAGTCTAGTAATGGGCAAAATACGAGCTCCACTGATATCAGCTGCCAGTCAAAAATTCTGGTTTGATTACTTGTTATTTATTCTTTCTTCTCGGTGTACTTAGAATTGCATTCAAAATGAATAATAAGAGAATCATCCTGCAAAATAAGGTATCACAGAGAAGTCTGGCTTCAGAAATTATATCGGATATTACTACAATATTTCTCCCCAAACTTCCTTTTCACATTAATATATACGCCTCGCAGTTACAGACGTGGTCTCTGCCTTCTGACAACAACCCAGCTCAGAACAGCCCAGGTGTTTGAAACAAACCGTTCATAACACAGTGCATGAAAGCAGCCAGCTGGCTTCACCACAGTCCTTTTTGTAACATGAGCCTTAAGTAAGAACACAACTCAGTACAGCCAGATTCTGGTCATAAGGCACTTAATTCCTTTAAGAGATGGATATGTAGAAGAAAGAAACTAAGTAAAGATATTGATTTCTATCTGAAAGTACAGCACGAATTGGCTCACAACAATGGGAGCTATATAGCCAAGGAAATAATTTTGTTACAGTGGAATTGTGAGAGCTCTACCTTTTCATTATTTGAACAATGACTAACAGTTCAGGGAGAGAAATAGTAAGCATGGTTTGATGTTTGGTGCTAATATTTTTTTAAATAGCTAAGTAGATTAAAATTGGACTATGGACAGTTAAAGAACTTGGGAGTCTAAAATAATGCAGAAGTTTTAGGTGGAATACAGAGGCTTATTTTTAACTCAAACACACAAAGTGACTGCCTACAATGATGTTTTTATATTATTTCAGTTTTTTTAAAAGAGTGGAATTGCCCCAGAGAATATATCTTTGGCAACTCATTTAATGAAGTGTCCTACGAATTTAATAATAATAATAAAAATAACTTACTGCTTTACCTACAAAAAGTTGCAGGTTTCCAGACACTGACAAAAAGATTCACAATATCAACTCATTGGAGTACTTTATTTGGACTTTAAAATAATCACTAAGGTGTTCTTCAAGACTTGTGTTCCTCAAGACTTATTATTTTATGCTGTCAGTCCAAATACTTACACGTTTGGGGAGGAAGTGTTAGTAAAGTTTTAGTTAAAAAAACCAAAAAAACCAAAGAAAACAAACAAAAAACCAAACCCCCAAAAAACCAACAAAAAATGACTGCAGCCTATTTTAAAATTTGATGTGAAAAAGTACTTTTGTGAACTTAGTAATTTTTTTTTTTTTGACAAATCTGTTTATATCAGTTCCAACAAAACATTAGTATTAATAACGAGGTGGAATATCTGTGCCCATAGAAAGAGGCATCATGCTGTGACACACTATCTTGTTTGCCTTTCATCACTGAGAATATTAATCTCAGTACAGCTCCTGCTGGGATAAAGATTTATAGTTTCTCAGATTTTGGAAGCAGTTAATTAAGCAGCTGTACTAACTGAGTTTCAGTAAACAAATCCCAGAACATTTTGCAAAATGAAAAGTAAAGCCCCATACTCAAATTTCTGGTTCCAACTGGAGCAACTAGAGCTGCCTGAGAAGAAAATAAGCCCATTTCTAGACATGAAATGACCCATGTACTTCACAGAGTCCCATTCTCCCACAGCACTTTCCTAGCTAAATACCAGGACAGACAGGGATAAGACTAGAACCAAAGAAACTTCTTACCTCCTTGGAGCATGCACTTGGAAAGAAAAGATCCTGTTTGATCCACAATTAGCAAGGGCAGGAGAACTAGATTCAGAGGCACATACTGGAGAGGGCTTCCCTAGCTGTCCAGAAGTAAGAAAAAGATCTTTTATTCCCTCGAGAGGCCCAGGAGTAACTGTTGGGCTAAAGACGAAGCTTAGGATACTTTGTACGTGTTCCCCCTGTTTATGAAGTGGTGTGTGGTGTCCCGAACGGAAGAAAGGAGGAGCTGGGAAGGTTGATATCTTTAACCTCTCTTCTTGCTTTGTTTGGTAGCTAATAGATTAAAACTGCTAAATTGACTGAAGTCCTTGTTTGTGACTATAAACAAGGCATCTCCTGGAATTGCCCCCACAGGCAAACTCAAAGGATTTTCTTTACTGCTTCTTCTCTCTAGGTTCTTGGTCCCAGAGTAATGAGATGAAGAGGAAGGTGAGTAGTGGCTACTTAAAGCCCCACCAAAAAGATGGGTTGTGCTCTGCCAGATGTCAGAGTAGGCACGGTTAATGTGTGGGCTTCAGCAGGAATGTTGCACCAATAAGGGCTTTTTTCTTTTCTTTTTTTTTTTAAAATGATACTACACTGGAGTTTGCAGTTCAAAGCTGGTGGGCAGAAGCAAATACTGTTAGCCTCCTCTCATTAAATTGTTCATGTTTGCTTAGATCTTTGAGGAATTTAACCATTAGCAATAACACCCAGCTAATGTTGTAGTACTCAAACAAGCTCCTGCTCTCTGATATTAACTAGAGAGAACTATCTTAATAATATTGTATTAAAAAAAAGAAAAAACCAAACCAAAACAAACTCTTCCCCTCAGAAGTTCTGTTCTAATATCCCTAAAGGTAACAATATGTACAACAGACATGTTACCGTTGTGCTAAGATGAACAAGAGCCCATTTTTTTTCTAAATAAAAAGGCAGAGTTACTCTGACCTGTTAAATGATAAGGTGCAAAAAAAAAAAAAACAAAACCAACACAAAAACAAAAACCAAAACAACCTGTCTCACTCCAAAATTTTGGAGACATTGTATTCTCTGTTATTAGCTTGCTTCGGGAAAAGGAAAAAGAGAGCATTCTGAGGGGATCTGGGTCTGGAAGATGGGGAAAGTCTGGGACACGAAGGAAGAACACTAGATTTTAAAAAACTGACAGCCTATCCTAAAGCCTCCTGTCATACGAACACCTCCAAATCCGTGGGTTTCTATTAAAAAAAAAAAAATCTTAAGTTTTCACCATGTTAAGTTGGTGGTTTGTAAAATTATCCTTAATTTAGTTTGATTTTCAAAAGCCAAAAAATATTGTTTGCTTTTACTAATCAAACCAGAATTCTTAACTGTGATCTCCTCTGGTGATCAAGAAATGTGTTCACATAAACTCTCACTGAGTTCTGAAAAGTCTGATGTATATGATTTATATGCAAATAGGGCTGCCTGCTTGGATCAGTCAATGTTGAACAGAGCATCAGCATCAGCAACATGCAATCAGAGCATGTTGAACACTACGCTGTTTGTACTGCATACAAGGAAGGAAATCCTCTGCAGCAGAGACAGAATATCGTAAAGTTTCAGCTTCCATAGCTTCCTGTAAAAAGTCATTTACTGACTATAGATACCTTTAAAACAGAGTATGTTGGTCACACCCACTGGTCTATAATAGGCAAGCAGTTTCATAATCCATGGAATACAAGTAGAGGACTGGAGAGCAGAACTTTCTGTCTGGGTGTTTTTTCTGGAATGTTTTCACAGTACCGTTGCAAATAGGACAAGTCAGAATCATACAAGAGCCACAGCTGTTTGCACATGCATCGGGATGGATGCTTTTAATGGGCATTAAATTTTCTACAAACGCAGAAACATGGCCAAACCTGTAGAATATATGATTACATTTCTATTGCATTTCCTTTGTTCTGCCAAAATCAGACTAGTGAACCATTTAATAGGCCTGGCAAAATAAGTACAGATAATTACTGAGGCTACTTGTTTTGAAGAAATGTTATACGATATCTTTTTGAAAGCTACGGCATATGAGAAAGATTTCAAGATAATGACTCATAACTGTTGTCATTTACTGTAGCCTTAATTAATATGCTTGTTTTGCTAGCTCAAGTAGTATTCAGGAGACAAAACCCGACAAATTTGTTCATAGCAAGATAAGCAGAGAACAGCATATCCAGGATTTATTTCCTAGAGTGTCAAAAAAAATGACAGCTCCTTGCTGTTCCCTGCCAGCTTCTGCTTTACGACTTCAGAATTATCTACAAACAGTAATTGAGAAAGTTTCATAGCAACTCTGCCAAGAAAAGAAACTACCTGTTCCATCACACAGAAAAACGCAGTGATCTTTGCCCCAGAATAAAATGGCAAACCCCTGATTTCTAAAGGGGGAATTGTTAAAATAGAAAATTAAAGCCCAAATATGCTATGACAGAACGAAATTTTACAGTTAAAAATTTCACTAGGGCATAATGATAAAATAGAAAACAAAAATCAGAAAAAGGGGGTTTGGTTGTTTTGTTTGGGTGTGGGATTTTTCCCCTTAATTTTTCTTTTCACACTCTAATATTCCTTCAGCATAATTAGAAAGCACCTTAGCTTTGTCCCTTAAACAGGGTACCTTTAACTGAGCGGTGACAACAAATTTGAAGTTCATTAATGCTGCTGGTTCCTACAACATATACTTTACAAACCTGTTGTGCAAATATTGATCTATTAAAATGCAATTCCTCCGCGGCTCCCGGGTGGAATGCCACAGTGCATTCATTACAGTCAATATAGGGAAGACACTCCAACAGGGAGATCTGTGATCTCAAAACAACACACATACGATACAGCCTCACATCATTTACACAACGTCCAAACTGTATGTTGTAAGTCTTGAGGAAGAGAGGGTATTACTGTAGCTCTTGTTCAAGTTAAGAATCTTCCAGAGTTAATCACTTAATAAATAAATCAGCTTGATGTGATCAGCCTTGAGTGAGAAAGGATTTAAGACAGAAAGTGAAGCTATGGCTAGTTATCTACAGACAAAACAGTGTTGGACATTACATTGCTACAGGACTTCAGAATATGCCTAAGTGCTTTGCTGGAATAGGGCCTAAAGATGAAAAATCTTTGCTAACACTGATCTGTCTTAGCTGAAAGTCATCAGACTGACTTTGGAGCATTTACTTTGCATTCTAGCATGAGATAATGATTGAAGCATCTGATGCTAATTTTAGTCCTACTTCTGACTTTCCTGTGGTTTTGTGGGGTTGAGTCAGAATGGTGATGCTATACCAAAATAGAATTTTGTAGCAGAATTCAGCTGTGCTCTGTTTTACACAGGAGAAAATATTTAATGCAGAAGTACTGTGCATGCTTGGTAAGTGGTAAATCTATTTAACAGAAGTTAAATTGTATTAAACACAAAACCCATTAATATTTCTTAGGCTACAGAGAACAAAAAGGCTTTATGGGCATCATTCCAGTTCCAGTGCAAATGGCAGATAAAGGTGTGAGAGCTCCTAACCCAACAAATGCAGAAAACATCCATTCACATATCACCTCTCTCAAAACAACTGTTTTCAATAACATGAGCTATGCTTTATGTAAATGGATGTTTAGGAGCAAAAGTACAAAGCAATGCTTGTTCAGGATCTGATGTATCATTTTTCACATACAGGAGAGAATGTTTTCTCCTTGTTTCCTTCTCTCTCACTTTTTTTCCTTTCTCTTTATAGAGCAAGGAAGAGTGTCATGTCAATTCTAAATTTTTAACCAATATATCTAAAAACTAAAGCCATAGTACTACTTTAGTTAAAGCATTACTCACAAGGGCCTCTGGGTGCAGGAGAAAAAAAATAAGGCTCATAGATTTAATTTTATGCAAGTTCTTCATTGAATTGCAGATACATACAATCTGGTTTAAATCAGTGAAGGAGGGGAGCTTGAGTAAGCAATCAGGCTCCACTCCTGCACGTTAATGAATACCCCATAGATTAGACGGATATCCAAGAAAAGACTATAAAAATTATATTGCTTTTATTATTTAGAAAAATTCCCTGACACAATGTAATGCAATATCATTTCAGCAGAACAGCTAATTCCTTGGGAAGCAGAACAGTTATATCACAACACGCATCTCACCAAATACTTACATAAGCAAGAAGTATAAGACTATTTCTGTAAGCCTTTAAGCCAGGGAGGCTCTACTTCTTCCTGAGATATTGGCTCTGGCACAAGGTACAGCAAAAGACCATCACAGTTCATGCACTTGGCATTTTTCCCCTGTACTTAGAACCAGATATTGTTGTCATATTACTAAAGAACACCTTTTAAAGAAGGAAGCAAACTATGTGTATAAGGGCAAAAAAAAAAAAGCTTTCTTAGAAACTTTCCTACCATTCTAAATTTTTAAGACATAGATCATTAAAGCAAACAAACAAATTCCCAATCAACTTTTACATAGTTTTAAATATTTTTTCACAGGACTCTTTAACATTTATGTTAACTCTTTTCTTTATATCAGGTTTTTTTCAAAGTTTATCTGAACAAGAGGTATTCATCATAACTATTGGTGCAGTGCCATTTCTAAGGTCTCATATCTGTGATCACTAAAGAGAATGGGAAAATTCCTATTAATATTATTGGTGCTGTGTCAGACAGAGACTTATATGCCAGCTAATTCAGTGGCATTGCTATAAAATGTAAAGAATTTTTTTAAAGCTATTCTGTGCCTCAGTTTGTCAAACGGGCATATTCACCGTTAGTATCACAGGTTAAGTACCCCAGAACTGCTTGATCTGAATTGTACTTTTGCCACTTCTGAGTGGCCTATGAGGAAACTCTTAGCTTCTCAAATATATTTTCCATAAAGGTTCTATAACTATTTCTTGGTATTGTGACGTGTAAAAAAAAAAAAAAAAAAGACATAAAATATTTATAACATGGGTTTCTATAATCTCACGGAGATTAAATTGTGCAACCTTGGGATTTCCTTTAATTTAACAGGTAGAATTATATTCTCAGTGAAAACACAGACACAAGATTTTACTTTCTATGAAAAAAGTTTTTTGGGATGTGGTTGGGGGGAACATTTCTTATCGATTTGAATACTTGTGAAAAGAAAACACGTAAGGGGTAATAAAACAGTCAAGCAAATTACTTAAAAAAAATCAAAATAATATTAATGAAAAATGGTTTACAGTATTCTTACTGCGCTTTTTTAAATGGAGCAGAGGAGGTTAGAAAGGTAACCAAAAGTGTTTCAAAATAGTTATTAGATAAAACATAATATATAAAGATGTGAAGTACCTCAGCTTTGTTTAGCAGATGGAGATTAACTCCCGAAAGAGCAGTATGAACTCAACTGCTAAGAAAAGCACGATAATTTATTCTGTTCTGAACTCCCTGCTGCCACGGCTCGACTGCTGCGAATAGCTGAGCTGCCACCCTGCCCCGCTCTGCAACCTGCAAGGCAGACCCACTGGTGCACTGCACATCCCTCTACCCGCTTTGTGACAAGAAGATAATATTCATTACTCTGTGGGTGCAGAACTTAAAGTTCATTCGTGTGCTGTTTGCACTTCTGACTGTATCAGAAACTGTAGTGATCTAACGGAGAATTTGTACTATGACAAAGCAATTTCTACGTGTCTTTTCCTCTGACAGACCTTATGTACGACAGAGTCAGTTTTAAGCTGACCTGTTCTTGTTCCACTGAGCTGGACATGCTTCTTATGGTAAAAGTGCACAAGTATTCCATCCCCCAGGAGAAATTTGAAAAGAAGAGAGTTGTTCAGTCTTCTTCTAAACAGAGGTTTACTTGTTTATTCCTTCATCTAGGGACTTAGTGTCATTTAAGAAACCATAGAAATGAAACCATGTTGAACGCAAGGGGTTAAAGATTTTCAGCTTACAGCAAATTCTAAGTTCTGAAGCTCCTAGAGAAGCACAGCAAATTAAATGACATGAAGTAGTATTACACCTTGTTGCTATCTGTTTATTCTGATTCAAACACTTCTGAAATCTGTATACATGTCCTGGTTTTGGCTGGGATGGAGTTGATTTTCTTCCTAGTAGCTGGTGTTGTGCTGCGTTTTAGATTTGGTATGAGAGGAATGTTGATAATGTCCTGCTGTTTTGGTGGTTGTTAAGTAGTCAGGAAATTTTTAGCTTCTCATACTTGGCCTGCCAGTGAGAAGGCGGGTGGTGCACAAAGAGCTGCGAGGGGGCACAGCCAGGACAGCTGACCCAAACTGGCCAAAGGGCTATTTGATACCATATGACATCATGCTCAGTATATATTTGAGGATGAAGAAGGAACGGAGGAATGTTCAGAATGATGGTGTTTATCTGCCCAAGGAACCGTTACACATGATGGAGCCCGGCTTTCCTGGGGATGGCTGAACACCTGCCTGCCCAAGGGAAGGAGCAAATTAATTCCTTGGTTTGCTTGTGTACGGAGTTTTTGCTTTACCCATTAAACTTCTATCTCAGCCCACATGTTTTCTCACTTTTACTCTTCCAAGTCTCTCCCCCATCCTGGGGGTGAGTGGTTACAAGGTGCTTTGTTGCTGGCTGGGGTTAAACCACAACAATAGATTAAACTGATTTAGAGAACAAATATATATATATTTTTAAAATCCAGCTAATGTAGGGAGGTTATAATAAACAACTACCATAATAAATGCTGTCATAATAAATAATAGCAAGCCATGAGTAAGTAAAGTAACCTAACTGCTTCATAAATGTTTAAAGTTAAATTCTGAGCCTACTGATCTTCCAGTTCACCTTTGAGGTAATTTTTCCTGAGTTACTTCATGTACCGGAAACCAAATATATGCATATAGGCAACATGAGAAAACCTCAATGTTTTCGAGAAGCATAGACACCACAAACATTAATCCATTTCTACTGTGCAGCTGATGAAATAAAATTTAATTCTTAAGCATCACGGTCTTTAAGGGCAGAGGTTACAGAGATCACAGATATTGAATGTGAAGTCTTTGGAAGTTTGGGGCTGTATCTGCTACAAGTGCAATTGAACAAAAGCCAGTTAAATGAGTCCTAAAAATTTAAAATAGATGAGAATCTGAAATCCTGGACCTCTGGATCATGGATGTTCACACTTAAGGACTCTACATTGAGCTTGTTTCTGGTAGTTAAATAAGCAATATAAAGAACACATTGCTAACAAATGTTTCTATACGCCACTTTTGGCACTGAACTCACCAGGCCCAAATGTTTTGGGGTTTTTTTTTCCCCTCAAAAATGGATTATTAATGTGGTATTTAATTTCAAAGGGAGGAAGGTAAACTTCTTTTGGGCTCCATGCACAATTTTCTTCTCCGGCACCAAATATGCATTGGAAATTCAACAGCAGTGCCACTCGGCACTCTTGCAAGTAGTGACAAATAACATCTGCAAGGGAAATGGCAGGGAAAATAAGACAGAATGTAATTACTTGCATTGGAATCTGGCCAAGATATTCCAATTAGCAACAGGATGATGAGAAAAATCTTGTCACAAAATCTGAAGCCAAGTAACACCTGGAGTGCACTTTTTGCCAGGCAGATGCAATATCAAAAGCTGGAGGATAGTAGCAGCAGCCAGAGAGTTAAACAAGACTGATTCTAACAGCAGGTGGATGCCACTTGTAAGAATACGCACAGGATACCTGCTGAAGGATGCAGCAAACCACCTCGAGGTGTTGCTCAAGTGTGAAGGGGAGGAAAATCAGTTTCTGGACAAAACAATTAGAACACATTGTGATGCGGCTGGTGACTTCTGCTCCAGGAAGTGTAGGAAAAGAAGGCGGCAAAAGTTGCCAAGTGTATGATAATCTAAGTTTTTCTCGATGCGTTAGGTTCATGACACTTTCCAGAAGTGACTGAATAATCACAGAAACTGCTTCTGGCTTTGTTCACTACGACTTAATGAAATAACATTTATTTTCTTTAGATTTGACCTTTAGATTAGCTCTGCAGAATGAAAAAATAAGAAAACAGATCAGCTGCTCCGAAAACCAAACCCTTCACAGAAGAAAGTCTGTTACAATACAAAGAAAAGGAAACAGCTGTACCTATGTTGCCTGAGAAGGGCTTGGTGGCTTAACAATCTGTTACAGTGTTTACATTAATCAGAAATCAATTCTAGAATCAGCCTACTATCTCCCCCCTTTTTCTACTTCTCCTTCACTGTAAAACAAACAAAAGATGTTTCTGTTATAGAGGAGTAAAAAAACTAGAAGGATGGTTAGTGATTAAAGGCATAACACTAAAGGATGGAGACAGAATCTGTTGTCTATCCCTGCTTCGGGTGCTGTCTGGTTGTAAGACGCAGACAGGTGCCTACTGAATTTTCCAAGGCAGCAGTTCCCCCTGCCTGAAGTTCTTTTCTGTACAACGAAGATAACAAGGCTTGTTTGCCTCCTGGAGAAAGCAAAAGGTAAAAATAACAGGTGTCAGTAACTGATGTGTACAAAATGTTGTGTTCTCTTTAGATAACTGTTGTATGAATCCAGAAAACAAAGATGGAAAAACAAAGTCTAAACTTGGGTTTGGATTTTCTAGGAAATAAAAGCATGAGGCTCCTAACTGTTATTGATTTTCGCCTTCTTAATTTTTATCTTTAGACCTTCAAAAAAATCAAACACGCATACAAAACAAACAAACAAATGAAAGATGACCACAACCAAAAATATAGTAAAAAGAAAAACGTTAACTTCTAATAACATTACCTAGCAGATTCCATCATTATTCATCATTAGTGCTGAGGAAAAGCTCACTCTGTGATGGAGCGTGAAGCTCTCTGATCTGCCTCTGAACGTGCTGGCACATCTTGTTGGAGCTCATTCACATTGGCAAAATAATAGTTTGTTTCATAAGAAAGGTAGTATGACTGACGATAGCGTAGGGACCTCAACTTATGTGCAACATTTCATTGGGGTGGGTGTCTGCTGATGGAGAGAAGCACATCCTGTAAGAGAGGTCCCAAAATTTGAATCTAGAGTATTTGACAGAGACTGGGCAGCTCTGCAATTCCACAGGAAAGTGGAAGGAAGAAAGGAAAAGACACAAGCTACCAGAAAAGTAAAACTGCTGAACTGGGAATTGCAACAAGAACCAGAATTATCAGTTCAAAAATAAACTCAAGTAATTTATTTGAAATCTTTTGGGTTGAGAGATCCTGTATTATATAATATAGATGCACTCCAGGTGTGTAGATGCCATATAAGCTTACTGCTTGTCTTCTGTTTTCCCACACTGGCTTTCAAACAATCTAGCTCTCCCAAATTTGAACAGTAACTTCTCATTTTTCTAATCTATAGGCAAGCCAACATCAGAACAAGTGAGCGGCTATAGGTCATGCTCTGCTGGTTCTCAGAGAAGCAAGGAAAATGCAGTAAAGCTTTGGAGGGGCTTTGAACATCAGAAAAATCTTTGGCAACAAATAAAGTTCATAGTATTTCTGAATTACGGAAACCAAAAACAGTAGAGAAGATGAGAAGAACTGAACAGGCTTAAAAATAGTCTCAAAGATTAGTGCTGCTCAGAGGTTACAGTCAGCATGAAACACCCCACCAGAAAGATATGTAAGGAACAGCTTCGGGAGCAGGACAAGAAAAGTATTATTATGCCATCCTGATGAGACAGTCTGAGCATACCTCAAAGACATACCCAACACATTTCCTTCTGAGGTAAAAGAAGGATACAGATAACCCAGCAAACTGGCGTCAGATCATTATAGTCCATATGTTTTCTAATGCCTGGTCATATACAATATCATTGCTGCTACAGAGCCAATGGAACCCTTTATATTCCTGACCGAGGGCCAACAGGTGCCACCAGGATCCCAGTGCAAATGGATTATAGTGGGCAAGCGGGCCACGAGGTCCAGCAAGACAGACAGTCTCCACAAACAGGGAAGCAATAGCTGCCTGCCAGCTACCTAATTGTGGAGTTGGTGTCTGCTGGGAAGCCAGCTGCCTTCCCAGCCTTCCAGATGGAAATGAGAATGGAAAAGAAAGTAGACAATGAAGGCTACATGGAAATAAAATTAAATAAACACTATTTGCGCATTAATTCTGATCTGTTTTGACTGGCCCTCTTTTATGAGAAACACTTCAGGGATTTTATTTTTCTGCACGTGGTAAAAAATAGGTTGAGTATAGAAGAAGGTGATAAAACAAAAGTACTAGATAGCTTCTTTTACATTTGGAGCAGCTGTCTTTAATCTCCAAGTATACAAGCACAATTAGCAGCTATGAGTGAAAAGTTCAGAAGTTCTTTTTGATTATTGCATTTTGGACTTCTACATGAATTTTGTTTAAATCCTTTCAGACTGTAAGCTGAAACAACTGCCGGTATTTCCTTCTCTCTTTCCATTCAGGGCAGTAATGACAAGACCTCCTCCTAGACCTAATCAATAAGAGCAAGAGATAGCAGCTTTTTGGAGCTCCAGAAGAGGAGGGTAGGTAATTTCTTGCTCACACAACACTTAGATGATGCCTGAGATAAGACGAACGCTTATCTGAACAAGCTTCCTTATACACAATATGAGCAGAGCAACAATTGCATTCCAAAACATAACATGTAGAGAGAGAGAGTCAAAAGCCATTCTAAAGACAACCAAGTCTTTCATAGTACCGTCCATGGATTTCCTTCCTGTCAGAAACCCAGCCTCCAAGTACTATTTGTCTTTAGTATAACAGTAGAAATTGTTTTTACATTTTCTGGTGACACAAAAGTTAACTACCAGCCCAGGGAAACTGGAATGAATTTTGCAGAATCACACATTAAATCTCCTTGGGTATTTTCCTAACATACATCATAGCAGGAATAAGTCCAGATTCTTTGAACTATGCCATAGCTAGATCAAAATGAATAAAATTAGTCTTTACAAAATGAGCTTTCTTACTACCTTTCTCTTGCTGACTTGTGGGTCCTTTCAACAGTCAGAGGTTTCTGCCAGTAAAATGAGCCTTGATCCACATTTTAACTGATGGAAACTAATTTGAATGTGGTTCACAGTTGGTGTGAATTAGTGGAGCCCAGCTGACCTTATTCTAATTTGATAGCTTCTACCACTACAGATTTACATTTAGAAATTAAACTCATCAAGTCAAATACCAAATACTTTCCTACCCTCTCCAATCACAGAGACCACAAGGAGTGCATGTTCTTTGGCCTTTCAAATGTTATTATTAGTCAGAAAAATACTCAGCTAAATGAATCTCTCCCTCTTGTCATCTTCTCTCTTTTCTAGGTCTGCTTTACAATACTTTTTCCCCTACTTTGTGTTCCAGAATTCATCTTCCTCTGTTACAAAAACTGAGTTTAAATAGTTGATTTTAACATTAGATGAGCTTACTATAAAAATTAAGCTAACTTTTTTCCTTTTGGTATTCTTGTTCAATTCCTTAAAGTATCAGGCATATAGTAATGAGTTTATCCTTTGCTCATATGCAGGGATCTGACCTTACAAGTTTGTACAAACCCCATCACAAAACCAAGCACGTAACTAAAGCAAGCCAACAAGTGTTTGATAGGGCACTTTCTAAAATACCAAATTTGCTCAGAGTAGCAATAGACTAAAAGAGACGGAATAGCTGTGTTTTTAAGGATGCCCGCTCAATGACAAAAGATTAAACAGGCAGTCTTGTGGCTAAATTAATTGGTAGGATGACAAATTTCTTCCACAGCTATGGCTGGGTTATTGATGAGTAGACACCAAGCCAAATCGCCCAGGGATTCATAGACCTTAAAATTCCTACAAATGCCTCCTAGAAGGTGTTTAGAACTACCAGTTTCTATGGCAGGAGTCAACCTCCTCACTTGTCAGCATAGAGGCAGCTGTCCCTGGACCACATCAGAGGCTTAAGTTCACTTTCTTATCCCCTCTGTGGTTATTTAGAACTATCTGTATTTCCTTTTAGCATTATAGGAGTTCCTTTATTTCTCCCCCATGAAACTGGTATTTATCATGAAACCATTTTTGGCATCTAACACCTACACAGCATCCTTTCTTTCTGTTTTTATCATACCTATGACCTTAGAACATCTCCTGTAGTTTTTCCACCTGACGCTACTGTAGCTGTATGCCAGATATCTCCAGGTATAACAGATGGCAGAGGAGCTGTCTGTATTTTCAGTTCAGAGTCAACCTTTTCAACAGGTTATGACAGTTTATGCCACTAACCTTCTTTTTCTTTTTCTGCCTTTTTTTTTTTTTAAAAGAAAAATCCCAGCACCCTGTGTTCTGCAGTAAGTGTGGGCAGTTGGAACAAGGAAGACGTTTGGTGTGGTGCAGGGTTAATCACAGTTTTGAGGCATGGGTAGATATGAGGTAGTCCATATGACTAAGATCTATTTCTTCAAACATCTTTGTAGAAGTATCTATAAAAATGTTTGTTCATCATAATTTCTGGTCTTAAAAGCCTCCTGTCATTTTGGAGTATGGGAGAGAGGGGAGAGGCAGAAATCCAAGTTCTATTTAGTATCTCTATTGCTTTTTAATGAACTCTTCAGCATCTTAAATGATCATTTAATATCTTCTGTCATCATTTTTCAGAGCCCCACATAGTCCTGAGCATTACTGTCTGTTTTCACGGCTCTTAGCTCTCTAGCATTGCAAGGCATCAGCAAGCTTTTACTCCTGTCTAAACCGGCTGGGATAATAGTCATATCCATCACTCTGTATATTCAGTGACAATTCATTGTACTACTCCTAAACATCCTCAATGCAGTTCATTACTTGCAAGTCCATAAAGTCTATTTTTCCTCTGTTCAGTGTGAATCTGTGCCATTCCATCTCCTTTCAAAGCCCCTGCCTCTTATACTTGGAACACCAATTACTCCATATATCCCCGCTCAGCTACATCAGTGCCTGGGAAAAGCCACTGCCTCTCATTTGGGCCCTTTCATCACAATAATCTACCTTAAAAAACATCCTTTGTTAGTTTTAATTTCAGGTAAATTCTGTTTTCTCAGTTTTTGTGGAACTGAAATAATGAAAACTATTTCCACTTAATTTTTCTGTCCAAATTTATACCTTCTCCTTAGTAATCTCTTCTCTTTTACTTGTTTCTCAGGATCTCACTAAAAATTTGCTATTTTCTCTTCTGTTCATATTTTCATTTTATATCTTCACTAAATGCATCAATTCCTGCTTTCAAATGTCTCTCCTCATTAAAATCTAATTTATTCGTATTTAATTTGTCTAGAAACACGTGGAATGTAGTTTTTATATTAACCTATATATCTTGTAAATTTACTTAAAGTGAGGATCAATGTGCATGCCCTTTTCTTCTGTTTTTATTTCTCATATTGTCTGACAAATTCTCTGTGGAAAGCTACGAATTGTTTGTTTTCTTTCCAAGAGTTCCTAATGTCTGCTTAGAAGTTTACACATATGTCTATAAATATGTTTCCAAATTCTGGCAAAATAAAAAACAACTTATCCAAACCAATAGTTTATTTCACAATTTGTATCCTCTAAAAAACAGAAAGCATACACTGCCATTAGAAAAACAGGCAAAACAAACATATATTCTGCAAAAATGCAATAAAAAGTGAAATATGTAAATGAGTAACTGAGCGCTAACGCTAATTTTAGTAGCATTCAGAGTACTTAATTCTGTAAGTGCACACAGATATGTGTTTTAAGCTTAGATGCCCAGTATTGATAATCTGAAAATTGTGATTGTTAAAAGACTTCTCTGAGTTTTCCTTACGATGCGTTGTTTCTGTGCCTGACAGGAGACAGTACATGACACAGTCCCAGCTCGCTGAGATCGTTAGTTTGACAGAAGCCTGTGTTGTTCTGCTGCTTTTTCTAGTCAATTTTTTCTTTCCAAAGAAGTTTTTCATATTTAGGGTCGAGTGAGAAGAAAAAACATACCATGTGGATACATGTTGAAAATGAGATAAATTTGTGACTTTCTATTTACACTGGCCATGAGACAGACTTCTTTAAGACATAGAAGTTCTAACGCCAATTAATAATCTTACTCTAATATGAGTTTGTGTACTGTGATCTTAACACTTCTGGGTTTTATGCATTTTCATCCAGTTTATGACTATTCTGGAAATTAGAAAAGAAAGCAAAAATAAAAGAAAAAGCATGAGAATTATGCCTTCCAGTCCCTTAAAAAAACCCCAGCAAACAAACAAACCAGCCCCCCAAAAAACAAAACAAAAAACCCCACAAAACCAAACGACACACACACACCAAAGAACCCACACCAAACCCAAACCGAAACAACAAAACAAACACAAATGGAAAAACAAAGATAGAAAAGTCCAGTGTTGCATTTCCTTGCAGAATGTTAAATAAATTAGGTGTATTTAAACATCCTCATTTGCTGAGACTCGTGCGGATGTCACACGGCAGGAGGTCAGAGCAGACGGTGCTGCCCTGAGCTTTCTGCCCGGCATTGCCAGCACAAGCCCAGCTCATGGGAACAGATCCTGCTCCCCCTGCTTTTTGTGTGCGGACTAGTCCCCACACAGATATTAAACTGCAGCCACTGACTTTTTTTTTCAAGATTAAACCAAAACAAATGAAAAAAAAAACAACAAAAAGAAAGTCCCTACTCCGTGATTTTTTATGTGTTCCTTCCTCACTCCTTGCATCAGGGAAAAGGTGAGGAAGCACCCAAGGCAACAGAAATGGGACTCGGAATAAAAGATATTGGTGGGCAATGAATATTATGAGAAAAAGTGTCCAAAAGGAGTAACCCAAGTAAACATAGATTTAGAATCACTGGAAAATCCTGTACCCTCTTGTTTTGTCTGAGAAAAATTGAGGACGAATACTAAACACAGCTCTTGAACCTAGAGACTCAGCTGAATTCCCCAGTCAGACTGTGCCTCCCCAGATGAATGCACAAAACCACATAGAAGCAGAGAAGCTTTCTTCTCTTCGCTTGAAAGCAGCAAAGCCTACGACAGAGCTGGCAAGCTCTAAAAGGTGGTTTTGGCCCAAACTAAATGCAAAGCTATGTAGAAAACGAAAATATAACCACAGCTCAAACCTACCACTGTCTTTATTAAAAGGAAGCAATAAAATCCAACAGTCCCTCCTCCTCCCTCCCCTATCAATTTAACACTGGCTAAATTTATTGAGCAGTTATTTCCAAGAAACCTTCTTCACAATCACCATCTCCCTTCTCTCTCATTACAGGTCAGCACAGGAGCCGGGAGACGCTTGACCTTGTAGCAGAGGACAGCACTACTAGGAGAAGAGAAGAATAAGATGACAACTGGGCACAGAGCCATCAATTCTTTAGCTGGAATATTCTGCCTTTCACAGCTTTGGATTAAAAAGTAGGACTGGGGTAAAGGAGAGGGTTTAAAGGGAGCCTCTGGGAAGAAATAGAGAATGGGGCAGGAAAAGCAGCAAGGTAAGCAATATTTATAGATTTCCAGGATCCTTCGTGTGTCCTGAATGGGAATGTTATCAAAAAGAGCATAAAGCTGGTCTGACAAGATAATGCAGTGAGTGGTATCAGTAGAAAAAAAAAAAAAAAGTAAATCTGTTAACAGAACCTTACACAAGGCATTTTTTTGGTACATAATAAGTGTACTTTGGCATTCCTAAAGTGACACATGGCACACCTCCTGATGAATGGCCAGAAGTTTAAATGGCTGGTCTCTGAGCAAACAAGAAATGCTCAAGGAGGAGTTGTTTACAAAAAGCAAAAACTTTCCAAACTGTGAGATACTGACAGTCAATTCTTTGTCTGTCAGAGATATCAATACAGTTTTCAGGAACTTGTAAGGAAAACTTTTATCTCTTGTTGCTGTTAGCTTTCTATCTGTGACTCTTGGGTTTTAAAGTATTTTTTAACTTGTGATTGTGCCTGGGAAACAGCAAAAGCAATTTATGTGTTCCATCTGCTCAGTGTAAATAATGATTAGCATCTATACTCCCTTGAAACGGGATTTTCTTTTTTGAAACCTAGGTTGGCTTATTGTTGTCTTGGGTTTTTATCAGCATGTTTTGCCTCATATAATAGCACTTCAGAATCTTCTGCTAGCACTGGATGCAGGAAATGGGGGTCTTATTTGCAGAGGCTTGAGAACCCTGGTTAGGATGAAAAAGCATAATCTGTTATGTTTAAATGTAAATTTTGATCTCCAGATATAGGTATGGACTAAAAGCGCCAGAAGAATTCAGCTTGCTGTAAAATAATTGCAAAATCAGCAGGGACTCTTGGGGACTTCTTCAAGAATGTTACAGAATCAAAAATTTCATGGTGAACTCATTAGAATTTTGAACTGAGGAGATAAGTTACTTGAAGTGAAAGGTACAATGTGAAATAGATCCGATACCCAGGCTCTGCTGTAAAGGTGAACATTTGTCAAAATATATGTTCTCATCCAAAGTTAACTAGGCAAGAAAGTTTTTACGGTTCACTGTTGTCTTTTTAATGAGAAATTAAAACACATTTTCTTCACTAAAAGCCTAAGAAATGCCCTATTGAGTAGAGCATCACCCAGTAAAGCCTCATATTCTGCTCTGGACAGTAGCATTCAAGACCCTGCCATGGAGAACAAATAAGCTTTGCCCTTTTCTACAGTCCACTGGCCCTGTTGTTCCCCTGCATCCACACCTGCTGCGTTAGCAATTCTAGACCATACATCACTGCTAGTTCCCTTTAATAAGTAATCATAGATTTATTCCTTTTACAGAAGGAATTTGTCTAATTCCTTCTACTACTTGCTGATACTGTCCATTTGTCACCTTAGCCTCCTGTGGCAACGAATTCCAGAAGTTCATAACCATCTAAATAGAAAAGTAAACCTTTTGTTTTAAACCAGCCTCCCACCAATGTCAGCCAGTACCTGTTAGTTCTAGCACCAAGAGATTTGGTTAACATCAGTGCTTCATTCACTTTGTCGTCATGATTTTGTAAACCTTGGTCATATCACCTATTTTATCCTTTTCTTCTCTAGATGGAAGAGTCCCAGCTTTTTTTAGTCTCCTATAAGACACTGTCCACCTCTTTAGTCATTTCAGTTGCCGTTCTCTGCGTCTTTTTATGAGGTTTTATTTTCAAGGTCAGAAATTCCCTTTTTGGTATGTTAGGAAGGAGGAAAAAGGAGAGAAAGCCTTGCTAAAGCTGACTATCTTTAATAAAAGGAGATAAAATGTGATTTTTTTTTCCTATAAAGTAAGCATGCAATGACCTTAAAAGCCTCATGACATTTTCCCTTGGACTATGAGCTCAGACTCCTATTTAACAGTTCCATCATACCACCAGGAACTATAAACCACTTACTGCATATGTCAGACTTCTAACAAGACCCCCTGATACTTCACAATTTCCCCCTCTCAGATATTGTACAGAAATGTAATCTCTACTGTGATTTTGAGAGAATTTTAAAGACTTTTATCTGTAAATCACTGTTTCAATTATCTGCACACAAACATCACACTCTTGGCTTTACCTGGTTTTAACAAGAAAACCAGATGCACACTTGTTATTTAAGACTTTGCTCCTTTTCTCACTTATGGCAAAGACTTATTTATTTATTTATTTTTAAACCATGAAGCTGTTCTAGCCAGCTCCTCTCATGCTGGGAGAAAAGCATGTTTCATCCATTACTTTCTCGTCAAACCTCCTAAGGAGATAATTAAGCATTGCAATTGACTGCAATTTATTAATCAGACAGGCTGTTATACCTCTTTTTTTTAACCATAACTTTATAGATGGAGAAACAGAGGTAGAATATTCAGCCAGATTTCCTTGAATGCAATTCATTCTAAGCCATTCTTATTTTCTTTTTAGCCATTATGTCTTGTCCAAGATTTTAAATAGATCACAGAAAAGTGTTCAGTTACATTATTATAGCACACAGCAAATTTGTTTCATACTACAAAACAGGCAACATTTTAACCTGTCCTTGCTATACCACTGATGTTCTTTTTCAATGCTTTCCCATAACCTCCACTGCCCAGCTGTGTTGTTTATGACTGATAAAAACATGGTATCTCAACATTCGTACCTTACCACTATTTCAGTCACTTGCAGCAAGTTTGAGCATAATGTTCCAGTTTTTGCCCAGATAAAATTTTTTGTGGAATTAAGCACTATTCAGCCATAACACAATTTCCTAAGGGAAACGCATGTTTGGAAACAAACACATGAAAACGTCGTTCACCAATTCTTTAATTTAATCTATTTTGTTCTATCATTGTGTGCGGTGGCATTGCTGAAGGGTTTTAATGACATGTTTAAGGATACCACAGGGACACGTTAAACTGACGTAATATCTGTGATATTCCTAACAAAATTCTAAAATCAAATGGTGACTCTGATCCCTCAAACCAGAAACCCATAGAAGTAAATGCATGAACTCTTAACAGCTTGACTCAATAAAGCTCCATAGCTGGTGCTATAGATAGACAAATCAAAATCTCTCGCTCTCAGAGTGCTCATACTTATTGTCTGCCATTTCTGAATGGGTATGGAGTTATTACAATAAAAGCAGAAGAAATTTCCTACGACCATTGAAAGTTAAGGGGTAACCATTTCCTGGAAACAGACAACACAAGGAGATTTTAAGAGGCATTTCCAAAACAGCGATTTCACCTCTACCAACAGTGGTCCCTTGAGTTTTTAATTTTCTGTGGCTTTTTATTGGTTTTAGGACTTCTCTGAAGGTTTGTGACCACACTAAATACCACAGAGCTGCCTTGAGTGTTCTGCCACCTTTATTTTGATGTTCTACCTCAATATCAACTCCATTTTCAAATCTGTGAAACCAAGATGACCTAAACCATTCCTCTCTCTTCCTGTCATATCCAAACACTTCCCAAGATTAAGAGATAATATGTAATGAATCACTAATTCTGAAACAATACAGGCTTTAAAGCATAGCAGTAGACTCAAAGGGAACATTGTGCTACGTTTGGAAGTTTTTAGGATGGATAGACTCAAAGTTTCAGATTTCATTTGTCTCACGTTGCATTTTTCCCCTTTTATCACAAGGTATACAAAACAACCTCTGTGTCTGAAGTGCAGAGGTCCTTTTGAACTGGCAACATTAGACTTTACCCTTTCTGTTTTCATTTGGCTGGCAGATATTGCTCAGTTCCAAACTATCAGAAAGAGAAAAAAACTCAAAATACTCCCCCTACTCCCAAACCTCCCCCAACTACAGCAACAGGGGTACATTTAGTTCCACTTTGGCACCTCCCAGATAAAGGAAAACCTTATGGGAAGATCATATAGTAATCACATGCTAGCTTCCTGACCTGATTCTATTCTTCGCAAAAACCTTTTCATTGACAGACTTCTTGAAGAAAGGAAACAAACAGCTTCTCCCCCTCACTTGCCATCTCATTAAAAAAAACAACCAACAGAACAAAAAAAGCCCAACAACAAACCACCACCATCCCAAACCAAACCTAACAAACAAGAAAACCCCAACCAAACCTAACAGACAAAAAACCTATGTTTTGAATGGACATACTTATTCTGATAAAAAAAAATAAATAGAGGTGTTGTCTGGACAGTGTTGTAGGGTGGAATTCCTCTAGCCTAAGAGAGAATGAGAGTTGCAGATCCATCTGCCCATCTCAAAGTCAGCACTGCACTTCCAGCTCAGCTCTATAACAGAAGTTGCAATGTGAATTTTGATCCTACCTCATCTTTCTCCAGCTCTTCCCCTAATGCAGTGTGTTGAAGATGGTTCCTTTAGTTTCGATTTTCACAAAGTTTTGAGCCACTAACATGATTCACTTGGTTTCTTTCACCTGTTTCTGCAGAGCTAGAAAAAAGTAAGAACATTTCATTCAACTAAATAGAACAAGAAGTACCAATGTTAATGAGCATTATTGATGCAAGTAATCAAAATCAGTTTTGGTGGAGATCCATGAAAGACTCGTCTCAACAAGGATGAGCAATCCTACGTATCCTCGTTACAGGAAATTATGTGTTTACTTCAGTGTGTCACCTAACATTGCTTCTCAGTTTTGAGGGGGGTTGTCTGTAAATCAGAAGCTTTCTCCATATACTTTTCAAGGATTTGGTATTGTTGAACTGAGCAGGGAAATTACTGGAAAGTCACCAAGTTCAGTTTGACCATAGGACTACAAACTTGTGTTTCACCAGACATTGTTTAGTTTCAGCAAGAACCTTTGTAACCCTTCTGAAAAAATTATCGTGTGTTAGTTACTATTTTACCTGTCTTCCACCTTTTATAAGTGCATGTTTACATGCACTACTCATCAGCATTTTGAACTGGTGGTAGTCTCTTACATGATACTATTACGTTTTTCTTCTGTTCTAGAAACATTGCAAAAAGTCATCAGTACAAACAAAGAGTATTGCAACAGATCATGTCAGGACCAGGTTATTTTGATAAGAGTCACCACGCAATGCTGAAGAACTCCCACTGGAGTCTTTGTACAGAGCCAAAATTGCTGTTTTATAAAACAACATACTGGCTTATTTTCTCCATTTAGCCACTATATCTAAATACAGAAATCCTGGGGAAAAAAAATGTAGTTTAACAAGTTAGAATTTAATCAGCAACTAGTCATTTGAGCTGAAGTTGGGGAATAATCAACATCCTAACGAGAATTGAGCCAGCTGACTGGCAAATAGATGTCATTGCTTATTCTGCTGAATACAAACCTCAGAGGAATTTTATTTTTGTAGATTATCTCAGTCTAAGGAGGGACACATTTGTGACATACACATACAGAAGAGAAGCAAGATGAGGTGTAGGTTACAACACTTTTGCAATGGTCACTGCATTAATTTTTATATTGTTTTGCTCATTCCATGGGATTGGTGAAAGCTGGAGTTTGTTAAAACTTGAAAAAGTGACAATACCCTCTACAGAAACAAGAGACTATCATCTTCGGGAATATTTTGTCAGCACACCTGCTGCAAGAAACTAAAAATTCCTTATCAAAAATACACCTTAGATAGGAAGGAGCATGGATATATGAAATACTGATATAAAAATGTTCTCAAATTAGATTAAGCACATAGCCTCATGAATTAACGTTGCCATTCTCTCACATGATGTATTCCTTATCATAGTATGGGATGGATTTCAAAGATCTAAACAATAATCCCATTTTGAAAATGGGAAACCATTTGTTTAATTTGGGTGAACCTAACAATAAGACCTTATTTACTTGAGAAACATTGATGAATTTCCCAGTCTCAAGAAAAACAATGTTATCAGACGAGCACTCGCAGCATTTGAAGTGCTAATACCACCTGCCTGCCAGCACCTTTACCATAAAGGGCTCGACAAGTCAGTAATTTAAATGCGGGAGCCTCGCCTCAGGGAAGCAGTGCCAGAAGTAGCAATTACTTTTCAAAAATAAAAAAAGTAAGTACTTGGAGTCAGCACTGGTAAAGTGTCTATGCCTGGAATATTTTATGAAGGATCCAGAAGCCAAAACTGATTACCACTGTCTGTTCATTTAGTGTAAGTAGCAATCTTCGGAAAAATAGCCTGACAAACATGAGCCATTTTTAGAGTACAAACTATAATTTCCCTTTTTCTACAAGGATGACAGATCCACAGCATTTCAGAAGCAGCTGTGATCTAAGATCTTTCTCTCATACACACTAACAAAATATCATGATCCTCTCCTTAATAGTCCAATTAAATGTTTCCAGTCCTGCTCTTATGGACTCAAAACCTGTTTATATCCTGCTTGTGAGGAATTTTTGTTTAGCATTTGCAAGCTCATTAGACAAGGTTTTGTTTTACACTTAGCACAGTGGGAAGAAAGGCTATGGCTGGTCCTCCTATAGGTTACCACAATACAAAATGTGTTTGAAGGTAACAATTATTTACAATTTAGCAGCTTGCATGAAATTCCTCAAATTATCTTTAATAGCCAAATGAAAAAGACTTAACCCAAAACACGACGTTGAAGAAAAAAACTCCTCAGTTTTAAAATAGGTATCCTTCATTTCTGGCTTATTTCAAAATTGAGCCAAAGGAGTCAAGGTGAAAGCAAGGAGAACGTGCCACTGAGAAACTGAATGACAATCATGAGCATAATGAGAAGAAATTGTTGCCATGTCCAGGCTAGATTTTATCTGCTCCCCTTACCTGTCTATCACAGCAAATGACAGTAATTACTGCATAATGTAGCTTTTGGACACAGTATTAAAAAAAAAAAAAAGAAAAAAAAGAAAAGGAAAGATTAGAAGCTTTAACCTAGCAAATCATTAAATCCCTTTTCTAGATTTTTGGCCTTAATAGGACTGTGTTCATTCAACTGGTTTAATTATCAAGAACTTGAAATTAAGGTGGTGTGATAACTTCATTCTATGAGAATCTACAAGAGTTCTAGACCTCATGAAAAGCTCAGAGGTGTAACTGACAAAATTTGGCTCTTTATATAATATCAGTTTGTGTATGAAAAAAATTTACATGAGATTCGATTTTTTCATCTTATTGAAAAAAAAAAAAATGGATCTCATGTCCTTGTGTGCCTACGTGGAACAAATAGCAATGATCCCGGTGAGTAAAATAAACTTGTGGCAGATTCCTTTGATGTTAACATACAACTATGCCACTCTAAAAAAATCTTTGTTAGGAGAATGAGTCATGTTTTTATTATTCTCTATTAACATGAAGAAATTATTCATCAGCATTAATCATGCAAAATTCTTTGCACTTGCTTTCCTTCAGAGCTACAAGATCAAAAACTAACCCTTTCACTGCATCTCAGCTGGAATTTAGAAGTATCCATTTGAGAACAAAGAAAGGCACTACGAATAATTTTATGACTTGTAAACATGTATATTATCTGTTTGCAGTGTTGGATTGTCTAAAAGAATTGAGTTGTTTAAATCTGGATAAACACAGATTCACAGTTCAGGCTATTTAGTGATTGAAAATGTTTGGGGGAGTCTCTCCACTCAACCTCTGGCAGCAAGCAAAGGAAAGCTGCAAGATGACAGCTGGTCACGGGCAGCAGACAGCCACAGTTTGAAAGCAGAGTCATAAAAGATGCCAATTCTCCCTCTTCCACCAGTTGATGTTAGCAAAAACCCTCAGGGTTTATAGTGCACTTAGACCACTTGCTCCATTCCACGCTAATCACTTATGCTTCCACTGTGGTGTTTAACCAGAAGTTTGGCTGCTTACAGGCAATGAAGGTGTGACTTGCCTTTATCTCCCTCCCTTCTCTGGTTTTCTCATCCAAAATATCGTGCAAACCCTATCAAATTCTCGGCATAATAAGGTTATGTATGCTGTTTATTCTCCATTCTCTGCATTATTCCTGTAGCTTTCCCCAAAATATTATCACAATCTGGTTATTTTCCCTTGCCTTCTTTCCTCTTTTTTCCATGATAGTCAAACAAACTGAGGTTCTTTATATATAAACACAACACAATGAAAGAAACCGTTAGTTCTGAATGCAGGAGAACTCTGTAAATCATGTTTCTCAATTAACTATTGCTCTTCTGCACATTCATTGTCAGTATTTGCAGGTTGTTTATCTGAGTGTACTGTGTTCTGACTTGCCTTAGGATGAGAAAGAACAAACATGAGAGAGAAAATGTCTCCTGTGCCAGGAGTTCCTCAACTCTTTCTTTTGCTGCTATTGCTCATTACAAAAGCCTAGTTTGGAAGTGTCTATTGCATGGCAATGCAGGTAAAATTTGGTGCTGTCATAGTAGCAAGAAGAAGAGCAGTAACTGAAACAGAAACTTCATACTGAGCACCACAAGCAGTTGCTGGTTTTGTCCAGGTTGTACTGCCTACTTTGTCTTCCTCAATCCTCTGCTGAAAAGCACTAGTGATTTGCAGATTTGTTCTCCTCTGGCTCTGAAACTCTCCAAGTATACAGCACGGAGCTGCATATTCTACTTTGCTGGTGACCCAGGACAGGGCGAAGCGTGCAGCACAAGACAACAGCACAGAAGTGTGTGTATTTCAGTGGTAAGCTCAAAGGACACTTGCAAACCAGCTCACTGCTTTCTGACTGCTTAACAGTGCGCATGAAACACTTTCTCCAAGATTTCAACAAGCTGTTAAGCCACCCAAAAATCTAGAGCAGGAGGGAAGCTACTGCATTAACATACCGTAAGTACCACAGAGGGTCCAGGCACGGACCAAAGGATCAGGACAGGTGCGTAACAGATTAAAGCACAGGGAGTTTCTCAAGATCTCTGGTACAGACACAACATCAAACGGTAGTGATGTTGCTTGCCATGGCTGCCTTGCAAACACTGGTTTGGGGTCCAGCAGCCTGCACTGTGGCAGGGATTTCAGGGCACACTCCTCAGCTAGAGAGTGACCTGCACTCAACTGTCATAAACTGTGCCAGTTCCTGCGGTTAAAGCCTGCAGACAAGAATCTGATGCATGCACTAATGTTTAAAGCATTTACTACGTATCATCAATCATGATACACAAACTATATCACCTCTCCACTTTTTTGAGTCTGCCTGAATCCCTGAGCACCACTAATGATCAGCTCGAGAGACTTTTTTTACCACAAACTTCTGAACATAGCAAAGATTTTGCAAATGGTAGCTCTTAGGGAGTACACCTGGGCCATTTTGGTATTTCACGTCATGTCTACCTCTAAGAGGTTGTTCTAATGTGCAGATCAGGCATCAGGGACTGAGCAACGTGCAGTTAGCTCCATCATGCAAAACAGTGAAGTTTAGCAGTGTCTAAAGAATGATAAATTGTTCGTCACATCAGGACAAAAATCTCTGAATGCCATACCAAATGATGCAGATGGTGAACCTACTAAAATGTATTGCTTGATATCTAGCCATTTTCTTTTATCTTGGATGTAAATTGACATGATAATCAAATGCTATAAACAAAATTAGAGTGCACTGTAGTACAGCATGATATATTAAAATTTCAAATCAGATACCAAATAATAGCTACTGCTTTATGATTTCAAAACTTTTTAAAAGAAGTTACTTCTTTTTGCCACAAATTACTGAAAGTATTAGCTAGATACCTTGAAAACAAAACCAAAAACCCTAGAAGAATTCAAAATACACACATCCCACAGATAATTTTTACTAGCATGAAACCAGCAGCAGATTTGTTTTGTTTGAAATTTACACAATGAAAATCCAGACTTTTCCTATCTAATGTGTTGTCAATGCATAACTGATCTCTTTTGATTTGGCTTAAGACTCGCAAAAGCAATCAGTCATTATGGAAAACCTATGACTCTCCTGCTGCATACACTGCTTACACAGTACCGAGCATATGCTTTAAAGAATAACAATCATGATCATCACCAACTTCTCCTTCCTCCCTCCTCCTCGAACATCTTGTTGTGCACAGAAAAAACTGAAGCTCCATTTGAAAGATATTTATGACACCTCTGAGTGACATCTCCTGCCCTTTCATGATTCCCACTATATTAATCTATGTGTAGACCTACTACTGAAAGACGTGCAACATGGCAGTGATAAGGCTAAAAACTGAAAAAAATGCTATTGTAATAGTAAGCACAATTTGCCCTGATTCATATATCGAAATTTCTTTTTTTAGGCTGGAAAAGCATTCTAGTCAACAGAATTTAGCACATACTTTAATCTGTAACTATCTACTGTTGAAAATGTTTTCAATAACATTTCAATAACAAAGGAACAGTTTTTAACTGCCATAAGAAGAAACAAAGCTCCATAGAATCACATATGAAGCATCCTGGATTTCTATGCCAGATTTTGGTGACACACACACACATTCAGAAACAAGCAAAGCCAAGAATCTGCTGCTGACATCTCTGTTGTGCCTATGGGTGACGTACAGGAGTGCAAGATGCAACCAAGTTGGGATTATGAGATGTCAGACACTAACCTCAAAACGTGGAAGGGAACACATCCCCCAACATCAAATTAACTTCTTATTTTTTTGTCACTGTGAGCTCTCTGTGCCCTATCCAACCTATCATGGAGTTGTTGTTTCTGCTGTCATTGACTGAAACACTGGAGCAATTTTGCTGTTTCTTTGCTGACCATTTCCTGCTTCTGTCTCATCTATACAGAATCTGTGTACATCCTGATCCTAAACTGGGCATGCTAGAGAGGGGTGGAAGGGAAGCATCGATAGGGATGATGGAACAAAATGGGAGGTAAAAAGATTGTTAGAATGGGAAAATTTCTTAATACAAGTCAAGACTAGAAACCAATGCATAATCATAATTAAATCAAAGCTTTCCCAGCCAAAAATCACTAAAAAAATATCCACATGAAATACTCAATTTTTTAGTGTTATTTTTTATCTGCCTTTTCTCTGCTGTCTCCTCCTTTCTTGAACCAATAAGAGCTAGGAAAATGGACCCTGCCATCCACTACAGCCTGAAAGATTGCGCTGCTACTCTTTTCTGCAAAAAACTTTTCAGTTTCTGAGAAACCGGATAAATCCAAGACAGAACAGAAGAGGTATTTATGTTCTAATACTGTTGAAATAATATCCTTATGCTGCATAACTCCTCATCCAAGTACCTGCTGACAAGGCTCCCCAGTTGGAATAGGTTGCGTATAGCCACATTGCATGGAAGAACAGAAAAAACAAACCCAGAATCTGGCATCAGTGATTTAGATGACTACATACCCTGTTCCATGACAGCTATTTAAGATAATCAGCATTACTCAGCTGTATTAATGAAACGTTGCAATCTATATTCCAAATCCAAATAGGACGCATTTCTCCTTTTTCATCCCTAACAAACACAGAGAGTATAATGCATAATAAGAAGGATTAGGCATTCAGCAACTTACAGCAAATTCTGTTTGCTTATCAAGGAAAAACAGTCCTGGAGAACTGGCTTGCATGCTCTATTTTTTTTTTTGTAACCTGTCATTTAATATTTCAGCAATAATAAGGAGCTATAATATAGTATTTTCTAATTGATAACATAAACTAAGAATTTTCCACTTGCTTCTGTGTTCAGGGGACAAAGAGAGTATTTGGGCACTATTTTTTTAGACAAAAGAGGCTACAATACTGAACATTACTGTTCTGGCAGAATATGAACAAAGAGAGAGGTGGAAAGATTTCACCTTAGTGTTATTCAGAATCCTTGTTATTCCTGAAGGTCCTGATTTAATGCTTCTCAGATGGAAAATAGTATCTAAAAGTCAGTTATGTTCAACTGAGAAATTTGGTTCACAAAGGTAAAAAGCAAGTCCTTGCTTTTATTCCAATCCATTTTCTTCTACTATAGTAATATTTAATTGCATTGCCCTCGTGTTTAACTTGGAGGGAGAGGCATGGACAAACTTCTAGCCCCAACATATGGACCCAAGATCACTACTTCCATTTTGTCCCTTTCTATTCCTCAGCTCATTCCATTCTTCATCCTTAAAGATCCCTTTCCAGAGAAGTGACGGCTATCAGAAGTCCCATATTTACTAATTGAAGAAGGGCAAACCTCAGTAACTGTTGGCAAGGAAAAAAGGAAGATATTAAGGAGGCATGTTTGCCTCACTTCACTGGACAATCAAGAGTGGAGGATTTTTTTTTTCCTTTTGGAGTTAGGAAATGAAGGTAAAGGTTGTATCCAGATACATTTATGACACAGGTATAGGAAATTAGGAGACTAGCCATGAACTCTTTGTTCTGCTGAAATTAAAAGCTCAGTTACTGACACAGTCAAAATGTGACCCTGCATGTCACATTTCTTTATATGTGTGAAGAGTGCTCAGAAGTTCTAGCCAGAATTTGGTTTCTTGACACAGGAACTTATTCTGAACAAACTTTGAATCTCTCCTTACTGGAAGGAGAATGTATCATTACCATTACAGATATTCCAGATTTCCTATTTTTCCTTCCAGTGTAGCAAAGAAAGCTGTATCTGTTGATTTTAAAAACTACATTAAATAATCGAAGAACATCAATGCAAACTCTTTAAACTCCTCAGTCCAATAATTCTGTTTACTTTTGAAAAAAATGAACTAAGGCATTTGCATTTTATAATTGGCCAAACAGGTCTGTGTACACTCCATGTTATTGCCTGCAACACATATCAGATACCTCTGTGGGCAATTCAAATGACCATTACCTTTTCAGGTGATATAAACCAAGTTTTACTAAAGTAGTTCAGTCAGTCTAATTCCTGAAAGCTATATCCCCCTAGAGATTCCTCAAAATGCTTCTAGAAAATGACGTTTCAGTGTTTCTGATATACTTGTATCCAGAATGCACCTCTCATTGAAATTAAGCTGTCACTCAGGAATATGAAAGCAAGAGAGACTTGATGGTTGCTACACATTTGATATAAGTTCTAAGACAATATCCTGAGGGAAAGGGCTGATGGGACAGCCCTCAAGAAAAGTTGGTGGTTTGTTTGTTTGTTTGTTCTGGTTTTTGTTTGTATTTAGCACAATAGGAAGACATCATAAAGCACAATTATTTCTGCAAAATACATAGATCTGCTGGAATGAGAAAAGAGTCCCTATGTTCTAATAAACACCTTGAAGAAACGGCCCCCTCTCCTAGGATAATCCTTACAGCCTAATGAAAATCTTGTTCTCTGCTCTTTGCTTGATAGAAGAATTCATGAGGATGTGCCAGAAGTTCAGCACTTTTGACCCATATTTCTCCTACATTCTACTTTTTCAAACAACTGTGTAAATTTGACTCCCTACTGTTGAATTTCAAGCAGACTAAAATACCGGTTCCAGTCCATTTGCACAGCCTCAGGCTTCATTGCCATGACTGCTCATGTCAAAGCAAGCGCGGAATGAATCAGTCTTCGGTCTCATTAGGTTACTGCTTGGAATATTACTCCTGAATAAGAAGAATAAAGGTTTGTTTCGGGAGACATTAATTTCAGGTCCCACCTAAAAGCAGCGGCCTGAGAAGAAACTGTTTGCCAGACCAGAGTAGTAAGAGCCTGAGATATGGGGTCACTTAACTGGGACAGTTCCACACGCTGGAAAACTAGAGAAAAAACCCCACGAACACACCTGCTTCAGAGGATTACCTGCAGACACCTTGCACTATTACTTTTTTTTTTTTTTTTTTTTTTACTCCATTTGCATCTCTCCTATTGATTTACTTTTCCAGAGGAGTATTGTATCTGGGTGACAAGTATCAAATTACCAAAACTCCTCTTCCAGGCAGGCTGAAAATAGTCCATGTTTTAATTCAAATGAAGACTGCCATTCTGTACATTCCTTATCAACCAATTAAAAGCTAATTGTCATGCTTTATGTAGTGGTGAGCAACACCAAACTAAGTATCTGTTGTAAGGCAAAATTAAAAGAGAAAAAATATTTATGGGAGTGTTGAAGGTCATGTTTGCCTAATAAAGGATTTGTGACTATGTGAAATTGAAAAAGAAATGGTATATTCTGAAGCTATTTTTGTCCCATTGTCTTAAATCAGAAAGAATAAAAACAAATGTTGTTTCAAAGATTAGTTTAGAAATCTGATGTCTAATAAAGGAACATGACTAGCACTTCCCTTCTCCTTCCCTCATCTTTTAGATTGGGTTCATTCTCTTTCTCCATAGGAACCCAACTGCAAAGGTTTTTTTGGTGATTTTGTTTGTTTGGGGTTTTTGTTTGCTTGTTTGTTTGTTTTTTGTGCCTAGTGTCCAAGTGCAGGATGATTATTTTTTTCCACACAAATAATCAAATTCACTATTTCAGGAATCTTCTCTAACACAATTGCTCTTTACATTTCAGACAACATTTAGATATAGCTTCCTGTACTGATTCATAAGCAAAATGAGCATCCTGATTGTTCACTTTACTACATCACTGCCCTCCTCCCCTTTTTTAAAGCTATCTAGTAACATTAAATGACAGTGGGCTTGCAATGTCGGTCACTTTGATCATTCTCAGAGCAGATGTGAACTCAAATTTCTCCATGAGTCCAAGAAATTATTGGTTGACTCATTTTGAAGGTGAGAATTTCAGGGAAGATAGTATCATGCACGCACTAATGATGAAAAATAGATATAGTAATGCAAGAGAGATAGGATTAATCTGATTTTATTGGAAAAATCATTCCACCTCACTTAAAACAACAGGACTTGCAGGAATGCATTGCATACAAATCTATTTGCAAAAACCTGGGATTGTTTAGCATTTCAGTGTGTGAGCTTCGACAGAGAAACAAGGGAGTAAAAACTTTGCTTGTGACTGCAAACCCTGTACGACACAAGAGACATTTTCTTTTCGCAACTGTTGGATGAACTAAATAACAAAGAAGACAAAAGGATTTTTTTTTCCTCTAAAAAGAAAAGTCTACAGTAACACTTGGTTATCTAATCTGTGTTTAGAATCTCTGATGATGATGATTCTACAGTCTCTTCCTAAAGTGTATATACAGTAGTAAAACAAGATGTAAAATTCCCTGTAATTTATGTTTCCTTCACGTCTTTAAGTTAATTACTTTTGTTCTGCTCTCACTGACAAAGAGCAATCATTTTTACCTACCAATAAGCAATTGCTTATCTCCTTGATATTTCTGTCTAGCCTGGAAGATGTCCAGTTCTAGAAACCTTATTTCATAGATCCTGCCTTTCATTTTAATTCTTTATTGTTTTATTGTGAATCTAACTGCTTTTTAAGCAGTGTTCCAGCTAGGGATTAAGTGCTGCCAAATAGAGCTGAATAATTACCTTGCCCATCTTCTTCATGATATGTTTTTTACAGCCACACTCCAACAAAAATATAATGTTCTGCACGCAACATTATTTTTGTCAAGAGAGTTACAAAATTTCTGAAAACGGTGATTAATCTAAAATGCACCACAGGAGCATATTTAATTCTGCAAATATTTCCATGGAACAAGGCAAGAGTTGAAAACATAGGTACAAGATGAACGGCGCTGACTACGTACAACGAATAGACATGAAGGGCTCGTTGGTCTCAACATTTGTACTAAGCTCAGGCCCTAATGAAACTGGCTGAAGGCGCATCGGTGCAGCCACCACCCGTCAGGCAGCACATTTTACTTGAAGGGTACCATGGGTCTTTTACTGAAAAGAATGTTCAATGAAAGGCTTTTTTTCTGGGATATATTTCAAGTCAGAATTGAATCAGCTTGCGAAAAAAGTTTTCTGACTACCTAAAAGTTCCACATTTCAGGCAGCTCTATTGTCAATTTGTACTCCAACACTTTTTGCAACTTTCAATCTCTAGACTAAACAGTCTTGAATGCACGCACAAACCCCAAACCAATTTTATGACACATTAGTACCCAAAATACACCTTCATTAACTTCTTAACTGCGAACATAATAGTTAAGGCAGAGACGCAGCATCCCTTTTGCCACATAAAATGGGAAATGTGAAAAGAGAGATTTGGAGAAGACAGTCAGGGTGTATAATTCTTTCATAGACTAAGGGTATAGACGCATTTGAAGTTCTCTGGCTTAGGTTGTCTCCTGGGGTGATAATACTTGAACTGAGAAATAATGGATTTTTCTACTCATTGGATTAACTGGAGAGACAAAGTGAAAGAGTAAAAGTATAAATCCCTGGATTATAGCCAGGTAGCTAAAAATACAACTAGACAATTTAAGCCAAAAAAAATTTGCCATTGAACTTAGTTTAATAAGACAGTTTTGAAACATTTTAATTTGAACCAATGTTTTCATTTAAAAATACTTAAAATAAAGAAAAAAAGCTATTAACAACCAGTCTAGTTATAAAAAAAAAGTTATCATCAGTAATTGAAATATACAGTTTTAAAATTCGTAAGTTTGAGGAAAGCTCTGCAATGTAAGAAATACAACTTCTTCCTATAATGGATGTTCGGACATATAGCAGCTGTACATGTTATTTCTGCATTGAAGTGGGTTTTTTTATTTGTTGTTAATGTGTGTGTTTATTTTTAATAAATCTTACAGTCTTACAGTGATATACGCTTGCTTTATTTAATGTTAGATTCAGTAATCTTCAGTTTCTGTAGACATGATGTTTGGCATGGAATTCAAAACACTTCTGTGTATGGGGGCACATATCTGAGCTGGACAGTTAACAGCTAACAGAAAGCCATTCTTTTGATGAGGTTTATGTTATTTGCATTTCAACATTTTCACTAGAGAAAGGCAATTTCCAAACTGTTAAACCAACTCAATGTATTACCTGAATTTCAACTGTTCTTATTGTAACTAGCCAGGATGTTATTTCATTAGTGTGAAGGTACATTGAGAACAAGACTCCCATAGTCTAGTTCTGTAACAGTTTCCTCCTTAATCTTTCTTATGAGGAATCATAACAAATGAATCCAAATCAATCATTTTCAATTAAAAAGATAAATATCTAAATCATGAACTAATTTCATTTCCTTCTGGTTTAGCCAAAGTGGTAAAATTTTACCGAGTAAATTCTGCTAAGAATCCTTGTATTACAGTAGATGACCTTAGATCCTGTACATATACCATGGATCTCTAAGAGGCAGAAACAACCTCTAAACCTCCAAGCCTGGTCCCATGATCATAAGTTGTGCAACAACCAATTCACACAGTATAACAGTCAACACTAGACTCCACTGACAGACTGCTACATTCCTACAAATGTTAATCAAATATTTCATATTCATTTAAAGGAAAAAATGGTGAAGGTATAGTACTAGCCAACAGTTACAATGTAACAGTTTAAAAATCTTAATTCTAGAGCTTTTTCTCTGTTGCTTTTTGTCCCCTGCTCTGTTCTCTGCGCCTACTCCATTTTCCCAATTCTCTTTGCTCCCTCAAAATAATGAAATAAATCTATTTATACACAGATCTACTAAATAGTAGATTAAAAACTAAAACCACAAGCAGATGTTTTGAGTTGGATGTGTTCAGATATTGAATCAACCCCAGTTATATTTAGCAAACAGCTACATCAGCAGAGTGGAGGAAATATTTCTGACTCAGTAGAGAAGAGCTGTAATACTAAATTTATTAAACTGGGGCCACAGTGCCTTGGTTCACTCAGCTGTAAAGGATCAAGTAATTAATTTCCTCCTCCAGGGGAACCTTCATGATAAAATGCGTAATGTTGGAGAGATCCAGGTGATACTTCCCTGAAGACTGTGAGAATTACATGTCTCAACTGTTGACTGACCTAAGTGAAGCCAGGGAAAAGGGAGCAGGAGAGAGATGAATGTATTTTATACTAACTGACCCCAAATCACAGATGAAGAGCATATATTTAGTAGGCAACAGGATATGTTTGCAAGACAAGTGTTGCCAGTTTATGAAAGATAATAATAACAGCTAGTCACTTGGGACTCACAGCCTGCGCTTTTGAGTTTGGTACATCCATAGCATCAGACTACACACATTGGACAGTCTGCATCCAGGAGAGACTGTAGCTGGAAACCTATGTTCCTAGACTTAAAGTCATTACCACTTTAGTCAAGGTGGTAAGTGTTTATCACAGATAAAAAAAGATCTAAGTGATGATTAGCGAGAACAGGGTTATTTCTCACCTTGCACGGAAACCATGAGTCACCCAGGCAGGTGAGTCAAGAGCCATTGCGTGAGGAGCACGCTGCCAGCAGGCCTGGGCCAGGTGCTATGATTAGTTCTGGAAACTGATCCTGCCAAAGTCAAATAAACAGGCCAAGTTTGGGGTGGAGCTTGGCACAACAAATGAAACAAAAAGCATTGTTATGCATCAAATCCCTCTTACTCTCTAAACTCCCATCTTTCAGAGACCTGCGAACACCATCAGAAAACATCAAGAAACACAATCCTTCATGGAGACTGCCGTTCTCTACTCCCCAATGCGTCTGAACTACAGCCTGCTGTGTTTACCCAGGGGGTCTTACACTGTTAATATCTCTGGGCTGTCACAATACTGTAATGTAGTAGCTTCTGAGAATACTACTACACATATTGAGTGTAAGAAATGAAATAACAAATAAAAGCATGTAGTATTAATGCACTCTGAAGTATTTTACAATGAAAGCAGAAAAACCCCTCAGTTATCACACAACTTCTGAATTTCCATCTACAGTAAACCTAGAGCTCCTTTAAATTGTCTAGGAAAGACTGTATGTCCAAAATAGCTGTAGTACAAATAAAGCTGGTCACAGGGGCTTCATCCATCCTCGTTAATAGAAGGGGATGTTTCTCAACAAAGCTGATAACTTATGAACTAACTTAACAATAGTATCTATGGTCCACACAATAAAAGATCATACACTGGGACTGCAGGAGCTCAACCGAGACATGTAGAAGACAGAAAGGTTAGTAATGAATAACCCTGGGACTCCATAACTTTCAAGAGCAAAAGTGGTTAAGACACACAGGACAAGAACACTTCAGTGAAAAATTAACCCTCACAAGGCATTTCACAGTGTCAGGAGCACTCTTTCTTTTCACCATGAGTAGATTAATATTGCCTTTAACCTAACCAATTGTGTGCTATTTGCTTCCCTGATAGCCTTGCATGCTCATTAGCACAGAATTGATTCTCTGTTCTGGCCTCTTCTATTCAATCACTTGTCAGCATTATCTCAGGAGAACAGGTAATCGTTGTGGCTGAAAGGGTCAAGCTTGTCTGCTTGGCATATTTAAACATGCCCCTTGCAAGTACTGTCTTCGAGAACATACAACTTTGAAGTACTGTCTCTGATGAGATGTTGGACCATCTCAGGATTATAATTACAAAGGTCTTCACGATCTGCTGGTAAATACTGTTTATGTATTGAAGTCCTAGAAATAAACAGATTTAACTCTGGGTGGGTCTTGAGGGCTTTTTTGGTTTGGGTATGTTTTGTTTTTTTCCTCCTGTTTTTAAAAAAATAGTTTGATTAACAGGATTATTGATCAAACAGAACCTTTTAGAGTCTATTCCACCAAATTCACATGGTATTCATGGGGGATAAATAACAGGATGGCACTCCAACAGAGCACCATAATTTCTGCAATGTTGCTCTCCTGGTTGACAGGACGGATTAAGAACAGCGAAACGTCTAACTTCTAAACAGGGAAGTTTAACAATTATAATTACTGTATAAATTAATGTCTCCTTTTCAGTTTGACACTAGCAATTGAACTATCTGCCAGGAGCTACACAAAATTCTAACCATTTCAGCATCTTCTTTTGTTTATGGTTCACCCTCGAATACGAAAAGGGTTCTGTACATGCAACCCCTAGTTTATACTTAGGAAGTCAAACACAGAATCAAAGTCAACAAACTGCAGAGTCTGCCAACACCTCACTTCCCAACCTCAACCCCACTCTCCCCCAGAGACCCAAATCTCAGATGCCGCAGTGTGTTGCCTGAACACACTCATTGCCCTGAGGCAGGAAGAAAGGGATTTATCTTTTGTATATTATTTAAGTAATATTAATAAAAAGCAAAGAAAATCACAGGAACAAGGAAAAATCCACCATATATGTACACAAGTGGAAAAAATGAAGTTGACTAATCCAAATGACAGACTGCTGAAGGCAGAAGTGAGAATTCACAGTAAATCTAATCCAAACTTTTCATGAATTCTATTCAAATGGATTGCTTCATGTCAAGAGAACTTTCTCCCACTAATTCCCAAGTTCTTTAAAGGCTAAGAAGCGATGTCCTATGCTACAGCAATTATATATCTAATTCACTCCATTTTTGTTTTTCCTCTTCAAAAAGTGATCAGATCACATAATGTCTAAGCTTTAGAAGAATCCATTTTAGATGTCATTTTCCTAGATATTCTTATAATCTTGTTCTTATCACTGTAATTCTCCTATGATTTATCATATAAAAACCTAATAATTAGCAAAGGCAGTGTATAATACTCAGACATTTTGGCTGTTTAGATTTGTCATTCAGTAATTAACTCTTAATGCCTTAGTTAAACAGAAGAAGATAGTCACTCTCCAGGAACAGTTTAGTACTCCCGAGAGGATTTTCACTTCTAAGAGTTTGTTGTCCTTGACTAACTAAACAGAATATTTGAGTTTTTCCACTCAGGTCTACACAACAAAAGGGATGGCCATTACATCTAGACACTCTTTTCTTCTCTGTAACTCAAACAATCACATTCCGCCCACCCTCCTGTGTGACCTATGCAGACAGATCATTCTGTACAAGTTACATGAGACTGACCCGATCTGATGGCACCATAATTTCAACCAAATACATGAAAAAAACACAAGCAAACAAACAAGAAACCTCTGTCGACTTTTTTTTTTTAAATTGTATCATGGCAGATTTGTCAATAAGTTGATGGAGATAAAAATCTATTTCTTTTTTATTTGGTGCATACCTATTCTATTTTATTCACTATTATAACTAGACGAAATTCTGCTGGTTTCAGAGAATTTACAGCTACTAACAGTCAATCTGGCTAAGGGTACAAAAGGATTATTAGAACCATCTCATGAGGAAAACAACATTTTAGAAAAAAACATAAATTGTCTTAACATGTAGAAGTATTCCAAGGGCAACCTGGTTAGAGTAGAAAAGCCTCCTATATTGTGACTGCAAGTTGAAGCGGATGCTATCAAGGCAGATATGCAGAGTTTATAAACAGAGTAACATCTTGGCAGTAGAATCAATTCACAACCATGTGGTGACACTACTACTGGGCTAAAACACGCCAGTTTTTATATATAAGGGTGAGAACTTCAGCTGAGTCTTAACTTGAGGTTTTATGTAGTACATGGTACTGTTTTTATTTCCTCTGCTATATTTGTCAGATAAACCCCTTGCAATTGCCCAGTAGTGCACACAATATTAATTAAACATCCAATTGGAAGAACAGTACATCTAGAACCATAGCTCTCTACCTATGCAATGCTGAACCCTCACAGAAGTTAGTCCCTTCATCAAGATAGGAAGCTTTATACTTCAGCAGAGTCTGGTCTTCTAAAATTAACTGTTTAAATACAATCCTTATTAGCTTCTGAGAGATGACAAGAGCCAAGACAGGAAGGGTAGCAAACGTGGTATTAGACGCATCTTGAAATCATGATGAGTCTCATCTGGTTCCCTCTTATCACCTGACAGAATAATGTGGAGAAAAACCCAGTCTATCAATCATGCACCTCTTTGCTTTGTAGGCAGGCTTAATCAGACACAATCCTAATGATACCTTTCAGAATGTTATTTATGTTGAATATTCCAGAGCTGGGTCTTTCAAATAATAGGCAAAGCAGCACATTTAGAGCTTTGTAAATTGTTGCTGCCACCCAGACCAATTTATTTGGACAGGAAAGCCCTTTCAGTGTTAGTCTTCAACAACAAAGTGGCTAAAACACATCACTGAAGCCCTTGGTGTAAAGTCTGTGCCATGATGGCAGATTATGTCACTGTACAGTTATCACTCAGCTCTGATATTTCTGTCATGGATCATTAGCCAGGTGCTAAGGAGACAAATGGCAGCATTTGCCACTTGACAGCTTGCACTGTTTTAATACGAAGAGCTTATTTTATCAACAAAGTACAAATAGTCCTACCTCTTTGATTCACATTCTGCATGTTTATGACAATTCTGCAAAGACATTAATGTAAAAACCTTTAGTAAAGAACAAATTACTTTCTTATGCACAATTATCTCAAAGTTTAAAACCACGATAGCAATTTATCTGCTATATTAGCAAATTACAGGTGTAATTTACTCTCATTGAAACTCATATTTTCCATTTCATTATACTGCTCTTCTGAAACCAATGAGTTAGTATTCTACATTACTGACAAACATTTTGGAGGAGTAGCCACTACCAATTTTCAGTGGCTGTTTTACTTCAAAGTAGTGTATGATAAATGCAGGCCAATGCTTTCTGCTAAGACTTCTCATTTTGCACCCACAGCAAAGGAATGGAGTTAAACAGGTTGGAAGAGGGAGAACTAGATTGCTTTTAGGATGGTCTGATACAGCGTTTTTACTTCCAGTAGCATTACAGGGTTGTACTCTCCTTCCATCACGGTAAAAAAAGCATCAACCACTAAAGCATATGGGAACTTGCCTAAAATATTTGAATGTTTTAAAGCTGGGAAAGAGCTCATCTAAATCACTTAGGTATGTAATTTTTTTTTTATACTTAAGACCATGATGGCTTTTAGATACACTTTTGCTTTATATATAGCTTATGTTATATTAGGAGCCAGGCAGCTACTTCTGGTTTGGCTCACAGTACACTGTCACCATTTGGAAGTACTGTGGCTCACATTCCTCAAAATGTTTGGCATGAAACATGGAAATCAAATTTTCAATAGAATTAATCATGCTGTGGGGTAGACGTGTAAAGCTGCTACTACATGCTGTCCAGCTGGGAGATGCTGGATCTCAATTCATGTTATGTCCTTTGAAGAGCTGATCCCAACTGGGATGCTAAGAAGCTGAAAACAAAATGCAAATTTGTCTTGAAAATCTGGTGTAATCTTTTCTTTTTGAGGAGATTTGAGCCTTTCTTTTTATGGTTTAAATAAAAGACAATCAAATAATATTTTCAGTTTTTGCATGCAGGAGATTAGCAGTTCTTACAATGATCAGTTTCTTCCAGTGTTCACGTAAGTGCCAGAATCCACTGACTCTATGAAAGACTTGAAGGCTGTAGTTTGATAAATGTATCTTTTGGTGACACTACCTCATTCACACTCTTTTCCATTCATCCAGTCCCTTGTCACCCTCTTTGGTTGAGTCAGTAATGTTGCATGTGGGACTGACAAACAGGAACAGGAGAAATAACTTGTAGAAAAGAAGAACTGGATTAGTTACTTCACACATTTTACTGTGAAGTCTCTCAAAAGGCTGTACTGAAAGTAAAGAAAAAATGTTAGTGGAAGAAGTGGTGCTTGAGGACTGTTCATCAGCTGGGATCTATGGTTTTGTGATCAGGCCCCAGACATTCATGCCGAAGTCAGAGCTAATATTCTCATGCTAAATGTAATAAAGTTAATATAACAGAAATTATGTTAACTGGACAGTAAAGCTGAAAAAAATTAAGGGTGACAGTGCATTGTAAGACAAACAAATGGATTGCAGCTACCAAAAGGGAGATATTCTGTTACCAGAGAGAAACGGCTAAGTGAGAACAACCAACATCCTATTTTGCCAAGTTAAAAAGGAGGAAAAAAAAAATTTGGAGAGATAATTTTCTTTTTGCATAACAAAGTAGAAATATTAAATGATGATAAAAGCCTAGTTACTAAGCACATTAGGGGAAGATGTTTCCATGCACTATAAACAAACCTAAGCAGCTCTTGTTAGTAAGAGAGTTATAAACTGAAAATACAGACTCACGAGTAGAAAAATTACTGCTTATTGCTTATATACTATTATTAAGTTCTTTCTTAAGAAAGACAGGATGGTAGATGTTTTAGCTGTTGACAAAAACCTCATCAAGTCCAGAGAGATTTACTGTCCTTGGCAAATAATAATTAAGACTGAAAGAAATTGAAGAGTACCTAGCACATTCTTGCCTCCACTATTGTTGATGAAGCATGAATTAAGTCAGCAGAGGATAGATCAGGCAGGACTTAATGATATACTGAAGCAACAGATGAGTTAGTTCTTAAGTAATGATGTTATTAATTATAATTATTCTTATATAGGAATGTATTTATTTTTATTAGTAGCTTGACTTTCAGAGCTATTGAGAAGCACAGTAGATTAATACTGAAGCTAAAGTAACCAATGACTTCCAGAATGAGCCTATTGAAGTTCTCTCCACAGCCAAGGAACACCCACTGTCAAGCCCTTGCAGGGTAATGGCTATGACAATTATGGAAGTTCTTCTGAGTAGTATTCAATTGCAGACGTTCTGTTGTCCAGATTCATGTTATTAATAACTGTAGGTACCCAGTCTCTGAAAAATGTATCCAACCCTCTCTGTTGAAGATGATTTTTTTTTCATAGGATCCCTCAGCAGTTCAGAAGAAATCAGCAGCACATTCTTATGCGGCACGGTTATTACTAAAAACTTTAACATTTTCTTTTAATTCATCATCAAGGAAAAGCAGAATCACATATTTGAGGTCAATCACTGCAGCAGAAGTTGATACTTTGTAGCCATTACCATATTTAAAACAGAATCAGCAACAATACAAAAGTTTTGTATTGATTCAGAATAACAAATTAATAGATGATCCTTTCCTCTAAATGTCTGGCTCTTAAAGAACTCATAAAAAGTCATACATTAAGAACGTGAATGTGAGCTTATTTCATTTTTTTTGAGTTGTCCTCACGTGAGTTAGTTACTGGAAAAATCTACAGTGTCTAGCAGTCGTATAACAAACTATCAAGAGAAATAATGCAGAATGTCCACTCAGACTAATCAAGGACAGAGACAGTGGGTGTTAATGACATCTTTGGTGTTGACTCAGTCTTAATCTCTGGGAAAAAAAACTTGGAGAGAAGATCAGGGAAGGAATTGTTCAACCCATTATTAATTTATTCATGACGTTATTTCTAAGATACTAAAATCTTAAATTAAGGTTCTATTGGAATGGAAACAAAGAAAAAATATGCAACAACAGGCTTCTATTCATCCATTCAGAATCAGGTCTGTTTGCTTTTTCGGACTGATGGAAAATTTTATTGCCATTTGGACCTGTGAAACCAATTTGGCTCAAGCAAGCAAAATAGAATTTTGTTCCCCAGTCCACAAAGATGTTGTCAATTATACAAAGTAGTTTTAACTTGAAAAAAAAATTGCAAGGAATTGTATATTCTATTGGTTTCGCCCTCCAATAGAGGGCAAATTTAATTTTAAATAGTGAACAAACGAATCTTGATCTGAAACAATGCTGCAGGAAAGAATTTTGTTATACATTTACGGAGCTATTTGCAGTACTACATTTCAGTTGTGACAGTGTTTGCCTTAGCTGTTCAGCTCTGAATGCCTGTTTCCCAAACTAGTGTTGCATGTATTATTTGCAAATGAAGTCCATCTTCATCAATGTCAAATTGAAAACCAGCCTCCTGAATACATTTTGCACTTTATATTCTAGTGGGCTTTAAATCTTTGTTTAAAGGCTTTAGTCTGTTCTTTTTATTTTGGAATTTCATTTAGCCATGGAAGGTTAATTAGTCTTTAGATTTATAATTAGAGCAGCAACTCAGCTCTTCCTATCCTATGGCATGGCCAGTTTTATGCTAGAGTCTCGAAAGAAGAGAATGCAGTTCATAATTTTATGCAAATATCCTATCAGCTTTAAATGCAAGGGAGATGGAAATCTTTTCAACTCTCATCTGTGCAAGAGTCCTACACCAAGAGATTTCATTAGAAGCACTAGAAAGAATACAAAGGAAGAAGAAGGTCATTTACATTAGTGGGAGCTTCATTACTGAAGGGAGGGGCAGGCTGCAAGTCCTGTAACTGATCTGTTGTGCAGCAGGAAAGGTTGTCGAGATGAGCCCCAACTGTCTCACACAAACACATCAACTTCAACACCTTTTGATAAAGCATTATAGTAGAGCTTTCCTTCAACTTAAGTATTTGTATGCAGCTGATAACAAAGTGTTTCAGTAAGCTTATTTTGCAGGAAATATTTTTGTAATTTAAGCAGAAAGGAAATTATTCTATTGGCGGAATTGTTGTTGGAATCAAAATCCAAGATGCAATCAGCTCTAGACATCAACTTATGAAGTCTAAAGGAGCAAAATCCTCAGTTGTGTTTCTATTTGCTGTGTTCTGATCTATTTCAGGTGACAGAAGACGGAAATAAGTCCATATGGCTCAGTAAAGAATCACAGAATGTACAGCAAACGGATTGCTTTGGTGAGCTGTGCAATACATCAAATGGTATGTGTTCCTCATCCAGAATAGACCAGTAAGATCCAGTAAAATTATGACTGTGTTAAATAAAGTTATTCTCTTATCAGCTGCAATGTTATGCAAACAAAAGAGAATATTTGTACAAAGATAGTTCAGTTTCACACTGTATGGGAGGAAATGTCTTTAGACATTCTATTATTGTTGAAGCAATTTCTGAGAATGTCAAAGTAATAATACAGGAAAGACAAATGCGGAAGGATTTGACAGATTTTTGTTGCTATACATTACGTGTACAGTTCACATTTTTAAATGCACTGCATTTTTATAATTCCCTGTAATAAACTTTATGCTATGTCACTGTTCTTTCTCTTAAAGGAAATAAACATACAGTAAGAATACAAATATCATCCACATTTAACCAACTAAGCTGGTCACCCTAAGTGCCCTCACTTTGAATGAGGTACGTGCTTTCTGGGTGTGACTAATTTCATTCTAAACTAATATCCAAGAGACAGAGGGCAAATTGCTTCTGAAGACACAGTGTTCTCCCCATTGACGATAGTGGCACCCTAGACTAAATGCCTGAATTTTGTATGTCTGGAAGAGACATGCAGAAAATACAAAATTATATTTTAAAAAAATTAAAATTTTAAACTGAGTTTTAACTAGTTGTAATTGACAGACTAAGTGAAAATGAGAAAGCACTGAAGCAGAATTAGCTACAGACACAATCTGGGAGGTTATGGTATTTCAGCTTGTTCAGAATTCCTTTTCTTTTCTCTGTTCCTTAAACTTGAAGATAATGAGTCCCTGAAACAAAGAATTTGTTAGAAAGGAGAAGTTCTCTGGAAAAGAGAAACTGCCATTTGTTTCAACAGCTCAATAAGAAACGGCAAAAAAACCATTAAAAGACAGTTTTCAAAATATGAATGTAATTGAAAAAAATATTTTTCTGAGCCTACTTGAGTAAATCCAGATGAGAGGAAAGCCATCATAGCACTAATGCACAAGAAGTACCTGTTCATGTGTCTGCTTTCATGCAAAATTTCTAAAGAAAGGAGCAACTATCTAAACATCCTGAACAAACATAGATATTTCTTTCAGAAGTGATAGTACAGATGTAGTAGAAAGTGGACAGAGGATCTAACGATCTGACAAAATTATCCTAAAAGTTTTGAATAACCAATTTGAAGATAAGTACTCTAAAAATGGAGCAAAATTGTGACTACTGCTGCTGCACAATGGTGACTGTAGCAATATCAGACTTACAGTAGAGCTGGCAGATAAAATTTCATCATTATGCTTCCACACTCAGTGAAGCCATGATGGAAGCATTATACCTTCTAACAACCTACACAGTTCCTGACAGTATTCATCTTCAAGATACTGAAGAGTGTTACAAAATTTGATCTGAGCATTTGTTCTCTATGTAGCACTTACAAACATCACACTTACAAATGCAAATGAAGCTTTGGACATTCAAAAATAAAATTAACAAGCCTAGTCACCTGGCTCACCTTAGTTACGACCACAAAGAGGTTTACTAGCTTACTGTTAACTAGACATTTGAAAGACATGGAATGTAAACACTTCATGAATTAGAAACTATGCATTGAACCTATGTCCACAGAAGTTTGCATTCCACTTGTAAATTTATTTCAGAATGAGTTACCACTGCATTCCTGTATGGCACCTGTTAGCAGAGACAAAGCCTGAAAGCCTCTGTACCAAAACTTCTCCATTCCTTTGAAACCGAACTTTCTCTACTTGCCTGAAGCTTCTCTATCCTACCTCCTACCCAACATTTTTGATCCACAGTTGCTAGAAATAAATGCTCTAGGCCAGTTTAAAGACCCATATAGTGCATTGAAACTGCTGGCAAGAGGAAAAAAATATTTTCCTACCTAAAAATGTGTTTCAGTTTTTGCCTTTATTTTTTTTTTTTTTCTTCCCCATTTCTTTCATTGCAATATCTTTATTTCTTCTTTAAGCTAAAGTATTAGTTGGAGGAAAATATGTGATAGAAATGGGCTCTTTGTGACGTAAATTGTGACTTTGTTGACAAAATCTGCACATCTGTATCGGACTTTTCAGAAAGAGTAGTGATTTTCCTTAACTCTCAAACTGCATCTTTTTTATGTCACACTGACAACATCTACATTTCAATGATGTTTCCAGCCTGCCTTGTTTTATCTATACCAAAAACTGGTTTAAATTTTCCAGCGCTGTAGCATATGGGCATCTGTACTTCAATGCCTTGAAGTTTTATTGTATTCTATAATACTTACAGAAAGGATTCTTAGTAGCAAAAGAACAAAAGAATAGTCAGGACCATTTGAAGTTCTGGATATGCTTGAAGAGTGCAATATTAATAGCATCTACTGAGGGGCATTACAATTCACAGGATAAATATGTTCATTACAGTGGAAATGTAAATGGAAGTAAAATTCTCCTTTTTACACATTCAGAAACAATTAAAAGTGTTGAAAGTGCTCCTGTACAAGGAATTTTTAGCCACCGAGTGACAGTGTCTTGCCCATTAATGACACATTATACATCTAAAAGCATTGTTAAATGGCACACCAATGAAAGGCTCTAAAGTGCAATTTTTAAGTGTCCTGCTCCAGAATAGCTCAGGTGTGACTGATGGAAGCCAAGTTCTTGCTACTTCTCTTCATCACAGTGGAAGAAGAAAATAGCACATCTGAAATAGGGACCAGTGGACAGTGTTCACATCACTGACTTCAGGCAAATAACTGATGTGATTGAGGCAACAAACACTTCTAAGGGACAATTCAGGTAACCTAATGTGGAAGTCAGCCGTTCTCCCAACTCCAATTACTATTGAAACAGCCTTGAGCCTCTAATGTTAGCATTGAAGTGAGATATATAAACTGGGTAATAAAAATTCTGAGATCCTAAGCAGCAGCAAATAAAATCAATTGGCAACTAAAGCAAAACAAAAACAAATAAAAAACCCACCAAAAAAACCAACAAAAAACCCCCAAACAGACAAAAAAACCCCAACCACAACCAAAAAAAAAAAGGAGAGAAGGACAAAAAAGACCTTACTCTGGATGAACTCATAACTCAAGAGTAACTACATAACTACTGGATTTTAGACCAAGAATTTAAAGGTAGTATTTCTACATATGTCCTAACTCTGAAACTGGCAAATATCAGGGGATCTGAATGTTGGCTAACAGGTATAAAAGGGAAAGTTCCTCATCCTGCCACAATATTGTTCACGTTTCCAATCCTTTATTTGCATATGGACCATAGATTGTAACAGCAATTTCCATGCCAATTGGATTTCTCCCCAATTTTGTTGGAGAAAAAGAGAGTCTAAGTGTGTGCCATTGTGGCTCCATGGCGTGAACCCGGATAACACAAACCGAAAAGCAGACTACAAGTCTGGGTTGTGCAGCTCTGGCTGGTGCAGAGGCAGTAACCCAGCATCGCTGACAGCAGGTTTGCAGTCTCAGGCTTGTGGAAATGGTCACTGGGAACAAGGTGAATCTCTGGGTGTCGAGGTTTGATTGCGGGGTGACAATAAACTGTGGCAGATGTATTGTTAACCCCCTCTCTCGCTTTCTCCCCCTTCAGCCCTTCCCTCTCCCCGCTTCCCACTAAGGACAGGCGATTGGGAGGGAAAGAAAGACCGAGAGAAGAGAGTTGGAAAAATTAAAAATGTTTTACTAATGCTACTAATAAAAATAGAGAAAATAATACAAAATATACAAAACCAATCTTGAAAGTCCCAGCAACTGCTCCGGCAGATGTGGGGCCGGCACCCAAAGTCCTGGACTGGACTCTGCAGCCAACCGGAACTGGATCCAGTCTGTCACTGGGCCTCAGTTCACAGGGATGACTCGCAAGGTCCTCTCCCAATGTCGGCCATAAGGAAAAGGGACGAGATCCTCGTGATTCCCCCACCTTTATATGAAGTATCACGTGAATGGGATGGAATACTTAGTTGGTCAGTTTCAGTTCACCTCCTGCTTGCACATCTCGCTGGATACATCATTATCAACGACCTTGCATTCCATTGCTATGTCTACCAAAACATGCATCCAACCCTCAGGAAAGTGCAGCTAGCAAGAATGCCTAGGCTGACAGGAAAAATCACTAAAAGAGAAACTCGTTTTTAACAAAACCAGGACACTGGGATATCAAGGAATCTGGATCATTCTTTTCATTTCTCTTTCCATCAACCTAATTTACTCTCATCTCACACTGTGCAGACTTATATGACTAGAATTACGTCTCACATTCTTTTATGACTTAACATGCATTACATTTACTTTTGGAATTATTTAGAAATTTCCCCCATAAAATTTTTTTATGTAAGTTACAGTCCAATGAGGCTGGGTTTTCTTAGGTTTCTAGCATATTTCAAAATGCAATTTGGAATTCAGCTGCAGTTTTGGGGCCTGAATTTGACCCACCACAGTCCCACCGGCTTTAAACTGATTTCATTTCACTAATATGGATTGGGTCATACTTTTAGCCACCACACACTGTAAACTATTCAGCTGGTATTTCTCATGTAGTTCTCTAGACCTCATGAGAAATCCAATTTTTTCTTTCAGCCCACTTGTGCATTTCAAACAGCATCCTCATGGAACTGTAATGTTCAGTTTTAGAGGCTGCGACAATAGGATTTGTACAAGATCATTTCAGGTTTTATATCCATGTCATGAACCATTACACAATCTTCAGGCTTTTCTTCTTCATGTACTGTTCAAAATTCACCAGCTGTCATCTGTTTTCAGGCTCCTAATGGCTGTATTTCTCCCTCATCATCTTTATTTACCTCAGCACCCTCTTACTGACATTTTCTATCCATCTATCTTTGATAGGCTGTTTGCCCTCCTTTGGAACATTTTCTCTATCAGATATCAAAACTGTCAGTGTCGTCTTTACTGAATCCCTAACTACTTTAAAACCAGCTCTCAAACCTCTTCTGACCTGACCAAACAACATTACTGATTTTCTCTCAGCTTCTCCGTGAAACTGAGTCAAGTAGCAGCTTCAGGTTCTCAGGCAGTTTGCTTGTGCTGTCATGGAACTACACGACTGCAGCAGAGAGCTCATTTCTCTATTTCAGGCAGGAACATTTAAGAGAGGGGGATCCAGTTTTAAGTCTGAAGGGATCCGGTTTACCCAGTCCATTCTGCCTGTGAATTCTGCCAGGACTACCTGGTTTGGATGGTCTTGTGCTCACCTTGCCCATAGCTATTAGTTTCCAAAGCAAACTTCACTGTGTCTAGATACATGACATGTCATCCTTGTGGCCCAGCAAAAGATGACTGTTTTTGTATTCTTTTGTTTGGTTCAACTGCCTAAAATTTTGAGGGTTCTACATTGTAGCCTGTAAACGTATTTGTGTAGGGTAGCTCTTTGAGTAATTATTAAATACCCCAGCTTTGATGCAGGAGGGTGTGCAAGAACTCTGGACCAGCTGCAATAGCATCTGAGAAAACCCTGGGCAGCAGAGCCAAAGCTGGTGTGGGGAGCATGTTCAGCATCTCTGTAAGAACCCTTGAGCCTACATGGTCAACTGTGCCCACATTCCCATGGAGAGATTTAGCTCACTCACTGCAGCAGGGAACCTAGGGGGCAAATTAGACTGTGCAATGGTAAGTGAATAGATCCTAGGAGCAAAACAAAGAGCCAGACCAACAGCGTACATGTTCCCTGAAGAATCACACTCCAATTTCACATCTCCATAACCACACCACTAATGGCACTAACTGGGACACATATTGAACACATTGGTAGATGAGCCAAGAACCTAAACAAGCATGACAAAGGACTACATGGAAGCTTTACAGTGAGTCAGGATAGAATATACTTCATATTACACCTGAAATGTTATCAGGGGACTTTCGTCAGTCCACTAATTTTCAGTCCAAAGGAAATTAAAAAGGAAATTATTCACTTTATATATATATATACAAAGAGTAAATAAAACTGCATAAACTGTCCAAGTTCCTGTACAAAACTTTTCAACTATAGGACTGAAACATATTTCATATTCATTTTGTGTTAAGGTGACTTTGCTATCACTGCAGCTTCAAGTGCAACGAAGGAGTGAAATAATTGCTTTGTGTACTCAGTAGTCTGAAATGTAAAGCTAATATGGCTTATTATTCATGAAGTTCTGCCATATGTGAGTAAAAACTAGTTATGGGAATAAAATGCCTGTATCTCTAGTTTAATGCTGTGGAATTACTTTTAAGGTAAGGATACTATTTGCTAGAACCCAAGGAGCAAAACTGATATTTCAGGTCTTTGACTCATGTCAAACAAGACCAACGTTTTCAAATAGGGATTATTTTTTATGTCTCTTTTGATTTTCTATTAATCCCTTACCAAATCAGACACATAGCCCAAAAGAGGGTATTTTCAGAGTTTTAAAAGAACTGTCTTTGGATACTTTATACGTACAGGAGTAACTCACTGTTCATACACTGAATCTACAAGTCCAGTAGGTTGTGGTGTAATAATACTCATGGCTCAGTACTCTGATATACATTAGCTACGTAATTCAGAGACTTTTCATCATATCATTAAATTTTAAGCATCATCTTCCTTAGAAAAATTGAGCCAAGTCTGACAGCTTGTTGCTGAAAAATGATCACTTCAGGGAAATGCTTAATTTTTCTACTGTTGAAAGAGTAACATCTCCTCTTCAGAAGCCAGATAATAACAGGTCATCAAATAATGTGTTACAATCTGCATATAAGGTGGAAATAAATAGCTTTATAAAGATAATGATTGCTTTCATCACTTAGTGATATTTGTTCCCCACGGTTTTAGAAAGATAAATTATTAATTGTTAGTAGTGTGGTTGAAACATTAGTTATCATTTGAATATTCACAATACAAAAACATTCAGGTTAAAGTTTTTAATAAATGTCATGTTATTTACTATAAATAGTCTACAGAAAGCAACAAGCCTGTATTAACTTCAATTCTTTTTAGCTTAATATCATTCCTATTCATTGCATACCACACTATTAGACAATAAATCCTCACAGTGGAAGCAGTTGTATTTGCAAATTAGTAGCCTACCTTGTAAGTCATGTAAAACTACCCTTTTACTGTAGTTTCACCCCTAGCATTCACTGGATTTGACATATTAATAAGTTTTAAGCAGTATTTAGAATTCTGTTGATTGTTCATAGTTTTCAAAATTATAGTCAATCATTTATTCACCAATTCAAACATAATACATGGGTGAAAACACTCATGCACTTGAACAGGTACTCGTGAATACACAGTAAAATAAATCCTAAATATAGCTCAACAATAAACACAAACCCGAAAATATAAAATCTCTAAGTGGGAAAATCTTCTGATGTGCTGTGCTTTTAGTCACATTACCCAAACAGCCTGTGACTAAGATAAATTTGCCTTGTGCCTCTTCTAAGAAATGACAAATGGAGCAGTCCTTTTCTAATCAATTTGTGGAACTGCCAACATCAATAGTGTTCCTGTTTTCATCTCTGGGTAAACAAGAGCTAAAGTCATTCACTTTTTCCTGAACTGCTGTAAAATGGACTTAAAACACAACATTGATATGCGAGCTGTGATCTTCAGCAATTTTGTTCAAAAATTACAGCAGTCAAATACCCTAAGCATCCCTTCCTTGCCAGAGCCTGAATACAGAAATTTGAAGCTGTGCCTTGAATATCAAACTTGGGATCTTTGTTTTGGTCTTACTACAAAACGGATCCTGAGGCAGAAAGTTCTCACCCTCCTCCACCCCTCCAGATACAACAGCCACGAGCACAGATTCAGGTCTCCATATACAAGCCCACCACACTGAGGTTGTCGTAGGCTGCTTTCAGCTACCATCAGGGTAGGCTTTCTGCCAGGGAAACTCCTGAAGCTTCCGTTTAAAGATTTCTGGAGTATGATGATTTCAGCCTGCAATCTAGTGTCACAACAGCTCTCTAAACTAAAAGGACAAGATGTGTGACCACGGCTGTAGCTTTTTAGTGGCCCAGCACAAAAGCAGCATTCACTTTTAGCATAACCAGTTTCCTCTGTATAATTGTGGATAATTATTTCCTTTTCCAAATGTGAATTTAAATTGTAAGAAAATAAATAGCATTTTAGTACAATGAATTTTCCTGCAATTATGATTTCCTCCATTGAATTTCCTTTAACATGTCCTATTATTATTATTAGCTACAAAACAGAAGCTTATTCAGATGTGTTTTCATTTTTGTCTCAAAATTGTTACCATAGCCAGAATAAATTGGGAGGGGAACTACAGAGTCAGTGTAATACATTTTAAAAAAAAATTATAAACACCAGGAATCAGGAATAACTACCATAAAACCATGCATTCGATTTAAGCACAAATTTTATGCAACAGATGGTGAAAATTTGCTTATTTTTGCTGAGAGTATTTTCCTTGCAATATGTGATGTTCGTTGCACTACTTCCAGCCAAAGTAACTGACCTCAGTCACCAGGTATTTTTATGGCTTAGTTCCAGGGACCTGCTGGAATGACTGAATTGGAAGGAAATGTCCAGAGATTAGAGAGCGTGTGTGTAAGTCACAGATTTTCCATCTGACCTCAGACCAAACATGTAGGCTGAGATTCTGCCCCTCAGAATTCTGTCAAAGTCCTTGCACTTATTACTGTCTACTGCTGGATAGTTTTAAAGGCATGTAATTAAACTGAGATAAGTGATTTTGGGCTTTAACCTCCCTGTACCTCATTTTAGAATCTGAATCATTACAGGTTGTTGTGAAGAGAGGATGGTGACGTTCTTGAATATCTGGACTGAGGAACATAAAAGAAACTAAGACCAAGTGGAAGAGCATCCAAATTCCTATCTTGAATCTCCTAAGATCATGTACTACAAGGCATGCAGAGCAACTGAAAATATAGTGCAAATTGCACAGCTCTAATCATGTCAGGATTTCCAGGTGTGAGGGAAAGAAAGTCAGTGTGCTTTAGTACCTCCCTCTCATTAACTCCTATCTCACAGGCACTTGTTTTCTTATGCAGGGTCACAGTAGGAAAAAAGAATACAAGGAGTAATGAAAGCAGGAGGGCTTAAACCACCGGAGGATGGGGCAGTGCTGTTGTGTCCAGAGCACAGCAGACAGCCAAAAGCCCGGCATTTCAGTGGCCGCAGTTCTTTGGGAGCAGAGAGTCTGCCCCTATCTATAACCTACCTTTCCCCATATTCACGCCAAGGCTTTTTCCACCTCTATACCTAGCAGCAGGGATCAGGAATGATAGCTGGATGGTTGATCAAAATCTTAATTAGAACACAAAGTCAAACTGATCTGCAGTTCTCATCTCTGCACATCCTTCTTTGCAAATGATAATTGCTGAAGTGGCATTTCATATGAGGATTCTGCCTGTGACATTCAGACATACTGGCATTTCAAAGAGGACTAAAGATACACTAAGGCAACACAGCATCTCCCTGGAACAGTACAATCTGGTTGTTTTATTATTTGCCCTTCACTAGAAGCAGCAGAATAAAAATAGCCCTAATCTGAGGGGGAAAATATTTTATTATTTATGAAGATATGGTCATCTCCTCTTGAACTCTTTCTCCCTGTCAAGCACTTCATATGTCCCAGAAATTTTACTAATTATTCTTTTGTTGTTGTTTTTTAAGTCTGGGTACCACATGACAAAGCTGTTATGGTACGAGGGTAATATGAGACACACAGTCCAACAGGCCGTGGTAGTTTTCATGAACCTAAGGGTTATGCCATTGTATCACATGTTTGAAAGAAAGATAAATAGATAATCTCAGTAGGAATATGGTGATTGGGTGAACCAGCATCACAGATGCTTGAACCCGAGACCCTTTAGAAGAAAAAAGTACAGTTGAAGAAGAGTAATTTCTTTCTAAAGCTCATTATGATCTTTTTTTCCAACAGATGGACACAGAGTATGATGAATTAACACTATAGTCTCCTGGAAATCCCATGGTCTTCATTTTAAAATTCTGATTCCACAAAGTGTACACGCTAATGATGTGGTCAAAGTGAGTGTAGCTCTACAAAAAAGCTCTTCATTAAGATTAGAAAGGAAACAAACAAAAAACAAGGAAGTTTTACTTAACAAGGTTATCCCCACTTGATTTCAATTCAGACTTAAAGTAAAAAGATAGACAACAGTTTATTTTCATTTCTGCACTATCCTCATTTTCTAAAACAATAAGAAAGTGAATTTAATAATATCTGAAGATAAAAAGTTTGGACCATTTAAGGCAGTGGGTTAAGAAAACAAAAACAAAACTACCACTGCATAGTACAAAGATCTGCAGTAACTTCTAAATTCTGTTCAAGTACATCCTTCTCAGTTTTGCTAGATTTCAGAATCCAGTGCTATCATTTTAAAAAGGAATAAAGTATATTCTTAGTCCTCACTATGAATCATTAGTTTGCATTTTAAAAAAAGGAGAAAAAAAAAGAAAAAAAAAAGAAAAAGAAAAAAACCCAGCAGTTTAAAGTATAGAGAGAAAGGGACACAGAGGGATGGGGAGGGTGGTGCTTGAAACATCCAAAAGAATCTTTGATCTCTACTGTGAATTGATCCTGTGATTTTTGAATGGCATAAGAACATTAAAGAATCTTTTTTGTTCACTTCAGTGGACTTGGATCAGACCCTTAAACCCTTGTCAGAAAATTAGTGCCCTACAATGCAGCTAGTAAAACTTTTGAATTATTTTACTGTTTTAACCTTAATTCCTTTTTATCAGCTGAAATAAAAGCAGATCACTATCTACATTGTTAAAACTTATAAATACAAACAGAAAGACACATTTATAGTAGGTTTGGTTTTTTTTTTAAAAAAAAACAACCTTTGTTTTCAAGTCAAATTTCCATGGGTTCATACTCAGCACATTCTGAAGAAACTTAGATCCTCCCACCTTGAAAAGATTCCAAGTCAGACAGGCAAAATCAATTGCCTATCCCTTTTAGCATCTTGTTTCTTGATACTGAAAAATATTGACACAGCCTGTTAGACAGCTTTTATCTAAAAATTAGGTGAAATTTAGGCTGAAAAAATGATATTTTTTTCTTTACTACGGGAATTATTAGTAAGAGGTACATACAAACTATAAAACCGTTTTCTTAATTGTACGTTACTGAATGCAACTTAATTGTAAAGCAGTAAGGGGTTTACCATAGACTTTTAGTAAAAATATAAATCTAAACAGCTCACTTGAAGCATTTACATTTTGTTGCAATAAAATAAAATGGAAACTGTACATTTCCTGCTCCCCAGAGTTGTTCATATTTCTAATTGTTGCATGCTCAACTAACTTCTTTACAGCTCTCTAGACAATACTGCATCCACAATTTTGTTCCTTGGCTCCTTTCTTTTGAAATACTGGAGGAGTCAAAGTATTTTAATCCTTTTTAAAAATTAACACTTAGTATATCCTCAGTCCTTATGCCCAGATGTAGTATTAGATCTGTAGATTAGTGCAAACTAATATTGGAACATATTTCAGAGCTGCAGAGGTAGGATGCTGCCTCAGCTCAGGTAAGGAGTAAGTATGCAGGACAATATTCATGAGGAAAAAGGAAAAGGGAAAACATACAGAAACACTTCTTGCAGACTTCTGCAAACTTTTGCTAAAGCCTCAAAGACTTGATGAGAAGGAAGAATCTATTCTATTAATAAGCCAGGAGAGGGTTAGAATATGGAAAATAATGAAATCTGAAGAAGCAAGGAGAAAGTAGGAAGTGTTATATATAAATATTTCATTATTTTAAAAAGTTTGATGAAATTCAAGAAAGTAACCAAAATTGCACTATCCCTGGAGACATCCCAGGCCAGGCTGGATGGGGCTCTGAGCAACCTGACCTAGTCAAAAGTGTCTCTGCTCAGTGTAGGGCATCTAGTCCACACCCCCTGCAAGGTCCCTTCCAACCCAAACTATTCTATGATCTGGAAGAAACTGAGAAATACATTCCAAATTACTATGGAGAGACTTAAGTTGAGGAAAACCTACAGATATATTCAGAGCTTCAGTCAAAGGGAAGAGGCAAATATGAACACTAGAAGAGTGTAAACAGGGTTTAAGAATACAAAAAAGGTTATAAACCAGATATCTAGGTATAAAACACCCGTGAAACACAGGAAATGCAAATCTTGCAAAGGTTTTGGCTTGGATAAAATAGTGTTACTTAAGTAGGTGGAGCCTACTGAAGTGTGATTGAATAGTCAAAATCCTATTCTTAGTCAAAAATACTCAAGTTTTTTCTTTACCCATATGCTCACAGACATCAGGGCACACAGTTGGTTCGTGGCATCCTGCAGAGTGTACCTGCACCCCAGCATTGTTATGGACAGTTGGGCTATATCTCCTTTTCCCATATATAAATCTAAGAATCGTGGCTTTAAATCTACAATATATTAAAAAAATTAAGTAGAGGATATTTATGTGAAACAAACAAAAAAACCCCCAAACCAACCAACCAAAACCTCACAAAAAAATACCCCACAAAAAAACCCCAAACAAACAAAAAAACCCCAAACCCAACACACAACCAACAACCTATAAAAGGTATAGAAGGTAAAATTATTTGCCTAATATACAACCTCTGAATTCACCCAAAGTTCCTTGAGAGGAGAATCACATTTTAGATAGCTTCATGGTGGCTCACAGTTGAGATTACAATATCTTGCCTAATTTGTGATTAAACACCTATGTGTTAATTCTTTAATTAATGCATCCTGAGCATCATAGGATACTCTGTGATCACAAAAGAAGAAAAAGCGTATAACAGGGTGAGTTTGCTCTGGTACACAAACTCTTTCTGCATAACATAGAAGGTAACATAACTCCTTACCCACAAAAATTGGCTAAATAAGAAAAGTAACATTAAATATTTTGCAGTTAAGGCATTAACAGAATTTAGTACTTCAGCAGGATTTTTCATACAGGTGGGGTCTTGAAACTGTTTTTAAAGGTGCTAAAGAAAAATTGGCGTGATATTAAAAACATGAGCTACAGCAGCTCTGGGGAACTGAAAAAACAAACCACTTCCACTGAAGACACAAAATAGCAATGCATTTAAAGACTACCAGTCACTGAAACTGAAGACATTTACAGCTGCTCTTGACTATTTTAGCTATATACTTGGCCAAATATATCAGGGTTATGCTTATATCCCCCTTCAAGGAGATAACGTTCTGTAAATATTATGTCACTGGTGGCTGTTGTTTCTCGTGTTGCCAGGAGAGCTCATGAGCTCATAGCCTCTTGGAGCTACCGCCCGTCAGAGTTTTCACATCTCACGTTTCTGCCTCATTTCTTGGGCCTGCCCTGACAAAATATTTCAATTGAGGTTCTATGTGTTTTTGTCCATAAAATTTAAAAATTAGTAATATAATTTTTGTTCATATACGCGTATGCAGGAATATATAGACCACAGCATAAGGTATTTTTTCCATCCTTTTTCAGTTAGCTTTCAGATTTGTGACATATTAATAAATGCCAACAGCAGAAATCAGAGTTTACAGAATAGGAGAAAAAGCCTATAACATTGCAAATACCAGAGAAACCAAATTACCTATTAAATAACAAGACTTTTACAATAGGCTGACTAAATAAGTACCATTTTGAAAGACATTCTAAAGGGCAGTAAATGGAATTCGTGAAATATTAGGAAAGCAAAAAAGACATTTCGGATGCAAACATATCCAGGGCTGAGAACTGCTGATGCCTGTACTGCTGACTGAGTAGCAGATGAAGCAACATGTGGAGAAACAGCAGCTAGACCTAATGCTGAAAATTTCTATGGATGAAGCAACTAATTTAAAACTTACGAAACAAATGCATATTATGCATAACATTAACTACATTATAAAATGCCACCAAAACTACTTGCTATTTAGCACTCTAAAGTCCATGAAATCTCTATTTGTGACTTCCTCTTCGGCCCCACTTTTGAAGGATTAGATAAATACAGGCTATTTCTTGCCTTTCATCCTAACCTTTTCCACCCCCTTTTCCCCTCTCTGCCACACACATGTATGTACACAAATCCCTTAAAGGTTTGTATAAGGGAATCAAATATAACCAGGTGTTTTGTTAAAAAAAAAGGAAAACAAAAAACAAACCAGACATTCCAACTGGAGAAACAAAACTAATGGAAAAGCTGAGGTCTGTCGTAACTGTTTTCCAAGTTAAGGACACTGCTCTTGCAGTTTCTACTTTTGTGTTTCTATCCAGCTATTTAAACTTGGGCAAAGAAGCTCATTTAAACAGAAGACAGTTCAGAATCATTTCAGTTCTTTGTCAGCATCGTGAATCACAGATCATGTTGATGACCCAACTCTGCTGGATGTGCTGGAGCATAAGCATAGACTTGATATATAGAAAGAACACAGACAACGCTGAAGTCTCCAGATATTGGGATATCTCTACAGGGATCATGAAGGGATATCTGTGTGTTTGACTTTCTGTGGTCAGTAAAGACATGATATCGCTAGTAGAACTAAGGAATTCTTTAGTAATTGCCTTTATATTCTCCATTTTATCCAGACAAGAAAAAGAATGAAGCAGGAGAGCTGGATGACTTCTAGAGATCTCTGTTACCAGTTTTAGTTGTTTAGTAGTAAGAGATCATGATTTATTTTGTATGCAAAGAGAGCTTCATGCTGAATAGAATTAGGGGGAATTTTATATCGTAGCAGAATAAGCACTGTGGTTATGACAAAGAACACAAATAATACCGTAAATAACAGAAATGTTATGATGCAAGTGAGACTGTTCTTATGATACAGAGCATAAATAGACTCCAAGATTCCAAATCATTTTATGTATTTCCTGTCATACTTAGTTTCATTTAAAACCCAGCTTTTACACATATATCAAAAGCCACTTCTTTAACAGAAAAACATTGATAGTGAATATTTTATATAAGAAAACGCTACAGTTTTAAGATAGAATCATTAGATTTCTTAATTTTAGATTTTTACCTTCTAAGTTCACTCAATTTAGTAAAGTTCTTTTTCATCTTTCCTCTCATCCATTATTTAAAAAAAAAAAAAAGTGGTGTTTTGCAAAAGCAGTGCATGCAGAACATGGTGTTTATTCTGCCTTGTTTTCTAAATACATATCAACAGGAACACATAATCTATAATTTGTGTCTCTTAAGCCTAGCAACCTTTCTGCAGTAAGTAATGCATTATGTATTTTTTTCCTGCTTCTTCGTCATCATCTTATCAATTATTTTATTCCCCCTTTTATACCTTTTCAGGCAATTTTGCAAACATAATTCCTTGGAAGACAATAAATGAACAAATGATAATGATGTCTGATTTCATGGAAGACCAGAAAGATTTCACTAGAATGGCCACTTGAATTACAATAATATATTTTAAGGATCACATTGTTTATTCTAGGAAATTGCTGTATTTAAAGGGAGAAAAATAAACTAAAAACTTTGAAATAATCTTAACAATTCAAAAACCTAAATTACATCTTTCTGAATGGACACAATGTACTTGAGACAAAGAGAGAGGAGAATGTAAAAGACTTGAAAAAGTTACTTTTTAATAACTGAAAATATTTTGCAAGTTTTCAAAAAGACCTCATAGGCTTTGAAAACATTCCTTTTTAAACTGAATATGAATATTATGCTCTGAAGATAGACCCTAAATGTCTGCAGATGCACTGCAAAAGACATGAGAGAGAACGTCACATTAATAGTGTTGCAGAACACAAGTCGGAGAACATACAAAGGCTTGTTATGTCCTGATTAAATACCTTTAACTTCAAATCTTCCTATACTTTGTAGTAAATCTGTTGATCTTTCAAATTAGTCTTTTAAAATTTATGTTTATCTTAAAATAAGGATTTCTACTCAAACCATTGAAGAAAGTAATGGTTTATTTCCCCTAATGGTATATAGGAACCTGTTTAACATCAAACATCCTAGTAATATGTTGATTGGATAATTTATTCACTTAATAATGGAAGTTATTATAGAGACTTGCATTCATCTATAGCATTTATTAATACATCCTCAAAATATCTTTCTGTTCTTATACTTCTGAGGAACAATCAACTATCTTTCCCAGTATTTTACAGCTATAATGATTATTCAATATGTTAATGCACAAGAAAAAGTGGTATCGGGAAAGATTGTAAGATTGTTCCAGTTTCTCTTTATGAGGAGTTGAATAAGCAAAGCCTACACTAAAACTTTATTTCTAGATTTTTTTTTCCCTAAATTGTTCCTAAATCAGGTATTTTTTCTAAAATGTAATTAACACATGAGGAGACATAGATCTTACAAGATGGTGATGTTCTCTATGATGATTTTATTTTCCTTCTGAGCAGCTTTTTCCTTTAAGTGGAGGCTGCCACTTTTAATAAACTTGTAATCCTAATTAAGGTTCCAATCAAATATTGGTTAGAAACCACCAATTGTAGCATAGTTCAAAAAACTGCAAAATCAGTGTAGAATGTTGAATAAGAAAGAAAAAATAAAGCTGTATTCTAGAGTTTAAATACAGACATTTGAGTAGTTGTGATTCAGGTTTGCAATTACACATTAACATAATTTTGTTCATAATTATTGCTTTTCATCCCCTGTGATATCCTTTGCTTTTTTAATTTTCTTGGCATTCATGTGGATGATCAACATAAGGAATATTGGCAATATCTCTATAAGAGAAGTCAAAAGAGCAGCTTTAACAGAAGTCAAAAGCAAGGCTAATAGCCTTATAAAAAAGCAGCAACATTTCAATACGCATGTGATTCTGAGTCACATCACGAGGAGATCGAGACAAAACACAATACACTCACAAAACCAAAACATAGTAGCTACAAGGTTAGCAGAGGAGTACCAGTTGCAATAGCTATGTGCAAAAAATCCCCATATTGAAGGCACAGCTGCTTCCCTAGCATAGGGTTAAAGGACTTTTTCTAAAGAATATGCTGGAAAAGGCTCCTCTGAAAAAATAGAGCTCCATAGCAGCTCATTAGTTCAGCTGAACTCTTTTCTGCTGGATTATATAAAAGGTGTTTTACCAACAATATCACTAAGATACACATTAGAAAAAGTGGCAAAGTCAACCTCAGTGGAAACCTGGTCGTGAAAAGAAGTTTTGCAGAAACTGCACTAAGGATTTATGAATTGGAATGTAACGGGTGATGTTTCCTTGTTGTCTCCTATGATTTCTTCCTTTCCGACTTTGCACAAATTTTCATTTCTTTTTAAAGTGCTGGTTTCGACATTAGTTTAGAAAGAATGCTGCACTCCATCACAGACAGTAATGCTTATTCAAAACTTCTGGTTTCCAGAATTTGCTGATATAAGTGCTGCTGATACCTGCAGCTCACTGGCATGTACTCTGGGTGAACTATTGCCATACACACTGCACAGCTCTGACACAAGTAACTCTGCGGAGTCCTGATTTCAATGGGAAAAACTTGTCTTTCTCCTACTATTAAGACAAACAATATTGCTGTGTGATGCTGCACTGGAGGGGAACACACATTCAATGGTGTGAGTAAATTACAGGTTTATACAACCTAGGATTAAGGGGAAAAAAAGAGCTGACGAGGTCACAAAACCAATTAGCTACTGTACTGGGATACCTGAGAGAGATATTTAGGAAAGTGCTACATTTCCTCCTGAAACCAGCTTAACAATGTCCATGTTGCACTTCATTTGTTTTTATTTTACTTCACTGACATTGTAGGACTTATATTCATGAAGCAAAATTTTCAAAAGCTCCTTATTTTATTAGCAGCCTGAATAACTACACTTTACAGTACTGTTCAGATGCCCAGAACAGTCTAATCAGGGCAGTGCAGGCATTATGAAAAGCTGCCAGACTATTCACACTATCTCCCTTGGAGCTCCACACTACCACATCTGAAGTAGCTCTGATATCTGATATTTGCCTCCGTTCTTTTAAATATTTCAGTGCAATGCAGACATATTGTATCCCATTTTGAGTATAACTTAAGGCCAGCAGAGTTACAGAGATACAAGATTCCCAGGCCCTTGAGGCAGTTCTCTATAATTTTGGTAAGTTTGAGGTTTTCTCCATTTAATTTTAAAAAAGAACAGATAAGCAGCATTATCAAAGCAGAAGAATGCATTGACTAGGGTTCCACAAGTGTATGTTCTTAGTCCAAAATTTCATATTGCCCTGGCAGACAAAATAAAGATTAGGTATATTAAATTTGCAGAGTCATAAATATTGCCAGTACTTTGGAAGATATGCTCAGAAATCATATTGATCTTGACAAATGGGAGATTTGGTCTAGGAAAAAAGGGATTCTAGGGACTATTATGGAGCCCTAGATGAGCATATGTCATGACAATGGGTAAAAACAGACACTGTATTATGATACAGAAACAGCCCCCTAAGAGAAATGAAATTAGTTTTCTGCTCCTGTACTGATATGGAAAACACACCAGTTGATGCTTTATATCTGATTTTAGGCACTGAGTGTCAGCTGGAATACCCAGAAGAGAACAAGGAGAATGACACAGGACCGAGAAACACATCATAAGTGTGCAAAACTTCTTGCACAAGGAAACTAAATAGATACTGAGAAAAAGATGGTAAGAGTCTTCACTATATAGAAGAGTGCTGAAGAGTGCAAAGGAGCAATCTCTTCTTGCTATTTGGTAGGAACAGAACAAGAAATAATAGCAATGAATTTTATAGAATGGTTTGTGTTGGAAAAAAACTTAAAGATCGTTTAGTGTAAATCCCCTGCCATGGGCAGGGACACCTTCCACTAGACCAGGTTGCCTTAAAGCTTTCAGGAAGATTCAGTAAGACATTAGGAAAAACTTTTTTAGCAGTAAGGACAGTCTAAAGATCTCTCAGTGGGACTACTTGTAAGGCTGAACCTCCATCCATTGATGGAGGTTATAATAGCAGCTTATGCAAGCATCTGTAAAGAATGGCACAGCACTGTTGACAATGCCTGAAGACAGGGAAATAGAGAAGAGATGAGTTTTTCATGTTTGTCTTTTGTACAGAAACTGAATCGTGACTGAAGATACATATGGGCTTAAACCTTGTGCTTTTTAATGGTGGGAACTGCTGTGGAGAAGGCAGGAAAACCCCTTGGAGTATAATTGTGCATGAGCCCTACTAGTACACCAACATGCGTACTATGGAGATACATCTGTAATGGACATCATCGTTAGCCCTGGGAACCGATCTCAGGACTTCTGTGGTAAAGTCTCAAGAGATACGCAGACATTCGGGTCACTTTTAATTTACTTGTTTTATCTTTAATTTCAGAAACTTGGCTAGAATGATTCATGAGCGTCTTGTGATTCTGAATATTTTTGTAGCATTGCCATGGCAACCTGATGTGATCTAACAGATGCAGGGGATATAAAAGTCACAGGGATCTGACTGAAAAGATGTTGAGACCTTTTTAAAGAGAAGAAAACACAGGGAAAATAAAATATAAAATGCATACCTGCAACTCCTAGATGTTAAGATAGTAGGAAAACCAGAATTTTCCATGTAGAAATGGTATTCTTATTCCTTTTTAATGCTAATGTTAAAATAAAATATGACATCATGAAACAATATAAAAAAGGGAAAGTATTTTGTGTCTTTTTGACCTCTCTCATTATAGAGTTGCAAAGGAAGCATATGTTTTAGAAGGCATGATGAATACTGCAGTTGCTGCTCTATCCCCACATGCACTTTGGAATACAAGAATTAAACAGACTCGGGAGCATGTTGCTTTACAGATCAGCAATGACAAGTAGTGATCCAGAAGCTTCCACAAGAGAAAAAAGGTTTAGAGTCCTGGGTGAGAGACTTATCCCTACTCCTTGGTGCCACAATGCATGAGGGAAGGAGCCAAACAGGTACAGAGGACAATTACAAGAGGTATTTTGAAAGCGGCAAGCTGAACTGCTACAGGTATACGGCTAACTAGTTTGGTGCAGGTAAGTCCATAATAATGGTCTAAATGGAGACTAGATGTGCACCTGTAATGCTGCAGGCACCCAAAAGATTTGGGGTACAATGCAAATGTTCTCTCTATGGCTACGGTTTGCTGCACCATTCCTGACGTATCTGGTGAAGAGGTGGACAGATATTTATGGAGTATTGAACTAGTCTGCTCAAATTAAATTGATTCCCATTGGTGATGTAGACTCAGAGTCAATAGAAACATAAGATGCTGTAACTTGCTCCCATTCACGTTAAGTGTAGCAATTTTAATGAGTAATTGATTCATAAAACTCGGCCTACTCTGGGATAATCCAATATGGCAGAATATATTATGATAACATATTAGAGAAGGTTTAAGCACAAGTTGCAGTTATTTGCAATCCTTGGCAAGGGGATACATCTCATCTACAGGATATATTGTGTCTGACTGATAGCAATAGATACGGGTTTATCTAAATGCTGTTAAAAACCAACAAAATATAAACACAAAAAGCACAAAACAAAACCAAAAACCTCCACTGTAAGAGAAACTGCTTGCTGTTCTGGAAACACAACATCATTTCTACTTATACTTTTTGTAACTTTAAAATGATAAGAACTTTGTGAAGGAAATGGCAATACAACTGTGCTAATTAAAAGAACCAAAGAAACATTTAAGCAGGGAGACATTTTTAAACTTAAATATGTATAAAAAAAATCCTAAAAATGATGCTGTCTGACGCAAATTCTTTACCACTGAAAGAAATGGGAATTTTTGCAGAATGTGGTGGTTTCTGTGAAAAAAGGCCAAGTGCTCTATTTTTGGAGCTGTCAAATTTTATCCACAGAAAGTCCTCAACAGTTCACAGACAAATTAACTTTACTCTTATGTATGCTTCCTTAAAGTATAATTCATGAATGATGTGGTATTGTAAATTGTGGCAAGGCATTAAGGGAGGAAAATAAAGGTCTTCAGTATTTCACAGTAAGTCCCAAGCTAAATGTGATGAAGAATGCACGGTCCAAATTGAAAAAGCAATATTGTGAAACACTTAGCTTTTGACTTAGACATTAAAATCATCCCATCCTCTTCAATAGGTTGATCACTGCCAGGAAACCCATCATTTTCATAAACTATAAATTAGATAGCTATCTATCCAGAAATTTGTCCCATATTGCCTTAGAGCAATAACAAATGTGGAGCTTGCCATTCTCTCACCTGAAACTTCAATACCAGCATTTCCACTGATGTAGGGGAAACTGCCTGTGTAACATCTGTTTAAAACACTTATATGGGTAACAAATTACAACAGCAATGTAAACAACTTTTTTTTTTTATTTTTCCCCCAGAGGGATCCGCCTGCCTGCAGGTTTCAATTCCCCTAAGATTAGAAGGACAAAAGCTTAATATATTTCATTCACTGGAACTTCAGTTACACAATTTTGTATTTACCTTAGTTGAACTCCTAATTAGATAGCAAACGAAATAAAGATTTATGATGAATTTACACTGTACTCTTAGTTACTTAATTTTTTGCATTTATATCTCAAAGCAGAATTGTTTTGCAGAGCACTGAGGTGCATGGCTGTGACAAACGACATGAAAAAAAACCCAAAACATTTCCTAGTTGCACATGGACAATCTCCACATACTTATGGAAGCTATGACACAGAAGTTACAAGAGTCTTGTGTCTTATTTTTCCCTCATAAAGTTGTTTTAAGGTCAGTATATCTTCACTGCCTTTTTAAAGGGTAGTCATTGCATGTTTATGGGTTTCAGTACCTCCTATTCATCAAACACAACATCTTGAGGGGAAATAACAAATGTAGATAGGACAAACACGTAGTATCTCTCAAGACCTTGCTTTCTCTGCCTGAGCACAGAGTCACAGGTTGTTTTTTCCTCCTCTTTCCAGCAATACACCTATTAATAAAAAAGAATCAAGCAAACTGTATAACGAAGTTAAGTTGTTAATTTGACATTAGCATATAATTACACATGTTCTTTGAAAACATTTCAAAGTCTTAGGGGCTAAACGCAAAGGACAGATAACGGAACTGTATAATCTTTATCACTTTACTGAAAGCTCATTCGAAATACATAGTTTGAAAAATTTGAATCTAGAAAGCTCACATGAGTATTTATCTACCTATCTATATCTTTAGGAACATATAAATGACAACTTTGGAAATATATGTTTTTAACTAAATATCTACAATTTTATGTGGAATGAGAGCAAAAGAGAACATATTCTGGAGATTAAAATAAAATGGAATCTGGATGTTGCAAGACCAAAGTCTGAAGAATGATTTGCAACGAAGTGAGATAAACTAGTAAGTTAAAAAAGGAAACTTTGAAGATTTTCATAGTGCTCCATTGGTTTTGATACTTAAAATCAAAATCGGAAGATAACTGTATATGAACTGTAGTGAGTGGAGCTCTGGAACAGGCTCCCCAGGGAGGTGTCACAGCCCCAAGCCCGACAATATCCAAGAAGTGATTGGACAACACTCTCAGACGCATGGTGTGAATTTTGGGCTTGTCCTGTGCAGGGACAGGAGCTGGACTCGATGATCTTTGTGGGTGCCTTCAAACTCCAAATATGTTATGATTGTATGAGATATCAGAGCTCTGTAGAGTAAGTCTAAAGAATAAACACATAACTTCAATTGTCTTGAATTCGTGCTTTATAATGCTGCTGGAGAACTGAAAAAAATATATTTTTATTCTGTGCTTGTATAATGCACGATACAATAAGGTCTCTGTCGGTGAAATTATACTGCAAATAAAAACAGTTCCATCTCAGTTTTCAGTCAGCTTCTGATAGTCTGAATATTCTCTTCGACTGTTAGAGTATTTTAATACACTATAGGTGTATTTTTTATTTTCTTTTCTATATATATACTGAAATGTAATAATCTGAGCCTGCAAAGGCACTAGGGATGTATTCTTCTACTACTGAATACAGTTGTAGAATTTACTTCTCAATATTAATATCTATGCCGTCCATTAAGCTGAAGTCAACAAATCACAGTATCTTTGAAAAGAAAGATGGTTGCTGGTTTCTCATCACTGTTACTGAAGAAGTCTTTACTTATCCTTCACTCTCCTCAGAATTATAAGATACAGGTAGCTAATTTTAACCATCATCCTTCTTGCTTGTTCCTAAGGATTAATATTTGGTTTTGCCTCTAAACTTCCACAGGGTTGTCTCTTGCTTTAAATTTCACTATTTACAATAATTTGTCTAAGCTTTTTTCTTTCTCTTTCTTCTGCATCCTTTGTTGGAAGCAGACATGTGAGACTGAGCACACTTCAGAATATTAATGGCAGAAAATTTCTTTTTAATATCTTAATTGCTGTCTTTTGAGATTCTGAGTACTTCATTTTTAAACTAAGCAGCCTCCAGTTAGCCAGTTTGTGTAAGGAAAAGGCAACAAAAATACTACTAAATTAGATTGCAATTTCTCTAATACATATTTTTTTAAATTTCATTTGTGTTACATAAAATAGACACAGTTTATTTTCAAATACACTTTTTGACCTTGACCTGATCAGACCAATTATTAACATTTCACAGCTACTATGTCCATCCATTCCCACCTAATTCTGAAGGGGTTTTGTATCTGGGTACTTAATTTCAGTTGTGAACCAACTTTTAGTTGGGTCAGAGTGTTGAGACAATCCCGACAGGGAGACAGGACCTTTCATTGCCTGGACAGCATGAAACACACTTCTGTTGTTTTACCCATGAGAAGGGTGGTAGCTAAAGCAGGGAAATGAAAAGGATAGTAAAGATATAATCTAGACCTCACAGCTCTCCTCCAGTTCCATATCATAATGACAGAACTAGAAAGCTGGTCCTGCCTCTGTGTTAATCACATAGCAGGTAGGTAAAGTTCACTTTCCTTTTCAATGATCAGTCATTTAGAAAAAAGTACTGCAGTGCCAAAATGTATTAAGAGGTAGCATCACATGATGCTGACAACCTTCTCATCTGTTAGAAACTTATCTGGGCTACTATGGAATTCCCCCAGGAGACAACCTCCCCTTTTCCAGATGGCTCCATCCATTCTCTGATACACCTTAGGGCTGCAGTGAATTAAATGCCAACATGTTACGCATGAGTTTGCTTAAGGAATTCCTCTTCTGTTCATCACTAATGGTTAATTGACCAAGAAATTTCAGCTGTATATCAAAAATGCTCAAATTAAAAATATTTTGCCAGGAAAGTTTTACATTATGAAATACTAATTCTAGGATGGCTTTTTCTTCTGACTTAGGAAGTTAGTTCACTTTTGGTGTGAAACAATCCTAATTGCTTTAAAAATGAGTTTACAAAAATTCTTCAATAACTGCTCCATACACCAGCTCTACTGCAGCAGCGAACAACTCTCCAAACGTCTACAGAAATCTCTTTTACTTCTGAACTGCAGTTAAGAGAAGAACTAACAAAACCAGAACACTTCTTACTTATCATGGTCTTGGAATTACAATAAAGATTTCAGTTCTGCGTTAACGACAGTTTATCTGGTTAATCACAACATCATGTCTTTTCTTACATATCGCAGCAGGCATCTTAGTCTCTTATGTGCTTCCAAAAGGGAAAAGGGAGGGAAGCACCTCTAGCTGCAAGCGTACAAAGCCAAAAGCAGACAAAGGCACACAGCCAGGAGCAGACATTTTTACACTGAAATGCCTCTAGTCATGAACCTTTTCCATATGTTACTACAGTAATGTAACCGTATTAATGAATTACTGCCTTCGTGACCCTATCACTCCATCTCCTTCAGGGTCACTAGTGCTGATTCTGTCTCACTGTAATGTAGCTACACAGCTTCGGCACAAGCCTTTCACCCTCTCTTCTGCAGAATTGACTGCTCAGTGTCAGGTTCAGTCTTATCAGTATTACACGGACCAAAGTAAAGTAGCTTTAACAGGTAGATCAATGCAAACTAGCAAAATGGATTCTGGACAAGTATCCCGGTGCTTTCACTAAAGGTTCAGGAAATTTCTAGGCAGATGGAGGCAAATATACTTACATTATGGCAATTCAATTTTCCTAATGAGGCCATTGCAACAACATCAAGACAGGGCAGCCCGGCTGGCTGCAATATCCCATCATCTATCATTAGCAAAGTGCAAACACATTCCCCTTCACTGTCATACAGACTTCTAGGACCCGCATAGCATCAGCTAGAGGATGGCATATTTCCTCTGACATAACCACTGAGGTTTCACACCACTTCAAATGAGAGTTTCTTTATGCCTCTCTATTTTTAACTAAATAAATCTAGTAGTGTAACCTGAATTTTCCTTTTTTAAAAATACAATTACCTGAAAATTTTTAGAGAACATTGCTAAAGCTGTTTCCATAGAGCAGAATAAATCAACATTGTTCTTTTATGTGCTTCAGTAGGGGTATATTACCTCCATTACCTGTATGTGGACAGTCAGTGACTTAAATATTGGGGCAACTAGTAGACTCCTGTATGTATATGTGGCTGACAATTTTATTACATCCTCCTCTTGAAAGTCCTGGCTTGTACAAATTCTCAAGGAACTACTGTTATACCAATGTAACCTGTCGTTCCCTCCAAGGACCTCAGAAGAGCTCTGAGTATTTTTATGATCTCTGGGCTTACCTTTAGCCCAGAATAAGCAGGATGAATATGAATTAAACATAGACTTTTCCCAAATCACACCATATATTCTGTATCTGATGAACAGGGTAGCAGACTTATCAGCTGGACATTTCTACAAAACACTGTTGTTATGCCTCATAAAATCATTTTTATGGTAAAGGAATTTATTAGAGATACATTCAGCAATATTTTCTCAGTTTATTCCCATTTCATTTCTTATTTATACTAGATTTATAACTGATATAACCCATATATATAACCTCTACCCTCTATAATAAATTTATGTTCTTTATAGCAAAATTTTAAGGAGGCAAAATGCATTTCTGTATTACTCTTATCTATCACTATCCCCCTATTCCCTCAATCTCCATTTTTAACACTATTATAATGATGAAATTTGTCACTCTTCATTCAGAAGCATCTGGCTGGATAGAATTTTTTGAAGCAAACAGCAAATTAGGTTTAGTCTAGGAATTCTAGAGTGCTACCAGAAAGTGGAGGGTGCACTGCTGTCCCCATATGCAAATATACTGAATTTTCACTATCAGGGACATTTCCGGTCCCAGAAATCCCAAGCAGCTCAGGCTGATTACAGTTTGTTTGTTGTGCTTGACACCACGGAATAAATGAAAAGCTTTCTTGGAAGGATACCCATTCCCCTGGCATCGCATTCATTTAACGATGTTCACAATTATCTTTACAGCAAAGATACTTATTATGAGCTTATTATGAGCTATCCCTGAGCATGTGGTGCCATGCTTCTTGCAAGAAATTGCCAAAATTGATAGAGACTGCAATGAAAGCAAGCCATGCAAATTAGCTGTATAGGGAGTTGCATAAAAGTCACAATGCATATTAAGAATTAAGTTGGGGATGCTCAGTCTGTTCTATATAGCACGTATCAGTGTGCAGTCACGCAGTATAAGAGGAATATGAGGTTTTCACATAGACGTGTCCATGGCAACTGACAGATTATTTTCACTTGTCTCCAAAGATGTTTCCAGCATGAAGGACCCCATTAAAACTTACAGATAAAAATCACACTCAGAAAGAAGACCAAGCAAGAGCTTTGCTGTACTTCAATTTTGTTTTGACAGGGGCATGGGACTTCTTTGTTTCACAAACCAATTACTTGTCCCTTCTTATGCTAGAAGAAAACGAGGGGTGAGTTTTCATATACATGACATCAAAAAACCTGAGAGTTTAAGATTATTGTAAAATGATATTAAATTAGAATTGTAACACTCTGTACCCATTCTCCTCAGAGTAAGTTATGAGATAAGGTAACATGTAATCCATGAACATCAAGAGCCAAAGTAAATAATAGGTACATGTTGGAACACACACAAAAATGCAGCACAGAGCACAAAAGTGATGACTTTGAGCCAAATTGGTCTTTCCCTGCCTGACAGAGCTGTAATGTTACAACACCCTTGAAACAGGTCTCCCCGGAAGTGACAAGACATACTGCAAGAACGCTGAGTAAGTGATGCTCTCTGTAAACCTTATGACCATTAGATCACCAGAGAATTAAACAGTTCAAGACAGTATGAGGAATAAATCACGCTGTTTGTTTGATTGTTCAATTAAGATGGCCACCGCGCAGATCTGTCCTGTAGGTCACAATATTAAAGGAAACTAGACACTTTTTTCTAAAGCAGTATACCTATTAGAAACTCCTACCATAGCACATGCCATCTCATGCAGTAAGTCTTTCAGTCTTTAAAAAATAACCCTAACTTTTGCCTCAGTGTAGCAACTTTTCAGGGCTCTTCTAATTATTTATTGTCATGGAATGACCTGTCTCCTCTTTCAGTTCAACCTTGCCTCCAGTGAAAAACAAGCAACATATTTTCCATTAAAGCTAGGCATTATCTTTAAGTTTTACTATATGAATCTTTCATTATCTGTTTTAATTTTGTTTTGATTTTATGAGAATACTTTTTGTGAGTTCTTACCTTTTTTCTAAGCTGACTTCTAAAGTGGATTTATTTGCTGGCCAATCCATCTTCTCCATTCCCTACAGGCTCTCTGCATATTCGTAGTAATCTTCTCTTGAGTAGTCTTTTGCCAAGTAGGTTTAAAACCATTTGCTGCAAGAAATTAAAAAATTTGTAAAGACAATCCTGGGAAGCTATGCATTTTTAATTAATAACAAAAACCTCCTAAAATGTCAAGCCTCAATGACACTGAAGAGCTTGAGCTCTTCAACACAGCTGAATTCTCGGACAAGATCCCTTAATTTCTCAAACCTTGCCCTTTTGAAATAATTAAAAAATGTAATTATTAACCCATTTTGTTTACGCTTCTATTAAATTTAAACTTACTTCAATCAGAGTCACTCAATGCAGAATTATTTCCTGTGATCAGCTCTTCTCAGTAAGTCACCTCTTACCACTGAGGCTGCAAAATTACGCAGGCTGCTCTCAGTTCACTGGCTAATAAAAAGTCTGTCATCCAGCATAACCAGAAACTCATGGCCCTGCCCAATACTAGTGGTATTTTATCTACAAGATGTATAGATGAGAATGAAGTGTCCCTCAGTGAAACAGTAGGGTTTGGAATCATCATTTGTTTTTACTAATATTAAAGCCAATATTATAACCAAAATCTTGTCTTGGGGTTTTATAATAGCAACATCTCAAAGAAAAAACATAGCATATCTCAGAATTGTATTTTATAGTAAACCTGAGCTTCACATTTCAGTCTTTCGAACTCAATCTACACTTCAGTATTTAGTGTCAAAATGACAGAAATGGTCATGAATATTCTTGGTCGCAAAATACAGTAAGTGACATGTGCCTGTGGGATTTCCTTGTTGCAGTTACTGATCTAGCTCATTTATAGTTAAATCAATAAAACAAATTCTGATGTTGTGGTTTGGCATGTGCCAGTTGTGAATTTTGAGTCATACACTAGAGACAAAATATTCAACAATAATTGATAACTGTCACCAAATTAAGAACATGGAATCTCCCATTCACATCAATGGTACTTTTCACTGCATTTAAGTAGAACACTCATACTAAAGCAAAATTCTTTCATTTGAAATTCAGTTTAAGAAAAACACAATATATACTACACACTATATGTACTATTAAGGACAAAAGAACCCCTGTAACCAGATGTATCAATGTTTCCACAGCTTTGCCAGCAGTTAAAGAGCTGCCTTGTCTTTCACTAGTTCATGACACTGTCTCTCACTAGTAGTAGTAGTAGTTTCCACAGATCTGCAGGACATATCGTTGTTACCAATGTGTTTTTGTATGGATTACTCGAGGCACAGCACATAACCCAGTAATTCAGAGAATGATGAATTTTTGATATGTAAACCAACAGTCAAGGATTAATGAATCCAAGCCAACAGAGAGGATTACGGAAGCTAGACAGTAGGAAAAGTTCGCAGTAACAAAAAGATGGCACACTGCATCCAAACATTCTAGAACAAGAAATGCAATTTTTCTTCCCTTGCAGAGAACAAAAGAGAACAACTTTCCACAATACTGGAGTAATGAGTGCGTCTGTCATTTAAAGTCATGGGGCCCTTAACATTACCATAAATTTGTGAGCACACAGCAGAAAAATCAGGAAGAAAACTACATGTCTCTGAACGACCTACATCTAGGAAATGAACAAAATTACTCTCCAAGTGGATCAGGTATATTTTTCCTATCACATTTAGAGAAAACATTCAAAGAGACTTACACCCACTAGCCTCTGGACCAAAATGGCCTCTTGATGCTTCAGAAAACTTTCCAAAAATTTGGTAGCAATAAAAGTACCACCACTACCACACAGTCACACAGCACTGCTTTCCTCTTTCTCTCCAGCACTCCACCCAAGGTGCTAAGGCAAGTATTACATGCTCCTATTTTTCCTGCTCATCAGAGACATAATATTTCATATTTTTTATATAAAGAATAACACACCTTTTATCGTGCTTATTAGGCCTCTTCTTTGATGTGCTCCCGGTGCGGCAAATAGATCCAGTGGGCAACTCCCTCTGCTTTTGAAAGGCAGCTCTGCACCCTTGCAGCAGCAGGTGCAAGCTATCAGCACAGCAGGTGCAATGTGTTAGCTCTGACCTGTACCTCAAGGTGGTGGGAGGAGCCTCTAAAGAGAGAAGTTGAAGTTTTAAAGTCTCAAGTTCAGTTTAATTCTTTAATGGGCAGCTATTCTTTATAACTACTAAGTCTAAACTCTAGGAAGTTTGAAAAATTAGGTATCAGTTCGGAATACATGTGCATTCCCTTGCTGCACAGAACAGATACCTTGTGTACGCCACAGCAGTGGTAAAGCACCTTTGTCTACATACCATGATGTTTTTACACAGGTTCAACATGAGAAATATGAACGTTTTTCTAAGTCTATTTAATGAAATACAAAAAGGGCTTTCAGATTTACTCAAGCATTTACATTGTCTCGTACCTTTCCTATTGACCTTTTATGTGTTGTTTGTCATTTAGCACTTTTAGCCACTTGCAGTTTATCTTTTGTGAAAAAGGGTCTGTAGAGATGGAAAGAAAGCATCAAAAGAATACCAGGGTTAAGCCAAAATAAATAACTGCTAGGGCTTAACATTCTCATGCTTAGGAAAAAAAAAAAGTGAAGCTAAGGGACAAAAAATTCCACAAACATATTACACCTACCAGCATTCTTGAAAGCATATGTCAAATTCATACAGAGCAAAACCAAGGACTATTAATAACGCTCTACAATATCCAGTTCCAAATACTGAGTATGAAGCTGTGTCCTATGTTTTTAATGTTTGTGTTTGAATAAGCACAGGTGATTTTTGCCAGTTTCTTAATGAACTGTCTTAATGAGGTGTTTGAACACTCCCAGGGACGAATATTAAAGATTCCCAAGTAAGTGTAAAGAAGCAACTGGAATTACTGCCACAAGGATGTTAGAATGACCTTGATTTCTCTTGATTTTGATTTCATTTTTTAAAAAAAGCATTTTGGTAAATAATATCTACTATATCCAATATCTGATAATTTTTTAAATGTCAGAACATTACTAGGGCAGATTACTTCAATATATTTTATGGCATGTTTCTCTCATTTCATTCACATTTTACCAGAATTTTATAATATTCCTAATATTCACCCATTCACCATTACAGAATTAACTCTGATTTCACTGTTAATGAAGGGAACTTTTCCTTTGTAAAGGGAAGAGTATTTAGTCTGTGTTTACAAAGCAACAGGCTGAAATTTCACTGAAGCAGCTGGTTATGTGATCCTTAGTGTATCATTTAGAAATGTTTAGGATTTCAACCCACTTTGTAATAAAGGTGGACAGTCATTACTTGATTGCAGTTATCAAATGATAACCAATTATCATACCTTACTATGATGAAATAAGAGAAAATCCTATTCTTACTGAGATAAATTAGATCTTTCTCTTTAAGGTTTCAGCAGGAAAATCTTTCTCTTTCCTTGATCACCACTGTACATATTTCACTAAGCCAGTAAAGATGTCTTATTCTCTAATGCAGCTTGTCCTCTGAAGAGTTCTGGTGAACTACCTAGTGTTGTCTGTATAGATCTCCAGTGTAATTCATCTGGACTAATTTCATTAGGTGAAACTGTCTTTCATGACTGTTCAGATGGTGTTTTACTTTCCAATGGATACTGTAAATTTTCTTTTAAAACTGCATTTCAAATTTTTGTAAAGTTATTTTATTACAGGAACTATCACTCCTGTAGTATCGCATATGCAAATATTCATGCATTAAAATCTCCCTGGAAAATGTAGACAATAAGCTAATGCAAACAGCAAAATAGTAAAATTTGTCCATTGTTGCTTGGAAAACCAGTGAAACATACATTGTAATATGAAAATTACCAAAATTTTCATTCTTTCTATCTAATAGTCTAAATCTCCATTTCATAGGAAGTAATAACCAATTCTGATGGCCAGCATGCAGTTCTAAACAAAATTAGTCTTTTGAATGATGGTAAGGAGGTAGTTGATCTGGGTAGAGGAAATCAATGAGGCTTAGCACTAAATAAAATATTAAGTCCAGGATGAGGTCAAATATGAAGGTGTGGATGCAGGAGCAAGTTCAACAAGGAAGAAAGCAATGGAAAACAAACCAAGAATTGCTTAAGCAAAAATGAACTGAAGGAAATGTACAAACATACCAGCATCAGGGAAAGCACTAAAAAAAGACCTGCAGCAGTATGAACATTTACCTGTTTATACAGCCAGGAGGACAGCAGATTAAGACAGAAAACTTTGGAGTATCTATTATTTTCAATGAGATTTACAGTTAATTATTAACCACCATTTCACCCCCTGCAAGACAATACAAAACAGCGTGTTGTGCAGCTCGTTTCCTTTGCCTTACTTAGGAGTTAAGCTGCCTTTTCACACTTATTGGTTTTTATTGGATTGTCAGTATTATTCAGCTCTGCATACCCAAGCAGGTTCTTCTAAACCTATTTGCATTTAATAGTAAGAACACAAGTAAGTAAAGCTTAAGTTTTTTCTTAATGAAACTCCAAACAACAAATCATCATTAGCAAGACACCCTGCAGGGACAGAGATTAGAGATACAGAGCCAAACCTTAAAATCTGTTTTTATGCCTACAATGCGATATTTACAAAATTATCAGAATAATTTGTGTATTTGTTAAAGAGGCAAGAATATGTTAACAAATAATGTAAGAGTAAATACTTGATGCAGTTCTATGTTCTCTTCCCCAAGGAAAAAATGCCTGTGAGGAAGCAGCATAAACAGCCAGAAGTTATATTGCCTACATTACTGATGAGATCTGACCTTGAGTTCATCCTTCACTGAATTATAGATCATCAGCACATTCTGTCACCCATCTCAATGCTGGGGATCCACCCAGAGCTTGAACCATCCATCTCAAGTCTGACCAGTTTCAAGGTACATCTAGAACTGCTGCCAGCACTGGGCACATAGTCCTATCTAATCACCTGAGGATTGTTATTAAATTTCATTAGTATTTTTACTGTTGCACTTGAGCATTTGCAAAAATGGACTATTTACTTGCAAAGATGATGTGACTTCGAGTCAGAGATGCTTTTCTCAGCCTATATTAAGATATGATATCAAACTGAATGAAAAATGCACATATTTATTAAGTTCCCAGTCAACACCACTCTTGGAAGGCTGAAAAACATATCAGAAGACAGGGTTAGAATAAATTATGATGAGATTATTGGATGCAATCTGTTACGGACAACTGCACATTCTCTATTTGTCAATAGGCAATTTCTTCCAAACAGGTGTTCGATCACAACTAAAGAAAAGTCAAGAATATTGTGCTTCTGACAGAAAGGCAAACATTGCAGGATATAGAAAAAGCAAAGTAATGAATTCACTGTATGTGGTACTTGTAAGATCTCAGCTGCAGACTGTGTCCAGCTTAAGCAACAGGTGGACCAAACGGACAAAACCCAAGGAATACAATACTAATAATATATGACTTCCACACACGAGTAATACGATTGGTTTGAAGAAACTGGATTTTTTTAATCTAGGGAAAAGAAATGAAGTATAAAATTTCATATACGCAGCAAATACCTGAAAAGAAGAAAATAAGCGTTTTTTCCTGTGAACACAGGATAAAGTAAAAAAACCAATAGTCTCTAGTTGGACAGGGAAGACAGCTGGGATTGCAAAGCACTGAAACAGATGGCCCAGACAGGCTCTGAAATCATCACCCCAACTAGCCTGTTAGGGTTTTCAAAGTAATACTAATGAACGAAAGGACAGTTCTTCTTGGTATTAAGTGAAACAAAAATAACAACAAAAATGACACTCATAGTATGTTCTGACAGTAGATGATACAGGTGTGTAGGTGTTATTCCACTCAGAAATACAGGGCAGCAGCTGCACAAGTTTTCCACTGTGACTCCAGAGCTTTGGAGTCTCCACCTAGTAGTTCTAAAAAGGAAACATTCATAACAAATGAAAAGATCACATAAATTTGTAAGCAGAAAGCAAAGTTCAGAAGATGTTTTGTTGGTATCTATTGTGAATGGATAAATATTAACAGAATGGCCAACTGGACTGCAGTGACTAAATTGCTATATTTATGTAGTTTTCAATTTCTCTATCTTTTTTATTGCCTTTCTCCTGTGTGATGTCCTCCAAGACGCTTTGTACATTGATGTAACTACTACTTTTTTCTATAGATTCAGTATTATGGTATAGCTAGAGAACATAAAAAAATGCCAGATGGCACTTCAAAAACCCCACACATTTTTCTTATGTTTAAAAATACTCACATATCCGATTAACTTTGTTTTTTCAAGAGAAATTTTGCTAGAGTATCTTGATGGTGTATTCATGAACTACAGATTTTATTTCTTTCCAATGAAACAACGCTTTACAGGTTGCTGGTTTTCATTTATATTCCTGTAAGACAAGTTTATGGCATATTTGTTAGGGTATATATATGTGTGTATGTATGTTAAGAGTATGTATATATATAAATAAAAAGAATATTTGCTTAAACATGTATGTTGTATACATACATACATAAAAGTAGTGACTATGTCATGTATGAGAGTGTTGTGAAGAGTGTAATTTCATTTCCAGGCCCCCATCATGTCACACAGATAGTTATGAAAAGGCTTATATTATTTTGTTTCTTACAAAAAGGGTCTCTGCAGTGGTGAGCTGTACAACAGAAAACTATGATTTGGCAGAAAGAGAAAAGTGAAAACTACAAATCAAATGTGCAAGAAAGGACTGAGGAAGATAAAAGCAAAAGATAAAAAATGTTAATGGCTCCTGGAACAGAACACTGTTTGGAGGGAGGAAAAAGAAGTAGTAAAACTGGAAAATAACTTCTGAATAGTTGTTAAAAGAGGAAACAGAAACAAGCAATCTAGTAAGAACAGTTTAACAGATACCTGAAAAATCTCTTCATTTGCAAAAGATGAACAGAGGCAAGGTCACAGAACATATTAGCCATCTACCTAGTATGGAGCTGGAGTGACTCAAACAGAACTCCCTCAGCAGATTCCAGCCCCACCTGAAGCTCTTTTTGTTGTTGTTCCCAGTTTCATTCAGTTCATAGTGCATTTACATTTTACACAGTTTCATTTAAAGTAGTCATCAGCCACAATTCATTCTGACTCATGTGGCACAACCTTACAAGACTAAGATTTGGTTGCCTTACTTCTCCTTTGCTCTCTCTTGGGAAATCATTGCACAAACTTAACACTGAAGGTAAGTCAGGGATGTTAGCTTTTACTGCTAGTATAAACCTGTTAACAAACAGGGAGGAATAACAAGCATGTATTATTAATAGATAGAAAAACTATAATGGAAGGAAGGATGGAAGGAAGGACGGAAGGAAGGATGGAAGGAAGGATGGAAGGAAGGACGGAAGGACGGAAAGAAGGAAGGACGGAAGGACGGACGGAAGAAAGAGAGAAAGAGAGAGAGAAAGAGAGAAAGAGAGAAAGGGAGAAAGAGAGAAAGAAGTATAACCTCTGTTACCTAATGCTAGAAATGCGAGACTTTTTACTGGTGGCTACCTGGGGGCAAGAGAACGTAACAGTGTGAGGACTGAGATTTCTTTTCAGTGCACACTTCAACTTCCCAGTTGTAACTGGAAGCAAAAAAGGCAAAGTTCAATTCTAAGGATCAAAAATGAATGCCAAATTGAAAAACATACCCCAAATTAAACTGAACTGTCTCAAGGCTCAGTGAGCTATGCCATTATACTCTATAATGGCTTAATAAAATGCTCCTTAAAGAAAGAAAGAAAAGAAGAAAATGTCCAAGGAAGGAAAAAAAGAGGATAATGGTCAACAACCAGCTCCCTCTTTCCCAAAGTGCAACAGTAACACTGGGGTTCTCTTCTCTTCTTTTGCTATGGTAACACATTAAGCTGGTGAAGTCTGAAGTTTTATCCTGTTTTGTAGTAAGGTTTCAACCAAGCTGCAGCTGACCTTGCAGTGTATATTGCCCACAAGCTACTCTTCCAGCTCTGAACTGATCTCTCTTCTTCAGCAGGCGTACCAGAGCATGCCACATCCCACAGTAGCTCTTGTTGTCCAAGAAAGACTTGTTAAATAGAGTTTAACTGGCTTAGACTTTTCTAGGAAGAGTGTCATTTTCTTTTTAGAATATCCACTTTGAGGTGTCTTCCTATGGAATTATATGAGGGTGACTGCTCACCCCAGACACATTTAGATATAATCGGTTTGCAACAACTTTTACTTCACTTTACCGTCACAGGATATATTTTTTAACAAAATGCCCACAAATACGATAAAACACCAAATATGACCCATGTTTCAGTTCTGCTGTTATTAATATGTCTGTCTATCCACCCCTTCTTGCTCTCCCTCAAATGACGCTTCTGTACTTCCCTCCCTCTGACACTTTCTAGGAAGAGCTACTTCTTCTCTTTTAGGTATCGGTTAAAGTTTTCAGCATCATTCAGGAATTTTTTACTGGCTTTTACTGGAGTTCCTGTTGAATTCTGCCTCCAAGATGCAGGAAATAGTAATTTACAGGGAACATTATTAGATGTGTTCTCTCAAACATTCTATCTAGTAAAAGGCAAGAGTTTCTGCACATAAATTATGTCCTTGTAGTATTTAGTACAAAGCATACAAAGATAATGATGAATTAAACAATGATTTAAAATCATATTCTTACTACCTCCCATTAGTGAAACACAAAGACATTTGTCTATTTTGGTCTCTTAATTCTTCTAGGGTAACAAGTTTTGTATTTTCTCGAGATGTAAGCACAAATTATACTTGGGTGTTATACAGTGAATTGGCTAAAGGATAAGACATTACAGGTCACTTACTTGCGAAAGAGTCACGGGCAGTCATCTGAAAAAATCACAATCATTTGGGGCTGTAAATAAAAAGAGAAAGGTAAGAAAAATTATGAAGTAGTAGAACTATGAATTACTGGAGATCTCAAACATATTTCTACAAAAGTAAGTGAATTGACAAGAATTGCCTTATACATGATGATACTCCCATCGTAATAATTCTGGAAGGATATATTCTATTTTCATGCCAAAGATGCAACTGTTAGAGGCCTTAGGTAATATGAGGCTATTGATGGACATCCTTGGAACAGGCTCATGCATCATCATTCACTCTCCCAGACATTTTATAGCCTTTTCATTCAACAAGGATACTTTGGCAGGGCAAGCGAACCCTTTTAAGAAATCACATTAAAAACATGCTTTTACAAGACACTGTTGTTCCTGAAGGGGAGGAAAAAAAAAAAAAAAAAGAAAAAGTAAAAGTAAAAATAAGTCAAGGGTCACAGGCAGTTTTAGCCAATCAATGACTGCCAGGCAATAAACATCTTTTCCTAACATATGGCACCCTCAAGAACTTTCCAGTGTATTGAGTAAAACCTTATTTGTTCAAAGTCACTGATGTGGTAGGATATGTCATTGTTGACATGCCATCACTATAGGTCAGGTTAGTATAGATAATTTTGTACTTAGCTTTGGGCTTTTGTAATCCATTACTATTCTGAACTGAAAAAGAAGCAAACATCCATCCCTTTTTCCTGTGTGAGCCCAGTAAGAAAAACAAAAATAAAGTTCACCTTAAAAATGCTTTTGGGGAATAGAAGCTTTGATTCGAAGTGACAATTCTAATAATATTTTCCTGTTTTATTTTGAATTTTCTTCAGGCTATGGAAAAACAAATTTAAAAAAAGAAAATAAAATTATTTGAGCTGAAGGAAGGTAGAGAAACTGTTAAAGGGCATAAAGCAGAGATTGCAACTCACAAACCAAGCAAACATTTTAAATGAATGATATTTTAGTTACATTTAATATTTAATAACAGTAGTTAAATCTAGTAAAATTTGTGTATCATTGAAGTCATTACAAAGCAGGCTAAAGTTGTCATTAACTACTTTTGTAGTTAAAATACTGTCGCACAGGAAATGACCAGCCCTTTCAGAGGCAAGGATCAGAGCAGTGGCATGCCAATGATTTTAAAGTTTGCCCCTACTGTGCCAAATAACCATAAAATTTCAATTACGTATTATAAATATTTATATAATGCACATCAAAAGAATAGAGTCAGAGAATTAAGCATGTTCTGAAAACAATGCCTCATCCTGATCTTGGAATTTGTCATGATGATAAAGAAAGACAGAATGTGTTACCTTCTGTGTATTTCAGACCAGACAGAGGGGCTATCTTTCCTTCGAAAGTAAATCTGCTCAGTAGCCCCCAAGTCAAACCAACAGTGAGTTATTTCTTCTAGGAAATATCTGGATAGGGTAAGATTTTTGCCGCAAATCTGAGAGCACTTTAATTTGACATCCTTTTACAATTCAAGGTGAATGCCCACAGGTAAAATATAAAGTAGATACGTTTCTCAATGTATAGATGTATTTTCACAGAATGGCATGATATTTGCAATTGCATGTGTCCAGCAGAAGGAAGAATTAAGCCCTCAAGGAGCAGGAAATTCATGGCTCCATTAGTCAAAGTGCTACCTTTTTAGCTTTATGTTTATTACTTTCAAACCTGATTGAAGTGATTTATTAACCAATCTCCATATTTTATTATTTTGCCTTACACATCTTTCACTCAAGTGACTGACTGTAATTCCCTGCAGTCATTCTAATAATAAAAGAAGTCTGTTAATATGATTTCCTCCATAGATCATTTAATATTCATCACACCTAGATAACATAAATGATTTATGTTGTGAAAGTGAAAGAAAGAAGGCTGCAGCTCTGTTCAGAACTGAAATTTTCAGATATTTTACAGTGCTTATTATATCTTTATTATGCCAACTGACCCATTTTAACTTCAGATCATCTGGTAGAAAATGAGCTTTGGCCAAACTAAAATCAAGAATTCAATACTGTATACATAAATTATAACATTGGCTGGTCATAATGTGCTTTGTTTATATAGGTTTGATTTAATGGCAGTAACTTGATTACTGTATGAAAGGCAAAGAAAAAAGAATCTGTAGGGTTGAAACAAAAGAATTAAATCCTAGTTCCACTGAATTTAATGAGGCCAAGATTTCATCTCAGTCCTTACATTTTCAAGATCAACCTCTTCAAAATATTTAAAATATTTAGGCCTGATGGAACACTGGATCTGTTGTATGTACAAAAAAAGCCTCCTCAATATCTTGAAAAGATGTATCTATGTTAAATTCAGGCTATGAATCCATCTTGTAGGAAAGAAAACATGTAGTGATAGGAAGAGTTTTGGACTTCACATTCCTACTCATATTTAATGATATATAGCAAGATAATAAAATGTATGGAAATAAAATAGACAAAATAAAATATATGGAAATAACAGACAACAGTAGGGATAGTGTGCAGAAAAAGATAATGTAAATCTAACAGGGGAAGGCTGAACATTGAGGTAAGTTCATTCCATCCAACAAGGAGAGTGATTGGTGATGGCAGCTCCTTTTCATCCTCAAGTGCTTGACAAAAGTCTAAGTCAATGGAAATGCCTTACAATGAGCTTCTGCTTACACTATACATTCCCTAATCTGTAAAATGCCATAAGCACCAGCAGTACAATCATCTCCACATCTGAGATGTCTAAGAAATTAGAACATAACACATGGCTTTGTGAGCAGTAATAAATTTAGCCTCAGGACCAAGTTGTGACTTCACATGTGCACATAAATTGAGAATAACAGCATAGAAAAGCCCAGAAACAGAGACGTGGCTATTGTTTTCAGATGCCAGCATTTCAGCTACTAATATATTAAAGTGCACCTGAGTTGCTAGGATCGAACTGCACACAAGCATGTCCTTGGGTTGAGGGAGATAAAAAATCTTCAGAATCAAGTCAAGGAATTAAATTATTCCCTTCACTAATCTGATCTATTTTTGAGAAAGTCAGATTGGAGTATAATGTACTTATCACTAACCCTGAGTAATTCAGGCAGCAACAACAGCAGGACCTGCATTCTGTCACTTCCAACTTGTCAGGACATTGTATTCTTTAATTTCAGATTTCAATAGAGAGATCTGTGTTTGACTGGATTAAGATTCAGTTGGATGGATGTATTTTTTAATTTATTTTTTGGAAGGATACACCTGAAACAGGAATAACAATTTCTGTGGAGTCTCACAGTTCACTTTCTTTGTAAGAAAATGCAGTTCTCTTTGGCTCTCAGTATACTATTTTTCTGCACCCTACATTGGCTCCTTTATACTGTAGCACTTACCACAGCTTTTTAAAAGCCACGCTATTAACATGAAAGAGAAGGACTCTGCAAAATAGAAAAGGAGAGTTTTTTGATCAACACCACTGGACAATGCCAACATTTCTTAGGAAGAATAAAGCCATTGCCAAGAACTGAACAAATTTAAAGTCTGTGAGTTCATTTTTCTGAAAGCCTACTGCAATAATCAAAGGTGATAAATTGAATAATATACAATGTATTTAATATTTATAACAAAATAGGAATTATGGTTTAAGAACCTGGAAAGGCAGAAAAATATCCAGATTTCTGTACAAATCCTTAAGGACTTTTTATTAGACTATAAAAGAATATATACCTTTGAATTATTTCAAATAGTATTTGATAACTGCATTCTAGTAAAATACCTAATCCAATCAGTATAATAACCAAGGTTTTACAATGCGTAAAGGAAAGAGGAGAGGAAATTCTCTTGCTTAAGAATCCTAAGGGGAAAAAGATTGTAACTCTACAGCAAAGATGCTTTACAAGATCTCTAGAGCAAATTTGCACTTATATATAATTTTTTTATTGTGTTTCCCATTAGGTCACATCATAACTTAGACCCTAGTGCTCCATTGCCTCCAGATTTTTTTTTCTAAGTGAAGATAGTTAAATTCAGCTTTTTAGTAGAATGTCATTGCCTTACAGTAGATTTACTTTAAATTTTTGAGGCGGATTTTAAAGTAGATATTTTTTGCTTTTCAAGTAGATATTTTTACTATTTTCTAGTTGGCTATCAGAAATTTTTTGAGGGGAACAACTTATTTTATCCCATTTTGAATCAGTGAAAAATTTTGTTGAGGAAATCATTACTGACTTTTAAATATCCTTCTTCATAACATTTAAGGAATGTAAACCTTCTAGTCTATTTGAGACTATGCAAGGCTCTGTCCTTTATCAAAGCTTGTGACTTCTAAAGTCCTTAGCACATGGGCAACTTAATGTACTTTAAGAAAATTTATTCAAGGACTTCCATTAAAAAAAATGAAGCCTGGCCTGAGATCACTGTTTACTGCATTGATCACTGTGGACTTTATTCATCGACTCTGCTGAATCAGACGACTCTCAGCTTATACATGTCAGTTTAAAGGGTGATGGTTCAAACCAGTAACTCCCATTCAGCATCGGAGGTTATAGACAAGGATGCCTGGATTCACCAATTCTATGTGCAACTCTAAGGATAGAAAAGTTCTTATGTAAGAAATCACATCACTAGGGCCTAGAGTATGCTGAATTATTTACCAAAATCTATGAAAAAAAACAACCCTAAACAAACTCATGTTAACATAGTTCAGAAAAGGATGGAGACTTTGGGAACAAAAATCTCAGACTCTTCATTGATGTGGCTAGTGACACCTCAGTTGCTGAACACTCACTAAATTTATACTTTAGAATTACAAGGACACTGAACATCAAAAATAACATGTCTTTGTTAATAATTCTGAAGCTAGTGGATGAATCAACAGAAGGTAAAATAATAGTAGAATAGAATAAGGGTTAAAATAGATGGATGGTCATCTGAAGAAATGCCGTCTCGAGTGGTGAATGTAAACACAAAAATGTTGTCTTTGATACTGAGATAGGCAAGACAATAATAATTTCTAAGAGACATTTTCGTAAATATGATACAAAATGTGGTGTTTAAGTAAGAGCAATTTTAGTTATAACCCTTATTTCCAACTGTAGCATGCCCTTTCACAGAGGTCAATACCTGGAAAAAATATCAAATGCTGTTTTGAGTAGGTCTGATAAGAATCACGAGGACTAATGCTTAACCTTGTGAGAAGTAAATACACACTGCTTGAAATAGCTACTCTCACTACCCTGATTTTTCTCACTTCTATGTTCAAGTAGCCTTTACCCCCAATAATTGTTTTACCTTTCCCTAAAGGGATCTCAGGTTATCTCACTTAACCAAAATCCCCTGCTTTTACATTTAAGGTTGTGATCTAAGCACCTGAAACAGAACACTTTGAAAGCAAACCCACAATTTGTTAAGAACCTAGAAAAAATTAACTGTAAATACCACTGTAATTGATTCACAAGAGAAGTTCTTCGAATATGCTCTTAATATCCTCATAATCAATAAATATATGAAGGGGGAAATACATGTTAATATTCAATGGTCAAAACAGGAAAACAAAGCATCAATAACTGAATTTTCTGGCTTTCAAGACAGACCAAGACTAACAGTAAAGAGAGATGATAGTCAACTATTTTTGAATTTGAAGTAGTAATATGTGTAAATGGTTACTGGGCCCCATTACATGAAAGGCTGTCTGAGGAACATTCCATTTGCCATGTCAAATTGGTCCAGCACGGTGCTGAACACGGTATTTTGTGAGAACAGTATTAGCAGCATCTGATGAACCTACCCAACCTCCCTGAGCAACTGCACTCAGCACTGATGTAGTAAGACCTGTAAAACAAATTGGAAGTAACTCTTATTTTAGGCCTATTGGTAAATTACATGACATTTCTGCCAAAAAAGCCTCATAAGCTGCCATACCAGCTGGAAATACTTCAGTTTAGTATAACAAGTGCAACCCTGCAGAGCTTTTATAGATATGACTAATTCAGTTATCTTCATTGTAAATTAATGCATTGGGACAGCCAATAGTAAAGCTATTAAAAGAGAGAAATAGTGGTAGAATTGTCAAAATTTCTCCCTTAGCCTGCATTTAGGAAGAAAATTTCAGCTTTGGGGGTCTCCAGTCGGTGACAGGGAGAGTCATGCATTACATTCAAATTTGCACGAGGTTTTTGGGGAAAGGACTTGAGGAAAACACTCTGTCCTACCCACTGAACAGCACTGTGTGCATGCATATGTAATTTACTGTGGTTAACATGACAAAAGGGATGACACCGCAATTAGACAAGGAATGTCGCATATCAGGCAAAAGCCTATCCAAACAGATGGGCTGTCCAATACACTTGAAGGTCAACAGATTCTGAATTTGCTGAGTGTGTCAGTCATCACGATAATTATAATCTTATCTATCACATGTACTGGATCTAACCTGTACATTTCTCAGCGGTGAAGAAATAAGGCCCTTAAAGCAGCTAGCCAAGGAAACTGAAAATGAAACTAAATTATCTTTTATTAAAGGAAAAAAAAAATCTTGTTGGTCATAATTGGAAGAAGGTTACCAAGGAGGTTTAGTTCCACTGTGGGCTATTTGAATTTTGTCTATAATCACAGAAAATGCCAATCTAGAAACTATAGGAAGAAAAATTCCTCAAAGTTTCTTCGATGGGACTTGCTTTGAAGTAAGGAAATTTAAGAACAGAGGTAGTCCGGCTTAATCATCAAAGGTTTTTTCTCTGTATTTGGAAAATCCTTTTTAATTGGTTAAATGCATCTTAAGTATATTTATGGTGCAGTACTTAAGTGAAACTTAAATGCATATACAAAATGCACTTCCATGTGAAATATGATGTTCTCGTATGGTTTAGTGGATGCTCCAGCTATATAGTCAAAGCAGTAAATTCATATTTAAGACAATTTGCATATACATGGGTAGCAGACCAGGTTGGAAATTCTGAATCTTTAGTCTATGGGCAGACTGAATAGGGTCATTTAATGAGCTAGACGTGGACAATGTCTTTTAAGAGATTTCATGTGAACTAACCTTGTGAGAATAAAATCTCAGAGACACACTGTCTTAATATTATAGTCTCAATAAACAAAGCAAAATGCTATTTTTTTGTTGCACAGATACGAATCTTACACATTAAAGTCAATTGCATTAAATCCACTGTAAAACTATAAAGAAAAACAGACTCTAAGGTTTTCATAGTAAAGTTCTCCAGGACTAAGCATACAAAAGGTATCAGAATGCACTGCTGTTTTCCAGATTTTAATGGTTGATAGATCCTCGTTCTTCATACGCCCTTTTTGTTAATCTGTATCTTCACTTTCCTTGCTCCATTTGCTTTTTTAAATGCTCTCCCTTGAGCCTTAAAAAACTGCATTTGAACAAAAGCACCTATATATTTTGATACTCAAGTCTGTTGCTCTCAAAGAGTTTTTCTTGTCTCTTATTCTGTTCCTTTTGATTAATCTGTCTTTACTTTCAGCTTATCTTACTCCTCTCCCTTTCACGTGTTCTTCCTTTGTTTTGCAAGGAAAAAAGTCCCTTGAATGATTAAAAACCAGCCTGACCTTTCTGATAAATTACCATCATCTAAGACTCAATGAAAGTTGGAAGAAAATTCTAATCAACAGGGAACACTCTCTCAGGAAAACCTCTTACCCTATTAATCAATCCCATCCTTACAGTGTGCTGTAAAGAACATAAAAAGAAACTCTATATATTCCTTAGCTGTCTGTAAGGATGCTCCTCTCCATACCTGTTTCTTCTCTCAATATCTTGTTTCATGTTTCGTCACAGTGAACCTTTGGATCTATGAAGCTTAACTTGGGCATGTTAAAGGATGCACACACCCCCTTATCCATCCCCCCAACATGCCAGATGGAAAATAAAGAGGTTGCATTTAAACATCGGTGACAATGTGACTCATTCAATCTTCCCCAATATATACAGTCTATGGTACTAAACATTTTTACTATTAGACCTTATTTCCTGATCTCTTGCCTAAATCTCAAAGCTTTAGTTTGTTTTGAGAAACTGAATGACTGTCACCAGCTTGCCTATTAATACCTTATTCTGGGATTCTGTTTACTGCACTAACCCATAGTAATACCTCTGCTCTCTATTTTTTTGTAAGGACAAACTAGAGGGATTTATGTTGTAGAATAGTGAAAGATACACCTCTGCATGCCCAATATCATTGTAAATCAGAATAAGGACTGAAATTCTTCAAAAGAATCATCCCTTCCATCAACTTAGCACAAATGCACAGAGTATCACAGATCTTCATTCAACTAAAAAGCCAGCTTTTTCATTTTAACAAAATGAATCAACTGTACAGAAAATGCTTTTGTACAGAAGTAATCAGATGTATTTTATATGCTTCAGGTTGTTTGCAAAAACAGATGGGAAGAACTGGCTCTGACAGATGAAAGTCATGGCCCACAAACAATATTAGTGTTTTTTAGAGGAATCTGTAAACATCTGAATAGAAATTCTCATTGTATAGTAAACAGGCATTTCCAAACACTTTAGACACTCCTCAGCAAAGGCCAAGAAAGCCTATGCCTTCATTTGCAAGAAAATTATTTTGTCTTTAAAGGAAATTCCTTTTTTAAAAAAAGTGTTAAACAAAAAAGCAAAGGCGGAAATGAATTATAAGGTTGCACATAGGAGTTTAGCAGTGAAGTCTCAAAGGAGGGTATCCTAGACCTATGTTGCAGATGTACATACAGATGTATAGATATATATACCCATATAATCTGTAAACATAGTTGGATAGTAAAATGTCTGTGCTAAATGTTTCTTAATAATAAAAAGTAAAACTTACTACAAAGGGCTACAGAAAGATCTCACAACACAATATGATTTGGCAATAAAATTGCAGCTGATATCCAGTATGAATAAATACAAATTAATGCATAAAAGGGGGGGAAATCCTTAAGAATATGTAGATAGGCATGGGCTCTAAACTTACAACTAATGAAAAATGAAAACTGGATTCAGTGGGAATATAAGCTCTTTCCTCAGCAGCAAGGACAAATCTAGAACAATAGAGAAATAGATAAAAGAACTGACCACAAAACAGAAGGCATGTTTGTGACTTCCAGTCACTGAAACTAAAAAAATTACATAGAAAAAAAGAAAAAGTACAGACCAAGCTGACAAGGAGGTAAAGAAAAGCTTACATAAGATGCCCTAGGAGACCACACAGCTGAACAGTAAATTAGTTGGAAATTACTCTGGTTGGGAAAAAAATCTGGTTAAAAAGAATAGTAATAAATTCAATCCATTCCACCCTCACATGCACCATACACACACTTGTGCCAAAACAAGTGATAAAGCAGTGTGGGAACAGGGATTAAATGAATGGAGGATACTGTGATTACACCTTTCGGGGACAATGCTGGTGAATTTAGTGAATTTAGTGAATTTTTCTGTCAGCTAAAGTCTTCTTGCAAACTGTGCTTTCCTGAAAGCTAGATATATGTTTTGGTAGACATAACAATGGTATGTAAGGTTGCTGGACTGATAAGGAAGGATGTACATCCCGCAAGAGGGGCAACGAGAAGCAGTGAACTGAAACTGACCAACTAAGTATTCCATCCCATTCACGTGATACTTCATATAAAGGTGGGAGATCACGAGGATCTCGTCCCTTTTTCCTTATGGCCAACATTGGGAGAGGACCTTGCGAGTCGTCCCTGCGAACTGAGGCCTAGTGACAGACTGAATCCAGCTCCGGTTGGCTGCAGAGTCCAGTCGAGGACTTTGGGTGCCGGCCCCACATCTACCGGAGCAGTTACCAGGACTTTCAAGATTGGTTTTGTATATTTTGTATTATTTTCTCTAATTTTTATTAGTAGCATTAGTAAAACATTTTTAATTTTTCCAACTCTCTTCTCTCGGTCCTTCTTTCCCTCCCAATCGCCTGTCCTTAGTGGGAAGCGGGGAGAGGAAGGGGCTGAAGGGGGAGAGGGGGATAGAGGGGGTTAACAATACATCTGCCACGGTTTACTGTCACCCTGCAATCAAACCTTGACACCTGTGAATCCCTTCTGTACAACACAGGTTGATCTTCAGGCAATGTATTCTGTTAGTTAAAATGTATTAATTGGGCTACTGAACATCTTATCAAACACAGGATGTGTTTATATACAACTTTATTCAGTCACACAGCTGCTTAAAAGAGGTGATTTTTTTAACTTGATCACCTGCATGACAGGAAAAAAAAGGTTTCAGGCTTTTTTCTATAAAATTTACCATTTTTGGTAAATACTTACATCTTTTGATGTACACCTTGCACTTCCACTACTTTTCTCCCCAGAAAGATCATAGATAGGGAAAAGAGAAAAGGCAATTGTGAGAAGTGAATGAAGTAAAAAACTGGAATGGATAACCTGAAATTTGTAACAGATATGATCTGAGAAATTCTTTCAAGTTCAAATACTGAAAACTTTATTTTATCCTTCCTCTACACAGGGGTAGCTTACATTTAGAGTTCCATCCAGAGCAGATTCAATAGAATATATAAAGGTGTCAAAGTCTGAACATAGTTGTGATGTCTATCAAAATTTTGGAAATTACTGACTTGTTCTTTCTTTCACTTATTACAGTGCCTTGTTTAGTTACAGATTGTGTTAGCAACAGGTTTTAATATCATCCTCAACCTAGAATGGGGCAAACACAACATTCCAGTTTTCCTGAGGTCATTATGTCCCAAAAAGCTCAAAAGAGAAACACATCTTCTAAGCGGAAACGTCAGTTAGAAAGCAAACCATGATGAGCAATCATTAAAAAACACTGATCTTCACAGAGGCTGACAATTAATGACAGTTCTAAATTTACAGCTGAGTCTTGAAACCCATTTTCCCTGTAGTATTCCAGGGACATTTTGCTTCTTGAGGGAAAACAAACTCATGGCCCACTTACAAGATAGCACATAAAATAAACAACACCCATTCCCTCCTTCAGTTCTTTATCTTTCCCACTTCATTAAAAAATTTACTTCAAGTGAAATATGTTAATAACTGAGGTTCTTCAGTCTATGAGAAATTACGTAACGACTCAGGGAAATCCATATGGCAGAAGTTTCAGAGTTGAACCATAGTTAAATTTGAATCACCAAAGAGATCTTTAAATAAAATTAGTGAGAGAAAGACTATTACACATTCCAAAGAGCTATTTTTGCTTTGGTATGAGTCATGCTGTAAAAACTCATTTTTAAACTAAACGAGACCTAGCACAAAGCCAGATGAATTAGGCCACCATTGTGATGAAGGAAGGCTCCAGGTGGAGCCTGTGTACCGCTATCACCATCTAAGCAGGAAAGGAAGAAGGTGAATCTATGCACACTGCATGTCATAGTCACAGCAGATCCATTATATACTAAGGATCTATTAGCAGGAAGTATTTTTCATACAGAGTGGCGTAGTGCAAACAAACTCCTTTGTTTTAGATTTGTCTGACAAGTCTCTAAAACCTATTGTACTTAGGAATCCAGAGGCAAGGGTTGCTTGATACAGAAGAATGTTAGGATCAGCATTCAGAAGATCTAGTAGCAGAATGGTATGTGCAAAGCTACAACAAAAGAATTGGTTAACAGTAGGAACAGAATTGTTTATCTGGGATTCGGAAGACATAAACCCCAACATATCTTGCGGGATCATCACTTCATCCTCTCACTAGGAGCCTCAGAATGTCCCAAAGCATGCATACACAAATGCTGGACACGGCTTACACTTGCATAGACAGATTTACTTGAATAATTCTAGAGAAAAGATGCAGCAAGACGTTCACATTTACTCAGTGCAGTGTCACACCTTCACCTATATTTTTCTATGATTCTACATCAGAGTCAGTCTCATGCACTACGAATCTCAGTCCCGAACAAGCTGCAGACCTGAGCTAAATAAATAAATTTTTGAAAGGAAAAAGCAAAATCTATAGGGTTGAGTTTTGTTTCTTATGAAATACTCAACTGCACATTTAAAGCCTCAGTCTGTGTACAATGAAAACAACTAACTAAAGTAAATCAAAGCGTATTTTCTTTCTAAAGAAAATTGGACAAATTTCAGGGTCACGTACAAAACCACACACACACAAAAGAAAAATTAAAGAGTAGGACTGTTACAGAAAACTGAGTGATAGAATCATATTCTCTTGTCATTTTATGTGAACAATTTTCAGCCTCTGCAAGCTGTTATAAAAGAACTTTTTTACTCTCCCTTGACCCGACTATGGAGTTTTTTACACTCTCTGATGAAAGGATAATTTCTATTAGAACATACAATAAATTTGTACATTACTTTGTTCTCTCCACCTCTTACTTGATGTTTCGCACACCTACTCATACTGTCCCCTTCCTCTCAGCCCCAGTTTTTTGAATGAAACACCCAGATCTCGAGATTTCTCTCAGAAATGCACACAAGAACATATTCATCGGCAACATGACTCACTCCAGTGTCTAAGCCTCATTAGTAAGCAAGGCAGATGCTCAGATACCGGTGCTGTCTGTAGCACATACATCTTTATATAACATCTCATTATTTATATATAAATGTATGATGTCTTGGCTTGGGAATACGACACCAATTTTTGGTTGAACATTAGTAAGATTCACTCATACTTGCAAGTGTCTTGTTTATTTTAGTTCACTTCATGGTTTTCTTCTTTAAATTTTGTCATGAATTATGCTTACTTAGAAGAAACTAAACCCCCTTTGGGACATTTTCCTCTGAATACATTGCATATTCCAAAATGTCAATGGCAGAATCTCTTACAGTGTAGCAGTTGACAGTTGCATACTTTAATCAAGCCAGAAAGTTTTAATTATACTGCTAGAGGCATCCCATTAGCATTTATTTTCTTTAATAAGGACTCTATTAAAAAAAAAAAAAAAATTAGAGCCTGCAGTTCTTTGGAAAGAAAAAGGAGGGCACTCCTCTGTTTCTGAAACACAGCCAAATCTGAATGTTATCACCATGAAACAACAATATAATTTGTTTGCTTTTACAGCAAGGAAGAGAAAATCATATGTTTGATACCGTTAATTATAATGCTTTTGGATACTGTAACTGTTCTAACAATAGCAGGACCTTTAAATAAAATTCCCCTCCCTACCCATTTCCCCTTTTTCTGCCTTCTGGCATTTGGTACTGGGAGCGGCAGCCCCATGCAGTTGGGAACCGTGCACCTGAACAAATACAGCTGTAAGAACAGCATGTGTCTTGCCCTATTTAAGCTCACCTTGAACAATGTCAAGGCAGGGGATTTTAGTTTGGGAAATGGAGCATCAAATAAAAGGCCTTCTCAGGTGCCTGCTTTGGGAAAAAAAGGGACCATTATAAAATATCTGCTGGCCTTTGAAAGAGATTAAAGAAGAAAAGCAGAAGGACTCTGCTGTCATCTATTGAGACAGATTTTCTCCTCATCTTAGAAGGGTAGCACAATTTTTCATAGAAATTTATTTTAGATTTAAATGTTATCCTATCATTGACATTTAAGTTATGATTTCAGATACTGTTGAATACTATTTTTTGATATTTCATGGAATAAATGGAATTCATAGAATCATCATAGAATAGAATTAACAATCTACTTTTGATGGCCTATACTTTTGGGCCTGAGTTCATAATTTACCTTGTGGGTTTTTTATGAGGATGAGCTCATTAGCCACAGAGTTCCTGACTTCATTCCAAATCAGGTAGTTCTTTCTCTACAAATTCTCTTTAATCTTCATTTGGGTACACTGCATTTCTCTCCCTGGTCTGAAAGTACTATTTACGTAGCATTACTGTTACAAGCTTTTCCTCATTCTTTCTACACCATAGGTGGCAGCACTGTAAAAATGAGAAAAATAGTCTACATGTAATCAGTAATGGCTGAGAAGTTACAGCTGGAAGATATATGATATATAGGACTATTAATATATGTTACAGTAGTAGGAAAACAGAAAATTTGTTAGAAATTGCACTTAAATACCAGATCAACTCTTTTCACAGACTTCTGGTTTGACTGAGCAAATAAGTACAGCATACTTAAAACTGTATAACGACCCCCAAACAGATAAGATACCACAGCTTGAAAAGGAGACTTAAATGCCTAATGCATAAATTACATGGAGTTTAAACTGCCAGGTCTAAAGATACAACCTTGAAACTATGCCCTTGGATTACATGGACTCCAGGTAGCATAGAAACCAAAGAGGAATTTCAATATAAAACTTCTTCAGCTAAAAAATCCCAGCTTCTCTAAATGATGAGCAGCAATTAAGCCCTGAAAGAGTTAAGTGACATGTACCTGACTGCAGATGCTAAACATTCTTCTGCCTGCTCTTCCAAAGGTCTTGTGCCAGTAGGTTTTAAAGCATCGTGCTGACAAACTCATTTCATTAAAAAAAAAATCTTAGAAATTATTTTCTTTTTCAAAATGGCCACAAATAGAGTGAGATTTTCCTTCTCCTTGCTTTTAGACCAAAACAGTGACCTAAGCGTCATTCTCTTTCCTTCTTTAAAGTTGTGCTAAAACCTATGTATCTGCCACCTAAGAAAAATGCAGAGATGCAAAGACAGACAAGTTTTAAAGCTCCCTATGCAGGGTGTGGCATTTTTCATGTAAGAATTAAGAGATTACTTGTTGGGGGCACTTGAGGGAGATGAAAGGTTGATTATTACTCTCTGGGCTATGAATTACAGCAGGCAATTGGGAAGACGGATTCCTAGGTTGACCTCCAGAATAAAAGCACTAATGTAATAAAAACAGTAACGAAGAAAAGTGAAGGAAAAGCGATCTTTGCTCAAATGTTGTCCATCTCTCATCTTCCCATTCAAATGGAACCAATTCTCCAGTTTTGGCTGACTCCAGCAACAAATACATGAGAATGCGGTGACTGCTTATGTATTGTAACAACATACAGCCATTCCTATCTGGAACACAGGTGTCCCCTTTTGATATTTTTCTGGCTAGAAAGCCAGAATAATAATTTTTTGGAGATCGTCCATAGCCATTTCATAAAGAGAATTGTACGTCTTCACTGCCACTAATTATAGTAATCATCTTCCTCCATAACAAGCCAAGGGCTTGCGCCAGAGCAACTAATTTTGCTTTTACTCCCAGCTCCAAATACCTACTACATTGTCTGACCTTCTTTCAATTAAAAATTGTCTAAATGTTTAGTTGGACTTAAAGCAGAGCAAGTAATAATATTTTCTTCAAGATGTAGATTAGTTTCTACATTTAGTTAAGCAACAGTGGATTCAGCTGTGAAGCAGAAGTAAGAACTTGATTTTGATATGTTTCTCAGGAGAGTGACAGTTATGTTATAATATTAATAAATATCTTGTCTTGTTTAAACTATGGTTGCAGTAATTCTTCCTGAAACATACTTCGAGCTGGCTGTCTTACGTAAAATTCATCCCATTAGTGTATACTCTTTAAGATATATAAAATAGTTTGTTTCAATTTATTCTGCTTTGTCTTATTAATAATTTTTACAAATGTGTATGTATGTACGTAGTGGGGGAGGGTGAATTGATAAGCAGTGGTTCATCTGTTAGAATAGCATATTGGAGTTCGCAAAATATATCTAAAGCTGCCATACAAGATATGAAATCGTTTCCCTGGTACTTACCTATTATATAAGTTGTTCTTAAACATGCACTACATTACCGCCTGCCTTATTTGCATTTGTCATGTTCCAGGGCTATTCCCTTATCAACATAATACCCTCTGCTGTTGTACTGCTTGCAATAAATTACTTCTGCATTTTCTTTTGTTCTCAAGGTTATCCTAATCTCTTAAGGACACTTAAGGCTATGAAGAAACAGAGAACAACAGCTGAAGTTTCATTACAAGCTAGTGAGTTCAACATTTCGACACTTGGTATTTACAGGGAAGAGTACAGAAAAGATATGGAGACCTTGCACTATTCTGTAACAAACAATCACTCTCATTGCAGTCTCTAAGCTTGCACTGTGAAAAAAAATACCCTGCATAAAAGAAACATGGAACATTTAATCATTTTAAGACAATCACATGTCTGGTTTTCAAAGATAATTATAAAGCGTCCGAGGGAAGTGGAGAGAGAGATATGCAATTTATCTGATCTAATAATAAACATTTAAAGATGCCTGTTCTGCAGTTATTAAAGAGATTGGGAGAGACTGACTCAGACCTATGGATCTAGCATTTAGATGTCTCAGCTAAACCAGACCAGTCCCCCACTGTGTGTCTAACTAAGAATTTTGGAGCAAAAAAATTAAATACCTAGGCCAGTTAACAGAGAAATGTAGCTCAAGCAGCCTACAGAGAATTCAGCCATATGTCATGTTTTATGCAGAAGCAATAAATCCAACACTACTTGAAAATGTCTTGCTTGCATAGGTATAAAAATGTTTATAACATATTTGTAATTGGTAAAGCATGGAACAGAACTAAGCTAACATGACTTTAGACATGATGCCTACAGGACAGACTAAATATCTTTATTCCTAAAAATACAGGAAATTACATGAGAAAGTTACTGGAGATAATAATTACGTAAACATTTATATTAATCATTGCTACTGAAATTTCACAGAATAGTATCTGACTTTTGACATATTCCTATATATACTGTAGTTTTCAGTGTCCTAGCTAAATTTCAGGTCAATCACAAGATCTCGGTGAGAATTTTCTGTATGTTACAGATGTTAAAATGTCATTATTTCATTATTTTTACCAAGTATATCCATTACCACTTTACTCCCATTGTTTCATTTTGTTGGCTTTCATGCCATTAACTTCAAATGGGCACAATTTAAAATAGATTAATACACCTTATAAACTTACATTTCTGACATAGCTGACTCATTTAGTCCTCTTTTTTCATTCGTCAAATCTCAGATAATATTGAGGTTCACTTTAAATGTTGTCACTGACATAACCAGTGGTTTTGAGATACTTTTTAACAAAAAGGATAATGTTTTGTAAACAGAATATTAATACAAGGTAGTTCTTCTAGTTATTGGAAAGGTAATTATAAGAACAATGTAAATAGAGGTAAGTAGCTTCAAAAACATTTGGAAAACAATTCCCCATAAATTTTATGAAGATATAGAATTAAAAGGGGAAAATATGAACATTCAGTAGCTTAGAGTTTTGCTTAGGGAATACTTCTTTTCCTCTCTCATGCTCCACCGAAAGCAGTTCAGATCATTCAAGATTGTAGCACGACATTTCTAGATGTTCAAGTAGCTAACGGACAAACGGGATTGTAGTTCATCCAAAGTGAAGTTAAGCAAGCAGGAGTTAACACAGAATAATGAACTCAATATTAATTTTTAATATTTTTACTCACAGATCAGATTTTCTTTTGCCTCCAATCTCTTGTTTCATTGTGGAAAATTCAGTGTATTTGGTATGATGCTCTCTGTCCTGTCAAATGTTTTGATATGAAAGGAAGCAATATTCTCTAAAAAACCTTGGAGCTTCTATTGGTTTGTCTTTTACGAAATCTGCAGACTGGCAAATAACTCCTGCAGGGCACCTTCTCCTTTAAACTTTTAAAATCTAAACAGTTATCCATTCTCTTGCTCATCCGGAGAGGTATGTCACTGTAGAACACTTACATGGTAAGGTACCCCGTCACAGGGTATTTCAAAAAGCTGGACCCAACTGAAATCGTTATCTCCCTGCAACCACAAACCGCCCATGAATGAAACTCTGGCCGGGGAAAGGCCGGGGCACAGAGTTCCCAGCGATTCCCGTGGCTGCCCCTGCCAGCGCACACACAGCCCCGGCCTCGGGCATCCGCGAGATGGTGACCCCGCCACTGCGGTGACATTGGGTCCAGCTTTTTGAAACACCCTGGGTTTTGTCACTTCTTCAAGTAAGCTAGCTAATAGAAATAAGAGAAATTTAAAAGGTAGAAAATGCAGAAAACCACATTTCAGATAGGTTATGAACAGACATGAAGAGTCATCAAGGTCAAACGTGCGAAGAAGTTTGATCCAAATTCAAATGCTACACTCAAGTGACAAAAATGCCACAGAAGAATTTCTGTGTCTGTCAGTGACATTTTTCACAGTGACATCTGAACATCTCATCCACATTAGTTAGCTGAAAATCGTGATACTATCCCTGCAAATGCAGGAATTAATCCTACATGTACTTTTTACAAATAGAAGCTGAGGAAACAAAGAAATTATGGATATACTGAAGACTAATTGCTCCAGAATTTTGCTTGAACTGATGAGAGAAGTATTTGTCAAAAAAAAAAAAGACACCAGTTTTCGACATCTTGTACAGAGGAGGTTATAGTTCTTCTGTAGCTATTGCACATACTTCTATTTGTGAGTCAGTCTGTTTTATCCTATGTTATCTGCAGAAACTGGTATGTTCAAATCCATGGTTAAGTTACTGGCATTTCTCAGAAAGTAAGAATGAAGTCTTTACCCCTGGAGTAGCAAAATCTTTGCCATATTGGCCAACCAATTTTGTTTCTACTTCCTTAGGAGTAACAATTTTAAAACATTTTTATATCCCTGTCAAGTAATGTAGTTTTTTCTGAATATTTTTTTAATTAGAGTTGCCTTTTGAAACTGAGTTCGGTTTGTCAATCAAAGTAAAATCACTTATTTTCTGTAATTTTCCATTTTGTATTTAATGGAGACTTTTATCTCTTCAGATATTCTAATTATTTTGCTTTAGTGAAGCTAATGCAGATTTGTACAATATAGGAAGGCATTGCTCTCCATGTTTTACAGAGTTTTGCCTCAACTATGAGGATGTTTTCTAACCATACATAAATCAATATTTTAGAGACTACATTGCCAAAGAGTCGCTACAAGGTGCTAATATACGAAGCATTCCAATGCATAAGATACTAAAGTAGAAAAAATTTGTTTACTTCTCTTATTCCCTAATATAATTCATTATGTAAATCTTTACCATATGGCTGTTGATTTCCACATACAAGAACTCAGAATCTTTTCTTTCTCCCTTTCTTAAACAAAAAGCATTTTTACCCACTTTCTGAGAGTTTTTTGGCTACAATCCACTCACTAACTCTGAAGCAGTGAGACTCTGGAAGCTTTTAATGCTGCTGATTCAGGAGAAAAATATTCACTGAATCCAAAGAACTTTAAAGTTCACTCCATTTCACTTATGCAGTCTCTCTGCAGTTTTCCCTGTTTTGATATTGTTTTTTAGCTATACTGCTCCTTGTTTTCCTGGACTGTTTGTAGTGAGGGTATATCTGTGTGTGGTATTTTTGAGGCTTGAGGTATGAGGGGGAAGAGACACGGAGCCCTGGAAATGACTGCTGAAAATGAAAAAAACCTTAACTTAGCTATTTAATTCCTCTTTGTGTTGAGGTGAAAGGGCTGGCACTCTTTTTAAATGATTTCTGGGCAGGTGTGCAGCCTCTTAAGCAATTTTCTTCATTCCAGTCAAACATATTTCCATACTCTAATCTCTGTGTAAGAAAGCTTATGTTGAACAAATTGTGGCTATTGGTATTTGTATTCCCTACACAGTCAGAGCACCCACACCATCTAGCTCATTATTGAAAATTGCTTTAGAATGCCTTCAGTAAGAAAGGTGTTATTATAGTATCAAATCCTACTCCAGTCTGCATTTCAAATTCATGATTAAAACAGTATTTTGGGCTAATGGGTTCTCCATTAACATCTCACCTATATACTTTACTCTGAATAATTCTAAATAATTTCTTACAGCTAAGGAAGGTTAAGGCTGCTTAGAATAATAGTCTGCTATTACTGCTTCAAATGAAATGTTTATTGCAACACAGGATTCAGTATTATAAAATATTATATTCAATCAACTACTGCCAGTGATAGAAGCTTCTAAACTTCTGTGGGGAATGGGAGATATATGACTGGGGTTAGCATCATACACTGATATCATAAATGTATATTCTTTGAACATATGAGTGAACAGTAGATTGAGAATTAATTTTTTCATTCATAGCAGAACGAAATAAAATTTTGGTTACGTTAAACTGTCATCAAGTGATGCATGTGCAGACCCTCTTTGCAATAGGTATTATATATACTTAGAGTTGCAAGAGTACGGATAGGACCAAGATCTAACCAGACGCACAGCCTTAACATACATGTCTCCGTAATGCTAACTACAAAGATGTGCCTAAAAGAAATGAAAACAAGTTCTGGACATAGAAAACAAAGGCCTGTTTGTGCATCAGTTTGCTTGGTTTAGCATCACTTACTGTGGATGAGCTGGTTTTACTGGGATTGAGTTAATTTTCTTCGTAGTAGTTTGAATCTTTTTACTAGCTAGCATGGTCTTTTGTTTTGGATTTAATATGAGAATGATGTGATGACACACTTAACTTCCCATACTTTTCCCTGGGTAAGGGTTAATTTTTTCCTTTCTAGTAGCTAGCCTGTGTTTTGGAGTTGGTATGAAGAGAATGTGAGGACTCACTGATGTTTTGGCTGTTGCTTTTTCAACTTTCCAGCTGTAGGTGCATGTAGTAGCTGGGGGGAGCAAACAGGACAGCACCTGGATTGACATCCAGGCTGGCCAGTGAGGTATTCCCTACCATCAGAGCTATGCTCCGCATACAGCTGGAGCCGGCTTTTCCAGCCTGCTAGTTTTTCTCTTTTTCCAGGACTGGCTATTCAGCATGATTGCGTTTGAGCATGAATCGCTGCCTGGGTCTCTGCTTTGCCAGGATCGGTTGTATGGGACTGCTGTTTGTGAGCAATTGCACTGCACATTACTCATTTTGTATGTATGATGTTCTTGTTGTTGTTGTTGCTGCTATTAGTATTATCATTATTTTCTCCTCCTTTGCTGTCCTATTAAACTGGTTTTACCTCTAGCCATGAGTTTCTCCCTTCCCTTTTGAGTATCTCCCCATCCCATTTGGTGAGGTGAATAAACGACTGGCTGCGTGGTCCTAGTTGCCAGCTGGGGTTAAACCACGATGTAGGAAGAGAAACAGTTAAGTACTCTGCAGGTAACAGTGCCAGAGACTGCATTTGTTGTGCCACTTGTCAAAAAAGCCTCTCTAAAAGCACTAATAAAATATCAAGGGGTTTTTTGGTTAAGAGAGCAGAGGCCTAATTTAATTACCTGAGGTCAAGTCTAGGAGCTCTGAAACCCTGCATATGTCTGTATCCCAGCCCTACAGCTGAAGGCACGCTCGTGGGCCTTGCAAACCAGGCTGCTAGGAGAGAGTCTGGGAGGAATCACTGTGGGAAGCCTCCCCGTGCCTCTGTCCCAGGCTCTGGAGCGATATTTACCTCGGACCCTCAGCCCCAGCATGAGCAATGGCAGCACCACACCAGCACTGGCCGTGTGCCCAGCTGACAAGCCATCCCAGCCTGACTTCATCATACAATCATTTCAGTTGGAAGAGACCTCAGGATCATAGAGTCCAACCATAACCTAACTTAACTCTAGCACTAAACCGTGTCCCTAAGAACTTCGTCTAAACGCCTTTTAAACCCCTGCAGAGATGGTGACTCCACCACTGCCCTGGGCAGTCTGCTCCAATGCCTGACAACCCTTTCCATGAAGAATTTTTTCCTAATATCCAATCTAAACCTCCGCTGGCACAACTTGAGGCCATTTCCTCTCGTCCCATCGCTTATTACTTGGGAGAAGAGACCAACACCCTCCATGCTCCAACCTCCTTTCAGGTAGTTGCAGAGAGTGATAAGGTCTCCCTCAGTCTCCTTTTCTCCAGGCTGAACAGCCCCAGCTCCCTCAACCGCTCCTCATAAGAGGGCCAGCCTGGTTCCTGCCACTGGTATGGAAGGGTTCAAGTCTGTGCATGAGGAGGCCCTGTTGGCCACCCCGCCCTGCAGCAATGCCTCCTGCTGCTCCCAGCTGGGCTTTCCTCACCACGTTCTGGGCTTTCCTCACCACGTTCTGGGCTTTCCTCACCACGTTCTGGGCTTTCCTCACGCAAGTTCGTCTCCCCACAGGGCAGCAGGAGACAGAGGCTGCCTGCAGGGCAAGGTCTGCGCCCTGTCACGGGGCCTGATTCATGGGCTATGTCCTGCCAAAAAGCGCCTCCTACTTACAAAAAAAGGCGCCAATACCTCACGCCTTGGAAGATCCCCTTCCATCAACAACACAAAGCCTTGTATTTCCAGATGAAACCAAATTACCAGTACACCCCAGGCACTGGGATTCACCTCACAGAATTGCCTTCCTCTGCCCAGGTGTAGCTGTAAGAAAATACCTCAGCTACATTTAAGATTGAACCTTCTTCCTAAACAGAAGGACCCACATCCTTGAATACGGAATTATAAAAGCACTAAATCTGCTTCAGAGGCTCAAGACAGCAGTGAGTAGGCTGAGACAAAGACAGCTTCAGAAGTGATCTAAGAAATTAGGTCAGACTTAGTTACCATCAGGGTATGCTAATCCCTTAAGCGACTTAAATATGCATGTAAACTGCTTTATCAAAATACTTTCCTGACATTGTTACACACAGGAAAGTTTCTGTCTACTATTCACACAGTTTATCTCCAAATCAAAGGTTGATTTTTAAAATGGAATATAATTTTAAATGGAATTCCTTTCCTTCTCAAATAACAGGTCCCCAAAGGAATGAATTACCGAATCTGCAGGCAAATGTGAAAGGACAACTGATAGCCAAGAAACTGCAGCCATAGGGATGGTTGAAAGTGGGAAGATTGAGGAATACATCTGCACAGGTAAATGCCAGATACCTCAGGAGATCTAGAGAAACAAAAAATGAGATATGCATTTAGCCTTGTAACATTACTTGCTTGGATAATCTTACAAAATAGTACAGTTAGTAGGAATATATCAGAGACATTTTCATCTGCATGTGAAAAAAATAACACTGAAGCTTGAAATCTGTAACAATTTATGGCAGTTAATAATATTCCAAAATCAATCCTTACATATGTTGGATGATATTTATGTTTTCAGATACTTTTTTTCGTTTAATAACTAATTTTAAACATTCCACAGCTTGTGGAGAACTGCACAGATTGCTTTTTCCCTACATATCTATGGCAAAGAGATTAATTTGTCTCAGGGTTAACTGAGTAGTTTACAGGAAAGTGGGAGAAAGAAAATGAAAGACAAGTTTTTCATTTAATAGTAATCAAAGTTATCTATGAAACTCATAGCCTTCAGTCAAGTACAAACAATAAAAACAAGTAGAATATAGTCAGAAATGGAATTCTGATTTCAAAAAAGGGCAAACTATGTATTCTGTCACTTATACTTCCTCTATGGTAAAGAAAAAGTTTGAAATCATGGCTTCCCCCCGTGATAGCCAAGTAACTCCAGGCTATAGTGTTTCTTTGATAAGAGTATAGAGCAAAACACTTCAACACTGAAAAATGTAAAAAGAAAAAAATGCTTACAAAATTTTTTTACAAGCTCAGCCTCGGTTCTGATGACCTTGTTCTAAGCACCTCACAGACTTTGAAATAGACAACACAGCTTAAAAGCAAGGACAAATAAATTGAATCCTGTAGAGGTTCAAAGTTTAAAAATGCATATCTTTCACTACAAGATGAAACTTTGAAATTGACTTGGTTTTGCATTATATTGCCACTCGTTCACTGTAATGTTGGGATTTTCTAGCAGAGATCTTGAGTACAATGAATTTGTCTATGGATTTGAATCAGAAGCATGCAAAATATGTTCAAACCACAATTCAAACCAATCAGATTGACTTCATTTCTCATTTTCAAATGCTAAGAGATTTTTCTCCTCTCCCAGCTCCCTCAGTACAGCACAGCAGCTAAAGTCCCAATGATCCATCTTCCCAGAGCAGACATCATATGGCCACAGCGCTGAGTGCCGACCAGCCCCTGTGCCCCACCTTGTGCTGAGTTTGCCCTGAGTCTTGGTTCCATTTTGGTCTGAATTAAAACCCAGTGTTGCCAGGTACTGAAGGAAGCAAGGCCAGCCGCTCATTGTGTGTCCTACATATAAAATATAGCCAAAGACAGGACCAAAGGAATCAGGGATACTGCTGTGAGAAAGCAGGGGAGGAACTTAGAGTGAAATGTGCAGACTGAGAGGGAAGTTCTGTGACCTGAAACCAGCAGGAAAGGAAGAAAGATACACAGTGCATAAGCCACCAAGGAGAATATAATCAAATATTAAGAAGAAAAAACAGGCTGGTGGGCTGACTAGATCACAACCTGAACAACGAGTCTACAAAGGAGTCAAGGAGCCTGAGAAACAGTGCCCAGAAGTAGGTAGGAAAAGAAAATGAGGCAAGACAAGCTGTGGTGCAGAAGGTATTCATCTAGCATTGAAAGAAATAGGACAAAAACGGGAAGGGCTTAAGCTTGGCCGGAGTGAACAGGAAAGTGTTTGGCTGTGGAGGAAACTCTTCTTTGGAGTCCACATGGAAGCCAAGATTCCTGACACTTATGGTGCTGACAGCTAGGATCTGAAAAAGCCATGAGCCATGCTGCTGTTTCATTATGTTTAGTACTAATGAGCACCAGTCAGCCATTACTGCTCTCAGTAACTAAAGTTCATAAGCCAGACATCTATTGGGTAAATCTAATGGGCTCCCTGTGTGCTAATCTAACAAGATAAAACTCATAAACATTTACAGTTTTAGTGCATATTCTGTGTGTACAAGTGTATGTGTGATTTTAGTAAATGTCTTGTTTCTGTCTCCAGCAATATAAATTACTAGAAATAAAGTCAAAGGCAATGAGCTTGAAAAAATGCTTTTGAATCGTTGCACAGGATTGACCAAAAACCCTGCTGCTTCATGCTGAAACTTAATGGAAGACCTATATAAAACTGCAGAAATTGAAGCAATGTATTTAATTCCTTAATAAAACATCAATTTGAAACCGCAAATGAAAAAGACACGTTCACAGTGGGACAGACAGAACTCAATAATATTGCAGATAACTGTGTGAATGAGACACAATGGTCTGCCACAAGTTTCCTGCTTGTCCACAGTATTATCCCTGTGCCAGCGGACACTCAGAACTGAGGCTACAGCTGATGAAATCACTGATGAAATCTCCCAGATCCCACTCAGGAACACACCTGGGTAACCTGGGATAGACCCTGCAGTTTAGAATGCAGTCAAGAGACAAGTTTCCCATGTCTGGCCTTGCAGCTTGTGCCATTCTTATTTGCTTTTGTGATACCATCTTACATTTGATATCAGAGACACAAGACTGCAGTCCCCTCGTCCTGACAGGCAGCCCAGTGTCACATATCACAAGAGTGAACGGGGTGGGTAAGTAGCCTGCACTCAAACTGAGTTCAGGGTGATTGTGAAACAATATGAACACAATAAATTATGTAAGATCTGTTTCAGGTTAAATGCTTAATTGTAATCAGCCCTTCAAAAGCGGATCATATTAATTGTTCTGACTTGTTGAGTGATCTCTAATCTCTTAAAACTTCAAAACCATTTGAAGTATATGACAGAGCATTTCATCCTAATCTGTAATAGTCCACATATATGATGAGCCCATGAGGAACAGAACTATTATCAGGTATCAATATCAATCTTGAGTGATCTGTGAAAAGTAAACAGCTAAAAACAGTCTGACTTCTGAAATCTGTACAAAAGGGAGTTGGGCAGCAATCGTGTTGCCACTGACTTTTGAGATTTTGGAATATTCCCACAGCATATTGAAACAAACTAAAGCATTCTCAGAGCTTTTCAGGACAACGGGGAGAGAGGAGAGGAGGGAAAAAGAACAAAACCACAACTGTACCTACTATTTGGATGTTCATTTAGGTTGTAGGGAACCTGCATGGTGGTTTTCAGTCTGCTAGATTAAGAGCAGGAACTTGGAAGACGGTTTTCCTTTCATAGGAACTACAATGGCTGTGGGTAAGGAAATCCTTTGTTTTGCTCTGAATCAGTGCCATGGCAAATCAGAAATTACCTTCAGGACAGAAAAAGGGATCTTAAAAAAAAAAAATAAAAGACATATTCCAGTAGAAAGCTTCTTTTTGACAAAATTAATTTTCTTAATGAAAGAATATACTGTCAGAAAATTCCTACTCATTTCTAGGAAAAAAAAAATCTTTCCTCATTCTTTTGTTTCAGCTGCAAGCTTTGTCACTATAATTAAATGATTTGTTTCACAAGATAAAGCTCTTCTAGAAATAGTATTGTATTTACATTTCTATTAATTGTTCTAATTGCATGTTATCTTGAAAACACAGAGCTTAAATTACAGAATTTACTTTTTTCTTCTGTTTATTTTGAAGGCATAAGATTTTCTCTGTACAGATATCTGGAACTTTTAATAAGTAATTCAAATGTTTGGTTATTAAATGAAACTCATTGATTTTCAATTCTATTTAGAATTCAGCGTTTGCTCATTTCTCTGATTCAGTGTTCAGAATCAATTTGCTCTGTCCTGACACATTGTTTATTTTAAGGCTCATCCTGAAACAAAGAGGTATTTCTTTCAAGTACATATAAACCAAAATGTCTAGAAACGTAACCTATATTTTTTTGTTTGCCTTCCTCTGACCATAAATTCAAAATTCAGAGTTCTCAGGATCAAACACAACCAATCCAGGTAGCAAGGTATGAAATGACATCCTATTTACCTTACCATGCAACTGAAGTTGGAATAGCAACAGATGTAAAAATATGGACAAATGAACACAATTATATACATCCCTTCACATCCTGAGTCGCTAACTTTGCAAGAATCAACTGCATCGAGAGCATGGACTGGAACGTTAATGAGAGTCACTATCATGGTTTCAGGTGATACAAACTCAGTGATTTCAGGTGCCGTGTTGAGCCACAGAACTACAGCCTGTGCTGACTGGGAGAACCTGGGCCGTAGTGCCATGGCAATGGTGTCTCCTGCAAGTGCTTGCTTGGTTGGCTCATAATAATAAGGACAAGATTTTAAAATCTTTTTTCTAAGTAAAACCAAGTCAGCTGAAGTAAACCATTTTTGTAATTAAAAATCCCCCACCCCAACCTCAATTACAGAAAATCTGGTTTTTAAAAACTGTTACTTATACAATTTTCTTTAGAAAATTCAGCATAATGGAAAATTGAGGCACATGGGAGGAAAGGAAGAGACACCCTTACTTGAATTATGGCAAAGTAAATTGAAACCTCTTGGCTTCATCTTTTACTATTTCTTGAGCAAAATAAAGCAACTATGATTTTTTTTTCTTTTTAAGTTTACCAAAATTATGAAAAGCTCTAAATGGTTATGGAAAAAATTACTTACAGTGATTGAAAGGTTGGTGTGGTAAGATTGCCAAGATATAACAGCAGAGAAAATGTTATTCAGGTAACCTTCTACATTTGTTCTTTCAGAATGTAAGCACAACTTCAATTTTTCAAAATATTATCTGATCTTGATATATGAAAACTCTTATATTCTCTTTCTGGATTTTTTTCTTTAGCCATTCAGATATTTGCAAGTTACTCTCCACTTTAACAAAAACTTGATTTTGTTTGATTGATTTTCAGGAATGGTTATCTTTTCGGAAAACACTCAGTTATTTCATAAATAACCCATGTGGCAGAGTATTTTCTCTACTATTCAAATAAAGATTAGAGGGAAACAGAGCTCCTGTGATTAAATTTGCTTGTAAGAGGATAACATTGTAAATCAGCAGCAATAATGGTCCATTACAATTAGAAGACAAGAATTAAATGACCACTTTATGACAAAACATTTCGTAAATAATGAAAAGCAATCTTATTAGGAAGTATAAACTTAAAAACAAGCAAACAAACAAAAAAACCCCAGAAGAGTACAGCTGACTATGCCAAAATTATAGAGAAGCAACTACGAAAATGGACTTTTGTGCCAAGTCATACATGAATTTCAAGCGATGTGCTGTCATGTATTAACATAATTTGTATTAATTCCTATTGTCAAATATAAAATTAATATAAATCATCAGTTAAGTCTTACATTAATATTTGAATTCAATCCCTGTGCTGTAAAACCATCAACTCTAAATCATAACCAAATCAGTTCAGCCTAACTTACAAATAAGAAGAGCAGATAAGACATCAATGGCTGCAAATTGGTGTAATTTCTCTGCAGGGCGTGAGAACACACTATCACACATTTGAAGATGTGGCCTTTGCTTATTTTTCTTTAGGAACTGTGTGCGATACGCCTATTCATTATAAATAGCACACAGGTCTTGGGTTTTCTGCTCGGCAGAAACTATTTAGAACACCGGAAAAACTAAGTCAGAGAAAGCTATTTGAGAGAAAGTGAAAGGAGTAAGCCGATAACAAAGATAAAGCCTCCACACTGAAAAAGAACCTTTCTATGCATGCATGTGCAATTAATTAGTAGTTCTGTTATGGCCAGTGTGGCCAACAGTGTTTTCTTTTCTTAAAGCTAAGACATCCCAAGAGAGCAAAACTCTCAAATCTGGCGAAATCAGGTGGTGATGAGAAAGAGGAGAAGGGCGGTGGGGAGTTGACAGGGCTGAGAGAAGTCATCCTGACCCTCCTTCTGTGTGGAAGAACACGCCCTACTGGTATCTGCACTGGTTTTAGTCCTTTCACATCATCTTCCTTTCTGTAGAGCAAAAATCACACCATTTGATTTGAAAAGGTATTGAATCTTATTGATGAGGTATAGTCACAGGCTCCTAAAAGGAAATATTCATAATTGCTGAATTTGCTTAGTTCTGCTGTGTTTAACACAGTTGGGATAGAGAAGACAAGTTCCATACTGTATTCAAACACAGGGCTACTCAACTTCAGAAACTAAATTATGTTTATGTATTATCTACCAGAATAATTGCTCTTCTTTGCAACAATACTAAGTTATTAGTGTAATAAGATAGCTCAGTGTAAAATAAACATCTCAATTCAATATACAGTCTTAAGTAGGATAACTCTTGATCGATGTAAAAAAGCAAGCCTAGATCTCTCTCTCTAAATCCATTTTTTTGTTTAGATTTAAATAATGTGTCATTTTTCTCCACAATACTTTCTAACTTCTTCACGTTCACTTGAGTAATTTTTTCCTTTAATGTCAGTTTAAGTGAGATCTCAGTGCTCTACAAATCCTCCTGAATCTCCAAGTGAACATTATGATAACTGCCAAAATCTCTTTCTGAGGTTTTAGTAGCAGCAAATCAAAGATAATCCAGGAATTCTTCTCAACGATCTGTTCTCCCTTGAAGATTTTGGGCAAAAGGTGAAACAGTGGTTGGGACAGTGTCTTCCCGTCTAATATATCACTGTAACTTGCTATCTTAACTTCTCTTGTCAAGTTTAAAAGTTGTTAGGCCAGTCAGATAGATTCAGTTGAATTCAGTTTCATTTAATTTAGCTTTATCTTATGTCTTTCATACAAAAGAATCTCAGACTGTTCAAGAGTTGAAGATAAGAAATGGGAATGGAGTGTTGTAATAAATTGGGTACAGTCATCCTCATACAAATAGAAAGACAGATGATTTTTGAAGATTGACTAGGGTCTGAAGAACGGGGGTAGTAATTTAGCACAACAGGAAACAAATAAAAGACAGAGATTTGAGAAAAAGGCTGTATGTGTGAATTTACGTGTTAATACCTGTGCATTCTCCACGTGGAAACTCACAATTCCCAGCTGTACTAACAATTTGTAATTTACCCTTCATATTGGTACTGAAAATCTAGTAACAAAATACTCGGTGAGAAAATTGCATTTCTGTGACCATACACGCACTTGTTCAATCTAATGCACTTTTTGGGACTTTTTTAATAGAGTTCAGAAGATAATGCAGGAGTAGCAACATTTCCCTTCAAACTTCTGCTTTTTGCAGAACAAACTTCCACAATCCACTATCCTATTGGTATCCTATTAATGCAACAAAGCTGTGAAATTCTCTTCTTAGAATTTTTGTCAAGAACGAAACTCAGTAAGGAAAAAAAGAAAGAAAAAACATGAACACTTCAACAGATGTAGAAACAATATTATTATTTTTTATTGTCTAAAGGTAAATACTAAAAATAACATAAGAAAATAAAAACATCTACTGGAAAAAAATAAGTGGAAGTAAAGAAGCATGCGCTTTGATAGGATCATGAAGGGAAAAAAATAAAGAGAGAGGATTCTGAAATTGTATGTACAGAGTCAAAGATTAGTCTCTATTCTGAGAAATACCCAAAATCTGAGAGGAGGGATTTAGGATTTCTATAATGGATATTGCAATCAGTAAATCCTTTGCAAAGGATATGAATATGCACTGCTACATGTCAGTCTCTAAAACATTAATCATTCTCCTTGTGCAATTCATATTCAAGAAATTACTTCAGAAACTTATTAAATATGCTTAAAACCTTCAAGTATTTTGTAATACTATAAGTTAATACTTGTTTTCTTATAGTTCAGTATCCAGAAATCAGCCAAAGCTGAATAACAGCCCCAGGATTTGGCCATTTATATTTCAGAACTTTTTGGAAAGACAATGCTGAATGAAAGTCCCAGCTCTATGCTTCTCGAAGAGTTCATTGATATGTGACTTCAATTATTAACTTGAATTTTACCACTGGACTTGCTTGTAATTGTTTCTAAATCCTGGATTTAATTTTGGATATTGAAATCCTGACCAGATTTCTTTGTTTCACCTTAAAAATAAGAAGAAAAACAAGATCCAGGAAGAAGGGGTAACACAGAAGAGTATCTGGACATGGAATGAGCGTGTTAATACATTAAGGACACTGTTGTCTTCCTTTTCCACCTCCTTACCAGACGTAGCTCAACTGGTACCTGAATTTACCAGTTAGTTATAGTAACTTTGAAATGTTTCTGTTAAACAGAAATAAACCTCAAATCTCAGCCAATGAAAATTCACGATCTCTCAGTCAGCACTCAATACCTCAAAACCAGATTATGTGTTTTTTCTGAGAGGGAAGGGTGTTAGCCATACGAGATGAAAGAAATGGAAGTCTACGAAGAAAGTGTTTTATTATTTGAAGACTTACTGCAAACACTTATTCCTGGGAATTGCATTTGTTGCTCTATCTATTCTCATTGCTTTATTTAATCAAATGCATCCTAACCAATAGTGTTTCCAATAGCTCTAATGCCTTTTCCCATTTTAAAATATGAGTAATAAACAGAGTAATCATAAGTGCTTGTTCTGGAAGATCCTGTATCTCCATTATTGTGAGGGACACTAAGTGACATAAATATAAAATATAACGCAGATGATTCAGACTTAGCGTAGCAGCTGAAATGTAGGCAAATGCTCTACAAAATATATTAAATGGAAACAAAAGTTAACTAACGTGCCCATCGATCCTAGGATAAACCATGTACTAGACAGAAGATCACTTGGTAGAAAAATGCCAGTAAAAATACTGCTATAAAATTTCAATGCCAAATAGCTAAGTCTAAAGTTAAGCTTATAATTTAAACTTCAGGAATAATCTTTCTGAGAAATTATGCACTACAACAGTTGCTGTTGCCAGAAGGTGTCTGTATTATTTCTTGGATCCTCAAGATAAAAGCTCCATTCATAAATTATTGTTTGAACAATTCTTGAATGAATGTACTTTGAAGTGGATTAATTTGTCACAAAGAAAACACGTGGAGTTAACAAGCTACTATCATTTAAAGAACATGACTTAGCACTACTTGAAAGCAGAGTCATCCTTCATACACAGGGCATTTTTACATTATAGATTCCATTTTGGGTGTAATAAAGAGAAGATCAGGAAGTAAAGAAGGAAAACAGCTGTGATTCTAACTGCTCCTTGGATTTAAAAATGACATTATTTTAAAATTAAGCTGTAACTTTCTATAAAAGAATAATTGAGCCAAAACACATAGTGGAACAGAGGCTTTGCTAGGAAAGTGTGTCAAAATCCTTTTGAATAGAGAAGTGGTTCTAACTGTTAAGAGAAAAGGAACTGGGAAATGACTTTGCTTGAAGTGAGATGTAAGTGAATATGGTGACAAGACTTCACCTTTAGTGCATGGCTACAAAGATCATGTATAAAATTGTCTTCTAACCTTTCAGTAAATGTGGCTCATCTAAACTATGAGAACCATTATAGAAAGGATTTTCCTTCATCTTCTGTTTTCACATGTCAGTAAAAGTTTATTTTCCTTTTTCAATGCCTCTTAAACACCTCTACAATCTTTCTTTTCATGTCAGTCATTCCTCTAACTCCCACTTCTCCTACATTTCACACGTAGACTCCTTCTCCAGCCTTTACATACATGGCTGCTTCTCTCTCTTATCCCATCTGTATTTAGTACTGTTCAATATTCTCAGTGTTTGTCCCAGCAGCAAACTCAACAAACAGTTGACTGTATAACTCATATGTCAAAGGGCATGACAGGTGAGCCTCTCTTTTCTTGAAGAAAAGAACAGAACACAAAGAAAAAAAAAAGGGAAAAGTGGTCCTGTACAATTAGGTTAACCTTTTCAGATTGTCAAGCCATGAATTCTACAGTACCATTTGTCTTATGTAATTTTTTAACAAAGTCAGTGTAATTTTTGCTGTTATTTTGGTAAAACCACCTCAAATGCATTTTCATTATATATTTGTGCCTCTTCAATGAGACAAGCTGCAAAGTTATTAAAAAAAACCTTGCTAAAAAAAGCTGACTAAAGTTAGTAAAAAATAGTATTTGAAAGGAATTGTGGTTGTATTCACATTAATGAGTAATTTGAAACAATAATTACAGACCAGTAGAACAAAACAATTGGTGCCGAGGCCTCAACTTCAATATTACACATGATCTGAGAGTTTTGTTTTAGACAAGATACAGTCTGGCCCTCAGGACCACGTCTGCATGTGGTTCAAAACGCTCTAAACCTACATTATTGTTCTGAAATGAAGCTGATTTAGACATATCTTGCAAGAATGACCACCACCACCACCACTTCCCCCTAAAAAAAGGTGTGGGGAGCAAGGGACTGTTTCCCTTTTCCTCCCATTGAAATGTTTACAAAATGATGCAATATTTGTGCTTGGAACCTAAACACATACCCGTGCAAATATTTGTCCCATGATCTCCACTATGGTTCTGTTAATCCAGACAGCAACATCATGGCAGACGGTGTATGGTAATACCTGAACAACCATTTGCAGAAAACATTTAATGGACGTAATTTGTTGCAGGCTAAAATTTATTGTAGACAGCATATTCACAAAGCAACTTCACATTATCTACAAGAAAACATATAACATTTGTTATTCTATCAAAATAAATAACCTTCTTAGCATCTTTTGTTTCTGGCTTCAGTGACGAATTCTGATTTTAAGCCCTGAAATCTCTGAATCTGTTCATAAGATTTTTTTTTCTCAGATGTAATGAAAGAATACAAATGTCATAGATTGTGTATGAATTATTATAGCTTTATTATTCCACCATAGCTTCAACCATCAAGGTTTTTAATGTGTAAAGATATTATCAGGAGTCTCTTTTCAGTACTTTATAATTTAAAAACAAAATTGACTTAATGGGCTGGATGAAAGATGGTGTTTCCAACTCGGGAGTCATTGAAAAGTGGGGTGATGGAATTTAGGCTTTTCTGAAATAGCGGCATTTGGTAAACTATGTTACTGTTTAAATCCAATATGAAACAAAAGAAGCAGATGGATGTAATAATTCAGGTCAACATGTATATAGAAGCTGTATGGCATTTTGGCATATATGCAGTTTGAAGCAGTTTCAACTATTCTGGCTGCCTGTACAGGCTGAGCAAATCATAAAGTCAAGGCCCATCTCCAATAATGAACTATATTCATGGCCACAAAAATCCTCATCAGCAGTTAACTACACCTCTAACTATCAGGAATATCACTGAAATACATCTAAGTCATTCTCTAAAAAGCAAACTTAGACTGTGTTTACTATTACTGAAGAAATAGTGTGAATATGCAGAAAAACCCATTAAATTATTTCCTGCTGTCCTCTCCCCCATAGACAATCTTCTGGTTAATGCCCATCACTGCAAAATATTTCTGCAAATGTTGTAACCCAGAATCACAAGATTTCAACTTAGTGCCACTTACTGGACGAGAGTCCTTGGAAAGGGAGTCTCTGAATTTCCAATTTCAAGAGGCATCAGTTTCAGCTGGTTAAAACATTTTCAGGATGTTTACAGAGCACTCAGAACTGTATTACAAACCTTATGCATAACGACTTTCTGCCTGAATGTTGTTTTCACTGACCGAAATTGAGATGAGGACGCACAAATATTTGTAGATAGCTGCTCTTTTCTAAAGGTCTGACCCACATTCAAAGTTGACCCCACAAGGAGATACTGAAATTCATCAACTTGAAAATTACTTCAGAGTACAGATTTTAAACACTGCAACAGGACTACTGTCTGCCTCTTCCCAGCTTTAAATGTAATATATCCCTTCAGAATGACAAGACAATCACTCCTGAGCAAAACAGAATTTACTGGTGTTTCTACAGTACCGATAAGAAACCTCAAGATGTTTTTCCACAGCACCTAAATTGGATCTAAATCAGTGCTGCCATAATTCTGTCTTGCTTTGTCTGTGCTTTCCTGCTTCTTGCCAGCTGCCTGCAGCCATGATTGATGAATGGTGAGGTGGAGAAATTCAGAAGCTAAATAGGAGTCTGATATTTCTTGGCAATTTTAACTCTCATCTGATACAATGCACAGACAACTCAAAGGAAAGGACTGCTTGCACAGAGACAAGGGTATATGGTGGAACTTCACTAACGCTAAGTTGTAGTATTGCAGAACCACACACTTAGTGTGCAGCCACGCTCTTTATAAACTGAAAACCACATGTAGACAAGCAGCTGGAGAATCAGGTACAAAACAGTGTAGTGTAGCTTCTTACGACTGCTGGCCACAGAGGGAACCATGCAATTTGGGATGACAGAGGGCTTAGGGTGAATTTAAAGATTTAGATTTCACAGATCTCAGCAATCCTGTGATATACCAGCAACATATTTGATACTTCTGAAAAAATGTAGGAATGCTTCTGGACATGGTGTCAGAAGTGCTCCCCTATCTCAGATCATGTTCAAGAGCTACTGTGACTGAATGGTGCAGGAAAAAGTTGAGGATGTGATGGAATGGATTTGTGGTCTAGAAAATGGTTTTGACTCTGCATTTAATTGCAGACCTCTAAATCAGGTGACTATAGCAAAGAGACACATGGTCCAGTTTTTGGCTATTGCTGCTTTCTGGGATGATGTTTCAATTGTTACGACCAAATTTAGGGAACTGTCAAGCTGTGCAGAGCACAATCTATCTCCTAAACACTGGCAGTGGAGGGACAGAGAAGAAAACAAACAGCAAAAATCCCACCACACAACAAAACCACAACATAAAATATTAAACACCATATGGCAGGAGCCTGAAATAGCCAGAGCCTTAAGGTGGGTCTGTCCTACATTTCCTCGAAAATATACCCCTACCCTGAATTTCAGTCTTCAAGGCTGGTTTTATTAGAACACAATAAACCAGAATAAAATAATTCTTGAAATAATGACACCTTGTGGTCAGCTGGGTATGACTGACTTTGGGAGGGCCAACCTGCCTTGTTTGTTCCCTGCGTCCTCACAGGGCAGCTCCTTTCCTCTACTATTAGTGGTCTAAGGGCTGAATGAACCCCACAGGGTCCCTTTGCTGATCCCTGGCGATGTCCCTCTGTCACCCTGGGGACTGGGATGTGTATTCACACCCTTCCTCCTGGCAGAAATCTTGTAGCCAGCCCCCTGCAGCACCCTTTCTCGCTCTGCTTTTTAAAGCATCTAGAAAGCAGAGCACATTCCGTTTCTCTAAAGTAGAATGCCACCCCCACCTTCCTGCTCACAAGAACAGATGATCCATAGGATGAGAGCCAGGAGGGCACCCTGCACACCACCATCTTCTCTCCTCTCTCCTTCCCAGCTGAGTGCTTTGTGCACGTGCTGCACACTTAGACTCTCCGCCACAAACAGGGTATGTAAAAGGCCTATTACCCACATCAGGCAGTAGTTAACCCTGAAAAAAATTACCAGAATTCCCTCCCCCTGTGGGGGCTTTTTTTTTTTTAAATAAAAGAATCATCTGGAAGGAAATCAAACAGATTAAATTATAGGCTAATGATATGAATAAAGTTCCATTAAATAACAAAAGCACAAAGAAAACATAAATTACTTTAAAGTAAATCTGTCAGTCTTTCACTGCAGGGTGCCACTTGAATCTGTGGCATTTTACCACCATATTTGATTCTGTATTTATGTTTACATTTATTGTTCCCAGGAGACAGCACTTTCCCTATTCTCAGCAAAACAGTAACTAAATCGATATTCTGGTAACATATGATATGCAAAACATGCTAATCTTAGAGGGGAAGGGAAGAATTTTAAAAAGAAGAGGGGTTAAAGTGAATTCTGTCCTTCTGCTCGGGTTTTGTCCTCCAGCCAAGCGTCCATTTTTTAATACCTAGTTAAAGGCTTCCCACGGCTGCTTATGCCTGGACCACCTGTTCCCATAATGCACTCAAATCAGCAGGTTTTGGCACCGCTTTAGATAGTTCATAAAAATACTAGTTGAGCATCAGGCATTTAGGGTGAGCCATCTAAACCACATGACATGAGTGCTATTTCATTTCCATGAAAAAATAATTGGTTATAACTAGGAAGGAAAGGAGGAAGGAAAGATATTGAATAAATTTGTTTGTAGGTCAGGTTGGTACAAGTGAAGGAGAAGGGACTTGGAAGAAATGCCTGAAGTGTATTTGTAGCACAAATTTTGCAGGGAGGGAGAAGGGGACAGACAGAAAGAAGGAACGTAGATCATAATTTGTGGAGTTAAATGAGTGTGAATGCTGTTGAATAAAGAGAAGAGGCAACTTGTCTATCGATAGAGAAGAATAGGAAAAGTAGATGATAAATCATCTCACACAAAGAGGTAAATGAGTGGTGTATAAAAGAACAAAGTCAAGGGAGAAGGAGAAGGTAAAGTGATAGATGGCTAGCAGATTGAATAGGCAGATGAGTTAAATAAATAACTTTTGAATGCCAGTTTTAAAAGCTCTCTGAACGATGAATTTCAAACCAACCTTCACATCTGGCCTCTGACAAAGCTTTGTTATCCATAGCTATATGGATATATCCATAGCTATATATCATTTACCAGCAGTCCTGGCTAACTGGGGAGGTCCCAGCTGACTGGGCGTTGGCAAATGAGATGCCCATCTGCAAGAAGAGCTGGAAGGAGGATCTGGGGCACTACAGGCCTGCCAGTCTGACCTCGGTGCCAGGGAAAGTTATGGAGTAGGTCATCTTAAGTGACATCATGTGGCATGTATGGGACAACCAGGTGATCAGGCCCAGTCATCATGGGTTTATGAAAGGCAGATCCTGCTTGACTAAGCTGATCTCTTTCTATGACAAGGTGATCTGCTTAGTGGATGAGGGAAAGGCTTTGAATGTTGTCTACCTAGACTTTAGTAAAGCCTTTGACACCATTTCCCACAGCATTCTCCTGGAAAAGCTGGCAGCTCGTGGCTTGGACAGGCGTACTCATTACTGGGTAAAGAACTGGCTGCATGGCCGGGCCCAACTACCTGAAAGGAGGTTGGAGCATGGAGGGTGTTGGTCTCTTCTCCCAAGTAACAAGCGATAGGACAAGACGAAATGGCCCCAAGTTGCACCAGGGAAAGTTTAGATGGGATATTAGGAAAAACTGCTTCACCAAAAGGGTTGTTGGGCATTTGAACAGGCTGCCCAGGGCAGCGGTGGAATCACCATCCACAGAGGTGTTTGAAAGATGTGTAGATGTGGTGCTTAGGGACATGGTCTATTGGTGGACTTGGCACTGTTAACTGTTGGACTTGATGATCTTAAAGGTTCTTTCCAACCTAAATTGATTCTATGATTCTATATATTTACATCTGGAAGAAAATATCCTGAAAGACGGCTATAAGCCTTTTATATTTAGCTCATTAGAAACTTTTCTAAATGCAAAGCTGCAGCTTTCTGGTCTGTTTTCTTTAACTTCCTCTGTCTAACAGCTCACACGTCAGGGAGTGAGATAGTATTGCCATACCAGGAGGTGAGAAGAAACATGAGCTCCTCCTCTTTTTGGAAGGAAGAGCTTTTCCTTCACTCCAGCTATAGCAGCAGGCTCAGACCTCTATCACTTGACTTTTCCATGGAGAAAATACTTTATTCCAGGTCTTGGCACTGTAGTGTTTTTTGACCTTCAGTCCACAGGGGTATCACCCCACACATAACACCATACTATAAGTGAATCTCAGCCTTTTAAATCAACAATACTAGATCTCAAACATTGCATCCACTTAATCGGAAAAGATTTTTTACATACTTTGACAACTTGAAACTGAATGCACAACCTTAACAGGTCTGTGTCCCTGTATATTTCCTGGTAAAGTGGGAGCCTTGCTTGGACAGACAGAGCTTTCTCTGAAAAGAACATGATACTTGGCTAAGAGTCAGGTTAGTTCTGGAACTTGAAGAGGGGTCGAGAGACAGGTAAAAAGGCAGTTCTTTGTATGAAGTAGTTCAGGAAGGTAGAAACAAATGAATGATGGAAAAGAATAAGGCTTTTTTGAGCCATCTTGTACCTGGCAGGGCTGGTACAGATCCAGAGCCAATAGCCCAACTATCCCTTTGTCCATACACTCCGATGTCTCTGCTTGGAGACTTGCAATTATGGGCTAAAGGCAGGTCCCTTACAGCTAGGTATGCAGATCTGGCTCAGATTCATGATGCTTAACAGTTTCATCATATATTTAATGGTTTCTTCATTCACTTTAAAAGCTTTTGCAGCTAAAATCTATGGTGACCTGCAATCCAGAAGATAAGTAAGAGTTAAAAAAAATATTTTCAGACAGTTTAAAAAAATCTTTTTATCCTAGTCAAAGCAAAAAACTTAAGTTTTCAGGAAAGATGTAAGGGAACTAACACAACGTGAACCTAAATGAGTATTACAGTAACATACCTCCTACTTCAAATACACACCTTCCTTCAGGATTCTGCTCATGTAAATACCACCACATTTTCTTTTTTAGATTTGAGTATACATGTGAAGTAGATACAAAGAAACATTGCTGAATTTAGGACAAATTATTGAAAGAAATCTAGATATTCTTAGTCCCTAAAACTCAACTTTTCCTTTGTTGCCATGCAGGACCGAGCCCTTTGTAACAGTGCCTTTGCAGTGTCTTGCCATTTAATGAACATCAGAACATAGAAGCAGACAGGAAACATCCATATTTTCTGTTAAGAAAAATATACTAAATTGCACCGCTTGTTAAGCCGTTAAACCTGTTCTTTTCTATTTCCTTCTAGGAAGAGGGATTAAGCAAGTTAGTTTTCAGACAGCCACATTTACTGCGTTATTGTCATTTCTCGATGAAAACAGAACAACTATAATACTGTCTTCTTTGGATAAGACCCAGCTGACACATGGTCATCTTGTTTGCCCCACCACAGAGGAGGTAGGACTTCTGCCCCTGTATTTCCACTTTCCACCAACACCCAACATGTGCATATCTCCTACACGTTTTGACATCATCAAGCTGGCAACTGTCTCATCCAATTTGCTGGAGCAAACCAAGGTGCTGGCATGGCTTTCTTGAATGGTAAATATCATCTCTGAGTGTGTAACAGCTGAGAATGTTGCCTCTAGCATCTGCCCACATGCTGAAGGACTATCTGGCACATCCACAATCTGTCTGCTAGCAGGAAAAAAAAAAAAAGACAACACCTAACGCAAAACACACACAAAAACAAGCATTCAGCTCTAATTGAAGTTAACTCTTTCTTTACAAAGACAGAAATATCACCATATCTGCTTCAAAACGTAAGGTTAACAATGAGAAAATCACTTATGCTGCCCACACTCTGCCCCCTCTAAAGCTGCAAACATGATACAGTTACAGAGGAAGAAATTCTGTCAAATTTTGTGTGGTTACTGTTGCTTGGGAAACCACTTCCTTGGTAACTACCATGCATTCGCAGCACGTCTCGATATCGATTTCTCTCTGGCTCCGAGACACGCAAACCTGCAGTACGGTGTGAAGAGAGAAAAAGGAAAACAAAAAACCAGTAACAACAAAACCAACCTGAAGGAAAAAGGAGAGAATGAGCAAAAGATTTGTTGTTACTGTAGTTTCAAATATGTCTAAATGAAAAATAACATAATTGAAAATATATCTGGAAGTTGTTTTTAACATTGTTTGGAGAAGAAATTGTTGATATATGTCAATAAATGTGTCTTGAATTATAAGCATGAGGTTGGAAATAGGTGTTTGTGTGGTTCTGGAGTACTGGCACTGAGCCTGGTACAGACACTTGGCTGTCACTGCTGTTTTCTCTGTCCCAGTTTGTCAGGGCATTTGTTGCTGAATCCACACTATGCTTTAGAATTCAGCTTCAGAAAACATCTTTTAAAAATAAGTAATGAGTATTTTAAAAATTATTTCAAAATCATTAAAAAAGAAGAGATTGTAAGCCATAAAGTCCTTTCACAGACTGCCCCAGAAGCGTGGCTCCAGGAAGCTGTGACACCAGGACATCCTGCAGCTAAATCAGTGACAGTTTCACCAATGTGAAAAGCACATTGATCTCTCTTTACAGAAATATTTATTTGAGCTCCTTGCACAGAATGCACCATCCCACAGAAAAAAAAAAGTTGTCTTCTGCTACCTGGACCTCCAATTTTTCTCTCACAATAGGGCCATGCAGGCAGCTCAGCACAGTTGTTGTTCATGGACAACAGAAAGGAAATCCAATTTTTATATCAAACAAATGGAAGGAGTGCTCTGGTGACAGCATTAGCCAAATTTTTTCAGTTTCGATTTTTTTCTGGGCCCTCTATCAGAATCATTAATATGCCATTCCAGCAGCCCAAATTAACTAATAGAGAGAAAGAAAGAAAAGGAAGCACTGAGAATTAGTGCCACATTAAATGTCCTATGCACTATTCTTACAAGGCAAAGCAGACTCAACAGCCTGTACAGTATATAAATGTGTGTGTAAAGGAGGTTTCTCTTTGCATGGATAGAAATTATTAGGATGGCAAAGAGGAGGCAAGCAGGACCTCTCTCCTGCTCCCATTTCTATTAACTAGCTTAGGACTAAGAACACCTCTAAGCAAGCATGGAAAAATAAAAAGGATACTATAGAAATCATTTAAATCACCACTGTTCTCACTGTAATGAGCTATTCTTTTTATATGTGTCTGTATAAATATATAGATGTGTATCTGTACAGAGACACACACACTCCTGCCTTTTCAAGGACAGTAGGAAGTCCTTTTGTTGCTTTTTTGCAGACAAAAAAAAAATAAACTGGCTGATGTTATTTTGTTCTCATAGGAGCAGCATCATTCAAAACTATTAACAGTGTCATTTTCACACCTTTAGTTCAAGCATGCCTTCCACCCACACTCCAAATGGTAGAAGATATATGTAAACGACATCTCTTCTAGGAATTCAGCAACTTATTGAGGCAATGGAAACATTGGTGTTAAACTGTAATAATATACTCATCCCTTTCCTGGTGATGTTTCCCAGATGAAATACGGGGACAAATTAAGAAATCTGAAACCAGAAAACTAGACTTTCATGTTTGTTCTCTGGCAATACAGCAGTTTGTAAGACATCTGCAGTAGAATTTGTGGCTGGGGCGTGGAGGACAGGAGGATTACCCCTATTCTGATTACTAAAAAAGAGATGATGGAGGGATGCAATAGGTCTGTGACAGCAATGGAAAGGAGAATATCTCTTTCTGTGGTGACTACCGGGGTTCAGCACTAGTTTCGCATGAAACACAGTGTCTTAATTTAGAAGAATAAATGAGAATATCCAGAGGACGTGAGCTGATAGTATATTGTGCTACTATTCCCAGCTACTTGAAATACTTCTTCAGCATATGTTTATGGTACTTCAAGAATGAAAAATGACAATGGGAAATGCCAAGTCTTCCACATTGCTAACATAGCACGTAAAATGTTTTGGCAGTATTCCGTTCTCTCCCTGTAAAGTTCAATCACTCTATCCAAAAGCACCAAGTAGCCATTAGGATCAACATTATTCAGATACTGATGCCATGAAACCTCTAGCCTTGTACATGAGGTTGGAGGTCTGCTGGTGTATAATATTTCCCAAATTGTTCTTTGACAAAAAGCAGGAAGTTACACATATGTAAAACAAAACAAAACACCAAACAAAACAAACACCCTCCCCCCCAAACATACAGAAAACCACAACAAACAAAACCACAAACCAACCAAAACCATAAAGGGAATGGGGATAACTGAGGTTTTATGATTTTTTTTTTTTAATAAATTTGCAAGGGTTGATTTGAAATTCCAGAAATGTACATGTAATAGAGTCTTCATTCATCTCCTGTCAGTACTACACCAGTTTGAATTTAAATACTGCAGTCAGACTCCTTCCTTGGGTTGGATGAAAGAAAATGCTCGAGTATATCAAGTTTCTTTGTAAAAGTTTATCACTGTGATTTCATCTATGAATTTGCATGTTGTAGAATAATTATATATTCTCAAGTAATAAAATAATGTATGAATATATCAATTAATATATCTCATAGGCTTTCATAAGTATTTAAGCTTACTTCTATGTCTATGGTTTATGGAAAATTTCACCACTGAAGTCAAGATTAAAAAAAAATAAGACCAGTATTAAACACACGTGAAAATAAGTGTCTAGCGTCATAGGATGTTAGAGTTGCATCTTGCATGTAGCTTTTTTCAGTGTGCACCACGTAAAACCAATCAAATCCAAGGAGACTTCAATATATCACATTATGAATTCTTACCTCACATAATAAAGATTCGTGGGTTTCTACAAAATCAGGGTTCTAGGTTTCGTTGAGCCATTGTCCCATAGGCTCATTGTGCGAGAGCCACTATTACAGCCTTCATGGGTTATGAAATGAAGTGACAACAGATATATATCCATGTAATAACTGTGCCTTGTACTGACTGGTACTGAAGTGATTGCATATGTCAGCTGACAATGATTTGAAAATCTGTGTTTTCGAGAAGTATTTCACTGGTTATCAGAAGCCTTCCGTGTGTAGTTCTTAATGTCTTTCATGTGTTATTTAAATGAAAATGAAAAAAATTTGTTCTCCAGACTGCAAAAATTCATAGAAGATGAACAAAGTCAAGATTGTATCTTCCAGGAGGTTTCTATATATTGAGATTTAACTTCCCCTATCTCCAAATATCAGCCGAATGAGAAACTGTCAGTTTTATTTGGACTACATTCTGATTTCCTCCCAGCACACAAAGTAACATTGTACTTCAAGAGGAGCCCATCTAGTCTGGGTGGCTGATTTATTAGAAATGCTTTTGACAAAGAATAATTTGGAAAAAATAGGAGCTTCATTAAAAAAAAAAAAGCACTTTTCTATTATCTCACATAGGATCAGATTCTCTGTCACTCTGCCTTTAAATAGATAAATATTGCTCTTTCTTGCATATTGCTGGCTTGATTCAAGCAAATCCATCTAGCTTTTTAAAACTCAGCGTTTGTATATTTAATTTCTCAGAGGATTCAGTTATGTCTACAGTCCATGGAATTGAATTGAGATCAGTATTCTTGCCTTCCAAAGGTTCATTTGCAGGCACATCAGGTTTTCTGTAGTTGTTTTTGTTGTTGTTGTTTTTCAAATATGTCATAAATCTGAAGGAGGAGCTCTTTTGACATGGAACAAATAATAAACTACCATTTATCTTTTAACGTACTGCGAATCAAGATAGGGATTTATGTTATGTCAGTGTACGAGAGACACTTCATTTCTTTGAGATGAGGTCCAGTGTAATCAAACCCATTTCCAAGATGGTTTCATCACAGAATTTTGTCTTTCTGTTGAAATGTTCAGTGCCTGTCTGTGAAACTTTCGAAGGCATTCACAGAAGGTTATATTGGTCTTTGATTTTAGAATACACTGATACGTTTGCAAAAGAAATTTTTTTAACATATGAGGATCCTCTGAAGCATTTTTTCATGGACACACATAACTAAGAAAGGTTACTTACAGCAAAAATATGCTAGAATAGTGGGGACTTCTAGCAAGAGCAAGGATTTACATAGAACAGGGACACATATCTGTCTCTCTCATACCTCTAGTGGCAGCCCTAATCGCTGGGATATTGGTATTCTGTGCCACTTCCCATACTTCTTCAAATATTCATCAAACTAACCAAGGGTGATTTGGAACATTGCCCATGACGTTAACAAGTCAGGAAGAACATAATCTCAAACCTCGGGCTCCCATCAGCTATTCCATCGTTGCTCTCTCTGATGTTTTCACAAACTTAATTTGCATTGTCTTACTTGTTTCACTGCAGAATAAAGAATAAATGCCAACCCCCCGCAATTTTAACAAAGCTTCTATTTTTCAGGCAGCCTTCCCTACCATTTCTAAAGACTTCTCCTATGGCCCAGAGGAGTCACATTCGCATAGACAAAAACCAAACACAGTCCTACGGAGCACAGGTTTCCTCCAAACCAGGATAAACGGCAAGTAGTTTGTCTAAATGCTACTTAAGCCTTTGCCTGTAGCCGCAGGGAGGCTCAAGCAAAACCAGCTCCAAGCAAGGAATGATTTGCAGAGGAGCATACTGGACAATTTGGGCCAAACCAAGACCCTGTATTTCCAAACTTTGCTGTTGCCATCTGAAGTTCAGGTGGCACCTATAGGAGTCAGGTTTAAAAAAAAAAATAGTCATAATAAATTAGCTGAAAGCATTCTAGACAAAATGATTTCTCCGTTGATGAGTAAGAATTGTCACCCCAATTGACACAGCACACCCAGAACTTTGCCATCTTGCCATTTCTGTCTTCTCTTTCTTAATTACCAGCATACTCATGTGATCATAGCCTCTAAGATCTCTTCAGTGCGTATTTGTATCAACATAATTTCATATGAACGGTGGCTCAGACTATCACATATTATCTAATCACTTTCCAGAGCAAATACTTTAAAGCTAACACAAATAAGGCTGCTGCTAAATATGATGTCTACTATTAGGTTATTTGCTTTTTGTTTCCAGCTTCCTAAATAATAACCCTACTAGAGAGCACTCCTAAAACTGAAAGTGTTTATGATACTTCTGTCAACACTTCAAACAGAACCAAATACTGAATGTACAGCACAGACTCAGTGATCTTTCCTCTCATATTTTAAAACTACAGTGGCATCATTAGCCAGGTTAGGTAAAAAGAGAGATGAAAGGGAGATACAATAGAGATGTATAAAATTATGAGTGCTACGGAAAAGCTTAACAGCAACATTCACTGTTTCTTGTAATAAAATGACTAGAAGCCAAATTCAAACCAAAAGGAGAAACATCTTCACACAAACTAAACTATGGAGGTTATTGCTAATGCATGGCATAGATTCAGAAGTTTATGTGTCTTCAAAAAGTACATATACTAATTTATGGAAGGAGAAACCACTAGATACATTAAGCACAGGATACCATCTCTGATTCCATGAATGCTTGAGCCACAACTCACTAGGAGCTGGCAAATACCACTCTACAATTGCTTTCTCATATTCTTCCCGACACCTGCTCATGGCACCTACCAGAGGCAGAATACTTCATTAGATGGTCTTACACAGACCAGGCCAATAGCCCATCCAAAAAAGGAAAGCTCCAGCTGGTAACTCGGATCGATAATTTAAGACTCTATCTATGTGGATTAAAATACCATCAGGGTCTAATAGTTTCCACAGTGAAAGGATTCTTTCAAGTCCTATGCTGGATGTTTGAGTGGGCTTTTCATAACATTGGAGATCACCATCAGTACCACAGAGGACACAGAAACCCTCATCTGCTACTTAGTCCCAGATGCAGTTAAATACATGTGTGTCCCTCTTTCAAGTTTCTCATAGTCCTCCATAACTAATGCTCCGACCACCGTGATTCTACCAAACTGAACTCACTTGGAGGCACTAAAGTGGGACTGGTGTATCCAACCAGAAAGCATCCTTCCAATGGGACAGCTTTTGTTAACCCCACACCTGCAGAGGACAGTGATGCTGTTGGTGGCACAGCAGTGCCAGTTCCAGAGAGCCTACAAACACCTTTGGTGAAGCAGCTGAGAAATTCGATTGATCTGCCTGAGCTCAGAGTCAGGTCCCTGCAGCTGCTGCAGCTCCAGCTTTAGGCCAGTGCACCAGGCTGGCTCCCACAGGGGTCACCTCCCGGTGCCGCCTCTGCTTCTGACCCCAGGGGCTCACGCAGTTAAGTTACTCTGTTCCTTGGGGTGCTAAAGCCTCCCCTGTAGAGTCCACCTCAGAGGATCTCAGGCGAGGGGAGCCCACAGCAAATGAAGACCTCAGATTGTATCAGTGCTTTTCAGAACTGAGGTACAGATCTAGGCCAGTAACTCCCTGCTTTAGCTCCCCCTCCCTGTTCTTTACCACCTACAGCCAGCTTCCTCATCTAACTTCACCTTATGAGTAGCTATGCTGATCAGATAGCACAATTCTATGCTGTTTCTTGGCTAACATTATTTACCAACACATTTATTGACATATACATACAAGTCCTAAGCAAGCCAGGTAAAACACAAATGAGACAACAGACTGCTACTATACAAATAAACCTTTCCGTTCCATTCTAAAATCACAGGGTTTAGAATGAAAGTTGAGAAGAGAGAGGAGATGCCTTTACCATCCTTAAGAAGTGACAACTGTGTGATACTATATTGGTGGACAAGAGACCTGAGAGGTAGTTAAGACAGCAGCTATTAAGATGTGGAACTGCAGCTGTCTGACAAAACAAGTAAAATTGATTCTTGCGTGCAGCTTCTGCCGAAACAAGGACAAATCATATGGCAATGTGTTACTTATACAAAAAAGGCTACCTTGAATTTTAAAACCTAAAAGCCCCAGAAAATGTACAGTTCTTAAGGATCTGAATCATACTCTTGCAGATAAGTAGGCTCTGATTTCACATAATGGAACTAAATGCTTGAACTCAAACAGAATATTTCCTTAAATGTGGCTTATTGCTTCAAGTAATATGAATTGTTCTAGATATTTCATATGCTTGACACTGAGATTACACTTACTTTAGATTTCCACAAAAATAAGGAAAGAGATGGTCTGGTCAAAATAAAAGTTCGTCCTTTTAATTATTCCTCTAATTACACCACAGTGCAGTGACACTGTAAATATAGAACATATCCATAATTTTGGGAAGTACTTGTATGAACAATGAACTTAATGATGTTGCTTGTATCACACTCAAAGTAATCTCAGTTGCACTGAATTTTCTATACTATTATCAATGAAACTAAAAAGAAAAATGAGGCAAAATGAACAATTTGCCTTTGGAGCAATAGTCCAGGAACAGATGACTTTTTTTTTTAAAGATGACTTTTTGACCAACGTGTGTTATTTAAACGTAGCCATCACATGGCAAGAGAGACCTTCCCCTTTGGCTGCTGCCCATGGTCTTGCCCAACAGCCAGCTGGCCTCGTTGCAGGGACACACTGCAGACCTGCACTCAGCTGCTCGTCCGCAACGTCTCCCAGGCCCTCTTCCACAAAGCTGACACTTTATAATGGTAGAAAACTATTACTTACTGCAAAAGAATCCTGCTAAACCCAAGCTTCACATCTTTATCCCCATTTACAGTACTGATATTTACGAAGGCTGAAAAGAGCCCTTTTTAGCATTCTTCTGAATTATTTTAAGTACCCTCTATGTAATCATCAGGTCTAACCGAGAAATGCTTGTTTTTCGGAGGCTGACAAGGATCTTCATTAAATTGTTGAACTATTTTCCTACCCGGGAGTAGCTCAAACAACGAAGCAAAACAGTACTACATTTCCAGTTGTCTTCACAGATCAGTAATTACAGTCTACATTAACCTTTTTCCATTCAAAAGCTAACCTATGAAAGTTCTGGTTCTTCATTAAAATCAGCTTAAAAAAACCTTTTTTATTATTTATGAACCTCCAGGTTATGCATGAACTTTCCTGATGTCCAGCTGATCAAGAGGAGCTTGTTAGCTCCCAGAGTTCATACAGCCTGCAAAGAATCATTCAGATTTTAAATCCTCAAAACCTTTTGCCCCAGACTCTTGACATTTTCACTAATTTCATTTGAAATGGTGATATTTACATAGTACATTTATTTGAGTCTCATTTGGGTATATCTTCTTAGAGCAACACTCTAAAGCCAAAAGAAAGTTGCAAACACCTGCATATAAGCAGTTTCAGGATTTTTTTTTTTTTAATGCAAAAACAAGCAATTTGCCGAGCATATCTTTCTAAGTAATGAAAGTATTTGTTACAGCATATGGTTTAGCATGTATTTTAGTAACCCTTCAAGTCTTCAGATGAACAAACCTTATTTAGATCTTACATTTTGAAAATACGTTTTAAGTTCTATTGGAATGCATCTCTTTCTGTGCACTGCTGGTAACAGGTACACCTCACTTAAGTCTATTTAAAAAATAAGGGGACTTGACACACAACGTTGTAAAAATATCAGGATAACCACTCTGAGTTTGAAATTTTAAGTTAACACCTTTAGACATTCCGGATTCACCTCTGCACTCTTTTGAATGGTGAAAGAGAAGGAGCGTTTACAGACAGGGAGGAATCCTTCCCTTGGGTTTCTTAAGTAACTCCCTAGGCCTCCCCTGTTATAGAAAGAGAGGATTATTTTCTTAAGAAGGACTCCAAAGGAAGAAGAAGGGGTAGGAGCTGAGACAGCTTGATGTTTACTCTTGCAAAAACCATCACTGTAACATAATTCCAGCCCAACATTCAGCTAAGTATAGCATGTGGTGCCAAGACATCAGGAGGAAGAGGACGTACTCGCATCACCCATCTCTGCCTGGCCAACCGTGGAAATGGAGCTTATGGCCCAGAAGAGTTCATTATCACTGCACGTCGGTTCCACAGCTTTCAGGATTAGTGGATTCTGTGCCATTTTCTCAGGACAAAAATGAATAGAACAGAACAGAATAGAATAGAATAGTAGGTGTGTTTCAGCTGGAAGGGGCCTAAAATGAACATCTAGTCCCACTGTCTAGATTGTGTGGAATCACTTATGACCAAGGAGATGTTTCTTGCCTGGAAGGAGCATAACTGCTGGTGACCATTTTTTACCACTTTAAGGTGATTAAGAAAAAAATCAAAACAGAAATATTTTCAATTTTTACTTGCCTCTTTTCTTCCCTATGTTCACTTACAAATGTGTACTCAGTGGAGTATATTATCAGCTATTTAACCATGTCAGGAAGCCATATTAATTATTAGCATAATAGTCTTGCCATATAGTTTTCTTACTATACACTAAATTTTATGGCAAAAATCCCGTGGATTGTAGATAAGAATTTATAGTATATAGTACCCTGAAGGCATTTTAAGCCTAAGTCTGCCCTCTACCTCCCCTCTAAGAAGGTGAAACTTTAACACGGAATCAAGAGTTATGCTTTGCTTTTAAATTTTTGGTAAAAACAGGCTAGAATTTGAAGGATTCTTATTATCACACACACAGAAAAGTGTGCTTTTAAAACTGTCTCATAGGGCAGATTTGGAAACTATACATACAAGTAAACTGCCATTATCTATATGTTAGGGTAACTTGTGCTTCACAGTCTTTTTTTTCTTCTCTACTTGCTGTGCAAACTGCTTAGGAGCAGAAGAAACCATAAGCTCCAGAAGCCAATCTGCCACTGTTGTCTGTTTGTGTAGTCTGATAGAATTTACATGGGCTGGCAGACAAAATTGCCCTTTGCATGCTTTGTCTCTAGGGGAATTTGGAAGTATGTCCAAGTTCTATAAAATAATGATAATCACACTATACATCAAGCACAAATAATAGATTTTCTAAGGGCCTTTTCTGAGCAAGTTAAAACTGTGGACAAACAAAAAATAAAAGATAACACTTAAAAGAAAAGGAAAAGCAACACATTTATGCATTGAAGTTAAAGTGGGTCACTCCGCAACATAAAGCACATTTTTAGTGGATATAAATTTAGCAGCTCTCTGCAGCATTATGCATGACAGCAGTCTTGTGATATTTCAAGTACAGAACAGGTCCCTGGAGACACCATGTAATTTATAATGGACTAACCATAATAAACTGTAGCAGTCAGAAAAGGAGCTGGTTCCAATGAAATACTTTATGTTGGTCTATTTGTGTTATAGGAACGTCCTGTTGAGGATCTAACTTATCTGAGATCAGATAGAAACAATGGGGATGTTGGCTGGTAAAAATAATGTGAAAATGGAAACTCTCCTCCTTTGTCTTTCAGAGAGTAAGAAATTAAAGGAAAGAAAACAAATACAAAAGCTCGCAGTACATTTCTTCAGCTGACTAACAACTAGCAGCCCTTTCCTCCAAGTGCACAGCAAATGCCTTACTGGTTTTTGTGCTGGCAATGCTTATCGTAATTGGCGCAGTAACAAAATCCAGCGATACCTGCAGGGCCATAGGCACTGCCTTCCTCAGCTTTGCTGCAAATTAATTAGGCACCAGCTGTCTGCAGAGGCACTCTTTATTTTTGACATATCTGTTACTTCATTATTTCACACAGTCCTTGCAGGTAGACTGTGGGTGTCTGTTTGCTCTGTTCATAGCTACCAAGGGCTGATACCCAACAATGTGCACAGAAATATAAGAAAGGATAAGTAGATTAAAGGTGCTCATTTCCAAAACCCAGGTGCATCTGGCATACCCATTCAGTGCAGAGATCTATGCATTCTACAACTAACGAAAAAGTTAGTTTAATGCATTGCTATTTAAGGCCTGGAAACTTCATTTCTATATCCTAATTCCTTATAGGCCTTTGATGACCTGAACAACCGTAAAAGACCTGGATCTCTGAGGATTAAGTTTCATTTAACACTCTCCTGTTCTGTCACTTGGTCCTTTGAAATAACAGTAAAAAAGTGCTTCAGTTACATCAGGTTTTTCTGCTATCAATCAGTGATTATGTTAAGGCACAGGTATTACAATACTATCAATCTGGTACTTAACATCTAATTTAACAACAGTTGAGAGGTAAAGGGCTACAGTACATCTTGTAGGACCATTCTGTTGCAAATTGTTAGCAGGTACCAGCGACCGAGGCAGTGCCACGTCCTCAACGAGTGACCACAGGGAGTTTGTTGCCTTCGCTCTGACACATAACAGCAGAAGAACACTTATCTCTCCAAGGAGAGAAGGGGGATGCCATATGGGACGCAAACCTGAGTCAAATCTCTGCCTGACAGGAGGCTCATTGTTTATCTGACAAATGTCTTTAGAAATCCCATGGCATCCCTCTAAATTCACAATATGCAAAAGCTATGGTAATTTAAGTCCTCAAACCAAAGTGACCTGAGTGCAACTAACGTAGTGCAAAGTAATGGACTGTTTCACAGACACACATGTTCACGGGTCCTACCTGTGGCAGCAAGCAGAGCTGAGGAGGCCAAGTCTGCAGAGACCTCACACGCAGGAACCTTCTGCTCACACTTTACGGGGTCTCAGAGCCGTATCTTCAGCGGATCTCACGTGCAGATTTTAAGCTTTTAAATGAAACATCAGTTAAATCAATTATGAATTCTACATAATGAATCAGAAACTTTACGAGTATGATCATCGAAACATGCAAGCTTTCCAAGTCTAAAAATATGTCAAATCATTGCTAGAGTTTTCTTGTCCTTTCCTACTATCCTGATTCTTCATCATGCCAAATCTAAGTATTTCAATGGTAAGCTGATTGCTGAGCTGATGTGTTTAAATTTTTTTTTCAGACAGCTTTAAGTGGGGGGAGGAGGGGGAAAATTAACCCCTAACATTTGAAATGAAAAATATTTTACTTGAAAATAAGAATGAAATCTCCCAGAGAAGAGAGCAATTTCCACTAGGACATTAAAATAGCTTTAAAAAAGCGCGTTAAATAATGTACTAACATGGTAAGATCCCTGTTGCATTGTGGAAAATACGATTTTATTTATTGAAAAATTTCTTTAAAGAAATATGTTATACAACTTCAAATATAAATATATTGCAAGAGTTTACAGTAGTATAAAATATCCACATAAAACAAATACCATGTTTTCATTAGTAAACACTCACAATGCATATATTTTTTCCATATATATTTTTTATGCCACTGGACTCTAATAGTAAAAAGAACACTGTGCTTTGTCCATGCAGTCACAATTGAGCAGTCCAGCTGTCTATGGAGATGTAAAGTACATAAAAGAAAATAATTTAGTGTCTTCAAAAAGCAAAGTAGTATATGGAAAGGTCCAATTTAGACATTTTGCTAACGAAGCAAAATCAAAACTCATCTATTACTTTATGCATTATGAATTGCTGACATAGACATGCTTACCACGTGCTCTTAAACTAGAAAAATACTGCGACACAATTCTCACCCTCTTTCAGAGACAGATCTCCAACACAGAAACAGCAAGAGGCGTTCTGCATCCCTGCTAAAGAAGAATGGTGCAGGGGCATTACAATGTGACATTTTGTATTTTCCAGTGTCTATATCACTCTATTTCATTATGGTTAAATAATCAATCCACTTTAATTCTGGCACAAATGAGCAAGGCCAACTTTGTTCTCAGTACTTTACAGATTTTGCCTACAGTGTAGTTTTCAGTTCAGCAATATGCATGAGAATCGCCAAATCTAAGCGAAACGTTTGTATTTACAGCCCAACAGATTTGTCTTGTGATCTCAGTTATTTAAAAGAGAAAGATCTCCCTTCCACTGCTCCATTGTTTTAACCACTCAAACATTTTTCAGGGTGTGCACAGTAAATGGAAATGCTTGTTTTTTTCAACGAGGTGCTTAACACCTTGTGAACTCCTTTGGGCCTGAGCCTGCTCACCAGAGTAAAGGGAGTAGGATTTCATATTTGTTTTCAAGCACCGTCAGATGTAAAATACACACACCTAGGGAAGTAGTATAGGCTTACGCTGGACATCCTTTTGTTTCATCAACACCAGGAGGTATTACCTCATACAGCTTCCTTGTGAGCAATCTGAAATAGGAAACCAGGTGATGGATGGCTACGCTGCAGCTAAAAAACAGAGATACATGCTATGCCAGAAAAGCAGCTTGTATTTACTTTAAAATCTTACAGCATGTGTGAGAAAACATCCTTTACTTTTCATCTGCCTGTCCTTTCCACTTTTTTGTTTTTCCCTTTTGTAAATTTTTGGTTGGATCTCATATAAAGGCTTTTCATTTTTTTTTTTCCTCTTTCCCTTATTCTTAATTAGTTTGAATGTCAAACCTGTTCAGTAATCACATCGCTTTGGGTAGTAATGAAGGCAAATAAACAATGCTTAACCTTTCTTGTGGAGATGTGGAGACCCTTCCAAAACCAATTAAGGCTTGTATGATTCACTGGAGTTAGCCAAGGTCTGCGTGCTAGGTTTCCGAACTTGCGTAAGAAAGAAAACATTAATCTTAAGGGAGGGCGGGGGAAGAAAAAATTTGTCCTTCCTACAGTCTTAAACCCTTCTGAAGTATGTTATGAGTGGCAGATTAAAAAAGTTAAATAAATTAGGTAATGCAGATTACACTTTGTTGCTGCTTGGGAGGTCGAGAGGGTATTGGCAAGATTTCCCCATGCTGGGGCTCCTTCTTTTTTTTTTCCAGTGAATTTTCTTCCTGTCAGTTTGGCACATATTTCTAATTGAGATACCTTCTGGATGGTGACTAACAACAACAACAATAAAAAACCCTCAGTCTTTCAGAACATAAAATACAGGAGAACAGCAAGAACAATCCAATTTGTCTGCAAATCTCGCAGATAAATCTTTTGCTGTCCTGACATGTAGGTTTCAGTCTGTTTATTATCCACATTCCTCTCCTGTCAACATCCTCTCACCTGAAGAAACAATTTCTTTCCATGACATGGAAGGGGAAATATCATCATCAATAATGTAACTGCACTGATCCTTCTATGACCAAATTAGCTTTTGTGCTGTGGGTTTACCACTGCACATCTTGCCCTTTTTGCTGCTGTCAAAGAGCATGACAGGATTTAAATCCCTGTAACCTGTGTGATGTTGTACTCCTCTGCCTGCCTGTGATCTCTCTTTGCAGTCCCTTCATACACATCAATGCCATAAAATTTTATCAAAAAGTTGAAGCTTAAAAACTGATACAATCAGTCAGACTCTTCAGAAAAGACCTTTGGAAACATTTAACAAGGAGATCTCAAAGGCCACAGACAAGCTTCACATGGGCTTAGAAAGCGTCATCTTTAGACGATTAACCAAGCTCAGACGTACTATATGTATCCATACATATACACACATATCTCCACTCAACTACCATTTGAAAAATAAATTGCACTGAAATTGAAAATGTGCACTGTTTACATGATTTAGTTTTTCAAGCATTTGTAAGGGAACCTAATTAAGTTAATCCAAGATCCAGAACTTCAGGAAGATGTTGTTTCCTTGGCTATATTCTTTCTAAAAAAGTTTTTTAAAAGTGGTCTCGGCTGGAAGCATGCCCACAGCCATTAGAGTGCCAAAATGAATGCAGTATGTCAGCTCCGACAGTCTGTCAGAAAGAGTGAAAAATACTTTTGTTCCAAGAATAAGATGTATTCAAAACTCTTGCCCTGAAATTAAAACAAAACAAACACAACCAACCAAACAAAAAAAGACGTTCCCACAAAAAGCTGCTTGGGCCAGAGTCTCAGTCAAGACCAGCCTATCTCCATTTTCATAAGCAATTTACATCACCTGAACACCCAGCCCCCATTTCTGTACATAACCATCATTTTTTATTAAATTTATTGCTTGCCTAGGCTCACAGGAACATGATAATAAATCCGTCACTCCAAATATCTTTCAAGAATAACAAGCGTTACAAATTAATAATGTCATGCTGGTCATTAATTTTGATAACCGAAGAATTTGCATTAGTGAACATACTTGCTATGTAGCTGTTAATGTTAGATTTATTTAATATGCAACAGTTACAACATGTTAGAAGCCAGTTCCCATTATTTGATTCTTTCACAGCTGTTCAATATTTGACAGATGCATAATTTTGTTCTTTAAAATATTGATTTTCCGTTTATAAGTTGAGAACTGTGATGTTAGATAATTTCTGACATGTTTTGTTAATTTTAGATTATCCAGATATATTTAAGAATATAATTTAGCAACAGAAGCCGATTTTTTTTTTTTCAATTTGCAGTCAAGTAAATTTAATAAAGGGAGGCCACATTACACTTCATGAAGTATTAAAGCTCAGAATAGAATAAAGGAAAAAATTTTTCAAATAATCTGCAGCACTAGTCTTATTTTTGTGCCAGTGGATTTGATGTAACACCTATTAGGATGTGATAACATTAGACGCATTTATAGATACAGACAGGCAAAAAGGTAGATACACAATCTGCTCAATTTTGATTTGGAAATGATACTTACCAATAAATATAAATATTTTTAGACCCTAAAATCACAAATCAGTCTAAGTTGAAATACTTTTGCTTTCTAGCTTGTAACAATCTCTGAAAATAGGGGCTGACAGTACATCACATACTTCTAACAAAGCAACTGTGCTGACATTTTAGTCTTTTTTCAGAACTTGGATCTACTGTTCGAAAGCTTCAGAGGAAAATGTGATATATTTTGAACAGTGAAGACCTGAAGTCACACTTCAGTTTTCCTCAACCGTCTGCAATGTTGTACTTCTCATGTTCTATCCAGCATCCTGCAATCAGCAGCTCCTCACCTCAGTACCAGCCACAAGGCTCACGGGTCTTCTCATCTTCCATCTCTGCTCTTTGTCTGCAGAACCGGCGCTCTTCATCCACAGAAAAGCCAGACAGAACAGATCCGTCATTAAAGCAGTGCTGTTGTGGGGCTGCGAACAGAGAGTAGCCAGGTGGATAACTTCAAAAGGAATTACCAACTGCTGTCTGCGTTTCCAGACAACAAGGATGGTTTGGCAGCTTTAGCCTTTGGCAGCCTTTTGCCTGATGGCCATTTGTTCTCTTTTCTGGTGCTCCATCTGCTCCTCCTGGTTGGATCAACCGAAGAATCACGTTGTGGCAGAAACGGTGGGTATGTACAGCTAGGTCTACCAATACATACCCTGCCATCTCCCCCATGTAGTGATACTTGGGGTTTGGAAACACACCTATGAATCCCCTTTTATTAGAGGTGGGCTAGCATAAAACAAGACAAACTAATAGACATGAACTGTTCCCTCAGCAGAGCAAACAAACAAGACTAATTCTGAAGTCTGTTTAATGCTCAAGATCTACTAGGACAGAAAGAAGAAGAGCAGAACTGCGTTAGTTGACATTTTACATCCTCAGAGCATGAAAGGAGACCCAGCTTCTGGTCCCTGCTACTGCCAATAAAGTTTTGCACAGAGCAGTCAGCAGATGGAGTGCAGCAATGCAGATGCCTCTCCGCCCATGTTTGACTGCACTCTCCTCCTGGTCTGCTAATCTTGAACTGGGTTTTTTTTATGCAACAGGAATGCTCCTACAGGAAAATCTGCTAAATCCACCATCCTGAAAGGGCTAATAATTTGGTTATCAAAGATCTCTCCTGTTAGATGTTAAGTAGAAAGAGGAAGAAATGGAACTGGTCTTCTCTATCTTAAGTTCACATAGACAGACTTAAGGCTGTTTTGATTTTTTGCTGTATAAGGAAATACTATCCCATTGCGAACAGCTGCTACCATATTTCTCTAAGGACACCAGCAATTTACCATCAGTAACAGATTCACACGCGTTGACTCTGAAAGAGAGTTCTAGAACTTGTGAGCTTTTCAGCTGTTCCCCTCCTCATCTCCTTACTGACTAGAACTGAGCATCTCACCATACGTTGCTTATATTCCCCAGACACTCAGCTCCCCCTGAGTGCTGCCCAGGTAAACTAACCTGGGCTTACGGCTCCTCTCTGCAGGTTAAGCCTCCGCTTCAGATGCCTCAACGTCCAGCTTCCTGGTGTCTCTTTCTGACCCAAATTCATAGATATTCACTTCGGATAAGAAATGCAATCTTCTGCCACTTTGAGAAATGAGCCTGCCCAACATAACACAACTACATATACATATTTTTACGTTTTCTTTATTTATATTTTTTTAGTTCAAGAATTACACACTAGCCAACATTATTATATATTTACATGCTGAAACTGGCTGCAATAATTTTAAATTCAAGAAAATATCTCTTATGTGCTACTCATTTACAATCATCATTTTACTACCTCATATATCCCAGAGGTTAGCAGTCCTTTTGAGAAAGACATGAAGATCTGATGCAATGATATCCACTAGTATTTCGCATTTTCTAGCCATTGGAAAATGTGCATTATGTGCATATAAGAAAGGCTACAAGGTCATTAGTAAGGCTGATGATTACTACATTATGAAGTAAATAGTACTAAGTAAAAAAAAAATAAATCGGAACTGTGCAAAGACAGTACTAACAGAACCATTTAAACACCCATGCAAATAAAAACGTGATAGAAGTCAAATTATAGTCAGCTTGTAAGAATTAATCATGTTTCAAATGTTCTTTTTGTCTTCAACTGAAAGTAACAGGACAGACCATGAACAATACAGCCTGGTGACTTATCTGTCAAATGACAGTAACAGTGAAAACATACAAAATGCTATCAAATTGGAATAGATGATCTCATGTCTGAAAAACATTAAAAAAATACAACCCTTAGTATGAAAGTAGAGGTGAGATTTTTCATCATTTAAGTCTCATTTTTTGTCAAAGCACTTACGAAGAAATAATTTTATACTTATGAAATGTTAGTGTTGCATATTCTTGTAGAGATGACGTATTTCAATTTTATATTAACGGATATTTAAATTATTACTATTTTTACAAAGTAGAATAGGGCAGTATTTTTGATCAACATTCCATTTGCTTCTTAAAGATTTAGACAAAGTTCCTAGTGCATTTTATTAAGCTTTACCTTTGGTGTTAAGCAGTGACTTATTAGATTTCCCTTTTAAACAATTTTTGGAGTGAAGATTCTTTGGCTTTGGGGGATTACACTATCTAACGACAGTCAAACATCCTTGTTTTTTTTTTAAAGAAAAATATAAGTCTAATACTAAATACCATAAGAGAGACAGATTTCAGAAACAGAGGCCATGTGCAGGTTTTCCATAATGAAATTGCCAACAGCTGAATTCTCACTTACCCTGGATTCCTTTACTTCTCCACTCACTGGAGCAACATAAAGGTGCCGTATTGTGAGAACCAGGCCCTATTTGTCAATGCTACTCTGAGTACCGAGTGCCCACTTTAATACCTTCTGGTGCCTGAACAGGTCAACCATACAAAAGAATCAACTGTGCCAGCAGTAACACTGCCGCAATGGCTATTTTACACTACAGTACTTTCTGTACCTTTTCATATCTGGAATCCAAATCTGTTTATGCAAAAGGGTGTTTAAATTACTCTGCTAGAGCACTGCAATTATTGTACTTAGTAAAAAAAAAGTCACTAAACAATTACTGTATCTATCGACTGCTCATTTACAGCTTATTTAATTATTTACATAATTTTAGGACACATCAACCTAAACCATAAGTAGAATTAGCTTTTTGCCTTACCATAAAGTACAAATTAGAAGTTAAAAATGTTTAAGAAATCTGATAATATTTACACACGTTCAGCTTAAGTTATGGTTGCTCACATTGTATGTTCTATGTACACATAGCAAAATGTTATGATCACTACTGATATAGTATTGTACCCTGGCCATCCCAACCCTAGATTATTTTCTAGAAATAGGTAATATTTTTGCCTTTTTTTTCCTCAGTTCCCTAAGGAAGTTGTTGGTTTTGAAAACTTACTAGTGGATAATGCTGTTATAAAAAGAGAGAGAAGAAATAGGCAAGCAATGTGAGGACTAGTCTAATTTCAGATGCTAGGAGGTACAGTACTATTGTCATGTCAAACGGTGCAATGCTCCATACGAATTATAAGCATTGATCTGCTGATATAGAAATGCCCAGTTACCCTGTATAGTAAGTTGGTTTTTTAAATACATTAATCTTTTTTTCTCAAAAATATATTCATACACTGGTTGATGGTAGAAACAAAACTATTATTAGCTTATTCCTTTAATATGCCAACATATGAATGGGTGTGCACATATATACTCAGTACAGGTATATATGTACACATATGTCCATACAGACATGCAGGTATATGTCTATATGCACATAGAGTTGAATAATGTTTAACATCTATTAACTTATGTTTAGTACTGTGTTATAGTATAGAATGGGAACGTAGACTAAGAATTATAGTGAAAATTAATTGAGCTTTAATTTTAAATGCATATTTATCTGAAATAAATAGGATTTGTTCCCCACTCATTTTCTTTATGCATTGTGCTTTTGTACCTTACAGATTTTATGTCCTTTTTGTTAGAATGTGAAAACTCTCCGAAGAGCTCTGCCACATGCTGTTATCTAAGACTCCTCCTCCCCTGGGAATGAGAAAAGAAATGGTCACGATGTCATTGCTTGAGTCTTTCTTCCCAGTTATTAAACTGCAATACGAAACATAACATTCCTTATGCAAACACAGAAATATGTTGCATGAATTTTCAGTTCTGAAAATGTGTATCATACTTACTAGCAGTCATGTACAGTATATATTTACAGATTGATCTCAAAGTTTTCATTAAAACTGTGCCATGTTATATTCATAATTTGCCCATGAATTTCACAAAGATGAAAAACACCTTAATTGCTGGCTATTATGTCTAATAGAACAATAAAATGTGCGACTAAAATTATATTACAAGGTTTATCTAAATTATGAACTTTGATATTTGCTTATTGAAACTAACAATTAACAAGATTAAAAAGATCTAGAATATTAATTTTCAGTCAATTCAAAAGTAAATTTATTCTAGTTTACCTAGAGGGTAGCAAACCCCGTATCTCCTGATGTTGGCATAATTTCTCACTTTCACTCAAGTATCTCAGAAGAGGAGTAAGTGCTCAAGTTACACTTTTCCCTTGACAGTGCCTCGCCAGTCTTTCTTGCCGCCATCTTTTTATATCACAGTGTTAAGCCTTGGTACAAAATGATAGAAACCTTCTCTTTCACCAATTTTGCACATCATGTTAACAGCCAGAAGGACGTAGTAAAAGCAACAGTGTTCCTTCCATCCAGATAATATCTCTTTCCTAGAGACACCTGAGCAGAAACAAGACATTTTCTTTCACTCTCTGAATAGCGACATCAGAGAGCATTATGGCTTGTACTGTAACTCCGAATAAGTTCCAGGATTCAGTCTCTGTGGTTTTCGTAATAGCTGATGCAGTAAAGCAATGCAGAGAGTCAACATATTCTCTGTAAGATTTTATATTTGATGTATATCAATCACAAACAGGCTGTGAGCTCCCTGTATTCACACCGTGCTTCTGTGAAACAAGAAAGGAGTTGGCAGCAATTTGTGGAATGAAAGAAAAGCTTTTATAGAAGAATACAATAAGACTGCTTTTATTTATGATAATTAATACCATTTTTAAAGAACAGACTTTGAAGAGAAATACTGAATTTTGATGTGGCTCCTTTTCTTAGAAATGGGAAAAAAATCCAACGTTTCATATTCCAAATGCATCTACAAAGCTTACTGCATTATGCATGAAATGCAGTCAGAAATTAAGTATGTGAGCAAAAAGTACATTTTGACTTGAAAAGTTAATCGCATGATGAAAGCCCGTCTCTACATATTGCAGGGTCTGAACCTGGAGGCACTACATGAACGTACACACAACTCTCTTGAGAAGAACAGGTTGTGTGTATGTCTGGCAAATCCCATTTCAGGCTCAAAACTATTCTCCCTTTTGAAGCAGAAATAAGCATATGATATGCTCAAAACAAAGTCAGAAAACTGGCCTATTAGTTCCCAGAACTGTTTTCCTCCCATCACTGTCGTTCACTGTCAAATGGGAAAAAAAATCCCACGGAAACTTTTAGGGAATTCATTCTTTTAAAGCAAGAACAAAAAATTCCAAGAAAATATTTTATGAAAAATAGTTTTAAGAACTATCCTAAAGTATTTTGCCAAAGGAATCCTCAAATGGAGAAAAAGCATCTACCTGAAAAAAATCCTTTGCTATTTGGAAGATACTTGAATTCTAGTTTCTTTCAGAAATTTGCACACAAATGAGAGGTAGCATAGATACAACAGATGTGGCTTTTACTTTATGAAATATTTTGTGTGAAACAACACTGGGGATTCGATCCAGTAAAATCCATTGGGAATTTTTACTTTTTCTACAGTTTTTTCAAAAATTTCCACTACAGAAAAATGTTCCTCAATGGACTAAATAGCAATTGCTCTAAAATTCTATTTTTGTGTATTCTATTTTTCCTATAAGAGTAAAGTTCTATGGAATGAAAAAAAAAAAAAAGAAAAAAGAAAAAAAGGAAAAATAAACAACAACAACCCAACACAAACCCTTCTATTTCAAAAAGTTTCCTAAAGCAAAACTGAAATTTGCTAGCTTTTCCAATGGAAGTCATCCTAAAGCAGGAAACAATCAAGAGTGTAACTGAACTCTTAAAGCTATGGCTACCAAATTTTTCCCTTTAAAACACTGCATTAAGGAAAACAAAATTAAAAGTTAAAAGGTATTGCCTAATCCAGACTGAGAAAGTACCCTGTCAGTGTTTTTTGTCCTGAAGTACACATGCTTGGATCGTTACTGCTGGAGGAGTTATGATACCTTTAATCAAACTGGATGCAAGGTGTTAACCGTAACAGGGGCAAGCGTAACACTGGACAGACTGCAAACTTGGAAGAAATCACACGACTCCACATGAGCATTGCAGACTAGGGTATGTAGTATAACTGACAACATTCATTTGCACAGTGTGTATATATGTATACTTTTACATATGCGTAGCCTTTCCTCTCTTAGGCCCCATATTTTCTAACTGCTCTCTAGCTCTCCCTACCCCAGAAAGGCAGGGCACCGGTGGTTTCCTTCAGACATCTACAGAATGACTATTTGGCCAACCGATTTTGGCACTTTGGACAGATGATTTCCTTTCCCCAACAAAAAACCAGCAGCGTATGTACCCACTCAGAGTTAATGCATTCTTATACCATTGCTACATTCCTCTACTGATCACAGCTACAGTCATTGTGATTATGAGCATATGTTCTCTCTTCTAAAATCCAAACAAAGCTAGTGCTTTTTGCTTCAGCTTCTGTGCAAACACCCAACCTTAATATTATAGGTCAAAGGTTTAGTTCTTCCAGTAACAGGAAATACCTGAATATGGTTGGGAAACCTCTGACCATTATCATCTTGGAAAGATGATAGGCACTACTTGTTTTCAAGTTTACACATTTAAAAGGTAAAGTGTATATGCTTCATAAGCATGATAACAACTTATACACTCTCTTAAGTGTAGATGCATGTCTTGATATGCACTTTCCCTGGGAATGGTATGTACTGCTGTTGAAACTAGAACTTGTTTCTCAAATGCCACTCTATAATTTGTATCACTAAACTCAAATGGCCATTAAAAAAAATTTAAAAAGAAGAAAAAAAAAATAGTGAAGGACCATGAGACAGAAGTGATTGTCAGAATCCAATTTGCCTTCACACTCAAAATGCACTTATATTTTGAAAAGGGAAAACGTCCGTACTGCAACTTAACATATTTACGATTTAGCAGATACAATCAAAACATTATAAAAACAGACCATAGAGTGGGCCAGCAACTAAGGTGTTTTAAAATAACTTTTTGTCCTGAATAGATTTTTTTTCTAAGTTCCACTTTTGGCTGTACAACCGATTTGAAGAGAAATCCAGTTCTTGCTTCCTGTGTGGCTTTGTTTCTTAGTTCACATAGTAAAGCCAATAGACAATATTGAAGAAGGAAAAAACAACAGGGAAGAATATGCGCGACCATCGATCTATGGCATTTACATCAGTCAAGTCAGGAATGGTAATTTTCAGTTGAGATGCACGTCTCCGTAGCCTACTTTTCTTCTGTGCCACGTGTCGCTCCAGGGCGTTGCGACCAAAGCTGTGTCTGGGTAAGCCAGCTTTCCGGTACTGGATGCTTGAAGTGTCATAGGCCAGCATAGTGCTTCTAGGGTCCCCAAGCCCCATCACAGCCTCGGAGGCAGCCATCTCATTTTTAATTTCAAGTGTGCTCAACAAAATATTTTCATGTGGATCCATCTATAAAAAGTAAGAAGGCAGATTTAACAGGAGAGAAAGGAAGCCCAGGCAGTTGCAAACTGAAGCCATGCTGAGAAGGGCTAGATTTAACATTACTAATTCGTTGGATGTCAGCCTGTCTAAAAGACTTCAAGCATAGCTGTGACTAAATTCATTGTCATTTATCTGTGAACTCAAGGAGCAATAAGACCAGTGTAGTATAATGGAATAAACAGTATTTCCCTAAACCTCATGTTCAGTGAGCAGAAGCAATAGGTGGCAATGGAGTACATGCTCGGCTCCTTAAAGTGACATTCTGCCACTGGGTAGGACATCTGGGACAAATATTGAAGTTTTCAGGGGTTTTGGAGGGAAATCAAATAGAAAATGGTCTGCTTTGATTTGGTTTTTTGTTCTTTCAAATGAAAGCTTCTGCTCTGACAAAAGCTTCAGGGATGCACCAGGTCTGCCTGCCTCTATGAAATGAGGCCCAGAGCACTGCACGAGAGATGCAAACTTTCAGTGCCTCCATTCCAAACACGACTGCTGGTTACTTTGAGAAAGGCACTGACATCGTCTAACTATACCTGTGTGGAATCTCCACGCCCCAGTGCTAATGAATTCAATAAATACAGTGCATGCTGTGGAGACCTGAATGCTGGAATAGCAGAGATCTGAAATTTGCAGCAAGGAAAAACATATACAGAGTGTAATCACATCAAATGTACATTGAACGGTTGTTTCAATGGGTAGTTTTAGCGACATATTTTTTAAAGCCAGTTCAGTGGAAAAAAAAGTTAACTCAACGTTGTAAAGAAACCCCTTAGACAATCAAGAGGATTTCAAAGATGAGGAACTAAATTCTACTCTTAGGCAATATAGAGTAGATCTGAAGTATGTCAGGAGAAATTCAAAATAATCCATTTATATAAAACAAATATAAGATTATTTAGGAAGTTTTAGTTCTCCTCAGCCTTCCTTCTACATATATTTTGAATTGTGTGATTACTGAGTATAATTAAACCAAAATACTTTAAAAGCAATAATAGCTATTGAGCAGCTAATTGAGCACAGTAGTACAGATATACTCCAGGCCAAATAAGAGATGAAACTGTCCCGGAGCTCCTTTAAGAATAACTCGGCCATATTATTCATTTATCATATACCTAGTATATATTATGACTGGTACTGAAAGTGCAAAACTGTGACTCTTAAAAATTTCTAAACAGTAATGTAGTGTTAGACTATTTTGTAATATTTAGAAGCCAGCAGTCAATAGCAGATACTTCACTGCACTACCCAATATAGCACTGTATTTGCCATTATTAAAAAAACCCTATGTGATATTTCACATGGCATGGTGAGAGAAGTGGATTGAAAATAGTTGCTTTTTAATAGGATCCACTGCACAGTATTATGAACTGGGAAGTCAGATACTCACAAAAATACAAAAATACTTTGGACCTACTGAAACACCGCCATTTGAGTGATTACATCTGTTCAAGTGATGCATAAAAACTGGCATTGCTGAAATGCCAGATTCCACAGTCTCTCTTTTTTTTTTTTTAAGCTATGTGAGTTTCCGCTCCTCTAGTTTCATTATATTTTACTTTTAGATTAAATATAATGACTCAATGTGAAGCAGCCAAAATAATCTATTTTTTCTTGCTTTCCATCAAAGCCCTATGAAATCTTTGAATTTCCTAGTGTGTTAGGAAAATCAGTCTTTTTCAGAAGCACTGGAAAAATGAGAAAGTTGAGCTGGAACTCAAGAAAAATTCCTTGAAGAACTCTGCAGCCTGCTGTTGAGTGCAGTGAGGAAACACTGTTCTGGCTGGGAAGGTCATCAATCAGTTCTTATCTGCATTAGACAAAGCTAAGGCAAAAAGAGTATTCTTCTATTGTAATGCACAAAAAAGCAAACATCTGCAAAAGCTTTCAAATGATGAATCTACTTCAAGTATTTTATCCTTTTGATCTGCAATGATATTAGCAATATGAGTGCTCTTTGCACACTCATATCCTTTCTATGCAACACAAATGCAAGAAGTTATTTTAGTCTACTGGAGTTAGAGGTAGACATGTTTTAGCGACATGATATCACTCCTTCAGTTAACTTTTTGCTTTGATCCTTTTGTCACTTCTGTTCACATTTCAGTACATTTCTTAACACAGCAAACTGCTGCAGGTATCTGGTAATCTCAGCACTAGTTAGTAAGATTAGTGATGCTGGGCAGAAAAAACATTTAGCATATTCTAAGCTGTCTTCTATAGCAAAGTGTCTTCTTCTGCACATATCACACTGATATCAGAGCTGGAGTACAGCATTTTTCAATATTCAGATAATTTTTCTGAAGAAATAATGCAGAATACAGTAAAAATTAGTGATGGGCGAACCTTCAAGTGTTAGAATAGCCAGATAAACACCACAAAGTTCAAGTGTTTCTCAAGCACTAATTTGAGTCTCCTGCACCTGGAACAGCGGATCGACTATAACTAGTACTGCATTTTTCACGGTATTTTGAATTCCCAGTCTGAAGAGCTCCCAAAACCAACCAACAACAACAACAAAAAGGCAAAGAAAATCTCAAAACTAAACAAACAAACAACCAAAATTAACCTAACTTTTTGAGCTTTGACAAAAGGCTCCTTGTCAGATTAGAGGAAGCTGGCAGTATTATTTCCACCAAGTAGGTTCGCCCAACCCTAAATAAAACATGCTTTTGGAACTAAGTGAAGCCTGAGATAGAATGATAACGAATTACTTTCACTATAAGCAGCACCACCCATTCAAAAGGATCCCAAAGCGCTTTACGAGCATTAGAAAGAAGAACCACTTCACTTCCCAGTGAAGCTCAATCACCTCTGAGGCAAAATGTGGTGACTGACAGTGCAGAACAATACACTATATTTTAGTCGAGGAAATGGAGAATGTTGTAGCCAATTGAAACTATGGGGTGGGTGAGTGGTGGTGGGGAATGTTAGGTAAGCAGAACAGTTACATAAATTGATATTTGACCAGGTGCTTGTGGCTGAGATGACCACACTATAAAAAAGTGCCATGGGATCTTTAACGACCATAAGTGGTCAGGACCTGAATTTTAAGTCTCTGAGGATAAAAGCATTAGAAAACAATGAAAGATACCTTTGTTGAATACATTTCTGGACAATGATATGTGCCAATTATTCTTCTGTCCTGTAAGTTAATAAAATCAAGACCAGTTTCCTTAGAGATAAGGCAGCTATTATCTTTCATTTAAAATTAAAACACTCTAGGGTAATAATAGGAAAACTAATTAAAAGATATAGGGACCTCTAAGCCAACAATCAATTCTGGCTTCAGAGGTGCTATTACTGCCTTGCTCTGCTCCTCAAGGTAACATAGCGTTGTGATGCAAATGTATTTTTTCCAACTGGTCACTTGACCAAGGAAGATATGATGATATGAAAACAATTGTTAAAATTATTCTGAGGGAAAAGTGTAAAAGTGGTTTCAAAAGGAGGTGGAAGAAGATTAAAAAGGTCTCTTGGTGCTGAAGGATTGTTCAACCATAGAGCTCAACTCTTTATGGTGAACAGGAGAGTTCAAACTTAATGGAAAAATTCCCAGGGATAAGGAAGGAAGGGAGGATGTGAAGATGAAGAAAAAGCAGCAACAGGTACCATGGAAACAAAAGGTGAAAGCAGAATTGGAGGAGAAATGACCACAGCGCAGCAACCATGCAAGAGGACAGGGTTTTTACAAATCAATCTTAAAGGTGGATGGCAAAATATATGATGCAAATGGTATTCAGGTCCAGGTCCAGGTCAACTGGAGGAAAAGCCGACTCTGGAGCCTTGAAAGAGGCCATGACGTGTTTGATGGCCTCAGACAAAGGGAATAGAGAGGAAAGTGTGGAAATGTTACCATTATATATTCTTCCTGCTACCTAGAAACTCCAAAATGATGGCTTTCTTGAGGAATTCCTCTTACACTAATACATTAACAACTGTAAAATACAAGGAAATTACAACTTCCCCAAACACACATACGTACATTAGAGATCCTCCAAGGATGACCAGATCTTTGAAATTACTAACCCCTAGTAAACCAGCATCTTGGTGATCATGCTCTACCGTTATGCCAAACACAGCTTAACAAGTAGGAGGCAAATTTATGTTGATGAATTGAAAACATTATAATATTGACGCATTTACTTCCTCATATATTGTTCATTTTCACCTATAACCTTCAATGATAGGCAGGTACTGATGGTTCATTTTATGGCAGAATGGCTCAGAAGCCATAAATAAAATAGATAGTAGGGCTGGAATTTCTGATGGAAAAACCTTGTGAAACAAACTAGTTGTAAGTTCAAAAGAAATATCCTTTTGTTAAGTAGGGTTGCCACTAGCCAAATGAAAAATATGGTGAGCTAAACCAAGGAGAGAGAACAGGAACACCCTGTCTGTTACTGAGACTGACATCTGAGATAGGGTCTCAGCATCTTTAGGTCCCGTGAACTGACATTCTAGAGAACTGAAGACAGAAATAAAGATTTCTTTTGCAATGCAGACCGATGTGGCATACCTAGACTCATAATTTCATTTGTCAAAGACCTTAATATTACCTATAGCAGTTTCCCACCTCTTACAGCTGAGCTTTGCTTGGAAAACCAGTAATATTCTATTCCTGACTAGTCACAGCAGCTCTGGCAAGATCAGGTGAAAGTACGAAGTGCACTTTACATGTAACAGGGATCTTCCACCTCACCAGCAAGGTCTGACTTATTGCTTAGGAAGCACTGATCTCTGGGGATTGCGCTGACTACACAAGGCAATGAGTGGAAGGTACACAGTCGTACATAGTCCTGTATAAGCTGCTTCTAGGGTCACTCTGGAAGAAAAAAGAATCAACGATTTACGAATGGCACCTGCTTAAAGTTATACAGACATATTTGACATGATAAGCAAGTCTGCTGAGACAAAGCTATATGAACTCATAAAGCATAATTGTCTAATATTTCAAAACATCCATATGTGAAACGACGTCCTTAAGAATGTAACAAGCACTGCATTTCTATTGTCTGTACAAAATTGAATTTATTGCCAGCATCGCGGTAATTGTTTATGAAAGCACGTTAGCATGCATTGGCCCAGACTGCATTATACACCTAAGAATTGGGTCAGGCTGTGAAGTATGTGGTTAGACAACAGTAAAATTAGGTTGACTTATAATTTCAGGTTACTTTGTTTGGTTTCAGGTCAGAAAATCCAGAGAAACTCTGCAAATTCAATCAGGATTTTCTTTCAGTACTTGAGCTTTTTAAAGCCTTAAAATAAAAGCAAAAAAACTTAACCCCAAGAGACCTATAAAAAAACCAAAGTGAGAGAAAATGGATGATCTGGACACAGAGCTTTAACATTGCTTAAACTACTTGTAGTTCAATTTCTAGGCATCTAGTTTTACCCTCTGATATATGTGATTTCTTGATCATTACCATTAGTAAAATACCAGTAACTCAAGTCACAACTACTGCAGGATTCTGAAGAAATGGTTGAAAACATTATTTCTTTTGGCAACTATTGCTTACACACAAGATTCTTTACTTAAGACACTGCAGAATAAGTGCCCACATAAAATGAAAGAGGCTAAAGTATCTTTGGCTTGATGACATTTGAATAAAAACCATGAAATATGAACTTGTTCAAACTGCTGCACAGAATCCAATGTTCTAAACCAGAAGCCAACAGGTAAAACAGGCAAAATCAGGACTGCTGTTTGAACTATGACACAGAATACGAAAAAATAGGAATGGCTTACTGGTGTCCTGTCCTCAGCTTGAACCTTACACCAACATCAAAAATATCATAAAACCATCCCTTGGGTTTTTGGAGTACAGGGGGATAAATCACCTTAGCCAACCAAGAAAGAAAAATAGAAATTGCACTGTGATTCTGTACAAAAATTTTTTCCTCCATTTCACTTTTGGCCAAGATAATTAAGTCCAATACAATTTCTAGTGAAGTGGAAGGAATAAATTATGTAAGTAAGGCCTTGATGTTGTACATGTAATTTCCATTCTAGTGCAGCAGATATAGTTGACTGTAAACAGTAAAGAGATATCAAGGAAATGAACTTGTAACTTTACTTCAGCAGATACATTAATTTATTTTGACTTAAATAAATATTAAGGTTAGTCATGTTTTCAAGTGATTTCCTGTGAATGCGACTTTTGCTGTCAATCCAAAACCATGCATAATACATATACGCATAAAGAGGAAATTCTTTTCTTTCTTTTTTTTTTTTTTTTTTTTTTTTTTTTAATCATGCAAGAACATATCACAGTGGTGGAGCTAAACATTAGTTAAGAGGATTTCTAACTGGGAAGTCTTCAGATCTGAATAAGCTTCATGTTGATGATATTTAAAGGCATTTGTCCTTCCTTCTAGTAATGTCAGGTACAGATCTCTTTTTTCCTCCGGGAGACTGGAAAGTCATCACTCGGACAAAAAGAATTATTTGTAAGTGATTCTACTTTAAAAATGAAACGCTTCCATGAAACAAGAAACCTCTTGTATCTTAAAGATAAGACATCAAAAAAACTTCTCCTGGAGAAAAGTTTAAAAATCTAAAAATTAACCTACCTGAACTTCTTGAATGCATTTATCTTTACAAGGCAAATTTTGTAAATACTAAAAGGGGAAAAAAAACCCCAAACAAACAAAACAAAAAGCAAAATGATCTTTGCCTCAAAATAGATCTCAAGGAAGCAATGTAAGTAGAACTGGAATTTTTGAAATTTCAGTTTAAATTTTCAGCAACATTTTTTTACTTCTGTGACGCTTAGGAGGAAGCGTAGGCAGGTGATTCAGAACAGAAGGAAAGAGACTGGAGGTTTTTTGCAATAGTGTGCAGTTTGTTCTTGACACAATTTCATAGAATCGAGAAAAAGTTTACTAGCATGCAAACATGGTAGGTGTTTATGTAAAACATTATGTTCAATGTTATAAAAGTTTAATAAGATTCATTTCAGGAAGGGTGATCTGCTCACAACTGAAAAAGCTATTAATGAGTCAATAAGACCAACTAGAGGTTTACTTTTAAATTGCAAATTACTATACATTGTATATGCCACATGATACAAAAATGAAGAAGAAATCACAGCTAAAGAATCATCCGTCACAACAGCTAGCCCACTTCAAATGATACCTACACAGAATTGGTTTTTGGATCTTCTCCTCCAGCTACATTATTATATACTTCAATAAACAAGAGACTTTCCATGCAACAGTTGAAATTTATGTAAAGACTTTTTCCTACCTAAAACCGCTATTGCTTGAAATCATAAAACCTCAGAATTCCACCTAGCAGAATGTAAGCTAAAATCTTCCATTTCTGAAGACCTTCATTTCCAGTTACCTGCAGGAACCTTTGAATACTCAAAGAATACACTCACAGGAAGCGGCTCAAACAAAGCATTACATGAATAATCTCATTGATTTAGGCCGTGTGACCTTTACTGTTGCATCCCTCAGGCCAGCCCAAAAGCATTAAGTTTCTCACAACCGTATTACCAGAAATTCATTTTTAGGTCATAAGCAAGGACAGGTAGGCAAGGCTTTTTGTACATAGCTTTAAGATGCATTAAGTTTAGGGAGAAGACTCAACAAGTTTTTTGGGTGGGGAAGAAAACTCCTGGTTTTTATCTTTTTCCATATGCAGAACTCTGGGAAAGCAGCTAGTACCCGAAAGAACTTACTGAGTGAATTTACCAATAAACTTAGGTCTTCACAGCCCAGCATGACTGTTCCATTAAATTTAGCATACATATATGCAATACACACTCTAACACCCTTTAAAAAATAATTTATATATAATAAAGCATAGAATTTGAACATATCGACATGGATGCCCATTTTAAAGCTACATTAGTAATATTTTGTTAAGGGCTAGATATGTTATTTCTAGGTTGTTTGGACCATTCTGCACATTGACCTTGCTCTATCCTTATGTTTATGCAAGAGAAGCAGCTCCCTGGCACACTGCAGAGTGACTGCACTGTGTCTCTCCTGGGAATCAGAACGCTTCCACTGGTGGAGGAGGACGGGGGGGACAGAGAAAGACAACACGATTTTGAGGATAAAAATATTTTTAAAATATTGGGAAAAGGTCTTTAGAATGAGTTCTAACACAGCAATTTTGGAGGAGTTTTTTTTCATAGTGCTGAAAGTATTAACTTGCTTCAGTCTAGGTAATCTTACAGCCTAAAGAGCAAACAACAACAAAGGTAAAACATCCTAATTAATAGTTACTGATAGACTAAAGATGAGCAAAAACTATAAAAAAAGATATTTAGCCGTTTGGGATAGTAACATTCTGACTATGTAAACACTTCTGATATGAATTTCGGATCACCTAAAATCGATTTCCCCTAAATTAGATATAACATTGTATTGCTATCTGCAAAAAGAAAACAAACAGACTATCATTTCAGACACTACAAATTAAGCAAAGGGGTTGACAAACAGTCATCATCTCCATTATGACAGTATTTTTGCCACTCAGTGCCACCCTAGTGTGCACAATCCAGTGATCTCAAGATTCTGGAGCACAACCAGGTTACATCCCCTAGTACATGACATTTAGAGTTCCAACTCAGTTTTTTTATAGAAATTGGCTGACTCATGGCCATTCAATCAAACCATGTCTTTAGAGCTGATCTGCTTTGGGAAATCAATTCACTAAATTCACTAGCCAGACACTGCTTCTGGACTGCAGCTTATTCTGTTTCACTGTACACCATTTGCCTTTTTTGTGCCTTATTTCCGAACAATCTGAAATAATATAAACTTCATTCATGGATTATTTTTTGCAACCAAAAGTGTATTTAATTAAGGGTCATTGCTGGATGGCAGGTTTGTAGATGTACTACAACAGCAAAAGGGATATCGTGCTTTAGACAAAGGGAGTGTACACGCACTGTTCTTACATTAATTAAACATGGCATTCAAAGGAGCGTGGCTGCGGAAAGAAAAACTCATGCAGTTGACTTGACCTTTATTCAGATGTCATGTGGAATACCACTACGGATCGTGGAAATAAATCACCTCCTGACTGCTTCTGCACTGTGCTGCGGGCTAAAACTGGAACTTCCTCCAATTTCACTCCTACCAAACCTCAGGTTTTAACAAAACATGAAGACGCTGGCTGAGCACTCTGTGCATTGCTGATTGTTTTGTATACAAGTTGTTCCTCAATAATGCATGAATGTAAATTTAGGAGAAAGGCTGAGCTTTTATAATGCATGCCTACTTTTATTACATGTCCTTCAATAAACTTTTGTACCAGGAATACCTTATGACCCTGGATCAAGAATCATGCAGTTTTACCTGTACTTCAAACAAAAGGAAAACGCTCCTTGGAGGGGAATGGGAGAGGATGAATGCTTCTGCTTAAACCTGGAAAGGCAGCATTAGCTCCAGCAATACAGAGCAGTGAGGCTTTGAGTTTAGACTGAAATTTTAAGAGCTTTATGTTGTCTTTGTGTTTTAATACCCTGTTCATTAACTCAGTCTGTGCATATAGCCATTTAAAAGTTCCTCTTCTTTCCAAAAGCTTTTACAGTCTTCTGCTTACTAATATTTTATAATAGAAGCACCTGTACTGCGTAGGGTATAACGTGCAGTCCTGTGTAATAAATACTGACCCATTTTAGGTACCTTTGCAATAATTCCTCCGCACTAGAGGTGCATTTATGTGATTTCTCCAGATAGAAACGAACAAATATTGTTGTGAACTGAAAAGGCTGGAGGCAAGACAGCAATAAATCAGAGGGAAAATAAGGGCATTAGCCAAGCCTAAGCTAATGAGCATTGGTTTGGAGCAAGGTGTTTTATCTCAGACCTGCAGCCCTGTTAATGCATCTTTATACCTTAGTCTGAAAACTGGGGAGAGCGACCTTTCAGCGCACTGGAAGCCACCACAGGTCAGCCTGCACAGGGCCACGTGTATCAATGGATTCACATTGGCTCAAGTAAATATACTCCATCTAATTCCACCCCTCTTTCTCCAAGGAGACATCTATGGATATGACGGTAAAAAGAACGCTCAGGCTCTTCCACTTATTCACCAGTAAGTGAGTAAAAGTTTGGAAGCTGTCATGGGAAATGGCAGGTAGTGAAGCATTACCTGAGCTGACCCGACGCCTTCTCGAAGCGTGCTGCTGTAATGGAGCGTGCGTTGCCGGCACAATGACAGAGAAAGTCTTCACGTCCGAACAGCACACATGCGCGAGCCAGCGAATCTGGGCACCTGGAGAAGGAGGGTGCTGTGGGAGCCCTGTTTCCTTGCTAGACTATAGTGTCCAGAAACTGTCTGTACTCAGCCTGCCCAGTTGCACAGATGAAACAATTAGGTGCAATCACCTGTGCAACAGGTAATTGCGTGCTCTTGTTTGTCTTGAAACTCCGTTAATGCGGTGGAGTCCTCTCGAAATGAAAGATCTTAAGAGAATTATTCAACTTTGCTGGTTAAACTTGGTCAGACCCTTTCACTTGGTCAAAAAGGTGAGACAACTTGAAGGGGAAGAAAGTTATGGTGTTCAGTGCAGCTGAGGGCAGGTTAAGCCTTTATTTGTTCTTTCCTCGCCACCTCATCTCCTTTAGCAACTGTGTGCTAATGTGGATATAACAGTGGGTCAGGAGGGCAATGAATTGCAAAGATATCTATATTTGTTTAAACCTTCGTAGCTTGCCAAGCCCTATATTTGTTCTTCCAGAGAACATTTCTATTGTGATTGAAATCTATTAATATGCTGTTTAATCTCATTACCATATTAAAGTTCCATGTTCTCTACTTGGTACCCAAAATTTCTGATAGAGAAACGTCATTAGTCTGACGATTTCACTTGTTTGTGACTTGGCACCGTGTAACAGCAATGCACTGTAACTTTCAGGTGTGCTGACCAAACACCTTACGTAATACGAAGACTACTGAGTAAAGAATTACTCATCATTTTAAAAATAAATTCAGTATATTTAAAAAAGAGTATTTGCATTCAGAAAAAAACCCTTATCTAAACATGCAGAGGTTAGCAATGTCAGTTCACACTTATTTAAAAAAAAATGACTGAATAAAGCTGTATAAACAGTTCTATGAAGTATTGCTTAATATCCTGACATTTTCCCCTCTTTTCCAGAGGAAAATTGCTTTATTAATACTCACAAATTATTATTGTAAAATTAGAGGTAAATTTTTATTTATGTGACTCATGTTATCATGTACTTCAGGTACATAGCCTGTACACTTACAGCATCTCTGTGCTCTAAGCTAGGCTGGAAAAGTCTAGACTTCAATTATTACTGCAACTGTATACATTCTAAAATGACATTCAGTGATGTATTTACATTATGCAAAACATAATGCCACTTCTGTGAAGTGACAAATCAAATTACTTTGAAAGAATATAGCAAATAAATTTTATATAAGAAATGTTAATTTTCAATAATTAACTGTTCTAAACCCAGATGATCTAACCATAAAGAAAAAAAAGAAAATAATTTAGAAATAATTTAAACACGACCTGAATAACATGCTTGTAAGAATTCTAAATATAGAACTAGAAATGGAAGGTAAGATGTACCAAATCATTATATGGAAATGCTGCTATAAGGTTTGATATTTGGGTTGAAAAAAATGCAAGCAGCATATTCTGTTTCTAGGCAACATCCTGGTAAGGAAACCATACTGACGTCTAAGAAAAGACTGACAAGGTGCTCAGACGGATCTGCAGCCCTTCGTTTAGCCAGAGCCTTGATGCAGGAACTGATAGCAATACTCACAGCGAGTATCGTCTCTGCTGCCTGACACACTCCCAGTCTCTGTTGCTTTGGAAGAAGATGGCACATACAGTTGCTTTTCCATTATAATCACCCCTTGTCAAATGTACAGCTGGCAAGATGCAAGAAGTACTGCTTTACAGAGGAAGAAGAATCAGCTTTTCATTCAGCCCAGTACATTTACCATGGTCTTTACAGTGACAGTTTTGGCTTCCATTAAATTGCAACAAAGCTGTAACGGAGGTTTTCTGATCTATCCAGAAGAACAAGTACAGAGATATCATTGATATTGAAAAGCATTTTCACCTTATTTACACCTCCAGAGAAGTCAATTAACATATGTAGTACTCTGGATCAAATAGGTTAGATGAACTGTGGAAAAAACAGCAATAAATCCAAAAGACGCAACACAGACATAAGCGGCAGGTTGACTGGGAATTTAGTAACACAGGAAAATATGCTGAAAATACAGAGCTTGGGAGATGATCAGACTACAAATCCTGAACAACACAAAGACTAGAAGATGAATCAGACACATCACAGTGATCAGTATCAGCACACCCATCTAAGCCACAGTTCCAAGATGGAAACATCCAAGGTAAAATTACTGGATTTAATAATGTAAGAGAAAAAATAAAAATTAATCAAAACCATCTTGACTACTGGATTCTGGAAGAAACTTAAGGGGAATAAGTCAGTACTGAGAAAGCACCAAACAGCTCCTTATTTGAACTGCGATAACAGAAATTAAGTATATTAAAATGGCTGGGCATCTACATCAGAAATTTTTTGCAGTTGTACCAGGCTCTACACAGAGTCGTCTTCATAAAGGAGAAAACTTGAAGGGTTATATCACAGTAGCTTGTTTCCCTCCCTCCTTCCCCTTCTATCCCAAAAGGAAACAGAAACCAAAATTACAGTTAGAAGAAAAAAGTCTCACAGAGGCTTCTAGACCAAATCCTTCCAGATCATTTTTATATAATTACAGAAAAGATGAAAGTTATGGATTTCAGTAAAGCCTTTGAGACGCTATCTTAGAACTGAAGAGATGCAATGTCCCAGATATATGTACAATTATCCAAAGGAAGACAGTCAGCTGAACGATATTGTGAAGCCGGAGGTTAGAATTTAGCCCTATTTTTTAACATATCTGGTAATCATCTGGAAGAAGCGCAGACAATATATTAGATCAGTACCCTGAGCCTAAAGAAAAGATAGCATGAAATGTGCCTACAAAGGATCAGAAGGATGCTGAGGACCATCAGCATTCCTATTTAAAAGAGAAAAGTCCACAGAATAAAACTGCGTGATAATGCATATATACCATATGCATACATGGTATATATACCATAGCTTATGACACATATTAGGTCTTCAAGCAGAAATACAACACTCTTAGTTTACCTATCCTTATATATAAACTTGCAGTACTATGCCATTCAGAACAGAAGAGATTAAACAACTTTAAAGATAATAAAGAAATCTGAAGAAATAACATAAGGCTGTACGCTTGCAAAAAGAAGTGAGGAAATTGTAACTGAAGAATGTATAGAGTAAGAAGAAAGCCAATGATTTACCTGTAAGCAACAATACGACTATTTACAGAGAGAACAATTAGCCTTGACAAAGGCAAAAGATGATGACTTAGACTAAAGGAATAAACTGCTGTACGTAGCTTGGAAAGCTCCAAGACTGGAAGGAACATACACGCAGCCATTTTAACCTGACATCACTACAAAGGAAATTGAGCACGTCCAATATGATTTAACAAGTCTGCGATAACATATCTGCTTGTAATAGAGTCTGAATCTTCCTAGAGTTGCAAGAAGCAAATCAAGATAGAGGCCCAACCCCTTATCTACTTTTCCCTTACCCCAAACAGAGCCAACGATCTTTGAAACCGAGATAAGGAAGAAATTTTTTACTATGAGGGTGGTGAGACACTGGCCCAGGTTGCCCAGAGAGGTGGTGGATGCCCCATCCATGGAGACATTCAAGGCCAGGCTGGACGGGGCTCTGAGCAGGATGTTCTAGTTGAAGACGTCCCTGCTCATTGCAGGGGGTTGGACTAGATGAGCTTTGAAGGTGCCTTCCAACCCAAACTATTATATGATTCTAAAAAAATGAAACAAAAGCAAAACAACCACATTCATTGAGCATATGACATGAATACAATATGTAATTCAATGAAAGATTTCACCGCAGTTTCTTCTGGAATAGCCCAGGTGAAAATCTGCAGCGAGCCTGATGGTGTCTGCTCAAATGGAAAAAACCAGGACATTGTCCTCCTGAGTCACCAAATCTGCAAGGGATTACACTGGATTCAGCAGATACCAGAGTCATGAAAGAACAGCTTCTGTTGTGCATCCATACGGTTTTGTAGGCTCTCTAGTACCTTCTGAATAACACTGAGCACAAATAGAGAAACTACCAGTGTCTGTACCTGCCCTGGAATCTCTCCATACCAGAGAATTCAACAGCATAAAAGGCACATGTATTAACTTCTACTTTGATTTTGCAAGTAGTTGGGATGGAAGGACCTAATCAGCACTTCTCCTCTCACCACCTTTTGTTGCTCAGAAAAGCTGTAAGAGGCTGTTACAAAAATTGGTGTTGGAATCTGCAGAAAATTAGTGTAGATTTCCGGGTCTGTAACACGTAGACAAAGATGCTGCACTACAAGCAGCAGTTCCAATAACCATTAATCTGCCTTTTTTTTTTTTTTTTTTTTTATAGTGTCTATACTGAATGCAATAACAGAGCTGTGTAGAAGTTTTCATCCTCACGTGATGAGGTTTATTACTTATGGCATTAATCTTTTCTCACATAGTATCTGAAGTCACAAACATAAATTCATAGTATTCCGTGTAGTGATACAAGAGGAATCTAGTAATATCACAAAAGAATACGTAGACGGTATTTGTTTGGTCCTATTTCTAAAATACTTGGGTTTTCGTGGAAACCTGCATTTGAATCAAATTCAGCAGTTCAGACTCATTTTTGGGTTTTGTACATGAAGAAATTATATAATATTTGGGCCCCTTTCATAGATAAAATATTCAGGTCCATTAAATATGAATCTGTTTTCTTGCTGCCGGTCAAACAGCAACAACAGCTGTGAGCTCCTTTCCCCCACCCCGGAGCAGGCTATAGGCAGGAGGACAATGTTCTCTGATCACTACTCGTTTCTGATCCTCTCCTACTTGATTCTCTATCTATTGCTTAAGGGATTGCAAACCTGATTATCAGATCAGAGTGTGTCTGGATAGCAGAGAAGAACTGCCGTAGACTGTGAACCACACAGGCCTGGTATATTAAGCAAAAGGCTCGGTATAAAAAAATATAAGTAAAGTTCTTCCCAGGTTACTTTGTGTTAATCCCGTAGGCTGGTGAATTTCTGCAACAGTTATGGGAATTAATTACTCTGCTTACTGGATTGGATTAGTACACTGGTTAGTGCTTTCAGATTCTCGTTCATGATTAGCAATTTGCCACAAGACTTTGGCTGTTCTGTTACGTGGCTGAAAGCTCCATTGAATAAGTATCTAGAAAACATCATAAGCGAAACTGCATATAAACATATACTTCAGGTAGTGGTGATACTCTGACACCCGTGGACTTTAAATCTCCATTGGTGTTAGAGGAAAGACTTCAGGTAAACACAGATCTAGCCTCAAAGTTACCTACAGGGTTTCTTAATCAACAGCTTTGATTGTTTAAAGATAAACTGATTTTTAAAAAATAAACTTGACAAATTAAATAAAAGCTTGCAACTTTTTTACATTGTTGAAAAACAACCGATAGAAAGAAAAATATTTTACAGAGTCTTCGTGAACTTTACAATGGTAAAATGTGATCTATGGTACCATAACATCAAAATTAATCTCACCATTATGCATTCAACTTCATTAATTTTTCTCACAAATTTTTTTAAAAGAATGGGTGAGATCTGAGCCATAAAAACATAATCATCAATCTTAAAAGACTATAAACTACAACCTATATGTTTTTCTGTACACAGGCACACTACAGTAGTGTAGAAGTTCTGAACAAACATGAGAAATTCCACCACTAGAGCTGTATGAAACTTATGTTTCTATTCCACTTTTTTTTTTTTTCCCCTGATTTAGGCGTGGGGTTTTGTGGGATTTTTTGCTGTTGTTTTGTTTTTCTAAATTCTGATTTTGATTTTTTTCTCCTTGGAGTATAATGCTGAATTACAAATTAAAAAAAAAACCAACCAAACAACCAAACAATTTATTTAGCTTTCCAATTTTGCATGTGTGTGAAAGTTTAAAGATTTCACACTGAGTACATTTTAGCATTCAGCCCAGATTTGCCACTGTGTGAAACCCATCCAAAATAGTCAAAGTGAAAAATGACAAGTGCTTTATGGTAAGTGCTCCATTTTCATTAAGCATAATGGATACTTCTTCCGAAAGTGTGTATCTTGGCAAATCTTTTTTTCTGCCTCAACTCTCCATTCCCATAGGACCATTTTTAGATTCAAAATTAAGTGCATAGCAAGTTGATGTTTTATTTCTGAGCAGTTTCTCATTTAGTCAACAGTATCCTGGGCCATTATATGTTGAAAATATGTGAACTTTTCAAGCTTAAAAAACTTCGGCAGCAAATATTTCTTATCCAGGTCATCTGAAAGATTTATGAAAGTAGGTTAAATTTGGTTTTCTTTTCAATGTTCCATACAGCTCTTATTAGAATATCAGCTACAGCCATCATTTTGGATTTGTTCCTTTGGAAATAGATTAAACATATTTAACTGTACATCCTGACTGAGAAAACATCTCACAGTAAAGCTGAAGTGAGCACATGCTTTAGAAAAACCTCTTTCAGTTTTCCAGGCTAGGGGGCAGCATTCATTGTTGAGGTGGCTAAATACACTGCTCTGCAGAGCTAAAACAAGATCATCATAATCCCACTCCACTCATTTTCTATGAGAAATTACATTTTAAAGCTCTGTCTGGCAGAAGTGAAAGTCTGCCTTCCTGGGCCAATGCTAAAAATAAATCCCCATTTCAATTTACCTTATTGACATCCATTCGCAACTTCTCATTGTTGGCACTGGCGGCTTTTTCTGCCGCTTTCTTTTGACGTTGAGGTCCCCTTCCAAAGAAGATGTAGTTGACCAACGCGTACTCCAGCAGAGCCATGAAAACGAAGACAAAACATCCCATAAGGTACATGTCAATGGCTTTCACATATGGAATTTTGGGAAGAGTCTCTCGAAGATGGGTGTTAATTGTTGTCATTGTAAGCACAGTTGTGATTCCTGGAAAAAAAATTTGACGAGTCTATTCATTGAATTAATTTTAATTTGCTAACGTAATAGCTCGTAATATTCAAATGTTAGAGCTAAAAAATTCTAGATGATTTTCTTTCCTGGAGGAAGAAAAACCCCACCCCCAACCCCTATCTATATTTGTTATCTTTGTCTTTAATTTCTTGTACAGCAAAGAAGATTACACCTGTAATAGTGTTCCATCGAACAAACAGTAGTTGGATTCTATTGGTACGTTTTCAACCAGCTAAACTGTAACCTTCTCTAATAAGCCTCGGTTATCAATTACCAGCCTAGAGTCACTGTTATCTTGCTTTTTTCCAGCATTTTCAGGATGGCTGTTGTCTTGAATTCCTACGGGAAAATGCTACATGGAAAGGCACAGTAAAACTCAGTACTCTATAAAGTTAAAATGTCAAATTATTAACTGTATGTTTTATGGCAATTTACTTATTTTAGCTACATGAGGGTTTTACTGGCAGGAATTGGTCTGATTTATACAAAATTTGGCAATAGATACTCATTTTTGTAACATGCTTGGATCCTCTGACAAGAGGCACAGTATAAACAAATACACATGGGATTAGTGATAAAATATAAAAGTACTCTAGAAATTAATTAACGAAATGGTTTTGCTTTTAGAATGTAAGGTAAGAGTAAGGAAAAAAGCCGTCAATTTAAGAAGTTAGCTATACAACCCTAGTAAAACTTTTAGTTCATACCTGAAAGGAAAAGCCATTTATAATCCATAACACAGTGCTGAATTTGTATTCTGGACAGCCATGGGCAAAAGCAAACTAAATGTATTCTCTTTGGAGAAAAACAAGCAGTAAACCAGCAACATAAAATGCTGAGACAATTAGGTTAATTCTGGTTACAATTATTATACAGTTAGCTAATTCAGACACGAAACACTTTCATTTTTATTTAAATTGTCATTATTTCAATGCTGATTCAAATAATACAAAGCTTAACAAGCCAGACATAAAAAGATCTAGCAGATTTATTTTTCAAATCATGCACGATCCACTACGCCAGAAGCAAGAAAAAGCATTCAGCTAATGCACACTGCAGGAGATGTGTAAAAACGCCTACCTAAAGCAACTCTTGCAGCTGAAGCGTCATAATTAATCCAGAAGGAAACCCAGGACAGGATAGTGATCAGAATAGAAGGCATGTAGGTCTGCAGAATGAAGTAACCAATGTTTCTCTTAAGTTTAAAGCTGAGAGACAGCCTTGGGTAGGCACCTAAAAGAGAATATTTGGTATGGCCATAATTTACTTGTATAAAGCCAGAAAACATTTTCCTGTCATTTTGGTTTTATTGTTTCACACAACACAGAGTACACACAATGTTGAAAGATCCCGTGTAATCAGCTGCAGAATTTCTAGCAAGAATTGGGATTAAATAATCTTTTCTTTCTAAGGGTACAAGGATGCTCTTGGTGCATCTCCTGGTGAGCATAATATTCAACAATCAACAGCCAAAATACATTTGCGAGCATCAAAACATAGAAATGCTTCTTCCCTGGAAAGCTGAGCTATGTACCTACTTCAGTGTAACCCTTCCTCTAACTTGCTCTCCAAGCAATGCAACCCTTGCCCTTTGTCACGGGACACCAGAAATATTTTGGTGCATGAAAGACTTGCTGAAATAGCTACCTAGACATGACTATTCAGGTCCCATTTCTGCTTGGTTTTGAAGAATCTGGGATGTGCAATCCTTCTATATTCCTCCAAAGATTATTTCTGTCCATTTGTAGTGAGCGAGCTTTGAAGATTTTTTTTTTTTAATACCAATAACAGCTTTCTCAAGTAGGTAGAGAACATCACATAGTAATAGCTGGACCCAACACTTGTCTCTCTTGAACGAATTAATATGTAATTGAAATGTACCAGGTTTGTTTTGGTTTGTTTGGTTGGGGCTTTTTGTTTTGATTTTGCTTTGGGTTTGGTTTGGGTTGGGTTTTTTTTTAATTTGATTAAATCTTATTTTATTTTCTACTCCTCCTCACAAAGCATGTTTTGAGCCTTCAGAAAGTCATATGCTTGCTAGCACAGGCCAAACTGCAAATCCTGTGTGTGTGGGAATAGTGGAAGAATGGCGAGGGGAAATACGCTCAAGCGACTGCGGCGGGGGTGTGGAAAAAACACATACACCACACTAACTGTTTTACTGACCTTGTGTGCTTGACAAGTAGAACCTCTGTGTTAGATAACATGGGCCTGTGAGAAACTCTACGGCACCTTATCATTATGCCTGAGATTCCTGCTTTGTAGTGAGAAAGAGCAGAGCGCGCCAGGAGGCTGCGCGGGCTTCCAACCTTGAAATACAGGCGAATGCAGCAAGCCCAGGGATCTTCTACCAGGGCTGAATTCTGCAGCACCTGCGTCTCCACTTGTGTCACCTCTGCACGGGAGCTCAGGTGCTGTTCCGGAGATCCCCCGGTAGCGAGGTAAAACTAAAATAAATTCGCTCTTTGCAATTGCACTCGTGGCCTCTGGTTATTTCTTGTGACCTGCCTGCATTGGCTCGCACACTGTGGAACAAGGATTTTAAAGGTTTTGCAGCAAAGGCAAAATAATTAGTTTAAAACATCCACAGCTTGGCACAAGTAACATCTAGAAATAGCGAGAGAAAGGTTCCTAAGTTTCCTACAGGCTGGGTTGCTTCTTGTTGGGTTTGGGGCTCTGAGGGGTGTAAGTGGCTTAATTAGTTTTCATAGGAAGACATAATACAGCTTATTTGATTGAGCCTAAACATGACAGACTACTATATCCTCTTCAGATGTTAATGAATGATGTCATATACACTGTGAAAGCTGTCATAAAAACTGTTGCTGATCTAATTCATTGCTGTTTCTAAAATTTTTGCTCAGATCCTGAACTGCACGTTGAGAATTACCCCATTTCTAAAGCTCTTCCCAGTGAGTTCCCCTTTTAGCTTCCCCTTCACAAACCTGTAGAGAAAACAACATTCTTGGTGATAAGCTTGTAGTCTACAATGGAGAACTGTGGCAGTTCAATCTTTGTCACTCCTGTGACTGCATTATCACCCCCACGCCAGTAAAATTCAATGTCATCTGTGGTATAGCCATCTATAAAAACAGGAGTAAACAGTTAAGATAGAAGTCTCTTCATGGAGAACAGCCCAGATAATTGATTCAGAAAATAACTTCAAGTATATTTCTAAAACTAAACTGTTAATAACGTGACAGGTATAACCGTACAGACAGGCACGGGTAATTCGAAATAGAATTTCAAATGGCAAACCTAGGTGTATTTTAATCTTTGGTATTTTAAAGATACATTGTATCAACACATTAATAAAAGAAACTTTTAAAAACAAATTAAGACTACACACATCCCCTATACAGATAGTAACTGTACATTCAGCTTAAGGCAACTTCTGATCCCCAACAGCGGATAAAACAGTGCGGGCTTGCTCTAATCTCGGCCTCTGGGCTGAAACATGAGCACCGGTAACAGAAAAGTGAGCTGGTGAGGCCCCAACCAACCAACCAACCAACCAACCCACCCACCCCCAAAAAAACAACACCAAACAAACAAACAAACAAACAAAACATGTTCGCAGAGTCATAAAACATATGCAGGAAACATGAATCTGGGGTCACCAAATGGCAGCTGAACTAACTTGCACACTCCAGAGCTGGTAGATAGAACTGATCAGTAGAAGTCGGAAATAAATCTGCTACGAAACCAGGAAATATGATATTCATGAAGGTCTGTAGCCTTTTAAAGGCTATGGTTGTTAAAAAAACCGAAAAGCAAAATAACAACTCAGAATAGTGACTATGAACTTTTAGGAAACTGACATAATAAAATGTTATATATTTGACAATAATTTTAAGTTCTCACCCACAGTCAAAGGACAAAATCATATAATTAAAAAAACATTTTAGAGTGCACAAACAGCACTTAATTTCAAGGAATAATGCAGACTATGCATTTTTGAAAACCTCGAAGCTATAAAACTGTTTCCATGCATCACCAATTTTTTATAATCTAAGTATAATCCAGGTGCACAGCAGTAGCAGAAGGCGAGTGAGTTTGAAGATATGAGCCAAATAATCTGTAAAAACACTGAAACAACCATAAAAATCTAACCAGCATACAGCAAGTTTTAAAATATTTTGGTGGTTACATTCTTATAGCATACTGATAGCAATTCCAGAATGCAAGACTCATTCTGTTTTTCATGGGGCTAGCAGCAAACCTAAAGTAGTCTGAAGGCAGAAAATGAAAAATTAATTTCACGAATCGAGTGGTCTAATTCATACAGGACAGATTTTGAACAGCCGATCAACATCAAGAATTCAAGACGGAACTTGCTTTTCTTTCAAAGCTGCTGACACTCACAGCATAACTGATAAGAGAATAGATTTTTTAAAAAATTTTTTTGTGAAATAAGTTCTTCCTTAATATTTCCATTTACCCAAAAGTTTACTAGCTCTAGCTGATGATGCCAACGAAAGAAAAAAAGAGGCTTGTGTCTTCTAAATAATCTTCAACAGTTAAGGGAGAAAAAGCTCTACAATGTGGAACACGGTATGTTTTTGACAAATCCAGAACTCCTTAAGAAACAGTTTAAATTCACATCAACAAATCATCAATGATCACTGATCTGTCCCCCTACATACTTTCATTTCAACAAGATAAGACTCAAAGGAATAAGTGAACATAATTTGGACTAATAACTGCCCATAATATTTAGCTTCCCTCCTCTGTTCGGACAGTGCCATCATAGAATTGGCTAAATTCCTCTATACTGATTTTTTTATGAAACAAAGAATCTCACAGATATCATAATCTTTGCATTTATAGTATGTTAATTGTTCAGAGTCTAAAACATGAGAGGTCTGAAAAGGAGCCAAAACCACTGCTATCTGTCAGCAGAAAGCCTGTCCTTTGGAATCAAACGAGCACTAACCATGACTCCACAATTATATTTAGGATTTCATAGAATCATTTAGATTGGGAAAGGCATTTAAGATCAAGTCCAACCGTTAGCCTAGCACTGCTAAGAAGTGCATCATACTGATGTTTCTTACACACTTTGTGATAAGATGTATGTTCAAATCTGCATTTTTAATTATCAGAATTTATCAGCTTTGGAGTTGTTTCATGAAGTTCAACATGTGATTACTTTTGCTTTTCTCTTGCTGCAACTTTGCACAGGAAAACCTTTAGCACCCAACATAGAATTGTCTCAGATGAAATGTACAGCACAAAGTTGTTGCACGTTGACCAAGAGATGCTGTATTTAGAGATACAGATAGTTTTAGCACAATGATTTCCAATGGCTAAGCAAGGCATCCTTAGTTCAGCCAAGGCTGTTGTTATAACTGATTTTGAATTGCTCTATAGTATCGGTTAAATTATTTCCAGAGTGAAACCACAGACTTACCCAGGAGATTGGAACTGCTTTGTGCTCATGAGGAAATAATGTATTTTGCTGCTTAATTATGATTTTCTGAGACTGTCTAATTATAAGTGAGCCTCCCTCCCTATCTCTCATTTATTCAATTAACCTTGTTCTATTTCCTCCACAATACAAAGATAGCAAAAGGTACATGATGAAAGAGCACAATACTTTCAAACTTTGTTTCCTTCCAAAATGACCTGAAATACTGAGGCACTTCTAAGCATTGAGTATTTTAAGAAATGAGGAATACTTCTACTTAGCCATGTAATTGAGATCACCATAGTTTCTGAACTAACAGACTTGAGCTGTGAAATACAACATAAAAACCTTTGACCATATACTGTAATATTTAATTTAGCTTTTCTACATTCGTTACTTTGTGTGGTAGAAGTTTCTACCAGGTTCTGGCTCTTAAATTGTTAATATAACACCTTGGTAACTCCTCTCCTCCTCCCCGGGTTGTGGGTGTGAAGGTCTCATCCTGCCTGGCCCCATCCTTTGGTTCTCCAGCGGATACCCGTAGCCGTATTCCAGCAAACAGACTTTGTTTTTGCAAATTGTTACTTACCACCTAAATCCACTCACAGCAAAACCCATTGTCATGTTCCCAAATACTGGTGGAAAGAACCATCACACCTATTGCTGTACCTTCGAGCAGTTGTTTGACAGGAAGGCAAATTACTGTTAGCATTGGGGCACTGGCTGTTGAGGAGTTGTTTCTACTCTCTGCAGGATGCCAGATTTTAAGTACCACTAGATCTGCTTCATTTGCTTTAAAAGGAACTTTTCCAGGAAGATCAATGGTACACGGATGGAGGTCATTAACGATTGTGCTCATGGCAAGACAGGCCCACTTCAATAAGACATTTAAAGGGAACACATTTGTCTCTGTATTTGTGTGAAGCACAAATCCCTCATTCAGTGCAGTAAGTTCTTTGGTCATTTTTCCAAGGGTTACATGGTATGAGGAATCTGTGCAGATTCTTGCAGACCTGAAGTTCATCAGGTTGCCATGGTATCTTTTACTCTTCTGGTTACGAGTGTATCTTCAGAAAAGAGGCAGACGGCTTACTTATCACCACTTCATATTTGTCAAGTCTCACTCTAGCCTTTCAGAGAGAAAAAGAAAATCTAAAAATATAGAAAAATTAAGAAATTGGCTGATCTTGAGATGTAAAAGCAAATATATGTTATGAAAAATACAAAAGAACATCCTTAGAGAGTTTAGAAAGAATGATATTACATACCTTGTTGTGAGGGTTCACTCTTACTTTGTGATACTGCTGAGTTTTGCTGGTTGTGTCTCAAATCTACCCTTTCCTTGAACAGGAGGTGCCAGAATCTAAGACCATTTACTGAAGTCAGTGGGATTAATCAAGGTAAATTATTTAATTTTGAAGTAATTTAACTGTTAAACTTCACAACCAATAAATCAATATTTTATTTTTCTTTCCAACAAAACGAATTCTAAAATAGGTTACAACAAGGAAAAATCTACTTTTTTATGTAAGAGAAAATATGTTTATAAAAAGTCCAAATGGCTCTTTATTTGATTTTTTGGAACATCCGTTAGTAGAACTTTTCTGCCCAACTGCCCGTACACAGTTTGGCCTTGAACTGTCTAATCGTACCAAGTTTCATCTAGGAAAGAACTCCAGGTTTTCTGTTCCAGCAGACCGCTGAACGCACCAGCATTCTCGCAGCCTCAATACTAGGCAAATATCGACAACTACTTCTTGAGAAGAGCTGAACTCTTTTGAAAATCTCTCTCAAAAGTTTAAACCAAAGATTCCAAATTGCGTAGCTCCGGGGAGCCCATGCAGAGCTCCCTGCTGCGTCAGGCACTTACACCAGGGCAATGCGAGACTGAGGCTTGGACACTAAATGACAAGACTTGTTAGCAGGTATGGAAAATAATTTCAGGAAGTCTCTTCAAGCTTTCATTAAAATACTTATTTCTCTTTCCAAGACAGATAAATTCTCCTATTCATTTCATAACATGGAGAAGGAGGAGAAAATAATATTACAGCCATCTGCAAATGAATGCTATTGTGTACTGGAAAAGTACGCAAATATAATTGGATATAAGTCTAATATCCGCAAAATATCTGCCAGAAGAGAGAATGGGTCTGTTCACGTATCTGGTGGATGTTTTACAGATACTCATGGCTATAACGAACTCCATCTGCAGTTATCTTGGGACTCAAAACAACTCTACTTACAAGTTAAAATTATTTGAAGACCAACCAATTTAAAATTGTAATAAGAACCCTTGGAAGAATTAATGAACGTCAGCTCAATGTTTCTACATTATCAGTCAGTAGTGTAGAAAGTAAAGCATACTAAGCCCAAAAATGCTGCAAGTCATTTTTGCAAGAATCTGAGGTCAGCACAAAACAGGATTTGATTTAGATTATAAAAGACCTGTTATTTTACTATACATTAAATTGTTTGTTAGCACTGCTACCAGAACAGAGAATCTGATTGATTGCTTTTTGCTAAATCGTTTATATATCAGCAGCAGCATGATTTCCTTCACATTCAGAAAGCTCCATTTCTCATTTCTGTCATGCATCACACATCGGCAGTCAACCAGATCAATACATTGTCCTGGTAATATGGCAGCAGGCCTGAGAGAAGCAAAGAATTCTTGACTCCCATTAACATGAAGAGGGAGTTCATCATTGCCTGTGCTTCAAGAAATGACAGAAGATGAAACACTGCAGAAGAAAAATAAACAACTACTAGAACATAAAATAAAAACCTCTTCATACAGAAACTACAAAGAAATATATTTTTCCCAGTCTATTTAAGACAAGTCAAAATTTGTAATTCTTTAAATACAAAGAACCTAAAATGAAAGCAGCAGTATTACTGGCTGAGCTTGAGGATACTTAGACACAACACAGTTACCAGAAACACCACATGACAAAAAAAAAGAAGCTGACTTTTCTAAAATCTCAGAATTTATCAGTAGGATTCATTGCCTCACAATGTTTTTGTTTGTACATGACAGCCGGGCTATATTTTCGATTGATATAGAGATTCACATACACTTCTACACTGTGCACACCATGTAGGAATCGAAGTGGTCCATATTACTAATACTATGGTAGCACCTGGAGACTACAGACATTTGTTGATCTGAGGACAAAAATAATGACATAAACATGGAAAACAGTAAAAATGTGGCTAAAACACAGAGACAATTCTGAACCTGTACATTAACCTCATTCTGCTCTGAACCACCAGCAAATTGTCTGAGCATGGCTGGAAGGGCACTGGACAACACATGCACCGCAGCAGCATCCCAGCCGAGCTCTGGAGAAATCCTTCAGCTTTAACAGTGACACAAAAGCATCTTGTTGGGAACTGTCTTAAGCCTAACTCCACCTGCTCAAGCTTACCCAAAAAAGTGTCCTTCCAATTACATTTTCCATCAGTCATTCCAGATGTCATCAACATGGAAGTACGACAAAGCACAATTTGGCCAACGCAACAAGATTTTTGCTCCAGCAGGTCTGGAGGCTCAGTGGAAGCTGGCATGGCACAGCCTTCCCAGTCGCCCAAAGTATTTGTCTTTTGCTCACAAATACAAAACACATGAGAACTCCACTTACAGCAGGTTCTGGAATTAAATACTGTTATAAAACAACCATTTACAAGACGAATAGCACGTTGTGAAGAATGATATAGTTGCATTATACACATGGTATTTTGGAAAAAAAAAAAATCACAAAATTACTTTCCAATATACAAAAATCTATGGACTCATAGGTAGAGAATGAGTATCAAGATACTTAATCTCTCGTATCTCTGCAGCTATTAACTGGATTTTCTTTGCCTAGCCACTCATGATATAGTAGCTTCCCATAATTAAATGGAGAGATTTAATGAATGTATCTATAGCAGACTGAAAGTTTTGATTAAGAATATACAAAATATTATCTGCTGACAGTCTTAAGACACATTAATGCCATAGACTATCAGACTAATTGAGACACTGGACACGTACAGGCTCTGTACAATGAGATGAATGCTTCACAGAAATATAAAGCAAATCGTTAATCCTGTTTATAGAAGAGATCGTGGAACACCTTTAGCAGCAATATCTATGCATTTTATTTATTTTTAAATACAGAACCACCAACTTCTCCTTTTTCAATAATTTATTCAGCAGTTTTGCGTTTGCACAAAGCAAACAGCAAAATTACCTACAAAATCCTAAGTAACATGCAAAGCATATTTTGAAATTCTGAAACAGAATTTCAGAACACTCAAACTTGGTTCACTGCATTACTTTATTCACCACCATCCACTTATTCATTTAAAAACATCGCCAGACAGAATAAGCTACAAGTGTTTCTTTGAATTTGCAGAGATCTTCAAAGCTGAGGAAAATACAAGTCACCGTACACTGAAATCAATGGGGTAATATAAGGGGGAGAAGGAAAGTCAGAGTTTGTGTACTGCTGAACCCATTTGGCATCAGAGAAACTGGAAAAAGCACATCATGCTTGTCTTGTTTCTCTCTCCTCTTTCTCCCCTCCTCCCAATTCTGTTTTTCTGCATAAAACATTAAAATTCTTTTTAGTTTTCACTTCAACAACTTTTTCCCCTAAGGCTCCAAGGATTTGGATACAAAAGAGGATGTACAATTTCCTGACTACAGTGAAACTCAATTGATTTTTAGATTAAGTTGGTAACAGTCTCCAAATATAATCATCTTCAAGTTGTATAAGAGAGATTGCGAAGTGGGGAGAAGAAAGAAGAGAAGAAGGAAAAGTGACCCATAATTACCATAGGACAGTATACAGCTATTAAAAAGAGGAGTTTTGATGGACAAGTGAAATTACAAAATTGATTCCCGGGCTCACAGTAGGCTTTTCATGGCAGAACTAAGTTTAATTTTCATGTATGCACTTCAGGCTGCTTCTTGCTTATGGTAAGACTGGTAACATGTAGAAGAGGTGTTCTGGCGCAACCCATTAAATGTCATCGCTGGTTTTTTTCCTAATGAATTCAATGAAAATCATTTGTACTTTAGGGCACTTGCTGCAAAATGCTCTCATAAGTAAATTTTCACTGTTACAATACTTCTAGGAAAAGAAAGAGAGATCAGAAACAGATAGTGAGAACTGTATCAGTGCAATAAAATTGAAAACCCTTCTAGCTCCTAGAACTTGGCAATTTCTTGCAACCTTTCTGCTTCCATTAGCTCGCTTTCTCCCACCAGTATGAATGATCTCAAAAGTTACTGGATTCAACACCGTGGAGATCCTGCAAGTCTAAGTGCTCCCCAGAAAACAGAGATGAGTGTATACAGCTTAGCCATGCCTGGTGATATGAAGCTAACGATGCCCAATTAGCCCAAAGCAGGTGCCACATCATCAGAAATATCTTTTTTCTGAGACTCCAGCAACAACTGGGCACCACACAATCCAGTGCCAGTCCCTGCAGTGCTTCACACTGGCACGTTCTGTGTAGCTTAGACTACAGATCTTTCCCAGATCACATGCAAGAATGCTCTTCATCTTTTTCTTCTGATCTCCATCATTCGTGTTTGATGTTTCCTGCAGACCAAGTGCTGTGTTTATATCTCAGAAAAACAATAATGCATGATACATCTGGCCCTGTTTTATTTATTTAAATGTCTAAACTTCAGGGATTTCCATCACTATTGAAATTACATGTCTGATTTCTGTAGGCAAAAAAATGTTAGATAACCATACACATTTTATAAAGTACCTAGAAACATCCTATCCCATAGTTCTGCCAAAGTCTATCTAACCCACCTCAGTTAGCAGAGGACCTCTTCTGATGACAAAGTTGCCAGTTGTGAGCACGGATTAAGTCTGGATCATCTTTGAAGGGGTTTTTAGCATAGCATGGCTGACGCTAAGAAAACAAACGTGGCGACTGTTGCCAATACAAAGATAGCACTAAACGTAATTCTCACTTCCACTAATAGCAAAATAACAAAGAAAAAAAAAATCCCTCAGTCTGTAAATTTCAAAAAAAAGGTTAGTATACATCACAGTTCTACAGTAAAATTTATTAATACTTGTTAAACATATCACATTAAAAAGGAGTTCCATAACACACAAGTAACTATATTAAACATCGGAAGATACTTTTTAAGGGGGGATAGAAGGGGGGAGAACAAACGAAACCAAACCAACCAACCAAACCTCCTTATTTTAATTTGTTATTAAAACAAGACTATGGTAGAATACTGGGAAACTGAATATTAAGAAGCCCAGGATAATTGTCTACTTTCTTGAAGCTCAATTTTATTATCAGCTATACAGAAGAAGCAGGAAATTTGCTTTCACTTCTTATAAGAGTAGATCTTCAGAGACGCAGTAGGAAATTGCAAGATGTAACCGTGAGGACGACATCAATCATTGCTGAGGAAAGCAGCATTTATGCAGAAATAACAAATTGCTATTTAAATGTGAACTGCAGCTGACGTAAATATGATAAAAATGAATAAATCAATTCTTTAGTGATCTAGTTCAATGCCATTAAATCACAAAATGAAGAGAACTCAAGTGAAAATAATCATTTTGAAAAGACAACTGCAATCGGGTATAAGCAGACAATATGCTTTTTTTTCAGAGTTATCTAGAAAGTGAAAATATAAAGTATTTATTATGTTTCAAGACTTAAGAAGATGTTACTGTGTTAGTCATAACTATTTTCTTCCACACTTAAGTCAATGAAATCAAGTCAAAAAGTTAAATAAAAAGAATAAATATCTACAATACCATGCTTCGGCATTGAAAATTGCTTACAGAAAAACAATAATTGTTTCACCCAGCTCGCAAGATTTAACCTTAATAAGAAACAAACTGCATGTCCCATGAAGCAGGACTGTGGTACACGTGTTGAAGGACTAACTAAGAATGCCAAGAAACTACTCAAGCCCTTCTTGAACCTTCTACCATGCCCAAAAACCTCCAGTGTAAAAAGGATTATATTTAAGTGCATATATTTGATATATAGGGCTAAAAATTTTCACCTGAACAAACTTCAGCAAATGAATCGTGCCTCTCTTAAATATTAACTGGATCATTATATAATATCCATGAATAAACAGATGGACAAGAGCTCTGTTTGACTGTGATACTTCCAGTGGATTTGTGCAGTGTTCTGTTGTTTCCTAAGGGACTGAATAAATAAACATGTATAGTATAAAAAAAAAATCAACTTTACAGATCTTTTTAAAAAATCTACAGTACATTTTTTTGCAAAGCAGTCCATTACAATTTGATAATGTGATTAACCATAGGGAGGGCATGAGAAGTCAGTCACGGCTGTTTTGAATGAGCAGAAGGAAGCCGCAAACACCTGAGCCAGTAAATAGCATCATTTTGGTCCTGTGCTGTTATCCTGGCCTTCTGCTTCTGTTGACAGTACATTTCCTCAACCAAAACCATTTGGAAGACCTGCCAGTACCTTGAATATAATGAGCCTCTTTCAGCCTCTCCCTAGTCTTCACTTTGCAAAGTTTCTTGTGCCATGCTTGTGTGTATCTGAGGAAATTAATTTGGTGATATCTAACTTGCAGATTTGAGGAAATATCTGTATTAGTAAGGACACCCTTGCAAAACAGCTGAAAATGGAGTACATTTTGCATGGGTTGTCTTATCAACCAAAGAATTAAATCTGAAATCTCTTATGTGTTTTTAAATGAGGCATATGCGTAAGATGTAATTTGAAAGTACTGCTATCTTTTTGCGTAATATTAAAGATGCAACTTGGGTGCAGAGGGAAAAATTTTTTCATAGAGTCACAGAAGAGTTTGGGTTAGAAGGGACCTCCAAAGGTCATCCAGTGCCCCCCCTGCCATGAGCAGGGACATCTTCACCAGCTCAGGTTGCTCAGAGCCCCGTCCAGCCTGGCCTGGGATGTCTCCAGGGATGGGGCATCCACCACCTCTCTGGGCAACCTGGGCCAGTATTTTAGCACCCTCCTAGTAAAAAAATTTCTTCCTCGTGTATGGCCTGAATCTCCCCTCCTTTAGTTCAAAACCATCACCCTTTGTCTTACCATAATAGGCCCTGCTAAAACATCTGGTTTTGTACTTTGATGCAAATATATAGTCCATTTCTCAACTGCATGCCAAACACATAGTTTTGAAGACTGTTGGAAACACCCTAAACCTCAACTTTTTGCGTAAAACTGAAAACTGTTTCTGATGTTTGAAAACAATCATTAGCAACTGTCTTGTACTCTTGAGTAGGCCACGTGTCCAGGAAAAGCACTTTTATAGTAAAACATACATCCACACTGAGTGGGTGTAAATGACAAATGATTTTCTCTTCCTACCCTTTATTAAAGACAAAGATCATGTGGGGAAAACAAATACTTACATTTGCACCCTGCCATTGGTTTAATCCCTGCAACCTGTACACATCCTCATGTTTTGATCTGATCCCTACGATTTTATTTTATTTGGCTACATTAACTTGAAATTTATGCAGAGGACAATTGGTGTCCAAACAATTATATATGCTCTGGAAATTATGAAGGGGTTTGGACACTGAATATTGTTTTCTTACAGGTAAATAAGTCTCCCAATTTTCTTACTTAAGAGAAGACTTAATTGAAAGACTAAATATGTTGGACTTTTGCCCTTTTATCTGATTTAAGAGTTGGTCTTTTCAAAACTGGAAATAGAAGTCATGGGTATATCCAGACAAATGAATAAGTAAAGCATCATCTACATAAGCTCAATTTTTAATACCTTACAGCATTTGGTCTTACATATCTAAGTTCCCCACAACTCACTAATCAGCCTACATTTTGAATGCTGTTGTACATTAAAAAAAAAAAGAGGAAAAATGAACAACATCTGGCAACCTTAACATTTATAAAACCACAATAATACTCCACTCTGCTTGATTATTCCATAGCTGTATTAAAAACCCAAGGCCACAAGGAGAAAAATGTAATTTGCAGAAGAAAGCCCTGCAGTCTGGCGTCTGTGCCATTTGTCAAATTTAGAAAAATATTTGTTCATTAAGATATGTTAGCTTGCAACTCAGTGTGAGGCAATGTTCTGGAATATTATTCTGTCTTTACCTGCAGTTTTCAGGACATCATGATATCTAAACCACTTCACCTTTAAGTAAATATCTGGTTATGAAGAATTGAAACATTGCTCTCGTTGACTGTCCAACAACAATATGCTAAAAACTGCTGCTGATAAGAACTAGACATCATTAGAACATTAAAAAAACATGGTTTTTACACATGTAGAATTAAGGTTGGTTTTGGACACTTAATTGAGCTCGCAAAAATTAATTTTCTTTTAGTAATGGGTAAATAGATTTGGGAACTCTTTCTTAATATATTTTCCTATCTGGATAAGTCCTCTTTCTTCTAAAACCTTTTTCAAGGATAATTACATGTACCTTTGCTGTGGAGAACTATTTATACAGTATCACGTGAATTAAGTTTTTAGGAATACTTGTTAAAGATCCTGATTTTGTTAGAACTACAACAGTGTTTCCTCACAATTGCAATAGACCTGTAACATTTCTAGACGTCCTTCACACAGGCTGGTTGGTATCAGAAAGCACAGTACTGACTTCTCAAAGTATTTCAGTGGGAGCCGCTTGCCTCAAGGCTCAGAGGACTTTCCTGTAGGAAATTCTGTTGTGACACCTATATCAGAAAAGACAGCACAGGTTTGTTGGCAGTATCCCAGCTACCTTCCTAGGATGCTAGGAGGCGAGAAGAAATTCTTTTGACACTCAACCCTCCAGGTTGTAGAAACACTATACAAAGAAAAGTTATTTGGCCGGGTAACAAGATGCTAATGGTTGTGGATGGGTATGCACAAGGTAGCAGGACATGGAAGTGTTTCAACAGGACATGGGACAAGGCCAAAGAAGAAGAAAGAAATCTACTTCAGTTCTCTGCATTTAATTGGCGTAGAAGACTAACCCTGGAGAGTATCAAACACACCATTAAGCAGCCACCTCCTGTGAAATCCATGGCAGAAGCAACCTCCTTTCACATTTTCCTCCTAAGTTCACTTACTCTAGTTTAGCTTAAACCTTTGGCTTTTATGTAACACAAAGCCATGTTCAGTCCTCTATATGTAATATCCTGTTTTACTTGGTAGCCTGTATTCCCCTCTGCACTAACATTACCAGGTACCATACCAAGACGACTTCATCACTGCATTCACATTTCAGAAGTTTTTAAGTTAACAAAATTGTCTATAACTTTTCTAACATTCGCTTTTCTTCTGAGTAGCAACTCCAGGCATCGCTCGAGGCTATGCCTACTTCAAGAAGTAGATACGACTGAGACAAGATAATGCCAACCCTTAAAGGAACTTTTCCATGCAAGTAGATTTTAACACACTCAGTTGACTTTTATTCTGTTTTCCTCTAGCTTGGTATCGTAACTGTGTCAATATGCAAATATGTATTACATAAGGTTGCCTCTTGGGCTAGAAAAGCAGCATATCTGCATGTAAATGTTCATTAAAAAGAATCCGGTACAATATTCTAACATACATAAAAGGGAATCGGCCTCATATACAGAAGTTAAAGAACTACATCTCTATGCTGAGAGCCCCATGTGGACTGCACCTCTCTCATGCCTTCGAAATAAATACCCTTCTTCAAAAAAATGAAGAGAAAAACACATGAATAATACAATAATGTATAATACACAATGCAGCAACAGAAAATGCTATTATTAGTACTTCATAATCACTATATTTCTCTGACACTTAAAACTGCAAAGATGCATTCTTAAAGGAATTATGACTCAAATTCCAAACTATTAAAAAACAATCGAGCAATTCAACAATATTTTTCACGTGAGCCTACAGTATTCCACACCTGTGCTTGTGTGTTCCCTGCCTAAACTGCCTTCTTCCCTGTACAGTGACATTCCTGGCATACCTTTACAACCCAAGGCATCACACATGTCAGGATCTACATTTATATTCCTATTTTCTAACTTTGTCCCTCCTTTGGAAAGTGTTATCCTGTACGTGTCTGAGGGATTCATGAATCAGGAAATTGTCATTTGCAGGGAACACATTGCTTCTGTGTCGAAGCAAGAAGCTGAAAGTACAGTGAGCTCTGTTACTGGAAACATGAAAATTGGATTCCTCCCCCGCTCTGTAGCATCCTCAGTCTCCGGGAGGCTGGCATGGCTTAGGAGCACCTCACATCAGTGCTGCAGCTATCTAACAGCCACCTTGTCAACATGTTTATTAAGCTACTGTCCTATCTGTGGTGCTCCCAATTTTGTATAATGTTTGAATTACTTCTGCAGTCTGTTCGTGTTACAAGTACTTCTATGCTGTAGTATTTTTTAGGAAATATTTTAGTGCTACTATTGTATAAGGTAAATTTATCCAAAGCTTAGAATGAAAGGCCTCCTTTGCAGCAAAGAATAAATGGGAATACACAACACGTATCTTTGGGAGGCACTGAGTTGAAGATATCAACCTGTCTCATTAGAGTTTTATCATGTCATTTTGTCACAAGTTAGAAGTGGGAACACTGAAGAGCTGAACTGTCCCAAGTGGCTTTTAAAAGCCACTTTGACTTAGAACATCTCATGGAGCTGTTAGATGAGTGGAAAGGCTGCAAACCCAATGTTTTCCTGGGCACAGGCTCTGTAATTACATCCAGCTTGTGTGTACAGTGGTAAAAAGGCTAAGAAACACTTTATTACCTTCCCTGTTCCAAGCACTCATACATAAACACAGGCTGAGTCTGATTCTTGCTTTGTAAAGTACTAAGAGTTACTGAGACAAAAACCATTGCCAAGTCAAAGGGGCAGAAATAGGAGACTTCCTTCAAGGAAACCAAAACCCAACCAGGTCTGCAAACTCATAACAATGCAGCAGTGTTTAGAAAATGTCAGTAAAGATACATGCAAAAACAAAACTAAAAGGGCTGAAGTGAAATAGACTTTACTGAAGGACCACACAGGCTAGACTCTGCATTTTGATGGAACCGTTGGCCGTAAACAACAGTTAACACTATCCTAGTAAGTACCGTAAAAATACATGCATATGAACATAAAGGAGGGGGTCATCCCCAACCCCAGAAAAAACAAAGCACCTGAATGTATTCCAGTGGTCACAAGCACGGTAAATACGAGTCCCGGAGCAGCTCTCTGGGAGGATGCACCCTGAGCGGTGAGATGTTCATATACACTCAGCCTCTGCAGCTCCTCAGGCACACCCCAAACTCCCCCTGCAACCTCACTGTACGTATCACTGGAGATCACCGATTAAATCAACTTCCAGCATCAGAAATGCAATTATAAAATAGATAAACACCTGTAAAACACATACTAGGAGAAAGAGCGGAAGAGAGCCTAATGATAATAAATACTAAGTGGATGGTAATTTAACTGTAACTTTCCTCCCAAGTTTTTTTTGTTTTGATTTTTGGATGAAATGGCATACATATGTGGCAGCCTGCCAGCTTAATCAGAATAAATAAAATTAAAATCTATAGCGCACTGATCAGACTGTTGTTCCCTTCACTAACCCAAATGTATTCATGACCTCGTTCATTATAACTATTTGACACATCATTAAATAAGGAAAATAACACTACATTGTTAACATTTTTTGTAGGATCATCAGTGCACTTGGAATAAGGTCGATGGTTGAAGAAATGCAATTAACATAATACCAACATTTAAAGAGCCCATTGGTAAACTAGCAAGCGAGCTGTTAAAAACCAGCAGAATACAGGACAAAAAGAAATGGATTTTTTTTTTCTGAAAACAAATGTAAAAATATCTATATTTTTCTAAATATCCAGATTTTGAAATGTTTAACCACTCTAAATGGCAGAGTGTGAATATATGGTACAATGCATAGAACTATGCATATAAACATATACCTAGCTACAGACATTCTCTACATAACTTTAATATCAAGTGTATCAAGAAAGATTCCATATAAATAACAATGAATATCAGGAAAAGAGAACAGGAAATCACCAAACTGTCATATTTGTTCTACTCGGTAATGGCAAAATTCCTGAGCACTTCCATCTGAGCTGCATATTCAGGAATGATACCTTCTTTGAAAAAAAATTTTCACGGACTTTATCGAGAAAAATGTTTCAAGTGTGTGCTGCGTTACCATGAACAGATATATCCGAAGTCGCACTTATATTATCTGTGTTCTGCAGAGTTACCACATGTCGATATTTCAGACTCATTGGTAACTCAGAAACTGCAGTAAGAAGTTTTCTGAGAAAGGATCACAAAAACAGTGGCAGATGCTCAGCTGGTGTTGATTGTCAATAGTCATGAGGGTTTACACCTGTTGAGGATCTGCCAAGAGACATTTTTCAGCCCAGAAAGGTGATGGAAAGAATGTCAGGTTAACACTGGGTACTTGTTTTCAGTTGCTTTTACCATCATGGCAACGCTGGACAGCATTAGAAACTCCATCACGTGAAAAATGGCATTATCAACAGAAAATCAATTCCAGTTTAGAAAGGCTGGAAGTATTTTAGTACTTAAACTACAGGAAGGCAAAAAATCAAATCAAATCTGGAAAAGAAAACAAAGTATTTCAACAAAGAAAGGCCCTTCTTAAAAAGGCAAATTAATTACAAGCATATTTCCAAAAAAACAAGGGAAAACAACTTTGCTTTCAAGCTGTCTGCCTTAACTTCAACTTTGGTGGACTAGAAAGTGTTTATGGCTCTATTATTACCTAAATCCACTTCAAGTATATATTTAAGCTATATGCAAACTAATCCAAAGTGCTAACTTGTAAATGATCTAAAGTATGCAGAAAAACAATTTTTGGTAGCATGAGAACAATGTTTCAGTTTAGTTCATTTTATAATTTGTCTTTATACTGTATGCTCTTTTAAAATCAGACCTCAGTATGGATGAAACAGAGTTTTTTTGAAGACAACAGAAACACTTTACAGTTCTACTTGTATATTCCCCTGAGACAATTCTCTTAACACAGTTTTCAGCCAAATAACATAACTGAGAAGACTGGGGGAAACCAAGAATTAACTTTGTTTGATGAAGCTTTAATGAATTGTAGAAACCAGTATTAATAAATTTTAAATCACTTCACAAATGATAAGATGCTGCATTAGCAGATAAGGAGTGTGTCACCTACCAATTAAATGCAGCCATTAAATAGCACAAAGCAGCTTCACCCAACAATTTATGGCATAAAGTGAGGAATACAAAATCCAATTAAAATTTCAGGGGGAATTTAGCAGGGCAGAATTTAATTAGCAAAGATAGAATTTTGCCAGGAGACTGTGGCTAACACCTGTTCTCAAGTGTAAAGTGACAAGGAATATGTAGTAACAAACGTTTGGATCATAATTTATGTTACATTTGCTAGACAGCTCCTCTAGTCGCATTTAGAGCCTTGTTTCGCTTCGACTGAGAGCAGCATCACTACCGCGATTACCCATGCTGCCTACAGAAGTCTCCGTCTCATTTCAAAATCCTAATCCAACCTAATCAATACTGTCGAAACACTGAAAGATGTTTATTTTCATGTTTCTCCACACAGTTTAAATCCCACTTACTAGCGTATTTTCCCTGCTCTCTGTGAATAGCTACAATGCTCTCTAGAAGCTGTAGTGAGCGGCCACGGGGATACGATGGTTGTGCTTATAGCACATGGCAAGCGGGCAAGAAGGTGTCACAAACTATCCTAAGTTCTTGTTCCCTTTGGAAGAAAACGAGGTCAAGCAGGCGGGGAGGATGATCAGTGGATGAAATTGGCTTCCTCACTGGGATATAACTGCGATGCCCTATGGGAGAGCATGGTCAAAAGGACCTTCTCAGCATTGCACAACCACAATGAGTCAGTTGCGTTTTATTTTTAAAGTTGACTTGATCTGAGACTTTCTTCAATCCCACTACATATCTTTTGCATGCTCAAAACAGTAATTAGAACATTGAGTTATTAATACTTAGAGGTATCAAAACACCTCCCGAACTAGAGATCACTAATTTTTATAAGTGTTCCCAACAGTGAAATGAAACAAATCCTGAATGGAATCATCATCACTTTCTTTTCTATTGCTTTGGTATTTTTTACCTGCTTAGGAGAAAGCTGATATTTGCTTTGATATGTATGCAAAATATCCATGGAAACATACCCTTCATTCGGAATTCTAGAAGTGATTTCTAAAAAAGTCTAAGAATTGCATTTTCTAAATCTCGTAAATTGTTGCAGTTACCAACGTTATGAATTAAAATCCAAATTCGGTTCTATTATCTTAAATGATTGCACTTAATGCTTTTCCTCTAGATCCACTGGCAACTTCATCAGCATTAACAGCAAGTCACTGGACTACCCCACTGATGAAAAGATGAAGTCACTGATTCAGCCATTCATTATATCCATCAGCATTAGGAGTTAAAATCCTATCCTATTAATGATGAAAGGAAAGGAAAAGATATCAGAAACGCAGCATTAATAAAGCCTACTGTTAGTAAATCCACATGTAGCTGCAGTGCAGGACAAATAAAGCATCAAGATTAAAGCTTCGAGCTTTGATAATTACATAAATAATGAGAGAGAAACTAATATCGAAAACCTCACTTAGAAATTCTGGCAATGTCTTTCAAAGTGGAAATGCAAAGAGTGTTTCAAAAATGTTCATCTTTGCCTCCAGGCTGGCCCTTGAACAACAGAAAAAAGGAACACCATTACCTTCATTCTCTTTTAGCATTTTTAATTCAATATTGAAAATATAAATTTTCATCATAAAATGAAGGTGTATGCTCTATATTTCCTACAATTACTTTTATTGAAAGGAAAATAAAATTTTGTGATTTGGGAAACTGTGAATTAGGTCTATATAATATATTACTAATTCCTCAAACCAACTGCTAGGACTTAAGGCTTTAATAATAATAAAAAAATACATATTGAAAGATGAAAAAAAGAATTGAGAAATTATGTGACCAGATCACTCATGTACAGTTGAACATGGCATTGCCAGATTACTAAAGTCTCTTTTTTTGAAAAATCGAAGGGGAGAAATATCTGATAATAGATAATCATCTGCTTTAATTAAAATATTCTTGCTGCACAGAACAGCACTGTTGAAATAGAAGGGGATGACCATACTGTGTATCATGAGGAAGGGCAGAAGCAGTTAATCCTTCAACTGAAATGTACTAAGTCCCATATGTTAATTATGACAGTGAAAATTCAGTGAACATCTGTAGAAAAAGTTTCATAATTATTCATGCACTGAGAAAACTTGAGGCACTTTATATTCTTCTAGCAAACAAAAGGATACTGAAGTTGTCAAACTATCTGGCTTTGCCTTACGTAAGTTTATGCAAAATGCATTATGGTCTGACATCTTAATGAGAAAAGTGGATATAGTGTCAAAATGAGAAGGAATGACTACAGACAAGCCTGTCTATGGCAAATCTTTGACTTACTGTCTAAAACATGACACTAATTATTTTCTTCATGTTTTTTTCTTGGTGGTATAAATAGGGAGAAATAATGCAGTAGGTTATTGCAGAGGGGAGAAAGAACACAAACAGGCAATAATAGAGGAAAATGTTTAGAGTAACATATATAGTTTGGCTGGATCACTGGTACAGACAATCTGGAATGAAAACGAGACCGTTTTGGAAGTCCATCTCACAAAACCATCCAAATAGTAGAGATTACCATCTCTTCTGTAGTGGGTTTATTAAATATATGCAGCTTTAACAAATCCAATTTATTTTGTAAACATGTTTGCTTTGAAAAATTACTTTTACACTGGCACAAAAGTCTCCAGGGCATGATGTGTGCTGTACGAATGCTACTGGGTTGCGCACTGCAGATTCTCCTCCCAACCCACCTCTCACCTAGAGCGTTTGGTCACCCCGGCTCAGCTCTCAGTCGGCAAGTGACATTAATTATCTGCTGTAAAGAGGCTATGAGCTGTTGATTTAAAAAATGACTCAATTCCTGTTTATGCACCTAGTATCAATTATAACCTGAATCTATAAAATCAGATATTTTAACTCTTCCCACAACAGCACTGCATTTAAAACTCTGCAATAGGTAGGAATTAACATTTTTAAGAGAGTAACATGTGACTTAAGATACATTAAAGGGAGTTTCAGTTCTAACAGCTTGATTGCTAAGGAACTTCTGAAAAATAGGTTCTGTCTGAGATGGTATCTCAAAAGCTCTGTGGTGTATGATCTGTGAAACTTGGTCCTTGGGACAATGCTTCTGAACTGAAACCTTTGCACTGCCCAGCAGTCACCGTGAGAAACCTGTCTTCCCACAAAAGCAGACACACAATGAAGAAATAACGAACGAAGCACTGTCGAGTTTTGAGTAAAGACGAGTATCTAGCACTGGCAGTCCTTATTCTGAAAAGCTCCTCTCTAGACTTATTTTCCATTTGTCTGTTGCAGTCACCCTCTTTTGCAAGTTGCAGTTTTGAGTCCAAGTTTGCTCCAAACCTGACAACAGACACAACGAATAAAGAATTACAGTATAGGCTCGAATCTCTGCTTTCCGTAACCGCCTTGTCTCGCGCACAGAAGACTGAAGCCCATGTCACGCTGATGACTGTCACCACCCTTGCCACCGTGCCTCCACTCTGTAACCACCACAGTCACAAGTGCTACGACAGTAAAACAAGACCAAGATTACTACTGGTAACAGATATAAGAAATGCTAGTGTGTGCAACACACCACTCTGTTCTGGGAGTGAATGCAACCAGGAATACATGTTGTTGCCATGGAAGAAACATGCTTCTGGTGCTTAGGCTGGGACTCACCGTCACATGAAATCTTTTATACATTTCACTGTGTAATGACTGAGGAATATCTACAGATTGATACAGGCATAACCAGAGAGAAACATAAAAAATATATATATTTTTAAGTTAAAAGTAAGAACATACTTACTCTAACTTTCCTTTATCCTAAATTCAATTAATATAAAATGAAAATTCCTGGAAAATTCTCTCTCATTTAGTGAATTTTACTTATTTTAATGTTTCTTACATGCTTTCTGGTTTTGTTGAAGATGGCTGGTGTTGATGCTACCTGACAATGAACTTTTTATGCTTTTAATTGCATGTAGCGACAATAGCAAAATCAGAAGAAAAAAAAAATCTGCCAGTACTTTGCTTTGGCTGGTCAATACTTTAAACAGCAAATAAACGCCTCTGTGGGAACACGGAAGAACATTTTGAGTCACACACAGAGATCACTCTTGATTTAGATACAAGGCACCACTTTATAACTGAGCCTTTAAAGACAGCCTTTCCACCCCTTCCATTGATTTTCTGTACATAACTTTCATAACTTAAAGCAAGATTTCTGTATTAGTACACAGACTATTTGTACTTTAAAAATAGGCAACTGACACTTTAGAAGAAACAAAAATGCTACCTGATGTTAGCTTATATACTTATATGTAGATATATATATTCTGCATATCTTTAACACAGACCAATTTAAAGGATTTCAACTTATATATACAGGTTTTTTTCCCATTGAGTATTTACAAATTCCTCTTGTTTTCCTAAGACATATAATGAACTACAGGAATAGTTTAAGAATTTGCAGTCACTGAGAAATCAAGAGTCCTGTGACACTGACGCCTCCCCCCCAACCTAATGCTGTGCTTGAAAAACAAAACAAGCCAAACAACCAAACACCAACCTACAACTCAATTAATAGAAGAGAGTACTAATTCCAACCGTTTCTTTTCTGTCTAGGAATAACCACTACTAAGCTGGATCAGCTGTTCTTCGAGATTGGAGAAGTCCCACCTCATTGGCATTTAGACAGCTTTGATCAATTTGCAATGCTGAGAAGTCACTTTAACACATTATTTTTTCACATAATACTGTTCCCTCTTCCTCCTAATAATGAATTCCTTTAATAAGGTTTATAACTGAAATGGGGCAAAACAGCTGGAAGAAAATTGAAAAATGTGCAAGGAATAAGCTTGCACACATTACTTTGGCTTTATCCATCACATACTTATCAAAACCATCAGATTTAAGCAATAAAAAATGGATTGATTCAAGATGCAACTGTGCTGATCAGCACTCTGCTCCTTTTGGCTTTACTCTTGTGGCTCTTAACATCCGTGGCTTTCACACCGTGAAGAAGCCAACTATGTCCAATTTAGCCTCTCTCTGAAATCATATTTAAGTATCAGTTATTTCAAGTAAATATGCTCTGCACATTCCACATCGATTTTATACTTCACACAGTAAAAAGCAGATAATAGCATAATCCCATCATTTAAATTTGTAATCCAGTCTCAAACAGAAAATCTTAGACAGTATCTTATCTCCTCTATATCTTTAGTCTTGAATTTTCTGACCTCTCGCCTTTGCTGTCAACGTTTACACTACAGGAGAAGGGAAAAAAACCCCAACAAGCAAAAACCCCCACAACAGCAAGCAAATCAACAAAAAGACCCAAAGCACCAACAAACAGCTCTCAAGCACATCCTACAAACCAGCTGAAAGCCCTGGCTGCTTGCAAAAATGACAAAGTAATTACAGCATCCAAACCAGCATGACCTTGTTGCTCAAGTTTTGCTGGAAACTCTGTCCTGAGGGTTCCTTATTGAAATATCGCAGATCCTTGTGTCTCCTTGAGCTCTGCTGCTGTTAATAACACGCAACAAGACTTGTTGTGGTGTCTGTTTGGGGTTTTTTTGGTGGCTTTTCTAAGGTTCTGCAGAGGAACAACTGTTTATTGTGACATCCTCACACTTGATACTCTACAGAAAAGACAAAAAATTCTACGTCCTTGTTGAAGACTGGTTGTGACACAAAAGCAACTTTTCCTCCCCAACGCACTCATATTCTTATCTGCAAATGCTCTCAATATTCAAAGTGTTCAGTTGTAGTCAATTTCAACTTCCTCTACAGTAAAAAATAAAATATACCAATTGAACCACTTCAGATAGAAAGAGGCTGGCTTAAGTGTTTCTGAAAATTACACTGCCTTAACTAGCAAAATTCAAAGTATTTCTCTGGTTTGTAAGAGGAAAAAAATACATAAATACAAATTGAAATAATACAAATGCAAAAATACATAAATAACATCGAATTCCTCTTTTTTTGAGGTTGTATGTGAGTACAGATAGGATATAAAAATATTTTTTAAGTAAATGTATCAAAAATATAACATCTGTTAATTGTGTTCAAGCAAGACAGATGGCATATAGCTAGTAATCTTCAGGGAGAGACAAATCAGATTAGTCTGCTCTTATATGCTGCCTGATGCTATCAATTTCTGCTTGGAATCTGTAAGAAAAGCAAGAAACAATCATTGCAAAAATAATGTGTATCAGACGACAGTATTACCTTTTCACATGGTTTGCACTAATGGGGCCAACGGGTATACAGTGTGCTTTCTCTTGGGGAATCATTAGATGCCTGAATCATAAAACATTATGTGGAAGAAGAGAAAAGCTTTATGAAAATGGCTTTATTTAACGAGGTAATTAGATGTAAAAGGTATAATGCTGATAGCAATTATTGCTGATAACCGAAAAATACAATGGACTTCAGTAATTACTCCACAGTAGTATTATACCATACCCTATTAGAAGCTACATTATATCTCACTTATACTTACTGTGAGCAGCTTCTTCCTAATATCCTATATTACTAACAGCGAAGTCATTCCAGATTACAACAGTTTCAACTCTTACAGTAGGTTTGTTAGCCAGAGAAACATTGAAATTGTAGAAAAAGAAACTATAGCACAGATAGATGTCACCACAGGTCACAGAAATGACCAAATTAGTAGCAAATGTAGAATCAGAAATCTGTTTCCCAGCCTGGTGCTATCAAACACCAGATGCTCACCCTTACTGCGACAACTCTCATAAATGAATTTTCCTTGAGAGATATACAATTTTGTCAACCTAGTAACAGAAATCAGTGACCTGATCCATAAAAAGAAATGCATCTTCTCTTACACCTTAAAGTGGCACTCATTAAATGGAAACTTTCAGCAGGTATAGTCTCCAGAGGCTGGTGCTAGAGTGCACTCCTTTGAAGTGGTTTACATACCCAAGGTACTCGATATTTCCTGTTCCTTTTCCTTGTAACAATTGTACTCACATCAATTAGCATTTAGTCACCAATTTCATCTACAAAATACCAATTTAGCCAAAGTAATATCATTCATACTAGTATGGCAGGAGGTCACCAGGTTGGCTTCTAATCCATGAATGACACAGGGCTAAGCTGCAAAGGCTCTGCTCACCAGCTAAGAAAGCGTTCAGTGACAGGCCTTGTGTACATAGCCTGGAAATTAAGAAAATATCTAGGAGAAAGTGGATGCAATGTTAGAGACGATAAGCCTTGCTTCCAATGTTATGATATTAGCTCTTCTACCCCAGATCACCCATCATACTAAAGGTAACTTTGGAATTTATAATTTTCTCTGAGGGAAACTACAGATATAAATACTAACAACATATAAGAGGGGTTATTTCTGTTTGTTTGTGGTTTTTTCCTGCAATACAAGAAGATGACTGAAGTACAGTCCTTCAGATCATGATTATACCCAACCTGAAACCACTCTCATTTTGAATAAACTACCATGATTAAAGCTTCTTTTCATTCAAATATATTTATATATAGACAGGTACTCATAGGCAAGCATTAAGACCCATGGTCAATTGTCCAGATTAGAGAGTTACTGTTTGGATATTAAACACACATTCTATAGACATAGAAAAGGAGGATTTGAGGAAATTTCCAGTTTCACCAGCAGAAGAAACAAGATAGAATATACCTTAAATTAAGATACTACAAAAGCACAAAATTAACCTACTGAGAATTCTGGGGATATCAACAGTGCAATTTGGGCTAGGGAAAGATTTAGCATCCTTAATTTCTAATTCCTAATCTTGAAACTCAGACTAGACAACTAGACCCCATCTGCAGAAAGTGGAAAGAACGAACAAGCTCCAGAAAAGTATTCGTCTTCTCTTAAAATAAGTGCGATGACCTGATTTCTGGAGGACATAAAACTTTCCCTTGGCAACAGGGAGACCCAATAGTTTATTTAGCTCGATGCCTGAATTTTAGATCATTATCCTTAGGTGAGCTAAACTCATAAGGTAAATGCTACTCTGAGACTGTTATGTTATCTCTCTCAGCCTAGAATTGTTCTGGAGAATCACAAAGCAAGATGACACTCTCCTGAATTGAAGGTTGTAATGTCTTTTAATAACGGTCTCATACCATAGGGAAAAAAATGTCAAAAAAAAGGTTATGCAACTGTAGACAAACCACAGTCACGAAACAATGTGCTCAATTTGCCTGTGAAACCATGCCATTTTCATAGCCACAATACACTGTGGACACTAGTGGTCTCAAGAAACGGAAAGTATCACAGATACATGGGGTATTTTGCTGGCATGTACCTGAATAACATTAAAAGGACTAATATCCTCAAACATCTCTCTTCTCCTATTATATGAAGACTATAACATGGATAATAAATCCAACAGCAGATCCCTCTGGTTGAACTTTATGACCTTAATTCACAGTCCTGTACACTGGTGTTATGATAATGTCTGTAGTAAGGCAATCATATGCCATTTTCCCTACCACACAAAGCAAGCCAACAGTGACTTGTAAACATTGTTCTCTCAAATACAGACAATTTTTCAACAACTGAAGTAATTGTGAACATGGATATATTTTGTTATAACCTTATCCTTTCATATCACAGAATCTACAAAACTGGGCAGTGATTTCTCTCCCACTATCATTAGTTAAAAAAAAAAAAGGCAAGCTAGAGAAAAGTAAGACTATGTGAAAGAAGTGTCATATTCAGGTGCATACGTCTTCCAGGGTATCCAGAAAAGCACTCATAACAAACGTGATCTGAATACATGTGCAGTAATAGCTTCAATCCTTATTTAAAAGCACTATCCTGACACACAGTAATGCGTCAGACTGGATTTCCTCTGTCCTCCTATAACGTCTTTGAAATAATTATGAAATGCAAAACCTAACGTTTAAAAAGAGGCTGGAACATGTCCATCTAGACAGCTACAATAGCAGCCAGAATCAAGAGCGCTCGATCATTTCTTCCAGCTCCCGGCCCTAACAGCGCCGAGGACTGACGAGGACTTTCCCTCTTGGGCAGCGACGCTTCCCAGTGGAAGGGCTGTTGCGTCTCCCCAGGGAGCACCGGGACGGCTGGGCTGTGCCCACCCTGCGCCCACCCAGCAGAGCTGCTGGAAACGCCTCTTGGCAGCCCCTGCAAACGCTGCCTTGCTGCGGCAGCAGCGGCAGCCAACGGCTCCCCTCCCAACGTCTGGCGCAAGTTCACCTTTTGAGAAAAAAAATCCAGTAAGGAGATTTCTGCCCTCCTGTCCCAGCGTTTGATTAATTAGCGTGAATATAGCCATTAAGTATACTAGAAAGGATTTTAACTACAGCGCCTACGGAATTTTAACAAAATCAGATACATTTTTATGGGGCACTAGAGATATATTACAGCCTGTCACATTAAAGGTGCGAAAAAAATGTAAAAAACATGCAAAAACCAGTTGAATTTAAAAACTTTCCATAACACAGAAAAATATTTACACTGAGGACCAATATGAATACCAGAAACTCATTGTGACCCAATCATTTTTTCCATGCAATAGCATTTCCATAAAACTAAGCAGCACAGTATTCAAACCTCTAGTTTATAAACTGCAACACATTGAAATGATTTAGGATTTTCCTTCAATGTTGTAGACAGAGCTTTGTAAATTCCGGTTCCACTGGAAAAGACCTTCACTTGATTACTCCTATACGACGTTATTTCCATCAGAGCTTCCTCTGACCAAAGTTCGTTCAGCTTGCCAATTCCATGGCTTATATAGTATTTCTATAGTGTCTCTTTGCTGGGCTATACATGCTAATGTCAGCGCAGCAATCCGTAACAGAAGACAGCAACAACACAGATTGCCATACGGTAGGCTGCCAGTCTTCAGCATACTCCAAACTAGATGCATCACCTATCTTTTCATAAATTCATACAGAAGAAAAAAAAGTTTTGTTTCCGGTGCTAATATTGTTTTTGAGTAAAACTTGCTCTTTGCCTTGTTCCAGAAAGACTGGAACTTTCATTATTCTAATAAATTAACAAGAAAAGACATCTTTGTTGCAATCATGTTACATAAACATCTCACCGATAGAGATATATCATTAGATTATATTTTAAGCTCCCATATGTCACTAGAATTCATGCTGAAACCACCTTACAATGCAATCTTTATGACAGATTTCTGTGGATTAACCAGTTTCCACTTTTCTCTGACATTTTGTTAAAACTTTAATACTCTAAGCACCGTCATTTGACATGCTTTCTGCCACTACTTTTGCCAAGCATGAGCATATGTTACAAAACAGTAAATGCTGCTCTTTGATTTACGACTTTTAGAAAGAAAAATATTTTGTACTGACACTGTATATTGTTTTAAAAGTACTAAGCTGAATAATACTTTATTTTATACACATGAATCTGCTTCCACATGTTTTGTTACTTCTATCACAATCCGTTTAGATAGAATATGCTAATAATATGAAAGTCACTGGCTGTTTGAATATGCCATCACTACCTTTCCCTATCACAACAGAAAGCTGTTAAGGTGAATCACAGGAAAGAGAACTCCTCATAACTAAGGAGCAGGACAGAGTACAACACATATGAGAAAGGAATAAAATTATGATGTCTGAAGACAGGATGGACAAAAAAACCCCACCACACACAACGAAACAAAACATCATTTCCAAGGCAAAACATTGGAAGTGAAACAGGCTTAACAGAAATATATTAGTTCCTCAACAGCAACCCAGAACGTGGCCAATTTGATGAACACCCAAAAGCCAGGAATGCTGACAAACCGAAATTGCTTGAACCCCAGCAATGCCACTGTTAGCTCCAGAGGACATTAAACAACAGTCTTCCAACAAGCCCACATTTACCGGATTATAACATCACATGCTTTCATGGGCTTTTTATTTTACTGCCACAAGCAACACAAACAACAAATGACACACACACAGTACTGAATACAGATCATGTCTGCAGCTAGTAACTTATCCCTCAGAAAATAAAATATATATATAATCAAAACCACGAGTATCCATTCTCTTTTGAGCTATTTTCATAGCACAGAAATTACACACACAAGGTAACTGAGACATGATACCTACTTCCCAGGGTTATTCTAGAGGAAAACTCAGCACAACTTTACAAAGTCAGACCCTATAAAGCTCAACCTGTTCTGCAGCTGCAAATATCGAAAAATTGTCATCTTTATGCATACTTAAATGCTATCAGAAACAAACAGCAATAAATTTGTTATTTACTGATCTTTGTATGGAACTCAAGAGGAAGTGTACGCCATCACATGTAGAAAGTGTAGATAACCTTCTGCAAGAAAATAAATCAAAAAACCCTTTAATCTCTGGAGATCTGAAAAGGGAGAGGAGAGCAATGGTATAGGTTACACTCAGAGATACTTACTCTAGCTCTTCTTCAGACTGCTATGAGGGGAAAGCAAATATAGTCCTGGAGTAAGACATGTTGACTTCTTGAACTGTATTTCCAGCCTTACTTTTGTTTTTTTCATCAACTGTTTATACAATGATAATTTCATGCTTGTGTATCCATTTGCCATTCATGCAAAAACTATTAATCTGCAAGGTTAGGCGGAACTGTATTTCCACCATCCCTGTCAAACAAGATTTTTTTGCTTGTCTTGAAAGCCCTCCTGCAGGTGGGCTGCAATGGGTCAAGGAGCCACGGTCTATCTCTGCATCTCACTTTGGTTATCATTATCCTTTCTCATCCCCACCGTCTTCACTTTGAACTATCACTGCTGCAATTTAAGCTCATTACTTCTTGTACTAACCAATAAAATAGAGAACAGATTATCCTCTTCCTCTTTGCAATACATTTTGTTAATTTGAAGACTCATCCCATCTCTTCCTTAGATTCCTCTTTACCAGAACAACCCCCATTCAATCTACCAAATCATGTTTTCCAGGTCTTGGATTAACTTCAATGCTATCCTTCAGATATTCTCTAACTGACACAAATCTTCCCTGATGTCCTTGGACAAATAGCAGATCCATTTATAGGCCCTGATGTCACCCTTACCATTGTCACTACACGCTGATAAGGAATCAGTGTCACATTGCAATCCAAGATATCGCCCCAAGGCTGCTGTTTTTATTTTGTTTTGAATCCCACACCCCTACCCTGGACTGCCATCTATCCAGTTATTTCTTAGCTCTGAGGTGCCATTCTTAGGTGTAAAATCTGGAATTTCATTTTTTCAGACCACTTCTCCAGCTAGATGAGAACCTTTAAAACCTAACTCTATCCTTTCAAGCTACTCAAATGTTTAGACAAGTTTCATAATTTTCAGATCATTAAATGAAAACACTGAAGATGGACTTGATTCAAGATGTTTCCTTCCAGTAAAATCATTAGTCATGTTCTTCACGTTACTTTCCAAATCTGGTTTTCTCTGTGCTTCCTCACCTTGTTTCTATGAATCTTATGCAAGACAATGTCAGGAACCTTATTAATATCAAAATATAGGACATCTCCTGCCTCCAGCAAACTCCTCTGCTCTTCAGAAATGCTCCAAACACCACCACATGGGATCCACTCATGAAAAAGAGTGTTAGGTTCAAAATGGAAAGGCAGTCACACAAATAGGAAATATTTGCACTGGGGGGGAAGAGAGATAAACACAGCTGACAAGCTGTGCAGACTAGAGTTTTAAAAATAACAACTGGGCAAATAATCCTGTTGCTCATTTAAAATCATTAACATTTCCAGCTCTTACTGTGACTGCCCAGAGGTGGTTTTTCTCTGGAGACGGTGTCTCTAATGGTGCCATTCTGCTGGCAGCAGCCTCGAGGGCTCCTCAGTTGGCAGCAGAGGGTGCAAGGTCTCACGGTGCTGCCAGCTTTGCAAACATTCTAGTGCATGTTTTATTAAAGAAGGCTTGGAATAAGGAGAGCAATCCCCTGTTGACAATTCCAACACAGGAACTCAGAAAACAAATAATCACGGGTTCAGCATGAAACTGTCAGTAGTGAGACAGATCACACTCCCCATAATGTGGCAGGGTAGACACACAGACTGCATTAACTCTTCACATTTGTGTCAGTGCCACTGAGCAGGACATACTGGTAAAAACATAAGGAAAAACCTAGAGTGGGGCATGCCTTACTAATCCACCTAACAGATGCGTACAAGGAAGTACATGTATGCATTTAGTCGTACAAAAGAAAACGGTAGCAGAAAAAACGGCAAAAAAAGATAAGGGCAATCAAAAATCCAAACATTCTAGAATTATTTTTCAGACCAAAAAGGCAACTTGCCAATTTTCTATAGACAGATATGCTTGTAAGAAAACACTCAAGAAAAAGTATGACCATACTTCACAGGACTTTTAACTTGTCCAGGATTATGACAGATCGCCAAGAATTCAGTGATCGGCATGTCTAGAAATAACATGGGAACACGTGAATAGTCAGCTTGGTTTACAATAGATGGATAACAACTGCTAGGCTGGTGCTAGGCTGCCACGCTGACGTTGTGGGGTTTATCACTATACCAAATAGTTAGGCTGCGAGTCCACAAGAAAGCGGACTTTGAGGAGCTTTGAAAAAATGCGGATGCTTTAAGAATGTGTGGAATTTCATGGATATGGACAGGACTTCTTTCATTGCCCAAGAAACCTGTGATAACCCCAGCCTTGTAAGAAAAAACAGTGGTCAAGTCAGCTGTTCCCTCTCATTAGTAGGTTGAAGAATAAGAAGCAAGAATGGGTATTCTCAGAAAACCTGAGGTTCTGAAGCTGGTACTTGGGAAATATTTTAACGATGCAAAAGAATGAGAACGAAAACTGAATTTAAAAAGTAAACTTGGGACTGGGGAAAAAATAGCTACAGTGGAGGGGAAACTCATGCAGGCCACTGAAGTAGGGAAATTCCATAATGTGCAGTAAGATCCTAAAAAGCATCTTTTGTATGTAAACAGCACAGCAGTGAAGCATTAAGTACATGTCAAAACCCCAAACGGAATGGAGTGAAATTCCTCCTTGTTATGAACAAATTCTGACAGAGTGCTGCTGATACAGGACACTCCTCTTCTGCACACAGCCTGCCCTTTTTTCCCCAAATATTACAAAGAGGAAACATGAAAATTGTATTTTCAATTCAGTTTGGAAAAATAAATAAAGAAAAAAAAACACAAACAAGAACGAAACCACTTTGTGTATAATCTACCTTCTTATCTTTGATTCTAAAAACCTGAAAATTCAAATCACCAACATCAAACTTATGTAACACTTGAACTAGCTGGACCAGTCTTTGGGAAGATGCTGTTAATAGCTTTTCTTCATGTTCAGAAAGGGGAATACTGTGTAAGGCATCAACTCCAATAGGCCACCTTTTCTTTCTTAAAATACCCTCAAAGTTACAGAACTTTTTCTTCCCATCCTTCACTATCATCAGTTTCCAGAGGAGTTGTACAGAGCATACAGATAGGTAAAAAATGGATGAGGAATGAACAATAACCCTGTCCTATAGATGAAATATTCAACCATTAGCAAGATTTATGGAGGTACAATCATGCTTTCATAAACCAGCATACCTATCCTTGCAAAACAGAAATTTCTGAGATACCTGATCATACACATCCCAAGGTCTTTCTGCACTAGCTTGAACAACTTAAAATGCAACAACATGTAACTGAGCTGCAGCCACCCAGTAACACCAATATTTTCCTTATCGAAAACAAAGTTACAAATAAATAGAATGTAAATTACATTTAAATGTGTTTAACTAAATTGCTACATTTGTTCTGAAAAACTCATGGTCAGAGGAGACAAGTCCCCCTCAAAGACAATACAAAGCACCAAAACCTGCCTTGTCCAGGTGCAATTCAGAGCAGACTAACCTCACAACTTTGACATCTAACATTAGCCATTGAGAAGAGACTGCACAAGTTCCTCTCTCAACGGGAAAAATCTCAGCCGCTATATTATACCGATAGCAGCAGAACGCTTCCGCAGGTAAAGCTCAGTACACTGATGATGTTTTACCATTCTCATACAATAATTTGGAACACAAATGCATTTATTGAAGGCTCTAGGTATCCCCACATATCAACAATAACAGGTACTATAAGAGGCCAGCAACATTCAGCTCAGATGTACACACACTTTCAGACCACATGTTTTGAGTTGCAACGATGTCTTTAGGTGAGAACATCTCTTCTTACACAAATGTCTTTAAATGGTAAGAACTTTTGGTCAACATTTACTTGGTCAGATTTTAATGAGAGATAAGGACTCAGCACCTCTTTTTGCCGTGTACTCCTCTGTTCATATTGTCCCATTGCAAGTAAAATCAGAACTTTAAATTTCCACATACACTGTAGGATGCACTGTAGAAAATAACACTGAATTACTGTTAGATGCTCCTTTTGGCAGAGAGCTGCAATGCAGCAGGCAGATACTAAGATAACCAAGGGGCTGAAAATAGTCCAGGTTGAAGTACACAGAGCTCCACATAGCTCATCTGCCCTTCTTCGAGTCTGTAAGAACAGATGCACGCTATCTGCTAATTATCTTTCTCTGTGCAACTGATTCTGATCTTTTGCTCAGATATTTTTATTGCATACTTTGATATTTTTATCATGATTGGAAAAAAGTTTAGATAAGAAAAGATCTAAAAGGCTTGCCTACTCATCATCCTCATAATTATTTAAGTCTTACATTTGGAAGCAGTTTGTAATCTTTTTTGAATAACTCACCAGGGACGACAGCGCTCAAACTGATAGCTGATCATATTTCTTCAAAGGTCAGACACTCATGGAATAACCAATATTCATATGCAAATTAGGAAATTTGGAGATACATTTGTCATAACAGAATGATATGCCCTTAATAATAGCACTTAAAACCAGGTATTATCTCCTTTTTAACAGACTGAGTTCATTTTTGGCTGGTCAAGTGGCCTCATATGTTAACTCATGAACATGTGGAACCAACAATGCTGTATTTTCAATCCCAGCTGGAGTCTCCCCAGCGAGCTTTGTTCTACCTTCTGGCTAAAATACTTTCCACAATCATCCAAATCCCTGAAGGGAAAAAGGATTTAAAAAATTAAACACACAAAACCAAAAATACACAAAACAAGCAGCTGCTCTAGGTTGCCTAAATCCCTGTATTTAAGGAAAAAATTCTGCATTCAGAACAACGGTATTTTCCCAGTAAGAGCAAGTGATATAACAAAATTACATTGTTTCTATATAACCTGAGATCCTTTTCAGCTCCAGAGCAGCCACAGTATTAATTCAAGATAATGCTTTTGTATTCCAAGAAGAAACAAACGTACACAAGTGGTCGCAGGAGCCTGAGTCAGTGGGAGGTGCTGGCTTACGCTCAAGCAGGAAAGACAAGTGCAAGAAAACTAGACTCCTTTGCTTTAAAGGAGTCAGATGGCCATGCATAGCCCACTGAAAACAGTATTATGTCTCAAAAAGAAGCAGCACTATGATAAATTCCAGCACGTCTCTTGTCAAGAGTAACTTTTACCACTGTAGTCATCAAATCTCAGCTGAATGCAAGACTAAGAACACTTCACACTAAACGTAGCAAACCAGATACTAAGAGAGAAACTCTGAGCTATTTTCGCAACCAGATTTGAGAAAAGGACAACACTGGATTTACTTAAGGGAAATACAGCTATCTAACCCCTGACGAGATCCTTGAATACTGCTGTACAATGCGAGTAGCTCTATTTTCCTAATCTCATAAGCATAGTCTCAAATCAACGGAGAATATTCAGATTAAGTCATTGTCTTTACCATGTTGGAGTCCATGAAAAAAAATATACCTACATCCTGTGCCCAGCTCTTCTCTGGTTTGTCTCTAGAGAGAATCTCTCTGTAGATATTTAGTACTGGGCCGACTTGGTTTTCCTTAAGCATACTGACCAAGAGATATTGCAGCGGATTTCTTTGCTTCCAAGACAAAATACTAAACGAGTTTTACGTTTCAAAGGCTGCGTCTGGTATGTACCTGGTCTCAGTACTCCACCTGGGAAAGCAGCAATTCTCATCACCACACATGCCTCTTGTCCCCTGCAACAGTATTTCACCCTCAGAATTAGTCTGTGAATCAAACTTGGTTTTGCTGAGCGTCAGCTGTAAAAAAAACCCAAAATTAATGCTGCTGTTCCCCTATGTGTTTCTCTAGGGAATGGTGCAAGACAAATAAGTATTCCTGTTCTTCTGTGCTGATGAAACTAAAACACATTTCAGGACGCTACATAGTTAATTTTCCCTCTGATGTATAGTGCTATGAGAATGATTCAAGAGATTAACCTAAAGAGCATCTACAGTATTTTTCCTACAATAGCACAGGTATAGTCACTAATCTTTTTTATTAAGTTCTTAGAATATTATTCAGATAATGCTAAAAATGTTTATTTCATTCTTATTTGTAGACTTATTTTAACAAAATCTCTCTCTGCATCATAGAACAGAGTTTAAAACAGAACCAGCACTGGCGTATTTAAAAAAAAAAAAAAAAAAGCATCAGGGAATAATTTTTCTGCATCGGTTGGACCTTTCAGAGAATTTGATTAACTCTCTAGTCTGGCTTTTCCTGAAATCGACTGGTGATATGTCATTATTTGTTTATCACATCAGGATATCCCAAAGTACTTTTGAACACTGTACCTGTAACAGTCTCCTCCTGTCCTTTTTTGTTGGATGATTTTTTTTCTTTGCTTTACTGTTGAATTCTGTTAGACATCAAGTTTTCCAAGTACTTCTCTGATGTCTCTTAAAAAGCTAGAATCCTAAATAAAACATTCCAGTTTTTTAAACTGAACTCATCTGTTAACATTATTTTTCTCCCCCTGCAAAATCTCAGTCAACCAACCTTGACCAGATTCTTGGCCTATAGGTACATCATCCTAGAGTGAACATGTTCTGAATAGTCTAAATGAAATTGGAAGTCCTAATACTTGTAAGCATTGTCTATGTCTACAGGAGAATATTTTTCGAAAGCTGAATTGGGGCTTTGTCTCAGCAGGGGATCAAGTGTCATAAAATTTGTTTGTCTAATATGGTATATAGAAACAATTCAAACAATCCTCAAGTGTCGAGAGTCTAATTCTTTTGTTGCCTTCTATCTCCACAGTAAATTGCTGCCAAGCCTTACTAACGGTCTTTTAAAAACAGAAAAGACCACATGGAAAATATTTTTAAAATAGCAAGCCCTCAATGTGAGTTTGCAACACTACCGGGAGAGACTGTTGTACACAATCCCTGTGAAACTGCTATTTGCATTTGCAATATTCTACCTCAAGGTTATATTATACCAGAACTGTGAAGGAAATGGTGGACTAAAAATTATGAAACATTGCTTATGGACACTTCAAAACCAGAACAAGTGAAAAATTGAATGGTGCCAGAGAGGGGCTGACTTTCACTGGTCATAAGACAGTCACAGGATACCCTTATTCAGAGATGGCTGCAGTGAGGTGTAGATGAAGTACTCTGGCTCCAGTTTTGAACTCTGATTCAGTATTCCCAGGCCAAAACTCGAGTTTTAAGCAGACTAGAGAGCTCCCTGTAAAAGCAAGTCATTTTAAGATATGCTTTAAACTATGAGGACATGTTAAGATGCCTGTGCAGATAAGGCCATTAAAACTACGAAAACCATCCTTAAATGATAATTACATCCATGTATTTATGATTTGATGTTACAGCCATGCCATTTGTAACAGGCATAATGATCTAATCTATCAAATATCCTTTTTGTTTTAACTCCGTAAAATCAAAACCAAGTTGGCATCCAGCCACAGAAGTGTCCCTAAGTACAGCTGTAAGGTCAAGTAAGAGCTAGTACATATGCAAACAGGAGCCCACTGTTTAGTTGCAAAAAGATGTATCTTCAAAAAACAGGTGACTAAAAGTGTGTATATACATTGCTCAGTAGCACAAATTGACAGGAACGTGCACAGTAAAAATGCTAATTATATTTTCATCACTTCCAAAATCTCCTATCCAAAATAAAGACTATATATATATATAATATTTTATGTATCTCATTTTTATATCTTTTTTGTATGTAAAAATAGAAAAATCAGCTGCCAGGGATTCCAATCTTGTAGTCATCTTCCCTCAGGCTTTAAAAGTTTCCCACGTTTTACTGTGTTCTGAATTCCTTTATACTTATAATGAAACACACAGATACAACAGTTAAAAACACTGTTTTATTTCTTTAAGAAAGCCAACATATTTAGCAAAGACCTTGTAATTTTATAAGGAAAGTAAGTTTTCCAAACCCATACATTCAATTCCACAGTCTTATCAGCAGTACATGAAGAGACATTGTAAAAGAAAAAAGAGAAGGCTGTGCTGTACATAGCACATTATAGGTTAATATGCACATTTTGGACACAGTGAGGTATAGGTTTTTCTGCCCTTATAGCAAAATGTAAACCCCACTTCTTGAATCCCATCTTCCCATAAATGCATAAAAACAGATATAAGCAAGAGCTAGTTCTTGTTGGTCAGCAAGAGAACAAACTTTGATAGGAACTTAAGTAGGCACTGCAGCAGAAAAGTATCATGCATTACCTAGTAAGACTGTGGATCTTTCTGGAATTGCAGAAAATTGTTCTCGAAACCTGAAAGGAAAACAATACTCTAGTTAGTACATGTATATAGCACCACCAACACCAGGTATGCTACAGCAACATCAGCAACTTACAGTATAAATGCACTGCACTTGCAGCACCTTCATGCTCATCTGCTCCCCTGCACATTCATGTTCGCTCCACGTGATGAATGAGAAGTTCCTTGACATGGATACCATCCCTAGGACAATAATTCTGATAGAACAGGAGTCACCAATGTTACTGATTATATTACTCATTTTGGCTCTGCAAAGAAAAGATGACAGAGAGGGTTCATAGGTAAAAAGAAGAATGTACTCGTGTGTTCTTTGCCCCTTTCCAGAATTTCCACAAAACATAGAACGTGTGTCAGGTAACAGGTTACAAAGGCCCAAACACACACACAAAAAACCCAAACCCAAAGGAATAAAAGGAAAAATCACAAGCAAAAAACTTAACTTACCAGCATTTTCAGTGTCACTCAGGTTGTCTGTGTAACATTTTGGCACAGATCAGTCTTCCAGAAGTGAGCTGTTGAAGTGACTTGGCTGTTCAGGCTGTGCTCGGAAAGAAATTCTTGTTTTCTTGAAGAGCTCCTGATGCACACAGACGAGCTCCCACACAGTAACGTGCAGGTGTCTGCTCTGCTTTTATCAAACGAGCTCTCATAGCAGCCCACAACAGGTCTTTGCCTTGAACAAAGCTGTGTCTGCTAATTGGAACACATACTCAAGTCTAACATACCCTGGTTGTCAATCTAACTGTTTCAGCAAATATGATAAAAGCAGTGATTTTTCCACGAAAATGTTGTATGAGGTTATGCAAAAACCAAATACTTGGATAATCATCTTTTGCACATGAATAAGATACGTGGATTCAGCACAGTACTTGATTCCATTCGTGGTATTTGCAGACTACTACTGCTGCAAGTTATTATTTCCAATATTGCACAGTTTTTCTGGAGCACAGTACCTGTACACGATGTCAGAGCGGAAAGGTATGTTCTTAGACATACGGCTGAATACTGGCTTTCATCAATTCCTTGTTTTTTCTGTTATTCTACCCCATTATTATGTAAGATCATTGCCTGGGCTGAGGGAACATCTCAAATTCTGGCTACAGTAACACATCGTTCACAAGATGGGACGAGCCTGTACGATAGCAAAGGTAAGCAGTGGATTGCTCTGAGGCTGCAGAGTGCAAATATGACATACCACAAGTTCCAAAACTGTAACCGAACTGCATGTATTTCCAATATATTCCTGTAAAGCTGACTATTTGTATCTGTGCTCCATACATTGTGCAGTTACAGAATACAAAGAATTGCCTTTATAGATATATACGAGGAGAAACATGTTACTGAGCCAAAAGTTATAACAAAAATGCATAGATCGTTATTCAATGGAAAAGAACCCTTATTTTCAGAGTTTTAAAATTTTAACAAGAGATTGGGAATGACAAGGTATACAGAGACATGTCAGCCTGTATGGTGAGAATCCTATATATGTAACTGAATCAAGATACAGATCAGATTATACCGCACCAGAAGATCACATATGGAGGAACAACTGTATAGTTTAACTCTTTAACTCAAAGATGCCTTTGCCAGATTACAGGGCTGCTTGTGCAATATATTAACTTGTTCAGAGCATTTTCACAACATTGTCATTCACAGTTACATGACTTGGACTTTTTTACAACACAGGTTGCACGGCACTTACATTCTGTTTCAGATCAGTACTTGATTCTGAGGCAGATGCAGCATGCTAAGACAGGATAAACCAGATCCACAACGTGGCTCCTTTCCACAATTGTAATGAAATTTGTTCACCGGTAGGAGGGTCAGGCACTGGAACAGGTTGCCTAGAGAGGTTTTGCACTCTCCATCCTTGGAGATTTTCAAGACCAGGCTACGCAAAGCCCTGAGCAACACGGTCTGACCCCAGAGCCGACCATGTTTTGAGCAGGTTAGACTTGAGACCTCCTGAGGTCCCTTCCATCCTGAATTATTCTTGAAGTGTGCCTTGAAACATGAGCACATATCAATAATCTACTTAGTAGTTTCTCTTTCCCCACATAAAAAGCAACATTGAAAAGTTTATACCTAAATTATTATATAACAACGAAAAAAAAGCCCCAACCCTTTTATAAATACAATAAAAATGACCGAGACTATGATATCACGCTTTTTCTCAACTTAGATATCCCTTCCTTTATAAATGTTTTTTCATAAAACATATTTTTGAGGATAGAGTAACAACAGTTTTATTTGCATTTCATTTTGACTCAGAACAAATGCCCATCATGAGAAATTTTATCCAAGAGTTAGAAATTTTCATTTTTAAAAGATATACCTCTCTTGAATTTCCATCCAAATAATTTTGGACAGTGTGTCAAATACATACTGAATACTATGAGTGGCTTCTGTATGAGGAATATTTCTAAAACTAGAATAATTTCCTTGTGTCTTATTCCTTCCACAACTTGCACGCCCATGCAATGCCTTAGCAAATTTGCAATCACATTTTCTCACACCAATTATAGTAGCATTTGACCGGTAGAAATGACAACTAATTCCCTTAGAACTGCCTAAATATGGATAATACTATGACTGAATTATTTTTAAATGAACTATTACTATTGTAAGCGATATTACCTCTAAACTCAATATAGAGATATAATACATCAGAAAAAATGGAACTGCATCCAGTAACAGAAAGGCGGTTCTATTTTGTAGACACAGGTGGAATTTGAACAGTCTGAACTACCAGGACCAAATAACATGAGCAACTGAACAAAATTAACTTTGCTTCACAAAGCTCTCATCATTAGAAAGGTGCAATATACCAATCGAAGGAATGAAAAGATTGTCATGTTTAACTTTGCCAGTCCTTCTGCTAATTCAATTTCTTCTCTATTATTCCATCAAAGTAAAATAATGCTTGCCAGGCTTGTCTACTGGAAAGTCAAGCTTTCTTCCACCCAAATCCAGTGTCATAGTCAAAACTAAAGATGTTCTTATTCGCTCTGTCATCTATTTGCTGAAACAAAAACAGTGAAATTGTTTTCCTGTTCGGTGATCAAAAATTTGAGTATCAGTAAGAAAAGTAAAGGAAATTCAGACTCTAGGAAACACAAAACAAAACCACTCAAACACAAATCCCCAACCCTGCTGGAGAATACAGATATTTCTTTTTTTTTTAATAGGAGCCACTGAGGAGGATTAAACTCACAGTTGAGAGATGAAGCTCCAGTTCCTTAGAAACTTAAGCCAAATGACACAGTATCAATGGCAAGTGACCCGAAACGGAGCACACCGCAAGTCTGGTCATTTGGCTTGTCCTTCCAGCAGCAGATTCAGTTCTTTTCAAGTAGCGGAGGAACCTGAACGAGCATTGCTACATCTCACCCAAGGCTCCGATTGCGGGCAGTGGGGAAAGAGGGGACACGGTTTCCCAGTGTAGGGAGTGAGTTGATCCCGGTTTAAGGTTTTTGTTTTGTAAACAGGTCAGAGCTGCTTGTCAAATTTCATGTGAATCCAGAGTTTTATGATGACTAAAACATGCATTTTCTAGTCCTCCTTCCACTGAAGGAATTCAGCATTAGCATAACTACTTGAATTGCTGTTATCAGTGGCAAATTGCACATACAGATCAGACTGATAACAGATTCGAACAATTGCCGTCCTGTTCCTAGATGTTTTGCACACTCATCTAAAAAAATCCATTCATTAAATGTATGTAATCTTATTTAATGAGATAAAGACAATTACAGTTACTTCTCATTGCTGAAACATCCTGATGAGTAAGAGAATATCTGAAGCCACACACAGTACTGCTCATTATTTAAATTCAAAGAGCTAAAGTATCCAGACAGATGTTTGTCTTGGCCCTTAAAGTTGCCATAGACTATTATTTGAGATAAAATGATAATGATCAACATTTTAAAACTATTTTCCTGGGGAAGAACCATCAAAGCAAGCTGGTTTGGCCATTAGCTGCAGCTTCATGAGTTTCTCAACTGATTACTTTTTGCTTCTCTGTCTCCAAAAGACATCAGGAACTGAGTATAATTTGATCAACAGGTAAAAGGTGAATCAATGGAGTATATTTTGATTTGTCACAATGAAAATGAATTTATACTTATTTCCTGTAAAACACAGAGAGATATTGGGGGAAAAAAAACAAAAACCAAAACCCACAAAAACAACAACAACAAAAACCCAAACAACCACCACCGACAAAAAACCACTTAGGAAATAAAATGACTGTAGAAACACTTCAATTCTTTTCACGGGGATGCGGTCACTGTGAGATAATCAGTTTCCTTTACCTTCTAAAGCATAAGACCTGACGTCAAGCGATTCCAGCATCTGATAAATATTACTATATCATAGAAGCTGTACCATGTTGAAGAAATAATTCCATTTTGAAAAAAATAATTGACTATTTCAGTAAAAATGGTACTATGGAGGATAAGCCATTATTATCTTTCAGCACCACTTCCGTCACCTACAATGATGTAAAATAATTTTTTTAAAAGAACCACCTAACCTTTGGAATTTTGTTTTAAATCCCTCCTCTCCTTTTAACTTCTCTTCAAAAGACAACTTGAGACCTAACATGTGGGCACAGTAATTTCACTCAGTAGTTTTGTTTTCCTTCAAGAAGAAGAAATGATGCTCTTCTCTCCTCAAAGGAAAAACAATTTCAAATTTTTCTCCTCTGAAATCCATAGTGTATGGGAATTGGAAAGCGAAGGGACATTTCTCTAAATCTGTGAATGAAGTAAAATGACTACTTACATGGGAATGGGGAAAGAAACCACCAAGGAATATTTATTTATTTACACAAAACTTTACACATTCAAAGTCTTCTGGTATGAACAAGTTGTCAGATAAATTGTAGTAACTCTGAATTTGCCACAAAGTGCTTTAGTTTTGTAATGAGACGTGGATTTAGTTGAATAAAACTCCTGTCAAAAAATGTAGATGGTATTTTTTTTAAAAGCATAGACTAAAATGTATTTCAAGTTTGCTTCTCACAGAAAGCTTGACAGATATTCACAGTTCATCATGAATTGGACACATGTACAGGGAAAAAAGCTTGAAAACTGGAAGTGGACTTAGCACTACATATAAATCCTGAAATGTTTCACTCTTCCACAAAAAAAACATATTACAGTAACTACGCATTACCATTTCTGTCTGCAAGTGAGATACAACTGCCACATGTAAGTTTTTTGACAGAGGATGGAGTAAGTGCATTATTTACAAATAGCACTTTGTTATTTAGGTCATTTCACTAAGTCTCAAATAAACCTTCATTCAGCACTAAACTCTGCAATCCAAGTAAGCCACACATTACGGCATAGCAAAACGTTGTATGTCAATAACGGTTTTGTTGGTTAAGAAAGAAAAAAGGAGGAGGGAAAGGATTATTGTCACATCCCAGTGCAAAATCAGGTTTGTTTGCTGTTATGAACCCAACACAAATAAACCTCACAAGAGTCCATAAAAGCTGTAACGGAACCTAGAGCCGTCACAATGATAGAAAAAAGTATGACAAATTAATGTGTCATTAGGCCACAAGCTCCAGAAGTACTGTCACCTGAACCCAGCGATCACAAAATCGCTGGTGTTGCCAATGGCTACTTAAGAGCAGGAACAACAGGCCCTGGTGTAGCTCGACCTCTGGCTGGCAGGGGACAACACATCCCGCACCGAGCAGAGCTCCGCTGCCCCTCCGGGAGAGCTGCGTAGTTTCAGCTGTGGCTCTACAAATAATAATGACCAGGTTCAACACTTAGAAGCACCAGGCAGCAAGTGGAAAATCACAGGTGAGCAAGGTACAGCTCAACTAGAAGCAATTGCTTCGAGCCTAAACCAAAACAGGAGAACTTGGCAGAACAATGAATATTACTGATAGATTCTACACGGAGCAAAGATTCTGCCCGAATTGCCTACTGACTGAATCAAGGCTATAAACCATTTTAAATACAGCAAACTTCTAATAAAAATATACGTACTGCAAAGAAAAAAATAAACTATAATCTCAGACCACCTGCTACATAGGCCTAAGATATGTAACAGTATCACAGAGGTCCTTTCCAACAGCACTTATAAATATTTTTCTTGAAGAAATCACCAGTTACAAGGTGTTTGTAAAGGATACTAGACTTAGAGAAAAAACATTTGCCTAGAGTATGATAAGTTATTACAGAGATCCTGCTACTCAGTTTAGTCAAAAGGAAAAAAAAAAAAGAATATTTACCCTGTAAAATTCATACCTTCTGGAAAAAGAACTGTAAAGTGCCGATCCATTAGCTTTCGACGCTTCCACATAATTTATAGTGTATACGATTATCACAGTAATTGTTAGAAATATATTCCTTTATCTTGGAGGGCATCCTTCTACAGCATCAGAGATGCTTTCGCCAACATTTATTTCCTCCCCAAACCTTCAGCAAATGAATCTGGTGCTTTCTGAATATGGTTTCTTTGAACTGGGCCCTTTTTGTTTCCAGTAATCCCTTAATAAAAGGCAGGGTTATGTGCAATAAGGACAAATGTAATCTAGCTCAGACTGGATATAAAAGTCAAAATGCTTCAGAAGTTTTAAAACTGTTCGCATTTTGTCTTTGTATCTTTATGAGTCTGTATATTCTTCATATTCAACTGTAGAATGATTAAAAAAAAAAAAAGCTTCAAGCTGTGAGTTTCTTCATGGAAATCTACATTGCCTGTCATGTCCATAGCTGATAAGCAGACATTGGATATTAGTATCTTGGACTCCCTTTTAAATTTAAGTCCAGGTTGCTTCAAAGCTTGAAAAAGCTGTTGCAGAGCTTCTGTATAATTCTTTGCTCATTTGCTAACAGTACCACATTGTGATTGTGTTATGAGAGCTTCTAAGATGTAGGCTGCTGCAAAGATGCACTGAGATATAAAGAAAATAAGAAATATACTTCCTTCTTTACTGTCCATAGGGTAATATATCTTGGATGCTACTTGAGTTCCATTCTGAATGCCTGACCCAAGTTCCTAGTTGGGCAGGGGGTGGGGAACGGTGGTGTTACCAAACCTTACGAACACCGGTTCACTTGTACACAACCCGCCCTGATCCTATGCACTGATAGTTAGTCTAAATTTCCTTCCCCTCTCCAGACTAGCAAGAAGAATCACCTATTGTGGGGTTGGTTTTTTTTAGCTTTTACAGAATCATCCTATCTACACACTCAAGAGGAGTCAAGGATTTCCTGTTCATTGCCAGTGTGCATTATGCCCCTGAAATTACACCTCTTCTCAACATACTGGAGACAAAATTATGAAGGACAAAGAACGAAGCACCTGTCCTAAGGAAGCCGCACTATAAGCTGATGTTGCTGAACTGGACCGTGTGGGTACAGAGGTGGAATTCATCCCTGTTTGCTAAACAGTCTATGTCTTCTTCCCCCCACAAAGTGCTATACAGGTTGAATTGTCATAGAATCCAAATTAAGACATCGAAACCTATAGATGATGAACAAGGAGGAAAAAGGGACACTTTCATAAGGTCAGCTTCTACTGATAGAGGAATATCCTCGCCGTGCAAGGGCCACTATGCGAAATGAACTTAGCTGAAGGGGCAAAGGGAACAGGATCCTATGCTAACCTTGATAAATTGGAAGAAAAAAAAAATTTAAAAAAGCGCCACTATTAAGATTCTAAACTTCAGTGGCCCAAAAGCCATGTATTTACCTTTCCAGTCACTGTATAATTGTTGGAAGTGACACGTTCCCATCGCATCCTCCTTTTCTGACCAGCCCACTCCCTGGGGAGCAGCAGTCTCTTGCCTAGCACCATGCAGATTTGCCTCTAACCCAGAAAAGCCTTGACTGGTTGGCTTCTGGAATCCAACCATTTGTCCTGTGTGACCTGATTATATCTTTGAACAATGGCCAGAGCAGCCATCTGCAAAGTACTCAAGGCTTCAGCAAAAGGCATCTTTGATTTCTTTTTCCCTTTCTTTCAGTGCCTTAAATGTATTTCTAAAGTCACCTTGAGCACACCTTGATGATTTCTGTTTCTCTTGTTGATGAGCTTTCAGATGATCTGATTAGAAAGTGTTTGATACTGGGCTGCACTGCCACTGAGAGGATTTATATTCTTTCCCCTCTGTTCTTTCTGGCTTTTTCTAGATTCTGTTATCAAATGGAAGTTTTGAACTTACCTTACTGTGCTTTCTGTGGCCTTTTTGTCATGAAACAGGAAAAAAAAAAAATCTAATGATTTCTGATCCAAACACCTCAGGCTGTTACATAAATGAAGTACCCTGAAAACACTTATTTCTCATTCATCAGCAAAGCCGTCCTTCTCCGCCTGTGCGTGCTGTTCGCACTCTGCCCTTTCTCCCTGGTCAGTACATCTGAGTGGTGGCTCCCTGCTTGCTAAGGCTTCAGACAGCAGGGCTATAATTCACTTTTAATGCCACATCCTTAATACACTATGGAAAATGTTTCTGAGAATATGCTTCAAAGAAGAAACTCAGTATGTTCTTCTTTGTTTCACAGCAACAAAGAAATGGGAAAAAATATATTAAAAAAAAAAATCACTGTCACGAGGCAGCCAGTCTGAATTATATCTCAGTATAGCATAAATGTAGCTATGCCAAACACATTATGAAAGGAGATAAGAAGGAACTGAAGTAAATTTTTGTCTTTATGTGGCACCACATAATTGAAATGGACAAAGGTCCAAACACACAAGATGAATCTCAAATGATTACATTTAAAAATATTCAAAAGAACACAATCATTTTTCTCTGTTATGCTAAAGGATGTGCAATATGATTTTTTTTGTTGTTTTTTAATGAATAAGAAGTATTCTTCAAACTCCCTTGTACTTCTTTTCGCCTTTGAGCTCCCACTAGTCTTATGGTTGATTAGCTAAGACATTCCTTTCAACAGTTAGAACTCTAGAGAGGCAGGAAACAGCAGAGAAACAAAAATATTCTAGAGCATCATCAGAAACTCAGTAATGCATACTGCAGTGGTAGAGGCAGGGACCAGAAATGAGAAGTATTTTACTGAGTCAAGTCAATATTCAACTAAAAAGGAAAAAACTCTCTGTTGCCTGCAAGTTGGGAAACTAAGAAATGAATACACAGGAAAATTTATTTCCCTGTGGTATTATAATGCTGCCCTTCAGTGTGTGGGGAAATAACAAAGGAAAGGGAGAAGGAGAATAGCTTGGATTAGACCCCTTTGGAAAAGAGGGCCTACAAGTTTAGAAGTATTGTAGCAAAACTGAACATTCACCATGTTTCTGCCCTTTAAGGTCGAGCAAAGCAAAAAAAAAAAAAATTATTACAGAAATGTACTCTAGCTGTACATGAAAAAATAGGATTTCAGTTCTCAAAACTGATACTCTGAACTGATGGGGAATAGTCCTCTCACACTTTCAGCATCTAATCTTGCTAATACCACCATAGGAAATAGGAAAAATTCTGTCTCTTGTACCTTAAGAGATGATACCACCTCCTCCATTTCATTTTTCATATGTTACATACAATCCTTTTCCACCATAATTTCTAATTTGCAAATTAATCGAGATTTATGCAAATCAAGATTAACAAAAATTTGATATTAGACACAAATTTCAGTAAACACAATGAAGCATGGAAAAAAATAATCTGGGCAGCTAAGAAGTCAATCAACTCCGGCATCAATAACAGCATACAGGGGGAAAGGAAGGAGGGAGCGGAGAAGGAATGGAAGGGCATTAGAGACATTAACGTGCATAGAAACGGGATAAAAATCTACCATGACTTAAAGAATCTGGCTAGACATTAACTCCTTTTTTTAATTAAGTATATCTAACCTGGACTTTATTAAAACATTTGATATAGGATATCTAAGAACAGACCATTAGTAAAGGTATATAAAAGACATGTAGGAAATTGTACTGCACTGAAAGAACACGCTCAGTACAGGGAATGATTATAAGCAAAGCTCTTCCATCTTGGCAGTAACATTCTTCAGTGTTGGTGTGTTAATGAAATTTCCAATTAAACAAAACCTGTAGGCACTGTTAAGACAAAGGATGACCAGAACAAATACAGCAAAAACTGGATAACCTTGAGGACTATAGCAATATCAGGAACATTGATTTATGTGAACAGTGTTATGAAATGCCAAGTCATGCGTTCTTAGTACTCAGAAGAAAAAAAAAAAAAAAAAAAAATTATACCAAAAGCTAGAACCCACTGCTGGAAATGGAGTGAAGAAGGGAAAAGACCTTACTGTACCGCTCCAGGAAAGACTATAATCTGTGAAAGTCATGCAGTTGTGAAGAAAGGTAAAGGTGGCTCTTGAAGAAAAGGGCAGGATTAATGCCATAGAGTAAGAGTGATTTCCTCTAGGATACTATTTATGGTACTAATTTTTCCTAATGAAGAACTAACATTAGCTAGTTCTGCATTTCTCTTAACATACTCTTGTCTAAGAAAGCTCAAGGAGACTGCCATATTCGGTTTCATGAAATGAAACCTATGAGAAACCATGACCACTTTTTAAAATGTATTATGAAGGTCCCAGCACGGCTGGGGAAGGCATCGAACTAAAAAAAAAAGTAACTGTTGACACAAGCAGTGAGTACAATTTTATGCCTTCCTAGCTGAGAAAAGACTTGGGGTAGAATTTAGACAATTTATAAGCATCTGTTGCGGATGAGTGATTTAGGGTCCTGCTTGCCGCAGGGCAATGTTTAGAGTCTGTACCAAAGTGCTGCTGGTTTGGCTGGAGGGGGGTCGATTGCATCCATCATGCCATCACAAGAGAGTCGTAGTGAAACACATATCCAACAGCACCAGTAGGGCAAGAAACCAAGCTACTTTCAGCATGCGGCTTAACCAGGTTAAAGAAGTGATTATGACTTAAGTACCTGCATTGAACAACTCAGAAAGTCACTTTCAATCTTATTCACTCTACCTGTCTACCTACCAGCATTTTTGTCTGAAGCAATTCATGAAAATTAGACAGACTCAGGTTTTTACCTGAACAGAATGACATATATAAAGAGGAATTATTTTCTAAAGCAGCATGAAACATGAAACACAGTTCAAGTATTACTTCTATCCAGATTCTTTAATGGCGTTTGTTACTGCAATGAAACACGGGCTAGCTACATATAGCATCCTGATTTAAATCCATTTTAGTTTTGTGATGCTGCAACAGAGCTAATAGATTCACAAAGGAGCTCTCCTACAAGCATCCTAACTGCTGTGGTAAATTTAACTCCTACCTTTTCTATGATGCAATGAATATTGTGCTTTTCATACCAAGCAGAACACAAATTTTGAGAGCTCTGTACCCTGATTTCCAGGATTGCTTCCTGAAAGGTAACTGATCTGTCTTCTGACTTCTACTCCTGATCAGATGAAAGGGAAATTTCAACGTAGAGGTCCCACATTCTAAGTCTGAACGTGAACAAGTGCTCTCATTGAAAAGCACGGATATAATTTAATTTTCAGTTTTGCATAAGGACTGACCTGGTATTTTTGGGAATATTTCCCAGAATAGATCCTGCAAGCATGACAGGCAGGGGATATCTAGTTCGTGAATCTCAAGAAGATTCAGGCATCTCAGCAATGTAGAGAGATGGCAAGACTTTGTTGACTGGTTAAACAACGCTGTAAACAGAGAGAAAGGATGTGCCCTGACTCTCTAGCTTTACACCTTACGCACACAATTGCAAAAAAGAAAAATTCCAGGTCCTTGCTACAACAATAATTAAAAGACATCAGCATAGCAAGCCACATTCTGAATAAAAATCTCTGTAAACCTGAATACAGTTATGCCAGTAGTTTTCTTGCACATTAAAATCAATCTACTATACTGGTAAAAGTCTCCAGGTATGAAAGCTTGATTCAAATGCTGTCAATAGAAGTTCTGTAATGATCTGGGAGAAAAAAAAAAAGCAGCCACCTAACACAACCAAGATTGTATCCATTCTCAAAAGAGCAAAGTCCTTCATCACATTTGCTGTTTGAGTAATTCAGAATACAGAAGAGGTGAACTTTAATGATAAATATTCGTTTTGCTTATTTAATGCATGTAAATTATTTCACACAGCAGTGTCAGAAGTTTAATTTGGGAAAGGATTTTGCCATATCTTTGAATTACACTAAAATGAATGAGAGATGGACAAAAATTTAAAGAATATTTTTAAATGCTTTCTAGAATAGCAGAAAGCAGCTCAGCTGTAGCAAGTTCTCTCCAGACAGTAACACAAACTGTCATTTTGTTCTCATTGCACACAGAAATCCCACATAATATTTTATAATACACAAGTTACTTTAAAAATACACACACTTTTGTGTACTGTATCTTAAAACATACTGTTAATTTCCATTTTGCTTGCCACATTCCATTTAATACACCCCAGCGGAATTACCTATGGTTCTCCTGAAAAAGGAAACATACCGTGAAAGTACCGATACAATCTTATAGTGCCAAATAATGCATGCTTATAATATTTTCTTTATAAAAGGGATCATAATGGTTTTTCCACCAATGTACTTAGAATTCCTGAAGATTTTTCAGTGAAAAGAGATTTAAAATTTTATTTCACAACACAAGTTTTATCTACACAGAAAGACTGACAGAGACACCAGCTACTAAATGCGTATGTATCACAGACAGTATTGCATGTGTTGAAAGTTTAACTACAACACAGAAGTTAGAAAAAAAACCTACAAAACACATATTTCAAGGACAAATCTAACCTTTCGCTGTCATTTATAAATGGAAACAAGCTGCCATGCAGTTCAGCAGTAAAGGAGGATAAAGAACTGATAATAATCCTCGTGCTCTTCACATGAACTCCAACAAGGCATTTGAATGAGACTTTTAAAGCTGCAAATTGTCCATCAAAACACAGAGTAACTTTTGCTAATCCTTGTGCCACAGATTACTAATCCATCTGGAGAGCTATTTTTTTTTTGCATGTGCTTACGAGGATCTGAATGTCATCGGACAGAAAGATAACTAGGTTAGTAGCATGTTAAAAAGAAAACAAACAAAAAACAACAGGCACAAATAACTGAAGCAGTTGACCACAGAATAAGTAGGATTTGCAGAAGTACTTACAGCTCTCAATCTCCAGCGTGCAGTTCTGCTCATCCAGCGGATATCTCCGTAGGTCCATCATACAAGCAGCTGTTGTTGTAATTCTAGGAAGGAACCAGAAAAGCTTGTTAGTGTGTCTTATCCCAATCTCTCCTTGATCGCAGAGAGCTGAAAGAAGAAAAGATATTTCTACATAACTGACTCTTTTGGCTACTTTTACTGAAATACTGTGTCTGATGCTTACTTGCAATTAACCCTGTTCTAAGAGGGTTATGCCAGCCTGGTGGGTGAGCAGAGAGCTTCCCCTTCACACACCATTATCACAGTACCATAAGCTTTAATAATCATCAACCGATTTATCCTGACAAAATGAAGCATGAATTAGGATAGCAGTATTTCTTTCATTTTCTAGTGAAGGACTTCAAGACAAAAAGGAAAGGCTCAAAGAAAGGTGGCAGAGGAAATCTAACGAGGAACAAAGACAGACATATACTTCATATGCTCTCTTAATACCCTAATCCTTTCATGAAACTCAATTCTTTCTTCGGTTCAATAGTGCTTTCTAAATGAAGTATTATTTTATCTTCACATTAGAAAGCAAACATTTTCAGGACGGTTTTCACAAAAAATCTAGACTGTATTTGTGCCTTCAGATTACACCAAACCTACAAACATTAACATGTGTCAAGCGTGCCTTTTAGAGTTTGAGACGAACATCTGTACCATCAATAAATCTATCGCTGATAAACCTCAGAGAGGAATATTGCCCTGAGCTGAATATGAAACAAGGCACAATTCTCAGTAGCGTTTTATTAACTATGTTCGCATCAAGTCTTGTGTGTAGACAAAAATCAATTTGTAATCTTCTTTTTTTCTACCCCTGCGAGCGTGCTATATAAGTGTAGCAATTAAAAAACATTACAATATGGAATCTGCCAGCAGTCAAAATAGTATGTCCTGCACATACTCCACATGGGGCCAGGTGTGGATTTAATGCCTAAGCTGCGAGGTTCTACCCTTTCTTCTCTGGCCCTCTACCTGACCAAAGCCCTTCTCGTACAGCTGTTTGAGCCTGGTGATTTATACAGACTCCTCCGAGAAACAAGGATTTTCTCCTGTGCATTAAGTACAGCTGACTAGCCAGCTGCATCTGGGGAATCTGCTTCCACGCCAGAAGAAAACTGTTAAATAACTGCTTAAAAAACTTATTTTACATTCTCCAATCTGACAAAACAGAGAACTCTCTCATCTCATGGAATTCATTCTTCCCTTTGTATACCTAGTGAGAGTTGGTTAGAAGCAGAAAACTACAATTACCTGAGAGAGGCTCAAAATTCACTCAAAATTGACTCCAGCAATCCTTTCCAAAAGGTACTTAAGAAACACTAAAGCTATACAATCTTTTCAGTTTCTAACTGTCCTATCTTAAAATGCTTTACTGTCTTTTCCAGAAAAAAATCCCTGTAAATTTCTTTAAAGAAAAGAGAAGTGGAAACACCTTTTGGCATTAACTTCTTTCTTCGATCGCTACATGGGCACTCAGAGAATTGCTTTTGAAAACATATTGTTTTCAATCAGTGTGAGTCACCACAGATGCTTCAAGAGAAAGCTTCCTGGAATGGACAAAAGCAAGGAAGAAGAACCCTTTGGCTCCCTGCAATGGAAGTCTTCCAGCTTTTAAGAAAACTAGACTCCTGAGGAATACATGTTTGTTGATGGCAAATGCAAATGGAGCAAACAGCATCATATATTGTCAAAAACAAAACAAAACCAAACAAAAAAAACCCCCAAACAACAACCAAACAAACCCCACACAACTCCTGGCAGTTCATCCTTGGTTCCTTATTTTAAAATTTGGAGAAAAATCATCAAGGAAATTGCCTTGTTCCAGTATCTATGAAAGACTGATTATTTCGGGAAAAGCTTCAGCAAGGGTGGAATGAGACCAGATAAATATTATAGCTCATGTTTTTTGTTTGTTTTGGTGAAGAGGTTTGTTGTCTTGTTTTGTGTAATACCCTCCGTACTTCCATATCGATGTATATTATAGTCATGAGTTTTTGAAGAATTTCAGTAGTTCACAGAGGAAAAGGCAGGAGCATACATTTATAGCCAAGGTTAAGGGCACAAAAGAATCGTAGTAAATATTAACCTGGTTGACTAAATTGCCTAATCTCTCTCTACACTACACAAATTCTTCTTACCAGACTCTATCAGACCAGGGGTTCCAACACAGAGAGTAAACCACATCTGTGCTCTCCTCAGCAAAGTGTCTGTTCATACTGATGGTGAAGCTGAGCACTCACAATTCTGACATATCTGCAGCAGAATTTTGGGGTGCCAAAGACTGCTGCCAGCTACGGTAAAAACTCTGTAGGGAACATTACCAAAGCATTAAAAGACACAGTGTCTTACCTCATCAGAAAGTAAAGAAAAAAGGTTGCGCAGTAATGAAAATGATTGGTAGGGTTTTTATCAAGCCAAACCAGCAGTTTTGAATAATGTATTTAATTGAGCTTGCTTGTTCATTCTTATCCATAATGCAATTCATTTAAATAGAACAAGAAGTCTGTCCTTTCCTCTCTTAATACGTCCCTCATATTTTCACCCTGACTTTTCACACGGTTACGGTAAAGTAGAAAAAGTTCTCTTTCACCTTCAAAATGATTTAAACAGCAAAACTACCTTTTGTAAATTCTTAGTGGTTTGAAATTCATGGTCAATAGCTAAACCATATTACCAATGCAAGAGCATGCGAGAATTACCCTAGAATACTTCTAAAGTCAATACACACAACCTATACCTTTTCAGACAGAGGAAGAAACAACAGCTCATTATAGCAGTTCGCAATACTTGAAACCAGCATAAAGCCTCTTCCCCAGACCAGAGCTACTTCAGTTTTCATAAAAGGATCAAAAATATTTTTATACAGCCTGGACTAGTGCACAAAATATAACATTGTATTTTGCATAATGTAACCTTGAGAACAAACAACAAAAAAGTGAAAGGTTTTAAAAACCAGTACTGTGACTCAACACATTACGGCCATTAGGGATGAGAACAGAATAACAGAGCTCTCAGAGAAACACCATATGAAATGAAACACGTTGCAGAATTGTCTTTTACGCTAATCTTTTCATTTGCTCTTAAAGAAAGAGAAACCTTGTGATAATTTATTTTATGATTCCTAACAATGCAAACCAGTTTTCAGCTTCCTCTTCTATGATCTATAGTTTCAATGCAGACTGACTACAGAGCAGTAGGGAAAAAAACCAAACAAGCAAACACCAAACCAAAACAAAAAAGCCAACAACACTACCACACAAACGAAACAACAAAAACACCAACCAACCAATCAAAAAAACCCCACCACCCACACAAAAAACCTGAAGCACTAAACTGACCAAATAAAGTATTATGAAGTAGACCTACAGAAAACTTTGTTTCACAGCAAGCATAGTTCCAGCGCAAAGAAACTAGCAGGGAAAATAAAGTTTGCTGTCAATAATTAAAAATAATATAGATAAACTTATTTCTGAGAAAGCCAAAAATCTGCCCTTGTCTCCAAACCTTTGTGGAGGTTCCACAAATCAAGTAAGAGCTGGAAAGTGGCACTGCTCCTTTCATGGGCCAAACTGAAAGTGATGCAGAAAATAATACCTGTAATAAATACTACCCCAGCAGTGCTAATAGTTCTGATATCACCAGTAAAGAAAAAATAGCACTGAAAGACAGGAGAGCAACGCTAATGATCCGTGGAGATGGACAGAATCCAATTCCCTCTCAGAGCTGCAGCGGCTCTGCGAAGCTACAGGGAATAAGCAGCAACAGAAACTTCTCTCTGCCTTGGAAGGAAGCAGCCCTGACCTGCAGTCACAGGATTACAGACACAACAGAAATGATGAGCAAGAAGGTGAGAATATCAGATAGTTCCTCTGAGTAGAGTGGTACTATGAGAACTACATAACATTCTCTTAACTCTGGCACTGATAGATTGTGATCCTATTGAGTCAAAGACAGAGCTGAAGCCCAGGAAAATACAAAGACTAATTTTTTTTCTTTCAATCTTGTCGAAAGCAGTGAGAGACTGCTTTAGATTTGCACATCTGAAGGAAGACTATGAGCTCCCAATTAACAATATCAGGAGCAATTCAAAGAGCTTGCGACGATCGCACACTCCATAACAGACTGCATCTCTTTATCACGGACTTCATAAGAATCCTCTGCACACACTGACTGGAAGTCACAAACTCTCTAAATTAGCTACTAGAACCATATACCACAGCAAAAGCCACTGTTCACTTTTGCTTCTTGGAAACAGTCCTGCTGCACAACAGGTGGAAACACTGGTGGGAGCAGCAACCAGGGGAACCAATTTCAAATACGTGGAAATCTAGGAACAAAACTATAATGTGATCTCTCTCCTGAACAATAATATTGGATATAGACATATGTCAAGGTTGTTAGACATACTAATATATCTACTTTTAAACTAAAATAGATTTATTACTAATTATAGAGTTCACAGAATTCTTCCTCCTACTTATTCATATAAAATATAAGCTTCCCATGTATGATCATAGGTTAAGAGTTGGCTTTAACAAAGGATAAACAACAGTGACATTTCTAAAAGTCCATCATTAAATCTGAACATTCAGCTACTGACTGCTACTATCTTTCAACTGTAAACTGCATATAGAGTTTCTCAGTATAGTTTTATAGGAAAACCAGAGAAATGTTTATGTTGACGTCTCAGGCTACCCAGAATCTGTAACATGTTCTCTTCTAATACCACTTCTCCACATTTCATGAGTATTCCAACCTAAGTTCCAACTTAGCTCATTTTTCTTACTCCATTTGGGACTCGGTATCTAATGACACATATTTTCCTCTTGTTCCTGTTGTACGCAACCCTTGAACAGTTATGTACCCCCTGAAAGAACAAACTGTGTTTGCTAAAGCTAGAAAGCACAACCATAAGTTAAGGGTAAGAAGGACATGATACTAAAGCATTTTCTAAATGTAGTACAAGATAGGAAAACACTGTTGCATATGATAAAACAAAGGGAGTCAAACAACATACAGAAACTTCAACCTCATTAAGATCTGTTGCTGTTTATGTTGCTAGTAAAAGAAGCATAAAAGATTTTTAAGAGGAAACTAAAATATCCATGCCTCTGATCTTTCTTGGGAAGAGGCTCTGCATTTCTCTGCTGAAGGACAGCCTCTTGTGCTATCTGCATGCCGGTTGGAAAGAGTCATGGAAAAGTGGAGAATTTGGCTGGTTTTTCGTGGTAAATAAATTCTGAACAACGAGAATTTTGCGTCAGATTTTCATGCAATGATGCCCAATTTTGTGCTATGTCTTTCCACATGTAGCTCCCTAAATTGTTCTTTAAATTAGATAGCATTGCTACGATCCCATCACTGAGTCCAGAACCCAGCCACAACATGATGTTCATAATTTAAATCCCTGCAAAAAGCACACATCACTCTGCAGTAAAATCTTCAGGTGCAATAACCTCAGCTTTAAACCAAAATTATTCAAGTCTTTCTCTGAAGTAATACGTGCTCCTCTAGAAAATAACACCCATATAACACAATATAGCAGCTATGGCAGGAGAACTCAGAGGACCACTTCATAATTCTAATATTTTATCACTGGGAAATTTATCCTTGTCTTTCAGCATTCATTTCACTTTTCCCTTTCAAAAGAAATAAATAAAAGGGAGAATGCTAAACCACTACAGGACTTACAGAACAATGAGACAGTATGAGCACAATGGCTGGCTCAGTATATAACAACCTTGAATTAAAGAGCTAGTACATCTCCTCTACTTATGCAGAGTTCATAGTCCTTTTGCTTTATGACCACCACTGGAAAACGGAAAGTTTTGTTTTCAGATATTTTGCAAACCTGTTCCTTATTCTGGTTGTGAAAATTGTGTGTCTATTTCACTCAGATATTGTCAGCATTGAAATAAAAAGTGCATTATTTCAGCTTCTTTCTCTTAAAAATTTACATTGCTATCACCCAAGACATGTCGCATACATCTTTAAACCAGTTCTGTTCTCTTCAACAGGAAAGAAAGTTTATCATTCATAAATTTCTTAGAGAAAATTGTATAACTCAGTGCATTTCAGAACATGTAAAACACCTTTCTCACAACCTTTTGGCAGGGAGAGAGGAGATGTTCTAGTAATTCAACTTTACATACATGAGTGTATAAGAAGGTTAAAACTTATTGCATTCTCTTTAAAATTATCTTTCTGATATCGCATTACATTTTGTACAGACTCAAACTGTGGAAGAGAGCTAGAACTTTCTAAGGAGACACATGAATTTGGTGGCTTTTTAATCAGTTCTCAGTGCCTAAAATAACTGGTGCTCACTGTTATCATCCCCTACATTAACATTTTTTATTCCAGGATGATAAAGATACAATGTTTAATTAAATAATTGAAGAGCTACAGAGAAAAGGGAGTATCTTCTCCACAAAACATGCACTGCTTCGATGCACAAATTGTGCAGATAACACTGCGGCTAAAAACGCAGGCACAAGGAACTACAGATTAACACAGGTAAAATAGTATGAACTTGGCCCCCAAGCTACCTTTCCATGCCTTAAGAGAGTAACAACTACAGCAGCGTTGGCACCGTGTAGCGCAACACTTGGCTTGTTTCCCTCAGGAGCCCGTGTCTGAATGGTAAATCACACGGGTCTTAGGAAACAGTGTGTAACCCTCCCCTCGCACCCCTGAGATGTGTGGAGCGGTCAAAGTCCAGCAGCTGCTGCACACAGCTCCTCCTGGACGGCACCGCCGAGGCTGACGGGCTGGCGTTCACGCAGCCCACGGCTCCCGCACCCTCCGGGCAGCAAACAACTCGCGCTCTGGATGACCGGCTCACGCAGCAAGCGCATCCGCTTCTTCACTGCGTTCTTAATCTATGCTTTCTGGACAGATTCAACCCTGCAAAACCTTTTCGTCTCACAAAATGCCTCCAAGAGTGTTACCAATTACTTGCCTATTCAGGGAGACATCTTCACTATCATTTTCACTATCCTGGACAAAGAAAGTTCTACTCAAGTTAAAAATTAATGTGAAAGTCAAAATCTTCAGTAGAAAAGGCACATTAAATTTTATGATTGCGGCTTATTTAGTAATTCTTACAGAAAAAGTAAGATAAGAGCCCAAAGCTCCTATTTCTCTGGCTTTTGTGAGTCAGAATAAGAAGGCTCGTTTTCCACAAGGAAATAGAAATAATAAATTTAATGTATTCTTCATAAGCAGAATTACCCTCAGATCCAAAAAGCTGGAAAAAAAAGTCAGTGAAAACCCTCTAGTGCAGACCCGAAATTAAGTTTCTTCCAAAAACCTTTACAGCAAAGCAGTAACTCATAAAATTCTAACCCTCACGGAATTCTGAGACATAAGTAAAATGAACTCTCCCTGTCCTAAAGCAGGAGTCACATTTTAAAAGCAATCAAACAGAGCAACGGTTAACAGCCAGAATAAAGACAAACTGTGTCAAGCGTAGTACAATAAGAGACACAGGTTATTTATTACTTATTAGCTCAATTACAATTAGAAATTTTCATCCACACAGACTTGAACGCAAGAATAATTGCACTGCCTCTCTATGTGACCGTAGGATTTCACTAGGACCATTTCCCTTCCATGCTTTTTTCCACCATTAAACAATCTGCTATACACCTGTCTAATTCCAGCAAAAAAATGCTCTTCACTCTGCTCTAAAAGGACTTCCCTGCTAGGAGTGAAGTATTTAATTGCTTCATCTTCATTTCTTCTATTTTCTGTCTACAGACAACCTGACGTTCCCCAAAACGCACCAGAAGCTTTTCAGTAGCGCGTCTGGTGCCTCGTACAAACAACCATGGGTGATTTGCTTACCCTGAAAGAGACGGGGTAAGAGAAAATATTATCCTCTGAGCAGACCTGCAACCAGAGAACTGTGTGATAATATTTGTGCCTTTCAGTAACCACTGTGGTCCAGGTTATTTCTAGTACCCTGTTTATGTAACTTTCCACATAGCGTTACACTAGGCTGTCTCTATCTGTAACTGAGCCTTAAACAAATTTAGATTTTTTTTTTTCCTGTTCTGCTTCTACTGATGACAAAGAATAATAGAATCCCTGAAAAAGTCTAAAACCTGAACTGCCATTCACCAGCTACTCAGATTGAGCAAACAGATCATGCTGAGTGATCCAAGAAACAAGAGCACAGATCTCCTGAGTCACGAGGGAGCTTATCCCGACCAACTCCTCACTACAGCACCGTCACCTCACCCACCGCAGGTATAATGCGCTCCGCGTGCTTTCAACTACTCTTGCAAAATGGATCTCCTTACCTCTGGTAACAAGTACCTCTTTCATTCTCTACCTGAGAGAGGCCAGTCGCTATCAAACAGCTGTATCAAATAAAAACCATATTTTTATTTTCATTTCTGATTAGAGCTGAGAGCACAGGCAGTGGCTAAGCACATCAGAAAGGCCTTCATGTTGATGAAGCTAAAATCCCTGCTGTCCCCACCCTCCCTCTCCCCTCATGCTGTTTCTAAGTGTAACGCAATCCAACAAACAAAAAAGAGAAAGGAAAACTGCCTCTTTTTGTACTGGTATTGAACAAAGCTGATTAAATCTATTGTAATCATTCAATACAATAACCAAATATCCTTGTTAGTTGACTGCTGTCATAAGATTAATATCTCTTGCTTTGCAAACAAATATTTGAGCTTCACTCTGGTATTTAGAGAACAGTAAGAGACACATATCCAAATACATAATGCCACCCTACTGACATCCTTTCAAATATCGCTGTAACATCAACTGGTAATAAAGAGAGAATATAAACAAACTCCACAGATGATCTTCAATCTCCAAAGCATCTGACGTACTGCCCACAGACTTACACACCTACTACGCTGACATATTAACACTACCATAGGCTAGGTAAGCACATTGATACTAACATGTCATTTCACTTTAATTTTATGGAATGACCATTATTTGTAGTTACTAGGTAGTAACGCTTCACCCCCTGTGGCAATAGAGGGGGGTGAAGTCCATGTGATACATTGTGAAGTCCATGACAGATTTTTAAGGGCTTAGAAATGCATGTATCACTGCTACTGGTAAAACAAAAATGATATTATAGTTCAGTATATATGAAAGGTTGAGATTGTCCATACAGCCATTGATCTTGTATGTACAATATCAATGCCTTCAATACTAATTGCAAGCACATTTGAGTATCTTCACCTGACCAGCATCTCCAGGGGCTGTGTATAAGGTTTTAAAAATAAACAAAATTACCCTTGTAATGAGAATCCTGCTTCTCCACTCTCTCCCGCCCCTCGCTTTTGATTACAAGCTTCGTGATTTAAATATGTTCAAAACCACATCTTTCAGAACTCAGATTCAACTCAAAAACAAAGGAAAATGGGAACCCTATTTTTTAGTGCTCTTTGGAAGTACCTGTCTTGCTAAATACAGTGGGTCTCAAAGTATATTGAAGCATGATCCAAAAGAAGATAAAAATACCCTTGAAACATTTACAGCAATTCAGTCACATTCACAACTGAGCAGCCATATCAAAAAACACTACTGATTTATTTTGTGTTCATATGCATCATGAATGACAAGCAACACAAATACATTCACACATATACATAACAACATTAATAATGTATGCTCCTTAATCGTCCTTCTTTGATGCAGCCTATTTCTGGGGCTTCTCTCCGCAGTTGTATTTTCCTTTCTTTTTTCAGCCAAATACTATTTTCAATCCCTGCCAAACAGACTAACAAGAATTGGGCTTCAGTGATTGAGAAATATTACATATCACCTAGTTTGTCATCCTTGATTTCACACAAATCTTTTATAAACAATGATTCCTGAACTGTACTTCACTGCTGCATCACCTAGGTCAATTTACCACGATCTTTATCTAATTTCTTTACGCTATTTGATTTATGAATTGCTGTAACTCATATGCTAACAATAAATCTATCATCTCAAGGCTTTTTAGGTTTTAGTTTTTATAGCAAAAAGTTACTATCATGTGATTGGAAAAAAGTAATAAATAGAATTAGACAGATTTTATTAGCTTTGACCGCTGTGATGTCAGCGCACCCTACACACTGCATACAAACATATCAATGCCCAGTTTTCAAAACTGTGTTAACTCATGCACTTAAGAGTGTAGGCACATGAGTATTGAGGGCCTATTTCAAGATATTAGAGTGGTACACAGAATTAAAAGGGGCACCGTGAAACTACAGATAGGTCCTTGGGGGAAGGGTTGAACGGTTCTTTCTGCAACAGTTTTCATTCTCCATAGACTAGTTTTCACTGAACAGTATTGAGTTTATCATTCATGAGTGAGAAAATTTTTCCCTAGAATGGGGAGAAATTTAAAGGTTTGAAAGCACTTTTTTTTTTTCCTAAACAATCACTAAAATTACTCCCATCCTTTACTGAAAAGTCTTTTATACATAACAGGACAACACATGCTGAAACTCAGTAAATTAAATTCAGAGCTTCAGAAAGGCATTTACTTGATTAAATGCACGGGTACTTTGAGGTGAATGAAAACACTGGCACGAACCCACAAGGTGAAAGCATCACTCGCACGGCAGGTTCAGCGCGGAGGCACCCCAGAGGCACCCCAGAGGCACCCCAGAGGCACCGCAGCGGCTCCGACAGCTCCCGCAGCCCCTTTCCCACGTCCTTACCCGCTCCTGAGCCCAGTCACAGGAGCAATGGCCACCTAGCCACAGCCCTTCGGCAAAACGCGGACGACTTCTCAAAAAAATCAACCCGTTTGGCAGGCTTTAGAGGAGGGAATTTCCAGCAGCAAAACTAGTATTTCCTAGGATACACATTTATAAAGCAGGGACTTTAAAACTCAAGAGGTTGAGTTTGTTCCCAAATCCAGTGTTTATCAGAGGAATCTTCACTGTGAAGAGCACTGAGCATCTCTTTTAAATATTATTTTTCACATTACGAATGTCTGCATGTCAACACTGTTATCTGATACCAAATGATGATAAGAGGACATAATAGTTTCCATTAACCACCTGGCAAGAACACCTTTGAATTTTCTTAATGTACAAGGAAAACACTAGTTTGTGTCACTCCCTCCATGAGGCATAATACTTACAGGACAGATGTCTGAGAATCTTTTTAAAAGTAATAATTAAATAGAAAAGTCTTAGCGGGGATGTAGAGTCCAAGTCAGCACTGCCTACAGTACAGGAATTGTAGGAGAGAATGCTGTATAATGAAACAGCGACACTTTTATTGGCTAGCAGGTTTTTCCAAGGAAGAAATATGGAAAGGAACATAAAAATTATCTCTGCTACGTGGGTAAGACAGCTCCATATAAGCCAGTACCAGTGTTCTTCTCATTTCACAATACATATTCCAAAGTATCTAGTTAAATGCTGCACAGGAAGAAATATCCATCTGTTTGGGTTTTTGTTTGGTTTGGTGGTTTTTGTTTGTTTGGGGTTGGTTTTGTTTGGTTTGTTTGGTTGTTTTGTTTTAATTGTCACAACATTTCAGTATTTCGCATACAAACTTACTTTCAGGTATTTCAAGCACTGGCCAGAATTCATCACTACTGTCATGCATTACATATGTTCATTTAACCTAAAGCTACAGCTAGTGACTCCGCAAAATCTCTCCTATATGTGGTAAATCTCATTTCTACCCATAGACCAGAAATTTAGCAAATAATGCCAGCAAATTAATAGCTTTGTTGTTAAGGTTAAATGTTTCTTCCCTGATGTTCCTCCAAGCTGATGAATGAGAAGACTAACCACATACGCGTCAGTGCTGCGCTACGGAAGCACGCCTTCAGAAGTTAGATGGATTCTGCTTATATTGTAATACCAATTTAACAGAGATACAGACACCGATGTGATAACCAACTTGCTCAAACTGCTGTACTTCTCAGAATTTTCTACAGTCAATAATCTCAAATTTATGATACTGAAAGCACGCAAGTACGTTTGTGACCTAAAGGCTCATTACCCCCCAGCCTCCTCCCCTTGCACACAGCTTCAAGTACAGAGGTACTAATCCCTGTATTGCCATAGAAAATATATATACTTGTTAAGGAGACATCAAATGTAGAAGTCCCATTGACAGGAAAAGAACTGTTCTCTCATTTGCAAAAATAACATTTCAAGAGTAATTCTGAACTTCCTTTGATTGCGCCTGCAACACAGGGGCTTTCCTAAACAAATGAAGAGTAAAATACAGCATAAAGACCAAACGCAGTTGCCCTAGTATTTGCAAATAATGGTCAGGATCCCAGGAGTGACACTTAAAAGTAAACCACCCTCTAAATTATGAGTAAGATATACAAAATCAGTGACTTTTGTGAAGAACAAACCCCAAAAATGTTTGAACACAGAAATGGCAATACTATTCTGTGAAAGAAGCAATAGTGGACAATCCGGTGAGCAGGATGGTCATGATGGACAGACGACATCAAAGAAGAAATGACATTTTAAGGAATTGTCTTTTTTAGTTGTGCCTAAATTATTGTTTTTCCTGTTGTTTCTTGCAAGCCATAAGAATGAATAAATGTATGAGTAAGAAATAAAAGCAAAACAATAGAAAAGCAGTAAAAGTATTTACTTTCCATCTGTCACATACAAATCACACTTGAATTCTAGTCACTTAAAAAAAAAAAAATGTTTAGAGTGAAACGAATAGCTGTAAATCCTGGCTCAAGTTTTGGCTAGGTTACAGACTGAAACGTCTTGTGAATCTTTTGAACCCATGAGGAATGACTTACAGTTACCCCCATAAAATGGGCACTGTAAGCTTCACATGTTGTCAGTAGGACTGAAGATGAAAATTCAGCGCTTCTAGCTGTGATTTGCTTCAAGGTTTGCAGCAAAGCTTGGCAGAGGTGTGCTTAAAAGAAGAGAGCACACATCCAAATTCTGCCTCTTAGCAACAAGATATAATCTTAGCATTTGATTTAAAAGGTAGGTGATGAATCACAAATCTTCATAAATAAGGAGATGGCAATACACCCTCTTTGCATGGTGTAAATGTCATGAGAGGAGGAGATCGAAAGCAAACTATCACATAGCTAAGCCACTACCATCTGCACAATTAATATATGTTCTAAGCAACGAGGGAGTAGGAGGGAAAAGCATCATCACTTATGACTATGTAGTCATTAGTCAAGATCCTAATCTTCATTAGACAAATGAATTAAAACTCACCATTTACTGAAGCTGTCACAGTGGCTCCAAAACAATACTCTAAAAATGGTCCCACTGGAGTTGGATGAAAACGATGCATTTTGAAGGAGTAGTTAGTAATCAGAAGCATGACATCAAGATAAAGTGAAAAATCTAACGCTACTAATCTAAGGCAACCCTCCTAGCCCTCCTCCCTTCTCCCCACTTCACGCAATTTTCACAATAAGGAGGAAAACAAAATAGAGAACATTGTGAATTTTAGAGGAAAATGATGACTCAGGGGATAAACAAGGTCTGTAATTGAATGGAAAACTGACCACAAATACACAACTGCCTTTCCAAAAGATTTAGAGATTGCACAGAATTTACATTAGGGAATTGCTGAACAGAAAGCCTGGATGACCACACAGCGATGGTGCAGAATAGCAGAGTTAAGTAAAGCCAGAAGCGGGGAGGATAATGTATTTTCAAAGCAAAGCCAAGGAAGCAGGAGAACTTTTTGTCAGTGCTAAGGATATACATGATCAATTACAAACTCGGGGGTTGGCGACGGATGGGACCTCCGACACTACAAGCTGCAGATCTCACCTATACACTTCATTTTCATTACTACTCATTTATTGAAAATAGTATAAAAGTAATGCTCAAATGGGGAAAGGGAAAGTTTTTGCTACCATTGACCCACTGAGAAGCACTTGTTTATCTAAATGGAAACTCTGCCATGTTCCTGGCTACGAAACGGCTTTCCTAAAAGTTTTTAGTAGATAACTCCTCCACTGCAGAGCTGACATGCTCTTCTCTTCACTGATATCGCACTTTCGGGATGGAAGACAAAATACTTGTCACGCTAGGCCTGAACTACCAATGCCTTTTAAAAAGCACTTTGAACATTATGTTTTCCAGGTCTGGTAAGAACTGCTGAACAACAAGAAATAAAACTTTTCATTTGTTCATTCCTGTCAAAACTAAGGAACGCAAATGAACCCTCATTTTCTGCTCATTTCGCTCAACTGAAATGGAATTTTAAAAGTCTGAAAGTATGAGGATACCTTAATTCTATAAATACTTCTGGTTTTCTGCCATGGACACAATATTAAGTTTGCCAGACTCCCACTCCAGTTTGCAGGGGTGGGAAATCCAGGAATGTAGTAGTGATATTCTGAGATATTTGCTCAGGCCGAGCAAACTCGTTAAGTTTATCAGCTTAGCCATCATTTACATACCCAGCATAAGATAAAACACAATATACAAATCCATTACTTAACAAAGCAAAACAAAGCAAAGTCATTTTTGCTATTTATTAAACCAGCAAATGCAACTTAACATTAAACAAAAGAGATCTATGTGATAAAAACTGTTTTAACAATGTTTTTTTATCTTTCATAATGTTAAGTCATAATTATCTTTTCCTTCTGGGAGCTATATACTTCAGGCATTGCATCTATTAGTCATGTATTCCCTAATTGCCTTATATTGATCTAATATCTACACCTTCCTCTGAAAAAAATAGTAATAAAATTCTGTAATAGCTATGAGAAACAGCAGAAGTAACAGTTAATATTTACTTTAATTCTTGATATTGAACAAATATTAGTCTCCTATGGGGTAGTATTCCCAAGGCTAACAATCTCAGTGCCTTTATTCAGTCTTACCATTATTTCTATGACCAGGACACAGCATATTTTCCTAGCAATCTCACAGACCACAAAGATCTGTATTGAAATTAAAGCTGTATTGAAAAAAAGAAAAAAATGAAAATATGAAGCTTAAAGAAAATTAAATGAGGTGACCAGATAAGACAGATGGAATGAGAGTCTATCTCTTTCAATACATGAAAAAGACCTTTGGTACTCATGAAAACAAAATATTAACACAGGGGGGAAAGAGGCAAAAAAAAAAAAACCACAACAAAACACACCACACACAAGAAGGAAAAAAAAAAAAAAAAATCACAGTATCAGATTCTGAGACATCGCTATATTATAATGGCTTTGGGAAAAAAATAACGTCAAGTGTTTAATCTAACAAGAGTGCCAGGATATGTGAATGCATTATAAGCTTTGGGTCTGTACAGTTAAATGGAAGGAGAAGCAGGAAAGCAACGACGACAGAAAGCCCGACTTCAAACGGTGAACTGCAGCTGCTGTTGATTTACACAAGCGGGACCCCACATGGAGCATCACTGGGCACCTACAGAACCACCTGTGCAGGGGCAACGTGTCTTCCTAATCCTTGGCTACGAAGATCTTTATACTCTCTAACAACTGGATTTCTATCTCTTCCATAAGTGTAACTTGTGCTCATGTCTCCTCAGATTTTTTTGGTCATTTGTTTGTTTTTGGTTTTAAGCTAACTATTTCCAAATCATCATAACTCTGAATTCTGTGGGATTAGTATCTGGAAAAGACTTCAAGACCCCTCAGAACAAGGTTAAGTTTTATGTATTCATATTACTAAGGACATATATAACTGCAAACTAAGATCACCTTCCTGGCCACCAGCATCCAACATTTTATCAGCATCCTTCAATTTCCCTAAATCTATATTGTGCCTTTTCTATGACATAAAAACATCTCGCATCAGAAGCTGAACACAGAAGGCTGTGAAAAGTAAAGAATCTTGACTATGGCTTCAGCATCTCTTGCTTCGAAAGGAAATCAACTACTCAGTTTGGCTGGGGAGAGGGATGGTTGTTTACTTGAATGCACAGCAATGCCCTTACACAATTCTTATTCAGATAAATATTTCAGCTCTAGAATGTATTTTCTTGAAGGCATATCCGAGTTACCCAAAAATGACTAAGGACATATCTTTCTTATGGCTATTCTACTACCTCTTTGAAAGTCCAACAGCAACAATTCATCTCCTCTCTGTCATACATGACATTTCTCCAGCAACAGTATGAAACGATATTCTGAGGCGTTTCAGGATAACCATAACGTACTATTCATACATTAGAATTGTGTGTGGACACCCTCTTGTTGTAGAAACAGCCCACGGACTAAAGATGCGCAGCGCTTTATTCTCAGTTGTTAGCAGAGAATAAAACGTAGTCTGGGATGTAATTATGAAATAAGCTTCTAATATGTATAATTAGAAATAAAAAGAGAGAGGAATGAATATTCAGTATGTGCCTCTCTCATTTCCCATCTTGTGCACAGATTGTCATCTCTGCTCGAAACGGAGCAGATATGAGCCATATTCTAGAGAGAAAACGATAAGATGAAAACACAGTTGATGATATCTCACTGAAAGGACAGAGCTTGTCAGCAAGGTCTAAAAATAATTTACCTGCTCCGCTGACCACACACAAACATTCTGTAGCCATCTAAGTTCAGGGGATTCCTAAGATCATTGCCTGAAATTTGTAATATTTTGGTAAAAATATCTATGAAGTAGATTGTGAGAAGTCTCATGATCATAATAAATTAATGTTTTGTTGCTTTCTCACATGAGCAGACGCATTCAGAATTTTGTTGGAGTGTTTTTTCCTATGCAGTAGCAGCTATAGTACCTTGTTAAGGTACATGGTTATTATTCTAAAACACATATCTTGTTTTTAGATATTAAAAAAAACTATACAAAGACTATTATTAGCTAATTTTTGCTAGCATTCCCACCAGTAACAACTGCCATAAAAATTGGCATGACAAAGGAAATCACAAATTGCAAATGACAAAAAAGGGGACAGAACTTGTGGATGGCAATATTGTAATAAAGAACTTTTTTCATCTAGATCCAATATTGCTAATGTTTATTCAGAGACATCCAAATGGAAGCAGGTTCAGGACTGACAGAAATGACGCACTTAAAGGGGTTTAGAAAAGTTACAGTCCATGAGATGGAAGCCCACAAAATAAATGCTGGAACACTTGGTCCAAACCATATCGTACCAGTTTTAGCACTTTAAATAGGCAAAGCACTGGCATGCAACACCATCTACAGTAACATTAACTAAGATAGAGAAAAATGTAATGATTTCTCAATTCAGAAGCTGAGGAGAATAATGCACTCCAGCAAAGCCTCCCTGTGAAATGCTGAACGTGGATTTACCTTTCGTATGTGAGAATAAGGGAAGGACCCAAACATTTGTTCTTTTCTGGCAGTTGCCCAGCAAGGCGAGTGACCAGAGACTACATGCTATGGGGACCTGTACAATGTTAATTACAGCCCCTTGACCTATCTTCTCTTATGGAGACAGACACTCCTGAGGGACCAGTGATATCACGGAGGTAATCGTTAGGGTCCGTTTTGTTCTGACACTGGGAACATGTCTGCATATAGTTCCTTCCTTGTGATTTGATCTCACAGTCTCCTTCTGGCCCTGAGACATTTTTCTCCATCTGTTCATACAGATGGCATATTCAAGTGAATTTAAGAGAATGGTTTTCCAAACTTTTTCTGTCACTTCTCACCCCAAATTACACAGTTCTAGACTAGCAGAAGCAGGGGGTATTCTCAGATGCACACAAAACCAAACCAAACCAACCAACCACAACAAAAACACAAACACGAAACCAACCAACCAAAACAAAAAAAAAAAGAAAGAAAAAAAGAAGGAAAGAAAAAAACCACCTCAACAACACACACAGCACAACATGCTATTCACTGAATGGCTAAAGCAAATGCCTGCATTATATCCTGCAGATCAGAGATAAGCATGGCTTCATACTGCTTTTCTGCAGATGGTCAAACACATCCCTGGAGTCTGGAAAACTTACCTGGAAGCACAAAAATCCCAGAATTTCTTGTAACTTATCATAATTTCTCTCCTTCCAAGCAGGACTGAATATTATTCCAAGAAAAGGACTCAACTGCTTTGCTAATTGAGAGCCAAAAGAATTTTAAATTTTCAGAAGAATGAAGAAATAGAAAACGGACCCAGGAGATATGGGAAAATTATCTTTAAAATAATACTTGGATTCTAGGACTTTAGGGAATTCTTATTTCTCAGAAACCATTTTGCCATTTTGTAAAGCTCAGTTACAACACATGATGAAATAGTGGGTGGACAAATCAGCTATGCTCTTCACAGAAAGTACGTTCAAAAATAAAGGTAATTTTTTTGAAATAAGTCACTAAAACTAGATATTTAACTGGAACGAAAAATAAGCCCAAGTACTTGCACCTTCAGATAAAATACTTGCTAGGAAAAAAAAAATGCTCCTTTCAATTATGAAATAGTATTCAAGAATGTCTTACAGTAATGTCACAAAAGTATAACAGAAAACATATATACAATCACAAGAAAAAGTAGAAAATGACTATTTGTAACTCAGAGAAACAGAGGAAATAAAAGAGGTATTAATAGTTCTAAAGCGTGTCGTAACTTTTCTGTATTTAAGCCTATGTTTGCATACACACATTTAACAATCAACTCCTTAGCTGAGTCTTGATCAGAGCATTCTGAGATTTCCTTACTATAGGAAAGTTTCCATTGTCAGGATCACCAACTATCAGCTAAAATGATATAATAAAAGACATCAGAGAAGGGAAACAAGATAGATTGCTGTAATTCTCAATTATGTTAATGTTTAAGTTTCATTTCAAGATTAAATGTTTGATGACCTCTATTTGGTTTTGGAACATGCAATACCCTTGGAGCAACTTAAACTATTACACGGTTTTAAAGCTGATGGAGTTTTTCTTGGAGTAAATGCCACAGTCTGTCTGTTAGGCAATAAAACTCAAAAATTTTTTCACTTCATTGCAATGTAATAATCTTGGATAATAGGGCTTTTAATGGAAAAGATTCCCATGACTTAAAGCTTTTTCCTTATTAAGCTTAATTGAATTATTTATTCACGTACTAATGATCTAACGGCCACTTCATATAAAATAAAAGCTAAAGACTCTCTTGAATACTTCTCCCATACTTAAGATCTAATAAAGGAACTGAAACAGAAAGATATCTTTGTTTTCTTTCAGATAGGGGAGGTATTTAATATCCAACTCGCCTCCCTCCTGCTGTGGATGGAGGTGTTCTGAAATGATACCATTCCAAATCCTACAGCAAAATGCATCTTTAATCTATGAGTCCTTAACTGAAAAAATATATTTATGATGGACTGTGATTTCCTCTTTATTCCAAAAATTGCATCTTTTTAAAAATTGGCTCCTTTTGTGAATGGGCTACTATGTAGGAGAAGTGGAACAATGTAATTCAAAGGAGAATGGAACAGATTTGTATCTATAAAACATCTATCCCAAGGTGCATATGAAGGCTGGCATTTTATAATTCTTCATAATAATGCCTGGCAGTTATGTAGTATTTTATGAGATCGAAACACTTTACAAACTAATTAATTAATCTTCACAACACCCCAGTGAGAAAGTAGGTTTTAGTATTCCAGCCTAATAAATGGAATAACGGAGGCAGAGGAGCTGTATGATTTGTTTCATGTCACAAAGAGTCCGGGTCTTCAGCTTATGTATTATCAGAAATAACAGTAGTAATATTTCTGAGGTGAATTGCTTGAGACTTTCAATGGAACTATTTGCATGAGTAAGGAAAACAGAACCTGGCTCATACCTTGGGCCAGAGCTAATACCTTGTTTGGTCAAAACAATACTGAATTCACATGAGCAACACACTGGGATTTAAGTTCCTTTCCTTATGCTGGATCTACAGTTACTACGCAAGACAAGAGCTGGTATCTGACTTGTCCTGTCCTAGGATTTCCACATATTGAGATTGGGGTGGCGATGCTTCATTGTTAATGCAGATGATGCTTTGAATTCAAAATTTTACATAATTGTGCAGCACTTTTCATAGGCAATTCAAAGTTTTTCTAGTCTTCGTAACAGCTATGTTACTTCAATTTGAGACAATGCTTTACTACATTTGCATTTATTTCTGCCTGTTTTCCAAAAGTTCCTGCTTTGAACACCTGCATACAAGACTTAAGGGTTCTTATAAATGTTTATGTATACTCTAACAGCATTGACAATTCAGACACTGAAATCCGATTCACCACATTTCTCATGCAAAACTAAACAACTGCATGTCAGACTGTGAATTAGCTCTAGCAAGTGCTGGCAACTAAAAGTTCAGTAATTGCACCTATGAGCACAAGTACAAAAAAATCACCCAGTTAAAATAATGGAAACACTTCTTCACTCTACTGACATTCTCATGTTCAAACAAGTCTTACTCAAACAAGTCACTTTTCACTTATTCTTTGCAATGTTTGTATACACCCTTACTGTCATATCAACAAAAATGAGTATTATATTTTTACATGAGATAAAAAGAATTACAAGAAGTGATATCCAAAATTATGAAAACTTATATGTTTAACTGGGGCAACAGAAAGCTACCGTACTATTTAATGTCTTATTTTAAGACAAACTTCTAAAACTTTACATTCAAGAAAACATTTTCCATCTGAAGTTCTGTGTCACTGCATGACACATCGTCTTTCCGCTAGGACAGAGATGGTAAAAGGCCCTAATGTCTAAGATGGTTAACGTATTTTACAAATTGGCATTTAGCATGTAAATTTTTGATCCTCAAATTCACATGACACTTCTAGTGGTGATCTGATGTCCCTGGCATGACACTTTCAACACCCTCAAGACATGTGTGATGTTTTGCTGTTTGGTTTTTTGTTGTTGTTGTTTGGGGTTTTTTTTAATCAATGGCAACACTACTTTGAGATGCTATTGAAGGAAGAAGTTGGTGCTCAGGCTGATATACTAGAGTGACAGAACAGCATGTCCCTGTAAGGCTTCTTATGTTGCCACAGGGTACCGCATTATATTTCTTTCCTTTTCTCCCTTGAGGACAGACAAGACCCTGGATTGAGCGGAGGGCTGTACAGCCAAGAGACATCAATGTCACGGAACCAGGAGCACCTGCCCCCTGAACAGTTACCATGATTAGGAACAGCGTCCAAAATAACATCTCCCCCTCAAGAAAAGAAGGCCAGGTCTTTTTTATCCTTTCCGAAATCCCCAGATTGAGAAAGATGAAAATGCTCTATTTTTCAGAAAATTTTTGCTTAGCGTGAAAGGGCATTAGAAACTCTTTAAACAACTTCAGTCTACCATCTGGAAATATACTTCTGTAGCAAACAGGTAGGACAGATCTCTGTCTTTTTATTGCAGAGAAAGTTTGTGAATTACAAGGACATTTAAAATCTTATGTGCAGTTGAAAGATGTAATTTTAATTCCAGCTGCACAAATGATTTTATAGTCCTGAAAAGGAGAAATGGAAATTTACTTCCAAATTATGCTTAGAATTTTAATTAAAAAAATAAGCACTATAAGTGAAAAAAACCCAGAATTAGCAAAAAGCAGCAACATAAAGATCAGATGATTTACTGAAGGATGTCTAGTGTGAACAATTGACCTCTCAAACAGTATGTTCTGAGAACTACAAGCATTTAGAAAGGCAACTGCTTTTTAAACTTGCCATCAGATTTTGTAGATAATAAGCTGTATATGAGAAGTTAAACTGCTGAACAAGTCTATTAATACAAAAATGCCCAAGGCTATTTTAATAGACCAAAGCGTGGGAGAATCTATTTTACTTGCAACACTGCAAATTTCCAAGCAGCTGAAGCTAAGCGAGCAGACAGCAGAAGGCACAGCTGAGACAACACAAAATCCAAGCATCCAGGGCTATTTTGAATTCACATGACTCCATGCTGATAGCAAGAAATAAAGAGAGGACAAAGCAAGACCATCATATACATAACTCTCTTTTAGGGGAGATTACTAGATTGTATCATTCAAGTATTCTGGTTGGGTTGGGAACTTATAGTTGGCAATGTATTAAATAAATCTCGGCAAGTAGAACTGTTGAGCTTTCAAATGGGACAAGTATTTCATTTCTGAGAAAACTGTTCTGTTCTACTTCCCTTTGTTTTTCTTTTGACCAAAAAGGATGGAAATGTCAGCACCTCACAAGATGTGGCCCCTATCAGAAATTCTGCGTATATTCTATTTTTCAGCAAAAAACACTCACAACCTTCAGCTAAAAAAAGCATAAAACCAACCTGCTAAAGAGACACAAAAGTGTACAATACGCTTTGCCGTGCAATTATCAGTGGTCAATGACTGACACACTTTCACAGAGTTCACTTGTGAGGATGTTAGGAGAAGCATATGTAAGAGTAAATATCTCTAAAAACAGCCCGTTAATAGTGCAACACAAGAAATACCTTTGTCTTCAGCCACTTATTCAGCCATATCTGATCCTAGTATTCTACACTTGATTTCCTCCTTATTCTGACACAGAACACCGAAATGCTCTCTGCCAGCAAAGAGGCAAGTTCCAGAAAAACACCTTAAGAAAGTTACACAAAAAGTAGCAATTCCAAATTGGCAAACAGAAGGCTCATGCTTGTTATTCTTCCAAAATCTTGCATTCCAACCCTGGAAAAAAAACCTCAGTAAACTTCCACAGGCTGCAAAAATCAGAGGAGTGATTCTTCCCCAGAATTACACAGAATAAACCAGAAGAGAATTGAATTTTCTGTCTGCGTTTTTTAGCAGATTTGACGACAGAAGTCAGGGGAATTTAAATATACATATATAAATTTAAGAAACAACAAACCTTATCTACCATAACAACTATTTCTGCTACATATATTATATAAACCAGATATATCAACATATGAAAGTCTAGTTAAAGCCATATCTTTTCCTGAGTTCTGGCTGCATGGCTTTTCAAGCTTTGCTGCACCTAATGTAAACTGGGTTGTTATCCTATATTGAATCTTAGTCCTCTAAGTTCACTGTTCTATTTAAACTGGTAAATCACTAATATCCTATTGCAAGTCATCTTAACCACCCAAGCATAGTAATTTTCCCTGTAATGACTCTTCATTTAAGACTATATGTTGCAATTTTCTACCATTTTAGTGATTTAAGTATATCATCTATTGAATGTTCTGGTCTTGGCAGCAAAGATGAATTTGCTTGCCAGATGGAATATGAAAATAATGTGAAATATTTTTTAAATTAAAAAAAAAGAAAGTTCAGTCATATTTGTAAATACATACTGCAACCAAAATACAAAAATAAAAAGCATTTTCCCAAAACATAAGTAGCTGGCAGCTATCCCTCAGAAATAAAAATCCTTCTAAACCTAAAAGTAACCACTGTGCTGTGTTCTCTGTAAAAAAATGGTCAAAATTTAGTGATGCCCTTAACTAACGCCTTGTAGTAATGAATGGGGTAGGCTATGAGGACATGATAACTACCATACAGATGTCTACATTCATTATGAGCCATTGCTCGCCCTCGCCCCTTTCAGCGACAGCACAAGCCAGGTGGCTTAGAGAACTGCCTCCTAGTCCTTCCTGAAATTTACCTTCACTATGTTAAATCTAACCAGATCTGACATGCATACCATGTATGGGTTCTGTTAGGAAAAACAAAAGGAACAATGTTAAGGGGATCACTGCTTGCTATCTCCAAACCAGAAATTGAACTATAAGGGCATAAAAGAATGGGATGGTTACATTTACACACTACCATTTTGGTAATAAGATCACTTGCAGTTCAATGAATTTGATAACAGCAACCAAGGTAAATGAAACCAAATTCACAGAAAGATATGTGTGTGTGTACATTTATACGCACATTAATATATAGGTGTATACGGAGGCAAAGGTCAAAATTAGGACTTCTATTTAAAGTAATCTCAGTTTAGTAGAATGCATCTCAAAGAACATGCCACTGCAAGTATAAGCTAAAGTAAATTAATGCAGCAATAACAGTAGTCATTTTCAGAACAGTCATAGTGTACAGTTTGGTTTGTTTTCTTGCTTGTTTTTAAAGACGTGCAAATTATTAAGCAGGCATTAAATATATCACTCCCGTGGACACTTTAAATCACATTAACTTTGAATTAATTTTAGATGAAATAACTAAAGCTACAAAACTGAAACCTTAACATTAGATTCATATCATTGATTGCTGCACGGTCCAGCAAAGATAAAAGCAGAACATGGCCAACCACATATTTCTCTTGTGTTACTGGCAAGTGTATTTACCCCATCCACCCCAGTATCTGAAAGACATTTTAGTCAGAAAGCCTTTCTGAGACCTACTCAGCCAAGTCTAAGGAACAGGAGGAAGGATCTTCTACATTTCATCACGAAAATTTGTCCAGGGATCATCAATAATAAGGACATAGAAGAGGAGGTTTGATCCCACTATGGCAGACCTATATTGATATTCAGGTTTGTTTCTTGCCCTTGGCAATCCCTTCTGCAGTGCTGCTTGCAAACAGGCTACAGCCTGAGAAGGGCAGGCAGGTATAAATATTACAAACTGGAAAAAAAATATTAAAGCTAGAAATAAACATACTTCTTTTCAAAATCATAATGCAGCCTTTGCAACACATTCTTACCCAAACAGTGTAAGATTTTGACATATGTATTACAACCAAATGTGTACACAGATGCAGTCAAGATTCCTCTAATACAAACTTATCCAAATAACTGAGATCAAAGAAAAATTCCTCATCCGAACCCATTACCTATTGTGCCTTGAAATGTTTTCTTTTTCTTTTTAACCTGAATATGCCACAAAACCTAGAGAAAAATCTCTAGCCGTAATTTTTTTTTTTTTCACTTGAAAAAGAAATATGGTTATGTTTCCTCCAATGCTCAGGACAGTGTGTGGATTTATATAAGAGGGGGAGAGCTATATGATGACCTATTACTATACCCACTAAATGCAGCAAATAACTTCAAGGACCATCCCCACAGGTTTTAGTCTAGCATAAGGTACAATGACAAAAATATTTTTATTATTAAACTGGCATTGCTAGGTCCCCATTTCCATGCAAGTACGAGTAATTGTTTTATTTCTAATAATAACTGTTAACTTTAAACTGACAGTCCTCCCAGGACTAAAGGCTATTTAGTCAGTCTTGTACTGGAAAACAAAATGGACTTCATGAATATCCTGTGGTCAAAAGCTGGAGCTTTTCTTGCCATGTGCTCATCTGCTAGGTTTCTGGTCATGTTGCATAGTCTCAATAGCAGAACACGTTGCCTCTCCAAGAAACAAGGTGTCCTTCCTCCCTTTGCTGTTCAAGTACAGAGTTGCAGTAGGACCTGTGACAATTGCAGCCCCTAATCTTGTGTGACAGGTGGGGGAGCGCAGGGTGACAGTCATCCTGCGCTGCCCTCGCTGTACAATTCACTCCGGCACAACAAGGGAAGGAAGGCAGAATGAAAGGGTTTAAAGCTTCTAAAGAAAATATTCATTTTACGTGCTTCTTCTATAGAACAATATTTTGTGAGCTCTACTTACCGATTGCCAACATTTTCAAAAACAGACACCATGGATTGTTGAGCACTCAGAATGAAAACGACTTCTCACAAGTAGCAATAAAAAGTCAGAACTATTGAAAACATTAAACCTGATATTTATTTCGTAATTTATTCTGAATAAGGCTAAGTAAATGCACATTTTTCACGGCCCTTTTCTGGAGGTGAATCACTACTCGGTACAGCCTGCACGAGTCCAGGGATCATCCAGACAAGAGGCATTTGAAGCCCGACTCCAGCATAGTGGTGAGAGCACTGGCCCAGTCTCTCTCAGTCTCGAGGGGAATGGTTGGTACCCAAGAGCTGGGAACCGCCTGTCCTGACAAAGGCACTTCCTGGCGTAAGTAATTGGCTAAACTTTCATGACATTGGAAATGCTGAGGTTTGGGTGTGAAAATTGAAGTTAAATGCCAAGTGTTAAGCCTGAAGTCTTAGGACATCTTAGGACTTAGTTTTAGGTGTTTGAGTTCCAGTTTGGGTAGCCATGTTCTAAACAAAAGCCTCTAAAGGGAAATTAATACATATCAAGATTAGTTATATTTGCTCAGCTGTCTCATTAATCTAAGTAGTTCATGGTAAGGATTTCCAGAAACATTTGCATGTTCAAGTGCAATAACAAAACTAAAGGCATTCAGATCAGTGACTTATACAATCTTGATAAGATATGAACTTCATGGCCCGTGTTTGTTCAAGTGACAGAACTAAATACATAAGACACCGCTGCTTTCCTTTACAGCTGGGTAGAAAATAGCCAAGCTAAAAGTGCATGCTTCTTGACACTACAGTTATAGGCAGACAACAGAATAATCTCACTGAAAATGAAAGAAATACACAAATAAAAGTTTTAAGAACTAGGTTCCCCAAAATTATTATTGTATATTATTCTTAACAGGAAAACAAGAGACATTCTAGACATTCTAGATTTATGTTCTGCAGCTTTTTTTTTAACCCAGTCAATCGTTTCTTTCTATTTTGTTACCTACTCACACCATACAAAGTTAGTCATCTTTTGCAGGAATATATTTAAATCACTTCATCAGTAATTTTTTTTCTATAAACACTGCTAAACAGACATTTCCCCCCCGTTTTCACAACTTCAAGAGTGAAGTTTTCTTGATTCCTCCAATCACCACTCTCCATACAGTGATACACAATAACATCAGGCTGAAAAACATTTCAAGTCATATCTCATCTTCATGAAAATCAGAAAACTGATTCACCTGCGTAGCAGATGAACCAATCTAATGGGCAATAAAAATATTTATGAAATATATCATTTAGTTAAATTATCAATTCAGCTGTCACATACATTTCCCCTGTTCTCCTCTAATCCTTGTTTTGCATTTCTTACTTGAGTTCTTTTGATGAAGCAGTTCTAAAACTGGCTTTTAATCCAGAATGAGTATTTAAAATAATATTTATGGTCTTATCTGTTCTTAATATAAATGTTTGAACAGTACTAAAAATGGCAGTTTATCTCCAAAATTTATATTAAAAAAAAAAAATAAAAAATCTTTATCCATTCTTAGAATACTTAAGTCAAAATTGTTTCTGGAGTATCATCAGTTATACAGTATGCAGCAATAAAAAGAACAGCATCAAAAAAAGGCAAAGAATGAGTTTTAATTTGAATCCATGATTAAAAGACTAAAAATAAAAGACAGAAGAATTCGAAATGGTTCATACTGACCTGAGTCCATACAGGACTGTCCCATCTGGATGCAAACGGATCATTCTGTTCTTCACAGTGACCCCGTGTACAAATGACTTCTTGTCATTCAGAAAATAGGTATCGGGAACCCACAGCTGATCAGCTACTCTGTTGTCCAGAGTAAGGTTTAGAGGTATTACATTATACGACAGCCTCTTATCCCTCCATGCTTGCTGAAAGTACATTGTCAAGGTATAGTCCTGTGAATATAAAACCAAAAAAAGTTTGCATTGAAACAGACAGCATACATAGGCAAAAAACCACTCATGTAAACACATATTTACTCATTGCAACTTTTTGTAAGGCAAAATATTTCTGTTCAGGATTTCTATAAGTAGACTTATTTATTTTTACAGTACCAAATATCTTGTGTATACTTAATAAAAGAAATGAGAATACAGAATAGATAAGGTATTTACATTTTATGAACGACTAGCGAGTTCTTATTTCAATATTTTAAAATAAAATGGAAAAAAAATTGTAGACATTTAACAGCCTGCAATTTCTGTAGTACTTTTAAAGCCTGGAGATCTGGAAAACAAGAACATTCACAGATCTGAATTTCATGTCCTGGTCCCCCCTGTATCCAATAGAACTCTGGATCAGGCCTTCTATCTCTGAAGTTGCAGTTACCACCCAAACACTTCTCTAAATTAAAATCTCTTCAAAGTCTGTTAACTTTCCTCTGGGCACTGAAATCCATGGGAAGTCTCTGAGGTTTCTATGCTACGGAGTCTTAGTCTTCTACATAATTTTACGGATGAAGTAACTCCGGTTACTTCAATGGAACAATTCAGAGAGCACAATCAAGCATCTTGGCAAATATTTGCAGTATTAGGAGACTTGTGTTGTCTTGATGCAGGTCACTAATGTACAGTACTTTGGAGATGTTTTGATCTTTCAGAGAATAACAATTACAAAAATTATATTTTTGTGAGACCTATTACACAGAGGCAGAATATTCGTTATTTATTAACCTATACTAAAAAACCTCCAGAACTAATACACAAAGGAGTTGTATGTCTGAACGCAGACCACTGGGTTAAGGGCTGTAAAACAATACTGAAGGAATACCAAAAGGAAGATTATCCTAAACCAAATATCTTGTTCTGCTGCTTCTACAGAAGTCATAATCAGGCCTCAGACTGTTTTGATTTAGAATTCGTATTTAACATGGACTTAAGTAGTGAGAACTGTTAGCTTATGAAAGATTGCTTTCACCAGAAAGTCCACAAAAGCTGCTGTGATTATCAGCAAACCCTGGATTCAGCCATGTCAGTGCATGAAATTCTGTATCTCTACATCAGTTTAAGGCACTTGAAAACACAAAATCCCACATAACTCAGAACAATTAACTAACTAGGGTGACTACATCTCACAAACTAATTTCTAGCATTGCATAACAGAGGAAAGCATGTAACATATGAACATTTTATGTGAAGGGAATTCAAGCCAGTTTCAACGGCAAATCAAAAAGAAAATCAAAATCAGATATAACTTTTATTACTAGTGTCTGAGTATCCAGAAAACTAGTTTTCCTTTCTTTATTAATGAAACTTTAAATGCATAAATTAGATCATTGTAATTATTCACTTTAAAATGTACCCAGTCCGCCCATAAACATGCATTAGGGAGGGACCTGTGATGACTATGGCTATTCCAGCAGTTCTCTAAGCAATGACACAGCACCTAGAAAATAATTGACCCTGCCTCTTCTGCAAACAGCGTGTGCTCAGATGAATCAGTATAAACTGGTTTTTATACTGAGATGTGTATTTCCATGGTGGAAATACTCTTTTTATGCATCTTTCCCCAGAAGAGCCCACATCCATGAGCTTCAAAATGCCTCTTCAGTTTTCACTGAACATGTTTCTGTTGAGAAGAGTTACAGCATTTCTTCCTTGCCAAGACAAAACCAGGCTGGTACGGCCGCCCGTTTGCGATGGTGACAGGTTAGCGATGGGCACTTGCTGTGTCTCCAGCCGCTGCCGGAGCCCGTATGCCCAGCTGGACACACAGCACCGCTCGGCTCCAGAGTCTCAAACAGTCCCAACATGCACTGTTACAAATAGGGAAACACCAAATACGTTTCTCCAATTATTTTACTACCAAATATATTTACCTGGTAACTATTCTAATCGGACCGGTTTTAGTGACCTGAAGTCTCTTCCCCTCCTCGCCCCTCCCGGCTCAGGATGACAGTCTGCTTTCAAGAACGTTCAACATCTACATCTGAAGAATTTTACTGTTATGCTTCATCCCAGTTTTGCAGTATTTGATTCATAACCATATACTAGAAAATGTTCAGTAATATATTGCCAGTAATAACATCTTAGTCTTCATTATACTAATATATCACAACATAAAGTAGACGAGCTGTAGCAATTGCTCTCCTATTATCCTTGGAATGTTGCCTTTTATTCCTTTTCTAAGGAATAATCAACATGTATTAATAAACAGCATACATATATATATATATATATATATATATATATATATATATATATATATATATATATATATATAAAAAACATACTTCCCTCTTCACACCTCAGTAAAAGAGGAAAAGAAGAGGAGGAAGAAAACTGAACATGTATGGTTCAGTGCAAAAAACCGAATTGCATAAAACTGTAAATTTGGAGCACTGGTATAGCTGAAAGAAAAGCCAACTCACCAGGCTGGAGTTCAGAATCCAACACACTGTGTTCCAGAAACAAAGCGGCTGTCCCAACAAAAAAATATTTGTCATCTGTTGGCCCTACAGTTTTCAGATGTGACCGTAATTTCTGACGGTCAAAATAAGACACCTTAAATCATCTTCTAAAAAACCCTCACAACCTTTTGAATTTAGGTGTCTGGGTTGTTTTTGGTTTTTTTTTTTTTTAATTATTAATAATGAATGTGTTTCAACACAAATTTCAAGTACAAATGATTAGTTAGAATTAGTTAAAGCCCGTCACATAAGCTGCAATTCATTCCTCAGAAAGGAGGGAGGCATCTGTTTTCAAAATCCCAAATCAAACAGTAATTCAAAAAGAAGGTGTGCAGGTACAAAGTGTCCCTCAAGTATCCCAAGACTCTATACTTTGAGATTAGGAACATGCTCATCTATCAGAAATACTACAAGAAAAAAAGACTGTTAAACTCACATTAAATATGGGAATCCCCCTCTATTCTAGGGATAAACATCAAAACAAACATGCAAATATCTTGTCTCTTTAGGAAGACAGGCACACAGAAGTACAGGAACAGAAGTGACTAGCAAAGGACGATTTCAATCTGTTAAATCCTTAGCATCCTATTAAATTCACAGGATGGGATTGTTAGAAGCTTAGTGTAAGTATGAAGATGAAACAGGAGTGAATTCACGGTAAAAGCCTAGGATGATGCAGTAATTACAATGAGTCAAAAGAAATATGAAACCAAACCTCATGATAACTATGTCTGCGTATACCATTAGACAGACAAACTACAAAGGTACAGACTACTTATAGTATAGACAGAGACATATTGTACAAACATAAATACATAGGTTCAGCAGTTAGCCTGAGCACGTGAAGCTTGAAATGCTCTACAAAACTGTATTCGTATAGATAAAGTTACAAGAACATAAAATATAAATAGGCAAATACTGTATTTTCTGCAAATACATTAAAATTATCATTTTTATAGCTTTTGTTATTGTTCCATTGTTCACATAGATATAAATTTAATAAACTTTTTATTTTGTCCAGACACAGAAGTTTAGGCAAGAGAAAATGGATGGTTACTCCTATCCTTATCAAAGATCTCTCCTCTTTTCTGCACCAGTTAAAGTCCACCTTCCCAATTTTCTTCTTTATTTCACACAATCAACAGAAGAGCAGAAAATATGAGACAAAGTTAATCTTAACCCAAATTTTCTCATATGAATAAAAAAAATAGCAAAGAGTTTTATTAGTATCAGCATATTTATGAGTAACTTTTAACCTGAACATTATCTTTGTGTGGTGGTTTTCTGCGAACACTTTTAGCTGCTGGAAATGTATATATGCTGGGAGATATAAACTTAAATTTAGATAAATAGAATTGTTACAGCCAGCCAAATTGTCAGTTAATGACTATCAGCTTCAAAGATCCAAGGGAAGATACTCTGCAGGAAAGCATCAAATCTGAAAACTGGCACTCTTATTTATATTTTCTCATTCATACTCTCAAATAAGTTTTCTTAAGCCAAAAAAGAAGTGCCAGTTTCAGCCTATTATTAGCTTAGACAGACTACAACACAGGCCTTAGCTAAACCCACCCAGGGTCAATAGCTGTAAAATGTATATTACTGATCCTTTTTTTATACTGGAAAAAGGATCAAGGCAAAAAAGGGAATAAATATAATGAACATTCACAGTGACGGTGGGAGTCTAATGCAAAAGATTGTGCCAGATATAAATTTTTTCAAAGCATGAGGAAAAGGTCCAATGTGAGAAAAATAACACCTCAAATATAGCTCGCTCTTCTACATTAAACAAATCAGGACTGATTCACAGTGCAGCTTAAAATGTATACCAACATTTGTATTAACAGGGATATAACACAGCTACTGAAACAATTTTGAAGTAATAAAATCAGGAAATTTCAGAGGAGAAAAAATAAACATTTTGCATATTATCAATACAACGTATAGCAGCACGGAGCTGAAGAAGCTGTTTTTCTTTACTTAGCAGTAATGAATGGAGAACCGATTTGTGGTTTGCCTTACGTCCACTTCTCGCCACTTGCCTGGTTATTCCTAACTTGTAAAAGTACTTGGCTACATTTCCCAGTATGGCATTTTTAAAGCTAAATAATTTCCTTCTGAAAATGCTTGAAGCTGAAGATTTTGCCTGAATGTTGTACTTGTTTACCATGTACATTTAAAAAGCTGTCTTGTTGATGACATATTTAGAAGTGCTACTAAGTAAATTATTAAAAGTACGTATCTACACCGCAAAATGTATTTTACTATATTAAAAGCTATTATATACTTAAGAAAAGAGCAAATGTTAATTCTACTCCCTCCTCAGACTCAAATGAAGTTATCACTCACACGTGCAGTTTCTACAGTGGGAAGAACACAACGTGTTTCACTGCTCGAATGGTACATAAAACAATCCAAAACAAAGCACTTCAAGCTAAGGAGCTTCAGTGGATTTATTTCAAGAGCAGTGTCTTTCCCTGAGTGTTGATTAACAATCCTCTCAATCCTCATTTCGTTTAAAAACAACCACTACAAAATGTTCAATTCGTCATTACCTATCTCACACCCATATCAAGAAAATTCACCCAAAAAGTCAGCTCTGTTTATACTCGAGACTCCATAAACTGACTCACATAAAAGTAGAAAGAACTGTTGAAAGAATGGGTGATACCAAAGAAATGTCAAAATAAGTTACGTCATATGACCTTTCAAAAAATATTTTTCACATTATGTAAATCTTTACTTCAAAAAAAATGACAATGATATCAGGAACCTTACAGAGTTCAAGTTGAACCCACTCCATTTATCGAGTCCCACTTCCCAGGCCGGAAACATTTCTTGTTAATTGTTCTCCAAAAACTTACCAGGTAGTTTTTCTTGATGGGAGTTGTACGATCTAAAGTCTACGATCTTTCCAAAATGGAAAGATTCCAACAAGTAAGCTTACTGTATATTCTACAGCAACTATCCCAGAATTATTCACCAGCAATTCTCATTTCTCAGCTGAACAAATAAGCAAAGACGGGCTTCTATAACACTTCTCAGAAAAACACAATGTTTATTGAATCAAGCAAGAGACTTGTGTACGAAAGCCAAACAACTGTCAGCAGAGCTTGACTCTTAGGCATAAATCTTCTTGCTACTGATTATATGAAGCCCGTAGTAAGAGACTGCTTACCATTTCAGCAACAAGATGAGGAATTTGCGTCTCCTTAGCACTACTGACAGTAGCCAATATTTATATTGTTTCTACGTGGTGATTTATATATTGCATTGCAACACGGTGTCATTATATTTCATGCACTCAAATGAAATAAAGCAGTTAGAGCTGACATGTTTCCTGTAAGGAATTAGTTTAGCAAGACATTGTGACACTTGATTTTCATTTCTGACAAGTCACCAAGACTGAACCATGATACTGCATTTTTACTGAGCCAGCAATCTGCATGTCATTCTGATCAAAAAGCATCTGCTGTATGTCTTTTAGCTCTGATTTGCTGTCTCTTGATAGTCAGAGGAAGATTGATTAAAGTGAATTTGGACTGAAAACTGTAATCTAACTGCTGCTTGCTTAAGAGAGTCACATAGCTTGATATCATCGGATTTTCCTCTTTTGAAAGGATCTAGTCCTCTTTATACAGCATTGCAAGATTCTCGGATGAACAACGCTAATACAAAGATGAATAAATGCAAACTATACTCACTTTATATAAAAGTTACGGAAACAGTATTTTTCTACCTCAGACAAAATTACATGCTATTACTATTTAGTCATGTCTTAGATGTAGAATAAAATACTTTAAGCCACAAGAAATATTTTTTAAAAGTTTATTTACATTTGAATTTCAAATTTTCCTTTACTCATGTATCACAATGCGTTTCCCAGAGAAGGGAGAATAATTCCTAGTTCACAGATCATCTCCTATGCAACTGTACAATCCTACAGATCTTCAGAAAGGTAAATACCTACAACACAAACCATATTGATGTTGCTTTTATTGTAGACTATTATTAATAGTACTGCAAAAGAGTAAAAAATATTATGGAAGATACTAAAGAAAAAAAATCATAATTTCTTAAATAGGGTGGAAGTAAACTGGTGATTAAGTAGAACTGGAGATCCAATTGGAAAGTTTGATGAGAGCAGATGCTATTATTTTGCAAAAGAGACTCAAAAGCAAAAAAACCAGAAACAGCTACCAGAAACCCATGTGTCTTACTGATATTTTTAGTGGGGAAAAAAAAATCCAAGATAAGAATATAGTGATTGATGGTGAGATTAAATCTGCCTGAAACGTGAGAACTGAGGTTGTGCTCAGGTGCAGAACTGAACCGGCCTGACATGTGGATGAGTGCTCTTTTTCCTGATGCTTTACAGTTTCCTGAGCTGCTAACACATAAACAAAACCTTAAGAATACATTTAGAAAACAGAAGAATTGACAAGTTAATGCTGCTCTATATCACTGTAATTAACCTCTGAACAACGTACAAAATCAATAATAGAACTAATAGATGCTCATTTAAAGCATATAATACTTATTTTTAAGGTAAGTATTTAGCAACGTTTTTCAAGGAGAGTACTGAAATGAAGAAATATTCCCAGAATTTATTTCTTTTTAAGTGCAGCCTTGCTTCTTTCCATCAAGGCAAGGAGACTCCAATGACAAAAATGTCATTAATATGCCTGTGAGTACTCTAGCTTGTTCCATCTGCCTTTTTGCATCTAAAAGGATGTATAAAAATCCTTAAATAACCAGCTGCCACCTTTGGTCCAACAGAAACAGAGGCTTTATGAGAAAAGGACAGCTTGAGATGCACTCAGCATCTTACCGCTAGAACAGGTTGTTTACATCCTTCCGAGTTTGATGAAGGATGAGGCTGCCAGAGAACGTGGCTGCCCGTTACAACCCCTGGTAAACCCTCACTAAGAGGGGCAGTGCTGCTCTTCCACTGCCTCCTGACGGTTTAAGGATTCCTGTATCACCTCACACACCAGAGTGGCCATTTTCTCTGAACTACCAACAAATATCAGCAATTCAAAATATTTCAGCCTAAGAATTAAAATCTGAAGTGCTACAAAGCATTCTCAGTACTAAGTCTAAACTTCCAAATGTTACTATACCAGTAATTCTCTGGAGTCCAAACTAAACCGCAAGCAAATTCTCAGTTTATCACACTAAGCAGTCACTTCTGCTGCTTCAATCTGGCAAATAAATGGTATCATGTTTACATTTTAGGATGATACAGTGAACCTCTGACCTGGTTTGAGTGATGACATAATAGGAATACTCTAAATGCTAACAAAACTGTTGAATACAACAATAGTAACACTCCCATCACTACGTTATCAGTGACTACACAATCCTACTTCCAGAAATAATAAAACAAGCCACAAAGTTATCTCGATGAAAAAAAGCACAAAATTTCATTTTAATGTTAAAAAGACAAATAGCTGACAAAAAGTTGATGATCTTAGCTTCAGACAGAATTGGTGCACTTAGTGCTGTTGAGAAATGCAGTATTCTAACAAAAATACATCCCTTCTCTGATCCCTTTTAATTGGGCTGCCTGAGGATGCAGTTCTTGGAAAAGCAAAATACTATATCAATATTTTATTGGATCATTTTTATAGGCAAAGGAATTTACTTTGCTATATTTAGTTTGTTTTACTAAACAGATTATTTTGCTAATATTTCCTTCCAGGTCAAAAGCTAGCTTTCTCCTCAGTTAGTAATGGAGAAGTTTCTGCAAGATAACTTCCATAGCAGACATGCTAAAGAAATGTATATTCCTCATTTTCCTAAATACACTCAAGTTATTTTTCTATTCTGCTGTTCTATTCTGGTATTATCACTACCCTCTGTCAACTCTAACTCATACTCCCCATCACAGAACACCAAAACTCTTCAAGTGGCTTTCAGATACATTTTCTGGCCTTCACGATTTTCTCCTTCGAATTCTTTTACTGATGAGAACACTACTGAGACCTTATTGTGGCCTTTCTGTACTTAAAAGGGGCCTGTAAGAAAGACGGGGACAGACTTTTTAGCAGCGCCTGTCACAGCAGGACAAGGGGTGATGGTTTTGAACGAAAGGAGGGGAGATTCAGGCTGGACACGAGGAAGAAATTTTGTACGCTGAGGGTGGTGAGAGCCTGTCCCAGGTTGCCCAGAGAGGTGGTGGATGAACCATCCCTGGAGACATCCCAGGCCAGGCTGGACGGGGCTCTGAGCAACCTGAGCTGGTGCAGATGTCCCTGCTCATGGCAGGGGGGGCACTGGGGGAGCCGGGGAGGGCCCTTCAACTCAAACTGTTCTATAATGCTGTGATTCTACAACTACTACTATTTGCTTTACTTGCAATACGATATCTGTGAGACTGAGATAAATAAAAATTTATTAACCTATGTTAAAATGCACTTTTGTTTGAGAGGGCCAAACATAACATCTCAGTCTTACTGTAAGAGTTCTTAAAAAATAAAGATGGAATAAGTATCACTATTAATGAATACTAAGGCAATATTTTCAGTAATCTCAGCATTATGCAATTACTAAACATCATCTCCATTTTAAAGACAAAACAGTAAAGAGAACTGATAAACTCAGACTAAAATATTCAGTCAGGCAGATTTTAAGGGGAATCAGAATGAAATTACTGATCGGCCTGGGCAACTATAATTTTTTTCAAAATTAAACTTAAATTGTAGTAGTCAACAGTCAAGAAAACTCTGTTATATTAGCATTGGAAAAGTGGACAAAATCTAAAGTTCTTGAACTAAATTATCAAGGATATATTTAATAATTAAAATTTTAAAGCAAATTTTAAGATCAGCTCACAAAGCAATGTTTACACTTAAACACCAATCTCACAGAGAATATTGACGTAAGAGAGAGACAGTGAGAGAGAGCAAGAAAGTGAGTTTGAGGAAAAGTCTTATTAAAAACCCTCAGATTGAGTTCATCTCAGAATTATAAAAACAACAGGATGCATGACATTTCCTTTAATAATGTACTATATAACTGAAATGAAGTTAGACTAATTGATTTCACTAGCTTATTGTGGTCTGCAAGAGCTGCTGATACTTCACCGAAATTTACAGGAGAAAAAGAGCCTAGTATGTGCACGACACACCCCAATTTTCTTTTTGTTCTAAATCAACTTAAAATCCTCCTCCCTCTGTCTCTACGTATGTATTTTCTCACATACTACTACTAATCGTGCTAGATTTCTGCCTTGGTATTTTTGTGGGTTTTCCCTTTTAAATAAAAAAATGAAACTATGGTTAGGTGGAAACCCCAAACCCCTCACTCGCTTTTATGAAATGCGCCCACTTTGCAAACACAAATGGTTCCAGGCAACTGTGATCTGCCAGTTCTTTTTAATGCCATTCTCCACTTGCATAAAAAGCACCAGCAGCAGTTCACTTCTGCTAAACATTGTCACAGATCCTGCAACAGTTCGTCTCTCTGGCCTGCTGATTCCAAGACGTTCTCTAGAACGGTTCATTAATCTGTTAGTGACAAACTGATGTCTTGAAAGAAGCAACGTACCCTGGAGAGTACAAATCTCCCACTGATCCGTCCCTATAAGCATTTGTATATCATTGGTCTAATACGCCAGAGGCTACACACTGCACTTCAGACTAATGTGTTTCTTCCCTGTTTACATATAAATCCCGTGGGAATAGAACAAACACCTTAATTTTGCCACCTTCCTCAGCCAACAATCTCTTGAATCCTGTAACCTGACGTGCAGATTTCATGGGGTTCGAACAGTGAGGAGCGCGAGGATGAAAAAAGAAATAGCGTCAAGTCACGTAGGTCTTTTCCTGTATTTTAAATGCTCTCCTCCCTGTAACCCATGATGTGACAGGCTCCTTCTCTCAAAACCGGCAGGCACTGCAGAGAGCTGCCAGCGCTGAAGTAAAAGGATAATTTTAAATAAGTACATATCATTTATTTCATAGGGATGACAAGCCTGTGGAAGCTGATAGAAAGTCCAGTTTGCATGGCAGACCAACACTTCAGCAACGCACTCAGTAGAGACACTTCCAAGAGAATAAGTTGGGTATTCAGATGAAAAAGAAATGAACATTATTGTGTTTTAGGAAGAAAAATCTGAAAAAAAAAAAAAATCAGGTGGAAAAATATTGCATCTTTATCAGTCATTGCACCTGCATTAATTATACTTTAAATCGTTCGTGGTTCAGCAAAGCCAAAGCCTATTGGAATATCTCACAGGGAAGAATTTCCATTGAGCACCTCTATTACAAAGGTGTATTTTCCTTGACAGATACAGAAAACTTCGTAGCAAAGAACAGCTGCAATGCCCAAACCAACAAAATGTTAGTTTTCCACAATTAATCTACATATTTCATCTACAATAAATCACCAGGAGATTAATATTGGAAAGATTTGCAGGGATAATGCTCTATTAGTATATTCATAGGATCATAGGAAAGCTCAGGCTGGAAGAGACCTCAGGAAGTCTCTAGCCCAACCTCCTGCTCAAAGCAAGGTCAGCTGGCAGGTCTCACCAAGTTGCTCAAGGCTTTATCCAACCTGCTCTTGAAGGCCCTTGGAAAATGGAGATTTTCCTTTCTACATGGATTAGAACAACATTTTAATAACAATGAAATGCATTTAGAAAGAAACTTCCTATGCTTCAAACAGGAAAAAATCAGGATGGTCACTCTATTCTAGCAATGACTGCAATTTAATTTCAGTTTTATTTAAAAATCACTGTTGTTTGATTTTTACAGCCATTGCACACTACTGCTTCTACCTATTCTGTTTCATGTATTATTATTCCAGTCTTTTTGTGTTATTTGCTGAGTAATTGCCTCCACTCCTTAGTCTCAACTATTTGAGACACTTAGAAATCAATAGGATTCATTTACCATTGAGTTTTTGAATGCATATATTGTTCAGTATTTCCTGTACTCCTCAACTGTCACCAACAACTTTACTTCTCATTAAACTATTCCCTGTTCCTATACAGTAGATATTTTTTACCAACTTTTGTTGTTGTTGTTGTTCTCCATCTCTTTTAATCTTAATCTTCATGGCTTTCCACCTTTACCAGAGAACTTTCTATGCATTTAAATAATTATTTTCCATTTTCTGCAATAGTTAGTAGTTACTTTGTACTTTGTCAGACTGAAGTTACCCTGTCATCAAGATCTATTAATGTAATGCCATTACACTCGTAACTATCAATTCTCAGAAACATACTCCAAGAATAAAAAACAATAATAAAAAAAGCTGGCATACTTCATTATTGAATGGATTTGAGTTTATGTATCTCATCTCATCAGCCTTCAAGATCTGTCTCCTTTGTGGTTCACTATTTCGCCCACAGCTGAAGTCAGACTTGGACTTCAATGACCAAATGGAAGTAACTGCTTTGACAGCTAGAAACATCAGAAACAAGACGGAAGCTTGCCTTTTTTCAAGGCATGAAAGGTAAAAGGTTAATGGACATGGCAAGAAAAGTTATTTTGTTACTTTGCATTCATACAAATCCAGTATATTTTAACAAAATAAGAATGCCATACACCTTTTTTGGTCAGCCTGCTTGTTGTGGAAATGGTAATAAAAGTATTAGTGGTCCCAGACTTCCATCCTTTCTCTCAAATTCTGGTATAAGTGCAACAGGAAATTATTCAGGAAAAAGAGATCCCATTTTTAATTAAGCAGCTTCATTATAATCATACTTTGTATTTGATTCGGCAGACACTTCTGAAAACATGGATGGTTTTTAAGCAACGTTCAGACCTTGCACAGAGCAAACTTTCAAATTACACAGCAGCTCCCTCCAACTGCTCTTACTGGAAAGCACGTACAAAACTTGTTAGGACTCTGGTTTTATATTATTCCTTCCATCTGGGTATCCAAACCAGCAGTCTGAATGCAATCTTTTCTGCCTCCTCTCTACTTACTTGATATTTATTGAAATTTCTGGGAGATGAAATGCCCAGGAAATCATGAATTCATGAATACTGCAGAAGTAACTAAGAACAGAGTTCCCTGAAGGAACGCTAAGCCACAATTTGCAAGAGCTGTAGTCATTTGCACAGGTAACAAAAAGCAATGCATTTGCTTCCTTTTTGGCATGTGGAATTGATTTATCATTCTCACATCTTTACATATTTGGAAAAAGATCAAAATTAACCAAGTGAATGTTCGCTGTTAGAAAGCGGTCTCAAGGATGCATTCCCACAATCTCTCTCATTGTTTTCGTTAAGAAGCCTTTCAGAAATCTAGTAAAGACGTGGAAAACAGACTAATCCAGGGACCAGAAATTTGCAGGAGCAGGAATCATGAAACTTTGTTCAAAACTTAGACAAGATGTTTGCATTCACTAGATTTCTTGGCAAAATTTTCAAGTCCAAGTTTATGTAAAAGCTATTATGAACTCTCACTCCTGTAATCAGGAGATGTCAAACATATTTTGCAGTCCTACTGCTGAAATATTGAAGACAAACGAAAAGCAGTGATCTGAAACTAATTCTTAAGGATCCTCAAGGTTGGGCAGGAAAGTACCAAGAATCTGCCCCCACATAGCAGCTTTTATGAAAGTTACCATAGACTGATCCACAGGATACTTCGTAATTAAAACCACAAATACCTTCATAAAGAAAAGAGGTATTTTCCCCAAAATGCCTGAAATTAAAAAAAAAAAAAAAAAGGCAGCAAAATATTTGTACTTACACAATAAAAGCAACTCCTCCTTTAACTTTTGTTTGTGTCTGCCTGCCCCTTTTTAAAATTTAAAACCAGATAAGAAGAACAGAGAATCAGCTGTCAGTCACTAAAGCTCACATGTATGATCACTGTTCTTCCCTGCCAAACAGTCATTGCACTGTGCAAATTACAGTTCCATAATACATATTGAATTCCATACAGTTATACTGTAGCCATCAGTTTTACAGTTCTATAATACATCCTAAGTATATATTTGAATGCATACACATTACTATCTATTTTGAACCATTTGAGCACACGCATACACACACACAAATAAAAGCTCAGTGATGACTCCACTGAGACTGTCCTGAAAATAGTGACTCATCTCCTGGCAGCTTGTTCAGTCTTGATGAATTTGTAATGCTGGATTTCTGAATTCACTTTGTACCTTCACCATAAAAAATTTTGTTTAATATTTTAGTCTTATTGGGTTCAAAAAGACATCAGCTGAAATGTTTTGTTTTTTCTCTCAAATTATTAGAGTTTAAGCCATCACAATAAGTACGTGGCTTTATCAAGTGTTAGACAAGCAAAAATTCAAGTAGCTCATATATTTCTAGCCATGACCTCATGTGCTTTACACAGTATTTCTGCTTGAGCACACTACATGTTAGTCAGCAAGCAGAACACATCGATTTGATATCTACTAGTTAGCAGCTGGTTAATTCATGCATGAAATGCACTTTAACATCAGTTCACTGACTTGATTTATGACACATCTATTCTTTCAAAATAACAGCATTGTTTCTCCATGAAGAGCCACAAAAATGCTTTACAACATATTTTTACATTGCTACACACAAGTTAAAATTTAGGATTTTTTTTAAACTCTTCTTTGAGATGCGTTCTCAACCATGCCCAAATGATATAGACGTTGTCTAAAATTTTCCCTTTAAAAACAGCTTTGTCCAAATTGAAAAAGCGAACTCTTAAGTAACGAACTTGTCAGAACGGGTGTTTCACTGAAGTGTCAATGATCTCATTCTCTTCCTCATTTTCCTCCTTTCCATTAAGTAAGCACAAAACCCTCAGCATAACTTATGCCCTACAAATTTGTTCCTACAGTGCTTTGCTTATCCACACTCTATTCTTGAATTCTGATCGTCTTTTCCAGAAAGTCACAATGAAAATGAGAAAGAACTCAGATTAATATTTGTAAGGAAACACCATAGAACCAGACTTGGATACCAGCACCACTGAAAAGGAGCCCCGCATTCCATTACAGACAGGGTTATTTTTAATTATTATTATTTCCAGCTGGTCCATAACCAACCACTAAGAAGCTTGATACTTTCTTTGCTATGAAATAATTACAAAAGAAAGGAATTAGAAAAAGGAAGGAAAAAAAAAGTTAATTTATGAGTAGTAACCCACATGCACTGCCCTATTCTTGAGGAGGTATTAGCAATATAATTATTTTGAGACAAAGGAGCCATACCTTAGACTATTTAAATATAAGGTATAAATTTAGCTGAAAGTTGGATTGGCAAATGAGACTTGTATATAGGGATCCTACCTGCAGTTCTCTCTTGTTTATAGTGTTTTCCTAGGAAAATCACCATATCTAAAATCATTATAATAAATAAAATCTACAGTATAATAGTTAAACGTCATAGATCTTAAAAAACAGGTATTAAGCCAGTGAAAAGTACCGGTGTTACCTCTTCTTAACAATATTCCTTCTTTCTGAATGTCTGAAAATCAGTCAAAGTACAGAGAGAGGGTAGGTGTGTCTCACATCAGCACAAAGACTAAAAATCATTATCATGGACTAATTTTTTTTGGTTTAACTTAAAATCTAAAATATATTATGAGAATATACCAAATGTTTTCAAACACTAATGTAGAATCATAAACATGGAAAGGATTTTGAAAATCCTATTCAATAGATCTTGCTATTATAGACATTTGTATTGCCTCTTGGCATTACTATCCCAGCAGCTAAGTCAATCCTAATATGTTAAACAAAAGTCTTCCAAACAAGCAGTAACTATTAATTTCAAACAGCATTTCAGAACCACCACTTACACACTCTTCCTGGAAAGGTCTCTCTCGATTTTATTCATTGTCACTTACCACTTGCATACAAATTGGTTTGAAGTTTTGATTTATAATTCTAATACATTTTTTTATTGTTTGCTTTTTGCTTTGTTACTTGATACATTATTTCTTTCCTACCTGTACCAAAGGTCTGCTCCCCTTTACTACAGTACATAGGGGATGCCTGGAGTTTATTGCAATTTCACTAGCATCTCTAATGAAAACTCTGTGCCTGATAACCCAGACACACAGGCTCATATCCTAACTCACGGTCTTATCTACAAAACTACTGCAAAATTTTGAGGGTTTTTTATTTTCAGCAGGTGTGAAGAGGGAAGAACATGGAACAGAGGCAAGAATGTTTCATCTTTCAAGGTCCCTTCCAATCTGGGCTGTTCTATGAACATTGTGAGACCAGAGTGCCCTAAATTAATTGCTTAATTTTTTATAACAGACAACTTGTTAATCATGTCACTAAATATTACAGTTAAGTACTCCTCTTAAATTATCTCCTTATCTCTGCAGTGTTCAAAAAGTCAAGCTAGACCTCAACTGGCCTACGGCATAACATGATTATCTATAGCAGTTCATAATTAACAAATTACAGTTATGCTGCATGAGCTCTCAAATACACTTATTTAGGAACTCACTGAAACATGAATCTTAGTATTTGCTTGTTTGAGCTATTTAGCAAGGAAGATTTACAAGCAAAGATCTCTTAGAAGCTGAGAGAATAAAAGACTCTTTAGACAAAGTAGGGGAAAAAAAAACCCTATAATTATAATAAAGTTTGCATTATTTAATAGCAAATACATACTCAGTACTTCATGAAAACACCTCACCTGAGGAAAGTGTCCAGTCCTTAAAACTAAGCACTAATGCTTTGAGCACTTTACCAAATAAATACTGAGAAGGGTCTTAAAAATAAAAATAAGTAAATAAAAGAGATTCATAGGTAAAAATAGCTTATTTTTGCATTTTTATGAAGACCCAGATATTTTAGGCACAAAACTTCAAATAGTTCTCATAATCCTACATCCAGTGAAATCATGGCCAGACTTCAGTATTTGGAAAAAATAGAATTCCATGGACTATTAATACAGACGGTCACAATTCTGAGCGCTCTGAACTGATGATATATGTGAGCCATTTATAAATGGATTCTTCTTAAGATTCTGTTTGTTTCTGAGATTAAGTTTAGATCCTTATTTCTCTAGATCTGGGCACATGGAAAGCCTTTATGTACCCTATTCCATCTCTTGTAACTTCAGTTCACTTGCATTTTATTTATATTGCTGTTATACTGTGTCAAAAAAATTAAACAGTTAAATAAAAAGTAAATATCTTTTTTATTCCGTAGTAGAATTTTATTCTAAATCCTTCCTTGAGTGTGGTTCCTTTAATATGAGTCAAAGGAACACAGGGGTGTTAAAAAACCAAACAAAACAAACACTACCATAAGCCTTCTCAATATATTTTTTGTTTCTTAACACACACAAAACAAACAAACACACATGTATATCTGCACTCTGTTATATCAAGATGCATAATTGTAAATAACTATTTGGATGATTTAATCAGAAATGTACAACTCCATACCATAGATCTCAACTTTATGATCACATGAGATCACATTGATTTATTTAAGTTTTACCCTCCTCTTCTACCCCAATGAAGTTACAACAAAACAGACAGAAGTACTGAATTAGTAAGTATATTTTTTAAGGACACCATGACACTTTAGTACTACAATATATGGATTTTCATTGCTTTGGAACATGGCAATGCATAAACTGCCAACTCAACGAGTTAGATCTGTTAGAACAAATTTTAAATTTGTTATGCAGTCTTAGAGGGTGTTCTATACATTCAGGTAGATTGTCCATCAAGAGTAATTTTAAAATCAAGACATGGCTCCGCCCTCATCATTCAGAAAGCATCCTTCTGCACGAGAACGGAAATCTGAGCAGCTCAACACAAGAGTTCTTTCTGCACCCATAATGGCAGTCAGGGGTTTCAAACAAAATGAAAGAATCTTACATCAGCCACCTTCAAGTAATCTGCTGGTAACTTCTCAATACCTTCTTAATCCCTTTCAGATTACATAGTCTGGATTTTGTGTAAAAACTTTTTTCCACTGCCATCAGTGTCTGATTTTTTTTTTTTTGGGGGGGCGGGGGAAGGCAGGTTAGGGGAGGAGCTGGTATTTCTATTTCATTTTTTTAACAGTGCAGAACAGTGCAGTCTCACAGGAACTTTCTACCTAATAAGGAAACCTCAAGTGCATTCATTAGTTCATGCTTATTTGTAGTACAATAGCAACTTTTTACATTCATCTTAGTTCAGTATAATTAGCCATTCTGCTTAGAACAGACCAGACAATTAAATGAAAGGGTAAAAATCAGGCAAAAGAGGATTCAGATTCCAACCATTGGATAATTTACACAATACCCGTACATATTATCTATTATTAACACTAAAACTCACTTTAAAAAATTGGATGTTGAAATCCAATATTCCTGGCTGCCAGCCATGCATAGAAAACAGACAGGCTAATGCTAAAGAAAACAAATTTTTATTCATTTACCTTCTGTGTGAAATGAACTGTGCAGTGAATTATTTAGAAGAGGAAAATTGTAATTGCATGTGTAATAAAGCTGAAAATTAAGGACAAGCAGATGGAAGACTAAAAGTTCTTTTTTCTAAGTGATAAGAGGATGATTCATAAGTATTTGACATTAGTTAAAATTACTTATGGAACAAATGTTTATGGAAAAATGTTCTTCTTAGGACAATGTGCCATCACACAACCAGCAGAGAATTATCTCAACTGAGACTTCTAATCAAAAAGAGAAAAGAAAATAAACCAATAAATAAGAGAAAGGAGCAAAACTTGTTCACTTCTCCTGAACTTCAGTAACTTGTGTCTTAGTATGACATTTCTGATAGCACCCTGAATTTGTGGGGTAGGAAGCTATTTCAATTAATTTGTAGTTTTAAGGGTACATCATACTGTCACAAAATGGTTAACATGCTTCCTAAAGTCACCTCAACAGAAAATGGGAAAGGATAAGTGGGATGTTAGTGCATGAGATCAGTGGTGAAGTTACCTCACTTTGTTATAAGCAACCCTGAGAAAAGGCTTTTTATAAGTCTCCATCTCCTTCTACAGAAAAATTGAAATTAGAGTCAATTATTTCATCCACATTACATTGTTGCGTATGACTTAAAATATATTAAGTGAACATCTTCATATCTAGCTAAATATTTAAAGTCCCAGGAATAATTAAAAGTACACAGGTAAGTTTATTTTCATTGTTTTCCTAATGTCATATAATGAAAAATGCAGCTATTTTACAGATGATTTTTGTAAACAGGTCAGCGATTTCATTATGCAGTCAAGGGCTCTCTTCACTCTAACATGAATGCACGTTATCTCCACGCGGTGCAGAACTCAGCCTTGCTGTACTAGGAGCGGGCGGGCAGAACACGCTGTTTCTTGTGGTCCTTCAGCAGCAGACAGCAAGTGCCTTTCTAGTCATGCTCTAACTTGGATCTTTTGGACTCAGCAGACAACTTGAGTTTAAGGTCTCATGTAACTTGTGCTAGAGTTGTGTGTAGGTGCACATGTTTACACTATGTTAATTTGGAGGTAAAATTCAAATTATACCTGGAGCTAATAATGCAGTAACGCAAATCTTAATTCTTTTATGAAACTTTTGGCTTAAAATAGACAGCTAAGTCTTACTGTCTCTTCATAGCACGTGCTCTTCTAGGTCACATTCCGAATCACTCATAGCTGTATATTGCTATTCATAGGTATTTATTTAATATGTTAATCATGTTACATACGGAAGGATTCACTGAGAATTTGAATAAATTAGTCCCTAACCTCTAATAACTGTTAATAAGTGTTTAAAATGATCTGCAAAGGCAGTCTGCATATTGGGCTTCCTCTTCGACACTTGCCATTTAAATCGATTACTGATAATACAACAGGATCAATTTGCTCTTCATATTGTTTGGAGACAGACTATAAATGACAAAATGATAATGTCTGCCACCATTTTGCTTCAAAATAACCAGCCTCTCAAGTTGTATTTTGGGTTAAAAACTACGAGGGAGAATTCCAAGCATAAAATAAAAAGGTACCTTAATATTGCCTACATTTTAATATTGAAATTTCATGCCACAACATGAAGCTCTATTAACCTGCACAAGTGATGAGAGTGTTCTTATTTTGCTTAAAGAAATTTATCATTTTATTCTCAAATTGATGAAAATACACTGGCATAAGAACATTATTTTCTTCCTGTTCGAATACACTGTTTGTTAGACAGGTTATCCAAAGGATTGGATTTCAGTACCTGTTGGTCCTACCATGACATAGGAGATCTGTGGTCGATGACATCCCAAAATTCACATTTAGAAATGGTAATAAAAGAGAATTCTCTTGCTTCTTCAAAGGCTAACATTTTTTGCATCCTTTTACACCAGAGTGTTAACTATAGAAAAATATACTTACTTAAATCCCCCACTACTGGCAATATATTCACTGATACATAAAAACTGAGCACTGAAAGGATAGCTTCACACCTATGAAAAACGCGTGACCAAGAAGGTTACCTTTTTTTTTTTTTTTAATCATCTTTTTATTTGTTCTCAGTTACTTTTTCTCCATCTTCATGCAATGTTTTCAAACACTGGTATGATTTTCCTCATGTCCACCCAAGTATGGTAGACCTATTGTGGGGTGTTAATGCAGCCTTTCACTTTATATTCTCATACTAAATGTACCATTCTTTCTTCCCATAATGGTAGCTAGTGTTTATTCCATAGCCCTTGAGAATGTTTTGAAAACTAATCTCATCTGTCATTTCAAAGGAAAAGGTATATCGACTTTGATTCCCTTGGACTTCTCCAATTCACTTATCTATTTTCCAGCCAGGGTTATAGATTACAGGATTATTCTTAAGTATTTAGAAAGTGTCCATCTGTTTAGTTGTTAATATGTCCATGAGAGACCCAGCACCGCTAGTTTTACCACAGATATTTTAAGATCTCTCCTTGAAATGTACAAACCAAATGTAAGTTTGCAAGCCGAACAGACAGAGGATCTATCTGAGCAGAGGAGCTTTGATTCTGGTCTTGTTCCACATTACTGCATACCTGGTCCAACATGCAGTCAGGTTCACCAGTCGGCTGATGAAAATTTTTTCCAATTGTTTCCTCTGCCACTATGTTGCATACAATCACCTTATGAATCCAGAAGAACCCAACCTCTGGGAAAACCTCTAACAGCGACAACCCTAAGGAAAATCCTGAAAAGCCCTCTCCTCTTTTCTGTGATGGTCTGTGTTAATGTACAATAATACCTCAGCCTTTTTCATTTAATGCAAGCAATGGGCATTTCACAAGGATAACAGCGACAGCATAGTCTATATACCATACTGCGCCACAATTTCACAACAGGTAGACCCAAGGGCTCCATAAGGTGAAAAGAATGCAATATGAAGTGCACAACTTTGGATATACTTAGAGAGCCAGAAAGCCTTTTCAAATGCATAAAAGAAACCTCCAGATAGGTATGTCTAACAGCAAATTGATTGTCTGTAAAAGCATCCTAATTTTATGAATTTCTGGCTCTGCAAGACAGCATTTTCTATCTACTGTTCTAGACCAAGAATAATGTTATTGTGCGTTGGAAGTATTTAAGTGGAATACATATGTCAAATCAAAGTTGCTGAAATTTTCTTGTGACAAAGCAGCTATAAGGCATGGTTTTAAATGTCTAGGGAAATCAAACCATGACTCAGTTTGTTTTTCTGACTAGAGAGGTTTGGGGGTATTAAGCAATTCCATCACACACACTCCTGTTTGGATGTTTCTACATATTCATTCTAACTAGGTGTTCACATTTTGATTTTTATTTGTTCTTGCAGTGATCCATTTGCCTACATCATCTCTTGTTCTTTTTTCTTTCTTCCTGTAGGATGGGATTTCAATGACTACATCTTACTCTAACTGAACAGCTGACTATATCCCACACCATTATATGTAAAATCAGTATGAGAAAATTGAGAAAATGTCCAGACTACAGCTTAGAACTGAAAGCCTGGAGTCTAGCAATGATCTGAAGCAACTTAACTCCAAGTTTCAAGATTTCAGTTAAAACACCTTGTAAAACACAAACCAAACAAACAACCAAACAAACAACCCCCACCACATATATCCTGTTATGTGTCTTATAAAAAAGAACCGTACATCATACATTAAACTTAGTAAAATAGCACCCTGAAAGCAACATCTGCCGTCATTATACATGAACGGCAAGCTTAAATGCAGACATAACTAAGCTTTCAGAAGTCACTTCGGTACCTCCCTTTGGCAGACTGCTTCCAGCCTTCCACATACGGATTTCAGTGGCCGTACTGCAGACTTAACATCTGATGTTCTGCATGCCTGTTCCTCAAAGATGTAGTTTTCTTATGCCAAGCAAAATTATCTGCAACTAGTTAAGGACATTCCACATCTGGGCATAATATGAAAGCAACAGGACATTAACAATATTAGTTCCACAAAAGAAAACCATGTATTTGCAAATTCAGGGAAGGAAAATGGCAATGAAGCAAGCACAGGAATAAAAGACGACAAATTGTGGCTTTTGAGAATATAGGTCATGCTACAGAAATCTCCAGTTACAAATACCATTTCTACCATGGAGCAGGCTAAGAAATTTATTCTGTGGCCATTTTGGTTTTTAATTAAGTCTAGTAGATTATTTTGAACTGACCACTTTGAGCTTGGTCAAAGATACAAATGAATAGCCACGTGGCATGCTGGTATAACACATGGCAGTATCCAGGCCCTTGTGCAGTGAGGAACACCACCTCTGCCAAAAGCCTGGCTGTAACCAAGGCCAAAGTCCAAAAAAACCACTAACAACAACAACAAAGTCAACAAAATTAAACAAGCACGTATCATCATCTGTCTTCCAGAAAAGTAGAATGGTAGCTTGCACAGTTTTCTAATTAAAGTTTTAGAATTTCCCACCAAAAACACTTCAAAAGCATCATCAAAAAAGATTGCCCTTCTTCATTTTGTTCAAATCACAAGAAAATCTTAACTGTTTCCTATTAACAGAACACCTTGAGAACTGTCCCTGCTCACAATCTGTCTCAATGACGGGAAGATGCAGATCAACAGAAATTAGCTGCATGAACTAAAAACTTTACATTTATATTTTGTTTTCTGTGTAGAACAAAACACTTATGCCTAGACAATTCCTTTCTGCAATACTGTGTTACTTGAGAGATAATGTCAATGAAATAGTGCATTGTTAGAGGATAATGGTCTCCTGCTGCTATTAAGTAGCAAGACACAGCCAAACCATCTATTTGCAAAGCAATGGATGTTAATCCTTTGATAATATTCTACTACAAATGACATTTCTGTTATACTGAATAGCGTATGTTGACTCAATCATTTGATCCGATACCTGCTATTGCAACAGAGCAACTGTTGCTCAAACATGCTGCTCTGAACTTGCAGCATTTGAACTGACTCCCTGCAGAACCCTGCGGCATTTCCAAACTTTAATACAAGCCTATAAATCTCAGCCAAGTCTCAACATTAGGTATATGTTTTTATGGCCATTTTGTAGATAGACAAACTAAGACTTTCCCCACTGTACAGTACAGCTTAGCAGAATGACCAGCAGCAGAAATGGAGAAATATTTACCTTAAAGGAGATGTACGCTTTTTACTACTTGGGTTTAGAACCATTCACTAGCACATAAAAACTTGGATGTGTTTTATACCAGCAGCATGAAGGGTTGATGTCCTTTGAACCTTCAGAATGAGGTATGCTGTATGCCAAGAAAGAGGGCATGGAGGGCATGTGGGCATCATGTTTCAAAGATTTCAGGTTCCTAAAGAAAGTAGACTGCTTTTTTCCTTTGATTCATTGCTCATGCACAACTCCTGCACAGTGGGGGCCTCGAAACATAATAACTTAACTCTGAGATTTGTTCAAATCTCAGAAGCATGACTACTTAAAAATATTTGTTTTCTGAATTTCTGCACCAAGATGAACAAGCAATGCCTTCAAAAAAGGCTTGTAATCTGTCACCTGAGGGAAAAGCAAATGATTTGAGCAAGGTTTCACATGTCCTTGGACTGGCTGTATCTTCACATATTTTCCATTTTCTTTAGGTGGAGTGCTGGCTCAGCAGCAGCCATCCCAAAATGTATAACAAAGCAAGGAAGTTGCCCTAACTGTTGGACAGAGCTGTTGGAGGAAGAAGTGCTTACACAACATTTGAAGACAGTGCAAAAGCTCTTCATACTAAAATGGAAACCCATCAGGAAGTCCAGAGCCATCTGGGCTAAGATCCTCAGCAACAGCAGTGGGAACCTGACTCTTGTTGCACAACCAACTGCTAATAAAGGTCTGCTCAGTGCTGTAGGCTGGTTCATGGCCCACAAGTGAGGTGGCAATGGCACAAAACAGCCTGCACGCTGGTGGTGCAGCTGTAGCCAAGGGGCTTTTCAGAGTCTCCAGTATCAAGAAACGTAAGCTGAAGTATCTGAAACTTTCTGTGCCTCGGTTGACAGCCTGGTATTTCAGTGCTGAATAAGCATCTCCAGATCTAGGAACGTCCTACCCACTGGCTGGTTTCCTTCCCTCACAGCTGGTGAGCTGGTTTCCTAACACAAACTTGACAAGAGTGGATAAGCACTGCAGTGCAATGCACACTCAACCATGATCAGTTTATGGAAAAATATAACTGAAAAGCAATTTACTAATTAAAGCAAGGACTCTCCTGCGGTCCAGATGAATATAGTAAAAAATTAAACTTGCCTATAACTCAGACAGCAGGCACTTGAGGACACAAAAGGCACAACGAAAGCTCTATTTCACATTTTAACAACTAAAAATATCTTGAAATACAGGAGCTTGAAACATATGCATATCCACAGCAAAATATGTATACAGACAATCACTGGAAGGAGAAACAAGATTGTTCTAATGATAACCACGTTCATTTCAGCAATTAACAGGAGACCTCGACAGTAAAAACTTCGTCAAAGTGTTGACTTTTATAAGCTTGCTTCCAATATTTTGTTTTGCTTAGTGTAATTGTCATCCAGCTACCTCTAATTATCTGTCATAGATTTCATGTTCAAAAGTAGATGTTACTATATAGCTTACGTGGTTCCTTTTAGAAGCTTCAAGTTTTATGGTATCTGACAGAACTCTATTTATTACATTTCTTTTGATTTATATCTGAATTATGAGTAATTTCTCACATCTGTCACAAGTAAACCCATCTATATAAATCAGTAATTCAGAGGTAACACATGTCATCAGCGCCCATCCAGTTCAGACCAGGAAACTGTATACATGTAAAGCCAATTATATGAAAGCTTGAACTGGTCCTCTCAAGGAACTCCAAAGCATAGAAGCTTGAGCTTTTTTAAATTTTTGTCTCATTTTTAATCTGGGAGAACAGGCTAGGTCCGGGCCATTTTTAACCTCCTCTCTCCTTATGTAGCCTTCCTTCCTCATTTGATGGCCCAGGGATTATCCAGCAATTCGGGCACTAAACCTCAGTTAGGTTCCTCTGCCTTCTACAAATTTATTTTGCAATCAGGAACGAACCACTTAAGGCATTCTGTAAATTAAGTTATATTTTCCTGCTGGGGGAGGTGTCCAAGTACAGGGTCTAAGAAGAGCTTAATACAATTTAAATAGAAATGTAGAGATTCTTAAACTTATCTCAGCAGACACTAAGAAACCATTAATGCTCTGGAGGTAGACCCAGATTGCATATGCTGCATGTTTGTGTCTCTGTATGCCTAAATAAAGGATTGTTTTTTGCTTCCTTATACTCCCTGTGGCATAAGGTAACGTGGTAGTGAAAGTAAACAGCACCAGACTTAAAAATTGATCCTACAGTTCATTCTACATTTTCCTAAAGGGCCTTTCATTAGTAGCACTCAAAGAGTAAAAGCATAATTTACCTTATGTAAGGTAGAGTTAATTATCCCACATTACAGCCCCAGGGACCAATCTATAAAACAGTTGGTAACATCTTTTTTAATTGCAAAACCATTGTCTATCTTCCTTTTTGTTTCCAGAATACTGTGCAATTTTTCTTGGTAATTTATGCCTGCCTCATAAAAACCAGACCTGATTATCTTCAGATAAACACTGCACTACTAATGTCAGAGCTTAATAGATGCTAAGGAGGTGCAAAATCCACTTTTAACTTTCATGAAATCTAAATGACCTTACAGAAAAGTAACAATTTCCACTCCTGCATTGAATTTTGCACATGGTGCGAGCAAGAAATTTTATGAAGAAGTTCATAAGTTATTAGTAATATTTCTTCATAATAGATAGGGCTATCCTGGATAGCCCTAACATCCTGGATCAGAAGCTTCAGATTCTAAGAAAAACAAAAAAATTCCAAAACAACCCCAAACCACAGACAACCCCAACACACAGCAAAGGTGTTACAGTCCTGCAATAAATATGAACATTTTCTGAAGACATCATACTTGTGATGAGAGAATTGCATACTTATAATCAATCCACGTTCTCATTACTAACTTAAAATAAAACCTTAGCCAACTACAAAGCAAACAACACTCCTAAAAAACCCCGTCTGACCAGCAACTTAAATATACTGTTAATCATCATCACAGGGCAAGACAACAATTCATGAAACACATGTTAAGGATATTGCTCTTTTTGGTTCCTTAGTATTTAGCAGAGCCCTCTTCTATCTAATCATGAGTAGCAGGTTCATCTTAAGTCACAACCATTACTCAAATATTTGATTTGAAGACTTCTGACATTCTTCATACAATGAAAACTGAAAAATATGGATCTTTTTCCATTCCACATTAAAAGGTACGCAGCAGCAATAACCCAAACACATCACTATGCTTTTCACAACTAGAAGAATTATATATCAAAAAGAACAATTGTGCAGACGACATATTTTACCATCATTTGATTTCCTGTCTATAAACTTATGTTTCTTTAAGCAAGATAATAACATAGTTTCCTTTAATTAAGGGGTATCATGATCCTACTGTAAGCCAAAACATCCTTGGCACAGTAGAGGCGTGCATAGCCTACGTGTAATGGTGTTGTTTTTTTAAACCTGCCTACTATACTGACAGGTTCTGTGAACTTAGTATTTTTAACCTTTGGATACTAATGGGAAAAAAATAGAAGGAACTAAAACTAAATAGCTGTATTCTAGTTCAGTACAATAAAAATCTCTCACCATCAGGTCATCCCAGTTGCAGAACAAAGCACCCTCCTAGGGTTGTTACAGAACCATTTCAGAGGGTTCTGATCGTAATCTATGCATAAAGTGCACTTTTTCTTGCAGATGTCTCTCTCTCTTTTTAAAAAATTCGTTGTGTATCTAACACCAAAATAGACAGAAACCTTTGCTGATACTAAATACATGAAAACTACTGAGAGAGGGGAAAAAAAATTCTTTTGTTCAGAGACCTATTATAATGTTACTACTTGCACGACTGCAACTAAAGCAAAGTTTACCAGAATTATTTTCTTACACATACTTCCTCTGACAAGAAGAGAGCATTGATGAGAACTGAACTTGCTCATTTTTCAAAAAATGGATCACAGTACATTCTTTTCATTTTTCTGTCTCATGCATTCTAGAAGGTTCAAAGCCCTTATGACAAAAACAACTTAAAACCTGCCATTGCTGCAGAAGTGTTTAAGTGATATTACTGGTGTATTATAGAAAGAAACCCCACAATATTATCAGTATGTAATAGTCAAGAAAGGTGCAAAGGCAATGTCAAATGTTTCATTTTAAAACATGGTTATATATTTTAATGAGGTATTATCATAAATTCCAAATGTATAAACTTATGCATTGCCATATACCAAAGAAAAAAAGTGAAAGTCAGAAGGACGCTTAAAATCAAATTGGTGACCATATATATGAAGTGGTAGATAGGTTCATTTAGACTCAATGCCAATGCCTCAAAAATCTCAGTTGAAGATAACACCATTCAACTGCTCAGAGTTGCAAAAGCTCCATCTTCACACAGCCTTTCATCTCAAACAACAGAAATACTGCCCTTTACGCTTACAGCTGGCTTTCTCCACCAAACCAAACTGTCAGTTCTGGCTGATTCCCCATATGCCACCTGTTGGTCCTCTCATGCTGTGGTCCTCAGTTAGGTACCTATCTGTATCTTCTCAAATAGGTCCCACTTTTTCATTCAGCTTCTTTAAACTGATTTCCTTGGTGCCATTTTGCACTTCTCAGCATTGGCCAGATGACTTTCTACTTACAGTAGTGCACCTGAATTAAAACGTAAACTCAGACAGGAACGCGTGCAATTATGTGCACAGTAGAATGCTCCAGAAATGACTGTTTCTCTCAGTAGAAAGCAGAGTTATTTTACATTCTAAAATCAACATCTTGTGTTTTGTCTCAACATGCAGTTTATACAAGGTTCAGAACATGGCAGACAGACAAGAGAACACCACACTTCAAAAGAAGAAAGCCCATCCCTAAGCTCTGTGTGGTTCTGACACACAGATATGTACCCACCAAAGACACTTCAAATTCATCTGCTTCTGAGAACCACCTTGCAAATTTGAAACCACACATGCTCGTTAGATCACAGCTCTCATTTCCCATCAGAGAGTCCTTAACAATCTATGCAAAGGTGCGAGGAACCACATGCAACAAGCAGGGAAGATGCAGGAAAGCAAACAGAAGCACCTGAAAATAGGAGGTGGCAGTTGTCAGGTAACAGGCCCCCGCAGAAGGGTGGGGAGCAAAGGTGGGTGAGCTGCAGAAGCAGCGTCGGTCAGAGGCTTAAAGCAAATAGCTAACTCTTCACTTTTCAGGCTAAGGGGTAGCAAGAACAAATGGAGAACCAGAACCTCACTATAAAGTACATCCAAATTACACATACTTCATACTCTGCCAAAAAAATACTTCATTCCTCGTATATACCTCCCAATTTACAAACAAAACACACAGCCAGAAAGGAAAAGGTGGAATTTCCCAAACAGGCAAGAGTGCCACATTCAAGACTTTGAAAAAAAATCCTCATTCCCCAAAACATCCAAATAAACTAAAGGACAGAAGGGTAACACAGTTGATGTGGTCAGTAAGACCAGTTAATACATAGAGCAAACACATTACAAACTGAGATCTGTCTCCTTACTCTCATCAAATCATGAATCAGTTATATAATGCTCACAGCAAGAAAATAATGTTCCTAATTTTAGTTTGTTTCGTTCAACTTCATTCATTTCTTGAGCTCTTGGTTCACTTGATTTACTGACTGTCATAAAAAGTAAAAGTAGAATTAAGAAACAAAGCACTTTTCTGACTACTAAACATCAGCTAAATAACACTGATGATTGACATAAAAGATAATGGTTGCCACTCTAAAATTAGTATTTTGAAGTTTCTGGACTCATTTGTTTTCATTCTTATTTCTTGGAAAATATTTCCACTAAGATATTCTGAGAAAGTAGTATGGAAATAAATACAAGATTTTCTACCCTGAAGATTATTTATGAAATGGAACCAGTCAACACTGATGTTAAGAAATGGATTATAGCATGCAGCTGTGATCTAGAGGAACTGTCCAGCATTAAGAGTCTGCTGTTCTCATATGAGTCACTTCAATTAAAGAGATTTTTTAAAAAAGAAAGTCTTAAATCCAAAAGGCAATTATTTAGATACCTAAACTTTCTTGAACCTCCGTTTTCCACATTGTGAAGGTCTTTTCAAATGACAGTGATTTTTAATTGCATTGCAAGCACTAGGTTGAATTCTGTGCCCAAAAATTGACCTCTTCAGGTGAAACATTTTAATATACTACATCCTTTCTGTCTTTCCTCTTTACTCTCGCTCTGCAGTTCAGTCCTGAGAGGTAAGAAGTAATTCCTGAAAAGCCAAATTCCCACCATCTCCAGCATACACCGTAAGGATGCCACACAGGTCTTGGTCTCTGAAAAAACATGGGCTTAAAGCACAGATTGACAAAAACAAGTCACCTCCTAGTGAGAATGACAACATCATCAGGAGTACAAATTCGGAATTATCTGACAACTCTAAAGAGCCAGAAGAGGTTTGAGGTGCAAGAACTTTTCTAGAGATTACATTTTATGTATTATACTGCAGTTTCCACAATACAGAAGCCAAATAATATGTCCTTTAGTTTCAGCCTTGTGTGGACTCCTAATGGAAATTGTGTGCTGTCTTTCATCACATCATCGGCGGCACATTGCCTTAACTACAAGCATGCCATTAGCTGCTTCCTAATTTTAGCTTATTCTATTCATTTTAGTTCTTTTGGAGTGTGCTGGGGTTTGGTTTTTTGTTTGTGGTTTGTTTTGTTCTGGTTTTATTTTTGTTTTGTTTTGATTTTTGTTTGGGTTTTGTTCGAGGGTTTTTGGGGTTTTGTTTTTCTCTCTCTTATTTACTGCTACAAAAAATAAGTTTTTCAAGAGGCTTCTTTCAACTTATCCATGCGTGCTTAAAGAATGAGCTCTCTCTCTTTTTGTTGGGTGGAGTACAGCTCCACTATTCACTCATTTTCTGCATTGCTTTCTACTTATTAAAATATGTGCTTATATAAACATACACAGCTATGCAATATTTTTTACATCCCAGTTAACGAAAATAATCAGTTTTCTAGAAAATATTCAAATAAACACATTCCTTAGCTCAAAGAAAATGCTATGAATTATTAATGTGTTAAGACAGGAATAAGGCACACATGCTGTACCTTGAAATCCGAATTAGATACAATTTACTTCTGAAAGAAAGCCTATTCACATAAATAAGAAATTACATAAAGTAAGATACTAAGTAAGATACTTCTCAATGTGAGGACAGCTATAGTGCATGGTTCCAAGTAACATTTTGTAGTTCCCATTTTCTTATCTATGTTCCTCCACATATTCTTTGCCCATCAGAATGTAATGACTCTAAAGGCCTACTTGTGGTATATGTTTATGATTGAAGTGCCCTAAAACCCCAACTGGGATTACTTTAAAAACACAGCTATATTTTCTATTTGGGGGATAAGACCAAGATAATGACAACACACTTTCAATATACTTATAGAAAAGCAGGTAAGTTTCTACTGCAGGCATCTACATTTTACCCTTATTCACTTGAATTTTTAAAAGTACCTTAACCCTTAGACGGCCTCCTAAAAATAACTTGGCATTTGCCTAAACTGTACAACGGCAGAATATTTCTCAAAAGACTGCTATGTTTGTCAAATTACTTTAACATATCCATCATTAATTGACTGAATTACCTCATTCGCGTCACCATTTCTCTTTTCATACAACCTAATATACTTACGCATATAATAAAGTACCCGATCAAAGACACATACAGGTCTTCTAGGCCTCTTTGACTTGTCCTCTACTAGCATGAGAATGACCCCAGACGGCATGGAAGAAAAGGTCTGTAAGTTACAGATATAAAGGATTTAAACATCTCATATTGGGAGCTTTATGAAAATTTAAATAAAAACTCTCTTATCTGGAGAAATAGCACTCAGACATCAAAGGCACAATATTCTTTATTGTGTCTCTGAAGATATGTTGCTCTCATGTGATGAAGTTTGCTGCAATCATACTGTCTGATGCACATTAATAACAAGATCAATAAAATTACCTTAACCATAGGATAATGGCATGTGGAAAGCTGCTGAAGCTGAAAATTATGTCCTGCCAGCAACTTGAAAGAGAAAACACTGAACAACAGCAAAAAAGTACGACTTTAAGATAATCCTGCAGAAGTAAGGCTCAACCATTATCCCTAACTTATACCATTTTTAAGCAACAACTTAACCGTCATTTGTTGACCTAGATACTGGGCTTGCACTCCAGATGTTCTCACATTCTTTGCTGCTGGATTTACTTTCTTACAGGCAGTATGAATGGGTACTCCATTAAAATTCTCAAAGCACTGGGTAGTGACAGAAATACAGAGGTGTTTTTCACATTCTCTCCTAATGCTCTTAGCCTACATTTCTGTTTCACTGGTTTTGTTCGGTAATAAAGGTTTGGGAAATGTTAGGGGAAAAAAAAATAAAACAAGCTTTCAAGAAAAATGGGTTAACAGTACCTAGATAAACTGTTAATAAATAATTATGTGTTAGTAGTACTTTGTACATTACCTCTTCTTCTGCAGACACTGACTAGAGAACACTCAGTAGCCTCTAACCCAAGAGCTACAGTCACTACTTTCTAGTTAACAAAACAAGTATTATGTTATCGATTCCCTCTGTGCTACGGGCAACCTAGAGCCAGGACAGTAAGTTTGTAAGGCATTTAAAGCTAACTAGACCACCCATTTAATTTGCCATTCACACTACACAGGACTGACAGCAGGAATATGGATAAAGGAAACTGGGGTTGAACTCTTATATTCAAACAATTTTTTTTTTAATGGAACCAAAAGGAACCCCACAACACTGCTGAGATGCTCCAACACATGACACACTAAAATCACCCTTCACAGATTATTTGGTCAGCCCAGAGGATTGTATGCTGTATTCTAGCTGTATTTCCTTCTTCTCTAGGCCTTACATTGACACCCTTCTAAAGGAAAGTTTATAAAGATGCAAGAGGATAATTAATAGCATAAACAGTGCATATTTGATAAAAACATTATCAAACTCAACCCACATAAAATAGATAGAAATGTGTGCATTAGAAGTGTCATAAATGGAAAAGGCAGCATTTGCCTGGAGATGGTACTCATTGAAATTTTAGAGTGGTTACTTCAAAATATACAAAAGTCCCAGCTCGGTTACCACTGTAGCGATGTCATTAGTAAGTGATGACTTTTTAAAGGTGGTCACTGCAAGTTATTTCAACTCTCTTAAAATAATCAACGAGTCAAAGTTTATGGATAAACACACATAGAGCTGAAGAGCTAAAGGTCCTACTGTCTGAAGAGTGTTACAGCTACCAGTTTGACAGCTGAATGAAAATCTTAATTTTTAACCAAAAAAGAGGTATTTGCAGCCAGACTGCACAGCCTCCAGAGAAAGCTGCAAAGTACCAACAGGTGCCTAAAAAAGAAGGCTTTAACAGTCTTGAGCTTTCATAAGTCAAACCACCTCTACTGTAACATTATTTACTATAAAGAACATATGGGTTCATAAAGAAATATTTCCCATCATTATAAATACTACAATTACCTCTAGAAAAATGCTTGGGTTAATAAATAAATAAATAAATAAACCCACCACACACCAAGAGAACAACAAAAGTAACACAGAAGTAACAACAAAGCTTCCTCCCAATGCTTAACCATAAATGCTGTTAAGTCACCTGCTGCTATTGTCACACCTTCATTCAGAGTAGAAAAAGCATAGGTAAGATGGACCCAAAAATCAAACAGAAAAAACACCACACAAATATAAGCGAATGCCGAGTAATAACAGCAATGCATGGAGGACCAGGTAAAGAGTTCACACTGAGGATTTAGTGTGTCACTGTCAGACAGATGGATTCCTGGGAGAATTGCAGCCCACACTCTTGGTTTGCAATGTCATGACAGCATAGCCTTCTCTAGTACAAGAGAGGAATACTGAATAGTACACCTATAAAATCTTAGTGGTGGTGACTCAAGAAATGCCGCTTTTAAATGGTAGCCCTACAGTGAATATATTTCTAGGTCTGAACAATGAGAAAAGTTTGATTATGATTTATCACTACAAGCAAACACAGAAAGGCAACAAACCAAAGAAAGGACAGAAAAAATACGAGTATAAAGAAAAAACATTAGCAATGTTATAGAGATGAAATGCTGGTTATTTTATTTTGCTTGTGTCACCTTAAAAGGCTATTTGCCTAAAGACGATAATTATGGAAAACTGCTACTGCTGATATGCTGGAACAATTAGCTTACCTGAGTTCCACCTGTTCACTTTAAACCTCCTTCCCCTCCGCTACTCTTGCTCACCTTTAAAGAAATCACTACCCTTTGCATATTAGACAATGCTTTAGGTGGAAAACAGAAGAAGTGAAAATTCTCAGAGGAAGGTGAATTATTACTACTGTCTCAAAACCAGGTCTTAAAAAAACAAAACAAAAACAAAACAACACAACGCCACACATTTTGGAAGTGCCTCCACAGCTGGGTGCCTATGAACAGGAGACAAGCACAATCACTAGTCTCACAAAACCTCTATGCTGTAGCACACTAACAACTCCACTTAAAAGGGTATTTCCGTAGGAAGACTTATTTTCATTTTTGCCAAGTTATGCTCACTTATAAAATAAATGACTAATATATTTTAATTTCTCTAGACATATTAATGCAGATGGCTTCAGGAATCAGACTGCTATTGATTTATATTCAGAAAACACGAGGGGAAAACAGCCCAACTAGCAATTCGTTTCTGCTGGTGAAGACTTTGAGACAGAAGTAATATGGCAACTGTTCTCACCTTCATAAATAGAGATACGTAAATTCCAGCTGTGAATTAGCAATCAATATTTTTAGAAGAAAAATATTTGTTATCGTTAATTCTTGTAACTTAGGTGCTAAAGAAAGGAAACATTTTCTAAAGTCAGTAAGAACAGTATGCAACACAAAATTGAAGCCTCATTTATAATGTAGCCACTAGTGCAAAATTCTGTGTCAGAAGTGTACAGAAGTGATATAGTGAACAGCACCATTGCTCCACATCACTTAAAAGATACGTAAGTAGCACCATTGTTCTATGTCACTTAAAAAACATGTAAGTAGCATCTTGGGAGCCAAGGCACAAGGGGTAGTGGAGTTCTACCGTCAGAGAAAAGTCTGCTCTCACATAAGCTTCCTACTATCAGATTATTAACATAGCCGTGTTGCTAAAAGTCTAAGAAAGAAGTTAATTCAACCTTTCAAAAATAGGTTTGATAACAGTTTGGTGGGATTGAGAGGACTTCCTGAAACCCATCTCTTTACAATATTTTTACAGTTTTCTTCATATGTTAAGATAATGATAAGAAACGATTCCCAGCATATTAAAAAAATAATAATAATAAAAGGCAACAGACATTTCAGTTAATGCCCATTCACAGCTAAAGTAATTCGCTCCATTCTCTCTCCAACTCCTCCTTCTAAGTAGATGTAAGGGTACAATGAAAGGAAACAAAAAGCCACTGCACTCTCCCACTTTAGCCAGCTGTAGAAGGTAAACTAGTACTTAGTCTGCCAGATTTGAAATGGACGCATTTGAAAGTGGGAGACAACAAATTACTCTAACATTGGTGTAACTCAAGGGAGAGTTCCACACTTTAAACAGCACACTCAAGTTCATAAAGAATGACCTTTCAGGTCTTCAAACAGAAGGATTTAATCAAAGTCCTAATTCTCTATCACACTATTTCTTTTTACATCTGTTCATTTAAGTCTCAAGTTCTCTTAATATCAGGAGTATAACTACACAAGCACAGAAAGAAGGAAAAAAAAAACCACACAACGACAAAATCTAACAGCAATAAAACTCTAGCCATAAAGTTTAGCAACTCTACCCATTTTACCTTTGTAAGTCATAGACTTGCTGGTGTTCTAAGGTTACTGGAAAATAAGTGTTTTTTCTGGACTTGTTGTTCTTGTTTGTTTGCTTTTAAATACAGAAACACAATCTGGGTGGGATAAAACTTGGCTGCTCTAGTGGTAGATGTTTCTACAGTGGATAGTTTGCAAGTCTGCACTACACTATGACAGGTTCTGGAAACCCTTTCCTCCCTAACGAGCCTCCGAATTAAAATCTGTCATTAAATGCTGCATTTAGTGACACATTGTCTATTTTGCTTTTTGCAGAAGCTTTTATACACATTTTAAAATTAATCCTTTGAGGAGTCTTTCAGATAGGAGGGGAGCTAAACTGTTAGTTACCACTTTGAGACAAAAAACACAGTTCATCTCTTTCAAGTAGAAGATCTGAATTCAAATTGAAGCATTGTTTTTGTCTATTATATAAAGTCATGGAAGACTTCAAATATCTCAAGACCACCCTATTTCAATCTAAATCTGAATCAGGTTTCCTAATAGCCTACAAAAAAGTGGAGAGAAGTGGTTTTGTTGGTCCAGAAAAATAAGAAATAGCAAATTTAAAACTACACTGATTTTAGTCTAGAAAGGTACAGGAGAGTTGCAATAGAGCACTTGTTCTACTGGTGATATGTGATAGAGTTAATACAAATAATTTTTCTCCAATTGTTATCCATATACATCTAGTGACCTTCACACACAACTGGAACTTTTTTTCCTTTTCTTTAAGACATTTGCTACATTGTGCCACCAAGCTCTCACCCCCAAATCAACGCCTTCTTCCCTTTTCCCTAGAAGAAACTGGTTCAAGCTTCACTAACCTCTAAAAGAGTAATTTTTTCACCTTGCAGTGCCAAGAGACTACACAGTGTAAATTCAATGATCTTGAAAATTTTCGGTTTTGATGCAAATAATAACTTGCATGAGTGCTTGCCTGCAATGGTGGCAGTAACATATCTCTGTTTTTTCTAGGAACTGCCCGGATCAGGCCACCACAAAGGCAGTAGACGACAGTGGTTGACTAAACCTTCCCATGCCAAGTAAATTATATCACAGATGATTTTTTATTTTCCCCAGAGAAAGGTGTCTTTTCCATCTTCCCACTTGGCCTCCAGCGTACCTGGCCACTGTTCAATTTAACACATTCAAATTGCTATACTGTTATATATTCTAAATGCAATACTTCACAGCAAGGTAAAATGTCTAAAAATAATAGCGATCATATATGGAAAAAGTCTATGAAGTCTGATGACTATAATCAAAGTACTTCTTAAACAAGGAATTGAGAATTTTAAATACATTAATGACTTTATTTCATATTTACTACTCATGAGTCAGCTTTGATCTGCTAAAATAACATTAAAAAGACCTTCTTTCCCATCTCAAGATTTTTTATTTCTGCATTATAAACAAAATGCTTCTTTTGTTAGTATTTAAAAATGACATTAAGATGACACAGCAAAGTGATGTGGGTGAGAACGTGTGGGAAGCTGATCAGAAGCACAATGAACTTCTTGGATGTTCAAAGAACAGCTGATGCCTCAAGGGAAATTTGGAAAAAATATTGTGCATAGAAACAATTCTGCCTATGTATCACATTTTATCTTTCTCTGCTAAGGTTCTTTATCACTGAGAATATTTGCTGAAAAACAGATTTTCTCTCTTGATGGTTGTCTAATCTGCCACTTACAACTCCAGACATAATCCTGTTTATGACATTACCATTAGTTACAATGGAAAACTCCCCCACCTCCCAGCTATAGTCAATTTTGCAGACTAAAGCCAGGATGATCAAAAGGACATTGTTCATCAAAGCACTTACAAGCTCAACTTCTAGCACATGCTTATGTCTTAAAGGATATGTGTCCTCAGCAAATGAAGATGTGCGGACAGAACACGCAGAATTTCTTTTTCTATCTTGGTAAGCGCTCGAGTTGCCATTATTGCTGCAGTCAGTGTCACGATATAACAGCAGCGCCTGCTAGATTAAGGCTGACGGTCAGACATTTACACACCACAAATTCAACTTCACATTTTTGGTTTGTAAACATTCTTACACTTGCCGAGCCGTCGATGCTCAACCATTTTACTGTATCGGCCAGAATAAACACAAGAGACACAGGGAACTGTTACCCGCTCATAGAAGGGAAGAGGAAGAAACGGGCACCACAGAGTCCAGCCAAACTGACAGAAATCAGTGAACAACAAACAGAACAAGATGAAACAGCGGAGAAACAGCTCAACTATGATGAGAAGAGGCTTGCGCTTCAGCTGATGTTCAGTACAAAGGAGCCGATGAATGCATTTCAGATTTCGTAGATGCGTTAGTTGTGCGCCTGTGTTATCCAACATTGTTGTGGTCAAATCGCAAGTAAAAAAATGTGTAAGGAAAGCTCATGAAGGGCAAAACAGTCACAAGAGCTGACTTTATCCCAGGAAGCTGCCCCTCCCTAGATTCATTCTATAATCGGTAAGAAAAAACAGGCTGTTTTCAAAATGCAGAATGGGCTCCCAGTCATGCTGCCCGCAATAACGTGGACTCAACCTAAACCAGAGACTGGGGAGTGGGAAGGAACAACTTCTGTTCTGGTTTACCATCCTACAGTGAAAGCAAACAGGAGCACCTGAAAACTTACTGGACTATCGCACAAGGCTTTAAAGGCCACAGTTGTCAAGAAAACGTCATGTCTTTTCACACAAAACAGGGCACGCTGGAAGAGTAGCATATACCAATCAAAATCTCAGATGTACCTTTTTAAGACAAATTTAAATTAGCCCTCAGTTATACAGCGGACATTACAAAGCAAATGAATGTTTCAATTTCAAAACCAACTACATGTTTCATAGTCGTGATATTACTGACAATTGATGATTCTGTTAAGGGTGCTCTAATACAAGATGAAAGTTGTAGGAAATGGTATATTTAAAATGGAACTATATGTTTTTCTCTTTAAAGATCCAGAAGACCTATATCAAGACTGTACTAAAACACAAAAATACTGATTTACAAAACCCTGTCCATCCATAACCCACTTTCAACTATATTCCTCTGTTAAGCATTCTCTTATCTCTTACTCAAAAAAGGAAGGCAAGGGAAAGTTCAAGTGCATATTCTACTTATGCAGCCCAAACAACAGCAGTAAGCTCATGTGGTTTCATAAATATATTTAAAGACTCTATAAAGAATACCTTCTCAATTTATTATGGAGGAACGCTTTAACTAAAAAAATTAGAAATGGTGGCCTCTATAAAATACATATATGCTGCACTAAAACCTGAAGCTCAACAGCAACTTGGGAGATGGTCTAAATGAACATTCTCCTGAAACATAAACAGATGAGATACAAGAAAATTCCAAAAGCAAGACTGCTTTCAACACACCACTGTGCAAGCCACCACTTACTGACTGCAATTAGCTGCAACGGCAGCAAAGAAGCCCTTCTGTCCTCAGTAGGTGACAAGACCCAGTATCACTCACTGTCGTGGTTTGATTGCAGGGTGACAGTAAACCGTGGCAGATGTATTGCTAACCCCCTCTCTCCCCTTTCAGCCCCTCCCTCTCCCCCCTTCCCACTAAGGACAGGCGATTGGGAGGGCAAGAAGGACCGAGAGAAGAGAGTTGGAAAAATTAAAAATGTTTTACTAATGCTACTAATAAAAAATAGAGAAAATAATACAAAATATACAAAACCAATCTTGAAAGTCCCAGCAACTGCTCCGGCAGATGTGGGGCCGGCACCCGAAGTCCTGGACTGGACTCCGCAGCCAGCCGGAGCTGGATCCAGTCTGTCACTGGGCCTCAGTTCGCAGGGACGACTCGCAAGGTCCTCTCCCAATGTCGGCCATAAGGAAAAAGGGACGAGATCCTCCTGATCCCCCACTTTTATATGAAGTATCACGTCATGGGATGGAATACTTTAGTTGGTCAATTTTCAGTTCACCTCCTGCTTGCACATCTCGCGAGATGCATCCTTATCAATGACCTCGCATTCCATTGCTATGTCTACCAAAACATGGATCCAACTTTCAGGAAAACTGCAGTTAGAAGACTTTAGCTGACAGGGAAATTCACTAAAAGAGAAACTTGTTTTTAACAAAACCAGGACACTCATGAAAAACAAATTGCCAGTTCCACAAACACAGCCTTGCCTTACAGACTGCCTCTCCTTAAACTCATATCAACAGCAAAGTTTACACACACACTCCTGCCAAAACATGTCTCAACCCAGTCAGTGCTAGCCACGGATCACATCTTAGGTGACTGCTTACACTGCCACTAGCATTAAATTAAAAAAAAAAAAAAAAAAAAAAAAAATTAAAAAACCCCACACAAGACAAGCAGCATAAACCACAACCAACAAAAAACAGCATAAACTCCATATAAACATGTCTGCAAAAGGATAACAATCGATCCCAGAAACCTCAGCTACAAATGTTAATCAAGATAAAAATCATACATTTCAAAGCAGGAAGTCTCTTTCCCCCAGAAATGGATATATATACATATACATATATATACACACACACATATATATATAAACAAAATATGAACTTTGGCAAAAAAAAAAGCCACCCTTACAGTTCTGATCTCAGTGAATTCAACCCATGGGACGGTCCAAATAGAAACACTCAGGTTTAAAGCCATTTTACTATTTTGTATAAATAAGGAACCATGAAGTGATGCTTCCAAACAACCACAGCATGTGTCTTTCAAAAAGGGGCTCTGAAAAGAATATTCTTGCAGAAGATGCTTGGTAAAAATCAGTAGGTAGTTAACAATGCAACCACCATATTCATGATATCTGCCCAATAAGCACCAGAATCACTTGACTGTACCACAGACATATGCTGGAAATAGATGTGCTAGAGGTATCAAATACATACTGAAAGTAAGGCTGAAATTGTAAAGGTATAGTTTACACATTAATAATGTATGCAAATTGCTAAATGTATGTGGTCTTCCCTAATTTACTGACAACAGTGCCTGGTAAAGGTACTAGACTGAAACAATATTCATCAGTCAATAGTTTAAAAAAAAAACACACAAAAAAAACCAACCCCACAGTTGAACTATAATCTGAAATACAAGAGGAGAATCACTTTTAGGAGCAAAATTACTCTCTCTCCCATTTCACACCATAATATAGACTCTATTGTCAAAAAAAACCAACCAAACAAACAAACAACAAAACCCACCACACAAAAAGCACCACTCCTAGGCCATATCTGACAACCTAATATGATCACACAGCAACACAGCTAGACACCATTACCTTGATGATGCAGCACATAAAAACTTAAAAGTCTTGAGTCCTTCTAGGTTGATGAATGCAAAAAAATGTTTAAGCTATGCAAAATAATTTCTTATGATACATTACTGTATAATTACATGTATCACCATAACTAAATCAAACAATTTAGTACACATAAATACATATGTAATACACATATGCACATTCCTTGTTTTCAAAAAATTTAACTCAAAAGATAATTTAAGTTACATATTAGACAAAATACTTCCTTACAAAAACAATTGTTGCCCCATAATACTGATTAAACCAAAGCCTTTTTGTATACAAGAGCAGCAATTTTTATTGAAATCTCTTATTCTGACTCTTTACTAAATAATTACTGCCTTCTTGCATTAACGAAACTGCTATCTAGTCTGCATATTACTGTAGCATAGATGTCTATCTCTAAAATGTCAAATGCCATATCAAAAGTTCATTCACCATTGTGTTCTCAAAAAGTCAATTCAATTACAAAGTTAATCAACATTTCATTCTACAGTTAAGACTTCGCATTACCATTTACCTTACCCAAGATGATTTTATAATTCAGAACAAAATGCTGCATTTTTATTCATTTAACTCAAAGTAAAAAAGGATGCCAGAAAGCTATCGATGTAAACTGATGTCTTCCATTTATAAACATACAAAGTTTGGCCCTGATAGGAACTACATGAGCCTCCTACTGCTGCCCCACCAATGCATTTGGTTATGGTACAGACACAAGCCTAAGAGTAAAAAGGTACACTCTTCCTATGATTGGACTCAGCTTTTAAATATCCTTAAATCAAAGATGCCAGCAAGGTGTTATGACTTCCTGGCCAATAAAAACTACCAAGTACATCCATTCACTTCAAAAGAGCACCTATTGCACAGGAACAATTTTGGAGACTACTACGTTGTAAGAGCCCCCTTGTATTGCATTTCAAGTCATTTAAGTACCCACAAATTCTCTGTGAAAACAGGGTAGAAATAGCCTCAGTGGAAAAATCAGCATCAGATTTACACATTTTAAGACTTCAAGACAAGACTTGAGCTCACAAATGCATTCTGCAAAGCCTATGCACAGAGGTGGGTACTTTTAACTGCATTTTTGAATGCAGACAGTTAACTAGAATTATTATGGATTTCTCTGTAAGTGGTCACTTGTGTCACATAATAGTGGATCAATGAAAATTGTATTAGTTTCTAGGCATTTACACTAACAAGAATGATTATAGTTAAGGGTCTCCTGGCATTTCCATTACAAATCTATTTTTCTGGGACTTATATTTCAGCTATAATAATCTATTTTTACTGAAACTTGATACAAAAGGTCTCAGCTATGTTTAGCTCATTAAATGTTCCTACACCTTTGAAAAGGTTTCTTTCAAAATTGAAAAAAAGAAAGTAATTTTGCAAGTCATTTTTCTATCTACTTAGGTTGTTAAGCATTTTATCCTGAGCAACCTAAGGTAGCATGTGCTACAAGACATGAATGTTACATCTCTAATTCTATTAGGGATGGAATTTCTAAAAGCATCTCACATCGCAAAATGTCAGTGAAAAAGAGCAACAGGACAGTATAACAGATTTGAGAGTTCACTTAAATTTTAGGAAGATTTCAGACTGATTAAAAGGCTTCTTTGGTCATTTATGGACTTACATGATTAGCGAAACAATGTTGCAATTAGGTGCAAAATGCTGCTTTTTGTTTGTAAATAGGATTAAACAAACATGCACACCATATTTCCTTCTTCCCTCTGTGCTATCCGAAAGAATAAATCATTTCATAAAAGGAATAATAAGAGTTACACTCCTAAATTACTTAATTTAGAAATTCAGTCTACTGCACCTTCAAACTAATTTTGTTTTACTTAAATTTTATGACTCCTTCAGTGCACATCTTGTCAAACATGGATTAACATCATTTCTCTGACACTCCTGTGGGAGCCAACAGAGCCTATTGGGTCAGCAGCCCTTGAAAGAAACAAAAAATCCACAATGTTCTACAACTCCTTTGGAGCTGCAGGGTCTATTAACTCAAAAATACACTTTATAAAAGAAACAAATTTGGATTACACAACAGACCACAATAATTTCTGGACTAATGGGTAATAACTGTTATGCAAATCACAACACATATCTACCCTTATGGACCATAAGGAAAATATTTCACTACTTTCACTAATATTTTTTTCTTTTTTTTTTTCTTTTTTTTTTTTTTTTTTTACAAAATACCTTTTTAAAGACCTATACAGAAGACAAACAATTTTAAGCACTAATTTTTCTCAGTTAAGCAGGAAGGATCTCTGTTCCAAGTATTAGAAAACAATTTAAGCTTCCATTAAAAAAATAAAATTAATCTACAATAGAAATTAGGAGCAGATTTTTAAAAGGGCAATGAATAGCTTTCCAAAAGTCTTCAGTACCTTATTCAGATACTTAATTAAATGTTTTAATAAGTAGTTCTCATTGAGAAAAAAAAATGTCTTCAGTTCCTTGAAAGCAATAGGAACTTCTGGCTACTCCACAGCCATACACAACAGAAAAAGTCAAATGAGAAACACTTCCAAAAATCTAAACCACAGAACCACCGTTCTCAGACATCCCAAATACATGAAAACCCACAAACTCATCTGGAAGACCTTTTTCTCATCTCAAATGGGTTTGGCATGACCTTTACCCAACTCTACACTTTCTGCCCCATTTTTCTCCAAGTTATATTAAAAAACAAAACCAAAACAAACAACAACCACCACCCCACACACATTTAGGGCATTTTGCACATAAGAGTCCTTTGCCCTGTGTCAATCCAAAACAACCTTTCAAAAAAATTGTTGGTGCTGACTCATCTCTGGAAAAGGTTATATTCACATGTTTCTGTCACTGACTATTTAGTTTCCCAGTTCCAAAGATCTGTGCTGCACTTCTACTCAGGATGGAGCTGAGCTGTTCCAGGTGAACAGGTGTGTTGTTCCTACTTCAGCCCATTCACACACCTTTACAATATTTAAATCTTATTAAAAAGCAGATAAAGCTGGTACACTTAAGTTATGCCTAACATAAAGTCATGGCTACTGTAATTCAAAAACATTTTCAGCAACAGAGGAGAAGATAAAGCATGTGCTGTCAGACTTCTGTAGGCTAATTCATGGCATGAAAGACCCCTGGTGCCTCATCCTCTGCAACCCGACTATTTCCACTCACAGCCACCAAAGGCCAATAAGCTGTCTGAGGTTCACTGCACCCAGGCTACTACGCAGCAAACAATTAAAACCCCACGACCACAGGAAAGACATTCAAGAGCTGCAATCAGGACACTCAACTGTGAAGGAAAATTCTGGGGTTTAATTCATTTTCATAGAATTGCTTAGTTAATGGAAATGCCTATTCATTAAAGAAAATAAAGAATAAATAGTCCAGAGAGCAAGCACTGGAACAAGGACTTTCCATTTCAAGCAGCTGGATTTTTTTAATATGCATTCATCAGGGCAATTTAATATACTAATCTTGTCCAAGGCCATATTTCCTATAATTTTTTTCTTTTAATTGTTCAAAACTTACAGAGCTGAATTTGTCTTTCAGCACAATCACAATGAATCACTGGTTTGTCTATAGGAAAAAAATCAGTGGAAATACTCTGAACTGCCATACTTATTACAACAGCACACACTTGAAATGCAAAATGCATCTCTCAGAAGGGTTGCTTCTTTCCCCATGTACCTAAATTCTTATTATATAAACACTAAAAAATGAACCTCTCTGTCAGTATTTACCTAATAAAAATTAATAGGATTTAACATTGATGGAGATAAACAAAAAGCAGCTCAAGATAGACAGAAATAGCACGGTCTCCTCATTCTTTGAGTTTGGGGACATGGGAAGAGCTCAGACTCAAAATTCTTCATCTGGCCTGTGATAACCTATGTTAAATATGATCTACAAATTCCATATTCATTCGCATACATGTCAACCTGCTGAACGTTAGACGTCTTTTCATATTTATGACAGAAATTTTAGTTTTGATTGGGAAGTATTTACATACTCATTTGCAAAACTCATACAAAAAGGACACATGCAGTAGATACGATTCCAAACCTGGGAGAATCTGTGCATTGATCAGCTAATTTGAAAAACACTTAGCCAAACAATTTGCACACAAAGATCTTCACTGGAAAAACCTATGAAGTGAGAGCACTGCTACTTCACAACCTGGCCTTCAGACAGGTAAGACTAGAGCTGTAATATGCCCCCTGTATCGCTATTCTTAAGAGGCTTGTGTTATACTAGCCATTATATGTCCATTGTACATAGCATTGCTGTCAATAAATGTGAGCAGGGTAGGAATTCCTACAGAAGCATAGTAAGAGTTATTACTATTAATAACAAGAGTAATACAATAAAGCACTAAGGTTGCTTCAGTCCTGTTTATCTTTTTGTCAATCCACAGTATGCCTACAATTTAAATATATGATAATTACGCACATTCATTTAGTTTTAACTTACAGATTGCATCCATTCATAGTAGCCAGTTTTTCAGTATTCATACCTCAAGACATTTGACTGTTTCTGAAGTTCTTAACTCTGAAGATGCTATCTTCCATCACTCAAAAGAAGCATTTCAAAAAAATGCCTCATGGATGAACACCCTCCTTTGAAATGATGGGACTAAGTCTTGCTTACCTAATTCACACAAGCACTTGCAGAGACCTACAGCATTAACCGCGAAAAGTCTACAAGGAATCTGGATTACTTCTAGAAAAATAAAATAATTATTGCTATAAAAGACTGTATTTCAACACCGTTAAATATTAAGGCTCTACTATAAACCTTGCAGAGGGCTGCACAGGGTATGAGGATAAAAATGGGAGGGAGGAATAATAAGGATTTAGTCATGGTGCACTAACAGACTTCAGAGTCACTAAGAAGTACAAATACAACCATTGGAACAGCTTAAACTTGTAACAAGTTTGTAGAGCACAACATAAAAATCTTTCATTCTACTACATGGCTCATCTATAAAGATTTTATGTGATTTTCAATGAGAAGTTATGAAATAAAGCAGCCTATAGTAGGAGCTAACAAAGTACACTTCATGTTCATTCCTACGCTTCAGCACCAAGACACTGCCCATAAAACATCGAGACAAATGTATCTTTTCTTCTATGGCAGGAGCCAAATTACTTCAATATTTATAGGTCAAGGCTTTCTGAAAACAAGAAGGCAATAATTATTAATTCAGTTGCACATATCACCTCCAAGGCAATCTCTTTAAATTACTGACAACCATCCCCTGGTCTGCCGAAATGACAGATCGCTTTGAAAAATCACCACCACCAATGAGACAAGATGATTTTCTGCTGATTAAAGAGTTGCAACACTATAGCGCACAAGAAACAAGAATGATGTAATGCTTCTTGATATACATAATACAGATACACATAATGTATATAAACACATATTATTGCTTCTGAACTAGCTAATAAAAGTAGTTACGAGCTCACTACATTCCTGCGTATGTGTTCCAGAGCAATCATTTCATACTGTAGCTACATACATTCTGGCAAAACTAACACAAAAACTTCAATCCACATGTAGCATACCAATAGGAATGCTTGTTTTGGTCCCCCAAAATAAACATTTTACTTGAATGTGGGAAATCTTATTTATTTTTACATACCTTAAAGCTAAAAAAGGAAAAGGCATGAACTGGAGACATGTAGTAACAAGAAATGGAAAGCCATACTAATGTAACTTACTCTAGTTCTAAAATAAAGGTCTTGTGATGTTCTCCCAGACAATAACTAAAGGAACAGATGAATCAGGGCTTTCAGTAAAAAAAATTCTCAGTTCTAAGATATACATCACCTGCTCCGCATTCACGGGAGCCTCTGTAGGCACTTCAGTGTGAGTCAGTAGTGTACAAACACAATAATTTGGCGAGAGCCAAATTCAAACTGGCTGCTGAGAAATGCAATTTTGTGTGAAGCAGCATATGCATCTATGGCACAGGGGAAATAATAAAACCAACACAGCCTCGAGCAGCGGGAAGTATTAAGGATTAGGGAAGCAACACCTTCCCAATATTTCTAGTATTTCCTTTTCAAAGCATTTTTCAGCCCTGTCCTTTCTTTATTCTCTCAATTGATCATGTACAGCAACATGTACAAGTAGAATGGATCAAAAAAAGAAGTTATTGCTGACAGGAATCATTTTCTTCACCTCTTTCTGTACCACTGTATATAGGACACTTTTTCCTGTTTTGTGATTTTCTTTCTCTTCATTTTTCTTTACCAGGACTTTTCCCCTGAGTTTTCTGGTTTGGAACAGCTCCACCCTATTTCCTTACCATTTAACTCCCATTTCTTTTTATATCATGAGCCGTCTCCTCCCTTTTCACACATAAAGATAATTGCTGCTACTTGAGAGGTAGCCACACAGCTCCTGTTGTTTTCATTATCTAAACCTATGTCTCTTGAGCTTTGTTGATGTCCCTACTGAAAATACCTTGAGAAAACAGAGAGATTTTAAGAAAACCAGTGGTGGGTCTCTATTATCAAAAGCAACTGAAAGTCAGGAGGTCTATCAGCAAATTACAGTTGTGCCTGTACTTCCTTAGACTGAGAATATTCTGATCTATAAGTATTATACTTACTATTTTATGTAACTTTGGCTTATCTCAAATATAGAAGTGAAATATAATATGAAAAATGGCCTTTTTTTTTTTACAGCTTTGAAGTTATTAGGTTCTGTTGTGTAAAAATTGGCATACACTAATAAGTAAACCTTTCCCTGATATATGATAACAGCTCCTTTGTTTCTCCAGCTCCCACTAAGACAAACTAATCTACTGTATATATTTAACTCCACGTACGCATACCGAGACCACCTGCCAAAATCTGTACAATGGTAAACGAGTAAATACTTTAAACAAAGTGTTCAGGTTCTTCTCTGCAGAACTCAAATGAACCACAGCACGAATAGTTATATTTAATTACATATACAATCCACTACTTCAAGAAGTATATATTTCCTGGGTAAAAATATATATATCCATGAGCCATTTCTCTCTCATTTCAAGACATCCTGTACTAGAATCCCAGAAGAGCCACAGACCAAGGAAGAGGAGAGAGAAAAAAAAAATAAAAATAAAGGCCTATTTAATAGGGAATAAGCCAAGATACTGAAAATCACCGCTTGACCAATATTATCCATAGAAATCCTCATGTCTTATCTGGATAGATCAAATGCACAACATGTTACGCAGAATCTTAAGTGCTATCTAGGGAAGAAAATTTATTTCTGTACTTCTTAACTAATCTGTACCAATTTTTTAAAAACAGTTTAAGAGGGAAGTGTTGGGAGGAAATGGTAGAAAATTAAAATGAAGAACAGCCTTAGTTGCTGTGTGGTCAAGGGGTCTACTCCAATAATTACTATGGAGATAAAAACGTGGAAATGTGACATCCCAGCTAGCACTGGTTATTAAAGAAAAAAAAAAAAGAAGAAAAAAAGATACCATTAAGCTCTCTGGAGATACTATTTTTACAATGAGTAGATAGTATTAAGGAGAAGAAAGCCAAGAAGAAAATTCAAGTGTGCTGAGAAATACTTGGAAACTATCTTGAGAACATTGCATTAGATTCACTGCAATACAGCTAATCTTATGCAAGACCAAATTCATTAGCCCAGAAAAAAAAAATTTAGTGGCTTTCACATCTGTGGGTTTTTTCCATTGTTACCCAAATAAGAGAAACATTAAGAAAACCTACAGTATAACCAGCATAAGGCACACATTCAACAATACTGCAGGGCCTGGTCCAGAGAGGTGAGTGGAATTAGCCATAATCATTTTTGTACTGCATAAAATCATTACCTGATATAAATTATTTCTTCGCAAAATACAAAAAAAACCAGAAGTCCAAACAAGCCATGACACTTGTTAACAACCACATATGCCTGAATCTCTCCTCTCATGCATTCAGTGCATTTCCCGCAGCCGGAGATTTATGTTCATAAGTACCTAGACATTTTTGAAAACTAAGATATATGCCAGTTTGAGTTTCTGACTACAGAAGGTTAAACAGCTTCCAGTTCCAACTCTGTTGCATACAAGAAATATTTGGAAGGCAGCTGTAAAGCCTGTTACACAATGAGTTTTTCACGATGTGAAATATTTATCATCTCTAAGAATTCAAAGTGAACAATGATGTTCTTGAACATCCTAAACACACATTTACTTCCTATAGCAGTGACTCTAAACTCTCCTGTTCAACAAAGTACAAACTTTTTGATTTACTTCATGACACTGGAGACAAGCCTTCTGCATGCAGAGCAGTGCATATATATGGTAGATGGAATGTGTCAAGACTGGAAGAAAAATACAAGGATGATAATTTTAAAGTGAGTTAACACTGGAATGAAGATAAATGATCTCAAGTTAAGTAACTATGATTGTTTAGCCTTCCTCCCAGGGCAAAAGTTTGATCCCATTAATGTTAATACATGACCCCAGGAAATGATTTGCCTTTATCTCAAGTCAGTGGTGTTCGTCATGACTACAGGCAAAGCAAGAGCAAGCCCATGGCTCAGAAAATACGTCCCTAAATGCAAAAGATTCTTTCTGTGTCTCTCATTATCACAAAAGGCTTTACATTAGCGAACATTCCATGGTATTCCTCCTGGTTTCTACTCCAAATTCTGGTGATTGCAAGCAAAAAGGCCTTGTATACTAAGTATTTTGTTGTCTGATTCCATGTCTCTCTTCTCATTTATTTCAGGTCTATCATAGTATATTAGTACTTGTTGTGCTATACACATCATTGTAGAATGAACTGTTACGTGTTACATTTTGCAGTTAAGCAGATAAGGAAAATAATCTTGGTTTAGAATCTCTTCTGAAACCGTAAGTGAAGGAGGAAAAAAAAAAAAAAAAAGTAAAATACCTGGTTTCCAGAAATAGGTAGCTTCTTAGAGTAAAATAAACCCAGAGCTTAAATGCTTTAGGCAAATGTGTGGGACAAAATTGCCTATACATTCCCTACCCTAACCCCAAGTTCTGCAGATAGTCTGAAAACACTTTTCTCACAAAGGTCAAACATTTCATTATAGAAACACAATAGACTAACTACAAATACTAAAAATAATACTCAGATTTGTAGTTAGTCTGTGTCAGATCACAGTATTGTGATGTGCTGTCACCTTTAACTGGAGACCAAATTTTAGAAATTATTGACGGAAACAAAGACGACTCACAAGAATCTTCAGAATCTTTCCACAAGAAACAAAAACATTTGGCACTACCTTCCAGTTCTGAAGAGATGCGAGGATATAACACTGGCCCAGCAGATTGCAGATCCTTCAAGAAAACCCTCATCATTCCCACACTGCTCATTGCTAAGAAATAACTCTACACATCCATCTCTCTCCTAACCACGGTTCTTTTAATGAAAAGTAACTGGTTTAAAATACAATGCAATTTTTGTTCTTTGCACTTAAAGCCAATGAAGGTAGAATACTAAATTCCAAGTCTAGTGAAATAAAGTTTTTCTAGCCACTTAGAAATATTTCACAAGTAACGTTGCTCAGGGTGAAATTATTCAGAGTTTTCCTGGTATCTTGAAAAAGAGCAGTATCGAGCTCTCTGTCACCAAGGCCTCCCAGTCTCACAGTACAAGCACCAGTAATGTCATTCTCAAATTGGGCTGAGGGCTATATTTTACATTATTAAAAAGCTCCTGTACATCAGACAATGCGGTTTGAGAACAAATGTTTGCCAGTTCATTCAGTGCAACATGTCTGAGAACACGAACCTGCCACCCAGGAATTAAATGAAATATTTTAGTAGTAGAACAATATGAACACAACTGGTAACTTTCAAAATATTATTTTCAAATGCAACATTACAGCTACAGTAGTATCCCTAAATCACATTTGTATTTAGAAATATGTTTCCTTACAACTTCTTCAAAAAGAATGGAAAGTTTGTTTCAAACAATAAATATTAGTTACTAGTGACAGAAGTTTAACAAAGACACGTTTATTTTGTACCAGTTGTTGCTATCATGCTTCAGTGTCTTTATTTTGTCCTTCTTGTATAAAGCCCTAAGGCCAAATTCTATGTCCTTAGCCAAGGAAGATGTAAGTTAAGATAAACACTTGACCACAAACATTCCCAAATAAGAAAAGTACATGCTAGAAAAGTTTCATCTAAACCAAGAACAGCTTCTTCTACAGTATGAATCCCAGTTTTGCCAACACTTCATTAGCGTCTCATGTAATGAAAGCAAAACATAGGAAGTGTTATTATGCAATGAACAAGCTCAGCACTTGAGCACACTGAGTTCAAACCTTTTAGAGAAGAGAGACAAACATCGAAAAAATCATTGATTCAGTCATGACCATCCAAAATAGTGTCCGGTTATTAAAAAAAAATAAAAATGGTAAGCTTTGGGCATACAGAAAAGTGGTGTTTCTGATTTTGGTTTGGGTTTTTTTGCATTGAAAGTGCACTAAGACTAAGCAGCAATTATTTTTTTTTTAAATATCGCCAAAAAAAAAAAAATCAAACCAAGCAAAGGTAAACAAACAGGTTACCCGTTAAACCCGCGCGCCCGTTTCCCCGGGAACCCGCGGCGGGGCCCACGCTGCGCGCCCGCCCAGGCCGGGTGCGCGGGAGCGGCCCCGCGGAGCGGCAGCGCGGCCCGGTGGCGGCGGGCTGCCGTGCGGGCGCGCGGCCGGCAGGGGGCGCCGTTGCTCGCGGCACGGCGGAGCGCGCGGCGGTGCGGGAGCGCAGCGGCTCGGGAGCGCTGCCGCGGGAGCGCTGCCGCGGGAGCCGCCCGGGCGGCCGCTGCCGCCGCCACGGGGCTCCCGCCGCCCCCGGCCCCACCGCTGTGGCCGGTAAACACGACCCTCCTCCCGCCCCCCCTGCCAGCCGACCCTCTAGGAGGCGGCGCTCCGGGGCAGGAGGCGGCGCCGGGTCCCCGCACGCCCGCGGGCACCGTTCGGCCTTGGCAGAGGCGGGGGAAGCGACCAGCCCCGACCCCAAAATACTCACCATATTGACTTCTGAGACCATATCTATACTGGCAATGTCTATGTTCATGCCAACAGCCACTGGGGGACCTGCAAACCAACAAGATGGTCCTCAGTGTGATCTCTAAGAACTTAACTCATTCTTACCAGAGTTAGCAGGACTAAGGTAGCATAGAAATGAAATGACATTTAAACAAAACCAGAGAGGCAGGAGAAAGAAAAAGCAACGAAGTCCTCCCCACGCCTTCGCTCCCCCGCCCTCCCAAGCGCAAGCCAACGGAGGCTCGCACCGATCCGCGGGGAACGCGCGTTCGCACCGGGTTCACCCTGCGCGCCCCCCGCCAGCTGTGGCGGTGTTTTATGTAACGCACACACGTGTGAGCAGCGGGGCTCGCGGCGCTCCGCCCGCGGGCGCGCACCCGGAGAGGCCCGGGCGGGCGGCGGCTCGGGGCCAGCCGGGGTCTGGGGGCGCGGGGGCTTTCCCGCCCCCCCACGCCTGGGAGCGCGGCTGCGGCTTCGGCCTTCGCGGCCGCGACCCCACTCGCCACCCTCAGCCCTTCGCTTTGGCGGAGGGGATAGCCCAGGGGACGGCAGCCAGTGAGCCCCGCGGGGGAGGGGGGGGACGAGGTGACACCCCACAGGGAGCACGTCCGAAATAAACTAGTTCGAAGTAGGAGCACGCAGGGGGTTAAATAGCATTTCTGTGCCAGTTAACAGCAGTACATCTTGTACTCAAAAATAGTAACTGTGATCACACGCACATTAGGCTGAGAGGAGCAAACGCTGGGTAAACTTAAGAGATTGGCATCTCGATAGCATCAGTTAAACAAGGGTTTAATTACAGGTTAATAAAATATCAGCACAAAATAAATTAATGAAGTATCAGCTCAAAATGAGGGATCGATTACAAATATGCAAGAGACTTAAGTGACTGCATTAAGAGCATCCTGTGCTAAAAAAATAGAGTAACAATGGGCTTAACTTTGGATCAGCTCGAGAAAATGGCAACACTCACCCCTCAAAGCAACAGCACCCACAACATGTTTCACACACACACACACACACGAAAGGTACACAGCCAGGATATGTAATCTCTCTCATTCAAAAACAGTCAAATTACCTCCAAAATCTGGCCTCAAGCGAATGTCATAGCCCTTCAGCAGCCTATCCACGGTCTCTTTTACCAGTGACATATTACTAGGATCATTGACACTAAAGAAAAAAAAAAGAGAATACTATATTATTTCTTAATTCTCAGATCCAAGCTGTACATTCCTCTCAGCAGCAGCATGCAGTGCAATTCAAAGTAAAGCAAAAGAGATATCGTCATCGCTTACCTCTGTGCACACACCACGGCTATTATTAAAGGGAATGACCAAATCCCAAAGTAACCCTTTTTCCGGACTCTCAGCATCCCTTTAGCTTTTGATATGATTTAGGGTTTCAGTGAAGAGAAGAGATCCAACTTATTCTGGCCAGTGCAGTAATTCTAATGTGAAGCGCATGCGCACGGCGTACCACAACATCAAAAGGAGCAGTGGTTGCTGCTGGAGATGGAGCAAATTTCCTTGCCAAAAAAAAAAAAAAAAAAATTAAAGGGGAAGAAGGAAATGCATTAAAAAAAAAAAGTCATCCACAGGAGAATCGAGTATATTTTTGTTGTCCTTTTTGTTAGTATATAATATAAATCACAACACGGAGAGAAGTTTTAGGAGTTGCAGGGTAGGTACAGCGGCTTTGCAACCTAGTTTAAAGGAGGCGGGGGGCGAGGGCTGGACGGAATCGGATTAGACAGAGGGGGAACAGGTTAAAAAGGGGAATGCACAGCGTACGTATGGTGCCAGGGGCAGCTAGAGGGGGAAGGGGGTAGTTTAACTTTTTGGTCCCTGGAAAGAACCGCCTGAAGCAAGACGACGTGCGGGCAAAGGAGCCGGCGGCGCCTGCAACGGGGGCGGGCGGTGGGGGAGGAGGGGAGATGGGCGCCTACAAGATTTCTCACAAAAAAAAAAAAAAAAAAAAAAGACAAATAGTTTCTTATAAGAGGGGATTTGGCTGTTTTCTCCCTTACTGGGCTGCCAGGCGCTGTTGCAGGGGCAGAGGCACTGGGGACGAAGGGGGACTGCCGCCGCCGGTTCCCGCGGGTCATTTGCTGGTACTTGAGGGGCGGGCGCTGAGCCCCCACGGCCCTGCTCCCCCCGGCCGGGCCCACCGGCGCATTTTCCATATATCGACCGATCTTTTAACCCAGGGATGCAAGTTCCTCAGGTAGAGCTAAACCTGAGCACGGGGCTGGGCGAGGGGGGGCCGAGGGGAAGAAAAACACCATCCTGAAAGGCAGTAGAGCTTTTAGTGACCATCTAGACCCGATGCAGATTCACAAGACCACTTACCTTCGTGGGTAGAACACCCGAGCTCTTCAAATGCAGCGTGTGATCCAATTAATGCCACAGAAGAAACCGGAGACGAGCGGAAAGCTGATTTGGGGATGCTTCGAGTGACATTTAAATCCTAAGCAGAAGAAAAAAAAAAGATAGGAGAGAGAGAAGAAAAAAACCAAAACCTTGAAAAACAACAAACACCGGAGTTAAATTATTCCTCGCAAATCTGTCTTGTGCTCGTAGCTCCTTTTACACCTTCACCTCTTCCTCATGCACATACCCGCTCAGCCCCGCGGATCTGTGCTGCTTCACCGAGCGGATCTGGGCGTGCACACGTCCTCGGCCGGCCCGGGCTGCGCGGGGAAGGGATTGGGAACACTTGGGGCGTCAATTAACAAAAGAAATTTTTAACTCGCTGCAGGAGGGTGGAGAGCAGAGGGGGGGGGCGGGGGGGAAGAGAAACCCGCGGATGGTTTGAGGGAAGAGACAAGGGTGAGGGTGTAGCACAGAGAGCGAGGCGGGCTGGAGAGCCCTCTCGCTTCCCGGCACAGCTCGGTCCCGCACGCAGTGATTCGGGGCTCAGGAGGTCCCTGCCCTGCCCCACCACCCCCGGGCCGGGCCACCCCCTCCTGCCGCCGCGTATACTTCGCAGAAAGCGGAGGCAGCCGCCCCTCGCGGCCGGAGCCGGGGGGTGCCGTGGGTGCGCACCGCCCCGAGTCCACACACAGACGCACCCCGACCCGGGAGCAGCAACAGCCGGGAGGTGTGCAGGGCCGGGGGGGTGGCTCCCCGGGAAGGGCTAAGGGAGAAAGGGCTGAGGTGGGGGCGGACAGGAAGGCAGTGGGATGAAGCCTCACCTGGGGCAGCGGCGGGGCGGAGACGGGGGCGCTGCCACCGAGAGACGGCAGGGCTGCTAAAAAAATAAACGGCAAAATCATACAAGCGCCGGCAGCACCGAAAAGCAGGCAGCCATTTAATACAGACTGGCAGCTACCTTGCCTGGAGCGCTACAGAGCGGGGAAGCCCCGCGACAGGCACCGCAGCGCCCACCTGCCGCGGAAGCGGGGCCAGGGGAGCCCCCGGCCCGCCAGCGGCGCGTCGTGCCGGCGCGGAGCCGCTCCGCTCTCTTCCCCCGAGCCGCTCGCTCTCTCCCCCCGAGCAGGCCTGCGAACGGAACGTGCTGGCAGCATTTGCAGGGGGGTGAGCAAATCGTGTCCCCCGCCCCCCCCGTGAATGCTTTAAAACACCACACTGTGCCTGTGAGATCAAGTAGGTTTATGCTTCTAAGATTTTTTTTTTTTTTTTTTTAAAAAGACAACCTTTTAGAGGGTTGGGGAGAATGCTCCAAGACGTATTTTCACCACCTTCTCTCATTTGTAACAATTGGAATTACGCAGAAGGAGAAAAAACACTTTTCCAGATGAAATAGATGAGATTTTGTGTGTGTGATAAATATAAAATGTCTCGTTTGTGTATTAAAAAAGAAAACAAATACCCAGACACCTAAGTTAAGGAACAATTAAGCATTTGTTTAAGTTACAGACCTCCCCTGATACCCTCCCCATTTTCCAGCTTTCTGTTCCATGGCTGAGGTTACAGAGCCTCTCTCCCTGGTCACCAGGGGAGGTTTCTCTTCTTACACAGCTAGTCTGCTTCACTGCCAAACCACCTGAAATACAGCCCTGAAAAGAAGATGGATACTCTGTGCAGTGAATAATTTTACTTTATATGTATTATATAATAGGTACTTTTTTTTTTTTTTCTTTTCCTCCTGCAATCATATGATAGGAACAGGAGTTCTGCAGGTAAAAACACTTTAATCCTGCACTTTGAAACTGACCTGCAAGTGTTAACTTGGGACAGATACTCCCAACTTCTGAGCTGTTGCTGAGTCTCTGCTATTAATTACCATTACACCACAGAAATGTTTCATTCACCATGTGTGAATATGAACCAGATATCAACATGAACCTGAGGTTGAAGGCTGGTAATATTCAGTGCTGGACTGATGGGAATTTTTGATTTACATATCAACATAAAATCAGGGGAAGAAAAGTACTGTATTTCCATGGGAATGTTGTAATAGTACACCCAAGCGATTAAAGTTATGCTAATAGATCTAGCATTTGTTCTCTGATCTGGTGTGTGCACTAATAATCAGGAACCCTCGTTCTGGGCCCAGAGCACCACTGTGCCATGTGCAGTGAAACCTGCTCTCAGTCTGGCTGTTTCAGCAAAAAGAAGTGGAACATCTCTCAAACAAATTCAATATCTATTGATATCATGGTGCATTGTGTGTGGAAAATTAATGGATATGCTTGATTTTAGGAAGTGTAAAGGCTCTGTTGAGCCATGCTTGGAATGATCTGCATAACTCATCATTTTTGCTGGCTGTAAGTGCACCACTGTCTAGATGGGTCTATACCAGTAACACTTCCTTACCACCATCCCAGGCACTGTGTGCTCAAACAAGTCTGTGTAATTGGAGTATCATTATATCTTGACACAGAATACAGAGTCATACTTTTGCAAATGGTTTCATGATTTGCTATGCCCTTTTGGCAGTACCACTTTTTCTCTGACCACAGGGTTCTGGTCTATCTCCATCATTTGAAATATCTCAGCACCTTCAAAATCTCCCATTTATTTTAAGCAACTTGTCAAAGAAATTGTTCCCCTCATTTTCTCACTTTGTCTGTGTGTTTGATTGAAAAGGGCAGGAAATAACTGGTGTGAACACCAGTACTGGCAAGATGCAGAACTGTTCATGTAACGCATTTAAGGATTGCTATCTCAGATTTTGTGTGTCTTACAAAGGGGAAATAACCTGTTTCCCTACTGGATATGATACTTCTAGCTCTTAAAAAAATCTCAGATTACAAGTACTGTAATCTTGCAGAGAAGCGAGCAAACATGGTCATGTTGTAAATGTCCATTGTAGATGATCTTTCGAGGTCCCTTCCAATCCCTAACATTCTGTGATTCTGTGATTTTGATTCTTAGCTTTCAAGTTTGAGGATTGCAGAAGAATATACCCCCAAATTTAAATACTCCAAATTAATGGCCCACAAACCTTGCTGACCAGCATGTGACACTATGCAAGAAATGGGCTGAAAGCAACATCGTACTTTCCTTGTCTTGTCCATCCTTGACTATATCAGCATATTCCTGTCACAAGCACTATCCCAGGCCTTGTACTGAGAACTATTCAGGTGGTTTACTGTAGATAAATTATGCAAAGTAATATTTCAGATGGAGTAAGAATTTCAAGATAGGTTCTCAAGTGATCTAATCACCCAAGTCAGTAGAGACAAAAGAGATGCTGATTTATGCTAGCCCAGGAACAGTAGTCCTATATTACAAGTAATGTGAGTAACAAGGGCAAAATCCCACTAAAAGAAAAAAAAAAAAAAAATATATATATATTCACTGCATGTCAACAGGCTGGTATGAATAGAGTTCTACGAAACTGACGTTTCTTGAGTTTTTGAGCATTTGATTCAGATGCAGCGATATCAGAAACCCTCAGATGATAATTGTTTCCATGTATTGGACAAGATTTTATTATCCAATTTATAGAAGAATGTTAGTAATAATTTATTTTGATACATGATTTCCAGCTCATGTAAAGCTATAAATTCATGTAAAATAACCCCAAATATAGTAGGACTTTCCTGAACAAAGTTCCAATAAACTTTATCTTGGTTTCACTTGTCATTTTACATCTTCAGATCTAGCATGTCACAGTCCATGAACCACACACTATCCCATTAGCAATCAGCCTGTCAACAGAGAGATCCCTGTTACATCACATATGCAGAAAAAATTATTCATGCAGGTGTACCTTGACTCTGCTTTTCATGGGAAATGGAATTCATTTTTGCATAGCAACAGTGGGATTTACAGGTACATATGAGCTTCGACTATATCTCAAAGAATTCAAAGCAGTACATCTATCAACAAAAGCGATAGTGTAATGACCTGCCAATTATACCGCTCTTGGCCCTTAGAAATATGAAATTATCAGTATTGTACAGAACCTGAGTCTGCTAAGTTGCTTAGGAAACAAGTACCACTTGATACAGCATGATTTCACTTAATTGCAAGAGAAGAGCAGATGGGAGGGACAAGTAACAGTCTCTTATTGGTTTACATCCTTCTGTAGGACTATCAGCTGAAGCTCATAGTTATTAATTCTGTGACCCCCTGCATGGCATCCGCACGGCGTTACAGACACTATAGATAAGAACTGACCCCAGATCATGATCTGAGAGTCAAAGACTTGCTATATCTTTTAAGAAAAATCTTTTGTACAGCTTAGGATCAACAGATCTTACATGTGTATTGAGGAAAGTATTTTAATGTGAAATTGAATTACAGATTAAAGAAAATGGAAGTAAAAGGTTGTGCGAGACATTCACAAGTGCTTTGATTGCAGACAATTGTTAGCAACTCAATGGGAACTGGAGTGAAATACAAGACGTCTGGCACCTAGAATTATGACGGAATGAAATCTATAGTCCTCTTATCAAATCATGAAAGCACCACAAAAAGCCCTATTTCCTCCAAAGTGGTGGAATAAATTAAACAGCTATATAGACAGGAATTTTTGAATTCCTCAATTTTAGCTACATTGGCACTTAGGTAGCTAGGAAATACCTACAGAATGCTCATCTTTTGGTAGAAAGGGCGGGCAGGGCACAAGGAGTGATTGTGTAGGGCAAGGATAGTAAAACACTTAAGACAGCACAAAATGTACATCAAGATTATGTCAGTCTGTGTGTAAATCTCCTCCATGCTGTTTGTGTGAGATTCAGCTCTGAAAGCAGATTGCAGAAACCTGTTATTAAATTAATGGAGTGGCATTTGTCTGCATCAATTGATTGCAGGATTTGGTCTTACTTTCTAAGCTCTCTTGGACAGAGAGTTGGTTTCCTAAATTTTTTATATTGGGTAATACACTCCAGAATACTGCTATAAACAATATCTGAGGGTTCTAAAACTGTTAGGCTGGAAGCTTTTGATGAAAAAAAATTTATTTTTTTTTTAAGCATTTATCTACAAACATCAGTCTTGGGTCTGGTATAACTGTATGCAAGTTTTAAGACTAAAAAGAAATCTACATAGTTTTAGCTGGATTTTTCTTAGCTGGAAGGACCTCACTACTTCAGAAAACTCATTAATACACCATTTCGACCAAGTGAGGGGACAAGAGTGGGGGGAAAAAAAAAAAGTAGGAACCACCACAGGAAAATGAAATAAATAAAGAGGGCATATGAAGAAGTAGGGAAGGAGGCAAGAGGAAGAATAGTGGAGGCAAGTGTTATGCCATGGCACAATGAAATATGAAGAGAGGAGGACCATTTATTTAACAGGGACTCAAAAAAATACTGCTCATTTAAACCAACATGTAAAACGTCAAAGTCTTACGTTGGAAGACAAACACAGTTCCTACATCGATTCTTTATTCTCTAGACAAAGGGAGAGATTACTGAAAAGTGATCACAGAGACTCCTGACCTCTGTGATATTAACTATCAAACATGTTCCAGATGAAGTATTTTGAAAGTTAAAATTTATTTTTCCTGTAAATAAGGAAACTTCACAGGATACTTTTAAGCTAACTTGCCATTTGTAGTTGTAAAATATATCTTAACATAAAAAAATATCTTAAGAAAACAAAACCCAAAGAAACCAACCGTGACCAGTGTGCAACAGCCAAAGCCTAATCAGTGGATTCTGTTTTAATAATGCAAAATATTTAAAATGTTCATTTAAAAATATACTGGTATTATGCTATGCACTTTCTAACTCAAACAATCTCTTTATATCTTCTGGTAAACAATCATCCAGGTTAAAAGTTAGTAATAGCACTTCTCCTTGAACACTTCCTATCATTAGATATAAGCAATACTCTTAACTGCTCCACAAGCAGATTTTTTTTAGTAAGAACTCAGAGAACACAAGTTTGTGTCTTACTGTAAAATATTTTGCAGTTGTCCTTTTATTGGTGTGCTAGAAAGGGAGATGAAACTGCTTTTTGCAAATGTGTAGTGCTATTATTTCAAGCCTTCTTGGAGAACAAATAAAGAATACAGAGAGCTCCTCATTGTCTTTCACCTTCTTGCATGCCCACCCCAAATGTGCTTGTGCCAATATTCCTATTTTTTCCTTGCTATCCTAAAACTTCAACTAGTCCTAGTGAGGAAAATATGTCCCACAGTGCTGCAAGAAGCATAAATACCTGCTTGGTAATACATTTTGCCCTTGACTGATGCTTTCTAACTTTGTGCATATAGGCCAAATGTTTCATGGAATCAATACTTGCCTTACATGGGATCTGCCTCTATTTACAGAAGCTAGAAATTTCACAGACAGATGTTTCTGTTCAGCAGCAATTACTAAGTCTGAATGGAATAGTTCTGCTGACTTGAGAGTGTTTTTATACAGCTGCATTACCCTCTACAGAAAGGATATTATTACTTAAATGGTATATAGCATGGAAGTGGACCGAAGGCCATTCAAGATGGCAAGGCCCTTGTCCAGCAAGTGCAAAAGCGCTGCTGCTGCTGCTTATCACAGAGAATGCTTGAAAAAGCAACTTACACTTTATGGATACGTGTGCACCAAGGCACATATAAAACAGTGCAAAACAGATAAGACCAGGTAAGCAAATGAACCACAAAAGTGGCATTTGAAAACAGAAAATGAAATGAATTTAGTATGGATTACGTAGGTGTTAGAAATCAGTCATCGAGGAAATGATAATAATAATGGGAAAACAATTCAGAATGCCAGGACAGTGGAAAAAAACCAACCAACCAACCAAAAACCCAAACAAAACCACACATCACAGCACAAAACACCTAAAACAACAACAAAACTAACCATGGAAGAATCCCTCTCAGGAACAAAACATAGTAATACTGTCAGTATTTATGACTCTGCATCCAAGGATCTCTCTAAAACACCTCAAAGTCTCTGTGAATAGTTATCTTTCATTCTCTGCTTCCATCCCATTTTATGCTCATATTCGGTACTTCACAAACAGCTACGATCTGGAAGAGATCTTATTCATGCAAATAAGTAAACCTCTACAATATTATTATGCTGATTTCACAGATGAAGCACACACTGGCTAAGCACCCAAGCCAATTCCTACTGAAGTTAATGGCAAAATCCAGCTCAGGAACATCGACACCAAGGCCCATCTTACAAAGCACTAAATAGTAGAAAACTGGAAGAGTGCCCAAGAGTCATGATTATCCAATAACTTCTTACCAATATGGCCTGTACCACATTTCCAGAGAAATTAAAAAGAAACACTTTGTATTTTTTAATCTAATGGAGTACTAGATGGAAATGAAAACATCCTCAGGTTCTTCTATTTTTTGAAGCTAGAGCTTCCAAAATAGAGGGTGTGTCTTGTTGTAGAATTTTATTTGAGTGACCTCCTCCCTTATGTCTAGAGACATATAGTATCTATTCCCCCATATGCCAGCATAAGGTCACTTCAACAGCTAGTATTATTGATCACTCTTCCAGACATGGACACTTCAGTGAGATCTTAAACAGGGCAATAAAACTGTCTTCAGAGCTGCTTTGAAGAATTGTGAATTAAGAAGTCAGACCGAGTCATTCACTGTCACTGGAAAGAGAACAGCTCTGGGTAGTAATACTAATCATGGTATTAGCTTTGTAAATTTATTCTCACAGGTGAAAAAAGCAGCTGAGTAATACCCATATTTGATGTTGTTACAGAGCGGACTCAAAGTATCGCTCAGCCTTTTATTTCTTAAAGTGGCAATTTTAGACCTCTCATGCCAGTGTAAATTAGGACTAACTCTACAAATTTTACATCGTTACAAAAAAACCTGCAAAAGTAGAGTTTAGAGTATGACCTCCTCTGTATAGTAAAATAATTACGCATCTTTATGCATCTAGCTTAACTTTGGTTACAACCAGCTGTTCAGCTCAGTATGAAAAGTATGCTTTACGTAACTTCCACAACAAAGCTTGATAATTCTAACTCTATACATGAATAACTTAAATGTCCATCACACCTCAGAGTTCAAGTTCAAAAAGAGCTAGGCCTGTCTTTCTGATCCCTCTTAATTTCTCCAGCTATACTATATAGATATAGGTAATGTGCATCACCATAAGGCATCAAGGATCATTTGAACCTGTCAAGAAATTAAGAGTGAAACAACTTTCTCTCTAGTTTCTTGAACTTTAAGTCCCATTTAAATGTTTTCTGTTCTGAGTTTGCCCATCTTCTTCCCAGCATTAGTTCCTGTTATGACCTTTTAAACTAAGTAAAAGATACGGTTGACACTGTCACAACTTATTGTTGAGGCTACGGATAAGAGCTCTTTTCTTTCCAGGGCAAGGCTGATGGATGTTGCTGTCATTCACTTGCAATTTTTCATTCTGAACCGATGAGTTTTCTGATGATGCTGTACGAGTCCATTGCCCCACAGGGGAACATGCTATATACACAGGAGATTTACCCATTACTGCCACATATAATTCTGCATGAATGACCTCTCTTTTTTTTCTTAAGGTTATTGCAATATAAAAAGTTTATTATATTAATAATTCTAGCTTATACTGCCTCTACAAGGTGATTCTTTCACCATTCCTCCACTTCAGACTTTGAGAAAAAGAAATAAACAATTACCTCCCATTTCCTTTTCCTATTTCATCGGCTTCAAATATTCTCATAATAAATTTATTTGCAACAATGAACGTATCTCTTGCGAGGAATACAAGCACTCCAGTGTCATTGTTTTGAATATCCTCATTAGTAACCCTGTCTTTCTTTTAAGAAAAGGATTTTAAAATTCTAATTCCTACAGCCTATACCAGAACAGAAAAATGGTGAGTACTATAATAAATCCTTTTGAAATAAATTCATTAGTACAATAAGTAGCAAAATCTGCAAACCTAAGAAGGTTTAAGGTAAACTTCACAGGGTCCATTGGGAGAAAGTACGAGCTTTCTCCCAATGACAGGAAATTGACAAAAGACAAATACACAAACATGTCTAAAAAGAAAAATCAGGGTCTATATAAATACTTGGGAATATGTCATGTGTTAATATTGCATATACACAGTTGGACATGCATATACTATGTATGCTGAAAAGAAAAATGCAAATTCCAGGTCAAAGATTGCTTATTGTTACCTGTGGCTCTTCTTTGCATTGCCCTAATAATGAGACTATTGATGACTATATATATCCAATCCAGCACTATAAAATGTTGACGGTTACACCAATTTATATTGTCTTTCCACACTGCACTGAATATGTGATTCAGTATCAATGAGACATGAGAAGTGCGTCACGTCTGTGCTCCTCACCTCTGCTAGATGGGCACTGAACTGGTACAAGAAACTTCTGGTTCTGTGCACCTGAGGGGTAACTCTTATTCTAAGATGGTCTTTCTGGGCCAATTTACAGAGGTTACTAAGTCGACAATGTTGTATATGTAGGTCATACGTCAGAATCTAGGTAAGTCCACACTACAGCATGATCCAGGTTGTAGAATACTCTCACAGCTGATAGTGTTTGCTGGTCTTCAGATAAATTAGGACAATCTGTAACAAAGTCCGTTAGGACAATTATCATACCAAATATAAATGAGTTGGATGTCACATCACAACATAAATTGGAAAGACAATTCTGAAAGTAATAAACAATTGCATCTTGGAACAGCTCATTCTGAAGTATACAAGAGAATAGGCTACTCTTGACTTTGCCTTAAGTAACTTTCTGAAATAATTTCTGTAAATAAGTATGGTTGAACTGCTAAAGAAAAAACATAATATAATTAAATTTGACATGTTTTGTGCAATCAAACTAAGCAGTAGTTTGTGACACTGAAATTCAGGAGCTGGATTATTTTTAAATTGGTAGGCTCCAGCAGTTTCAAAGACAATGGAAAAAATAGAAAACTAAAATTCAGAGGAAACAGCCTGGACACCATTCTGATAGGCAGTCAGGGGAGAGATCTGAAAACTCTTATATAGCAAAAGAACAAAAAATTAAGTGAACAGGGCAGGCACTGAAGTGGTTTAAATATAAAGTTTGTAGGCTTTCAAGCCACTCTTTCTGAATGGAACACAAATCATGGCAGCAAGTAAGATACTGAACAACGGCTGGCTAAGAGGTTTCAATTCCAATATGATTGCCAAAAATAAGAACAACATGCAGTAAAAAACCATGGAAGCTTAGCAGAATGCATGTGGGATGTCAGCACCCTAAAGATCTTGCAGTGAGACTATTGTTTTTACTTAGTTCTTTAGATATAATGAATATGAGATACCTACATACAGAGATACAGAAGTGAAGTAGAAATCAGCTTTTGAGGCATTCCCAAAGACAGAGATATCAAAAAGTATATGAGCAATAGATGAAATAAGAGGAGGAATCAAATTGTTTTAAGAATTACTTTATCCAAGTGTTTTGAAAGACCCGATGAATGCCGTAACAAGCACTACTAGACAATCCATGAAGCTCAGGGTTAATACCTTGATGATGTGTATACACCAGACTAGGTTTTGAAAGAAGAGTATTTCTCTGACTTCTCAGTTGTTTGCAAAACTGGTAGATAATATCTACAGAACGCTTTGAAGAGTAAGAATGTTCTTTCAGGTTAAGTCTGAACTGAGACATATATGGTCTACTATATGGATTCTAATTAAGGCCTCATAGGTATGATAACATTATAGCAAAGTCTTATGCCAAGATTTGTAAGATGAATTTAAAAAAAATGTGTATTACACTTTAAAGTATCTCCATCAGTCAGATAAAGCATCTGTTAAAGGCTGAGACTTTCTCAAGAATAAATAGCTAGTCAAAAGTAGAAAGGGGAATACCTATTGCCCTCTTTCCTGCTATGAGTTCTGTACTGCAATTCACATAAGATCATAGAATTAGACTGCCAAATTAGTTCTGTCCTGTGGTTTCGCGCCTTCCTTTTAAGTTCCACTGTTGACCATTAAAATCAATAAACTGCTATTAGAGGTTATGATTAGAATACACATGATAAAACCTTTTGTTTGGGTTATTCGTGTCTAGATGCAGTATGCAGAGTACTTGTGCTGGTTTTAGTTCCTGCTAGCTTTGGAGTCAGCCCATGGCTTACACTTCCTCGTGATGTGTAATTCAGGACAGATTTCCGTTGAATAGCAGGGAAACCAAGTATTTACAGTGGGCTACAAAAAGGTCTGTTACACCTGTCCCATTGAAGCCCTGTTTTGATCCTTCAGAAAGGCTGAAGTAGTGCATTGCCTCTGAATTTGCATCTTTCAAAAAACACGTTGACACTACTGTGTCTTTGGAGGGGTTTCTTGTGGAATTATATTTAGCGCAGGTATCAGGACCTCAGCTGTAGCTGCATGAAACTCAGCATGCACTAATTAGTCAGGCTTCTCAGAAAGCACTTGCAGGCCACACTGAGCTCTGCGATGCTGCAGCTCGCTGCTGGTATTTGAAATACATGCTAGTCTAAAAGTTAGCTTAGCCGTGTTGCAACTGCAGTATAGGAGACCCTGCAAAAAAGGTGCATTTTGCCCTTGATTGCAGGCATCAATGTGCTTGAAAACAAGATGTCAGACAGTTGAGGATGAATATAGGCTATACATACGTACTGTGTTATGTCATACCTTAATTGTATCTTCTCTCTATGTATGTATATAGAGAGAATACATAGCTATATGATGTATAATATTTTATACACTTCTGCCTCTGCTTTGCTCCAGCTGAAATTTGTATGTTATGCACAAAACAACTGAATCATGAATAACAAAGGCAAGTAATTTAATTCTCTTAATGGAGACCAGCAATTATTATATATTGACTGTTCAAGGGTGTTATTTTTGTAAACAAGAAAGAAAGTAAATGAGCATAGAATTCATCATTAGGAAATGATCTCTTATTAAATTAATAGACATTCAAAAGAGCCCCATATGCATGTGCTCTAGTCAGTGAAGTACTGCAGGAAAAAAGGAAGAGATCTCCCAGGGCACAGCACACCCTGCTTTCTCGACCATATGCCCTCCAAATATGTTCCTCCGTGTGACTATACTCATAAGACAACTTGCTGATTCTTGGCAAATCGATTCTGCTATATTAAAAACATACAATTCCTAAATAATAGGGTTTTCCTATTAAAAAAAACCCCAAAAGCAAAAAACCAAAACACCCTTACCGAAGTGACTAGTGAATTCTGGCAACACATACCTACTTTCAAAATTGTGGTGCTGTCCTTTACTTTCTGAAGTAATTCCATATAATGTCCCATTCCTTTCCAAGCTAGGGTCTCAACAAGGTGCTGAAAACCAAAGCTTAAGAACCTCAAAAGTTACTCCATGATGCATGAAACATAGTAGTAGTATTTATTTGGATGAGGTACTACTGACAAGAGTTGTTGTAAATTTAATGACAGCATGACATAAGACTGTTTTGAGGTTAGCATAAATGTGGATTTTCAAGTGAATTTTCAAGAAGAAAACTGTGATGTATTGCCTGCCTTTGTTTTGTATAAGGCCAGGGGAAGCCTAAAGAGTTTAAATAATTATTAAGTTGCTGGTAAGTCACAGATTTTAAATAATATACTAAAAATGACTTTTACAGTGTATATCTTCAATGCTGTTATATGAAGTTGTGCAACAAATTGGACAGGAAGCTTTGTTCCTAAAAAGAGACTTTTAAAGACCCTCCAAATAGCCACAGAATGAGGAACTATTATGTTAAGTAAAAAGAGACGAGAAGGTAGAGAATACGAAAAGAAGAAATAAGTGATATAAATAAAATTCAAAGTATCTTAACACATTTTAAGGGGTATTTGTGTGTTATTAAAAAAGAAAAAAAGATGAACTTAGGTCAAATAAGGTTGGATAAAGGTAAAAGCAGCAATAAATTAGCATCTACAGGTGATAACTGAGATTAGAAATTCAAGAGCTGAAACATTAGCAATTACTGTTAGAAACTCTCTGATAACTGAAGAGGTATCAGTTGATTTGAAACCGGTGATTTGTTTCAGTACTTAGAATAGCTTTCTTAAAATGATTTAAAATAGATACACATCTGCAAATTCTGCATATCTTTGCTGTGGGCTTTAGAAACAGAAATTTCAGTTTGTGTGTTGTCTATTTGCTTCCTAAACTTAAAATGAATAGGAACGCTTCTCCCAATAACTCGGGGAATCTGAATTTCTAACTGCACATCCCATGGATCTCCTAAGAACTTCTCAGATTCAAGGAAACAAAGTGTTCTAGTGCTTAGTATTGTTTTGCCCAGCCACAACCCCCAAAATGCTTTGTTCTGTTTTATCTGAACTTTTGTGGTCAGTGACATCCTAATTACTAGCTGTCCTGAAAAGTGCTCTTAAAACCAGTTCAATGAATCGGTGAGTTTCATTGAGTCCAATGGACAGAAATATTAAAGAAAAATAGTAATAATTTTAAAAAGAGTCTGTATAAATATTCCGAATTATTCAAGAAACAGTTTTGGAAACAGACACACTCATATTACTGCATATTATGTGATATAATAATTTTTTTTTTTATTTTTTTTTTTACAATATGAAAAGATTCATTTTTAATGTAAAAGCCTTTTACAAAATGGCTGCTTCAAGATGGGAGCAGAAAAGTCCATCTGCAAATAAGACAGATAAATCAGGGAACTTGTGAATATTCACTAGGTAGGTATGATTTATTACAAAAGCTAAGGCATTGCATGTTATGGTAAAGGGCCTCTAAAGAAAATTTCAGCTAAAACTTGACAGTAATTCCTACCATAATATCATAATTCTTAGAAATTCATCATGTCCATTTCAAGAAACTCAGCCATGTTATAAGGTAAATGGAGCTGTCTTATTTATCTTGACTTTAATTCTAAACAAACGAGGCTTTAGTTGTTAAAAAACACTCTATAATATCAAAATATACATGACCACTGATAGTATCAACTGGAGAGGTGTTTTGGGTTTGTTGTGGGGGTTTTTTGGTTGGTTGGTTGGTTTTTTTTTCCATCTTTAAGGAGTAGCTTTCTGTTCCTCAGAAAAATACTCAATTGGACATTTGACTCTGAGGCTTTTATTGGACATATACAGATAAACCTGCTGAATATTACATGCTTTTCAGTACGTATACTCAAAGTCTGAAGGTGCATCACATTGCATTCTTGCCACATATATTCACTGATATGCTGAGATCACATCTGTATGTTACCAACATTGTGTTTTAACTTGCTGTCTTTGACATCAGTGGGTGCCTTAAGACTGGTCCCTTCTTCAATACTCCAAATTTCCTAAGTAACAAAAATTCTCACTCAAACATTTTAAGAAAGTTATCACCTTTAACAATAGAAAATAATGTAAAAGACTTCCCATTACACTGTTCAAAAAGAATGATATTTAAAGACATTTTTTAGATTAAAGAAATGCTATATACGTGCAAGCTATTTGCACACTCACAATTGCATTCCAGTTATTCCAAGATACCACTAACACTTTGCATCTAATTTTTTCTTCCTCAAAATTCTGCTCAATTTTATCTGAGCAGATCTCTTTCTGGCTATTCACATTTAAAGACCCTTTTGAGACCATTTTGAAAACGCAGCCACTAATGAGAGCAATGATTAAGAGTCCTAGTAGTTTGCTATTAGCATATGGAAAAGCAAAAACATTTTCATCTGCATACCTATTTTTATTTCTCTGTCCTTACAGTAGAACTATAACATTAGGTAATCTGCCTTTTTAGGAGACTGGAAAAGCAATCCAAAGTGGGAAGCCTCCTGTGATTGCTGAGTGAGCCAGTCCAGAGAAGCAGTGGCTCATCTGCCTGTTATTATCTTTGTGCTATAGTCTATCATAGAATGAGTGCTACAGTTGTGTTAACTGATATCTTTAAATTTAAATTAGTGTTTTTTTTGTCAAATTCCTTGAGGATATTTCAACACTTCGGGTAAGTAAAGATGTATACAAGGATGTATTAATAGCAGGTGCATTAACTGATAAGTGTTACATGTTAAAAATCTCTTCCAAATTCATACACAACTTTTGGCTTTGATCGTATCACAAATAAAATACATTTGCCTATTACTTGTGAATATTCAATGGAGTACATCAGGCTTAATCTCCAGCATCCAAGGTTAAATCTGCTAACAGTTTCTTATTAAGCACAAGACCAAAAAAGTAGTAAACAAATCCATCTTCCATCAGAAGTCTGCACTTTTTTTTTAATAACAAAGACTATCCAATACTTAGAAGAATAAAGAGATTCAAGAGCAGTGATAATCAGAAAATTCAGATAGGGTAAATATTGGGTTGAACTAGAGAAGACATTAAGTTTTCTTCACCACAGCAGCAGAATTACAACCATTTCCACGTTAAAACAATAGACATATCACAAACCTAGTCAAATTCTGAAGTACTTGCTCTGAATTTCTCATCTTTATGTTGGCTCCAGCAAAAAGTCAGCGTATCAAATCTAGATGGCCAAGTTAGTTTTTGCATTAGAAAAACCTGTATTAGCCAGACCAGGCAGAAGATCTGGTAGGCAAATGAGAGAGCTTTTGGCAGGAAACGTTATTAAATTTATAAGGGTGCAAGGAATTCAAATTTGAATAACTGGTCATTGCCTGCCCTCTCTTTTGTGTTGCCTCCTTCCTAAAAGGGCAGAAAGGGACCAAGGTGTGATACAGTATGTGCAGATAGGAACATGCGTCAAGGGACTGAAGGAAATTTCCAAGTTCCCCCCCATGTACTGCTTGACTGTGCCCGAGTCAGGCAGAACCATCCCCAAACCACACCTCAGCATCCAGTGTGAGACCCATTTCAGCCACGACAGCCATAAGAACTTCAGGAAGTTTGAATTAGCAGTCTTCCTACTTCCTTACAAAACTATGCCTGCTTATTACCATAAGTTAGGAGTTTCAAATTAAATATCTAATGACATTTCCTAAGCACAAGTCATTCTATGAATTTTAAGCCACTGCAGATTTTTACTAGTTTGAGTATAACTTTGGAAAGAAAATGAGGAGAAAGTAGGTATCCTTTGTCCATTCTATTAGCAAGTTTCTGCATTTATTTTAATAGATTTTAATAATACATTCAAGAAGTATTTACCCAATTTGACTAAAATATTCTTCTGAACATCAAACTATCAATCAAGTGTGTGTGTTTTCAGGGAAATAAAAAGCCACAAAACAACAATAAACAAAGAAACCCCCACACAATAGCCTGACCAATATTGCTTGACTGGGAGCATGAATAATAGTAATTAGACAAAAAAGTACCAAACAAACAGAAAGCTACTTCTAGAAAGTCTGGGGGGCTGAATTTTTCTTATATTGCAAATATAATACTCTCTCTTGAACAATATATAGAGCATAGACACAGTAAACTGAAAGCAGACTTCAGAGTGGCTTGCTTATCAGAAAGGTAAGAAATGAGTAGCAAGCAGCTACTGAACTATTTCAGTATCTGAAATATATTTTAGTTAGTATGACACAGTAAATTAACTTGCCTGATTTCAGGTAAAAGGGAGGTAAAACCATACTTCCTCTCAGAATCCCCATAGACATGGAATACTATTTCCAATTTGATTCACTTGTTTCCTCTTGAAAAAAAATATTGCTATATGAAGCCAGTCACCGTACATTCGCATTCTGACAAGTTTGGACTACAAGAAGCAACCTTGCCCTTTCTTATATAAACCCAGTCAGGCAAAGATTTAGTTTCATTTAATTGCCCTGTAAGCAGACTAAACAGAATCAAAGGATTGATAGACATTCACTGGTTTGATGGTGATGTTTTTGGTTTTGATTTAGTTTTTTGTTGTTTTTTGTAACCACCACCAGATGTTACAGCTGCTCTGTATTGACCAGTTCATCACAGTGATGTTTCCTAAGATGCAAACATGAACAGATGCAAGTATGGTCAGGCTGACAGTTTTACAGCTGACTTAATGGGGAGATGGGGACTGAAGTCAGGCATAATCTGCCAGTTAGCACTGTTCCTAAGTCAGCTCATTTTTGCAAACTGGTGAGATGTTACAGGAGACAATTTCCCAGTTTAACTGTATATTCAAAACACCATCTATTAAGTATTGTTGTATCCTCACTGCTTCACACAGAGCCACAGGGACTTGCTGCTGCAAGCAGCACCTAATAACCTGTGGAATCTTTGGTAAACTAGCATGCTATTTGAGAGCTGCGTGGCACTGCAGCTTTTTATCTGGGCTATGTGTTTCAGTGCCTCCCAAATCTCTAGCACTTAACTTTCACAAGTAAATCTCTGAGGTATGAATAAGGTACTGAAACAAAAGAAGAAAAGTTATATACCTAAATATAGTTTAAAACACTGTTTTTAAAAAAATGTCCTGATGTCCAAATCCCACTGTGACTTAAGAGCCTAAACGTCTTTACAAATCGGCCCCAAGTGAGTTGCCACAGAACATAGATCAGGCAGTTGACTAGGGTATGCCCAGTCCCATCTGCAACAGCGGCGCAGTTAGTGGCACCGCAAAACCTTAGAAATAAACAACAATAGGAACAACAGTTTATGGAGAAAAGCTGAAGCAAGAGAGCAAGAACCAGTGGAGAAGGCAGGTGTAGAACCTGTCCAGGGGACAGGAAACGGAATGAACAAACAGCCTGATGGAAATGAAGCAGGCAGCAGCAGTTCCTGCCATAGTGCAGCATGCTGAGATTTCCTGTCCAACTAATGACACCCAATGGTCCTGCTCTGGGTCAGAATCGACTTGAAGCATTTAAGTATCCATCTGAGAAGGCGCTAAGCAACATTTCATGTCCTTGAGATACCAATAGGTAATTCTCCACAACTATCAGGACTTTATCAAATAAAAAAATTAGAAAACAAAGGTTATAAAGGTAATTATGCAAACGAAGTGATATTAAGTATTTGTTAAGCTTGTTAAAGTCAACATGTAGGAAGACTCCTGGCAGATCTTGGGGCGAGTGTGGAGGGGAGGCGGAAATTGCAAGCAATATTCTTGTAGCTCTTAAAATTGAAGAAACTGATACTAAGGTATCCAACATAAATAAAGAACAAGTGAAAAAATGCTTCATTTCTTTATGTGTCCATGATAAAGAGTGGATAACATGAAAGATAAATTGGAAATTCTCACTGATGAGAAACAAATACATATATGGTTGATATTATTGATGCTGGTGGTTACTGGAAAGCACTGATTACAATCTATTTCAATTACTGAGCAGATGGAAATTCATCACTTGTTTCAGAGGTCCAAGAACCTCAAAATCATAGTTATAAATGTGTATTTCATGCTCTAAAAAGCCCAGGAAGACTCATCCCTGAATCAATCTACAGAACAGAGAGAACCATTTCTTCACACATCTGGAATGTATTAGGAGAACTTCATTCTGGAAGACTGGCCAACAATCTCATGCAGCCAGAGTAATAAAATGCTGCTAAGTTTTCAAAACACAGAAAACGCTGAAACAGATGCTATTTTGGACTTGGTTGTTTAGAGACTAATCATCCTGACCAACTTCTTTTAACGTGAACAAACAGGCAGCGCTCGCTGTCTTCAGTGCTGAAGAAGAGTCTCCCTCAAAATAAGAAATCCATTGGCTGGCAAGAAAAACTTAGAAAAATAAGATAGAAAGATCGAAGGTTTCTAAAGAGCAGAATATTAAAAGTTCAAAATTTATGATAGTACTAGAAAAAGACAACTTCATTTCAGTGATCAGGTGAAGGTGGAAGTTTGATTAATAAAAAAGCAAAGGAGACAGTAAGTAATATAAATTAAAAGTTATGAAGCATGGAAAATTGATCAGATGAAGTAGAGACAGTGTCTTCAGCATAGCAAACCTTAAAATATTTGAGCATATTCTTATTTTTCCACTTTGATTTTAGGATCGGTGGTACAGAAAATCTTTAATAAGTTCTATTCTTCGTATTTCAGTAAGAAATATAGCCATCTCAATCTTCTCCCAGACAGACTGCTAAGATGCAGTCAATTATGTCATTTTTAATTTGGAATACATTTTGGACATTTTTTTCCCCTCCTAGATATACTCATCCTTAGCATGCTGTTCTAAATAATTTAGTGTAATTTCGTGAAAAGTAGATACCCCATCTAAAGGAGAAAAAAAAGTGCAGTCGTGTATATATATAAAACCAAATTATATAATTCATAGCATAATAACTAGGGATACAATTTAAAAAAAAAGGACAAAGAGTAATGTGTCATCTGAAACAAACCCCACAAACAACAACCAAACAGGATAAGTTGTTGCAGAGGAAAATGACAAAATAATTTGTTGACAATGAATTCTTAGGAAGCATGCTAAGCTTGCCAAGAACAAACACAGAAAACCTAGCAGAAGAAAAAGAAAACCACAAACAAACAAAAACCTCCGAAGAGTACTACAGGGGAAGAGACAGAGGAAATCTCTTGTCTTCCAGTGTTAATTTTCTAATAAACCATGGAAAACTGGAGAAGCTCCAGAAGATTAAAGAGAGCCAGTGTTGTACCCATAATAAAAATGCCAAGAGGGATGAATCAGGTAACCACAGGCCAGATGCCCAACTTCAGTTCTTGGCAAAATAATACAAAGCTGCTGCAACAGTCTGACAAATTCGAATATAGAAAAATACTTAATTCCCAGCTACATTATTTCAGAAATGTTGGTCTGGACAAAAAGCTTGATTTTATTCTTTCAAAAGTTTACAAATTTGGGTCATGAAAGTAATTGCCTACATGTAATAAACTTAAATTTTGGGGGTATCAAAAAATGATTACAACTCAGTATTGTATGCCATCCACGCAGAAAAAGGTAGCCGATGGCTCAGGCAGGTTAGTACTTGAATTCCCGGGGTTTCCTGCTTTGAAAGAATGAGATGGCAACAGTGGATCCAAGAGATTGGAGCAAGCAGATATCTGTGTCTGGCTGCCTGTGCTTAACATCTGACTGTCCAACTGGTGAGTAAACTTGAAAGAAATAAGACAGGGGTTTGCTTCAGATTCCTTTTCCACAAAATATATAATAATTAAAAATACATAGAAAATTATTTGATCGGAGCAGTTCTGATTTAGACCTTCGCTCAGAATATTTTTGACCAACTTGAAATTGGAAGGAAGAGGAGGCTTCTGTGGGCACCACTGAAAACTCCAAAAGGGAAATTATGGATCCAGCTCCAATATATGCGTTACAAAAAAGTTTAAATATTTTTGCTCTATCCTGTCCAGGGTGAAATAGAGCAAATGACTTATAGGGCAGACAAATTGTCTAGCTGCTTGTCTTGACTGAGAGGTAGCCTGCTGTTGTATTTAAATATTCACTCACAATGAGAGAGACACTAAGTATAAAATAGTTCTTTAACAGGACAAGGAGTAATAGAAACCAATAGTTAAAAGCTACAAACAAATAAACACCAGCTGGAAATAACACACAGTTATCATGGAGATGGTTCATAGCACAGGGTAATTCTGGCTGGAAGAGACCTCAGTGGTCACTTAGCCCAATCTCCTGCTAAAAGCAGGGGCAGCTCTGCTGTCAGCGAGGATCACTCACAGCTTTGTCCACTCAGTGTCTTGAGAACACAAGGTGGAAACTGCAAAACCTCCTTGGGCAACCTGCCCCATTGTTATTAAATACTATCAGGGTTGAGCTAGACATTATTTTCTGAACTGAAAAAATGTCTACTATTATGGATAAAGTAGTGGAGTCATTCAAGAATGAAAACAAAACACTAGTTCTAAGAAAGTAGCAGCTGAAAAATAGAGATGATAAGTCTATCTCTAAATGGTATAGTAATTTTACTTTACACTTACATTCTTTTTATTTGTTTTGTTTCTTCCTCTGCTGTATTATTCTAACATGAATTGAATGACCATTTACTGGTTTACCAAATCATTCTATGGCACTATGGAACATTCTGGAGATCATTGCTAATAAAATGACACTCAACTCTATGGTAACTTTTTTATCTAACCCAGATCTTACAGCTTTGCTGCTCTTGCGTTAGCTAATTAGTAGAAGATTCTGGCTAAAAGTGAAATACTTGTAACTTACTGAGACTAAAATAGGCCCTTCTCTCTCCTATGTGCCCTTATAGAGAGGTATTTCAGTGAAAACCTAAATGACTAATGGCTAAGGAAAAAAAACCAAAGGGGTTTACGGCAAGTTGCACTATCTTTGATAGAGCAGATTGCAACATGATTCAGGTTTAACGTCTAATGATTCTATTACTGAAAAGTATAATGCAAATGTTTTGACATTCTGGGTACCTAGGGGGTCCTTCTGATGTGTATGATGAAATGTAAGCACTGCAATCATTTTCAGAGCAACTACAGCACCACTATGTATTATCTTAAATCTACAAGAAGGAGGTGCTGTACTCTTATGCTCAGTGGTGATTTGACCAGATGCAAGGAGTTCTAGACTGGTCTATCAGAGGACACTATTGATCATAGCAACTGGCTATCTGCTAATCTGAATTATTAACAGCTTGAGATGACTGTCTGAAACTGGTTGGTTTATTTTGGTAGTCTACTAAGAGTGATAAATAAAACTCAGCTTTGAAAGAAACTGATCACACATTGTACTTCTGAGAGAGTTATATTGTGTGGTCATAGTACAAAGCATGGTATTTCTAATGTATTTATTTTACAGACTTGAAAAAGAATTTGACTTATCCTGCATCAGAATGTATATATGAGAGTTGACATTTTCATAAGGCTGTTGCTGATTGCATGGAGGCACCAAACTCCATTCTAGCTAATATAATCTATTTTGGTAACAGACATTTGGGTCAATCTGTTCTCATACAAATTCTTAATAAACACATTCTTCCTCCCCCCGCCTCTATGCAGTCTGAATAGATGGGAAAATGTGAAGCAAATGGGCAAGTTAGAAGAATTGCATCTTTATATTTCCAAGAAATGTTGTTGTTGTTTACTACCGTATAGTATGAGGACTATAAAAATAAATCTTACTTTTTATTGTATTCTATGAAGTTTTAGGGTACAATTTCAAAACTGTATTTTCTGAGTCAAAGAATAAGAAGAGCTGGTATTTCTGCAGACAGATGGCTAACCATGTAGTTATCCTGTCTGCATGTGCGAACAAAGGTTATTGCAGTCTCATTACCTGCACCTTGCTTTCAAAATTTGGCCTTTTATTTATGGAGCTGTTTAATAAAGAACTTAAGAACTTGATTCCACTGTGTCTCTTTTTCACAAGGGTTGTACAATATAAATGAATTAGGGTTATGTTCTGAAACCATTTTATCTTACACTAGGATTTAATATGAAGTACATATAATTAAAATTAGAACTTGATTGCCAACTTCTGATCTACTCTAATGCTTATACATTTGGTTATCTTAGAGTGTGCTAGTGTTACATTTTTTCAATAATTGGAAAGTATTATTGCATTTAAAACTATTTAGCAACTACTGCACAGTTGTTAAATTTAATAACCTAACCAGTTTGACTAAAATAATTAAAAATCATCTGAGTCTGTAGCACATTTCAAACCACTCAGACCAATCTGTGAGCTTGAGGAATCAGTTTCACAAGCATCACCAAACAGCTTGTGTCATTCAGCACTGTATAAAATGAAAGATAATTGAAGGCCTTCAAGAAGGATTTGTTTTATGAACATGAAATATTTCTAACCACCAAAGAATTACCCTGTAATAATATAATAATCAGAGGGCAGAAAGGAATAGTTACAATGACTGAACTCTGTTGTGTGTGTATTGGTTTGGGTTTTTCTGGTTTGTTGTGTTGTTGAGTGTGTGTTTGGTTTTTGTTTGTTAGTTTGGGAGGATGTTTGTTTGTTTTTGATGAATTCACAAGAAAAAACAAACCTCAGGATCATATTAGATTCTGGGGAATGTGATATCTATATCCACTATGTGGCTTTATACTAAGAAACATGACTGACCACCTCTGATCAGGAAAACTTCATAATTAGAGAAGCTGTGTCAAGATGCTTCTCAGTAAAACCTTCCTGTATCAGAGTCCATTGTCAGATACAAGTGCTTGATAATAACCATTGAAAAGGTCCCCATATATGTATGCATGATGCTCGGCGCTACCACCACAGAACCTGTGTATTGCTAAATCCCAATTTTAAGTCTTTAATAGAAGCTTCGTTTGGCGCTTGGAGATGCATTTTGCCAAGATCACACTTTTCTGAGATATTTTAATTAAAAGAAACTAGGACCTGAAATGCTGGTATCAGCATAAGGGAGGAGGAGGAAAAAAAACCACCACCACACACACCACAACCAACCAACCCACCCACCCCACACACACTCCAAAAAAAAAAAAAAAACCAAACAAACCCCACACCAAATCGACCAAGCCGTTTTTCCCTTGCGTATTCTGCTTTGAATGACAGGGTGGGATGAGGAAAAAAAAAAAAAAAAAAGGGAGGGACAGCTATTCTAATGAGGAGTTTGACTCCTCCTTTACATTGAAGTACTATTGATCTTCTTTGTTTGGGTTTGTGGGATTTTTTTGGCTGGCAACTTAAAATTCTAGCATAAATCTGTGTAAAAAAAAAAAGTGTCTTATACTGCCTAATGACAAAGGCAGTTCACTTCTGCATGGATCACTGACTAACAAATATCAAATTAATAAAGTGTTTAACCAGGACAAAGCAGAGAAGGTATCCTAATTGTGCTAATGAGATGTTGCTCTCATTTTCAATGGTCATCACTGAAGGGAGGGGTCTGCACTGTAGTTGGTGAGAAGCAGAGCCTCAAGAAGGCTCTGTAGCCCTCCTGAATCACTGAAGACAAGAGCTACATCACTGTCTTTTAATTCTGCCTTTTTTTTTTTTTTTTCCTTTTCGCTACCGGTTTTGTCAATACCGATTTAGTTTTTGTAGCATTTCATAACATACAATCCAAAGTATTGAAAAAAGTGGAAATGCAGCAGCATTTTTGTGCCTGTCTTTCCAGGGCGCGCAGCCCATGTCGGTATCTTTGTTGGTTACCTTGGAAACTGTGGTGGGGTGAGATGGGATTGGCTGCATTTGCCCATTGATTAGTCAAGTCGTGGGCAGTTTCAAGTGGCAGACATCTCATAGGCTGCACAGAGTGAGGAGCACTAAATGATTCACAATTTAAGATTCTTTTATTTTGAAGTAAGCCACATGAAGCGGTACATCTGTAATGCCTTGAAAGTTTGATTGGAATGAATAGCAGTTTGAAAATTTCATCTTTTTTGAAGCTGTAGTGGTTTTGGGGTCCCCTCCCTCAGACACTTTTAACCATTCCATGTCTAGAGCTATTACCCGATTTTTTTTCTGGCGATATCTGCTATGGGACATGCTTCTGGCACTAAGGGAGGAGAAAAAAACAAAGCAAATCTCAAATCCTTAAACAAAACACACTCCCAAAATAATCCCCCAAACCCCATACTGAAAACAGGACAGATCTTTGTAAGAAACTATTTACTGTTGCAAAACAATCATAGAATCACAGAATAGCTTGGGTTGCAAGGGACTTTTAAGGGTCACCTAGTCTAACCCCCCTGCAACAAGCAGGGACATCTTCAGCTGTTGTTAGAGGAACAGGAGCAATTCACATCCTCTGAGCTGCTTATATTATTCCCCTTTTTTATGTCTTAAGAATTTACATGAAAATTATTGAATAGCCTGTCCTGTTCATATTGCTGACTTCATGAATACTGATAGGCTACAGAGTGATGCATTCACTATCCTTGGTTGTGCTTTGCTTACATTGTTTTCAACAGTATAGGAACATATTTTTTGTTTTCAACCAAAAATTCTCTGGTGACTAAGGCCTCCTCATATCACATTGTCTCAGTTACTTTTGAAAAGGCAAATTGTATGGCATAAAGCAAAAAACACTGCCTCGAGAAATTCTTTAGAAAGTCAGGGATTATACTGTAGTTCCCCTGTATTTCAGTATCTAACATTACTTGCCCACCATAGATCAAGCTTATATGATTGTTATTAAGAAAAAAATGCTCATGGTGGCTCACTTATGAACTAGTAAGTGCTGTTCCTTTTGTGTTCACCCTTTACACCTTTCAGTTAATTTAGATACATCACTTAGGTTACCCAATATTTCTTTCACTTCCTGAATAGATGATCTCAAAACCTACTGGAAACTATGCAAGTTTTTATTGCCATGCTTGCTTGTGGATTTATGTGCTATATTTTCAGTAATAATCTTGCAAACAGCATTTCCTTACTAAAATGCAAGTACCAAGGAACCACGGATAATGTTGCAGCAATGTTGTGTTTTGTATAAAATTATATCTTCAGACACCCTTAATGATTAATAAAAGAAAACCCTCTAGCCTGAAAACTCAGCATTAAACTATGAATGTTTTTGTAGGCTACTGCTGGTTTTATATCAATTGGTTCATGATAAGAATAGGTGCTTAAAAATAAGAATAAATAGTATTGGCCCAAGATCATACTAGCACTGTAGGTAATCTTATCCTTCTGTTGATATCTGCCTTCTTTAGAGCGAAGATTTATACTTATTATGAAGCCACGCATATTTTGACACAGATTTAACATATTATGTGATAAATTCAGAACCCTCTTCCATGCATTCAATCAGATAAGATCAAGAAAAACAAATGGTAATATCAATTGAGACCACAAAAAACACTGTCCATTCTCCCCTTCTGTGTTCTGGCAGAGCATCATAACAGACGGTTGTATGTGAAGACATGTTTCTCATTGTGTTGGTTATGAGTCATCCATTAAATAAGCCCATTGAAGGATGCTTGTTTTTTAATTGAAACATTGGTAGTGGGAGGTTTACTCATCTCTAGTCCATATTACTGTGTAAGCTTAAAAAAGCAGAAAAGCTTAGTGTGTGTATATATACATATATACATATATCACCCACAAACCACAACACCCAAGCACTATAATTTATGTCTTCTATTCTGTAGGAGTTTGTTACTTAGAAAATTCACAAAATTCTGTTTCTACAAAGAAAGAGCTATACTTACTTGGATTTATGATTAGTTAATTTTACAAAATATTATAATTGATATTCAGTCAGGAATGTTTAATAGTTGAATCTCTGAATGAGAGGAAAAAGGAGAAAAATGAAAGCCAATGAAAGTATTGCAGTTGTGATTACATTTCTTACAAAATTAATTATCTTAGTGAAAAGCAATATGTACAGATGTTTCTAACAGGTAACATTAAATAAATATCACAAAAAAATTACTATCCCCATGGAACTACAGCCTTAAAAATGTGGTTCTCTTCCAGCAGTGGAAAACAGAAGTCTGCCCATGGTTTTAACAGATTTCAGCTATTCAACTGCCTTTGGGCCATATATTTTAAGTGCCTAAAGATGTAGAAGATACATATGGGATTTACAGAAGTGACTTCATAAAATTCAGTGGGAAGCAGATACTGCTGTCTAAATTGCCTTTAAATAATTCTGTTAAACATCTGACCATATTGTCAAAGCACCTAAATAGATCTTCCCTTAGTAAACCCACTGCTTGGTCTTCAGGATTGCTGGACAACGTGTCTAGTTGTTATAGAACTTTTTGTCTAAAAATCACACCGGCTTTGAGATGTTATGAACCAATGGGTCATTAGGAAACATTACTTGAAGTAACTAAAAAGTACAGAGTGTCTTGCAACCTGGAAGTCATTTTCCATTCAAGTCTCTCAAATTCAAAACTAGAATGTTTTCAAATTTTGAATATATAGCCTGCATTGTACAAAATGAAGTCTTCATTCAGCTTCACTACTTCTAAATAAAATATAATTTACAATTATAAATTACATTATATTTTTTCATCACTTTCTTATGATCAAGTTAAACCAAATGATGCTCCAGGGAAAAACAAAAAAAAAGAAAAAAGAAAAGGTGAGACTAACACACATCTCTGAGAGGACAATTTACTTCTGGATACCTTAATTCAGATTCAATTTACAAGCTAATAAGAAAATTACTTTATTATTATTTGGCTTGTCTTTTCGAGAGACAAGTACGTACTAAGCCATCTTTCTCATCAGGCTCTGCCCTGGAAGCGTTGATCGGCTGATGGAACATTTGCAATGAGAACGGCTTCTGCATTCCTCACTCCCTGCTGCAAGGGCTAGAGACCCATCACTCACCTCTTTACTTCGCACTTCAAAGTCTCCCTGAGATCATAAAATGATACTGTAAAATGGGAAGCAAGTAAGGGCATGTGCTCCTATCAGATTTAATGTAGCAGAAGGGACTTTATTTTCCCCATTAACAATGTCCTCTGCCTTGGGTTACATGACTCAGCAGTGGCCAATTGCATTGGGACTTTGTCTCCAGCCGCTGAAAACTTGCTTGAGAGCTGGATGTCTAAAGCCAGGCTAAATGCTGCTGAAACAGCATCGGCCTGTACACGGTCACTCAAAGTCTACACCTCAGGCTACAATGGTGTTAAAAAAAAAATAAAATAAAATAAAAAATCAAGGACTGCTTGCAAGACCAGTAAAATAGACACGTAGTAATAAATCGTGATTAACAATCTTACTAACTTTCAAAGTCACCTACCCATCAAATTTTGATAAAAGAGATCAAATTTGCTACAGGGAGTTGAAGTTAAGAGCAAAAGGCAGCAGAAAAGAGTTTGGAACTCAGTAAAGGTGGATTTTTAAGCCTTTTTAAAAAATCTTGTTTAAAAGATGTTTTAGGTTTATAAAAGTAGATTCTAAAAGGCATACCCTTCAGGTAAGCTAGTTATAATGTATGGCTTTCCCTTCTAAGGGTTTTCTTGCTCTTGGAGAAAGGGAGAGAAGTAATTTCTAATGCTCTCTGACACTCCAGAAGAAAGCGCTAACATTGAAAGTTAGGTTCTGATCCTACACATTCATCCAAAAAGCCTCATTTTTTTCCACTCATCTTTCTCAGCCATAGATACTTCTGGCTGCAACAAATGGAATTTCTGCTTCCAAATAAGTTGATGGCCATCATCTGATGAAAAGATCACTATATAGATTTAAGGAAATGTTTCAGGCTTTGTGTGCTAACTAAATTAAGTAATTCCAACAAAAAAATACTGCCAGGAAGTAGTGATTCTATTAGTTTATAAAACCAAATCTGATAAAGTTTTGCTGTCATAGGTAAAAACTCTGCTGTCAAACCTTCCCATGATCAAGAAAAAGATACCTGCTGTAAAAATGGGAATAATAGGAATGTTTCAAATAAAAGATCTTAAAACAAGTTATTATGCACCAGAGTACTGGAGAAGTCTCCATGTATCTCCTATCTACTGATATACATAAACAGCCTTGTTATTTACCTCAATCTCATGATGACATAATTGCAGCAAGAATTTAGTAAATCTCTAGATAGATAACGCTCATCTGGAGCCCATTAATGAGCTTCATTAGTAACGTGGCAACTTTTTAGCATGTAAGAGATGGGTGATATTTAATTTCCACATCCAAATACCCTTAAACATTTAGAAACATGTATTAATTAAAATATTTTTGAAACCTGAAGGCATTCAAATTATTGTAATTAGTTTTCAGGATACCTGAAGACACAACAGTGTTCTAGATTTAAGAGTGAAAGACTCCTGTGTTCAGGACATCATATCTTACATGTAAAATATTCTAATGAGTTTGTTCCTTTAATATAGTAGCATTATGTATGCTATTTGAAGGTCAAAACCCATGAATTATCAAAACTGGATATTTCTCGCACTGATAAATAAGTTTATGTACAATATTTACTCAAATTCCCGCTTCACTAGGCTATAAGTCAGGCTACTAAGCTCAAAAAAGCTGTTTTGTCTGGGAGCAAAGCAGAAGGTTTTAAGCTTGTTTGCAGTAAATGGAAACAGGAGTTTTGGGAACTGACTTCCATATGATATATTGGGGTTGATCCATATTCTCAAAAGGGAAACATGTCAACAGGCTTCGCATCGGGCCATAAACTACTAAACTTCTTAACAACCGTATTTCCTGGAAAAATATTTGTATTATTATGCTAATAAGTTTGCAAATGAGTTCCTCTACTACACTGTGTTGAAGCTGAGAACATTGAGAAAATGAGGACCTTTTCTACAAGTTTTAAAAAATAATATTTTTCCACTTACTACTTTCTTTGTGATGCATTATGGAAATACTTTTTATATTTGAAGGCTGAACTTCTAGTCCAAAAATACACGCCATTAAAAAAATTTTCACCTGCCTATCTGGATTTCTTCTTCTCTCCCTCCTTGCTCTTTCCCTCCTCTTAAGAATTTGGGATTCAACTCTATAAAAACAGTAAACAGTAAGTATTTATCTTGCCACTTTCTGCATTAACTCTAAAAGAAAAGTGAGAATCAGATCACATATTAAATCCCTTCTTTATTAAGCAGAATATTAGTCTCTTAGTCTTTTATTAGGATTTGGTTCGCTGATTACCCTTTCTAAAATGCAAAATCCAAAACCTCAAACTTTTCTTAAAACCTTTTCCCAGTTTCCTGCTTTCTCTTGAAAAAGCAATACTAAATGGTTCATTACTTGATAAGTATTTCATAGTAGTTTGTAAGTATGCTCATAACCACAAAAAAAGCTGTAGACAGATTTTTTTATTTAAGTTACCTTTTCCCATTGCTAGAAAAATTCAGGAGTACTTAGCTTGTGTATACCACCCTCTTGAAGCAGTTTGCTCCGAGATCTTCACATTATGACTGAATTTCTGAAGACATTGAGTTAAGCTAAAACACCTTTCTGACAGTATCTAGATGTTCTCTAAAAAACCAGACAATTTTAGCTTTCAGTTTGGACATTTCAAAGCAGAAGACATTTCTGGTAATTCTGGTGATGACATTATTGAGTTCCAAAGTAAAAGCAGTGCTAACACCCAGTGCTTGCTTTCTTACCCTAATGAATTGCCTCATAGGCAGGATAGTCATTGTTTCAGGAAGCGGGAAAAGCGAGATTTTTTTTTTTTTAGGAGAATTTGTTTATGTTGCAAAGGCTCCTAAATTCTAAGCATTCGCGGACTTGAGGTGTTCTTTTAAAAAGGAAAAGTCAATCTGATTTTCCAAGTGTACTTTTGTCCCATTAACACAGTTTTAGCATTTAAAATCTCTCTCATTTCCCTCAAGAATAAAATTTCAGTACCTAAACTGTGTTTTCCGAAAAAGCTGACAAATCTGTCACTTGCAAGAAGCAAGGAAAAACTCTAAGCCTGAGATACTGAAACTGTGGGGAAAAAAAAAAAAAAAAAAATCAGTTAACTTTAATACATACAAGTATGTTCACCTGTACAGCACATAAATGTATCAGTGTGCTGAAAGAAATACTGTCTTTATAGGGACTGAAGTACATGTGATGCATAGATGTAACTGTAGACAACTACTACTAACTATATATCAAAAAGGTCATACATTTTTCTTTTAGTCCACCTGCAACATTCTTTTAGTTTTGATCATAGTTTTATGCACTATCAGATCTATTCCAAGATATCCGATTTTCTTCCTCAGTCATCACTGGCAATATTCAAGAAATATAGGTATTTTACACGCTAATCATCATCTGAATAACTGGAAAGATTAGGGGAAAAACACACACCATCCCCACCCCCCTCATTCTTTTGGTAGAGTTGTACTGAAAAAGACAAGGCAGTTCCTAAAAGGATTCCACAGATCCCAAGCCAAGTTGTCATCGTATCATATTTCTAGTGTAGATCACCCAATGATTTTCTTGAACTGCATTTAAGCTCCATGTTTAATGTTTCATTAAACTGGATGATTGGTGCCGTGATCCTGGAAAAATTTTAAAGACCCGTTCCTTATTGGAAAAAATAGAGATGTTATAAGATTTAGAAGAAGTAGAAGGAACAGAAAAGCTTACTAAAAACAATTGTATTAGATTATTTAAGTGTTGCTAGCAAGATAATCACAGAATTGAGACATTGCTTGCTGAATGACATTACAGCATTTTAGGAACAATACAAAGACAGTTTCAGGTTTAGATGGGGCAAGTTTTGCAGAGCAGGAGAAAATTGCACATAACGGTAGCATACACTGAATAGCTCCTAGAAAGGAGGAATATACGACCATTTTTTTGTTAGGGTTCTTTTTGGAGACTTCTGCATAAAAACAGGTATCTGCTAAAAATAAAATTACTTTGCTCACTGTATACAACTCAGCTATGTTCACAGATGCTGATGTTGACTGACCCAGTCACAAGTTCAAGCTGCCAAAAATTTCAAGTGGGACTTCCAACCTAACATGCATGAATCACACTCTGCAAAACCAAAATCAATGTACAAAAGGTACCTCAGAGAACAGGAGTACTATATAGGTGTTATCCTTTCATACCTTGCTGATTTGCACAGGGGTCAGATCTCATGACAGTTCTCATAAATTTTGTAAATAATGCATAAATTATACAACAAGATAATAACCAGACTTCAAACCACAGTTCATGCTTTGCATTAGAGAAGGGATGAGCTGTCTTTCATTAACAAATTCCTGAACAAAAACCGCAATTCTAGAAAAGTTGTTATACTTCATCATCTATTTCTCAGCTATTGAATACCAGGTATCTTGTAATGTGCCAAGAATAGTTGCTTTTGAATACTGATTGGTCCTTTTAATCTTTGGTTGTCATCTATATCTGCATGAGTCGGAATCTGTAACATCATCTAGCAAGAAATCATCTATCACACCTTAAGTCATCGTCCTTTCAAAGGAAAGACTCATTTAAAGGCTCCTGCTCAGTCAGTAGTTACACAACTCTTAAATTTAAGGGCATGGATATCCTTTCCTTAGGAAAAGATATTCTGTACTTCAGAGAGCAAAGTCTACAGACTACATAGCACTTCTATACATAGCCATATTTTTTTTATCTGGCTAGGACCAGCACAGGTAAGTTATAATATTTGGTGTGAGTTCTTGAAATACAGTAGAATTCTGAAATCAATTTTGAGGAACATGGAATTTTCTGGCCTTGAAACAAAGGCTTTATTGCCAAGGGTGTCAAGAGAAACACATACATTAAAACGATCTGCATTTCAGTTGGTTATATAACATCCCTCTTACCCAATTGTTAAAATAAAAACAAACTGCAAAATTCAGCATAAAGCAATTAGAGACCAACATAATTTTCTTCCTGTCACAACCATCTTTATATCGTTACTGACTTTGGATCAAAATTAAACACATTTGTATATAATGAATGCACATCAAAACTTCAGTTTGATCATGGTTCAGATGGAATCTTCTCAAAATAAGTACTAAAATCTTCAGACTCCATTCAAATTTAAGAAAATAAATAATAAAATCAGACCTTTAATAAGCAAAAGTTACTCACGTAACTATGTTCAGATAAAAGTAAAAATAAGCTGGGAAGTTCAAGGAAGAGTTGAGTCACATAACTGGTTGGATTCACATTCAGTTGAATAAACATCTGTATAAATAGTATTTGCTCAGATAAAAATATTTTAGTAAAATACAGCACAGAGTAAAGGCTGGGCATAAAGATGTTCTTGAATAGTACTCTAGAATTAGGTAAATCAGGCTTCTGGTGTACCACAAAAAAGTAAACTTCAAGACCAGCAGCTGCCCTGCTAGGAATTTCAAGTGCCTCCAGAACATCTGGTCAGCAATAATCACACAGAATGGCCATGTAAATCTCAATTGGTCCAATGAGCTAAAGATGTCAAACCCTACTTTCTTTGTTACTTACAAAAAGGGAATTCATTACATGGTGGATAAAAGGAATGAGATAACATGCCCAAGATTTCCACAGTTGTGGAAATACATAATGGCCATAAAAGATACAGTAACTTTGATAATGGTATGGAACACACATTTTATTAAGGCAATTTTAAAGCAATAATGCCTCTCCTTTTACAGAATTTACAAGTGGAATTCCACAAGATTTGCCACTGTATTCATAACCAAACTGTTAAACTTTACAGACTGCTATTGCAATAAAAGACTTTTGTAAATGCTTTAATAAGACAATATTACTACTAATACAATTAATCAGGGCTATGAACCAAAACCAAATTAATAAAAAAAAAAAAAAAATCAGTGATGCCTTAATACTCATGATCAATATATTTAGTTTCTCTTGTTTTTCTCCAAAGCATTGTGCCTATGAATTATGGGGCAGAAGCAGCTCAAAATAGGATCACTAACAATATTTTCAAGAAAAAAACCTGATTCTCAGACATATTATCTTAATTGGTTATTGCAGTCATTTAATATGATGCATAACATAAGAATTCAGCTGATTGTTAAAGTAGTCTTAAAGTTTAGGTAACTACACATGCCATTGCAGACAGTTGTGTAATATAGCCTCCTTCCAGTAGATGGAGATAGGAAAACAAACGAAATTGATGTACAGCAATCAACTCCTGTTCAACTTTTGTTGACCTTTCATTCTTTTGTTAGGTACCTGCATCTGTCAAAACCATTCCAAAGCCCAGCTAGATCAGTGCTTTCTTTTATTAACATTGCTTCTAAGAATACTTTCCCTTAGGTACTCGGAGTACATTCAATACTAATGCTTCTGAAACTGCATTGTGATAGGGCACTCTGGGCTCATTGCTACTCTGTCATTATTACATCCCATTGCCCTCCTCTCCCATTTTCATCTATAATTCCACATTCTCTCTCATACTCTGTGACATAGACTATTGTTATTTCCTATTTTTCACAAAAAAAGTGTCAAATGCCGATTACATAATTGTATCGCTTTCTGTCATTTCACGTAACTTGTGCAGACTGTCAGCAGCAATCTGAGTGATGTGGATCAGAGGGATGTGGAGGAAGGTTAAGTTTCAAACACAGTAAGAGTTTCACTGATGACAGGACTAACTTTAGAAGACTGAACCCCAATCACACCTTTCCTCCCACTACTAGATAGGTTTTGTGTTACACATTGAGAAGATTTGGATTGTTTCCTTACTTTCTGGTAAACACTACTAATGCTGCAACATAAAACATGAAGAACACAGAGCACAGAAGCAAAACGCAAGAACAGAAATTCCAGCTAGATATATAGGAATAAAAATTCACGGGAAGATGGGCCAAACATTGGAACAGACTACCGAGAGAGGGTGTGAAATTCCATCCTTGGAAATATTCAAAACTGAGGTGGATTTAACCTTAAGCAAATTAATCTGACTTTGGAGCTGGATCCAGTCTTTGAGCAGGGGGCTAGAACAGATGACCTCTAGACATCCCTTTCAACTTAAATTATTTTATGATTTTACAAAAATATATTGCTCTCTTTCTTATCTCAGATATATCAAAAGTGTAAATATAATGATATTAGCAGAAAGAAAAAGTAAAGAGACTTAGTATTTTTTTAGGACATAAACGGAAATAATCAGAACAAAGAGAACCAAGGTCTCAAGGTATTTTACTTGGGAAGAAATGTTAGTAAAACTAAAATGTTTTTGTGTGTTGATAAAATGTTGTCAGGCAATGATAACCTGAATTATTTGGTAGTCTTTGGTTGCTGAAACTGACAGACGTTCAACAATACTCCCACAGAAAGAATTTTTGACTGGAATTTAGCTGTTAAATCTGATGTTGATTTTGAAAATACATTATTGAGGAAAGCTGGCAATTCCCATGAGATATTTGATTAATAATTTTCAAAGCTTCAATAGATATATGTTACCCTGTCAATAAAGGCTGTCATGCAGTAGCACCACAAGCTCCAATTGTAATACTTACTGTACAAACTAAGATTATCAACAGACCCTCTGCAAGCTATATAATCTAAAACAGTGAGGCAGACACATAAGAGAAAGGATGGAAGAGGAAGGCAGAATCATCATTACCCTTGACTAGGAAAAGAAAAAGGTTTTTTTAAAGTGTATTGACACTGAAATCCAGAAAAGAACAGAAATTCTCTGCAAAACTTCCACTTTATTGCAGCCTTCCAAGAGGGTTTTCCTGATCTGTGCCAAGACATGGCAAGTGGCCACTCTCTCCAGAGCTGCTGTTGGAAGGACAGAAGCCCAAAGGCTTAGATCACATTCCTCTATTTAGCAGACTGTGCCTGCTGAGGACTTGCGTCAGAAAAGCTGCAGAAGCCTACAGACATTCCTCATAGGAAGAAGCCTGAGGTTCTCTGCAGCTGAGACAAAACTTAACAGTTTTCTCGGAGTATTTATTTTGACCAACAGATTTCAATATGAAATTTTATTATCATCAGAATTTTTCCATTTGTCTGTTGCTATAATTTGTCCTTCATAGAAAGTTGTACACAGAAACAAATTTCAGCAAGATCTGGGTCTTTATGAGACTGTCTCATCTTGTCAGCTGTAGTCTTCTCGTGAGGCGAGATTTATATATGGTAGCTCTCTCATGTATCAGTATTCTTGCATTTATGCGAGTTTGAACATATGTGCTTGAAGGTTCACATTAAAAAAATATTATAATTAGAATAGTACATGCAAATAAGGACGCTACAAATAATTTCAGATTTTGTGGTAGCTAAGCTAAACCAGAAGTAGCTGAGGCTTCAAAGAAGTAACGTCATGAGTTTGCCGAGAGACACTGCATTTGGCTGGTGTATAAAGGTGGACAGAACTCACCGAATACAATGAAAGCTGGCAAGAGTCAGGGAATCTAAAATTTCTGCTGTAGCATTTTTCACACACTATTTTTAAAGCAAAGGTTACCTGGGAAAATAAGTTTAGAGTTTGGTGACAGAGATTTCTATTCACTTAAACTTTGGGTAAAAATTATGCAAAAAAATAAGCACAGTAATGCACTGTACAGATAGCGGAATTGCCTTCTCTGTGGAAGATTTATTGGACAGAAGCTGTTCTTTATCCAATCTAGCTCCCATACATGTCATAGAGCAAAAACAGTTTTACAGTCTTATCGGTTCAGAAATTATACACAACAGTTTTCATCCACTGATGATTAGTTTCATTCACTGATCGCAAGGCATTTCAAAAGGAATCAGTATCCTTCTCCCCATATACTCAAGCACTCAGACTTTAGAAAGCTGAATTTATCTCAGGACCTTAAGGCCCTGGTGACCCAACACACTGACTCAACTGAGAGAAATAGCATCTTATTATCTACAACCGTAATGTTTGCATAAAGAAATCATGTTTAAGATTCAATTAGAAATACCAATACTATCAGAAAGAAAGGCCTGACATGTCTACATGGGAATAGTGTGCTTACGAAATAATATAAGCATTAAGCAAGATTTTTTTTAAATGCTGTGAATGCTTTTGTGAAAAATGGAGAAAAGGTAGCTATAAAAATTGGGAAAAACAAAAGTATACATTACAGCAAAAGAAAAAGAAATTAGTATATTCACAGAAGCCTGCATGCAGAAAAGAGGACACTGATCCAGAAATAATTATACTGGGAAATAGGATAAAGAGGATAAAAATAGCTGCCATTAAAATGTTATTTTTCCTCCAGTTGTCCTATAACATAGTGGGTTTTGTCCACTGTCTAAACTATTTTGTCTCATATAGTACATGTATTAATACATAAATGAAAAGACAGTAGAGTTGATTGTTTATATATTTATATGGATAGAAATATATTACCTACTATATACAAGAACTAACGAATACAAAGCTGCCAAAATAGCGGAGGAAATGGAAACCTTTGAGGTGAACCCAATATATACATTCAGATGGATTTAATTCTAAGTTGATGGGCTGTTTTACTACTATCAAGTTTGAATAAGGCTATGGAAAGTAAAATAACCCATGATGAGGAGGAAGGAGACGAATGTACTGGGAACAGACAGGCACCATCGCATGAAACTGTAGATTTGAAAGCAAGCATTCTAGGAAATCTGCTAAACTATAGCCTCACTTGATTGGAAAATACAAAATACAATGTCCATGCTTATACTACAACTGCTCCATAAACAAATTAACACTGTGCAGCCTGTGGATAAAAGCACATGGGTGCGTGTTGTTGTTGCAAGTAGACATACGCATTATATTTGTCTTACTGCATTACCGTGACGTAATGCAACTGCTCACTTAAAATTTCTTTCTCCAAGGTTCAAAGTAAAGTAGCAACTCAACTCTTTCAGTCACTGTGTACCTGAGGTCTAGACCTTTTCTGCATGGAAGGGTTCACTGCCAACTCTTCATGCTGTTCAGCAAAACCAAGAACTCTGTTACATCTCTCCCTCCGTTAGTCTATACATAGGAACCAATGTTCGGGATCGGATTTCACAATCCTTGCCCATGTTTCTTTATTTGCAAGAGTCTTGATGATTATAATAGAAGATGAGAGAGTTGACTAAGTGATATAAAAAGGGTTGGAATATTGGTCCAGAATATCATCTACATATGAAGAACTATCAAAAATTTGCTTTAATCCAGTTCTTGACACTGTGTTTATTTATGTATCTGTTTAAATGCTGGAAGGAACAGTTTTTCATTAAGATAGAAGTGCTAGCAACTTGAGAAGCCGCTGAGTATTATTTCTATTATAATAAAATTATAATAGAATATATTTCATTTTTCACCATCTATCATGTCAAAGAACATCTGGCAAGTATTTGAAGCAAACAATTTCTCTATTTTCTCTTTCTCTCTGTGTATTTCATTTCAGCCCCAGCCAGATCCCCTTTCTAGTAAAGGCTATAAATATCTAGAAAGCACTTATTCTAATTACTGTTTCTATATCTTATAACCAGTGACAAATTACTGATTCTAAGATGCTCATCTAAGAACTATGATTTTATCCATTGCAAAAATAGTAGTATAGCATAGATATACAATACCATAAATATATGAAGATAAAAAAGTCTGCAATAAATCACAATTTTGAATGCCATTGTAAAAGAGGTGCAAACGATTCAAAATTTTAAAGATTAAAATACTAATAGATTTTAAGAATTTTCTGTGAAATGCATAATAATTTGTTTTAGGCTAAATATGTAGCAAATACATGAGCAATCAAATAATCTTTTTGATTCCCATAAGTTTCTATAATTCTGAATGAAATTTTTGCAGTAAACTTGCACCTTGAACGTATCTTTTTTATGCAGGATTTCATTGGAAGAGGATGTTTATTATATTTACTGAAAATAATTTACATGTTTCTGTTGTTTGTTGGGTTTTGTTCTTGTTGTTTGGGTTTCTTTTGTTGCTGGATTTTTGTTTGTTTCGGGCTTGTTTGTTTGTTTTTTCTCCCCATCGCAGCTCACACTGTTCTCTTGGTTGGGTTTTTAAAAATATTTACAAGGAAATAATGCTTATATTTTATGCCAGGAGAAGCTGCAAAAATAGATATAAATCCGTGTCCTAAAAATGTATTATATTAGGCTTCATTTGAAGCCTTCAAATACATGTGTCAACTGACTGAGATATCTAGCTTCTGTTTATAGTAAGGCATTTAAGGGCAATCATTACAGAAGTATAGAGCAAAGTGATTAAAAGTGATCTTCTTTAAGAGGCCTAACAACATTTGTTCGAAAATAAATAAATGCAGTGCCTTGGACATAGAGATATAGTGATTTAACTGCAACACAAGAAAGAGCATATAGATTTTTGTAGTATGAACAATTAATAACTTAGTGAATTCATTTGATAGTGTGAAACGTTTGCAAACAGGTGAGTAGAAAAGTTGAATATAAGATATCTCAGAAGAAGATTTACAAAGACAAGCTACATTTTTCAAGATGTTTAGAAGGTTAAACTTTTACAGCACTGTAACTTCCATGATGCTCCAATGTAAGATTGATGTAAAATAACAAGTACATTTCAAAACTACTACAATTCATATGCAGGTTAAGTAAATATAAAGGTTGAGAGAGAAAAAGCTGCTAGCTCCACAGGTACAATATGTGGTAACTATCGTTTGTATTGTTCCTAATAGGTCAGTTAAGTCGAGACTAAAACATTTTTCTTATTCTTTTTACTAATACAGAGCTTTAAACATACATCTTAGTGGTCCTATAATGCAACCATGTAATCTTTCCTAATAACTTCAAGAAACTGTTGAGAACGAGCCTAATTAAGGAACACTTAACCGGCTTATCTTTATCTAAGCAGTCAACAAGAGGGAAAGATTCACATGTCAGAAGGGGTATTTTAGGCAAGCATAAAAAATAATCTCCAACATGGGATGTGGTAAAAGAAATTGCAATACTCTGCAACAAAGCAAAATCAGGAGAAACCTTTAAGGATTAGCACATAATCTACAATGAATGATTGGAGAAATCTTACTACTTCTCCCCCCACCCCCTTTTTTTTTTTTTTTTTTTTTTCCCCCCGGGTCGGGGAGAGCAGCAGGGGAGGAGGGAAAGGAAGGGAAAATACTGATAGTTATAATTACACAGAAATTATTTGCAACACTAGAATGCACAATTAAATATTTTCTCTTCATATATTTATCTCAATAGATTTCCTATAAATGGTGCTCTATAGTATGCAATATTTAAAAGGTGGTTTAACTTGTGACTCAAGCAACTTACACGAGATCCTTGCTTTCTGCTTAACTGAGTATGCCGCTAATAGTGCATTCTTAAGTGTACAAAAATACAAGCACATGACTTTGGAACTCATGCATTTAAGTTATGTATTTCAATTATGTAGCTGTTTCTGAGAGGATATATAAAACAGAAACGAACATATATTAATTTTACTAAAATGCTTAGGTAAGAATCCACAGGGAAGTGACATAAATCCAAACTGATCACAGTAAAGGAGTATGAGCTATAGCAGATAATACTGGCTATCAATGTGTTCCACCGTTACTCCAGAGTGAAATAGTATAATGAAACATATATTTAAGAAATTCTGGATCTAACACATATTCATCATTTACAGAGCTACGGCAATAAATTAATACTTCTATATTAGTTAGTCAGCTAACATACAACACAAAAACCAGTGAACTGTAGGATTCCAAGAGAAAAATATGGATTCTCTAGACACATAAGAAGTCATCCAGGCAACACAGTGGTTTAAGTGACTCTGAGTAAGAGGCAAATAAGCGTACTCTTTCTTTCCCACCACTATTTTGTTGTATTTCATTCTTGTGTAAAAGCAAACGAACACCCCAAAAGATTAAGTAAGTTTGTTATTTTACCTTCCAGTAGGTCTAAAATGAGTTGAAGGTTTTACTTTTGGAAGAAAAATCAAGTACAGGAATAGCCATATTTAAGAAGTCAGTTTATTAAAAAACCAAACCAAAACATCTTTATCCAAAACTTATGTGAAAATAAATTAAATTTAACCTTAAGTCTCTACAACAAAATAAACTTCATTAGGTAATAGTTAGTAAAGACTTACTAAGTACACATCTGAAAACTGGGTTTGTTTCTTTAGGTTGACTTCTAATTGCGTATTCCTAATGAAATGTGCTCAGGGGGAGAATATTAACCAGCGTATCAGTCTCTTGACTCCTCTAACTTTTGTATCTTGTGCAGTCTTGCACATTTTTATCCAGGCAGCTTTATCTTTATATCAAAGATAATGATATTGAGTGTAACTATGCTCTGTCTGAAAACCCTTGGTAGTCTACCATCGACATGACTGAATAGAAATCCATTTATCTTCTACCACATAACTAATAAAAGACCAGCAGGCATTTACTGGGCTTTTTTTCACTGCACATTTGAGCTTAACATTCTCTCTAGACAATGTAAAAAAAGACTGACCTTCAAAAAAAGCAGAAATCTTGAGACTTAATATTCTGTGTTCACTGATTCTTGAAACATGAAGAAGAATACCAGGCTGGAAACCATCTCTTTCTTCTCAAGCAGTTCCTGTTCACTATAAAGAAAGACTCACCACCACCATTACTATTATATAATCACAGAGATTACCATTAGTTAACACTGTTGATTTCACTAAGCTTCACAGCAATTCAGGTGCAGTGAATCTGCAGTTGCCAGGGCCTCCTACCACAGATGTTGCTGCTGGAGAATGATTTCCTTCTCACCTGGAGCTTATAGCTTACACCTGTGCTGGAAACACACCCAAACAATCACAGGACCCAATGTGTGCTGGATTGACAGTTACACACAGAGAACTTGCTGCTTCTGGATTAGGACTGGGACACTTGCCAATGCAGTCAAGATGCAAAAGTTTATGCAACAATCAGAAAAACAGAGAATATACAGTAGAACCTGCTTCTCCACTACTACAACCATCTGTCCTGAGACAAAGTATACTATTCTATTCCTGATGAATGAATGCTAAACCTCATTCTTTAGGTGTGGATGGCTCTGTAAAGATTACCTATACTAAAATAATAATGGAAGATTAACACCAAATACAGTAACATCACTTAGTGAATCAGATTTTTGTTTTCCGTATAGTGTTTCAGAGGTACAACAGAACATCCTGTTTTAAAACAGGTCTGTCTTTCAAACACACACTACTGAAATAACAGAAGAAAATTGAGAACCTGACTACATAGACGAGATCATCTGGAGAACCAGCAAGGTTTCAAAAACTAAAGCATTCCTTCCCTCATCCACTTACAGAACGATCACTCAGCCATCAGCTCTGCTGCTGCTGATGGTGCTCAAAAAAAAGTGACTGAAACACACAGAAGCACAGGATGACACAGACTGTTAAACAGTATTGCTGTCACTCCCTGATTCCTTTCCCTCTGCAACTGAGTACAGGAAACAGTTGCTGCCATTAAAAGCCCTCTTGTCAGTCAATACTGGAAGGTGGCTGGCATGTCAGGTGGCAAAAAATGCTAACAAAAGATAAGGTCTTTCAAGTACTGAGACAAGGAGTTACACAGCTTACTCCTCTGTGGTTCCTACCATGTCTGTTTTGCAGTGTTTCACCTCTGTACAGCAGGGAAGGAGCTTATGGCCTTCAGTTTGGTTTAGGTTATTTGTAGATGGCACGTGTATGAGGCATCTAGAGAGAGCCATCAGCTTCCATAGAATGAATCATTATTATGACTGATAGAAATCGCTAAGAAAAACGAGAAAACACACAATACTTGTATCGATTTATACACTACACAGCCAGTTCCATCTGTGCTTTGAAATGTCGTTTATATACCTGCACTGTAGGTGGAACGAGTACTAACAACTGAACAGCAGTCTGTCCCACATCCTTCAAAAATGTTTAATGAAGAATTTAATTGGCAGCCCAGTAGATCTGCCAAAAGCAAACTTCTTTCCTTTACTGAAGTGTTTATGCTAGACTGCACATTGAATAATGTCTAAGAATCAACTTGAGATCTGGAACAATATGTTAGGTTTCTGTTTGTTTGGACTTTTGATTTTCCTGGACATTAAAGCAAACTCAAGTTCATTCTCCTATGCATACAGGCTCAACTATTTAAGCGTTTAAAATCTAAAAATAAGAATGTATGTTCGTATATGTGTCGGCAGGTGCCTAACTGAAATTCATATGTATCAATTAGAAAACAATTTTTCACAGTGGTCGAGCTTTGTGCTGGATGAGAATGACTAGGACAGGGCACCTTTACCAGAGCGTGCTCCCTGGGTTCTGAGAGCTGCTGTGTCCTGTGCCAGCTCCCAGTGTTGCGAGGTGCCAGTGGCTCAATCTGTGAGCTCTTCCAGCTCAGGAGTGGCAGTGGCAGGGCGGGGTGGGCAGCGTAGGTAGCAATCTGTGAACACATTCTCCCTCAAGATTTTTGAAAGCAGAGGAAAAACAAGGAAAGGGTAAATGGTAAATACGGCGCTGTGACAGAAAGACGGCCATAAAGGAACAGCAATTTGGCATGCATCACATTTACACAGAATTGTACAAGGATAAAACTGTTTTGTCTGTATCTCTGCTGTGTATCGTCCACAAAATGAATTTCTTCACTGGGAAATAAACAGAGCTAATAAAAACAAACAAACCCTTGAAAGCCAAATTCTTTCCACAAAGGCCAGTTTTTAAAGAAAGTTTTTGTATGTCCCTTCATTTAATTTTGTAATCATGTCCACATCACAAAAGTTTATTTTTTCTTATCTGTCATGTATGTGCTGAGGAAAAGAAATGGGGGACACGCATCTGTGTCAGGGTCAGAACAGTCAGCACATATCAGATTAACTGCAAATACCAGAAACTCAACGGCAGTCTTGTAGCCTTTGTGCCAAATTTGTCATATTTTAACTTGCTAGTTGCCACAGAAACTTCAGTCAGAATATCTATTTTCCTTTCAAAATTCCTCAGTTTCAAGAAGAAAACAAACACGTTTCTCCAGAAGCTTTCAGCTGTTGCAAAACTGATCTAATTTTCAGCTACAGTATTCCCAAATGAATCAGAAATATCATCTTTCATCACAGTGCTAATGACATCCTACAAGGTGATAAAATTAGCAGTTGGAAAGCGTAATCTTGCCACCACACTTCTCAATTTGCCATTCACTTCTTCCAAGCTGTTGTCCACTTCATGCCACTGCCTCAACAAATTTCCAAATTGTTTGTTTACTTAAATGCCCAAAGCATACGTTGTTGACAAGCCTTCTATAAGATAAACATTTTCATTATTCTCACGAGAGATTTGTCTCCGCCCAAAAATCTCTTTCTTGTCTTCAACCTCACTATTCCTTTATAAAGCTTTCTCAGATCACTTATAAAACTAGGATTTCCAAACAATTTTCTTAGCTATGTTTATTCTCAAACTGTCCTGACAACCACGGTTTCATTAAAATTTACTAGTGGTTTGATCATCTCTGATTAAGGAATTTCTGTGTTTGATAGTGTGAGCACTTTTTATAATTAGAAAACAAATACAAGAATACACAACTTCTTGGTTCAAAGAATTTCAAAACTGCTGAGGAAGGGGATATATCTGTTTCGCTCTTGAAAATTCCAAGTCCACAAAAAGAAGATGTTAACCGAAAGTGCAAGATGAATTAAATTAAGCAATCTATCCAAAACCTATTTCAGCTCGTGAAATCATCTAGCTCTGTGACAGACAGTAAAGTCCCTTCTACTCCCTTTACCATGCAAAAGCTGGTTTTAGCATTTTAGAAGGCAGGCTGAAATATTTTGAATGGCTTTGAGATTACTTTGCATGCCTCTGACTCTTCTCTGCAAATTCCTTACAAAGAATATTATCATGTCATTTTTTCTTCAGGGAAATCCCAGACTGAAATTATACAACTCATTCAAACGCTGCTGTCCATTTGCCCAAGTTATCTGCCTTGCCATCAGAGACCCGTGCTGCCATGCAAGAATTACTAGGCTGGTCTCAGAAGTGAGGTAATAATAGGCAACTAAGGGAGTCCAGAGAGTGTTCAAGATGATGCACGTGTATGCTTTCCTCTAGCTCCTTCAATACACATATTACGCTAAACTGGGTTTGCTCTAAACTCCCATTGATTCACTGCACTTGGACTCACATTCAGCTCCCAACTTGCAACTCGCACTCCTTTATTTACAGCATTAATTCATTAATTTTGACAGCAGTATAACAGCAGAACAAAGGCCAGTGCTGTGTAGCAGTACGAAAGCTGGCTCAGGGACTGAAAAGGGAATAGCTGTGTAGCACAGAATCCCATGCTAATGTACTTTGTTACTCCTTTAAACTTTCCTTTTCAGCAGGGCAAGATGGCATTGACAGGTGAGTGGGATGCTCCTTACAGTAGCAATGCTAAGCTTAGATAACTGAACATGCTGCTATTAGACTTCGTGTAACTACTGGCTCAGATTCAACACAACTGTCCTGTTTGAAGACAAGTGCCATGATCTGTATTTTTATTTTGAAGGCAAATACTGCATTGTTTATCCGTCGAAATAATTCCTTTAGCTTGCCATAAGTGAAAAGGATAAACAGAGCACAGTGGACTCCTAGACCATTTAAATTCATATAGTGTTTCTGTTCTCTGTTTTATTTGTTTTCTCCACAGAGCACCTATTTTTCAATTTAAGTTATGAACTAGGCTTCTATGGGTGGGCATATATCTAACCCCAAATTTCTTAAATGCTGCACTTAGAGTCTTTATCTATAGGACCAACACAGATGTCCCAGAACAGCTGCTGAGCTGTAGTTCCAAACCAGTCTAAAAAGTAAATGTATTCGTCTCCTCCAATTCAAGGGGAAATATATATATATTCTCTTTCTGTGACTTACGTTCTACTCTACTCCTAGCGAATAAGACAGACTCCCTTTTTGCACAATAGGAGTCTAATTTGGAACGGGGTGCTATTGAACAAAAGATAGTTGTAAATTATATGCTTAACAGAGAATATGTTCTTGTGTAATTCACAACAAAGTGAAGAGAAGTAAAAGAAATGAGGAGTAGTTCATGGCCCAATGTAGCACTGAGCTTTTAATGCCCAGAAGATGCATATTAAAAGAAGCTGCTAAAATAAACCTTTTAAAAGAAGACAAACTGGATGTGTGTAGTTAAGCTGGGGGATGCAGATTGGACAAGGCATGTGCTTAATTTTAAAAACTTTGCTCCTCTTGCACATTTTGTGAATGACATTAGAATACTCTTGCTAATATTTTGCAAGACTTCTTTTTCCTTTCATTCAAAAAGAAAAAGGACATTATCCCAAGAGGAGACATAAGGCAAGCCACAGAATATAGGTCTCTTAGCAGTGAATAAAGTCATCCAATGGAGCCAGAAAAAACAAACAAACTTTAAAATGTGGTTTTTTACATATTTATCACTAATGGAAGCATATTTGCCGTAATGGGTATTAGTGGCATTTGTATGCTAAATGCAGTTTTAGCGTTCTGAGAAGAGTGATGCACACGGAAGTGTCAAGCATGTCAGTAAGATCAAACATATTTGAAAAATGAGGTAAAGTTTTGAACTGGCAGACTTTAAATCAGAACCAGATAGAAGAACATAACCTCCAGAACGTTCTGATTTGCCTTTTCTACCCAGTAGTTCATACAAGCTTCTGATTTTTCATAGATGCAGTGCTATTGTCTGTGAATAAATTAATGTAGATAAATGGTTCCAAGTACCAACAAAAATACTGAGCTGTACAATCTCATGATGAATTCACAGTGATCACATCTTTGGTGTATTTATAGAGCACTAAAGCTCTCAGGAATTTGGGTTCACAAATGTTCAAAGGCAGAGCCAGAGCTCTTGCCATGTGTACCCAGTCCACCTATGTGGATTGTAGGATGCTATTGCCCGTGACAACAGGAGAAACTGAATAAATGACAGAGGATATCCCATATTTGTGATCACATTCGTATATTCTTTTGGTTTCACAGTGTCACAGAATCCCGGTGTTGGACTTCATCTAGTCTCACTGCTGAATAAATACATGGTTCTCCTAGCTTCATGCAAATACTTACTTTCCATTGCTTAATAATTAAATACAATTGTTTAGAAGCTGGTAATGCAAATGTGGTTTATGCAAGAAAATTTTATAAAAACAATCCATTTGCTTGGGTCTAGTTATTTGTGCCTCCGTATTACCACGAGGAAAGGAAACTGACCCAGTTGCTTTGTTTACAGTCTAGCTAAATGGCATAGGTGCTACCTCATTCATTGGCTGTACAAGAAGTAATAAGGTCGCAGAAAAAGCTGGAGCAGCCTTATTTTCCTTCAGGGCTGACTACATTAATGCACTTGCTGAAGGAGGGGATAGTAACGATACAGTCAGCACTTATCAGCACAAAATTAGTAACGATATACAATCCCAGTGCTTTAAAAGTAAGGAGCTCCAATTCTAACAAAAGTCCTGGTAATGCCCTGGTTTAAAGTCCAAGTGAAATCTGTGTATGTCTCTCCAAACCAGCTTAGTATTAAAAAAAAAAAAATCCAAAAACCTGAGCCAGAACCAACTTCACTGTTCAATGTTCATATATTAATATGTTTAGATATTCAAGCCTTCTGTACAGTTCTGAAGGATTGATCATGACGACATCCGTTGAGAAAGGTCAAGAAACTCCAGTAAATTGGAAACTGTAGGGTGGGGGGTGGTTGTTGTGGTTTGTTTTTGTTGGTGTGTGTTGTTTTTTTTTTTCCAAAGTTCTAATGATGCAGAAGCTGCATAATAATCTCCCTGTGAACCATAAACATAATAAAAGCTGAGGCCATTTCTAACATAATCTCTATCAGCAAGATGCCAGCGCTTTTCCAGATTTCCTAACGGGTCCCTGCTAATTCCATGCCAAAACTAGCAGTGGATTTCTTCCTTTTAATCTCCCCTAATGCCTTATTCGATTATTGTCACTGCTCTCCGACCGCGCACCGTCCCTTCAGACCCTAATTCCCCACTGGAACAGTCAGATGAGGCTGAACGGCGGTGGCGAGTCTAAAGGACACACACGGCCACCGACACCCCCCGCCTCCCCACCCCGGGCACAGGGCGGCAGAGCAGCACGGGGAAGGGGCTGAGCCACCCTCACCCGGCGGGGCCCCTGCCCGAGAGGGGACGGGCGGCAGGAGGATGAGCGCGGACACTTGCTCCAGTTGACGGGACTGAGGGCACCTGAGCGTCCCCGCGCGTACCTGAGGCATGGCTCTGCTCATCGCCTGGGTGTGCGTCGCTGTGAGGTGAGTGAGCGCTCCCCTCGCAGCCCCAGCGACTGCTGGCGGCTCCCTCAAGCCCCGCCGCAGCCCGGAGGACCGAGGCGACGGGGCCCGAGCGCTCTGCCCTCCTCTGCTCTCCCCCGGGGGCCGGTTCCTCGACGGGCGGGAGTTTGGCGGGAGGGCTGAGGCGAGGGGACGGCGGGAGGCGCGAGGGGCTGACGGCGGGACCGGCCTCTCCTCGCAGCCTGGACAAGGCGCTGGGGGCCCAGGGCGACGGCGGGGACCTCTACTCGGAAAACATCACTCGCATCCTCGACAAGCTGCTGGACGGCTACGACAACAGGCTCCGACCGGGATTTGGAGGTAAACTCCGGTCCCCTCGGGGAGCCTGAGAGCGCACGGCGCGGTGCGGGGGGACGAGCGGCGGCTCTCGGCGGTGGCGGGGGGGGTTCTCCCGAGCGGGCGCTGGGAGGAGGGTCCCGTCCCGGAGCCGGCGGAGGGAGGCGGTGAAGCGCAAGCGGCGGGCGGCAAAGGAGGAAAGTTTCCCGTGGCCCGCCGGCTCCGCCGGGGCAGCCCCGCTGCTCCCGCTCTGCCCCCAGCTCGTCTCCGTGTCCCGCAGGCGCCGTGACAGAAGTCAAAACGGACATCTACGTGACCAGCTTTGGGCCAGTGTCCGACGTGGAGATGGTAAGGGCCCCGCTCGCTGCCCCTGCTCTCCTTTCCCGGGATTCATTACGGTGGCATCTGAGTTGACCGTCATTAAAGCAGATTACGAGGCTTAATCTTCTTGACTATCCGCAGGCCCCAGCAGAGCAGTTTGGCTGGAGCTGCATATAGCTATTTCCCCAGCAGAGTCAGCCAGCGCAGCCCGAGGCCCAGGTCCCAGCCTGAGCACAGAGAGCAACGCGAGCCTTAGGGCAGGGCACAGGTGGGAGGTTAAAGATGCCTCTTTAACCTCATTAAGAAGATTGTAAGCACCTGTGGCCCTGCACATAGGTTTGCAGGAAGGCTGCATGGTAGGTGATAACTTAATGAGCAGCTGCAAGGGAATGATGTCATTTCTGAGATGGCTGCCTCTTGTCATGCTGGGTACCCCCCAAATCCAGGCAGCTGCAGATTTGGGTGAACTCTTGTCAATTACAGCAGCAACCCCAGGAAAATGTTACTTACTCCATCAGAGTGAGGATGGCATTGCTGTTCTCCCTGTGGAAATTGACTTTGCTGGTTTTGTCCTAGCCCGCTTCCTCCAGCACCTGCTGACCTGAGCCTGCAGTCCAGTTTGCAGGCAAGGAACTGTGGGCCCCAAGGTGCAACTAAAAGTTTTCCCACCTCTTTTCATCAGTCTATCTGAGAGAAGGCATAACCTTGCCTTCTTACACATTTGCCTGTGGCCAAGGTTAAGCTCCATTTCCTAAGCAACTTCTGTAGAGAACTCCATTCTGAAGGCTTGTGAGAATATTACTAAGAATCCTTGAGAAAAATAACTTAGATTAATATTAACTTGACATCATAATCCTACTGTAATGTGACTCTCTCACATCAGTCGTTTCTTTGTGAATATCCAAAGTAAGCTGCAGAAGAGGCACTGATCATGTCTTTTTGTTCCTGGCAATTAAACGTTGATAGTTTGGTTTTGCATATTGAAAGGACACTAAATTAGACATTTGTATTTCCTTAGACCTCAGTCACTTTGAATTAAATTATTATCTTTGAGAAGCAATGAGGTTTCTTTTCTTTACTCATATCAAATAATTTGTTCACTGATTAATTTGTAACTATTCTTTAAATAATAAGAAAATAGGATATTCTATCTTTTTTTTTTTTAGTAACTACTTAATGTTAATAGGATTAAGTGTTTAAATAGTAAATGAAATGCCAGTGACATGTGTGTTAGGTTCTTTCATGGAGTTACTGTACACACAGCAACTTGGGACCACTGGCCCCCACACATCAGTCAACTGCCTGTTTGTTTTCCATAGGAATACACAATGGATGTCTTCTTTCGACAGACATGGACTGATGAGAGGTTGAAGTTTAGTGGACCAACTGAGATTTTGAGATTGAACAATTTAATGGTTAGTAAAATTTGGACACCAGACACATTTTTTAGAAATGGAAAAAAATCAATTGCTCATAATATGACAACTCCTAACAAACTTTTCAGAATTATGCAGAATGGAACTATTCTTTACACAATGAGGTGAGAACCTATTCTTCTGCTTTTGGTTGACCTTTGGTTTTGATTCTTTCAAGTAGTGGTTTTTTTCATTATCATCTGCTATACTGTATTCTAGACTCACCATTAATGCTGATTGTCCTATGCGGCTGGTGAACTTCCCTATGGATGGACATGCTTGTCCATTGAAGTTTGGAAGCTGTAAGTTTTTCTCTTTCATTTTTTTTTTTGGTAGTAATACATTCGGTCTACATGTATGTGAGAAGCTCAGAAGTGAGATCCTAGGACACTACTTATTTTTTTATTGTATTTTTTATAGTAGACTCTTACTTTCTCCTCTGAGACTCAGACCATTCATAAGCATATGGATTTATTCACTGAAGGGTGACTGTTGAAGCATATTTTATTGTTTATTGTTCTTACACATCTAGTAGTCAAAGTGGATCTTTCAACAAGTTACAAAAGCTGTAGTAAATTTTCTATATTACTTCTAGTTTTACAAATATTTAGTCAACCTGTGGTAATCACTTTTGAAAATATTTAGTTGATCCGTAGTAATCAATGTGTGTGTTTTATAGCAAATTAATAAACAACAGCTAGTGCCTGTCAGGTCCCACCTCAACCATTCTCTTATTGGCTTTTTTTGCATTTTGTCATTAATGAGGTTAGGAACTTGCTGGAGTAGGATGCGTGTTTCTGTGGGTATCTGAGCCACAAAAGGGATCATGCTACTTATTTTTTTCAATTGCTTAAAATTACATAATTAATAATAGTAATTTTTTCCTCTGTAACTCAGATGCTTATCCAAAAAGTGAAATAATTTATACATGGAAAAAAGGACCCTTGCATTCAGTAGAAGTACCACAGGAGTCCTCCAGTCTCCTCCAGTATGACCTCATAGGACAAACTGTATCTAGTGAAACAATTAAATCTAACACAGGTAAGATGTGGCCTTGTAGGAGCTATTGACATTATAAAACACATCTTGAAAATTAATTACAGTTTGTTTTTTTAATATAGAACAAAATCAGTTTAATTATATTTTGCTATTTTAAAACCTAAAAACCTTAGAAAGAATCTAACCTTTTCAATACAGTCTCTTTAAGCATACAATTTTTCCTGCAATTCTCAAGAATTCCCCGTCTCCTTGCCACAGTAAAAACAATACATAAAATAAATATTATTCTCTTCTGTTTCCATAAGGTCACTTTACCTTTTTTTAATCAGCTTATTTTTATTATGCACTAAGAGGCCTGTAAGTGCTTTCCTCAGAACAGTATGTTGGGTTTAAGCCAATAATGTTTACTCATGATGTTGCCCAATGATGCTGACATACTTGTCTCTTAACAGGTGAATATGTAATCATGACAGTTTATTTCCACTTGCAAAGGAAGATGGGCTACTTCATGATACAGATATATACTCCATGCATTATGACAGTCATTCTTTCTCAGGTGTCTTTCTGGATTAATAAGGAGTCTGTTCCAGCCAGAACAGTTTTTGGTATGCTGCATTAAGGTCTTTGAACAGTTCAGCATCTCATATAACATTCATTCATTACTTTCATTGCTTGTTTGTTTTAGGTGAATATTCACTTCAACTGCTCTATTTCCATCTTCAAAGGAAAATAGGCTACTATCTCATTCAGACATACATTCCATGCATCATGACTGTAGTCCTGTCTCAAGTTGTGTTTTGGATCAACAAAGAATCCGTTCCAGCAAGAACCGTGGCTGGTATTCATGTTTTGTTCTTTCATCATTCATTTCATTCACTGTATTGAATCCATTGTATCGAACAGCTACTGTAATCCAGTGGGGACTGGAGAAGGCAGCTAGTAGATTTCAGTGAACAAAAGTAAATACTAAAATTAAACCAAATAATACTCAATCTACCCATGAGGGTCAAAATTATTCAGGATATTTGGTTAGCCAAACTTGTTTGTGATGTTTTCTTCCCCTCCATATGTTTTCATATGCAGGAAGGGATGATTTCTGAGTGAATGTCACCCTCTCCATTTTTTGAAGAGGAAATTTTCTGTTGATTTATTATCTTGTGAAACCAATCTGAGTTAAAGCTTTAAAAAAAATCACAAGAGGGAACTAGTCTCATCTGACGTAAGGTACCTCATCCAGCATTCATTCTGAGGTGCTCTCTTCCCCTTGTCTACAAAAGTATCTAAACAACTACTGAGGACTTCAGGTGGATAAAGTTAGGTGAGATGAATCCTGTCCCTAGCATGGGTTGAAGTTGGAATATGAAGGCTGTGTCCATACTATTATGGCAAGGCCCTTTTTTCTTTCCAGTGGTTTGAATTAATTCTCCCAAAGCTGTGAGTTTTGTCTCCTTAATTTTTAGTGTGTGTTCTGCTATTACATTTTACACCACTCCACACTTCAACTGCACTCATTATTAAGTGGTAAACTTTCTCTGACTGAACAGTTGCATTTAGAAAACCAATCATAAAAATACTAAGTAAAAATAACAAAACTTGTCAAAAACTTCATGAATCCACTACCTATACATATATATTTTGCAACTCTGTCTATTTTCTTTTAGGCCCTTTGTAAGACTTGTCTTCAGTATGTTTCCTAAGCATAAATGATGCAAGTCTCATAATTCAAAATAAGTATATAATTGTAGTTAGCATGCTACAGAATTTGTATAGTTTCATTTCAGTCAGTCGGCTTTTCCTGCCTGCAGGGCATGGTATTCATAAAAGCATTGCAAACTTTTAGGAATGTGAAATGAACACAACTTCCTCAGGTGCCTCTGAAGAAAGATCAACACTTTTGTTCTTGAAATCCCTGTTGGGAGTTGGGATGCAGTTTGACATCATTAAGCACTTACAAGAGATTTCTTTAAATGCTTAAAAATATTAAAATATCAGGCAATAGATTTCCAAGGATGTTTATTGCAATTGAAGCACAAAATATATCTTAGAGGTTTGTACACCAAATATGATGCTACCTGATTTGGCTTTACATTGCGTCTACAGTGACATCCTCTACACTTTGAGCAAAACGTATTTCCTATTTAGTGGGCAGTGGAAGTCAATTCTGTATGCTTGAAGTAATGTGCAAACAAGTCTTCAGCTGATTCAGTAATAATTATATAGAGACCCCAAACCCTAGAATAACAACTCTTAGATGTCATACTAAATAGTAAATACAGAATTAGAAACAGTAAATATTTTATGAAAACAGTAAAATAGACATCTTTTTCAGTATTGTGGAAAATTAGTCATATTGATATTTTAAATACATATCTCAATCCTTATTCCATTCTTATTTCTCCCAGGCACAGTCTGAATTTATAGTCCTCATTAATTCAAAATCCCCTGGATTCTGAACAGCTCCATCTAAGAAAAAGAGGGCAAATTCCTTATGACAAAAAAGACTTTCAGGCCCCAGTAAAAAAGAAATGTTTTAAAATTATCCTTTCTGCATCATATTGTAAATACTTGAATTACAAATTTTCAGTTTTACATCTCAGTTCCCAGACCATGAGGTTGAGAGAAATTAATAGTAGAAGAATAACAATGGTGTGCCAAAACCAATTTCTCAGAACAAATTCATTTAGCAACTCTATTTACCTCTAAAATGGATGCCAGTTATCTTTTACAGGTAATATTACAACAAGTACTCTAAACATTTTGCAAAGATAAATTAATGGTCATAAGCACCTACTCTTTGCAGACCTGCAAGTGAAAAATGGGAGACAGAAATACTTAAAGAGACGGTCTCGTATTCCTTATAATTGTGTCACTGCAAAGAACGGCAGATTGCTAGTACAGAATTCCTTTTTTTTATGTGGAGCTACGTATGTAGCTATGCATATACATATATATGCATATATGTGTGAAGTTTTATGAAGCATGGTATGATCAGAAATTTCTTAGAATAAGAAACATGGTTCTTGGAGGCTGAATTTTAAGTATGCTCTGAATCCACATGGCAGTGGCTATTATTTTACATTTTTATGTGACTTCATCTAATCTTTTTTATTCCTGGCAGAAATTAATCTGTTATTTTGCAGAAAGATAGTACTCAGTTTCTACTTTCCAAGGAGGTCACCCTGGGAATTTTAAATTAATGTCGAGTCATTAAACTTTATTTATAATAACGTCTCAGATAGGGAAAGGTGTTTGGGGTTTTTTTTGTTGTTTCATTTTTAATAAGAGAACATATTTCAGTATTTGCATCACGTAACAGATTCTTCAAAATGTACAAAGAAGTGTTCAAATTTGAAAAACAAGGGCAAACAATCATCGGTTACACAGTTTACCAACTGTAATTTGGCATTCAGTTTGATAAAGTAGTTTTCTACAGTACAGAGCATTTCATCAATATTCACTCTACTTTGAGAGAAGTCTTATCTATATCTGCAATAGAACAGGAGTCCTATTCCTAAGTTTAAATTCCTGCTGCAGTAAGTTTTTATTCAGACACAGAATATATCATTTTTATTACTAACTAGCACATGGACAGATTCTAATCTAATCACACATCATATTGAAAGGTTCATTCTGGACCTTTGGAATTGAAATATATCTCAGCATACTTGTATTCATAGTATAAAATGAGTCTGGCAGATTTGGGAGAAGTAGCGATCCTACATATTTTTATACCATCTCCTATTTGCATTTCATTAAAATGTGTTAAGTAATGACATTGGGATGTAGTTAACCTCAGACAGCTGGCAAGTTACATCATGTGAAAGAGTTGCAAAAAAACTCTGGAAATGATCAAGTCACCCTGTCTTGATGCTGCAGTATGCAATGACACTGCATCCTTTCCACTGAGCATCATTCATGGTGTATTGATTCATCATCATAACATGACATTATAACATCCTTTCCTTTCCCACCTACCCTTTCCCAGTTGCAGAAAAGAGCAGACGGGGGTATTCTCCACCTTACTATCTTTACATACCTGCAATTTTCACATTCTAGCAGGCATAATTATAAGTAAACATGAGTCATAGAGGCTTATATGTCAATGAATGAGTTTGCTTTTGCACTTTTAACTTCTATCAGGCAACAGTGGGAAGTATATTTCCTACATTGTTAACGCTGTATACTTCAAAACAGAATAAATTCATGAGTTCACATGAATAACTCTGTAGGGCCCATATGAGCTACATGACCAGAATTGTTGTGTGAAAATAGATAAGCAGCTATAGAGAAGTAGCTTTTCTATCCCTTGTTTGTAACTATGGGCACTTTCAAATTATAGTAGTGTTATTGAATCTTAAACAATGTATCCAGTGATTAAAGACACAGGGGACCAAACTCTCATTACTATAAATATTTGGATCATAGCCTACCACTGGCTTTAATGCAGAATTCAATTGATTCAGTGAGGGTTCTGTAAGCCATGATCTGACTTGTGCAACAACAGGAGACAGGATTACTGTTGGGAAATGATAGTAGATTTCTAGATTTCTAGATTTCTGCCAAACACTCCATTTACTAACCCCTCAAGTAAAGTGTCTTTCATAGTTTGAGCCCCAATTTTGTTATACCCATGTTTACCACAATTCTAAGAAGCTGCACCAGGTAGTAGGTAGTTATCTTCACTTTCACTCTACTCAATGTATTAAGGAAGTTTGTTCAGAGCTTTTAGATGCTGAAGCCAGTATACATGAATTACTTAAGAATACAAAAGACTTAGCAGTGTTGGTAGTCAGCTGGTATGTAGGATGACAGCTAAAACCAAAGAGGAGTTGTGGGGTTGTTTAATATATATGAATTTAAGAGTAGGAGTGTGGAAGCAAAAATCTAATTCCCCCATTTTCTTTCCCTTATTTTCAAGGAATCACTACAGTTCTAACAATGACCACTTTAAGCATCAGTGCACGCCATTCTTTGCCCAAGGTGTCCTATGCTACCGCCATGGATTGGTTCATAGCTGTGTGCTTTGCCTTTGTCTTCTCTGCACTTATTGAGTTTGCAGCTGTCAACTACTTTACCAATCTTCAGACCCAGAGAGCAATGAGGAAGGCAGCCAGGGCAGCAGCACTGGCAGCAGCACTATCAGCAGCAACTGTACCGGCAGAGGACGAGATTGTCTCGGTAATTGCTTGCTTTTCTGATAATAAGCATCATATAGGAAGAGGCAGCCAAAGTAGTGAATGCAAAACAATATTAAAGTGATCTTAACCTGAGACAGATTATGTAACCAGACCATGTCTATTTATCAAAGACATTGTTCTTATTTCAGAAAATAAAAAGGCTTCATTTATTCATACTGTTTATTTAAATTTGGGATATGATTTACTAGAGAGTTGTTTATTTGGTAAGATATTTAAGGAAAGCCATTAGGCTGTTACCCATAATACTTCTCTTGAGCAATGCTGTAGGCAGTGTGGTCGGGCAGCTGTGGTTCTCTCAGTCAGACTGCAGTGTTGCAGGACACTGTACAATGAAATGAACATGTGCATTGGCCAGATGATTATGGGATCACTGTAGTGTACTGGTACATACCATAAGTGGGTCATCTGGAAAAAGAGGAATTAGCCTTTACATAAACTTGGCATCTGTTACTTTCATAAAAATCTGTGTTGGTGGAAGCCTGAGGAAAAAACATAAATGTAAAGATTACGGATAGATTTTACTATATGCGAAAGACAGGAAGGCTTTCTAGTATCAAAAAAATTTGTCAGAGTTGCTTGTAAATATTATTCTTTACATCTCAGGCTAAGTAATGAATGCTGTCTCACAACATATATTAATATATTTATCACTATAGCCCTAGCCCTCCTGTTTTCAAAATCAGTTTTGCTACCACCAGCTTTCCCATTCTGAGAGGAATAACAGATTTTAAATGACCTTCTGCAAAACCTTTGAGTCTGTAGTTGAATGAGGAAGTCAATCTAAGAGAACATCAGGACAACACCTGACCCACCACATAGTCATTTTTCCACATTTGCTTATAAACAGCAGTTAAGGTTATAACATTTAGGTACAAACTGTTAAAGTCATAATTGATAAGTTCCATATTATAGTGAGGCCAAGCTCCAGGGCACCTTGCTACTGGTCCTCATTGGAGCTAATCTATGAATGTTCTTCAATCTGGAAACATTGTGCTTGTAAGCCATTTTGTATTTTGCTCACAATTTTTTTAACATTTAAAAAAATGGTAAGCCATATTGTATTTTGCTTACACATTTTTTAATATTTAAAAAAATTGAAGACATTGTAAGATGTAATAAAATATAGAAATGTGTTTTATTTTCCTGAAATACATAAATACAAAAAGAAGCAAATATTTATACATTTTTTGTTTGTTTTAAACCACAGTTATATAAAGAAAATACAAAAGAAAGTCCAAAATATCTAAAAGGAGCTTGGACACAAATGTTTGCAGAATCTTGTACTGATTTTAAAGTGACAGCAGGAAGGCTGCAAATATTGCCAAAACTAATTCAACGTTCATATCTACATTTATTTTAACCAGTAAGCTTTTGTAATTAAATTTAAACCTGACAAAAAACAATGAGAGGAAAAGAGAGTATCTGTTTGCCAATAATTAGGATATAGTCCCCGTTCCGCAATATAATGATATTTGAATAAGAAGTACTCTGGACTGAATGAGCAGAACATTGCAATGGTAAAGTAGCGTAAAATAAGAAAAATGCTGTTAAGACAGAAGGAACTTTACAATGTAGTAAAACTTCATTTATTTCTTGTTGAATTTTTTTTCTATTTTGAGGGCAAGCTATCAGAAAAAAGAGAGATCGCTTGGTTTTATGTAGCATGGAAAATATTGATAGCTGCTACATAATGTAGTGAAACAATAGCTCAGTTCTTTACTGCACACACTTCCTTACTTGAAGTCCCTGCTGAGCGATATGAAAACAGTTTGGCCCACTCTGCACATGCTACTGCTGGTGAATTCACAGCAGATGCTACAAAGCCACCACCACATCCCCCTCACCTCTCCTCCCCCAGTCTCCAGAAGACAACAGTTGCAAAAAATAACCCTCTGCATGTGCCCAGATATACTAGAACATACTCCTGCTGATTGAGGCTCCTTCAATACTTCTGAGTCAGGTTTACCTGGCCTCTGTATCATTGCAGACCAAGCTAAGCACAAACTACAAAATGGCTGTTGAACAAATTAATTTAAAAAAATAAATTAAAATATCTCAAGTTTCTTATCAAGGGCTTCAGCCACAAACAGGCATACAGCCAAACTGAAGACACACTTTTCTCATTTTGTAAATATTTACTTGTTAGCCTTTCCAAGGGAAAAAAAAAAAAGGCATCTAACAATAAAACAGACACCTAGGAAGCACACTGCAAGCATTTCCTCAAGAAAATTATTTACAACTAGCTAACAACATACAGATTTAGCAGAGCAGTAAACCACATAACATCAAGGTCCCAAGGTAAATTCAGACTCTAAAACACTCCACAGTGTCCACAAAATTCTGTAGTCCTGATCTTGCTCAAAGATCATATTATCCAAGACAGTAATTTTTGAGCCCCGTAAGTCCACCGCTTTTTTTCTCACAGGACCCTTTCTCTGTGAGAACCCACCTCTTCAGTAATAGAAAAAGCAAAATCAATGTGATCATAAAAATGAAGGATACTTACAGTTGAAGGAAAGATGATGTAGTCAGAATAGCTTCTAGAAGAATTAACTATTAGATTTAAAAGATCCCATTCCACAAGGGCAAGCTGGGAAAAAGGAGTAATTACAGGATAAGAGATAATAATAAAAGCTATTTTTATTATTATTTTCTTTCTTTTTTTTGTGTGGTGAAGGTAAGGGGCAAAGAACTTTTGTGTATTGTCACACAGATGGATATACTGCAGGCAGTGATATAATTTCAGCTGAAACAGACCTGAACTAGCCAATTTGAATGCTAACAGTGTAGTTAGCACAGGCTGATTGCGCGAGTATATGACCATTTCCTCGGGCCTCTACTGAGCTTTTTACTTCTATAGTTACATTACTGGTTTTAAGGCAGTTGTGTTTAAATAAGACACACAGCATAATACTCAGTTCCTTTCTTATTGTAGATTTAAGAGCTGTTTCTGAGGTCCCGACTTCCCTTTTCTTGTCCTACCCCACAACTTGTTCCGCTTGTTTGTCTCTGGATTCTTTAATCAGTTTTCTCTCCAGATTTTTCTTTTTTTTGGTTGCTACAATGCTCAGTTATTATTGCTTACAATTTATCTTCCCTCTCCTGCTCTTCTTTTTTCTCCCCATTTACTCTGCCTCTCTTCTTAAAATGTTTTCTAATTCACTAGGAAAAAAAAAAATTCTATTAGAATCCATGTCTTATACATTAAAATGTTTTTTAACTGTGTACTTTATTTGATTTAAAAAAAAAATCTTGGCCTTCTCTCATACCCTGGTCTTTGTTACCTTGTCTTTTCTAATATGTGATTTTTTAAAAAAAATTTCTTTTTGCTCTTTAAGATAGGATAGTAAAGTTGTTTATCCACTTGTAATGCTAGTATTTTTATTTGTGATTTTTAAGTGCATGAAAGTTCTCAGAATTTTGGCTGTATGAAAGGGCAGGTATAGGATGAAGAGTTGTGAACAGTGTGTCAAAAATGCTTACTGTCTTCTGCATTCATAGAAGTCAGATGATATTGTTACATTGAGAAAAATTCTGAAGATTGTAAAGGTTTACTCAGTTTCAGAGAGTCTATTTGTAAAAATAAAAGTGAAAAAGTGAGATGTACCTACTTGAACATATTTATGGCTGTACAACTGCCAATAGAACTCTGCTACCAGTAGCAACATTAAGAATAGCAATACAGGCTAGAAGTTTTTAAGTGCCTGAAGAGTGGCTAAAGAACATTGTGGTGGGAATAGCCTTGGGCTGTCTGAACTAGTACTTTCTATATAACAGGAGACCCATTCTTCTGCTTTGCGTAAGAGAAGCCCAGCGAGACAGTTTTGGTATAAATGAAAATTCAAGGAGCTCTAAAACAGCCAGTTAGAAGATTTTGCTGCTTGAGTGAGGGCCTAAATTCATCAAGATAAACATAATTACAGAATATATTCAAGGTTTTTTTAAATTCCAAATTAACTATGTCTCCTAAAAAAAAATTTCAAAATACTATCAAAAAACCTCCTTCCTCTTTTGCCCTTCAGTCTAGTTAATTTTATTTAAAATCTTGCTTCATTCAAACAACAAAAAAAAATTCTCACACATTTTTATGTTGTAGCCAAAAAAACTGTACGCTCAGAAATGAAAGATGGCAGACAACCAAATTCTGCTCTACTGTACTAGTGAGAGAAACTCTGCTCAAGCCATTGGACTACGCTGGTTTCAGTAGGAGAGACCACGTACTCAGTTAACTGATGGCAGCCCAGCATGTCTGTTCTGGCTCCAGGAAAGCCACTCTATTTACCTCCATGAACTGAGAGCAGAATTTGGCTTGCTGTCTTTGTCAGCTGCAGGCAATCCCTGTGTGAAGTACAAAACTATGGGCGTTCCACTCCAAAATACAATGGCAACAAGCTGAGTGGTCATCTGGACCCTGACAGAAACCTGGTTTTATTCATAGTGTGACCAAGCTTGTTCTAGCTTGTCAAAACCAAACGTTATTATATGTACATGTATATATAAAACATTATGGCATTTAGCTTTTGAATTCATTTCAAATGTCTATTTTCTATATCAATCATACTGTTTCATCATTATGGCTTCCTTTATCCAGGAATATCACAGTACTGGAAGTTCCAGGGGAAGGGGAATTGGTGATACTGTCTGGAGTGCACCATTTAAAGTAACGCTCTGCAAGGTGGTCAGGGAGTAGACACACTGGATCAAAAGACATCCTTTGCATGTGAGAGACTGCATGTAAGAGACAAAAGATTGTTACAGGGTGGTAGCTTGACCCGTAGTTTTAACAGAAAACCACACAGAACTGTGAAATACTGCTGGGAGAGCTTTCTTCTCCTTACAGTGTTCCTATGCTTCAAAATAACATGGCTTGGGCAGAAAAGGGTTCTCATTCTCTTTAACAACCCTGCCCGACTGCAGAGCAGCCATATGTCACTTCTGTATAGAGGATTTAGTTTTCTATAATTACGTCAGAATATATTGAGTATGTTTAATGAGTATCCCAGTGTAACTCAAAAGAGAGCACTTCTATTTGTGTTACTAACAGAAACAGCTATATGCATTAAAGTCTTGACTGAGAACATGGCACTTTCAATCGAATTAAGGAGACCTTCCTGCTCCTCCACAATTGCAGATTATCGAGTAGACTATTAAAAACAAACAACAACTTTCAATTATATTGACTTTTTGTCATCCCAACAAGGAAAGTAGATGCTGATTATTTGATTCTGCCTGAGTTATATATTTGTCTGATTGGCAAAGCCAATGCATGGCAGTAAGGAAGGTTTAGAAGTAGCTGATATCATACACCAAAATAGAAAAACTCAAGAAGAATTGGATTTAGACATTTTTTTGTTCAGCATTGAAGTCTAATTCCAGTACCATTTTGCAGGGAGGCAGTAGGAACAAAATATAGTTAAATTACAGAAAAAATCCCAAACAAACCTCTCTAGTGCTGTTTGTGCAATTCAGTCTCATTTAGACCCTCAAAGAAGTAGTTCCTATATGCTGCAGAAATTTAGCGGAGTAAATGCAGACAGGGACTGTTTTCAGGACTGACACTGACAAGTTTAAGAGCCGAATGTGACTCTGAACTTTAAAATCTGTTTTAAGATAAACATATCCTTTGGCAGAGGCTCTGTGCTAATTATTCAATTTTTCTGATATGCTACATGTAAATGTTAGGAAGAGACTCTACTACAGTACCTTCATGTTGACAAGAGAATGACTAGGGCTCCAGTCTCTGCTCTCCTTACTGCTTCACCTGATGGTTAGGCTATGTTTTGAAAGACATTAATTTCTGTCCCTGAAGGTTAAGAAAGAATTAGAACATGGCTTTCTCATGCTCCAAGTGAGTAATTTAACCTGAGTGATTTAACTTAACCCTTTTACTAGGGTAAAGCATGAAGAAAAAAAATTTGCATGTTATTCTTCATAATATTTCTAGGAAAGGAAACTGAGAATTCCTAAAGAGATGCCTAAAGCTAGGACTATTAATGACTTCGAAACTGTATTCAGCTTTTGATTATGCATAACACTGTTTTAAATGTTTGCAATACACATTTTTTGAATCAGATTCCATAGATGAGATATGCAAAGAAATGTCTAAATTATAGGTTATAATGAACCTCTGGTATGAGATGGATACTTAAACTGCACAAAACTGTAAAGACTGAGATGCCTTAGTGCATGCCCAAGGGCATCTTACATGACATGGTGAACTTTACTGCTACAAGGTGCTGCGTGTGCATTGTTCAGTAGCTAAGAGGAGATTTTACAGATCACTGTGGAACATAAGGGGCAAGCTATGCGTAACTCCCTCTTTGGCAGCTAAGTCACTAGCATGTGATTTTGTGTGTATAATATGAATGGCTGAAATTACTCAAACTGTATCTACTAATGAGATGGACAGAGAAAAAGAACATTTAATTTAGTGTTCTGCCTTGTACAAACATTGAGTTTTGGTTCTAGTTTGTTTGTTTGTTTCTACTTTTTTTTTTCATGTGATTGGCGATGTCAGGAAGTTCAATATCCTTAACCAATAAAGTATAAAGAAAAGGGGGAATAACACATTTTTTAATCCAAAGTTTTAGAGTTTATTCTCAATGAATCTCTTTTTACTGCATTGTCCACAGGAAAAAGAGATGTGAGTAAAAGAGAGATAACCGAGGACACATATTCATATATTTAAAGTTATCCAGTATCTGAGTGTATACATAAGATAGTCATGTTACTGCTAGGTCATAAACTAAACTGATAGTGAGAATATGTATTTGCAGTACAAAGGAACAGAAAGCAGTAGAGAATTTTGCAAATATGAATTACAGAAATCTCTTGAGGAGGAGAAACATAAGAACAAAGGACATTCATAAATCACAGTTAGCATCTGTATAAAAATCAGAACAAGTAGATCAAAAATTCCATTTACTCCAAGGTTATATATGTTGTATTTTTTAAAATCTGGAAGCCAAGCAATTTGCTGAGAGCTTCCTGAGATATTCTGGTCATAAGCAAATTGTAGTGATATTGATGAGACTTGTGAAGAACTGTACCTTTCTAGACGAGATGAGACTGCTTTGTGAGCTTTCCAGGGGATCAAAGAGCTGAGCTGCATAAGCCTAATAGAAGCCAGACTATACCTTACTAGCCCATATACACACCAGTCTTTGTCTAGTCTAGTTGTATGATATCTCAAATTAAACAGTGATCTTGCAATTTGTTCTGTGTCACTGGGCAGTCGTGCATAGTGACAAGTTTAATTGCCTGATGGGACTAGCATTCCACATGAGTGCAAGAGTACTCCTCTGAATCAGGATTCAGTACTTAACAAAATTCATTATTTCTTTATGACAGTGTGCCATGCCTCAGGCTTCTTTTTGTTGCTCTTGATAATTCTAAAATAGTCCTTACTATTTGAGTGATTGCCTATGTGAACTATGCAAAACAGACTATTCATTCCTGTTTTCTCTCTGTGTTTTGCTAAAGCTTCATGATGTCATTGCGGGTAATCCTTGTCAAAAGAAAAAGTTAAATGTAAATACAGTAGACAAATTATCTGCAATCTACTGTATCTGTACTGCATGACAAAAAATTGTGACTTTACTGAGACAAGAAAATGCACTGGTCCTTCCTAAATATTGGAATAGTCTATTTGAGGTAATGAGAAGTTATTGATATCACTTCATTGATAGAAATTGACCTAAAGTGGTCCATAAGGGGGAGCATAATCAAGTTAGTTAATATGCTGCCCAAGTTCTGAGGGCACACATTGACTCCGGATCTTCCTGTCTCCAATTTGAGATGGAATCACATTGACGTAATCATCCTTCTGTAGCAATCCTCCTTCAATAGGAATGAGATTGAATAAATGTTATAAATAAAAGAACTACCAAGATTATACTTTACCAAGAGCATATTCAGATGACACAATGATTTTACTACCTCTGCATTCTAAATATGTTCAATACTGAACATCATCCACAGACCATACGCTACATCTGTTCTGACTACTGTTAACTCCATCACCTCAGTACAATAACTCCTGATTCACGCTTGAATGATCCAGAGCAGAATTTGACCTGCTGTATTCCAGAATATCACAGATGAAAAGGGCGATGATTCACCTTAGCACTTGTATTTTAGGAACCACTCATTCTCCACAAAAGGTCAAGCTCTCTTACAGTAAAGCAAAAAACAAGCTACCTTATAACTTTTACAATTCAGTTCAAAGCACGGCATACAGACAAAAGGGAATAGCAACTTGTATGAAAGCAGTAGCCCAGTCTCTATCAGTCAGTCTGTTTATAGAGTGGGATTATTATTATTATGATTAGTGCAAGTGGACATGGATAACCCTGTTTCTGAGACACATCTGTAGATCATCCTCCATTTAAATCTCTCTGTTGCTTGCTGTGTTACTAGAAAATACAAAATCCAGCATCTGCGTTCCAGATAGGCACAGTCCCAGAATATGAATGCTATTAATATCCTTTCAAAACATGATACTAATAATTTAATGTGTAGTTGGGAAAGTGGAAGAATGAGGGATATGGCAAGTTGGAAGTGTTGATGGGATGTGGGGGAAGAAAAACATAATAGGCAAAAGAGATAGATACAGAAAAAATGTGCTTTTTTCTTTTTTTTTTTCTTTTTTTCTCAAAATCAGACGTTGTTCTCTTCACCTTTTACTCAGACTAAAATCAGCTGTGAGGAACCCATCTCTCCCCAGTTTTGGTTTGATACCAGTGCATTCATCCACAAGCACAACTTGGCATTGTGTTATAGCAATGTCATTTGTTCTGAAACTCTGGTGTAACACTGACCACTAAAAGGATAAATCCTGTTATAACTCTATTTCAGTCATACATGAGATACCAGGTGTGTTAGGCTAGTCTTGTATTAGAGAAATTACAGCCAAAATATAAGCAATGTATTTGAGAAAGTGCTTCTTTTCCTTTTAATTACCAATTCATTTATCTGATTAACTAAAATCCGTTTCCATGCTTAGAAATCCTGCAAGATAAATCCCAAAAATGTTGACAGTGGGCCGCATTTAAGGGAGTGATTGAGTGACAATCATTCACAAGGAATGACTTTGGAAATTGCATATCTAACAGAATTTGGCCACTTTAAAACCATTCAAGTGTTACTATTTCATTTTGCAATACATACATATGCTGTTGTATTCTAAGTTATTTACATTGGCTAAGACTTCCCTCATCAGCTTCAGTCATCTTGTTCTGCTGACCGAAAAAGCTGCTTATTCAAACACAAGAATAGCTGTGTATGTTGTGTGATTTTGCTGCGCTATATTCTTCATCAATAATGTGGAAATAAGTTTTGCATTCCTTTATTGATGAAGCCTCAGACTAAAATGTTGTGTATTAGCATTCTTGTTAGACTCTAGGGTATTTCTGTTGCTCTCCATTAACAGAAGATGTGAGTACTTCATATTAAAATAATAAAAAACAACTTGATGCTCTAGGCGTTCTTCCCTATTTTCTCAGTCATCAGCCGAATCTTACAGCTGCTGCCATGCAGCCACATTACTAATGGCAGTCCTGGGCAGTGGCAGTAGCAGCAAGGCTTTCGAAAACTGCCTCCCATTTGATAGTACTGTGAAAGTGGGTAACCTATATCCGTTAAAGCAGGCTTAGATCCTGGGGTAGGTCTTATTCCTAAGCCATTTCTGCAAGGAAGAAATCTATTACTTCTACTCTTGTGCAAGTAAAAAAATGGCAACTTGGCCACAAATAGAACAGGTGTATATAATGAATATACATGTCAGCCTAGCAACTAAGACATAAAATCTAAATGTTCCTGAGGTCTGGCTAAATTTTTAAGAGCTATTATACAGCTTTCTAAAAAGTTATTTGACCTGGCTTTGAATATTGCACAAAATATAGGAATAATCTAGTTTCATTTTGCCATAAATGAAAATAAAAATAGTCCCATTACAGTTAGAATGAATATTTGTCTTCAGTTGTATGCATGAAACTGCTGTGGGAATCATGAGATATTTGAAAACGAAATTTCATCCTAGAAAAACCTACAGGACAATTTAGCATTTGTGTCTTCAGCATCTGTGAAGTTAGTCCATTTCTTTTTGTGCAGCAGATTTCTGTTTCATAAGCAGTTAGTCTGCGACTAACATGCATGACAGCTCAACTCCATTCAGTGAGCATTTACCAAAACTCATCAATGGGCTTACACAGTGAAGATTGCACTTGAGCCAGCCCATATGTGCTATTTTGTTTAAACTTGATTCATATCTACGTAGACTTCAGTCATGCCAATATATTGCAACTTAGATACACTATTACCTTCTTTTCTTTTAGCTCAATCTTTTCTTTCTCTCTTGTAGCTTCCATTTATTATCATGTTAAAAATATAGGAAGCACCTATTCTTTTATGTTTTTACAGAAAAGCTCTAGGCCACAAACATACCTCTGTATATTTGCATTATTGTTGTGATTTCCTTAGGTTGCTCTATAGCAGAGAAACAGCAATAAAATCAGAAAATTGAGTAGAAAGGTGGAGAGAAGCCTAATGATCACAAAACCTAAGATTCTGTATCCAGAAATCATCTTTTTTTTTTTTCTCCTTTTTCTTTTTTTCTTCCACAGCATTCTGACTCTAACTGTAACCTGAAGAAGCGAGTAAACTCCGTAACGTCTCAGGCAGAACAGTCTCCTGAAGCCAGCATAATATCAAATAGTGCATCCCAGTGTCAACCAGTGTCTGTTCCTCCACCAGCCCCACCACCACCACTTGGAGGCACAAGTAAAATAGACCAGTATTCTAGGATCCTCTTTCCAGTGGCATTTGCAGGATTCAACCTCGTATACTGGGTTGTTTATCTTTCAAAAGACACAATGGAAGTGAGTAGTAGAATTTCTGAATATTTGCTTATGATATGTAATATCTTTACTTGACCAACATTATTTTAATTATTCACTTACTCTTGCAACTCCAGTTAATCAGTCCTTTCTTAGGAAAGTTACCAATAACAGCTTTCTCTTAAAAAAATCAGCTGTGGCTTCCAGTAGTAGCAGCACTCAGTACAATGCAGAAAGGCTATTTGAAGATGAGAAATGCAAACACCTATCTCTATGCCATGTTGCACTGAGCAGAACACATTGTGTGAGGGAATGTATGATGCTATTCTCAGCAAACAAACTAAATCTTCCATTTCTTAATCTTCCTATCTGCAGTGAGGAACAGTAGAATTATCTGCTGAAGCAATGTAGTGAAAGAGACAAGAACTTTAATATCTCCTAAGGTTTGCTCAGTGAGGAAATAAGAGAACAGTCTCCTCCCAAAAGTTTGTTATTCATTCTAAATATTTATCCATAGTGTGAAGAATCGACAACTGCAGTATACAGTTTGTGAATCAAGAGTCCCTGGTTTTATACCTTTTAACACTGATTTTTCCTGTTTCTTTGTATAGCTTAACCGTTGTATGCAGACAAAGCTGCTAAATTTTTTGCTTAAGTTATTTTGAATCAGGTGGAGAGTGATCACATCTTTAGGTATCCATGAGCTCCAGAAGACATGTGCCCTGCAAATTGAGCATGTCTAGAATAACCAGTCAGTGATTAGCTTATAATTTTCCAGCAGTCATTAAACTTTAAGTCTTTAATGCTTTAATTCTCTGATTTTTCCGTTTTGCCTAAATACAGTGAATAGTGTCCCATTTCCTTGGTAAAAAAAAAATATTCATTTGCCTCGTTGCCATAGAGTTTTTGAATCTCACTGTACATTGCAGTCAATATGATTGGTACATTTAGCTTTATTTAGGACAGCTAGAGAGATAATGATGGTGTTTAGGTAGTACTGAATGCACAAAGTCCCTACATCAATAAAAACAGAGGCTGGCAATCTGGTATGAGTGGTGAGCAGCTTGTGCCTCTGTTTCCTAGATTAGAGGTAAATCAGGCCAAGGGAAATCTCATGGACAGCCAGGAGATGTTGAAGTAACAAGACAGTGCTGATCAGCTGACGGGTGGCATCTTGCCTCTGCTTGAAGCAGGGGCTACTAGCCCCTAATTTTGCTGATTTTTGCTACTGGTATGATCGGGAAAATGCTGTCTCTCGAAGATGGAGCATGCTGCCAAGCAGCTCATATAAAATCAGGAGGGCAGGAAGATAGGAGGCCCTATCTCTTACAAATGTTTCTGCAGATGTCTCTCTCAAGAGGTCACAGCTGCTGCCTCCTGGCCCCTCAAAATCTGCCCAATGCTAAATTTAGCATTTGTGCCAGAGTTACTGATCCTGCTATTAAAATATTGACTATGTGTGCAAATTACTTATCTCAATCAGAGAAGGGAAGTATCAAAAAAGCTCATTTATAATCATTACTGCTTCTGTTTTGAGGCCAGTTCCTCAGCTTGTGTAGCTTGCCATAACTCCAGTGATTTCATTTAACTGTTCGCATTTTGAATCTAGAAATGTTTGGAACATAGTTGCCATTTCCCTTGGTAGTGATGAAATATTTACACTGAACCTTGTATATTAATAGTTATAGTAGAACTAGGCTTTTAAAATACTTCGAAAGACTAGGGCGTAGTGCTGACTATAAATATTTTTAAAATGGCACTTTTGCAAGCTCGCAAACCTACTTACAAATTCAGAAATTATGTTCTGTAGTAGCCTTATAGAATGACAGAAATCTAGGAGCAAGATTTAGAAAACAGAACAGTATTGACAGCTGGGGTGTTTCAAATGATGAAGAATGTAAAACAATTACATAAAATGTTGATCAAGCTCTTATTCATAAATGATATTTTCCTGTTTGTGTATTCAGCTGTAACTAATAATGAGTGAGATACACATTGCTAGGTTTCTAATTCAATATGTTGTATCGGTTTACCAGTTGTTACTTTCAGGGAAAACCGGGATTGCTTTTGCTTTAAAAATACATTAAAAATATTTAAACCTTTCCGTTGAAGTGGAGAATATAAAGTTAGGTGAGAAAAGCGTGGCATGCTTCAAGGCCATTTCAACTCAATCACAGGCTCAAGCCCAAAAGATTAAATATTCGTACAGCCTTATTCAGTTAAGAAATTTAATTTCATTTAGAAAGTGCATTTTATGCAGTATCGCAGGTATATTAGCTTTTCTTTTTTGAGTTACTACTTTGAGTTCATTTGGCTTTTGTTTAAAAAACAAAATAGAAAAAAAAAAATCTAATCAGTTCATTAAAATAACCAAATTTCCTGTGCAGAAGTTCTTTTAGTGCACCATTCTAGGATTTTTGATTAGTGCAGTTTGGAGCATAGAACATCATTCACCTAAGTCTGTTATTGTGGAGATTCCTAAAGCGAACATCCACCTACTGTCTTTGGATGGTGCGTATAGAATAAATCAAGAAGCTTTTCCTGAATGGGTTTGTAAAACCAGGCGATTAGCACTGGAATCAAAGGTAAGTTTCAACTCATGTAATTATCTTGTGGCCAGACTCTGACTTTGAAGGAAGTGCCAGAAGCATTTTTCACTTCATGTTCTGCAGTCAGAGCATCAGCTAAAATGAGCAGCCTTGTTAATGTAATGACACAGAGTTGCATGAAACGAGGAACTCTCTCCTACGCTGTTTGGTACTTTTCTGGGCACTACTAAGCATTTTTCCTTATGGCTTAGGTAATGGGCCATATGTTACAGAAATGAAGAAGTCATTCTTGTGTATTGTATCTGATAATATTTATAAGAACCTTGGGGCTTCAGTACTTTTCAAAGTGCTCCTTGGAATACCTTTTTCTTCCCCCTCCATTTAGTAATTTTATTTTTTGGAAGTATTCGGGTTAATCACCCTTTATCTTGCTATACATGTAAACTAAAAGTATGTTCATTACACAGAAGGTTTAGGATTTGGAAGTTTGCATAATGAACAAGGTGTCTCTAAAAAAAATATACGCCTTTAAACATTCGAGTATTATTTTTTCAGAGCAACTAGGATTATGCAGATAGCAAGAGTATCTTAGGCTGAACTCTGTATTTGTACTGACATATATATAGGATCAAGTCCAGCTCAGCAAACCAGATAGTAGCAAACTTTCTTCGTAAAATTAATCTTTTGCTACATTTTCAAGCAAAATAGCTGTATTCTCTGAATCAAAAAAAAAAAAATCCAAGTTGAAATTAAGTGCTTCAACTGAATGCTTTTTATACATGGATGGGGATGAAGTTACCTTCTGGCCTTACTGTTTAAATAAATGGTTCTATTCTCCATTGGAACAAGTGGGAAAACATTCAGTTGCAGTCATCCACCATGTAACTTGATAGATACAAGATATTTCAGTGTAAACTGGTTTGCAATAGCATTGCAGGACAGCAATTAAATTGGTAAAAGTACAGAAATGAAGCTAATATAGTCCTCTGCCTGCATTTTACTAGACAGCATGCTATTAGAACCTAATATAACCAAAGGACAACACAAAAGTAGAAAAAATGAGGTACTTGAAAATACATACAAAAGAATCCCCAGTTGAAATAACACATGCCAGTTTTTAGACCACAGAAAATGCTGATGCTTGTATGATAAGCCAACCTTTCAAAAGGTTTTATAACTGTAATGCTGACAGATGCTTAACTATAACAATCACTGTGCCATTTATAATATAAAAAAATAAAGCATTAAATTACTCTAAGAGGACTTACTCCCTCATTACAGAAGGTCAGTTTGTAATTAATTTAGATGGAAGGTTTGAAAATGTGACATCCCCATGATCTACACGTGCAAAACGGAACAGGCATGTTTCCGTGGTGCATGTTCATCTGTAGACCACAGTCACACCTGCCATCCACAAAAAGCTCTATGCAGTAACAAACAATATGCATTTGTCTAGATTAGCCAAATAGCGAAGTTCTTGAAAGTAGAACAAACCTATCTGACAAATGAGAAAAAGTCATACAGCATTTTTTGGCTTTGCTTTTGGTTTTAAATCTTCCTAAGTCCTTGAGCTGAATACTAATTTATGACTGTGACTTTGGGAGGTGAATTGCATGCCTAGTTTATTTTAAAACTTGCTTGATTTGGAATGCAAAGCATGCCCTTTTAATGAGAAGAATACAAATACTCTACCTTGCCATACCATTCACAATGTGTGTGCTGTTCTCACGTCTTGCACATCTTCTTTTTGAAAGTAAAGGGTCTTAATTTTTATAAATTTATATTACAATTTGTAATGTAATGAAACATGGAATGATGGAGTGAATCAAACTGAAGAAGGATAGGATGTTAAAGTTTTGATGATAAACTGCAGAAAAACAAGCAGGGGCCAGCTTTTATGTTTGTGAGTAGAGGAACGTACAAAGTCACTGAATGTGCTAAATGTGCTGAGTCCTGGATATTATTTTGACACAGAGAACGTAACGGACTGAAAGAGAAGACAAGATACTAATGATGCATGGGTCAGGTGGGAAGAAACAAAAACAGAGAAAGAAACAAGAACTGGAAAAGTATTTAGCTTCAATATGTTAATATTGATAGAAATTGCAATGCGTATTGTTACATCATGTTTCAGTCTAAACACTGGAAGAATAAAGTTCAGGAGAAAACAGTTATTGCCATATGCACAATTGAGCATTGATGATCTGGGTAACGAACATCAAATTCTAGGAGGATTCTCCCTTATGACACAATTCTATTTTAAGTCTGCTGAGACAGTCAGAAATCAGGTGGTTTTGTTGGTTGACTTCATAGTTAACCACCCATAGCTTAAACTTCTCTAAACTTTTCTTCCAGTTCTTTGAACCTACTGCAATGCATCTTCGAAATGACCATCAGTCCAACTGAAGAACAGCTCAAGGTTTCAAAGAATTCACTGAAGGTCATATAGGGTTGAAGGGACTTCAAAGGATTTGGTCTGTCCACAGGTGCTCTCAGTTTTCAAACAGGGAATATTTACATTGGACATCACTTGGAAACAAACTCTGGACAAATCCAAAAGATGGAAGCTGCACAGGGTTCTAACAATACTTCCTTCATATTTCTTACACTGATTCTACTGTAAAAGTTCTCGTTAAATTATTTTGTTCGATTGTCAAAGAAAAGAATGTGCATTTGTTCCAATTCTGTTATAAACAACCGAATGTTTACATTGGTATAAAACAACAATACAGGATTATTTTTTAAAAATACGGAAAGGGTTGCTAAAATAAGCCTGATTCTGAACTGATGCAACTTGGCATAATTTCACTGAAAGGTGAGGAGCTGCACTGATCTGCAGCACTTGAAACAGACCCAAAATACTGTTAAGAAATCCCATGAAAGGGAACTGCAATCCCATCAGGTTTTCATAACCCTTTCACAGAAAAGATGAAAGATGAATTCTTATTTTCTTTAATTTCATTTTCATCTCCTCAAATTCGAAATAATATTTATAAAGAACAAGATATAAGAGAAAAGGAAATAGAAACTATTTTTTGTATTGTTTGTGTACTTTATCTAGTTAGTTATGATACTGCTTTTTTTTTTTTTTTTTTTTTTTTTGGAGGCAGAGCGACCATGAAGATACAACCAGACTAGTAACAAGCAATTTCTGAGCAGGATCTAGACAGGCAGGACTGAGTTGTCAGAGAATTTTCAAGGTCTAAAGCTGAATAGACAGAAAGATGCAGCTACCCATCAAGCTAAATGCAAGTCTCCAACTCCAGGGAACTTCCTAGAAGCAAGTCTTGACAGGTAGTTAGGGAACGAGCTGCATTTTCTCAGCTGATTCTACTGAATTGCCTGTAGTAAACTCCCTGGAACTTTTTTCCAGAGGCAAAATACTGTCAGCATATTCAGAGTCTAAAAATAATATTTTAATTCATTTGTCACTCTCAGCACAAACAGTCACAGGATTTCTTTCTCATATTTCATAGCCATCTATTATTTTACTGCCTACTCACCCTTCATCTCCATAATCCTTTTTTAGAATGTAACTGGAAAAAATATGCCTGATCAAATCAAACCGAAGGCAACTTCATTGCAGGTGTAATGGACACTGGTGGGAGTCAAAAGCACCCAAAGAACATTTACATGCAGCTAAATAAAAAAATAAGGACTCCTATCTTGAAATTAATTTTAATACATTAAAAGTAAATCAACTTTAATAGAAACATTAAATGCTGCGTTGATTTAGGAAATTCAGGGACTTTTGCTTTGTCTAAACAAACATCTTAGTCACTGTGAGAAAATATTTAGAGGCTGATTAAAGAGTTGACACCAGTACATTGTCAACTGCTTTACTGGCTCTATAGCATTTTTAACTCTCTGATGAATTAGCTCCAGCTGTTTTCTTCCTCCCGTTTCAAGAGGACTACGTAGCTTTTCCTTGTGCAGTAGCTGGCTTCAATATGTGAGATCACTTGTTGTGCTTCCTGTTCTTGACCTCTGAAGAGCGTAAATGGGACAATTTAAGTAGACTTGAGTCAATAACTATTGTTTGCATGGAAATGTCATGTTTGCAGTTTGCTTTTCCTGACTGGCTGCAGGCTGGCACACTTGGATGTATTTGTAAGTGCACTGAATTCTTTCTTCATTTTCCTTTGAAACTAAAATTGTGACAATTTTTCCCATTTTCAGCCTTTATATACTATTTTTTTAAAAAATTAAAATATGGACACTGGGCAAATATTTTATAACTTGTAGATATATCTTATTTCGCAAAAAGCAAACTGTGCTGTAGGGACACAGGTTATTTTTCAGTATAACTATACTCATTCTTGCCTCACTGACTAATTTTCTATTTTGAGTACATCGATATCTGTACAAGTTTTCAGAGTATTGTAAAATTGGTTTGTGCACAAAATGAAAATGTTTAAAAGCTGTGGAGAAACAAGTGACACTGAAGAAGATAAATTTTATATCTGATCTTTGTATAAAAGAAATCTAAATATGAATTTTACAGCAGATTCAGAGAGTTCCTAAATAGACACTATTTCCTTGGAGTGTAGTTTTTCAATGTATAAAATAGTGGTAACCTCTGATTAGGAAACTATATCAACACCTTAAAATGTACTATCAGGTCTTGGTATTTAATAGCATATTTCAACATGACCACAAAGACTGCTTATCATTTTTCAAAGGAGCTTTTCATGTGGAAAAGATAGACAAGGGTTTGTTCTCCATATCTGTTGGAATGGTAGGAAGGGAATATGTATTTTTCCCGTTAAATGCTTTGTAGAGACACAGGTGTAATCAATAATAATGTTAATAATGTCAAGTTATATCTTAGAATAAATGTAATTACGTACGATCAATGTCAGTTCTTAACAATCCTGGTTATTGTCAAACACTAAGCAAACAAGCAATACAGTAAAAAAAGCAGGAAAAATTGAGAAATTTTGTATAAATATGTATATATTTATGTATGCATATATGCCTATGTATTTCTATAGAAAATATAAATAATAAGTTCCTCTATTTAATACAAACGAAGAAAATTAAGGGATATGGGTTTCTTCCAGTATTTTTGACTGTATTGCAAAAGGAAGAGCAGGAGCTAAAGTTGCTGTGAGATGGGAATTTGTATGTGCAGAACAGGACACCGTGGGGGAGAAAATGGGCAGTTACCGTGCTCTGTTGCACTCTGCTAATACATTATTCAGCATTGACCTAACTTCCCATCTATCCCAACAGAAAGGATGCTCTGGTTTTAGCCCACAAACCCTTCAAAGGGACAGAATGTAGCTTAAATTAATTTTAAATGTGTTCTGCTTGATCAGAAGTACAAGAAATCAAAGACCTAGGAAAACAATTACAGAATTATCATAGTACAGTAGAAACCTCAGTTACACATTCATCTTTATTATTATTGATCTGTGCTTTTCTCCCTGCTTCCTCCACCTCCATTATTTTTTCAAATTTTCTAAACCAAATAAAAATCCAGCAGTTCTAAGAAATAGAAGCTATGCAATGGTCAGCTAGGTCAGCCCTGAGATCATCCAGTACTGTGTTCAGAGGATAGTCCTCACTAGAAGCTAAAGCGAGAGTTGGATAATCCCCAGAAATGTGAAGATGGAAGTACTCAGCACTCTTTTGCTATAGCATACTGTCCAGTGGTTTGATACTTTGATCCTGTCATGTTAGTAACTTAATGCCTTTCTCTTATACATACGCAAACAAAATTCAGAGGTGACTTCGTCATTGCTGAGCTCATTACATTCTTGTTTCTCTTCCAGTTCATGACAAGAAGAGCATTCCTCATCTGCCTTCTTTATGTAACTCATTCTTGCAGGATTTTCCTCTAATCAGTAAGCAATCAAAGCCTCGCAAGTCTCTGCATAAATGCTGTCCGTCATCTGACTCTATGGAGAAACCTGTGAAGGAAAAAGTCCTTATCTATAGGCAGAATAGGGAGAGACCTACTCTTTTCTGCATTGCTCCTTCAACATCATCCAGCCGTGGCTGGAGTGGTGCTTGCGTACAAAGAATAAAGATCCACAGTTCATCTCCAGACAGCACTTTGATGCAAGTGACTGCAATTGAGTGTCAGCGAACAAAGCAGCATGAATGAGACTCAGCCATGTTGAGATGCGAGAAAGTTTGACCAAGACAAGTGAAGGAACCCAAAGAAACCAAAAGCATCCCCACAACTGTAAAGTAGGAAACAGAATTCCCTATATCTGGAGAGTCTTTAAAAAAAAAAAAAAGAATTTTAAAAAAAGAAAAAGAAAAACCACACATACTATTCTAAATCTTGTCCAAAACCAAAATATATGTGATCTTTCAAACCCAGGTGAGGAAACAACCCTAACTCCTCTATTTAATGTAGTTACACAAAGGTAAGACAACGCAAGTCAGTGCAGGACTTCCTGAACCATGTAACATGCATTTATGCTGAATCACGTTGCAACATATCTGACCTCAGTTATGACTAGACTATTTTTTACTCCATAAATAAGAGTAATCTCAAATAGTTTTAAGGTACTACATTTTTATATGCCTTAGGGCAAATAAACCTTCTTCAGGCCACATATATATTCAAGCGCTACTGCAAAGGTTTTTCTCCCCACCTCACACCTGTTCTGTTTATAATTATGGTTTCATAGAGCAGATAGAAATATTTTGTAACACAAAACTAATAATCTAAAACTCTTTGCTAGAATACTTATATCTGCTATTCCTGTACGTTAAAAAAGCTTCATTACTGTAACTGAATGCCAGCTTTGCTTTGGTTAAAGTTAGGAAATATCAACTGTTAGAGGGTGACTTTTCTAAGGGCCACAAACTCAGTGCACTGATTGAAATTACATGGAGACATGATGTTACCGTTAGAGATGTGGGGAATAGTTATGAGATTTTAAAGTAGGTTGTCAGCAACGAAGTCACAGGTTCTATCTGCATGTGAAACAAATCCTAGCTAAAGACAAATACTAAAGCTCAAATTATGCCTTTTATTGTCTGCTTTCATCTCCTTTGTGTCTACCAAGTGATCTGACTCAACTATTATTTAAGTCAATGCATAATGTTTGCAATCTCCTCAGGAACTTATATTAAAGAAATGTTAGTTCCACGAATGAGTCTGTGGGAAAAATTGTGATGGTGAGACAGACTAGAAATATGATCAGAAAGAGACTAATTTTTTATTCAAATATTTGAATTTCCCTGGAATAAACTTTTTTAAAAGCAGGAATATCTTTGTATGAACAGAAAGATGGGGTTTGGTCAATAAATATAATCAACGTGCATTGTCAAGTTTTAGTGAGTTATACATTCCTTATGGACTAATACTTGGTACACTTCCACCCCCACCCATGCCATTCGAGATGAGTAAAAGCTTCTGTTTCTTTCCTGATCCAGTCTTCACAGGAAAACAAGATTAATTGCTTAGTATGAGATGTCTGCTTGAAACTCAAATAATTTAAAAAATATAAATAAGCTTTCTTTTTAGGCTAAATCAGTTTTAAATTTTACCCAAGTACACTTTGTTTTGAAACACTCTTTAATGTTCTCACTTGTTTTCCCTCAGATTTTTGTGAGCTAAATTAATCTACTTGGACAATGGCCTCTGAATAACTACAGTTTATAAGGTGTTGCACCAGATCAGCTACACAGCCCTGAGGAGTAGCTGAACAAGTATTAATAAAGACTAGTTTTAGTGCTAACAAATACATACCTGCACCAGAGTGCAGCCTCTGAATTACCTACTGATCTACTGAATTGTTTCCTGTACTACATGCTGCCAAGAGCAGGATTTCTCTTTTGTTAAGTAATTTAATTCAAAACAGAAAGAGAGAATACATTATTACAACAGTAAACAACAACAAAAAAAGGCATTAAATCTCTCAATATAGGCAAAAGCTTGTGAGCAGAGTGGTATTTGATGGGTTTCTTGTGGCTTCTACAAATGGAAGAGATTGCACTAATGACAGCCAGGGCTCAAAACATGGACTGAGGGCAAGAAATTACCTTATCTTCATATCTCTGAAACACAGGCCTAGCATGGAGAATCAGTACATTTAATGTTACCTTTGGATTTTTCTGAATCTTATTTCATTCTGTTACATTTCTACCCTGTTTCCCTGAAAATAAGACAGGGTCTTATATTAATTTTTGCTCCAAAACTTACTACATCTTTACATGCATAGCTGCCTGGACACTATTTAAATTGACTTTTTTTATGAACTGCAACTAGGGCTTATATTTCGAGCATCCTCAAAAGTCATAAAAAAATCATGCTAGGGCTTATTCTTGGGGTTGGTCTTATTTTCAGGGAAACAGGGTAGGTAGGTTTTGTTTTAAGGAGTAAATGGCTGAATCACTCACAAGTAGAGTAAGACCTTAATAACACTGAATATGGTCTCTGTAAAATAGTTCAAAACATTTTACAGTGCAGCAACCATAAAATTCCTGTTTTCAAATTATTACTTCCCAATGTAAGAAATAATAAGCACATCAGCTGTCTAGTCTTGGATTTGAAATATTTGGACATTTATACTTCAAGTATATCTGTCTACAGATTATACTGTATTTGTCTCCTCACAAAAAAGTCCATTTCTAATAAGGTGGACAGAGCCTTTGCTGACAGACAGCTGGAGCCAGACTTCATGCTTTCGATAGTAAATAAAGGGGTTTTTTAAGGTAGATTCTTAAATCAATATGACAAAGCAATAAGTTTTACCCTTCCTACATTAAGGGCTTTATTCCGATGTTACTTCCGACACCATAAAAGTGGAGTAATTCTACTGAAGCAGACTGAATAAGACCAAAGTGAAAGGAAATAACTGAGACTAACTGGTGCCATATTTAAGCAGCTGTTTTAAATACCAGGTTTTAAACCTGTGTGATAGCTCAGTTGTAATAGTACTGTGTTACTTAAATTTAATATCTAACAACCTATTACAAAAAGCTACATAAATCCATTTATCACAGATTTAAAAGAACAGCTAAAGAAAAACTGAGTGTCCACAACTTTCAGTAATGACATGAATTAAGGCAAATGTATCCTTAAATGTTATGCTTTGTAAGGCCTATTACAGTACTTTTTTTGAAGAATGAAAACACAAACCAAACCGTCCTTTATGTACCCTATGAAAGCAACATGAGGAGATTATAACAGTGAATAAAGAAGAAAACCCTCAGGGGTGCAGGAACTTGGAAGCCAGAAAGACCACAGATGTCTTTATAAGAAGCTCTATGCATAGTCTACCTATTTGTGCTTCTATTCTGCAGGCAGGCACAAATTCCTTATCGGAAAACCACTCTGTGTTTGAGATCTGTTCATTAACAGCTCTTTACAGGGCAGTCACAGCAGTATTATTGTGTACTTGAAATAAATTAAAACCACTGGGTAAACGTGCTCTATTCAGGACCAATAAGCAGCAAATAAAGCTAAGCGAGTTTAAAACTCTAATTCCGGCTGTACTAGAAGTTAAGATCCACATGACTCCAACATCCTGCCCTTATTTTTAGATCAGAAAGTAATTTATGCACTCATAAGGTAGCGTTTCATTGGGGGCTGATCAAGGAGTCATGACTTTATAAATGAGCACCTTAATTTTCTGAAATCCCCAGGAAAATATTCAGGTCAGTGATGTGCAAACTAACACTTTTTCTCTCTGCAAGTTCCATTTAAAGTTGCAGCAATCTCAAAACATTTCCCATGACACCCTCACAAGGAAAAAATAATTCCTGGATACACTAAGTTGAAAAATGTAATTGGAAACTATTCTGATTTTAGTACTAAAAGGAGAAGGCAAAACTGGATTTTGTTACCTACATGTTACTTACATGCAAGGGACAGTTCAGCCATTACAATTATTCAAAATAAATGTCACTTGTAATGGTCTCCGAGAAGAGACGCTGACAGTAACAAGACCCACATTCACCATCTGAGACATATTCCTTATGTGCCACACTACTCACATTGCCTTAAAGGCTGAAGAGATGGTAAAGGTGTTGGCATGACTACAGAGAAAATACGGATCCAAGAACAATTTTTTAATGGTGTTGAAGAATGGCGGATCTTCTAGTTCCTTCACATCAGTGGAACAGCAAAAATTGAATAGTACTTGGACTTGAGTGCAATCCCAACAGTTGCTGCTAAATATATTTTAGCTGACATGCCATGGTTCATGCAAGCCAAATGCCACATGAAAATGAGCATCAACAAAATTTTAATACGGAGAGTCTCCGAGATTTAGGAGTCTCTCTCCAGTCCTTTCTCACATGATGTCACATATTAACAAAACACAGAACTTGGTAAGCAGACAGCATTCAAGTCAGCACAACTCTCCTTTACATAGTTTCAGGGGAAAATAAACCCACCAACTTTCATTCTAGAGACAGTAAAAAATTCCCTTGGAAATTGTTGGGAACAGTTTTCCTCTGTCACTTCTCATATCATTCTGCATACAATTCTAGATAGTTAACTAAAAACTTGATAGGCTAGGTTAATATATGGCCATCAGTAGTGACACCACTGATGTGTCCCCCCCACTTAAGCTGTTATTAATACAAATGCTTTCCTAACATGGAGCACAGGTTCTTCTGTCTAGGAGGAATTCTGACTAAGGTTTTTATTTCTGCAAAGTGCAGTGTGTCCCACACCAGGCTCGGTTTACATCTGTGTAAAAGAACTACATGAAGGAGCAAAAGTGGTTCGTGCACTAGAAAGCTTAAATGCAGAACTAGACAGAGAAATGATCCTGCCTTCCCTCCCTGTGAGATTTTGATCCACATAGATTAAACCACAGCAATTTTGTGACTTTATTAAAATCAAAGCATTAGTTTTCCAAATCATCTTTTTTCTTCATTTTAATCCTTCTGGATAAATGTTTTAGGTTTGGGTCTGAACTGTATAACCATTCCCAAAACACTTTCTCTAAAGAAGGTAGGTGATATTCCACTAAAAAAAAAACCAAACACAACAAAAAAACCCAAAAAAACCCCACACACCAAAACCAACCAACCCACCCACCCACAGATTCTCCAGTGGACAAAAGTTTTGTTTGTTGAAGAGACCCATTTTCCCTTGAAACAGTTTCAACAGAAATTAATCAGAATTTGGTTATCTACAACGTAAGTTAGTTCTTTCCTAACGATTGTACAAACATCAGTTTGCAGTAGAACTAGTGACAAAATGTAGGACACACATCTGGAATATTGTCCCTGAGGTGACACACCTTTTATTATGCAGAACTTTGGAGGATAGGAACTCCTTTACTTTGAGAGGAGGCATTTTCACTCTCACCTGTGAGAATGCAACAGCTCCTGCTGTAAATTTGAAGATTAAATTTACAGCGCTTTCAACACTCAACAGTCCCCACACACCACACTTAGTGCACCAACTGCAATGCAAGAACCCACGTGGCCTCCAAAAGAAGAGCGCGCACTGAGAGGACCATGGCAACCACCCCAGATACTGCCCGACATACAGATATAAAACACAATCAAGATTGTCAAGACTTTCAGAAAGGGCACAAACTGAGTGAACAAAGTACCATGAGTGTGCCAGCAATGTAATCTGGTCGGTCTAAGGAGAAAACGCAGCGCAGATATTCATACACAACAGTGAGGAATTATGACCTACATTCAGAGAATGGTTATAGCCACTGGTTTGCAGCCAAAGGTTGTCTGTTCCAGACGCTCCCTGGAAGCCAGTAATGCTGCGTTACTGGTGATGAGCTGCTGCTGGCTGGTCCAAGAGGGCCACACATCTGCCACTCTCACAACTGTCAAAGAAAGCAGCTTTGACTATTTCAGTTATGGAATTATCTTGCTGAGTCTGCCTATAAGTTTCTTCTTGTCTTAGAAAGTGTCCAAGAATGTCCCAGTCCTGCGAAATTGACCGGTTCACAGATTCTTAGGTTGCTGAAAATCACAGCAGTTGGTTATTTTGCTTTTTCTCGTTCACTTTAAGAATAAGAATAGCAAACTCTGCTTGTAATTCATTGAGTTACATGGGACACGCATTGCTGTGGCTTTTATAACAAGACTGTAGCCATCACCTACTATTATCCACTCCAGCCCATGGCAGTCATCTCTGCATTTCTTTTGCATTTCTATAAAGTTTGGTTCCCAAAATATTGTTCTCATTATTTCAAACAGCACTCACAGAATTTTCTTCCAAAATATCAACACTGTTTTCTTTCATACCTCCAAAAGCCCAAACTTCCTCTATACAATTACTTCATCTATTTTTTCACATCAAGAAGTCTGTCTACACATGGCTGAGTAAATACAAATCACTATGACATTTTTGTCAACTGCTAAGCCATCTCTAGAAATAGTGAAACAAGGTGCACTAAGTAGTTTTATTGTGCCTTTTTTTTCTATAAAATAAAATAATTTTTGAGCGTATTACTTTTTCAATCTAATACGCTGTGTTCATTTTAGGGACAGTGTATGCTTGTTACAAAGCACTTTCATAAAAGCATTCCCATGAGGAGGCTGGAATACCAGCGTATCTCCTGATGGCTGTTCTAAAGGTAGAAAGAAAGTATTCCAGACTATGATGGCATCCATGCAGCTAAGGGCAGGCAAGTGATCACCTTGTTCCTAAATCTCACAGTCCTTTTTGGGCACACAATTCTGTCAAACCATTATTTCACGGTAAGTCACACAGACACATGATACTGCCAATGAACTTTTCTCCATTAGCACCATATGTCCTCAGCTTTCATACTGTTTCAAGTCCTTACCTTTATCTCATAGAAAGTTCTAAATAGGAGAAAGACAACTGTAAAGAGGATAGGAGGTAAAGACATTTCAATTTTCCATAAAATAGGAAGAAGCCACATATAAATCCCAAAATTCTACACTAGCGCCAATCCAATGCGTTTCTATTCACACAAAAGGAGAAGCCTGTGAAAGTCACTTAGTGATCAGATCTAAATACAGATATTTATAGTAAATCAATATTAATTCATTATTACATAACCTTGTACACATCTCAGATCAAGTGGACATTGTCACTGTGTCTTACAATACAGGACAAGTGGCTCAAAGTGGCTTTCCACAACAGTTTCTTCAAGAATTCATTTCTACCTTTCCACTTTTAAGCATTTTAATTAAAATGCTTATGATGTCCCTGTAATTTATAGAACTTTTATTTACTTTGTAGACATGCTTGTGTTCCTCTCTTCTCAGTGCACACAATTAAGCACCCATAACACATGGTTTATTGACAACATTGCCAGTTGGTTGCTGGAACCCAGAGAGTCAGTGCACTTAAGTAATAAAATGCTAGAGTTGTTTTCCACACTGTACGTGCCAGGCAAACGCATAGATTAATTGACCTCACGACAAAGTAATTATGCAGAAAATGTAGTATGTAAAGGAGATATTTCCAGTCAGAACAGTTGCACAGGCAAATATGCTGAGAAGCCTCTGAAACAGCTCATCATGCTACAGCTGGATTAACAATTGCAATTAAACTCCCCAATACTGTTTAACTAAATATTAGATATATATAAAAAGTGTGGACTAATCTGTGGTGAATAACTTGAGAAGAAGAGCTGGGAGAAAAAAGGGTACTTGTCAAAGAGCAAAAATTTCAGAGTACAATATTTTACCATAAAAAAATAACTGATTGGTTACAAGACTGTCAGAAACATATTTGTAAATTTTAAATATACCAGGGCTATCTAGTTTTGCTACTGGGATTGTATGTTGTATAATGCAGCATATAAAGGTGTATTCAAATAAGTCATGAAGCACTGATGAGTCAAAGGTTCGACACTGAGATATCATTGGATTTTCAGTCTTGTTGAGCTCTCAGTCAGTCATCAGATTAGATCAAGATAAATTTGGTCTAAATAACACCTATTAACTTTACTTGGTCTCTTTATGACCAGTATTTTCTCACTGGAAATATTTAGAGAAATTTCAAAATGTAATTGTCATTTTCAATTGCTAAGAGCAAAGTGGTTACTTCAAAAAGAGCCTTAGGTAACTTACTGGCTGCAAATGTTTGCTGGGACCCTTCTCAAAGTGACATTTCCTTCAGTGTTTCCTTTATACCTTATTTTGATCTACTTGCATCTATTTTTCACAGTTCTTAAACTGCTTGATACTTCAGGTGTAATTGTCATTCTAGTGAGTGCACTTTTGTATCTTTAGTTTATCAGCACTTGTTAAGTTCAACTTATTATCCTGTTTACATCATTAGCACCATGACAGCTTAACCCTGCAGTTTATTACCAGCCAAAACCAGTTCTAAGCAAGTAAACGTGTCTAATTTTAACAAAAATATGTGCTTCTTTTCCTTTCTGAACTTAAGTTAAATTGCTATAGCCTTTGTGGTTTCTAAAAGTAAGCATATTTATAGTCTATCCACTTAAATTGGAAAACTTATCAGACACATGCTTTTCCTGCTTCTTTTTAGATACACCTAAAATGTTTCTATTCGTGTTAACAAGCTAGCAGAAAATTAATTTTCAGCAGCCGTCATCTTCTGCTCCTACGTCTTTAAGCAGAAGCTAAGCATAGGACATTTCATTCACAGTTTGGGGACATAAGGACAGCAAAACCAGATTATTTTCATGTTAATTCCTTAAATCTTACTTGAATATTAATAGGGGTTGGGGCAGGAAATGGGGGGAGGATGTGGGCACCCTCATACATACAAAATTAAAAAAAGACACAAACAAAAACCCAAAAACAAACAAGCCAAGTTCATAAAAGTCTTATCTGGGGATCAATAGCATTGCAGAATAATTTCTTATTTTATCATCTCACATAACCCTTCACAAGAATGACTTTCCTCGCCATTGTAGGAATGGAGCAGGAATGAGCTGTGTAAGAAACTGAACTGACTGCGGTGACCCCCTGCGGGGGTTGGTCAGAAGCTGCTCTGCTGTTTGGAATGAGACAAAGAAACAGGGTACAAAATCCAGCATTTCTAAGTAAATCAGCTTGTATTCAAAATTTCTAAGCCAAACAAAGACTATTTGGGAAAATAATTCCCAAGCAATTCCAAAGCATTCTAAGCAAGTCAGGCTACTAAACTTTACACTGAATGTTATGAAGAGTATATCATTCCTGCTTTAGGCTTGTTGGCCTAATATTTCTCTCTCATTACTTCCTTGCAAAATGTGCAAAATTCTCAGTTGCCTACTAGAAGCTAAAAGCTGGTATGAAAGTCCTACTTTAATTAACAGAAAGCAATGTTCACAGAGCTCAGGGGGCTTCTCTCATTATGCTAAATATAAAAAATTGTGGGAGATGTTTGTTAACCTGAGAAGATAATTATGGAAACTCATAAATAAACATACCTTTCAGACAAAATTTCACTTTGTGGCCTTATTAAAACAATGTTAGGTACTGCTATTACTAGTAAAGAGGTGCAAGGACTGAGGAGTAGGTTAGCACCTATCTGCTAGTTCCATTCAACAATTCTGAGATTTAACTGCAAATTTTTCAACAATTGGAAGCAGCAAATTTATTCAGATATCCATCAATAAATTCTAACGTAACATAAGCCAGTTTCACTGTATCTTTAAAACAGAGGATTTTCTGAAGTCTTCAGCAATGTCAAGTCTCATTTACCCATTTTTGCAGAGCATGAGAACTGCAGGTTGAGTTGAAGGAAGATGGCCATGTAGTTCACCACCTTGCTTCCAATGGCACAAGAGAAAACTGCGGAAGTTTTCCAACCTAAATTCTGCGTGTACTTTAATTACTTCTAATTAATTATTGTCTCTCTTGTAATCAGCTCTGTCTTTCAGTTTCTTTCTCTACCTGACATAGCTTTTGTTATGTAATTCTGAAACTTGCATTTCTGTTAAACGTTTCTTAAGACTATCAATGAGAATGCAATGTTCCATGCAAGATTATACACCTATTAAATGTATTAGTAATTTGAACATATTGTAATGATAGGTAGCACCAGATGGTACAGGTAATATTACTAGTTCTGTTTCTGTTATGAATGATCTATTACTTTAACAAAATAAAATGTAATTGTTTATTTTGCAGTCTAGAATCTACTGGTTGTTCATTTGAAAAGAAAATTGAAGTGTTCTCTGATTTTTTTTGTCTCTACCTTTTTAGTGAGTGTAGGTCTGGTATTAAGTTACGCATCCCACCCTACTTCCTCCCCGTCAAATACAATAAACTAATGTTTGTACTATACTTCTTGATTAAAAAAGGGAAAAAGCTTTGCCTGCATTCTGTTGATGAACATCTGTTCAAGACAGTTTTATGCAAATTCTTGTTTCTTGTTTAATTTGCTGGGTGGGCTTAACATCACTGAATTCACTCCCCGTGGGAATACCGTACCTATTGATATTCAAACAGGCTTGTACTGTTCACCCATCATCCCATTCAATGTATCCAAATATTGAGAGTTTTCTTCAACCACTACCACACCTGTAGTTGCAATGAATGAGAATAAGCCATGCTCTTTGTAAAAAAGGCATTGATTATGTCTATAAATCAGATCTGGGAATGCAAATTACTATCCATGTTGGAAACAAGAGGATTTACAAACATAAAACTGGAAAGACTGAGGTCCAAAGTGCCTGACACTTTTTCCTAACATATATTTTTAAAGAATGCTTAAAATTAGAGCAATAACCTTAAACAATTTTTTTTTCTTCTTGCCATTTTTTACAGCAGTATTTTTCTTAATATATTTTTCAGAAGATTTTTCAAGACAAAATACTTAATTTTACATCATTCTTGTGAGGTAAATACACATGCGCTGGGTGACTATTTTTTTTTAAACTGATGAGAAAACTAAGATGACAGGGTCAACAGCTCAATATGACATTCAGCACCAGATGCACTGAAAAATTCTAACTCCCATTAATTTCATGTAAGGTTGTATGTACATAAGACACTCAAAATCACAGATGGCTTTTAAAGATCTCTGCGCCACTTTCCAAGGTCAGATGAGTCAAGACAGAACAAAAGTGAGAATTCATAACTTTCTTCCTCTGTGGCATGTTTTATAATTACCAATAGACTATCAATAACCATACAAGGCACTCTAAGTGCTGTATAATTGCAAAATAACACGTTTTACAATTTTGCAGAGGAATAAAGTTCACCTGCTCTTCTTTTAGGTGGAGTTTTCCAACCTACTTTTGTGTACTCAACAAAACCTAAATTCCTGTTTCAAAGAGGCAAAGGATAGCACTCACCTACCTGATAGGAGGATTCGCTCAAATATTCAAAGCAATGAAGAGCTAACATACAATTTCAACCACAATCCAGATACAGGTATAACAATCTGGATCCAACTTTCAGTCGCCAAAAGGAAACCAGTAAGATAGAGGTCATTATAGTACAGACACTAAACCAGGATCAAGGGTATTTAAATTTGTTTCCTGATGCTGTCAAAAGTCTCACCCATGACCTTGAGAAGTTCATGATCTCTCTGGAACTTACATCTGAGGACTCCACACAATAATGATTTCTGTCTTTTCTACATATACAGTAAACTCTTCACATCAGGGTCTACCTTATTACAGCAAAAATCCCCAGTTAAATACCAAAACTATCATTGTTCTCTGAGTTTCCACAATATATAAATACACTAAGAATGATCCGAATCTTCCAAATGATGCAAGTCAATGTCAGGAGATGTTCTATCTCGTCAAAGAGAATGTCAGGAGCCTCTTCATCCCACTTATTCTGCAATTGGTGAACATTCATCCACCTCTCTGTGGGTAGAAACACCTCTCACTTTCAGAAGACATGATATTTTTATGCACACACTTATACGCAGCTGTTATTAAGAATGCAGTCACATCATTTTTTATTCTAATAGTGGGAGTACATAATCAGTTCAAGTGCTGCACTAGTAAGGAGAATTCAAGACAAATTGTAAGTCATAGATAATCACTATTAATAGAAAATATGCCTCAAGGAGAATGGAGTTATTAGATAAACATCATTGCAGTACTTAGTAGCTGAGAAGTGGATAAAAGAAAGGAGAATGAGTTGCTTTGGGATTCCTCCACCCTGTCACAGTTGAAGGGATTTTTTTTTTTTTTTTTTTCAGAATCCTTTCTGTTCCTGGCCACATAAAAGCAAGTTCTATTTTAGAAGAGGCATGAGAAACTACAGAACAGTGCCATCTTGAAACAGTGCAATATTTGGTGTTGCAGGAGATGCAAAGGCTCGCTCTTGCTCTTGTACACCTTTCTGCCTCAACTGATCACGGCTGAACCTCCTTAAAGCCACACTCTTGAAAACAGGAATTAGTTATCAAAAGTGAATTTTTGTGTATATGGCCTAGCTGCTTTAGATAGGAATTTGCAGAGAAGTGAAATAATTTGCTTGCTTTTTAAAGTTTTATGCCACGTACTGGAAGAAATCTTTCCAAGCCTGCTGTCCTTCCTCTCAGCCCTGTTTCAACTGGACAACTGACTGTCATGCTACTGGATAGCAGATACTCACACTTTACTTTAGAATTAAAAAAACAAAGCAAAACAAAACAAACCCCACAAAAAAAAGAACAACCACCAAAAAACCCAACACAACAACAAAACAAACCACAAACAAAAACCCCACACCAAACAAACAAACAAACCCCGCAAACCAAAAAATATCCCTTCATATTGAAGAGGGAAAGTGTAATTACTGAACTAGTTGATTTGCTTGATACAACAGTATAATCTTTGATTGACCCACATTCACTCCAAACATTTGGTGGCTGGTTTCCTTTCAGAGCCCTCTGGGAAGGACTTATTTCACCTCTCAAGTCCCACAAAGCACAGGCCCACCGTGCCAGCTCATTTCCAGCCCCAAAGGGCTTGGCTGCTGTAATTCAGTACTGGAGCACACTTAAGGTGAGAGAAGAGAACCAAAGGCATTGCTTTTGACACCTGAAAAAAAATAAGTCAATAGTGCACTAACACACACCCTGAAGTGTCTCAGTGCTAACAAAGAACAGATTATTACCCTGACACATCAAAAGTTCTTCTAATGTGTGTGTTTCTATCACATTGTCCAAACTAGTACAAAAATTGCTTGTTTAAAAGCCCTTTTAGAGAAAGAGAAAAGACATCACTACAGTATTTCTTCTTCCATGTTGAATATATTTGGCTTTATTATGAACCCTTCCGCCTTCTGTAAGGAAAACAAAAATTTCCCCAGCTATTTTTAAAAATGACCTGCAGTTGTTATAGACTAATCCCTTTGTACCATTTGAAATCAGCATATTTGCTGTAAACAATAAAGGTTTTCTTTATTGTGGCCTCTGTGCAATAAGAGGTAGAAGGATGGTAAAGCAGAAAGATGAGGAACAGAGGGGCTACCAATATGATCCTTTGGTCAGGAGGGTGTCTTTGGTCAGGAGCTTCTATCCTGAATTGCTCTGTTTGCTTGTTCAGTTGGAATAAACAGTGCAGGATTACACATAAAACTTCCGTTCTTAGGAGGAGTTATTTTCCTCTTAAGTTCTATTCTGAAAATACTTTCAGTATTTCTGGCAATCAATGACCTTACGCTTTATGATAATTCTTGATCAATTAGCCTTATTTCACACTGCTTTGCAGTCAAGGACTGTGGGAGAGAGATGTCTGGCATTTTCTAGTCTGTATGCCTATGGGCAAGGTAAGCACATAGATTATTTTTCATGGAAAATTTCCTTGGCTTACATGTATTTCCCATTTCACAGAAGGCTGATGCATTATCAATTCACAAAGCCCATTCAGTGTGATTTTTGTAAAAGCAGAAAACTAGGTAACTGCAGAAAACTGAGCATTGTATAGGGCATCTAGGAAAAGTAGCATTACAAGTGTTCATGCTCGGAAAAATGAAACCAGTGCTGCTTACAACATTGTTGGTCTACAGCTTACAAAGTGATGCAATAAGTGCCCGAGAGCAGCTCTTTTCTACCTGATGCTCTTTTGAACATCGATTCTTTCTGAAAAATGCATGGGGGAGGATGCACTGCCTGCTTGAATAACAAATAACTACAAATTGTCTTTTTTACGCCTGAAATTTCCCATAAGCCTTTTCGCTTTTTCTTTTCACTGCACCTCCGAAGCGGGTCAGGGTGTGTAGCTGAGGACGCGGGGACGGCCGGGACCGGTCCCGCGGGACAGTGGCCTGTGCAAGGCTGGTCAGGGCTGAGGAGAAGCTCCCAGGCAGCAGCCACGAGAGCTGGCATGAGCACTGTCTTCTCCGTGTTTTGCGAGTGAAAAACAGTCCCCATGGGAGTCACACCATAAATCACAGCCCACATAACCGCTTGTTTGAGTCTCTGTCACACTATGTGTGACTCCCCAGACAGAGTTCTGTGGCTTTTTTATCAACACATCAACAGAAGCTCACAGGCGCGTAACTCCCCCGTTGTACCGAACAGCAGTGCCAAGTTTGGCGCGGTTTGATCACCCTCTGTGTAAAGACGTGTCTCAGAGGGGACATCTGTGAACTCGAGCGGGAGGCAATGACGGACCTCTCCTGCCAGCTGGCCGAGGGGCAGCACGATCTCAACTGGGAAACAGCTGTTCTTCCACCTGCAAGAGTCACGGTGGCAAGCTGCTTGCAGAGCAGTGGGGGACAGACACAAACGTATATTTTCTAATTATACAGTTGTACTCTCCTGCCTATTTTCCATTTGGGAAAGCAGAGCAAACTGGCACAACTACAAGTTTTGCTTTGCTAATGCACACAGGGGTCAAACTGGAGTCTGCACTACAGAACAGAAACAATAGTCAAAACAATTCTCAACCTGTACTCACTGTAAGGACAGGAGTTATGATGTCTAGTAATTTGATGCAAAGAAACTTGATAATGCTGTAACAGAGAAGAAATGACACGAGGAAATATTTAAAGCCAAAGGCTAGATTCCATGATACATAAATATTTTTCCTTTTATAAGTCACAGCAGTCAAAAGTGACACGACTTGTCTTTGACACGCTTCACAGAAGAGACAGTTCATGACTTAGGCAAACAACAGCAGCCTTATTAATTTATTTATTGGAGGTACGCCAGAGCAGCCCCAGGACACACACCCCTATTTGTTGCCTTCATTGGCTACAAACAAACCTGGACAGAAGCTTCACGGTGCTCTACACAGTCTTACTCTTAAATCCTTGACAGCTTGACTTCTGCATAATGACACTGACTAGGTGCACAAGTAGGTACCCAAAGTAGAACATATATCAGCTGATTTTGGTCCTTGCAGCATGGGTATCCTCCACCAAGGCACAGGGCACTGAGAAGCCCTTATTGCAGTTTTGGACCCTGAAATATTTCTCTGTGAAATATGAGGTAGAAAGGTGTGACAACAAAGACTGAGCAACTTCAGCAAGCCGCCTCAATCATAACACTCCATTCAGACTCACCATCTGAATAGCACCCTAAAACCCTGAGTTGGTCATTCCTAAAAGCCTTCATATGAAACAAAATACCATATTAAGAACAGTCACGTAGTAATAAAATACCTCCTTCATTCTACCGGTATTTTTAAGAACAGGTCCTAAAAAAGTGACGCTTTTCAAGGGAAGAAAAACTTTTGAGAGAAACTTGGGCAAATAAAATACAGAAGGAAAGCACACAGCTCTTTCTGCCGGTCATAGCTAGTAGGTCAAAAATCTGAACAACAAGCACTTATACAGAAAGTAGAAGGATCCGTGTTAAAACATGAGGTAGAAATCATTAGAGAAGGACTTAATATTTTTGAATTAAGTCTCCTTTGAATCAGGGGGTATCCACAGTCAAATCCATCTTTAGAGCTGAGCTTGTCAGAAACTCTTAGAACTGGATTTTCAGGTTCTCACTGATGATGTTTGGAGCTGTATTTCCAAGCGAGGATAGCTGACAATGAAGTGCTGTCATTAAGATCATAATACTAAACTTTTCTTTCAGGAAATAACAAGCAATGTAACATATAAAAATAGTTAGAGATATTTATGATTGTTTTGTTGTTGCTTTATGTTTATTTTTTTGGCTTTCTTAAAGATGGGAATATCTCTTCCAAAACCAATGTTTGGAAAGTGCCCTCACAAGGCTGACTAAAATTAGAATGAATAGGACTAGAATAAACACAATTTCATATTAGTTTTCATCTGTTATTATTTTCAGCTCTCCATTTAACTGTGAATGATCGTGAACAAAATTTGTTTCTCTTGCTAATGATACAGTCCTCTTACTCTTTCATGTGGGATCACTCAGATTGAAACGCACTAATGAGGCTTTCAGAGCTGAGCTCCCGTTTCCCACTTTCTTTGAGCATTGCTTCAGAAAGCAGATTTGCTATTCGTGGAAGCTTTAGAAATAAACCCAGGGCAGGTCCAAGGGATGATCCTCAGGATGCACCACTGCCTTGTAAAGCACAGAGGCTGGGGTCACCCGATGGAGGAAGGAGTCTGAGCTACCTGCGCGCAACAACATTCCAGCAGTACCTAATGATTAGTTTTTCAAAGCTGTACAGCACTCCTTAATTTATACAGAATCAGGGAGGCGATGAGCCCCATGCTACACCATGCGGTCCATGATACGCCTCAGTAATTCAGCTGCAAACCCAGCATTTCCAACAGGCTGAGAAGCAGAGAGATGCTATGAATGGCCAAAAAGAGAGTCTACAGGAATTCACTTGTAAGCAGCAATAGCAAAGTTCTCTCTCTCAAAAACCAAAACAGTCAGGCAGATACTTTATTATTCCATAACAGGTTTTCAGTCAATACAAAATAAAAATTAGAAATATGAAATCTTGTTTTCTTAATCTTAAACCGGCAAGTCTAGACGTATTAAAAACAAGAACCTGAGCAAGTTATAAGTGAAAGTTCTAGGTTAAGAACCTTTTTCTATTCCTATTCATGTACTGGAAACACATTTAAAAACCTAGAATAGAGTGACTAAAAAAATCAAGAATCCTACAGTAACAAAAATTTTAAGAGAGATTCAGAAACTTGCTCAGAAAAAGCATTAGAAGAGTTCAGTTCTACAAAAGTACAAAAATAAAAGCCTGCAAATATTAACAGGAAGGCAGAAGAAAAAAAAAAAAATGAATACCAAACATCATTCCAAATTCTTGAGAAGGTGATTTCAAAGGAAACGGGGAGATAAATGGATGACAGCATGCATATTAATCAACCCAAAGCAATTCTCAATTACAGTTCATTATCATTAACCATTTGAAAAGTAAAAACCAGATAAACAACTCAGCCTACTCTAGCAGGAGTTGAAAATTGCCTGGCAAGAGATGCTTCCCTCTCAGGAATTCTAAGTAAAGGCAAAGAGCCTCTGAATGTAACACTTAGAATTCAATTCAGATAATGAAAAAGACTTGGGGAAAGGGGAATTGAGTTGCATTATCCAGAAGGACAAAAATAAAGACTCAAAGACAACACAGTATTTATAATATTCTGAGCCCGCTGTCGAATACATCCTCCCATGCTGCCTCATTAATACTTCAGCCTGAACATCAGGTTGCAGTGCAGCTTCCCTGACCTCTCCACCTTCATTTAACCTTATCATCACACCCAGGCCTGCTCATTCTGAAATAATGCCCCGTCAGCAGGTTTTGGGCTCGGCTAATAGTTTTCTTGATGCTCACTGCTGTAGAAAACTTCCCTGAAGACTGCTGACTAAATACAATTCCCATGCAACTGCATGCATGCTGGGGATCTATTCACAGCACACACATTATAGGTTCAAAGTCAATAATTTCTTGCCTTGTAAGTATAAAACAAGTCACCTGCCTTATTTAGACCCTGAATTAAGTTTTGGAAGGAACAAAGATTTCAGAAGGGGACAGGATTTAAAAACCAAAAGAGCAAACTATGGCTGATAGAGAAACTTTGGAAGGTAAAGACTGGCCATACTTGCTGCTGTAAAGAGTACAACGTGCTCTGTTTGTCACGCTGAGGAAGTTCTAGAAACATTCCTTCTCCTCTCAGAGCCTGTGGCTGACTGCCGTGGTGAGCCTGAGCCATCACTCAGCCTCCTTGGGACAAGTGCCTAGAAATTAATAACTTGCAAAAACCTGAAGGGGTTTTGGTGACCTGCTGAAGCTGGAAACAAAGGAGAGGAACATGTATCGCTCAGCAGTTTCTCATCTTTGCCATCTACCAAAACAAACAGGTTTTGCTCTTGAGAGTCTGGCATCAGCACTTAATTCATAGACCAGATGAAGCACCTAAGGGAAGGTCCTGGAGTACTCTCCTGCAAATTAATTGAGACTTTGGCATCTCTGAAGATATTCCCAGAGTGCTACCTTGGAGTCAGCTCCTCTGCTGACGAGAGGGGTGTGATTGGGCTGCCTTCCCTGGAGACCATCTGCAAGGACGCTGCGGGCGTCCCCGTGTGGCACAGCGGCCTCGTGTCCCACCTCCCGCCCCGCCGCTTTGCCCATGAGTGTCCTGACCCAACTGTCCCGGTGCAGGCAGGACTTCCGTGTTCCAAACCTCATCAAGAGTGTCACCTGTTTCGAAACTATTTCATCTATATTCTAAATCTATTTCATCTCCATTCTAAAATAGTTTTATCTACTCCGAAGCTTCATCAATAGAAAATGTATGGTTTTTTCCACCAGGCTTCGGAGCACTCAGGCAGAAGTGGGACTGCCGTGACTAACACAACTTGTGTTTCAGTCAGAATAGATGTATCTATGCCCTATCTGTCCCTTTAAAAACCTGTGTCAAGTAAACAACTGGAAAGAGACTGGCAGAGAGAAATCTTGCAGTTTCCATATTCCAAATTAAAACCAGAGAGGTTCAACGGCGTTGTTTTTTTTCTTTCTTTTACTTATTCAATCTTATTCTATTTTTCTTATTTTCAAACTCATAACTTTTGGTAAATTCTATGCATTCACAGTATTTTTCCTCTTTTGATGTTACAAAATCATCCCCTTTCATGGCTCCATTTAATAGAAATTAGGAAGCCATTTTGCTAAACTCTAAATTTTTAAAGACTTTTATAATTGGAGGTTGAAAAAACTTCATATCCTGCCACTGGGTCAGCAGTGGAATCATCAGCGATTCCCTTGATGTCGGAAACACTCGTTATAAGTTTTCTAAAGTAACCTGCTTTAAACTTTCATCGCCATCCTGCATTAGTACAGAGGGAATAAAGCATTTGTCTAACACTAGGTGATTACAATTTCTATTAAGATTTTCTTTGTTAATAAAAAGCTGAGAGCTTGCGCATACCATCAGAAATAGAAACTGTTTGGGTTCATTTAGTGACACTGTATGACGAAGTCAACAGACAAAATTTGTTCAGAAGTTCTATTTCGTTCAGCGGCACCCCACAGTTCTCGCTCTTTGTGGTGAAGTCAGGGAACCATTCTGTTCGGTGCAGTACGCACTTCATGCTGCCGTTTTTCCAAAGCTGGTATTGTCCAGGCCTAGTCAGAATTCCGAAGCAAGTGCTAAGACTTGGCACATAGAGGAACAAACCCACCACCTTGAAACCTTTACTGAAATTAGTGGAATTGAGTCCAGTTCTAAACAAATACTTCCAGCACTTCTATGTGAAAATAATTTGATTTTTCCAACCTTCTAATACAGTAAGTAAGAAATGTACATATAGGTAGTTGTTCAATATTTGCATTTGGTCACTAAACTTTAGTAATTGTACCCTGATATTAAAAGCATTTGATTCGTTTAAAAATATCCTCTCAAGAAATGATTACACAGCAGCTTCTGTGTAGTACATAAATTTGATTTTTTTTTTTTCCCAGTGTTGGAACACTTTATGCTTTCCCATAAGAACAATTATTTTCCAAGGCATTTTATTCTTTTGTTTTCTTGAAATGTACGTGGTCACTACAGGGTTTGGGAAGACAGAGCAAAAATAATTAATCTGGATGAAAAACTCCAAACTGTAAGACTTATTCATTTGTCCAGACATCCTTCAAATACTTAAATGAGAGCTGACCTCTCCTAAGCTCTTTAACTGAGAAGGGCTCTAATGGTATTTCTTGTAGTAATTAACGGTACCTCTTCTGCCTTCAAATGTGTTTAAGCAGGCAGAGCTAGGCTAGAAATCCAGGAATACAGAAGCAAACAACAATTATGAGTCCTATTCAAATAAAATACTCATCTTTTAAAGTACTTCCCTACACACATCCAAGTCCACAACACTTCAGGTAAGAAGTCAGAAGAATATTCTAAAGTGACTTTCTCAAGCAGAAATTTTTACACAGGCTTATCATCATTCTGTATTTGTTCATCAAGAGATTTTCTGCTTCATTTATAGGAGACCTACACGGATTCACACAACTCACCGGCATCTCACATCTTTATGAAGGTTCATTTACTCTTCATAGTGGCAGTGTGATTTACATGACTTCTGGTAAGCAAGTGATTTGAAGAAATCACGAGACTCTTTGTCAAAGCCTCTGAAGAAGCCTCACCAACAGCTACTATTCTCTTATTCTTAAAGCCACTGTCATATACAGCATCAGGAAAAAAAAAAAAAAAAGAAAAAGCCCATAATTTATTCAGTCTTCATTGTTTCCCCCTGCAGGTTTCATTAACAAAGTTCACTCTTAAAGACATTTTCTGTCTTATTGCTCAATATTACAACAATGCTGCATTGTTTAATTTCAGAAAGGCTTTTCAATGTAACATCTACTGTTGAAAACTTCTTGCAGACTACCAAGCCAACAAAAGTTTCACCATTAATTTCAATAAGCATAAGCTGTCAAATTCATATTAAGAAACATATTTTGCTGATGTGCCAGTAAGCAATGCGATTATGGGACTATATTACCCATCTATCATTTCACTGCACTTCTGTTGCAATAAAACATTGGGTTTAACTAAATGCTTTGATGTCATCAGCATCCATGAAAATGGAGCATAACGAATGTGTGAATGGGAGACCTCTCCAATCTGGAAGTTAATTTGCATGACATTATGACCTTGTTTGCATTGCAGAATATTAAAATATTCCTTTTAGAAAACCCTAGCATTTTGAATACCCGGGAAATGCAGTACTGAGCTCTTAATAGGTTATTAGTTATGTTTCAGCTTCCCCAATTTTTTCCAGATGGATGTAATAGAAAAGAAAAAAACCCTCTTATTATGGAAGAAAGGGTAGGTTTTTTTTCTTTAAGTGTCCAGGATAACAGTATTAACATGTCTTAAGAGAACAATATCAAGCTACTGTCAGTCCTCCCTGTTAATATTGTGCTGCAGTTTAGACTAGTGCACATGCCATCATTTTCTCTAGGAATTTATATTGTTCAGGATAAAATAATTACCTATATTTTCAGCTTTATAAAAATCTGAACATTGTTGTTATTATTATATTAATTAACAAATTAATATAATGAAATAAGGCAGAAATACACTTGTTTTCATCCAACATCACAAAATCTTCTGCACTTACAGCTTTAGGTAAGCAATGGTAGTTTGTTACACTCAAAAATAACTGAAAGGAAAAAATGAACCAGGACCAAAGCTCTAACCCTCAGTTACTACTTGCTTTGGCTTACAGGGCTCAGGACCAGAGCCTGCACCATCCTGTGCCCTCCCCTTCCCGACTGCTGCCTGAAGGCCACCAGGGCCAGAGCAGTGAGAGGGAAATCTGTGGCCAAGGGAAGGCTGAGCTGCCCCCAGCTCCTAAGGCCAGCAGCAGCTGACAACATCCTCAAACAAACTGGTTCAGCACGTGTCCTGTCCTGTGTAAGATGCCGGCAAACCTGGCTTCTCCAATGGGAAAGCAAAGAAAGAAACAGCAGAAGCACATTCACATTTGGTGTTTAGGGTAAAGACCGTTTTGATGCACCGAGGCTTTTTGTACTGCTGCAAACTAAGGTCCAGAAGTATTTTGAGAAAGTATCACGAATCTTTCAACCCTAAATCATGTCATTGCATGTGAATATATAGCTGCTGGTATCTGCATTTCGGAAGTTACCAGGAGGTTCAGGATGCAGCACATTTTCCCTAAATGCCCAGCTTCCAGACGGGCTGTTTAGAAAGCATTCATTCACAACACACCAAGAAAAAAAACCACCTGTATTTTTGCACTTGGGTTAAGCAGCCCAAACTCCACTCAAAAAAGGTACATAAATATCATTAAGGCAGGAAAAAGATTATCTAATGGTAGTCCATAGCTAAAGACTCCTATTTTCACACAGAGCTATCTACTCCTTCAAAAAGCACCCAAGAGCTACTCTTATTTGCTGGAAAATGGTGCTTATTAAATTACAGTCTGATATTTTCAAAAACTTAGAGATGCAGAATCTTCCAATAGCTGGTCATAATGTTCTTATTTTTCTACTTATTCTTTTGCTTGTATTCTCTCCAATGTTACCATGCTGCTCTTAATGAAAATATTCCCAGAAGTACATCTGCAAGAGCAGAGAAAAGTGTAGCCAAAAATCAGGTGGGTCATCCACAGCCCTTGAATTAGAGGGGAATGCAGAGTCCCTGCAGGCCCATGAGCACAACCAGCCCAGTCCCAGAGCAGGCTCAGCCCTACCCCTTTTCAGTGGGATTCACACATCACTCAAACGTGCAGCACAGTAAGGGAGCCTGCGATCTCTGACGTCAAACTTAGTTATGTATCCAACTCATATCCCATGGGATTCTCTGACTATGCAATTATTTCATCTGTAAAACAAATATTAGCTGTCCTCAGGGAAGAGGATGGGCACTTCATTCAGAAATGCAGAGGACAGAAATTGGAGGAGAAACCTGAAGTTCTTCTCAGAAAGCAGTGCGTGGCTGATGATGGGATGAGAGGATGGGGGTCCCACCTGCAGTCACGCTGGTGACAGACCTGCAGAGGGGTGCAGAGATGCACCAGTTTCTCTGAATTCTCCTGTAGTTCTTTTCCCTTTTCATTCCTGCTATATTGTTCTTTCCCTGTACTTCTTACCTTTGCTGCTTTCTAGATTGTTTAGACCTTGTCCAAATGGCCAAGTCTCACACCTATTTCACTGTCATATCTCCTTTTCCCTGAGGGAATACAGTCTAGGCTATTTCCTCTGATTCTTCCCTTAGGCCATCATGTACTAATTGGCTACAAAATGTAAAAAAAGATGCTTAAGCGTCTTCATATTCTAAGACATTGCCAATGCCACAGAATCAAGAGTTACACACAGGACATTAAACTTTAATTCAAAGAGAAAAAAAAAAATCCTTTCTATTCTTTATGGGCAGAGAGATGAGTTCTGAAATCTTTGCAGTTTTCTGCACTGTCTGACAGCTTGTGCCAGCGGGTCTGAGTTTAGCCAAAAAGTGTGATAAATTCAAAACGCAGCACTCCACAGCATACAGCTACTACCTTTGAGGACTGCTGGGTGCATAGCAGGAGTCAGCAAATGCGGGAGACTCTGGCTGCATCTGAACAGAACAGGAGGTGTGACTCACAGCATCTCTAAAGGTGCTGGTCTTCCCCCACCAGCTCAGGAGAACGTCAGCCTTCATCCCCACCTTCCTGCTTCCTGGCAGCACAGGGGAGTGGAGGACTGGACAGGCGTGATTCACACATCAGTCTTGCCATGATCTGGGGACACCTACACCCAGCTAAATAGTAGTGCTGTGTCCTGCAGTTAAGGGATAGTCCACTTGACCCATCCACACAGATGTCTTCCAGCTGCTGCAGTATTTAAAGTGATACCAAAAAGGGGAGCGGTAACACACATATTGCTTCTGACTCTTGCAGCAACATCTGAAGGATAAGAGTCAGCAAGACCTTTCTTGTTATTTTTGATGGAGGAAGACAGTTCAACCTGAAAAGGAGCAACTAGAGACAATTTAGCCAAATGACAACTTAAAAGGGAACTAGAAAATTTGCAGGTAAACTACAGAAAGCTCACTGAGTGGATTTCCAAGATTCAGATACTTCATAAAGCCTCTAAGGTCTTGTAGACTATTGCCCCAGCTACTTTCAAAGAAAAATATACTCTGAATCAATTTTGAAGAGATACTTTCAGCAGAGTACAATGTTATACACTCACGTATAACTGCTGCTTCCTTCAGTGCTAATGAAAGCATTACATCTACTTCACATGAAAATAGGACAAATTAGATGGGCTATAAAGGCAGGTATGTCCTGAAGCAGTTTGCGTGTCATTTCTTTCTATTTTGCTCATTTTTTGCAAACAACTTAGTTGTACCTGATATTGACAAAACAAACATATCTTTAGCAGCAGATGAAGGCATCTACTTCACAGGAGTTTTAGAAAACAAACTGCAAACATTAATTTTTATTGCACAGATACTTAGTTCCTTCTGCTGGCCAATCCAGCTATCAATTTACCCATTTCCATCTACAGGCTAATCCTAGACCCTGTCTGTGATAGGTTAGTCACACCACAGGGCCAGAGACTTAAGAGGTCTTTGCTGAAATAGATAATGATTTCAGATTTACTTGGTTTGGCCTCGTTCTGTAGTGTTGTTGGCAGTTTACACTACTTAAGTCTTTTCTTTGAGTCAACGTGATTTTATCAATGCATTGCATGCTATGTTCATTTATGGGTTGTTTTGGGGTTCCTTGGGGGTTGGGTTTTGGTTTGTTTGGTTTTTTTTTTTTTTGGGGGGGGGGGTTGTTTGTCTGTTTTCCCCCTAAAGGAACTAGTCACTGTACTTCTCTTTAACCTTTCATTATTTTATTCCAGATGCTATGGAGATGCACTTCCCCAAAAACATTCCGCCAGAGGAAATCTTTAGGGAGATACACTACTGTGTATCAAGGAGTTGTAAACAAAACTCAACTAGGAGTGGTGTGTGGGGAGCAAACTGAGGTTCCCCATTGCCTGCCAATGTGACTTAGGAACACTTCTTAACAGGAGAACTTCATAAATTTGGGATAGTTTATGTTTTGACTCTGAGGCCTTTGTGGAAACACCCCTTCTCAACACCTTGAAGGGTGCATGAGCCTGGGGAAGACAGAAGCTTCCTCTGAGTACCAGTTACTCTGCTTGAGCAGGTGCATATGATTTCAGACATTAAATATGCCCATGGTCAAATAACACATCTGAAACCTAGATGCTCTCTTGCTTTGATATGGCCATTCCCCGCCTCCCCCTAAGGTTATATATAGCAAGAATATTTGTGTGTTCTGAATCATTATTTTTCTTTGAAATATCTAAAAATACCATTGCTGGAGGAAGCCAGCCATTTGAACTATGTTTATTTAGTCTTCTCCAGCTGCTGGAAATGCTGATAGGATTTGAATTTATCAGAATTTTGGTTTAGGCTGTAGGTTTTTTTCTTAGCAACAGTTGCTATGCAAATTATTCAGAGAGAGTTTCTGCTGCAATTGATGCTGGATAGAGATTTGGAATATCAGATTCTTAAAAATCTTTGCTGTGAAATACCTCAAGTTCTTAACCTTTTAATGTGTTGAATGTTGACAGCTGTATCAACAGAATCACTTGCCCTTCCCTACTGCTCTTCAGCAGTGAAATCTTAACGCATTCCAGATAATACACAGAAAAACCCCAGGTTTTATAATATTCCCAGTGTTGCACAAGAGAGGAAGTGAACAGAGATGAAACTCTCCTTTTCTCTACTCTTTCATTACCACAGAGGGCTCAATACTTTGTAAAAGGGCAAACACTTTTTCTGTCCAGTGGCAGTGCCAGACTCCTGGGGGGAAAATGAGGAAAAAGCAGAACTCCCATCTAGCATTAAGTCTGTTAACATCTTTGTGAAGTTTGGGTCAATTTTGCATTCATTGTACAGACAGACAAATCAAGCCATGACTAGGTTAAATCAACTAGGTTAGAATTGCACAGTAGAACTAGGAATGAAATCATCCTGGACTCATGAATTTCCAACACTCAATGCAAGTCTGCAATAATGAAATACATTGTTCTGATCGTCTTTCCCAGGTCACCCCCTAAAGGTGTTGAATTTCCATGAGCCGCTACTACGCATTTATGCAAAAGCACCTTACGTAACCCATCATGTTCTGCCAAGAGTGGCAGTTGAGGAACTAACCTAATGCTATTGCTGCCATTTAGATATTTAGATATGGACTGAGTTCTGATCATATTTCAGTCTAGTTTAAGCAAGGTTTCAGTGTTTGAGTTTCTCAGTAAGTCAGAGCTATAGTTGGACACTCAGAACTTTTCTTTCTGCTTCCAGATTCCCATGAAGTTAATACAAGTTCATAAAGAGTAATTACTCAGAGATTTTGTGTTCAGTCTAGAGGAAGGAAATAGGCCACTAATATTTTGAGATCACACCCATAAACCCATAGTTAGAGATACAAACCTTAACAACCTTTCCTTAAGCCAGGAAAATGATGATTTTAAGCCAAACTCTCAGCTGCATGCGAAGTTTTGCATGACAAAAATAAGTGAATTTATGCTTTGCTTATTTTAATTGAGGGGAGGGGAATAATCACCAGTGACCAATGAAAACTCCTGAACTTGTGCAACACATGAACAGATACGAGAACTGCAGGTCTTTGGTTACATTTTGCACAGTGCTACAGCACCAGTCAGCTTAGCAGAAACCTTCAGTTTTCAGCCAGACTCAATGGCAAGTTCAAGTCATACCCAGAGGAATGAATGAAATGATGGAGGTGAGGAAACACTGCAGAAAGAAAGCTAACCCTCTCAAAGCTAACTACAGGGTAAAGAGTCATAAATCTATAGAGATCTTCAAAAATTGAAAATAAGCTGTACTATTTGGAAAAATTCCCCATAAGTTATAGTTATACAGTTCTGCTGGATATGTTGATATTGTATAACAACAGAGTTTGAGCTCAATCTTTACGTGCCCTTCTGTAATCAGTGATTACTTTTGCAAATGTCACACTGATTAGTCAGATTCTCATTGTCAGAGAATTGTGCATTTCTGTTTTGTGTAAACAATCGATGAACAAGGAGTCCTTTTTCAAGGGCATGACAGGCAAATACATTATGTAATATCTTACATTAAAGAAGTGGAAAGTGTAACATCTGGGACCTTCTAGACTCTTCAGCTAAAAATGGTTTATCAGCAAAAAAAGGCATTTGTTGTTGTGAAGAGGATAATCTAGTTTTCGATTATTATGTCAAGTAGCATACAATGGAAACAAATTCACAATTTGGATACTTCTGTCCTCAACAGCTATAAGACACTATGGCTCAGCAGATGCACTGTGCACTAACTTAACCTTCTCTGTGTCAACTATGGAAGATGGGCATTTCAAAAGACACATCAATGAGCACCAGACAAGCCTTTTGTACAGGTAGCTTGGGGAGCTGGGAGGGGGAACCATGTGTTGCAGTAACTTCTTTGTGAACCATTAGCAATGAATTTACTCACTGAACTGAACTAAGAGACAAAACACTAATAAAAGCTTGCCTTGGGCAACAACTTTTTTATTTAAGAAATTCTATTTCTATTTCCATCATCTCTGAGCATTACAAAAATCTTCATCTGACTTTATTCACAAGAACGTTTGTTCCTATGGCAGAAGAGCTGCAGCACTGTGCTCGGGGTGAACACTTGGCATGTCTGCTCTTTTGTGCAAGGTCCATCTCACCTTATGTGCTGTAACCAGCTCCATCTCAGTTTAGACTCCTTTTGAAGACACTGAGGAGTAGCAGGTTTGTTCTAGGTACAACTAGTCCCATTCCAGGACAGTTGTCTGAAATAGTGGACAAAAAAAAAATTTAAAGAAAATTAAAAATCACTTCCTAGAAATGAGTCTGTGAGGTATTCCAGCTGACCAGCTCAGATGTAGACACCTGTTTGATAGGAAGTCAGATACAGAAAAAATCCCAAACATGCAGTCTGCAGTCTCAGTTTTGTGCCCCTCTGAAGCCACAGCCTATGCAGGGAGTTAGACCCAGAATGACTATTTTAATAACTATTTTTGAATGCTGAGGATTACCAGACAGCTTCCTTCATTCTCTCCTTTGCTTATTCCCAGTACGAGTGAAGAAGGCTTCCTTCTACCTCGAGAATTGTCTCTTCCATTATAGCTTTAGTCATTAATATATTTCTGATAATTTGTTTGTCCCAGGAATAAGCACAGTTCTCTGAAGACTTTTTCGTGCCTTTTAGGTAGGATGTGCTTCAGATACCATCACAAAATAGGGCCTTTTACTAAGGGGTCACCAAGTGGAAAAGGAAGGGGAGAAAAACCTGTTGTATTGAGTGTTATAATCAAATAGTCCCTTCCACCTTAAGGATTAATAGTGTTCTCCGAGTGAACAGTAAATAAAATTACTCTCTGTTCCTTTCAGAAGAATACCTGTACCATGCCGATGCAACGCTGTGCTCATCTAGGGCAGTTAGAAAGAAATAAATGAGTTTGGCCATTAAGTTTAAAGCACTGGACTCGGATCTTTTGTATTGTGTGTTGTATGCTATGAATACCTAATTTTATGTTCAGTATTATTCCTAGAAACACAATATAAAAATAATGAAAATCCTACAAGTCTACGCATAAAGTTATAAGGTGGTCCCTTGCAAGAGTGAGGAAAGATAAGCCTATCTTCACAGAAAAGATTCAGCATGATAGGCTATATTTATTTAAATATTTGTTCATTTTTCATTCCTTGTGGCAATTAAAGTGAACTATTATTATGAGTTAAAGACTATATAGATCACTAAGATGACAGGGCAAATTTAGTATTCTTTTTATGACTTTGCTGTTATAGGTTATTAAGATTCATTGGGAGATTTGAAAGCTGAATTTTGTTTTCTGATATGAAAGACCCTTATTTCTTCCTTCTCCCAACCCATTGCTTAGGTATGTCTGATATTTTTTCTTCTTACATAGCCTCAGCAACCCCAGACTAAGAAAACTAATTGCTTTGCTGTTTTTGAAATTGCTGTGAGCATTCCACTGTAGAGAAGCTGCTTTTCTAAAGCAAATATATACGAGTTTCTGAAATAGAAAGGCTTCAATTGACATCAGAGGGCTTTAGAATTGCTTCTTACTGTTTACATACTTTTTAACAAGGCTGAATTCTCTTTGTAGAAATCATTAGTGCAAAATTCTTTAGCAGGCTACGTTCACTTCAGTCATTTCAGTTGCTGTTTATTCTGAAATGATTTAACATTCAAAGCAGATGAAGGTCTGCTGCAGTAAAAAGACAACTTCTTGCTGTGCCACTGCATGTAATAAATACAGAGCAGACAGTATAACAGAATTATAGCAAGAGGGATTTGAACCATAGTCATTTTTCTAATATGTTTAGTACTGACCACTACTACTTGTTACGCTGATGTAAGTAACAGACAGAGTTGTGGTATTTTTAATGTCTCCTTTCCTAGCTTTTTTGTTGAAGTCAGATCAATTTATCTGACCTTAGTCCCACAGCACAATAAAAAGCCAAAATCATATGTCCAGTTAAGGAAGTAAAATACATTTCCCAGTTAAAAGATATTCTTTTCTATTAATCTGCCTCTAGTGAGAAGCCCTACCTTATGATTTCCAAATCCATATGGTAGGTTTGGGACAGTGTAGTGTCAGACCTTACTCCAGCTTCCACAGCGTATTCAAGGCAACCCTGACTGGCACAGTCCTGATAGCTGTTATAAACCAGGGGAAAACTAAATCTTTCACCAAATGTCTTAACAGTGATTCTTTCTGGCAACGACAGGACTAGCCAGTCAACCCTGAAAATCAAAGTGGAAAAAGCAATCTCCTACCTTTTCCCTTTGTACAAGCATGCTTCCTTGGCAGCTATCAGCTACTGAATTAACAACAGACCTGAAAAAATCTCCCCTCTCATATGAGGACTAGATCATACTATATGTGAAAATTAAAACCAACCAACAACAACAAAAAAAGCTACACATGTAGGTCTTCTGCTATATGGGCTTTTTTGTGTTCCTAGAGAAAAATTCTCAAAGACTAGTCAAACATCCGCCCACAGATCAGTGCACTTAATATTTTCAGTATTTGACAACCTCACCGCTTAAGCTGCGAGCCAGACTTAGAGCACAAATCATACAAGGAAAGAGGGTGCTGAGTGAGTCCCTTTTCGTCAGCATTCCTCTGGCATTAGCTGTAGTCACCTGGAGACAGCTCACATGGCCATACAGAGCCCATCGTGACCCTCATTGTAGCTATGAAAAAAGCCAGTGCTATCATTTTGGGCTGGAAGGAAGGGTATTGCTTGCTGGGCAGGACAATGTTATCAAAAAGAAAAATATGAGACTCGCAAACAACTTGGGATGGAGTAGAAAAAAATATTCCCTCCATTTATCTTCAGTTTCTTTAAACAAAACTAGGAAACCTGAGAAAAAAGAAAAAAAATTTAAAAAGAAGAAACTGTCTCTGCCTGGAAATTTTCAGTCTTCAATAAGTGTGCATGTGAGAGACTGAGGAAAAAAAAAAATCCTTTGAACTATTATGTTTTGAACATCTTTAAATGCATCAGTTCCTGTTATTTCTCTGCTCTTTAAACGGCTTTGTCAAAAGAGTCTGTCCTACACTTGATAAATTCCACTTTAATCAGCAGGTGTCTCTCTCTATTTATGACTGAGAAGAACAAAAAAATTGGTTAATCAGTCAAAAATGTATATAATCGAATAAAGAAAAACTCATATAAACTCCAGGAGTTAGTGTCTGGAGGTGATTAATAATTAACATTCCCATTTTCAAAAGGAAGTTTTATTCTCCAAGGTGACTAATTTTCCAATGCAAGATTCCATCTTCCTTATTTGCTTTAATATCCTTTTAGAGTAAATAGAAATGCTCCTCCCAAAAATTCATAACTCTCAAATAAAACTCATATGTATTTTGATAATAACACTTGCTTTCCAGAGATTAATGTTGAGATTGTCGTTTCCCTTGCTTTATGTATTTCAAGGGAGATCAAGCTGTTACTATACAGGACAAATACTGCTCAGAAATGGATGAAATTAATTAATTATAAACACTGTACAAACATATTTTTGCTTGTCAAAATGGCTTCCATCTTAAAACAATACCCATAGCAAAACATTTGCCATAATGTCATTCAGTTTCCTCTATTCTCTCATTCCATGCAGAAATATTTGAGAAGTGAGATTGGAGATTGAAGCTTTTGCTCCCTTTCTAACATAAAAAAAAAAAAAAAAAAAAAAAAATAGGTGAAGTCGGAAATATATGATATATAGTAAAGAAATCAAGCAGCTGCAGTATTTCTCCCTCCTGCCCCCCCACAGATTAACAGAATTGCTGTAAACTATTCCTGTCTAGAAGGAAGGATCCAGTTTACATTTCTAGTGGACTATGGTCAGTAAAAATTACCTGTAGTTTTACTGTCCAGAACTCTTTAACACTTAAAACTCTGCAACTTCATGAAAAGCACAGCATAACCTTCAGCAGTAAACCTCTTTCAAAAAGAACTCATGTGCTTAGACTGCCGAGTGAATTTAAATACTTTCCTAACAGCGAGAGAAACAGAAATGTCCTGGACTGGCGTGAGCAGCCATTAGCAACGTGAGCATCCCCCAGCCCAGGTCTTACAGACGCTGCACATCAACACCACCTCTGCCAGAGGGCTCTCACAAGCCCTTTGTCAAAATACCACCACCAAATTGAAGGTAGGCTTGAATTCCCTGTCTCTGATGGAGTGCACCCTTTTCTGGATACTGCTTAATCATCCCTGCTAGAAATAACTTTTCCCTGGGGCTTATGGAAAGACTTCTAAAGAGAAAATCTTTTGCTTTCAGAATGTATCAGGCTGCCCAAAATGGCAGGTATTTTCAAAGGCGATGTTCCCAAAGGAGATTAACCTCCCTACAAGGTCTTTACTCTTTCGCTTTACCCAGCTCCAAGAGCTGAGCGCTGCACTGGCATATTAGCATGCGCAGCATCCCGTTATGAAAAAGCATAAACATTTCCAGCAAGGGCACTCCATGCAAGTTTGCCTGCTAAGTGGCTTTGCCTTCTCCTTAAGATATGCTTAAAATAAAGCAGTTCTCAGCAAAATAGTTACTCCTTTCCCTGTGGAATGTATTCAGAGCCAGGACATTTTTACACCCGCTCCATTAACTCCTCGGAGTTTGCATCCAGCCCTCCCATTCTTTTGACGGAGGGCAGATCTGATTGCAGGCGGAGGCGACCGCCCCGTGCCCGCCCTTGGCTGGTGCGCCAGCAGCGCATCGCTGCAGAGCCAGCGCCCTCCGCTCGAAACGGGCTCTGCGGGGAAAGGGAGGGCCTGGCAAACACATACATGCCGTTACTTCAAAACCAGTACAGAAGATACCGGTGGTCTGGTGGTTACACGTGACATTGTAGATCAGGCTTTGGTATTCCTGTTGGATGTCACATTTTACTGGTAAGAAATATTAGAAGGAAACCCGATGGCTCTGTTGTTCAGTTTTTGCCTGATGATTAGCAGTGTTAAAGTGCCAAAATAATTTGCCATGTCCTCTCAGATTTCCCTATATGAGCTACTGTTTCTGGAAAGGTAAAAAAACCACAGCTAACTTTACTAATGTATCAAAGGTTATTATAGAGGCTCCCCTTTCTTGCACTGAGAAGAGACTTTCTTTACAGTTAGTCCCAAAGGCTCTGCAGCCAAGGGTTTCCTTGTGGTTAAAGATAAATAAGCAATTGACCTGTAGCTATAAATACCAAATGATATGAATTTGTAAGAATATTTTTATTATTCAGTATTCATGACTACAGATCAGATAGTCATATTAGTTTGCTTTGAATTCATCAAAAATATAAAATGGGACCAACATACATATTGCTAAATCCACATACATACACACGTGTACACATCCTGCAAGTCCACATCCACTTCAAAGAACAGATACTGATCAAAACTATTCTGAACATAATTTCTTTTATGCACAATAGTACAACGATCTATGATTTCATTTAATGACACGATTGTATTTGAGCTACTAAAATTTTGTCCCAGCAGAAGTAACCATTTCTCACTTTGTCATACAGTATGGGTTATATACTGTTAGATGTTAACTACAATTTTAAATATTTAAAATCCTTTACACAATTGCTATGAATTTCCTATTTGCAACTTATCTTTCACATTGCACAGAGGATCTAACTAATTAAAAATATACATTACATAAGCAGAAAAAACAGCAGACAATCAAAGAGAGAGAATACCCAGGCTGAAGTTTCAGTTTAGTAAAATACTTAAATGTCAGCTCCTCTGAGTTCACTGGAACTATTTATATACTTTAAATAAGTCACATGCTTCAGGCCGAGGGCCCCAGAAGAATATGGCCATATTGATAATTAGGATGGAAAGACTTCACTTCCATGCCCACTTCTGGCCCCAGCTCAGTCCTGAGGCAGGTGAGTGAGTTTTATCAGCCCCAGAGGCCAGGTACTGCCAAGCTGGCTGCACAGAGCTAATGCAACTCAGCCACCAAGCAGCACAGGAGCAGCACAGGGGTTGTCCCCGCCAGGCTCTGCTGAGGGGTCCCAGCCAGCATAGCAAGAGTTACAGGAGCAGCGGATGGAAAACATCGAGACACTGTAGGTGTCTCCTGCTTCACCACTTGATTGTGCTGAGCACAGAAAAGGAACGAGACTAGCAGAGAAAAGAATAGAAGCTAAATGAAAACTACCTTTCAAAATACTGAGTGATATCTTTTTTAAAAAGTTATAAATATAGACAATACAATCTCTGGCAAAGCCCCCAAACCTTCCAATCTATAGTTAGCTCAGCAAGTGAACAGGAGGAGAAGCTAAACTGAAAGTGATGGTATATATTTTAAGAGAACTAATAAATCATTCATCAGCCTTTAATTATCGTACTCTATAATCACAGAATCAAGCAATAAGCATTTCATATCCAAATTGAACACTTCTACCTGGCCATTGACTAAAATTGGGAAGCACTTAAAGACTTCTGTTTTGTTTTAATTATAGACAGCCCAATTTCAATCTATTTATTATGTCATTTGCATCTCATCCTGAAAAATACATTTGCATTTCAGCATCTTTAATTGTGTGATTAGACCAATGACACTAATATCTGAAAGACACTTTCTTTTATTTTGAATAATATTACTCAGGTACCAGAACAGATCTATTCTGAAAATATTTACATTTTACTGTATTTTAAGAATGTTCTCCAGTACTCAAATTTAAGTAAAAATACAAGGAAAAAAAAATCTTCCTTGACTGTTCCTCATTATGATTAACACACTTCTAAAGTGAATTGCATTGACTACGACTATGAACTTTTACCCTGGACTCCAGTGGACCTATTATGTCACCATCCCTGGAGTAAACGGCCTGCTAACGAAATGCCATGGCCTTCTATGAGATGGAGAGAGCTAGAAATCACTTTGTCAGAATCCTTACTCATAATTTTTAACATGAGGAATATTACATAAAGAGTTGGGTAGTTAATTTAATAACACTTTACTAATGCTGAGAAAAGGTTAATTAAGGTAATTTGGAGATAACAGAGAATTGTTTTAAGCTAAATGCCAAGTTTTGTTAAAACCTTTCAAACAAAACCCCTAACTTGATCAGTTCTTCCTACAAAGAGAATGCATTAGCAAATGTGTGGCTTTGACTGTCTTAGAGGGTATTTTTTCACTTATTATTGTTGTGCTCTTGTGCTGTAAAGAAATGTTTATATGAAAGAACATTCAACTGTAAGCTGAAAAAAAGACCAGTGCTTATGCTTCATAGTGATAAAGTATACATGCAAGATTGCCTTTTTATTATGTTAATGTAACTTCAATAATGGAGAGCCTCTGAGACATTTAAAGGTTTACTCAATCAAAAAATATGCATTCAAATTTTATTTGAACTTGCCATGTCTAACATGACATTTAGCCTAAACAAAGAAACAATCTCAACACTCTGTTTGAAGCATGACTATAAGCAACTTTTGATACTCAGTTTACACAACCACACCCAGTCCCACTGCAATTTCTGCAGTATATTTAGCCAGTGTATACAAGTCCACTTCATCAGAAGGTCTAATAAGACTTAAAAATGAAAGTTCTTTTTTACATAGACATTCATTTGAATAGAACACTCTTTTTCCAGCACCTTTGTTGCCAGTACCTGCTCCCAGAATGGATTCAATTACATTATAGTACCCTCACACATGATCTTGGCTGTCTTCATATTTTAAGCGGGTTAAAAACAAAACAGGCAAATCTATCTGCCTTTGATGTCAGTGAACATTTTTATTCTTTGTTTCAGTTGTGTTGGTGACATAATTGGTTGGAAAGTGTGTACACATACACAGGCACGTCGCAAGAAGAGCCATAGGCTCTTGTATTGACTACAACTATGAACTTTAACCCTGGACTCCAGTGGATCTATTATGTCACCATCCCTGGAGTAAACGGCCTGCTCATTGCAAAGAGCAAGTTTTATTTTAGTTACCTCTCTACGGGGGGATCTCCGAAGTCGCACCTGAGCTCCCAGGCAGAGGTGACACAAGCGCTGGTGAGTTCAGCCCTGCTGGAAGATCGCTGCGCCTGCTGAGCTCGCCTGCATTTCAAGGCTTCAGGTGGGCGCAGCCTCCCGGTCTTGCTCACAACAAAGCAGGAATCTCAGACATAGTGATAAGGTGCTGGGAGTTTCTCACAGGGCTATGTTATCTAACACAGAGGTTCTACTCATCAAGCACACAAGGTCAGTGTGATGCATGTGCTTTTTCTACAGACAGGTGCAAGTCACTTGAGCGTATTTACATTTAACCAACCTCCTCGCCAAATCTTCTGCTACATTCCCATAAAGTTTTCAAGACGTAGAGACTCATGACACTGTACTATAAGTTTCATCAGTGGAGTCTCTCTGAAATAAGGCTGGTATGCCCCAGCATGCTGCTAGAGGCATCTACCACCAGAAAACTTACTAGAGGTTTTTAATCCGAGTCTTACCATAAGCCCAGAACTAACAGTTTCCCTGTGAATATGTCTAAGCAAGTCAACTAAAGAGAAGAACCCTACAGACAACATCATTTTTCACAAAAGCCTTGTATTAATGCCTGCCCAAAGTTGGATATAGAAATAAGCATTAGAAACACAATAGTGAAGTTAAATCTGAAACTACATCTTTAACCTTACTGAAGGAATCTCAGGACCTGCCCACCACTGCCAAGTTTCAAACAAGAAACATGGCCCTGGGGCATAAGCCAGTGAGCTGCTTCAGAGGAAACATGCTTCCCTTTCATCCCTCAGGTTACAAGACTGGGAAACTCTTGGACAGATAACTCATCTGTAGCTTTGCAGCACTTCTTCAGTGTTACAGCTTTTGCATCCCCAAGAACGTTTAATGCTAAGGTTATGCTCACACTTCAGACATCACCAGTGTGCAATAGCTCCCAGCAGATGTGTACATATATATATATATGTAAGCATTCTGTATGTCAATAGTGAATAGCATAAGTGAGAGAGGCCATAATGCCATAATGTTCTTCAGCTACAAAAACCATTGCAAGAACTGCTCAGCTTTGCTTTGAGAGCACACATGCTTTTAGATTAATCTGTTTCTGAGCAACCTATCAGAAACAGACTCCTGAACAAGTAATTCCAGACCCAGATAACACAAGGTTCAGCTTTGCAGAGGTTTTCTCAGCTTTTCTAGATACAATGAACCAGTCTTGTCAAGGAATAAGATCAGACAGACATCGGGTATTTTATCAAGGGCAGAAAAGTGACACGATTCCCTTCCCGTTGAAGTCTCATCCATATTGTCCTCAGAGCATAGCTCTTGTTCATCAAGCTGATGAAAAGCAGCACCCTGAAGAAGTTTGCCAATACACACAAATTTTAGATCTTTACATATAAATCACAGATATCGACAGCCAATACTATCAAACTATATATGAAGGGAGTTTTTTCTTTAACTTCGAAAACACACAGCAGTCACATGAAGAGTCATGGCAAGAAAAACTAAGGTAAGAAAAAATGTTTGCTTGTTCCCTAGATGTAAATGTGCTAGGGAGAGAAACGGAAATGAATTTTCATGTTGTCTGTCCGTCTCTGTGCTTTAACCCTGCCTACTGACTTTATTGCCAGGATATCATGAGATAGTATGTGGATGTCAGCAGTTCTCTTGGTACTGATAGAATAAAAAGAAATGCATTTTTCTTTTTCTAAGATTTTTTTCCACTTGTTTTATAAAGACTACATGTAGATTATAAAGAATCTGCTTTATAAACTCATGTATTTACTTGTTTTGTTTTTTGTTGTTGTTTTGTTTGGGGTTTTTTGTGGTTTGTTTTTGTTTGTGGTTTTATTTTTATGTTTTCTTTTTACAGTGCCTTACTTATTTGGTCAGAAGTTGTGTTAGTAAACTGTAGACACAGTATATTAATTTTGCTGGAAAATGTAAGGATTAATTTAATGCTGGTGCTTGTCTTGTTTAAGGCTAGAAGGTATGATCTGAAATTCTGGAGATACTGAAGAAAAACTGGGGTATTTCAAGTGCATGTGTTTTCATAGCTCTCTATTACTAAAAAAATTATAAAAGCTGCTCCTAAGAGACACATTCATTTTTCCTGGGAAGGTTAGTTATCTGTCTACTTATGCCTTGTGCTCATCTTCTACAGATTTTTGAAAGGTGCTTTGAAGTGGGAGCAAGACAAGTGCCAATATGCCAAGCAACTCTCTATATTAATTCCTCTGAATTCTGACACAAGAAATATGCATAAAAGGCCAAGAGACAGGAATAACACTTAACTGCATTCATTAAGAGCAAGAGCATACCGATTCTCTGCCTAATGAGCATCCAAGATCAATAGAACTTACTGAGCTCCCCAAGCTTTGACTTACGGAGATCCTTAACAACCCAGGACATAAGATATAAAAGCAGCTATAGTTTGCCACCAAAACTAGAGCATGGATAAAATCTTGATCCTTTGTAACAGCTAAATATCCATCAGTTTTCATGATATGGCTCTGAATTTTGGAAACCTTGATTTACTCGCTGATCTTCGAGTAGTTTCTACTCTAAGAAAACAGTTGCAAATTCCAAGTTCATGAAAAGTGTCACAACGTAAATAAATGTTGGGAATGTTCAATTGCTTCTGTAATTCATCCATGACATACTGTTACAACCTCTCTAACTCTGTATGAGAAGATATTTAACTAAATGTATGAATAATCGAAGAACAGTGCTGACTACGAGTTGAAAATCTAACGCACGTATTAAAATTACATAATGTTAATGCTCTTTAAAAGACCAAATTTTGTAGAGGACTATAACAAACATTATGGTTTACAAAAATGATGGATGCAGACCAGACCTGTTATCATGCTGCAAATTTTTTCTAATACAAATTTGACAGCTTTGATTTTCATTTCTCCATGTTTTGTTACAGTGAGATCCATAAGATGTTTTGCTGGTTAGATGTATTCTCAGCTTAATTTGGAAGCATAAGCGTTATCCAGAGGTCTAACAACTGTATATAAGGACCCGCATGTTATAATTTAGTTATATATAGCTACCCATATTTTGGAAGGAACAAGAGATATGTCAAGACTATTTTTCACCTTGGCTCTCCTGCTGTGGTGTTATAGCTCTGCTTATTCTTTTCTGAGCAAGCCTTGTCTTGGTACACTTTTCATTACAAAACTTGGCAAGTTTCTGTCTCATGGTTGTACGCTTTAAACGTAAACGTGAATGTATGCACACACTCAGCTGTCACAAGTGGTTTTCACAACTGTTACGACAAGCTCAAGGGTACAGAGTCTTGCTCCTTTGCTGAAGCACGAACCCCTCAGCATGGGCCGTGCTGGGATCAAGTCCTGTGGGTGCTGTCAGTTGGGGAGGCAGGAAGAAAAATAAAAGAAAACATCCTGTTGGAGATAGTAGGGCATAAAATTCCCCTGCTGAGAACAGGGAATGTTGTATGCTACACTAAAAAGCCTGATAGAACTATCGAGGAATACAGAATAGAGGTGGACACCGCATCTGAAGGTCAGAGACAGAAAGGGTGACAATTCACCATTCAGAATCTTTTAAAGATTATAGTTTTCATTAGCTTAAAATGTTTTCCTTTATGGCAATAAACCTGTGTTAAGACAAGTCAAAGGGATTTTGGTTATTGTACATTCCTATCAATTTTCTGTCCCCTGTCACTCTGCTGGACAAACTCTTCTGTGGCTGTAACAGAAGAAGCCTCCGTATTTCCTAGCAAATTTAAAGACCTTCAACATAAGTTTAATTCTCTGGTGGTTTGTTTGGGGTATTGTTTTGTTTGGGTTTTTGTTTTGGTTTGTAGTGGGGATGTGCGTTTGTTTTGGTTTGGGGTTTTCTGTTAATTTTTAATACAGATTAAATACAATTATCTGAAATACCGGTTCAGTTCTCGATCTTTACTACTGCTTAACAACTTCACTAGCTACTGGAAAGCACAGCTTCCAAATTACTGCATAAAAAAAGCCTTCCAAGTTATTTCTTCTGTATGAGTGACATAAAAAACCCTCTGATGTGGGTATTTAATTCTTGCCATGATACTATCATTACTATCAAACAAGAATGCCATATAGTAAATAATTATTTGCTTATTACTCATTATCAAGACAGCTCCGTCTGCATCTTTGCATTTTTAAGTTAAATTCTGTAACAGATAATTCTGTGAGGATATGACATTTTACAGACATTTCACAATTCTTCACAGTATCTTAAGACACTTCTCAGTTGAATTTCAACAGCAATGGTTGCTATGTAATAGGTGAACAGACACAGTTCTGATAAGGACTTCCTTGTTACACTGCCTGACTCTTGCCCTCCGAAAGCTTTAGCTTTCCAATTTCTTCCTCCTGTAAAAAACTAATGAGGTCCCTTCTGTACTGCTCCATATTGTCAGTCACTCTTCATTGCAGTGGTCCTTTAAATAGCTTTTCTGTCACAGAAGTTGCTCTAAAGGTGTTGGTGTACTGAAATAAAGTCATACATTCACCTTAATTACAAAACCCATCTATTTTTATAACTCTGTAAAATCTATTTAGGTGAATGGTACTCTAAGATGCAATTTTGGTTTAGTACACAAATTTTTCCAACCAGCATTTTTTTTCCTGTTCATTGTTGCGAGCAGCATTGTTCACTATATAACAATAATTATATTTAGTGTATGTCCTTTTTTAATAATATTTTGAATAACTCAAAACTTACAAAAGAAAAACAGACTAGCAGTTGTGAAACTGTATAACCTGTTTCTTCACTAAAGACACAAAATTAAGCTTCTAATCTTGAGCTTTTAGCACATGCTGTTTCACACTGAGTTTGTGCTAGTAAATACATTTATAACTAAGCATATACATAAAATAAGTATTCTAGAAGGTTGAAGACATTTTCTATTTAAAACCCTTTCTGTCATATTATACACGGAAACGTAAACTTGAGTTTTGTGTCAATCCAGAACTGTTTTACAGTAAACATTTCTTTCACTAAACTTCAAATGGATGTACCTACTCAAGTCCGTGAGTTGAAGAGGCACACCTTCTTTGTAGCATCTAGCCCTATCAAACCTGATTGATGTCATGAAACACTTTAATGAAACGTTCTGCTTCTAAACAGTGTCATTAGCAGATTATTTTCAAGAATAGGTCCTAGTCTGACAATAGCTTGTACAATTAGGCAATTAATTTGCTGAAGAGTAAACTCTATTTTTTCCCAATTTGAATTATTTAAATAAACTCAGTCACAATGTTGAAATGGATACAGCTTGCTATATAAAAGTTGAAATATATAAATTAAAATACAAATGAATGGTCTTAATTTTTTTTCTTGCAGTAGTCGATTTTTTTTTTTTTTTTGGGTGATTCTTCAGTCAGAAATTCTCTCACCATTAATATAAAGTTCTGACAATTTATTTCAGGGGTGGGGCAGGGAATGGAGAACCTTTACACCAATATCCAACACAGAGCATCTGAGAAAACTTTTTCAAGTCTTTCTCTTTAAAAAGGCACAGGAATATCCAGTAGGCAGTCTTGATGCATTCAGTGGCACTGCCAACGTACTTAAGAACAGAGGTTTTCATAGCATTTGTAAACCGATGTTTATTGTCAGGTGCTGGAGCTGTTTGGGGATTTGTTTTGTTCAAAGAATCAAAGTATTTTCTTCACATTTCTAAGCAGACAAATGGAGGACAAGGAAATCCAACCTTCCCCCAGCCCCCATCAGAACATGGCAGAACAGCTCATGAGGAGGTAGAATTCCAAGTCATGCAAATAAATCATTAATTACATAAAGGGTTTTATAGAATCATGCAAATGTTAATTAAAAAAAAAGCTAGGTAATTCTTTAGCTTTCAAAAATGGCTTTGCATTTTTTTTCTGATAATGGTCTATACTGTTCAAATTGTACTGAAAGCTCTTTATTCTGCCGTTGAATGTATGTCCTGATTCTCAGTACGTGCTGACAACTACAACTGGAAATATTGATTCCAGCTCTTTCCAGTCATACCACGTGACTTGACAGGATATTCTCCATAACTCTTCACAGGATATTCTCTGTAATCCTACTTCTACAGAAGGACCTTTGGATGAGCTACATGGGTGTAAATTCCTTGACTTGCTAGAGAGGATGAGCCAACATTTCCAAGTATTTGACTTTGCTAGTTTAAATAATTATCAAGGCAGCTCAAGCTTGTAAAAGGTACTTTTTATTATTTTAAAAAATCAAAGCCCAACAAATTAAAGGAGTCTTGCCTAGATTTCTCAACTGTACTTGCTCAATAAATCTGCATGATTTATCTCATTTTTCCTAATCGTATACATAAAAATCCAACATACAGAAGGGAAGGGAAAAAGTGAAACTGATACTAGGACCCTGTTGAAAATCCTATTCAGTTAATACACTTAGGACAACAAGCAGATGTGATGATGCAGACAACATTGGCTGTTCTATACAGCCAACGCCTATCCTTGCAGGACAAGGAAAAACAAACACACACACACAACCAAAAAACACCAAAACCAAACAAACACAGCTCCATAAGATGCTGCTAGCAGGGAGGCAATATTCTAAATCAAGGAAACGCGTGTATGGCATAACCATACACAGTTATATACACATCTGGCCCTTAAAAGAATATTGTGAATTGGGGATATGGGTATTGGCATACATAATATCTATAATATCAGTCCCAAATGCACAGCAAAAGTAAAGTGAATTAATACAAAATAAAATTTATGATCAGTATCTAATAGGCTGGCTTTGCATTATCAGGTACCACAAACCAGTAGATGGAGACGTCTAGAGGAAAACAGCTGATGGTGTGGATCAGCACCCAACCTTTATGCATTTTGAGAGGGTTACTTCTAGTCTGTTCTCGTGGGCTGAATATCCATTAGCTACTAGGGCATTTCAGATACGCACCTGGAGACTATCATCTGATTTTGTTTCATTTGTAATGATTTAAATATCCATATTCTGAGATTCCTCCCCAATATAAGCCAAACTGCAACCAATAGGAATAGTCAGATTTGCTTCAAAATGCCACACAACACAAATAAAGCACTAGCAAAAATGTATCTTTCAGATAATGAGTTCCTGAATAAGGCTATCTTTGGCTCGAGTACTTTTCTACAGTAGACACTGCTACTATGAGCAAGTACTCATCAGGTCAGAAGAAGAAATCAAGAGTACAATTGCTGCTTTAATTATCCTATTTCTGAATCCCTACCATGAATACCTTTCAGCAGTACCTAACAAATTCCAGGATGCTCTGCTGAATTCAGGATTAAGATGATTCCTCACATCTTCCCTTGGTAGAATGTACTGAGGTTTTCCTACAACACATGTACGACACTGGCACATGTGCATGAACAGCTGGGAAAATCCCATCTTTATTACCCTAAAAGTGGTAAACCTCTCACAGAATCAAGTCTTCGAGTTTGCTTTTTAAGTACATTCTTATTTTGACTATTTTTCAACATTTAGATTACAAGAATTTCTAAAATATGGGCATTCCTGCTATGCTACCTGGAAAATAAAAACCTTTGAGCTTTAATGGAAAAAACTGAACTACAACATGTTACCTACTTTGGTCTGTGTCTACAACAATATATTCAGGCAAAGAAATTTTAGCATTAGCAGTAGAAATTATTATGCTGGATGAATACGTATTTCAAAGCCAGAGAAAAATTATTGAGTGGCTTGGGTGACTGATAGTTTTTCCCTATATTATTCAATTTCAAGAACAATAAAAAGATAAAACAAGAAACTTCACAGAGAAACTGTGTAGGAAAAAGTATAAAGAATGCATATTCTGTTCTTTGAAGAAAAATGTGGTAGAAAAATACAGAACTTATAGAACAAATTATATACAGAATTATTTCCATAAGTACCTTTGGCTGATTCTCCTAAATGACAACAACATTTGCAGTTTTGACAGACCTTACATTGTACAGTAGGTATTTTGTGCTATTGAAATTTTTGCCTTCAGAAGATTTTATTCACCACTTCTTTCTATTTTGCTTCTTTATGGGGAGTGAGGGGATTCCAGCTCTGAGCTCTATCTTGTTGCTGTCTACAAAGGATCTAACATTAGGTGGTTTCAATAACTACAGTTTTGTTGACTAACAAGTTGTGTTTGCAGGCACATGCTCTTTCACTGTCCCACTTGCTTAGTTTGTATCACTGTCCCTTTCTTTGTCATCCAAGGCAAAGCATCTTTGATATATGTTAGCTACTAGATCAAATCACTGCACATATTCAAAGAAAATACCAGAAATTTTGCATACATATGGTCATTGGCATCTCTAATAGATAAGTTAATGACACCACTACAAAATGATTAAAGATTTTGCTACAGACTACTGAGAAATGTCACATGCCAATTGCTTTATGATACAGACTTAAGACATTTCAACATTCTTGCTTGAACTACATACATTAGTGAATAATACTGCTTTTAGTTTACAATGAGGAAAGTATTTTCACTCTTGACAAGTCATCTCATATGTCAATATTAACAGGGTTTTTTTGTCCTAAAAAATGGAGGACATCAGCACAGCATCACACCTGTCTCAGTACCAAAATACTGTTGTGTTGGATATTTTTCTTGAACTCTCAACTGATCAGATACAAAACCCCAACCCTCCAGAACTGCTACAGAACAGCAGCAATATTTTACAGGACTGACTTTACAATCGTTTATTACATTAATGTAACTAAGTTTTAACTACATGTTTATTAGTATTGTCTAGTTGAACAGGATATATCTCTACAGAAAATTATTCATTCAATTTCAACCATCACTTAAAAAAAGTAAACAGGCTCCTCTTATCACTATTGATTACAAATGGCATCAATATGAGAATTGAGAAATCTAATTAACTAGCCACAGCTGAAGATGGGTTAGATGAACCCTGCCTTTAATGACCTGCAAAGCATAGTTTTACTTTCAAAAAAAAGTTGACTCATTTACTTGCTACTTTACCACAAAATGAGCAAGTCAGACAGCTTTCTTGTCAGTCCACGAAGTATTGCTAATGATAATTTCATTCAAAGCCTGTGCACTCTCATTCCCTTCAGTAAGGATAGACAGTAGTAACTGAGAAGGTGGTCCCACAACTATGCCACCAAGTTACTCTCAAAAATAGACTTCTTTTCCCCACAGCAGAACAAACACAAGTGAAAAAGTAGTTTCCCTCCCATTCACACCAGGTACCGTTACAGCCTGAATATTGTTCTGATCTCAAGTGCTTTGCTCTTGATTAGCAGCAGTAAAAAAAGAGAAAAAGCTCAATACTTCTTTTTGCAGAGCAACTACTGACTAAAGAAGCACTGTTTTTATGTAGGCACATTTTGTCATTTTCATAAGTAACAGTTTGAGCTCCAAAAGAAAAACAAATTAATATTGGTACATATAATCATGAAACAGGTAAAAGTGCATCCCAATATCCATGCTACAAAGATTAGGTAAACATCATTAACATTTTCATTAAAGCAGCAAGACTCTGAATGCTAAACATGACTTCATATTAAGTTGACTGGTTGTTCACATATTACCTAAGCACACCCAGCTGTTTGGAGCAATTTCTCAGTGTGTTTAAACAGAGCAGTAGGGAGGGACCAGATCCACAACTGCTGTATCCACCCAGCTGAACTCAGCACAGCTGGGCCAGTTTACATGTGCTGGGGAGCCAATCCTTACACCTACGAAACTGTTTCTGCTATTCAACATTAAAAATATTGCTTACATACTAAAATATCACTTGGATCATCACGGATTATCAAAGACCTTCAGAAATGGTATTGTCATAGCTTTCCCTTAGAAAAAAAGCACAGATTTAGATCACAACACTTTCAAGTCTAACTGATATTTACATTCATTATAATGTCCAGAAAATATTGATTTTTAATTGCTTAGTCTCTTGCCCCTATAGCCCAGCAATTATTTCAGCTACTTTTGAATGAATACAATAATTTCCTAATATAATATAGCCACATATGCAAACTGCTGTAAATGCAGACTTCATTTTGCGAAGTTTAGCATATAAATATAACAATTGTGAGGTATATTTCCATAAATTAAATAGATATAACAGGAAATCTAGTTGAAACAGTGTGTTACAGTGAGCAAGAAAAAATTAAAAGTTCATCAAGGAGCTCCCTAGCCAACATGGAGATTTCAGTTCTGCCTGGCTAACCCTGGGGGCTCTGCAAGGAAATTCAAAACATATAAATCAGGTTTTAACCTATAACAGTAAAAACAAGCAACAGAAACCACAAAATAAATAAGGAAGAACCCACCTTAGAAGCCATATGTATAAAAACTAGGAGCCTTGGGCCAGAGGAAAGCTTACATGTAACCTACCCTGCTCTTATATTGCCTGCAAATGTAAACACCTGGACCTTCAATTGTCCCAGCACAGTACTTCTGGGAAAATTACACAGGTTTTCTCTCTGTAGTTTCAGGAAGTATAAAACCAAACATGAGTAATTTAAAATGGGGGAAATGCAGAAGTATTCTGTTAGTGTCTTTTGGATAAGGACCTTAAAAGAGATGAGTGCAAAATCTAAGCATAAAATCATCGTGCCATTACAGCATCACTTTGTTAATGGTTGTCCCAGTGTGTTCCTCATCTATATTTGCTATGCCTGACTACATTTGGTTTTTAACACTAGGCAGGTCACACAAAAAATAAATTAAAAAATCTGAATATCACGTAAATGTTTACTCTGCTCTAACTCTAGCAGACTTCAAACTCCAGAACAGGACAGTGCACGCAAGAGCGCTTTGACAGGGTACTGCAATAGAGTAAGTACATCTCCATGCAATAATAGCAGCAGTCAGGATGCACACAGCGTGTCCAACTGGAAGATAAAATCATCTGAAGAGCCTCCTTGTCACCATCTTTAAGAAGTGAGGAAGGCGGTGGAGTGGGAGAAATGGGTGAATGAAACACTCTCTGCTAAATGACAGTGGGAACCAGCACCTGGGAAGTGAATGTGTGTGTTACCTTTGCTTTACAAACTTTTCTGTGGTTTCTGAACAGTATTTGCAGGAAAGCTTCAGTTTGGAACTGCATCACTGAAATCTACCGGAATTTTGGCTAATTGAACTTCACAGGTTGCAATGTTCTCAGTCTAGATAAAGGCACCAAGACAGGGAGAGAAAATAAATGTGTCTAAGACCACCTAAGAAGTCAGCAGGGTATTTGGCTTCTAAAGCAGCAAAATTCAACGTAGTGTAACACACTTAAGAATATTTAAGAATATTTATGACCCATGGCATCAAGCAGATCCTTAAGTGTTTGACTGAATTAGGATGAATTTAAACATGTTTTAAGCATCTCTCTGAATTTAGGCTAAGATATTCAGACTCTACATCTTCTAGTTCAATTAAAGGCACATATTTATATTAGGACAATGGTGAGCTGAACTTTTCCCTACTGATTTTTTTCCTTAGTTTTTTTAAAATGTATTTTACTGTTTCTTATCTCTGTAAATATTTATTTTACTTTTCTTACTTTCTTTTCATAGTCACTTATTTTCTTTATCCACATATAATAAGTAACGAGGGATTATTAATGCAGTGAACATTGCATTGTTAGATACATTTTTTAAAGGCAAAAAAGTATCAACCTTCGGGAACTTTGAATAATCTAGAACTTCTGCTTATACAGATTTTAGGATTTTTTTTTAATTATTTTTTTTCAGGGAGAGCTTCCTAGGTGTAGAAGTTGTGCTGAATTTCTACTAAAGGTGTTATGAAGCTGCAGGAGATTGTAAATTTCTAGTCAAGACTTCACCTCATCAGAAGCAGTGAGTTAGAGTACAGGAGATAAACACATATGGGGTTTGTATTCCACTACAGATAAATCCAGCTGTTGCAGGAAAAGCCTCCTGAAAAAGATCTTGTCAATGATGACCACTGGATTTACCAGGCTCTTGTAATCCTCGCAAGCTCCTGATTGTGACCTTTGTTCTTTTTAGTAGTTTTCATTAATTCTGCAGCGTTTTTTTGTAGAAAACAGATTATTATCCCGTTCTTCCTTTCTGACATCAGATAAGAAATCCTGTTATTATCTAGGAAAGAATCCTCCATTTCTGGCTTTATGGGTTGAATTTTGTGGTGATGTTTGGCAACAGCGTGGCAAGTCATACTAAGTTGTTGTCTTTGTGGATTAGAAAGTCTGAGAAACTTGTAAGTAATTGCATTTTCTGTTTGAAACATGGTATTTGGAGACTTTAAAATTGAAGAGACAATCATAATCTCTAAGTTTCTGGGCATCAGCTATTTTACGTCTTTATTCCATTTTTAATAGATAACAGGTTCAAAGAAGTGCCACTTTCAATTTTCAACACAGATCTAGACAGCACATTCATATGTCTTTAATGCGCATTGTATCTCAGATTGACTCTGAAAATTGTGCAACTTGTTTTCTTGAAGATTCTTGTTTGTATTTTTGTCGAAGTTTTTCTTTCTACTAATTTTTTGAAGATGAAAAGGCAACGGATAGAACCTTACTGTAAAATGAAAGAGGCATAATGAGAGTAAACTTTTTAAATACATCGACACTTGCCTTTTATAAAAACACTAGCTGACAATTGTATGTCCTGTTTTCTTGACTGTGGCTCTAAATTAAAGGGAAAAAAAAAAGAAGTTAAGCAACTGAATTTTGTTATGTCTACCAAAATCAATATATTTCTGAAACATATTAATTTAGAAATCAAATTCAAATAATATATTTAACAATATATTTCCATTTAATCACACAAGCAAGACTTGTAAATAACAGAGTGCAAAGCTTTGGAGCAGATGGTCTTTCTGTTTTAATTCTTTATCTGATCTGCTGTATGCCAGTAAATCTCTGAGTTTCATTTGCTTTATTCAAATCCCTTAAATATTCAGGACACATTGTGTCAAAGCATTCTGCTGTGGAATTTCAGTTGTTTTATATATGCTCCTAAACTAAAAACAAATGTATATTTTGTACACACAAAGAACAAAATGATAAAAACCACAACACTGGAAAAAACCATTCTTCCCTGGTGACCTATTTAAATACTCTGTGTGTTATATATATATATACCAAGAAATGATGTAGGCAGCTAAGGAATAGACCAGACTTCAGAAAGTGCTTACTAGAAATTCAAAAGCAAAAATAGGTCTAACTACTTTCAAAATCTTTCTTTGTGTCAATTTTAATACATCATTTAATAAATGTATTTTACCAAAATAGGATTCAACTGGTTTAACTTCATTGCAACTAATCACTGGCACTAACATCGAGGTTCAAAGCATTGCACGTAGTAGCTGTGCCAAGTTTGTTTTGGCTGACCATTTAGATTTAATAACATTGTTTTTAGAGGATTTAGCTCTACACTACCTTGCAACTTGAATGACATAGCCTCTTTTCGAAAACTTCATGGAGGCATAAAGCTGGCTTGAAAAAGCATGCAGTGAGATGCCTATCAGCTAATATTGAATTACCTGGTAATGCCAAGTTCATGTGCATCTTTCCTTTCTCATTTGAACAATTCATTCAAGAATGAAATCAGATGACCCTAAGACTCCCCGGTAATATACACGTTCCTATATGTAGCTTAAGGTTCTCAAAGTCACCCTCTTAAGTTAGGTGCCTGAAACCCACAGATGGACTTATTTGATAAATGCTTTAGTGGTGTTTGGATTAGGTGAGTGGAATTTGGATGAGAAAGGGAAAAAGTAAGAATTGCAAGACATGTATCCCCCACTTAGCACTTGTTCTCCGAAAGAGCATTCCTGTTGGTAACAACAAATTATGTTTTCTTTTATAGGGTTTCTTTTTTTCCTGAAAAGACAGTTATTTTGTTACCACAATCCATCATAAAACAGCCTTTTTGTTTGACTACATCCGAATATTTTTAGCATTTACTATGGAATGATATGATAACTGTGATAACAGCCTTTGAAAAGAAAAGGGAAAATCTGGGTTACGTGTGAGCACTGATGGACAGAAATCTCAGTCATGGAGGAAAAATAGTTTTGTCCTACTTTCTGAGCAGATGAGAATTAGAGAGAGAATGAGCAACTTCCAATTTTAGGTCAATATTTTCACCCAGGGAGAACTCAGAAAAATATATCAACCTTAGGCACATGGCAATTGTGTCCATGGAGGCAAAGACCACCCTGTATAACCCTTGACACTTTACTAAAGTAAAAACTGTTATCACTGTTTATGTACTAATTAAAATAAGGAAATCAAGAAGAATACTATAGGATGCAAGGTTATGTCTCATGGGCTCTGAGACTACTTCAGCTGCCTGCTTGCTTGGATTTTAGAGCACAGAGGTACATGAACCTGTAGCCATTCAATCATGCACTTTTTAGCCCATCTGTCTGTCTAGCTACCTATCACAGACACATACAACAAATGTACTTACGATCCATTTGTTCACGAAAAATTAAGGGGAAAATAAAATACTGGAGCTATGTTGAACATTTATTTATTTTTGCAAAGCCCTATTATTCATCTAGAAAAAACAGTTTACGGTCATTGTAGGTAAGATAATTGATGCCCTAGTGACAGGGCAAGGAATCTCAGTGGTTTTACAGCCTCACAATGTCCATGTACTTTAATAAAAATCCCTTGTGCTGTTTTTGGAAAATCAGCTGAGGACCTCAGCTTACTTGTTGCTTAAGCAAAACTCTCTCATGCTTCAGCCCAAGAATAAAAACAGTAAAATATGTTAGCTAAGAGCAAATGCAGGTGGAAACATTCCGTATCTGGAAAATCCCTCTAGCCACTAAGAGTGTGTCTATGCACTAGTGATTTGAAAAGTCACCACTTAAAATTCCCTTGGAAAGTCAGTAGGTTTTTCTGTTGCCTGCTTTTCTGCACGCTGCTGACAACCTTGACTCAAAATGAGATGAACTACACTGGAAATGTAAGGAAACTAAGCAAAATGCCCATCACAAGTCTTTAAAACAACCTGTGGCTATTTAATGGTGATCATAATGACTGGATGAACTTGGTGCACTAGGGGACTTTGATAAATAAAATTTCTATTCTCCTTGTGCTTAGGGAAATCATTGCAGCATTTAGACTGTTGTAAGTCAGGCACTTGTCCAAAATAACTGCCACCTTGGAAGTTATTGCCAGCCTTAGCTATGAATGTCATTGATTTGTTGGGTCACCTCAAGTCTTTCTCAGGCTGTTACAAAGACAAATAAATAATGTATTTCATAAGGATGTGTAGAACATGCAATACTCTATTTGAAAATCTGGATAAAGCTCGCAACAGAGAGTTTATCTGTAACACAGGATACCAATTCAGGTTATCTCTGACAAAATATTAATATATGGATTTTGACGTCCCTTGGAGCAGCGTCATAGGAGGGAATCGAAATTGGATTGGTGATGGCACTGAGAAGGGAAGAGGGAAAGGAGACAGTATTTGAAATGCAGTAGGTGCATATAAGGATGTTTTGCACCTCATGGATGCTGGTAGTGCTTTATAAGTAGCAGGTACTGTTGACTGAGCAGTTCATTTTATCTTTAAACAGAGCTAAGACAGCTGACCATGCTGTGTTCATGGCAGTTGGCAGTGTCTGACATTTCTGCAGAAGGCTTGGAGCTGATGAAAGGTGCCTCGAGCTAAAGCCACGATAACCCGTGGTGGGCAGGTGAGTGGCTGCGTGATGCTCTCCTGACACACCCGACACCTCTCCAGACCTGATGCATCCAACTTTCTCCTTGTTCCTCTGCAGAAGTACCAGCACATGCCGAGCTCGCTGCTTGCTCACACCTGAGGACGGTCACTGAGGGGGGGCTTACACTGACGTTAACTTCAAGTAGAACCGTGCCTCTCGGTGACCACAGGTGGGCCAGGCCCGGGGGGCGGCCGGGAGCGGACCTCCCGCCGGGCGCGGGGGCTGTCCCGGCTTTGGTCCTTCGCGGGGCTCCGAGGGGCCGGGGGCTGTGCCGCCGCTGATCCCCCGCGGCCAGGTGGGAGAGCGGTGCGGCGGGACCAGGGGCTGGAGCCCCCGAGCACAGTCCCCGAACACAGCCCTCGGCACAGTCCTGGGCCCGGTCCGGGCAAACGTGGCACCTACCGAGGCACCGGCTCCCGGAGCGGGCTTCCTAAGGGTCTCACCTAGAATGCATGTTATCTGGGTTTAATTTTAATTAGGATTGCACTGCACCTCTGTCCCCGTCTGGTTACATCCATGGGCTACCGCCTGGTCTCTATGGGTATATACCGCCTGCAGGCACACGCGCGTAGTGCCGCATCCTCTACGTTTGTAGGTAGCCTTCATTCATATTTATGCTTTGATTAAATATTTGATCAAAGGTTGAACGCTAACGCATATCGGTTATATTTTTAATGTACGACCCTTCAAATAGACTGTTTTGTAAACTGCAAGTGTCTATAAAGATTCTCAGTGCAGCATCCCCCCCAGCCGTGCAGCCTCCCCCCTAAATAATAACGCTGCAGATTGTAGAAGGATTTGAGTCTGCAGCCAGAGAGAAAGGGATTAGGGCGAGAGCACTGGAAGTTAAATTGTGCTGCATATAAAAAATGGGCGGATTGGTCTCTAGATGAGAGCTTGGTACCACCTTCCTTTCTAAAATAAAATCTCTCTGGCATGAAGTCACAGCCTATTTCACATCCGGTTTACCCTGGGACGTATTACTACTGTCTTGGTAAAGAGAAAGCTTTTGTTGTATAGCTGCGGTCAGAATATTGGGAGGAGAAATTTGGGTGCTAAACCCGGAGGAGCGGAGCAGCGGCGGCACCGGCGATGGCCGAGGCGGAGTGAGCGGCGGAGCCGGAGCCGCGCAGCCTCCGCGCGGGCGGGCGGGCAGCACCGGCAGAGGCGGCCAGCGGCGCCGCGGACCCGCGCCCGAGGGGCTCCCGGTAAGGGCGGCTGCTCGCTCGCACACGCGCGCACACCCGCGCACACCCCGCACCCTCCCGGGCGCTCCCGGCTGCGGGCACCGCGTCCAGGCGCGCAGGCGGCTCCTCTCCCCTCGCTCCGCAGGTACCGCCGGGTCGGGCTGATTTTTTTCCTATTTCTCCAGCTTGAAAATCCGCAGCGATCGATGGGCATTTAATTGATCTTATTTATTTATTTTTTAGCGTGGACTGATTTCTACCGGTCGCTTCGAAAAGGTTTTTTGGTTTGGGGGCTTTTTTTTTTTTTTTTTTTTTTCCTTTCTGAGGGAGGCGATGGGAGGGGTGGCTTTCTCAGGGTGAGGGGGAAATACAAAGTTGAAATGCCAGGAGGAAAACAAGTCTCGGTTTGCGCCTCAGAGATGGGCAAATCTCTCACCGGGGGTCAGAAATGCATCAAAATGCCCCCTCTCATCCCCTCTCCTTTTTTTTTTTTTTTTTTGGTCTTCCGTTGGGCACTGCCGAAATTCTCCCACAAGTGTGGCTCTTTCTCCCATTTTGAATGGGAAAGCCAGAGCTGGTTTGACAGGCGGTGCGGGCTCGGGGAGGCCAGGGTCTGGGGGCTGCTGGTGTTTAACGTTCCTTGAAAGTCTTTGTTAACATCTGCTTTTTCCAGCTGCAAGAAACTTTCCTTCTCCAGGATTTATAGTGCCTGTACGGGTTTACTGAAGCGGGGGATGGTATTGGGAGGGGGGCGGGTGTGGAGCTCAATAGATCAAGATAGTTCAGAACCATTCACGTTCTTTATCCCGAGGAGCCTTTTGCAAAGGCAGAAGTTGGCAGGACCGGGAGAAGGTGATTTTTGAAGCCACAGATGTTGCTTTCCCTTTGTAAGGGGGCTGATCACAGGGCAAGTTAAGATGCCCGTCTGGTCCCTGAAGATCTTTATCCACGCTTTTCCTGCCACATCCAGCTCCTTCCTATTCAGTTAGATTAGCTCAGCCCCACTCGATGCTTATCTACCGATCATTTGGCTATAAACGCATTAATTAGATCTCACAGCTTACATACCGCTTTGTAATGCTATTTTACTGATTCAAATTGTCCCCGAGAGTGTTCAGTGAATTGGGGTACAATAACATTTCCATCTACAGTGCTTCATTTTCTTAGGCATTTAAAATAACTCGAATTCACTATTGGGGGGAAATACAGGCTTCGTATTTTGTTGCCCTTATTTAATCCGACGAATACTAAAAATCGACTGGATTCCAGCACACAGTCTATAGATATGTAAAGGGACCTGCAGCATCTCCTGGGCTCACCGATTCCACAGATATCAGCTAACTTTGTATTTTATGGTTTATTAGAAAGTGAAAGAAACCTTCTGAGTTGTGCTGCTTTTTACTCAAAAGTAAACTGAGAGTAACTCAGTGAAGTCTGGAGGGAGAACAGGAGACAATTGGAGAGGAGAAGGCTGCTAATGCAAAAAAACATTTCCTAGCAGCAGAGACTGACAGAGATTTAGGAGATGGTATGTAGGTTGTCAGCACATGGTTTGATCATGCATTGTGCCCTTTAGCCCAATAAAAATATTAGTGTACATATGTAGCAGGAGATCACCATCAGAATCTAATCATTTTACTCCTTCTCTGATGCTAATATTTCAGGGAAGAGGAGAATAGTAATATCTGCAGGAGAAAGTTGCTTCCACCACATCAAAGCAAAGCAGGGGCTGTGAGGGAAGCACCGCTCTTCTAAGTCACACTACCACACACCGACACCTTCCAAGAGGTTTGGAAGGACTTGGGCAGGTTTAAGTCAAACAAAAAAACACTACACTCGGTTATCTGGAAATGTTACGGAGGTGCCTTGTCACATTTTCAGCACAGGAGGAAACTCAGGAAGAATTGCCACAGAGTTTGGGGACAGCAGCTTTAACTCATAGATAAAGTTCCAGAATAATGCAAAAAAGAATATACCCTTACCACAAAATGAATCCCACTTTAAGCCTCTATGTCTAGAAGGTAAACAGAAGAACAGCCAAGGCCATGCTCCCTTATTCTGATTGACATGAGCTATATTATTGTAAGGTCATTGCCTGACATCAAGTTGTTCTGCAAAAGTTTCAAAAATCAGTCTTTTTTTTCCACAGTACCTGTTTTAATGTAGGGAATGTTAAAGATTCTTTTTCTTCCAGTTTCAGAGCCCACCATGAAGAGAATCCTGGTGCTTTGTGACTGCCTCTGGGCCTGGAGCCTCCTTCTCAATGCATTGACTGAAAGAAGGTGGGGAGATATTCTTTTAATGCACCAACAATTTTAGGAACGTTTAATTTAATATAGCAGCATAAGACGAATACTGAATAGACTGCACTACAAGTGTATTGAGGGAAGTTAATCCCTGTTCAAATCGCAGCTAAATCTAACTAAGGGAAGACTGAAAGAAAACCGGGGTTCGTTTGCATAACACCTTTTTTCAATATTGTCAAGAAAAAAAATAGCCAAGTCTTCCTGAAACAAATTGAAACTAAACTATCTCTTAAACACCTGTGCAATTCTTTCTAGTCTTATATAATGACTGCTCAGAATTACAAGTTTCTTTACAATAAAAAAGTGTAATTAAGTTCTAAAAAATCTCATTGAAGTGCTATTTAGTAACTTTATTGTCCCTGCAAGCAAAGGCAAAAATTTCACTTCTTGGTTGGTCAGGATTGTATCCTAACTTAGTAGCTATTTTTCCAAATCTGAAGTTAGACCTTCCTGGTGAAGGGACACTGCTTGGATGAAGGAGAATTTGTAAGCTCAGACCCCGTAATAGTTTATGTTTGAATGACCACGCTGCACTGAATGTTTATGGAATATATGTTGAAATCAAAGTCTAAAAATAGCATTAGTATTAAGAACAATTTCCAGTCATACAATGCCTCATCTAACAACTAGTAGGTTAACTAAAGACTATAAAACAGTTTGGAGTATACTTGAAGTACTCTCTGCAATTCAAAATTCGGTAAGAAGACTCACAGATGTATTTCTGTATTTTAAAAATATTGATGTCCTGCCAGTAATACTACCTAATGACCAAAAAGCAGTAGAAATTTTGTATTGTCAATAGTGATCCCTAAAAGATGTTATTTGTGCCTTGATCTCCATAGTGTCTCCTTATACATTTGCAGCTCTAGATAAACTTATCTTCTGGCTACTTTGGGCAAAGGTTCATCTGCACAAGCATTTTCTCTCTCTTACAAAATAGAAGAAATAAGAATTAAAGCAGATGATGAAAGTAGCAGCTGCTGTATTGAATAAACGTGACATTTTAGAAGCAATACCTTTATTTTGATAATATATTAAGAAAGGTGAGATTTGAAGTGTTAATGAAGTGATTTATCTGGCCTAGCTAAAGAATTTTGTGAAAAACTGTTTATTATATGGATACGTGTACATATATATGTGTACATATACTTATTACACCTACAATGTATGTGTGTTCTTAAAGTGAGAATTAAAACACATTCGACTAGTGTTTAAAAATTATATGGTATGTCACTATTATAATGACCTGTAGATGGAGTTAGTGCACAGTTTTTTATTATACTGTGGTTTAATATGAAAACACAATCGCATACAGTCACTTTTTCCTCAAAATGTACACACCTTACATGAAATATATCTGTTTCTAAAGCCACTTTGTCATGGTAACTTCACCCACCTTTTCTTTTGGAGTGCTGTTAGTCCTCTATGATAAAAAACAATTTATGAATTAGATAAAGTGTTTGTGATACAGAAAGGCACAGTCTTTCCATACCATTCTTCTTGTCATAAAAAACCAGCATTAAGACGATTCTAATGTGTGTGTTTTGAATGAAAAATCACAACTCCTCTGGAGTTCCAGTATACTTCATATGTACACAAATGCTCAGATTCTTCCTGTTGTGACCATATGTCAGTTAAAACCAGCCCTAACGGTGCTTTTTACCTCTGATAAAATGGTGGGAAGAACAGGTAAGGGTGCTGACAAATGCGACACCCAGAATGGAAGCGGTGAATTGTGTAGCATCCTTTCCCACTGCACTGCCACTGGTCCATCATTCTGACGCCTCATCTGCAAACATACTCACTTGTTTACCACTAAAATTTCTGAAGTATTTTTATATCCTGTCACCTTAATGCTGATGACCTTGTGCTATCCTTGAGATATGTATGTACAGCAGCTTGTTTACTGACAATGAGCGTCAATATAAAATTTAATCCAGTGAAAAGTCCTGTATTGCAATTCTACATAAGGCGTATAAGGGATGATCCTTTGAAAGATAATGCTCACTGAAGACAGCAGGAGAACTTGTTATTTGGTAACATATAGGAAGCAAAAAAGAAAAAAAATATTAATGTCTGTGACTTAACATTCAACTGCAGGTATGAAAAAGAAATATAAATCAACCTTTTTAGTTTAATTTAATGAAGGGTATAGCCAGATGCTATTAATAGTATTTTTTAAAACTGTTAGAAATTTCGTCTTTTTCATTAGAAGGATTTATATGCATTAAAGAAACCCTGAAAATTGTTCTCTACAAATTCACATCCTATTGAAATAAAACAAAAGTTAGTAAAACTTCTATGAGTGCCAGTTCTGAAACCCATTTAAATTTGTAGTGTTATGTATTCCAACCTGTACTGCAAAATAACTTGGAAGCATTTCCAGAGTACCTACATCCAGGGTATCTTTCCTCCTTCTCTCTTTGTTTGATACAAGTGGGGTACAAAAAGGATGTCTAACTGATGCAGCTTACAGAAAATAATTTCTTAGGTATTTTAGCAGAACCAGATCATTTCGTGTAACTCAATATTCCTCATAAGATGGTCTTTGCTGGTTAGAGCAGGAACTGGCAGAGCCGTATGGATAACAAGCTGCCCAATGGAAGAATCACATTTGTGACCAGACCTGAGCCTAACAGAAGTTTTTTTGGCACCGCACTGTTTACCCAGTTCAGTAGCAATGTGTGTGACAATATGTTTTGGAAAGCAGTGTTTTTGCTTTTAGTCACGATGACTACACGTATTTTTAAATGGAAGTCTTCCCAGCAATGAATGAAAAAAACTATACTGATTAAGGGAATCATCTATGATGGGGTATTTGGTAAAGGTTTCAGATTTAAGAAAAATGTTGATTCTGATGTCACCTGCAGCGGAAAGAAACCACTAAGCCCAAGGTTTTAATTCTCATTTGTACTGATGAAAGTAAGAGTTTGGTAGCTGAGTTCAAATAGCTTAATTTCATCCTTGTTCAAGCAAAATTTCAGGATCTTTGGCTGAGTTAGAGATATGCATTAGGGATCTGTAAGTGAAGCTTTATAGACATGAGAGATTTCTGCATCAACAGATGGTTTCATTACATATTTGTAAGGAAAAGCTAGAGGTATTCCTCCAAATCTAATTGCTAAAGGAAAATGGGAAATAAAATTAAGCAAAATTATATATTTAGCTATGAAAACGCACACTCATGTGATTTACGTCTATATTCCTAAAGAAAACACCTCTGTATATTTTGTTTTATCTTTGTTTTAGCATTTATTTTCAGTACTTAAGTGTCAGTGTTCTAAATTATTGTATCTTTCCTTGTGTGCAAACCCTTTATTATGAATTAAACACATTATCTTTTGCTGACAAATGAGCCCTTTACCGAGGAACACACATATTAGAACATCATAACCATTAATGAATAATGAGATAAACATTAAGGAACGAATGTTCTATTTGCTCACTGTTTATAGAGAGGCACTAATTTTCTATGAAACTATAAAAAATGTACAATTTCAGAAGAAAATGTTTAAGTGAAAGGACCCTATAAAGCACTACAATCTGTTTTATGGAGGAGATTTTGTGACCACAAACCAGTATAAGCAAGATTAAACAGATTTTGGAATTACTGTTTTGTAAGGTTATTAGTGGATTACTGTTTTTCAGTGTTAACCGTTCTGTATTTCAGCTATGGCCAAACCTCATCACAAGATGAACTTAAAGACAACACCACAGTATTTACCAGAATATTGGATCGTCTGCTGGATGGTTATGATAATCGCTTGAGACCAGGACTAGGAGGTGTGTTGCGTTATAATTTTCAAGGTTACATGTTAGATAAAAATAATTTAAAACACTGTTATTTTTCCATTATATACTCAATTCCATTTATATGTACACATAAAATAATGCTGATAAGCAATAGCCTCTTTTTTCAACAATGCCATGCCATCTCTGTCTTTCACATACTCAGTTTTCTCACACTTATACCCAAAGGAAGAAGAAAATGGTTCACAATTCAAGAAGACCTCTGAATACATATTAAAACTTTAAATGTATGAAGAACAAAAGAAAATAAAATATGACCTATGACCTGACAAATGACAAGTTTATGACTCAGGCCTAAACAGCACAACTATCTATGACTATCTTCATAAGAGGATTTGGTTTTAAAAGTGAAAGCATCAATCAACCTTAGTCATAAAAGTCACAGAGAAGTTTATAAGATTTTTTTTCTACTTCGGTATGTCAGGATTTGTTTCTGTAACACTTGTTCTTCACAGCTTGGTAAAAATGTCTTTTTTTCTTCTGTCCTTGGTGCTGAATCCATAAAAAGGTATAAAAACACATAGCAATTACATCTTTATAAAAATGTTATTACAAAGTCTAGCCTTTATCAACATTCCTACATTCACTCTTTGATTTGTTCTGCTGTGACACGATCTCAAAAATGGGTCTTAAAACCTTGTTGTTCACAAACATGAAAGTTTTAAAAGTTCTAAACATACAGGCAGAAATCTGTTCTTTCCAGTGCATGGAAAAGCTGGATTCACTTATTTCAGATTTTTTTTTTTCTCCTGGACTCTTCAGGTAAAATAAAAAAAAAGCAACCCACTCCACAAGGTATAGCTCTAAACTGTTTTCATATAATACCTCTTAAAGGAACTGCATTTTAAGAGTAGGGTGTTACATTAAGAATTTTTATACAATCTCCTGCAGATAAAATGGAGGGTAATTAAGAATAAGCTTATTCTGTGGTTTGAGGCTATGATCTTGCAACAGTTCTTGAATTGTGAGTCAACTTCTTTAATAGTTTGACTTCCCTGACTTCAAGGAATGGCTAAAGATAAAATTCTGTTTATAAAGTGTTAATTAACATCACAGAATCACATGTTTTAAAAGGGTTGGTCTATAAATTTTTGTGTGCAATTTCAGATAATCCATAACAAAATAAGAATCACTTTCTACTTTTACCTACTGCCTGCTTATTTGTAAACCGTTGGACTAGTGTAGAAATAAATATTCCCTAATCTTTGATTAATGCAACTGTACAGCTCAGTCAGCTACTATATCACAGTAAATAAACATAGCAGATAAGGCAATAAATAAATGAAACTGTAAACTGTGTAGAGTCTGGTACATGTCTACAAGAAATATCTGAGCATATGATGATTTCTTATATGAGCTTTGTAGCTCTTATGATTTGTTTAGCAGTTACTAGGAGAACAAACAAAGGGAGAAGCAAGGGAAGGGTTTTCTCTCATCCTCTGGATTGCAATTTAGAGAACTAAGTGCATCAGCACAGAGTCCTCCGTATGTGTGTTTATACATGGTTCTGAAGCCAGACTTGAGGGGTGTACTGGGAGAACAGGTCTGCATACCTCGTGAAAGGATCACCCAGGCCAGTTAAAATTTACTCCTGACAGAAAGATTGTTTAATGTAACTGCTCTTATAGGAGAAAATGAGTCTCTCCACAAACTTTTATAGCCATTTGCATCACTACCAGTTAAAAGCAAAAAAAGTGGAGCATGGGAAATATGGGGCGAAGGGAAGGCAGGATTGGAGTAGTTTCTCTAACCAAGGCTTAGAGGAGTTTAAACAATCTTTGCATCCCTCCTTTTTTGAATTATGTTGCATGTTCCTACCTGTAGACAAGAACCTTGAGTATCACAGTTTCCTTGTTGCTCAGTACATTATAATTTCACAGTGTCAGTTCGAGTGAATTTATCTGTTATGTTTGTCAGCTTTGAATACTATAACTAAGAGTACTAGGAATTTTAAAATATTCCATATCTGATGAAATTGTGGGCAGTAACCTAATGTTTAAAATCAAATACATTAAGAAGTAGGTTTAACCTTTTAACTGTTGAATAATGCTTTATTCAGAAGACATAAATTATAGAATTCAGAAACTAGGGACAAATATCTAGGTCATTGTTTTCAGTTCTGATACCAATTTATGATAAATGGTTTGCTTAGGAATTTTGAAATTCACTTCTGCAAATCCTTCTTGCTGAGATATTTAAATATGAGCTAAGAGCCTCAAGATGACTGAATTTTGACACATATGATATAGACACTTTGTATAATGGGGAAATGTATTCTGAAATGTTCCATATGTAAAAATATCCATTGAGGAGTCTAAATCAATATATCAAATACAGCATGATTTTGGGAGTTGGAAGTTCAATAGCCTTCCATTATAGCATAATCTGTTGCTGGAAATTTTAACATGTATATGACAGAGCAGTAGTTTGATTTTTCTTCCCAACATCACTGATGGCTTCTTATTAAATATTTCAATCAGAACACGATTTTTATCTAGTCTAAAGAGAAAGTTAGGAAAGCTACAATATAATAGCATTTTTAGATACATATAATTAGGTCTAAAACTCATTCTTTCCATATTAGCGGTGATGTATCTATCAGAGAATTTAAGAGACTGGAAACCCTCATACATCTATGTTATGCTGATAAATTTCATGCTGTTAGGCATGATGTAAATCTGTATACCACTGATGACACTAAAGCACCCTCCCAATTATCCAAAATTGTCTATCCTGTTCTTTCTATGCCTTCTAAGAAACAGTAGATGAAATAAAACTTTGCATGGTACAGTTAATTTCTGCTACAGAAACGGGCACATTGCAGAAAACTCTCTGCTTAGCCCTGGATGACCTCTCCTTCTGTAGTGCAGTTTTTCAAAGATATACACCTGCAGAAAACAGAACTCTATGCATGAACAGAAACACAAAAGAGAACCAATTTCTCTCTTTCTCGCCTATGGAAGAAAAGGTAGACGATAGAGTTTCTTCAGCCAGTTTATTTGTTTCTTGTTCCTTGTGTTTACATATATGCATGACGAATTCAGTGACAAAAAAGGTATGCTTACTGAAAAATTGCAATGAATTGTGAACGGGATTTGATCTTGATCTTGCTGTGTTCACTTAGTGGAGTCACTTCCTCCTTTTTGAAATAAACATCATGACATTTCTCTTTCCCAAGTTTGTAATAAGTGTGGTGAACAGTTTCATTATTTGCTAGAAACATCCTAGTGAGGCAGATGAGGTGCCACGAAGCCAAGAACAAGCTCCTGGAGAGATCTCATTACAAAGATACATTGTTGGAGCTATACTATGTATTCATTGGAAAGCCAGGTTAAAAGGTGGAGAATTGAGATAAAACAAAATTTAGAGGTCCTGAATTTTGAATCACTCTTTGAGAATGCATGGAATCACTACTAGATTAATATTAAGTCCTCCCTTGCCTTTTTTTAGATCTCCTTTTGAGGTATCACTTCAAAAGGAAAACTAAAAGACACATATCCTCCATAACGAGTATGGGAATGAAAATTACTATTCATCAGATTATCCAGTAAGGGCATACCTGAAATGAAATGAGCAGCTCTGAGCATTTTGCCATTAAACGAGGAAGGAAATAGTTCTCATTAACAAGAATACTAAAAAAAATGGAGTAGGTGTCCCAAAGAGAAAAATTATAGGGATTGAATATGCTCATTATTTTAAAAATAGCATTATGGCTAAAATTTATCTGAGCTTTTTTTAAAAGACAAACACAGCACTATGTTATGCATTGGTACATTTGCACCTCTTATCAAGAATTATTGATATAAATTATGTTTTTAGGTGTTTGCCTCCTTCATATGTGGGCATAGTCACTTAGTCAGACATGCTAGGAAACAGCATCTGTTGTACCCATCCATAAACATGGACAAATAACTGTTTACTGTTATTTATACCTGGAAAATGGAACTTTCAAAATTAATGTAAAACCATTCTGAATCACAGTAGAGGAGACCTATTAAATCTACAAGCGGATAATTTACAAAAAGCAAGGAAGAGGGATTGCAGAGAGTAACATACTGAAGCTGAAAAAGAGAAAATCATGTTAGACATCAAGCAAAAAAATAAACACTGAAGTCATTTAGGTAATAGCATAATTTTCTGTGGGAACTATCTGGATCCTAGAACTAGCGGTGATCAGAAACAGGCTTAATAATAAAGATGCTGTTCTTTTTTCAAATATACAATCCTGAACAAAGTAAAGGATCAGATAGTGCTGGGAAGGAGTCAAATAAGGAGGAAAATTCACCTCAATGTTTGGTGATGTCTCCTAGTACACCACTATATCTAGAGCAAGACTTTAAAAGAATTGAAAAGCAATGAAAAATGGTGGAAAAAATAAGTTCCTCAGATAAATGACTTTGCCATTGCCTTTTTTCCTGGGTTGTCATCATGCGGGGGACAGAGGTGAGCCCTGGGATGTCGCCACAGCGCAGAGAGGGCAGCTTGCACAGGGCAGCCTGGTCGGACCTGGTGCAGAGATTTAACATGACATCGGGTGCAGCTACAGATTTTTTTAAGGCTATCACCTTTGCAATGCACACATCCCTGCTCTAAAACTAAAGGATATCAGGTAGTCTGCAACCTTTTAACTTAGAATAATTGTATATGTGGTTTATCCCTTTGAAAGGGATTTTGTAGTAGAAAGTTTTTTTTAATACAGAACTAAGAAGGACAAGAGTGGGTTTGATGATGAAGACCAGAATGTTCCTAAACAAAATTTGCTTTTATAGTTGGGTCCATTAGATCATCCCAAGAAGAATATCAATATTACTTCACTATTGAACAGACTTATACTTGGTTTACGTTATCAGTAAAAGCTATTTGTTGATCTCTCCTGTGTGATGTTTGTTAAAACTGAGTGTGACTGTCCTTAAGTGAAACGTCAGTCTATTTCACGCAATTCATTATTTCCACAGGATGATTACATTTGAAGTGATGGAAAATAAACCTGACAGTTTTATGTTAATTAGGTTCTAAAATTCAGTTTTATGAGAATATTATGTATAAATATATGATGAACATACCTCTTGGTGATTGAGTTCCCAGTGGAAATTGTTGTATTTGAACCCATATCAGAGCTAACTTAAAAACTTAGAGAAAATATGGGTTTGGTCTGTGTGTGTCATAAAAATTTAGTTAAACCTAAACATTTTTACTCTAAATGAAGACAGTCCTATACTAGTCCTACTAGTAGTCCTCTACACAGAATTCTGTAAGAAGGACTAGATGCTATACTTAAATCTCTACAAACTGAAAGGGCTGATTTTGGTCTTTTTTTCCACACAGTAGGCAACACATTGATGCAAAGGCAACTGTAAAAAGCCATAGAAGCCCCTAGGAAAATTGATTTTATACAACAGTAGGGAGGTAGGGAGGATATGAGCAGCTTTGAGCTGTTAATTGGCATGGAGAGAGCTGCCACAACACCGCGTAGCTCTCTGGAAGCCCTTCCTGGCAGCACATACAGCCGGGTAATCACAGGACAGGTCGCTTTTCACCCTTTTGGTCTCTAACAAAAACAACAACATAACATTCTTATGAGTTTATTTCTTGTGGTTCTTCAATACAAATACTTCATAGGATGCAGAGTGATTAGTCTGTGTTACTTTTTTTTAGTAATACTAGTGTATGCTGTACAAGCATCTAAATTCTTTCATTTGAAACCATAGGAAAAGTCTCCTGCATTTTAATAATTACAGCACATACTGACCCAAGACATGCAGGAGGAGCAAGTGCATTACCAAAAAAAGATAAAACTAATTTAAACCATCAAAATGTGCACTTCAAGTAAGCCTTGTGCTCAAATACCAGCAGGTCACAAAGGGAAACAGTTAACATATAGTTTCCTATAATAAATAGGCTTATTTCCTGCTGCTTAAATAAATCTGTTTCTGTATTTCTTATTTTGTTCTCAATTTGTAATCCAATCACAATTCTAGCAATAACGAGCTCCCTGGGAGTTTAAATCAAAATATTTATTGTTATTAATTTTGAGAGTTTAGGTTAGCCTAGCATCATTAGCAAAATGCAGTAGTCGTAAGCAGTAAAATTACAGTAGTTGCCATTGACTGGTGCTTTCACAGCCTGATATGGATCGATTGCCTGAGGCCGTGCTCCAGAGTGTCCAGGTGTGCTACTCAGCTGCTATTTTGCTGATCAGTAACTACTTGGACTCTATGGGTGCCTTATAGTAAAACTAGTAAGTCATTAATAATATCCTTGGGTTTGTTTTGTTTTTACTGGAATTGTGATATATTTTACAGATATCCCTATATTACTTCATGAGATAGATGTTACAGTCAAGAGACACGGTTAACATGTCTTTACTACTGATGGACTTATCTTCAGCAGTCTGATCAGCTCCTTAACCTGAGCTTGTTTTGTTCAATAACTTAGAATTTTCTCTAGTTCTTAGGGACGTTATGAAGATTTTGAATATAGCTCAGGATTTGAGGTTCCTGAAAAACGCATTCTGAGCATCTGAAGCACAGTTTAAACTTTCCCATGGTAATCGAGCTGCAAACTGAACATGATTAACCTTGATTCTAAATATATACCCCAACTGTATGAGTAAACACATGTCCTATGCAGGAGTGACTCACAACTTCTGAAGCTCTTAACAAAGCACAGTTGAATCATCTAATTAGTAAAACAGTAAACAAAAATTTCAAAACTTCCATATGGCTTTGGAGGGGCTAAGCTTTTTCTGTGTGTTCAAACACACTTTTTTCATTGCTCTTGAAAATGAGGTACATATCAAAGAAAGAAATCATTTGGTGGTGTGTACAGGGGTTTTATTTGAATTCGAAGAGACCTGGGATTAGATGTTCTGCAAATGTGTAATCAGTATGAAGATAACACAATCTCTTAGGAGTGCACAATCTGATTTTCTGTTATGACTTATGACTTATGTGGCCCTTCAATTATCTCCAATGTTATCTAGAAGGATAGGCATCACTCATCTTTCCGCTACCTTGGATATCTTCCATCTTACTGCCAAAGCCTTTAGTTTCCATTTTGTGTCCTTCAAGTGATTTCCTTAAGCCTCAACCTCTCCACTATGACCACACGTCTCCCAAAACTAGAATCAGGATACCACTACATGATATGCTGCTAATTCAAAGAATATATTCTGTGTTTGAGCAAGGTAAATCCATTAGCTATATTGTATTAAACAGAGGCTCACTCAGAGCTGGGACTCCGAGTTTGCACCAGTAGGGATGAATGCATTGCACCTGAAGTGTTTCTATGATCTTCTGTCCCCTAATGACACCAGTGGAAGTGCCTCAATGGAAAGGAGATGGAGAGATGGGGAGTCAGGATGAAAGATCTTTAAGAGAGTCATTCGAGTTTTACTTTTCAATATGAAAAAGGCTAATAGGTTTTATGACTATATTAGTTTCTCAGTCTTAAGAAATGGCGAGTCAGTAGCTGGAATATAAAGAATCCATTCAGCAATGTTCTACTGGCCCTCGTGAAATCTTCATCTGCTTTTTCTGCCAGCTCTTTCATGAAGATCACAACCTCTTGATCTTTTGTGAAAGCGACAAGCTGAAGGACAGAAGAGTTTTTTTCCAAGCCAAGTAACTCCTGGACAATCATATGATTCTTCCAGTAATAGAAGATTGAATTTTCACTAAATTTTAACTTCTTTAAGTCCAGAGCCAATTAGATGTAAAGAGAATACTTAAATTACTTTGTCGGGTGAAAAGCTTGTAAACAGTGATAAGGTCACACATTAATTTCACAGCCAAGGAGGAAATGCCACCTATCCAATGTTTTTGTCAATAGTTACTGCAGTTTGTACACATCTCAGTCACAGATATAAAGAACAAAAAGAATATTATTAGGCAATTCAGCCACATCATAGTATTTTACTTTCTGTGATTATGAATAATACTTTGGAAATTTCATCCTTTAACTTTTTTAATGAGTCCTGGAGATTACTTTTGCTGCCACCTGATTTTTACATTAACTTGGTAACTGAATACAAGCATCACTCAGTGCATTACTGGAATGGCAGTAGAATCAGATCTAATATAACATCTGGATTATTGCTGTCTCACAAAAGGACATATTTTATTGTATATATACCAAATGTTTATATAAAACCACTTACATTTTTATATATTTAGAAGTGGTAGACTTTTTAAATGGAAGTGCATTGTAAAACACTAATTCTCAGAAATCGTGCATCAAAAATGGAAATTTATGTTACTGGCTGCTTAACCTTGATTCCTTATTTCTCTTCTGTTAGAAATTTCTCGTAAGATGAAACAAATCGTACTTAATCAGTCCAAAGTCCATTGAAATCAGAGGGTTGTATCAAATTACTTTTCTATTTTAATTATTTTATAATATTTAAATAACATACAGATAGCGACATACATACATTTCTTAGTCTTATGAAAATTTTTGCCTGCTGCATGACTTTTACATCCTATACATGTACTTTTTGTTTAGTCTCTTTAGAAGTACTTTTAATATTCAAAATTTCTCAATTTATTTCTTTTCTCAAATTTATTCGAGAAATGTATCACTCCTTCCACATTTGAAATTTCTACCAAACCCCCCATATTGGCCTGTATAGCACTATAGTAGATGTATTCAGACTTACACCAGTGTAAATTCTGAAGGCTGGTGGGGTTAGCGCCACTCAGCAGTGTTTGGATTCATGCCTCCAGGTGGTGTTACTCCCTGCAGCTATATTTAAATAGAGTTATTTTGATATATGCCATCCTGGGTGAATATTTTTGCGATGTGTGGCCTAGAAAATACCAATATGTTCACAAGCGACTGATACTCTGTGTGTGTGTGTGTGTGTGTGTGTGTATAGAGGGGGAGGAGAGGAAGAGGGAGGTTAAGCTTATGCATTTCTCACTGTGACTTTTAACAGATCTGCAGAATTCAGATGTTTGGCCCTTTCTGGAGATCAGCACCATTTTAGGTATCTCAGACTCAGCATTTGTGACCACTAGAACAATAAGATTCTTCTGAAGTGGCACAGGGCATTGTGCCATGGAACAAATGGACATCCTTGAAATCACAGAGAAGTCTAGCTTTATGGTACAGCATATACATATAATCTGTGTTAGGTACATGTTATAGATTTCTGAATTATTCTTTATACTAATCTATCACTGAGGCCTACAAAATAAATTTGTTAGGGGAAAACTAACGTTAGTGCCCATGTCAATTTAAAAAGAAGTCTAAACCATTTACTAACTTGAACATTTATACATAAGTCAAAAATTGTAGCAGAGAAGTCTAGCTGACATTTATTTGGAAAAAAATTATACCCTTAACTGCAATAAACAAAAAGGATAATACAGCTATTTCTAACTCATACCAATAAAATCTCTTTATGTTTCTATACACTGAAGTGTATTCTCTCTCTTTTTTTCTTCTATGTTTCTGTGTCTCAATGCAAAATACATAATTCATAAACCCAAGGTTAATTGAGACCTTCATTCAGCTTGCCCAGAAACACTGAGTACCCAATGAGACTTCTGAGTACTGTGTAAAATATTGAGCACTGTTTATATTGTCAGGCAAGAAGATTTATTAGAGAGTGAAAAGATTTCCACAACAGTGGAACTACGGCTGCTGCACTGTGGCATCACAAGCCATGTCTCAAAAAAGTTCTGTGGAAACACTGTGATCAAAAAAAGTGTTGCTGACAATATTGACTGTGAAATGAAATCTAGAAGCAATAAGTTATCAGGACCTTATTGTAGACCAATTTTAGAATGGCTAATCAAGACCAATAATTTTTCTATTTATTATGAGAATTGGTAGTGGTTAGATCCAATGAAGACTGTTGATAGACACTCACTGTCCTAATTTCCTGCTTCATCAGAGCGTGTAACTGAAGTGAAGACTGACATCTTCGTCACCAGTTTTGGGCCTGTTTCAGACCATGATATGGTAAGTGATGGCCTATATTTCTACTGCATTCATTTTCTCTTGTCTTTTTAATTTGGAGGATGAAAGGTCCGTGCAATAACTTATTTAGTCCTTTTAAGGCTGTTTTTGTTGTTGGTGGTGGTTTTTTTAACCCTTGATTCCAAAATGCTGTCAGCTTTTATGTGCAACCATTCCTGCTAGGTGTGACTGCATTTAAGTGCCCTGAAATTAGCAGCCTCAGTGACTTTAATTACGTGTTTTAACAGACCTTATATTTGCTACATAATATGTTATGAAATGCATTAGGGTTTGGATCTGTATTCTTCTGAGAATGATTGCTCAGGTCCTTGCTGGCACATCACTGATCCAATTTGACGAGAAAGATCATCATCTTAAAATGCAATTAACACTTATGCCTACAGTGTGACATCTGTACAGTCTAACCTGTATTTTTATATTAAAAGCTACTGATCAATGGGAAGTGACTTTCCCAGATCTTGGCTGCTGAAAGAGAAGATTAATGAGAGAATTAGTGTCACTTCTCCATGGAATTAATATTAAAATGAAATTGCCAGATAACTGCAGGGGATGGAAAAGTTCAGAAAACTGAATGAAGATGCTATGAGCCCTGGTCTTGAAAGAGATTAAAAATTGTGTAAAAATATGGATAAGGTACTTCAAATTTTGCATATAAATGACATCTTCACAAGTAGGTTGTTATTGACAGGGAAAGCCTGGTCTGCAGCTACTAGTATCTGCTAGATCTTGTGTTAGGATGAATGCTGGAAACATCCTCATTAATTTAAATGAAGAAAACTATTCGACCTTGTGGCTGGCTACATTTAGCTAAAGACATTCACCAAAAGAAATATGGGGAAAAAAAGAGAAAAATTATCACAGGACAGGAAACAAGTTCCCTTTATTACCACAAAATTGTCAGTAGTTTAATTTGAACTGTAGACAGGCCTTAAATACCAGGTTATTACAAGTTTCTGACTACTCAAAACAATGTTAAAAGATGGAATAACAGAAAAGTAACTTTTGCAATGTGGTTTATTTTCCTAAATGAACTTTATGCAAGGACAAAATTTTCCCAATTGCTTGGAAAATAGCAACTATAAAACCACAGTCAAATACATACTTGCAACCGATGCCATGATATTTAAATGAGAAAGAATAGCTTGGCCAGCACAGATGTTTTGACCAGTCATTCTGCTGAGAAGACCTACAACAGAAAAGTAATCCAGTGAAATGGCTAGACTGCTGACTTGTCTCCTCAGCACATATATACTGAGTACTATATATACCATGAAGAATTAAAAAAAAAAAAAAAATCATCTAATGACTTCTGCTTTTTTGTTCTGTGATAAACTTGTGAAATTACAATGCCTACTTATTATTCTAAATTATATAATACATTAAAAGAGGGGAAATTCCATGGATTAAAGATCGGCAGAAACCACAGACATCCACTATTTGTGTTCTGGTAATCGTTTCAGCAAAACGCTTCGTCTTGCTTTCCCACTTCTGTCTCAAAATAGGTAACCAATTACCACCAGAGAACCCAAAAACTTCAAACAGTCATGCGACTAAAATATATCTATTTTTAATTCAATAGTCTCTGAATTAAAACTGTAGCAGCTGCAGTTTGAAAGTGATTGGAGGTTGCTCCATTTTTGTACAGTCCTGTCTTCTTGCTAATTTCCTGAAAATTAACATAGTTTAAGATAGTGGTCTGGACATAGATGTTTGTGGGAGGTGAACAAAAAGAGAATAATAGATATATGCGGGTTAATGTATGCTTTGTATTAATATTTATTAGAGTTTTCTCTAAGTCACCTGGCTTATTGTTTGCTCTGTTGAGTCAGATTTACTAGAAAACTCTGATAGTGAATGGCAGTCTAAAAACCAAATGGATATGAATGCTTACCTACATGTAGACCTAAGTTTAGAGTAACTGACAGGCTTGCTGAAATACTTGGGACTATATCATGTTTGGTCTTCAGCACCTACTCATACTTTGTAGTTTCAGGTGACTTAATAATTAAGTAGAAGGTAAAGCTAGTTTGGCAGCCAAAAATAATTTTTCATAATTAGGAATAGACATACTTGAAAAAAAAGTTATTGACTTCAGGTTCAGTATAGCGGAATTACTACAGCATAATTGATCACCACCTACCAAAAAAAATGTCAAAAATAATTTAAAACCCTACCACACTGGCTCCTGATTTTCACTTAAACAGGAGAAAGAATTCATCAGTCTCTTAATCAAGTATATGACCAAAGAACACACAGGCAGGTGTTCATATGTGTTGAAAACTAAGGAATTACAGAGAAGTATTTAATGTAAAACTCCTACTCACCTCCCCTAAAAAGTAATGTGTATGCAGCCTACTCATCCTAACTCTTTTGCTTAAGGAAATAAGTGTGAAAATCAGAGAGGAAGATAAAGTGAAAACTTTACCAGAATATAAAGTTTACATTAATGTCAATGTACATTTAATGCAAAGTCCTCTATGCATACTACAGGTTGGTTGTAGACACCATCATTTGAGGGCTACCCCAAGTTTGCTTCAGTGAGCAGATTTACAGTAAGTGTAGGACTGGCCTGTGGGACTTGGTGACAGGGAGACCCCCAGGCAGCTGCACCGACCCACCGAGGGAACCACACACTGCTGCCTGAGCCCAGGACCGAGGGCTGAGAACTGGCAATGAGCTGCTCCAGCTGACGCCATATATTATGAAACTGCAGCCCCAGTGAGACATCCGCATACCTAGACCATCTGTTTGCAGGAATCCAGAGACGCAGTTATATAGATAGTAGGCTGATACATCAGGGAGTACATGGTGTTCCTACCCACCCTCTCATACACTCTTTTAAGAGCAGCATAGACATAACCTGTTATTCTATAACGAGAGTGTCTTGGTTTGTTCTTAAACTCATGAATAAAGTTAAACAAGAAAAAAAAACCCACTTTTTTTAGAAGAAAACCAACTTTTTTGGGAAGAATTTTGCAGGTTTTCAGACATGGTCTCTCAGATGGTGGACTGAGCTAATGAACAGATCAACTAATCAACAGGCTGCTCTCACATGACTGTCACTTTTGTGAAATTTTTGGTGTATTTTATCTGGAATAAGTAGCATTTTAAAATTACCCTTTTTCATAAAGACGGATTTTTTTTTTCCTATTAAATCTTTGTTCCCACTTCTTCTGCACTATAAGCTCTTCGGGAATGAATTTCTATTTTAGTGCCTTCCTGTACAACACCTTGTCTGATATAGACCAGAGTGTGCTCTACCCTGTGAATAAACAGCCTCTGGGGAGAGATATCAGATGAGTAAATTTGAAAGCATTTAAGTCAACATATTATAAATATTCAACACCATACAACTTATTGCCAAGGTGCAGATAAGAATCTTCTTTCCTTTCCAGCACACTAAGGAATGAAGAGTCTCCACTGTGGAGAATTTATTCCAAACTTCATCTTGCTCGTATGTTTGCACACAGACCACTGCTATAGTACATGGTTTGGAGAAAATCTTTCTGTTCTGCATAGCACCCTCCTGTAGAAGAAAGCCCTAATCAGAGCATCTGATGACTTGATCTTAAAGATCAGCTGTCTGTCAGGATTCATTTGAGGAGAATTATTGTACATGTTAAAGTAGGTAGTGAAAGCTAAGGACTTATGAAATCTCAGCCAAAATGAATTCATCCTATATGGTCCGACAGCCTGGGATACAGAAAGATCCAGTCTGTGCCAGGCACAACCTCTCAGCTGCTTTTTAATTGAATCTTGTCTTATACTGTCAGGTCCCTTATCAAATCTCTCAGACTCCTTGTTCTTTTCCAGCATAAGAACCTTGTGTTGATATAAAGTGAAGAACCAGACTGCCTTCTCGCAACCTGTACCACCTTCACACTCGCCTCCTTCTTTGCAGTTGAAAGAGATAAAAAGGGACTGGCTTACATGCACACTGGAATGATGTCACTTTCTGGGCATGTCTTTTACCTTTCCCATGTGTGCAGGAGGAAGTTTTCTTTGGAGCCAGTAAAACATGGAGGAAATCCAACATTTTAATGCCATCTACTGCACTTTAAACCTCCTCCTCTCCTACTCTGCTGCACACTCAGGACAACATTTTGCACACAGTTCAACCTAAGGCCCCAGCACAGCAAAATTCTGAAGCAAGAAGTTGGCTATAAGTATACAACTGCTGTCACTAGAGCTGAATAAATCCAGGCTTCAGCACCTCACTAAACATGTGATTAGAAAATTGGAAATACAATTAAGTATGCACCAAAATTATTCTCAGGTCTAGGATGTAAATAAAATTAGAAATTAAAAATCGAAACCCAAAAAACCCCAAAGTAAGACCACCCTATGAAACTACAACATTTCTATGTCCACAAGAAATTTATTTAGGCATTTCATGCCCTAAAACCAGGAAGAACACACCACCAGTAAGAATCACCATCCTGCATAGTTGCACAAGAAATAAACACCTCACTCTTGCTTACGTTGTACGGTGCATTGCCATTCATCAAAAGAAAAATCGCAAGTCTAAAGGAGCGTGCCACAGAGAGATTTTGCATACTTGTTCCAGAATGTTTCTCTTTAATAACATATTCCTTGAGGCAGCTCTTTTCTTTATAGCTGTGCATGCCTTCACACACAGGAATTTTCTTTATTTCAGGATTTGCCATCTCCACTGGCAAGAGATCTCAGCAACGGTTCAGTTTCTCAGCCAAAAGATTATCATTCAGGGTAATTCTGAACAGTGTTTGGATATCTACTTTTGACATTTCTCACAATATCATAGCCATGAATTATGGTAGGGGCAGCATGATCCCATATTGAACTTTCATGTCAGAGTGGAATCTTTCCTGGGAAAATACCAGACTACACTGCATCCAGAGGAGTTTTTCACATTTTCACCCCACATACATCGATATTTTATGTATAATACTTCAACATGTTTTCCCTAATTTCACCCTCTCCCTCTTAACTTTATTGCTGTTGCTTTATAACAAATAATTCTTTCATTTTGTAGTGAGTGTTGGTTATTTTGGTTCTCACCAAGTCAGCCACTGCACCTCTTCCCCTTTGGCGCAGTCCTTGCAGAACTGAACTATAATCCTTGGTTCAAAGCTGTCCTCGACTTGTGCTCTCTGTAGTCCAATGATCTGGACCAATGGGCCGTTTCAAGCCTCGTAACCCAGACTACATAATTTTAGTGACCTTTGAACTTTTCACAGGTTGACTACATGTTTATCCTAATGAAACACTTGTAAGGAAAGGCTCTAGCAAGACACAGTCTTACCAGGTTTGTTTTCTTCTAAGAAACCTGTTCTTCCTGTGCTGCACATACTGGTCACATATACCCACAGCTTCAAAGTACAGTCTTATGGAATGTGAAATAAAACTGAAAAAAAGGATGAATTATTTTGTTTCCACCATATTTTATCTCAAATTCTTGTCAACTTTTGATATACTACTCTCTCTAACGTTTATTCTGTTGAACACAGTAATGATATTGTAACTATTTAATAACCAGCTTCAGGTACATTGTAAGTAATATACAGAATGAACATTATGATAATTACTAATTTCACTATTAGTCATCTTGCTTCTAGGGAACAGTAAGAATATTCTTTTCAGGTTCTCATATTGCAACATATAGCATTATAAGTGTTTCTCTTTTTTTCTGAATTGATGTAGGAATACACTATAGATGTATTTTTCCGTCAAAGCTGGAAAGATGAGAGATTAAAATTCAAAGGACCTATGACTGTTCTCCGGTTAAATAATTTAATGGCCAGCAAAATTTGGACACCTGATACCTTTTTTCACAATGGAAAGAAGTCAGTGGCCCATAACATGACGATGCCAAATAAACTATTACGAATTACAGAGGATGGGACATTACTATATACAATGAGGTGAGCCCTAAAATCTTATATCCTTCATTTAGTTTGACAATTTAACTTGTTACAGCATAACTTTCCAAACAGGAAACAGGTTCCTTTTTGAGAATAATTTGATTCCTGCTTAATAATTATTTTCACAACAGGCCATGGAGTGATGGACAAACAGACATTTGCAGTGTTTTGGTTTGTTTTGTTTTTCCCCTCCTGCTGTGCTACCTTTACGCTCCCTGGATGCATCCTAATGCTTGATTTTAAAAATAGACTTATAGTATTAGCAATCCTTAATTTGGAGTTGCTTTCAAGGATTCCATCAGCAAAGTATAATAAAGCCTGAAAGTTAAATACAATCTAGCCTACTAGATTATAGGATCTTCAGATCCTATAGAAAGCAGATTCTAAGAACTGGCAGATGCACACAGAATTCATTGCCTATTCTTCACATTTCTTGTGCTTGGAAATACAGAGCATGACGGTCTAAAGAGAAATATTTCTTATTTCATTAATAAAACCAAAAACAATTAACTAAAGCATTTGGAAAGTTAGGAGAAAAAATTATTTTTGTGCTGACACCACTTTTACTGGAAATGTGTTATGCTCTTCAGTTGTCAGCAGAGGAGTTAGATAAAACCTTTTGAAATAATGATGATACAGAGTCATGGAAATGTTCTGGAGTAAAAGAATGCAAATTAAACAATGAAAAAAAAAGGTATGTTGTCTTTACAGAACTACACATCCTCTATTTACATCTCCCATGGAATCGAACAAGGTATAAAGTGATTCTATTGACTCAAAGTCAAGATGGATATGTTAGTATGTAGGTGAACACTGAGTTTTCTTTTAACAATTTGAAGATGTTCTTAAAAGCAGTACAAGTATTTAGAGAAAACAAAGTCTGGAGGCTTTAGGTAGTCTGTCAAGTGTGTTCAGATTATTCTGCAACATCTTTCAAGACTGCCTAGGCTGGGGTAGTATCTGCTTGGCTGGTAGTTATACAAGTCCAGTCAATTTTTTCTTGTCTTCCTAAATGCTTGGCTGTTAGGGATTTAAATCCACAAGAACACTATCTTGGCAGCACATTGTTCACTTATATCTCTTTTTTTGACCATAACCATTTCTATTTGCTCACCTTTGCAAGCTCCTTAATGGAATCTTCTGCCTAGTATTCAAGTATTATTGTTCATTCCTTGCTGATGTCTGGTATGTGACTGTTTCTGGTTTATTTAATCTCTTTTATTAAGAAACATGTTTGCACTCAAGCTGATAGCAAAAAAATTATTTCGGCAAATGTCTGAGCATCCAGAATGGGCCAATTTAATGTTGGCAGCAAGGAAGCAATTCCAGTTTCTAAAAGATTTTAATCCTCATGCCAAGTCAGAAGTCCGAGCATGTTCCTACTGTACGTGGCAGAGGGGCTGAGCTGGTCTCACTGCTGCATAGACACAGGCCCCCCAGCCCGACAATTCGAGTCCCATTCTAGCTGCTAATTAATCATATAACAGATATTATACTATGCTTATTCTATGTGTCTTAGTAGAAGTCTATTCGCTATTTCTTTGAAACCAGAATAAATGTGTCCTTTTGCTCGTTAATCCATTATAGATTGACTGTGAGAGCAGAATGCCCAATGCATTTAGAAGACTTTCCTATGGATGCACATGCTTGCCCCTTGAAATTTGGAAGCTGTAAGTTTATTTCGACTAGAGGTTTCTCCCTTTTTAGGCTACTTTACAAGAGTATTTTGCAACTGAGAAAACCTCAATGTTTTAATCTTGTGTATTTTTCACTTTTTATTGCAGGCTTGTATTTTTATTCATATATATATATTTATACTTAATATAATGGACCTCTTTCTATGTGTTTTAATATCCTTCGATATCATGCCTGGACATTCACAAAAGAGAAAAATTACAGTGCTCCAAACACCTAGAAAAGTAGCTTGTCACATAAAAAATGCTGTTAGTCTTATAGTTGCTTTATTTTGTTAAAAGCCAAAATCAATGTTAGAGGAAAAATAAAATAGACCATAGATCAATGAATTGATTTGGGTGAAAATGATTCCCCTACCATAGTTTTGGCCCGTTTAGAAAAAAATTTTGCCTAAGATTATGAAATATTCATATTACAATCACGCAACATTTCTGGAAGTGGAAAATCTGACAAATCTCCAAATGGAGTCCTACACTTGCAGCATTTGTAACCTTCTATTAGGGAACATACTGGACAAAATGTGACATAATTTAAATCAGTGTAATAAATGACAAAGCTTTCTGTAAGCTGAAATTTTTCCCCAAAATTTTCATTTGAATAATAACCAACCTGACACTGATACTTTTAAGCTTAGCTAAACATATATTTAATTTTTAAAAAATACTATCTCCCCCCTTCAACTCTTTAAGTAAAAAAAAAAAAAAAAAAAAAAAAAAAAGCTGTTTTACTCTGGTTGGTTCAACACAAACAAGGAAGACAAAAATGTGTGAAAGACGTAATCGTGTACAAATTGTTTCCTCAATGGGTATTTTTTTCTAGTAGAAATGGGTCGTTTCACTGATAATGGGTACTTAGTGGCTTGATCTATTTTAGAAGTCAAACAGAACACTCAATTCATTCTTCACATGTTACCAGGCAGGGTGATAATTTACTTTGGGCTGAATAGCTCTGTGTTTACCATGAGAAAGGACTGATGTTTTGTCTTTAAAGAGCTACTGGATTTAGAGAACAAAAAGCTCATACAAACTTGGAGCATAACTGACAAGAACAGTTTACTTCTTGAATGTTACGCTTTCTTACCGCACTTCCAGTAAATATTTCCAAATCTCCTGGGAACCAGAAGGGCATGGGGGCAAAGCCTGACTCCCGCTAAACACAGAGCAATCGGTGCGATGGGTTCTTGATTGATAACGTGGGATCTGGGCACCTGAGATCCAGTCAGGGAGTCAGGAGTGCTTGCAGGACCGAATTTCTTTGGAAATGCACACTGAAGTGTTTCTGCAGACTGCATGCTGCATCTGGGAGGTGGGAAGATGGCTAATCATACATAAAACCTGCTAATGCAACATGAAACCATCAACAGTTTTTCAACAAATGTGAACTACTAGACTGAATGTTTATAGACTTGGTAAGACACCTGTCACCACATCTGAGCATCCCCAAGCCACAGCCTGAACACACTCCTGAGTCTGGAAAATAGTTCCCATCTTTTTCCTACATGGAATTATTTCTGGCCCAGTGTGTCCCAGATTACTGTGTTCTTGGTTCACGTGGTGCACGGCTTTACAGATTGCTAAGGATCTTACCTTGACTAAATCACTAAGAGACGCAGAAATTATGAATGAAAAGGGATAGCTAATAAGGATTTGAATAGAACTGCAGAACCACACCACAAAGTAAAAACAAGATGGCAAAAAGATGTGCAAGTCTATCTGCATATCTTTTGTATTTAAATTTATTTCCTTTTTATCACGCAAATATTTTTATCATAATATACATAATTTTCCTAGGTGAACAAAAAAATTCAGTAATATTTCTGATTGAAATACTATTTCTTGCGCTAAAGTCAGAGGCCATAACTGGCATTCCAAGCTCAGAGTGCAGGTATGATCTGCTATGCTTTACAGGCTATTTTCATTTTTTGTTTTGAACACTAACTGGCTGTCATGCCAGGTATCCTAAGCAGTACCCAGCAAAACAAGTGACGCCAAATGCTAGGAAGGGCCATAAGACAAAATCAAGGAGTTTTCAGGGAAACTTTGCCTTTCCCTGCTAAATTCAGGTGAGCTTCTAGTCTGAGATCCTCATGAGAAGGAGTTCCTTCTGTAACATAGCTTTACTGCAAATATTGCATGGGGAATTAACTGTTCAGAATAGGGTCTTAAAGCTGGACCTCTCACCTCCTTATCATCAGATTATATGTCATAGTCATCAAGTTATAGAACATTTCTTTCAATATTTAGTTATTGAAATATCTCCCACACAACAAATGGCTGGACCCAAGCAACATATGAAAACAAGACTCACCATTGTACACTGAGAAACAAACAAACAAACAAAAGCCACAAGCCCCACACATACCCCAAACAAAACACATCACACCAAAAAGAAAGTAACAAACAAACAAAACCCAAAAAACTCCAAACAACAAAAACAAACAAAAAATACCCCCAAACAACCACCCACAGAGTTCTTATACTTAATTGCCATTTTTTCATTAGAAATCATATTCAAATACATTTGTGACACTTCTGTCAACCAACTAAAACAATTCACTACCATCATCTTAATGGACCAAAAAAAAAATACTGAAAAAGACCTCTAATTGTCATGAAAGCCATGCTTTAAGTGCAGACTGTAATATTACACTTAGTAGCTCCCCAAGGTAGTGTTTGCCCAGCTTGCTTTGTTTTAAATAAAACTGGATAAGAGTTTTTCCATGCCCTCCACTGTTACTCATCACTTGTTGGAGCTGGATCCAGAAAAGCCTCATATGGAGGGAGTTGCACATCACCTATGGACTCTGTCTGTTCTGTAGAGGCCAATGAATATTTGACCCAGCTCCAAGGCTAAACTGATTTGCCAAAATAAGAGCTTAAGCTAGAGGTTATTCAATGCAAATTCAATGTGACAAATGCTGAAGAGATTCTGGAACAACAAAACGCCATATGTTGGCAAAACAAAATCAGAAAGGCAGATGCTCTCCTCAACTCTGACCACCAAAATCTAATTGTCCGTTTCAAACTGAGGCCACTCTGGAAAGCAGCAGTGATAGGAACAAAAGGCTGCATTGCTACTTATGCTATATCTGAATTGGAAGCTGAGGATGGAAGCTAAACAGAATACTGGATCTGGCATTTACAGAGCAGGGTGAGCTCATTTCCAGCACTGATGAGTGGGCTTCCTTCCCCCAACCCAATGCAGCGGTTCACAGCAGCGCAGGAAATGAGTCTCTCTCTTCCAAACTACTCTCATGCTCCAGAACAAGTAAAACGCTTGAAAATTAATATTAATTATTGCCAGCCCTTCTTTATGTGACTAGACTGGCAAGTCAATTCTTGTACTTACTGTGGCCTTTGTTTTTAAGGTCAGAATTTTTAAGACATAGATTTGCATTTCCCCTTCATTCTGAGAAGCCACGTATATGTTATGGTGCTTTGGGAATATGAAGTCTGAGGGTAAAAGCAGCCTTACGCTTCAATAAAGCAGGATCAAATGCCAGGCAATTAATTTACCAGTGCACTCCATCCAACACCATCTCTTCAATTACTGTTATCTCATACATTGCTAAGATAAAATTACTAACTCATAAATGAGGTCAAGTGATTTAGATTCCTCCTTGTCCTTTCCTGCTTGCCAGTCCTGAAAAAAGGGAATATGTCATCCTGTTGGTGGGAGTCTAGTGTCATTTTTAGATGCCCTAAGATGTCCCATCTGGCTTCCAGCTGTCTTTGCTGGGTGCAAGGTTTCCGTAGGTTCTGATCACACATTCAGTCCCATATGTGTCTTGGATACTCTTAGATATGAAGAATGACACTAGATGTTTCTATGCAGACAACTAACTCCCACCCTAACTGCTCAGAGCAAGAGCTGTCAGACTCTAGACTACGCAAAATGACAGAAGAACTTTACAACAGGACTGAAACTAAACATATATATAGTTTGATTTCTGAAATAACATAAATAACATTTTAATAACAGCACAAACCACCTGGATAGCATATGTAGTATGCTACTGAATTATCTGTATAACATACTAGACTCCTTGGGTTTAAGAGCCTCCAGTGGTTTTATTTTGCTTTGTTCAAGACTCAGATACGAACTTGAGCGTGAGCATTTCCCAGAAGTAATCAAAGCAAAACCACCAGATTTTGATTTAAACTCACTCGAGCCTAGGCAGCCTCAGAAATGTCTGCTATGCCTGTTACACAGCAAAGGCAGTGCGAGGGGGAGGTAACCAAATGGAGAGCTCGAGCCAAGATCGCTGAAGCCACTCTGAGGGCTTGTTTTCTTACAGTGGCCCAGACAACACCACACTATGACAAATTGAAAATAGTGGGGCTCATCTTTCTTGATAACAGTTAGAAGACAGAAAAATAGTTGAGTCCTTGCATGCCCATGAAACTTCACGTCTCACTCTCACTTCCAGTTACTCAGATTTTACATAGGTAGGAATGATGTAAGGGAGAAAGAGATTTTCATGCCATTGAGGATCAAGCTTAATCCAGCCCCATAGTAGATATTTAGCTAATCATTGCATCGATAGACCTATAAAATCAGTTATATTTCCCATAGATTAAAAAGTTCCAGTAAGCTAGTTGTGGGTTTCTACAGGTAAATAAAGAGAATTTAACGTTCAAATTACTGCTGAAAATATTTTTCTGATAAAGCTATATGGCAACAGAAGGTGCAAAGCTGAAATGAAATGTATTTCTTTTAAATTAGATGCTTATACCAGAGCAGAGGTTGTGTATGAATGGACACGGGAACCAGCACGGTCAGTGGTTGTGGCTGAAGACGGCTCTCGATTGAACCAATATGATCTGCTTGGACAAACTGTGGACTCTGGAATTGTACAGTCTAGTACAGGTCTGTGAAAGAGGCTTTTGGGGAAGGGTCATATTTAACTGCCAAAACGTAATTTAGAGCAGGAGGAAAAATATAAAGACTAAAGAGTGAGAGAGGTATCTTGTAATATGTTTTCCTAATCTGAAGCTCATATGACTCTGAAAATATAACATATCCTGGGATTACTTTCTTACTACAACTGCTGGTTAAAATATTTGAACAATTAAAAATCCCCCTATAGTGACAGATCTACCCGGAGAAAAACAGTAATTTACAATGTAAAGAAGCGCTCCTCACATCTTTATTGTATTATCTGCTTATTATATAAGTGTAAAAAATAGTATAAGAATATGAATCCTCAAAGATCATATTTCTGGAAGCAGTGAAGTTGCTAAAAGCAAGCATATAGTTTCTCAAGGAGGTATTCAGAGAGTGAAAAAAATATTGTCATCAAATGAAAAGCCTTCTGGAATATCCAAACAGGATTTAGGTGTCTTAATGTTAGCATCAGCTTTAGCTTCAAAACTGTTAACAAGACACAGAAATATAGCCGACATTTGTAGTGTTATATACCTGTAACCTTGAAGCTTGCTAAGCTTTGCTTTTTCACTTTGCAGTGTTTGTTTCTTGATTTTTTTTTTTTCCCCCAATTAATTTGGAAGGGGCACAAAGACCTAAATACAGTGATAAACTGAGCATTAGGCATGAACAAACACTGAAAGGGTTGACTACACTGTTCAATGGATCAAAAGAAGCACAACATTAGAAGAAGTTATATTGCTTTGAATGCACTCGATGTTGTGACCGAACTAGAGAAGTACACTTATACCTGCACAAACCAAACTTTCTCGTGTGTCATTCATAAAGTCAGTGAATATTTACAGAAAAGTAAGTCAAGGCGAACCCTAATTTGTGACGGAATTTTCTATTTAGCTTACCAAAATGTATTCATACACTCTATTAAGCCAAAAAAATTTTTCACAGTCAAAGGTTCCTAGTGGACTAATATCCAGGTTACTTCTTGGAAGTTTCTGTTCAGTTGATGTAATGACAAAAGAAGTAAGCAGAATGGGAGTAATAAGGACTTTGTATAAGAACAGTATCAACACAACTGCTCCTATAGATTCACTGCTTCCATTATTGAGCACGGACACATGCATCAGACAAAAGAAAAGCAGAGAACTCTTGGCCTGGCCACAGCTAGAAATGTTGCCATTGACTTTTGTGGAGCCTGTAATTCATCCCAGCTGCCCTTTGCTGAAAAGTCAATAGGATTTGTAAGGAACTGCAAGGATCTCGGGCTCTTTGCTCTTTCTGTTCTGAAGCTACTGACTCAGAGGGACCTCGGCAGGCTGTGTGCCTGCCCCTTGGCACTCAGCAGCAATTCTCTGCTTGCCTTATAAGGGCAGCAGGATAGTCAGAAGAGGCTCACAAGTCTGGGAACATAGCTAAACCAAATAGATAACACCAGATATAGTTCAGGGTCATTAGACAGTAATGTGAAAAGCAACCTATAAATTGTTAAGAAAGGCAGATTATAAATTTTTAAACAGAACTTAAGGCAAACATAAGTGTAAAAGTTCTCCATACATTTCCATGAAGAAACAAAAAGATATTTGTTTTGCTCATGACATTTCATAGGTTTGAATTTTGCCTCCTTTTTTTACCTGAAGAAAATCTTCACCATGCCTATCTATAAAGCTAGATGCCCTATAACTAAGATTTGCTGAAATAAAGATGGTATTGTCTAGATGCAGAAAAAAAAAAAAACCCACCAAGAACTAAATACAATGGTTATTAAAACTAAAAATAAGCCCATTGAAGAATCTCTTAAGTACCAAATTTGCAATCCTCTTTAGTCACTACTTGATAAGAATATACAGTGGTAGAAGAAACACATTTATTGCTTGCAAATTCAATGTCTCGAGGAAAAATTCTCCTTGATTTACTTCAGAAAGACAAATGCTTTGCCTTCCACAAAATAATGGTGGGAATCAGGTGGTGATCCCCATTCAGGTGGGTGGGCAGCTAGTCTCAACAGAATCCTCCAGCACATCTTTGTTCTCTGATCATGTCTAAGATCTGACATATGTAAGGAAAACTATGAAATCCCTTTTCTGCTTTCATAGTTGTGGATGATGGCTCATCTGGCAAAAAGGTAAAAGGAATTGAAAACAATCTTCTCTTAAAAGTTCTCAGCACCTTTATTTGGCAAGAAAATTAAGCTCTAATGCTGCTGATTCTGTGGATCATTAGAGGAATCTACAACATCTTGGGCAATTTTAAGTTGATATTTGGAGTTGTCTGGAATTCTAGACATACATTTTCCAGGACTTTGGGTGTAACTGGGTTACTCTAAACATTCTCAAACCTATTAAATGACTTTGTGAATCCCTAGTCAATGCGAGCTTGCAGTTATTCATCTATGCTGGCAATGGAATGTGCAGGTACTAAAGACTTAAAAATAGTATTCAGTAAACAAATAATAATTATTCTTGCTGCTGTTTTGCTTAAGCAGAGAGTCATCCATTTTTAACTTGTATGAAAGATCCCTGTCACTCTCCAACTACTAACTCATATTGACACAGAAAGAGTTTAAAATGATCTTTTTTGTAAGCACCTTAACAGATGCTTAAAGAGCTCATTTAAGTTTCTATTTCCATAGAATTATTTTGCCACCTTGAAAACATTGCTTTACACTGAAAAATCATCAGGATTTATACTCACAATGGAACTTTTTTTAATTTTTATTTTTTTCCTGATGATCCGTAAATCTACTGAGAGGATGCTGTTTGTAAGAGTTTTTCTATTGGGTTACATGGCATAAGTAGTAAATGACAAATACTTTGTTTTAAATTGATGGCAAGGAATGCCTTAATTCCTCCCTGCAGTGATAGGAAAAGTATAGTCCCTACCTCAAACCTTGTGTCTGATGCAATGCACATTAATTTTAGGTACTCACCTAATAAACTGGGTTTATTACAAATAGTTAATGGAACTGAGTAATAGGTTTGATGTGACTTTAGTGAATTATCAACTATTGTCTTCTAAGAGCACAGGTTAGTTTACACCACCTGAACATTTGACCCAATGATTCTGATACACGTAGAATTAAGGACTGGAATAAAAACTGCAGCTACAAGAAGTGCTGAGCACAGGAACAAATTCTTCCAGAGCACTGGAAGTATTCAAATGTGGACAATCATTTGAAACATTAAGTTAATATAGATGAAGGAGTTGTGTGACCACTTTTTAAAAACTTCATATTATATAATACACATAAACTAATTTAAACTTCATGGAACAAATAAAATGAAAAACAAAGGTATCTGCTCGTCAGTTATTTGTAGAAGTCTTCCAAGAATTCCAAGGAAGCTAAGAAAAAATACCTTTATTTCTAACTTCTTTGGATAAGAGAAAAGAAGAGAACGTAAGTGCATAAGCTACAACTTGTGAAAGCCTAATAATCAGACACTACGAATACAGGAAATACATAGTGTTTCAAAGAGATGGACCCAATTTTAAATCACTATATCTTCAAAATAGGGTCCACCTTTTCAAAACGCTCTGTATTTTGCTCAAGAGCTATTTGAAGGTTTAGCTTGTAGGGAATTTTATGGCTGAATTACAAACCTTTGAAAACAAAATTACAGCATAATTGCTGGGAAGCTAGACAGTGGTCGGTCAGCAGCTGCCACGAATGTGGTTATGCTTTTCTACTCAAGAAAGCCATAAAACATGGGAAGCTAAAGATTCAGTAAATAATGGAGTACTTTCAAGTACTGCATTTATTTAAATATATCTTGGAGATCTACTATCTTCTAAATCGGTGCAGTCCATTGGTACTTTGCAGACCTAAATACATGTTTTGTCTTGTAACTGAACTGCAGGCTTTCTTCTAGGCCTATGCTTTGCCTGATTTACTCCTCGTGGCATTACCTTTAGCTGACTTCTAGCTCAGGCCTGCTGCAATGCTCAACGAATGAGAGTAATCCCTGTCTTTTTAATTGCCTTTATGCTTTGCATCTTGTTCTCATTTTCCAGAGGTTAAAAATACTTTGATAATTTAAACAGCTAAATAAAGCTTCAGACTACAGTGTCATGTTCACTCTATATTCTTAGCTTGCCATCTACAATCACTGAATTAGTTCTGACATACTGTTGTGAGCATTCTGTATCTGATTGCATTAGAATAGCTTCCTACGTGATATTTTAGTAGATAAAATTAAATTATTGGCTCTTCTAGCCAAGGCTGGCACCCTTCATGAGATCATAGTCTCCGGTACAGATGAAAAGAAGGTTGTTTCAGGGAAGGTTAAAGAAAGGTGGGCAAAATTCAAGCAATAATGCCCACTATAGTACTTCTGCCAGTCCTGTTTTTGAAATAAAACTTTCCTTGTAGAACCTTTCCTTTACCTCTCAATTCATAATTGATTCTCTTTTCCCCCTTTGCTACTGTCTTTTATATCAAAACATACCAGGAATATTGTCACATTTTATTTATAAGCTTTCCTCAGGGTTATACATTGAACTAGGTTGTTCAAATGAATGTTCTTCTAGACTCTGAATTAAAGAAAAGGGCATTTGACATGCTTGGTGCATAAGCAGTCAATGTCTAGACATGGTTTTTCAATCCAATTTAAGTTTTCCTGGACAAGACCAAATTTCTCTTTCTAACTGCCTACATTTTAAAATAGCATAACAGTAATTTCACATGTCATCTCTCATCTAGACAGAGGTTTCCATCCAGTTACATGTCTACTTGTCTCTTTCCTAAGATAGTGTTTATTGCATAATAAGAAAAATCAATCTACTCCAAAAAAAAAAAAAGTCACAACAATAGGTTTTTCAATCTTTTGAGAGTATACTGTTTTTCAAAATCTATTTTCAATGCTGTAAATAATGATCTGAAAACAAGGCATTATTTGCTGTGCTCTGGCAGGTAGGATTTATAGAGTTACATAAACACTTAAGATTCCTTTCAATTGCAATTAGAATATCCAGCTCATATGCTTTTGTAGCACTCAAAAAGTGAGCACCAGTGAAAATATTCTGTGTTATTCTTGCATTGTCCATTTACTTCAGGAGAGAACAATCATTTAGTAAAGTCCTGAATTAGCAGAACAGGGACACTTAATCTTCAGAGCACATAAAGCACAGACAGGGGTAATGCAGACGCAATCACATCAACAATTACATCTTAATCCTGGCCTGACTGAAACACTTCTGAACGCCTGTCTTGATTCAGTTTTTACACGATGTTTACATGTGTATATTATGGTGGGTTTCCATCTTCTAATAGAAAAAGACCTTTCACAAGAGCCACCAGATAATGCAAACTTTCATTCACTAGTCAACATAGATGAGAAGATGTAAATTTAATTAGCATTTCCCAGAACTGTCTAGTTTTGTATTATTAGTGGAACTTCAGAACCTGTGCTATTAAATGGTTCTTTTAGAGCTGACCCAAGTTGATCTGAGGACTTACTTTTTTTTTTTTTTTTTTTTTTTACAACAGAGGTAAATATAATTTAAAAAAAAAAAAAAAAAACCACCTCCCTAGAAAGCCCTCTAATTTGTAATTTATAAAAGTTTTAATGCTCCTGTTTTTCTTGGTTTTAGGGGAATATGTTGTTATGACTACACATTTTCATTTGAAGAGAAAGATTGGTTACTTTGTCATCCAGACTTATCTACCATGCATCATGACAGTGATACTGTCACAGGTGTCCTTCTGGCTTAACAGAGAATCTGTTCCAGCAAGAACTGTATTTGGTAAGCAAGACCGACAACCTCCTCAGCAATCATAAGCCAAATAGATTTAAGCAATTTTATAGTAAAACTAGTCATGCGCAACACGACATTGGAGAACAGCACGAGCCTGGACATCATGCAGTACACACTAGTTAACATGTTTCATTGCAAACATGTAGCAGAAACTGATTTAAGGTCCAAAGATTTTAAACTGTTCATAAAAAGAGACCTGAAAACATCTTAAGCAATCTATTACAGTTTGACTTTTCCAAAACAATAAGTATAGGAATAAAACATTTCTGACAATGGCAATGATGTTCGTGGTGGGAATTGTCAAAAAGGTTTTAATCAATGGGTGTTGGTCATTTGACATCCTTAGGTCCTTTGAAAATTTTTGTCTTAAAAATCTTTTTCATCATTTTTTGCAGGCTGCTGCTAAAGATGTCCTGTTTAAATCAGTGACAATTTATTGTGCTTACAATAGTGAATAGATGCACTCAACAAATGCAATAAGAAGGCAATCTGTTTATACAGTTGGTCCCTAGCGTTTCAACCACTGCTTGCAAATGCCTATCTTAAAATTAGAAACAAACAACTAGCATATTCTTTGGAGATATTAATCCAAGTCAAGTGCATTAAAAAAAAAAAAAACCCAACAAATCTACAGTTAGGGAAAATAGAACATTAGATTTCTGCTATGTGACCTATCTTTTTGTGATGTTCAGGCAGAATAACACACAGCCCAGTTGACTTTTACACTAGTTCCCCTGCCTCAGGGCACGGCTGGGGCAGGACACCATGGGCCATCCTGCTTTGCCAAAAATAATTTACCCATTTGGACTAGACACAGCAAAGCCAGAGAGCCACAAAGCCTGATGTTGAGAAACACAGACTCTAAAGCTCTTGTTCAACAAGAGCTATATTTATTGACCTTTTCTGCCACTCTTCATGGCTGTGCTTTAGTTTCCCAGTGCCTCTGGAAATCAATCGCAACTTGCATAGCCTTAGACCTCATGAACCAAGTAGAGGCTTTCTGTTAATATACAAATGTGAATTTACAGGAGAATGGTTTAAACCACACTATAATTAAATTAGATTTACATAATATTGTTTACATTAAGATCTAAAATTAGTTCTGAATTTTTATCATCAACTCCACTGAGAATTAACCTGGGCCTGTTATGGGCTGCTGTAGTCAAAGCTATTGAAATTTTAGATGGTTTACATCTTTGTGAACATGCCATTTAAAAAGAAATGTCAGATGATCAGTTTGAAATGCTATACATTTTCCCTAGGTGGAGAACAAAATTTCCTAGTCTCATAATGAATAATACATAATACTGCATGATATTCAAGCTGCTACCTTCACAGGCTCAAAACCCCACACGTTTCCTTTTAGAATGCAGTTATTTACTAAATAGTCTTTTGTTTACTGCATTATTATGTATCAAGATAGCTTTTTCATTGCTTCATGGCAATGTTTCGGAAAATTTTGCATGAATGTATATACATACAGAAGCACAACTTACATCTTTTAGTCCACTCAGTACCACAGATAATAAAAATCAGAAATCCTGTTTTGCTACTATACAAGAGAAACAAACTCACTAGTAATGAGTCAAAGACAAAATTAGGCTGTCTCTCAGGGAAGAGAAATTGCTTCGTCATTAGGCACTAATAATGCAATCTCTTCACACCAGCATGTAAATAAATTGTTCATTATTTGGCCTATTTTAGACCACTGCACTTTTTTACTAACACAGTGCAGCAAAGATGAACTCGCAAGACACATTCAATACATGACATTGCAGTTGTCAAGGTAACTTGTGGACATGTGATTTGATGTAAGTGTCCTGCACTTGCAGATTTCTTTTTTTACAAGCAGCTGCAAGCAGTGTGAGTTCAGTACAGTCCTGCTTGGTCTCTATGGCCAGTTAAGGGAAAAGGTTCATCAGCAGTGAGAAGCTCTGATATCACAAATGCAAATTACATTATCATTGCTCTTGCATAAATTATTTGCTATTTTCAGGGCATCAGTGAATAAAGGGACAGACAGAACCATCAATTCAAAGAAATGTAATATCACACAAAGCTTAGTGCATTTGAGTACACAGTTGAAGGGGCACATAACAAATAAGCTGAATGAAAACAAGTCTTTTTGTTTTCTGCTAAACAGCTTTGAACTGTTGCAAGAAAAAACTGAAAATGTTAAATTGTTACATCTGTAGGACAATTTGCAGGGCATGAACAAGGAACAGCAGCAGCAATTCTCACAATGCCAGGAAGCTTAAAGTAACATCTAGTCCACAACTCAAAATATTATTTCCATTTCACCTTTAAACACATTCTACTACAAAAATGTCAAAGAATAAAGGTATAAAAGATGCTTTTAAGATCCTGCAACTTCCATAGAACTTGAAATCTGCTATCCTCAAATAGCAACTGAACTTAGTTGGGGAAGTTTGTAAGAATTAGGGCGGGGAGAGACTTTCCCATCTATTTTAACAGTTGAGAAGTGAAGCACAAAATACAGCCACTAATCCAAAGACACAAAAACTGTTTGCTTGTTTGCTTTGCAGGAGTGACAACTGTCCTGACAATGACCACTCTGAGCATCAGTGCGAGGAATTCGCTCCCCAAGGTGGCCTACGCCACTGCCATGGATTGGTTTATAGCCGTGTGCTACGCCTTTGTGTTTTCTGCGCTCATCGAGTTTGCAACAGTGAATTACTTCACAAAGAGAGGCTACGCATGGGATGGCAAAAGCGTAGTACCTGAAAAGGTAATGTCGCTTAATATCTGTCCAAGCAGGTCATACTATGCCATGCTTGGTCACTATGTGCGTTTTTTTAGTCCATTAGAAATTCTTGTTATTTAGAGTAGTAAGTAATTACTCCAAAAGAGTTTCTTCATGTGTTTGCACACAGCATTTCTACACATAAACAGTAATTACTTAGACACAGAGTACCTAAATACTACTTCTGACATACTGGATGATATTTAATGCTATTAATAATTAAAAAATTTTACAGAGATTTTGACTTGTGCATCTGAGCGGAAAGACGACAAATTAATTTTCTAGTGTTTGAGGAAAAGAAAGTGTGGATGCCCCAGTATAAACATAGGAAAAAATTATTGTGGCTACTGTATCTGATAGTTTCCAAAGTATATTGCTCCCCAACAGGAACTTCAGCAAGATTGCTCTATGATCATGACCAAATATACCACCACAAGACTTTTTCTTTCCTTCGCTTTGCCTCCAACCATTTCACTATTTTTAAAAATAAAAATATTATTTTTACTTCTTAGTCAACAGCAGAAATTCATTTGTTTTGGGGGAAGAACTGACAGTTGTGTTGGGAGCGTGCAGTCCTGACCCACACCTCCCTGAATGCAACAGAGACATCACAGAGTCCCTTTGCTCTGGGATCAGACCTGGTCTGTAAATCGCAGGTGCATTACAAAATTGTTGAGAATGTTTAGGGCATGAAAGAGAAAGCTTTCCATTTCCTATGAGTTATCATGTCAGCTGCTTCTGTAAAGCAGCTTTTTTTTTTTTTTTTTTTTTAAGAGAGAGAGAGAGATCTTGAAAGAGAATTTTAACTTGCCTAATTGGTCATTATGAATATTCACAGACTAGAGATTCAGCAGAACAAATATTTGGAGGAGCAGATGTTACTCATTGGTATGTGAATATGTGTATTTAATTCCGAAGTGTGTGCCTATATACAATTTTTTTTTTTTTTTGCTATTTTAGTTGCATAAGTCAGTCAGAAAACAGAAATAAATTTAGGACATATACACAATGACTACTACTACAAAAGTATTGTAGAACAAATGAATGAAGTAACAAAGCAAACCTACAGTAATGAGCTGCATGACTGCTGGTGAATATTAAGTTTTCAGTTACTGATGATACTTTCATTGAAAATAATTTGTTTTATTCTCTGGTGTGCTCCTATCTTCATGAAATCTATTGTAAAAAATAGGCTGTATTAGTGGAACAAAATCCTTAAATGTTAAATATTGCCTTGTTAATATAACCTACCTTGTAATATAGTTACTGTAATCAGCCATTTCATTTGTTTCAAATAAAATTACATTTTCAGAGAAAAAAAACAAACCCCACAACATTATAAACACAATATTTAAACATTGTTTAAAACATTGGAAGATTTATAGCTTTGCATTCCTCAACAGGTAAGGGTCTTTGTGCATCATTTGACATAAGCCAGAAAGGACGTTCCAGCCCCCAGTAGAGCGCATTATCTGCAGACGTAAGGGAAGGCAGGCAAGGCAAACTAATGGTAAACAGAGCATCACAGCGTAATAAAATTTAGAACTCTAATTAGCTGTCTTATTACTTCTTCATAAAGTTGAATTTGACATATGAAATATTAGGACCCTGACTGGTGTCAGGACTTTCTGTGGATCAGATTCCTCATGACATTTAAATCTATAGAAAGGGTCTCCTCCAAGACTTCTGTGCAGCAGTTCTGTTGCTCGCTAAAGTATCCGGCTTCATACTCAGCAAGCGTGTAACAGCCTTCTGCTCAGGAGGAAAAGAGCAGACAGACAACTAAAAAAAAAAAAAATTAAAAAAAAATCTGACATCACCTTTTTTCTTTTCTGAGTATTGTTTTCAATCTGTTTGTTCTTCCTATTGAGCAGAAATATCCTAAGACAATTTGAAGCTTTTTCTCATCTTCAAGCTAGGCTGAATATTGTCATGAAATAAAGAACATCTACATCATGGTCATTGTGTGATTCCCTTTTCTTACTAAGCAGCAGAAATTTAACATTTCAGCCTTCGCTTCCTTGCTGTGTGGGGCTCCAAGCCATCCTTCCACAAGCCTCTCCCCAGCTGCACTGATGCTTTTGCAGCTTCCATTCACATTCTCCAGGGTCTGCAGGAGACTCTCTGCTCTCTGAAACGTTCACCTTTCAAACAAGTTTTTACCAAACCCTGCCCACTGGGTGGTCTATGTAGCTATTGATCTATAGTTGATCTGTCACAAAAAGTACCATGACTACTTGAAAAAAATATTGCCTCTGTGGGACAGCTGCTTCTTGAAAACAGAGAATTATATTTGCTATCTTGGGAAATGACATAACACATCACATTTTGCTGATATTTTTGTTTCAGCCATTTTTTCCCCCTTCTAAGAGGATGAAACAGATAACATTTTCCTATTCTTTTTGTGGCAAGTACTGCCTAAAGATTTTCTAAGCTCTTGGGATTTTTTTGTTATCTGGGTTTTTTTTCTTGTAATCAGAGTAACTTGGAGCAAAGAGCTGCTTTTCTTTATACCTCCACAATGACGCACATTATCTCTCTTCTATGTTTACCCTTGTGCAGTGGCTGGAGGAAGGGTTTAGACTGCCTGCAACAGGGACAGCTGAATTCCAACTGGTAACTTCAGATGTCTACGTTTAATTTTTTTTTTCCTACATGTAGATTGCAGAATACTAGAAAACATAAGAACCTACAGGAAAAATCTAGATACACTTTCAGATCAATAAGTTCTTCTCCACTAAAAGATTTTCAGTACATTCTTGTGTTAGCAATATAGGCAGGTGGATGCAAAAATAATACAGCTGTTTAAGTCCCTGTATGTGGAATGACATTTCAGCCATTATTGATATAATTAACGTTAAGTTTCTATTCCATAATGCATATACTTTTGGTGTAAACCATTACTGAACAGAATACTGGCAGCTTTGCATTTTATTAAATAATCTACTCTTTTAGTGCATGATCACATGATTTTTTAATTGTGTATTTTTATGTATGAAGGATGTTAGAATACATCATACAGCATTATTTGTCTTAATATTGGAAAGCTACATTAAGAAATTCAGTGTCTTCTGAAGGTTTTGTCCTGGTCAAGAAGCACAGTTGATTGGTTCGTCAATATTGATTACCATTAAAGATAACTTTGTTGATCTGTGAGACTACCTATCAATAAAAGTCCTCATTATAGTTTATCCATCATCTAATTTGGTTCAACTAATACAAGAAACGTAGATGGATGACTTTTTCTTTGTCTTCACCCAAATATTTTGCATGAGGTACGTAACCTGACACTAACATCTTTCTTACAGCTTATTACAATTTGTGGCATAAATTGGATTAATTGCAAAATTTTATAGTGTTTTTTCATAACCTTATCTGTTGGGATGATAGTGCGAATAAAACATTTTCTTCTTTCTTCAGCCAAAGAAAATAAAGGATCCTCTCATTAAGAAAAACAACACGTACACAGCTGCTGCTACAAGCTATACCCCTAATATTGCAAGGGACCCTGGGCTGGCTACCATTGCTAAAAGTGCAACAATTGAGCCCAAAGAAGTTAAGCCAGAAACAAAACCTGCAGAACCCAAGAAAACTTTTAACAGCGTCAGTAAAATCGATCGACTATCAAGAATAGCCTTCCCGTTGCTTTTTGGAATCTTTAACTTAGTCTACTGGGCTACCTATTTAAACCGGGAGCCCCAGTTAAAAGCTCCAACCCCACATCAATAACCTCATTTGTTCGTATAGTTCTGTTTTGTCTTTTGCTCTGGGAATTGCTTCCTGTTTTCACATATAGTAATTCCCATTTGCTTCATTGCCTCTGTCTGAAAGAAAACACTGGTTTCTTTATTTAACAAAAGGTAAAATATAACTGTTTATTTTAAAAAGCTGTGTGAAAAAGCTATATACTTTGGAAAAGTCACTCTGAAAATGGGAGAGAAAGAGTTGTAGAGTAACGAAAAGGGAAACCATTTGTAGATAGCTTAGTACTGAGTGTCCCTAAAAGGCATTGTATATGTACGCGAAAAAGATATTTTTATTCAAAGGATTGTGGGGAGTGGGAAAATATTCTTTATGATGTTCCTGATGCACATACTACACCAAACCATTTATTCAAACACTGTTTATAATCTTTTCAAGGATGTAAAACTTTCCATTTGCTGAATGCCATAAGATATACTATTTTACTAATCCCTTTTCTCTTCTATATTCCAAACCACCTCACTTATAATATTAAATCATCTTTAAAGAACAAGGAAACCTACTCACACTAGGTACAGTTTGTCACTGTAGAGCACATAAGATCTAATAGTAACAAATGCTTTAATCTGCTGTCTTACTGCAGTCTCGTTCTGAGCATTAAGTTGTCACATTAAGTGAGCACTAGTTGTCACTAGACTAGATTTAAAACCAGTTGCACAATCAAGTGCAGATTCCAAATTCTCTCTATCAGCTGTGTAATCCAAACAATTCCTGGATGCTTTTACAGAGAGCTTTTACTCATCACTATGTTTTAAAAAATTAACAAAACAAAACAAACCACAACAAACCAACAATTTTTGCAAGCTCTAGATACATTGAATGTATTCTTTTATAAAATGATACATTAAAAAGAAGCTTTAGACTGAGATTTATGGATAGCAGAAAGACAAAATATAGTATTTAAATAATATATGTAAATATGCAGCATGAGATTGTACATTTTTTTACTTTTTTAAAGTTGTGTTCTTAAAACATTGTGTAGGATTCACCTCTTAGCTCTTAATATGTTGTTAAATGCTCAATAAAACATATTTAGAGCCTGAATAAAACAAACAAAAACAGTGGTACTGGAAAGCCTAAAAAAATAAATACACACAAAGTACTTGTAATTACTTCCATTTGTAAAGTGGATAAGTGTACAGTAGCTTGCAATTTGACAATGTCATCCAATGTATACTATTAGATTAATGGCTGGTCTGCTCAGGTCACACATAAATACTAAAGTATGGGATTATATTTGGTAGGTAAAAATGGTGAAATACTTGTGAAGACAGAAGTTCATCTGTATATTACTGCTATATTTGCTGATACATAACTGTTACAATAAGTGATGTAATATATGTAGCATTAAATACAAAAAAGTCATACATAAAAGAATGTACAGGAAAATAGATTTTATTGAGTAAACTTACTACATTTCATTTTTACTGTAGCAATATATTTGTAGGAACAATATGTAAGGGCTTTAAATACAAGATGTCCACTTTGCAGGTATTGTGCTCCCTTTAAAAAAAATCCTAGTCGGTATCATTACTGCTGATTCTTAAAAATAAAATTTCAAATAAAGATTTTTCCAAGAGATGGGAAGAATGATGGATAATTGCAAGCATCGATTAAAAAACCATAGTAAATGGCACTGAATTTCAAAACAATCCTCCATGAGCCTCCAGAGAAACAGCTTCTGAGAGCCAAATTTCATAGCTAATGTTTTCTAAACTTTCTCAAATAAATCAAAAAGTTCACGTTATCTACAAAAGGGAATAGTTAATGTTTTATTTAGAGATTTATTTTTTTTAAATAATGCTTCATTGTCTAACATTTAGTCCTGTCTAAACTTGATAAGTTATCTGATTGGATCTTATTTATAAGGGGATGTTTCATCTTCTGGTATCATGTGTAGATATATGTATAGAAAAAAAATAAACTATGGCTCTTTAACTTCTGTGTACTTGTTTATCTTGTTATTTTTGGCGTTAAACTAGTGTGTTAATTTAGGGCATTTTCTCTTTCTAGCACTTCATAGCTACCTTTTGGTCTGCATTTTGCACATTAGATGTGAATTACTTAACTAGTCTGCTTTTTGCTATGCAATGATTGCATTATATCACCTCTTAGTTAGTCTATGCCAATAGTATTATACTGTATAAACTTGACTGCACAGTTTATCAAAGACAAGGTATTCTCTATGTAGCTTTTTTACAATGCTTTGCTAAACCATGTAATAATAGTAAGTCTTCCTTGAAAATAATGATACACTCTTATAGAGGACAGTTTCCGTTTACTCCTGGGATAATTTATAAAAGATGACATTGAATGTTTATTGCACTTCAGTGCAGTGATGTGGCAATAAAACCTAAATCTAATAGAGGTTGTTTATGGCAGAAGCATGTATTGCTTTACAGAGTTTAGCAAAAGCTCTTTATTTTATGTCAGACTGTAATTCTATTATAATAATAAAGCTAAAAATGTTCAATAATGAAAGTGAATGTTTTACTTTGGTTTTCTTTAGTTACTGCCTTCTATTATACATATTTCAATAAACTGCTATTCATTCAAAAACTCAGTTGCTGAGGATTTGGTAATGAATACAGTTTAAATAGATGTAATTTTCTGTCCAGCGTTTTCCAGGGACAAATACAACAGGCATGCCTCCAAAATCTGATTTGACATTCAAAAAAGATAGTTCAGTCCGTACAATGTATATCCAGTAAAGCTATTAATTGAATCAAATGAACAATTGTTAAGTTTTAGTTCCACAACAATGAATGTGACACAGGGTAGGAACGGAATAAAATACACTGTGTCCCAGATAAAATGGCAGATAAACGAGCGAGTGAGTAAATACGTGCAGATTTATGTTATAGATTTCACTGATTAAATAAATGCACAGATCTAAGAAAGGCTGATATCTAAGAAAGACTGATAGAGGAGAACCTCGGGCTATATAAAATAATATTATTTCACTTAATGAATCATGGGGACAGCATTCAAAGAAGCATATGTATAGCTAGAAAATTTTAATTCTCAACTCTTCATTTTTCACCACATAGAAAAACACGGAGAGAGGAAAAGTCATTCCAGTGCATTCAGCCCTCAGATTTTCTTGGAAAAGTTCCTGGAAAGCCAGGCTCATGCTCTTATACACTGAGAAACCACCAATTGCAGACATACAGTTTTGGAGGATCCAAAGCAGGAAAGGCTCATATAAATGTATGTACATCTCTAACAATATTCATAGTGTTCTTAAGCATGAGTCCTAAAGAAGGATTTTTCAAAATGGAAGGAAAGATTGTGTTAACACAGACTCAGATGCTATTCTTCTATTTTGAATGAGAATAGTGCAGTCTGAACCCCTGCTCCTTGCCTCCTACTACTAACTCCACAGAGATGAAATCCCTATGGAAACCCACAGCATTTTCTGGAGGAGTATGGTAGAGAAAGTGGCAAGTGACACTGTTTGAACACCCACCTCCTATGTTCCCATACCAGATGCAGAGCATACATGGGGATTCTCACATCTCCTTTGCTACTGCTCCAACATTTTTAGGCAGAAATCTAGGCAGAAAACACATCTCTGTGTTTGCTCTGATGTTCCATCAGCAGGGGAACCTTCTCGTGTTTTTCTTGGATCATCCCTAGAAATTACTGTAGGATTTTCTTAATGACCAAGAAATTTTTTTACATCGGCAACTTTGTTAATTATATTCTTTCTGTTAGACTACGTGAGACTTGAAAAAGACTGATTTCCTTCTCTATGTCCTTCTATTTTTCACCAATAAAGTAAATAATAAAAGCTTATTAAACACCCTAATGACTAGAAAATGGGGCACACATACTTCAGGGAACAGACAATAAGAAAACTTCTTTCAGCCTGTGCTTTGTATCTGAATGACTGTCCCAATAAATTACTGTGACTGGGGAAAGTAAAACTTTCTCTTAGAGGCTGTAAAAATATCAGTCTTAATTTAAAAGGTAAAAACTCAAAATCTTCTCAGACTTTCTATAGCAGATTCAGAAAAGAAAAAAAAAAGTCCTTCTGTTCTGCATAAACATGACACAGCTTAAATAAAAACGTGTTTGCAGTCTTAGCACATGAATTTTGCAAGTGAAGTATATTATCAGCTTGTCAAGCTGTTGCTGTCATGTTACATCTGATTACAAACTACGTAAAATACAACGAGAGAGGTAAAAGCTTTGAAACGACAAGTTTCTACAGGATCATTCTCTCTGGCTGTAGGCCCATCCAAACAGGCGGGATGACTTCACAGCTGCTGATAAACGTATTTGATTAAACTCCTTCGGGGCATTTGAAAATGCTCTGAGTAGATTTTGCACTTGCAAGGCAGCTGTTACACGCCTTTCACCCAAAGACTGGAGACATTTCCCCTCAAAAACCTGCAGACAGACAAATCAACCAACAACGGGCACTGCTTTTGTGAACGTGCTGTCAAGGGGGGAAAGATATATTTGCTGGACTCTTCCTCCAATCAAGGATATTTGAATGCAAACAGATATTAATTTATTTCCAAATGTCCCCATGTATGAAGTATTTAATTAGCCTGAAGTTATACATGCCTAAGGATCTGAACCAAGCCTAAGATGCTAGATTGGTTTAGAAGTGTCTTGCTAATGGCCGCCCAGAATGCGCATCTTTGCTACGTAATAGTTCGACATGTAAGCATCACGTGCTTAATACTAGGTGACTAAAGTGACTCACAGGAAAAAATAATTTGGCTGCTATGGGATTAATGCAAATTTCTTTAAAAAGCCCCCACATGCTTAGAGTTCCTATTTCATTACTGCCCAGAGCAGCAGAACCACACTTCTAAACAAGCGGTTTGCAAGCTTCTGGGCTTGCTCTCTGTTGTAGTGGTTTTTATTGATGCAACGCATATACCACAAGGATTTGAAAAATTTCAGAAAAAATAAACACACAAAAACCTTTTATGGTCATCTGAAACCAAAAATAAAACCTAGTGAAGCTACAATAGAAAGATATTTCTCTCTTAAATTCCTTTTTTATGAAATATCTTACAAAACCAGAAAAGTGGATTTCAGCCAAGAATCTTTTAAATGAATGCACCCTTTGAATAAGGGAAAAAGCCCATAGAGACCACAGTAAAAATCTCTGTCAATTGTTACAACCTGAAGGACATAAATTTAAGAAAGAAAAATATCATTTTTTCAATTTAAACTATCAACTAAATTAAGAGGTCATCTCCTTTTTGGACTAAATTGTTGATTTCTATAGCTCCGGGAGACATTTCAGACAGGGTTTTGCTTCGATTTTGTTTTTCTACAAAAACTCATGAAATTCAACTTCAGTTTTCATCTTCCTCTCGTCTGAGGGGCTGTGCAGGCATGAAGAGGTGAGGGGCACACTTCTCAAAGGTGACGGTGCATATCTCGGGAAACAACTGCGTAGGAGCCTTAGATCAAACTTTAGTTTTAATATGACGATGTACAATATTTTTGTAACCAACCATAATGCCCAGCTAAGCCTCATGGACATGACAAAATAATATGCAGATTAACGTAAAATTTTGTGGGCTTGATAGGATTTTGTTTCTTTATTTATGTGAGACAGCTAAGTCAAACTTAAAAGAAAACTGCTACACACAGCTATTCGGAAGAAAGTACCTATTGTCAGTCTTGCTGATTTCTGCACCTTTCTGTCATCTCCTCCCTAGCTTGCCTCACCAAAGCTTGATTCGTAAGGAATTGGGTTAATTTAGACCAAGCAAAATGGGACCCTGTGTCATTAAGGCCTTTACCAGCTTGTTTGTGACTACCCTCTCTCCTAACTGTCTTGTCTGTGGGAAGATGAAGAAAACACAAATGAAGTAACTAGACCAACATATCCCATTTCACTAGTTTAAAAGGACACAGTATTATGAGAACAATATATGTACTGATAAAATGTTCAGCTGGCTGCAAATACAGAATTTTCACACCTGAATGCAGTTCTTTTACATCCATCTGTAATCTCCTCCCCCAAATGATATCCAGATTCCCAGAGAAGGTGAATCTTTTTGCAGTTCCACATGATACTTCCAGAGAACTCAGCCATGATTTCACGAGCAGCTTTCCAAGAATGCATAAGAGTTGTATTCTGGTCATTGAGTTACTAAATATCTCAAAGGTTATGTTAATTTGTAGATGACTTTAACCTAGGCCTTGTTTCCCAACGAAGGTGGCAGGGCTGAAAATGTCTGCTTCCACTTCACGGGTTTTGAATAGAAAGATTTTTTTGCTTGCAACTCCCAAAAAGTACAAAAAAAGTGAAAATTACATTTAGGAACTGTGAGATAGAAGAGAAAGACCATTATGGATAATACAGAGAACTGGTTAACTGGAAAGTTTACTTTCAGATGCTTATCATAGCTTTAGTCCTGATGATTAACTGTCCATCATTCACCTCCCCACCACCAGACAGCATTGGCCTCCTCCTAGCAAATGACTGAACAAAATAGCAAAAACCCTTTCAGGTGGATACCAGCAGAATTAAATGAGTGCTTAATGATTTTGAAAATCTCACCCAATATTTCAAGCCATGTATAGAATGACTTTTAAAAGCATACTGGTGATGCTAAAAAAATAATTATAACAAAAAGCAAGAAAAAGATCATAAGGTTTTGCAGCAAGTTCTGCTAACAAAATTTTCTGAGTCTGGATTTTGCCAGAACATGAGGCTAAAAATCTTACTCTTGCAGACACATGAACAGTGCCATAAATACTTAAGTGGCAAGTCACACAAGCATGAGCTTCAAGGCTTTGAAAGAGAAAAAGAGTTCCTGGTTATATCCACACTGCTGCAAAATATTTTCTTAATTACATAACAGGACTTGAAATTTATACTGAAGGTTCTCATAGATCTGCATGGAGCCATTTTTCAGACAAATTAGACACACAAGTTAATTATTATCATCCTGTATCAAGCCATGCAACTACAGTAGAAAAAACAGAAGTTCAAGTAACTCAATTCTGTGAAGCATTTCTAACACATTATTCTAGAACTGACATAATTTATCTTTTAATATAACTTTTTATTTTCCTAAATATCATCCTTGGTTAATTGTAAAGATATAAAAAGCAAGAATATTAATTTTGTTACAGCCTCAGGTTCAAAGGGAATAAGCAAGCTTCAAGAAATATAACCATACACATAAAGAAAAGCAGTTTTATCTGGTTACCACAAGAAGTAAAGAGAAAAGAACCTGTAAATAAACATGATCCATTTATTTATAAATGTCTAGAGATAAGAAATAATAATTCTCTGGTGTGGCACAAGCTGATATATTTATTACTATAGTGTACTTAACAACAAGAGTTGTAAGACAGACTGTTTTACTACCGCCTCTTAATGGGAATTACATGAATAATGAGTCTCAAGAGGCATTTACCAGTGATAAAGATAATATTGGCTCTAAAAAATGTCAGACAAGCTATTACACCTCTGTATTGCAAGCAAGCTATACAGGTTATTAGCTATTACTTAGTTTTATTATATCTAGTATTTAATAGCTGGGAATGCACGTTTAAAAGATAAGACGACTAATGACACGGGAAGGTATTGTCTGGGCAAATGGCAAATAATCATCCATTTCTCTTCACATCATAACTGTGGCTGGCCAGTGCACATCGGTAAACTGGCTTCAAGGTCAGTGCAGTGAAGGATCTTGAACAGAGACCAATACAGCAGAAACTGAATTGTAATGCATCAATCCCAGCTCAAGTATATATCTTATTTCTACTATTACTAGTTTCCCTGTAGCAACAGAGAACAGCTCGCCTGAGGTTTCAACTCCGCCACTTGAGCCATTACATGGAGTGCCAGCACTTTGCACAGTTAGAATGGACACACTGTTCTCATCAGCGCGCATGGAGAAAAACAAGGACGCAAAGGAACTTTGCCTATACAACACCAGAAGGAACTGAAGGCAAGAAGGCTGTGAAGTCAGAGGTGAAGCAGCTTAACACAGGCTAGGGGAAGCCGGCAAGCAGTGACCATCATATGCGTCTGTATTGTGGCTAAGGCAGTTTTAAGAGAATTTTAAATAAAACAAGAATATGTTTTATGGAGGCACTTTTCATCCCAGCATGTTTATAACAACAACAAAAACAAACATTAAGATTTTTAAGATAATTGGTTCTCACACAGTATATTAAATTCTTAGCAGAAGTCTAAAATATGTCCAAAACAACTTTAGGTTGTGTACTTACAGGGTACACACATTCCCTGTCTTTCAGGGGATTCCTTCGTGTGGTGATTGATTCCCAGCTGTAATATATTTCAAAGAACAGTCTCAACTCTCTGTGCTCATGAAGCTGTCACTTCTGATGTCCCAGAAATCACCAGTCTGACTTACATGTTTTTCTGCCACTCGTGCCACTGCTGGACAGTGCAGTGCAATAGGTCAAGGGGCATAGCTGTAAAGATATGCCAAGATGAGGAAAATCTATTTTGGAGCCCAAAAGGCAAAACTAGTGATGCAGAAGATTACTAAATACTACCAGCTGCCTTATGGCACTTGAGTCTTCCAAGGAGGACACTGTGAGGCTGCTGTTCAGTAAATGTGAAATAAGGTCCTATGGCAAGTCAGAAATAACAAGATTTTTTTTTCATTGCTCTTAATTACTATTTGCTTGGGGGGAAAAATTGATAGAGTGTGTATCTATATAAAACACATTAAAATATTTCTATGGCTAACATTACAGAAAGAGTGCAAAACCTGCTGACCCTTAGATAAATTTGCATCAGCTCTGGGACTCTGCCAAGGGCAGAATGTCCTTGGGGAAAAATATGTATATATAAAGCTTAAATTGTGGGATAATGAGGGGAAGTCTCTCAACCCTAAAGAAACAGTCCTAGACGTCTAATAAAATTACTAGAATGTTGTTAATATATATTTTTTAACAGATATATTTATACATATATATAGAAATGAATTTTCTCCCCAACTTCAAGTGATTCTTCTTTCTGCCATAGCTTCAGTGTTGATTTGCATTTAAACTTTGCTGCCTAGTCACCTAATAACACAACAGAATTCATGTAAAGAATGCAGTGTTACATAATTTCCTGAGAAGTGTGAACAGTGCCATAATTCCTCCTAAACTTTGTGGAAATCAATGGAAAGTTTTGGGTTTGGCACCCACTTCAAACTCACTTCCCTTTTTTCTCAAATCAGTGAAGTGTATTAGAAGCTCAGGTACAATATCCTACTGCTCAATGGTTGCACCATCTGCAAAGAAGGTGAGTTTCAATTTATTAAATTCTTTTCATAGACTTCAATGGTGAACCAGATGACATAATTTGAAAAATTCCCTTATTTGCCTCACTGTAATTACTATTAATAGCATTTTGATAACAAAGTACAAGATCCTCTAGAAGTATTTTCTTCTGGTATCTTGTTTATTCTTGCTTAGTACATTTAAATAATCTTCACTACCCAAAACCAGCATGCATGTGTATGACTGCTCAGTGCTGCTGAGACACAGGCATGACAACCATTGTCACCAATCTACCTTCCAACCCCATTTCATCTACTCAACTGGATCACACCTCAGATTTGCTGTGAACGCATTTGGCTGAGTGAGCTGTGAGCTTCAGCAGAGCTGAGGTGTATCTATCTCTATATTTGTGGCATGAGCTGTAAGCAGAGTTTTAAATAAGCCAGAGTGAGCACCTCACAAGTGATGCACATCTCAGTGAGCTCCAAAACTTTGTTCCAATTTCCCATGCAGATAAATGCTGAGCTATTCAAATGTGTGAATGGCAATGGTGCACCTAACTTGGAAGTCTGATTGTAAATGAATATTTCAACTTGTGCTAGATGTAGAGCTCCTCATTCTGCTCTGTTACACTCATTTGCCATTTTTTCTTCCTCCTTTCTCACCAAAGTAACTGTATTATTATACAGGCATAATTGTTTTTCAAGCCACGTTTACATGGCTTGTACTTGAACTAGGAAAATTAAAGTGGCCAAAGGTGATGAGTGGGCACATTACGGCCAGATACTGCTTCCTTAACTGTAGTTAACTGCTGAAGTGCAGGTGAATAAATGAGTTTGGGTCTTGGACCACATAGGCTGAAATGCATTTTTGACCTTTCACTCTCAATGTATCTTGTTAAAATAATGAATAATGGAAATATATTTCTGTGTGATATTAGCAGAACCTGTGAATTAGAATTTCCTTGCAGATTCCCTCTATTTTGCTAAACCTTCAATTACCTGCTTTTGTTTCACTCTTTGCCACGACTTGTCAGGGCTAGGTATAGAGAAGAGTCTTGGGACAAAAGTCAGATGACAGATTGTTTCATGCCATAAGGGACCCTGGGATTAAAAACCAAAGACTTCATGGAAAGATTTAACGGCTGCAGGCAACCTACATCAGGATTAGAGAGCAATAGACCTGGGACAGCAGTGCCCCAGAGCTGTGACTTATAACAAGTAGATACGGCCTAAATGCCAAAAAAACCTCCATTTAGTCATCTCTGATCAAGTCAAAGGAGGCCCTAAAACATAAAAAGGAATAACCAAGTAGCTGCTGCCCTCCTGCTCGTTTTGAGCACCTTATTCTGAACTAACACTGCCTTTGGATTTGACAAAAAAAATAACTTCTAGAGCAAAAGTGTTTTGTTACTCTCTGTAAGATGTTATGGCATCGCCAAACTGGATTTGTGGCATGAATACCATGAGTACTCTTCTCCTCCCCCCCCTTTTTTTTTTTGTAGGATAGTTTTACTCCATATGGTAAATTTTACTTGGACTCAAGAAATGGAAGAGAAGGAAAGGGAAGATCATGGCTTTAACTTTGATTATACTGGCAAATTACTCCAGGTTTAACAGTTGATAGTTGCTCTGTAAGTGTTGTTCCTTCTACAAGCATCCAGCAAGGGAACAAACTCCCATCCCCCAATAAAGAGATCTGAGGATGCTCATGTACATTCCAGGACTTTACTATTTAGCCATATTTGTATGGCTCTATTTTTGATTCGTGTTGAGAAACTAAAGATCCAAGTAGTGATTTCATCTAAGAAGTCAGGGCCCTCTCCAGCTACATCACAGAACCTTTGTCATTGCAGTAGTTGAGCCAACATATATATGATTCAGCTTGGATTTAATTCCTGATTTATCTGTAGGAAAGACATCTGGAAAAACAACAACAACACGACAACAAAACCCAAACACAAAAAACTTTCCTCCACCTTAATCAAGGTAATTGCCACTATCACCTCCTACCTGGTCAAAAGGCCTAATTAGGAAAAGCAGTTTAAACCATCCGACTTCAGACCTGCACTCAGAGCTGGAAATTACGTGGGTTAGAGCTGTCAGCTTTCTGCACTTCAGCTCTGAACAGACATTTGAATAATTTGACACAGCTTGCAGGTTGCAAGTATGATGCCGAGTCATGTGTGAAAAAAGCGCATGCTGGAAGCAGACCGGAATACAAGTGAAAAGGTTTTAGTGAAGTAGCATTTTCAGCCCTAGAGAAACAGGATTTTGGGGAGATTCAGTGGCCGTATTCATAACTTGGGTGGCAGTTTTTAAGGCTAAAACTATCTGCATAACCTTATGAGATGATTAAAGACAAAGCCTCAATTAATGAGGACTGTTTTAATATGATTTGTAGTGGATTAGAGTATCATTTTACTTCCTGGGCTCAGATTATAGAAATAGCAGATGAGTGCAGATACAAGTAGGATACTTTTATTTAGAAATAAAAGGAAAACCTACAAGCCAAAACCAGGAGGATAAAACTGAAAAGCAAGCAAGAAAATTACTGACATGATGTCTAGGCTTATGCTGCTGCACTGAGCAGCGTATGGATTTGGGAGCTACTGCTGAAAATTTACAAGCTTCACTCCAGTGCACCGCTGTCATGAAGGAGGAAAACAAAAATCAGAATCAAAGCTCCAAAGAAACAGATACAGAATATAAATAAGAAAAATAAATGGTGATGTTGTCTGTTTTAGTCTCACCTACAGCCTGAGGATGTAAATACAGAAATCCTGTTCATCTCAATGAGAAAATTGAGACAAGGAATGAGAAGAGGTTACCCAGCAGTGACCAAGTAGCATAACTAAATACAACATGTTACTTAATAGTAATCAGAATTCATTTTTAAAATATAGTGGGTAAAAAAAAAATAAATAAAAGTGTCTCTGATAGAAAAGGAAAGATTAATGTGTGGCAAGAACAAGGAAACCTGTGCAGTTATTCAGACAACTAAACATACAATTATATATTAACTGTTTCATTATGACACAGTAATCAAGCAAGTTAACTAGATCAATTAATATTATGCAGCAAATTCAAATTAATTGTCCTATTGGGATATTTTTTGTAAAGGTAGAATTATTGTTTATGAGAAAAGCCACATTCCTAATCCAAAATGGAGGAAATTAATCCGCTTCATCACCAGATCCTGCTGACATGCAAAGTGTAAACCTCTAAGGGCTAATTGTTGTTCATTTTGCAGACTGCTGAGAAGCATACAAGCAAACCGATCTGGGAGTCCTCATTGTATGTCATCTGGATCATCAATCAGTGAATTCCAGTTAGAAGAAGTATTTTTAAATGCTTATGTAGATATAAATGCTTATTTGCTCTGCCCTGTGTGAAACAGAGGTTTCAATTGGCACAACAGATAGTCCAGAGCCCCAGACAACACTGTGGCTTACTTGAAACAGGCACTACATAAATGGGAGGTCTTGAGGAACCTACCATCAGCAAGGCAAAGCTGCTGAGTCTTGCCCAGTGTCTCCTCTATGTATCTCCATCAGAGATATATACTCAGAATATAAAATTTATCTGTTAGGCTCTCCTTTCTTTGTTGTCTCACCATCCCAGTCATTGCTTTTTCCCTTATCCTTTCAGACACTGGAAAACGGCCAGACACCAGACTGGAAGCTCACTTTCCAGCTTTGCTGAAACCATCATTCAAGTATTTGAAAGGGATTGCATGTAACCTCTATATAAAATTAATCTCCCTCCCCGCAACGGACCCTTGCCACTCAAATACAAAATAAGTCTCTCCTGAATCCCCATAATAATGAAATTGCTATAGCCCTTGTTATAAATAGATTTAAGTGATCTCAGCTCACTTGTTGCATCACTCTACTAGATAATCTTGCTATCACAAAGGGATTATCATAAATGGCCTGGAAAAGTATGTTAACCCACAACAGCTTCAGTGTTGTTATAGAGTAAGACATCTTAAAGTAGTTATTTCTATTAATGTTTATTCATAAAAGGAAAATCTGTACTTGAGGGAGTTCCTTTTTCTATTTTTCTTTCTCCAGATCTTATTTTACAGAACAGGGACACTCCTAAAAAACAGATACTGTCTACAAAAAAACCCCTCCACACTGATTTCTTAATTCTCTTTCCTAATTTTGACTTTAATATACCAGAAGTCAAGGTTAGTTCTAAGGTATTTGCTTCAACATATAAGAGAATCCGAGTTCTTTGCACAGTCACACTCCAATTAGTTTGTGATTGACAGCTGTCAGACCAGTTCATCATCAGGATTCTGTATAAGTGATATTTAAAGAAACTAAAGAATAAAAAAGCCATAGAAAAATTAATTTTGGTAAGTAATCAGGCTACTGTTAGTTGAGACTTTTCTGTGGCATATGTTTCTTCATTGATTTCTAAGACAAACATCCAAAGTAATCAGCTTTTCCATACCAGAGACATCTACTGAAGTTTATAGATAAATTACATCACCCAGGAATGAAAAATTAAATGAGTTCACCCAACAGAACTACATACTTCAGAAGGAATCTGTGAAATAGCTTAAAATACTGAAAACAGCATATGCAAAGAATGGAAACATACACAAATACTTTAAAGACAAGTGTACTATAATTTTACAAAAAAGGGATCTTAATATTGGAAATGAACATTTCTAAATTAAGAGCACCTTGCTTTGTCAGACTTCTGACAACAATGTTTTATATGTGTATTCAAACAAAGGGGAGTTAGCAGGTACTGCCACCTGTTCTTTCTGAACACCTCACAGGTCATCCCTGAGATTATTCATTCTTCTTCCCTTTATTATTATTCATATCATAACCAGAGCCCGTGTCACGTTGTGCCAGGCACTGCACAAACACAGGCTGAAGGAGTGTGGTCTGACTGAGTTTTCAAGCCACAGTTCAAAACTAGTGCCAGCCTTTTTAAAACAAAAAAGCACTATACATTTAACCATCAGTGCAGCTGCAAATAACCAAATGCATTTTCACACTGTCTCTAATTTCCTGCCTCCAACACCTGGTTCACTAGAACAGGTGTTAGTGTTTAAATTGCTGTACTTCAGAAATTCTGTGGCCTGAATCTGGCCACCAACAACTAGTCTACAACTACCACCTCACGGGAAACAAAAGCTGTCATGGAGCAACAATTACAGTTGGGATCACCTCATTCTGGACTGAGAACAATGGCCCTAACTATCACTTTCTTTGCTTAAAAAGTATCTCTGTGTTAGCCCCCTCCTTTCACGTGTTCTCATGAGGAGAAAACGAAAAACTAAATATTCTGAAAGGTGACAACTAGACACAGTTTATTAACGGCCTTGTCTTACTGTGCTGATTTCACCGTGCTCCTAATTGTAGCGTCAATAGTCATAATTAAAATGTCACCAAGAAATTAAAAATGTTCCTAATCAGCAACACAAATAAAGGTCTGTTTATTCAACCAGAAGGAGGATTTCTGAGAGAAAATACCCTTCTCACACATATTCGATGAGCTCATTTTCTAGGGAGGATTAACCAATAGGATGTTTGGATGGAATTTAATTATTCTTAGTGAGATAAAGTAACAGATTAGGATACACTGTGTGGATTAGTAAATAAGTAATTTATTTTTCTATAATTAAGATCTAACTTAGAGCACAAAGTAAGATGGGTTTTATTATCAAGACACTGTAGGGTACATTTTCTCCAGCATTCCTGAGTTCCAGCATGTTAGTTTATAATCCAGAATCTAAGGGCATTTAGAAAGTGAAGATACAGTTAGAAAATGAGTGGGTAAAAAAAAATATACTGTAAGTTTTCATTATAAATATTTACATATAAAGCAGGCTTTCTATTCTGAGTTCAGAAACATTTGAGCTGAAGAGGTCCAACTATTTTCAGAATCATGAGAAGACAAAATTATAGTCTTTTATATTTGTTCCATTACTTATGTTAGGGTTTTTTTAAAAGATAAGTAAGTATAAACTGGCTATATCTATACAATTACAGAAAGATAGTTAATACAGATTGCATAATTGTTCAAAGACACTTATAAGACTCCGATATCATTATGCATGACCATTCAGTATCCCATCACAAAGCTGGAAGCCATTGGCACAAATTCTGACTTTTTTTTCTATGGTTTTCTTGCTAGGATTTTTAAGTCTCAAATTTCATGCAGAGTTTCAGATGAATGAAAGCTCTTCTTTTATGTTGATCAACCACATTCAACTGTTTTTTAAGCTACATATCTATGGCTGGAATACAGAAACTATTACACCATGGGGCAAACACCAAACTATGTTAATAAAAATTGGGAATTTTTCATTTTGGTTGCATTTGAACTGAAACAGGCCTGCAGTTTAAGGCCAACTTCATAACATCATTACAGAATCACAGACTGGCTGGGGTTGGAAGGAACCTCTGGAGATCATCTAGTCCAACCCACCTGCCAAAACAGGTTCACCAGAGCAGATGGCACAGGAATGCGTCCAGGCGGGTCCTGAACGTTTCCAGAGAAGGAGACTCCACTAGCAGCTACACATATACCACTCCATTAGTAGCTATACACTTGGAGCTATTGAGCAATGCTCCAACCATACCCTGGTTCATTCGGGACTTAAAGTAAACAGGAAAAGCATCAGCATCCCAAGCAGCTCCCACTTTGCTCCTGCCATGGAGCCGGAGGGACCAGGCAGTGCAGGCATGGCTATAACCAGTCAATAACGCAAGTTCATACCCTCCTAAAACTCACTTTGTGCTACTGAGATAGCATTTACATTTGTAATCAAGCTGTTAGCTGTCATTTTGGAAAACAAGTACATAAATAATGATTGATCATGTAAATTAGAACACCTCAATTTGCATACACTCTCTAAATAGATCACAGGTTTCAGTCTACCCGTGACAGGAAGGTGGGGAAGGTCACACTGTTCCCAGTGCCTCGTACCATTAGAATTTGAGGAGCTGCAATAACACCCACCCCTTTAATACCCACAGTAACCATCGCAGAAAGGACAAGCCTACTGCCTTTTGACATTCTGGAAGACTGCAATTTTACTCCAGGTGTTTTCTTTAATTTTTAGGTTTTTAACTTCAGATTCTTTCCCTCCTGGTATTTTTCCTCAAACTCTACGGTGCCGACAACAAATCAACCAACTGGGCGTGACAAAAATGGTCAAAAACCATTAGCCATAACTGGTACAAAGACAGAAGATGTATTTTACTTGCACATTTTGGACTGAAGCCTCAGTACCTAAATGATCACGACATCTACATGCTGCTTCTCTCTGATATTTTCATACCTTGTCTCTAATGCTTCTCTGGGTTTAATCATCCTTGTTTGTTTTGGTCAATACATGTAGGTGCAAGGTGTTTGGAAACAATTACCCAAGTTGCCAGTATGTTTGATTCTTTCAGGAGACGGCAAAAAACTGGATGTCAGACATGCCATGTCTGCATTAGACAAACTACTGGACAAGCAGTCAACAGCACAGTGGCAAGCAATTGACTCCAATCTGTTTTCACATTGCTACCTTTTTTTCCCCACAGGCAAACATAAATCATGTCATTAGTTATTTTTGCCTAAATCAATTAGCATATTCTAGTAATATTTAGCTATATCCAACTGCAACAATATTTTTTCTAAAAATATATTATTCCTTTTCTGCAAGACAAAAACATTTATCTTACGGTGAGCTGTGGCTCCCCTACCACAAAATTTCATTTCAGCAACCGTTATTTTACAGTTGTCTGCTGCTTCTTTGCCCTAAAGCTTCAATAATCTTTTCTCACAGTTAACTGCAGCCACTCAAAAAACCCCAATGTTTATACTTATACACCTTGTTTTGTTACTAGGGCATCATATTTACCAACACCAATGACCAATAAAGAGGTATAGTACAATCTCGTTACCATAGGGAAGATACATTAAGGGACTATATTGGGTTTTGGCTACTATGTCACCCTATTCAATTAGTAATTTACCAGATTCCCAGACACAGTACCCCTTTCCTGTAGAATGGGACACATCTTGTATTACTAGGTATCTAAACTAATCATAATAAAATGCTTATTGCTCTTTTGTAACCTTCATCTAAAGAAGATGATCTTCAGATAATTTCGTATGGGTGAACTTTCCTGTCCTTTCTTTACTACCTTCTTTTTTTGGTCTCATATGCAAACCCTGCTAGGTAATTATTTTGTATTCTCTTCTTGGATCACAAAAATGTATAAGTCTGTAGAGAATTGCTGTGGGAACTCATTAGGAACACATTTTCCAGGATGTATATTTTATTTCCTACTTTTGCTTTGGAAATTTTAGTTTTTAAATTTTTAAAATAACTTCCAAGTGTCCCATCTTGATTTTCTATTATACAACTTGCAATTGAAAATACAGGATGCTACCAAGATAAATACCTTATAAAAGTCAAGTAAGACAGAGTTCTTTGAGAATTCATTTAAACTTTCTGTAGCTCTTCTTTAGAAAAATGCATTAAGTTATTTATCTATTTGAAAGTCTTATTTTTATTCTGAGAAAAAGCTCCTTAAACTGGAATACAGTCTGGAAGTTCCTTCCTCCAAAGTGTGCTCTGTGCTTTTGACAGGTATATATTTCTGGACTTCATTTTGCTCTTTTGGTGGGGAAAAACAAACAATCCAACTGAATTTAACTAGGAACTCTCCCAAACAGTTACAATATGCTACCTCATTTCAGATAGAATCTTTGCTTGTAAGACCTAGGCTGCAGGTCTAGGTTTTTCCCATGGAATAGTTTGTCTTCTGTGTACTGTGTACTCTTATTCTTTCATTAAGTATTTTTTTCATAAAAAGCAAAGCTGCACATCACTAGGTGAATAATTATGACCTGCCTACATTATGGAATTGCTTAGCAGGTAAATATATGATGTCTTACCCTTCAGAGAAGTAAATGAGCAGAGGTAAGTTGCAATGCAGTTATTTAGATTGCACACACCTATGAAGCACTCTCTGCTTGTTTATATTAACTCCTTACTATAGGTACAAAACACCATCTCAAGCATAGAAAAAGCCAAAAAAGAAAGCCTCAAAGACAGAAGGAGCAATGACAATTAACTGTGGTCCTTTTGTTAACACAAAATACTGTAGCTGAATATTAGGCAGAGTTAAGAACCACACAGATGTGCCATTACACAAGTCAGTGACTTAAAACTGATTAATCCGATTTCTCTGACATTTTCAGTCTATATATGGGGGCATCTATTGACTTAGTATAGAAATCATAATTTAGCAGTTATTTCTTAGGCTGTTCATGTGTACAAATCTTTTTTTGAGATTCATGACCAGGGTTGCTGCAAAATACACTAAATTCCTAAGTTGCACTTTCTCTATAACACAATCTTTTTGTCTTACTGATCTAGGTGATGCAGGTTCTGGGATAAGATAAAATGCATTATGACATGAATGAGGTTGTTTATCTGACAGATATTTGTAAACATATCAACTGATTTCCAATTTCCTTGGATGTTTGATTGGAAAGGTATCATTCAGCACTCCATTTGACTTGTCTTTTTCCACTCATTGTTACAATATACAAATAAATTAATATCCAACAACTTAAAAGCAGTTCGTATTCTCCTCATACACAGACTTCTTTGCAACTGTTTTTATTCCTACCTACCTTCTGCATTTTAACTTAAGTGCTATCATTTTGAAAAGATCGCTACTTTCGTTTACAAGAAAATAAAAGATGTGAAAGTTCTGGTCAAAATAATTTAATTCAAAGGATTTAAACAGGACTGAAAAAATACAACCCACAACACAAACAACTGGTCAGACTACTGTATCAGTTACTGAGGAAAAGGCTTCAAGCATATTGCATAGCCAGAAAGACCAAAAAATTGGAGAGTTAGCAATGCATTAAAGTGACTATTTTTGTAGACACTGAGTCTGATTTATAGTTCAATTTCACTCCACAATCATTGCTCACACCAATACAAGCTGAATGCAAAGATTACAGAAAAAGATTACAGAAGATACCAGACAAGAATGAACCAGAGCTCATGTCTCCTCTGCAGCCAACTTCTGAACAGTCTAATTTAAAATATAATTTTCCCTGTAAGGAGAGAAAGGGGGGGAGGGAAAGGGTTTTTAGCTCTTTTCCCTCACTAAAAGATTCATACAAGGTAGATGCTCAGGTAATCCGTCAGTGAGGGTAAAAAGGTCTTTACAGAAATAGGCGAGGAACTTTCCAAAACAAAATTATTATGGAAATATTATCCTGAAACTGTCAATATCATTAATGTACATGACTTGGAATAAACCTGTTATTAACCCAACAGACAACGCGTGCGATTTTCATTCAATGTAAAAAAAAAAAAAAAAGATTCTAAGCTTTTTAAGATTCTAAGCTTTTTTCTTTCCTCACCCCTTCGGTCATGATTTTATTTAATTTGAGATAGCAAGATCTGCAGAGGAAATGGCTTTAATTCCTGCTGGTGTTACCATAATTCAAATGGATGAAGTGCATCTAGCTGCCTGTCCTGCCAAACAACTGAGGTGAAAATCATCGGAAAGGCTCCAGGTTGGAAACCTGTCCTCATGAGACTCCGTCGCTTCAGCAGAAGGAACCTGTCTGCAAGGTCAAGAGCAGCCGCCACGGGGGAGCCCAGGAAGCCGCCAGCAAACCCTGCGGCAGCAGCCGGACACACACCTGCGAGCACCTGGGGGACAGAGGCCAAAGAGCTTCAGTTCTTGCTGCCCTTGTGCACGCCCCAACTACCTACTCCTGCTTGTTCCCAGCAATTCCATACGCCCCTGCACATTTAACCCGAATTTCCCATGCTTATTTAAAACAAAACGGAGGCAAAGTACTAGGCAACTTTAGGTGGCTGAAATGGAAAGGGAAAAAAATAAGAGGCCTGAAAGAAGATTCTTTCCTTGGAGAAAAGATTGACTGCTCTGGTAACGAACGCTTCAGGAAAAGGCTGGTGTGGAAGAACTCATGGAAAGTTGTGGTCAGTAATTGGAAAAGTCTGTTTACATGCATAGGCTTAAATATATCTGTCTTTTTTATTGCTTGGATCCCAGACAAATATGCTATTTCAGTACTTCTGGTTTTGGGGAGGAAGGGAAATCAGAATGCAGAAAAATTAATTCAGCGTATTTGGAAAACTTTGTGACATATCCAAGGCGCTCTCTTGTGATCTTCCCCTGTTCAAAAGCCCCCAGATATGTAATTGAGCTCATAGTTCCACAAGTTTAATGTGTAATTTTTCTATTTATCACCTGAGGTAGAATACATTAGACAAAGCTGAGCAATCGGTGACCCTTTTCAAACTGCTGTTCTTCTCTGCTGATACTGGGTCTGCTCATTTCAAATCCAATGCAGGGAAAACTCCATTTACATGACAACCTTTCTCAACCTTATCTCCTGAACTAATATAGCTGAACTCTGATTTTTTCAATGAAAGAGAATTTTTGGAACCATGATTTACTGTCAGCTCTATTCAGGATGAACGGACCTCATTGTGTCTCATTTCCAGCTTGCTCAAGCACACTGGCTTGCAAAGGTCATGTCAAACTTCACAATTACTATCCCCATGCTCTCCTCTGATGAAAAGAATAGGGAAAGATAGGAGACTTAAGACATGGTGGGGACAGATGAACTGGAAAACACAGGGGGAAACAGTCTGTGAGAAGTTTATGTAAGGAACTTTCAGAAAGAATACAGTACATCTTATAATTGGGAAGTTTATTTGTGCAGGTCTCCTTAAAGACAACTTACCTAAGATTTTGATGTATAACTGTTTAGTATTTGCCAACTATTTCCTTTGCAAAGAATTTTCTGAATTATAAACAACCTTTCCAAATATCAGTGATCTCTGAAAGCACAGGACAAAACTCTCACTGAATTCCTGATTTCAGCTGTTAAAATTGTTTCCTTCCCACATTTTGAAAGTGTGATTATGGAATACGTAAGGAAGGAAGGAAAAAAAATATTTTACAAATATGTTTGCCAATGATTAATAAGCCACTTGAGTAGGTCACCATGTTAAATTTGAGCTCCCTCTCAGAAGTAGAGAAAAATCCTTTAAGACATGTCTGTAGATTTTGCTACTTTTATCATTGTGCAAACAGATAATAGCCTTTACCAAGGAAGATCTTTTCTTTTCAGCATTGATTTTATCTTGTGCTATTACAGATACAGAGCAGAAAGCAGCTCATTGTTCATTAATCCTAGTTCACTCTGCTACAGCCCTTAAACAGCTATACACTAGAGAAGAGATCCAGTATTTCAGCATGACAATCCTAAGAAATTCAGCAGCTTATAAAAATCACCAGCAAAATGGCTTTTTAAATTTAGTTACTTTGAAGAAATGTAGCTAGTTCATCATTTGACAACTCAACATGACGAAAAGATCAAAGCAACCAAGACCCTAAACCATGTTGGTTTCATTTCTAGGATTTAAATTATTACTTATATAATTCAGTTTCTTTAGGAAAAAATTGTGAGTACTTTTACTTTCCCCACAAAGAACTGATGTGGACTTTCCCTTACTCTCCCCATTTCACAGACTTATTCCAAGTAGAAAATTCAAAAAGTGGATAAAATTGTGATTCTATTGAAGTCAGCTATAAATTTTCATTGACTTTGAGAGGATTTCATGCATATATGCATATATGTGTAATGTTATTCCTGAATTTCCTGTATCTCTGTAGGAACAGGAAGCAAGTATAAACAGGTAGACTGATCTTCACATTTCTCAATGGCCCTTCTTCAAAGATTCTTATATCTTTGAATTTTTAACTTTGAACCATTCAGATTCAAGGGAGCAAATATGAATCTCTTCAAGACGTTAACCATTCTAAATTTTTTTTTTTTTGGAAGTGCTCTATTTATAGCAGTAAACTAATTATATGCAATTAGAACACAGCAGAAGACTCAGGAAAAAAAGAAGCTGATAGGAAGCTACATGATGTTTTAATACAGAGTTCCATCTTTCAGTCTTGATTTTTTTAAACCCTGCGTTGTGCAAAACAACTAGATAATTTAACATTGCCAAACAAATATAAATGAATATACATGTATACTTTAAATTAATTAAACTTTCAACTTTGTGTTTGCTTTTCATAAATATTCTAACAAATAGTATAATAGGAGAAAAAGTGCAGAAGCTGCAATGCCTGTATGAATATTACAGAATATTAACAAAAATGTAGTCACGAAATCAAAGTCATATATACGAGTACCTCTTTAAAAAAATTCTTTGTATTTTCCCCAAAGAGAAGCACATCTATATCTAAGTATTTGGGGTTAGATCAGTTAGATTAGAAAGTAAGGAGAGCTCAAGTGACTTTAGCATGTTTATGTCATTTTTTTCTTTTAAAATAAATTCTATCACTAGTACTTCAGTTGGGCTCAGATAAAACTGTGTGAGAGACCCAAATGACCCAGGTAAGTGGACAATAGCAAGATCCTGAAAAATCACAGGTTAATCCACAAGTCAAATTCCAGCGATTCACTTAAGCCCCAATGCATCATGATGTTTGCTGCACAAACATATCTTCTGCCTCCCCCCAAAAATTATAAAATACTTTACTAACATTCATATGAGAGAAAAAAAATCCATTTGTGTAGTTTCACTAATTTCAAAGAAGTTAAACTCATTTACCCACTCAAGTCTCTACTTCACCCCTGCATATCAAATGGTGCCAGGACTGGTACAAGAAAGGAAAAAATGGCATAGTAATATCCATTAGTTAAGTTGAACGTGGCTGCTTCCAACATTGCATTTAAAACCAACACTGTCCTTTAAAGTTCCTACAACATATATAATTATAGAAACACATTTTTTCTATTATAATTAAGAAAGAACCTTGGGAAACAAACCCAAGTCCCTGCTGTTGGCAGAGAACGTCTCTGCTGCTCTTCACTCCTGGACGCAAAGGCTGGTATTGAAAAATGAAAACAGTAGCCTAGGGGCTGGGAACGTCATCTGTCTTCATTAACCACCATCTCCAGTGCTATGGACTCAGAGATAGCCTGAGGGGAAACAAAGTGCCACAGAAAAATCTCTTCCAGATAAATCACATTTTTAAAGAAACAGGTCAAGCACTCAAACAAATAGCAGCCAGCTGCTAGTGTTAAAAAAAAAAAAGAAATCCAGCCTTCAGTTTATATGTGTACTTTTCAAAGCTTTGCAGCTTGTAATGGGAAATTATTGCCGTTTGGAAGGAAAAAACAACCAGCAGTAACAACCCTATTTGACATAGTCATATATTATGTCAGAAATCAGAGGTGCTTGGGACAGGTATATAGTTTACTATTCTCATCCTGGACCACCAAAAAAATTCTAGACATAATCATAGGTGTGTGTGATAAAAGGATTTTAGTACTGCGCAGTTTGGTGGCTGCTTTCTGTTGATCCATGTACCTAGCAAATTTAAATGATGATGTTTGGTTAGCAAATGATTCCTCTTAAAAATCCTTCATACTGTAATTGTGGGAAAGCTAAATGAATGAACGCTGCTGGATGATTTCACAGAGTGCAATGGGACCACCACAACCTTCAAGTCTGACTTTATGTAGAATGTAAGCCAGAGGGCCTTTCTGAGTTATTTTTGCCTCAAGCATATAAGAATTTGTTTGGAAACACCGATTTTTCTTCAGAATCTGCAGGTATTGATTTGTGACTTTTAAAAAGCCCAGAAATGGTAAGATATGGAGAATCACCCTGTCTTCCCCAGTTAGGTCCCTAGAGGTTAATTTATCTGCCCTATTAAAATGTTACCCCTGATTTTCATTCTAGGTTTATGCAGTTACATTTTCCACATATTACAGTTCTGGTGGGTTAGTCCCCTAGTATTCAGATTTTTATACATATGCTTAATGTTTCTACCATGAATATTTCCATCTAGCTTTTCTTTTCAGAAGTGATGCATAGCTTTCTTAACTCCTTTTAATTCTCTCATTAAAAATACTAGATCAATTGAGCTTCATACCGTTAAAAAATAATTTAAAAAAAGCTTAAAAAAAAAAGCCTGTTAAACAAGAGTTAATAAGAAGAATAAATACTGAAGACATCTTTCAGGAGACAGTATGTTGTTTACCTGTTGAAAAAAATTAACCTGTTAAAAAAATTAACACCGTTGTTTCTTTTAGACTTTTTTTTTTTAAACCATTCTGCTTGGTAAAAACCCTTTTCTAGCTGATATAAATCTAGGTACCATGACTGTATTTTTTCTAGCACAATATTAGCTGTCTAACTCCACTTAGTGCCAAATCAATGCCAAACACTTCTGCCTACTCATGACGATGAGTATATCTTTAGAATTCCTTTATATCAGTTCACTGATCTTTCAGCTTCCAGCTTCAAGTGACTGTGCTGTTTCCTCACTTTGAGGGTCACAATAAAAACCAGAAAGTTATCTGAGCTGGAGCTCCTCCACTTAGAGATGCTGGCATGTTGTTCATGATGAAAAATAGTTATTCTTAGAACATGTTCCTCTTTGGCATCCACCAGAAACATAGCTTGTCTCTAAAAAACTAAAAAAGGATGTCATCTCATGGACTGAGAAACAAATGAGTTACACTAAAAATACAAAAAAATAAAAAAAACAACAAAAAAACCCAACAACAACACAACCACCAAAAAACCCAACCAAAAAACTAATCCTCATTTTATGGGTTTTAGCTGATGTGATAGTCACTGCTTCTGACTGTGTTTCAGTGCTCTGCACAGACACAGCAGCTGCTCCCACACCCAGAGCAGGCCTGTGGAATGGTTGCCTCCTAGCTTGAACTCTGCTTGTTGCAGAATTGTCCCTCGGCATTTTCTAGTCTTCCAAAAACACCACTGCAATTGGACTAGTAACTATCATCATCTTCAGACATTAAGGCACCACCCTTGCTGTACTCCTAGTTTGTCAGCTCAAAGTATTATATTTGAAACACCAAAAACCATCAGTTTGCTTTGCTGAATGCAGTCTTGAACTTAATTTTTAAAATAAAACTGGCTAACCTCCCTCAGTTTAACAAAATGGAAGCAGGATCTGACAAAAAAACACTCCAAAATTTGGCAGGAAGAGGGAGTTTTTACTTTGGGAAAAAAAAAATATATATTATATATATGTTCTCTGGCATTATAACAAACTGCCAAAGAACAGATGAGCTTCTAAAATACCAGTCTTTTTGCATCATATTCCCCAAAACCCCCAGATTAAACCAGGAATCTTACAGTGTAGCACTCCAGAAGGAGCTATTGGTATAGTTTGCCAAAGACTTTGAGACACACTTTTGTTTACGTATGCCTCGTTCTTTTGTAAGCCTGTTGTTTCTACAACTAAGGAAGCTGGTCTGAGAAGGGGTAAATCAATATAATTTGACATTAGCTGCTTTTATTATACAAACAGAAGCATCTGCTAAATCACATGTGAGCTGCTAACTGACATCAGCATCAGAAACAGGTTTTCCCCGGCCAGTGGCACCGCACAGAGCTGTTGGGAATGCCCAAGAACAGGGTCAAGACACAAATGAGTGCGACTTATTTCAAAATGACAACATTTCATATTTTAACCTAAGGTTTCATCATACTTCATGTAAAACTTTGCTTTGCAGTTTATAGTTTTTCTTCCCACTTATTTAAATGAAAATCTTCCCAACATCTAAAACAATAGAACAGAATTTTGTATGACCTAGCCCCAAGCTTTGTGCATGGTCTGAGTAGCCTACATCTTGCGTTTGTCAGCCAGCTCCCTGATATTCACTTGAGCTTTCAAGACAGTCAGCAAGCAAAAAGCCCACAATGTGCCACGAGAAGAATAGACATGCAGTTTGTCTTTAGAGGGTTATAGTTTCCCCGGGGGCTCAAGAGGAGACTGACAGAACTTGCTTTAACCAAGAAAGCTGCTGACTTAGCAGTCTGAGTGCGAGTCTGAAGACAAAAGATATATTGGATGGGTGTATGCAAAAATATATGCCTTACATGTATTCTGTCTCATTCCAAGTTCTTCTTTTGGAAAAGTTTCATTCAGTAATCTGATAAAATTCAGTTTGGAAGCCTACACACCTTTTCGGTCATCCCATGTTGCTCACTGCAAAAGATAAAGTCTAGGGACTCCCACTCAGAGCTCTGCCTAAATAAAGTCTTAGCACAAACACTTTGTCACAAAAACACATCAATCTTATAAAATGGAGCATTGATAAGATGCTGTGCTGTGGAATAACTGATACATATATATATATGGAAATATGAAGACAAGGTATGCTCATGAAAGTCCACCACAAACATTTAGAGAATAAATAAACTCCTAAAAACTAAGACAAACTAGAATGATGTTGTGCTACTTTCTAGGCCAACACACAGTTAAAGAGTTCCGGCTTTACACTGTCCAAATAAGTGGAAGAAAAGTGTAGTGTGTGAATAGATGAACAGAAAACTGAGTGATTTTGACAGGTCTCAACAGATCAAGTGAAATGTAAGAATTCAGTGCATGGTACCTTCATCCTCATTCACTGCTCTATAAACTAGGTCGTCTTTTACACTGCGGACAAAACCTAGCAATCAAACCAAGAAGTCTGACAGGCTGACTCAAGCAACAAGTTCAGCAGCTTTCCGGTGTGCTTTCAGTCCTCTTTTTCTGGCACTATCTGCTATGGCAGGAAAAAATAATCATCTGACAGTTATGTCAAAAATTTCTGTCCTCACATGTCACATTCAGAGGTTGCGGGTGAATCGGGGCTCCTTTAAAGGGGAGTGGGGTACGAGGGGGAGTCATCTGCAAAAGTGATAGAAGTAGAACAAAAATGACATGAAATAAAAGTGCAAATCTAATCACAACAGGAGTACATGGTAAGCTGCGTACTTGTGAAAAGAGTTGACACAGACTTGGAGTCTTTAAAAGTTTCAGTACTTTTGCAAATCTAATGGCACAATTATTTCAAGTAAAAGTGTTTCTATAGGTATGAAACTTGCAATTTTTTTTTAATCAGCTTATGTTTTTTTGAGAATCAATTGGACAATTTGGTCTGTGTTCCTATGTCTAAAACACAGCGTATTGCCTTTTACAAGCCAAGCCCACCTCATCTTTATCTTGCTCACATTTCTAGCATGTTAAATGAGGAAGAAGAGAATTTCAGTAGAAATCACACTGCACAAAACAATATTTTGACAAAAGATTTTGTCTGACATACTTGGAGTCAAAGTTTTATTTCCACCACATTGAAAACTGAAACAATGGCCAGCCTGATTCCAGCCACTATTTATAAAATGATACAGCAGTGACATTTAGACCTTAAATGTTGTTTATTGTCATGCAGGAAGTGATTATACAGCAAATATGTTGCCCTGACACCGCTTGTGGGTATTGGAAGATTTTGCTTGTCTCAGCTCCTTTCCAATTGAATTCTGTTCTTTATAGAACAGAAAAGCCTAGAGCCAGTCTGTCTGCAGTCAGGGTGCTAGTTGAAAGACACCATTACCTACAGGGTACAATGGAAAAGATAATATTTTATTTAAAGAATGTTCACTGTTGTTGGAACAGTCATCAACATCCATGTTTTCTCATGATTGCACAGTTCTAAATGCAAAGCCTGCAGTGACATTTGTGGAAAATAAATCTTTTTTTCCCCCCAAACTATGCTGCAAGGTTCTAAGGATCAGTTGTACAAGTGCTTTGAAAATTAGGAGAAATATTAGTAACTGGTGCTTGGTGAAAAGGTGACAAAGGGAGAACAAAGACTATCAAGTCAAAAGGGCAAACTATGAAAAGGACTTTGGCCAAATGGAGAACAGAATAGCACAAAGGAAACTATACTAATAAGAAATCAAACAATACCCCTTTTCATGCTGCTCAGTAGAAGATACCAAGATTGCTGTAGCATGAACTGTCAAATGAGAAGTACATGGTAATTAAGTACCGATGAAACTTTGTAACTAATAGGTCCACTCTATATGACTGGTTTTTTAAATGAAACTCATCCACTGCTTCATTCTAGAGTTGGTTGAAGTGACCCATTTCAGTACTAGAATTGGACATATTAATTGTAGCAAATATTAGTTTAATTATTTCTTTTAAATTAATAGATTAATTAATTGAACTTACGTCTAAGCTATATAAATTTGCTCATTATAAATTATTTAGCGAATGCTTTATGTACTGTAATTACACTGAATAAAAGGTAAATGTTTAAGTTCATCACCTAGACACCCCGGACATATTGACTCTGTAAAGACAGTGACACAAATGTAACCTAATTCTGTTGGAAGTAGACTTCTCCTACAATGACTTGAGAGGAAGCTTATGTGCCTTTCAAATTAGGATGAATAAAATCAAGTAAATTCTACTGTAAATCAGTTCCTCAGTGAATGGAGATTGAAGAATAGAGAGCCTTTCTCTTTGGGAGATCCAGTAAGTTGTAAAGCCTAAGACTTGCTATGAAAAACCACTAAGGAAATGCATATCGGTTGTACCACATCCTGGTTCAATGCTAGAAAAATTATACTTCATGACTATCCTTGACTGCATTTCTGACTCGGAGAGCGAAGAATCTATTATCACTACTTGTCAAAGACCCAGAGATGTGGTTGCTGAAAAGCCACGTACTGATGAAATAGTGTAATCTGCCTTGTCTGGATTTAGTCCTTCCTTCAACTTGTTCTCCAATTTACCTACTAAAATATCAGAACATTAGGGAGCCAACCAGGTGCTGATATACTGCTGTAACTCACTCAGCTCTCTGGATTTCAAAGTAAGTCAAAATAGAATTGGGACTACTGTGTCTTAGCTGAAAATCGCCAGCTGTCTTCAAACTCTGACGTTAGCAACATATGGCATTTTTATTTATCACAGCCATCATTCTGGAATATGCAAGAACTAAACGTATGTACACATTTTGGCCAGGGAGTTAAAAACACCCATGGAAAAAGTTAGTGAACAGATTTGGCTTGTGTTAAATCTGCTTTTTACATTGCACAGCTCTCACTATGCAAATTAGTTAGTGATTATCTAAATAATGATATACATCACAGAATTCCAAAAAGGGGTGGAGTATATCAATATAAAGCCACACACACTAATTTTGACAGCCTTCAGCACAGAGACATCAGTTATGAGGAGCTTTGTGATGATGTCCATCTGTTAAAATAGCCCCTCAGAGATGATCACAGCTGGATGGGAAACAGCAATCCCCAGGGAGCTTATATTTACACCTGTGATTGAAGAGCCCAGCAGTAACATTGTGATGGAAAACTGCTTTTGCCATAACTGCCATCTGTTTGTTTGCCAAGTTTAGTTCCACTGATTCAGACACCCCCTAAAACTTACCATAATTCTTTTGTACAAAATATGAAAGTCTTTAGTCACAGCTTGTAGAAATCACTAAATCATGATTCATTAGATTACAATAACTATTTATTTTAACAAGCTGTGATTATTTCAAATTTGTTTCAAGGTGATTTTGCTCTATATTAAAAAGAAAGAAAAAAAATAGAATAAAAGCCTAACAGTCTCTCGCTATCAACCTGCTACAGGCTGCTGTACCCAGCCAGCCCATTCTTTTATTGGTGACAGCTCAAATTAAAACACATTCATCTGTTTGTTGAGAACATTTTGTCAGCTTAGATTAAGATTCTGTTTTGTCATTCTTACCCAGACCAGTGAGTAGAGGCATGCATTCAGCTGAAGAGTTGAAATAGGACTGGGATCTATAGGAGTACAATCTAGAAGACTTTATTATATGCTAAATATTGAATTTAGCCCAGCCGCCTTTTCATTGTGTAAATGGTCACTGCATACAGATTTGACCCTGCAAAAAGTGTAGCTTTGCACTTCAGTTACTGCATGCTAATGTAGTCAGAAAGAGGATGCATTTATGATCAGCTTAGTATGTCTTTCCACCAGGACACCCACTCAAAGGGAAACTGCACCAGCTTTTGCACACACTTCAAGAGCATTAGGACACTTTTTCCAGGTATCCAAGTACAGATTTCACTCTGTAAAGGCATTTGCACAAGAAATTTGTACTTCTCTCTTCCAAACAAAGTTATTTCAGGTAAACACATACCAAAGCCTTTTGGTAACATGGTGCGACCACTCAAATTAGGAAACACAGAGTAACAAATGCAGGGAAATTTCACTGTATCAATTTTTTCCTTTTTTTTTTTTTTTTTTTTACTCTTTGGTATTGTTTTCCTTTGTCTTTTCTCTCTTTCTATTGGTTCCATGAGGAGGAGCTCTTGCAGTATTTGGCCTAGATGGGATTCTGGCTTATCTAGTAACATTTAAACTAACAATTATCCAGTAGAAAGGCACATACTCATCTTTAAAAGTCTGAGAGAAAATATTTCAAGAAGTGTGACTTCAATCATACAGCTTTCATTAATACTACCCGCAGACAATAGTTTGACCAGTAAAAAGCAAAAACCCACTATAACAAATAGTACTGCTAATATTTTTATGTTTCACAGCATATGCACCCCTTCAGTCATTCCCACAACATATCAGCCTTGAAGAAGAAACATACATATATATAGATGTATGCTGGGAACATAGAAAAATACTAAATAATGAAATATATGTAGGGTTTCTCATGAGCCACACTCTGTGTGACCACAGCGAAAACGTATCTTCACAAAAAAATAATGACACATCCTGGTATTGCAACGAATACTCTGGTATTTTATGGCCCAGCTCCTGGTGTGTTTGCTAATTCTACCGTATTCCTTGATGACACTGAATTGGCAAAGTTCAATGGACAACAATATAAAGGCGGTTTTGAGATATGAAATGGAATCCATCCAACTTTTACAAAAAAAAGCACAGGAGCATATGTGCAAAGACTAATTCCTGCACACATGAACCATAGCACATGGGATCAGTAAACACTGGATGTAGTGATGGATGAGACAGCATTCAGTATCAGGACAGATGATTTCAGTACTACTGAATTTAGCAGACTTAATTAAGCAATGGGTACCACTACGCAGTATATCATCTTCTACTTATTTGACTGACACAAAATCTGGTACTTCATGAAGAAGGAAAAACCCTCCAAAATATATAAGCATCTGAGCACCTACTTCAAGTTGCTTCAGATGCATAACTGTGTGTAAATCAAAGGACAAAAGCTGGAAGCCTAGGTTCCTTTATCAGTCAATGAGAGATACGTAAATGTCAAAGCACATGCTTTAGTGCTATAAAATGACAAATGACCTAAGAAAGGAGGTGTGAACCTCCTCTGGAGTCCAAACTACAAATTTTCTACACGAAACAGAAGTTAAAGATAAATTTGATTTAATATTTAAAAAATAATTTTAATAAATATTTCAGCTTTGGCAGTGGTTATGTTCAACGATGCACTTACCCATGGTGGTTCTTTTTTATGTAAACTCCTCTTGACAGCCATGCGCTATAAGCTTTTTCAGTGAAATAACATTTACTGCACTGTTCGGAGAAAGATATGATACAGTGTATCATGAACTTGTTTAGTCTGATGAAACTGTCTAATAAGGTGACATTTCATCTAGTGCCTGATTTTTCAAAGTTTCTCATTTGAAGAAGCTTATATTTTAAGTTCGTCAGAATAAAGATCAATAGTAAGGAAGAACAGTGTGACAGAAACAATTTGCAGAGCTGGAAGGTGTTATATAAATTTAACTTCCAGGGGTGCTGGTGGTTTTGTTTGGTTTTGGTTTTTGTTGTTGTTGTTGATGTTGTTTTGTTTGGTTGGTTTTTTTGGTTGTTGTTTGGTGCATTTTGGTTTTTTTTGTGTGGGGTTTTTTTCTGTTGTTTTAGTTTGGTTTTTGTTGTTTTGGTTTTTTAAAGCTGATACTGTATCCAAGTCTGTAGAAAATTTCCAAGGCAATAGTTTAGGTTCAGTCTCAGGATCAGGGTTTTCCTTCTACATCATAAAAACTGAAACTGAGCTAGATCAGCAGAATGCTGTATAACTGAGGAAAATTGCAGGTGAAATTCGGTTTAGCAGTTCAGTAGCCTTAATGTGTATGCTTTCAATAAGCAATATCTGATTCATTCACACCACCTTTTTTTTTTTTTGGGTAATTCTAGAGGAAAAATTTTAATATTATTCTTACTTTTCCCTAATCGCAGGGGTATCATTTGATAAACAAAGAATTGACAACTTATGAATGGACAAATACCTAACAGATACATGGTCTAGACATTTTCTTCCCAGAAATCATTAGCTTATGCGGTGTACAATACCACTTTGGACACAGAAATCCTTCTCAGTGGGCAATGCAGCAAGGTCTACACTCTACTGTCTGTTATTCTTGCCAACAACCCTTCCACACCACGTCAAATGAGGCTCACACTGTTCCTGGCAAATATCTACAGGCTAAGATGGAGAAGGAAAAAATAGAACAAGTACTTCTCAGCACTTTTTACCTTCTTCAGCTCCTGCTATCTGCTGTATTTTACTAAATCTTCACAAATTTCACAAATTTCAATGATTTAATTCAAAAAGGAATGTGATGGAGGGTAAAACTTGTGTCAACAGCTTTTCCCAACCTCTGATTATGTTGTCCTTTTTTTTCTGATAGATGTATTGGTACACGGTAAATAGGTTGTTGGATTTTTGTATACATATACACACATATACTTTTTTAAAAAGACATTTTAAACACATTTCTTTGTCTTCTACAGACTAAAGAGGAAGTGACATTTACAGCAAGGAAATTTAAAACAAAGTCTGCAATCCTGAAGGTCTAATTTCAAAGGCAAGAACATTCATATTTTATCTGAAATATCTATAAACAATCCTGCAGAATACATACGAAATTTTTAAAAATGATAGAACTAAAGTCCTTTTTAAAGGGCCACAGTTATTAGGCTATCAATGACAAATAAAGAAGGAGATACATTCTAGCCCTCCCACTGAACTCTTCTTGGTTCATAAGAAAATCTGACTTAAATTTTAACATTACTTTTTGTTTTCTAGTATATATAAATAACAACAATGCTAATTACTTTTAGATGCCTCATTAATTTTATAAACTCCAAATACATTGGTTAGACATAAATTATTCATGTAATTAAATACTCTGAACATTATTTCTTGCAGGATAAGTTATGAAGAATTGGCATTGTCTGGGTGCTATTTTTCTCCTTGACTCGCTACCATTCCTTTGAAAATCCAGGGTAATTTTATGCTTGATAATATATTTCAGAGCCACTATTTTCATTATTTAAATAAATGTTTCACCAAGACAAGTCTAATGAGAGATCATATCTTGTGAGACAAGTTAAAAGAACAGCCCAGTCATTTCTGTAATCAGAGCTCTTCTCTAATTAGATTTATACCTAGTATATATACCGCCATTATCAAACATTAAGTACTATGGAAGTAAAAGATCCAATCATAGAAAAATTAGAAGAATGTTTTTATTTATCAAAACCCCTCCAGACTTAAGAGGACAGCGATACATTGCTGTTCCTTGACAACTAAAAGCTTTTGATAGAGAATGATAAGGTGTAGGATCCCAAGAACATCCTCAGAGGCTTAGAAGGAAAGCGTTTAGTAACTTCCTGGAAATGCTATATTAGGACAATTCAACAATTGTCCCAAAGAGCAAAGGTGAAGACAGTTACAGCTACAGCTGATCTTTTAATTCAAAAAAAGTTTGCATAACAATGTTTCATATATCATAGATTCTGAGTATGAAACGCTTGAAGGCAAACTAACAGTGAGATAATACTACCCTGCAAGTTCATCAGTAGTAATAGCGTTTTAGGAAACCACTCTTGTGTTCTTGTTAACCATTTTGTGAATTAAATTAAGGATATTCATCCATGACATTTTTCATACCTCATAGTTGATTTGGAAAAAATTTGAAAATGAACATTTGTCAGATAAATCTGTCTCCATGTATGAAAGAATTTGAAAAGTCATGCAAATATGAAAACACGAGTTTAGACAGAGGTGTGAGATCTCCAGAGTGGTCTGCCTGGAGAAGTAATTGTACAAATAAGACCACACCCAACAAAATACCAGGAAGGTGTCAGTGTTTTGCGTTCGAATAATTATATTTATTGCTGAAAGACTCCCCCACAAAGGCAATGACATCCATACGTTACAGCCTTGGTTTGTTCAAACATGTAGATTAGAGGCTGGCATCACAGTGAAGGATGCGATGACCTATCTCTTGGTTCTGACTGACAAATTATGGGAAAGCTGACCGCAAAGTGAAAGTTTCTTGTATTTGAGCAACCTGGTCTAGTGGAAGGTGTCCCTAGATATGAAGTCCTAGATACAAGTCTGAGCAAAAAAAATCATGCACAGGAGACAAATGAAAAAATGGTAGTCTTTGGGAATGGAAATATCAAAAGGAAAAACATGTAAGTTTTGGTCTAAGGAGATGGATTCACCTCTAAGGATGAGACAGAAAAACATGTCATGAATTTACATTAAGCAGGTGGAATCATGTCTCACTGTCACTCTAGAGGTGGGTTGAAACCCTTGTGTTTGTAAATAAGAACCTCCAGAAATATGGCATGCAGCTAGAAAATAAAATAGCAAAAATTTGAGGAAATATGAAAAAGATGCCAAGGAAAAGAGTGACAGCAGATTGAAAATCAAGAGAAGATGACAGTGACAAATAGCATGATAAATTTTTCTTGGAAGGAAACATAGAAGCAAATCCAAAAAATGTTTTGCTCTGTGACATTCCTAGACTAATCTACCAAGATGCTTATTTATGCTGACTTTAGTAGAAGTCATTGCCTTGTAACTGGCTTAATTTTTTTCATGCTCTTTTTAATTTTTACGGAACAACACTAATCCCAAGTCAGATCATCTAATTTATGCAAAAAATCTAATCAAAGACTTTGACTTGAAGTTCTTTTGTGATACCAAACATTTTATGCTGTTGTTTTATAGTGAATAGTGATGTAAATTGTATCATCAGTCCCAGAGTGTACACTGGCAGTATCAGAATTTATTCTGGTAGACACATGTATGAGCTACTTACATCTATACAAGATGAGCAGATTTAGTCATGATAAATACACAGAAACCTTCAAACTAATTATCTCAAAATATTTCATTAATCTTAAACATTTGTAAGAAATAACGGTTTGATTATTCTATTGAGTGCTTGTCCGAAGGGACATTCATTGCATGTGAAACCGTAAGGGCTTGCAGTGATAGGCCAGGCTTTCAAAAAAAAAAAAAAATCTCTTCACCCAAATGGATATTCACAGAGGTTATTAACATATTTTGCTATCTCACATTCCTGAAAACACAGCAAAACCATCCCATATGGCTACCTTAGCATTTGGTAGAAAGGTTTCCAGAATATGGTTAACGCTTTAAGTCCAAAATATCCCTGATAAAACTTGCTTCATTAATTCAGTGGGAGATTCCAGAAGGCTAAACTAATATCGATGTAAAGACATTATTAGTCAAATTGAATGAGAACTGAAGAACTGAGTTTCATGAATGTCTGTTTGAACACTTGGTCTCTTGAAAAATATTTTGACATCCTGAGAGTTTTTTTACAGCAACAAAAGAACATGTTGGTAAATTTAATTTTTGGGTTAATAAAAGAGAAACCAATGATACTCCAATAAAATTTTATGAACAATTGAATCCCATTATAGCAAAAATCTAGAAAGGCTTAGATATAAATACCTAAAATCACACAAAAACTTGAAATCTTAAACATCCCATTTCTGATCTTAGAGCTAGCCTATTTGAATAAGGTTTCAAATTGCTGAACCCATTCTTGAAAATGAATGTGAAGTTCTTCAGACATTGAGATGTTTTTGTAAAAAAAATGTTAACTGTTCTAGCGGCTATAAATAATCCTTTATAAAGTAAAGGAGATCAATGGGCTCAGATCAGATTCAGCTGATGAGTTGCTTCTTCAATGGCCAGTATAATCTGTAGCCATGAATGACAGCTCAGGATGAATTCTCTGACCCTGCCTATATTACTGTGTATTTTCCTCAGCCTGAACTTGACCCTTGTGGCAAAACACAAAGTTTTAAACAGTGTAATTACATGATAATGGCCAGTTTATACACATACCAGATTTAAAACAGCATGATAGAATAGTTTAGTCTCATATATATATAAAAAAATTACTGCAGAGTCCAGTAAAGACTATATGCATGCAGAGACAAAAAGCAGAGTTACGGCACAGCCACAAGTAGAAAGCAGTCAAAAAGGAACATAGGCACCACTCTACACATTTTGAAGACAATCACAATTTAAACATACCCAGGATCCAAGTTTTCAATATTTATTTTTTTCCAAACCTACATATAGGGATATCATTTAAAATTAAAAAAATAATAATCTATTAACCAAAAAGTGAATTTTGTAAGTTTTCTACTTTTTTCCTCAGATTATCTTTAAAAGGTTAGTCAGCTAGTGCTGCACAGCAAATGATTTTTAGTTTTCTAACTATTAAAATTACAATTGAGAAGATATCGTGTACTTTTCAGAAATTCAAACCCAGAACTTTGAATACAAAGTAGTTATTAAAAATAAGCCAATTTAATTATGTGAATGCATCAAAAGGCCTAATATTTAACCAAATATTCCTAAAACTGTTTATAATCAGAACATCCCAGTTCCGATTGTTTTCAAATGCCATTCCAACAGATGCATTATTAAATTTTGAAGTTTCTTCCTTCTACCTTGCACGAGCACTTGGCAAGCCACTTGGATACTGAATTTCCTTCACATTGAATCTATCTAATTACTGTAGCACTGGTGGGTAATGCTGCTGCTGTAGAGCCTTATCATGATTTTAAAGATTTAAATATTCTTTTCCATGAGGCGTCAGAAAACCCTGGTAAGATAGAGACTGTCATGTCCACTTTACAGATGACTAAGGCAGAAGTAGTTCACTGTTCTATTAAAACTAATGAATGAGTTCAAGTTGAAACTACACCAGATCTCAGTGATCTTAATCTCACATCTCCACTGCCAACCAGTCTTCCAGGAAAACAACATTAAAACAGCTCAGCATTTCTTGTAGTGCTGCTTCATACATGAGAATACAATCACAATTCCTTCAAACATCCTACTTAAGAGCTTCTTGCAATGAAAAGGTTGGACCTTAAACACATCATGGTGAGATACCTCCCTCAATGAAGTTACACTTGAAAGTGAGTGCAAAAATAGGAGTGGGAGCAGAAAGGGTGTTGATTTAAATGGAAGCTTCACCCATGATGTTTACATCAAGAGTGACAGCAAAATTACTGAGTGATTTCAACATTCATACATTTGAATAGCTTTAGGGTAGTCAGTATAACAGAAACAGCGCTTGTGCTAGACAGTTTGTACACAGATAGTAGAGTTCAAGTGATTCCTAAATTGACCTCAGACTTGTTTTTTTTCTGTAATTAAAGTAATTTTTTTTGGTAGAAGAAAATGGATTTATGATAGACAAGAGTCTAGAAAGGTTGCTAAAACTACAAACCACTATTCTTTGGTTGTAATATATTTCAAACAAACTATGGTAAATCAATCGTCCATTAAACTCTGAACTAAAATTTCCTTTGTTTTTCTGCTAAATCCTTGAAGTAGCATCACAAGCTCAATGTGCATTGGTTTGCATGATATTTTTCCATTTCCCATCTCTTTAGCAAATATATTTGCCCATTCTGTTTTCAAACCACCAGCTACAAAATTCCCCAAGATTTTCTTTCTAAGCATTTAAGATTTATAATTTGTCAGCTTAAAGGGAAAATTATTTTAAAAGTGTTATAAAGGGAGTTGTTAGCCATTGTTACCCAACTGGATATTCCTTGCTGAGCAAAGAACTTTCTATTAAAAATTTAAAATTATCTTAAATTTAGTATTGAGAACCACTTACCCTATTCCCTGACCAGAAAGCTCACTCATCTCCTTGTCTTGAGCTCGTCTGCATTATTTTAAAACTACGTGGCAGTACCAGGTGTAGCTGTCGAGGGTTCGGCCAGACCTGCCCCAGGCTGGATCCAGCTGGCTTTAGCCATCCAGCCCCAGGGCACTGAGAGGAAGCATGGGGCAGTGTTTTAATTTGTCTTTCTCACTACCTGAATCTATTTTAATCGGCAAAGCAGACTCAACTTGGGGAAGGCTAACTCATTGCCATCCTATTTCAGGTGCCTTCCAGCCAACAAGAAGGAACAAGTGAGCAGCTGTGTGGACACATGGCTGCTGGCCAAGGTCAACCTGCCACAGCAGGTCAGACCTTCTGCTGCTTGACTGCACAGGGGGCTGTGGCTGCACAGCATAGCATGGCCACATCATGTCTTACTCAGTCATTGCATGGCTTTTATTTGGTCTTTTTAAATTCTGTCAATGAGCATAAACTACTGCTCACAACAAGTAATGCTTTAACATACAAAAAGAGTGAGACTTTTTAGGAGGTCAAAATAATTCCACTTGTTTTCTATGGGTCAAAGGAGTAGCCTTCATTTGGCCCTCATCTCTCAAGAGCAAGGAACACTACGTGTTCAGATAGCCACTGAGTGCCTCTGTATGAAGTCTGAGGAACAAGAGAAGTCATAGATTACAGACAGTAGAGAAAGGTAAAAGAAATTAGAGACATGTGAAAGAGAGTATTTGGGGAAAATTTTCATGGAACTTTAGCAGATGAAGCAAAGCTATTCTAGCCATCATATCAGATTAAGCTTCACCATAAAAATACATAAGACATAAACCAAGATAATAAGCTCAGAATTACCTCTGAAAATACATGATGAAATTATGTCCTTTTTAAAATGTGAGAATGCACTTACAACTTCTATTAATTTAATCAGTTTTTCCTGTAATAGGAGCTTCAAGGAAGTAATTTTGCCATAGTTTAACATTGAACATACAGTTTTACTTTTCAAAATGTCAGGAATTAACTACTTTCTGCATCCTATCTATGTTTTTCCCAAGAAAAAGAAACATTTTTGCCACAAAGGAGAGAAAAAAAAGCAGTCATAAAATCTACTTTTAAGAGCTGCAGTCAGACTTCTCATATAACATAGAATGGGTTGGTTTCAACCACCTTTATAAGGCTTTTCAACTAATACCTTAACTATAATGTCCACATGTCTTCTGAATGCATGTGCTATCAAGCTTTTCAACATGCAAATCTACTGCTATGATAATGACCACTTCTGTTCAACCCGCTAGCTGCTGCTCAAGTATTATAAGTAGCCCTGAGTAGCCTCAGGTCCACAGGAAAAAAGTTACTGGCTCACACCATGCTAGTTTCTCAAAATAACAGTTAAAAATCTACCAATACCATATTTCACAAACTAATGCCAAAGGTACAGTAATTCTGCTGGCAGTTTTTTCCAGAGATATGCTACTACTGAACCTATTCTCATCAAGAAATCAGAGTAAAGTAGGCAATTTTTTTAAAAAAGAAGATTAAAGACAAGTTTTTGAGAAACTAGTGACAAGTAACACATCACTTTCTACTCCAGATCAGAAATATCAGCTGCATTCTATATGAAGGGAGAGAATAAACCTAAAGAATTAAAAAAAAAAAAAAAATAAGTAGAACATATCAACGGAAAACTTCTTAATGTAGCCTCCTGTAGTTTTTCCATTACACAATTACTAACAAATACCATATGAATAGAATGACAACTGAAATTTAAACACATCTTTCTAACAGCCTCCAGCCAAGTTCCCCAGAGCCCCACGCTGCATTCACAGCACTCACCTCTCCCCTTGGCAGCTACACCCAGATGCCCATTTACTAAGGAGGTTGTTCTGGTACCGGTCTTTTGTAGACTCTGCTGGTTTACCAAAGTGTCCACACCTGAGTACGCTCTCTCTTTCACTGAGGGTACTGACAACCAGTTGCAGACATGATCTCCTGATTAGACACTGCTAATCAGAAGACAGCCTCTGCATTTCCCACAACTGTTTCTATAAACCAGAACTCAACAGAAAGTAGTTATGTTACAAATGACCAGAGGCTGCATTTCAAAGGTATTTAGGATATGTATTTAGTGCGCATTCCAAAGCACTTTCCCACACCTGCTGCACCACCAATTAAGTTATCACTAAAATCAAGGACTGATGTGTGGCTAACTGCAAACAAGTGATACTAATGAAAGGTCCTTTTCAAGACCTCAGAAGCAAAAAAAAAAAAAAAAGCTCATACTTATTGTATATTGACCTTATAATTCAACAAGAAGGGGTAAATACTGATTAAATTCAATTCAAGAGACATTGAAAGGGAAGCAGTAGTTACAATGTAAGCGAAAAGGCATCAATTTCTCTACTTTTCCTTTTGGGGAATTCTATCCTTCTCCCTGTTTTGAATCTGAATATCCCTGTCTCCTCTAATGATAGTTTGTCTAGGGAACTTGCCTTATTTTTGTTCTTCTTTAATAAAATTTACTTGCTAGAGATTAAAAAGAATTTCAGTTGGTCAAATTCAAGATAGCCTTAAATGTAGAAAAAGCAACTCTACTGATTTCACTATAGCTGTCTTTGCTTATTGTGCTTCAGCATTTGGCTCACAGTAATTTTTCAGGGTAAAACACACATGAAGAAAGGCCATATTATCCCCTGAAAAACTAAAAATCTCTGTCATCTATGTTTTAAGAGAGAATAAAATGAGATGACTGCTATTGATATTTTCAGCATCAGCAACCTCATGGCACGCGGCTAGAGAAGTTGTTAAACTTTCACTGGTGAGAGAATACAAGGATCAATCTGAGGACAGAGTTCATTCTGGTATTAAGGGAATGCCACCACTGATGTTTCTTTACTGTTTCGACATCAGCACCAAATAAATAAATAAATAACAACTGTAAATAGAGTAAAACCTATGTACTTCTGAAATGTATTAAGAAGTGTCTCCCTGGGAAATGCGGTAAAGGCAAATCCTGATATAACTAAAAGTGAATATTCAAACTTGCCTTAGCATATAATCTTTAATAAATTTTATTTCAGCAGGTGAGAAGCAAATCAAAAGTGGAAGGCTTGAAAATTTATTCTCAGCACAGCAGATCCAGTGCTGTGTCTTCTAATTTGTGATATTTTTATTACAAGCCCTTCAATGGACTCAGATGCAGAAGAGTCCACTGTAAGAAGAAAGTTATGCCCAATGTATTTGGGTCCAGAATGAGGTTTCTCTTTTCCATATGCCTAGTGCAGCAATAATAACTGAGCATTGAATTTGTCCCATACTGTTCATGACTGGAACTAACCATGAATTGCAATTGTAGACTTTAAAGAATAAATTTTTAAGACAAAATAATTTCTTCCTATAATACTTAATCATTTATCTCTCCTTGAAGTTTTCAGTATAAAGTATTATTTCTTAAATTAAATCCTTAAACATAAAAATCCATTTCTTGAATGTTTCTCAGCCTTACTGAACTTCTTCCTACCTTTGGATCATTTCCATGCTAAATGGCACATAAAAGTATTTTTTCCCCCAAGTCTTTTGATTAAGTTCAGTGAATAATTTCACCCAAAAGACCCTAGAGGACTACTTATGCAAGTTTTCTTATAAATATGTACTATTTAGTTATTAGTAACTTTTGGTCTATATAAGAATTATTGGGAAAAGTTCCAAAGCACAAGCAGTCACTGGACAAAAACAATTCATCAGGAAGTGACCTTTAATATCTAACTATAATCCTCCCTAAGGAAGCTAAAATTCAATTTAAAAGTTAAAGAAAAATGGATTAAAATTCAAATAATTGTCTTATTGCATGCATGGCTTTAGTCTACCAAGAACAATTTTTGCCAAAGGAATGAATGAATAAGGCAGACACAGAAATCAAAATAATCTTTTTGTATGTCTGTTATTTAATAGTGTGGAATGTTCTCTCATCAAGGTCACCTAACTGTTGTATATCATTGCTGAAGGGGAACATTAATTAAAATCACTGATGATGAATACTGCATCTTTAGATGTTAATAAATGAAACTAAATGCTTGTTAGATTTTCCAGAAGTCAATCACAGCTTTAAATTAAATATCACATTAAATACCCCAAACTGGCACACAGTGCTTTACTAAGACCAGTACTGGAATACAAATTCAACAGAATAGTAGATTAATGCACCATTCTGAGCAGAAATTTTTTACTTATTTTTCTCTTTTCATTTGGGTAAGTCTATTTCATTTTTTTCCTCTTATATTATAGATTCATCAGCATTATCAATGTTTCCCATCAATCACGTATCTAATGAATGGTATGTCCCTGTTAACCTTGGGCACAAGACTGTCATGTGGGTTGTGATATTGCTATGGAACACCATACAGTTTCCATTTATTCCCTACCCCTTTAGAAAAACTAATTTTACAGCCAGCGCATTTTTTTCTCTTACCTCTTTTTATTAGAGTCAGCGTTGCAGAATTCTTCTTCTGGTTACTCGTATTTTTTTTTTCCTAAGATATGAGACATTCAATGGAGTTCATCTAATTCAACTATTCAGTTTTTCATTTGGTACTTTAATGTGATAAATCCAGGATTGAATTTTCTAGAGCATAAACAGGTTTCTCGTGCTTACCGTCAGATGTATGAGCACAACAAGAGTACCAGGGAATGACAATCACACTGAACTAAGCAACATGCTCTAACATAAATAAAACCACCAGACTTGAGTACTACAAAGATTTTGAGGTCGTATCTGTTCCCACTAGTAATATGTAGTGCCTTTCATGCTGAGACTGCTTCACTCCAGTTTTGCGGTCTAGACTTCAGAGGAAAAGGCCAGCAGTTAGGTGATTTAGTTTATGCCTTGAGGAGCCTGCTTTCAGCTACATTCTTTGCTGTTGACTTCCTGGTGGCTGAAGGCAAGACACTGGCTGTAAATATCCAGTATTAGACTGTTGTCTAGCTCCTGTGATTTCAACACATTACTAGACTAAGATGATAGTCTCTGTGACTATGGAGCTAGGCTTGAAAATGTCCTGTTTTTCCTGTGACAGACAGTACATCCCATCTGCACATGCAATTTATTAGAGTTTTGGAGCACCAGTGAATGTTGCAGGTAGTTACTTTCCCAGTTTAGTGTTGTTTTTTGTTGTTTGTTTGTTTGTTTTGGTTTTTTCCCATGTTATGTTAGTGCCTGGGACCTAAAGAAAAACCTTAATCCCAAATCCAAAGAAGTGCATAACAGAAGACAGATTCTGCCTTAACAGGGAGATATCATGCCTTGAAATGCTTTTACTAAGCTTTTAGAGCTTTAAGTGCCTCAAGTTCTTAGATATCCCAAGTAACTCCAAGTGCATCACTTTGTTCATTGAGGTCATTATGCAATGAAATAAAAATAGGGTCTGTTTCTAATTTCCTTTCCTTCCCAGCTCTAAATAGTGGCTCTAAATCAGTGAGGCTCACCTTCTTCATTAATGTGCCTTATCTCTTGGCTATTCAGCCTCCCTTCTTATTTTGTTAGTTGTTATTTTTTTTCATTTTATCCTGCTAATATAATTTCAGTCTTTTACTTTTATCCCCTCTTTATCTTAATGAGAAAAGGAAGTATCACTTACGTAGTGATATCAAAGAGCAAACAGTTAATTTACCTGCAATTTAAAGAGCAGAGTAACTAATTACCTAACTTTACATTTGCCTTCTTTGTACATCAAGTCCCAAGTTCACGCAAGATTGAAGATCCTCTGAGTGCAGTACAACTGGGCAGGTACTCAGGCAATTGCTGAAAGAGAGAGAACAGCTGTATAGGATATGGTGGAACTACACTTTCTGTGGCCTGGACTTCTTTCAGTGCATTCTCAAAATCATTTCTGTTTCAAAACCCCTAGTTAAAGAAAATTTCAGCCAGAAAACTTCACTAGTGTTCATTAAAATAACAAATAGGAATTTTTAAGAAAGTACTCGGGAGTAAACTCTGAGGCAAGTGAGGTTAATGAGTTTTGCCAATTCCTTCCATAGCTGTGTTCAATTCTTAAAAGTTTATCCCTAGTTCAGGACTTCAATTTTCAACTACATAAGATTTCTAAACTGTCACCCTTTTCTACACCATTTTTTCAGACCTCTGGCATTTGTAGCAATTAGTAGTGCTGGTCCTATACTTCTTAGAATTTAGAAAAACTTTTTTTGGACAACAAGAGTTGAGAAATAAAAGAAAAAGGGGGGGGTGGGAACTGGGGGCAGCAAAAATAAGGTCATTTTTCACATAAGGCATCTTTGTTCTCCCTGTCCTATGCATGGTCACCTGGTCCACTTTTTGGGACACTGTAATTGTCCTTGCACAGAAGCATGTTTTCCTTATTGAACTGCAAACTTCAGATCTTGTTCATGTCGGGCGAATTATATGCTACTGAATTTTAGAATCAGTTGGAAAAGACCTTTAAGATCATCAAGTCCAATCACTTACCTAACACTTACAAGTCCAGCACTAAACCATGTCCCTAAGAACCACATCTCTGTGTCTTTTAAACTCCTGCAGGGATGGTGACTCCACCACTGCCCTGGGCAGCCTGTTCCAATGCCTGACAACCCTTTCCGTGAAGTCTTTTTTCCCAATATCCAATCTAAACCTCCCCTGGCACAACTTGAGGCCATTTCCTCTCGTCCTATCACTTGCTACTTGGGAGAAGAGACCAACACCATCCATGCTACACCCTCCTTTCAGGTAGTTGTAGAGAGTGAGAAGGTCTCCCCGCAGCCTCCTTTTCTCCAGGCTAAGCAGCCTCAGTTTCCTCAGCTGCTCCTCATCAGACTTGTGTTCCAGACCCCTCACCAGCTTTGCTGTTCTTTTTTGAACTCACTCCAGCACGTCAATGTGTTTCCTGTAGTGAGGGGCCCAAAACTGAACACAGGATTCGAGATCCGGCCTCATCAGTGCTGAGTACAGGGGAACAATCACTTCCCTAGTCCTGCTGGCCACACTGTTCTTGCTGCATACCAGGATGCTGTTGGCCTTCTTGGCCACCTGGACACACACTGGCTTGTATTTAGCCACTGTCAGCCAACACCCTCAGATCTTTTTCCACCAGGCAGCTGTCCAGCCGCTCTTCCCCGAGCCTGTAGCACTGACTGGGGTTGTTGTGACCCGAGTGCAGGACCCAGCACTTGGCCTTGTTGAACCTCAGACAATTGGCCTCAGCCCATTGATCCAGCCAGTCCAGATCACTCTGTATGGCCACCCTACCCTGCAGCAGATCAGCACTCCCACCCAACTTGGTGTCATCTGCAAACTTACTGAGGGTGTACTCAATCCCCTCATCCAGGTCATTGATACAGACATTAAACAGAACTGGCCCTAGTACTGAGCCCTAGGGACACCACTCATGACCAGCCACCAACTGGATTTAACTCCATTCACCACAAGTCTTTGGGCCCAGCCATCCAGACAGTTTTTTACTCAGCAAAGAGTACAGCCATCCAAGCCTGCAGCAGCCAGTTTCTCCAGGAGAATGCTGTGGCATATGGTGTCAAAGGTTTTACTGAAGTCTAAGTAGAAAATACCCACAGCCTTTCCCTGATCCACTAAGTGGATCTCCTTGTCATAGAAGAGATGAGGTTGTACCAGCCAGGCCCAGCTCAACTCCTTTGCTTACTCTCAGCTAGCGGTCTCCTAATGACTCAGAACTGGAAAGTCATTTTGCATTTCACGTATCCTGTCTTGCCATCTACCAGAAGCTCAAACCACCCCCATGAATTCCTGCCCAAGGACAGGGCAAAGCAATAAGGACACATCAAATCTCTTAATTTACCCACTTACTGCATAGGAAAAAAGATAGTAAGACAGACCTCAAACTGCTCATAAATAGAAATTTGATAGAGACAAATGAATGTGATTTTCAATAAATTATATAAGCCCCCAGATAAGTCACTGACCATCTGGCACTTGGCAACATCATAACTCATGAAACTACTTTGGTGAATCTGTGGATTGAAATATTACATTCTTTCTCTCTTTTGCTTTTAACTGACTCATGAAGCTGAACAGCTTACAAATTCCGTCACAACAAATGGAATAACGACTCCTATCCTCTTCACCTTCTTAAATTCATTTTTTTTAATAGTACTTTTCAGCAATCCACAGTGACATGTTGTAGGTGGGCTAGTAGCTCGGAATAACTTTTACATACCTTCTGATTTCATGATGGATTTGAAATAGAAGCCTGTAGGAGGGAAAACCCTTTGCTGATACATTATTTGCAGGTCATGCTATATATGCCCCTGTATAACTGCAAGATGGCAATGTTAACAGTGCTAAAATTAGGGATAACATTTAGAAAAAAAAATCTGCATAAGAGTTTTAGCAGTTTCAGCTTTCCAGAATATCATGTGCTTAGCAGTTGATACCAAGAATACAAAACATAATTTTAAACCTAATCTAAAATTGAGTTTGTGCTACAAAAAGAACAATCAAGAAACATACTGCTGTAGACGTTTGAACAATACTACTATGTTCCCAGCCAACAGAACAGAATCTTAAATATGTATATATTTCTCTAATTTTTAAAAGAACTGATGAAGTTAGATATTGTCTAGTCAGTTCTGAAGACAAAGACTTAATAAAGCACATAGAAGTGGTAGAAATTTTCTTTGATGAGTATGACAGCACTTGTCATTTTGGAAATTCCTTCCATCATTTTTGGAGTCTTCCAAAAGCTTTTGTTGAAACACATTATTAAAAATAAAATCAAAGCCTGTGAAAAGAAAAAAGAACAAAGGTTGAGGAAGCCACAGAAAAACAAACATATTGCAATTGAAATGTACAAACAGGACTACAGATGTGCAGACTAATAGATAATTTAGGATCATGTGATGTAAAAGAAAAATCTCACTGATAAGTAGAATACATCACTTTTTTTCTCTAAATTCATCAAATTTTATGTATTTATAGCATTATATACTTTTTTCTTTCGATTCTTGATCAGGTGGCTGAATTGCTCTCCTGTGCGCAAGCCTTTGACACAGCAAAGCCAGAATTCCTCCCCGCTGTACTGCTGGGCTAGGAGAGCCCTGCTCAGCCTGCCCGTCCTCGCTTGCCTGCTCACAGTCTGACACCTGCCCCTCCCAGGGAGGCATCTCATCCATCTTCCCTCAAGGATTCACAATATGATACGTTGCTGACTCTTTGGACACCACCTGCAGATACTGGGAGTTCATACTGTTGTCAGGATCACAATTGTTCATGTAAACGTTTGTGTAACATGTGACTGGTATGTTAGAGATCTAGAAAAGGGGTAACAAAGCACATCAAAGTCGAACTGCTGGTAGTGCAAATAAGGACAGAATGTTACTCCACATGTTCCATTGTGGGGTTTTTTTAGTAGGAAGTACCTCATTGTAAGCCTATTATTTTAATATAAATACTGAATGACAGAAACAAACCGAAGTTTGTGAATATTGCAAATGTTTTTGATAGAGGCACAAACATTTAGGATTTAGAGTTCTGAAAACCTAGCACAAACATCTGCTAGTGTTTTTGTAGGTAGATTGCCCTCGTATGATAGCAATCAGTTCTCAAATTGACTTGAGAATTTGAAATAACTTCCTTGTATAAAACTAGAAATTCTAGCCTTTCCAGCAAAGAAAATAAACATCTACGCAACAGGAATATAGAGCTCAAGGATTATAAAATATATACTGATGAAGATGTGAATATAGTTCCCTACTAATAAAATGTCTCTGCTTTCCTTCTATGATTAAGTCTCTACCTGTCAAATTAATAAGTAGAATCTATCACTGTAGCAGCTAAAGCACTTTATTTGCAGAAAGTAAAATTCAACACTTGTGCATCAAAGGAAAACAAATAGATTTGTGCTTGAAAAGTCCCTCAAACTGAGCTGCAGCCATTTCTTACACAGAGCTATCACTAGGAGGTTTAAGAGACCATATATTTTGTGTTTAATGAAAATGAGTTATATAATGATTTATTAAAGATGTCATAATATCATATACCTCTTAGGTTTTCTTAATATCTTAAATCACATTGAACAAGAAGGGTAACGAGACAGACTTTCTTTATTGAATTACATTTAGAAATAGTGTGAATAACATTTGAGTGGGAGACCTGAGTGAAAAGAATAATGCTATTTGCTCATATGAGGCTTGTAGAATTTATTTAAAAAACTCAAATACCACCTGATGTCACCATGGTAGCTGACAACTCCAAAAGAAACCCACAGGATCAATTGAATCAGCATATTCACCTTCCTTTTCTTCCCATTTTATTAGCAAAAATAGTCATTCATCGTTGTTGTCAGGATTGCCTCTGGGAGTAAAATAGTTCCTCACTATCAAATAAAAACATGAAGAAAGATGTGACAAGTCACAGAAATATTTAAGAAGCAGATAAAGAGGAAGTAAAACTCCAGACTAATTTTCTTGCACCTGGCATAGATGCACCAAGTACAGAACTTCTGTCCTTACGTCCTGATTTGTATTCTTCATGAAAACCAGAAAATTACGTGCTTGTTGTGAAGAACAGCTCCTTTAATCATCAAGATAACTTGTAAGTGTCACTTAATAATGCTACCAAACTGATAGAGGAAATGATGATTTGATTATAAGTGGCAAATCTGCATACAGTAACTCCTGTAATGATGTCAGAGTTTCATGAAGAGGATCCAGCTTGATTCCGAGCTAAAGAGATCCTGTGCACAAGAAGAAAACACAATTTCTTGATTAACTTTCTCTAGGATTTAGAAGCCTAGTTGATTTATATTCTTGCTAGTTAATTTATCTGTATTACAATAGTCCTCACAGCCGAGAACAGAACCGGCACATGTAGTTCACGTGTACATCAAGAACTGGTTATTTCGTCTGAAATTTTACAACATACTTTGAAAAACAAAGAAAAACATGCTTTTAAGCTAGAGCATCCTTTTTTCCTATTGATTAATAAAATAAACTGGTATTTACTAGATACTTTCACACAAGGTAGGTGATTCGAGTTCCATTAATTTTTCTAGTTTTATCTGATTCAGGCTGGGGATTAGAAACAAAGAGATTGATGGCAACACTGCACATCTACTCTTCCTTAGTAATTGTTTAAAAGAATATACTACAATCAACAACATCACACAGGGGAACGGTGAGTGAGCACCGTACCCACAACACACAGGTCAGAAGGCTTTCCTAGGGGCTGGAGTTTGAGATCCCTTATGCAGTAGAAGGAATTGAACCTAAGTGTTACACAATGCTGGATAGACCACAACTTTAAAGAGCCTTTTTTTTTTTCTTTTTTTTTCCTGAGGGGAGAGGAAGGATCTTCCCTGTGCTTTTGGCAATTTGTGAATCTAACTCTTCATTGTGTTTGCTATTGCTTCAAATGTTTGATAATTAGAAAAAAAAATCAGGTTAGATGAAGATTTTATTTGGACTAATTTAAATTTTCTTTTCTTTTAGATAGCTAAACTGAAACCATCACTTATTTATACGGTTTTAGCACTAAAACCTGTATACAAAGGAGTTCTCCATACATTGCTGAAAAAAGTGAACAAGTGAAAGAGTAGAAGCATAATCTGAAAGTAGGATAGATGAACAGGGAAAAAATACTGTAAATGATTTAGCAGATGAATGTTTTATATCGACTCACATGTTCCTTTGTATTCATTGTGAATGTTTCATGTTAATATTGATTTAAAGTTGGCTCATAAAGCATTCTGATGGCTATAATTCCTACCAATAGTTTGTGCTGGGTTTTTTAGTCTTAAAGCATATGACTTGTCATGAAAATTGCCGTACAGAATTTCTATTCCCAATGCGCATAAACTACAACTTCATTTATATTATTAAATTTTGTAAATTGTGATTCATCTAGGGTACTTTGAAATATTTTGAAACTTTCTGTTCTTATCCTCCTGCATAATATCAGCCATTTACATCATAACTTCTAATGGAGCTCATATGAGAACGGTAAGTAATAATGAGAAAAAAAATCACCTCTTTGCTAAGTTCCATTATACTGGCCCAAAATGAAAAATCCTTGTAGCTAATCCATGTGTCTCCCTTGTTCTCGTTATTGAACCTTATTTTGAAAATACTGGAGAATAACTTATTTGTAATGAAACTGAATTAATTCAAAGGGAAAATAAAAAATATGAGAGTGAAAATAAAGTTAAAAGTCAGGTAGGAATTCAAAAGTAATCAGAGAAGTAAAATGTTACCAGTGTTATGCTATCAATATCCAAGGAAATGTAAAGGCTCATTACATTACTCTCACTTTTCTTGCTCATAGTAGACAGACTAATTATCAACTAATACACACAGAACTATACATATTTACTGTCATTCTGTTTACTAACCTTTTAACCCATGATAAATGTATTTACAGCTGTACGATATACCTTGAGTAGGTGCAAGCCCACAGGAAAAGAATAAACCGCTTGATTTGGCACCAGAGATATTCCTTACTCTAGTGGGTACATGATGTATATGCACACAGCAAAATGTTTGAAAAGTATCCAGAAACACAGGAACGGAAAGTGGTCAGTAGAAAGAAACATTCATGGCATGCTTCCTACCTAGTTTTATTTCACCAGTTTTCTGGTAAGGGCTGTTCAATCAAGGCAAATAAACTTAATTAAAATTAAGGAATAGAGAGTATGGCTCCTAAATTTTAAGACAGTTTATAAAAGATCATTGGATATTATTTTTGCATCATGATAGGAGTGGTCTATTACAACCAAGCAGTCTTCTCAAAAAGCAAGATACAACTACAGTAGCTAACACAATTTAGACAGTTACTGTATGGATGATAACTCACCATTTAAAGGCCTTTTTTCCACTCAGACCACTTCTACATTCAGTAATATAAAGGTAGACTCTTCACCTTGCCTTGAGTCTTGTTTATTGTATTTCCACAGGATTTTTTCTCCCTATGATAGGATTAACATACATTGCCAGGTCAGCACAGCCTGAAAGAACTTTATGGGAACATTTCTATCAAAACCTGTTATATTTAACAGATAGTGTTATTTACAGATGGTTCAATTGCTGTGGGAAAATTATCGACTAACTCTTGACTTCAGCTTTTTCTCTCTGCCACTAGCCTAAATAAGAATAATTTTGCAACAAAATAAAATTGTCATCCCTGGAAATGAGTCATTCACATTATTGCAGCCTTCTAGGATGTGAGCAGCTGTACATGGAAGAATAGTTGACTATATACATTTGTCTTAATTCTCTTTCTGTAGTGCTACAAAAATCTATAAAGAATAAAACAAAATAAATATGGTGCAAAAACTAATAAATCAGGTCAGTCACGAAAATACAGTTAAGCCTTACACTAATTCATTTTGGAAATAATTCTTTATAGATTCACCTGGAAATGCGATCACTCATTTGATGAGCATACATCTGGAATTGATACAAGCATTTTTAAGCTAAAGTAAGACAAGTTAATAACAGCATTGCTTCCTTTAATCTACTCTGAGACGTCACTGGTAAAGAGATATAAAGAGGACGGTATTGTCCAAGAAAATGAGGGTGAGCATAGAAAGAAAGCTTTCCAAAAAGCTGCAGAGAGGAAAAAACCCCTTTGTTTGAGCCTAGGCAGAACTGTGTAGTTTTAAAGGTTAATTTCCTGGGGGCTTTCTTCCTATTATGCCTTGATGCAACATAAATCCCCTCAGAATTACTGGTGTGTTTGATTTTATCAAAGTGGCTATTTTAAAAAAAATTCTTGACTGGTCTTTAAACAACAGAATATTCACAGCAAGATTTAGGAAGTAATTTAGAATTTATTGAAGGAATATAATCCAGTAAGGCTAGAAAAGTCATTGAATGCATGTGAAAGTATAGCTCTTAAATTGAATTTACCAGCAGTACTCTGTCAGTGAGTAGGCACACAGGCCAGCTAAATGTCTACAAGAAAGATTATGCAGACTGTGAAAGATGTCTAAAAACTGCTTGAAAATACGAAAAATCCTGCCATTACTGTGTCAAAGCTTCCGAACACTAGAGGTTCAGCTGAAGTGAGGATCTGACTGCAGACTGAGTATAACACAGCTCTAATTTATAACGTATTTATTTTAGTCCTTAATGTATCTACCAAATGATGCCATGAACTATACTGCATCTAGATAAACCCCTTTGTCTGTATTTTGTCTGAACCACACTCTCGTCAATGTTTGCCTATGGTTTTAAACAAACATCGCTGGCACAAAGGGAGGCAAATCCAAATGAAACAATTTTTGACTTTTTTTCCTGGTACAGACAAAGCTTCTAAAAGAAGAGAGACCATTTCTTCATGCAGCTATGTCTGTTAATGACGAGCCTCATTCACGGCACTCTTTAAAATCCTGTTATCTAAAGAAATTATGTCGTTTAATTATCCATTATCTGTTTGAAGATACTGCTTTGAAGATATACAATAACAACATTACATTAAACATCATTACAAAACCAAAATATAAAATAAATCAATCATGTATGCATTCATTCTCATCACACAGATGAACATGACCCACCATATTTGCTCACAGAAGAGCTCTGATTTCTATGACATTTCGACCAGCGTATTGTAAATGACATATTCTTTGAACGGCAAAGACATCAAAAGGTAAAGGAAAATGGCTATTTGTAATGTAGGGGAGCATTACTTTGTTCAAAGCTGTGAACATAATGAAACTATCTGATTTTCCATATGAAATAGACACAGTCATAAAGAAGTTTATAACTATATTCTGAACAGCTGCTCTAATTGGAAAGATGCATTGTAGCCAAGCTAAATGGCTCAGTGAAAAGTGTTTAATACTTGTATTAAAAATTGCTTTAGACAGGAATAGAGAGATAGGATGTCTTAAATGAATAAGTAACAAAAGTTTCTTAGCTAATAAATTTATGAAGAACATCTGACTTCAGTACTAAATTTTACCATCTAAGGATGTAACTCATATTGTGTTTGAGCCTTCAGTATTCACTAAAATGCTCAATCTTTGGTGGGTAAAAGCATATTTTAGAAATTTTCCATTTTACTCTTTCTTCACCCTCTGTTCGTAATTATATCTTCAGTGTATTTGTCCAGACTCAGAAAAGGATTCAAGTGCTTGAAGGGGACTTGCATTTTGGGTGTAGGCACATACATTTTGATGTATAACACCAGTCATTCAGCCTCTGTGTGGCCATGATGGGGCCCAGATTCTGTCAGTGAGAGATGCTGATGTTCCTGATTCTGCTTTTACTCCCAGTACCTGTTTTGACCATGTCAATCAGTTCTGTACTTCATCTTCCTAAAGACCATGAGAAGTAGCACCCTTTATGTTCTGCTCCCAGTCTCACCCTAGCTAACCATGCTGGTAAATGTTTTTGGATCATATGTAATGAAGAGTCTTTTGACAAATTTCAGATATGGCTTATTTTTCCTTTAACCCAGGTAGATCTGCATTTTTCACTTAAAAAAAAAAAGCTCTTAAACATTAATTTCTGTTACAGGTTCTGGCCCCTCTTCTACCTAAATAAATTCAAATCTACATTGCATACCTCCAAAGTGCATGTCCTAAGCAGTTACCTACAAACTAAGTACTTCAAAATACTTAGATGTTTTGGACTGGAACGTTTTCAAGCATGATACAATGATTAACCATTATCCCAGATCATTTTCAGAATCAGTGCATTGCTGGTACTACTCTTTACGTTTTAAACACGACCTGCATTCTTTAACCTTATAACGGTTTTTTAATACAATGCCAATACAACAAGGATTTGTCCAGTCTCCATATTACATAATGACACAAAAAAATCCCTTTTTTCTAGTCCCAGACACTATGTTGAATAACCTTTCACTGCGCAGAATATGTGAGTCTACTCTGTTTTTCTTATCACAAAATAAAATAAGAAGTGCTGCCTGAATTCAATGGGAAGTTTCTTGGCAATGTTACAAAATTTGGGGTAGTAACTGAGCTCCTAAATAAAGAGCTAGATATTGGAAAAATCAGGCATGAAGTGCGGTAGGCAGCTTCAAGCCAGAAACTAGAGACACTCCTCTTTCCTTTGGAGACACACTGTGGCAGAGTCTCTCTGATGGATAGCACTGTGAATTTAATTTGCAAATGACTCATGCAGATCTGATCATGTAAAATAATAAATATTTTCTTTCAAATATATGCAAACATCTTAAAAAGCCACAAAGATCAGATACTCATAATTACTGTAGGTATGCTTGCAAATCTGATTTCATGAATTAATCAGTTTCATATAGAAACTGGTACTGTTTAGCAGTGTGATTTTCAGTTTTCATATCCATACAAGGCAGAGAGAATAATCAGCATTTATTAAAGCTATCTATTCACTTTATTACTGTAGATGACCTTAGATAAGAAAGTATCCACAGAATATTTCCAATTTTAAAAGGTTGCTATTTACCTTTTTGGTTTCCCTCCTACCACTTTATGTAATATAATATCTGAAAATGCAAACTTAGGCCATCTGTTCTTATGCCTATTTCCAGCACACTTTTTTTTTTTTTTTTCTGTTTCATTCCTGTAGTCTAACTCATTTTAGCAGCACTGGATCTCATTCTGTAACATTTTGCTACAGGGAAAATCCATGTTTATTTCCATACAAATTAATAGACCAAATCAAACAACGAATATGCAAATTCTGGAAATAGCAAGAGTTTTGAAAAAGAGAGCTGTAGGAAAAAAAAAAGAAAAAAAAAAAAAGAAAACTGTCTACTTATAAATACTGAACCAAAATGTTAGACAGCAGCTGTAATGAATGTGACGATGCGAAACAAGTGTTATAATTAGCCTCTAGACACTGTAAAGAAATATACAAGACAGTGCCCAGATCAACAAACAGAATAAAGAAAATATGATTTAATTACACTAAAAAATGAATGGGGACAGAACTAGAACTCCAGATCAATAGTTTATTCATGGCCAAAAGAAGAACAGAAATGATGAGAAATATTTGCATATATGGATGGCATTTCAAGCAAAAAAAAGGGAGAGAAGGACAAGAACAAGTGGTAAGAAAACTAGCCTAAGCTTGGCTGGCATTACCTTTGGGATCCTGACACCAAGAATTTCCCAGCTGCTTAAGCAAATTTCTGTCCTTACTTTGAAGGAGTTTAAAAGAACCAGAGTTGGGAGTGTGATCTGACAGAACACATCTGAAAAATCAGTTAAACCATTCATAAATAAAATGGAAGGAAGTAACAAAGCAAATATGTTATTATGTATAAATAACTCTGAGTCCTTGTGCAGTCATTTGTGTATTTAAGAGAGCCTAATTTATTTGTTTTCCCAGGATTTCCTTTCACAGATGCTTCAAAGAGATTTTTTTTCTCTTCTTTCTGGAGGATTGTGACTGCAATGTCCATTAGGGAGGATTATTTTGAGAAATAGTCTCCCCATCTGTTGCCTTTTTAAAATGGTGTTAAGTAGTATTTTTCCTCCCTGGAAAAACTGTCCACATGTTCCATTAGGGCTGTATGGCAGCAGCCTGGAATAAACACCTGGGAAATGCAACTGAGTGGAGCAGTCCCAAAGAACAATGTTTGTTTACGTGAAAGTAGGAACGGTCTTACATTCCGGTAGAAAATTACGCTCATAAAAACAAAGAGTGCATCTCCTAAGGCACTGTAACCTGTGGCTTAAATCCCTTCATATCTCAACAAGGCACTCTGCCTGCAGGAAATGCCGCTTTCTGTTCTCCGCTCCCTGCCTGGGTACTTCCATGCCAAACTCTGGGCACTAGGGTGACCTTATCTATTTCAAAAGTGGAAAGAAAGAAATTTCACATGTAAAATAGTATTTCATGGCCAGTAGGATAACCATCTCCAAATCAAATTAAAATTTCGGAATTTTTGATTTCCCACATCTCCACTGAGGTCTGTGAAATTTCAGTTTTGAATCTAAACTTGTGAGCTTTGCCACACTTCTCTGTGTTTTTCCTAGAATCCGTTCCATAGACCCCGATGAATAATACATAAGTAAGTAAATGTTTTGCTGGTTGTTATGCAAACATGCTACCTTAGAGCCATAAATGTTGCTTCTGTTATTCCTCAGTGTTGCTCTGAAATTATACAAGACTTAGTTAAGAAGCAATTCTGAAAAAAACAACCATTTCAGTTCCTTTTGAATGCTAGTTTAAATAATGGTGCAGGCACCTGCTTCTCAACATGCAGATGTAAAAGCAGCAGGTCGGCCTTTATTCCTGGATTCACTCCGGCATCACTGTTGTTGATGTCATCTGACAAAGATGAAAGTGTGCACTCTATCAGTTTCTTGGCTTGTTCTTTGCGAAAAGTATGAGCAATGAAATAAATATTTGCTGAATGAAAAAGGTGAAAAGTTTCAGGAAAATAAAGCTTCATTTATAGCTTCTGAGACACTATTCTAAAGAAAGCGGAGTGTATAACATTTAACCAATAATTAAGAAGTACTCGAAAGCCCCTTTCTAATGGCTTCTTGCAGTATCAATTCACTAGTGGATTCTCTGCTATGTCACAGCACAGTACACGTCATTTTCAAGTAGACACATTTTCAAATTCTCTTGTTTTAATTTCTACCTGATTCTATGTATCTGACAGTGACAGTAAATACAGGGTTTGTAAATGTAAATGTAAAAAGTAAATGAAGCTTTCTTGTAGTAGTTGGTTTAATTAAATTTTTCTTGGTTTGCTTTCTTTTTTATTAAGATATACATTAATATTCAATTATTAATTAGTCCAAGCCCCTGAAATAATAGGACAACATCTCAAGGTCTTCAGATTTCAAATTTGGCAATGCTGCCTAATCATGATTATCACATGATCAAATTTAATACTAGTACAATTGTTTAATAAACATCATTGCTAATAATAAACAGTATTCTAACCTGACTAGACATTATACCGTTTTGTATGTTTAAATTTATTTGAACTTCTATTATTTTTGCAGTTTAATTTACTGAAGTTCTAATGGGATTGTGTTGAAACATGAACTCAGTTGTAACAGCCCCTCTGATAATGAAGCCTTTACTGTGAGAAAACTGGGAAACTGAACTGGCTTCCTTTGAAAATAAGGGCACTCTACAGATTTTTTTTTTTTTTTTTTTTTTTTTTCCATGAGAAGGTGCACGAAGCACCTAACATACCAAGCAGGAACAAATAAAATAAAAAAAATAAAACATACCCCTGGGAAGCTGCCAGCAATGGTATTTTACAATTAATTTTATTATTTAAATTTTTTTTAAATGTAAAAGAAATATCAATTATAATTAATCTCAGTCTGATTTAGCTAGCAGTTTTATATTTCACGTTTTGTTGTTAATATTCTATACTGGAGGAGACTGGATGCATCACCATCCAGTTTGTGGATGACACCAAACTAGGGCAGGTTGTCAATGTGCTTGAGGGCAGGGCCAAGGTTCAGAGAGGCTTCCATAGGCTGAAGGAATGGGCCAGCAGGAATACTGGGAAATTCAGCAAGACCACATGCAAAGTGCTGCATATGGGGTGGACTGACCCCCCACCCAGGTGAGGGCTAGGGACCGACCAGCGGGAAGCAGGAAGAAACGGGAGTAACTGTGTCCTGGCAGTGATGAAGGCAACCAGCAAGAGGTCGTCTTTCACCATTACCTGGCCCCCACGAGACCAGAGCTGGAGCAGTGTGTCCTTTTTGGGGACCCCGAGTCAAGAAAGTTATTGATAAACTTGAGTGAGTCCCCAGGGGGCCATGGAACGGCTGCCCATGGAGCAGCTCTCCAGAACCCCCAGGGAGGTGGTTCAGAAAGCAGAGCCAGAGAAAAAGGTCATTAATCAAAGTGGGGTAATAAATAACTCACTATGAGCATAATTAAGGATTGGAATTAATTGCCAAGAAAGGTTGTGAAATCTCTATCCTGGAAGGTTTTCTAGAGCTGGCCAGCAAAGTCTGGTTTAAAGTGAGTCAGAGCTGACACGGCTTTTGAGGAGGAGGCTGGATGTCTGTCCTCCGATTCTCTGAGTACATCCCCACAATGTACCCGGGCCTCAGGGTGCAGCCTGACGATAAGTTACATTTTTCTATGACGGGTTTTTAGAGATTTTCTGTTCTCAGTCCCAGTTCTGAGCGCTTTATACTACTGAAAAGAGTCAAATGCTAAATTCCTACAATTTCTGTGCTTCATGTCACTGTATGGCCACAAAACGGCTTCTCAAGCTTCATTTCATCTGAGAAAATAAACTGTGGCAGGCAGTGAAGGACAAAGACCTGAGTATAAGCCTTCACAGTAGGGGAAACGTTTCTTTCAGTATACACTTAACTTACTAAGTGGTATATTTGTATGATACAGAACTACATCACTTCATTTTCCCTTGATAACTCACCGTTCAAAATATATTAGGAAGTTTATATTTGGGGGCAATAGGATTCTGAAAACTTAAAACCACAGAGAAACATTGAAACAGAAATCTGTCAACATAGGTAAAAGCTGGGATCTAGTCTGCAACTGAGATCATCACACAATCTCCATTTCAGTGGAGAAGGGATGATTCAGATCTCTTCTTTTTTTGTTATTATATGGTCCATGTCATTTACAGGCGCAAAAGAGGACACTATAAGAGAATGATGCTACTCTTTAACGTTTACAAAACAAACACACAAAAAAGACAAGCAGGCAAACAAACAGGAAAAAAGGAATAAAAGCCTTACAGGTCTCTTGCAGTCCCAGCAATTTGAAGAGATTTTCTATGCAGTTACAGTTCTGAGTATGTTGTAAGTAATACAAGTCCAAATAACACAAAAAGTAATAAGGTTTGGGTTTTTATTAGGAATATTTTTCTGAAAGTCATTACTTAGCAGTGGACTTTCATGTTGGAAAACTGAACTTGACAGACAGAGATGAAAAGAGTCTATAAACTTATAACATCCTTGGAAGTCACTTTTTTCCCTTCATTTTCTTTTGATCTTGTAAGCAATACTCCTAATTTCCCATTACATGTTCTCCATTTGCTTTTTAACTCATATACCTCATTTCTCATTACCTTTAATATGTGTGGTTTTCCTCATTTTTTTTCTCATCTAAATAATAAAAAATGCATGCCTTTGTTTCTGTGGCATCAAAAGTTTTCATTGCCCTTTAACCTATTAATCCTACAAAGCAGAAACACCAGCTATTCCCTTCCTCATTCCACCAGTACATATTTGAAAACCTGGCATACTTCGTCTCAGACTAAACTGCATTTACTCAGTTTTTTCACTTTTACTTTGAAAACGTTTTTCAGGACTTCCGGCCATCCTTTCTGAACGTTCTGAAATTCGTCATATTTTATCAGATCCACTTCTAATTTTTTAAGGTCTAGACCTATTCCCTACCACGCCCAAGCCCCTCCTGCCTCTGGCTTGGCATCCTTAATGAATATAGTAAGGATTTTATTCATACAGTTCATTAATTAGTATCTTTAGTAATAAAAGGTCCAGAATAAACACCTGAAGAATTCTACTCAGTACCCTCCAGCATTTTAGAAGAAAATTGTTGGAAACAACTGAGTACAAATTTCTAGAACTAAATCATATATCTCTAGTTTGCTCATGTGAATATCATACACAGTATCAAAAGTCCAGAGTAAAAAATGTGTATTCCCTGCCTGCAAGCACACATCGACTGTTATCAGGTAACATTTCCAATGTGTATTTGCACCCACTGTATTGGATGTGATCTTTCAAAATGCTGCAAGTTTCTTTACAGACATCAAAAGAGCTTAACCTGAACAGAAAACAGGGACATATTATGAGACTTCTTCTTCAGCATTATATAAAGGCAAAAAACATGAACAAAAGATAAGCCCACCTTATGACTCAAACGTAGACGTGAAAAACACATGTTTAATACTGTATTGACAACTATTTATAGTGTCGTGTATCCTTACTCTTGCATAATTAATATAACACTTTAGAAAATTGACTGCTGCTTTCTGTAGGGAAGAAAAAGAAAAAAAAAAGTTCTTTCTGCCTACTACTTCCATTAATGTTTTGGAGGAAGATATCAAAAGCCATTTGTAACGCTTCTACAGAATGGACATAACATTCTCTTGGCAAGGCTGCCTGTAAGGCTTTGCCAGCACGGGCTGCACAGCTCAGCAGCTCCACATCCCCTGCTGATGTAGCCGCTCCCGCTCCACTCACCTGCACAAAACCTGTGCCCAAACCTGTTCTTACACAAAGGGCAGGAAGATTTTCCTCACATTTACTCGGGAAGGAGATGCTGCCTTGCTGATGGAAATAGACTTTGAATATTGCAGTCACAGGAAATAATGATACATCAAAATAGATCTGAAGATTATGTAAACTGTCTAAAGGAAATACTGAGCCTGGCATGGAAATACAGAGCTTTTTGCTCTGTATTAGTGAACACTAAGTAAAATGTCAAATCTACATTGTATGTCAAATCAGATTTTCTATACAAAAGGGATGACAACCACAGAAAAAGTCAATGAGGCTGGGTCTGATAGAAAGAGTGGCGTGCTCTGAATGTTTGCTGTAATACAGATGATGGAGACAGGAGTCTGAAAATACTCTCTGATGAACAAAGTCAGGTTTTCTACTGCTTTCACTTTTAGATCTTACTTTCTTGGTATGAGAGAAAATCAGAAACAGCAAAAATATCTTTACTGAGAAAACAGTAATTACAATTGTGAAAATTGACATTCTGAGGTTAAACTATTTTCTGTCAAGGAGTGGCCTTTTCTTGCATTAATGTGCAAAGACCTGGACTTAGATAACCATGATGTCAAAGACAGCAGTTAAACATGCTCTTAATTGTCATCAAAGCATGGGAGACTCGAGCTTGGGCTTTATTCTAAACATGCATTTCAAGTTGCTTCCTGTGACCTCTTGTCAAGAATTTGCAGACTACTCTTCTGAAAAATATATACGTATTTGTGGAAAAACTGATAAAATGCTTCTCTCTGAAAGAAGTAATCACTCTTAAGATAGCGGAGATCTTTTCCTTGTGCAGAAAACAAGTATACGGTGTTGATGTTGTTCTTGTTGCATTATAGATTGGGGAAAACCAACAAATGAATGAACCATGTTTTCCTAGTCTATGAGAATTTTCATCCTTCATGTGGGAATAAAACTAATATTGTAGATGAGCACAGATTAAATGAACAGATTTAGCATCCTCAAGAGTGCTACTTTTTTGGTAAGAGTAAATAAGAAAAATTCTTAAATTTTTAATTTTCCAAAAGCATAAAAAATCATGCTCTATAAAGAATATGAAAAGACAGAATTGGACAACTAAAGAAAAAAAAGCAGGATCCTGTTCCTCACTTTATCACTCAACTATACCTCGTTATAAAACAGAGTGATAGTGAACGTTTTCAATATAATTGCAAACTAGCCATTAGCGGTATGAAATAACTGAGTGTTGATAGCTCTCTGTTATATATACAGTACTTCAGAACATTAACAAATCATTTACAGAACACATTAATCCTTCTCATTGTGAGTATATGCAGATGAAAATATATTTGCAAGCATGCTGGTCCATCAAATGTGCTGCTTCTTAGATGATTTCAAGAACACCTGTTTGGCTTCATTCCAATACACATATATTCAAGTACCATAACATAGTTATTGGAAAATATCCTTTCAAAATGATTTCCTCAAATATCTCATGTGTCTTTCCCTTTGGTACTCAGTGCTGCTTCTGTACACATTTTATGTCTTCCTTTCTCATTACTAGGTAGAGAATATATGTAGTTACACGTTTACTTCTGCCATGCAGGTACTGAAAGATAACTTCCAAAACAAGTATGCAGTGGGTTGAATGACCGCTGATCATAATCGTGCTTGAAACAATTGAACTAAACTTGTCCCACTGAAAGTATGTACTATGTGAATAGGGTCCCCTCATTCCTCCATATGAAGATTCTGGCATCATCCCAGAGGTGACAGCAGCACTGTCTCTCTGCCATCCCTCACTTTTTACTCTCAGGAGCGTGAGGAGGACAACTCGACCATTCTCCTGTCCCCCAGTTCAGTGCCGGACTGCAGGATGCAGAACCTGCCTCCCTGGGATGCTTTCAAAAGCCATCGGTCTTAAACTTTGAGATTTAGCAGGAGGTGTGGGGAGAAAGCTATGGTTTGAATACAGGGGTTTGACCTAAGCTCTTTGTACAGTATAAACACACTCAAAATACTGTGCACAAGACATCCTGCTAAAGAATTTATATGAATACATATCAAGATATTACTCCTGCAAATCATGCTTTTTTGAAACTCCTGTGGAGCAGAGACTTCTCTTAGGCATTAATAAAACTGCTCAGAAAACAATCATTATTCTGTTCCTCAGAAAGCATCTTAATGTGGTGATTTCATTACATAAGAGTTCAGTGCAGTGGAACTGGGTCCTCTAGATACTGTTCCAGGATAAGAACGCTTGCTTGGGTCAGGGGCAGGGAGATGGGGAATGCAGTTTGCTGAAGAAGGTTTATGAGAAGAGAATCTTAGATGTTTACAGCACAAAATCGCATTCGTTAAGTCTGTGGCTGGCAGGAGCTTGTAAATCTAAGTACAGCAAGAGAGCTCTTAGCCAAAAACTTGTTTTCTTTACTGTTTTAGTGCAAGATCAAAGAATATAAACAAACACAGTATTTTGGGTTTGTGTTTTGGTTGTATTTAGGCTACCAGCTCTTTTTTTTTTTTCTGTAAGTCAAATACTCAGAGAGTGGTTGCTTAGAATAGAAACCTGATGAAACTGTTTAAATCAAAATCTTTCTGAAAAAAAAAAAAAAGGTTCACTTTGCATAAAAGCCTGAAATACCACTGTATATACTTAGGAAAGAATTTCCATTTTTTTATTGCTAAGCTCTAAGATAATTCTTTAAAAAATAATTTCCCAAGCAGCACAAGCTTTTGACGTTTAAAATGATACAGTAGGTTGAATCCTCTAAGAAATTGACTTCTGCTTGATAGATTTCTTGAAAGAATTATTATTTTCACCTTTTTAGTCTTATTTTTTCTTTTATTATGACAGCTCAAGTGAATCGTCTTAATCCTAATAAATAGCACCAAAACAATGCTTAAATGATACTTTTTCAGTTAAATAATAAAATCCATCTGGAGTCCTACTTTGCCAATCTAGAATATCCATATTCTACACCAATGATATGCAATTTGTCTGACTCCTTCCTCCAGGATGTACTCGGGAAAAGTAGCAGTGAGATTCAATATTAAGAAGTGACTATTTTTAGTTATATAACAATAAACAATTAGTTTTAAGTTACATTTGCCAAAATAGATGGATCTGTATTTGGATACATGGTGTACTATAGTTCATCTACTTAGTACTGATATGAATGTAAAAATATGTGCATTTGCAATAATGTTCAGTTAGACTTGACTAAAAAAACTCTTTGAAAGGCCCAGATTCCCTGTCCGTTAAGAAGTCAACAATCATCTCTAAACTATTATTTTAGTCTAGCACTACAGACATACTTTCTATTCAGTCCACCTCTATATCGCTCCTTCACAAAATCTCCGTATTTTATGCACATGAATTAAAAGAGAACTAGAGGTCTAGGTCTTCTAACTGGAAAGTCCCTTGACTTGTCAGTAAGTAGTCAGACCTGGCAGCTCCTGCTCTAGTACAGAATTTTATTTATCAGTGAGATAATAAACTAATATGCTAATAGCAAAACACACACCTCCCATACGCAGCCACAAGAACATACGTACATTACTAAAGGTACCAAACCATGAGCTACCTGTCTTCTAGGAGTTTTGCAAGACACTCATTTTCAGTTGTTTCTATTAAAAATAAATAAATAAATTTATACCCCTACTTATGAGAAGAAAATGTATTAGAAGATAGGCCACGGGAAAAGTGCTAGATTGTATCAAATCCTAGAATTCCATCTAAGAAATGTTTTATATTGGATGTTATTTTCCTCATGAGTTCAGTATTTGTATATTTCTCCAGGGCTAGAATATGTTAGGAGAATATTGGAGGAAAAGAAAATGTTATCAATGTCATTACTACTACTATAAAATATATATTTATGCATAGCTTTAAGCAAGATATTTTTGAAAATATGCAGATTCATGCAGTTTGAAATGCCTTTTTTTAATAATTAGGAATTTTTTTTCTGGCTAAAAGTAATTTGATACATTTAATTTATTTTTCTAAGTATTAAAACAATACTTGCTATGCAATTAGCAGTCTTGTAAATCATCACTAGACAATTTAGCTACCTGGGTGTTTACTACTTCTGCATTTAAGAAACCATCCCCAACCCATAAAAAACAGTTACCTCTTACCCAAATCTTATGCCATTTGAGAGACAGCAAAGTTAGCATTTTATTTTTGTTTTTTGTCTAAAGCAACATAAGGAATTAGAAGCTGAAACAGAAAGAAGTTCCAGATACAAACATACGAAAAAAAAAACCAACACAAACCAATAAGTGATCTTTTTTGTGGATCACCTGGTGATATATGGACATTGACAGGGTCCTTTTTTCTACTTTATCTATCCTTTAAAATACTTTTATTTTTTTTGCATTTGCTTTTTCACATGTATCTTTTGTCTTTGTTGTTAATGTATGATGTAAAATTTGATACAGAAGAAAAAACAATTTTAGAGTAAGGAAAAGCCATCTATTTTGGGACTTAAAGATCCAGACACATAGGAAAATGAACGGCAGCTGAGAACCTCCTTGCAAATGGACAAGCTGTCTGCCAAAGTACAGTAAGATACTCTTGGGAATGTTATTCTGGTCTGATATAGAACGCATGTTTTTGGAACAATCACTTCTGAGTTCAATTATTCTTCATAAGACATTTTTTCCACAAAAAACTGTCAAGTCATTTCTTGTGCTCAGGGGCAAATTACTATGTGGGATTGGTTTATCACACAAAAGGTGTCAGGAAAACATTTCGCACTAGGCAGTGTTCTCATGTAAATTTGGTCCTTTGTGATAATTTATTATGACGGAATTCTAAAACATCACTGTCTGATCTGAGCTTGTGGGCACAAGAAGCAGAACTCTGTGATTCAAAAACAACACGTGTTCAAATAGAAAACAGCCTATTAGGTTTTTGTTTTCTGTAGCAGTTATATCTGATACAGATAAACAATTTTTTTCCCAGCAAAGGTTCTCATCATAACTAGAGATCATAACAGTGAAATGCATTAAGCATAAAACCCGGGTTTGCTTTCTTTTCCTTCAGGCCAAGGTTGCAAAGGACTGCAAGGACAATTTTGTATTTGAAATTATTTACAGCCAAAATTGCTATTACTTGATTATTGGTGGATAATTTTTATGTATTGTGGTCAAATATTTTGATATATAAATGATGTTAGCTGTGATATCTACCATTTAGAAACACTAAAAAACCAACTGTATCAGAGGCCGAAGGCCTTAATTCCCACTACCTTGGTGCCTAAATGTCAACTGCACACATCAGAAAATAAAATTAAAATAAGTAGATCTGAGACGAAAAATTGATCGTAAAATGATGATGCAATTTTTAATATGCAGAACAATCTACATAATCTTCAGTGTATACTTGTCCATCAAAACCCATTGATATCCAATTAACAATGTGAACAGAAGGTGCGGCTAATAAAATACTTACAGGACTAATATTATCAATGGGCTATTATAGTTAAATATGTCATGTTTGGAAATAAAAAAAAATTGTTTGATGGCTGAAGGCTGGATGTGAGGGGTTTTTTGAGAATCTGGGACAGCAACTACTATATCTGGTTTTGATGGATAAATTTCATTCTGCATTTGGACATTGGTATTTATCAGACTGGCCTGGGTATTGTCAGGTTTGAGCAGGATCCAGACATTAAATTTGGTTCAGACTAGACTCAGTCCAGGGGGAATTTTTGATGCTTTTACTCTATGAGGAGCATTTAATTTTCTCTCCATTTAAGTGTTCTTTAGAAGAATTATTTCTTTATTTCCCCTTTGAGTTTTAGAAAAAATGGGCTTGGAACCGAAACAGTGTCAGGTCACATGTCCCAGTTCCTGATAATCATGTTTGCGCATCAGTCCCACAGCTTATAAACAGCATTGGGGAGGCTTGATGCTATCTATATTTGCTTTGGTTTTAAGCAGAAAAAATTGGGGAAATAAAAAATTGGTTATTGTAGGTCATGGTCCAAGTATCTATTTTAGACTGAAGTGCTCTTATTTTGGGAAATCATGAGATTCCCTGAATTTTTACTTCACTAGGAGCTGCTAAAGTACAATTTTGGACAAAGGAATTTGGGATTCTGGTTCCAAAATTTGGCTACGTCCAGCTTTTATAGCCATCTAGTGTTTCCCCCCTGGCCAGGAAGTATTTCCTGCGTCTGTGTAGCCTGGTTATGTTAGGGGTAGGGGAGATAAAACCCTTGCGTGTTCCCCCTAATCCTATCACACTCTAAATCACCTCATTCATACTGACTCCACCAATGCTGCTTTCCCCATTTCCTGAGTTACTTAGCAACAACCATCCCTCCCTTTTCCACTCCCCCATCCATCCTTTCATTTTTTTTTTTTTTCCTTTGCAATCACGATTTCCAGGCTGTTTAGAAAAATGAGGATGCTCAGCAGCACAGGGCAAGCTTTTCCTTCCAACCTCCCTTTTTATGCCTGCCAAATCCTTCTTGCCTCCCAAATGAAAATCAAGGCTGCCTGCATGTGTGTAATCAAAGGTTAAAAAGCACCCCGGCTGACACCACGCATGTGTTAATCTGTGCTGCAGCAGAGTGCATCATTTCCACTTTGACCTCAGAGTTAATCTGCATTCAGGCAGAAGATCCATTGCTTTATTCTTTCTTTTTTGTTGTTTTTTTTTTTTCCTCTCCTCTCATTTGTTCTTTCTATTGCTTTATCGGGTTTTGTTGCATGTGTGTGAGTGGTTCTGTAAATGTGTGCATGTGTATGTATTTCTTCTTTCCTTGACTGTTTTTATTCTCCGAGTGTCTGTGGTTTTGTTGGTTTGGGGTTTTTTCTTTTGTTTTTTCTTTTTTTTTTTTCCCTCTCCCAATTATATTATTCCCCTAGATTTGGAAGCTGCTGCCTGCTGCCTGAGCTGACGTTTCTGATTATATCTGCAAAGGGCTTGTGCAGATCTAATTTCTGTCCCCCTGCATATTAATTCCCGCAGCTGGGCGCAACGTAACATCCCACTGACGGGACCTGGTAGGGAGGGGGGGATAACCACTACCAAAAAAAATTAAAGAAGGAGACGGATCCATCTGCAACCCGGAGGAAAGGGGGAAAAAACTGGTGGGGGGGCTGGAGAAAAAGAGATGATTCCTCCAAATCCGACAAGCCTGGGGAGCACTGCATTCTTGAATCCTGCATTTTCTCTCAAAATGATGGTGTGGGCACTTCTGTTCCTCTGTCTCATCCAGTGGTAAGATGTGCTTTCTGATTCTGTTTGGGGGGGTGGGGGGTGAGGGAGGGCTGGGGGGCGAAGAATCTGTTTGCAAATTTGCAGAGCTGCGGTGAGAATGCCGGAGGTTTGGATGGTGGCATTACACTCACCTATCTCCTAGCTGCTCAGATCTTACAATGTTTTATTTCTCTTACATTGCTGTCGCTCTGAAATGGACAGGGAGGATGAGCAGCGGGTGTGTATGATGGTGGTACATGCCGCGCATTTCGTAGAATTTGATGCCATATTAATGAAGCCTTTTATCTCTGAATTATTGTTTGCTACAGTGCATGGAGTTATAGTACAGCTGTGTTTTGTGGGCAGAATGTCAGGGCATTCACACTTGTTTTCACCTCAGCAGCCACATCATGGCTGTGCCCGGGCTACGGGCTCCCCGGTGCCCGAGGTTTGTTCCTCTGTCGGAGCCGGGGAAGGATCGAGGACCAAAGACGGGGCTGCGGGTCCCTGCACGAGCCTCCCCAGGAGGCAGCGAGGTGCTGCCTGCATTTCCCAGCTACCGAAATGCTTTTAATGCTGATGGAACAAGCAAAGGGATGCAATAGTGTTCGCTGAACATATGAGATGGATGTTTACAACGGCATTTACCCCCCCTCACTGACACATGTGCTGTTTGAAGACAACCTGTGCGTGCTGCATATGTGTATTGTATATACAAATGTAAAGAGCTAAAAATCTTAACAGCAAAGGAAAAAGGAGTTTGTATGTGGATGAGTAGAATGTGGAGGGGAGGAGTGAGTACTGCTGCAGTGCCAAGCATTACGCTGAACCAGACATTCTTGCAAAAATTTGTGGACTGTGCATTTAAGAGGTTAGATGAGAAAGTAGCACTGCATTGCAAAGCACCTGGCCTGGCCTTTGGGAACAGCGGCTTCTCACAGCTGCACAAGCCCCGTTGTCATTGATCCATTAAAGAACTTAGTGCCCACTCTCTTTTCTACTATTAGTGCTGTATGCATCCAGCTTCTCATTCAAATTCACCTTCTTTCTTCTCCCCTTCTTTTACCTGGACACTACCATACTAAAATTGGGTTATGTTTGCCTTTTTGTTTGTTTGTTTAAGAAAAATCTGACATTGAAGCTGCAGTGGTAGGATTTTTGTTCTAGGCAAAATAAAAGGCTAAAATTATTGGCCAAGGAAATGATAAGTTGCTGGGTTTTAGAGTAACTTTCTTCTCATAAAAAAAGGACTCTGCAAAGAATTCCTGTGAAAAGAAACTTCAAATGGTTGAAAATGGAGTAGAAAGTGAAATAAAACTTGGTGTGCCTACCATGAGGCTTTGTTATTGGGAGTAAGACGTGTAAGGTACCTCTGATTCTTACAGAATAATTTCAGATCACTATGTGAATACAGCAATGGAAAATGAGCTTTTACATGATTTCATGAACACAGAGTCTCAGATTATTTTGACATAAAACTTCCACTAAAATAATCCAAGATATCTATTTTAACACGCTTCCTTCTTTTCACTCATCGTTCAGAATAACATACCCCAAGAGGAATTTGGCCTAAATTATTTCATAAGCTTTAAAATAAACTCTTCATAATGCAAATTAAAGTTTTATCTCAGCAAAAGGTTCTGTTTTCTCTTCAGAGCCATCTGATGGCCAAGATGGTTTCTTCTGACAGCTTCCTGACTTCATACTTTCAAAGAATAAATAATAGACAGAGAAACAATATTAAAAAGCTACAAGTAAAAGTGAAAGTTATCCTTACTGCTTTATAAAAATATTTTAAATGAGTCAATCTGAAAATACTATTTTAATTCTAATAATCAGGACGCTTTTCTCCTTCTGTTGTGGAAGAAACTATTAGTTTTGGAAACACATGGACCAAGACAGTGTTATAAAAGTTGAACTTAGATACTGTTTATTTATATCCAGGATGCAAGTTTTTCTCTGTTAAAAACCCATCAAACACTTCAGAAGGAGGGAATATCATTGTATTATGTGCCACCTGTCTTGGACACTGAATTCTTAAAGGCCAATGCATAACTCCATGTTATGCATATGAATAAACGTTTTGACATCAATCAGAATACGCACAAAAGTTTAAGTATTTGCAGAATGTGATCAAAGTAATTGAACACATGAAAACTGATTACCAATACTACACAGAAGTTTTCCCCCTATTAATAAAAAAATTACTATGTAGAGAAAAAGAAATCATTGCACAATCATTGTTATTTAGAAGAATAGAGAAAGAAGAGGAAAGTTAAGGCATCATTCAGGTGCTAATGGAAGCAGCTAAAATTTTGGCATTGACTTCAGCAAACCATGATTTGAACGAATTCAGAACCAATGTCATATTACAGCACTGCAGGATTTTACTTGGAGAATAATTTTATGTATCAGTTTTACTACATGCACACAGTACACCCTTACAATTGTGCACGCTAACGTTTTAGGAAGTGCTTTCTTCAAATTTGATTCTTGACATTCAGAACTGCATTGCACTTCTTGCATAAAGTTCCCCATCATCTTCTCTGTCAGAGTACTGTAGCAGCTTTGTGCAGCCCCTCAGATTGACTGACGCTGTGTTTCAGTGAAAATGAATCAAACCAAACCCCAAATTTCTGAAAACTGTTCATCAAAATCTTTGGGTTTAGAAACACTTTAAAAATGTAAATAAAATGGTTCAATATTTGCACACCTCAATAGGAGGTTTAATTGGAACTAATTATTTTATTACACTTACTGAACACATAACAGGTAATTAACACGTTACCTGTAATAGAGCTCACTCACTAGCAAAGTTTCAAATGGATTTAAAGCTATACTCTGCACATGATTTACATACAGGTTGTATTAGTTACTTTTGGATAGTCCTTGGCTTTAACAAATTGTCAGCAAAAATCACATGAACACAGCGCAAAGTAATGTCCAGATGTGAAATTCTGGACACTAGCTACTTTTATTTTTTTTACTCATTAGTGCCCAAGTAGAGTCATGGCAATGTTTTTATGCTTCAACTAGATACCTAAAACTGAGACCTATCAAGACTGATCAGAAAAAAGCATAAATAAAGCAATCACTTTAGCACCAAAAGAGTTTGGTGCATATGTGAATATATGTATCTTCACTAGTGAATTACTGAACGTGGGAGTAAATAGGGGTTTTTTTTCTTGTAAAGTACTATCAGTGTCAGTTGGGTTCTTGCACTGTGTGATAAGTGATATAATAACAATGATTAAAAGGGGTATGAATATCCCCGAGCTGAACAGTCATTCAGAACTATGGTAAAGGTTGCTACCATCAGTTTGGTATTAATCCTGCAGCTGTAGTTATTAGTACACTCGCTTTCAATACTTTCACACAGTGTATAGCACTAATATTAAGTCAGAGGCCCCATTGACGTCACTTGAAGCATTATTGGAATAAGAAGTTGCTCAGCAAGAGACAAATTTCTCAACTAACAAGAGATGGTCGCTTTTAAAGAAGTGTCATAACAGAAGATGTGAATCTAGGTGCTTTAAATGACTTAATCCTTTTCTATGATACTGTGTAACTGAATATTTAGTGCTGATTGCCCTATATGCCATGGTCTTTGTTTCGGCAGGGCTGAGGCTCCACGGGCACAGGACCTGCCCTCTACCTGGTCAGGGTTAGCAAGGACAGTGACACTGCCTCTGAGTTTCCCATCGCCATGCTGCATTCCTGACTGCAACCAGCTGGAATGCTGGGACACAAACTTGGAACAACTGCTATTGGAATAAAGAGACTAAAAATCCAGTGATCTAAAGTAGATTTAAACAATTTAAAAAAATTATCACCATCTCATTATGAATAACTTGATGGGGCAAAAAAAGATTACAGACACTGTTTCCCTATTTGCAAGCATATAATAATTCAGAGATGTGAATTAAGCCCTTTAACTTCTGCTTTAATGACTGCAGCACCTAACCATAACCTGCATGCCAAAATCCATGTATTCCAAAACACTCCAATGACTACGCAAAGTCTTTCAGAAAGTCTGAATCCTTGAAAATCTGAGAAGTGAAATTTGTTAATACAAAACTCTAAAAACTAACTACAGTAAAAACAGCTTAGGAAATTAATCTACTCTTCGAAGTTAGTATTTCCCATATGATTCATATTACATGTCTTCTTCATGGCCATTCAAATCATGCTTTTTGGTCTTAAGTTTAAATTGTTCTTGATTAGTGTTGATCTGATAAAAAAATCTGATTGATTTGGATTGTGGTTGCATTGTTTTCATTTTTATTCTACATTTGCTCTGTTAGCATAAGTCAAGAAATTCTGTAACAGTTGCACAAAAATTTAAAAGGGAAGAAGTCTCTGACAGAAGTGAACAAGTGAAGGGAAAAGAAGCAAATGTCTGGTCAAAGGAAACTCATCCCAAGTTTCAGTCCCAGTACAATTAAATTCTTATATACTTAAGTAATGACCACCACTTCCTCCAACAAATAACTGAATTGTGAATTGAAAGCATGACTTATTAAAGGATTAGATAAAGCATTAGACACAGGTGAGCAATAACAGATGCACATGCTTATAGGAAGGTTGATTTTTTTTCATATTCTGCCTCTCATACCTGTTTAGAGTATATCTGTACTGTATGTGATCCATACACTACTTTCAAGAACACATTCAAGTATCTCCAAAGCAGAGGCAGTTCTAAAGTCAATACCTCTGGGTGGCTGTGTCCTGTGCTTGGGGGTGCAGCTCAGTACCCCATAGCCTTTCCTTTGTTATGTTCAACTACTCGACCTATTAAAGTTCTGTATATTCTTAGACACAAAGATTCTGTTAGGGTGATCATTTGATTTCTTTGAAACGTTCAGCAGAATAACTAGAGTGTACTGTGGTTCTCTATTTCATTGGTCAGTCTGAACTGCTGCTTTACAAACTATTGCACCTGCAGCCCCACTCACAGTCCTACACAGAAAAAGAGGTAGATTATGTGAGAATGGCAGTGAAGAATACAATGCTAGCTGGAGGATTGCTTCATATGGATTCGGGCTTAGAAAATATACACATAAAAAAAATAATTGGCATAGGGATGGTAGAGCTGAAGTTTTTTTTAAATGTTCATGCTTCATAGCCTATCTAGTATTGTACTTTTTTAATAGACATTTATTGCCAAATAAATTCACTTTAACACAGATGGTAATGTTTGATTGTTCATTTTCCCAGTTATGTCTACTAAGAAATCAACATCTTATCCTATACCTACTGAAAATCTCAGCAGTTTTAGGACTCTCCTCACATGACAAGCCTAGTTTCATCCTCTCAGTAATCTCCACCCCACTGAAATCAGTCTGTTGGTGAGGGAAAAGCTGGGACCTATACAGTGTAAATTCTTACAGGCAGTTATGTGTTCACAAGGAAGAGCTAGGAAAGAACCCAAAGTTAAATCGTAACTCAGTAAGAATCTTCAAGAAGTGTTTCTTACACTGCATGATGCTTTTACTTTTTGCAGAAAGCTCTCAACACACATTCCAGCTAACTGATTTATGACACCTCTAAGCACTTATTTCTTCTTTCCTTCTTTTTTATTCTGTATAGAAGATCAGCTTAAACTTTACACTCCACTTCAGCCCACAGATTGCAATGTAAGTTGATTTTAAGTAGCACTTAGGTTTTGTTCTGGCCCTCTGGACTTAAAGAAAGTTCTCCATTCAAGAACAGGGCTTGTTTTCTGTGAATAGAACAAGAACTAGGGAGACTTTGTGGCAGTAAAGGAGACATGTCTATTTACCTCTTTTTAGAAAAGATATGACAACTGACAATAGAAATAGACATCCAGGTAACTTCACTGGAAATAGAGTTATGCTTCTGGGCTCAAAGGTAGAGGCTGTTTACTTAGAACAAGAAACATTCATTATAAGAAGAAGACTGCAGAAACTACCAGGAAAGAACTGTAAATTGCAGAAAAAAATAGTTCATCATCATAGTCTGGTACGTATAATTATTATTAGGTAAGGATGAACCCGTTTCATAGAATAAGACTAAAAATGAACTTGTTGAGCACTAATGAAATTAGGGACTACACTTGCCCCTAGTGAATATATCCAAAGCACAAAAATCGGGATGAAGAGTTATTTTAGCTGAAGGAAAGATGAGGAAGGAACAGCTTAAAGTGTCTATACGAAATGCACTAATTTTTTTAGACTTTATACTAAATCTGATTAGTGACTTCTGACGACTTAAAACTGTTTTAACATTCACCGTGTGCTTCCTTTTGATACTGGGTTATGGCCCAAATTATCATGAAACTAATAAGAAGCATACCATGAGAATGTGAATTCACCTAGTGTGTACACCTGTAGAGACGTATTGTCTTCACAAGCATGTTATTTAGGTGAGCTCCTGGCTCAGAAGAGCTCTGGTGCACTAAGTAGGAGCTTTCCTGTTGTTCGAGTTGGGCCCAGTTTTCTATTTGCAATGTCCAGAAGTAACCTGCTTGTTTGATTCTTCCAATTAAGAGAAATTCAGCTTTGCATCAAGCCAGAAGCTGAAGAAAACAGCATTTAATTTTATCTTTGGAAATAAGAAAATGATGTTACTTGCTTTTAAACTTGTCATATGAAGTGGTTAGAAATTCGTTTACATCAGAATGTGTAACCATCTCCTTCAATGTGAGAAATTTACAAAATACTATTTTTTTTTCATCCACATGAATAAAGAGTGGGAAGAGGGAGATAGTGGGTACATATTTTCACAAGTCCCAGCACCTGCCAACTGGCCGAGACAAACTGAGGTAAAAGAGGGGCGAAGGTGGTAGGTTGAAGAAAGTATTGAGAGAACAGTGAAGATTACAGCTAGTGTGATTCTGGGGTATTTGTATAGTTGTGACAGGAAATTAATATGTGAGTCTTGTCAGATGAGTATTGGGTATTCAGTGTGACACACAGTGATATCCTCTTATTTATGTAACGGAGTAATATTTTTAACACAACTACTGTCAAAAAAAGGAGGCTTTAATGCTGCTGAAAACGAGCAGTGACTGTAGAAGCAGAAGAGAAATGTAGCAAACACCTTCCCATGTAAATGACTACTCAGCTGCATAATGCTTTTTCATCTGGTGTCCTAAGCAACATGGAAAAAGTTAACTGCAAAAGTATTACTTGTTTTCTTTTATATAAAGGGCATAGTGTATCCAGTGAAATTTTCATTGGCTGCCTGAAAACTTACAAAAATGTTTTGTTTTCTTTTTCTAATCAGTGAGGTAATGCAGACCCCAGAGATTTATATATATTCAAAAAGAAGAAAAATACTTCAAAGTCCATTAATCCCAGTGGTAACATTTCTTTACGGGAAATCTCTAGGTGCATGTTTCTGGAAGTGAAGAGATTTTACTAGGGAAGCATCATTATATTAATGCTCTGATCTTTTGCTCTTAGCTTCTGCTGTTGGCATCTGCCAGATGCAAAATACAAGGCACAATAGATAGCTGATGTGACCCAAAGTAATCATCACATTATGATAACTGCAGTGTGATAGCAGGTAATAGAACGTCAGTAATTTATATAAGAATCTCTATGCAACAAATTATTATAATTAAGGAAGAAAATCACTAATGTGTAAGGCAGATTTTCTTATCTATAGGATCAGTTCTATTTTTTCAGATTTAGTGGAAGGACATTTCACACATATTCAGTAAAGTACAACACAATGCGTAGGTCTAGCTGTGAAATCTGGCCATTGTATATGAAACTAAATACTAGTCTTACAAGATAGAACTTTCATCTGTTCACAGCCAGCCAGCACAACATTAAAGAAACAGCATTTTTACAAAACCTGAGACAATTTATACAGATTACCAGAAATAAAACATCAATATACAGACAACAAACAAAACAATTTAAAAAGAATGAAGGGTCATCATGAGCATTTGAAGGGAATGGAATGAGAAGAAGATATCTACTTTTTATGTTTGCATTAGTTCTTTTGAAATGCTGCAGGTAATCATGTATGAAATTGTATTTTTTACTGAATGTCATCTTGGACTTTGGTGTGAACCCTTGAGATGAAAGGCTAGCCTTCTTCTGTACTATTTACCATCTTAAGCTTTTGAATGCTCCATGTTCTACAGAAAAATACCTATGGTTCTATACACTGATGAGAAATGCATCTTAAAGAGGATCTCATGCATACTCGAAATAAAATTCTGATAGAATTCCCTGAAAAAACAGTGGGTTATAGGAGAAAATTAATGTTTTCCTTCAATTGTGATTCGATGTTATATTGTATAACACAACTAGCATGTCCTGGTCATATGAAGCTTTTGTTAATCTGTAGTAAGATATCTTCTGATCTAAACAGAAATCTGCCTGCTGTGACAGATTGAGGATTATCTACTGAATTCCACTTCCATTTAATTCCCTTAGATTATTTTTCAAGAGAGAGAAAAAGAGATAGAAGGAGAAATAATGAGAAAAATAAAAAATAAGAATAATTAGTAGTAATAAGATAATGCTAGAAAGCACTACTAAACTAATCAATATATTGTTCAATATATTATTAAGTGATAATGTACTTCTGGGACCTACTGATCCATATAGATGTTTGATAGAGCTGGACGAAGCATGTCACCAAACCAGAATGAATTATAATGGTCAGATAAAGAGATCAGTCATCCCTTGGCCATTTCGTGTACATCCTTTAAAAGAGTGGTATAGGATGAACTCTGCTTTTCCTCTCCAGAAACTGACGACACAAAAGACTTCGCACTGTAGATTAACACTAAAGAGGTTTCAATCAGATGTGCAGCAGAGACTGATGCAGGAAAGGAGAAGAGTTCATCAAGGCATCTGAAACCATCTTTCCCCTTCTGCTATCCTAAACAACATATCTGGTTTCTACTTTTATAGGCCTAAGAGCCATTCTTCCAAAATTTAGGCATTCAAACTGCCTCTCTGTGCAGGAAAGAAATCACCTAATCCCCCAAACCCCAATAGTATAATTCTATATGCAGATGTGGCAATAGCCAATATTTTCAAAACATTGCAAAACATTTCCCAAACAGCTACCACACCGAAGACAGACAAGCACACAAATGTCCATGAATGAAGAATGCCACCAAATAATAGATATATAATTAAAATTAAAATCTGCTGGACCTTCTACAGATGAATCACTGGTATCTCTTAGAGTTACCTAGTACAGACAGTAAGGACTTTATCTGTGAGCCCAGAAAGGCTTTACAGTTACTGTGAATAGGAGACAGAACTGGAAGAGATAATGAAGTGAATTATGAAGGCTGGAATTATACAGCATTTTTAACATAGTGACAAGAAGCCTGCTATTACTTCTTATAGAAAACCAGTGCAGGGAGTCAGAAAGATGAGTTCTCATGATCGAATTAAAAAAGAAGACAAATATAGGGCAACCTTTTGCATGAAGTGAAAATAGCCTGTGTATATGTTTTGGAAGTCAGAGGCCACGGAAACGCCATGCTCAAATAAGAAGACAAGTGAGTAAGCTGGTAGTAACTCTCAGTTATGCAAGTAAAAGGAGAGAGAAGGAAAGTAACTCCCTTACTACAATAAGTAACTTTGGTTGGAGGAGTGGTCATGCAGTAAGATGGCTTGGAAATAAGATGAGGTGTTTGATCCATTTAATAATATCTACACTGCCAAGAACATAGTAGCTGAACTTGAAGACTGAAAAGATGCCTCTTGGCTTCTGTACACAGAACAGAAATAATGCATTTTGATCCTACAGCCTGTGAGGGCTATGAACCCAAATATGTTTGAGTATTATAACTTTGTTTTGTAACATAGTAGAGGAATCATTATTTTCTTGGAAGGTAAGGATTTGGAAGTGGATGAGATTATTAGTGGTAAAATACTTAGAGGACCTTAGAATATAATCACCAATATTGCTGCTCTTTTACTGGACCAAAATAGCTACCTAGGATCAAAGACTGCATTGTATTGAATAAACATATTGGATATTTGTAAGCTCTTTGAGGCAAGGACAATCAATATTACATTAATAATAGCTCTTTTCATTTTATTTCCCTGCTTTCTAAAGGAAATGTTAAAAAAAACCCTCACTAAGCTGATTTAAAGACTTAAAGCATGCACTTAAAATGACTTAAAACCTTAATAAAGCTCTAATGCAGCATATAAGATTAAAGTCACCACAAATGTTTAAGGTCAAGTTCTTGACTCCCAAGTCCAGCACAACCAATGAGGCTCTGGACACATATTTAAGAGGCAATGGTGAGCAACATGAAAATATTCTTTTCTGCTATGGGTTATTGTGATACAGATCCACAACTCCGCCTTCTTGATGTTAAAAGGTTGTAAAACTAAGATTCTGCCCAGGTGGGGACAGTGTTTCTTTTCTCTCACAACATGCCACCACTTCTTCTAGAGAGACTTCATTTCTCAGAAATTAAATTGAGCAATTCCAAATTATTTGTTATTAATATCCAACCACTTCGAAATATTTTTATACCCACCTAAAACTTAATATCCAGTCACGTTTGCTCTGAGTATGCTTCATAATAAGGATTATTTATATAATGAGTTCCAGAATTTACTATTCAGTCCTCTAGGGATTATATGTGTGAAAACAAACTCTGTATAGATTTTATTTTAAAAGGCAATAAAAACAATTTTAGCCTTACAGATTTCAAAAAGTGGATTTTATTTTAAGCTCTGAAATAAAATTAATCTTTGGCCAGAAACCAAGAATTTTAGCTTAAATGGTAACTTTGAAAAATTCTGAGTATGTGAAGGCTTTTAGAGAGTATTAGAGGACAAAACTGTGGCTTTAATTATACAATTTGTTAAGGAAGAAAAAAAAAAAAAAAGAGGAAACACACTATATCTGTAAAGTCAACTCTCCTGTTATGGTCCCCAAAGCACTATGTCTTTTAATCTCTCTATAGCAGATAAGCAGCAGAGATTATTAAATTCAATGCAACATATATTTACATTAAAAAATGAGAAACATTTGTTTTCTGCAATTGTTATCTGCATATGCAATGTTCTGAGCTCCTCAATAAAACAGTGATGAAAGGATTTAATGAAAAAAAAAAGAAAACTAGAAGCTTAATAGTTACAGTATGTCTAATCATAAATAGTACATTTTAGTTTACCTGCAAGAATTCCAAACAGCATATAATGAAATGTATTCCTTTACCAGAGACACCATGTCTGCAATGACACCTTGGGAAGCTGGATGAGGAGCTAAGCTGGGGTTCAGTTCTGCTAGGTTTAAGCATTCAAGCCTTCATCTAGGAAAGCACTTTCACTCATGTTTAAATGTTTAGCAACATGGTTTTCTGCACCAGGATCAGAATACTGAGCAGGTGGCAGTATGAAAAGCGTAATCCTGGAAAGTGTGACAGATACAATCTAAAAAGTCGAACAATGTCAGCAAGTGTATTCCAGTTATGTCCTGTCTTCTAAATTATTTCACTCATAATGTCTCCTGGAAAACTGTAGGGCTTGGAATAGCACCTGTTCTTTAGTTAACATATTATTTTGATTTGAGATGTGTTTGCCAGGTTCCCTGGGGATTAAGTAGGATAAAGTTTTGCTTCATCAGTTTCTTCTCATCAATACTCTGCCAGTTATTCTGCATAAGTCTTTAGCTCATAAAAAGCTACTAGAATTGTAGAAAGGGAAACTGAAGATTAATTTATTCATGTGGGAGATATGCTATGATTAGCAAAACCTCTATATCCTTCCTGAGCTTCTGCTCATGTTCCATTTATTTCAGGGGTTTGCCCTCTTTCTGAGTTTTGAGGTCTCTACCCTGACCTGATGGTCCCATCTGGCACCTGCGCAAGTGACAAAAAGACTCTTCCTGTTTTTAAAAATTTCTTGATTATGCACTTTGGATAAGATACACAAAAGACCAACAAAATCTCTAGAGCATCATGGTGCCTTCTCTGCACACACAGAAAACGGGGTCTGAAACCATCTGTATTTTGCCAATCAGCTTATTCTTAGTTGCCATGATGCCTTGTGTGACTACCTTAAATAATTTCAGAGATCTTGCTTCAGTTCTCACAAAAAGTACAATCTCCATAAATGACATCACATGTAGCTGGTGCTCACATCTCTTAAAGGGAGACACCACAGCTGGGAATGGACTAGTTCAAGATCACCAAGTAATGTCAGATGGTAGCAGCTGCCTATCACTGCTTGGTCTTTTTTATCGATTCACCTTAAAAACTTGTATGCCATGGTGGATGCTCCATAGAGGTCCGAGAAGGGGCCAAGGAAACCTGCTGGGAAATTGGACATTTTGGCCTGAATATATGGACGTTTTGGTTTACATCTGAAACAGTCTCTGCAGCACATTTAGTGTGTCCTTTGATTTAGCCACAGTATAAAGCTGCAGTGAAAATGCGGAGGAAAAAAAAAATCCTCTTATATAATCTTTCGAACTGAAGGAAATATTTTCACCTCTGCATGTCTTTCTGTACTTTGTATCGTTCTCTGTAATATCTTCTGCACTCTGTATTATTCCATTGCTAAACATATTTTGAAACTCTACTTACATGAGTCTACATCTCCTAGACCTTAATGTGGTTTCTCCCCTCCAGGAATTTCAGAAATAAATCGGTAATAGTCGTACCTTATAAATTTTGTTCCCAATGCAGTTTTTCAAAATAATATTTTTTTTAATATATTCATGGCTACATCTACTGCTATTTCTGATCCTTGCAGCCAGTTCCACACATTAATCAAACCCACTCTTAGCTTCTGCTAGTACTCGGTTATTGTTCTGCTTCTTGCCATCTTTCTCTATACTTGAATACCATCTACTTATAACTTTCTAGTATCTTTCTCTTTAAATGTTTCTTGCCTTTTACAGAGACAAACTTCTCTGATCATAATCAGAACAATGACAATTCATACAATAAAATTCTACTATATTGATGAGAGAGAGTAAAAAAAAGGTATGCCAAAATATTTCTGGAGGAAAAAGAAAGTCAGGGAGATATGTGTTTGTATGTGTGTGAAATAGAAATTGCTCTTATTTTCCTAGTGTTTTGACTAGCTTTAATAGTCACATTTAAATATAAGGGATGGGAAGATAGGCTTTGCAGTGATCATTATGTCTAGCCCACTCAAATGTGAAAAAATTTCAGAGCTAGACAGAATTCACACGTTATGTGCCTTACATTTTACTTATTGGAGACCAATAGAAAGGCCAAAAAGAGAGAAATAAAACACTGAGTGAACCCATACACAGTTTCTTCTCCTTAAAATAAAATTACAGAATCACCATGTTATTCATTACTTAGTAACATTAAAACAACCGTTTTTCAGAAAAAGGTTTTTAAGTTCTTGCATAAAAAGCTGAATATACTTAATAGTGAGATTTTCCTTCTGTGGATATCGAAAGTATGTGGTTTACATATTTTCCTGTTGCCCAGCACTTCTGTTTGAAATTGTGTTCCAAAGCATTTGTCACAGTGGGACACAAGTAGGAAAGGAAGATGAAGCAGCTTTGCATCAATATTTACCTTGGAAGGAACATTTGTGAATTGTAGCATGTAGCCCTGCAACACGACATCGCCATTGCTAATGACAGGCATAATCTTTGCACCGAGCTTGCAAGGCCTCAGGACAGAGGCTTGTCAGACCTGCTGGGTCTGGACTTTTCTTCACCTGCCCACAGCTTTGTTTTATTTGGTTTAGCTGCCACACCAATTTCTCTAATTGCCCTAGCATCTATGGCTAATTTGTTTGACCTTTTGTATGGCACAACCATAATTTTATATAGGTAATAGTAACAAGCCGTGACTCTATGAATAATGAATTATTTACGTAGTTATGTAGTGCAGAGAAATACAAGCCTAGGACGACAGCAGAGGTGCTAGCGATCCTTATCCAGAAGCTAGGGTGTTCATATGCCCCACAGAATTAAGGAGCTCCTGACATGAAGCCATCCCAACAGTACCAACCACCAAACTACCAACCACCAAAGGATTCAACAACAAAACTAGCACAGGCCACTTCAAGAAAATAAATCAATTCCATAGGGGAAATTCAGGCACACTTGTTGACAATTTTCCTGCTCAGCTGACATAGAGACATTACCTTGCCACTTGCATTCTTGCTGTATCACACATCTACCCTCTTATCAGAACTAAATTCCACATCCACCCCTGCACAGTCTGTTTCATGAGCATGAGCGCAAACAGTGTCTTGCATGATACAAGTTGGTTTATGTGGGAACACATGGGTTACTATTGGTTACCATGCATTAAAAATGAAGTTAAATCAGAAGCATTGTTTAAAACAAAAAAAACCCAAAACCCAAAAAAACCCCAAAAAAACAACAAAAAAACCACACACAACAGTTTCATTTTCACCATTTACTTACACTCATTTTTTGAATGAGCTAGCTTCATGATGAGTTCATTAAAGAGATGCGTATCAAGCAACTGTTTTCTGTTCATTCAGCTTTTTCTTCAAGACACGTTTCTATCTAATAAGCATTTCAGTAACCACAGTTCTATGATCTGAAAGAAGCAAGAATTAAGAATATACTCAGAACAAAACTATACTGGTTTTAAATTTATTTTTGACTGGCTCCCTAATCATTCAGGGTTTATCTGACTCACTTGGTTTACCAAAGATATGGGCTATAACGTTGCTGGTAGGTGCGATTGAATTGATTCCCAGCAATGCAGTGCCATTTCCTATGGCATGGTTAGTCATTGCTGCTCCCTCCATAATGAGGTGGTTTACCGTCATCCCTGGTCTTCAACAAACACAAATAATAAGGCACATTTATGCGCCTATTTATGTTGTAAAAATGGTTTACACTTACATGCAGAGATTATGTAACTTGGCTTATCACAGCAAGTAGGACACTAGTCCAATGTTCCTGACTCCAAGTCACTGGCAACACCACATTACAGTGCTTTGTTGTGTACGGGAACACAGAAGATGAGAATGAAAACATTCCCTGAGAGATTTAATTTGATTGAGGATTTATATTCAGTTTAACTTGAATTTTAAAGCTCACATCTGTAGGCAAAAAAAGGTATTCTAAATCTCAAAAAGTGCTCAGGAGGGTTACTCAATAAGAAAAACTGCTGGTACTTCTACCACCTTACATTTGATTCAAACATTGACAGAGAGTGATATAAAGATGACGACATCATGAATAATCATTCATTCAATCCAGATTCCAGAAGAGGCTTCCTTCTGGGTGGAATTACCATGCTGACAAAATATAGAAAAAAGTTGTGCAAGTATTTTGAAAAACCATGAATATGAGTACCTCAGAGGGTATTACAGTATTACAGAATGAGATTCTTATTTTTAAAATCTAACTGAGCAATAGGATTGGGGTTTTGAAGCTAATGTTTAAATAGACAGCTGGAGAGCATCCCTGTTTTCCTAATCTTACAGAGAACAGAATTAAGCTTTTTGCTCCTCTTGTTAATTTACAGTGAGATTTTAGAGCTTTTTTTCTAAAAGCAATGTACCTTATTAGGGAAGAGAAATGACAAAAATTAGTAACAGATGACAATTATATACAATAAAACACAGCCAGAGAAAATTAAGAGAGCTCACTCTAAAAAAGACCTAGTCGTATCACGTTTCAGTAATGGCCATTAACTTAACTCCTCTTGAGCTCTCTGAGTTACAGCGGAAATCTGCAGAAGCAGCATAATAGCAACAGGCAAAACTCATGGCACAAGTGTCTTAGATTTCACATGCAGAAATGCATAGAACAGTTTTAAAACAAATGCAAAAATAGAAGGGGATGGGAGGGCAGAGAAGTGGAGAGGAGTGGAAGGCAAACCAAAAAATAAACCTTCTGAGGTCCACATAATTCTGAGGTTACACCTTCTACAATTACATGTAACTAGATAATTTGAAATAAAGTAGATCAACTCAATCTAAGCCTATGATGGAGAAGAATATCTGAACCTATTTCTCTCTTTTCCGTCTGTTTCTATCTAGTGCTTTCCTTTGCTTGCCACTAAAATGGGTAGCCGTAACTGCAGTAAAAAGAGATACATGAGTAGGTTATATAACCTCTAGTAAACAAAATGTTAGAAAACATATTTGTAAAAAAATCCAGCTCAAAAAAAATTAAAAATAACCATCTTAAATCAGGGAGCTTATTGAATCATCTGATCACATCTTAGACTCCTCCAGAGTTCTCATAAGTAAAGATGCTGCACTTCAAGCTCCGGCTGTTCAAGGTGTGGTTCATTCTATAATCTTTCTTGTTCCATACTGGCTATACAAGTTGGTTTCATCCCTGTACATTTTGGTATCCTCCCTGGGTGCACCATATATCTCCTCTCCCTGCCCACAAGTTCTATACTGTGATGTAATTCAGCTTTTCTCAATTACATTGGTCGGTTCTGATAGATCCGAAGATGGAAATCCTTTATTAACTTGTTTAACCAATGTGCCTCAAAGTTCTGCTGGAGAAACTGATTCTAGACTGGGTGCTACATTTTTGGTTCTTTGTCAGGGCTGCTAACATGAGTCCCTGTTTCTGGCAATTTTGGTGACAAATGGCCACGAGTCCATTTTGTTGATACTAAGAAATATTTTAAAAAGGAAATAATCCTCATACTCATTCACTATTTGAATCTAATCAATTGTGCAACGCAAAAACTGCACTGCAATTTTTCAGTACAGTGAACTAGAAAATATACTAAATACTACAAACCAGAAGTTATATTGGTAGCACTCCCATTAAATACATTCCAAAGGGCTTTTTAAAAAAAGTATTTTCACAAGCTTACAGGAAGGAAACAAAATTTAAACGAAGTTAATTTTTTTATTTTCAACCTTTCTGTGTAACCACTTGCTGTAGCCACATTCAACTGAATCTGAAAATACGGAAAATAGATGCTTTAACTGTAACCTCTAGGTGGAGGGAGCAGGACAACAAGACACTTTTTCTGTGATTTCTTAGCCCAAATCTCTCAACACAGTCTCCACTTCCTCTTATGGAACTTTTGATAATTGACTGTATCTCCTCTTTTCCTCTCTAAGCAAAGCATTATTCTGAATGTCCATCTTTGATGTGGGGATTGACTTGGGATGAAATTAATCTTCACATTACATGATTTGCAAACCTGAGAAAAGCGAAGGTTTGGTATTGTGATGAACACTTAGCAGTAAAAGAGGAAATTGGTACCACTGTTATGGTAAAGATAGGAGCATAGTCCTGGGCACAGCCTCAGGATTTAAAGAATACAAATGAACAGAAAAGAAGCATAAACAAGGAGACAGAATTCAGCACACACCTTTGTGAAAACATTTTCTATTTCAATTGAGATAGCTTTACTTAAAAGTATGATTGGCAGTCAACAAAAGAGAATATAGATACAGCTAGATTTCCACAGACACTGTAATCTCCTGCAAATACGCTATTCTCTACATACTCCTATGTCACATCTACGTACAGCATCTCTGCAACCACAGCGGGAACTTGGAATTTGTCCTTCCCTCACATTGACCATATTGGCATCATGAACAATGTATGACCTATAGATTAGGGCATTTTTTTAATGCACATCAGAGAATGGATTTAGCTTGACTATTCATTAAGTTAAACAGTGCTGTTAGGTAAAATAGCAAGCCTTAGTCCAGTCCTTCATTGAGAGGCAGAAAACATTGATGCTTTAAGTGGAAGACTCACTATATCTGTGAGTAGTTTATGAAATCTTTGCTGTAGGCCCTATAGCTTCTATAGCTTACTTGGTATAAAAGATGAAATTGGTCAGATTCTTTAGGTGCTTTGTGGCTACTCTGATTCTGCTTGTAAACAGCAATGCAATAGCAGGCAGATTCCAGCAGGGATAATTGACTCTTTTGTGAAGTTTCTTAACAGAACAGTTGGAAATAGTTAAAATTCATTTTCTATATTTAGAAAAATAAAATTCTTCATGGAAAGGGTTGTCAGGCATTGGAAGAGGCTGCCCAGGGCAGTGCTGGAGTCACCATCCCTGGAGGGGTTTAAAAGGCGTTTAGACGAGGTTCTTAGGGACACGGTTTAGTGCTAGAGTTAGGTTGGGTTATGGTTGGACTCGATGATCCTGAGGGTCTCTTCCAACCAAAACAATTCTATGATTCTTTGCATACCTGTATTACTAGATTTGAAAACTTCTAGCAGTCATAAAAATAAAAATAGATTTCAATATGCATTTGGGTATAATCTGGGCTTTATCGAATTTGTTCTGGACATGAAAAGCACTTGCAAAATTTAGGCCATATAATCAGAAGGACTGATCTGAAAGTCTTAAGGAGATGAAAAGGGCTTCATCATTATAACTTTCATTAATATTAATGGCATCACACAGCTAAAGCCCTGCTTATGTGGATAGCGATGCACCTCTGATTGTTTGGCTGGTACACAGTTTTATACAGACAGACATTTAGACAACTGGATACCCGTGCTAACTTAAGATCCACTTGGAATTCAGATACAAGCTGGAATTCAGTGGCCTTTTCTCCCTAGTTATTTTGACTGTGTTCCTTCTCCTCTCTCTTGCAGTAATCTCACAAAGCATTTGCTGTTTTGGGAATCTGGAGTGCCAAAATGGCTTGAAATGGCAGATGAGCAAACAAATAGCTATTTCTTTCCCACAAATAATTACCAAGAGAAAATGGAAGTTTTATTGACTGTGGGCTGCTGTTCAATAAGGTTGTTCTAGAGTTGAGACAAGTCCTAGATAAATATACTTTTGCATCTTGCACTGTCCAGTACACCAGAGTCTACTGACTGGCTTTCTCATCACATTAATCTCCATGAACACACTGCCTTTGCAAAAGAACATATTTGATTTACTTTTTCTTTTCCATTCAGAAAACCATTCTTTTTGGAGGATGGATGTTTAAATCGGTTATGAAACAGGAGTATGGCTTTTTATACACACATAAAGTTAGTTTTTTTCATTCACTTTGCACAGACTGAAAACATATAATCTAGTGCCTTCTGTTTGCAAATACTTTATTTAGATGTATTTCCTTTCCTCCAGGAGAGAGAACCTCGCTTCAGTTACGTTCCTTTGAATTACAATTTTATCTTTGAACTCCAGACAGCTGAATAAACAAATTTCCCCCACCAATTCAATTATCCTGGCCTGTTTGTCAGTACCAGCAGAATACTATGTAGCACATTGCCAATTAAAACCCTGCTTCTGATTGCCAGTAAAACACTACAGGTTCATGCCTGTGTAGCCAGAGGGAGAAGGCTGAGTTGCCTATTCTTGATCTGGGAAGCTGCAGACGCAAATTGCTGGCACAGAGTGGGTTAGGTGGTGCCTGGTGGTACTCAGTACATGTGATGAAGGTGCAGATTAACCTAGCTTCGCTAGCAGCTTCCAAGCTCAATCCAATGCAATTCAGGACTGGCTCTCTAGGGCGTGCTATGCATTCCTGGTTGTTACAGCTCTATGCACTGTCTCAGGTTGCTTCAAATTTCACCGTACCCTCAGCACCTCCTGGGAAGAAGACGCTTATACAGAGAGGAGAGGTGTGCTGTGGCTCTTTCCTGGTGGGTTATGCCTATGGGGAATGAAGAAGCGAAAGCCTTTTGCATAGTTAAGTTGTGTTTGTTTAGCTGGCTTACAGCTCCCAAAAGCGCAACATGGCAAAGCCTTCAGACCATCCAGTCTGGGTGGGTGTGAGCAGATGCAGCAGGAGAGCACTGTAGGGAGGAGTGGGCAAGAGCTCAGCTGAGCAAAGATTTTGTGAACAGAACGGCTCTCTGAGACTCTGGGACTAGTCATCCCTTCACCGTTGCACCCCTGACCACGGTCACCTGTGTCTGCTCTCAATCTTGTGTGCCAAGCACGAGTTCCAGCCCTCACGAGAATCTACTCCGTGCTCTTTCCCACTTCTGTACAGATTCTGGCTGAAACTGGAAAATAATTAAATTTTCAGTTTTTGACCCATTTGTATCCAAACTCCAGCAACTGGCTTAAGATATTTGTAGTATCATTAAGATTTTTCATATCAAGCAGTGTCCAAACTTTGTCACAGAAGCAGGTCAGGAAAGAAGGGCACTTGCACATTATGCGAAAAACTTAGAGTTGCCTAACACCATTCAGCTGACTATGATGGACATTCTGAAATGAAAATATCTGATGATGCCATATTCTAAAGTAGCTTCTATGTTCTGCTCTAGAATTGGAGACACAGATTTTTTTAAAAAGCTAAACATCCATTAAGGCTACTCTACACAGTTCTGATTCCTAACTTGCCCCTTTTACTGCACTAAGCAGATTGAGTTATACTAGATCTGCTGTCATACTGCTCAGCAGTAGACAGGCTTTTTATCCTCTCTGGTTTCTGGCTAGCAAAAGTGAAAACAAAAATCATTGGCAAAAATTAGTGCTGAAGTTTCCAAATGCACAATAAGCTCAAGTTCATCAGAGTGGAGAAAAGCTGTGTTTGAATGAATCTAATTGTTGGTCTTGTCAGGAATGAGTTACATCAAATCATTCTCTCAAAAAGAAGTAATGCAACAACACTGTGTACATACTGAGTGATATTTTGGTGGAGAGTTGCATAAGCTAAGTGACAATTAGATTTGTTTTATAACGTGTTCCACCTGAGTCAGTGAGAGAAAAACAGGCATGCCAAAGGTGATAAGCACTGATGTTCCTTCGAATAGACAAAATATGATCTCAACTGTACTAAAACAAAATGTTGCTGAACTGTGAATTGTAACCTCAGCTGTTATGTGACTTCTTTACTGTGAGTCTCCTCCTATAAAGCAGGCAAATTTTCAATGTTTTGTACAGTGCTATTAAAACCTGAGTTACGTATGTATTGTTTCCAAAGAGGAAATTTCATATTTTTCAAGGCTTTCAATTTCTTCTTTTTTATTTCTTTAACAGTTCCACCCAAAAGGGAGATGATGATTATGAAGATTACACTTCAAATAAGACTTGGGTTTTGACTCCCAAAGTGCATGAGAGTGATGTCACTCTTATTTTAAATGGCTTGCTGGAAGGATATGACAACAAGTTAAGACCTGACATAGGAGGTATGTTGGTTTTCTTTTCAGACCACTTTTGATTAAGTGATGAAGAGAAAAAAATTTCCCGTCATGTTATGCTACACAGGAAGTAGAATCCATTCAAAATAGTTATAAAACCCCAAATACAATATAATAAAACATGAGTGGCACAAAACATAGTCATGGGTCTGGAAGCTGACATGATTAAAGATTACCAAATCTATCCCGCGATACCTAAAAAGACTGGTGTGAGTTGCTGAATCAGACTGCTTGTAATGATGAAAGTTTGGAATTTAATTTTTGGGGAAGGAAAAAACAAATTTTTGTCTTCTTTGTATATCTAAGTGAAGGTGCTAGAAAATCACAAGCAGTATTTTTGTAAGGAAGGCCAAAATGAGGATAACACAGCCTGATCCTTGATGGACACAGAGCCTCTAACATCAGCAGTTCTGCACTGACTGATGCAGCGCAGCGGGGCAAGAAGTGACTGGGGAATGGGGCACAGAGGCTCACAAACGATTACTGCAGCCAAGCAAGGCCAGCCTCCCTAGACTTCCCCCACAGCCAGCACAAGCACATAGACCCAGGCCTGGTCTTATTTGACTGAATCACCTTTCCCAGGAATATTCCTCTCCACTGATTTGTGAGGGAGCTCGAAGAGATAAATCTCCCTGCGATGCTGCAAATCAGTTTGTGAAGGCCCCATGTGTGCACCGAGCAGGCAGGCAACACCTCTGTAGGAAAGGATACAGCAGTAAAAAGATTATAGAAAAATACAAAGAGAATTCATGGATGAGGCAGGCAGGCAGAGGAAAGCAGAGAGCAACAAGGTTAATGAAGGAAGCTGTTTCTAACAAGTTTATAGAGGCTTGGAAACTAAGGAATTTTTCACAGTGATGGATAACGTGAGTGTTTAACCTTCTATATATGCATATAGTGTAAATTAGCAGAGGAATTCGTCTTATTCTCCCAAACTAAGACTTTAGAGAACAGAAAAGAATTAAGCATTGATGAAAGTATCTGGGGAAAAAAAAAACCATGTTTTAGTCAAGATATATAAGAAAAAGCTACAATGGAGTAATTTCTAAATAAATTAATCCTGGTTTAGAGCCTTGAGTATTATTTTTGCTTTGGGCTCATGAAATTGTTACTTACCTACAGCAATCTCTGCAGGTAACAGCAGTCATGTTGCATTTGGCATTATAATGTAAAATGAGTTATGCAAGACATCGTAAGAATGTTTGCTTTTGTTGATAGTGTTTTGTCAGATGTGTTGGTGTGACCTGACGCGAAATATACATACTCTCAGTCAAATATGACTCACTCTAAGGTAACAACGCTGGTTTCATTATTTGTTCTCAGAGGATTTGCTCTGACAGAATAAATAATGTAAGAATTTGTCTCAAAGTGTCTCCAACTAATTTCAAACTGAAGTCATCACTGCAAATTAGCATTTATTGTATATGCACATTTAAATGTGAGGCATCCACAGGGATACAAGAGGGGTACTATAATAATCCTTTGCTTGTGTTTGACTTTCATGTAGTTGATTCTGACCTTCACTCATGTTCTTGTTTCTCTTACAGTTAAACCAACAATAATTCACACCGACATGTATGTAAATAGCATTGGGCCTGTGAACGCTATCAATATGGTAAGTAAATGATTGCCAGTTTTCCTACCATGTTCACTTTGTTACAAATTCCTCATCATTTTTGGTATTACGAAGCTTCTATTAGTTTTAATGTTGTGCTATCCTTCTATTATTTTTAAAATCTCATTATTATTATTATGGATGTGAGGACTGCATGAGCTATGAATCTCTACATGACGGGGAAACTGAGCTCTATGCTGAAAAAAAATGTTGGTTGGACTAGATGATCTCCAGAGGTCCCTTCCAACCCTAACCATTCTGTGATTCTGTAATAGTTTTAACATATCCTCACACTTTAATGTGCTCTAATTTCAAGTGTTTTGTGACAGCTTAACTCCCATAAAACTGAGCTTCCAGATTGTTACAAAATAAGGAAAACCATTCACCAGTGATATTACCATTCTTGCCACCAAGAGATAAAAAGTGTCTATATCCTCTCTCCTCTCCCTTTTCCAAGTTCCCTACAGAAAAATTTATTTATATCTTCATATAGGTGAGAGAAAGCACTCTAGCCTTAGCATGATGTCTACTTCATTCTTGTATTTTTCACGTGTAGAAAGAAATCTCAGATTGCTCTTTTCCATTCTATAATTCCCTTTGCAGCTTCTTGCTGCCCAGTAGTGCCAGGAAAGTGAGACTTCACCACTTCTGATACTAACTGGGCGGCAGTATCAACAGGCGATTAAGGCAGCCAAGACAGCTCAAATTTTTCCTCTCCTAGACCCAAAGGAATAAGTAATTGTCTGAGCTGATCAGGCATTGGTTGAGGTGTGGAGGCATAGAATTAGAAAGGTGCATATACCACTCAGTTGCACCTTAGTTTCACCTGTCAGTGGGAAAATAACAGCATAAAATGGTTTTAAGTAATAACCTTTGTTAAACCAGGCCCTCAAAAACTGACAAAAATTGTTTTTACCAGTTCTAGCTCACATTTTTTAAATATTAAATTAAGGAAAGCATATCAGGAGTTACGTGAAATGCTGAGTGCTCTGTTTTCATCAGTATTTCTGGTTAACACAACAGGAATATACAATTGATATATTTTTCGCCCAAACGTGGTATGACAGACGTCTGAAGTTCAACAGCACTATAAAAGTGCTCAGATTAAACAGCAACATGGTTGGGAAGATCTGGATACCAGATACGTTTTTCCGAAATTCCAAGAAAGCTGATGCTCATTGGATAACAACTCCTAATAGGATGCTCAGGATCTGGAATGACGGCAGAGTCTTGTACACATTGAGGTATTTATACCTGACTTTAATTTCAGTTTCTCTAAGGAAAGCCAAAGAAAAATGTCCTGTGAATTCTGGTCATTTGACATTAACGCAAAAGAAAAAACATTGTTTTTTCCTATTTATGCATACAACCCTGAAAACAGGAAATATTGAGAAGAAATTACTTGCATGCAATTTGTTTTATATTGTCAGAGTAAGAGTTTTATTTCTCCCTATAAATTGTACTGTCTTGCTCCACAATAGTAACATTCCTATACTAAAATGAATATAAACTTTGCTATAGTAATTCATCTTCATTTGCAGGTACGTTTTACAGGTTGTCACTGGTTTGGTCCATATTGCCTGTTATGTTACCTTTTTATTGGGTTAAACTGATGAATTTGAAATATCCTTGAACTAAGTGGACAGTATGAAAGGAGGTATTACATATATCAAAGGTCCCTTATTCTGGGTTGATTACAATTTAGCTTGATGAACTCCACCCTGCAAAAGCATTTCGTTCCTCAAATACCTTGTGAAAATAAAGATTATAATTTCAGCATTAGTCATTTAAGTTTTAATCCAAAAACCTATAGATATGCCCTAGTTCTCGAAAATTTTCATGAATCTGAACTTGGTATGCTAATTTCCAGATGTCTCAGTCACGTGTATAACTTTACTTTTGAGACAGATTACCTTTTCAATAATTCAGTTATGCATATGCCTACATGTAAGTATAACATATGCAATATGTAACAACTCAAATATCACATTTCCAATGACCATAAGATACTTCCTAAATGCAAAAATTCTATTTTTTTTTTCACTTTTTCTTATGTGTTATAATATTTAGTTCTATGTAAAATGTGGAGGGTATTTCAAAAAGATGGACCCAATTTGAAATCACTATATCTCTGCAACAACAAACTGCCCGTGAGTGAAACTCTTACAGTCCATACAGCAGGTGGAGGGAACACAGAACATTTATGAAAAGCTAACTAAAACTTGATAACTCATTAAACTGTTTGTAAATTTTTGTGTCATTCTCACATGTTGAGTCCATCTTTTTGAAACACCCTGTAGATAAAGACAGCATTTGTTCAAGAGAATTTATAATATAAAGTGAGAATACAGAATCAAAGATGTTGGATATAAGACCATCTGAATTTTGGACTGCATTTTTTTCAAAGTGTTATTTCAGCTTTTGTTTAACTGGGTGCCAAAAATAAAGTTCTGAAGAAAAGTACACTCATTATAATTTTAATGAACAGATCTGAAGGTTTGTTTATGACAACCTTTTAATGTTACAACTGTCTGAATTACAAAAAGGAGTTTTATTTCATAGTTATTTTACATTCCTGACACATTGCATCACCAGAGGAGATAAGAGAATGATCAGAATTGAAATCCAGTGCAAATCAAAGTCAGTCCGATGAAGAAGACACTAAGTCCACTTTTGAAATGTTAAATTGGACTTAGCTGCACTACTGCCTCTTTGGATTTCATTACTTTTCTCTTCAAACCCCTCAGTTTCTTTCATCAGACAAAGACAGAACTGATAGAGTTATTGGGTATTAATGTATACTTAGTTTTAGTGAGTCACAGCAAGCACCAGTAAAGATTCTGCCTGGATTAGAACTGAAGTGAAATGTGGTAGTAGAATATCATCACAGATCTGGGATTCTGCCCTGAAGAGAACAGGGGGTCCAGAAAAGCTGGTTGATTTTCTCCATCACCTCCCCTCTTGCTCAAGAACAGCCCATCCTGCCCAGCAGGAAATGGAGCGATTAGCAGGCAGCCTGCACGGATCAGCACAAATCTCCTGACAAAATTCAAATGCAAAAAGAAAATGTACTAGAGGTGGAAGCAGAGACTGGTGACCCGGGAGGAATACAGAGAGCACTCAGAGACAGGGTTAGAAAAGCCAAAGTTCATCCGGAGTTGAATCTGACCAGGGACATGAAAACAAGGAGGATTTTCTACACATACATCCTCAGCGAAAGGAAGCCTAGAGAAAATGTGGACACACTGCCTAAAGGGAATGGGGACCTTGTCCCAAAGAACACTGAAAACGCCAAGGTACACAATGCCTTCTTTGCATCACTAAGATGCTGAAGGGCTGAGAGCATCTGATATGAAGGGAGAGGCTGAGTGAGCTGGGACTGTTTAGCTAGAGAAGCTCAGGGGATCTTATCGGTGAGTGTAATGTGGGTAGGGGTAAAGGCATCAGGGGATGGAAGGGGTAAAGAAGACAGAGACATAATCTTCTCAGTATCCAGTGATAGGACAGGAGACAATGGGCACAAACTGAAGTACAGGAAATTCTGTTTAGACATAAGAAGAAATTTTTTCTTAAAGTGAGAATAGTCTAACTGTGGAACGGGTTGTCCAGAAAACTCCATACTTGGAGAAGTTCAAAACCTGGGTTATGCGTTGTGCTGGGGAATTAAATCTACTCTGTTCCACAAGAGAAAACAAATAAAAACCAGCAGTAAATCTGAGCCTATCCCAAATTCAAACAGTGTTAGATAAATTCACTGAAGAAAAGGCAATATCGAAGAAAAAACTTAATAATTTTTGGATCCATATTATTATTACCTTGAAATGAAACTGAAGATGATGGAAATGAGAAGAGAAAGAAAGGGCAATAACATTAGCACACAGAATCAGCTGTCCTTCTGAGTCACAAACAGAACTTCTTTTAGTTCCAAAGGAAATTAGATTTGTTCCTGAATCCCTAATGCAGAAAAGTTTCGTTTTGACTTCATTAACCTGGGGGCTAGTGGTCACAGCATCCCCCCACAGCCCACAGAATGAGACTCAGGGAGTCATTTGCACACAGCAGCTACATGCAGGAACTGGAGACAAACCCAGCTCACGGGGTTGCTCATTTGGACACCCAGGAATCAGCAAGCACCTGAAACCTGTGGTTTTCTGAGAGACCCACGGAACAAAGAAACATCACCCTGCTCTCTCTCTCTCTCTTTCTTTCTTTCCTCCTTTTCCTTTTTCCCTCTCTCACCCCACCTCCTCCCTCCTTTTCAAAGTCCAAGTACCACGCGGCTCAAGGCACGGCTGGGGCTATGGACAGTCTAGCAACGATTAAGGGACTGAATGAAAAATGGGAGAGTTTTTAGCAGGCACATGAGGGGATTCATCTCATCTACTTTTGGTTTTCTAGAAGTACATATCTGTACCTGAACTATAGCACTTACACCACCTGACTTATCATGGAAACTCTCCCAATATTCAGTGGAGAGAAACACCTTTTCATTCTTTCTTCTACCGATTTAATTTAAATGTCTTATTTTGCAATGAAATGAAGTGTATCCTTAGAGCGCCGTTCCTCTAGCTATGAAGGTAATCTAGATGGCTGTCTTGGATGCAGATGTCTAAATTTGGCCTCACATCCATCATCTGTGAAAGAGATTTTTTTGTTACATAAAGTACATTTCCCTAGTGCATTATGGCATGTAGTGACACAGACATTTGTCAACACTCAAGAGATGGCATGTATATCTACTTATGGATTTTCTGGTCATAAGTAATGCTGCCATTTCAGATGCATAGGAACAGAACTTTAATACCTTATTCTATTACACAGTTCAGAAAGTCGGTGATCAGGACCTATGTAACCGAAAAGAAACATTGCTGATTGGTGACTATGATGTCTTCCTGTGCTTGGAATATCCAAATTAATGCATACGTATCAATAGTTTACTTTTGCTTTCTATATATATTTAGTATATTTGCGTATTTCATAGCCAGGTTCCATCTTAGTAAGGATCTCATTTTGCTTGTCATGATATAGCTTTCAGGACATACTTCTCAAGTGCGTTCTGTATATCCTGATCTCTTTCTCCTCAGGCTGACAATCGATGCCGAGTGTCAGCTACAGTTACACAACTTCCCAATGGATGCTCATTCCTGCCCCCTGGAATTTTCAAGCTGTAAGTAACTTACTTAGAAATTTCCCTTTTCTGACCCACACTGAACCACTTATGATAAATGCATATTTACATACTTAGAGTCAGTGAGGGTTATGTGCTTAACTAGATATAGCCCAATGGTTTTCAGTTTTATTTTGACCTTATTTTCAAGTGCATGAATCATACATGTTCACAAATACAATCGAGGAATGCTATATAAAAAATGATACAATTTCTGGGACATATGTGATTAATTTATGCTTATATCTTCGCACAATAGTAGAAATTTTTACTTTGAGCGTCAAAGTCTCATGGCCTGATACTTTCTCTGTATGTGACTGTTTGCTGTTGCAATAATTGGAGTCAAGAGTCTGACATTTTGCAGACAGGTCAAGCTATGAATTCCTGGTCCAGGTGCAGACTTTTTGGCCATAATTTAAGGATGGTTAAAATTGCATCCTATTGGGTCCACAAAAGTGGGAAATTCATCTTTGAAAAATTTATCTCAAGTGCTATTTTAATTTATAATAAATAAACCAAAATGTGACATTAAGTAAAAGGCGCTACTAAGTAATTTGAGAAAAAACTTATCTATAATTTACTTGCATATGCTTCTCCAGTTTTTTCCAGAAATAGAAAATAGTATTTTTACTCCCCAAAGTACACTAATATCTTAGCAATGACTATGAAACAAAGCATTCTGTATTTTCCGTTGCAATAAGATGGCTACCCAAGAGAAGAGATCATTTACCAATGGAAGCGCAGCTCAGTGGAGGTGGGGGACACCAGGTCCTGGAGGCTTTACCAGTTCTCCTTTACAGGACTGAGAAATACAACTGAGGTGGTGAAGACTACTTCAGGTAAGACAACTGATCTTTTTACCTTTAGATTCATTTAGGATTGTATTAACAGAAAAAAAAAAAAAAAAGAAAGATATCCTTGTTTAGACCTTAACATTAGCTTTCCACTAAACAATTACAGGCTTTTAAACACCTGTGGAACCATCCAGGCTTTAGTGTTTCTGAAAAAGAACTCACAGGAAGAAAAATAAGTTTTTATCTACTGTCCAAACTTGTCCTCCAAGAAATACCTAGAACTGTTAGAAGAAAGCCACTTCTGCAAGGGGTGGGTGGGCAAGGGAACTTCCTATCCTGCTTCAGAGTAGAAAGCAGCACAGCTGAGCCACTAAATGATAATCTGAAGATTTTACAATCCCCTTCCAACTTCCAGAAGCAGGAAGTAGGCCTGCGCCGAGACAAAATTTCAAGTCCCAACCTCTTTACTAGAGCAGCTCCACGTTTATTTTGTTCCTTAAAAGAGGGCACATTCAACTCCCATTAAAGTGAACAGCCCTACAAATCAGCATCTCAGATTATTTTCCTGTGTATTTCTATCTCCTTGGAAACAAGTAATGGAATTTAAAATGATAAATGAGGATGTACTCAGTGTTTAATAAAAATAGTAATTTTAACCCTACTAACGAAGCAAGAAACTGCATTCTTCTAGGCATATATTTTGGTTTATTTATTAGTATAAATAAAATCAGAGAATATGAGAAAGGATGTAAAGAGAAATTGCATATTAATATTCTTGTATGTGCATGATCTCTCTTGTTTTGATTTTTTACTTTCAAAAAGAACAGTGAAATGAAAGCAGTTTTTCTTTTCAGGTTGTTTTTGATTTCTACCTTATTTTATTGTTCTGGCAAATATATTGATTTAAATTCAGGCATCTGTGTTAATTCTAACCACAAATATCCCTGTCCATTTTACTTGTAAAAGGTCAGCATTGCTGTTATATTCAAAAGGAGAGTGAGATATGCTAGAGTTGAGAGGAACCTGCTGTGCATTACACTGAAGTACAAAGAAAGAGGTTGAGAATTAATTCAAGTTCCAACTCCAGAATCACTGGACATTAAGCACCAATGATGTGATTAGTCTTATGCAGGGCAAAAATTGAATGAAGACTCCCAGCTGTAGCCACATTTGCCTTATGGCATCTTCTACCATTTTAGCTGAGAAAGATATTTAGTCAGCTAATCAAGAAAGCATTTGACCTTTCTCATTTTCCCAGGAATGTAAAAATAAATGTGCAAAAGAGGAGAAGAGAGCAGCATGTGTGAGAGCCATAGCTGCTAATAACCACCATTACACAGGACATGGTGGAATTGCTCTCAAAGCAAAAATATAAAGAGCAAAACATCTCACCTCAGACTGCCCCTGAAACACAAAGCACAAAAGGCAGCAGTGTACCCAAGTGTGGTCTAAGGTCTCATCCTGCCCATGTTGAAAACTAACTGTATTTCAGCCTTAATTCAAGTATCTTCTATTTTCTTTCATTTGTTCTTTTTCTTTCCTTTTCTGCTTGAGCCATTTGCTAATAAACTTTTTTTTTGGCCAGAGATAGAAAGTAATACAAGTCTTACACTACGAGCTTCAGATCCACTGATTCAGATGCACTGAGGAATCAAAAGCATTCTCTAACGTTCTGGTAACGTGAAGAAAGTGCATACTAGGAAACACACAGTAAAACACAGAAAGCAAAAAGATACTTTCCCATGCAAAGAAAACCTTTTCTTTTTTCAAGGGATAGCCATTCAGGCTTGTAGTACTCACGGGGAGTACTACCATGATGTTGCATCAATAGTTTTTAATAAGACAACCCACACCAGCCCTTTTAATTTGCATTAAAAAAAGTAAACAGCAGCTAGCATGCACTTTAAAGCAGCAAAGAGTCACTCTAGTCATCATTCAATTCCTAAGAAGAAATGCTCGTGAAAGCTACCCAGCCTGCTGAGCTGCTTTCAAAGACCTGCTGAGCGTAAAAACTTGGAAAAATGTTCTGCGCATGTATTTTTTCTGCTGTGGTTCTCTCATGTTTGATTTTCCTTACTCTTCACGTTTTTATGACCACAGATATGCAAGAAAAATCAGATTTGATTTTGATCTAGGTGCAGTATCTAAATAATTAGAAGGTAAAAAAAAAATAGGGATTGTCACGCATCTGGTCTCTCTTCTACAAATATTTTGCTAAAGCTGGCACAGCCTCAAGAGTCTTCACTGCTTACCTAAGTACCTTACCAGCATGCTGGGAACTACTTTAAGTCCAACATTCCTCAGCCAGACCCATATTCTACCTATGATTACTCTCTTACATGCACTCAGTTTCAACAGTTTCCCCCAAAGAAAAGAAAAATATTCCAAGCTTATAGATTTATTAGAAACTTATGTTCAGCCTGAGTAGAGAAGTTAAATGTTTGAGTGCTCATATAGCCAAAATCTTGAGACTTTATGCAATATAAATGTAAATATGTACCGCATGTAATAGATTTTAGGTACAAACTAAGGACAGTACCACTGCCAGTGCTTCAGTGGGGATATGAATCACAGAATGGTTGGGGTTGGAAGGGACCTCTGGAGAACATCTAGTCCAATGTACCTGCTAAAGCAGGTTCACCTAGATTGGATTACACAGGATCGTGTCCAGGTGGGTTTGAATGTCTCCAGAGGAGGAGAGTCCACAACCTCTCTGGGCAGCCTGTTCCAGGGCTCTGGCACGTCAAAGTAAAGAAGTTTCTCCTCATATTCAGATGGAACCTCCTGTGTTTCTAGCTGTGCCCATTGCCCCTCATCCTGTTCTTCGGCACCACTGATAAGAGTCTAGTCCCATCCTCTTGACACCCACCCTAGAGATATTTATCAGCATTGATAAGATCCTCTCTCAGCTTCTCTTCTCCAGGCTGAACAGACCCAGCTCTCTCAGTCTCTCCTCATCAGAAAGATGCTCCAGACCCCTCATAATCTTTGTAGCTCTATATGAACCAAGGTACAGTGGAGAAGGCAATAGAAGGATTAATGAGATGTTGGAAAGCAGACTAGACTATACTTCCAAGAACTCCTCCTCAAACAAAATTTAAATGACAATGAAACCAGAGAAACCCGAACACAAGAAGGAGGCATTCACAAAGATGAGATTGAACAGTTACAAAACAGAGGAGCCTGGGAGCAGCATTAAAGCATTTGAAACTAGAGTAAACTTTCCATAGCTGCATTTACTCCATTTCAAAACCAACTCTTGTTTCCAGCTTCATGCCTCACAGTGACTATCACATTCTAGTCCTTGAGGGCTATGCTTGCCTGCTGACTGGAGCAGAGAAGAGAATCAGAAAGGATGGCTTGGTCATTACAAACTCCATTACCTCTTTCTGTCATGCCGTAGCTGAACATTGGAGATCTGGGCTGAGTTACGGGCAGAGCAGGACAAGGACTATTTGAGTGTAAGCTTCATGAGAGCTGATGGACTTGCTGAAGTGACTACATTTATCTGCTGCTCTTCCTTTGCATGCACTGCAGAAATATAAGATCAACTGAAATGGCCACATGTCAGAATTCTGTCCCTGATCAGTTAACAAATCCCAATAACAGCAGAAAAAAGCAACAGCAATATTACAAACCATCCTGTTTCTCTTGGCTGAAGTGAGTCATCCTGAACTGTCAGCTCATTTCTCTCCAAACTGAACATTCATATATGAGACTAATTTTCTTCAAAAGCCACAGACCAAGCAATAAGAAATGACTTAGCTAATGCAATCCACTGCCCATTAATAGCTGGGTCTGTTAAGAAAAGTTAACTCCTAACCTTCTGCCCATGAACATTTCATTAAACAGACTAAATAGTCTATACATTTAATACTATATCACCTGCATATATTTTGCTTACTTTTTATACTTTTTCACTACAACCTATGCCATGTAAACAGCAGTGGTTTAGTTCAGATTACTTGCAATAAAGTGCATGTTAAGACCTAATATCATCTGAGTTATATAAACTACTACAGTTGACCTCACACACTTATAAACTGAGATGGGTTTAAGATTTATTGTATTATTGAAGTATGTCCATAATCACTGCTCAAACAGTGCATATCTTGGTCATTTATTAAGAAACTACCATTTCTCTTCTGTGACATTTTGCTCACCGTGTAAGGGCCTGTCCACTGAATAGTAGTGAAATTCTCCAATAAAAAAGTTATTAACTACTGGAAAAGTCTAGAGAATAAAAATCTACCAACATCTGATATATGAATAGACACTGCCATGTCCTTACAAAGAAAGCATCAGATTTACAAAATGCCACTTCCAGACTAATGCTGAGGTCGCATAGTAAAGCCAGTTGCTTTACTAACGTTCATAGTCCATGTCACACTTACAATGTCTTTAGTTATTTAAGGGTGTGTGATTTATTGGACATATGGTCTATACATGGGGTAAATGTAAAATTAGCTGGCAATGTGGCAGAAAACGGACACAGGATAAAAAGAAAGAGTTGTATCATAAAATAAGCAGCAATAATAAAGAGAACAAAAAATGCCTGCTCTAGCATAGAATGTACTTTTCCATCCCTTATATTCTCATTTAGTATTGTACAATGCATTTAACTCAAATGAATGTCAGTTGTTCTTTTTTGCTTTAAAAACTATTCTGTATCTAATTTCTGACCTCTTATATTCACTGTGCATTAAAACTAAGAAACAAATTAGGTGAGAAAATAATCAAGCAAGTCCACCACTTGTGAATCATATCAGCAAGTGTTGCCATTCTTCACTTTTTGGATGTTAAAATGAAAATATTAGAGGTTAGCTAGAATCACATTACAGAACAAAAGGTGCCTATTGTTTAAGAGGGACTTGAAGGAAGTTTATCAAGAGAACTCTCTCAACTCAGATTTGACTAGCAGGAAAGATAAGCGTTCCTTTTTCTGATTGTTACTGCAATGCAACTAATGATACAGTAGTATAAGATTTGCAAAATATAATGCACAAACGGATGACACCACTAAGGGACATGTATAAACTTGTGTTCTAGCCTGTGCAAAACTGATGTCAAATGGTTGCTGCATTCTGCTTGGTTAAATAAAAAGTTCACTTTCAAGTGCAACATTTTAAGAAAGACAAGGGAGTGCAGGAGAGTGTGATAAGTAAAGATTTTAAAAAACATGACCTATGGAAGTATTTGGAAGTATGGAACTGGTCTGGAAGAAAATATGATTGGTGGCCAAAGGACTAAAACAAATATACTGGTTTTAAACCGTAACTATAATCAGCACTGGCACATGCTGTTTAGCAAGATTGTAGCAATTCTAAAATCAGAAGTTCTATGACATCATACCTCAGACCAGAAGGAAAGGACTAGCTTATATCTTGAAATTCTTTCCATCAATATGTTTCTATGAATTTCATAAAATCACTAGACAAACTGCATTTCTACTTACTATTCCAGTGCTTTTGAGCATACAAAATACTGTACTAAGCAAAAGAGTTTGTGAATGTGTAATTATTGAGGACAGATGGAGCTTTTGGTATTTCCAGTTCATTTCTGTGACTGGGTAGTTCCTTTTTTAGACCAGACATTGCCTATTGCTTATTCACAGAGCCCGTCCTGAATTTTTAGTTAGATACAAAGTTAGATAGAAAGACTAATCAATAAATTGCAATTCAACAAGCTGCACAGTATCGACGAGACTGGTGAGCTAATATCTGTGAATTCCGTTTATTTTCTTCCTGTTCTGTGTTTTACAGAGCTAATCGGAGCAGTGCACTAGAGTGTTTTGCTCATAACTGATAAACAGTGTCAAACTGGTAATTAAATATTTATCTTGCTATGCATCTCTTAAGCCACATATATAGATCCGGGTCTGGTTTCTGTTTTGTTAGGAAAATGTGGTCAAGACTATTATTTTATGGGAGGACATATTGACAGAATTTCATACTTTATTTTAATGCTGTATCAGAATGAATTGAACTGATGGCAGGCATGCAGTCCCGAGGTTTCGTAATGCTCAAAAAAAATGGGAGGCTTCTCTCTATGCTTCTTTGTGAAGTCAAAATACGATATGACAGGTGCACATCACATTTGAAGATCTGTGTTGGGAAAGAGGTCTGACATTAAAAAATGGCCATAGGTGGATTGCCACTGTGCCTAGAAATCCCTGACAGCCCCATACACAGCTCTAGGTTCTAGTATGGGTTAATTATAGCACATGGCATTGTCAGAGGGATCCCTCTGAGAATTGAGAACATCACCTGTCTGAGGATTTTGATGCAGTGAATACATACAAGATACTAGTACCCGCACTTTGCTTTTGGCAGTTTAAACATACTTTATACCCACTTCGCAGAACAGCAAATGATGCCATAAGCTTTAAATCAGAAAACCCAGTCTACTATTAAATTGTTCTGTGTATCTTTATTGTTCTCTTTATGGTTTAGGAGGGTATTTATCTCAATATCCTTGTTTTTTGAAAGTCTATATTAAATTATTACCTTAAACATACTTGCTAAAGAATACTGTCTCTGTAGGACAGCAAAACATTTAAAGCAATAGGCAAACACAACGACTGAAAGGCCTATTCTTATGTTTGCTGCTTCAAAGGAAAGCCTCAGCTCTAAGCTAATATCCTTAAGGTAGCCCTAAAATATCATAATAGCTATACATTAGCTTTAATAGCTATACATTAAGATTTTACTCCTAATATGGATATTCTTGTCATCTGTCGAGAAAGAGAGCACCAGGGAATATTTTTGCTTATAAATTATTTGGGGTTTTTTTGTCTGTTTGTTTTTGTTTGGTTGGTTGTTTGTTTTGTTTTTTTTTTTTTCATTTAGACTCTCTCTTATTTGAACTCACATGAACCACTGTTTAACATTAGTGTACCCAACAGGTTATTATTTGAAAAAAATACAGGAGGAATTGAGTTATTTAACTTTCATATACCACCATTATGAATGGTTATAGACAGTTCTGTGAGCAGAAATAGGATTTTTATTATTGTGATAGCTTACAACAGTTCGATATTGCTGTCAGGGAATAAAACCAGTCTAAGCTGACTACTCCTGCATATTTTTTGAAGGACAATAAATAACACATTTTTATTGAATGTGAATAAAAAACTATTTTCAAGTAATCCAGATACTCATATCTGGAGTCATTCGTTGAACCATAGCAATTTATGAACATTTGCTAAAGTTATAACTGTTGAAATGTTTGTTCATTGAAGATAATTAATCTGCATTTCAGGATCATGTCTTCAAAGAGTAAAGTTGTATTAATAGCACAATTCCCTCCCTCCCATACCTGTTGTATACTCCACATTTTCTCATCCAAGTTGGTTAATTGTGTGGCAAATTAGTATTTATAGATGAATTCACATGATTGCATAAATGAACTAATTCAGTAAGCAGGCCTTTTGGTTCCTCCATGCCACGCAAACACCCAAGACCAACGTACATATGCTTTTTCAGAACTGCAAAATCAGAACACTTTAGAACCATTTATCCTTATATAATCCCTGCGAGGCAGGCAAGATGACAGGGACAAGCTGACGGCTTTCTGAGAAACTGGACAACGAGTTGCAGACAAGAGGGATAGGACTCGAGTCAACTGCATTCAGGTCTCTTCTGTACTGCCTGTTCAGCCCTTGGCAGCATCCCAAAAGACCTGGGAAAGTCTGCACAGCTGCCTTCCCACTTTCTTTATTCATCCAAACACCTCTCTTTTCAACATCTGGTCTGTAGCTGGTTTTGAAACCACTGTGGACCCATTCCTGTGACAGCAGAGCAATAGGAAAATCCATGCCACCTTAACAGTATAGGCCGAGGAGCAGGGAATTTAACACAAATGACAGATCCAGCAAGAAAGCCTGTGGATTCAAGTAATATATAATTAATAGTTAGCTTTGGCCTGTTTTTCTGCTCTGTGCTCAGTTATGACCACAGTAAAAAGGATCTTTTCAATTTATGTGTCAAGTGCAGTTGCACCCATGTGAAATACATTTCCATAATGTTGTGAGCTGCTGTAAGACTCCCTGGAAAGAGCTTGATGGGGAGCCCTGGGAGCCGCCAAGCCACGGCAGCAGCGACGGAGCCAGGACTGAGGACCGAAGGGCCATCAACCCTTTGGTGTTAATACAGAAAAACGTCCAGAGCACAAAGATTGCTTAACTTTGCTATCTCTTTCACAGAGATGGGCTAGATCGTGGTGGTTTAATGGGCAGGAAGAAACGCCACTATTCCTGTGGAATCAATATGTTTAAAATTCTTACAAATTGAAAGAATCTGCCTTTTCTGTTCAGGTTTGTATGTGTATAGCTTCAGGTTTAGGCATTCAAGTTCACTTCTAACTAATCATATAAAGAGTTGAAAGGCTCTTTGATGATATTTTTTATCTTTTGAAAGGAGTTAAAGGCTTTCTTAAAATTCCATTTACAATAATTCAGCCCTTTTTACTCTCTGTTTTTCCTAGACTCTGACAACAGAGTCACCCCAGCAAAGTGAAATCATGACTGTCCCTGAAGAAAAGGGTTGTTGGGGCCTGAAACCCCTTTCAACCCACCCCAGTATGACTTCCCAATTGAACAAGAAACCTGGGGGTTGAGTTTATTTTTCTGGATTTGTCTTTCTGAAGGTTTGCCATATCTGAAAACATGGCATGCTACCATCTAAATTGAGCTTTAGAAAGGTCAAGTAAGGATAAAAAGGATTAATACACAAATAACAAGAGAAAAAGGGATAATGTGGAATCCTACAAGCATTTCCGCTGAACCTAATGCAGGTTAATTGCAAAAGCACAGATGTTAAAGGCAAGATTGGTTTTCTAATAAATATAGTTTTGTGGATATAACAGAACAGTGGCTTTAAGAAATAATATTTGTTCTTTTAATATTAAGAAAATAATTAGATCTTTAAGGAAAATTAAATTATTTAAAAATAAAGAAAAACGTTATTTTGAATGTTCGTATTTTTATGATAAAATCAGCAAATTAACAAAGTGATTCTGAGTTTCAAAGCCTTTCCTTCTACTAACTAAACATACGGTGTTTTGTGATGCTTCTAGTGCCCCTACAAACATATTTTCCTAACTACTGCTGGCTCTTTGAGACACAAACTCCCAACTCCCATTCCAACTCCCTTTTCTAATTCCTGTTTGGTAACATAATCATCATGCTCCATCCACTGACTGACTTTCACGAAACTGTTGAAATATCACAAGAGAAAAATCACTGTAATTCCATCCTTTGCAACTGGAGGTAGATCTAATTACAATGAATTGTAGTGAGAAATCTTTGGTTCAAAGGGATTAGACACAATGGCTAGTACTTAAAGAACACAACTATTTTAGCATTAAAATAACTCTGAATATTAAGCATTTTTAGAGGAGTTTTCTTCATAGTGAGTAAGTATGTTTAAAATATTTATTTCTGGGGCTGTTCTTACACAGTTAAATCCCTTCAGTTTACAAGTGCAATTTCTAGCTTCTCAATCTCATGTCATCACATAGAATTTTTAGTAACCTACTTATTTAAGATGCTGTTTTGTTGGGGGAGGTTGTCACTGTATTTGAACAGACGTAATTGAAAAGCTGAGTGGAAATAAGACATACGAGTCTGCATAAAAAGAGTATCTCAGTCAGGCGGCATTGATGGCAGCTAATAATACCCAAATTCAGCCTAATATCCCATGTAAAAAGCAAATGAAACTAATTTAACACCACTAAGTTTAGAGGGACCTTCCCAGTGAGCTTTGATCTTTATTTTTTAATATAAAATAAAATAGGAGAAACAAAAAGGAAATAGACTAGGGTGTTGACTGGAAATATGCACAATAGGTATGAACTTGTAAAACTCTCTGCAGTACCTATACCTTGTGATTATAAAATGTTCTACTTCTCTTTTAGATGTACATTATCTACAATTCCATAAAACCATCCTATAATGCTGACAACACATTCTCACTGAGGAATATAGTAGCATAATGTTAAGCATGGTAGTAACGTTCAAATATTTGTCATTATCAGTTTATGTTTCACAAACATTAACTCCTTCATTTTTACTGTTAAAACAAATTCTTAATTGTAAATAGCAAGTGTTTTAACATTGCCTTTTTAAACAATGCATAATCATACTCATTTTGATGTACATTATAGAAGCTATAAATATGCCACATCTCAAAAAGTGATACAGTCTATTAAGTGAGTTCTTTACTGCTCTCAAGAAGACTGCATAATTAAGGCTAAAGAGCTGCAGGATAAAATTTATGTAATAATACTTTCTTGTATCATGCCCTACATACGAGAATTTTAAAATATTTTTCAAGATTTAACACATAAAGCACCACAACACCCTTTGTGTGTCTTAATGCTAGTGACTAGAAATGATCATTAAACTAGTCAGCAAATTGCTATTTGTTCTTTCCTGTACATAATTCTAAAGATTGAGAAAATGATCAAAAAACCTTGAGTATCACAAATAATTTGTTCTTGTTGATTGTAGCTTGTTTTCTTCTCTTTTAATCTTGAGAATATGAGTTTGAAGAGGAAGTAGAATCATACTGTGTAGGTACCAACCAGTCATACAGGGTTGCTTCTGTTTTGTGACTATATAGGTTAAAAAAAGATCCCAAACAACTCTCTTCCCTTGCTCCCCTCCAAAAACCCTAAAATGAGTCTACACTCTGTCCATTGAAATTACAGACAGTAATAACTATTTTACCTTACTTAACATCCCTTCTGTAGTTATGCAAAATTAAAAAAAATATAGTCAATAAAGAACTAGTAGTGATTTCTAGGATTATTTTCTGCTGCTATCCCGTATCATTTATTTAAAAATAAAATAAAATGAGTTTGAATACTACCAACCACCTTTGTAGTTTACAAATATTTCCTTTCTTATATCACTGTAGCAAACCTCTGGTCTAGAACAGAGCTATTAGACTGCTCCAGTTGCAAAATTATAAAGTGAAACAGCAATGTCTTGGAACTGCATATCTTAACTTGTTTGTACAAGTGCAATAGCAATAACTGGGGCAATTCATGGCAGCATGCTGTCACTTTGGCTAGGTTTTCTCTAATCCTAAGGATTCAGCTATGAACTAAAAGTTCTTGAATAATTCTCACCATTTGTTGTCATCCTGGGAAAAGCAAGAATATGACTGAATATGAAGAAAATAAACTACTTTTCCCTATTATTGTTTTTTTAAAGAAATGATTGTCAAAAGGTGTATGACTAGATTTAGCAATACTGCAGGAAAACAGAAGTAGACTTTCAAGTTTAGGTATAGGAAATCTATGATATCCTTTAGTTCTGAGAGAGATATTTTATCTCTGTTGACAACAAAAGCAAATAATTTCACGGGGAGAATTTATTACTAGTGAATTGTGCAAATATTAAAATTCCACTATGACTCTAAGAGAAGAAAAGTGAAAGAGGAAAAGATCAACCCTCTGAATAATGGAATATGGAAACATGACATTTCTCTGAACTTGTGAACTGGTTCATTTTACGTGCCAAGAGCAAATTCCAGCAGCTCTCCAGAGAGGAAAAGTCCCACCGTATCCACACACCACACAGGGAATGTCAGTTTGTGTCAGAGCACAGTCCTGTCGGTGGTGGCAGCGTTATTTTGGGGCATTGTAATGACTAAGATGTTGAACTTCCTATCAGCCAGCTTACCTATGATAACCCAGCAGGCAGGTCATTATATGCCTAGTGCCCACTCTGTTCACAAGGATGAATCATTTTCTCCTTGTAACAGTTACCACAGCTCAGGATACATGCTGAAACAAGTCACTAGAAAAGCAACCACAACCACAAGCCCTGCTGAGCTTGCCAGCTTTGGTGTCCACCTCTTCTTCCTTAGGTAGCTTTACCATTAACCATACCTCCTAAACATAACACTGTGCTGATGAGGCTGATGATTGGGAGGAAAAAAAACCTCTACCTCTTAACTCTTTCTCTCTGGCCCACCTCTTCCCTAGGGAGTGCCACATCCTTAAAGTTTAAAATGGATTTTTGGTTCTTGGTGTGATAAGAGATTTTCCCTAGGTACAATTAAGTAAGGAAAATGAAACATTCTGTGAGCAGAGGGGCTGATTTCTTATAGATTTGCATCTCATGGCAGAATTCTGTACTATCTAATAAACATGTAAATGCCAATTTAAGCTTTTTCAGCAGCTGAAGCATTCCTCACAGGTGTTCGCTACGTCATTTCTCTGCAATCTAACAAGAGCCAAAATTCATGCCTTAACCTTTCTTGGGAGGAAGAATGTATAGGGTGGCTGATGTTGTAGAAAGAAGTAGGGCAGCGTTACGTGACAGTCCCTCAAATCTCTCTACCTGTCTTTTTGACATTTTGCAATTTCTGTCTTAACAGTAATAACTGATCAGTATTTTCAGAATTATAAACAAGGAGGGCGTGAGAGAATATAACCTTGATTTCTCTTAGAGGAATAGGATAAAAAGTAATATGCTTCCCTAAGTTTTAACAAAAGCTTAAACAGTACCAGTTTTGAAGCTTATAAAAAGGGGCTGCTCATTATTAGTTTCATTTTTAACTACATTTCACAAGCCATTGTAATTCCAAGCTCCAGATGGATCTCAAGTTCCAGGAGCCAAAATATCCCAATAAGAATATTAGGAATTCAACTGAAATCAAGAAACAACTGAAATAATCTGAGAAGTGTTCAGCCTAATATTTGAAGGTTGAAGAATGGCAATTATTTTATGTACAGTTCAGACAGTTTGGATTTGATGTGTGTTATTAAAGAGACAGTAGTTTTCTAACATATATAAACTTTCATATGAAGATTCTCTAGCAGACTTGAGAATAAATACTTTAAATAGAAATGATATTAAACTATTAAAATAAATTTAAAGGGAAAGGTAGCCTTTCAGAAAAGGGCAACGAGGAATATTATTTTTGTCATGGCAGAGTTGCCATTCTATAATTCACTTACTTGGAGAATGCAAACTTGGGGGATACAAACTCTTTTTTCTTCTAGATACAATTTCTATGATACTGGAATTTTAGTCCAAGATCAAGGTTGCTAGCTCACAGTAATATAACCAAAGAACAAATAAACTGTTTCATGTTGAGAGCTGCTAGGAGAAGTTTGTTTACACCTGTGTTCATATTTTCAAACATTCACTTTGCTTAACAAGGTGTTCACATAGAGTTGTTAGGATCAAGAAACAGGGAGGAAACTACATCAGTAAAACATGTATTTTTCAAAAACTACCATCAGTCATCTTCTTTTGAACTTCTAGAAATAATAAAATGTTTAAAATTCATCTGGCTGGGAACGGTTGGGATGCAATTTGAGAACACTGCTGTCATTTCCACAGTAAAAAGTGGAAGTCATGAGAAAAAAGCCAAACCTACGACTTCTCTTCTTCACTCTGCTGAAGTATTTTAAATGCTCATTTGGCTCTGGCTACTCTTTCTCTCCCAGCTGCTGTCCGTGCACAGACTGGCACAGTGCTTGCTGGGGAGCGGGGCCAGCAGAGCTGAACGGAAGGGTGGCTGCTGCTGGGCACAGCGCCGTGGAGGAGCAGTGCTGCATTTGCCTGATGGGAACGTTGGTTTCTTGAAGGAAACTGGATGGCATTTCCATATCCCTGTCCCTTCTAGGAAATTCATGAGCTGCTTCAAAGCAAATATTGTTTTGTTGGATGTACGAAGTTATTGCTTGTAATTGTATTGCTTTACCTCTTGGGTTTTGACTACCCTTTTCTCTTATGGCGTCTCAGGTGACATCATGACTGACTTTGTCTCACAGAGAATCTCTATAACAAGCTACACCTGTGAGATATGAATGACCGCTGCATCATTTCTGCATCCAACCTATCATATCAGCCCTTAAGTCCTTTATGATAGCAACTTCCACAGAAAGATAAATGCAAAAATCATCGGATGACTCTTTTGAGCATATTAACATTTTCTGGTGCCTGGCATCAGCTGCAGCCTTTTCTCTCTGTGGAGGTACAAACACAACAGCTGAACTTGTGAAAAACAACGTAAGAGGTCTCGCAGAGATCTAGTTTCCAGTGACTTCATATTACATCACCAATGTGCAGGGTACACTCCAACCTACATGGTAAAGCTCAATCCACAGTTCCCTCACCAGTGTCCTGTGGGACACCAAATGCATCCTTCTCTGTATGCAACACAGTGTTCCAGATCCAGAATTGCCAGTTCATTTTTAAAAGCTTCCCAGAACATCACATTTTCAAATGTTAAAAGAGGAAAGTCTTAAAAGACATAACCCATGGGATTCACAGTGTTATAACCTCACTTTTAAGAAAAGATTAAGAGGTTGCACTTCCTGTCCTGAAAACTTACAACTTGATGGTATTCACACTGCAACATGGGATGGAGACTCCCAGGGGAACCTGTTTTGTAGTAGCTGTGAATGTTAACCTGAATATGTCTATTTGAGAAATAAATAGTTCTTCAAAGGTCTCCTCTTGAAAAGGCCAAGCCATTTAAATACCTTGTAGGATTTGGACTAGGGTGATTACATACACCTAGGAGCTCTACCTTTATTCCTGTGAAAAGTGTAACCGAAACTTCAAGATGGTATCTGTAGTCTTTAAAGATTTTTTTTACTCCTAAGCTTGATCTGTTTGACTTCAAATGGCAGTACTGGTTATAAATTATTCATGATTCATAGCTGTCTCTTCCGAGACATGATCTTCACACTAAGCATCCTCTTCATCTCTATTCTTCCTTTCAGGCCTGTTGCATGCAGGCCTCTGGCCTTGTCTTTTGCTCTTGGTATTACATATAATTTCAGAACATCATCTCATTGTTTGTCACTTTTCATATTTTTTCTCTCTCACTATCCTAATCTCTACATTTATTTACTATTTTAGCCATAACCTAGTTCCTTCTGCTTCTAATGCCTTTATTTCTTTTTGTTCTCTGATTTTAAAAATCGTTCCCCCCCACCTTCTAACAGCTAAAGGGATTCTGGGTTTAACAGCATCTTTTTCTTTCCTCCAACAATTGTACTTTCGACTTGATGTCGATAATATCCTGCTAGAAAGCTCAAGAGCTTAAAATACACCCAAATACATTTGCCATCTCTTTTGTTATCATATAAGTAACTCTTCTATTGGAGATAGTTTTTTTCCATTTCATTTCCTCACCAATCACACCTTAGATTATTTTGCAACACCTACTTTTGCCAGCGGATGTTTCTGCTGTTACATGTTAGCTGTGATTGTGAACAAGATTAATTTGCACATTGCTGAAGGTTTGCACCTGGTTTCTGCAAGACCAAATGCTTAAGAAACCAGAAACAATTTGGAATTTGCACACAGAGCAGGCACTGTCCTCAGGCAAACTGACAGCAGGAGAATAAAGATACTGTTCACCTCTCAAACATTAGTCCATGATAGCCTTTTCTAGAGCAATATCTCGAATTGGAAAACATGCCTTGTGATATTTTTATTTAGAATTGTTCTAAGCAGTTATAAAAACCCACAAGTATGATTCAGGACAAGCTTTCAAAAGTCAGGTATGTGTCACTGTATGTAATATAGTTATGTAATATATTACTTATATACATAACATACATAACCACGTCATGTATATTACATAAAGAAATTATCTTTATTAAGCTCGGTTCGTGGAAAACTGTAACTTTAGAGCTCTAAGTACCGGTACTCTCCAACTATCTGGAGGTAGATGTGAACCTTCCTGAAACATGCAGATTAACACGAGTAACCTGGTCCAATTCAGCCACCTGCATGTACAGCAGGAGAAAAGTACAGCTCATGTGGCAGAGAATGGACCTGTGTGAGACAGCACATACTGCTCAGAAAGTAGGTGGGCAACAGATATACATTCACTGAAAAAGAGAAGGCTGTTTTTCCCGTGCCTTGAACAGACCATAGAAGATAAAGAAAACTGTTCTGTTTTTAAGGAATGTAGATCTCTGTAATAGCCAAATACTGCATTTTTTCGGGATTCCTGTATTTCAGATTATAAAACTGATTTCTTTTGAGTTGCACTCATAGATCAAAACGTGTTTTTCCAACCAGTCCAAACTGGGTTTACTCTGCTATGGAAGAATTTTACAAGCCAAAATTCAGGTTAGGACCTATAAATATGCAGACTTGCATAAATTGGCAAAACAGAATATATGTTCTCCAGAATGACCAAACTCTGAGCATGGACTAAGCATGAGTTATTTTAATTCCTGGTTTTATTTCTGAGAGTTAAATGCAACTGAACTCTATTTGTAGAAGTCAAATACAACTATCTCAACTTCAATTCTAGGCAGCCACATCTTAACAATTAGAGGAAAAAAACCAAGCACAATTTTATCCACCTTTAAAAAGACCCTAACACAATGTAAATAGACCTATCGCTGTTGTGACTGCAAATATCTTGAGGAGGACTCAAAACTCAAGTGGCCTTATAGGTTACAGGCATAGGTAGGAAGCTTCCTTATACTTGATAGTCTAAGAAACCAGTAATCCTGCCAGGCAAGTGTCATTCTACCAGAGTCCATGTCTCAAAAAAAAAACCCCAAAAAAACCATTCCATTTGTAAACAGTAACATGACATCAGATATAATTAGAAAAGAAAAATGACCAGCCCATAAATGCATAGTACTGATGCTGGGAACCCTGAGAGCAGCTGTGTTTGGCTGCAGGTTCAGGAAGGTGCTGTACAACGCCAGCAGAAAGAGCACAGGGTCACTTTCCCAGTGTGCAGACAGACCACACGTTGCTACATACAGATAGCAAGATTACCATGGTAACCACTATTATAACTTAAAAATATACATATCAATGAATACTAAAACTTCACAAATAGTTACAAAAGTGTATTATTGTCCTCCCTTCTTCCTTTCACCTTACAGACGATACACATACACAGACAAGTTCAAGACTCATTCAAACAGCAGCTCCTCCTGGTGTAACCACTTTCCATGTTCATCAGTTAGTGTAAAGGAATACTAAGATATGCACTGGAATTCCTACACAAATACTAGTAAATCTTAAACAAGAAGCTAATATTAGAGCTCAGTTTAAGAAGGTGTGTGAACATCCTCTCTTCCTACCTGCGTATCTGGGTAAACAACAGGTTTCTGAAGAGCTGAATATGTCAAAAAGTAGAAGTGGAAAGCTGATTGAGAGGATTCCATGCAGAATTCTGCAAGCTTTTTAACATTAAAAGACCTTATGATAAAAACATGAAATGTTAAGCAACAGAATTATATTTTGCTATGTAATTTCATTTTAAGTCAGTACTCAACAGAGGCAAATAACAGAAGTTTAAAATGCACTTATGTATTGCTGCCAGCTGTGTCTGTCATTGATAAAAAACCAGCAAATTGTGGGCTGTCTCTCTTAATGGCATAATCACTACCTGCTTTATGTACTTACTTACATTTTAATTAACTACTAAATGAATGATTTGGTTACCCTTCAACTACATAAGGGTATCCTGTAAGCATCAGGAAGTTCAGAATTACCATAAACATACAAGAACCCTTATCATTTAGTGGTTAGCCAGATTCTGAATATGGACGAGTTTTCCAGAGGAAGTTCCAGGGATCCAATCCTAGATGACAATGAACTAATTTAAATCACATGCATGTGTCACCTTTAATATGCTTATTTTTTTGTAAGCATGAGGGTTTTTATTCTTTGCCAAAATTCTGTTTTATTAATTTTGTTATCATCTGTAGATGTCACCTTGTTTCCATGGTGTATAAAAAACTTTATCAAAGCATACAGTTTGCTTTCTTCTGGCAACCCAGAAACATGACAAGACATGAACATGACAGAACTCAATGAAGTTTGTTTGGTTTTTATTTTAAGAAAAAAATGTTCGGAAAAACGCTGAAAGTTTCAGAATAATTCTTATAGCCCTGATCATGGGTTCTGATTTTAAATAGGAATATTCAAGAGTTTATTTTGTTTTGCTTATTTGCATGACTATGCCTACGTGGGTAACTTTTAGTATCATCAGAAACATAATAATAATATAATATAATATTAATATTAATAATAATACAACATCTTTTACTTTTGTGTGAGAAGCCAAATAAGAATTATTATATAGTAAGTTTAAATCCAAACCATTAATTTTATGTAATTACATTATATATTTTTTCTTTTTTGACCAGTCCCATTAAACGTTTCCATGTAAGTTTAGAGCAGAATCTGCCAGACATTGTTGAAGCATATAGTGTACACACGTCCCAAAGAACCTCCATAGAAGGCAGGACGGGTTCAGAGAAGAGAAATACCCATCCTACCACTCTACAGCTGCTCAGTGAGAGAGCTGAGACCACACCTGAGATATCTTGCCTGCTGCCTCAGTGTCCTAATCAATAACCCACACTGCTCTTTTGAGATTTTTTGAGGGCTATGTTGTTTTCCAACAAGCCACTTTACTTTTTACTATATATCTTTGTTGTGTTCTTGTGCTCAAAGTCATCTTTTATTACTGAGCTGCCCCCTAGCCCTCTGAAGCCCATGACATTTAGTAGATGATCACATTGAGCTCTAAAGAAAGTTGGGTTTGATCTCTACTACTTTTACTCCTTGATATTTTGCCTGCTAGTGTCTCATACCCGGGTGAGTTTTAGTCTTTTCTTGGTTAATTAGATTGGTTTCCTGGGGGGTTAAAACTAAATATTTGCTGATGAAATCTTCTAAAATATTTGAAAGAATCAAAAAATAAATGGAAGTACTAAAAAATAAAATAAAATAAAATAGTGCTGGAAGTCAAGCGATAAAGCACGTTATACTCCTCCCAGCAGCCTTCGGGCTCCTTGTTTATGTACTATCTTTCTAGTAATCTCCCTGTGCATTCAGTGGAAGCGAGATGCTGGTGTTCGAGTGGTACTTTCTTGTATAAATATTTCTTCTGCTGGGGGGTTCAGACAGAATGAATCTGTGAAATCAGTAGCTCCCCTGCAGAACTTTGCCTTCATGCAGTCATGTCTTCTCTCCTCAGGAGAGGAAGTAGAAGAAAACATCAAGTTTTATTGCAGCCTCAGGTTACACAATACTGTCTCCTGGCTCTGAAAATAACTGAAAACATCAAGATCAAAGATTAAATGTACTGTATCCTCAGATTCCTCCTCTCTCGGAATGAAAGGCTTTCAGAGGAATTCTAGAATGACCTTTGCCATGCAAGACAACTTCTAAAGATGTAAAAGCAAATCCGAGAAGTGGTGTTTTATGAACTGCATTAGTGCTGTGCAGTCATTTCAGCAACCAGGACATGCACAAAGCTCATTAAATAGTACTAATGTCAAGGGAGTTTTCTAACATGTCTGTAAGCCTGTTGTTATTTAGACCAAAAATATTAAATACTTTCTTCTCTTCTATTGTGGTGTTCACCAAATAGGCCTGTATCTAATTTTCAACCAGTTCTGAAATGTTAGGAAGCCTACAGTCAAGTACAGAGACGGCATGTGGGTCTCTTGTTCAGCCTGTACGGGAGCATTTTTGACCACAGACTCGTCCACCGACCACAGTCAGAGCCCTCATGTCTAATATCAGATTAGCTGAGATGACACCATGAAGGTAATTGGTCTACCTAAGATCTGACTCCCTTTGGGAGTTGCCTGTCGCTTTTGATTGACCATTTGCTTTGAACTTTGTTATTTCGGGTACTTAATGTTAGCAGCTTTTAACCCAGGCCTCAAAGTGCCACCTTTACCTACATTCCCATTTTTACATCTTACATTTATCTTATTACCCCACAGTCCGTTTTCACACAAATCCTTTGCACAGTTGTCTAGGAAGTCTAAATATGTAGACCCATGATACAGTATAAATGTTGTGCTCTAGCACAATGTAAAACAAAACCAGCCACCATTTTGTACTTTTTTCCTTGATGCAAACTGCTGAAAATTTCAACAGGATAAAATTTACATAGCTTTGACAATTCTTATTTCATAATCCTGATAATGCATTTAACCTGAAGTACAAGTGATGTGATGTACTCCACATTTTGAACTATGGAATCGAACCAGTTATTTCCATTTCTCACTGTATGTAAGAGCAGGCGGGGTTGGATGTTGCCAGGAAATGGATATACCATCTGGATACCTTGAAATGAATGAACTATAATAAAACATACTTCTTATTTGCTCGCATTGGTGATTTCACCATATCTCAACCCCCTTATTATTATAAAAATAATAGGTCAAATATTTCAAATTAATCAAGCCATTGTTCTAAACATGCACAGAGCCCTTGGTTATAATGCGTCGTTTTTTTGAAGCAGACAGCCTGTCTTTAAGTATTTAGGTAACAACCAGACATCCAAAAGAGCCAAGGACACAGGATGCCTGACTGTGTCAGGCACAGCAAGATTTCGAACAAACAGCATCCCAACTGGTTGTGTTGCCTGAAAATTGTGGCTCTCTACTTTCTCATGTTACTTGAGATTTCTGTCATACTCATATTATCTCTTTGCTCCAATTTTCTATCACAGTAAGTCAAACAGGCTATTTAGAGACCTAACCCCTCCTAACCATTCCGAGATGAGACACTGAGCTTCCATCCTGGGTTGATGGTTCCTAGGCAGGAGGGGAGTGGGAAAGCGAGCAGAAGGTTCTATAATTTGCAGATTATTTACACACCGGAGCATAATGGTTCAGTCACAGCAGTTGCAACCTATTACATCGCGCTGCTGCCACATCTGAACACTAATCCTGCACAATCAAAATCCTCCTGTGTTTGCTAATGCCAATGTACTAGTTCAGCTGTCTTCAAAAACAAACAAAAAGATCAGTTGTTTGTAATTATATCCTAAACTAGGAAAAAATCATATGTAAATATATAGGGTCAGTAACATTCATTTGCCCTTCAAACTTCTAGTATTCACAGATGGAACCTTAGAAACACACCCAAGTTTACCTTCAATCCCTCAATACATTTCCACATACTGACATTTTTCAGCAACACAAAATTCTTAGGGTGAATCTTGTCTCTGTGAATTCAAAGGGAAGGTTGGAACAACAATAATAGATTTTAATTACTGTCTAGTGTCATTACATTCTTTCCTCCTATAATTAGAAACTAATGAGAAGTGGAACACATTCTGTCAAATGAACTGAGAAAATAGCACTTCAAGTGAAATGAGTGGCCAAGGACCAAACAAAATCAGAATTGTCAGGCAGAAAGTCATGTCATACATAAAGAAATTGCATTTGCTTGGATGGCTGTAATGATTCATCTCATTTTGCAGGAATTTAATCAGCTGGGATTGTCATTTCACACAAACATAAACTAATTTCGGTTTTCTTCTCCCTGTTCCCGCAGGAAATCAAGGTGTTTGATGTCAGACACATTCACACAGAGACATCCACCTTATTCCTTAAAAATAGAAAAAAAAAACCCAAAACAAAAACCCCTCGAATTTCCTCCTATCCCCAGCTCTTCTCCCTGCTGTGCAATGCAGTTAGGATTCATCCTTTGGAATGTAAATTGAAAACCAGGCTTGCAGCTATCTGAATCCCAGAGATAATCTTATATAAATGGAGTATAGTGCAAGCTTTGTCAAAGTCTTGATATTGTTTTACCTCATTACACAATCAAGCTATAATCATGGCTCAGAAACACGTATTTAGAATTGAGGTGAAATCACTCGGTACAGTTGCTGTGTGGTATCAGCAATAACCATGAATCACCCCATTCTTTCTGTAAAGCCCAGGCAGAGCGAGTGCCAGCAGTCAGGTAGAGAACTGCACTGTGCTTCAAGTCTGTTGCACGCAAATATCTACAGTGCCATGGCAGATTTTATTTCTTTCTCTGCCCTAAAGGCTAAACATTCACTGTATTTTATTTCACATCATGACTTCCCTATGACACAATAGTGGTATTTTGCTGCTAAACCTCAGAGGGAAAGAGATTGCCGAGCATTTTTTAAAAGGAAGAGACTTAATTATCTTTTGAAACTGTCTAGTCCTTATGCAGTCTAAAAATGAGTGAATGAAAGAACAAAATACCATGAAGGAGAGAAACAATGAAAAGGGCATTTGGCAAAGAATGAGATTATGAGAAGGTCTCATGGTCAAATATCTAGGGTACAGTGTTCTTTCTGATTTTGCCTTTTCCCTAGACTTTTCATTTCTGGCTATGGACGCAAATCTCATAAATATCAGCTTATGATCAGGACTCTGATCAAATTTCTGTCCTGTCTTTATGGAAACTCACTCATGTGCTCAGTGATCAAATACTTCAGTTAAAATTATTTTCCTGTGATATATGTAAAAACATATTGCACTGGAGGAGCTAATATCATCTCTCATATGATAAATGACCAATTTTAGAAATACTGTTTCATTAGTACTGAACTAGACAGACTTAAGAACTTTCTGATTTGTTAGAAGAAGAAAAAAAATATCAAAAATAAGTCATCTTAGGTTTTATACGAGATAACGATTTGAATAGGTTAAATCTGAATCCTCATAGAAAACTGCGTATTTAAAAAAAAAATATTACGTTTTTATCAGATCACCGCAGCAGTGCAAGGGATCTCACTGAAGCACATTTTCAGGCTCAGTACCCTCACCAAGACAGTCACTGCCGCAGAATTCCAAATACAGGCACTGTCAAGGCAAGAAAAGAGACGGGGACAAGAGCCAACTGAAGATGCATCAGGACAAAGACACTAATCTTAACCTATTTATAGGATTTTTCATCCACAATTAAAGCTGCATTGTGCAACATAGTCCACAGCCTGACAGTGGCCTGGTTTGGGACAGAGAGGCCTGATTCTGCTCTCCGTTTCTCCCCTTTTCCTGAGGGCTGTAATTCTGCATCAAGCCCACTGATGAGCAGAGCATGCGCCAGAGCTCTGGTACCATCACTTGTTTTGACATGAAAGAGAAAAGGCTTAGTCCATATTTTACAATTCCTTTTTTGTCTTTGTTATTGGTTTGTCGTTGTTTGTTTTTGTGTGGATAAATCACGAAACCAACAGGTCAATCATTAAAGCCTGTCAGTTCCGTTAAAATATTTTAGAAAACTTTTTTTTTTTTCCTAAATTCATCATGAGTGTCCTTTTTTTTTTATCCTTTAAATACAGTTAATTCAGAGTGAGAGTTTACTTCAAGTACTGACAACAATGAACTTACAACAAAGCTCCTACTCTTAAGGAAGTATTTATAGAAATCGTATGTTACTACCTTAATGGTTTCCACGTACCATAACTAAAACCACAAAAACACATCTTTTCCATTAAACTAATACTTAGCTGTTCATTCTTAGGGAAAAAAAAAAAAAAAAAAAAAAGCAGTGCTAGCTGTGGCCTTTGCCTAACCGAAAATGTTAGCCATGTTAACAGTAAAAGAAAGAGAGAACGAGGATGTATCTATTAGTTATTTATGAGGAAAAGAAGATAAATTCTGCTGCCACAGTTGTTCTTCATTAACAATTTATGCAGTTTATACTCATTACTTGTACCACAAAGGTATTGTTACTTTAGTAATCTTTCTATCATACAAGAGTCAGTTTAGTTCTTACAAGTGCTCCTCTATTAACAGAGCCATAGTTTACAGTCGGTTACGCCATTTGAGTGTTTGTATAAGCAGTCAACAGGAGAACAAGTAGAAATTTTCAAGATTGGGTTTTCCACTGGCAGACTTGCAATCGTTTCTCATTTCTATTCCGAGGTGAAAGCGCCCTCGTGTGGCACGATATTTTCTTTTTTCCCTATATATATTCAATCCAGCAAGATGAACTGGATTGGGTTTCCCATATATAAACAAGCCATTTATTTATGTACTTGTTTACATGAGTTAATTTTGAGAAAATGTTCCATTTTCTACTTATATTTTCATATGGCTCTGCAAACAAATCTTTTAAAATTTCTTACTCTTCTCTGTATGGTTTCTGTGAAAAATTAGCAGAGAAAAACCCACTGGAAATCTGGACAGCTGGTGCATGTCTGAGTCTGTATGAACCATGTGGCTGCTATTGGCTGTGCTAAAAAAATTGTGCCTATTAGTTACCATATAATCAGTGACCTATATTGATCCTAGTTGCTAGACATTTGATCAGTCCTTAAAGAAAAAATGGTGGCCTGAAATTTCAGTATAGTTTAGTTCATACATTACTCTTCTCCCATTTGTTATTTGTTTGGTTGGTTTTGGGTTTTTTATTGAGTAGGGGATTTTGTTGTTGTTTTTGTTTTTCCTCAGCAGTTTCACAAATCCACCTAGTAGAGGAAAACTTATAGTTTTGGAAAGGTATAATAAAGATATTTGGTAGAGTTCTTTTGCCATTTATCAATTCACCATCAATATTCTCCTATATAATTTATTTTCTCCACAGCATTTTACATTTTAGCCATAAAAAGCACTAAATTACAAACATTATCCGGATTACTGAACACACATTTATTTTCATACTACTAAACACAAGCACATAATCCAGTTCCTGGGGGAGAAGAGCTCCACGATGAAGCTCCCTGACCCCATGGAGGCAGCAGGAGGTATGGAGCTCATGTGCTGTGCACTTCCAGCACACAGAGAAATTCTAGAGATGTTAGGTAGTGCACTGTATAATGGAACACATTGGTTGTTTTCCAAAACTTTTAACTTTGCCATGAAAGAACGTTAACAGAAATGCCAACATGTGCAAAGGCTAGCCCTTCACCTAACTGAATTTCCCTGTTCAAAACTCCATATATTTAACAGAAATGAAACACTGAATTTTCTACGCTCCAAAACTATCTAATGAGAACGAACTGAAGTGACACATACAAGTAGCTTGACCAGGTATCCAATATATAATTTTTGAAGCTCTTCTGCACTTATTTTAATTATTTAAATCTAGCAGTGATTTAAACAACAGACAACAGAATCTTACAGTACTGAGTGTGAGACAATCTCGGCTGTAAGTGTTGCTACCTGAACTATAATTAAGACACCAATTTCTTGTGATGTTAGAAAGCTGTTCTTTTCTCTAGCATTTGTACTAGCTTCCAAATCACTTCTGAGTACAAATTAGAGGCTTGTTTCCCCAGTACCTTACACTTTGCACAGTCACTTAAACATGCATAAAGAGAGTACTAATGGGTATAATTTCCCATTCACTTCACACAGGTATAAATGATTCCACAAGCAGCAAGCAATGAAGGATCACACCCACCGTGCTGATTAAATCGGTTAAGTGCAGTGTACATTCCCCCTGGCTATGCTTCCTGGCACAACTAATTCCTTCTATTGAACCTCTGGGACTTAGGCCAGGACTACGCACAGATGGTTCCTCAGATCAGGAATTCACTTTCTCTACTGCCTAACAGAGCCTGAATCCTGGTATTAAAGTTACTATAGCACACGAGTGTGTGGTAGGAGGAGCTTCCCAGTTTCCAAAGTTCACACAGACTGCCTTCAGTCTGTGTAAATCAGGATGACACAGGAGTGTTAGAAATAAAATCTTTTGTAAAGTCTTACTAAGGGCATGATCATTAGACACCAATGGTATGCATCTCCTTTTTCCAAATATCTCCTGCTCTAGAAGTGACTTTCTCTGTGTGCAGCAGTGATTATTGCTGCCAAGAAAAACCTTTGGCTTCCCGTTCAGAGTAGCAGTATGAAGATGCTGTAGCTTAAGTCAGAACCCTGCCCTATGTCTTGTGATCTTCTAAACACAATTGGCAGGAATATGCATTTAGTAGAAACATTATATATTTATAGATGAAGACAAACATGATCTGGACAGCATTTTCCCAAGAGACTGCATTCTGGTTTAAACATGCGTCAAGAAAGAAACTATAGATAGATAGACATAAGCGGTTATCGTATCTTCAGATGAAGACGACTATGTGTATCTATCTATATACACAAGCATAGACGAATACAGAGGAGTAAGAGAAATACATATATTCAATACAGAGAGAGAGAGAGATGATGTCTAAATATATTAAGGATGACTTATTATGTTTTCAATGTAATAAAATTATTTTTTTCCAGGGAAATTTTATATTTCTTTTGAAGTTGAAAATTATCTATATATTATTTTCTAGACATACGTAATAGTTATATATACACCTTAGAATGGACAGCAGGACTGTAAGGTCTCTGGTGAAAGCCTAAGTAATCCAAAATCTTTTAATTAAGATGCCAAATATCAAGCTCATAAATATGTTGTCTTACAAAGATACTGCCAAGTTGCATTATCATTCATTTCTAAAGAAATCCAAAAGCATATTAGCCCTCCAAACAGCAACCTGGCAGCAACCTGAGAAGCTTTCTTGTTACGGTAGAGAATATTGGATAAACAAGAACCAGAATTGAGGGAAAGAGAATGAAGTAATAATGAAAAAGTTATCAGCATGTCAAGTGACCGTTAATGAATGACCCTGTGCTAAGGATCAGCTCTGGCCTTTTTTACTAAAACAATGTCTTAGTTTGACAGCTTCATGCAGGCAACACCCCAGGGGTGAAAAATCACCTCAGACACAGAGATAATCTGAAAATAACAGAGTATTTAAGCCGCTCCTGGTTGAAGAATGGAGAAGTCCATGAACAGAGGCAGAAAAAAACATATGTGGGTAAAAACAGGGCTGGGGCAAGATGCCTTCACAAATGGTGCGATTAAAGCAAGTACTGCAAAGTCCATGTTCCACAGAGAACTTAATACATTTTACATTTCAGATGTATATGTTATGACACCTGATACAACTTTTCTTATTCAAAATCTCAGAACGCTTGCTGTTCTATCATTCCAACATCATTTATGTAAACCAGGCAATACCAGCAAGATGCTTCTCTGAAGCATCCCACCACATAGTCCTGTTCTCCTTAATGCTTTATTTACAATTGTTCATATTACTTCAAGGCTAGAAGAGACATTCAACATGGCACAGAATTATTGGCTTGCTTTATCTTGGCATTTCCTAGATTATTTATTATTCTCATACTTACCTTGATAAAAATCATCAGTACACCCTACTTCCCAAAATCCCAACCAAGCAAGGTTAAAAACAAACAAAACACCTTTCCGTGGTATTAATATTGTCCCTTTCTTTCATAAGATTCTCTGAAATAGTGGAATTTTCTCCATAATGCAAGAGTGTCTGCAGCACCAGCAGGCTTTCAGATTGGGAAGCAATATGCAATTTAAAAGAAGTTATGCATCCTTGAATCATCCTTCAGATAATCAACTCCACATTGCCTGACGAGTTATAGTTGACACTGAAGTTTTTACTTCCTCCAATTTAACTTCTCCATCAGTAGAAACCTTAAAGTTTATATAAATATGTATTGTCTCTTATTTCCTTGAGCTTTCAGTAAAATGTTTCCAAGTCTACAAGGCATGGGAAATAAGGTCTGCCAGAATAATTCTGTGGACTTTGTCTACAAATAACAGGAGCTGATACAGTGTTTCCTATGGATATCATTCTGCAGTGTTTTGAATTTGTTACATGTGTATTCATTAGGAAAGAAAGTCTTTGCGTAAAGGAAGGTGCAATAATAGTTGTGAGAGCTGAACAAAATCTAGAACAATTACATAACTTTTTAACTTTTTGGAACATGTTAGCAGAGATATGTAATTTCTAAATGTAATTGGTTAAGAATTCCGGTATTAAAAAAAAAAAAAAAAAAGGGGGTGTGGGGAGAGGAAATTGTGTTCAGTTACATATAAAACACTTCCACCTGGAGAGTCTCCAGTTTGTGGAGCAAATTCTTTGTGACAGGAAATCGTTGTTGGTCTATGGAAATGGACTGTCCTCTGCAGTGCATCTTTGAGATGACCGAGAATTCGAAGTAATGTTTCATTGCTGCTGAATGGACCAAGGCCTTTGCAAGTTAGTTAACATTTTAAAAGATTTTATGCATTACAATTTGAACAACCACCAAAAAAAAGCATAAAATATTGTCAAAATATTATTGTTGCGGTTTACTGTATAAAAAACACTCCTTGTGGTAAAGGAAAAATCCAGACAAGTCTCCGTGGAGACCAGGTTATCACCACCAAGTTTTCTAGAAAAAACATGATAAAACAATGTATGTGGAAACGGTCTGTAAAATAGAAGGACTGAGGCTACTCTTTCTCTCTATACACATATATGTATATTCATGTGTTATCCACACAAATATTGGGCTTAGATTGCATACACTGTTATTGAGCAACGACAATGCATGAAATGTTTGCAGTATGCCTTGGTCTAGATCATCTGGATTTATCTGTTTGCGTTATTTTCAGCACAGGTGCAGAGTTTTGAATTTGGCTCTATGACTTGTAACGAAGTCCTGGGTTACATACTAGATTCTGATATTTTCCCTTCTTTCGAATAAAAGATCCTACAAGGCAAAAGTGCTAGGACTACCAAAACAATTGGGCAAAAAGACCTGTTCAAGTACAAGACAAAAAATATGGAGAAAGAAGTTATCTGATATATCTGTTCAGCTACTACAAAAGTGCAGCTTCAGGGAAAAAAAAAGGCAGTAACAGAAGATCTGATTTTTTAATTTCAATTCAGAGCTGATCCTTTGTACCTTTTAATGCTCTCATCTATGTTTGGGTTTCACGTCTTTCTAGTAATTTCTTGTCTCATGAAAGTAATACAATAACACTAAGCATGAGAACAGCCTTAAATCGGTTTGCATGAAAATAATACAGCTACTGATTAAATCAATCTCTACCAGAGTACAGCAGGAAAAAACACCCAATTTTGAAATACCGATGCTATTCATAGCCTATATGAAGGTAAATGCATAAAAAAATTTTCCCAAATTGACAAAATAATCACTTCTCAGGAAGTTAATACACGATTCAGAGAGACAAAGAATGAGTCATGCTGTGATTTCACAGCTTCACTTTTACAGTATTCCTGATCAGTGGTAGTTTTTCAGTATACAAAGGACACAAACATACAATGTAAACTTATCTGTGAATTATGAGAATAATCAGACCATAGTTATTTAAAATGGTTGCTTATATTCAGCCATATCTCCTCGTAAACTGCACATACATAGTTTGGGTTCTAAGTTTTTGGTTTAATGATAATGTAATATAATTAAATTAAAACCAGTTAATTCCTGGGATATGGACATTCACTTTGAGAACAATAACATAACAAAGAAGCACTGGCAGAAAAGTGATCTCTGAAGTTTCTTCCGTGACCAGGTTCAAAGGGATTATTCCAGGGGATATTAAAATTTTAATTAAGCCTGAAAACAGAGACCTCAGTGTTAACTAAACGTACTGATCTAAGCAGAACACACATTAGCCACAGAGTCTCTTTGAAAATGCTGGAAAACTATCTCGCTCTGAATTTGCAAATCCTATTCTGTTGCAGTTTGAGACTTCTCTGGACTGCATTTCACTGAATTGCAATGAAGTCTTTTGTAGCCTGGGGTTCTGTAGTTCTTTTGCAATCAAGATTTCCCAGGAGTGTTGTAATCTGAAGTAAAGATGAGAACTAAGTTTTTTTAGTTTAGAAAAAATACATAAAAAACTGAAGCTCTGCAGTATTGCTGAATCCAGATGGAATTTATTCAATAGTTTGAGAGGGGAAAAACCTGGAAAAAAGGTTCACAAAACTATTGATTGGGAATATGTTATGTACAATGGAGTAAAATACAGCCTCGATTTTTTGGGCACTTAGGAGATGTGGTTTCAAATCCTTTTAGAGGAGATAATACAACAGAAGATCTATAGGCAAATAAGAAATTAATTATTGACACAACCTAGCCCTGAAGAACAGTTGAGAACATGAATAATTTAGAAAGTACATCTGAAAGCATGCATCACCAGAGAGTAGAGCTGAGAGCATGCTAACAGGGGCAGCGTGCTGACCAGAGCTTTGCTGGACCACCACTCACCCAGCTGCTGTGCATTTGCAAGTTGTGAGGAATGACCTGGGTAGAAAGAAGCCTGCTGTGCTATGCAAGCCAGGTTACCCTTGAAATCTTTAAGTACAAGTTACCTAAGTGAACCTGCAAGACTCTTTACTTTCATAGTGTGGAAAATCCACCAGTTCTTGAGCTATACCAGTGCTGAAGAAGAGATATGCATGTATTTAGCATCAGTGTATTTGGTGAATCAGTTTAATATATATACACCCCAGACATAGAATAGGACAATCCTAGCTGTTATATAGAAATTGTATGTTGGGTTTTTTAACTTAACATTCTATCTTGGTATGCTTTTATTTTACAGGAGACTATGTAGTCATGTCTGTTTACTTTAACCTGAGCAGGAGAATGGGTTATTTCACTATTCAGACCTACATTCCCTGCACACTTATTGTTGTGCTGTCCTGGGTCTCTTTCTGGATCAATAAGGATGCAGTTCCAGCCAGAACATCACTGGGTGAGTTGGTTTTTCTTCTTGCTTTTATTCAAGTGTTCTAATGTTTAATTGGCACCTCTGCAGATCACCGGTTTGTAAATATAAGATGAGAGACAATTTCACATGAGCTCTCCTCATTTAATGTAGTCATTTCCAAGAAATAATGGCCTAAACTGTATTTTCATCTCTTCCTTTTTACTATCCCGGATCCTAACTCTGGGTATTGTAGATTACCTAGAATAAAAACTTTTGCATCTTTTTTGATGAAAGCAGTATTTTTGTAAAAACCAAGAGGATGGGGAACATTGTTGGATTAGAAGCAGGGACACATTTTTATTTGCTATGCTTCCATATCACAGTGACTAGCAATACAAATGCAATAAAAACCAAGAAGAAAGCAATCTTTCTGGTTGCCTGTATGTCATGGTGGTAAAAAAGGGAGAAAGTGGTTCTGTGGTTTCTGCTTTAGGGACCAAAAATAAAATCTAGTCTTCAGGCCACAAAAATCAACTGAATTTGATGGTATCTAAAATCCTACACATGAAAATGTGGCATGTAATTTATAAAAATTAGCAATTTCTACACATTTAGCAACTGTTCCACAAATAAATTAGAGACCAAATTGACCTTGCTTGTGCAAAGCAGCTCTAGCTGTAAGAATTATCAAAGTAGAAACATTCAACTTTGCATGAAATCCACACAAGAGAGAAACAATTTAGTTTTTCCTTCTGCATTTTCATTTCTTCACAGAACTACAGCACAGTGCACTGGAGTGCAAACCGAGGGACAGCATTTTCATTCCCGAGCTCCCTTGAAAGAAACACAGGAAGAGAGGATTGGTGGCTACCATGACAGAAATTTTTAGGCATTTTATTGCCTTTTCCACATCCTCTCTAAAAAGAGATTGCAAAATCTGCTTTAAAGAAGTAAAAAATTAATAAAGGCATTCAGCTGTTGTTTAAAATTTTACTTAGCTATAACAAACCAGATAGGTTGCTTCATAGAGAATTAACCTACTTGTATCACTAAGGAGGTAAAATCCATAGGAATTTGCCATATAAAATGTGATGAATAGTAAGCGTTCTGATGCATTTTTGATGTTCTTTAAGTCATAGTACAGGGAACAATGTTTTGAAAGGAGAAGAAATGGTCAGGCATGTCATAGTACTTCTCAGTTACAGACCACAGTCACTTCTGAAGGCCAGAAGAGATTCTGCTTCTGGGACAGAGAGAAATCTGACCTCAGTGGTACAGTTACAAGGAGCCCTGAGAGACTCTCCCTTCCTACTTTATATGCAAGAAACCACCTAAATAATGAGCAGCAGACAATTTGTGTGGGGCTAGCATGTTTTCCATACAACTAGAATGCATTGAGGAAAGAGAAAGGAAACAGATGAATTCCTCTATGTAGCACACATAAAAACCTACACATTTTGTCCTGAGGTTCCTTCTTGATCACATGTTTTCTTAAGAATTTTCATTAATTTCTCTCTCATGTAGTGACTGCAGGTGTGTCTCTTACTGACCCTGGTATCATTACCCTGCGAGTAAAAATAAGTATACTTGGCATCAGTATATCTGGTGAATCAGACATACTTATCCCAACAGCACAAAAAAATTGAGATTGGTTTTGAGGTTACTTTCAAGACTGGAGTAAAGCTATTTTTATTCTCCACCATGATCTTCTCACCCTGACACAAGTTCTAGCTCTGTTTAAGGATTTAAGTACACAAACCCTAAAACTAAATTTCTCAATTAAAAACAGAGGCCCCCTAGAAGCAAACAACTGAACTAAAAATAAACTAAATTTCTTAGAATCAGAATACATCTAAGCAAAGTATTCTGCAGAGCAGCACTTGCGGTGACCACGCAAAAATGTTTCATATCCCGTGTTAATCCTTGAAGCTGTCACTGAATCCACATTTCACTGCTGTTTAAAACCTTTGCTATATGTTTGAACTTCAGGCATACTTCAGAACAGGTCAGAGAGAGATAACTGGTAAAATCAATTTGTTACTTGAAATAATAATATTTCTGCTATTTTCTATCTACCTACCAGGTATTACAACTGTCCTGACAATGACCACCCTAAGTACCATTGCTCGTAAATCTCTTCCCAAAGTTTCCTACGTGACAGCAATGGATCTTTTTGTGTCAGTCTGCTTTATTTTTGTTTTCTCTGCACTGGTGGAATATGGAACTTTGCACTACTTTGTCAGCAACAGAAAGCCAAGCAAGGATAAAGACAAAAAGAAGAAAAATCCAGTATGTACCTTTTTACCAGCAAGGTCTAAACTTCAATCAGGTTTTCTGAGAGAGCATTTAAATCCCTCTTTATGCTTGTACTTTTTTTTAAGACTTTGCTATTACATATATACTCTTCCTTTGTATTAATAAGCATGCAAACATTCACCTTGAGAATGAAAAGCTCATATATTAAAGTTGTCTGGATGCCAGAGAAACTAATTTCTTAGAATAAGCACCGTTTTAACCAAAGTGTTCTGCAAATCACAACTATCACCAAAATTCACCAAACCCATTGTAGGCAGAGCTCTTGCTGTGACCTTTATGGAAGAACTCCCAGTTTCTCTGTCTTAACTCTAGCAATGTTTTCTGCAATTAACTTATGCCCATATTATTGACATGACTATTTTTCTTATTATCAGGACTACAGTTAAACTTTTATACTCAAACTACGGAGTGTGCTTTTTCTAATTTCCCCTTAAGCATCTGTTTCCTTTTCATTGTTTTCTTACGTTCTTTTTCTTGTATTTCTTACCTCCTCTACCTACTTCTCTCTCTTAGAAAGTGATTTGGCTAGCAGTTTACAATTTACTTATGGATGCACACTACACAATAATATAAAAAGTATCTAATAGTCAAAATAAAAAAATTCTGGAAGTATCCTCAGCAAGGATTTGGGGTTTTTCCCAAATAGGGAAAAAGTTTGTTGCTTATTTTGTCCAGGACAGATTTCTCCCTGCCTTTTGCAAGTCAGCTGAAAAATCTGTTTTCTAGATTCTCTGAGATGAAAAGAATGAGTGTAAGAGGGAAAAATAGCTTAACCATCTTCAAAAAACCCCAAATATGCCTTTGAAAAATGTGAAGAACAAGTTTTCTACGTTTATAGAGAGTATTTTCAAATCCACTTCAAGCACCTAGGAAACAATGAAGTCACTTGGATTTGCTCTGCTAAAATCTTCCATGAGTTTTAGTTATGAAACACAGCACAAAAGGAATATAGAAAAATAGTAATTAAACCCCCTTTTATTACATGTTATTGCTATAGTTTCAACTTTAAATGCTGTTGAGAAGTAGACTCTAAATACATATACATATATGTACTCCGTAGTGGATAAACGGCCAGAAAAGCATCTCTAAGACTATAGAGGAAAAATTCTCTCCTAACTTTAGCTATGCTGAAGATGAATTTGATCATAGACCTCTCTTTTGGTCAAAAGAAACAAAGAGGCATTTCTGGAGCATGATGCCTCCTGGCCTGTCTTAGGCTGAAATAAATGGCTCTCTATGTGCAGGTGTGTCTTTCACGGGCAATTTAAGGAGCAAAGATAAACTACTTCAAATTTAGTTGTCTCACTCTGAGATGTCCATATAAGGGCAGTTTACTTGCTCTTGACTCATCTGTGAGCATTTGTGGACAAACAGAACTATAAATAATTGCCTGGATCCTAATCGCAGAGTCTAAAAAAACCTTAGAAGCAGAGTGTTCAGGACTCGGTCTGCAGGTAAAAGGAGTATTTTTATAAACTGTGAATGGTCTCTTTCAAAACAGTTCAACGTGAAAGATTGGAATGCCCTGGGAATATGAAAAGATCTAAATGGAGTTTGATACGTCTTTGGCCCAGATGTAGTTACAAGACAGTGACAGGTGAAAAATGTGGGGGTTTTATACTGCAGATACTTGTTTAAATTGCTATTATCCCAACATTTCTATAAATTTAGTTCTTTTTGACTTACTATGTTTTAGAAACATATTTTTAATTTACATTATTTTTGTCTCTTTCTTTCCTTTCTTTAATTTAAAACAAACCCCTCTGATTCTCTTTTCTGTCTACAAAATGAAAGCTTCTTCGGATGTTTTCCTTCAAGGTATAATGTTTTTTGGAATGGAAATTCACTGCATGCGACTGCTGAATTTAACTATTAGAGCTTATATGACGGTGGTGATTTGTTGGTATTTTTTTAGTGAGACATCTAAGCATTCTACTCAAGGTAACTTCCTAATTAAGTAGAATGGTTATATATTTCTAAACAATTTGTAGAGTTGATTCAGCAGCCCAAATACTGATTCGCTATGGTTCTGAACTTACCTAAGTTCAAGAGTGAGCAACATTATTGGATCGCATGAATTAAGAGAGTTTAATGTTAAAACATTTCTGCTCCTCTCTTTCTCAATTTGCCATGGGATCCAATAGCACTGGCTACACCAGAAACCTGCACTACACCCTTTTAGAACTCAGCTCTGACCCTGCCTTTTTAACCTTAGTGATTTCACTCAAAATTATAAAACCAAATCTGTTCACATTTGACCTGACCAAAATTCAATGTCATCAATTATTCAAATGCTGTTCCTTATGCGAAAAAGTCAGAGTTTTGAAAGGGTTTAAGATGCAAATGTATTTTTAATGCTGTCACTGGATCAACACACTCTTAGCAAATTAGCAAATATATCTAGCCATGTTCCACATCTACACCTTATCTTCATTCAGAAATGTGGAGATTTCATTTAAAAAAAAGAAAAAAAAAAAGATAAAAAAACCCACAACACACAAAAGCCAAGAAATTTCCATACTTCTGGAATGAAATTGTTGTTATTTTACCCTAATGACTGTCAGCAGGAAATTTCCATCCTAGTGTTCGCCAAAAGCTCAAATCAGTTTTAAGTGCTTAATTTGCTCAATTCATTCCCAATATATAGGGAGATGTGTGTGTGTATATATATATATACAGCTACTATATAAAAATTGTAACATATTGAACCTTACAACTGGTGAACATTAGTAGATGGTGAACTGCATATATTCAAACAATTGAAGAGTCTTATAGAGATTCTCCTAACCTTATTCAAAGGACACAGATTTTGGCTTTTTTCCTGTATATATATTTGCTACTGTCTCAATACGAACCAGCCCTATATTAAAATCCTGCATTTCCAATTGATTATTTCAGTTCCTTCCATGTGCAATACACAAATTGCCTTCAAATATCAAGGAGCTATGTAAAATATAAACACAAAAAGAAACGTAAAATGCTATCAATTGCGTTCTTGAATGTTTCCTTTAACCTCTAATCTTTACTTAGTTTGTCTTTAAAGCTAACTGTCCACAGCTGTTAACTTTATATTGATTTGCACTGCTTTCCTGTAAAGTTAAAGTGTGTGACGCAACTGATATTAATAAGTTCCAGGGTAATACTACCTTTAGAACTCGTCAGCAATTTCCCATGTACCCCACGCAGAACCATTATTCAGATGTTGACCATTAGTCTCTATCCCCCTCTTGTTCTGGTGATAATAACAGAGTCTCTCCCTCCTGCCCCCTTTTTCTTTTTTTTGGCACTCCACCTTAGGCACCTACAATTGACATCCGCCCTCGATCAGCTACTATTCAAATGAACAATGCTACACACCTCCAAGAAAGGGATGAAGAATACGGGTACGAGTGTCTCGACGGCAAGGACTGTGCCAGTTTTTTTTGCTGCTTTGAGGATTGTCGAACGGGAGCGTGGAGGCACGGAAGGATACACATCCGCATTGCCAAAATGGACTCCTATGCCCGCATCTTCTTCCCAACTGCCTTCTGTTTGTTTAACCTGGTGTATTGGGTATCATATCTTTACCTTTAAAAGGAGAGGGAAATCAGTGATATGAGCCTTACTCACTGAAGTTCTTAGAGAGATGGTTTCCTAAGTCCACTTGAAGTATATACAATGCGCTTTATAGTGGTCTGAATTCTTTAGTGCCATAACCCGGTAAATATCAATCATGTAATTCGTCCAAAAATTGCCGTCAGGTTATTGTGAATTAAATGTCCATTCAACATGCCGAAATAAGTTGAAATAAAAATCACATAAACAGGTAATATACAGCTAAACCTGCTGGAATAGAGAGAAACAGAGTAGACAGGGCAAGGGGAGCATTGAGACATCACTTCATAGTTGGTACTGCTGCTTCAAACAGGAGTGAGAGAAAGAAGAATTCCCAGGTTAAGTGCTGTACAGTTTGTTAACGTTGGCTATAATTATGCTATAGCTTTATTCTACGCGGACTTTTCTTTTTGGAAGAGTCAGCTCTCACTTTGAATAGGTATTATTAAGCTACGAAAGTAACTTCTACTCCCACCAAGATAAAAATAGATCTTTTCCTTTGCCATCCCTTTAAGAGCACATGTACAATGTTGTAAATATTTCAGTATATAAATTCTAGTGCATGCGTCTTTCAGGGGCCAAAATAAATGAAACAAAGGTACCATAAAGTTTTGTCTTTTATTTTGTGTCTCTGGATGTGCTATTGTAATTGAAATGTGGACATTTTTTTTTTTACTTGAAAAATTACCCCTTTCCCTCATGCATGGAAGATCCAAGCAGACAGCACTTTCATGTAAGACATTAGAGAAGCCTTAAGGATTCAAATAAATAACACGTAGACAAATCTGTATGGCCAATATAATAGCTCATAAAGTATACTGTTGTATGTGTCTGCTGCAGTTGTAGACTTCATTTTCCATTGATAATGTTGCTATATTTCAACTGAATTTTCAGTAATTATACATTGCGAGACCAGCTTCTGAATTTAATCCATGTGCTTCTATTGTTCTTTTCCCATGTTGAGCTCTACTTTTTTCCTTACACAAGTGTTTGTGGCGGCTTTTTTATGCTTTAATCCAGTCCAGGAAATAGCTTTTATTCTAGACATTATTTTTACATAAAAGCTTCAAGTTCATTTTGAAACATTAGATTTTGTATTATATATACACATATAATTCTCTGCCCATTCATGTCCTTGATCAGCAATAGTTGTTGTCAGTGCTGCTTTTCACTCGGTGAGTACCTTTACTAGAACAAACCTTCACCATGGCTAGCACACGGTTTATAGATAGCCTTGAAAATAAAAGGGAACAAAGGGTGTCTTGGCTACTAAATCACATGTATGCACATTATGTGTATTTAAAACCTTCAACCCACCTGGGTGAATCTTAAAAACCATTTATCCACTGGTTTTCAGAACCTGTATGATGCTCAGTTATGCAACCTTAAGCACATGTAAATATGACTGACTTTTTTTTTTTTTTTTTTAATTGTCAAAGATGTAAAATGTCACCTCCAGGAAAATGGGCTTGCAGATTGAAAAGGGAGATATATAACTTATCATTACAGAATTATTAACAGCTAAAATGGAGGCAAAGGAAAGTTTTCCCATGTTTGTATAGTTTTGGAAATAAAAATGTATAAAAAAGGAATAACTCTTGATCATCAATTGCTCTTTGTCCAATGTATTTGAAAACATTTTAATAAAGGAATTGCACACACCTGTGGACTTTTTCAATAAAACTGCTGCACTCAATTCCAGTTTTCTTGTGATTAGTTTGTTAAAAGCATGCTTCAAGGACTAGACTGCTTGACTAGTTTGATTCATCAGCTGCCCAAATATAGGTGATGATAACATTCATAACCCTCTTGATTGTCTCATTTTGTAGTCAGACCGCTCACCCACATAACTTTCAAGAATGGAGACTAAATATTTAAAACGATTCTGAAGGTTCTCTCATTCTTAAGAAAAACAACCAACCAACCAACCACTGAATTGGAAGTATCCTAATGAAGAGAGAGAACCTTTCTTTATGTACTTAGAGAGTACCTCCACTCCTGAATGAGAGTCAATCATCTTTCACACAGAAATGTGTTTCAGCTGGTGCCAGACAGAACAATTTTTTTTTTTTTTTTTTAATTGCAGTGGTCAGTGTTTTAAGTTTCATGTCAGTTCCTTGCAGTTAATAAAAGGTGCTGATATTATACATTTTTACCTGGATCTTTTCCTTGCTACTAAATAGGTTTTATATAGATCATTTTGAGTCTCAGCCTAAACCAGCCCTTCAATTCCCTCAAAGTGTATTTCAGTCAACATATTTAGATTTTTTTGTCAAGACACTAAGTATTTCACCCTAGTTCAGCCATCGGATTACAGGTGCATATAGAAACCTGCAACACTGAAGAATCAGATACAACAATGAGGAAAAACTGATCAAATCCCTCACTTGGGCAAGTTGGTCTTTTCCTTCCAGCAAGGAAGGAGTTTAAAGACTGACATACCCCCATTCTAATAATGCAAACCACAGCAGATGGAAGAGCATGCCACACCTGTGGTTAAGGAATTGAGTGAACTTTTCTCACCATATATCACTACACAATGCAGAGGAAATAAGCCCTTAATCAGTTGCTACCCAACACTTCAGCTCCCACCACCCTTAGGTAGGTGATTTCATCATCTTCTCCTGGAGAAAATGGATGAGATTCAAAAGGACGGTTCATGGAGAAACATATAATTCCCAGTGAGGAAATAACACCAAAGCACAATCTAGTATTAATTAAACAGACATGACATTAGCTATTGACCTTTGTATTGTCAAGCCAGACTGCCACCACAGCAAACAAACAGCAAGCAAAACACCATTTGGGTATGATGCAGGTTATATTAAGAAAAAAACTGCTCAGAAACCTATCTATACAGACATATTCACACATACATATTACAGAAATATACAGATTCTACATATTAACCCTCCCAGTTGCATTCTAGGGAAGAAACTCACTCCTGGTGCAACAAACTTGCTAAAATGTTTTCAAGCTCATCACACTGCAGACAGATATTACTGCTCTGAGATATGACTGAGGGTGGCATAATTATCTATTCGCTATTTATATTCCAGGAGTATGTTTATGTCATAAGCATTCTTGTCCCAGGGATTATGTCATATATACATATCAGAAGAGAACATTCTCAAAGCATTTATAAATCTTGACACATTTATAACATTTACAAACCCTGGTTTGTAAATAAAGAGCTGGTATTCAGAGATAACATTTTTCAATGTTAAGCAACTGCGAGACTATAGTTTAACTAGCCCATATTGAATAATTTTAGCCTCTGTACATTACAAAATGCTAAAGCTCCTAAAGGTGCAGTTCCCAGCACAGATTGTATGCACGCACTCGAGGAAAAAAAAAAAAAAAAAAAGCAAGTGTTTTTTTTTTTAACCCTCTGACTTCTAGTTCACTTTCCCACAGTCACATAAATCCATCTAACATGAATGATGAATGCACTGGTCAAATATACTATGTGTATCAGTTTCAATGGCACAGCTATAGCACCAAATATTGGCAGTCCAAATATTTGGATCTCCTTCCTGCGGTGGCCCCAAAGCCCTTCAGTCTAAAAACACAGGTAGAAAAGGGAAAAAAAGTAGTTGAAGAATACTCAAGCAAGAAAGCTTTGTTAACTTCTTGCATTAGCTTCTTTCAACAAGAAAGCTTTGTTAACTGCATGAATTTGAGTAGATAGCATCACTTTACATGGAACCAAAAAAAGAATTGGGAAAATATAGTTTTAGGTTATCTGCCTTAACATAAAATCTGGGTTTTGTAGGATCAAGGCAGAGATGGGTTGAAACTTGGGATTTGAAAGAGAATAAGCAAGGATTTTCTTCAGGTTCGCGGAAGTATTTCTCTTGCTAGAGAGGAAAGGCAGGACTAAGTAACAAAGTCTTTGTGGGTAGTTGAGGGAAGAAACTAAGACATGACTATAGCACAGAGGCTGAAGCCAATATTGGGTTGATGTGCTCTATCCAGCCTGCAGCTGAGAGCTGAATTAAAACAACAAACAAGAGAATTTGCTGAATTATGCAAGAATTATGTACATTAATGGACTAAAGAGGCAGCCCAAAGCAACAAGCTAAGAAGAGGAATTCAGAGGCAAAACGATCCAGAGAAAACAGAATAATTGTTAAGGCCAGAACATTGAAGGTTGCAGTTCTGAGCTCAACAGAACACATTTAGGCTTCAGGCTTCATTTACATGAATGAAGAACCAGATTTTGGCAATGCTGTGGCAGAAAGGTAATGTTATTTGGAAATAAATAGCTAGGTCCAAGAGAGGCCTGTTGTTTTAAGCTGAGGGATCCAAGGCAGAATCCAATAGTAAGTACGAACATAAGAAGGAAAGCAAAAAATATAAAGGAGCCATCCAAATGAAATTAATTACAGCCCAGGGGAAAAAGTGACATTTTAAGTGCAAGTATTTTCTTTCAAACAAAACTTTAGTTGCTTTGCAAAGATAATGTTATTAAATCCTATAAAAAGCTTCACAGGTAAATAAATCAGTTTATTATACTCATGAGAGATCTATTGTTCCATTTATAGAAATTAAAAGCCAAAGCACCTTCCCTCCTAATTTAGAAGGATTCTGTAGATGAAAAGATTTAGACTACCTACTTGCACATTACTGTGTTGGTTTTTTTTTTTTAAGTCAAGATTTACAATGAAAAACTTATCTGTTGCATATGTAAAAGAAAGTTCATGACCTTCTAAATATCTTGAATAACAGACACGAATTAAAAGCTTTGCTTCCAAGTCAGCAAACCATTTGAATAATTCATTACGGAATATTGAATTAGTTCAGAAAAACATATTTAAAAAAAGGTTGCTTTCCTGTAGGGAAAAAAGAAAACCACACTATGATAAGACTGGATAAGATTCTCCCATTTGGACTCAGATAAAATTCATATTGATTATCAAAATGAAAAAAAAGGAAAATAAGAAATGAGAAAAATATTAAGATAGCTTTATTTCAATGAGTATCAAGAACATTACAAATATTGATCTTTCTACCAGAGACATGCTTTTTGATATCAGCATATTGAAATCTCTATCTGATGAGGTTTAATTAGCCATGACTCCTCTAGAATTTTCAGGTATGTGCTATAAGGCTAACTATAGATTCAGTCATTTTGCTGTGAGAAACCTAACCTTAATTTACCCACAGGAACAAAACAAAGCACACACACAAAAAAACCCCAAAACAAAAAAACAAAGCCCAAACAACAACGACAAAACCTCCCCACAACTACAAAACCAAAACCACCACACACAACCAACAAGCCACAACACCAACACCCTCCCTCAAAACAACCACAGACCAGAATTTCTTATTTCATTCCTAAAATAAGACACAAGCACATAGAGGTATCTATCCAGCTAATATATTTACAAAACATCTATAAAAACAGTAGATGAGGCTATACACTGCTTGAAATTCAGACTTGCTAGAGAGGATGTAGCATAGTTGGATACTTTGCTGTATTCAAGAAAAAAAATAGTAAATTTACCATGCCTTTACTAAAAAAAAAGAAGACTGCATGTTTGTATTGACAAAACAATGTATATTCATAAGTTCTCAGAACTCATCTCAGTGGTTTCACTTAAGGCTAGAAGTGAAAGACCAGACTGACAATTTCAAGAATTCTATAATCTCATAAATCTATTCGGGTTTCACCAATTTTCCTGCTTCTCATTGTAGTAATATCAGTGCTCTTTAATCTGCTGCCACAGTGAGATTTATTGTAGAAAAAGGCATTTTCCTTTTGCTCTTTCCAGTTCCTTTGCCCTCACTGAACATTCACCTGAATTTGATAGCTATCCTGCTGATCTGGCAGCTCCGGATCTTACTTACATGTATGATGCTTCTGTCTCATAAATCACCATCCCCACAGCTTCACCAGGATTTGTGATTCCATTTCAACTCTGAAAAACTATAGTAATTTGAAAATTATCACTTTTGAAGAAAATACAAGTGAAACAGTAAAGTTAATGGACTCAATACTAGGAAGCTCAAAAGCAATAAGACAGACCTATTTCTAACTTCACGCTTAGCCTTTTTTTTCAGGAGAGCTGATGCCAGCTCTCATTAAGCTCAGGTCTCTCTACCCTGGATTGTGACAGCCCAGAGAGTATCCATATTTGCATAATCTGCAGCCTCTGACAACATCCAGGTGTGGCACAAGTATCACCAAAGCCGCACCCTCCCCACATAGCAGCACTCCTGCTGATGTCAAGCACCTGAGGATGCTGTTTACAGGTGCTGATGCTCCTGAGATATTTCTGGAAAGCAAAGACAATGGCCACACCGAAACAGCTGTCACTAATTCCTTCAAACCCTACGTAACACTTCATGAGCATTTTTTGGCTGCCCTCCTTGGTTTCAGTAGCTTTGCTGCTGGTTTCTTAGGAGTCCTCAGCAGCTCTTTAGGAAAGATATGCACCAGCTGAGCACACTGTGAACGGCCCTTGGGAGAGTCTCGGTGTCAGAGGATCACAGGTACAGACTAGAAAGGGATGAGTTTACTAAATGTTACAATGTTTGAATCAAAACAAAACAGTTGTTCTTCAGCTCAAACACTTGGGATATACAAGAAATACCAAGTCCAAACAATAAAAATACTAAATGAAATGAAATGGCAAGAGCAGCTTAGGAAACAGTCATTTAGTTACAAAAGTATTTTTCTGCCTTTTTTTCTACAGGTTATTTTGCAAAAATACCACAACAAAAAGAAAAAAAACAAATCTGTATTAAAACAAACTAGAAAGAATATCAAGTACACTTCTAATTTTGAGTTGTCAGAATAATTTGGTTACTTTTAAATTTACTGTAGAAGCATCCTAAGTTAGACTTTGTTACGAAGACGAGGGAACAACAGGGAGTGTGACTGTCTGTTTGTTCTGCTCCCCTCTAGGTCATCACGCAGCATTTGGACAAACAGGTCCAAACCACCAAAACAGGTGGTTTCACTGAGAGAATGCTACGTGGGGAAACATCAGCACAAATCACAGCCTGTCCAAAATCTGTACAGTAGAAAGCAAAACTGTGTCAAAGAAAGCACCTTGCAAACTCCTAATACACGTGGAGAGATTTGTTTCAAACTACTCTGTGTGACTTGCCACAGCTGATCAGAATTTTCCCTATTTGAAGAGTCATCTTGTTCTAGTACATTAGTCTTTGTTTTAATAAAATACCATTTTTAGGCATCAGAAGCCTTTTCTGTCCTTTGCAGCATTTGCTTTAAAGACAAGGTAGGGCAGCTCCTCCTTCCAGCAGTCTTTGACCTCGTGCCCTGTCACTTGTGTGCAAAGAAATAAGCGCAAGTCCCAAGTATATCTAAGAGCAGGCCTGAAGAGAACTATCCAAAAAATTGTGAAATTCTTTTAACCAAAATTATAACTTTCTTCCGAAATCCTCTAAAAAGCCTTCTCAGCTGCCCATGAAGTAATTGATACCATAGAAAAATGATTCTCATCAAGTGTGCTGCAGCTTGTGTTAGCAGCTGTGTGTTCCACCAGCACATCCTGTCCATGGGCTTGTTGAATTATTACTCAGGTGATACTGGTGCCTTGTCACCCATGTCTGCTGGCCCAGTGGTCCTCAGCCAATGCACTGACACATGTTCTGAGTACCATGTAAAAGCATAATATGGAAAAAGTTACATGATTATAATAGAATGGTTCGTCATCAATGATAACAGGAGAAATTATTAATGATTCATTGTTATTATCTACTAAGAGTTATTTGTAAACCGATGTTGGTTTCTACACATACTTTTAAGAGTCGTTAGTCTTTGTTAATTAATCTGCATGACTCCTGTTTAGCTTCTGGCTGCTTCCTTTAGTGATGGCATCAGCTGGGACCAAAAACTGCTGAAGTACAAATGGTAGCATACATCTACTCAGTAACTGCATATTTCAGAGCTATTGTCAAATGAACAAAATACAGGATGCCTGCCCAGTAAAATTTCAGTGGTTAGCTCTGCTCAAGATCTCTGACATTTGAGAGTCATTTGATCCACTTTTTTTGTGTGTGATTTTGATAAAACACTGATCTTTCTGAGAAGTCTTAAAATTAATTCTCAACCTGAAATAAGATATGCTATGGTAAAATTTCAGAGGAGAGCAGCTGGATACGAGTTAATTGTATGAGCATATATTCTAGCCTGCAGAGTTTATTTTTCCTCCGTGTACAAAAAGGAAAAACCAGTAATGCTGAGCAGTTAATGCAGACACACGGGCTCTGATTCTGTAAGTGGGTTGATGTTCACATCCCATGCACATTTGAGATAATTGTAAAAATTCTTCTGAGGATTGTGCCAAATAAATGCTAAGTGTCATGTTATTGCTCCTTCTACCTTCCCTCCCACTCTCCCTGGCATGTGGGTACAGAAGGGCCAGCCCTCAGTACACTTAAATTCCTATCTGGTGCAAAGGGAGAGTACAATGTAGAAGATACTCCTTTTCAAAGTGCCCTTATTTTGCCCTGTCTTCTAGGGAAGGAAAAAAAAAAGAGGCAGATTAAAAACAAACAAAACAACAACGACAAAACCCAAACAAACAAACAAACAAAACGCAAAGCATAGAACTGTAAACTGGTATTTGGGGATCCTTTAAAATGGAATAACTTTAACTCTGCAATCAACTTTTCTAGGTAAAGAAAAAGTATTGCCAGCCTGGTTCCTGTTCTTTGTTTCTTTACTAAAAATCGTAGAAAATTAGTTTTCTAAATTACAAGCTTCTTAATCTTGATAGACTATGACCATCATGATGAATCCTATGAGAAGCACACTAGGTCTGTACATCACTTTGAGTACTAGTACAGTTAAATAATTCCACTCTGTCTGAATAATTTCTCACGGTTCCAATACATGGATTGTCATTCTGATGTTGCCTAGACAATGTGTTCAATGAAAATTTTGAAACAGAAAGGAAAATTACCAGTTTTTCAAGTTTGGTGAAAGAAATCTTACTAACTTTTAAAGCTCTGTTTAATTCATAAGTAGCAGGCAAAATACTAATCAAATTTCTCACCAAAATCATTCATGCTATAGTAGAACAGAATGGATTTTCTTCTAAACAGCAACAGTTTCTAAAGATGCTCAGCAATTATTATCCGTTATGAGGAATAATATGCTTTTCAAAGAGGTGAAATACAAAAGGATCTCTTTATTTATTAAGAAAAAAAAATGAAAATAATTACGTAGGAAATGAAAGTAAAAACAGGTGAAAGAACTGTACATCTGAAAATATTGTAAAATAATGGAACCCATAAATTTAAAACCCCACTATCTACATTTTTAAGAGTTAACACACTTGAAAAAGTTTACATTCCTCATTTGCCATAATTTTAAATACATTACTATTAAAAAATCAGAACCATTGGAGAGTTGTGTCACAGATATCAATGAATACATCCCTACCTAAATGTAAGTTAGCAACTGTACTTAGCTCTGCAGATCTATATTTTTATTTAGCTTCATCTTGTTCAGAAATAGACACCAATCCTCTCTCTAAAGATTTCCTTAAACATACATTAAAATAAAATTTAAAAAAAGTAAAATCGTTTTACCTGTTCCTTAGTATGTTTGGAGAGACAAAACTGAAGGAGAGAAGTTAGAACTCTAAGTAAAAAAGATGTAATTTGGAGAGTTACCACTTAGTCATTTATGTGAACTTCAGAATTGATATTTTCACATTTTCTCCACAGCTTTTATAGAGAAAACATTGATATTTCATTACCATATGTTGAAAAACTGGGGAAAATATGGTCTTCAAACCAATTAAGGACCTAGTGACTTCCTGCTATGTGCCCATCTTTGTAATATGCCTAAGATCCCACACACCCATCTAGATGAGCTTGGAGGTACCAAAGAAATCCCTGCTGACAACTGCTACACAAGCACAAAACTGCAGAAGAATAGGGTAACCTGTGTTAGCAAAAATGGCCCCCAAAACTACTGAGCCATCTGTTTGTTGTGACTCTTTGCATTTTGTTGGGGATTTTGCTGACTACACACGAGCTCACAGAGATACATGGATTGGCATAAAAAAAAAAAAAAGAGATGTCGGAGACAGTTACAAGGTTCTTTGTAAATTAATGAGTATTTTTTCCTCTTCTCAGATTGAGCAAGTACATACAGAATTTAAAAATTATCAGTTTAGCGACACATTCTCTCTTTGCCACATTCCCTTATATAAAGCTAGACATTAAGGTACACAGAAAAGCCAACAATATTCATAAGTGTGTCCCACTCGTACGTTTAAAGTGTTTGCTCTACTACTTAACACTGACAACACCATTTGGGTATACCGTCTTCTCAAGTAATCTTCAGTTTTCTCATCCTACATATTTTGCAGTAAATATAGACAACAAAAAAGTGTTCTGTGTGACGACAGTCATAAACATTACCCTAACATTCTTTGTGAAATATCATGCTACCTGGATATGTTCTGAGAGTAGGGGAAGCATTGCTTTGCATTTTCAAATTGTCTAGCAAAATGCCTAACCCCACTAAGGAGGGAAGCTCTATGAATGTCTCCTCGAGACAGCAGCAGCCCTGCTTGTCTCAAGTGATTTTTGGTTTGAGTTTGTTTTTTTTTTTTCCAGTTTAAGGGATAACATAAAGATAGACTGCATTATTCCTTCTCTTTTCAATCTAGGAAGACCCTTTACCTCAGGTTAACAAAATCTTTAGCAACCTATCAACTACATTCAGGCTCTTTCATCTTATTTATTACTCTTATAAAATCAATTATCTTAATTTTTGTCCGCTAGAAGGCAAGTATGATCTCGCATGCCAGAACAACAAACCCACAGGCAGTGAAAATCCTGGGGTTTAGTCTCTACGATCCCGTAATGATTCCCCTAACCATTGACTAATACTGTTAGATAAAATCAAGATTTTTTCTGTTTCAAGAAAAAATAGCTAAAACCAGAATCCTCCTCTAAACAATCATGTTCAGCTAATGACACAAATTATACCTTGAATAAAATTGTACCGGCCATCTTCCAAGAAATTCCTTTTGCCACCATAGAAACCAAGGATGCATATTCTAGAGCTGATCTAGAAAAAGGTAGGATTTTGTGCAGTGGCTTATTGGGTCACATGGGCTAGATTGTTGCAAGGCAGCTCAGAAGTAAAAACACACACAAAGAATATCCAAGAAGACTTAATGTGAAGTGGATGTAGAATATTAAGTAGATTTAGACAAAATCTACTTACATATAAGAAGCACTAAATCCATGCTAAGTTTTCTATCCTGATTTTTATTAAACAGGGGACGGTACATAAAAACACTTCAGCATTATGGTTTTATCTGATCCAAGAGAAATGTTAGACCAAGGTACAGAAAAATATTTTTATATCTGAAGTTTTTGCATTCCAAATGTTTATTGTGTTTTAGATCCTGCAGACATTTTTAGGGCAGCTTTGTAAAAAGTTCTTTAATATCAGCACCTATCTATTTAACCATGAAACAGTTCTAGAGAAAATATGTTTTATGAGGACATGCCAAAAAGTTCTTTTCGCAGTGGGTATCAGTAACAGTGGCAGACAAAGTCCAGTATTTTCATAGCACAGCACTGAGGAGTATTCTGAAGTACAGAGAAACTAATTTCTTCCTCATTTTCAAAACTTGAGCTGATCCATAAACTGCAGAGTAAAAGGAAAAAGCAGAGGAAGTGAAAAGGATAAATAGACAGAACACAATGATGAGCGGTAAGAATGTGGTGCGGCTGCTTTACAGCTGGGTTTCAAGTGGAGGGAGGCTTCTGACTGAGAAAAAGACAAACAAATAAACAAAACACAATCAAAAACCCACAAACAAACTAACTCCCCAAAAAATCCAACACAGACCACATCCTAGAGAGAGTATTATGACAGAGGGATTGGAGTCTCTTAGTAACATATATATGTAGGAGAAATAAGTAATTTTATGTTTCAGAGGTAGTGGCATGCTGTTTCTGCACGCTAAGATAGATCTGTGAGCACCTGTAGGCAAGAAAACACAGCAAAGCAATAATTTCATTGGAAGGCTGTTGCACCACTATGGTAAAAGTGTAAAAACCAGTAACTATGACTAACGAAAGGAGGAAGGGAAATAAATCGCATGACATCATAATGCAATCCTACCTGGGACTAGGGATTATACTGATGTTACTAGCTGAATTTAAAAAAATACATTCTTAACTGGAAAGGCTACACTAGTACAGTAGTCAGTACATTTCCAGGAACAGGAAGCTCCCGATTTTCTTGTCTTTTTTCTTGTTTTTTTTTACTTTAAAATGTTTTTTTCCTAGTAGCTTAGCTGAATGTACTACTAACAATAGAGTCTACTTGGTTCATTCCAGTGCCCATGGTATATATTATAAATGCTTTATTTTATTGCATTTAATGAACTGGTTTATAGAAAAGGCAGATATTCTCACTGATATTTTTATATAGGTCCTCCCAGAGCAAAATAAATTTCCTGAAATTCTTCAAATACTCAGGGTAGGAAGCTTCTGAAGTCCATTCATGATACCAGTCTCTAGAGGAGAGTACAGAGGTATCCTGTCCCACCATAGTGCATTAACAAACATTCAGAGGTTACAAAAGACTGAGAAACACGTCTTTGTCATTGGGCTGAAGGTAAAGGAGCAGGGAGTGGGAAGGGAGAAATGCAGGATCACTGCACTAAGAGAGAATGAAAACTGAAGGACGTGAAACAGTAGATTGAAGAGACATTTATTCTAATAATGATATGGCTTTTAATAATACGAGCTATTGAATGGTGCTCTGCACTGCTAAACTCAGCACCTCAGTAGTATTGTTGATACTGTTCACATTTAAACAGGAGATTCCTAGCAGGAATGTCTCTTCAGGCAATCTTAATCTTTCTTGTAATGGAATAGGAGTTTATATTGTGACAGGGCAACTGGAAACTCAGTTTGATTTGACTTCCCAAATATGTTGATATGCTTTCTCATAATCAAAAGCTAAAGCGAAGGTGCAACCGTTGGCATTTAAACTAATATTAGTTTCTACTTGCTAGAAATGTTCATGCTTTGTTATTGGAAGCTAAAGTCCTGGCTCAACTTCTACAAGTTAATAGCATTCTCCCTGGGAAATTGCCCGAGACATGACATTTTCCAGAGGCAGAACAATTACTCTCTGGAATTACTTCTATCTACTTGGGAAACAGAAGTTATCAGTGGCAGAGATGAGTCAGTACTGAAGGCAGCGACTGAGCAGGTATTAGGAACTGGGAATTTGCCACAAAATGCCTCGTTTCACTGTTACTTTGTGTTAACAGAGGATGCCCAGGACTTTGCCCCAACACATAGTGGCAGTGCCTGCAAGGAGATCCGGGGCATTGTCCCACCCGGGAGTGAGCCATTGCAGCCCTGCCAGTAAGTTAACTGAACGTTAAGAAACAAACTGTTGGATTTCAACCATTTTGTGTTCCTGAATAAGAACTGTGAATTTACCTTGAAAGAGAAACAAAACCAGAAATACTTTCTTTTTCTTTCAATGCTTGTCACCTGTTTCTTTTTTTGTTAACTTTTCTGTAACGTTCAAGATAAGAAACTTACTTAATATATACTCATTAGATTTAAATGCTAAGCCAAAAGTCCACAGAACTGGATTTGCAATTGAAATGTAATTTGCAGCAAAGAGAATGCTCTCACTTAAAGCAGTATTTGTTATTTATATGAAGCACCTAATCAGAAATTTGAAAAAATGACACTGCATTACATAGTTTATTAACACCTCATACATATTTTGAACATGAAGCACTTGTGATAACTACTCCAAATGAGATTCATGGACTCAGAATTGTTTGCTAAGGGGTAGGCTTGAGCATTTCAGTTGATAAAGGAAATCACAGGCAGCTTGAGAATGAAGAGAGGAAAAAGTAACTGACTATAGTTCTTAACAACTCTCAATAAAATTATGAAGAATTTACAAGGTAAATGTTGGCTCACTATGCTTGTTCAGTAGGAAAACAGCAAACATCAAAGTAAAATTGCTATAGGACTTCGAATCCACATTAGGCTGGGGGTTCCGGCTAGCAACTATTTATTTTTTTTTTTTCTCCATCGTTAGGCACTAGGTAAGAAAGGAGACGAGCAGAGGCCACTCTTTTGCTCTTGGTAGTTAGCAAAGTAACCTTCTTTTCTTTTTCTTTTTTCTTTATTTCTAGTTCTTCTGCTATTCTTTTTCTCTATCCTTATAACTGAAGCTCTGAGACCTGATTTGGAATTTGACCTGCAATTAGGGACGGGGAAGAGTTGGTCTTTTCTGTGTCACGGCAGCCTGTATTATCGCTAGCTGTCAGTCTCCGAGTCAGAGGGCCATATCCACATTTAGCTACTGTCCATCAGGGAAGACACCGAGCAAGTGCAGAGATCAAGGAGACAGCTTAGACCTCAAGATAAACCAAAAACTAAAAACCTCGCCCCTGCAAAAGGGCGTGACTAAATGAAAGAGTAGGGAATTTTTCCAATGTAGAGATTAAGATGAAAAATTCTCCGAAGTCACAAGAAGTTATAAGCTTAAAATATGGATGTGGAGTTTGAGTTGATGAGATAATTTTTTTTTTAAACCAAAAAAATAATGCATAGAAATGCAGTGTCTTTGGATTTTCCATCACTGTCAGTCATTAAGAACAAATTAGATAAAAATTTCTTGCAAGTGTGTAGTTAGGCATAGCTGAGCCTGCTTTGGGGCAGGAGAATAAACTGTATAACTTAAAGGAATCCTTTCTTCCCTTACTTTTTTTACTATGCTATGACTCTAATGCTGATATTATTGTCATTGTTCTGGTCAGCCCAAATGAGGGGAAAGACATTGGGTCATTTTCCTACTTAGCTTTGCTTTATTCTGTATCAAAACAATGAAATGCTTTCTGTGCCTTAAAGGAGGTGTGTTTCTAATAAATTTTAACAGAGCTTTGGTATCTGTCAGCAGAAGTAATCTAATATCACAGGATAACTTTACAGAAAGAGTTATGAAAATATGTCTTTGTTCAAACACATACAGTTTTCAAACGTATGCCACTGAACAGGTTATGTATTGTATGGAGGTGCAGATGGTTTGAAAGAAGACAATTAGCATTCCCAAAGACCCTCTTTCTCCTAAACGAGTAGTGATATTTATGAGGCAATAGGAGTAAAGATGCTTAGGCTTTCTTCCTGATATGTCTGTTTGCTCGTAAGTGAATTTTAGTGTGAACCGAACTGCTCTGAAGTTGGCAGCTACATCTGTATATCCATATACTGTATGCAACGGTCATCTTGTTGTTGTGTGGAAGGGGTATGAGTGGGCCAGCCAAAAGCTATCGCTTATGATAATGAAGTGTAACAGCTTGGGAAAATGCCTTTCTGTGGAATTGTCTGGACTGAAAACAAGCCAGGCACATCAAAGGAACTAAATCCCTGACAAGGTGTTTGAAAAATAGATCTGGGCACAGAGAGGAACAGGAGCATGGCAAGCATGGAAGAGAATAACAGTCTAACAGATAATTTCCAAAAAAAATTCCGTTTGAGGATGGACATCTCTTTCTAGAATTCAGTTGCTGCTTTACTAAATGCTTTCTCATAGAAAGGTTTCAGAATTGATATTTTCTGTCAGCCATTCCTCCTAAATAGCTGGCACTTTCTCTCTATTTATTGCTGGGTTTAATGAATTTCTTTGAAAATACCTTTTGAGAATTAGAAAGGCTTGTATAGTTTGTCACTTTCAAGAGAAAAAAGTCTTTTCATGTGTCAGGAAAAGTAATAAACAATGAAGTCTTAGAGTTGGGAAGCTGGTATCTTATTCGCTGTTTTCTTAGGAGACTTCAAAAACAGAGAAGACATAAGTGAGCAACAAAACTGGTAGGAAGAGGTTCAAGAACAGCAAACTACATTTCTTGAGAAGGTAGTTCTAGTAAAATACTCAGAGTTTTGATCATGGAATTCACATTAGTATAATTTTGGGGTCATGTTGCAATATTTTTGTCTCTGAAGGTAGAAGTATGAAGTGGTGCTTGAACTGAAAATACAGTAGCAGCGCAATGAAGGAGACATTGAAATATGCCTCCTTCCTCAAAATTAAACATTAAAAAATACATACTTCACAGGACTTAATTTAAAATTTCTGTTTCATTTCCTTGTGCCTGTTCTGGAAAAATGGATAACAAGAGAGAATTTGAAAAACAAGTTAGAAAACTGACTTACAATGTTATTTGCAGTAGTTCTGACTGCAGAGAAGCAAATGCGAAAACTGTCTTTATTAATCCAGTGTATTTTACTGAGCTTTCATTTAGACCTACAAGTGCTTCTCCTGTCAGCAATGTATAATCTTTGGTGTGTTTGTGCTTATGTGTAAGGGCATTATACTTAATCAGTTAAGGTAACATGATTTAAACCTTAATCTTCTGATATTTTAAAACTTTTTTCTTTAAGTTATCTCATTGCTGCTTTTCTTCCCATCTCCCAAGTCACACCCGATTATTTTCATCCAATAGTTTTTCATTCATATCCATTCCATTATGCAAGTATTTTAGGCAAATTTCCGGAAATCTTTCAGGTTTTTTTTGGCAGTGCTTATTAGTGATAATTTCTCCAGCAGGTCCCTTTCTTACCTCCTGAATCAGGAATAATATTTAATACCTAACTATTACTGGGCATTTGGCCCAGAACTTCTTTCGGTCACTTACAGTGACCTGAATTTTAAGTCTGAAGGCAGTACAAGCTGTGGGGCTCAGACACTGTGAAAAAGGAAGACAAAATTAGCTATCTCAAACATAGTCTTCTTAGGCTTTCATCTGCAAAAAGAATTTCAGTTTTGCCTCCAAAAAGCAACTGCAATGACTTGTCTTTCTGACTAATGTCCATTTTGTAGGGCAAGTTCCAGGCAAGGCACCAGCAACCCTGTCAACACTCTCCTGCCCTTTCTAGGTCACTGACAGCCCAGTGTGATTGTGATTTTCAGTCCCTCTCTAATGGATTCACACACAGTTAATTACAAAGGGCCTTTTTCCTGGACTACAGCCAGAATATAAAGCTTTCTGAAAGCCACTTTTCTATATGTATCTGAACTTTTTGCTCTCAAAAGGTGAGGACTGTGAAGTTTGCTGTTCATCCACAGAGCAGATGGTAGCAGTGCCAATTTCTATAGGACCAACTTACATGAACCCTGATATGGAGCATCTGTCCTTTGGAATGAAAGGTTAATTAAATATCTTATGCTTTTCAATCCTACTTCTTCTAATGATAGTGCTGATTTAGTCTCAGTGCAAATTTGAATAAAGCCGACTTTCTTGCGCAGCACTTACCATGTATCTCCATTATCTTTTCAGAAGTCTAAAAGCCAGACTCTGTAATTCAGCTAGACTAATTTTATTCTATTTTCTAGCAAAAAGTAGTCTTCAAGTTTGAAATAGTCACACTATGTAAGGCAACCTTGGGCCAGCAGAGATACTATAGAGACATGTCTTGCATTAGCAAAATGCTTTGTCTGTAGTAGGAATTAAGGAGAGAATATGGTTAAAACCTGGTTTAGTATAATTTTTGGCTTGAAAATGGATGAGAAATGCATAGTAGATTTGTGTTCAGTTGTATTTACTCACATCATATCATTATGGAGAGAGAAGACTGAACTGGCTACTCCCTACAATTTATTTTTTGTTTAAACATAATGCTGGTTCACTGAGGCTGAGGCTTCCGACAGGAGTATAACTATTGATCAAATTTTCAGCAGTAAGCCTTTCAGAGACCTATGGCAGACTCTCAATGCACTTTCATGGGATTGGGAATATGGTGACAGAGCTGAGAAATCTGACCATTTTTCTTCTTGAAGTTATGGGAAGATTCTTCTCTGACATCAACTGAAATCAAAGCGAGTTTCTAAACCATAAGTTTTGGTAAAAGTCATAAGCCATCATACCCTGCTTGTTTCTAGAGGGAGATCAGTATTACATGCAGTGATGGATCATTTTATGATGGCTGTATGACTGTTTTGTATTGCACAGCATTTCCACTTCCCTGCCAACATTCCCATCTCCATTGTACCGAGAGGACTCCCTTGTTTGTGTAAGAAGTGCCTCTATTCGCAGTGCAGCAAACGTAGCCTCAGTCAGTGCCTGCCTACTGTGTGGTGATTCAACAGTTACTTCATAAACAGCTGAAAAGTCTCTGTAGAGGCAAAAAGAAATTTTCAGAGATAGGGAGGTAGAAATAGAGACAGAGAGGGGAATTTCCCAAGTTAAGCTTTTCCTCACTGATGAGTAAAATCCTTGAGTAGCCTTATAATCTCAGTGTAAGTAAATGCTGCTACTGTGAGGCTAATTCTGAATTCTCAGTAAACCCATGTCTTGCACTTCTCCACTCTAAATCAATCCCTGATTTTTTTTTTTCCAATTAATTCAAGATTAGTAGATTTTAAGAGCAGAATGGACTACAGTAAGCCTATGAATGAGATCAGATGCTTTTCCTAAATTAATTGATGAATAAATTTCGGATAACAATTTCTTCAAGAGTTTAAAAAAGAAGAAAGAAAAAAGGTATCTTATTGATCTGGCTTAAGAAAACTAAAAATATATACAAAATGGAAAAACATCAACACCGTCAAAATGAAACATTACAAATTTTTATTCTGAAGACAATTAAAATGAACTTTAAAATTTGTTTATTTTCATTAGTGCTTTGAAACAGCTAAAGTATGTGCACAAGATATTTAATACTTACACATACCAGAGATCTAGGGTTACACATGATGTAAAACAACCTTCTGTAAGTAATTTACAGATCATGGACAAACACAGTACTTGTCTACCTGTTGCATTTGGCTGGGAATACAATTAGTATACTTTCATCCTGAATAATCATAAGAAAAAAAAAATCATCTTTGATATTTGGACAAACTGCTTTGTTTCAAAAGCTGTAAAAGGTTCCCTGTTGACTTTTAAGAAACTTTCTTTGCTTTTCTTTAAAAATTAAATGCTAAAAAATGAGATTTTTATTTTGTTGTTTCAAGACAATTTAGAGTCCCTACAGCCATACCTCTTGTTCTTATGTTTCCAAACAGCTGTTGCAATAGAGAGACTAGGAGAGTTAATACCTCAAGTACAGCTTGGGGACGGATAATGAAGTTCTAATCCTGAATTTAGCAGGTATTGTATTTCTGTATTGGAATACGCTGTTCTCCAGTCTAGATAACTTTTAGTATTTCCGAAGTTTTTAACAAAAGCATTAATAACTTTTTTGTAGGGTAGAGAAGGATGTAAAACATCAACCGTCTTCCTTTCTCTGGCATAATAACTACTGTCCTCAGAGTAGTGAAATAATAGCACTATGTGGTATACTGTTTCCTTTTCAGAAAAAGGGAACTTGGAGCTTCAGGACTACAATTAATATGTAGTGGAGAAAATTAATTTCTAAATATTTTGACTTTTAGCTAGAATACTATATCCACCATATTTGCCTCTCATGTAATGTGCCTTCATAATCTCTTCTGCAAATGTGATTTGGTTTATGTGAATGCTGATTACACGCAAATTTTGATATAGTACTAAGATTTGTATGATAGAAATATGGTTTTAACAAGTAGAAATAGTTTACAGAGGTCAGGTCACACAATCAGGAACTGAGTCAATCTAATATGAGTTTGATCGCAGTGCAAGGACTGAATATTTAAATAGCCTAATACATACTTTGAGAGTTCTCTATAGGTTGACATTCACATCTTGTAATAAATTGATAAAATATAGACAGTTTTGAGAGAGAAAAAGGGTACATGAATTAAAAGAATTGGTTTTTAGCACACATACTGTAAAGTGGAGAAACAACCAACAAGACCTACAACTTGGAAACTAAACAATTAAAATCACTGTAGACAAACAGAAGGTGTTGGCTCCATACAGCTCACCTTCTACATGCTGTGACCACAGTACACCACTCCTAATGTTCCGCTGCATCTTCCAAGCTTTGAGGTGATTTTGAGTAGAAAACATATTGGGGATTTTGGTTGGTGAACATATGATCTAACCTGAACTTGCACTGCCTATTTGATATCACTGTGAAAAATGTAAGGACTCACACTGTGTCATTCTTTACTCCATGAGTAATCCCAGAGAAAATTACAAGGGCCACAGAATCTGTTAAGAAACACTCATTTATTCAGGAGCATTTGCAGAAAATATTAACTGCTCCTCTGTGAGGGATACCAAGATTTTTTCACATATTTTTAATTAAACTGAAAACTTCCATCTTTGCGTAATAGGCTGGTTTGCTTGCTTGCCTTTGCATACTCTTTTTGCTCTTTTTAATTATTTCTATTTCTTATGCAAGAATCTTTTTCACACCTTCTCTTTGCTCTCTCTAAGCCGTTTGTTGTTTTTCACAGTTTGATCTACACTGGCAGCTTTTTTTTTTGCTGTGTTTTTGGTGCATAAAGAGCACAACATACATTTCAGTCTCAGTGACTTTCATTTTAGATTAGGAAAACTGAAATACAAAGTGAGAACAAATATAAAATCTTCATGAGAGAGAAAGCAAAGAATCTGTAAGATCTGCAGTTTAAAAACCTCTGTAAAACCTTTCATCTTTAATCCTCTTATAATGTTGTCAGTGGCTGACAGGCAGGTGGAGAGAATTTTCATTTTATGGCATAGAAAGGACAGATTTGTGATTAAGGCATAGAGTGGGTTTCAAAGGATTCTAGTTCAGTTTACATCTTTTGATATAAACTTTGTACGGTTGTCGTTCTAGGCTTCACATTGCCTGTATCTTTTCTTTCTTTTCCTCTTCTCTGTAATGATAGCATTCCTCTGTCTATTTAGATGTTGTAATCTCAGAAATGATGTATTTTGCACCGGGGCTGTTAACTTTGTTATAATCTGAAATTTAGGCCTGATAAATGTTATACAATAACTCCAGTTCATGGATGCAGTTGTGCGTGTGTCCAGTCCCTTTGGAAAGTCAGACTATGAGCATACTCAGTATGTGTCCACACACTCACCTGAACTGGTGCTGGAGAAAGAAAACATACAGGAGTTTTCCGAGAAATTAAATGTACCAAACAATGGGTGTGTTAGCAACATGAAATCCGCATAGTACAAACATCAAGCAAAATTCTCTTCAGTGATGTGACAAGGATGGGGAGATGTTTATGTTTCAGTGTATTGCTAACTCTGAACTATAAGAACAAATGAATATTCATCTTTTGGATGTCACACAAGCAACAGTGGATATTTCAAGAGCAACTTCAGTAGAATTTGAAATGTGTGTCAACATTTCAAAATACTCTTATTGGAATCTATTATTTTTTACTCATGTTATCTGACATAAAGACAAATTATTTTGATGTTGGTGTTGTTCACATTTAGTTGTTGCGGCTTTATATCTCATCTGACTTTTATGTTGTTCAACACGTCATGAAACCAGGTTCCTTTTCAGCTAAGAGTAATACACCTTGTTTTATTTTAGACTATTTTTTGTGCATTGGGAAGCTATGCGAGCACACACATGGTATTCAGTCCTCTAGATTTACAGTATCAGTCAAGTGAAGATTTCTGCACCAGTAAAAAAGTGAACTTGTGATGGTTTGGCAAGCAAACGAGTGAGGGTTTTTTTGGTGTTGTGTTTGGTTGGTTGGTTTTGTTGGTGGTGTGTGTTTGTTTTTCCAACGCATGAAACTAGCAAGCTGGGATTTAATTACACATTAAGCAGCCTCAGATGGCTCCTTGAAAGCCATCTGATACCACTTGCTTAAAATTTGAACATCTATGGGAAAGGAGAGCTGTGTCTCATGCTGACTTCTTGCTTCATCAAGAGGCTGTAAACTAGGCCCAAGAGGAAAAGGATCAACCAAAAGAATGAAAAAAGATAAGCAAGAAGAGGCTTTAACGAATGGCCATTGCACTTACCACTTCCCCCAAAGTAGTACCATCAGAAAAGTTCTTGGTGAGAAGAATTGCTTGGCAGTATGAACCAATCTATCCACTTTTTGCTTGCAGATCATGGAGTCTATATAGGAATATAGGACGCAAGTTCTGTGCAGGTGTCTGGAATTGCTGTAGTTGGAAAATAATATTAGAAAAGTACTTATTGCATTGTATCTTTATTTTTATGTTCTATAAAACTTTATACTTCCTTAGTACCCTCACTTCTAGCTCACTGTTTCTGTGTTTCTTCCCCTCTCTCTGCTTTGCTGAACATTGGGAAGAATATTTGCTGAATACCAGGAAAAAGAACAGTTCTTTCAAAGTACATATAAATATATAAGTATTGCTACTTCAACAGCTAGTAGAGGTTGAACTCTACTCATAGAAAGGTTCTACTTTTCCCTTTTCTTCTCAACTTCATTACTGAGCTGCAGCTTTTACCCTGTTGACAAATTATGGTTTCCTTCACAGCTGTAGGTCAGTTTGTTCCATAACCTGTCCAACAACACAGACTATAATAGCAAGTAGAAGAAAATTCTTCAGATTATTAACTGGTAACAGACAAACAACGCTGTTGTCACACATAGAAATACTGTGTTTGGCAAATAGATCACTAAAATTTAAATGCCAGAATTTTCTTGCATTTTATGAATCATAAACCTTAAATGTAGCATTTTGTTGAATCCCTGTGGTGCCATTCTTTCATCCAATAAGGAAGAAAATACACAAGAAAGAGCTGTGCAAGTAAAGAGATATCTACCCTATGCTGGGCAGGAGTCAACGTTTATTTTTAATGAAAACTGATTGCTAAAACTGACGTGTAATTCTAATCGTTCTAGTTTTCATTATTCTTTGTAAATTTCCATAGAGTTTGCACTTCAGCAAACTAAAGTTTACAGAATTTCATATTCTTATGAATCAAAAAAAGTCAGAAAGACACATATGTATATGATAAAATTTCAAAAATCGTGACATTTGCTGTGAAGATATATTCACAAATTTTCTAATTACCTAATTCCAAATATTTTCAGAAGTTCCTGAATTTACAGGGATATTGAATAAAGCTACTAAAAAGAGCTACTAAGAGTAAAACCTCTTCAACCTTTGAGGCAATAGACAACCCCCCTGGAAGACATTTTTTTTTTTTTTACAAACAAATATCAATCTATTGGTAAGTTCCTTGAAGGTGTCTTTGACCATTTAGGAGTAGGCAATGTAAAAAGCAGAAAATGAGCCAGAGAGGAGATAAGTTTCATGAGGCAACAGCAACCCTACTGATTCCAGGTGACCACCCAATTCTTGCCTTAGTAGACTAGTAATGTAAGGGTGTTTCTGGACTGCTGTGAAATGGCATCTTCTCTGAGGCATTCTTTGTGAGTATGTACTATTTGTTTAGCTTTATGTTTCTTATTCAACATGATTTATCTAATAAAACCTTTGATCTGAATAACTAAACGAAAGCTATTTCCAGTGTTTAAAAATGCAATATCAAGTCCAACAGCATTTCTGGCTTGTTTTTCTTTAGGTGGTACACAAGAGAAAGCAGCTCTGTTGCCTTCCCAGTGCCACACCTGAGGGTCTGTTAAAGACTCTGCAATTGCTAGACCTACCAGAATAACATATGACAGGGTATTTTAATACCTCCCTTACTTGTCCTGCTTGTAAAAGAAATATTTGAGAATTTACAGGAGGCCCATGACTTTTTCTGTATGACCTGATTTAAACCTTTATAATTCTTCCCAGTCATAAAAACTATTTTTAAACATTTTTTTCTGCCTTTAAACTCATGTTTTCACATGTTCCAAATGGAAAAACAGTCATTTTGATCTATGCTTACTAGACTAGGTAAAGCAAAAGCTGCTCACGCAAGAAAAGCAAACCAAGGAATTAATTGGCCCATTCCCATGGGCAGGTAGGTGTTCAGTCATCTCCAGGAAAGCAGGGCTCCGTCAAGGGTTACTTGGGAAAACAAACACCAGAACTCCAAACATCCTCCCTCCCTCTTCTTCCCCCAGCTTTTATTGCTGAGTGTGATGTCATATGGTACAGAATATCCCTTTGGTCAGTTGGGATCAGCTGTCCCAGCTGTGTCCCCCTCCCAGTTTATCGTGCACCCCCAGCCTACTCGCTGGTGGGGTGGTGTGAGAAGTAGAAAAGGCCTTGATGCTGTGTAAGTCCGGCTCAGCAATAACAAAAACATCCCTGTGTTATCAACAGTGTTTTCAGCACAAATCCAAAACATATCCCCACGGTAGCTACTGTACAGAAAATTAACTCTATCTCAGACAAATCCAGCAGAATAATTTATACTATTTCTGATCCTAAAGGGGCAGTGGTGCCAGAAGGCAGTTTCCACTGATAAGAAAGCAATTCACTAGGAGAAGTAATGCAGAGTACCCTGCACTTTGCTAGCTGTTTTCTGAGAGACTGTAACAAAGCCATTGTGATTACGAACAGATCTCTGAACACGCTAGATTAATTTTATGGGGTTAAAAAATATCTCATTATTTGACAATATGCAAATTAGTTGCAGCTTTCAGATATCAGTGATGTCTTGAGTTAGAATATCTGAGTGCTCATTGCTTATAGAAACGGTCACTTGCAGGTCCTTTCAGAAGGAACATGATATGCAAATTGACATTCAGATGCAGTAGTAACAGATAATTAATTTGAGGTTGTTTTTCTCTCACAAAACTGTTTGGGACAATTGAACTTGAGGCTGTGGTTGCCTGGGAGAAACCTAGTTGCCAACAAGGCTGCCAGTTGTAAACACATTATAAAACACATTCAAAAGTCAAGTGAAGGCATCTTTACCCTCCTATTCTTTGTGCTGTCTGTAAAAAGTGTACCTTCTTTATCTGTATTTGGAGTACTGAGGAAGGAAATTCTGGAACAAACACTTTTTCATACTGATCTTGTAATAGTTTTGCACCTCTATTAATTACATTGGAATAATCTAAAAGGTGATGTGCATTACGATCTGTAATAACATCTGTACACTACCATTTACAGTCCATCTGGAAGTCAGAGCAAACTAGATAATCACAATAAATTTCAAATTAGAGAGAAATTATTAGCAAGTTTGCTGACCTTCAGAATCATAAATCCTGTTTGGTCAGGACCATGCCTGTTTTCTAATATATCTGTCACATTAAAACTACCGTGCAGTTTCAGGCCACTTATGTCCCAGCCCATTACTTCTGTAAATAATTTCTATAATTTTACTCTAGACAAATATAAGATAATCTTATTTTCAAAATAAAATACAGTTGAAAATACAATTCCTCTGTATAAGAGTAAGGATCTGCCTATTTAAATATATATACACCACTTATAATTAACCCAACAGAATTGCTGTCACTACCAGTTGGTATGTACCTTTTCTTCCTCAGCTGCTTTAGAGAGGGTTTTAGTTTTGGTTTATTTTTGACATTACAAGTTTCATGACTTTTTTTTTAAAACTTCTCTGAACAAATGTAAGCTTCAGTCAGTTTTCTAGCACTTTACACTAACACAACTTAAAAGATGTTTATATTGTATTTTCTAGTTTAGCTTACACATCTGCCATTCTTAGTTCTGTGATGAGACAGATGGAATGGAGTTCATCTAAATCTCTGCCTCATATAGTACCCATAGCCTTCACAAATCGGAAAGTAACTTTACTGTAAGTCTTACTTACAAGACTCATCTCTGTTATAAGTACGTTAAATTCAAACGTCTCGCAATCAAATGAAAAAACAAAAAAAATAATGGAATCATAGAATGTCCTGAGTTGGAAGGGACCCATGAGGATTATCAAGTCCAACTCCTGTCCCTGCACAGGATAACCCCAAAATTCACACCATGTATTTGAGGACAAATGCTTCTTGAATATTGTCAGACTTGAGGCTGTGACACCTCCCTGGGGAGCCTGTTCCAGAGCTCCAGCACCCTCTGGGTGAAGAACCTTTTCCTGATGTCCAACCTAAACCTCCCCTGGCACATTTTACTGCCATTCCCTCAGGTCCTATTGCTGTTTGCCAGAGGGAAGAAATCAGCACCTGCCCTTCCTCCTCCCTTTGTGAGGAAGCCCTGACTACCACATTTCACCTTGAATTAAAAACAAAAAAAACAAAACCCCAAAAACCCTATTTGTTTAAAACCAATAGATGCTTTAGAATATTTTGAAATATTTTGATGCATACTTTTTTTTCCCTCATCTACCTCTTCGTAGTCCAATTATCTATAAAGCGTATACAAACAAAGCTGCATACTTCCAGCTGTGAGTCTTCTTACAAGTTAAAGTTATTTCATAATGTGCACAGGAGAATGCAGATAACTTGCTCACAGATCATGCTGTTGATAGCAGAACAGTACAGTTCTTGCTGGTGCGTTTTCTCATCTACACCTAGTTTACATTTTCAAATGTACTTGCTGCTATCAATGTTGTATCTCAGTATTTGACTATTTAGGTGGGTCATTAGTCATTCCAATCCACATTCCTACTTATATGCAAGGCAGAGTACACCTTATTCTCTGTCAGGAGCTTCCAAGTAAAACCATGTATCTACCAGCAAATGATAGAAAGTACATATATGAAAAAATGCAGTCGATCTCTTAATTGGTAATCCAACTTCACACAAACATGACGTTGGCATCCATATACTATTTGTTAACTTATAAAGTCAATTTCATTCAGTTCTGGGCTGCTCTTTATGTCAAGGGACTTACTCTACCATACATAACAAGCTACCAAAAATTATGCAGTCCAGGAAAACAAAACAAAAAGTTGACAGGATTCTTTATAGTCTTTCTCAACTGTAACAACTATGAGATTTTTGCAACAGTGCAAATGCAAATTGGCAAGTGAATCATAGCACATAATACTCAAAAAAAAAAAAAAAAAGAGAAAAAAGAGCATTGCAAACTGTGGGCCTGGGGAAATAGCGAGTTTTATAAAATGCCTTTCACAGGTGTAAAATAAATAGGCTAGTTCATTGGTTATGCTCCACTATTCACTATCCTAAGTATGCTCTTAGCATACTTTTGAGTTTGTATCAAAAGCAAGATTGGTTACTGAATCACTACATCCAGTAATGCTGATAACCACCTTGGTCAGTCCTCACATACAACCAGACACCTTGATTCCAGCTGATACAATTCAGGTGGGCATGAAAAGTTATCTTTGTGGGAGTTCTCTGATACTTTTACCAGGAAAAAGCAAAAACAAAAGAAACAAGGGCAACAATCGTTGTCACTCAAGACAGGAAAAAAAGGCAATTAAACACATCCTAAGGGTTACCTGAAATGAAAACTAATTCTGTGGATATACGGGAAACTGGGAATGGCAGTCTGTCTTGTAAAAAGGAATTTTGGGCTCATAATTTCTTTTAATACCCTTATTCTCCTTTGCCAGCTTATTCAAATATTCCGTATTGGCAGGCAGATATGAGTACAGCTGGTACAAGTACACCTGAAGCAGTGCACTTTGGGAGCCAGTGAATGCCCATTTTGCAGTCATTGCGTCATAAAACAGCTGGGAAATATTTGCAAACAGACACTAAAACCAAATCAAGATTGTAGTTTTCAGACATCTTCAGAAGAGAATATCCAGTTAGTTTTCAGAAAACAAATAATAATAATAATAATAACCCTAACCCCAAACTCACTCTTCTACATATGCTATTGAAGTTTGAAGTGCATTGGTGGGTCTTCAAACAGCCTCCAGCAACAAAAAGCTACAGCCGTAGAGCTAAGCCGCTAGCACTCCATCTACATCTGAAAATTTGAATTTGTTTGGGAGCAAACAGACAAGGGAGTTGAAAGGTCTAGTATTAAATTTGTTCAGTTGAGGGGAATTGTCACAGACTATCAGTGTGCTTCCTTGAAAAACAAACTGCAGGCTCCTACGCAGAAGAGAACGTACTCAGAAGGCTTTAAGTCAATTTTCTTGCAGTTGTGTGAGAAATTGTACAAAAAGGTCATAAGCTGTGAGCATAGTGAGGTGGTTAATATCCTGAATTAAATAGCCAGTTGAAAAGGTCAAGGTTAGAGTGAAAGGACAGCAACAAATATATAATGAAGGTCTGCTTTGTAGGAAAGAAGTTATGGCTTAGAAGTAGTAGCTATACCTCCTCTGTTGCCCATTCTTACGACTTTCCAGAATTACCCTAAAACATCAAACTATCTGTCTTTCCAAGACACACTGGAGAAACAAAGTCAGTACAGATTCATGGGTGTTTCAGTGCATCTCAAGAGCATAAACTGAACTACCTGTGATTTAACATTGCAATCCAAGCTACAGTATTTCTAAACTAAGAAGTTCAGAGCATAGACATTAGCTAAAAGAATATGCTGGAATACTAGAGCAAGGAAAGAATTCTGGACAATTTCGAAAGGCCTTTATTCTTAATTTCAAAGAGAACAAGATACCATTACTTACTTAGTAATATCTTATTGTGCTTAATGCACCGAGTAACAGGCCAGCAAGTATTTAAATTGACCTGTTTAAAGGAATTTTTCTCTTTATGAAAGACTAAGATGTTTTCAAACATATGTTGACTGAAATACTGTCACTTAAAACAGTAAATTTCAAAGTAGAATGACTCTGAGATTAGCAGGTGCTGATACATCATCTCAGATTGCCACTTAAACACTCATCAGAACGTGACTGCTTTCAGGAGCTGAATTTTTGCTATGAATAACAGCTATTTATAGACACTGAGCTATATTTGCCAACTCAGGAGGCAGGAACCAGCAGGGGGTAAACACAACAACAGTAATAGCAGTGGTAACAAAACATATATTGGAAGAAGTGCCAGTCATTCTGCAAGAGCAGTTTAAGGAGAGCATTACAATCCTTCAAAACAGTCCCCGTGTTGAATGTGAATGTGTGGCTCCCTTCTTAAAGACAACAGAAGTATCCAAACTTTAACTAAACACATTTCCTGGCTGAGTATTTTCACTGTGTTAAAAATTTGCCATTGTGTGTTTGAATTTGAACAGTTTAATAAAGCTACCAGGATCTGTAGTCTCCACTCTATGTGTGACCTTGCCCACATCTGAAGTGCCCATGTCTGAAGCATTATGTTTTGCCTTCAGGATGCAAAAAAATGTCTACCTAGAGTTGACTCTGTGAGGCAGTGTTTCAGTGAAGCTCTCTTCACTCATAACCCTTTATTCATTTCTACACTATAACTCTTTTCCTCGACAGCTTGCTATAACTTTAGGACATAGTGTATTGCTTGCTGGGCTCAAAACCTACTGAAGAGCATACCAACACAGACTGCATTAGGGTTCTTTGTAACTATTAGGTGAAGAGATTTTTTTTCTGGTGGCCTAAAATTAAATCTGAATAAGTGGCAATCATCCTTCTTGAAAAAGTCATTCATAAAGGCTTTTGAACCATTACCTTTTCTATTAGATACTGTACCTGATTTTGAACAGGCACAAGAAGACAGCTAAAATTTCTACCTTCTCATATCTGTAGAGCTCCAGAAAGGATCCATCTCTCCCTACGTTCCTGATGCTATACGCTGGATACTGAAGTAAGGGTACTTGCGTGAACTTTGCCAGATACCTTTACATCTCATTTATAAGCAGTCATTGTGGTTCAGTTTTTGTTGTTGTTTTTCTTCTGACAAAACCCACAAAGTTAATATGCAAAAAAATTCTTATGTAAGAAAGTTTAAATGGACATGTACCCGGAAGTAGCTCTATATGACAGTTGTGTTGTTGTGTACATCAGTAGCAGCTCTTTTACTTGCAGAGTTCAAAACCATTATGTCACTTAAAGCTAATGGAAAATCCTCAAATAAGACAGATTCTTGTCAACCAAAATACAGATTTTTTTTTTTTTAATGTATTGAATTATTAAATAATTCCTGCATTACTCTCTCCTGTCTTGCCTCCTGCAAGCCTGAAATATTTCTTTCAGGTATACTTGTGTTCCAAAAAAGTCTACTTTAAGTTCTTCCCAGGGCTCTACACAGCTGAGGTTTATTGATCACAGCCTGCACAGCAACAGTTGAAGGAACAGGACCTAAATTCAGAACGGTTACAAGTACACAGCAATATAACTACAGAAAACACATGTAAGTGATGCTGTGGACATTACTATTCAAATCCTGCTGGCAGAATCGGATCAAGAGCTTTCAAGTAGCCAGGACACGGGCAGGAGCTGTTTGGGCAAATTATAGTGCCGGAAAAGGGGAGTTCATTCTACACAGACAAAGTCAGGTGGAAAGCCTTCATCCCCTCTGGCAGACTGCCACTCTCAATAGCCACTGCCTTTGTCTAGCACTTTCTTTTTTTAAATCTAATGCTAGCAGCTAAGCTAAAGGTGTACATTTTGAGAGGTCAGAGAATTCAGTTTGCAAAGGACTGTGCATCGTACCTGCATGATTAAAGCTGAAAGGGCCATGTGATTATATTTTGTGTGTTCACTGAAATCTTTAAAAGCCATCATTCCCAGTAAATGAGACAACATAAAGTGACTCTCTAGCCTCATGATAGTGTGATAGTATGACTTAATTTAACATTATCTTGTTTTGTATTTTTTGTTAGAATTAAGCCACAGTTCTTCTCCTTTTCCTCAGACGACTATATGAGACCTACATTTTTCCTAAATTCATACCAGGTTTTGAAAGAAAGATTTTCTGTGAAAGGAGTTAAATGGTCCGTTTTTTTCCCAATTATTTTCAGTAAATTCGTGCTGTTCGAACATTAAATAAAATTTGGTATTAATGAATTTTGTCTGTAGGTGGCCAACTGCATTTGGTATCACATTTAAAAAGCCACAAGCAAACATGTCTCTCCTCTAACCTCTCACCATCTCTTTCTCCTCTAATCAACATATAAATGATTGTTTCATTATAAATCAACTATCTAGCACACTAATTGTTTCTCAGGCTGCTGAAGTTACTATAGCTTTTTCTTTATTTCAAATATTCAAAGGCACGGATTTTTCCCCCCCGCCCCCTCCCATTTCCCTCCGCCTTTAGAGTAGCAATCTGATATTCTGATAACTCCTCTGGAAGACTGAATGCAAGATTCTGGAAGGTTCTTCAACTATATACAGTAACACTGAAACTGAACAGCTGAGAGCTTGCAGTATAGCTGTCTCTTGGCAGCAATCATTTATTCCAGTTGAATGCTAACAGCAATCATTCACTCTAACTGAATGCTAACAACCCTTTCTTGAGACACAGTGCCATTATCCTTCTACCTATTGCCTGCAGCAAAGTCAATACTGTGCTTCTAAAAATAATAATAATAAACCTTTCTATTTTAAAAATTACATGCTGCAAGCTAGTTTAAAGTTGTACATTTTGGGAGGATAGGGAATTTAGCGTGTGAAGGGTTATGTACTCACATGCATCTGTTCTGCAAGACAGTGAGCCTGAGTCGATAACCCTGAATTCAGTTCAGTGGCCTGTGGCTTTACTACATTGCTACTTTCTGTAAGTCTGCGTTGGCACCAAGACCCACCCGTGCAGTTGCCTTTTGCCGCATACTTGGGTTAGTGTAGGAAGATTTCCTCTCAAGGATGAGACTGCTGTCAGCTGCACCAATCTCTACTGTCTGGTTGGTTTGGAACCAAGATATCAAAGCTTAAATATATGCTAGCTATACCAATGGGTCAGAGTTTGTTTAAATTTTCTTTTAAAACAAATACATCTTCAGAGCTTTTTTTTTTTTAGGTGAATTTCCAGCTTTTAAGCAGTAAGTTCACCAGAACAAACATGTGAACTTCTCATGCCTGTATGCATCTCACATAGCATATTCTCAGTGTAAATGATGCACTCATTTTCAACCTCATATTTCTGTCAAATCAGGAAATAAAGATATTATTGAAATATCTTTTAGGCATAATCATTACCCAGGAAGATTCAAATTAGAGCTGTGCTGTAGAAAGAGTCAGACAAATGAACTAAAAAATAAATCCTTTCACATGAGTAAAGTAGGATTTTATACAACTGGTGAAGCAGCAGTTTACTCAACTTCCAGTCTGAGTCGCAGGTGCTGTACTGCAGGTATAATACATACAACAAGACCATCTATACATCCTGGTGCATTATAAGTGACTCTTAACCAACCAACTTATTTACCAGGTGGAACAGGTGTTTTCTGTTCAAAAACGAGACGTGCTGTGCCCTGCGCCTGCCCAAAGCTTAAGCAAAGTTTAGCTTGCATTGGCCACACCAATTAATTTATTTCTGCTATTGCCAGCTATAAATCTAAATTATATTCTGTATTACATGAGAGAGAAATACATTTGTTCTTATGCCTTTCAAAATATAGTATGTTCCACACTGGGGTGATGAACAGCTCATTGCCTAGTTAACCATCCATGAACACTGATATTTGTCAGCATTCCAGGCAGCCAGGCATGCCCAATTCAGCGCTCTTTAGAAAAGATTTGGGATAACATTAAGCAAATAAAACGCAGCACTTCATAAAACATTAATGATTGTCATAAGCAATAGAAAACATTATTACACAGAATAAAACAATGGGTTTAAAATGCCCACAGAGAGAGATACAATACCAGTTTTGTTTGAAAATGAATATGCTTTGGAGATTTATCTTATGGTGGTCAATAAAGAGGTTTGACAGGCAGCCAAGTCGAGGCAGCCTTTTTGCAAGTTCTGCCTGACTGCGAGTCAGGTAGGGAATAGCCTGCTTCATGGGTGAGCACACACTTGCAAGGATTTTCCCTATAAATGTGAGTTATTGGTCAATAACAGGAATAAGAGTTTCACGGTCATGGATAAAGGTAAATAAACTTGATGGTATATTCTGATTTGAGAAGAAATAATGACATTTTTCATTCCTTTTCGCCAGTTGAATCTATTTAAAGAAGTAACTTTTGTTCTGTAGCTCAATTAGCAATATCAGTTTAAAATTTGTTTTCTAGATTGCCAGTCCAAGTCCACCTCAGCTACCTTAATCTTAGCAGCTTGATCTGCTTGCTGGTTGTTTTGATGTTCCTCGGTGGCTCGACTTTTAGGCACATGAGCATCTACATGACAAAATTTCACAGGCAGGCTCTCTAGCCGAGCAGCAATGTCTTGCCGCAGTGTGGCGGCCCAAATGGGTTGCCAGTTGCTTTTCTTCTATTGCTGTAGCCACCCCCACAGGGCATTTGCTACCATCCATGAGCCAATATAGAGATAAAGTACTGGCCACTTGTATCGTTCAGCAATGTCCAAAGCCAGCTGGATGGCTTTCACTTCTGCAAGTTGACTGGATTCACCTTGTTCTTCAGTGGCTTCTGTAACTCATTGTGTGGGACTCCATACAGCAGCTTTCCACCTTTGATGTTTTCCTACAAGACAGCAGGACTCCTCTGTGAACAGAGCATACCGCTTTTCAGTCTCTGAAAGTGTATTACACAGTGGTGTTTCTTCAGCATGTGTTACTTCCTCCTCATCTGGAGACATCCCGAAGTTTTTACTTTCTGGCCAGTCTGTAATCACCTCTAAGATCCCTGGGCGACCGGGACTTCCAGTTCAAGCTGTCTGCTCTAAATAATTTACTTAAGTGTTGGTAAAAATTTTATCATTTGTAGTCAGTTCCCACTGAATGAAATATTTGTTTCCTCTATTTAAGTGCTTTGCAACACAAGCATCCTTTTTTTTTTTTTTTTTTTTTTTTAAGTATGAGCACTGAAAGTTCAGTACAAGCCTTAAGTTCAGTACAAAGCATTTCCAGCTTGGGTTTATTTCATTTGTTACCCAGTTGATATCTAAGTAATATAAATCCTTTCAAATTGGGTATGGTATCTTTCAGTATGAATTACTTTTACAGCTAGTACAAGGTTATTCATTCTCATTTTGTTTAGCTACGGGGATCTCAGCATCATTTAATTTCTGATTCTGTGAACACTGATATGAATAAAAAACCTCACATGTTTCAGTTGTATAGTGTATTGTGGATCTTTCTTTAAACAGATAACTGATTAGAATTTGGAAATCAATTTTCTGAGAAATAAAGGGAGTTGTGGGGGGTGTTTTGTTTGTTTGAGGGTTGTTTTTGGTTTTGGTATTTTTGGTTGTTTTTTTTTAAAAAAAAAAAAAAAAAAAACAATTTGACAAAGGAAAACCAAAAGAAAAAAAAAATCAAACAAAAAGGGTGACAAAACATTCTCCAGTGCAGTAGACAATCTATATCAGCAACTGTGGGCCAAGATTCTAACCAGAAGAATTACAGAGATGGAGAACAGTATATTCAACACTGCAGAAGAAAAAGCTCAGCAATAATCATGTCAATTTCAATGCAAAACTCCTCATGCAGTAGCACCTATTTTGGATCAAAACGTTTAAAAGAGATTTGTTGAATAGAATCTTTAGTTCTAGGCATCTCCCCAAACCTCCACCTGCTAGCTCATTTCAGATAATTTAGCTTAGCATTTGCCTCTGACCTCTCTGAAATTTCTTGCAAGTTTCCTACCTGAGAAGTAGAGAGGTGTGAAAAAATAGTGACATCTCGCTGCTGATGTTTAGCCTCCCATTTTATCACTTAATGCTTCTGCAGTATTTGGTCCTGGTCAAAACTGAAAATTTTCCTTCTTGCTCATATATTGTTTGATCACTTCTACTTGGGGCACACATATTATTCTAGTGAAGACACACAGGCATCAGAGGGGCAATTGCCCAAATATTATTCAGGTAGTAGTAATTTAAAATGTGGAACTTATCTCAAAGTAAGTAGTTACTGCTGGAGCACGGTGAAATGGGAAGATAACTTAAGGACAGGGACACAAAGTTGAAGTGGGGTTGGACTAGATGGCCTTTGAAGGTGCCTTCTAACCTAAACTATTCTATAATTCTATGATTCTATCTGTATCGCCTTTGGTATTTAAAGTTATTCCAGTTTTACATCCAAGTGATTTATAGCTTTTGTTAACTTATGGCTATAAAGGCCACAAATCTAAGTACCAGTAAGTTTCTCCTTATTCCTCTTTGCTTGCCATTCCCTGGTTAGAGCTTTAATGCTTTAGCAAACAAAAATAATTTTTATAAAAACATTATCAAACTTCTTACATTAACAAATAGACCTTAAATTTCTTCTTGTTAATACATCTTTATTCACCTTCTAAAAACAATGGCACTGTGCATACAATCTGATATATTTCAGATAAGACCAGTGAAAGTTTCTCCTGATAATTAAATGTGATGTAATACCTTCCTAATTAAGTTTAACCTTCCCAGTATCCAATAGAAGTAATTTTCATTATTTAATAACCAAATGAAAACAATTCTAGTGTGTGCTATCATGAATGGCACTTTGCTTTTGATTTTAATTTTTGTAATATCTCCCTGTACACTCTTTAATCTAGTATATGATTTAGTTACATCCTATTAGTAGATAATTTTGCACTGCAGTTTGATGCATCTTAAAACTCTAACTTGTATTTATTAGATTGATTGTTTGTGAAATGATGATACTTGCATTAAGTTCACAATTAGTGCAATATATTATATAGGCTTGTGAGCTACTGAATTTTGTATGGTACTCTGCACTTTCTCTGACTGTTTGAATTGCTTTTCAACCATTATTTTTTATCCCTCACAGATAAACTTTCTTTAAGTCTCTGGGCATTTTTCACACTTTAATTCCTGCTTCCATGACCTCTACTGGTATTTGCCTTGTATTGCACCACATATTTAGCTTACTGAATGAACTGACATCGTACAGGACATGACAAGCACTTGCACATTAGTCTTGTTATTGAGAATCTTTGTGTTCAAGGCTCCCCACACCACACATGCCTTTTACTCAAATTATCATTCAGAAGGTGGCAAAACTGATGGCACCTCTCTGTTCTTTGCGATCATTCTATATTACCTGTCCCTCACCTAATTCTTAAGGCATTTTAACTGTATAAGCACTAACCATCAATAAAAATGGATACTTCCATACATATCATCCTCACCTTTTTTACAATGGTGTAATGCAAAATTCTGATTTTGGCTTTCTACCAGGTTTCTGAGGAGCTACCCATTATGTTCTGATGTCTCCCTTTGCGCTGCTCAGACTTGCTAAGGAAACACTAATGCTTCATACCCAGGGAAAACCCAAAGCGTTGCTATACTGGGGAGTAAGTAATCCTTGACAGTGTCTCATCAGTGACGAAGCAAACCACTGATAGACCAGATTAAAAAAAGCTCCTTTATACAACAGAGAAATATTAGAACAGATAGAAACACTGCATGACCTTGAAGAAACAGCAAAAAAAAGCCCACCACCAAACCAGAAACATTTCTGAAAATGCAGTGCTAATTACATAATTCCAAGATACTGTTCTTCTTGCTTATTTACATTCATAAAATCTAATGGTATAGAAACACCTAGTCTATCAAAAGGCTGCTGAATAAGATTTCAGGACCACTAGGTTCTGTTCTACTACTCATATGCTTTAGATGAGCTATTTCTTGTTGCTATTCTTTACTCCATTTTAAAAATGCCCTTGTGATTTCCAGTTGCCTGCTTCTCACCTAAATTGCAAGGTTCAGGGGAACTCAATCTTTTATGTACCTCACCCTGAAACACACTAAAATTTTCCATGAGCAAAATTCAGGGGAGCTAAAATACTGATCTTTTAAAATCAAACTGACTTTTTTTGGAAGGTTACCAGCTAGCTTCATCCACAAGTTGAAGTTATCCATCCACATGCAATTGTCTTTTTGCCCACAGATTTTCTGTAGGATCTCTTAAAACGCACTTCATGCAGACTTTCTAAAATGGATGATAGCAATATTGGGTTTTATTATTTGAAGTCGATCTTGCTGTCAGATCTGCCCTGCCACTAGGTGACTCCTCAGTATCTTGTCCAGTTAGATTCGGCAGTATTTGAGATGATAAAAAACAGCAGTAATAATCAGCAATTTGAAAAATCAAGTACGTCGTGTTTAAAGGAAGTTTTAGCGATCATTTACTACAGCAAAAAAAAAATATCTCATTTGAAGGAATGGTTTATCAATACTCTAAGAGTAGTATGTAAAGAATAAGCACCATTTATGGTGCTTAGGTTACAAAGCAAATTTCCTTTCCTAACTTAAGTGATAATCACACCTGGAAAAATTGCTGTATGACAAAACCAGGCTTTAGTATGTGAGCTTTCAGTCAGTGGAAATTAAAAGAGTTATCGTGTAACAAGACAACACTACTAGTCATACAAATAGAACTAACATAACAATAACCACAGTAGAAATATAAAAACTTTTAAACATTCAGAAATCTACTTGAAAACAGTACAAAGTTGCTATTTTTGGATCCTGGCTTAGATTAGCCTTTTTTTCTTGCTTGAATTGCAACTGTAGAATTTTCTGCTCTGTTCTACCATGTACACACACACATCTGCTATGTGTCTGCTAACATATGGTGTTTCACTAATTAATTGCTAGCTATCAGCCAGGCTCCTACTGCTCATATCAAATGTGAGTACCCTCCAGAATGTTTCACAATACTGATCGTTTCACAGACTCACTGCAGTAGCCACTCTGTGGTCAGAAAGCAGCTTTCCATAAGAGAAACGCAGTAAGTATGTCATCATTTAAAAACTGGGTCCGTTCTAATATTGCAGGTTCACTGTCACATAACAGGAAACAGAATCCGTGCACACTATTGAACACCTACAAACAGAAAAGCTGCAGAAGTTCAGCAGCCTGGTTCCTCTGATGAAAGTGGAAGTACGGACGATGCCGGGACAAGTCCAATAAACTTTCAAGACAGCTTTATAAAAGCAATATGGCTTAGTGCTAAGCTGCCAAAATGCTCATTTTTTTATCATTAGACATAAAAGTTGTTTCATATTAAGATTTTGCAGCTCTGTCCAACACATTAAAGGATCTGCGTGAAACTAAGGAGGCAGTACAGAATTAATCTTCCTATATGCAAACATTTCAGACAATTGACAAAGTAGGCACTGACAAACAGAAAAGGAAAAGCCATATCTCACCTTGATAAGGGTTATCAGAAGTAAGTCAAGAAATATATGGTACTGAAGTCTGTCAATCCATTATTCTGTATAATACCATGGATTGGTATGAAATTAAAAACAAACACACAACCCACCCCACTATTTGGAAGTACTTCAAAAACATGTATCAAGTTTTAATGAGGAAAGAAAAAAAATAACTCCGTAAGAAAGAATCTTCCTGCTCACATACTGTATCAGTTCTTCATGCTCAATCATAGAAAGTGTTGTATCCCAGACATGAAGGGCAATGAATAGTAGGAAGTCATGACCACAATACTGACACATTATGGAACTGTAAAACTACGTGTTGGTGTAAACCAACCCATAAAGAACTTCTGCAGATGCTGACACTGGCATTTGACGAAGTAATTATCCATAGACTTTAGAGTCCAGAACTGCACGAAACTTGCAAGTCACACAGTCAAAATAGAAAGACTTTCCAAAAGTGGGAATGAATTCCAACATTAAACTTTCAAAACTGAAGGATTTTTGTCCCTAGGGAAATACCATACTTTTCATGAGAAAAAATATTCAATTCTACTGTCTGCTCCTCAACGTCTTACTGACATGGTTATAGGATAAAGTTAAATCATGAAAAAGACTTGGCACTATTTTTTAATATAAAATATTTTTCATTGTGTCTGTATCTTATTACAACAAATTCTAGCTGAATATAAATTTTAGCTAGTTGCAGTTCAAGGTTTTATTAATAGAAGCATTAACATGACTTTAATTGTAGCATCAAGGTCATAATTATGAATATTTTATGACTTAACAGTTTTCAGAGAGATAATAAGATAAGCAAAACTATGATTGCAGTGAGTTACTGACAAGTAGGAGATCTGCCTTTAGAATGGAATACAGTTACTGAATATAATTAATAAGTCACAATAGTCTCAAAGAAGCTTTGAGATTTGTATTGTTTTCCTTTAAAAGATATGAATCCTTTGGCAGCTCAGTAACAGAACACAAATATAAGAAGTGTGACACAAAGAACTGCCACCTTCAGACAAGGCTTAAGAATTGAATATGGTGGTGCTGCTTAGATTGTAGGAAGGTGAGCATGCTCTTTTCCAAAGATCACACTTACTATGTGTCCAACTGCATCAAAGACAGCACGTTAGGGAGGTTGAAGAAAAAGAAGAAAAAAGAGAAACATGAGCCTATGCACTAAGGCAAATTCACTGTGGTAAAACAACAAGTGATTGTGTAAGGAAGAACAATAATGCCCACAATCAGAAGACCAAGTTCAGGCAAATTATCAAGTCCCAATGAACTGCAGTTCTTTCCATTCCAGGCAATTAAGGCTGGAGTTTTCAAGGAAGCCTTGGGGTCATACAGTTCAATGCAAACTCCCATTGTAAAACCTTTTTAGCCTGATCCATGACCCTCATTGGTCTTCAAATTTTGACACTGATATCCTGAATAGTCTGGCTGTTTGATCTTATGCTGAGTTTGAGGATTAACACGCTCATCTTCCCAGAATCTGCAAACTGCTCAACATACACTAGGATTCATTAGTGTATACAGGACTAAAGATGAACTCAAGCACACCGGTTGTAGAAAGAAGCTTCTCAAACACTGTGTATGAAGCCTGCCTCCCAGGATTCCAAGGCAGCCATCTCTTAACAAAACTGTTTGGTTTTGAAAACTTAATGTTTGTTCCTGTTTCTAGCTCCACCTATTGACATGCCATGAAAAAGTTCTATCTAAAATCCTTTCTAGCCTTTGACAAAAAAGCGTTCTACCTTTCGTGGTACAGTATGAGTAGTTGATCTGAAACAAAGGAAAGACAATATAAGATTAAAATAGATTGGTACTCTGTTTCTATGACTGGCTTGTTAACCCCTAACGATATGACCATGATAATACAGGAAAACATACATGCAGCATTGGGAAAAAAAACACTGGCTGCTACACACACAAATAGCAAGAGACCTTCAAGTTCACTGCTTTGTTCTCAAAGAGGGAATCACCGCACAAAACCAGGGTTTTTAAAATTATTCATTACTTAGTCCAACAGATATCAAGGTCCATTGTTAATGAGGGAAAATTTACTAACATTTTAAAAATTCCACTGAAAGATGGATGGCATATCAAAGATAAACTGTTATAAATGTGTTTGCTTTACTTTTAATTTTTAATCAGTGTTTTAAAAAAGGTAGACTAACCTCTTCTGTTTAGGAAACAGTCAGTTTCAAGGAAAACAATGACATCAACATCTTTTGCTAAATGGGCTAACTTCGGACAAATGCATACAAGTTGATTTTGTAGCATCAGAAGCACACTTTCTGACTTTGTCTTCATAGAAGAATACCAACCTTGCCTAAAAATTAATATACCAAAAAAAAAAGGAGCTGTTTTTTCCCCTCTATTTCAAGTAACTAGTTTCAGTGGAGACAGTGAGCAGTAAGTGAGGAAAGCCATACTGCTCCTCTTGCTGAATATCAGAGGTTAAACTAAGGCAATAAACTGCAGCTGAAGTTGCCTTGAAATAAGGGGTTATTGAACAGAGACAGGAACAGTCAGTTCCCTATTCCCATTACAATGACGTGAAGAAGTGCTCATGAAACAAGCTCATCCAACAACAACCTGGTAGGAGGTAGTTCCGCTAACAGCACAGCCAAACACCAAACTGTGAGTTGCAAATACAGTGCAGGAAATATCCTTCAACAGGTACCACAGCCATCTACCAAGCTATGGTTCTTTTTAGCTTGAGTGAGGATTGGGTCTGGTAGCTTGGTTTACCTGAAGTCTATTTAATTTCCAACAAGACAGTATTAGCATCACGTTTGTTCATCTTCCCTTGTCAAATAGACACTGAAACATGAGCAAAACTGCGTAAGTTAATAACTAAAAGAAAAAAAAAACAAAACAAAACCTCACAGGTACAGTATGACATAGCTGTACTCTCAGTAGAGTTCTACTCAATTTGCCCACTTACTTATATTTAAATAGTGGGGGAAAAAGCCTATAAACTTTCTGGGCAAGCTGCCATTTGCATTTATACTGTAGTAATGCCTCCAGAGGCAATGCAAAGTAACCATTCATGGTGTAACAATAATTTAGCCAGAAAGCTCTTCTTCACTCAGTGTTGTGCAGATGTATCTTCAATTCTCTCCAAAAAGCTTATCAAACTGATGGCTTTGCCATGCTGGAAGTTACCAGATACAATCTGTCTCAAACCAGGTAAGGGAATGAATTTGAGAGCCCCATTGAGTTTGTAAGAACAACTACCTTTCAAATCCATCTAGTCTATAGCAAACTGATTCAATTACAATATCTCATCTGAGACATAGCAAAAAATATAGCTTAAGAAGAAAGTGGTTTCAATAGAACTGGCACTGAATTCCTAAAAAACCTGAAATTTGATGAGAAATACTTGTCCTTATATTCCTTCAGAAAAACCTAACTCATACAGCTGCTGTACTTCCCTGCAGGAATGCAGAATGAACAGGAGTCTGAAGCCTCACTAACTTTATAACTTAACTCTATGTATTCCCACAATGTACTGTAGCCTCCCAAACTGTCCTGCTAAAATATGAATAGGATGTTTTTCCAGTTCTGGCTTTGAAAAACCTTCTAAGAGGAAGACTACATCAGATTTATTTGTACAAGATCAGCAGTATGACTGTACTGCAAGTACAGAGGCAGGCAGATGAAGCCCAATACATATGTCCTTTATTTATGCAAAAAGGTGGTATGCATGATCTCTCCCTAAGTTTGAGCACAGGTTCACAAGCTGCAGTCCAAACATGTGTCCATGCTCCAAATACAGTGAAGATGAGCCCTCTCCACAAGGGAAGAATAATCTTATTTCCTATATGGACAAAGAAAATAATATTCCCTTAAGGCAGAAATGGATTATTTACTTCACAGGAAATGAGACAAAGCTCAATCTTGGAAGGCAGAAGACTGTCTTTGCATGCAGTCCTTGTCTGTCCTTGGAAAAAAGGCCTCATGGTATTTCAGTTTCCTAGCATATAAACTAGGAAAACCACAATTCTATCACAGGTATGGATTATCAGCCCTATGATACTAACAGGCTGCTGTGAAATTCCAAAATGGAAATCTCTTCATAAGTACAGGGTATTGAATATAAAAATTTCCGGTTGCATATGAATCCCATGTGTGTTACAGCAAGTGTTTTAGCATCTTTTCCAATAGTCACTTATTTAGATAGGTCTGTAGCAAAAGATTATGCACATTAGTTCCTGGAAAGGAATTATGGCTGCAAAATATTCACTCATATGCCCTCATTGAACAAGGTATATATGCTTTGTGATCTTAATTTGCCAAATGGATCTTCAACACAGAGTGCCTTTTTTTTTTTAACTGAAAAATAACAAGCAGATTTACATGCAGCTTTCTGAAAAAAACTATTTTTAGCAACTTACAGATAGAAGAAAGTGAAAGACCAGCATAAATCAGATTCTTTTGTTATACTTGCTATTGCTTTCAGACTCTATTATGTTAATTTAGGAATGTAGTGGTCACATTTAACAAGGCCTCTTTTCACTTGTTTAGACTGATTTAACTCCCCATCAGATAAAACTATTAACCTGCTACTATGTTCAAGGGGTTTTGGTTTTGTTTTTTAATAGCAGGCCATTTCCTCCAAGGAGTCAGTCATTATTTATCCGTATTCTGAAAAATAAGCTCTTACCAAATAGATACCTGTGCACAATAAGTGGAGCAATATAGGAGCAATCCTATTGCAGTCTACTAAGAGAACAATACAAAGCTCATTAAAATAGCATCTGTACTTGCAGTGCAACTGACTTTTTAAGTGAGCCACCTCACCCACTAAGAATAAAAGGATATAATTATTAATTATTAAAAAGCAGCAAGAATATGTGGTAATAGCTGTAATATTTATATGTATATGCCAATTCCAACCCTTCATACATCCTGTTCACCCACACCAGCATAACTAGATGCAGACAAGGACACACACAAAATAAAAGTGCTCACTAAGAGAAAAATATCAGTCTCCCTTCAACATCATGGCTCATAACACCATGGAATGAGAAAAAAGCATATTTAGTTATAACACAGGTCTGAAGAGATATCATGGTTTTCCTTCAGCAGAGCAAGGTTTGTGTGTCAACCATGACGAAGTCTTTATAAAAATTAAAATAACATTATCAAACATTGTAGCTTAGTCAATTAAACATTGAAATAGCAATGATTTTGTCAGACTGCAAGACTGTCTGGCAGTTGTTGATTATTGTTCTCACTGTTGCCATTTTACAGGCATCAGCTATACTCCAAGTTTTCTTCTACTAGATTTTAGCTTAAGGCACAGAAGCAGATGTACTTCAGCAGATCTAACACAGACCTTCATGAGGATTTCCGTAGGTCTTCAGAATCAAACATGAAGGACTTCTACCCACACACAGTGCTACCTTCCTTAGTATCACAGATTTCAGTAATTCTCAGCATATTTACATGTGCAAATCAGCAACCATAAGGGCTTTGATATTTTGATATAGTTCAATGACAATGTACTTTGCTGTTTTCCTCAGTTAGAAAACCTGATAACATCGGGCCCCCAAGTCACTTGATTTTGTTCTGAAACTTACTCTCTTATCCTAGCACTAATCTATCCAAGTGTTCTGTATTCAGAGGTTTTCAGCTTGGGATGGAGTTATTTCCCTGCATGACATGGTACTTGAGTCTGCTGTTTCTGTAATGGTAGTTATGCTGAGTTATTGTATGTAAAGTACACAGCTCTGAAGGTTAAGAAATAAATGTCTTACTGTCCTTGTGAACAAGTTTAAGGCAATTAATAAATAACAAAGAGCCACTCTTCAGTTATCTTCTAAATATAGCATTTTTGTCCCTATTATGCTACCTCCCATCCAGTCTCTATTAACATATTTTCAGAGTACTGGCATAACATAAGGAAAAAATAGCAAGTGCAAATGCTTTAATTGCAGGTCAGTCAAGTGCTGCAATGTACTTCCTGTGGTAGTCAGAGTTTTAAATTTGTTATAATACATTTCCAGAGCTTCACTGAAAGTCATCAAGGAGAGAGGCTCCAGATTTGAAAGCTCCATGCCCAGAAGTTCATCAATATCTCCTGCAAGCAGCAAAGGAAGTCTCCATTGAATTTGCTGAAGTTGAACTGAACTTGAAGAAAATAAAAGATGGAGTGAAATGGGATGATTAACTTCTTTGTACCTCATTCTTTGCTGGCAATTATATCATCTTTTACACCTCCAATTTCAGCAGAAATGCACATCATCACAATGATATACAACTTGATTTAGTTTTTATCTGACATTTTACAGCTGTTGAAGGGATGCTGAATATTAGAAATTAAACAATGATACAAGAGAGCTGAGAAGACTGAGGCTGCATGGTGTGAATTTAGCACATGTCAGATTCATAAAACACAGGAGGCGGAAAGAAAAAAAATCCAAAGGAATATGAAAGATGGAAAGAAAAAAGACTCAGCTCTAATTAAGTTCTCTGATGCACCTGTTGCTGAAGATGAAAAAACACAGCAAACAGTGCTAAAGCCATACTGCCTGGTTACAATAGTGGGCAACTCGATTCATATTTTAACACAAGCAAAAGGAAGTTATTGCGGATGTGTTTCAAGCCACGTCTCAATTTTATTTGTTTTTCAGGTTCCTGGCTTTCTACTGATCACAAGGACTGGCATCATAATCAGATCCATTAAAAAAAATCCATATTAGAGCACAAAACATTTGTTTCCAATCATAATTGCCAAGTAAGGTTCAGTAAGTGGATTTTCTCCACTTTTAAACTGAGTTGTGGCTTCCAGATTCAAGCATATTGAGATACAGGTTCCATCACCACATCAAAAAAAATAGCATTTATTTTACTAGTCTGATGTGCAGAGTGCATTTTGTGGAGTTTCAGTGAGCCTGCTGGGGAAGTGCAATAGCAGAGCTGACAAAGAGTACATATTTGTGAACACTGCAGAACAGAGCGGAGGCTGTAAGTACTCGATGGCAGCTGAGACTGTTGGCAGAAAGATGATGATCAAACGTAGGTACAGGGAGAGCTAAAAGAAAAAAAAAAAAAAAAAAGGCACCACCAAGAGAACAAGGCACTCTTCAAAAGACTGTAATCCGAAAGGTACTCTGCTCAAAACTACATTAGGCAAATCCAGACAAGTCATTAAAAGAAAGGGGGAAGAATAGATCTCAGAAATATTGTCCATTATACTACTATTTTACCTAGATCAAATGGTTAGAAATAGATCAATTTTCAACTTGAAGAGTAAGATGAAACACATTAACAAGGCTAAATTGTCTTACTTTGACCTTTTTTTTTTTGCAAGAAGGTGGTACCATTTTCTTAGTTTAAAGAGGCTTCTTGTAATAACATTTACCAAAAATACCACTCTATTTTTTCACCTTTTCTTCATGTGTTTGAATTTTATTTCCATATCTAGAGATAAAAGAAAGGATGCACTCTATTTGTTTGAAAAAACAAACAACTAAACATGATGCATTTGTCATATCAAATGATGTAGGAATAAGGTGACTTCTATTTGCAGCTTGATTTGGGGTATTATAACTTCATGAGGCCCTCTACAGCCAGGAATTCATATATCTCCTTGTAAGACAGTATTAATTTTAATCAAAACTGTAAAATGTTACTGTGCATAGAAAAGACCCCAGTACTCATCTTGATTTTTAATGCTACCTCAGTTCCATCAAAGAATGTGATTGTTGTTTCCATAGATGGATTCAAATATGTAATGACTTGATGAAAACTGGCAAATATTACTACATATGGCAACAGTTCAAGATATGAAGGAGTTGGTATCATTAGTCACTTTCTCAAACAGCAGTTTACTATTATAGTACCTAACAACATTTAGTTTTAGCTAAAAGGTTATTCTTTATATTTGTGTATTGGACTCAAGCTCCTACTTTCACCAGTCACATGAGAGACAACAAATGAGATGAGATTTAAGGCCAAACCTTGAAAAGTATTAATGCCTCCTGCAAGTCATCAAATGGCAGAACTGGGTCAAAAGTTTTCATTTTTGTTTTTCTCAAGGAACTTGAAACCATTGTGAACTGGAAAACAGTACAGCAGTTCAAAGTAATAATATATTGAAAAAATTAAAAGAAATGAAGACTTGAGTTAGCAAATGTTCTTACATTTCTCTTCTGAACCAAATTCATGTGGCAGAAAAGTGACAAAGCAATTTCACATTAAGAGCAATTTTTAGGCAAGTTACAACTTCCAGCTGTGATGACAGACTTGTGCAAATTGCAGGATTCTTTTACAGTTGTGACTAGTCTGCTATTAGCTTTCAACTGTTCCATAAGGAAAACCAAATCTATAGATTCCTCAATGAGAACACTATACTGTTCTGTATCCACAGATCCACATACCTTATCCTCTAGGTTTCATATCAACCTGTCACCAGTTACTTTGAGAATTATCTTCCTGATGAATGCAAGTATACTTATACTCTTAATCTGATTGCCGTAAATTCTTTCTACTACACTTTTGTTAATCATTTTCACCTAATTTTCTAGGATTTCTAGTTGAACATTAGGTTAGGCACAGAAATTATCGACAAGTAGTGTCTAAAGCTTATGATTCTGCCCCAAAAATAAAACAAATCTTATGAAAGCCCCATTTCCCTACCTAGTTTTATGTGGTGAAATCCTTGATTTTTTAGCCTTCTGGAGAATGTAAGCTAAACCTGTACCTTCATTGGAGGTCCGAATTACTATATTTTTCTACATAATGTCCCTTCATGTCTCTAGTTCCTCTTCTCTTGCAAAGACCAAGGGTCACACTTTCCACCAGCCATCTCCCACTTAACAATTAGTGATTTCTCTTTCTCCCTGCCCTCACTCTAAGATAAAGCCTGCAAAATAACAAGAAACAATATATCAAGTAGATTCAAGAAGAAAGATGTTAATTCCCACTCTGCCAAACTTTCCCATTTATCTAACCTTGACATTCTCAACTTCTTTGATACATTAGTACAGAACAGACTTGTTTTTAAAAGAAATTATTGCTATTTGTTCACTGACAGTTTGTAAGCAACATCTGCTGTATGACTCAAGGCTATCCTGCAGAATTTAGTGCATTTCTATTCAAATGCATGGGTTCTGTTGATTAGAACTGAATTTTACTACTTGTATTCGCAATCCTCATTCTCACTGTCTAGTCTCAGTAAATGGAAAAAAAGAATTACAAATAAATCATCTATTGCAAAAAGAATTGGACCAAATGCCTTTGAAGTGGGAAGTGCAATGTTTTGGCACTGTATTAAAAAAAAAATTCCCGTTAAGAAAAAAAGATACAACCTCTGTTTGTAACAAAACAAAAAAATAGTGAATGCTGCCACAAGGTTGTCTTACACTAGCCTAAACTGAATTTATTCAATTCATCACCTAACCATAGCACCAGTACAGTGTAAAACGGACTTAGCATACCTGAATATATCGAGGTTTGGTTTGTTGTTGTTGTTTTTTGGTTTTATTTTTTTAAACGAGGAATTTTATAGTTTTAGTGGCAGATTGCTATGAAACCTAGATCGTAATATAAGCACTTGTAACTTCTCTCTACAAAAACAACCTCTGCAAAACAGTTTGGGACAGAAGAGAGGATATTAGCATTGCATACAAAAATATTTGAGGTCTTTCAGAACTAGGTCACTTCTAAGTGAACCATATGTAATATTCTAAGCCAGCACTTTTTTTTTTTAATTTAAACTGCTGTCATCTTATCTCAATAAGTATAAATTAAAGACGACAAGCTGGCAGAGGGTGAGAACTTAATATTTTTTTAGTTACTGTCAATCACCAATAAAAACTCATAGCTGAAATCAAACTTTTAAAAGTTAAGCTTGCAGCTGCTATCTCACTGGAGTGACCTGAATATGCCATCCTGATCTTTCCTTGTCCCAGGAGGCCAATAAATGTTATGCCAAAGCAAGGAAGGAGACTGTCTTTTTTTCACAAATCATTTCCCCATAATTATCTTTAGTGGACTCAGTGCCACTTGAGTTAAGCTTTCAAAAGTGCCACCACAGCAGCAGCAGGGGTCAGGAGTTCTTGACTAGAAGTTCTGCTTGAAGACTAGAGCAGAGCTGAAGGAAAACGTGGCTGTGACGGAGCTTTCTAAAGTTGTTTTTAGAGACTTTTACCAATCTACAAAAAGACCTTCAATATACCAAAAGTGCTATTTGGAATTATAAGTTTATGGCTATAGTCATGCTTCTGGTTCTAGTAATTTGGTCTCTGCAATTCATACTGCTCTATTAATGGAGTTAAGTTTGAAGACACTTAAAGGTAGCATGTATGACGCTTGATTAGCATTTTACACAAAGCAACTCTGAAGGGGGCAAAAAAAAGAAATTTAGCATAAAGGAAAGCAAACAGACTGGAGAAGCTGGCTCTCATAACTGTTTTTAATGATTCTTCAACTGGAAGTAAAGATTATGAAGGAAGCTCCTGGGTTTGTATACTTAGGAATAAAGCTTTAGAAAGATTTGCCAGAGGCACGCAACACTGCCTAAGTCGCTCCCCTCCACCCTCAGAAGAAAGGAGTTGAAACCATTTGTTCCTCGGTTGTGTGAGAGAAACAACATCACCTGTTTATCTACTCCCTTTCTTTCTCCCATTCACAATCTAGAAAAAGTATCCCACCAGCTTCCTTATACTTTCTCACAATTAAGTCTCAGAAAAGGCAAAAGGCTGGATTATGGGAAGTATATATTCACTTTTAAGGCAGCTTAACTACTTCCCATATCCATTTGGAGCATATATAGCAACATATGTGCTATTTTGCAACAAGAGCTTTAGCCTTTTGAGGAATTCACAGAGAACATTTTGAGCAGATTTAAATCTCAAGAGCAAGGTGCAGGCTTCTCAGCAGAATAAGACAAAGTGAAGCCAGCCTGGGAGAGCAGGATTTGATCTTTCTGCTAATATCACACAGACAGCTGACTGCTGCCTCAGAAGTGGTTGCTTTCCTCTCTAGCAATTACTCTACTGGCAACCAGTTAACACTATCTTATCATCATGAGAAATATTTTGTCATGAGAAATATTTATATTATTTTAAAAAACGTCCCCAGTTTCTTTTCCAACCACGGTCCATTGTGGTGTATAGTACTTGAAAAATATCTGAAGTATTTGCTTGTTTTACTTAAAACACTTTCTGATATGTTGGGTCATTTTAAATCAGGAGAACCCACACAACATCTGTAAGTGATATAAATGTGTTGGATTTCAGACAAGGGAAAAGCAAAACAAACCTCCATATTTTTAGAGATGAGGACAATGAAGACTAATGATGGTATTACAATACTGAAAAGACAAAGGACTTCCTGTAAAATAGGAAAGATTTATCCCACAGGGACTGCTTGTGCTTTTCACTGGATAAAAACTACAGGCACATCGACCTCAAGTCAGAGGATGGAGTAAAATCTTTCTCAGCTTATGATACTGACAGGACATCAGTTGTAAAAACTGTTCCATATACAAACTTCCACTGTCTTTACTGATGTCACCTGTTGAAGCTACTGGACCTGTCTTGGACTCAACTGCATCCTCTTTAGTCCCTGTGTTCTACAGCCTCCATCAAGCTCATTCACATTATTTCTTCTTCACACACTCAAAGGAATCATCCATACACTCTCACCCCACTTTAGTGAAATATTTATCTTGGGAAACCCCTTTAAAATTATTGAAGTGTCTATATTTAGAGGAATGTCTCTGATATTAGGTGATTAAACCAGTAGGAGATCATATTAGCCTGTTCATCAACAGAATGCAAGACACTGAAACTTCTTCCAGACAGGCAATACAAAAACTGCTCAAAGAATACATAGTTTTCTCCATCATTTCCACTGTTGTCCCACAACTGGTCGTAACTACCAAGAATTTAGTTCATTAAAGGCTATCAGGGTTAGATTTTTTTTCTTTTGGTTTGGTTTGTGGTGGTTTTTGTTGGTTTGTTTGTTTTTCAGAAGCAGCATAGCTTATTGCCATTCTAGCACATTTGTCTTAAGGATATTGAGGAATGGTAAGCCCCTTTTAAATGAAACCTCAATGTTTATGAAGAAAATGAAAAAGGAAAACCAGAAAAAAATAAAAAAAAAAAAAAAGGAAGGCTATATCCTGGAACAAAATAGAATTGATTTCTTTCATACCTAGAAACATTTAAAAATCCCATGTTTCATTAGAGGCTAAAATTTAACAAAGCATTTCAGGTTACCCAATAACAGGATTAGATTATTGATATTAACTAACCCTAAACTGGACTCTTCAGAAAAGCCTCGATACATATTGATACAGAGAGCGGTAAAAACACTGAGATGACCTTAAAAGATGTACATCATACAGAAATAGCACCTTGGGTAAGCAGGCTAAAACCACTGTCTACTTTTGAAGCCCATATAAAGATTTGTTTTCCAAAGCTGAGGCATAAACACATCTCTTTTCAGAAATGCAAACATTAGTTCCTACGCATTACACAGGCTTCTCAGTGTATAGAGTGCCATTTCTTTTTTCCAGCAAGCACTTGGGTACTTAAGAGCCCTTACAAAAGATCTTCCATTTCATTAAACTAGCTTTAATCTCCAAATCCTACTGCCCTCACCTACCCAAAGCATTATACACCCACTTCCCTTTTCAGCATCCTGTCCTAACTAAGCTATCGTCAGTAATTTGGTTATACTGGACTTGCCCCCACACTCTCCTATTTATAATTTATGACAAACGGAATAAGCCATTGAGCCCAGGCTGTAGCCAACATCATTTCATGCTTGGTGTCTAGTGGCTATTAAAGATAATCAAGTTTCTCTATAGCAATCTGACATCATTACTAGTGCTTAGTTTTTCCATTAGCTATCACCTTTCTCAGAATTGATGTTTTACAGTGGTACTTATGTCAGCATGTTATACTGCTAAACATTAAAAAATGTACACACTGTTGATCTTCACTCGAACAAATAGCTAATTTTTGAGCTTCAGCAGTGGGGTGTTCTTTTCAGTGGCTATATTCTGGTGAATAAACTTTTTCATCTCAAAAAAAAAAAAATTCCAGACCCATGACTGACATTTATTCAAATAAGCTACAGTAACTTCATATTGAATTAATCACTTTTATCCCAGTCTTGGAAAGGAAATGGCTTTTTGCAAGGGCCCAAATTCTTTAATCTGAGAGCTTTGTTAGACTGGGTAGATACCTGAATGTCCTAGGCAGCTCTCTGTCTTATTGCTTCACCTAAAACAAATTTTTAATTTATGTAGATAAGGAGCTTCAGAAGTTACAGCTGAAAATTCTCTGAAAATAATAAAACATTTAAGGTCCTTTATCCTGGTTCTATCAGTTTACATAAGAAACAATTCTATCCACAATAATGTACTCTTGCCATGTTTAAACTGGTGTAACAAGCAGAATTTTACCCAAGATTAGCAGTAGATTTGCTCTTAATTATCTGTCATTAGAGATGACATCTGACATTAAAGATTATAAATCAAAAACCACTGATTTAGGTAACAGAAATATTAAATGACTTGACAATATATGAAGCATAACGCTGCAATGGACAAGTACCCATTGGTAAAGGTCAATAGTGGTATACATCAAAACATCGTGGTATTAGTCTGGTAACTTGTAGAGATCTTTACATTTGAGTGCTAGATGGGCTATAGTGATCTACAGCCATACCATAACCAAGGGTTACCTCTCCAGAGAAAATCTGAAGGAACTTTAGTCTGGATATAGCATTAGTTCTCCTTTGACCATGTGGCTGAGCAAACGTCAGAAAGCTTCTCAGTTACTGCTTGGGGGAACACCACTGTGAACCAGCAGGTGTAAGGAAGATCAAGCCAGCTTACTTGTCCTCACTTAAAGAAGAGAAGCTGAATAAGACTCTCTGCTCTCCAAACCATTATATTTGTTCATCAGTCCTTTAGGATTTTAAGTTAGCTATGTAAGGCAGAGTAAAACAGGAAGTTATATAGTACAGGCAATTAACCTTCAGTAAAGATCTTTACATGGCCCACTTTACAATTTCATCTCATTCTGCCAAAGGTTAAATATGTAACTAGAAATTAATCCAGCTCTTATGTTAGTTCAGATCTAGGGAAAAAAGTCAGATCGACCAAACTGAACAGAATATTCTGTGTTCAGTCTATGCTGAATAGGCTGTGCTTTGCTGGTAAAATGGACTGATCATTGCTATAGGATGAAAAGTAAAAATAATTCCTCTTAAGACTGATGCTGGTTGAATCCATCAGAACTCAAACCCAAAATATTACTTGCTCAGTATTCCTATGAAACCATTTGGGCATCCTGTCACAACCGTACATTTTAGTTCAAAACATTTTGGATTCCTCTCACAAAACAAAACACTCCTGACTGCCATCCCCATGCTTTGATGCACAAAAGAAATTTAGTACATGATTGCCTAGAGCCACAGAAATAATATCCACACAGACTTTTCCTGTATACATAAGCATGGAGCTAGAGTTTGAGAGAGAGGAATCTTTTTTGTTACATTGTGGTTGTTTCCCTGTTCTGAATTTTAACAGCCCTGAAGGCCTTTCTTTCCTCACATCAAATATAACACTTTAAATAAAAGTCTAGCAAACAAAACCAAAATGGAAAGTCAGAGGTCTGATAACACTGAAATATTGCAGTTGTGTTCCATATTACCACTATAGCACAATGAAGCTTCTCTGAATAGAAAAGGGATTCGAAGGCTGCAAGCAAACTTAGCCTTAGTTTGCAGGAAGATCACTTCTAACCAAGAGAAGGTGCCTTACACCTATTTAAATGAAATATTTTCCTTGAAAAAAAAATAACAAAAGCTAAGACTTATCAGGACAGCTAGAGTCACTAGCTGAAGTGTAATTAAAATCCCACCAAAATCAACTCTATACCCTCTGTGAGGAGTCATGTCAGCTTCCTGCATGCCATGGGCTATTCAATTGCTATTTGGATGCACTTTTTCAACAAAAATATAAGTATAACATTTGCAAGGTAGAGTATAAAAATATTGACAGTATTTGCCACAGTTTAGAAAGGCGTCCTGTAAGCACACATTAAGTAGTAACTGATGATGTTTATCAGGATAGGATGTTTTAGACGGGGCTTGGCTTGCAGGAAAGGTGTAAGGGCAAGAAAGTTTGGCTAGAAAAAAGGGGAAGGAAGGTAAACATTTTGGATTTTGCTAGAGAAGGTCAGAAGTCAGTCTGATTTTTTTAGTTGCAAGCTAAGGACAGTGCAGGTAGGCAGAGCTTTATTTATTCAAAGCCCTGGAGCTACACAGGAAAAAGTTTCCGCCACTGCTGTTCAAGGGCTGCCCAAGAGCTATTATAACACCTGTCAGTAGAGCTGCCTTTATCTCACCTTGTCAAGTAAACGATGTCTCCTCCTAACGCTCGTACCACTTCCATCTGAGATCTTCAATCTGTTTATATTTAACTTGGTGTACACTACAGTCATAATCTAACACAAGACAGTTATAAAATTCCATATAACATTATGTTACCCATTTTTAGGACATGATTTTCCTCTAAATTTGTTCTTGAGACATAAAATGAAAACAATTCCCCCTAAAAGAGGTGTTCTTATTTGTTTATTACAGTACATAGGAAGCATTACCCTTAATATTTTTTTTTCTCTTTAAAGTAGCTAAAGCCAAAATCTGGAGAATAGAAAAGTGCAAAAAATCAAGAGTTAGGTAGAAAAAGTATCACAAAAGTGTTGATTAACTTTTCTGAAAAGGTGTTTTGATGTTACCAGATAAACAGGAGAAACACACTAAACAAAAAAATATAACCCAGTAGGCACTGGCTTGGATTTTATTTAAATTTTCAATTACTATTTTTTTCTCAGTACATGCTAGTTTGTGTAACCCTGAAAGGGTTAGTTCTGACAAAAACCATAATTAAAACACATGGGAAAAAAGTCTCACAAGTATTGGAATATTCTTTTTGACATTTAAATAAAGCAGTTGATTTGGTCTATGTGTATTCTATTAAGGAGCTGAAGATAAATCTTCCTGAGGCAAGAGATATCTATGTGAAATATTTAAAATGCCTGTAATAATAGCCCCTCTTTTTATAAAAATCACGCTGCACCATAAAGAATACTCCAAGAAAACATATGAAAACTTAGCCTATTTCAGCAACACTTGAATACAGACTAAAATTTTAGAGAAGCAACTATGTTGATAAAGTTTGTATGAGAATTCAGCATGTTTAGAATGAAGCATTCACTTCAGCATTCTGCTAAACAAAAAAGTCTCGATCTACATGTATACATAAAACCACACACACCCCCCATATATCTATTAACTACTTTGTTTCTTATTCTTAAGGTATTATGCACTTGAATTTTATACTTCTTTCAAACACTAAAATAAAGCAGTTTCTAGTTTAACTGTGATGTTATTCTAATGAAGGAAAAGCCTGTGGTCCTGTCATTTGTGACCTTTAGCAACTATCAGATGATAATGACTTCTGCTTGCTTGCCTTGGCTAAATTCACTTTCTGTCCCGTAATAGGAAGTCAGAATTACAATAATGCTTCATTATGCCACATAGCATGTGCAATTTTTTATGCTGTGCAAAACAGAAACTGAATTCAAAATGGAATTTGCCAAGAGAAATAACAAGAACTTAAAAGTCAACAGACAGCAGAAAAGGGCACTTGGTTTTTGGTGGTGAGATGGAATATGACCTTTGAATTTATTCGCATTTGAAAGCTCTCTTCCCTTTATTTTTGCAGCATAAATACAAAAATATTCTAAGAAAAATGACAGTGGTACTTTCTCAAAGTTTTGTTACTGTTAACACAATTCCACAATCTGGTATGGTTTATGTTCCCATTCTGTAATGAGGCCATGTATGAGTCTAAGGCTGCAAAATCCCCCCAAGAAATGAAGACACAAACCCCATATTTCCAACCGCAGCAACCACCTCATTTTGATTATTTCTTGCACATTACAAGATTTGCCTGATGTTTTCATGTTTCCACATATCAAAGATATATGTAGGCCTATACAGGGCATAGAGATTATTGTCTGAAAACTTCCAGAACTAGTATGACTATTCTGAAAACCCGTCCGATAAATATTTGGTAGATCCTTTCTAGGAAGTTCAGAAACTTTCTCAAAGAGGTGCATAAGGACTTCAGGTCTTTCCTGTTTTAGTGATAAAAGCATATCCATAAGAGGACACATGATAAGTAATTCCCTACCTGTTGCAGTGTTACTTTGTTTCCTGTTTTTTTGTTCTGTCAAGTGCTGTATAAGCTAAAAAGGAAAGCAAGAAGCAGGAGACCCTTGGAGAGTATCCAGCTGAGCTGGAATTTTATCTTCTAAACAGCTTTAAGTAACAGTACCAATAAGAAAGCAGATTCCTTTTTTACTGTCCCTACTCTTTTCATTAACAAACAAATGAAACAGGTAACTTAAAGTAATTGAAAAATCTCTACGTGCACGTTGTACACCTCAGATCCTTGCTCCAGAAAAAAAATAAATGTTAACCATTTCTAATAAATTATTACATTTATGTTTTGTTTAAAATATATTCCCCATATACTGTAACAAATAGATTAACAATATCTAAGTACGACATAATGTTTTCTCCTATTTTCTTTGAGAACTAAGTCAAATTACTTTTTTGGGGAAAAAAGATACAAAGAAAGATTTTTAAAGTTTTGCTAATGATTTTCATCTCACTTATAGATTCTACAGTTATCTACTTGAGTAACCAATATAATTTGATATATAGAAGAACAAACAAAAGCTCTGTGCAGTACATGATTCCAGGAAAACTCAGATAAAACTCAATCTGCCTAATATGTCCAAAAATGTCTATTATGTTATTTAAAAAAAAAAAAAAATCAAACAAAGCTGATTTTAATCTGTCTGCTGGGCACCTATTTTGAACTTGCTACACTGGAATATTCAGTTTCTTCCATCAGAGCAATTTTATTCTTTATAGTTGGCAGTATTAGAGTTGCCAGAAAGCTAACAATGACAGATGACATCCTTTAAAGATGAATTACTTTGTTATAACAATAGATGTTATATCTTCTAAATGGAAATTGACTTTATGATGAAGAAAATAATTTAACCTTAATAACCTCCTAGATATCACCATGATTTGTGGGAAAGAAATGGGACTGGTCAGAGGTAATGGGCACTCAAAGGCAGGTATCAGTTAGACCAGAATAGAGGTAATGAAAAAGGTTAATATTTAGCAATGAGTTTATGGCCTAGGTAATGACTCGTGGTGTAATAAATGCAGTAAAATAAAGCAATATATCAAGACAGTCTTTTTTGAGACCATACAGCTGGATTCTCTTCTGCTTTCAAAACATCTCTTTATCTACAATATGCACAAAGAAAAGGAAAACTTACATTGATCGGCTGATGTTCTTTTTAACTCTGAAATACTAAAACGAATAATAAATCTGCAATAGTGACCCTACTAAAGTAATAGATTTTTTACTATCTTGAGAACTCTCTGGAAAAAAGCACAAAAGAAAAGTAACATTGTCCTGTTATCAAAACTGAAACAAAAGTAATACAATGATAGTAATTTTCGTAATTGTTTGTGTTCAAACTGTGATCAGTTTGTTCCATTTAGCCACGTTGGAGCATCCATCTTTTTTTCACTGAATCTTACCATGCCTCATTTACCAGTCAAACATGCAGCTTTCCGAGCTCCAAAAGCAGCAGTGCAAGCAGAAGACAGAATATATCAGCATTCAGTGTGGACCTTCTGGTCCAAATGATATGCAGCTTAGTCTTCTCCCATGTTAGCTGTTAATAAGACATTCTGTCAAGTGAAACTGAATTTCTTAAAAATACCAGCCTTCCCAATGAAAGGAAGGTATTGAAGACATCCTAGATGTAAGATATTTTCCTTCTTTAGTCAATGCAGCCAAATTGGCCAGTTGTTTCAAAACCATTATCATCTTCTTTGTTATTTTAGCTGCTAATAGGAGAAAACAGCAAACGTTCATTTTGCTCTCTTTGCAACTTCCAATCAAACATGTCCACATGGTTACAAATATTATTCTTTACAATAATCACGTGATGAGGCACCATTTCTTCATTACTCATTTCACATGTAATGAAAGAGCATCAGCTCTTTCTCTTTAGTGAGAAAACTACCAAAATTATGCAACAGTAATTCCTTACCACTGCCATAGTCCTAGTCCCAGAGAGCAATTTAACTAATACTCTGGCACCCTCAAATTAGCTGCTCTGTTAATATAACTAGAACCTGCAAATATCTTTAAATGATCTGCAATGCATTGTGCTCAATTATACCTTGTTATAAGAGAACAGTTTTAAAGTAAACCTTTTTCTAAATAGTAAGGGTATGTAAACTGACATACAAATGTGATACAAATCGTATCCAAGTCAAGCTTTCCAAGGAAAAGCATATTTTCGTTGTGTAAATAGTTTTGCTTATTGATGAATTAGATATTAAACCAAGTCCTCTTGCCTTGGTGAGGAATTCCAATGGGATCTATGTGTGACAGCAGGGAAGCTGTAACAGACAGAACTCAAACTTCATAGGCAGGAGATACATTCAGGGTGCCATTGAATTAGTTGCACCCCACAGGGACATGAGTGAGTTTGTACTGAACAGAAACACAGCTAAGAAAAAGGATTGTGGAAGGGACTATTTCATCTCAATTAGGTATTTATTTTGGAGGTAACAAGCCTAAGAATGGGGCTTTAGAAATAAATGGATCCCAGGCCAGAACAGCTGTGTGAAATATCTTTATAGTTAGTTTAATTTGACAATCAGGTAATGGAAGGGAACTGAGGAGACATCTTAAAGTAAAAGCTACAAGCTGCCATAAAGCTGTAAGTATTCGTTTATTTCTCTGTATCACAGTCTCTAAACATAACTGCTTTAGTAAGCTTTTCACTGGAGTAAAATAAATTCATTTTTGCTTTTACTTTAAAGGCTGCCTTGACTTAAATGTTATTCCTAGCACTTAAACTGTAGTCATTCTGTCCTCTAGAGAGCAATCCTAAACAGAAGTATCAGCTCTTCATGGGGACCAAACATCAACTACAAAACTGAGGATCTTGTGAGAATGGACAGTCCCACATAAAATTACATCAACCCTTTTAGGAACTGCTCACACAGAGGATGAGTTTGGAATACTATCACGGTTTAAACCCAGCCAGCAACTAAACACCATACAGCCACTTGCTCATTATCCCCGATGGGACTAGGGAGAGAACTGGAAGGGTAAAAGTGAGAAAACTCAGGTGCTGAGATAAAGACAGTTTAGCAGGTAAAGCAAAAGCTGCACACACAAGCAAAACAAAACAAGGGATTCATTCACTCCTTCCCTCGGGCAGGCAGATGTTCAGCCATCTCCAGGAACACAGGACTCCATCATGTGTAAGGGTTACTTGGGAAGACAAAAGGCCATCATTCCAAAAGTCACCCTTGGCCTTGACACTGCGTAAGCACTGCTCGGCAATAACTAAAACATCCCCGTATTATCAACAGCAGCATGTTTTACGCACAAGTCCAAATGTATTCCCACACTGGCTACTATAAAGTAAAGTAACTCTATTGCAGCCAAAACCAGCACAAATACATCACTCCACAGGAAGATTGTTTTTGGTCTGTAGCAAGACATTAGCAAGTTGTTCCTGAACCTCTGGAGACTCCTTAAAGTTTTCCCAATTTCTCTGCATTATTCCACTGTGAGATCATTCCATTGTCTCATTCTACACTATTACTGGCATCACACTAGAATACCAACTGTGCTTGACAGGGCAGAGCTCCACAGTTTTCTAGACTGATTTAGCAGCAGCCTGTAGCAAAGACAGAAGAAAGGCCTCATTCACATGGCAGAAAGAGGCAAAACTATATTGCTGCATCTATCCCATTGACCAGGCGAGTTCTATACCTGTTAGATCATGTGTCTTCTTTAATATCTGGATTGTAATTTTTCTCCATGAATCTTACTAAGGCTTATTAATACATCACTAATACTGTAGTCCAAATCATGTTTTTAGTTTAGTTTGCTCCCAAGGATTTCAGTTCATTTCATAATTCTATCCAGTTAGGCTAGTTTCCAGGCAAGTAGTGTTCTTTATTCCATATTAAAATCCCCAGTGAATGTGAAGGGTGGTTTTTCATGCAGATTCTTTAAGTCCTTTAACATAATTGGGTGGTTTGAAACACCCTTTGCCTAACTTTCACACCTCGCTAGTCATATTTTCATTTCTCATTGTAGTAAATTTAAATACAGAAGAGCAAAACACAAATGAGAATTATTTGTATTCAGTTGGCCTCCGTAAAATTTCTGTGCATTTTCCATGCGAGTTGTTCCATAATCTCTATCAAACTGTACACAGAATAAATAGCAGATAGTAATGTGCCTTCCGCATATAATAAAATACGTGGAGATTGAAATGTCTTTGGGAAACCACAGAACAGAGTTAGAAAGTCACTCTAGAAGAAAAGCATTCCTTGGGAATAACAGGCATTTAGAGAGTTCCAAAGGGTATTACAATCATTTAGCCTAACCGCATTACAAAACAGGCCACAGCAGCTTCCTGAAGTAATTTTTATGTAAACTAGAGGGACTTTTAGATGAAAACTAAGTCTTCATTTGAAGAGATCCAACAATAACAATACACAAATTCTTTCTTTGGCAAGCTTCATTTACTGCTAAAAATATACCTCTTTCTAGTCAGAGTTTTATAGGAGAAGATTGGAAGAGATCTCAGGAGGTCTTTAGTCTGAGCCCTTGCTCAAAGCAGAGGCAGCTCCGAGATCAGATCAGGTTGCTCAGGGCTTTATCCAGTCTGGTCTTGCAAGGATGAAGAGTGCAAAACCTCGCATCATGCAAGGAAAGAGTGCAAAACCTCTCCAGACAACCTGCTGTTACTTGACTGCCCTCATGAGGAAAAAGTTTCTCCTTCTATCCAGTCAGAACTATGTCACACGTCACTAGATGGGGAAACTCCATCAAGCGAAATTCAGATTCATCTAAAGACAACACTTCCACCCCACCCACCCCAAAATTATCATTGCTTTAAAACTTTTTTGGACTTCCAGCAGACTAAATATCCTGCTCTGTGGATAAAATACTGAGTGTTTTGTCTTCAGAAAAGCTTTGGTGAACAGAAAAATCAAACTACTAGCGTAGAAGAACTGCTAGTCTAGAAGCTAGATTTCTGGTAATCTTAGCACCTTCCTATAAAGAAGTTCAAGTGCATATTATGATCCATACAAGACTTTCAAAGTATTTTATGTACTTTCAGTTTGCATAGTAATTTCACAAGTCTTACATATATCTTCTAGACTTGATCCAGCCTCCCAGATCAAAACAAGCTTTTCTCGCCCCGCCCCCCCCGCCCCGCTTCTCTGTCCACACCAGATAAACGAAATACTTATTTCAATCTTCTCTTTTTCTCATGTTAACTTTGTTAACTTTCCTTATCTAGGACTAAGGTTCCCAGCTAGAAATCAGCTAACTGTGAACCCTTCCCTCCTTGTTCCTCAGGAGTATCACAAGTTCCTTCCTTGATGATAATTTACCATGTTACAAGCAGCTACTTCAGTGATTTCCTAGATGTAGGTTACAAAATCATAAGGCAAGAAGCTCTGGTCACTGCCAAGGGCCTGTATAACAATCAGTAATAACCTGTAGTTTCCCCTGTACAACACCACCACGGTCAACACCAAGCTATTTTTCCTGTAGCCAAGAACTGACCCAGCTGAGGGATAAAACCAAATTCTGTTTAAGGCCAAATCTATCTCACTTTTCTCTCATGAAAACTCACTAGCCAGACAGGCCTAATAGTGAATCATGTGGAGTGAAAACCATCACTTAATTCAAGCCATTCCTGATGATGATTTCCATCAGTTTATTATATAAATTTTCTAGCACATGTTACACCTATTTTTTTAAGATACTTTCTGAAGTGTTTCAGGCCCTGAATAATTGTACTTAAACTATTACTTATTCTATCCTTACCTTAGGTTACTGTTAAGTACAGAATCAGTTTTCAGACTAATTTGATGTAAATAGCCTTGATATTCACAGTGTAACCTCACAATTTAACCATTAATTTTTCTATGACATGTCCATGGTGAAGTGCATTCTTTTGGCTTTCATCAGATTCTTCACTTTTTAGAACTAAAGAAAAAAGTCTCAAAAGACAATACTTTCTGAACTGCAATTTTTTTCTATTACTAAAATTGTAGCTAATACACTTCTCAAATAATATTTTATGAACTCCCAGGAGTTTATCTCTACACTTACTATAAGTTGTTTGGGGTTTTTTCTTGGTTGATTTGTTTTTAAAACAAGGTAAAAAAAAAAAACAATCCGAGACTCCTGGAGTGGAAATATTAAAAAGTTGTCTCTAGAAGTATCGAAAACAGTTGGTTTGGTTTGTTTGGTTTTGTTCTTGTTTTGTTTTCTACTCTTAAAAGTTGCATTAACTATATTTTTCTACGTTGCCAAAGTCATTTTCACAAATAATGAAAGATTTTCCATTCCTTTTCACAGACTAGTTAGCTTCACACATCAGGACCAACTGTACATCACTTTTCAGTTTATTTCAGGGCAAATCAAAACAGAATTTCACACCTTGGAGAATACAACTATGGATCTTATTGGAATGCTATTTTTTCTTTTTTTCTTTTTTTTTTTTTTTTTTATAATCAGCTATAATGGAAGAAGATTAATCAAGAGTGAACCAGAGGTCAACACCTTTGCTGCAAAGGGACAAAGATGGGGAGGATCAGCCTCCACAGACATACTCAACTTGTGGTCTATGCTTAGCAAAAGAAAAGCTGTTTCAGAACACCTCTCAAGAGTACTTAGGTCATAGCAGGGGGAAATACTGGAAAAAAATAAAAATAAGGTATCTCCCTACAACTGAGAATAAATCCTCAATATTTTGTGTATGCTTTCTATTCCAAATTGCTCTCTTTAAAGTACATGACAAAAATCTATGACATTTGCTCTATCTTTATTTGCTGATGATCACAAATGAGTGCACCACTGGATGAAAACATGCTATATAGCTTATTTCTATTTTAAAGCCCTTATATTCAGTCACAAAGCAGATGAAACTTAAGTAGTCAATACTTTATTTACTCAATAGGAAGATGGAAATTTTTTCATTTAAGCTTCTTCTATAGACCTTCTATATCCACCAGCATCTTCTGCCAGTTATTCTGAATGGAGTAACTTACTATGAGACTACCTGCAAGTACCCCTTGGCTTAGCTTTGGAGTTACTGAGAATTATCAAACAGGACTAACTGTAACCTATAGTTTCAGCTTTCACAGTGAAACTTTGTGATCAGGTTAGCCAAAACCTAAACAAGCTATATACACACAGAGTTAGAAGCACTATGAGTACCATGAAGAAACTGGAAATCCTTCAACAAACAAAAAACCAGCATTAAAGGATGACGTATTAAAAATACAATGACATCCAATAGTATAATAAACAAGCCTGTTAACTCAGAAACTACGATCTGAAATTCCTTCTACCAGTTAGAAACAGAGAAAGAGCCAAACTGATCCCTGGGAGCTATAAGCTGGCAGTTCAGTACAGCTCTTACATGGAACCATGATGAAGGAAATGAAGACAATGTGTAGAACATCCTCCAGGATAAAAAAGAAATTAATACACACTGGTTATGAGAAGACCAGAAGTTTTCTGAGCAGTCAAAAGAGGCTGACATTTTGGAATACCCTTCGCAAAGATAAAACAAGGAGAAAACTCTATTTGTATTAGCTTATATAAAGTATTAATTGATATAAATCAACTAGAAAATTCTTTCTGTGATCAGTAAGACAAGGGGTAATGGGTTCAAGCTGGAACACAAGAGGTTCCACTTAAATTTGAGAAGAAACTTCTTCTCAGTGAGGGTGACGGAACACTGGAACAGGCTGCCCAGGGGGGTTGTGGATTCTCCTCTGGAGACATTCAAAACCCGCCTGGACACCTTCCTGTGTAACCTCACCTAGGTGTTCCTGCCCTGGCAGGGGGATTGGACTAGATGATCTTTCAAGGTCCCTTCCAATCCCTAACATTCTGTGATTCTGTGATCTGCAAGTAACATAAACCAACTAGGAAATCCTTTCTGTGATTTGCTCTGAAATGGCTGAAATACATGGAGTACAAAAGGAAAGTACTTCCTACCAGAGATTACTGGCAAACTGCAATTTGATACAATTAGTTCTTCTTGGTTGTGACTATGTAAAGTGAACTAGATTAAGTGAAATAGCTCTAATAATAATTGATTTTAAACCTTAGCCCCATGCATTTCTTAAAAGCTTTTAAAATAAATTTAAACTGTAACTCAAGTGTCTTTTCACACTTTTTTGTTGCTACTAAGTGAACTTGTGTTTCAAAATTATTACCAAGTTTCACAAATTATTTTTGCCTAATGAGAGCCTGGTATGCTGCTACTGTCTTCCTGTTAAACAAACAGGATCTAAAAAATTTTAGTCTTCAAAGTGTTTACTACAGCCTTGAACTTTACAAGTATCTTGTAAAGCTTTGCCTTTTTTAGGCACTCAGTTCATGCTGGTCTCTCTACAAAATAGTTTTTGTTCACTTTCTGGCAGTGGGGAACGAAGCAATAAAGTCTTTTTTGTCCATCTTAGTTTACACATGCTTCAATTTTTTCTGAATATCTCTGTGTTTCATTCTGTTCTCACTAAAACTTGTTCAAAGACTTTTTAACAAACTTCATTATAGAGAAAAAAATTTGAAGATGACAAATATTACACTAACAGAAAACAAAAGTACTTGTAATAGGTATAATACTTCAGATAAAATACCTGGATCAACCTTCATTCTGTTCCACTGTGCAGTGTCAAAAAAAAGAAAAAGACAGAAAGCAGGAGAATTCAGATGAAATGAAAACTTCAATTCAGCAGAAGAACTAGACCAAAACTTCTGAAATCAAGTGTTTTCAAACTTTTAGTTCAGTTTATATGAACTTTGAAAGGTTCAAATCACAGATCTACATATTTCATCAGTGCCTAATTAAGAAAAAGCTCTTTATATACACTTAAAACTTTTGCTACTTTCAGCTGAATGTACATGACCTACAGTGATTTTGATCCAAAAGTCATAATAGAATGAAAGAAAAATGTTAGGATACAGTTTCTTTGCCATTATTCACTATAAGGTCAATATCTTTATCTTAATATAACTAATCAACCGTCTTATTTGAGTATAATCTGCATGAGAGATCCTGCAGTAAAAGTGGTGCAGGTTTTAACACGTTCTGATTATTGCAGAATAACTATTTGTTGGTGTTTCTGATTGTAGCCCTGAATACAGCTCTTTTAAACCTGTGCTTTTAAAAAATTATTTAACATACTGACATGAATATATGACTGTTTAAATACTACAGACTACTGCTGTCTGAAAGAAATGACAAAACATAAGGCTGTGATTATTTTTCGAGACTACAGCTTTTATCAAGAATTTGTCATGAGATTGCCTCTTGCAAAGCACCCATAAGTTGAAGAAGTCCTTCACAAGGATATTAAAGTAACCTCTTTTCTTCGTCTCTTTCTCTTGCCCCATCAAGAAAAATAGTTTCAAACTTGTAAGAAAAAGCTGTTCATTTAGGAGCAGCTGACCGTACCAGCCTTAGTAAAATTTTATGCTGGAGATTAAGCAGTCAATGTCAACCAGAATACTAAGATACAATAGCACAACTATTGCTGAGTCACGGGATAATAATACAATTAAGAGGGATGGATTTCTTTGCCACTGGTAGAAGAAAAAACATCTGTTCTCTAATACGCATGGATGAGAAAATCTGCAGAAGAGAAAATCCTTTCTACAATCTTAGTGTGAAAGTCTGCTTTGACCCCCAGTTTATACTTGAGGGCTTCATATTTGCTTGGTAAACTGAAGAGTTCTGATCTGTTCTTTACTCAAAGAAAAAAAAAGAGAGAGAGAGAGAGGAAAAAAGGCAGAAAGCAAGCCGGCATCTGAATTTAAGGATTTTTCTCTGCTGCTCTGCGGTACCTCTCACATGCACTGCAGCAAGGCCCCAGCAGGACTAGATTGGGTGCTGATGTGCATGTTAATAAACCAGCATTGTTCAACAGCAATTATCTTGGTCAAGCAGCCTGCATTCTACAGGCTTCAAAGAGACAAGGGTACCAGGGGAATAACTAAATAAGGATGTGACTACATGTAATATGCTTGTGTGTTTCAGAAACTTAAACTTTAAAGCAGCAGCTCAGGGGAGTCAAATTTTGAGTACTGAATACTCATTTTTAATGGTGGTGAAGAAGTCAGGCGTTACAATTTGGCAATATGGCTCATTAATTTGCCTGGAGCACATTATGAATATTAATCCTGAGACATATAGAGGCACTGCACAATTAAATAACTTGGCATGTAGTGACAACAAAAGATAGATAGATCTTGTGATTGAAACCAAAACCAGAGACTACAGCACTTGGCCATTGAAGTGGAACTTCATTTGTGTTATGAACATTGATTGGCTGAAACATGAGCACCCGTGTATCCCACTGCAAGAATTTAATGTTTCGCCTCAATCCATGACTAGAATAATCAGACTCCTTAGTGTATGGGTAGCTATAGTTAGAAAAGTTTGCAATAGGCCCCACAGAGCATGTGATAAAAGAACTGATACAGTTTCATCTTCTTTGCACCTACTATTTTTTTTAATGCACTGTAGATTGTTAAAACTATAGTATTTGTCACACCCCCCCACACCCCACCAGATCCTTACCATGTGGGGGCTTTTCAGCTAGCCGCAACACCACAGAGAATCTACAAATGTTAACTTTTACAATGGCCTTTTTAATCTGAACCTTTGCAAAATAATGAACACTTGGAAGTACACTAGCACAGGCATGTCTCTTGTGACGCTGAGTACCTGGCAGGTCTATTTATACAAGACTGACCTAACCAAGGCACAGCACAGAGAGGTATATTACTTTTGGTATGTCCTACTGCCATCTACTTGCTATTTCAGTGCAATGTGGCCAAGCGTCTACTGTAAATTGTCTTTTTGGGCCCAGAAGAATCTGAAAATTGATGAGTGACAGTCAGGTCCTGCACTGCTTTACTTAAGTACTCCTTCAAAGTCAGCTGCTAGTCCTGGAAATATTTGCAAAACAACATTCTTATGTCTGACACTTTGAAAGTGCTGTTTCTAGCTGTGGCCCTTTTTACATATGACATTTCAGCTCCTTAACCTCCTCTACTTGGGCTGTTAAGGAGCCTGTGTTTTAGCGAGAAGCAGTAATCATGGCAGTACTGCTGCAGTTCCACCCAGACACAGTATTGAAGCACCAAGAACTGGATTTCACCGTAGTGGTATTATATGAATCTTGAGACTTGCTTTGTATTTCCCAGGCTGCCCTGGCCCAGCAGCACACTGTCAGTCCTGCCTGCACAGCACATCTGCCACTGTCCTGGGAGCAGGTCCTGGCACACCAGGCTGACAAGACAACCCACATATCCCTCCCCATTCTGCATCTTGGCTACATCTCTGCTTAGTGGGCACAGACCACACCTGATACGTAGTGATAGCGTTTGGGGCCATGGGTGCCAGTGCCCTGAGTCACCATCATGCTCTGCAACCCCCCTTCACAGCTCTGTGGCCCCCTGCTCAGGTCAGCTCTGATATAGCTCAACCTGTAATCTCAGATCAGGCTGCAGAAATAAGAGCTATGGCTCAGGCTGCAGGGCCTCTGTGTCCTTGCTGTCAGCATGCAACCTCAATACTTTCTAAAAAACACTCCAGTTTAAATCTTTATAAAACTCCAGCCTTCCCTGCTTCAGCTTCCTCAGCTATACAGCTGGCAGCTCGCCCCTCTACCTTCTTGTGGAAAAAATAAAAATAAATGAAAATTAAATGTCAACACTCCTCTAAGGCAAGAGCATAAATAAAGAGTTCATTAATGGTGTCTCACAGAGGGAGGGTGAGATAGGAAGATATGTGAAGACCCAACTCAGACCTTAATTATGCCTGCATTCCTGTAGGAATGAATCTTCGTTGCCTGAGGTGGGGGGGGGGGAAGAGGGGGAAACCAAAACAAACCACACAACAAAACACCAAACAAAACCACAACTCTTTCCTGCTCTTCTAGAAAACTCATTTGCTATTTATAAAGAAATAAAAATGGAGATAACATAGAATAGAGTCCAAGCAGATACAGCAAAATGCCTCGTACTTGTTCAGCGTTAGGGCACAGAATAATAATATGCACCAACTCCTCAGGCTGAACTGAAAGACAAATTAAGAGAGATGGTGCTTTGGAAGCTGCAAGGCTGGACACAGTGATCAAAAGCTCTTCAGAATCAGCAGGTTTATCTCCTCCCTGTAAGCACAGTGCAGCCCTGCAGAAGCAGCCCCCTGAAAGCCTTGTGCAGGTTCACAGTATTAATCACCAGCCATTGCTGCCAGGGATGCCTCATTCTGCAGTTTAACTCAAGATGTGCTTTTCAATGGTCCTAAACTCCAGAAAGATAAGGTCAATATTTAGTGTTCGATGCCAACTGAAGAAAAGGAATTTTATAGAAAGCAGAACTATCCTGTTAAATGCAGAAAACACTAATAATGTAAATACATTTCTTGAATTGCCATCGCTTTTCCTTCCCACTTCTATCCTAACACCAACACCTCTGTCTACTAATTTATTAGTCACAGCATTTTAGAATAAATCAGCATAACCACTCTGAATCTTTCAGTTAATGATAACTGTACCTCCCCATTCCCTTGAACAGGATGTGCTGGTTAGGAAGCACATGTGGGCAGGTTTACTGTTGTGGTAACCATTGCACAATACTGTTATCAGCAACATCAGAGTGAACGTTCTTCTCCAATCCTGAAGAGTTGCTGCTTTTTCAGATTTACAAGCTTGCCAGGGTTTTAGTTACAATAATGCATCAGAGTGTCCCAGATGAGCTCTTCTTTTATCTGAGATCAGAAGCAAATATGGATATTTACATGCAAACCTTCTTGTGTAAATCAAATTTCCTAGTTATTAGTCTTCAGTTCAGCAGGTCCAGAAAAATACAGGGTATTTCAAAAAGGTAGACACAATTTGAAATCACAACAAAAGTGTTTTGGGTCCATTTTTTCAAAACACCCTGTAGGTGTTGGAGCTCAACTGGAATTAAAGACATACTGAGTTAGCATCGTTAGCTCTAAAGCTTGAAGAAAGCAGTCTCTGAAGCAAGAATAATCAGCTCTCCTGAAAGTTACATTAAAAGGGCTTACATGCTCTTCCTATAAAAACGTTACCCGAAACCGTATATATGATTTGTTAACAGCTTTTATACAGGGGTAGTGGCAGAGGAAGAACCGATTTGGATTTATTTAGAGGTTCAGGTGTCATGAGGAAAATTCAAGGGCCTTCATAGTCCTTTATTAATGCACTGGACCACCCCTTCGTCCTTAGCTGCCACAGTGTGGCTTGCATATCAAAAAACTCCCTTTTAGAAACAGTCATTCCAAGTGAACTCTTTGTACACTGGTAGTTTTTTGTTTTGTTTTTTTCCCTGAAAGGATATTTGGTGTACCTAGTAAGAGGTATAAACCACATGGACTTCAATAATAGTTCTGTATAAAATTCCTAAAGCAAAGCTGATCATCCTTTCCATGTCACAAGTTATATAAAGCTTATTCTGTTACTGAAGCAATCAAATGTTCTACATCCCTATTTTAAAAAGTTGTGCAGCACAAACGTTACTAAAATAATCTTCTATATTTCTCTTTGATGTTATGATATGAGTTCCATTATCTTAGCTGTGCAAAAGTTACAATGAACAGATGATACAAAATGCTTTGGAGTTTGTTCTAAACTTTTTACCTGCAAAGCACCACAGAAAGTGGTATAAAAATGCCATTTCTGCATAAAAAGCCATGCTGGGTCAAACAGTCACTCACATAAAAGTTATTGTCTCACAGTAGCGTGCAAAATTAAATACTTTACAAATAAAAAAGGAGAAGGCATGTGTTTACAGATAAGACTTGGAGAATGGATGAGGAAATGAGAGAGAACAGAAAGTTACTCCATTACGGAAAAGTTAGCTCAGGCATAAAGTTCACGTAGAAGATATCAGAAGACACCTGAAAGCAGGTTTACAAAATGTGTTTGTTAAATTTGAAGATGCCTTGTCACATTCACCTTCATGTTCGTTCCTCCTCTGTAAAACCACATATTCTTTCAGAAAGCAGCATGTAGGCCAGAATTCAGCAAAGCCATGAAAAGATACTGAAGTGAAAAGCCAAAGAGCTGAGCAGGTCCAGAGTGACACTTTGCCCAGCATGCCAGTCCAACTGCTGTAAACCAGAAGTCTGAGGACATTTGAAGCCAGAAGTTGCATTTTCATAGAATCATTTTGAGAAACGTTCATGACCTTGGTATGGCCTTTTCTAGCACATCTCAGAATCCTCAATATCCTCTAGCAAGGGATTTTACAGTGGTATGGTGCTTTATGCGAGATTATATCTGCTTGTTATTGTAAGTCTGGTGCTCGTTATTTTTACTGAGTGTCTTTTAGCTTTAATCATAAGAAACAGTGATAATCACTCTCTTGCCTACACGGTTCATATTTTTTCAGAACTTCAGCAGTTCTCTTGAGAGAAAAAAAAATCATGATATAATAAATCTTATTTTATAAGCTGTTATTTAGTTCCAGATATACTTTGTCAACTTTTCCTGTACCTTTTCCAGTACTACTAGATTTTTTTAAAATGATGCAAAGTGCAGAGGCAGCAACAAGAACTGCATGCACTATTCACTATGTTCACTATGGGTTTATCTGTGGCATAAATAAGCTTTTATATCGCTAAGTACTTACCTGGTAATTTCTACCATTCTTGTATTTTCAGTACTGGTCTAGCATGCTCTACGCTGCACCACAAGGATCTTTGTTCTGATTGGTAACCAGGAATTTGCAGCCCGTCTTGACACATTCTTAATGAATTCTCCGTTTATCACCCAACTATTGTTGACTAAAGCTTATTGCTTAACATCTCAAAGTCTTTCTGAAACTTTGTGCAGTGTGTTTTCATTTCAACCATGCTGAATAATTTAGAGTAAGATACGTAACTTCATTGTACAATGTGTGCAAATGATTTGGGGATCTAGTAAAGCAGCACAGACTTCGCAGGGCTCCACAGTTTTCCTCTCCCTCAAAAATAGACCATTCCTACTTATTTTTATTACTTTTATCTAATCCCTCTTTCCCTCATGTAGATTTTCTTTCTGCTCAGAAATACTTGCTGGCACAAGTAACAGTAACATGTCTTCAGCAGCTAGAGACAGAAAACTGACAAAATTCCTTCTCAGAAAGGTTATATGAACTGTTTTACAATCATAAGAAGCAAACACTGGTGGAACGTTGTCAAAAGGAACAAGTAATTTTAGACTTGTGGCCAGGGGAAGGGAATGTACCGCAAGCCTTGTGCAAATAGGAATATTGTAATGAACAATAAATTATGATGACCTGTTTCATAAAGCCCTGCACACATACTATAGCTCTCCTCTTGTCTCACCGTTACAAGGAACTTTACTTTTGGAGTAGAAATAATAGAAATAAAGCAGTTTAATCTGCAATACAAGAAAGCTGAGCATAATCCCCCTGCATCGTCTTGTGTGACATTAGTCAGACACGAGACGAAGAAATCTATGTACCACACGAAGACAGTAGTCTATCCTTGCTATACCTGCACATACTCTGCATCTATAGCATGCAGTATAAGGCATCAACAAGAACTCAGAGTTTGACTACGAAAATAATTTGTATGATACTCTATTGGTGTATATTAACTTAGTGTAAGAAATTAGAAAGGGTTCATTTCAGGCTTGTAATTGTCAGGCACTTGTTCATCACCTTACTAGAACACTACTAATTATGGGTATGGAATGATGTATGCAAAGAAAAGCAGTATGGAGAATAACAAGAAAGCAATCTTCAATATATATGGTTGTTAAATATTACGACTACACTAAGATTACGTGCAAAAACACTCAGTAGGCAAGGTAGACATTTCTTTATTACTAATGAGACAGCACAATTCTTTGTAGTTCTTTTGCTTCAAATAAAATCTCTAGTTTGGTTTTAATTAGTCTCAAAAGGAGGTTTTCATTGAATAGGAAATTCTCAAATGGCAACAGAAAATAGAGGACTCTCAATAAGTGAAGTGAACTAGAACCAGAGGAAGACAAGCTGAGTATCTACTGGACAGGTTTGCCAATATCGCAGCAACTCAATGTCGCTTAAAGCAGAAGCATGCACCAAGTGCCTCATTATATTAAGGCATCTGCTGCCTCTGAAAAAGTTGCTGACATTGGCTTTGTGTGTGAAGCAACAAAGTTTTAGCAATTGCTGAAAGGGTTTTTGTTTGTTTTATGAAGAACACAGATTAGGATTCACAACAAAACAGGTAAAGTTTAAAAAAAAAATAATCACAATCTGTTAAGCAAGGAACAGGACACACAGCACCAGCAGCTCCTTGGGTTTTTGGCATTTTGAGGGAAGGGGTGGGTGAAAGGTAACTGTAAAGTCAGCTACTGATTCTTAAGGTCCTCACAACCCAGGTATCCGATTATCTAGACACAAAGGTATTGGGCCAAAAGAAAAAGGTTACAGCAGTTACTGTAGTTCTGAAGTATGAATTCCATGGGCCCCAAACCATTCAAAAAACCCAACATAGCTGTTTAGTCTTCCTGTCCAGAGCCATGATATGTCACCTGAAGGAAACCATAAGTTCTAAAGCTTTTCATGTTCTCTTTTATAGCCTCCCATTGATAACCTGAGGGTAAATCCAAGAGAAGACACTGAAGAATTAAAAGCTGACTACATGCTTGCATAATTAAAAGATAATACAGTTGTAGTCAATGAGTTCCATATATGTATACACAAATTTTTAATGCCATATTAAATTTACTGATCTTAGACAAGATTCCTACTATCTTAGAATAAAAATGTGGAATGACGAAGTATCCGTTTCACAAGTCTCTCTCATATCTCAGTTAAATTAAAACACATCACAACGATTTATTCATCATATAGCCAAGTCTACGTAAGCAAAAATAACATTATAATTGTTAACACTCTCTATTGTGTAGAGTGCTGCTTGAAAAAAGATGTCATATCTAGTTACAGTTCTGGCAGACACATTTGGGAAAACACACAAACAAAAACAACCACCACCACCACCACCCCCCCCCCCCCTCCCTAACTTTTTCTGCCAGTTACCTGCAAGATATATTATTTTAAGCAAATTTTTCTCAAAAGAGAAACAGAAATACAGACAAGATGATAGTAACAAGATTCACTAGCTATCCAGTTTTAAAACTCTTATGAATTTATTTTTTAAAAGGTCCAACTCAGCTTTGACTCAGCACAAGTACTTGACTTCAGCTCTTCATATACTGATGCATGAAGTTGGGCAAAACATTTTTGCAGTTTCAACCGGATACATCACATCCAATACAGACATACTGGGAGAACTGATGTCAGGCACGCTGTGAAAGGCTTTGCATTTTGGAATCCCCATTCCCCTGTTGTGTCCAAACAGAGCTCAACCTTTTTAGTATCCTGGTTACAGTGCAAATCATATTTGTCTTTCTTTCCTGCTTTTAAGAACAACTGGGATGTATATTTAAGACTTATTTGTGTATATATGCATTTTTAAGATAACCACTAACCACACCTTAGGTGGAATTTAGCAAAATATAGGAACAAATGGATTAAGAAAACAAGCTTTAGAGGTAGTGAAAAGCATATCATAAAGTTAGCTTTTATCAGAAGGAATGTTTTTGATGAACAGAAGTAGTAATGCTGACTAATAACAATTGATAAAATAAACCTTGTTTAAACTTTAGGCTATTTTGTTTGAATGAACTATGGAACTTGTGTATAAAACAGATTAGACTAGGAAAAGTAAGTTCTATCAAAAACTTAAACTAGAGCAAGACATGCACAAGGACAGGATAGAAGATAATTGCATACGGTCATGGATTTTTCAGAGCCTTTTGCCCTGCTAATAAGAACAGCTGAGCTGTCAAGTTTACCTCTACAGAGAAAAGAAACTAATGACTCAGAATCAAACAACTAGCTAGCACAGAAGTATTGTTTGACACTGTCTAGAGGGCTCTTTGTAGCAATCGGTGAATCTTATCTTTTCAATTTTCATTTTCAGAAGATTCAACCCTTTCTTGAAAAACTCAAGGTATTAATGCTGCTAATGATAGCATAGCTCTCATTTTGCTTTACAAGAAGAACAATTTACCTGTCCTAAAAATCTTCTATTCTGTCTTTCCTTCTGGAGTACCACAAGAAAGGTTTTGCGCAGTTAAAACATTTTGGAAAAATACCTAATGAAACAAACAGTATGCAAATGGAGGATGCCTGAAATAAACATCTAGACCTCAAAGAAGCAATGATAAGTACTGTCCTTAGTCAAACAGTTGTAACTAATAAGACTAGAGATCAAAAATTTGACATCCTTTATACGTATGTTTGGGCATCTTGCTATACACCTATGTAAGCCAGTTCAATTGATGAACTCAGTATCTGAGAAAAAAAAAAAAATTAGTTTCAGTCATTAACTACTGAAGAAGTGAGCACCAGTTCTTTTCACCATTTTGTTCCTTTGATCAGAGCCATTTGCATTACTAAAAATGCTTACAATATATTAGAAAAGACAATACTTTCTAAGACTCACCACATTTTCAGAAGAAAACATCCAGAATAGAAGAATAAAGGGATTTGAGAGCAGATATCAACTGGTTTCAACATCCTTTTCTTGTTTCCAAAAATGAAGAGGGAACATATAATCCAAACAACAATGACACTTGTAGACAAATATACATCGCTAGCAAGTTGTGTCTTCACCCATTTCCTTTCCAAAAGCACAAAGGTCATTGTGTTCTATTCCATTAAGTAATCCTGGACAGTTTGCTGCATTTAGTTGATATCTAATATACTATATCGATTGGGTTTGGTTTTTGACACAGAAGAAACTTTTGTGCCCATTACAGCAGAGAAGCTAATGTCAGTTTCTTGTTTCAGTCAAGAAACTACTTACCACCTAGAAACACTCCAACGCCCCAAGAATTCCGACGCCCCAAGGCACATTCTAGCAGGCAAAGATTTGTTACATATGTAATCTTTCTAAACCAGCGTAAATCTTAACACATGCAAATCCACATTTGCTTTGCCAATATTCAAACCTCTAAGCTTAGAATGCTACTATTCTTATAAACACCCAAATTACAAAAATAACCAAGATGATCTAGCGGATACTCAGTCACTCCAACTTCACTTATTATGGACAGGCCCGTTCAAAACCAGATGTACCTTTTTAACACCTAAAGCATGAAAAGCCTCTGTTTTGTAAGTAACCTCTGGCTTTAAAAATCCATATTAGATTTCTTTTTTTCCTCATTGTATGATTTTGTAGTTACACTGATGTTTTGCTATGGCATGTAGGTCACTTGCATTTACTTTGAAGTACTTTATAAACACAGAAACTAGCCGAAGCCTTTATACATGTTCTCATTCATTTTAGTGGGCTTTACAATCAGTGCGCTTATAACATTAAAATTAAAAAAGAATGAAGTTGATTTAGATTCATAAAATAGTCGTATTGGGTCATACCTTATAAAACTCCAGAAGACAAAGACAGCGTGGTTGCTGAGATAGAATAACAGCTGTATCCACCTATGAAATATTAAAAATATAAGACAGAAATGATACTATTTGAAAGTACTTTATCAATCAGACCTACTGTTATTTCTGCCCTACTAGGGAAAAAAACCTAGATTCTGCAGAGTCCATTTCAAAAGTCAACATGTAATTCACAAGTAAAATACTATTCATTTGTCTATTGATTCTATGACTGCCATTCCAAAAAACATTTATTACTTTCACACTGCAAATAATAACAGCTCTCTACAATTATCTCATATGGAACAGTGCAACTCTCAGCAAAATTGGAATATTTTCCTCCCACATACTCTTAGTTAGTCTAAGAGGTGCTAGACGTTTTTATACAAAAAGTCAGAGATGTGAATACATTGTTCAGTTTTAAACAGTACTATTCGTTTCTAAACAGTAGCAGTATGCAAAAGCCATCAGATGTTTTCCCCACATTTTTCTTATCAACAGTAACCTCTGAATCCTATAAATCATGAGTCATGGTAAGAACACACTCCAAGTGTGTTGATAAACAAGCTTAGCTTTTCTCCTTAATCATCAGTGAAAAGCTGAAAAAAAAAAAAAAAACCAAAAACTACTGCCAGATCATAGAAAATTTGGCCCATTAGCCTTGATAACATATGCTGAACTAAAGCCAAAAAACCCCTAACAGCAAAAAAAACACACAAAAAGGAAATAAATACAAAAAACCTCTCCAAATCCCCAGCCTCCCCCCTAAAAAAAAAAAAAAAAAACAACCACACCACCACCAAAAATCATATGATTAAACTAGATGCAGTAGAAACCACTAGTTCCATTCTGATTTGCTAAATAAAGGATTGAAACTCTCCTCCCAGGCACACACCACTAGCAAATTGAGCTTATTTTTCTTTCTCTGTTTTCAAACTTGGCATTTGGAAACTTATCCTTTTAGCAATAGAAACCATTCTCTGAAAAACAGAGTGTAACTTTTTTTTTTCCTTACTAATCAATTTATAAAGTAGAAAAACATTTCTGCTTGAAAACAGATGAAACAGCTAGAAAGAAAAAGCTGAAATGGCAATGACTAACTACATCTTTTACATTTTCTTTCCTACCCTGTTATGAAGGAAAAAAAGCCCTTACCTGCTAAATTCCTGTTCTGCAAACTACAAAGTTCCTCTCACAGAAGATATACTTTGCCACTCATTTCTTTTGGTATAAATTAAAAGAATTGCTGGCCCAATTGGAGTTTGAAGGTAATTAGTTTTCATTTATTATCTATCACACTTTCAGCTGTGTCACCAACCTAGAACTTTCTACTTAGCTAAATTGCTGTGTTCTCATTGGCCCTGACTCTTACAGAGGGAGGAATCAGCCTATATTCTAGAAAAAGGGTTTAAGACAGGATTTAAGCAAAATATAGGCACCAAGTGCATCACTGCAATCCAAAAGGGCCCACGCAGCTGCTTCTCAGCACTGGAGCCCCGTGCCAGGGACTGCGGCTCAAAAGGAGACTCACCTATGGCCGTTCTCCGCCTCAGGTTCTTGCAGTTGTACTCAGTATTGACTCTCCTGAACTAAATGCTGGATTTCGATGCTGAATAATGGCCCAAATTTAATAAAAATTTTCCCTGTGATTTAGGAAGTTCACTGAGGCTGAGTCTAACGCTCAAACCAGGCCAGTGGGGATAAGTCTTCCTGCCGTGCTTCTGACTTGGCATTAGAGAAAGAACACGGCAGCCCAGACTGGGCACTAACAGCCCCTGAAATGTCACGCTTCCATGTGATAAGAAAAAGCAACTCACAGCTCAAGATTACTTTAATTGCAATACCATGTAGCAGCCAAGATGATAATCTTTCATATTCGCAATTTAACACTGTAGTGCTGGTTTAACACCGAGGTCCACAGCAAAGTTCGTTTAATACAAATGACTGAACATCTTAGGGTCAGGAAGAGAAACAAGGATAGAGGTTTTTTTCAAAGTATCCAGCTTGAATTAATTCTTTAATAAGAAACGTGGAGGTGTCTCTTTACCCTTTAGACACAATGAGATTCCTACAATGCTAATAAAAGTTTAAATAGCCTTAGCTTTTACAACGTGAAACTCAATATTAAGGTACATATTAGATTGCAAAGCCACGCTTGTGCTTTACTTTGTAATTGCCACATAGTTATGAAAATTAGACTGACTTAATAAATAGCATAGGATAGTAATGGGATACCTGAGACTTTGTTTCCACTCTCCTTCTGATCCAGGCCATGTTGTCATATAACCTTTTTTAAACTTCATTACACAATTCCTGTCAGTATGTATCAGGCGTGGTGTCCAGGTGTGGTTGGCGGGCACCTGTGTGAGGGGCGGACATGGCCGGTTCCGGCCGGTCCCACTGCGGCCCCACCGGGCAGAGCTGAGCCACCAGCTGAGCTGCCGGCGCCTCTCAGAAAACGTATTTAAGAACGGGCAAAACGCCGTGTGGCAGTGAGGAATGAGGAAAAAAGCGTGAGAAACAGCTCTGAGAGCAGCGAGGTGACAGAAGGAGAGAATTCCTTGTCTCGGCTCACAGGCTTTTCCAAACTTTCTCCCCTCATAATGGTGAGAAAGAGTAAGAGAGCAGCTTGGTGGGCATGTGGCATTTGTGGCATTTGTGGCATCTGGCCAAGGTCGCCCCACTACCGTAATTTATTTGGCACCCAACACCTGGCCCAACCCACTACCCTAAATTATTGAGAGTTTTAATTAATGAGTTTTATGCTCTACCACTGAACTATGTGGCCATTCTCAGGATGGCATGGCCATCAGCCAAGCTTAACCCACCACACGGTAGAAACACAAGCTGTACCGAACCTGTTGTTTTACCACTGGGGGAAAATATATATCTCTTGAAATGAGGGTCCATTTGACTGAGTTCTGGCCATTTATAAAGTGCTTTACTGGAGATGGGCTGTGTTGTATAACTATCTACACTTGAACACTAAGAAGAAAAGAACAAATAGGGAACTTCAGTATTTGCGTGTTTCTGTTAAATGTAGAGGACAACAACTTCTTTATCAAAGATGTTTAATATATATGGCATCAAGCAGAAAAAAAAAGTCAGTCACAACTGTACATAGTGGTGTTAATTTAAGCTGGTACATACATGCATATATACATATATAGATTTTACACGAATTTGAGCAGAACATTTGGAAAAAAATTAACATTGTTGTATCAGCAGCCAACTTACAGGAGTAATATCGTAAAATAAAAATTGGTCATTTCTGGCACAGTGATCAAACTAATCTAGTACACTGTATATAAAACAGGTTTTCTTCTCTTGTGCTTGGCCTAAATACAAAACCAAAAAAAAGTTTCCACTAGGTGTACACAACTAAAAATGCTTCATGTGCTCTCCCCCTATCGATGCTGCTCTGCTTTGCAAAGCTATACAGTTCCCAGCACTCAGGTGGCTCACAGGTTATGGTTCTTGTACATGCGCAGACATCTGCCGATTGTGGAGTTGGTTGAGGCTGCGCAACTTTTCCTGTTGGAAAAAGTTTAGATGACAGGGCCACGAAAATCATTGCATTTGATCTGTAAGCTCTGAAATCATCAAAAATTTTTCTGATGAAACGTATCTTAGGTTCTTTTCTCAGTTCCATCATCTTCTCAGACGTGGCACTGAAATATCTTTTTGAGTGATGAAGAGTACTGCAACCAAGGTATCACTTACACATACGCTGCATCTGCAAAATGCAAAAAATAAACCCATCATTTGTCTGGTTTTCCCCCAATACGTTGGTATTTTGGCGGTAAAATGTTCTGGAGTTGTTAATGATCTTTGTGTTTAGCTTACATTGCATCTCTCTTAAAATTTGTACCTCAGCTCTAACTGGGGTAGATTAAAAGCAAAGAACTTCCTTAGCAGTCAACTATAGCCATGACAGTGAATACAGAATACTTGTGGGTTTTTTTTCCCCCTTACTTGGAAATGGCAGTATTTATATGTGGTTACTCAATAATCATTGTCTTGTATATGTTGTTACACAAAGGGTAATGATCTAGAAAAGCAGTGTTCATAACTGGGTTTTCCCAACAAGAAGCTTTTGCTGCAAAATAGGCAATTAATCTTCAAATAGACCATGTGAAAACCAGGTGTTCAACGACACACAGATTGGTGGAATCAGTATTACAGCATCTTGTTTCATTGCATGTTGGTATCAGTAGGGAGAGAAGACAATGCATTTGCAGTTTTCCATCCAAAGCAGACCGACATCTTTATAAATAACTTTTGCTTCTCAAGACAACTCTTCATGTATCATGAAGATTCTAACATTAGAAATTGTTAATCTGAATGGAAAATGCAGCCTAAAATTAGTTACAAACCATCTGCAGCTGTGAGCTAAGCCATACACAACTTCCAAGTCTGTATTCGTACTTTTTGTGTCTGAAATAAAATAAAATAAAGGAACAAAAACTTCATATATCAGATCTGTGTTAAATGACTCAAGAAGTTAACTTACTGCTTAAGCTATGATCTGCTGTCTAAAGGCTATTATCTCTGGGTAGTTTTGTTTTCTACTTAGTCACTTATTTTCACATATTTGGATGCAAAACAAACATAGCATATAAATATCATAAAAATATGTTTCAGCCTGAAGAATTAGATTATCACATTGGTAAACACAAAACTACTGCGCTCTGACAGAAAGAGTTGGTATGTAAATCAATATAATTTCATTAGACAGAAATTTTGAAGTGGTCTTAGTCTAATGGCTTACCAATTTAACATACTAAATTATAAGAAATGTGCAAAATACGACAGTCAATTTCTACATCGTTTAGTCTTACTCAGCATTCTCCTCAGTCCAATTTAGCTATTTCATGGATACAGAGAAAAAGCCTACTACAGTCCACAGGAAAAATAATCCAGTTGCCTGAGAAGGGAATAAGAGCATCAAGCCCTTAATGTGAACCTAAATACAAACTACTACTTAGATGTGCATAGTGAAGGAAGTCTCCGAGTATTTAGGCACTTGAAGGGATCCCCTTATGCTGATGAGAGAGCCTTGAATTGATGGTTCATTGTATTCCATTGCCAAATCAGCTGCTCGGATGGTCCAAAACTGGCATTGCACTATCCAAGTTGGTAAAGCCTTGCAAGTGCACAGTAACAAGGAGAAGCCTTGCTACCTTCTAGTAAGAAAATCATCTTCATTTGCCTTTACTATTACTTTCAGTTATCCTAAAAGATTTGCTGCTTTGGTTTCTTTTAGGGAGAAAGTGCAGAAGTTGGCTCTTTTTAGAATAGTAACCTTGCCCACCTAAATTATTTAATGCTCTACGTCCTTTTTCTGTAACCTAAGTGCATTTTCCCCTGTCAGGAGGGGTCAGCAGAGGTCAGCACAGCAGGTGCAGGGCCTGGTGGCCTTTTGCAAATTTCAGAATGTTATCAAAAACTATTTTTAAAAGGTTAAGATTTTTTCTTCTGCTTTCCTTGTCTAAAAAAATGGAATAACCTGAAATGCCACTCTCTGCTAGAGATGTTGTTAACTTCATAGCATTAAAGAACAAACTGTCCAAGATTTGACATCTAATTGACATCACTAATATACTTAAATACAAAGAGGGAACAACTGATTTTAAGAATTCTACTCTCCTCTGGGTTATGTGCAGCTTACACTGTGCCAAGGAATATCATTCCTGGAAGTTAGCCTTGTGGTAAAAAAGACTAGCTGTAGTTCTTAATATGTACAACACTGGCTGGAAGCTTTTAAAAATGCATATTCATCAGCAGTCGTGCTTTCTAAAATCACTTTATGATCTGGTCACTAACACAAGAGCAGCTCAATAGGAATTAAATTTGTGCCAATCTTTTAAATGATTGACGTTGAAACAGGTTTGCACAGTATAGTAACTGTTCACACAAACTCCTCTGAGTGATTTCTGATGACGTTTGTTCCAGGCCAAAGAATTTAAGGACAGAAGTAAATGCCTCTTAAATTTCAGCTAATTAATGTTGTTTTCTGAAGTGTTTGTCAACTGTACAGATATCTACATGCTTGACTTGGAGGCAAACTTTTTCTGCAGTGCATTTGGAATGGATGTAAGTGAATAAAGCCTTTTTTTCAGTGCATGCCATTAGACATGAATAAGCCTGCTATTCAGTAAGCATTCCTCTGAATTTCAATATAAAAATTCAGAACCAGGCTTATGGTCCAAATCAAGCTTCAAAACAGCAGGGTATATATATATACACATATATATTAGGTAAACTTTCCCAGCCAAAAGTTACATTTTTCATTGTAATGAGATTTCAACAAGATTTGCTTCCAAGAACGTTTACTGTATTTTTTCACACACACTTTACACAGCTTAGAAATGAATAAAAGTTCTGCCCTTAATATTTATGGATTAACATTCAAAGACTGTAGCACAGAAATTTGTGTAACAACCAAAAGCAAACTCATCCATCTACAGCTTGATTTCCCAAAAACCTGTGATAAAAAATAGCTTATGTCTCAAAAAGTATTTAGTATTACAGAATAAAGTAACAATACACCTCAACAGCACAAACCTCCTCACTTTTCCAACAGACATTGACAAAAACGGTTCTTTCAGAAAGAACAGCCAAACCTACTAATGCTAAAAAAATCAAGAATATAATTAAAAGGAATAATAACAGAGAGAATATTTGCATATTATATACATATATAGAGTACATATATATACATACATATGTGTGCATGTATATATATATACATACATATATATGAAAACATGTACAGATATATAAAACTACATTGACCCACATAAAAATCAGTATGGAAAATACCCACTATTTTTCTCAGTAATAAACATCATTCTGTTATCATCTTGGATTCTGGATACTAAAACCCCACACTTTGAATTTCCTTATATATAGGTATTCCTCTAATATTGCCTCACCTTAAAAACTGGAGAATACTTGTATGCATCAGAAACATCCCATAAGGAAAAACAATTTTTAAAGTCACCCATATCACTATCCCCTTACAAGTCCAAATACTGCCCATAGAATATCCGGAAAAACTAGTTCCCAACAGAATGCTAACCAGGAAGAGCAATTTGCTGTCAGCATCCACAGGTTCAGGGCTAGGATTGAGAATTTGCCTTTACAAGGTAAGTGCCAGGTCGCTGAAGCCTGACCATGCCCCCTTTAAGAACCCAGATCTACTCCAATGACCAACATTTCAAGTATCTTAAATGAAAGTATTATCAGGCTCTAAATATTCATAGACTCACAATTCTTTCAAATTATTAGCATTGCAGGCTTCCACCTGGAAAGTGTATAGGTGATTTATACAATGTGACTGTAGTGACACAGAGTAGCTGGCATCATCCCTCTAGAGGGAAAGCATGGGATGGTGATCTTGGAGTCCAGAGCTCAGACTGCTGGAGGGCATTCCAGGCAGGACTTTCAGAAAAGAAAAACCACTTTTCACTGCTCAGGTAAACTGGTTATACCTATTGCCCTCTGGAATCAGGGACTGGGTTTTTTTCACTTTATTTTTTAGCTCAAGAGCTAAAGATCATTGTAGGAGTCAGATTTTCTTGTGCCTGATACCCACTATAACCTTTATCAGTTGCAGAGCGTGGCAATGGAGACGGCATGGCTGACCTTGTCAAAACCAAACAAAACTCCAAGGATATACTTAGATTGCAGAAATCCCCTTACTCTTGTTGGTGTCTGGAGAAAATCAGTACATCTGCTACGTTTTTATAATATGTCAGAGTGTTTAGGGTTTAATCATTGGAATCTGTCTCAGTACATGCCAAATCCAAGGGAATATTTATAGCAATATCACTGAAAACTCATTTCTCGAGTTAGTGGGTGATACAAAGTTGGCAAAGAACTGTAGATAGAAAAGAACAGCATTGGTCTCCCTTTCCATATCACTTTGGATATACAGTGGATGTCCTTCTGCCACCTGCTTATCATTCTGCAAAGGTCCAATGTGCTACTTGTTTCAAAAATACACAGAATTCTGTCTTGAGTGCCAGCCACACGCCTATTTCTGGAAAGCGAAAATATAATCTCTCAGGCTGCCTTTGCAGCTGTCTCTTCTCCACTCACTAGAACTGAAAGAATTTAGGTATCTTTTCAGTTGCTCAAAAGATAAAATTAAGCATAAGATAAAAGAATTAACCTGTATAATAAAATGCGGGGGAAAAAGAAAATAAAAGAGAGATGCACTTGACTTCTTTAGGGCTAGAAAATGTCTTATCCTATAAGGGTACCCAGATATTTAAGAGTCAGTCAAAGCGCATACAGTGGCAGACTTGCTCTACTACAAATGAAATCACTCCATTAGTTCTAGTTTTACGTAACCACTCAATCCACTTCAGTGGTTGTAATGGTCTGATGGGACAACGCTCTGAAGCAGTTTAGCAATTCCTCTGTAAGACAAGTCACTCTGCAGCTTGCTGCTTGTATTGCTTCAGTCAAACATGCTCTATGGTATCTAGTGAAAGAGCAAGAAGAATTCAAGATACTTAAAGAAATGCCCTATTTCTTGAAACTGCGTATCTCAGCCTGGACTAAAATCTTTCCCCTCTGCCTTTAATACTGAATTTAATAAAAGCTATGTCCACATCTACACAATTTTGTGCTGATTCCAAGGAACACCATGGTCAAAACTTGTGATACTGTTTAGTACAGCAACCTGTTATCTTTTAAATAACTGAAATAATTTCTATTTGAAGACACACAGGTTAAAAGGAGGAACTGCCAGGAAGAGACAGTAGAAAAGATCGGGCTGGCTCTTCCCTTTCTTTTTTACAGGGAGAGGACAGATTTTTTCCTAGAGATTTGCTAAGAACCCTGAAGCTACACATTAAAGGCTAGATTTTTAAAAGTTTTAGGCAGTTAAACATGCAGATAAATTCTACATAAGCACATTTGAAAATCCCATTGAAAGCCTATCGACAAATTCAGGTGTTTAAGTTCTTTCAATATCATGAAAGATGCCCTTATAATCATTGTTAAGCACATAAATAAATGCACAGTTGTCAGATATGTCATCAATTATGATTCCTACTGATCATAGTCAAGTCTTTAAAATAATATGTTGATAACACAAGTGCTGCTCTTTAGTGGCCTGTACTGATCCCTCTAATATCTCTGCAGACTCGAGTAAATTACACTTTTTGACTTGGTACTCAAAGTGTATAATATTCATATAAGTCACAGAGTTTTACTACATGGCAGTTCCAGTCCTCTAGCACAACAAACTCATCTACTGACACTTCTTTTATGTACCTGTAGAAAACAGACTGAAAGAAAGTACAGTGACTTGCAAAAAAATAATTTTGTTTTCTGTTTTCTGTTATGTTCTTGAACTGGAAGTATAATTCTCAATAGGATCCTCAGTCTCCTACCAGGATCTCATGGTGTTAGGATATATGCAAGGAGAAGACATGAAGCATAAACACACCAGGTTCCCAACAAGATGAGGTTTTCATGAACAGTGCTCACCTCCAGAAACCCTGTTTTTTCAAGATGAAAAACTCAAGCATCCAACTAGTAAATTCCATTCTGAAATATCTAATAGTTTTGAACTAAAAGTCAGCACTTTTCAATTCAGAATTTCCATTATGGAAGTCAGCTATTGTATTTAATAAAACTGCAGTGAGACAGCTCTATGTCCCTGTTCTCTTCTGAGGAGAGTTGGTACTTTAGAAGTCATAAGGAGGTGCTCTGCTAGCAAGGAGATAAAATTACATAGATATTCTTGTACACTGGACGTTTAACTACAATAGTATCTGTCAGTTTGCAATAAAATGAATCATGGTAAAACAACAATTAGGTTTAAAGTATCTTAAAATAACTGGATAAAAGGACTAGAAGACTTGTGTTTTTCTTGCATTCTGTTTTTCTTAAAAAAAAAAAGGTAATTTTAGTGTTGTCAACATGACTTTTGGCAGGGGAAGGGGAGAATTGACAGTAAAAAAAAGCAATTTCAGGTGAAAACAAAAGCTGTATTGTTTCAGTGCTGTCCCTCTCTGTTTTAAACTATTATTCTGTAATTACCAGCATATGCTACAGGAATGTATGCATGTGTACATTCAAGGCTCCTGTTAGTTTTTGTAGTCATTTTAAAGAACAGCAAACTCCAGTATCGACAATGAGAGCAGTGTCTCGAAAGAGACACTCTCCCCAGAAAGCACTGCCCAGATCTTGTTTAGTGCCGCATGAAGCAAAGCTGATACTGTGAGAAGAAAGAGAACAATTTCAGTTGTTCCAGTCTTGCAGAGTCCCATGCCTTTTGATCTTCTCTTTGTTCCCTCTTTGTGAAGCAGAGCTTGCACTAGCTGCAATTTATTTAGTTCACAGTTTACTTATCTCTGCTGAGCAATAACACAGCATAAAGTTTCCCTGCAACTATCGGACTATGATTTGTTTCTAAAAATGGCATCTGCGTTTCTTTCTGTTGTACAGTCTGAATGTCAGATCACCTGGTTGGTGTCTTTTCAAAGTCAACATCTGAACCTCTAATTGCAGAGTCACAGAATCACAGAATGTCGGAGATTGGAAAGGACCTCAAATCATCATGTAGTCCAATCCCCCTGCCGGAGCAGAAACACCCAGATGAGGTTACACAGGAAGATGTCCAGGCAGGTTCTACATACCTCCAGAGAAGGAGACTCCACAACCTCCCTGGCCAGCCTGTTCCAGTGTTCTGTCACCCTCACTGAGAAGTTTCTTCTCAAATTTAAGTGAAACCCCTTGTGTTCCAATTTGCACCCATTACCCCTTGTCTTACCATTGGTTGTCACCGAGAAGAGCCTGGCTCCATCCTCGTGATACTCACCCTTTATATATTTATAAAGATTAATGAGGTCACCCCTCAGTCCCCTCTTCTCCAAACTAAAGAGCCCCAGCTCCCTCAGCCTTTCCTCAAAAGGCAGGTGCTCCACTCCCTTAATCATCTTCGTGGCCCTGTGCTGGACTCTCTCCAGCAGTTCCCTGTCCTTCTTGAACTGAGGGGCCCAGAACTGGACACAATATTCCAGATGAGGTCTCACCAGGGCAGAGTAGAGGGGAAGGAGAACCTCTCTCGACCTGCTAACCGCCCCTCTTCTAATCCACCCCAGGATGCCATTGGCCTTCTTGGCCACAAGGGCACAGTGCTGGCTCATGGTCATCCTGCTGTCCCCCAGGACCCCCAGGTCCCTTTCTCCTACACTGCTCTCTTAATAGGTCATTCTCCAACCTATACTGGAACCTGAGGTTGTTCCTACCCAGATGCAAGACTCTACACTTGTCCTTGTTATATTTCATTAAATTTTTCCCTGCCCAAGTCTCCAGCCTGTCCAGGTCTCGCTGGATGGCAGCACAGCCTTCTGGTGTGTCAGCCACTCCTCCCAGCTTGGTGTCATCAGCAAACTTGCTGATAGTACATTCTATTCCCTCAAGTGTTTGTTTAGTGCCTGGAACACACTTTTCAGCTAGCCTCCGATTCATTCCCCTGCAGACGTTGTTTAGAGGCTGCGAAAGACAGTTCCACAGCATATACTACAGCTTTTAATGTGGATTATCATACAGTTTACATACCAATTAATTAAGGAGCAGGCAATTCACATAGAAACCGTTCATTACCAAAACTCCCAGTGGCGTTTTCTTTCTTATAAAAGCAGACATATATTGTTGCATTGAGCAATTTTATCATCTTTATAATTTAGTTTTCGGTTAAAAAGCTGCATATCTAAGAGAAAGAATAACACTGTGCTTGGTATATAGCTCCTGGTGAAGCAGACTCTTCTCTGTGAAGGCACTTATTCATTGTAGCATATTTGACTCCTACCAGTGCCACACCGGAGTAAGAAAAAGATTGTGATGCATTACAAACCTGGTAGTTTCCACAGCTTTGAGAAAAGGAGGAATTAATACAATCATTGGTTTATACTTTCAGAAAAGGAGCAGAAACAGACAGAGCCTCTGCTGCAAGCAATGAGCAAAGAACTGGCAGAATCAGTGTGTTTGAAAATTAACTGGGACAGACGGTTCTTTCTTTGAAGGACAGACAAAGCCGTGGAAAACATTAGTGGCACCTGATAGGGTGGACCAGATGAGCTGAGCTGTTTTTCACAGAAAGGTAACGGAAAATATTGCGCCAGCAGTCTAATATCTTAGAAAACTGCTTCAGGATGGAGAAGGTCAGTCAGTAATAGGGCCTATTTTGTCAGGTATGGCATGAAGAAAGAGGCGGACATAGCCAGCATCCACTTACAACACAGGAAGACAGACAATAATGCTTTTGCTTTTCTATGTCTATAGCCAGTCTTTCAGGAAGCTTCTCCAAAGGTTTCAAAAGCCTCATATGCTGTTCTTGAAACCAGCCATTTTCTAAGGAAGTGGAGTATCCTTCTGTAACCTATCAAATCCTGTGTTAGCTAATTTGAGCTCAAAAAAATGCAGTCGGATGTGGCTGACAATTCTGTGGCTGGTCAAAATGCTCACTTGATACAGAATTGACCATAACAGGTTTCCATCAGCCTTGGCTCAGTATATAAGTTGTTACGAAAAAAGCTTCTGAGGTGTTACTTCAGAACTGACTACAGAGAAGGTGCTACAAAATGTTGCGAGTTACTCTAACCTGCACTACAGGCAATACAGATGAGATCAGAGCATTCAGCGACCCCAAACTGCCTTAAATTCCCAGTTTCTGTGCCAAGCAAATCTTATCAGGAACATAAAACTGAACTGAACTCTGTATATAATTGTAAATACATCTATTGTTGTTTTATAACTTTAATTACATGTAATTAATCATAGCTAAGTCTCTGAGATCATAATAGAGTCAAAATCCAAACCTTTGAATGGCAACTGATAGTTTTAAATGTAACATGTAAATAAAAAGATTGTTGTATATATTCAGATGCATCCTTTCAAGTTGTATCTCCTAAAAATGGGCTGTCTCCACACATTGCTTGCATGGTCCATTTTTCAAAGCCAGGATAAAGGAGCCTCACAAAGATCAAGACATCCAGGCTTATGGCATAAACCCTAAGACAACCCAATACGTTTATCTTCATTTATGCGTATACATGTTTAGAATTTTTGCTTTGAATTTTCTTGCTAAAATTCTAGTTGTACTTTCGATCTGCAAACACCTTTGCTACCTGACTAGATCCATTTTTGATCTTGTCACAGATTTGATGCTGCGAAAAGGTAGAATTATGCAGGCGACACAGGGAGGTCAAGCAAAAAGAGAATCAGAACAACAGGGTTAGCCTCTCACGAGTCAGAGAATTCTCCATCTGGATTCTGGTGAGTACCAAAAGCACTTGGAAATTCAACAGGGGAGATGGCGAAGGACACCAATGAAATCAAAATATGTTCCTGCCAGTTCATTTTGTCTTCTAGTCATGTATCAAGGGTGAAAAGACTAATCCATTATGTTAGTCATTCGTTTAGAGGTAGGTAATAGGAAAAGATCCTCAGGGACTAGCAGACATTTTCTAGTAAATGACTTGCTGCTCTTTAGTAAGTTCAGTCCCATAGGACACACATTTCTGAAGTCTCAACACATTTTCCCAAGTGCCAAGAAACGCAATAACAAAAAAGTCCTATATAATTCCTGTCCCCAAAGCTTAAAAAGAGCAATTTAAATCCTTGCAGCCATGAAAATACAGAATATGTAAAAAGGAAGTGTTGCTAACCAAGGTACAAAAGGTTAAATGCAGATTTTATTTAAAGATACATTATATTTTAGAGGTCAGATTATAAAGAATGAAGTTTCTATTATGCCAGAAGGCCAACATTTGAGACCGTATGACCTTCTTCAGAACTGGCATTCTGCATCTTTGTGGAAAAGGCATGACGAGACCAAGTAAATAAATACTTCGCAATTATATAGTAGTAGTCACCCAAGAATGTACAATATTTAGTTGGTTTTCATTTGTAGATTTACAGTTCTGTGGGAATTTTTAAGAACTCTTTGAATGTCACGTGGGCAGCTATGAAAAGCTCAATTAGAGGTGATGATAGAAGAATACAATAGAAAGACAAAGATTTCAAATTAGTATTACTTCCTGAATTTTAGGAACCTAAAGAAATGTTACAGTCTATTCATGTACTCCATGGAATCAACTCTGCCTGTCTTGGAGGTTTAGCATTGAATCAGCCTTCTGGTTCAAAATTTTTTTGGCAATTTCAAAAAAACAAAGCAAGCAATTTTGCAAAAAATAACACAAATTAATTTTTTAAAGGGCAATAATACTTTTTGTTTTGTTTGTCTAACTGCAGTTCATAAAGATTATTTGACTCAGTTGATTCAGTTGAAAATCTGACTTCATATTAATGGATTCTTTTATTATTAGTGTCTATCAGAGCCAACCTACTCTTAGAGCAATTTGTGTAACTTCCTAGACTTTCCATAAACCTGTGTGACTTCCAGGACTAAGTATTTTTTTTGAAAAGCGTCTGTAAACATTCCAAACTATTTTCATGCATTTAAGTTAGTGAGACTGAGTATATTGTGCAAGGTTTAAGTTATTAGAACTTAATCATATAATCAGTGCTGCTACTCTGCTCTTATCTACCGCTGTTTGTAAACTCTGTACTTCCCTATGGTTTTTATATATGTTGAAATCTAGTGACTTGGACATTAACAAAAGATAACAGATCTCAGAACCTTGTCAAATTATATGCTTTTTAGCTACCTAACTAGGACAATTCCAGACTTAAAAATTTCAGCCAGCATATCCAGAAATGAAACATATAGAAAAAGCAAAAAAAGATATATCTTCATGATATTTTTTTTGTTTTCTAGTAATTTCTTAATGAATTTGTAAAATCATCATCAGCATCTATAATTCGGAGAATCATTTCCAACAAGTGCGGCTTTTATCTTTCTGTATATCACATATTTACAATTCAACTTGAACCAGCTATCGGTACATTTATAGTGAATAACGAAAGTTCTCCAGAACCACAGAGGATATACTGCATATAAATATGGGTCACATCCTTCTGCTATTCCCTGCCCAGCAGTACCTCAGATTGCATCCAGCCTAATACACCAGTGTTTTCTTTACAGAATTCAATGCTGGCAACAAAAAAGGATGGTTGTTTATTTGTTTGTTTTTTAATCCCTGGTATTACAAAGGTATTTCTTGGTCGGAATAAGTGAGTACCCTACTGTGTTTTCATGTAAATGTTTTATGCAAAGCGAGAAGGTGCTGATAAAGCATTTCTGTGCACACAGAAGGGAAAAGCACTTAAAATGTATTTCTATAGGTCTTTGAAAATGTGACATGTTGGAATTTTATGTGGGTTTCAACTATAACAAATAAGGGCAACGTATGTTAAGTTTATATTCCTTGCATCTAATTTAATCTTGAAATACATGAAGGGGTTTAATACTAATGAAACAGATAGATATACTCTAGTTTTAAGCCCAGATAAAGAACAGGCAACTATTATACCATTGTGAATGTTTCATGGCTTTTCTAGTTTGCTTGTACCATTAATTTTCCCATGTCCTTCTCTTGCAAACAAGCCAATCTGTATCATAGCTTTGTGAAGTACAACCTTTTGGACCCAACAACACTGTCCTGTTCCTGAAGCATCCAGCCTCCTGTACCTGTGGCTTTAACAAATTAGACCTTATAAAAGGCAATGCAATAAATAAATTTTCAAGATGCCTTTTATGCATTATAACTTTGATGTTCTAATAAAATCAGATCCTTCCAAAGGACACAGAACTGTCAAATCTGTATTCTCAATGAATTATTAATTTATATCTTATATGTACATGCTCAATTTCTGTTTTATTTATTAATTTATGGGTTTTGATTGGAACAAGAAGTATGATATAGGAGGATAATACTGCAAACATGTAAATATTCTTGAATAACACTTTGATTTAGAGCCAGATCTCTTTTCCTAACACGTAACACTTCCCAGACAAAGGGCTGAAAGATAGTGGTGAGCAGCCTGCACTAGCCTGCTGCTGTTGGGAAACCCAGTCTGAACTGATGGGTAAACAGAGAACTAAGAAACCCAAATGAGAGCAAAACGGTACCATGTTAGAGGTCTTCCTGTAGTTCCACATGAACCAGCAGCTTAAGCCCTCAAAGCAGAAGTTGTGTTGACTGATGTGCTGAACAGGATCTGTGCTAACTAAAGGTACAAGATGTAAATGAGATCTGTGCTACTGATCAGAACAGTTGCCTGTACAACCAGTTTGCAAAGCAAATTTTAAATAGGACTAAATTTGGCTGGGATGCATGCCGATTTCAGAGCCAAGTTATCGCAAACTCCCTCTGTCATCCCTGAAGGCAACCAGCTCCTCTAGAGGAAAAGCCTACCTGAGACCTGAATCTGGAAGTGATTTTCACTTTTCACTGATGACAGAGAAAACACGGAGAGTAGTTTCCCAAATTATAAACCTTCTAAGCATTAATTACTAAGAATCCTAAATTGAAGAAGATGGTGTTCAGAATCTAAGCTCCACTTGTATATCTTGAGTTGATTTTTAATCAAAAATAGAAGCTGTCTCCCATGAATGCATGTACCAATTCCTTTGTTACTGTAACATTTGCAAACATCCCATGTTTTTTCTTCTAGACATTTTTTGCTCCATGTTCTAGGGAAGGCAGATGTTATGCACTCTCCTTACACTGATGAATTTTAGCACAGTGCATCTATTTGCATTTGTGTACATCAGATACAAGATACTTTCTATCCCACATGTTCATTCATCTGTATCTGGCTGAACCTACTGTAAATATAGTATTGCACTTAGATCGTTTATGAGAAAGAATATTGAGTACATAAAAATCACAAGGCCATCATGGAAAAAAAAATGTGTAAGGAGCAGCAAAACCAAAAAGAATTAAAACAAAAACTTGAGGTTATTCTTGGAGGTACTGTAGAGTAGACTATTCTCTGGAGAAACATTACGGCAAATAAATATTTCATGAAAGATGCTAAAAAGATGAGGCATCATACTGCATTAAACGAATGCCATGAATAATGCTATTACCATGCCTGCTCTGCGTGAATGTCTCTCCTCTGTCTGTTCACTGGTTCAGTGCTGCCTTCTGCAGTGAACAGCTTTGCCTCAACACTTTTCTACCTAAGGCAAAGATTCAGAGACATTTTCCAAAATAAAAGACTAGAAATCCAGTTATGCATTGACCAGTTAATATCTTTATACATAGACAGGCAGCTATAAGTAGCATATGATTTATTATATCATTTAGGAACTCTTCTTTTCATCACTCTGCTGTAATTCAGCTTACTTATCATGTTTGTCAGGCAGAAGGCATCCATTGCTATTTCAAAGTTCATGAAAAACCAATGTGCATGATATCTCTGAAGCATGTACAAAGCACAAAAAGACTACATCTAAAAAAAATCAATATATCGATTCAGAATTATAGAATCATAGAGTCATAGAATCATAGAATACCAAGTTGGAAGAGACCACAAGATGATCTGGTCCAACCTTTCCTGGCACACGCACGGTCTAGACAAGCAGGCCCAGGGCCCTGTCCAGCTGAATCTTAAAACTGTCTAATATTGGGGAATCCACTATTCATCTTACATGTTCATAATGTAAGACCTCAATAATTGAATTTTTAATTGAAATGTGGATATATTCAACTTATTTGTTAATGTATTTTAAGTAAATTATAGGGACGATGCATTTTTCAGTGATCAGCCTCAAAAAACAATGGAAAATTTCTATTTATTCCAGATTTTATATAATCTATAAAATTTACTTAGAATTTAAATAAAAGTGATTCATCAAATATAGACTATATACTATATACAAATATTCGATAGTGTCTTTGGATTGCCTGGTCAACTTCAGAAAAGCTTGTGTATAATTCACCATGTGAATAATGTCATTTTCTCTTGTCCTTAGTATTAGCACTTACTGTACATGTTTTAAAGTTGGTGCAATGTCATTGATTAAAACTCAGTTTAAGGAAAATATTGGCCCATTGCATGCAACTGTACAAAACAATTCCAATGTTGTTTACTTCCTCAAACATTTTTCAGGATTCACTTCTAATTAGTAACAAATTTAATTTTCAAAGGACAGTATGATTACAAAGCTTTTATTTAAATACAAAACATGAAGGACTAATGGAGATGTAGATCCCATGTCAGCATAGATTTAAAGGAGTAAGAAAAGGAAATACCTGCTTCATTGTAACATCCACAAGGAATATTACAGCTGTATTGCAAAAGGAATAAAACTTCCTGAAGTCACAATGAAGTGATAGTTTTTTCACAGACAATGACTAGACTTAACAACTTTCCTCTAGCTATCAGATGTATGTGACAAAGAATAAAAGATTCGGCCATGGCTAAGAAAGATTTTTAAAGAATGCAGACTGCAAAGGAAAAAAAAAAAACAAAACAGGTTACTAAATATTAAGCAGCATTTGGAGGAAAAACCTTGGGATTATATAATTAGAAAAATAAGCTTAAAAGAAAACCAAATAGGACAACCATGATTAAAAAGAAAAAAAATCCAGTTATATTAAGACTTATACAGAAAGATTTAGTTTGATTTGGGCTAGAAGCATTGTATAAGATCTTGCTATAAGTAAGTTATTCTAGATATCTCTTTATAAAACAAGTAATAAAAAATTTTAGTACTCTTGTAACTGCCCTTTGTTCGTACATGTCAGAACACTTTACAACAGACATCTTGATCATTTTGGTTTTTTGACAAATGGGGGAGTAGAAGCAGAAGGGGAAGACTATCCGCAATCATAAAAATACTGTATTGATTCTCTCCAAAATCCTATCCAACTCAGTATATCCTGTGTCTGCAAGAAAAGAATAGTCAATAGAAAAAGTGTATCTTTTTCCGGTTTTCAATAATTTCAATGAAACTTGAAGGCTGGTGAAAGAGACAGGAGTAGAAATTGGGTTTCCTGAATTCATGTCCAGCCTATTAAGACAATACACAGTTTAGAAAGGAAGGAGCTAAATGAGATTTATTCCAGGTCAGGTAAGAAAACACTTTTAAAGAAGGCATAAACGGATTCTTTCCTGAAGTAGAATATCCAGACTGTAAGCTCTTACACTATCAAAATGTTTTGACAATGTACTGATTTAAAAGAAATCTGTAGAACAGCTCTTACATTTACTTTTTTTTTCAATAGCCCTCTTACATATTTGGATTTTAGCATTCACTTTTAAGAATTAGCAATCATTTAGAATTCTAATTTCCCAAGCTACTGCATGAAGCAAAATTCATTGTTGTTAACTTTGGAAGGGAATAAGGTTTTTGTCAATGTCTCATCAAGTGCAGTTGCCTGCTGTAAGTTCGGACTGAGTGATAAATGTAAGAGGACATGGAAGAGCGCAGTCTTTAGAAGTTTGACATAAAGAATAAGAAATACACTCTATGTTGAACAGATTTTAAGTAAAGAATACACAATTTCTCCTTGTATACAGAAAAACAAGGGTTTTCCCTTAGGTAATTGAATGATCTGGACTAACGTTTCCCAAATGCATCCTATATCTTTAAAAAAGTCATAGCTCAACTCAGGGTTTGTTCTGACTCATGATATGTTTGCAAATGATACTGAGCACTTCTGATCAAAATTTGGGACCATAAGTAGACAAAAACAGTGCCTTGTTTTCCTTTTATGAGGAAACACTTAAAATAGCCACATTCAAGCAATAGCCATGCCCATGTATGCATAGCGGTCTCCATCTTGAAAATGTGTGCAAGTCCCATGGATTCTTGGGGGCAGTGAGGTTCTGACTGTAGCTGTGCTGCCAGCACCCTGAAGAACAGTTTGCTGGGATGAGACCTGGTGACATGGAGCTGATGACTTCCAAGCCATTCCTTGCTGGGCAACTCTCCATGGTCTTTAGCTGAAGCACAAGAACCACATTTAGGCTCCAAGCTGATTAGATATTAGTGCATTTCTGCACCTGAACTAATAAGTCTTGACCCCCTGACAGGGTCCCTGGTGCAGGTACAGCCTCCCACTACTGCTGTTGGAGTAGCTGATTTTGCTGCATATGGATAACAGAATGAGTCCCCAAACAAAACTTATTTTTGGAAAAGCAACATATACAGTTTATGGCATCCAATCATGGAACTGAAACAATAAAAGCGGAACAATGTGACTCAGGTGACTCATTACAACAGCTTGAGTATAAGGTCACACATAATGAATACTCTGAATTTCTGAGTAACCCACTGGCTCAGTGTGGCTCATGCAGAATTTTTCATTGAAGAAATATAAACAGTGTGAGAGCTTTTTATGTACAGGGCAAATAAAGCAAGCCAAGCATTGCCTAATACATTATTTATTTTGAATTATTTGGCTTCTCTAGCACTAAACATTTGTAAGCAAGAAAAGAACTCAGTAATGACTTGACAGAAGAAAAAAATATTCTGCACATGGTGGAAAAAAAGTCAAACACCCTCCTCCTTATTTTGATTCATAAGGAATCTTGAAAAGGCCTCTAAGAAAAAGCTTGAATTCAAATAGAGTACAATGGTTCTATAACACACAGTAAGAAATTAGCAGTTACTGCAGCAACGGTCAAGTCCATGATGAGTTTTGTAGGTCTGGCAGCACCATGTTAAAGCTGCAGAGAGGATACACACATTTGGTCAGTTTCTTCCTACTCAGCCTTGGGTTCCAGAATCTGACTTCTCAAAACTGAAAATTTAAATGTAAACCTTTTATTCTTTGAGACACACATTAAATGTGTGGCTACAATGCAAATCCACAGATGAGGTCTGCAAAGAGTAAAATACCATTACTCTTCGCAGCATGAAAAATGCTCATCTAGACAAAAGAATGAGCCCAAATTTTGTATTTATTGCTTTACTTCCATATTGTTGTAGTATGTGGATAGCTGAGGCTTAGCATCCACTTTCCACAACAAACCATCATTTTATATTTACTCTCTCACGATGTTATGTAACACTATAGGAAAAAATTTACAACATTTATGAGGAATACTGATATTTTCATCATACGTTTATTCTGACTTTGGACTAAATATGAGCACTTCAAAGAAGTTTAAACCTCCAGACTCTCATTTTTTTGACCTTCAACAAAAATTGCAGAAAACGTTTAAAGAAACTCTTAGCTGAAATGCAGTCACATCCTCACCAGTTTTCTCTAACCTAAATAGGTACTTCAATATGTCCTTAAAAGTACATGCAGTCGTGGAAGAGTTGACTTTGCCATTGTTATTCTGTAGTTATTCTGCAGTTTTTCTGAGATTCCTGAGTAGTTCCCTTGAAGGAAAAATCAGGCCCATGACTCTAGAATAACATTTTAGGAAAATAATTAGGGATTTAGAAATACAGCTAAGAAAAGACAAATTTTCCTTTGGATTAAAAATAGGTTGCAGAGAAAACCCACTGATAGAAAACTGGGTTTAAAAAAAATGACACGCTCTTTACTTTTGTGTCTCTCTGGGGCAGAAGAATGAAGGATTTACCTTTTACTTCTTTCCTACTCAACGTGACTCCCAGAAGCCTCGAAGAAAATTTCCCCAACTGCAACTTGTGCTGAAAGGAAGTCATGCACCTACAAACACAGCTGACTAAATATAATCCAGCTGCTCAGATTTATCTAGAATGGTTTATATTCAAAATCTAAAAAAACCTAATTTCAGTGTAGTTTTCAAATATTTTTTTGTCATAGTTAGACTTTATACCATTAAGTTATAAAATAATTGTTCCAAACATGGAAGTTCCTTTGAGATGATAGAAATGAGATAGTGATTTCCATGCTATTTTATAATTTGGCCTAGCAAAATCTTTATAGTACAGCTGGAACATTAAACTTGGAGCTTCACATTTTCTACTACAGGCAATTCTCAGGAAGAGAGAGACAATCAGGAAATAAAAATAAGCATGCTAGCTAAAGGGTTGTTTATCCTATTGATTTTCTATTTAATCCCATAAAATGCCTCCCTCCCAACACTAGCAGCCTCTCAAAAGAAATCTCAAAGTGATATTATCTAGTCTAAGGGTGCTTGGGCACAGGGCAGCGATAACTCCAAAGGTTAAAATTTGAGGAAATGTTAGTAATGTTGCTGCCTATCACAGCTGAAACATTTAAAACTAAAAGATCAACAAAGCAGGGATGTAACAAATGGGCCGGGAAAAGACACGAGGAAAAGAAATACATACAATTTTTTAAATGAGTAGAATTGCTTGTGAAAGTTTAATTAAGTTACAGAGAAAAGGTGTCATGGGTATGTATTGATTTCTAATAAAAGTTTTCACAGAAAGAGATTATCTAACATTCTCCAGCTTGACATTTATGGTATTAAGAAAAATTTCAAAGATCTCCTCAGGACAGAACTAGCGTTTTATAGTCATCTTCCCTACAACAGTCAAAAGTCAACACACCTTCCAAGTTCTTCTCTTCCTTGTCAGTGATTTGTCCTCTGGGGTAAAAAATGAAATCACTGAATATATAGGGTAAAACGCTTAAAAAAACCCCAAAAAACCAAAGGGCAATATGATAACTAAAAGAAAAGGAGTCTTTAATAATTGCTTGGATCTCTGAGTTCACTGTTTGGAGAACTGACTCTAGCACAATGGAACAGCCTTTAGGACACAAGCTGTAGAGCACAGCCCTATGGAGCATGTGGCTTTGCCTGCGAGCAGCGCTGGGACAGCGAGAGCAATGACACGCGGTGCTGTGTCGAGGTAGGATGCGCAACTGCGCCAGGTTCTTGTTCTCTGTACTGGGACATTTAGTGGGTTATCAGCACTTCAGCCAAATAGGATTTGAGAAGATGTAGACAAATATTTATTGTATCCAGATTCTGGATATAATAGTGAAATGAGTATACTACCATTGAAGTAAGTGTCGGGAAAAGGTGGATGTTTTTTGTAATGGGATGAATGTGCGTTACATTAGATCCTGCAAGTTTGTAAGCCAGGTAAAAGGCTGGTTTTGCAACAAGGTTTTTTAAGACCCTTCAAAGTCAGAGTTTGAAGACGTGTTATGGGGGGTGACTATGACGTGGGAGCAATGCACGCGATGGTACCCAAGGGAGTAAGGAATAGCAAGTGTTTTGTTTTGTAGGACCCATAGAAAATGGACACAGGTTATAAATGCAGATGCAAACTTCAAGGCTTCAGAACAGAAACAATAAGAGTTTAGTTACAAAATTCATCTTCCTGAGAAGATATCTCTAGTATTCATTATATATGCAAGTATAACAAACTAATAGCTATAAGAATTCTTGTACTGTATTTGAATTGAAGTATGTCAAATTGATATGTTAACTCTTGCTGCATAGGTGTTAACTTTTATAACTTTTAGCTAACAGATTCAAAAAAAAAAATCTCATTAAAGAATAAATATTAGGCTGGTTGGTCTTTATCTTTACATAATAGTCAGTAGTGTAATTGCATGAGAATACATTCACGAGCTGCTGATATTACTGGCACATATCCATATACAAGGTGAAATTGCCCTAGGGAAAATAAGTTTGGCTTTTTACCCAGAAGATGAAAAGGACCAGAGTCAGTGGGAATCAATACATTCAGGGATTTGATATCAGGGAAACTGCAAATCTCCTCCGAGTGGAAATGTACTGAGGGCAACTTTCCTGCTCTGTGCAAACGAAATCTAAAATACATCTGCTTTTGATACCTAAGCTTATGAAGGTTGTATCCAAAATTAATCTCGAAACAGTGAGAGAGTAAAGAGAGGGAAAAAACAAAACAAAACAAAACACTTTCATTCTCTTCCTTCATGTGCAGTCAAATTGTTTTCACCAGCAGTTCTCTTAGTCATGTCGGTGGGCACTGAGCACACCAGCTGGTACAACACAGCTTCAGAGATCCTTCTCTAGTGAGGGTGGGAAAGTGTGTTCACTCTGCAGCAGTGGTACTGAAATATAATACACCAGAAAAGCTACATCTCATTCTGAGTCGTTCCAGCAAGTGGAATCTGAAAACAACATATGGGGCTGAATATCTAAGACAGCCATTTAGTAGCTGCTACAGTACTGAGCAGTTCATGATTGATATTCTTCCTCTAATTTAACATGACATAAGGTATATTTTTTCAAGTGTGAGGCAAATAAAAACTTCTTATTTTAAGTAACAGATATATTAAAAATCCCGATGGTTAGAGAACTGAATATTATGCTTTTCTCAGTGTCTCTTATTATTTTTCTTGGCTTATATTGATCCCTCGAGATCTCTCTGTTATCTCATGAAATACTGAATCTTTCAACCAGGCTAAAAACGTTAAATTCCTGCATGTTAAAAATATTAAATTCCTGTAATTCCTGAATTTCTTTATCCCTTCAATGAGTTCCCTAAATTTGCTCAGTGTATAGGAAGTCAGGCAGTTTCCCTCACAATTGCTCGTTATCATAAAAAAATATGCCTCCTTTGGACTACAGAATAATCGCTTGCCTTTTCTGCTTTTCTGTGGGGTAAAATATTCCTTTAGGAGACCTTCAAAAGATTTTGTTTCTTAAAAGACAAGATATTTTTTTCTTCAGGCATAAACCAAGTTTAAATTTGGAGGAAGTAAAGAAACAATACCTTGATGGCATAGTACATAGTTAATATACAATTATCTATTCTAAATTGATATATGCCAAAATATTCAGTGCAGCAAGCAGCTGAGACATGAGTCCTAAAATGAAAAAATAGGACAGTATTGAGATCATTGAAAAGTACATAAAATGAAATTAAAAAATGACAAATCCCAAGCCAACAGGCATGTGGTTTGAACTAATTGTACTTAAAGGGACCATCAGCCAGATCTTGACAATTCTATTGATTGAAAATACTAAATTAAATGCTGCATGCAAATCTGTCTGGAAACCACTCGGATCTCCGCAAGGCTGTCAGACTGCTGCCAGCAATAAAAATGGAAAACAACCTCATCCAATAGGGTTTTAAAAAGAAATGAAAATACATCTTTTTCAGAATAAGAGAGGACTGAGTAATCTACAATTAGTCCACGTTTTGGTATTTTTTCCCCTTAGGGCAATTCTTGGTTAGTGTGTGTTCAACAGTATTCTCAATAAAATCAGGTTTTATTTATGTAGAGAGCTGAAAGCAGATGAGCCTCTCAGGCTACAGTGGATGCTGAGTTAACAGCAGCAGCAAGTTCTGATCAATTATTTTTCCAGCATCAGATGAAAACTGATGATTTTTTCAGAACAGTGTTATTTAAAGACTTCTATTTGCTGGAAAGTTTCTGTAACGTGAAGATCTACAGCTGTAACTTTCATTTAGCTATCTGAAAATTTTATATGATCTGGATAGACAGGTTGCTCATTTTGCTTTCCCAGACCAGCTGTTTTCCCATGACATGTGTAGGAGGTACACTGAATGTTGCTTCAGATGTGAACAGCAGAGTATAAGCAGATTTTACTTTTAAAAACCCACTTATTTATGAACCTTGATAGCAGGCAATGTAGTTTTCAAGATTTTAATGATTTCACTAAGTAACCATTGGCTCACAAAACAGATGGCGGTATTACTGCCCACCAGATTTAAAAATATCCCAAGAGAATTTAAAATCCACAGCAAGTCTTCTTTAATTAATCCAGTAACTAAAGATTGTACTCTGGGTGTTAATTAACAGCCTCACTTTTGAATTAGTTGAGAGACAGAGAAAGAGAGGAGAAAAATGTAAGTTGGTTATTTCTTTTTTTTTCCTGTTGTTAATAAGTAACTTAGCATGAAGAGTCCCAAAAGAAACCTGTGGATTTCTTTTCATCTTCTTATCCTGCTAAGAATTATAATTAATAATGAGCTCTATAAATCCCCACCATTACTTTCTATTGCAAATTTTGTAGGCATTAAGCAAAGATTTAGGTCTAACATAGACATAGTAAGCCTATCAGAAACTACAAATTTAAAGGTATATTCCGACAAATATTTCTCGCAAAATGCTTAAGGAACAACTTTTCCTGGATTATTATATTGACTGAACCGCATCCATTCCTAATTCATATGGCATAAATGAGACCAGTATTTGGCTCATTGGTTTTATTCGATTGTAAATTGATTATTAAATATAAATAGCATGTTATTCATCTTTATACTAGTAAATGGCTTCTATAATAGACAATACTTTATTCAAAATATTCTTATAAGCAGATAAAACTTGCTCTTTTCTTCTGCTAAATTAATATCCAAGCTTGTGTTGGAAAAGATAGTGCCAGCTCTACGGTGGTCCATCAGTGTTTCAAAGACTTCACTGAAGTCCAAGGGAAAACCCACTGTTCTCATGATAAGCTTTGAGTTTTGGATCAGCCTTATGAAGCAACTTGAAGGCTTAAAACATTATCATCACACTATGTTAGTTTCACTATTTTTAATCTAATGAGAGATGAATAGACCCCAGGTAGGGGGGGGAAAAAAAAAAAAAAGTGGATTTGTTCAAAATGTTGTATTTATAATGATTACATAAAGTGCTGTTCAATGAAAAACACTGCACTCTTCCAGAAATGCATTCAGTGTTGATGGCTATCCACAGTCTGAGCAGAGAGTGTCCTGCTGAGCGTGCTCCCCATGTACCACATGGGCTAACAAGAACTGAAAGAGATCATGAAAGATACAGAGGCTTACAGACACAGCCAGCTCTGAAATGCTTTCGTAATTCTCGTTGGAATTTTGGATGCCTTTAACATGTTTGAAGAAATCTGTAGAAGATGGCTCTTCATTTAGTTTTGATACCTCAAGAAATAATAGGTTTCAGTTCAGTGCATTATCTGCATCCTTTGTCAGACTTTAACACCAGGTTTATTTTAACAGATTCTAGATGGACAGTATGAACTGTCTTCCTTAGCTGGATCAAATTCCATTACACTTAACATAAGACACATTCATCTTTACCTAAAGAGCTAGAAAAATCACAACTCTAAAATTAAGGTGTGAAGTAAAAAGATACTTGAACACCAGCAAGCAGAGTGGGAAAGGAAGCTCCATGTTATTATTTGGTTTTGTGGTTTTTTTCACCTTAGAGTCATGCTGAGTATAAGTAAAAACACTTCTAAAGTTTTTGCAATGAGAAGTTAACATTGCATGGCTCTAAGTACTGAACTTGAAAAAAATCTTGATTTATACCTTACACAAACAGGCTACAAGATTAAATGTTTAAGTCACTGTATTAAACAGAGCTGAGATTATAAGGAAACAGCACCAAGAGGTATCCAAGAAGCATCTACAACCTAGTGAGACTGCATAAGAAGAAAGGGTGGAGAGGATGGAGATTTCCTGCTGCAGTACGCTTTGGAGTCTGAGACAGGTATTCAAAGCCTATCTATGCAAATGGATGCAATATTTAGTACAGTAGTCATAGCCAAAGTCAGTGCTATTGAATATGAAGAGATACTGATCACATAAACTCATATTTTATATTAAAAAACCCCTTTTTTCTTTTAAAAAAATCTCATAATGCTGTACAGATCCAGATTCTAAAATTATATTTTTCTAAATTCTCAAATGAATGTTTTTATTCTAATTATACATGCATTTGGGGAAAACAAAAAACAAAACAAAACCAAAAAACCTGAGTACAAACAATTATCCAAATTCTGAAATATATGGCATAAAGTAACTTTCTACCTGCTTTTACAGCCTTCTAATATTTCAGAATTTACAAATCCAAAAGATTTGGGTAAATATATAAGCATGTGGGAGGCTACCTGAAAAATGAATAGCTTTCTTTGAAGCTTAATAAATCGCAGTTAACTCTGTTGGAAGGCAATTGTAGGAAATGGGACTGGAAGGTTCCTCAGGAGACTGCCTCATCCACCTGCCCACTGCAAAACTTGCTAACTCCAATTTTTGCCTCCCTCCAGGTTAGTTCAACAAGTGAATTCATTTCAACAGGTGTAGGCCTTTTAATCCGTTTCTTTTGCCCAAGTATTGAAAATGGTAAGAACACTGGCAGACAGAATACTTTCCGCTTCTACATGGATAGCTTCAAAAATTTGTCCAGATTCTCAAGAGTTCTGACTTCTTTCCCCCTATGCAGCTGCAAGATGAGACAGGTTACAACATACCGGTTTTAGGTAGGACTAGGAGAGGGCTAATTTAGCAATTTGAGTGGATTTAAACTTTCCAAGAACAAATCAGCGTTATAATCTAGGCAGTCACACCTTGAGTGGTCAAGCACCAAATCCAATCTTGGCTATTCTCCTAGGATCTGTGCAGGGGAAAAAAAAAATAAGGAAGAAAAGGTAGATTGCCTCTGTACACAACTTCACAGATTTTTGCATGGCTGTGAAAAATGCATCTCCCTGTCTGATATGTTTTAAAGCTCTTAGTAAGACTATAATGTGCTTTTGTTCTTCTCAAATGATTCCTAATCCACTTCTGGAAAGCAAAGATAATCAATCTACTTTGCTCACCCAGCAACAAGAGACAGCACTCTTTAGTCACCGCATGTGTCTTCTCCAGAGACTCTGAGCTGACTGTCTTCATTATTGGGGTCCCCTGAAGTCAGTGACCTACGATAATTTACACCAGCTGAGTATTGTCCTTTTATTTTATATTATAATACAGCAGTGAACCAGGGGTCAGTCCAACTGTGCTGGGTGGATAAGTATGTAGAAGGAAACATGACTGGATATACATGTTCTTGGTTAATGAAGAACCATTACGTGCTTACCGCATAAATGGGAATATGTGAAAGGGAACAATATGACAGACAGAAGGGAGAAGATAGGAACTTGTTATTGACTACTAAACAGTGAAATTCAGCTATTTGCAAAGCTTTTCTCTAACAATGCCCATTTAGATATTTAACTCCAGGATACTAATCCCACAAAGTCCGGCAATATCATTATTGCAGTATATAGTCCAAGCATGTGCTTCTAAGAATTGTATAACTTCACTCTAGGGGCTCGAGAAACTCACCAAAACAGCAAGAGCAGATAATTATCCAAGACTGTGCACGAAAAGAGTTTCTTGTGATGATTAGCTAGTAGGAATGATAACCAGGGCAATCATATGACAGAAAGTACTGATCAGATCATTGCAGGCCTGCACAAAAGAAAAAAAACATCACTGCTGATTGAACAGCAGAAGTAGCAAACAATAGAGATGATTAAACGGATGGTGGTAGACATGCGGCTGCAGGAATAGCAACTCACACATCAGAATCTTTGACTAGCAGAAGCTGTGAAAGTAAAAATAGATGCTAAAGAGCAGCTGATAAGAAATCAGAAAGAGGAATTTGGTAGATAAATAGAGTGTGATCAGGGCACACTGAAATTAAACATGAGAAAGGCAAGAAAGGAGAGAAAGATAGATATTCAGATATTTGGAACAATCTCAATATAAAGTATTAACTACAAGATATATGAAATACATAATTACACAACCAGAAGATCTGTGGAAAAATAACTGATCCCACAGCTACTGAGCTAGACAATATGATTAGACCATGGAAAGGATAACTTTGCAAAAACAGCTGATGAGACAGCTGGAACTTAGAAACAGGAGGCCATGCAGCTGCTTGCTTCGACAATAAGACAGGAAGAACTCAGCAAGCATAACTATGGGGCAGCTGCAGTATTAGGCAACATCAAAATTAGGCAGCAAGAAATGATATGAGAGCCCCAGGACCAGGCAATACAAATAGAAAATAGCATATCATAAACAGAACGGAGAAGCAAGGAAATGATTATGAAAACAACAGGACCTGACAGCAGCAGGGCTGAGCAGTGTGGGACCAGACAGTGAGAGCTGCTGAGTGGACAGGGCTGGGCTCAGGCAGCATATGCAGCACATCAGGCAGGAGAAGGATCCAAAACCAGGAACAGTTCTTTGGCAAGAAGCATAGTAATCCAACAGAAGCAGTTCATCAGATTTGACAAGATGAGCGGAGTCTCCTGCTCTGAAAATGGCCTGGAAGTGCACGCCACTATGGAACAGAGCAAGCACCACCGTTTAGAGCCAAGCAGCACTGACCAGAACCGCATCTGGGTCTCTGTCACGGTACAGGGTCCCTTCCTCCTGCAGGTTAACGGGAATGCTGGGGGCGCCTACACTGTGATGTGGTGACTATAGTCCTGTACCAAGGCAAGGTCTCTGTCATTTTCTCTCACTGCTGTTTCGAGCTCCACTGGTTTGAGAGGACTTTGGGTAATGGTTAAACCCAGCAGCCTCTTTTTCTCTGTACAAAGCACTAGAAATTGTCTTTTGTATCTTCTTCCTGCAGTCGGTGAAGTTCTGTTTTAAGCTGCAGCATAGTCGAACCTCCAGTAAAATATTAGCAAGGAATTGAGGGAACAGAGCAGATTATAGGTCAGTGTCTTCAGATATCATCTGGCCTACTGCACTAGCACAGCGTGTGACATTGAAAAAGAAACAGCACCAATGCATCATTGATCCCTTAAGCGTACATGACTGCTATTAATTTCATCTTTCACCAGTTTATTCTCCCTGTCCTCTTGCTAATTTCTGATGACTGCTGCTGTTTCTATAAATCATTGGAATGCCAGGAAACATTACAAAAATCATGGAAAAGTGAAACAGCATTTTTCATTCTCTCTTCCACTCTCTCTCCTTCCTCCACAAAAATCATAGAGTTATACCTGTATGGAGGATTTCTCAGTCCTTTTTATTTAATATTTGAAGGCCTGTGACAACATAACTAATTTAATCCTGCAAGAGAGTGGTTAGCAAAATTTACAGAGCAGTTCTTTCACCAAAAGCTGGTATAGCTACCACTATTGCTGCAGCTCACCACTGTTTATCTGTTGCAGACACGAACAGAAAGATATTAAAACCAGCACTGATCTTATACTAGCTAGATTGACCTTTAACATTGCTGGAGTTCCTGGTGTCATTTTTTTTTTCTTTTCAGTGAATTTGATGTGTTTCTTGATCATCCCTCAATGATTTAAAATCACATTAACCCATCATATCTGCTCACAAAACCTTATAACTGATTTTGTCTGCTCTTGTTTTCTGTCTCACATATTTTTTTTCTTTGAAAGATTCTCCCCTCCTCCAGAACAAGTCCTCTGTGCCAGATCAGCAGACAAAAGTCCATGGGATCAACTGCACTACATTTTTCATGAGGTTTCTCAGCCGTCGGCCTCTTAGTCCTCTTGACAATTAAAGCATTAATTTGCATGATAGACTGGGAGTCTTCCCTGGCTTCTCCTCTTGCCCCAACAATAAACACAGAAGTGAGTCTGTGAGACCATCTTCTTTCATGTATCTACATACCTTGAATGGGAAATAACTCAGGGTCTCACTGAGGTCCTGACCCTCTCTCATCAGCTGTTCTCACCTGATAGCTCTGTGCTGAACACAACTCTGCTGTTACCCTGGGCTGTCGGAGGCTGCCTAAGCTTACAGGCAAAAAGCCTGGGAGCAGCTTTTAGTCACACTGATAACCTGCCCCCTTTGCTGTGGGACTGCAGAATACGAAACAGCAGGGCCGCTAGTTCTCAAATGTCTCCCCGTATCTGCCTCTGTGACACAAGCATATTTGATCTCTGCCTTCCCTTGTTCTGCACTGAAATAATTCAAGGCTTGTCTATGCTAACCAAGCACACTTACACCTTGATCACATTTCCCATTCCCCCCATCCCAAAATTACACAGCACTTGACCAGGTATCCTGACCATGTAACCTCTCACACGGGTTTGAGGGGGGTACCGAGGCCAACCATGCTGGCAGCAGTAGCACTGTTTGGCCATAAATTCTCTTGGTACTGGAAGAAGACATGTAATTACAGTCTGAGCTAGAGGAATGGCTTTTTGTCTGAACTACGTGGTTCTACGTGCCATCTAGGTCCTCGGGCACACAATGCAGATCTCTAAAGTTGCTCTTCTTTGTCTGAAATAAACTTTACACCTTGGATCAGATGTGTGGGAGGAATGTAAATTTTAGTGCTGTTTCTTTAGTTAGAATTATGTCTGCTGTGTGGCAAGTCACCAGCTGCAGCATGTTATCACTTTTTCAACTCCCTTTACAGACCAGCCTGACTACATGGTCTGCAATGTTGGATTTGGGCAGGCAAGAAGCTCCATAAATGTGAGAAAGCACTGCTGAGTGTGTGACAGAAGCTAGTGTATGGTTTCTGATCTGAGAGACTTGCTGTCGCATGTTTAAGGCCAGCTCTGCAGTATAAAGCTATACTGTGAGTATGGAAGTACTGTGGGGAGAAAAGAAGTTTATAGAATGTACTGAAAATTTGTGGCGCTAAAGCAATTTATTCTGCCATCATTATTGCAAATAAAGTAGGTGCTTGAATCCATCAAGTCTGGGTTCTTACTAACCTGTAGGTCACTATACCCTCTGCTGCTTTAATAATGTCTAAAGTACATTAAGGATAACTGTAACATCCTGGATATAGGATATTCTCTGAGAAAGATTTTAATCCATGTTCCCTATAGACACAGAAGAAGGAAGTGAATCCAAATATTGCCTCCTGATGAAGGCTATGGAGAGGAAGACTCTCTCTCCAAAGCTCCCTTTTCAAGTCTTATTTAAAAGACAACAGTGGGGTTTGATGTGTTTAGAAAAAAAGGTGAAGTTAAGGCCAACACTTGTCACTTGTAAGGTCGTTTCACAGCCTCTCCCCAATCACACTCACCAGCCCCCAAAATTCAGAATGGCAGAGCAGATCAAACCAAAAAAGCAATTTCTCCTTGCAGCTCAGAGTAAAGCACAGATCACAGGGTGAGGAATCGATTTCAGCTGTACCTTGGAACCCAGCCTTTCCCTGCGGCTGGCTGTGATGGGAACTGGAAGAGCCAGAGCCTTGATGGGGAGCTAACAAAACCTCCTCCTTGTAATCAGCTCCCCAAAACACTTCAAACTCTTCTCCATGTTGGTTTTAGGCAGTGCCCCAATCAATTTGTTCGAGTTTGGGCTTAGCAGTCAAGGGCACGTATCACATATCTCCCACCTAACGTGTAGGGAAACAGGAATGGGCACATGAAGCCAGGATTTAGCCCTGCTGCAAAACTCAGAGTCACAGTGTCCAGGGCCCCTTTTTCAGTTTGTGCCGAAATTTCTCTTCAAAAACAGCCCTTCTTTGTGCAAGTGGTCTTATTTATGCAGGTAGTTTATCTTGTCCTTACTTCTTACACATTTTAGCATGTAATTTATCTAATTACTAATCATTTCCAAATATGCAAACAATCCATATAGCAAAATAGTTGTCCATTTCCAGTTTTACTAAAGCATCTGCCAGTTGCGCAGCAACCCCAAGGTCATAGCCCTCAGCAATCGGTTTCCCAAATACTTAAAAGTACTTCTGGAAAAATAAGATGATTTGCTCTATGTGTGTTACCGTCAGGGAGCTGCAGAGAGGGAGTTTTTCTACACTCCGGTCAGTCGGATGGGGCTGCAGGCTCTGCTGGCTCCAGCTCGGGGCTCAGGGCGCAACCCTGCCCCGATCCCAGCAGCACCGGCACCGGGAATCGCACCGGGAATCGCACCGGGAATCGCACCGCGCTGCAGCATCACAGCTCACACGGGCAGCTCGGCAGGACCCATCGGCAACGCATCGGAGCAGCTGATCTCTGTACACAGGCTCTTTTCTGTCTTCACTTTCTACAGCATAATTTGGCTATTAAAAAAGCATCTTAAAAACATATGCTGCCTGCTGATACTGCAAAATGTCCCTTCTAAAATACCAGCAAAATTAGGGAACTTAGCAGTGATCCATTTCCATGACTTGTGAAGTTAAAATCTTAAATCTTCTTTAATTTTACTGCCACTAATGCAGCCTTCACATTGTATTTAACAAATGAACTCTGTGTACATAAAGAATAAAGCTATTTTCTCCTAAACAACTAGATTTTGGTTTCCAAGTTAATAGGTAATTGCAAACAGCAGCTGCCTAGATACTGTCCTTTATAGCATGAATAGAACCATCAGCATAGTGAATCTAGGGGGAGAAAGAGCATTTATTTCAATTGTGTACTGCCTTGTAGCTCTTCGGAGAAGAAAAAATCCTTTTGCAGTATGTAACTGTGAAGTAGCTATTTAACAAAAAAAAAAAAGGTATCATTTTCTACAACTGAAGGAAAAAAGGAAGAAAAATAACAGCTATGATAATAGGATGTGATGTATTATAAATTCCAGGAAGAATCAGCTTCTCAAAAAAGGAGAAAATGCTTGTGTTACAAAAGGTCTTAATTCCACAGAAAAAGCAAAGATGCCTTTGGAAATACGTAGACCATGACATTTTCTTAAAAATAAACTTTTATGTGTTCTGAACTTTATTTGTTTTTGCGGCACGCTTTTATTGTTCACAACATTCTAATCTTCAACAAAAGCTTGCATTTTATTGATTGAGACCGCAGGTCTTGCTTCCCATTCTGAATTTGTCAGAGTCAGGTATTGATGTAGCTACATTAGTGAAAACCCCAAGGAAAAGCCAACATTTATATTTGTGGAGCTTACACTCAACCGAAGCTGAGGTCAGTTCTGTTGGTACAAACTCAAATCATCCCTCTCTACACTTGCATTTGTCCTGATACAGCCGCCTATTGATTGGTCATTGTTCCTTAAACTGGGACAAAGTCACAACGTACATGTCCTAGGTTACTGTAGGAAAAACATGGGAATACACTTATCACCAGAGAGAAGAGTAAATGGGGTTTCATATCTGTAGTATAAAACAGCTATTAAATGCTTCATCCATATCTCTTTCTATTTGTCAACAAATGTATGCAGGTAAAAACACTTCAGAAGATTTATCCTCACTAAGCAACAAAGACTCCTGCATTTTTCTGTAGATAATCAATTCTGAAGTTACATAAAAGTTCAGCCTCAGTAGCAGTTGAATAGCTATTCCTGATTTGCACAGGGGTAAATCAGAGAGCGACCAGTTCCAAGTCATTGCCAATTCTAAGGTTTTGCCAGTTTTAAGCTATTGATTTCATCTTTGTTCGTACTATAATCATTGGGAAGAAGAGTAAACGCTTTGAAAAGATGTCAGCAGTGATGTAATGCATAAATGGAAAAGACTGTTTTTCACAGCAGTCCTTTTCATCTGCAGAACTTTTTAGAACAATTTCAAAGGACTTTCTTATTAACCACCCATGTCATTTATATTAAAATATTGTTGTTTTAGAGGTCCATAGTATTCCTGTGATAAACAGATGGGCCTTCCATGAAGTCAGCATTCACACCGTTCGTGTGAATTTCACATTTCTGTACCAGTGGTTGAAACTGTTTTTAAAATTCAGTTTGACCTCTGTGGGATTACAAACTCACATATTCAGAACCTAATTTAATATTGTTGCTGAAAGGTATTTATGTAATTTTTGGTATCTCCTACATATAAAGAAACTATTTGTGGAATACATTTAATACAATTCATACCCCTGACATTCAGAATTATTATACTTCTTATTCTAGCACTTCTAAACATTTTCTCATAGATCTTAATAACTAAAACCACTTAGCCTAGGAAAGAAGTTGTATCGGTCTTTAATGCAGAGATTGTTGCATTAACTGTGTATGACATATCAGATCAGGATACATAAATTTATTGGATGTTAGTAACTCATACCTTAGCTGATGGAAAGTTCAGAGTATTACCATATAAAAGAGGCTTGCCCACAACATTTACAGAAAAGGATAAAGAAACTCATCTTCAAGCTGCTGTGTGCCCTCATTATACTTGTTAAAATAATAACATTTATCATCTGAACATTTTTCCCTCTAAAAGGAAAAAAAAAATTGTAATTAACTTACACGAAATAAAATCTGTATAAATTAATTAAATGAAAAGAGAAATTAATTTGAAGGGAAAGATCAATCAGGAAGAAACTTTATTAAATACAGTAGAACCATTAATATTCATTTCACTGAAATGAATACAATTAGAAATGGTTAGCAAGCAAGATGGCAGAAATCTGTTCTCTCTGCACAATGGAATTGTTCCATGATACTCTCCGCAAAACATGGCTTCATACATTTCCTTCCAAATAGCCTTCTGATAGCAACAGATTTTAGTTTCAAAATTGAGTGCTAGTAGTTCTTCAGACAAGAGACTCAAATTTCAGCCTGAGTTTTATCTCAAGAAAATGGTTCTATACGAGATTCGAGTAAAACGTGTACAGCTATCATTAACAGCCCTGCACAAAGTGTTCTGCTTTACAGACCGCTCCGTGATAGCCAGTCCCCCTGAGTAAACATTTCCTAATTTAAGCAAGACAGGAGCAAGCAGAGACTGAGTTCTGTGATAATATTCAATCTCCACTCCCAAATGTAACATCGCTGGTATAAATCTGTATGAAATGACTCTGATAGCTCTGCTACCATAAAGGCAGTGATCAGGAATTTAGTCATCACAGAAAACAAAAGGTACAACCCACAGGTCTACAGAAACACCACCAGTTATGTCCAGTTCCATCAGTTATAAAACATGGTCTAAATTCTCTTTCAATGTATACCCACAAAATACTTCGTCTAATTGTAGTAAATTACATACACTTAAATGAACTATTTGGTAAATCTATGTTTTCCTAAACCATACACACAGGGAATAGAATGGTAGTATTTAAAATCCTACCATGGCTATGAGGTCAACAAATAATAAGGTTTAACAGAATTCTCCCATATTTTTTCCTGAGTAAAGAAATTATTAACCGAACTATGCTCTTAGATGCCATTTAATTCTGTATAGCATGACCTGCATAGTATATTTCACATCACAGTGTCCCAATTGACAAGAAAAGCAAGAGTAGACAAGAATATTGTGCAATACTGCCAGGCTATCACAGCTATTGAAACCTTGACTTGTTCACTTCCTGACCGGATTTGAGACATCTCAAGATTGTCATAATCTTGACAATTATGAGACAAGTTTTCTGTCACTCAGTCTTCTGCTTTCAAAAAAGAACAGAAAATAGTTTTTTAAAAAAGTAAGTAAAATGAATTTTCTGCAATGTGGAGCATATTAAAGCAAGTTTAGATACTTGAAGAAGTCATGAACTTTCAAACCACTACAGATATTCATGGTGAAAACGTACTTACTGATAAACCACCGAAAATCCTTCACAGTATAAAGCTTCAAAGCAGTTTAAATTCGTCAGGCAGAACACGTATATATCAAATTTTTGTGTGACCTAGGGCCAAATCTTCGGCCAGTCCAACTCACAGTAGCTTCGTTATCTTCAATAAAATGCTGCTGATCCACACTTAGAGTACTGACCCATAACCTTTTAATACACCTTAGCTGATTAGTGCTGATTCTGCTTTCTGTAGCTATTTTCATGGCATTATTCCATTTACTTTTCTGGAGCTCATTTGCTCAAATGCAACAGAGATCCACATCTGGGCCTTAATGCAGCCTAAGCACTTAAGCCACCTCACAGCAGATACCACGTTGTATCTGTAAGATACGTTAAATAGTACAGACTCCAAAGCAAAGGGGCAAAAAACTCCAACCAAACAGAACAATGATAGCTGCGCAAAGGAACTGACCCCGGTACTGTGCCTGGTACAGGACGATCTACCAACACCACACACTTATTCCAGCAGATCTGAGTCTGCTTGTAAACTCACAATTACTGTCATATTCTCAACCACAGCTGCCTGCGCCAGCTGTGGAAAAAAAGCCTGGTGTGTGTGTCCACATCGGCATCTCTTGTTCTGCTGTGCTACAACCTGTATACAGCTCAGACCTCAGTTATCAAAGAAAATTAAGAACTTCATGTGCCTCTGACTTGCCTATAATTCTCATCCAAGATGTGCTCCTCGAAGCCTTAAGAGGATGGCAGAAATTCACCATGTTACTCTTAAAACTTATTCATCACAATACTTACATTAAAAAGTGTAGGCTTCATCCGTGCCCATGAAAAGAGGAAGCAGAGCCTTAACAAACTTGCATTAGAAAGGCAGGAGATGTTCTCTGCGGCAAACCTGCTTTCCTGGCACCCACAGCATGTGCAGAGCCAACCACAAGTACTCTCAGCTTTATCCAGACAACACCTGGATCAGCTGTTCCATGGCAACTGAAGCATTCTGGAGTCATCTAAGTAACAGAGAAAAAGGTGGAAAATAATCTTCTAAAGAAAGAAAACGCATTTTAACCACTGGAAAAAAAATAGCTAGAGAAGTTTGATCAAAATATTCCAAGAGACTCAACACCAAACAAACAAACAAAACCAGAAGAAAACCCTTTAGGCCAGAATACGTTTTGTGCTTGCTAAAAGTATGCAAAAACCAGAACTAAATACAAATAATTTTAAACCTGAATTCTAACAGGCTACACAAAAAATTCTTACAATATTCGACTGAAAAATATTTGTAAAAAAAGTGTCTTTAATCTACAAGTTCTAAATTAGTATTTTAGGTAAACTAACAATAATGATGAATGATGCCCTGAGTTCACTTATTCTCTTTATGGTATTGATGACATATGTGTTCAGCTTATTTATGGAAAGAAGGACTCATTTTCTTGTCTTTTTTGACATTGTTGAGACAGTAAAACTCATAAAGAATAATCTGCCTTCCTAAAGACTTCATACATCAACCCCAAAATAGACTGCATTGCAGAAAACAAATTTGTAGTTAAAAAAAAAAATGTGTCTGCTAAGTGTCTGTTATGCTAAGGAGTAAATGTTCAGTGGTTTTTATGTCTTGAAAAATGCATAAACTGTCAGAAAATGTATGCAAAATGCTATGAGAAATCTTAAGACGTAGCTGCTGTGGATGGCATACAAGCTACTAATTGTAGGAGGCAGCTCTAGGATACATATAAATGGTACTTTTTTTTCCCCTTTTAATTGCATGTCACCAATATGATCTATTCCCTCTGCCTTTTTGAGTTGTTCACCAACAATAGCTTATAACAGAAGTTGTCAACAGTAAGTCACACACAAACAGGGCAGGAAAAGCAGCCATATGCACATATGAATGTCACTATGCCAAGGCGTAACAATTGCTGCTCACTAAATAACAGACCATTTAAAATCTACCAAATGTTTATCTAAACTAAAATTTTAAGTACAAAGGTTCATGTAAATCACAGAGCATAGGCCTAGCAACTTTGTCTCAACTAGATAACACAGACTCCTCAGTATTACTAAAATGTTTTAGTACCTTTAAGTTACTATGTCATTGCAGTGCAGCACATAAAGCTCACCTAAGTGGTGGGCTATTAGACCTACAATTTTATATTATTTTGGACAGAGGTCATAATTTAATATGAACAATGTAATCACTTTTTGAATTTTATGGCAATGACTCAAATATAAAAAAATGTAATTTTAAGACCACACTGCTACTATGCCCAGAATTGCAGCAAAGAGATTAAATGCACGCGTAACACACTTTCACAATGCAGGCCAAAGGAAAACCTTTTCCTTCAGGAGGCGTTCACAGCCTCACTGCAAGCAGCAGGTTTGTGATGGGGACTGGGAGCTGGCTCTGCGGGGAGTGCGGGCTGTGCCTCCCGCAGAACAGCCCGGCCTGGGCACCACTGAAAGGGCTCAGCAAACGGTGTATGTCTGTTACTGACACTGCTCTAGCTGCTACTAGAGTATTTCGAAAACCAGGAACATCTTCTGTACAATACTTGTGCCTAATTCCTGTTCTCACAAAGGTCTTTAAATGGGCAGAAGTCTAAAGCCCTGACTTCCACAAGGGCTGGAATGGAAGGTTCAGGCAGTTAATAGCAAAAGCTTCAAAAAGTCACTGACCTTCTAAGAAACTAAAATTCAGAGTCTAAACATAGGGAAAAAGAGAAACAGTGGGTCATTTTATAAGTCATTTTTAATGGCACATTTTCCACTAATCAATTTACAGACACTGCAGTAGACAAGAATACAAAGTGATTTTTTGAAACCCTCATGGATTTCTTTATGTTCAGCAAACGTTATGAGTCTCCAAAGCAGCAGGTTACATTGCCAGTTAATATCTAAGTCTAAGATTGTCCACTAAGCTTCCACACCCAGGGGAAAAAAAAGAACACCACAAGCTAGTGAATGATTACTTCTGCAAATGAAGGTCATCCAGAATCTGAACACTCACGTACTGTGAGCTCATTTTGTATTGTCAGGCTCCATGTTGTCTCCCATAAATTAAATGTCACCAGAAAGAAGGGTCATGCACACCCAGTTTTCTAAGGATTTCATTGAACTAAATAAAACTCTCCATATACTGGAGGAGGTGTGTAACATCGCTGTAGAAATATGGTGTATAATGCCAGCTCTATGCTCCACTTTAGAAAATTTTAGTAATGTAGTATCACGGTGAAAAAGGAGTCACCAAATCCTGTGATCAATAATTGTGTCACCTGAATTCCTGCTATTAATGTTTCTGCAGTTCTTTTTCAGCAGAAGGCCTTTTGCTAATTTAACCTAGCTTGAAGAGTTAGTCAGTTTTCTTTTCAAAAGAACTTTTTGCCAATAGAGAACCGTAATTCTGCTAAGACAGTTTTCCAATATAATATGGATATAGTGGTAAACTCCTGTGAGTACTGGCAAGACTGTGATACTAAGTGCAAAATACTACAACATTTTTAATAGTCTCCCAGGACTGGACATCCATTATAGAGGAAGGTGCTAACAGTAGACCTTAAATAGTGTATTTGATGACAGGAAATGTAAGTGGTGTTAAAGTGCGGGGTGTATCCCACTCTCTCATATTCAAGAGAAGGATTAAGTAAAATTGTTTATGTAGCCACAAAAGCAGTGAATAAGAAAGTGACGGTTCAAGGAAGATCAAGAACAGGAGATTAACACTGGGAGATGGAGTAGGCGCTTCCCATATTGCAAAGTGTGCTGGAAGCAGGAAGCAAACAGGAAAACAGAAATATTGTGACAAAATGATTATACGATTGCAAAATGTCTGGCACTGCTTTCAGCTGTCTGCTCAACACTGCTTCAATCTAAAGGCTGCCAGTGCAGGGGAATTTTGCTGAGCCTGAGAGGGAGCCCTGGATTGCTGGGACTTTGTTGGAGGCCACTGGAGATATAAGGTGGAAAGGATATTGCAACAACAGGCTGAGAGAGCTTGGGATGTTGTCCAGAAATTTTAGAGAATTTCATTTTTTTGGCAAAAAACAAATTAAGTATATATATCGCTAGTGAATTAAAACCCCTGGTATTTTTGGAAAGCACTAGTTGCTTTGTAGCTGTATAGCTCTCTTTATTTTGCTGGACTTTATAGACGATTAATGATAATAAAAGAAATTATATATAATACATAGAGCCTACATTATATGACTATTGTCAAGTAGGGGAAATTAATAAATAAATTTATAAACTCATCAGGAGTTTATAATGAAATTAATACTAACAGGATTAATTAATTAGTAAGCTCTTCATCAAACAATGCAACCCAAAGATCTGCTGGTCTATAATATAATTCCGAGCCTGTAGCTGCTGAGAAGCAGCTTTTAAGCAAAATAATGGGTTAATGGGCATCTTCTGTCCTTGATCGCTAGGGGAATAATAAACTTCACACTTCACGGAGCCTGCTTCTCCCACTGAACAATCACTACCCACAAAACTCATATATTTTCAGAGCCATGTCAAATTCTTAAGAGTCCAATCCCCAGAAGGTCAAACTTCCAGTGCAATGAGAATTAAATGCTGATTAGTATTTTTTAGTGGTTTTTCTCCCTAAATGTCATATCCAACTATATATTTACTTTAAGGAACACTTAAACTCCCCTCAAAACTCTTTGATTACCTAATATATTTTGAGAACAGTATTTTATGTATAGCTTCTCTTTAAGTAAAACCCTCCCAAAACTAAACAGATGGATCTTTTCAGTTAAATTTCTCACCTTTATGAAAAAATGAAACATTTCTATCAAACACCTCTTCATTTAGAAAGTTTCTCATTGGGAGGAAAACCATCTTCTAGTTACATCTGATTCTAATCTGTCTGTAGGTTGTAGTTAATGACCCCATAGCTTCAGACACGGATGAAAAATGTGTGTGCAAAAGAGTAAAGCTAAGACAAAATGCAAAAACCAGCACAGCCACTACCCAATTTCAGGAAAAGAGCAATGTCTACAAAAGACTAAAACATGTGTGGAAATGAAACTGCTTTCAAGATAAGGCTTCCTTTTTCTTAGGAACTTCTTTCCCCCTCCACCCCCGAAGTGATTTTCTCAACTCTTTCTTTTTATGGTTTAAAATTGCTTTCAAAAACTTATCTTGATATTCTTGGTGACCTTTGCTGTCATCTCTTTATCTAGCTGCACAAATTCACTTTCATGTGTGAGCTCTAAGATGTCAAAAAAACCCAAACTGATGAATTCTTAAAAGCATACCCAGAGTGCCAGCCCTCCAAAATGCTTGTTTAGCCCCATAATAGAATTACTATAAGCTTTGGTTTCCTTAACACCGGTGTTCAGTGGGCAAAGAAGCCACATCTGCCTCTGAGCATGCCAGTATGCACACATATTTAAAACCAAGGGTTTCCGGTGACATCAACTAGACATTTGAAGAGTTGTAAAATAGAGTTGTTCTGTTAATCCAAAGATTAATGTTACAATAGCTGGAAATCAACCTTAAGATTAAGTACTCTTAAATTTTCAGAATGCATTAAAAGTCTCCAGATCTTACCTCAAGAAAGTAGATTAGTCCTTTTCAAGAGTGAATGCTAAGCATTGATTTCCAATGTTAAAAGTAGATGACCTGAATTCATCGTACGGTTAAAATCACATAATGTGTATATTTTAACCTTTTATTCTAGTCTAATTCTATACGTGCTGTTCTGAAGGACTGCACAGTACTGAAATCATTTGCAAAGCTTGCTAAGGAATAAATGGCTTCTAAATTTCAAAATATACACTAAAAGAAAATCAAGCCAACCCAGACAGATGCAAAATGGTACAGCAAATGAATATAAATAACATCAGCAGATATATCAAGATATGGCAGACTGGCATTTTGATATAAAAAATATTAGTAAATACAAGCACATACAGAAAGCATTATTGGTGGAAATTGAACCGAAGTCTGATAAGATTAGCTAAAGTATGTGAGGTGAAGATAGAGGAATAACTATGAATTTGTCAGTTTTCAGCTCAATGGAATATATTTTACATAGGATGCTCCATAGGATACAGACTCTGTATTCTAAAACCCTTGGTTAAGTTACGTATTAAAATGGAACATCCAGCCTCAGAACTTCTACATGGGAAATACATCTGAGTTTTATATGTTTGAAAAGAACAACAGATGGATCTGCCCCAGGTGGTCTAAATTAGAGAAGAATGAACTGGGAAAGGAAAAAGAAAAAAGTGTCTGGTGCTAGAAAATTCAAGAAATCAGAAATCAACGAGGAGCTCCTAGGAGACTGATTTCACCAATACCCTTGTATCATTCATTTACTTCAGACATGACCACATAATTATTTTATCCATACCTACATTGGCGTGGAACCAGAAAAAAAGCCCCAATTCTAAAGCAATATCACCAAGGGGTTTAAGATACAGAAAATAAAATCTTAGCTGGTTACTATATGCCATCTGATTATGCATGCAGTGCTGTTGTATTTCTCATTTCAATTATTTCTGTTTAACTTAACCAGTCTCTTTCACTTATTCTTCCCATTCTTTGTCTCTTCTTCTCTTTTGTTCTGGTTGATCTGAAACTGTGGACTAAATAACACTAAATTATTCTCTAATATATGCTCATGTAAAGCAAAACCAGAAAGCTGATAAATAAATGTGTATATGCAACAAAACAGATGGGACAGAGGGGATAAATGAAAATCCACTCTGAAACTAGAGACATTTTGAGGTGAACAGATTTTTATATTCATATTTGGATTTTTAACAACATAACTTTTCTATCATGGGAAAATACTCATTTATTCTGGCTGATAAAGTTTTCCAGGATAAGCAACACATAAATATGGACACCAAAGATTTTACAGACATCTCTAACTTTTCTAATTACTCCTGCCTGATTGTTTAAAAGTATTGGAGAATCCGCTATTTATATCTCTTTGTTTAGCTTATTAAAGGACTTAAAAAAACCCCAACCATTTAGTATCAAATTGCTCAGAGTGACCAAGCTTCTATCGCCTTCTCAGGTGGCGAAATGAAATAACGTGTTTCTACTCTATATCTAGGAGAACAGGTGGAAGTCAGGGAGTGCTCGTTGGGAGCGATATTCCAGGCAGGCCTCTCATGGGCTGGCAGTGCCAGGTATGTACGTACCATCACCAAACTTCAGGACACTGCTCTTCCTTTTCCTCGCACAATTACAAAAAGAAACTTTACACGATAGTTCCCACACGGATTCCTGCAGAGCTCCAGCAGCTCAGCATTGGGTTTTCCTTTAGATGCAGTGCTTGGTCAAGCTGGCTCTGCATCCATCTCACAAACACCGCCATTAATCCCCGAACTCTCTGGTTAATCTAATGCAGGAGTCCAGCTAGATTTGATCTATCTTATTGTCTAGATAATTAATTCTATAAAAAGACAAGTCTACGAGATTAGTCTAAAATTATCTGTCAGGGTAGAGCCTCCAAACACGGTACAGAAAAATAGTGGGTGAATTAAATGGCACACTGATTTCAGCTAACAAAAGGAACTGTTAATGAATGGTTTGCGGTTAACATTTCTTTTGTTTCCTACTACCTTTGTCTTGCTATTCCAGTGTTATGCTTCATCCTGCCTGTTACACATTATCATTCCCATAAACAGTGAGGGAGCTTATAATTTAGTTCTATGTTCTTTCAAAATACAGTTCAGTGTTAAAGTAGATTGCATTACCCTTCCCCAACAGCTACAATCGTATCCCATTCCTACGCGAGAAGGGGATCCACTCTGTGACTGCGAGATTTGAAATTAACAGCAAATTTCCCGATTTTCTACAGCAAAATATTTGAGAATAGAAATATGTTTCCTCCGGTGAATTAGCATACAATAGTTTCAAAGGTAAGGCACATAACAGTCACAAATGCATAATTCAACAGCAGAAGGAAAAGCATTTGGTTCTTTTGTTTTGCAAGGATCTACTTCCAAAAAGCACACAGGTCTAAAGGTAGGACAGTGTCACATCTCCATGGGGATCACGTAGGAGTTCAGCACTCTCGGTAACGCAGGATCCTTATCAAGTGGTTATCTTTCCACTGTTAATAACCGTTAACGCTCAGTAGGCTACACTGACCCACTGGCTGTTAATTAATTCCTATAATGGTGTGTAGAGAGGCCCAGCAGAATAATGGGGATGTTTATGTATGGAAGGAAAGGGAGCTAATGGGATGGACAGAGCAGTGTATAACTGCCTGGAGGTGAAGGTTTCCCTTGTAGCACTGAGCTGCCAGACTGCCTTCTAACATGCTCATAAAAAACTGAAAGTTGTTCAGGAGTACATAACTTCGTTACAAATTAACATATGATAATCGATCTAAAATAAAAGCTGACATGGTACTACTCACAAATGGCTTTGCAGGGGTTTTGATTAACTCAGACATGAAACCAGAAAATTCTAAGGCAGGTGGATGAGGTCATTTCACGAATAGAAATCACCACAACATATATACAATCTTTCTATTTTCATATTAGTTTATCATCCTACTGTAAAGGCAGTTCCTCTCAGGATCCACGCTCCTGGTTTTGAAACACTCTCTTTGTTTCGCCTACTGTTCATACTACTCATTTTTCAAGTTGCATCTGAGTTTAGGGCAAGATCCCTCAGCAGCACTAGCTTCTTGTATTTGCAAGTCTTACATTTAATTTCTGGTGCCATAGATATAAATTCATAATGAACAACAATGAAAGCCATGAGAAGAAGTAACAGCAAAAATGATCAGGGATTCCAGTGAATAGAAATGGCCTCAGAGCAGGACCTAGAGGAACAAGAGCAACTGGCTGACCACATAGTGTTGAGAATGACATGGCACATAAAAGGAGTGCAGATTATGTCTTGGAAGAATGTAATGAAACCAAGGCAGAATTTGTTCATTCAGAGCCGAAATATCTAGTTAAATTTCTAGATGGTTATCATGTAAACATGAAAACAGAAGTCTTATATTTACATCATATGCCGCTTTTTTCTTAGTGTGAATCCAGTAAGATTGCAGTAGTTATAACTTTTTTTTTTTTTAATTTATATTCTATCTCACACAAACAAATCTTTCTTTTCAAGGCATTTTTTATATCAAACACTTTCAGCAATAGCTAGCAACGACTGGTGAATCATCTTTCTAGTACCTTTATTTTTAGCTGCTAATAAGCCTCTACTCAGACCTTTGATTTCGCCTTGTGACTAAAATGCTCAGATCAGCATTTTTGGTTCAGAGGTGCCACATGCAACAGAGACACTTCATGCTGGGACTGGCAAGAAGGACGTTTCCTAGGAGGGCACCCCACAGGGGTCAAGAGCTGTTTTCCGTTCTAGCAGCGTCTGCCACAAAGGCCATTTCAGGTGTACTGCCTCTGGGACCTATTATAAGGTCATATTATTGTTTTGGATTATTTTATATTATTTGCCTTTCTGCTTAGGATTTTTTAACAGGCTGAAAACTGAAGCCAACTTGCTCCCTTTGGGAACTTAAACATTTTAAAGGAAATACATCTTGTGAAAAGGTTAAAACAATAGTAGAAAAATGATACCTAAATAAATGGAGAAACAAATGGAGACGAACAATGCAAACTGGTCTGTTTTACAATTTTAAAATGTTTATGCATATATGCAGAAGACCACTAATGGAAGTCTTGAAGAAGACTACAGTGCTAAATGCCACGAAATAGGTGGTCTGCTGGAGAAGAAACTGCCACCTTCCTCTAACACTAGCAATGAAATGCAACCGTGGCATTTTGCTTTTCAAAAAACCCTTTCTGCTCCCAGAAAGCAAGATTCTAAATGCAAATTGTCACCCTGTAGCACCTAGTACTATGATTACATATAACTCTGCAAAAGCTGTAACATAAAACAACAGGTACTTCTAAGCAATTTCAAAGCATAGGTGATGCTGTGACTACTTCCATTCATAACATGGAGTGAATCAACCAAGCTGCCAAGTGCAATGGGTTTCTGGAGAAGAGATTGCTAAAAACTGAGCACACGCTCAACGGTAAATGTGAAAGATTTATGTCTGTTTTTCCCTGTGCTGACCCCTGCAATATGTCAGCAGACTGCAAAACAACAGACTACTAGAAACACAACTAAAATATGCCTACTAGCCAAATGGGAAGAGTTATTTCACTTGGCTGCAATGGTGTCTAACAGACATTGCAAGGGTTCTTAGCTAGAATTATTGGAGAAAAGGCACTCAGCAGCGGAGGTGCTGGCTAGAAAAGGTTACATCTCTGCCAGAGAGCCTTGGAGGGATTTTGTGAAAAATACAGTCATTCAGCTACATTTGAAAAGAAAGGAGGAAAAACCACTAAATTATTCTCATTTGTTAACATTCAACTGTGCATTGTATATATTAAGTTAATTCATTACTGAGGGCATGAAAGGCAGCTATAAAGCAGGCAGAGGGAATGCCCCTTTCCTGTCTCTGTTTCACATTTTCCTTTGTCTGCCCCTCTCTGCCCCCATCATTGCTTCTCTTTGACCCTTTTGCGGGGGACTTTCCCAGGACCCTAAACAGTTAAAGGCAGACATTAAGATAACAAAATAAACTCTTCACTTTTACCTTCACTATTTTGGAAAAATGGCTCTTTGAACCTTGTTAGGAGGCAGTGTTGGTTTTTTTGTCTTCCATTTTACTGACTCTTGCAGTTTAGTAAATTCTGCATTGAAGAATGCAAAGGTTGGCTATGGATGCCTAAAATAGTGTGAATTTATATTTATCTGAATAAGCTCTGGATTAACAAAAGTAACAGTCAAAATGTTTGGGGAATTGCTACAGGTTCACTCTACATTAGCAGGATGCAATGCTGAGACAGGCTATAAGGGTATTTTTGGATTCAGCAGTTTTTCCATCCCATGTGAAGAGCTTGCTCCAACTCTAACAGGCAACACTTGACTGAGTTACAGCTTTATAAACCAGAGTTGCAAATAGTCAACATTTCTCATAGTTATTATTATAGAAGACAACTGCGTACTGTGTGCAGCCTGTGTTTGCTGTTGGTTTTCTGAATGTTGGCACAATTAATTCTATTTTATCTGTACTTACCAAACACTGTCTTCTGTTTTCTCCAAAACAATCTAAGGCAGGATAGTGGTTACTGACTCTGACAATAATTGTGTAAACATAGAAATGGTTTTCGTATGGGTCTGGAATGTACACAGCATAAAACTCAAAAACATTGTAATGGTTACTAGAGCTACAGCTTCATTAACCCACCATTCCTTTTTAAAAAAAAAAAAAAGTAAAACACAATATTCCAAGGATTGAGTTACCTACTAACTAATTCTGAGTATTTCCTCTTCTGCTTTCAACTGGATCAATTAAGAACATTTTATAACTACTTATGAATTATTTAAGGATTGAAAAGTCCCTCATGAATCCTTAGCTGAATTAAATCCTAAATCCTTAAAAACCAAGTAAACTTGGAATTGTTCTATTGCCTCAAAGGTATTACCAAAGGATTATTCAGGCTTTTTATTTTAAAAAAGCACAGAACCACTCATTAGTGTCTTCAAAGGCTTTTTGGACTGAATGACCAGAAAACATTCTGTAGTTGTGACTATTTGCTTGACAGAGTTGACACCATGAAACAGCAGGCCATCTCCGGCTTTCATGAGGATACCATAATTGTTTTGTTGTTCCTGCTGAAAAGTTCCTAACTTTCTAGTTATTTGTCTTTCACTTGTTCTTGCTCTAATAATTTGTCTTTTTCTTGTTCCTTAGGATATTATAACTAATTCACTGCTTGAGTATTTTTAATGGTCTTTGTGGAATTCGATAATACCAGTGCAAGAAAATTTTAATTATGAATTTAGTAGCATAAATTGGAGACACTAATAGTGACAATGATAAAATAGGCTGAGGAGCAAAAGAGAATGTAGTCAATGCTTGCTCTAAAACATCTGTAATCATGGTTTTATCAAGAGATCTGCACTCTTGGTAAAAACTTAATCTCCTAGGATTCCTGCTCACAGACTTTTCTAGAGACTGAGTCCACCCACACAATAGATACAGCTCCACAGAACTTGAATATGTAAAATCATAGTTTTGAAAACTTGCTGCCACTTGTCAACTTCATGTTTTAACATAACTTTTCCCTTTTTTCCCTTGGCCGGTATTGATAGCATTGCGTGGCTAAATTCTCTGTTGATGGCTGAGAGACCAGGCATTACAAAATTTCCTCCCTCACAAAAACATTTCTTACCTGCTTTCCTCAGCCAACAAGGCTCGTGTCATCATGTCATCTCTGTGTGTCTTTATTAGAAGTCCCCTTATGATCCTGTTAGCTATTTTCAGTTGAGTTTAGTATAGCAATATAAACCCTAAAGCTAGTAACTTCCTCATGATTTATTAAAACAGGTAGCCAGGCAGAGGAGAGGAAATGCTAGAATTTTCTTTTCAAAGGCTGAAACTCAAGAATATTCCTTCCTAAGCCCAAAAGGATCTGCACTGAAAATAGACACTAGGAGTGCCTGACACAGAGAAAAGTTTAAATAGACACTTTAATTTTACTAGACATCAGAGAATGTGACTGTAAGATAAAAAGGCTGGGTCACAAAGGCATTGAAAACCAGGTTTCATTTCACAGAACAACTTGCTTTTGAAAAAGAATGCAAAAAAATAATATTTCCCTAAATGAGGTTGAAACAAAGGGTTTGTGCTTCCCTGAGGAACTGTGTCATTCAATCAACCTGTGTTGTACAACACACTGAAGTGAAACAGAACCTGCATCATGCTAGTCAGTCAAGAATAGGACAAATTCTTTGCTTCAGCAGAAACTCAGTTTAGCAAGAAAACAAGGCAGAAGTGAAGGAACAGCCACACACACACACACAAGCGAAAATTAAGAAGCCACCAGGAACTTAGACTAAGAAAGTTCTGACACTTTACAGACATTTCAAACAGTTGTAGGTCAGCTGTCCCTGAAATTAATGAATAATTGCTAACCATTTTCACATCCTTTGGTGAAAAGGATAGGTTGCAAGTTTTCTGCTGAAATAGATCAATTTCTTAAGCAATGTGCAAAAAAATCTCAACAAAGCTTTGATAAATTATTCAGTTTCAAATGTGTCATTTCAGGGCAGGCAGACAGACTGAAAATGACAATCCAACAAAAGAGAGTAGCCTCAGCCCGGCTCCCTCCTCTCCAAAAACATCAGTGCCGGAGCAACATGCTACTTTCAGCATCTGGGGCTGCATTTTTTCTTAACTACCGTCTGAAATGTAACTCTTGTTGAGAAAGAAAGAGTTTAGAAAAGAATACCAAACATTGAGGGGCCAGAGAGGAGTACATGGAGCATCTTTGATTATTCATGTTAGAAATGAAATGCATTATAAAGCGTTACATACAGCAATGCTTCTAATTGCTTATTGCAATAGTTTTCTTATTGATGCATTCTCATATTGATAGTGACGAAGACTCCAGTTTGCCACTGGCCTGTCCGTGTCAAAAAGCACCGTTTGAATGTGCGTTTTGGATCTTTGTGGCCTTTGTCATTTATCTGAAAACTCATACGAGCCCGGTTAATTAGAAGACAACAGAATTTGTGTAGTTTCCTACTGACCACAACTTTTGCTTCAGAAAATGTGTTAAACATTGGGTTAATGTAGCAAGATGTTGCCCCTGCATATTCTCTCATCAGAATGATTTCTTGCATCCTGCGAGTTAGAAGAGGTAGGAAATTGAGGTGAAGGGATTAATCCTTTTTCACTTACTTTAATCTCTCATTTCCCACAAGAAGTCTGTGAACATGAAGCTTTTAAGGTGAGGCATAGGAAGCAGAAACATGAGAAGAAACAAGGAAAGAAGACATTAAAAGTTCCATCCTCTTTTTATGTCTGACCTAACAGGAAAAACACTGCGAAGAAGTGTTTTCTACAAATGAGCACTGTGATACTTGTGTAAGACTGAGGACAATTTCTGCAGTCATCTGAGCACTTGGTTGGGGTTCATGTTTACAAAGTATGTTCTTTAGAAATAGGCAGAAAAAAATTAAGTACCTAGATTAAGGTAGAAATCACTGGTTTATACTACTGAAGCCCACAGTAGATTTCAGTATATTTTATCCTGAAATTTCAAACATACTTACAACTGACTATTATTCTTAGGTTCTCAGTTGAATAATTTGCTTGACTTTGAAAAGGTTACCTGAGTAATAAGTGAGAAGTATGAGATTAACTATTTGACGTATTTTACTAGCGTGGACATACTTTTAAATCAACAGGTTTTATTTTTATATTTATGCTTTAAAGTGGTATATAACCAATAATGCAGTAAAAAAAAAAAATCTAAATATACATTATAAAGAAAACAATAACATTTTCTTCTCTATGACCTTTTTTAAGAACAAAGCTTGAAACATTTTCCAGGAAATTTGTAATATGCAAAAATTATCTCTTGTAATAATGGTGATTTTTCAGATGGATTAAAGTAACATAACTTTTGGCAAATCTAAGATTTTACAAGAATTGTCTGAGTCATATCATCACCTTAAGTTCCAACAGCATTTTATAAGGTGGGAACACGCTATTCATCAAAACCACCACACGTCTCTGGGAGATGCACCACGTTTTACTTGTTCGAATGCTGATATTGTCAAGATTGCGCTGACAATGAAATCCGAGTTCTGGGGTGGTTACCTGTGCTGTGCAACGAGGTGCATCTTGCCCTTGTGTCCATGGGAGTGAACGCACTTGCTGGGACATGGGGGAAGGAAATAGCTGAACACAAGCCAGAGGTGGAAACGCAGATATTCTGCTGTTGATGGTGATACACATCTGGATGACATGAGCCTTGATTCAAGGCAGCTGGAAACAGCTTGCCAGGTATAATGAGAGGAGAATAACTCTACAGGGTAGAAGAAATATAGAGAGAGGACCTACATTAGAAAGAAAAAGGGTGTTTCACCCTCCAGAAGTATTGCAGCAAAAGAACAGAAAAGACAGATTTATACATCATGTTTCAAGAAGGGTGTTATTTATCTAGACCCCAAGCTTGCCTGTAGGGAAGCTGGATCCTGTTTATATGCAGAAACCTCTGTTTTTACACAAACGACATTCTGCAAAATGACCCCATTTTCCCTTCCTCTCCACAGATGATGATAACGAGAATGACAGAAATATGAGGAAAGGTTTGTGTGCTAAGAAGCTTGAGCTGATCTAACGAAAACCTTACAAGACTGACATAAGCAATAAATCTGTCATTAGAACAGCACAAATGACAAAACGGCCAGTGCAACAATTGTTCTAAATTATTAGGTTTCTTTCAGCAGTGTATAAGAAAGAAATACTTCGACTGACTTCTGTTAGTGGCATAGAATATGGGAAAGGAAAATATTTTAATGAGTATAAAGAGGATACGCTTGTAGCACCTGAAAAGAAGGAGCTTTTAATTGCATCTAGGTAGGAGTTGAATCCAAGTCTCTAAAACATTACTGGAAATACATCTGACGAGCAGTGAAATCTGGCAGTGACCCATTTATCTAGATAGTTAAGTCTTCACTGAAGCCATTCAGTAGGACAGAACATGGTGCAGTATTTCACTGCCAAACCTGAAAAAGCAATAACTTCAATGCTTGTCAACAAGTCTGGATTTTTGTCACCTGTTTTACTTCTGTGTCTCCTACAGTCTTTTCTGCATGTCTTTGCTGATATTTACCACCTGCACACTGTTCCCAATTCCTTCCATCCCTCCCCCCACTGCTTTTTGGGTGCTCTGGCCCAATTTCTTCAAATTCTCCTTGCAACAGGAGGAACTGCAGGTTTAATAGGCCTGTAATGACTAAAGAAGTAGCTTTGCTCAGTGACTCCATGAAAGTCACATTCCCCAGCAAGAACTGCATTGAAAAAGCAGGTACAAAACGTAAACAAGGAGAGAGTGAGAACGTAAAATTTGAAATTGCTGCACATTATTTTTTCAACTGAAAAGCAAAAAAATTTGTGGGAGAGATCCCTTGAGAGTCTGCATGCTTTTTGGTTTTTCTTAAACGATTCTCATTCACCATCATTTTTTACGTGGACTACACTGCCCCCTATATAAATAAGCTTATTAATTTTGCTTTAAGATGGTAAGATTATAGCATGCTTTAGAAGATGCAGCAAGCAAATGCTTTCATAATATGTTCCATCACTTACCTAAGAAGGATCTTGCCAGATATTTACTGATTCTTGCTTCAGTTTTATGCTCACTATTCTATCCTGCTACCTTTTATTGAAAACATCTTATGTCCCTTTTCCATATCCATATTCATCTATTTTCTCTGACCCATTATATTAGAATATGTGTATGCATCAGTTAAACTTGTAAATGGTTTACATGCTTATGCCTGAAGGCGTTCCAGGATGTTACTCATATATTCAGTACTGAAATCAGTTCACAAACAATGATAATAGCATACACAGAGGTATGTATGTCTACGGGAATGCAGGCAAGCAGAGAGACACACATACACATAACAGAGACAAAATCAAGAAATTAAGTATTATCTCAAAGAAACCAAAAGAACCAGCTACAAAGACTTTTCTGCTGCTAGAAGAGGAAAGAAGGGCTGAGCTGAGGTTCCCCTGTGGCCTCCTCATGATGCCGCTGGGCCGGGAGCGATGCAGCCCTGCAGCTCGTCTGCGCGGCACCTGCCCGCGTACAGACACACCGTAGGTGCCGCTGCGGAAATACAACTGCGAATGTGGGAGCGTCTGAAGAGAAATTCACTTCTGGGTGTGCTAGCAATCTGCAGCTTAAAAACCAAAAAAATAAATTAAAAAAAGCTAAGCCAATACAGTGACTGAACTAGAAGGTGAAAGCACTGTCAGAAGTGTTTTCCCCTGCCCAGTCTCCAGGTGTGGTGTTTGTGTCCTTTCATCAGTTAATCTGCAGCAGTATGTCCTGCACTGGGAAGATCATTCATTTGCCTAGGGCACAAGAACTCTCAAATTTCTCTGGTTATTATAATATGCCAACCTAGAAAAGAGACACATTTACATAATTTGTTCAGAACCCTGTAAATATATATAAGATAGAAGGGTACTTGTTGATTTTTTTAAAAAGAACTGTAAATCCCTATTCCATAAAAATATATTGAGCAGATTGACAAATAATGGTTGAAAAATCTTAGCCTTTCTCAATAATAATTATTAATCTCTCATTCTTTTACACAACAGCTACTACAAATAAGCAAATAAATAAGTGATATGACCTTGAAATGAATGGCAAGTTCTCAGTTGTCAGATATTCCCTAGGAAATAGCGCGCCTTTCTTACACATCAAGATATAACACCGCTTCTATTAGTACTAACACTCATACATCCTGAACAATTCACTGTCTATATTAAAGGATGCTAACATTCTTGCTTATATTAATATGAATATGCTGCTTCTTCAAAGCAAATACAGGTTTTGCTAACTGTGAACTGATGGCAAAGTGCACTGAATTGGTTAAATGGAAATAAACTGCCAAGGTTCACATTTAAACTTGGGACCACCAGAGGTTCACCGCCTACAGTCTGAAAACCACGATCACCTAGTTTAACGATATTTTTGCTCACAACAGTGTTCTAAACAATAGGGAATTTCTACCATCAGGTGGTGCTGAACATGAAGATTTAAGGTTCACTGCAGCTAGGATTAACTAGCTCCAAGGAGGCCCCATCAAGATTTGGAGAAACCATTAAATTTTTAGTTTTTCTTATTTGGAAATGTAGGAGACAGTTTATGCATAAACCGCAGGCTACATGGCTCTATATACCAGCTGCCCATTATCTAAAATGCCATTTTCATAACTGTCTTGGCCAGCTGGTAATATTGCTTCTTGGGAAGTAATCTTTGAACAGACACAGGTATGCTTAAAAGGGAACACTGCCAAAACATCTGCTATTCACATTATTCAAATACTCTTTCTCCCAAGTACATTATCTTTCATTAGAGAAATCATCCCCTTTGCATTCACATGGTCAGTGCATCTGTCTCACACTTTCTGGCTCATTGAGAAAAAACACCTTGGTGCCTTGCCAAATAAATGAAAAAAAAAAAAGGAAAAAAAATAGGCTAAAGGATTAATGAAACCAAGAAAATAAATCCCTGTTGGCATTAGAAGTACAAGGTTATCCACTTTTATAAGAGTTCACTGTGATTGCTGGCATAGGAGATGAAGTTTGAAATGGAAAGAATGGCTTTATCTCAAAGTAAATACTTTTAATGTAATTTTTTTAATTTTAAAAACTGAGAGTCCAGAAGGCACAGACACAACATGGGGATGTAATCAGCTGCAACACTGTATCTTACAAAGTGCAGGCTTTTAGTTTACCCTGAATTTGACTTCATTCAATGGATCTGCCAGCAGGGCCATATTCAATATGTGCAAACACACACCAGCACCGAAGCTTTACATCGTGACACTGAAGCAGAAACGAACTCAAATCCTATGCCTCAGATAGATTTCCTAACTCCTGTGAGAAAAATAACTGAACCACTCAATTGCAAATGTCAAAAAGTAGATAATAGTATGTTCTTTTTTACAGACTGAGATTGGAACCTCCTCACAGCAGGGTCTGGCTTGAGAGTCCAAGTTTGTATAATATTTAATGTAATGCCTGCCCTGACTCAGGGAAAGCTTCTGGGCTGTAACATAAGTAACAGCAGCAACACTCAAAATTCTCCTCTTTCTCTGTAAAGTGTTATTATGGAACCACAGATGAGAAAATTAGGGAAACATATTGACTGCAGTTGTCATGTCTTCTCTAAACCATGCTCAGCAGCATTCCTGAGGCATACGCCAAGTTAAATATAAATAAATAGACACATTTTGCAGCACCCCAGTATTTGCATTAAAGTGTCTCTTGCCTTCACATGAGGTGAAGCTTTGATGCTGTAGAGCTTCACGCATTCAGTTCTTTCAGCAAACTACATACACAAATGAGAGAAGGAACCCAGTGGCTTTCAGATCACAGCTTAGCAAAATCAACTTGAGATTTCATTCGCTATCACCAAAATAGATGTTCAGCCTGAAGATGATTGCTGTCCCTGGCAGGTAGCACCAGTCGCTCTCTTCAAATACAGGTGCCTGATGCTTATCCAGGAAAGGCCACGGGATCTTCTTGCAATGGCACCTTCAGCGCCAGGTCCCCTGAGAATGGACGTGGTCTTACCCTTGCTAATCCATTCTACAGAGAGAGTTTGAGGAGGGATCTGTTCAGTTTCTAAGCTCTTGAAAGCCAATCTAAGCTGCATAGTTTTAAACCTATTTCACCTTTTTCTATAATAGCATCTCTATAACAGATTTATTACGTTTTCCTGTATTTTTCACATGAGGGAAATGTACTAATTTTCCCCTTGCCTCTTTCCTCAAGGAAAAGGTTTGATTTATTAATTTGAGAAATAAATCAATTTCCTGTGCCAAGAAATTAGTCTTGCAAACACACTACAGACAATTCTGTAAATTACAAGGCTGCAAAACCAATCAGAGAAAAATCATTTTGCATCATCAAATATTGATTAAGTTGATGAAAATTTTGACAAACAGCCATATGATGGCATAAGATTAACTGCCATGTGTGTTTTTACTAGATATTTTTCCTTTGTAATTAAAAACTAGTTTATATGTCAAAGAAAATTATATGAAGAAATGAAGTGGAATTAATTTTATATTACAGTTGAAAATGCAAATTGTACACTTTCATTATAAATTACAGTCTTTTTCCAGGACCACCCTTGGTAATTCAGAAGCAAAACTAAGTTAGATTTTTACACGGAATTCTAACACACAGATTATTAGTATTATTTACTAAGACAGTAGATGTACTGATAGACAAAAACGGAGTCTCTTCTGTGCTTCGGAAAATCTTTCTTATATTCTATATTTGTGCTCAAATATTTTAGAAACATCCAAAATAAATGGGCACAAAACTGCAGAGAAAGTATCAATAAGAATATTGTAATAATGAGAACTGTGCTTAGATTAAATTTCTTTTTCCTCTTTTCTCAAAAGTTGCCACTCTTGCAAGAAACTTCCAGGAGTTACTCACTGAATAAAAAGATAAATTCACAGTGTAAAATTCCAGCAAAGAAAAAGAGTTGGTCCTAGCAGTTAGAAGGCAATTGATTACCAGGTACTTTTGCAAATCAAGGTGCTTAGAGCAACTAAGGGAAAGTGGAGAAATGCACTTGTGCATGGTCTAGTTTCAGGCATATTCCCATGGGAAGTCACAGCCTCCTAAAACATTTTCTAACACTTGTTTTGCAACATATCATTTATGAGCATTCAGAATAAAACAGTATGACCTGTAAATAAATGTCATTTTTAAGAAGGACCATGTGTGCAATTGAGAGATTACTGAAAGAGCTAAGTGGGGTTTGAAAGCTACTCCAATGCCCTTGGGCTTAGAAACCTTGGCACAGATTGAACCAGAAAAATATAATCTTGATGAACTGTGCCTCAGAGGCAGAGAGCAAGTGCTGGGGACGCTCAGCAGCGCTGCTGCAAGGCCTATGGGCCAAAGCCCAACAGGAGAGCGAGCTACGCGTGGTTTTCAGGTGTGACACATATTTCTCCCTAAAACACTCTTTGGGGCTTATGCATAAAGACTTTAGTTCTTGCTGCCCTCAGCAAGGCTCCCAGTGCCATTGGCAGAATACTCTGGGGACTGCATGGTCTACAAAAGACTCCGTAACAACTACCGGAATTTAGGAAACTTCTGGTACCTACGCAGTGTCCCTCATCTTTCTCACCTCCAAAGCACAGTATCACTACTTGGACCAGTGGACAATTAAAAAGAGGGGAGGAGAAAGAACATTTACAGTCACTCTCAATAGAAATACGACGATACTATCTAGAGAATGATAAAACACTTAATAACATTCTAATCCAACGCAAAAATGATGTTATTAATTGATTTGGTCTTTTTTATTGTAAGTCAGAAACCAGTCCAAATATTGTAAGTACTTATTTCTGTTAAACACAGTAAGAGTCAAATACCTCCAAGGAGTGCCTATCCACTTGTGACTAGCTTTTTATCTCATTCCCAAAGGAAGAGAAAAGAAATCTGGATTCAGTCCAGAGCTGAGTTTCACTGTTTGACACAATGTCTCTGCCTCCTCAAGGAAAATTTTTAAGCTCAGCCTTCACCAGCTTGGGTCATGCAGTGCTGTTTGCTGTGTCCTGTCCCCCTTTCTTGCATGTAACTCATCTAATCTGTTTTTCAGTGTGAATTTATAGCCCATGGGAACAACTCTGCAAAGTATTTATCCTGAGACTGGTTTCAGCATACCTGACATGTGATCTATAACTAACCTCTTTTCAGCTGAAAGAACATTTCAGTCTCCATATCTACTCGATTTTTCCCTGTGCAGCAAAATTGCCACATGACTAGTAATTACTCCTTACAGTTGATAATTTATGTGATGGCTATTTGTCCACTGAAACTAGATTAATACACTTATTTACAAAGTGTATCAAAGAGGCATCAGTATTCTGAAAAATCTTAGTCAACACTGGCTCAGGCTGGCACTGAATCAGTGGCCAGAGATGGCAGCTCCAAATTCACTGCAATGAACTTATTTTTGAGTATTATTATATCCCTCTTTTTGAATGTCTTCATGTGTCTCAGTGAATACTTATATCCAGGAAAATGACATTCAAGCTTATTTTACTCTGAAACAGACTTTGTGAACACGTCACTGGAGACACACATTTCTTCTGATTCCCTGATTCAGTTATCAAATTTACCCAAGTGAGAGCTGAAATAAATGCTTTTGCCTTTTTCTCTAAATGCCAGTCAGAAGACGACAGATTGTACTCACAATTTGAATTATTTGTGAATGCAATTTTCTAAAGACTGCTCTTGTATAGGCAGTTTTAGGCCTGATTTTGAAAAGAATCTTCTTTTTTTGAAAGGAATCACAGTAGCACTTCAGCATATGTCCAATGTGGAAGCTATTCTCCTCTCTCCTTAATTCAGTCAGATTCAAGCATATGACTCAAGTTAGCTCTTTCCAAAGTATTTTCTTGTTCTTCTTTAAAGAAGTATTTACAAAACCAAAACCTAGTTATTGTTCTTCTAGAGTATGTTGAAATCTTATTTTATTAACACTTCATTATTAAATTAATTGAATATTGCCATGGCATTATACTAGTGACCCCCCTCAACTTCAGATAAAGGTAAGAATCAATCACCACGTGGGCTTTCATTTAAATAAAATTAAATAAAATCCCCAAATTCTCCATAAATTTTCCAAAACCAGTTTTCTTCGTTTCCCCAACAATATGGTGTTGATTTTATTTTTTTAATATAATCCAGACAGGAATTATGCTCCAGATGAATTTGGCCAGTCTGTATTGAATAAACTTTTTTATACTTTCTACAGAACTTCATTATCCGTATTATCCAGGCAAAGAACTACCATTTCTGTTTCACCTTGCAGCTTCAGTGCATCGAGCCATCCCTCTAACAGCGTCTCATACACCCACTTAGTGCTCCTTGAAAGCTCATCTCCAACCTTCTTGCAGCTGCTGCGCTTAGACTGAGTCACTGACAAATTGTATCATGGTAAATTGAGTTTTTATCATATTTAATTTAGTTCCGGACTAATTTCTTTTAAAGCAAACATTTCTCAAATCTTGACAAAGCCTGCCTTCTGCAGAGCAGAACTCTTATACTGAAGCAAAAATTATCAGAGCACTGGACTTGTTCAGCATACCACATTTAAAGCACATAACGTTACTTTTGCTGCAGCAAGATTTCATACTCTGCATTGTAATAATTGCCATTTTTATACAAAGTAATCCATTAGCCACATACAGATAAAAATAATCTTAAGCCTTCCATAGGAAAAATATTTATTTTGGCATAAGGGTGGTGCTAGTATTTTTTCTAAACTGGACTGTTACTATGGTCTTGTATATGCTGTACAGCTTTCCTTCTGATTTGCTCTACTACCATCTCCAGGTGAAGAACAAATGTGTCAGCTCTATCTGTCTCAATTACTGCCTTTTTGAGGGTAGCAGATAAGATTTATTAGGCCCATGACATTACTACAAGTAGACAAGAAAAAAGAAAATAAATTCTCTCTCATTAGGGTGTATCAGGAATACTCGCACACTTCAGCCAGGTGCAAAACAGCAAGAAATCTATTCTTCAGCAACATGTGATAAAACTGCTCGATGCCTTTGTTTTGCTTCGGTAATTATAAAGTCCTAACCCTTAAGGACAACCTCACTCCTTTTCAGTGTATGAAAATAGTTTTATAAGAAGATTATATCTGAAACATAGCTACAGTTGAGTGGTTCTTAGCATGGAAAAAATGTCGGTGAACATCTTCAGTCAAATAGAAATGCAGTAAGATGGGTACACGCATGAAAGGCATTCACCCGCTTGCATGGCAAAGTGAAAGAATATCTTTACACCTTAGGTGAGGCATCATGGCTTAGAAAAAGGGTGAGAGTTTACAGAGTGTGTATAACTGATGGGATTGTCCTGGGAACTAGAAACTCAGTTTGGAAAGCTTGGGATTACTCCAAACAAACTTCTAACACTGGAGGGGGGTGGAGGGAACCCTGTATGAGCAAAAAGGAGACTGCTACCACAGCTAGGAGCACTCCTCAACTTGGACTGCCAGCGTTCAAACCCTCAAAACAAAAAAATTCCTACTAAAACTGTTCATGAAATCTTTTTTGTAGATATCTTTTTCCATACAGACAAGGATCACAGAAACTTTTTCTCAGAAATAAAATTTCACTTCCAAGGAAAAGACAACTTCCATTAAAAGACATGCAAAAAAATTTCATCAAGGTCTCACAACTACAGGTGGATACTACATTTGATCTAAAGTTAAGGTCATGAGGCTTTGAGAGGAACCCAAGCTGACAAAGACATGATTTAAAAACAGAACGACAAAATCGTTGAGGTTGGCAGTGACTTCTGGAGATGCCCCACACCACCTGCTCAAGCAGGAAGAGCACCACACCAGGTGGGGTCCGTTGGGTTTGAATATCTCCTTGATCGAGACATTGCAACCTCTCCAAGCCAATCCATTCCAAAACTGCTCAGAGCTCCCATTGTCCTCAGTTACACGATGCATTAGAAAACAAAGAGTTATACAAACAAAGAGGGCATTTATAGTTTGAAGAAGACTAACTTAACTTGTTGTGATTAGCAAACTGAGAAAACTTTGTATGGAAATGATAGAGAGAGTATATGTACACCATCAAGTTATTGTTTTGACAAGGTGACTTTTTTCTCCACAGGGACATTTTCTATATTTATGTAGTCAGAGAACAGTCTACCTGGGACTTGCTGTAGAAAACAGAGACTTTTGTACACTGGGAAGGAAATCAGACTTTCTCTCACCGAGTGCAATTATGCAGCAATGAAATGAACATGACTATTTTTAAAGACAGTGACATGACATAAAATGTGTAGTCTGTACCTCTGCTTATTCCCCCAACTAAAATCCCCACAAAAGTCGGATCATTCCCATTATGTCAGCACTCTGGCAGCAGGGCTACTAAGATAGGGACAGGGCCCTGTCCTTTATTTCTGATACTCTCTACTAGCTCCTAATGACTGTCATGGTGTGCTAAGGGAAATCATATATTTGACATTACTGAGTTTTGCGAAAAGTCACTACAGAATTTATTCCCCACACACCCAGTGTTTGCCGGTGCAGACACTTTTACTCCTTTTTGCCAAGTCCGTTAATGTGAAGGGTTAGTGTCCTGATACACTGCAATGATACTATTAATACGCGAGTTTTAAAAGTTAAATTAAATGTTACAGTACATTATGTCAGCTGAAATGACATGTCCTGCTTATGTCTTAAAAAGCGACTTATTTTGTAAAGCATGGCTCTGCTGAGAAGTCACTTTATAAAACTGGTATCAGGTTTCTACGTGACATTGTCATTTCCGACTTGCATCATATTTGCTCAAGTTACAGATAATTTCTTTTCCCTCAACTTCTACCTTCATTTTAATTGACAGTCAAGAAATTTTTCTTGAAAGCTGAGACTTGGGCAGAGATCCACCAGCCCTCACACCAGCACCTGCTGCTTTCCCACAGCTGCAGCTGGCAATAACGTGGGGCTGAACAAGAGCAATTTAACAGGAATTTAGAAACATTTTTGTAAACATTAACTATAGCCTAGCAAGGCTATATCTCCAGTCTCCCTTTGTAATCAACCGAGGGCCCTAACAGCCCTCACAGCACAACGCAGTAAAGGCTTCTGCTCTGACGCGCAGCTCCAGAGATTCTTCCTCCTCTTTGGTCAGTGAGGAACCTGGAGGCAACGTGACCAAGTTGCTCTCGTAACTCCGCTACCTGCTGACCACTTCTGCCGGTAATGCCCCAGTCAGGAACCAGCATCCATCTGAAAAACGCACACGTGCAGAGCTTCTCAACATGCACGTGAGGATCTTTCATTAAATGTTAGAATATTTCTACAGATTGAGGTCACTCACTAGTTCAGCGGGTGAGTGTGGCAGTATATCAGCAGCCTGACTGCATTCAGATCACACGGATTAATTGGATTGGTATTTTTGGCAGTAAAATGATAGCTCTGCCACGGTTTCCCCTCTGCAATGACTCAAAAATGGATCACGGCCTGCCAATGCAGTTCTCTACAAGGATACAGTTTAGTGTTTGCATGCCATTAGAAAACTGTTGAAAATCCACTTTATTAATGATGTCTTCCTCAGATCTCACTGGTGTCTGTGTAAATCAGTGCAACTCAGCTGAATTCAAAGGGTTAAAACAGCATCAAACCAACAGAGCAGCGAGCCGAGCAGCCCCGCAACCAGCACAGCTCCACGCCTGTTCGCACAATCTACCATAAATACGTTCACATATTAATACTGTAAATAAATGTGACCTTGTCCAGTGCCACAACTAAATGAAGTCTGAGCTATATACTAATTGATGTACACGACCAATTCTCTACACGAGCTTTAGCATTTCTTTCTCTCGGAGTACGTGAGATTGTCATTGATTAAACAATGATCTAACAGCAGAACAAGGCTTGACAGGAGTGATTGAATTCAGAGGATCCAATGGGCTGTGGATGGATTTTTAAAAGCCTGCTGAACACCCTGAGCTGAAAGTCAAATTAACACACCTTTCCTTTAATTTCTGACCTGGAAAAATCACAGAAAGTAGGAGAGCACTAGTAAATGAATATAGATGATGCTGTTATTGGGTTTTAACTTTTTCTTAATGTTTGTAATTGAATAATTTTATTTTTTTATACAGTTGGGGGTTTATATGGTTCATTTTTTAATGGTTCAATTTAGGTGCAGTTGGATTTTATATATTTTTAAAATAATTTTTATGTAGCTGCGCTTTTATATATTGTGATTTTTATATGGTTTGTTTTTTAAACTTTGGCTTTTTTCTTACAGTTGGTATTTTACACTTGGGTTTTGTATATGGAATTTGTACTACTTTATACACCTGGTTTTAAAACATCTGCCTCTTTATATGGTGGCATTGAATATTATTAGGCTTTTATAACTTTTAATGTGGTCTATTTTTAAACTTCTGTTTATTTAACAATTCTTTTTTCTACCCTTCTTATATGGATGGTTTCAATTTGGTGGAGTTCTTTATATGTTTGTTTTTCTAACAGTTCTTTTTTTTACATTGGTGTTTATTACAGTTGGTATTTGGTACGATTGATTTAAGTACAGTTGGGTTTTAAACATTTTATTATACTTTGGCTTTTACATATGGTTGGGATTTTATACCTTGGTCGTTCGATACAGTTAGCTTTTAAACAGTATATAGCTGTGGTTTAATATGGTAGGCTTTTTGGACAGTTTTTAAGACTTCTTAAATAGTTTTTTTTCTGCTCTTATTTTTTTCTGCTTTTTTATATGATTGTCTTCTCATATGGTTGGTTTGTATGTGGTTGTTTTTTAGATGGTTCTCTTAGATGCACAGGTGTTTTAGACTGTGTTTGAGGCTCATTTTTTTTATACTTCCGGTTTATAGAACTGGTTTTTTATGTGCTCGGTTTTTAACACAGTTGGCTTTTATACACTTGGTTCTCATGCAATTGTTTTTTTATTACAATTTTCACTGCAGTTGGTTGTTAACACCTGGCTTTAACGCAGCTGGTTCTGAAGTGGCTGGTTGTGATCCAGTTCGTTTTGATACCGTCAGTCGCTTATACGGTTGGGCTTTTTAGGTTTTTTTTATTTTACACAGCCAAAGTAACAGATGAATTACAAAAGACTGTGCTATTACTGAGAATACAGCAACTGGAAAAACATCAATACTACTGACAGTGACATTATTAAATTCTGTTGATGTCAGTGCTATGGTGAGAGACCAGCCCTGTGCAATCCAAGTACAATCCACTCCTGTTTTCCTTCTTTCTGCCTTTGGAGAAGGACTGAAGGGTACCTGGCACATAACAAACCCACTACTCACACTCACACATGTGCAGTCTCCTCTAACCTTGAAAGTACATTTTGACCCACCTGGTATGGACGGGTATTTTATAGCCAAACTCAGGCAGCTTAAAGCTTGTCAGTGTTCCAGCCTTCAAGACTTACTGAGAAAGTCAATGAGGTTACTCTGACCTTTCCATTTCATCTTTTTTTCTTCTTCTTCAAGCTCACGTGCATGCTCAAATTTTCTTGTCAAAAATCAGAGTAACTTCTAATTAAAAGTTGGGATAATACAGGGATCGATTCATTTGGAATCAAAGAGCAACATTTCCAGTAGAGCTTATTAAATAATTTGAATGGGAAAAAAAATCATGCATTCTGCTCATGGGAAGTGAGAAGAGCAACGACTTTTAAAATGTAGATTTTTGATTACTGAATTAAATGATCTAGAACAGAAAACTGTCATGTTTAAAGAACAGGAAACTTCATTTTAAAATACAATCCTCATTTTAAATTGTTATTTGCACATCTGAGACCCACTGAAAGCTGTTGTTATAAACCTAATTAATGAGCCATATATATTTGAACATCTGTATTTCACTCTTCATTTATTTTCTTGCTCATCCACTTGGAGAAAAAACACACGAAAATGTTTAAATGAATATCCAGTCAGTAGATAAAACAGCAGTTGTCTGGTAAAGGATCACTTATTATATGTACGGTGTTTGCAGCTGAATGACCTTCTGACAACACCTACTTTCTGTCTTCTACAGCATCCAGCTCATAAATACAATATGCTGTACATTCTAAGGTATGTAAAATTCAGCTGCCTCAGCGTGGAACACCATTGACTTTGTCCAAATGCTGCAGTAGGAAATGCTCTGGATAAACTGATTAATACTGGTCATAGTTGGCTACCGCAAACTATACATTGGGTGGAACAACTTATCACTCATTGCCTTCATTGATGTTAAATAGGACACATCACCAGGCTGCTCCTGCCACTCTTTCTTCTTTACCATTCTACACCACAAACTCTTTAAGAAATGCACGTAGCAGCTTTGGGTGGTGTGGTTTGTCGTGGTGTTTCTGTGTTTTGTTTGCAGTCTTGGTAGAGACAGCTCCTGCCGCTGACAACTAAACCATCGCATTGCCAACCTCTTACTGACCTGCCTCAGTGACATTTAAAATGCTATGAACAAGGGATAACAGTTTGGCAAATATATCCCCAAAGTAGTATAAATGTTTACAGATAATGAAATAAAATTAGCTATCATGATAGTACGGAACAGAAGATCAAAGTGGGCTTACTGATATTAGACAGAACCATAATACTCACAATTCCCAAACCAAAAATGCATTGAGGGAAGAAATTTAACAAGAAAAATGAGTCACATTTTACAAGCATATAATCCTGAACTCTGTTTAGCAAGGTGTATGCCAGTCTGACTATCATAAACTCAATGCCATACACGAATGCACTTAAGGACTACTGAAACAAACACCAAAACATGCTATTTCAGTCTGACTTGGTTAAATTTTCATACTTACTAAATTCAGTAGGCACATGCATATTTTACACATTTCAATGAAAGCCTGACATCTCTCATTTAATTTCTTTTAAGCCTACAGTAATGAAATGAGTCTACTGCCAATTTTTTTCAGTCACTGAGTGACTGAACTGTAATACCATAAAGTTTGGAAAACATCTACCAAGAGAATTTGCTCAGTTATCTGACAGCTAGCAGGAAATGAACGCACTCATCAAATGGCTTCCTGCAAGAAGCAATCCAAGGGAGATTAGTTTTTCTTTTGGCAATGGAAAATAAATGCTACTGAGCACTAGAGAGAGGACTGAATGCTCTGAGCGCCAACTCCAACCATTTCATATCAGCACATCTCGGCCGCCAGCTGTCTGCTCTAGTTTCCCTGTGAGAGGCATCACAGGCGTCTGAACTTAGAGTCCATTTCAATCCTTCTCTGCAACCCAAAGTACTCCACCCATTTTGAAATATTCACTCATGCAAATTCATGTTGAAAGTTTTAAAATGCTCAAAGGATAGACCAAAGTTAAAGAAGAATCATATTTTTCAAGCCAGAAGATAACTCCAAAGAAATACTTAGCACAAAGTGTAACACTATATTCCTCTGCCAGCCATGTTACTTCTAAATGTTGTTCAATGAACATCTTTCAAAAATATGACAAATAATACTAAAAAACCTCACTATTAAGGCTCTATTTAAAATTATTTAAAAGTATTATCACACCCTTGTCCCTTTATGGGGTAATTCAGCTACCCGTCTAAAACGACTACGTTTTCTGAGGTTAAAAGGCCAAAGACTGAGAACACAGCAATTCGATAGTGCTATTGCTGCACATCTGTCTGATCTCAATATCTTCTATGGTATGAGTGGAAAAGCATAATTGTTGACATGTTATAAAACAACTTTAATGGAAGAAATGCTGGCTGTATGAAAATGAACGTTTTACAGGAATGTATTAAATCTCTTGACATTTTACAGTAAAAAAAAAAAAAAAAGCCAGACAAATAATTCAGTTGTGGTTGAAATATTTTGTTTGAGCTTTGCAATTTTGATTATAAATTGCAAGAGCAATTATATTGCAAGAGTTGCAACAATAAAATTCAAGACAGCCATACAATAAAAATTCCTCTAATGGCTATATTCATGTTTCTGAAGGGGTTTGTGTTCATTCTCATGTAATCTGAAATGAATTTTTGTTCTCGGTCATCCATCATGTGAAAAGAGAGAGTAAACTGTGAAGAGTCTAAGTAATGACCACGTTGAGAAAGAGTACGTTTTTACACACAATCTGTTCATTTCCTTTTTGTACATAATTTAGTTCCACTACGGTCAGTCTGGGTGTTATTAGGCAGTATAGAAGCAGTTTAGTCAGAAATTTACCATGATACACTAGCTGTTGAAATTATCAAGTAATGTATTCAAATAAAGTAGTAAAAACCCACAAGATATATCGACATGTATTGAGAAGCTATAGTTTCTTATTTCAGTTGAGTCACTTGACCTGTTTGAATCCAAACCTCTGTCCAGCCTCTCAGCAGTTTCAGAGGAAATGTTTTCACTAAAAACATTTTTTTTTTGTCTTACTTATTTACCTAATACTTGGGTGTTTGTTTTAAAGTTGCTTTTTTTTTTTTCTCCTATTTTTGTTCAAAGGATGTTTTTGCTGAAATGTATTTTATTTCAACTACCAATAGTGAGTACCAATATTTCATACAGGAAAAAATGAAAGAAAGTTGTTTCAAAAAATTCTGTGTCAAGAGGTATTTTAGAAATCATAAAAGTACAGTGCCATCGGTAAATGATATGTCTGTTTTCTTAAGGTATCTCTAAATGTATTTCTTAACAAGTTATGGAAAATATGGTTTGAGAGTAATATAACCATCTGCAAAAACAGTAGCTGATTTGTATAAAAATACATATATACACACAGAAAATTACTCAACTGCTTCTCTGCCATACCTTATTTCATAAACATACAGTAACAGCAACTAAATTCTCAATGAAAAGGCTTACAATATGTGATACTTTAAAGAATATTATATATAGCCATTCATGATCAAAACAATATCCCAATTCTGGGAAAAGAGGTCATTAGTAGTATAATGAAATTGTCAGTCACAGAAGTGGCTGATACAGTCGCTAGAGGCAACACAGTAGAGCCGTACTGGTGCTTAATCAGTTCCCCTCCTTGATCAAGATTTTCCATATTGATCTTCAGTGAAGGATTTAGCAGTCATTAAACCACCACACAAAATATGTCAATCCCTTCAGACCCTTCGATAAGCCACCAGACGAACTCTGCCTCAGAAGGGAATGCACGGGATTTTCACTCTCCAACCCAAGACAAGAACGCCAAATTCTTGGTCCTCCTCGGACTTTATAACAATCTGAGGACTTCTGGCAGACAAGGTGAAGGAACAAAAAATAAACTGATTCACAGGAGTACAACACAACAACTCAAAGCTTTGTCACACAGAAATAAACCCAGACTATAACTTTCCCCTCCTTTAACCAATGCTATGACACTGTCTTTGCTACTTGACAGCTAAAAGTACAGGGGAGCAGCTTCCTTCTACCGCTTTACATTAAAAACATAGGCAAGCATCAAAATCACTGTCTCTGTCCCTCAGCCTTTGGCATCAATCTGTTTGTGCACACTGAGATTGATTTTCCTGATAACTTTAGAATGGACACTTGGGTACCTTAACAAAATCAATAGGATCATAAGCATGAAATATTAGCCTGATAACCATTTGCATTCCTGGAGTAAATGTTATCTTGCCACAAGATACATTCGATTATTCAAAGTCCTATAATTCAGTTGTAATGGTCATGGTAGGCTGAACTTGACATACAGATCTGTGCAGGAAAATGTTCTATACATTTTCATTATCTATAGGAGTTTAAGAAACAAAACAGCAGATATGTTCTTTGCAGCAGTTTATTTATTACTTAGAAATACTTGTTGTTTGAAATACCTTGTATTTAGGGGCTTGAGAAAAAAGCCAGCATAAAACCAGCAGAGTTTGTTCTACTGCCCTTGCAAACCTCCAGTGCAGCTGTTAAATTACAAAGCAAGAAGGAAATTCTGGCCCAATAAGTAAATGCCGAAACTCTCACAAGAACTGGTTGTTTGCAAGTGGCCCAAGTTATCACCAAGTACTGTAGCCTGGTCTGTTCATTTGCACATCTCATGCCTAGGGGCTCTATGTAACATCAAGTCATAATTGATATCGCACACTATTTTCTATAGAAATATTGAAGTATAAACTATTTTCCTGAAGTTCTCATTAGAGAAAAACAGCTTTGCAGAAAACCAAAAACGAACAAAACTTTGTCTCACAATATTCATTTTCAATGCAAGTGAATACTTTCACAATGAATTTTATCCTCCAAGCTCTGTTCCTCATGAAATAAAACAGTCCACAAATTTTTCATCTGCCTTGATTTTCAATCACATATGTTAGTCACGTTTGTAATTAAAAGGATAGTCAGATGTCTAATTCATTCTCGGTCCATAGCAATCCATCTCAAATAGCTGTTTGCAGCTCTAAAAGTTGTGGAAGTACGTCTTAGAAAACCACAAACCTAACATGAAAACCCCTGTGGGAGGCCGAAGAAACAAAGAAGATTTAAGTATTAATATACACTGCTTCGTTTCAGTCCTATTCTATCGTATCGGTTGTTTCCATAAATAAAGGAAAATCGTTCAGCTGTAAGTTAGCACAGCAAATTGACTTGCTAGGCATTGCTCAACTGCACACGCAGCTGCGTATGATCACCTGTGTCAATGCACATCAAATCTGACCACTGCTCAAAAGCAAAATAGTAACACCAACATATTGTTGCACTTCTCATAGCTATCAAAAATGTAGAATAAAGTTTTTCCAGCAGATCAAAAGTCACTGTCAAAGCTAACTATTTCAAACTGTGGTCTCTGTGAAAGCCTTTCATACTACCTCTGCAAGTGGTTAATAAGCTGATTTTTCACAATGACTGTGTAGTAGCAGAAAAAGAAGCATTTTATAAATGCATCTTACCTAATTTTTTGTCTGCAGAGAATAGCCAAGACTGACTAGTTTGAATGAAACACAGGAGGGCTTGTGAAATGCAATTTCTAGAAACAGGAATCAAAGACAACTTTGGAGATTGGCAGAAGCTGCACCTCAACTTCTGCTTGTTTTATAGAGATAATTTCAAATCAGAAATTAAAAAAAAAAAATACAGGGGAGTCTGCTGGGAGTCTCCAACTCCTGCTCAGTGGCTGTACCAAGTGGTTCAGTTATTTGGCAATATGGCAGCAGGGCTCCTCTGCTGAAGACACGGTTTGAGTGATTTCCCCAGAATTAAGCAGTATAACCCTACTTCCTGCCCAAGTCACACCATAATGATCACATTCAGAAGTGCGATAAAACAAAACGAAACAACAATCCAACCCACAAAAAAACCCCAACAACAACAAAAACCAAAACCTTGCTACTTCACTACTCTGTTCTGTCTGATACTATCCAGGACCTTATGGCTCAGAAAGCCCAGCACATTAAGTGACTGCCATCTATTATATGTTGTTCATTTTCTTGTTTTCTCTACAGGAGCTAAGGGATATGCCTGAGGAAAGGACTTCTTCTGCTTGTTAGCATCTTTGGTTTGCATTGCATTTTGGCTCCCTTTTGTCTTAGTTCTTCCTGTTCTCACGCTGCATCTACCCATGGTCTTTGCTGAAGGCTAGATACCGGTCTTGATGAAGCATGGTTCCAGTATTATAAGGTAACTTTAATACTATCTGAGACATGAACATTTTTCAATTTTTTTTTCCTCATTTTCCTTCTGTTTCTAAAAATAAATGACAGCTCATATTGTGCGTAGGTTCCTGCTCATGACAGTCCAGGCTGCTAACAGATTGCTAATGTGATAACTGGTCTATTAAAAGATCTTGAGCAGACAATTTCCTCTTACTTTCCAGCTACAGTTTGGGAAACTTATTTCCCTGTATTGAATCATTAATAGTATAAATTACTGCCACAGTACCTAAAAAGATAACGTTCCTTAAATCAGTTCCACACATTCAAAACGTACTCGATCTGCCTCCTCATAACAAGTGCCAAGGATCAGCACGTACTGTGCTGTGACACACCGACAATCTGCTAGAGCAGAGAAGCTTTCTGTATGAGAGAAGAACAAAACACACCAACTTATGGTCAAAAGAAGTAAACAAGAGCTGGGAAGGTGACAGATCAAAATAGTGTGGCACTGGAAAATGTTCCTGTCTACCAGATATCTATTTAATACTGCATTTGCTAGGTTGACAGATATAGACAGAGGAGCCTGTACAGAGACAGCAGCTGCAGATAGAAAATAAAACAAAACACTAAAAACTTGATTGTTCTCTACTGATTTAATACTGTAGGGTTATTATTCTTGAATTCAGTTTGTACTATAAAGTGTATCGTCACTTCTAACAGGCAGAAGAACTTCCCATAAGCCTTTCCACCAGAGTTCTCTCTTCTCTGTAAATGTATACACAAGCTGCTTTCCACAACAACATAATTACTCCTCAGTACCAAAAGAAGCTACCACCCACTTTCTTCTCATGCAAGCCCAGATGAGTTTGGTGATTAAGCCACCTCAGCAAGTCTGGAAAACAGATGTATTATCATATTCTTACTTGTACTAAGATAATTCTTAGGATCTCAGAAATGGGGTAGGATCCTGTTGTACTAGGTATGATAGAAAAAGCAGAACCAGAAGACACTTCCTTTCCTGAAGCCGAATAGAATTGCCAGCCTACAGGATAAACACAGGACAACATGACATCTCTTGGAAAAGGACGTTAAAGTATCCCTGTTTCTACCAGCCACTGTTAGGCTGTTGGGGTCCCACAGATGGAGTGGGCAGCACCAAGTTCCTGAGCTGCGACTGCTCCCCCTGCCCATCTGCTGATGTCCTCGGCGGGGAAAGGGGCAGGGACGGGCTGAGCTGCTCAGCTGCAGCGACAGCTAAAGGTCTCTTCCCTCAGGCAGCTCCTGCGCCAGCCTGGGAATGACACTGTCTCTGCCTCTCTAGAGAGCGCACTGCCCCGTAACACAACTGCGCACCCACGCAGCAGGTGCTGTTGAGAGAAGCCGTCTCTCCTCCAAGGTCCCTACAGCAGCACAGACCAAGGGTACCAGTAATCAGCCAGAGTAGGTGTAGATTCCTCTTCTCCCCAAATGTATATACAAACTACAAAATAGCCCCCACAATGAGAAGAACAGTGATTCCAAATCCCACTTGCCTTGTAAAGTCCCCTCGTAAAATAACAGCAGTGAATCAAGAACTCCTAGCTTTCCGTCTAAACACATTTTGAGAAAGGTAAGCTTACAGAGTGCTTAGAAAGTTAATTAATGTAATTAATAAGGATAACACATGCAGCTTGAATAATAAGCACTTGTGAGGTAAGTACTTCAATTACGCAAAGGTACAGACTCACATGTTAGTAACTCAGACTCATCCAGTGTCAAAAAAACCATTATGTGACAGAGCTAAATCTGAATTCTTCACTACTCCAGTTCCTTTGTTGCTCCAGTTGGTTGACACAGCACTTCGGGCTTCTAAATCTGCGGCCAAATGTGGGTTTTGAGCACCCAGGATATTTTTAACATGCACTAAGGTAGAAAGAATTATGTTTACACTAGCCAATATTAATTCTGTAATTTTTTTAATATAAAATAAATTAATTGCTGAAATGTCAACTTTTCTTTCTATGCTTTTGGTATTCTAAAACAAACTATACTGCAGCGAGGAAGTGAAATAACATTTTTTATGAATTGCTTCTCCAAATATGATACAATAGCAAGTAAAACAAAGGGCGTGAACCAGCAGTCCATCAAATGATTTCATGAATAAGAAACAGAGACAAATAAAACTTAGTTACTCAGTGGCAACGCTTGGCTGCTAAAATGTGAATTGGACAGGAGCAAGCAACAATATTTGTTCTGGCATTCTATGTGAGGGATCGTTAATATAAGAATAAGAAATGTCTTATTCCATATTGAAGTTTTTATAGACTGGAAAGATATATAGTGAAGTGCATGACACTTTATTCCTGTGGTTTTTTAAATTGAAAGAAATTCAAAATAGTTACTTTTCAGACAGAAATCTAGAGAAAGAAGTACAAAATACTACAAAAAGGGGTAAGAAACTAGAAAAAAAGTGCAATACAAGATTCTGACCAAATCCTGCCAAAATCAATTAAAAGGCTCACAATGACTTTAAATGACTCCATGAAAACTAACTCTGAAATAATTAAAGGAGCATCTTTTTAAGTACGTACTTCAGAGTTAAGCTGGCATAGGAGAATAAAATTCAAAGAGCACAAGAGAAAATTCAGCAGACTGCCTGAAGCATGTAGTGTCTCACATCTGGTTGGGTTACCATCCCATGGCTCACAACACACATTGGACTGTAGGCAATGAACTGAATTTTGTCAAACCAAATAAGCCAACAGGAGAATTTGAGCAAAGACCTTTAGAACCAAGAGCATGTATTATTTTCTCAGATAAGGCTGTATTGTTATGTAAGCAACATAAGGAGAGCAGACATGTTAGCACAAAGGTTAATCTCAGTGGAGCAAAACAAGCAACAACCTCAGAGCACAAACACCACCATATACACACACCAAATCCACTGCTGCATCCACAAGATTATTTTAGTTTGGTTCAGGAATGCACTTCAAAAGTAAAAACCCCTGGTTATTTCAACCTAGCATGCTTTGGTCTGCACTGTAAAGTGCTCTCAGAGTGTACAAGCTGGATTTCTTCTGCAGAAAACTAAATTGGAAGACAAGCCTCGAGGAACACACACTTCAGCTAACACTCATCCAGTTCATGGCACAGGTGAGCGCTAGGTCAAGGTAAGATCCCAAACGTAATGCCACCTGGGTCCTCATCACCAAATGTTTTGCTTCCCAGGTCCAGTGCTATCAAACCATGCTACCTGTTACGTTAGCCATAGCGTAAATACCTCGTAAGTATGCATACAAGTTGTGTCTGGAGAATTTTCCCAGCATCTCTTGGAGTGCATCGATTTGGATGTAGCAGGATGAAGGTGAAGTGAGATATCTTGTGAACCAGTAGTAAAAACAAAAGAAACCACACACACAAAAAACCAAAACAACAGAAAAACCCAAACCAACCAACCAACCAAAAAACCCCAGAAGAACACCCCCGAATTTGGTTTGAGTTTAGTAGAAAAAATAGGAAGTACAAATGCAACAAAACAAATCAGGAAAGAACTTCAAAGGAAGTCTGGAAAGTACCCACCTGTCCCTTGCATTTCTTTCTTCAACTGAGTTTAGTCACGAAGACACCTCTACTACAGCAGCCTGGAGCTGCTTAGAGACAGGTATTTTGAGTAGTAATGCTAAGTTACAACACTCAAGCTTCACTTTTGCCTAAAAGCTGGAAACAGGTATTATTTGAAGAAATTTGCTCACTACTGACTACAGATTAAACAAAAATCAGGTCCCTCTCCCACAGGCAGGACTAGAACTGTTTTAAAACTCCTTAGGGCTTTCATATGAGATTTAAAAGAAAATAAAACAAAACAAGAAAACACCCTAAAGCTAAGCCTGACATGAACTGTAATATTAATAAGTAAACTCTCAAACTGAAGCAATTGAAGGACTTAAACTGCGCATACTACCTGAAAAGATTAAACACATATAACCAAGCTAGTTTTTTTCTTTCATTCTGTTTCTCAGTTTAGGAACTGGGCAGTTAATTTTTAACACTAGTAAGTCTGGTTTATAGCTAAAAGCTGTTTCCCTTGGCTTATATTAAATGGTATTTACTTGAGAAAATCAATAACGTATACCCAGGGAAAACTGAAGTATGAAAGAGTTTTCTTATAGTGGAAAACCACCAGATATCATTGACAGTAATTTGTGTCCTTATTGACTGTTTCAGCCCAAAGGTCAACGGATGAATGAGGCACGAAACTCTTAACTGTGGTGTTTCTTTGAAACTCAGATACTTCACAGATTTAGTCTTGTATTAGTCTACTGGAGTCAACAGTTCAACAGTATATGAAAGAGAAAATGTCTCAGCTCCCCTAAGAAGGCAAGGAGAAAGATTTCAGTTTTGCCTTTGTTTGGTATTTAATTCCTACAGTAAAGAAAACCACAGGGGTTAGCACTATTGTAAGCCATACTTGCCTATAAACACTAGATACTAACTCAGGTTAATAGAGAATATAGTAAAAACATCACTGCTTTCCAATAAATTTTCTTCCAGAAAGACCGACTTGTTTTTCCATTTCATTGTGCTGTTAGACACAATAGGTTTAGAGACTGCAAACACCTTTTATATCATATCAGAAAACTACAAATTAGATCAAACTATTAGAGAAATCATACTGTTTCAATTAATTCCTTAATAAAGTTGTCATTTTATGTATTGTAGTCTCAGTAGTTCTGATCCCTGGAAATAAAGTTCATTGTTGTTCAGACCTCTCGCTACATTTTCTAAATTCTTCTTGTCCTGATCAGGAATTGCAGCAACAGACTTCAAAATAAAATTAGAAGAGGTGGAGGAGGTGGTGTAAATTATTTCTAGATGAATAGCTTGCAGCTAACCACAAAGGGCATCTGTTGAGAAGCATGTCCAAACACAGCAAATCCCTTTTACATTGCACATCTTCGAGAGGAAAAAAATAAAAAAAGTAGCTGAAATATGAGTAGCTAGAGTCTATTATAGATTATTTGATGGTAAGGAGATGCCCTTCGGCCATTTTTATACCTCAAATTCATCTGCAATATCACCATCCTTTAAGGAGCAAGACAAAGTAGCTCATGTTTCAGAATATCACATTATGTCTTCTCTTTGAGATGGCTGGATATTGCATAACAGGGTTTAGAAAGGATAAGGTAACAGCTGTAGGTTTGCTCTGTGGCAGCTGCCGACCACGCAGTTTGTGAGTTTGGGTCCCGGCAGCCTCGGTGCTGCTGCCCTCAGCAGCCCAGGAGCTTGCAAGGGAGGTTTTCTTGGGCTTCTACAACAGGGAATACTTTAAAAATGCCCATTCTCTGCATAACTTCTCAATCATGACTCCTTATTTTAATTTTGAGGGAGAGATAGATTCAGCTTTTTTTAAACTAAGGCTAACAATTTTCTCCCATATGAAACATATGCTTATATTTAACTGTTTGTGCTCCATACTGTATTAGCTATTCTTCTCCAAAAATATGAACCCTGTGGTACAACCTAAATTTGCAAAATACCACAGCTATCTAGAATTTATATTGTTAGACAATATTGCAGGTACATTTTTTGAGGACTTAAAATACTCTCTTTACTTGTGAAAAATCAGCATCAATTCCCAAAGAAACTCTGAATAGATTAACCGAGAGGTGATAGGAGTCACCTTGCTGCACATTGCAGGCATGTTGCTACACTGGCTCTATTGTCTAATCACTGGTATGATAAATTTCTGAAGGGTGCTTGAGTTGTTTCTGTCCTTCAAAACATTTGCTGGGAAACAGCATACTGATTTGCAGCTAATCTACGCCAAAGGCATTATGAAACTTGTATACAATTCTTTAGGGCTGAGTGTTTAGATAGCACTCTTAAGCTGGTTTGTACTTCTAGTCTATTCTGTGTCCTGATGCTCTCTATAGAAACAATTTAGCTGATAGAATCAATGAAAAGAGGTACAAAATTGCTGATGACACAATGGTAAGCAGCAGTTCAAATAATTTAAGATGACACAGGAAGGATTATGAGGGACTTAACCATTGAAAATTACCAAGTGTTTGTTGGCATTCAGCGTAGATGGCTACAAAATTAGCTGAGCCATTTGAAATAGCAGTTGAAGGACACAGATTTTGGACAATGTCCAGTTAAAAAACAAGCTAACTTTTAACAATAATTGACTGTTATTGAGGAGCCATGTAGGCTAGCACTCTTTTTCAGTATGAAAAAAAATTAAAAAATTAACAAGGTCTATGATTTTTAGATTGTCTATGACTACCTTCAAAGGCATGGATAAAATATGAAGTATGATAAAATACTTTAACTGGGAAAAAGTAAAAGTAAGAAAAAAGCCTGCTGCTTCTATGGGCCTGATACAGGATTTTCTTTCTTCAAAATATACATAAAATGGCATAAAGTTATTTGTGAGCAGTGAGTGCATATGGAAAATCCAGTGCTTTTAACGGCCCAACATGTTGGCTTCTTTTCAGGACACAATATAATGGATTGTGGCCTACTTGGGTAACAGTATCAGTTCATGAACACAAGTTTATTAAAATTTAAACAAACGCAGATTTCCTTAAGATTAATCAGCCCTTTCCAATTCCTTTCCTTTATAGCTTGGCTTAAGTTCTGTTGGTATAAACACTGAAAAGGGCAACATCTCAAAAAACATCTAAAAGGTTAGATGCCTCAACGCTAGCAAGTTTAGCGCAACCTAAAACATGATGCTACAGCAAGAGGTCATCAAAACTTAGAATCAAAGTGACTGGTACAAACTGCATGTTAAAATTAAAAAGAACAGTTCCTGAGGACAAGAATAAAATTACAGCCAAGTCTTCCATTTGTATAAGAAGCTAAAACTCAAAACTAGACAAGAAAAGAGCAATAACAATATGAGATTGCCATCTGGCCCTCCTTATTTAAAAATTAAGAGGTGTAACAGGATGGACAGCCAAAAAGGAGCAAGAGGTGATAGACTGCTGCCTTCAGTATCTCTTCAGCCTCTGCCTGACCCCTAAACCATGCTGACCAAGTGAAGTGAGGCGTACCCAAACTCTTCCTGATATTTTTTCATTAGTGTGATTCATCTTGATTTTTTCATTTGTTTCTTCTTCTTGCCTTTTTAAAAGCAGACCGGCCTGCCATAATACCAGTTTTGAAAAAATAGTTAGGAACCTTCACCTAGAAGGCAACTTCCTAACTACCTAGAAAGTTTTAGGAGTTTTCCTGATCTCAAGTTTGCTGATTAATGTATATATGGATATAATGTATATATGTATCTCCATTTCTCTGGTAGAGAGACTGTACGCGAACATTAGCATCAGACAGAAGCTGCATTTCCATTTTTACTATGGAAGCCTATATAAGCTATATAAGTTCAACTTAGTCTTTTTGTAATATATCTGCAGTGTGCTTTGAATGAAATGTTCCTCTGAATAAGGACCAACATCAGAACAATAATACTACAGCCAACTGTGTGTGCCCTTCCTCCCCAGTAACACTCCTTTAACACTTGAAAGAAGTGGAGCAATACAGGACTACATGGCGGGGCACAGAGCTGCAGCGTCCCACTGCTGCAGGCTGCTGGGGAGACAGCGCGGGGCTGCACAGCGGCCAGCTGCAAAGGCTGCTCCGGGTTAGCACTGAAATAATCACCTTACAGAAACTACGAAATGGGAAAAAGAATATTTCCTCTCTCTTTTAAAGGTGCAAAATAAAAACCCGCGTTCCCCACGCAGATTTTCTAATACAATAAACCCATGGGTTTTCTGTATATATATATATACACGTATGTTCTAGTAGCTTGGAATAGGTTCACCTTCCCTAGATTTATACTTCATAAATGGCTGGCTGAACAATACATGGGAATAGCCTTATTGTTTGCTTCAAGAATTGTGCAGCTGCAGATACCAAGTTTCTTGCACCTCATATTGTCAAAAATTCCTGTTGAAGTATCGTTATGCAGAAATGATTCGAACTTAACTTTAGGAATATCTTTTTCCTTTTTTTGCTATTGGAACTACCTATCCCAGTAGTGCTGAGCAGTGCAGATACAGGCTTTACTTATGAACCTAGTGATCCAGTGTCCATTTGGCCAAATATTCAATGATCTAACATACAGAGATCACTTCATTTAAAGACACATATGCAACCAGCTGAACAGAGTAAACGCCTTCTACTCTCCAGTGAGGAAGTGGAAAAAAGTCAGCAGCATTAACCCAAACCCTCTGCTCTCACTAAGCCTTTGCTACACACCTTTGCTTCCCCTCTCTTCTTTCAGGCACTCCTACTGCTTCTCCATTGGATATTATGCTTGGCTCCACAACTAAAGCCATTCATCTGCTTCAGCAAAATAATTTAACACCCCAGAAGCCCCACACCTACACCAGAGGCACTACAGTCTCTTTAACACTCTGCTTATATCCCTTCCTCAACTTCGGGCCCTTTCATCTGCATGAAAGCAATTATTCACTTTGACCCAAATCTCTCTCCCTCTTTTCTCTTTCAAGTCTGACAGGATTCAAGCGAAACATTTCTTTCAATCTCCTGTCTCCGTAGGTTAGTTGAATAACAGACTTTCGTATAGCTGTTCTCACAGCACCTGGACAGACATCACCATTTCTTCTCAGCCTTATTTGTTATGATCTGTCTGATCACAAGTGTTTAAGCATCTTCAGATGCACATAAAATTCATAAAGCCTTGCCAAAGCAGATATAATTATTAATACAGATTCTTTCATCGGTAGCTACCGTCATTAAAGCAGATTTTCCCAATTTAAGATAACTGCTTTTATTTGTCATCCTTTTGTGAAATGATTCTGGTTTCCAAATGCACCACATTTTAATACAACCAGTTTTGAACTATCTTCGGGAATACTTACACCACAACCACATATGAAGATCTCTGTGGTCGTCTCTGTTTTGTTTCACTCATCTGCTGTGTTTTCAAGGGGATGCTGCAGGCTAGGATTTATTATGTCTCTCAAAGTCTGCACTACTTAAACATGTTCATTAACATCAGTACCTATTAAAGGGAGGGTTTACATCATAAGTTTCAAAAATTAAGTTTTTTACCTACATATGAACCTAAACATAAAACCAAAATAATATCAAGCAGGACAAATCATGTTCAGTCTACTTATAAAACGTTCTGGTTTCTTCATTCTTATAATAGGAGAGGAAGAAATACAGGAAAATGAATATGCCGATACCGTCCATCTTAAAGTTCAAACAGTCTCAAACAAAAGCAGAGTTTATCAAAGAAGACAGCTTTGCATACAAGCACTTTGAAACAAGAATGACCTAAAAATATGTCTGCTTCTTGACATGCTAATTGCTCCAAGTGTGAGTAGTGATACAGTTCTGCTTAACTGTTCTGCTTGCACAGTGCACGCACTGCATAGTTAACCACCCCCCAAAAAAAATCAGAAAGAGAATTCTAATTACATGTTTCATCAACTTCCACAAAAATAGTATGCACTACTGACTTCCAGGTGCCATAATAAATGCTGCTGGGCGCCTTTTTTCCCTCTGAATTAATTTATTCTCTTTCAATTAGTCACCCTCCAGTTGGAGAAAAAAAATATTTATGAAAGACTGGAAGGCAGGTATATTTAGTATAGACAATTGCTAGAGAACAGCAAATGGATAGTCCATATACTTTAGTTAAATAACTATGCACTTAAAAAGAACAAACTTTATCTGAGTGTCGGAACATCTTCTAAAGGAGATGTTGTTCAGAACAACTTTTGAAAGTCCAAGGGAAAATACAGGATGGTTTGGGGTTTTTTTTAAAGCTTTTTTAAAGACTCCTCACAGCTGGCAGTTTGTCCCTTAATATTTGCCTGCTGATAATGCATTGACTCCATTTTAATTCACTTGCTGAACTATTTCAAGGAGTTATATGTATATGGTTTTGGAACATATTACAGGAATTCAGTACATAAACAACTAGAAAAGTAGATTTACATTTTTTCACCACAAAACTTAGATAGTCCAGCCAGATAATTTTGCTCCCTACTGCCTCTGCCTGAGAAGTATTGGGCATCAGGAGAATGGAGCTCTTTTTGCAAGCATCCTAATTAAATACAGCATCAGGTTCTCCTCTCGCTTCCACACGTCACCACCCCACACCTTTTCCCTTCCCCTAAACAAATTAGCTTTATGATAATTTTGTTCCTGGCTCCTATTTTTGACTTGATGAAGCTGGCTTTCTAATCAAGAAAGGTAAACTTAAAAGTCAAGTGCAATCAGGGATTATTAGGCAAGAAGTGATTATGTTAAGTATTTAAAGTTAACAACTAATGCCATACTAGTATAAAAAGAAAACACCCTTTAAACTTAAAACAAATGAATGTCACTATCTTTCTTTGTTTTGATTTACCAGACAACCTAAAAAATGGGTTGATGTGCTCCTATCTTATCCTATTCTTAGGATAGGAAACATTTTCAAGAGGGAGATTTAACCACGGAAGATCTTCATGAAATCTGATATTGTAATTTATTTTGACAGCCTACACAGAAAGCAAAGACTGGCCAGAACCAGAAACCGAACTACCCCATAATTTGCCATGTTTCAGACAAGTATACCTTGGTTGATGCAAAGTGAAGAAAGAGCTGCTGATATTATATATGCACAGTGCCTCTGTTCTCTCAATACTGGTTCTCAGCTCTGTGTGGAATAATTACTGAGGGGGCAAATTACTGAAACTAATTATCAAGGATACACTTATTGAGAATAAAGTTATATCCACACCTTCAGCATATAAGGCAGGTCTGCAACAGTACATATGCAGTAGCAGATGACAGTAAATGATGCTCTGAACATCAGGGAGAAGGGCTTCGGTTTCGTAAGAAATTCAGATAAACACTTATCCAGACAAGCTCCCAAAATAACATGTATAATATGTTCTGAAGCATCTCTCCATCTCTCCACAGTGGGCATGGAACAACAAAAGCAGGTATAATCTCCTCTTCAGCACCAAAATCTTTACATTTCATTCAAATCCATTTAGTTTTGATTGTTTTTCTAGATGTGATCAGGAAGTTATGGGATATGAATCTGTGGGAATTGTGCTTTCAATATCCTTATATCTCTTTCACCCTAGAGACTGGACACTAATTATTGTGCATTTCGCATGATATACTACAGGATTTTAGCCAGAAGAGAATATAAATACATCATGGGTAGATATGTACTCTACATGCACAGATGGCTCCTCAAGGAAAACCTGGACTTCACAAGATCTGGAAGGACAATTTTTGTTAGTTGCTTCTAGGAAGCTTACAGAAAGCAATGAAATTAAATTACCATGAGAATTATGACAATATGGTTGTATTCTCCAGAGAAATAGAGAACACCACTGAAATGGACCCATTCCACATAAGTTCACTGGCAAAAAATACCAAACCTTATATAAAATCATTTCAATGGAGGAAGAGGCTTCACTGAAAAATTTTCACGTTATCATTACTTAGAAATTGCTTAAAGCCTCTGTTTAAAAATTCACAAAGAATGAGCTTCACCGCTAGGGCATTAATAAAAGTAAAAGATGAGAAAAGTTAGCCTGTTCCAGGGCTTTGGGAAGTCACATTGCTTTCAGACAAACCGTGTTAAGCCATGCGACAGAGTTCAATTCCCATCCTCTCCATAGGTGCTGATTGCATATGAACTTGTGACAAACAAGTTGACAAAATGACAGCATTTCAGGGTATTTAAAGAATGACTTGTATGCCCTTCCATCTCTTCCAGTATTCAATTTAGTAGTTTTAAGTCCCTGGACAAAGCGCCTAGACTGCCCAGACATTGTACTGTGACAGGTGACAGAAGTGGATTGTTTACATGCTGCGTGAACGAAGTATATGATCTTAAAATGAAGGAAGAACGGTCTGCTTGGATATATCTTCATAGCATATGCATTCCTAGTTTTCTTGTTCTCTTTTAGGAACAGACAAGCAGCGAGGTGACGGGTGCGGATGCCACCTGCCCCAGCACCCCTGGCTGCAGCTCCGCACCCTCCAGCCCCACACGTGAACCAGGAAAGTCGCAGGCTCTGACTTGGGTACCACCGAGGCCATCGCTGCTCCCAGCGGCCCTGGGCCATCGGTGGGAAGCTCAGCAACATGGCAGTGAATACCAGGGCACCTGCTTGCAAGGAGCTGTTCCCGACTGAGAAGAGAGCCAGCTGAGGAACAGAGATGAAAGTTTGTGTTTGTGAAGGCAAGTGCACAGACATAAAGGGCGTGGGTTGCCTCCATGCCCTACCATCTGGAACGGAGAAGTTAGACTATTCTGCATTTCTACATTTACTTCTGATATATTTCCATTAAGGATACTTTTAATAAACCCCCACAAAGATACAATTACTTAGAATTTTTTTTTAGAATAAGTTATTATTCTAAGTGGTAACATACAGTAAAAAATGTAAAGATATTATATCAAAGACGTATCACTGCATTCACAGAGACTGCTCACTGTTTTGTATCTTAGCAGAAATACTGAAATACAACTCAAGTAATACAGACCCTGCAAAAAACTGCAAAAGTCCAAATTTTCTACTCGGAACAAATCAGACAAAATGAAATGATTTGTTAAATGTCTTCTTTGCATAAACAATAATTAAATCTAAAGTTTAAAGAACTTTGCTCTTCTGTTTCTGAATCAGTTTGCATGCCTCAGGATTATAAGTATTTGTCATGAATTTTCAAAATTTCAGGCTAAATCTAGGATGTTTGAAAAATATTTTTAATTGTCTTTTAAAGTTTCAGATGCTCATGTTAAAATATTTTATCTAGATAAATTATTAAGAAATGAATAGAAGAATACTGATCATTATTTCCAGTAGATTTATGCTTTACACCTGTATTATAGTAGACAGATAATTAACAACCAATGTCATCTGAAGACAGTGCTAAAAACTTACATTAATGTATAATTTTGAAACTTAGTAATTGCATTTGCTATGGGCCCTTCAGAGAATTAGCATGTGAACTTCATCCTCCCCATTTTAATTACAGCTATAACACAAGTAAATTAAGCCAAGTCAATACTCTCACAAGTCAATTTCATATATGCCAATGTTGCTCAGATTTTTGAAATAATAATTTATGCATTGCAAGGAACACTTGGGCTCTGGTTTTGGGTTATTTTAAAATCTAGTCTTTTGCCACACAAATTTACACAGGTTAACATGTATTTAAAAGAATCTTACATTCTACACTCACCCTATGATTGCCTCATTTTTTCAAATTGGTCTCTTTCCTATTCATTGCAGGACTTCTGCAATGTATCCATTTCCTTCAAGCATCGAGGAGAAATAACACTCACCTGCTGCTATTCATATTTTATGCCATTACTGTATTTTGGTGATATCACTATCTCTGATGCTACCTTATACTCAATGACTTCTTTTGTATGTGGTCATAAGACAATATAAACTAAAGGCAACTGTCATGGCTCTGTGGCAAAACCAGAGACTCAAGGACTTCATTATGCCAGAAATCTGGATGTGAGCAGAAAAGATGAAGCCTTGATCTTTGTGGTCTGCATCAATTTCAGCAGCACAAGGGTGCAAGGGCAAGATTCATGTGTGGTCTGTTTAATGTCTTGTAAGGACCTTGGGGCTTTTACTGAAGTTGAGAACAAAGAACACGGAAAAATTTCCTCTTACCAGGTTTTCCTTCCTTACTTTTGAATTCTGGGATTTTTGATGATTTAACAAAGCTGTGTCTATTGGGTAGGAGGTAGGAATGAAATAAAGGGACAACAGTTTGAGTTACCAAGCTTGTTACAGCTGCACAGTTTAGCTCTTTCAGTTATGATTTGCTGAACTCTGTTTTTTTAAAGCTTTCTTCCATATACCTACAGCTGCTTATCCTCAGCACAGGACAGCTTTCTTGATCTGGTGCATTATAATACAATTCAAATGAATAACCTTACTTTCAAGGCCTTTGCTTATATCTGTCCTACCCATGATTTTAATTAGGTCCGAAAAGCAGCCTTCCACTGGCACTGAAGAAGACACTGGCATTGCTGCCTTGGTGTCTAACCCTCACCAGGCAAATTAGCAGCCACATCCCACAATGAACAGCCACATTTTAAGATCACTGTGACTGAGAGCCCGAAGTGCAAGTCCTCGGCCTCATCCAGCTCAGTGTTACCACTGGACGGACACAATGCCAACACGTCTGCACTACAGCAATGTCCCCTGTGCCACTGCCATTGTGGCCTCTGTCCCTGCAGGAGAAGGGTCTCATTGTTACAGACCATTGTTACACACTATTTCCTTTCTGGAAGAAGAATCAGTGTATGAATACCTTGCAGTGTTACCTCTCCTCTGACTGCTAAGTGTATCACACCACTTACTAATTCATCTCTTTAGTTCACTGTTAAAATCAGCAGCAGCATCTAGAATAAACTTATTTTTTATATCAATCTTGGCCAAAATCTAATAGGTTGCAACCTAGAATGTCTGTAAGGTCAAAATAGCTTTCATGTCTTCCCAGAAGGAATAAATGAACTCCTTGTAAATCACTAATCTGGAGCTCTCCAATGATCAAGATTAACAGACTAATGTGATCTAAAACCAATTAGGATTTGTTCATTTGTTCATTCATACCACCACCAACAATAACCTGAGCATAGTAAGAACGGATACTAAAACATCAGCTTCCAACTGAAGGAGAAGGATTGCAGATTTCTGTGCTTCACACACCATTTCCAAGCAGCTGCAGCATATGGATTGAGTTAAGAGAGTAAATTTTAAACGCAATTGGCAAGCTGTGACCGACGCAACTGACTGGCAGTGAACTGTACACGTAGCTATGTCCTATTACTTTTTTTAACCTGTCCTCCACTCAATCTCTCTGGTGTCTTGTTTCATTTGTCTGGTGATGTCTTGTTTTCTATATCACACTATCTTTCAGTCCAAAGTTGTCATTAATCATATGTTCTACTCCAACAGAATACCTACAGACATGTAAGACGATAATGTAACAGATGACTTATAGCCAAGTATTTATATTCACATTCACTTCTGGATTGATTTGTGATTCCTTAAAGACACACAAATGAACCACTTGGAATTTCCACCACTGTTTCCAATATTCACCTCCCTGTGCAATTTTGTACAGACATTGCCTGAAGACCAAGCGGGCTTAGTGATCTCTACAAGGGATGAGCGGGATTTACATCCAGAAGAATGGCAGTTTCTCAGCTTTTGTTGTTACATTTCAGTGCCAGTGCTTTCTTAGTTGATGCATATAAAATACAACATCAACAATTTCACACCCACTGAGAATTTTGTCTTTCCTGCATGTTTTAAAAATCAGTGAGGTAACTGTATCTTTAGGGACAATCTTTAGTGAGCACTGGTAAATGATCTATTATTCTGAAGTAGGCACGAGTGATACTGTGATGCTATTTGTGCATTAATTCTTTTTCTGGATATTGTTAGTGTGCACTACAAGCAAAGTATATTACATCCCATGCCAAGTGCACACTAAGCATTTCCATGAACCAGGGAATTCCTACGACTGTGTACCAGGATTTCTATAACCTAGCAAGTAATATACAGTACAGCCTCTCACTTACTACATGCTAACTTCACCAGCAAGACTGACAAAGTTGATAAAGTGAATTTTTATTCACTTCCCTCCTCTGTTCAGTTTTAGAGCCTGTAGCAACCTTGAATTGGCTTGAAAATTCACGTAACTCCTTCCACTGCTTCTCCTCACAAAGCGCAGCAGCCAAGCATCATACCTGATTAGTACTCAAAATCTAATGAGAAAAATTACTTTAAAAGTAGATGTGACATTTCTTTTAAATACTATGATAACAAGCCAGATGATACATTCACCTGCTGTTCATGCATGACAACAGTGAATTAGGATAAGATACAGATTTGTTAATGAACATTTAATTGCCATGGGACTGAAGGTCTCTTCGTTTTTATGCTGTAATATTTCAACGGCTATACCCATTAAATGCAAATGAGTAAGAAAAAAGTCTTGATAGATAGAGGAGGAAAAATGATGCATGTTTTATGTTCTTATTGGATTTCAATATTATTTGAGGCCTGACCCTTTCTCTGTCTGGCTTCATGGCTGAGATGCTGAGATGCTATTTGGCTGCATAATTTTCAGCCTGATTGTTTCCTGAGAACTGCTGTTCAGCAGCTTCTCCCGCTTGCTGAGTAGCCATCCAGAGTCATCCCTGGGCTCTCCACTCTACACTGTCTTTGAGCCATTTTCTATGCATGTGAGTTTTCTAACACAGGAAAATATACAATGTCGCATTAAAAACAACACCACCACATCCACAAACAAACAAAAAAGGCACCCTCTTGAATACTCAGGACAAACCTGGACACAGGACAAACTAGAAACACCTATGAAAATTTAATGATAAAGCCTAATGAAGAAGGATAAATGCCTGACCCTTATCCTGCTGGTTTAGAAGGGCATTAGCCGAGATTAGAAGGAGTTAACTATAATAGCTTGACAAAGGCACCTAGCAACTTAGGTGTCTTCCAGCCACCTGCTCCAGGGCTCTCTTTGTAAACAGTCCTGCTCATTAATCAAAGCCGGTTTTCACCTTGGGTTCTGAAGGAAAGGAAGGGAAACAAAAGCAGTTTTAATGTAAACTTTTTCATCCTGTTTTTCTGAGGGAGGGAGATATGACTGGAGAGCACTTCCCTGACCAGCGGAGCTGCCACAATGAAGAAGGCACTCTCAAAATCCTTCTTAATTAATGAGCGCATGCACTGAGGGATGACTTCAAGGGTGAGAGTCACCACTGAAACAGTGACTGACTGTAAACCAACAGGACTAGTTCCTCAGATGCTGTAAAATCACAGTAGCACCATCTGGCATTGAGTCCTTGCGGAACTGAACTGCCTGGCTGAAAAGGGGAAAGCTGAATTCTCCTGTCCACTGCTCAACCGCTAAAATCTCAAGTTTCTCACAATAACTTTAAAAATAATGCATTACATTTTTAATCTCCTCTTGCTCAGTTGTCTTAAGAACATTTCTCTGCACTATAAATGTAGTGACATTTCCTAGTTGGCTTATCCTTAAGAGTATTTTATTCTTCTCAAAAAAACACTGAGACAAGTACTTAGGAGAAAACTGATAACTCAGCATCAGCCAAACCATGACAACTGTAATCATTGATGGGAAATGTCTCAAAGCGTGAAGTGAAAAAGCATTCATTTTTCTTTTCACATTAGACAAAACCCCTCCAATGGTAACGAATAAAAATAAAACCTTGGAACACTCCGCTGTCAGGTAGGAAGAATGATCAGTGTTACAAGCTCTTGGAGTTCATCACAGCAGATTCTGACTGCAACAGCCAAAGCTTTTCTAAGGAAACCCTGTTCATATCTTAGACTTCTGACAGTGACAGATTGAAATCATGGTTATGCAAAGATCTGGACACAGAACTAAACATTTTTTTTCCCCTTAGTCACAAGTATCGTATCATGACAGTTTCGTCTTAAACCTCTCTCTACAAAAGAAACACATATTCGAGCACCATTTTGAACAAGAACATAATTCCATTCTTAGGAAAGCCCTTCAGGGGTCTTTCACTTGATGACTTTCAAACTTATTTAGCCATTTCAATGCATGGTTACTAGAATCTACCTGACATTTCTGAAAGGTGTTTTTTTTTCCTCCAAATGAATACCAGAATGGAAGCTGATAGCACTCACTCTGACAAATTTTGAGATACAAGGCTCTGGAATATAAGAAATAAAACTGACTGTACTATTAAATGTGTTAATAAAGAATACACTACGCCTGGAGTCGCATGACTTGGTCCATGAGTTGCTCCTTACCATAGTCAAAGTAAAATAAATAATACTTTATGATTCTGTGCAAATGAAAAAGTTAACAAGGTTTTGTTTATCATTAAGAAATCCACTAACTTATCTTCAGGCAAAGGAATATTCATGCTCTAGATCATAATTCTTGTTGTTAGGAAAGGCAGTAGCTACTCTACAAAGAGTAATGTTTTACTGAAACTTAGGGGTCATACCTGCCGTATAGTGTCTGTCACCTTTAAAGGTGGCAGAATATATACATATACACAAGATACACATTATCTATTATATTTTTACATAAGCATATACAATATATGTGTGTATAAAAGAAGACAATATATACATATATCTTGCAAGATTCTTCATTTAGTTCACCCTTTCTTATTATTGCAGCTAGTTCAGTGCTAGGTGAAGTATAACTAGACTTTTCTTCCCACACTATGCCTTAACATTTCATGCTTTTCCACCATGGCTTCATCGCTCTCTAGTGGTTTATTTTCTCCAGGTGACATTACTTCTAGATCAGATAATGTCTGAATACAGACCTCATTGAATTAAAGTGTTATCTTTTGTTGCTCTGAGCGTTGCATTTTTCTAGTCTTTCATGGCACTAGTCCTCGGCTAATATTAACTCTCAGCCAGAAACACTCAGTCCTTAGTTTACCTACCTGCCATTCCCTAAACTGTTCTTTCCTTACACTCAGCAGCACACATTGCTTCTGTCAAATAGATTCTGACAAATATTCTCAGTGCTTTACAGTGCAAATATAACCTGAAAGTCTTGTCTTCTCTCTCAAAGCAAGTCAATGTTCTAAGCATCATCCTAGAAGCAGAGAGGGGAGATTCCCCCCAAACATCATTAGTGCTACCAGCAAAGTTTATTCTAATTTCAACCAAAAAAACCCCACAGCACTCTATCTCCTTCGGCCTTCAGAGCCCCACTAATGGAGGTACAGAAAGCAAGCTATCAGAATTGTATAGTGAGACCAGTCTTTCAAAAGCACTCAGAGGAACAATAAAAGCCTGCAAGATGCTGAGCACTTTTGAGAATCTGGACCCTAATCACCCTTATTGAAGCTGCAAATGGTGCCAATCAGCAAGAAACATCAGGCTAGCCAGCACGCTGTAATGGAAGCAATTGAGATGCAGTCTGTAAGGTGTCATCTTCCACTAGTACAGGTATTGAACAAAAAGCAATCCCTTAATTTGGGACACAGTCATACCCAAGTAAGATTTCAAGGTATGTAAACCACATAGCCTTTTCTTCCCATTTTAAAGGGCTTCCTTTTTATTAATTTTGTGTAAGGGAGAAATGGCATTTAATACCATATCATTGTCATATGCTTCAGGCACTAAATTAAAGACATTTATCTCTGTTGGGCAACTACTGACCCATAAGAGGAGCCTCTGCTTTTATCCCTGAACATTACTTGTTAATTGTTTCTATGGACACAGTAGGAAGTTACTGCTCAAAACAAAGTCAGCACTACCTGCCTAAGCCTACGGATGCCATATGAGTGCCTCGTAAGCAAGCAACCATCATTCCGTCCTTGCAGGTCAGCACCTGTACGCTTTATAGCCTATATGCATAAAAGCACCTCAGCTTTTCCTGCTACGAGATAATGGTCAAGAGCAAAAGTCAGTTGGGGCTGAACAGCCAGAAAGGAAAGGTAATAACTCACAATTTTGATCTATTTTGATCTATTTTCACTTCTGTCTTGGTTGGAGTGCAAGAATTTTGTCTATACATTACTTTTTTGCTCCTATATACCCTTCTGTATCTTAGCAAGATGGACATGGTCTTAAAACCATTCTGAAGGACCATTGTTAAGGCAGCGCATCATTCTCCCATGTAATGAAGAAATGCAATAAGTAATATCAGAATACATTTTAGACTTCAAAATAGCAAGACTAAAATGATACAACCAGAATCTTTTTCACTTTTGCTCATTAAAAACAGTAAATTAGTCATGCTTCCTTGTCACACTTCTGCAAAGTATCTTTAACAGCTAAATTGGATGACTGGGTTTTCCCTGCCTCGTAGAGTGAATACTGAAGTGACACAGAACTGTGCTTGAACTGTATACTTCATGCTTGAACTCTCACAGTAGATAAACAGAAAAAGGAAAAGTTACTTGGTGTGCAAGGGCTTGCACAGCTCAGAAAGTTTAGAGTAGCTTTGAGTTGAGGGACGATGCATGATGACGGGCAAGTGTCTTTGCCTTCCCTGCTGCCCACTGCGGTTTTGCTGTGAATGTAGCTGTGCTGACCTGCTAAATGGTCTTACCCACTACAGGCAAGGAGCCACACTATGTGGGTATGAGTGTCTGTAAGTACGTCCACTCAAAGCATCTTGGGAAAGGACACAAAAAGACTTTATTTCTTTGACCAGCACATGAATAAGAAATTTAACTGAAAAATTTGTAAAGGAAGATCTACAAATCGAAGTGTCCTTCCTCTGAGCTCAAACCTCAGCTTTCTGGTTCATTCCAAACTAAGAACCATCTTATTGCCATAGCCTAAATTCCTGCTTAATAGTGAGCAGCTACTCTGGAAACCACTGAAGAGTCTACACAGGAAGCTAAGGGAACGCTGGTTTAGTTCAAATAAATAATGGACTGACTTTGGTTCAGAAACTAGCACATGAAATTCAAATATGTCATAGAGAAAGGCAGAATAATTGATTTCAATTGCTCTTGTTAGCTTACCAGCTGTGTGTAAAAGAACCACTACCCCAATTACAGAAAGCCAAAAATCTTATTCGGACAGGCACGGCATTTATGAATGAATGAGGTTTGCAGTCTGTTGCCTCTAGGAAAGAAGTGTGCCTTCAAATCCTTCTTTTTCAATTATTACCTTTTAAACTATTACGGGATGACTGCCTTTATATAATAATAGAAATTGTTCATGAAATCTTCAAAGAACTGGGGTCACCTTTTGTAAAGAAACCGATAATGTCTTTAATTTTGTTTATACAGTGCCTGGCAGAGCATAGCATCTGTCTCAGATGGGCCTTCTAGGCATCAATGACATACAAGTACTTGAAGCTACCATACACTTCTGCATCTTTGCAGGCTCTTGTGTTCTCTTCAGTCAACATAACTCTATAAAACACAGTATTATTTTATGTCAAAAATTTGGAGTCGATGGCACAAAATAATTATCTTATGTTTTCATTTTGTTTGTGTTCACTTTCATTATGGCTCAATTACCACATTATTTATAGCCTTTTCAGAGTCATCTTATATTGCATCAGACATCCCGAGGCATTTGTGGATTGGTATTTTCTACACAAAAACTTTGTGTTTATTCTTATTATTACCCTAGCAGTTATGCAGTTCCAGAACACCAAAGATTAATTAAATCGGCACAATACTGCTGAAATCTCCTCTGATTTGCTCTATCGTCACTGACATTTCTAGAACCAGCAAAAGACCTGCTGAAGAGATATGTGCCTAATACTGAAAAAATCCAGTCTAATGAGACCTCCTGGGAAACCACCTCTCCTTATGTGATCAAAGGAAGAACTTTAGTGCCTCCTTGTTCAGATGGGAAGGGTAACAAGCTGCATAAATGTACACAGCAGCTATCTATGCTAATCCAATAAGCAGCCCAATAGCTATAAATTACTTTGACTTCACACAAGTCTAGTCCATAAGGCTTACAGTAGGGTCTGTACCTAAGGAGCACAATTCTGCTGTCAGCAACCTAGAAGAATTTATTTCCTAATTGCTTCACTAGTTATTCACTTTTATTTTCTATGAGCTATTAACTATTGGTAAGGTCAACAAACCATATGCTACTTGATAACTGTAGTCTGTGTTTACCAATCTGATGACTACCTGTATGTTCACAAGAATATAATGGCATCAAAATTCATAGAGATAGCTCGGAAAAGCAAAGCACCAATAGTTATGTTGAGATTAGATGAACTCTCCAACCTACCGAATTTCAGGCGCTGAGAGTCTTTGTGGATTCCTTATATATTAGACAGAAAGATAGACAGAAAAATACAATTTTTAATTGCTCTCTGGAAAAGTGTCTCTACTCATTGAATACAGAAGATGTATAGGCAACTATGCCTCTAAATTACATATTCAAATTGGCTGCCTATGATGCCCCATAAAGCTCCTTGTTATCCATCCTTTCCTACCTTGGGGGGCAATAGGGATGAAATCAGTTCTTGCCCTAAGCAGTTAACAGAAAAGTTTAAGTTCCAGAAAAATCCACTATCTCCTTTATGTCCTGATCTGCTTAACTCATTCCATTTATATGACCTCCTACTGCCCTCCTTGGTTGGAGCCCCACGTAGCTGCAGAGCTGCTGCAATCTTGGAAGGGCCCTTGCCAAACACGTGTAGACATTTGTCTAAACTAGAACCCAAAAGCATTTGACCTCCAAAGGATGCAGAAAAAAGGCCAGCATGTGAAATCCAGAGAGGTTTTCTTGCATGTAAATCCTTGCATCAAAAGTCAAAAAGGAAATGTTCATCAAAGAACGCAAACAGAAGCACACACTATATTTTCTTCTCATTCTTTCTGTACGTGCCTGTTTCTGTTTTGGGTTTGTTTTGTTTTGTTTTCCCGGAGGACTAAACATCTTCCATTTTTGCATCTCCCACACTTTCCTACTCTTAATTTGTTTTTTAATTAAGTTATTGCTGGTCAGAGAGTCCTCAACTTCAGGCAGTTTTGACCAAGCTCCAATTACATTTCAATTTAAAATGAAAAAGAAAACAAACTATACAGGAAGCTTCACCCCAGTAATTTGGAAAATGCATGTTTTACTGGAGAATTCATCTTCATTAGCATATTCTAAATAAGGTTGTACAATAAGACTTCACATTTAATATGGCATTGCAGGGAAAATTGAAAGAATCTTACCAGTTTTTTACTAACATGTTTTAAGACTTTTAGTATTATTTAGATGTTAAAATCCTCAGGTATGAAAAAAATGCTTCATCACATGGAAAAAAATACAGCAAATTTCACAGAAAACCAGAGCTTAAATGGCTTAAATTGAATATAGGTAGGAAAAGGATGAGTTCCTTAGGGCCATATGTTATTGTAAAGGAAATAAAGCTGAACAAATCAAACAGAGTGAGAGATGTCGAGAGGCAAGTGAGGAGCTTTCAAATGCCAGACTACAGCACAGAGTGAGTGACAGTCCTTGCAACTCTAAAAGGGACCTGATGTAACTGGAATCAACAAGGACTTTTGATCTCTTGGATGTATTCTTTTTTTTAATCTTTCCTTTTTCTGAATGTTAAATATATTTTTCTTTCCAGAGACTGGAAGTCTCTAGAATACACACAACACAAAAATTACACTGAAGAACAAAATAGAACACACACCTATGGAACAGAAAGGAAGATTACATTGAGTATTTGTTTTCTCTGCAATAATATTAATTCTAGATTTGTTGATCATAATATAGGCTTGGAAGAGATAAAATGCATCTAAGAATTCTAAACAGCTATCCTCAGAAGCAGGACTATTTCAGGATGTTTGCGTTATTTTATTTCTTTCTGCTTTTCTTTAAAATACACACAAAGGAATGAAAGAGGCATAATTTGTTTTGCTGCTGCTATTACTATTCTCATCTAGTGGAGACCTGAACCACAATCATTCCATTCATGCCAATGAATCCTGACAGCTCTAATACAAAAAGCTGCTCCAAATAAATTACTGTATATTCTTCTTTGTCTGTTGAATGACTGCACCCTTTTGTGGTGACATTTTTACGAGAACTTTCTGAAACCAAGTACTAACTGGTAAAGCTGCGAGGAAGCAGCAGGGAATGCAGGCTTAACCTGCCCGCTCCTGGAGATTTAGTGCTGGTTCAAATATTGAGTAACTGCGGAATAGTGAGGGCAAGGGGAGATGGTGGGGAGTTGGACACCACGTCAAAACCAGACAGTGGATGCAAGGAGATCTGCTGCAGCTCCCAGGTGAGGAACTGAGCCCACAGCTTCTCAGCCAGTAGCGGACAAGCTTTTTCTCCACCAGAGCAGATGCCAGCTGCTTCCCTCCGTCTCCTTCTCTGCCTAGATGTCAGTGATTCCTACTTCTGGAGCATCTAGGTGGTGTCCAGGATTTCCTGTTCCCCATCTTATAATTTGTCTATTAAATAGTCACAACCATTTGGGCTTTAGCATCCCCAGAAGTGTTTTTTGATGTTTCCATGCATATGCAATCCCTGACAATGTTAGCAAACTCCCTGCTTTCCTGGCACCCTCTTCACGCCATGCTGTTTTCACTCAGACTGTTCTGAAAGGACTGCTAGCCTGCTTGCGTGAGAACAGCAGGTTTAGAGGAAAGGGTACACACAGGTCTGTGTAGCTAGCATGGTCATTGTGGTAGCTCTCATCACTGCATATAAATTTACCCAGCAAATCCCAAACTCCAAAGTCAACCATCTTATTCATCACAGAATTGCTTAGGTTGGACAAGACCCTCTTGAGATCATCTAGACCAGTCCTCAGATCTCTGTTTTCATATAAACTCATTTTGTTGACATCAGTAGCCTGTCAACTTTTTATTTCATTGTGGTGAGAATTAACTTGCTCTGACACTAATGCAGATACTTCGGGTCTAAGTTTCCACAAACAGCCACAACTTCTACAAACATATACTATGTGATATCTGAGAGAAAGTCAGTGTTTACTATTATTATCTGCAGAAAAAAAGCCAGGACTTAAAATTTCCTATTAGTCCTATTACCCTTGTTGATCATATCTGTTGGGTGTTTAATGCAGCATTAGTGACAAAATGGTGTAGTTAAATATGGCTTTCGATTTTACATGTATAAGGAATGTGTGAATAACAAATAATGCTTCAGGTCCAAACTCCAGTTTTGTCTAGCAAAGCTTTGGGATTCATTTTGAATCGAGAGGAGATGAAGCTATAACTGTGCTGATTTCTTTTGATCTTAAATGTAAGCCTTACGCTTCAAAATTGGATGTGAACATGGCAGTGTCACGTACGTGCACTCCAGAATAAGATTAAAAAGTGACTAACACTCTCATTTACATCACCTGGTTATACCGCTCAGTCTCTGCTTGCACTGAGTTTATTTCCATGTTGGAGAAGTATAAAATCAAGTTTTGTGAGTAGGCCAAACTTTAAACCATAATAACTGGTGTCCCCATGCCAGTATCTTGGTAACAATTTTGTGTCTGTGCTACCCAGGGACACTGGGGCCCATTTCTGAAGGTCTCAGGCCCTCGGAGCCGTGCTACACGCCAGATGTAGGGCTCGGAGCAGGATCGAAGCTAGGAGATGTAGGAAGTGTCATGACACAAATATTGATTCTGTTTTGAGGATGGTGCTCGGCTGTGCTGTCTGGGAGTTGTTTCAACGATCCTCCCTAAGAAACTGAGCAAACCTGAATGGGTTCCTCACTACTATTGTTTATTTTGTCTTCATAGCTAAACAGCTCTAACTCTTGACGAATTATTCCAGACTTGGAATTAATGAGACACATTATCACTGCACCTTGCCAGCCAAGATAACTTAAAACGCACTATCTCAGGTTGCAGAAGCAGTCAAACTGTGATAGCGTGGAACTCCACAGGGACTAATTTATCACGCTTCTTAACAGATTATATTAACCCAAACAAACCACCATGCTTCCAGCATCTCACTGGCTTCCAATACCCATTTCAAGCTGTTTGATAGCACTGCCTCAGCAGCTGCAATGCAGACATAACCCGAGAGTACCGACTCTTTAAATTTAATGTATTATAAATAGTCAGCAGCTCTAAATACTAGCTGAATTACAGTAAAAAGGTAATAATTATTATAAGCCTATCATGAAGCCAGCTTTTAAAAGGAGACTCAAAGCCCTGAAAGTCTTTCACATTGACTTAGTTGGGCTTAAAAACTGTACTCCTAACTGAAAAGACAGTATGTACAAGATATTAATGCTTATAAATGAATGTATTGATCAATGGCTGGTCACTAAATCATCAACAATAGGTTGAAGCACTGAACTAATTTATAAAGCCAGAGGATTTATGTTTTTAACATTTGCTCAAGCTATAACCAGTAAATATAGAGGATTAAACATGCTTCTGAAATCGCCTGAGGTATAGTGCTGATTTAAAAGAGAAAATTAGAATGCAGTTTTCAATAAGTATGGTAATCAAGGTTGATATTAATATGATATATCTAAGTACGTGTGAGAAAAGGACTGACAATGATAATTATTACTACTGGAGATTATTTTGATTAAATGATGCTAAGGTAATTGAACATAATTATTTGAAACCTTCCTATTTCCAACTTTAGGATGTTTGATTAAAATGTCACATAGAAATTAAAAGGTCCTGTATTACATAAACCATTATTCCAATATTACAACCAGATCTTGTCTTCAGAACAAAGAATAATCAAAAGATTACTTCATTATTTTCCCTTCTTTTGTGTTGAATTAATTAAAGCTGATTGTTTTCTTTGAGCAAACTTTGAACGTTCTGTGTTATTCAGTGTACAGCACACGAGAAGAAGCGGTCTGTCCATGGCCACAGCTCTGGGGGAAGCCCAGGCTGGGGTGGACATGGAGATGCCAAGCTCCCTGCTCTCTGCTCCACTTACCGCTTCCCACCAGGCAGCTCTGTGGGTACTCGGCTTTCACTCACCACCCTCTCTCATGTCCAGCACCTTCTGCTTCACAGTGGACACAATGCAGGTCAACGGTAAGGCTCCCAAAACCCATGGCTCCGACAGCACCGGGGCTTCTCCTGCAGATGCCTTTGGGGAAGTGGGACGAGGTGAGTTTGCAGCCGCAAAGGCTGTTGATCTCCACGGCTGCCTCGTGGCCAGGAAACACGGGGCCAACAGCCCTGCAGCTCCGTAGGGCCCAACCCCTGAAGGGACAGGGCATCCCTCTCCCTCCTGTCCGCTCCCCTCTGGCCTCACTCTGCCAGGCTGCCTTCCAAACTAAGCCCTGCCCCTGCAGCCCTTTTTATACCCACAGTGATGTCACCAGCGCCCACCTGGTGCTCATTGTGACCTGGGGACCGCCCAACTGCTGCTCCCCGTGACATGGCCACCACGGTCCTTCCCGCTGACCGTGACATCCACACAGGGGAAAAAGGGTCCGTGCTGTGGGATGAGCACGTAGCGTGTGCACCCGCGCAGGGTTGTCCCGAGCCAGCGGTGGCTGCTCCGTGAGCCTCAGTGCGTGTTGGGACGGGTGCTGTGGTGTCCTGAGCCTTTCCCTGTCACAGCACTGAACTGGCACCGGGGCAGCGGGGACAGCAACTGCTGGTTGATGGTCCAGCAGCAGATTGCTGCCCCTCTGGAGGGAAGGAGAGGGAGGCTGAAGACACGGCAAGGCATTTTAATTGCTTTCCTACATTTAGACATCTAAATTTAGTCGTATGCAATCTGGCACTGAAAGATACCATGAGGCGTTCATGTGCTCTGTGCTCTAGTGGTCACGATTCGTCTGAACCAGTTTAGAGCTCTATGTCAAATGGGATGAATCCAGGCGTAAAAATGCTGGTTTTCTTTTGTATTTTAGCACTAGAGATGAGCCTTTATTTTGACAAATAGAGTATTTCATCTTGCAGCTATAATTATATGAATGTTGACTTGCTTATTGCATTATACATATCCTGTAGAAACTCCTGAAGACATAAAGTGCCAAATTGCAGTCACTTGCAGACACTTGCCATTGATAGGCGAGACAGAAAGAAATCAGTTCGATATTTTTGGTCTATATGTATCAAAACTGGACGTAAAAAGCACAACAAATCAAATGACACCACACAAACCTTTTTCTTCATTGCATTTTCAGGTAAGAAGTTCAGCAAAACCAGCTCTATTGGGCAAATCTTTTTTTCAAAATGAGCACAATCATTTCTGTAAGTGCTGATTCATTTTTCATATGCCCAGTCTGTCTTCCATTCTGCTTTTAAATGTGTTACACTTGCACTTGCACTTCTAATGGATATCTAGGATTTTTATGGAATTTCAGTGAATTGCACTTGGTATTTCCCCCAAAAAGGAACGATTCATTAAGAGCTGAAGCCACTCTCCTTTTTTGTTCTGACTAGTGAGAAGACAGCCTGGAGTTATATGGTATTAATTCCTAATATATATTAAGTTAGATGACTGGAAGAACAATGATTATTCATGCTAATACGAAAACAGGCACAGTAGAGAAAATGTGAAATGGAATGGGCAGAACAGAAGACGTTTCTACAAACTAAGGAATGAGATAGGAGGGTAGAGAGATGTGGAAAGATTATGTAAAGAAATGTAATCAAACAATAAGCACTATTTTCTTTCAGATGCCATAAGCAAACCAGGATTTGATACCACATTAATCATAGCTTTACAAATACAACAGAAAAAAAGCCAACATACAGGTGAACGATCACTTCAGCAGACTGACAAATGAAACTATTAAAACTTTTTTAGGAACGTTATTTAATTTGCTGACTCAAATCAGTCACCGCAGAAGCTGAGTGTTGATAACCCTTACTTGGAATAAATATACTTGATTTTTTTTTTTTTTTAATGTATTTCAGAGAGTGTTTCTTCAGCTTTTTGGTAGAGCAGACTTAATAACAGAGATGTATGCATGCCATGGTAGATCAGCATGCAGAACTTTAATTACAGCTATATCAATTTTAGGCCCTTAAATCTTGTTAAAAATACCATTACATTAGAAAAGCTTCATTGCATCGATTGTGCAGCTATTCCTTTATATTTTGGAATGCATTTGTTAAAGGTGACACCATTTATCTCGACATTCTAGTTCATCAACATGTTCCAGAATTTTTTTTTAATAACCTCAAACGTGTAGCATCGTATCTTAAAATCCTAATTAAAGAGCTGTTTTATGCCAGCAAAGAAACTAAAAAGCATGCGCTTTCATACATAATCGTTAGGAAACTGGGTAAAAAAATCCATCAAATACTTGCACAGGTTTAGACTTCTAATGCACAAAACACTTCCTTTGTCAACTTCCTTTAATGTCCTAAATATTTGCAATCCAATAATTTTCATTTTTAAGGTCGCAACTTTTTGAAAGGCAAAGCTAGATCCCTTTTTAGTAGCAGCTTGATTCAAAACATCTCTAAAGGAAACTCATCTTGGAGACAGAATTGTAAAAGGCTGATATCTACCCAGGAATGTAAATAAGCTTTGTCTTTACTGAGCATGGATTTCCCTGCAACAAGTGCAGATTAGTGGACCAGCAGGCATTTGCCTGTGTAAAGGATAATGGAAATAGAAGCTGCCCCTTTATTTAAGTATTAGCATTTTTCTAAGCAATTTTATAATGTCAGTCATCACACTAAGACTAGGACTTCTACTACAAGAATTGATTGCCTTCAAGGTGACTAAGTGACAGCAGAGAAAAAGGAAATGGCAGAAGTTCAAGTTATAAAAGTTAATCTTTGAAGCTGAAAATTGAAATCACCTCTATTTTCAGTTTCATTACAATGCAAGAAATAAAGGCGAGGAAGTTTAAAACTTTTTCTTTCCTGTCACTCAGACAGATCAACAATTAGAAATACAGGCACATCGTCGGATTTTCCAGAGTCCCACTCAGGGATGTCAGTCAATCTTCTTGCCTGGGAATGTTAGGAAATACAGCCATTTCATTTCTAAGCCTAATTGGAAGCTGCTGTTTGATGTAGGCAGGATTAGCCTGAGATATGTGGCTGACTCATACAGGTTAACCGGGCAACACACGGGTCACTGAAATCACTTGGCCAACACACAGGATTTATAGAACTGTCTCTGTATCCCTTGATTAACACATCCTTTAGGTTGCGTGAGGCCAAATTTCCTCTCCATCCACAACAAATAAACACCTACCCTGCCCCTTCTGGACTAGGCAGTACATGCTGTGGCAAGTACCTGTATCTGCCATAAGGATTGGTTCTGTCACGTTGAGCTTGGCTCAGCAACATCTAAATATCCTATCAACCCTTAAGAAAACATTGTTCAGCTATTGTCAAACAGGCAAAATGACCAAGCTGTAAGATACCTAATGCCTCTTGCCTCTAGGTTAAATTGTACAGATGAGTAGATCAAGCCCAGATAGTCTAAAAGGAAGAGACAGGGTGCAGTGTCCTGCTCCATATGTCTGAAACGTTGGAGATGTTTTGGTGTTTCGTTGCCATATTACATTTTGTTCTTTATCAACTTATTGTCTTCCCTGTATGGTACCCATTCTTTCTCCACACTAAATAACTACCTCTTCTGCATAAACACTCAGTTGAGAGATGTACATTGTTGTATCTAATTCTTCATAAGTCTCAATCAGAGATTTCTCCTTGAATTCACTAGGGGTTGGACCAAGCAGTACAAGCAGATTTGAGACTAGCTCTTTGAAAGCATGTATTTTTACTTCCCAGGGGTTCCTTCTCATTCACAAAATTGAACAATTCCATCTTTAAAATGGGTCCGTCCTTTCCAGGGAAATTATTCCATCTGTACCTAAACTAGTTCCAAGAAAGCAATCATTTTATGTAATTCCCATGATAACCGAACAGTGTGCTACTGATAACTGCGCTGGAAAAATATGAGTTGCATAATTTCCTCTTTTGTAGCAAATGTTTTGAAGGTTTCTGGATTTCACATCATAACTGTTAAGTTTGTCACCCACATACTTTTGAAGAAAAAGATGAGTGACTCACTGAGGAAACAATTCTTTTCTACTTATCAAGCACAAACATGTTTCTTAGGCATTAAAAAGTTTTCTATTGGACGTTGTTCTTTTCACACTTCAAAATACTACCAAGCAAATTTTTGCACCTTTTATGCATTATCAATCTTGCTTTTTACCATCTGAAGTCAGTACATTTTTACGGTGCAATTGTAGTAACAGAATATTACAAAAGAAAAAAAATAAGATTCACCAGTTAAAAAAAATATTAACGTATAAATAAACCATGAATAAAATATAAATAATTATTAAAAGAACTTGAAGAAAGAGTATATTCAAATTCCTATATAGCTCACCATTGACAAGTAGCTGCACAACAACCTTAGAAACTACAGTCACAATTCATGATGCTTAGTTCTCAAAGGTTTGTAGGCAGCTGAAGAGGGAGAGGATCAGCTGGGCTATTGGTACATATCATTTGAATTACAAAAACCTTTCCTCAACCGAATAACAACAACGACAAAAGATAATATTTTTTCAAATACTAACATCACTGTGGCTTTATGTCTAGCAAACAGAAAGAAAAAAGAAAGTACGTTCATTTGCCATGTGACTTGAAAAAATTCAAACTTGAGAACATAATATAGAACTGCCATACCTGATCAGTCCAAAGATGCATCTTCCTGAATACTTTGCCTCTGATAAAAGCCAACTGTAGATATTAAGGGGAAAAGTATTAAAAACTTCTGCCAGAAATATTACAACTTCTCATAATTACACTATTCAAAAGCTCAGGAATACTGCAGAAATTAAGATTAATAATAAAGGCACATTTATGACTCCTGAGTTGAGGGGAGGGAAGAAACCAGGAGAGTGCATCACCACATGGCAATGTGCTGAAAGAATGCATTTGAGAGAAGGCAGCTGTGCACTAATAAAACACTAGCATTGTTGTTTAAGAGTTTAATCCACGAAGGAGAAGCTGGTCAACCATTTTTGAGTTAATGTTATGATTCCTCTATTTTGGAGGACTCCTTTCCCAAGGAAAAACAAGCACACATTTAAAAACCCCCTCCTAATACCTCCAGAACTTCTGTAAACCCAGTACCTTAATTGAGAATCCACAGAGAAAAGACACCAGTTATTTACAGCTGTCAAGCAGAGAAAGTAATTTTTCTACTCTCTATTAAGTTGGAAAAGGGAACATTGTACTAGGGTTTAAAAAAAGATGCTATCCTGCCAAATTACTCTCACCTCTGCCTAGTACAATAACAGCAACAATGAAAAAAAAAAAATCTGTCACGGGGGCACCCCAAAATAAGTTTAGGCAGACCACAAGGTCCAAAACAAACTTGATTCTGGCCGGAAAAGTACCGCCGATAAACCGATTAGAAACGGGGTTTACACAATTAGTTAGCACTCCGATAACATAAGATACAGAAACGGATATTAGGTTAGGAGATTATGTGGGGTGCAGCGAAATAAGAATAATGAGGATCCACAGCGTGCATACACGCACCCACAAGAAAACAAACCAGAGCCCTCTCTGCCCTGTTTTGCCCATAAGAGAGAAACACTTGCCTGCCAGGCAAGGAAGTTACACTCGCCTGTCCCAGACGAGGAATTTACACTCGCCTACCAGGCGAGGACTTATTAAAGCATATATTCAGTAATTTATCACTCACCCACACACGGAGGTGAGGCGCTCCCCGTCCCGGGAGGTTACGTCAGGCGGCTTCTCCGTCTAAGAGGAGGGACTCCGGCAGCACGACAGACCCGCAGCTCCAAGGAGACCACACACAGGGGGTCTCCGGCGGGAACCCCATTTATAGTCTGTTCAGATCTGACTGTGGACATTCCAGAAGCGTCTTGGCTTCTCTGCGCTCCCCCCAGACTGTGGGCATTCGAGAAGCTTCTCAGCTGTGGGCACTCTGGGTCCCTCCTCTGCTGACGACCCTGCCCACCCACTCTGGGTCTCACAAAGAGCCATTAGCTGCCCCATTGAAGGTCCCAGTTCTGAGAGGGGGATGTGCGACTGCCACACCAGTTCTCGGGGCGTGGGGGGGGGAAAGTGCAACTGCCAGCACAAAACCTATTAAAATGAAATTACTTGCTTTTTGACATCATTTGGAACTCTACAAAGATAAAGGGAATACACACAGCAAAGGAGGATGTTCCTTCACAGTTTCCTTGAGCCTTCTGACCCAAGACGAACAAAGCACAGAAGACCTTGATTCTGAGTGGGAACTTGCATACAGAAAAGTAAAGTAACCCAAGACACTGTGCATTGCCAGAAAGAGCAACTGATTTTCTGGTCTTCCCATGTAATTTGGAAGGAAAGACGATAAGGAGAATCAAAGAGGTGTATTTTTTTCTGCAGCCATCCTTTTTTAAATGGTGTGCCATAAAAATATTAACTGGAAATATATATATTCTGTGTACTACACACCAACATCTGAATGCAAAAAAATAACCCTATTAAAAAGCTTACTGTTGCCTTACATGCCGAAAGTAAAGAAAATTAAAGGGTGTATGGATACTTCTATACGTACAGCCACCCCTTCTCCCAAACATCACTTGAACATTTTGCTGTTGATAGAAACAACCCCCGCCCCCTCCCCAGCAGTGTGGGGGTCCCATTCATTTCTCCGTACATTCTCAGAAAGTTTTATGTTGTCTTCTGCAATAGTCCAAGCACATTCCTGTGGAAGCTGGCATTCATTTATTCAGATGAACACATATCTGAGTGAGTGGGCTGAAAGCACTGGTCTCTATAGCTATCCACCCACACCCCACTGCTGCAGCATGCTACTCCCTTTTCAGCTTCAGGACAAGAATATCACTACAAAAATTCTCAAGTTTATGCAAGAGGCATGGAGAACCTTCCAGCCTACCCTCCTCAGCACCAGGATGATGTCAGAAGCACCATTTAACAGTGCTGTTGCCTAGTGATATGTCATAATGACTTTGGCCACCACTGTGTCTTTCAAACAGGTTAATTCCCACTGTTCCCATTATGCTCTGCCTCTATAACAGTTGTTATACGAATCTGTTATTCATTCATATTGACAAGACTTTAGCTACTCATCTGCACTTTCTCCAAGAAACAATTTTGTCTGTGGGTTTTTTTTCAGGATCCATACACACAAACTGCTGTGTGACTCATTGTGCATATTAATAACATTGATTTCTGCCTCACCTGAGCCAATGGCCTGGGAGAAATAGGTACAGAGATGTCTGGTTGCCAGCCCATCCCTCAGTGAACAGGCAAGAAGTCACGGACAGAAGGAATAGATGGCAGGAGCCATAGTGAATTAAATAGGAAGGAGCAGCAGTGAATGAAATAAAGCATGAACACGTAGACATCAGTCATGGAGAATCTTCTCCCACCTGAGAAGCATGAATAATAAGCACATCTTTTCAGAACAAAAACATTTCAGAGTACAATTACACAGGCAGCCAATGGTCCACTAATCTGGTGATTCAAGAGGCAAACCTTTCTACTCCTGCACAAATGGAAAATATTCTCATTGCCCACTGAATTAATTCAGTTATACCTGGAATCATCCATCATATCCCAGGAAAAGAGCTCTTCCTGAAGAAGCTATCTGCATGGGCCATAATAATGCCTTCCTGTCCACATATATTGGCTTCCCAGATCTCATGCTGCAAAGCATCTGCCTCAGTGTTTCTTCTCAGCAATCCTCCATGGCAGCTCTTATTTTTGGTAAACAGACTCCTCAAAGAACGTCCTTGAGGGGATGGATACAACAAAAGAATAATCCCCAAAACAGCCAAATATGGAACTGTAGGGAGAAAACAGGTCTTTCTAGAGCAAGTTTTATAGCTTTTTCAGGTAATTTGAGATTCATGGATGAACATTATAAATGACTGGAAATAGGTCCAGGTGCACACAACATAATGGACTCATTTGCTGAGAAAGTGGTACTGCATGTAGGCACAGATTTACCTGTGAAACTAGAACTTAGAAGTCTCTTACCATGTCTAGAACCTCTCATGCCTAGCACTAACTGCTAATTAATCCCTCGGTTAATTTGCTTTCTTCAGATTTGCTCCAAACCATATAATTCTAGCTTAAATATAACATAACACAAGAAGATATTACTACAAGAACAATGCCATACTGAAAGGAAATGAACCTGGTATATTGAACTCTCTTGGATTTTGTCTTGTCATTCACTTCCACAAAATGAGTCATTCCAAATTTGCTAATTTATCCTGGCTCATATGCCAGTTTCTAAGAATTAATCCTAACATCCCATCCTGAAGTATTAATCTTAAAATAGATCACTGCTGAACAATAATTTATCTTGTTCTTCATTTGTATCAGTTAGATTCTTTGAGTGATCTACCCCGTAACATAAGATCTTAGGGAAAAAACAGAAATAAAACAGCCTTAGCTTTGTGGGGTTTTTGTTTGTTTGGGGTTTTTTTTGTTTGTTTTTCCCCCGCTTTTTCTTTACATAGTGCTTTAACACAGAAATTACTCCTTGCATATCACCATCTAATACATCTAGTGCCCTATGTCTTTCCATTTCCAGATGCTTCAGAGACAGATTCTGTACTTGTGTTTATGTGGTTACCTGGCTTTTGAAAAGGTCACCTCCACCACCATCCCCTTTTCTTTTCCCCCTTTTACTTAGTTGTTTGTATCCTTGAATCATCTCTTGTCTTTTACCTTCAAGCCACAGTAGCTACCTAATATTAGGTAAAAACTGTTGCTACACTTAGATAAAAGTAATTGTTTGCGCTACTAATACACACTGTCCTGTATCTGAGGGGCTGCTGTACCTGCAAATCCCCAGTCCCAGAGAGTACCGAGAGCAGTGTCCCTGTGTCACCCCGGGGTGCCCAGCCATGTCCAGCCAGGCACAGTTATCTTCCTGCGAACCATTCCCAGAAATACTTATTTTAGAATGCAGCTCGTGGTCAGGAAAACTGGCCACGCGAGGTTGCAGTCTGTCTTTCATCCCACCAAGTCAATTTCATTTCTTTTGATGCGTAGTCTTTGTAAATGGGGTAGATGCTGTGCTGGTTTTACTGGCAAGTCAGAAGCATGAACTAATTATTTTGGTTATTCATTATCCTGCTGAGACAAATGTTATGAAGAACAAAAAGCAGAACTTAATAAATTAGCTGGCAATGCTACACTGGTGTGAGTTTTGAGCATTACTCAGGAAATATAAGCACTATGAAAAGATCTCCTGAAATCAGAAATGCTGTCTGGTAATAACAACATAAGAAGAAACTGCTTCTCTAACTACCAGACATGAATTTGGGAAATTTGGTTTCCAAGGCACCAGGACTTTGCAGTTCATTACATTCTCAATGACTCAGAGTGAATATGTCCTTTTAATCGCTCTTTGTTGTCATGACCCTTATTATAAGAGGATCTTTATTCGTTCAAGATAGGCATTACTCTTGTGTTCACAGAGTTCTGTCTTAATCTAAGCAGACTTGCTGCATCCCAGTTCTAGCAGATAACGATAAACCAAGCTAAAAGCACAGCTACACAAACTAATAATCCAGAGTGGGAGAGAGAATCCTCTCAAAGTACAAAAGAAAGCTGACAGAAAGAATAAATTAAACAAAGATTTACGTTGATCACCATAGGGTTAGACCTTTCCATTTCTCTATTACATTGATAAAATGAGTTTAGTAATATACTGTGGGGTACTTAAAAACATACGCCTGAAATAAACTGCCCTGACTGTGCCCTCCAAAGGAGAAGTGTTAGAATTTGTAAACTGGACAGTCCTTTCCACTTCCCACCAGAGCTACATATACATCTTATAGAGGCACTAATTCTTAGGAGAGCTTTCTGCATCTTTGGAACATGTGCTGTGACTGACAGAATGCATTAAAAATAGTAAGCACTAAACACTCAGGTTACATATTCCATTTTCATGTTCCCTGAGACTTCAAATGTCTCACCCCAACTGATTTCCATACTTATACCAATATCAGTGTCAGGTGAATCAGTTCCATTCCCTGTTTAAAAGCTGCTACAAACCACAGATATATATAGGCACTTTGAGTTCTCAGTATAATGGAAAATTATTTATGTACATACTGAACAGATCAAATTTTATTGACTTAAAAGCCATAATAGTCTATATTGAAGTTGACTTAATACAGTCAATAAAAATTGCATATAAAGTTCATGTTACAATGTTAGTTTATTGCTTTGTTCTGGTTCCTTTAGCATTGACTAGTCATAGAAATGGTTAAAAGGTGTCATGGTTTGATTGTGGGGTGACAATAAACTGTGGCAGATGTATCGTTAGCCTCCTCTCCCCGCTTCCCCCTTTAACCTCTCCCTCTCCCCTTCCCACTAAGGACAGGCGATTGGGAGGGAAAGAAGGACCGAGAGAAGAGAGTTGGAAAAATCAAAAATGTTTTACTAATGCTACCAATAAAAACAGAGAAAATAATACAAAATATACAAACCCAATCTTGAAAGTCCCGGCAACTGCTCCGGCAGATGTGGGGCCGGCACCCGAAGTCCTGGACTGGACTCTGCAGCCAACCGGAGCTGGATCCAGTCTGTCACTGGGCCTCAGTTCACAGGGACGACTCGCAAGGTCCTCTCCCAATGTCGGCCATAAGGAAAAGGGACGAGATCCTCCTGATCTCCCACTTTTATATGAAGTATCACGTGAATGGGATGGAATACTCAGTCAGTTCCAGTCACCTCCTTCAGTTCACTGCTCTCGCGGGATGTGCATCCATCCTTATCAATGACCTTACATTCCATTGCTATCTCTACCAACACATGTATCTAACTTTTCAGGAAGGTGCAGCTAGCAAGAATGCCTAGGCTGAGAGGGAAATTCACTAAAAGAGAAACTTGTTTTTAACAAAACCAGGACATTCCATCCCTTATAACATGCCATTCACGGCATCTTATCAATACAATCTAATCACTACAATCTATCAATACAATCTAATTAATCACTACTACTGTATACATACACATACGTATGTACATATATACACAGGTGTAATTCATCATTCTCCTAGTCCATGGACCATCCTTTGAAAAGTTCATTAAGTTCATTTATCACAACAGTCTCCCAGGGCAGGAAAAATGGTACATCTAGTGCATCTCGTGACCACTGTTTGTGGGTTAAAGACATCAACTTTGAAGAAGTTGTCGGGCGCCACACGAAGAAGCTAGCTCTGGTTTCATCACGACCGTCTTGATCTGAAAGACACTTATTAAACACTGTTAGTATGGCAATTAACATCATGCAGTTCAGTATTCAATATTTTCACCTAAAATCAAATCCCCTTGAGGTACACACCGAACTTCTCCATCCTTAAGCATCACCCACCAGGTGCTGCCAGGTCCTTGGGCAAAAACAGTCCCACAAATGGGCTTGCCTTTGCCTGAGGCAGGAGTAACCCAGACTGCCTTTCCTAACATATTTTTCATGTGTACTACAGGGACTTTATCTCTTTCTACAGTACATAGAATTTCTGATTGGGCAGACCCAGCTCGATTGGTCGATCCTCTAGTGTTGACCAACCAAGTGGCTTTTGCTAAATGTGAATCCCAGTTTTTAAAGGTTCCACCAACCAATGCCTTTAGTGTAGTTTTAAACAAACCATTGTACCTTTCAATTTTTCCAGAGGCTGGTGCATGATATGGAATATGATATACTCACTCAATACCATGTTCTTTGGCCCAATTGTCTGTAAGACTGTTTTTGAAATGAGTGCCGTTGTCGGATTCAATTCATTCTGGTGTGCCATGCTGCCAAAGGACTTGCTTTTCAGGGCCCTAGATCGTATTCTGGGCTGTAGCACGGGGTACGGCATATGTTTCCAACCATCCATCCGGTGGTTGCTTTTCATAAGTACATAGTGCTTACCTTGAACGTGTTTGTGGAAGCATAATATAATCAATCTGCCAAGCCTCTCCATACTTTAACCATTGCCCCCCATACCATACAGGCTTTAATCACTTAGCTTGTTTGATTTCAACACAAGTTTCACATTCATGAATAACCTGTGAAATAGTGTCCATAGTTAAGTACACCCCTCGATCACGAGCCCATTTATATGTTGCATCTCTACCTTGATGCCCGGAAAATTTCACCTTTATGTTGCCAGTCCAAGTCCTGAATACTATAGAACTTTAAGAAAGGTTCTCACTTTGTTAGTGAAAAAGATGTTAAAAGTTCAAAGCAAAAAAAGAACATGAACTTATGGAAGAGGAGCCACCAACAAGCTTTAAAAGTTTAAGTTAGTGATAAAAGCAGAGAAATGGAAGACTTACTTTTTGTCTTCTTATAGACATGTTTTAAATCTTACCTAACTGACATTATTCAAGAATAATAAAATAAGAATGTCTAGTCTTTCTGCTTAGCATCACTTGCCCTAAAAAAAGAATCCTTTTCACATAGACCTCATAGAAGTCCATAGGATATGCATTTACTCCTATGGGGGTTTTTTTAACAAAAAAAGAAGAGTAGGCAGAAACCTTGCTAGTATTTCACATCTTATCTCTGACAACATTCTAAATCATTAACACTAAACTAATCAAGTCCGGCTAAAGCTTGGGTTGTCTGAACACAGTCTTCTAGAGCACAGAGAATGTAACAGGAGTTTTACGTATTCCACTGTCAACTCTATTCATTGTATAAAGGCAAAAGCAGCAACTTATGACATATTGTCTTATATTATGAAAGCTCAAGAGCTGTAATAGCAAACCCTGAGTAATACACTGTAGGACTGAACTTTCTAATATTTTCATAGGCATGACTATCTGAAGGTATATATCATGTATACTAATTGCAACACCCTGAACAAAGAAGCCAACATGAAGTTCACCAAGTGCCAGAACAAGTCCTTTTTATACAAAATATGCTCACATAGAATTTTTACTTTTGTTAATTAAAATTATGCAAGCATATTAATTAATGTTAACACTGCTTCATCAACATTGCAGTAAGAGGGTATGCAAAGGTTTATTATGGTCTTCTACCATATTAACCAAAGTGTTTTTTCCAAAATGCAGTCTTGCACAACTAGGCGAACACACACACAAGGGTAATTTTGCTTGCGATTATATTGAATTTTTTTTCACTGAATGTTAATGAATTTTAAATTGTCTCTGTTAATTTTAATTTTTAATTATGGCACAATATGAACTTACTGGAGCTGATTAAAAATTGATTCATCCATTCTTTATTGAAAGTTCTAGTCCCAAATTCCTAAATTAGAATGAGCTTATTTTAAGTGCAATTTAAACTTTAAAGAGAGAAAGTATAGAGAGTCATTTTAAATAGTTTTAAATTCTTAACTAGTTTTTCTTGTTATTATTTTTCTTATGATGTATGGATACAGGTAAAACAGAATTTCCTTTCACTAAAACACCCAATTAAATAATGCCTTCAGTTTTGTGTAGGTAGCTACATATTTCATAAACAAATCAGCATGGTACCGCCAATACAGTATTTCTTCAAGTATTAATGGTTTCAAGCTGGGTTTCTGGTTATATATGTCAATACTAAAACAGAGTGGTCCAATGGCACATGGAGGAAATCCGTATTACACGAAGCACAGACCAACAATCTTGCCAAGTGTAATGCCAGTGGAAGAACCCAAAACATAATACAGCAACAACTGCTGTGGAAGTATTTTGAGATATTCATATATATATACACACACACACACACATATATATATAAAATGTTCTATTGACATGGATTAACCAACCATGGAAGCAAGGAACAAGAAGAATGATAGTTCATATCTCTAACTAGTCCACACACTGTAAATAATTTGTTAAAAATATTACCATCAAGCTATGTACAAAACATAAAAGAAAAAAAGGTGTTCTACTTGGTGTCAAGAGAAACTTGTATTTCAGCCTCTCTAAAGATAGGTACTGGCAATTACATATGGAAATTTAATAATGAATTGACAAAACCAACTCTAAAGTTCCTCACAGTGGGAAAGACTACATCCTTTTATTAGTTAACAGGTGCAATAAAATAGAAGGGGCAGGGTAGAAAGCTTGAAAATAGCTTGAAGACAGCATGACAGACACTAAAACTCACCCTTGGCATAAGCCACGAACTGACTTGCCCAGCTTCTGCCATGGGGGACACAGGTTTGTATTACTGTGGTTCATCCACAGCTGTTTCCTCAAAACCACTTTAAGACACTGGAGACTCCTGCAAAATTCAGTTTCAGATTTTCTGCTATGGACTGGAGCTCCATTTGAAAATAAAGAAGCTAATATTTCTACCTTAATGCCATTATTCAGCTAGAGTTCAAAGGTAGATCTGAAGCATAAGATATAAAGGACCCAAGCAGTCCTTAGTTCTCTGCTTTTCCTCAGAGGTTTGCTCCAGAGTATGAGAACAGTGCAGGGGTTTTTCTCTCTTCAAAGACAACTTCATTCGAAATCATACATTGTACACATTTCTTTGTATATTAATAGTACGGTACTGTAACACTGGTGTCATAGCATAGTGCTGCTGCACATTTTTTTCCACCATATTTTTTCTTCATTTGTGTCTAAATATTCAGTTTTGCAATTACTCCTGTGCATTGTTCTTATACATAGTTAAATGAAGATTCCCTCCTTGGGAGTCTATGGAGCTGTGGTTTCCAATGAAAATACCTTGTTTATTTTTGAGGGTCCTTTCCCAAGAGATGTTACATTAAATAATTTATACTTGAAATACACAGAGATTTCACATCACTGCTTTCCTGCCCATGCATACGCCAGCCTTCAGAATACCAGACATATGCTACCCCTTGGCAAAGATTTGACACTGGCATCAGAACAAGACACTGACGCAAAAAAACACCCAGGGAAAACACTGTAACGTTACGTGTTTGAACAGTAATGCTACATACTACTCCTCCTGCTTCCAAATGCCTGTTGCTGTTTTCCTTCCCTAAATAAAATTATCTACCCATGAAAGCAAATGGAATATATATATGTATGTATTGTGAGCTATGACCAACTTTGCCAGTAGATGGTATAATACAAGCTTAAATCTAATTTAGTAGATGTAAAATAAATTTTGAATTCATAAGCATTTTATTTCAATATCCACAATACTGAACGTTTAAGAAATTGTCATAAATCTCTGTATTTACAAAGAAGCCTTTTACTAAAACGTCTAGAAGAAATGTCTGTTTGCTGAATGTGAAGCAGTGAAGAGGGAGTTAATTATGAAGGTGGGGGGGTGTGCACATATATATTTGTATGTGTATACATACATAGATTCACACAGATACATATGTATTTTTAAATATATATACACACAAATATATATACACACAAATATATATACACGTATTTTATATACCACTGGCTGGCAGAATGGAGTTTGAAAATGGGAAGGAGTCAATGTGAAGAGGGACCTGTGGGTCCACCACAGGTTTTTTATTACTATTCTCAAATTTTTAGAATCTATTCAGGAAAGTTTCCAAAAACACATATGGAATTTATGCATCCTTTGCACCCACTGACATTCATTGGGGTTTAGAGGATTAACTCCATCAAGATCCATGGAAAAAATCACTCTGCTAGGATTCACACAAAGGCTGTTCTTCTAAAGAAATCCCAGTGGTGAGCTTAACAATGTCTTGGACAGCGGGTGAATCTCTTCAAAGCTCCACAACAGTTCACGCATACCAATAGAGGCTGAAGCACGATCGGTACAGAAAGATCCACAAATTTAAAAATATATTGGACTGAGCTCTTCATATACCTTGGTATACTCTTTTGTATAGTTAGCAAATGGAAAACAATCACTATAAAGACCTGCACATTTATTACACATTCCAGAGAAACAATTTATTTAATACTATGTCAATTTAAACAAATTTAGGATTTGAAATCTTAAGAAATATAATGATATACTGGAACGATCTTGATTACAGAGTTAATTAGAGAGCAAGTAGTTTATTTTTATTAAAAATTAATAATTCATGCACCGTAATTATTGGATAATGATGGTTTTGTCTGGTTTATGTAGTTAAATACTATAAAACAGTGCTTTACAGTTATGATTTCAAGTATTCATTTTCATAAAATACATGTCAAAGGGTTGCTGTTAAAGCAGTTATCAAAAATCTATTGCAAATACAAATACTTCTCATTTAAAACAAAAAAAAAATTGTAATAAGTCTGAGTTGCCAAGGCTTCTATTTTTTTGCTTTAGCAAGGAAAGCCATAAAGACTTTTCCGGAGTTAATGGTCAGAATAACCTAGGACCATGAGCAGACCAGAAATTCTGAGGGGCCAATCTTCTTATTAAAGTTGAAGGTTCCAGACAGGAGCTCATGAGCTTTCCTTCAGATTTAAACCTAAATGCTCTTGTCTTCATGCACACATTAATAAATGGGAAAGTTATTCCTGTTAGCTAGATCTCCCATGTAAGCAGAAATGCAACCATCACAGTTCCTAAATACTCTGTCTACACTAACTCAATTTTCTCAGCATTATTTAGATGTGCTCCATGTTTAAACCTGATAGAAAGACTTCCCACCCATACTAATTAAACTTACTCTGCAGTTTTGTTCTACCTAGTTGTCCTTGAATATTGTCTTGTTCTCTTCTATGTTGTTCATTTGAATTAGTTTGAATTTCTTCCCAGAAGCTGTTTGTAATCTAAAAACTGTATCCATCTTTTTGCTTATTTTTTTCCTATTTTTCATTTCCCAAGAGATATAAATCCATTTCCCAATTTAAGCATATGACAAGGAGCACTCCCCTTCAGAGCATCCTTTCCCTTTTTCTCTCTTATTTAACTTACACCAGTCACAGCAGTTTTTACCTGGAAAGACAATTTTTGGTTAATAAGGGCCTCTCTATGCTCAGGTGGAACTCCACGTGACTCTAGCACTAGCTGCTGAGTCATACATACATATCGAGTCAAAAATGTACTATGAAACAGGGAATGTCATACTCTCCTGAGAAAGAATGAAATAGCAGTAAAGAAGATATGGTGACAATCTATACCCAGCATCATCATAATGGGGATTATTTTTTACTATAGGGTCACACTGGACATATTATATCCCATGCTGTCTAAAAATGATCAGCATGAGAACCACCACAAAATTTCTATATTTCTACTGAGATGCATTTAATTACATTTCCCCCAGGAATCAAAGAATAGTTGGGGTTGGAAGGGACCTTCAAGGCTCATCTAGTCCAACTCTGCTCAACCAAAGGCACATCTCCAAACAGATCAGGTTCCTCAAAGCCTTGTTCAGCCTGGCCTTGGATGTCTCCAGGGATGGGCAATCTGTGACCCCTCTGGGCAACCCGGGCAAGTGTTTCGCCACCGTCAACATAAAAAATTTCTTCCTTATATCTAGTCCAAACCTACCTTCATTTAGTTTAAAAACATTACTCCTATATTTTCTAAGTCACTTTATGTCTTTGTTAAAGACAAGCAATATTGTATTTGTCACACTGTGATGCACTAAGTAACTATTTTAAATTGGTGATGTTCACTGAAGAAAGTGCTAAGACTACTTTTCTGGACTGGAACAGTAGAGAAAAGCACGTATTTGCAAGATGAAAAGCATGTTAATAGAAGCCTGTTTATGACAACACATAATATAAACTGATGATTAACCAGGATTGCACACATGGCAAATGAAAATTATGCACAAAATCAAAATTCATGCATATATGTATAAAGATAAATTGAGCACTGCGTAATTCTAGGGACATGTTTTTCTGTTCTTTTGGAAAATGTATACTTCCCTTTGAAGGATAACACAATGTAACTACGAAGCAGCACTAAAAGTAATGCTGTTCTGAAAGTCCAAGGGGGCAGGCATGAATTTAAAGTAGTAGTCTAAAAACCATGACTAAAAGCTCTCTCTTCTCTCCCACCACCACCATTTAAATTCAGCTAGTACAAGGTGTAGTCTCACATCATGTAATACTATTACGAATCAACAGTCTCTCCCTCTTTTATTTTTCAACAAGGACTGAACTTACTTCTGGACGTTACCCTTTATAAGTGAAGTTCAGAAACCGAGACAGTAAACAGAAGATTTATGACAATATTATTTTTTGCTAGGATAAAAACCTTCATGTAGAGATTTTAAACAGAATGTTTTTTTCTAATTAAACTTTGCTTACCTTAGCCCTGGATTGAAATAACAAAGATAAAAAACAAGCATAAGCATAAACCCCAGCAGTTTGGACATGCTGTATGAAGGAAATGACACAAATGATGTCTCAATGTGCCCAATGCTTTGGAAAACTGTACATTAATGCAAGAAGTGTGGCGAAGAAACCAGAGGAGCAGAATAGGAGTTCTTAATAATCAGCACTTAATGACTAGTACTACAGAAAATTAGACTACTAGTACTAAACTACTAGTACTACAGTAAATTAGACACTTTAGTGCAATAGAAAAGGCTAGTGTATTCAAATATGACACTTGTCTTGAGTTCCAAATTTGGGAAGTTATCCTTGCTGAAATTTTGGGAACTTGAACTCGGCTATTAAACATGTTGATGTTCATTGCAGATGACTAAACCATGAAAATGCTGTGGGGAGAACTTTCATGAACAAATACCACAATAATCCAAGGCACAATATAAAGTAATAATGGAGACTTACACTACAAAAACAACCCTTAGAAAGAGAGTGAATGCAGTACAACATCAATTAATCTGGAAGTTATGATGTTGATAAATATTACAGATGCACCTACACATATAGGAGGCAGAAAAAAGCAATTAGTGCAAAGACTGTTCTACGTTTAATCAATAGAGAGGAATTGACTGAGATCATGGTGAAATGCAGCTTGGATGGCAATGACCATGGTATGATAAGAGTTAATGAAACTTAGGAAAGGAAGGAGGCTGGACAGAAGAAAAGAAACAACTAGACTTTAAGAAAACAGAGTTCAATAGATTCAACAAATCCCTAGGTAAGAGCTCATATGATGAGTAAAAAGAATTATGAAGAGTGGCAGTTCCACAAACAATATTAATGGTGCAAGAACAAGCACAAACAATCCCAATACAGAAGCTGAAAACTACTAAATCAGAAGCTCCTCACCAGTGTTAAGCAAAAGAAGGAAGCATAGAGAAAATGGAAATTGGTCAATTATACTAAAAATATAGGAAGAGTGTGTAGAAAGAAAATTACAAAGGTCAAAGCATAAGATGGAAAGGAGCCAGCAAAGAAATCCAAGACAACAAGACATCACTGCAGATGTTAGCAGGAAGAGGAGTTACATGTCAGTCTAGTACTGAGTGGAGAAGGAAAGCTATCCGAATACGCCAGGGCTGCTCACATGCTGCATAACAGTTTTGCTTTAAAACATTAACTGCAAGCAAGTGGTAAGAACAATTTAAACTATAGAAAAGAGTAAAATCTCAGCTTGGAATAAAGAAAAACAGGTTAAAACAATTCAGCCACCCATACTGACTGATGAATTTACTGAACTAGCTGCAAAAATCAGACATATTAAAGCTCATTAAATACCTGTGAGGTATCAAAAACCCAAAAAGATAAAATGAGGTGTCTATCATTAAAAGGGAATGCCAGTCAGCTCTGGAAGTGTAACTGAAATACTTGAATTCCAAACCCCCCCAATTGATCACGATAACTGGGCATCTGAAAAATAATATGGTAATGCCTAAGAGCTGACATGATTGGTCCAGGACAAATAATGTCAAACTAATTTTCTCATTTTCTTCTCTGGCAGGCCAACAGCTCACGTGAATGAGGAAAAAATCTTGTGCATTTCAATTTTAGTAGAGCTTTTGACACAATATATTCTAATAGGTGAACCAGGGAAGCACAGCCACCACAAAAGTAATGAAGAATAGGTACAAAAAATATTTGGGATTACTGTACCTATGAAATAGTTAATAAAGGTTTACCATCAAATGATAAAACATACTCACTGGAGTTTCAGAGGCCTATTCATAGGTGTGCTTCTATTAAATATTTTCTTTGTTATCCTACAGAAAGGAACAGGAAGTATGTTTATTAAATGTGCAGCTCCCACAAAAATAAGAAAGACCCCATGTACACTGGACAAGAGGTCTAGAATTCAAAGTGATCTTGCCAAATGGAAAAACAATCTGAAAATAAATAGATGAAGTTTAAAACCAGACAAATTTGTTAACAGATGAAGCATGAGACAGTAACGTCATGCCACTACAAACATATAATAAAAGTTATAAATATTTGTGCCTGCCTTAATAAACATAATGTAAAAACGTATATAGGTAAGATATAAACCACAGTGTATAAGCATACACATATACAAGCAGGTAATAAATAATGTGAAAATACATTTTCATAATGGTTCTGGTCTAGCCACTGTTGGCAAGCTTCAGCAAGACTACTATTGCTTTAGTGAAGCAAATGAAGCTGTCAATGCTGTCAACTGTGCTTTAGCAAAGACGTGGACAAACCCAGGTAGAAAACCAGAGGTGTAGGAAACATAACAAAGGAAAGACTGAAAGAATAGGGAATGCTTCAACTCAATAGTAACAGCAGATAAGAGAAAGAGTAATACACTTAAACTACACTAACAAATCAGTTTAGAGATTGAGAAAAACCTCTCATAATAATGAAAGAACAGTGAAATTAACTGCCTGGGGTAGTCATGGTATAGCTAGCACTGGAAGATTTTATAAACAGGTTATACAAACACTTGTCAGGAACTACACAGCTATAATTTATTCTGCCTTGAGGGTCTCCCAGCTTTCTTCTCCCAAGATCCTGTCATCCAGAATAGTCATTAACATAACAGATAAGGAACTCGCGCAAAATAAAGGGGTTACGCCATCAAGTTTCTGCTCTTATCTAGACAAATAAATATTTAACAAACACCTAGGTCCCAGCCTTGCATACTGATCATCTGCACCTTACACAGATGCCCAGCTCCTGAACTGTCATCTCGCTGGGACTCTGGAGTGTTCTCTTGTTTACCTACAAGATATATCTGCACCTGAAAGACCTCATGACAGACTTTTCCTTTGAACTGATATGAATTTTGTGCACATTCTTCAAGTTAATGATTTGACCCCCAGTAAAAAGTATTTAGGCTGTGATTCTTCCCCACCTGACTTTATTCATCAAACTTGCAGCTTCCTGTACTCATTTGAATCTCTCGGGATGGGACAAACATCTCAGTTGGTATGTAGGGAGTATAGCCTGTTTTCTTGGGCTAAATAGTCTTTCATATAGCTACACACAGGTGGGACAAATCCCAAGATTCAGAAACAGCTTACCTACATTACTTTGCAAAATTAAGAAGGGCACCACACTCCGGCCTTTAATGTTTTTAGCTTACATTTCAGTTATCATCAGACTGAGATGATAGCTTGACACCTTAAAGTTATTTTATGCATATTCAGATTGTGTTAACTATTTTTAGCTGTCTTTTTTAACTGAAGTGTGTGAGTAAGCATATTTTGTCAAACTGCAAAGTTCAGCAATGCGTTTAAAGGCAGAGGCTCCTTTGAGGTTTAATGCAGTCTTTTTCCAAGCAGCATGATTTCAATCTAAATTCCAAAGTATTACCATTCCACTTTGTGCCCTCAAGGCAGAAAAAAAAAAAGAGACAAAACCTCACAAACAAAAACATCCAACCCCCCCAAAAAAAACCCAAACACCTCATTACTTCATGTTTGACAAGCCTCCTCTATGATCAATGTGATGTAAAATTTCTTCCTGATCACCATATTCTGAGCATTCTTAGCAATGACATTGCACCCTTTAGCTGGGAGTGGGTACATGGCTTTGAATGGAAGTAGCTCACAGACTTTCATTATTTCACTTTCTCTGGGAATGAGCGCAGTGCAAGCCGTGTAATGTTTGCAGTATTCAGGCAGGGATAGAACAGGTCTTGTTCTTCAGAAACAGCTTACAAAGTCTGGGATAGATCCTCAGGATGAATTTCTGAGTCCAAATGCTGTAATACACAGGATATACTGCTCCTCTCCCCTGCTGCAAAGTGTGTCATGAACATGGTTGTTGAGGAACAGCATATGGAGACTGATTGAGGGAGGAGAGTCAGATTATACCAAAGTGATGAGGAAAGGCAAATCCAGCATATAAATTGTCTGCAGCTAAAGAAACCACCAAAACGTAATCACTGCCTAGGGAGGTTTTAGTAAGGAATGAGGGGAGGAATAGCTTGTAGCCTTTGCTAGATCACGGGAACCACAAACATGTCATCCACCAAAAAGCCTCTGAATCCTGTACTACGGAAGTTTTCTGTAGTAATTCCACAGGAGAAAATCACAGGCAAATACAGAGAAAACCTGACAATCTTTAAAATAGATTTTTTGGAAGAAGAATATAGATGGATTCAAGTATGAAAACAAACACATTATTGTATCTTGAGTTTCTCTGTTCGACAAGCTAATCAATAATATCAATAGGATTCTTTCAAGAATGGTGCTGCAGTTCAATCAGCCCAGGGACGAGCCTTTAATTATAACTGGGACATAGAAGCATCTTCCTTGAAAATACTGAGCAAAGTAATAACTACTTCTTCTGTAGAACTCTAACCATTGTTAAAGTACTGCAAGATCATATTTTAATGAAAAGGATCATAAAAAACATGAGGCAGTTTCAACTATACAATTCTACTACTATTTTCTACCACCTTGTTTCTGAAGGTACTACTTCAACATAACTCCTTGCTGATTTATCTTAGAAATTATACACCCATGTATGATGTAAACAATTACAGCTAGTAGAATGTTATTTTACAATACATGTAACAGCAACTAGCATCTTAATCAATATGCTATCTTTTTCCACCATATATATGGTCAGAATTTTCAATTAGATGTTTTGTGTTTTTATCTAAAGTTTTGGGAATAGTAAATCATACAGTATCGAAAATACATAATTTATGCAGGCATACAACACAAAGTCAACTAGAAACACCCTAGTTTGATTTCACAACAAGTAATATTGCCTCCCTCGGCAGTAATTACATTTTAGTGGTTTCATACCTTCAGTCGTGAGAGTTTATTATGATTTTTTTAGCTTACTATTTTAAAACTGAATTTTCCTTTAGCAGAAATGCTTTTTGCTATTCTTTCACATGTCTGGGTTCTTAAACATTTTTTTTTCCTTATTTATACTATTTTTATCTCCAAAAATATCTTCACTGACACATTTCACTGCTTTGCCAGATCTGTGGTATAAACTATGATATGACCTATAAACAGGACAAAAAAGTCAGTGGAAATGGCCATATGTAACTTTTTGTAAGGAATCCTGTGGCTCACCTTGTAGCTGACATTTGTGAGCTGACTCCACAGAACTCAGTTGCTGCATCGGGTGAACATACTCTGCCCGTTCTGGCGGTGGACACTCAGGCAATTAATATTGGGCTACAGCAGCACTGTAATGGCTCAAATTTTCCCCAGACCCTGGTCTTATGTCTATATATATATATATCTTGCCTGTGGAAATATGCTAGAAATATCATAATTCCAGCTTGCCTCTGCTCAGTTGTCTTCTATTCTGGTACACAGAGCAACTGGGAGAAGCAAAGCCAAGCAAGGACCGCAGGACTGGGCCGGCAGGGCTGCGTCTGTGCTCGCTGGCCTTCCCAGGGCAGTAGCACTGGACGCTGAAATTACTAATGAGGTTTCTGTCGCAGGCAAGTAGTATTTTGTTTCCAATAGAAACAGTATTCCAATAGTATTTAATGTGATAATCTGGATATATCCTAAAACATTAACGCAAAGAAGGTGGCTTCATTTCCTATAACGATACACCTATGATCAGCATTTTAACATTTCATGTCTGCGAATTCTTTTACATACAAGTAAAACGCATCTTTCCAAGGAAACGCGGGCAAAAAACTCTTCATTTTACATTAGTCTGCAAAAAACACTGCTTTAAAAAAACGCTTCATCTTCATGGGTATTTCCTTATGCCATTATTCTTTCATTATCTCAGACATAAACATTAGAGAAAGGACTAATTAATTAGAAAATCTCTTGAACTAGACACCTGATGTCTAGAAAAATTAATATTTGTTCTTTAGAAGGTCTGGGATGTGATGAAAGGAGGTAATTCAAATTAGCTACGGATAGTTCACATTACTGGATAATTAATTTTCTTCATATTTTGTCCCACATTTCATTAGACAACAGTTGTAGAGTAAACGTTTCTGTTTTAATGAAAGGATGTCAAAATTCAGCTTAGATTATGACTCCTCAGAAACAAAAAATAAAATATGCAAGAGCAAGCAAAATTGTAAAGGAAAGCCAGAAAGAAGAAACTTATTGAGAATTCAGAAAATTATTTTTAGCAGTTTTAATTATTTCTGCTGGAAATTAACGAAATATGACCCTCATCTGTGAAGATATTCTAAGACCTACAGGACTTCCAATTAGCAAAGGCAATGTTATGTCATTTTAACAAGAGAGTGACAATAATGAATAGCAGGCGTAATATTTTTAAAACACAGGACAGTGCATTTATTTATTTATGGCCTTATATTTTCAGTATTTCATGTAACGATTTGTAAGACCAAGACATTTCCGTACTCAAGGGGTTTTTTTACATTTGCTTATTTATGTGCAGATAATAAGAAATTTTTGTCTAATAAAATTACATTATATTATACAGAATATATGTAATAAGTGTATTTAATTATTATCTTGAAGACAGGCACTTTGAGAGATAAGTTCTGATTATGACAGAAGCTTAAATGGGGTTGCCAGGACATATCTTGTGGGAAAAGCGTGATTAGCATGTGAGCACACGTCCTATTCGAGCATTACTTAATGGGAGTTTTGGTGAGTGACAGTTGGTGTGTAGCAATACTGATAATTCAGATTTAATTCCAAGGAGTCTGGCTGATGACAACCCTATCAGAAGTGTCTGCCCTCATTTAGTTTCTATCCTCAGAAATAACCTTAATACATAAATTAGAGAGATGAAACTCTCACAATGCAAGCCTGTTTAACTAATCATCTACTGTAGAGATAAGCATAAAGGATGAAGGAGTAGCCAGGAGTAGTCACGTTGGTGCTTACACCAATGAGGAAGTGGGGCGTGAAGTGCTAACGCGTATACCAATCAATCACTTATTAAAACTAAACTCTGTAAAATTTTCTTCGGAAAAATGCAAAGTATTTGCTTCTCTTGAGTCTGGACGAAGCAATTTAAGTCACTGGGGTGTACTTCAGCATAAATTCAAAGCTTTACTGGCTCAAGGCCTCCAGATCATTTTTTGGATGCCTTCAGCCTCCATATCCTCAAATAAGTTGTTTTTAGAGCTCACCTTTTCACACATGAGCCATATAAATAAGTATGAGTACTACTGTTTTTAAGTGCCTGTTAAGCTTCAGTCCAGCATTTACCAGATTCAGTTTCAGATCTGGAATTCTGCTCCTTGCTGGTTTGAAAGCAGCTTTGTTCAATAGTCTCAGACATCTACTACATATGAAAACCCAAAAAGCTGTAAGACAGAGCTTACCTAAAAGCAGCTCATTTATTACAGACTGCATTAGAAAGGCAGACTTTCTCCAGGTTAAAATTAGAAAGACTATTTATCCAAAGAAAGACAAGCAAGAAGATTTACTTGGAAAGAAGATTGATCTTATGAACCCTGAAGGACAGGTCAAGTTCTGCAGATTCCTGCACGTATATTGAAATAAATTTAAAAGAACTAAAATGTATTCTTGAAGAATAATTATGCAGATACCAAAACAGCTAGTGTAGCTTTCTGTGCCTACACAACATCTGTCTCATGCACTGAAATAACCATATTGAAAACAACATAATGCATCTGTCTTGAGAAATAAAACTCCAACCCAAACTATTTACAATATTCTGTCCTTTATCTAATCGAAGCCAAATAAAAATGTGATTTCAACTTAATTGACCTGCATTTCACTGTGGTTTCACTAAAAATACGGATGCCTTAGATTTTAATGCAGTAAATCTCTTACCAGCCTTTAGCAATGACACGTCAGAGGTTTCTCAGCATCCTATACAGGAGAGGGAGGAAAAAAAAAAGTAATTAGTGCAACTTATTGAAAAAAAATATTTTGCTTTATTGAAAATAAAGATTTTTTTAAAATGTGAACATAACTAACTGTGGCAAGTAAGGTTTGGAATTAGTAACATGATACTATTCCCAAAGTAATCTGCAGTAAGACTTGCACATCCTTCACTAAGCCAGCTTTAAGCCATAGCAGAAAGACAGAAGGTGAGCTAAACCAGAAGGATAAATCAGAAATAAATGCAGCCCCTGCCTGGTTTGAAAGGAGACATTGGGAGAAACTGGACTGAAAAAACGCACAATTGCTCTGAATCATTTTGAGCTGGTCCAGGGGACACTATGGCCCGTTTGAGTGCTCTTGCTAAAACGCTCACTCAATGAAAAACTTCTTGGCATATGATGTTTTAGAACTTGCATCGATCTCCCCAAACACCACGCAGTCATAGTAAATCAACAAAAAGGAGAAAGTTCTCAGATACCTCCTCTTGTTTTAATTGTGCATCTCTGATTTAAACATGACATAAATTTGGGTTGTTTTTTGTTGAGCAGAACCTTAAGATAGTGTAGAAGGTCAAGTTGTTTAGAACGACATTATTTGTCTTATTTAGATATCCTGTAAATATTTAACGAAATATATTTGCTGTCTTTGGCGGGGAGGGGATAGAAAGTATTACGTGTGTTCTCAACAGTTCATATTATCTGCAGTTCATATTTTTATCTTTCTGCAGACTACAGTCTCTGAATAACTGGGTTGAAGAAAACTGACAGGAGCTCTAGAAGACTTAAAGGGTAAGCCTCCATCAGGTGCAGAGCCACAACTACTGTACATATACATATATATATATTAAAAACACATAGAATTCTATCTCTATATATAACATTTTAAGTGATATGGATAACAAGTTGGACAACTGGCCTTCAAAAAACCCAAAATATTCAACTTTGCTTATTTTCCTTTAATTCTTGACCAATTGTGCATTTGTTACAGCTGACTTTGCTAATAGCTGTCTTCCTCTTTCAATCATACTTTCTCTATTTGACATATTTGTCATTATTACTTCAGACATTTTCCAACATCCAGAATATTTTGTTCACATAATTCCTGCATCACCAATGATTTTCATGCTTTTTTCTTCTGAGTCAGTACAGATTTCTGATAGATACTCACTCTTACTGATATAATAATCTACTTTCCACAGAGGATAAATATTTTTTCATTATTCTTTTAAGTCTTCATCCATCACTCTTTGGTAGGCCATAACCATCTTATCTTCTTTGTGATGTCTACTTCATTTTTCACTCTTTATAAGCATTACAGTTGAGATCCAATTCAGACTGAAAACACCGTACCATTAATTCCAGTGATTTCTTTATGATTTAATTTCAGACTTCATCATAAACAATGTTTGAGAAAAGGAACTGCATTACAGCTGGGACTTCCAGATAAATTCACAGGAATGAGGAAATCACATCTTACTGAATTTTAAGGAAATCTTTTTCCTCTCTTCACTATATCATTGGGTTTTGTTACTTTGAGCCTAACCCATATCACTTTCAGACGACTTCTTAAGATTTGCAGTCATTTCAATGCGCTTCCAGTCAACCATCAGAGGTTTACGAGGCTGTCACACCTAATATTGCAGCACTGGATCTCTCATTGACAGTGTTCTCATGACTTAGTGGAGCTATTGGTGATTCCACCCACAGCTGTAGCTGCCCAACAGGATCAGCTCTAATGCTGAATGTTTGGTAGGCTTAACAGAAGGCAGGACTTGTAACACTTAAAACTACCAGCAATTTGCCACTCACGTCAAACTGGCTGAAAATCATCGCAGTTTTCCTACTCTTATTTACTGAATGATTTTTACTGTTGGTTTTTAAGAAACACATCGACTAATTAGCGAGCCAACGATTTACTGAGCACCTTGTGCTTCAGATATGCCAAACGTCCACTGCACAGTTCTGTGAAACTGCAGTCCAGTTGCTATGGCTACAGCAAGCTCCCGGCGGATGGCTGCATTTAGCTGGCACATCCCAACCACCCAGAATACTAATGAAATGGAAGAGTCCACCTACATGCACCGCAATTCAATGATGCATTTTACAAAACTAAAATGTCGACTGCAAACACAATTATTTTGTTTCTCAATTAAAAAAACCCCCACACAACTCCTCCACATTGTCTTTGCAGAAACCTTGTCTCTTTCTATGCCTTGTAGCTAGATTTCAATTTTTACTTTTTTTTTTAAAAAAAAAGTTTACATGATGTAGCTGAACAGAAATACATATCTATTTTTCTAAAACAATTTAACAAATTAAGGTAATAAGAATTTCACCTTAGTTATATTCAATTGCATTAAACAGAAAAATTAAATGTGACAGCTTTTACTCGTTTTTGGCTTTACACAGCAAAATGTCTGAAAGGTACTCTATTGTATGCTTGCTTACCACGCAACTTAAACACTAGAATAACAGTAACCAATTCAGCCTATATTGGTGCTGCTAAAATTGTGCTGAGAAAGAACAAATATGAAGTTATTTTTACTTTCATATCCGTTGTGCTTGGTGCTCTTGGGCTGCTCTGGGATACATCGAAACCTCTGATGTAGGTCCACTTAGGTGCTGACAATCTTGCAGGAGATTGTGGGTCACGACAGCTAAAGATTACTGTTAATTTTTATCAGGGAGTACTAAAAATATGTCCTGTTAGGAACAAGATGCTATGGTTGTTGTCTATTACCATCTCCATGCATGTCTGTTACCTTATGTCCTCTACTGAATAGGAACTCATACAGAAAATTCCAATTTGGGTGTTTAGTAATTTGGGTCCTGACTGTTTCATTTCAGACCTATTGATGATAAAGAAACATTATTTGTCTCTTCATCATCTATTTATTTGGTGAACTCTTGCTAAAGATGAAGAAAAAATTTCAGGATTCAAATGGATTCCTCAAGATGTGACTGTTGCCTTACAGATGGCAAGAAGACTGTCTCCATCCTTGGAGACAATCCGAACTCAATTAAACAAGGCCTTGAGGAACCTGATCTAGTCTGACCTGCTTTGAGCAAGGGCTGGACTAGAGACCTCCAGATGTCCTTTCCAACTTAAATTATTCTATTATTCTATTGTACAGATTGACCTAAGGTTCACCTCTCAAACCAAAGGAGCCAGCCCACACCTTAAGACAGTATAATTCCAAATAATTTATCAGGAACCAGAATCACAAGACCTCATCTCTGGCAAATTAACTGCCAGGATCAGAGAGTAATAAATAATTCTGTAACAATTCCTGTAGTTCACTCTTTAAGAGGTTGCACATATACCTGTAAGCACATAATACTTTTTATACTTATTTTTCTATATCTCCTACAAAACAATCAACAAATGAAAAAGTCTGTTCCTGTAACAGCATTTCATATTGCATTCTTATATAATAAAATTTCTGCTTATTTATTGACACTGAAGCAAAACCCACAGCTAAAATAGATGACAACAGCAATCTTATAGTGCCTAATTCTTTATAAGCATTCGAAAGATTTACATAAACTATGTCACTTTTTTAACTTCTTCACTATTTCAGTGTCATTTATGGTAATTTGCCATTGGTGATTTATAGAACAAAAATATTCATAGCAGCTGTGTGGTACTGCACAGTTTCGACTGTGTCATTTCTCTGTAAATAATAACTTTTCCTGCGTCCTGTAAGTATGACGCAGTGCAGGAAGGCATAGTGGCATACTTCCAACATGTAAAAGTAAAAAGTAAATCAAAATTATTTGGATAATGTTCCCTAGAACCAGACAGACTGTACATGCTTTAGAAGTATATGTACAGTAACTTTTCAAGGAATGGGAAAACTGGTGTTAGACACTATAAAAATGTACATATCCAAATGTTAACACTCACATTAAAAACAAAAAACCAAAACAACAAAAAACACCAAAACATTGAAAACACCCAGAAAACCAACAAAACCCAAACCCACACCAAGCAAAAAAACTCCACAAAAACAAAACAAAAACCAACAACAAAATCCCACCAAACAAACACACACCAGTAGAATTGGCACATGAAACATAAAGCCCCAACAATTTTAAAAGAAAATATAGGATATTGTTCAGCTGCTACTAGACACCACAAGAAAGTAACATTAAAATGTCAAAGTCCAATCTCAGTGGCAGAATCAACAAATGCCTTAACAAATATAGAGGTGCCTTCTAGCCAGAGAAACCAAGATAAAGAAAAATACAGGGAAGTATGTGGAAAAAGGAACAAGCAGCAGAAAAAAATGAATTTCCCCAAACAATGCAAAAAATCCATTAATAAAGGAAAAGTACCACAGGTGAAAACACAAAGAAATCTAGCAGATAGCACCTTGGAGAAACTTAAAACAAAATCTTAAATTATCAAGTTTGATAATATGTTACACTGAAACTACCAGTAAGATCAACAAACATTTCAGCAAAGAATTGAACTAAGAAAAGCAATGGAAAATAGCATGATCATTAGAACAGTAGCAACATCAAAGAACAGTAACCTTTGAGATCTGTTTTTGTGTTTCAGGCCTTCTGCATTCATATTTTAAGAAGGAAAGTTCTTGCAAAAGTGAGAGCAGAGGGACTGAACTAAGCTCTCTCTCCAGTGTGACCCCAGATACATGGCAGATAGGCCTGAGTTTTAAAGACATTTTTGCTGAGGGAAACGAGCCAAAGAAAAATGAAGGTAAAATAATTGGAGAGGACTGCTCAGAACACACGAAAAACCAAAACATCTTTTATCTGAAAAAATAAAATCATTGGTTTTTAAAATTAGGCAAGTTAAACTGGTGTTCCTGACGTGCAATATGGCCTTTGTACAAATGAGATTAGGCTCTGGACATTTTACTCAATTCTTCCAGAACACTGTGGGGAGATAAAATCACCTGTTGTATGCCAGTAAGCCTAATCAGGCTAATTTCACCAATGGCTTTAACCTAATCTTTAGGCTGCCGCATTTTCTCATCTGTTAAGCACATACACAATGATGGCAGAGTCTAACTCTACACTCCAGACCCTCGCAGTTCTGATCGCACACCAAGAGGAAGCCAAGCTCCATGAGTCATTGTCCCCCAGAGTACACAGCACAGGTGGAGAACTAAGGAGGAGATGGGGGCCAAACAGGAGACCAGAACCACGGCCCATCGAAAACACCAAGCAGCCCCATGGAGTAGCTCCGTTTCGTAACGCAGGCCTGCCATGGTGCTCCTCACTGAGAGCTGGAGCTTGGTTTTGATCCAAAGCAAGAGTCAAAATTAAATTTACTAAACTTACTCTAATGCATGAATAAGTGAGAAGAATCAAAACCCCAAACCCAAAAGTTGTTCAGTTTCACAAAGGATTTTGCAATATAGCTTTGTTCCAGGGAAGAAACTCAAAAACGCCTAAAATCCGTCACGCAGACAAATTCAGAAAATAAGTATACATTTCACAATTATTTTTTCTTCTAAAGGAAAATATCTGATCTTGAGGATACTTTTTAATAGCAGATTCTCAGAGTAAACACACATAAGTCTATTGATTCCACTGAAGCTATGAGGTTTTTCTGAAGATGAGAATCTGACCCAGGTATACTTTAAGTGTCTACTAATTTTCTATGTTCTTATGACCTGAAAGCAGAGTAAGGAGAAAAAAAAAAGCATTTATCAGACCAATATTTTTGTTACAAGCTTCTGCACATGCTATAATTAAAATGAGAAAGGAAAATAAATGAATAGTTAGCATTGTTCTTAAGTAATACATGTATTTGACTTAATTAAACAGAGAAAAATTATCCTTTCAGTTAATAACCAAAGGCGCAATTTGTATGAAGGATTTTCTTGAGCAACTCTTCAAGTATTAATTGATATACTGCAGCGTACTGCTGTAACTGTTAGTTTCAAGAATTACTTAAGTGACTCCAGAGAGTAGTCCATTGGAGGTCATCCAAAACTAGCATCTGTACTACAGCACGGAAAAAATTGGACTTCCCTGACTACTTCTGTTAGATATTTCACCAGCTTTCAAACAGAGAAGGGGAAAAACCCACTGAACTTCTCCAAGGGATTGTTCTGAACTCAGCAAAGGAATAAACAATTCTGTCGTTTGAGTGTTCCCAAACCCACACTCCCATCCTTGTTGTTCAATTTCAAAATAACCATATAAAATAGAAAGAGTTCAGTGGTTCGGCTGATACTAATTTGAGTTGCTGTTTTAAATGTTTTAAATGCTGAAGGCTAACAAAAGAGAGCTGGAGAAAGGTTTTGTTGATGTGTTTTGTTACAACCAGCATTTAATTATGCTGACCTTGAGCAAAGCAAACTGCTTGACAGAAGGATTAATCTCAAACTTTACCCTTTTAACAGCAACTTCATTTGCTTGAGGGATGGCTACATCGCAGAAACAAGGGAAAATGTTTCTAGAATGCGTGTAAAAAGTTGTAAGCAAAGTAGCCTCTTGAAGGATACAAGGTGAGTGGGCAGATGTGGTGACACTGCAGACTGCATTAGGACAAGTTAATTTCACTGAAGGAAAAACAATTTGAAGAGTTGTTCTGGCTTTAGCAAAGTTTTAGGTCTTGATGTTTTCTAGATAAAGAGCAACATCCGTTGCCTGTATAACCTGTGTAGCAGGACACTAACTCGGAATACAAGTGTTTCACGTCTAAAAGGGAGATCTACTCAGCTTGATTTGGGATAAGCTTAAGAACCTTTGCTTAAAGTCAGACAACAAACATAACTTGAAGCTGAAGAAGACAGACATTTCTAAGCCTCAAGGGATACTACCTTTAAAAAGACAAACAAACAAAACACAACCCACACTCTGAGAAGACAGTTAGTATGCTCCAGAAATAATTCATTCCCATCTTCATATTTATCACTTTGACTATCAGCACTTAATAAATAAACTTTCATCCCCGTAAAATCACCTGTTATATGCTGCCATCTATAATCTCTATGTAGCATACAAAATTTGATACAAGTCTCTTAAAAATACACTAAAGAATACCCTCTCTAATGACGGTTTAAATGTAAAGATTGATTCATTTCACTGCCTTTTAAAATTTTATTTTACACAATCCACATTTACTCTCATTGAAAGGAATTAAACTGCAAGTTTGCCTGTTACTAATAGTGTCTTAATAGTTTCTAAAGCATCATATATTTAAAATAAAAATTCCTATTGCATGACATATTTCTAAAGGTACTTTAACTGAAACAAATGGCTGCTTCAGGAAACTTGTAATGAAGGATTCGGGGAACTCCTTCCATCTCTGTGTCTGAAGTGTGAATTAGTTTCCAGCTGAGAGAGTGAAACCACCTGATAGTAACATCTACTTTGTGATGTGGGGAAGAGGAATTGGCACTAACTGTATTCCTGTTGGAAGCTTCTGGAAAATACAGAAAATAGGTTTGTATAAGGGAATATCACTTAGGAAAATTATGAGAGCAAACCCAGAAAAACTAATAAGAAATCAAAATAATTATATATAAATATGTAAACAGATAAGCATAATAAATAATCTAGAGTGAGAGCAGAATTATTTTATTAGGCCAGTGAGTAGCTTTGGAATAACTAGAGAAGTTATTAGGCACAGAGTTATTTTTTGGATCTGAAAGGGAGCAGATGTTGTTCAACCTACGTACAGGTAAAATTCTTTATTTTATTTATACATAGAGTATATAGTAATACGCACATTCATTAATAAATACTACTGTCTCCAAAGAATGGCTTATACAAACCAATGATGCAAGGGCATTACACAGACATTAAATTGTTTTTATCCCTGTTTTCTATCTTGACCTACGAGTGTGCTGATGTTCCCCTCCTTGTTTTACAAACTGTTCAGCTGGAACTTCCCTGTGGCTGTTTTTCAAGTGTCATATACACACATGGATTTTAAAGGCATTCTGCATTTCCACATATCACTGCATTAGGTATCAGAGACCCTTAACATTCATGAAGAATCAAGCAATAGGTTCTACTTTTTCCTCAGTATACTGATTACTAATACATCTTTCTTGTTTAGAAACACATATTCCCGTCAAAACATTTATGTAACCAGTTAGCTAATCAATATTAAAATAATTAAACCCCACTGTGATCTGTCCTTCCTAAAGACTTCCTTAAATATTATTTTCTGCCTCTGGCTTACATGTCCTAATCTCTTCACTAACTGTCTGGAATTGTGTATTCAACCAATTAATTAATTATTTTTATTCCCTTAACTTCTCTCACTTTATTTTCCTGTTGCAGTCATCTAAAGTAAGTGTCCTTCTCTTCTATCCTCTCAATCATTTCTTTAAGGTATGAACCTTTTCTCTAGTTTATTCCTTTTTCATTTAAGGGAACTACCTAGTAATCAGTCTTTAAGTGTTTGGGATTTTTATTTACATTCACTTTGATACAAATACTTTCTCTTTTGTTCATCTTGCTTTGCCTTCTGTGTCTTAACAGTTTCTTTCGCTCCTACAACATTTCAGCATTTTAGTGTAGAACCATGCACCAAGATTTATTTCGTACTGTGCTTTCAGCCTGCCTCATCATTTTTACTACACCCTCAAGGTTTCTCAGAGATGGATCCTGGAGGACTCAATTGCATAGAAGGAAATAGTGCTGGGAAAGAGAAATCTGCCTCCATGTGCTCTTTGCACTGGTTCCCCCCCGTAAAGTTTTCAAGTTTCTATCTAATATAGTCTCTTGCATGGAAATTCAGGATGTAGATCTCTTGTCTGCTGTGCAACACTGTTGAATGACACGAGGTCTATTAACGCAGTGCTTTGATTCCTAGTAAACATTTTCTGTTCAACAAAAATAACCATCCTAGAGTTCTGTATGCAGGTGCACTGCTCATTGCTTTGATCATACAGGTTACTTCATTTTTCTAGGTATCAGTGACTTTACAAATAGTGAAGTGAAATGAGGGGGAAAAAAAAAAAAAAGCAATGAGAAAAAATGAGATTGTCTAAAGCGATTGTTATTCCAAAACTGTGCAACGTTTGTGAGGCATGTGAGTTTGTCTGAAAAACCTCTGAGAACATGGAACCAAAATTAGGGGCAATCACCTGTCTTACAACTTTATGAATTGAAATTTTAAATTGGCTGAAAAAGAATGGAAGGAATAGTTATGGAGGTAATTAATGACAGCATGAAGAAGTAGCGACACTAAACAAAAGACAAAGAACACAATCACAACTTCATGGCAGATAAAGCTTTTTGAGATACTTATGCAGTCAAATTTTAACAGCATTTTAACATTATACCATTAGAATTCTTTAGTCGCAAAACTTTTTGCCTGATCTTCATATTCTGATGAGAAAATGAGTAGACTGTTTCTTTCTGTATAGACAGGAGATGTCAACGACAGCACAGTTATCGAGCTTCAGCATTGGAAAGCTACACAGAACGTTTCAGGTTTGCAGGAACAGTATATACACCCTGCTCAAGAAAGGCCTTTGTATCTTAGTTTTAACAAAGTGATGAGCTTGAGAGTGAAAATCAATAACCCTTCAAAAGGTTTCCACTTAATATCATTTACATCATACATCACAGCATCATTTGCGACACTCTAGCCAGGTTCAGTGGTTGCAATTACCTGACTTTCATCTCCCACATCCTCTTCCCTGTAGAACTTAAGAGTCTTCAGATATTCTGTTACTCTTTGAAAAAATAAAACGGTTCTAACCTTGAATATTTTAATACAAAACAAACAAACAAACCAAAACCCACTTGAATCTTACATTGGTTGCCAATCACTGCCCCCCTCTGCCTCGGCTGTGCACTTTATTGTTGAAATTATAACCTGAAGGTCTTTTAAATATACAGCACTGTACAAATGCCTGCTAAGTAGCAGGATGTAATGTTCTGGGGAATTAAGGTAACTACCAATAATAAGTTAAACAAACAGTGTTCAATCATTGTTGTCCCTTGCGTTCGTAAGTGATAGGGCAGACACAGTCATCAGTGCAGCGCAGCACAGGGAATTCTCAGTTCATACAAAGATCACAAAAACCTTAGGTGAAGTTTGCAGAAACACAACCGAATTTACACTGATGCCCCAGCTGAAGGTGATGTAGGTATCATAAGCGCCTGCTGATACATCCCTGAAAACCTAACTTAAATATAGAAGGACATTTTCATAGATCTCATTTTTTCATTGCCTTTATGTTCCTGCCCACCAGCTGCCTCTTTTTTTCTACTCCAGTGACTGTGTCTCCCAGTATTCAAAAGGAGCACAGGCCAAACTCGTTAATATTCATCAGTTCAGCTTTTCTTTCATTCTACTCAAGTTCAAAGGGTACTGTAACAAACAACTGAGGGCTGTACCCAGAGGCTAATCTCTCTACTTCTTCACGTTTCATCGGAAAATAGACACAAAATGAAAAACATTTTGTCCTCAATCACAAGCCTTCATAAACTGTGGTAATTAAAACTCTAAATTTCCTTGAAGCTCTGAAAATGCTCAGGGACTTGTTTGTAAAAGGTAGTCAAAGTGGCCACCTCTGTGGGAGGCCTCATACGCCTTCAATTCCTCCTTTCTAGCACCTCTAAGTTTCTTAAGAGCCATGCACTTCGTACAAATTATTAATATCGTGCATATGGGAGTGTGACACTTCTTTGGGTAATTGTCTTTAATCATGCTGCAGCTCTGAACATCCTGAGCTCTTGGTTTACTCCTTTACAATGCAATTCACTAACTTCATCCCCAGCTAAGAAAGCAGACAACTTACAACCTCTCTCTTTCCCCCAGATTTACAGATACAGTAACTGAGAAGTTCCACAAAGTTGCTATAAGCAAAATTAGGAACATTATCTAGGCCACTAACATGACAGAGCCAACTCTTATAGATTCAGCTCACTAGAGGACTGATAACAGGAACTTTTGCTAGAAGCTATTAGCTCATCAATTGCACATGTCACAGAGAAAAGAAATTTGGGCATATTAGTCAGCAGGATGAGCCACCAATGCAATGCAAAAAAGGTAAATGAGCAGCTAGAGAGTATCAAAGCCAGGCATTTCCAAGTGAAACTAGAAAACATTAATATTTGTCAAAACAGCCAGAATGCTCAGTAGAGCTCTGGCTATTCTTATTTTTAAGTTAAGTGAGACTGAAACATGCACAGAGAAAGAAGTCACTGTCAGAGGAACAAAGAGACTATGATATGAGAAGAAACTTGGAAAAGCTCATCGGAGGATATGACCGTTTTCTATAAATACATTTCAGGGTAGACACCAGGGATCTAAAAGAATAATTTAAGTTAAACGTTAAAGCAGGTGGATGAAGAAATGCCTATAAACTGAACCCTCTAAGACTGGAAATTAGAAGGTTTCCAGCCATCAGGACAATGACATCTGTGAATAGTTTTCCAAGTAAAGCAGTCAAGACAAATATCCTAGCTGTTGTAAAGCTTGATCAGAGTTTTATGAAACAGCAATGGCAACACGACTTATTGATCCATTAAGCTTTTTCTAGTCCTTGTTTCCTAACATGCTTCTTCCAGAGGCACAGATAGAGAGGTAGGAGTCTTAATATCTAACTGCACCTGCAGCATCACAAACACACAGCATCTCATGAAAACCAGTCCCCAGAGAAAACATCAGCCTCCTTCACGCAAAAAAATAATGCCGTCAATACAAGTGAAACATTCCTGCAGCTGCTGGGTTCAGACCTTCGTCACCTAATCAAACAAGGAAAAAAATACAGAAAAAAAGACTGATAATCCAGTTTTCCCCAGCATATTCAGACTGAAATTGATATGTTGTTTAATGTATCTTTTATTAACTTCAGACAGTCCAAAGTGGCCCTTTTACACTAGGTAATGATTAGACTGTAGTGGATATTCACAGAAAGTTATACACAGAAATATTTTCTGAACACAGAGTAAGATGTAACTCAAAAAAGCTTTGAACTTGAGTTAGCAAACTGGTATTTCCAGAGCTTAGCCTTATTCTTATCTTCAGACACAGCTAAAAGACTAGTCAAACTTTGATTCAACTCTTGGTCTTTAACACAAACTTCCCATGTTTTCCTTTCGTATTCAGCTAAATCGCCAGACATGCCCCCTACTGCCAGGCTTTGTGCTTCTAATAATTCAGAACAGAGAAAAGGTACAGAAGGTGTGTGTGAGGAGATGCTTACCATACCACGTGCTGATAAGCAAAACTTTCAATGCATTCACACACACTTAGTATAATTTATCCTTCCAAAATTTATGAAGTGCATACACGTTCTCACTTCATGTATATGGCAGATCATAGGCCAGGGTTTGACTCTGAGTGCACAGAGTTTCATGGTATGCTTTGCTCTAGTATTCACTCACAACAGAAAGGTTAGTCTAGAATTTAATCCTGAGTCGCCTTATTTATAAAGTCTTTTGATTTGCACAAGTATTTATTTACTGTCTTGCACCTATGCACATTTTAGAAAGTACAGGCTACTCCAGGAACCCAAATATAACTAAAAATTAACATATGTAACAGCTCTAAAACACATTAGTACTATGCAGCAAGCAAAAAAGCCCTGGAGGCTTTTTCTAATAAGCTTTGAAGGCTGAGATATTGTCTTGCTTAGTCAATAGAAAACATCTTGAAAAGCTGAGAACTCTAATTCAGATATGGGAGATCATTATCCTTTCCTGCCACATTCCTCAATTATTTTTGTCTAACCACCATGGACCCATCTTGCTCCCAAATCTTGTCTTGCAAAATCTTGTCTTTTACCTCTACATAAAAGATTTAGTGTAAGATCTGAATATGCTTAGTAACTGTGCTGGGATAACTTCTTATCAGAATGTGAAGGCTTTATCATCAGTATTTCCAGTGTGCTATCAGACCCCCATACTGTCCCCATGTGAGGAGGTTTTCATCTCAGGAACTTCGTGTCACTATACAAGTCTGAAGAGCACAAGTTTGACAGGTTGAATAGCATAGTTCTGCTCTATCCTCACCCTAAATATTCTTTTACTGTGTGCCTAAAGACTGCAACTTAAAAAAAAAACCTTAAAAAGTGAGTGCCTGCAAACTCCAGTAGACAGAGATAACAAGCATCTACACAAGAGTATTATGCACAAAGAGAGGTCAATATCGAGTTCACACAGGCTTGCATAAAAAGTCTTTTGCTCTTGTGTTTTGTAAGCCAGGGAGTGAACACAATCACTGATGTACATTTCTGTATACAGCACTGCAGAGTATTATAGCCCATTTTCCAGGTAAATAGCTAATATTTCTCCATAATTTTCTATACAACAAGGGCCTATTCTTGACTAGTTGGTCAGCTTACTACTCAGGTGAATCAGCCTGTGACAATTTGCAGCTCAGATGAAACCAGTGTTTGTCAATCCTGTCTTCTTTTCTTACAGGAGAAATTCCAAGCAGAACTGTAATGGTGGTGATTGTGAGCTAATCATGTCTCCAGGGAATTGCCATTTTTAAATGCACTTCACACTTTCTGAGCTTCAACTTCAACAGCTGTAATTACTTTGCAATAATTAGACCTCAGCAGTGCACATTTCTTAAATGCCTGCCATATCTAAACACGCCAAAACCATAACCCATTTAGCGTTCTAGTCACAGGATATTAACATATGCCCCAGTTGTGCTTACCTCTTCTGCACTAAAAGCATTCATTTTTGACTTATAACAGCTCAGAGTTCAAAACCCCAAGAACTGTTGTGAGAACCTCTACATGAAATAGGAGGAGCCTTCTAGCATTTATGCCCCTTGAAGCTATGATAGGAAGTTGAAAGGTTTGGGAGATTTTTTTTCTTCTTTTTAACCTTTGGACTAAAGCAGTTTTAATTGCTACAGACATTAAAAACTACCTACACGATGAAGAGTGTTTCCCCCTACTTTTCCTTCCCTCACAACACATCACGGCAGCCAGCTCTCATCAGCACGCCACCATTATCAGAGAGCAGCAGCTGTAACAGTGTCCAACCAAACGCAGATCTACTTAAACAGGCATTCATAAAGACTGGGTAACTGAAAACCTACACAAGAATATTCTTTAATTATTTCTGGTATTAGCTAGCGTCCTCTGTTTGAACCAACGATCCCTCTCCAGATCACAGTAAATAATCATCCTCTTCCAAAATATAAGCCTCAAATCTAGCACAAGAAAATCAAGATGCTTTTGGCATTACTTATCTCCAGACTTTTTCTCCTAGAAAGATCTTTCATTCAGAAAAGAGTCTAGACATATATGTTTAGCGTTCAAGTGTTCAAGAAAGTGATACAACCACAAGAGAGTAATCAGTTAATCTACAAGAGCGGAAGAAGAGAGAGAGCAAAGGGATTTTCATTCAGCTGCTGGGAGTAGGAGGTAACATCAATAATGTGCAAAGCATCCATTCACAAAAACTGTTTGCTCCCTTCTGAGAGCTCTGATGGCTAGACCTGACTTTCTGGGAAGGGTATCTATCCATTCCTAGATATTAACAGGCAAGCAAATGGAAGCACGTCCAACAGATTTTTGCTGATGAAATCCCTCAGGAATCAGATAAATGATATTCCAGTCCTGTGTTCACTGAGTCCATGAGATCTTTCCATTGCACTTAGGAAAGTTTATCCTTCTGTTTTATACAAAATAAAACTACTGGCCACATGAATTTGGCATTAAATGACCCCTCTCTGACTTGCAAACAAAAAATTCAGAGATAGGTGTTTTTGGAGAGACAGGACTTACCATCTTATATTTCTAATATCAATAAGTGTTCTAGACTGAGTAGAGAATGGCAACCACAGTTGCTAATAGTGGCTACTACAGGTTGCTAGTGACTAGGAAGGCCAAATTAAAAAAATGAAAGCAACAAGATGTCTTTAAAAATCTTCTCATTTGAAGAAAGGGGAAACATGAATTATTTTCTCTTCTTCTTATAGCAGATTTAAAATATTTTTTTCATCTTTGTAAATCTGTTTGTATTCTTGATGTTTTGAAAACAGAGAGTGCATTAAAAATGGGAGAAAAATCATTATTTAATTCCTTTTGAAAGAGATGTCCATGAAGGTGTGTCCACAGATAGCTAATTTACATACTCTGAAATAGTGCTGAAAGATTTCATTATTCCTGGACAAATAACCCCTTCTTTCCATCTGACATACTCTTATTGTGTCAAATAACACTTTCAACAACTTGAACTCAGGTTTACTTATGCACTACTTTCATCTATATGAATTTTAAACTATTGGTCTAAATAGAGACCTCATGATAGTTTGACAGAAAAATGAGATGAGTTAGATACAGCTGACCAATTTGCAAAATAGCATAGATAATATCGCTTCAAAAAAGCCCAGCAGATGATCAATAGCCCTTAAAATCAGCCACTTTCTTCTGCTGTTGGATTACAGGCCTAAACTCCTCATTCTCAGTTCTCCATTTAGAGATCTGAACCTTCAGGTACCATAAAAGAGGCACGATGAAGACATTGACATCTTAATCACACCATATTTTCATGTCTTAAATACATCTACTTTTGTCCGGCTTTGCAAAGACATTTATTACATACCTGTTTTAGGGATGGAAATGCCCTGCATATTAATCTTTATTATTTATGATTTATTCATCATCATCTAGCCAAATTCTATAGTATTCTCATTGCACAGATGTTGCTGGGTTTTCTAATTCTGTGTAGTGCTGTAAAGGTTGCCATGTAAGAAACATTCCCAAACACTCTGTCTTATCCTTTTCTCTATGAACTGGATTCCATAGGCTTGAAATAACATTAGGTCACAAGAGATGGTTGAGTTTCCATTCTAAAATCAAATTCTCTATGCAAGAACTTCAGTTTCCTCATTTTCAAGACAATCTAAAAAATAATTACACATGTAATTGCAAACAAAATAAAAATTTAGTTAAAACAAGGTAAAATATAACAAAACTAGTCAATCAGGTCATTCAAGAAAAAGAAAAAAATAAGAGTAAAGACCCTGGTAAACTCTTTCTTTCTTGTTGCAGTTACCGAGGATGAAATGGGTAGGATTCTAATGGATTTTTGATTAAATCTTAATGAAAATTTCACATGAGAACAATACAGAAAGACATCTTCTCTTAGTATATTCTGTGCTCTATTAGTTTTAGCCAAGCAGGAGCAAGTCCTCTTTGAATTAAATATGCATGCTGATGTATTTCACGGTTTCTCATTCTGCTTTGCCTTTAAGAAAATAAACAAGCATTAGATGACAAGAAATAATGGCTGGAGATTTTCAATTCATTCACACTTCTGAGAGCAGAAAACAATGAAAGAAGCTAGAATCTGATTCTAATTGGAAATCAACACAGTTGCAGATGGAAATTTCTCTATAAAAGTAGCTAAAGATTTCATCCAAGTCAACAGTCTCTCACCCTGAAGCAGAAACTAGAATTTCTTCAAGTTCCCCTATTATAGAACAAGAGAAACTGAAAGGTATTACTGCCTCTAGATAGGTGAACATGAAAAATTGCTCATTTAACATTTTTCATTGACTCTGATATGAAACTTTTTTAAATTGACCTTATATATGTCGAGTATACCAAAACACAATTTTTTCTCATGGCTTTTATAAAGGCCATATGTGCTGAAGGTAATCACAGCCAGTCATGTATCTTCTCTCCTCAAGCCTTTCACCGGTGACCCATTTGACCCCCACTCCTTGCAATGATGGCAAGTCTGCCCAAGCAGGCACGGGTGCTCAGTCATTGCCTGCTCCGTTCAAAAACTCCTTTGCAACCCCGTTACCAATTCCTTCACGTTCCTGCTTGGCTCATAGCCCTCATCCTCTTGCACTTCATGGGCAAAGTGTCTAAGTCATGATGTGTTCGAAACACAATACTTTTTTGCCCTCCTGATTCCGGTGGATTTTTTCTCTGTTAGAGCACTGTCGAGAGCCTTCGATTGCCACAGCTCGGCTGCCTTTGGTGACAGGACAACATGTGCAGCACGCGGGGCAGCACTGCGGGCCTGACTCCTGCCCTTAGTCTGGTTCCTGACTGCACACAGGTAACTAACACACCTCATACGCTGATTCTTGTAACACAACATTGCTGTCTAGGAAACAGGGACCAAGAGGGATAATAAAATCCAGGTCCCAGATTCTCAGGCGCTCTTTTACACATTCTAGCAGAGTTTAACACAGCCGTACCATAAGCAAAGATGCAGTAACTCCTGCAGTAATGTCCACTTGCAGCCTTTGAAAGAACACTGTTCTCTTCATCCCAAGAAGGAACAGCTGTATATTTATACCAAGTATTTCATTTTTACTGTATTTTAGGCATGTTTATTCATGTCTACCAAATCTCCTTGCTCAGGGTTTTTTCTACTATAAAATACTGTCAATTTTGCATTGCAAGCTGATGAGCAAATGAGCTGTTTTAGGCAAAACTTTCTGTCACTCAAAGTGCTGAACATCAGGCTTTTCCTCAGACAACGTAAATGCAGGGAGAGCCTCATGGGACTGCCCATCTCCCTGCACCGTATCTTGCCTGCCGTGCTAAGCTTGCAGCTTAAACTACTGGAATGCAGTGTAAGATAAATGAATACATGTGGTGAATAAGAATGTTGTATTTTGTAACCTATACATCAGAAACTGGTGGTTCAGGAATAGATACAAAGATGAGTGCCGAGTCCTCCTGGAATTTCAGAAGTAGAAAGTGATAATTTAAAATGGAACTTAGACAAGCTGCTAGCACTAATGCCATAACCTTTACAAAAAAAGGAAGAAAGGGGAGGAATACAGGTAGCATCACTCTGTGCACAGGGAAAAGCTGTGATTAATTTATCTGGCCTGTTTCTATAAAGAAAACTGTAAAAGCAGATCGGTGCTCTATTGTATTGTGCCATCTTTTCTAACACCAAAAGGATGTAAAAAGCTGCTGAATGGCAGCAACTTGACCCATGCTTTGCCAGGGAGTACTGTACTATACAAAAGCCAAGAGGAAAGCAAGGGTTTGGCAAACAGATTTATGTGATCCCAACAGCTTGAACAGCCGCTCTTAACAACTACCATGGGAAATTCAAAGAACGCAATCGTCCTGACATATTCTTTGTCACATTCATCACTGAATTTGATGAAAACACTCCAATCACTTAGGGTGATTGGTCCTATTGTATTCTGTGTAGCTCCATATAAACTAATTACATGAATATTTATCATCTCAAGTGTGACCTAAGCAACAGCTTATTCCAAGCAGAGTCATTTTTAATAGCTACTGGTCCTTTACAGGTATTTTATTATATGCAGAATGTTCTTAGATCCACAACTAGCCTGTGACCTAGACCAGCAGACAGCTAATGTAGCTAATTTTGTCTTTTTTTTTTTTTTTAGCTGAGCACGTGACTGGTATAATTTCTTCAAGTTACTTACACATGGCAAGAGACACAGCTAAAAACTGAAAGAACCTCAGAAGGCTACTGCATTTCTCCTCATAAAAGAAACGGGCAAAACAAAACCTATTTATTGCTACTGACATTTTAGCTATATATCCTGCACAGTATAACTAATAGGTTACCAGACAGCTTGAAAATAATTTAATTTTAAAAAACCCACAGCCTTTTCAATATTTTCCCAATATACTAAGTACAACAATTTTAGAAGTATTCCAAAATTACTCATTTCACAAACCATATGCTTTTTGCCTATGGAAATTATAACTCTAGTGTACCATAAAAAGATAAACACAACACAAAGAAACACATAAAATTTCCTTGACTGCTAAGAAACAATAATAAAGTAAATACTAAAACATTAAATTGTTAGTAAGTTCCTTTTTCGGTTATGTGCATTTGGTAAAAAGTTATATAAGACCAGCAGAAGCTAGGCAGCACGACAAGTATTGTTTGCATAAATCTTGGAATGGAAAACAAACAAACAGACAAACCAACCAACCAAAAAACCTCCAAACCAGTGGTAGTCAACATGCAGTGCCTGGTTTTGACTTTCACTAGGTAAACTGGAACTAGGAATCTGTCCCTTGTAGCCATCTACTGTGTCACCACGGGACACGTAAAATAGTGATTCAGGCTTGCTGATATGAAGAAGAAATTTTCATGTGAAGAAGTACAACATATCACACCTATGTTGAACTGAAAACAAAGACTTTAGAAAGGACAAGATCTTCATCTGCTATAATGTCCTTTCAGCTGATCACTTTAATTTTTCCGTAACAGAAGTCTAATCACATCAGTTGTATCAAAAAAAGAGAGAAGTGGAAAGGGGGATGAAGAGGTGAATGGAAAGCTTACTTTGATGGTGTGATACATGTAAAATAATGAAATGCCCATGTCAAGGCATTTTTATAAGTATTAAAGCAGTCTACACTGCAGCCAGAAAAATAGGAAGAGAGATGAGTAAAGGCTAATTCTCTGTGCTTTCAGAAATCACCAGCTTTGGAGAAGTAGGACCTACAAACCACAAAGCATCTGTAACTTAAAGATATCTATGTACCACAGTGCACAGTAAAATAGATTCATCTATTTGTAAAAGCTTTATCCATAGTTGATGAGAGATGCTTCCTGCCTAAATACATAGAAAGATAAAGCAAAGAAAGAATCACAAGATATAATTTCAAATTTGCAAATGGTCTATGTGAACTAATTACAGCAGTAAGAGCCCCAGACTTAGGGAAAAGATGGAACATATTCGCAACACAAATGAAGGCACCAATTAATTTTTTTCTATAGCAGAATCACTGGACACAATTCTTGAAATACATATCTAGTGGGATACATTAATAGGTTGTTGTCATCTAGAAATATTCATACTCTCCCACATGTACAGAAGAGAACAAGCTGGGCATATCTGAACACCTGGGAAATCCACTTCAGCATAAGTCCAATGAAAACACCAAGAGAGAAAGGGGCAAGAGGAGGAGCAGCCCCTCCAGTTCGCCTCTTTCTAGCCCTGGGGCCCCTCCTCGCAAGTAAAAGAAACCCCCACGCGGCAGATTCTGCAGGAAAAAAAAGCTTGCTGAGGAAGCCTAATGCACATTGGTTTTTTCTTTGCTTTTAAGTGTTTCAGACTGAGCTGAGCCACAGGTATGTGGAGTAGACACATCTTTAACACCGATGTCCTGATGGTCCTTACAGGAACAGGAGAATGCAGGAGGTGCAATGTGAAGAGGACAGGGCCTGCTGTGCTGCCAAGCTCACAATTTTGTGAAAAAGCAGCTGAACAGCCATCCTCTCCCTAAGCACCTAGTTCTTATATTTTTCACTAAAGACTGCTCTGACACCATCACAGTGAGACTGTGCCAGTTTCTGAGGAACCAATTTATCCTGTCTTTTTAATGGGGTTACATGACAGATTAAAGCAAAAATATCTGCATGTCTTCCCTTCCCTCTGAGTCTGCACACAAACTCAGTGTTGCATGGCATGATTCCTGTGGGTGAAAAGAGGAGGTATCTGGAAATTATTACACATTGCCCTTCTTTGCCTTGCACCTTGCAGGCCCATTCTATTCTCAACCCTTTCCTCTTGCAGTCTTTTTTTAAAATCCATGCAGCAATGGGATACAGCATACACCAGCCAATGAGTAGATAAACTCAGTACTTAAGATTTTATCAGTCACAAATCACATCCTAGTGTAGATTTTGAATAATGTTCTCCTGGCACAGATTGAAAGGATCCTTGTTAGCATCCTCCTGAGAAGCTGAGATCTTTGTGTTTTCTTTTGCCATTACACGAAGTAAATTTCTATTCACTTTTGCTATTCTCTGTCTGCTGGGCACATTCAGACTGTCTGGGCAATGACCCTTTCCTGAAGTGAGTCACAGCTTAAAAGGTAAAATGCAATCTCATTATTTTTGGTGCTGTGAGTAAAAATGTCCAGAATTCAGCAAAAAGTATACAGATGCACACCACAAAACAACGACAGCTGTGCCCTCTGTCCAACCAGCTGAGCTTTAACATTTTTAGTCCTTTAGACCCTTTGCCGCAACCCCTATTTCCTGACTCTTTTTCTTATTTCCTTGTCAGGTTGAGAGTGATTTGTTTCCATGTTCTTCCTTGTAGCTGCACAAGATACGTTTAAACTGACTAGCACTGGATTGCTTCTATTCATAGTATCTTTAATTTCTTCAGTTCACTTGAACTTCCCCATCACACTTAGTTGCTTTATTTGTTTGTTCTTCTTTAGTCAGACAGAAGTGAGTAGTATTTACTTAACTTGCTTATATAACTGATTTTCTCAGCTATGCAAACAGTACTGAGACTGTGATATTCTTCAGCAGACAGACATTTTGCTGGTCAGTCGCTGTAAAAACATTATCAGTTACTCTTTTCCTTGTTATTGTATCACTTGCTGACCATGGATTTGTTGCTCTTTTTCCTTCTGTGACTGAAGTAGCACTTTACGGTGATTTTTTGCCATTAATGTAATTAATACGCTAATAAGACAGACGGTAGCATGAACACTCGTGGTTACTGCACCCTGTATCCCCACTCCTATTAGCTTTAATCCCTGATTTGCTTGAAATGGTAGTTCATAATAATGAAAAATTATCTAAGATCACAACTCCAAGATCCAGAGGAAATGCAACTCAAATTCTTTCCAGCGAGAGTGTAGTACTGGTGTGATATTAGTGTGGTATTAACGTACGTGGGAAACTAGCATGGGTTGTCGTAGAGCCCCAAGTGCAATAGGAACAGCCAGACCCAGCCCAGCAGTTTGTAACTGCTATTCCCTACATATATCACCCCGAATGCACACAGAGCACCAGAAGATTAATTCATGCCATCCCCAGAACCCACCTGATTACACATGGATGACTGCCAGGAGAGAAACTGCAATAGCATTGCTAAGAACCAAGCCACGATAACTAAAACTGCCATTAAGCCTAACATTTTGGGTTCAGAGGTAATGTATATTGCGAGCCCTTAAAGAAGAGGTGAGACAAAGTCTTTAAATAATGTATCTTCAGGAGGATTTTTTATTTCCTGTATTCTTCCGTCCTCATTTAAAACCTTACTTTTGTAAAGCTAATTAAGATTCTCCCATCTTACAGTCTACCTGTTAGGCCTGTCTTCCATCTGTTCATACGCTTGTTATTGATTCTGCAGAAAATCAGGTATTTTTTCTCCAACACAGCAAGGGCTATCCTCACTGCTCATCTAGGACCATGGATCACGAGTTCTGTGCTGAAGCATAGTTAATGCGCTTTGGAGAGCATCTGCCTCAGCTCAATGGCCAACAAAACACATGGGGTCTCTCTGTGACAGAACAGGACCAGCTAAAACAATGGCTGCCAAAGAACAAAAATAATACTTCAGTATTTTTAAAACTGTCAGCTTAATAGTCCTGGCTCCTGAACTACTCCAGCAGTAGGATGAATTGCTTGTCTGGTTTCCTCCTACTTTCAGCAGAACATGCTGTTGTGAGAGCATTAAAAAGGTAGTGCAATTCAGTCTGCTCGTAGTCTCAATGGTTTCCCCTCTTCCCACACTATCCTCAAGACAGTCACTGCGTATTTGTGGACAGAAACGAAATTACTGATTTCAAATTGCTTAGCTCAGCAAGACTGCAAAATCCTTACCGTAGATCAAATACTTTGTATTTGCTACATTTGGCAGAAGGGCTCTGTGTTTGGGTTCTAGTTAACAACATGGCTATTCAAAAAACAAATATCAAACCTCTCTTTCCATGTGGTGTCAGACCGTTCTGTGCGACTCCAGGCAGCAGTTCCTGTCTCTCTCCAGGGTTACAACCCTCTTCTTGTATGTGCCCTTGATGTCTTGAGAAGTGACAGGAAAGAACTACAGGAGCAGCATCTAGCAAACCCGCTCAGAAAGAAAAAGGAAATAATAAATTAAAAAAAAGAAAGGAAAGAAAACCATGCACAGTGCAAAGCTTACAAAACCCTTGTACAAATAAATAAATACAGTATTAATGGGTGAGTGACAAAGATACCAGCTTATCAGCCTCAGTTGCATCAAAAAGTTCCAATTTCACACTCTGACACCTTATATTACTGAAAAGAAATACATAAACTTGTGCATTAATCAGAAGGAAGTGAAACATAAATGGTTCCCTCCACTCTCACCTGCAATTTGCGCTTTGGAAAAATAGGAACTGGCATTAAAATAGAGATAGAATGACACCTACTGGCTGTCAGGAACTGGCTTGTTTCACTGCTGAAAATGTGGGGGTTTTGTTAGTTTGGTTTGTTTATTTGTTTTTCTCCCTTTCCTCAAAATATTTAGTCGGAGACTCCTATTATTAATCACCGACTTTAGCTATTGGAAAGGGCATGAAGGATAGATCAATAAGTTCCCCAAATAAAAGCCTTCTCTGGTCAATTTTTAACCAGCCAGTTACCTAATTAAAAATATCTACATAAACAGCTTAATGTGTTTCAGATCTTTAATATTAATCCTAGTGAGTAAATAGATGCTTTGCTTCAGACCTACCAGAAACCGCAAAAACAAAGTCTAGTTTTGTACTGGATGCAGGTATCTATAGTACATTTTACTAGAATAAATAATATTGATAAACATAATTCTGTCTTACATTAAAAAAAATACTTAAACTATATTTGACAGTGCTGTATGCCTTCGTGAAAAGCTAATCATGACTTTTTTTCCTGGATTAATTTTAGTGCATTATTTTTCCTTTTCTTTATTTAAATTTCCCAACTCCTCCTTTTTCAATGATTCTCTATATTTTCATATGAACAAGAAATTAGATTCCCAGAGTTTCTTGCTCCTACTGCTTTTTAACCAACCTAGAATCATCATCAGTGACATAAAAACCTCCGAAGGGCTTGAGATTTTGTTAAAGGTTACAAAAACATTTCAGTTTTAAGTGAACACTCTTCTCTGTACTATACATGTGTTCTTGGACTCTCCACTTACAGATCTTCTCAGTATGAGTGTGGCCCTTTTCCCTGTTAGTGATACTCTGTGGGCGATACTGCCAGTACAAACAAATTGATCTTGCTCATTTTCTATCTGCCACGAGATATATTTTCTCCTCTGGCAGTTTCTTCATGCTGGTTAATTAAACTCCTCTCAACTCTCATGTCTGCTCACCAGGAAACATTTCTCTAGCTCTCATGCGTCTGGTAATAGTCAGAAATTAGTGATACAGAAATGAGCATTTGGTCATTCTTTCCTAATATATTCAGCTCAGAAACAGAAAAATTCTAAGGAGATCACAACGCGTTATCCCAATTAGGAAAAGTGAAATGATAAACATAATTGAGTTGGTGTATATATTAATCTATATAGCATATCTTTACATGACATATTGCAGAGAAGCAATAGTAAGACTCAATTCTGGCCTTGAGCCATGGCCAAAATAGACAAATATGTACAATGAGACAGCATGTAAACAAAGGTGGGTAAAAAAGTTGAGGATGAACAAAACTAAGGATAAGAGCTGATATTTGCAATAGCAGACTAGGTATGTCTTTTGTAAAATTTCAATGGCAGGAGCTGATAGAGACTCAATAGGAACAGCACGGCTGTGCAGCTGCAGGGAGTGGAGCTCCCTTTTGCCAGCCCAGTGGGCCTGGATTCAGAGGAGGGGACACTGTGCCCAGCTGCAGCTGTGAACAGACACACAGGCACCCCCGACAGTCTTCGCTGCATCAGCTTCCCTTGGGTCTGCGTATCTGGCACACGGAACCCCAAGCCGGGGGGAAGCTGCAGCGCTGCACTAGTGTGCACAGCAGGACAGAAAAAAATGGGAGAACTTTCAGCACTCATATCCCTTTTTATTTCATTTGATGTAATATATTTAAGTTCACAACATGTTCCTAGGTATTTCTTTAGGGACAGCGTGGGTATATTAATACCATCTCTTTCTGTCCTAACCTATTATCTTAAAAAATAGCTAACAATGCACTAAACTGAAACTGATACATAGTTCTTGATAGCTTGTGCAGTAAAAAGTTATCAGAGAAACACAAAGTTCACTGAATTCAATAAGAATCATCCAGAAGTTAGCAGGAATCATAAGGAAAATTAATTTAAATTTGGGCATCAGTACACTGGTTATATATTGAGGTCATATCCAAAGGCATTGAATAAATACCTGAAGATATGACATGTTCCACTACGACAAAAATTAACTCTATACCAGCCAAAACCAGTAACATGGCAATACTTTGGACATCGAGTCTATTTACAGGAAAGCTTGAGATAATTTAACAACTCTTGTGTAACCAGCACTGAAGAAAAAGAGAAATAGTATGAGAGGTACCACTTTGGTAATATAACAGACTTCTGATCAACAGATCTCAGGAAATCAATTGAATGATTTAAATTCCTAATAAGTAATTATCTTTTGGCTTCAACTTGAACATACTTTCTGTTCATCTTACTCTTTCATCAGGTTTCCTAGTCTCAGTAAAGGGGAGAAGTTTTAATGTGATTGCAAGCTATCATGTTCATAGATTTTAACCACAGAATTCTCCAATACGGGTTATTCCTAAGACATACCATTACAGATTCAAATGTTTAGCCCACTTGGAAAATTCTAGTTCAAACAGGAAGAGAGTAGTAGGTTGCTTAAACTCAAATTATTCATCAAAAAATTCCCACAGAAGAACACAGTTCGGAATATCTGCTTCCTGGCAGGCCAAATCTGTCAATTCACCCAGCTCAGAATGCTACAACAGTCATCTAATCTTTTCCTAAAAAACAAACAAACTAATCCAAATCCGATGAGTCACATCTTAGAAGTGCCTATTTGCCTTGCACGAGCTCGAAAGAAATCTAGCTAAGTTACAGTTATCTGTACTACAGAAGTCTGAAGTTAGATGAGGTTGAATCTCAGCCTATAGATAAACAATATTCTCCTTGCATTCAATCTCCCGACAGCCAGCAGGACTGAATTCTGGCCTGCTCTTCCACTGCTCTGAGAGGTGAGCCTGTATTGAAAAGTTACCTTATGCTCACGATATTTCCTAAAACCATCTCTTCCGGTATACTGCTTACCATTTTCTCTCAAATTGTTTTCTATATTCCAAAAAAAAAAAATGTCTGTGTTAGGATAACTGGGTCATTCATAACTGTTACAATAAATTTGTTAGGAAATGTTTAATCTGGTTAAGGATAGGACCATTTTAATGGTTTGCCTATATGTTGGGCACCAGACAGGCATATTGATTTATACAAAACTTTAATGTGGGTTATGCAATCTGCATAACAGTCTAAAACAATGCTAGCTATTCCAATGAATGCATGCTGCCTTTCAAAAAATTGCACTGAGGTAGGGTCAAGGTTTTTAGCTCCAAGAAAAAAAAAAAAAAAAAAAAAGAGATATTTTTCCCTGCAGCTTAAGTCATAAACTCAAAAAAAATCACTGTGTTACAGCTGGGTCCTTGCCTGGCTTTCTGCACGTACCTGGAGTTTAAAGTATGAACTACTGACGGCTGACTGAAGACCAAATGCTCGATAGCTTTTGGTTAAACCAATTCACAGTCTCTGTAAATCACCACTGAGTGAGACTATAATACCCTTCTATCAAGTGTTTACGGCCTTGATTCCATTGTGCCTTTATACTTTAGCACCAACTAGACATAAAAAAATGCTAAAAAAATCGCTTCAATTCTTACCTTCTCTGGCCAAGACATTCTCAATGGGTTTCCAGAGCCCATTTCAATCCTTAACGTAATGAGCTGCAGCCAGCACCATGAATTTAGTTCTCAACTTTGTTTTCAGAAAAATCTACAAAATGGAACATAATAAAATAACTTCATTTTTCATTATACACGTATCAAAATATCCAAGTAATTTGTTTTGTTTTAGAAACGCATGATTCAAGCAGCATTTTCTGCATGATTTAATATCTTTGCTTAGTCTCTTCCAGTTTAGAGACGACCTTTAGAGGTCCCTTCCAACCCAAGCTATTGTATAATTCTACGACAACTGCCGTGAATGGTTTGTAAAGATCAATTGTTTTGTAGAGGTGGCATTTAAGGAAAAAAAGAAAAAAAAAGAGAGACGTTAAATTATACTATAAAGCTCAGGATATTATTGAGAAACAATACCGGTTTTCTTAGTGAAATATTCATCAGTAAATTTTCACTACACAGTTTTCAATAAGGAAACAATATCAAGTCAATTCCTAATGCACTTTTTCATAGTTACAGGACCAACAGCAGCATTATTATGGCTTTAACACCCATGTCAGACTAATAGTGTCGTATTAACCCTTAAAATTTAGAGCACTGTACAGCTTCCTGTGGTTAGAAATAAAATAAATTAAAAAAAACACCACACCCCCAAACACAACACCAACCAACCAAAAAAATCAGACCACACACCATACAAATTTAATTAGCTTATTTTGATTTCCTGTATTTAAATGTAGGCAAGTCTGAGAATGAAGTAATGACCACTAAAAAACATAAGGTTTTGAGAGGATTCTTTTGAGATACTTTTCTGCAGAACACAGTAAAGCTTTTTGTAGAATTCCTCAGTCTCTCCACAAATGTGTATACATTGTCACTACCTTCACCTAACAGCATTTCTTAATGTGATTTATTCCACAATTACTATGTATCTCACAGCGTACTTCAGAGAACCAAAGTTTCTCAAGCACAGTGAATGCCTGACACTGGCTTTCTCACAGGTTAAAAAAAAAGTACCTGTGAGATTGTTTTTTGCTTGGAGCAAAACTTGAAACATATTTCTGCACTGAGTCTTATCAGTTTGAAAAATGCATTATATCTTCCTCTTTCTACTTCAAATTAAAAAAACGCTTTCACCGTTATAATTTTATATTGAAATAGAAAATGCTTGTAGAACAAAACACTGTTTGGTAACCGCAGCTAACTAACCCTGTAGCAGCCAAAGGACGATATATCAGTAATGTTCATATCACTGATATAGACACAATGAAATTATTACATCATGGTCTTTACCGATTATTATATTACACAATGTGTCTTCAAGTGTGACACAAAATACCTTGAAAAATATTTCACCTCCAAGTGTTTATGTCAATAGCCAGAAGAAAAATTATCTTTCTTGACCTTTTACCACAAGCAAATCTTTCACACATTACATATTGATTTTGTGTATTTCAGAATATGGGTGATACATCTCAAAGGATGAAAGCTTAAATGAGCTGTGATCGAAGATGCTTTCTTTTGATAAACAAGGATTAGCTACGAAACCTTTGATAAAAAAAAATAAATCACCTAAAGGAAGGAGGCAATCTGCAATAGCATACACAATTCAAGCTAAAGTCCACATGAAGATATTGGAAAACTTATCAGATCCATATTGCATATGTAGAAACTGTTGCTTTTGCTTCATTAATGTAGAAGTAAAAATGAGGGGGAAAACTCATTTACGGCACGCAAAGAGCATACATTCATTCACACAGGATGTCCAGTTTTTGTCTTGCTGCATTGGTGGATCAAAATGTTTCAAAAGAAGTTTTAGTGACAGCACCTGATTTTACATAACTGGAGTAAAGTTTTATTTGTCCTGCTGATCTAGAAGCCTTTGGTATCTATATTCCTGAGCATTTGTCCAGGCTGTACATGTCAAATAAATCATTATGTCAGCAAAAATATGGCTTTATACTCCAAAAAGTAATAAAAAAGGAAAGCCGCACAACAAATATAATGAAAATTAATTAAACCTTTATAAGAATAAAAATCAGGAAACTTAATTCCTATAGGACCTCCGTAAGAGAGGAATAAAGTTTCATGACGTGTTCTAGTTTCACCCAGGCTGGATAATACTCTCATCCCTTAGCTTCTTATTTTACCCATATTGACAAAACTTTGATCCCTTCTGCAGAAATCCAACTTTTTTTTTTCCTCTGCAGGGACTAAACTGTCATCTGCAATGGGTTTTGTAAAAAGCGATTCTTGAGAAACTATTAAAAAAAATATTGGTCTCACGTTCTCCTGTGCCACAGACTTAGTTATGTCTGCGGCATTTCCTTCTTTCTACTTCTTAGAATTTTAGAAGTTCTTCTCAAGAATCTAGTGATCTACCTTCTAGGTACAGCTGGAATAGTGCATAGTTTTTTATATCTGACATTCAAAGGGATATACTGGAAGCATATCCCCATGTCAGCTATTTCCATTGCTCAAGCAGAATACGAGAACATCCCTGGTGATCTCTCTTACCAGTTATGCTGGTTACTGATTTTGTGCTACCCGAAATGTAACTAATTCTCTATTATTTCCTTTATCAGAAAAAAACTGACACTGGTTGAAAAAAACTGGGCTTGTCCTAGGTAATATTGTTTTCCTGACCTCTAGAGCCAAGAGGAAAACAGAAGGGAAAGAGAGTGAAGGAAATAAGCCTTTCTTGAGCAATATGTTGTACAAGTGCCCCTGGCATTTATATTTCCACCTAACACCAGTGCAAATTCCAAACAAATCAAGTGTACTGCTGGGTGGGGTGTAGAAAAAGTATTTTAAAAGTCTGAATTTTTATAATCTGGGACATTTCGCTCTTTCTTTCTGGCAATTTCAAGGAGGATCCCAAGAAAACACTTGCCAGACCCTTCCTTTCTTTGTGGACAACAAAAATGCCTTGTGTCCAGTAACTCCATTCCTGGAAACAATTTCTTCCCAGCTCCTGCTGAAAAGTGTTTCAATGCTGAGCTGTTGCCATTGGAAGCACAGTCTAGACAAAGGTAAAATTAGAAGCAAGCATTGTCCTTTCTGGAAAGCACAAAGCAGTGTCTAATCTAATCTTCTCATCTCAGCAAAGACTTTGCCTATCTTGTCCACATTATCTAGTGACAGTATAAAATGGTGGACAGGGCCCTTTTTTCTTGAATTGAGTAGGAATCTGACAAGTGCAGCCCCAAAAGCAGATATGATGGAATATAAACACCTACCACCTATCAGAGAAAAATAAAATCTTTGCAACTACAATATTTATCACTGTCACACAAAATTTTTCTATTTTCCATGGCAATGTGGAAGACATGTTCGATTAAGCAACAATAATGATTAATGGAGCTGACTCCAGGGAAACAAAAAACATGCAATGCTACTGTATTTCAGAAACAAGCAATAACTAGTGCATATCATGCGACCACATTTTACTTTTAAATGTTTTTTACTCACCTTCTGAGTGGCCTTGACCCCAATATTTTTCTACATTTATTTAAAAACGTAGGATTAAATTACATTTTTTCCTGATTTTGCATAATGGAAATTATTCACCACATCCTTAGGTAGGTGGTTATCATGGTTAAGTCAACTACTGGTACAGCTGTGAATGTGCTCCTGGGTTTCATTCCAAGTATATCCATCGTCACGTTATGACTGACAGAACATGCCTGCTTTTTCAACTAGATTGAAAAGCCATCAATCACTATAATATTATTCTCCTTACATGTGTTATCATTAACTAAAATTCGTTTTCACTGGATATGCAAATAAATCACAGAATCACAGAATGGTTGGGGTTGAAAGGGATCTCTGGAGATCATCTCGTACAACCCACCCGCTAAAGCAGGTTCACCTAGATTGGATTGCACAGGAATGTGTCCAGGTGGGTCTGAATGTCTCCAGAGAAGGAGACTCCACAACCTCTCTGGGCAGCCTGTTCCAGGGCTCTGGCACCTCGAAGTGAAGAAGTTTCTCCTCATAATCAGATTGAACCTCCTGTGTTTCAGTTTGTGCCTGTTGCCCTTATCCTGTTGTCGGGCAGCACTGAAAATAGCCTGGCTCCATTCTCTCAACACCCGCCCTTCAGATACTTATCAGCATAAGTAAGATCCCTTCTCAGCCTTCTCTTCTCCAGGCTGAACAGACCCAGCTATCCCAACCTTTCCTCCTAAACACTTTCTCTGATAGGAGTTGGAAAGCAAACATGTGAACAGCATTACCCTGTAAAGACTGAGGCTGTGACTGCCTATACTTTCTAACGTATAACTGTGATAACAAGTCTAGCAATAAGTGTACAATTTTGTCAGTTACATTTGTCTAAACTCAGCTGTGTATTATTAAGATAAACTTGGCAGCATACGGGTACCATGACTATTACTGACACGATGTTATAACCATGACAAATCCCCCCAAATCCTCGACTTCTCCCAGTCTGCAAAGGTTTGAGTTCCCTCTGTTCATCCATGCAAACCACACTCACGGTGCAAGGGTTCTGCGGTGTTTTACCTGGCACGGCCAGCTGGCCCACAGAACGATGTTCACCTCTGATTCTCGGCCCCAGGATCATCAACACTGCAGCGTCTTTCGCAGGTCGCACTTCTTAAAGTTACCTTAATATGTCTTCAAGTTTCTATGAGTTATGCTCTTTTGTACTTCACATTCTGTGCAGACAGACTGTTCTTCATCCCTGTGGAGAGCCAGTTCCAAAACCAACCCAAAGGTAATCAGTCACTCTGTCCTTGTCCTGCAGCTTTCCTACTGGGAAGTCACCTTCTGAAACCAAGCCAGAGAGAACCAACCACTTCGCTCTCACTCTGCCTTATCCGAAACGTTATTGTATTGTTTATCCTATGGCCTTCAGCAATTCACTAAATATGTTAATGATAAATCAGCTATTCAGTTTCTACTTAATAATTCAATACTAAGTCAGCAATTCAGTCACTATCTGTCTTGCCACAGAAATGCTAAATATATTTATACGGGGTTGACAACTGATTATAAACCCCAGCCCAATGGTCCCCTTTCCCATATCATGGGCCCCTGACCCCTGCTGCCTTCAGTTGTCTTCTTGCAATGCCAAACCAATTTTAGGACTCTTACAGTTTAAAACTCCCCAATGTCACTTCCACATCTTCTTAGACCAATATTCCCTGGTAATATATTCACCTGCCTCCCTACAGCATTGCATCTGGAGCTCAAGTTCACCTGCCTTTTATCACTAACAGCTACTTGAAAATGTCTAAAAATCATTCTCTGTAGTCTTCTATCTTCCTAATTTTCACACTCCTAAAAGCAGAATTGTATGTTCTTCTTTAGGTACTTTATAAAATATATGCAGAGGGTGTAAATCAAGTGCTTTGGTGTTTGGCAGCGTGAATATTAAAATAAACCTTCTTCAGTACTCCAATTATCATCACTTCAGTTTTACTGACAGTATTAATCTGTGCTCAGTGCAGCAATTTAACCAATTGTACGTGCAATGTTTGATCTTTAAAAGTTTCATGATTTGAAAGTGTAAAGCCTTTAGCTCCTGCTCAACTTTATTTACAGCAGAGGAAGGAATTCAACTTAGCTATATTAATTGTGTGAATACTTAGGATCTGGCATATTGCATGCCATGTTTCGACTTTGATAGTTTGAAAACTCTTAGAGGCTCTTAAATATAAGTGAAGATATTTACTCTGTAAGCTCCTACTTAGGTAAATATGTTTTGTTTTGGTTTTTTATCTGTAGGAAACAAAATAACATGATTGCAAAAGAGGTTCCATAATGTTTCCATGATGCCTAGCTGTTCTTCATGCAAGGACAGTATCTAGTAATTAAAATCTGTGGAACAATTTAAGCATAGAAAAAAAGGAACCATGTTCACTTCCACACATTCCTGGTATAAGTCCACTGATTTGAGCAGAGTTTATCCTTATTTATATCACAGAAATGTCAGAAACAGACCTGCCAAATGTTTGTCCCAGAATTCTCCATATTTACCCATTAGGAAATTTGTGGGACGCTATCATTTCCAGCTGTACAATCCAACCACCAGGTCTACGCTGTTTCTAACAAGCATTAGTGATATGCAATTTCAGCACCCATTTGTCACCAAAGTTAACATTATTTTTCAAATAACTTTCAGGTGAAGATCTCATAAGTTAGGACTAATGAATACCTTGCTCATGTATGAGATTTTGATTATATTTTCCAGTTGTATGGAAAGAGTTTATTGGTCAGGTAAGATTTGTCTGATCCCTCAAGACCCCAGCTTAGATACCCTCCAAAAACCTGCATCATGTTCTATGCAATGTGTGTGCTTCTACATGTTAGATATTCTATTTGGATATAACATTCAAGAGTTGCATATCTCCCAGATTTTCCAAGCAGCTTCCATACAGCTTAAATATACTCAGCAGGAGAGATGTAGACAGATTATATTCCTGGAACAACTGCTGCTGTTTAAAGCACAGAAATAAAGCAGTAAGATAAATCTTAACTTTTCAAGGTCTATGCTTCTCAGAAACACTGTTCTAAATTAAATGTCTAGTTTAATGAGGACTCAAAGTGGCTCAAAAGAACAAATAAAAACTGTATAGTTACAGACATAGAGGAACTGAGTATTTCAAACCAACATCTAATTTTAAGATAATTATTTCCATTATGTTTATGCTGTTTCAGACATTACATGACAAACTAGGAAGTATTTGTTTTATCTTTGCTTTCTTCTGCTTTCCTAAAAAACCCAAAACACAGCTATCACACTGCCTGTTTGTCCATCATCATTTGTCAGTCCTTCATTCTCCCTGCAGTAGCTTTTCAATTCACCGGCCCACTTCAGCCAAATCTGATGAGGTTAAGGTTTCACAAATTTAACTTGCAACTTTCTGAACTCTAATAACTGAACAGAGAACTGCGACCAATTAGTGGCCTGAAAGAAGACAACAGGGAGAATTCAAATTTTAACTGTTCTGTTCATTTCAATCATCAGCTCAAGGGCCATAATCAGATGATCAGGCAACCATGAGTAGCTCCAAAGTCACCATGGCATGTGCTGCTCTTTGCCAGCCACAAGCACAAAGAACAGCATTTAGGGGACTAGCGAGAGACCAGACAGCTTTTTGAAGATTGAAAGACACAAAACTGTGCCCAAGCAGTCATTAAGATTTATGAAATGACCTTTAATTTTATTTTTAGTTTCTTAAAAAAAAAAAAAAAAAAAATCAGAAATCCGAAATCTGGTCTTAGTGTGTGAAAAACTGAATCATACCAAACTACCTATATGTATTTTTTCTTCCTGTTTCCTTCCCCACTTAAAGAAATCTATGGGGTCAGCCACTATTTTTAAAAGATTTAATGGAATTATTTTTAATTCTCTTGAGCTCATTTGGTTGACCATCATATAATACTAAAGTTCATCCAGGAAAATATGCAAAATAATAATTATATACTTTCACATGTAACTATCGATGAAGGGAAGGGAGAAGGGAGAGGGGAATCAAAATTAGTATTCTCAAGAAAGGAAGGTAGGGAAGACTCAGCAACCACACATAGTTTGACAGAATCCAGACAATCATTCAGGAGGCACAAATATACAGACCAGGCAGTATGCTGGAGACACATCCATATGGCTTTATATGATGAGAAGGAAAAATCCTATGTGACAAAACTTAAAAGTTCTTCAAAAAAGTCAACAAACAGGAATGAATAAATAAGGGATATGTAAGTTTCGCACCATAGCTCTTCAGGATATTAAGTGGCCCTGAGATAAGAAGAAAGTTATTTACCTTGCAATAAATACACAAAAGGATGGGAAACAAAGTAGGACTGAATAGTTGTCACAGTACAGGGAAGTCACCAGGGAAGTTTCACAGCCTAATTTAATCCCCAGATTATTCAACACATTCACAAATGTGGGGGTTGTCCTGGCCAATTGCCAGACGCCCGGTCAGCCACTCTCACTCTCCCTTTTCAACAGGACAGGGGGTGAAAATAAAAAAAAAAATGAAAGTTTGTGAGTTGAGACAGAGATCACTTACCAGTTACCATCATGGAGAAAAAAAACTTGATTTGGGGAAAATTAATTCGATTTAGTGCCAATTAAAAGAGATGTAGGTGGTGAGAAACAAAGACAAACCTACAAGCCTTCCTCCCACCCTTGTCCCAGGCTCCACTACACTCCTTCATCCCCAGCTCCTCTCCCTCCTGCCCCCAGCCCCAGCAGACAGAGAATGGGGCTGTGGTCAGTCCCTAACAGCCCCTCAGTGCTCCCTCACGCTTTCCCTGTTCCCTGTGGGGACTCTCCAGGGCTGCAGCCGCAGCAGGTCTCTCCTCGCCCCACAGGGAACCTCTCCTGCGGCACCCGGAGCACCCCCTGCCCTCCCCTGCTCCGCCTCGCCACTCTCAGGGCTGCCTCTCACACCTTTTTCCTCGCTGCTAAGCGGCATTTTGCTCTTTCTTAAATACATTCTCACAGAGGTGCCACCGGCCTGGCTGATCGGCTCCGCTCCGTCCTGGTGGGGGCAGTTGTAGGGGAACGGACAGGAGCGTGTGGGGCAGAGGGCAGCCCTGTCCCGCCCTCACACAGGTGCCTGTGGCCCCCACCGCCAACACCTGCACAGAAACACCCAACCCACCAACCACCTAAAAAACTGGGTAAATAATTCTTTGAGGATACCAAATTATTCAGGGAGTAAACATGAGAATTCCACAAGGGATTGATGTGACCGAGCACCCAGCAACGAATGGGGAGAAAAAAAATAATCCCAATCTCACATGCACAGTGATCCAAACCGGCCCTACTCTTCCACGAACAAGAGTTTTGAAATTCGGATCACAAAAACATCAGCTGATAAAAGCATTATCCGACTTCCCAGACAAGCCTGTTATTAGGGAATGATCGGGAAAGGATCACAGAAGAAAGAAGACGACACCACGTGCTGTTATGTCCCTTCCATGGGGCAACATGGAGACGGGCAAAGGAGGACAGTCGGCCCCAACGAAATCAGAAGCGTGGAGAGATTTGAAAGCCATGACTACGAATGAGGATCATGACATGAGGTCAGCAGAAGGGAGGCTGAGCACTCCAGAAAGAGGTGATGCTTTGAACACGCACAGTGCTCTAAAAGTTTACACAGGCTCAAAAGGAGACAGAGCAAATGAGCAGAAAAGAAACCATCAAACTACACCAACACCGCACCTACCGCTGAGCTAGAGAGTGCCTGTGGGTGGGAGAGCAGGCTGAGGGGGCACCAGGCCCTGCCTGCCCCCTTCCCATCCGCTTCCACAGACACCTGCTTTTGCCACTGTCACAGACAGGCTACTGGACCAGATAAACCCAGGGCTGGATCACACTCGATCAATTTTTTTTTTATATTTCATGTCAGGCGTTGTAATAGTCAGGTTCAGGCTCCAGTTCTCCAGGCTTGGGTGATCTGGGACAAACCATTCCCACCCAATGGTACTAACAGGACCTTGCTGGTTAGTTTCCTGAGTTTGCTCTACTAACAGCAGGAGAAAAACAACACTTCTCCAGTTCATAGCTATGAGCTTTGGTAAGTTACCCTTTGTAGATCTGCAAAGAAATGCAGAAAATACAGAGAAACAGCATCTACCTGGCCAGACATGGCATCTATATTGTACATACAACAACATGTCCTGCAAAGTGCAATGTGGCCCAAGAGAGGATTCAGAAAATTAAATGTCTTCACTGTGAAAATATCGTGGAATGCTGAAGCGATTCCAAACTTCTATTTAAATGTCAACATACAGCATCACATTCATATTGTACCTCAAAGAATAAGGAAGCTTTTGAAAAAGATATCAGTGTATTTTCCTTCACAACTTTTTTGTTAGAGAAGTATGTTATTTCAAAGCATTTGAACGCTGCATCATGGAAAATGGATTTGAGATAGTGAGAATACATATTAAAATTTCCTTTTGTATACAGGACATGAAATATTTAAGGATACACTGCCTCTATCAATTATCCTTTTCCTTTGCTTTGTCTGTCCAGTCTTACACACATAATCGCGGCTGTATTTTCTTACTGCACAGGAAATTATCTCCTATCTTTTTGTCTCCTACAGAACTGAAGTAAGTTAACATTGAAAACACGGAGAAAAACAACTGAGCTGACATTATTGACTGTGCTACCTGTAGCTGTTGTTTATTTCACTTTTTTTTTTTTCCCAAAGGATATGTTTGCTCTTTGTATATCTTAATGAGAAAAAATATCAATAGTCTTTCTATCCAGATGGTGATGACGGTAGAAAAATTTAGCAGCATATCTTTCTCTTTCTTTAGGATATTGTGTGATTTTATAAAAACAATGTTTTGGAAGAAGCTTAACCACAGATAATTCTTAACTGAAACAGGTACTAAAAATACATGTGCTTTCAGCCAAGTTCATACAAAAACCATACAGGTTCTTTTGACATCTTCTAAGTTTACCAATAGCCTTACTAAAGAGAATGTCATTCAGGAAGGAGTTGTAGTTTTACATTTATATAGAAAGAAGGGCTACAGAAATGTACTGGAAGTTAAGAGGTAATACACAGGCAAGTTTTCCATAAAAATAAATAACATAGAGAAATATGTCAAATTTCCAGAAAATATTAATTGCTTTAACAGCAGTACTGCATGTTGCTCTACATGTATCTTTCATTCAGTATCCCTCAAAACCTACATCATAATACTTATGTAATGATATAGACTTTGTGCATGTTGATTAACTCCTTTAGACATCTCATATACACATGACATTTCCAATGATTTCCTCAGAACTTTGACTGGAACCAGGTGAACTGATTATGCCCATACTGACCTGAATTCATCCTAAGGGAAAAAAAAAATGCTTTATAAGCTCTGTTGCTCCTGTTAGTCTCCTTTTTCAGCTTCTAATACATTAATACAAATATTATACCTGCTTTTAAAAAATTAATTATTGTAAATATACTGCAAATAAAACATGTATGTTGCCATCTTCACAATTCACACAGTTCCGGGAAAATACAAAAGAATATTATTTTTATTCAGTTCCTGTAGTTAGAAAAAGAAAACTACATAGCTAAGTTCAAGGAATCTCCTGCAAATTCACACCTTGTTTTAATGGAATATTCCACAGCATACAGTTCAGCGTCATATTTCAGCAGACACTACTAACCACTGTAACCACCTAGAAACATTTTCCAAGAAAAAACAGGAGAGTTCTGCACACTGCTTAATGTCATGCAGCACATTGTAGCAGGAGCAATGTCTGTTCCTAGGACAGTTACGTCTCCTCTTTTTTCTCGTTACGGTAGTTCTGAACAGCTGAAGATCCAACTTGGGCACTGATCATGCTAATAAATACCTGATTCAGCCTTATGCACCTTCAGATATAAAGCCAGAAATTAACAGTGCAAATACCTCAAAATAGTTAAGGCTTAAAAGAAATGTCATTTTCCACTAAATGTTCTCTTTCACCAATACTAATAAACACAAATATGTCCAACTAGCAGCAAAAAAAAACCCATGAAAAATTAAAAATTTCTATTTCCATAAGAATACCGAATAAGTGGTATCCACATTTACAATTATTTATTTAAGCTTTCAGGACTACTCTGCATCGCTCCGTTTTGTCATGAGTGGGCTTTTTTCCGTGACAAAAGTGTCCCACATTCAGCATCTTCCCTACTCACCTGCCTTGCTCGAAAGAATTGCTGAACTAAGCTGTGTACATTTAGAATATATAAAAAGGCCAGTCAACAAAAGCAAACCATAGAAGTGTGAGGAAAGATGAGAACATAACTTAAATAAGTAGATTTCTTTAAGTTATTCTCCTTCATAATACTACTCTCATAAAAACAGGATTTAAAACACTACTACTGACACTATTAATGGATAAGGATAAAAATGTTATATCCAAACCATTCCTTTTACTGTGACTCAGGTTTATGGAGAAATAAAAAGTCTAATAATCTCCTCCATTAACTCTTTTCTGTATTGTTTTTTCAGAAACTGTTGAAATGTATTCTCTGATGACCAAAGTCACATTGTGCTACAGTTGAGCAACTGAAAAAAGATATCGTACAAGTTTCTGAAGACTGTAGAATACCATGGCTAAAAGAAGAGCGAGCTTGCTATGTGCGTAGCTTGGCGTAACTGCCTGAAAACAACAGGTATGTGGTTATCTGAGCATCGGGGCAGTGGGCATCAGTAATAAGGTACAAAACCTTATCCTAAAGGGAATGATCAAAACATGACTGTTCAGGAATGGTGTAACTCCGTGTGACATCTGTGCTAAAATCGCATTACTGCGATATAAACTAGATTTCATTTAATGCCTTCAAACACATTTCACATAAGAGAAGTTCCAAGTCTTGGAGCAACAAGTCTGCCTTGCATTGTCAAGTCCCTTTCTGAGGAATGGAGCCATTGTGACAATGTTTCCCTTCATTATGATCTGTTGCATTTTCTTAGAAAAGCTAAGTGCCAACAACAAAAATAGTGGCATATGGTAACAATGTTTTTTTAATCTGCGTATTCTTGTTTTCTGCTGTTGGCCTCTTGCTTTCCATTGTATTATCCACACGCTCTCAGTGAACAAAGTGACCCACCAGCACTGTTTTAAACCAGTGAAATGACACTCAGAGTTACGCAAGATTAAATCAGAATAGCTCTTCAGCCATTTGCTCGTTACCTCCTGTCTTGCCAGCAGTGCAGTTAGACACGCAAGGGTTTATACTGAAATCAAAATAAAAATCACTTTTAAATATGTTAAATTACACGATGGCAGCTGACAAGAGAAATGACTAAATGCTGCCTGTGCTGTAGTTTTCATCAATTTCCAAATGTATGTAGTACCCAGTCATCATTCAAATATTTCCACAGTGAAACTTCCAGTTCTTTCCTCACCACTAAATTCATGTGGAAAGATCAGTCTCAGTGTGAACAGAATGGAAACACAGATTTCCTTCACATATTCCCAGCTTCTACTTCGCTCTGCACTCTGACCTGCTGCCTGTTCTCCCAGAGGACCAGGCTGCTGCCTGTGCCCTAGAAAGCAGCTGTTATCAATGACTCTCAGATTTAAGAACACCAAAAACACCATTCACACTTAAACAGTAAAGAAAGAAATGCTGTAAATCAGGCAGCTTCTCCAGCTTAGCCATAGCAAATAAAAAGGCTGGTTTACCACCTTTCTTGTTGAGAGCACAAAGACGTGTTCATCATGAGTTTGCTAAAACTTGATTTAAACTTTAACAAACCACAAAATTGTCCATATACATAGTGTTTTTCGAAAGGAGAGTCATGTCTCATTGAACAGTTTCCATTTTTCACATCCATTTCAAAAACAGATAAATCAGCTGATTATGAAATTAGAGAAGATTCCCATTCTGGCATGTACTAGGGATACCACGTGCTGGCAAAATATATCAGGAAAGCAGAGTCAATTAGCCAATAGAGACATTTTCAAGCAGTACAAAGCACCAGAATATTGCCAAGTCCTCTAACTGGTATAAACCCAAAAGTTGCCTTTGTGTTAACCTTTAAACACCTCCTTCTGAGGCACACCTGCTGTTGACCAGACTCTGTCCTTACTAGTGCAGGAACAGCAATAGTAGCCACAATTAGATGTGCTAAACAAGCAGCTTAGGTAGTCCGTCAATCTCTGTAAGATGTTAAATCTGAGCAATAAATGTGCTTATAAAATACGCATATGAGATGAAGTCAAGCACAAGAAAAGTACATACATGAAGAAAAAAAATTAATGATACCAAGGATATGAAAAAAAAAAAAACACCACACCTCAAGTTCATATACTTTCAATAAGCCTGTCTGGTAGTGTATTGCAGTTCCCCTCTCAGTAATTAGTGCCCTGTAGGCATCTGTTTCACCGAAAAAAATGCATAAATCATGGAAGATTAAATGTGATTATCATTATTTCCATTTCTGGGGCAAGGCCTTTTCATAAATAATTATGTTGCAGTATAAAACTGAAGGCTTTAAACAGTTGCCCTATAATGAGCAGCATAATAAGCCACAAGCCAAACCTTCACATGCTCATTAGATGGAAAAGGCTAATTAGGACTTTAACCAGAAATGCCACTAAGCATCATGCTTACTGAGGTAGTCAAAGCACTGATGATATTGAGAGGCATACATTGTCATCCAAATCTACAAATGGCACAATGCTGACAAATTTACTTTATATAAAACCATATGGTCTTCAAATGAAGTTAGAGGCATTTGCTTGTATGTGTCAGGCCTTCACATTAAAGTCATTTCCTTCCACATACTCAAGTGTCAAGAAACAGCCTGATTCTCTTCTTGCCCTGTTTTCAACTAGATTAATGCTGTGCAATTCAACACACTACCTTCAATGTAAAACCACTGTAACCAAGACCTCTGCCAACGTGACAAAGAGCCATCTCTACATCAAAGTCAGAAAGACCTTTCCCCTCAATTGGAAGATGTTAATGAATTAACTCATTGACAAGATTCTGACCCAGAGCAGCCAGAGGCATCAACTCCCATCTCCTGCTCATTTAATTTTCAGAAGGAATAATTTCAGATGGAACGGTCTTTTCCTGTACTTTATGCCTGAAGGAGCTGCCTGCAGATACCTGAAAGCTTATCTTTTCATATCTCCCTTTGAAAAGCTATTTTTTATTCCAGTATCCTCAAAACCAATACAAAAACCAGGTGACTGGGCCATGTGTTGAGAACACCTTTCACCATACTGGCAAAGCTATCAGTCTCCAACTTGTTCATCTTCCTTTGTCCACCTGCTGACTTTCATCATCTTCTTCAACAGAAAGGCTACACAATGTGCCTCCCTTCCTAATTATGCATAATATGTAGTAGACCATGATTGTAGCTCACGGGTATTGCTCCTATGCAAATGATGTACATTAATAATAGTAGAGTCGTGGCTGAGGCTAAACTTCTTTATATTTTAAGAGTATTTCACTGGTTTGTGAGGACAAACGTTGATACTCCTGTTGGAAAACAAGAAGAGAAATAATTATTCTAGCATCTAATGGTTCTCAAGGCCAAGTAATAGTTTAGAAAACTATACCCAAGAGCCACAAGTAAAATATTCCTGATTTCAGTTTAACCTTAAAGACACTAAGAAAATTTTACTGTTTGTTGATTTAAGAACAGAAATGTTTATTAAGAAAAACTCTACTCCAAAAGAGTTGGTTTTTTTTTTTTTTGGAAGGACTGTTTATTCTCCAAACTTGCTCATTCTCCAAACTAGGGTCTGTATTCTTTTAACACCTGCAAACTTAATTTGCAGCCATTCTTAGAAGCAGAAGACACTAAAAATAGAACAGAAAAAATATTAAACATTTCATTTGGCCAATTTTGTTGAAACTCAAAAATCTACTTTTTTAAGGCATCAATTTAACCAAAATATATACTGATCAAAACTTAAAAGGAAACAAACCAAAAAAACCAATAACAACAATAAATCCCAAACAAACCAAAAACAAAAAACACACACACAAAAAAAAAACCCCTAAAAACCAAACCAACCAAACAAACCAAAAAAACCCAAATCTCTGCACTGAGAATGTGGGAGGTTCTCAACCATTACACACAGAACTGGAAGGGACAGTAAACTGCAACTCTCTGCTTCTAAACAGCCCACCAAATCGTAATTTCCATGATGTGTAAAATAAAAAAATTGAGAATTATTCCACCTTTGTGTCCCAATGTGATTCATCTATGGTTCTAGCCTTACAAAGCAACTATGTATGTCAATATTTTACCCTGGTAGCATGAACCACAGAAGAATGTTTTCACCATTGATGAATGGTTGCTTCTGGCAACTGCTAAGAGAACTTGTATTGATGACAGCATGCTCTGCAAAAACAGCGGAGGTGAAGTGCCTCAGTCTCTCCTCAGAAGGCAACTCCCAAGAAATTCTGTTCTTCCTCCAACAACTGAACAATTGTTTCCAAGGAAGATTATACTTTAAATCAACCAACTTCTTGGTATATCAGTTCCTTGTAGTCCAAAGGAATGTTTTCTGCAGCTCAGCAACTTGATATCAGGTAGGTCCAGCGTAAGCACTAGAGCAAAGACAGATCGTAAGTGAACATGAGCTAACAGAGAAAGCAGAAAGCATCAAAGACTAAAACAACTTGATATCCTGTTTGTCACAACTACAGCTGATGAAGGTCATTCTCTTTCTATACTATTTCAGAGTAATCAGAGATTGGCTCGGATTTCAACAAGGGTGCTGAACAGCTAAAAATTCTGGAACAGATTAGAAGTCTCAGATTTTCAAAGATTCTTAGGTTAACAAATGTTGTCCACTAATGTTGCCTTGTTCACTCTGTTATGCTTTATAATTTAGTAAACTAGCATCAATGTTGTATCTGAGGCACATTTCACATGCTGCTAGGCATAATAATGCATGTGGTATGCTTCATTTAAACAATCAAATACTCCTATTACTAGTCGTTTATTTTACCTTTTGTTATTGATTGTTCTTTATGTCGCTGGCTGAGATAAATTAATCCAGCTGACAACTTTCTTGCAAGATCATCAATTAGAAATTTTCAGTCAAGCAGCACATATTAGACGCTTCTTATTGGAACAACACTTTCAGTAAAAGGATGTGATATTTTTTTAGAAATCCAATCAGTATCACAGATTCATGATATTGAGTTGTGCTAAGCTCAGAAAAGCCAGAGCTGAATGCCGTAGAGCAGTAAGTGAACCAAGTGCTGCACAGATCACATTGAGCTGCTTTCTCCTCTTTTTCTTGTATTTATGTGACCACACTTTATCTCCCAACATCCTTTGCCCTTGATTCATCCAGCCCCTGCAACCTGCAGTTGTTAGGTTGAAAGTTGTCTGTCAGGCCAACTAGAATCCTACTTGCAGATAGAAAAAAAAAAAACTAAGCAAGTAAATCCCTGATTCCCAATCTGGAATCCCAAGGCAGAATAATAACAGAAAACTAGAGATTATATTTTACTAAAGGTTGTTCACCAGCTTAACAGAAGTTCATAACCACACCTAGACTTAGTCAATTCTGTTATTTTGATCAAAGCCTCTTAAAATCAGTTTCTTGAGTGTAAATGGCTCAAGAATTTCTCACACAAAGGTCCTGTGCCTACATGAAATAAAAACAATCCTTATGGAATGCAACCACCATTTTAGGGAGTTCAAAATGAAGAATCTAAACAACTTCATCTCATTCTAATGTGAACTGAATGTAGATAACTGTAGACACCACTGAGCACAAATATCTCCCAGTACAATTTCTTCAAACACTAAAAAAACCCCACAGCAGAAAACCAACCTTCCCATAACACATTTCAAACCTTATTTCTCTCTTCCTGATCTCCCAGTACATTTTCCATGCTTCCTTGGCATTTACATCATCTCTTGGCTCTTTACCTATTGCCTGTTTTCTTGCCTTTCTTTGCACTCCAGTCACAATTATGATATCAGTTAGAAGAGATGGATATTAGACTTCTGGCTCTCACCTGTCCTCACCTTATGGCACTGGTACCTTCCTTGGTTCAGGCTAGATATTAATCAGCCTCACACTAAAAAATACTACTTGCAATCAAATTCCTGAAAATCTAAGTGGACAAGGTAAACAGAGAATAACTTTTATCTTTAGTTCCATAAAGTGTGTGAAACTTTTAAAATTTCTCCTACATTAAAAACAGATCTTGGTTTCAATCACTGCACTGGAGATAGACTACTTTAATGCCACTGAACATTCGATTCATATTAGAACCATATTCAGGAAGCCTGTACTTGTCATCTGCTTCCCATGCATTAATAATTCTACCAGATAGCCCAGAACAAAGAGGTCTAAATCAAAACTGAGCACTAACGGCAAACTTCAGATCCAATGCTGAACTATGTCATACTGCTGATGGTGGAGGACTAAAGTCAGCGTGCCAACTAACAGTTATTCCCAGTTAAAAGGAGAAGCAAACTATGCATACATCCTTAAATATGTGGATGCATATGCAAACCTGCAAGTATATGGCTGTGAAAGATCAGCTAAGTGGCCACAATAGAAAATGTTTTTTCTACCCCTCAGTAAATAACAAAGATACATTATTTAAGAATAATGTTTGGCTCTGTCAAAAATCCATATCATAAGTCTATAAAATCTTTCATCTCTTAAGAACTTGTTTAATTATCTTGTCATCTACTTCGGTGCTTATTAATCGAAAGGAAAAGTCTCTGAGCCACAGGGCACAAGAGATATCTGATTTCTTTCTGCATTATGCATACACAGAAGCTGCTGAGAGATGCAAATTTTCCTATTCGGGGACTCTCATGGACTATTTAAGGAGATACAGTTAGGGCTGACACTTTCAAAATGGAACTACAGCTACCTCAAAAACTGTTCCACACATTCAAGTATGCCAGTAAAACTTCCTAAGTGCTACAGGTGTGCTTTAAGTCTATGTTACCAGTATTCCTCATTTGGAGTGAGATGAAAGAAAACTCCCTTATACATGGGCCCACAGATTTATTTAGTATTCGAGGTATCAGAAAAACAGAATACAGAGCAATAGAATGTGTTGGGTTTGCATTTCCTTTTTAGTTCAGATCAAATTTAAAATGTCACAAAGGAGTGAAAAGACATTAGAGTATAAAAGTAAGGAGAATGAGCAAGAGGAATCAGTTGCAAAAATCCCTGAAAAGTAAAGCTTTTCAATCTGAAAGTGAGTCAAAACCATGTATTCATAAAAGCCCTATTGATACAATATTACACTGGGGAGAACAACAATGAGATAATATCAATGAAACTGTAATAGTGGTTCATATCCAAAGGATCTCATTCAATTAGGGCAAAATCCCACAGTCACTGAAGGCAGCAGGAACTTTCCCTTGATGGCCTCAATGCAGCCAAGATGTCATCTTTGTCACCACCTTAAGTAGATTATCCTTTTACAAGGACACTGCATGTTTTGCAGTAGGAAAAACATGAAAAATCCTATAAACCACTGAGAAAGCACAAAATTAAGACAAAATATAAAGACATTTTTAATAGCAAGGGTTCAGGGAAAAATTAAAAACTCAAACAGGAGAGAAAATAAAGAGTAGACGAAAGTGACCATTTTCATTTAGTAAAACATGGCCAAATTGTTACTTAACATTTATTAATAATAGAGATAAACGTAAGGAACTTGGTTACAGCGAAAGAGACCAGGATGATGAGTGTAATACATTGACAAAGCAAAATTAACACAGTTTAACACCAGTAAAGCTCTCTGCCAAAATGCAAAGACCGAACCATTTAAGCCAAGTATGGATGAAAGCTAAAACCCAATACTGCTTATAATAAAAATCCATACAGTATTTTTTGCCCCGAGACAGACACAATGTGTTGCCTAACAAAGATATCAGTTCAGTATATCATAGCATCTTAAAGATGCAGGAAAACATTCAATTCCTGCCCCAGGAATCATTGAGCAGGTATTAAGATACTTTAGCATTGGTACAATAATTACTACATTCTCTGTCAGAAGCTTCATCCCTCAGTATTGTATTCATTCGCACATTGGTTTTTTTCACTCCTGTGACTATAGTTGCAACAGTATAAGAATAGGTTTAAAAAAAGGCTTCTGTGTAACATATAAAGTTGCTTATACCATCGTATTTCTGTAGATATGACAAAAACCTATTTAGAGGAGAAGTTAAAAAAAAAACCAAAACACAGTATTTCCTTAAAGATTTTAACCCTACCATAAGAAGGTCCCAATGACATTTAGTGATGATACAGTGTCAGGGTATGCTGCAATATGAAAAACACTGGGCTATTTCATTGAACAGAAATAAAATGTAATAGTACAACTGAATCAGCTGCAGGTCAACCAGAAACAAGTTCTGCCATATTCTGGGAGTTTCCTGTCTGAAAAAGACGGGGAAGGGAAGAATTGACTGTAGTCGCTTGTAACGGAATGACCATGAGCTCCTGATGTCATGTAGGATAATTCAAGATATGTATTCCGTAGCTCCCTACATAGTTAGTGAATGTTCAGGCAGTAATTAGAGGTTCTTAAAAAGCCTTCAATCTGCATGGAGAAGTTAAAATTTGAAGAGTACTCTGAATCTTTCTCTGGAGGATCCAGTGAAAATCTCTAGTTCAAATTCACACACCGAGCTGATACTCAGCAGTATGAAAACCTCTTGCATAGCCAGCTCACTGAGAAGCCACTAGAAACTGGGACCATCACCCTTTTCCAAATCACTATTATTGATACACCTCAAAACCACCAAAGCATCTCATGTTTCATCTTATTTCAAAGCTTATCGGGCATCAAGGTAAAAAGGCAAGTACCTTTGCTATCTGGAAGCTTCTAATTACCTCTTTAATCTCTATCAGGAATATTTCAGTTGGTTCCTCCCTACCGTTGATGTGGAAACACAAACATAACAATAAGGCATACACTGGCACTTATGTTCAGCTTTCAAGATCTGTACTTGAGCTCTTTCTGAAATACTGCAGTTGAGCGAGTTCTCTCAGAGATCCATAGCCACAAGACTAAACATATGAGAAGGAAGTTAGGATGCAATTTATAAATTCTTGTGACAAGTTTTGCAAAGCAAGTATTTGCCTTTCATTCATTATTAGTCCAGGTGTTTAAACAACTTGTACAGCAGTTTAAAATCCTCCTGCCATGTCTGTATTATGACCCTGAAGTAATGTGTACATTTTTTGTCTGAATATCAAATAACCAACTAACAACAAGAAACATGGATATTTGAGAGGAACATACGATAACAGCACGTAAAAACTTAACTTAGACTCATTTATATAAAGGCATTTTCCAAAAGCCACGAGATTAACTTTGTTTCTAGTTATTATCTATGCCAAAATACTTCTTCTGCTTCTTACTTAAGATCTCTTTTTGAGTACCTTGAGGTGTTTATCCTCATTAAGAAAAATCAACAAGGGAGAACAGAGAGGTAGCACTCAATTGACTTTTTCAATATCAAATTATTCAATAACATTCAATAGTACAGGATCTCTAGTAAGCTGGTGAAGGATAAGGTCATTTTTAGGAAACAGAAAATAAAGATCGGATTACAAAAGGAAATACTGCATCCTACATCTAAAATGCACACATATGCCTTTGTGGTAAGTTACATTTTCAATATTCCCCCCTGCCCCTCAGTATTTGTCCTATGCCATAAACCACATAACAAAAAGTAAGCAGGAAGATCTGGCTCAATAATACTTTTTGATTATCTGTAAATGTTGCTTTCAAACTTCCCTTCTTTAGCAGGCATGAGCCACAAACAACACAAGTTTCCTACCCTCTTCATCCCAATAGTGTCTGAATACAGGAACTTCTTTGGTTTTCTGGGCAACTTTTTTCTTATTGTTGTTCTTTGTGGAGAAAAAATGGTGATTTAGTTAGCGTGGTCCCTATTTCTGTAACCTTTCAAAGGTTTGAGAGAAAAATTAAGTTCAGGGCATGAAACACTATTTTTGTGATGACACTGAACATTTTGAACCAGCTATCTTCTAGCACAGTGTATACACAGGAGGAACATTCGGTTTTGCTTTCCTTTTCCAACCACTGCATAATAACAACGAAATTTTCTGATCGGAATCCTATAAACTTTTTTTTCCCCTCAAGACTACTTCTCTAAGTCTCTGGCTGACTCATCATCTAATGCATCTCAGAGGCCTCTCTGTCTTCTGAAATTAACTTGAATGGGCTGCTGAAGACATTAATGACAAAAGCAATACTTTCCACTTGCAAAATAATTCGGATTATCTTCTATATTTATCATCCAAACCTTCCATTTCACTTTTTGCCATGTAGTCACTTTTCTAAAGAACAGATGGGTCATCTTCTATAACTTCATTTGAATATATATGTAAATGAGAAACAGACCCTGTCAATCCTTCAGATCCAACATTATCATCTTTTGGCTCTAGATCCTCATCTAAGCTAGAGCTCCAGAGGAGCAAGGACTTTTGCAAAAACACAGAAGGCAGCTTTTGTCCTAAGAAAAGGGCAGGAAAATGGATGAAAAACAAAAGCTCCTCAAGCAACTGGAGCCCTAGAACCACTTTACTTGAGGATGCAAGATCACGAACACTAAATTTGAAACCTCAATCACCAGAATTTCTGGACCATCTGTTCCTCCTACCCCATTTTTCCATAGAATGAACTTTGAGATTCGCTAACCTAATTTTGCACAAACATTCATTTCAGTATTTACAACTCACATAAATAACAAAGAAAATAAGGTGCTTACATGTTTTTTCTTAAAATATAGTCCAAAAGAGAACAATGGATACCTCGATATTTGAAATACCTTGTAAAGGTTCACTGAGTGGATAAATATCTTACTATGAAGCTGCAGCTAAGACTACATTTAGAAACAGAAACATTTTCTTGAAAGTATGAAAAGGAAAAAAAAAAGCATTTGGTATTTGTATCCCAAACTCAAATCTAACATGGAAAGCTGTAAGAAGGTGTGACCCAAAAAGCAGTGAGCAGAGGAGTGACAGTAAGACTGCGACATCTGAAAAGCTGCCTCTGCATCAGCCTTGGCTGCTCACTCACATGGTAACAACTCTTGGTTGACTCAGAAGGGCAAGTTAGTCAGTCCACCAGAAGGATCCATAGTTTGCACCCAGCACCAGTCAGGTGTTGGACATGCAAACGTTTAAAAATTTACCAGACTTCAGTGAAATTATTAAAGAAATTAGGACACACTTTGCTTTCAAGTTGCAGCTTACTGGAAAGATTTTTTTTAGCCTATAGAAACTCTGTTTTAGTGCACCAATAAGCAATGTTTCCCTGCAATGCCCTGCAGCAGGCTCCGGAGAGAACACATTCAGAAATCCTCTTTTCACTGCAATATTCTGGCTTACCCATGTTGAAAGGGACCAAAATAATACTTGGTACACATGAAATTGTTCGTTTTTCCATTTAAAGCAATATCTTAGAAACTACCAGGCAGTCATGTATTCCAGTCATCGCGTATAGTGTTTTACATCTTCCAAAAGGCACTGGAGTACATGGAAAAAAAATTCAATAAATGTGCAAAACATTTTGCAAACAACACATTACAAATAAGCCTTTATTTGCTCCTTGTGTGTTACGCTTTCTTTCCCCTTGAAAACACTCTTCTCTGAATAATTTTTGATTCCATATTTCTGTGGTGTTATTGTTGTTCTGCTACCTTCCCTAAGTAAATTACATATAAAGAATATCAGATGATGCTTACTTGCAGCTGCATTCTCAGCAAGAAATCTATGCAATGAATTCACTACTGAGAAATTTATGTGATTCTAATCAGAAAGTGTGATAATAAAATGTTTACATTGTAAAATGAAAAATCCTAGGCTTTTCAGGGTAGCAGGATGGGAAGTTTGCCACTTGGCATAGCTAAACTTTTATGAATGTTTATGAATTATTCTACTGGAAAATGAATGATGGGCTGTAACCGTTTTTGTGTATATGTCACTATTCCCTACTGCACTATGATGGGACTATTCATGTAGAACAGTTAATACGGCAGTCGGAGCTTTTCCTGCCTCAGTAGATGCTGGAGTTTTCAGAGCCAGGTACTTGCTAGTGTTTATTTGTATGCATCTGATTCCAGACATTTTCCAACTTCAGAGAGACAGAACGGGCAGAAAATTGAATTTAAAAAGAAATACACTAGACAACTGAAACAAACAACAAAGACAAAAACCAGGAGTCCTAAAATCCATTTTAGGATCTCTCCCTATAGCTGCATCATTCATCCGTTGCAAATCATAAGCATAGAACAGACATTAAATGCCATTCTATCTTTCCCGCAAAAATCAAGGCACTTCTAAAACACAGAGGGTGGCAACTCAAAAAGGTTAAAAAAAAAAAAAGTAGTGAGTTCTGCGCTGCCACCTCATCCAGCCCCTACCAGAGCAGTAGGAACGGTGCACGGAATGGCAGGGGAACTGACCTGAGCACTCTCCGCCCAGAAGCGAGGGAGCGTGTACAGCATCATTTCAAATGTCAGTGGAGTTTCTACTCCAGAGTGTGCTTTGGCTGAGCTGTGAGTCAGGAATTCCTCCAGAGCCACTGGCTGTCCTGGCCCTTACTAACCTCTCTGCTCTGCTGGATCATTAAGCCACAGATCAGCTTGCTGTTCCATAAGATAAAGGCAAATCCTTTTTTTTTTTTTTTTCCCCGACTTCAGAGTACTGCTACAGCATACAGTTCATGCAAGGCTCATTAGCAGGAACTTCTAAAAAGAAAAAATTAACAAATAAAACTAATAAAAGCACTTATTTGTACAGCAAACTGTATTTGCTGGTATAAGAAATGGTCTCTGTATTCAGCTTTCAAAGACAAAGATTGCTTTGTGGATGGCAGTCCATTAAGTAATTGCATGGATCGCAGACTTCCTTCATGTTGTTCCTTTGAAAAGACAAGTTGTTGCCAGTAAGTTGTTCTTGCTGTTTTGTAATAGCTCATCAGATCTTCTTTGAGCTGCATCAAATCCAAACTCACTTCTGCTATTCCATTGCTGTCATTTTCCTTCCATATTTGCAAAGTTAGTAGCTGACAGTGTTTATGAAATATTGCAAATAGGGCTGTCTGAATCTCTCCCATTCCCTTTTCTGCCTTTGTCTTACTAAAAATGGTAATCTTGGTGGTAAATTAGAAAAGAAGATAGATAAAGAACAATATATTTCATGGCAGACAGATCCTGAGACAGAACTGCTTGAGTCATGCTAAAATTTCCTTTTACTCTTCACAAGAACAAAAAGCCAGACAGAACATTTTCCTTTCCCACACACAGGTACCAGCTGGATTTCTCACCCCTTCAGCCTGTGCGTTCTTGTGCTGTTTATCATACAGCTACTTCAGTCATCCCAAATGGTTGCTTCTTCCTAATGTTTGAATACCTAAACTTTACTACAGAGCTCAAAAAGGTATAAAAGTCTGAAAAATTCAGGCCATGGCATGGTTGCAATTCCAAAGGGAAGTCTGCATGTTTGTTTATTTGAAGAAATATTTGTGTGAACAGAGTTCTCTAATCACACACACAATAACACTATGAATCAACAGCACTGGTACACCTTTGACATTACTTGTTTTCATATCCTTTAATATGACAGTAATTAAAATTAATTCATGCAGATTTCTCTTTAACTATGCTCCATTAGCAAAGAGCATTTGTCAAATCTACCTCCAGCATAAAATGCCTAATGATATCCCTAAACATTAAAAGCCCTAATCTTGTAATTTATTGTTCAAAGCAGTTTACATGCATTAGTCTAATAAACTGCAAGCAGTGAATTAACAGATGTCTTCTTGTACATGGAATAATTTACTATAAATTCATGCATATTTAGTAACAGTGTGACACCATTAACTACAGAGGACTGAAATGAGAAGTAGCTCCTATGCCATGCTGGAGACAAAAGATGGTTTGAATAGTCTCAGTCTCAACAGTTTTGTTAGGATGTAAAATTCCCATTTATAGCTTATGACATGCATCTGATTAGGAATCCTAAGAGCCTCTGTAGCAGAATGGAACAACTGCAGACATGGAGAATCATGATATTTACCATCCTATTACTTTTTAATATATGTATTCAAGAAAACCCAGCACTACCATTTAGGCACGTTGCCACTTAAATTGTAAATGAATCATTGAGGCCGTAAACAAATCCCAATTCTCATATCAGGTCAAATGTTAAAAAATAAGAAATGCAGCTACAGATAATAAGTCCAGTCTTAGGCAGAAAATTATCAGGCCAATATTTATGTTAAATATGATACCTTGACACAGTGGCCATTAACTGCCAGATTTGATTTATATCCTCGATGTGCTCAAGGTTCCTATTGTGTAGTTCCAAACTCAGTCCTCAAGGATTAATAAGCAGTACTGAGAATGCAGAAAATTCATAGCCTTTGATAGATACAAGACTAAAAGATCGTAGTATAGAACTAAAAATACTTAACGAACAACCGCTACTGCCTGTCATCAAGACAAAGAATGCATACACACACACGGTATTAAAAAGGGAATCAACAGTAATCACAATCCAGATATCAACAGTTCTTAAATTTTCAAGGTGACTGAAGAGACCCAGCAGACATTCTGGGTGGCATTATATCATTGGTCTCTATTTATATCCTTTACCTCCGCACACCTCATGGTGGTTAGAGAAAACAGTATATAACTGATTCAGTAATTAAGGAAAACGTCACGGATACAGTTCTTAGAAGAACTTAAGGTATCTGAGGTCATGAATTGAGACTCTGTGGCAACCGGCCAGACCTCAGCAGATCTGAACTAGGAATGGCTTTTAAGCACAGATCGGTCAAGCGAGCTAAAAAACCCATTAGCCCAAATAAAAATAAAAATCAATAAAAACCCAATGGGATGTCCTGTACATCACAGACTCCTATACTTGGTTTGCTCCTGGACAACAAAATGTTCACTAACATTGCTGTTATTGAGGTCATCACTTACATCCAGTGATCATGTCATTGACAACTGGGTAAATAGATAATGGTTAATACTTGAGAGTACATAAATAATACAATCACAGATGCAACTGCTGCTTCTTCAATAAAAATGTTTTACATCAGTAAATGAGATTTTCCTCTCAGTTTTACCAATGGGAATTTGCAACTAAATTATGTGAAGAAGGATCTAAGCCAACTTTATTTCTATCTCATTCTATTGTGTGACTGTTTTATAAGTGACTTGATTACTGTAGTGTTCAGCACTTATTTCTAAATGGTTCTGATAGGTCAATAGAGGAAGTTATAAACAAGTTATATTAAACACGGGTACAGGGAAAGGAGCAGTCTCTTCACATTAACTGCTCTTGCTTTCAGGTGGTTGACAGGACAAAAGAGTCTATAACCTCTTCTAACCTATCAGCTTAGCAAATAAAAGGACTACTGTCAGAAATCTGTAAGGTTCTTCCTCCCCTGACTAAGATTTTAGGCCTGAAAAACGTTTGGGTCAGTTGTATTTCTCATGTGTTTCTTTTGCATGGACCACCCTGCCCAATTTATGAAACACTGGACAGCATGATGAAAAATACTTGAAAACAGGGCTTCACAGCACTGGGATTTTTATTATATACTGATTATATAATGATTAGATTTACTATGTTATTTTTGGAAATAACCTGAAAGTGTTACAAATGTTCTATCATTTTTTTAAATCACAAACATTTAAGAAATGCAGAAGGCTATTACCTTCATTGCAGCCCCTTAAACTGCTGTGAAATGAGGTCTAGATGTGCTATAAAGTGATTTGAACAATTTATAAACCTCCCCTGATTAGCCTTGAGCAAGTTATAAATGTTACAGAAAACCATTGTTGCAGAACATACAGTTATTCACTTTAGAGATGGTCGATCCTTTAGTGGTTTGCATTGAAAACTAAATAATAGAGATTTGTTCCTTTGGTGTTGGCTTCCAGCTAATTCCCAGAGTCTCCAGTTTACCTTATAGTTTCAGATAACAGGGTGTTGGTTTTTTTCACCTTTATTCTGCATGTCCTTTCCCTGAGCTCTCCCACCTGTCTCTGAGCAGCACCTTCTCCCTTATTTCAACAGGCACTATTTTTTTTCCTGAGGTACTTCAATGAAACTACTATCACATTTGAACATAATATCCACAAGAAAAACAACCACAGCTTTTTAAGGTACAATATCCCCAAATGTGATCAATACACTCAAGTTGCTCTATGTACTATGTGTTTTGAAGTAGCTCTTGAAAGAAAGAATTAAAGTTCTGAACCCTGAAGTGTCCTTTTTGCAAGAAACTTATGGAGAAAACATAGGGAAAGCACAAAAAGACAATCTGCTTTTTCTTAGCAAACGTATACATTGTGGCCAGAGTAGCATGGAGTTTTCATCTTCATTCTTTGTTAGCCTTCGCTTTTATCTCTTTAATGTAAAAGTATATTTTCCTGATAGTCTGGATATGAAAGGAATCATTTACAAAAACTCAAAGTCATTTTTCCAGCACCGTTTATGAAAGCTATTTATTAGAGGCCTGGCTGACTGCCCTGATCTACCAGCCCCAGTCCAAATCACTCACTTCTATGGCAGTAGAAGCCACTGATCGATACAGAGAATCTTTTCTGAATACAAGTGAACTTTTTCCCCGTCAGTAAGTGATCCCCCCTCCCCTGAAGCACACCAAAGGCAATCGATTTACAATGTCTACTTCATCTGCTTGCATTATCCAAGTGCTGCAGTCTGATGCTTGAGAGGAGGCAGGACTTTGCACAGCAGCCTGTTACCTGGTGTTTGCATAGTTCCATCAAAAAGCCAGAACATAAATATTTTACCTGGAATTACATCTTGCATCCACTTAGGATTATGACTGCACAGGAGATAAATCGCACAAGAATATAAACCACTCCACATTGTTAAAGCACCGGACAGAGAAGGCTGTACAATTAAACAGTAGTGTATTTTATATCTATGCACAAATGCTGCATTATCCATGAGGCTAAAGGAGAAATGTCTGTGCATGACAATGCAGAAGTTCCTTTTACAGAAAAATCTGAATTGCTTTTATTCACACGATTTTTTTCAGGTATTCTGAATGTTTTGATTTTGTTAGGTTTTGGTGTTGGGTTTTGGTTGTTCGTGGTTTTTGTTGCTGTAGCAGTTGTTTGGTTGGATTTGTTTGTTTGGGGTTTTTTGGTTTTGTCTAAATGTAACCCCCCTTTGTACTTCAAAACCCCAGGCAGGAGTGGCAGCAGAGGTAAGACAGAAATATTGACCCAAACTAGAAGTGCCAGAAATACCTAGATTCCTTTTAAGTCCAAATCTGCCATTTTAAAAGGTGTGTATGCCCTGGATAGGCTTGTGAACTTTCGGATACTCACACAAACTGAATCAGACCCTGAAGGTTTTGTGATATGTCTGTGGTAATTACGATGGGAATTGTTACAAGAATTTAAGAGGGTACAGTCCATAACTCTTATTAACCTCTTAATCAAAGATCAGTTTGAAAATGACATGCCACTGGATCCGTTACAGATTTTGTTATGACCTCTGCCTGGCACTGCCAAAATTTGCATTTTCTGCTCAATCAATAACGCTTGAAAGATCTGTTCATGAGATTCCCAAAGAATAAACATGTCTGAGAGTAAAATGTTGTGCTCTCCTAAAAATGAAAAGGGAATTTTGGATACTAACTTCTGTTTACATTTTGTTTCAAAATGAAAAAAATACTAGAATTAAATGAATAATATGAGAGCAATGATTAGTATTTGCGAGTTACAAGAGTAAACATAAAACATCCAGATGGAATGAAATTTCATATTTGAAGTCCACTAGAGTCACATGTAACTTCTGACATTAGGGGACACATTCTTGATTGTGAGGTAACATAATTATGTTATGCAGTAAGAACGGACGCAATCTTTACAGTTTATATTGAAGTGCAAAAGTAAAAGTTTAAATATTAAGATAAATGGTCAACAGATAAATGCTAATAGATATAACTCATTCCAGATTTTAACTTTTTTCCAAGAACATGTGCTTGGATTTAAAGCACTGTTTGACAGTAACATTATCGTTCACCTTTGACCACTTCATCTGTTCTCTAACCACCTCTATAATATTACGATTTTTCAGAGAGCGTTACTATACTGCTACTTCAAACAATGAAGCAACCTGAACACAGGAGTGCTATCTTCTGTTTCTTCACCACAAAAATTAAAAAAAAAAAAAAAAAAAATCTAAGTTTTACATAAATAGTATTCAGTACAGAAATCTGAGTTCTGATTTATTAGATTTTCTGTCACAAATAAAAAGCCAGATTCACTATTTAATCTTCAGGAAAAAAAACCTGTGGGTTGTCCATTATATAAATTTTATGCTTTGCTGAACAACTTTTGAGGACTGAAAATGAAAGGAGAATTTAGATCAATATAAACAATGTGAAAGACAAACAGAAAAATGTGGAAGGAAGTGGCTGACATTATTGAAAGACTAAAACTATAAGTTTAAAATTAAAATTAATCCAGCTTGAAATCTTGTATTAGATGAAACAGATAAAAGCACCATGCCAGAAGACCAATGACCCAAGTAGCCAAAGAATAGTGGTGGGTTGAACGTTATACTGCAAAACACAACAGCACTGATTTAAAGACTATTAACGCAATTTTCTGCTACTCATTAGTTGCTCATTGCTGGGAAGCAGTGAAGGAGGATTCTTCAGCAGGAAGGAGGAATGTCTGCAATACAACTATGAGCTGCCAATATCACGCTGTAAGCAAGCAAGGCTAATACAACCAGAATGTGTCAAACAAAACATTTGCAGTAGGGAAGTTGTTCATTACTGCCAAGAACAGAAAAACAGCATTTAAGAGCCTGCCCTCCACAACAGCACCATGAAGATGGGTTATCACCTGAGGTGCTGTACTTACCGTTCCTGCCTCTTGTTTCTGAACATATCCTCAGTTGTAAGCAAAGTCAGGCAGAGATATTTATTCTCTGTTTGCATGGTTCCTCACTCTAGACTCAAGTTTCTCTTGATTTCAGCCTTTGCAGCTGTACACTAGTTCTGTGTACAAAAGACAAAACGTTGTAGAGTCCTTAACTATCAGCTTGGGGATTGTGGGTGCTAAACTTCTGGATGAAATGCAATCTCTTAAACCATGTAACTCTGAAAAGTTACCATTGCATTAATCCCAGACATCCTGTTTGTATCATTTCACCAAGTGAAAAAGGCTCTGCAAATGGAACTAAAAAGCACTTTCAGCCATCAAAAGCTGCTTCTCTCATGTCACCCATTTTCTGCCCAAGTGCACACTCAGTATTTAGTAATATATTTATTAAAATATTTAAGCTAAAAGCAGCCCTATGGACCTATGGTCCTACGAAGTCATGGAAAAAAGTGCTTAAGTAACTTTATTTCACTTTAACACAAAAAGTTAGAAAACTGTAAATGACAGAGGAAATATTACGTAAGATCAGGGGATGTTTCCTATTTGTCAAACATCTGTGGGGTCAAAGTAGACACACTGTGCACCAATTGATGGTGCCTGTTCACAAACATAGTGTTATCTAGTGGTCTAGTGTGTGACTAATAAGATCCAGTCCAGACTCATTGTTTTACACTTGACCTTGCATTATTGCAAGCCGCAAAATTTGAACTTGCGCAAATAAAAAATTACTGTGCCCCTGTGATATAAAAATGGCTGATTTTCTGATCTCGTTTTTCCTTTGGATCATTCTGGTTTAGACTGAAGTATACCACAGATAGCGATCCAGTACAATCACTACGGCTATTCATTCCTTCATCTACAATTTCTCTTCTGATATTCAGTTCCATTTATCACTTCCTAAAGATAAGCATCCTAAGATTTCCCAGGGGTAGCTAGAAAAGGTACATTTAGATATTATTGTACTGCAACTGAATAAATAATGTTACCTCACTGCCCCCAAAAAATATCAGTTATAATATAATATTAATCTCTACAAGTTACAAACCATAATGCTCTTTTGGTGGTGGTGGTAGTTTTGTTTGTGTTTAATCACGTTAACAAGAATGTGAAACTTTTTTTTTTTCCTTTAGAAAGTTCAAAATTATTTTTCAGGCATTAGTGTGATGGCTTTAACCACAAAAGTACAAGGGGTTTTGGTTTTTATTTTTGTGGTACAAATTTTGCACTGAGTAGTTGATAAACCATACCACACTAAAATATGAGTGCAGAAAAGTAGTGGCTCATTACTAATGGCAGACAAAAAGTAATACTCAATACTTGTACCCAAAGGCAGAAAAAGAAACTTGAGTTGTTTTGTAAAAAACAAAACAAAAACATTTCAGCAACAGCTGCAAGCCTTATGACACTTGCTGTTCTTTATAGTTATTTACGTTAGGTCAGTATTTTTACAGTTCATTTCAGAGGTCACGATACCAATAAAGACCATGGTAACAATACTGCACATCTTCATTAGTATTTCTTAGTGTTCCCAGCATAGTCTTCCTTGGCCAATGCAATGCACACATGCACACACAAAGAATATCTGCTTTCAAACTGAAAATCCTTTTTATGTTCATATCATAGTAAGATTCAACCAAACACTGCTATGGTTTGCCACGGGAATTCTGTTCCAGACTAATTTACTGCTACCTCTCACAACGAGTTCCTCACATACTCTTCCAAGCTGTATTATAACGATATGGGTATCTACCTGTTACAGAAGTCACTGCGAGGCTTAAAGAACCAGTATTCCTAACAGTGCTGTGTTTGGAATATGAAAAATTAACAAATAAAAATCACTATCTCTTCTTAAAACAGGCTACAAACAAAGCCGCTGCTTCCTCAAACCTGAAGAGAGTGCCAGTGCTTCCACAGCTGGATGAGTGATGTCCCAGGGTTCTTGCGACACAGCTGGACAGGTCTGTGATGAGCTGTCAGAGCCTTCACTTCAGTCCCGGCTTTTGTGACCTCACACTAATTGCAGAGTTTTCCTAAGCCTCAGTTCCCTACTTGTATAATAGGAATAACAACATACTCAATATATATTGAGAAGATAAACACCTAAACCTTGTTTGAAAATCCGTAACAATCAATATAGGCAGGGAAAAATATTTTATGAGACTTTTGCTATATGAGAAATTTTTACTTGTTCAAAAAAAAAAAGCTTCTAAAAAACTCAATGTGATCCAAAGTTAATCATTAAAACTACGTTTTGAGTTTTCGGGCCATTATTGCCTCAACAAGATGGATCAGAAGCCTCTCAGCAGTATTTCACTGTGAAAGTGAAAAGCAGGAGGTGCAGAAAAAGGCCCCATCCAGGAGCGGCTGAGGAGGTCAAGGTGTTTGTTTTGTAGAAACACTTCTACTCATGGAGTCTATTCAAGCAACATGGGGCTTCAGTCAGGCCCAACGGGGCATATGGACAGTAATTAAATTACTCTCTTTGGCAATAAAAGACACCACTGAGCCTTTCCAGCCAATCTGAGCCTCTAATAATGTATGAAGGTTTTCCTAGTGCAGTTTGACATTCAGTGTCTTTCAAGTCAGCTAGGAATTAAAAATGACCTTGCACAGCACAAGCTCACATTGAACATTCTTCTGTTTGGAGAGTCTTCTCTGTGGGTTTCCTGAGAAATCCCTTTAGCTGACAGTTTTTGAAAGAAACAAAGGTATGTTGACTTATTTTTAAATAAACCAAATACACAGAATTCAAGCTAAATTTGGTTGGTCTTCACATCTGTCGGAAACTCTGAAAGTTGATTGAAATTACTCTAAACTTAGACATCTTTTTAAATCAAATTTATTCCTTAAATTCTATTCCTGTATTTGGTCTAAATATTACGGCTGTCATTAAAATAGCCTCAGAATCCAGACAGATCTCCCAACTAGATTTCTTTTCACCTCATCTGATATCAATACATTCTCTGATAAGTATACGGTATATACCATCACAGCCAATTTCAATGTAGTTAAGATGTTTTATTACTAACTCATTTGCCCTGCCTTATAGCATCTGCAACTCCTTAAGCATTACTGCATGCTATTTAATATTCCGATTTATATTCCATGGGAATACACAGACAACAACTCTTGTGGGTTTGTGGAGGATTTGAGATGAGCCATGTTTCTTTCCAAACCTCTGCTAACTGCCCGCTATGGACAATTGGCCCTGATGGAAGTTTTAGAGGCACACAGCAGATAGTTGTTGACTTTTACTTTTCTTTATGGACAAGAGAAAGTCTGTGTGAATGAGGTCAGTCTGTTGATTAAACAAAATTGTTTTGGCTATAGGGGCAGGCCTTAAGGGAATTGACTCATATGGCTACAGGGTAAATGGCACCAAATTTTAGTCTCTTCCAGCCCCATTCAAAGGAAATATGCAGAGTGGAAACCTTTGCCAGTCGATAGCACGGGTCTCTACAAGTTAGTCATCGCTGATTATAATGCTTTCTGCTCAGCCATTTCCATTCTCATCATGCTTATTTTTTAGCCTTATGTGTATTTGTTGTCAGCATAGCAATTGTTAATGCATAAACTGAAGCTGTGCTCTCCATTGCTGGAATAGCAATGCTGTGAAAGAGAAGTGTCTCCATACAATTTACTCTCAAGTTATTCTCTGTCTTTTAAATCCAGAAAAACCTAGGTCAAATAAAGTTCTGTTGAAAGAATACAGATAAAACACTGCTTTAGCCTAGGGGGGGGGAAAAAAAAAAAAAAAACACAAAACCAAAAACAACCCACAACACCACACACTAATACTTGAGAACAACTGTCTTCAAACTACTATTAAGGAGATAAAACCAAGTAAAAGGAATGAAAAATAACTCCTCAGAGACCACATACCACATGAATCAGCAATACAACATAACCTTTTCATGCTGCAGTATTACTTGATAGATTAGACCGGGGTGTCAAACTCATTTTCACTGGGGTGTAGAAGTAGTTACATTTATAAATCCTAAAATGACATTTGCCCCTTTGAAGGCAACCATGAGGCTGATGTGGCCCCCAGTGAAAATGAGTTTGACACCCCTGGATTAGACAGTCAAAACATGATTTGATTCTGTGCTAGTCAAAAACACCGGAAAAAAATTTTATTCAAAACCTATATGGGTCTAACATGCGTTACCTCATGCTTCCAGGACTAAACTTTTCCTCATGATACTACTAAAATTCATTGTAATTCACTAGTGCTACAAATCTCTTACAGAACTACAGATTTAGTTTCATAGCTGGATTGGAACTGGGAGAAGGTGGTTTAGTTTACAGACTTGAAATTCAGGAAGTCATAGGACAAAAGATAAAAAAAAGCACTTTGAAACAGGAAATGGGCAATTAGGACACGACTGCTGCTGGATCTATCCTGATTTCTTTCAGTTTCTTCCTCCAGACGACTAAGAATATAGAGGAGCAGTGTGTGTGTGTATATATATCTCCCACGCAAAATCTCTTCATGAAAATTGGTCCAAAATAAGTAATCTTACTCATTCAATTTCTGTGATCTAATACAAAAGTGATGTTAAACTCAAATTTCTTTAAAATACCTCCAAGATGATCTCGTGCAGGTGCTGATCGGAATTTTTATCTCAGTTCTAATCTGGATTATTCAGCACAGTTTAATAGTTGCCATTCATACAATCTAGAAAAAAAAATCCATTCAAATGTTTTAACAAGTTCAGTCACACATTATGCATGACGCCAATATGTCACAGTTGACAATCTTCAGCCAAACTCTTATAGATGAATCTTTTGCACATAGACACATTTTTCTGCCATTTAAGTATTTATCTTTTCCATTGACAGAAACTATCATGACTATCAACTATGTATTTGTTAACAACCTAAAAGGCCTTTCAGAGAAATAAAAAGAAAATTACTAAATCATGATGAGGAAAAATATGGACAGAAATCAATACGGATAACCCTTGTCTCTATTTGTTCTTCATTAAACTTTTGTTTAGTTGAGGAATTCAAGTCAAACTATAAAGATACTTTCTAGTACAATGTCCTACTTACTTTAAAATATTTAATGATAGCATATACATATCCATTGGCATATATTTGTGTGTCTCTATATATACACACTTTTAATATGCTTATTTTTAAGGTCCTGCCTAAACAAGAAAAATATTTGATGACTTAGCCTGCCTGTGCTGTTCCTGGGCCAAAACCACAATTCTCCAAGGATTACTTTGTTTTATAAACAGCTTTTCATGTATCAATCCCATTTCTCTTCAGGGAAGCAGTGACATATGGTAGGGAAGATCCTGGTCCTGGGAGTTTCATTCATAAGCTCTCATTGCTTCAGGCTCTAGGGTAAACCAGCAGTTTGGTGAATGCTCATGAAGATGTGTTAAATAGGAAAAAGATTCAGCATGCCTTTTCTGTGTGGGCAGAAGTCTGTATCTTAGAGTTCTTCAGAAAGAGAAATCATGTTATTGTATTTGTATCAGCCCCTATAAATAAGATCCAGCCTCAAAAGGCATATAGAGTGAGAGACAGGAAGGAACAGTAAACTCGAGGACAGAAAGATCAAGCGGTAGGTTCAATAGAAAGCTGCAAGATTTGCCATAGAAATAATTAAGTTTATTTTGGCATACTAAGTATTCCTTTTTGCTGTTCCTGGCACGTGTTTTAAATGGTCTTTGTAAAATATTTTGCACTCTATCAGATTCCTGGGACACGTGCAGCCCTGCTCCCTTCCTCCTGTATCAACATCTAACCCAGGAGTCGCTGGAGAGCCAGCAGCCAAGCACTGCTGGACGTAGGGCAGCGGGACAGCGACAACGCTCAAAACAGTAGAACATGGCGCTCACAGCTCCCGTCAGTGTCTAAGAGCCTTACAGAATCTCCCAGTTCGATCTCTTGAAGAGAACTTCAAGTGATCCAAGGGTACCACAGCCACCCTGGAGCGGCTTCTGACACCATCTTTGAGTAAAATAGCCTCTTCACGTTGCAGCCGCTGACGGGACGCTGGAGGAACTTTAACACATCTTGATGGAAAAAACACTCATGCTTATGCTAATGCTTTTTTTTTTTTTTTTGCTTTTGTGTTTCTGAGGCTGTAAATGTTTTAAAAACCAACATAAAAGGAGGACCAGTCCCAAATATAAAGAAGCCCAACAGAAATATGAGAAAGCAAACAACACATGGTTGCAGGAAGTCACTAGGGAGAGAAAATGAGAAGAGATCATCTTGTAGGATGGCTAAAATCAAAGGTCTTGTTTCCTTGCCATGGATAGGATACATCACTATAGCGATAATCTAACCCGGTGTCTGTGAACATAACACTATGACAGATCCTCCAAGAAAGTTTCTCTTCAAAATACTGATCCCCATGGGGGGTTCCTGAGACAGAAAGGAGTGGTTAGAGGTGTTTTTTTCATTGGAGGGGGAAGATATCAAAAAAGTGTGACAACAGCAAAACTGCACAACTTTTAGCACCTAATAAATCTGTACTTTAACAGCAGGTCAATGACAGAGGTTGATAAACACAAAATATTAGCTGATTTGCTATTAAATTTGAGTGCTGTTAACTGCTACTTTTGCAGCTGAGGTCTAGAAAAGAGGAGCGTTAAGTTTTCAGAGTGATAGGATAAGAGAACCTATGTAAACAAAATGCAAATTTTTCTTGACGTTAATTATGAAGTATCTTCTGATGAAGAAGCCTTAAAGCTAATTTGGTTGCCTCCTTGATTTGCTAAAAGAACTGGTTTAAGTAATTAAGTAAGACTCATAGGACGCATATCCTGTATATGACCCAGACATCGGGGAAACTTAAAAGCCACCTAGCTCCTTTCTCCCGTGTCGACTCTACAATTTCTAATTAGAAGGAAAAGAAATAGCATTTTGCCAATGTTGGTCATTAGACTGGGACCCTATTTGTTACTAAAAATTCTCATGCTCTTTCCATTTCAATCTTCCCAGGGAACACTGAGCTCCCTTAAGTCAGAGGGGAAGGTTTCCAGCTAACATTATGGACTGCTTCCTTTGGCAAATCAACAAAACAACTTTCATGGGCTGAGGACAAGTACTTGGACTTGCATAGCACCATGGATCAGCAGCATTTCAATATACATCTTCAGCAAACAAAAAGATGGTTGCTCTGTTACAGCATATGAATCATCCCTATCAGACATACAATTTTAAAGCCCATTTTACAAAAGTAATTGATATTTCTTGATTTTTTTTTTTTTAGTTGGAGGGAAAAATATTACATTATGTGACAAGAATATTTGTCATTTTGATTTTCTGAACAAAGTTTTGTATTACTTGTATCAAAGTATTTTTCCTTTTGCCTTCACAAAACTTAATTTAAATCATTGTTTAGGCATTTGACATAAACAGACATTAGGAATTATAAAGAAAGTCATGTTCACTTAATATATATTCAAGCATAATGACTTGGATAGCACAAGCCTCCTGGAGCCTTGGGTACAGTTAACACTACCTTTCACTCATACCTGGAATGTTTGATCATGTACGAGCAACTCAGAGTCTTCAATAAGCAAATGCCAGAGTAACAGCTTAGAGCAGCAGTTGCACAAGTTGAGATCCCAGTGGTTATTCAGCTGTGAGGAGCTTTATTTGCTCTTCTGAGAAAGTTTCTCCACGTGACTCTCCTTAAACAAAAATAATCCAAAGGAAATTCTCATTTCTTGCCCTAGTTTGTTATGATTATTGAACATTTCAGAATTTCTCTTTTCTAGTGATACATAAATATTTATTGAGCAAGATTATTTGTATTAAAAAACCAAATCCACTGGGTCTGTTCCCAAACATACCCTACCAGTTCTCAGCAGACTAATTTTTCATATTAAACTGAGTTTCAAGTTCTCAGCTCTGGTACTTGTTAAAAAGAGGGAAATTATTTTTATGATCATAGTAAATAAACTCATGAAAAAATAACCTGAAGCAACATGTATCATTAAAGCAAGATTACTACAGAGAAACTTCAGTGAAAAAATATTTTGCATTTCATATAAATATATAGCTTATTACAGAGTGGCAAAAAAATTTGGTGTTGCCCTCTGATACATTGAAGAAACTGCTCATGTAGTGTGTTGGATTTCTCTGAGCAGCTGAACAGTTAAGTTTAGTGATATATATTTCCAGCAAGCCATTTTATTTCCATTTTACTAAGTTACATACTGAGAAGGAATGAAAATGATTAAACTTAAATGTCAGAGAAAGGTTAATTCAATGCTATAGGACACACTATAAGGATTTGTAGACTATTTATTCTAGGAAAGAAAACTGAATTTCTTTATTGTGTGTTCACATTACAGGTAGTGAAGAATTTAAAATATTTTTTTGTTTTATGTAGTGAAAAACAATAGACTTTCTAGATCTCTTTTGCCCTAAGAAGTGACATTAAACATGTTTCCAAACATGATTGTGAGTTAAAACAAGTTAAAAGGTCAGTTCTGGACAGAAATCTGAGTCGAATCTTAGTGACCTGGAATCACAGCACTTGAAAGGTTTACAACAAGGTGAAGCTTTCGCTAGGCAGCAACTGAAAATATAACTCATTTTGTGCTAGACTGAACCCGAGGGTGTCATCTTTCAAGTGAGACACTGAAAAAAGACCATTTAACATTAAAAAAAAAAATAAAAGGCCTATAAAACTTCTCAGAAGTTTTAGTATTATCCTTCAGTACCATCTGAGATAATCTGTGGCCTAGCAGACAAATTGCTCAGAGATACTGAAGAACTTTTCTCCTCTCATTAGTCTTTAATCTCCAACCTAAGTGTATTCATAGACAATTTATAGCCATCTGTGCTCTTGTAATTTTACCTTCAACTGCTCTGTGTTCAGGGTTCATTCCCTTCACACATCTATAGAGGCCAAGCCTTAAGATTTTCCTCTGGTCAGAAACATTATTCTGCCCCTCCTTAACACCAAAATACTAAAAATTACATTTAGAAGCAGTCTGCACTGAAATAATTGATCATAAAATGATCATAATCATGAACATGCAAACATACTATTCCATATCTTGTAGTCTGAAGTACTACAAAATTGTCAGGTCGAACATCTTTTGGTAAGCAGGAACATCTATCAAAATAGCCACTTGCCCTTTTCTAGCACTTGGAAACTATTACTTTTCACACCAATTTTTTCTCCAATTCAGAAGCGTTAAATAGTGTCCATTACATTCAAGTAAATTTCCTTTGAAGCCAGCAGGTGTAAGATTTTAGTTAATCTCCCCAGAGAGAAGTCCCATTAGGTGAGAGAAAGCAGAGACTGGTCCCAGTGCTCCTCTGGATACTCTGCCTGGACAAGAAACACGGAAACCAGGAGTGAAAACTGCCCAGACATCAAGAAGGAAGTTGGGCTGAGGGCTGCTCCTGCTCCTTAGACACTCGGCATCATGGCCATCACTTGACCCGTGATGTGTTCTGAAGCATTCTTCTTGTGACAACGGTTACATAGTTACACGGCCTCATGTCAAATGTGCGTATCGATATACATACTACAAGTAGCTGAGTGTTTTGAATAAGATCGTCATCATCTTGCTCGCAGATGCATAATGAAGGAAGAGACCTTCGAGAGAGAACTTCTAAAGCCACGCAAAAAAAAAAAAAGGTAATTTCTTAATTTCCCTAAGTCATTCAAGTTGAATTCCCATTAACTCCTTAGGCATTTCTAAGTTCAATCCAACTTGCATGTACTTTGGCTTAAGCCTGCAGAAAATAATAGAAGTAAAGTGTTCAAAGAGAAAACAAGTCTAAACATATGCCACATAGCTCCTGAGCACCCTCAGTTTTAAAGTACCCAAACTTGTGTTCTTACCACCTGGCCTATCCCACCATGAGCCCATCTGCATAGCTGGAAGTTTTCTACTACAGTATTTTTGTAATGCGGTGCTACACTACGCCTGACCTGCATTGCATCCTATCAAGCAAGGAAAAAAAAAAAAAAAAAAAAGTCTCTCTAACAAATCAGCTTTTCTAACCACTTCAGGGTTTTAATTCTTATGGCTGACTATATTTGCATGAACCTTCTTTTCCTCTCCGATGATTTGTTCCAGGTTTTTGTTATTTCTGTGGTGCATTCTCGGAGTTTCCTAACTCTGCATTTGGCAAGAGCTCTGGGAGACCAATGGGGGCTGCAAACCCAGGCTCACCGAACAGCCTAACGAGAATTAATAACAAGCTGCTATCACCAGACCCCTTCTATATCTGAACACTTACAGAGGTTTCTGGACATGGATTACATTAACATGTTCAGCTTTCTCACTGAAAAGAAAAGCGAAGAAAAAAAAAGTTACAAGATCTAGAGGCAGAGCTGGGTACGTTAAAAAGAGTAATGTCTTAAAAATGCCCTAATGCTGCGCAGATAAGGTGTGGAAGGTTGTAGGGTGCAGGAAGAGGACAATACTTCTTTACATTTGACTCCCAGAACTAACTTTAAATACCATACAATTAGAAGAGCTGCGCGTGTTTCACATCAGAGTGGAGGGAGCCTTCCCTCTGACAAGTGAGAAATCTTCCACACCACCATGGTTTTCTCAGAGTCAAATCTCAGAGATTTGTGAGCAAGTTTTTAACTAAGAAACCCTTACTTGTGGATGAAGGGTATTGGAGTGAGTTGAACTGTGCGGACAGTCCAACATTAGTATTTCTCATGGAAGAAAATAATGGAAATAGCTGGGTCTTACTTCACACGCTGTCTGGGTAGTTCCTAACAAAGTCATGTGGGCATGTCTTACTTTGCAAGAATATTGACCTGTGAGAGGTCCCCAGAAACGTGGTGGATTCCAGGGACACCGAGACGGATAAGGTGAACAGAAGACTTCAAATAGAAAAAAATATTATAGAAGTAAGCCATCATCATAACCTATTTACTAACCAGACATCCAGTTCTGATGTAACAAATTCACCGGGTGATTATTTTAAAGGGAAAGTCTTCTTATAAAATAAAAAAAAATAAAAATTTTATTTTTAGATTAAAAAACCCCCCTCATTTTAAAATAAAATCAATAAGGATCATATGAGAGATTTGTATTCTTACAGAAAGTAAAACTCAAAAAATACAAAATTTCCATATATGCATCTTATGATAATTTCAAGAATGCCAGCAGTTTTTGCCCTTTTTTGTACCTGCTTGTTTTGACATTTAAATAACCCAGTAAATGTCACATTTTTCATATTTAATATTAATACAGTCAACATTTTCACTGATTTTTGCATCTTAATTGCTCTCTTCGTAATTCTAATATGTGAAATAAAACCTATGACCCCTATCGAAATATACAGTGCAAACATACCTATTGTAGAATTAAACCCCAACAACCTGAATTCAATGAAACAATACCATGGATTAGTGCAAGAAGTATACATTAATACCTTTGGGGAGGTTTGTTTGTTGCTTTTTTTTGCTCTTTGAGTCAGAACGTGCCCTCTAATAAATAGGACAATCTTTAATGAAAACCCTGTGTTTCTTGATATTTTCCATTTCGGTAGAAATGTCATAAGGATGAGTGTGAAAACCTCTCTCTCTTTTCTCATATCTATAAGCACCTTTGAAAGTCAAAGGAGCTCTCAGCAATGTATTAGCAAACCTTAAATTACTGTCTGAGGTGTTTACATGTCAATACTTGCCCGTGCAGGAGGGACACTGGATGAGCTTGGTGTAATGCAGATAGCAAAATTGAGTCAAAGCCATTGAAAGTGTGACAGTTTAAAACACCAAAGAACCTACCCCAGGCTGTTGCTCTGCTTTAAATGTATTAGACCAGATCTACTATTTTACAAATACATTAGTGAGCATACATTAGTGTACCTAAAGATACATACACGCACACAAAACGGAATCTTAAATTCATTTGTCTAAGTGAGAATTTGGAAAGTGTCAGTATTCTACGGCTAAAAATACCAGAAAAAAAATCTGATAGAATATTACTTCAACAAGAAACTTGTCTAATTCAGTAAGATCTTCTATAAATCACAGCAGTTTAGATAAAGCTATTCTATATAACTGTATTAGTCTTATCTAGCATTTTTACAGCTAAGCAGTAAGAAATGTTACAGACACAAACATCAAGCCCTGTAGACAGAAATGCTATTATATAATTAAAATACTAAAATGCTGCCCTTTTCACATAACTGCCACTTCAAGAAGAGAAATAATTCATTATCTGATATTCTCCATGGGATGCTAATTGTAATAACAGTGTATGTTTTGTATCTATCACCCATTTGCCATTGGAGGAGCAACGCTAAACGCTAAGGCTGAGGCAAGGCTTTACATGAGAAAGAATAACACAAGTGTATATGAAAGCCAGCTCTTGCACATAAACAGAAACCAGTTTCTTAAAAGCATTCCGGTCCTGACAATGCAGCTTGAAAGATCATTTTCCTACTTCACAAGGCAGTTCCCCATCTTCTGGACCTGCTATTGATATAACCTCAAAGCCTAAGGACAACTTCTTCAATTCCACTACACGTTATGTTTATGCTTCGAGATCTTCCGCACAAAATGAAGTTGTTATTAGTTTCTGGAAGTTGTAGAGCCTTTTTTAATACAGTGAACAGACATAAGCATTTGCTGTTCCCTCAGCAGAAACATCTCTTGAACTTCTTGATTCTTAAGAAGTGAAAACTCCTTCAGCCTTACATTAAACATTCTGACATATTCCAGCCTTGGTTGTGTCCCAGCTGCTTATGTTCTCACTAATTCTTATTTTCTTAGCCCACAACTCCGACTATGTAGCAGCCATTCATAGCTGTCCTCTAACACACAAGCTACCTGACTTGAGTTGCACAGCCCTTCATGATTCACATTCATTCCAGTTATAATTATTCATTTATTGCTCAACAATAAAAATTTCACTTCCCACCTGCCCTAATATCAGCACTTTAACCCACTACTTACATTAATCAACAAGTATCTCTATACTTTCTCCAAACCTTGCTCCCACTTAGGAGGAAGCCCTCCAAAAGCTACTTCGTTGTCTTCTATTACACCCTACTTCTAACCCCACTTTTGCTGCAATTCTTATCAAAATTGTTCAGCACATCTCTGCTCATTGCCTCACATTCTGGCTCAGTCTGTCTCTGTCATCGTTTTCATACAAGTGAGTACACCACAGAGTACTAAAGAAAAACCCTTACTAGTCTTCAATTAGTTCATTTTAATATAGGAAACAGTGCTGCTGTGACTTTCATCAACCTCAAAAGAAGAGAGAAGCAGGTTTGGTGCAGGTAAGATGTACCTTTTACTTGGTTTGTAAACCTTTAGGGACACGCAGCCAATTTGCATTCTCTCTCATACAGGTGAACCCTGATGTTTGGCTTAACATTATGATAATAAAACTAAGGAATAATCATATACTAAATATTCACGCAGCACCATCTAGCTGTTCAAAAATTAAAACAGAGACTGTGGATATATAATAAACACTAGTTCTCTATGGTTCTGAAGGTAAACGTATTTCTGGTGGAGAAACATGCATCTTCATGATTCTTTGATGGGGAGGATGCAACACATTATTTAAGAGCTGTTAGAAATCACAACGAGATCGACGTCTGCAGCTTTCCCTTGCATTGTCTGTAACCAGAACTGCCCAGAGTGGTTCATCTTCCCCTATTTTCTCACAAAACACCACACTTCCAACTGTCTTCTGTGAAGCATCTTGTGACAGGGTCTGTGATTACAGCATCCAGATCATCTCAGAAATCAATACAGAAACATACATCTTTGATTCTTAATAATCAAAGCACACACCTTTCCATATTTTCTGGAAAACACCACAGGGTATCAGTCCTCCCTTGTTAGTACCTAAGCAATCCTACCAGTTTCAGTTTCTGACTAATATATAACAGTACATCTCTAGCCACTATCATTTTTACTGTCTACCAACATATCCATCTCAAAATACCACACACTGTAAGACATATTACTAATGTTTAAAGCTATCAAATTTGGAGGAATATTAACACAACAGAAAGCACAGCCTTCACCATTTACAAGGGTGATTGGATTTTTAGAAAAGATTACACTGAACTTATTTGTCAAAGTATAATACAGACATATCCTGAAATAAATGACCTCAATAAACATACCTACAGCTAAGAAAATGAAGGATCCTGCAGAGTTTTGTGACTTTGCTCTTTTCAGCACTGCAGTCATGAGACAGTACGAGTTTTATCCCCTTTCCAGACCAAAAAAAATAATAAAAAAAAAAAGGTTGATAATCAGAATGAGAATAAGATGAGCATTTCATTTATATGCTGCATTGAGCAGGCTTAGTCAAGGTGACATTTGGTTTTACTTGAATTTTTTTATATGTATCACTTTTTCAAATGAGATTTACAAAAATAATTTCACAGTTGCTGTGTCATAATGATACGGCACAAATAATGCATTTCAAACACTTTAACCATCTTGAAACAAAGAATACCGACTTGTCCACTTCAGTTTCCGCTTTACTTTTAATTATTTTAGATTACTATTTCTTAAGCTTGCCCAGTTAGGTATCTAATAGATACCTATAACTTCTAATAGAAGTTCTCTTTTATAAGTGGTCTGTACTACTAATATGATAACAAAAGAAAAGGAATAGCTACTATCTCACTGTGACCTTGAAACCTGGTAAGTAGAATACATTTAAATAATTTACTCACTTCAGATGTTATGCATAGTTATTACATGTCTTGTGTTTTGAAAATGCTGAGGTCATGTAAAAACTGATTAGATTTTTGGTAAGTAAATCCTGCTTACTTCCACACAATAGTCCATTGACTGATGCTGCACAAATCTTTTCAATTACATCATATTATGCCAGAAATGTAAATATATGCACATAATATGCATAAAGATTATGTATCTAGTGCCATACTAATATGCATGTTTCTATATTCAAAAGCAAAGGCTTTATTTCAAAAGCCAAATTACTGAGTGATAGTAATACACTTGCCCTGCTCTATAATTTTCAAACTTAAAGGAGTTAAAAATCCTTGAGAAGAAACTCCAGCTAAAGCTGTCAAGAAGTTTATGCTCACCACAGAGAAAACAGCCATGTCTCCAAAGAAAAATGATTGCACATTTCTTTATCAAGAAAATATAAGAAATAGGCATGTTTTCATTATACAGCCTAGATCATTCGTACGAGGCTTGCGACTGCAAAGTGAACTACAATGACAACCAGCTCTTCCCACAAAGGTCCCGGCCGTGCTGAGGGCAGGTGCTACCTGAGCACGGCCGGGGCACCGGGGGCTCCTCGGCAGCACCACCTGCCCCGCAGCCCCGGAGCACACACCTCAAACCCCCGCCAGCTCCAGGCCCTGGGGCCGTGGAAAAGGGTCTTTTCATATCACAGGTTCTAGCAAGGCATTTCTCAGAACAGATTGAATGTTATTGAAAACGTAAAGTCACCCCTTCCTCTCAAAAACAGAGCTATAGTGAACACTTACAGGAAACTGACTGGTTGGCAAGTACAAGTCTTTGAGTAAGCTGAAGCAAGCAGCGATCGTTACACTCTGCAAGAAATCAGTGTCTCCTGTTAGTTTCTTCCAGCAGCATCTTCTGCCTACAAGTTTCCTTAAAAGGCTAATAGATGAGTCCATTTTCCTTAACCAGCTCCTTTTTAAGATCCTTGAAACGACAGTTTATGCCCCAGAACATGGGTCCGGATCACCTCCACCTTCTTAAAGCTCCTAACATTCTGCCTGCTTGCAGCTCAAATCTTCCATGCTGAGCAACACAAAACCCTAAGAAAAGCCCAGGCTGGGAGGCACCCAGTCCAGCTCCCTCTTACAGCAGGTCCAACAACATCTGCCTGTCCGGGCAAGATTTAAACATGTCCCAGCATCTGAAAGTGAAATTGTTGGGTTAGTTTTTGTTGGGTTTATTTGGTTGGTTGATTTGGTTTTTGTTTGGTTTTGTTTGTTTTCAAGCTTTAGACTTGTATAAGATACTGGACTGAATGGCAAATAATAACGTAACAACATGAATCATACAGGCAAAAACCTTTTTAGGAATATAAAAAGCCCCTGGTAGCACCTTGCTTGGTTTCTTTTTCCTTCCCTATGGAGTGAAAAACACCACTTCAGCTGTGCTGACAGAGAATAAACCGTGTTTTTAATTGCCACTATCAGAACCTGTTGAAGGATAACATTTTCTAGTGGTCAGGAGAAGAGTACAGAAGAGTTCAATGCAGTGATATCATGGCTGATCATTTATTAGAAGCTGACAAAACTGTCTTCTCTATACGTTTCACGTTCAGCAAAGAATATCCGTTCAAAAGATCAAGAAACCACAGAATGGTAACTCTGCAAAGCATATTTCTCCAGCGTAATTAATATTACAACTGAACTGTCACATCAAAGTAATAACTTCCCACGTGGAAAGTCCTCTTCCTGCCAGAAAAGAGCACAATGTGCTCAGTCAGTCCTGACAACAAGGGATGAATTCTTGAACAAGCTGCATTGTGAGCACTGTTCATGCGCATATCTATATTGATGTGCAGATATCATGAGAGGTACAGATGATGTGAAGGGTACATAATGTCACAGGGTACGTGGGAATTTATGGCATTGCAAATAATTTATAGTTTCAAATGCAAACTAAACATCCTATTATCTGTCCCTGAAATCACACACAACTGATATATCTTTCAATCTGAAAGTGTGCTTCCCAACAGTGTGTGGGCACATTCTTTCACACATCTAGGTACATTCTTAGCTCTTGCATCTCTCCCTTATTTTGACATCATTTGTTTTTCTAGCTTACCAGAAATGAAATATTGCTTTTTTAAAAAATAAAAAAAAATCCAAATAGTCATGCTCTTAAAAATGTTTTGTTATATCATGAGTTCATCCAAATACTTTTTATAGACATTATCTCAAAATTGTACAATGTTTAATCAACAGTTGGTTGAAAGGTACATTATCTTCATCAAATGTCACAAACTGAGAAATTCCAAGCAGCAGATACGACCCTACTGCTTTCTAGACAATTGCTCTTGTAACCTAAATAATTGCCCTTTCCTTGACTCCTCCATCAATTGTTAGTTCAAGGAGAGAAGCATTGGTATAATAGCTTCAATTTTCAAAGACACCCTCCCAAATTATCAGTCACTGACTTCAGTATGTCCACTGAAAAAGGTTCCAAAGATAACAGCAACTAACAAAGTGTATGTAAATGTCAACATTACCCCATACACAGCATTTTGTGAGCCAAACGTTCAGTGCTTTGTCCCACACAGTCAACCAAGCAACAAGCAGGGTAACGTGACTGAGTCTGGAGGCCAGATCAGATTCAACAACCCAAGCATTTTTGCATCGATCCAGTAGACTCTATTTACTACCGATCTATGCCAATTTTTATCTAGCTTAGGATGAATCATTCTGCTTTGAACAGCTTACACTTAGAGTATTACAACTGGCACATATAGGAACACTTTTGTGCCAATGGGGATGATTTGAGCATATTCATTAACACAAGATACAATCTTTTCCCCCAGAAATCAATTCTCAGTAAGGTGACATAACCTTATTGACCTCAATACTAGTTTGTTTGGACTATAAGCTATTTCTGGATGAGCAAAGGCTCCAAGAAATCTCTTCGTTTTGGACAAAAAGTCTTAGTTCACACAAAGCAAATGAAAAGCTCAGGCCTGTGTTGTTCCTGCCGGCCACAACATATGATCAGCCTCTCCAAGGGTGGCTTTCCCTCAGAATTCTCAGGGCTGTTTTTATGCTTCCAGCCCTAGATCATGGCTGTGGCCAGGGAATGAGCTTTGGAGGATAAAGCACATGTGCATCATCGAAGTTCAGCCACTGCAAAACATCTCCTTTAATTTACTTCACCCCATCCAACTGTTAATGTGCATGTGACTTCTTCCAGTATTTAAAACTTCAGCTGAAATTTATCTTGTTTACTGATATACAGTGATATTGTCCAAGAATAATTCAAGATAAATCTTAATTACTTCTTGCCAGCAGGCTGCATAGACATGTAAGGCACAATCTGCAGTAACCATTTTTGAGTAACTTTCCTTCTTCAGCTTTAATCAAAACCAAATCCATTCTAGCTTGAGCAAAAGTATACAGATGATGCTACTATATTTTACCTTTCACCTTGCAGCTATCTCTATGAAGAAAACCTAGTAAATAAACAAGGTCCCTGAAAAACACGGCTGCTTAAAAAATTTAACACCACGGTGATCTATCTTATCTTCAGCAAAATAAACAAAATGAATCAAAACCAGCTGGTGCCTTTGATCTTACTTTGAAAAAATCATCGTTTTTCACCTCTATGGAATATTCCACAGGAAGGTAAATTGTCCTTCCTACTCGTTTACCTAGGCACTGAGCCAGTTCCAGGCTATCAAGGCACACAGCCTACAGAGATTGTGAATTTACAGAATAAACACCATCTCCTTTCACTCTTTGTAAATACAGACTTATTGCTTTGATGTGTTGGCTGCAGGTTTTTAAGCTACTGTCAGTTTTAATTTATGAAAAGATAAACAAGCATGATCTCTGGGTTCAGTTGACTGTGGCGCTGTCATTTACTCTAGAGGACACTTCTGCAGGCCTCACCTTTGCCATTCACAGCAGAAAATATGTAGATAGAGAGTCTTGCAACGACGCTTGGAAATATTGTTCCTTTTTAACAATCATATAAACAAGGCAAATAGTGCTTGAGGACACTGATTGATAACAGTTCTCGTTTCAGGCTGAAACGAGTGTTATGACCTCAGGTTCTAACCGATATTTAACAGTACCCCTGTGACCCACCACATGCATGGGAATGTAACAGTTTGCAAAGTTTGTTTCTTTATGGCAACTTCAGCCACTTCAGCACAGCTATGCCAAAGGGTACCAGAAGCAGCTTCACTATTTTATGCACTAAGTAAAATTGAACTCATGAGGGGAAAACCTAACCTAAGAACAAAACCCTCCAACAAGCAAAACTGCGGTGTTTATGATTGTTGAAACAGGACTTCATCCTACTATCACTTAGGCATGCAACTAATTAACTGCATAAGCCCACTTTCAGTGGACTACTCATAAGTAAAATTGCTTACAACTGTAGGAGTGAAACCTAAATTATAGTATGATTTTAAAGTAAATAGTTTTTCACTACATATGTTATATGGAGATGTTTAATTGTGTCTTAATGCAGGAAAGTACTGATTATGGAGGCTTTTTAAAAATATGTATGTATTTATATAGGTGTATGTGTACAAATTCTTCACATTCTTCATAAAGTTGTGGGGTGTTTGTTTTTGGGGTTTTTTTGGTTGTGTTTTGGTTGTTGTTTTTTTGTTTTGTTTTGGTTTTTTGTGGGTTTTTTGGTTTGTTTTTTTTTTGTTTTGTTTTGTTTTGTTTTTTACACACCCATTCTCATCCTTAGCAGTTTTATAATAAACACAAGTTTTGTATCGGTATGGATTAGTCATCTTACCTCTATTTGTTCTGGCCATACCTTTTATAACATGGAGATATGATTGTATTATCCTGAACAACTGGCTCTTCTGCTTGTCTTGAACTCTTAATTTCTGATCTACCCAGAATCAAGCAAAGGGCAAAAGGAAGACTTGTAGCTGCAGCAGGCTAAAGATCTCAGCCAGGCACCCAGAACACTGCTGTACTTCGAAAAGATGACACTGAATCCCTTTGCCACAGCTGCTACCTAGAACAGCACCAAGCGCTTCACACAACGAATCCAAAGCTGATCAAGCCTGACTTAACGGTGAGCTAATGGGGTCACTGTTCCATTCAGAGTATTTACGGTGTGTCCCATACATACAACCACCACAGCGGTGGTTCCTCTCAGGCTGGTGAAAACACCGAGACCTGCAGAAGTCAGCACCTACAAGGAAAGACATCTTTCTCAAGGTTTTCCATTGCAGAATATGCTGTAGCACAGCAGATAGAACATGTTTGTTTCTTCTAAGAGTTCAATATCTCTCTCATCAAGAAGAGCAGAGACATAAGCCCAAGACTTGCACATTCTTCCTTGGCAATACAGCAAATGAAAGGGAGTTACCATTCACACCTCTCCATCTTTAAAATTCTAGCAGAAATTGTTCATTTAGGTTTACTCTGACGTGCTAACATTTTCTGTTAACCAAGTCTGCACTTAAGCAAGTTAAACATTAAGGAAAAATAAAAGTCAAACGTTAACAAAGGGTCACAAGCTCACAGATGCCTTATGTTTACAAGACAGACTAGATGGATCTGAAAACCACAACAATGTCTGCTGTCCTCTTTAATACTTTTTACTTCCTAGTTCAGCACTGTGAACATCATATTCCCATGTAGTTCCCATTTTCCTTGTGGGGAAAACTTCAAAGCAGCAATATCACCAGCAAAGCTCTAGGTCAAAGAGACAAAGCAGAAATCCTCTTGTGGTACTTTACAGATATCTTCTAGCCCACAGCCCTAAAATATTGTAAAGAGACATATGTCTACTTTGAGTAGCTGATGCTATGTCCACTAAGAATGAAAACACTGAAATTATTATTTCAGGTTCTGCTGTGATTCTCAAAACTCAGGCTAAACAACAGTTAGTCTCCTAAGGAACAGTTTATTTCCATATGTATGTATTGAGATGCTGTTTCCCTGCGATGTAGGAAAGAAGCAAATGATTTTCCTCTGTGTACCTGGGAATCAAACCATAGCTGGTCGAACAGAACAAGCACGTCTTAGATTCCACGCAACTCAAACTCCTTGTAAATACAATATCAGGAAAACAAGTGAAAAAACTTAGTAAGACAAACACCTGTACGATCTCCCGAACAACCACTAAAGAAATAATAAACTGGGCTTTCACTCAGAAAACAATTGGATTTCTCAACAACAGGGGGTTTAATTGGAGGAAACATTTCATTTCCAAAACAAAGGAAGGAATTCATGGTCAACAGCTAAGCGAGACCTTCACGGCTGAGTCAGAAAGGGCTTCATTATCTGCATTTTTCCTCTTGTTAGGCTAGTATTTCACATAATTAAGCTCTGCACCTGCAACAACCTTACAATCACTGCAATGATTAGTCCAGCTGTATTTATATTTTCTGTAAAGGTGATTTTACTTCTGATTTCTTCTTTAAATTCCAGTCTTGACAGTAAATTTACTTGGCAGAACATGGCTGGGATTGGATTTTATTTCAGAAAAAGTGCAAAATGTGTCCCTATCCAACCGTATTGCTGGGGCATGAGACAGCATTTAAACACCTTGAAAGTGTTTTATACATGGGAAATTTCACACAAAATACACACCCTAATGCAAATAGCTGCATTTCTGAAGTTGCAGCTTTTGATGCAGTTATGCACACAAAGTGAAGGTTATACCAAGTCCTTATTTTCTCCCCTGTAATTAAGTGGTAAATAATATACCAATTTGTTCAGGAATACCGTGACACTGCTGCTGGCAAAGTCACTAAAGAAAAACAAATATCCATGAAGATTTTTTTTTTTACATAATTATTCTAAATCCAAAATTAAACATTGGTCAAGCAAGATACTTTAATATTGCCTCTTTGCAAACAACACATCTGGATTTCAGACGAGCAGCATTAGCTGAGTGCTCTTCAGAGACCTGCACTTCCTACTTCACTCTAAATAACTCAGTCTTGTTCAAAGTTGCAGAAACAAGGAACAAACCTTCAAGTTCCTGCCCAGGGGGTTTTCAATCAAGATCTGCTTGAGGAGATTCACCCCGTTCTGCTCATTCCACATACAATGCAAAGCTTCTCTGCTCCTCTCTGAGGGATCTCAGTAACAACAAAACCCCCATTAACTGCACCGACAATGCCAGCGGGTACCGAAATTCACTCAGGAGATCTCTGCTGTTAGCAGCTACAGTCTGCTTAAACCAATCTGTAATTTTAAATGCTACTTAGGTGAGTGCACAGTTTTCACCATTTATGTATTTCAGTCCCCCAGTCCTTATGATTGCTATCCTCAGCACACTCTTTTGTGAGTTAGGTTTCCCACCTTTTAGAAGACAAGAGAGACTAAATGTTTTCCTAGGATCATACACAAAACTTTCTAGCAGAAACCTTGCACAACAGCAGATCCTGACCTGCACCACGGTCTGTCTGTCGGCTGAGCAGGGGAAGAGTCTTGGCCAGCAATGGTGCCATTGCCCTGGGCTGCCATCTGCACCATGGGCACCACAGCCATGTGCATTATGCACATCACTTCTGATTTCATCCAGGCTCCATACAAGACCTGCAGCACAGGGACATTTCCCTGTGTTTTTTTTTCTTTTCTCTCCACATCAACAGATGCAAGATAATGAAATGGCTGTTTGGTCCAGCTTGCCAGGAAGGTGTGTTCACAGCGTGACACCATGTGCACGCTGTGCGCCTGGCACAGCACAAGATACAGTGTCTGGAGAAAGAAGACTTGAGCTGGAATAAGATACCATCCTATGTAGAGGAAACTTCACGAGTCAATGTTTTTGCCACCCGACTGGAGCAGCCTGTCCTGTCAGCTGTGTTTGACTTGCCTCAAGGGCAACCCAGCACTGAAGTACTGTTCTTGGGGTGAGGGGAAACACTGAAGGAGGAAAAGCAAGCGAGCCAGACTGATGGCAGAGATTTCCATGCAGGCCCACATACTATATGCTTCTCATTCAGGTGACCAAAATTCTGCATCCGAGGACAGTCTATAGCCTTGCTCTCTCTACATGCTTTGAGCGCTCAGACTCTGCAGACAGGTATTTTGCACCACAGGGACTCCTGGCCCAACTGGCAGGAGACCAGCAAAGAGAGCAGGACAAGAGATGTCAGACTGTGCAGCTGCTTGAAGTCATGTCAGAATAAAACATTTCCCAGCTGCTAAACACCTGCCGCACTTCCAAAGGCTTGGGTGGGGGATGACACTTGTTTCGATGGATCATTAAACCCAAGAAAATTTTCAAAAATATCAATCGAGATGTTTTGTAAAAGAGGTACTTGTAGAAAAGGGGGATTTAGTTTGGGAGTTTTGATGGTTTGAGGGGTTTTTTTGGTGTTGTTTTAAACACAATCCTGTGAGGCTTCCTGGAATAAAATTTATGTCTTCTGTCCACAGACAAAAATAGACATTAAAGCCTACCTAACACAGAATGGTTTATAAAGGTTATCAATAATTGCATAACCTTGTTTTCCGATTTATATGTTAAACTATTACATTACTACTCCTTCTGAGATATTTCCAATATTGAAATAAATTTAGGTTTAAAAAAAAAGCAATATTTAATTTGTTCTCAGCTTCCCAGTGTTTACATTTAGCTGGTACAAGTGGACAAGCTATAACTGAACAGTCAGAGAAACCTACATTAACTTAACCGTGGATTTTTCACTTCTCAAACAGACACCCTGCAGCCTGGATCTATATTTAATTGACGCCTCGTCAGCAGCACATTTGTGTGTGATACACAAGCACACAGCACTGTGACATAGTGGTCTTCTAGTGAGCAGAGCAGTGAGAAGCAAACAAACAGGGTTTGCCCTACAAAACACTTCTCTGGCTCCTTCTCTTTCCCCCTCGACAAGAGCCGAGGAGGGGCAGCTGAAGCAGCCGGCTCCAGCAGAAGCCTTTCTGCTGCTCCGGCTCCAGCAGAAGGCTTTCTGCTGCTCCGGCATGACCCAGCAGACACTCCTGCTGCTGCAGCCAGCGAGACTGACTGAGCAGAAGAGTTACTTTTACAGCACAGCCCCAAGATACTTGCAATGGCACAACTAACAGTCAGACTGCAGCATGCGAATGAGGACAAGTGGTCTAGACAAGGAAACAATTTCTTCAGTGAGAATCGTACCCAAGCTACATTTCCTCACATAGCACCCACAAGCTGCAATAACATTGTCCGTTTAAGGTCTATGCTGAATTCGAAAAGGACAGACCTGTCATGTGCCAGTCCTCGGCCAGTCTGCCTCCCCCGCCTTGTGCCAGCCCTCACATTCGTGACGCCAAGGAGCTTAAGCAGCCAAAATAAACCAAGCCAAAATACAGAATAAAAAACCTACTCACACTAAAAATCTCACCCTATGTCCTACAACCTCTTGTTTCAACCAATAAGATGGATAGGAACAAACATCAAGGTTATGGTAGAGTTATCTTCAACAATCTACAGATTTATCAGCACTGCCTGCATCCTCACAGCCTGCCTGCCTTTTCATGCCTTCAACACAGGAGTAGGTGAGAGAGGAAGGAGAGTCTTCTTGCTCCCTTCCATGACCGAATACTTGGTGAGACAAATCTTGCCCTTGGAACTCAAAATATTCAACACAAAACACCAGCTCGGTCAGATGGCATTTGGTCCCAACTCCGCTCAACAGGCATCCCTGCCCAGCCCTCTCCATTGTGTGCTCACAGAACTGAAGCACTAACAGCTAAACAGAATAGTGCCCAAGCGTACCTGGGCACTGAGCTTACATCCATTCCTGACACAGAAGAAAACATAGTTAAAAGGAAAGACAAAGTTTATTTATGCAGACTACAGTTCCCAAGTAAGGCATACTCATCATCAGCTGCATGGCTGAGGGCTTGCATTCATAAGGCAGGCATCTTTAAATACTGGTTTTACAGGTGACTTTTCTCTTTTAAGGTTCATGGTCACACTAATTCTTTTGCAAATTGTTTAGCCTTTGAACTGGCCCTTAACCATAGCTCAGACTTGCCTGGTTCCGTAACTTGAATCCCTGATAGCTGAGTTGTAGCCATCTCACTATCACAGACCCCACCAATGTTCCATATTTTCCCATAATTCAGTTGTTACACTCCTAACAACAACAACAGCAGCAAAAAGCCTTCTTTGCTATTAGAAACACTGTCTCCTAACATGACTTCCTCCTCGATGACTATCTGCAAATTCCTGTTGTTCTGGTTATAAACCGGATGATTTTGATTTCAGCCCAGTTCTCCATGCCCCAGGTCTCCCTCCCACTCACACCTGGAATGGAGCCTGCAGTTCACCTGGCAACAGCCATTCTCCTCCGGGACACCATCCAGCTGCCATCAGCAGGTAAATATTATTTGAGATTGTTCTTATATTCACACATTGTCACAACTGACCTCTTCAAAATTATTTATACACTTCAAGACAGTCATATGCTTAAAAAAAAAAAATCTCGAGGCTTACGTAAGTAAAAATATACACTTCTGTGGCTGACCTCAAACCAAAGAAAGTTCCCTAGAGCAAGCTGAACAAAGTTAAACCTTGGAAACTCTAAACGTTAGTTACAGGAATTTATATCTGCTGAAATAGACTATTATGTAATTCTCTTAATCCTGCACTATCTTAAAATATCTTACTGTACTATCACACCAAGTGCAGGCACACAGTGGGCATCGGATGTTTTTCTTGTAATAAAAAAACCCCACACAACTAGAAATGGAAAAAATACTCTTCCTTTATTATAAACCTAAATGTTTTAAAACTTCATCTCTGGAAACAAGATATTCTTTTTCTTTTCAGTATGGAAAAATAAATTATTTTGTGATTCTTCTGAATTTTCCTGTTTTTAAAGATGACAAACTAGAAAAAAAAAATCACGTTTTTCTAAAGAACAGAATGAGACATATACTCCAAAGAATATGAGAGATATACATATACACGTATGCATGAGTATTTATGACATTCTGGCAAGATTCTGGAAGATTCATCAGATAACTCTGCCTCCACGACAGCTAAACAAGGAACTTCCCTTCAGCTTTATGTCTTCGAACCTGTGTAAAGCACCGGGTCAGCTATTCCACTGCTGAATACAGTCTCAGATATATACTGAGCAGAACATGCCTTGGCTCTTGTTAGCTAACTTGGCTTCAGCAGCCATTCATATAACAAGACTTTGTAGAAACAAACCTATAAGGTTTGGAGCTCTCTTTCTTCCCCTGAAAAATGTTCAAAAATCCTGTGTCAATCATCATCTTGACAAAGACTATTACCACTTACCTTTATTGTAACTTTGCTTAACTACAAGACTTATGAATGTAAATACAAAACAAAGTCATTTGAAAAATAGAAAAATAATTTGAAAAACAGGACAAAGACTACTTACTTTCATCCACCTCAGTCTTGGACTGAAAATTCCTCAGAAAGCATTTCCCACTGTAGACTATTAATATAATTTCCATCATAACTGTAATCACAATTCAAACAGACTTCTTTTTATAGCTGAAAAGTTGTGATTTCTGTTTTTATAACATTCTGAAATCCCTAAAACATTAACCATTTAAATTTCTCTATTTCGGAATGCTCTCACAAGATGAGATGTAGCAGCAGTATTAAGAATAAATTTCCAAGGTCTTTAGACGACACCAAAATTTAAGGAACATAAAATAATGAATGACAACACAAGCAGATTTAAAAGAACTTCAATCATTTAAAGCAATTGCTCCAACAGATGGCAAGAGCACTTCGGCACACACAATTGCAAAATAATTTGCCTGGAAGCAAGTAAGCCAAGTAAAGTGTACTCAATGTGACAATTATTCAGCACAGTGATTAAAAAAAGGATTTGGGGGCTTAATGTGGGGGAAAAAAAAAAAAAACTAAAAAGCCTTGAAGCCACCAGCACTAAGGAAATACTAAGACAAAGTATTCATTAGGAGCATTAGATCCCAGACAGCTTATCCTACTAATATGCAAAACACGAGGTGCTGCCCAGCTGGCACCTACCGCTCCCTGGTCCACAAGAAGGAAAAGAGATGCTTGTGTAACTGGAGTTACTCCTTCTTCCTTCTTTCCTGAAAGAATCAGTCCCATTCACTCTCATCTCAGCTCTCACCAGCACCATTTTTTTGTGAGCATGCAAACCATGAACTGACACGTGAAAACGTGATGCGTTGTAGCCCATAGAAGTGTCACATTTTCCTAAAGCTGCAGCCCGAGAGTCAGTAGGACATCACGTAAACAGGAATTATTCATCCCAGAAGAGAATATATCAAAAAGGAGCCAGCACATTTCCTTACAATGCTGTCGTAGAGATTCTGGGTGTGATATGTATCACATTTGTGTTGATTTTAATTGACTTCAATGCCATTAATTCTTGTTTGGACTTGTAGGACAAATGGTCCTATTATATCACATTTGTTTCATACTGTTGTACTTCACATGCAGCTACTTTTAATTTACAGCACAGACTTGTGTTTCCTGAAATCAATACCGCAACTCCAGAGTTAGTTATCACACCACAATCCCTAAGAAGTATAAATTATACCAATTCTTTTTGAAGACAAAGTTCCTTCAACAGAGGAGGTCAAAGTAAGTTGCAAAATCCAGTAAGCAGGCACCTGAATTACTGCTTGAGACTTGAGAGAAAGCAGACCTTAAGAGCAACAAGAACTGAAATCCCAGCAATCCTCTGAAAAACATACTCCAACTACATCAGAAGAGAGTTTGAAACAGGCAATCCAAACTGTATTTTTCTGTCTGCTTAGTAAAGACTTGAACAGGTAAATACAAAATGTTAAAATATTTTCTATTTAATGTTTACTGCTGTGTGTAACCTTAAACAGGATGAAATACTACTCGTTCATAGTAATTCATTAATTTCTCTTTAAGAGAAGGTTAGGTTTACCTTTCAGTAAAAAGCTTCCAAGTACTTGAACATTTAAAAAATGTCTATCAGAAGTTAGAAATAATTTGATTTTGAACCCATTTACTCCCCCTTAGCAGGGGACTTCTATTATCAGCAATATTTCCCATTACATACCCCAGCACTTTTCTCTCCTAAATGTGATTTAAAGCCACAATGCAAAATGAATGTAGATACAGAGGCACAGCATTACAAAACGACAATTTGAATTACTGCTACTCTGAAACGCTTCTCAGCCCTGCCATCGGCTAGTTAGCCTACAAGGCACAGCAGCTTGGTAATGCATCCAAGAAAAATAGAGGAGTCAGACACTTATAATATTGATATTAAAAACTATGCTAACCTTAAGCTGATCTTCCTGGATGCAACTTTTCATTTACGTGCAACTTGTCCAGCCAACCAAGAAAGAAGGTTCACATTCACATTTTCACAAATTCACAAGAAAAAATACGCATTTATTGAGAAATAGATGCAAACTAAATCAGATAATTAAAAGCTGAAAGAAATGCAACAGAAGAATCCCTATTTTGAGGTCTGCTTAAAGCTTCATAAATGGCAGAAGAAATTTACAGTTGCTATTTAGTTTCCAAAATTTACAAGAGCTACAGAGAAATATATTAGTTGAATGATCTGTTCCTGACACCATTCATAGAATGTATCCTTGGTATGAACCATGTTAACCCTTAATCTCTACTTCACAACTACTTGCACATTTTGTTTGATGAAATGAAAAACTAACAATTTGCTGAAAAATCAACATTCCTCAAGTTCTTGGAAAAATATTCTTTCTCCACTTTTCTGTCCAATAAGCAAGTATGAGGAAATTTAAGCAGTCCACAGAATGAATTATCCATAAAGAAATTCCATTTTGTAAGTTCATTCTGTATTATGACAAAGTTCAAATTTCGGATGCTTTTGCAAAGCAGCATTCAAAACCTACATTCCTTGATGCTTCTCCAAAGCATATAGGCTTCTTACAGAATCTTTACAGTACTTACGCATAAACTAGGTCCCAGAAGAACGTGCTCGCTGCATGCATTATTCTGCTGCAACTTCCATTCAAACATTCATAAAGCAAAATAAGAAATAAAAGCTAATGGCACCTTTTGAGCTTCCAGGTTTGATTCCAACTGTGGCATCCTTCAGGAGCTCTTAAAAAGTGACAGGAAAAGCTCAAAGCAGCCTGTAGCAAATTTGGCACACAGCTTTATGAATAAAAGTCTTCAGGAAAAATACTTGGTTGCTTAAGTCATTGAAATACTACTCAAACTTTAGTCAATTGATTATTTTGTCCACACTGCTATGAGATACCTTAAAGTAAAAGACAAATGGTATTGACATGCGATATTTGTTAAAAGTGGTTCTCTTCAAAGCTGATATAAACTGTCAGTTACTCTGCTGAACGAGATTGTGCATAATTGCAATTTCAGCCATCTGTGCAAGTGCAGCAGTACAAATACCTGTTACGTTTGCAGGCAGAGCCATAGGCTGGTATCGTCTTCTTCCTCCCAAGCTCCCAGCAAGTATTTTGCCCTCAATTGGAAATTTAGCATTTACCCCGTAATACATGGTGTAACAGCTCCCACACATCCTCACTGCAAAACACCCAACGCTTACTAACAGAGGGCACCCTTCATGTCACCTTGGCATTGCACAGAGGTCACCCTGGTATCCCTCCTGCAGAATGGCCTCTGCTATCTATGCCAGGGCTTGTCACTGGACTACCTCAGTTGCTGGCTGGTCCTAAGAATATATATATATACTGTTTTTCTCTAAGGACCATAACTCATTATGATGAATGGAGTAAGGAACACCGTGACCTGAGCCTGAGCCGGCTGCAGGAGGGGGTGTCAGCAGGGACTGTCAGAACAGTGGCACCAAGAAAGCAGCTTGAGAGCAGAGTTTCAGAACTCTCTTCTGCACAGGCCTGGACACTGAACTGGTTTAAGAAGCAGCAAAACATTATATGCAAAATGGACAAGGGTTTTCCATTAGCGCAAATTAATGGAAGCAGAAAGCCTATTCAGAAGCAAGCTTGCACAACCAGGATCCAATTCCCACACTCCACAAGCCACAAAACAACCATTTCCTGCTTCTGACTTCACTTCTACATGGTGCCTTCTGCGCATCTTATATGAACACCAATTAAAAGCAATTTACATTTGGAGATAGGGTTCTGAATATTCAAGACAGCAGGTATCTAGAGACATCTCCTACCAATTGCACAATACAAGTTACATCTAAATGCAAAACAAATATAAGGAAAGATCCATTTTTCTGAGCCTCTTGCTGACAGTTTGAGAGCATAGGAAACCAGTTGTTAGAGATGCAGAGAGGTCAGATTGCCCTGGCCACACAGCCAGGCAAGTCTGCCTCACACACACACACAAAAATCTTACTTGGTTTCATGTGATTTCTGTAGTTCAGACTGAAAATACCAAGTCTCACTCTAGATAAGAAATTAATGATAAGAATTTATATCAGCATCACAGATCAATGTACAGAATGTGAATAATTTTAATCTAAGACCTTTAGATAATGGAACAGGAACCATCTGAATGTATCACTGACCTATGTACAGACACTGTAGGCTGGATCAAAGGCAGCATCCTGTGGCTGCCTCAACTACCCTATGCATTTATACTTCCTAAATAATTACAGTGCGTGTAGCTTCTACAGTAGCAGCTTAACAAAACAAACAAATGAAAAGACAACAACAACAAAAACCACCACACGCCTCACACTAATAAAAACCTCCAAAAGACATTCCAGTGCAGTCAAAGAAATCAGCTGTGGTCGGAAGTGCGATGACCACACTTAGATTGAAACACTGACGAGAAACAAATATGTTTGCATGAGAACAAGGAGTTCAACAATGGCCTTGCCCCACATCTGGGTGTAATGAGTTCTTTCAACATTTTTGGGAGGAAAACCATGGGACTGAAAGCCTCACGCCGAACACAGACTGGCAATTGCTAAACCCAGAATAGCATTTAAATCTCTGTTAATCCCAGGTGAAACACTTCTCCACAAAACAAATACATTCACTATGAGAATGCTCATTTATTTCTCTCCATTTTGAAGAAAAAAAAAACACACACCAAAAAAACAAAAAAAATATGCCACCACACAAAAAAAACCCCTGGCCTTGACATACCTTAGGGAGAAAGTTTTTAAGCAATATTTTCACAAATCAGCTTAGCTTTACCAGTAATGGCAGGAGGCAAAAAGGCATTAAAAAGAAAAAAAAAAAAAAAAATCAGCCAGTTGAAGCTATAGAACTAAACAGTCCCAATTTCCCTTCCAGTACTTGCTTAGTATCAAAATAGTTGTATTTTCATGCAAGAATTGCAATATGGAGAGAGAAAAAACAAAACCAAAACCACACCCACCCCCCCCCACACAAAATAACCACAACAACCCCACACACAACAGAAACCATTAAAGCACTCATTGTAAAAGTTGCTATACAATAACGGAGTAAGTTATTTAATTTCATGTATAATTTTTTAAAAGGAGAAAGCGAAAGAATATATTTGCAGAACTAAAAAGAAACAAGACAAATTAAAATATCATGTCAAATAAACCATCTTAAAAATAGGAAAATGCTGAGGCTTCCCAACCACAGATGTAGAGCAGAAAAAGGGATTTGATGGAAATAAAAATCAAACAAAGCCTGTCTTCATTCATCTTGCACAAAGCTTGACTGATCTTGACGGACCAGTTACCAGGTCTCACTACACAGCCTCAATGAAGCACGACAGCCCAAGCACTGTAAAGTGCGTATTAGATTTGAGAAAATGAAAGATCTGCAAAATAGCCTGACTGTTACATCCAGATCCCTCTATGCTACAGCATATTATTGTATCATCCTTAGTATTAAGCGACCCAAGTACAGTCCTTCCTGGTTGGTTTAAGTGGTTCAAGGTCAATTACAAGCCACATTGTACCTTAGCAGAATGTGAGGTTCTATGCAAGCAACTAAAGCTTAATCCCAGTCTCTTTATATCACTTCTAAATTGCAGGAAATTACCAAGACCTGCTTAGCGGCAAATCAAGGCAGAACAGAAAGTGATCCAGGACACTGCTAGTTCATCATGTTATTTGGTCCATAGAAAATAAATGAAATATTTCTTCTTCAAGCGGTTAAAGATCCATTGTTCATGTTAAAATTCCGGACGTTAAGACTTTGTTAATAATTATTCTCAAGGTTTGACAGAGAAAGTTGATCAGGAATGTTTCCCTGCTCCTTTTCAGTTATTGACAGACAGTCAATGATGAGGGGGTGGGGTGACGGTGTTTGCTTGGTTTGGGTTTGTTTGAACTCTGTTAGTCTTCAAAGTACGTATACCCATGGAATCTATATTTAGAATGCTTTGTAGTTCTCCATACAAGCCTTCATCTTTGATATTCCATCCTTTCACAAATGGTAATTCTGTACAATGAAATTGTGCTTTTTCAATTAAAACTTTCAATGAGTATTTAATAGAAAGAAAGTCGTTTTAATTACAGAAGTGAAGTTTCAGGACACTATCTCTATAAAACAAAATTATGGTAACTAATACTTACTGATAATTATTATTAGTTATACAAGAAATCAAGCAACACATTTTTTAAAAACTATAATGCCATTTAAGCATGCAATATCATTAGACGTACGAGTGAAGAATTGCAAGATCAAAGTGAATGCTGAATCTAATGTATTTTTATTAAATCGTAGCCCATAAACTTAGTGTACATTTTGTCATTCTTTCTGTTAAGAACTATTTAAAGCATTAACTGCAGTTCTCTTCTTCCAAGCATGAACTTGAGCACAAAGGCGGTTCTCTGTCCCCTTCAGCCAAATCTTCTCACATGCTTACCCATGAGTTTTGTCATTTTCATGCCCATTTGGGTACTTTGCCATAGTGTTTGCAATTAGATGCACATTATATACCTAGTTCACTCTTTCTAACCTGAGCATAGGCTTAAAACTAATGTATGAAATGAGAAAGTAGGGTTTTTTTTATTTTTATGGATGTCCACGTTCAAGTAGACACAATATTTAGCAGTTTGACAACACAGCTGTTGAATTAAAACCGGCATGGTTCCATGCATACCCATGCCCAAAAAAAAAGTTTTAAAATCTACCACTATCCTTAAATATCTATCGTATGCCTACAGAAGCATCGGCAGCTCATATATTTATAATTAATGAATGATGATATGAACATAGGTTATGGCAGCTTTGAACGTTGAGGGTAAAAAAAAAAGACCATTGCATTCATTTAACTAAGACCAGAATCAAATAAACACACGGTTACTACTGAGAGACTAAAATAAAGCAGAGATGGGTCAGCACTCTGGGCAATGACAGGAACCTCGCAGCTCAGTCTCATCACCAGACAAGTTGTAACACAAACCAGCTTTTCAATAGATTCACCTCTTCAAAACCAAAAGCTCTGTCTTTTTCCTCTATCCTCTCAGGCCATTCTTAGTTCTTCTCACAATATCTGGAATTTATGAAGAACCTAAAGGCCCAAGAACTGAATGTATCAAGGCTGACTCTTCTGAAAGGCCCTACTACATTTTTACAGCCAATGGAAGTTTATCATTTACCTTTGCAGAGTTAGGTCAAGCACCGAGTATTTTTAAGTTGGTTTTACGTTTTAAAAAATAACTTCCAAGAACATTACACAATCTGATGGTAGCTCTTTCAATGCTACCGAAAATCAATAGCAGAAAAAAAATATTTATAAAGTGTAGAGAGGTTCACCACTCATTGCTGCAATTTTTAAATAATATAGATTTCAGCAACCTTGCTGTAAAATTCACTTACCAGCAGAATGCTTTGATGCATTCCACCTCCAAGGTGCATGTGTATGTTGCTCAGAATGCTAATGCAAACAGCTTAATGAGAAGCTTCTGGATCTGGATGGCGTACCAATGCCTTTTTCATCATTTTGCAGTAATTGCTCAATAATTAAAAGGCAGGAATTGATCTCTCTCCACACCACATATTACCTGAAGAAACTTGCTGATGTTGTTCCTCTGCATTTGCTTCATATCATTGGTTGACTTTTGAAGTCTAAAATTTGAAAACTCCCCATGATGCTGAAAAAATTGAATCCAGGAAGGTTTGTCTTTGGCTTTTCCCCCCCTCCCCTATTTTTCTTGTCTCCTAGGAAAAGAATTATACCACTTCCAACTCTCCCTTTAAATGTACTGGGGGATGACAGAGGAAGATGACTACAAGGACTCATCCCTATCAGAAGTGCTTACTGTGTTAGAGTGTTTCCAAACATCATGGAACGTTGTCTTCACAACTTCATTTCCTCTGTTTTATGATAAATTCTCCTGTACCACACGACAGCTGGCAGTCCTTTGTAGGAAATGTTACAGAGCAAAATGACTGACCTTCACTTAAAAGACTTCATGATACTATTATATTTAGCATTTTTAACTTTTCCTTACAGAGAAATAAAAGCCAGATCTTAGACACAACGTTACAATGCTGATATCCCACAAGTATAATACTCCCTAAAACCCTGGACACTCCTGATTCCAGCTGATTTTTCTGTGTTGTTAGCACTTGTGACCTTGAAAAAAAAGAAAAAAAAATACTTGGACACTTGTCAAACCTCAGCTTAACTGATCTATTTGAATGTAAAGTCGAAAGAGGATGCCTCAGAGGGGAAAGATCAATAATCCATGTAGGCTTGTGGCCACAAAGCCTTCCTGGAATAAATACAGTCAGAGAACCGAACCATGGTTGCTTGCTCCTCAGTGACTTCTGTTCAGAATTAAAAAATTAATGTTAAACTCCCTAATACCAAAACACTTTTAGGCTCCTCCTTTAAGTCAGCCTCTTTCCAAAGCAGAAACAGAGCCTTAGAAGAAGTCGACACTTGACATTGCTTTCCCCTTGCTGTACACTTCCCTTTATGAAAAATTTTAAATTACAGTTTCAGTGCTGCTGGCACTGCTGCTTCCACTTGGACACTAAAAGCGACCTGCGCACTCTTTCTCTGGCAGCTCAGCTCTCAGACAAAGGTCAGACCCAGACTGAAAGCTTGGATTTAGAATCACTTTCAATTCAGATACAGTGAATATTGAAAATGCATTTAAATAACTAAAATATTTCTGCAACATTCTGCTAACATATGGTTGAGTATATAGATCAAGATACGGAAAAAAGGTAAATTGCCATTTAAAAAAAAAGTTTTCCTTCAAAATTCTATCATCAAAAGCAAAATACATTGGTACAGGGCTAGTTTTCACCAATTTGCTCTGCTTGAAAGACTCCTAGATTTATTTTTGATTTATACTGTCAGTCAAAGCAGCACAGATGATTTATCTAAAACAAAAATTTTTAGGAAAATGAGTGGGTTTTGCCTGGATAATTCAGGTATTAATCATTTAAACGAAGAACAAAACAAAACAAACCCACACACCACATACATACACCCACCCCAAAGGTAAAAAATACTTTGAAAGATGTTTAAGTGAAACACACTGCCCAACTCAGTCCTAGTGAGAAGATCTGCTTCAAGGTAAAAGATCATAAAACATGGTAATAAAGGTATCATTTTTATGGCATAATAAACATTTGCTATATAGAAACATATTGAACTAATCTAATAGCCTATTATATTTACTGCATAAAGTTCCAAATTTGCAAATCAAGTTACTTCAAAATAAAGACATGGTTGAAGGTACAAGTATGTTCTTTGAGGTCAAACTAAATTAATTAAGACTTGATTTTTTTTTTTTCCCCATCTTAGATATAAGGGCACTATTTCAGTAATATGATATGCTATGAATTCCTGAAACTGAATATAAAAGTAAGTCTAGCTTATTAAAAAAAAATCCAGTTTTGAAGAGTACTCCATGCTAACTCGGCTCCTCCAAAATTCACAGGTCTCCGAAAGATTTGATAGCAGCTAAGCCAAAAGCAAGAGGAAGACAAGTAATTTTGAGTAGAGTGGGAACAATAACTATATCACATGATTTTATACCACATTCTTGAAAAAGAAACCAGCTGTAACATCTGACAGGTCAAAAAGATAAACAGCAAAGTCAATGAAAAATGGGTTGTATAGAGACACGGAAAGACTGGTGCTATGTATGACTGAAGTTCTGCTGATGTGCTATATGAAGAGATCATCCGAACCACATCAAATCTGGAGGAGAAAACTGGAAACAAGCTGAACCGGACCAAGTTTTTCCTCCCCTTCAGTCAAACTGAAGCGCATTTCTGAGGGTGCCCATGTGGACATCTCATTGCGAGGAGACTTGACTCTTAGTTGGGTACTTGCACAATGAATCAGACTTACCTTTTTACCACCTGTTCAATATTTGACTTTGTCTCACAGCAACAAGAGGCAAGTATGCTCCCGTGCCGCAAAAAACTTCCTAAGGAAACCATAGTGAAGTGTGGCATCTTATTGCAATTGATCAATAAATGAACAAGAGTTGCGTAGTCACTGAATAAAAATCAACTAAAAAGATTCTGAAGTTTTTTTACCTCACCCTGTCTCTGAAGAATTCTCTATCCTGGATGGTTTGGAAAATCTAAAAGTTTTCAGAGCAAGAGTTACATTTCAGCTAGGTAGTCTATAAAAAAAAAAAAAAGTATTTCCATTTGGTGTTGATATTTATGTAGGTTACAAATATGTAATCTTACCGCCTTCAATCACAGTAAATAAAAACTTGTTTTCAAAATAAATCAAAATAAATCTCTCCCAAAATGTCAAAATTTAATATTTCAAAGTTGCCAAATTTGATTCTGAGTTAGCATTTCAGTTGATATCTGGAATATACTTTAGTCATGCATAAATTTAGAACTTCCAAAGGGGAGGACGACAAAGTCTTCCTTCCTCCCCAAAACATAAGCTTTCTAATTTTTAATAGAAAAAAAAAATCTTCCTGATTTGAATTAAAAAATTTGCATGCAGACTACCACTCTTCCCTGGGGACCCCCCTTGACCTTAGATCTGCCACAATCATATTTGGGGAATAAACGTAATCGGATGTTCTGCTGCTGTATAGGCCTAGAACATACCTGGCCTGACTGCGCGTAAAATCTTCATGGCTTCATTGTAAGAGCTGAAAGAGACCCATCTGTACGGCATTGTACCCAACTGTAAGAGCACATTTAAATAACACTTCCACAACACAGAAAAGCTCAGAAGCTTAGTCAACTAGCAATTATAAAATGTTGACTGGTATGTTTGTTAATAGGATTCTTATAAGGCGTTAAATACTATCAGTGTTCAGAAACAGAGTGTTTTCATATCAGTAAGTGGAAGAACACAAATAATCCGTCACACCACACAGCAAACATTGCATTCAGAAAATACGTTCAACAAAACGTTTAACAAGGAGAATAAATCACAAAGCATGAAATATTTGTTTTGTTTGTGACCTTTCAAGCATCACTTGTTCATTAACATGCTACGCTCCAAACCGACACTAAGCAAATATCAACTGCTTCAAAATATTCTGAAACATTAAACGTATTATTAAACATTCCAGTGTCAGGGAAATGATTAAACCAAGCGGGTTTATTTGGAGAGTGGTGTATAGCAGTAAAAAAGTGCTATAAAATTCGGGTTTGGGGTAAAGTTGTTGGTTACACAAGTAGTTCAGCAAATTTGTTTAAAGAAACTACTATATATTCAGAGTCTCAAAAATTCTATGCCCTAATGCCACAGTATTTGCTTTTATGTCTCCATCTGACACTGTTCTGATGCTTTTGTGTCTTGTTGCACTTTTTTTTGTGCAATCACCATATTTGATGTGACAGTTCAGAGTCCAGAGGACATTGCCAGAAACACGGGGGGAACTTGAGCTGCCTGCACACAGCGGCACTCCGCACAGCCTTCCTCGGGGAGCTCCTCCACCGAAACCCCAGTGCCGCTGCTTCATTTCATCCGGCCTGAAACCCAAGTGCTCAGTTCAGCTCTTCAAAAAGAAGAGCTACTGACTACAATATCACTACTAATTTAACCTAAGAGAAACAGAACATGGACCAGGATCTGACTGCGGGAGAGGACAGTCTTTTATAACACAACTCTTGCCCACCAACTAGCTATCGTTCTACTCTTTCATCTCCTCCTGCTGGGAAGAAGTCCCTGGCAGGCAGTCCCCCCTGCACCTCCTTCTGCAGCACAGACCAGTATTTAGCTAGTCTGGTTCCTTCATTCTAAGCACTTGATTTATTTTCTTCAACACACACTATTACCTGACAGCTACAGCCATGCCAAGCTTCTTTAAAATGTTTATATATTAGTCATTTTTCACACTCCTTGCTACAAGAACAAAAAGATAATTGTCAGCACAAACGAGTTAGATCTACAGTGAACAAGCCACAAAGCACACTGCCTAAGAAGTTTAAATTACCATTTAGCAGTTGGGGTTCAAATAAAATTTAACAGTTTTATTTACAAAATTTGATTACACAAGTACTATGGATTGTTATATTCTATTCCCCCGTCTTGAATCTGCTGAAAAATATTCCTCAGGTTCAATTACAAGCTTCAAATCACACAGCCATAAAAACAGGCAATATTTGTAATAAGAGAGAAAACCAAATTGCATTTAAAAATCCCACAGCAATTTCCCCAGAAATGGAACTGTTAGCTCTAATGTCCTGGCCAAAATCCAGTTTGGGTAATTATGTTCTCTTACCTGAATTTCCCTTACAGTAACTCATTTTCACTACTTGTCCTAAAACACCGCGTGAACAGTCAAATTCTGATGTTGATCCTAGGCAGCTGATGCAAGGTTTTCTGCTTTGGCCAAGTTTCAAGGGAAGAAGAAAAAAAAAATTATATAGGTGTTTTGCTGATCTTAAAGCAGTGATCTGCATTTTTTTCTTAGTTTCTACAGGCTTCCTTAAAATCCCTGCCTGTTACCTTGCCAGCCAAGGCAAAGGACTTCATGTCAGGTCCATCAGCCAGGAAATCCTCGATGGCAATCTCAGGACCCATCAGTCGCCACTCAGCGGCCAGCAGTCTGCTTTGGAAAATGGGGCCTGAAGTCGGGAGATCCCCAGTTTTTTGGAACAACTGGAGGACTTCAGATCTAAGAAACATCTTCAGTAAAGCTGAAATGTCGTTGGATGTACAAGATTGTCTCCTTCACTAACCAGCTTGAAAGTTTAGGAAACATTCTCCACTGAAAAGGGCTCAGTGTTCACAAGGCCTGCTTGGGGCTCGCGGGCTGGCCAGGCGGTCACCTTCTGCACTTGCTGCTCAACACGGCATTTGGAAAAAGTTGGGGTTTCTTCATCCCTCTACACGCCATGTGTAAATTTCTGCATGCAAACAGACACTTGGATTTAACCTCACTGATCAAATATCCCAGTTATTGACCAATTCTAGTTCCTAATCAGCACAACCAGGATTTGGCCTCGTTAAGCTGCTGCATTTCATCCCAGAGCTGTCTGATTAACTGTGTATGGCAAATAAGGTGAGGTTTCTAAGGAAACATTGCATTTGCTATTAGATCAGATGATGCAATTAAAAATATTAATGCTTCTGAGAATACAAACCCATCAAGATAATACATTCTTGAGTACAGATCACAATGTTTTCGCATCTTAACCTGGAATCTCTAAGGAAAAGAAGTGGTGTAGGAGATGGTGTCAATTTTGTTATTACATTGAGACTCTCATCCAAATTGTTCATTCAAAAATATTGTTATATCCCTAGAGAGTATCCTTATTGCCTACAGGTATTCTAGGTTTTTGAGATTGTATTCCCTCTCCTGAGCAAAGGTAGTGGCACCCAAAAGCCCAGCTGTGTATTACAGCCTGCATTAGGAAATAAAATCTGTGTAGAAATATTTCAGCCATACTTGGCTGGAGCAGCAGCAATTACATTCATAGGGAAAATCCAGACTAGAATTGAGATTGCTAATCTCCTGGTGGAAAGTCAATCGACAGATTTTAGGTGCAGGTCTGAAGATATGCTTGTGGCCAAAAACTTATCTATAGCTCAAATTAGTAATAAAAGATAGTGCCCCCCAACTGAGGTTTGTCTTCTTTGTGCTATTTCACCACGTTTTTTACAACTCCATGAGTATCACAAAAGCAAAATCCACATTTAAAATATTTCAGGAAAAAAAAAATAAAGTCAATATATTCTATATATATTCTATATGCCTTGTCTGGCAAATCGTCCCCAATATTTAGTGAGTTAATAATCCAGAACAATTTCCTCTCTTGCTTGAGAACTTAGCTCTTTACCAGCCTTCTGCAAAGGTCCTTTTCAAAGACGTTTTGGACATCTTCCTGAAGCGTTGCTGCACCTCCGGACAGTAAGGCAGGAGAGCAGCCAGGGCTCGGAACGGGCAACCCCTCGTGCAGCCTGGGCCAGAGCAGGTGCTGCCCCAGCACAGGCAGCAGCTCCACCACAGCACCCACACACAGGAGATGGTTTCCTGACACCTTTGTGGGCAGACAGCTCAGAGCTCCAAAGGAAACAAACCAAACAGCTACGCGAGTCCCTTGAACTGGCAGTTATTCCTGGCCATTTTATTTGGTAATTGAGCTGGTATCCACATCAATGAGCTCACCTTCATCCACCTGTTTATGAACTTCAAATGATTAACCTTGACTTACCATAGCATTTTACCCATGTATCTACTACATCTATTAATTACTATAGCTCTTCTCATTACAATTATGTTATCTGATATACTGATCTTTCAGTTAAATGTGTGTACTTAGTTCAAGCTTACTAATTTAAAAGTCAAAGATAAAGGAAACTGAGAACTCTAAGAATTCATAAGAACATTAAAAAAGTTATTATTTTCCTTTTCTACAAGAAAATCATGACTCAATCCCTCATACACTGTACCAATAAATAAGCTACAGAGACGTCCTAACTTCTGCAAAATTATTCATCTGATATTTATTATCTACCCACACAGAGACATCTTGTTTTAATTTAAACAGTGTCTAGCCTATGAATGTGCATATATCACACATACACATTTTACTGTTTCTTTTCAAGCCACCTCCTTAAATTCCATGAAGGAGTGAATCAAACCTTGATAAAACTTAACTTATTTTAGCAATGCTACAGTAAAAAAAAGAATCTAGTCTTTTACAATATATAAGACAATAGGATTTAATCAATAACTAGAAGCATTACAAGAATATTAAAATAAACTATAGTGAACAGTACAAATAATATGGCTTGATCAGCTCCAAAGGTTATCATATATCCACTTAAAGATAGAACTACATTATTCATTGACTAACATAGCTACTAGCTGACATACCCCTGACTTGCCTAACTCCTAATGATGTAAGATTTGTGTTTATGAGGTGCACTTTTTCCCCCCCAAACTGCAAGTCTTCAACCCAAACACCTGAAGAAGTGAAGAAAATTAATCACAGACAGCTTTGAAATCATCTGTGCAAAGACAATTTGCTATAAATGATTCTGCTTTGAACCAAGGCAATTTGAAAACTTGCTTACGATTGCTAAGTCCTGACAGGCTCATGAAAGAACATAAAAGCAACAACAAGAAATGAAGAAAAATGACAAGGAACACGCCAACCTAGAATTAAATGATGAGTTGGTCTCTAAAGCATTTTAAGAGCCAAGTGTAATAAGGAGGTTTGGGTTTCTCCCTCCCTCTCTCTCAAGTAGTGCAACTGAGGAACAGACTCAGTTCTGTTTCTTGACATACTTTTTTTTCTATTTACACCCAAACAGAACTGCATGTAACCTATAGAATCAATACATGCACCAGAACCACTCTTTCCCTAAGCCAGTCATGCCAGAAAAAAAGGCTTTTAACAGATGTACTGCAATTCATACATAAATCTTCTATTATAAATGTAGAAGCTGTAGCTTCAATTCCCAATAAATCACTGAAGAATACCAAGTTTAGTGTAAGTATCTGTGGAGCTTCACCTTTCTCCTCTTTTTTTAAAGAAAAATCCCTACCTTAAGAGCTTTAAAGTTTAACAGCCCATTTTGACCACTGCAGGAAGTAAAGGGGAATAGAAAACTTGTCCGCAACATAAAATAGTGTTCTAGTGATCTATAAAAGCCAATTTTCTGAAACATGCCTCATAATACACACAGGCCACTTTCCATCCTGATATTGGCAAATAGCTCTTCCCTGTTTTGATAGAGCTCATACTGCAGGTGTCTAAGTGGATTCTTTCCCCCTCTTCAAAAAAAAAAATACTCCAATATAAAGTAGACATTTTATTTCAGCTGTGTTTGCATCATTAGCTGGCTGGCAATCACATAAGCTTAAATTATCCGGACAAGCAGCTTCATTTATTGAGACCTCTTGCCAGAAAAGAGCAGCAATCAAATCAGTCAGCCCAAATTATCCTTGACATTAACAAAGGGCTCTAGGATCATTGTAAGAAATTACTTTCTTCTATTACCAAGCTGATTATGCTGTAGATGCCTCTGCAGCATCACAGCGCAAAACCTAGTTTAAAATAAAAATGCTCATAAGAGCATATAATTTTTATTGCCACTGTTTGTCGCATTCGGTGTTTTATTGAAGCACGCTATATATACATTATACACGTATGTGCATACGCATGTGTAGAAAAGCAGCGACAGATTGTGCTACTTCAGCTGAGCAGCCACGTGCACCAGTAAAAGCAAACAGGCCCTGATCTTACAGACACACTGATGGCAAAGCCAAGAGCTCTGCAGAGTCCTGCTCCTGCAGGTCGCGGCTGGTCGGCCCAGGCACCAGATACATGAACCAAATCGAGGTTCGGGCTGTTCCCAGGCACCAGTGGTTTCTCACTCATCTCTAGTTCCTTGTGCTCATCTTCTCCAAGAGCTTTATCTGAGCAATATCTAACTCAGTTTAAAAGCATACAGGTCTCACAAGGGGGGTAGACAGGTGAGGGTATTAGGAGTTTTCCATTTATTTATTTTAATATATATATATATATAAATATATATATAAAATCTCACACAGAAAATCAGCACAAGTTTTCTCTAAAAATAAGAGGAAAGCCTTTAGCCCTTACATTTAACAACTATTAGTTTTGTCATCTAGGGTCCAATGGACACTGCCATTTGTGAAGTAGTTCGGTAACAGGTCCTGTATTCATAGCTCATCCAACAGCATTGATTTGGCATACAAAACCAAACCAATATTACCAAAAATTGTTAACAAACTGCTTTCACAATTATTTCAGCTGCAGAAAAGAAGATGCACAAAAAGCCAGAACTGTCAGATAGATAAGGGGAAAGCATCAAAAAGAATATTAACAAAATCCTACTGGGAGTTTAGAAGTACTTAAAACGAGAAAAATGGCTTCTTTTGAAAGCAATCCATCAAATACAGGACGTGGGGTTTCCCCCTCCCCAGGTAAACATAATGAGCTAGGAGAACAGCAGCTTTGTGACTCAAGAGAAAGACATTTCTGGTTCAGGACCCAGCTATGCCACAGGCACAAGACCTTGTCTAAAAGGACAGGCTCATAGAGCAACCAAGTTTAGCAGTCACTGAAATCTGGACTGCACAAGGTTGTCCTGGGTATATACTGATCAACCTAAAATGCACCAATTTTGAGTAAGAATTCCTAATCGTTTGTTTTAAAGCTCAAAATTCGTAAGTATTTCAGATTGCAATCACACTATTGAAGGTTGACGTTGACATTGACTTTAGACAGCCCTGACCTGCATTTGCTACCCAAGTTTTCCTTATACCCAATGGTATGTAATCAATTACTATGCATTCTCCAGTTGCATAGTATTAAACACATTTTCCCGTGTAAATAATCAGACATCGTGCTAATTCCTACCCAGTACTACATCTGGTGCTCTCCAGGGCCATGTGTGCAGAGAGTGAACCCAGGCAAGCCCGGGGGCAGCGAAACAAGAGGGTCACCCTGGGCCCGCTCAGCTTCTCTGGACTGCATCCACTCTGCCACGGAACAGGGGGTCATGCCACGCATAAAACTCCATGTATCTGTGACCAAAGAGTTCTGGTATCCAAGTCCATTTATTTTCCACATTGCAACAAGATCCAAGAAAAAATACTCTTTCATTGCTGACTTTCTCACTTTTTCATTGCACTAGGAGGGTCAATACGCTCTAGAGGTTTTCCCTTTTCAAATGTATTTTCTTTCTTTCCAAATTTTAACCACATTTTCCTTGCTGAACTCCCATACAGACAAGCAAATGACAACACACCTCTTGTGATAAAGTCTCCCTAATGTCTCTTTGACAGAACAAAAAAAATATGATCCCAGCTCTTTTCAGTGACAGCACTTCATCAGCAAAATCATTTAAAATGACACTTGTGGGAAGATATGTACTTTAAAGGCTTAGATCTGGCCAGCCAAGTCAAAGACCAAATATATTGTTCAACAATAATGATAGTTGAAGTCTTAATGGCTTCCCAAGAAAACAAGAGGCACCGCACACTTTAGAAAAGCAGAGCTGCACGGTAATTGTCATCACGTTGTCTGGAACAAGTGCTGAGAGGCAGAGTCGCCCATCTCTTGATACGAGAAAACATCAACTGTAGATACCACAATACATTCATTTGTAGGGACACCGTAGCACTGACAGATGTTCTCTTTCATTCAGTATAAATGGTTCCCTCGTGAACCCAGACAGTGAGTAAAAGCTGATAAGTGACCCACAAATCCTTTTTTTTCCCTTCATAAGCCCTTGGTTAGTGTACAAATGAGTTCATTTACTGTACATTAGTCTCCACAGAACATTCAGTCTATGACAGTCTAAAAGATCCCCATAAAATCAAGAAGGCTACATTACTGGGCTACTTCGCTTTTCCTGGCTGCTTCTTTCACTCTTATGTCCACACAAATCCCAAGCTCACAAACACTAGAAGAAACGGGAAGGAATATTTTTAAGAGAAAAACGTCATTGTCAACCTGTAACTGCAATTTTTCTGACCTTCCTTCTAGAGTGAAAGATTTAGTCAGCTAATTCTTTTTTATTTCCCTTGAAGTTAAACCTGGTGCGATTCTTCAAGACATTCTGCGATGAAATCTGCTTGGTTCTTTAATCTCTCCAGAGAGAACACGTTGCATCTGAACATTTCTCCTGCTTATTCTTTCCTTGCTAAGGGCCAGCAATTGCGCCTTCAAATTGAAAATGCAATTGCTATTCGTGTCACTTGTGCACAGACCTCTAAACACAATTCAGGTATGTTGTAGGTATAGATATAGCTGTCTCTAAATGCTTCCTTATTTTTTACAACAAGATTGGTAACTGGATTGCCCTGAAGCCCAGATTAAAGTTGTTTTTCTGTTTCCTCTGTAACTTAATAAATATTTAATTTTGACATGGAAAAATCTTTAGCTGGACAGAGGGAAGCCACCACCTGCGAGCACCTTCAGAGACATTCTTGCAACATTCTTTACTCAAATTCCCACAGAAAGCAGAGAAAATTAATCTACCTCAGTCTTCTGTACCAGGACAAACGCTCATCAAAACTTCTCATCCTTTAGTTCCAGGGGTCAAGAAGGTGATAAGACGAAACAAAAACTCTTCCCCTCTCCCTGAACCTGCTAAAACATAAACCCTTATATAATCCATTCTAAAAAGTAAAAATGTTATTTGGAAATAGCTTTTGATATTTATAGGCATTTTTTTTTCCTCTAACGAAACTGCAGAGAAGCATTTTTATTAGAAAGCTTCAATTAAGCAACGGTTCTTAATGGTAAGTTTAAAATTTTATAGTCACTCTTCCAAACAGATTCAAGAAAATACTTCGAAGCTATGCTATTATTCATTCTTATATAAGAAAGTCAAAAATAAAATATCAACAACAAATAATCTCTTATAAATCCTGCCCAGAGATCTGAGAAGGCTGCATGTCTGCCTGAGAAACTTAGCAGAGTCACTCAGTTCCATCTTCCTGCTAAAACACATTACGAAATACAAGTCTGAAATGACTGAAGCATAGTCATCTCAGAGCAAATTGCAAAAGCTTCTTTCTTTAATTTCATTTTTTTTAATGGAGGCTAATCCTTTGCTCCCTATCTCTCTTCTTCTGCCTTCAGTAAAAATATATTAGAGACTAACAACAACTCTCACCAGAAAAAGTTTCACAACTTGTATAGCAAGCCTACATGTTAAAAGTAAAAAAATACAGAAAGGACATGAACTTACTAAAGATGTGCATCTCCCTTTCTGATACAATTTTCATTCAGATACTAAAAATGTGTACAAGACAACCATCTATATACTGAAATTTATGGAATTAACAAGGTTGGAAGTTTTATTCACATTTAATTAAAATATTTAATTTTTTAAAATTGCAATTACTGGAAATATTTCAAGTAGTTTCCCAAAGGCATGGAAGAGCATCCTGCAAACAGAAAACCTGACAGTGATGTTCCTGAAATCACCGTTCAGAACAGAACATCTACCTAGGAGAAAAGGCTGAAAGTGACCAAGTCATCACCACACATCTGTACCTTTCTTGATTTACTCAGTGAAGAAACAGGCTTTAGTATTTGATTCTTATCCTCTTTGTGGTTAGTTCAAGCTGAACTCTTCTGCCTCAAGTGTGCATTTTGCTGCAGAGGATCTTGTTTCGATCAGGTCACGAAATGTGCCACTTCAAAATCCAATCTGAAGAGCAGGCACTATCAGCATAGCAAAGTAGTTGAACCTAAGGCTACTTTCAAAGAAAACAACATGACCTCGCATGTCCAAGTATGCTAAAAGTTCATGCCTTCTACTAACAGAACACGGCACAAAATTCTCTAAAAGTTATTCACTGAACATAGCAGCAACCCGCTGCTCAAAGTTGCAGTCACAAAGTTGGAAATAAGCTTAGCCGTTTTATGACAAACATCATCTTCTCTCAAGAGAATTTAGATGAAGCTTTTTATATGGTGAAGCAGTTACAAGTCAAAGTTTCTCTTGTCTGTTTTTCTCTTCTTGTTAGTAAAGAGTTACTTTTAGGCACATCAAAACAAAAGTTATTTTGAAATTATGCTATTTCTCTCTGGATCCTGTCACTTAACAAGCAGTAGCAGATCAGGCTATATTGAAAATCAGTTCCGATTTCACTCAGGTTTTAAAGCTTTGAAAACGCCTAACCCAGATTTGCTGTTTCTAATCAAAACACAAAAAATCCCCCTGGCTTAGGTTCCTGTAAATAAACATTTACATGTTGCTACAAAATACAAACTAAAAATGAAGAAATACCCTGTCTTGCTGGCAGGTATTACTCGTATGCTACACAGTGCTATTCACATCAGCACTCTCTGATCTCACCACCAATTCAAAATTCTATGCAAGAAGAAAAAAATCCTTCTGTCCTCTTTCCAAAAGTTGAAACCACTGAACATAATCATGTATTGTAGACACATGGTTTATATTTGAATCGCAAGAGAAGACGTGGAGTAGAAACAGGTCCAGCTGCTAAGAGATGCACCAGGAACAGCGCTGGGCACCGGAGCAGCAGCCACGGACCATTCCCAGGGAAGTGTCACAAAAAGAGTCAAACAGCTAAAATCCAGAGCAGGGAGCCGAGCGCTCTGAGCACGCTCAGGAAGGTCCTTCCTGCCCTGCAACTTCTTATTTCACAGGCACGCCCCGCGATTTGTTATTTCATAGCATATTTTTGATTGTCTGTGTTGGCCAAGCTGAAAGCACACAAAGATGGCACGAATCCAGAGAATACTGAAAGGACTTCAGAATTACCTTAAAGTGGAGACAGCGGTGACAATTTAAAGAAATCTGAGGAATTAAGAGTTTTAAAAAGCGACTATCAAGGCTTAGAAAAACATAGGACAGATGCTGACAGGGGGATGGATCTTTGTGTTAATTTCAAAACAGTAGCAATAACCTTTTATTACAAACCTTTTATTACACATCTGGTAAAAAAGTAGAAAACGGGTCAAAACAAGGGTAGAAAAGAGAACAAAAAGAGAAGGATCAGGTCAAATAATGCCTGTAATATTAAAATTGATGCATTACATTCCATACCGTATTTGCAGATAATAATTAACATCTTTTCTTCACAAAAGAAGATGGATGCCTTTTTTTCATGTTACCTGATTATACGATGGACATTTTTTTTCCTCCGAAGTGATTTTTTTTATTCAAAGATATCTAGGAAATACATGTGGGATAACAATTTCTTGTTTGAGTGGGTTATTTGAACATTGCTGGCACTCTAAATACCTAGTCCAGTGAATATGGAAAAAACAAAGAAGGTATTCTGTTTCCATTTCAACCATGGTTCTGTTTTTTTCTGGATTTTTTTCCCCACAAAATAAAACTGATATTTCTTAAATAAAATCATTTTGAACTACCACATTTGATTTTTTTTTTTTTTAAAGAAATACCTGAACTTTATAGATCCCTTTTGTTTCATTTTCTTTAGAGGAAATTTCAGCAAAACCAACATTAATTATGAAACATGAGGCATCATCAACTACATTTTCTGCCAAAAAGGTTTTGGGTGAAAATTCTTCCCTACTCCAGAAGAGATTACATAGCTCGGTAGAACCCAGCACGCATGTACATCTTAACTGGCACCTAAACGCATTGCCCTAATACAAGAACTCACCGAAGCGCTAGGAAAGCATCCAATGGGATAGAAATTAAGTTCTTTAATTTTCTTATTTAGAAAATTAATTGTTGTGACAAAAGATGTGTCAGTCTAATTCTACATTCCCTGTAAATAAGAAAGCCAAAGCTGTCATCAAGTTCCCAGGTTAACTCGAGTGCCTTGTCTCTCCTGATTCTCCCCTGCTGCATCATATACTTTGCACGATAAACCAAAACGACTTGTTAATTTTCTTTAAATAACAGGATGATATGATATCATCAAAAGCAATGCTGTAATTTGTATTTTGGTGCTTCTAAACTACTTTTTCATTTAAAGGAACAGTAACTTCATCTCAGTTAATTTTTTTTTCCAGATTTCGTAGTAGTACAGTTCTCTCCTTGGAACTGAACTGTCTCAAGTTTTGTTCCTTTATCTTCCCTGTATCTTCTCCACTGTAGTTGTACTTAGGACATGAACTCAGATTTTGATTAAAAGTTACACAGTAGGCATTCAGTTTTCATTTTACAACTAAGGTAACTTAGACAAGACAGTTTATGTTTTTATTGAGGTTAATCATGTAATTTCTGAAATAGAAAAAAGCAAGACTATAAATCAAAGTGGAAATACAAAGCTTATGCCAGCTCTCTATAAAGGCAATCAGTAAAGTTGCAATCCCTCACCCTGACTTTGCAAACCTTTGAACATTTAAACACATTCTCGCCTCTCCGAGATCAGCCTCCATTAGCATGCCGGAATTCAGCCAGGCAACGAATAAAAAGAAAATGCATTTGAGCAGATAAGAGCAAAACCAACCATTGAATGATAGTCTGTGTCCTAGAAAAAGGAAAGCGAGCAGTAAATGTAAAGCCCCTAACTTTAAAAAAAAAAACAAAACCACACACACACACACAAAAAAACCCCAAACAAACCCACACACACCAAACACACACACACACATATTCCTCCTTCCCTTTTAGCTTTTAAGACCCCATGTGCCAAGCCCTACTTCAGATTCTTAACATCTTTCACTGTTAGGAAACCTAACACAATGGGAGAGTAATGACTTAGAAAAATAATTTTACTGTTACAAAGAACATTCCTGAACTGAACATGTTTTCCCTCCACGCCATGAAATCCCTCAAGTTACTATTCATTATCTGCCTCTTCTGAAAGAACAAGGCTCTATTCCTCAAGTGGAAGATGTTCATCATCGATTACTGGTCTGAAAGTACTGCCGAGAACACCTCATGCTGCTGAGCTCTGAGGGCAGGTGCAATCCACCCAGAGAACATCCCCAAGGTCCCCACCAGCCCACCGAAGGCACTCGGCGTGTGGCTGCTGGGGGAGGCGGCGCGGGGGCAGGACACCGGGACGGACACACGTCTGAAAATTGACACAACCCATTACACTGATCAATTTCTATTTCATTTGCAGAATGCAAACGTGAGCTTTTCATCATTTCAAGCATGTTCATCTTCTCACTTTGTAGTGTTTAACTTGCATAATTAACCAGCTTCCACTATGCGAAAGAACTACACAAAATACTTTGAAAGAGGGATAACGAGAAAAAAGCTGGATACACAGTTTTCAAGACTTCAAAGCAATAGTGTTTTCTTACAGACACACAGCAGGGATTGCTCGAGGTAAGATATCTTTACTTGTGCAACAGAGACTCATCCTAAATATTAATAAAATGGCGGCCTCGCAAAATAAAAATATTTTGTTTTAGTCTAAAAAGTAATTACAGCCAACAAGAGAAGTGTTAGAACTAACACGTTGAGCTTTAAAGGTGAAACTCCTTTAAGGTGAGCCTGTTACGAAAAAAATCAGTGACCTGAAGAAAAACATATGACAAGAGCTAGAATTCTTTTCTGCAATCAGTAGTAAAGTTAAAAGTTTTAAGAATGATCTCGGTCACTTTGTACTTTATATAGGACACATGTAACAGCACTACAAGGTTTTAAATGCCTTTTCACCAAATCCTCAAGAAATGCAGCTGATGGCAACAACCACTGATGGCACAGAACAGCCTATCATTATTTTATAGTACTTTAAAGCCAGTAAAATGTGTATGTTAAATGGGATCACAGCTCTTAGAAACTCATGGCGTGCTGGAATTTTGCAGTCTTCTTCTACATATATTCTACATAAACATAAGGCGGAAAAAAAAAAGCCAAAAACCTTTCAAAGTTTTTTCTGAACAAAGGAATAACTGCCTGCACATAACACTAACCAGCTCTCTCAGCATTAGTACAACGGTGACTAAAAATATGTCATTATTGTTAATGAAGCATCTTAATAAAGCCTCACGTGACACTAGAAGCTGTGCACTAGTATTTACCGGATGGCTCATCTCTTAGCAGATAATCAAAAGACCCAAAAGCCTTTCTATTTCTGCTAGGTATCAACTGAAGTATAAAGTATCACTATTCATATCTCTGTCAAGAAAATACCCAGTTTCTCTTACGACGTGGTATTATTGCACCCTCCAATGTTCTAAGACATGATGAATGCACAATTCTTCATAGGAAAAAACCAAACCACACAAACACACAGTAATAAAACTCATTCAAGAACCTGCTAGCATATGAAATATGGCAAGACTACCACAAGAACTGGCTCCTAGCAAATTCAGTCTGGAAATTAAACTAAGCCCAAGCTACAAGCAGAATAAGGTAACAGAAATCTCTTCCATCAAAAGTAGTGGCCAAAGAAACCTGGAATGAAGTATTAAATAGTGAACGACCATTTTGCAGCTGTATTTCTTACAACAAACTAGTTGGTTGTTCATTTCTGTTATGTGCACATTGATTAACTGTCTATCACTTAGGTGATTATATTATTATTATAGTCTATCTCAAGCTGTCAAAAAACCTCTGATTTTCCTTCCAGTGAGGTAGGACAGTACATTAAAGTAAATCAGATTACCTTGAAGCAAGTGTGAATTTTTTACTGAGTTATTTAATAATTGATCTTAAATATCCCAGCTGGGGAAAAGAAATTCTTATTTCCTGTCATTTTTTCCACTTGCCTGAAACTTCAGCACGGCAATTTTGTGTCAAACAATCAAGTTCTAAACCCTTAATGCAAGCCTGCAGGCAAATTCTTGCACCCCGCACAACTTCAGTACATTGCATATTAATGGCAGTAACTGCATTTCTGTGTATTTCTACAAAAGCCCATAGAAGACAAGACTGTTTTCCATCTCATTGCAAGATCAAGCCTGAGACAATGAGATGATATAATCCTGTTCCTTCCCCCCGCTTTTTCCTACTCAACATATTGCCTATTATTTCCCTCCATGAGGTATAAGGGAGACCAAAAATGAATTTTCCCCCCCACATAAAGTACCTTCAATTTAAAGTTGTACTATAATATCAAATCAGAATTTAATCTTTGCTCAACGTAGGCAACACTAGCCAACGTTCACCCTTTTTATAACAACACTTTTTTCACTAAAAGCTTGAAACATCTGCATAACCAGTGAAAACAATGAACTTCCCTGATAGACTTCAGAAAGTGTGACAACTCAAAATTCACACCTGAAATACCTTCAGGTTTTCCATATAAACATGACTTACTGATGTGAATCATTGCCACAAGCCCCAAAGAGGGCCACGCTTCAGCTAAACGACTGAGTCTCTGCTGGGACCCAAGCAAACAATGTTAATTCCCGATAACACACCAGTGTCACCCACCCAAAGCCCACACTGGAGATCCAGCACAGCGCACCACAGCGGCACCTTTGGCGAGACATGACGTGCAATTTAACACTAAACCAGCCCATAATAAAATACTTAAATTCATTTGCTATGTAAAAACCATTTGCATTTGGATCAACATTATAAAAAAAAATATTTCATTTCCACAAAGGAAAAAAGTATCCTAAAGTGAACTCTCCTAAAGATTTCTATCTAAACAATCAGACACAAAGCGCTTGAACAGCTTCAGCAGGCTCCTAAGTAAGAAGAAAGAGTAAAGTTTTTTTTAAGAACAAGATGATAACAGTAAGTTTGAGGCACAGGAGCCCAGCTTCATTCTTTCAGCTCCCAGAGAGCAGGTAGCCAGTCCTGGAAACACACACCAGACAGAGAATTTGGTTCTGAAATCACTTCAAATAGTCACCTAGAGAAGAAGGAAGAGCTCTCAAAGCTGGGCTCCCAGCCTTTGGGAAACCGTAGCAGGGATTATCTAAAAAATCAAACCGGCAGGACATTTGCATATTTTAGCATTGTAGTTTCAGGCATTAAAATAGCTTTGCAAATATAAGAAGTGTGAAGTTCTTACACATAAAGCTGTTAGTTCTTTCTGTAGACTTTGCAAAAGTTTTTCCATAAAAGCTTCTCATGACCTACAAAATTACTTTAAACTTCATGAAATCTACTCAGAAGACATCTAGAAAAGAGAAGAGGAACAGCTATCCTTAGCGGTACTGAGGCATGCACTTCTGCCCACATGTCCTGTGTTCCCTTGTGCTCAGCATCCTGCGAACATGCACAGAGCAAGGTTCTGTAACAAACTTTCTCCAAAACCTTGTCTGGTTTTGGCCCAGTCCCTCTCATTTTTTTTCCCCCTATACTGTCACTGAAGATACTTTTAGCACAAGACTCTAGAAGGCACACACTTCTAACCAGGTAGAACACAGCAGTTCACAAGAAGTCAGAGAAAGCAAAGCAATCCTAAATAAGAACTCCGTAACAGCGCTTCGATAAATCTCATTCTTTTACCGGAAATGTGCAAGGCTCCATCTGTGATAATATAACAAGATTGCTTCTTTGCCTTTTCTAACTTTAAACACATCCCTGAAAACAAAAGAAAATCTGCCAATGTTACGCTTTTACCCTAGGTCAGTCATCTAACTTTCAGAGCTGGGAGAACAAAACAAAAAGAACAAACAAAAAACCCCCCACAACACCACACACACCCCACATGTTACTCTCTCTCAATTCTAAATTAAGCAACAAAATGCCAAATCATAACACCCTCTCATTGTTGAATTTAGTTACACCTTCACTCAATGTCAACAAATTTGTCAGTATTTTCTTATTTCTTTACATTGTAAATGTAGCAGGAAGCCAAGTCACAGTGTAATGATGTGAATTACCTCCTTCCCCTTGAGAAACTCTAACACACCACTCCCCCTTCTTGGTTCTGTAAGTAGACAGCAGTGGCAGTTTGTTAGTAAATAATTAAAACCAAGCAGGTTCATCCTAGATTCCATCAAGTTCACTCCAATTATTGGCTTTACACTGAGTGTACGTCTTTGCTGAAATGATCAAAAGTGAAAATCCTATTCAAGCAGCAAGGTTCACTCTGCACTCAGAAGCATAAAAGCCACTTATATCTCACTTAAATCCTACCTCTTAGAACCAAGTTCTGTTTTGTTGTTTCTCCTGACTCTCGCATGCAGTACTTCAACGCATCTGTCGCTACCAACACCTACAAGTATGAAACAGCATGAACTGTAAAAAAAATACTCTAATTCTGCAACAACCTACTATGTGAAGAAAACCATGCAATATGCATACTACTAAGAACCTGGTACACATCTTTAAAGGAACACCTGAATGCCTGTAAAAGTTGACTTCTCTCTCAAAACTGGAAGAGGGAATATCTCATGATTTACACAGACTAATATGTTCAAGATAAAAGCAAACAAAATTTTTCATCTCTCTAAATATTGGTTAAAATAATTCAAATATCAAAAATATATATTTTTTAGAATAAACCACTGCATTTCACATACTCTTGTGCCTTTCTCTCTCAGATTAATCTCTCCCATGTATCCCTTTCAAGCACTCTGCTACAGAAGTAGATATTGAAAAAAAACTTCTGGTCTTTACGGTGCCTTGTAAGACATGTCACACTTAACTCCAGTGCTTTAATTCGTTTGACAAATTGCGAAAATTCCAGGGGGGAAAAAAAAAAGCCAGTCTGAGTTGCAAAAAAATTCAACAGCTGGTCTAAGCACAAGGCACTAAAAGGCCTCCATCACAATCTAAAAATAGAAGCACTTGAATATAATTACTGCATATGTTCTCAAGGGGAAATATAGTTAACATGCCATTAGTTACAACCCACTGAGTCAGAGAGGAAAATCTGAATGCTGGTATAGACCTGTCTCTGTCAGTGAGGCTAACCTATCTCAATTTTACACTGTAAAGTTATCTTTAAACAGCAAAAGCAAGGAAGGGATTTTTTCCATTTTTGAAAATACTATTATATCAGGCCTATTTTGAGCACAGAATCTAGAATAACAGAGCATTACAGAAAAATAAAGCAACCATCCATCAATCTGATTAAATCCTGCTAGTCTTTATCGAAGCTATTTTTAAAATTCAGTTTGCAGATCTTACTTGTAACTGCAAAATAGAGCAGTATGCTAGACTGTGAACAGATACTAACTCAGAGGGCAGACAGGGCAGAATATTCCTTGTTTTTTGCACATCTGCTGGTCTTAAAGTAAGGAAATTTTGTGCATCAGATAGATGTGAAGCACACACACATTTGTCTGAGTGGGAAGAAGAGGGAAGAAAAAAAAAAGAGATAAAATAAGCAGATACAAACATAGAATTGTGTGTAAAGAAGAACCTGCATCACTCACCTTTTCTACTGGAACAACTGCCTCATAACAGAATGTGGATTGAGCCCAAGGTAGAGCTGGTCAAAATTTCTTTTTCTTAGATAGGTATTCTTTCCCTCTAAATCAATATTTTCTAGCAGTATAATACTGAAAGTATTCAAATGAAGATCATTAGCCTGAGTGATTTATGAAATCTTAAACTTTTTTTTTTTTACATTTCAATTATTAAGGAACCAAAAGCTTCTGAATGTTCTGTCTTCTATGGCAAAGACAGCTTCAAGGAACATGAAAGAAGACAAACTAGAAAAAAGCTTAAGCTCCTCTCAGAACACCAGTTTCAGAGCCATTACTCAGCAGTACTCGCTTACATCTCATCTTCTCTATAACTCTAGCACACACTAGTTCACCTTGCAGGAAGTCTGAAGGCAGAATCAGTAAAAAAAAAAAAAAAAAAACACACACGCAACTTCTTTGCTAGAGTTTCTATCAAAATTGCTCCATATCAGTAAATCACTTAACACCTGTCATAACATAAATATTGAAATATGCTTAAAACATAAAAGTTCTGACATATAAAAGCATAAATAACATTGCATTTTACAGTGTAGACCTCCATTTGGTAAGATGGGGATCTCTCATCTCTGCACTTCACTACAGACTTGCAACACACGGGCCAACGTTCCACTAAAAAAAAGCTTAAAATCTCAGCAAAATATTGCATCTCTGAAGATCTCAGGAAGCTTAAAATTTGCTAGTTTAGCATTTAGAAAGAGTTCCCTGCATCATCTCCCTACATCCTCAAATATTAGATACGTTTTTCCCGCAGCAATTTATAAACGATGTTTTACAGAATCAGAAAACCTCAAACATACCATGCAACCTCAAAAGCCAACAGCAGGACAGATGTTACAACCAGACGGGTACACTTCTAACCTAGCAATACTATGTGTCAGATGAGAAAATTTACCAATTTTGCCCAAAACAGAATTAGTACCAGGGAAGATTTTTAACTCTGAAGTCATAAAGGAGAGAACTTAGATAATATATAAAAGCACCATCTACATAATATCAATAAAGGCAGCCTCATGACACAGCATGGCACCCACAAGATCTTCAGAACGGTAGTCTCATACCTGTCACAGTACAGAAATCTGATTAGCGTAACATACACTGTGCAGTAGCATCTAGATGTCTTAGATGTCAGACACTGTATGTACACACACAAGACAGAACTCCTACCCCCCCAAAAAAATTAAAAATTAAACCACCCACCACAGAACACCAAACAAACAATAAAAAAGCCCAATACAAACCAACCTCTAACTATTCCAGAGCATATAAACCCAAAATTCTACTGAATTTTAGTGAGCTTGAAACACACAGAGATGTGACAGCGCATCCTTATACATCTTCAAGAGGTGAGGCTGGTTATGCAAGAGACCTCACACGGACGGAACAACATGAGAACATTCTTCCTAAGACTAACCATGGAAATTAAATGTGTCTGAACCAAGAGGAAAAAAACATTAAGCCAAATACATTTGATCCGTTTTTAATTATCCTAAAAGTCAGCTAGTAGAACACAAAAATTGGATACACCTCTTGCAAAGAAAGCTGTAAGATCCTCAAGATAAAAAAAGCTTAAAGCAGATGGGATACAGTCAAAACAAAAATAAACCTATTAATCCCAATGGATATGCTCTTCTAACTGTTAATACATAAGTTCCATTCACCAGGTGAAGTGTTGAAAAGACTGATCTGAAGAAACTTGAGGTTTTTAAATAGATAGACTGTTTCACTTATGTTTCATCTATTGAGTTGCAAAAAGCAGAAATGCTACACAAATGTTACGCTTACATCCACCTGAAGCTATTAAACAAGGAGGACCTCACAGATCTCACAGCAGAAGCAATAAAAGTGACACACAAGGCCTGATTTAGTGTTGTGCACCTTCTCCCTTCAATGTTGGGTTGGAAATACCAAGTTTAAGTGTCCCAAATAATACTCAGATTCCAATTGAGGAGAAAGTCTATTCCACAGAAACCAGCAATATGTGCATGTATGTATTTTAAAACAGAAAACCCAAAAAAACCACCCCACAAGTAATATATATGTAGAACTCCATCTGCCCCCACCACTGTTCCATCCCCTTGTTCGCCCTTCGGTGTGGGTTGTTGTGGGCTTTTTTAATCTTTATCTGAGGCCCATACACACAGCAAGTATAAGCCTAACAGACTATAGTCTCAATTTCAGAAAGAAGTGTTGGAGAGTGATTTAATTACTGTGACGATGTTTGGTCCCACGAGGGTGACCCCAAGGTACACAAGGAATTTGCACTGTCAACACAGATATGGAATTTCATCAACTCTCATCAGTTAAGATTTCACCTTTGACTTAAATTTTCTTCTACCCTGCTATCATTACCAAACATTTTGTTCTACAGGGGGTCTAAACTATTCATGCAGACTTAATTTATAGCAATTTAAACTGTGTCAGAAAGTTAATAACTTACAAATAATGCATGTGTCTCTTACTGCATTTAATCAGTGCCCATTAACCTGCCCGTTATTTTTACCTTTTTGTTATTCATGTGTTCTAATCCGAAACTACATTTACATTGAGTGGAAACAAACTTACCCAACTCAGACCTCAAAACAGACACCTAACCTGTCCTCTCTAAAAGTGAGGAAATTCCACTCTTCGTTTTTGGAAGTCCAAATCAATACTTCCACCAAAGATAAGAAAACAATAGAAGGAGATCTAAGCTCTTTCACATGCATCGGTAGTCTTTGAGAATCTCATTGTCCTCCTTTACCACTGTAAATGAAGAAAAACCTCAGTGGAAGAGTTTTACCTTAGTATAACAGTGGCCCTACTATAGCATGAAACCAGTGCAAGTGAAAAAAGGTTCATGCTGTAACTTTCACGTACTTACAAATACTTTTGTTTGAACAAGGAATACATTAGGGAAAAAAAAAGTTTTGGCTACTTGGCTGTAGAATGAAGTCACACAAACATTTAAAAATGCAGCCTGCTGTACCAGCAGATGACACGTTCATTTCTAGTGCACTGACAGGTGGGAGGAAAAGTACAACTTCCAAAACACATGAGATGAGGACAAAAAATTTTTCAAACCAGAGAGGCAGTGAGTTGAAGCCATATGAGGCAGTGATGTTCTAGTTTATTATAACAATTCGAGCCCCATGGAACAGAATAATCTTCTAGTGTCAAGGCTGTTGAGCTCTCTGATGTTTTTGTGCGTAACCTTAAAAGTTTTGCACCTAAGTAAAGAGATCATAAGTGTTTAATCGTGTTCAATGTGGATTTTGCCCACTTTCAGTTGATATTTCTCTAGTACGTATATTAAACACATTATCTGAAATCACAGCAATCTCTCATTCACACCAGACAATAGGTGATACAAGCCCAACCATTATACGAGCAATTTTATAGCCTATGTTATACACTGCAAATGTTTTTGGCTTTACAAGCACACACTGAACATGTTATCAGAAGTTAATGACAAAGCAATGATCAGAAGATTTTTCCGATTTGATTGAGCTGCATGTCTGTTTGTAATCTACATTTTTAAAATACTGAAGAGATCTTTGCCTAGAAGTCTGTGCTAGCCATTTACAAATACTAATAAAGGAAACAAAACAACCTAAAGTGAAACCATTAACAGGCTGATTTTATTATTTTATTGAAATTATTGTATTTTTCTTAATCAATTATAAAAATTCCCACATAGATCTAATGATTACAGATATTTGTAGATGGACTTTGATTCCACTTACCAAAAAACCACTCAAGCGTAATTGTTTCAGCTAACTCAGGTTTTGAAGTAAAGAGCACTGCAAAAATAAAGCTAAGTAATAACATAAGTAATGGCCAAAAAGAGATAAGAAAAATCTCACTAAATGTATTTTAACAGTGAAGTAAAACAGAGCATTTCAGGGCACAGTTGTATTTTCATGGAGTTTCTTGCAGCCCTCGATGCCAGCAGCAGCAGATCAACCTAGTTTCTGCGGGCACAAGACTAGAATCTATTGCTGAGAGCAGCTGTCAGAGCCACCTGCCTGTCGTTGGCTCCCATCAAGTCTCAGAAGTCAGCCCAAGGGTGATTTCAGGATCCTGCCCTGTCTGTTTTAATTTATGTTTGTAAAGGAACAGCACAAAACAAAAAGTGACCAATATAAACTGGGATGTTTGGAAGCTGCTAACCATGTCTGTCTAGAAGCTTTGACTATAGAAAGCTGGTATAATTTGTGCTCATCATATTTTCCCAGCATATACAATAATGTCAGTGCAAACTTTGTTTTCACTTGTATGCCTAAAATGGCCTTCCCCACCGTACTTACAGCATGTTTGGATTAGCCAGTGGGCAAGCTGCTACAGCCAAGATTAAACGGCAAGCAAAGCCAATTGCAAGGAAAAAAAAAAAAGACACAGACTTCCAGCTACCAGCACGCTAACTTCAAAAATTTCAAATCAGCACTGTAAAATTCAGATGCTTAACCAGGCTCTTCCAGATATCCTCAAATTTACATCTGGAACAATAATTAGGCTGACTTTTTTGAACATGATCTATTCCAGCTCACTGTTCTCCACCTCTCTGTTCACTAAACCAGAGAGAAAACCCACGGGATCTAGCTGTGGACTCTACGGACACCATCCAAACAACAGGAGAAACGCAAGTTGCTGCCAAATGTTTCCTTTACAACACTTATGCATGTAAAGATACATTCGTTCAAAAGACTCCAAAGACTTTTTTGTTACTACTGGCTTGCCCATGGACAAAGCAATAAGGTAGTCACCAGGTTGACCTGATGTGTCCCGCAAAACCTCAGCAGATATGACCTGTTTCTGGGAGCACACCTTTGGGCATTCCGGACACACACAAGTTCATTTTCCATTTTCTGAATCAAGACTTTATGAAACCTGAGCAAAGCAAATTTTGACAGGTTCAGAAACATCGGCTGAATAATAACATAACATTCTGATCAGAAGAACTCAAATATTCAAAGGTAGCGAGATGAACAAATAAGCTATCCTCTAGTTTGCTTGAAGTTTCCCAGATACAGTGGAAAAAATAACAAGGATAAGAAGTTTGTAAGTACAAGTAAGTATTAGAACAACTCCGAAAGTAACTTTAGAAAATACTTTAATTAGTTGCTTTTTAAAACCCACATGACGGAAGACATGAAGACTCTTAATGGATACTTCTGAGCTAGAGCTAGCTTGAGCTAGAACACACTCCAGAACCTTTAAGTGACTTGGAACCTGATCTAGAACACACTCTACCCCCTCAAGTTGTGCCAGGGGAGGTTCAGGTTCAACATTAGGAAAAAACTCTTCCCAGAAAGGGTTGTCAGGCATTGGAACAGGCTGCCCAGGACAGTGCTGGAGTCACCATCCCTGGAGGGGTTTAAAAGGCGTTTAGACGAGGTTCTTAAGGACACGGTTTAGTGTTAGAGTTAGGTTAGGTTATGGTTGGACTCTATGATCCTGAGGGTCTCTTCCAACCAAAATGATTCTATGATTTGTAACATGAATGCAAAATACTATCCAATATTTATCTGCTGGTATTACGCACATCAATAAAATCTGCTTTTTTCAAAAAAAGTCTGCAATTAAAAAAAAAATCACAACTTTGTATTTTTCTTTCTTATTAAATGATTATTCATTTAGGCACAGAAAAATATTGTTATTAAAAATACTGAACGCTGTCTTGGGTGAATAACTCATCTATTAGCCTGGGATCAATGTAAATTAATCCACTCGGCACCATGAAAAGGCTGCTTCTGCTCCTGATATTGCATCAGAGTAGAAAAAGGTCTGATAAAGAATGGATGAATAGGCAGAACAAATAATTTGTCATACAACTTCCTTTTAGCAGAAGAGTAATTAATTTAGATAAATTATATCAAGTGTCCTGCGGTTTATATGAGAATTTTATTAAAGTAATGATGCCTTGATTAAGCTCCCCTCTAACATGGATTATCTGCAGGAGGAAATTAGCACTTTCATTCCCCTTTTCTCTTCAACATCCCCTAACAACTCCTGGCTATCATCAGCTCATAATCATTGACTAAAAAAAATAAGAAAATATATCTGCTCCAACTCCAAGCCTATGTAGAATCCACATCATTACTATTTACATGGAATCACACAGCAGGGTACTGCATTGTCATCTCTAAGATTCCTGCCTAAAGAGTTAAGAAATTAAGACCCTTAATAATGTCCATAGTCACACAAGCATCCTATTCATAATGGTTGGTTTGGATATCACAACTTTCCTGCTTTGAATGCTTATACAAAATTTAACTATTGCTGAATCAAGGCCTAAATCCTCTTTCTGGAACTATACCTGTAGAGCATATGGACATATAATTACGACAGCCCATTTATTTTCTGATTATTTCTCCATTTGATTTCTATGGTTAATTCTCTTAGTATGCAAACAGAAACCATGAGCTCGGCCAGTCTCTCTCTGCTTGCCATGAAGGTATTTCCACAGCCAAATTACAAATATCTAAAGCTTTATGAAACTACAGTGAAAAACATCTCACTCATTTAATGCAAATCTAGTCAGAAGGTACTTCGTGGCAATTTCAGTTACCTGCCTTCCCCACATACTACTTGTTAGAGACAATGAGATTAAATTTCCATTACCATTAAACAAAAATGTTCCCTGTAATTTTTTTTCATGACAAACCCCACTTTTTATTTTTGTTGTGGCAATGCACTAGTACTGGAGTAGTACTAGTACTGCTGAAAATCACTGTTATGACACAGCTCTATTCCCTCATGCAACAAGAAGCAGAGAAATACCACGTTCCCCTCAGGCCAGTCTCAGACTAGGATTTCACATAATCTAAGTGCCTGTATTATTCAGGGTTCATAATCAGATTAACAGCCCTGAAATTGATAACTTGATATATCAACTACCATGACATTCTTCCTATTAAGGTCATAAAGGGATGCAATGTCTTCAAACGTCTGTCTTGCCTATTTACAGAGTTAATACAGTTTATCTTTGCAGGTTGTCCTGGAATGCATCCTAGAGGTCAGCTGTCAGAGGTGAAGAATTTCTCAGAGTACTCTGCTAAATTGCCAAGGAAAAAAAAAAAAAGATATATACACACACACACACCAGTTTCTTACACAGATCATTTATAGTACAACTTGTCTCTGACACCTTATCAGCAATGTTGTCAGTGATAAATGTTTAAAGATTTTTTTTTTTTAATAATTTAAGCTATTGCTTCATCTGCCATCACATTCTAAGAATAGAGGTTTTGGGAAAAATTGCTATTAAATATTGAAGACTGAGGAGACACATATTAGTTAATACACTTGCTGTCTTCTCCAGAGATTGCCAGTGACTGACTAGACTGGTCCTATGCTGATGCAGAATTTGACACTACTCTTCTTTTATGCATAAACAATTATTGGAGCCTGAAATCACTATACTCAGCCTCTACTAATTAAGGTCAAAAATAAAACTTTAACTTCGGCATGACAAGTTCCTTCAGCCATTTATACCTTTCTTGAGGAAAGAAACTGTCTAACATTTTCAAGCTAAGAGTAACTTCATTGATCATTAGTTTTCAGCCCACATAGTCAAGCAGACATTACATCATCCAGTTGTTCCAAATAAAATCCCCCCTGCTCTGCACTGCTCCCCTGGAGGAGCAACACCTCCCCTTGGGAAGCACACGCACCGGGTATATCCAGTTCCTGAGGTGGGACAGACTGGGAACAGCTTGAGCCGAGGAGGAGACTGAGGCAGCCCCAGGAGACACAGGAGCCTGTTCCTGCTCCTCCAGCTTCGGTTGCAGATTGTTCCCCATAACCTGGCAGAGCACAACAGCTGCATTTTGAGACCCACAAGAATTGAGAGCAACCACTAACCAAAGGTGTGTGGATACAACCTGGTCAAAGCAGATCTTTTAGATCTATCTACACAAGCCAAATCCATCTAATAGGTCTTTTGACTTTTGCATGTCAGTGCTAGATATTTAAGTGTCCCGGTACAACAGGCTTTTGTCAAACTTAGTGCTGTTATGCAATGTGACATCGCCAGAGCAGCAGTAACAACACAGGCTTACCTGGTTAACAGCAAATGATGAAGCACAAAAATAATCTTATCTTGGTCCCACTGTACCGCCACCCTGCTGCTCAAGAATTAGTAATAAAAAGTAGATCACTGTGCCCTAGGTCTGTTCCAGGAACAAATGCTGGGCTTCTAAACAATAACATTGAACCAAGTTGGACTACTGGAAACCCTATTTCAAGTGTACATTCCTGTTAATCTGAACTTACACGGAAACAGGAGACTTCAAGGATGAAAAAGTCACCAAAAACTCAGCATTTCTCTACCACCTACAAATATATAAATTGAAAAAAAAAAAAGCAACAAAAAAACCCAAAACAAAACCACAAGCTTGTTGGCCTTCAGTTATCTTCCCATCATTGTGTTCTTGAAAATGATTATAAAATGCATTATAGGACAATCACCCTGTAATTCTCTCTCCAAATTCACATAGATCCTTCAGCAAATACCAGGCTGTAACCTTTCAAAAAGGTAAGACCGAATTCATAAAATTTCTACTCTAAAAAAAGGAGATGGTGTTAAATAAGCCAGGCACAAGTATAGCTCCAGTAGGTCATTCCACAGACAAATAACAACCTTCTCTCAGCTGCCACAAAAATAAGTACAAACAAACTCAAAGTTTATTCTCTTTGTTTCAGTAGTCAGTGATTAACTTTTCATTGCCTGCTTTTAGACAACTGGAAAACCACACATATTCAAGTCTTCAGGTAATCAGGCCCAAACCTGATGCAGCCCTAGTGATTTTAAATAGATGCTCCCTATTGACAACAGAGAATCACTGAACCATGTTTTGCTTCACAACTTTATATTAGACTTTTTCTTATAATAAGTTTTATGAGTTTCTCTGTCAGTACAGCTGTGCCAAGATTCTTTAACCAGAACCTGCAGCATTCCTGCTTCCTTCCACCAACGACCTCCAGGGAACGGAGCAGCTATTTGCTCAATCATGTCAAAGAGCACAGCGTCAGAGGACTGCTGAGACTTGCATTGCTACCCATTGTCAAATCCTTCTGACAATTTCTGAAGACCTGATAACTCATGAAGCAACACTATTAAGGAAAATATCAAACACTATATCCTATACGTTAGCAGGAGAAGGAAAAGCCTAATTAGGGGGAATAACCTAGAAGATAAATCATTAGCTTTCAAACTTATTACAAAATTAACAGATCTAATGTTAATTAAAAATAGTCTAATCTACATTGCTTTGAACATGAAAAAGATGTTGATAATTTTCAGCAATTAGCAATGCTTTTCACTTTTGCTGTCTTTTGCCACTGCTTCCCAAAAGATTTCATTTTATTTCCCCCAAAATACCCTTCTTTGGGTCAGATATTTCATGGATTTTTTTTTTTTGTTGGCTGTATGCAATAGGCATGTTTAAGAAAGACGACACCAGGGAGATAATACTCTAGTAGTGTATTTGCTTTATTTCTCTTGACTGAAACACCAACAATTTGAACCTTCTAATAATCTGCTGTTAAAGACACTATTTTTGACAAATTCTATAACAAAATAGGAGTACGGTTTATCTACAGTGACTTCCCAGATCATCCACCCCACATGCATTTCTGTTCATACAAGACTTCAGGGTGGCTTCCAGCACCTTACAATAAACATGAGGCATCTGAAAACAGATGCAACAGAAGCTCTGCTGGGGGGTGCTAAAGGAAGGATGTCCCTGACCTTGGCGATCACAGATAGCTGATCTCCTTTAGGCGAGCTCATGAAACGGCCTCCTCCCATGCCACAGAGAAAGACAAAAAGCAACCACAACTATATCAAAATGGAAAAGCAATGGAGTTTTTTTAACCTCAGCATATACTTTGGCGTGAACTTACAACTTGAGCCCAGAAACTTGCCCACAGTCACAGAGAGCACATGATGTAAAAGTTCTTTAAGTCCTATAAATAGCCTTGCTGCAAGCCTAACCTTCTTTCCTTCCGTCTCCTATTTTGCCCTCCTTTTAGTCACTGAGACATGATCTGAACTTCAATTGAAACTCTATCATTTTCTTGCCTTAAGTATTTTAAAGCTTGCAGCTGAGGCTGCATTCAGATGGTTGTACCTCACTTAAAACGTTAGTAGTACATGTGGCAAAGATCTGGATATGAGAAGAAGAGGAACAGAATGAGGTCCAGACATTATGAACTGTTTCATAGAGCCATCTAAGAGTGAAGATACAGGAGCTAACACACGAAAGGAAGACTGTAGCACCTGAGGTTTTCTTTGCCATGCAAAATTACAACAAACAACTGTAACAAAACGTCCCATGAAGTTACTAAGTTGTTTCTAACATTTGCACTATTGTCTAATTTGCAATGTAACTTCAACCCATTTTACCTGATGCTGCATGAACACATAGCAATACAGAGTAACTGAAATAGGGCAATATGATTTACAGAATTCCTTAGGAGCTGTTTATAATTAACAAAACAGAAGAAACTTGGATGGCAAAGGATGTTGAATCTGTGAGTATTAACTCTCGGCAAACAGTCAACATCTTCATGCACAGAAGTGATACCACAATGGGGACTGGTCAAATGGGTCCACAAGACAAAACCAAATAGTCTTAATAGGTTGTTATACTGGCAAGCGCTCATCACTTCCATCAAAAGTGACCAACCCAAAGATCAACCACACATGTTGTAAAATGCAGATAGTGCAATGCATCTTAAATTCAGGCTAAAGAGATGATGCAGCTAGAAAGTCTATAAATAGTAAAAGCTTAAGCATTTAGAAACGATCAAAAAAGCAGAGGGAAATTTTTCTCAAAGTTCAGTGTAGGAGTATCATCTGGATAGATAATTCATGAAGTAAATCACCTTAGTAAATTGTTTATTGCTCATCAGCTCCAGCTGAAACAATGTTCTACACCTGAGACAACACAGTCTCAGAAGATAAAATCCAGAACATGTGGGATGAAGTTAAGAGGGTTTTTTTAATGAACATATTTAAGTCCTATTCTTTACAGCATCTCAGGGTGGGGGGAAGAAAGCACATACAAACAAAAAACCTCACACACCAGTTTAAAGTAAACCCACTGTTTTCCCAATAATGAGAATAAATAAAATTAAAACCCCAAACAAACAAACAGAAAAAACCCATACACACAAAAAAACCTCTTCTACTGTCATTTTATTTCTGTCACCGAAAGTGCCCAGACACTTAGGAAGTATTTTATAAGAACTAATAGATGGCATGAATGAGCCAAAATGGTTTTCATTAACTGATCATTACAGCCACTTTCCACCACTTACTAGATTACATGGCTTTTTACAATTATGGAGATAACACCAGTCAACTAAAAGCCAGACACACCTTCCTGAGAGACGCCATGCTCAGGCCTTACCACTAGGAATCATCCATTTATACTGTAAAGAAAACTCTAATATCCATCAATATTACATGAAGATGTGCTTTAAGAACATATATGCCAAGTAACGTCAGCTGGAAATTAAATACAGCTCCAGCATACCTTTTTCATAGTCGCTGAAGCTTTCAAGTTGCTTCAAACAGAAGCAAGAAGACCTGTTTGCACACCTCTTCCCACCCCCCGGCAGCCCCACTGACTGCCCCCAGCAGCAGCCAGTTCAGCTTCCTGACCTCTATCAGAAAGGCCAGTCTGAAGCCCATTCGCCCTTTTAGTCCTGAACCACTTTACGTGGCTCCTGAAAAACTGATGCTTCCAATGCTGAGCGAAGTTATATTCACCTCTTCTCCATGAAAGGATGAGCATACTGGCTTCTTTCGCTCATTAGTTTGGACGTATTAAGAAGAAAGAGGGCTGAGTGCAGGTGTTTGTCTCACCAGGCCAGTAAGGTTTGCAGGTACATTGTTTCTTCACCTCAGAACTCACTCTCCTTTCATTTAGGGTTGGCAGTTTCATTTACTGGTCCCTGGCACTGAGCAAAAATTAAAGCCTGCATCTGAAAGCAGCAATGTCCATTACAGAAAAACAATCTCTGCCTTCTAACCTGCCATAAGTAAGAGAAAATATCAGTGCTGTAACAGCATTCAGACACAGGAAGCCACCCTTCAGTCCACAAGCACACAAGTCTTTTTCTCGTAAGAAAAGCAAGTGCCATAGCATCTCCCTAACAAGGCAAAGCACAGTTACAGAAAATATAGCCCTTATCTGCCAAGTTTTTAGATTGCAAGTGTAAAAGACATTCAAATACAGGTAAGATAACCCATAATTCACGTTTCCACTAATGCTTTACAACTGCGCTTCTTAAAAGGAATTCCATTTTCTCATGTTTTTATACTGTATATGACCTTCCATAAGATACTTATAATCAGATGCAACAAAAGACTCACAAATCCCAACTACAGGCAACTGAACTCATTAGTGCTTCTGTATCATCCTCAAATACCCAAGACTGTCCCAAACCAAACAGTTCTTACTGACACATAGTTAGGATTTAGGTGAAAGGATCACTGCATAGTCCTCTCAGCAGCTCAACCACATAAAGACACTTAGAGGAAAAAGAGGCCATGTTTACCCCTTAGATGTCCCACTAAGACACTTCAGAATTTACTACCACTGAAATACAGTGACTGCAGCTGACAGTGATGCCCAACCCTTTTTAAACTACTCCATGGTCTGAGCAATCAACCAGTAAATGGAACTCAAATTAGCTCTTTATCTAAGCAACTGAAGCTCCTGTTTTCTGGACAGACACCATCATAGTTAACTATAGAAGTCAATGAGTTTGTAACAGTTTTTAGAACCAAAGTTTGAATTTCCAGTTCATAGACAGTTACCTGAAATTAGATTATTTCATTGCCCTTTGATCTGGATCACAATTTTCCTTTAGCTTGAATATACTGTAGTTCCTCACATGACTGCAGAAGAAATATAAAATGTCATTTTGGTGCTGGACATAGAGGCATTTGGTCTGCAGAGGGGCTCTGTTATTTCCTCAGTCTAAAATGGGACATTATTTCCCACTCAGATCTGTATGAACACTGTTCGACATGTTTTACAAGACATGCCAGACCCAGAATGACAGGGATAGTACTAGCCCACACACTAAAAACTATGTTTTTCTATGCTTACTAAGTCACAAGGCAGATTTCTGTTTTAATCATTCAGAGCCCATGAACTGACAGAATAATGTAAAGAAGAAAAAAAGTCACGTACGTGTTCTGGTGAAAGCATTTTAACACAGAATATCTTAAAACAAAAACAACACAGAAGCATTCCGTAAGAAAAAAAGTTCACTCTTTAGTAGAGAACAGCTATTAAGATAAACTCAGTAAAGAAATGTTTCAGCTTTAAATTGCTCAGTATGGCACAAATTGACTGGTGTAACACACAAGGTCAAGCCTGACTTCACATCTCAATATTTTCTTTTCCTCTTTATCTATGAGGGGAAAACCCAATTCAGAGAGAGATTATTTCAGATTTGGTCTTCTAGAAAAGCAAGTTTGTTAACAGGTTTATTTGGACTTGCCTGTTGAGCCCTCCTCTAGAATATAGTTTATGCCAGGAGTGGAAGTTTGGCTGTGGAAGTAACAGCAAGATTAAGAATGTCAAGCTTCACTAACACTTCAATGAAAAATTACCTACTTGGACTTGTTAGATCTTTTTCCCTTCAATTGAGCTGTGCATTGGGATAATTCATTGCATGGTTTCCAAAAAAGCTTTTAGTCGGCAGCACTTCTGTCTGCCGTAGGGCAAGAAAAGCCTCGTGCCTTCATCTCCCATGGAGCTTTAAAACTGGGTCTGATTTCTCTTCATGTGGAGAGCTGCCATCTAACTTTCACTAAAGGCTAGATTAGGTTTAGATCTGAATCTGTGGCTAGTCAAGGAAAAAAAAAAAAAAAAAGACACAGGAATGAATGATGTCAGCCTGAGCAAAGTTCTAAACAATAATGCTGCATCATGCAGCTTTCCTTCCTCCTTTCTTGTGAGCCAGCCCCTCTGACTCAGAGTTCAATATACTGCAGATAGTTGTTATTATATCATTTCTTTTCCATACTCTCATTCAAGGTTATCTTTAAGTCTAAAACAAAGTGACCATAGGTTGTCACTTGTGTTGCTCTAATGCATGAGAGGGAAGAATAGGGTGCATTTCCATAACAGTCAGTTTAACAAAACTGCTCCCATCTTCCTCTCTCAACACAAGTGAAATTTTGTGACTGAGCAAACAAGCAACTCAGGAGCTGATCAGCTGAAAACTTATCACTAGTGAGAAAACTGAAAGTCTTGGTCTATATCAGTTAAGCCAGCCCACCCTAGGGTCATATGTACGTCAAAGCCAAAAGGCAGGGAAAGTGAACCTGCAACCACACAAAATCAAAATTGGTTTAAGCCACTGCAGGTACATCCTGTCAGATTCCCTTTGCTTTGCCTAGTTCAACTATAGATTAATGGTGCAAGTGATCAGATGATTAGATGCTGATTTCATTCCAGAATTACAGCCTCATTTCATTTCAAAATGAAGGCAGCCACATGCTTATGCCATTCAGGTTTTTAAATTCTTTAAGTGAAATACTGATACAAGAGCAGGGCTGATGATATTCTCCTGTATGATTTACGTCAAGGCAGAACTGCTTTCCCTCATCCGAGCTCCAAACTCACTTGTCCCTCAGCCACACAACCTGCATTCCCTGTACCGAACTGAATGGGGTTACTGTTCTGCAGTTGCGAGTCACAGGTTTTCCCTCCCCACATTCCCGGGTGTATTTGACTGTTCTGCTGAAATATGCAGCTTGAAGCAAAAATGCATCTTGTAGAGCATGAATATAATAGACAGACTTGGGGAGTCTTGAGGGGTCCAGCCCAGAGTCACTTGGAGAGAAAAATTATCCACAGATATCAAGTTTTAGTTTCAATGAAGTCTTTAGATCCAATCATAGTTGCTAAGATTAACACTTGTGTAAGCCCTTAATATCAAAAAAAAAAAAAAAAGAAATTAGTTATATAACTTCAGCAGTTCAAAAAAGCCAGCAAAGTCTATTTCATTATAAAATGAGACGGGAAAGAACTTGTGCATACAGTGTTGAAATGTCAGCTCAATCTTGCTCTTGTTAAAAACTGATCACCAAAAGCTTTTATTTTCTCAGCTTCATCCAGAAAATTATTACTTTTTCCAAAGAATACTCTTAATTCCAGACCTTAGATCCTGCTGATAACGGTTAGAAGATGAATAATCACAAAAACTAAGAGCAGGGATGGATCCATTTTATGTATTTGGCAGAGCTGTTTGTATTGTGCCAAGCTGGTTCCCAAACTTCTTGAACATTGGGGCTGTGCTCCAAGATGCGAAGAAGTTCAGATTCATTTAGTGATGCCACTCAAGCCCTGGAAAGCTATTGGAGGGAGGGTTAGGGTGCTCAGGCAGGAACAGAGCATCACCACTGCGGCGCCGCTTTCTTGGACTTGTTAAAAAACTGTTGCTCTAACTGCTGTACGGCTACTGCCTTGCTTCCTTACAAGCTAATTGCTACACTAAACCCTGGAGATTAACAAGTTGTGAGGAAATATTGAGGGAAGCAAGTCTTAAAAACCGAAGAACAGAAGAAAAGAAAAAAAATCCCGTTTCATCCGCTGCCATCCCTTGTCCCTTCCCCCTACCCCACCATTTCCCACCTGTACTTTGGAATGGTTGGGAATTGTTTCTCCAGCACAGCTCAAGATTGCCACCTACAGCCCTCAGGAACCAGAACTCCGTTCAGGCAACTGCCTGAGATTGAAGAAAAAATAAACCTGAATCGGGTTGTACTTTCCACACAAATTCAGGCCTTTTTTTTCCCCTATCTATAAGACTGACTCAGAACATTAATCTACAGTTTGCAAGTAGAGTAAAAGTTAAGGGCTATGTGCTGTGGCACAGAGAGATGAAGTAGACAAGATAAAAATTATTACATTTTCAGTAAATTCTTCTACATATTCATGTCCCAGCTCTTATCATTTTCTCATAGCTCTAGAAGATTGTGATATGCTCTTGCCTTTTTTTTTTTTTTTTATAGTTTTACTTTCTCTGTTCCCATTTTGGTAATAAAGCAGAAGAACATATCCACCAGGACCTTCATAAATGGCAGATGAGATTATCATAAAATTGACTGTGTCCACCCTGGCTTTCAGAAGGAAAATAGTTTTTTATTACTACTTTTTATCTTGGATCAGCACCAAAATGATCTTCACGAAACCATCAGCATGCCTGCTTCTACAGACAAAAATCTATATCCCAGTGCACCCACAATGAATACCAATTCCACATAATATTATTGAGGGGAAAAAAGAACCAGAGACTTGCTTCGTATATGCTCTGTTTGCTTCAAGTAGACATAAGTTCCTTAAAACCTTTGAAATGTTACACTTTTCTCAGTAAGACACTGTAGAAAGAGTCGGCAAAGAGATGGCCAGTATGCAACTTAGTAGGAGATTGATTCTACACAGATCATATATAAGGAATAGTTAAATGCTGAACACTTTTCTGCTTCAGAGACCAAAGAAGCTCTCGAAAAAAGCCCTCGACAGGGGCAATTCTAATCCTTAAGAACAAGAGATACATTCAGTCATGGCTCAGAGCACACACAGAGGCTCAAGAAAAACGAACATTACAGGGACACCAATATCCTCGAGGAACCAAGCACCACAAATGTCAGATGCTCCAAACTAAAACTGCATTTAACAGGATCCAACCACGCAAACACAAGCAAGTACACTGGTAATGCAGCAACCAATTTCTGGCTCCGTCTGAAGCAAAACCAAACCAACAGCTGGTGTTTCTAGAATTGCAATGGTACAGTGACTTTCTGGAGAGCCGTATTTTCTGTATTTGTCATCTTTATGAAGGTAAATCAAAACTAGAAACATTTCTAGCTACCTCATTAACAATCCAGAAGCCTGGCATATAGATGAAAGCATCTTCATAAGTGACAATGAACCGTACACTAAATGTAAATTTGGACAAAGGGGAATGTCTACATGCTATGTAAGTGCCTTTGGCAAACAGAGCTTTTCATAAGATGTGCAAATATTACCTTTCTGAAAAGAATTTACGGTCACTACCACATAGCAACAATTCACCAAGCACATTACACATCCTGGTATTAAGTCAAGAAACATGGACAAAGAGATATTTAACTAGGTCTATTTTTCTACTTCCTTTTTCACTCTTTTTTAAACTTCCAAACAACCGTTAAAGGTTTCAGTAGCTTACCTGAAACACAGAAATCATCTTGCTGGATTTGGTCAGCAATCAAGTACCACAGACCAGTGACCCAAGTGTAATGTGGTCAATATGACTTTTAAAAAATCAGTACAAATTCAAGTGTATTTCAGCACAATGTTTTAACTAGTTTATATTAAGACACTTTGACGAAGATCTGCAAATCCAGGTTTTGGGGGGATTTTGGTTTAGTGTGGTAAACTTAAACTGAAGCATTTTTTTCTGGGTACACTGAGCTGCCTGGTAGTGGCTAGTGAAAAAGTGGTGAAAAACTCAGTGAAGACTCAGAAAATTTGTACTACTTAACACTTATTCTGATAGCTTGCTCATTTCCATCAGAGAAATAAACACTAACAAGAACAGGATAGAGACAGGACTTGCTATACACACAAAGCTTCAGCTGCAATAAATGGTGATGCTGAGCCTGTTTCAGGATCACATCTTAAAACTCATGAGTCCAGATATAAATGCAGAGAATGTAATTCTTTGAAAGCAACAGGAAAAGGAGTCTTACCAGATGAACAGCAGCCTTTCTTAAAGCAGAAAACCATGAACTGAGCAGTGCCAATATCAAGAGAAATCACCAACTTGAAAGCAGGTTGCAAGAAGTTCCCTTAAGTGAGCTCTGTATTATTGTCAGCCATTGTTGTGGTTTATTTCTGGCTGAAGGAAGACTTCAACTCATTCCTTTCCTTCCCCAGCCATCATATACAGCCCAAAGCAAAACACATGAACACTGATCAACGGACCAAGCAGAAATAAGATGAAAAGTGAAACACTGAGCGATTGCTGCCAGCAATTGCAAGCAGACATCACAGAACAAACCAGAAGGAGACAAGCCCAATCGGAGTTGGAGATGAACCAATAATGGAATGAGGTAGCAGGGGGCAGAAAACCCATCGCACAGACAGCGTGGCAGGTGAACCAAATAATAGTGATGGCACAGAGCCCTGAAACTGGAAAAAAATCATGATCCTTTGTTTGATCTCCCAAAACATAGAAATATTACATTTTTTGTTTGTTTCTTGAGAGGTGACATGATGCTCATAGACTCTGAAAATCACAAGAGGCAACAAACAATTTTGGAAGGTTTTTTGATGGAAAAGGAAAATTAATGGAAGATCTCTGAATCATAGTCCCTGTGCCTTGAACAAGTTCATCATTCTTCTAGATGCTAGGAGTTTTCAATGGCAAGCAAGTTAGCTTACAAGGACAGGGGAAGCAAACATTGTGTTTTCTAGTAAAAAGGGCAAAGAGCGCAAGACTTGGCAAAGCGGCTGGATTGAAATACCTCTGCTTACACTTAAGTGTTACCTGGGACCAGCTTTTCATTGTACTCATTATGAATAGATAATTCTGTTTAAGTAGCAAGGGAATACATTCTCCAGATTGTTTGAGAATATCTATCAGAAAAGCCCAGAATTTAGTGTGTATATCAGCTGTAGTCTTCCAGCACAGCCTCTGGTTGGCAGCTATCACATACTCGTGCTTCATCCTATAAACCAGAGCTAATGAGCTCTAGTCAACCACTGAAATCAGTAGTTACTGGTTAACCATTAGAGCAACTTGAACTGTTTTTGTTTTTCCTGGTGTTCATCAGAAAAAGTCTCTATAAAATATCCAGGAATGATAGAAGCACAGGATGAGACACAGACTACATAATTAACACTTGGACAAAAGCACCACCTTCAGTCAGTACTCCTTTCACGCTAGGTAGTTCTCAAATATTTTCTGTCTTGCATAATAATGTATAAGCAGCAAATTAATTCCTTCTACTTTTCCCCTTTTTCAAGGAAGGAAGCTAAAATCCCCCACCGCTCCCCAACCCTCCACACAGCTCTATTTCTAGTTTTCTTTCAAAATATCAAGGACCTTTGCCCTTTTCTCAAGAGCCACAGTTGGAAATAATGGGCAGGGATCAAGGGCTACAGCAGATAGTTCCAGCTGGGAAAGCATTTCCATGAACATTGAATCTGTGAAAGGCCTGTGTTGCTTTAGTCACAAAAGGTGCATGACACAGATTTATGAACTTTGTGGTCCCAAGAGAAGATCTCACCCGCCTCTCCCTGAGCAGTGCTTTCATTTTCCCCTCAGCATTAGCTTGCTTGGCCTCTCTCTTCCTACGACCATCTGCTCCCTATCTCTCAGACTACAGAATACAGGGGGAGAAAAACCCTTCCTCCCAGGTAGCCACCCTTCCTCCCAGGTAGCCAGCTGCCACTGCTTCTTCACATCCAAGTCTTCTGATCACCACCCTTTTTCATAAAATGTATTTATCTCCCTGCTCAGCTCAAGTTTCCAGGGAATAAATATTCCATAAATGTACTTCCAAAGAACTTTGCACCCACCTCCCAATAAGACCCAGAAGAGAGACTAATACTACATCCCATCACTAAAACCATCACTAAGTGTTACTTATATCGAATGTTAGAGGTTTGAATGAAGAACAGACGATGATTTGTCATACTCTAGGAGGCCAAATGCTTAGTACAAACTTCCACGGTTATTACATGATTTAACAACACTGATGACATGTAAATGACCATATGTTAAAACTACTTATGTAGCTAAGAGGGTCTTTTTGGAAGGATTTTAGTTAGAATCAAGGTATCTCACTGATCATTGAAAATTCCAGAATTTTAAATCTCATGAATAATTTATTTAATGTAGACGACACTGCCTTCAAGGCCATACTCCAAGTAGCAGGATTTTTTGGTTTTTAAGTGCAAAGGAAGGGCTGAGGAGAAAAAGGAAAAGCAGAACATTTAGAAACATTGAAGCAATGCCCGGCTACCCAGAGTATGTTTCATCTTAAGTCCTATTTGGTAGATTTGTAACGTGGTATACAGCTGATCATCTTGATACTGAATATCAGGATCAAAACATGAAGAGATAAGGACATGTTTTGGCCCTACAATGTGGAAGTACAGCAAGAATTTGCTCACTAAGACTATAAGAAATTATATTGATGGATCTCAGTTTTTTGTTTGTTGTTTTTTTGGTTTTGTTTTTTAACACCCTTCACAAAAATAATCATAACATGACTGTTCTGAAAAAGCAGGCTAAGCTGGCAGGGTTTTCTCATTCCTGAGGCACAGCGAGACGAGCTGCAGGCCCACAGGGACTGACGCTGAAGTCAGTACAGAAGGTATCAGATGGTATCATGTGCTCCCTTCACACAACAATCAATTTCCGTAGTTAGAGAAAGGAGACAAGTAAGTATGCCATCCTGGCCTTTTAATTGGGAAAAAGATGTGCTAGATAAGCATCACTGGTAAGCCCCAACACAAGGCAAGGGGAAGGGATTAACACCAACTGATAACAGCTCTATCCTTCACAGAAAAGTGTGTGTCTAAACAGAGAAATCTGAACTAACAGGTAAAAATAGTAAGAGGTGCTCAATCATAGAGACAAACAGAACACTAGGCATGTTTTCAAAGTGTGGTTATAAAATAGCTATGTCACAGCAGAATGAACGATAAGAAGCCCAAAATTTCTATGGAATGCACATATCAAAAAGCATACGAACGCAGATTGCTAACCTGCAGATGGACGGGAAAACCACTTAAAAACGTACGCTCTTCAGTCATATCTTTGAGAGGCTGCCAGAAGATCCAGAAAAGTGCGACAGTTATGGAACGAGAACCTCCTCTTCCCCGACACAGCTTCATTCCATTTCCACGTGTCCTATCACTGGTCACCAGAAACAGGAGATCAGGACCTCCCCTCCATCGCCCCCCTTGAGGCAGCAGCAGACTGCAAGGAGGGCAGCCCTCAGCCTTCTCTTCTGCAAGCTGAACAAGCCAAGTGACCTCAGCCGCTCCTCTTAAGTCTTGCTGTCAAGACCGTTCACCATCTTAGTCATGCTCCTCCAGACACACTAACAGCTTGATGCCCTTATATCGAGGTGCCCAAAGCTGCACACAGTACACAAGGTGGGGCTGCACCAGGGCATTGTAGAGTAGGACAATCTACACGATATAATCACAGAATGGTGGGGGTTGGAAGGGGCCTTCGGGGATCACCTAGTCCAAGCTGCCTGGTAAAGCAAGTTCACCAGAGCAAATGATAATAATACTACACTATGTTATAATAACACTACCTTACTTCTTTCTGCCTTCTTACCCAAAACCATACTGTTTTCAAGACAAATCAGCTTTCACTATATAAAAGACGAAAATTGTAAGAGGTAAAAATCGGCAAAAAAGTATTAGGACACTTACAGCAACATCTTCTAGACAACCTGCAAAATTTTTAACAAGGCCCAAAAGGCACAGATGCCTTCCTAAAATGATACTCAACCAAAACTTTTGCTCGTCATGAATGCTTTCTAGCACTGCAGGCTGAGAAATCCAGATGACATTAACCAGTTCTGAGTCAAACTGGCCTCAGCTATGCGGCTAGAACTGCGTAGTAACTCCAGCTACATGTACAAATTACTGCCAAGTATCAGAGATGAAAGTCTACTACATCTTTCAGGAACGGGGAGCTGGTCAGCAACAAGCCATTCATTCTAAGACAGAGCACATGACAGATATCATGAGAACACTTGCTTTACTGCTGTATATTTTGTTGCAACCATGCCATTCATTCTCCCAGATTCTATTAATCTAAATACCATGACAATTTTGTAGCCTTGTACTAACAAAGATCCTTTCTAAAACATCAGCTTTTCTATTTAATGTATTTTTAATTCAGAGTATAATACAAAGTTATTTGGGGAAGCCATGCTCAGCTTTGACCTTTTCTGTAAATAATTAGCAACTTAGCAAGAAAGGACACTCAATTTCCCGGGATCGACATGTATCCCAGTGTCAATACATCTGCACTTCCACCAAGGGGCTTAGTAATACTCTGTTCACTGCATTTCTGTTTTTGCAAGCTAAAAAGTAAAGTGAAGTTTCAAGGAAGAATCCATGCCCAGTTTTCTTTTAACTGTGCTCATTCACCAGTGTAGTACAGCAGATGTTTGTCTTCCTGAGAAGTAACATTCCTGCTGTCTAGCTGTAACAATAATCCTGACAGAGACAGAAAGAGCCACCAGGTGCAAAAGTCTATAGAGAGCATTCAGAAAACTGCTGTTGGCTTTAGGTCAGCATGCAGGTAACCGCAGTGCTCTGAAAAGCAGCTACTCTCTTCTCAGACATCACAATACCACAGCTTGGTACATCTTTCAGTGCATGACACATACTTTGAATTGCACTACACAGACTGCACAGCTGTTTAGCAGTATAATATTAGACATCCACAAGCTCCACCATAGGTATCAGAAATAGCACCAGTTTATTGCTGGAACACAACCACCTGTTAGGGGATGCACCAAAGAATCACCACTCCACATACACAGCCTGCCTGCCTTCTTTTTGAATAAGTTGTTTACAAGTGACCTTTGGACATAAACCAGCTGTGACACCTCCACCATTACAGGGTGTATTTGAGATTTTGATAAGCCTAGAATTGTCACTGAAGATAACAGAGGTGAGGTGGAGCAGAAAGAAAGAAGGGTCAAGCAAGAAATTTAAGTTAAATAAAGCCATACGGCTGCCTTGAGTCACTGTTCAAGCTGAAAAACACAAGCTCCTGGTTTTACATTCAGTTCCTTAAGTGTCCCTACCTACACATCTGGAACTGAAAACACCCGAGGCGCTGAACTTGAAACTCATTTTCACCTCATGAACAGGCCTAACGTTCTTATTTCCTTTTAAATTGGGGGAAATACTTGGTATCAAAGCTACTATCTGGCAGAACGCGATCCCATATGTCCCTCCATCTCCTCTGTACACAAGATGTACCAGTGCAGCGTAACAAAATTAATATTACTGTTTGTTCAAGGCACTAGTTAATTCAATTAAATTAACAGTCTGGGAAAATCCAAGGAAAAACACTACTCAAAATTAATAATTTAAACTTTTCAGCTCACTCACCAAGCGAAACAGAGAAGCTCTTCCACACTTAACAGTAACAGTCCAGGGGAGCTAGTATGAATCTGGAGAAAACAGTAATTGGCCTTGAATTATCAAACTGGTGACTATCAAGGCCAATGAAAAATTACTCTCAATTTTGCAATAAGGACAGAGGCAGACTAACCTGACATTTCCAGGTCAGGATTGGCACACAGCAATCTAAACAGGGCAGAGGGCGGACCACACACACAAAACACCAAAAAAACACCACTAATCACACCACACTAAAGGATTTACTTTTTCCCCTGTTGGACTTTGCAAGTCAGTTAAGAAGAGACTTGCACAGGCTTGCCTTTGACAGGAGGAACACTGAAAAGGAAATTAGACCAAATTAGTAGCAAAGAATAAAGAACTGTTCTCTAAGAAGATGTGGCACAGTAACCACAGTAAAGGAACAACAAACATTTTCTCACCTTTATGTGTAACATTAAATTACTTCAGCTGAAGCGACTCTGGAAGCTCTTCAGCGAGGAGCCCTGGTCTCATTTACTGAGCAGATTGCCCCATGCTCGAGTACATGACAACTGCCTATCATAATGAATAATAAAGAGGCTGGAATTTGAGAGTTCACATTTGTTGCTCTGAGCATAGAGTTTGGACTGAAAAAGAAAACTAGGAATCTTGATGTGGATGCTTATGCCCTCTTTTAAAGTAAAGAGATTTCATTTCTCTTCCTGTTGCAACAATAAGCTATATCCTCTAGTTTTGTCTGAGAAAATTGCATTAAAACACTGTTATCAGCTAAAACACATATTAAAACACACAAAATTTACATGGTTAGGGTAAAAAATTAATCCAAGCTTCTCCCAAGTACTTGTGGAAAACAAGGACCCATCAAGTCCAAGTGAAGTCTCTGAAGGTTCTCCAGCCAGTTCTGAGTTTAGCACCTCCCACATCTTGAAAACATTTTGTCACAGTATTCCTTGAGAAATCAAAAATTCCTACTTGGAAGATATGTCCCATCCTGGAGAAAATATCCTTGGCTTGCAAAGCATCAGTTTTGCCATCAGACTGTTAGAAAGGGCAAGCCTGAATATACTGAGTTTAATATTTTCAGAATTTCCTATTCCCTGGAAAAAACAAATACAGAACCAGTATTGTGTAAACACAAGAGGTTATCCCTTGATCTCAATAACACGTAGGCTCTAGTCACACAGCCGGAGAAGGAAGGTAGTGAAAGCATTTTGTTGGTTGGCTCCTTTGGGTGAGGGTTCTGGGGCTTGTGTGTGGTGTTTGGTTGTTGTGTTGTGTGGTTTTGTTTTTCTGGGGTTTTGGATTTGGGTTTTTTGGGTTGTTTGGGTTTTTTGTTATTTTTCTGATTGGTTGGTTTGGAGTTTGGTTTTGGTTTGCTCTGGGTTTTGTTTGTTCGTTTAACTGAGAGCCATTTCATAATTTGATAAAAACAAATTCACAGTTCCTATGACAGCTACTGAAGATCAGGTATAATTTAAAACGGTTGTCCATACAAAGAAAAAAGAACAAAGAATTTGTCTCCGGTGTGGCATATAGATATGAAAAGCACTTTATTTTTTTCTTTCATACTAGTATGCAGAAATACCGAAGACATAACTTCAATAGCATGGGAATGTTTTGTACAATGTGAACTGGTAAGCAATTTCTATGCTCAAGATGTACCAGTTCTATGACTGAATTTCACACCCCCCCGCCCTCTTTGGAAGAAGACTAAGCTTTGATTAATAAATTCTTAGGCGTTTACAGAACATCAATTCTAAAAATTCCTAAAGGTACTTATAACCTTTCAGATTGCTGTGAGAAGTGTCAGGAACACCGTATCCCCCGCTGAAATACATTCTTCAGTTCAGCCAGGGTGGAATACGGCAACTGTTCAACAGGCAACAAGAGGAGACAAAAAATATCAAACCAGGAAATTATACGGATACCTGAAGTAAGGAGAACAAAATTACCAGACCCAGAATTTGATCAAAGTACACAGATGATACTATTGGTAAATATTTTGTGATTAATAATGGTCTGAGGGTCATTCTCTTCAGCACTAGTGACTTGAAAATGCAGTGCAAGGTGAGAGAAAAGAGAATTACAATTGCAAATGCCAGCAGCTACTTGAACAAAACCAGGAAGGGAGCACACCGCATTGGGTTATTGTGATCATCTGTAGTTTTGTATAATTCAGAAGTTCAAAGATTACTGGTTATATGCAGATATCCCTTTTAGCATCTGTATATTTTTAAGTACAAACAAGCAGAATCAAACTTTCCAGTCTCAAGTATTGCCTTTAACCTATGCTAGCATATAAATTGGGTCAAAAGTATTTAAATGAGAAAAACCTGTTTAGATCAGAAGCACCAACATTAAGTTTTATACACCACACTGGCATTTCTAGACGTCTTCCACTTGATGGGAAATGACATCTAAAATTTAAGACAAATAATGGTACACTGCAAACACGTGTGAAAGAGAAGAAAAGAATTACCAGTGAGGTGGCTTACCTTTGTGGCCACCTTGGCCTTGTGCCACATGTGATGATGCAATCGTTGTGAAGTGCTTGAACATTTTGCCTCTGTTCTCAATTTTCTTTTCTAATGGTGCATCAGTCATTATTGGAACTACTAAAAGGCACTAGTGCTTCTGATAGTTAGAAAAGAAGCCCATGACAGCAACTTTGTCATGGCCTTTGTGTCTTAACCTGCATCCACCTTAATACAATTTAGTCCAAATTCAGCCACTTCTCTCCACATTCCTCTAATATTGTCTTCATGCCTCCTCACATGTTTACACTTTCATGAAAAAAAATCCTCTGTTTATCTGTACTGTCCACCCTCTACAGCCACTTCTAAGCCTTCAGTAATTCATTACCTGATAGTATTAGCATAAAATACTTGGACTTCCAGGCAAAATCATGAGAAAACTTGCATCCAAAAAGTTCACTTACATCTTTTCCCCGCCCCCCCCTTCTCCCTTGCAAAATTTGATGTGTAATGTAGTTGACTTGTATCTTCAGCATACTTAAGACAAATGCTTTCTAAACGTAATTAGTTTTCAAACCTTTTTTTACTGATGAGAAGAGCTGAACATTTTAGCCGTAATACTTCACTGCTCAGGAATTGCATTTCAACCTTTGCATAAAATAAGTATGCAAAATCATTCACTGTTGCAACTGCGCTTTTGAGTGCTTAAGATAACCAATGTGCCAAATACTCATCTCAAAAATCTTACCTTAACATGATACTTCCTTTCAGAGCAATGGAGTCCACCAAAATCGTAGGTTAAAAGAATAAACATGGACTGACAAAATCTAATTTAATTTTTAGTGCTGATTCAGTGTAGGATTAAGGTAAGCCTTCAGTGAAATTACTGCAAATTCGCAGTATCAGATGAGATCAAATTTTTTATCCAATATCTTATACTGAACTCAAACGAAAGCTTTTGTTTCCAAACACAAGCAACCACACACGCTATGGATTTATTAGGTCAGCACTTCTACTCTTTCTGATGGTGTCTTCATTACAATTATCTTTTCACTAAATACATATACAGACATACAAACCTCATATTCAGTTCCTAGGCAAGGAACCAACTTCTGCTCCCTCAGTTACCTTCTGCATATGATATATGCAAGCCCCTCCAAAAAGTGCTTATTGATATGGTGTCAGGTATTAACTTGTACAGGGAAATCAGTTTTACCTCCTACTGTACTAATCAGCCAAGTTTCAATACTGTACTTTCTAATCACATTCTAATATGGGGAATCTTCTCACAGCTTCCAAGTTTGCTTAAGTCCCAAGAGTCTCCTTATTTCTATAAATTCCTTCCCAAGTCTTTTAAAATATTTAAAGTTATTTATTTCTGTAGTTTTTAGGCATTGATTTGTACACTTGCCTTACCACCTAGCCTTCAGAGCTCTAGAAAGCAAATATATAATTTTCATTGCATATCCTACTACTTCTACTGCTGAAATAATGAAACCTTCTGTAAGTTAATAACTTCATTGTAAAAGTTTATTACACCACATCTTCCAGAAATGCCATTCAAAACAAAACTATGCAGTCAATTACCCAATTGAATGAAGCATTAATGCTAATTAGCAAGTTAATGTTCAATTAGATTTAACAAAAATACTGCTGGGAACTTGAGAAGAGCCATAATACTGATGGCCCTTTATTACTAGAATGATAGCATCCAACAATGCAAGTCTTGCTACCAACAAGACCTCAGACTATATGAGAGTCCCAAGAACAGATGACTTTTTCTGAGATTTGAGCTTCCTACAATCCCTACAGCTCCTTGGGGAGCCATGTCAATTACACCATCATCAATGCAAATGGCATTTTAAAGAGTCTCTGCAACAGGCAGAGAATGCTAATGCTGATCAGAGGTGCCAGTGTGCAGCACATTTCTCCCAAAGCCTCTGTAACCTGTTGTGTGTCTATTCAGTTGGTTCTAATCCTAACACTTTGGTGACAGGCCACTGGTGCCCCCTCTGCCTTTGTCAGTCAAAAAATCAGCCATTAAAACCAATCCATTTTCCAACATCAGAGCAGTGTGGAATGCAGTAGTGGGAGCAAAGAGATAAACTCCTGTATAGAGAGCATGATAATGTGAAGTCTGCTGGCTTTCTTGCTTGATAGGTTATTCTTATTAAGATAAAATGTTTTCCAGAAAAACTACTCTAAATAGAGAGATAATAAAAAATAAAGGAGTGATGGAGCATGAAAACACTTAATACTGCTTTGTGGCATGAGCAGGAAATGAAACTTTGGCTGAAATTTAATTATCACCATTCTCAAGAAAAAAAAAATCCCACAGGCTCATTTTCCAGTGGCATTTAATCTATACACTCCTGATGCTCCACTCATCATATAATAGGGTTCTTTTGGGAATAGAAGCACAAAGTATACATAAAGTAGCCATACAAATCAAGAGGAAAATGTAGTATTGCAGAAGCAACTGGTATATCAATTGGAAAACAAATGAGAACCCAGCAAGCCATCCCACTGCAAGAACATTCATATATGTGATGTGAATATCCACTTCACATTAACATATCGAGGAAGGCCAAAGAAATTCTAAGTTACTACTTATTATAAAGGTTGAGAAATTGTGATGTCTACTGAAAATGTTAAAGCAATTCCTTTTGCCTTCAAAATTTTGTACTAACTGGCAAACTCTAAAATTTTAAATGTAGTTCAGCTACCCAGCATTACAAGTTATTTTCTAAATTACTCGGACAGAATACCTAATTTTTTTTTTCCTAAAGGTTGTTTCTAATACTGGTTCACAGATGGACAAAGGTGAAGTCATTTGGTAGACAATACGGATCTGCACAAGAGAAGTAAGAGCAAAAATAGAAATATCAAAAGAAGTAATCAAAGACACTGGTAGAATAAGCATTTCAACTTTCAGTTTTAAGAAAAGCAAAGAGAGACTTCTGAACTGCGCAGTGGTAGGAGGTGTTCAGAGAAACCCAATATCTGATTCTAACATTAAATGGCTACTCCCTTTTGATCTGTCAGCCACACTTCAGGGTATCTGTAGACTGTTAAGGGTAGAAGGCAGCAGTGGGGGAAGGAGGAGAGGAAAAAAAAGGTAATAACTGAAATCCAAACCTACTCATCGAACAAGTGTCACATTCAAGATGGGGCATGAGGTCCTCCCAGTGTCCACATCTCACTTGGGACTATCTTTCTCTTAATTGTGAAAACAATTAAGAAACAAGTTCTTTTTCAAGGACTGTAAAACCTTTATGGTAACACTGAAGTTCAACAAAAACTGAAGACAGCACAGGAACGTGAACTTCCCAGAGGAAGTTTTACCTTCCGGAAAGTCATCCCTCTGTGCAAGCTCTTCTGAATACATTTCCCCACACACACTCTTCCACAATACAGAAAGAGGTGCTAATGTGCTCTTTCTCCACTTAAGACAACTATAAGCCTAAGTTTATATAACACTCTGGCAACAAATTGTAAGCTTTTTTTTTTCAGCAAGCAGAGGTAGTCAGTGAAGTAGATTATTTTTTAAATTGTCATGCCTTTTAAGAAGTCAACAGTTCTGCACTGGTTTCATAGCTTTGAAAAATACACACTCTCCATCTGCAAGGAATTCTGTCCTTCTGGAAAATACCACATTGTCCCAACATGAACTGAACACCATTTGTGGCTTTGGTAAGAGCTCCTCTTTTTTAATGTTGAAGTCTGATGACTCCCTGTGTCAGTACCAGGGACACTCAGCTGATCAAACACCACGAGCATCAAGTGTTGGACTTGCCACACAACAGAAGAAAACTTTGAACTAACATGAAGTTAGGAAAGCGTTCTGCCCGTCCCACCTTCCCAAAGGTAAACTCTCCAACTCCTTTGGCACAAGCCTCCTCCTCATCTGACCCACGTATGTACAAAAATAAGACACTGGTCTTATGTACAGCATGACAGCAATGGTTCCTGCTGGTAGTGTTACATACCTCCCAATTTACACTCTGATGCACATTTGGAGATAGACAGAGTGGCCTCAGCTGGACACCTGTGTAGTAACGATCCCCACTCCCATCCACACACAACCACATAAAACAAAAGCTGCTGTCAGATACATGGCAGTATCCATCATTTTTCCTTGCTGAAAGCTCTCTCACCTTCCAGAGCACTCTGTGGCAACCCTGAGCACACAGATCCCCTTCCCTGCAATTCCGTCCACTGGTTTAGAGATTTCTATACCTTAGAGAAATATTTTTCTTCCCACACAAAGAATTTTATCAGACAATGACACTATTCATTATAGAATCAGTTTTATGCATATGCAACAACAGAATATTTGTTGTTACCATATGCAAGTTAATTTGAGGAGTTTTTAGAGTTCCTACATTGTATTTCTAAAGGAATTTAAATCTGTTCACCTAAATTTAGCAGTAAGAAAATAAAACAGGTTGCAGTTGTATCCAGCTCTTCAGTCTGTATTACTGTATTTATCAACATGGAAGACTTTATTCCACAATCATACTCATTTTTCAAAAATGAAAGCACAAAAACTTCACCAGAAACGACATGAACTGAACTTTAAGTCCACTATAGGACAGGAATCCCTACTGCACATAGTTTATTTTAATTTAGCTTTTACACAAGTGATATAATCCCTGTTTTTAATTTGATATTTCAGTACAGGTTTCCATTGATCTCAGTTTTCCAAGTACACTTGAAAGCTTCCAAGTAACAGCAGTAGGCTGATTTTTAATTTTGCTTTCACACCACTTGAGTGGATTCAAATTCTATGAGGCAAATTGATATTTGGCGGCGAATTACACAAGATGCCACTTAGCATCATATTCTGATTTTTTAAGCAGAAGCTGTTGGAAGGCTTAAAATAATATCTTTGTTTTACTCTATGGTATTTGAAATACAGGTCTAATTTGTTAACAACTCTAATACTAGAGAGAGGAAGCCTGCACGTTGAAACCTTATTTTTCTGTAGATTAGGACGACATGGATTACTTGAATTTGGGGAAGTTCAAAATACTGCAGGGTAACACTTAGCAACATTAAGATCTACTGCATGGTCAAGAAAAGCTACAGACAAGTAGCGTTTCTACAGTTCAGTGACTTAATTTTGGTCAGTTTAGTAGTTACATGCCTACTTATAGTCCATTGCAAACTCTAAGCAGAATTTGGTCAAGCTATGGTTATATCATTACCACCCTTTAAATCAGTATTTATCACTTTGTTTTGTCTAGCCCACATAAACACATATCCTACCTCAGTTGAGCTGCAGTACCGCAGAGTACTGTGAATATTATTCGCATGCTTCTACCTTCCACTATTCTTTGTTATCTTCACTTTCATCTCAGTGACTTTGTCATTTGTATGGCAGTTTCTTCTAATAGCTTTACTCATGCTTCCAGATTGTGTAAAATGCTCAACAAAGCAGAACAAGTAATTCAGGCACTTAGAATATCTTTAGGAGGACTATATTCCCCTTTAACAAGCATAAGCTAAGCTCCTGAATAGTATTTATCTTGCAGATTGTTAAGAAAGTTTCTCTTTCCAGGGTTCTTGAAGTAGAGACTCATGCATGGATTCCAAAAATTCTCCTTATATGATTATTTCTAAGGTACAGCATGGAGCAGCTCAAGCTGGGTGCCTCCTGAAGAGGGACCTCAAATCAAGATAACTTCGGGCAATTGCAGCCTTACAATCTAAGCTTCCCATCCTTCAAACGTCAGTTCAGGCCAACTGTAAAATTAGTCTTAGAGTCTGGGGTCTCTCCATTCTTCATTGGATCCCTTCATTTTCAGAGAGCCCATTTCTTAACTCAGCAGGTAGTAGTCTGTCTGTTAGCAACCAGACCACAGATCCAAGTCCTGTCCTTCAGTTGCTATTTTGCACTTGCAGCTGGGGAAAAAATAAATCCTTGGAAATAATCAAAACATTCTTCTGTTTCTCATCATGCCTTCCCATTCCTTAACTTATCTCTAGGGATGTAGCTCCTGCTGGTGATCAAAAGCTCATTTATCTTCTTGCTTGAAGAAGTTCTAGTACCCTTTTTGGCTTAACGAGGAAGAAAGTTCAAAACTTCAGTTTGCGGCCTAAGTTACTTATGCTAAGCAAGTTCCATATAAATAATTTCTAAAACAAGTTCTATAAGAAGCAGTAAGCTATTCCCTGACACAGACACATTATCCCTATGGTCACTGAATTCCACAAGATCCAGCAGTTAAACTGATAATGAGCTAACAAGGAACATCTTTTCTGTTGAAAGATCCGTCATCTAGTTGGAGAGCACACAACCAGACTTCAGCGGAAAATTAACGTGACTTGGTGCTTTAAAGCAGCACTAGTTCTTACTTACATTTGCTTCTGGTACTCAAAAAGCTCATGAGGAAGAAAGAAGAACAGAACAGCACAGTGCCAACACACCACCCAGTTCCGCTAGTGCTCCAGGGAAGGATCCGGCACTCAAGTGCCAGGAGGCAGTACTGCTTCATGGCTCTTGATATTCACAGATAGTACAGCAGTCAAGGGGGAGAATTTTTGACATCTATATTTGGCCAGCGTAGACTTCATATCATTAAAGCTGAGACATTTAAAAAACAGTGATGGAATTTGATTCTGAAGGTCCAGAAGGACTCAGTATTAGTACATTCTTCTGGTATGTACACCCCACCAGGGATGTAGAAAAGACAAATTCAAGCCTCTACTTGAGAAGTGTCCAAATAGCGTGGGGTTCATTCCAAGTTCCCCATAAGTACAGCATATGAGCTGCTCATGGTAGGGGTCTCTCAGTTCTGACCAGAAGAAACATCTTGACCTCTTCAAATCTAGCTTTTAAAGAGCTCAATTAGCCTATCCTATGAAAAGTTTTGTCAAAATTTTCTTAAGCAGCTCCCACAAGTTATGCACTTAGTTTCATAAAAGCAGACTTGTTGATGGTGTTGCTACTCCATACAGCTTCAGTAAGAATTCCCCTTTTTCACTCAAGTAGCTCAAGATTCACTTACCAGTAGCATGCCTTTGTACAACGGCCTAGTAACTCAGCACACACATTTGAGCACAAAGCATTTTCACACCAAAGTATGTGAAATAAGAACCTGGTAGTTGCTGTTCATATATACAACACACAAAATTTCATCTTGATAGCTGACAAAAACATAAAGCAGCATAGATTCGAAAGTTTAAACATCACTAAATAAGCAGAAGGAACCAATACTGACAATTGGATCATACTGGCCAAATATCTCTTCAAAGTTAGACAGCTGTTATGGTTTGGGGCTCTGGAAGTATCCAGATCAGATATTGTAGTAAAACACAGACCAAAATAAAACCCAAAACAAAACACAACACACACAACACCTTGTGCCTACGAGTGACTGGAGTCTCATTGCAACTCGGCTCCCCGGCATATGAAACAGGAGCTGTTTACTATTTAAAAGAACCCCAGACTTCCAGTGGAATATTTACTGCCTGCAGCAAAACCCCTTCCCTGCTGCTTTGCATTCAGAAGTGGCATTAGAGTACTCATCTACTCAAAGGTCTGAGACTACTGAGGAGAAGTCCCTCCGGTTCTCCTCCTGTAATTGCTTCTTTTGAACACTAACCAGCAAGCCCGGCTCAGACACAGTGGACTGAACAGGACAAAGAGAGACCTGGAATAACTGCAGAGGGGAAGAAATGCAAAACAGTCTCCATGTGATTATATATTCACCCACTTTATAGCAAGGGCCTGTCTGCTTGTGTCTCTCAGGGAAAAATCCTATGAAGTCCATAGTTCTTAAACCAATAAACAGCACATTTAAGTTTTATCATTTTTTGCAGAAGAACATCAAAAAGACACAAACAAAACATTGTCACACGGGCACTTGACAGTGCTTGTGCCAGAGGGAGCGCTCAAATGTTACATTTGAAAGTGCTAAGAGGATTGTTCAAAGAAACAGAGGGACAGAGGGCAGGCAGGCAAGTGCAGACTAACTCTGGACAACAGCCAGCACTGGAGCTGGGCAGGAACCCAGCATTTCACAATATCTTGCCTCAAAAGAGTTTTTGTCCTCAGTCCAGCTCCCACTGCTGCCAGCCTTTTCACCAAATTCAGCAAGAGGCTGATTGGGCCTCAGGGCTGAAGTCTAAGACACACTGGATGTGCGTTGACTTCAGCTGTCCTCATGATTGCTCAGTAACACACATCTGGAAGAGCAAGTCCTTCACACGTGAAACAGCTCTGTACTGGTCACATTCCCACCTCACAGAAGCACAGAACTACTTTAACATGGAATATAGCCTAGAGAAGCACGGTGCCCAAGAACATTTTAACAAAGCAGTCAGGAAGACTAAGTGCAGACTGTAGGGTTACAGGAAGGCAGCTCACATTTATTGGTTTCTGTCAGAGGTTTCAAAATATAATTGTACATCCAACGAAGTTCTTCTCTATAAACTGAAGCACATTATGAATGGGGAGATGTGAAATTTAACATGCTGACCTTAAAAGCCAATGTAGTTCTGAATGGCTTGCGGCAAAATATTCTCTCTTTTTTTTTTTTATTCCTGGCTTATGGGTCAAGTAACTCAGGACTTACAGTTTCTTCTGCATTCAAAGATGGCTGCCTCCTGTTGGAATTGTTGTTTCCATTAAAACACACAAAAGGCACTTAGGTACTTGAAAGGTACTTCTGCAGCATTTGGTTTGCATATATCCGCAATACAGTGACCACCATGTCAGTTTCTTCCCTTAAAATATTATTTTTATTACATGAGAATTTACATGAAAACATGTAGAAGACCATTTAGAACATGAGAGGTACCATAGCAAGTGGGGCTTTTTGTTGTGGTTTGTCGTCGGGGTTTTGGGGGTTTTTTTGGGTTGCATTTGGTTTGGTTTTTGTTTCGTGTGTGTTTGTTTTGTTTAATTGTTAAGGTAACCCAACACCTCAAGGCACAACTTTCAAGGGGTGAGTGGATAAGCACAGAATTGAGTTTTCTGGACCCATTAGGAAAAATAGTTCCGATAACTATGTATTGTAAATATGTGATTTCTATGACATAAGGAAACCACTTCAGATTTCTTCAACATACCAAGAGTTCACGTAAACTAGGATATCAGTCGAATGATTGCTAAGTAGAAGCAATGGTTAAAAAAAAGTGCAAAGCTTGTTTCTGATCAAACACACTGAAAAGGATTTAAGGATTCACAAAAAAAAGCTGCCATTTTACTTTGCCCATAGTTCCATACTTAAGTTTTGACTAGTTACCAGCTCTTAAAGATGGGAATTCTTGCATTATGTTTAGTCAATGCCAGGTGCAGTGACTATGGGTACTGTTAGAAGGATGGGAATGCAAACTAAGTATCTTATTTCCTGCCTTGATACTGGGATGTTCAGAACTTTCCATACACAGGGAAGAATTGAATACATATGTCCAAAATGGTTTCACTTCAGTAAACGCTCCATTATCTGGAGTTAATTTACCTGTTACAAACTGTGTGCCATCGGCACAATGACATGCTGCTTCTGCTTAGCAGAAAAGCAGCAATACTGCTTTTGAGTAAAGCTCTGGGTGAAAGGAAATAAAAAGGGAGAGCTGAAAATCTCTGTCAAAGCAGAAATCCTTGTCACATTCCCAATAGCAGGATGGGCCTGCACTACCGTGCAAAGTGGCTCTTCATTGAGGCATATCGGTCCACGCAGATTTATCAGCATAAGAAGCACTGGAAATCACAAGTATGAAATCACAAGTATAGGCAAGAGGTTGACAAGAAGTGTTGGACCAGGAGAGGCAAAGGCCTCAGCGACTTGGTACTGCCAAAAACAGGGAAACAAACACTCAGCACCATAAGACACAAGAAATTAGAGGCTATGTTGTCTGTGGATCACATTCATTAAAATCCTTCAGATTATTTCCATCAGCCTGTTTTTCCACCTTATCCCTTCCTTAGATTAATTTTGAGACACAAGTTGCTACCAAGTTTATGGAAGTAGCTGTTGATCTTGTCTTACTGTTTATACTTTGCAAAGTTAATTCTTTCTTCTACAAGACAAGCTGGAAATACATTTTATCTGCTTATCTACTGGGAAAAAGAAAACAGTTATGGGTAGTTTACCTCTTCCTAACACGATCTTTTTTCCTCGATAGGAATTGGGACACTCAATGTGTGAGCACAGAAGGGAAGAAAAGCAAAGACTCCTTCCAACATGCTGCAGGCCTTTATCTCATGGCAATCATCATAAAGAGAGCCTCTACAGGTCTCCTTCTGTCAAACTGAAAAAAAGTTCCATGTTACAATTAAATTAAATCAGATACAAGAAGAGCAGAGGCTAGAGACGCAGAAGCTTAAAGATGCTCATTACTCTGAAAGAAAAATGAAACTGCATACAGAGTAACTGAATAAACCAAACGTTCTCATGTCACCAGCCAATACAAGAGGCTTTATTGATATACATTTTTAAATCTGATATTAGCTTGAAATAACATTTTCAAACAATAGTTCTTTCCTATTGATTTTCTGTGCAAGCCATTACAGTGAATGCTATCACCTTCGAGCTAGATTCAGGGTTTTAACCTTGCAAGATGTCTAGAAATGCAAATATGATGGTTTTCCTGGACAGCATTGATTGCCATGTATTTTAAGTTATTCTGAATGGGAACACTAGGAAAATAGCTTTTACATGCATAATGTATAAGCTCATTTACAGGAAGCAAGGAACAAATCGAAAAGGGAGAAGTGACACAAAAAACTGATAGAAGCAACAGTAATTTTGTTGAAATAGATAGCATCATGGAAATTTAACCTTATGGAAAACTCCATTTAAAGCAGGTATTTGATAAACAGCCTTTTAATTTGCAAATTGTGCTTCCCAGAGATAACAAAGATGAACCAAAATGACACAAAAGAGTATTACCCCTTGGTTCTGAGTCCACAGCACATAGATAACCTGTCAAAGCTCCAAAATGCAGGCTCCCCTCCCACAAACCCCCACTGCACATGGAACAAGGCTTACTGGCCACTAGACATATTCACATGCCTCATGATAAATGTTAAACCAAAGGTCTGCAAGCAAAAGACTACTTTAGTCATGGTAATACAAAGCAAGGTCGAGCCAAACCTCCTGTAAACCAATCAACCACTTCTCCTCACCGCAATTCAAAGAAAAGCAACTCAGGCACACACAGGAGTGCAGCTTTCCTAGTTTCTCCATGTTTACAGCCATGCCTTGGATCTACGCTTGTGCAAAACTCCAATCAGCCACTAGGTCTGTGTAAATGCCTACTTGGAAGGGCTTCCCAAGGAAAGAGAAAGTTAAATTCTATTTCACTGTTTTAACCAGAAAACCACATTATGTTACAATGTAACAAACATCCAGTCAGGAGTCTGCAAATATTTAATCAATTCCAGTTCTGTTTCAGCTGGCTTGATGATTTTCAGCTGGTATGCTTAATGAAGCACAGATTGTCCAGGCAGCCACAAAGCTCTGTAAAACAGAGGAGGGGTGTTTTCTCTGTCTGCCTTCTAAGAAAAGATTCCCATACTCCTGTGACTGACCACCCTGTCCTCCCCATGCACCAGTACATGGCCTCAAAGAACAAGCCAGTCCCTCCTGGCCCCCACACACGTGTGGCGGATGGTGCCTTGCACTCCACTGCAGGCACAAGAAGCGACCAGCAAGGATGCTATAAACCTCACATTCCTTATGAAGAGGAGGTCTACAGAGTGTCTGAGGACATACAGGTGCCAAAATGGCAGCTTCAGAACACAAGGTGTATCTGTACCAGGAATAAATTCTCACACAAGAGCGCAAAGTTCAATTAAAAAGAGCCACTTCTCCTTGAACACGTCGCGAAGGCAGCAGCCACACACAGAGCACAAGACACAGCCCGCACTTACCCCCTCGACAGCCTACAGGCACCCCCGACGTTTTCCTCATCCCATCAGAAGTTTGCTGCCTACCCACCTTTGTAAACATGATGTTATATTTGACAGTTCGTTTTTATGCAGATTTAGTTTAGATTCTCGACTCCAAGCTCCATCCATTCCATTGCTTACCATGCACAGGAAGCATTATTCTATGGCATTTTAAGACTCCATTGGCATACTGACAGATGAATCCAACGACAGAAAATTTAGCTACAAAAACTTCTTACATTATAGTTAAAATTATGTGCAAGCAAAACTTGCATTTTTATTTTTCTTCAGCCCAAAATAAAAGCTCTGCATAACTGCTAACACTGTGTAAACCACACAGAGCTGTGGTTTGTGCCCCCTGGCATGCCAAAGCCAGTAACTCCACTTGACTACTTATTGTCATCCAAGGATTAGACATACATCTTCCACACCGCCTTCAGGAAAAACTCAAAATCTGCACTGGTGTCAGCAGGCATGTAAATACAAACACCCCACCATTGACAAGTCCATAGCAGTTCTGCTTGGGTGGAGTTAGTCTTTCCCCTTCATTTAATAGATCTACAGAGTCTTCTGCAGAGAGACCTCAATTCACTGTTCAGCATGATTATTGCCTTGCAATTGCAGAGTTTCCAGACTCAGTGAAGCACAAGCACAACAAGCTGATGTAGAGCTGAGCAGGCACAGAGAACAAGCAAAAGCAGACTGGACACCATTGCAACTGTTTCTTAAAACTATAATACCAATTACATGATGAATCATACTCCTCAGTCCACTAGCCAGTCCTTGTGCCACCTTAACAATATACCTGTCCAGGTATAACCTTCACAGCTATATTAGCTACCCCACAAATCATGTCACTACGTGACATATCAAGAAGTCCTAAATTGGTAGAGAAGTCATACTTCAGGACACTCCTTAAAACATCTACAATAACATATACTGTTTTCTTAAAAAATCTACTCATGCTACTCAATACTGAAAGCCAATTAAGAAAATATGACAGGTCTCATGTTAAGGCAGAGGGAGGGATAATTTATCTAATATTTTCATAACTGCTGCTGCAAAGCAGCCACATGAGGATAGAACAATTAGAAGTACACGACTTAAGTACATGTAAATAGACTTGGTGGGCATTGAACAAAACAGTAAAATTAAACATTGTATATAGAAAAGAATCCTTCAGTAAAAATTAAGCTTCATTCCTGTAAAACTTGACCATCTCCCAAAAACCTAGAAAACTTTAAATGCAGATTTGCCAACTCTACTTGTCAAGTGATAGCATTTTCTTCCCTTCAGCAAGTTGTCTTGTTTTTCTTCAGAACTTGAAAAAAATCATTCTAGTGGGAGGTTAAGTTGAAAGTCCTCCTCATAAAAATATCTCCCTTCACAGTCTTTTCTCGTATTTCTCAGCTCTGAATTTATAAAAGTAATTCCACAACACATTCACTGAAACACCTAATATAAATATACCAAAGCTCACAGTCTGTAATGAGTGTGCCATTAAACATGAACAAGACAATTCAAGTCATGTGCCACTACTGCCCTCATTCGGTAGAACTCAGAATCTGACATTCCTCTTCCTTAAAAGACTATAGTTTTCCACACTATTTTTTATTATTAGTTTTGATATTCTAGATCTGAGCATAGGTACTGTCATTTACATTTCCTTTCAACTTGAAGTGTCCTGTCCCAACAAGAGGGATTTCTATTAGATCCCCAAACAAGACAGAGATAAAAACCTGCCAGTGCACTAAACCAAAACCAAAACAAATCCAGAGCATTTGTTTAGACACAAGTGATAACAAGTGACTTCAGTGCTGAATCCATTCACATAAAAATGCAAGTAACAAATATACACTAAAAAAAAATTTCAAAAGCTGAAAACTACTTGGACTAGGAACACATCAAATGAGATATTAAAACAAAAATGTATGACGATGGGAATAGTTTATGTTCCACTGTTGTTCATAAAGGCATAATTACTCAAGGGTGGATGAAAAAAAAAACCTAAAGCAGGTAGAGCAATAAAAACTGCTATTGAACAGACATCATTTTTATAAAATGTGTCAGAAGAGGCAGTGAAATGGTGGCAGAAGTGACACGAAAAATTTGTTAACTGTGATTTTAAAGAAATTGAGGTGTGAAACAATAAGCAGCCAGATCAGTTTAAAGGAGCAGAAGGAATCTAATAGCCTTGACCCACTATGACACAGAAACAGTAAAATTATCAGAGGCAACACTTATGAAATATTGTTCTGCTCTCCTCACCAAATATTGTTCTGCTCTCCTCCTAAGCAAAAATAAATCACAGCTCTATCAAAATAATTTTGCATTTTAAATAATACATTTCTGCTACTAACATGTGGTTTATAGAAAAAAAAACACAACACTTTAAATGGTCCTATTCCACAAAATGTATATTCATAAAGAGTATTCTGTGCTATTAAAGTTGACTTCTAAACACTCCTAAACAAGCTGGAACCATTCTAATATTTTTAAAGTAAATACAGTATGTTGAGGCTAAACCAATCCCTAGAAATATCATTAAATATTTGCCATTTACTCCTTCAATCTGCTACTCATTCAGTCCTCTTCACACAAAAGCTGACTAAATCATTCCTTTTCAGACTGGTAGCCCAGTCTCTAAAACCGGCAGTAGATCCTAAGACCGGCAAGCTAAGTTTTATCTGTTTAATAATCACTGCTGGTTTCAACAGAACACACTTCTTTCAGCTTTGTTTCAGAACTTGTTAGGGGAAAGGAGACACAAAGAGAGAAGTCAGTGAGACTGCTCACACGCATTTTATTTATTTAACCAAGGAAGAACACTTGCTGAGTTTTCAGCAAGCACAGCCAGCAGCTTTGGCCAGCTGCGCTCAAGTTGCAGGGCACTTACTCCACTACATCATCATAACTTCTGTGGTTATTTGAGCCTGAACAAAGTGACATCAGAGAACAGTGACCAAAATGTTTCAAACTCCAAATACTGTAATTTAAGAAAACTGTGCCAAAATTAAGCAGGGACATGTAGGTTGAAGGACAAGGTAAGGGTGGCACTGAAGGGACTGCAGTAAGACCTTTGGATTACCAATTTTCACAGTATATCTGTAAGCTATTTATTTAAAAAAAAAAAAAAAAAAAATCAACAAAAAACCCACCAGACTACCTTTGCCCTCCTCTGAAACCTGCTTTCCAAATGCGCAGCACCAGACCAGCAGCACAACAGGGCTCATGTTTACCTCAGAGACAACACTGTCACGCCAGCTACATTTGTCTAACATTTTACATTCACACATTAGGAAACGATGACTATTTCTGGACTGCAAAATACTATCTGAAGGACAGACAGATTATATACCATGCATTCCAAAGTGGCAGGTTGCTATGGTTTCCCACTGCAAGAACAAAATTTGCTTCATTAGGTTATCTGACTATCTCCCCTGCTAAACCAACGGGGTCCATCAGGGAAGCAGACTGTCCTTTAATCACAGCTCTGCCTTTGTGAAAACCATTTTTCTCCTAAAACAGCTTTTGAAAAAGAAGGATGTAGCTCTGCACATGAACTGAAATATCCTAATGCTTCGTGTTCTGGGCTGTGCGCTAACCACCCAGTTCACACAATAGCACATTATCAGTGTGCCTACAGCAATTGTGCAGCACCCACACAAGCATTGGAAACATTTAGTGTACAAGGAAAAAAAAATATTTAAAGATTACTTTTTACAGCCCTGTAATGACTGAAGTATTTCAAACAGTTCTTTCTGAAGAAAACTGACACTGTCCCCAAACTGCTCCTCACAGGGTGATTAACAAAGAACACACACACCTTTGCAGGCTTATTAGTAATCAGAAGTCCCTGGTCTCAGCTTTCCCTATTCAGGAATTTACTCTGTGTTCTGAATCCAGCTGACACTACTCTTCCCAGAAATGCAGTTTCAATCTTCTGAAAGCAGAAAGAAATATCTAACTGAAAATTAAGGGCAGAGAAGAGCTCTGGACTGCTGCTATTGTATTTTTTAAAGTTTGAACCACAGCATCTAAGATTCCATACCCCATGTCCTTTTCTTCCAGGGCAGTTAACTACACACTACCCCTATTCATGAGGCTTGTTGACTGTTTTAACGAAGGTTGGGGGAAAAGGGTGTGAAACAGCAAAGACTTTTCCTGGATTACTTTCCATTTAAATACATTTGGGGTAAAAGGAGTTTATTTTTAAAATAAATGGATCGCTAAAAACAACTCAGAGAACTATAAACTTAAGCAAGCATACAGATCAGATACATAGAAGAGGCTGAGGCATTTAGATCACATTATTCAAAAACACAAATAAAAGAGCTAATGGCTTGCTACTATCCCTATCCAAATCAGGGTTCGTGCATTATCATTCCACTCAAGGTGGAGAAACATGCAATAGTCTTCTTAGCTCAATAATTTCACATAAGTACACAGTAATAAAGTTTTCCAGTTTGAAACAATAACCTGCTATTACCTTTTAGTTTTTCTTTATTACGATGGGAGAATAAAACACAGAGCACATGTTTGACTAAGATCAGTATAAGAACATCAAGTAACAGTTTATTACAACTTCTAGATCCATCCCAGGTTTTGGTATTGTGGAAAGTGCTACAGTCTCCACATTCAGTCCGACAAAGTGTCCTTCCCCCAACTGATTTATAACAAGGAAAGGCAGAGCTCATTGCCTTTCCTTTTGGCATGTGAAGTTCTTTCTGTTTAAAAGCTGAAGAACACAATGGAAAGCAAATGTCACAAGAAACTTCTGAAATCATTTAATCTAAGTTTCAGTCAAATCACTCAATGTCAGGGCTAACTGATGTCTCCTCTGATCTCCATGACCTTACTTCTCCAGTGAAGTTTAGACATCTAAATCCTTTACATTAAAGACAGTGGGACTTAAATGCATAAACACCTTTGAGAACTTGGATCTCTATAAGCTTAAATGAGGCCTTCGAAATCAGAACCCCACAGTTCTCCTGCACCTATGCTGGACTTTAAATTGTGAACAGGCTTTCCTAGAAGCAGGTCCAAATTGCTTAGAGACTTGTCTCCATAGACCTCCAGGCTGTATTCACAAGCGCTTGTATTTAAATCCATCCAAGAGGTCTTCACTCTCTCCTCTGGCATATTTGATATAATGAGCTTGAGTAAAGGAGTAACACCAGACAGAGCAAATGTCTTACAGGGCCTCAGATTTACTTGGGAAGCTTTACCTTTTTCCCTTTTATTTCCCTTTCTTTCTCACGTGAACTTCTTTACAATTATGTTAACGAAATAACTCAAGACAATTATTACTATAAGGGAACAAGCATGACAACTACTGACAACTGTAATCGAAACCCTGATTCTCCTTCTGTGTGTAGGTCTACCTGAATCATGTATGAAATCCAAGAGAACGTGCACGGAAGAAACCTTTCCAGCTCTTCAAGTAATTTTTTTTTAATTAAATCCCAGCAAAAATAGTTTCAGGAAGCATAACCTTAATTCTGATGCTATAGTCATAAAACATTATATGGTCAAGTGTGAAAGGCCAGCATTAACACCAGTAGTTGTCTTGAGAACAGGGTGATATTAGAAACACAGATCTCTTTCCACAGCAGGGGGGGAGGGGGGGAAAAAAAAAAAAAAAAGTATTTCCCAGTCTTGAGGACTCAGACTGCAAAGACATTTCTCCAGTTAAGACAACCACGTTGCAGCACTTATGATGCTGTTCAGGCAAGTAGGTATCTGTTTGAAACCCATCACAAAACAATCATATTTCTGCAACAGCAGAAATTCCTCTAGCAGATAACAACAGGTTTATAGTCTCCAAAGGACTTACCTGCAGGATATGTCCTCTGCCTATTAACCATAAACTCAGAACAGCTCACAGAAAAGGAAGGCCCATTCATTTCAGCAAGTATCCTTAGAGAAGCATTTCTAAAATTCTTATATAAACATGTAGGAGGAATCATGAATGTTACTTACCATAATCACAGCAGAAGGATAACAAGAACACTATATACTAAAAAGTACTAAGACTTCCCAAAGAAAACCTGATTTAGATTAAAGCTCTTTTTTTTGCAATGGTACTACGTACAGCTAGACACATACAGGATTTTTCCCTTTAATACAAAGCATTTCTAGACCAAGTGAAAACGACATGGGATTTCCTATAGAATCCGACAAAAGTTTGGAGGACCAGTTCATGAAGATTAAAGAGCCAGGGAGAAGCATCGCTCCTGCAAGGAGACTAGCCAAAAGCAGAGCACAACTCTGACAAAGGCAGGGTTGGACCTCACCAACAGAGACACCACCTCACAGCAAAGCCGGCCTGGTGACAGCTGCAGGCTGTGCTGACAGTCCTGAGATTGCGAGACACATGAGGCAACAAGGTCATGTACAAGGTCAAGTACAAGGTCAGACCGGGAAGTCCAATCAACAAGTCTGGACAAGCAAAGGAGCAGGCTGAGTACAGTCCTTCCCAGACCATAGCTCTGAGCTTAAGTGAGGCTCCTGGACCTTGGGTAGGGAGTGTGGGTGAAGTCCCAGGTGAGGCTAATTATGACCTACTGGTGCTGTCTGGCTCTGGCAGTAGGGATTAAGCAGACACTGACACACAAACCTCTGAAAGACACACAGACATGGATTAAATAAAACAGAGGTGAAGATGTCACTCCTGCAACTATCCACTCTTCTTCTATAGCAGGGTCACCACCTGTCCCTGCAGCAGTCCCAGGACTAGCACGCTCCTCAGCTTGACACAGTCATGTGCACTGGGATCAACGTGCCTTCAGCCACCAGACCCATCCACAAGAAAACTGCATGGTCTTGCCTCAGGCCAAGAACCACAAAAGAGGTAGAACAGACATTTAGCAGAGAATACGCAACATCTTTAGCTATCCAGTCTTAATCCTCTGTCTCGCATCTGCCAGAGCTACTAGGAAACTGCTGCAGCACATGTAAGAAGCTACTGGTGGCCTCATGTTTGCTGCCACCCTCTTGAAGAGCCTGTGCCCACACGCAGCAGACTGCAGAGCAGATGGAGTGTGTGCACTCGTTCCAGCCACTGCAGCACAAAGTCTGGCACCTTAGAGCAAGACACTTCCCACAGCCACTGCCCGAACAGCTGACAGCAGCCCAGACGCTGCACCAGGGATGGGAACTACATACAATGATGAAAGCGTCTGGGGCCTCCATGTGCCAAGTGTCTAAGCCCTAGGAATGGTTTTAAATTTTAACCTGTACATTACATTTAATTGACATGAACTGGTTTTCCTTAGCGTCGCTTCACTCCAGAATCCTTACTGCAAGAACACAAAATAGGCCAGTGGCTTCAGCTGGTGTCAGTGGTTTCCAACCAGCTACATGGCCCACTGAATTTTAGAGTTCAGTCTATTTTTAACAGCAATTTAAGAAATACAAGCTATTTAAAACAAGTAGCATAAAAAGAAGTATCATTTGCTTCACATTATTATTATGTGCATAGTAATGACAGGAAGACTACTGCAAATGTTTTCTAAATCTTAAAAAAAATAACACTTCCTTTGCAATATATAATTTGGAATTTTAATTTAGATAACTCAGATTATTTACTGGCAACAAAAATATGCATATTCATGAGATCTGATTTACTATAATCTTTACTTCTGACGTTCTACATCTGTGAATACTCGAAGTACTTGAGTTTGCATTCATGGGCAATTATACATGAATTTCAGAGAGTGGCAAGATTGATTCATAGTTAGGAGTTTGTGGCACAGAAAGCCAATTCATTTTCTTCCAGAAGGGCTGTGGCACATGTTTTGGGATTGATGCTTCCATCCTTGTTTTCATTTCTTACATTTGAACAAATTACTCTCAACTTGTCCAGTACACAAACAATTCAAGGTCTTTATAACGAGGGTCAAAACAGTGATTTTTAGATGCATTCGCTCTACCAATAGTTAGCAAAGCTCTGAGGAAGAAAGTTAAACAGATATCAAGTGGAAACCTGAAAGTTATATTCTGTGGAAGCGAATGGTGCTTTAGAGGGGAAAGACAGACACAGTACTTGGTCATTCCACCTTCGCACCCACAGGCTCCCTCAAGTTCCCTCATGCTGACTTCCACTGAACCTTCCGGAAAACCAAGTATTTTACACACATAACACATTTTTCTTAAAAATCTCTACATCTCTAACCACACTTCTTTCTGGTCTTACTTTTCTGGTCCTTCATTCCAGCCTTCTGAAGTATAAAGACTCCTGTAATAAACTTTAATTAATTTCCAATGGTAAGCCATAGGGAGAATGAAACAAATCCATAACAAACCAGTGAGAAGTACAACGGGATAAAGTAGGATGAATACAGCTTCTGATGAGTATACTGAGTAAATAAGATGATAAAGCTCACTGATGTGTGAAACAATCCCTCTGTTTTACACTCACAATCTCTCAAATCAAAGAAACCTCGAAGAATCAGAAGTTCAAATATAGCTAAGAGGTTTGCCTTCCCGAAAATCCTGTGTTACAGAACATGTCAGCTCACTCCTTCAGAAAATTTAAAGCCTTTCAATCGATTCATCGTAATCACCACAAAACAGCTTGAACATTTTAGACTGAAGTAGAAATAACACCCCAACAGTTTCAGGAAAGCAAGTACTTAAGCACCTTTGACCCATTTAAAAGACATGGAACACACTACAGGTCTGCAAAGTACCTCTTGCAGCCATTTTCCAGCCTTTATAAGAGACCTTTGATAAAACAACAGATAACAGAACATTAAATAAATAAGTAAGTGGTGGGCCTTAAACATACCCCAACCAGCTCCCTGTAGTTAGCAACTCCCTTGCTTAAAGTCAGTTCAGAAGTGGAATATTTCCCGCTCCTGTAATAGTTTTAAACGCTGGTTTAAGTGTTTTTCAATAATACTGTATCTTCTCCAGATCTTGTAACATAACTGCTTATCTCAAACAAACAAACAAACAAAGTTTATACACAACTTGACCTGATACCTACAACAAACTGCAATTAACTTTCACCAGTAACACGTTCACCTTAACGTAACCTGGAGTAACTCCAATGGGTTTTGTGGGCAGAAGGAATATTTGGTATTTCACTCAGCCAAACACACCCAAACAAGGCAGACCGAGGTCTGTGCTTTGCAAACAGCCGCCTGAACCCCAAACTAAGCGGCCAGCTCAGGCCGTTTTAAGCAAGAGGTTGATCAAATCTTTGTCAATCTGGACCTTTCATAAATATACAAAAATATTTTTGAGCAACTGGAAGGTGTTAAAAATAACCAAAAAAAAGATAATCCTTAGTGATTTACACCTAATGGATTCCAGCCTTGTAGGAGACAGGTGCTTACCCAACCCCAAAGGGAAACCGGCTTCAGCCCCTGTGAGGGGGAAGGCCAGCAAGGGCCTGCAATAAGCGGCAGCGCCCCGCCCCTTCCCGCGGCTGCGCCCCGTGATTGGTCTGCCTGGAAGTCTATCACGCCGCAGCCCCGCCCCCGGGGCAGGCGGAGCGGAGCCCAGGGTGGTGCGGGCCGAGCGGCGGCTCCTGGATGGCGGCATCGCGGCAGTCCCTGGTGCCCGAGGAGCCGGGCAGCGCTTCGGAGTGAGCCCTCGGCGCTGTTGCGGCTGTCGCTGCGGGTCACATCGGCTGGGGCCCTCCTCACAAGAGAAGGGAGCGAGGCAACAGCGACAAGGTAAGGGCGTGGGGCGGGGGTCGGGCCCCACCAGCGGCGGGTCTGGGTTCTTGTGTGCCGTGCCCGGGCTGCACGGCGGGGCGGGCGCGGCCCCTCCGCCCCGCTGCCGGGGCTGGCAGGTCGTTCGTCCGCCGGCGGAGCCCCCGCGGCGGTGAAGGGCAGGCCCGGGCATGTCCCGGGGAGGCAGCGCCTGCGCGGGCCCGCTGGGCCGGGGAACGGCGGGAGCTCGCCGGGCTTTTAGGGGGGGGTGTCGGGGTTTGGGGGGGTGCCGGGGTTTGGGGGTGTCGGGGTTTGGGGGTGCCGGGCACGGCTGCGGGCAGCTCTGGGGGGATTGCCTGTGGTCCGGTGGGCCCCGGTTCTGGGGCCCGGTGCCGGGCGGTGCAGCTCTGAAGTGTGGGCAGCGGCGGGATGTCCCCGGCACAGCCGCACGGGGACGGGTCACAGCCCCAGCCCGGCCCGCGGGCTCACGGGCCTGGTCGGGCCCACAGCGCTGTGCGGGGCTCTGCTGCCTGTGACCTGCTCGGCACTGCCCGGTGCCACCGGCATGTGCCCCAGCGAATCCCTTCCGAGTGTTCCACGCGTGTTGCTGGCTGGCAGAAGTACTTTGACTTACAAATGAGTAATTCACATACCTATAGAGAAAGGGAAGTTTCTATCTTTACTTTGGAGACAACTCTAAGTTTTTCCCCTTTTAGCTGTTTGATAGGCTTACATTTGTTACTTATTACAGATGATTGAAACGCTTGTAACTACTGAGGCTCAGGAACTGCTGTACCAGCTCACAGCCCTGTTGGAACAGGAGTTAAGATGTCAGCCGAAGGCCTCTGGCCTGAGACTCATTGAATCTGCTCACGATAATGGCCTCCGAATGACTGCAAGGCTGCGAGACTTTGAAGTGAAAGATCTCCTCAGCTTAACTCAGTTCTTTGGCTTCCATACAGAGACGTTTTCACTAGCTGTGAATTTCTTAGATAGGTTCTTGTCAAAAATGAAGGTAAGGCTTCTTAAAGTATAAGCTCTTAGTCATTAGCTTCTGCTCATTGCAACCTGTTCCCATTATATCTTGGTTTTAGATGGCGAAAGGTTAAGCTCCTTCCAGAGATTCTGATTGCACAAGAGCTAAAAAATGGCTTTCCCTGTTCACATTTTAGTATTGTTAAGAAAGCTGTTTCCTCATGAGAAGAGAAGGAAGAGGGCCTTAGTTTCACCTTGAGGATGCCCATAGGCTTGGAAATGCAAGCCATATTAATGAGTTAGATCAAGACAGGTTGTCTTGCTTTTTGCACATATACAAGAACACCTTAAATTACTACTTATTTTACTGCTATTTCAACCTACACATAGGGCTTGTGTATATCAAGAGGCTTGATGCTGTTCAGCACTCAGAATCTAGTAAAATATTTAGTTAGCACTCTGTTCTACCGTGCATATGTACCATGCTGACCTGGGTTGTTTTTAATTGTCTAAACAGATGGGATTACCACTATACTATGTGGTCAAGAACAAAAGCTTGTTTTCTTTGTGTGTTAAAACAAAAATGAGAAAGCTAGATGGACTAGACAGGAAAATGATGATTGGAAAGACTTAGGAATTCAAAATAAGCAGTAAAAATGGGGACTGTAATGCCTATGGAACAAAATAAGTCAGTTTATACATATGTACATATATATGTGTGTATTTATTTTAAAAGAGTAAAAACCCCTTTTTTGCATAAGCCAATATGTACAACATTTTAAGTTCTAAAAGCTTCCAATTAGGCTATTATAGAACCTCATTAAGAAACCAATTCTACGTCAATCAAAATATATTGTTCTGCAGTCTTGCTTTTTAGAAGAATGAGGCAGAACTTGTAGTATGCAACAGTCTTTTCATTGAGTTAAATAAAGATACAAATATAAGTACCTAAAAGACATTTCTCGATCTTCATAAAACAGAACGCATACCCTCCCACACACTCTCCCCATAATTTTTTCCTAAAATACACTGCTGCCTACAGAGTTTGTTACTTACACTTAGAAATGACTGATCAAAGGCCTTCCTCTTTGAAAGTAACAATGATTTACTTTTCTTTAGGTACAGCCTAAACACTTGGGCTGTGTTGGACTCAGCTGCTTCTACTTGGCTGTGAAGGCATCAGAAGAAGAGAGAAATGTTCCCTTAGCCACCGACTTAATTCGAATAAGCCAGTATAGGTTCACTGTTTCTGATATGATGAGAATGGAGAAAATAGTGTTGGAGAAGCTGTGTTGGAAAGTCAAAGCTACAACAGCCTTGCAATTTCTACAACTGTATCATTCACTCATTCATGAGAATTTAAGCAGTGAAAGGTAAAATATCTAATACATATTTTGCTATGATTGCATATGATCAGGAAGGCTATGTAGAAAAGTAAGCAGGGAAATTACTCAAGTAATTGTCCTTTCTATACTTGAAAACCCAACAGACTTTCCCCTTTATTGGTAAATATCATAAATGTGAATATCTCTGGTTTATTTTTACTTTAATTTTTAAATGTTATTTGCATAAAGTGATCTAGAGAGTATTGCTCTCTGAGCCGAAAACTAAACTTGCTCAATATTGATGGTATAATAAATCTCTGCTTATGCTGCAGTAAGTATTGCCTCATTGTAAAGATTTCAAAATCTGGCTCAAAAAGAGATTTCTTTTGATAGTAAGCATTAAAATTCCTTGTTGGTAAGCCTATATTGATAATGCATTTCTCTCCAATGTAACACGTGGTTTATTTTTGGCATTAGGACTGCCAAAACTGAACACCTCTTTGACTGTAACCATAGCACTTCTGGAATAAATGAGGCCTTTGTTTAGATAACGAACATTCTCTCCGCTTCTCTGAGTTCCCAGGGTGGTGCTGCCTTGATCAAGGTTTCATTTTTCTACATTCACTCATCTGGTTTTTTAATAGGAGAAAATACCTTAATTTTGAGAGACTCGAGACGCAGCTTAAGGCATGTCACTGCAGAATCATGTTTTCTAAAGCCAAGGTAAACGTCTTGAAATCTCAAAGACAATGAGACTACTGAAACTTGACAAAGCAGTGTTGAAAAAGATTGTTTTTCCTCTCTCCAGCCTTCTGTCTTGGCACTGTCTATTGTGGCACTAGAAATAGAAGAACAAAAACTACCGGACTTGACAGAGGCATTGGAATTTCTGCAGTTGCATTCCAAGGTATGTGCAGAGAAAGTTTCTGGGGAATAAGAAAGAAAAACCTATGCAAGAGCCTACACAGTGGGGAATGGGGAGGTCCATTGGCGTACTGGTTTTATTGGGGTTTTTTGGTTTGTGGTTTGTTGTTTGGTTTTTGTTTTCCATTTGGCTTGGGAACTTTGGCTTTCTATCATTTGTGAAGAAGCTGAAAGAACATGTATGAAGTAAGGATTTAATGAATTACTAACATATGAGTTTCTATCTTGCTAGATAAGTAACAGAGATTTGACCTTCTGGAAGGAACTGGTGTTAAAGTGCCTTACAGAATATTCCTCAAGCAAGTGTTCCAAACCAAATGTCCAGAAATTAAAATGGATTGTGTCTGGACGTACAGCACGGCAGCTTAAACATAGCTACTACAGAATAACGCATCTCCCTACAATTCCAGAGACCAGCTCATAATAGGTAACTCCTAGTAAAAATCAACTTCTGATAATGTAGAAGTAATTAGCTGTTAATTATCTCAGAGTTTCTTATTCTGCATAGGTAACCTCTTGAAGACGTGTAACATAAACATAGTAGGCCTGTCATAGAGGCTGGTGTATTCTTGTGTTCATGCTTGAGCGAGTGCTGTACCTAAAGGAGTGGCAACCTAATACATGAACACTGGAGAAAGAACTGATCCTCTGGTGTCCTGTGAGAGCAGAAATGTGTTCTACAGACATCGGGACCTCATTCAAACTAAAATGTGGAGTAAAGCTGGTAAAAAGGCAGAGAAAAAACTTGGCTTGCTCCTATCCTAAGAAGAATTGGCTAAGAGGAGGAAACAGTTGCCTAGTAGAATGACTTTCTTGTAATTATTCACTTAAGCCACTTAAAAGGAAGCCAGTTTTATACAGTTTTACTTGTATAACTGTCCATTAAGTGAAGTCTAACCACTGTAATTCATTATTCACATTACTATTTTTTTTTTACTGTGTAGAAGTTTTGAACTACTTCCTCATCTAGACTTCAGTTCCAAAGGCTGCATATTGTCTCTAGCAACTGTCTTGCTATATTAAAATCTGATGCTTTGTTTGGCTCTTGTAGAAAGCCCTTCAGTTGACTGGTGGTTTGTTGTGGTTTTTTTTTTTTACAGTGCTACAATAAAATAAGGAGAGAACCATTCTGTGACCTTGTCAACAGACACGTGAATATTTGAGAAACAAAGTCTGAAACATGGTCTTAATAATGAAGAACTCAACTCGTGGAAAAAAAAAAAGTAACATTTCAGACTAAATATCCTTCCAGCAAATAAGTTATTTTCATGATGACCACAACAATATTTAGTGTCCGTTTTCAGTCTTATTAGACTGGTTACTGTTCAGTGAAATACCACAGTACCAATATAAGGAATTTAAACACTTTATAGTTTGTAGAGCAGCCTGTGTAGTCTCAGCTTGATTTACTATAACTGTAGGTGCTGAATTATATAATTTTTAAATCTGGTTTGCATTCCAAAGATTATCTGACACAAGGAAAACATCATGTGCAGTAGCACAGTGCTGCAGTGTCTCAATCAAACTAAAGACATTGATGACAATAGCAAATGCCTGTCAGTCCACCTGTCGTGCTGTTTGGGCAGCATCATGTGTCTGCACGTTCCTGCTGGGCAGGGCAGACACACGTTACCAACCAGGCTCTGTGATACTCACTGAACATGTCAAGTAGCTAGAGCAGGAGGAAAGACAAACCTTAGTTCATTGCCCTGTAAAAGGTAGTCACTAAAACAGCATCAGTAACTCCAGTATTTTGTAAGCGGTGTAGTTTAGTGAGATTACAAATTATTTAATAGAGCGTAAAAACTTCATGATATCTAATGAAGGTTGCGTTAAAGTACTGGGTCACCTGCCCCAAATATGACGTCTGTTTTACAAAGTGTCACTGTATAAGAGGTAAATGCTGCTGCTGAACAGGTGCACTTTTACAGGCACAGTAGGAGCAGGGCTGAAGGCCCATCTTGGCCTGTATGTGGGAGCAATCTGTTTGAGAAACATTGAAGACTGCTTCAACTCTGATCTCTTTCAGGGTAAGATCCATAAAATACAACTGTTCTTTCTGAATACCGGATCAGTACTTGAGGCATATCAGGCTTCTGGTGCTAACAAGGAAGTGAATAATAAGAATGTATTATTGTATGTGAGACGAACAGAGGTGTTGGGGGAATGTTGCTAATGACCTCTTGAGTCCTGCGTCACTGTGGAGCAGAGGCTGTTAGCGATAGGATGTTTGTAACTCATGGCCATATGAACCGACCTGGTGGAGAAGGAGAGATCAGAATGTTCTGAATACGGTGTGGGCTTAGATGTTAGCGAGCCAGCCCTTCCTCCTTTATGGTTATAGCTGAGGGGGAAACCACTCTTTGCGTATCTCAAACTAGATAAATCTTTCACAGAAGACTTCATACCAAAGCTCTATACTGGACAAATCAAGCCTTCTCATGAACTCATGGGTCTGATTGCACTGCATGACATCATCTGCCAGTGCTAGCCATGCATTATGCTGGCCTCTGAAAAGCATACAAGTAATTCAGACCAAGGTGTGGTCAGCCTGCTGGGAGAGATGGAGAAGATGCAATGTGCAATGATAATTGTCATGTCTCAATATTAAGATACGTGCCTTTCAATTAAACATTGAAATGTGGTTAACTGAGTAACTCTTGTCCTGTTTGTTATAGAACATGTTAGTAGGAAGCCTACGAAGTGACTTATATTTGAACACTACCTGGAAAACTTCCACGCAGAAGGAAAGAGATTATGGAGTTGTTTGGGGTTTTTTTAAGAAGTTGAGGCTGCATGGGAAAGGCTAGAGAAGCACCAAGAAAAACTCAAGGTTCTTGATTACAATTATTTTAACTTGGCCCATGATTACTCTGAATCCTTTAAGATGTGGAAGTGTCAAGACTGAAAATACTGACTTAAGTAGCTTAGACTCTTCAGTTGACTTCAACCCTCTTCAATCATTGATCTAATAGTACATATCACTGTTTCTATACACTGCAGTAAATACATGGGTAGTGCTCGCTTAAGGGAACCTGTCACTCACATTTCTATCTAATCCCAAGATTTGAGCTTTTGCATGGATCTGAGAATCCTGGTTTGACCAGGTATGAATTTACCCATACATTTCTATGCCCAACAATGATTGGGAACAGCTGTGGTCCTTTTAATAAAGAGAGCAATGCCGTGGCATTACTCTGCACAGATCTTGAACCAGATGCTTGAAAAAATGCCAGTAGGCTGTCCTCCACCCATTCACAGAGCAGAGTTGCACTCTGAATAAATGCACAGGATTATTTCCTATAGAGTGGGTTGCTCCGGATACTGTATTACATACCCAAATTTATGCATCTGTCAAATACCTATCACTTTTTCTAAGAAGCAAGGGATTGAATCCCAGTGAGACTGCTGTGAGCTGGAACACAAACCACCATTTGTTAGACTGAGAACTGAGTAGATACTGATTAAACAAAATCATAGCATCAGTATCTTTTTATTTTGATCTAGATTCTTCCAAAATTGGAGGTCTGTAACTTACAGTAGACATTATTAAGTAGCTAACCAAGTAGTTCAAACATTTCTTCTTAAAACAATTCAGAGCCATGATGCCTGAATACATACTTCACTGTTGTCCTCTCCCCTTGACATCAGCCTTGGACTTAACTAGAGGATGACTCTCATGCTACATCATAAAGCAGAAAATATGGGAATAAAGTTAAGCTTTGAAAGTGCATATAGTACATATAAGTTCATGCACTGGATTGTCAGATGCCATTCTAAACTTCTGCAATAAGCAAAAGATGTACAAAACTGTCGTGTGCAATCCAACTGCTGTAACAAAAAATACTATTTCACTGGATAGTACCCAAGTATTTTGATGCAATTACTTTTGCAGCAATCTCGTTCATTTTTTAACTGTAACGTCCACCTTCTTTACTAGGATCACAGTAAAGACACAAAACTTCATAGCCATAAGTCAGCATTTGATACGGCGCTATTTTCCTTTGTATAGTAAGGCAAGTTCTCTGCAACCCAGGTATAGTGTCTGGACTTAAGTAACAGTCTGTAAAGATGACATGGGTAGGAGGAGCACATTTGATTATTTCAGGGGTACTAAGGCTTGCTTGCTTGTACAACAAGCAAGCATTTGCTATAATCACAATGAAAGCATTCTTCCTCAACTATTGCTTTATTTTTGCCACATGCCAACTGAAATAATGATATGCTTTTAGAAATAAGCAGTATGACAGACAGCTGCTGGCAATTTATCTCCAGTGAAACCTCTGCTTAGGACTGAAGTATAGGCAGTAGTTTCAGAGTTCAGAATACAATAGGATTTGGCAATCACGTTTTCATCCTCCCTTAGTCTGACACGGCATTCATTCTGTGTGATGCTGTGGTTGGAGTGCTGCTCAGCTGCATCTTCAACAATGAGTAGGAAATGCCTGATCTATAATTGGCTCATGCAAAACAGATCATGCAATAGCCAAGTTTATAATGTGGCTATTAAATTTAAAACTATCTACAAAAATCTAGAGCTTCTTGGATACACTACGAACAACTTGTGCTGTATGTTGGTAATGAATAGAGGCAAGATACCGTTTCCTACTCAGGTGCTTCATATTCCTTTCAAAAGTCATTATATTCTCTTACTGTGGAAAATCTTAAATATACTGAAAGGTGATATTACATTAACACATAAAATTATTTATATCCAGACTTTCACCTGACCTTTCAGTTTTCTAGTATCACTTACCTGGTAGCAAGTATTAATCATTAGTGCTATATTTGACAGCACAGTGGATTGTAAAACCTTATTTGCAGCAAGATGCAGTAGTTTATTTATTTAAACCACTGTTTTAGAATGACATTTATGAATTTACAGAGGGAAAGTGTAACCGTAGCCATCCTAGTAGCCTTCCTGTTGCAATTTAAGAGAAAATATCTTGCTTATAAGATCTATTCTTCGGCAGTGAATAAGATATTCTTGCATAAAGACAAGTGATGTGTTTATAACTGACTAGTTTACTATGGTGTTTCTAAAAACGAACAAACAAAACCAAACCAACATTCTGCTCAGAGATTTTACTTCTCGGTGTGGACTTTTCTCTATAGTTTGCCCCTTAGTATTGGAAAGTTATTTCAGCTTATAAATCAGCTGGTAACACTTTGTCTTCATTCTACTGGAAGAGACCTCCTTTCTCTTCACTGAAGTAATTACTTGACAACAATCCACTGAAGAGATTGCTGTAGTTTTCACCAGTTACTTGATGTCAATTTTTAAGTGTAATGTGTAATTCCTCTCCAGGAACGCAGATAAAAACAGTTTACTTTTCAAGACTAGAAAAGTCTGGTCCTCCTTTGCTGTAATTTCCAGAAATTTCTGCCCCACTGAAGTCAAATCCAGGGTTCTGATGGAAATAAGAAAAAAGTTTAATCGATAGATTATTCTAATAAAAATGTTAAAAACACCACAACCAACAAGCGCGAAACCCTTTCTGTTAATATTCTGCTATTCTAACAAGGACATATAATGATCAACTTGTCATCCATTTGTGATGGCACTGAAGTTCTTGAAAAACGCACCAACGATAAACCTCGAATTGTCATAGTTTGGCTGCCTACTACTTGAAGTGATGTTGTTCTCAATTTAGCTAGCAGTTAGATCTCCCAGTAAAGAACTACTAAGAAAAGTCTCAAGAAGAAATTCTGGCTTCTGGTGTCCTCTGAAGTTACTAGTTGAAAGTTTAAGTACCTGCCATGCTGGATAACGGGTTCCATAGAAATGATGTTCTCTGTTGCAGTATGCGGTGTGCTGATTGAGCTGATAAGAAGTTGTAATTCTACAACTCTGCAGACTTGCATAGGAATAGTTGTGCACTAAAGGTCTACCAAAGCAATTTACACAAAAGGGCAAGGAAAATATTTTCCAGCTAACTATTCTACATCACCTGATGTTCTTAACAAACATATTCAATAGCACTTGGTGTTAGAAGTTTGTTGTAAATATGGCTATGTCATAATTCTAGATAGTGATAGAAATTGTGCGTAGCCTAACCTACAGTTACAAGTTGTTAGTATTATGTAACAAACCCTAAACCAGCAATATCCACCCCAAACTCAACTTTTCACAAAACCTTCAGACAAACTACAGACAGAATAATCGAAGTCTCATGAGCATTCCATATGTACTGAGCTACACTATATGTTTCTGTGGCACTGGACAGCAGAACAATTGTGGTCAGCATCCGTGGCCATAACCTCTGTGTGTAAACACCAAACGTAAGGAGTAACGATGGTCCTTTAACTTGCCTCTCTTTGGAATCGCTCCAGTGTAAGTTTCCTTTGCATCTGGTCCTGTACCCAAGGGTCAGCAGCATATTCATTTTCTAACAGAGATGTCCAGCAATTTCCAGCATCTCGATTCGTCTTCATCAGAACAATTCGTATCAGCTTCCTGTCTTCTGTTGAATAATAACAGACATGTGAAACCACCATTCAACTCACCCCTATGTACAAGCTTTTTTTGTTGTTTTGGTGAATTCACCATTAACAAGCACAGGAATTTTTTAGCGATGTAATTTAAATTCTGAATGCCAATGCCAACAGGGTTATTGATAAATAAATAAACCAAAAGACTGAAGCAAAGGTAGCCTATACAGCCATCTCTCCCTTTCTGGCCTGTAAAATGCTGAAGCTGTTTTAAGGGATTAAAACACAGTCCATAGGTACTTCTGCTGCAAACATAAACTAACCTTTTACAGAGGTTCACAACATAAAATATTTAATCTATTAATATATACACCTCAGCTAAGGCAATAATGAAGGACTGGAGGTCAGGCTTTACAGAGTTATCATCAATAAAGCCAGAACTAAGTTTTAGTGACATATGGAGGTATAATCAATTTATTTAAACACAGAGAGTATGCCTAAAGACAACATGTTGGAAGTACATTTCGAAGTTAACATGTAGGATATTTAGTTAATTGAATAAATACAGCACTATTAAGTGTATTTTGAAGATTATTTGCATACTGGAAAAGAGTAGGCTTCACAATGTTTGTTTACACTTCTGGTTTTCATGTTCAAGTTACTAAATTATTAATCAATATTTAGAATAAATATTGAATGGAAAACAAAATCCATTATAGGAAAACATCAAGTGAGAGGCACAGTCCACAAATACAATTGCCAAAACCCAAAATATTCTGAACACTTTACAATATTTATGATGTAACGATCAGAGAAACTTTTTATTGTTCATTATCTGTAGGTAGTGTGATTTTTAGATTGCTTTTTTATTGTCTTGGACTGCAGGTTTTGTCACCCATCCCAAAAATATAATGCATATGTCACCTACCCCAAAAATATAATGCATGAGAAAAAACAAAAAAAGTAACAATTATGGAGAGGCACAGACCACAAAACTGTACCGCAATTGTCTAGCTTTATTAAGGGTTTGCAAAAAACTTCTCACTCTATGGAAGTGTTTGTAATCCACTGACTGCTGCCTTCCAAATACCACATTTTTCCATTAACTTTACTCTCTAGGGCTTTTGTACTACCTCAGTTCCTCAGTCTGGCAATAATGACTGTCTTTTTTACAAAGCTATGAATAGGGAAGGAACTAATCTTTTCCATTAAAAAATGGAGTAAACTCTTCTGCAGCATATTTTGAGAAGTTCTGCTGCCCTCATAATGTCATTTCAGGTGTAGGTTATTACCTAACGTCCACGTTCCTTCATCAGTTATTGTAGAGTCAAAAAGTTTACCCTGCAAAAGACATGTACAATATTACAAAACCGGAAAACCTGGTCAGTGTCCAGTTCAAGTTGAATTCTGAAGTTTTACTCCCAACTTACCTTCTTGGTTTTTACTGAAAATGAATAGAGTGAGCTGGCCCTATAAGTACAGACTCGCACACAGATGATCAAAGAATTATCTTCCGTTACACATTTTTTTAACGAAGCGTTTAATACAGTAAAAATGCTCGGCACTGTTTCGGTATGTCAGTTCACTGAAAGGGGTTGTGTTTCTGGGGGCAATGCCATTTTTATCAACTTGCCATGAACGTGTCAGTGTTTCTGCCAGGGGAAGGGCCGGCTGTGGTGCAAAGGACTGCTGATCACCAGGGTGAAAGCAAATCTGCCTTTGATCTGGGCTTTCTGGGTTTCAGCAGTGGGTGAAGCCATGCACAGAAGCACTGCCCAAATCACTACAAAAGAATGAAAAGCCACGTTGTCTTTATTTTTCCTGGCGCCGTTGAAAGAGCGCGCAGTTCGACAGAATTGCTTCTAATAAATTTCACGTTGACTTGATGGAAATCTGGATATTTACACAAGGCGGGGATGCTCAAGGCCGCAGCGGAGCCCCGGCAAGGGCCGCGCTCCCGCCCTCCCCGCGCGGCGGCCGCGGCCGGTACCTGCAGCAGCTCCTGGCCCCGCACGGACAGCGCGATGTGGCGGCTCTGCAGGCTGCAGCGCACGTCCTTGGCCCGGGTGCCCGGCGGCACCCGCACCTCGATGAACACCTCCTCCAGCGTCTGGTACCAGCGGCCCCAGGGCGTCCCGCAGGGCACCACCCCGCTGCGCTCCTCGAACGGAGCCGACATGGGCGACGGCGGCCCCGGCGCTGGGCGGCCCGCTCTGCGCATGCGTGCAGCCTCCCGGTACCGCCCACCCACGGTGCGCGTGCTCCGTGTGCGGGGCGCTGATTGGCTCAGCGAGCACCGAACGGGAGGAGGTGATTGGCTGGCCAGGGCGCGTGGGGGCCGTTGGTCCCTTTGAACGCGGGCGGCCGGTGGCGCTGCGGGCTGGGTGTGCGGGTCCTGTCCGCGGTCATGGCCTTTGCTCGGGCTCCGCTCCGGCGCTTCAACGAGAGCTCCGGTACGTGCGCGGCGGTGCCCTGGGAGTGGGGGGCGGCGGGGACGGGGGCCCGAGTGCGGGCGGAGCGGCCGGCGGTTACCTCGGCGTGTCCCGGTCCTGCCCGTAACGGCCTGTGTGAGGCGTCTTGTCCGAATCCCCGCGGGAGGCTCCTCCTGAGGAAAAATATTGCGGCCTCAGGTCGAATCTCGGTCATAGGTAAACGGCTACTAAATATAAGCGTGAATATATATATATGTGTGTAGTAAACAGAGCAGTGACAAACAACGATGTACTAGCTGTCGAATATCGTGCTGCAAAACTACCACAGAAACCTACAGAACGAGTGGCACTGCAGTGCTGCCCCTCAGAGAGCTTGCTAATGTAAAAGTGCGTTACAATGTGGTTTTGGCTGTAGCTAAATGCCTCTCTGCTGCTGTCACCTCTTATCGTGTTCAATGATGTTGCTCTCATTTGCAGAAAGCTGAAGCAAGTGGATAAGTGTTTACTGGTCTTGAGACCACCTGACTATAACAATAAGAATTTCTAGCTATCTTGTTTCTGTCCGCTGTTTTCCTTCAAGCTGTTTACCTTTTCAAAACACTATTTTATAAGAGTTATAAGTAACTTAGTTCTTTGGAGGAAAAGTTTGGGATTCAACAACATCTTCAAAACTGGAGGACACTTTAAAAACAGTTAAGTTTGCATTTTTTACTTTACCACTTTAGACTGGCTTTTTCATCAATTAGCATTAGGGTCCTCTAATCGTTTGGCTTTTTTCTTTATGGAAGTTAATGCACTGCTATCACTAATAAGATGCATTGCAATATTGTATATGTACATCACAGTTTCTAATTTTATTAGTGGTGTAAGAAAGAGCCCTTTTCCCCACCACGTGTGCTGTATAGTTCCTTTGTGTTTATAGGGAAGATGAGGAGAACTGAAACTGGAGTTGTTGGTTGGTTTTGATTTTTCCTTTTTTTAAACAGATTTAACTTAGATGTGTTACCAGCATCAACTCATTGAAGTTGAAAGCCTTATCATTTACATTAATAGTTTTCTGCTGTTCTGAAAATCTCATTTCTAGTATATACCCCATCACAAGGATCCAGAGATGTTAAATCTTCAGATGCGCTGAAAAGTTCTCTGACCTCTGAAACATCTCAACGGGTTAGGAAGCAGAAGAGTAAGTAGTCCTGAAAGTTGCACAGAATACTATTGAATGCTGCAATTGTTAGTGCTTACAGGCTGTTGCTGCTTGCTTCTTGTTTAGAAGTTGTTTTCAGTTGCAGGGGCTCACTGCCCACCTTCAGCTCTAGGGGGCAGCAGCTGTAAAAACATGTCTAACGGAATCTTCCAAAAATTGCTCTGTATGTGACCTCTGCTAGTTAGGGAGACCTATGGAGACCAAATAAATTACTTAACTACTTTGTTAACCTTGTTTTTAGTGATGGGTTTTTCAGATATAAAGCATCCCTCAGCTGAAAATTGATTACATGGATCTAGGGTGGTGGGGGAAACTTGGCAAAAGCAGAATTCTCAAAACTGGCTCAAAAAGTCTGTTAAGTGCCCACATGACTAATACTGAACTGCCTGATTGCAGTAAGAAAACAGCTGGCACTGTGTTGTGAAGTGGATAGTTTAATAATCAGGTGGCATTCTGTCTTTTGTATAAAAAGTCAATTAACCTTGTCTAGTTTGGTTAAATTTCCCTCACCATGTGCATCCACACCCTCTTCCTTCACCGTTCTTTTCTGCATCCTCCTGCAGGTGAGTCAAGTCTGCACAGTGAGAACACTGCACCTACTCCTGTAACTGGAAGGAGATTTGCATCTCTTAGATCAACAGTAAGATTGTTCTGTGGTGGTTGTGGCACTGCTAAATTCCATTAAATCTCACTGTGACTAGCTAAATCATGTAGCCCCTCTATACAGTTACTGTTAACCTACCTGAGTAGGCTATGAAACATTATTGTGCCTCTCTTCCTTAGGAACTAAGAAGGAAAAATAAAATTGCAGTGTCTTTGGAGATCATGTGATCATTACTTGGTGCTATGGAGTGGCTTGTTGTCTTTGTTGTTATAATGCTGGGATTTTTTTGCCTTTCACTGACTCACTGACCATGTAATTAATAGTGTGACTGCTTCTTTTTTTTTTAACAAAACAGTGTTTCTGCCTTCATGTGGTGGCCAGAGCAGAGCAGAAACCTAGCGGTAAAAGAAACAAAGAGGGGAAGATACTGTATATACAGGTTCTCAGTGCAGTCTGTGAAGATACAGATTTCAGGATGCACAGGTTAACAAGTTGAAAAAATGTAGCTTTGACTTATTTAGTCTATTAGTATTCATCATGTAGGATAAAATTCTGCAGGCAAACCTGTAGTTAAAGTGCTGGTTTTATTTTTTTAATGGAGTTCAGTGGATGTTAATATGTTGAACTTTAATAATATTCTTCCTGTCACAATGTTATGAGCTGTCCACTCAGCATAATGTTTGAGAGAAAGTACAATGCTAAAATCCATCCTAACCTGATAGTTGTCTGCCCCGTGTGTGGAGAGAGATGCTTGCTTGTTATTTTGTTTATGTGTATTTTTAGTAATATTGTCTGTATGAAGGCAGCCACTCTTACATTTAACTGTGGTGGTAAACTAGTATGCAGCTAGAGATCAGTTTAAATATTTGTTATACATCTGTTTTCAAAAGCCAGCTAATGTGACTCTGAAGCCTAAAAAAGACTTTATCCTTATGAAAGAGAAAAAGAAACAGAAGACACTGGAGAAGGAGGTATGTATACATTATGTGAGTACAATCCCATAGTGTTTCTCAGTTACCATAAAAAATACATGTCAGTAAAATTAGTCTCTTTTTGCATACCATAGCATAAAAGTAGTTTGCAAACAGCTCTGTGCAAAGCAGAGATTATCAGCTGTTATGGTGTGTAGAAAACATGGGCTTTGTTAATGGAATTACATTAATTCCTACAAATTATGAATAGCTATGCAAGTTCTTTTTTAAAAAAAACAAGCCCAAGTCTTATGTTCTGTACCACAAAAAGGTTCTATTTAACTGTTTGAGATTTTTGCTTAATAATCGACATATTTTCAAAGTTGACAGAGTTTTACATTTTCAGTCCTCTTCTGTGTACTAATCTATGCCTTGTTTGTCTCAGTGTCACATTCTGGTTTTATATTCCACAACCAAAGAGGAGAGTTTGCTTCTGTTGCAAATTGAAGCAGAAACTCTTCTAACTTTAACATGTTGTACTGCCTCAGTAGCATAAAATAAGTCAGGTGAAATGCTAGGATTGCAAATCTGTGGTGTGTAATCACAGAGAACTGTGGTGATTCTGTTATCTCCTTTCCTGTGAATGACAGAGTTGAAGATATGTATTCTGAATGAAAGTTAATACAGTCAAGAAAACCACACACACAAACTTATTGAAGAAGCACAATAATAGGAAATAAAGAAGATACCTCTTGTTTTAGATCCGTGCATTGGTGCGAGAGCGTGGAGAGCAGGATAAAAAACTTCAGGCTCTGGATGAGGATTTGGTTAAGACTGAAGCAAAGCTGAGTGCTGCAGTTCAGGAGAAAACTTCTCTTTTGGCAAATGTTGCATGTCTAAAAAAACAGCTTCTGGAGCTAACAAGAGCCAATGAACTACTAAAGTCGAAGGTACTCAGACGAATAAGCACATATTTGCTTTGCCTTTGTATTTGCTTTGCCTTTGCTGTTATTAAGCTTCCTCAGCAAGAGGTAATTTTAGCTGCTGATCAGTGTCTGTCTTTTACATTCCCCGTGCCCCTTCGTTGGCACAGGGACAGAGCGTGTCTGGTTTGTGATCTCATGCTTTTCTGTCTAAAGACAGAGCCAGACCTGCGAACATCTGTCTCAAGGGTGGGCAGAGATCAGTGTTGAGGGTGGGAGGGGAGCATTTTTAAAAGCTTGTCTGAAGAGCTGTATGAAGGAGTTACACTTAGTGGTTTTACGTTCATCTCTAATAAGCTGTCTGAAGATGATGTGCAGAAGAAAATGAGCAGCCTATGCATGGAGTTAATGAAGCTCAGAAACATGAGGGATGCTAAGGAAAAGGTATGACTGTTTGCACTGCATGAATAGTAATTCTGAGCTGTTGCGGAACAGACAATGAATGGCTTACAACACAACTGCAGATCATGTTTTGTTTCTGTCCTCAAGGCGGTAGTTTCCTCTAATTTCTGTAGAGTGAAAATAAAGATCAAACAATCAATGTTCTTGATTTTGCTATTGATGTGCAGAGTAAATCTGAGTTCAAAAAAGCAAGACTAGAAATAGCTCTGCAACAATATAAATGTGTTGGTCAGACTATTAATGTCTTTGAAAACCAGTAGTCCCAAGTATAGTTTGAAGCTCTCTTAAATCTTTGCATTTTTCGGATGGTGGTGGTGGCTGTTTTAACAAATGGCCAATACCTCTACAGAGGTATACTTAGAATCACATTTATCTTGGTACCAAGTGCTATCATTAAGCTGTAGTTATGAATTGATTTCAGTTTACCACTGCCTCTTAGACAATGGATTTTTTTTGCTAAATCTTTTTTCAGTGGTAATATTTGTCTTTTTCTTTAAGACTGCACTTGCAAAGCAGGAAGACATGGAAATGAAGCTGCAGGAAGTGCAAAGGAATCTAGAGCATTCAAGAGGAAAAGTAGCACAGTTAGAAGAAAAACTGTAAGTAGTAAGGAAGGGAATTGACATTGTCATCTAGCTGTGCTTACATGCTCATACTGTATAGAAAGCATGTAGCTTAGGGAAAATACAGGCTATCTCCCTACTGAGAAGGAACATAAGTTATTAGTATTTGTGACATGGAATAAATTTGATGGATTTTAGGAACTGCTGTATTCTTATAAAATGAACATACCAAATGTTGTTCCTTTAGTGTATCTAATTTTTTTCCCGAAAGTCGAACTGTATCGTCTCAACCCTTTGTCTTTCACTATGGTAGGGGTGGAGTTTTCTTGGATAAGGGGTAGGGAGGGAAGAGATGTATCTTGAGAAAAGAATTGCTGTTCACCTTGGAGCAAGACATTCATGTGGATTGGATATTTCAGTGTCTGGCCCTTTAGACTGGTAAGTTAGGAATAAGGAAGAGTGAAAAAGCTTTGGATCAGGAGTTGAGATCTTAATCCAGCAGCCAGGTATTTGGTGCAGATTGGATGAACATGTGTGTGTTCTCCAGCTAAGCGTAGTGAAGAGCAGTTGTGGTGCCTTCAAATTTGCTTCTTAGGAGCTGCATTCTCTGAAGAAAGGCAAATGCCAAGTGTCTTGGCTGAAGCAGCTGCACGTAGGAAGGGAGAATTCCAAATTAACTGTTCTGCCCGAATATCATTTGCTGCAGAGGAACAGTGTTCTAATATATAGGTTGGTGACCTAAGAAGGATGAACTTTTAAGGTTTTATCTCAATTTTGCATGATTGGCACTGCAGCATCCTTATGTTTTGTTCATTTACCTAACATCCAAGTGCTCAAATATGAGCAGAATTTTTATACTTCACATTAGAGTAGTAATAAAGCTAATAATGCAGATAGTGCAATTCACCAAGGGAGGCAATGATAATTTGTTTAGCTAATGCAGCTGTTCTAGCATACTTGTTTGCAGCAGTATGTGGCTCAGCATCTTTACTACAAATGAGAAGACCGTATGGAATAAGTATCAAAAAAAGGGTAGAATCACTTCTTAGAGCCAATACCAGTTTGTCAGCCCAAATGGATTATGTAAAGGATGCATTACAATAAGTCATGAGTCAATGGTTTATTTATATTTTCTTATCTGTAAACAAATAACTTAAAAGTATCACTGAATTTGTTTAGATACATTCTTCATGAAAATTTCCTGGTTTTAGGTCTGCTACTGAGAGAGAGAAAGTTGAAAAAAAGTCTGACACTGAAAAACTCCTGGAATATATCACAGAGCTCAGGTAATGAATTGTTCTTGAATATGACTGGGCAAATTAAAAGGCAGTAAAACCAAGCCTCACTTGTGACTGAAGTAGAACCTTGGCAACAATTCTGTTTAACAGTATTAAAATTGAGAAGGAAAATAAATCTGTTATTTTTCTACACAATGGAAAGGAGTTGTAAGATATTTTATTTTTCTAAATGCTTCTGTTTTTCTGGGCTAAGAATACAGAAGAGTTTTGTATTAGGGTCCTGAAATCATGTTTTTAGCCTGAGCCATAAAGAAAACCTTTCCCTCTAAGGTACTGGCAGAAATGTCTTTTGTCATCACTTGTAAAACTATGTACAATAGGGAAAAAGAAAAACTCTCAATCTTGGCTTCCAGTGAGTTTTGCAGCACTCTGATTTGCATCCAAGAGTTGTGGTGAATTATGTGTGTATGAGCATCATTCTGATTGTAAAACTCACTAATCCAGTGCTTTGTAAGTGATCAAAACTCTATCAAAACATAATAATGTGTCCCTAGCTTAGAACACGGTGAAAATAAAAAGTATTTAAATACAAGTAGTTCATTCTTTGCCCTCCCCCTGTCAATTTACTCATTAAGAGATTCCTCATTAAGTGGCTGTATATCTCCAGGTTCTGCTTATTCTTGTAAAATCTGGTTTATTAATGTGTATGCTTTTCTGACAAAACTCAGCTTTGTTAAGAAAAAAAAAAAAAAAAACACACCACAACCTGGATGTAACAGTTATCTATATATCAATTATAGTAACTAATTCTATTTTAATTGAACCTTTATATTTTATCTGTGACTGCATAAGTTTATTTTAAAACAAAACATCAATGTTGAAGTAAATTACTTTTTATTTTAATTAACCTGTCTTAATGTGCAGAAAGTGTTGCTGATAAAACAGGTGAAGGCAGTTTTCCTATTGGAAAACAATAGTTCTAAGCCTTTTTCCATTGTGCTGAAGTGTAAGCTTACAAATCAAATACAGTGATAACAAGTACCTGAATTTTCTCCTATAGCACTGTTGCAGAAACAGTTGAGAAATACAAACTCAATGTTGCCCAGATGGAGGAGACACTGATAAAGAAAGACCAAGACATCAAGATCTTGAGGCATACCCTCACAAGGAAAGAGGAAGAATCATTTAAGCTGATAAATGAACTTAATGAAAGGTGTAAATTGCTTGAACAAGAAAAAGGTAACCGTTAGTGCTTGTGTGCTCTTCACTTACATGGGATCACTGATGTCTTAAAGCATCTCAAATAGGTTTGTTCTAAAATGTCAATTTAGACTGGTTTGTTCTAAGTTAAAAGTCATGTCTCTGGGCTCCAGCTGAAAAGAGCAGAGCGTATTTCTAAGTTATGGAAACTACCTTCAATCTGACATGTTAAGTCTAAATTTTCTATTCCTGTGGAGGGGGTTACTGAGGTAGATAATACAGAATGAAAATAGTTTACATAGTAGGAATGCCTTTAATCTGAAAGCTGAACACAAATGACTCTTTACCAGGTGGCTTGTATGCACTAGCATTATGTGGAAGAAGCTTTGGGGAAATCATTGAGTTGTTTTTCCCCAGCCATGCTGCTGTTCTGAATTGCTTGATCCAAAGAAGAGTTTCCAGATAGGTTTAAGATGTGATTTTGGTTTTTGTTTATGTTGGTCGGGTTGGGGGTTTTATTGGCTGGTTTTTGGTTGGTTGGTTTTTCGCCCTTGCCTAACTAACTTCAAGGCTAGGACGGAAGTATGATGAAGAATAGGTGTTGTAGTTCTTAGAAGATAGAGAAGGGAATTTGCGTTATACTGACGATTCCCTCTATGCAGAGAAAGAGCTGTCTGAGAGCAGAGGAAAATTCCTGAGTATGAATGCTGAAATAGAAGATCTCAAAAAAAAAATTGGCTTAGAAGAACAAGAACACCAAAAACTGCTGCAGAAACATGAGGAGATGGTTTCTCAGCTGCAGCAAGAAAAGGTAAATGCAGTCTGCAGATCAGTCTAAAAATAGACTCTGACCCCACTGACTGGCACTAAAGGCTCTGATTTCAGTATGCATGAGATTGCTGTATTAATAATGGTCTTACCTGTGGAATGCACAAGTGGGTGCTAGCCAGCAGAAACTGTGTGTGGTCCCGTACCTTGAAGAATCGTAGCTGGTATGATGGGTGTTTTGGTTTTTCCTGTAGGTTTGACCTTATTCTTGTGCTTTAAAGTTCAAACACTGCAAATGAGTCTTTATCTAGGAAAGTACGGGTAGCTTTAAAATCTGTCACACTCTGGCATGCAGGAGTCATCTGCATCATTGCAGGAGAAGCTACGAGAGTTTCAAGATGAAGTAACACATGAGAGACGTCTTCTGGAAGAAGAGCTGAATGATACAATGAATGAGCTGAATAAATTGCATGCTAAGGAGAAGAAAGCTGAGAAGTTGGTGAAGCAGTTGGAGCAAGAAATCAAATCCCAAGCTCTTGAACTTGCACAGATGGAAGTAAAGTTGAAAGGGTTTGTGAAATAAACTTTCTGATTCTAAAGCTTTCAAAGGAAAAATGTTACATCAGTACCATAAACAAGGCTTCTGAGCCTAATTTGGGTTTTAGAGACCTGAACAGATCTAAATATAATTCTTGCTGGTGGTTGATGATTGATAGGACCTAATGAATCTGATAGACTCAAATCAGTTTAATATTGTCTTAAAACTGTTTCATTAGTGAGCTGAGAGTTGCTCAAAATGCCAGGACTGTGGTAATAGTGCTGTGAAGGGTAAGCCATATGTGTTGTGCTGGGTGTTACTGCCCTGGAGAGGTCAATGACTAGGAAAGACTTTCAAGCAAGTTGTTTCTTCCTGTCACTTATTGAAAGTTTGCTATTAGGTGTCTGATCTGTTCTATAGCTATATTTGAAAATAAGGGAAGGGGAAATGCTTAATGAAATCTGCCGTGATTATTGTGTTCTAATATGTGACAAGTTGTGGCAGAAAAGTAACTGATTTGTCACAACTTATTGCTGCCACTGCAAGCTTTCTGTAACTGATAACAGTATTTGGGAATGTGTTCAGACATCTTTATCTCCAGAGTGGAATGTTGCATTTTTATTTCAGGAAGAATGCTGAGCTGGAGCAAATCAAAGAAATGCAGAGCAATGCTATTTTGCAAATCCAGGAAGAGCACAGCAATACACTGCGTAAACTTGGAGAGACTGTTGCTGAGTTTGAAAGGTATTTAAGTTTCATTAAGACCTAGCATAGGGATTGTCTCAAAGATTACAATAAAATATGCTGTTTGTTCATGTGCCTTGGTACTTAAAACTGTGTACGAGTTTTGGTACAGCATTAGAGCAGAGGATTTTGTGAAGGACTACTTGACATGAAGAAATTCACTTATTCCTTTTGAGTACTAGTCAGGTGTAATGACATGCTCAGGATCTAGTTCAGGAAACTGGATGTTTCTTCATCCAAAGTATAACCAGTTAGAATACTCGAGTGCTCTTTAATCTCAGTGAGAGTTGCAACTACGACGGTTTTCTCTTTGCACTAAAACCTCTTGCAAAAAGACCTTGTTTAGACTCAAAACTTGTACTGAATTGAGAGGATTCTCCTACAGCTCTTCATGTTTTTCCTCCCAAAATATTCAGGTTGTGGAAGTGATACTGTTATTGCTGAGTATGCAAGGCATTCAGGAAGGATCCAGTGGGTTATTTGCCAATGTAAGCTGCAGATAGTAGGTTGTCTGTGTGTTAAAATATACACCAAAATATGAAAATATCTGTATCACAGAATTTGTCAGTGTTACTGCTTATGGCTCTAAGGAAATGTGGGTTGTTTTAACTCTGGATTTATCAGTGCCAGAACACTGCCATATCTCCAGATTATAAAATCTCTTGTTAGCATGACCTTGTGTTGCTCTTGTAAGGCTTGAACATGTCCATCTGTATTCTGTCTAAAGTAACAAGATTTTTCTTATTTGCATTGGAATACCAGCTATAAGAAGACAATAGCTGAAGAAATATGCAGTCTTAAACTGGAGAACACCTCTCTGCAAGAAGAAGTTAACAACCAAAAAAAAATAGGCCGAGATAATCTACAGCTGCTTCAGGAAGCTGAGAACACTAAAAACAAAGCGAAAGAAGAATGTGCAAGGTACTAGACAGACTAACTTTTCCTTAAGCTAAAGAATGCCAACTAAGGCTTGCCTTCTTAACTAGAACTTAACATGGTACTCTATCAAATGAAATGAATATTTGGTGTAAGCTGAAGGTTCTTCCTTTTTCCAGTGGTGAGGGTTGAAAGTATCAATTGGTAAAATTCATTACCTTTATATGCATTAGAAAACTGGTCAGTTGCTTTGAATTTTTCCTTTATGTGCAACATACAGGAAAAGGAAAATATTTAACTGAAATATGTTGGGATATTGTCTTCATCAGAAATATAAGTTACAGTCACTGTTCCACAAATAAGATCCACAGGGGCAGAAAAACATACTTAATGCAGGGGTCACCCAAATTCTGCTCACAAGCAGGTGCCAATTAACTACCCATGAATTACCACACTGCAGGGAGGTAAACAAAGACCTTCTCTCTGCCTAAGAGAAAGCACAGCAGTGCAGCTAAGTAGTGACAGCCAAGCAGTTGTTGTAGTCTGCCAGCTGAAGATATGTTCCTGTGACTGTCTGGCAGCAGCTTAGTGGTCTGTGTTTTCCTCACAGTTCACTGTGCAGGGCACGAGCAATCCCTTGCTCTGGGCAAGTAATGACTATTTGAGGAAGAGTGGGAGTTCGCTGTTCGGAGGTCCTGGTGTGTGATCACCTGCCTTAGGCAACTGTGGTTACTGGGGGTGGGAGTTGCATTGTGGAACATAGTGTGTATGTGCTGGAAGATTTCCCGCCCCACTTGTTACAATGTGGTTTGTAGCTGGCTTCTGAAGTTGAAGCTGGCTTTAAGTCAACAAGGGTGCTCTAATCTTTTGAACTGTTGCATGTGGATAAATTAAAATGCTGTTTTAGCCAAACTGAGTTGGGCATTTATCATCTTCCCTACTCTGTCTCTTTGATTTATAAAATGCCTCAAAGTTTTGTAATGCTTCTGCTGTTGTCTTCACCCACAGCCAGTACATTAAGATAGTCTGAAGGGCAATTACAGCATATCTTAGCTTATTTTAAAACACCTGTGCTGCTTAAGAATTTGCCCATTCTTTCTTTCGCACCTACTTAATATTGCTTCCAGTTTCCATTAGAGCTGGTAAAAGAAAAACAGCTGAAGAGTGTTTTTCCTGTTCAATTTGCAGGTTGAGTGTGGCAGGGAAGGGATTCTCAGTCTCCATCTAAATGATGTAACAAGTAGTTGAGGTTAGAGAGGGAAGACTATGCTTTAGGTGTAGAGTTTTGGAACCCTTGAATACATCCACACTGAACAATCTTGACTAGTTTCTGAGTGAACATCTGCATGTGAAGTCTAACTACTGAAGTGTCTTCCACTGAAAGCTGCTGCATTAAACAGTCATAAATAAGAAACATCTTTTGTGTTCTTCGAAAACACTGCTTGCTTCCTTGTAGGAGAAATTTCAAATACTGTGTCTTGAACTTGATTGCTTTTTGTATTGTTGTTCTTCTCGTGTAGCACTATTTGTGCAAACCTTTATTTCAGTTCTTCTATTAATAGGTTTTTCAATCATGGTTACTTGTGCTTTCAGATTTAGAGCAGTGTTTAAATAAAAAAATAGAGTTCATTAAGGATGGGTTATATTTTCCTCAGGATGCTTTTAGAAGTCCAGACAAAGCTTGCACTGAAAGAAGCAGAAACAGAGAGAACAAGAGAGTCTTGCCTTGCACAAATGGCTAAACTTCAGGAAAAGCTGGAAGAGCAAACTGAAGATCTGAAAAGAAAACTTGAAGCGGAAAGATCAAGGTGACTTGTATCAAACTAAACCTTCATATTACAGCACGAAGTTTTAGTGTGAAGTGCTGAAAGCTAACAATTAACATAATGAAACTCTACTTCTTTTTAGGAAAAACATAAATGAAGATGTAACCTCTAGCTTAAAAGAAGAGATAAAGACCTGGCGTAATCTCTATGAAGATTTACGTAACAAAACTAAGCCTTTTCAGGTGTGTTATGAAGTAAAAGTTTATGCATATCTGATTTTAGACTTGTACAGCTGACTCAAGTTCTGCTCTTGAGAAATAGTAGTGCTTTTTCCTATTCTAAGGCATTTATCCTGCGATGGTTTCCTAAGTTACTATGCCTCAAGCCAGCTATTCCCCTTCCCAAACCAATCTTTCTTTGTAGATTTCAGTTCAGTAACAAGCTGTGTTTAATTTGGAGATTTTTAAGGATTCAATATGTATTTCAGCAACAACTAGATGCATTTGAAGCAGAGAAGAATGCACTCTTAAATGAGCACGGTGCAGCCCAAGAAGAACTGAGTAAACTAAGTGATGCATATGCTAAACTACTTGGCCACCAGAACCAGAAGCAAAAAATCAAGCATGTTATGAAGTTGAAGGAAGAGAATACCCACCTGAAGCAGGTTTGTGAAGTGAAAAGTTGGAAATTTCTAAGTTAATCATTTGCCTGATTCCTTTGCTCTAAATATTTATACACGAATCTTGCAAACTACTTCCTTTCTAGGGTTCTTCAATTCCCTGCAAAAGCTAGATTAGAACAAACCACCGGCCTCCAGAAGCAGCAAGAGAATCTGTTCTAGTTTCAGCTGACTATATCATATACAGAGGGATCACCAGTGCAAATAACTACCCCTAGTCTTAGCTTGCTTGATTTTTCTTTTCTCTTTTGGAGGTTCTAGATTAGTAAACTAAAAACTGAAAGCAGCACCTCAAAGTTTCAGGCCACCTTACTGCTTAGTGGTGGTACACAGCATTTCTACAATGGTGCTGGGTTCTCTACACCTATATGTTTGGTGTACATTGCCAAAAATTGGGTATGTTTGTGTTTAGCATTAGTTAAAAAGGCCACTGCAGTAAATGATGCAACAGTCTCTTCTGTTATTAAATTTACTTCTAAATTTTGTTTTCTTCAGGATGTTTCAAAATTGCGTGCATTGCTAGCTAAAGAAAAGCAAACCAACAAGAGTCTTCAGCAGCAGCTATGTACAATTCAGGGTATCAAGCGTTTTGATCCTTCCAAAGCTTTTCAGCATGACAGCAAGGAAAATGTTCCTCCAAAAACTCCTTTTAAAGAAGGTAAGCTTCAATATTCATGTAACCATGTTCTTGTACCTCTTAAACCTAATGGAAGGTTGTATGACAGTCTTGCAGAGTGCTGCATTTGGAGAAGCAAGGAGAGTGCCATTTCATGTGTGCTTCCCAGCAGATGTGGGAAGGCTGCATCCACGGGGCACTTCCAACTTGCTGGTGTGTTTCCCAGCACGGGTCCTTGTCCCCCTGCCCTGGGCAGGGTCTCCTGCGTGGCTGGTGGGGGTCAAGTTGCTCCAGAGGTCTGAGCCCTGGTCCTTGAGCTGCTGTCTGGCAGGACCTTGTACTCCATCCTTGTACTCCATAGGTGGAAAAGTAAGATGCAAAAGACCCGCAGGAGGATGTGGAGTGAAAGGCGGCAAGAGCGTAGGGGTGCACAAAGGGAAGCAGTGTAGCAGAGAGTGTGGAAAGGTATAGATATCAGCCAGACCTTCATTTTACAGTATACTTCAGGGTCTGAAATTCTGGCTTGCATGTTTATGTGGAATGTGATGCCTTCCTTCCCCCCCAGCAAACAAATAATTATTTGATGTGGTGGGAGCAATAGCGGAAAAACCCAAACTTAGTAGTCTTTTTTCTATTGCAGGTAATAAAATCAGAAGTTAATTTCTTGTTATTAAGAAATATAAATTGCTAATAAATCCATGTACTACAGAAAACTTCAACAGACTACTTGTTCAAGGTGAACTTGGATGCTGTATATACTGCCAATTAGTAGGAGTACTAGAGAATGGTGTAAAACAATATATTCTTAGAAAACTATGGTTGCAGTGATACTGGGAAGCCATAGGTGACTGTTCCAGATTCCTGGTAACATCGTTGCACTCTTGAACTGAGAACTGTTCACTGTTCCACTCTTTTTTCATCCTGAAACTGCTTAGCTTGTTTTTGACAGAGCAGCTTCAGTTCAGAAAAGGTGAATAAGCGCTGGAGAATGAGGATGACAAATGAAATCTGATTTAATGAAAGATGGTTTTTTGCATCTATCTCATGTTTGCAATTTTATGTTAAATTACTTTTGCCATTTATGGTTGTTTTAATACCAATGGCAGGAATGCTGCCAAGACCCCTCTTCTGTGGTCTACATAATACAGAATGAATGTAGAAAATTGCACTGTACAGTCAGTTTTGATATTATTAATGGGATCTGTATCCAGGATGTGCTAATTTAAATCCAGGGGCTAGATATTATTGGAACTGTTGATCTTTAGGAGAGGATTTTCAGGTCGAACTCAAATTGACTGCATTTACCTACAGGTTGGCATACTGTGGCTAAGATTAGTGTCTTAACAGAAATGTCTATTTTATGCATGCTTTGCTCACTGGACTACTAAATTGTCATAATATTTTTATAGGCAGCTGTTGTAATTGATCAATGCTATGTGATGGTGAATAACAACAGAACTTGTTTTAATTGGATAGGAGGAATCCACTGTATGTGCACCAATTGTACAGAATTGAATTTTGGCAAGGTGGAAAGAACCTGTTTGACTGCATCTAAAATAAGGAATTTTTATCCCAATAAAAGTTTTAAATGAAATAATTTGTCTATTTCCTTCATAAACCAGAGATAAAACCCCAAATCTAATTACGTAGTGTAATTGACTTAGTGTTCTTTTTTTCTAGTCATAAATCTTCATAACAAAGCCCAATGTCAGTCTTGCCTCAAAGCCTATGTATTCTCTAGTGTTCAAGAAGAAATAATTAAGCTGAACTGTACATTATGTACAACCTATAATTTCCTTATCCTCTCATTTCCTGTAAAATTCTCTTAATATGTAAGTAAATACTGGAACTTAAGTGAAAGGAAGAACTCTGTTCTTGTTAGTGCCTCTACTAATACCCTGCATATGGATGCTGCAGAGAGATTAGTATGTTGAATATATTGCCATATATACATATATACACAAATATATTGCCATATATATACAAAGATTAGTATGTTGAATATATTGCCATTTGTACTGACATTACAGGCTTATGGAGAATTCATATTATGCATTTTTGGTATCTCCTTTCCTAGGTATTAAGTCTAAGGAAAGAAACTGCCAGGTCTTGTCTGTTAATGTCATTTTTGTGTATTTGATGGATTACTTGAACCTGTGAAGATGGAGGATGAGGATTAACTTCAGGCATTTGAACTGAGAAATGTTCAGTGTTCATTTACCAGTTTGCCTAGAGTGTTGAGAGAGATCTTAATCAGGAAGTTGCTGAAGTAATTTCATGCTGGAGTTCTTCTTCTGGAGAAAGTGATGAAACTTTTGTCTAAAATATTTAAATGGAGTAAAACAAAATTGTGGAGGAAATGTGCATTAGTCTGACCCATTTGACGAGAACATGGGTTTGATCCTGGTGTTACCCGGCCTGTATATCCATGAGTTGGTGGATGTGAAGTGAGCAGGTGGTTGAACCAGAGTCCATCTAATGAGCAGCAGGGACAGAGCAACGGGCTGGTTGGTGGGGAGTAAAACCTACACACAACCTGAAACAGAATAATACAAGTACCACTCCACAGCTATTATACTGAAGACTTTCTCATAAGATGGGGTTAATCTTTCATGCAGCATTGCTGAAAGTTGCTCGTTTTCTGTGATGTTCTACTCATGGGGGATTTTAAAGGCAAAATCACTATTCATAAGTCAGAGTGTCAACACTGGATGAGAAGCCTTCATGCCAAAACAGATGGAAGTTTAATGTGTTCTTTTAAAAGGTAAATGAGCCTTTTATTTCAAGAGATTAAGGCAAGTGAATGTTAACAGGAAGTTCCCTAAAACTCAAACATGGAAACAAGGACACTGAGTTAAGGTACATTTTTAACTGAACCTCACTTTTGGTGTTCTACATGTCCTACATCAAAGAAGCAAGTTTGTGAAAGGATGAAAGTATACCAAGTGAAGCTAAACATTGCAGGCATTACAGGACTGTGCTTATATGATGGCTATGTACTTTTGGGGTTGGTGTGTGGTGTGTTTGGTTTTTTTTGTATAGTCTTAATTCTTAAAGTTTGCTACTTAATTGGCAGTTTTGCCTAGGTGTCATTTTAAATCCTTTTTAGAGACTTATCAGGAGAGCATATTGACAAAAAGAATAGGGAAACTCTCACAAATAACTATGCAAGCCTTATGGCAATGTTGATTTTTGTTTTAACTTGAAAATATAGGTAAGTAATGTAGAGCAGATTGAGGAGAGAAGTAAAGAGTGGAAGGGGAAACTTGGAGTGCTTTGTGTCAACTTCTATGAAATAAGTATTAAAAACTGGAACATTGATACTGGTAGCCCAATGGACTTGAGTATTCACTGCAGGAATCAATTACTTCTGTGTTGTGGAACATACCTTTTTACTGAAAAAAATATATAATTTAACAAAATATTTCTCTCATCATCCACCTGGCTGTATTGTAGCAAGTTCTGGGTTGTACTTAATGTAGATATAAAATGAAGAGCTGCTGGAATCCTCAACCTGGCTGACCTAGTTAGAGCCCTCCTCCTGTTTCCATGAAAGGAAAACTGCCAAAGACTTGGTGCCAGTGCTTTGAAAAGATTTTAGACACACAATGGCTGCAATTTAAGTTAATACGGAGCTGCTTAAATGGTACTACTGTGAATAAACCAAATGCTTAACAGGATTCAGAGCCACATGTGATACAGGGCTTGGATTAGCATTTCTGGTTTGAAAGGTCAACTGAGCTGTTGCTGCTTCCAGCCCATGTGTTCTCTGCAGGCAAAGAGGGAAATGCACAGTTGAAGTGCAGTATCTTCCTAGGCTGATAATTCCTGCCACAGTTTGTGGCAATGCCTGAAATGCTGGCGACACGGGAGCAGGTAAGGCTCTGGATATTTGCATTAATAGATTGCTGCTTCACTTTGATTACAGAATCTGGGGAAAAGCAAACAGGAGCAGACACTTGAGCCTCTGTGAATTGCAGTCTGTGGTGTTAATTTAATGAGCATTGCATTTAGTCACCCACTGATGCATTATGCTTAAATGGCTGTGATACGGACTACAATAAAATTTTTGTTTATCCCATGAAATCGTAGTGTTTCAAAGTGAACATAATAATAATAGATTTAAAATATAAGCTAGAATGGTACTGAATTCAACGTAAATATTTAAGGGAAAAAATGGACTATATTCTGTTATGAAAAAATTACACACAGTTTTTGAATCTTATACTGGTGACAAATGTGCAGATTTATGGGCAATTTATGGTTCCTACTTGTGACTCCAGTGTTCATGCTTTCCCGATTTGCCTCTTGCTGTCAGCCTGGAAGGCAAACTTCCAGTCCATTGCTCCTGCTACGATGTATCGTGAGCTCGGTCAGCCTGTGTTGGGATGCAGAGGTATGACATGAGCTATGTTCAGTTGTTACCTCAATGCTGCTCACGAGTTCAATATGTATTTGTAGATTTTTCTTCTGAATTTCAAGTTATGAGTAACTGCTCTTTTTAATAGAATTCCAAGATTAGTGAGAGGGAATTATATGTCCATAGCTTATTAAAAGGAAAAAATAAGGTGTCTGCATTCGAAGAAGGTAGAAACTGGCTAGAGTGGTTTATTTATGTGTACTTTATTGAACTATAAATGTCAGTTGTTTGTCTTAAAGGTCATTTAAAATGTTTCCATTCAAGTCTTAGTAGACTGATTTCTGTGTGTTAACTCCTGCAGTATCAGCTGGTCTTCTCCCTTGACTACCAATTAGATACTGTTTTAACTAAGTCAAGCTGACATAACTTCATCAGGTGAAGACTTAAGTGTGAACATAACTGAATGTGTCTTGCCCATTAGTTCTTATATGTCTCCTTAACTTTAGTCCTATTGTTACAATGACGTTATGCACACAGCCTCTGCCTTGGGGGGGTCGGAGCGTCACAGTAAACCGCTCTGTATCCAGATTCATGGTACTTCAAGGACTTGGATTTAAAAAATAAACTTGGTCATCTTGTAAGCATAAAATTCTGTGTATAGCATTAGTACTACAAGTGGTGGTTGCTTGCTTTCCTTCGCCATGGGAGTTACCAGTTGCTTTTATATAAAGCTGTGGATAAAGGCAATTAGAAAACATACATTGTTTTTGTACATTTTAGAAAGAAAGTGAAATAACTCCTCTTGAATATGTGCCAGAGCTATATTAACAGTATCTCTTAACAGCCAGATGGGTTCCAAGTCCAAATGCAGCCCTGCAGCCCGGGGAGCTCTGGCTGCGCTGGGGCTTGTGCTGCAGGGACAGCAGCTGCCCCTCCTGCTCTTGAACACTCCTGAAATGTCCAAAGTCCGTGGGCAAAGGGTGACTTATTCCCCTCTCTCCCATGAGGAAAAGAAAATTAGTAATTAGTATCTAAACTGTCTTTCTAAAAAGTAAGCCCTGTTGCAACTGAGTTAAAATTCTTTTTTGAAGAGGGGGCTGCTGGCACTGCTGAAGCACGTTCCGTGGGTCACCTATTTCATATAAAAGGCTTTTACAAGCCCCGCGGAACCGAGGGCTGTTTCCAGGCGGGTGGCCCTGGCCCGCCTCTCCCTCCCGTTCTGGGGGATGACAAACTTTCCGCAGCCGCCCTGGCTTCCCCCGGGGCGAGACCGGTCCGTCCCAGCCGCGCCCGGCCCCGGGCCTCGGCATCAGCAACGGCGTCCCTGCCGGGCTGTGGGCCCGGCGCAGGGCGGACCCCCCGCTCGCTCCGCCCGGCGCGCAGGCCCGGCAGCGGCTGGGGCGGCGCTGCCCCGCCCAGGAGCTCCGCGGCCGCCACGGCCGCTTTAAGGCCGTGCTCGGGCCCCGCCCCCTTTAGCCTTCCTCAGCCAATGGGCGCGCGGCGGCGGGAGGCGCCTGCGCCGGCTGTGGCCCCGCGGCCCAATGAGGGCGCGCGGCGAGCGGCCCGTCCTCCCGCAGCGCGGCCGGCCCTGCGGCGGAGCAGGCGGAGGCCCAGGCACAGGCCGCGGCCCCGGCGGCCCCCGCGCCGCCGCCATGGTGGGCCGGGAGAAGGAGCTCAAGATCCGCTTCGTGCCGGGGCGCTGCGAGCTGGTGGAGGTGAGCGGCGTCGCCGGGAGCCCGCGGCGAGGCGGTTTTCGCCCGCTGCGCAACGGCGGCGGGCGGGGGCTTTCCGCGGGGGTTTTCCGCACAGCCCGGGCAGGGCCGCCGCTGCGGGCGGGCCGCTGTGCCGGGCCGGGCCGGGCCGCTGTGCCGGGGGCGCTGGGGCGGCGCAGTGCGGCGGGCGCGGGCCGGTTGTGCGGGCGGGATCGGGAGCGCGGCGGGCCCGGCCCCGCGCGGGCCGGCGGTGTCAGTTCCCGCTGCGCCCGGAGCGGCGTCACTCGCCAGCTCGAGAAGTCCGAGAAATGTTATATCTTCTCACGTGATCTTTATGTCAGTTACCGCGTTTTGTATTTTGCAAGAAGAAGTTAGGTTTGGGAAGCTCGCTTAGTTGTTAAGCCGCTTAATCGTAGCGGCCTTATTGCATAGAAAAGATGTATTTGTAACGGGAGCGCCGTGCGGTGCTTCCGCGTAGGCTCGTTGTTTTCTCCGGTCGCGTTCTGCTCTGGTGCCGCCGAGCAGGTGCAGTTTGAGGAGTCTGAGGACAAGTTTCTGCCACCGCTCGCTTGTGTTCGCTCGCCGGGCCGGCACTTCGGGGCCTGCGGGTTTTGCTTTTGCTCCTCGTTGCTGTAGGTGACGTCAAAGCCGAATAAAGAGGGCGGTCTTGGAGCGACTTCCCTGTCCAGACCTTTTTGTCATTTTATATCGCAAATCTGTGTTATCCCAGCAGCTTCTGGTTTTTAGTGGGTGTTTCTTAAAATTCATATTTTTGAGTTCATCGTGATTTTGTCAAGTTCTGTTTCTATAAAGCTTAAAAATATTTGTATCTTTGGTTTCACATGCAAGTGCATCACATTTTACTGTTTTTGTAAATTATACTCTTGTTTTGCGTTTTGGTAGTGTCTGCAAAGCAATCTTCTAATAAATGCCATTTTTTAGTCTTACGATGTTGTTGTTTGTGTATTTCTACGTGAATGTGACTGCTGAGGACAATGCCTTTTCTAACATAACTTTTTAGTGAGCATTGAACATCGGATTAAAAAAATCAAATTGTATGCTTTATTGTCAAGCTCAAAATTGTGCATTTAAGTAGCATTCAAAATGAGTAGCTAGGAGAACTTTTTGCACGTTGGATGACTGAAAATGGTTGCTGCTTAGTTGAGAAACGTGTAAAAGATTTGTTAGCAGATAGGCTAACCTGAACAAGAATGTGTGTTTAAGCCTATAAAACTTGCAGGCAAAAGGATAACATTTGAATCGTATAATGTTGTTTATTCTTTACATAGAGTACCTACTAAATTACCGCAAATTCCAAGTGTACTTTCTAGCTCGTCAGGATAAGTTAAGAGCAGTCTTGTCTTTTAGTTGCATTATGTTACTAATATTCCAGCCATATTTAAGAAAAAAAAATGTATATTGGCAGAAGTTAGAGAGGACGTGCTCCGCCATACGTGGCTTCAGTTAAGTACTGATGCTTCTAGATAGTAGTTATAGGTTTTTTTGCCTCCTTGTCTTCTAGAGGACCATGATTAATTCCTTGCTAGACAAAGTCAGTAACAGGAATTAAGTTTTTAGCTCTGCTCACTATTAAGAACAGCCTGGTTGCTGCTCTGAAGTAAATGATGCTGTTCATCGGGAGTGACTTGTGTACCTGTGGACGGCTGAGAGGCAGCAGCAGCAGCTTCTGCAGCCTGGAGAGCATCAGCAACCGGCAGAGCTGGGAACGCGAAACCCCTGGGGGCCATGACAGACCCTCCCAGGCTCGATTGTCCGCAGTTACGAGGTCTGAGACAGAAATACTCTTGCGGCTGGCTCCATTCTGCACAGGAGCAAGGGAGCGTGTAGGGAAAGAGTTAATCTGGGCAGGTTTTGTATTACTAGGATGTTTAACTTCAAGCAAGGTGAAATATGTTTAAAGTGGTAGTTACTTTGTGTTGAATTTATGGCTTCTCTTGGTTTCTGAGAGACAAGTTACTGAAAGCAGTTTGTCTTGCAGACAAGAGCAACAGCATGCAAGCTGTACTTAACTGGGTGAAAGCCGTGATCATTCAGTTCAAGCTGTGCTGCTAATGCAATGTCCTCTTTAGGATATGTAGAAGAAAACCTTGGATGAAACATGCTTAAAAATGACAGATTTTACAAATGACTTGGTTTTGTGTTGGGCACTTTCTACTTGTTAAAGGTAGTCTGATGTTTTTGGAGAAGTTTTCAACTCTTTTTTCTTCAAGAAAACCTTTACTGGCAGCTCTTTATTGACCTTTATTAGCAGTTGTCCTCTGGCTATAGAAGCACCAATAATCTGTCCTATGATGCTCTATCCACATTTTGCTAAGATAAAAAGTGTATAACAAATACAGAAAACAGTACTTGTATGTTCTCGCTTATGCTTTTCAGACAAGCACGGGCAGGCTTAAAAAATTGTAAATAAACTTGTGTTATGAGGTCAAATTGACTGCAAAGATAAAGGTGACTTTTTAAAACATGACTTGCTGTAGTTTGTCATTTTCAGGAAACTGTCCAGACATGAATTGTTGTTTTTTCATCCAGTACTGATGGGAACAAATCATCCTTTGCCTGAAGATTTGGAGTTGAGGAAAACACATGCAGTGTGCTGGGAACTTTAAGCAATTTTTGGGGGGATAGGCTGTTTCCATAATGCACCTCTGCGTATACCTTTATGGAACAAAAGCTTTTTAACTTAAAGGGTAAAACACAGGTGGTTATTTGAAAACTATCTCTGTTGCTTCCTGTATCTCGATCAAAAAGCAGCCATTTGTCACAATGATGAAAATGTAAGAATGCTCCGAAGTGACTGGGCTAATTGAATTGCATAGTAGAGAGCATTTACAAAATTATAATCAATTGTCACAAAGTGTGCTTGTGGACAAAGCTGTCAGGAAATCCAAGATTTATGGATTCTGCACACCTGCAGTTCTGTACAGGCATGTGAGCATATGTTTTTATTTTTCTTTTTAGTGGACTTTGGTTCCGTGATAAGTATAGATGGAAAGCAGGAAAGGAAAATAAAGAATGCATAGACAGACATGAATCTTAGATCTGCTGTCTTGAAAACTTGATGGTCTAGTGAGCGGTGGAGAGGAACAAACTTTGTGTGCATTGATGTACGCAGCTGTCTCAAGTACTGAAGCGTGTGGTAGCTTTAGCGTGTTGTGTAGATTAAGAGTTAAAGTTACCAAATCACTTTCAGATGCATTTTGTAAAACTGAGAAGAGAGAGCTGTGTCTTGGTTTTACTCATTATTAGACACTTGGGTTGAATAATGATGAATTACTGGTCTATTAAATAAAATTCAAGCGTTCAATTCTTACAGTTGTTGTAGGCAGGCCCATAGCGAGCTGTGTTGTATCGCTGCAGCCTCTAGCAGGCACAGTCTGTGCACGATTATTTGTTGCAGGAGGTGGACCCTACGTGTTAAATAGTTGGGGTCCATTTTCGAAAGAAGTTATTTCCGTCATTTCAAATTGCACAAAGTTAGTAGATTTTGAGTGAACTTAAAATTCTGTCTCTGTTAGCGGTTTGTTTCCCCCTCTTGTCGTGGAAGTAAATGACTTTCCCATGTAAGTTCTGTTTACCTTATCCTCAAAAATATGTTTAAATACTTGGCTAGGTACAGTATTGGTGCTCCCAGTTGTTTGTGTTCCACAAGATGCTGCAGAGCACTCATGTGTCAAGGAAAGCTATTTAATACGGTAGCACTGACTGCAGCTTTGCATACTTTTTAGGAAAAAAAAAAAACCAATAAATGAAAGTAGGCACACAACTTTTCCTGTTCTCATTTCTCTAGGAAGACGTTGATATTCCCAGTAGGCGAGTTTTGATTACTGGTGCCACGGGACTTCTTGGCAGAGCTGTTTTCAAAGAATTCAATGGAAATAATTGGAATGCAGTTGGCTGTGGATACAGGAGAGCTCAGCCCAGATTTGAACAGGTTAATCTTCTGGACTCTATTGCAGTTCATGACATTATCCATGATTTTCAGGTAAGTTTCTGGAGTATGAAGTAGATGGATCGGGTACTTCACGCGTCTAGTAATCGGTTGATAGTACTGTTCTGATACGAGTTCTTGTGGCTTTGGAGAGGCTAACGCTTTGGCAGAGCTCAACAGTGGATGGCTGCCTTCTCTGCCGCATCTGGAGCATAGGTCGGCTCTGTAGATATGATAGTTCTGAACTTTGTTGTCATCACTGTAGACTGCAAGTAACAGATGTACATGTCAGCACACTTGCGTAAATAGTTGAAAGAAAAAGATAACTGTGAGTTATTGACATAGTAATATGAGGCAGTTCTTTTGAAGTTGAGGAGTACTTGAATCCAACAGCAGTAACTATATGTTTAGCGTGCAGTAAGAAGTTTGCCCTTTTTCCAATCTAATTTGCAGGAGGAATAAATAAAACCTGAAATACATTATACAGGATGCCATTCTATCAGATTACTTTAAATATCTTGTTAGTCTGCATATGTCAAATAGGCCATGTGTAAATGGTTTATCCAAAAATAGTTCAGCGGATGTTTTTTTTAAGTACCATTATGTGTGTGAGATATATATTATTACTGTATTTTATAGTATTACACAGAAATAAAAAGAAAACCACTTAGATCTTGCTGTAAAATCAAAGCTACTGAAGATCATGACTGCAAAATTAATCATCAGGTTTTTTGGTATCTTGAAGCAGCATGGTTCTATTCTACTTCCTAAGGAAAACATGCTCCTCAGAATGTCACGATTAAAAATACGGCTACTACTTTTACTACTTCTCACAACTTAGCGAAATGCCTTTTTGCCCGAGAGAGTTCATTGCTGGAGTTAGGGTGCAGCTGCAATCTCTTGACAATGTTTGTTGTTTAAAATTAGTCTTTAATTTCCAGCCTCATGTTATAGTGCATTGTGCTGCTGAGAGAAGGCCAGATGTTGTAGAAAGTCAACCAGATGCTGCTTCTCAGCTCAATGTGGCTGCTTCAGGGAACTTGGCTAAAGAGGCAGGTAAGGAGACCACCTAACGGATTTGGTTTTTTGTTAAAATATAGCATTTATTTATCCAGGGACATAAATACGACTCTAAGTGCTGAATGTAATTTCTGCCATCAGTGTGCCATTGCTCCATTTTTTGTGAGAGTAGCGTGCATGTCTGCGTGAAGGATCAGTGAACAGACCAAGCAGCGGGAAGGAATGGGGATAGAAGATGAGGGCCTTTCAAGGTTGGTTGGCATTTCAAACAAGGCATGAATTAAAATAGACTATGTATAAACATTTTCTTCATAGCTGGAGTTGGAGCATTTCTGATCTACATTAGTACAGACTATGTATTTGATGGAACAAGCCCTCCTTATAAAGAGTCTGACGTACCAAATCCCCTGAATTTATATGGTAAAACCAAACTGGAAGGTGAAAAAGCAGTCCTGGAAAATAATGAAGGTAAGAATACACTTGCACATTTTGAAAAGCGGCTTTCTATTTTTACTTAGTTTTGTGTTAGCTTAATAGACTCATAAGTCAGTGGTAAAGTTGCAAAACCATGGAAATGAGATTTAGGAAAGAATGTGATTAGGAGTCAGTCTCCTTGCTCTTAAACGATTTCCATTACTTATAAGTTGGCTAAAGCTTTATTTCTTACTTGTTCTGATCTTCATTTGTGTTACTAGTCTCTGCTGACAGACATCCACAAGCCTTTGTCTACTGTGAATCAACTATTCCTAAGGAAATATTAAAAATTACATCATCATATGTTTGCAATGGCACAAGCTCTACCACACTTAATCTATAGCTGTTGTTATTTAGGGGGGTGTATTGCAGTTCTTCTAAAGGTGTGTTTACTTCAAGGGAAAATCAGACTTGAGATTCAATGACTATGCAGATAAAATCAACATAAGTTTTTGTTGTCGCTCTTGTGGTTTTCTTGCTGGTTTCCTGTTTTGCTTTCATTACATAAGCCATCAAGCCATCCATTTTATTTTTACCCACTTCTTACCACACACGTCAGATTCCTGCTTGTAACGCTTCCTAAAGGGCTAGTAACATACTTCTGGTTTTAAGCAACTAATTTTTAAAATTTATTATTTAAATATTTTTAAATGAAAATTGGCATTCAAAATATATGAACGTAATTTTTAAAATTGTACTTAATAGGGGAAAAAACTTGGGACTTAACATGTTTCCTTCCATTTAAAACTTATTTCTGGTATAAAAGAGAGGTTTGCTTGTTCCTAGTTGGTGTGCTGTCAGCTTCCATTCACAGATTCTAAGGAGAGAAGCACTGTGATTCAGTTCTGCTTAACCAGCAAACTGAGCAATTGATAAAATAGTATGATGGTCTTTTCAGTAAGTAAATCTATACTATATTTGAAAATGATAGGCCTCTATTTAAATAGTTATTCACTCCACCTCTTAATTCATCATCTCTGAATTTGACCATGATGCTGTTTGCTCCCTCTTCTAGATTGCTAATGAAGATGGGACTGCAGCACATTCAAGTACGTGTGGGTATCTTGCTAGATCCTTCCCCCAGCTCAGCGCTTCAGTTGGGCTTCATAACCTTTTTGAGCGTGATCTGTCAGGCAGCCGTGGGCTGCAGCAGAGCCATTATTAGCAGAAGGAATTGGGAGATGGTGCTGAGTAAGATGCTCGAAAATGTCAATTCTATTGTTTCATACAAATATAAATATTTTACACATATTAGTCTTCCAACTGCTGATTTGGTCATATTGTATAGGTAGAGTTCGGTCTATCAAATATCTGTAGTTGCGTGAAGAACTTCCCTATCCGTTTCTGTTGCGTAATGCAACAATCTCCACTAATAATTTGGGGTTTTCTGCATATTTTTTTAAAATATATTTTACATTTGGTTAGGAGGAGATACAAGTTCTGTCCAGTACACATGCTTATAAAAATAAAAAGTTTCAGTAGGTCCTCAGAACCATTGGGCTGAAGCTAATGCTCTCCAGGGCTCAGCTCCTGAGAACAGCAGGAGGGTAGTCTTTTTCTCAAATGATGAATACTTCTGAAGATATTAAATAAGAGATTTTAACCAGTATTTAAAGAGAGGAAGAACAAATTTGCTGAGTGACAAGTGTTTTTAGAGCAGCAGGAAATCAGCATCATATTGGAGGGTTTTTTGTATTTGTTTTTCTCCTGTTAAGGACTTCTTTCAGTTTACTTTTCTGTGAGAATAATTGGTGTATTAGCTTTTTCATTTTGTCTTTCTAATACCTGTAGCATTTCCCTACAAATCTAAGAATTGCAATGATTCGGTGACTTATGCTTGTAATTTCAGGACTGATTTTATTTTTTTTTCTTTAAGCAAAAATATCTGTATTACTTTTAATTTTCATAGCCTTTGATTTTTCCCTCTAAAAGGCCTTTTGAGTCTTCGTGACTGAGATAGACTAGTGTGATGTACTCCATCATAAAATATCCTCCTCTTTGCACTTCTTCACTGTTAATTTCTCATATCTCTATGTTGAAATCTGAAACTCTTTACTACTGTATTCTGTGAGCCTGTTCCTTATTTGTCAAGCTTTCTGTTAATTCCAAGGTTCATGTCTATTTTTCTGGTAAATAATGTCCTCCTTTATGCAGGAGGCTTCCACATTCTGGGAAAAAAATTCTTGTAATTGATGCCTGAATATGGTGTTTGGTGGGAATTTTTGTTCGTGCTCTTACCCAGGGAGGATGTGGAGTGCTGGAGTAGCTGCATAGTTACAGTTGTTTTTTTAATTTTTTAATTTTTTGTTCTAACCGAAACAAGCCTCCTTTTTTCTCTTGCAGTGTTCATGAAAGCTTGCTAACTTTCTGGAAATCAGTGGCGTAAATGGCAATAAGTTTATATCAACTTAGTGTTTGTGAAAGGTTTTAGTTGGTATAAATTAAAATTATATTCTGAGAGCCAACACATTAATTGTATTTTCTTTGGTTTTTGTTGATGCTTAATATCACCAACATATTTCTTAACACTTTTCAAGTTATGCTACAGCATTCATACTTATTCATAACAATGTTAGTACTTTAAAAATACTCTTTCTTTTAGGTGCTGCGGTACTTAGGATTCCTGTCCTGTATGGAGAGGTAGAAAGACTGGAGGAAAGTGCTGTGACTGTTATGTTTGACAAAGTTCAGTTCAGTAATAAATCTGCCAACATGGACCACTGGCAACAAAGATTTCCTACTAACGTGAAGGATGTGGCAGCTGTTTGCAGACAGCTAGCGGAGAAGAGAATGCTGGTAAGAATTTAAACAATCAAGGCTTTTCAGACTAAAATCAGTTGGAGTTCTCGGCTTGCTTTCTGAACAACTGAGAACTGCATATAACTTGCATTATTCTTTGCATTTCTGGAACACTAGGAGGGAAGAAAGAACTAGTGTAATATGACAGTATCGTTACATGGGTATGTGCATATTCTGATATTTGAAACAAAAGCGAGTGAACTGATGGGACAGATCCCCTGAAAATTGTCATGTGTCTTCTAGTATACAGGAGAGAAGTGCAAACACCTAACTTATTCTAATATACCTTTTACAAATTGCCATTTGGGACTAAAAAAAAAAACCGTGGTGGTTGAATGTAATTCTCAAAGATGCCTTTGAATATTGTATTAAGAACGCTGAAGTGGCAAAAACAAGCCACCTGATTTAAAGATTTGAATGTGTTTATTCACAACAGCATCTTCAGATTAGCACCTTTGCAAGGTAACAAACCCAACCAACCACCTTTATTTTTCATATGTGTAACTTGGAAAAAAATGGACCATGCACATACAATGGATGTGATACAATCCATTTGTTTGATAGGACTTCCACATGGTTTGCAGTTTGACATTCAGAATGTGTGTGGTGGCTTTTGCATTTGTTTTCGAGTGATTTGTACAGAAGAGCCGAGTTCCTCCTCCCCAGCTATTTGCATTGGTTGGGTATTTGGTTGGTTGGTTCGCTCCTTTCCCTTCTGTTAATTCTAGAGACTCTAAACTGTTTGTGGAAAGTCAGGTCAGATATATGTAACACCAATTTTCAGTCTCAGTCCCTAGTCAGGTTCTCTGAAAATGCGCAAGAGATTTCTAGAGCATCAGTGAGGTGCTGTAACATTCCTTTCAGGATAGGACCCCGCTGGAAGGTTGTTCTGCAGAATTTTTGCATGGGAATCAGTCTGACAGCTTGCTAGCTGCTTTTTTTCACCTGTGCTTTCTGTTTCTTTTGTAGGATCCATCAGTAAAAGGAACATTTCACTGGTCTGGCAATGAACAGATGACTAAATATGAAATGGCATGTGCAATTGCCGATGCTTTCAACCTCCCCAGCAGCCACTTGAGACCAGTAAGTGATGTGTTGTTTGACCCATAGAAAGATGGTTGTACTTTAAGTAGTAGGTCTCCCACTAGCTATAGAAATATGCTTCCTCTTCAGGACGATCTGCGTATGTCTAGCACAGCAGATGTATTACCGAGGATGCTGTCTGGTATCTAACTGGGAAAAACAACAGCTGCTTTGACCTGCTGAAATATGAAAATTACCCGGTCAGTCAGTAACCAGTTTTGCAGTCTGTAGTGTAACAGTATTTCTGCAGAACAATTACCCTTAGTCACAAGTAAATCCATATTTTTCATTGTATTTTTGTCCTTAAAAAAGCTTACAGTTTGACAAAACATTAACTCGAATGTAGGAATCTGTAAGAACTTTACAATGTCCAAATTTATTTCTGAAAACCTTCACTTAAATTCAAATAATTTTTGCTTTGCTTAAAACACCTGTCCTGCAGTTTTATTGGCACTTAAAAGTAAGACTGCTCTTAAAAGACATACGGACAATGTTGTGAGACTGTAACATGTAAGATTTTATATACATCCAAAATAAATTCCAAGGATTCTGGAACTGGAATGTGGCTTGGAAGATGGAGAGAAAAAGAATGGAGAACACTAAGTTGGTCTGAATTTTTTCTGCCTAAATATACTTCTCTTCAAGTATATTGATGAAGACATGGTTCTGTCAACATTTTAGAGCATTTTTTATCTTGTGATTACAGTCACAGGGTGAAAATAGGAATAAAACATGGAAAAGCATAAATGGTAAGCAGTAACTGAGTGAGAAGAATTCAAATTTAGACATGTCGTGTCACTCTGCCTGATATCTCTTATGTCAAAATGAACTTAACCATAAAGCAAGCAAACAAACAATCCCTCCCCCAAACAAACAAAAAACCAGCACACACACAAAAATATGCAATGCACGAAATAGCTGGAGGGGTGGAGAGGGACACACCTGTATAGAAAGCTATGAAGGGAAACTTCAAAATGAGCATATATAAGAAGAAATATTTTTCTGTCATTTCTGATTACTCGGCGTGTTGGTTTTTTTCTGTTTATTTTCTAGATTACTGATTGTCCAGTTGTGGGTGCTCTTCGTCCGAGGAATGCTCAGCTAGACTGCTCCAAGTTGGAGATGCTGGGGATAGGTCAGAGAACACCATTTCGAGCTGGGATCAAGGAATCGCTTTGGCCTTTCCTTGTTGACAAGAGATGGAGGCAGACAGTCTTCCATTAGTTTGTAACTTTTTTTAGTAAAAGTATGGTATGTGGCACTTTTTTAAAAGAAAAAAAAATAGTTTTGTATGAGTGTTCTTAAATTGTGACATTTATGAGTTTTCATTTAATCAGGTAAACACATGGTCTTGCACTAGTGAAACTGTTAGCCTAAAAAAATTCAGTGTCAAAAACTGAGCCTATTTGATGTCATGGATCTTTCCTTCCATTCATACCAATCTAACTTAACATCTATTCCTAGCAGATTATGGTTCTCAGTAATCAGTACCATCTGCTGCTAAGAATGACTCAGATCACTTGTAGACTTACTCTTGGCTGAATTCTGTTGTTGATGCTTAAGGTCTGTGCCATTGTTGTATATACCATTTCTCTTCATTAAAAGACATATTCAGTTACTTTATCACCAAAAATCTGAGTTTTTTTGTTTTTGACTTCTGAAGGTGGTGTTCTTATGGACTTAAACTGAATTAGGTATCGCTAAATGTTTTGCTTGAGCTCTGATCAAAATGTTTTTTAAAAAAGTGAAACTTTATTTTTGCAATTATCAAGTGTACTTTTTATGCTTGAAATATCTTCAGAATGTTCTGTAACTTGAATGCCTGCAGCTTCATATTTGTACAGTAAGTTGTATTCATTTGTTTTATTGGCGCCATATAAAAGCTAGAAGGGGGTTGGGAGAGCGGGAGCAAATAGTTTTGACCTGGGTTATTTTTTTGGGTGGGGAGATTGGAGTTGAAGATTGTTTGCTTTTTGTATAAAAGCATGAAATGTCTTCATCTATCTCTTTTTTTTGGGCAGTACTTAGGATTGTTGAAATTAGTGGGAGGCAGATGTATGTTAGTCAATACATGTGAGGTGGAGAGGAAAGGTATTTTAAGAATTCGTAGCACTGTGGCTTCTTTTGCACAGACTGTCAGATCTTGCACTGATGTAGCTTGTCCTGGAACAGCAAAGCACGTATGTTGAAGGTTTGCACCGTAATAATGGAATCACAATAGTGTAATATAAGCAAATCTTTAATCTGCTTAACTCTAGTCCTTAAAGTTGGACTCGGTAGCCCGGCAAAGTGGATGATGTACAGGTTAGCTTCCTGTTCAAGTTGTAGAATCAAATATTCTGAGCTTGCCAGCAGATTACTAGTAAAACTAGGAAAAGATGCATTTGGATGATAATTTATTTTTCTGAGGTTGAAATGAAGGTGGGGGAGGAGAGAAATGTTTAGCTTTTCATGGGGAAAAAAAAAAAGGTGGGCTGGGACACAGACCAACTGAAGATCTTCTGAAGGTCAGCTTTACATTGAGTTCTTTAATTTCCAACTGGCATATGCTAAGACTTGATAATCCACATTTGTTTTTAGTCTGAAGTCCTGATATACACATGGTAACCTATCTCCAAAATGACAATAAATATCTATTGCCAGCATGAGAAACAGTTGTTGATTCTTTCTTTGTCATTAGGGTTTGTTCATCTGAATCATAAATATTTGCAATTCTTCTTGAAATCTGTGTGCCCTTTCAGTGATGGGTTTTGGTTTTGTTTCTTTTATCGTCCTTAATTCAATGAACTATTTCCAGAGCTAGTTTAGATTGGGTTAGATTAGATTGGTGTTTTGCTGTCACTGTGCTGCTGCCTAGGGGATATGATAAATGTACGCACAAAAAAAAAAGGTACAGAAGGTTTCGAAAATAGAGCCTGAAACATCCTGGGCCTCAGTGCTTGATCAGGAAGATTCCGAGTACATCCCCTCCACTCGCAGGCAGCTAAGTTTTTATTAAATTTGACATCATGTTTTTTCAAAAATCACAGTAAATTTAAAACTCATATGAAAAATTGGAGATGGGGCTAAAAGGTACAAGAAGAAAAAAAACTGAGGAACACTGAGATGTGGACAGTAGGCTTGCTATTGCATTTGTTTTAATTTTGTTTTCCTTGGCATACATAATCAAGTTACAGTATTTTATTAAAGTCAAGTAGCAAAATAATTCTTTAAGTGGTTATCTTTATTCCATTTCCATTTTAAAAATGTGGCAAAATACATTACTATTTGGAAAGCAATTCTAGATTTACTGATGATTTTTGTTAAACTGTTCTCAGATTGCTTGTTTTGCTAGATCCGCAAAAAAAAATGTGGATGTTACAGTACCAACTAGGGCAGTATCCAATGATTTTTTTCTTTTTTTCTTTTAATGAAAGTGCCCTTTTTTTTTTACCCCAAGGTGATGCAAAATTGTCTCTTCCTCCTACAGGAAAGTGTTCTAACTATCCATTCCCTTCAGCTGGTATAAGCTAATGGGTGCTGCATCCATAGTTGTCAATGGAGCAGTTTGACCAAGGAGGAAAAAGGACGACTTGTTTCCCAAATGTAAAGCGCCTAATAGGGATGAATTGGGCATTTTACTGGGAGGAGAGAATTGCAATTTTGAATTTCTCTCACGCTGAGCAAGTAAGTGACTCCCAGTCTTGGTGCTTTAACACTGAAATGCCAAATAAAAGTATGATTTACCCCTCCACCTGCCCTGGTTTGTACAGCAGCCAGTGGTCTCTTAAGACCACTGCAACTGCTGCAGGCAACACAGGCAGACAAATAACTGCTTCACTTACCTTGCAGGGCTGATGGATACTCTTGAAACTGAAAACAAATGGCAGTTAATCAATTTTTTTTTGGAGCACTGCAATATAGGAGTGAACTATCCAAGTTTCGAAGTGCTTTTGGTTCTTAAGTGGGGTGGTTCAACTTTGCCCACTCGTAAATTGGATTAATCTTTAGATTTCATCCTAGGTACATAGAACTTCCCAGGCAAAAAAAACAAACAAAAGTAAGTATGGGCTTTTTTTTTTTCCTAAGTTATTCTACATTTGTTGAATTGGTTTTGTGTTTTGTAAAATTTACAGTTCAAACAGGAAGGGGTGGTTTGGAGAACTCTTGCTTCCAAAGCAGCATTCCAGATGTTTCTTTAGAAGGTGTTGGATTTATGTACGTGTTGCACCTTGTATATGTTGTTACCCAGCCCAATACTTAATTTTTCCACTTCGAAAAGAGGGACAATGTATTCATTTGAAAAAGAAGGTTCTGGAGCTAGTTGCAATTAAGTGTTGTAACTCCGAAGTAAGTTTCTAAGTATGACAGTATGACTGGAAGATACAAAGGTGACAAGAGATGTATCAAAAAATGTGATTGCATGCTTGAATAGTTGGATGACCCAGGACACATAAAAATCAAATGTTAAGGCAATATGAGTTTTCCCACCTCCTACTGCATCCCTTCCACAAAAAGTTGTTTAGATAAATTCAAAGGCTATGTTCAATGAAAACTATATTCCCAGCTAGAGTGCAGTCCAAGGGTCTACTTACTAGTGCCTTTAAAAAATGTCTTGGGTGCAGTTCTGACAATTCAAAAATTATTTTGAAGTGTAAGTAAAACCAACCTAAAAGGTTTTGAAGTAAGTCACACTGACTATAACTGGATTAAACGGGCAGCTCCTTTCATGCATTAACTTTTACAGCATGGCTCAAAAGTATAACCCAAATTGAAGCTTCACTTTGTTAATCCTCTTAACCAGGAGTTCTGGGGTAGTTCTGCCTAAATTCTGACAAAGTGATCATGAACATCGAGCTGTCATAATTCAATGTGTGAGGTCCCAAGCTGAGATACGAAATTCTTTTGTATAAATGTGTGTTAAGATATGGATTCTGTTCAGATAAATATAGACCTTATTTCAGCATGTTAATGAGAAAATTTAGCAATCTATATTTAGCAATGTGTTTTCCATCTTGCTCCATATGTAGTCTTTAAAAAATAAACGCCAAACTCCATCCGACTATCGTTTTTTAATTTGATTAGCGTAATCTGAAGGCTGTGAGACATTCCAAAGGCAAAAGGCAAGTATGTTCTTAAATGTCACGTCTGTTCAGTACATAGTTTTCCTGACAAAAAAATAAATGTTCTTATTGCTTAAAAGGTGAAAATTGTAGCTTGTAAACGTAAGTTACAAAATCAGCAACAGTCTGTCATCTTTGACTTAAATGTTTAAACCAAAATACAGAAACAACAGTTCCTCTTACCTTTTCCATACCAAGTCAAGAATGAGGAATCATTCTTTCAAGGGTCCCAGCAGCAAATGAAAATTTTGTAGTTATAGCTGTCATTTCTGTGAAGAAAAGACTACAGTCAGTTATAACTTGTGAAAGGGGATCTGTGTCCTCAGCGTCCCCCCCCCAGTAAAGCGTAGTTGAAGTTGCCCTGGAGAATGTAGCCTGCAAGACCCTTTATTACTAGACAGACACCCCTCATGACATTTCCCTCCTTTGGCTATAGATACCTAAGAGCACTATCGATATTGCAAGACAGTGGAACTAGTACTGGAATTGTCTGGTCACTTTGAAGTTATGTTGCTGTTGAAAGAATCGGTCTTTTCTTCTCTGGCTTTGTCTTTCTGGGTCCGTGGATCTTTACGTATCTGGTCAACAAGAGCCTGGGAACTGTTCAGGGTCAAAATCATTGTGATTGCGTGACGCACGATCTTTGTATGCAGGGGAAAGAATGGCTTGTTTTTTCAGAAGCAGTGCCAATTTCTGTCAGCTTAGTGATTGTGAAAGTATGGCAATATAGAGTCAGTCCTGCTTGAATCCTCATTCTAGGGTTACTTGATCTTTATATTCATGTGTTCATTGCCCTCTATGAGCTAAGGGGATAAAGAAGTAAAAGTGACTGGTTTTAAAGTCTCATTTTCTGTTCAGACTGCAAAGATGGACTTCACTTTTTATCTTCCAAGCCTTCTAAACCCGAAAAACTGATTTTCATGAATGAAATGACGTTTCTTATATCGTCTGGTCTCTTCTGATTTATTTCTACATAAATATCAGATAAAGACCATACAGATTTGTCCCTAAACAAAATGAAAGTAAAACTAAATTAGCATTTTATGTTTTGGTTCTTTTCTAGGTCAGATAACTTAATTTCAAATTATATCAGTGATTTCCGACCTAATTTATGTGAGGCTGATTTACACTAACTCACTAATGACACAAATTATCCAAGTTTTTTAACCATTCTGTTTCCACATGCTCTATAGTTAAATCAAAACTGGGTATTCTCTTTAAGTGTCACATCTTTATTTAAGCTGTTGGTTTAATGTGTTACTTTACAACCAGTCACTCATATATAAAAATGCTTGAGTATCTAGGGGATTACAGTGTAACAGGATCTTAGATAAACTGTACAACAAGATAGAAATATACAGCCTCCTACAATATACACTGTTTTGATGAGATTTTGGAGTTCAGAGATAAATGGAATGGTAAGCTTAACACTGTCCTGAGGGACCTTGAGTTGTAGCTTTGAGGTCAGAGAACCTGTGGCTTTGCAGCGTCGTTTATTTACTTTGTAACTCTTATTTGCCTGAATTAGTATTTAATTAAAACCTTAGAGAAATGAGACTTCTGTCTGAAATGGCTTCTTTAAAACCTGAGAAAGGGCTCCTGAGGAGGATTGGCTGTTTAGTGACACTAGCTTCCAAAATAATGACTGCTGTGTAATGTTATAGGGCATTTGCCAGCATGAAAAATTGTCCTTAATAGTTACAGAGAATGAAAAAGTGTGAAGACAGCAGGGATTAGGAATTACCTTAAGAAAACTATTACAGAAAATATTTCTGTCTGTGCTTCATGTTCTACTGATTTCAGTAGGGTTCCTTACTATGCTTACATTTAAACACAGGCATAAAACTTCATCGATGCCTGGGAGTACCTTGATGAGAGGTAAGGATGTAGATTGTCCCCTTATGTGTATTTTTAAGTTTTGATAGTACCCTGTTGGGGTTACTGTAATTCATATCAGCACCAAAGAATGGAGCAGTTAAGTTCCAAATCTTTTTTATTGCAGTCTAGGAACTGGTGGTTGTGGCAGTGAGTGCCATCACAGGGGGATGGACCTGATCGCATCACCAAAGCCACTGCTTCTACCCAGCCCCAGGGACAATTCTGTACTAGTGAGAATATGCGCAGATAGGGCTCACACTGCATTTTATGGGCTTGTTTTGTTGGTAAAAGGCAAAGGAGGAGCTAAACATCTTGTAGATTTTACTTTAAAGAAATCTGGGAAAACTCACACACTACTTAGTAGTAGAGTAGAGAAATTAGAGAAACATTTTATAGGAGAACGTCCTCTTATATCAATGCACGGGCCTCTACCATTTGAGCTGAGGGAACAGCTTACGTGGTTCACAGTTGTGGTAAAAGGCTCTCGGTCCTTCAGGTTGGCCCACTGCCGGAAGATAGAAAAGACACATTTGGCCCATTTGTCCAGGAAAAGCCTCTTCTGAACCTTCAAGGCTGATGTACTTTTAATGCCTGGTTATACATAAAAAAACATTTTCTGATGTTCTGCTATCCTCTGCCTCCCTCCAGCAGTACTCCAGCACACGAATCATTTTAGACATCAGTAGGAATTATTAAAATGCCTGGAGTTTCTGATCCTCATTTTATGTATTAGCATGTATATATTATTTTCTGATAAGTCTGATGCACAGCTTGTGCTTGTTGCCATTGCCTGTGCGGGAAGTTTCCAGAACAGCCCTGTACTTTATAATTTCAAATACCAGGTTATGTTCTTCCCTGTTGATTCAACCAGTATATTTTTATTTTTAAGTCAACAAGCAAATGGTCTAATTTTCAGAATTACCAATCATCATCTAGTGGTGAGTAGCTTGCCAGTTATGAGTTATTAGAATATAGGAAAATCAGGACAATAGTTTGCAAAGTCCTGAATGATGTATGGGCAAATAAGGTACGGGGGGAAAAGCTTCACTGGAGCGAAGGGAAAAGAATCAATAAAAAAGAAGCTTGGATTTGTATTCCAGTCTTAGCCACTTGGTTCTGTAGGCTCAGGAGATATAAAGAGGTAGCACAAATATCCCAGTTCAACAATTGAAGTTTGTATTAGTTCAACCCTGGAGAACTCATCTCCGAGGCAAACACCAGCCCTCAGACAAATATAGGAAGGACAATGCCAACTGCACCGTTTCTACTGTGAAGAAAATGGTCTCTTTCTCTGTAACAGCTGGAAGAAACAAATAGGATGAATCTATGAGCTGGGGGAGGCAATGGAGTGTGTGCTCAGCAAGGCTGCAGATGGCACCAAATTGTAAGGAGCAGCTGGTATGCAGAAGGGCAAGGCTGCCATTCAGATGGGTCTAAACAGGCAGCAGGAATGGACAACTGAGACCTTAGGAAATTCAACAAGGACAAATGCCAAGTGCTGTACCTGGGAAGGAAGAACGTTCTGCAGTTGAACCAGGCTGAGGTGCAGCTCTGCAGGAAAGGCTCCGGGGTTCTGGCAGACGGGGAGGTGTTGAAGAGTTGTGGAACAAGAGGCAATGGACATAAACTGAAACATGAGTGGTTCAGGCTGGACATAAAGAAAGCCTTTCACACCATGAGGACCGTCGAGCACTGGAACAGGTTGCCCAGAGATGCTAAGCAGTCTCTGTTGTTGGAGATTTTTCAACACCAGATGGAGTAAAGCCATCTATTCTTACCACAGAGCTGACCCTGCTTAGAGCAGCAGGTCAGGTTAGAGAACTCCAGTGGTCCCTTCTGACCTGGATTATCCTACAATCCCATGAGAGAAAAAAGTTAAGTGAATTAAGAACATGTAGAAATAAGTCAAACATTATTTTATATTTATAAGCAGCAAATAGCCAAGGGGAAAATCCAGTAAGAAATGATGAAGATGAATGATGCTGGCACTGTCAGTAGTCTAAATGAATTTATTTGGCCCGTTATTCATGAGAAAGACTGAAGAAGGTCAAATTCTGGAAACTGGAATGAGATGTTAAAAGGTTTTATGGTTATGCTGGAGCAGAGAGGCAAATAGAAGTATTAAAAGATGACAAGGCACAAGGTCAAGATGAATTATATATTTCGGTATTCTAGCAGGAGAGGGAAGAGAAATGTTTTGAGCAGCACATGCTCTGCAGCAGTGGAGCTTCCAAAGATAGCGGAGGTCTGAAGAACTGAAAATTAACAAACATGCTTTAGGCTTTACTTTGCCTAAGTTCAGTTTTCACAGGAAGACAGTAGGAAGACTTGAGTTTGTGAAAAGAAGTGTCCAAATGAAAGCAAACCATGTTCCTCTGCATGATGTCCTGTATATTTTCTCAAAATAATTAATATAAATTGAAAATCAACAGTCTTGGCATAGTTTTAGTGTTCCTTGCAAGAACAGGCAATACAAAAGGAACCAAGTCTGTGCATGACTGTTTCAAGTCTTTAGTGGATAGTTAGCTCCAGTATAAATGCAACTGTATACACTGATGATAGTGATACACAAAGGAAACAAATACTATGAACAAAAGAAGCATAAAGAGACACAGTGAACGTATAAGATAACCAGTATCCATAAACAAAGTCCTCTATCTGAAAACAAGTTAAATAACATTAGTGTAAATGAAGACATACTTAACTGAATAACTAAAATATTAACATGTATAATATCCATCTTATCTCTTTATGCAAATAAGATGGAAATAACAATACCATAAGAGCAAACCTCTGTCTTACAGACATATTTCATCATACTGAGATGTTAGCAATGTTCAATACGTTACACAATTTTATTTTACAAAGGCACTTCAAGGCTGTTTGGGAGCCAGGCACGGAGTAGAACGCACAAATATGCATCATGCACACTAAGTCTCTAAGCATTCTGCAGCAGGCAGTGCTTGTCTCTAATTTACACATAGCCTGCACACTTCGTAAGGGTACTGTTCATTTCAACCTGACTTTTAAAAGCACAGAAGGAATATTATGTATCCAGCCAATGTGAACTGGATGCAAAATGCTTATTTGAATCTTCACTTGTACTTTTGACATCCCCTCTCTACATTATCTACTCATCGCATTTAAGTGGGGAGCTTTGCACAATGTCCTCCTCGCTCCTGCTGAGAACTGTTCTAGTTTATTCTAGTGGGAGAAAAGCACAGACAGCTTCTTCAGCTTCTAGAAACCTGATTCATCAAACTTTGACCATGGGGACATTCCTGGTAAGTGCCTGCATACCCCACAGATCGAGAGGCTTCACTTCTGAAGGTCAATGTTAAACTAACACAGAGGAAGGGAAGAGAGTGAGGTAGAAACAAGAAGTCCAGACAAAAGGAGGGGAAATCTGGAAAGACTGGCTCTGGGCCCCTCACAGCATAGAGCAAAGGACTCCTACTTCTTCGTCTTTCTGGGGCGATACGTGTGGAGTTGGATGGAAGGTCAGCAAACTCTTTTGCTTGATTTTTCAGAGGACTTCCAGTAGGCAAAGGAGAGATATAATGCAGAAGGCAAAGAGTAGGTCAAGAACTACTAGGGATAATGTAGGAAACAGAACAAATACTCAACAGATACGAAAAATGCAAGGGAATGTATTTAATAGTGGAGTGACAGGCTCAGACACACAGATTTGGATCATCAGGGTACACTGCAGGCAGATGCCAGAGCCCTGAGGTGCCGCTGGCCCTGTAGCCCCTTCTCCCTGGCGCTGGCTGGGTTTGGCTGCAGCGTGGGCCAGCCCTGACACAGGGCAGAGCGCTCTGGGGTCCAGCGGCCAGAGGGGCTCTGCGGGGGAGCGCTGGGGAAGCCTCCCCGGGCCTCTGCCCCAGGGCTGCCCGCGGCTCCTGCAGCACCCGCTCCCCAGCCAGGTGCAGAGGGGCTGTGGCCAGCGGGTCAGGAGCTGCTCGACTGCCCCATGGGCAGCCCCTCCGGCTGCCCCCCAGCCATGGAACTGCTGAGAAAGGCTCTCTCAGCTTGGCTTTTCCAAATTGTCAGGCTTGTATGAAAGGAAAAGCCTCTAGGCTGGGTGGGAGTAGGTACACATTGTTTAGAAAGTTTTCCTTCTTGAGCCTTAGTGGTGGCCATTTTTACTTTCTCTTCACAAAAAGTGTGTATTTTACTGATAATTTATTAAAGGGCAAAGTACAGCATTAGGCACCAGTGAGCATCTAATAGAAGCAGAATGACTAGAAGAAGATTGAGAATACTGCAGGCTTGTAAATCTGATCTCAGTGGCAGAAAATACATGGAGAGCAATTATGTACACAGAACATTTAGATATATGTAATTGCTTAAGGGGTAGTCAGCATGCATCCTGGAAAAGAAGATTAGGCAAGATGAATGTGCTTGATAGCTCTGAGTAGGCAGGACAGAGTGGATATAATTTATCTGGATTATGGGGATGGTGGGGAAACTTTCTTAATCCTACATAAACCAAAAGATAACTCATTTTCACAGTCCATAACATAAATTGAGAAAAGATAGCTAGTGGACTGGATTATGGCAGGTAGAGACAACAGGCATAAATATCATGTAACACTTTTATTACAAATATTCTCCACCTGATTTTCAGAGACTGCTTAGTGGACCCCTGAGGCTCTGTGTTTCTCTCTATTGCATGTAAGTAACCCCTACTGACTTCAGTACTGTCCTAATATAACCCAAGTCACTGCAGCAGTTTCTGCAGCAGAAGCTCGATCCTGTGTTCACTTATGAATATCTACTTTCAGAGAAGTTAGGAACAGAGGAAGGGCTCCAACCTGGCATCAAGGACGACCCTGCTAGTAATTATGACGCGCGAAACAACTTTACAACCTATAAAGTCATAAAACTTTACAACTCGCAAGGTTATAAAGCAGGTATGTTTATTCGATGTCGGGTGTGTGAAGGATCAATGCTTTAATTTTGTGCGCCTTCTAACAATAGGAGGTGTGTTTAAATACAGCAAGGTGGTATGTATTCATGATAACCCCAGGAATGCCTATACGTATTCACGACCTTTCCCTGAGCAGGCAGTTCTTATTAAAATGAGTTCCAGGCCCTTGGCCCCTCCCTGTTGCACCTGTGCGGTGCTACCTGGTGATCATGAACTTTTTATCTTTGGCTTAGAATGCTGAATTGGCTGGAACCCTAACTGCTGAGTCGGTTAAAGTATCCTCCCTTTGCTGAAAATCTTCGTTATCTCGTCTCCTCAAGGATACAGCTGGATGCTGTAAAACTTCTTATCTCTGCATTTAATGAGGCTCTGTCTCTTAACATAATACACAAAGCTCTAGCTATGTGGTTAACCCTTTAAGTGTTAGTTCCCTCTAACAATTATGTCACCCATTTTAGGATGTGGTGGAACAAGTTGCATTAACTCAGGGATGGAAACCACTGGAGGCAGGACAACCCTCCGGGCCTCCATCTTTGTTTTCACCTCCATCTCCAGCAGCCAGTTATGATTTTGCTTTTATTCCACATGAAAGAAATCAGAACTTAGCTGGGAGCACAGCAGGGACATTTTTACCTCAGAGTACTTCAGGCTGGAAAACTCTTCCAGGTTGGACCCAGTGTGTTCTCCATCTCTTCAGCTGTGGTTGCAGCCCGTGTCCGTCCCAGGCCTGTCCTGTTCAGGGCCTGACGCCGGCAGTGCCGCCCCAGAGCCGGGCCCAGCCCCACAGGGGCTCCTGTCACCCCAACAGCTGCACCTTTGAAACCAAAACAGCTTCAAAAGCTCGTTTCAATACTGCAGTGAAGGCTTCACCCAGTTTACATAGTGAAATTAAATTGGTCAGAGCAATTTTCAGACCTGACAGACTCATTTTCTAGCTCTCAGGCACAAAGCGTTTCATGGGGGCTTCTACTACGATGAGAAAATGTTTAAATAAACACACCACCTGCTTCTTGCTGGCCAGACATTAATGTTGTAAGCCTTTCTATTTAAGTTGTACTTTACAACGATTTCCCCGCATGAAGCTACTTTTTGGGACAAACCAATCCTCGAGCCTGAGGCCTAAGTCATCTTGAACTGCATAGCAGCATTTAGTTTAGAAGTATTAACTCTGCAAGATTTTTTTTTCTCCATTTTTCTCTTTTGAGAAAGAAACCCCGTAACATGAAGCACAACTCTCAGTGAAACGCAGAAGCGGAAGGTAAGAACGAGCCGCTCCCCTCACACCTCTGCTCCCCTCACACCTCTGCTCCCCTCACACCTCTGCTCCCCTCACACCTCTGCTCCCCTCACACTACGCTCTCACGCGGCTGCGGGGAGAGGACACTTGGTGGCACTTAGGGAGCTGGAGAGAGCAGCTGCAGGTTTGTTTGTCATTTGTTTGTTATTTGTTTGGTTTTCCTTCCTTTGATGGTTGGTTATGTTCAGGGCTACTGTTTTGTTCTTCTGTTTGCTGTAAGTTACCGTCCTGAGAAAGCTGAAGGAGAAGTTGCTGTGCTTGTTGCGATACTATGGGCTTATCTTTTTTTTTTTTTTTTTTAAGTATAGTGGTTTAAGCTGCTTACTTAAAAGGAGCATTGGGTTGTTTGTTTTTTTGTTTTTTGGGTTTTTTTAATGCTTCGGCCTTCTCCAGGTTGTCTCTTGAGCTGGCTGCTGAGGGCAGCGTTAGTTGTTGCTCCGCGGTTGCTGCTGTAACCCCAGTGAGCGCTGGGGCTGTGAGAGCTCTGGGGAAACTTAGAAGTGCCTCTAAGTGCTTGGTGTGCCATTTTTGCTATAAAAAGAATGACTCTTACAGGTATTCTAGGTAATGCATGTGCTCTTCTGAGTTGGTGTCATTTATGGCTACAAATGTGTCTTTATCATGGTTTCTATTTGGAGCAACTGTTTCTGTGGGCAGCGGGTTACTGTAACACTGCTCACAGGTATTTTGCATTAGAATATCTTTATGTCCTGCTTGCTCCCTGTATTTTCCTTTATTTACGTCAGTTGAATGAAAAGAATCGGATTCCTCAAGACTTCAAGCGAGGTTCAGGGTCACCATGTGTACCCACATGGCAGCGCCCAAAGGCCTGTCCCCAATACCCAGTGCTGAGTGCTGCAGGTGATGTGTCTGGAAACTGGGGGTCAAGTTTCTAGGCGGTAGTTACACTCCTCTTGGAGATTAAGGGCACGTCTTCAAAATTTTGGTTTTTTCCTGGGAAGAGGTCATAGAATGGAGAGTTATGAACTCCTCCAACTCCTCCTTCAGGTGGGGAAAAAAAGAAAATGTCTCTTTTTCTTGGCCTTGTTCCCTACGGTAAGTGCAGTGGCAATCATCTCAACGCCTACAAAAACAATAGCTCTTCTTTCAGCACGATCTTTTCTCTACAAAAGGAACAAGCAATGCACTAGATGCTAATGGCTTCTAATAATGCCTTAACTAGTGCATCTTAACATGAGGTAATGATGTGAATAGCCTGAGAACTCCAGCAGGATGGAATTTGTGTGAAGCCGGTGTTTTGCAGGACAAGTGGGCTACAGAGGCTGAACTGGGAAAAAGCCTGAGCCCAGTGCAAGAGCAAGCCCAGCTTTCCTGGATGAGTTCACCGAGCCTGTTTTTGAGACCAGCCTGTTCTGGAAAGTGCACCATCTTGTTAAATGATCTGTTCTCATGCTTAACCATTCTATTGTGAGAAACGTGGTGGTTTTGTCTTTGTCGTAGGTGTTTTTTTTTAATTTGCCCTTGTTGTTTGAAGTTTTTTTAGGGGGGGGTCATCATCTTGTTTAATTTAAATCTGTGCACTGCCAAAGAGAAAAGAGATGTAATAGACTTAAACTGAAGCAAGGCGGCTAAGATAATTTACAACAGCCTTTCCTCTTTGACCGTTACTGACTTGCTCGGTTTGTCCTTGGAGCTGCTGTGTTTGCTTTGACTTTGAAGCGTGTGTCTGAGGCTGAGAGTCCCTGCCTGGCACTGGGGTTTCCTGGTGTCCCTGCAACAACAGCAGTAAACGATGAGGGCAGGATGTAGGAAAATTCCCGCCTGTTCAGGAATGAGCCATTTGCGGCTGGAGCTGTTTCTCTGCAAAGTTGCCACAGGAGGTCAGTATTGTCCCATTTAACCGTAGCTTTGGCAATCAGCTGTCTCAGACCAGATGGCACATTTGTTAGACTTCATTGAGTATATTTTTTTGTTTATTGAAGCGTGAGGGAATTTCATGTTTTCAGGTAGAAGCAGATAGGTGGTTAAAAATTGATAATGTTTATTATTTCTTTATGTATTTATATTGGTGGAAGCAGCCAAGTAGCTGATTTGTCTTCATTTGTCAATGTGATGGACACATGCTAATGCTGTGAGTAGGACGTTCATTTTCCCCTCTGATGTAACACTTGTAGAATAGATGATATTTAGTTGGTAGTGTGTGCACCTCACTTGCTGGATGTTACCTGCCAAGCTTGTCATTAAGATTCCAGGTGTGTTTTTCTACAGAGAGGTTAGGATTCTTGGATGCAATAGGACAATTTTTAGGATGTGTGTGTGGAAATGTGTGTGCTTGTTCCTTTTGTGCAGGATAGATGAGAAGCAGTAACGGTTGCACAACGTCTGAAGATTTGTGTGGGTTCAAGTGAGTTGTTGCATTGTACTTTTCTCAACTAATAACAAGAACATCATGATAACAATTGGTTTGGGATTTTTCTTGTAAAACATACTGAGATCTTGGGGTGGAAAACAATATACAGGATTTATTTTCATTTATCTAATTAAAATATAAACAATATAATAAAGTCTGAAAACTCTCAGTTTTAAATGGAATGTTCATCTATTTCATTTGGAAGTGTCAGTTACTCATGATGACAGAAGTGCATCAGTAAAGAAGCCAGGAACAAAACACCAGAGCTGTCTTATTCTGCCTATTGACACCCTGGAAATCCTAGTGTTTAATTTTCACTTACTACAGCAGATTGCATAAGCATTGAAAAGAAATGCACCTAATCCTGAAATGCACTTTTGACGCCTCGTCTTTGACCCTGACACACATGTTGGCATTGGAAATAAAATTCCGACAGTTTTGCTTGGTTCAGTAAAAGGCAAGTTTGCAGAGACAGACAGGAAATCCATGCCTACTCTGTAGATTTATCACAGAAATGCCTAAAGCAAACAGCAAAGTAAGTTTGCTTTACTGGAGACAAACTCACACCTTTGCTCTTTCAAAGACCCTGTTTACAAGCTAAACCCATGGCTCAGTGTGTCTTTCTTCTTAAACTACCAATCTATAGGTGCTGCCTGAAGGCACTTGGAAAAAAAAATGGTGAGATATCCTGCTGCTATCATGGTCTAACAGAAGCGCTTGATGTTCTGAATATAGAATGATTGTGTCTCAGTAGTCTGAAAGCCTGGAGAGCTGGAGCTGAAATGATGGCACACGTGTGCCGTCACCAGCAAAATCTGATTGCGATGCATAGGAAAAGTCCAATTGAAGCTATCCAGACCAATACAAATCTCTCTGGTGCAAAAGGCATTTCCAATAAGACTATTAATGGGCTATATCATAAAAAGATTTCAAAAAGGTCAGTTGAAATGACTCTATGTTATTTTCCTCAAAGACTCTGCCTATGCTTGGAATAGAGTTGTGTTTGAAAATGGTGCTGAGGCACAGTTTGAGTTCAGCTCTCGCTGTTCCATTACGACAATGATTTGGCAGCCTGGCTTGGATGAGACATTAGAAGCTATGTTTTTTCCCTTCGAGGAGGAGGGGAAGGGTTTTACTTTTGTTATATTTAAACCAAGTGTTGTCTGGCAGAGGTACTTTAATTTTTTTTTTATTATTATTTTTTTTAATATGGCTGGTTTTGTGCTCAACATTTTTTTCTGTGTTACACGTCATGGATGATGTCGAATTGCTTTTGAGACTGTTTTCAGCATGACTTCTCAGAATAGACCCTGCCTATATTTGCAGGGGCAGTTAAATGAAATGATAACAGATTATGAAGCAGACCTAGGAATAGAGGTGTGTTATAAGCCCATAAGAAATTGCTGCTGTCACATGGTGGTTGTGAAAGTAAACGAACAGAAGGAAGAAGGTGATGGGGGAATAAAGAAGCAGATTTGTTACACTGCCTAGAAGGTGAATGCAAGAAGCTTGTAGTACAGTTGCGAAGAAAATCCCCAAGTATTTTGATACCAAATTCCATGCTCTATTTGCTGGAAATGATGGATTTGTATTTAGGTGCTCTAATGAAATGATAAGTGGTGGTTATTTGTTAGGAAAGCAGGTAACTTGTCAGTTTTCTACTTGGCTCTGTTGTTGGCACACTTTCTGTTGTGAAATTCTGTTTTAACTATAGGAACAGATATATTAAAAAGAAAGAAAAATTCTTTATTTTCTTTTCTGTCTAGGAAGATGCCATTAACATTTTTCTCAAACCATTCCCTCTTTCCAGAAGGTGTTATAACAGTTACTAAAGTAGCGGTGAGGGCTACCAAAAAGAACAAAAGCTCCAAAATTCTTATCTATGGAAGCTGCTGCTGATGCTTGTTTCTTTGTATTGCTTCTTTACAGCTGCTTCTGCATCATCATTTGCGCGTGTGTGTATATTACATTCTCAGTTATGTCATAGAATTTTTATTTGCATTGAAATATCACCTACAAATATAATGGAAGTGAAATAGTATTGTTCCAATGCCAATCTAAACATTTGCTCCTGAATAGGTGCCTTATTTTCAAAATCCTCTTGATGGCACTGGAGCCTTAGATATCTATGCTCAGAAGCCCTTTTGGGTACCAAATCCTATTATCTAGGTTACCTCATCTGTATTCAAAAGATCAATGTTGCATTATTACAAAGATCCTTTCAAGTGTAAAAAGGATGGCACTTCATTACAGAAAGTAAAAGAAACTAATCAAACTTTCTTGGTGAAATCATTGACTTTTTTAACTAAAGGGCAAATTTAAGAATTTGGAAGTCCGAAATGTAAGAGAGTCTTACAGTTGAAGCTCTGTGGTGCTCTAACTTAAATCTCCTGTAGCACAGTTCATGGATTTTCTTGTAATCTGAAGAAGAAAATGGTGTGGTGCAGTTCTCCCAGTGGTTTCAGATTAAGACAAGTTGCCATTTGCCCTCCTGGAATCTGATGTACTATATAGCTTTAGAGAGCTCTCTAGCGGGCAAAGTGAGTCTTTATATGAGAGAACAGGTGAGATCATCTCTTCATTTAGGACAGTTAGGCTATGCCTTAGCACTGGGAAGATTTTCAGTAAACCTGAAATCATAGTGAGCTTAATTTGAGTCCTTGTCTAGGTTGTCATGTAGGGTTTTGAAAGTTGTCATTAAAAAGAATCAACTGTTTATCTCTTCTTATTTTTTCTTCTTCTTCTTCCCACCCTTTCATTTGTGGAAGGACAGCAAAGAGTGATACAGTTCCCTGGTCTGTTACTGACGGTTAGCTCTTCTCTCTCATGCCTCTTACTTGTAGCTTTCCAAATGCTTTGTTACAGAAATGGTTATTACCACTTCACGTTGCCTGCAGACAGATACAGGGCAGAGCCCAGACCACTGAACTTCCACTCAATGAATTGGTACTGATTAGCAGCTCATCTGTGAACACCTCACTGTGAATATTTGTAATTTGTGCTAGATTTACATGTATTACTTTTTTTTTTTTTTTCTTATTTCCCTTGTCTGATTAGGTGACTTGTGTTGCTCACCAGCACTGGCAGACCTTGCCACTGAAAATGCTGCTCAGAATTCCCTTTTGGTAACTGAGTGCTCAGTTCATTTTCATGAATAAATCTCTAGCATCTGATCATCCACAGAAATGAACATAAATGGGTTATGAATGCAGCCAAATAAAAATTCAGCTTTAGTTTGCATGCATATTCATGAATGTTGCTTCCCACCACTACTTCTCTCACTGACAACTTGCATGAGTGTAAATGAGTTGAACACAAGTTCAGTGTGGTACCAGATCTTGCAGGCACGTAAAGCAGCCTGGCCAACTTGTACCAGTTTTTGCTTTAAACTTGAAGGAATCTGGTTTGAATTCAGGATGTAATTTGGGAAAGATGGAAAATATGCCTTAAAAATCTGATCTAACGGAATTGCTTCACCGATACGCTGGGAAGGAAGCAGAATAGTTTTATTGGCTTCCAGCCCCCATGTCGTGATTTATGGTTATTGTCACAGTACTTATCCTTGCTATACTTCAGGGATTTTTTTTTCCTTTTCTTTGAGTTTCAGGTCTTCTAAAATGACCTGCAATGCACATGTTAGGGCAAGGCTAAAGAGAGTTGTTTTAAAATAGGAATCTTAAAAATTCATTTTGTGACCTATCTAGGAAGAATTTTCAGGAAGATTTGGCTGTAAGATGTAGTCTTGGATGCTGACAAATCCACACTGAGTTAAAATAATTCTTCTAGTTTGTTGTTACCTGCTATTTAGTATTGAAATTTGGTTTTGTGGCTAATATTTGCAAGAACTGTTGACTTGAAGTCTGAGCATCCGTCTCCTCAAAATACATGACTGGAGTCCCATTCTTGGCTTTGAGGACATAGGATAGCATCGTGCTGTATTTAAACATCTGGATTTCAGCCAGGGCTCTGTTTATGAGCTGTTTCCTAAGTGTTGTGCTCTGCCTTCTGATTTTGGAGCACTGGAGTGGATTATCTTATTTCATTGTTTTGTGCATCTTTTTTTCTTTCTGAGAAGGCTGTATATACTCCTTGCATACAAAATAAGCTGAAAAAAACCCCTTTCTATAATATTGGCTTCTGTAACTGTGGTTAGTTCCAGTTGAATTTCTCAATATTAGCTTCTGTAAGAGAAGTAAATATTCCTTCCCAGCCAATTTAGTTTACAAGTAACTATGTAGAAGGCTTTTCCAGGTAATCTGATTAAGATGAAATGAAGAGCTAAAATGGGTAATAGTAAGAAAAAATACATTTGACCATAAACTGGGATTCAGTGACTGTTAATTTGCTTTGCATACGAGGTTTGTGTCTCACTCAAAATGCTAAAATGCTGTACACTTGAGTGAGACTTAAGCGTGTATAGGGCTCAAATTGGTTTTCTGCACTGTGGTATACTTTACCCTAAATGAAGGGTAAAGTTGTTCAAATTGCTGGTTTTTAGACCATGCAAACTTGGTGCTAAGTAGTTTTTAACAGTGTGGATATCTTAAGCTAGTGCTAAATCACTTAGAATCCTCGGAGATCAAGATTTTCATGTTGTGGCCAGGGCTCTGATGCTTCCTTGCTGTGTCATCAGCATATATATAGGATTTAACATGAAGTGGCAGACCAGTTTTACATGAAGCACTGCTCTATTTATTTTTCTCCCAGTATCACAGGACCTATTAGTTCAAAGAACAATGATACAATCTGATGTGTGGTAGTGATGCTTTTAAAAAATTTTTATGGTGAAGACACTGATAACATCAGCCACCCTAGGTGGCTCTCCCTGTAGAGACTTTGTTCCTGGGGGTTGGTATATTGACATAAGCACACAGTCCTGCCCTTGTTGCCACCTTAGTATGTCCAATAATATGAGCCTGACCTGTGCTAACATCCACAGGGTTGTATATTATATGTGACTTTCAAAGATTTGCGCTTGGTCATGGTGGCCTTATGTGACACATCTTCTAGTACTGATGAACCAGAAAATACCCAAATAAAGGTGCTGCTTTGAATGGTGGAGTCCTCTCACTGTCTATTAGTGGCAAAGACTTCATGAATAGAAATACTCTGACATACTGAAATCTGTAAGCTTGCTTGCATGTACAAAATTGCTTCGGAGCATTATGTGTGACTTCTACCTCATCCTGTTTAAAACTCATATTAAGTACGTATACCAGTTTTCTAGAGTTCAAGAGTAGAATGCAACTATTTAAAGCTGGTGAAAAGCATGGAGTATATGAGTAACTGTAGGATGAGGAAATAATTCAATCAAATTGTATTTATTCAGTTGGTTTCAGATCGCTAGAAATGGGCATTGCTTGTGGTTCTGGCATGCAAAGTGCTATTAACATTGCCTGCAAAAATCAGTCTGGACTTCTCTATTTGTGGAAAGAGACCTTTTGATTGCATTATGTAAGCCAACCTATCACTGAACATGCAAAGAGGTGAGAACATAGGTCTCGATGCTATAACTGCTTCACAAATCAGAGAAACTTTCCTCACGTGGATGGTGCCATTTACTGGGGTCATAATTTGCTCATTCAGCCATAGTACCTGGTGGCACAAACAAGTTATGAAGAAAAATTGTTATCCCATCAAAATTCTGTGCATCATAACCCTCACCTTGAGAGGTGTGGTATGCATTTGTTAATGTCAGTATGTTCTCCATTATGTATCCAGTAAATTGGAGTATAATGTATTTTTGCTCTTCAGTTTGTTGAAAAAGTCTTTTTTTCATTGAAAAGGAAAAATCAACCAAACATCTCTGTGCTTGTCTTCGTGCTCTCTGCTCCACTTATATCAGCTGGACATTGAACTCAATATATAGGGAGGCTGGCAGAAATGTGCAAGTAGGGAATCCAGGTAATAAACATACAGAGGTTACAGCATGCTGGGCAGGTAACATTTTGCTGCCAACACCACAGTGCTGTGGTCATTTCTCTTTGGTAGTTCTGTGAGGTTTATAACTTTCTGACTTTTTGGCTGGGAATCAGAAAATGATGAAATTTCACAAGCAATGATACTGGATGTAAGATTTCTTTTGAACCAGAACCAGTTTTTGTCAGTATTTGATAGTATTTGTTCAGACCTGCTTATAAGCACACAACTCATCATCATGTCTTTCATGTTCAAACTGTTGAAGAAAAACCCCTAGAACTAACCTGAATGTAGTTGTGTATCTTTTTGCAATGGTTTACAACAGGAGTGTTACACCAAGGCTGTGTGTTTTTAAAGGTCAGCGATTGTATCTATTGCTTGTCCTTGGCCACCACTAAGCTCCGCCCCTCCAGTCAACTTTTTAATTCCCATATTTTCTTTTGTTCTTTGCTACCTTAAAGGTTGCCCTGGGTAAGACCAGACTCCTGCCTCCCACTTGGCCTAGTAAAAGCCTCCATTCCACAGGCCTCCATATCTCTCTATAGGCTGCTTTTTCATGTTTCTCCAGTGTTTGTCATTACTCTGTTGTAGTGCTCATCAGGTGCCTAAGGAACAGGACTAGCTGAAGATTATTTCTTAAAGTGGAATATTTGGGCTAATATTATAGTTTATTAGGTGGCAAAAAAGAAAAGGAAAAGGTGGCTTAAATGAAACTCTAATGAGATACACTGATAGAATTCACACCCTAATTTGTGATGCGACTGTGCTCTGCCCATAAGTGACTTGAGAGATAACACCTCACTTCAATTCTAAATAGGACTGCAAATTTTGCTTTTAAAACTTGAACAAAACATTGGAAATAAGTGATTATATTTCCTAGCTCTTGCGCCTTACACTGCCACAAATGTAGCTTACTTGCACTGTTGGCTGGGTGACTTGAAGTTTTCTACCCTTCATTCCTGCTTCCCCATCACATCTCAGATAATTGTATATTTCCTTTGCACAGAGGCTGCTTTGTGCTCTAGGTGAAGCATTGGAGACAGCACCTCTGAAATAAATTACTGCGCATATAGTATCTGGTAGTCTGACAACTTTATCCTCAGTTCTCCACTTCAAGCTAATGATGGTCATTGGAGAAAACTGAGCATAAACTAGTATATACCTTAAGGAGAGAAAGAAGCATCTTTCCTTAGTGTTATGATGGGTTCACGTTGGGTTTTCCTTGTTTTTCCTGAAACATCTGGTATTGGCTGCTATCAGATGAGATGCTGGATTAGATGAGCATTGCATAGTTGTGGGTTTTGGTTGTGCGATGTTTATTTTCTTTTTTCAGCCCTTTCAGAAACATTAGCAACAAACGTACTATGTAGGTTGTGCAAGTATATTAAAGAGTACAAATGTGTCTTGGGCTGAGGTTTTGCATTATTAACCATCCCATTAGAGAAGATTGGTAAGAATGCTTAGAAATGTAGTTAGTAATTTTCAGGTTATTGGTGGACAACGATGGAAGGATGGTAAAACCTACTTTGTCTCACTTACAAGTGATTGTATCTACAGTTTGTTACATGACTTCTAAATTTGGTGTTAGATGTGCTTTTATTCCCTCCTTTTCTTTGTGTGTATTTACATTTTATCTAGTTTGCTCAGGTCATTTAACATTTTTGTCACGAGTGTCCTTGGCACTGCTGCCCTAGGACAGAATGTGACAGAGCAAATAAAAGCAAGTATCTTTTTTTCCTGTGGCTTCCATTTCCCGTTTCTGTCACTGTTATATTGCAGCCTTACAGGAAGCAGGACTGAAATCCTCTGCCATTTTACTGTGACTTATGGAGGCTAAAGTGGAATGCACAGAGCTATCAAGCCAGATTGCAAGTTCTTCCGTGGGGTTGTTTTCTTTACATTTCAACATTTTATTTGCTCACCAACAGTTTTGACTGATTCATCATCTTCACGTGTGGATTTCAAGGGGGATGCTCTGCTTGATCTCTAGAAGGGCACGTAAATGTGGATTGTATTTGTAGCCTGATTTTTTTTTTTTTTTTTTAGATGCTGAAAGTAATCTTACTATTCTTCTACAAAAGTAGCAAGAAGTGAGGGGAAAACATTTTTTTTCACTACACATATATGTTGTTATCCATCTTTTGTAGAATATGACCCTATTTAAAGAGATGTGTTAAAAATACTTTTCTGTATTTTTAAACATTTTTTCTGACTTAGGCAAATGACTTGTACAAAACCTAATGAAGGCCAAGTCAGACATAACTGGCAGGTGGGTTTATTTGATTTCGTAGAAAACTAAACTATGCTTTAATGTAAGGAAATGATTCCACTACCTTTTTTTTTTTTTACCTCTTAGACTTATTGTACTTAGCTTAAAATTTGTCCTCAAATTGCTTGACTCCTCTTCCTATGTCTTGATTTTTTCTGGTGCTGTATCCCATGTGTACTAGAGCAGGCAACTTATGCCACTGGTACATGGTACTAGGGCACACTTTCATCAGAGGACTTCATTTGACAAGAGCAGGATGTTTCTGTACCTCAAAACATTAATGCCTTAAAATTAGCTTTACTGTTAGGAGGCACTTTATTTCAGTAGTAAGTTCAAAAGGTTCACTCCTTGGGTTCAAAAGGCACTTCTTGGAATGTCTGGGGTATTACAAAAACTCTGTGCCTGATGGGTTTTAAAAACATTAAGAGCACGTGTATAGTTGGTTTATATCAGATCTTCACTTTGTTCAGCCATGGCCTTTTGTTGGTGTATTAACCATGTGTCAGGGACTGCCTTTCTTAGCAGGCAAAACCAGCACAGGCCAAATCCCTAATAGCTTTATTTTCGGTTTCATATGCATTGGTGTGGGGGTTTAGAGTACAGTCCCAAAATAGCTTTGATTCCAGTAAAGAGATATGCCTGACTAAAGTTAATTTTCTTCTTTGTTATGACTTTGACTCATGTGGCCTTGACTACATCTAGGTTTCCTGTTAATCCTTACAAAAACAAACAAAAAACCACACAAAAAACCCCATGAGATGCATCCACATATTCTATTAAGCCTGTCTTCCCATCACTTTATCTCATTAACTGCTTGATCACTGTCGCAAAAAAAAAAAATACTCTTCCATTAGCTCTCAACTTCAAAGGACTCAGATCAAGCAGTCCTTCAACAGCTGTTTAAAAATCTTTAAATCCAAGAGGTTAACTTCAAAGAACACCTTGTGGGTGTTCTGAACCCAGTTGACAGGTAAACAGTAATTTATGACCAAAGATATGCATTAATGAAATGCCATTAAACCATGGGCAATCTTTTTCCCCTTTTGATTCTAGTGAGAGGTTCTTAGATTGACAGCAATATGAGCGGATGGCTTAATTAGCCATGGAGCAAGCAGTGATGTTCCAGGCTTCTTTGAATACCACTCTACCAACATGCTTCATTTGGAGTGGCAAGCTACTCCAAATAATAATGGAATAACTGTAACTTAATTTTTGCTTATTGGTAGGCCTTTTTGTTAAGACTAGCCAAACTTTAATTTAGAGGTCAGTTGGCTGATGTGTAGTGCAGCAAAGCTGATCGCCAGCCAGTGTTCTAGGGGATAGTGAGAAGGAGGAGGAAAACCAGATGGTTTTGTGCTCTCCCATACCAATCTTAAAGAAAAATAGGTCAGACTGTTATTTATTCCATGACTAATGAGTTCTATCTGTTCCTTGTGCTATGCTGTAGGATCTCCTGAAGTGATTTTTAGAGAGAACACATGGAATGAGTGGCAGTTAGGAAGAGAATGTAGGGCTTAGGGCACAATTGCCCCATATGCAAATCCGGTGTGTTTCCAAATGCTTGACTGAGAGCATCCAAGGAAAACTGAAGTGCTATGGAATGTGGTCTGATTAAATGGATTTGAAGACTGAGATTTGAAACCCCGATACAAAGCTGGGAATTTTGGATGTTTTAAAGAAATGAAAAGTTAATGTTTGACTGTTAAAACATTTTTTGAGGGAGAGAAGAGTTTCCTTCTGTCGCCTGTCATCTGTGCTGTTGTGGTTTAACCAGCTCTTATGATCCCCTCCAAATCTGCTGAAGTTCTGTAGTAGGCGGGACAGTTCCCTGACCTCTTCTTTACGATCATGGAGCTGCGTCGCGGTTTGTTAAACTGTTTTCTATATAGTAATTAATGAGGCACCTTTAAAGATAAAGAACTCTGCTGCTTTTTTTTTTGTTTTTGTTTATCTGTTATGAATTGGTATGGGTGATAAATAAACATCATATAATTGACAATAACTGAATCTATCTGGGGCATTGTTGTACTGTTCCATTGCTTTACTCCTGTACTTATTAATTAAAACCAAACACCCCGCAAAAATAAACAAAACAAAACCCCACAACAACAAAAAACAATCAAACAAAAACCCACACCCCACAAACAAAACTCCTGAAACAGACACGTCACAATTTTGAGCATGCTTCACATCCAAGGTTAATGGAATATCATGAAAGGAGAAAAAAAACCCAACGTTGAATAATAAAGACCAAGAAAGTGAGAGAATCACTATTTAAACTGTCTAATTAAGCATCCAGTTATTCCATACTTAGTCTCAGTAGGACCTGATCTCACATTTGGTCCATTCCTTTAACTATGATGTTTCAATTTTGAGTAAAAACTGGTGAAATTTCTTAGAGAAGGTGTACCATTTACAAATACTTAGAAGTATCCCGTGCTGTATGACTGAATGCAGGAATATATATTTGGATAGGGTATTTCAGCATTAAATTGTGACCTGAGTAGGTAGACTCCATACTTTGGGTTTATTACCAGCTTCTGCTGTGATAATACTGGAATCTTCAAATCAATAATTTGGACTTCTCTTTCTAAAGCGTGAATGTTCTGCAATAAGCCCAAGTGATCAGCTTTGATTCTGCTCATTCTCCACCTCCCTGAACAGATGGCTGGGTGGCATTGGGTCTCCCATCTTGGCGCTGTGGTTGCCACTACAGTTTAACTGGTAGGGTAGAAGGGGAAAGAGAGCTGCATCATGAGGTTATTAATAACTTACAAAAGAAGCAAATTAGGATCATGCTTTGTTTCAGAAGAGGCTTGAGAGTTCTGCTGAGATGACTACTTGTCAGTCCTGCCAGAGCTTCAATGGGGCAGCCTGCTCAGTCCGCACCTACAGGCATGGAAGGGAAGACAGTAGGTGTTGGAGGGGCATTTTCAAAGGGAAAAATTAGAACGGATGTGAAGAAAGCGAAAGGAAACACCAATCAAGCAAGTTGTAAGAGAGAAACTGTTTGGTGCTCAACTGGATAGAGTTTACATCAGGATTTAGCCTCTGTCATGTAACTATCATTATCTGGTCATTACCATAAAAAAATGGGCTATCAAAATAGTACTCTGTCAATTAAGATGTTACTAGGTAGGCTCCCAAAGAAGAGGTAAAAGTACCTTTACTTGCGATAGCTAAATTATTCAATAGAGTATAATCCACTAGGAATCCAGGCCTAAGGAAAGGAAAATAGTAAAGGCTGTATCAGGTCATTGCTTTTGACATTTGTGAGTGTATGATCCTGAATAGAAACATCTAAATTATGTTTTTCTGGAAGACAGATATTAGTATGGGAGAAAATAATACTGCTTTTAGTTAGCAAGAAATATTAATACCACTGTTTTAGAGCTCTACTCTTTGAAGTTTCTGCAAACATTTATTCTGTTGCATAAGCAGTTTTTTTCAGCACACTATGGGTTTTTAATTCTTTGGACTTTGATGCTTTTTATACAACAGCTCAATTTTGTGTAACAGCAAAGGAGGAAATAATTCCTTCCATGATCACTGCAAGTTCAGATGGGATTGTAAAGTGAGATACCATGTAACATGGGCTTATCAGAACCATAATGATGCCATTGCTGGAACAGAGTGAACAGAGAAAAGATTTAATCAAAGACGATTCTGTTCAAGAAAACCCTAAGCAGTTTCACCCATACAAATACTTTTTAGCTGAGGATCATGGGAAAAAAGAAAAAAAACAAACCAAACCAAAAATATTTTGAAATCATTCTTCCTTTTTAGTCTTTCAGACTTATAATGTTTAGATACTAGTCTGAGCAGAAGTAACCCATTGCACTCCACAGTGTTACAGTAGTAATGCTTTCAAGCACTGGTAAGTCAAGCATCCTAGTTTGTGGAGTCAATTATTTCCACGCACTAGGCTGCCTGTACTCAGCAGAGAATGAGTGGCCTTAAGCAGAAGTCCTGTAACCATGAGTCCTACCCCTACAGCTGTATGCCAAAGCAGCACCTCTGAACTAGGTTTATAACTAAATAATTAAGTAAAAGGTTAAACCCATTTCTAACATAAACCGAATCCAAATGCCTTTGAACTTATACCTTCTTCACATTCACCCCTGTAGTCAGACAGGCCAAACTGCATGGATAATAAAGCTCCTGGTGTGGGGCATATGGCAGTAGAGCAAACATCTGGTTTTATTTTCTTCATAATATTGTTTTTGCTTTGAGTTGGACTGATAGCATGTGATTTGTCAGTGAATAAGTTATATTTCAATGAGAATACTTCCTGTTCTTCCATGGTCTGGGCTTTGCCACCTTGAAGTATTTTAGTCAGTCTGAACTTTACAGCCAAATATTGAGTGATAGACAATCCAAAGGCACAATTTAGGTAACTCAACTGGACAGTGTTTTCATAAAAATATAGGACTGTGGATTCATTTATTGATTATTTTTAGCTCTTCACATGCATGATATAATGTGTTGGTTTTGTTGTTGTTGTGTTTTGGGGTGGGGGGGGTGTGTGTGTGGGGGGGTTTGTTTATTTGGTTGGTTGGTTTTTTGGTTTTTTCCTGAATGATATTGGGACTTCAGGATTTTCATGACTGTCTGCCAGCTGCAAAGTTACTAGTTCCCATTGCTTTCAGAGGTATTTATACATTGAGTTTCTTTTCACCTCAGTGAGAATTAGTTGCTAATGTTTTGAATTAAGATACGCAGGAGCCATATAGCCATTAGAATCTGTTAGCAAACAGGCTCCTGAAATGCCTTGGAAATCCAAAGTTATACTCTGTGGGTAAGTGATTGCCTCCCTGGTTCTATGATACCAACAAATGTAAGTGACCTGAGATCTAAGTTGTGAGTGAGCTTACTTGTTCTATCCCTCTACATTTTTCTTTAATTTATTTCTTTTTAAATGAGGAATGTATATTGAAAAAACATATTAAATATCAAAACTGGAACAGCATTTTTTTCTGAGTCCCAGAAACCTTTTTAAATAGAGGGGAATCTTTTTTGTAGCATCATGACAGTGTTCCAAAAAACATCTCCTGTCTTCGAAGTATAATTGCTTTTGGTTGAAATAATTGTCTCACTCTGTGTGTGTTGTGGTTTGGTTTTTGTTTTTGTCGTGTGTGATGTGTGAGGGGGTTTTTTGTTTTGTTTTTCTTTTTTTCTTTTTTCTTTTTTTTTCTTTTTCTTTTTTTTTTTTTTTGGTAGTTGTTGTGTTGTTGTTGGGTTTTTTTTACCTGCTGGATCTTGTTATTTCGTCTTTTTTTTTCTGGACATCTTACTAGTTGGGTACTGTATGACTGTAACCAACATATTACTAATGATGTTGTGTAGCTAGATGACATATATTTTTGTTTGGCCTATGTATTTGTTTATAGAAATTAGATTGTCTGTTAAGATTTCCAAAATACCTAGCAGTGTCAATGAATACCTGACCTTTGAGAAACTTCCAGTACACTTTACTCTGTCTATGCAAGCGGCCCCTTCAATATCTGAGGTACTCATATCACATAGGAAAAAGAATCAGTCTCTTGTACAATTCTGTTAATCTTGAAGAAGAGACATCTCTTTGGGTTTTGAAGTGTTGCTGTCAAACTATAGATGGAAAGTAAAAGCTTAATGGCTTGATTACAACAAAACTTGCCTGTCTGAATCTGTTCTGCTCCTGCATACCAATCAACTTCAGAATGGTGTTAGTAGCAGTTTCAAGGCTATTAGGACACTTGCAAAGGAGCTTTAGCTGACAACCAAATGTGATAAATAGTGCTCTAAAAATAATATTTGTGTTTGAAATTATGAAAGAAATCTAAAAAACCCAAACAAACAAAAACCACAACAAAACCCAAAAGAAATGAAACCAACCCCCCAAAAACATTAGCTAAATATGGTGTCAAGAAACAAAAGAATGATGCTGAGGATGATGTACCAAAACTGGAGAACCTACAGTGCTTTGCTTGTCTTTGGTGTAACTATTGTGTAACTCTTGCTCATGTGATATTGGAGCATAGCAGCCTGGACTTTTAGGCAACCTACTGATTTCAGTAGGATTTGATTTAAAATTCATTTGTCTAGCCATATTATCATACACCTGAATATTTTTGTCTTGCAATAGACATTTTCTTTTTCCTTCCTCACTTGCCATATGTGTTTCTTTAGTAAATATTCATATGAGAGGTTGGATTTATGATGTTTCAGCAGTCCCACCTGAAGTGGCTTTTTTTGGATATGATTCTCCAAATTTGAGACAGTGTCTATGGCTTAATTACTTTATTTTTTGATGTACAAAGTCTTTCCTTGCTGTGTTCTTCATTTTCTATAGCAACATCTACCCATGCAGCTAATACTCTGTTCATAGTGTTATTGGTCCAGACAGAATTCTTTATTTTAAATAGATGTATGAAAAGATGTTAAAATACTATGGATTCCTGATTTCAGTCTTTGGAAGCATAATCTGTGGGGTTTTTTGTTGGTGGTGTTTTTGTTTTGGTTTGGTTTGGGTTTTGTTGTTGTGGGTTTTTGTTTTGTTTTTGGTGTTTGTTTTGTTTTGGTTTTTTTTCTTCTTCCCTGTGTAAGTCGATGTTTTGTCCCTGTGAAGGTTTTGGTTATGTTAGAGGTAGACACCCATGGAAGCTCTGCACATAACCTTTGAAATTGGTTATATTCAGATGTGTAAAAAAAATCTTTGGAGATGAGCATAAAAATACCAAATACCCATCTCCTAGCTTTAGTAGGTTGTGGTATTTCCCACTGAATGTCACTTCCACTGGAAAAATGTCAGTTCAAGGGAAACGTTTTGAAGCAACGTCTCTTCTGATGAAGGTTCGGTGGAGTGAGGTGTGTCACAGGAAAGCAGGCTAATTTATCTACCATCTTAACAGCCTATCTTAACAGGTAGAGTGGACCCCCAGCTTGAAAAAGGCTTTTACAATTTCTAGGCTTTCCATTGTATGGTTGAAGAGTTATTTGACTACTATCGTTTTTTCAAGGCACTCCTATTTGTCACGCTTTTCCTTCCTGGACTAACAGTTCTGGGTTTTTTTTGTGAAAACACTGGAATTACTTGGAAAGGAAAAAAGAAAGGAATGTGATTTTTCAAGGTAAAATGAAAATTATTTTACTATTACATTTAGAAGTACTGGAAGAAGCATTAGCTTGTTTCTACACCCTTGTCATCAGCAGAACTCCAGATATGCTTCTTGTCTATTGGCACGTCAGTCATGGATGCCTTTGTGTTGTTAAAAAGTTGCAGACAGAAGCCCGGTGGGAAGTTGGCTTGGGGATCTCTGTCTGCCATACTGCAGAGGCCGTGAGGTGGCCTTTCTGGTGTGGAGTAGCTGCAGGCATCACTAGCCACTTTTCTTCTGGCCTCCTTTTGTAACTGGCAACTTGTGTGTTCGTGTGTCTTTGAATGACAAACCTCTGCCAAATCCATACAAAGTGTTTGGTGTTTTAATAGCCTTATTCGTATGTTACATAAAAGAGGCAGATGACAGGGAAACGCTGACACTTAAAGATTCTTGCAATGTGGGCCATTAAACCTCTAGGTTGTTTTCCCTTAGTAACATTATACAATGTAAATGACACTGAGGCAGGGAGGTGTCGGAGACAGATAAAGTGTCTGAAGCGATTAATTAGTGCTCTAGTGACAATACTAATTGTATGTGATGTTGGAATCCTGTGCATGTTGTCTTGTCTGATGGAAACAAAACCAGACATATCTTCCTCCCTCTCTCTTTCATTTAATTATGGTCCATAACAACTAATCCCTTTCCCTAACCTGAAAGCATCCTCCTCTGTGAAAGGTTCGTTACTCTGTCTCTCTCTCATGTACTTGGTGAAACTGTGTAAGTCTTCAAATTAAGGCATGAATGCCACACACGCGCGTGATTGTGTGTGTTAAGAAAAGGTGCAAAAGCCTTGAGGAAGACAATTGGAAGTACTGGTCAAGTTCTTTAGAGGTGAGTGTCAGTGTTACTAAGACCAGATAATATTGACCGCCCTACTGTTCGTCAGCTGCACAAGAAAAATACATTTAATTCAGGCCCAATGCTGGATCCATACTGTATAGTAGTATTGTTTGCAGACTCAGAGCTCAAACTGGCTATACTCAGATGCTGAAGTAGCCTCTGCTCTTCCGTAAGTGGCCCAGCCAGCTGGGCACCCATGCATGTTGATGAGGCAGTACTTGAAGGCTCACACCATCCTTGCCTATGCCAGAACTATCTTTTGGAGTACTGGAGAAATTTCAGTTTCTCTTGTTGCTCCTGATTTTTTTCCAGTACTAAAAATCCAAAAACCTTATAGAGCGTATTTATATTATCTCATAGCTCACAATGATTGATCAAATCATGATATTGAACCACTGTTTAATGCAGATATGATGTTACTGTAGGACAGTGTTGTTCAAATGAAAGACTGGGTCATGGCAGCAAATATACGGGGAACTTACTGAAGTGTGGTACCCAAAGAAGAGACGAATGTTAAGGGTAAGCCTGGCTTAAGGGTTGGTAGGGCAGACATTAAACTGCAAAAGAAAGGCAGAGCACTTGAAAGCATTTGAGAGACCAGAATGAATCCACAGCTGGATCACTGAAAGTTATTTAGAGGTTAATTCAACAGATAGATTTGTGGGGGAGCCTGTTCATGTTTTCTCATTTTCATGGGGAGTCCTGCCTGAATAAGCAAGATTGATTGAACCTACAGATGTTGCATTACTATTAAAATTATTATTTGCATTATATGAATTGGACATTCACATCCCTTAGGCAGCTTGGAAAATGTCAGCCCTACTCACGTAATAAATATGACCCATATTAACCATGTTAACCTTGTTCCTGGACTCCAGAAAGAGACTGTTACTGCCTTCAAAATAACTGTCTCGGTCTCTCAATTTGGGCACAGAAACCTCTGTGTTCATATGCTAAGGTCACAGATTCAGTATGATCAGATAACCTACTTCTGGGTGTTTTTACACAGATAAGTCAATCAAGTTCATTAATGACCAAGCCACACAGACAATACCCCATTATAGGAAGAAATCTATTTCTGCTGCATCCGGTTTATTATGTGCTTATGGAAATTTAGAGGTCTTTATATTGATGCACAAGAAAATCACTGAAAAAAAGGTGGTAGACGATGAGCAAATCTGAAAAGGTTCAGTATATAGACTGAGCTCAGGAAAATAACCAGTCTGAAACTATATCTAGAGTTTGTTCAGTGTACCTGCATTTCGTGATGTGAAAAAGCTGAGAAGGTGCCCTGTTGTTGCCCAGGTTTTATTTTTAAGAGCTGAGGAGTTGACGTTTTGGGTTTTTCGGCTGTGTGTATGTGCATATCTTGTTGTGTGGCTTTTGAAAAGATGTAGACTGATTTGCATGTCTATAATAAGAAAAAGAAAAACATAGGCCACAGCTTGAGAACCACCTGTGAGTAACTTGCTCTTTTATTTTTAGCTTGTTTTGTTTTGTGATGTGTTGGCATATATTGATTACATGGATAGATTTTTAAGATGATGAGCTGAAGAGATTGAGCAGCACATGCAGTGACAATAAAGCAGTTTAACGAAGAATGCTATTTTTATCTTCAACTTGGATGCTACTTGTGTTGTGCCATATTCTGTCTTGTTCAATGCTTAATTGCTCTGTAATCTTAAGTATAAACAAATCTGAACTTAGCATCACAAAACTACGTTTTTCCTTGACTTTTTTTGACTCTTGACTTTCTTATTTTGCTCTTATTATTAATTTAAGCCTGGATCCTATACATCTTTCATGGTTTATAATTGTGAAATTTTAACTATACTAATTCTGACTGAATGATGTAGAATTCAAGTGGTAGGATAGCCAAACCCTGTTGTTTAAGGAGGGTAGCGGGGGGCAGGTGGAATTACAGAAATGCTTAATACAGTAGGATTTAACACTAAATAATTGATGGAAAAATAGCTTTGGTGGGGTTTTTTTGCTGCGCTTTCTCATCTCACTGAAAATCTAATGGAATATGAGAAAAACAGCACTAAAATATGTCAATTGGATCACTTCCAGAATATAGACCATAACTTTTCACAGGGCCAAAGTGAATTTCAGGAAAGACAGGCACTAAACTTTGACTATGTTTTAAATATTGTCTATTTAAAAAAATTCTTCCTACTTATTATTTTTTGTTACTGTACCAAAATGAACTAACTAAACCAATTCAAACTACTATAGGATTTATGGGAAATATACGTAAATATGAAATGTTGTGGAGGTTGATAATATCAAATACAATGGTCTCCACTGATTTGGACAGGTAGGCTTTCTGTTTGATTAGCTTGATGTCTCATGCCAGGAACCACAAATAAATCAGATTTTTTTTTTCCTACCTTTTTTTTTTTCCCCCAAAGTTTCACAGTTAAAGCCTGTGGCTCATGGAGTAGGGGACTGCGGTGTTTGTGGCTCCATATTTATATTTTTATTTATAATTATACTCCACATTTATAGTCCTAAAATTACACTTTTCTCATTGAATGCAACCGTGAGGCTGATGTGGCCCCCGCTGAAAATGAGCTTGACACGCCTGGCCTAGGAAGTAGGAATGACCATGGTGAAACTAAAACAGAGGCGGGGTGCATTTTGAATGGTTTGAGCACTGCTTCAAAGAAAATGGTGAATCTGAGGATGAATTCTGCAAGGGTAATTAACGTAGTGTAAGGTAGTTGATGGGTTTAGAGTTTAAGGGAGCTTTTAAATACTGTGTGTTTGGGCACTTAAAGTGCTCTCCTGTGCTCTGGGACATCTACCATCACAGGTAAACCAGGAAAGCCTTGTACTACAAGTATGGCACATGCCAATAGAGGTCTCTTCCCTAGGTATCTGTGCTGCATTGCAGACTACTCAACCCAGAGGAGAGCTCCCTTCTGTCGGCCAAGTTGGTTAGACTCTGCTAGTCTTGCCACAGTGGAGATTTTAATGAGGTGACAGAAATTTTTGAGTTCATGATTTGAAATGTGAAAGGAGCAATGCCAAAACTTGTCTGGCTTTAAAAGTAGCCTGAGCTGCCTTTTATGAAAATACTTTTAGTACCATGGCAGTTGAGCTGTGTAGTTCAGTGTAGTGATACAGTTCTGCTAGCCCTGCTTCAGTTCTGTGACATTGAGACAGAACTAAAGATAATGCAGAGAATGACTGTAGGCGGAGTACTGCTTATGCTGCAGTACCGCGATGTTGTATTAGTGTCTGCTGCAGGAATTCTATGGTTTTTACACAGTCACAGCTACATGTGGACAAGACCACACCGGGTTCCCTCAGTAGTCTCCTGCCTTGTGTGTGTTTTTTGGTTTGTTTGTTGTGGGGTTTTTTTTTCCCTCTTCTATACCTAAAATTCCTTGAAAATGCTTATAATACTTATATTGTGTTTTAAAAGTAAATCTTTAAGCTTTGCATTAAGTTAGCCTCTATGGCAGCCCATCCCTCGCTATGCAGTAATATCCGACGGGCCCATGCAGCCACTCCTCCTCCCCCAATATCCCTCTCTTGCTGATTGCTGCAGCACTCTATAATCAAGTGCTCAACTATTGTGAGCATACTTCAGCTTGTTGTAATTGCCCTTTGTTTCAGTCAAGAGACTGGTAATTACTCCTGTGGGCCATGCCTTTTGCTTTAGCAGTATTTGATTGAAACCAGTCATTTATTGTGGTAAAATCGTAAGGCTTTCTGCAGTGTTTACAGATAAGCTTTCTTTGTGACAGTCATTTAGTCTACCCAACAGCCATATATTAAAGATATTGCACATTTTCCCTTTATTCAGACGAATCAACTGCTGTTTTGAGTTTGATTACATTTCAGTTCATAGAGATCATCGTATGAGTCCCCTCTCCTAGGTTCTGCTTGGAGCAAGATTGCTTTTTGCTGGGCCTGGGCTAGTTTTTTGGCTGTTGGAAATTACTGATGTGAAATTCATTACTAAAATGAACTAAATACCTTTATGTATACTTTATTATTCCCTTTTCCTTACTGCCGCATTAAAGAATATACCACTGCTTCATGAGGCCTTTTAAATGTTAGTGCTTTGGAACACACAATGCTTATTTCATCAGTTACTCACAAATTATTTACTAGAGTTCATTTACAGCAGTGATACAAATCTTTTGCTTATTATCAGGTTTTCTTGGTGACTAAATACCTAAAGTCTGAAAGTGTTTTAGTGTTTATGAAAGAAGCCAGAAACCTTAGAAGAAAACTGGGATGGAATTCCTTTGAGCTCTCTTAAATAGTGAGATGGCTGATATGTGTTAGAGGGTTAATTGTGTTGTTGTTGGGGTAGGCAGTCTGGATAATAGATGTTTGGATGATTTTATGTCCCAAGAAATTGAAATGGGCATGTTTCACATTACTCATTTAAAATTGGATTAAAGCTATCCATTGATAACCTGAATCTTGCTATAAGGTAGAAGTAAAAAAATATACAAGTTGGATGCAGTGACCAGTGGGTCATTAGGAGCCCTTCCGCTTATCTTGGTGGGCTTTGTGCAAAGTATTGCTTATCATCGCTCCCTAGGACACCTGGGGTTCTTGCTACCTTTAAAAAGAGAGCATTCAAAAACATTATGCCTTTTCAAACTTTCTTCTGTAAATGAAACGGGCAATAGTTCAGATATTGACATTTGAGAACTGTACCTTTTATTATGCAAATGATTCATAGGAGTTACAGTCTCAGTCTTTGCCTCATGGGTAGTCAGATAATGAGTGGCCCTGAGGGTTATGGGGCTGGAGATTTTGCTTGAGCAATCAAGACTTCTGCTTTTAGATCACATGTAACCATTTTCCATGTTTACTCGGATTAGGATCACTTAAATCTGTAGTTTAAAGACTTGAAGTTATGACTCTACAGACTTTTAAAGTCTCCTGTGTTGTATCACGTTCAGACACTGAGGCTCCCAGTGTGTTAATGATGCTTTATGAGCAAATTGTCTTTTCAGTTCAGCTTGGCCTTTGCATAGCATTTTCTTCAGCAGGATTGTTGGTGGGTACTCATAACATGGTGCTTTTGTTGGCAGGGCTGCTCTTGAAGGTAGTAAATTTGTAGAATACTTCACAGCTTAGGGAGTTGCTTTTGATAAGTGGTGATTCAAATTGGCAGTACTTGTTTTTGATGTCTCACCAGGACTCAAATCCTTGACTGTCCTCATACTTCAGGATGAAATTTTATGCATTTGGTGGCTGATATTTTTGCATTTATCGCTGACATGACAGCAATTCTATCATGTCCTTCTGTGTTTCATTATTCTGCTTGATCTTTGTGGAAGTTCTTATTGCTGCAGCTATATGTCTGAAATCTGGCTAGTGATATATAGTTACACAGGGGGAACTATTTTGGTGATCAGTTTACAGAGTTTTTAATCTGTCTTTACCATTGTCTTTGTTTTAACTAAAAGCATTTCCTCTGTGTTTTATTACTACTTTGGCTAGTATAATAAAGGTTAGAACTGTAACTAATCTGTAGGGCATAGGTGGCATTTCACAGGCAAGTTGATTACTTCTTGGATCCCAGCCTTGATCTATCTTCCTTTGCTGTGCTATGTAAAGCTGAGATCTAAGAATCTGCAGGTGGATATGGTACAAGGTACAATGAGAATGTGAACTACAGGCTATAGCTTTTTGCCTTTCTTAGATGTGTGTATGGTGTTTTGCTGGTTAGTGTGTTATTTTGGTTTTTGGGGTTTTTTTGTGATGCTGTTTTATGGCCTGTGTTTATCTGGTGTGATTGCAGGGGACTGAACTTGAAAATGTAGTAGTGTCCTTGTTCCATTTTTCTATGTATTTTTTTCTTTGTTTCTTTACTGTAATACTCCTTCCAGCTAGTACCTAGTGCTGTCAGATTTCCATGTTACTGAGCCCATGGGACTTGTTTCCTCACAAAGGCCCAGGCTTTCTTTCTTCTCTTCCAGAAGTAGGTTTTTCTCTGAGGAATTTTGTAGTTCCAAGATCTTACTCAGACTATAGGAGACAGTAGGAGAAGATGGGAGAATATAGTGATGCCAAATGAGAAATATAAAATGTTCATGTCTGCATTGTGTCCTGCAATAGTAATGATAAAGCTGTAACGAAAAGCTGTGGCTGGGAAGATGTGCTTTCATTGAAGAAATTTTCTTGCACTGTGGCATTTTTCTGCAAGCATTTCTGATAGTATTACAATATTTGATTAGTAAAATAGCTTTTCTTTGTACATCTGAAGTGGTCGCACTGTTGTAAGTCTGCGCTTATTTGCTTGTTTGAAAATAGGAGTGGAAAATTAATGTCAGTATGTAGAGTTGTTTCTGACTCATTTGCCACTCTTACTCTAGTGCAAGTGTGTAACACAGTATCTCCCAGAAGAGGCTTGACAGAACAGTCGGTACAAGGCGTGGGTTAATATTGAAACTCTTCCTTTTCTGATCTCAAGTAAAAATCAGTAAGAGTCAGAGCTGAGATCAATTGCAGTGTTCCATAGGTTGGTCAAGTCAGATTTCTCTGTGTGTGAGGGGGACATGCAGTCTGTGGCTTGTGGTGTCATTGCTGCTGGGTCCTGCTGTGATTACACTAAAGTACTTAGCAGCAAAACCACCCGGAACAATTATAGTGTTTTCCTTTGTGAAGCTCTAATCAGCTATCTTTCTCCTTCAATGCTTACATAGCATGAACTATGGGAATACAGTAAAATACTTGAGCATTTGAGCATCATGTTACCAGTCAGAAAACAGAACTGTTGCGACAAACTATTAAATGGAAGACTATTTCAAACAAACCAGTCCTCCTTAGCAGAAAGACAAGTCTCCAACTATTTCATACAAAAGGAGCAAGGAGTCTGATCAGCTTATCGAAGCTTCTGTGGTTTTTTTTTTGTACAACACCCATCCAGGAAACAGTTACAGTGCTCAAGTAGGACACCCTAGAAAGTGCTGATGAAGGCACACAGGTAAACAATATTGAGAAATGCACCAGAAATACAGTGACAGACAGAATATAGGAGCTCAACCATCTTGCCAACAGCTGTCTACTTGAATCATTACTCTATATATTTTCATCATGAATATTGTTGCTTGGACAGTATAGTTGTTATTGTCAGCGGTAGAACAACTTTTTGGTTACCATCATGTTGCCTACCTGTGTACTGGTTAACTAATATATTGTATAAGAAGCCAGCATCTGTGTTTCTGCTCCTTGGTTGTCATCATTATTGACTGGAATTAGCAATGACATAATATTGATGTAGTTAGAAAAACAAACAAACAAAACCCAACAAAAACCCCAAACAAACAAAAAAACCCCAAACCCAACCAACCAAACCCCCACATCAACAACAAAAACCCAAAAAATAAACAACAAACAAATTAACAAAAACCAAAACCAAAACAAAATAAAAACGAAAACCAAACCCAAACCCAAACCCTGAACCCTTTTTCACCTCCTGCAACCCAAATCACCCCTTTCCCTGGTAAGGACTTGGACTAGAAACAAACGATATTTAAAAACAAAAAACAGCAATGAAAACCCCCAAACCCACCTATTTAGCTTAGACTTTCAGGGTTATCTTTGTTAAAGCTGACAGTTCTCTGTGTACTTGTGTGCACTGACCTTATATGAAATGAGATCTGGATTTAATAGCATAATTCTGCATCAGGGAGTAGGCTTGGAGCAGAACCGAGGAGAGAAAGATGTTGGAAAAGAAAACCTTGCTACCTTAGCATTTGTGAACACAAATGACTTGGCCAGTCATACACTGGCTTTGGCCACCTCGGGTTTTAATGAGTGTATTTTACAAGTATGATTAGCTAGTTGGTTTTCTTTTTTTAAATGCTAACATTTTCTTTTTGGTGAAAAACTCAGTCTTGCAGTAACATGAATTTTTGAACTGTTCAGATTAATAAGGTTCTAATGTATATACTCTAAGGATCAGAGCCTGGTAGAGAATGTTTATTGTCTCTTCCAGTTCTACCTCTTAAAATTATAATTATTAATAAAATGAGACCATAAAGTACATGACACAGCACAAACAAAAGGCTGAACACTCTCTGGCTGACATGAATTCATACTTAGACATGTGTTCAAGTCAGGTTACGTTGACAGTGTGTTTCCCTACATGCATTAGTTTAACTTCTATTACAATGTTGCAGTTCTCGGTAGGTGTGCCAACAGCTCTCTATAAACTACCAGGGCAGGTTTATGGGTTCTGAAAATCTTGCTTGGAGATCAAAAAGGAACTCATTCCAGGATTCAGATATGGAAGGCAACCCTTATCCTCCCATTCTGGAAATAATCTCCCTGTATTTTCATGGAGGCATATGTAGTCTATATACACTTAGATGAAGAGAGGACCCCAGCTCAATATGCAGAAATTAAGGGCATTAAAATGAGCAGCATCTGGTCTTGAGGGAAAAAATGAAAAGAATGAATCAGAGACGTGGTGAACCTTAAATTATTTAAGCTCCTCCAGTGGCAGTGCTCTGTAATTGCTTTCCCTTTCTGTAAATGTTTCACAGCTGTGAAGTTTCCAAGTGAAGAGCTAAAGTGCTGGTTATTGTACAAAAATTAAGGCCAATTTCTGCTTGACTTGCTGACTTGTAAAATCTCATCAGGCCTGATTCTCCCTGTTTTGTGCTCTCTGCAGCCAATTACACCTGTGCAAAGTGGTTGTAAATCACTACTATTTATGACCTGATAGTTTTATCTCATGTGTCTTGTCTACAAGACTACAAAAAGTAGCATGCAGTGCAGAATCGGGCCCACTATTCTTTGCACCAAAGGGTTGTACTTCATACTGAAGACCAATAGAAAATTATGTGAAAACGGCAAGAACATTGAGCAGGTGTCTAAAACAAAGTCCCAAGACGCCCAAGAGAAGACAGCAGCAGGTTGCTTTACTGTCACGGGACACTGGGGACGTGCAGCGCAGATGGGCTGTGAGCGATGTGCTTGGGCAGTCGGGCTCTGCCGGGAGCTCAACTCCTGCGCTCACAAGTCTTGAATGTAACTGAGCACCTTTCATCTGCCTGTGGAGTGTTAAGTGTAGAAGTTTTTGTTTTATTATTTCTTACTGATTGGTCTGAAGTAATGTCAGAAGTAGATTCCTTCTGTACTGTTCAGGGTGGGATTTTTTTTGAGGCAGCGTGCGACAACTTAACATGACTTGTGCAGTCCCTGCAGAGCATAGGCCAGGGCTGAGCAGTTGCGTGAGTGGGTGGGTGGGTGGGTAGAAGGAAACCACCTAAGGTGCAGCACGTGAATTGTTTGGTTTTAAACAAATGGTCTTGAAAATGCAGCTTTGACCTGTTGAAACGTTTACACTGCTAGCTTACTTTTTCTTTTAAAACTAGCACAGTCTGAGCAGTTGGCTGCTGGGTTTAGTGCACGGGTTAGGTGGATCTAGTTTGCTGCATGATTCACCTTGGCTCTCAGATGGCTGTTTCAGTGCATTTCGGGTGTTAGTGTTTCCTGTTAGTAGAAGTCCTCTTACTGTACGTTAGCATTTCTAAATGAATTTGTTGTACTCTGATTTTTTTTTTAATGCCGCTACAGAGAATTTAAAATAGTCTAGATTACGTAAAAGCAATTACTTTTATTTTGGTTGTGTGAAGACAGCCACTGTTTTGAGAAATGAAAGAGAATTTGGAGTCCTAATAAGATCAGCAGAAATATACTGTATTATCTGTCTGATTTGCCTTATGCCTCCCTCAGTTTTTCAGCATTGGTGTACATGTGTCCAAGCATGGAAATGTTGCAGGTTTTCTACTTCTTCCTCCCTTGTAAAACATGCCCCTTCAGGCTGACATTCTGAACCACTTGGATCCTGAGCAGTGTCCAGTGTCACCTGCAGGATGGTGGCAGGGCTTATAGCACTTGCATCAGATGTGGTTTGGAGTCTGTCACAGAGACGATTCATATAGATAAAAGCTCAAAATTACATGGGAGGGATTGAAAAGTACATCTCTTCATGGAATCACGAGAGGAAGAAGAGACTGGCTTCTTTCATATGATTCCTGGGCTCAGGAGCATGTAATTGTGTCTGCTCTTGGAACAGGGACCTTGCGGTACTTGCATGAGGATTTTTCAAAGCCTACTCTTTCAGCTAATGTAGACATGTATTTTCCTGAGGAGGTGCCTCTAGAGGACATGTCACAGATGGCTGGTTATGCTTCAAGAGGAAGCAGCCTGGATTTTGTTGGTGTGAGAATTTGTCTAAAACTGCACTGATCAAAGGTGGGATCTGCCACAAGATGGAGTGGCGTAATGACTGGCTTTGCATGACTCATTAGAACCACAATAGAGAGAACGTGGGATTTGGTTATTTGTCCGTCATGTTCTTTGTACTTATCCTCGGCACTTCTTTTTTTGGAAGGTGAATGGTTGCTGCCGTGCATGATTTTTAATATCTCAGAATGTTTGTCACTATGTTTTTTTGAAATACTGCTTTTGTTCCAGTGCCAAGTTAGACTGTAAACTGTAGAAAAAGCCAAACTAACAACTGTTCTGAAAACTTAAAATGCTATTGAATCTATTAAGAGCTTTAAAACAGTTCTCTCTTAGAAGTGCAGCTCATTGATGCTACAAAGAAAATTTAATTAGCTAACATTTATCACCTCTGCCCTATGGCAGAGTAAGGTAAAAATCTTAAGATAATCAAATGATCTTGAATTTAACAAACTTGTTTATTTAAGAGTGTATTTTCTAGAAAAATCCATAGTCTGTTTTGTAAATTATTTTCAGATCTCTTTATTTTTATTGATTTTGATTAGCCAACTAGTTTATACTTAATCAGTAAGCGTGATTCTGATTAGCTCATTTGGAACCCTTAGCATAGAAGGCTGAAATGAAGAAGGGATTAGCAAAGTGTTTTGCTGACATTCCAATCTATTTTAAGTGAATGCAAGCTTTCTAATAAATATTTAATGGGTAGTTGTTTGTGGTTTAATAGAATTAGATAATTCTATTAGAATCCTGTTTGGAGATTTACATGTACCATACATCACTGCTGAAGACATGGTTAATAATTTAGGCTAAGTGACTAGTAATTAGAAACACAGTCAGATTAAGTAGGGACTTTTTTTTTTTAAAGTTGATCCAGGGCTTTAGATGGGTATGTGTTAGCCATGTAACTGCAACTCCATTCTCAGGTTCTCTCTTGCACAGAACAACTAATTTCAGTTTGGGACAAGCCTTAAATGTGATAACAAAGCATGAGGCCCCTGGGGTTTACCTAATATCGTATCCTCCGAGTTAATGAGTTGGAAAATAGTTCAGTATTTATCTACAGTAGATTAAGCAGATGTTGCAAGTTCAATTTTATGGAAAGTAATCTCTGAGAGATTGTCTTCTGCCCATTACTTTTTCATGGGTTGAATTTCTGCTGTCCTTGGCTTCAAGAGAACATTTCCCATACTGGTCATGGAGTTGACAAAAGATTAGTGCAGCAGAACTTGGTAAAGCTGGTTAATATGAGGAAGCTTTGCAAAGATTGTTTGAAAATACCCTGAACTTAGTGTTGTAAACTGAATGGCAAGGCAAGTAATAAGCCACTGAGAAGGCATGGAGGAAAGTTAAAGCTAAACAAAATATAGTGCGGGTATTTCTCCATTGCTGCCACTTAAATCAGCTTTGGTTTCAGGTGAAGCTTTATAAATGGTGACAAAATGTGCACAGACATCTCTACAGACACTTAATTTGGGGCTAGTACAAAGAAAGCTGTGGCCAGCTGCAGTGGGGTACTGGCTGTCTTGTAGACCTGATCTCACTGGATCTCAGTGGCTCTTGCATCTTTTTTGACAAAAGGATATTATACCATCTCCTGCAGCAATCTTGGAACGTGAGGGCAATATGAATGCAAGGCTGAGCCAAGGCAGCACCTCTGATGGATTACAGAGTATTCAGTTACCATCTATCCTCTCAGTATAGGAGATGCTGACCATATTTTGTGAGGCATTTGTTCTCACATATGTGTACTTTGCAGAATAGTTTTTTGAAGAACAGTCATTTCGTGAGGCTTGTATTTAGGTTTGTAGTATGTGAGAAATTGATAAAGGCTAAAAATTCAGTCTTTGAAGAATATATATATACATATATATATAAAATTGAAGGTAAGAAGAGGTGATCAATGTGACTAATTAAGTATGCAGATTTGGTAAGTAGCATGTCACTGGCCGGTTACAGGGTAGTGTCATGGAACATACCAGAGGACAGTTTCACTGGAATCTGTAACTTAGAAATGGCTGGACAATGATTCAAAATAGCGCTGAGAGTAAACATACTTTTTTGTTTGTTTGCACTTTTCCTTTACCCCATCATTATACTTTTCACTTAGTAAAGTTAACTAAGCAGGTTACTCCATAGACGGCTAATGCTGTGGTGATGCTCTGGAGCTGCGTACTGCTCCGAAGACTGCCCAACTCAGAATTACACCTCTATGGTTTTGAAGATGGTTTCATTTCTTGACAAGTGTGGAGTCACTTCTGTGGAATTGCTGTCATTCCTTGAGTTAAATCTGCTAGAGTTGAGACCTGAATCTGGTTGTCACAGACTGTATGCGTGTGTATCTGTGTGTGTATAAATAGATCTTCCTAAAACACCCTGGGCATTACTGTTAGTGCTGTGCTCCCTAGGTAAAGTGAGGTTAACAGGCATTACATTGGCATGGAAGATAGGATTAAAACTGTTTTGTGGGACATTCTTTCTCAAGCTTCTCTTCTAGTTCTTGCATGGATAAAAGAATGGCATCAGCCTGGTTGCTGTGCTCATCTTGAGTTTGTCTGTTTTGAGTTTTGAGTTCCAGTTTTATTTCTTATGAGATAGTGATATGTATTGTGCTCTCTGGAGAACAGTTCCATTACTGTGAGCTGTTGATTCCACTCAATATTCACTCCTCTGAAACAATGGTTTGATGGGCTGGGACACAGATTGTTATATTAAGCAAGAAACTAACTTGAACTGCTCCTGTAATTACTTTGCATGCAGTGAGTCTCATAGAATTTCTGGCAAGCTCACCTTCATTTCTACACATCTAATGTTACAGCACTTAGCATTTCTGTAACATGGCTTTACACCTTCACATTGTTTTATGGTTATTAACTAATTAATCTCATAACACCCCTGTAAGGTATATCTGTTTGTTTCTGCTTGGGTGACTGTGTGGAGAATAATAAATGTGACCTGAATATTAATAAACACTAAAGCAGTATGCTGCATTTGTAGTTGGAGGTTTGGGGTTTTTTTGTGGTGGTTTATTTTTGTGTGTGTGTGTGGTGGGGTTTGTTTGTTTGTTTGTTTTTAAACCAAACTTGTTTTGTTAAACTTTGTTTCTAGTTTAGCTTGAATGATTACTGTCAAAGGCAATGCCAAAATGTAGCTTCTGGAAGATATATATGATTTAATTTTTTGCTAGTGGTGGGGATTGTTTGCACTGCTCCAGTAATAAGAAAGAAAAAATGCAAATGCTGCAGTTGTGGAATCTGATCATTATTATTAATTAGGGACGTATAATTTTAGAGGCTGTTGGATATTTTGGTCATTTTGTTGTTGTTCGGTTTTGGGTTTGTTTGTTTGTGGGTTTTTTTTGGTTAGGGAAAGGGGGAACTTGAATGCATTGGAGTCCCTTCCTTGAGAATTTGTGGGATGATGATAATCTTCCTTAGCTTTGCCTCTTTGCTATTTTTTCAGTTCTTAAAAAAGATCAGCTTATTATGCAGACATCTTATAACCCTACATGACAATAAGTCTGAGTTGTAGTAGTTGAAAGTGATGCTGGGCAAAGATTATCATGAGAAAGATGAAATGATGAGCAGAGAAAAAAACAAGGGTAGGGATTTGTTCTGGTTGAACCTGGCTGGCAGCTGAGCCTCACACAGCTGCTTACTCATTTTGGCCCAGCAACATAAGGGAAAGAATCAGAAGGGTAAAATTGAGACAACTTGTGGATTGAGATAAAAGACAGTTTAATAGGTAAAATAGAGCTGCATGCAAAAACCACAAAGCAAAATAAGGAATCAATTCACTGCTTCCCATGGGCAGGCAGGTGTTCAGCCGTCTCCAGGAAAGCAGGGCTCCGGCATGTGTAAGGGTTGTTTGGGAAGACAAAAGCCATAACTCTTAATGTCACCCCCCCTTTCTCCTTCCTTTCTCCCAGCTTTTATTGCTCACCATGATGTCATATGGTCTGGGATACCCTTTTGGGGTGGGATCAGCTATCTGGCCTGTGTCTCCTCCCAACTTCTTGTGTACCCCCAGCCCACTCACTGTTGGGGCAGGGTGAGAAATGAAGGAGGTCATGAGGCTGAGTCAGTGCTGTTCAACAGCTAAAACATTCCTGTGTCGACACTGTGCTCATCACAAATCCAAAACACAACACCATAAAAGCTATTATTAAGAAAATTAACTCTGTTCCAGACAAAACCAGCACAGGCTTTAAATTCAGTTCAGTTACTACGTTATTACTCGACTCTTGGAAGTCAAATAGTTTGCTATTTGAGGTTAAGAGGTTTGCTTCCCGCCAGCCTCTTTGCTTCCCGCCAGCCTCTTTGCTTCTGATACGGAATGTTGATGTGTCCATCCATAATAGCTGAACGCAAATGTGCTTTTATGCAAGTGTGTAATTCTGCGCAGGTCAATCTGTCTCAGCTGTGCAAGGAAATATTCTTTAAGAAACTGACACCCTCATAAAGCCTCCCTTCTTGTCAAAGGAACAAAAAAACAAAACAAAAAACCCAAAACAAAACAAAAACACCACCAAAAGCCAGCCCAAGACATCACAATCCCAACCAACCAAAACACCAAAAAAAAAAAAAAAGAGAGAGAGAAAAAGAAACCAACATTCCTACCTCCCCAAACCACAGTGTACCCAGACTTTAAATCTAGAAAGCACTTTATTTTGTAGATAAAGTTCTTTTGTCTGTTTGGCAGGGATCTTCTCCTGGTGTTTCCCTGATGTCACTCCTCAAAACTGGCAGTGATTTGCCTGCTTTATGTGCAATTTGTGTGTCTTCAAAATCTGAATTTTTGCCGTCTCTACTTTTGTACAGTGCCTTCTACTGTAAAATTATAATTTCAGGTAGGCATTTGGGTTGTTCTTATAAGCAATTAACTGAAACAATTTTTTTTAACAGTTTGTGTGAAGTAGCACCATTCGTCTTCCTGTCATCCAAACAAGATAAGTTAGAGGCACTTAGTGGAACTATAAAGAATTATGTATTAACTATGGAGGACAGACGAAGGAGAGCAAGAGGCAGTATTGACCTTCACAGAGTGCCTTGGCAGCTGGGTTGATTATTGAAGAGTATCTGTTTTGGTGGATGAGGTGCACCTAGAGTTGGCAAGGAGTAGGTTAGACACTGTTTTCTCAAAGGTTTTGGCTAGGTCACTGGACTAACTGTGAATTTGGGTCAAGGACCTGAGTGGGCAAGGTAGCCTCATTTATCATCAGCCACGGTCGAGGTAATAGTCATCAGGCCATTTGACTTTGCAGAAGTGAACAACTTATTTTGTTTTAGAAATTATTATGGAAACTCATCAATAAAATCACCAATACTGTTCAGTGCAGTCATCTGTCCATGTCTCAGTTGCCAGCATGATTTCTTGGCAGCCAAGAGAAAGGAGAGCAAAGTGGGCAAGGTGGTTAGGTTTCCTTTTGTTTCTTCTCATTTCCTCTACATGGGGGCACAGTGGAATCTCAGGACTAATTCAACAACGTCATCTAAAACATGGTTCTCTCATCCTACCAAGTAGTCCTATTAAAATAGCATTAAATATATGCATTAAAATAATTAAAACCTATATAAGGTATGCATACTCTGGTTTTATGCAGAAATTATTCCTAGAATACTGTTATTGATTGTGCTCTTCCTGCTTTTTTGTTTCATTATGAACAAAATGTATTCCTTGGAAATATTCCCAGTTCCTGTTGACCTAGGCAAGAATTTAGCTAGGCCACCTCACCAGGACACGGTGCTTTGCTAACACAGCTGTGGAACTTGCCAACCGCGTAACCTCTGGCCAGCTTGGAGGGCAGGCAGAGCAAATCCGCATTTCTTTGCATGTGATTTGCTGTTATAGCCTGACTGTATCCATGTTGAGCTGTAACTGTAGACAGAGAAACACTTGAGTTGATTTGAGCTAATTGAGTTGATCAAGTGTTGCTGATTAGTTCAATTTGCACAAAGTCCCACTTGCCTTGTCTTCACTTGGAATAACAGCAGTGCTGGCAAATGAGTTGCCACATCAGAGCTCCTTTTACTTGCAGACAATTGAGGGATGCATCATTTCTGCACTGGGAGACTGACTGCCAGGCTTTTGAAAAAATTGGTAGCCTTCAAAATTTGACTGACCCTTAAGAGTCTGGTGGGTTTTTTTACTTACTAGAGAGAATTTTCAGTAGATTACTAGTGCCCTGGATGTAGAATTTAAACAGTGGTAGCTGAGTAGCTACTGTACACTATATTTGTCTATTTGGCAGGTGTTTGTGTTTCAATCTATGCTAATTTTATACTTCAATCTATGTTAAATCTACTTTTTTTTTTTTTTTCATTCATGGTCCCCACTCTCTGAAGACATCAGTAAAAATATCTTCATCTTCGCAGTATGATTTTTTTTCTGTTCTCAGCTGATAAACAGTAAGGAAGTGAAAAGCACTTCACAGATGCTAATGAGATAAGCTGTATAACACCTCAAAGCATAGAGATAGTGTACTAATATTCCTGTTTTACAGATGGGGAAGCTGAGACAAAAAGGGTTAAGTGTTTTGCTTGAAGTTACGCAGGAACTGGACTGGACGATCCTTGTGGGTCCCTTCCAACTCAGGACATTCTATGATTCTATCAATATTGTATTTAAATGAATTTAAAGATAGGAACAGAAAGATGCTAGATATTACACTCAGTCCCGGGCAGATGGCCTTTAGTCATTAATTGATCATTTCTTCACTAAGACTGCCTTGTCTGTCTTAACAGATTACAGAACTCTTGTATGAGCTTCATCTTTCTGATGTAGTTCTAGGTAACTAATAGGAGAAAATATTATCGGTTTAGCACTGGAGGAAGGGAGGTCTTCTGAACTCTAGGAGGTCAAAAAATGAATGACTGTAAATGCCAGGGAAATCTTCTTCCAAAAGTGCTCCTTGTTAGCTGTGTTGCATCCATCTGAAAAGAACACTGAGGGCTGTTTGCCTGTACCAAGCAAAGGGCCTTGGGCTGCCCTACAGTAAGCAGGTACTCACTGAATCCTCTTCTCATTTGGCTGACTTGATACTAAAGGTGTTCGGGATGCAACTGCGTGAGTGCAGAAACACATACTCTCACATGATTGTATTTTTAGATGCATCTTTTTCACGTGGATTATTTTTGTTGATGTCGAAACAAGCTCTGCTACAGCATTTAGAACTTGAGAGTTGTCTTGCAGTCAGAGCACCAACAGAACAAGGATACTCCTCTTAAAGCACCTGGGAATCCCCTTCCTTGAGGATTCATAACATTTTTGCATTGGAAGAGTTTCATGTCATCATTAAGGTGCATGTACCCTAGTGTTTAGTCTACATAAAAATGATTTTTTTTTTTTTAATTCTTAGTTTGTGGCTATAAATAGCACAGATATCAATATAGTTGAAAAAATTTCAGTACGATTACTTTGTGTGTGGTCCTGCACACAACGCTATATTTTGTGATCCTTATTCATGATGGAGAGCACTTACATTTGTTGATCTATATTTTTTTCTGTTTAATGGGACTTCTGGGGGAAACAGAACATTTACCTGGGATTAAATGTTACCTTGATGCAGACCAGCCTCTTTTCCTGGTACAGGGTGAAATCTAGAAGGAAGAGCTCTAAAACTCAGTTTAAAATCAGTGAGATTAAGTTGTAAATTCGGACTGGAAAAGTAAAAACAGTTTGGAAAAGCAAAAACAATTGTGAAGTGACCAGTTTCACATATTTCTTTCTACCAAAAAATCCTGCTTCTGCTCCCTTGTCTCCAAATGCTTCTACTGAAAACAGAAATATTTTGAAGTCTCATGAGAGCTGACGTTAAGTTGTTTCAAGTCCCTTCTGCTAATTGCATTTCCCATGTTGCAAACTATTTGAACACCTTGTGCATTTTGGGAGAAAGAGTCTGTATATTATAATATGTGAGCTAGATATGTTGGTTTTTCTTCAGTTACTTACTCCCCAAAATAATTGAATTGCCCCAAGTGTTATTTCTTCTTTGTTCATTGCCGCTTTTCCTCTTCTCTCTCTGTCTCTGAACAGTTCTACTTCCACATTTATCAGTAGTGCACTTCCTTAATCTTTGCTTCAGGTTCATTGCATTTGGAAAACGCTTTTCTTCCTACTTTTTTCACTTTTTGTGTTTGACAGCATTCAGTTCATAGGCAGTGTTGCTATTTCTCCTTTATGTCAGTGAGCCCTGTGTGCGGTTTTTCATGTATCTTTCATATGATGGCATGGGAGACAGAAATATTTAGAAAAAAATAGAAAACAGTGAGTGGGGAACCCCTATCAGGAAGACCCAAGGGCGAATGTAGTACATAAAACTACCTCTAATTCTTCTTTAAAACGAAACTTTTTTTTTTTTTTTAAAGCCCAACCAACTAAACTTCGACTAAATTACAAATCATCTCTGTCCTTTTAAAGCAAATGTAAACTCCCTCTGAAAGGAGCAGATGGCTTTGCTTTTCAGGGAGATTTTTTTTCTTGCTTGTATGTACAGCTGTCTATAAAAAGATGTGCTTTCTTTTACTGGAGCAGTGCTTCACAGGCAGAGTGGAATGTACTGCATATGAACATTTGGGGGAATTATTTATTTGCAGTTTATGTGCTTCTTGGGTATTTGCATCCAGATACGTTTGTACAAGTAGAATCAACCCAAAGCTGAATCACAGCTGATCGGTAACTCTGTGCGTTTCCGCACACAGAGGATATGGGACACAGACGTGCTTGTTCTGGGAAGCTGAGGGAAGCCCAAAGAGTCGGCTTTGCCCATCTCACTGCTACAGGAGAATGGGAGCAGTGGAGGTGTCATTGTGGTCCCTGCTTCTTGCTGTAACCTTCAAATGGCAGCACTGATAAGAATTTGTCTTCTAGGGTGCTGGTTCAGGAGGCATCTGACTGTCTTTGGCCCAGGACAGCTGCTTATTTTGCTACATGAACAGCCAAATGTTGCCAGTGTTATGCTGAAGTGCAATCAGTGTGCTGGGAAGCTGGGAAACAGCCAGGATCTGTGCAAGCGAGTGAAGAGTGTGTTTGCCTGTCCCGTGCCCCGCGCATTGATCACAGGGCTCTGTGCCTGCAGGAGGAGGTTGGCCAAACAGAGCTGCTGATGCTGGTGTGAAGTACACCTGGTGCCATCTGTTGAGGACTAACTGAAGAAGACTTTAAGAATGTAGGGTTTGTGCAAGGCTTTCTGCCCGTGATAGTAGTGTATTTCTGGGTACACTTTGTGGGAAATACCGTATTGCTTTCTTGGGTATATATACAGCACTCCACATTAGTCCACTCAGAGGCATTACTGACAAAAGAAAAAGAAGTTTTGTTTTTGCTTCTGAAATAAACATTGATTATTATGAACACTATTTATTATGAAAGAAGCACAAGAGATTTCATTTAAATTTGATCTGTTTCTGCCTTGGAGGTAATATTTTTGTAAAAGGTTTTTTGTTAAGGTGGAACAACCATATTGCTACAAAAGCTCGAAGAGCATGGAACTTGTCTGATCTGGTGGGAGAAGTGACTCACATATCACTGTGTCTAGTCAATACTCTATTATTGCACGTTAAGTGGTTTGCTGCAGTATCCTGTGCACAGGGTATTAGAAGGGATGTTATCTAATTTCCTAAGCAATAATGGTATAAACGGTATGCATTTTTTTGTTATTAAAAACCAAACTATTGCCTACACTGAGTTAATGTTTCTTTTATATACAGTTAGCCACCCAGGAGACTGACTCATAAATCAATCCAAAATTAAATGGAAAGCGCAAAGTTTTGGAAAGCTAGAATTTATTATAGATCCAGAATCTTTGACTCTACCTGCAAACAAACTTTAACTTGCTTAATAGTATTTGTATTTGACTGTTCTGTTCTTTATTGATTTTAGTCAATTAGAAAAAAGTCCAAACCAAAAACCCTCCCAACCTCTAATGATAAGAACATTAGAATGGAGTGGGAGGAAAAGAAAATACTTACTTTTATATTGGATGTTTTCAGACACTTTGAGTGTTTCAGAATTTCTATTCAGATGGTCCATACAAGCACCATTTTTATAGGTTCCTTATACTATATAGTAGGATCTTTGTTTATGGGGTAGTAGTGCATACTACTTAGAATTTATATTTGTAAGTGGTTTTTACTACTCCCCCACAATATAGTTATATACAAATGAAACAATTTCTGTTCTTGATTTTTGTTTTATTAATTCAGCTAACTTATGTGGTTAGTTCTGTACAATCAGTGTTTCACATCCTAGGAATTCTGAGACATGAAATTTAAAATGTTGATGTCAACACAGATGTTTTTTGGATTTGTTACTAAGGGCCCAGGTAAGGGAGTCCTAATCTTCCAAACATCGATTTTTTTAAAACCTTGTCTTCTAGCTTCACTGAGGTTTAAATGGCAGGGTTTGGGGTTTTTTTGTTGTGTTTTTTGTTGTTGTTGTTGTTGTGGTTTGGTTTATTTTCTTTTTCTTCTTCTTCCTTTCTCCCCTCATCCCTATCCTGCCCAAGTTCATTCAATACTGTTGTTAGAAGTGAGGAGGCACATAAAGAGCTCCTTGCAATTTTCTGGTTTGTTATGAGTAATGGTTTAGTTTTAGGTGAATCTGGACTAAATCACAGGTTTGCAGTGAAAAATTGCACTAGTGTTTGCAATATGGAAATCATATGTGCTAGAAACTTGCAGGTAAAATAATAAAAACTGGTTTTAAAATGCAGTTTTTGGAACTAAGTAATTATCATTTGGAAAATGCCCTTAGCAAGCTAGTGTAAATCATAGCTTCATATTTAAGAGTAGTAATTTGACTTGAAAGGATGTGTGAGTCTGCAAGACAAATGATCCTAAGCTGCTGAGCTTTATGGGAGTTTGTTGTTCTTGGTTTACAAGTGGGATAAACAGTTCAATCCAGCCTTTATGCTTTAATAGTAAAAGCAAACAGAAAAAAAAGCTAAATATATTTGGGAATCAAGGGCGTTTTGGCACCTTGAAGAAATGCTGGTAATGGCTCTAGAAATGTCATAAATCAAACCTACAAAACAAAGGTTGACCTTAGCTCAAGATATCTAAAGTTGGTACGCTTTTCCCAGAAGAATACTTAGAAGTTGCTATTAAAAGAATACCTTCTAGCACATCTACATTTATGGCAAAAAAACCTTAGTCCATTGAAAACCTGGACTCATTTTCTAATGGGTTCCTAGAGGCCAATACTAAAGCCGGTATAGAAGAGAATGTGTTGTCTTGGAAAGACTTTCTAGGGGAAGGGCTGTCTGTGTGTGGATTCTGTCAGAGGCTTCCATGGCACCAGATGCGTTATTTGGTGATGCAAGACTGCAGTAACTATCCAAGAGTTTCTATTTTAATTACTTCTTCCCAATGCAGCTTCTTCATCTGGAAACAAACAAACTGCAAACCAAACAAAAAACACCATCCCAGAAAATTCTGAAATACTCTGAGTATATGTCCTGTTTGAAAACTGTACCAATCCAGAGTTTTAAAGTAAGCTTTAAAAGAGCCATAAGGCAAGGGGAAGAACATGTATACAAGAAATGGTGTCATCTTAGTGAACTTGGAAGTCTGATAACTGTGTATTGAGGAGAATTAGAAATTGAGCTTCTGCCTGACTTACAGCACTGGAAGATCTGGGGAGGGCAGTAGGGAAAAGAGTTATGATGGATTAGATACTTTTTTTTTTTTTTGACTTCTTGTGAGTAGATAAGATTATACTGAATATAGTATGGGTTTGTTTGTCAGAATATGATTTCTTTTTCAGCTGTGTTTGTGTGACAGGTTCTTATATCACTTGAGGATTAGTTTGAGAATTCTACACAAAGTTTCCTGCAGAGCAGGGAGAGAGCCATAGATGGGCTTTGCTAGGAAAGGCTGTCTTAGGCAGTCATTGGCTTGGCTATGTCAGTTAGACTCCAGCAGTCCAGGAGATCCCCAGGAGGATCTGTTAGAGTACTGAAGTAATAGTGGCTGCTGGTAATACTGAAGGAAGCTTTGTTTGGGTAATATACTCTGATCTGATTTTATGTCTTAGGCAGTCCTGTATTCTGTAGAGAGGAAGAAATTCTAGCCAGACGTGTACATCAGCTGAGGTGTGTGTGTGTTCACAGTGGCCTGCAGGACAGTGTATATTTGTGTGCGTTGTTCAGTTAATCACCATACAAAATGCCTTAGTATACTTGACCGGCTTGTGAGAACAGAAGAGGATAACAAACAAGGGTCTTGAAGGCAACACGTCTGAGATTCTGAAGGTGGATGGCCAGAAGGCAAGTCATGTGCCTGCAAGGACATTGCTCACTTGAATGCACAATATGTTAACTACATCTGGATGTAGCATAATCATCCTTGACTAATATGAAGAGAAGGGAGAGGGTTTAAGTGCTGAATAAATAAATTACTTAATTACATGTTATCAGAGAGGAACAGATGGTCAGTTTAGTGTGTTTTCTGACTACTTATGCTTTCATGAGAGGGTAGATCCACACTGATTCTTGTACAGAAGATTTTCTGGTGTCAATAATTCATCTGTGGGCACGTTGAACAACTTTTTACTGTTATCTTTAAGGTGTGCCTTGCCAATGCCGGTTTTAGGTGACTTGAGATACTGCAACAGCAGAGCTGGATGGCTGTCACATTGATATTGCACTATATAACATTCTGCCATATCTCTGGCAAAATCATAGTTTGCAAACCAGGTTACAGTTAAAGAAAATGTGTGCACTTTTCCTTAATTTTTATTTTATTTGGAATTGTCCTGTAATCTTCTGCCAGCTCCTGGGAACATTATTTTCTTGAGTTTTCTTGGATCCAGAGTTGGGTGCCTGCAGTACTTGTGTCAGTTGGCTTGGCACACTGTTCCCAGAGCCCTTCATCTAGTTTGGCTTGAAATCCTGGGTAGAGGTGGAATGTTACTTATGAAAAGTGAGATAAGGATATGTTCTGGCTTCTTATTTTTTTTTTTCCTTCCAGAATTGAGATATATTCCATTTTCAGTTTTAGGTGGAAGATTTCTACAAATTTGGTTCTTTGTAGCCCCTCTGCCTTGCATAGCTTTCTTGCAGTCGGAATGCAGCTGTGGTAGTTTTGGGTGCAGGTGTGGTTTTCATTGTACTTTTTGTTCTTCCCGTCCTACCTTTTTCCTCCCATGAGGAATTAGATGGGGAAATTAAGTGCAGGAGTGTTTCAGCTTTAATTAATAATAATTGCCTAAATGAAGAAAATAGGAACGAACCAGGGTTTACCTTTTTGTACTCCTGTATTAATTAAGAGAAAATAAACAACAAAATGGAAGTTCTTCATTCTGAGACAACACTAATAGAAAGCAAGTTTGTCACTGTCTTCTCTGTTACCTATTGCTTTCTAAAGGTAGCACATTTAGTACTTCTCTTTCACTGTGTGTATACATGAAAATAAAACGCAGTAACAAATAAATACTTGACCCTTATTACTAAGATGTGTTCAAACCCTGGCTTTAATTCACATCCATTCTTAGAAAGAACTTGACTTCTAAATTTTGGGTTTCTTCTGTTAATCTTTTATTTCTCAGCTTTTTTTTTCCCAAATAAAATCCCTGCGAGATATATATATATATATATATTTTTTTTTTAATCTTGGATTTAATTCTGAGCTAAAATCTGCTATTGAGGATCAAACCAGAAATTTAGATACGAGGACAGCACTGGGGAGGAGTGAAAGCTCATACCAGGTGGTGACCTGCTTGTCAGCATCCTTAATTTCCACATTCCTGCTCTATGACTTGGGTATCGTGGCACTGAAAGTCGAGGCCCGGGGCTGCTTTATTCTATGTGCCTATGACTGTTAAAGGGGATTCCTGTAACATAAACAATAGAGTATCAATTTCTGTCATGTAATTGGATTAATGATTAGTTTACATGACAGGGCAGGCTATTTATTGAACTAACTTAGAATGGTATAACACCAATGAGTAGCAGGACAAGGAAGGCCAAATTAGCTGTTATTTACTACAAATACTGCTTAAAAACACTGACCAAGAAGTTCGATTCTTTAAATAAATTCAGACAATTATTAAAGTGGAGTTCGCTCTAAGTTTTTATTGTAAGATGTAGCCAAATGGAGCGGTAGGGTGGGAAATGCTGTTGTGTTGTTTGCTTTTTTTCCTAAATCATCTGCATAACTGGCAGCTTTCAGTCTTCTCACTGGCAAAACACAGAAATCAGGCATGAGAAGAAAAAAACAAAACAAAACACCCCCAAACAAACAAACACAAAACACACCCAAGCTGCAACTTTGAGTGACAAGATGATTTTGAAAGGTGAAAGACAGATGGGTTGTGTATTTTTTGATGGGAATGTGTTGGAAGGAACCACACTAAACAGCTAATGCCCCAGTGAGTCCACAAGGACCTAAAGTGACTGAACATGTCAGTGGAAGATGTCAAACTTCTATCAAAAGGATAGACTTCTATGGGATTTGTATCTATCCTTGCCTGCCTTGGTAAGGAGCCTTCATGGAGGTAGAAGAGTACACAGACACCAAAAATATAGTTTAAAAGTATTTGCAGAACTCTGAACTATTCCAGGACTCTCTGAAACTTTCCTTTTTTTTAATTCAGCTTTGCCTGAAAATCTGCATACAATTTGAATGAAATTGAATATGTTTCAGGGCTCAAGCAGCGTGTCTTCTGTCTGAGGCAAAACGGAGATGAATTTCAATTAGATGTTCCCATTATAATCTGTCTTCACCTGTAGTTTTCATCAAAATTGCTAGGAAGCATGATATAATGTATGGTCAGGATTTGCCCACTAGCAGCAGTGTGCCCATTATCTTAATTTTTGGAAAAAGCACAAAATGATTAGCTTGATGCATGTGTGTGTGTATATGTATCAGCTTCTCACCATAAATGACTTAATTTTGACAGGTAATTTGTATAAGATTGAAAGTGGATCTATACGTCTGTTTTTTGTATGTAATATATATACTGGTTTATATTCTTTTCATGATGATACAAATTACTAATTAGGTTGATGAAGCAAGCATTTCAAAATATTTATTGTGGTGTTGGCAGAGTAGTCAGTATTTACTTTAAAATGTCTGGTTTGTGGTGGTGTTTCATTCCAACCTTGATTTGAATGGAAATTTTCATGTGTCAATCCGCAAGGTGACTCCCAGAGCATTAGTATTACCTCAGGCTTACGGTCCCCTCACGCTGCGTCTGTCAGTACATCCCCCCCACAGTCCTCTGGAGCTCCTCCACATGACCAGAGCTGTTCCCATGCAGGGACGTTGTGATGCCCTGAAATAGTCTCCCTACTGCCATTAAATACACACCATTTCCACAGCTGGGGGATATCTACTCCACACAGGTGATGATGATAAAATAGATTAAGTTTCCATCCTTTCTCACTGATTTATACAAAGATTTTGAAGATGTCATGCACATATGGATAATGTTTTCTCTTAAACGAGCAATAACTCAGACTTGTGTTTTGGGCAATACCAGTTTCAAAACCATGTTAAAATTACTTGGTGTCTCAGATTCCTAAGATGGCAGTTTTGTTAATTGGTTTCATGACAATAGTATGATGTTTAAAAACTTTCATTAGTACTTGGAGTGCTTGCTTGTCTGCATGTCTCTTTTCCTGAGAACATTATGAGAAGTGTAGCTTACTGCCCTTACCCTGCCAAGCTGATTTAGGACTGTTTAAGTATAGTGTACTAATATTGTTCATCTGCTGCATCATTTTGTTTGGTGGTTTTTAGATGTGTGATTTCTTTGTATTTCCTGTGACATAGCACTTACAGAAGGGAGAAGTGAATTACTGAGAACTGCAGTGCTGTTGCATTGATGGATTCAGATTAGCTGTAGTGGTAAGAAACAAAGGTGAACAACATAAATGTGGTTCAGTGCTGGAAAGTAGAAACTAAAATGTGTGTTGAACTGTAAGTGTGGAAAGGGAGATGTTTTGATTAGGTTAATAAAGTGTTCCCTGTTCAGAGAGGCTTGACAGAGCTCTTGAATTTGGTGATATCTGTTTAGAGGGATGGAGAGCATTGAGTGGAAGATGTAAATTGTACTTCAGGAGGGAATGTTTGTGCCTTCAGAGTGCCCTATGAAGTCCATGTGCGAGACTGAAAAAAATCACCAATATGTGAATAAGTGCTTGTCTTTTAGTGTTTTTTTTTTTTTTATATGCCTTATACCTGAGAAGACGGAGTTGGCCCTCTCTGCTGCTGAACAAGCTGGCATCTGCTAATTTAAATAATCTTCTGTATTTTCATTGTGGGTCTCAAGGAAACAGCACATCCTTGTATTCGCTATTGCAGGGTGAATAATATTTTGTTCTGTGCTGCCACTGTTAGGACACCAATGCTTGCTTTCATCCTTCCTTACTCTGGGATAAATGCAGCAGGCCCACTGGGTCACTTCCCTGCAAGGCAATTTGATCTAGTGGAGGAGCATGGTGCAGACTGGAGCTTGCTCTGGAGTCCTTGTGTATCTCAGCTTTGCTACCTGCTGACACGTACTGATGATAGACTTCTTGTTAAACTGTAACTCGGACAGAAAAATCATGTAAACTTAGGTAAGTGTGTCTGTCTTATGCTTTAGTGAATAAAATTCACATGTGGGCTTGTGGGTAAAATAAGGAGAACTCATATTTTGGTATATACATGATGAACTTCAAGAAATGGTAGATACCTCTGTACTAATGACCAAGAAAGCAGAAGCAGATAAGACAGGCATTCGTGTGAACTTTGCCATTTAGAATTGTTAGAATTGTCATCCTGTTTCCAGCTTTAAGGCAGAAAATGGCAGTGATATGTTTTCACTGAGCCTGTGGCAGCTGCACATCCCCCTCTGAGAACTGGGGCCTCCAATGGGGCAGTTAATGGCTCTTTTTGTGGGGACCCAGAGTCGGCTGACAGGGTCGTTAGCAGAGGAGGGGCCCAGAGAAGCTGAGAAGCTTCTGGAATGCCCACAGCTGGATCTGATCAGACTATAAATGAGGCTCCCACTGAGGACTCATTTTGTGTGGTCTTCTCGGAGCAGTGGATTTGCGAGCTGGAGCCTTCCCCTTAGGCTGGAACACGGTCTAAGGAAACTTCCCAGGATTGGGAGCACCTCACCTCCTTGTTTGGGTGAGTGATAATTTACTAGATATATCCTTGAATAAGTCCTTACCACAACAGGTGAGAGTTTATTTCTTGTGGACAAAACAGGGCAGAGGGTTCTGGTTTTGTTTCTTGTGAGTGTGGGCATGCACACTGTGGATCCTCATTATTCTTATTTTGCTGCACGCCAGTAATCTCCTCAACTGATATATGAACCTGCATTTTATGTTATCAGAGTGCTAACTAATTGAATAAACACTGTTTCCAGTCAGTTTATTGGCTGCACTTTTCCGGCCAGAATGAAGTTTGTTTTGGACCGTGTCGTTTGCCTAAAACTGACTTTGGGGTGCTTCTGTGACAGAGCCAAACATTGCAAAGAAAACCCAGCCCAAAACCAAAAATCTAAATCAATAATAAGGAAACATGGTATGAAGTCAAAGGCCCCAAGACTGTACTGGTGGCATGTAGTGATGGCTTTCAGCCTTAGCAGGTAGACGTTTTGTAAGAAAAGGCGTAAAGCACAGTGGTCTGAAGAGAAGAAAGCATTGCTATAGAAGCATTGAGCAGCAGGATTTCACAGAGGACAAAAGATTAGTGGGATTCCAAGAAATGCTGACTGGACAAGATCATCAAGAGGTAGCAGGGTATATATTTGAAGAGAAATGTGGGATTTTGGAAAGGATAGGAATTTCGTGTTTGGGTCAAACTTCATCAGGGTTTGGGAGGAACCTTCATGTCCTAACTGCCTCCTACAATAATTCTTTTACTTCACACTGGCACTAGTGGCCTGTGATCAAATAAAAATATGGAAATAGGACAACTGTGCATCTAACTGGATATATCAGCTTCCACTCTTACTACTGGTTCATCATCTTAGGCTTTGGTGTATCATACAGATGCATGCATTATTGTCTTTTGTCTTGGCAAGTCAGAGCAATAACAAAGACATTAAGGGGAAAAAAGAATACCAGTTCCTTCACTTTATCTAGGAACAAACGTTACATGCAAATATTCTGAAGTAGATGCTCTTAAAACAGTGGAGGAGATGTGAACCCAGTGGTAGCAACTAATGGAGAAAAAGTCAGAAGGTATCGGCAATAGAATGTAAATTGAGGGTTTCGTAGTGACTCATAAACACTAAGAATACTCAAGTAAATACAGGGTTAGACTAAAGTGCTCAAGGTAAAAAGACAGCTCTTGAGTTATTTCAAACGACCTAGTAGTCCTTAACACAAATTATTTGTTGAAAAGGTTCAGTGTCTCACACTGCTGAAAATAAATCTCTCTCTCCCCATGCTCAGCTGTTAATAATGTCTCCTGAGTGCACAGGAAAGCAGAGAATGCTCAGGCTGGGGGCAGCATCAACTGCAGGCTGCAGCTGGCTTCACCTGCTTGGTGCTGGCATTGCGGTCTTACCTTTTTTTTCTTTTTTGAGAGCATTTGGATCTTGTTTAGGTAGAAACGATTGTGCTAGCATTTCTTAAAGTTATTACTATACCATGTGTTCAGAGAATGTGAACTGTTCTGGCTGGGGAAAGTAGAAAGCACTTCAAAATAAGGTCCAAAGTGTAAGATTCTGATGGATAATTCTAAGTACTACCATCTAATGATAATTTTGAGTTGGTACATCTGTCTTTCTAGAATTGCCAAAAGGTTCTTAATGGAAAACCTCACAGTTGCTGATAGACAAAAGTTGTGGCAGTTTTTCATTTTTCCAAAGGTTCTGCTAGAATTGCTCAATGCTGCGCTTGAGCGCTTAGGAGGACCTGTAGTGAGGGAATAAATTACCCTCAGTAAATGAATAGTCTTAAGTTTCTGTTGTAATAAGTACCACTCTTAAAGAAATGCTTTGTATCAGCTGAGGAACATCATCATGTACTAGTGCTGTAAGCTTATATCATCCTTAATTAAAAAAAAAATGTGTACTGGAATTAAACTGGCATTGAAATGTTGGTACCAAGGTTTTGTTTCACTTCGTTTTTATTTTGTTCCTGACAAGACATAAACAAACAATGTAGAGGAAAAACATCAGACAATAAAACTACTAAGCAGCAAGTATTTTTTTTCCTCTCGCCATTGAAAAATAAAAGTTCCATGGGAGTCATTTTAGTAATCAAAACTTTTATTCATGGGTTCTGACTGAAAAATGATTGTGTGCGTGTGGTGGGTGGTGTGGGTTTTTTTTGAGTTAACCACAAGTTCTGGTATGAAACATAGGTTTTTATAAAGACAAATTTCTTAAATTACAGCTTTGTCAAACTGTTTTTCAGTCCTGCTACTACTCAATATGTTTGCATGCAGTAAGAAAAACAGAGATTTTATTTTCCTTTTTTTTTTTTTCCCCTTAGTTGTCCACAAATACTATTCCATAGTGTCTTCTGTCCTGCATAATAAATAGAGGTCTATTTAGAAATTCATTATGGGTCCTGGCTCTATATTGCCTATTCACATCCCTCAGTTGTTTTCAAATCCTTTAACCTCAGCTATTCTGATGAGTTTATTTTGGTTTGTGGTTGTTCTGAAGTAAGGAGTTTATTTAAACTGGCCAGCTCCAACAGTTAACGCAGCATCTCTGAAGCTGCCAGTGAGCCTAAATTAGGTTGTCAGAGTCAACACACCGATCTAGTGAGCCTATTAAAATCTTAATAACTTTTAAAATTGAACTCTGGGTAACAAAACAGTGTCCCCACACATTAGATTTTCAGCAGATAAATCCATTAAACTGTGTCTTATCACCTTCATTCTCTCTGTTACGGACTACCCAAAGAAGAATTTTTAGAAATCCAGTGAGTACCTTTAGTACTGAAGCATCATAAATCAGTTATCATTGGACTGCATTGAGCTCATCCAAATAAACTCTGCTGTGTTAGGAAAATTTTTTGCTTTTCTTTGGGTTGTCTTACTGATAGTGTTTGGATTTTTGTGTCTGAGAGGATGGTAGTTTGTTTTAATGAGGCAAAAGCAGGGGGAAGATAGCTACAGTGCCTGTTTGTTCCCTATTATTTCTGAGCCCGTAGTCCACCCTGATCTTAGGAAAGGAGCTGTCAGTTATATTTAAAATCAAACTTCTGTAGTCTCAGCTGAAGTTCTGTGCATGAGGACATGCTTTGAGTCCAGTGAAGTTATATTGCTTTCTTCTTCTCCCTCCAACCAAGTGACAGATAACTGACAGGTGGCAATATGTATGATGCGTTGCCATAAATTGGAATTTCCTCCTTCAATTTACTCTGAATGGGAAGGAGAATTCTTCTTCTGCCACAATTCTCACGTATCACTTAAGTTCTCCTTCATTAATAGCTGTGAGTGGGAGGTCAAAATTGAACTTTTTAATGGGAAAAAAGTTGCAGCCTTAATTATGGAGGAAATTGTAAATTACTCATAATAATCAACTGGAGTTTGAACGTTAAGTTTGACTGGCAGAAAAACATCTGTCATCGTTATTACTATGTATGAGACCAAATCCATTTGCAGACAAGTAGCAAGTGATTAGACAGAACTAGGAGAAGTAAAAGGACTTTTATGAGAAACTCCTTGTAATTCTTTTATTTCGAGAAGGATAATTAGTGGCCTTTTGGGCATTTCAGCCGGTTGTAATGCTCTCTGAAAGCAAATTAAATAAAACCAAGCATGGTTATAAATGACAGCAGTGACTGAAATGAGCCCTTCTGCTCTAATATCGTGTAGACTTTGCATTGTGTATATCTGTGCAAAGTGGAGATTAGCAAAGGATCTAGGGCGTTTTACACAACAATTAATAACTAAAGGAGATGTAAAAGGTGGGCTGTGTAGAGCAGATGTAACAGTTATGTAATTCTTGATAGTAATCAAGGTCTTAGTATGCAGTTATCAATTCCTCTGTGGTGGTGTCAGAACGTGTGCTCTGAACTTCGAAGAGAACCATAAAATGCGAATTGAGGAACTTAGTAGGTAGACAAAAATATGGCAAAATAAATATGCCTGATGTGAGAGTCACCATTGAAGACTATGAACTATGTATCAGCCTATATGAGAATTGCTGTTTTCTGGAGTCAGTATTTCTAGCTGTGGTGGAAAACGCTGCGAAACTTGGGGAGCTATTTTCAGTAGATTTTTCTGCCGTAGTGCAAAAGGATGAGCTTGACTTGGTCTCTTGAGCAAACACAAGTTTTAGCTGCTAAGCAATCCAAATGCCAGCACTTTATTATCAGTAAAGCCTGATTATCAGGAAATCTGCATGAGAGGATATTAATGACACTGTATTTTGGTATTTAGACAAAGCATTCTATTAGAAGCTCAAGTGAAAGGAATTGATAAAGACAATTAGTTCTGCTAACTGTAGTCTGTGGTAGCTTATCTATGGATTTTCTCCTTACATGGTTAAGTATTCCCTCTGCAATTTAGGTTTCTTCCCACAAAGATGATCCGATTTAAGATAATTCTTTTAAGAAAGCAGTGGGTACTTTAGTCTGCCATTCAGCCATACCCACTGATCCCAGGATAAACACTCATTTATGAGAGAATTCAAAATAAAGCACAACATGCAACTTCTCATTTGCAGTAAATTGGTAGGTAACATTTTTTATTCTCAAACACTTGCCCACCAGTGGCTATATCTCCAAGGAGATGAGTGCTATTGTAAAAGTATTACGAGTTTCTACTTCTCCAAGGAAGCATAGCTGTCCTTCTACAGTTTATAAAGTGACTCTATACTAACCTCATTGAACACTGGGATACGTTTCCGTGCTTTTTTTCCTTTTTTATTTTTTTAAAAATTTTATTCTTATAATGGCCAAAATAGAAGCGAATAGGGCATCTATCCCTGCAGACAACACAGTCCTATTAGCTTGTTACTTTCGAAGTTCACATAATAAATAGCAGTTAGTTGGAAACATTGCTGCTTAGATTGGGACCCTGTTGTGCTTGGTACAAATACACTTCATGAAGCTCATAATTTATTCTCAAATCTTTTATAATCTAAGCCTAAAACTCTTGTCAGTAGTGAAATAGGAGAACTGGCTAGAGCTGGTTGACATGAGGAAGGGATAAAGCCAAGGGTTTCAGTGTAGCTACCATAGCCTTTGTTTTCCAGCTTTTTGAAGGTTTTAATTTTGGGCAGAGGAAGCTCTTTGGTTTGGGACAGAAAGTGAGGGTGGTGGGGCCTTAGATGAGAGTAGTCTTAGTGAAGCTTGGGTATAAGTTTGAGATCATGAAGTCAAGTATGAGAAATCTTACAGAAGTGAACTGTGTAGCGCTTTGTGAAATATAGGCTCAAAATGTTTCACAGCACTTAAAAAAACCAAAAAAACAAAACCACAAAAACCAAACCCAACAAACCAACCTCACAGACAACAAAAAAACAACAACAAAAACCACTTAGAAACAAAATGAAACACAAACCCACAAAGAAAACAAAACTAAAGCAAACAAAAAAAATCCCTAATTGGAGGATCTCCAAGCAGCTTGCAAATATCCATTAATTACCTCTCAGTGGGAAATGATACAAAGATCATTTCACTTGTTTTGGAATTGGAAATCAGTTGCTGTTAATGTGTAGATCAACATTGCTACCATCTGTTAAAAGTAGGAAAGAAAGTAGGGCTTATGTACAAAGCATTAATTTGCAGTTGGGATGTTCATCCACAGAATGTAACCACCTGACCTTGAATTTAAATGTAAAAAAAAAAAAAAGTTAATGGTTTTGTGTAGTAAGAGTCCTTATAGCTCAGATTGTGCATCGTCTGGCTTCTGAAGTGAAGATAGAACCTTCACACCTGGAAGCCAAAAAAAACTTGATTATGTTGGGACATGATTGTGTGATTTACAGCCTTTGCAACTGAAAGAGGTCAAAAGCTTCAGGGACTTTTATGGGTCTCTGAGCCTCTGCTGTTTTTCAAATGACTTAAGTGAAGTCTCACTCTGGCTGCAGTCTTGCGCTGTCAGCTTTACATTACTGATGTGTTATAAACCTGCCCATCATTACCATGGTGCATTGTGTGCAACAAAATCCTGCTTTCATAAGGCTTCATTTTTCAATTCCTCACTTCTCCAGAACTTGTTTTTCTGTAAATATTGAAACAATTTGGAAATCATGTAACTGACCCTGCCTGTGGCTTTTTGATTATGCATAACTCCAAAGACATTTCCTATTTATCTCTTTTTAAGGATCTGATCATGATAATAATCACAGGGTTTTTTTCAGATCCATGAGATAATTCAGTCAGGTTGGGCTTTAGTTGCTGTTCCTATGACAATGACTTTTTTGTTCTCAATGTATCAGTTGTACCAGGCAAAAGGTGAAATTGCCTTTCACTACTTGAAAAACTGGGCCAAAGTAGCCAACAAATGTTTAACATTAAATACTTTGTTCCATGTGAAGGAGCACCTTTGTCAGCTGCCTGGCTAAATAATAGCTCCTGTTAGATGTTAGCCAGTACAAACACATGATGAAAACAATCTCTCATTTTCTATACAGATAGTGCCCTTGAAATAACTGTAGGTTTTGGTTTTTTTTTTATTTTACACACAGCATGGGAATGAGGGGGATGTGTGTGTGTGTGGTTTACTTTTTTTTTTTAACTATTATTCACAGAAATACTCGTCTGTCTTCCTCTTCTCTTCCTCCAGGTTTGATTGGAAGCCTAGTGTATTGTGGGCAGGAGTGGGATGAAGTGTGTAGTTATTATGACTAACCACAGGGGAAAATCCTTTTTCTGACATGATCTTTGAAGGTACGCAGTGTTGTTGGTTTGGAGTTTGTGTTTTTTGTTTCTGAGCTGCTAAGAGAACAGACAATGTGCAAGATGTTTTAAGAGTGCTGGTGGTGATGCACATGTTAGAGATGCTAGAAAGGAGGCAAGTAAATACAAAGGTGCTCCCTTTAGGATGCAGTACAAGATGTAATGGATCCAGCGTGGAGGATTGGGTAGGCTTGAATGTTGAAAGCCAAACAGTCTGATAAAGATTAATTGTAGTTGTATCTGGTGAGGAAAATTAGGATACCTTTGACTTCCTGCTCATTACTGACAGTCATATGCTTTTGTCAACTTAGTAATTCTGTGCTTACTCACTTCAGAGTATTCCATGGAAAGCTGTATGTCTCTTTAGTTTGTGTGTTTGTGTAGATTTAGTAGGATTTCTTATAAATCTGGACTCCCCAGTAATAGTGAGCTGCTGAGCCATTTTATTTTAACTTGTATGTCAAGTGTGGCTTGTAGCGTGATTGAAAAAATACATAAGACCCTAATTCAGCTGCTCACCACTTGGTGCCACTCTAGCTTTGTGAACTGCAGTCTCCCCAAAATTACAGAAGATCTTTCTTCTAGACTTGCCAAGTGCTGTCTAAAATATGACACTGAGCAACCATCTTTCAGCTGTGTTGCTCTGAGTCAGAGTAGATGGTGGCTGACGGACAGTTTTCTGATACTGCTCAGAAGGGAAAGGAGATTGTGGTATCTATGATAGGGATTTTAAGCTGAATATGTGGATATGAAAGCATTGCAGGTTTTTGTTTTCAAATGCTGCTGTCTGTTCAAACCTGAAACTGGACTAAACTATTTCAGTGACTGCTCTGATACTGCTCTTTCCCTGAAGAGGAAGAGAGACAGACATCGAATGTACTTGGAGGTATTTGTGCCAAAATTACAGAGAACTATAGCGTGTGTGTTGCTTAATCCATTTAAGTACTTCTTACATAGCACATCTGTCTGCTTAGACTCTGGGGTCTTGATCTGAAAAGTATTTTGCAGCATGAGTCATTCCTTTACAGACAACCCCATGTTTCTGTTTTGCTTCCCAAGACTACAATTATACTGAATGAGACAAATAGCCTTTTTCAAAGGGTAGTGAGGAGTTTGAGGTTGTATTGATACTGGGAACACATCCTCTCCTTATGATGTTCTGGAAATGATAATGGCAAAAAGGTGATGATTTCTTGCAAGGTAAATATTCTTATTTGTGTGTTGAAGGCAGGATAGCACCACATGAATGGCTGAGTAGCCAAACTGGGATGGTGGTTGAGGAGGAGCTGTAATACTGGCTGGACAAGAAGTATTTGACTTGAAATAGGAGTAGTATAATAGGAACCAGGAAAGGGAGAAAGGCTGTGGAAGCCTGTCTTTTGGACAGAGCTCAGATCTTGGTAAAGAAAATGAGATTGGGGTTTGGAGTCTAGAATGGAGGAATGACAAGATGAAGTTAAGAATAGGAACATGACCAGGAATAAGAGTTTAAACCACTCTCACATCATGTCCTCTCTCCCCCTCTTCACTCTCTCCACTCCACTTTGTTACCCTTCCCATGCTTGTGCCAGCACTGTTATTTTGTATATCCTTAACATTAGAGGAGTGAATCTGGGCCTGTTATTTTTCCTGTGTATTGAAGTGCTAGGATCTGATGTGTGGCTAATAGGTAGCTGGAAGCAATAAATTTACATAAAATCTCTGTAAAGTAAATATATACAGGAGCTGAATAAGATTGCAAGCATGACCCTAATTCCTGTGTTTTTCTAAGCATTTAACAAGAATTTTAGTACGGTTTCCTTTCTAACATTTAAGTGTTTGACTTGACAACTGTGTAACTTCCTTCACTACAAAGTTTGTGTGACAGACATATACAGATAACACTTCATTTTTCAGCTCCCTCCTATGCCACCTTTAGTGAGGTGTTTAGAAAATATCTGTATAAGCATTGCTTTCCTGTTCCTGGATTTTAAAGAAGAGAAAACAGAAGCTGGTTGATTCTGTAATAAAAGTTTAGGAATTAAAATCAAATTCTAGAACCTGGAAACTGGCTTAACTCCTCTATTCCTGGAGAAGCGACTAGGGAGCTTTAATGGAGGGAGAAATTAAGTTATCAAAATTGAAGAAAACACATCTAAAGTTGTGGTTTTGCAGTTGGCCTTTTCTGATACTTCGCAGAGTTGCTAGTTCTGTTATACGATTAATGTCTTCCTCTTGCATACCCTCCTTTCCACTAAGAGATCACTCTTAGTTATTTGGGTTGTTACTGTTTATTTCAGCTGGACGTGGCATCCAACCACTCTTTTTATTCCTTGTCCTGTACTTAATGTTGTATGTAATATCTGCTTGAAATGATATTTCAGTTGCAGATCTCTGCACAAGGGGAGCAATGTAGTACAGCCTAGGGTGTCTTCGGTGCATTGGATTTGCCTGCTTTGTTGCGTAAAGATCTCCAAGCTGTTGTGCAAGTTAGTTTGTACAAGTCTGCAGTCGTTATTGTTATATTGGGATAGTCCACACAAGAAGGTGTAAGACATTTTAGGACTCCAGAGAAATCGTAAACCAAATGAGCTTGTCAAAAGTTCAGCTTGTGTGGTGAGCCAAAGAGAGGAATGAAGGGTTGCATTTGGCTGGTGGGCAGAGAGTTATAACTTGATGTCAGAGGGACAGACATCTGCTCTTATGGCCAGTGCTCTCATTATCTTTTGAAGTCCCCAAATCCTTTGACCAATTCCTTTTGACCTTGCAACCTCATGATCTTGATCTAAGATCTTAGCATGGCTAATCTTACCGGCCTCTATTGTAGCCTGATTATTATACTGATTTATGCTGTTGCTGCACATTTCTAAAGTGACTCCTTCCACCTCTTTGTTTTACATTAATCTACTCTTAAAGCAAAAAGCAAACAAGCCCATGTTTCCTATCAAAGATGATTTCTTGGTAACATTTTTCTGACTCTTTGACCAGAAAAGTAAAACCTCAGTCTTAAAACTCAGGCTGGTGTAATTTTGCCAGATTTTGGAGTAGCTGACACTATTCTGTGCTTCCCCTGAATTTCTCCTAGGGGGAACTGGAATATGCCAAAATCAGAAATGGCGTTCTCTGTTTTTCCAGGAGTTCTCATTCTTCTTCTGTGTGCATCTACAATATTTTCAAAGAAGCAGAACCAAACTTCAACATGCCTGAACTTTAATGTATTAAAGAAGAGTTAGCACTGTCTAAAAGGTTGTTTCCTTCCTCATGTCCATTAGCTAAAAGTAATGGAATTAAAATATGTTTTCTAAAAGGAAAGCTTCATTTATTCCTTTACATTTTCAAGGCTTTGAATGTTTTCCTTTTTCCCTCCTGTATCTTTTGTTAAAAGGTGACAAATACATTTAAGGGTAGATGTTGCCCTGATACTAAGGATGCAGAAATCTTTGTGTTATAAAATAATCAATCTGTTTTCAGTGTTTGATGTTGTATAGTTACAGGGTCATGTTAACATGTTATGCTTTTTGGGGCCTTTTTACAACAGCATTAATATAATAGTCCTTTGGAATTAAAGATGTTATGGTAATGGAAAATGTATACAGTGCTCCCCTTCGTAAGTCTAATTTTTTTCTGTAGGTTTCAGAAATAACCTATGGCAGAAATACTAGCAAAATGTATATATTGTAAACTGCATCCAAGCTAACTTCAAAGAGGTTAGCTGGGTACCAGGAGTGACTTTTTAAATGCAACAGTCCAGAAGTCTTTATGAGCTAATTTATCCTTCATTACTGTCTTTCTACAGCAAGTACTGCTTTTCTGCGTGAACTGGTTTGCTTTAAACTAATGTGGATTTCTGTATGCTAAATTGAAGTTAGATGTATAGACGTACCAGAAAATCTGTTCCTTTCCATCTCTTTATTTTTGTCTGATTTTTTCATTACAAAGTAAAGTACATTCATGAAGGAGGGTGTCTCAGTAGTCATGTGGGGACAAGTTCTCAAGCAAGGTGAGTAGAAGGCTCAGGTTCTGAATTATGTTAATTTTTCAGTGTAACTCTATTGCATTCATCCTACCTATTTGTATGCACTGTGCTCTATGAAATCCTTGCTGTAGTCTTAAAAATAGGACTATGATACTGTTTTGCAAGCTGCTTCTGAATTTGCAGTGTTGACAATTACCAACTTTCGGGGGGAAACGAAAATAAAAAATGCATACATTTATAAAGCAGCATGCGCTTTTGATGATAAAAGACAAAACGAAGTTCCAAAGGGCCTCATGAAGTCTGTCTGACTTTTCAAGGCTCTTGTGATGAGACACATGAAACGGTAGATCTTAACAATTGAAAAATAACCTTAAAATGTTCTAATAGGGTGTAAACAAGATGACAGCTAGAAATCTGCTGTTTGAAAAACTTCTGTTACTAATAGTTATAATAACTTCTCAGCAAAGGTGAATTTGAGGAAGTATGCCAAGACTCAAAGCAAAACTGAGTGATGATCTGTGGAAAAAAAAGTGGTTTAACATCTGAAGACTCAATTGTTGGGTTTATTAGCAAGTTTTGTAATCACAAAAAGTACCAGCTGTTTATATTCCTGGAATTTTGTGGTGGTTTGGGTTTTTTTGCCTGAAGGAACCACTGAAACAACTCAGTTCTTGATGGGAGAAAACTGAAGCTGAGATAGCTGCCCTGTCAGCCTCCCTCTGCTCCAGCAGCCCTGTTAGCAGTGGTCAGATGCTGAGCTGTTGCATCACAGTGTTCACTTAGAATGAGATGAGTGCCTTTGGAGCAGGCTACAGGGGAATGCATAAAGCTCAGCATGTGCCATGCATATTATCTTTCTGCACTCTTGTTCTTTGTGATCTCTCTCTGGTACTGGTCTGCATTAGCTTCAGCACTAACAGGTAGGCTCTTGAACAAATAGCCAAGTATTTGGTTTCGTTCTAGTAGAGGCGTTAATGTTTGCTCAATATGGAAAATGTGTTAGTAATCCATTGACTTATTGATTAATGCATGATTTTGAGTGGTGAAACATGATGCTGCCACATTGACTTAAAGTATTACACCAGGAAATTCAGAAATGGTATAATTCTTCAGGATTTAACTGTGTATGTTCTAGGGGAAGAAGATCGATTTGATAAATGGAAACTAATCAGCTGACACGCAACTTACATAATACGGTTTTCTAAGCAACAGTGCCTGTAGCTGTCTTAGTGTTGAGAAATAATTGTAGGACCAATATACATTTTAGTGGACAGGCTGGCTACTTACAAGTTTACACTGGGGATTAGCAAAGAACTGTGATTGCAGTTCTCAAACTGGGATTCATTCTCTTTAGCTGAATTCCTTAAGGATATATGTGGATTTCAGGAAGACTGAAACTGTCTGTACCAGGAAGTAATCACGTTGGTTACATTGAAAAATCTGTTCTGTAACGTGATTTTAAGGCATATTAAACTTGGTCCAAAGGGAAAGTTAAAATGGTACATGTGGACTGAAACAGAGACATCGGGAGAAGAGTGTTTTGATCTCTAATAAGGAAAACAAAGCAAAGTAGTAAACAGTAATAAATAGTGTAAGTTATTAGTTAAGTATTATTAGTTGTTGTTATAAGTATTATTCGTTAAGTAAGTTATTAGGCCAGAGCAACTTAGAAAAGCGATAGAGAGAATAGGGGAAGAAATAGCCAGGGAAGGAAGAGACTGGGACATGACAGCTCAGAGTGAGAGCAGGATTGGCTCCTCCATAGGAATTTGTAAGCTTGTAGTATTCACTGAATTATAATATACCTTGAATAAGTAATGAATGTAATCAAATGTACAGCTGAAGTACTGTGTGAGAAAGATACATCTGCCGGGGAACCTTGAGAAATGCAGGGACAACCTAATGCTGATTATTGGGCGAATACTTCAGAAAAACGATCCTTACCCATTCAAGCACAGTTTCCTTCATTTAGATTTTCTTTGTCTCCTGCTGCTACGTTTGTCTTTCAGAATTTGGATGGACAGGGAACTCTGGAGTGTTAGAGTTGGATCTCAAACAGCAGGAAGTCGATGGAAATGTGCTGCCCTAAGAGACTAATTTTGATTGCAAACCCCAAATTGTTTCCTAACAGATGCCAATTGTTTGCCCTCCTCTTACGAATTTAAGAAAATATTTGATGTAGATAGACTTTTTATTTAATCAATATGACCTTCTGGTAATCTGAAGTGAAACTTCACCTTAACTGAGCTCAATGTTTGCTACTTGATTTGAGGAAGTGTTTCTAGGACAGTCTGTGAACTGATCACAGAACTGCTGCAAGTTTCTCTAAGAAGTTTGTTTTTGTAAGAATACTGTTTGCTCTGTCACTTTAAACAAGTACAAATTTAGAGATGGTTGTGGGTACCAATTCCACAATTAATTTTCAGGGTTCCTCTGGAACTCGATGCTGTCATACTGAACATGTTGAACAGGCTGCATATGAACACAGGTGAGTAGAAATCTCATTTTGTTTCAACTACCCATTATCTCAAATTGACCAAGCTTTGTTTACAGACTTGCACAACATTTCTTGAACTGGTTGTAATTAAGCTTAGAGGAAGTAATTGATTACTAGCAAGTTAATAGAGAAAGCAGACTGTAAAAACTTTAATAAAATAGCTTAGTAGTTCTTACCTGTTGTTTAGTCCTGTCTGCAGAAGTAGGAGGGGTGTATATTAGTGAGAAACAAGCTCCAGTGAAGTACGGTGTTACAGTTCACTTGGAGGATAGAATTATCTCTGTATTTTTGTCCCTCTTTTATGTCTTGGAAAGATGTGCAATATGCAGGCAAATTATTACTCTGTTTACTGATTTGCTCTGCTCCCTTTACTGTAACCAAAGATTGGTCTTTCCCAACCACCCTTAGTGTGTAGCTGTTGAACAATGTAAACTGGTGTTTCACCTCTTAAAACATCAGTAGTCTTTGGATCGAGAACTGTTACGCTCAGCAGAAATTTTTGTTCATTGTTTACTTCCTCTTGAAGATATTTTGTTAAATAGCGTGCAGATACTTTGGCAAAGGATTAATAGCATGCTACATAAATAGCACAGAAGTTTTGTAGCAAAAAATGGGTTGAAACAGCCTTGAATAACTTTGCAATTCTGCAACCGATTTGCTCCATTGCCTAAGTTGCATACAGTTGGAGTATTTTTAAACTGGTAGTGAGATAGTTCAGGAGTGGAAGGCTTTGACACATATTCCTGTTCCATTTCAAGCTTATAATATTCTATCTTTCTCTGAAGAAAATTATGATAGGAGGAATTTTGCAGAATTTTTAGGTGGAGCGTTCCTGGTCTCTCTGGGTATCTATTCTCCTTGTAAGAGAGATGCATCCATCTACTAGAGTGATAGAGTCCAGTGAGGAGAACATCACTAGAGGGATGAGGTAAACACTTCTACATTCTGCAGCAGAAAATAGTTGTTGTAGTATTTATGCCCTTGGTAACAACATCAATATATATTAAGAATCCCCATTGCCAAGTGTCCCCCCTGTAACAGTTGTAGAGATGAGGATATGGGGATTGGATCCTGTGATAAGGGGTGAGTACCCTACCTTTGGAAAAAGGAAATGGGAAAAAATGGGGTTATCTTTCATTTTAGTAGTTAGTAGTAACTGTTCAAGGAGGGAGTGTTGTTTTCCATGGTGTTTCTTTCAAAAGATCGAAAATTAACTCTTGGGCTCTGGAGGAATGTTTGAAGATCAAGTGGAATATTTTATGTTGGACAGATTAGGTTTTCTGAGGAGAGGAGATTGTCCCCTTGAAAATGGAATTGATACTTACTTTATATTAGCTTTTTTTGGTGGCGTTTCTGTATGTTTTAGCTATTAAGGAAATAGGATCCTTAATTGTAAGAGTTCTTAAGGAAGTTCTTATATAGAAGATAAGTCAAAAAAAGCAATGCTGTTTTCTGATTTCTAAGCAAGTCTCTCTGTTTATTGATTATACAGGCATTCTACTCAATAGAACACTAACTGCCTGAGATCTTTGGCACTTTAGCCCTTTTGCTGGCTCAGGCAATTTAGTGTAATTAACTGTAATAGCTGTATTCGTCTTATGAGGTTTAGAGTTTACTCTGTGATATCATGATGTCTTTAATGCAAATACTTACAGATTGTTTCCATCAAGATCAACTGAATGTAATTGTTTAAGCACCTTTAAGCTGTTCTAAACTGAAAGTTGGTATTCAAACCACAGCATCTTTGGCAAAAAGAAAGAGACTCAGAGTAATGGTTTTGTTATCAATAAACAGTCATTGCGTAAGAGCCGAGTCATTTGCTCTGGCATCTATAGGACTGCCATGAACAATAAAATAATATGGGAAGAACAAGTGCAGAGGTGAAATACTGTAGCTCCCTCAAGGAAATGTCTCTGTCTCTGGATATTTGGTAACAGGGACTTGCCAAGAATTAATTCTTTCCCATAGTGACCCTGTGTAATCCAGTAAGCAGTGACTGCGGTAGAGGAGGTGACAGTTTGTCAGAAATTTGCTTTGTTGTTCTAGTGAGGCTTGTTCCTTCTAGAACATTGATTTGTTTTTACATGGGAAAAGAGGTGGGAGGGAGTTTGGTTCATACTTTATCCTAGACATGGAACAGGGCCCTCTTAGTATAGTGAGGTCTCATCTTAAGGTTCAAAATTGTGCACAACTATAGTGAGATATTCTAATGTTTCTAGTGAGTGAGAAGCAAAGGCAAGAATGGGAATTGCTGGTGTTAGAGCGAGTCCAGAACCTGGTTTAAACTCTTGCCTTGATATTTATACTGCAATGGACTACATCTAAGGAAAGTTCACCAAAGGAATTGATGCTTTCCCACTACATCTCAGCTATTTAATTGGTTAAAAGCCTGGAGGGCAGCAGTTTTCATAAGGAGTTACACAGAGTCGAAGGACTAAACCCAAGCTTATCCTAACTGCTAGTTAATTACTTAGGCCCCTAGAAATAGCATTTTCAAGGTGAGAAATAGCTGTTGGTAGGTATCCACAAAATGATTTTTTTCTAGGACAGCATATAGTAAAAGTGTATTCTTAAAAAGAATAAAATATTATGATAAATATATAAGTCAACTAAGTACCCAACAACATGCTGTTGCCTGTTAGTTCAGTTGTATACTTTCAGGTAATGAAATCAAAACCTGTGTCATATTTTGAATAAGTCTTATGACAATCCATCGGGTTTTCTTAGGTCCTTTCTGCTGCATTACATCATTGCATTTTCTGGCAAACACAGAGTTACTTGAAAGTTACCATTCTACTGTCAGGGAATGGACATGTACAGAGGTCGATTTAAGGATCTGTTGTTAGGTTTTCTTTTGAGGAATAGCAGCAGATGCTTATTCATAGAACGTCTTAATGTGATAGAAAGAATTAATCTGGTCTTGACATCTGTATTGCCAGGAGAGTCTTATACTGTGTGCAATGTACTGATTTTTCAGACTATCTGCTTTATGAAGCAGACTCCACCCAATATGAAGTATGGGTTCAGCTGTCGATTGACAGGAGAGAAGCAGTAGGTATTATATTCCTTAAACTGACTGAAGTTTCTTACAGTGTATTCATGTCATGTTCTCTTAGGTCAGATGAGGGAAAGTGATCTAGAGGAGTCTACTGCCTGGTGGATGTAAAATTGGTCAGAAGAAAAATTGCAAAGAATATGTATGATTGGTCAATATCAGAATATAGTGATATATCAACATCTTATGTCTCATTAATCAGTATTTTTATCAATAACTTGGGCTGTAGAATACAGAGTATTTCTGAATCTGCCGGCTCTGCCAGAGTGAGAAGGAACATAACAGAATAGGGAGACAGGTATAAACTCAAAATGATCTTGAGAAAAGAAATTCAATGGGGGAAGACCAGAGTAGTGCACTTGGGCAGGATGGATCAGCTGCATAAACACAGCATGGAAGCATTTGGCTAGGTGACCTTTCTGTGTAAAGGGATTCAGGATTTCTAGAGAACCACTACTAATAGTGAGTAATTAATGTTGAAATGACAGCTAACATCATATTAATGTGCCTGTAACACTTGCAAAATAATATCACTACCTGACTCGGCATTGTTGAGGCCTCTATTAGAAAACTGTTTCCAGTTTGAATTTTCAGACAGCTGTGGTCCCAATGAAGACAGCCCTCAGAAGAAAAACAGCAGGTCTAGAAAATATTACTGAAAAAGAAGAAAGTAATAAAGAGGAGCTAAAGTTTTACCTAAAGATAGGAAGATGATGGGACTTAATAAAACTTAAAACATAGAGAGTGCTGTTTCAAGAAGAAAGGGAGTAATCTGTTATCAGTTTATGGTGGATAGAGCAAGTATGGAGCTTAAATTGTAGTGTGAAAGCTACAGAAGCTCCTACAGGCTGTGCACTCTCTATTGTAACAAGTCTTTAAAACTTAGCTTTAAGATTAGATTGAGACTGGTCTGTCTGGTATACCTGTGGAACATGTTTGCTGCAGGAATATGTACTCAGTATTTTTGTGGCAATTTCACCTCTGTAATTCAGCCCTCGTTCTTTGAACTTGCATTTTGTACTGTGCCTCTTGTTGATTGTGCTGGCAGAGAAACTGCATGGTGTTCAGTATGTTTTGTTATCAAATACTCCTAAAGAATGAGGAAGAATACCCAGTAGAAATTGTAAGCCTCTATGCCATCAAAACTGTCATTAACTGGAGAAAGTAGAAATTGCAGTGTTGTTTTCTTATGAATGTGCAGAACAAAGGTGCACTGAAGACAATGTATTCTAATGTAGCTAGGCTGGGTTCCTCTGGCATTTGTGAAATTCAGGGGGAGAGCAAATATACCCTGCCTCTTCCTGGGGCTCTTTTTACATCGAGAAGTGTTATTCAGAAGATTAAGCCAAAATCAGATTTGCTGAGCAAGATATAGCTTGAAATCTGTTCAACTCATCCCAAATCCGCTAAAGTTAGTGAAACTTCTCCCCATGGATAAAATCCGAAACCCCAGTGAGTCTGGGATGGGGACTTTGTTCAAACCCTCAATACAAAGTAGGTACAATTCAAAATTGTGTGGAGTGAATTTCTGATATTATTTTTTCCTGTAATAATTATTCATGCATTTGTCTTGGGTTTACAGCAGAGGATAAAAGACTGGAATGTAATATATATACTTCCCCCCATTTTGAATTAAAACCATCCTGATACTGGAAGGGTTTGTAATGGCATGTTCAGAAGCTACTGATCAGAATTTTTCAAGCTAAGGCAAGAAAAGGTTTCACTGCAGACTTATCTTCATCAGACCGAAACCTCACTGAGCTGAACTAGCAAGCCTGCATGCTTCAAAGGAGAAGATTCAATTTATCAAATTTGGTTTTGGGAACTCAAATTTTATAACATTTTGCCTATATGTATTCACTACTCAAAGTAAAGGCAAGAAAGATTACTTTAGCTTTCCGGTGAAGATGATAAACACAGAATTGACGAGGAAAATCTTATATGCATGTAAATATGCTTATAACAGCAGAGAGTTCATAACTGCAGTGGTTGCTTCCATTCTTACCCTTCTCCAGCTATTTATAACCATTAAGTTTTTGAAACTTCTCACCTTTCAGGGTTGAGACTGTCTATGTTTGATCTATGCTGGAAGGAGAATTTTGTAGAACTGAATGAAGAAATTTTCAGTTGCATTTAAATGCCCTCATATACTTCATGGCTCTAGAGATGACTGGGTTTGATTCATCCAGATTGAATCTTAAAATTGTGTGATAAATATTATCTGTTCTCTTTTACTTTCTCTTCTCCCTCAAAAACGGCTCCAAAAAAAGAAATGTAGGCTTGTCTGGTAAATATTGCAAGCTTATGAAAACTGTAATGAGTGAAGGGAGAGAAGAACAGCCTCGCTGCTTCTTGCTTGAGTCCGACTCCCATTACAAAAGCTTTCTTGCTCTTTAGAAACTGAACAGTGATCACTGGATTCAATTCAAAACCAAGGACTTGGGTACTTAATTTTAAAAAGTGTTTATAACTTGCTGTTAGCCAAGCTGGGAATTTACTTTAACTTTGGCATACTGACATGTTTTTCTCCATCTTCATTGTAATAAAGAGCAGATATACAAATGTGTGTTTTGTAAGAAAGAAGAATAGCAAGACTTAGATTTAGCCCAGTATATCCTTAGGAAGACTACAACAGCACATTCACTCTCAGCAGGTTTAAAGTAGTTTTTCCTGCTTTCCAGTTTACAGTTTGTTTCTGTCTTCATACCCTTCTCTTACAGAGGGAAGGATTTATGAGATAAAGTGGATTGGGAAGCTCCATATGGCTAAAGCTAACCTTTCTCTTTATCCTTCAGCTCTCTATTCTCTTCAGTTCTGTCTTTCAGCCAGCCAAGTCCCTTGGGTTTCGCTGTTTTGGGCAAACACTTGTGCCAGGACAAGTGACTGGGTGAAACAGGAATGGAAACAAGACTGATGGCAAAGGGGGCAAAATTACCTCTTTTGCTGGCACTGGTGCCTCAGACTGTCTTTAGGTGTTCTTGGAATGCAGCTTTGAATTAAATTCATGAACTGTCAACTTCTGGCAGCCTTGACAAGGGCCTTCAGGCTCTTTGCATGCCGCCTTTTATTCCCCACATGTTTTTTAACAATACCTGTAGCTTGTGGAAGGAGTACTTTTGTAATAATTATAATTATTATAAGGCATGCTTCTGCTAATAAGTTGGTTAACTGAAGAACAAAGACGTTAGAGATTTAGCAAGTATATCCTCATGCTTGCACTGTTGGAGGTTGTGTGTCGGAATCTTCTTCCACTGCATGTGCTCATACTGACCAGCGCACAAACCAGGGAGCCCCTTTGGTATCAGCGGCTTCTCGCAGGTAATGCTGTTTGGTGCAAGGGTTGGGGACACAGTCCCTAGGGTATGGCAGGAAGCTGAAGTCTACAAAAAGGGCACAGTCCTTTCGATTTGAGATTGTATTCATGATGTATAGTGAGAGCCTGGCTGTCACAAATTTTTATGTACCTCTCTTAATTATTTGTATAGATTTAGCTTGGAACACAGACTCAGGATTCTGAAGCTTATACTGATATTGCATATAATAGCAGATGAATGAAGTATGAGATGGAAAGATATTTCTTTAAAAGACTGTGGTGTGCCATATATTTGTAATACAGGTTAATAGTAGCTCTAGTGCTAACCTATCCTAATATTAGAATGCTTAATTGTAAGTTTCTTTTGAAGCATAGAATATTACTGTTGCTTTTTGTCTCTTAGAGATGTTAAACTAGTGAGCCATAGATGTCGCATACTAACTTAAAAGATCAGTGTTCATCTCAAAAGCAGTATTAGCCTCTCTAAATTGCTCACTTGGTGTGCAGTACTCATGTTGTAAAGCTACGGTCAAAAGAGTTCACCCAAATATGAACTGTATTTGGAACATCTGTCTACTGAGAAGGGTATCTTATGCAGATTTTGTCAGTCTCTTTTGGTGGAGTTTACCTCTTAAGCACAGGAGCAGAGTGAAACACAAAATGATGCAGCCTGAAAAGAGGGAATTGCGTACTGATTTGGGCACGTGATGGGTTGATCCCAGCTGGATGCCAGGTGCCCACCAAAGCTGCTCTGTCACTGCTCTCCTTACCTGGACAGGGGGAGAGAACATAACTAAAGGTTTGTGGGTTGAGATAAGGACAGGGAGAGATCACTCGCCAATCACCATCATGGGCAAAATAGACTCGACTTAAGGTGGTTAGTTTATTACCAATGAAAATCAGAGTAAGATAATGAGAAATAAAACCAAATCTTAAACACCTTTCCCCCGCCTCTTCCTTGTTCTGGGGCTCTCCTTCACTGCCAAATTCTTTACTTCATCCCCGCAAGTGGTGCAAAGGGATGGGGAATGAAGGTTGTGGTCAGTTCATCACCTCTTGTCTCTGCTGCTCCTTCCTTCTCAGAGAAGGACTCCTCACGCTCTTCCCCTGTTCCAGCATGGGGTCCCTCCCATGGGAGACAGCGCTCTATGAAGTTCCATGGGCTGCAGTTCTTCATGACCTGCTCCAGCACAGGTCCCTTCCACGGGGTGCAGTCCTGCAGGAGCAGACTGCTCCAGCCTGGGTCCCCCATGGGGTCACAAGTCCTGCCAGCAAACCTGCTCCAGCCTGGACTCCTCTCCCTGTGGGGCCACAGGTCCTGCCAGGAGCCTGCTCCAGTGTGGGATCTCCATTGGGTCACAGCCTCCTTCGGGTGCCTCTTCCTGCTCTCACATGGGGTTCTCCCTGAGCTGCAGGAGACAGCCGGCCTCACCATGGTCTGCACCACAGGCTGTAGGAGAATCTCTGTTCCGGCACCTGGAGCACCTCCTCTCCTCCTTCACTGGCCTTGGTGTCTGCACAGTTGTTCCTCTCACATCTTTCCACTCTTCTCTCTGGCTCCTGTTGGTATTGTGCACATTTTTTTTTTTTCCCCCCCTCCCCCTCTCTTCTTCAATATGTTATCCCAGAGGCGCTTCTACCATCACTGATGGGCTCTGCCTTGGCCAGCAGTGGGTCCGGCTTGGAGCCGGCTGGCACTGGCGCTATTGGACACGGGGGAAGCTTCTAGCAGCTTCTCACAGAAGCCACCCTGTAGTGCCCCCGCTACCAAAACCTTGCCACACAAACCCAGCACAGCAGTCAGCAGGTAAAACAAAATGCAGGGAAATGTGTTGAGTGGATTGTCTCATGTTCTGTACTTCTATTTCTGCTCAGCACCTCCTCCGTTCCAGTGACAAGTATCTGTTTTAGATATCTTTTCTTTACTAGACCTGTCTTAGATATGCTTAGAGAAAATAATTTTGTCCCTTAGAATAGGTCTTCCTTTTTTTTTTAAACGAATACTATAATACATACCTTTCCTTCTGTTAGTATTTTTATAGACTGTATGGAAGATACAAAGGTATATTTTTGGTTTTGGCTTTGTTTTTTTGGTAACTGTATGAGTATAGTTTTGTTGAAGTCTGCCTGGCTCCTCCTGTTAAAGTAGAATAATATCTTTATTTAGTGGCTCTTACTATCTTGTGTGATCCCTACCTTTATCACAAAGCATAGGCTGGTTTCTGAAGCTAAAGATTCGGTACATCTACAAATGTGTGTAGCTCTCTGTGCAGTTTCCATAGGTCAGAGTGGCTTTTGTGCTGCTTTTTTTTAAAAGTAGAGATTAAGGTATAAACAATCTCAGAGTAACAAGGAGGAGAGGTGGATAAAGTGGCTTTATGTTAATTTTCCCTTTCATGGACTTTTATCATAAACAGATTGATGTCAGGATGACACACTACGATTTGAAAGAAATCCATGGTTCAGTGTTTCATAAAACCGTCGCACTTTGAGCCTTTTATTGCCTTTATGATAATAGCTCTTACGACTCAGAGATTAGTCAGAAAAAACTTCTGCCTCTTTTCCCCTGTCCCCCAACGTTTAGGTCAAACTAATTATGATAAAATGCTCATTTCTTGTTATTTAAATCCTCAGTTTAATGATCTCATCTTTTGACAAATAGGTATAATTAGTTCTCTTGCATAATTTATTAACTTCCCCATTAAGTTGTGTACAGATTAGTGAGGCACCAGGCATGCTGGCAAAAAAAGGCCTCCAATTAGAAGGTGATAGATGGGTTTGTTGTATTTGATAAACAGACTTTGTCATATTTTCAAATGAAACTGGAAGGAACTGTTTTTATTTGAATCATGTCATATCATGAGTCTGATCAGATGGAACTAGATTCTGTCTCGTGCATTGCCAAGATTTGCAAAAAGAAGAGGTGGTTTAAAGGTATTAATGACATATAAAAGATAAATTAAAGACTTCTCAAGCAGGATATAAAAAAAGGGTTAGAACAGAAGCAAAATGTGAAATGGTGATGCTTGTCTTGCACAGCTTCCTGACAGGAGAACTGATGTCTGATTATGCACTTGAAAAATGCCCCAGAAATTTAGTGTTCTGTGAGGACACCCCCGCGTGCCAACGTGTGGCGTGACTTCTTCTGATACTGCCTCTGACTCTTGGGTTGTGTTGGGTGAAGGTAGGAGGGAAGATGCGTGTGGAGACAGAGCTATGGTGTTGGGGGCCATGTTATTGTCTTTAGAGGATTGCCGTTCTCAGCAAAAACCACCTAGCAGATGGCATGGCTCTTGAAACTTCCATGAAGAAGAATTTAGTGGATACTCAAAGGATGTCTGTAGGGTGGAACATACCTGGGGTGTGTCCAGAGGGATGGGGTCTGGTTATGGTCAAGTATGGGTTAAGGGAAATGGAGATGAAAGGAAAGTGAGTTTGTGCCAGAGTTGAAAAAGCAGGTCTGCAGAATCCTAATCCTGTGCTCTGGCCATAGTTTCTTTGGAGTACTCTTTTCTCTGTACTGCTTTATGCAGGAAGAAATACTGCAGGATACAATGACAAAACAGGGCTCACATGAACATACACTGTTACTAAATAATTGCCTTAACAATTTTTGTTTAGAATTATCAGTATTGTGTATCAGAAACATTTCTGGTGCTTACATTCTTCAGGAACAGCAAACTCCTGTGCTACAGATATGTTTTAAATCAGCTGTTGCCTTTCAAATTGATGATAACTAGTCCAAATACTCAATTAGACTGAGCGCTGTAAATCCAGAGTAATTCTATCAAAGGCAATGTATTTTGGTTTTGGAGAATTGGGCCAAATGGCTCTCTCTTATTGGTACTTGTGCTGAACTTGCTTTTTCTGCTCTTTTTGTCATATGTTTCTAGTTTCTCAAGTGACATCTTAACCTGCTTTGCCAATTTGAAACGAGTACCTCTAACCCCTGTCAAAAGCATCATAATATAAAGTGCTTAAAGAAGTTATTAGATCTTAATTGCCAATGCTAACACTTTTCTCTAAAGTTGTTTTGGTTTGTTTGCTGTTGTGTGTTGTGTGGTATTGGTTGTTGGTTTTTTGGTTGTTTTGTTTGGTGGGTTTTTTTGTGGGGTGTGTGTGTTTGTGGTTTTTTTGGTGGTGTGGTTTTTTATTTTTAGAAAGAGAGAAGGCACAGTTGTGTCTGGCTGTTCTTTTTTTTTTTTGATCTATTAAAGCCTGCCACGATTTCCAATCTTTTCTTGTTCTGCTCCTGACTTATTGCACAGGAGTGAATCTGGCTTCCTAAGATAATTTATCTTTCTGCTATTTCACCTGACTCTGTAACTTTGTTGTGTCCCTTCGAGGGCTCTATTTACTTTAAAGGTGTTTATACAGTGGGCCAATTCTTTTTGCTTTCATTCTTATCCATCAGATCGGTTTTCATTGAGCTTATAAAGACAGTTATTCCTTTGACCTTAAGGATGAAGGGTTACTGTTTCAGCCAGTATTTCTGGTATAGTTTCTTCCTCTAGTAATTTTTTCTAAAGAAATGACCTCACAGTACGACTGCCAACATTGAATATCCAACTTGGAAGGAGTGCCTGAAAGTAAAGGACCCTTGGCTGCTGCTTCCTTCTCTCCCTTTCCTCCCCCAAAGGAAGAAGTAATGAAAGTTCTGCCTACGTGTCTACTTGCAGAGAACTAAAAGGTCTGGGTGATCTGAGGTGTAAAATCTAGAGTGATTAGTGCGCTGGGTGTGGAAGTGCCTTCAGGTGATGTAGGTTGCCATGTCCTAGTAAGTTCACTGGCACCTTTTCTCCTTGCTGATGCTTCATAGAAGCATCAAATACTGTCTGTAGAACTTGTTCAGCCACTTACAGAGGCTTACAGAAAATAAAAATTTAGTAATTAGACCTTAATCTTCCATGTGGCATGGACTAGACAATAAATAAAGATTTTACAAGCTTTACCTGGGCTGTCAACTGGGAGTTAGTGTGGCACTAAGACAGCAATAGATAGGAGTTGTTTTTGCTAATATATAGAACCCATGACAGACCCAGGGAGAGATTTTTATCAAATGGGGTACAGCAATGACTTTTGAGCAGTCTATCTTAACTGAGAGTTCAGACTTTTTTTTGCCACCTTCATTCACACCATGCCTTTATTGCCAAACTTGAACATGACTTCCCTGTACCATGAATGCTCCTGAAGAACCTAGCCAGCAGGTAATATAGAGCCCTATGGTCTATGTGTCATTGTCTTACTGTCATGTATGGAATAAGACTCCTTTTCAAGTCTACTGTAGCCAAACCCTGTTTTGATTGTAGTTTCTCTCATTTCTCCTTGTAATTTCTCAGCGGCTCTTTCTAGCATATGCTGTTTGGTTGTCAAGGTAACCAGTATCTAGCAACTTGATTGTTCCGTTGCTGTTTTGACTTCTATTTTCTTATGCCTTGCCCATCACAGTCATGTTTGTTCACCTTAACAGCATAGAGCTGATTTATTCGAGCATCAGACACTTTCTTGTGCTGTCTAAAGGCTCAGAACCTTTTCTTTTTTTCTGTCACACAATCCAGCTTGGGCTGTTGGTCAGAGTCAGTAAGTCCTGTCCTTTGTCAACAGAGTTTTGTTTTTAATTAGCAGTTCTCTGACAGACTTTCTCCAAATATATTTTGTGAAATATTGTTTCTTGGCTCGCCTTACAGAGGCCATGGGTTCAGGGCCTTGATTTGCTACTGGAAAGTTCTCTGGACCTTTTCTGTGTTTTAGCCCATGACCATAAGATAGGCACAAGAGCACTCCTGTACAGGAGGGCTAGGATGCTGAGATAATAGAGACTACATAAGTAGCATAAGTAACTAGCTTGCTGTAATACAAATTACAGCATTGGGGGTTCCCGAAGCAAGGCATTTGTGTAGATCTAATTACAAAACTGTGAATATTTTTTTGACAAAGCAAAAATATCCAAGATTCCTGTGAAAGGATGACAGAATTAATTAGGTGAAAGGGCCAAATATTTTTCAGTTATGAACATAAACATGCCCAACTCTAGAGTTTTTATTTTAATGATTTTAACGCATTCTATTAATGATCCTGGTAACTAGCTCCGTTTGCTTAATTACCTTATTAGATGCAGCTTGTAAAGCGGAAGGTAATTCAACTAGAATGAGGCTAACAGGATCATGGCTTTTGTCTACTTCAACTTCATAACTTTAACATGATTTTCTGAATCTCATTAGCCAAATGTCTGTAAACATTATGTTGCAGAAGTTTTTTTAAAAAATTAAAATATATATAAAGAAATTATACATTGCATATCTGTAATCTTCAAACACAACTGTTAAAAATGTCACTTGCTCTGTTTCTTGTCTTCCAAAGAAGTAGTTCAGACGCTTTGGATTCCTCTGGCTGTTGCTGGTGTTACTGTGATAGGCATGAACTGTGTGTATGGTGTGTTCTTCCTGCTGCTTGAGGAATCAGTTATGTATTATTACAATAGTTCAAAATGTTTTCTCAAAGCTTTTGATGGTGGTTGATCTAGTGGGTAAATTGTCCTTGCTGTAACATCTTATTAAGCAATGCACACACAATAGGAAAGGAGGACTGTGTTCTGGTATTGGGGAGCAAAACTAAGGAATCTTTTAATTTGGCAGCTGAGCTTGAAACAATTGAAAGCGGGGCAGATTTGAATTTCTCTGGCAGATAATTTAAGTCATTGTGCTCTCTGAGGGAGTCCTACCTGTGGGGTGGTTGTAAATGTGAAGGTGATGTGCCCTCAAACTTTCTAGGTAGAACTGTGTCATTTTGAATAAATGGAAAGCAAGTAAATGTATTTCTTGTTTGATCAATAGGTGGTCAAGGGATTTTTTAAAAAAATATTATTATTTTTATTTTATTAACAGCAGAATATGGCCAGTGGGGAAGGCTACAAGATCTGTTGCTTAGTATGGTAGCATCTGATACTTAAATGAGAGGGAGAATCATCTCAAGAAAAGGAGAGAGTTCAGGATGAGTTTTCATATACTGAGGAGGTACTTCAAGCACTGAATTGGTGGTTAAAGATGCTAATGCTTCTTGCTCCAGTAGTAGTTCTGTGTTTTTACTCCAGAGAACTGATGTTCCTAAATCCACATTTGGGGATGTGGATTTCATTATTCCTGGCAAAAATATTTGATATTACATTTTAATCCATTTTTCTGGGTGGAGACTTAGAACACTGAGAAATGTGAATGGTTGACATATTGTTCAGAACCTAAATCACAACAGTATTTTTCCTTCTTCAGGTGTGTGATGAATGGTAGTGATTCCAATGCAGATTGTGTGCTCAGCTGATCTGGGTCTGAACAGTGCCTTTTCTAGATGGTGCTCAGCTGTGCTTCAGAAGGAGTTATCCAAGACAGGGTTGGTTTACATCTTAGCCCTATTTGCAAAGTGTAAACTTTCTCCTTGTAATTGTCAACTCTTCTAGACAGAGAGAAGTTTGCCTTAAAAGTAAGCTCAGAAGCAGCATTATGGTATTCTGTAACAGTTGTCATTTATTGGCTTTCATATAAGAAGTATTTTGTTAATTTTTTGTGTGCTGACCTAATTTTAGTTGTTAAATATAGATGCTCATCTGGCACTTGCAGTGAGATGAACACAAAAATGATTCAGGAAAAATAATAAAAGGAAAAAAAACCCACTTGGACTTCAGTGCAGTCAGTTGTACAGGTTTGGTCTGGAGTATTAAGTTTAGAAAAAATTCATCTTCATATCACCAGAAACCTTTACTTCACTGTGATTTCAGGGATAAAGACTTAAGAGACTGGGGGGGTTCTTGTATTTTAGTGCTGGTGACAATGTGTATATATAAGTATAAATTACAATCTGCAAAGAAGACATCCAACCTTCAGTCTCCATTTTGAATGTAAAAATTCTTCACCTGCTCCTGGCAGGAACTGCTGCTGCTTTCAGAGGTGACTGACTTAGGCTTGGTGGTTTTTTGCGGTTATTAACAGACTCTGGTCTCATGTTTCAGTGATCTTGGGAAATAAAATATTCTGGCATTAAGATAAGATTTGAGCAAAACTCGAATATCTGTTAAATGGGGTGCCAATAACTGCAGTATGTCTCCATGGCATTTTTTTTTTTTATTACTGCAGGTATTTATTTTGATTGTTCCCCTATGTGTTTATTTAGGCATGGCTTCATTTCCACTGCTTCAGACCATGCTCTAAATCATTAGCCCTGTGCTCCAGGGAATTTAGCCTTATGACAGCATCTTTGATATTAGATTGGATCCCTTCCGGGCAGAATTTAATTGACTGGATTTCTAGGGGGAGAGCTGGTTCCCTCGGTCTCTCGCTGCTCTGTCAGGCCAGGATTGTTTCAGCAGCTGATTTGGAAGCCAAGCTTGTGCTGCTGTGTGACAGTGCGGGGAGAGCAGGCAGTGAATCAGAGGGCACAGCCTGGGATTTGAAGCATAAGCTTGATATGTTTCTTCATTTAGGGGGATGGATTTGCTCTAAGTGTACTGGCACTTTATAAGTATTCATACCAATAAAAGCAGCATGGGATGGATGAATACAATTTTATAGCACTTGATTGTAGATTACAAGGAAACTTATAATCCTGTACATGGTAAGTCATGGAGACAGCCATTGCAGCAGTAAGGCGATGTACCCCACCTTAAGCTTAAGTTATGTACCTGGTGTTATGATTGTTGGAAGGGTCAACCCCTGTCACAAATTAGAGAAGAAACAGGGGATATTGTTTTGTGTGTGGGTTTTTTTGTCGTGTGGTGTTTCTTTTTTATTTGGTGTTAGTTGTGGCTTTAGAATAATTTCTTACACAAGCAGCCCCTCTGAAGTCAATAGAGCGGTTTATAGATATTTGCTTATTCAGGCACTTAATTGTCAGTGAGGTCTTCCAGAATCTCCAAAATCTTCATTGTTAAAATACAGAGAAGTGGTGATAAAAGCAGTAGTTAGGGGATCCACACACAACTTCCATAAAAGCTAAGAAGTTATACCCTTAGGTTGGTTTTCTTAGTTTCAGGATAAAACAAGACTTAAAGTAAAACTGATATGAGCCAGAAAGTTCAGTGTCAGGTTAAGTCAGGTGCAACAAGAAGGGGAACCCCAGGTTTTGCCTCTGTATTTCAGGATATATGTTCCTGTCTACCTGTGTTTAGCTATGTCATATGCATTCTGTATAGCTCAGGAAGCCTCTGGATAACTGACATATTCAGTATTAGTCTTGCAGATATTCAGTGGGTTTTGTGTATATGTACATGACAGAACTGGTTTTTGTAACAATATGAATTCAGTATTGGAAAGGCTGATAGAAATGAAATACTGTCTGTGCTGCTCCTTTCAAGAAGCTGCCTTTTATTTTTTTTCTTTTTTCTTTTTTCTTTTTTTTTTCCTGAGGTATAAATGGTTCTAGCAGTGTTTCTAAATTTAAAGATAATATTAAGGAGGACACCATAACCCAGAAAACTCCAAAACATTTAATTGGTAGAATCTTCCAAAAAATTTGGATTACTCTTTTGTGTAGTTATTTAGTCATTATTTAATATTTGAATTAATATTTGCTTTCTGTAGTCATTGGACTGTAAAGTCATTGCACATCTACATTTTGATAGTTTTAACGCGGTGGTTGTGGTTCGTGTTTGGTTTTTTTTTTTTTTTTTTTGAGTACTTATGCTAACCTATACTATTTTGATAACTGTTTTTCTTATTTCTAGGTGTATCTTAATGTTTAAGATTTTTCCCCTAGAAAAGCTTTCCGTTCATGTCTTACAGCCATTAGCCGGTCTAACATGTAATTGCTCTGACAGTAGTGGTAGGCACGTGCAGATTGGGGCAAAGCTGAATATCCTTCCTTGGGCCTCTGTTACTCATGGAGGGGAACGTTCACTGTGTTTGTCACGCCACTGTGGGGACTTCTTAATCCCCGTAAACGTATCACAGATGGAAAGGAGGTCCTGCAGCTACCTAAAATATACCTGTGTGAACATTTCACAGGTAAGAATGACAACTGGAAATTAGCTGTGAAATGAAGATTGAAAGAGCTTTGTTATAAAATGAGTGGTCAGACTGGTAATGCACCACTTGACAAACTTGCTGTGTTCAATAGTATTGGAATTAGGTGAACTGGATTGCGCGATGCCAAACCCTCAGGAATGCCTGTCATTTAAGTGGTGTCTTTATAGCCACAAATGTATGAAACATGTTTTTTCAGCTGGAATCAATTTGGATGGTTAATTTGCCTGTTCTGAGATGACTTGTGTCTGTGAACAAGTAACAGAATTTCACTGTTTTCCTTATGTTGAGATAGATTGGACTCGGTCCTTCCCTGTCTAAATCTGGGGTAGTTTCACTGTTATCTAAAAGCAGTTTTCGTTAGAGGAAAAATGGCTTTATATTTCTCAGACTGTAATATGTGCATCCAAGTAAAATGTGAAGTTGAAAGTCAGAGTCGAGAGAGAGCTGGCTGCATCACTTGATCTCTATCTGAATGTTAGTGGCCTGATTATCACTGCACTGGCTCAGTGGGGAGGGAGGATATGCAGGCAGCAGACGGGAATTACATTTGTTGTGGGGAGAAAGTGAAAGATTTCTCAGCAATTACTGTTCATTTTCACTAGATTTTGCTGAATGGTGCAAATGTAATACTACAAACCTTTTTTGGTAGTTTTTGTTCAGGGAAGGAGGAATGTGCAGAGGAGAGAACGCGGGGATACAAACGAGGTAGTAATCTTCAAATTCCTCTGTTAAAAGAGTCTGAGGCACAGGGAAGCATAGAAGCAGAAAACAAGGTTTCTTGATTTCCACCTGGCCCACAGCTCTTTGGGAAGGTGAGAGCAGAACCCGATCCCACAGTATCTGGCTCTTCCCGTGTTCTGTTACTGTAGTGAGTGATTGGTACACAAGGAGGTAAACTGGAGCAGCAAGAAAACCTTTGTTCTGCAAAGTTAAATTCAAGATAATGAAAGAGCAACCAACAGTAATCAGAGCCACCGTGAGGGATTACAAACAAGTCCCTGAAAGTCCAATAACAACAAATAAAAAACCCAGCACTCCTATCTACAAAAGAGCCCATATGCTTGGAAATTGTTGCCGTGTGACCCAGACATTAAATGTGTGCAGGTTCTGCCTTCCTGTGCTTTTTGTCTTTGTTTCCCCTTCTGCATCTATTTCTCACTGACTGACTACAGACCTGCTCTTTGCAGTCCTTGCTGTCTGATGAGCCTTGCCCTGACAGAATAGAATGGGCAGGATGTCATCAGGCTGGAGAGAGAAGGACTTTACAACTTGCTGCAAGGGCACCTCCTAACACTGCCATTATTCCACCAGCAGGCAGGTGAGAAGGATAAAACGAATATCTGATTTACAAAAGCCCTTCAGAGAAGTCTCTTGGGACAGATGAAGTTCTTCAGTTAGCAAAGTTCTGAATGTTTTCTGAAAAGCCTAAAGATATTTTCCCCAAATAACACCCACGTCAACACTTAAACTCTGTTCCACTTCCCTCCCCAATATAGCATAACCTTCCAAAGTTCTTTGAGGTTATCACCTTAAGCTCTGCAACCCCAAATTTTCTGAAAGTTTCTAAATTATAGGTTTTGGAATCTCTCATCTCTGCCATGACTTATGTCAAAGCCCCATCATTTTACATTAATGCTAATTTCTTTGTTTCCTGTCTCATACCATCACTTACACAGCAGCAGCGGTGAGACTTGCAGCGAGAAAGGGTGTCACATACTAACTCAGCTGAGGTATTTAATATTTTATGAATTTAGATCCTCAGTGTTCATTTCTCTTGCTTTTTAACTTTTATGTAGGAAAACAAGTGGAGTCATTCATGTTGCCTAATGTTTTACAGCAACAACATCTGTTATATTTCCCCATATCTGTTTTTGAGCATGTAGGCATATCACATGTGGCACAGCTGCATTTAACATAAATTACAGCTGATGTCCTATTTGTATTTCTCTGCCTGACTTTGAAAATAATTATTAGAGATTAATCCACTTGCACTAGGATTGTCCCCCCAGCCCCACTGGAGTTTTCTTTTGTGCTCCCCCTGTTTATGTTTTCTCTGTGGTATAAGGTAAACTTGGCAGCAGTTGAATCCAATGAGTCCCAATCCAATGTGTCCCATTCAGAACTGGGCAGTATAAGTTTGTTTACCCTTTTTGGTTCTCCACCATTAGGACTTTTAAACAGGCTCTCATAATTTACCATCTGGATTACTGCAGCATCCTTGCAAGCTGCTGTCAAAGCTGTATCGCCCTCTTCCAGTGTATTATGGAAATGCAACAGCTCCGACTGTCCTGCCTACGATGTCTTCACCTAAATGAACCCCATCTTTTTGCCTCATCAGATTCTTGCTTTGTGTTTTATCCTGTTTACGTCTTGTGCTACTCAGCTTCATTTTTACATATGTTTTTTTGCATTGTTCATATTCTTTCTCCTTTAGTAATGATCATAACCCCTTTTTTTCTGTCAGTTAACTGTAGCTTTCTGCCATATTACTCTGTTTGGAGACTTTCTGTGCAGAATAACAGTGTTGCTCATCTCATTCAATACCCATACTGAGACCCATCTGTAGTGTTTATTTCAGCAAAGATAATGCAAGCGTGCAAAATATGATTCTATGATTATCGTTTATTTTTGTCATGTTCCCAAGAATCTTCCCCTCGGATCTTTTCAAATAGTCTTTTGTTAGCCAACATATTGAACAACAGCTGTGATTCTGGTGTGGTTCTGAGCTTGCTGCAGGTTTGAGTTCTATGTTCATGTGAAGTCAAATTAACACTAGTGGTCATATTCACAGCAGTTTGCAGGTGGGTGTCTATGGGCGTCTATGGGCTCTTCATAATACGAATTATGCATCTTTGCATTATGCTCTTCAGCACTGAAACTAACAATAGACCTGGTACTAACAGAGAAGATTGATGTTTTAGTAAAAACAAATTTAAACTCATGAGATGGTAATACATCAGAATCTGAAATGCTTTAATGTAGAAATGGTATTTCTAATTGTCTCTGGTTCCAGAACTCTAATTCCAGATTTTGTAGTATACTGTTGAAGTATACAGTTACACTTTTTGATAAAGGACGAGTGAAACCTAAATTTTCTTTGACATCAAAAAAGACACCAGTCAAGGATTATTAGTGGCAAAATGGATAGTCTGAATTTATACCCTTTTGAAGAGAGTGCTTGTGAAACTTTCACTGCTGCTATACAGGACTGCCCTCAGCTAACACTCATCAGTGAACTTTACAGCTCCATGGTCTCTTCCGCTTGTCTGTGAAATTGGTGCTTATGTGCTGTTCTGGGGCTGCTGCTACTGGCAGTACTGTGAGTAGTTGGCTTTCATTGTGATATGAAGTGAGTGGGAGAATTTCTCACTTATTACATCTCTTAAATTCTATTAGTGCCCCTTATACCATGGGAGGCCATTGCAATATGTGAAGTGGAGAAAAAAATTCTTGCAGCCCTCTCTTGTTTGTACCACTTAGTATTTTCCTAGAGCCCTGCTCTGAATTTAAATTCTGTTCACTGCAAGTGTCACAAATCAGTAGCTGTTAGAATGCATTATGAAGAAATAAACATTTATCAGATTGCCTTTTGAGAAGGTGAATAATTTAGCTAGAAAAATTCCAACAACAACAAAAGCATGCTGCTGACTGACAATTTATTTTATCCCTTTGAGATGCAAGGAGTTGTTGCATGCTGAGTGAATATTGATCTGCTCTATACAGATAAATGGAATTCCACTTACAATTCTTTGGCTGCTCACTTGTCACCAATTAAAACCGAAGAGCGTGGTCATGCACCAAAAATATTAATTAACTCTCTTCAGTTGCTGGCTATGTGCTGACCCAAGAGACTGTGGGCTGGCTGGCTGATCCAGCTGTGTCCGGCCTTCACCCCGGGCACGAGCTCTGTTCTGGCTCATGTCGTTCCATTTCCACTGCTCTCTGCAATGATGATGAGTAGTAGGGTTCAGCCAGGTGGGGGGAAAAGAATAAACTACTTGTTACTTCTTCCCCCTACTTCCTTTTAGATTTAGGTGATCATCATTTTAATTTTTGTTCTATACCTTATAGCTACTCTTCCCCACTACTAACTGTACAGTTCATTGTCATATTTAAAAGCTGCCTCTTCCCTGTGTGTGCAGTCATGTTATGAGGTATAGACTAAGGAAAAAAATCTGTAACCGAGTAAAAAAATGAACTTCTAAGCAAAGGATTTGTTCTCTGGATACCACAAAAATAACCAACTGCCAGAAACTTGGCTAATATTACAGGAAGAGGAGAAAATAAATGCCAGAATGAAAGCTAAGGAATAAGATCAAGAGAAGCCCTGAGTTTGCTGGGGAGAGTATCTGGTCAGCATGGCAGCCAAGGCATCTGTTCTCTTGATGATTAAGAAGCTGTAGCGGCTGTCTGATTAGGAGTCAGGTCTCTGCCTTCTTACCTTCCTTTATGATTAGGCATTCTAAAAATAATAGTTTAATAGAGAAGGCAGAAAATAAATAAGGTAATGAGGCTGTATTTTGAGCAGTTTCATCTGCTCATCCTGAGTGATTCTGCTGACATCAAATTATACAAGTGTAATGGAGATCATCGTCTAGGCCTTGATTTGGAAATGACATTTCAGTGTTTTGGCAGCTCTGAAAATACTGACATTTCTAGTAGCTGGAGGCCATGAAAATATTGATTCAGCAATAGAATTGTTTTGTAAAGCAGTGATAGTTGGCTGGCTTCTGAACTGCAGCATGTTGCTCCAGGCTCTACAGTGTATTGCTAACAAGGAAGGAACAAGGCCATTGAAAAGCAAACATGTGTTGGTGGGGAATATTCCTGAAGGAATCAAATATGTCATCTACTACTCACGAAGGATTGTTGTAGCTTTCTGACTACACGCACCATTGTCAGATAACTTGGCAAAAAGTGTGTATTGATAAAACCGGATTTGTCTTGTGGTTTAGCTAATACCAGGCGGAGGAGAGGTCCCTAGATTACTCTTCCTAAAGAGACCATTAAAGGAGCATCTGTTAACTGGAAGAATTATGTGCACTGAATGGTAAAATATAATAAAATCTACACCATTTGGACCAAATAAAAAAAATAAAATGCTTCTGGAGAGAGTAAGCTTGCTTGTCACTCTATCAAAATTTGCATCAATGAGAGCCATACAAAACACAGCAGAAGCACTTAGTAGTATTTACATTATTTGGGCAATGCAGTTGCCTTTTCTTTAGGAGAACAGTAGGTGGAGGAAAACAAACAACAAAACACCCACCAACCTCAACACAAACCTTGGGAAAAATGTGCTCCATTAGCAGTGTGTTGTCAGAAGGAGTGTATTCAACAGCCTCTGCCATGCTCCAGCAAATCCCGAGGTAGATGAGTGCAGTACAGGGGGTACATGTTGGGAACTGGCACGGCTTTGAGTCTGCGTGTGGCAGAGTAACAGGCAGCCCCGCTCAGCCTTTTAAACAGGCACCTTTATTCCTGTTGTCCTGCTGTTCAGCAAAATGAAGGGAAGATGAGATGGAGGAAGGAATCCCTTCAGTGTGTGTTACTATACCATTATAACAAGAATTTACATAGGCTGTTAATATTTCATGTTCCCTTTTATGTGATAGACTTTACTGCATTTACTGTTCAAGCAGGAATATGTTTTAAGCTTCTGTTTCCCTCCTGCTCTCTCCACAACTTTTAGTCCGTTCTGTTCCCATCCTGTCCTGTGGTTAGTATATGCTTCATCACTAAAGGAAAACAACCAACCAACACCACAAAACAACACAACCTACTTTTGGGGATGTTTTTTGATGCCCATGTCTAGGAGGACTGCAACCCTTCCTTTTATTCTGTGGTCACACAGGGCTCCTTTATTTGTTGTGTCAGAGAAGCCAAAGTTAGAGGTCTGGAGTCTTTGTTCTCTTCTGGTTTAGTCCTGCCTTTTCTGGAGCCAATGATTCCAGAGAAGGGAGAGAGTTCAGGATCATGGCAGCATGATTTTGATAGCGAAGTCTCTTCAAAACCTGTTGAACAGTAATTTTAAGACAAAGTCTAACACCAACTAATGCAGTTGTGCTGGAGTCTGATCAGTAGAGCATTTGTCTCAATCACTTATTTGAAGATGTGTGTTAGCTCAGCTCTGCGGGCTCTTCGCCCAAACACAAGCATTGACAATGTCTGTAGGAAGAGGGAGTTGGGAGGTGAGGGAAGGGGAAGAGACAGGAGAGAGTGATTCGGCTCCTGTTCCTATGGTAATAGCTAATCCTCCTGGTATCTAAACAATGTGATTGCTCCCATACCAGTAATTTAAAACCTGATGAGCCATCGATGAAACTGCTTTGCAAGTAACACACAAATCAGAAGTTAAAGCCAATGATTCTAATGTGAATTCTTTTCCTACTAAAAGTTTCTTGTATTTTGGGGACAAGATACTTCTGTTCCACTGCTGCATTACTCTGCTACTGCCACCATAGTTGCATAGAAAGAACCTACTGCTTTCTGTTCGTTCCCCATTTTACATAAAATTGGAAGCAAAGATATATTTCATTTTCCTCCAAACTAAGTGTAACATTAAAACTTCAAAGAGAGAGGTTGTCTAAGCTGACTTAAAGGGAATCCATCTGGGTGCATCTAAAGCCGTAAAAGTTACCGTATTGTACCAGAGAAAATAATTCCCTTGTACCTTGATAAGGGCAGATTTCGGGAGCTCATCTATACAGTTTTACCAAGTAGTTCCAGAGGATGTAATGGATAGAAATTTGCAGAGACTACCTCAGTGATGGCCCAGGTGAGGGAGACTTGGCCTTCAAGCTACTATAGTAGTATTGGCTGGAAACTTCAAGGAGATCTACTTGCATCTTGTCAGTGGAATGAACACTTGAAAACCACCAGAAAGAATTTGAATTATGAAACCTAGCTGTTATAAGAATATTAACTACAACAATCCTGCCTGCCTTTCAGAATCACTGTGTGAATGTCTGGAAATCACTGGGAGATAGTCTGAAAGTTGAAAGACTTGGTCTCAAATCTGCTTTTGTCCTCCTGAGCTGATCCTTTCCTCTAGGGCTGTTTTCAGCCCGGCAAGAGCAAATTCTTTGGGAGGCCCCTAGTATTGTTTTTTTTTTTTTTTAAGGATATTTTTAATGTCTGGCTCATTGTGCCTGCTCCTGTTTCTTCTCTGTCTTGCTGCACGCTCAGTTCTTGTCTGTATGTGAGGCGGTAGGCGTGCCTGCTCCAGCCTGTGCCCTGCTGTGCAGACCGTAGAGGTGCTTCTAGGATTGGGGTAGGAAAAGCTGCAGTTTTGGAAGGAAGAAGTAAAGGAGGAGATCTTGTCCTCCTTGCTTAGCTGATTGTCACATGATTCCTGTCCACTCTGTTTTTGCAGTAGGGTGGGGGTCAGGCTGTGTAAGCAAAGCCGGTGAGCTCCTTGAATGTTTCTTCCAGCCCTGTGTATCAATGAAATTTTACTTCCTTGGCCCAAAGTTGCTGATGTTGTCATTAATAGCATATTCCTAAATTGAGTTTTGATTGTTAATCTAATAATACATTGACCATATCAGGCCTTTCAAGTTAAAACCTTGGAAAAAGAAACTCCTAGGAAGCTATAGAAAATGGAGATGCCAAAGGTTTTTCTCTGCTGCTGGGGTTGCTTTCATCTTATACTCATCCACTGAGGTGAAGCTCCAGGCCAGGGGTGTCCAACTCATTTTACCGGGGGCCACATCAGCCTCGTGGTTGCCTTCAAAGGGCTAGTTACAATTATACAGTCCTCAGGTGATATTCGGCCCTTTGGAGGCAACCATGAGACTGATGTGGCCCCCAGTGAAAATGAGTTTGACGTTCCTGCTCTAGTCTTATACTGTGTTTTTCTTTGTAGCAGTTTGAATTGGAAACTCAGCATTTTTTTTTTAAAAGAGAAATTTTGATACTCAAGTTTCAATTGAAATTTTGTATGAAAAGACAAGAAGAAAAGCTCTTTCACAAGAAATAACTGCATTTTCTCTCAGGTGCCAAAGAAGTGGGTTCAGAAACGTACCATGAAATTGAAATTTCTCAAAGTGCCTCTTAAATCTTTGCTGCAATTACTGTAATTCGCAATAATAGATCCAGTACTATTTTTAAAAGCTTTTGAAGGTTGCGAGTAGCATCTATAAATTGTGGGCTGTGGGCAACCTATGAAACCATAGGTTTCTAGAGCTTTTATTTAAATGAGAGAAAGAGAAAGATATAATAAAAGTAGTTATGAAAAAACCATGAAAGTTTGTGCTGAACACTAACAAAAAAGGCAGGAAATCCCTGAGCCTTTGTAGAAGTTGTCTTCAGGTCGTACAACATTTTGCGAGTCTGGAATGAGCCTCTTTTAATCCAATAGTTCTTTATATAGAGACTGGCTAAAATGGCAGTTTACTGGGGGAGAAATGGTAAGAGCTCAGGGAATATGAGGACAGATCTACAACTGCCAGAGACACCTGTTTATGTTTCTCTATATTGGTACAGACACAAGTATTCAAAATTTTAATGGTTTGTGCAGACCTCGGTGTTCTGAGGCATGTTTGAAAATCAGCCACAGGCTGTAGTAGTACAACTTGGTCTCCAGCAACTCTGCCTGGGAAGAAAGTGGTTAAAAACAATATCATGTACTTATGTGTGAGTCTTCTGGTGCCTGCAGATGTTGGAGTCCCTTACCCCCTATTGAAAAAGTCTTTAATCCGTTTAACAAATAGTCAGTGCATTCCTATAATAGTGGTGAGAAACAAATATGTGTTATATTACATATTTGTTTCATACTGGAAAACAGACAGGACAGGTTGAAGTGTTATGCAAAAGACAATGCACAAAATAGAAAAACAAGGAATACAATGTGAAGCCCCACATAACAGCATGCATTTTGTTTGCATTTGGAAATTCCAAATAAAAAGCTAAGGAACAGTATTTGGCATAGAGTACTGTGGTACTGTCTGCAATTTTACTTGGAAAAGTACTGTGTCATGTGACAACTCATTAGTGGATAATAGTAGGATGTGCGAGTCCGTGTCTGGCCTGCCAAGATGTATTTGAAGTACCTGTGCAGCCTTCGGCAAGGAGAACCTACAGAGCAAAAAAATGAAGAAATCCTGTCATGACAGCAGGCTTCTGAAAACGGTTATCTCTCCATCCACCTCAGCTGATGCATTGTGTTAGGGTTTGTCTTGTCAAGTTGTTACAGTCATATAGCAAGGTATGAAAGGATGTGACACAACTCAGTTGTTAATGAAGCAGCACCTCATTGAGTGCTACAACATTATCATGTGTCTTTTCTGACATGGCATGAAAGAAGGGAGCTTTATTTGACAAGGAAAAAGTGCCAATGAGAAATGAAAAAGAAGGAAACTGTTGACTAAAATGCATATTCCTCAGTGTTGCTGGTTTCGCTGTACCCATGTATTGCAGATAATTAGGTCACTCATTTAAAATAGACCCCCCACCTACTCAGATGTTTTGGTAGGTGGGTGATTGCTCCCAGGCTTCTAGCTGAATGAATTTCTCATCAGCCACTTGGCATCCCAGGCAGTGATGTAGATCTTCTGACAAGAAAATCAATTGCATTGCTAAGTTTCACAATTTGATTACTTTATAAAAAGTCTCTAGAGCGGCTCTCTGTGTGATTATATAGACTTACTGCTGAACTGAAAGCTTAGTCCCACATGCTTCACAGTTCCAAACAATTTGTAGTAATTACTTTGATTAGACATGTACTGAAATGCTACTTCAATAATGAACAGGTGATGTGCAAATTATAGAGGAAAATATGCACAAAAGGCTTAAAAATAAACAAAATAAGGTTACATTCAACTCTGAAATGATTGGATGAAGCTTTCTGAAGCTTATGTTCACTGTTCCTGAGGTCAAATCCCTTGTCAGCGTGGATGTCTTTGCAATGAGTTTACTTTTGCAGAAGAGATCTCCTTCCATTTCTCTCTTGTTTCTGATATATTTTGAGTGATCGAGTATTCAAAATAATGTACGTGCATAAAAAACGGTGAATAGGGTTGTTGTTAGTGATGACCCCATTACAGCAGAAAACCTGTAGGCATATTTAAGCTTGTTTAGAAGAAAATACTGACTGCATCTCAGGCAAGTCATCCTGCCATCTGGATCTATTAGGCTGCTTAATATTGTGCTCAGTGTAAAAAGTATGGTTAAAATAATAGGGAGTATCCAACTACTTCGGAGTTTTGTGTCAGTAGGAACATCTTTGCTGGGTTATAAATCAGACTCAATGTACGGACATCAATTGTTACCCAGAGCAAGAGTGTATTTTTGCAGAATGTGAGTACAGGACACATGAGTATAGCAGGAGGGAGGCATTCAGAGTCTGTGTGCCTCAGGAAATGTTCCAGCCCTCTGAAATCTTCAAGAAGAGTCTAACTTACAGCAATATCGATAGTGTGGGTTTCTGTGAGCATGGTACTATCACTAGCCCTTGTGAACCATGTTGCCGTATAAGGTTTTCAAGGTTCCTGGGCTAGATCTGCAGAAGAGTTAAGAGGGCCAGAAGGCACAAGACCGAGATTTTCAGTACATGTTTTTTTCAGTGTCTGTCCTTGAGTTCACAGTTTTCAGCCCTTAGGTGATGGCTCAGGATGGGGTCCACACTAACTCTGGATCAGTTTACACTTGCTTTCGAGAATGAAGGCAAGATGATTCTTTTATAACATAACCTCAGGAGCAGGAGGAATTGGTCATAATCCACTTTTCATTTAACAGCTCAATGTTTCACAGCCCCTGCATTAGAGTGCTTCCATTTTATGTTAAGCAGGTTTTGCATGAACTCCGGCAACTGTAACTGAAAGAGTAACTAGACACCTGGGCTGTGCCCTCAGCTCCCCTCGGCAACCACAAGATTCCTTGCTATTCTTTCTATTTTTATTGAGTGACTTGATGAAAAATTGAATAGTACCCACAAGAAGGGCATCTGGTATTCTTCCTCTCATCCAGGAGTAATTGATAACTTGAAATTAGATTGCTTTTGTGTGAGGTGAATCTTCCATAGCAAAGACAGGACCTGGGAGGACAACTGATCCCAGTATTAAGTTTTGTGTGGAGTCCTGTTCATTAGGGACTCTTTGGGAATCAAGTGTGTCATCTGAGCAACTTTGTGTTTATGGAGTAAGTGGGATAGGTAGAAGGTACAATATGAGCCTCTCAGCACTGGTAATAACGGGTGCTTTCTGCATGAACTCATGAACAGTTGATGCTGAAATGTATGCAGAAGTGGCATTTGAGTTGTGTATGGAAATATAAACGTTTTGACTTAGCTACTTGCTTCTTGTGTGCCTTTGTCTATTAGTTTTCCATGTGCAGGAGTGCTTATTGTAGAGCTAGTGGTTAATTCCTTTGCTCTTGCACAAAACTCAGAAATTGATCAGGGAAAATGTTTGGTTTTGCCTTTTTTCGTTCTTCTTGAAGTCCTTAAGTTGTGTGAAGACAAAACGTTCAATTTTGGGTGAATTTGGTATTTTTTTTTTATTTGGACTGAACAAGCAACAAAACATTACAGTGGTTTTCACGATCAATGTGCCACGAACTACACCACCAAAGTGAGAGAGAGGACTGGGTGCTGTGTGCTGGGATCCTTGGCTGCACTGCAGGGGGCTTGAGGTGGCAGTAACTTCTGGGAGATACAGATCAGCCAGGGAACTGCATGGGAATTGCTGTCTAAAGTCCTACAGCATCACGGACAGATTATAAAATAGTATAAAATTAAATGAACCAAAATATTTAGATATACTTCCAAAGTGTTGTTTGGAATAGTGTGGGGAATAATGAAATGAAATATTTGGGAATGTCTCTTTTGGTTTTGTGCATGCTGTTTTTTTAAGTAGAAGCCTGTGTTACTCAGGATCATGCAGAAGCAGTGAATTAAGCTCTTTTTCATCAAACAACTACTTGGAACATTTTCCCTTCAGTGAAACTTTGTAGAAAGAAAATGAAGTTCCAGTTTGAAGTCTGGTGCATCTTGTTTTCTGTTATTCTAAAATTTGTGTTCGGTTGATGCATCGAGTATCCTTTTTGTACTACTTATGATGAGAAAATGGGGGGGAAAAGCAAAAAAAGTGACATTTTGAGAAGAAAGCAAACATGTTCCAGTGAAGTGGCAAACACATTCATTATGAACAGATTTCCCATCCTAGAAAGCCATTTCTGTGATTTTTTTTTTTTTATTTGTAATGTTTGTAAATGTATATAATAATGTTTTCTTTTTTCATATGATGGCATTTCTTTTTATCATCAGTGTATTTTAATGCCATACTCAGAAGCTCAGTTGCCATCAATTCTAGTTATCAGGTGGTTACAGTCAAAAGATGGGGATGTTCTCCTCTCTGTGATTCGTGTTCTTTTCAATACAAAATTAAAAATGATGTGTAACTACTGGTCATTTACTAGTTACTTCAAAAGCCTGATTAGAAAGGAGAAATTTTTCATGCTATGTGGCAGAAAAAGAGTTTCCAGCAGGTCCATTAGTCATTTCGCAATGTTGTTCAGCATGCATTATTTGCTAGCTGTAGGAGATAAGCCATTAGGAATAGACCATGCTTGGCTGGCGAAGCTAGCAAGGAGAATAGCACAAAATGAGTGGGTGTTTGCAGGATTGGGCAGCTGGGGCTTTTGGAAAAAGACAAAATCTGGATACTCTTTATGCGACAGGAGAGAATAAATTACAGGATCCAGTTTATTTACAGAGAAGTGAGAGAGAGGTTCGTCACAGAGATGCAAACGGTAGGGATGAATGGTAATTTCTTCTTGTCAGATATAAGGGGAAACATTGATCAGGTGAGTAGTTGAAGGATGGAATAAGGGCCCAAAGAAGTTTTGGAATATTCCTCTTGTAGATGCTTAAAGCTCAGCTGGACAAGACCTCCGTGCTCATTGGAGTTGTTGTGAGCAGGACAGTGGGCTGGAGACCTCCAAACTTCCCTTCTAGCCTCAGCTGTATTATTCTAGGGTTAGCTGATTGAAAAGATTGTTTGTGTAACAGGAATGAAGAGCACTTGCCTGCAAGAAAATCAGTTTATGTTACATAAATGCCAAAAGACAAATATATATCAATTAATAGTTTGAGTTTAGGTTATTTTTTCCATTTCTCTTAGAACCTCTGAATGTTCTGTTCTCTCAGATTAGATGTACAGATCTTACCTTGAAATAAAGAATCCACAAGCTGATTTTAAATAGCATCTGACTCTTGTATTGAAAAATGTCACCAGAAATGGCAGGGATTGGGGGAGGAGGATATTAGTTTTGAAGGCCATTTTGTTTTGGAAGTGGGTTTTAATGAATACTTTCTGTTCAATTCTATTTATTTGCCAGCAAAGACATGAAACTAATAATACCAAAAATCACAAACCTTGGAAGTAGGATGAGAATTCAGATTATGCAACGTGGGTTTGGTACTGAACTGAGGGTGGAACGGATTTTCAGAAACCAGTGGGGAGCATTAGTTCTTATTTTAGGTGACAACAATGCTGGATAATTAAGGTCCTATTTTCTGAGCACTGTAGGAGAGTGTGGATATTACAATGCCTGTACATTTTCTGTCTCCTTTGCTTGAAGGTTGCACTCAACCTTTATTTTATGTGTAAGAGAATGAGCCTAGTTTGAATTTATGACAAGTTCTTTCTTCATAATAGTCTGGCATGAGGCATAATTTTTGCCTTCTCTGCATAAAATTCTGTGTGTATAGCTTCTATTTTAATTTTTCTTTCCACTGCTTTGTAAGAAAGAGAGCAACCATTGTTCTTTGTATAGAGAGAAATTCAAACACCTTTCGTTTTTAAAGGTGACGTTGGTGGCAGTGCTAAGTGACTTGGAAGTGAATTACAGGGATGCAGACTGACTGTCATAGAACAGGTTTTTGAAGCATCTTGCAAAATTCTTTCATGACACTTTCCTGTGGCATGGAGTTTTAAAAATTTTTTTTTTTTTTTTTTTTAATTTTAGCTCCCACTTTGGGTGAGGCCAAACTTGCCCTTGGCAATTTTCTGTGAAGGAGGTGAAGTCATCTTTGCTATCTTCCTCCTGCACTGGTAAAGAATGTCCCTGTTGTTTGTTGTTAGATAAGGACAACTGTATGTTTTCACTGAGTGTCTTTGAGATGCATTTGCCTGCCTTAAGAAGCAGCTAAACTCTTCCTCAGTCTAGTGCTGGGGAGTGCTCTGTATGGATGTTCTTTAGCTGTGCCTGTTCTTTCTGTTGATAGACTGGGGGTTTTAAGCTGTATGGATATGATTTTACCAATAGCCCATTACCATTTGGCACACGGCTTTTGGCACTAATTTTTAGTGATCTAAAAAACTTAATTTTTATGTGGAAACATGAACAATATCATGATAGATCCAGGAAAGAGATCTATGAGATCTGGAACTGGTTCCTGTAACTGCACAGTATTTTATAAAAGCTGAGAAGAGAAATATAGAAAAAGGAGTTTGATCTGATTAAAAAAAAAAGGAGGAAGGGGAGAAAATCAAAACATCAAACCACAAAAACTGGCAAAAGTATGCATACAGAATGCTTGGATTTAATCAGGTTAGCATTTTCCAGAGACTTTTTTTCTGGTGATGCATTTCTAGACAGGTTAACTACTAAAATCTCAGTCACAGCTCTGTCTAGCATCTAATTTCTCAACGTTCGCTTTGGTGGCATGCTTCCACCAAAATCTTATAGGAGGAATGGGAATATCCAGACACCAAGGTGCTAACATGGAGGAGGAGAATCTAAAGGCAATTTTAAAATTTCTTCCTGTTCAGAGGCCTGTATACATTTCTTCCATTTCAACACAGTTCTAAAAGGCAAGGAAAGGGTTAATGAATTTGGCAGGTACAGTAGTGTATGTAATAGACTCGGCCTTGCACCATTATGTGCCAGTAAAGCATGTTGTACATCCACTAACAAGACTGCCATTCATTTTTTCGATAAATCCTGCGCAGGGGTATCAGGGTCTGTGAACTGACAATTGATTTACTGCCTGGAAAATTATTCTTTATTGATTTATATTACATGGAGGCAACCGCAAATCTACAGTGGCCTTAATCAGAGAAAATGCTAAAAGTTAGTGTCATTCTTACTTAGTCAGGCAATTACAAGTAGGAGAATTGGTTTAGTACCTCTAGGTGACATCTGCATATTATTCAATTATGAATCTCAGTAATCCATGAATTACAATACATAAAAGTATGTGAGATCTGGTTAATTAATTTTTTGTAATATGAACAGTGCCCTTTGTGCAAGAAGATGTTTTAAATGTCAATCTAGCATTTTATTTGAAATCTGGCAGCAGAAGCTAATTTTAATGAAGATTCTTAGGATCTTTACTCTGCCTGATATTTTTCTGATATGTTGTATGAATTGCACAGAATCAAGAATCAGAGGCTCTTTACATCACCTGCATATTACACATTTACAGGATTTGTATTTACGTATTTTAAAAATGAGTAGATATTCCATTCTTTTGGGTTCTGAGGTCAAAATGAGTGGTCTGTTACAGGACAGAGCAATCCATAGACACAGGGACTGTGCTCTGGGCTGGACATTCCTGAACTGTTCTGACAACGGACGGAATTCAAACACAGAAGCCCTGAGCTCTGTGAGGACCAAGCTGAATTTTGTAGCCTTGCCTTCAATTAACTCTCTAAGCTCTGTCAGCTGTAACTATATATACATGGTACCTTCAAACCTCTGAGTTCTGTGAGCTGGACAGTTGGAATGGGCTGGACACACACATACACAGTGTGGTACCAAAAGGATTTGCAGAAGATGGGGCCAGTACCAAGGAACTGGAAACTAACAGCTGGATGGAAAAACCTCTTCATGGTGTGGTTAAGATCTCTGGACTTTGCAAAGCTTTGGGAACACCTCTGGGACGATGTGTTCCCAAATTAGCCATTTGGAAATTTAGACCTAATAGTTTTTCTCAGAAAAATATGTGAAAATAAATGTACCTCACCCTATCTGTTAGTAAAATAGAGATCTTTCTCTGTTTTTGGGACACGGGTTATTCACAGGCTATTTTGCTTCTTAGGGAAGAAAGTCACAACAGAGTGTGGTGTATTATATAAGACTTCAGCTTTTTGAATTATTTCTCCTGTATGAGCAGCATGGAACTTCCTCTCTGTTAATGAATTTAATCTCTTCTGTAGTAGATTAAGGCTATTTTCCTGCTTTGCAGGCAGTGGTATGTGGTATGGCCCAAGGCTTTCTGTGGACCTAGACCCATAAGCATAACATTTTAACTGAAAGTTGTTTAGAAAAAAAAATACAGTAGTATAAGAAAGTGAACTGTCTGATTCTGTGGTTCATCATACTGAGACATTTTTTCCAGGCAGAGTGGAAGTGCAGGTCCTTATGGGCCTGACTCCATTGCGTGTTTAAGACTCTTACAGGTTCTTATGTTTTGTCAAAGACTGACATAATTGGCAGTCTTGAGAATATTCCGTGGCCTGGGTATTTAATACTGCTGGTCACTGATAAGTCTCTAACCCAGAAAGCAGAAATGATGGAATTCCAGCCAGGTCTGTGCTGCATGAGGTTTTTTGAGTAACCAGACAGGAGATGCACAAAGAACTGGAGGGCCCAGGTCTCCTGCACAGCCCGTGCTTGAGTGGCGTGTGCTGCAGCTTCAGCTGCCAGAAACTGGGCTGCCGCTGCTCCTGTGCTGTGTTGGGCAGTTCCAGCTACTGGCTAATTCTCAAAATCTCAATGTCTAGGCCTTCTTTTACAACAGTATTTTTTTTTTTTAATTATTCTGTTACTTAATTCAGAAAAATATACTGGATCTTTAAAAACAGAAATTTGGGGAGTAGCCATTGTTGTTGTAGACAAGCAGTTTGAAAATGCTACTGAAATGCCTTTTCTTCTATGAAAACTAGTAAATCAATTACAAAAGCAATTTCCTAACCCAGTGTGATTTTATTGTGTTTGACCAGGGCATTTGATAAGCACTAGTTCTTGCTGAGAGCAAAGAAGAAATTTTATTTCAAGCTTTACTTTCATGTGTTTGGAAAAGAGAGGTACCAGAAGGGCAGTTAGACGTGTGGTCTGCTGGTTGTGTGCAGGGATGGGTGGCACTCTGCCCCACGCCCTTGGTTCACAACCTCTTAGTAGGTGATGGAAATAGAGCCACAGAAAGAGCTTTCCAAAGGTATTTGGACATCAGACTTCAGGAATTTCTTGAAAAATGTTATTTGAAGTTTTTGCCTGGTTTTATGTGTTCATTATATCTTTTTCCTTTTTTTTAAATCTTTTTTTGTGAAATTCTGGGAACTCCTATGTATTCTACCAGAGTTCAGTGTTGGAAAAATACTTTTAGCTGAAAAAGGATATACTCTAAGTCATGTTCCTCCCACCCCCACTATCATCTTTTTGCATGGAAGTGTTAAAAACAACAGAGACTGCTGAATAGCCATTTATAGTTGTATGCTATTGAAAGATATGCAGGTGATTTCCAAGTCAGGCAAGGACAGAAATAGCACATATATGCTCTGATTTATGGCAGGGGTATAATAGGAGTGCTGTAAGGAAATGTAAGAAAGCTGGTTTTTTTTCTGGAGGTGTGCACTGAGAAGTCACTGCGGTATTGGATACTTATCTCTGCTGGACTTAAGGGTGACAATTTAGGTACCCGTGATCCAGCTTTTGTTGATGGTACCAGAACCTGAAAGGTCAGCAGTGCTGCTGTGTCCTGCTCCCTTATCACACAGATATAAAAGCACTGAACCCCTCCATCCTCTCTTAGCTGCCCTTGTCCTTACCTGCCCGGCCTGCTCAGCCCAGGCTGGTGTCCCTGCCCTACTGCCAGTTCTTTAAGGAAAAAGCGAACAGGTATGTGTCTCACTATGAATATCATGGGTGTCCCTGTGCCATTTATTCTGGTGGTGATTTCCCGGGGGAGCGACAGGCTGTTACCCTTCTGCGTCTGTCCCTGTCTTGAGGCAGCTCTGGCTGAACAGGTCCAGATGTTGTTCATTCTTAGAGAGTTTTAAAAAAATAAAATCATAAAACCATGAGGAAAATCCAATTATATGACGTATGGCATATTCTAAAAATATCATTGACTTCTACTTTTAATATGTTTATTGACTTGTAAAAAAGGAGAAGAATATGCTGAGAGTTCAAAATTATTAATTCCTGTGTGACCAGCGGGACGTCTCTAGGTCCAAATTTCGAGACATTCAGAAAACCCTGGTTAACATTTAACCCTGGGTGGCGGCTAAACAGTAAACAGCTGCTCTCTTGCCTTTCCTTCCCCAGGGGAAGAAAGGGAAAAGGAGGGAAGACTTGTAGATTGAAATGGAACAGATTTAATAATAATAATAATAATAAAAGAAGAATAAATAATAATATGAATATAATAAAATATACAAAGCAATATTTAGCTGCTGGAATGCATGCTCCCAGCAATGAATACTAGCGAATGGACACTGTGGGCACAGCTAGTCCAGCAAAATGCAGAGATCACAGAGGGCGAAGGGGCCGCGAGAATCGCATGACGGGAGCAGGAGCAGGACTTGTCATGGACGGTGGCAATCAAAGAAGAATGGGCTGTTCCCAGGAACTTCCCTTTTATATATGGAGCATGTGGTGTTCATGGTATGGAATGCTTCACTGATCAGCCTGGATGTCAATGTATGTGCTGTCCTGTTGTTGCCTCCCAGCCGCTGTCTTGCACCTGCAGCTGGGCAGTTGACGAGTCCTTCATCTGCTTGGCAACTGCCAAGGTAGCAGTGAGTTCTTATACTGTTTTCGTGCCAAATCCCACATGCTGGAAAGCTATTGGAAGAAAACATTAGCTCTGTCCCAGGGTGCTGTCATCATTCTCAAACTAAATCCAAAACAAAAGACCGTGCTCGCTACTAAGGAAAGATTGTAACCACATGGAAACTACCTCAATGTCAACCAATCCAGCACACCACTAGATTACCTGGTTTGTTTGAAACCAAAAGAGGTTTAAAACCAGCCATTTTGTCTTGACTAGAGCTCTGAGTGTGTTTGTTTGCATGTGTGTGGGGTGTGTGTGGTGTTTCTGTTTCTTTTGTTTATGGTGGTGGTTGTTGTTTGTTTATTTTTTTTAAGGGTGATAATTGCATTTCTCTGCCTTTTGGGGAAGATTTTTATGATTAAGTTGTTTAATATAATAGGGTGATAATGAATCTGTATAAAAACTTTAGGTAGGAAAACACTTTCCTCTCTCCATACTTTTCATTTGGACTTTACTGTAGGAGTTTTGGCAAATAATTCTTAGGAAAATCCTCTCAGCCACTTCTTCCTATTAAGCTAATCACTAATGCACTGGACTGTGGATTCAATAAAGGAATAAATATTAGAGATTTTTCTTGACACTGAAAAGCAGGCAAGTAGCAGCTTTGTCTCCTGCTACCTGGGTCAGAATTGCATCTCCCAATAACAGTGGGAACTATTGCCTGCTCAATACAGGAACTAAATGTTCACAGTGCTTGCTATTAAAATTTTCACTGACTGGTGATGCAGGTAGTTACTACTATACCCTATTATTTCAAGCTTGTTGGGGAGATCAGGATTTTGGGGTGTAGTTGCTGTTCTGCTAGCACAGTGCGATGGGACAGGGCGGCATGTCATCCCCGCAGCATGTAAGAGTCTGTGCTGTGGACTTCAGCTTACTGAAACTCATGTTCTTAAGGAGCTAGTTCATACACTTAAACTATGCTAGGTCCCATTGGTAGAGCACTCTCTAGTAGCTAGATTTATTATTTAAATTCAAAGCAAGCAAGTAAAGTTATTGCTATAGATTGCAGGTGGTTTGGGTGGGTGTTTTTTTTTTTTTGCTTCAGCTCCAGGGCTTTTTCTTATTGCCCTTTTCTAGGTACAGTTTATAAATTCATAGAGTAATACATGTTAGTTGTCCTTTCATTTTGAATAAAAATACCATCCTCTACATTTACGATCTTAGCTCTTCAGTGAATCTGATCGCCACTAGTAACGATCCCTGAGGCTGCTGAGCAGCCCCTGCAAGGAGCCCTCGCGCCCGGAGCCTTCTCCATCTGCGCTGCAGCTCCACAGATAATGGGAATTCGGCGACCTTGAGTGTACTGGTCATAGATCTCAGTGCCCCATAAATTAATACACAATTACACAATAACAAGACATGGCCTTTTTCATGAGTCATCACTTCACTGCAACTCATTTCTTTTTCAGCAGCAGTACTGTTCAGGGCATTAATAGAAGACTAATTTATGACGATTAGTATTAAAATATTACCAAATATTTTATTCTAGCAGTTGTATTACTATTCTGAAAAGCTTTTGGTAGAGCATTGTATGAATGTATGATGCAATCACATGTAGATCATGGCATGATTAGTTTCTCAGAATCAGTAATGCTTTGCTCAGTCATCTGGGCTGCTTTAGAGATGCATTTCTATTAAAAATAATTTTTAATAATCCCTTATTTATTATTCTACATAACAGCACTTTGATCTCATTAACATGGATCATGTTCTCTAAAGTCAGCTAGAATCTATAGTGTAGCAGCAAAAAGCTCTTTTTTATATCAATTAAAATATTTTTTCTTTTTGACCTGCCATATAATTAAGATCCTGTTTATTAAAGTCAGTAGCATATTAGAACACTAATTGCATTACAAACAGACTTTCTTATTTCTGAACTGTTTGATTTAATTGACTTGTTTAAACTAATTTTCACGTCTCTGTACAATTAACTCATTAATTGAATTTATTTACACATGCAAATACTAATACATCACCCCATTGTACTCAGAATTACTAAAAGAAAATCATTAATGTCCTAATTGAATGAGTTCTTTGGTATGCATATGCAATCAGATAACACTACAAGTTGACTTAGGGGTACCACCCACTTTAAAATATGCCTTTATGCAATGAACTGCAATTTAAAGAGGGCAATATGCAGTATGGCAGCTGTGTACAAATATTATCCCAATGTACAATGAAAGATTAAACTTGAGCAAGGGAAAAATCTGTTAATTTTACAATTTTAGCAAGGAGATACCTGATTATATCTGAATGGTTTTCTTATTACTATAGAGACTGGATAGTAATAATGCCTCATAGAAAGAGGAATGTGAAAAATATTAGAGGAGAAAAATTAGCATAATGTGACATATGAAGGAAGTTTCTTATAAGGGTTGATCCAAAGCCCAGTATTGTCAATAGTTTCTTTCCACTGACTTTAGGAGATTTTAATATCTGATGGAGACTCAAGTCATTTCTCTTTCTATCTTGAGCAAAAGGTCTTCACTGTAATAAAAATTATTTAATTCCCAGTGAAGAAGATGGAATGAATACATAACTTCAGCATGTGCTGTGCTGCAAGAACAGCAGAGGGGTGTGTGCTCTGGGGCAATGGCAGCTGGTTATAAACAGGGAAGGGAAAAGAGGAAAAGCACTCTTGCTTTACAATGCCAGGTTTTGATTTTGCAGATTTTCCAACTTGTGCCGAGGAGTTCCTGCTCTTGTCGTTTGTGTATTTGGTAGAAGGAAAGCGGTGGACAGAGAAGATGAATTCCATAAAATACGGGTGTCTGCTAAGAAAACTAATGATGTAGAATGTCTGTGTTGTATTAACTAGAAGCATGTTATACTGTATAAAACAGTTGCTAGAAGGAAACTGTTGTAGTGCTGAGTTTCAGGCTCCTTTAAAAAGCTCAAAATAAAAGTCACAGAATAGTTTGGGTTGGAAGGGACCTTCAAAGCTCATCCAGTGCCACCCCTGCTATGAGCAGGGACATCCTCACCCAGATCAGGTTGCTCTATTGTATCTGAATTGATCTTTGCTTGGCATACTGTGGGTCTGATGCCTTTTTTAGGAGCATGTTGTGAGTTAGCTTCTTGAAGACCTAATGGTAGAATTCAGAAAAGGCTTATTGAAGGTGGCAGGTATTAAGTAGCCTTGAAATACTTCTATATACTGACTGGCTCTGAAATCGTGTCTTTTTCAAATATTGCAACATGCTGTGTTCACAAGCTGGTTTGTAGTAGCCGGTTGTCCCACTGCTTTTGAGTGTTTTAATCTAGAGTTACATTATTTTTTTGAGTATTCTTAAAAAGCTCAAAGTATGAATTAACTCAATTGAAAAGGCTGTGCCCAGTGTTGCTGAATAGATAGACAGAACTTTAAATGTAATGTGACAAGTATAGCTTTAAGTGTCAGGATAAGTTCTCCTATAGCATTTTGTTCCTAGCTGGAGGGAAGTAGTAGCACGCAATAGCACGCAATACGTTGGTTTGCGATGTAGGGCATGAGCTGACTGTCAATGGAGAGGAATCACTGGGTCAATGTCCGATGTCCTCGGGCCCATGATGGGTGTGTTGGAGCTGGTGGGGATGCCATGTTACATCCCCCTCCCCGGGGATCCCAAACCTGTGTGTTCACAGCGTGTTAAACAGGGAGTCATGGGTGATATCGCTGTGGCTTCCATTTGAATATCAGAATAAGATGTGGAGCTTTTCTGTCCATTGTATCCTTGGTGGTCTAAGAGCAAAACCAAGGCCCAGTTTTCAGATAGAGTATTTTTCATTACATGAATAATTTGAGAGCATGAAGGAAGAAGACTGGGTAAAGAAATATTGACTATCACGATCTGGAGTTACTTGGGTCGTGCCAGCGCTGGCAGAGGTGACCTGGCCCTGCTCGGCGCTGTGAAAGAAAAACGTCTGAGTACAGGAAACATCTGTCGGAAATGCTGTAAATTGAGAATAAATGAATTCATGAAGTTGGTGAGGAAAATGCTACAACCTACCTCATTTGAATGGCCAAGGTTTAATTCTGAGTTGGTTTCATTTTCTGTATTTGCTTGATGCAAGGGCTGCAAGTTGATGTATTGAAAAGTAAATATCTATACATGGGTAATGACCTAGAGTTAAGAGTGGGTATAGTAGGAGAAAGAGTAGGTGGTTGGGTTTCTTTTTCGCCTCTTTATGAACTTAAAAATCCAAATATGAATCATGCTGGGGGTGCCACAGGACTTTCTGATCAAGTCAATGGGATAACACAGTTTCCAAGATAAGCCCAAGCATCGTGTTCAGAATTTTAAAAGTTAAATTGAATTAAATTAAGACAAACATCTTGGAGGAGGTGCTGGTACAGGCTGGGTGCTCAACAGAAAAACTCAAACATATCTCAGCAAACCTGACCACAGGAGGTAATAAAATGACATTCTCCATTAAGAACTCCTTAAAATCAAAATCATGGCCTCCCGAAAAATAAATGTCTTTCTGATGATAATGCTATTCTCCTGTCAATGATCCCAGTTCATACACTGACTGGTGTAGTTGTCACTGGTTTTGTGAGATTCTGTGAATACACATCAGCCCTTTAAGGTATGTGTTTGAAGAGGCCACATCAGGAAAATTGTGGTTTGGTCTGTGTTTTGTCATGGGGTTCAACAGGATCACTTTTGTTCATCTGTAGGGTTTACGAAGCTCAACTAAGTGCTCTTCAATTGCTTTCTGGGGTTATTTTGTTGCTGGTTTTTTTTTTGTTTTTTTTTTTTTTTTTTGGGGGGGTGTTTGTGTTTGGTTTGGTTTTTTGTTTTGGTTTTCATTTTGTGGTGTGGTTTGTTTTTAGATGTTTTGTTGTTTGTTTTAGTCTGAATTGTTCTGTGAAATGGCTGAGCTGAGCAGCTGAGAGAGCTGCATCCCCTTGAGTAAAACCCTGTGTAAAATCACTGCTCAGGATGCAGTTTCCATACATGATTTCATGGTTGTAGTGGTTTGCACATAGTAGAATTCTTAAACTGCATCTCTGCTTCAAAATTTTATGTTTATCTGCAATGACAAAAATACTGTTTATCTATATAAGGTCCATTTCTTAAAAGAGTATCTTAAATTATTTTTTATTGATAAACTGAGGAGGGTGATGACAGAGTGGCTTTGGTGGACACCTGTTGTCCACCCTGGACAAGCCACCACAGTGCTCTGGGTGGAGCCTGAGATCCTGTGATGTTCAAACAATCCATTTGGCTTTTTATTGGTTTTTACTAAGTCTATGTGGAGACGAATGGAAAAAATAGTCCAGTAAAATCTTCTTAAAATTACCTAGGACACAGTGTGAAGATCACGTCTTCAAAGACCATCCATGCAAGTGGTTTCAGTTAATTCAGAGATTCTCACTGTTAAATATTTCAGAAACTAAGTTATAAGTGATGTAGGAAGAACAGGTAGGGTTCAAGCTGGAACACAAGAGGTTCCACTTAAATGTGAGAAGAAACTTCTTCTCAGTGAGGGTGACAGAACACTGGAACAGGCTGCCCAGGGGGGTTGTGGATTCTCCTTCTCTGGAGACATTCAAAACCCGCCTGGACGCCTTCCTGTGTAACCTCACCTAGGTGTTCCTGCTCTGGCAGGGGGATTGGACTAGATGACCTTTCGAGGTCCCTTCCAATCCCTAACAATCTGTGGTTCTGTGATTCTGTGAACATAGTGAAATCTTTTCTCTCCCTGTTTGCTTTCCTTTGCTCAGGAGTCCAAAGTCTCATGCATTGGTGCCCAGCCTAACTTATCTTTGTGCTGGTAAGACCTTCAGACACAGGACATCAGCCTTTGGTATATGTTCATGGAATTTGGTTTATTTTCCAGTATGGCATACATAAAAGAATAAACTTCAGTTTTACTGTGGGATGTGGGACATGCTTTTGTTCTATTTTGTCTGTGTCTGTATGCCCCTTCCATTGAATGCACAGAGTTTAAAAAGGTTCTAGCTGTCAAGATACATACTGAAACTTGGCTGCCTCTGTTAATTTGAGCTGGTAATGCCATGTGGACCAAGCTGTTAATACCACCATACCATCTAGCTCAAGCATTGTATTGCAGTGTGATTGCTTTGTGATAACTAATAGTCCTTGAGATTAATTTTAATATAGATAGGCTAATGCCGTTAGTAGAAAAGAGTGCACTGTGTTTGCTGATTACTATGGTGATTATCAGATTGCACCATGAGTGTATTTAATCTGCTGGGTATTTATTTCAGAATGCCGTCTCCAAGAGTGGAACTTAGTCTTTTGGATAAGGAAGGTTATTCTAAAACTCGTATTGCCAAGTATGTGAACTGTGAGCCTCAAAGCACAGATCTTGGCAGCAGTTTGGCCTGCACGTGGAAATGCCTGTTGAATATTCAGTAGAATGTAGACCTGTTTCTACTAATTTCCAAACTCTGTTCACTTAGGAGGTTGAATTTTAGGGATGCTGCAGCAGGGAGTTCAGGGACGGACACAGCAAATTTGTGTATGGATGTGTAGGAGATACCTACTTTCCTGTAGGGATACCTCATGCACGTGTATGCTCAGCTCACAGAAAGTGGAATACTACATAGATGCATTTGACAGTCTCTACCAAATGTAGGTGGGAAAGGCAGTTCAGTGTGGTTGTGTATATTCTCAAGATTAATTCTAAATATCCTAGATGTACCTTGGCATAGGCAGCCCTGTAGCAGTGTCAGGCAAACCCATGCTGATATGGGAACTTGAATCCCTTCCAAAGAGCTTGCCTTGTTTTAATTCTGCCACTGTAAATATAGAGTTCTCGTTTTCTGTTTAAGTACTCAGTCTAACTGTGTATAATACTAAGGCCTTGGTTCCAGTAATATCTTGTGGCAATAGGGTTTACAAGCCTATTATTTGTTGCATGGATGAGATTAGAGATACAGTTTTGTTGATGGTTAATTTTATCTTTCTTATTTAAGGGGGGGAATAAACCTCAACCCAGCCCTGAGTGTGTGCTTCCACCCCCAGATACCAGACCTATCAATACTGCAGGGGAGCCTTTTCTAGCTTCATAATTCAACTTACAGAGAGAAAAATACAAAATAAGAGCAAATGTTTTAATTATAAGGAACAGTTTTCTTAGGTAAGACAATTGCTATGTTTGCAAAATGAATTTAATATGCTATGCAGTCTAGCAGAGTTTTTAATGAAGGCCAAGTCTGAAAACACTGCATGAAGCAGTTATGGTTATATTTGCATATTTACTCAGGATAATTGATAGAATTGTTTAATTAAATATTGTAAAATGCAATAGTCTAATATACTCTGTGCAAGAAAAGTGAAACCATGAGATTCAGTAATTTATCTGATTGAACCTTTGGTATATTTAAGCAGTAATTCTTAATAGGCTGTGCATTTCTGGGTAATTTTAACTCAGCTTGAGTATTAATGGGAAACTTCATGATACAGAAATCTGAAAAGGTTTTTACTAGATATAAACTTAAACCAAAACCCCTGGTTCAACATGAGCTTAATCTTAGCTCTAAATACAAACTCAGATTGGGCTTCTCCCTATCTAGAATCAGCATAAAATGTATCATATGCATCAGCATTGTATATTCACAAATGTTAATGTGTACTATATATTATATGTATATCAATATCCTAGTAATGAAAAAGTGCTAGCTAGAAAACAACAATTACAATCATGTATTTCAGATCTAACTATATTTCCAGAGAGGAAAGAAAATAATACGTGCTTTGGAACATCCTTTGCAATCGCTTAGTGTCCCTGAAATAACTCTAAAAATCACTTTAGGAAAAGTGATTGATTCGTAGTCCTTTAGTGAATGTAGAATGTGAAGAGAAAACAACTCATGCAACTAGTCAGACAAAACTGCCTGGCCAACGTTTCTGTTTTGCATAATAGATAACTGATACAGCACTTGACTTGCTCAATGTTATTTAAAACTTACGAACTAAACAAGTGTAGGTGATGAAATATCTGTAGGACACAAGGGGAACAAGTTGGAAATGCTGATTCCAATCAGTTATTTTAGTGGGGACAAAAGAACTTATTCTAACAGGAAAGCAAAACTGGGCTGTTTGAAATCCTTTTCTTAGTTTTCTCTCTGGATGGCTTCATGTTAGACACCTTGCAATAAGTATATTTAGTTATAGATGTAATTTAAGCACGTTGTTAATACAAGCATTCTATAGAATGTGGCATAATAATAATATATAATAATAATATATAATGTGGTTCTTTTTGTTACTGCTGATTTAGAATGGTTGTTCCTAGTGGTGTAAGATAGTGGAGAGAGCGACATGGGCCAGCACACTGAGTGAAGGTTTTATATATATATGTGTGTGTGTGTGTGTGTGACAGCAGGGGTTTGAAGTAAGGATGCTTGTTTCTGCAGAGTATGTATCTAATTTAGATGCTCAGGTTAGGAGATCAGACATTCTGGGGTTCTTGCAGGATTAGTGCTTTTCGAACATCATTCCTTGATAGGCAGCTAGTTCTCCCACCTTTAACACATCAGTCATGGCTTTAAGTTAGGCGCTGTAGATACACATCTCCCCTCTCTCACTTTATTTTTTTTTATTTTGCATGGAAGTGATTGGCAGCAAGGATTGCTTTAATCATTCATCATCTTTCTCTTTTTACCTGAAGAAGATACATGCTGAGACAGCTGTTGTGCGGGTAGGTGCAGTGATGGATGTGCTTGTTTTCTTGTCACTTGTGAGAGTTCTGATCCTGCATTGTAGAGGTTAATGCAGGTTGCTAAATAATGGATCTCAGTCTTGGAGAGGCACATAAACTTCAGTCTGCGCAATTGTGCTTCAGTTCAAATGAAGTCATTGGCCTTAAAATGTCTGATTTAAGTTGAAACAGGTGTTGAAATATTTCCAATTTAGAACCCAGTTAAGCACACAGGAATCAGCAGTAGGGATGGAGCCAATGTTTTACATGGCAAAGACAGCAACTCTTGAATTTTGTAAGGATAGGGATGCAGGATTCAGGCTGTTTTAATTCCCGTATTGTCGTCTTTTTGTTGAAGATTTTGATACATTCAGTACAGCTTTTGTAACTGGCAGTTTCTGATACTGTTAAGTAACATGACACAATAAATCATTAAGATAAAGAAGTTCCATTTCTCTCTGTTTAAACAGGTTTCATTTTTTCATCTTCACTAGTCCTTACATTCCTAAAACTTAATCACCTCTTTGTTTTTCATGAGGTATGCTAGACTGTACAAAAAGGAGTGTCACCTCTGAAGAGAGCTTTCTGGTGGCTGTGTGGTACCGCTGCACTACTTGTTGGTGTCTTTCCACCTGGAATTTAGTGGATGGTTTTAACTTGTGAAGCCCTAAGATTCTCAAATTGGTCTAAAGCAAATGCATGAAAATTAAGAACTTGACATCTAATTCTATACTACTGAGAAGTGTAGGTTAAGGTAAGATTCTTATTGTTTGCTTACATGACCACAGTTGTGTGGTCTCAAAGGAGCGTGGAGCTGGAACACATCCTAGGTTTGAAGGAAAAGCCATTAATTTAGGCTTTGGCAGAAAAATTGACATGAAAGGAGACAAATGCAGTGACAGTATCCTGCTCGCATCACTGAATAAATGATTTGCACTCAATGGGAAGGAAAGTTATAGTATTGGTTTTTAATTTTCTGTACCCTTATGTTTGTTAATATACCTTAAGGCCGTTCTGCTGTAGTCAACTGGATAAGATGGATGAAAACCAAGGCCAAAGATTGCATCTTGCAAATCCAGTGATTTGACTCTGAAAGGTAATACAAAGCAGTTCAGTGACAGGTGCATGCCTTTTTGGGAAGGTGATTGCTGAAAGCCCAAGGTCAACGGCATAGGTTATACCTTCTAGAATATTTTTTGTAGTTATTACTTGGATGTTTTTGCAAAAGCAATTGCTTAGATCACATAACTTGGCGTTTATCATACTACATCAGATTTCTTTTGAGATTGAAGCTACTGTTCAGTTACAAAATGGGAGTTCTTTCTGGATTAAATGCTTTTTGGAGGCTCTGCTATTTAAGATTTATGGACTGTTTAATAACAGGTATATGGTTGTATATGTCAAAGAAGAAATGAGTGACACAAATATTTTTTGCTGAGGAGTTAAATTACCCAATCTGGTGCATCTATCAGGCTACAAACATAAATTTTATTTGAAACAGAATGTCGTGGGTTTTTTTTTTTATTAGTAACTCTTTCTCATGACCATTTTTCTAATGCAGATTTAGTTGGAAGAAGGAATAGAATGCATGCAAACTATGAGTGATTTGACAACTCCCTGGCATTATAAAGATTGTATTATTAAATTATTTTTCCAAAAAAAGTTACTTCACATTCCAGTGGTTTCTTAATAGCCCATGGTGAGAGAGACTTGCCTAACTCTCTGCTAGGGCATCTCTGATTAGAACACAGAAATTTCACATTTTTACGTCATCACTGAGACACCCCTAAACATGTATGGGTATTCTTTATATTATGACTTCGGAGTGCAATCGGATGTGATGCTGTTTGATTTATAAACATTGCAGCCTGCAAGCGAATGGACATACAAAGAATACAAAAAAGGAACTAAGATGACTTAAGCATTCTGAGCTGAAGGATGCATTTTCAGTATCTTCCCCATCTTTTCACTATAGAAATTACATTTTTCAGTATCTGGAACAAAGGAAAGACCAATGTAGCCTTAGGTGATTATGAATCATTTTGTTGTGTCTGTGACACTAAAATATACGTTTAGTGAGGAAGACCATTTTTTCTTTCTAGTGACCTATAGTAATAAATGAGGAATTGGAAAGGTTATCAAGCAGTTCCTGTTAGGAGTACTGCAGAGAAAAGAAATGCATCTAAGGGAGGATCTCCAGGAATACAGTTTGCTCAGACTCTGAGGAGCTGGAATTAAATCTGAAGCTGCGGGGTAAGGCTTGAGAAAGGACCTGAATGGTTGCCGGTGACTTCTTAATAAGTACGTAGGAGACTGTCAGAGCTCTGGAGCCCTCGCTGCCAGGACACCTCAGGGAATTGGGGAGAAAAAGGACAGAAAGAGCAGTACAGCAAATCTTGCAAAGCCTAGTGACTACTGTTACCAATTTGGGGGGAAAGGAAAGTGCTGAGGAAAATCTGTATCTGTTTTTGGCCCATGTGAACAAAGTGTTATATAAAATGTGTAGTGTTTCAGGGTGACACTGATATAAATGATTTCCTCTTAGTACAGCAGTGCCTTACCTGCTTTCGTAGTCACCCCACAATGCAGTTCCTTCTTCTGCATTCCCCAGCCTCTGGTTCACCTGACTTACCCTGTAAAACTCTTTTCTTTCGGTACAGTGACTAGCGCACTGGACAGATCACGTACAGTATTTACCATTTTCGTATGTATCAGTCATCCTTAGATGGTCACTTCCTGAGTGATGAAGTAGGATGACTGATTCAGAAATTATAGTAGTATTCATTGTGCAGTTACAGCGTATGTGCTGATTTGGTGTGTTTAATACAGCGAACATCACCGACCACATCCTTTCACTTCACTGAATTATGAAACTTAAGTACATGGTCTGATACTTGGTGATTCTGTTAAGGGGTGGAAGGTGAAGCCTTGTTTGTGTGTTATGGTGACTACCATTATTCACCTGTTAGTGCAGCATGTTGCAGAGAGATAAAATCCAAAGTGCTGGAGAAAGGAATCAATGAGCACTGTCAGTACATACTTTAACAGAATGGGAACTGTGAAACTGAAAGTACAAGCTTGTGCTGCCATTATGACTTTCTGCCAAGTCTAGATAAATCAAAGAGCAATCATACACAAACATACCTTGGAAAACAAGTCTAGTGGACTCAATGTACTGACTATGCTGTGCAGCCAGGACTACTTATTTATTATTGGGGAAATTTTTTGATCAAAAGATACAAAACTATTATCTTGACCTTAAGATGACATTTGCCTAATAGGGAGGGGATGAATGAAAAAAATCTAGAGATGGAAATGCAAAGACTACTAGGAAACTTTCACTAGGATACCCTCTTTGAGTGATAAATTCTGGTAAGATTATTAGATTAGCTATTAGGAAAAATTTTTTCATGGGAAGGGTTGTTAAGCCCTGGAACAGGCTGCCCAGGGAAGTGGTTGAGTCATCATCCCTGGAGAAGATGTGTAGATTTTGTGCTTAGGGACATGGTTTAGTGGCGGACTTGGCAGTATGAGGTTTATGGTTGGACTTGATTCCAACCTAGATGATTCTCTGATTCTAATTGTGAGGCTAGGCATAGTGTGAAGGTACGTTTTTCGATAGATTTCGCCATTTACATCTTCCTTATCTCAGTTTTTCTTAAGTCTAAATCCAAAGCTGCAAACTACATGTTTTAACTCTTTTCACCTTTACAAGCTAGACTCATACTTACTGGGCTAATAGGGAACGAAAAGCTACACCATGGACCTAGCCAGGGGAGTCAGAATCCTCTTGAAAATTGTCACTGAATGAAGCTGTGTGGTTCATTTTTGGAGAGTAGTGAATAATGCCTTTTTATTTTTAAGGATTTAAGTATTTCTCAAATAATATGTTGGCAATCTTTTAAATTGTAGCAACAATTTCTTTTGAAAGGGAATGGAAGTGATGCAATTAGTTTGCAAATTCAAACATGGTGATTTAAGTCAGATTATGCTTTGATTTAGAACAATACCAGAAGACATTTTAATGCATAGTTTTGTCCACTTGTGAGTAATTAGGGCTGTCACCATAAATGGTCAACCGAACATTTAGGTTAAATTGCACTTTTAAAGTTGTTCTGTGGCATTGCATTTGGAAGTCTTCCTTTGGAATTATAATCACAGCCATTGCCTGGATAGCCGAAGTGGCAGAATCGAATTATGCCTGAAATACCCATGGCTATACCTTTTAAAAATATATCACGAGCAAACGACTCAAGAAAGGACTGATAGTGGAGGGATTGGTACAAGACAATGTTGGTAATGGAGGCAATCTTTAGTGAACAAGTGGATCAAGCAATTAGAGCAGTCAGTCTTTCTGCCTCAGCAAATAGTATCTCAAAGTGATGGGAGAAGAAGATGTAGCAAATGAATGTCTTTGAATTTCTACCTCTAAAAAGGCTGTTCCCTAGTGAAATGGAAGAAATTTATACATGGTCCAATGCTGAATTTAGTCAAGTACAGACATCTTTTGCTAATTTTATCTTCTGACAATTCTGACGTGCACACACACACATGTATATCGTGTATTGCAAAGTCAGTGTTTAGACTAGTGAGCAACTTAACCTATTCTTATAATTTATCCTTGACAAATCTGTATAAAACAAATGACTTCATGTGGTGACTGATAAGCTGAAATTCTGCCCTGACACATGACCAGTGTAACCTATCGATTCCTGTGGTGTCTCGCTGGATGTGTGCCGAGTTATCTGCACGATTTCTGTGATCTGTAATCCAGCTTTGAATTAACAGGTTTGAGCCTTACTTTGACATTTTCTGACCTTTTTTTTTTTCTGTACTCATTGACTTTCTTTAGTCATTATACTGCTTTTTCTAATGACAGTAAAGTATCTCCTGGGGATGGTCCTGATGACCTGGAAGTAATTAGAAGAGTCTGCAAACAAAGATAGCTGCCACATCACAAACAGAACTGATATTTTATTCACACAAGCTTCTAGCTACTGCAATAAATCTAGATCAGCTACTGTACTCATTAAGTGAAGGGATAATTAAAGTTTGTGGGAGTCTGGATAAACCACCTGGCAGAATACCACCTTTTATAAAGGGAGACAGTAAGCAGGTTTGCAAAGTCTTGAGAAGGCTTTATTAAAATAAGGGAATGCTACTTGAGAGATGTCCATACAACACTATTTTTCTGTCTGAAAGAGCCACATATTGTAGCAGTGTCTAAGAAAAACTAGGGCAAAATAATCTGGTTTTGTGAAGTGTGTCAGCTCTAGGTTCCATTGCATGTCTCTTACCTTTACCTACATGACACTAGTTCTGTCTTTTGATTTAACTTTGCTGTTCTGTGGTGGCTCTAAGATACCCTTGTGTTCACAAGTTAATGAGATAAGGGACAGGAAACTCTGAGTGATGCTCTGAATTGGATTGGATCCACTATCATGCCAATATACTCTTTGTATTAGTTCATTCCTTCTAGATTCCTTATGGAAGGGAACCTTTCTGACTGTCTCTTTCTCTCTCCCTCCATTTTTCATGAACCTCCTAAAGTGACAAGATAGGAAAGATTCACTGCAATGCAATGCCATTTTTTTTCTCTGCAGAACCATTTGGTAACATTAATTGTCTTGTTAACGATGAATTAATATAAAAATGTATTAGATACAAAAGTTAATTGCTGATTTAACCAGTGGGGGGAACTACCTTCTCCTTCAGTAACTGAAACTGTTAGGAGGTCAAGGGTAATTCCAGGTGTGGCTCATGTTACTTGCTATGAAAATGTTGTGGTGTAATTACTATAAAAATATAGAACTTGCACTGATTTTAAGTTACCCTCAAATCCTGTGAAACCAGACACATAAAACCAGGGAATGTAGTATCAGGATTCACTAGGTGGTATGGTTACAGAAAACTTGTGCAGTCTTGTTCTGTGAATCGGAGAGCTTGTCATGGCCCAAGCAGATACTGGGGAAAATCAAGTTAGAAAAAACATTGTCTGTTTTTCCTGTTTATTTTTTATTGGTGTTTGGAGCTGTAATAGAACATGAATGTAGTGACAGTACAATAACGCAATTGCATGATTCTTTTTTATTGTGGTGTCTCGTTGTTTTTCTTCAACCTCTTCAAGTAGGCATGTAGGTTTTTGATGGAAACGTAGTGAACTGAGTGGTAATATTCCTGCGTTCTGTTCACATCAGTAAAATCTGTTTTACTGCAAAAAACTTTCTCCATGCCGAGCTTCTGTTTTCAGTTTACACCTATGCAGATAAACTCAAGACGTGGTGTTGAAAGATGAAAAGAGCTAAGCAGCCCAATTCATAGAGCAGAATGTCTTGAACCTTTGTGTCGAGGGCTGATCAAATACAGCAGATTCATGAACAGGAAGACAAGAATTCAGTTGACCAAAATGTTTCCTGTTAGACAAAGCTTTAACTTTTTCAGAAGGTATATTAAGTTTGCATCTACTACATGTCAAGTCTCTAGTGCGTTTATCCTACTTGCCTGGTAGCTTGTAGTTAGAATTTAGCCATCTGTCAGCAATTAGGGAGTAGGCACTGATTTTCATGTACTAGGACACCTTACAAAGAGAGCCATTTGCTGGGACTTTCTCTGTTTAATGGCAAAGGCAGAGCCTAGTAGGAAATCAATTATGTTTTTCACTGGATCAATAACCAGTGTCACGTGAGTTTTAGTATAAAAAGCAGCATCAAACCCAAACATTGTCAGTTTGTGTCACTGTGCCATGCAGGTGTAAAGCTGATTTTGGGTTCCATTTGAGTGGATAAGTAATGTCACAAATAGTTGAGTAGTATTTCGTTCTCGTAAAACATTTAAAGGCATGATTTGTTGATTGTAATTTTCTAAATGTAATGTGCTTTAAAAATGGGGAATATAAACATATTTTTCAAAAATTAAATTTCACCTGAACAGCCTGCATGGGAGTTCGATCAGTAGGGGGCAAGAAGACTTTTTTTGTTTCATTCTTTCTTTTGTTGGAGTGAGTTTAACACAAATAAAAGGAACAAGATTGATAGCAATGAGGAATGTCATCTCCTTCGTTTACATTTGTATGGCGTGAAGCTGTGACTGTGCCCCTGGGAGTGGGGCGGCCTCTCCTGGCTGTTCTGTGCACACCCGTGGCTGTGGCAGGTCGATGGGTCTGTGCACACCCGTGGCTGTGGCAGGCTCCAAGAGGAACAGCCATGACATGAGCCTCCTGCTGCTCGCCTGTCACTGGCTGTCTCTGCCCTGGCAGGCTGGGGGGCTTGTGAAAGAACAGTAGATGGGGAACAGGGCTGCTCAGGATGCTCTTGCACATCCAAATGTGTATAATGGAATTACTTGAGTTTAAGCAGCCTGTGTGATGCAGTGTATCCTGCCTCCCAAGAGGCAGACCGGCACTTCTCTTTGGCATTGTGTTTGGACCAATGGATCCCCCTGGCTGTTAAAACCAGCACGCACAATGAGAAAGCATTTTTAACATATGCTGGCTTTAAGGGTACTTTCCAATTTTAGATCTAGGCAAGGTTTCTCTGAGACTGCATTAGAATGAAAGAGACTCTTAAAAAGTTATCACAATAAGGAAGTCTCTGGTGCTGTGTGGAATTGGAGCCTGGATTGCAGGTTGGGCAGAGCTGGGACCAGGCGGTTCCTAAAGCATTAGAGTGTGAGACAAGCTTTGATTCCTTGTTTATCAGAACTAGCTGGCAGGCTCTCTGCTCTTCCCTGGGGAAGACAGCTCGTGTGTTCTGGGTAAACGAAAGCCTAAGATAAGCTTTATTTAAGAATTAACTTCCGTAACAGCTAAATTTAAAACTATGGGGTTTTTTTTCCATGGAAAATATTGATGTGTTTTATTGCTTTGGGCAATTGTTTCTTATAGAGGATTTGACTCTTTCAAAGGTATTCCTAAAAATAAAATCGTCTAAGCTCTTCATAGTAAAACAGAGTGTTCTTTTTATTATGTGTATTTATTTCTTAAGCAGTTTTTTCTCTTGTAACTGAACAGGTGTTTTTAATTCTTACTGATTCAGTGACTACACACCCAACTTTGCTATATTAATAGAAAAACTCCTGCCTCACCTCAGTAGTAGCAGGTATAGACACTTAGGAGAAAGTCTATGTATATGAAGTATATGCGTTTAGAGACATTAACTTTATTCCGTGGTCTCAGCTTATACAAACTATGATACAGAGCAATTCACTGTTGATCTTGTGAAAAAATTATGTATTTTTTAAATACAGAGGGTACATCACCAGTAGGTAGCATCTGGGAAAACCTAAATTCCGTGTGGTAGGATGCAGATCCCAAAAATATTGAGCCTAGCTCTTGTGAACCTGTAGTAGATTGCCTTTTCTGTACTACACTTTTAATTTTTCCTGCATACTTTGCATGAGTTATACTAAAGTATAGGTAGAAGGCAGTGTTTCTTGAAACAGTGTTAATCCTTAATGGGATGTGTGGTATGTTCAGCTGTACAGGAAAAAAACCCAAAAGATTGTCATGATGGACAGCCAGTCACTGTTGTCTGAAATCCAGCTAAGTGTACTTTCTTCCGTGTACTTAAAGAGAGGCCTTTGGGAAGAATCTGAGAGTGGGACTGGATAAGGAGACTGGTTATCTCCCCTGGCTGGTTATGTCTTGGTCTGTAAAGGTCATTAGCCAAAAGATGCTTCAGAGGACTATTGTGAAATTCTGGTAGTCTGAATAATTATCTAAATGCCAGTCTTGATTTTCATGGCACAGGAGAAGGCTGACAGACACATCTGCCATTTGTTCAAATAGTTTTCACATGCTTCTACTTTAATACACGGTACCATCTGTTGAGCTTTTCTGCAAATGGAATTCTTTTCTTCAGTCTACCCACAAACCTAATTATGAATGTGAGGATTGTAGAGGTTACCTTTTAAATATACAGCCAGCTTTTCTGGAAAAAAATACATCTGCAGATCTTGTTTGTGTGAATTATTTAACAGATGGCAAAAATGCATTTCGGTTATTACAGCTATCCCTACTGTGGAGGAGAGCAGTGTTTCTGTAGGGCTAGATTCTAGTGTTGACAGCATACAGTACTACTTGGCATGCTGAAATGTGATAGGGTCTGATCCCCAATACTTTTTTCTGATTATTTATTTGGTATTAGCTATGTCAAAGTGGTCTGTGCAGCCGAGGGGCTTCATTATTTTAATGAGGGCTAAATTGAATCAGATGACTTGGAGGGAGCAGGATGTTTTCACAAAGAGAACTGCCAAGGATAAGGTGATGCATCGGAACCTGTTGGCCTATCTCAATCCTGAGAATGTCAAGAATGATGGTCAGTCAGACTTCCTCATCGAAATTAGTCTGAGTGTGATTAAAAACAAAAACGCAAACCAATGCAAACCAACAAGGAATGTGCCTTAAGGTTTTAATAAAATTCCTGCTCTTCTTCTCCGAATATTATTGTCTTGCTGGAAGACTTTCTGTAAAATTGGTTTCAGCTGAAGTCGCCAGAGTTGAAGGTTTACTGAAGCATCTTAATTTTTATTGCCACCATGCTTCCTCCTCTATCTGATCTAATCACTAGTGTTTAAGCTCTAATGCAGCTATTATGTGTCTGAGGTTGACATGAGAGCTGAGCAGAAGAGAGCAGACTGTCAAAACCAGCTGTCAGCATAGATAGGAAGAGTGTGAAATTCAAGTAATAACTGGAATATCCACAGCATCTGTTCAAAGATTTTGGAGAATTTGACCAGTTGGCATCCTCCCAGCCCCAGGTGAGTGACAACATTTAATGTCAGTCTGATACCTTTGTCTTTCATCTGTACACACGATATAATGTCAGGTGCTGGTACACTGGAGAAAAAAAGCTTTGAAACTACAGAGGAGGATTTAAACCTGACAGTTGAGCCAATGGGTGATCGGTAATGACAGTAGTTACTACATTCTGAGGGCAAGAGTGGTTGAGATGGTATTTAACTTGGGGCCTTATAGATTTAAGAGTTTTATCTCTAGTATGATGTATTTATAAATGGACAAGCAAATAAGGTCAGCACATGAACTGTATCACTATATGCCATTGCTGAGTAACCTATTCCTAACAATGAGAGATGGTAAACAAACAAGACACGTGTTTTCTGGAAGAATTTGAAGTTTTGCAAACAATCTGGAAAATGCAAAATATTTGGGATCATAAAGTTTAACTATGAGAATGTAAGCCAAATTCATTTCCACCACTTGTCTATCATTTCCAGCCTTTGGTAGTAGGGGGCACCTGATTTACTCATCTGTCAGCAGCAGGAGATGAATGAAAGGCTTGGAGAAATTCTCACAAGTTACCTGATGCTGCATTCGGTCTCTTCCAGAGTCCTGGTTTGGGATTTGCATCTAGCCCTTTGTTAGTTCCTCTGATCCCTTGCCTTTGTTTTTATTTCCTCCTGTTCCTCCTCCTCCATTTTTTTTTTCTTTCTACTCTGTCATTTAATCTGTTCTTTTTGACCTTTTTCTATTATCTACTCAATAATCCTTTCTTCTCCTTCAGCGTTAATTAATACACAAACATTATTCTCCGTAAACATCCTTTACATTTTATGCTGTAGGGTCTTAGTACAGAGTTACTCTACACTAATTCAATCTGTCTTTGGATATTGACCTTTATGACAATTTACTTCTCTCTTCTACCTAGTTTAGCTTCCTTGGCAATGCATAAAGCAGCCTTAATGTTGACAAAGCACAAGTGTCTTTGCCCATTTTGTCATCTGAATCAGTTGTGAGAAGTTAAAGTCAAACTTCATTAATGTCGACAACTCTGTTCCATTCTTCTTACTGTGCAGGAATGAGTGTTAAGCAAAGTGGAATTAAGGTGCAGGGGTGCAGGGAGGTTCATAGAGATTCAAGTTGTGTAACCTGGGAACCTTGACAAGTCTCAACAACAAGTGGAAAGAGTTGTTCTTTGCCAGATTCACCTGAATGGTGACCAGTTTGATATCCCCTAGCATATGCAGTATTTCTAAGTTTGTCTCTGTTGCTATAATGCAAAGACTAGTAATAGAAAATATTATCTCGGATATAAGATATGGGAGATATTTTAGTACTTTCAAACCATTCTTAAATTACTTCTACCAATGGTCATACTTGCCTTCAAAACCACTTCATATTGGGATTCAAGGATAAGAAAACACCCACTTTTCACTCTTGTGTATATGTGTTTTCTGCTTCAAATGATTTGTCACTTTTTTTTGGAAAACAAACTTTCTGCTTGGCAAAATGACTGCTTCATGCCTCACAAGCTATTCTTGAGTATCAAGGAAGAATCTAGCTGGAATTAATCTGATTCGGCTGACATCTTGCTGACAGACACATGAAAAGGACTGGAAAGGATGTAATAATCTTTGGTTATGTAAATATCTGAATCAAAATTGCTCTGAGGCAAATTGCAGAGCAGACGATAACGTACCCCTTCTATACTACATCAACAATCGTTTTGACAGATGAATTTGAATGCTTAATACTTCGTGAATAAGGTTTTGAGAGGGGGGAGGCATCGCCGTATGCAGTACGGAAACCTAGCACCAAAATACATCTTCATATCAGTAAACCATGAGCATTTTTCAGCTCTCTTTAACAAGAATGAACAAATCTCTTCTGTCATTCCTTCTTTTGTTCATAGCCACTTCCCTACAAAAAGCAGAGAGAAGAGTGGCTTAAATTTGGAGTGTGACTCAGCAGCATCATGGCACTGCTGATGTCTGGATGACACTTCTTTCAAATGTTTAAGTTTCTGCTGGTTTGGATGTTATTCCGAGGGCAATACCCAGCTATTGAAGGATGTCTTGTGTTACTTCACAAGTCCTCAACACTGCCAATGCTTCTCTTAATTGTCAAGGGTGATTTTTAATTTTTTTTTTCCTTCCTGCTGCAATACCTTGAGAAGGGAACACTTGGGAAGTCCTGAGAGAAGTCTACTGGGAATGAGTTTTAGTTTACTAAAAATAGGACAACAGGCAGTGATCTCGCATGGCTGTGATCATGGAGGCGAAGCATGGTCAGAAGTGAGGGAGGTCTGTGGATGCCAGTAGTGTAGTGTGGTGTAAAAACAGCTCTTTGTGGGCTTGTTCTTGCTGCTGCGTGTTTTGATGATGGTCCCAGACAGACAACCATTCTGCTTGGTATAGCTGCCCAGCAGTTCCCTCCTTACTTAGTGTTTTGTGGGTTTTCCTGGGACCATGGGACAGAATTGTGAGTGCACATTGCTGTGGAAATCCTCTGTTGGGAATAGGAATCAAACCTGGTTTTGTCATTCCATCTGGACATGCAACCTGAGTGCAAAAATGGGCATAAAGGGCCTTGTTTGAGAGGTTTGACATAATTCAAGGGCTTATGAATCCCACTGCACTAACTTCAACCAAAACTCCACTGAACTGTAGGAATGGGAGTAGCAATTCAAAGTTGTTTGTAATTGGACCAAATTGAATACTTTTGGTTTGCAAAACAGAGCTAAATAGTTGCAGCTCTTCCTCTTTCTTTTCCCCTCTGATTCTTTTTCAAGGCTTTTAGGAAGAAAGATCATCTTCTGGGAGTTAATGTTTTGTCCTGCAGTGTCAGGATTGAAGATGTGACAACAGAAAAACTAAGCATTTTAATCTGATCAGTAGTTTATTCTTTAGGTATAAGAGAAGTGATTTTTTTTCTCTAATGTGAAATGGTAATTTTTGCCAAAAAAGGTAGTGATCTATCAGCTTTAAAGATTACTAATTCTTTGAGGTACTGAATATCTGAGAAGTGGTGCATCTCATTTGGGAGCTTGGAAAGATTGGTCTAGACATATCTTAGAAATAATATACAGACCAAGTAACTAGGCTAGAATAGGGTCTGACCAAGCATGAGGAAGAGGGGCAATGCTGCCTCTGTATCAGAAGGAACGCTGAGTTCTGTGAAAACTGCTATTGTAGTTTAGTGGTTTAATGTGGGATCCTTCAGTGCTGAGCCCCTGCCTTTGGAAATAAATGCATTAGCCACAGTACGGTGCAGGTAGGAGCAGATCTGTAGAACAGAAATTGATGGTAAGGACCTGGTAGGAGTGGGGAGGAGCTTACTTTACCTTTATTCTGCTCGTATGGGCTCAATGCCCTCTTGTAGCTGAGTGTGCTTGGTCTGGTGTCAGCAAACAGCTTCTCTTCAGCATCTTCTGAAGGGGAGTCCCCATTACAACGCTGTCAGACCAAGTGTCACACACACCGAAGTGTGCTCAGTGGGACAGCTGAGGGCTTTGCTTCCTAAGGGCAGTGCTAATGTAGGCACCTTTCTTCTTGTAGAGATCAAACCATTCTGCTTTCCTACATGGTGAGCTGAACGTTAGCTTGGGACGTGTCTGCCAGGGATGTCTGTCCTTGCAGGGGTTTTTTGTGGTAGCCGAGATGTGATTTCTCTTTAATTGAGCTGCCTCTAGTGCTGATGGTGAAACAGTTTCGAAGAACAGCCTGGAAGGTCTTCCAGCTCTTCTGATTCTGCCACTGGGACTTAATGAATGACAAAGCATTTTAATAAGCAACTTGCAGCTGTGCATCTCCACTTAAGCCATTAATGCTCATTCTTGCTAACTGGGCTAGTTACAGAACCTGTTTTTACCCAGATGTTCTAGTGAGGTAAGTTTGTTTTGTTTTTTACTAGAATCTCAGCAGGAAAAAAAAGGACGTTAGTATTCCCTTTTGCTGAATTCAGAATCTACTGGAACACATAATTTTTATCAAGAGTACCATTTTTATTGTCACCGGTTTCTTTATGTATCACTTCAAGTCTCAGATTTGCTGAGGGGCAAAAGAAGTTAAACTTGCACTTTTACATTTTATTTTTGCCATTCGTTCATTTTAGTCATTGATGCAGGTGACACCAGTGGGACCTGCTGAACAAACCAGGATAAATGATGGCTATTTACAAATAAGTGGAAGTGAGTGCTTACTTGCTTGGGTGATAAGTCACCTTGGATGCCATCTGGTGTTCTCAAAGGGATGTCTGCTATTTATTCCTACAGCAACTGCATTTTGTGCCTCTGAGAGCTCTTTAAAATCATACCAATAAAGCTGCTTTGTTGTTAATCTATAAAGCATCGAGAGGTCACTGCCCTGAGAATACCTTCTGGCTTTTAGTGCTCATCCAGTCAACCTTTGAAACAACAAATGAGGTCAGCTGCCTTGCAGGGAAACAAAAGGGATGTTTTTATTTAAATAGGATTGGCATTTTTTCCTCCCTAATTTTTAAATAATTTTTTTCATTGATATATCAAATAGGCCATGGGATATTTTGTAAAAAAGATAACAATGTCTCCCATCAGTGCACTTTTTGTTACTGCTTTTCTACCTGTGTGTGTTTTGCTTGCGGGTTTAATGTTCCTGCCCTCTAGCAGCAGGAACATGCAGAGAGGATGTAAAGTCTCTTGCTGCCAAATGATAATGGAGATTTTCTTTAGCTTAGGAGAGAGGTCTTTGAGGATTTGAATGTTTTCTCTGAAGTCAGACCAGGGGCAGATTTCAGAAAGAGGGGCTGGATCTGACACCAAAGTTGAGTTAATTTTAGGTGTCAGTGTATTTCCCGCCTCTGTAATGATGATTTCCCTGAGGGAATCTGAACCCATGCATCACTCCACATTTGAACAAATCTACTGTTTTACAGAAACCTGAGTTTTATGAAAACCTGCCTTTCTGCTGCTTCTTTTCCGGGAGAAAAAGACAAGACCTCCTGCACCCCCTGCTGTCCCTATGTCCCGGTTAGCGGGCCATGGTGGGGGTGTCAGGGCTGTGTCAGAGCACTGGCCAAGTCATGATCATGGGAAAAAAAATTGGAAATGTTGTGACTGTCAGAGTTTTTGTGCTCAGATATCTTCTGCTGGCATCTAAACTGAAATAGGAACGCTGTATTTCACCAATATATCCAGAGCGTTACTGCATACATTAGTAAGAAGTTCCAGATATGCATTTTGATATGAGCTTGGATTTTTGTTTTTACAAGACTAGTGGACTGGTTTGTGTTTGATTTTTTTTGTTTGGTTGGTTGGTTTTGGTTTTTGTTTGTTCATTGCTTGTTTATATTCCCCCCACTAACTATTTGGTGAAAGATTTTGGGCTTTGGGCTGAAAAGAACTTACTCAACGTGCTGGTTATACAAAACTGCATTGGAATCTGGATTTCTGCAGGAGCTAGCTGCCTAAGTTAAAGGTGTCTGAAAATACTGTTTGGATTATTTTTGTGTAGTTAAGCAACCCTTGAAAACATAGTGTTTTCTACATCTTTTACTTGTAGTAAATTTGCTGTTAGTTACCACTGTCACAATTAAAGGAAGAAAATAAAATCCTAATTGTTTTAGGAATATATCCTCAGTCCTTGTCAATTTATCCAAAACTACATGTGCTATAAAATCACTGGTAAGTACTGGATATCCAGCTGAGTATGAGTTTTATTTTAATGAACTATAGTGCCTGTAAGATGAACAAGCAATTACTATATATACAGCTGTTTCCTATTTAAATTGAAGTTGTGAAGCCACCGGGAATAAAACCTGGATATTTACATAGGGAAGTGTAAGATTGAAAAGGTTTTGACACTTCCAGGGACTTTATAGAATTTGTTATGGTTTGTTTCTTTAATCTGCTTTCTCTATCTTTTTCCTTCTCTACTCCTAGTAGCAATTGTGACTAATTACTTGTGCAAAATGATCAGTGAGCGAGTTAATCTTCTCCAGTCTCTAAAGAAATTTTGTCGTCTGTTTGAAACTGTTTGGGCAAAAGCCTGGGGGAGGGGTGTGTTGGGAAATGGAACAAAAACTTATACTTGTGTTTCGTTTGGGCCACCTAATCCTCAGCAGGGAAGGGGCACTGGTGTCTCTCCAGCGCAGGGTGCCCGGGCGCCAGGCTCTGCCCTGCGGCCCTGCCAGCGCGGCGGCCTCGCTCTACGGGAACGGGGACCTGCAGCAGGGATGGGGGAGCTGGTTCCTACTCTGTCCTGGGTGTTCATCCTGCCATGTCTTGCCAGAAACCACTCTGGGGTTTGAGAACAAGAGAAACCTCTTTTTGTGCTGCTGTGCCTGATGCTGAGCAGAGAGAATGTGGGATGTTTTGGCATCTTCTCTCTCTTTTTCTTCATTTGAGTATGAGTCTTCTGAGATGACATGTCTGTGTTTGACCTGTTTCCATTTTCGACCTCAAACCAGACATTGCCGTCTTTCATTGCAACAGCTAGCACCTAAAGAGCAGCTGGAGTTTCCATTCTGGGCTGGTGTAAAACCCTTAGTTCCCTCATTTTTTTTTTTTACTATAGAAGAGCCTTTGTAAACTTATTCAAATAAGTTGTTGAACTATTGGGGGAAAAGTTCTCAGTGCCGCCAATACGATGCTGCATTTCCCCAGTTGGGCTTCAGTTTCCCCCATTTTTGCCTTCCCTTCGTTGAATGTATTGACTCCATAGAGCAATTTGACAAAATGTGTTTTGCATGTATGAGGGCTTTGGCACAGTTTATTCCTTTCCATCAGGTACACTGTGTATAAACAGGTGTTGATAAGCATTTAGCTGAGTAAATAGATAAAAAATAACACAAAGTTGTTAGTTTCTTACCTTTTTGAAATGTACATGGATATTTCAGCAGAGACCAGACCCTGCTTCAGCCTACATTTTAAGTTTGGGAAGGAGCTGGAAAAAAAAAGAATATATCTGCTCATCTGGAGGAATGCTATATATCTAGATAATCCATGTTGCAACCACAACATGGAAGAGTTTACTGTTACGTAAAATGCAAGTGTACTAGATGTTTTTATGCTCTTTTTTAATCCTCTGTCTACCTTTTCAAGCAAGAGATCCCCCCCCCAAAAAAAAAAATCTCAGTAGTCCTATAAACAACAAGATGAAATTGTCCAAAGTCAGACTTTGGCAAAGCAGAAAAGATGACATTTCCTCACAATAATCTTAGGTCACCATTGATGTGATCTCACAGTAAATAAAAGTCAGACATCTCAAGATCTTACCCCCATTAACTGGAAGAAAGGTCATTTTGGATAGTGCATTCCAGTACATAAGATAAAGGAAGAAAGTAACTCGTCAGAGACAGAAAAGTTTTCATGTCTTTAGGATATGTCTCACTAAATTATTTTGTTTCAAACTCAGATTGCAATCAGATATTGACCTTTACAATAAGAGAAATAGCCTCACTGACATTCTCTGACAGGGATAAAAAGAAATTTAGTCTTGCAGTGCAGCCGTTGTACAGTTTATTTGTGTAACTGATACCATGCAAGTCAGTACATTAATTCCGCTATTTAAACAAAATCAGGAAGAGAATTTATCAGATAACAATTAGTTCTTAATAGATGGTAATGTTATTTAGTAATTTATGCCAATAAGTATTTCATTTATTGTCTCTCTTGAGCAGAGGACTTCTAGAATGGTTGATGACTTGCTCCTGTTCCTGTAGATCAAAGGAAGTTTTGTGGTAAGAGTCCAGAGCAGACTCTGAACCACGCGTTGCTGTAGAGAGGCCTGTGGCCAGGCACGGAAAGCCTTCAACTTGGCCTCATTTTCCTTATCTGTGGTGTGGTTTTTTGGCTGGTTTTGTGTGTGTGTAATCTGAAGGTTATTTTAAAGTAGTTTATTTGTAGTAAATCTGCTATGCTAAAATGTTGATCTGAGTCGTATCCTTAAATGGAAGGTGTGAAACTTCATATCTAAGTCTTTGATTTGAATTTTAGTTGAGTTAACACAGCTCTTAATGTTCATTAGCTTATCTAGCAGGAATATATTATTTCTAGTTCTTTTGATTTGTAGAATGTCAAGTTAGCTAATAAAAATACTTAATATTACCAGTTTTAGAATGAAGTTAATCAGTGACTGCTGTATCTAACATTCCCTTCCAGATAGCTTATTCTGTATTGAAACACCAACCCTTTAATCTTTAAATAATCACCTTGAACAGCTGGTGTGAATTTTGGGGAAAATTCAAGGGAGGCTTTGATACCTGTTGTTTTAAAGAAATATCGAAGACTTTGCTTACTAGTTGTCCTGGTTTTGTTGCTTTTCACCAGTCATAAATGCACTTTCAAGTAACAGAGCACAATCTCTGGGAACACCTATACTAAAACTAATATTGTCACTGGTCTCTTCTTAACCCCTTATATTTTCATTGATTGTCCCTACGTGCAGTATTTTATGATTTGAGGCAGAAGGGTTCTGCATTCACGAAGTTTGTTAACCGTGATCTCCCTCAGAGAAGACCTTCAGCCTTCTTGTTTCCAAGTTCTAGTCTTTTTAGTTCTTCCTGGTAAGGCAGATGTTCTGTTGCCTTGATAACTTGTAAGTGCTAAGTCATGAGCTCATTTGTGAGCATTAAACCAGAAAAATCATATTCATTTTCATAAGAGTGGTGTAGTCTGCTTTTATGTTATGAGTAATATATGTCACTGTCCTTGGCTTATTTCTGGTTAGATGTATTGATTCTCTGTTCAAATGTTTGGGATATGAGAGCCTGTTCATGTGGAGACGATTCCACTGGATTCAAAAGTAGGGATTTTTTTACTATACTTGTTAGAGTTAGAAGTTAATTATATGTCTCCATCAAAGGAAAGCTCTTCTGGAAAAACATTTTAAGTGGCATTTAGTGTGGCCAACAGTAAACTGATTTCCATGTTCAAGTACCTAAATAATAAATGTAAAGATTATGAATTGTGTAAACAGATTGCCAGGAAAGGCTGTGTGTTCACTGAAGGTTTCTATGAACAGATTAAGCATTTGTACTGCTACCCAGTATTTGGATGCGAGGTCTCTTGTCGTGTTGTCACACGCATAACCGTTTAGGTGCTTCGTTAGCTGGTGCAAATGATTCTAAAATAGACAAACATCGTTAGTATTTAGAGAAAACTATGTGTATCTTGCACACAAGTAGTTTGTGTTCCTAAATATGATTTATTTTTTAATTATTTTTAAGGCATGGCTCTTTCTCTCTAGGGTTTGATTTCACTATATTCTGAATTGATTCTGATTTATGAGACCATGAGTAGATATGAAATGCTAACTTTGAAGAATTTTTAACTGTGACAAACTGATTTAAAAAAAAAAAAATCCTTCAACATAAATTAGCATAAGCATGGGATACTTTGGGGACAAAAATTTTAGAAGCATTTTTATGTTTGTATAACTCAGGTGTAGCTGATTCCTCATACACACATTTGGAACAAAATGGCTCCCATAGCATTTCCTAGGTTTGTGTTAAATAGCGATATCCACATGAGCAGGCATTTTCAAAGGCAGGTGACTTGGACTGCTTGTAAGCAGGCTCCACTAAGAGGAGCACTGGTTTTGAATCAGTTTAGAATCAAAACCATGTTTCCGAGGCAAGTTCTTCAGTCTTGTATGCTGTTTTGTAAGGTAACACATGCTATCATTAAACATCGTAACCTTGTTGTTTTGTTGTTTTTGTTTTATGTTTTTTTGGGGTTTTTTTTATAGTAACATTGAATAACTGTAGTTTATTCGATAAATACTAATAATAATGGAACACACCACCTGTAGTTTCCTATTCTCTCTTCTTTAACATCAATTATTGGTTTTGGGATTAAAACAAGTTATCAGAAAAGCTCTTCTGTCTTGGACAGTGAATTATATCATAGCAGGGATGTACTTCAGAGAGACAAGAACATGGAGGGACATAGTCTGATTTGTTTTACTCTTGGTCCATAGACCAATTCTCATATGACCTTTTTTTTTGAGAAATTTAGTTGACTCTGGCCTTTCAAAATTCCTGGTAGCAGTCTTTTCAAATATCCAAGCGAATAAGTGGCATTGTCTTTTTTCATACATGGAAACCAATATTAAAAGTGGCTGAATATTCTGCTCTTATAACCTCAGATCTTATTGTCTGTGTGAAAAGGAATATTTACTTTCAGTGCCCTGTATTCTTGCTGTCATTTATTGTCCCAGCACTGGAGGTGTTTTGCTTTTGTCTGAACAATCTGATGTGATCTAGTCTGTTCCGTCGTCTTATACTGAGATTAACAAGCCATATACCTGCAGGCATAGGCCAGAACTACAGCAGCAGAGCACAAATGAACTTGAACATGAGGTCAATCAACTGCACAAAATACATCACACAGTTATTCCAAGGCTTGTGCTGTGTCTATAATTGCCCCTTTTTCTGTCATTAGAACTCCCCTACAAGCCATTATTTTGAATCAGCAGAGCCGCAAGGAACAGTCAGCCTGTTGGTTACTGCTGTGCTGAATAGATAATATAAATATCTCCCAGCACAGAGAGACAAGAAGCAGGTATTGAGTAAACCTAATAAAAAGTGTGGTTATTAATCCCTTTTTGATTCTAAATTAAAACAGTACTTACAAAACTTTCAGTAAGACTGGTTATTCACTTGACCCCTTGAAATAGTGACTTTTTTTTTAACTTTTATTTTTTTTTCTGCTGGCAGGGTTTCACAAAAAAATAAATGGAAACTGGGAGCAATTGTACTCTGACGTTAAGAAAACCTTAGTAAACTAAGACTTAAGCCATGGAACTGCTCCCTTTGGAAGTACTGCTCTGTGTTTTTCTATAGGTCTTAAAATTAAGCTGGATATGTAATTAGGAAGAAAGACTTAGTGTTGTCCAGTATAAGAGATGATGAAAGTTAATTAGTTTGTGAGCCCAATCCAGTTTTAACTTGTGGCATCTAAACATCCTGTGGTGTGATTCTCGTCTGTCCTGACCATTCTTCCTCCACTGGCGTGTCTGGAGAGTACTTCGCAAGCACTGACTATCCAGCTCTCCCGGCTAGTTCCTTACTTAGGGTCCCCGGTCAGGCTTCCGAAATGAAGTACCTTCCAATTAGTGCATCCCAACGCATGCAGTCAAACTCAGACCTTATGTTCCAGAGCACATGTGCACCTGAACATACCTGTTGGGTGAGCATGTTGGTGTAGGTGGCCTGCAGACAGCCCACCAGTGTGAGCAGGTCCTGGACAGGAGATCAGTGATGTTAGATAGGTACGAATTTTTATTTGAAGTACAAATGTCAGGCAGCTATTGGCGAATTAGAGAAAGAGGACATATGGACAAAGTATTCCAAAGCAGCTGAGCAACTTAAGAACTCAAGAGAATAGTATGTGAGGTGAATATTTTCTCAGAGAAGCTCATTCCCTTGTCTTCATGATGCAGCCAGTGGAGTTTCCTTCATGGAGCTGTTCACAGAACGTGAAGTAATGGTCCATCTTCCTCTGGCTGTGGAACAGGATCAGGGAGTATGACGTTCCCACAGTTGAAGGCAGGCTGTGAAAGTCTCAGTTTCATTTTCAAAAGGAATGTGGAGACTTAAAACAGAGACTGTTCATTTCAGGGATGGTGGTACTGTAGACATACAGAGAAGTTACAGATAAGAGCTGAAGTTTTCTAGATAGGTGAAGAAGAGAGGTATGTGATGAACAGGTCCTTACAGGTGCAGGTCCATACATACTTCTTAACATAGAAGATAGCTTCTCAAAGTCAAAATGAACACCAAATATCCCTGAGAAACTCACCACCAGAAGAATTTGAATAGGAGCTGTAGATCTTTTGGCTCAGTCTTAGTCCCCAAGTTCACTTTGGTAAAAATGTCAACAAATGATTAATTATTTCTGTTGCAATGGTAGAAGTGGACATAATTTGAAATATACTAAAGCTGGCCACAAGTTTTCAAACTGAAAATAATATCATGGATTTGCTGGTGCTGCTGAACTTCATATTCTCTTTGCAATCTTACTCATAAAAAATGGGTAGATAACTGTGCCACAGCCAGCTTTATAAAGGAAAGCTATCTTACTACTTCACATTATAAATACAATTTTTCACTGTTCTACCATAAATGATAAGCTAAGCAAATCTCAGCTGAAAAACTGAAACCCAAAATGGCACTTAATCCATTCTTCCAGTGATTTCTTTGAGCACTGGAGAAAAAAAGATTTTGTTATAAGACTTCATTGCTTTTGTGTATTCACAACAACAGATGCAGCTGATTTGCAGCCAGATAAAAGTAGGATTATGTGTATTGAGATTACAATCTGTAATGAGAATGATCCTTTTTCTTAAAATGTAATGTGATGTAGTTAGTATGCAGATTTGTAATGACTTTCTCAGGTTGTTATTTCTGAAGAATAGTACTGGGTACAAGCAAAAGCCCACTGAGAAAGAGGAGGTACAGCTGGTTGTCTCTTGAGGTCACTCTTTAGAATAGAGCAAGTACCAGTTATCACAAGGTCATCTGCATTGTGGTCAAGCTCAAAAAATGGTCACTCATGTCCGCCTAAAATAGGAAATTATTTAAAAACCGTGGTATTTTATAAACAAATGGGTACAATGGTTTCTCTTGATCTGTTTCTGAACGTGTGAATTCACAGTATGTTTCCCACCTTTTCTCTTTCAAAGGTACAAGAAGCCCACTTTTGAAATGAAAACACAAAATCTTGAATGTAGGAAGTGGAACTATTAAAAAAATACTTATACATGCAGGAGTTATGAGAATTATGAGCGCTGGCATTTCTCCACAGTGCTATTGGAATGATGGTGCTTAGAGTACAAAGCTTTCAGAATATGCTGACATGTGGATATTTATAAACCAGCGTTTGCATGTAGTATGTGTAAGTGAAAAACTGACTTCTCATAGCACACATTTAGCAGATGTTATTGCATCTCCATGAGTTAAAAAAAGAATAATAATAATTTAAAAGAAGGACAAATACTCTTACCCTAGTGAGTTTCTATGTCATGTCTCAAAGTAAGATGAGGCCCCTGGCAGCTTAATTCAGACTGGTAACTGAATAGCAATCCTAATTTTGCACAATGTATAGAATTCTGTAATTATTACAACTTAGCTATAAAAAATCATTACATGAAATGGAGATTTTTCTCTTATGTATTAACTGATTTTGGAACCACAGTGTATGGGAGAATCATGCTTGACTGAGATAGGAAAAGGAAATAAAAATACTGCTTGCTTTGAATGATTCTTATTCATAAATATATCAACTTCCCTTGAAGAGTTTGGGAATCTAGGGTTAGGATGCTATTTTTCAGTAAAATTTTTGAACTGCGATGAGAACTTAATTAAATGTCTCTCAGAAAACCATAAAAATATAGAAGTAGTTTAGGGCTACATAAATTTTTAACAACTTACTGTTGCAAATGCTCTATCTCACTTCTTGTACCCACTGGGTCATTATACCATGGACCTCTTAGTATGACTGTCAGGAGATGGATCAGCCTATCCTTGCGGATCAGTTCATATTTCAGAAATAGAACACATTAACATTAAGTGTGGTGAATGACACAGGGGTCTAATATATTTTGATTTCTTGTTTCTAAACTCTTAGACCCTCTGTGTACAGGGGGCAGTGAAGGTTTCTTCTCTGAAACCTGGCTTTTGTATAGAAATTCTATAGTATATAAATTTTATTGAAAGCACCCTGTATAAAATACAAGAACAAAATTTAAGACACATTTTCAGCTAAGTTTCGCTATTTGTGTTTTGTAATAGTCTCTTTTTTTCATGATGGCAATGAATCACATGAACTCATTATGCTATGTTGTAGTCTTTATGGATTACTTTATTGTCATCTGAAATATTCTAGACTGGTCAGCATGCACTTCATAGCATTGATCAAAAGTGCGGAGAATGCTGATGTGGATAAGCTGTTAAGTCAATATACAGACTGCTAGAAAGGGTCAAATTAGCACTTCATACCACTGTAAATTACAAATTGGCTGCATAGCAGTTGTCGCCAAGACAGGAGAGATTCTGCATTTGTGTAGTGTTGTCTCAGAGATTATTAGAAGACTGGAAAGCTTGCATTAAATTAATGTCCAGTTGAGCAATTCAAGCCATTTGAACTGAAGCTGGAACTGGCTTTCCAACTTGCAGTACTAAGATTCAGGAACCTCATTTGCCCTGTAAACAAGATTTAAATCCATGTTTTGAGTTCTGTTTTGGATTCTTGCAGTTCAGTTCCCCCAGGTATGACCACCGTGCAAAGCATATTTAAGTTAAGGCAGAACTGACTCTTCAGAAAATTAGCTGCTGAGAGATCATTTGTCTGGTGCTCTCTGCTGGTGCCATTGCTCCTTGGTAATCCATCATATGTTGGATCAGTGTCAAGATTTCAGCCTAATGTTTAAAGGACACTAGTAGAATTGAATGAAACCCCCAGATATATGTCTAATTTTCTGACGTTGATCCCCTTAGAATTTGCAAAGTGGTCAGCTTCTGGAGAAAATATGTGGATGAAGTTGGTAAACTCGTGGCAGAAGACTGACCACGGGCATCAAAATGGTCAAGAAGTGTCCGCAACTGTCTTCCTACTGTTTCTACTACTGCTGCTAAAGAGACAAGGCAGAGCAAGTAAAAGACAAGATCAAGACAGAGAATGGATAATAGGAATTATGAGAGAGAAGATGGGAATAAACATAAAGCACAGCATATCCTATATAAAAACTAGCACAGTGACATTTTGTGACTTTGCTGATAATATTTTGAGATGCAGTGGGTTAATGGGTGACAGATTCTGCTACTGGAAGAAAAAGATGATTCTTACACACTTGAGTTTTCCATGATCAATTGAATTTAAAAGACAGTGTATTTCTGGGAAGACCTTAAAAGGTGTTTTTATGTGTGTATTTTGGGTACCTGTTTTGCCTGATTGGCTCTGCAGTCATAAAGCTGCGTATTTTGATATGTAAGTGAAGTCTTCTCTGTGTCATGTTATTTTTTTTAAAGAGAGATTGAATAGAGCGCATGTCAAGAACTGAGAATCGTCTGCATTTTCTTTAAAGCCTTTGTGTACATGATGAGCTAGAATAACCTCCCTGAACTGAATTATCCTTCCATACTATGGTTCAGTGAATATCATTATATTTCAGCACAGCTTGAATGATTTTTAATGCCAAAAACATCAGCAAGAAATACAAATGTTACAAAAATATTGAAACAATACCATAAAAAACCCCCAGGATCATAAATACTTTACTTTGCAAGGTCTGGAAGGTCAACATAGCTGTAGTGTGGAAAATTAAAATGCGCTCTGTGTGAATGCCTTGCGGGGGAGGAAGGGTGGGAAGAAAAAAAAGAATGTTTTACCCTAGAAATACAGAATTCCTATTTGAGTTAACAATTAAAACTATTTTCCTGGTAGCTGGAAATGAAATTAATTCATCCATGATTTGTTTTGAGTTTTTCACTTGCATGTTCTTAAATACAATATAATTAAAGCACAATTAGAGTAGGTAGAAAGTGCAAGAGATGCACTGCACCAGGTAGCACACTTCAACCTAAGGTTTTGGCAGAATTAAGTCAAACATGTCCAGGCAAGAACTGCGGTTTGTGGCAAGCTCCGAACGTGAAGCCTTTCCCTGTGCACGCAGGTGTTGTGTCGGCACAGCCCGTCTGTCCGAACGCACAGCAGCACGGTGAGGGGAGAGGGAAAGCAGAGGACAAGTTCCTCTGCCTCTTGTGGGTTAACCTGGTGGAATTGAACAATTAATACTTCACACAATCTTCCTTCACTCTCAGTAACTACTTTGCAACTGGAAATTTGCCTTTGTCCATCAATCTTGTATCAGCAGTTGTTCTCTCCCTTGTAGGTCTTGCTCCGTTTCAGTGCTCCAGTAATTCCCTATGTGTTCACATGCTATCTTGGCTTTAAAAAAGAGAAACCTCAAACCCTGCCTGCCTGGGCTGGTTTGTATTTCTCCATGTATGTTACTGCATGTCAGTGACTTTTGGATAAGGTGGTTTGTGCTGCTTGTCTGCAATATCCTTGCCAGCCTCTGTCAACACTGACTTGTGAAAGTTTTGCTTTCGTGTGGATGGGCTTTAATCTTAATTGAAGGGAGGAGCCTGTGAGAAATATAAGGAAATTTTTATCCTAATCTATTACAATTAAATTTATATTGCTAGTAGCATCTCCCATGGACGCTCAAAATATGGCGAAAATGGAATGAAGTGGTTTTGCGAACATGAACCTTATGATGATAAAATAACTATTAAAATGTTTGATAGCTTTTTGGTGATCTCTGGTGGAAGGGTTGAATATTAAATTTGAAGTTTTACTCCATTTTAAAAAGCTGTAATGCTGCCAACTGATGAAATTCCTGTTTAGCAGAAGCAAGGAATGAATTATTTTTTCAGTAACTGACCTACTGAGCCTGTTTTGTGGAAATATGACATAGGATGACATCTCAATCTGAGAAGTAACACGCAATGAATACACAACCATATAATAAACATACTTATCGTATTGTTATTCCATCCATTTTTAATAACACCCCTGCACTATTTCTGTTCACCATTTCCAATATTTTCTGGCTTCTGACAACATAGCATGCACTCCTTTCAAAGAACATCCTCTTACAATGTGTTAAAAATTTCCCTCCTGGGTGTTTTCTGCCTAGACATCCTGAGGGAGATCTATGAGGAGGATGCAGGAACAAGCCTCTCATTAACTTCATGCTATACTTTGGAACAGCAGGTAAGGAAACTGTTAGACTTCTTTTAGGAAACAGGCAACTTTATTTGCAGAACCATAAAAACCAGCAGATTGCTTTTAACTTAAGGCTTTATTCTAAATGAATAATTTTATTCAAAGGCTGTCTTCATCAGCCTTTTACTTGATTCCTCATATGCGAGCTCTGACTTCCCCACCATAGCGTTTCAGCAGTTTTATGCAGTAATACTCACAGTGATGTGGATGACAAAGCAAGGCTTGATCTGCCCTGAGGCCACAGGAGATGAGAAGATGCCGCCACAGTCTGGTTCTCCATGCTGGCCGGTGTGGGACACGACACCAGGATGACGGACTGGGAGCACTAGTGGCACCAGTGCTTGGGACAGTGCTGGGCTGCTAGTCAAGTAGAGGCACGTATGGGGGATATAGCAATAAGAAGCCTCAATAACTTGCTTGTTCATCATTCCTCACTCTAGTTTTAGCATTGTCGACATTTTTTCCAATCCTACCTTATAGCAATAAACAGAAAAATATACCAATTTGAGGTAAAAATTGCGTAAACCATTCCTCCTGAATTTGGCTGAAGCCTGAGCCAGATCCAGAAGGCTGTCTTGCTTTTGTACACAAGCAAATTTGATCTCAAAACAGTGTGCGAGGGTAGAACCATTTGTTAAAAAGTTTCTTTCATTTTGTATTGCCTGGAAAATTTAAGGCAATTTCTGCATGAATAGCAACGACATTAAAGGGAATTGGAAATGAAAGAAGACTTCATTACCTCAAATTTTTTTTTTGCCTTAGCCTCCCCATAGAAATACATTTTGCAAACATTAGGAACCTTCCTGGCCTTTTAAACTAAGAACTGTAGGCAAACAGCTGATACTGTAAAATGAATTGGAGTTCAGCTTTTTACATGGTTGCTCCTGTTCTGTGTAATTACGCTATCGGGGGGAGTAACATTAACTGCCACTTTCAGTGTAAAAAGCCAAAGATGCTGTCTCAGCATGCAAGTTGACACAAGCTGTATGCGCTATAGAAGGCTGCAGACTTTTTCTCTCAGGTAGCACTCTGCCCTGTGGTAGGACAGACAGACACATTAGATCAAGTCAGCTGGCTCAGGAATTATTGCGGTTTATGAACTTATCATTCCAGGACAACTTCAGTAGATTTTTTTTTTTCTCTGTTTTGCACAGATCAAAATTATATGTCTGATTAGCAAAACAAAGCTGCTGGCCATCTTTAAGAATGCTGTGACCACTGCTCAGGTGGTAGTAAATATCTTTTAACAGAACTAACTTTATCTCCTCTTGGGCTCATATTAGAAAATTTGCTGCTCACCAGCTGTATGGTGAAATTCTGACACCAGCTGGCCCACATTTCTTTGTACCATATAAAATTCATTATCAGCTTTTTAGATCTTGGAAGGACAGAAGCAATTACTTTGTCTTTCAACCTTGTGAAGCCTCATAAGTAAATCATTAGGGAAATCTTGGATTTCTTTTTAAATCCCATATGAAGTTGATACGCATAATTATTTTAAAATGCCGTGATGTTTATGAAAGTAAAGGCTCTACACGGACAACAGTGATTTTATTTTTCTTGGCTTAAGACACAACACACATTCAGGGAGGCTGAAAACCATTGACTGCTGGTCATTACTAATTTAATAAGCAGCCCTTGCAGTTCTTGCGGATACAAAGGAATCTGGCTTTACATGTGTAATATGCAGTGTGCAGAAAATACTTAGTGCTGTTCTCTTTGAAACCTAGAGGACAGTTATTAAAATTTTATGATTCAAATTAAAATTTAAGATTAAAATACAAGATCAAAAGAATCAATTTTTCCCTTCAATGCTATTAGGAATAGGCCTTTTGGAATAGAGTGGCTCTATGTCTTAAATGTCATGTCCTTCTCCTCCGGAGAGCTAGACTAGAACTAATCACAGCTGACTACAGGAATGTAACTTTCTGTAATTTTTTTTTAAGAGGAGAACAAGCTTTTATTACTTTTTAATGTATTATGCTATTGTAGAGACATGTAGTAAGTACTGCTTGGGAACCAATGTGACAGTTTTTGAAGAAGCAAGTTGTTTCATGAGCAGAAGGGAAATCCATGGTTGTGGAATTGTTAAAATGAGTTGGAGGATGCCAGAGGATTTGCTTCTTTGTCAAAGCAAAGGGGAGCAAGGGGAGGCTCATGCAGTAGCTTCGTCTGATTAATAACTATCAGAGTGCCCATTTTTCTAAGGTTCCATGCCATTAATATGTCTCCCAGTGTCAAATCTGGTTGCCATTTCTCTTGTAAGACACTTTAATAATAAACTGCAAAATCAATGACACACAGAAGCAGCCTTATAAGGAGAAAGTGCCCTACTAGATCTTAACTTGAACCACAAAGTCACAAATCTGCTTTCCTGAAACTTCGTCATGGTGCTGTGCTCTCTGTGTAGCTCCATTGTAAGAACCTGTTCTTGCTCTTCCTGAACAGCTGTTTGTCACTGGGAGGCACAGTGAAGTCATAACCAGTTCTGTGATATGCACCACAAGGAAGGTGGCAGAGTGTTGCTTAATTTCGTCATGGAAGTGACATGGAACTTGTCAAGGTCACTAGAAGCGCTGCTCTTGACTTGAGTAGAATTCGTTAAGTCCTCCCAGGCAGAAGTCCCATGGGAAGCAGTTGGAACAGTCCATATATGACACTGAATGCTGCCCTTGCTGTGTGTAGCAGCAACAACTGTGCCCTGTGCTGGTGTACAGGCTAAAGCCAGAATGTGCTCAAGATTTTTCTCGATCTCTATTAAATAAACAAATAAAATATATGTAAATATACACAGCATGACTCTTTTGTCATGCAAAATGTATCTGATTCCTGGAAGTTCACAAACACTAATTCATTAGCAAAGCAAAATTTCACCAGGCTCTGCTATCCAATGAACAGTTATTCACCTATTTCACTGAATGGGTGAAATCCATTAGTTTCATCTTTATGGCAAATGTGTATGCACCTCTTGTGTTCTCCCATTATTTTAGGGCTGAACCATGACAGCTATAATTCCAGGATATTTTTTAAAACTAGAGAAATTATGGGATTGATATCATGTAGAGGAAAACAGTTTCCACAGAACCGATTTAAAAAGAATTAAGCCTTTATCTCATCTTTATAAATCTTCAAATCCTGCAGCAATAGACAATTATTTAAGCTCCTGCTATTTCATTCAAGCGCTTAAGACGACTGGAAGACCAGCATGAAATGTAACGTAGCATTAATTGCACAAGTGCAGAACTGGATTACTCCAAATCTGTTGAGAACTGCAGAATAAAGGACATTATCAGGGGTTCAGTGGCAAATTCCCCTTACTCACAAGTATTTGTTGTAATGGTGAAAGAAAAGCACTGCATGAAAACTATAAGCTACAAAATTCATTAAGAAAGATCCTTTTAAAATGAGGCCTGGGAGACTTTCTCATCACAGAAGCCAGAGCATAGCCATCTGTGGTTATCACTTTTTCAGACTTGTGTATCATTGAAATTAAATTGATGAAGTGGCTGACTATACCGAACTGGAGAGGGAAGGAAAACAGTGTGGGGGGGGGTGTGTGTGTCTTTTGGTTTTGTGGTGTGTGTGGTGGAGTTTTTTTATATATATATACAAGGGAAGGACAAATGGACTGCGTTTAATCAAAGAAAAGGAGCTGAGAGAAAAAATATGAAAGAAAAAACATTCTTACCTCTAAAGATGGGGAAAGCAAGGATTGACTAGAAGAAGAAAACAGTTTCTGGGGACAAGATCAATATATTTGTACCTTATATCACATATAGATTGTCTTGTGTATATATGGGTAGGAATTGCCTTCCCTTTCTATAGGAGGACAAAGATGCAATGTGTCTATCACAATATCTGGAAAATAGAATACTTGCTACCAGAACAGAAAGGCAAGTGAAGCAGCTGTGATAGGATCATTTCTCTTATCAGTGACCATGGAGAGGACATGGATCAGGTGGTTCAAGCTCCCTATGTAAAATAAACCACAGAATCTGGTTTGCCATCCTTTTGAAGGAGATGTAGAGGAGCAGCAAGTTTTATTGTTTTCTAGGTTAAACTGCTGACCACCGATTTAATCACAGGCACATAGATGATAACAGCAACTGCTTTCCACTCAGCCTTTAGCTCCTTATAGCAGATGGGAACTATTTAGAATTCAGGCAAGCTCTGGTATACTTCACCTTCTGAATTAACCTATTTGCTTGTTTATAACCCAAACGTCAACAATTTTCCATCAGATCATTGCTACATGAGCTACTTTACTAAGGAGATGTTTTATAATGATGACACAACGCTTCTGAGTGCTCCTTCTCTGAGTTCAATGGAACTGTAATCACCTGGTTCAGTAGAGGAAAAATATAATTTAAATTTATTTTCAACATGCTTAACAGGAATGCCTTTCTCCACTGTCCTTTACTCTAGCATTTGGCTTTGTCTTTGGCCCAGTAAAGAGGGATGTCAAAATGCAACTGGGTGGGCTTTGGTTGCATGGTTTACTTTGATTACAGTTAGATAATCTGACCTGAAGTGCCCAGAAACATTCAGAAAGGATGGAATAGGGACTGTCAGCTCCCAAGCAGCCTCGGTAGCTCTTTCTGAAGCTGTAGTGCAACATGTTTTGCTGTGTTATAACGTAGGACTTAATGCGTCTAATGAGGGTTGGATCTTTGTATCAGTGCAACTTTGGATATAGGAGAGTAACGTGTGTATTTTGCTTGCCAGGGAAAATATCTATTAAAGTAATATTTGGTCCATAAAAGAGTGTTCTACAGAGTATTTAAAAAACCTGTTATATCCAGCAGAAGCCTGCATAATTTGTGTTTACCCAGTAGCTATTTGGATTTAAATTTGGATGCTGTTCCAATAGTTCCTGAAGCAGGAGGCAGCAGCCAGGAGGACCCTAACAGCTGCAGGACAGTGAGTTTAAAGGGCACACTAGAAAACGAAGTATGGTTAGATGATTTCTGTGGCCCAATGAAGTTGGACTGGAATTTGGAGTGAGAAGAGTAGAAAGAAGCATTTGGGTTTTCTGCATTTATTTCATAGAACATGAGAGCAATGGAAAATATAAATGACTGGGTAGTAACAGGGAGCGTCTTCCTCCCCAGAGGCTCTTGATGCTTGTGTGGAGCTGTCAGAAGTGAAATGTGCACGTTTGCAGCTTTATTGCGGAGTACCATGGACTCTTGCAGGCACCACGTAAAATCAATATGCAGATTGACTAAACAACAGCCAACCTGTTAAGCCTAACTGTCTGATAACTGAGTTGTCATTAGCACAGTCAGACTTCACAATGCTCTTGAAATCACTAACTTTATTTTAGTGGAAAATTAACCTACTTGATGTTGTATGCTGTGTCTCATTCTTTTGATTTACATCTAGTTATTCCCACAATAATAAAACATTAATACTCTGAATCTTTCATTTGGAAAATATTCAGTATAATAAACTCTGCATTAATGTATCTGCTTAGTATTTTATTCTGTAGTTCTTCAGAGTTTTCACTTCATGTATGCCATTTTTTCATTTCATTTTTGAAATTACTTCTCCAACAACCCGTTTCTCTTATATTCTTTCTGAGACAACAGACTTAAATTGCTGGCATAGTATGTCTGGTGTAGTAGCCATTAGTTAATATCTTTAAACTCCAACTGCCCGGAAAAGTCTTTACTGAGGAGGAGAAGCCCTAAAATGTTTTCTTTTTGGAGATTTGTAGAATATGCATTTACTTCTACTGAATGCACTATTAAAAGGTACCGATGTAATTTAAAAAACAGCTCCAGGGGCCTGGAGCACAAGTCTGAGGAGCGGCTGAGGGAGCTGGGGCTGTTCAGCCTGGAGAACAGGAGGCTGAGGGGAGACCTTCTCGCTGTCTGCAACCGCCTGAAAGGAGGTTGTAGCGTGGAGGGTGTCGGTCTCTTCTCCCAAGTAACAAGTGATAGGACAAGAGGAAATGGCCCCAGTTTGCACCAGGGGAGGTTTAGATTGGATATTAGGAAAAAATTCTTCACGGAAAGGGTTGCCAGGTGTTGGAACAGGCTGCCCAGGGCAGTGCTGGAGTCACCATCTCTGCAGGGGTTTAAAAGGCATTTAGACGAGGTTCTTAGGGACATGGTTTAGTGCTAGAGTTAGGTCAGGTTATGGTTGGACTAGATGATCCTGAGGGTCTCTTCCAACTGAAATGATTCTATGATTTTACAGACGTCTACTAGAACTTTGGTAACAGTTGAATGAGAATTTCATGTCTTGTGTTGATAAGCATTTTAACTAGAGCGGAAAGTAACTTTAAAATTTCCCATTTTTTGTTTATACATCAAGACTTGTAGTTTCACAATAGAAAATATATCCTTGCAGAGGAATTTGTAGGTAGAAAGATTAACATAAGATCAGTAATAGCTAAGTGGGCTGGACTCAGATCAAGTCCAAGAAAAGAGAGAGGAGGGGGAACTTGAGTGACAGAAATGAACGGGTGGTTGTGGCAAAGGGAGTGTTAACACATGCTAACACTGGCAAGAAGGACCCGTCTGGGCATAACTCTGCATGTCCACCGCTGCCTGCATTACCTTGGAACAGCGAGTTGGAAGTGGCAGACTCGGGGGAGCGTGAAGTTCTGCTAGAGCCGAGATGATCCCCCAGAGGCGCCAGCTTGGGGCTGCCGCAGTAGCACGGCTGCGCTGCTCCGCAGGGCTCTCGCTAGCGCTTCAGGTTTTGCTTAGGTGGGTCTGCACAACAGGTGTGTTCTGAAAACAGGCCTTGGTGAAGAAACCGGACAAATCAAACAAATTCCAAAACAAATTTTGAAATACCCATGCAATTTCCGAAATAATCAACTAAAACTCTCTCTTTTATTCTGTGAGATAAGTGCTGTTGGAAAATTACTCTGGAGAAGAAAATCCAAGTGATCTGAGAATTGCATTTGTTCTCAGATATTTTCAAATTAATATTGGACTTCTGTGAATAAATGCAGTGGTTTATGAAATATTTTCCTATTGCATTTACATAGCTCCTTATTAGAAAATATAGACTTCTGAAATGAAAATCAAGTTTGAGTCTGGTCATAAGATCACCGAACTACCTTGAAAGCTTCAGCTTCAGAATCAATGGTGTCTGAATTGCCTCCTGTTTTTGCTTGCTGTTTGGAGAGGAGTCGTCCAGAGCTCACAGAAATCCAGATCTTTCAGTTCGTTGGATTCCAAATCAAATCCATTGCCGAGCTGAACCAGGGGGCTGAGAAGCAGCAGAGCGAGCAGCAGCTGGGGCAAGGGGGAAACGGTGCCGTAGTGTGTGGTGTTCACCACCAGGGATGGACACAGTCCGCATCTGTAAGAGAATCTCCATGGAGAGCTAAGAAGAAAATTGGGTTTTGCATTTTTATCCAAGGAAGTTACTTTGAATACATTTGATTAAACAGAATATTTCATTTTACTGTTTTAATAATAAATCATACACACTGAATAAATGTAATATTTGTAATACCATTAAAATGTAATTTCTTTTGTACTGTGAATGAATTACATGATAGGTGTAGCATACTTTTCCTTTGTTCTTAGTAGAGTTTTAGCATGTAATTATTTTCTAATTATCTGTTTCTTGAACATTTTAATCGCTTTTGGAAATGGCACTCAAGTTTCATTTCAGTGGGAGCAAGGGCTTTAAATGCCACCAAGGCCTTGGGCTTAATCCTAACATTCCTACAAGGCACTGTTTTTCAGTTTTAAGTAGCTCTGAAATGTATCAAATCAAATGGCTACTTTGAGTTGTGAATTCTATCTGATAACGTACAGTCTGATGTTAATTTTCCTTCCCTCAAGGCAGCAATGCCAATTCATGTCTTTTGAGGCCATAACCTGATGGTCCTGCTCTGGGTTCTGTTCTGGTTTTAGGAATGGTCAAGATTTTCTGTTTCAAAAAGACTTAAACATTTCCTCCTGGGAAAGCGGTCATAAGTTTTGTTGTGCAGCTTTTAATGATATTTCCTTCTTTCCTGTTCTGCATCTCTTAATCATTCGAACAGGTGTTTTTATTTTAAGTCTTAATGCAGAGTTGCAATCTGAAAGTATTTGGGTGTTTTTGTTTTGTAAAGTTTTTGGGAATTCTTCCTCTAAACTTCTGAAATTAGGCCTTTGAGCTCCTGATGGTTGGACTGAGCAGATACGCACCAGTGTAAGTCTTCTCTCCTGTCTGGCACAAATCCAGTCTATGACCACATTGGTATTTAAAGGCTTTTATTACCAGCTTTCTGATACGTTGTGACAATAAAGGTGTGGAAGTGACAGGAGCTGCATGTTCTCATGTCCTTTCTCAACTCTGCATTCACCTGCCAAAAGCCAAGGAACTTGTAGTTTATGTCACTGAAGTGGTAACTGATATAAGGCTTGACATTAGACCTTTAGTGAGTAATAAATTACAATATATGGCAGTAAAATAGTTTTCTTGTTGTATGTAGTCTGATTTGAAATAAGCTGGTGCTGTTTCCTCCCATTTCAGAATTTGGAAGGAGTGAGATTGTTGACAGAGTGAAGGTGATTACTTAATATATTACTTTATGTATTGAATTTACTTCAATCCTGAAATGGGATGAGAGAAGGAGCTGTCTCGCAGATGCTAGCCAACTTTTACGTAACTCTTTAATTTGATACCTAATGTACCTTTCTGTTTGAAAAAAATTGTCCTCCTTTTTATATCCTGACGCTTGTAATGTTAACATGTTTGAGAAGATGTAGAAAACAGCTGTATATTGTTCTGTTTTTCAGTATGATTATCAAACATGACCATGAAAAAAGCAGATTATCTTTCTTTCTTAGAGTAAAATAGGCTCTTTCAAATTCTTAATTTTATGTAAGTGAAACAGAATTCTATGGGGCTTTCATTTGTAATGCTATAAAAATTATATATTTATATATGAGTAAAAGTCATTCACAGTAAAGCCTAAGAATGGTAAATTACACAGCAAGGACAGCTACGGACAAAAGAACTGTAATGGTATAGTAATTGTATTCGTAAAGATATCAAAGCAACTTAGGAAAAGAATAAAGCTTCTTCATCTCTATATAAACTTTAAAATACAGTTGTCATGGCTTTCAACTTTTCCAGCATCTGTTGTGTTGTTTATATCTGTAATAGTAAAATCTCTGTGTGTGGTGGTTTTTTTTTAATTGTCATGGTCATTTATGTTCTCATTGTAGCAAAAGAAAAACAAACTAGTTGTGAGTCAATGTTTTCCAACAAATCTTTTAAAAGCAGTTAAATATTCTTTTATAAAATACTCAGTGATTATTAAAGTGCAACTGTTAAACAAAATGAGGAAATAATAACAGCACCGATTTATTTATTTGTTGTTCTTCTAGCAATACTTCAGAGAACATTTTTCTAGTGTTCAAGGGCAGTCATTACTAGAATACATAGGGATCCTTTATTCTGTCAGTGAAAAATGGAAACATTTTATGGAATTGACACTGTCACCACAACAACATTGCTTAAATAATTAGCCGTCCTTGCTGAGATATGGGATCGTTGACTTAGTGGATATCAAACTGACAAGTCATCCTGTTAAATTTCAGATTGTTAGATCTTATTAAAAATTACTTCTATCATTCTCTCGCAATATTTTGATATATGCACGTGGTGTTTCTGCTGTCAGTTACATGACTGGAAGTTGGTTTGCATCATTTCTTATTTCTTTACTGGAATTCACATATTAAAGTTTACCTCAGTACTTATCATGTCTTTGTAAGTAACAGTATTACTAGTGTTTATTTCATCTTTCAGAGGATCTCATTGCACTAGACAGGCAATAAAAGAAGATTCTGTAGCAAAACTGTTAACTTTTTTTTTTTTCCCAGCAGAAGATACTGACTGCAGACAGTTTAAACCTTGGGCAGCTGCTGTGCCAAGTGGGTTTTTGGAGACTGCATGGCCTGATGTGCATTCAGACCCAGTGAAGGCTTCTTGGCAGAGTGTGGTGTCTGGTGTCTTATGCTGAGAGCAAAGGTACGATGGCTTGCGGGGAGAGGAAGGTCATACAAGGCGTGTTTCACGCATCCAGAGGCCCTAAAGCACCTTTGTGTTTATCTGAGCCTGGCATTTGTGTATAAAGGGATCAAATTTGCTCTTCATGGGTTAGCACACTTTATGCATTGTGGTTGCAGACATATTCTTACCTTATTCTTTTGTTTATATCAGTGCACAAATGCTTCACTCCCACAAAAGCAAATTGTCACTTGGATTTTTGACCTCAGGTTTTGAAGTGCTGGTGCAAAATTGCTCCAAAAGATAGTGTACTGAGTTTTCAAAGTAGATAAGAACCCCATCGTCTCTCATCCAGACTCCTTTCACAGCTCAGCACACAAATTATATCCATACATCCTGCAGAAATGAAATGTATTTCCTTACAATAAAAATGTTGTTGAAAAAAAAGTCAATTTATATCAGTATTTGAAGAGCAGGCAGGTAAGTCATCCCTTTGCACAGGAGGTTTGCTGTTGGTCCTGACAGCAGATTCTAGGAAATAGGCTCTATAGGAAAGAAAGGAAAGAAGGAAGGAAAGGGTACACAGTATCACTGTGCTGAAAACTAGATCAAACCAACACTGTCATCTATAAGGCCTGAAACAGGACGAGACTAAAGAGGGTTCAAAATCGAATAACTTCCCATTCAATGTTATTTGGGAAAAAAAAAAAAAGTTAATATCTAAAAATAAAAAATAGAAAAGTAATTTTCCCTGGCTGTTCTGCCTATTGTGTCTTCACAAATGTGGATGATGAGCTGTGAGCTACAGGTGCACAAGGACAAATTTCCCGAAAGGCTGCTTTCTTTAGTACATTCAGTTTACTTCTGTTGCGTTTGTCTCTGTGATTCTGTGATCCTCGGCTAGTAGCTCAGTTCTGGGAACAAATCTGGCTACTCGGAGCAAGAATTTTTATGGATGTTCATGGTATTCAGCTGCCAATCAGATGCATGTAGATGCAAATTGGGCAGTTAGATGCACCAGTACCTTGATTTGTCTGTAAACCCATCCTGAGCCTGCGAAGTCTCAGAATGTATTTTTGTAAGTGGAATTTTTGCTTTCTCAAAAGGACACTGAACCTTTGAAACAGCTCCACTTCATGGTTGGTTGGGTCAGTTTATTTATGCTTACTTTCTAGATGATGAAAATCTTACAAACCCAAAGCTCAGCCTGAAAACATATTGCTGGGGCTAAAAATACTTGCAAAATAATGTAACAGATAAAGCTCTGAAGAAACAGATTTTATTTGACAGTCTTGAAATTTTTTTTCAATGACCGCACAAAAGCGTTAAATGGGAATGGCCTGGGGACAGGCACTAAATCAATAAGCACCAGTAAATTTGTGAAATCAATTTTTTGCTTTTCACATACACAAAAATTGATGCAGCCAATGCTGCGTAACTCCCATTAATTGCCCAGGGTGACAGAAGATTTATCAATTGCTTAATGACTTCTTTGAAGCCATAGGGCGAAAATGGAAAAAGCTGCAAAGTTAACTGTGTAATATAGAAGATATCCTTCCTGAGTTGCTGTGTAAATATAGGCACAGTAGATTCTCTTGAGCTTCACAGTTCTTCTGCTGTAATACATCTTTGCTATCAACGTTTCTTCAATTAGAAGCAGAAGCAATGTTATTAGAGTGGCAAAATGGGTAAGGTGTATATAGATACTATATACTCCTCATGTAACATCATGACCATTGCTGAAGTATACTATATTAAAAGAGTCAGGATTTTCAGAAGTGGCTGTCTATCCTGTGCTGTCTGCCCTGAGCACACACTTGGGGTTTGTAATTGGGCTGTATGGAAACGGAGCTCTGTACAAAATAAGTTTTGTTCAGTAAAACCTTTCCCTTCAGCATCTCTCTTTTTCCTTGATAGTTTGCCTGCATTCCCACTCAGAGCAACAGCAGTTGATGACAACTTCTCTGTCCTACACTTTATTTCACTTTTGTTTGGGCCAAATATAATTTCTCTTGTTGGCTTCTCTGTTAGTTCCATTCTTTGACTTGTTTTTATACTTCACATGCTTTTACTCTGCTTTCTTCTTTCTTTTCCAGTTCCTTACTTCCCTAACTTTGTTTTGCAGCCTTTATGTCTTTTCTCATTCTTTCCAAAAGTCTAAAATACCCAGTGCATAAGATGCTCTCAGCAGGCAGAGCAAGGAAGTTGCCAAAGTGCCAGTGGCGATAGTTTAGCGTTAGTATTTTGTATCAGCTCCCTCTAGATGCACCTGGCTACAGAGAGGCCAGGACTGGTTTCATACCTTGTGTTTTCATACCTACAAGCAGAAAAAATTTACAACATTTGATCCCTTCCTGAGATGCATTAGGTAGAGGGAGGATGTTTTGAGCATATTAGGCAAATCCCAGTTCTGCTAGAGACTTCCTATTTTGTTGTACATCAGGCAGCCACACCTTGATTTGTCTAAATGTGTTTAGCTACAGTGATTATGTTTAAAAATGTTCACGTGTTTAAATATTTTCCTGATGAATGTTAAAGCCACAGATAATATCAGAGCATCTTTGCTGAATCGAACTTTGCAGATTTGGCTGCTTTCTTTTTGAGCTTCCACTCAAAATGGAGATAATGTGTCCTCCTTGCTGCTAAGCTTTGACATATTGTTATTCTTTTACACTCAGTTGTTCCACAGGAGCTCCTGTTCAATTTAGTAGGATGACTTCTGGATAGGTTACTCTTCCTCCCAACTAAAGGAAAGATATTTTCCAATCAGACTTGCAGCATTTTTATACAGGTGACAGGCTCTAATTCCTCTGCTATGAATAACGTTATGTCACATTTAACAGCTATAAAATCAGCTAGTGTTTCTTAAGTGCCCCACTCAGTTTTGCTTTCCCTGGGTATGGGATGAGAGAAAGCTCATTAGATTTCTAAGTCAGAAAAGAGAAAAAAGTAAATAAAAATAAATATATAAATTTAAAAAATATATACCATCTGTGGTATAAATAGGGCACTTCAAAATGTTGGTTAAGATTTCCATAAATGTGACACATGATGAAAAGAGCAGTAGCACAAAGCAAAGGAAGAAAAAGACTTTTAAGGCTAATAAACTTAGCACTGAAAAGTGACACCTGACACTTTGAAGTGAAAGAACTGAGAGTTATTTATGTTTTCTGTGTCTTTAACAGAAAACAAATTCATAGTCTTTTTTTCCAATAATTATATATGTTAGATTTTCAAGTAAATAATGTGCAGTGAAGCCAAAAGTGGGAGAAAGTTTGGCATAAACCTAGGTTTTATAGTTTTCTCTATTTTGTTTTCTTAAATGTATTTAAAAAATGATTCCCAGTCCCTCAGTGTCAAACTAATCTTCTTCTTTTTATCTTTAACTCCCTTCTGACTCCTCTTTGAGGAAGTAAATCCATCTAATACCCTTAGCATGAATGCAGAAAAGCATCCTGGAAAATAAGTCCATCACGTTCTTGCTGTCTGTCAGTTCTTCCCCGTTTTCTAGCATAGAAGCTGAATTTCAACAACCGATTGAAAATAATCCACTGAAAAAGATTTTAATGATAATAAATTGTGACTTCTGTATACGGGTAAGACCATGAATGCACAATACCATGAGATAATATATTCAAGGAAGTTAAATAGATACTTGTAGGTGGTGTTTACAAAAAGAGAATGATACTGTTTATCGTCGGTTGAAGGCATCAAGTTAGCAATCACAGCACAAGGTCAAATTTAAGTTTCACAAAACAAATAGCTAGTAAAGATATATCATGTATTTAGAAGTGAGAAGATACCAGTTCCAGATCAAAAATCAGTAATGTGATGCAACATCAGCAGACATGTGGGTGTTCTGCCATAAACTCTATAAGCAGAAACTCTTTAAAACCATGGATGCTGAAAAGGACAATGGAATTGATGGAGGGGGAGGAAAAGCAGCAGATTTGGCAAGCTGCATCTTGTTGAGCCATTAGAAAGCTCTATCAACCTGCTGAATACTTTATCTCTTCAAAAGGAGCAGATTATCAAAAAAAAAATAGATCAGTTATCTTTGGAGATCCACAGCTGTGCAAAAAGAAAGCCCTTCCCCTCTGGTGAACACTGTCTCGAATGTGCTCCTCAAAGGGTAATCAGGAGGTTGATAATGGAATCGGTGGGTTATGACATTATTGCGTGACTGCTCGCTCTGGGCTCGGTATCGATTTGGCTCCACAAATAAGGTAGGCTACAAATGTGCGGCACACTCCTGTTTCCGGCGCTGTGTCTCCGTGTGTAGCTGTAAGTGAGCTGTTGTGAGTCTCGCCTACCCCGCAGGACGGCTGTGGGGCAGCGGGAGGGTGTTGGTGTCCCCACAGTAGTTTAAATGGCCTTCAGAGTTGTGTTCCTGGGCCTGGCTGCTGAGCAGTTAATTACACGGTAACTGTACTTCGACGTTCTGTTATAGTAACTTTTATGGACTAATTTCCATCTGTGGAGTCCGTACTCTGGGATGCTAAAAGATAGCTTTTGCTTTGATACATAAATACGTGCTTGGCAAAAGTCATGTTGAAAGTGTGACAAGGTATTTAGAGTATGTGAAAAACATGGGACTTGATGTTGTCCTAGAACTGAGGCGTTGTTTTAGTAGTGAGATTGTTTTAACTGATTTAAAACTTACTGAGAAATGAGACAGTATATCCATTACTTAATGTCTCAAAATGGGCATATTTCAAAAGATATAAGCTAGCTGGAATAGACATTATAGGCTCTTTTCAGGAATAAATTGGTAAAAACCTATGGTTGACAATATGCAAGAGATCAAACTGGATGATGATAACGGTCCTTTTCAGTTCCTAAAAACAGGTGAATCTAATAATTTCAGTAGAAATCTCATTCTGACTGTCATTTGCACTGTGACCTCTTCACATCCATCTAAAATTAAGTGGCCTTAAAGTAGATGCAAGATTTCCTGACTTTTTGTCCTTTCTTTGCTAGTAGGACAGTAAAAAGGGCTTGTATGTAAATAGGATCGAAAGCTTTATTCCAAAGTTTGGCTGCAAGTTTTTTGGGGTGGGAGGAGAGTCCATCTCTAGCCTAGCTCCTTCTTTAGTGGATTTTATATTCTCAAATCCCACATTGAAAATAATGTATTCTATGCTCAATGTAAAAGAGAAGTTACTCATATTTTTGCCATTGTTTTTATTCAGAGACAATGGTTTTGACCTAAAGATGATCCAGATTTTAATATTTTGTGGCCTCTCTTTCACCTTGAATTTTTCCTGTATTCTTTAAAATATTCATACTTGTATTGAGAAACCAAATTTTTCAAGGTGATCCTAGGTGAATAGGATTAAACAACTCAGGTCTAACTACTTACTTAATCACTGCATATTCTTCATGCAATTGGCAAGAAATTATATTTCATACAGTATTCTTTATAGTCTCCAGTTTTAGTATTCTGAGAGAAGAAAAATGAAAGGCAAATATCATGACCTTTTGTATCTCAATGACCTGAAACTGGAGATGGGTTGCAATTTAAATAAAGAATTCAATCCCACCTTTACGGTATCTACAGGCACTTGTAAAATATGCCTGGGACATTCAGAATGGAAAAGATATAATGTAATATCCTTCCAGGGAGAAGAGCTCTGAAAACTGCCGTTTTCCCTTCACACATTAAGGCACTTACTGATGAAAATTCATGCATTTGATTAGGAGAAAGTCATAATTTCTCCCAGAAGAAAAGCTGTTTTCCCTTTTAATTGTTTTATTTGTTCCTAGTGCAGGAGAGATGACTCATGTTTTGGTTTTATAAGAGAAAAAATGCTTTTATTTTTTAATGTTTTCCTATGCAAAAATGTTTCACTTTATTAAATTATCATCTATTAATGACACAGCTATGCCATTTCTACTCAGTATTCTTTAACAGAATGAGTTCTGACAGTCATACATTGGAATTTAATCTAAGCACGGGCTTGAGAGTCACTAGGCAAAAATACTAGACCTCGCCAGAGGTGTGTGTTTCTCAGTCTGAACATGTGCCCAGCCCCGTGGACATCAATAAAGGAGACTTAGACCTGTAAATTTTAGGAGCAGATAGACTGGAACGGGAGATCTGTTTCCCCCTGAAAATATATTAACGAGGACTTTTCTTGACTGTTCTATCTGGGCCTAAGAGGTCAGGGAGCACAGGGGACACCTGGCAGTTCCCTGCAGGGGCAGCTCGTGCGGTGCAGGAGTCCTGCGGGCACCTGCGCTTGCCGCGCTGGAGCCTCTGAGTCGTAACCTGCGGATCCCTGCAGCTCCGGCAGCAGAATAGGAAGGTTCTTCACCACACTGGTTTTGCAAAGGAGGGATAAGATTTTAAACTCTGACTGTTGACTTGAGCTGCCCCATCCTCACAGGTACCTATCTGGAGTACACTTCAAGAGGCCTAGATTTTTAGAAGTCGTTGAACACCTACATTGTAAAAATCATGCTTCACTGGAAGTTTTTAGCATAGGGCTTCAAGGTCGTTATTCACACCAAGATCCTGAATGAAGGCAAAATTTTTTTGTCCCCTACGTTGGATAGAAAAGAGGATGGTCTAGCTGTCCAGCAGGAGTGTAATGGAGCTGCGATGACAGGGGCCCGCCTTAGGTGATCTCAGGTGATGCAGGTGATCCACATTAGGTTCAGAAGTGTGTTTCAGCTCCGCATTCAAAGATGCAAAAAAATGTGACTGGCAGTGGTTGAAATGTAGCACTGCAGTTATTCTCTCCATTCCATCTGGTGCCAGACAGATTCTTAGTCAGTGGTTTGTACCAGCTGTGCTTACACAATTTTGCCCGCAAGGAAATGGGAAAGTGTTTCATTATGTTTCTGACTGGAGTGGAACAAAGGCAAACATCTGGACTGCTGCAGCAACAAGATGGACAAAGGGAAACCTGCAGGTGGTGTTTCTAAGAAAGCATCAAGTAGATTTCATGACAACAAACACACCAAATGTATGCCATGCTAGCTTGGAAACAGTATCTAAATTAGACTTATGTGATTGGTGTCATGACTGACAGCTATAAATGTTAGTGCTGGATATATGTACCTCATCATCGTGCTGAAGGTGTTATAAGAAGTTCTTGCTATTTGTTTCTCCAGTATTCCATTGCCTTCATAAGATAGGCGAGGGCACTCTACCAATGAAGCCATAAGCAAAGTGTATTTATGCACCAGCTTTCGGTGAGCTGTTCTCAAGTCTGAGAGACCTGCGTATCCAGTGCCAGGGAGGTAAAAGTTCTCCAAGTGAACACAGCTATTTCTTGGTAAGATTTTTAGACCTCATCAGTACCTAACCTGTATATTAGTAATAGTATTTTTTGGAAGAAGCAAACAGAAAATGACGGAGTTAAAAATGGGATCTCGAATAATGTTCTGTGATTTTTGTTCTGTGCTTACCAGCATGCAAATCCCAGGAATAACCATTAAGACACAAGTGGAGGATATGAGAAGAGAAGAAAAGGCTGGTCGATCATCTTCGACTTCTGGGTCTCTCCTCTCCTCCATTTGTCTTTAATGTTCTTTAATAGTTATTTCCCTAGTTTCTATTTCCTTGCAAGATTTCGTATTATTTATAAAGCTCCAACTCCCAGACTGACACAGTTTTGCAGGAGCCAGCTTTCATTTTTTTAAGTGCACTTTTTCTGCTTCTCATTGTTCTGGAGAGAAGCTGAAAACACGAACCTTAACACCAAAAAAAAAAAACCCCAAAGGAGGCAAAATAAGAGAATGAATACCAAAGCCATTTTTTTGGAAACAAGATCTTAAGACCTTTAGAAGCTTGCTGATATTTTGGAGAATTTCTTTATCACTTGGAGTTAGTGTGTTTCTTTGAAAGGAAGAACCATGTCTTTCAGCAGGAGTTTTATCACAAACATTTATAGGAACAATGAGACCCGTATCTGTTTTATAACACTCTAAGAAACAATAAATTGGCAGTGGCAAATTAAGGAAAAAAATAAAAAGGAAAGCAAAAGCAGAATCAGGTCCTAAAGAAGCTGTAGTACTATATATACTATAGAATGGAACATGAACTTTAGTTGGTTAAGAAAAATGTAAAGCAGGGTGAGAAACAATTATGAATTGTTGAAGAAAAAATTTGCATTTGTCTCAGTTTACATTTCTTGTACAGTGGTTAGAACACTTTTCTTAATAGTTGTGTTGTATTTAAGACGTTGGGATTTTTTTCCCCTGCTTTTCTTTAGGTCCTTCAACAGAGCAGCTCATAGGAAAAAATCACGAATACTCTGTAATGCTTTTGCAAAAAATGTCATTGAATGTTATTCAATTTTTATGTTTTTGGGGTCTTTTTTCTATTTTTTTTTAATCAGCCTCATTTCAAAAAATTAGACTCAGTGCTTGGAAAATGTTTTGAGATTTTGGAATTAAAAGCAATTGTTCTAGAAGTATTACTTCTTTAAAGAAAGAGGAGCTTACCTTTTATGAAAAGAAACGTCAGCACGAATAATACAGTGAAAAGGAAAGATTGAATCGATTGTTCCTATGCTTTCTTCCTTAAATCGAATTATTCATTATTTCCCTGAAAAATGCACAGAAGATAACCTTTTGTTTTTAAACTCAAGACCCCCACTGAAGCTGCACATTAAACAAAAATACATCTGTGCGTTAGAAGCATCTACACATTCTGACTAATTAGCTTACTTTGAGAGTCACCTGTTTTGTGACTTCTCCGGGTTTATATTTAAAAGCAAAATCAGGTGCCTTTTCCCAGCTGAAGTGCAACTGTATCATTTCAATTCCCTACATGTTTTTAGATGATGACTTTTTATCATATTCTTTTTTGGATATGGAGATACTCCAGCTTGGTCATATTTCAGGTTCACTCATGTCAGTATCAACTGACACTAACCTAAATTGTTAGGGTAGGAAAATAAAAGTGAATTGAAAGTATTAGCCTGACAAAAGCGTAGATCTGAGATGCCGGGTGGAACAGGAGCAATGATAGAGAAAGGCTGCTTCTAGGAGGGAGGCAGGGAAGTGGCATTTGTATGTGTATGAATATAACCCCTATTTTTGACAGCTTAGTATGCCAGTAATATGTGAAGGGTGCAGATCAGGACAAAGTAACATCTTTTTTGTATAGAGTATTTGTTTATGAAAGAATCAGACATTCTGTGCCAGTGTTAAATAACTTTTGTAAACAGATGAAGCTGGTTACTTAACTCTGAGATCAGCCAGACACTGTGAACCCAGAAGCTTTTGCAGTACATTTATTTTATGTGACCTTCCTTTCGTCTGTGGTCTCTGTGAATTCTGTCATTTGGAAAAATCTCTCTACAGCTTCCACTTTGCTCTTCTTTCTGTCTTGCTGTTCCCTGCAGGTCGTTGTTTTCCCAGCAGGACCTGGGTTGTAGGGGATGATGCAACCTTTGGGGTACCTGCTGCTGACCTCCATGGGGGGCTTCACATTGTGGTACAGCATCTAGTGCGTTTTCCGAGGAAACCCAAGAAAGTTGTAGTAATACGAATTTCTGATAAAATATTTTCCATGTGATTTACCTGTACTCGAGGTAGATGATCTGGGGTCTTCCAAGGCTTGGAGTGGTTATGAGCAGGGCCTTGGAATGTCCTGTCTTGGTGGCGCTGTTTGCTTTGGCTTTCCCCTGCTCCGAGGCTGGGTGCTGTCAGACTTCAAAGCTTTCACAGCAGGGAAACCCGGAGCTCTTTTCAGACTGAATCGTACCAGTGCTTGTAGAAAAGAGGTGACATTTCACATTAGAGGCAGATGGAAGAAATATTTATTTGGCATGTTGATTTCAAGTGAGTGGTGGATGCTGTGATCTGCTCAGTGGCTTGGAATGTTAGAGTAAAGCTCCAGGGAACATAGAATTATCTGGCCAGTGAGGCAATAAAAAGAGTATGAATAATTTATTATATGTTTCTGCAGCTTTTCCCAAGGTTTTCACCTCCGTGTACCAAGATATGTTTATTATTATATATGATGTTGCACATAGGTACAGTTAATGCATACAAATATATACCCCAAAACTCATACGCAAAACACCATAAATGTATTAGAGAAAGCAAGCAAGCATACTATTAAAATTATAGTGACAGGTATAGCATTATACACGGAAGTTTGTTATGGGGTATGGGACAGAGAAAGAAGAATCAGGCAGGGGAGGTGTTGTCACGTCATAGGTCTTGAACTGGGAAATGAAGAGCTTTCCCTCATCTGCAGTGGCCTGTGACTGTTGTCTGTCCATATGAAGAAAAATTATCTTCATGTCATCAATATTCAACCTTCACAGTGGTTAGTGAAAGAAACATAATTTGCATCTTTAGATAATCATCCCTCTATTTTTTTTCATCAAGGCAACAGCTGTGGCCTTGTCCATTGTGCAGAGGAAAACACATTTCATCTCTATTTATGTTCAGAGAGTATCTTGTAGAATATTTTGGTGTCTTAATTTACGACCTATAGTAATAATAGCCATCATCAGTTTAATGAACTAATTGGATTAATTGCTGTTATTGCACAGTGTTATTATTATTCTTACCATAATCACCATGGAGAAAATTCTAAGTATTAGGAATCGAGAATTGTATTATTGCAACTCTAATTCATAGTGTGCACTGTTAGTAATGGAATTATTTCAATTCATAATTTAGCTGCAACATTGTGTACAGAATTTCTCTTTTTTCAATATTTTTTAATTTTTAAAAATTATCCACCCATTTTGAACAATATTATGTTGGGCTGAATGTTGAGGAAAAACAATTTGGTCCCCTAATTTGTACTATTAAGATTAAATTTGAGTGCTTATTTTCTGAAGATGTGTAGGCCCAGTATTTCCTTGGAATGGAAAAGGAGTTTTGTTACTACATTTTGTGGGCAGTAGGTACTCACAGATGCTTCTGGCCTTTATCTTATATAAAGCTATAACTAGGTTTGTTTTATTATTGTCACGATCTTAGAATGGATTGTGCTGTGCAAGAATTGTCACTTGTATTTTGCTCATATTGAAGAAATCAAGTAAAATAAATTAAGTGGAGACAAAATGTAAAAATCAGAATAGTTGAAGGCTCAAATTATGCAACACTGGAAGTCAAATGTTAAAAAACATAATACAAAAAAATCAGCTGAAGTGGAACCATAAATGAGAAACAGCTGCCTATGACAAGTCATATGAGATGTGTGAAAACACAGAATTGTGATGTCTTTCTTCCTTTGTGACCATACAAAAGCATCTAGATACAGCTGATTCTAATCACTTGAAGACTTTAATCTTATATTTCAAAGTAGGTGAAAGGTATCTATAGCAAAAAGAAAAAAATAAAAAATGAAGAACAATTCTTTTAATGAAGAACAAATTGAAATTAATAGTCAATTGAGTTGAACAACTCAGAAATTACCAAGTGAAGGCAGAATCTACTGTCCTTCAGTAAGACAAACTAACGCTGTTGTAAGGGGACTCTTAATCTCAAAAGAGCTGCCTCATTATGAGCACATGAAGACAAACAACCTGATCATCGGCACACAAGCGTGCTGTTGAGGTGCACATGAATGGATTTGGGCTTCCACAGTCCCCAGTGCTCCCTTTTCAATTATTGTAGTAGTCTTAGCATTAATTACTAAATACAGCAAAAAATCCCTAAAATATTGCTGTATAGTAGTATCTGCTAAAAACAGAAATAAAATTGATTTTCTAAAGTGAAAATTATCTCACATATAAATTTAAAGTGTTTGATGCTCACCTGAATAGGATATTTACTCAGCATACATTCCTTCCAATTTTACAGTTGAACGTCTGCAACATAGTTTTTAAAATATTTTTTTTCATTTAGGTGGACACATAGTTTCATGTGTGAATGGTCAGATGAACCAGAATGAGGTACACCAGGATGCCCTATATAATAAGCTCTGAGGTTTCAAGAGGCATCATATTTAGGGCTTTTTGAACACTCAGATTTACTCTACAAGGGCTTGACACCTGATCTGTTTCATTCAGTAGAAATTTCCAGGTTTTCCAGATGTACAGCGGTGCAGTAGCTCAAACCAGCTTGCCAGATGTCCCCAAATACAAACAAATGTTAAGCAGTCTTAAATCGTGCCACCCTTATTAACATTCTGAGCAGAAAATGGAGATGTGCCAAGGGAAGAAGTCACAAAACCTCTTAAAAAAATCTTAAAAGGTTTTTGGTATTTTTTTCCTCCTTTAGAGTAACTGAATTCAGGAAAGGACAAGCTATGGATAATCAGCATACTGTGAACTATTTCTTATACACAACAGAATAGTTCAGATTAAAGGCATTTCTCTGTGTGTGTGGCTCTGAGTGGCAGAGGACAGGAGCCCATAACCAGTGCAGCAGGGACATTGCCAGATCCTTCAACCACGTTTTGTTGCTTCTGATATGTGGCTGTACCATTATCTGAAAACATTAGTATGTCAGATGCTACATTATTGCTCTCCGTTTTGAGACTTTCTCCTTTTTAAGAAGACCCTTGTGTCTACAAGGTCTTAACAAATCGTTTATTTGACTGGTGTGTGCAGTGAACAGATCCTTCTCAGCAAGATGCAGAGTTACTGGAGCTCTTAAGGAGGTGATTTTCTTGAGTATAACCTGGATCTGAGTTCAAGGAAATGTCTCATTCCGTACTTCAAGGAGCAATTTGCCCAGTCCTCAACTAAGCATGAGCTTTCAGTAAGCTCTGGAGTTTGGCTCACTCTGAATTATACTAACCAACTGGAAAATAATTGTGGCATGCAGTGGTGTAAACCTTCTGATTTCATGAAATGGATTGTGATGAAAACTCTGGGATTCAGCTGCTCCAGATTATCCATAGATGCTATGTCTGAAGTCATGCCATGTGTATGCTAGATGTGATGGTCCTCCATGTGTCTTTCATGTATCCTGATGTGGACAGCTAGTACTGGGATTTGGAAGTAAATATTAGGGGGTTTTGTGAGTAGTTTTTAAATATGTATGTATTACTCAATTTCCTTCATTTTCTTCTATATATCTTTGCAGCCTTATATTGTTTTGTGCATATAATATGATCTCTCTCTGCCTTGTTTTTTCATTAAATTGATATAAATTTGCTTTCTAAAGTTCAAAAAGTTCAGAGGAAAGTAAGTCAGGTCAAAACCTGAATGCAGATGTCTCAGTAAATGAGATTTCTTCTTCTAAGTCAGGAAGAATATTCGGTGATTTTTCAGAACCCATTTTTACAGTCTTTCAATGCACACACATAGTGAGCTGTTTGAAACTGGGATGGTCTTTTGACTGGATGTTTTGTGTATGTGTGAAATACAATGGGACTGTGACCCTGGGATCAATTTTGCCAGTAACAAAAATGGAAATGATGATGATAATAGTTAGGCTATTTCCTTGTGTTAACACAGTTTTGCAAATCCCATTGAGACACTCTGGTCAGATGTCAGAATATGTAAAAAGAGACGCTCTGAGAATACATTCAGACTGACACGAAAGAAGCCGGGAACCTGAGAGCAAGGGAATGATCAAAATCTTACTTTCCAAGGAGGCAGCATTGGAAGGATTAGAAAATTCAGACCACCACAGAAGACAGGTGTAGAACTTGATTCTTGAAGAACTGGTAAAAATGCGCCTGATGAGAATAATCATTGTATGTCTTCAGGCAGACAGTGAAGGCAAGGCCCATATGGGAAAATGGCAGGGAGGGGTGGTTAAAAGAAAAAATGCCTCTGATTGAAGGGTAAGAGAGCAGAAGTTGCGCTCTGGCACTGCTGTAAGAGGAAAAGTCACTGGTGTATGAGTTTGAGTGGAAAGAAAGAGTGAGAACTATTTTAGATCCCAAGGGTCCATCTTTTGAGATGAGATTGATTGAGATGAAATTCATGTGACGTTGAGGAGAAGTTATTTGGAAGATTAATTACTTTAATTTTGCCTCAGCTCTACCTCTCCAGTGCACGAGAACACTATTTCTTATATTTCTTATAGTTTCCTGTCTCTGACTTTAGTTTAAGAGGACAGGCTATTTTTTTAGTCTGAGATGCATGATATCAAGCACGTTCTTTTGTCCTTGAAGTTGATAATCCTGATGCTGAAGCCAAGCAAACTGGTCTTCAGATTCTTACCTTGCTTTTACATTTCAATCATATGGTTTGTAAAGACTTACCTTGCCTTTTCCTAAACTATGAATCAAAGGACAGTGGAAAAGCATGAGTACTTTGACAGTGTGTGTGAGATGAAGATAAACAGGGGTAAGATTGCAGATTCACATAACAGCTCATCTATTTGTGTTTGGATATGAAGACACTCTTCTGTTGGAAAAATCTCTGAAATAAGTTGGTAAGCTAATGATAAAATCCTGGAATAAAACCCGATGCAAAGTTATAGCATCTCGAGATTGATTGTACAGAAGCCTTTTTATGTGCAATTTCACTATCACTCAGTAGGTACGTTGAATATATTTGATTTAGTTGTGCCATTTTCAAATTGTGTTACTGACAAACTTAGTACAGAATACATAATTAGATCATACTACTGTATTTATGATAATGAATGCTGCATTCGCAATACTTGAAGCCTCACATTAGGCAGATAGTTAATTTTTTATAGCTGATTTTGACAGGTAGCATTTTTTATCCTGAACATAAATCTGTCAGGAATTTTATTTGTACTAAAGGCTTACATGTAGTGTATTACAATTTTGATTTTTTTAATGGCAAATTTGTGCAAGCATTTTATTTTCAAAGTAAAGTAGCTTTAAATAAATTCTTTGCAATTACTGTTTCTTTATTCTATGACCTCATTAACAGTATAAAGCAGGCTTTAAAACACTTAAAATTACGGTATTTATCAAAATGTTAGATGTTCCCCAAACAAAAGCCTTCTGATACACAAAAAAACCCCTTACTTTGTAATAGTTGCTGGCAATTTATAGAATATGAATGAGCAAAAGCACAAAAATTGTGAGTTGATATCAGACCTAACTTTGAACTGGATCTGGTGAGTGAAGGTGCCTGTGCGTCTCCCTGTTCAGGTTAACTTTGTTGGCTAGTAGAGAAGTGGAAAATAAGTCATGGTGGAGAAGGATAAAAACGTGAGAAAGCCCTAACATGGTACTGAGTTTCCCATCTAAAAGTAAAAGTCGAGGGTTCTGACACTTTGCAGGAATTGCTTTGTATCTTCTGAGTGCAGTCACTGTACCATAATATGAAACAGTTATTGTTCATTTCTAATTATTCATCATGCCCAGGTTTTGATGATCCTTCATGACCTGCTAGCCTCTTTAGCTGAAAGAGGGGAATATTGTGGGCACGTGTGTGTACGATACTGAATAGCTGGATTTACAGAGCCAAATTTATCTCCTAGAGAAGATGAAAATAATCTGCCTTGGCATCAGATCTTATCTTCTGTTTATCATTAGCAATATGAATGTAATTAAAAGGAATTACATTCAGACATGATGCAGAAAGCAGTTTTTAAGTATGTAGATACTCTCATTGTAGTTTCAGCAGTTGTGATCTCTCTTTGGTTATTTTGGTTGCCAGAAGAAAATTGAAACAACTCGGAAATCTCTTGACAGTCCCTTTGGCTTCTGCAGTCCCAGCCTGCATTTAAGGGGGAAAATAATTTGTCCCCATTGCAGTTGTGTGTTCTGCCTTCATAATGCTTGTATCCTCTGTAGGCTGAATAATCGGTAACCAGGCTGTGAATAATCAGGGACCTGAGCGAATGCAAATTACACTTACTGGAAAGACTCCTGGTGATTGAGTGTGGACTTTAGATCAGGCCCTGAGTGCAGAGGGGAAAGCCCGGCCCAGCAGACAAGGACTTTAATAGACCTTTCTTCCTTTCAGATGCTCTAGAATGTGCAGAAAAACACACTGGGGAGCCTGGAGAGTACACAGATAGGTATGTGGAATAGAGGCTTATCTACAAATAAGTCCAAGAAGAGTAAGATTATATTTATCATAAAGCAATTGGGAAAAGCAGCGTGCCTGTGATTCTGACACTTTATCTTCTCCTTTATCTGTAGAACCGATAGCAGCTGAAAAACTAATGTGCCCTTGTCAGTGAAGTTTGCATTTCTGACTCAGAACAGAAAGTCTCCAAAACCTGTGAAACAGTGACACCAAAGTGATGATTAACTTTATAAGCTAGAGTACCTTCATTAAGTTTCATTTGATCCATTTCAAGCTCTTTTTTAAAATACTGCTTAAAAAAAGAAACAATTAACATTACTACTCTGGGGCTTTTAGTACAGATACTGCACTCCCAGAGATTGGATGCTGTCAAAATTTACTGCCTGCATCATCTGAAAAATATTTTATTCTAAATACTTTGGTTAAGGCCTGCTTCTCACGGTATGGTAGAATTTAATGAACATGCTTTCCTAAATAATTTTCTGTCATTTAGTGCTTTAGTGAAAGGTGGAGGTGTATAATTCTCAGATGCATCAAGCAAATGTATTGTGCCAATTATTTAAATTATACTTCGACTCACTCATGCCATATCTCTGCAGTTAATTAATAACTTCTACACCAGGCTTTTGTTAGAGACACCTCCCCCATATTTTGTTTCTCATCTTTACAATTCTCCTTTTTGCAGTGATATTTCCAAGACTGAGCGTTTGCTATAAATTTGACAAAGATGAACGACCATGATGAGTGCAGATGGACAATGATGACTGCGGGTGGCAAATGGGGGTTGAAAGCCTAATGGGTACAATTTCAAGGATGATGCAGTCATTATCTGAAGGAAATATTTAGATACCAGTGTGAGGTATGACAATTTTGGCCTACTGGATGAATAGGAAGATATCTTGTCGGTGGTTGATGTGGGCTGTTGAAATCACACCCTGTTTCCTGTACTTACTGGCAGAGAAATGGGTGAGAAGGAAGCGGCTTATGGGACAAGGTGGACAAGTGTGGGGGCTGGGTGGGGAAGCTCAGCAAGAGCTGATGGACTGAGTTTTTCTTAATAGAAAAAGTGTTCCTGAAGTTAGGAAAAAAATAATTTCTTTCCTTTAATGTACCCTGGGATGATGGAGGCTTGTTGTGAGCCTGGCTCTGGAGGTGGTTGGGAAAGCCTCATCTCTGGGTGCTGGAGGGATCTGTTGTCTCTAGCCAAAGGGATGGAATTGTGAAGAAACGATAACTCAACCCAAAACCAAGTCCAAATAAACATGGGGCTGGTCTTGCCCACAGCTGGAAATGGCCAACCCTTGAAGCTTGCCAAGCTCAAGTAGTTCCTGCTAAAAGTCACAGACAAAAAATGGACCAGCAAAACTAAGCCAAGGTTGCATTGTGGGTCACAAAGGTAATTATAAGGGCTCTAGAAGGTAATTGCTAAGAAAACACAAACTAACGAATTATGCTTCTAGAAATCACATGTTTTTTAGCTGGCCTAATGGCATGTGGTTTTTATCTGGTTTCAGAAATAGAAATATGGGTGAATTAATAAGTTTTCAGAGTCTTGTGGCTGATCGCTTTAATTTGCTTGTTGTTTCTTCTGTTCTTTCTTCTCAGGAAACTCACTTGCTCTTTGCTGTTATCAAACATCTAAGTAAGCCAATTATTAGACATAAGACATTTAACTATAGTCAGGTTTTAATCTCTGTAAAGAAATTGCCTTTGTCAGGAGAAAAGTGATGAACTATTCAAAGAAATAGCTCAAAAATCATTGTGTTTTGATTTCAGGATTTGGATTGTGGGCTATGTCCAGATTGAGAAATTTGGAGAAGAATTTAGAATTTCAGCTACTTATTTGAGCTTCTTAGGAAATCTTCAGGAACTACCAGTAAATTGGACATCTTAGCAAAATACATCTTTTCGGAAACAATTTGGTACTGTCAGTTTTAGATCTAATTAAAAGTTCTTAAAGGCATATTAAAACCCCCACATCTTGGCTTATTTGGTTTTCTAAAATCTGTCTTTACTCTGCTACACATGTTCAATAAAGCTTTATCACTTCGTTTCTCAGTGTAGATTGTGTATAGTACAGATTGTGCATATCTAATTTGGTTGATCTGTTTTCAGTTTGGGTCCAACTGATTGTTTGTCACAACAAGGTTTTTGTGTTAAAAAAAATCCTACTTCTACAATAATCTTGTATTTTTGACTTCAATTTTGGTTGCTTTTTGTACATTTAGGCAAGGTAATGGGATACTGGTATCTTGGTTCTTCTTTGCCTCAGGGATACCCGAGTTAGAGTTTAGTGCTATATTTTTGAAATAAGAACCTTTGTGTGAGCTGGTGAATTTTTAAATTGTTTTTCTATTTTAATTTTTAGCAATTCTCTGAAATGGCTGCAGGCTAAGTAGTGCACCTGCAAGAGTGCAGTTATGTCACATTGAGCTAAGGACCTCTAGTAGAATTGCTTCAAGTGCTATTTATGAGCATTACAGTCCCTAAGCCTTGAACACTTGAAGATATAATATGAGTAATCGTGTACCATTTCCCACTTTATCTAGGTGCAGCATTACTATAGTTACAGCTTTCTCATTGTAACTGTGCTAACGGGGAAAGGAGAGAAGGAAAGAGAAGAATGAGACAGACAAATGACTGGAAGGCACCCCCTTTCCCAGCAAGGGAGAAGAGCAAAGGATGCTCATGATCTCTTTCGAGGTGCTGAAGCAAGACCCTGTTCAGCTTATGACAGAGGACACTTGTGTGGTTTTTAATTGTTAGGAGCTGTTTTGGCCCTGAAAAGCAACTGAGATCAGTGTTGTGGGTGTCTGTCAGGAAGCAAGAACAGCTCTGCAACATGCTCTCTCTGGACATGTCTCTCTCTCTCAGGCTTCCCATGTTCTGCTCACACTGATGGCAGGAGGAGTAAGAGAGGGAGATGTTGCTGAAGGCAGCACTGGCACAGGTTTTGGATGGCACAGGGCAGCGCTGGCACAGGTTTTGGATGGCACAGGGCAGCACTGGCACAGGCCTGTGGGCTGGGAACTGCAGTGTGTTGAGAGAAACAGCAGAATCCAGGCAAAAGTGGGAAATTGGGTAGAAATCCTGATCGGCAGCTTTGTGCACAAGGCCCTTCATGCACACTTAACCCCTCATTTGGGAAGGAAGTATAGTTTGTCATATCAATCTTCGGAGGTTGTTGACCCCTTAGAAAGCGTTGAAGAACGTGTCAGCTGAAAAGCCCTCTTTCCGAGCCATTTGCAATTTGGCTACTGCAGCTACTTCTTTCTCGATTGGGCTTTTCCATTGCTTTCAGCAGCAATTTAGAAACAGAACCAGTTCCAGTTCCAGCTGTGTTAAGCAAGCTTAATGGCTGCGTATTTTTTTTAATGCTGTTGAGAAGGACTGCTTGTTGGTGGCTGATATTCTCAGACAACTGTTGATTATATTCTTGTCATTTTCAGTTCACTGGCGGAGGAAAAATGGTTCTAATAAACAGTGACAACTCTTGGCCCTGCAACAACTCGCACTCAGCTTGGGACCTTACACAATATAGTCCCCAACAAACCTAGCGTGACACCCAGAGACTAGTCCTTGTTTTCCACTGGTGAAGTGTATCAGCACTATTTTCTCACCCTTACGTTCTTTGAGGGTTTCTCTTTGTGTTCACGTTGTGAATTCCTGCTCTCTTGGTCCTAATCCAGCAAGTTGAGTAGATGGCGTGAGAGTGGCATGTTCATAAAGATCATAGAGAGCAATCAAAAAGCAGATGACAGGTACATAGAAAACAAAATGTAGTTATATTTTGGGAGCTCCACTGATTATCCACATACATCACATGTGGGTAATTTATAAAACAAAGCATCTCTCTGGATGTTATTAAAAGTCAAAAACAAGTTGTATATTTGAAAATCTCTGTTAGCAAAGAGTGCCCTCAGGCAGTCTAACTTTTTAATCTTTATTTATTGAACAGAATGTAAATAACATATCAGCAAGATTAGAAGGAGTGAAAGGCAGAGAAACTCAGTTACCTGTATCCTTTATGTGATACTGAGGAATTAATTTGTTCAGCAACTGCAACACGTTTCTCAGAGCTGAAAGGAAGTTATACATGGTTTTGGATACTGTATTTGAAAAAAAAAATTCTGTTAGACACATAGACATCTGAATGGGAGGAGAGATGGAAGAATATTGTGTTCATAGGAAATAGTAACTTTTCAACCAGTGTCGTCAGCATCCATCTCTTTAAGATGCATCCTTACTTAAGTGATGAAGTATCTAGATAAATCTCCAGACATTAAAGTCTCGTTTCTGATTAAAAGCAATAAATTCATGAAAATACGTTGCTATGATTTGCATTTGCTATCAAAGCTTAAGTCATACATGAGTCTGTGAAATGTGAGTGAATAGCAACTCCAGTAACTATCAAACTTGAGAAAGAAAGTGAATGAAATCTTTCCATAAACAGCCAAGAAAAAAATGTGAATTGCATGTGGAAAACGAGAAAGCTTTGGGGAATGTCCTTCTGTAAATAGGAACAATCTCGGATGCAGCACATATATGTGGCCAAGAAGAATACAAACAGACTGAGGTTACTTGTTATGTTGAGCCTCTAATGTGACAGCATTATTCATAGGTCTTTTGCTGCTATCTAAAGACCTCAGTAATAATTACAGGACAGAGGAACGACTAAGTAGACTTGCTTCCCACAGAGATCTGATCGTCTAGCAAATTGATGGAAAATATGATTTCCAAGTAAAGTAACATTTCCTCCACCTGAAGGGAAGCTTAATATTGCCCCAAATGGGCCAGTTGGCTGACATTGGTCATGTTGCAAGGGAACTAAAACTGCTGTAGCCCAGAGTTTGCCTGGTTGCCAGTGAGGTCCAGTGTCAGAGAGCTCAGAGAAGCCCTGTCTGCTTTAAACAAACAAACAAAACCCATACAAACAGACCAACCAACCAAAAAACCAGAGGCTGATAATTCTTTTCAAATGCACTAGTAATCCTGTCAGCAGGCAGGTGATTACATATTTTAAGTGAAATGTCTTGAATTTGAGTCACTTAAATGCTGTGGATATTGTGTTATATATATGACTCTCTGTTGTTTAGCTTAAGTTTTTGGTTTTGTTTTTGTTTTTTTTTTTTTCTAAATGCGTGAATCATATGAAGAAATTTTGCACTTCTGAAGATGTTACCATGTGAACCCAAGAGCTTGTGGCCAAGATCCTTGCCTACAGCACATTCTGAAAATAGGCTAGTGTAAGGGCTTTTCTAAGTAACCATTTTTGTCCTCCTCCATAAATATATCTCTATAGTAAGACATATATGCATTCCCTTAACCCTGTAGGTACAGGATACAGGAGAACTTGGCCCTTTGGATCTGAGGAAATGAAAGCGCATGTGTGTCAAGTGAGCATCTGTATCACCGATATTACAAGAAAGTGATAAAAGTCAGTTGAATGTTTATAACTGCTTTAGTCTCTAACTAGAGGAAAAGAGAATGGAATCTATGAGTCAAGCCATGTTCTGTCACTAGCCGATGAATATTGTCTTTTACGTGGTATTACAGAACCCCGTTTTGTGGTATGGGAGATGTATGGTGGTGGTGATGGCTCTGGCATCGTAGATGTCAGAGTGACTAGCAACAGATTGCTATAGGAAGACTGGGAAATACTGAAGCTTTAGGAACTGGAACTCAATAATAAAAATGTACAGTTTCATTTAAAAAAATAGTAATGTAGAAACCCATTGCTGGAATACTAGTGTATTCTAACAGCAGCAGTAACCTCTTGAACAGAAGCACTGTGGCTTTTCTCTTTTCAACTAGGGAACTAATTAGCTGTTGCCACTTCCAATTTTTAACCTCGGTCTATTGGTTCATTTCATTTTTATTCTGTCTTTAATCGTAGCACGTCCATCTCAGCTTTATGTAGCATCCAGGCTTAAAATGCTGTGAATGAGTGAAAGAGCAGACAGCAATGCCTCCAAGCTGAGCATACCCTGTGTGAAGGTTGCTTTCTATGGAATCGCTGTAGACACCCAACAGAGACAATTAGAATATATCTACTCCAAAATACCCTCTGGTAGAGCATTGGTGACTGGCTAATTAGAGGCACTTTTACAGCCCAGGGAGATAATGAGACTCCGCTGCCACCTCAATAGAAGGGCTCACAATGGGCCGGAAAATACCTTGTTGCTTAGCTTATAGAGGGCTGAAATTTGGCAAAGGACTTGCTTCCTTTTAAGGCTGGTTCCTTTACTGGCACTGATGGCTCAGCTGGTTCGTAGGCTCTACTGACTGTCCCTTATAGCCTGTGTCGTTATCTTCTGTTGCATTTCTGCTGCGAGACTGCCCTGAAGAGGAATGTAAGTGCCCAGCTCTGGCTGCGGGTCTCTGAGTGTAACTTGGGATGGTCTCCTAGTGTGCTTCTCTGCATCTCTGTACCATTCCAGCAACCTACTCCAGATGATTTATGTGTGAGCTTTGAAGCATTTCTTCTGCTTTATTGTTCACCTGATATATGAAATTCAAAATAAAAATTAAGAGATTATTACACAGGCTGTGATTAGAAATAATTGCTGCTTAGTAGCTAGTAACAGACTAATGCTCGAGACGTAGTTAGTATCAAAGCTGCATTCTGAACTAGTTAACTAGAATTCATTCAATACGGAGATTGATCGAATCTTTGCAGGAGAGAGTTTAAGCTATTGTGAACTCTTCAGGACATGAATAAAAGGCACAGTGTGTGTGTATAATAAGGCTGCAGAGTTGAGGACACTTCTGTAAGTCGGCAGTGAGGCCCTGGGCTCCAACGCGTCTCTGTGAGAGCTGAGCGCTGCTGCCTGGATCCTGCCTATGGAATATACACTTAGATCCTGAAAATATTATCAGGTACATGTTATTAAAAGGCGGTGGTAGAGGCTGACAGCACGCTGTTCCTACCAGCTTTTTCAGGTATGACAAAATGTGTGTCTGGAGAGGCAGCACGGGGACTCTTGCAATAAATCTAGATTGGTCCTTGGCCAAGAGAAGTTATCATTGAGCTCAAGGACCTGAGCTTCTCCTGAGGAATTAAAAAAGCCTTATACTCTCGTGTTTCTATCTGCACAGTTTTCATTAAATTAAAATATGTTTTATCCATTTAGCAGTCTGAATAATAAAAGCTGTATACAGCTGCACAGGCATTGTGCTATGCATTTTAATGACAAGTTTGTGACTACACTAGAATTGCAACTGCAATTCAGATGTCTCTTAATGTATCCCAAATATTGTATTCTCTTTTTTTTTAAGTATGCGTGCCAGAGAGGGAGGGGAAAAGAAGAGTAAATAGCATTTAAGATTTTAATAATCCTTTGTTAAAGAGAGTTAATGTAAGGGAAATATGGAAATTGTATGTTTTCAGACTGACAAGCATAATCATTTTGCCAAAACATGATTCAAATAACTGTCTAAATATTTGGAGTGTCTTCTAATAAAAATATACTCAACCTGTTTTCCACACTCAGATTAATTTGAAAGCAAAAATGACATACAGTTCAAAAGAAAGCATTAAATCAGAAAGGACCACATTGTTCTCTCCTGGAAATAATGATTTAGTATTCAGACTAAAGTCTTAAATGTTTGTGTATTTTGCCAGCTGTTTAGCAACTGGAGGCACTTTGAATAGTTTCAACAAAATGACAGTAAGACTCAGGCAAAGTAAGATTCATTAGTGGAAACAACAGAATAAAGTAGACAAATAAGACAAAGCCGGGGCAGAGCAGGGGGAAGAAGGAAAAAGGAAAATAGCGTACTCCCTTAACCTCATTTTTTCCCCCAAATTTGAAAAGAGTGTGTGTGTGAGTATTCTGCATTCAAGGGAAAGCCTGTGGACTAAAAATGGACAGTTATACATGGCTTGCAGTCCTCATAATATTAAATCTGTGGGAAGAGTGGCTGTTCCTTATGGTGACTTTTCTGTATAAATACAATAGTTGTAGACATATCAGGCTTAAAAAAAAATCAACTGCTTACTGCATTAGCTTCAATATTAATAACAATGCTTAGGCAACCAACATAATTTATGAAAGAACTGAAGCAGGAGGTGCTGCTCGTGTTACAGCATGTCATGTCCAAGCAGAGTTTTGACAAGAACTCAGCTGCACCTCAGCTCTACCCATGACACAACGTACTTGTGGCTTTTGGCCTTTTGGTCTTAAGACTGTTGCATAGTTTGCGAAGTGCTTCATGTGAGCATTAGAAGTAAATGTTGTGAATTAAAAGTGCATTGGATGGTTGTTTGCAAATGCAGAATACTGGATCAGGGTGGTCATTGGTTCTTTTGTCTTAGAGCTTTGAAGGGGCTTTGTGTTGTGGATTCATTCTGAACATGCATAGCGTAGTTTTTTTGGATTGTTTTGTCAGATTTATCTTGTGTTGAGAAAGGTTTTGCTACTTAACTTATCAAACTGTTCAGTCAAGCCTGACTAATTTACGTCTGTAGGCAAAAAGCTTAAGAGCAGTCCTATGTGGTCAAGCTGAAGGAGGTCCATAGCCAGGCTGGGGAACACCAGAGTAGGGTACCCTTACTGCAAGTGAAAGTCCACAGAATAATAAAACTTATTTACTCCTTGTCAGATTGTATTGCAAAATAGCATTAAATAAGCATACTATAAAAATTGCATATTAAAATCTGCTGTTATCAAACTGCAGAAGCCTCTTCCTCACTTCAGGGATTAGTACAAAATGGGAGTTCGGGTTTCAGCCACCAAAAAGCTCACATTTATTTTGCTCGCTAAGGCTTCGAGCTGAGCGATCTCTGATTTGAGGGATGTAAATTTTGGTTCCCTTTAAACCAAATAGCAATTCTATATTTAACACTTCTTATAACCTTTCCACTCCCTTTGCATACAGAGTACTGCTGCACACACGCTCACCAGTGCTTCTGCTAGGATCTAGTTACCTTTTTGATCTATGAAGAAACGCAGCAGACTCCTGAGAGCTGTGTTCATCACAACAAATGCCTCACATGCACCTCCCTTCCAGCTATAAATGACTGAAAGTAATACTTGCTTGTCTGTCTGTTCTGTGCTTCCCCTGCTAGTGAGCGATGCAATGAGATCTCTGTGAGTCAGTCTGTGTCTAAGGCTGCATCTGAAGGCATTTCCTAGTGCATTGGACATACGGAGCAAACTGCCTGGGTAGCTTAACGTAGAGGTAAAGTGAATAAAATGCGCTGAGGGCAGCCTGTATTCAGTTATTGTCGCTTGTCCTTAACAAGGTAGAGGAGAGGAGACCACTGGCAAGTCAGGAAAGCTTTTTGGAGACTGATGTAGCCAGCCATGGGATGTCACTGTTGCACTACTCAACCTCTGCTGAAAGACTTTCTCTAGGAGAAATTCTCTCTCTCAAGGAAGATAAATAGACAAGAATTGGCAGAGGGGGATTCTGAGTCAGATTCATCCCCGTGTGTAAATTGAAGCCAGTAACTTACAGAAGATTGAAACAAGATAGGCAGGGTTTTTTCCACCAGTGTTGAAGAAGGCAGAGTCCATTAAGGCATGCAGGCGAGTAGCTGTTTGATTGTAATGAAGGAGGGAAAAGACTATCTCAGTGATGGATCCTGGCTTGATTCTTTTTAATTTTGATGGATCTATGAGGGACCAAAGCATAAAAAGCTTTAAGCAAGGAAAGAGGGACTAGGCAGTGTAGAATACATTTTTCCTTCCTACCTTGGCGTGAGGGCGCTTTCTGCACAAAATTGGAGGATTTCCTTATGCTTCAGTCATCTTCAAGCCGTTGAAAATTTATCATTTGGGCTTATTTTAGTCCCACATGGTTTTTGTATTCTCTGTTTTTGACAACGGTACACTTTGAATCATCAGCTCTTCATTCGTGTCTTATTCACATATTTATGGTAGTAGTCTGATAACTAATCAAAGCAGTGTGTAGATGTTTGTGAGCGGTAAGTAGTATTGTGGACTTATTAAGTAAACAACAGGTTTCCTAGTGTCATATGTGTATCTATAAAATATGTTTAGGTCTAGTAATACAAGGAAGATCAATAGCAATGTTTAATCTAGAGCTCTATATCAAAATTCATCCCTAATAGGCCATATTGTTTTTATAATTTGTGCAGTTATATCCAGAAGGATAACTTTCTCTCCTAGGTTGCCATAGCTTACTTGGGAAAAATAGTTCAAATTATCTTAGATGTGAGCATTATCTGTCACAAAAGTTGGTAAATAGATACGCTGAGTTATAGGGAGATGTCTCTGAGTTTATTGTTAGACCTGGTTTTATTTAACACCTTAATAATCTAGAAGGCACAGTAAGCAGCATGGCAAATAAATTCACAGGTTATATTACATTTTGGAAGAGCAGCGAATACCTGTGAGGTCAGATGATAACTTAAAGATCTTGCAGTTAGAAATATGACAGAAAATAATAAATAAAGTAATCTAGAAAGTGTGCAAACGGAGAAACTAATGTAATAAGAGAGCAGTAGTTTAACACAAAGGAGACAAGATGAGATAGTGAAGCCAGTATGATTTTACAACGCAAAATGTGTGTGAAATAATGGGGAAGGGACTGTCAAGGAATAGGGCTATTATGTAATAAGCTAGGCATAGAATAATGGTAAAGACCGAATTCCTGCATTTGCTTGGACTTGCTGTGGATTTGGCATGCAAAATTTGCAATCATTAGTACGTTTTTTCTTTCTTGAAAGCCCCTGTGTTTCTGATGCTATACTAAGAGTCTCATTTTTAATTTTCAATGAGTTTTTAGCTTCTGGTATTTAAATAAGAAAAAGAATTACCTCATAAGACTAGTAAAAAGAAACTCAAGTATTTTTGAAAAGCCCTGTGTTTGGGTTTTGTTTGTTTGTTTGTTTTTGTCGTTTGATTGGTTTTTAATCCTATCTTGGTATATTTGAGTCTTAAACTGTAAATACTACTTGGACAATACTGATCTCTTATGCACGTGAAAAGCTGACAACAATTGACAAAAGTGGAAATAGGTCAGCAAAAATGATTGATTAAACAACTAGAAAGGCTGATCAAGAGAAAACAGTAAGCTGAATAAATAAAAGCAATTTCCCAAAATTATGATTTTTTTTAATATATAACAAACATCTGAGAACACTGAAGGATAATTAGACTCAGAAAACATAACAGCTTGCTTAAACTGAATGGGAATAACAAGGGTGCTGCTAAACAACAAAAAATAAAATTAAATCAAAGGGTATTTATCAAAGTAATGAGTAAATTATTCTAGATGGTAGAGGGAACTTAAAGGAGGAAATGAGTTCAATAGTTTTTGAAACTGAGCATGGAACACTAAATGGTGTGAAATTGGTAGGGGGATAAAATAGACAGAACCCTTCCCATTCCTAATCCTGAGCACAATGGGATGGTCTAAAACCTTGGCACTCCCACACCAAACTCATTTTCCTTCTCCTTTTATTGTGACACATCATCTTACCTGAAAGACGAGCAAGACTAGAAGGTAACTGATCTTGATGAAGACTACAGAAATGGGTGTGTTGTTGGCAATACTACAGCGGGAAGTATTCTGATGGCTATACTTTGAAATCTTTAATAGGAAATAGCCTTTCCAAAAGGCAAGCTGGAGGACTGGAGAAGAGAGCTCCATTGTAAACCTACATAATCCACTAGGCTTTGGAGCATGTTTTAAGAAATATACATCTCAATTCAAAAGAGGCTGTTCCTTCAGTCTCTTCCTCTCAGATACATGATTTCTGTTCTGCCGTATTCAGGAGCAAATGGGGAAATACCCATAGGTTTGTGCCAGCCTCTTTCCTGCCACAGACTCTCATCTTCACACACCAGCACTTGCTGGGCAAAATTGTGACCTCTGAGGTAGTTTCAGTATATGACTTCGGGGGTGTGTATGCATGTGGGTTCTTTGTTCTTAAGAGGTAGAGGACGGTGTCAAATAGCCCAGGTTTGGGGGTAGAAGTACAAAACCCACATGCTGTGAGAGAGCTCACCCAGCTCTGAGGAAGCTGGTACTTGGCAGGGTGTCAAGGACTGGCGAAAGACTGTAAAATGTTCCCAAGAGGGAACTTTACCTGTTAATGACACATATCAGTGTAAAGCCGCATAACATACTGCATGTATGCACAGGAGCATGATGGCAGAGGACACAAGAACTTTCATGTTCTGTGAACAAGGAGCTGTTCCAGTTTCAAACAGAATTGGAATTGTTGGCTTTGAATATATACAGTTATGCAAATAACTGCTAGCAGCAGATTCTCCATAGGTGGCTCTAGAAAAGACAGGTGGTTTTGTGTTTAATGACTTTTTAGAGTTGGCAACTGCTGGACAGCATTAACAGTTTTTTCCATCTAATGTTCACGTTTTAAAAGGTTGCTTTCTGATACTTGCTGGTGACATTTTTTCTAGCCTCATCTGGAGTGTCTTAATTGGTTCTGTGCATGTTTAACTTGTTTAGCCTTTCAGTGAATTACCAAAAGCTTCCCCTCCACTGATGTCCAGCCGTGTGTCTTTTCTCCTATTATACTTTCAGCTATACGTGTTCCCTCAGCGTATATAAATACAAATTTATATTGCTACGTAGGCAGTTTTGTCTCTGATTACAAACACAATTGCTGTCAATTGTGTCAAGTAGCCTGTTGCAAAGGCTGAATGTGTATGCAAGTGTAAACAAGAGGAATTTGTAGATAAATGTATAATGATTAGGAAGGAATCTTTAACTGAGGTAAAGAAGATTGCAGATGTGCATTCATAGGCTCTGATCCAGTAAAGTGCTTAAACACCTGTTTTACTTAAGAACACAAGCAGCCCAATTGAAGTTAATGGGACTATTCAGGCTTAAAAATAAGCACGTAGATTGAATAGTTGGATTGGAGCCAAGAATATTAACAGGCAGGAGCCATTGTATTTATGAATTGCCTTTCTCTCAGGCAGCAAGTTATTAAAACAATATCTGTAACAGTGGGAATGCTTGTACTTTGTGCAGGCACAGAAATGGAAGAAACAGGAAGGCTGCAATAGTTCCACAGAAAGACATTAAGAGCCCCTGAACTAGAATCTGATTCTAGACACCAAACATTTCAAAGACTAAAGACGCCACCTTTAAGTTAGGGGTTTGGATCAGGCTGATCATTTGATGTAGTGACTCAAACATAGCTTAGGCATACCTAGACTCCAAGTTTCCCTGCCATTAGCTATACCTTTATGATGGCAAATTAGAATTCCCCAGGCCAAACTTTCACATTTGATGTGGATCTATCTCAGGGCTTCGAGCTGCAAGGGAAGGAACCTCAATTTGGTCAAAAGGTAACTTTTTTTTTGGTGTTGTTCACCCAATGAAAAGTTCCTTCCTAACATGGCCTTTTCCAAAGAGCAGTTCAGACACGTGTGTGTATGCCGTTAGATCTCCTTAGGCTACCACTGCATCTTCAGACCTTCTTCTTCCTAATGCTCTGTACAAATCTCTTTGGCTGTCTTGCATGCAAAGAAAACGATGCTTATGAATAAAACAAAAGAATTTGCTGACCATCCTGTCTGAAATCACACCAAGTACTAATCAAAATGCCAGATCTGCTTTATTTGAAAACAACTCAACACAGAATCTCCATGCTGGTTTCTTTTATGTGAATCACCCATTCCCATTGATAATAAAATGAAATTCTCTTCCTTACATCCTTATAAATCTGAAGAACATTATGCAAATTGAAAAATGCACCTTTGTCAGAGTGCTGTCAGGTAGCACCTTTCACTCTGGAGGACTATTTGTAAGCACAGGGAAACATTGAGAAAGTAGTAATAAATTGCTCTGGTACACTGTTCTGGCAGCCGTTAATAAATCAATTTGAAGGGGAGTTCTGAAGGGCAAAATGTTGCTGTCGGTAGGTGTCCAATTTAATTTTGCTCAAAATTAATATTTCGGATATGATAAGTGAGCTGGCAGGAACAGATTTCATGATTAATTCTATGGAGTCAAAAATGCTTTGATGGCACTTTAATCGCAGCTTCACTGATCTAAAAGTCCCTTCAACTAAGCAGCGTGCTTGAGTTCCCAAATTATATTATTAAACCTCTTTTGTTGGTTTGTAAATAATGAAATGTTGCATATTTAAAGGTGAAGTTAATTCTGCTCCCAGTTCTAGCCATGTAAACTAGACAGGGACGTGATTGGGATTATCGTGGAAATATAGTGGTTTAAACAAAATCAAGCAAAGGTCAACCCGTTTGAGGAAAAATAAACGTAACTTGTTTTGTTAAATATCTGCTTCTCTTGGCCCTGTCACAGGAGAATTTCAAAGTCCTTGGTTTTGTGCTGGAGAACTATTTGAAGGTTCATGAGTATCTAGTTATGGTGGATGAAGAAAGCTTTTAAATGTGGAACAATGTACAACAAATATGCATTTTGTTTCATAGTGAAGACCTTTCATCCATGCATCTCAGGGACCTTTGCAAATGCTAATCAGGGAAGATTTGCAGTACCCTTGTCAAATTTCATACCTAACATTTGTATGTACAAACCCATTCTCTTTAATGGAGTTGTCCTTTGTATTGGACATTTGCTGATATCCCAACTTCTGAAGGAGATGCTTCTGTTCTTTTACTGATAGAAAATCTGAGTTACGAAAGGGCAAGTCCACATCTAAGTTAAATGCTGCCTTAAATCTGTAAGTACTTTACAACCTTTTGCTGATGATTTTTCTTGTAAGCCACAGAAAAACCTTGAGATAGGGGTGGTTCTAGAAATCTGTAAAAATAAAAAGGCACTATGAGTGGAGTGTTTGGGTGTACATATGCATATGAAAAATGAGAGGACACATTTATGCAATACAGATGAAAATCATGCAGATGCATAAAATGTATAAGAAAACTGATTAACTTTAGCAATGTAAATTACCCTTATGTTTATGCATTTGTTCAATTTGGAATATTCATTAAAAGCCATAGAAACAAGGCATGTTGCTAGCCGTTTCCAAGAAGGTAGTACTCAACCTGATTAATTTGTAGTTTGAGCATAGTATACACATTGAATTTCTGTAGAATCTACAGTTTACACCCTTTGCAGCAATGTGTACACAAGATGGGTGAAACAAAAGCTTATGTCTATTTTAGCTTGAAAGGAACTATTTGGGTGGGGTTCCCACCAGCTCCTTTCTCCCAAATTTTATCTATTGGTAGCTGGATTATGCCAGGTTCAACATACAGCTATTAAAATCAGGAAACATCAGCAGCAAAAGGAATCTCCCTGGCAGCAGTTACATGGGGTACAGAGGTGTTTGGTGCTGGGGCACCTCTGCTTCCCCCGCTGCCCTGCGTGCTTTGTGCAGTCCGGGTCTCAGCCTCCCTCCCCTGGCAGTACCAGGGGGACGTGGGTGTGTGTGTGTCCCACTGCAGAGAATGTGCTCATTAAGCTACACAAGGAAGACAATCAGCGGTTGGCCATTGTGAGTGGGGCTGGAAAGACATACACAGCTTCTGCAAGGAGTGTCACCGCTCTGCTGTAGTGGTGCGTTCCCTGGGCTGGGACACTGCTCCAGACTTCACCTGGTGTTACTGCTTAACACTCATCAGGTTGAACAGGAACCAGGGTTTGTGACCAGCTCCCAACTGGACCCCATGTACCTCAAAGGTAGGTGCTAACCCAGGGTGTCCCCTGAATGTTCCCGGTGACATCTGGGCTTACCAGAAAGGTGTTTCCCGCACCTGCGTTTCCCCTGTTGTGCCTCCCCTCCAGCACATTGCACCACCTGCTCGGGTCAGGCTCCGGATCCGGGCTCTGTTTGCAGAGCACCTGAGCCCAGCTTCGCAGCCGCCCACCGGTTCTGCTGTTCTGCTTTGCAAACACACAGAAAACTGCCACATTCTCTCGTGTCAGAAAACCATTAAGAAAGAACAATATAAACCAGACATAGTTCAACATGCAAACTTCAGCTGTCAGTCAGGGAAGAAGCATCATTCATTTCTGAGGGGCTTTCTTATATATCTGGATGAGTAAATGAAAAGGTGAAACTGAAAAATAAATTCTCTCATATAAATGGAGCATTTGGATTATAAACTAGCCATAATGTTCTGTTTCTGTGGCAACACAGAGGGGCTGAAGGCTCTTACAGTAGTACTTCTCTGACTCATTCCTTGAAATTAATGCAGTCTTTTAATTTGAGGCTGTTGGTTTGGCAAAAGAACTTCAGAAGCAGCACTTTGAAGTTTTTTTGTAGCTGAGGAAAAGCCTTTAATTAGGTCACCTAAACTTCGTTCTCTTTCAAACTGTTCACTTTCACAATTCCTTTTTCCTTTCCTTCCTTTGATGTTTCAAAATATATGCCAATGATATTTAAGTTTATTTATTATGCACTGGTATTAAACCTTTGCTATTAACATTTACTTCTATGCTTGAAAATTGATTAATTAACTAAGTGTAGAAGGAGAATTATTCATATTTCATTTAACATTCTACATGCTCGTCAGACTATACATATGTTGTACTCTGTAGCACTAAAAACTGTACTGTATGGAAAAGGGTGTTATGTCTCCCAGCACAATGGTGGTCTTGGTTTTAATTCTATTTGTAAGTTGAAAATTAATTTTGACTAATTCACTGAGGATGGGTCAACTTCTGAGCTGAGCTGCAGACTCAGGCACAGACAGATCAGCTTGAACGTGGGGAAATACTATGTGAAGAATTCTATAGGAGCTATTTATAATGATGGAGTATTTGATTGCAATATCTACCAGTTCTTTATGTATCTTGTTTGGGAGGTTCAGAGAAGGGAAGTTTTGTTGATGTGCATGTTTGAATACGGACAGTTTTGATCTGAGAGCTTATACAATTTTTCTTGTCTTAAAGGGGAGCAGAAACAGTACCAAATTACCTGTTAGGTAGTTAAAGAGTGAAATTCAGTCTGTGCAGTGGTACAGACCATTGCCCACGCACTGTTAATGTGGCTTGATCTGAGGATCCTGGAGCTGGAGAAATGGCTCCATTTGGGGGTGACGTGTTTACAGGGAGTTGTTCAGCTAAACCAGGAACTGGCTGGTTTGTTCTGCACTTGCTTCAGCCAACCAGCTTCTCTTGCCAGGCTTACGGGGGTGCAGCTGTGTCTCACCTGGCAAGGGACTGTAGGGACACGTGGTACCTCACCTGCTACAATAAAATAAATCAGTTGATAGAGTAAAATATTTAGTAGGAAAAATATACAGGTTTGGGGGCAATAAGCTAATGGTTTCTAGGAATATGGTGCTGTACTGAGAAAAAATATTAAATTGCCATTCTCCCATCATTTTTAGATTTGTCCTATCTTTTCTGCCCCCGCCTCCATTTTTCAAACAAATTTCCAGTTTAAAACACAAAGCATATGTAAGATCAGGATAAATAAATGTGTCCATTTTCTTTTATGTTTAGAAACATGTCTCCTCGTCACTACAGTGTTGTGTGGCTGTTGTTTCTTTACCTCATGATGTGGCGATACATCAGAATATCAGAACTGGGTAGCTAATAGCAGCGCCCCATTATGTCAAGAACAGGCTTCTTAGGAAAGGGAGCTATTTAGGAAAAGTAGCTACACTTGTGCATTATAAGGTACAGAAGACTTATTAGTCATCTTAATGCCTCTTTTTTTTTTTTACCAAAGCACTGTTGCTCCCTGCAGAACATTCCCCTTGTTCTTTATAGCTTTAAGTAATCCAGATGGACAGAAAGCCATTGTCACTACAATGAAACAAAAATTTAACAAAGAACAGGATCACAGCACGGTGTACTGAGATTTTAGTCAGGTGCATGTGGTGAGCAGGAAAGCATTGAAGTTTTTTGTGTCAGTAGGAGACATGGAGACAGAAAGTGAAGACGTCAGAGTATGATCAGGAGCAAAACATTGCTCTTCCAGTAGGTGTTCTTTTACACAAAGAGTGATGGAGGAGCAGGGGAAGGGGGTAGTAAAATATGAGATGAGTGACATATAACAAAGAACATTTTGTGATCCACCCTTGGGGAAACTTGGGCAGGAAAATCTGACACATGATACATCATCTGGTGCATTCCAAAGGGGAAAAAAAAATGTATTCTTGGCAGTTTCTGTAAACACCTCAGAGATAAGAGTTGCCTCTGGCTCAGGACGGCGTGATGGTATTAAGAATTAAGGGAACACTTGCAGAGGCAGGGAAATTAATGTGAATTTGGTACTGAAATGTTAATGGTCTCTTTCAGTGCATCATGGGTTGGAACTGAAGACACAGAATATGTTACGTTTGTTTTTCCTGTTCTCATGCTTTGATTAGACTACACAAATAGAATCGTATTAATTGTATGTCATCTTACTGTCTGTAATTGAAATTCAAGGCTATAGCTTGCAGCCTTTTGATTGAGATGCAAAAGACCTTCTGGTAGTACCTTTTCATAAAAGAATTTACTGTCCCTGTTTTTGCAGAAAAATTTGTTTCCCCCCCTTACTTTTAGAAATTCCAGCAGTCCACTGAGTTATTTGTTGCTCAGTGGTATTGTTTTCTGTGGACATGTAATGAAAAAAAAAATCTCCTGCACCAAAAGGTATTCCTAATACTTTTGCTGTTGATAAACTGAGGTCAGGTTCAGTGCTGTACACACTGAAAAATAAAGATGTGTAATGGAAATGTTCCTGCAGGTTTGGGATGATTGTTGTCCTAGCTTCTTTTGCCATGAAAGAAAATGAGTCTAGGCCATACACAAAGGAGATCGGGAAAATGATTTTTGCTAGTATGTCTTTTCTTGCATGGATTTTGTGATAGCTCTTGGAAGGGGCTTTGGAAGTACTGATAAATAACTCTTACTGGAAGCAAGAGAAAGTGGCAGATCTGTTTGTCAGCCCACACAAAGCCATGGGTCAGTTGTACAGTAGTTGTTCTTCCTTGTACAGTAATACTGTGGAGCTTCTAAAATTCCTGTGTACTTGATGTATTTGTACTCTGGATATTGAATTTTGTTTGTAGAATGCTTTTGTTTGTATTTTGTGCTCTAAGGATGAACTAAGATTAGACTTCATGTCTGGGCTCTTGCTAACTTTTTGTGTGTTTGTGCAGCCTGTCATACCTGTGCAAATGACAGTCCAATGCAGTGATTCTGATCTGCAGGGCACAAACAGGTAAAGCAGGACGGTTTTCAGACAACTGCACTGACTTTACACTTTGCTAGAAAATTGTTGAGAGTTCACAAATTGAAAAGTTGTGAAAACCTGTTGAGCGTAAGATGCTGCCTGTTCAAGGGTCCCTGACTCACTGCTGTCCTGTCCTGACACCAGCATCTGTGCACTGCTCAAGTGGGGATGAATTTCACCCATTCAGATTTAGTGGTAACTACGTACAGGATGTCAGTCTCTTCACACAGTCTCAGTGTCTGCACCAACATAAAAGACAGTAGAGAATTTAATTTGTAATCAGCATTGATGTGTCTGATTTGTAGTATGACCTTGAGTATAGATTGGTTACCCTTCCGCAGGCTTTTAGCAGGCTCAGCTCAAGTTAGCTCACTACCTCATGCTGTGTCTGGTATGTTACTTTGCAATAGTCACTGTAAGACTGTGTGAATCTGTAATTTCTGGACTGTTTTGGTAGCAGTGATGGTTAGTGAGATTCTGTGAAATAAATAATCAACAGTACCCTTTACTTCGTACTTGCTTATCTCATTACTGATAAGCTTGGACACTTGGGACTTTGTAACTAATAAATCATTGACAGCAAAACATAAGAGTATCTGCCCAACACAGAAGTTCTTTCATCTTTCATGAAGGATCTGTCATCTAATTGACACGTTTAGTCTGAAGTTTCTGAAACCATGTTGCTCTTAATAAATGTTAACTAAGCATTAACCTGTCATTGATCTGTACGTGTCAAGGAAAAGCAAAGCCAGCACGCTGTGGAGCACTTTAGATTTGCATTTTGCAGTAAAATGCTCTGATTTTCGCAGAATAAAGCAGTAATGCTCAGTGATATGCAAAGTAATTCCCATATATCATTGTTGCCAAATAAAGTAGAATTAACTGAAGGACGGGCTGATTTCAGGATGGAGTGGCTGCTCATTTGGTCCTTGGGTGTAGTCAGAGTCCTGGACTGTTAGGTGATGGCTGGCTTTGCTGGTTGCTGTACTCACAAAATTATTTTATCTTTTTTCTTGGTGTTCTAGGGAGTCCTGAACATCTGTTGCTCTTCCTTTCTTACAGCTGCCATCTTTCTCCCTTTTACCAGGGGTTTCTGCTACACAAACTTTTGGTTCAGCATTCAACACAAGCAAGGGTAGGAAACCTCTTGGAAATGTTAACTGGGTTGAAGGCAGAGAAGTGTGAATTTTCTAGAGGCCATTAGCCACCGCTGAGATAGAAATTCAGAACTGGTTCTGAAAGGGCTGGCTGGCTGCCCTGCTGCCTCTCTGAATGAAAGCAGGGGAAGCTTCCAGTGGCAACAGCAGTTTTTACCTTACAATCTATTACCAGTTATGCTTACAAAATAAAATTGAGACTTCAGCCTAAACTAGCTTAATGTTGCTAGAATAGTTGTGCTGAAACACAAAGCATACTGGCAAACTGTGTGAGGCACCTGTATGGCAAAATGGGCATTTTTGCTCTCTCGTACCAGTTCTTTGAGAGGAGTAATGTACTCCATTTACATCTATCCATAATCAAACTTTTGCAAACACGACTGATAAACACTGCAAAATCATACTCTTACAGGGTGTTATTTTAAAGGCTTAAAAGGTTTTGTTATACCTGTCCTTATTACTGTTATTCAATTATTATAACCTGTAAAACAACTGGGCGTGGAGAAAGGAATGAGGAGAGGAGAAAAGGGCTTGCAGTTTTGCTGTTGTAGCAGCCAGTAAGTAGTTGGTTTTCTGGTTGCCCCTGTATCATTTGGTTAAAGTGCTGAAGGGGAAGATGGTTGTCAAGTATGAGATGGAAGGAACAAGCTGTCTGTGGCTATTAAAACTGTCTTGTTGTTCATAGAGATTCATTCCACTTAAGCACAAAAGAGAGACTTTTAATTAGACTTTTGAATCCCATTAGGAAAAACAAATACTAATACTTAACTACTCATATATGACATGATGGAAAATTGCTAATGTAATTAGATTTTTAATAGTGTTAATGACTCTCATTTCTTATTAATAAGGATTAAATCTAATGCAAGACTGTATGGAAAATTGTTACTGCCTGCTTTCCTACTCTTAAATGCAAAGCAGTTGTGTGTACTTGAATTGGGTTTTTTCTTGTTCTGTGAAGTCAGGTGGTGCTGCGGTATTTTGTATCCGTGCAGCCAAACTGGCATATGACAGGAATATCTTCAAGTGGATCTAGTCAAAAAGTAGATTTTTTAAAATGTAGTAAGTGGGTACTATATTCTTACAGGTATTGTAGAAAGCATTAAGTTGCTGTAAAAGAGAACAAAAATTTTAAAAGCTCAAGATTTACAGGCGATCTTTAACCAGTCAGATATAGGTGCACTAATAAATAGCTGTGGAAAGGTTTTTCATTAAAAAATTTGCTGAAATTTGGCTAGTGGAGAAATGCATGCTAATAAGTGGGATAATATCATGATGTAATTATAAAAAGAAGTCTGGACAACCAACCTTGTTCCAAGTGCGAATCACCTATATCAGGTAGCACATCAAAATGCTTGCTGGAAACAGCCCTAGGGTTTGGCCTTTCAAAATCCAAATCTAGACTGCTGGAACATGAGCGTAAAAATTGTAAATAAGTAGTATGACTCCAGCAGTAGACTAAGGAGTAAACTATGTGCCAGTATAGAAGAGAAGATTAATAAAAATTGTAGACCTATTTACAAATAACTTGAAACATTAGCATAGCTACAACTTCAGCTTCATAGAGATGCTTAAAAATCAAGTTTCTAGACAGCTTAAAGACAAGTACAGTGTTCATTGTGGCTCTGGATAGAAAGACAGATATACTAACACCTCAAAGTCTCTCTCTTCTTCAGAGCTGAAGTGCATGCGTTACTACATGTATTGTACATGTATGTCTATTGTAGAAATGCTTTTTTTGAGATTTATATCTGTATGCCATTTCTGGCACTTTTTACTTAAAACTTGAATTTTTTTTAGCTATTTAAATAACTGTACTTCACAGTTGATCACAATTCAACTTGACTACTGACTCTAAGTATAAATAACCTATAGAATCTTTACAGAATACTGAGTGCATATTACTTTAAAGAAATACAGGGCAATGTTTTAAATTGTTTGTCTGGGAGTGCTATCATAAGGAGGTCTATGGACTTAGCCGAGTGGCTTTAGTTTAAATATTATGAGTCACTTGTTTCAGTTTCCTTCAATGAGAGCATTAGACTTTATTACATTGTTCTAACTCTTGAAGCCCAGTTTGGGATCTGAACTTAATAGGGAACTTTCTGGGAGTTAAACTCAGTAACCTGGAAAGCGTAGCTCTGTAATTCCTATTTTATTTGTATAGATACAAATGCAAGAGACAGCAATTAGTCAACAGAATTTTATACTCATTCTCCATTTGTATCCAAATCCAGGCTTTACATGTTGCTGTCCAGGCAAAACTGCATGAAGCTTTTTTTAAAGCAAAAGCCAAGCACCCTGCAAAACAGGCACTGATCCTGTTCTCATATTTCTTTCCAGCCTAGTGTATCTCTACTTTCAGAGCCTGCCATTACTTTTGCTGTATTTTCTTTGTGACAGAACATTGCATTCAGGCCCTTAGGCTGCCTTTCATCCTGGCATTCAATAATAATGGACAGCGTGTAAAGATCTGTAATCAAAAGGTAAACACTGCAGCATTGTGTACAAATAACTCTGGAGATATTTATCCTGAAAGACATCCAGGTTAACATTTTAGCTGGAGACACCAGGGAAAACCTACCTGGTGGTGAGCAAGCTCCTTTTTTTGTTTTGTTTTGTATTCAGCTGTTTCCCCAGCACATTGAGCTGTGTGAGCTTGCAGCACACTGCTGCTGCGGGGGTGAAGCCATTTCAGCCTGACAGCTGTCTGAAATTCATTCATTCCTGCTTTCTCCCTGTTCCTGTCTTGATCCCCATTTAAGCAGCAGGTGCTGAAGCGTTCTACAACCTTGTGTAAACATAAATGTAATACCACTTTCACAGTATTGGTGTAGTTTAATCACTACTATCCTCTCGGACCTGGCAGCAGATGTAGTTACTCTGGCATAGGCACACTTCTGGGTCATAACCCTTTTCTTTATGACACAAGGAATAAGCCATATGGTATAAGGTGCTTTCTAGAGGTCCATTTATGTGCCATATGTCATTGCAAGAATTACGCCCTAATTTAGTTATGGTGGGTAACAGTATGAGTATATAAGCAGAGGAGACAGCTGTCTAAGGAGGGGAAAATATAAGAGCCAACACAAATCAAAGTAGATAAAGCAGAGTGGTAAAAAGTGAGGGACAGCAGAAATTTGTTTGTCTTTGCAGAAATATAAAAAAATCTGTGCCAGCCGTCATGGTTTAAATGCCATGTATAGAGACAGACCCAGAGCTCCCTGCCGCAACCCTGCTGGCAGCGCGGGGGCTGCTCTGGGTCCCAGCTGCGCAGCGCGGGGGCTGCTCTGGGTCCCAGCTGTGCAGCGCGGGGGCTGCTCTGTTGCTTCGGGCAGTGAGTGTCTCGGGTGGAGGGAGGGACCACAGGGATGAGCTGCAGCCTCCCTGGGAGTCTCTTAATCAGGCACATTGCTTGGATGCCTCCACTTCTTTATCGAGGACTTTGCTTCATGCCCCGTATGACACTCTCTGACAACATCTTTCACATTACCCTCTTCTTCATCATGTGAACTTATGCAGGGACTCTCTTAGCACCACCACTTGTAGAGGCCAGTAATAAACAAACTCAGGTGGAGGCAGCTGTTGTATAGTCTTGCAGGTCTCTGATTCCAGTGTAACTTTGTCAAAACTTGTAAGTCTGTATAGAGACTTGCAAGTACCCTTGAATCCTGTCACACTAACCTCCTTCTGGTTTAATATGTGCTAAAACCCTGGAAGCCACGCAGGGGGTTTAAATTTCCCAGGTAAGTTACATATGAGCCCACATTTTTGTAAGTTTGTTTCTTTTTTGATACTGTCGGATATTGCTGAAACAAGGCATATGAAGAAGGCTTGCATCTCTTACCATGGAATCACAGAATGGTATCATTTATCTGATTGCTTGAACTTGGATTAGACGCAAAATGAGAGTGCAAAGAAAGTGAGAATTTAAACCTTTTTTTCCAGGCTTTTCATTTTGCTCCTACGGTCCTTCAGCCCTTACGTGCATGATAAAGTGTGCGCTCTGTACAAAAGGTACTTAGGCCATGGACAAAACATCAGGTTAATTCATGAGAAATTGAGCTGTCCCAGGTACAAACATGACTCAGTTCCTAAAAGTGGTTTAGCTTGGACCCAACAGTAGCAAAGCGAGCCCTGGATCTAAACCACCAGTGCTCTCTAATGCTGCCTCTGTACAAGGCTGTTTCTTCAGCTCTCCAACACACTGTCTGATCTGCTGTATGCAGCTGCTGTCATGCAATTGTCCAGGAGCATGTCAGGCCTTTGCTGTCCCTTTTTGAGCCTGCAGTATTAACGACCCTGGAGGAAGCAGGGTGGACGGGTGGCGTGCACTGGTGGATGTGCTGAAGGTGCGTGGAGCTCTGGCTGTGCCCTCCCCACTAGCAGCTGCTGGCAGCTGAGCCTCCTTGTGTGCCATGTACGTATGACGAGGGGGGAGCAGGATATATGCCCCGAGAAAGGTGGAAGCAGGTGGAGAATGGTGGTGTTTGCAGGGCTTCACAGGAAGCAGGGTGAGAGAGCTGACATGTCATGAGCCTCTCAGGATTGCGCCTAGGCCATCAAATCTGACTGGAGTATATCACTGTTGTGGCTTTCCTTTCAAGGTTTCCTTGGCTTCCTGTATCTCCTGTTTTGCTTTCAGACAAAGAACTGGAATACCATGGAGACAAACTCCTTATAAACACCAAGCAGACAGGCAGGTGAGCCAGTTTCCAGCACATTATTTTACATGACATATTGAGTAGGAGCACAGTGAAGGCTGGCAAAACATCCAGTTATATTGAAGCCAATCAATTGTTTCATGCAGTGGATAGAGTGATTCTGTTCATAATAAAAGAAGAATAAGCTCTCTGAGAAACCAGAAGTGACATGCTGTGTGATCCATCTCCCTGGTAAAATTTGAAAATGGGAGATTATTTAATTATGTTCTCTCTTTATCTGTGATGTTTTCAACAGCAGCAACTTTAATCTGCCTTCCCATAGCAGATTTACCCCTCATAGTCAGAGATTACTAACTACTTCATCATTAATTACATCACAGTTAACAGGACTACTTATAAATTAAAACAATACTCACGAAGAGTAAGTCTGGATGAGTCACATTCTTATTTTTAGCCTGAGCTATAAAGTAAAATAAACGGAAAACATTTAATTCTCATGGCAACCTGTTGGTGACAGCAAAGTTACATTTAAGTGCAGTGTGCATTCAAAAACAAGCAGAAATACAGCAGGCTGAGCCCTGCACATTCTCAGAGAGAGATGGACTCAACAGATTTTCATTAAATTGCTTAATTATGTTTATATAAAAAACACCTGGTTTCTTCTAGTTTTAAAGTGACTGTCTGACCCAGCAATGCCTTGGCTAATTAAAATAGTGACTGCAAAGAAAATTGCAGATGCCAGGGTGGGGGGAACTCTTTTGTTCCTTTTAGGTAAGAACAAAAATTCTCATTCAGAGAATAAAACAAACCTCATGTTTCAAAGGGAGTCACTGTGTTGCCCCACTTTGAGGGCAAATGAAATCACTGTGCTCAGGTGTGGGCATGAAACAGCACTTAATGTTGGTGACTAGATCTAGTTCACCTGTTTCTTAAAGCCCAGCTGGGGGGCAGGAACCTTTTGCTCCCATCGTGCCACAAAGCTGAGAAGGTACAGGGACCCTCTTGGGAGGTCTGAGTGGGCATCTAGAACGGGAGGATTCAGATATGGTTATTTACTTACACAGGTAAATCTTGTAGAAAATTGTCTATGTTTAGATACTGTTAATGGGTAAAATAAGTTAGTGGGATTAGATGTGGTTCGTACTGCTATTGAAACTAGAAAAGAGGCCAAGGCCTCTTTATTTAAAGCTGTTCTGGGGAGAAACTCTGCCTCCTGCGAAGTGGGGTTCAATGGAGTTTAGAGAACCAAAATTGTTCACTCAAGTGTTTCTTGAGGCCTGAGATGATACCAACAGTCAAATACTGAACAAATGGGGTTGCTTTGGCAAGCCTGGCTTGATGTCCGAGTGTTGAACTGTTTATAGTTTTACTAATAAATCTCCTTCTCCCTTCTTCTTTTCCCTCCACCCCTAGCACAAATAAGTTGTTTCGTTCAGACCTGCTGAGTCTAAGCAGGATGCCAGGAGTGAAATCCAACTAAAACACAGCCACAACAAGATTTATGCAAGCTACTGTGAATAGAAAACATTGAATTTCATAAAGCAGTAGCTGAGTCATGCTAGTTGGCTATAGCGTAGATTATAGCTACCTTTCTACAGATAAATGGGTTGTAGTGGGTGTATTTGGAGTTAAACTTCATGATGAAAGCAGTAGGAAAATATGTGATGAAACTTAGGCTTGTCTGAGGATTTGTTTTCTTTTTTTTTTTTTGCGTCTTTATGTGTGCAGTGATACAATGGTGTAAGTGGCAAAAATCAAGTGATTTGCTCCTTTAATTTTGTCTGATCAGCTGTAACTCTAGATTATCAGACAGATTTCCTGCAGATGAATCATTCAGTCTGCTTAAAAAATGTGAAATGATTGATACCAATTTTCTGTTGAGAAAGCCATGTTTAGTTAAACTGCAAGCTTCCCCTAATGAAATAATCTGCAAAAATCTGGGCTGTTGTCCACAAAATGCAGAGAGGCTGAAAAACAAAGCATGTTGATTGCTAGCAAAGACCTATTTTTGCTGTCAATCAGGGCTTATTATTTCAAGCTGGACGAAACTTTTAGATGTGATTTTGTAAGCCTTTTGCAGCAAGTCTATGGCATTTCAGGAAATACAGGCATCATTTATTCAGGAAAAAACTTCACCTCGAATTTTGTCATTTTTTGTCGTCTTACTGCCACTTTGAACAAACTCAGTTATGTGGTTTTTATTCCTGAAGAACAGCTAGCCCAGCTGTAGTGAGGAATCAACAGAAATGAATTCAAGAAATCGGGATATCTTAACATCACCCCATAAGCTATGTCATCACTTACTGTCTTAGGAGGTAAAAAAGGGTGAAAGGCTTCCATTTTCTTCTAAGGATGGGAATTTTGGAAATCTTCAACTGATATATCAATGTGCCTTTAGTGCCTGTATCTTATTCAAACTGTAAACTACACTTTGTAAAAAGCCCGTGTCTCAGCCTCATTCCTAACTAATGCATTGTCAGGAGAGCAGATTGGAAAAGTTATAGAGTTGTGGGTTTTTTCTTTCCAGAAAAAAAGTTACAGGTTGGTTTAAGAGATCATCGGGTGAGGCAGTAAGTCATTTTTGGAGTGATGTCCTCCACACTTGTGAGACAAGTAAATCTCTCTCCAGCTTGACTTTGTGTTGGTGAAGCTGAGTGATACTCTTTCCTCTGGGCTAGCCTGGACTGAGGCTGTGCCTTAACACACGAAACACATTTGTTTCTAAAAGAATGTGTAGATTCAGGGTACTGCAAAGCTCTGTGAAATTCTTCTGTGAACATTGCATGTAAGAGTAAGTTCATTGATAATCACCTTAAGTTGCAAGCAAAAACTTACCTAGTTCTGTTAAATAGTTCAGATTAGGCGATAACATAGTAATGATAGCAACTTTTCCTTTAGCCTGTCGTGACATTTTCTTTTATTTCTTTTGTATTCCTGAGGAACAGAAATACATTCCTTCCTTTCTCTGGGTTTGTGATTAGGAATGGTGCTGTCTGAAGAACTGTTGCTGTGCAGCTCTGTGTTATCTGCCCTAATAAATTTAGTCCTCTTTGGGAATTCAAGGGAAAATCTGAGATACCAGATTTATCAGGCACTTTCCACACAATAAGCTTTTTCTCAGGTTCTAAAGTGCTGAGGATGACTTCTTTGATTAAGAACCTTTTTAAAAGGTGCAAAGTCTTTTCCTATCTCATAATTTTCACTTGCACAATTGGCGTTTTCCTCCTGTCCCCCTCCTTCCTCCAGCAGATGAACTGATCTACTAAAAAGCCATTTTAGTCGTCATCAAGGGATTTTTGTAGTCATGATGGTGTAAAGCAGAGTGCAAAGATGTAGATGTTCATATGTAATGGGGAACTGTGTAAAAGAGGATTGATTGCTGAAGCAGATGGCTGAAGCAGATAGCTGTTAGTTCACACAGGCTTAAATATGTCAAGGCAAAACATATGTATAAATGTATATAGCTTTGTTAGAGTGTTACTGACGGATGCAGAGACCATAGTTGTGAAAGAGACATCAACCTGGAGGGCTCACTTGAATGTGAATTACTAGCAAATCCAGCTGCCCATCTCAAAAATACGTTATGCTGCCCCTCATCATGTCCTGTTGCGATGTGACACTGTGCTACATCACGGCATTGACGCTGCACTACACAGCAAAATGCAACATAATCTACCCTGTTGCATCTGAAAGGAGAAAAAATAAACATTTGCTGTCTATCAGCTTGGATAGCAAAGTCTCTTATCAGCTCTTACAGTGTTTGTAAGCAGGTTAAGAGGGTAAGTGTCCATGGTTCGCTAGTTCAATGTGTCTGTGCTGATAATACAAACCAATGTGTGGTTAAAGCTACTAGCAAGTTATTTCTCTCCATGCTGGAGCACTGCACAGTGAGCTGGAGGTGCAAACTGACGAACATTGGTTATAGCTACAGGGAGATTTATTACAGTCTATCTAAATTTAGGCTATATTCATGGAAGTTGGTTTCTCTTGGCAGACTCTGGCAGTGGGGAAGTTGCAGACAAATGCAGTTAGATGTTCTTGTCTTCTCATTGCACTGTCCGGCAGCTGAAATAGACAATTTTGCTTAATTCTTAAATTGACAGTTGTACCATTGTCCCTGCTCGTGTAACCTGGATGGTCTGGCAGGGGCTGGCGTGGCTGCCGGGGAGACCAAGGCCAAAGGGAGCCCAGAACCGGGAAAGCCCTCGCTCCTCGGTCCCGCTCTGTGAGCTGGCGAGGGCCAGCACGTGTTCTGCAGCTTCGGTGGTGATGATGTCTGTAGCTGGTAGTTGTTCTTAGCTGATAAAGAGGGAAGCAAAACTATGAGGATCTCTGAGAAAAGGTAGCAGGGTTTTTTGCCTTTTGAAAGAGGGACAGTAAGCGTAACTGTTTCACTGAAGACGGCTGGCATGCAAGCACATGGCTCTTTGCCTGTTCTTCATTCAGTGCTATCCTGGAGAGTAGAAATTAATTTTGAAATAATGCATAAAAATCAACTCTCATGTGTACATGTTGTTAGAAAGGTACTTGGGGTTACGGAAGCGCTGTGGAACTATACACTCAATGCAGGACATTAAACCTCAAATGGGTTCGGAATCGTGTCATTGAGGGGTGTTCCTTCTGAAGGCTGCCTGTTAGGTGGGACATGGAGGAGAGGGAAGCAAAGGTAACCTGCAGGAAAAATGAGTCATTTTTATAATCTTCATTTTTACTTGCAGAATGTATCAAGCCAAGATTGTATGCACTATGTACTGGGTGCAGCCTGGGCTACATTGCTGCTTCTTTAACTGATTTATCTCGATATAAGTTTTTCTGTTTCTCCAGGTGTGTGACATTTGAGGATGCTGTGATACCTATTATGTGAAGATGATACTGCAAGTTCTTTCCTTAGTAAGAGGACCTGGAGAAAGTGTTTGCATTGAGCAGAGCATGATTCTTCTGTCTCCTGTAATACTAGACCTGGTTGGTTGGTTTTTCCAGGGTCTCAAAACCAAAAGATTATGCAAGATGAGTGTGGGAGTTTCTTTGTAGTTTGTTCTAATCTAGTTTGGTTCCTCTATCTTTAACATATTTTATTGTGATCCAGATATGAGGATTGTCTTGGAAATGTTCCATTGACTGATCTGGTAAGGAGAAATAGCACGTAAAAGATGCTTTGTAAAGCAGCATAACAGGGCTTCAGGGGCAAGGAACAACAGGCCTGCTTCTGCTCCAGCATCTGCCAAATCAAGTAACTGAAACTCCTGTTTATTACACAGCATAAAAGAAATAGAATAATACTGTTAGAGTGGTATCATGGGAAAATGACTGCACCTCACTGAAGCATGACTACAATGGTGAGGAATTAGACTGCTAAAGCGTACCAGTCTTGTGGCATAATCACTAAAACATATACTCTGTGGTGTTCTTCGTAAAGGCTTTATTGCAGATCTTCTTGTATTAACATACTGTCATGAGGCCAAAATTGGTGTTGTTTTGTCTGGAGCATTCTGGAGGGGAACCATACTTGCCCCTTTATCTAGGGCTTATAAATGAAAAAGCACTTAGTAGGATTTGTAGTCCTCATTAAATGATTGTGATACTGGATTTATCTTGTCCTACGGGTAAAAGCTGCTTGTCCTCTCCTTTTCTTAGCAGAGCTGTTCAGATGAAGCACTCCCAGGACAGAGAAAATGGGCATCAAGGTACAATTACATTCTGGAGGTAGTAAGACAGGACTGTGATAACTACTTTGCTGCTTGTCATAATAGCTAGCTGAGTCGTGTGGGTAGGAAGGTAGCTGTCGGCCACTTTTGTGTGTTTTCTGACGCAGAATCTTGCCAAGGGCCAGTCATTCACTGTCAAAATTAAAGCCCCTTTGACAGTGTCCCGATAAACGCTGTTTTAATGGCAGCAATCCATCGATGCCTGTAGCTCCAGACCACTTCTGAAGTGGTTTGTGTCCTATTATCTCTAGTGCTGGATGCCAGGTGATACAGTGAAGATATATTGACTTCCTGCTAGTTGGTAACACCTTTTGTATTTACATACCGTTCAACTTTTTGGGGGGGAGCATTTTAAGTTGCACCCTCAGTTATGTGTTTAACCACTCAACTGCATTAGCTTTGAGGAAAGGGCCTCAGTTCGCTGCTAGAAAAGAAATGTGGCAGTGTGTGTATTAAGCTGTGAATTGTTAGGATGGTGTTCTCTGTGCTCTGTGGCTTCAAATCTGTGAGCAGGGACAGTGGCAATGCAACCTGGAGCCCTGGCAGCCATTACACCCACAGCTCAGCATCCTGCTGCAAAACAAGCAGCATGCTGGCTGCTCTTTCATGGAGACTAAGTAGTTTTGGTTGTTTTGTTCCCCTCGAGAAAAATGAAGGGTGATTGTCTTCCAAAATATGATTTCCCTACACACATAAAGCAAGAAGAGGTTCTTTGTTTGGTATCTCCTTTGTTGTAGGCAAACTCGTCTTATTGCCTAGACTGTTACATGGAGCAGCTTGCTTGGGAAAGTTTCTGGGATTGTAATGTAAAAGCTGAGGAGGTATGATGCTAATAGGGAATGATTTACTTTTGGGAAGGATTTCATGGTTCCAGAGCTGCTCTAACATGTCCACAAATAATCAAGGAAAGCAATGCCTTGTGTACCCATCTGCAGGTGCTGCACCTCTGAAGCAAGTGGTGCAAGGTCATCTGGGGTAAGGAGCCTGCTGAGTATTGGTCTCCTCAGCAGTGGCATCTCTCTTCTAAGAGGGTCTGGGGAGAAGAGCTGTATGCGTGAAAGAGAAAGAGCTTTTTTTTTTTTTTCCATTTGCAGTACTCTGACTCTCACGTGTGGGATGATAAAATGAGCTGTTTGTTTTCCCCCGTCTTGCCTGAACTTTACTGGAGCCCACACATAAACTCTTCAGACTCATAGTGCTTTAATTTTTCAAAAGTAAATGTAACCTCCTATCCATTCTCCTACACTTTCCATTTATTTTGTGTGTGTTTTAAAATGAGTCCTTTTCTCTGCATTGATATGTTTTGCCACCCTCAGTGCTTGGGGCACAAAATGTAAATTTAGTTCCTTCTGAGTTGTCATATAGTCATGATAAATACAATTTCTTTTAAGAGTAGTGGGAACAGGGACTAGGAGGAATGGAAAAGTAGGTTATATATTTTAAAAGGCAACTCTGCCACCCCTCCCTGAGAAGAAATAGGCAAGTCCCTTGGGAATTCTTCCTTTCCCCTCCTTCAAACAGGCAATACACAAAATCGCTGATTGCTCTCAATAGGTTTTGATCTATGTTCCCTTTTCCTTTACCCGTTTACCCACTCTCTTGCACATGCTGATCTCTGTTACTGTCATAACGCGCTTCCCCTCCGCACTGATCACTGTTCCTCATTCCCGTTCCCTTTCTTCTTTTCCTCCAGGCCTTCTTCCAGTCTTGCTTTCTGTCCCTTTCTCCTTAAAAGTGGGTGCACCCCAGGGCAAAGTGCAGGTGGAGTGGGGCTTCTCCGACTGACAGCAGCCTTCCGCGTGGCTTTCCCCGTGTGAGGGTGGTGGCTGTTGCCCGAGAGAGGGAGCAGCCACTGATGGGAAGGCCAGGGGACACCTCTCCTAACATCTTCCTTACAGAAGCAGCAGTAAAGCCGGTTCTTTATGATTTTTTCCATCTTGTTCTTTTTCCACCTCTTTTTTGACCTTGTTTCTTGCTATTTGGTGGGGCAAGCACATTTAAGGTTTTTCCCTCGTCTTAATACAACAAAATTAGTGTGGTTAAATGTGAAGAAGCCAGGGATTTGTCCTGTCTACAGTGTCAATCTAAACTCCTGGTACTTTTATATAAGCACTAGAAATTTCTCTGTAGTTTGTTTCCCCAGTTGCAGGTAAACACATGCTGTATTCTCCATGCCTCCACGTTTCTCAATAAAACATTACAGATCTTTTTGGAGATCACCTTCATCACTGAAAGAAAGGGGGCTGGCTTGGTAGGATGAACGTTTATCTAGGTCTGAAATCTATGAGGCAATGAAACAGGCGATGATTGTTTCTTCCACCTAAAGTTTGCCTTTTAACTACTTTCTGGACTTTAATCTGAAGTACACAGATGGCCAGCAGCATGATGGTGTGTACATGTCCTTGTAAGAATTGGGCGTGTGGTGAAAATATGACTTAACCAAGACTTATTCCAGTTAGACATCTTCAGTACTCTAGAAGCAAATTAATGTTGGCAGAAGTTAATAATTACACAGTCTGTGCTGCTTTAGTTTCAATACTGTCTGAAAGTGTCCTGCAACCTTTCCACTCATGGAGATGGTGTCACTGAAACACCTGCAGCTTATCGTTTGGAGATGACCGTTCTGCGTAGCCTGGGTTTTGTTGTGGTGGCCAGGAGTAGTGCATTTTGCTGCTTTGTAATTATTTTCTGTGTTGGCTGGACAGCGATCTCAGGGTGGATGTCTGAGTATTGGATAACATGCATGAGATATAGGCAATGGGAAAGCGTGTTAAGGTATGTCTTTCTAGCTTCATATCACTTCCTCCATTCCCTACCTCATCAAATAATTCTGTCCCTCACCTGCTTGCAAAGGGCTGCAATAACTCAAACACCTAGTGAGGCGGGAAAGCTTTAGTCTTTTCTTTTGCTGTCTACAGAGACTGGAAACATCCCAAAATTCCTCTGGAAGAGTATTTTCTTATGGATGGTCATTAGCCTCAGGGCTGAAGAGTAGGGTAATTGAAAACTGTGTTTTCTTGGTTTAAGTGCCAACAGTGCAGTTTCCCCCTGTCTTTGCCACAAGTCGCAGTATACCAGTCGGGCAGTCCTATTCACTTTTGACATGTGGGCTAACGGGAAGAAGAGGGTGTGTTGTGCTGGCAGTGGCTCTAGGGCAAACCTCCGTAAGAACAAGGCATTGCTAATTTCAGTACATGATACAAATGTGTCTGTGCATCTAATGTCTATTTTATATATTTCTGACCTTTATTTCATGGCCTTTATCACCACGGTATCTTAGTGCTGAAAGAAGATTTTTGGCTTTGCAAGCTTTAGATATTGATTTTTCCTGTAACTGTCTCATCTGATTCAAGGAAAAAGAGAAATATGTAATTTTAACTAGCACAACTCATATCGGCAGCCAGATTCAATATTAATGTACTAGATAGGCATACATCAAATATTACCTTTTAATACCCTTATCAGTGCTTTTAATGCACTTCTTTGTTCTGCAAGCTCAATATGCGGAGGAGTTTTTTAAAACTTTTTTTCAAATAGGATGTTAAGTGGCGTTTCATGTTGATTCTCAGCACTTCAATAGGTGTCTGCTATCAACAGGAGCATCCTGGAGGCACACATTGAAACGACGCTGCCTGCACCATTTCTTTACCTGGAACTGTGCTCATGCTTCTGATGTGGACATGATATTAATCAAGATAAGTCCTTGGGCATCATATCTAAGTTCAGATCTCTGTAAATAGAAATGTCAGTGACGCTGGCAGTGAGCTGAGCCCACGTTACACTGTGCTGTGTCCTTGGGTGGAGATAGTGGAAGGCTTTGTTTCAGTCTGTTCCTTGAGAAAATAAACTGAGTGCTATCCGGAGACTTGGAATATTTAAGAAGTATTAATCAGCCTTCCTGATGGTTACTATTCAGCTAATCATGCTCAAAATGGCAAATGGTTGTGAAGATGTCAAAGAGATAGCCAGAACACCCACTGTTAGAGCTCTTCCCATTCTCATTAAAATAAGCTCTTATGGCCCAGCTAGTGTAATCATGTGATAAAATACTCAAATTAAGAGCATTTAATAAAAAAAACATGGTGGGGAGCTTTGTTAAGGATCTTTTTAGTGTATTTTTGCATTCATGCTAGGGACATTAGAAATAATTTAATCACTGCCTGATTATAAGAATGTTATAAATAATGGGATCACTGCCTTATCACACGTGGGGTAATTCAGAGGCTCATTATTTATTTGTCAGGCATTAGGCATCAAATCAATTTGGCTTGATACTTGAAAGCAGGGAATTTAAGATGAAAGTTGAAATGAAGATTAAGTAAGATTAAACCTAGCAAGAGCAGAACAATTTTCCTTGCTGTAGTCACGCCTGCAAGTAGATAGATGGATGAAGTCAGTCTCAATGTAATGTATTCTGAAGTGGTTATAAGTTGTGGAATGAATGACTTACGGCTTTGGGCAAGCTGCTGTTTTCAGTGCCTCCACATCTTTAGTTCTTGTGTGATCCGTAGCGAGGGTTACTTTGAGATTTTCAAATAAACCTTTTTTACACATATCCTTCCTTTAATGAAAATATCTTCCTTTTTAATTGGTTTGTAAACTGAATAGTGTCATATACAATCACTAGAATAAAATCTATTATTCAGTACTTTTTTGTTTGTGTTAAAATGGCTGGGGCTGAGTTTCAACATTTCAAAGTTCAGTGAGTTGCTGTCCTTTCTCTGTGACAGTGTGCCTATGTGTGTTTGTGGTTCTTTATTTTTACTACAGAAATACATTTTGTTTGTGTAAAAGCAGATTCAGAGAATGAAACTTGTGAGAGTTAGAAGCCAAGTCAAACTGAAGGGGGGGAATAGGATAGAAGATGGATGCTTTCATGGTGGGTTTGATGGAATTGTATCAATTTCCCTCAAGACTATCTTGGATTAGGAAACTTCTTACAATGCTATTGAAAAATGGAAATATCAGTGTTAATTATGGAGGTGTGTTCCTCTGCTGTTTTTTCCTGGTGGAATTTTGGCTTGCTCTGTTTGAGGTCTTGACTGTAAGAGAAGATGATTAAAAAAAAAAAAAAGCTTGAGGGTGGAGGAAAATCTTGAATTTTGCAAAACCAATTCCTTTTCCTCTGAATTAGTTTGCAGTTGCTTGCTTTGTCTATTCGGCAGATTGGACAGCTTATAAACCTACTTGGTTTACATCCACGTGAAAGGCAGAGGAGTCTCCACTTCACTTCTCAAGCTTCTGCCTTTCAGCAGCTCTGCAGAGTTGGCCGTGTCACCTGTGGGTGAGCGTCGCGGGCACTCGCTGTGTGTGCAGGTGCCATCGGCGGGGCTGGGGTCAGCACAGGGCTCGGACGGGGTGTCAGCGAGCGCTGGTGCTGCCGGCAGCTGGTGCGGGTCCTGCTGCTGCGGCTGCTCCGGCTGCAAAGTTTTGCCTCCTGTGTCACAAGATGCATCAGGATACAGGATGGAGTGAGTCCCCTACATATATTATGCTTGCTGAATTAATCTTGTTTAATATAAGCTGTCAGACAACATTGCTATAATTTATTTACATAACTTGAGGGATTTGCTTCACATTAGTTTAACCTTGCAGAACGTGTAATGTGTATTTGTGCCACTGCCCTCACTTTCCTGGAGTCAGCCTGCTGAAGTGTTTCTCAATTTGTGATTGATTTGTTTTCCAGCTGCTAATGTGAGGGGTGAATGTAAACACAGTTGTTACAAAGATCTGATATTTGGAGCTCTCTCTATTTTTACATTTATTCAATTAAATGAACTGCCCTGCCTTTTACTTAATTCAGTAAAAAAATATCTTCTAATTAGATTCTTTCTCTCCTAAAACAAGGCACAAGATGTCGATCTTGTTTTATAGAAAGTAAAAATCTATACTTTTAAGGTGGGAAGCCTGTATTTTGTTCAGATGCTCTTGTGTGTATTCAAAGGTTGGGTTATTTTTCTTTAGTGTATTCTCACTTGAGACACAGGCACTGTGACCTGCTACCTGAAGGTGCTGTGTTCACATTTATACCCCACTTCTGACAAAGGGCTCGAAAGGTTGATGTTGTATGGAAGCAGCAATGGATGGGTGCGGGTGCCTGCAGCTGTTCGCTCCTCTCTCTGTGGGCTGTGGTGGTTATACGGGGTCTCAATCTGAAGGTATATGTTTATCTTTTTTCTTAATCATAACTGCTTTTTCTCTAGTTTTCTTCCCCCCCTGCCCCCAGTTCTCTGCTAAAACTCTCAGTAACTGTTTTCTGCCTGATCTAAGAGAAAATCCAGAACCTTCTTCTCTTCAGGTTTTTTGAATTTCAGTATGGCATATAAAATATATAGGATACGTATTTGAAATTGCTATTGCACTTAAAACTCTAATGTAAACTGCACTTTTAGAATTCACGAAGGACAAGCATGGGAAAGCTGGCCTTTCAATGTAGTGTCTCAGATGTGGTCTTCTGAAACATCTGGTTTATCTCCTAAGACAGAAATTGGATCTGGAGACACAAAAAGGAACTTGTTTTTAAGGAGAGGGGGCATTAGATGGCTCCTGCAGAAAATCGACTCCTGGTTACTGCTGTTAGAGATCGTGCAGTGGAAAGGAACAGAAATAGATTCCATGTGCGGTGGTTACCAAATGAGGGGCTGAAAAAGGGATGTTGATATAGTGTCACCTTTCCAGAATAGAAAAATCCTGTCACCTTCTTATGGGCTGCAGATAATAAATTTACATTGTGAGGCAAAGGTCCATTTAATAAAAATGAGGTGGATGGATGCTGAGAAGGCTTCTCAGAAGGGAAGAATACTCTCACTGCAACAGTCAAAATGAGAAATCACCTCTGCAGTTGTTTCCAATGCGTCAAAAACCTGAAAAAGGGCTCATTTCTGACAGTATCTCGGCTCCTCTCACCTCTGTGCAGGTCTCGGGGCTTTCCTGTCTCCTCCAGCTCGCTCCCTCTGGCGAGGCAGCCAGGGGCTCTCTGCTGGGGATGGGGACATTAGCTCTAAGGCAAGCAAGACAGTATTTTACAGTCAGTTTGCTTCCTTGGCATAGGAGAAGATAACATGAAACTGGCTTTGGCCTTGTTTACTGACCCACGTTGTCTTATTCTCCACGCCATCCATTGCTCCTTTCCCACTGGTGGCAAGTTCAAGGAGAGGCCCAGGTGTTCAGAGCAAACTGAATGGTTTGCCTTAAAAGCATCTGATCTCTTTTATGGAGGAGGTGGAAGATTGAGAGGCGGTGTCTTCCGCAAACTGCCAACTGCAAGGTCTCCTCCTGTCCCCCCCCAGCTATCACAGCTCCATCGTGGAGATATTGCCCTAAGGGAAGGCTAAGGGGAAAGGCAAGAAAATCCTTCCAGAACAAAAGGAAACTTCTGGCTGAAAAAAAAAAAAAAAAAAAAAAAGAATACTCTTTTCTAATTTTGGAAAAAAACTTGAATTATGGGGGAGGAGAACAATTTTTTTGAGGAAAAAACAGACACAAATTGAGAGTCAGACACTCTGCAGTCTCACATCAGCTCTGCGAGGGTCAATGGCATTACAACGCTCCATTTGATAATATACCCCATAAAGCTTAGCACTGGGGGAGAAAATAATGTTGCAGGAGAGAAATTTATGATTACAGTTGCTTAAAGCAATTTTCTTGTGTTCTTGTTAGGTTTTGCCATATTTGTTCAGTTGCAGCCATTTCTGTTCATGGAAGTTTCCTTTAGCAGCAGAAATATTGCCACAATTTTGTTTTGTTTCTTGCAAGTAACTTGTCAGGAAAGATTAATGAAGTTTCTGTTCATCAGGATAGCACCTAAATGCTTAGTTATCCAAAGGTGCACTGCACGATAGTTTTGAATTTTCTTTTTCCATTTCATTTCCTTGTCTTTTCAATTCTGCTAAGCGTCTGAGTTCATTTTCATTATTTCTTTGTCTGTTCCAGTTAAAATCTTGATTTTCTGTATGTCTTCTACCCACAGTTCTCTAGAGTATTATCTAACAGCAAAGAGAAGCGGGGTACTTGCCACATCTGTGGCTGCCTGCTGGAGAACAGCCTGCTGCTTCTTTACTTGCTTCTAAGGACCTAAAACCTTGTAGCAGGACCTGCCTCGCTCTTCTCTGCACACATCCCCTTTCCTTGTGTACTGTGTGGATATTAATTACGGTAAACTCCATCTAAAACACATTACCTGTGTATTTAACCGGTGGTAATGATGTTGTGTTCTCCTAATGCAAAATTCGAAGTTCGTAATATTCTTTCTCTTGTTAGAAGAGTGGAAAATTCTCCTTTTGATATAGTACTCTCTTGTATATTTTGAGCATAATGGAAGTATAGATTTATTAGTGTACATATGTACTGTGCCACTTACAACTAGATATTGTGTACTATCTCTACTTGGAAGGCACTGTTGTTTCTGCTGAGCAAAGTGAACACAGACTTGAAGTATTTTGCTTAGTCTTGAAATCTATAAGACTTGCCACAAAAAGAGTTTTTGTGAGAAACCTGTTGTGCTGAAGCCAAGGGCATAGTCCTGCTGTCAGCTGAGCAACCAGCCCAGGGAAGCAGTTGCTTTCCCCACTTGTTTAGCTGAGCAGTTCTAAGAAATAACATGATGTTTCCTGAAACTTCATGTAGCTCTCACCTCTTTTCGCAGTATGTGTAGAGTCATTTTTTTTCTGCTGCTCTATTCTGCAGTTTTGTGGTGAAGTCATCTGGAGTATTGCTCTTGAAATTGTTTTCTGAAGAGCAATATGGACAAGGGGCTGGAATTCAACTGACTACATAGAAACCACCTTCTTGAGCTTGGTCAGTTTGGGGGCAAATAAGCATTTAGGGAGGATGAGGTTTGTTACTATGGCCAGTTTGGAGAAAGTTGCCATTGCTGGTGAATGTCTATTGGTAGGATTTATGGTTTTAAATATGGTGTAAAGCTTTAGAGTTATTTTATTCATAAAAGTTCTTAGGTTACGTTCAAATCTAGAACACACAAATCACCAGGGCCAGTTACTATGGAAAGTATAATAAATACAAGTTAAGAATAGAAGGTATTAAGGTTAAGAGAATAAAATATCTTTATGCAACATTTAAACTGTAAAACTTAAGGAGAAGAGTTACATTACTGGGGATAAAGGAGCCCAGCTAAGGCGACATTTGGCTAAGGACTGGCACCAAGAAAGTCTTAGGCTTTTGAGACGTGTCTGGGTGATGCCAGGTAAGGGATGTGAACGTTTCTCCTATTGTTTGAAGCAACAGTGATGGGCTGAGTGTGCCCATGGAGAGGCGCCTGCGGTGGGAGCCAGAATGGCTCTGCCGAGGTTTTTCATTGGAGTTTGAGCACTAGGGGTCAGGGGAGAGTTTTGGAACTTGTTTCAGTTTTTGTCATAAGTATTTTTAAAAAGTGTGATAATTTTCACAATTCACAAATGTAAATGAAAACAGCCCTAGAGATTTCAAACTCAGCTCATCTACCCAGTGCAGAGCGTGGTACCTTGGCTGGAGATTCCGATCCCCTATCTGTATGAATCCTCCAATCTTCCAGCAGGATGCCTTCTCCTGTCCAATTTGACCACTGAGATACTGTGAAAACCTGCTTGAAGCTTGCATCTCAGATTGATTTGGTTTTTTTTTTTTTTTCTTTTTTTCCCCACTCTCCTTTGGAGGGAAGATAGTAGCAGTTCAAGGAAGTAGGAAATCAGATCCAGACACTGGAGATGAGCTGAGCTGTTAAAATTTGACGATAATAGCTGGCCCCGAGGGGAGTGAAGATAAGCTCTTTCTAAGAATAATGGTAATACATATAAGCAAGTCATAAACTGATAACGGTACCGACTCTTGGAGGGGTTGTCTCTCTGTCTGTACTGCGAAGGACTGGCTCCTGTTCATGTTTGCTGGAGGGACAGTCTGGAGACGAGTCTATCTCCTAAATGCATAAGCGGCTCGGAGTGTGTCTGCTCATCGTTCTAAGAGTTCCTGGTTTTAATCACTGCCAACGCATCCTACCTGTGTTTTTTGCAGGCTTGACACTGGAGCGACAGTGTCTTATTTAGTGTGTCCTCAGAATGCAAGTTTACAGCAACATCAACAATTTCTAACGGAAGATTTGGTCAAGGAAAATTAAAGGGAACATTAACGATTGCAGCTTGGAGGTGATCCTCAAACTCTGAGAGTATCAACTCATGTATTTAGACTTATTACTGTGAAACCTGAACTAAATTAGCAATGGAAAATATCTAAGTAGTGTCCCGCAGCCAACTCAGAACCATCTAGTTATGCCTATAGTTTGCTTGTGTCAGCATGTGCTGCTGTTGTCTCTGCTGCTCCTTCATACTGCTTGTTGCATCTGTTCCTTGAATTCTTCCTTAATTCAGGTTTCCCAATTTGCTGCTCTGTGTGGAAGATGGTACCAGATTAGGATTTAAACGAGAAGCTCATAGAGGGGGACAGTGTTTCGTGAATAAGTAGCACCCTTGTCTGTAGTTTTGTTTTTAATTAGCAGGAGTGTCTGCTGCTTCTATGAGCATGTAATTCTGTAGCTCTTTTTTTACCTGATTATTTTTTGATGCCGATCATTTCTTAGTGTCTTTACCGTACCAAAAGAAAAGGAGTCGAGATAGTCCAGCTGAAGCGAGTTCTTGAGCAGGTTGCTGGGCTGGTGTGACTCTCCTGGCTTTGCTGCCCATGCAGTGACAGTGACCAGCTTCCCCAGCAACCCAGGGTACGTTCTTAAACCTTAGGTGGTCTGAGTCTCATGCTCTCTTCCCCTTCAAAGACTATTTAGGACACTTGAGTGCTGAATGGCACTTAATTTCAGATTAAAATATTCCTTCTCAAAATTATATCACAGCTCCTGTATGCTAGGAGCACATAATTTGTTTTCATGATGAATGGATTATTCTGATTACTGCTTAGAAGGTGTAAAAACTGACTTGATATTAACTTTTCAGAAAATAAATCTTGACCTTCTTATTCTACATAAATGAAATACTTAAATAAAGGCTGTATTTTCAAAACATGAAGTATGAGACTATCCTTTTACTTCTGACTGCTTCTTCAGCAGTTTTTTCTTTCATTTAAAAAAAATAAAGATAAAATCCTCTTCTGTTTTTACCTACTGTTTTCACTGATTTCTAATCTGTGGGTAACTATAGGGAATCAGGATGCCATCCATGTCTTATTACAAAAGTTTCCTTATGCTCCCTTTTCCTGACGTTATGAAAGGGGATCTTGCCTGGGTCAAACTTATATTTAATAATCTTCAATCTTCACCATAATCTCATCACTTCCTTAAATTATTCTTCACTTAGTTATTTTCTATAAACATTGACATGACCTTTCACAGTTTTAGTGGTTTTTGGAGGTTTTCTGTGTGGTTTTTTTGTTAGTTTGGTTTTTATTGTTGTTGTTGGTTTGTGGGGTTTTTTGGTTGTTTGGTTTGGTGGTTTCGTTTTGTTTTTTTTCCAGAATATTTGTGGAAGGTTTTTCGTTTTGGTTTTGACTGTCTGATTTTTTTCCTGTGGAAATACAATATGCCCTAGGTAAGCTTCCAGATGTGCTAGGGTTAGAATAAAAACATTCAAAGGGGATGTGTTCTGCTTAAGGAAAGAAGTTAAGCTTTCATGTTGGACTGGTTGTGGCATCAGGAGAGCCATTGAAATTGGTTTTGCTACTCCATTTTCTTATTATGCCTCATTTGATGCCAGTTTGTTCGCTTCATCTTCCAGATTATCTTGAATTCTTTTTTTGCTGTTTACCAGCTGAACACGTTTCTTTGTAAATAGAACATTCTTGCACTCATGTCAATGACACTTGAATTTTCAGAGTGCCTATTAGAACTTGCTTTCAGCTGAACAGGTCACAACAATATCACAGATGCACAGATTGCTACTCGATTAATACAATTATCAACACGCAGAAATTATTAGTTGAGTGTTTGCATTTGAATATAGCTTTTATTTTAATGCACCGTTTGAAAAGCATATTTTAAGGAGACAAGTTTGAATTGAAAATGTTCCCAAGGAATGATTTGTATCTTTTGTGCAGATCAAAGCAGCAAAAACCATTTAACAATTTGTCTGTCTTTGATGGAATCTAATGGGTTTTCTGCATTTCTATAAATACAATAACTTGACACAAGTCTATTATTTGTTTTTAATGCTGTAAGAGCCAGTGTTGTATTACTTAGTGTTCTTAAGACTTATACAATGAAGATTTTTATTATGTTACATATACAAGCAATTATGTTTGACAATTTGGATGCCAACTTGAATTGGCAGCCACTTCAGTGTTCTCGCCAATAAAAACATTAAGCATGTCTATTAAAAATGTTTTTTCTGTAGCTTATTTTTCATAAGCTTCCAACTCTGACACAAAAGCCTCCTGTCTCCTTTGAAGCTAATTTTCTGCAGAATCCTTTACAATTTAGGGGAGAAAACTCTTTTTGTGATTAGTTTGTCCTAAAAGAAGGGCCAAGTTCTGATGGTATCAAGAAAAGGCTAGAATTAGACTAGAGCTTTCCCAAATCACCCTTTTCTTTGAGAAATTATTTAAATAGGGCCACCGTATAGTATGTAGTCATCAGTGAATATCATCAGATTAATGTACAGGAAAGTTCTAATTTGTACTCCTTTTCTGTACGTGTGTTTATGAGTATATGGAAATATGTATTATATATTCATATAGTCATCTACACAAAGCTTACGGATATAAATAGGGTGGTATATTCTGTATAGGAAGAAAGAGTTAATTGTGATGAAGCTATTCATCATATGAAAAGGGAAAATAGAAAGTGCCTGATATAAAGTTCATGGATGGAAACATTTATTCACATATTTCTGGGATGGGAGGAGGTGCAGGTTCAGTGTCCTATCAGAATATATATATAAAGATAAAATATGTTATGGTGCTGTAAATGTTACTGAGACAATTTTGCTTGTGAGGATATTGATTTAATTTTGTTCACTGGAGCAACAGTGTGATTCAAGTGAAAAACTTGTGTTTGTGGCTATGAGTCGTCTGTGGGTAAAGCAGCTGGTGGTGAAGATGACATGTGGGCACAAACCTGTTACCTCATAACTGGGTGAATAATCCTTCCCTAAATTAAAGGAATGCCTTGGTATGTTTAGTTGTCAGCCATTTCAGCACAAACCTGAAGCAATGCCAATTAAATCACTTCAGGAGAGCAAGAATGTGTGCTATGGAGAATATCTGGATTTGGTGCACAGGATTGTTTTGTAGGAAAAAATGAATGTGCACCCCAAGGATAATGAACCCCTCCTACCTCTCACTACCTTCAAACAAACTCTTAGTTCCATAATTGCAATAAATACTCAAACTCTAAGGGAGTGATTGCAACTTGTCTAAAAAAAAAAATCTGACTTATTTTTACCCTTTTTATCTCTTGCTATATTCAGACAGGATATGTGTTGACTTATAAGAATGTTTGACAGTACTTTGAATGTTAAATGTAAGAGGTCTTTTTAAAGCTAAATCATAAATCGTGTGTTTGCCTCAGAAATCTGCCATTCAGAGTTACTTATTATAAGTTATGATGGTTCTATTGGGAATAGATGAAGAAAGATGAAGCGCAACATTTGAATACTGGAAATGTCTCATGCAGAATGCTGCAAATAAGGAAATTATAGACACTGGAAACCTATTCAGAATATGCATTTGAATAATGAAGTCTGTTGTGTAGATATGGATGTTTTCTTGGGTATCCTATTGATAGCAACAGACATAAAACATGTTTAATAACTGAGCAATTAGGAACCTTATCCAGTGCTGTGGTTTAACAGGTCAAAAATGCAGTGAACAGTGCTTTATATATCTGCCTATCTAGAAATCAATAAAATGACAGAAGTTGAGCTTAACTATGGAAGCTCGACTGTCGGTTGGCTTTGCATGCAAAAGAGAGTGCCAGTTTTAATCATCAACTATGATGGGCTGCTCCTGCAGTCAGAGCGTTGGGAGAAGACAGAGCAGCACAGGGAGCTGGGTACCAAGTGGCTCCTTCTGAGCCTTTACGCGACTCCTCAGTCCCACAGCTCCGCACTGCTCAGGATGTTCATCCTTCCGTGCCGTCTGTCTCGGGCATTGCCCTAACACACGGGGCTGAAAGAACGCGCTGCTTACACGTGTCACTGAAGTGCATGTTCCTAACTCTGTTTTAGAAGAGGGAAAGAATCAATTTGCATAGTGTTTTAAAGTTCAGTGAGAAAATGCTCCGCTCACTGCACTTTGAGCAGGTTACCTACTCTCAGAATGCTCTTAGATGATTCTGCTCCTAGTCAAATTTATGGAAGGCAACAATCTCATGACTTGTAATTTTACAAAACGTCGATAACGGAGTACTCTAATAGATGAAATTTATTGATGTTCACCTTTTCCTCCATATTATACCGCATTTCAGCTCAATTTCATAACAACTTCTGACTTTAATATGAGATGCCAGCAATGTCTCCAGCACGCAAATTGTTCCTATTATCTGCTAATCTTATTTTTATAAAGACCATTTCTGATGCTTTGTACATTTGTAGGCTTTGTACATATAGCCAGTGATCCAAGTTGTGTAACAATAAGCTACAGTTTCACATGGAGTAGCTTAAATCTATTCTACTTAATAATATCATTTGCTGATTAATTTGCCAGTTCATTCAGTGCTCGTTTTGTATCAAATAAATAATAGCCAACAATCACTCCAATGTTGGTGATGTTTCTACTTAACTCCATTGGTAAAGCTAGTGGAATAAAGCAGTACAGCAAATTGAATTTTTTTATGCAAACATTTGGTCCAAAACTGGGGGAAAATAGTTTGAACGTGGACCTATAGTGTTGTCTGTATTTGTAGGAAAGAAAACTTCAGTCTCTGCTTCATTGAAAAGTGAATCAGACAGATGGGAGTTTTCAGGGGAATTGTTAAAGCGATTCTGTACGTCTGCCTGGAGCTGGTGTAGATGTTTAACTTATCTGCAGAAATGACATTAGATGATGGAGAAAACAAATGTTGAAGAAGAGAAGTAAGGAAAAGAGGCAAATGTTCCATGGCTGCTGCTTTTCTCCTGGTGCTTGTAAACCAAAATCAAGTAACTTCCTAGAACATCTCGGGGTCTGAGGCAGCCTCATCAACGGGAAGTTTCCTTCAGTGCTGCCCTCCAGCCTTTGCAGTTCGGACCTTCCCCAGAGGTGTCTGGGGCTCTGTAGGGGCTGTGTTTGCTATGTATAGGCAAATGATAGGAATTGATTTTTTTGTGTGTGCGCGCAGATTAGATACTTAAATATTATCTAAGAGTCTGGGACTGAAAGACTGTCTTTTTATATTTTAAAAAGAATGTTGGTGTTTGGGTGTGTGTTTGTTTTTTGGTTTGTTTTTGTTTTCTTCTTCTCCTTAGAATTTACCAGCATTTATAAAAAGGATACGCAATGCCTTGTGATGAGGATATTTTGTATATGTTCTCCATGTGAGTCGATAGTTGGAATCATCTATACACATGGCGCTTTTTTTTTTTTCCTTTTTTTTCTCCTCTGGAGATCGTGTCATTTTGTTCCCACGCAGTATACCGCAGTTCACACTGAGATATGCTTTTTCCAGAAGAACCTGCTAAATGTGATACCTTTAACTCTGCAAATTTTGAACTGGCCACTGTGTTAATCTCTCAACCTTTTTTCAACATGTTCTTGGATTTCCAACTACTTCCTCTAGCTGAAAATCAATACCAATATGCGCATGTCAAGCTTCAGAGACATCAGAAACCTTTGAATTATCAGTATTTTAAATAATCTGGAGAGGTGATATGTGTGAGAGTAGATCAAGGGAGAGACCTTGTGTATGTTTAACTGGAGTTCTGTGAAGTGAGGTTTTATTGTAACAGCTTGTAAAAAGAAAAGAGAGGAGAGCTGTGAAACCACTAATTTGCACCTTATGAATATTTACATGCAAAATAATTTTGTGAGCATTTGCAAAATAGATGATGAAATTATACCATAACCACCAGCAAATGCAGCTGTGAGTAGCTGGTTCTACACACAGGTGTAAATCATGTTTGTCACACAAGTCTGGTTTAGGCGCAAGCATGATGGTTTTCCTTTTTTGAATGACATGGATTTTCTGTTGCAGCCTCTCTCTTGTTTTAGGAAATCTTGTCATTTCCGTGGAAAATTACTTATCTGAACGATGCTGATAGCAAAGCCCTAGAGGTTGAGGGCAAGCCCCTGTGTGAGAGGTGAGCTGTGTGTGGGTGCTGGTTCTCTGGGCAGGACGGCGCGGAGGAGCAGCTCTGAGTTCCCCAGGTGTGTGTACGCAGGGCTGGGGAGCTCTGTCAGCTTTACCAGGCTTGACAGGTACACACACGGTGGTTCAGTTTATTCACAAGCTGTGGAAAAAAATGCGAAACAGAGTTAATGAAACAACTTCACTATGTTTTCAATGAGGAGTACTCATGCCTGTATTTTTATTTAGGGATAGTTTCCCTTCTGAAGACATAACACGAATACTACCCGTGGATCTGAGCCAGAATCTTCACATATAGTTTAGATGTGTCTGGTTTGGAGTGGGGGGGAATCTAAAAGAGTTATTGAAGTAGGCATGTTGGTTTTGTGGAGGTAGTGAGCTGTGTATCTATTTTGTGTATGCACATTTAGTAGACGAATGTATGTATAGCTGTTACAGCAGTCATACTCTCTTTTTTTGCCTTTTGAAATTCGTTGAGGTTTGTTTCTATTTCTAATGATGAAACTTTTGTATATTTCCCCTTGTGCCTTATGTAGAGTTATTGAGAGTGGGTCACTTGTCAAACTTTTATAAAAGATACAGAATAGTTGGTATCAAGAAGAAAAGTGAGAAGATTTAGAGGAGATACTTTGACTTTTCCAAGTAAATGGACATATGGTTTCCATTTAAAATCTCTTTTCATGTTATAATATATTTTTTAAAAAGGGATTAGCGATAAATCTGCATTTCTGACACATCAAGGGAAATTATGATATCAAAAGGAAATTAACATTATAAAAATATAAGATGTAATGCATCAAATATTTATATAAATATCTATCCATATGTGTCTTTAGAAGGTTGTTAGTGTTAACATAGTTGAAGTGATAACATAACCATCCATGTTTAAGGAATCGTTAGTGTTAGATAATGATGTTATCACTTCAACTATGTTATGTTTCAGGGACCTTGAGGAAAAATTGTCTTTCTTTAGACAATGTCATGCACGTTAAGTATCCCCTGGTACTTTTTGATATCGTTTGTGTCTGGACAAGTTCCAACCAGGTAGTTATATTCTTATGGTTACTGACTCTTAAAGTTTCATTTGATTGTGATCTTCTTCATCACTTCTTCTCCTAAGCATTTGTGTAGTATTGCTCTGCAGTAGTAAAGAGCTGCACAGCACTTAAGTACATTCCATTCTTGTTTGTAGCTAAATGCACCTGGTAAACTTAGGTAATGTAGAAATGTAGAATTGGTGTAGGTAATGCAGAAATGTAGAATTAGTGTAGGTAATGTAGAAACACCAGGGGGTTGTTCCTTCTTTCAGCAGTGGGTAACCAGAGATTCTCGGCTTGCCTTTGACGTGGTTCACTCACTTTGCACAGGGGAACCTCTACATGATGGTCATTGCACTCGGCAGGAGTTATGAACCAGTGAGAGTATATGAGAAAAAGTCCTGGTGTGCATCTCTCAAGCCCTCTGTGAACCACCGTGTTCCACTATTTTGGCCTCCCTTGTACACTGGAACACAAAGCAGGAGTTGCTGTTCAGCCATCTCTGCTGCTCTGGGTTTAGGCTGCCGTTGGTAATAGAGCTCGACTGCAGGGAATGTGGTCATTGGATTATCACAGAGAGGAGGTTACGAGGCCTTGTAGTGATACAGCTCAATCTCTTCTCTTGGGATTAATTCTGCCAGGTAGCAAAGGAGAAAAGTTTCAGAATTGAAACAGAGGGAGGAAATGCAGAACAAAGCAGGAACAGCAGCTAAAGAAAACCTTGTGCCAATAGACTAATGTATCTAACAAGAACAGATATTTACAATCCAGAAAGACTGGCAAACCTGTGCAGGTTTTAAAATCAGACCCAAATAGTAGTATCAATAAAAATTAACAGTTTTTAACATGCTAATTGGATATTTGTATGGTTTCATAGCATACCTCAGCAGACTTCCAGGCAATTTATCTCTAAATCTTGATAAACCTCTCTCACTGTATATGCAATATTAAAGCTTCTTTCTTATCCCCATTTTCTACCTCAGTAGAGTTTCAGTTTGGTTGTTCAATAGAGTGTTGTCATGCGCATCAGGGAGAAAAATTTTTATTTCCTTCCTCATTAAATAAGCCAATGAAGAAACATAACCCCAATCAGTTATTGCACTGAGTTCAAAGGGCCTAGACAGAATGATGTAATTTTTATAGATGTGTATTTTTTCTTATTAGACTTTTTCATCCTCAATCATTTTGCTGTTACTTCTATCTCCATAGTAACCAAAGAAACCTCAAAGTGGATCAGTGAGACATTTTATGGGTGCTGTACTAATACAAAGAAGTGCCGGCAAGTTCCATAGCACTTCTGCGCTACAGAAAGACCAATGGTGAGGAGAAGGTATGATAAAGGGTTAAGTGAGGATTTGTTCCAATGTAATTTGTCAGAAGGTTTAACAAGGGCTGTGGATATTTGAAAGTGAAGTGGGTGGTTTTGGAGAAGGAGGGAGTGAGAAAGAAGAGTGGATAAAGGGAAAGAAGGACCTGAGAGCGTAATAGGTGGGGACTGGGCGAGGGAGAGGCTGTGTCAACAGGTTGAGTGCAGGTTGCTGGAGCTGTGGTTCCCTTCCCTGGCTGCTGTGAGCCTCCTGGCTGACCTCTGATGCTGCCATAGCCCATGCTTCAAAGTATGGATCTGTTTTGTGCACTGAGGCATAAATTCCATTTACAAGACCATGCTACTTAAGGAACATCTGCCTTGATTCAGGCTGGTTTAAACTTGCTTGTGAAAATAGGTTCGTTTAATGAAGTGCTTTACTATTGTATTGTGAAGCAGACAGGCATCCAAATGCCTTTAAAAAAAGCAAAAACTAAACAGAAAAAAAGCCCAAATGAGACTCACTGTGCTTCTGCTGCTTCTGTGAAATGGGAGTAATCATTGTCTGTTTCACCAGGAGTGTGAGTCTAAATCCATGCAGACAACAAAATATTTCAGCCGTTGTTGTATGATATGCAGGCAGTGCAAGAGATGCAGTAATGGTGAGAAAAATAGCTCTAGTCTATGAATCAGAAATCATCCTTAGTTAACACCAGTCAGTCAGCGAGTATATTGCAATGGTTCTGGCTGTGGAGCAGCAATTTGTGGAATAAAGGCCATAGATAAGCTGTTTATGACACGAAGACGGTAACAGGTGAGGTCTGAAGGGTGTCACTTAGCATTATTGTCTTTTGATATTGTGAGGATTTGGGCAAGGGCGTGAACTCTTACCTTATTTCCAAGAAAATTATTCCACATAGTGCTGTGATAACGTAACATGCAAACACAACTCTTACATGCAAGGCTGGCTCTCATACTTAATTAGTTGTTTACAATCCATTTCATGGTTTTCTTGGAAGTCTTTTCTGCAGCTTTTGAGTGCCACGCCAGAACTTGATGATGTTTGCAGCTATAATGACTTAATATCAGAATGATAAATGAACTATGACTGGAAATCTAAATTATGTATAAAAACAAAATCCAAAATCTTTTTCAAAGAAAAACTGTTTCACAGCTCTACGTTGCTCAGAAGATGGCACAAGTGCCTGTAAAAATTAAATATGCGTACATTGTGTTTATCAAAGGTCTAAACTTCACATCTCTGTTATTGCTGTTGGGCGAATTAACTTTTCAAGACTGCAGTTTCAATTTGCTAGAACAGCAAAGTGGCAGTGCATTCTGTGTTTACAAGTCCTCACCATCTGCTGGGATAGCAGTGAACCAGCAGTGTAGTCTTACTGTGGTTACAGCCAGCTTAGTCCGGACTATTTAGAAACTGGAGCATTGTTGAAATAAATATTCCGCTTCCCCTGGGCAACCTATTGAAATTCTTTCCATCACTTGTAATTTATCCAGCGTGAAGGCAGGGTTGAGTTTTGTGTTGATGTCGCATGAATTGGCCGTGTTACACGGCACTTCTTCAGGGTCCTGGCAGTAGTGAGGAGGTTGGGTGGGTGAACCTTCGCCAGCTCAGAAGAAAGAAAAATGTCTGTTTCTTCATGAAGATATTTGCTGAAGATATGTTGTTGGTGAACAAATGTGGGGTGACTGACTCCCAAATGTTAATGTTTGTCTTTAATGTAACATGGAGGAGGAGACCAATGCTATAAAAGTGTCTGCTGTAGAAAGTTGCATTGTGCACTCTGGAAGGAGAGAAATGAGTTAGCTGTTGTTCAGTGATCATTTTACAGTTAACTAGAACACTGTGAAACAGTAGCCTGGAGTTTGAGGACTGGTCTTTGAATGAAAAAGATAACTGGGTAGAGATAAGCAGGTTTTGTTGTAATTTATTTGGTAGTGCATTGTGAGTAAACTCTTTCTAATTACTCCAGGAATAAACCACTACAGTAGAAATTCAAAGCTCATTAACTGACATCTTTCACTTCAGCCAGTGATGCGTAACCTTCTAATTTAAGTAAATACTGCTGCAACAGTAAGTGTGAATAAGGCTGCAGATGTGGTCTAGTTGAGGATTAACCACTCTTGCCTTCTATGGAATCCCCATGTGAAACCAGATGACCTTTCCCTTTGCATTCCACTGGATTTTATATACACCACATCATCTCAGTTTGTGTCACAGAAGAGCTTCCTATGTGGAAATGTAAAAATACATCTGGCTTTTAGAATCAGCATCTTCCTCGAGCTATTCTGTCAAAGTGAGAACAACCGTAAGGCACTATGGGTCAGTAGTTTGGCTCACTGGCAATAGAAACAAGTGTTTACAGCTCCTTAGGACTTAAAAATGGCTTCCTTTAGGGCAAGATGCATATCAGGCTCAGAATATGTATGTGCAACACAGAGAAATTAATAAAATTTCTGTTGGTATTCATAACTGTTCATATTTTAAAGTGAATTTGTTTTGTTCACGTGTCAACCTCTTGTTTTCTATGTTTGTTTTCTTAGCGTAGGTATCGCGGTTTAAATTTTACTGACCAGGCTGTCTCAGGAAGCAAATATTAAGCTTGTGTGTTTTGAACTCTTATACAGCAGATTCCAGCATTGTTTTCTATCTGCATTTTGAAGCAGGTGCTTGATTTATAATGATTGGGGTTTTTTTCCAATTAAGTAGAGGAAGGAGTGTCAGCTTCACTTTTGCTGTATAAACAGTATATTAGATTTCAAAGAGATGTCAGAGGAAGTTGTTTGGTAGTACCAAATCAAAAGAACACAGTCAATAGTTAAAGGAGCTTAAAATAAAGTGTTTGGCATTACTAAGTAAGACCCTTGGAAAAGAGACCGTTTGCTGAACACCTGAATGAGTAATTAAGTTTTTACATGGCTAGTTGGGAATTGCCAGTGACGCAGTTGTGTCCTCCAGGTCTGAGAGTGTGCCAGTGTGCTCACCGCTTCCAGCAGGCTGGTTTCAGTTGCTGCTGAGGCTTCAGCATTCGCTGATCCAAACAGGGACGTTAGGGCCACAGGACTGTGGAGAATTATCAGGCCCCAATTAGACTGATTATCATTTGGTAGTTGGTATTTCATGTTCTCGGTGGCCGCTGGCACTGTACAGCACAGAGCTGCACAGAGAGCGACAGGTACCTGTCTGGCAGGTGTCGGGATGTGCTCTGTATACCAGGACATTGTGTTTCACCATTAAGTAGTGACTAAAATCCGGATACACAGAGCTTGTTATGAAGCAGATAACTTGATCTTTTCAAGCTTGTAGATGTAGAAACAAAGAGGGGAAAAAAATTTATCCATACAATTATTGAACTTCTCTACATGGGATCAAGGTATGAACTCTGGTATTTACTTTTCTGATTACGAAGAGGTGATTGTGGTCAATGAAGTTTGTTTGTTTGTTTTCTTAATATAATACAATATATATGGTTTTTTGTGATCCAAACTGTTCCATCCCCAGCTTGATAATGTTGTTTACCATAGTTAAGACTATGTTAGGATGTAATTTTAATTATTTGCCATGACTGGCTGTTAGAATGAGAGACCATACAATTTGCATCTCTTATACTCAGAAATTAAAAATGAAGGACTTACCACTTGACATCATTGTAGGTTTTGAAATAAAGCCCGCTGAGCTCAATTTGTTGTGGCCGCTAAATGACTCTGCTCACCAATTTGAATACATGATGAAACTCCTGTTAGAAGATGGCACTATAATAATTGATGGCATCATGAAAGCTCCAGAAACTGAATGGAAATATTGTTGTCTTAACCGCTTATTTCAGAAGACAAGTTGAAAATGGTCTTTTTGAAATGCACACATGATATATATTCTGACCTCTTGAAAGATACTGGTTTTTTGTGTTTGGTTTTTTTTTTTTTTTCCCCAGATACTGGAGGGTGATCAGAGCTGTGATAATTTCAGTCTTTCAACCCAGTACTCAGAACTGTAACCTGTATTCTGTGGGTGAATAGTTTTTATACTCTAGAGTAACTGCTGTTTCCCCTCAGAGCTGTATGAAAAGGGAAAATAAATATTGATAGTAAGGCAGTGATAAAAAGCATTGCAGGCAATTGCAGGTGGGAAATGTAGAGTTTCCACCATCTTAGAAGACAGATTAATAGAAAACTCTTACCTTTACATGTGTTTGGAAACTATGTAAGCTCATAAGGATTTTTAAATTCTCAAGGCGTTCCCTCCCTGAGGTTCTGATTTTTCTGCATTGGGAGCCTCTTAATTCTTGCTCTGCGCTCAGTTTCCATTTATGTGCCTGTATCAAAGCTTAGGTTTCTGTTTTTAAGAATGCAGCTTTGAAGATGATGGGCTGGGTTTTTCTTTCCAACTAATTTAATTTCTCCACATAGACACATTTAATATTCATCCAAATAAAACATAGTCAAAAGTAGTATTTTAAAGTAACAGCTGACAGACCTAATATTGCAAAAGGAGATCATCTTTCTGTTAGCAATGTTTCTACGTCTTCCGCCTATTCTCAGAGAGCAGCTCAGTGCAGGTATGTGCAATGTACATCAACTCCTCTCAAGTTCTTCTGTGAAGACCTCACTTTTTCTTTATAATGTTAAGTGAGTGTCCTATGTACTCAGAGTGTCTACTGCATTAAGAAGCATAGAATTTAATGCTGTAATTATAAAAGCTTGAAGGAAGAAGCCCATTGAATGTACTTCAGATAGGTTATCAGCTTTACCTTTCCGAATAGAGTCTATTACAGAAGCCAATTTCCTGAAGAGTTTTGTCATATGCATATATCTGGCTGAGAGTGGCGCTTGTGTACTAGGTTGTGAACAAACTATTTCCATAGCTCTAATGCATCCATTTTTTTCTGTATGGGTCTTAGACTTTCCTTTTCCTTAAAAGCATCGTTTTGCTGCTGAATCAAAAACTGTGGAAGGAGACAATAGTGAGTATGCACATTTGAAATAAGAGAGCCCATTCAGGTCAGAAAAGAGCTGGAGCAAAGGATGTTCTATCTCTTGTCTAAACAATGGGTACTGCAACTACCGATCAACTGGAGCGTAATGAAAAGGAAGGAAAAAAAAATCATCTGTTGATACTCAGAGTAATTCAGTTAACTATTTTTGATGTTATCAATAAATTAACTTCTTTCTTTTCTGTACATGCAAGGCTTGAACTGTCTCAGATCTTAAGTGTTTTTTACATGTGTTCTTTCAGGGAGAGCATGTTTCTATAATGATAATATTTCCTTATTCATTAGTGATTACTGGAAGTCATTAGAATGACTTTGGAGATGCCAGTTGTTGTAAGGATAATTTTTCTTGCCATGAGGAAGCAGGTTTCCAGTCATGTGCACACAACCATTGGAACAAGGTGTAATTTAGAAACAGGAACAGACCAAACAAGAGCAAAAAGAGTGCAGGAAGGGAAAGAGACCAGTGAAGAAGATCAAAACAGAAACAGAAGTCAGGGAAATCTCACCGGTAGCCAGTTTAAATGAGGGAATCCTACTGAACAACATGAATTTTAGATCAGAATCATTCCTGCTGTTATCGGCATCTGGAAGTCATGAAACAGTGCAGGGAGTGGGGCAGGAGGAGCCCTGCTGCCCTAAGGAGGGAGTTGTCCGGCTGCCGAGGCGCCCTGCGGCAGCAAGGGATCTAACCCTGGGAACAGTGGCTGCCACGGGGCCGTGACTTTGACACTGTCTTCAATTTGTAGTTGTATTGATTTTTCTCATGGCAGGAGATGTGAATAAATCTTTTTAGAAAACCGGGCACGCAGGCTGGTCTTCTGTAACCGCTGCCCGGCAGGTCGTTTCCCAAGGGCCAGCAACTATTCTCCAAGTTGTAATGAGGGGAAAAAGAAAATCTATTGTCTTCCTCAAGATATCAGAGAATGGTTGCTGCATCAAAGCAGTTACCTTGAATAGTGTTTGATACCTTTATCTGAAATTGGACGTACCGCCAAAGCCAGTGAAAGATTTTTCATTGATTGGCTTCTTATGTGCATTTCCTCAAAATATTCAGGTGTTCATAAATTTTGGAGTGTATTAAGCACTTAGATAAATGTCTAGGTGTCCCTGAATGAACAGGCTCCTGGGGAAATGAACAGCTTAAGGTTTACTGGTTATTCATGCCTGCAGGATAGTGGTGAGATGGAGCAGAGCAGGAAGAAACGACTTTCTGGAGGTGTTGCCCCTGGAGCCGGATCCCTGGGAAGGATGGACATGCTGGGCCATGGGCATGAGTGTGCACAGGCTGGGCATCTGCTGTAATGAGCTTTTCCAGATGTTTCTGTCTTTCTGCTTGCTCTGTCACTTCAGTAACTGATACCTGAATCATTTTTTTATAACTGTTATTCAGTGTCTATAGGGTCGTCCCAGCCTTGTGAAGCTCCTGCTTTACTAAGCAATAACTAACGCAGAGTGAGGATGATTCAGGTTACTGCTTGCCCGTAAATCAACTTCAGTGCCCGCTATAAAAGCAGTATTTAACAAAGACTTCATCGGGTTTAATTTGGTGTTCTGCTTAAAGGTGGATGTTAAAATATGTTGTGCATTGGGAGGGGAGGAGAAAGCTGACTTTTATGATTTGGTTTCGAGTGTTCAGATACATGACGTTTTCATTTTGTTGGGAAACTGAAGGCTGTAATCAAACCTGTCGTCATTTTGAAGTGATCGATAAGCGTTACACATCATGCGTTGAAATTAATATTTTTATTTTTTTTTCCTTATTTGAGATTTTTGAGTCTCACTATCTATTTAAAAAAATAACTAAGAAAATGTAGATTTTTGTGATACTGTTTTCTTTACCTCCCATTTGTATGCTTAGAAGAGCAGATAATAGGCTTTTTGCACGTTAGGCTTTTTATTCAGGTCGAAGTTAATCTTGGTAGTTAAAAATGGATTATCAGATGTGGAGCCCTCCCCATCATTGGCTGGAAGTCAATGCTCATCTTGCAAAACCCTCTCACCAATTTTTTTTTCCTACTGATCTCTCGGGGATCCCCTTCCTTGCTGTGAGCAGCAGCATGCCAATTTCAATTAACGTTTCCTTTAAAACAAATGTTATCATCTGCTTAGCGCTTGTGACTTTCCCTTTCTAACTAGGGTAACAGGAGAGCGCAGGAATGCGCTCTGGTCCTTTCTGGGTGATGTCACCGAGCCTTGGTGGACATCATTAACCATTATCCATCTGTGGCATTTCTTCAGGTTCCTTGTGATTTAAAGGTCAAGCCAAGGCCTGAAGACTGAATTCTCTGTCTGAAATAAAGACATTTGCTTTCCCATAACAGATTGAAGGACAAAGCCCATTGCAGTTAAAATGACGGGCTGCTTTCTCACGGTGACCACCAGGCCCAGGCTTGCTCTCCAGGTTGTGGGAAGTGCTGTGCTCTTTGCAGCTCTGTAGAGAATCTGATCACATCTGTGTGAGAATACATTATGTTGCTGATTTTACCAGAGGAGAAAGCAGCAAGAAAGTTACGTTGAGTTATTCTAAATTGCATTTTTCCCTGCCTCAGGAAAAGAAAAATCATCTTGAAAATCATTTTAGGTTACTAGTAACCTATGGTTCTCTCTGAAATACCTCATTTTACTCTTGTAGTAGTTGCACTTCCCTGCCCAAGAACTGGTGTGGCAGCTGCACATCCCCCTCTGAGAACTGGGGCCTCCAATGGGGCAGTTAATGGCTCTTTTTGTGGGGACCCAGAGTCGGTTGACAGGGTCGTTAGCAGAGGAGGGGCCCGGAGAAGCTGAGAAGCTTCTGGAATGCCCGCAGCTGGATCTGATCAGACTATAAACGGGGCTCCCACTGAAGACTCGTTTTGTGTGGTCTTCTCGGAGCAGCAGGTTTGTGAGCCAGAGCCCTCCCCTTAGACTGGAAGCCGCCTAAGGAAACTTCTCGGGATTGGGAGCGGCCCACCTCCTCGTTTGGGTGAGTGATAATTTACTGAATATATGCTTGAATAGGTCCTCGCCGCAACAGGCGAGTGTAAGTCCTTGCCTAGCTCAGGCGAGTGTTTGTTTCTTGTGGGCAAAACAGGGCAGAGGGCTCCAGTTTTGTTTCTTGTGAGTGTGGGCATGCACGCTGTGGGTCCTCATTGTTCTTATTTTGCTGCACCCCAGTAATCTCCTCAACTGATATACGAACCTGCGTTTTATGTTATTGGAGTACTAACTAATTGTATAAACTCTGTTTCTAGGCTGTACTTTTCTGGCCAGAATAAAGTTTGGTTTGGACCTTGTTGTCTGCCTAAACTGACTTTGGGGTGCCCCCGTGACAACACTTATAACCCTTTAAAAATGAAGATATATATACACATTTCAAAACGTAAATCCAAGTACTTCCTTTTGAAAATTTTGTTTTGACACTTGTGATGTTTTTGGTGCTGCTTGCATTTGTTGCTATGTGAAGTTGAAATAAAAAAGGTCACCCCCTCTTGTTTTCTTCTTTTTCCCTCTCCTGCCCCACCATGAACACCTTCAATTTTGCCTGTAATTGTTTGATTCTTCCACTCCTGGGTCTCCCTGTGAATCTTTAGGCATACATCAAACACAGAGCTGTGTCAAACTATTGTTGTGACAGTCCAAAAAACTGCATGTGCCAAAGGTTAAAACCTGGAAAAAAAGTCAGAAAAACAAACATGTTCTTGGTCCAAACCAAATATCTGCTGGGCTTCTTCATGACTCTTCTGTGAAAACAAAGCTCTAGTTCCTTTTTGGCCCGAGAAGAAAGTGATATGTCTGGGGTAGTGAAAAATGGGAAAGCTAAGACTTTATCCTTTTTAAGAACATAAGGAAAAAGAGGAGAGGGACGCCACACGCTAAAAATGTATACAGAGGTAGTTTCAGGCGCATATTCTGGGGCAAATAATCTCTTGATTCTTGCCAGTTTGTAATTTTTCATAATTCTTTATGCTGCCAAAGCTACTTGGTACTGTAGTTAGCATCCAGGCAGATCCCTAATGCCGCATTATGAACAATGAACCAGATATTTTAATTTGTTATTCGAATTGTTTCAGAAGTAGAAATCATGACTCTGCCAAACAGGAACTCAGGAGCTGGCGAACTGGATGATACCGGTGTTCTGCTCAGCCTTGCAACCTGTTTGTAACAGATGCGGTGTCCTGATGCTTTGGAGAAGATTGCCAGAGCCTCCATAATAAATAAAATGGAGCAAACAAATTTTTGAAAATAAGGCAAGGTGACTAGAATTGAATTCATCTTAATTCACACGTGCAAGTGGTTAAGAGTTATGTTTGGTTTTGTTGGCTACTGAAAAGGCTCCTAAGGGCCTAAGAAACTTTTGAAGTGGTAGCTTAAAAAGATGTTAAGTGCAGGTGTTCAAGTATATTTTTAACAAAACATCCCTTTTCAGTTAAATCTTTAAACCCTTTTGAGTGCCTCACAGAATTTAATAAATAATTCTTGACATTTTGCTTAGTATTCTTTATTTTTTTTCTTAAAAAAACTTAGCATCTATCTCTGTATTCATAATTCATTTATTCTAAATTCCCTTTCAGCTACTTGAGGAAAATTTTATTTAATGTCAAATTTGGAACAAGAAATGTAGAGTGCTGAAGAGTAAAGGATGTTATCTTATTCACACGACAAAAGCATATATTATTCATACTGTAATACCCAAATGGCAGGAATTGATAGATGGGACTTATACAGTCAACTCCCAAGCAAACTAAAAATACGTTTTAAAAATAAACTGCCTTTTGAGTGGTTAATTCAAAATCAGATGGATGACTGTAAGATACTATATGTGATTATTTTTACTGTTGGGACTCAAACTACCCACATATATTTTCTCACTAAGACTGGAAAAGTCTTAGTGCATTTATTTTTCCTTCTGTTTGGGTGATTTAAAATCTGAAAAGGGAACCAAAAGATCAATATTTTAGTGCAGTCAGATGAAAAGTGGCTTAACCTGTTGGTTCGATTGTAGGATATTATGGAGTCTTACATGCATTTAGATTGTATAATCCATATTCAAACCAACTTCTAGTCTGTTTTGGAGGAAATGAACAACTGTGTCTGCTCCTTTTATATTGTATAGAGAGGTTTGGTCAGTATGAAAGAATACTGCAGGATTATTCCTCGTACAGAGGACTAGGCGAACCCCTCTTTTCTTTTGCATAATTTACTCAACCACAGTGAAGAACTTAAAAACAGAATAATCCTAAATCATGGCTGTCCCAGAGAAATTTATGGGAAAAACATCCCAAAGGAGGCTGACCAAGTCTCCTAAAATATTCTCAGTGAATGACATTATTAATGATTTAGGAGGAGATGTAGAAAAATTCAGTGATTTTAGTGCAATAATATACCACTGAGAGCGTAATTAATTTACGGTCTCTTGTGACCCTGAGAAGCGGCTGAAGATTTTGTCTTCTGTTCGCAAATGGTGTTGTGGTACCTTTGCTGACAAGGGCGCTGGTACCCCCGGGGCCGCCTGAGGCCGGGTGCCTGTCTGCTGGAGCTTCGTTCTTCCCTCACTGCTGGTTTGAGGAGGTTCAAACCACTTGTGCACGTCTCGCGGAGACCAGGTAGCGATCACTTTTTTGATCCATTAGGGAATGCATTCCAGATTCTTCTTGTTTTTCTCTCAGCAGTTACAGAACTGAGCGATCTCAAACTACTGAAGTTTGTGTTTTGTAAAACTTGATGTCTTTAAAAGCACAGTTTTAATTTAAGTATCAGAAGAGAGTATGCTTAGTAACTGACAGCTTGGTTCCTAAATTAAAGCGTGTTCCTCTGAAACCTGGTCTTCTCATGGCCTATTCTCATGGAAATCTGACCCTTGAATTTGATTGATTTATTTATAAAAGGAAAACAAGGGTATTATTTCCTTCTTTTCTTAGTTTTGAATTAAAATTTCTAATTTGCGTTGTCATCTGGAAAATGCAGCAAATTTGGAAATACACTATTCATGTTTCAGGAAGACCCTTTTCCGTATCTGCCACTTGCCAGGGTTCTCTTGTTGTGGATTTTTCATAATCTGGTATTCTCATGAAGGGCAAATGGAATAAGAATTGTGCTCACTGATCGTTCTGTAAACCTGTTCGTTTCAATGCATGATATTACTTTTTAGCACTGGTTTAATACAGATTATATGCATGCACAGGTTGATCAACCATAACAACTGAGTTGATGACAAGGATATCGTACAAGCCTTTATTGATCTCTTCAGCATTTCTTTTAAGATACTGTGTGTTAACTTTGGTTACAGCTGTCAAATTCTCTCTACTCTCTAATCTCTTCCCTCTCAACTGCAGAAAACCTTTCTTAATTATCAGAAAAATTCTATCTGGCCCAAAAGATGTAACTTGTAAAAAATCATAGCATATACTGTATTTTCTCAGTATAAAGCTCAGAGATGAACATGACTGAAAATCAATAATGTGCTTGGCCTGCAGCCTTGTCATTTATTGATTTACATGTCATTCATCTCCATAGAAAATGCAATTATTGCCTAAATACAATACAGTATTTTGCTAATAGGATACAAATGTCACTGCTGAGTAAAAAGGTCACACTTGCATGTAAATGATTGTCAACTCGATCTCATGCTTGTTGCTGCCATTATTTTCAAGAGGTTGTTAAGAAATGGGAGACCTCATCTTATTTCTGCTGACATTAATGGGAGCTCAGCTGTTGATTTAAGTGGCATCAGTAGTTCCAATTCTCTGGTCTTACACAGGTGTTATGTGCTGCTTTATTTTTATAAAACGCCGTCAGGGCAGATGACAAAGATAATGGAGGATTTCCTCTGTCTGACACAGGGCCACTGCAGTAGCAGCGATTGTGTAGTGGTTCCATTATTGGTGTGTGTTTAGGAGAAGCTGCTGTGGCTTTCTCGAGATTATGGTATAAAGCCCAAGTCTTAACTCACCTGCCTTGAATTCTCTGTGACCTCAGCAGTGCGTAATAATGCCCAGATGGGAGCCTGTTCCTTGGAAGCTCCGGAGTGGCACAGAATTTTCAGTGGCTGCACCTTTCTGGTTTCTTCCTCCGTCGCTGCTGTGACTGTGGTGGGCAGGTCATTGGGGTAAGCAATTGCTCCTCAGCTGAGGAAGCAAAGCAGGAGAGCAAAGTCTGCATGGACAAAACAAACAAAAAAGATAGGATTAGTTAATATGTATTTTTCCTGTGTAGTTGCAAAACAGACCCTTAAACAGTTCTTCCGAATACCTTTGAGAAAGCTATAGCAAAAATACTGTTTTAAAAAAAAAAAATCTAACTTATTTTGAGCCTTTTGTGGTGAGCGCTCCATTGCCATCCAGCTTTTGTAATTTATTACAGTATCTAATTTAGATAAGGAATCTCCCTCAAGTGGCACTATGTGGCATTATACTGCAAAATACCTGGTGAGCAATAGAGAAAAGGAAAAAATTATCATATTAAGATTTTTTTCCTTTGTAGCTTTGAAACTATTGAGAAAAGTCTTCACATAGAAGGAAAAGATGAAAAAATACAAGTAAGAATTCAAGGAAGATTGCTGAATTTGCTGGAAGAGCTTGATGCCCAATGCTGTGTAGAGAAAGATTTTCACCTCTGTTGTAGCAGGATATGTAACGTGTAACAGCCTCAGCTCTTTCGCATGGTACCATGGTTAGTGCTTGCTAAGTGTGCTTGTACTTTTAGTAAGAAGTTCAGTTTTTCCTAGCTGAAGTAGAGAAGACAGGAGTTACAACAATTTGAAAGCAACTCTTAAAATTCCTGTATCGTCTGCCAGGTGGTCAAAGGTATGATTTTAAGGTGGTGTGCATTTTTCTTTTTTTATTTATTTTTTTTTAATTAATATGTACTACTTAATCAAAAATGATGGAGTTAGAGTGGAGGTTGTTTTCAACATACTTCTTGTTAGTAAATCTTAAAATTGGTTAGAATCCCAGATGGGGTATAAGAAGTTTTGTTGGGTTTTTTGTTTGTTTTGGGGGGGTTTGTTTTGGTTTGTTTGTTTGTTTTTTATACTTAGTATTAAAGTGATCCTATTGACTGGGAGGCTTTGTATGTGGTAAGCACCATGCAAGTGTATGTGTTGGAGATGAAACTGGTAGTCAGCATAAATGTAGACACAGTACTTTTGGCAATACTGTGAACTCTTTATGTTTAGCTGAAGGTCTTAGAGACGCTTGTAATACAGATTTTTAAAAACTTGATTTTTCCTATAACCATCTGTTTATCAATGGTCTTACATAACTACCAAAGCAAGAAGGATATTGCAATATTATCTTGAAAGCAACAGTTTCTGTACCATGTACCAGGAGGCCAGGCAAGTATAAACTTGGCTATTTTAAGTTGTATTCCCATTTAAGAACCTTGGTTTCTAGATCTCCCAAATTGGGAATAATTCATTGGGCTGGAATGAGTAAAACAAAGCCAGTTTAACATTTTCATTTAGGTTTGTCGTGGAACTCGGGGGCAGAGGTTATACAGCAGAAGTGATACAGTAGATTATGAGGTCACTTGGTGACTGGTTCACCCTCCTCAGTTTCCACAGAGCTGCACTGATGGGGAACGATATCAGGGACAGTTTGTTTCAATTTTCAAGAATACTCTTCACCTTTAAAAACTTTGCACTTAAGAGATTTAATTTTTAGTTCTCCATGGGCTGTGAGAAGAGAAAATGAAGGTGTTGTAGGGCTTTACATTCATTTTGCCTTCCATCTTTGAACAGATTATATTTCTGAAACATTTTGCTATGTTCAGAGGTGCTGGACTGAGTCCATGTAAGGCTTCTTGATACGCGTTTTTCTTTATCCATACCATTTTTTTGTGGCTGAGGAATATAGATCTACTGAAGTCAAAATGATTTGTAAGGTTACCTTGACTTCTCGAAAATTTAATTTTTACCAAAAACTAACAAAATTAAAGTAATGCCAAAACGTTCAGTATTGCAATTTTCATATCAAAGCATCTTTTCACTTTGATTTTATTGTTTTTATTATGATTTAAAATTCCAGATGACCTAATTATAAGAAGTAATACAACTCAGTCTAAAATAAACATGGGTGGAATAATTTTCCTCGGGAAAACTTGGGTATTTTGAAGTTTTAATCCAATTTCAACCAAAGTGACTCTTGAAAATACCACATAAAATTTCTACCTGATGCCAACCTCTGTTTACTTATCTGAGGAGTATACGTACATTGCATGGGAATAGTCAGAGAGGGAAAAATAGCAATGCACATCTTTTAGCTTTGTCATTGGGGTTTGAAATATATATATGTATATAAATGGAGAGAGAGAGAGAACTCTTTAAGGTCTGTGTGCTGGTTGTTATAGCCTGTTTAGAACCTATTGGTAGTATGTGCTGAAAGCTCTGTTTCGTTGAAGTGTAACGTGGAACAACTTTTTTCGAAAACTGTATTTATCAGTTCTTGCAGCAGCTTGAATTAAATAGCAATTCAGCTTTAATAAAAATCTAAAAAATTACAAAAAGCTTACTTTAAAAAGGAAGTACTGCTTGGTCATGTAAATATTCTGTAATTTAGTTGATCTTCTTGCTTGCTTTTACACATTTTTCTGCAATGTCCTAAGCAGATTATTTCAAGAAGAAACATTACTAGGAATTATTAGGCGCATAAACTACTATGTAGTTCCAAATTAGTCAATATTAAATGCCATTTTGTCTAATATTTTGATCAAAATGTTAATATATTTACATCTCTAATCTGAACACAAAATACCCAGGTTTGGCACACCTTGTTTAGTGAGGGAATTGATATACATATAAAATACATGTACCATCTTCTACTAAAAGAGAATGAACCCAATTCACTTAAGCTTTAGTTGCCCATTGTGAATAAGCAGTATATTGACATTAAAACCAGTATATTTATACACAGCTCTATGATTTTGCCCCCTCTCTCAGATGTTTAAGCTAAGATACTTTTTCCCGACATGGCTAATTTAAGTAATCAGAAATTTCAACCTTCGTAATTGAATGTACCTATTTTAATATTAATTTAAATTTTAAAGTATTATGATTTAATATCCTTGGAAGTCTGCCTGTTTGTTGTACATGTGTGTTAAAGATTCAGTAGGTAACTGTTAAAAAGCAGAACTGACAGTTGGTATTTTTTGCTTAATAGCATCATTCCAGCTAGCTGGCTCTGAAGAAAACTCTTGACTATTCGAGAGCAAATCAGTGTTGTTGGTAACTCTGACTGACTTACTTTCTCTCGGCTAACTCCTGGGCTTCTCTTAGCTGAAAATATTTTAGTCTGTACTATGAATAAATACAAGGCCTTGTTCTTCTGGCTGGCCTCCTGTGCAGGAGATGTTACCTGTAGCTCCCTTAATATTTTACTGACCCAGTGACAGCTCAGTCCATGGTCAAGTCCATACTCGTTGGACCTTCAGCCCAATCTCCTTGGTTAGTCCTGCGCCTCCTGTGACGAGGCACAGAAGGAACAGTGACAGGATCCCTGCAAGGCCACAGACCTGGAGCACCTGTAACATGCTCGGGGACATGGTGCTGTGCTTCAGCTGCACCACTCAGAATGGTGCTGCAGTGTGTTCTGTTTATTTACTTTCTCGAAATTGTTGGATATAGGTAGGTGTATGTTGGAGATCTCACTATTGAAATAAGATGTGAACTCTTATCTGAAAATAATAAATATGCAAAATGATAAATTGATGTACAATTAATTCAGTCTTCAGATAACGTCTGTGTTCTGACTATCTTGGCCTTTGAGGGTAAGCCTGTCAGTATTCAGCACTGTGTTCTTCTTAGCCTTTATTTTTTAACCAGACTCTTAAAACCATCTGTTCTCTTTCTTTTTTTTTTCCTTCTTTCTTTTTAACATCAAATTTGAGCTAACTCAAATCAAGTAGGAAGATGGCTGAGACTCTGAAGTCAGTAGGTTCTTATTTTCCTCTCAAGGGTGGTATTATTCCAGTGGCTGTGATTCTAATTGCAGCAGTATTGCAGACTGTGAAAGCAGTTTCAGCCCATCTTGGTCTCTGCATTTAAAAAACAAAACAGAACTACAAAATAAAACCCCAGCTGTCTGAATTTTCCAAAGAAATCCATAGCCAAGCCTGTATATCTGCTAAAGCACTGTTTTTTGTCTATTAAATGACCAAAAGATGCTCCTTAACAAATTTATTGCTACTTTCCATATCGAATTCAGTTTCCAAATGGATGTCAAATGCTGAGGAAGGTAATTCCATGTGAAAAACATTGAATCCTCTAAGAGATTTTTCTATGGCCAGCTGTCCTTTTTTCTAATTTTCCTAAAGGGGAACCAGCCTCGAGGTAGCTTCTCTGCCTATTGACGACCTCAATGTCAGTAACATAAATCTAATTAAAAAAAAAAAAAGGTCCCAAATAATACCCCCTACATGCAGGCATGCACGTGCACACAGAAACACCTCAAAACTAGGCAAGTGTGAGCTGGATTCCAAGATTTCTGTCCTTAGCATCTTTCCTTATTGCTTTTTGGGGTCACACCTGAATTTTATAAAGCATAAATATCTTCTCTCTCAGTATATCCTAAACATAGGTATCTATACATCTTAAAAATCCTCTATCTGTATGTATGTATTGGTGGCTAAATGTCTCCAGAAGTTCTGGCACCTGATGTCAGAGGAATGCAGAAGCACCGGTGCTGGTTCCCAGTGCCGGGGCTGGCCGTGCCAGATGGTCCCTGTGGGCTCAGCCCTCTGCTCAGATGCCAGAATGTGTAGAAATGGGCTATCAAAGTTACAGGTGGTTGGGGTTTTTTGGTGTGTTGTTTTTTTTTTTTTTTCCTACATTAAAGAAAAAAAAAAAAAAACAGCTTTTATAGGAATGTAGGAAAACATATTCCTAAGCTACTGATAAATTTCCCTTTGAAACTGTATGTGTCTGAGTGAGATAATGTGACACCTTTCCTGACTGCTGGATTCCCTTCCCTGCTGACTGGCAGGCCTGTCTTTTTGGGTGGAAAGCATGGTAGTCATTAGAGTTCTAAAAGATAGGGATGTGTGTGTATTCTTCCTCAACTACAAATCTGTATCTTATAAAAACAGATTAAAAAAAAACCAAACCAAAAAACAAACCAAAAAAAAACCAGAAAAAAGAAATTGGCATTTGGCTTTCAGGTTAATGGTCTTTTCCGTCTCTGAGAGGGAGAATTGTGAAGCTTTTCTGAAGTTAAGCTGAAACAGTGAGGACATCACTGTCAAGCCTGGGCATCATTGAAGATGAGTAGTTAGTCTTTTAAAGCAGATTGTGATGGTTGCTGTGGTTGGAACCTGTTGCCCTGTGATATTGCATCATCCAGTGGGATGTATTTAAAGGAATGTGGGCATGATGGGGGTTATTCAGGAGGAGAGTGGTGGGTATTAGAAACAGGAGGTGTTAATTCTGTCACAGTGAAGCACTGCATAATATTGAAACCACGCCTTGTGTTGAGAAGAGTCCATACTGGTTGATCATAAGAGTCAACTGCATAATGGCTTGATTCAGCTAACAACCTCGGCAGGTTTGCAGCTGTAAGTGTGTGTGTGTTTAAAAGAAATTTATGCACTTTTCTCAGAATTTGCCCTCTGTTAGAATAAAACTCAAAAATAATAATATGTTTGAAGTTCCATCGACTGCATAATTAGGTTTAGAAAAAATATATTGTGCCACTGATGAGATATTTTCTGCCCAGATGACATAAATGTAATTTTGAGTAAATTCTTTATTTTGAAATTCCTTTTAATAAGCTGCTGGTAGAAATCAGCTTCCATGGATCTCTACATTTGGTTAAAATTTAATACCAGCTTAAGTATTTTTCTCAGTTGGAGACACTTTCAAGCAAAGAAAACAAGCAGAAGAGAAGAAAACAAGGAAACTGTTTGCAGGGTATCTCATAATATGGCCAAATGTTCTCTCATCCCATTTTTCATGTTGTCATTTGTTACAGCTTGTCTGTATCTGACACTGAGCTTTAGCCATATCTGAAAGACCTGACATGGAGTCCCAGGTTTGTCTATGATAAATTATTTCTGATATGTTGAAAACAGCACTTGAAAATACCTCCAATAGCATGAGGAACAGACTCTTCCCTTTTTCATGCTTGATGAGAACTGAGAACATCATAGAATACTGCAGGCAACTGAGGAACATGAAAAATTTGTATTGTTGTCCTTTCTATGTTTTTTTAACCTGCGTTCATTCTTGCAGCTGCAAGGTTGTTTATCTGCATTTGTTTCACTATATCTTTTTTCCCTTTAGCTTATGTTTCCTGTTTCATAAAGCCTTACTTTATATTTTAACCTTTTTTCCCCTTATTGCCCACCCTTCTACCTTCCCTGAATAATTTAGTCTGTTTTCTAGTGCCCGTCATTCTCCTCCTCCTCCTGTTCTGCTGTTGCTGCGTTGTTACAAAGCCTGTTACCCAAATGACAAAGAAAAGGACAGAGGGAAGGAGCCAACCATGAATCAGGCAATGAAGCATGTGCTGGTGGTTCCAGCAGCAATCTTGGCTGGAGAGCAGGAAGTCAATGCCAATGACAAATGGCCAGTAGATGACAGTTTAAAATCTAGTGAATGAAGTTAACAAAGTTGTTTTACAGCACCGTGCATCTGCAGTTATAGCTAACCTCATATCATTCATTTCGCTGTCATGTTTATGGCTCGCTGTCTTTGATAGAGGTGAAGACAGTACAATCAGCAAATTAACATACGCCATCGTTAAATGGCACCACTAAATACATTTAGTCTGTTCCTCCCCCTCTCTCTTTTTAGTGGGCATTGGAGGTATTTGGCTTAAATAAAGAAAGGTATCCATGTGCCAAAAGAAGGTTTGTTTTGTAGAAGAACGACATCATCAATTCAAGGGATAAAACTGTTTTTCTTCTGATGTTCCCAAAAGTTAAGTGCATGGTGTCATTTGTACCTCTCTGTAAAAGCTGTTTGGTAAGGAGTGCTTGGACCTGTTCTGTAAAGACATAGTGTAAAGTTTTTTATTAGCAAAATCTGAAAATGATGACCCAGTGAAAAGATTTGACCATGTACCCATGGAAACGACTTGAGAGAAGGGTATCTGAAAGCTTTCCTGCCCATTCCCTATGGTAACTTGCAATTGTGGTTTATACCATTTTGAACAGCACCAAAGACTAGAATAAAACTGGGGAACTTCTTTCAGGTAGTCATTTCCCAGCATAAAGCTCTGCTGGTAGTGGTATTCCTTCACTGCTTTTTCAACAGGGGTGTTTGCTTTAGTCCAGCTAATGGAATTCCTTTAGAGTAGGAGTACAGTAGCAGTGAGAAGAATCAAGCCAAGATAGTTAATTTGGCTCTAGCCGAGCACAGACATTTTTCTACCTCTTGGAGCTCTGTACAACTTTGTGAGCAATAATTTAGTCCTTAATTTAAAAAAAAAATGTTACTCCACTACTTTGTACAGATTTAATATATATGAGATATATATCAAGGAAAAAAATGTATTAGACAAGTACAACTCTCCAATATCTCAACACTTAACATAAATAATTGCTGCACTATGAAGACTTAAATGAGGATTGCCACTTTTATAATTAATTCTTCTTTGTTTCATCCTCCTTACTAATTGAAAATGGGCTTTCAATGCAGAATGCTTTGAAATTGTGTGAAGAGATGGAATTGGAAATGAACTTAATTAACTACAAACTGTCCAAATCAATCAGTGTTTCACAGTGCCTTTGTAATGTACAGAGTTCATCATTTACTTGGGATTTGCCATAATACATATGCCATAATTGGAAAGTAATCATGCTAAGAGTGTACAAAATTTAGTGTTGTGCTTTGAGGCTCTACTGGGATGAAATGTCTATGCTTTCACTCACCACACTGGATTGGGGGCAAAAGGGTGTATTTTTCCATTAACCAAACAGAGAATGTCTCTAAATTAGGGCATTTCTCCAAGTCTGGCAGGGCTTTCAGATGTTAATAGCTAGAGCGAAAAAATTCTTTGAATTCAACATCCAAGCAATCTGGCATTTCAAATGGTAGTATTCTTGCTACACCATCCATGATGTTTGCAGCATGGAAACCATAAGCTTATAAGAAGATCAGGGAAAATAAATCCCATGAAAAATGCTTTTCAAAATTTCTGTAGGTTTCCAGAAAGTTTTTGTGGAGTAAAGCTTCTGCAGAGTCAAGGCTATAGAATAGCTCTCCATATTATTTTCTAGTGGGGTCAAAACTTCACAGACCAAGTGGAAAATTTTCTTGGTTATGTATTTGTCCTTTTCTGCCTCCCAGACCCCTGTAGTCATGAGGTGTGGTATCTGGTGAATGGGGCTCTCCAGTGACCTCTCATATCACACCATTGTGTGTAAGACTCATTCAACTGCCCGTGATCATGTGCCACTGCCAGTGCCATGCAATAGCTTTTGTTTTGGGAGCCTGACATGCAGTCGTGGCTAACTGGCCTGTTGACTGTTGTTCAGGCACCCACACCCCGAATTCATGTGGTCTTCATGGTCATCGGGAACATTCATCCTCTACACTTTTCATTCGAAGGGGCACTACCAACTCCTCAGTCCTATCATTGCTGTTCAAGGCTGAATTCCAACCTGAAGCTCTATTTGTCTTTTAACAAGTCCTACGAACTTTTCATTACTCGTGCTTTTAGATCCTTGTTGCTCTGCAGGGTATTTTGTATGCCTTTTTAAGAGCATCTCTCTTTCTTGTCTAGAACTTTTGTGAAATGATTTGGTTTCTCACTAATTCAGTAACTCTTTACAAAAACAGCTTCTGTCTTGTGAACCCTTTCTTGATTCTGCCTATGCAGTCATACATTTTCAGTGTTCCTCCTAGAGAGACTTTTGACTTCTTCAAGCATCTCTGTGTTGCTCAGATTATTTACTTGGTAATGAAACCCATGGTGACTACACCTAGTTTTCCGCATCAAAGCTTAATTGATTTGAGTAGTTTTTTAGCTTGGAATTTCCTCTTTGCATTGTCCCTTTACACATGAATCAGCATTTTCTGTCCTTATTTTTCTGCAGCCTTTTAATCTCTGATTTCTATTAAACAGAAGTCTTGAATTATGGATTCTAGAAGCCTTCCAAAATTATACGTCTGATTCAAGTCTTAAACCTATGCTTTAAAGGTTTCTATTTTGATTTCTCATATGAAACAGATCTTCTAGAAATGTGGTTCCAACCAGAGTGCAGCATTCTTCAAATCTCTGTCACATAAGCTGGTTGAATTGCATTGTACACTCTTACGTAAACCTAATGTTTCTGACTGAGTACTATTTAAATTAAAAAAAGTGGAGGACGACTTTTTTATAATCCTGTGTAGCTCTGCCTCCATCCATGAACAGAACAAATTTTTGCCTGACTCTCTTTGAGGTACCAGCTTCACCTATGAACACTTTAGTTGCAATGGCATGGGAAACCTCTTGATTTTTGCCATTTTCTTGTTTCCTTTTACTTCTCTGTTTCAAGCTATGCTTTAAAAGGCAGTGTTTTAAGGTGAGGCTTAATGAGAAGTATCTGTTAAGAATTGTAACTGAGTCCTTTGTATGGTGAAAAGAAAGCTAAAATATGAAAAGTTAGCCAGAGGAGCTTGAGGAGTATGAGAGCACTGCATACCTCTTATTAATAAAGATCTGACTGGCTGACAAAATGCATTTATCCTGAACACTCTGGGGGCCTTTGCTAAAGGGTCAGAGATCCTTATCCTCTGTGACAGAGCTGATGGTGATCTCTGGTCATAGGATAAGGGACTAGCAGGAGCCACAGACATTGCTGAGGTCTGGCCTTTCTGTATCAGAGGACCACATACGTAATGTCTTTAAACAACAGACTATTTATAGTTTGCAAGTGATTTATTCTATTATTTATTCCTGACAGTGATATAATAAGCTGACTACTCAGATTTAGTAGACTTGCTATTTAACTGGTATGAAAATGTCCTGTCCTTCTCAAAGAGTAACTTCTAAGAATGTACCAATAAGCTGTAGCTGTGCAGGAGTTACAACACATAGCAGATTAAATGCATCTCTGCAGTGTGATCCACACCTGCATTTGGATTATAACAGATTTTCAGTCTCTTATGTATGAGCAACTCATCTATGTGGGCATTGCATTTCAGGCATTGTAAACACAACTTGCTTATTAGCAGAATGAAATTTTCTAACAGCAACTAAATTTGAAGAAAGAAACAAACAGGTAGCAATGCAGGTGCTTAGGGGTCTTTGTGCACTTTTTGGTCTTTGTCCCTGGGTGTTTGTTCTTGTGGTAGCATCAGGCTTTAGCTTGAATAATCATTTTCTTTTATTTATGTTGATGAGGCATTCCTCAAAATATACGCATCGCTTCCCAGGTTGCACTGTAGTGGCCTGAATGAACGGAGAGCTTTTTAGTCTGTAAAAAGATCAGACATGCAAATCCAAGCAAAACTCTTTAGCTGTATCTTAGTTCCAGTAAGTTGTGTTTGGCAAAGGTGAAAATGGGGGGAGAGCATGGACTGCTGGACATCGGCACTAGTGCTTTGGATACTGGCCCAGTACCTCTGCCTCCGCTAGAAATATCCCACATGAAGCATCTACAAGTTGCCTTTTTTAAAAAACAAAACAATACAACAGCAACAAACACACACAAAACAAAACCAAAACCTTCATTTCAGAGGAAAATTATCAGCTTACGTGTATAGATTTTTCTCACTTGCCGTATTATGAGTCCCAGTTTAAGTTAGAATTTATTGCTTTTATTAACTATGTTTGACCTTGCCCTTTGGAGTATCATAGTTCCTTTTATTTCTGTCTTTGAACATTTAATTTTTATTATATATATATGTGTATATTTATATATGCAATAAATGTATAAAAATCCTACTTTATTCTGATGATGCATCCTCGTGTCAGCCCATTGCATTGGCATTGCATCTACTGTGTATGCCAAAGAAATTGGTGAAAATGTTAAATAATATCATAGATCTTAAAGACTTTTTTAAAGCTCTTTGCTTTCAGCAAATACATTTGCTGTAGACCAGGTGAGTTGCTTTGTTTGCAGTTCTCTGTAAATCTTTATTCCAGCTTTCCATTCAAACGTTGTGATGAAGTTCAGGTGGAAGCTCTGCCGTATCTTCTAAAAAGTCACTTCTTGGATTAATCTGCCTTATTTTGTTATTGATGAATGAACGTTACGTTTTTTTCATTTTGTTGTCTCTATATCTTTATGCTTTCCCTCCAAAAATTTCCTTAAGATCTAGAGACCCCCTATTAACAGGTCTATTCAGTCTTCCATTTATATCAGAATTTGTTATTCTCTAGCTATATAGCTTTTAAACTTAAGTTAATGGGGTAATTATTTTGGGATCAGTGGTGTAAAATGCTGCCTGTTTTCAAAATTCCGGGATGGAAATTATTATTTTGTCTAAATCAGTGCGTGCTGGAGTTCTGCAGCCTTGCTGTGAGGTCTGGGATATTTGCAATGTGCTAGAAATGTAATGAGCTACACCAATTTTGCATGATTATGGCTGGCATACATGTTCTCATAGGTTTCGCTGTCGTTTTGATGGGGGTTCTTGGGATGTGATGTTTTGTTGGTTTGTGTGTTTGTTTTGAAAGAGGCAAAGAACATGTGGAGCATACTGTTCCCCTTTCTGGTACCCGTGGTTCATGGGGCGCTAACAGTAAGGAAGTCAGAAGTGCTGAGAGTCAGTATGAAGATTCAAGTTCTGCTTTCCGGTGGTTTTGGACATGTTTGGAAGGCACACAGGACTGTGCAAGAAATCAGTTATGCTTCTATCAGTCGTGAGTGATGGAAGAAAGCTCTAGCTTGGAATGGTGTGGGCAAGAGAGCAGCATTTCTGAGTAATGGTTTAAACACCCTGCTACAAACCCCACTTGCAAGGTTGTGCCATGCTCCGAGTTGGATGAAAATTGTGCGAAGTGACTATTGTCTTGTGCTGTGGAACTTATACACCTATGAATCTTGCAGATTTGCGTAACTGGAGAAATAATGTTTATTAGTGATAGCAGTCCAGGATCTACTGGAAAGGAAGAAAAAGGATACCATGCACTGCCGTACCCTTGTCACACAGAAAGCCATTTTTGTTCTGGTCATTTGCTAGTGCCTGGGCTGTTTCATATGTTGTGGAGTTATATGAGGTGTGTTATACTGAAACTGTGGAGTTTCAAAGTGATTCTTGTATTTATTATTTGAAATTCTGAGGGTGAGAGGACCGCTAACCTAATTGAAAGGGCTATTGCGTGATTAATGTTATGGACTATGTTAACAAAGGTTTTGTTTCTTTGGCTGGTTTAAAATAATCTGAATATAGTGCTTTGCTCTCGTTATTTGGGGAATGGAGGGTGCTGTTTTATTCACTTGTAGATTCCTTGCTCTCTTTGGTAATGTAAAAAAACCTTTTAGTAACAGCTGTGGCCTTCTTGATTGTGTACTGTTAATAGGACAACATAAAACCAGACCTCTGTTTCACTTATATCTGCAAGGGGAAAAAACCCATAAGAATAATGCACTCAGACTTGCTGACTGTTCAGAGGAAATAAATGCTTTTGAAGCTGTCAAACAACAATAATATAAGAAAATAAACTGCCTTGTACTACAACAAAAATGCTGCTTGCAAAGCTAAAATATATCCTCCTACCCCATACCAGTACAGCCTATTAGGCCATGTAATGGTTGTGATATCTAACTCTGGTCCTCTTATTTTCCCTTCCCAAGTTATCCTTCATATGTGGTACTTCTGGAGCAGATATCTAAATTAACAGGCTAGTTTCTTTAGAATCCCTCTGTATTGATATTCATACGGAAAGGTGGCCAGTGCTCTTTAAGGTAGGCTTTTTCTGAAATGTGCTCTCTGGAAGAGTGTCTCCTTCCCCCTCTCACAATTTTACTCTCTCATTCCTCCTCTTTTGCCCCTCTGTTTCTCTCCCAAAAATGATACTGCAAGGGTCACAGACCGCATGATGCACCGGTGACAATGCATAGTCAGTGGCAGATGTGAAGAGTAAAGCTTGCCGTACCTGACTGAAATCCCTGCTGTGTGACACAGCGGCACCCCTGTCAAGGGTAGGAAAAGATACAGGAGAAAGTTAGGAAGCTAATGAAGTAAGGTCTGTTTGATTAATAGCAAGAGAAGAAGCTGCCACTGACAAAAAAAGAGTGAGGAATCGGACAAGGATGGTCTGATCAATCACATCATTTATTTCCACAGTAACTCAGCCTCATGGAAGAGAAAACAGAGTCTAGTCACTCTTTCCCTCCCTTCCTGCAACCGTTCTCCAAAGGTTGTGCTTTTTGCTGATGTATACTAAAAGAACCTTGTTCTTCATAAGGATAGTTCATAGTTCAGTTTATATACCTTAGTTTTTATAGCAAAAAGTCTCCTAGGATGCAATTCTTGGGAATGAAGTCTTTTCTTGCCTCCCTTAGCATCTGCATTTTTTCCTGGGTTTACACGAGAGAAAATGCCCTCTGCAAATGGTCCCAAGATATTCCATAAAACTTGTTCTTCCATGGGATTACATGAAGAGTGACTGGTATCTCTATAGCAGATGTGCCCGACTTTTTTTCTTTCTGACAGAAGATAGTCTGTGGTAATGAAGATTTTGATTTTTGGGGAACTGGCAGGTACCACATATTTAGAGAAGGGATACAGAGCTGGGCATTAATGGAACTCCAGTTAGTGTTTGTTCCTGCCAGTGACAGCAATTTGCAGTGCTTGCATTGCTCTGGGCATGCTAACCTCGCCTTGAAAATGCCCACTTGAACAAGTTGGCTTCAAGTGATACAATAATGAGCACTTCTCGTAGTCCAGCCAAAATCATTATGCTTGGGGTATTCCCTCCAGATGTTCACCAAAATGTTCACGTACCACTTTGCCAGCTAACCGTATGTCAGGAGCGTATCTTTAGCTTGGCCCAGCAGGACTAGCTGGCAGGATGGAGTCAGCAAGAACTGGACTAGCTGTCTGGAGCTGTATGCAAGGAAAATGAGAAGTTAAATATCCAATAAGTGCAATATAAAATGCTGTCCAGAGAGCAGAGGTCAAAAGAGCCAGCAGGCACAGGCAGGGGATCGTGAGACTGCCAAAGAGAACTGACTGTGTTCAAGGTATGTAATTCATAGTTATGTAGTAATCAGTTTGCAAGCTGTCTGGACAGGGAGGCCAGTGACAGCTGAACAGACACATACCTGGGACTGAGCCCAGCCTGCAAGCTCAAGGAGGCTTCCTGGGAAGCCAGTACCACCACTTTTTGGATGGACGATAAGGTGGCACTTACTATGATACGGGCAACAAGCTGTCCAGTGATTAGGAGCTGCCAGCTGTCTTCAAGTGTAGCATTGCTGCCATCACAAATACAGAAAGCAGGCTTTGCCCCTGATACCAGTAAGCCTGAAAACATGAATATTTGGAATATTTAGTGTCATAAAGAGAGAGGTCCCTGTACACTGCAGCACTGAGCTAAGTACTTGGACAGGTGAGTGTTCTTGCTGACAGGAGGTGCAGCCAGTAACAGATGTTTTGATGAACGGGCAATGGAGCACTGCTGTGCATGGAGAAGTTGCTATCGATATCAGTAATCTTATGTGCCAGTAAATGATTTTTTCATCACTTACTAAGAAGTAGAAGGCAAAGATGAGTTTGATCAGAAGAAGGTTATTGCTGGAAATCCTTTTGTCTTTGAGTCTAATGTATGAAAACATAGACAAGACTGCCTAAACGGAATGAAACAGAAAGCTGGCTAATGCCCATAAAGCTTCCAGACACTGCTTTTTAGTCCACAGAGCCCCAGAAACAGATGAAGGGCAACTCAATTCCTCCTAATGATATTCCACTGAATACATGCTTTATTTCAAAAAGCCAACTGCTCTAAATGCCATTGACGAATACAATAGTAATGTACCAGTGTCAGTGTCAATGTAAAACTGCACACCATTTTATGTGTTTTGTGGCTTGTGAACAAAGGAAAAGCTGTCTGGGCTCAGCAGTGGTGTGTAGTATCTTCCTTAGATTTATTTTTAATTCCAGATTTGTTCGTACAGTACAGCTTCAAAGAAGAGTAATAGCTGGGTTTGTAATGGGCAAAGCTACACAAAAGTATCGTTCTTTGAGATTAAAATAGATATTTCTCTGAAATCGTACACGTTTCCGACTAAGCTGATGCCCTAGGGGGATTTTTCCATTAAAAGAAACCTGCAAATGCAACACTGCAGCTGTGAATGGTTTTGTATTCATTACTGTGTTGTATGCACACATGCGTGCAAGAGTACGTATAAAGCTTTACGTACAAAGTTAACATAAATTGCCTGTAATCTACCCTATCTGAATGTCTGTACTTTTAGAAAAAAAAATGGCAAAAATAGTCAACATCCTCAGTAGGTGACAATCTGTTCTGAAGTGTCTTCTGTGAGTCAGTGCAGGTACGGGTGCTGCAGAGGCTGCGGACATGGCAACCCTCGGCATTCCTGCTGCTCCACTGAGCACAAAAAGCTACTTTTGCAGTTTTCACGTTAGCAGAATTGAACCTTGACCAAAACAAGTTCATTTAGGATGTCTTACCTTTCTAGCCCTTTGCATCAGAATGGTAGGGCATCCAGAGGGCTGTCTAACCTGTGTTTTGTCTCTGAAAATGGACAGGAATGTAGGGTTTGCTGGGAGGTTTCTTAAGAAAAAAAGTGTCAGAAATATGTCAGCTTTCCCAGTTTTTGATTCTTAGCAGGCTAACCTGAGCTGGAGATTGTATTCAGACCATGAACCTGGAAGCTCAGGTTTACTAGCGAAACATTATGGTGGTGTGAGACAGTAGCATCAGAAAAGGGATTTTAGGTGCTAAATGTTTTATAAAAAAATGAGACTACTGTCACTGAATTGCATATTAAATTTCTCATACAGCTTACTGCTGTTCTCTTTTAAAAAACCTTACACATTTAACTGAATCTCTTAAGAACTGTGACAGAATTAGCTAAGAAGCTTGCTTTCATTATTTCACTCTTTTTAATTTATCACTTCATTGTCTCAGTAATCGTTCACCAGTTCATTTAAGCTAATCTCTATTTGTTATGGTCATTTTTTGTTTGGTTTAGTTGTCTCTTTGGAATCCCTCAGTTCTTCAAGAGATTGACTTGAGATAAATGTCTTTGAGCAGCAAGAATGAAGGGAGAAGGAAAGTTGAGGCCCGCAAATCTTCCTTGTGCTGTTATTGGGCCTTTCTGAGCTGTGATGTTCACTGAAGTTAGGAGTGCTATGGAACTGACCTACCAGAAACACGTGTCGCTGCAGTGGCAAAAGTACCGCATTGTGTGTCTGGTAGGTCTGTGCAGCAGCAGCAAACACGGCAGTTGGCACCAGGGGAGGGGGTTTCACTGGTGGTGTGAAGGTGACACCCCTGTGCTGTCCCAGCTGCTCCCTCCAGTGTGAACAACCACACTACGGGCTATGAGTAGAGCTTGCGGGAAATGTGGTTGACAGAGCAAAAGAGATATGTACACAAGTTCTGGAAAGATCAAAGCTAAATTTAATTGAACTCTATTCATCTCATTTATATCTTGAATGCTTATGTACAGTACACAGTATAATGTATTGAAGTGACATAAAAAAGAGCTGTGCTAGGAGAAACAGGGAGACAATTTTTATACTTCTGAATTAGAACTCTCGGATAAAAGTTTCTTGATCAGATTAAGTAAGTTTTCTAGGATCCTATCAGTGAAAGCTAACAGGCCATTTTCAGTGTCAGAAGTTATTAGAAATGAAATACAGAAATTGGAATGAACTACTGGCACTAGTGTATGGCAAAGCTTTTGTAGCCTACAGTGAAGCCAAGATTCACCCGTGAGGAAAGAGAAATGAGTTGACACAGGTATCCAAATGTATCGTGTTTATGAAATGCTGAGGATAAAAGAGACAAAGTGCTGTGCAGGGCCTGAGAAGCAGCAGTGATTGTGAGGAGATGCACCTGAATGTGGTGCAGCTGGCTGTCAGTGACTCTGTCCTGATGAAGCCATGTGAAGAAGCTGCAGCACCATGCTGAATTGGAACGTTGATATTGCAGGTTCTGAGACTACAGGCGATTAAGAGAACCGGTTATGTAGCTAGGAATTATTTCCCTCTGATTTTTGAGTCTGTTTTGTGGCTCAGGAGGATGTGAAGGTAGAACTATATTCTACATAACAGAGAAGCCAAGAACTTGCTCCAATAAATGTTCACAAAATGGGTGAGTCTCTGTGGATTTCCATGAGTCAAATCACATGAGGGAATTTTAAGACGGCAGAATGCTCGCTCAGCTTTGCTAGGCCGTGACGCGGTGTTCCAGCTTGCTTTGCAGCAGTGCTGAGTGGGCAGGTGGCAGGCACGGAGGAATTAGGTGCTCCACTGCTTCTGTGTTCTCACATGGAGCTTGTTATGTACAGAGTCAGGAGTGTATGTCAACATTTTAAGCCCAGTCAGAAATTAATTTTCATCTGTACAGCCTGTATAGTACTCAAAGCTGTAGAATTTCCTGCCAGCTTTCGGGCATTAGCTGACAATGCAGTAGCTATCTACAGCATGTCATTACTTTTTACATCTCATCCTTGAACAAATGAAAAGCACCAAAGAATGCCCCATTTCATTGTTTTGTGTTAATGTATGTGTGAAAAGCAGCTTATTTTAAGACTAGGATAAGACTGTCTCTCAAAATTGAAATAAAGATTTGCTTTTGAAATCTTCAGATAGGGAAGTACAGCCGGCACCCATTCTGTCTGTTTAGTCGAATAAGCGGGAGAGTTCTTTTCTTCTGGTTGAGAAGTTATGTAGTTGCTCTGGTAAAAAGGTATAAACAGTGTATTGCTTAGTCTTGAAAGAAATTCAGCTAATGTTAAATTAAAGTGGCTCTGCTGAAAACTATCTATTAGCATATTCAGACATTAATAATAATAGTTTTATTTTAAGAGTTCCCAGAAAACTGACAAGGTTTTGAAAAGCTTTGATTACTCCAAATAGACAATACAGATAGTCTTTCCTATAAATAATTACCAAAAAAATTATTATTGCTGTAGGTTTTACTGGTATGTATACCATTACATTGTTTTGTGGGCCTACAGTAGAACTCAAATGGCAAAACAGCTCTGCTTATAAAGGGAGCATAGCTATTATAGCTTCAGGATAACAGCAGCACCTCTGCTCTTCAACAGAAACAGTAGTTAATATGATCTTAATAATTTAAAATACCTGGTAAGGAGTCTTTGTAGAGTTCACTCTTGTAGAAGCTGAATTTTGGTGCACTTATTCATAAAGAATCAATGTTTATGGTAAGAGCCTTGACTGATCATATGGTGAGCTTTATGATTAAAATAATAAAACTATAATGTTGCACCATTTAAAGATCAAAGATCATCTTGGGCATTGGCACTTAAAAGCCACATCAGCCTGGAGACTGGGATGCTATTGACTGTTAGGGTGGATATAACATGTACATATATAAGCAATCACTGTGACACACAGACATCTTTAAAATATAGTGTGTTTGACTACACTGATTTTACAAGTAGTATATAATATATTTTTTCTCATTTATTTCGGAGTCCAACATTACGGGACTTATGACTTATGAAAGTGAAAATACAGAGAACTTCAGAATTCTCTGTGAGCAAATTTCAGTACTAGGTATTGTAAACCAATACATCCTCTGAGTACAACAGGACAGTTAAACTGTTGTTTCAAATTCTAGATCACACTATTTTCATCTCTCTCTCTAATCTCATATTCTTTTTTAAATTATAAATTGCCCAAGTGGCACAGACTAAGCCAAGGGAACTTTCGGAATGTATTTAATATGGTTTTATTAGCTTTACTGCAGGCTCAGGATATGATTTGGTATGTTAGAGACCTATCTGTATTCAATGATGCCTCCCTCAGGATTCATTCTCTTTTAATGAACAGTGAGAGACAGTAGCAGTGTATGTGATGTACGTTTTAGTATAGTCGATGAGTTTCTGCAGTTAAAAAGTACATATCATTGTTATTTACTCTGTATTATTTATACTGCAAGCTTCTCGGAGGCCTTAGCCCCATTGCACTAGGCAATGTAAAAATATAGATATTATCCGTATTTTTTAGCTGCTTTTCCTGAGGAGAAGAGGCAAAGGCAAGCCTTGAAAGAAGTGAGAGTCAGACTCCCTCCTCCTCCTCAGGTACAGTTAGTCTGGGATGTGCCATTGGCTCATAAATGATGGTGGCGGGTTTAACCATTTCAGTGGTTCTTGGCATTCTAGGAATTGTATGGTGGTTGGACTTTTTGCCTTCATAATGCCTTTTTTTTAGCTCAGAGAAGGGGGCTACTAAGTAAAGTCAGTACTCAATAAATTCACTAAATCAAGCCTCAGAAAAAAAGACTACATGATGAAGGGACAGCATCTAGAACAGAGTGAATCTGAGCTCTGCAACACTGTCATTTTCAGAAGCTCGTCCTACTTGATATGACTTTTGTGAATAATGCACTTCTTTTGTGCAGCAGGTATTAGTTTAGTCAATCCTAACAGTCAAGTATGTTTGTTTAAGCACGCACTGAAGTATTTCCAATAGCAATTTTTGTTTGTGTTGGAAGAAATTAAGAAGGGCTTTCTGTAACAAAAATGCTGACCGAGTGCATACATTACTTTATAAGAACTCTGAATTTTCTATCAACTGTCATAGTGAGAGACACTGAAAGGCAAAGACCTATTAAAGCATCTTTACTTTGTTTTAATGGTGAATAACCCATCTTCTTTAAACATACTGAATGTAATTCAATAAGTGAACAGATACCTCAGAAGAATATGAATGAATCATTATAGTGGTTGGTTTTTAAAAATAAGTGGGGTGGAATAGCATTTTATGCACTAGACAGAGTAATTATGTCTATTTCAGTAAATGCATAGGTTTTGTCTGTGATGTTGGGTTTTTTAGGTCTTTCTAAGTAATGATCCAAATTCATCAGTTGCTATGGTTCAGTATTCCTGAATACAGATTATCTTCAGGAACTATAATAAATAAACCCCATGTAAGACACGCTTTCATTAAAGCATTTTCTGATGTTTTCAGTTTTGTTCTGCTTCTTTCAATTGACTCTAAGGCAAAATTCAGTTTGAAATGAATAATTTCTAAGTCATATATTATTGAAAGTAGTAGGAAAATTGTACTGAATGTTGGAGCAAAACATTTATAGTGCTCAGCCTTACAATTGTTGAAATCCACTAAGATCATCAGTTATGATAAAATTGTTATTGAAGAGCTTGACTCAGTGACTCTTATAAACTAGTAAAAACCTTAAAATCTGTTATTTATTTCTTCCTCTCAGTGGATGAAGAGAGGACTTGACATCCAAATATTTAAATAACCTGAGAGTCTTTCCACAATGCCTTAAAAGCAAAACTTTCTAAGATTAACCACCCAGGAAAGGTTAGAAGTGATGTTAGCTACATCCTGTCCCATTACAGTGGAGGCATGCTGTGCCATAGAGACAAAAAACTGCTAAATTACTGTAGTGCTTCTAATGGATGTAGCATTTTTAATAGGAACTCCTATCATAATGAGACACACTAAAACTACTTTGGAATGGATTTCTCCTCTTTTCTATTTTCTAAGCTTCATATTTAATGGTTTACTACCTATGTTTGTCAGATTTTCCTGATGTATTTTTAATAATCATCCTAATAACTAATTAAAAGTTATCTGAAATTTAATCTTTGTCTACTCTGCTGTAAGAATTAGCCTAATTTCCTAACCAGAGCTAATGTTCTTTGTAATTGTTCTGCATGTAATAAAATGGGCTATTGGAAATTCTGGAATAACTGTGAGGGTGTACTTTAATACTACAGACCTAAAATACTCTTAGAAGCAGAGTTCAGAAAATGAACCTTGTTGTGATATAAGCTACCCTTCAGGATGTGATAGGACTGTAGAAATATGCTAAGAGAAATGTCTTGTTTACTTGGAAAATGACAAGATCCTCCTGGCACATGAGATGCACAAATAAAGCTACTTTAGCATATTTTGGCAGTTCTTCAGTTCTAAAAGCAGAAGTATTTTCACTCTTCACAGACTAAATTTATCATCTGTTCTGTAAAGCATGCTTTGCCATGCCCTGTGCTGGAGGGTAGAAGGACAAGCGTGCCATTAGTGTTGAAGCATCCCACCATGTGATCCGGCTAATATCTGTCATGGCATTATACTTACTTGCCTTTCCCCGAGGAAAGAAAAATAAGCACATTGGAGGTCTGATGTTTTTTGAGAAATGAAAGAGGACAATTTAGAAGTGCACCTGGTAGTACTTGTTGCAAAAAAGATGTATTGCAGCATCCTGTAGTAGCTGTAACTTCCATTAGCCCTGCAGATGCTTTTCCTGGTGCAGCACATTGCTGTAGTTGAAGGGAGAGAGCGTGCATCTTTGAATAAGGTGGGAGTTTCTAGCCTGATGGGTGATGACATTTATTTTTGTGGAGATCCTAGAAAAAGTAAGGCTTCCATAAGCTTTTCTAAACTGCATTCTCCAATAGCTGGTTGTGCTGCTATTGTGGCTGGTGCCAGTTCTGGAAATCTCAGTGTGTCTGTACCTTTCTGTAACTGCCCTGTGGCTCCTTGGAACTCCCAGGTATGTTGTTTAATCGGGCACAACTGTGTAGTACTGACTCTTTCTTCTTGTTTGCTATGGGTGTAAAAGCAGAACATCTCCTAAAATAAAATAGCCTGTTGCATCATCTTCTAAAAGGCCAAAGAGAGAAAAAGAGGGGAAAACCAAAAAAAAACCCCTAACCAACAATCACCAAAAAGAAATGAGCAAAACCACAACAGAAAAATAAAGGCACGAACAAAAAGAAAACCACAACAGAAAAAAGACTAATTCTTATGCAGATATAGCTACAGGGAGGTGACTGCTGTGGGGCGTAGCAAAAAGGTCAGGGATTGATGCGTGTGGTCTCTCTCATTTGCTGTTTTCTGTGCCTCAGTTCATTGATGATTTGCACAGAAGACAGGCTTTCTCAATGGTTACTGTAAAGGTCTGTGTACTTTTTTTACAGTAACCCCCTTATTTTTATGCTTTCCAGATAGCCTCCCGTACCCAGAGATCTGCAGTAATTACTCACAGTGTGCCTGTACTTTCTTATTTCACTGATAAACTCAGATGTCCTGTTTTTTCAATAAGGTAAATGGTAGATATCCTTGAGATAGTATTTTTGTTGGAACACAACTGTGTTTTCAGTATGTTCAAGAATTAAATTCATTGGTGTGCATCTTTAACTATAACTCTTAAAACAGCCAAAACCTCAACATTCCAGAAGCTGATTGATGTTTGGTGATAGGTACTTCCTTATTAGAAATACAAGAGGAAAAATTGAAATTTCTTATCTTTTTGCTCTATATTTGTAGTTTAGTGGAAACAATTTAATATTTGTTTCCTATAACAAGATATTGCATTCTGGGAAAGCTAACCATTCTACAAGCTTGAGTATCTTTTCCCAGTAAATTCATTTTTTGGTGTAGCAGATTTTAGTTTTTAAATCAAAGCAATGCCGCTAAGAAACCTTCCTGGGGGGTGCGTGGGGAATAAATAGAGCAGGTAGAAATGGAAGCTCATGTATACAGCCACAGATATAGGGCTAGAAACGTACTTTGAGCTGACATTGACTACAGTTATTTCATTTACATTCACTTCAGCATGTTCTCAGCCCTTTGAACTATGTGTAATAAAATGTACCTGTGCCATGCACAATACTGAGAGATTAATGCAGTTAGTCTGCTAATAATTTGCTTGTCCCACTGCACATTTTGGAGATGCGCCTCTCAGTGTCAGTAATTGATTCCAGTAATCATAACCTACCAGCTGGCATGTCAAAGCCACAGTCACACCTGGCAGTTATGCTGTTACACTACCAATACAACCCACTTTTGTCCTACAAAAGCTAAGCCATCATTTTGATTATCAATACCGTTACTTTTTCTTTAGTTAAGAGATTGATTCCTTTAACGTTAAGGAGTGGAAGAATCTTTTTAGAGATCAATAACATTGCACTCTTTTCTTGCCTCAGACAATCCTGATAAATGCAGTTTTAGAATGCTTATCTTAGTGACTCAACATCTTAGGTAGAAACGGCAAAAACCTTAATTTTTTTTTTTTTTTTGGCTGTCTTCTGAATTTACATTGTCTACTTGCCGTTAAATCACCTTAAAATTCTGCAGTGAGCATCAGTTTGGCTGTAGAAATCTTACCGCTATATTTTTCCTGTGTTGACATTACATTCCAGCAGTTTAAAAAGCAGCATCAGAACACCTCAGGTTCACAGGTCAAATTAATTTGAAAGTTGGATGGAGCACTGAATGCTATTAATGGAAAATTGATCCTGAGAGATAAAGCTCATTACCTAGGAATGCATAACTGGAGTATTACCTCAGCATAGGTCTCTCTGTGTCCTCTATAGGAGTAAAGTTACCAAATGTACAAGGAATTGTTCTTTATTTTCTTTAGAAGGACTTCCAGAGGACATTGCAGTGTATTTGTGTTCAAAATGTTAAAGAATCTTTTCTGTGTTTGTAGGAGAAAAAGAAAATCCATCCAGAATTTTCTTTTTTAAGTATGAACTCGTCGAATAAGTTCTTGAGCAGCGCTGAGTGCCCAGCCAGTTTGGGGCCGCGGTGGTGCCCAGCTGCTCTCCGGCCGGAGCGCAGAGCCTGCACAGCTGCAGCAGGGCTGCGGAAACTGCTTTGTTCTGGGGTTTAAGTTGTGTGAGCAAGTTGCCTTTCAGCTGTGCTTCTGTCAGCATTTCTGCTGTGTGTGTGATTCTGTGTGTGTATCTTAACCTCATCCTAGATGCAACTGAAAAGCGCTTTTGTGTTGGGCCTGTCACTCAGGAGCTGTGTCATTGAACGCTATTACCTCTACAGGTGCCCAATCAGGAGCAGTGGCGAACTGGAGCTGCTTTGTCTGAAATACTCAGGCTAACAAAGGAGGAACCATTACAGCATATTACATGTGAAAGGAACTTTCTTTGGGCTCACTAAGTGGCGCAATTTGTTTAAGAACTTCACCGAAGTGCCCTAAGTGGGTTCTTAGTGCTGCCCTGGGGACTCTGGATGGCTCCCCTGCTGTGCCCCTTTGTTTAACTCTCTTTCAGGAAATCTCTTCTCAAATATTCATTTCAGTTGGGTTATTAGCATAATTTCTGTCTCATCTCCGTTGCAGTCCTTTACCCCTGGTTTACTGGCAAAGGGAAGCATTGTCCTCCCAAAGACGCGTCTATGTGGGATTATTTCATTTTATAGTTGTATGGAACTTTTTAGAAGAAGTGTTCTTTCTATCTGGGAATTAAAACTTACTGATGCTGGTAAAAATAATACTACCTCCGGTAGCGTTATGAATGGCTAGTACACATAGTGATAATTCCCTGATGTAAACTGACATACAGCAACTGGTGTACCTCTCATCTCTCTGACATAAAAATCAGGTTGATAAAACTCAAAAATAGCAGGCAGGAACTGCAGTGAGCTGCTCACCAGAGGTTCAGATTTGCAAACAAGATGCCACAGGCACTCATGAAGAATGTAGCCTCCTTACCTCTTTTTACCCAATAGGGTCATGTCCAAATCCTTTCACCTTTAAATCACATTGCCTCTTGCTTCACTATTGCATCTCGCCCTTGTTCCTAGTTTGTTGCTGCCTTAGAGGCTTCTGTTGTTTCAGAGACTAGAACATTTATTAAGAGAGATTTATTTGGAAAGGTCAGACTCTACATTACCTCAGAATTAGGTTCGGTCTGCAGAATAATGATTTCATTTAGAACACTGAGGTTCTTCAGACATTGCTTGTTTTAAAATATGACTTTGAGGAATCAAACATATGTCAAGGTCTGGTAAATAAGTGAATCTCCATTCTGCTGAGGGCTTTCGAAGCACTGGAAGCTTTAATGTTTTGTTTATTCATTTACACTAAATATGGACTTAAATATCAATGATACAGAGGGGTTTTTATTAAAAAAACATAGCACGTCTCCCTGAAATAAACTTTCTGCTCCAAATTAGAGTTCAGATTGCTTTGCTTTTCCTGTTTTAGGAAGAGAAAGGATTATAAACATGCAGTAGACAGAAAATGGAATAAATTACTCATTTCTAATAACTGTGGATGTTAATCTAATCATATATAGATAATACCAACAAGCTTTCTTCTTGTCAGTCTATAAATCAGTACCTGTTGCTTTGTGTTACAATTCATTATTGCTTCCCCATAAACTCAGGTATAGTTTCTTTTTTAATACTTGCACCATGACAAAAATAGAGCAGTTGTAAAAGTCCAGATTTTGAAGTCTGATTTAAATCCTGATTTCATTGACACGGACCTCATTCTACCTATTACAGGACTTTAGGCATAAAGTACCTATTTACATATTTAACAATAAAGCACAACATAGGAACTGTAACTCTGTGTAGTAGCATCTGGAAATTCACATATATAAGGAACTGTAGCCCTGTGTAGTAGCATCTAGAAATTCACATATATATGCCAGACACAGTATGAACAGAGATCAAAAAGAGACTCGACAAGCCTCTCGTTTAAGTATTTGACAGTGTACAACAGATTTTGATGTACAGGAACATATGAAACAGCATTAGCTGGCTATGGTCTTATAAAATGAGTTGCTTGTGCTTTAAAACTTCCATGGACATCACAGTGTGGTTTAAAGATGTGTTTGAAGATGTATAATGGAATAATTTGGTGGATTTGTATGGGACTTCTTCCCAGTGTGAGAGCAGTAGGGGAGAAAGTGCTTATTTAAAAAGTAACAAGCAGATGAAAGATGCTGGGGTCGTGCGCTAACCTGAGGCAGGGATTGACCTCCTAATACTTGGTGAGAGCCAAGTAAGAGGGACACAGGCTGAGAAGGGCTTTGAACATGAATATAAGTAGTTCTTGTTTGAGCTAACAGAGGAGGAGGAGGAGGAGGAAGTGCCTAAAGAAAGGGCATGTAGGAAAACAGTTACATTAGGAAAATGTTTTCAGACACTAGTAGGAAAGGTTGCATAATAACATATGTATTCTTCATGTCATGCAGGAAAGTTCTTTAAGGGTTTGGCATACTCTGGAATGAGAGGTCCTAGAGAGAGATTGGCTTTATAAAGAAAGCCTTGAGCCCCAAGGAGAGGACAGGATAGGGGTGCTGAGAAGATTTTAAGTACTTTTTTTGTCTTACGGGAGAGACAAAGGAAGATGTTAGGAATGAGGGTTTAAGAGATCTCAGTTATATAAGTAGTTCTATGGAAGTAGCATCATGTAGATCCATGAGGAGAGCTCACAGATGCAGCTTACTGTTTTAGTGTGAACAAAGATAGGTCCGGAGTATAGAGAAGAATGACAAGACATCATAGTTGGAGCCTGAGTCGAGTTTGTGGAGGAAACATTTGAGAAAATGTGGGAAAGACAGAAGGGCAAAATGTTGAGAGACTTGTGCCAAATGTTGCAAAAAGGGTGAGGATATGGAGGATTAGAGGTATGAAAAATAAATATCACAAGAAGTGAATCAGAAAACTGAAAGACAAAGTATTTCAGAAGGAACAATACTTTGTGTATTTGGGTTTGCTCCTTGTTCTCTTCTTTCAACTTCTCTACTTACTTTACACAGTGTTGTCAGCACTCTTTTTCAGCATTTTCCTTCTTGTTTAAAACTGCAGCTGCTGCCTGTTTGTGACTTCAATCAAGATGTGTTGTGCCAAACTTCTTATTTTCTGCTTTCTGTGTCACCCTGCATTCCTTCTTTAATATCTTCTTAGCCTATATTTCTTTTGACACCAAATCTAAGTTTCTTTTACTTATTTCAGAGCTCTTCTGCATACTGGTTTCATTTGTCTGCTAATGAGATACTTTGCTTTCTTCCACTTTGGGAATGTCTGTATTTCCTTAAACATCTTGAAGACTTCTTTCTTACTGTTTCTTGAGCATGGAACACCCTTCCAAGGCTGAATCTCTTATTTTTTTCTACTCCTATTACATATAAGCAGCACAGAAATTACCAACTCAAAATAGCCTTCTGCCTTAATATTTGTAGCAATTATGGGTTACTCGAGAGAGAATGTCTCCTTCCATCCCATTTCAGGATACTAAAATGAAAGCTAAATAACAGTTGCAGAACTATTCAGATTTCTGCATCAAAAGCTTACTTCTTCACTACCTTAAACAGCATATTCTCATTTATGTCTGTTCAAAGTGAATGCAAAATCGTAACGTAAAAGGACTATTTAGGATTGAAGTTGATGGAAAACAAGACATGAAACTAAATCAGGAAAAAAAAAATCAGCTGCCCTTACCATTAGCACTTAACAGAATCTGTCATTTTGTCAGTGATTGAAGGAAACATTTTAATGCAAAAAAATCAGTGAGATACAAGTAGTATGTGAATTATAATCGAAAATTGTTTGTTTTGAGACTGACCCTTGAAAGCTCAATAAACACAGTACTGGGTTTTCTAGTCCAGTTGAGATTTTATATCTCTCCCATCACAGTGGTGTTTGGGCATCTGTTTTGCTTAAATCCTGCAAAATGATTTACGGATACTAGATAGACCAGCACACCTGCAAGATTTACAGTATTTTATGCTTACATCAGCTCTAACACAAACTGCGACTTGCCAAAAGCAACAAAGATCAATGGCTGAGCTTAAAAGTAAAATTCAGGAAGCCTTTTTGCCAGCTTCCTCTCTACCCACCAGACACTAGTTACTCCATAAATATGTGATTAAAAGATTCTTCTAGTGTATACCTCTACTTGAAACAAACAAACAAACAAAAACAAAAAACCAACAACTGAAAAAAAACCAGTCTCCCTGGAACCATTTAATAACATTGAGGTGACAATTTTTTAGTCGTAAGTCAAAATGAATGAGCATGTTATTTGTGATCCCTGTCGTATCTGTTTTCATTCCTGAAACACAACCTGTCACAAGTGAAATATTTAGTGGACAGTAAGATGAAATCACTTGTTATTTATGGGAACCTATGAACTCCAATCAAGGAGGAGAACTGTTGTCCAAGCTGGCACTAAAAATGAACATGAAGCCTGAGCCTGCCAGCTTGTTTTGTGCTGCCACCTACCATTTGACCATGACACATCTGAGTGCTGCTTGGGCTTAGCAGCTCCATTCTCTTCTTTTTCTCTTCTAAACCAACCTAGGATCAAAAAATAAGGGTCACATCTGCTTAGGAACAATTTTATATCATAAGATTCAATCAAGATTCTTTTGTTCAGAATATTAATCTTTCAGACACATATCACAAAACTTAGAGGAAACCTGGCCCCTGTTGCATCTTGTGTCATTCTGAAAATGACTCTGAAAAGCCTATCAGCCAAAAGTGGTTGGGAGGAGAGTCAGCACATATGTCAAGTGGCAGTTCTAAACATGATGAACGTGATGTTTTTGTTTATCTCCCTCTGTGAGCTCAGCCCTTTGAGGAGGCAGTGAAATAGATTTGGGCAATGCCAATCAATAAAATGAAAATCACCTTAAAGGGTATGCTATAAATGCAACAATAAGAGATTAATCTCTGGCACTCAAAAGTGAGTCCAATTTTGTTTTTATTTAAGGGGGCTGCAAAACTATAAAAAGGCAGCGTTTGGAAAAAAAAAAAATCTAGATTCCTTCTTGTTTAGGTGACAGCAATTCATTTTAGATTGCTGTGATCTTATCCTGAAACAACCTTAGCAATGAAGTAATGCAGATTCCAAGCTAGTTTTCAGCTTGGTTTGCTGCTGAATACAAGCAGAAAAGACACTGATCTCTGCTATGAGTAGTTCGAGGCCATTATTTGGGCTTTAATTGCAGTCAACGCCATCAGTGGTGTCTAAAATATTTGCATCAGCTCATTGCACTAGTCTGTTCACTATGATCCCTCTAGCCATTTTTTAATATATTGACCTTCATAGTTGCAATGTCCAGTGTAGATAAGGATGTGATCCCTCTTCTCAGCTTCTTTTGCTCTCGTGTGGTGGTTGGTGGTTTGACTTTTTGTTTGCTGTTGGTTTTGTTGTTGTTGTTTGGTTTTGGGTTTTTTTCTAATTTGAGATGCAATCCTTTTCCTCCTTTGCTATAATTTGTCATTTAAATCTTACATGATTTTTTCAATGAAGACTTTTCCAAACCTTTTTCTTTCCAAGTTAAAATTGTGTTGGCATAACAAAGTGATCTCCCGTCAGTGACTTTATCCAGGATACATCTGCTCTCATCATTCCTGGACATGGTGTTAATTAGATTTCTCTGAAGCCTATCTTGCAGCAGATGTTTTAGGCTTACCCTTTACCATGTATCCAAGAGTTCAGAGACAAACTTTCCTAGGTAGGAACGAGTTGTCTCTTATGTGTCCGAGATGCAGTTTGCTGCCATTTTTAGGTGTTTTGCTTTTTACAGATCAATGAAACACTGTCCCCAATTGAATTGCAACATAAAGCAATTCATCTCCCTCCATTAACAATATAGTTCAGTGATATCTTCCCTGCTGCCTGAGTGAATATTTTGAATATGTTCCCAGGTTTTCATGCACTACTTTGAACAGAATTTATTGATACCAGGCCCTGCAGTGAGGCTGGTGCAGCGCTACGCCTGCTTCTGTTCCTCTTCCTCTCACACAGTGGACACACCAAACTCACCCAGTGACTACAATGGGCAAAAATAAATCGGGGCATGATAAAGACAGAGAAAGAAAAAAATCATACTGCCGAATTTAAGTAACTTAAAGAAACCTAACTAAGCAGGCTGCAGTTAAATCTTTGTTCCTTCTTGGCTGCAGCCCCCGTGTACCCAAGGGTGTCTCTGATGTTCCTCACGGGGGTGGCTGCAGCCAGGCCCAGGGCCCTGCGGGACAACCCGCCCTCCGCTCTCCCACCTCCTGTGCAGCACCTCCGGAGGTGAGCTCTGGCCTTGGGGGACAGTTAATGCCTCAGGGCTGTTGAGGAATGGCCAGCTGGGTTTTCAGAGTGTACTGTGCTGCCCTGGACCTGCTGTGGCCAAAATGTAACCCTTTTCTGAGGAAGGGGTGGTGAGAGGCAGCTGCCTACTGAGGAAGAGGAGGAAACAGAGCTGAGGAGAAGACAAAGGCTGTGTGGTACTCCGTGTTACCGCTGCCCAGAAGGTCATGATGAAACCCGACATTTTCTGCAAGATAACGTGCAATAGACTCATATGTGTACTTCAAAGTAGTGATTTCATATAAAAATGAGATAGGAAGGAGAGGAGTTGCAGGCACTTTGAGTATCTGGGAGGAATCAAGGAGGAGGGTGAGCACTCCCCTGTCTCTCTGTCAGACCAGCCATGGCCATGCAGTGAGGGAGGAGATGTGGCTGCTGTCTGTACCATGAAGCCTTCCCAGGGTTTGGCAGGTGGCACCAGCTGTGTCACAGGCCTGTTTCTAGCTGTTCTGGCAGTGCCAACACCCCTTTTTTGCAGACCAACAGAGACAGCAGGGAAGTCCATGTCAAGTGAGCCACTTCTGGGTGACTCTGCAAATGGCCAGGGTGACTTCTGGTCAGATATCCTCCATACCAGACTCTGTACTACTACTTATAAATCAACTCTTTACTGCTTAGTGAAATAGGGATCTTTTGTGATCCTGAGGTCAACTGGCCCAGCCTTGCTGTGCCTGCCTTATGGAGTGCTTGGCCCTGGGTCAATTCCATTTGATCTGGGTGAGGGCATCATTCCTAGGAAGGACTTCTGGCTAAACTTGTTTTCCTTTGAGTTGCCTCCCTTTCTCTTCCTAATAGTTATGATTTAAGCATTTGCAAGGCAACCGTGGTGGTGGTGGTGGTTTTTGTTGGTTTTGCTTTTTGGGGTGTTGTTTTGGTGGGTTTTTTTGTTTGGTTGGTTTTGATTTTGTTTTTCTTTTTCTCTTTATGCTGCCTGGCCAAAATAGGATATGCATCAATGTACGTCTTAGTTTATTCCTTTGTTCTGCTGATGGTGGAGAGCCAGCAAATCCATGTTGTCTAGTGGTCTCTGTGTGTACTGATTTGTTAGGTTGCTTGTTTCCTCCTAGAATGTCTCAAAGTTTCTCCTTCATTTTCTTATGTTCAGATTTCTTGCTTTGCTTTTAAGAAGGTGGGTGAGAGTTGTTTCTTGGGCAGTGCATTCATGGTACTTTATTAATGAGTTATCTTTCCATTTTATAATTCTAACACAGTGTATTAATGTGGTTCAGAAACTCACGAGACTTATGTTCACTCTGTCTGCAGCAAGGGCCTGTGGAAATACTTGTTGCTGAGGTAACATTTAGGACTGTATAAATGTAGGAGTAGTAGTAGTAAATGTAGTAGTAATAAATTTAATTACTCCTACTACTACGTTCAGCCCTTTGAAGGCAACGGCAAGGCTGATACAACCTCCGGTGAAAATGAGTTTGACAACCGCTGGCGTAGTTTATTTAGTTTTTGAAAATCTGTTTGTTTCTTTTTCAGAAGCAGCAGTTCTGTGTTGACTTCTTCAGGAGCTTAGAAACACCTTCCTCTTGCTTCAGAGAAAAGGTAGGAAAATAATTGTCTTAACACTTTTTCTACCTTACTTTTCACTGCCTCCTAACATAGCTCAACATGGATTCCTCCTGGGAAGCCTGGTGTTCAGACTAAAAGTGCATTGCATAGTGGAAGTGCTTCCTGCACCTGCAATGGACCTCCTGTTCATGATTTCAGCCAAGTAAATCTGAGGAGCTTTCTGTAATAGATAGTGCTGGTTCTCTATTGAGGAATTTGGAGAAAAAAATTCTCTGCATCACCCGTTTGTTCTGGGCAGTACTGGGACTGGTTGATTATTTTCACCCCACACTCCCTTCCCGTTTAATTGCAGCAGTACAGAAACCTGATGGGTGGATATGGTTATAAAATACATGTTGTCTGTCAGTGCCCTCTCCAGACGATTGTTCAGCAGAGGACCCTGCTAACTGAAGTGTAAAGGGTGTATTGACAGCTAGGGCCTCCGCTTACTGCCTCAGTGAAGATTCAGCTGCTTATATCCGTGTTTGGTAAAACAGTACCCTGAACAGTGTTGTGACAAATTTATAGGTTTAAGGACCGAGGGCAATCTTCTTGCAGAAGGCAGTTGATTTGCACAGGACAAAATGTTGCAATTTGGCTGTTTATATGTAAAAATATTGTTATGTTGAATATATAACAATAAGGTTAGTTCAATATTTTCTGCCTTTCTTTGTGAAGTACCTGAGACAAAGCAGTGGCCTTTATTTCCATAGAAGGCAGTGGTGTTCTGAATAATGCCTCAAAAGCACATCTTTTTGGTGCAACATTTCTTGTCTATAATTTCGGTTTGCTGGAAGAGTGCCGAGAAAGGAAAGAAATGGTGATCTGGAGGAAGGGAAAAGACAGCAATGAATGCCATTCTATTTACACTTAACTATGTCACAAAATTGCCAGTCTTAACATATTGCTGTGACATTCTGCTACTGCAGACATTTCTTTCTTTCATGATAATGAAAAGGAAATACTGTTTCACCTTGAAAACTTTACTTCTGCAATGGGATTTCAACCATAGTGCATTTGTCCAGAAACCACCAGACCTTGAGATGCATAAAAGGTTTGACAGTTGTACATTGATAAGCTCTGGTGCCCTATTCTCGTGTGTTCCTACCTGTCTTATGTTGTGTAAGCAGGCTATACCAGCAGTGTGATTATTGCTACATTTATAATGTAGTCCACCCATGATCACAAATAGTGGATTACAAGGAAAAATATATGGTTTGTGTGGTCTTAAAAATACAATTATTAAAAACCAACCAAACAAAAAACCCACCACAACCCATAAAATCTACTATTAATACTAGTTGGCCTACAGGTCTACTTGAACCATTTTGAATTAGCTCAAGAAATTATGTTTTTTAATGGCTCACTCTGTCTTGGAAGAAAGGAAAAAATGATAAAATCTACTTTCCTTCCATCTAACTGTTACACCAGCCCCTACAGCAGAAAATGCAACTTCAAAGCAGTATGGTGTGCTATATAATTTATTAGCAGACGGGTTGCCTACAGTATGTACTAAATCTTCTCCATAACTTATTTATCAGTGATTCAGTGATACTAAGTTTGGGTTTTTTGGTTTTGTTTGGTTGGTTTTGGTTTAAGTAGTAGCATTTCTTTTGATTTGTTAAAATGTAAGGTTTGGAAGCAGATGTTATTGATGTCATCTCATACACTATAAAGTATACAGGTACATTGTGATGTTAAAGCTCCTTATGTTCGTTCCTAGCGGAGTAATCACTGAAACATACAGGTACTTCTGAAGGTTCTTAGCATAAAAATAGCAGATTTATTTCAACATCAGTAGTGAAATGTGTCTTTTCCCACCACTTCATTCTTGAAAAAGTGTGATCTCTGGGAATGTGATACTATTTTGACTGATATTGAAGAAGTAAACAAATAAATACAAATAAGCCAAGGCAGGTGTTCAGCAAGGTCAGTTTCAGCCAAGCAGCTCAAACTCGGCAGAACAACAAAACCAACTGTGTCTGTCCACAGTCTGGTGTGAGAAAACCTGAAGTATACGCTGAGCGTGGCATTGGCTCTGTATGCACCGAAGGAGGTTTAAGTTAACCCGATGGAGTTAGATCAGTCACATGACTTGTAGATAAGCTGTTGTGTTCTGCATGGCTCTACGCTCTTTGCTAACAAACCTAGAATTATGCCTGATTGCAACAAACAGGCATGTACAAAGCCCTTTGACACTGAAAGAAAAAGGTAGGAACAATCTTTACCTATAAGAGTTGGCGAGATTCTCACTTGCAAGGGCTTAAATAAGTTATATGAGAACTTGTAAAATACTATCCATTTTAAGAAATAGACAAAATCCCTATTTTGTTATTTCTTGTAAAGGACTGTAATGGTAATTACTTCAGGAATCATCAGTCACTTGCTAATGGAGAAGGAGGTAGGTCTATAGCTCCTAGCTTCGATTAGCAAATAAGAAACTTGCAACAAAATAACTGCAAATGCTATAGAGAGGTGCTATAGAAAATTCATGTTGAAGTTCTTGTGACAGAGTTTGAAAAATAATTGTGGCTTTCTGAATTATCATCAGCAGGATAGTTGAAAGGACTGGTAACAGCTTTGCAAACACTTCAGAGCATTCTTAAGCTTTGTGCCTAGAAGTTGAGCTTTGGACTTCAGGATTATGTCCTAGGAAATACATGTATAGATTCAGCAGTGAACTCTAATCACAAAAGATCAGTTGTACAAAGAGGTTCTGTTCAGACGTTTCTTTAATTTCCTGATGAGAAGGACTATCCTCTTTCCTCTGGAAAGTACAATTATAATGCAAATGGCTGATGATCACATACAAGTGCAACTGTTGGAAAAGATGAGGTTAAAACCCCTCATCTTTACCTGAAGTGGCTAATATAGGTCCTTAGACCTGTGGGAGTTATTTCAGAGCTGTAGGCCAGATTCCCCCAAAGCTGACTGTTGAGATAATCTAATATGCTCTGTGTAACATACTGTAAAACTTCATCCAGCTACACTTTTGTTGAGTCAAATAACATGTTTGCCTGAAGTGTCTCTTCTAGAAAAGCATGAAACCTTTAAAAAGTGGAGTCTGTCTCATTTCCAGAAGAGGTGGGTTCTAATGGGCACTAGACTGTGTAAATGAATGTGTTTCAGTGAAACGATGAGTCTGAATAAGTAATTATTAGCATAAATAAATATTAGGAAAAATCAGACTGTAAATAGGAGAGAATCTGAGTAGTGTTACTGCAGAGTAGAATTGATTTGGTGAATTAGTTACTCCTAGAGGTGGGGAAGCTTTGGTTTGTTTCAAGCATGTAGCTGTTTTACAGTCATAGCTCAGAGATTTATTATAGGAGCTCCTGTTTAACCTATTTATTGAAAATACTAATGTTTTAAACTGATGATTAAATGTTAAATTAGTGATTGTAACTGATTAAGTCAAATATTTATAGTATAGTATCACACAGATCTGCTAATGCATTTACCTTATCCTCCGCTCTTCATTGGAACTCATTTATACAGAACATGCTGCTTTTGTGATTTTTTTTTTTTTTTTTAAAGACATCTGATGCACTCCTTGCAATAGAAGTTAATATTCATTACCCAAGTATAAACATATTTTTTGACTTTCAAACTGAATCTTGTTCACATCTTTTAAAGTGTTATTCCAGTTCTCTGAAATGTAGCTATAGTCATAATTTCTTTCTAAGAGGAGAAAACTGATGAATTCTTGCCTCACCTAAACATTCTGTTTCTGAACACTAGAAATGCAATACACCTAAAAAACCCCAAGATATCTGTCCTGTCTCCTCATATTATTATGAAGTTTGTTTTGTTGCTTGCTTATTCCATTCTGTACCTCAGTCTGGATTGCAGCTTTGAGGTCTAAGAAAATTCTTCTCTAATTGAAATGTTAACTGGGATTTTCTTCTCTGTTTCCTTTAGAATTTAACAAGAATTAGGTACTTATTTATTTTAGGCACCTCTAATAATCCCAGTGTCAGGTTCAGGGGCCTTTCCAGGTATAGGTGCATATTTCATCGATGTGCCTCTATCATGTCAAGCTATGCGTGGGACAAATAAATAGAAGTAAATGAATTTTATGCTATGTGCATCTTTAAATGTTGCAAATAATTTCTCGGTAGCTCCATAATCAACGTGACTTCTATCTACTCTGCAACATTGTTTTTAAGATCATGGGTAGTAATTTTTTTTTCAATGTTACTATGAAACCTTAGAAGTTAATTACTTGAGATAGCTGGATTATTTTTGCTTATCTTTATTCAATTGGGATTACATACAATTTGAGTGTAGCACCATGGTATGAGTCCACTTCAGATACAGTCAATTATATAAGTCTGTGAACAGCCATTTTATTATGGGAACAATGGAGACAGAAGGTTTGTGTTCTGTGATGAATGTAGATTAGAAAGAGGTCACCCTGACATACATAATTAGTTTTGGAATTTTAAATTAATAGGTAGTGTGCCCCTAAGGCATCCATACATTCAGGCTGAGGCTGCAGGATGTCTGGTCCAGCTCCTGCCTGCTTTTGTCAGCAATGACATGGCTTACTGCACTGCTTATATAATGGCATAGGATATTGTGGCAGGGCTAAATCACTGTAAAAACAAATTTTGCATAATACTTTGGTCATACTACATATATTTCCCTTTGGAAACATTCGCGCAGTTAAATTATGCAGATTTCTAGTAGATGGTTTGCTCAGTTTGGTATGTCTTCAGGTGCTTTGTGAGAGCTAAGCAGATGCTTAAAAAAGTTTCTGAAAATGGTTAATTGAGAAGATCCAGAGGTGGATGAAATCACTAGCCCCTCTGATTATATGAACAGTACTAACTTAAAATGACTAAACTTCAGTGAACTGAAAGGCATTACCCGCCAAGACCTGAATCATAGCATAGAATGCAGACTTCTACCCCAAACTGGAGGAAACCAAAGCTGAGAATTGCATTTCCAAGGAACCTGAGTGATAACCCTCCCACAATAGATTAGTCCTTTTATGGGTTGTGTCTGCCATTGGCAAGAGGTCATCATAGGCAGTACCGCACATACTTTTCCTTCCCAATATATAGATTTAGGCACGATACCTGAGTTTCTTGAACTTTTTGAGATGCATTGAGGTTTTTTAATTTGACTTGAGTTAAAAATTTGAATTGGAAGTTCTAAGAGATCAAAATTCCAAGTAGCATGTGAAATCTGATAGCGTGTGACAGTTTTCAGTTAATTTAACATAGATTATTTTTCTGTTTATTCAGGTGTCAAACTGGGTGGAGGGGTGGGGGGGGCGGGAATCAGTATTTCTCAAAAATGGAGACAGTGTGGCCCTGCATTTCAAGGGATTGAAATTGCTGAGCTATATTAGTACTAGTGAAAGGAAATGAAGGACAGGACTTGAGACAGCATGGGTTTTCTGTATTTTTGTTTACTTTTATAATGAAATACTTCATTGATCGTCCATATCAAAAATGCCTCCACAGATACCTTTCTACCCCACAGCAAGCTTTAGTTGAGGTGCAAAATATGAGTAGCTTATTAATTTTAAATTTCTAGATATTTTTAAATGTATGTAGGTCTTAGATGAATGATGATTATTCTAAAATATCAAAAGTCCAGAAATCTACAAATGAAGACATCTGCAGAATATTAGATTACTGCCTTTCGATTTCCCTTAAAATGGCATTACTTGTCAGTCAGTGGTTCTTATTTAAGGAAATGGAATGTGTGATGGACAGATCCACAAGTATTCAGCCTTCCTCCCCCCTTTTTTTTTCTTTAGAGATAATGCAGATGAAATAAAATGTCACCAAGTAATGGTTTCCTGCTGCCACACAAATGCCAGACAAAACCCAATTATTTATTTTATAATTATCTGGTTTATGGAAAATAAATACTGGAGCAATCCCAAAATGTTTATTTCCAAAGTAGAAGACATTGATCCTCTGACAGGCCTCTATTATGATGTATTTACTTCCATTATTATGCCAAATGATTGATGGGTTGCAAATTGAATCATTTATTCCTATTGGAACTGATGCAGTTGAGCAATTTTCAGACAATACTGGTTTTGTTGAATTCCTGTCTGTCCTTCTCTGTGGTCAATCCAGACTACTTCTCTTGTTTACAGAAGGTAGGAAAAAGCGCTTGTCTGTCTGTGACTACTTCTCTTAATGTTTTCCAGAGCTGTTTTTGCATTCTTAATCCCTTCTCCACGCTGACACATAATTTGTTGATGATGGAGTGCAAAGGTTCCTCTTTTGCTATTAAACCCCCTTTCTTTGAAATTGTAAATCTTGCTGCTTCATGTCAATGGTATTAATCAGGGCTCCCACAGAAAATAAACTTTGTCCCTTGTTTGGGTGTTCAGTTCTATGGATGAGAATGTGAAAGGACCACAAAAGAAAGGATGGACAAACAAGGAGAGATATTTATTTATATTCCGTATTAGGAAAACATGAAAAACCTATAGACAGGATACATGCAGGACCTGGCAAATGTTCCTGTGAAAATGACTGGAACTGCAGGAACATTTACACTAGTTTCAGTTTATGTGGTTTGAAATTGTTAACATGAATTTAAGGAAATCTTTATGTAATCTTCTCCTGAAGATTATTTTTGAAGAGTTCTGTGATTTGATCCATAAACAGCACATTTTTTTTCCCTGCTGTGAAGTGAGAATATTATGTAAAGGCAACTAAGTCACTTCTTCCATAGTGGGATAGAACATATAAAATTCAGTTTGGACTTTCAGAAATTCAAACTGCCTTCATTTTTCATTTGTTGGAACTAGTAATCTTTATTTACCCTTTCCCTCTTTTATCCTTGAAATCTCAAGTTTGATTCTGCTTTTCTCCTGCCCTTACTTAAATCCAGATAAAATCTTTCAGGCTTTCCTGAGTTTTTCCAAGTTTATATCTCTGTCACTGAGAGTAACATATAAAGTCTTATCTTGTTGATATTTTATGTAATAGATGAAGAGTCACAGAAAAACAGACCACAGGAGAGAGCAGAGAAGCAAACAGCACAAAGCTAAAACATCACAAATTTACAAGGATAAATAATATCCATTTCCCAACATTATTTTTCTCTTCTGCTTGTCAGAGTCTTAGAATTTTCAGCTCTGTATTAAATATATATTTTTTTAAAAAAAGCATGACAGATGAAAATTTGTTCTAAAATGATAAGAAATTCTAAAATGTAGTAGTTCTTGCCAATATATCAATGATGTTGCAGTAAAAGGAAAAAAGGCTGCATTTTTCACCATCATTGCTGTAGGTGTGTGTTCTTAATTTCAGTCACAATTCCCAGCTGTTCCAAACATGCCATATAATCTTCAGGGAACTGGGGAATTAATTAGGTACATTTCATTTCTCCTCTAGCTAATCCCCTGAATTGTCTTAGTTTAGGGAGCTGAACACACCAATGACTGATAAGCCACAAGGGCCTTATTTACTTTACAGAAGGTTCTGCAAATTCCAGCGAGATGTTGGCCTGTGCTTAAATTTTCTCCACTTAGTCCTTGGGATAGTGGCGTTTGAATGTGACTCTTGAAATCAAAAGTATTATTCCACTTGGAAAAAGAAAACAAGAGTAGATTAATAAGTAGAATAAGCATAGCAGTTTAACAATAAACCTTTTCTATAGCCAACGGTTTTCTGCTTAAACTGCCTCAGAGAGGATACAAAACATCTTTTAGGGATAAGCTATACGAACTGTGCCGATTTCAATTCCAAAAATAATAATTACAGTGAAATATCCTCATGTTTTCTGAATGCAGATACAGTTGATTGAATTGACTTGTTATCAGTCTGGTTTAAGCCACTCTTTAGTATCAGATTATTTGTTATTATCAGATAATTGAACAATTATGCACCTATACTATGTTACTGATAATGTTGATCCTGTGCCTGGATATGAATGTCGTCCCAGCAGCTCTCTGTTTTGCGCACGCTGCACAGGTGCGCAGCGGGCTCTCCTGGGGCTGTGCCAGGGAGCAGAGTCGGGTTTCTGCGGGGACACTCAAGGCAGGCAGTAACACGTGCTCCTTTTGCCACATTCACCTGAGGCAGTTGCTTCATGGGTGTAAACTGAAACTCTTTGATTTGGGTCAGGGATAGCTGGTTGAATAATCCCATTGGTTTTGTTGAGCGTTGATTGGCTGTGTGTGTATTTTAATCATTTCAGGAGAGGGATTATCGAGGAACTATGTGTATAGAACCTGTAAATCTCTCCTGAGGTTTTTTTAATGTCTGTTTTTGTAGTTTTGAAAGGTTACAAAAGAAAGTAGGCAGAATATTTTTATCTTTTGGCTGCTACTGATGACAAGAACAAGCATACAGTGCATCTCAGCTTTTCTTGATTGTTCCACAGCTGTAGGGTGTATTACTGAAAAAGACCAATCTCCTTGCTAGTCCAGTCCCTTATCTTTAACTATCACCAATTCTTTATCCAGTTCAGGTCAACACAATGGTGTTTTCTGTGGTATTTTATTTATTGGTTTTCCTCCTACATCTATTGTGTCATTCACTAGGGTAGAATCCCAGCTTTCTGCACTGCTGGAAATAAATATTGACTTGAAGTATATATCTGGTTAAATGTGGAGAGGGAGAGTGTAAATAAAATCTGCAAAAGAATTTTCTTGGAAGACTTCTTGCAACAGGGAAAACTGCATTTCCAGTAGATCATCTAAACCATTTTGTCCCAAGGCTTTACCACTACAACTGGGAAATGCCAGGAGATTCTTAACAGCTCCGAAACATTAATATATTCACTTTCATCATTACACTGAAGCATGACAATTTCTAACAAGTGAAATCTTCACATTACCTTGTTATAGGAGACACAGTGTGAAAAGAAAGATTTGTAAGCAGTTGTCTCTCTTTTCATAATTTCTGACATTACATAGCCAGAGTAGTTTGCCTGATAAATGTGCAATACCAATAATGTATTTGCAGTGTTTATGGTGGTTCTGAGGCTTGTGTGAGGCTTCTTGGCCAAAATTTGACTCTCATTCTCTTTAAGTCAATTGACTGGTTCTCCAAAAATGAAACAAAGAGCCTGTATAACATCTGTTCTCTGTATTGATCTTTCCATAGAGCCTAGCGAAGCATTTTTATCCTGTGGTACATTAATGTGGCAAACACTTAGAAATTTATCTGGAGAGAGTAATGATGTCATCTGATGTGCTATAAAATCACTTGTTCAATTTTCCACATTTGAAATAATAGCTTTTCATTGCCTTTTCCTTCCTTCAGTAAGGCTGGAGCTTATTATGCCTTGCTAATTTCCTTTGTTTTATTAGTTAATTAGAATACTTCAAGTGTACAATCTTCTCTGTTAATGCTATGCCTAGATATTAGGCAACTGTAAAAGTGCTGAGATTTAGAGAGAACAGCTAGCATTTGGTAGACTCAGATCCAAATAATTCTGCTGTTTTATGGTGCTCTCAGTAATATTCTGTGAAGTTCAATTTAGTTCAAGTAAGCAGTTAGACATATTTGAAAAAGTCTACTACTATGCCTGAAAAACTGGAATATTTCCAGATTTGCAACAAACTCCAGAACACATACTAGTTGTGATCCTTCTGAGTCTCAGAACAGTGTTTGCTCTGTAATCCAGGATTGGCAACTACCTTTGAAAGTCTCTGCTTGTCACTCCAATATAAGTGCTATGGTTAAAAAGCAGGAGCACACACTTCATGCAAGCTGGCAAACAATGTAAGACGTCAGTAGGAGGCAATGGTGGTGGCAGGTTCTCGTGTGGAAGGGATGTGTAAAGGAAAGCTACCCAAATCTCCAGTGAAAATTTTAGTCTTAATTTCTGCTCTTCTAGCAGGAGATTTTGTTACACAGTAATATATGCAGCTCTGAAAAAGGATTTTTTTTTTTTTTTTTTTTTTTTTTTTTTTTTTTAAACTCTGTAACCAAGAACATTGTTAGCATGTCAGAAGGTGCCTGACACAAGAACAATAGAAAGAAAAGGAACTGTCAGCGGTGTTGTGACCATATTGATTACATGGAGCTTATCTTCCCTTTATATTCCCTCCTGTCTAAAATAATGCTATTTGTTTTCCTCTCTGTTTGAGCACGAGTATTCAACAGTTATACACTGGAAGCCAAATACACAGAAAACGTCCTCCTTTTAGCTGTAATATTATAATTTAGTACTCTGAGGATAAAACACATGCTTCTTGAATGTTATTCTCATTTAATGGCATAATAAAAAAATCCACTGACTTTCAGAGGAAGAGTCTACTTAACTTCAGTGACTTTGGATAAAATCTTTATTTTTTGGACTGAAACTGGTAGATGCCCAGACAGCTAGCAGAATATATTCACATCATTGATGTTTGTTTACTTAAGTGTCAAAATAGGCTTTTTATTTGAAGGTATGTTGTTATTAACGTTATTGACAGTGCTGCTCAAAATTTTTCAGTTTTAATATTAGTATGATGAACGTATTAGTTGGAAATGCTTCTCTGTCAGTAAATCTCCTTCATAGAAGATTCAGTCATCTTTTCTTCCTCACTAGAGTTCATAATGAAAACAGTTTATGGTCCAGAATCCTCAAAGCTTGAGACCACCCATCATCAGTAATTTAGAGTTTCAAGCTTTTGGCCTTCACAGCAAGATCTGATAATTATTGGCTTGGTTTAGGCTTAGAAATTTGGCTTTTAAACTCAGAAGTGTGTGGCTAACAACTTTGAACTACGACTGTTGGCTTTCTAACTTAAAAAAATCATCCATTCATCCTGATTAAATTTGAGAAACTTAAAATATCTATACATTTGATTCTTAGTCTTGTAATAGAGGTAGAAACCTCATCATGAAACATTTCCTAAAGATTAATGAATAGATGAAGTTAATGTCCCTAAGCTATAGTTTGGGACATGAGCTCCTCCCCAGAGTTCATTAATCCCCAGGAAGCCTCCATTGCTTAATTATACCATTAGAATATTGTGTGTTCATTGCAGTATTACAAAAGAGAGGTGATCAAATGTCTACAAGGATCAGCAAGGTAAGAGTGAAATGAATCCAATATATGTAATTGTTTTAACCATAGCAGCCCTGAAATAATGTTATGCTCCTATGTGAACCTGTATTCCTTGAGTGAAGCATGAAGGAAAACAGTCTGACCAAAGCAAGGACTACAAAAGTCAATAGATTTCTGCATCATAACCCTGAATTAAAATATGCAATTAAAATGTGTATTTGATTCCAACCCTAAACTAGGTCCTGTAATGATTTTTTGAGATGGTATTAGAACTCCATCCAGTGACATTTTTTGAAATTTATACCCTACATAATCAGAAGTGATTGCAGAAGATTTATGTTAAAAATCAAGCTTCCCAGGTGAGCTTACAGAATTTCTTTCAAGAGTGTTGCATCAAACAAAAGCAGAAAATTGGGAATTAAACCCGGAACTCCTTGCTTTTTAAAAAATAAACACTAAAATGAGGAAAGGCTTCCTTTTCACTGATGCAGGAATATTTTTGTGAGCAAGCCGTATAGATTTTACTGCCTCTGATTTTCATAGAGTTGTATAAAATAGAAAGGAGTTTGGTGTTTCGTTTCATTGTAACCTGCCTAGACATGTTTTCCATCCCTAAGTGTGTTATTTTTTACAGAATGACTGCTGGAAGTATAGGTGATTAAACAGCTGACAGACACCAGCAAACTCTTGCTTAGTTCAGGGCTAAAGTATCTATATCCAGCTTGTGGATCCAGAATGTGAGTGAAGGTTGAAAGGTGGTTGATGCAGCAGCTTGTATGCTAATCAACCTGTTGCTTTAAGTGAATAAATCTTCAGCTCAGTTTCAAGTAAGCAGGAATCATAGGTAGGTAAAAGCAGCTGCTGGCAAGAGAATAATGAATCTACATATAAACTGTTAATCAAATTGCATGATTTTGTTTCTCATCATACCTAGACTTATTCAGATGGAGAAGAGCTTTCCTTGAAGCTGTAACATCTTAATTATGTTTTTTTGAGGAGTGTTCGAAATAGCCCTGATACTTCATTGTTCACATACATGTTCTTCCTTTAGGGTTCCCAGACTTCTTGATCTTAGAAATTCAAGTTAAATAGTAAAGGTGAATAGAAATAGTTGTATAAGTAATACTACAATAACTACTTGTTATTAACATCTAATCACAACAGTGTTATTGGCATCTTAAAATTTTATTATTTTCAGGCTACAGTAAGGTGTATGATGCTGACATTTATCAGCATGTAATATACATATATACGTCAGATAAGTACCAAAGCCTCAATCTGCCCTCAAAACTTACTTAGCACGTGGAGTTGATTATATTGGTAATACTACTTAGATGTGAACTGGGTTTTGTCAAATGCTCATGTCTTACAGTATTACCTCAATATTGTGAATTCTTGAAGAATGACTACTATATCCCTGCTTACTTTATTTTTTTTCAAAGATTAAAGTGGCAATTCATATAAATATTAAAAGAAAGTATTTTTTATGTGCTATTCTGAATTGGCAGTATTTTTCATTTTATCACGAAGGTCTGAAATGATAGCATCAAAGAAAAAATCAGGTTGAAGAGGACCTCTAGAGACCATCTAGTCTAAACTGCTGTTCAAAGCAGAATCAGCTTCTAAGTGCACAGAGCCTGAAGTTGAATTTTGAGACATTTGAGGGATAGAGAACCTGGACAATCTGTATGAGTACTTAGCCATATTATTATTTCTTTTCCCTAATATCCAATTGGAATTTTCCTTCCTTGTTGCAGCTTGACTCTTGCCCTCTGTCCTTTTGCTGTGCACCTGCAGATGCTTCCCTTCCGTGAGCTGAATGAACCTGGCTCCCTCATGGAAGTATCTTATTTGCCCTCTTCTGGAACTCAGTTTATCAGTGTCTTCCTTATACTGGGAACCCAAGGGGACACAGTGCTCCAGGGGTGGCCTTCTGAGTGCTCAGAAGAGGGGAACAGTTACTTCAACTCTCTAAAGTTCGGTATTGCAGAGCACCAGCTTTTTAGAGCTTTTTTTTTTTTTACTGTATTCTAGCACCTCATTTATTTCTATTATACAATTTAATAAATATAACCAAACATACAGACACACAGGCAAGTAAATTTGAGCAATATGATGACTTTCTGGATAAAAATACAATGTAATTATGCAAATACAGTGAAGGATAACAGGATTTTTTTTCCTTATCAATACAGATATTTAATTATCTGTCATCTAGAATTGGCCTTCCCTAGGCCTAAGATAGTGAAGAAGAAAAAAAAAAACCTTCTTAAATTTATTGCAAATCATACATTTCTCATTGTGATGGAAAACGCTTTTCTCAAACTAATGGTTTATCATTGATTTCCCTGTAAATACTGTACTTGAATTACGCTTTCTGCAATAACATATTGGAAAAATCTTACAATTTATTCAATATCTCAGTAGATGTGCAAACTATGTGTTCTGCTTAGTGTAACACCATCAAGTGTAGTCCATCCAGACAGTATTTCAGCCATTGATTTTTTTTTTTTTTTTTTGAAACTCAATATTCTGAATTCAATTTACATTTAGAAAGTAGCTCACATCTTCACAGTGATGCCTGCAATTGCTGTACTTAAATTAATTTTGGCTTTACTGTGAGCTTTTTTTTCTGACAAGGTGATTACCAAGCTGTTGCATTTAGGATTAATTGATAGAATTCTTTGACACAATATTATCAAGTCTAAGTAGAATTTGAGAAAGGATAGACATGATGTAGTATTCTACAGTTATATTTGGCAGATTAAAGCTAACCAGCTACTGGCAGTAACGCTTACATTGAAATTCCCTCTGTTGTTGGAGCTTTCTGTACTTGTGATGTGTGTACTGTCTTATCCCTTCACCCTAAATATCACAATGGGAGACATAATCCAGGACTAGATGGACAGTTTTTCGGCTTCTACACAGAAACCATACCAATATTCCAATGTATAACCAGTTACTTTAAGTACAGCATTTTTTCTTAGAATGTCTAGTGCAGTAATTTTCAAATTAGACTCTGACTCCATGTTGGCCTTTAGGTTAATTCATTTTTTTTCTTATGACAATATTAATCTCTTTTCTCTAGTGGCTCATTTTTCACATTTTCAGTACTGATAGAAAACTGCAGTATGTTAAAAATCAAGACACTTCAAATTATGACTACTAGATGGTATACTTAACAGCATGACACAAAATTCATTTACATATTTTATGCAATTATTCAGTAGAGAGTAGGGTTAAATTGTTAATTCAGTGGACGCAGCATCTCAGCTGGAGTGGACTTCCTTAGAGCTATGCTTATATGTGCCAGCTTCGCTCTAGCTGGATTTAAAAAATAATTGTCAGGATCTGAAATATCTGGCTAGGAATTTTTGGTTTTCTCTTTTCAGTGCCCTTGATGAGATTGGGTGATTACTTCCCATCAAGAGAATGAATTTGTGCCCACACTCAACAGATTTCTCCAGCTGGTTAGGATAGCCTTCCATACATTCTAGAGAGCTGAATGAACAATACAGACTAATTCATTTTTTTAATTGTTCAGTCACCTGGCAAAGAAGCATGAAGAAATGCTGCCATTAGTTTCTTAACAATAGGTTAAAGGATTGATGATTGTTCTGATCATATTCAAATGAAACAAGTAAAAAAAGACCAGCTATTTTAGAAACTTGCATATAGTTCATTATTTAACAACAGGAAAAAAAGTGGAAAAGATTTATGGTTTCTGAGTTTGTCTCATCCATTCTCAGCTGCATCTTCCTGTAGGCATGCCACAGGAACATGCATGTATCTCACATGGCATGTTAAAACTGATGTCATGAAAAAAAAAAAAAATTGATATTGAATGGTCAGGGTCATAACTGACCCTTCAATTCTGCTTTGCTTTTATGTTTATTGGTACTGCATAAATCTTGTTCCATTTCTTTTTATTAGTTTAATACTTTCCACATTTCCATTTCCATTAAAACCACATTCAGAGCTATTAGTGAGATGTTAGTATCCAGTACTGTATCAATTAACGGAGCCAACATGCAAAGAAGAGGATGTAAATCAATCCTACATGTGAGACAGTGGCGTTGTAGACTTATTTTCTTATTCCCTAAAGCCTTCACAGGGGAGTGATTTCTTATGATGAGGTCAAGTGACTGAGAAGGAAAAAATACATATTTAGCAGAATCCTTCAGCTTCAGAAAAGGACCAATCCCCATGTTCTTAATGGAAGTTTAATCAGATTTTTGTGATGCATTTTGGTTTTTGCTGTTTTGCCTCCAGACTGGTTTGACTGCCAACCAAATATTGAAGACTTCTAGCAGATAGCTTGAAGTAAATTTAGTATTTTAGAACAGTAGATATTATAGCTTTAAAGGATTGGGTGGAATAGCTAATGAATATGAATCATGATTATTCAGTAAATTATGCTCGTGACATTATTTAGAAAAACGTATGCATGTACAGTGAATTTCAAATCCGAATAAACAAATGCTTGGAAAGTTGGGAAAATCAAGGAAAGAGAAGTGATTTGCTCAAGAAATACAAGTGATATTCAGTGGATCACTCAACAGTCACTGTTCTTTTGACTGATACTTTCTTGTGGATGTTTGCATCTCTGCCTGTGAAGGCACCATGTTATTTACGCCCAGAAATTCTGAATTTTCAAATAAGACTTTTATTTATTTTCCAATATATGCAACTTTGGCTCAAAGGAGAGTTAAACAACTGTCAATAAAACAAAACTTTTACTTTTGCTAAGAACTGAATGTGAAAGAGCAAAAAATCTGAGTCCGTGTGTGAAACCATACTGCTTATGGCTGTGATGTCCATACTTGTTCTTAAATACTGGATGATACTATTATCAGTGGATGTGTATTAAAGTTTATTTTTTACTCTGTTCTGAGATAGAATTATTTGAGATACAACAGATGAGTGGTTATAAGAGTAGTGTGATTGGAGACCCTATCTGTTTCCATGCCTTCTTCAATAATGTGTTTTTATTGTTAAAACAAAAGGGGCGGGAGTGATAATCTTCTTCCTATCAGCTCATATAAGAGATGTTTTAAGTAATATAGTGAAGATATGTTGTTTGCCTGATTTTGGATCTAAAGAAGAGCTACTGTGTGGTCCAATGTAACTTTTTGTAGCATATTGGCACTAATGCTTCATAAAATCTGTTGCAAATCCCAATCAACATTTTAAAACAAAATTACTTTGAGATCTGATAAAATTTTGTTTTAAGAACTAGAATTCAGTGGCTTTTGCTTTAATCTCATTGATAGAAATGAACTCGGAATGATTAATGCTTTCTTACATTTGCATGCTCATTCATCTGTCTCTGTTTCTAATAGGTGGGTCTCTGCCTTGTGAGGGTTATTTTAAGAAACACAAGGCCAAGATATTTTATAGAGGTGGGCCAGGCAAAGCATGGATCAATAGCGCATGTTCAGTTAGCTTCTGCGCAAGAGAATTTCGGCCTTGGTCAGAACAGCTCCTGGCTGAGCAAAGCAGCATGCCAGTATCCATCGTTATTATACCTCACGCCCCTTCAGAGAGCCGGGAGCTGCGTGGCCTCCATCCTAATAGTTGTGTGCTGAATGTGAGATAAGGTCTGATGTCCACCAGGAGATGAATTAGAGCCCTTTAACTTCAGACGTTTCTAAATAATCTAATGATTTCCTTTTACTAGGCACAAGGCTGGATTCAGTTCAGGCCACAGAGCTAGCTCAGCATTCTCCATTTAATACCTGGGGTTTTTTCTATGTCTTTCACATGGAAGTGAGAGGGCAGAGACTTTGTTATTTACTGAGCTGCACTGTCAGATTTCAGACTTATGGCAAGACATCATCCAAAATATGAAAAGACTTTTGATGCAATAGATAAGTACCTGTGATAGCACACACAACGTATGGAGAAAACAATAAAAATCCCTCCTGTTTGTACCTGTTCTCTTATAAACTAAGAATAACTGTAATGAGTCCACTGGAATTCTATCAGTGTAAAGTTAGTGTAAGGAGGAGGAGAATCAGCTTATATGATCTCAGTGCCTGTTAATATTATAATCAAATGCTGGATATATTCCAGCTATTAGCTTGGGAGTGATGCAAGTCAGGGTTCAGCAACAATCAACTGATATTCTCTACAGGAAAAATCTACAAATAAAGAAAATTCTTTTTTCCTTGTTTTCTGTTTGTAGTTTCTGTGCTTTGCTAGAAGAATAAACTTCCCCTCTATTAAGACTGTATATCTAAGTATTTCTTAATGTCAAGCTTTCCCGATTCTACTGCTGTCCTTCAGCATGAGCGAAGTAGAACATTTTCATTAATTGTTTTGCCATATACATGTTTTCTTCGTGTATTGAAACATCAATTTTTTTTTCATTTTAAGAAAATGAATTAATTTATTTTTCCCCTGGTTTGTTACAAGCTCTAAGGCTTCAAATTTTATAATGTGACAAACAAAGCACCCTGCTCCAAAACACTCAGGTGTGTTAAAGACTACTATGGGGAGATAAAGGATTACTGTCAAGGTTCAATTGATTTCATCTTGGATGGTCCACAGAGATGAACACCTGGAATCTTTCTTAAACAAATGCATGTGCATGTAGTCAACTTGGCAGTCATGTTGAGAACATACTGAGTGTAAAAAAAGAAAATGCATTATCTAGCATTTTATGTGATATCCATTTACAAGATGACATTACTGGTAATAAAAGAAAGCCATTCCTGTTAAATGAAAAACTATAGATGCATAGATACATTTCTAACCTGGTCATGTGTCTGTGTGTATAGATGAACATAGCCAAATGTTCTGTTACCAACAGTTAATTCCAAGCATGAATAACCTAAGTTCAGTGCAAGACACAAAGTAAAAAGAGCAACAAGTCATGATTTTTCTTGCTAGAATATAGATAGAAGACACACTGAGTTGAGAGAAGCATCCTGCAAGAATCAACGGAAGTGAATTTAAGGTTAATGTTGATTTAAATTTTCATCTTCATTGTCTCTTCAGCCTAAGGACATTTAGAAATTAGAATCAGCCCTGATTTTGAGCATCCTATTTTTTTTTCCTTGTTTCTGTTGCAAATACAACTTTATTTCAATGATGTATCACATACTGTGGGTAACATGGGTGAAAAATACAGTTGTTTTTTAAATCATTACTTGTCTTTTAGGTGTGAGCTCAAATGTCTTTCTGATACCCTGACCCTGAGTTTATTACCTAGATCTGCAATGTCTACAAGCCAGGGCAGCCTAAATCTCTGCCTACCATGCTGTCTTACCCCCTCCCATGGAGGGATCTGAATGGAGAAATGGGTTCAGTAAACTACAAGCCTTGCAGGGTGATGGAAAACAAACCACACTATAAAGAAGATTAAAGATTTTCACTGGAAGGCTGGTGTCTAAAAAAACAGGTCTGAACCTATTGGATCGCTTTATTTAAGCCACTGAACTGTGGTAATTAGACTTATGGGGAAAGAGCATTCATATTTTACAAGACTGACTTGCTGACTCTACTTTGCCTTCTGCGGTACGCACTGCTGAGTTCCTTCCTTGGTTCAGCAGTGTGCCTGATCGCCTTCAGTGATTATCTGCTTGTATAATTTCAATGCAAATAGCGATGAAGTAGATGACAGGTGAAGGTCCTCCATTTTGCATGTTGTCTTCAGTGAAAGAGCTTTATTAAACATAATGCAATGCCAGCTACTCCTGTATGAAATACCGGGGATTAACAAAAGCTGTTGATGAGTGGTGTAGTCAAGCAAGTGTCAGAACTTTTGGTCGTGTCATTGCTTAGGGCAGGGAAGAAAGTGAAATGTGAGCTTTTGTTGCACCTTTTCTCTTGTTTTTCTCTAACACAGTCATTTTCATCTGGCCCAGGAACTTGTTTTTAATGGTGCTTATCTTAGTTTACCAAAACAAGTCATTGTCACCTAACCTGCACAGCTTGTTCCTAGAGTTTTCTTAGAACGGCCTCACCTGAGAATTAGCCTTTTGTGCCTGGTAGCTTCTTTGCTGGATCTTAATGATTGCACAGCATGTGCAAGACTTTTGAAAAATGCCTGACATGTTTTCCTGCTCCCCACACTCCCTCATAGCCATGAGCAACATTCCAGAGCCTGACCTTATTTTAGAAAAGGAGCAGGCTCTCTCTTTCTAAAGCAGAACACCAGGGCACGACTTTCTTAGAAGACAGTAGTTAATACAGATCAACCTGTAATGTCAGACAAGGAAAATATATTGCCTAAACCTAGTATTTGCCACATACCTTATTTGGAGGTGCAAAATATTTGCTAAATCGCAGCCGTGGAGGCATCTCCAGTCCTAATCAGTCTCAGCTTTGGAGGCATTTAATTTTGATCTGCCTTGCAGGTCAGGAGTCACACTGATAAATATAATTGCTGCTGCTGTGAAGAAAGTCCCCTGTAGGTGGAATTTTGGGCTGTAGAAGGGAATATTGTTCTGTCTGTTTGATTTCAAAGGGAAGAGGAGAGTGAAAACCTTTGCTTCCAACTTTAATTTTGGGAATTTTCCATGCTATTAAGACGATGGACAAATTATTTCTGTTTGCTCTTCCTACAAGAAATGCTGCCTTTAAAAATTGTTTTAGACTAATTACAGCAGGCAATGCAGGGCTGCTGTATTGCCTATACATGTAGCTGTATGTGTAACTGCAGGGATGTGTTCAGCGCTGGTTCTGAATTTAGGGAAGGAGGAACTGTGTGTATGTGTGTTTGGGATCTGGAAATCACTTGTTGCTTGTTTCTTTGCTGTGTTTTTTTTTTTCTCAAAATCTGTAGCTTTGAGACTGAGAAATTATGTCAAGAAATTACAAGGTGTTGCCTGCTCTTACTCAAGTAGATAGCATGGATTAGTTGGAGTGGAGGGCTGGCAAATAGACATCTGGGCAAGTCCAGGTATTTAAGGTAGAGGCTGCTCGCTTGTCACCAGTTCAGTGCTTAAGTACCTCTCAGAACACTCTTGTTCTGAAACCAAGTGCCAGAATATAAGGAGGGGAGCATAAGAAGGGAAGGAAGTGAGGGCTTATTACTGACTTAATTGCGAATAGGCCAAAAGAGTTTGCAGGAAATGCTCTTGCTCCTTTCTGACTCTGCAGCTGTTGGGACCTTGTAATAGTGGAGTGTTCTGCTCCTTTCTCCTCTCGTGCTTCTTTCCACGTACAGGAAGTTTTCACAGAATTCATCTCTGTGATTATCCATGTGGTCAGGCCGTACCTGTGGAGGAAACGGCTTGATCTGTAATGTCAACTTTCATTTGTAGGGATCTTGTTAGAATTCAGTTTCTGCACAGACATGAACTGCTGTAAAATGTGTGTCCTGTGAACATTTGCTCTTTTGTATGAGGAAATGCCTTATAGGAAGAGTTCTTTTTCTGATAATCTTAATGTATATTTTTCAGTATAAAAAAAAAATTAAGTCCTTCTTGAAAAAAGGTTAAAAGAGGAGACACTTCAAGTAATCCTTTGAATTACAGTAATTTAAACCCTTATGTAATAAGTATCTCTGAAAAATCACAGAGAGAACTACTGCTGATGAACAACTGTGTATAAGCAGGATTAAAGAATTTGACTTGTCACAGAGCTCAGAATTTGGTTCTCTGAATCCAGTGTCTTAGACGCATATACTTTTTTTCGTGGTGGTTCTTTTCAAAATGCATGATAGACCAGTACTTTTGTCTAAATTTTCTAATCCTCCTAAAACCATATTATGCTGCATCGTATTATTTTGCCATTTACCTAGATATAGATTTGTGGATTTCACTTGGACATGAAACAGCACAATAGGTCTAATGTCTTCAGAGAACAATGGCTATGCTAGAAAGCTTGTCCAAATAAGTGAGTTTTTAAATAAGATAGTAAAATGGAGAAAGCCTACTGTTTTTACTGTATAGATATTTATGGGGATTATCTTGACAGATTTCTATGTGCAATTCATTCTGTATGAAATTTTTAAAGACTTCTTTTCTAATATGATATACAAAGCAATGGAAGGCAGTTGCTCATGCTTCTGAGATGTATAAAAGCATCTGAGCTTTCGCTTGGTAATACACTAAATGAGGAAGAGCACCTCTTTTATCTGAATTGCAAACTATCGATTGTGTTATAACACTTTAGCTGTGCGGCTAGTAATGTTACTGCGCTTTCAGACAGTGAGCTTGGTCCAACTACAGACAGTAGTGTTGTGATGTAACCCAGCCGGCAATCAAAGACCGTGGTATGATAGCCGCTTGTTCGCTCCCTCTCCAGCTAGGGGAGAGAAGCGAAAGGGAAGGGAGATACTCGTGGGTTCAGATAAAAACAGTTTAATAAGGCAACAAAATAATAATAATATACTACTAGTACTGCTAATAAAAAAATAATAAATTTAAAATAAAATAAATTATTCTCAGTGCAAGCCATCATGAAACTCCAGTTGTGCTGAACAGTCATTTCTGGAGAGGGAGCACCCTGGTCCCAAACAACTGATCCTGATGGGAGAGCAGAAAAGCAAACGGCAGAAAAGCCCTAAGGGCAGCTGCAGAACACCAGAACAGCAAAAGGCTGAACTACCGAAACTAACCAAGCTAACTGAATGGAACTGAACCGGAATGGGACTAAAGGAGCCAGAAGGGTGAACTCCAGTTATATACCAAGCATGACACTAATGGCAGGGAATATTTTCATTGAGTAATGCAGGTCTGTCCCATCTATGCCCTCCTTCCTAGCTGCCTTGCACCTGCAGCTAGAAAGCCTAGACAGACCTTGGTTTCCCTAAGAACCACCAACATATCAGTGAGTTTTTTACATTCTTTTCATACCGAGTCCCAAACACTAGAGAGCTACTAGGGAAAAAAAAAAAAAAAAACAACACAAAAACAAAGCAAAATTAAACCAAACCAACCAAACAAAAAAACCCAAAAAACCCCCACAACCAACCGAACAAAAAGCCACCATAAACTCTATACCAGAGAAAAACAATGTTATCTCATTATTTTTATACTATATCCAAACCAAAGACCGTGCTAGCTAAGGAGGAGAAATGTTTTTAACTGCATGGAAAATTAACTCTGTTTCAGTCAAACCATCGCAAATAGGCAGAATCCATGTGAGGAGGTTTAATTGGCCTCTTTCATATCGCATACTCAGACTTTTACAAATCTGGAAGTACTGGAAAAAATTGTGTAATGTCTGTCGTCTTGGAAAACAGACACCACTCGAGTCTAAATATTCAAACTAATATAGGCACTGGAAATGCAAAGTACACGTTTCCACCTCAGTTCTTGTATAATGTTATCATAATTTCTTAATGTCTTTTAACTGTATTGATCAATTTGAGGTTATGCTCTTGCCTTTTTCCTTTTCCTATTCTGTTGCCACTTGAAAGTGGTGTGTACTTTCCACTGGATTACAATGGGAAATTAGATCATAGATGTAGCCTTCACATTTATATTGTGACTCTCCCCATCTTCTGTATTATCTTCTAGAAACAAACTAGCAGTATATTTTTCCTCTGACCATAATACCAACATTATTCACATGGCAGATGCTATCCTGATAAAAATAAAATTACAGCCTTCTGAAAACCAAAGCCACGGTGCGTCTAGAGAGGCAGTTTGGTGGCTTTTTCACAGGTTGTGTCCATTGTGTAAGGGGGATGGAAATGTCATGAAAGATGCAGTGGACTTTAGCAGCCTCACTCAGTTTGACCCAGAAGGAAATTCACCATTTTCTTTCACTTCACTGTGTTTATCTTCTTAGATTTCTCAGCATTTTCAAATCTAGATGCCTTATAATCAGTCAAATAAAATATATTCTAAATTTCCATGAGACTCTGACAGCACCTGCAGATGTTTTCATGAATATATATTTAAAGGTAGCAAAACTGATTTGATAAGCTTGAAAATTCCTAGCTTCGTCTATGTTCATTACTTTTCTGTTTCTTCTCACAGAGGTAATTTCTCAGTAAACGTTTGTAAATTTATACAGGAATATGCTCATTGCAAATACAGTGATCCACAGCACACCCTCCTAATTGAATCAATCACTAAAATAGGCACCAAGAAATAGTATTAAGCCTAAAGCATATGGGGTGATAAAAGATAATACCACCAACTTCATTCTCCACTTGGGATACATGTCATCTAGAGGGACAAATGTTAATTTTCAGTCCCATGGCTAAACTGACTAGATATTGTGTGGACAGCTGTGGACTAAAGGTTTATAATGCCCTTCCATACTGCAAGCTTCAGAGGACCAAAGTCAGGTGAAAGACTTGAAATATAGAGCTCTGTTGTTTGAATAGAAATATACCATTAATGAGAGTGTCTAGAATGCACATTTTTATCTCTTTTGACAGAAGGAAAAGCCATTTCTCTTTAGAGAAACCCTGTGTGCTACAGGACACTGTGTAGAAGCTGGAGAATGTCTGCAAAAGGTAATATAGTTCCCTGCTAAAAGACTGAGCACTCACATTAGCACTGCAGCTGAGCCCAGCTGTTCAAAGAGGACTCAATGAGTCAGAGCTCTTACTGCATCCAGTCATTTTATTCACTGTTCAGCAAATCAGCTGACTAATGACTGAAGTATTTGGAGGACGGAAATAATTTTATTAGCTTAAACTTCACAAAATGGAGCTAAGGGTTGAATGAGAAGATGCTGCAAGAAATTCACAGTTGATTCTGACGAGTCAGTTGATTGACAAGCTGACACTTAAGATAACATAATAAACCTACAAACGTGGGCAAAAAATATGTGGGATGAAGCACATGTTATTTCAGGAGGATTGGATTAAATTATTTTATCAATTTAGAGTTTATGGCTTTATATACAGCACATTTATGGGTAAAAGAACAAATATCCTATTTGTCCTTCATTGGCTACATTTATTTGGTTAAACTTAGAAAAAATGGTTCATCACTTTCCCTGGAGATTCAGAACTCGAATTTCTGAGAAGATGAATGATAGGTAGGCAAGTGCCTATGGAGAAAAGACAAAACAGTTAAAGAACTCCCAACTCATCTCCCTTTGTCAGAATAGAAATATTTATTTCAGAAAATAAGAAGATGAAACCGTATTTCTGTTTGATATTTAAATCCCTGCCTTTTCAAGCTCAAAGTGTGGCAAGATTATTCGCTTGTATAATTAAAGAATATGGACCTTGACATAACGTGTCCTTTGAGCTGACAGGCAGTGCCTAGGATTAGAAGTTAGCTGTGGGCCGCATGTAAAATAAATGCAGGTAATCTTGAGTGGTGGGTTTTTTTCTTCCTTGCCTGCTTCTTAGAAATGCCTCAAATTGACATTAATTTGATAGTTTCAACTCCCAAAGCCCCTTTGGGTAGTGAGGGTAGAATGTAAGAAATTTTCCTTGGTGTCAGTCAGTAACTTTTGCCTTTCTTCGGGTTACAAAAGGTGACTGACAGGTACAGCAGCACTACTCGATGCTGCCATTGGGTTTGAACTGAAAACTAGATTGACAGGCAATGGATACTTTCTTTTCCTTTCTAGTACTTAAAAACAATGAGAGCGAGCAGGATGCCAGGAGTTCTTGTCGGGCCTGCTTGAATTATACTTTTTTTTTTTTAAACTTAGATTGAAAAATACATTGTAAGATCAGAATGTCAACAGAATCTCCTAAACAACGCTATTCATTCCCTGTTTTCTTGCACGCGTGTGTATAATCTCCCCTGGTGAGCTGAAGAAAATGGTTGCAAGTCTGATATAGCCCACAGAAGTGCAAGGTTTGTGTTGTACTCTTTGCCCTCTCTGGTGGTAGGGATCACACTCCATGTATCCCTAGTGCAACCTGAGTTAACCTGCGGCTGGCTGGGAGTGCTGCAGCTGAGGAAGGAGAGCAGGACTGCTCTACAGAGAATTTTAGGAGCAGCTTCTGTGTGGAGCCTTTTATCAACAGGTGCTTCACACTCAAGGTTTTCTGATTATGCCTCTGATGGCAGTGCTTAACAGCAGCCATGACAAAGGATGGAACATGAGGTTGAATAACAGTGAATATGTTGGTTTGACAACTGCTAATAAGGATTTAGTCAAATTCTACAAAGTGTTCAGGAGATTATATCAACAATAGACTGTGCCTGCTGATTTCCATTTTAGGTGTCTGTGTTAGTGAAATTATGCTATTTTTTTAAGAAATTAAAAATTTGTGTGTGGATGAAATACCTAGCAATATCATTTGCAGTTAGGGATACTGTCCTCAGCTATGAAATAACATTAGTACATCTTTCTAATGACAATAGCGATCAGTCTTCCACTGGGCTTCCAGTGTTCAGTGTCTCTATTGTACTTGATCTATCACATTCCTCAATCCACTGGAGGGAATTTTTGGGATTATAGGGCATAACTGGTGATGAGCAAAGACCCTGAGAATTGGCACTTTCATATTTCAAAACAATATTTCGGTGTGGTTTGTAAATTACCTGTGGAATCAGGACTTTGTCTTGAAGATTTTGTGGTAGATTTCAATTTCTCAATAAGTTATTATTTGGGTGATGCAATGCTTTGCTTTAATTTAGAAGGGATTTATGTAGTTGTTCTCTCTGTCGTGGTGTTTGTGCTCCGGAGAGAGATGGAGCTCTTCAAAGAGTTCGTTGTTGAGTGAGTGACAACCTGACAGTGCTTCGAAACACCACGTTGAATTCAGCTCCTGTTTCTAGAGGAGAGCTCTTGGCACAGCTCTGAAACAGTCTGCTCAATTCCACTTGGATCTTCTGCCTTTTTGTAGTGATTATCTACATAGTTACTCTTCTTTCTTGCTGAATATCTACCCTTGTAGCTGGAGTTGTACAGTCAGAAGTAGGAAGGTTTGTTTATGTCCTTGCATATTATGTCAATACATGGTAAAGGGAAATTCGCTGAACAAACAAGTGCAAAAATGACGTGGTGATGCTCCCTTGAATACAGGTTCAAACAGCTCTTGTAGAATTACAACTAAAAAATAGATCTCCATTGAGCTGAGGAATGACAGAGAGACAGTTGTCACATCTCTCGATAAGGTTTTGGGTTTTTTAAAATAAATTTTATCCTAGTTTTTCTTGCAAGTGCTTGAAACAACATGTTTTCTTCTGGTCAACTAGAAACTGTTGTTCAATACACATTTTTTCCTTCTATTACAACAGCCACAGAGCTTCGCAAAAAAGACAGGATAAAAACATAGTTCTAATTCTATCTCTAAGTGCTCACCAGTCAGCAAATCTAGTCAGGTAAAAAAGGAAATGCACGAAGCACCTGCCGAAAGACAATAGGAGCAGAGGTATTGTACTTGTGCAGATGAGTGCAATACTTTCTGCCCTTTATGAAAAGCTTCCTAAAAAGCACAAATGAGGCCTTGTCTTAGCACAGTAGGCAAAAATCAGGTGGGCATTCTTTTCTGCTTCATCTGTTAAGTAGCAACTACACCAAAGGTGAATGTGCCCAGCTAAGAAAGAGTTGAAAATGTAACAAAACAAAGCAACAAAAAAAAGGTAAGTAATACTAAGGGAGCACAGAAAATAATTTGATATTTGAAATGTTTGAATTGATAAAAATTATGTCAAATTCTCTACTGTATAAACTGTCTCTCCATGTCCTTGGGAAATCCAAGTCAAAAGAAAACTAACAAACACAGGATGGGCTGCATACTGCAGGCTTTAGAAGCAAACAGCCAACTTAAATCCAGTGAAAGTTGTGTCTGATTAATGAGTCAGACTCCGGTATTTGTCCTGAAATAATTAGTATGAGACTACATTCATCTATCTGCACTTATAAACTGAACATTGCAATTAGAAGGAGAGGTGTGCACTTAGTGCGTTATGTTAATGCAAAATTATGTTGCAGGAATTTCACTGCTGTCTTTTAGTCAAACCTTCAAAAGGTCATAAGTGCCTGAACTACTGGTGTACATATTTTCTTGGGAACTTTTATATTCCATAGGAATGTGCTACTTTTTTTACAGACCCATCTTTCATTAAGTGAGCAAAATAGAAGATGAAGTTTTTGCTGTATATTTTTTTTTCTCTTTGAAGTTCAATTTGTCTTGTGTCATATTTATTGCCTGCTGTACAAACCCAGCTCTGCAGTCAGAGTCAGTAATTTTCTCATGGGCTTTTAAACAATGTTTATCCTGTTTATCACTAAGGTATCTGAGTGCTTCAAAAACATTAATGAACTTACTTTTGTGAAACAGCTTTGAGATGAATGGTATTACTACTATCTGTCTTTTCAGTTGGGAATGTAAGTACAGATTAAGACCAGATCTGGCTATGGGTGTTCTATTTTAGACATTTATCACATTCCTTCTGTCTGCCCAAAAGATTCAGGATTACATATAAATTTGTACATGTAGAACTCAGCTCCCACAGTCTCTGGTGTACCTGTGCGTACTGGACGATGTGCATGGAAGTTCCGTATTGAACTGTTTCCCTGGAGGGCAGAATCCCATCTGATGAACTGTGCAGTTTCTGAACTGTTTGAACAAATCGCTTCCTCCAACATCGTGTACAACCTGTCAAAAAGGTAAAAGATCTCAGCTCCTCGGGGTAGTGCCCATCTTTGTTGGGTGTTAGACCATCCTCTTTTACCTAAAAATTTCATCCTTTTTATTCCACATTCTCCAGCTCTTAAAAAAAAAAAAGAAAAAGAAAAAAAAAGGACTCTTTAATCATTAAATGTGTTTTCTGTACTAAAAAAAAAAACCAAACCAACTGTAATAAGGGACAAAATTAATACTATTGGAAAGGAGTTCACATAGATTTTTGCAAGGAAAACATGCCTTGCAAATACATTAGAGTCTTTGGAGGCAGCCAAAAGATATGGTTAGGACTTGGCTGGTATAGCATATGCAGATTTCTCCAGAGTTTATGGTAAGATCTCTGACGATGTGCTTTAAAATCAAGATGTAATGTCAAAAGAGACCTTGCTCCCACAGAGTAATGTCTGATTATAAATAGAAAAGAAGGGCTATGGAAACATGTGAAAGGTTTCAAATAGAAACTTGTAAAATTGTATAAGGGATCCCTGTTCTACATACTCAGGGAACAAATAGCAAGTTGGTAATGTTCAGAAATGATAAAAATAATGTTCAATAACAGCAAAACTAAAGCTTGCTGCCATAATTCACTGTGCAAAAAAAGGCAGATAAATTTCAGTGTTGCTAATTCCGAAATGGTACCTGTATGCAACTTCAGCAATGCTATAGCTTACACTAAATTATTCAGAGACATCTTGGGTGATTATGAATTATTCTGCAAAAGTGCCTACCTAATTCCAACAATGACTGAAAAAGGCAGACACATTTTTAGAAGGTGATGTCCCTCTCCAATTTGGCAAGGATATTTCAGACCTGGAAAAGAGATCGAGAAAAATAATGAGATGACAAGAAATTTGGAATGAATTTCCCATGTGGAAAAGTTAAATGGACTAGAACTCAGAAAAGAAACAACTGAAGCAAGCACACAATAAAGTTCTCTCAATGAATGCAAATAAGGAGTGATTATTCATCACTTCTCATAACGGAAGAGCCAATGGGCAACCACTGAAACTCTCATAAACCAAATTTAAACCAAAATGCTGTATTTTAAATGCCATGCATAATTCAAGTTTGTAACTCGAAACTTTTAGGATATCAAAACTATAAAAAGAGCAATAAGCTATTAGAGAAAATCACTGACCCATCAAAGGCTATTAACCACAACGATGCGGATGCAAATTCTATCTAGCTCAGGAAGTTGGGACATTTTAGTGGCAGCAGCATCACGTGTAGTTGATGGTTTTATGCTTTTTCCACACTAATAAACTGTTCTATATGCTGAGACAGGATACCAGATTACACTTTTCATCTATCTTAATAAATCATTTCTTATTTTCTAACAACCTTCCTGACTGAACCCCAAAGCAGGCTTGTCCTATGCACTCAATAAGGCAACAAAAATTTGAAGACTGTAACATGCAGTTTTGCATTTACATAAGCCAATTTTGTCATCTTTTCAAGAAAATATTCAGAAATTACAGCAGTGGGTTTCACAAGTAGTTTCTCACAGCAAGAGACAGATCTTCTGCCAGGACTCTTGCTATCTGCTCTGGTCCTCAAAGTCTGTCTGATATCCTTCTTCTACCTCCTTTTGCCAAGTTTGATTTTTATCCATCAATTTGTAACTCCTTAATTTTGTTCCCTTGCACATAATTTTTTATTTCTTAATTTCTTTCTTTATCTCCTTAGACATTTAATGAAAAACCTCCAGATTCTGGTCACTTCCACATCCCATTTTCTTTACCAGCTCTACACAGCTCTGCATCCTTGTTCTTCCCACTTTCCAAGACCAACCATTAGGGGTCTACATTTGGTTTGTCTTTATTTCCTGCAGTCCTTTATTTTTGCAGATTCCAGTGTCAGCACCTGAAAGTCTTACTAGGGATGGAATTTTTCTGATAAATTCCCTGAGGGGCAGGTTCCTGTAAAGAAATGTTATTCTGACCAGCTGAAGTTAGGAAATATTATAAACAACTGAAAACAAGGCAATTGAATGCATGTAAGTTTTTACTTTTGTGATTATGAATGCAGGTGCTGTTATGTATGTATATGGGACAGATGTTGCAGTCAGAATGCTAGTTCATGGAGCATACAAAAGGCTGGAATCATTTCTGATGTATTTGTTGCAGCTGAGCAGGAGCTTGAGTCAACCTTACCTCTTGGCACCTCCTCTTGTCTGATCAGGGAATACTCAGACAAGTCAGCTGCTTCTCCGCCTCTGATTCCACCTTCCCTGCGTAAAGGCTAGAACTACACTTTTTGGGAGGGTGGCTCAAAGAAGTCTAAAGAACTAAGAGAGAGAGACTTCTCTTTGAGTAGTCTTCCCTGCATCATGTCACCTTTGCCATTCAGAGATAAAACCAGAGAGGATGGTAAGGACTCTTCTCTGATGCCGTCTGACCGTCTTACATCTCAGTAAAACAAGGAAGCAAAGTAAGATTAAGCACCAACCACAAAAATGTCGTGCTGCCCATGCTGTGCTGGCTGAGCTTTTCATTTCAATCCATGTGAATGTTTTTCAGAACCATCTGTACAAGGGAAGCATTGTCAGGTTTTTCCTCACCCACACCATTCTTTATGCACCTTAGGCCTGTACAGTTATTGGCTGTGTTACATCCCAGGTTCTCAGGGGGCTTCCTCTTCAGTGGTCCAATATGGCAATGGCTTTTGCTGTATATAGTGCATTTCAGGAAAGCTGGCAAAGGTAAAGACATTTTGCTCTCCTGCTATTATGTTCTTCTCTTAGACAAATGTATTACCTTACATCCACCATAATCTACTCCAAAATATTTAATTTGGAATGAAAGAAAGAAGAAAAAAAAAAAGACAACAACAGCAAAAAAAAACCCCACAAAGCATTTTCGTAGTGTTACTGCTGAGTGGAGCCAAGTTGTTTTGCAGTCTTTGAGCAGCTTCAGACATTGCTGCCTGTCCCCTGTTCGGCGTCAGACAGAAGCAGAAGCCGCTGTGAGGGCACAACTCCTTGAGATGTGTTCTCTGGCTGCTGGAGGCTTCTACAGAGAGAAGTAGCTGGTGTGCAGGGGGAGAAACAAGTGTTCCTCCTTTCTTTATATGCATTGTTAGGGCATGTTCAAGTGTTTGTATAAATTTAATGAATTTATGAAATCCTCTATAGCCAGGAAAAGTGAATACAAACCTTTTTATTGGGGAGGGTAGGAGGATGGAACCAAAGAATGCGTTTGTAGGATTCTTCTTTTTAGAAGATCTCTGGTTAAAGGTGTTATGGTTTTCCAAAATCTGTGTAACTGAATAAACAACTCAATGTATAGCGGAGCATCAGGACCAATGTGTAACTTGTTCATCTATGTATCCTACTGTTGATCCTCGTTAGTAAAAGATTAAGATGTATTGTATCAGCTGAGAATCATAGAGTTAGAAGATGAAAAAGGAAAAGCTTTAAAGTCTGCTTGTCACTTTCTAAAGGATATTGGGTTGAAACCTGACAGCCAAAGACTCAAAATGCTTGAAGCTTCCACTGTAATCAGGAGAAAGATTCCTGACTGGATACTCCAGGTCAATAATTTCTTAAGCAAAGATTGGTTAACTCCTCAAATACTACAATTTGGATGTTTCTGGATGGATAAAAGGTGACTGTCTAAAACATTGTTTAGAAAAATCAATTTTCTCATCATGCTTGGTGGTTCTGGTTCAAAATTCAGCACAAAGGTGTCAGATAAGTGTATGGTGGGTAAGAGAAAAAGCTGGTGAGAAGGGATAGAAGCAGATTTTTCTAACAACCTGAAGAAGAAACAAGTTAACTTGAGGTTGAAGTTAACTGTAGAGATAGAGCGAAATGCAAACATTATGTGTTCAGGCTTCAGTCAATGTCTTATTCCCACTAGGAGGACAACTATGGGATGGCTCTGATCTTCTAGTCTGTTGGCTTCTTACTGAAAGCAGCAGCTGTCTGAAGCTCTGTGAGGACAGATGGCACTTCGGTGTGGAGCTGTGAGCTCCCTCCCAGGTCCTGTGGGACAGTGAGACCACGGCAGAACCAAACTTTTCAGTTATCAGTTAAATCTAATTTTTCTAGAAGTCTGAAGTCCATCAGCCTTTTTTAAAAAAAAAATATTTAAAAAAAAAATTTATTTCTACATATAGGAGAAAGAATTGCTGTTTCTGAGTATTTGGGCCTGCGGTGGGTTGACCTGGGCAGCAGCAGAAAAAACATCCACCCAGTCTCTCGCTCACTGAACTTGCTCTTCTTTTTGGGAAAACAAAACAGAAAGAGAGTTAGCGAAATAGATATGCTAAAAAGTCCCTCTGTTGTCTACTAACCCACACATAGAAACAATTGATTTTTTCTGTTTGAAAAGCTTACATTTAGCCAAAGACACTGGAAGAATTTAGAGAAATTGTTTGCCAGCTAGCCTGGACATGACAAATTGTTTGCTGGAGACCAAGATGAGTTGCTTTGATACTATCCTTTGCTAAATTGAGGAATAGATTTCAGTATATTCTACTGGTGATAGAATTGGAAAGCTGTATAGAGGGTACTGGAAATTAATCAAAGGCTGAGACCAGGGATGGACCATCCAAATGACTGGATTCATCTCCTGTGTAATGGCTGGAGCTGACAGACTGATTGGACACAAGTAGCAGTGAAATCTAGGTGGAAAAACCAGGTTAACCTGCTATCATTAGGTTTCCATTAACGTGGCATGGTTTGATTTATTACATCACCTAAAGAGCAGAGCTATTCAGAAGTGGATAACTCTGAAGTTTAATGGCCAGATTAACTAATGCTGATGTACAGAGGTTTAAATTAAACCTCTCTAAGCCATCTTGGGCCACTGCAAGATTCCATGGGAAGGATGCCTTTCAGACCCATTCTCTGCTTAGATTATGTCCAGGTACCTTTGAATTTCATGTTCTCAATATTGTAAAGGAGATGTGCTACGTTGCCGCAGATAAGATTACTCATTATTCTTTTAAAGTATTTATTTTTCTTTTGATCTATATAAGCTTCCTAGACAGTGTGAATATTTGGTTTCATGAAGACACTGAATATTTTGTGTTTGTTTTTCTTATACACTAGGATTTCACACACACTCTTCCAACAGATGGGATTTTGTGGCTGATTTTCTTCCTATTTCAATGTACACACTTCTGATTCTGAATTGTTCTTAATTTTAGATGTGCCAAAGTCACTTGAAGTCCAGAGCTGACAACTAATCTCCATCTCTATCTTGCTTTACAAACAAGGGGAAATCTTTATTTTCGGACTAAAGGCAGTGCTTTTGCATACTCTGTTCTCATGTTCTCTCTACAGATACTTGAGAAAAAAAACCTTGCTTTTCTTCACTTTTTTATTTCCAGTATGAAATGGCAGAAGTCCCTAAAAGCTACAGCACTCCCTTGGGTGCGCAGTTATCTGAGCTAATACACAGATGATTTAGATAGTAATGAAATAATGATGTATAATGAGCACATTTAGCATTTCATGCATATGAAAGGATCCCCATCGCTTAAAGGCAGAATTGATCTTGATTTTCTGTCTTTTACACTCTAGGAATAACCAAGCTATTACAAAGTTATCTGACGACCTGTGTAATTGTAAAAATTTACTTGCATAGAGTTTTTCCACTGACACATTCTTTTTTTTTTCTTACTGTCAAATGCATTCCCCTTTATTCAAAAGGAGCATCACAAAAGAAAATCACAGATTTCTGTCTTTTTTCATTAAGAAACTTTTTGTTGCGCTTGATGTATTTGCCCTGACTTTGTGCTGAAAAACTAGTATCCTATGTGGAGAGTATTGCTCTCAGCTTTCTCTGGACTAAACTTTAGAATATCCTTCCCTAGTGATTCGCAGGCTATCATTCAAAGTATACCAAATGTAATTTAAACAGTTATTATGCTTTTGACTATTGAAGTACATGATGTTGGTAATTTAATATCCTTTGGCTTATGAAAAAAATGCTGTGCTATAAGGTGAAAAAATACTGAATTGTAGAGCAGTGTTTAAAAGGCCAGATACAACTGGTTGTATGGATCAATGAATGTACAAAAGAAAGTACTTATTCTTTGTTCTCCATCCATCCAAATACCCTTTTTAAGTCACTGAATATTGTAGGTACAAGAAGTATGCAGGGTTTGGCCAGAATTTTGTCTCCCTCTCAGTTATTTTGCAACTAAAAATTGAAGACTTTGCCTCCAACTATGTCTCGTATATCCCATACAAATTTCACAAACATAAAATCCAACAAAAGTTTGTTCCCTGGTTGTGTTTTCTATTTTGTTTGCAAATGACCTTTATGCTTATGAAAAGAACTGAAAGATCTATGAATGAACAGAGAAAAAAAGGATTGTGGAAAGAGGAAATTAAAGCTGCTCCTGAACGTCATCTGGTTCAGTCCAGACACTTGGACTAAACATGGCAATAGCTCTGACTGGTATAAAGCACCCCAAGACCTGGGTGAGAGCATCTCTAGCATTTGAGGTGTTTGAAATCCAGAATAAGGGGTAAATTCTGCATCTTGAATACTTTTTTTTTTTAATTATCTCTGGGCAAGAATGGATATAGCTTAATCTGGTCCTTGAAACTGCAAGTATTTCCAGATAACTGGTTTTGTTACTCAGGAACCCTGAGCCTTAAGTAATATTTTCAGTGCTGGAGCTGTGGTGGAAAGATTGCTGGCCTCTGTCAGGTAACCCAGACATTGTCTGTGGCAACACTTCCAGTAAATAAGCTGAAAAGAAGAAGAAAGGGAACCTCCTGTCCTCCTGCCCTGAGTTTGCCTTCAGTTTTAGTAACTCTTCAGCTCTGAAAATTTAGAGTGCTGTCAAGCCTTTTTTTCATCAACACATGAATCAGTAAGCTACTCCGACCTGTCAGAAATCACACGGAGTCAGTTAATTAGCTGCGGAATTGACACGGAGGCAGCACAGATCAGAGTCTAGCAAAACAGCTGGGGGTACCTGAACTGGCAATGAATCTGCCCTGCTCTTATTCACATGCTCTTCATATTCCTCGTATATGATGGTGATGTACAAGTCAAACGATATCTGTAAGAAACATATTCTATGTTTATAAGTGCAGTGATACTAAAGAACTGATAGGGGCCACAGTGCTGCAGTCGATGAAGGTGAAGATCTAATGGAATATGCAATTAATACATGCAGCATCATTCTTTCATGTAAGACCATCTTATTAGGAAAAAAAAAATATATCCAGTATGGGAATTTGGAAAAAATCCTGTTTATTGTCATACTACCTGCTGATAAAGGGAACACTTCAAAAGGTAAAAGGTTAAATTTTGTATGTTTGTGCTGTGGAAAAACAGGTCAGTGAGAAAGTTAATATTTTAGCACCACTTATTCATTGAAGTTACCATGTTTGCAAGTCTAGGATACCCTGTCTCAATTAGTTTAAATCACTAGCCATCTGCAATTTCCCATCCTCACCATCATCTGAAATGCTGTTGGAATTTTGAGGTGACGTGGCCCACTCTGTTAGAACTAAAGAAAAACAAAACCACACAACAAAAAAGAACAGAACTCCTTCTTCTTCTTCACCATTTAAAATATTTTTTAAAAAATTACCTCCTAAAATTTAGTTTACACAGTCATTTTGGTTCACTATTTCCCCATAGTGTCACTTTTGCAATATAGATTAACAAAGAATAACTTGAGGTCATATTTTCCTTACACTATTATGTCTTAATAGAAATTTTAATTCTACTGAAGTATTTCAGATTCAAACAATGTCTTACAAATGACAGAATCTGTATGTCATGGCCATTCACTAAAAGCTTGAGCTATATAATTCTCAAGCATAACTATTTCTCATTGTGATGTTATTCACATAGCTACTGTTCACCGTGTTCAGAAAACGGGTTTGAATGAGGAGATAAGCTGAACTGGTTGCGTTAGCAGTGCATGTATCTTTCAGATATGTCTAGCCCTCTTGCTTATGATTAGCAATGAAGAATTTAGACAGACTTCACAATTGTGACTATTTTGGTCACAGTAAGGGGTTGGGCAGGTCAGACAGCAGTGCACAATATTTTGGCAAAACTGCTGGAGCTTTCACAGGAGAAAGCTGTGGTGCTCCCAACCTCACAAAATTTATGACCTGGCTAACCTCATCATGAAATTCGTTAGTAGTTTTCAGTTTCTGGTTTCGTTAGGTTTTTTATTTTATACAAGTAGATTCGTTTCTGAGTATTAAACTGTATTGGCTGAACTTGCATAGGATTTTTTGCCATTCCTTGTCTGGGTTACTTGGTCTCATAAAAGGAATCCTCTTTGTATTCAATGATGTTCATTATTTATTATACAATGAATTACTAGATGGATGATGAGAAGAGCTTCTTCCAATGGCTGGCAAAAATATTGCCACTGTGAAATACTTCTAGTATTGGAGATGGTTTCTTTGCATGAAAAATTTTGCGCAGGTAATTTCATGGCTCTGAACATTCACAAATAGGGTATTTGTGCTGCGCAGGGCTGGACAGTTTACTCTGTAGCATATAATGGATTTATTCATGTTAGCATGTCATACAGAATGAGAAACTCTAGGAGAACTGTGATATTTTTCTGTTGTCCTGTGCCAGTGCATTTGATACATTTTATTTTTAAACACTTACACTAGCATGAATGTAAAAAGCTAGAAATGCTTATATAAAATAATGAAGGCATAGGCTAAACTCTACAGTAGTGGTTATGTTTTAATAATCTTTTGCTTATTCTTCCATACGTACATACAGTTATATCTGTAACACTTGCGATGCTGGCTATGTAAATAGAGGATTAATGGTGGTTTATTACTTGGGTCACGTTTCTACACTGGGTGTGATTCTGCAGTTGCTCAGCAAGGCTCTAAGGCACAGAGTACCCACTCCTATAGAAGCCATTGGAAACCAAGAGCTTCCCCTGCCTCTTGGAAATACTGAGCACTGTGTAGCTTTTGGCTCATTAAGATGTATTAGAGGGAAATTTATCTTTTGTATGTGCGTGTTCTCTTCCCAGTGAAGTTTACTGCTGTCTGACACTATAAGACAGATGTTCTATACAGTAGTAGAAAAGCAAGGGACCTCTGATCCAGACTTGAAGATTTTAGCTTATAGGAAGGAGGAAGCAAAAAGGCTTCAGTACCAGTGGTACTTCTCAAGCCTGCTCAAACCATTTAAGGTCTTAATCAAACATAAAGCCGAGTGCCAAGTGCTTAATATTTCCCTTAGGAATAGCAATTTCCTCATAAAATGAAGTTTACCATTAGCAGATGCAATAAATTTAGGAGCAGCATCCTTGAGAAAATGAGTGTATTACTCCTGTCAAAAGTTTTCTTTTCCCTGTCATTGTCTGTTCTCTACACTCTCTCATAAAATGGCACAGGCTGCCACAAACTATTTTTCTTTGTTTCCCTATTACTTAAGTTCACTAAAACAGTGGCAATGTGATCAATAGCTGGATCAGGTTCAGTGCATTTTTCAGTGTTTAACACTTGCTATCATGTTTATGCTTGTTGTCTTTTCAACTCATACAAAATTGGACAAGATTGTTCAAATTTCACAATAATTTCTCTTTTAGTCAAACCCAGACCTCAAAGTGACCAGGATGTGAAATGTTGGGGAATGGATTCACTTTAATTTGCGATGAAAAATGCACAGAGCATGTTGCAGGGAAGAGATCTTTATTCAATATGATAAATCATCAGTATTACCTTGTGACAAGACTGTGGAGGTTTGTGTGTGAATGTGAGAAGAGTGAGTTCATTCCTTAACCATTGGTGCTACAAAAATCTGACACCCTATAGCTATTTTGCTACAAAGTCAAGAGTTTTGTCCAGTTTCTACGTTTCCATGTGATATTTTGTGGCTCCGTAAGTATCCAACCATCCAAATGGCATCTGCAGTGCAGTAGAGATGCTTTCAGGAATTGCTTCTCCTGCCTTCTCTTACATGAAGAGTCCTTTCTCCCCATAGTCCAGTCACTTTGGTGTTCAAAGGGACTTTGAAATTTCCAGATTTCACAGCTGGGAATGGGGCAGTATTTGGTGATGAGCTTCTTATCATTTGGGGGTGAAGGGGCCAAGGTACTTTACAATAACTCAGACTATATTGAGGGGAAAAAAAGTTTTGTTTTTCTCTTTTGACAGATTTGCTGCCTTTGGTGTTAAGGAAGGAGTGTGACAGGGTTTCATATTAGGCACTAACGCAAAGGTTTGCATATAACCTTGTATATGTATATATATGCATATCTGAAAAACAGGTTATTAAAAATTGCTGCTCTTTTTTAATAACTTTGCTTTAAGCCTTTTCCACCTGTTAGTAGTCAACAGTCACAGATAGGAGTGTGGAAAATAAATATTATCTTCTTAAAATTTCTCCAAGTCCACGGTCTGTGAACTTGAAACAGCATGCGTTTCCCATATATTCAGTATGGCTTTTGAAATCAGTCATTTTTTATATTCTTTTACCTTCTGTTTACAGTCAGTTTCATTCAGTTCTTCCAATGGTATCATTACTAGTTTCCACTAGTTAATAATTTTATCTAGGGATTTTTTTACTTACAGTAAAAAAGAAAGTGGGCAGGGGATGTGAGGAAAGCATTGTCATTCATGTGCAAAACTCTTTAAACAAGTATCCTTTGGGCCTAACTTCAGTGCAAACCCTAAAACTGAACTGTCAGTAAATATTTTTCAGGGGTTAATTAACTACATGGAAAACTGGCAGTTTATCCAGTTAGTTACCTTTTAGCCAGAAGGAGAGACTAGAACTAAATTGCCCTTTATGATGCAGAAAAATAAAACCATATACAGAGCCAGTTCCAGAAGGCAAACCAGAACTCTTGGCAGCTGCAGAGATAGAGTTCCCCTTGCAGAGGAGGTGTGGTCCCCCAAAAAAGTTATTGGTGCAAGTCTTCAGTGAGGAAAGCACCATGAGTTTGTCCGGCTGCGTTTAAGGCTTGTCTGCATGCTGGAGAACAGCACAGCACATCCTTGCAGCTCTTATCTACAGAGTGATGTGGTGCACTGGTAGAGGGCTTTGTCTTTATTCACAACACATTCAGTGTGTCTCGGCAGGGGAGGAAACAACATTCAGCCTGTCCTCTGCCACCTCTGCAGAATAAACTGGCTCTAACTCACCATTTAAGAGAAAGAGGGAAAGGGAAAGAGAGCAAGAGAGAGAAAGGGATTTGCTCTCTGGCTTATTCATACATTAGCTCTCTGCAAAGGCGCAAAGCAGAAGGAGCAGCATCAGCAACCTTGCAAGCAGTGACTCTGTTTCCAGTTAATATGGTCTGAGCTACTTTGAGAAGCCAATTTATTACTTACACATATAAGAGTTGAGCTTTGCTGAAAACTGGATGTGCCAAGCACACCTATGCTTCTGATTTATACATAAAGACTTTCATCTCTGATTTATACATAAAGACTTGCATCTTTCACAGAACAAACCTTACCAGGAGAGATTCAACCAAGGCAGGTAAGAGATTTCTGCATAAGTGTCACCTTCTACATTGTTAACATATGTTAACAAATATTACTTGTGACTGCAATGCCTGGCTGTCATTGAGCACTTAGAACTACTGCATTTGTCCTTATGTTATGTTACCTCTGAGCAAGTTTAATCCCTAGAACATCTGCAGTTTACTTTAAACATGCATTTTAATTTTCTCTTAATAATTAAATATCATAGTGAATTGTACACCTTAAAAGGTTTTGAGTGAAGTAATACGTACACAGAATGCATTTTGAGATATATTTCTTGCTGTTTCTATATGATGTTTAATAATGCATTTATAGCAATTTAAAAATTAATTTCTTTGCTGTTATCTTCTGATTCATAAGATTAGAGCACCAGTTATATTAACTTTTCTAACGCTTATTCCTAGGCAGTCCTAAATGATATAACTGAATAGTTTTAAGAGTTTAGTCATGCTTATCCCATTTGCAGTGTTACAGTTATGAGCTTTTACGGTCAAGTGGGTTGTTTTGTCAACATGCAATTCAGTAAAAGGAAAGTAATATGATGATAATACAAATATAGTCTGCACCTAGCTACATGAAACAAAACATGTATAATTCAGTATTGTGTAAATAACAACACTGCTGGTATTTAGCAGGTCAAATTAATAACAAAGCACTTTTTGGGCACAGAGTTATAACCAGTCTTCTCTGCAATCTTGACATTGTCTAGTAGTTGCAGACTGAGTAATTGAGAAAAATATATTGACAAAGGTTTCATCTTTATGAAGTGTGTAAGATGATAATTTTTTAGGCACTGGCTGGGTCTAATCTTGTGTGTCATATATCATTTTTGGAACTCTTTGCGCTTATCATAAAATATAGTCCAAATGAATCACTGTTATAGGATAAGAGGAGAGATCTAAGAAAACTGCAAGAGCATGGATAATAAAAACTGCTCTAGTGACACTGAACATTAAATTTAAACATCCCTTATTCTAGTAAGTGCATAAATAAACCTTTTCTCAAATACTTGCTGCTGAACTGTAACTTATTTTCCTCTTCAATTGTTGGCAGTCTTCTCCCACAGTTTTTCCTACGCAATTATTTAATTTAAACAAGATTTTCAGTGCTAACAGAAGAAGGACTTTTGACAATGTTTTCTGTAGTTTCTGTAGTTTTTATGTTAACTTTGTCATATTGCTGTTAATCAAAGTGGAACTCAGAACAACTCTTACAGTGCACGTGGTCTTGGGTTTTATCCAGTAGTGACTTATGAAAAGAATGCGCAGAATTAAAAATGGATGAATCTCCTTGCTTGTCTGGACTTTAGTAACTTTTTTCATTTGGATTATGTGGAGACTCTGTGTAGAAAATCATAAGCTTTTGCTTCTGCAAGAAGTCAAAGACTATAACTTTTCAATGTGGCTTTTCAAAATGTGACGATGTTCTGTACCGAGAAAAGAGCACCTCTGCATTTCTGGGAGAAATGCAAAATGTTGAATCTGAGTAACTCAAATAAATGAAAGATCTGCTACAGTTTCCTATTGAATTATTGCCTAAAATCTCTAGGCTCAGAAATTTTACTTGTCCCAAGGTACAGAGAAAAAAAAAAAAAAAGAATAGTCAAAGAACAAAAAGTTTGAAAGTGCTTGATAATTGTTTTTCACACTGTTGGACTTCTGGGCAGGTGACAGCTTTGTGGTAGAGTCAACAGAATCTTGAATTAGATCCCTTATGTGAAACAAATCAGTGTAGCTCCAGTGGCATCAAAAGAGAAACACCTGTAGTAGATCTGGTTTGTGAATGGTCTCTGAGAGGTTTCTACAGGGAAGCTAGTGCTGTCTGCATTGCCGGGCACTACAGGGCTGGGTGAGCGGTGGCCCAGAAAGGATATCTGAGGTTGAACAAAGGTTGGACAGATTAAATGAGGAGCCCAGAATGGCAACCAAGAATTGTGTTTATACAGAGCGTCATAAGACTTTGAGTGCTGAACAACTCTCTTTCCTTAGGAAATTGATAGAAGAAAAGCTGAGAAAGATTGAAGGCACCTTAGCACAGCTCTAATAATTTCAGGACTTGCATATGCTCCCAGAAGGTGGTCCCAGAATGAATGTAGTGATAAAGGAACGCTGTGGTATGTATCGTTATAGTAAAGTGATATCCTAGAGGAGAATCAAACCAGTCTGTTGGAAATGACAGCTTGCTGTGTAACCGCACATGCAGGAGAAGTTTCTGGTCTGTGGTTAGTCCTGGAGCATGTCTCCTCAGCACCCTGGTGAGCAGAGCTAGGCCAGCAGAAGTCATAATAAAGATATGGCATAAATCACATTGGCAGTGTTTGAGGGAAATGCTTATCTACTGTAAAGCACTTCTCTCTCTTATTGAAGGCCCTAGAGCAGTGACAGCTTATGCCCAGTTTCCTATTTGGCTCAACATTTTATGGAACCATCTGGGAAACTGTTGCTTGTACCAAATCTGATCAAACTTCCTTTCTTGTCATTCCCCTCTGTGGTCTCTCAGGAGTAAAAAATAGGCACAGTGCAGAGCACCGCGTGTCTTCAAGTAGTTCTCTGTGCCTAGAGTGGGGAAATGAGCTGTTCAGAGCACTTTTGTCAGCCTTGCACCAGCCAAGAAGGTCCCTTAGCGTAACAGAGAATGAGAATATTTTTTTCTCCCTTGTCTTGTCCTGTCACAGTAGAATAATTCCTGCTGTTGTAGTCTCTGAGGAATTGCACATTCCTCATGCTCACCACCTTCCTCCCACTCCAGGAGTTACACTACAGTATTTGTCACTGGCGTTTTTCAAAGTGCTGTGGTACACTGGTTCATTGTTAGTGAACTGACACTTATTTAATTCCTGTCACTTTAAGGTTTGCACTGAACAGCTTGAGAATATATTTTTTTCCCATACTGCACAAATTTTGAGGCTTTTTCAGCTGAATGCATTTATATAGAAAATACATTTGTTTATTTGCTTGCCCAAATGAGCAGCTTGTGTATACATAAAGATGTTAAGAAACCCCTGATATTTCTAATACAGGCCTTTTCAGTGTGATAGTAAATACATGAGTTTCTACAGTATACAAACCACTCTAAAAGCTCACTTTTCCCTGTTACACTGTTTGTGGCATTGCAGGCACTTTACCTGGTATTCTGTGGTATTTGGAGAGCTGCAACTCATTCTTTGGGTGTACGGTCCCGTATGTTTGCCTCTTTTATTGTTTCTATGTTAGACCGAAGAAAAAAATAAAAGCTTCATGCCTTCATATGCAGCTTTGCATTCCCTTAGTTCAAACTGGAAGTCTTTGAGGAATATTTAACCAATGAGGTTAACTGGAAAGCTTGTCTATTCCAAAACCTATTTTACTTGCACCCAAAGGATTTCTGACCTAGAAAGCATTAATCTCCTATTTCATCATGAATTACATTCTTTCTTGAAGAATGTAAGCAACCTTTTAATTAACTGAGATGTATTTGACAGAATGGAATCATTCAGCATCTTCAAAGCATAATTGATACAAAAATCTAGGAAAGGGCAGACTCTGTTGCAGTCACCAACAATGATAATTTCTCTTATAAAGACAAAGGATTTTTCTTAAGAAAGGTGCATATGGCTTGCCTGAAGCATCAAATTCAGATAAGTCTAAATTTGCAGCTTACATCTAAATTTTTCTCTCATGTAGTATATTTTATCTGCAGTCTTCTTCAAACTGCTTTCTTGTTTCCAGTATTTTGATATATTGGAATGTAATGATTCACTTTAGATATAAAGGATGGTATTTATCTTGCTTATGTTAGTCAGGTTATTACTCTAAGCTGGCCCTGTAGTTTCCCCTCTTTAGTCAATGGAGAGAGAGACACACCTTTAAAAGCAATTTAGCAATAGAGGTCTAAGATACATGGTATGAATAGACTCAGGAAGTTCCCTTCTTTCTCCAGTGACTAGAGAGAACCTAGATAAGTACAGAGGGACTGGATTGTAAGCTTAGGTTAGACACCTGGCTTTAAAAAGTCAAAGAAAGCAGTAGTGCTAGATGTATGTCTGTAGGCCTGTGAAGAAAGTGCTTGGTCTAAAGTGCTCCAGTCAGGATTAAAAGTGCTGTAGTTGATGCTGATTAAAATTTTCAACACACCTAGATCGTTCTTCAGTATATATCTGCTCTCTAAACCAGCTCTTATCAAAACCAGGTTAAGAATCAGGTTAAGGTGGAAGTTTTGGCTGGCCTCTGGGATGATGAAACAGGTAAGATGTTCCTTCAGCGAGCCAAGTTGCTCTGAGAACATAATGTCTGACAGTGCCCATAGTGAAAAGCATGTATTGAAGTGGATGGAAAAAGTTGAAAAGTACAGTGGTTCATGCTAATTCAAAGTAATTTCTGAATTTGGCTTGAAAAGCTATGTTCAGTAAAAACCTCCAAATGGATACAAGGTGCATTTCCTGGTTAGCAGGTAAGATCGTTTTAACATTGGAAAGGACCTGCAGAGAGTTCTTTCCTGTGATGAACTTAAACGGATTTTAGTGTGAGCTGCAGCTGACGTGGCTGAACCTTGCCTCCCCAGTATTGTTCCACTCCAGTATGTTCCCTCCACATTTTCTGTGTCAGCACCAGCAATGTTGTGGTGATACGGGAATTTGGATCAGCTCAGCAATCTAACTGAAGATTGTTTTAGTAGAAAGAAGCTTATCCAGCTCCTTACATGTCTGCATGGGCTTTGTGCTGATGCAAGGGGAGCAGGGACAGGGTTGCGTGGTCAGGAGCTCAGAAAGGAGAGGGCTGTCCATTCCAGCTCTAGCATGGCCCTAGATTCACAAGCTGCACCTTAAATAATCTATGGAAACTGTATGCGGTGGCTGTGTTTTCAGTACCTATAGTCCCATTACTGCCTATGTTTAGATTATCAGTCCAAAGATGATTATGTCACTTGATATTCAAAATTAGTGTACCAGTTCTCTCTATATAACTTCAAGGTGGGAACCCTCTTGACTTTTGAACATTTCACTGAGCACGGAGATGGAATGTGTTGGCTCAGAGTGCATTCACTGATATTCTAATTGACTTTTATTATGCAGTCAATAATGTGGATCTATAGTGCATGATGCATGCTATTGGTAAGTATTCATTCCACACTCTCTGATAGCCCGAAAGATGTAGGTGCAGTGAGTGCTGTGATATGTATTAGACGTAATCAGTGTGAGGATATTCGAAAGGAGTTGGTCAGACACAGGAAAATCAGAAGATTTTTATTTCAAAATAATGAATTTGGGATGGTTCTCCAGATCTTTTGTGTTTTGACTATTTAACCCAAACCCAACTCCTGTTTTCAATAATTTCTCCATAACTGCTGCAAGGATTTTTTTTTTCAATTTACAAAATTAGTCTTTTCCTGCAATCACAGGCTTCAAGGAGTTGAGACTTTGAAACCTTCTTACTAATATTATGAAATACAACTTGCTGTACAGACTGTCATAAAAGATTTACACCAGTTTCACAGTGATGGTTCCTAATAGTAGATCAATGAGGCCAGAATCCTTTTAAACCAATGAAATCTTGTGAAATTTTTTACAAAATTTACAGTCCATCCTGGCCTATATTTTTTGGTTAAACTCATCACCTGAAAAAGAATTAAAATTGTTCAATGTGTAGATGTGATAGCAATGAGTAAGGTATACAGAAGATTAAGAGAAAACTCATTGCTGGGTGCTAGAAAAGTTTCACCTTAGTTTGGGAATGCCAGGAGGTGGAGAGAATTGTCCAGGTTGTACAAGTACTTACAGGACTTGCCTCATGTAGTCCTTCTAGTTTACTTACCTGTTACCTGCCTTTAAGACCAAGGTTAAAGAGAGCTTTATATTTGTGTTCATCACTATCTCTGCATTTGTGACATTTTAGAAAAAAAGATGTTCGCCTTAACGGTCTGTGTTTTCCTTACAGATATGTATATTGTAAATAAAAGCTATAGGGTTGTTATAGAAAGGTTGATTTAATACCTAACAAAAAGGAAGGACTCTTGTGTATTACTGAATGTAAGTCTGAATGTCCAGGTGACGTAGAATCGGAGCACTGGATTTCCACAGCGTCATTTCTGTCTCTCCAGTAGAAATGGAACTGCAGGGAGGGACGTGAGGACAAAGCACTGGAGTCCCCTACAGATTCAAGGATGACTGAAGGCTCTTTTGAGATCACAGTTACCCACTAAAGAAAGACCCATGCTATCTTTAATTTGTAGAATAAAATCACCAAAAGATGCCTTATTCACTTATGCATCACAGCATCACATATATATTTTTTTTGGTAAGTTGAGGTGTTAAATAATTGTTACATATTGATTATATACAGATGACACTGTATTACTAGTTAAACTTTTAATAAATGCAGACCCAGTTGAGCTATGAAACTATAAACTACCTTGCTACAAACACAGAGAAGCATCTCATTTTCAGTGTATTCCATAAACTTTCCAAACTCAACTTTTGTATGATATTTTGTCTTAATGCACTAAACATACACGTTCCAATCTTCATCTACCCTCTTTTAATACTCATAACTCAAAAATCATGATTTATTTGCAGTAGGAAGCGTGTGGTTGGTCCAGATGTTAACACAAAATGACTCCCAACAGGCAGGCAACACAGGTTGATTCAAGAACGTGTAGGTCTAAATTTGTGTAGAACAAAATTTACCATAATTCAAAACAAAGATGCAATGTAAGAAAGGCAGTAAAATGTGAGAGAATTTGTAACAAATTGTTTTGCTTTTAGCTTTTAAGTGTGAGGAACATATTATGTGCCTTCTCTACATTACAGATATATAAAAATATTTATAAGTTGTTTAATGAAGGTGATAAAATAATCAAACAAAATATTTGTAATATCAACTTTTTTTTTTTAATTTGTTCAGAAAAGCAAGTTAGGATTTCCCTAATTGTTTGCAGATGACATTTAATTGTTGGTGTAATGCTATTTGCATTCAGAGTGTTCTGTTTAATTTCCTATCCTGGAAGTCAACAGTGACTATCACTAACACCAAAAAGTTTAATTTAACATCTCTTTTGATTATTTAAAAGCCTGTTGTATAATCTCTCTACCTTGCAGCCGCAGATCAGAAATGGGGTTCAGGTACAATGTTTTCTCACTGCAAAGCCTCATCTGCATATTTGCTTAAATCTTTTAGAAATGTTTAGGCAAGACTATAGAAAAGGAGGGTCTTTTTCTGTCATATTAGGTGGGTTTTGATACTGACTGATTAGCTATAACATATTTATTCCACGGGTTGTATTGTTTTGAGACCTAGCATTTGTCTCTGGCAGCTCTGGTCTGCAGCATTATCTTTCTCGGGTCTAATGAGTTTTATACCAAATTATCTCATTAAAGAGTTTCTTGGAGCCACATTTGGTATTCACAAACTGACACCACAAAATGTTAATAGTAACTGACAAAATCTCCTCTATTCTCTGACACCTGTCTTCTGATGTGGAAGGCATCACTCACTTTGTGAGAAGAGCTTCCTAAACAATAAAAAGTAAGAGGGATTTTTATGCTCAGTATGTTTCAGGAACAGGCATATATACAGCAAATGCCTCAATTACTTAAAAATAATAAGAGGATGCAATAAAAATGAGCTCAAATGTTTTTTGCATTATATTATTTCTTTATCCTTATGTACAATGTGTTAACTATTAGCTCATATACACTTTGTTGTGGTATTTTTTTTAATAGAAAGACACAGCATTCGAACAAAACATATATTTTCCAAGACACCTTGTGAAGGTTTTTTTTGCTACACGTCCTATGAGAGATGTTTGAGGGACTTTAACTGATAGATAAAACACCACAAGAGTGCTAGTATCTTTTTATTGTCTGCTTTCATGAGACCCATTTGGACATGAACATCTGTTCCCTTCTTATAGGAGTTTCAGAATAAGTTTGTGAAAGTTTCACTTAGTTTCAGCAAGCAAACCAACAAATTGGTGGAGCAAGGTAATAACTGTCTTCAGCCTTGAACTGAATCAGATCTTCAGCTCCAGGCACAACGTAGCTATGCCAGTTGTGAAACCTATTTGCTTTGTGAGTGTAGAGGGAGCACAGTGCTCTGGGAAATTGGTCTGTAAAACTGGAGAGTCTGGGCTGCAAACAGCCTTTGCACATAACCAATTTATCCTCTGTTACCTTTCATGCATATCCTTCATTCATCCTGTTGTCCTTTATACCAAGTTTATGACCAGGTAGCACCTGCCTTTATCCTGTGCTGTACCTGATGGCATCTTTTGTTTAAAAAAAAGTCACATTAAGAGTCATATTCACATATATGATAAGTGTGATAGATTTTCTCTTGGTTTTAATGTTTAATTAAAATTCAAGAAGAGATAGTGAAGTATTCACTGGAAGCCTTGAACGAGTATTATGAACAGGCGAGTGCTTATTGGCACCTATACATGTGCACAAACACACGTGTAAATTTGTCTGAGGTAATTTTTAGTATTAGTCTCATTTTCATTATGATCTGTTTTAAACAGATGTAAAAGTAGAGAGTTCCTCTTGCAAACTAAAAATGTTAAAGGTCAGTGTAGAAAGTCAAGCTATTTGCAACAGCTGGTGATCTTACAAGAATTGCTGATGACATTTTACAGTTGTGGAGTAGTATGGGATTCAATGATTCATTTTCATTGTTCTTCGAAAGGGAAGTCTTCTGTATTGCAGGGTAGTCCCAAAGTATTCTAACAGTATAATTTTAAAGGAGGAAAAAAAAAAAAAAGTCAGGGGAAATGTTATAAATGTAGAGCTCGTAAAGTGAATGAAAAGGACCTGATTTTTAAAATTTTTGTGGGTCTGGGAGTGGGTTTGCATTAACCAAGATGGGAAGTCAAGAAAACAAAATTTAACTGAAATATTTTAGTAGTAGGCTACTTCAAATGTAAATCACTTGCAGCTTCAAATAAGACTGTGTACACTTGTAGTTTAGGAGAGGTAAATGGAAAAGGTGATAAAGGTGATGTTTTTGCTTAGATAGAGGAAATGTGTGTGGCATTTCCAATTAAGATTCTCATCTTTAGATTTCTAGAGAATCTTGGGGTGCTCTTAGAAGACAAAGTAATGGCTGTATGTATGTATGATGGTTTAGTCTCATTTGAGCCATGGAAGTGTGTAATTTCTCCCATGAAATTTTAAATTAGGGATGCAGTAATATTTACATACAAGAATCATTATAATGTACCTCTGCAAACTTCTTTGTTTTGCCACTCACATAAACAGTATTAAGAAGCGATTCTTTCTTCTGCTTCAGATCTGAGAGAATATGTAGGATGGACAGACAGTCAAAGTAATGCTGTAATCTGTTGGAGAATGGCTTGCAGACAGCTTCAGGTGCATATGGAAGAACACAGAAGGCTGCACAAGTTGTATATGAGGTTTATGCACTACTGAAAAGAGTTCAAATTTAAACGTACAAGAGTTTGATAAAAATGTTTTTTTAAAAAAAATCCTAAATCCTCTAAATACAGACTTTCCTGTTGTGTACAATTTTAATTGCAGTCCACAGTACAAACTAATTAGTGCATACATTTCATGAATTAGCTAAATGTTAGGGACAAGGCTTTTCCCAGATAGAATAACTTGTCAGAAAAGCCATGTAAATGTAGTATTTACAGCAGTTACTATGCATTTAGTAGCCTCAGGTGTACTCAAAAGCAACTGCATCAAACCTTGGTTCCATTTTCCCTTGCTTGATTCCTCTGCAGGGACGGTGTGGGGATGATACACTGATGATCTCAATACAATTACCTGCTGTATGGATCTACTTACAGACAGTGTGACTTACCTGCACCCCAGCATGTGAAGAGGAAGAAGGCAGCCCTCTTGCATGGTTCCCCATGTCGTTTATATGTTTGTAGTAATAATTAGAAAAGCACAAGTAGCCAAAGTTGTACTTACAGTATTGATGGGTCATACAATCAAAAGGATTAAGTGTTTTCAATATGGAAATAAGTTTTTCTGAGTTACTGGGAAAAGAGGCTGTCAGCCAGACTAGGTGCTGGGGGAAGTGTGTCTGTATGTGATTTTGTGTGGGACTGTGCAAGACACTGGCTTTTGAATGCTGTAGCTGGACCTGTCTCATTCTAGAGGTCTGTTGCATCTGTGGAGGACATTTCATGAGAAGTACTGCCCATGTAGTCCTGCATCTTTGCTTTGTGTTTTTCACTGAGAAAAAGAAATATGTATGTGTTTAGGTGAACTGCACTTCGATGCAAAATCCTGTGGCGTGTTAAAGGAATCAAGGGTATACAGGGTTCTGACACAGTTGCATCGTAAATACCTTTTGTCTGTGAAATGTGCTATCAGTATGTCTGTTGGTCATACTAAGTCAAAGTGACTTTGATTTAAAGAGTAATTCCAGCTTGTCTCAAGGGATGGTGAGAATAACGGCACCTAGAATACCACATGCAAACCAAAAGATAGTTATTTCATTTACCACCCTATTCATCACAGCTACATTTTCTTCATAATTAAAATCTGATCTCTGCAGAGCAAGCAGGTTCTGAAGATCAGCAATACTGCACCTTGCTAGATTGTGTCATTCAGAAAAAGATGGTTTAAATACCTAGTGTGAATTACGATTTGCTTAAGAGACTGCTACTCCTGGCTTCTGTGATTTAATGTGGTTAGCCTTTCAGAAAATGAAAGCTATATTTTAATAGCTCAAAAACATGATATGTGGTGTGTGGGACATATACAGTGTAATTATGAAACTAATGAGGGGTGGCTTACCAATGTGATTGGTGAAGATCTGCTTCAGTAGCTCCTGTTAATGAACTGTCTGTCTATGCCAGAGCTAAGCTTGGAAGGATTTATATACTGGACGTTTAGTTAAATGGAATGAGCATCTCATGATCCTTTAAGTGACCCAGATTTTATGGCAGTTATACTTGCCTTCAAAACTAACTTGACTTAAAATGTATCTACTAATTCGTCTTTGAACATTAAAACACATCTAGCATTAACTTGTGGTGACTATCAGTATTAAAGCCAGTAAAGAAAGCCTCGACTGTGTCACAGCAACAAACAACATATTTCTGATCCAGCCTGTGATTGCAGCAAGACTGTACGTACTGACACAGTGGAACTACTGGTGTACTAACGGGTAAAAGGAACAGAAGTTGAGTATACCGGTGATCCAGCTCTGCCACATCAGAAAAAGAATAAGTATTTCAAGGGAACACATAACAAAGACTATAATGAACCATCATGAAATTACTACAGGGGAACTTGACTGCAGTTTCTTCCCAACTCCAGTAGTTCTGCTTTCTCCTCTCGCTTTCTCTGGTGCAACACTATTGATCTCACCGAGTCCAGGTGAGCTATTAGCAGCTGTTGGATATGCAGCTTAAGTGTTTAACACACTATGGTTATAAGCCACTGGTTATCATTTACAGCTTAAAATATCACTAATGATTATCAAGGTCCAGTGTATGCCACAGCAAGCTAAACCCAAATTTTACACTAAAAATAACATAGCAGGTTGCAAAATATATGGCAACTTTAGGAAAATAAAAATAAACAAACAGATTTTATATGGAAATGAATATGAAATAGACCTGTAATCTCTAAGTAGTCTTTAGGCCATTGTATTGGTCTTGTGTCCTAAAATTCTGAACCATGAAGGTGCTAGATATTTCTGTAGTGACGTAGCTGGATCTTTCCCCACATTGAATGATTGTCACGGAGGCACCCCAAAGTCAGTTTAGGCAGACAGCAAGGTCCAAAACAGACTTTATTCTGGCCGGAAAAGTGCAGCCAGTAAACTGATTAGAAACAGGGTTTATACAATTATTTAGCACTCTGATAACATAAAATGCAGGTTCGTATATCAGTTGACGAGATTACTGGGGTGCAGCAAGATAAGAATAATGAGGATCCACAGCATGCATGCCCACACTCACAAGAAACAAAACCAGAACCCTCTGCCCTGTTTTGCCCAGAAGAAACACTCACCTGAGCTAGGCAAGGACTTATTCAAGCACATATCCAGTAAATTATCACTCACCCAAACGAGGAGGTGAGGCGTTCCCAATCCCAGGAAGTTTCCTTAGGTGGTGTTCAGTCTAAGGGGAGGGCTCCAGCTCACAGACCTACTGCTCCGAGAAGACCACATGAAGGGGATTGTAGGCGGGAGCCCCGTTTATAGTCTGATCAGATCCAGCTGTGGGCATTCCAGAAGCTTCTCAGCTTCTCTGGGCCCCTCCTATGCTAACGACCCTGTCAACCGACTCTGGGTCCCCACGAAAAGAGCCATTAACTGCCCCATTGGAGGCCCCAGTTCTCAGAGGGGGATGTGCAGCTGCCACACCAGTTCTTAGGGGGAGGGAAGTGCAACTGCCACAATGATATAGCAAGTAACTTAAAGAGGTGTGATAAATCCATGTCTTGATAGTTTCATAAGTATCAGCAGTAAGTGACTGACAAAACTTAAATCCTCAACTTTAGGTTATGTACCTTTCTTAACAATGGCAAGTGTTTAAATGCAATTATTATTGTTTTGTTAAAGGAATGCCTAAATAACAGAAGTTATTTCTGTTGCGAAGTTTGAGTTTTGTGGGAAATACTTACACATTTGACCTAAATGCTAAATTAGTTACAGAATTTGGCATTCTCATCTAAGGATATGCTATTTGGAAGCAAAATTAAAAGGAGATTGGATGCATTTCAATTTCTGGCTAATACAACTGCATGGAATACTTGTCTTTCCCTGCTGAAAGAGATGTATGTTACACATTAGGTAATAAGCAGCAAGAACCTTCTTTATCACTGAGGAGAGTAGTGTCCACTAGAAGTTAAAGTCGAGTTAATTTGCTTACCTTAGTTGGATTTTAGCTGGGGTAATTTTTATTTCTGGATTAATTATCCATCAGAAATTACTGGTTTCTTTAGTTGTTCTGAGAACCAATCTAAAAAATGTGGCTGGAGTCAAGGCACTGAAGGTAATCAAATACTGACATAACAAAAAAGCACGATAACTGAAAATGAATGGATACCTTTTATTGGATTTTTCTATAGGGGAAAAAGGATGGGATAGCTGAGTGATTATCTCACATTATGGATGTTCCATTCCAAGCCAGAATTGAGAAGTGCTGGTAAGGAGAGCATGGACCCTTCCAGTGCCAGTAATGCTTTTGACATTGCACTGCGCTGCATCTCCCTCTTCCGCAACCCAGATTCTGTTATCTTACAAAGGCAAAGCTTCACCCACCATTGCTGTGTCCTGTTAGCGTGCGCAGGGATGTTAGGCATTTTCAGTGCTACTTAATTCCTGTGCAAACTGCCAGAACAAAGCCTGTGCATCACATTACAAGCAGGTAATCCTTTGAATTTCAGCGCGTGTGTGTGTTAGTAAGGAAGGCAGTTTATGGCTTTATTTTTAAAAAATGGCTTTGAAGTATATAGAAGTTTTTAAGAGGAAAAGATTATTGAAAAAGACTTTTTAATGCAGTTTTCTCATTTGGACTGACTTTACCCAAAAGTGAAAATCTTTGAGGAAATTTTCATCAGGAAAAATAATACAATTTCATAATAGGATATGCTCCTTCCCTATGCTGCTTTACCCCAGCCCTCTTCATAGGCTGGGTGTCCCGCATCTGAGTGTGTCCTTTCCTGAGCACTCCCCTCACACTTCCAACCCAGGGGCTGGGGTGCTCTGCAGCTTGGGTGCTCTGCGCTTGCTGCCATTAAGCAGCGCAAACCAGGCAGGTGTCCTTAAGGGGGCTTCTCTGCTGCATCTCTCATCCTCAGGTGTCCCTGCTCCCATTTGGCTTCCTCCCCCTTCCTTCTTTTCCAGCCAGATTTCCTCTCTTTTAGGCGGCCTGGCTTCCTGAGGCAGGCCAGGGACTCGGTCTGTTTTCAAAGGCCATGGTTCTTTCCCAAGAGAGGAGAAGCCAGCCAGCAGTTTTTTGCATACATTACATTCACTTTTATTAAAAAAACAAACCACAGAGCCATAGAGGAAGTTCAAAGCTTATTACATTTGTCCTCGCAGGCAGTGATTAACATTGGAATGAGGCGAATTACTTGCACCTTCAAATGTTATTCGAAGCCGTAGAGATTTTATTCGTAAACATCATTTACGCTCACTGTTGTTTATCTTGCTTGGGAGAAAAGGGAACCAGGCCTGTACAAAAAGAAAGTGGACTTTATGGGATGTACATATGTGTACAAATGTGCCATGTGCAGAATTAATACAGTGCAGTACAGGTAGGGGCAGTGACTATCCGTCAGAGCAGAATTAATTACTTGGCTTTAATTAGAGGTTTTCACATTTCAGATGCTGGTTTTTTTGGGGTGGGTTGGTTGATTTGTTTATAAGGCCTCAATATTTTTCCCTAGTAAACCTAATTTAACGAGATTTATTCCACGGCAAAGGGAAGCCACTCCAGGAGAGAGCAGGAGCAGGTCACCGGGAGGCTGTTCCCCAGAGGGCAGCTCGGGCAGAGGCCCCTGAGCCCACCAGCCTCGAGCAGGGCCCGGCTGGGCACGGGCGAGAGCGGCTGCTGTGCCGCAGGGGTGCGGGCCAGCAGCGCTGCTGGCCATGCCTCTGTGCGGGGAACGCCCCGCTCCGCCTGGTGCGCCAGGCTCGGCCAGCTCCTTCTTCGTTTGCGCTTTGTTTCACCAGCGGCATTTGCAGTGTAGCAAAAGCAGCATGTGAAACTGAGGTAGTTTACGCAGATATTAATCTGGAGGCTCTTTATTTAAATGGTATGTTGAGGAATTGTATCTGGGCAAATAAGATGTTCTGCCGCATTTAATAGAGAGAATGGTATAGTGGGTTTAATAACAGTTTTCCTTTACTTTCTGCTGCGGAAAATGAGGAAGCTGGAGAAGCCTGATTGCTCTATAGTAGAAAATATGCACATGTATGAATTGCCAGACACAGTTCACTGTAAGTCATTTGCTTACATAGCTTAACATTTAAATTTTTTTAAAAGATTTCCTTATCTTGTATCTTTGCTTCATCCTCTGGGTGAGATAATACTGTTCTGCTTCTGAGTACATGAGCTAAGCTCTTGTCTTTGCAAGAAAGGGATAAAAAGATTTATCATTTAAAAAATTGAGTATAAATGAATGTGGCTCATCATTTTAATCATAGGTCAGGTCATCAGTTCTGCTATATTTTGGCACAGCCATATTCCACTTAAACCTAAGTGCTTTCTCTATGAATTAGTAAGTATACTTGCTAATTTTGTTCTTACGTATGAAGGCAAAAGTCTATTAAATGTTTTAATCCAGTCACATGAATTTATGTCTTGCAATATTGCTAGACATTTAACAATGACTGATTTGATTACCCTGGTTTCATTAGTCTCAGGGAGAGTTAGACATTTTGGAGAGTTTACTTTCACAAATATGCATCTTTAGCTTTTAGTCTTTTGCATATAAATAATTTTTTCCCCTATTTCTTTTGCTGTAGTATCATAGAAACTGAAAGCAGTGATGTGACAGGGAAAACAGATGTAAAGGATAGAAAATATGATTTTCCCATAGAGATCACTTCCTGGCAGAAGTTAAAATGGAGTTGGTAACACAGCTGGTAGATGTCCTGGTCTTAGTTCTGGTCCTGACTGGATCTTCTTGAAGCTTAAGATACAATTAAAAAAAAATGCAGACAGTGTTTGGAATTAAGGTTAATTTACGTTGCTGGTCAGGCTGGGACAACCATCAAAACAACAGCCTTATGTGCTTCTGAGTTTTGCTGTGCTTGATGCAGAGGCCTTTAAGGGAGGCCTCCAGACACCAGTAATTTTCTACAAGATCTCATGGTATGCTTCCAAGAAAGTTATAAAGGATCTGCCAAACTCATAGGCAGGTGATTGGAAGGTACAATATAAACAAACATTTCAAATATTAATTCAAAAATTAACTTTGAAAGGTGACAGATCATTTCAGTGCAGGGCAACAGCTTTCAAAATAGTTGTTAGTCTCCAACTTAAACAGCTTCCTTTTGTCACCTGGAAAAATCTATTTGCAGTCTGCTCCATAATAGCCCTTTAATCCAACCAGTCTGTCTCAGAAGCCTGTGCACAACCAAAAAAATCTAGAATTAATCATCTCAAATGTTTGCAGACTTGGAGTTTAAATATTTTTTCTTCTGTCTGCGTGACTCCTGTATGCTGCTGCTATGCTTTTCTTTTCAAACAAATTGTTACTGGTTTGTTTTGTGTTTTGTTTTTGTTTAGATTTTTGTTGCTTTGCTTTCTTCTTGGGATTTTGTTTGTTTGTTTTCCCCTCATTGTGGAAGAGACGACTCCATGGAGACTTACATTAGCTATGCAAAATGTAAACCTCACTCAAAGATGACACCAGATCAAGAATTTTAGAATTTTGTCTGGTGTAATAAGTAAACATGTTACCACCTGCCATAAAGCTACACTGTTCAGAACAAGTATGGCAAGACATTGAACTCAGTTTTCAGAGACATAGGAGAAGTTTTCTGCTCTGTTATTACAGTTTCCCTAAAACTGGCTTAAATAACTACTGGAAAATTTCCCCAATGTGTGGGCTTCTCCCAGCAGCTGTAGCCTCCTCCTGCTTTTACAAGAGGTTTTGTCATGGCCTGGGTATCTATCTGGATTCACACAACTGGAGACTCCTTAGTTGACCAGTATAATTTCTTATATGATATATGTTAACGTAGTCTTTCCCTGTGAGCTGGACTGGCACAGATCTGGTTCTAGAATAAAAGATGAGCAAAAGGCTACTTAAAATCATCTTCTCTTTTTGCTTACTGTACTATTGAGGTAGCACCAAAAGCTTTTGAAACCCTATTTAGTGTTCCTGTGACCTTCAGGAATTCCCTGAGGAATTCTTACCCTAATGGCATTTTATGATGGCGAATAGTACAGCCTTTATCCCTTCAATGGGTACAAGCGTGGTTTTTATTATTGTGATCGTTTACCTTGACTGTTTAGTCTGCTTGTAGCTGCAGTGATGTCCCTGGCTTAGAAAATGATGACTTAGTGAAGGCAAAAGTTGGGTAACATAGATGACTATTTTGTTGCAATTCAATTCAAATTACTCAGAATCCAATTCAACATGATGTTTAAGACTAATTTCACATGTGCTTAAACCTTGGCATAAAATCAGGCACATGCTTAAATCCTTTCCTTAATTAAAGCTTTATGTTAGGACGTAGAAAATACTTCTACTACTTTGCCTTTTTTTTTTTTTTTTTCCCAATTTGGCACAGTAAAGTTTCAATATTGCAAATGAAGTAAAATTGATGGGAGACGGGGACACCAGACTGGCAAGCACGCGCTCATTAAAAGCAGATTAGCTAAAAACAGGCTCTGATAATCCCATAATCAATACTTGATACACGAACCCATGGAAATGCTAAACATGTGCTGTAAATAAATAAATGATTAATTTCCTTTATTCCAATACGTGTGTCTTCGTGAGAAATTATATTTCTCCTGAAAGGTCATTTTCTTATTATCTTAAGATTGTGCCTCCTTTGCAGCTGCATGATGTGTAGGAAGTAAAGAGATAATTAATAGTATGAAGGTAGAGTTGGTTCCCCGAGAGAGAGAATTTCACACCACGATCTCAGGTCTGTCAGTAAATAGTGCAGCAATTGGCAGATATTGAAGCCGAGGGCTGGAGCATTCCTTTAGCCCACTTGATTCCTAAAGTCTTGCTGGAGAAATAATGGTGACACGCTGGATGAGTGGAAATCTATATACAGCAAAGATTGATACCTCAGACCACAGTGGGAATTTTTAGCTTCCTTCCTAACAAATTTGATTAAGTTTCTTGAGAAGCATCTGAGGTGAAATGAAAAAGGGGAGTCTTTTCTAAGAGACATTTGAAAAGATTCATTACTAGGGATTACGCTTAATGAAACGCATCCTGACTGTAAGGATGTGTGGTTGGTGTGCTTAATACATACAAATTAAATCTTTTCCTGGAAATATACTAAAAAACCCAACTAATTAAACATCAGGACTGCTGGCTTATTAATACAATGTAACCCTATTTAGAGAATTCCAATTTACTGAACACAGACGTTGCCAGTAAAATAATTAGAGGAAAAAAATTATTATCCAGAAGAATAGAAAATGTATTAAATATCGAAGTCTAATAAAGATTTAAAACACTATTCAAAGTTAGGTAAAAGGATTAGTGGAGGGAAGTGTTACAGTTTTCTGGTGTTTCATAGAGCTAAAATCTGGAAAATGAAACTTACTGTTCAAAACCAGCGTTCCGAAAATACATATCAAGGAACACAAAGCATTGCTCTTTAGGTGTAATATATTTATGTTTGATTTGTATTTTTTTTTTTTTAAATAAGGTCTCACGAATAAAATTCTCCCTGGGAACTCTGGAAAGTCCTATTGGCACAGGGAAAACTGCTGGGGACCAGCAGCAAATTTGAGCATTTGAATGCATCATATGAGGGAGATTGCCGGGTAAAGCCCAGGGAGCTCATGCTTGCTGCCTGCCAGCACATTCACAGTTACACAGACCATGCCCTTTAGCAGGCCTTCTCAGGAGAAATTTAAAAGGCACTGATACTGAAGAATGTTTTGATAAAATAGTACGTCCAGAAATATTTTATATATATATATTTGGGAGATAAACCTAGTGCCCTGACTCTTATCTGAATTTCTTGTTTACTGTAGTTCATAGGAAAGAATGAGTTGGATGCTGATGCAAATGTCTAATGAGTTTCTTTTAATGTCTTGGATGTTAGTTGTTTAACCCTGGGGTTTTCTACAAAGTCACTGTCCTGGAGGAGCTCCTAGGTAGGGATAGCTGGTATTATGTCAAATCTTAGAAAGGATGAGAATACATCACATCTCAGTTTACTCCTGCTTCTGTTTACAGGGTCTGCGGTTGCTTCTTCATCATTCTCTCTGCTTAATCTTTGATCTGTGACTGTGTTCCCTGCTATACTATGGCTAGTACAGGTTGTTGCTCGCATAGAAGACACAAGTGGTATTGAACTGGCTCTTGGGCTCTGTTAGTGGGTCCTTTCCAACTCAGGACATGCTATGATTCTGTACATGCTAGTGGCTAGATCATTCTGAAGTTCTTACAGCACATTTTTATTGCTCTAAATACAGTCACTAACTGGATTACAACTCCTGGCAGTTACTCCTGCACATGCTGTCATTGCAGCTTCTGTTTGCCACACAGACACTGACCTTAAGAGTTTAAATACTGATTGACTTATGGCTTTTGGCCACTCAGCAAAGTGATGCTAATCTTTTCAGCTGACACGTCTCACTGATCAGACATCCTGTCTCATGGATCAGACTCTTTTAATCAGACTGTCTTTGCCTGTATTTAGGGTGATTCTAAATAGCAATATCTATATGTTCTTTAAAACGTGGGCACTTGGAGGATGGACCTTTTATTATAATTCTTTTTTGAATGATATATTGTGTTACTTTTTCTCTTCAATCTTTGACAGAAGCCAAAGTTGTGGATTTGACCAAGCCTTGTTTGTCCCTGAAGGCAGAAACCAGGGAAATGTAATAATAGTCACTGGAGAATGTAGTCACTGTCTCTGGATGTAAGGTTGCTGCGATAGTGATGTTACAGAAATTAAAATTAGTACAATAAAAACATGCAGGAGGCATTGCAAGGAAGAACAGAAATGCAATTCCTGACAGAAAGGCTTGGAAATAAAACCAGAAATTAAACAGGGGTTAGGAAGAGGACTCTGAGGACAAAGAAGTATAAGAATTCTACACCTAGCAAGAGAAGAGTAGCAGGAAGTTAAAATGTGGAGAAGAGAGGTCTGAAGAATAGAATTATGTGCTACAGAAGGAGAAAGAACTCAGCATGTCTTAAAAAGTACTGCTACAAAGCATCTTCTGAGCAGTGTTCCATCTACTTTTATAAAATTTTAAATTTTTTTTTTTTGGTCCTAAAGAGCAGTGTAACTTTTGGAATTAATCTAGCACATAAGTATGGAAGGTCATGATTTAAAATCCATAAGCTTTCTAACTTTTCAGCCCTCAGAAGCTTTAATCAGCATTTACCAGTAAATAAAGCTAATTTTTTCCCCTTAATAAAATGGACGACATAATAAAGTTCCTTGGGGAGGTAGTTACTAAAATTTCAAGCTGTAGCAGCAAAAGACAAATAGAAAGTATTAATTTAGACTCAGTCAGGACAGAGCCATAGTATGAACTATGCATCTTGGCAAGGCTGTGTGGATGGGAATAGGTAGCAATGACTGCAAGAAATTGGCCCTAAAACAGCACTGTCAGCTCCGAGAAGTCCCCAGACAGAGGTTTAGGAAAATGAAAATGTGTTGCTGGCAGGAATACTCATCAAATTGGAATTAAGGTGCATTGTTATAAGAACAGAAAATGAGCTCGTGGAAGAAGCACTGCTGGAGTTTCAACCCAGTGCTGTGTTGTTTACAGAAACAGGAAAGCCTCAAATGAAGTTCCAGAAGCTGTCCAGGTGCCAAGTCTATTATTCTCTAACTATGTTTGACATACCAGTATTTTGATTAAACCTCCCATATCAATTTCCAAATACTTGCCTTTAAACCTTGCTTTCCATTCCTATTTCCCAGATCCATCTCCTCATTTTTTGCTTTAGAAACATCATTGTTTTCATCAGATAATGATGAAGTCAGGAAAAGTATGTAGAGCCCTCTTTTAAAGGACTCAAAACACTAGAGAGCAAGGGTTTATATTTCAAATTTCTGTTAATGTAATTTTCTTGTGCATGGCATTAGCGAATCTGTACCAGAAGATAAACATCACCACTTGGTATGTTATTAAGATTGTTTGTGTATTTAAAGGTGGAAAAATGTATTTGTTTCCTCATTATTGTCATAATTAATAACATTTACACTATAAACGGTTAAACTGTGGAAGAAAATGGAACTCTGAAAATATATTAAGAAGATTGACTGACTCGGGAGATTCCCTGCATTCATTAACATTCGTGATTTAACTGTGTTAAGAGAGCATAAGTAGGTAAATGCAGAAGTTATAGAGATGATACATTGTCACTTAGTACTTCTATCTCCAGCTAGGTTTAAATTAGCACCCTGTAGTTGTCAGAAGGACTTTATAATTTGCATACCCCAGCTAGGTAGCCCTATTTTCTTGAAGCATTCCTGAAAGGATTCCATTCCTTCTCCCCGTTCTGACCTGGATTCTTTGTATTGCAATGGAAGGAAATGAGTGGTCTGAAAAATGGGCTTTTGATCTGCAGTTAGTACATTGACTACAACAAGCTTAATACTCTACATGCCCACTAGCTTCTTCACTGATGAAATTACTATGAGATTTAGCGACAAACATTTCGAGTTTTCTTTGGTGTAGAGGAGGATGGCAGCGCAAAATAGAAAGATTAATCTTTTAATTTGGTTTGTTCCAAGTATGACCCCATTGCAGAAGGTGAAGCAGCTGTAACTATTTTACTCTCCTCCTATCTCTAGGCATCTGAGAATGCTGACAGGAGACAAAGCTAATTTCATCACCGTTGTAATGCAGTTATTTTAGTACATTCACTTTCCCAAAATGTGTAAGGAATTTGCACATGTCAGCCTGAAGTTGTCCTGTGTCTGCCAGGGACAACGACTTCTGTGTATTTGTGTGTGTGCACATGTATATATACATACTCTTTATTTCTTCTCTCTCATATATAAGACCTGTAGCAAAAAGGAAGAAACCTGCCTCTTTTTAAAGCGTGACAGAGGTTGTTCAGGGTCATATTTCAAGCTAGCAAAATTAAGATTTCTCTTGCTCTGATTCCAAGTTATAATTATTGAGTTTCCTACGTGGTGGTTGTACTTTCATTTCGCAGCGTGCCTGTTCAGAGGTTGGCCCTGTAACTTTGGCTGAAATAGATGAGATAAATGCAGTCCAATGATGTGAGTGGTTTTTTTTTTCCCCCATGTGTTCCAGCTGATGAACACACTTAATTTCTATTGCGATTTTCCCTTTTCAAGTCTTCCAGAAATGGTAATTTTTGCAACATTCACCTCTACTTTGAACTCCTCTGTGAGAGATATTTTGTCAGTCCTAATAATATCAGAAAGACTAATAAGCTGTGTTTTCTAGGTGTTTGTGCAAAATAAATGAGAGATCTGAGTATCAAGCAAGAGCAGGTGAAGAAACTTCAAAGGACAGAAGTGAAGTGATTATTATCACACTTCCTTTGAAACTCTGGAGTTTAAAGCTGAAGCGAGATTAAAACAATTTAAAATTCTCCCAGGTCAATAGGAGGTATTGTAGTTCATAAAATTATTGTACTTTATGACATATCTTCTTTGAATTACCTTAAAGGTTAGCAGAGGCTTGTTGTAACCACCCTTTTATTTCAAAGGAAAATGCAGATATACTGAAAATATGAATTGCCCTTTGTGGAAGATGCAGATCCAGTGAAAATATTAATTAACCTTTGGAAAAATATTTCATGCCATCTTACTAGTCCCTTTTCTAGTGTACTCTCTCTCTGTTCTAGGTTTATTATGATGTTTGACCAGATGCTTGCCACGACTTTTATATAAAGTGAATGACAGTCAGTAGCCCATGTAGTATTCGTCAGCTATGAATTTCTATGGAAAAAAACTAGGCTGCGTGATGGCTGGTGACTGTGAAGTTTACTGTTTTTTTCCTTTCCAACAATACATTGTCATAGTCCTCCTTGAAAACAAATAAATAAAAGAAATGAAAGAGCTACAGTAACCTGCAGAGCTCATTAAGTAGGTCCACTGACATATAGGAGTCTATTTCAAATTTCTCTTTTATTTTCAAGTGATAGACAAAATAAGTCCAAAAGGTACACACTTTAGAGAGTCAGTCTAATTCTACCAGAATGTGTCTGTTATTTATCATGCAGAGAACCACTGAGTCATCACACGAAAGCTTTTAAAATGAATGGCACCACTGTCATACGACAATTATATTGTTTTACCTTTTATTGACATTAAGGTGTGATTGTTCTTTGGTGTGACAGAATCACTTAATGCTCTCTGAATAATGGCAGTGCATTCCAGAGTGAGAGTCTGTACCCCAAACCCGTTCTTCTTTACCATCTCTAGAGATATAATTGGTGAGCAAGTCGTCTTTCTTTGTGAAAAAAGCCAGGTCACTTCAGCTAAGTTGAGCGGGGTAGATTCAAGTCTTTTTAGTTAGAGAAACTTTCAGGATTAGGGCTTGGAGAGAGATGTTATTTAATGATGTAATGGAAATATGAATGACAGGTTACACTGTGCTAGTGCGTGGTGTACAGCACAGGGAGAAGAAGGTCAAATATAATTTTTTTCAAAGCGTCTTGACAGATGTGGAGCTGAAGAACATCGTTTCATAATAGTAAGAGAAATGCCATTTAGGGATTTTTGGAGGTTGGTTTTTTTTTTTTAAATGAAGACGTATGTTTCCTAAAGGAAGAACCAGTTCTCAGTGAGGATTTACAAAGTACTTAAAAACAATTAAATTTGACTCTCATCAGGCACTCTCCATGTACTGAACTATAAAGAAGTGGCAAAAAAAAAGATGACATTATTTTTAAAACTGCTGCTTCAGCTCTAGTGAGACATTATATTTCAGCTGATAAGTGCTAGAAAGAATGTTTTGCATAAATATTCGACAATATTGAGCAGATTTTGTGTCTATAATTAGAGCTTTGATTTACTCACAGACAGAATTAATTAGGGAGTAATAGTTGTACTGTAATTCTTCTGTTATAACCCTAGCTCTTATCTTCTTCCTCTTGTTAAAATCAAAGGTATACAAATATTTCTTTGACCTTCCTTAAAACACTGTAAAAATAATCTGTTTATATCTGATATATATACTCGTACTAAATACAAAAACATGTGTTCTGCTGTCCAAACTTAATTTTAGACTTAATTTATACTTGATAGGGTCTATTCCTAGACTGCTAAAACTCTTGAATGAGGAAAGATAAGGAAAGAAAGTGCCTGACCAGACTGAAGCATATTTGAATGAAACACAGTAAATCTTATAGTTCTGCTCTGCCACTTTCCTGCGTCATGGTACTGGAATAAGGAGAGAGGAAACGGGCTCCCTGTAACATCTTTTTCCAAGTGTGTTCATGCAATGTGCACTAAATTTCATGTATTCTTCACAAACAAATGGTCAGTTTAAAAATGAGAGTTGATCAGTATAAAGGCTAAGGCAAACAAACTAAGTATGGGAATGAGAGCTACCAAAAGTCATGCAGTCTGTTCCTTAGAGCTTATTCTTGTGCCAACCAGCTATCTGTGTGCTCAAGAGCAGCATGAGAGCTTGGCTGCTGGAATTCCTCAGCGCATCGTGTCCCCTGTACAGCAGCAGGGCAGGGGTGGGACTTCTGCAGAAAACCAGAAGTTTGTGACCTGCCCTGAAATGGCAGTAATCAAATCCAGATTGCAGAAGCAGTTCCCAGGGACTTTGGAGGATCTTCTCAAGGTCTTTTCTTTAGATGACAGATCCAAACACAGTTAGGGAGACAGAAGTGGTGGCTGGCCTGGGAGCAAGGTCAGAGAGAAAAAAGCTCATTTGCAGAAGAGGGAGAGAACTGAGGTGAACTACTGCAGCAAAAAATGGGATGTGGATTTGAACCATCTGTTAGCTCCCAAGATTCATTTTGTCAAGCTATTATATGCTTTGATAAAACTGAGCAGCTGGAGCAATGAAGGCTGGAGAGCAGCTTGTCTGAGAGCCTGTCCAATATATTACCACCATCTAACGGCAGCCTGACAAGAGATGTGAGTGGGCCATTCCCTGTTCATTTGTGTGAAGAGCCAAGAACTACTTTTTTTTTTTTTTGCCTTGACACCAGCTGTAATAATCATGGTGATGCTCAAAGCAGCAGTTACCCCCACTGTTGGGTCATTTTCTCCCTGAGAAACTCTTTCTATGTCATGACCTGGGCAGGTCAGGGAGCAACCCAGGTGTTAACAATTCACCTGGAGAAATGCACATTTAAATTTTACAAGCAATTGATGTTGAATTAATATAGAGTTACTGCCTCTCATTTAATCCCAATTCAGTTAACTTAGACACATAAGCAGAAGCATTGATTGTCATTTCAATAACTTTCAGGGACTTTCCCCTCCCTTTTTCTGAACCTATTTAACTTCTTTGTACTTGGAAGTAAGTGTTTTCAACTGTCCTTGTTAGATTCTTCTCTAACAGAAAAACAAAAACAAGACAAAAATGCTTCGCAGTTCAACTCTTTGCTCTGAACACCAATAATATTAGCCTGGACATATAAGCCCCAGAAAATAAGACTATAATTGTATTTAGGAAGTCAGATGCCTATTCGTCTGACCATCAAGTCATCTTCAGAGATGAACAATGTGATGCATTTTAGTGGGGTGATAAATTGGTAAATTAGTAGATTCGTGATCCTCATTCACGTCAAGGGCAGCTTGCTCAGCAGATGTCATGTTTTCAAAAGTGACGCCTCATGAAAATACACACCAAATGTGCACATACGTCTCATCTGACATAATGAATTAGCTTGTGAGCAATTTTTTTTGTATGCAATCTTTGCAAATGTAACGTGTACGCACTTTTTGCAAGACCTGTGTTCTTACAAACTTCTGAAAATCTACCCTGAACGTCCAGCCTATTCTCGAGTTTCTTTTCATGTATTCTTAATGTTGTTTCTTAAGCTATAGACCCAGGAATACTAGGTCCACTGTTACATGAAAGTGTAAGAACCCTTCTAATACTTAACTCTGCGAGTTTCCTTGGATCAGCAATGCTCAGTGCTGAAAAGCTAGAGGCAAATGACCATTGACCATTTAGTTTCTTTCCCTTCCTGTGTCTGTTTAGCTGGAGAAATGCATGAGCCAGCCTGGCCAAGTTGTGCTGGGTTGTGACTGTTGCTGAGAAGCGGGCCCCACGTGGCGGTGAGCAGCACAAGGCATGCATCTGCCTGATCGGCTTCTCCACAGTATGCCCTTTTCAAGGTGCTGCAGCAGCCATACAGTTTCTCTGCTCCACAAAGTCCCACCAAGGAAAGCCACGCTAGCAGAGGGCTGAAGAGGATGCAAATCCACCTTTTAGATTTAAAAAGAAAACCATACGTGCCAATGAGAAGTGCTTCCATTTGATTAAATATCTATTAATTGATAGGTTTTTGGGCTGCATCTTCATTTGCTGGTGATGGATCCCGTGGCCCAGTCCCCCAATGGAAATGATTCAGAGTACTGTATCAGAAAATTGCTTTGATGAGCTGCAAGTTTGCCAGTTTGCCTTTAATAGAAAAATTGAGAGAAAGCATTTGAGTGATGATTGTGCTGGGCTTTTAAGAATGCACGAGTGCAGTTCCTATTCTTCACATTTAATTCAGGTTTTGAGAACAGAGAATAGTATGAGAAATATGGGCATGATTTACTAGTTGCTTCAGAACAGTGATGAAAATGCAAGCAGTATACTGGTGATGTATTAGCAGAAGAGATTTAGTCATAAATAATAAAGAATAGCTCTGAAGGTGACACAGATTCCAGTTGTAGCTCAAATATTTGATGATCTTATGAAAACTGTTTATGTTTGGATTTAAGAATGGAAACAAAATTATACTCCTAGACTGTAATTAGCAATATCTCCTTATGAGATTACAATTTATCTCTTAAATGTGAATGTATTCCTGAAGGAACACATCGTATTGACAGCAGAGTTATCACTGCACCTTCCTGGCACTGTCCTAACAGTTTATCTTGGGATTAGTGGAGAGTCTATAAGTCAGTCATTGGACACTCTAGTTATTGCTGTTCTGGAAACAGGGAGGAACCAAAAATACAGAGCTAAACTTACTAGTTCATTTGACAGTCTTGGTGCCAAGGTCAACTTTTGTGACAGTCTCTGAAGGGCCTTCTGACACATTTATTTTTGTAGACGTTTGCATCCACACAGAAATGTAGTTGAGTGGAGTTTGTGGACTGTATTTGTCAATCCTGAATTTCATATCTGAAAGTTGAAGACATGTCTGCTAAGTGTGATCATCTCAACTCTACCATGCTTGCCCTTGGTTGTGACACTTGGGAGGTTCTGTGGAGGTGTGCCGCTAGGTCCAGCGCCCCCTCGAGGGGTTAGATTTTCTGTGCAGGCTTCCTGGGAAGGCTACACTTGTGCTTGCACAGTGAAATCTTACTCAGATAAATCAGAATCAGATAAACTCTTTCAATTGAATAGTAAATTTTTCTTAACCTAGGGACAGGCACTTGTTTTATTATGTGACTGGCAGTTGAGAACTTTGATTCCCCCCCCTCCCCCCACCCCCCCACCCCGGCCCAGTAGTAAATCTACGACAACTGAGCATGAGCCAGCAGGGTGCCCAGGTGGCCCAAAAGGTCAACAGCATCCTGGCTTGTATCAGCAATAGTGTGGCCAGCACGACTAGAGAAGTGATTGTCCTCCCCTACTCAGCACTGGTGAGGCTGCACCTTGAATCCTGTGTTCAGTTTTGGGCTCCTCACTACAGGAAAGAGCTTGAGGTGCTGGAGAGAATTCAGAGAAGGATGACGAAGCTGGTGAGGGGTCTGGAGCACAAGTGTGATGAGGAGCAGCTGAGGGAACTGGGGATGTTCAGTCTGGAGAAAAGGAGACTGAGAGGAGACCTTATAGTTCTCTGCAACTACCTGAAAGGAGGTTGTAGCGAGGTGGGACTTGGTCTCTTCTCCCAAGTAACAAGAAATTGGACGAGAGGAAATGGCCTCAAGTTGCTCCAGGGAAGGTTCAGATTGGATATTGGGAAAAATCTCTTCACAAAGAGGGTTGAGAAGCAGTGGAACAGGCTGTCTGGGGCTGTGGTTAAGTCCCCATCCCTGGAGGGGTTTAAAAAATGTATAGAGGACATTCTTAGGGACATGGGTTAGTGTTAGTGTTAGGTTATTGGTTGGACTCAATGATCCTATTGGTTGGACTCAATGATCTTTCAACCAAAATGATTGTCTGATTCTATTATACAGTATAATCCTTGCTTGTAAGGAAGATTTGGTAGAATAATAGTTTTTCAGGTATCAAACCATTAACATGGCTGCTAGAATGGACCAGAAAATTAAGCCTGTTTGTGTGGTTTATCAAAAACCTGTGCTTCAGCACCTGGAAAACATTTCACTAAGCTAGTAAACCAAGTCTCTGAGTTTAAAAGCTGTCCATCATCATGATGTAAAAGGAGAGAACAGTTTCTTATAAATTTACTATAAAAATAGTATACTTTGTTCATAGTTACTCAGGGATGTGTGTGTGCAATTATAAAGCATATTCTGCAGTTTCCTTACTCTTAAAACAACCAGATGAGAGATATTGTTGTTGAGAATTGTGGACTTTTCAGTGCTAATCAATGAAACTACAGCAAGACTAGTACCAAAAGAGTGATGTGGAAAGGAAGAGGCTCCTACACCTAATTCTTAGGCCTACACTCACGTTTTCATTCTCTGCAGCTTCATGAAGTCTTTAGTTATTCAGGCAAAATTCATACATGAATATTAAAGAGAACATGATATTCTCACTGTTACAAACATTCAGACCACAAAGCTATTTTATACTGAATATTTAATGGCTATTCATTTATCATCACTTTGTGATGATTCAGAATGTGACTATATGACAAATGGATTCTGCAGTGGTTGGTGTGGTGTCAAATAAGCCACATTCTTTACATCCTGTAGGCCAAAATTTCTGCTGTAGTGTATATTTACAGTTGGTAGAGCTGCTCAGTTATTGTGATCTGTAATTCTTGAACAAGTCAGAATTATCTATAAGCTCACCAAACAAAGATAAATAATCAAAGTGCAGCTAGCAGAAATCTGATAGTGTACAAGGTTCCTATGATGAAGCTTGAGCGGGAGTAAAATTGCCTGAACCTTCTTTTGACATGTGCAAGCTTCTTAGAAGAAAACAACCCAAACTACTAATGCTCAGAAAACCAAAAGCTTTTTTCGGCTTAATTCCTAGTGAGCTAGTTGGCACAAACCCAACTTTTCATGACTTACTGTAATAATGAACACACTCACTGCATACGTTTATTCTTATCACAATTCTCTGCAGGATTCAATAGAACTTGATACGTTTGCGAGTGTTCCTGGAGCAGAGCTTGCATACCTTCAGACTGAAGTACTGCAGGAAGGACAATTTGGATTATAATATTGTAAAGAGGGCTATTTGGCATCTGTTTTTTGATGAAGTTTGGTAATTATGTTTTTGCAGTATGAAATTCATACACGTTTTGCTGATGGATTTGAGGCCACAATTGTATATTACAGTTATGTAATTAGTGATATGTAATTTTGCCTCCAGACCTGAAGTGAGTTCTTTTGGGAGAATGAATTCTAAGGCTTTGGTATATGCCATTACAATTGCCAGGATTTTCAAAAACAACTTCTCTTAGACCTTTTAAGGCTTTGAACCTGGGGTTTAGGGTATTCAGTTTCAAAGATGAATGCCCCTTGTATATTTAGTTGCACAGTATGTTTGGAGCACCTGCGACAACATTTGTACTGGAAAGATCCAAATAGATCTGCTGAAAATGCCGAGATGAACAACTTAGGGAGGAGTGAGACCTGTGCTGTGCCTGAAATATGTTCCGTTTCTCAAGTTTGTGAACTTCAGTGGTAAACTGCACATTTATGAAAGTATCACCATAAATATATCGCATAAATTCGTGCTGTAAATCTTATCCTCGTGGGGTGGGGGGGGAAGTTTCTTCAGATCTGTTTGTTCCAGCCAGACGTTTATGTTGCTGCTATGGTTATGAGATCAGCAGCCTCTACTTTTCCTCAGATTAATCACCTTTCAGTTAAAATCCTTCATCAAGATTGCATGCCAAAAACGGCCATAAAAATAATAATAAAAAACTCCAGCAACAAACAAACAAATCTGAAGAGACTACAGCAGATCATTAAAACTGAGACGATTCAAAATAAATCTTTACGTTTTCCTGGTACCCAGTCAGAATGAAGAAGCTCTGTTTTCTTGCCAGCTATTTCTGTGCTTTATTCACTGTCGTATCCAACTGCCTTACTGATGTCAGTTATTTGCCTTCCCGGTTTGCCAGTCTACTTCATTGCAAGGTGTACAGCAACTTGCCAGAGGAGTCTCTAGCAGTATAGTGCACTGAATCTGTGTGTTAGCCACTGGTTCACCTTACCGTATTGACATCTGCAGAATAAACAAGGTACTAGCTATTTGCATGTATTTTGGGAATATGATCTTCAAACTGGATTTTGGCAATACAAGTTGCATTTATTTAATGGTCCCAACTCTTGTTAGTCTGATCTGAACTGACATGACATTGTTATATTTCTGAAGAAGTGATCTAGGTCCTGAAACACAGTTGTGGTGCCGTATTGGACACCGGATCCATGGAGATATCGCTGCCGGGCCAGCAGATCCGGCCCAGGGCTGGCAATAGACTCATGCCTTCAGGAGTGGTAGCAGGGATCTGTAAGGTATCTAAAGTGGCAGTGACTGTGTGTATTCAGACAAGGGAATTCCACCTTACTTGTCACTAAATTAGGAGTCTTGATGAAATCAGAGTCCAGTTAGGTACCAGAAGTGCTTGTGCCCAGGCAGGCGGCAGCTGTGTTGCCCCAGGAGAGCCCACAGGGTCTCCCCACCCTGCTCCGCGCTGGGGAACCCCATTGTGAGGTCAGAGTTGGCCACCACGGCCCTCCCGCCTGGGGAAGGAGCCCACAGCTGCCGTGTGGTGGTTGCCGGGGCAGGCAGCTCCTGCCACGGGTACCGTGGGGCTGCTGGGGCTGGTTGTGCCCGGACGGGCCAAGGGCCGGGGCCGAGCGGGGAGCCCGCCTTTGCCCAGGGATGGCGAGGTGAGAGGCACCCCGGAGAAGACGCCGAGGGGCCTCCAAAGGCCGCTTGGAGATCAAGGCCAACCAAGAGCCAGCAGGGGAGTCAGCCGAGCTGCTGCCAGGCGAGTTGGTAAGAAGTTGGCTGCTCCTGCCCGGGGCGTCGGGTTGGGGTGGGCCTGACACGGCCTGTGCTGCGTGGAGCAGTGTGGGGAAGATGATAGAGGCTTCTGAAGAAGCTGTTTGTTAAAAGCTTTGTTTTTCTGTGAGTTGGAGTGAAGGGACTGACTAGAAAAGTTCTCATTTTTTGAATACGAAGTTTCTCTTTTACAGTTACAATGCTGTTTGGATCCACCCGCATGGTGAAAGGTCCGGAGCACAAGTGTGGTGGGGAGTGACTGAGAGACACTGGCGGGGTTCAGCCTGGAGAACAGGAGGCTGAGGGGAGACCTTGTCATTCTCTGCAACTGCCTGAGACGAGGTTTTAGTGAGGGAGGGTCAGTCTGTTCTCCCAAGGAACAAGGGATAGGATGAGAGAAATTGTCTCAAGTTGTGCCAGGGGAGGTTTAGATTGGATATTGGGAACAATTTCTTCCTCAAAATGGTTGTCGGGCATTGGAACAGGCTGCCCAGGGCAGTGGTGGAGTCACCATCCCTGGAGGAGTTGAACAGATGCAGAGATGAGGTTCTCAGGGACATGGTTTAGTGACAGTGTTGGGTTAATGGTCGGACTTGGTGATCTTGAGGGTCTCTTCCAACCAAAAGAATTTTGTGATTTTGTGAAAAAAACCTTCTAGTCTGAGCTTAGTATAGTTGCTCCTGGGCAGTTGTTATTTTGCTAAAAATTCTTCAGCAAGGTGTGTGTGTGTGCAGGGTAAGGCCTCTGCTGGGATGTGCATGCATGCTGCCTAAGGCTTCAGTTCGCAAATGAATTCACAACGCTAGGATTTTAATTTGACACATAGTCACAGACTTGAGATACTGCCTCTAAAAAGGGGTCTCTGTGGAGGAACTTGTTTTCATTTCCATTTACAGAATCAGAATTAATGAACTGAAAGTGGTGGTAGGCATTAATGAAAGGTGCTTCTGTTAGAGCGAAATAGAAAAAAGGCATAACTCCCATGCAGAAGGATCCTGCTTCAATTTTAACTTTCTAGTGGAATTTACAAAGCTGTTATTAGTACTATATGGAATGCCTTCCTCTGGATGCTCTACACACAAGTAAGAAAATGAGGTCCCTGCTTCCATTAAAAGAAAGCAACATTTAAATAAAAACTGGGGGAAAGATGAAGCAATAAGCAAACTGGAATTTAATAGGCACCTTGCAAGTCACGCTTCTTTCCCTCTTAGTCTGTTGAACACTTCTATGGGAAGGGGTTTATTGACTTTCTTGAGGAAAGATATTCTATGAAACAGCTTAAAGGATGCTGAGAGGTGTTTCACACAGATTAGGATGGGAATTTTTGGCCCAGGTGACTCAGCAGGAGAAAATTTAGCAGCCTAGAATTTCAATTAGATAACTGACTTCCACGAAGTTTCTTTGAAATATAAGTATTCAGCTCCTCAAGGTTTATAGAGACAACAGATGGAAAAAGAAGAAAAATCTAAGTTAGTTACTGTGCATTATATGGAAAGAACGAGCTGGCCCAAAAGCATATGAAAATCTTAGGAAAGAAAGGGGGCTTTAGGAGCAGGAATAGCTGACTTGAGAAATACAGAGGTTACGGTGATCTTGGAAATGCTCTCTGTAAAGTGTAAGTTGAGGTTTTCAAGCTGAAAAATGATTTTCCATAGTAAATATGATACAAATCTTCAGAATTCTTAGAAAATTGTATCTTAAATTAAAAACACAGCACATCTATATTTTTTTGTAAGTGATCACTTGCTAGTAGCCAGGTAGAATGCTGCATGCTGTAGTCAAACACACAGACCTTTTTTTTCCAATATATTAGCTTTTCTAGAAGTGGAGTTCCTAGTTAACTGAACACATAAAAATTACTCTGTGAACCCTGAACAATCTCCAGAGCAAACATTTTTGTTTGGTTCAGCAAAGAAGAGTAGTTACATTATATAACAATGAATGAAACTCTATATGTTGTGATATAGCTTCTTTAGGCTTGCATGTACCTTTTCTTTATTTTGCTCTAAAATGAACATGGCAGGACACGGCCTTGAGATTGCTGAAATGACAAAACAGGGCAATCTGTTTTAAAAGAATTGACATTACTGTGGGAGTCAAATCCAATAAAGGATTGATCATTTATTTTCTCCGTTGGCTAAAGCAGCAAGGCATTGTGGTTTGTACTAGTGGTCTCTCTCTGCAAGTAATTGTGGGTATTTGTAATTGAAGACTGAACATCAGTGTTTCACAGACACAGCAGATTAACAGCCCCCAAAATTATTTGTATGCCAAATTTAGGTGGGTTAGTGCTGGATTTGTCTTATTCTTTGGCACAGAACAATCATGAGGGTGTCACTGGACTTGATATTCGCTTCTTGTATGAAAGCTGTGCACTTCCTTCCTGTTCCAGCATCTGTTGTAAATGGTATTGATATTAAAGATATTGTTGTGCAATGGTACAATAATGTAATGTAATGGCACAATAATACCGTTCTTCTGTAATGCTATTAATACTTCACCAACGTTAAAGAATGGCATTTGAGACATTCATTTGGCCCCACAATTATAATTCTGTAGGTGACTTATACATTGAAATCTGAAAGCAAATTTGTTTGTTTGTTTGTTTCCCAAAGCTGGAAATACTTTCCCTAGATGCATTTACCTTGTCTAGCTTACTACAGCGTTTCTGTCCAGAATTAACTGACAGCAAGGGCCAGCATTAGTTTGTTGACAGGTGTGGGGGTGTGAGCTTATTATAAAATGCCTACTATCCAACATTGATCAAAAGATTACAGCTTTCATCTGTAAATACAAAGGACGAGTAAATGGGTGGCATCGCATCTTCCTTGTCATCTCTCCATTTCACCCTGCAAACGGGTGCTGTGTTGGGGGTGCCTGTGCTTTCTTCATGTCTTTGAAGGGGATAAAGTGGTAAGTGCACTGCTGGGTACAGAGCATTGGACCTCTGTATTTGTAACAGCAACGGCTTTCACTATTCTCTTTGCATTGTCATCTGCTTTAATAGTCATAAAATGCCAACATACAAGGGTTATGGTCTGTATATTTATAGGTATGCATATGTTGAGATCAGTATTAAATTAGAAGTGTAGTTCAAGGGAAAAGAATAAGAGGAGAGTCGTAGGTCAAGCCAGTGAAATGCCTTCTCATGCAGAAATTTTGGAATAAAATACTGATTAGATTTCACGTCCTAGGTTGGATTTTCTTTATTTTATACATAGTATACCTAATATACCTGTCTGTGAGGCGTGCACAGAGAGAATATACATATATCCATGCACAGCTTTTTTAATGCTGGAGAAAGAACTACTGTAAGGCAGCATCAGTTATTCTAATACTTTACAACACTTTACACTCTTAAATCATCTTTCCTCCCACTTATGAGTCACTTCTAAGTTAAACCTCACAAGGTGTATGCGTAACAGGAAAGAAATAGCGCACTCTATGTAGACAGAGAACTGCCCAAGTAAACTGAAAAGAATAGCTGAACAGATATCTACAGGACTTTTCTTTACTAATGATTCAGAAAACAGAAAAGTTTCAGGCTTATACCTATTGAAGACAGCACTGGAGCTGTTTTAAGTAGATATGTTGCTGAGTCGAGGTCTTTGCAATGAATTAGCAGCTGAGGTTGCAAGTAAACCCTTCAATTCTAATTTCTACTTAGGCAGGCTCATTGTGGATCATGCTTATTCTTTAGACAAAAATACTCAAGTGTCTTCTGTTCCCAATCGGTATGACTTCATCTAGGTGTTACACGATAAAGAGATGTTACCTTTCAGGCAACATATCTACAAACTTTTGTTGGCAAAAGGCAGTGGAGTCCTTCGTTGGCTGTGCAGGCCATCTTTTTTGATTCTTAACGGAATGACCGAGTCTGAAATCAAATATAGTTACCGAAGATGGTAAAGCGCAAACAACTGCATGAAGTACCTTTCCATTTTGAACACGAACAGCCAAGTCTTCAATCCAGTTCACTTTGATGTTTGGATGCATTTACTTCTAAATAGAAACATGATATGCAGCAGAGAATGATCTTTTTATGAAGTTAATTATCATTCAGTTCCTAAGAGATCTGTCAGGATAGTTATAGGAATTTGTAACTGGCATTAATTTACATCATTTTTGTGTGGTGTCTGCATGTACATGGAAATCACTCCGCTTTTGGGTATAGTGTGGCTTGTGAAAAAAACAGCTGTGAAATTCAGTAGTTTCACAGTGCAGGTTTGCTTTCATTGCTAAAAAATACAAATCTATGTGAACTCTTAGTTCTTTCATCTTCTTGACAGCTGAAGATTTGGGGTGGAAGTTCATCCCGTTGCGGTGTATCTCAAGATAGTCTGTGTAATGCCCTTCCTCTGCAGGGCTGTGTGGGTGGTTTGGCGTCCAGTGCAAACTGCTGCACCTTTGTCTGTGCTGCAGTGATAATCTTTGAGGCAACCGATTGATAAGATCAGAAGGCAGTTTGCCACAGTATTTGTGATTGCCCAGGCCTTGTAGATTAGGTTATCACATGATTCATGTCTAAGGAATTGTACTATATAGGAATTCAAAAGATATGTAAGCAATTTATATGTAGCTGCTATTCTTGTGTTACTGGAAAGATTTCCCACCTCCAAGCTTTGCATACTTATGCAGTTGGAAATTAGCTTGTATTTTTTTCCAGAAAATGTGTATCACAAGAATGAGGTGGGAATCTGGGGACTCCCTTGAAAGCAGGAAGCTTATTGCTGTGTGGCTGGCATAATCTGTGAAGATAACAATTCCTTGGCTACTGTATTACTTTTATTTACTTATGTTCGGTAGTTATTGTCTTGTGTTAGATGCATACCTACCTTGTTACAGGTATACTTTAACCACTACTCAAGGGATGCCATGAGCCGCATCAGCTCTCCTTACATACAATTTGAAACAACTGACTTTTCCTGGTTTTGACTTGTCATCCCCAATGTATTTTTTCTAACGTGAAGGGCACAGTGCAATTTGTGCTGATGTCAAGGGAGACTGTCTAGTTATACTGTCTTCCAGAAGCAGTGGTTCAGAAATGGTCAGAAATGTAAGTCATTTTCTTCTGGAAAGTATTTCCCCTGAAATTGGTAACTTTTTGGTCTTAGTTCTTATTGCCTAATTCTCATCTTCTGTTTCTAGCCAGTAATTTTGCAATTCATTTCTGAAGATTAGGTGTATTAAGTGGCTCGCCATCTCCTAAGAGGACGGGAGCAAAACCTGCTGCCTTATATATCCATGAACATTGAAGATTGAGTGAAATGTTACCTACATTTTTTGAATTTGCATCATTTTACTACGTGGAATTCCTCAGTAAGCTGAATTAACGATACTTCTTAAGTAGTATGCTGAGTGAAGGGAAACATTTTGACAGAGATGAGCTAAATTACATATTGGAATTGGTCTGTGGAATGCTTGATGGGGCTTGGGATAGAAAGAATTGGCAATACTTTAAAAGATTAAGAGCAAGCCAATAGGAAGACATCAGAGTACACTAAAGTGAAAAGGAGGATGTGACTGCTCCCAGCTCTTGGACAGATATCGACTCAGAAAGCTATAAGCAGGCAAAAGAAAGTTTATTTTCTAACCCCTCCTGGATCAATGGATCAAATGCCAGAAGTTTGGAGTCTGTGCCTATAATCGGAAGGCTGAAAGCCACTCACCTGCCAATAATAGTTTCTAAACTTACAAGACCTAATACACTTGAAAACCAGAAAACTTATTTAAAACAAATTCATAGTTTTGCAATATACAAATGATAACACAAAAAGTTACCTTGAATGCTTAGTTCTCTGCTTGTATATAATTACAAGATTCCAATTACTGAAGTGTAGACTTTAAATTTTATTTGAATATTAAATTTATGCTTTCTTGTACACATGAGAGACATTTACACATGAGATACATTGAAGATTGACCCCTTTAAAGACTGCTGAGTGTTCACTCCTTGTGCAACTTTTCCAGTTGCCTGTGATTTTGCTGGTGTCTGCTGCTTGGGGATGGAATTTTCTGTACTTGTGGTCTGCTCCATTATTGTGTCAGATCTACTTTGCCCTGCAAAAAAAAGGTTCAGAGTGAGACAAAGGAAAGTCTTTGCTTTTCAGTGTTGAAGAGGTCGTTTGAAAATTTTATAGTACTGCTGTATTTTAGAGCAAGAATGTGACATTTCATGAGAACAGAGAAATACCTTTTATATTCTGCTTAGAAATCCACACAACTGGGATAAAGTTTTAGATACTGCTTAATTTTGGGGTGAGATGCTCCATTTTCTCTAAGTAAACCTGCCTTTCTTGCAGTTGTGAGTTTGACTTATTTTCTGTATGTTCAAAATTGTATCATTATAACTGGACTTTCTCTGGAATAGCTTCCCTAAGCATTCAGACAGTATGATTTCAAAATACAGGAGAAAAATACATAATGTGCTGAAGGTGGAAGGCAAGGAGAATATATTGGGATGCACTTGAGTTGAAAGGGCAATAAAAATAGCCATTAGTGGAGAATCAGTTTTCTCTGCTATGTTTTCTCACCATTCTATAGCTTCTAAAATACTGTCAGTGAACTTCACTCAGCTGCTCCCAGTCCCACTGTCACTGTGTAAAGACGACAAGTGTTCTGCAGATCCTTTCAGCAGCACTCCCTCTGGATCCTGAGCATCCCAGAAGTCCTGTTTGTCCCTTCTCCTCAATTAAGAGCCCATTTGTTCCTTCAAATAATGGCCAGGTTGCTTCTTTACGTTCAGTCTGTTGGAAGAAGCAGGAATGGCCCTGATATGTTGCTATTAAGAAAATCTTCACCTAGAAGGAAAACACAGGAAAAAAGGAGAGTTCTTTGCATTTTGCATGGTCGCCAATGTCACGAGTAAATCTTCTGCGGGCTTCAGTCATGCACATTCTGTATCAGGGCAGAAAGATGAGAATATTTTACTGAATTTAAGTATAGCTGTTAGCTCAATGTGAGTGTTACAGCAGACATTGATTTGCTGCTGACATAAATGTGGTTGAGGCCAGCTGAAACTGTATCCTTGTGTGGCAGTTGCACTTCCCCCCCCACGCCCTGAGAACTGGTGTGGCAGTCGCGCATCCCCCTCTCAGAACTGGGACCTTCAATGGGGCAGCTAATGGCTCTTTGTGAGACCCAGAGTCGGTGGGCAGGGTCGTCAGCAGAGGAGGGGCCAAGAGCGCCCACAGCCCAGAGAAGCCGAGAAGCTTCTGGAATGTCCACAGCCAGATCTGAGCAGACTATAAATGGGGTTCCTGTCGGAGACCCCCTGTGTGTGGTCTTCTCGGAGCTGCGGGTCTGTCGTGCTGCCGGAGTCCCTCCCCTTAGACGGAGAAGCTGCCTGAGGTAACCTCCCGGGATGGGGAGCGCCCCACCTCCGCGTGTGGGTGAGTGATAAATTACTGAATATATGCTTTAATAAGTCCTCACCTGGTAGGCGAGTGTAAATTCCTCGTCTGGTTCAGACGACTGTAAAGTCCTGGCCGCAGTAGGCTAGTGTTTCTCTCTTATGGGCAAAACGGGGCAGAGAGGGCTCTGGTTTGTTTTCTTGTGAGTGCGTGTATGCACGCTCTGGATCCTCATTATTCTTGCTTCGCTGCACCCCAAATAATCTCCTAACCTAATATCCGATCCTGTATCTTATGTTATCGGAGTGCTAACTAATTGTATAAACCCCGTTTCTAATCGGTTTATCGGTGGTACTTTTCCGGCCAGAATAAAGTTTGATTTGGACCTTGTTGTCCACCTAAACTTATTTTGGGGTGCCTCCATGACACCTTGGTTTGCAAGTTTGCTAGTTAGAGAGAAGAAATTGGTCTTATTCTCAGCTCTGCTTTTTTTCGTTCAAGAAAATCAATATTTTGAAGAATTCATTTCAGTAAGTGGTTTTTGCAGTTTAGTGTTGCTGTTTGGGGAATTGATGACATCACAAATGTGATGCTCTTCCTCCTTTATGTAACATTGTGGCACCTTTCGAGAGTTTTTCACTTGTACTCATGGCCAAGCAAGAAAGTGGGAATGAGGAAGCCGTACTATTAGTTGAGAGATCTGGGAATTTTAGGTTAATATTTCAGTTTTCCAGACTTTTTCTATGTGCTGGCATCAATATTGCAAAGATACATTGCATATACTTTCTTTTTTTAATGATTAAAAAAGCTTTAATGCATGAAACTTTATCTATGTAGGTGATTTATTACTTTCCCCAGTCTTCGCTAAATGGCTACTTCCAGAAAAAGCAAAGATTCCTCCTGTTCAAATTTTAATGTGAGATTTTTTTTTCTCCAAAACCTGTTTCATTTAGTTGATGGCTATCAGTATCGGAATTCTGGAAATACCTGTGCTTGGGAAAGCACATCTTCTAAACATAGATGTTTTATTTGGTTAATTGCTTTACAGACATAAAGTGAAGGGAATAAATACTTTATAAATATTGTTTCTCACAAAATTATACAAAAACTCTACTGGGTATTAAAGTAAAAGCAGTTAAAAATAAATACTGAATTTTAATACTTTAAAATTAGTTTCCGGATTCAAAAAAGTTAACAAAAGTCTGTGGAAATCATGCTTTATTATAATAATGCTACTATATTGTAGAAACACAGTATACATTATATCTAACTATAAGACTTTATTAAATCTTTTCATTGTTTGACCAGCAAAATTGGATTTTTAGCAACTAGCACTGCAGTCTCCAGCTATCTGAAAGCTGGTGTAGTCCAGACCCTGTTCCATAGCTGACTTTTCATTCTTTACTGAGTTCTCAGATTTCAGCTGTGCAAATAGATTTTCTATCCGGGCTTCCATCAGTTGAACAATCAGCCCTCTGCTTGGTTTCATGGGTGTCGAGCTGGGAAGAAAAGGGAAGATGTGTGGCTTAATGCACTGTTCTCTGCCACAGTAAGAATGCTTCCACGGGATTGATGTGCCTTACCCAAAGCCCATTGTTAAATGCATTAAATGCATTATTAAAGCCATTCAGCACCTCTTCTTTCTGATTCATTCAGATTTATATAAATCCCGTCTCTAGATTCCACCATGCAGAATTCTTCTCTTGATGCTAATTTTGAGACATTGCCGCAGTAGCAGTAAAGCGAGAATCTAAACAAGAGGTTAAGTACCAAGTTAAAAGAGAAGTCTCAGGGATATTAAAAGCAAAACAAAAGAACAAAAAAATCAACACCCAACAAAACCAAAAAACCCCCACCTTCTGAGTTTCACTTAGTTTTAATATAAAAATAATAAAATAGGTTTTTGTCATTGTTGTGTTGTTGTTTGGGTTTTTTTTGTTTTTTTAGAAGACTCCATTTTTTTTCTAAGGCTCTTCAGTCTTCGGATATTTAGAGCAGAGAGTTAGGACAGAAAAAAGAGTGGAATTAGTTGTGCAGTACATTCTGTTCATTTCCCATTGTGACATGTACGTTAGCATTTTATCTAAAGCACACAACATTTTTTCAGAGAAGTAAATAATTTATTTTCTAAGAATAGAATATTAATAGAAAAAGGTAGATAAATAAGCAAGTCAGAATGACAAGACGATTATTGAATAGGAAACCTTTGGATAACTGAAAGAAGAAAAGCATTTAAGTCAATTGAGCTTTTTCATTTTGTTGTACATTTCTTGTCCAATTTTTGTTTATCTTTAAAAAACATGAATTCTTGAGAGGATCACCTTCTGTTGTGCTGCTGATATTGCTGCTAGTCAAAGAAAATTGAATGTCATACAGATAAAAATGGATAGTAACTCCAATTCCTAGGGAAAGATAATGGCACAAGTAAAAACTTTTCCTGTTAAAGTTACGTTGTTCATCACATTTCATCTCCATTTTCTCTCCTTTGATTCCTTCTTCTCTGATAACCATCTGCAGGCTTATGCACCCATTTATTTCTAGAAAGCAGTCATCAGTTACGTAAACTCATGAGTTGATACTTTTAGAACTATAAACTTTGGAGTATGGCAGAGTGCGTGGCACAGCTGGAGTAGGAAGGCACTGTTAAAGGAGGACATGAAATAAGAGTCTTTTGGTGAAGTATGTTTTGTCGTTACAGTATGGGATAAAAATTTCAGTTCTTTTAAAAGTACTTGGCTACCTGCCAACTCCAGTTGTCTGAGGGGGCAGGAAGGTTCAGAAGGTCCTGGTCAGCACAGGATGTCTGTAGTAGTAAACTAAACAAGCTAATGATAATCTTTGAGTGTTTGTCATGTCACCATTCACTCTGTAAAAAGGTTTTGACCATGGCCAACGCCAAGTGGTGTACTTCCACACATCTCCTGAGATCTCCTCAGGAATCACATGGGCCAAGGACAGTTCCCAATCAATGGTTCAGGTGGGGCTGTGCTGGTTTTGCCAGGAGGTGAGTTAAGCCATGTGGATATAAGCTGAGAGACAATACTGGCTGTTTGGACCAGAGAAAACACCTTGTCACTCTGTTTCCATAGTTGTAGCCCATGTTACATGAGAGAATAGCTCCCTAAATCACAGTCAGTACCATAATTTAGTTGCAGACAAGATACTCAATAAACTTTGAAGAGACAGTTGTGTTTCAAAAACTCCTTTGCAGTATCAGTGCCAATGCTGCCTTGAATTTGAGATATATTTTGTCCTTTTAAACACATGTAGTAAATACCATGTATCATTGTCCTCTGCTTTGTCCTCAAAGATTTAGGGGCAAAGGCAAGCTGACTACAGTCCTGTCACTGTATTCCTGCAGTGACTTTTTACAGATCCATTAATAGGACACCACTGCAGTTTTGTTCAGCAAAGGGTATGAAGCTCAATACCCTTTGCTGTGTCGACAGGTGATTATTGCTGCTTGGTCTAGGAAGGCTTGAAATTCATTGCTTTCCCTTTTCTCCAGCTACCCTTGTCTTTAGCTTTTTGAGGCAATGCTGCTGTGTTTGAATGAAGAAAGTGTGGGTGAGTTAGAAGGGAGAGTCTGTAATTCTGTGGGTTGGATTTTTTTTGAGAAATGGAGTTATTCTGGTTAGTGCTTAGCTTCTTTCTATGAAAAGAGAAGAATATGCTTGCTGTTCATAACCGAGACAGTATTTTTCCAGTATTTTTGTCATGGGAATGTCAAGTCTGGTAAAGAAAGGTTTAGTGAATAAGATGTGCCTAGGACTACTTGGGACTGCAGAGTCTGCCTGTTTGGCATGAATTTCCTGTGGATGCTCAGAATATCCCTGGTCCCAGCATTACATGAAGGAACAAGAACTTGATCTCTTCATTATCCGTCGTGAGGAAAACTGAATATTAGAAATTTTGAGGTGCCTTGATATTTAGACACTGGTAGTTCAGAAGTGTGGGATTTAATATTATTCTTCCTGTTGAAATAAAACTGTGTGTTTTGGAATTTTAAACCTGTCAAAGACATAGGCATCTAAAAGCTGAATGTTACATTATATAGACTTAATATAGCTGGCCTTGATTTTTATCTGTTAGATTTATTATGGAGTCAAGATCCATTACCAATATTTTGTGGTCGTATTTATTCATGACCGTGGCATTACGTTAGTGGACATTCTAATGTTAAATTATTAACCTCCTGTAGGCACTAATACACTGAAGGATTCTTTGAAGGAGTTGTAGCAATCACTTTATCTTTTGAAAAATTAACTAATGGAACCAAATAGTTGACCTCTGGTTAAAGGAAAAACAGTGGGTCAGTTCATTCTGCATGTCAGTCAAATGCACACAGAGGGTTTAATTACCTAATGCATAGTATGAATGTCAGTCTTGCAGCACAGTAGTTCATTCCTCACCAGTCTCCATTTATACAGTAGTGACCCTAGAAAACATCTATAGAGACCATGATTTTCAACTCTTTCATTTATGAAAGAACAAACTAGTTTTCCAGACACCAGCTGACGCTCTCCCAGGTGGAAACTTGAGCCATGTTGTAAGACAGATCAGCCAGGACAGTGTATTGTAATTAGAGTGACCAGGAGTTCAAGGATTTTCTAAGGGAATAAATTTCTGTATTGTCATCTGTGTTCTTTTGTTTTTAAAGATGTACTACATATTTCTACAAAGCTCTTCTGGTAGGTGGCACTACCATTTTGAGAACTGAAGTAATTTTAATTTCCTACAATATCTTTTTTTCTTTTCCTTTAATCTAAAAATGGCTATTCTGGCCCCATAGATGTGTGAAAATTAGAACAAGATTTCAAAAGGCTACAAATTCACAACATGTCTAGGACTAATGGAGCAACAACTGAAATGTAAATGAAAAAGAGTGCAGAAATCAGCATATGTATTCTCAAAACAGAAATGAAACAAAAAGGGATAGGAACACTTATCAAATAAACAGCTTCTGGAATGTTTCAGGCAACATGTTTTCAATAAAATCTTTTTGAAATTTTATCATTCCCTGGACAGTATTTCCTGCCTTTTTAATTCCCTTTGGTTCTGAACATATAAATAACGCAAAAGGTTTTTGTCAGATCTTCAATAGCAAACTTTAAATACTTGTAGAATTTTGTGTAGTCCTTCTGGTCAGCAGATAACTAATGCCTGGCTATCACTGAATTTAGCAGGATGGTCTGTCAGAAGTGCATGTTCTGTTACAATAATTTCACCTTCTAGAAACCAGTATTACAGTGAAATTATAAGGCAGGTGGAAAACTCAAAAGGGTATAATCCAGTCTTCTGATATTTTAAACACAGCCTCAGTTGCCTTCAGCAGGTCCTCATTTTGTCTTATACTGCAAGAAAAGTTTATTAGCGAGCAGGTAATCTTTAGCTGCAATTAGAGGGAAAAAAGTAATTAAATATATTATGCCAAGGAAGAAGCGGAGTTCTTAGCAAGTCTCAATTGTACCAGTATCCCTACCATCCGATATGTGGTGTGGTAACAAACAGCAGTAAATATAATTATGCTATTCCTTATGGTAGTGATTTTCTAAAACATGCACATCTGCTATTGTGGAGTGATCTGCCAGCTCTGGGGAAATATCACTTAGCAAAACATGCAATGCACACAAAGCAATTTCCAGAAAAGTTGTTTGCTAAACTAAATCCAATACGTTGGATATAAAAAAAGCTGTAGATGAGAAAATCCTAGCAGCAGTAAGAGCTGATGTATCTTGAGAGATGGCTGATATTATTTTATGTTATAATTTGGACCTTTCCAGTAGTGAGAAGTTGTAAAAACAACCTAGAGATTTTGGGCAGGGTGGAACCAGGTGAAGAGCTACAGGAGTATCTTAAGCACACAGATAACCTTGTGTGGCTAGTTTGTCATGGTTTGTCTTTCTATGCTCTCCTTATGACTTCTTAGCTGATCTTTCTAGATGCCTATCATGTCCCTTAATGTCCTTAGATTCAGCACATGCTTGAAGTTAGGCAGAGGCTGTGGAACTTCAGTTTTTCAGGGCCAGGACACGGCAGGGTGCTGCACGTGCTGTGCCATGGTGTTGGGGTGACTTCGTCAGCACGGTTCTTTGAACAATGTTAGGATCTTTATCCCTCCTGGGAAACTGTTGGCTTTTTTTAAATGGATGCCATCCAGAAAATAGCGCTCGACATTGCTGTTTATTACACTGACAGCGTTGTAATTAGTGCTTCAATAAGCATTGCAGATGAGCAAAATTCTAGCTGTGCTTAAGGCAGGACCTAGGTTTTGTGATAAAGTTCTGCATGGGCTTTGATCACGATAAGCTGGTTAACCTGACACTGCCCACATCTGTTCTGAAGTCAGGGATATTTCCACAAGCCTCATATTGTGACTGACAGGTTATTGAATGTCTCCTAACGTGAGGTTGTTGTCTTTTGATTAACTTCTCATGTCTTTCTTGTGCAAAACAATGTCATGTGAAGCATTGTGAAGCATCTGTAAGCTATTTCCATTAGCTGGTTTGTGTGTCCCGCAGACAGAAGAGGCCTGGGGAAGGGCAGGCTTCTGGTGAGATTTACATGTGCACGACTTGCTGGTGGCAGCCGATGGCCGTGCCCTGCCTGCCTTTATTTTCTGTGATGTGTTTGTGGGAAGTTCCTGTACCTGAGTCAACAGTGAACTAGTGTTTAAGTAGGTCTTTCCAAACAGAGCTAATTCTGACTGAATGCAACTGCTGAGCATTCCTACAACCAATCTGCTGAAATGATGGGGTTTTGTCATGAGGACCTTGCAGGATGTGGCCTCTTGGGTGTAACAGCCAGGACGAGTCTTTCAGCACCTCTGGGACTTAATTGGTTTGGATGCCAGGCCCTGTGAGGCTCTGATCTCTGCGCTGCAGAGCTGGGCTGGAGTACATCTTCTGTCTCCACCTTTCTCATCGCCTTCACACTGCCCCATGCTTTCTCTCCTAGAAAGTTGCCTTAAACAGAACTGAAGAGTTGTTGTTCATTATATTTTCATGTAAATTTTTATGTGAAAACACTTCTGCCAGAAGTCTTTATGTATGACACAGTCCGAATACTGCAGATATCCTGAGGTTTTTTTCATTTTAGCAAGTAAATATAAGACTTCAAGTAGCTCTGGAAGAAAAATGGTAGCTAAAGCAGTAGTATTTTCCAGACTTTCTGTGCTACCCTGAGGAACATCCCCAAAAGAATTAAGAAGCCCCGATTGCGATTTAAACTGTTGCTATATTTATAGTCCTAAAAATTTTTGTTCAGCAATCACCTAATGCTGAAGGTAATTTAACTCTACAGACCATTCATTATTTTCCTTGAAATTCCACATATAGCTTCAGATTTTGCCTCCTTGTATGCCCTTAAGTCTCCTGTTTCTACAAGGCTGATCAGCAGAGCACTCACGTGTTGTATGGGGAGCCTAGGTGTTACTCTGGGCTTTCTGGATGCCAATCTGGAGGCTGAAAGTCTGAAAATTAGATGCTTAAATGCTAGTTAGATATAGTATGTCTGACAAATGGAACACTAGTAAGAATAATGACATTATTACAAGTAGAATTTTCTAGTGCTTATAGCATTAGCATAGTTGTATTTCTGTATTATGGTGATGTTCGCACGTAATCTAAAGGAAATCTGTTCATTGCTAAGCATCTTTGAGAATGCCTGCTGGATGAAAAATACTGGCTAAAATACCAAAACTACAGTGGAGCCAGAATTTCTCCGTTATTCAACAGAGGAGAAAACTGTAGTGTTAGATTGAAGATGTCCTTGCCTCTGTTTGCTTTCTTATAGGCTATTTTTGGGAGTAAGGGGAGAAAAAATGGAAGTGAAGGAAAAGGAGATAAGAATTATATTAGTGGATATCACTGGACTCACAGTGCAGGCAGAAATGGATGAAGAAGCAGGGTGAGGTTTATCACAGTAAAACAGTGGAAGATCTAGACTGAGACTTATGAGTTTTCCTTTAATTTGGAGGCAGTGCTGCTATTAGTTCTTTCATAGTATGTTCTGTTTATCTTGTCTGAAAGAGAATGGTGAAATTTAAATAGGTTAGTAAAAGGCCATGAATTTCTGAGTGAATATTATGGATAAAGTTCAGATTGCTAGATGAATATTATGCTAAAGTATAATTTGAATCTGCTGTGCCATAAGCTGGGAGTTTCCTCACTTGACATTCCGTTTCATGTGGTTGGCTTTTCCATGTGGATTGAAAACATCAGGAACAGGTACTGTTTTCTGACGCAGAGCTACATCCAGGATCAAGAGCTATGACAATCTTATTTTTTCATGTAAAATACCTGATTGTAGCAGGTGCACTGTGTGACAGGGAATATGGCAAAGCCACATGGACTTACTCATATGCATCAGATTTCATAACTGCCATGAATCTACTTCTTTTATCCACACCATATGGCAGTTCAAGACACATTAAATAGCCTTTTTCTTCTGCCAGGATTGGCAAAGGCTCTAATCCAACAGCAAATTTCTCTATAAAATCAGCAGGCTCTAACAAAATGACACAGTCACAATTCGGCATGGTATCAAGCGATGGCATTGTAGCCATCCATCTGCCATGCAATGGGAAAAAAATTGTCTTAAAGCAACAGCCACCAGTTGTAATGGCTCCCATTTTATTTCCTGTGAAACACGGCTAAGTCGAGAACTGAGATACGTTTCAATGCAAATGAACTTCCATGAAAATATAAAAATATATATATACCTATGTAAATACGTGCAGTAAGTTAGGCTGCATGCTGCTGCAAAATAAAAATTATACCCTGACCCCATGTAAATTCCAGTGCAAGTGCAGTTTCAGAAGTGTTACTCAGAACATAATCTAAAAAGGGCTAAGTCTCACCATATGGTGGCATCATGATAGCATCTTAAGATGCTAATGAGCACCAGGAGACATTTGTATCAGCGTATCTGTTGACCTCTTCAGCACAAGTTATATGAAATAAATAGCCCAAAGTAATGTTAGATCAAGGGATATTTCACAGGTTAAATCAACCAAATCACTTCTTCTGTTAAACTGGCTCTGTTTAATTGTATGTTTTTATTATTTTATCATTTCATCAATAGAAGACCCTGAAATGTGTTTTCTATACTACGTGGGATGATTAGGCTGCCTGTAACGCTGTTAGAAAAATGACACTTTGAAAATGTTAATGCAGATTCCTTTGGGAATGCCCCTTCCAAAGTCCCAAACTCCACTTCAGCTGCTGCCTCAGGTTTAGTGCTCTGGAGATTTTGATTAAAATGGGCATAGAAGTGAATGCTGTAGTAACCCCTGAAATAGCATTGGTCATCAGCAGAGACGTGTTTGATGTGCCTCATTTTTTTATTAAGTATTGTAAATTTCTGCAAAAATAGGTTTATGTAACACTACTGAGAAATGTCTGCATGTGTCCTAAATATGTGGTGCTTACAGCCGTGTTTTTTACATATGTATAATGCCCCAGGGCACTAAATAACTTTATATTTGCTCTTCTAAGAGTTCTTTTAGGCCCAAGATATATGATGGAGAACGAGATTTTGTGTTATGTTGTCCCATAAGTATTTCTATATTAAAAAAAAAAAAAAAAGTGGAGTATTTTCATGCCATTTAGCACCATGTCATATATATATATATATATGCTAAATGTAATAAGAATTTATGAAAGGAAGGCAGATGCTAAAATGTGCTCCATTCAGAAAAAAATATGGGGGAAAGCCTCTGATGTTTATAATCTCGATACCTGATTCATGAAAGAAAATTTTAACAAAAAGGGAGGCTAAATAATGTTTGCTGTGTGCATTTCTTCCTGGGAAGGAGACATCTCACTGTAGCACACTCCTTAATATTGCATTCAGTAGTATAAAATGATCCAAAATATGAAAGACATCAACGGAAAAATAGACTTAAATCAGGTCTAAATTAAATTAAGCTCTCTTAAAATAATGAAGCTTTTCGCTTGAAGTTGTTACTAAAAATACTAATTTTTAAATGCTCTGTACATCTATTAGTTTAGTCATTTTTTCTGTTTTAAGGCACGGTAAATAAATTGAAAAAGCTGCTACTGGATCCAGAGAATTCAAAAAGACTGAGCAATGGATACAAAAAGTCTCTGTAGGTCTAACAACAGGATTATGCAGTTGTGGAGTCTATTTTCAGATATGTTAAATCAAGGCACTCCCACACATACCCTGCTCTCAAAAAAAAAAAGAAAAAAAAGGCAACTATCTAATTATAGGCCTGTATTATTATTATACTTTGCATCCTTGAATACATGAAAAGGTTCAACGAGGTTTATATCAAGGCTTCATGATGTCTGTCATACCTTCAGTGATATGATTTTAGTGGGACCCAGTAAGTGATTTTGATCTTAGATTGTGAAGGCTTCTCAAAGTTTCTGTAATTTTAATAAGAACTTTAAGTACCATTTTGGAGTGTTACTTTCATTTTGAACCATTTTCCAGGTATATGTGAGTTGCCCGTGTAGTAATATCAATATAGATCAGTACACAAACCTGTTGCGTATCTTCCCTGTATAGCAGCAACCACATTTAATTATGACATAATGATGAAGAACTAGTGATACATTGTTTACCAACTGTGCTTCATTTGCTGTCAACACCCTTGCAGCCAGCCAGCCGTATGAGGTCAGATCGGGTAGGACTGACCCCTCCAAAATGCTGTGTGATTTCTGCTTGTCCAGATTTGTCCTTTAATGACAACTCCAGGGATGGGATGTCCCAGAGCTCTGGAAATGCCATTCAGTTCATGAGGGCAATACGTAATTCCACAGTTCTGGAGGTGAAAACAGATGCAGATTTTGTGGTATATTGTCTCATGTCACAGATGGCCAAAGAGTTTAAAGATATAACACAGTTGCTGATGCCTCATTGTCCCTTCCCTTCTTGCTACACCCTCATTACCTCTTATCTGCAGTGTCTGCTTTGCGTAATCACAATGATTATCTAAATAACTCAAAGCATGCAAATCCCTGCTTGGTGACTGGCTGCCTGTCACTATTAGTCATTCCAAGTGCACAGATTTGCATAGTAACACCGGGCATGTTTTTCAAGAACTGTATTGTAAATATGCCAATTACCTACTCTGGATGCTACAATAATTTTTTTCTGATTGGCTTCTGAATTCAGATTTCTTAAGCTACTTTATAGCAACGTAAACATAATATTAACTTTCTAGTTAAGGCAAAGAATTCCAAAACTTAATTAAAAAAAAAGTAAAAGAAAGAAAGAGAACACACACAAAAAAGTTTAGGATCCAAGGAAGGTTACTGCGTCTTGAGGTATTTTGCTTGCTTGCTTTTAAGTGATTTATGACTCGTTTCTTAGTTTTCCAGTCTGTAATAGTGTGCAGGCCATCAATGCTCTTCTTTCAGGCTTTATTGCCACGTAAATGTTTTCCTTCGCAGTATTTTGTTTGTCTCTCTGTTCAGTACTGACATGCTACGGATACAAAACCAGAGTTATCCTTTAGTGAAGAGCCTTGATCTCTCAAGGAAAGAGGTGAAAGGCTCGAAAAGGGAATGGCAGGAGACTGGAAGGACAGAGCAAATTAGCAGATAAAGGGAAAAAGTGCATTCCATTATTTCAGGATCTTTACAGACATTTAAAGTGTGCAGGGTTTAGTTTCTCAGGTCATGGTAATAATTTCAAACTTCTTTCTTCTCATAGTAATGAAGTTGCTGGGCTAGCAAGGGTGGGAAAAAGTTGTTTGCTATGACCTGGTCTTAGCAGGAAAGTTAGGTTTCCTGTTAACACATATAAAGCAGGATAAATTGCTTTTATGTTGCTTTCTGCTCTAAATCTAGATGATAACTATGAAGCATGATCTGCAGAGGTAGAACTAACCTCAATTTAAATATTCCAGATGCTCACGATTGCCTGTAGTCTGAGTCCTACATGCACTTAATGACTCCTTCATGTTCTATATGTAAATGTTTAACCGATTTCAATATAATTACTCTTATAAAGAAATTTGTATTTGCATAAATGAGGAATTATTTTTCAGACAAAAATGAAAAGGTGATTATTTAGAAATACCTGGGGCTCTCATCATCAGACTTCAAGCAGTAACATTTTCGGGATTGTTTATCACTGTCTTTTTCATTAATATCAATGTGGTGATAGAACTTGAGTCTTGCCATGATGTATTATCTGTGGAAATGCAACTAACTAATCAACTTAATTCATTCATCCTTCAGAGTCCTGTTTACTGAGAAAGTAAGGATCTTTTACTGTATCCTAAATAATCACCAGCTCGATCTCAAGGCTACAGGAAGGGAACAGTAATGCAGAACACCTGTGCTGATTTCCCCATGATGAAACCTTTGTGTGTATTTTTGTTTTAAACACTATGCATGATGTCTTCAAGGTCGGTCCAAGGATTCGTATGCCCTATATCCTATCTTTTTCCTTGTAGTGTTCCTATGTGCTAGATATGCTTATGTATCCTGGATTAAGGGTAAAGCACTTCAACCTGATGAAATCTGGGTCAGATGCACAGAGTGTATGTTGACGTTTGCCCACTGCCACAGTAGTAAGGTCTTCATTCATTTAAAAGTTTGTTTATGTCTGGGTAACAAAAGATGAAATGCAGACTTTTTAGCAGGATGTCTCTGAAAAAGAATTCAGGATGGTTTTTATGTTCGTGAAATTACAAAGTTTCATTCAACTTAGAGCAAAATTCTGCTGAAACACTGGAAATGGTCAGACTCTTCCTTTCGGTGCTAGATTCCTTCCATGGCAGGTACAACCTGCATGTTTTCCCTGTTCTCACTCAAAAGCAGGAAAGGAAGATTGTGTGTCCTTGGAGGAAGGAGTGTTGCCTCAAGATGGGGCAGAGTTGTTTTGTAGTGGCAGCTTTTGTTCACTGGTTGTGGCCTTTATTCCCCTTTACTTCAGTATTTGCTCCACCATTTCCCTTTGCAGAATCTGTAATGATTTAATCTGGAAAACAAACAAATATACATGCAACCCAAATCTACTTTGACAGAACACTGAACAGGTGCAGCAGGGCTGATGATGAAGGCCTGCCTTGGTTAGAGGATTGCAGTAAGTCTTCAAACTAAATCTATGGGATTTTGAGGCAGACTCGCAGCCTCTGGATGTAGCCTGAAGTGGTTAAGTCTGGCAACTCACCCTTAGTGAGTCCATGTGAGCCTGCTGCCTGCAGTCCTGCACGTTATTCAGGTGCCAAAGGAACTCTAAGCCTCCCAGTTGCTCGTAACGGGAAAACATTCAGTTCAGTAAGCTGCATCCCTGGCTAGCTTCTCAGATTTATATTGTCATATAGGTCCTGAAGTTACAGTGACACTGTTAGGTTTCCTTGACAAATAAAACAGCTGGCTCTCTTTGGTTGTTTGGGGTGGATTTTTTTTCAATAGATATTTGTTTTCAGGAGGGCAATGTTATTCTAAAATGTTTTTTAAGCCCATGTTTAAGGTTAGCCAAAGAGAGCTCAGTACAACTTACGTAATGTATGGGGCAGTGGCCTCCTGAGGGCATTGTTTCAAGCACATCATTTTTCAAGAACTCCAGAACACTACTTATTGATATTTTAGAGGTGCACAAAAGCTTGAAACTCTGACTATTTTGTAGCTAATTTATTCCCTCGCTGCACGCTAGCCTAGCAACCATACTGACTGAACTGGTCATATTTTTCACCGTGGCTGAAGCTCAGCTTTAGGGAAGGGTTCATTCCGAGTGGCCTGCTCTGAAATTCACTGTGAAAGAAATTAAACTGCAGTTCATGGGAGCAAGCTGCCTTCGCTAAAGCCTTCAGTGGGCTTACGCTTTAACAGTCCAAATAACAAATGTGCTTCTTTTGGAGACAAGGCAAAGTACAATAAGTTGAGAGGTATTTGGAGCTGCTGAGCTGCTTTTTAAAAAAATCCATCCCTCTCAGACCCCCTGCCACACAGAACCTAAAGGCGCTTTTCTCCTTTTTAGCAAGAAGACACAGTTATGCATTATTTAAACACTGAGGCTTTGGTGGAAAACTGAGAAATCTCATGAACACCTTCTGGTTAGGTTTTTAGCAAGGCAATCCTATCTTTACAAGCTTAAAATACAGTTTGTCTCCTGGTTCTGACTAATTTTGTGCAATGAATACAATGCAGTCTTTGGCCTTATAAGTGCTATAAAGATGAAAATTGTTAACGCGTATTATTTTCTGAATTATTTCCTTACTGGTCTGAATCTTTTCATAAATCCTGTATAAAATATTTAGAAAGTACATTCCAGTTGCCATTTTGCCAGTAAACACATCAGAACAACTCTTTCGAGTGTTGCAGACTAACACTGTGGGATTACAGAGGAGGCAAACCTGCAAAAGCAATCCTGTATTTTGAGGATTTACTCTTTTTCTGGGGATCTTTAACCTTGAGAATTTTTTCCCTCCAGTAATACTGCACAAGAGGAGAAACAGGCTTGAAGTCCATACATGAATTTGCAATGTCATATATGAAATAACATCTAGTTTTCAGGGTAGCATTCATGTGTTTTCTTCCATGTGGAGGCGCCTTCATACACATGTACAGTGCTATTCTTCTGAGTGGTTTTGGACAGTGCTGTTAGTTCTAGATCTTCATGCATGTTAAACAGAAAATATTTATTGTTATCTGTTTTTAAAAGATGGTGGGAAGATAAGGTAGTGAAAAGCCAATGTAAGAAAACGGGAAAATCATACACACTTGAATCTTGTAGTCTGCCTTGCTTTATCTATCAGTGCAGCAGTGCATGCCGGTGGAAGTGGCAGGACAATTACAACATTAGTCTCACTCTTGCTTCTTTGAGCAATTGTTTCAGGAACATACCGAACACTGATTTAATTCAGGGATCTGAGTTAAACTGGGATCTTATGCTTCTTGATGGACATAATTTCTCCAGATTTGTCTAAATTATCTAGATTTCAAACATAAGTATAATTTTTCCTTCACAGTGTCCTGTGATTCTGAATTCCGCAACTTAACTGTTGGTTTTGTGAAAAAATATGTACTTTGCTTTTTAAAAGTTGTTGCCTGAAAAGTTCATGGACCACAACGTGGTTCTTTTGTACAGGAAACCTGTGAGTAATCACTCTCTATTTACACAGTTCTCATTATATAGCTCTGAGGGAGATTTTCCTTCACTCTCCTTGGGTCTTTTCCAAAGTGATGCCTATTACTCAATTTAGTCTTTCCTTGTATGAATATGTTCCATTTTCCAGACATTTTCATGAATCTTCTCTGGGCCTTTTTCTAAGGAGTTTTACTGTATCATTCTCAATTACGCGAGTGGAAGTTGTGTTTGACGAATTTTTCAGAGCACTGGAATTATATCTTCCAGGTGAAATATTCTTATATTTTTTCATAAAAAAGCACATAGAAAAATAATGTCTGTAAGTGGAGGCCTTCCGTAAGTTTGTGTACATTCAACATTACCCTCTTTTGAATTACTGTTTTATTAAATATCTTGGAAGCATAGCCATTGGGACCAAAAGTTTATATGCGGTTTCCTTGACCAGAACGAGAGTATTTAGAGTATTATTCAGCATAAATGTAGATGGGGGAAAGGGTTTTGAAAAAATGGAACCTAAGGGAGCAGCAGTGCTGACATAAATCTTAAGGAAAAACATTAATTTTGCATTACATTTTTTGCTACATGAATGGTATCATGTCTCTGGCATGAGCACCAGAACACCACCATTTGTTTTCATACTCCTGCGCCAGTCAGAATTTACTGCAAATGTTACAACAGGTACTCACGCCTGTCTTTGTCAATTTATTACTCCTCTTGACATTTTTTCAGTATTTTTTTCGTCACTAAGAAGATAATTCTCACGAAGAAAAAGAAATTTCCAAAGCAGTCCATTTCTGTTATAGATATATGAGGCTTAATGGTTTTCTAACAGTTGTATTTATTTATTGCAAGCCTTCCACAGCTCTGTGCCTGAGCAAGTTGAAACGTAAAGATGTTGCTAATGTGGGAACGCTTGCTATTTCTCATTGGCAGCATATACTGCTTTATTTTAGAGCTTTAGATCACTTCTCTGTGTGTTTATTTTTTTTAGTCATGCAGAGAGCATTGCTTGAGTACTTAGACCTGTAACATGTGAAACAGGAATAGGAGCCAGAAGCAGCCGTAGCGCCTGACCCTGTTTGCTGTGTCACCATCCCAGCAGCTGGGCCGCGGCAGGGCTAGTGCACTAACACTGCTGAAATACTCGAACATAGTTTCTGGAAACAAAATACAGGAAGACAAGTCTTAAGAAATGTTGATAGTAGGCTGTTTTGCATGATTTTGTTATTAGCAGTTAGCTGGGCTAGATCAATCCAAAGAAATGTGAAAAGTTTTCAAGACGCAAAAGGTAGATAAATGCCAGTGGAGTCAGATAGTAGTTAGGCTTTATTTCCTTTTTACTCCTTAAAAACAGTACAGAGGTTTTTTTGGGTGGTGATCGTGTTTTTTTGGTTTTTGTTTTTTTTTTTTCCTATTCTCTTTGACATCTCTGCATAGTTAGCTCTGTATATTCTCACATAGGTTGCAGAGCTCTGGAGGTTAGGCGTTATGTCTCAAGGACTTGAGATTATCTCTAGTTTCATGTTATTACATCCCATCCTGATTCATTTCAGGGCACACTTATTGTTTCCCGTTGAAAGCTGGTGCCTTACTAATCATCACGCTCAGACTCTAGATACAGTGTCTTCCTCTGATAAAACAATGTCATTCAGGAGAGGATGAAATGGTAATTACAATCAGAGTTCAAGCTGGCAGGAGATGGAGCAAAAAATAAAAGTGCTAAATCTGTAGCATTTTGATTATCTGAAAATGTCCCCAAATTTTGCAGCAAAGCTGCATTTAAATATGTAGCAAAGTGGCTCCTTGCAAATCAAGTCATAATTGTTCAGCTCTAGGTTGCAGGAGCCAATTTTGATTCTCTACTTGTCCACAGAGTTCTCAGCTTTGATTAAGAGCAGAGGTATGAATAATGGTCTTCCCTCCATTAAACACACAGTCAGGAGAGAAAAAACAAACGAAAACAACAAAATATTCAAGATGCATTGTACACAGTTGCAAGATCACAGAATGGCTGGGCTTGGAAGGGACCTCTGGAGATCATCTTGTCCAACCCACCTGCTAAAGCAGGTTCACCTGCAGCGGGTTGCACAGGAATGTGTTCAGGCAGGTTTTGAATGTTTCCAGAGAAAGAAACTCCACAACCTCTTTGGGCAGCTTGTCTCAGGGCTCTGTCACCCTCACAGTAAAGAAGTTTCTTCTCATATTCAGCTGGAACCTCCTGTGTTTCAGCCTGTGCCCGCTGCCCCTCATCCTGTCATTGAGCACCACTGAAAAGAGTCTGGTCCATCCTCTTGACAACCACCCTTGAGATATTTATAAACATGGGTAAGATCCCCTCTCAGTCTTCTCCAGGCTGAACAGACGCAGCTGTCTCAGCCTTTCCTTGTAAGAAAAGTGCTCCAGCCCCCTAATAATCTTTATAGCCCTCTGCTGGGCTCTCTCCAGTAGTTCCTTCTCTTTCTTGAATTGAGGAGCCCAGAACTGGACACAGTGCTCCAGCTGCGGCCTCACCAGGACAGAGTAGAAGGAGAGGACAACTCCCATCGACCTGCTGGTCACATTCTTCTTAATGCACCCGAGGATCCCATTGGCCTTCTTGGCCACGAGGGCCCATTGCTGGCTCATGGCCGACCTGTTGTCCACCAGGACTCCCGGGTGCAACCTGTAGTGGTGCATGCAGTTCTTCCTCCCTAGGTGCAGGACCCTACACTTGCTTATATAGAACTTCATTAGGTACCTCTCTGCCCAACTCTTCAACCTGTCACCAGGTCTCACTGAATGGCAGCTCAGCCTTCTAGTGTATCAATACATATACATATAACATACATATAACGTTTCTTTCAAAACTGATATTAAACTTCAGTCATACAATATATACAGTCTCACTAAAGTGTGAAATGAGAGGCATAATGACTCTGTAATATAGATGTCTACCTCAGATACGTCTATGGTGTTCAGTAACATTACAGTAGTCACTATAGGGCATTTGAAAATGATTTAGATTAAGCTTTTTCAGAAGATACTGATGCAAGGTTTGTTAGTGAAAGGGTCAGATAAAAAACATGTTGCCAACAAAAGCGTACATTAATGGCATATAAAATGTGTCATGTGTTAGAATCTTGGCTGGTGGACTTTGCCAGGATCTTTACTCTTTTACACACGGAAACCAGCCACTTCTGACCACAGGCAAATATATTTTCTATGCAGACATGGCTGTTCAGAAACTCCAGCGATCACATTTATCTGGTCATTGTTCTGGTTCTGTATTAAATATTACTTATGTTTTCATAGGTAGCAAAATATATCTGCATGGCTTCTAGTGGTTTGTTAGTTTTGGTCTCATCTGCTTTGAAGTGTAAAGATTTAGCCATAGAAGATTATGTCTGCTTCAGAGAAATTTCAGGAGCGTATTATCTTCTGTTTCAAAAGGGACAGTGTTACTATTATGGATAGAGATCTTGGAAGAACTCTATTTTGCTTAAATATTTTATCTTTAACATGTTTTCAGACCTATGAACTTCTTTGCTTCCTGAATGGTTCTTCTACAAAATACGGTTGGTGTTAAAGTAAACAAGTCACATAATATTAAGAACATAGTGGTGTGGTGAGTTTGCTGTGCTCATTAACTTCTCAGTGTAATATAATATCATATTTGTGATCTTTAGTTACCCGCTATTTTCTTTATCAGAAAAATAAGCCATGTCGGAATTACTGAAGTGTCTAGAGGATCCCACCTGCAGCAACTGGTTGTACGGAATTCATGGGTAGATCATGGTTCTTCACTGGACAGCTGGCAGGATTCTTCAGCTTTTACAGGATGCTACTTGAAGTCTTTCATTTTCAAACACTAAATGCAAATACAGTTGCATAGAACATTGGTCTGAAAAGGTTTAGATTATACTGTCTAAAATCAGGTAACAACTTTCTCAGTGGGTGCTGGGGTCTTCATCTCTTCCTCCCCAAGCCCGCCGGCCAGTGCAGGTGCTGTGCAGGCTGCTGTGCCAGGAGCTGCACTCCCAGCTGTGCGGCCACGGGCCCATTCGGTCTGTGCCAACCCTGCCCGGAGATGTGGCAGAGCTGCATGTAGCGGGTGACTTCAGAAACAAGGAAAGAAGGTCATGAGTGGGGGATGAGTTTTGCAAGTATTTCAAATTTTGATATATGTGTGCTAAGCCAGAACAACAGCACATCAGGAATCTTTGCTAGAAATGCAGCATGATTTTAGTGGCAGTTGTAACAGTGTGGTAGCAATGTGAATTAAAATAACAATTGTTTCATCTAATCTCATGCATCAGCGTGAAAACAGATCACCTGGAGGACACAGGCAGAGGGGGTGATTGCCCTGCGTACAGTGCAGCACAGCCACGTGTAACATAAGCAGCTTTGCCTGCAGACAGAATATGCCTGAATGGGTGGAACAATAGTATGGCAAATCCTATGATCCTATGAAATGTTCGAAATAGTTGATTTCTTTTAGTTTCTCTCCTTTTTTTTAAATGAAGTGGAGAGTGGGGAATTTAGCTGCTTTATTGCTGTTAAAGCTAACCAAGAATGTTTCACTGATCATAACGTTACAGGGATTTGTAATTGATTTGACTGAGTTTAATTGATTTACCTTTTCTATGGGTAGGCTTTAAAAGGAGTACCTGAATATGCCTTGGAAGCAAAGAAAATAACGAGGGGCTTTGTGTAAATTGCTGGGTACTTTGCTGTAAAGCTAGAGATGTTTTTCTTTAAGAAAAAAGGATTAGCTTTTAAGTCTATTAATTGAATTTTACTTAAGTCGATCTTATAATTAAAAAATAATAAGGGATTTTTGCATTTTATTTTTATATTGTCTTAATTAACATAGGGATTCTTAAAGATATACTGTAAAAATAGGAGTTTCTTTAAAATTTAAGCTGTAGAAACAAAACCCTAGATGTCACAGCCATGATTTTAAAACTTTTTATTCAAATAACAGTTTAGTACCTTTTGAATATTTTCCTTTGTGCCTTAGGTTCTAGCAAATGTCATTAACAAAATCAGTGTTTAATTGCTTCAAGCTCCTTTAAACTACAAGTTGTAAAAAGAGGTAGTACAACATAATGTAAGATAACATGTTCTTTGAAAGAGAGGGACACAAAGAAAGGAAGCAAAGAAATCTTTGTGCATAATCCTGTACACCGTTTTGGTTTTGAAGCTATGTGCATACCATACAGAAACTATAAGTGTTGCAAAAGAAAATATTTAGTTTATGTATTTGTGCTTACCGCTGAAATTTGTATTCTGTATCCGATTTTTCATCTTTGCCAGCTTATTTTATGAAGCAATTACGGAAAGAAGTTTAAACCTATGAACTTTTAAATGTCAATTCTTCTACCTACTCGAGTAGATTGTAGTGTGACAGGGAACAGAGAATCCTCACTGGTAAGTCTTTCCACCCAAGCGAAGCTCTCCTGTTGTGCGGGTGGCCATAGCATCTATCACCTGCTGTCACAGCCAGCCTTGCTCTGTCCTTCAGGAAGGTGGCATTATTACCCACTTGTTACTTCAAGCTATGACAACATCCAGCAGAGGAGGTGGGATAAAGTAGCACCTGCCTTGCTGCCTGAGCTCTCCACAGACCCAGTGTCCATCCTGATCTAAGATAAACATCAACCTCAGCAGGGTCATGTCTTTAGACTGTTCATGCTGTCCAGATTCTTAATTAACTCAATGCAAAGAGAGTATTCAGGTTAACACTATCAGACTTAAGAGGTAAGAGATTTTTGGTAGATACATTGTGTCTCTAAATTACTTCTTCCCTTGGCTGGATTTGTCCTGAATTTGCTAGCCTTATGGGGTATTTTCCTGTAAAGAATACTGAAACACAGAATAGGATTGTATTTCTCTCTGTAGGTTTCCTAGCAAGTGTAAGTGAAACATAGGTTTCTTCTGTTTGCTAGTAGTACATCAAGCAGCAGTCAGCTTGGTGTCTCATCTGAGTAGGCACTTCTTTTTGACATAATTGTACAACTCTTGTTGCTTTACATTCTAATCAATCTAAGTTGGGCAAAACTGCAATTATAATCAATGCTTATATTGATGGAGCAGAGTGATAATAGAGAACAGCAGATCCGTAACAAGCATGGGTTGTTGTTCCTTTTAATGGCTTGCGATAAAAGAGGACTACTCCTATAGACTAACTTATAAGCTAAACCCAAATTTTGGGAGTGTCCCAATGGAAACAGAACAAATTTTGTCACCTGTGAAAGGATATGTGAGCTGGCTGGGTTAAAGAGCTTTTCTTTTAAACATTGTGCCATTGTAGATGACTTGCTCTGATCCTGACAGTCCTTATAATATTGGGTGAGGTCAGTTTTAACATGAGTTATATTAAATGCTCCTTTCTCAGCACCAATGAAAATTGAGAAATCAGCTCCCATCCAGGGAACAGGGACTGGAAACCAAATCTGCCCTATTCCTTTGACTGTCAGACAACTGAAGTGTTTTCAGGCTCTGTCTTGTCAGCTTCTCTTCTTACCTCGGGATTCATCCCTTTTTTGCTGCTTATTAAACTACCTTTAAAAGTAGAGGCACAAGGTCACCAATACTCAGTAGTCTCAAATTGAGCACCCAAAGAGTTCCCAACAAAATAAGGGAAGCTTGATTTTCACCATGTCAAGTTGGTGGAGTATCTCATCTGCAAGCCAGTGGTGCCCCTTCGTGATTGAGTGCCGTGGCCACAGGGCAACTTTGGAAAAGGAGGACACTGTTCCCCCTGTTTCACACCATGTTTCACAAAATGTGAGACACAGGTATTGGGTCTGCAGAAAAGATTGTTTTGATGCTTGTGAAGAAAGAAGTTACCTGTATGCAGCTTTGATTCACATACCCAAACTCCAGGAAAGAGTGTGAGATCAGATGCAGTGTGTAAGAATACAACAATGGTTATCCTAGGTCCAGAAGTGTAGCATAGCATTATGTCTTTGATAGTTGTCTCTGCTGGTTGCTGAGGAAAAGCTTAAAAAGCAGTGAAAGTGTATAGATAGTTCCAGGGTTACTCTCCCAGCTTCTATGGGTCAGTGTCTCAGTAGTTTCCCAAGCCAGGAATGACATCTGCGTATTTGATAACCTTTGATGGAATCCTCTTCCCTTTTCTGCCTGTTCTTTCCAGCTCCTGTGGACATTTGTCATCTCCTTTACACTGTGGTAATGTGTTCTGGAGGCCACCTGTGCACTATGGGTAAAGCATGGACTTAGGTTTGTTCTGCATGTGGACGTAACAGAAAAATACTATGGGGCGTGTTGTTGGTTGTCGGGTGGTCCATGCTCCGTGTCCAGGAGTTTTGGGTTGATGTTGTTAATATTTGCATCTCTGTATTTAATGATACATGGACTATGGTGTTTCAAACCCGTTAGAAAAGGGTTGGCACTTCCCTTTGAGGAACTGGGCCAGCTAACCTGAGTGTACAGTGCGGCTGCTTAGAGCTTGGTCCTGGGTGTTAGGGCTTTGGAGGGATGACACACAGTGGAACAGAAGCTCTCAGTTTCTGCGGAGATGGAGAAAGCACCTTCTCCTAGCAGGGTGCCTTCAACGAAGGACACTCTAGGGAAAAGTTAATATAAGAGGAGTCCCTATTCCAAGAATCCACCTGTGAGACATCCTGGAAGTACTGATCTCTTTGTCTAAATAATTTTTAGTTTAAACATTATCCTCGTTAAATCTAGAGGCATTCTGCTCAGTAATTCTTTAAAATGTCGTGTATCTGGTGCCATATAACTGATGTATTGGGTGATAATTTTGATTCAGTAGGAGACACATTTGAATCAGATGGTGGATTTGATTTACTGTAGGAGATATCTGTTTTGATAGATGATGCATCTCATTCTATATTGAATAAGCAGTGATTCAACAGGGATGTGTCTGATTTGGTGAATGAAATATTGTATCTGATTTTGATCAGTTTTTCCTGTAATACACACATTTATTTTAATAGTTCATGCATTTATTTTAGTGTGAAGTGTATCAAATTCTTCACATTGTGTTCATTCTTCTGTTGGTGTGATTTATGGATTTTACAAATGATAGATATATATTTCAATTAAAAATAAAACATTCATTACCGTCTGCCATGCATTCACAGTATTCTAGAATATCTCAAATACTGCTCATGGATGAATTTGTTGTGGTCAGATGTTAAAGTAAGGCTTTTGTAAGGTGTGAACAAAAACATTTATTTGAAAAAACCTACCAGTGCGTTATTATTTGAAGGTAAATTGTCTTTCTGAAGAGAAATAGGATCTATTTGTGCCTTGCTTAACACAAAGAGCTTCTGTATGTGCCACAGATATTTAAAAGTGTTAATAATACATAAGTAGTTCATAATCATGATCTACCAGGGCTTTGTCCTGCATGTATATATTCAACAATGGTTTTCTATTGGGATAAATAGGTGCAGGACTTAAGGCCAAAGATTTTCAATGTTAGGGTATTATTACTCTGTCGGTTTTGTTTTTGTTGTTGTTGTTTTTATTATTTTTTTTCCCCCAGTAACTTTGCTTATTTCCTACCCAGGAGCACAGTGATTTATAAAGTTTGTGATGACCTCTAATCTGTACCTGATGAAGCAGCCACACAATGCAATTTGGTGCATCTTTTCAATAAAGGGCAAACTAAAATAGGTTTGGGCTGGGACCAGATTACCCTTAAGTGTTTCCATTTTACAGGACTGAAGGTCATTTCCCTGGATGCTTCTTGTTACATTTAGTACCATGCTATGAAAACAAGCATATTAGGTTCAGCCCTGCCTGACCTTTTATATGTTACTACTTTTATTTAATATAAAACAATTGCTACAAGAAGAAAACTGAGATAAAAAGATGAAATTTATTAACCACCCTCAGGCTGATACAAGATTCTATACCAGCATAGCGAATAGAAATGGAAAGCTGGAACAGGCTTGAAAGAGATAATCGGAAGGTATAACTAACAGCAAAACGTGGTGTTACCCGGCAGAGGCCACTGGGGGAGGCTCAGCCATCCTGCTCTGTTCCTCCTCCCTGTCCCAGTGGGTGGAGGATTGTGCTGGGACAATCAGATCCGAGTTCTTCTACTTGTGCTCCTTGAGAGCCCTTGGCCGCAGCACTTTGTGCTGTACGTCCCCAGTTCGTACAGTGTGGCAGATAATGCTGAGATCTTTTTGGATCTCCTGATGAAGTGTCAGGCTTTACTGTTTAACATAATTGTCCTAAGTAAGGGGAAATGGGATGAAGAGATCAGGTATAGCAATGTTACCTAATTCTCATACATATGTATGTACGTTACTTCAGTTTTTAAGGTGAGAAATACTTTACACATTAAATCTACAGTATGAGATACTCTGCTGCTTCAGAAGGACTATGAGATCAGACTAATGCTCTCACATCAGTTTTGCCTGGCAGGATATGTAAAATAGCGATAAAATGGCTCATCTCCTCTGATACAGGAGAAGCTTCAGGTCGAGCCAACTCTGCCTTCTAGAAACTGTTTTTGGATTCCCCCAGGAATATTCTGCATCCAAGCCCTGCTCTCTCCTGAAAAAGCTGTCTTCTTTGGAAAAGGGAAGAACTAAGTGATGTAAAACAGGCTGTGTGACTTCAGTTCAGGAAAAGTATGACTGCTGTTTATTTTCCCTTTTCTGTTATGCTTCCTTAGCACATGAACCAAAGAAATGCAGGGCCTGGAGGTCATTGCTGGTGCCTGGAAGCCCAGCACTGAGCCACGCTGGCTGAAATCTTGCTCCCATCCTCACCAAGGTTTCTCTACAGTTACAGTTTGCTTCCTGTAGTGAATGGTTTGGGAAAATGTCTAGGGCCATGTCCTCTGCTACGCTACGGGCCTATTTTGGACAAGTACATGTGTACAACAGAGAAAATGTCATATGATGTTAAATAATAATGACTATCTATTTACCTTTTCACGGGAAAAATGGTTGACTCTTGATATTTAGCTTTTTGAGAAAGAAATTTTCTAGTTTTTCTGTGTTTGTGCGTCCACAGCCAAGTTTCATTTCCAGCTCTTATGCAATTGTCACAGTGTTCAAGCACTTGAATAGTTGTGAGTTGAATACCTAAATGCTGCCAAACTGTTTAAGGTTTTATATTAAATTTTATTTGAAGTTCACAAAAGCTATGAGTATTAGTTTCCATGAAAGTCAAAAATAAAAAGGGAAAAAAAGGAAAAAAGCCTTTAGAAGTGTCTAAATATAGAGAGACATCTGCAAATAAACAACAACAATACAAGTTTCTGAACCTGTAAAAAGTTGTCATTTCACTTTCTTCTTGAGCAGCTGGGCTATTAATTACCTGGGTTGTGTAATGGACAATACACAGGCTGTTGAGAATTAAGTATAAAAACAAACATGTGGCCTTTTAAATTTTTTCTGACTTGTTACAGTGTGTAACGCTGCATTATGCCATTTCGCATTGCTGTGATAGGCGAGTGAAACAAGACAGTTCATGCTAATGAACAGCAAAACACAGCAGTTTGCTAGTTACCAAATTCACTTAGAGTATTTCAGGGCATTTGGAGGTATTATGGGAGAGACAGTTATTGCTGAGAAGAGCTGAACTGTAATGAAATTAGGGAAGTGAAAACCATATGTTTGCCTCTGTTTTTACCAAAGCATGAAATGTTCTCTTACTGTAGATCTGTATCTTCTGTCTGCTTTAAAACAAAGGACATGCTGCCAGATCATTTGACTAGGGTACAGGAAGCAGATTTAAATATTAATTGAATATACTTTTAATCTCAGCATACTTTGCTTCACACAGGTATCTGGCTTTATGGCCTTTATACCCAAGGCACATTTATGTGTTGTTTATGAATATATTAAGAAAAAAATAACTGTAAATTTGTCCCAACCCTGTCACAGTAATAGCATTTTGGAAACCACAAAGGAAAACAAATTTTCAATAGTCCTAAAATTTCCCTGCTTACTGTTGCCAGTGAACTTCAGTTCATCCATTTGGCCAAGCATACAATCCGCAGTATGAACATCTGATGGATATTTTACTCTTTAACCTTTTGTCATTTCTGGATTGTTTCCTCTAACTTTTCAGGTGCACCCAAATTATGTAGGCCAAAGAGTGTTCACTAGTTTTCATAAAATCGATCTTTGTTGTCTCAAAGTAGAAGCTGTTTCCACACCATTCAATATAGCAAGGACAGCTGGAAGTGCCCTGAGGTCATATCTGTCTCTGCCGCGATCTGCCCTTCGCCCATCAGTTCCTTGAAGTGGAACGGTTTTCACTGTATGGTAGTCGAGCCGGTCAATTCAGGAGAGGGAAGGCAGTCAGCACCAGACAGAAACCAATTTTTACCTCCTATTAAACTCCAAACACGACAGGCAAGAAGTGCAGACAATCTTGTCATCTTCCCGTCTCACTTGCTACCCACCTGGCTGCCTACAGAGGAGTTCAGGACTCCATTCCAACTATTTATTGCCCTGCTGTGCTCTTTTATTGTTGAACTTTATGAGGGCTGGGAACACTGCAGCGGGGTGGCAGAGGGAATTTAAGTGCAGGGTATTAGAAGTTGCCAGTGGCTGAAAGGAAGCGGGATGGACGGTCTTACTCTAAAAAGATGGTGGGCACAGCAGGGTGCCTAACAGCTCTAAAAATGATGACACCAAACTATTTTATTCTTAGGTGAGGGCCCAGAAGTATTGTCTGGGATTAATAAAGACAGATACAAAAAACATTCTTTAGATCTGAATGACAATGAATTTTCCAAATGCCTCTTCCTGTGACTTACTTGAGATGGGCACAATATTTTCTATAGAGTTCTGAATTGCTTTTAAAATAAAAAGGTTCTGATTAACCTCGTGCGTAGAAGGCTATAAAATACGAACAGTGTCGTTTTAACTTCTTTAAAAATCATTCTGTAGGAATGTGATAGGGTTTTGGCTTATGCAGTGGATTAAGAAGACTACCCCAATTCTGCTCTTAAAAATGTCATTCTTTCTGAGGTCATTCAGTGGTTCTCAAATTGTTTCAAATATGCCCCTGAGTAATACAATGAATAACCATCAGCCTGCATTTGGGCAGTATAACATATTAGAAAGCTTAAGCGATATTCCTTAAGATAGTTGCCACAATAATCTGTAAAAGTTGCAACAAACTTTACAAAATTTCCTTCTCATTATAATACAGATATATTTTTAATGCTGGAAACTGTCTGCGTAATTGGAAATGTCTTTCTCCATGATTTGGCTTAAAGGTATTACTATGTAGTCAAGGCTGATACATTCTTTCTGATTATTTTCATATTATAAAAATCTATCTTCTGGACTTTCAGGGAACAAAGTCCTTCAGTCGGTGTTTCTTATTCTTGCTTGCTCCTTAATAATTTGAAATGGCAACATTTGAACTTGTATTTCTTCATTGACCTCCAGGAGCATCATTCAGACCTTAAATATATTTATATTAGAGGTAGGAACAATCGGTAGCTTTTAGTACTGCAGCTATAATCACTTGGATAGAAAGTGGCAGCCCAAAGCATATCGTACCATTCCAAGGTGCCGTGATCTCCTTCTAAAACTGCGAGTTTCACTTCAGCTGGACTTCAGTTTCTTGAGGTTACTTTTTACACATGCCATAACCTGTTGCTATTATTATTAAAGTGTCTACCCGCGGTGTTATTCTTGTCATGAAATACATATTCGTTGTTAACCCCATTTCCTAACTTAAGAAAATAAGGCTGAGAGAAGTTAAGAAATACGGTTTTCAAATTCAGAAATGCAGCAATTATGTATGCACAGTCACTGTAGCTGCACACACATGCTATATATTCTGAAAACCTATTAGGTATATTTGGTTCTGCTTCCATGTACATTTGAACATTTGACATATGTATTTGTATACTGTAAAAGCAGTTGTGCACAGCTGGGCAGAAACAGTCCCCAGTGAGTTCTACAAGGTCATTCAGCACATGAATATCAAACCTGAGCCTGGATAGCCAGTCTCTCAGCTGCCATATATCTTTTATTAAGTAGAAAATATACTGTTATAAGAAAGTTTCTCTGAGGTTATATTGCCTGTTGAGTTTAAACAGGTTTTCCAATCTCTTAGTGCCGCTTTTCCTATTGTTCTGCTATGAAAAAGCTCACTATGAACTGTGCAGCAGTGTCATTTCTAAGAGATCGGTATATACAGCAGTAGCACACACACTTTAATAATAAAAAACTTATTACTACAACAAAAATGTTGCTTCAGCTCTTTTTCTGTGCAGCAGAACAGCGGCACCCAGTGGCCATTCATGCAAAAATACTAGCCAATACATTTTACAAACTCAAATATGAGTGCAAAGAAAAAATGACAAGAAAAACAAATTACCACTTTTGTGTCATTTTTTTTTCTTGTATACCTCTAAAAATATTCATTAAAAACCTGTAAGGCTCAGAGAAATTTCAGGGACCTTTTATGTTCTCTGATGCATAAATCTGTGTTCACCCCAGAATATATATGTGTGCTTGTAGGTATGCATATAAAAATTCCATTTTGTTATATTCCTAAGAATGAATTCACTTTTTTTGCTTTTTTAAAAAAGACTCTTTTTGCCATTGGTTTTTCATTGGCGGAGGGAGCTACAATATCCCTATGTTCATTATTTCACTGTAGTATTTTTCATTGTTTATATATACTTCTTCGAAAGCTGTAGTATGCAATTATTGCAGAGATTCTGAAGAAAATATGAACGTTTTCCAAAAGAACATAAGATGTCTTTTCCCCATGTTTTGAATCTATGTTGGATTTTAACATGAGTAAAGGCATTTTTGCATATATTTAATTTATCTCCAATAATCCTGTTTGAAAAACTTTGCATATTAAGTACACATATCCAGAATGTCTATGAGAGGATTATCTGTGGACCATTTAGAAATATTTTCTTCCTGGAGTGTGCAGCTATAGTAAGCTAACTCATAGGAAAACAAAAAAAAAAGAAAAAAAAAGACTTAGTGATTTTGTATCTTAGGCCAATTTTCATCAGATTTTTACTTTAGAGAATTAATAAAACCTCTTAAAATTTCAGACTATTCATTTTTACATGAGGCATCTGATTCTCCTTTTTGACTGTGGGTAGTTTTCTTATTACAACAGAATTACGTTTGCATTTATAAGGCTATATTGCTCTTGATATGTTTTAGTAATGCAGATGGGATTGTAAGATTTGGGTGCTACTCATTGCATCAGCACTGCAGTGCAGGTTGGGACTGAAGGACTCGGCTGGTTGTTCTGAAGGGATCCCTTCTTTCTCTTCTCCCATTTCCAGAATTACTAAAAGTATAGCAGGCTACTACGGGAGTGTCCGGATCTGAGCTGTCTGTACCACGTGCAGTTCATTTCCGACTCCCCGACTGTGTTGTGTATTTCTCTGAATTAACAAGTTGCCTCATTAAGAGAAGTGCTAAGTGTCTGCAATTGCCATACGCGCCTGTTTCCTGTGAAAATGAAGGTCACTAACATAGATGGTGCCGACTTTCAGAAATTAGAATGTGTAGGTATGTCTAGGAAGTGCTTACTTGATGGCAAAAAAAGCAAGACAGGACTATAAGGTTAAAGGAGATAATTAGCAAATCAGAGAACCTATTGACTGAATGGTCTCAGACAAATACTTTATTCACATCCCCCCTCCTCTCTCCATTATATCCATGAATGTTATGGATATAGAAATAGTACCAAAAGTAATTTCCATTAAGAATTTATCTTCAGGTGAAATTCTGGATAAATGGATGGTGAAGACCTACCTGATCAGCCCTTCAGTGTTGTACTGAAATGAGCCTAGTGCTTGGTGGACTAAGCTGGGTAGAGAGACAGGCAAGGCTTATGATTAAAGACTTAATTACTATAGGATTGGTCTCTTTCATTGTGCAGTGAGTTTTCAATCTTCTTGTCTCTCTGTCTGCAATTCTATTTTAGATCAAGGAAATGTTTTCTGCCAAAGCTGGTTTAAATTTTCCTATGAAAAATCTAAGTTTTAGCGTTTAACATACTCCACCAGCCCCCCTGTTTTTATGAGAAAACAACAAACCACCTCCACATATAATCTTTGACAGTTCATATGAGTGTTGTATGCAGTCAGTGTGAGTAAAAAATATAAGTAACTTTCACATGTGTCTGAAGATTTCGTGTGGTCAATGTATTGCAGATAAGGCATAGGCATGCATTTGTCATGTGTTTGTAGTCAGAAAATCTAGTATTTACTTATTCTATTACCTGAACCTGAAATACATGGTAAGAAAAACATCTAAGTTTTACAGCAGTAAAATAATTCCATGCATTAAAGACAGAGCTATTCTTTCTAACTTATAAAATATTTCTAATTTAAAGAAAGTTTAACAAGCTAAGTTCACTTTCTTGCATATTGGAAGCCAAGTCAATTTGATATTTGAATTGGTAATGGCTTTTTAGCTGGAAAACTCATCTCTTATGTTGAATTATTCTAAATCAGACAATAAAAATGGTTTGAAGAAGAACTCAGAAATAAAAAAGTATAAAGGCATTAAATAAGGCATGTTTAATGTCCCATGAGTCAACAAAATTACTTTGTGGTTTAGACTGATTTTATATTATTAATAGGACTGTACAACAATCTCCCACAAATCCCTTATTCCATTGGTAATACCTTTTTCCTAGTGCAAACATAGAAAATATGCATATAGGAGAGGGTGATAATAACTGTGAAATTAAGATCTAAAAACCTGAAAAACTCCAGGTATTCAGGATTTGATGGGAATGTTCAGCTGCTCTGTAACTGCAGCCAGACATGCCCTCTCTATGCACTTTGGTTTTGACTTGGAATTTTTCTTCTTCCCCGACAACTAAAAAAAATTAAATGTCTGAGGGGAAAAAAGTGGAATCGTAGTGAACGGCTAGTAAAGTACAATGTGACAAGACGGATTAAAAAGAAATGCCGCTAATAATCATTTTGCAGATGGGGGAAAGCAGATTTAGACTTCCACCCTTTTGTTGAAAGCAGCACGCAATAACAGAGGTCTGAAAGCTTTCTGGAGTTTGGGCGATGTAAGCAAAGGATGTTGCCTTTGAATCATCTTCTCAGAAGTTTTTCTGGAGCAGCCGTTTCTTACAGATGTTGCATGTTCTTTGGATGGCAAGGTGTAGAAAATAAAAAACGGGGAGAGAGGTTGGCATGTTGTGGTTCACACAGCAGTGTTTGTGTGTGGGGAGAGGGGGCAAGATTGTGCTCGTCCTTTCAAGAAATTTGCAGGTGAGAGCAGCTGTACATTCCAGCAGTAGGTGAGACCCTGCCAGGGCAGAGGTGCGGTGCAGAGGGACAAAATAGACATGAATCTCTTTGCAGAGAGCAAGGAGGAGTGGAGCAAGCTCTTGAAGTGAGGGCAGTCGGCTGTTGGATCTCCATAGCGAAATGAGGCTGGAAACCTTGGGCTGAGGACTTGGGCCACAACACCTGTGAGAACGTGCTCTGGCAGTTGAGAGACCAAGAGAATCCAAGCACAGGAAGGGCGACTGCGGATTATGTGAAGAATAATTTAATGTAGAGATATTAGAGTATAGGTAGGAGTATGAGGGGAACAGAGTTAAATGAAAGGGGAATAGTTGAAAGACAGATGAGATGTTTAGCACGTTGACAGAAAAGGGTAGGTATGAGGTCCCTCAAGACTGCAGGATTCGCCTCATAAGGAGAAGATTGACAGACCTTTAAGAAAGAACCTGAAAGAAGGGCTTGAACTTGTCCTTTGTTTTCTTGGAGGCTGGCTACCTGGGCAGAGGATGGAGTTTTCAGTGTATCTGGAGAACTGAACTAATTAATGAGGTGAGGCAAAGGTTCAAACATACTGACTGTACCGAGGAAGAGAGAAAGGCCTGAACTCCTGAGAAAAGCTGGTCATGCCATCTTATAAGGCAGAAGCTCTTTTTAGACTATTACACGACTCTGAGATGCACTGAGAATTTTTTACAAGTACGACTTGGTTTGTACACCTCAAAATGAAAACATTACAACTACTAAAAAAAGAAGGTGCAGAAAACTTCCTTTTAGTATACATGCTTAAGCGAACTCCACTTGCATTATCAGAAACCTCTGAGAAGACGTTTATTTCTAAACACTCCCATCTTAGAGGTCATAACCCTTTTCTTTAGCAGCTCACAAATATATCGCACACCTATGTGGGAGCCCTTATAGGTGATTTAGTAGACTGTGCCACTGGTATGTTCATATTTTTGTAAGCTGTAAGCGTTTACCCTCCCCATCCTTCTCAAAAAGCTCAAAAACTCAAATATCAAGTGAATTCATCTATGAATCCTTTAGGCCTTTACCTCCCATGAAGTGTAACAACTAAGCAGTTAACATTTGTAAAGCATATAACAGATATTTTAAGAGCCTTCAGAATGCATACACAGCTCTGCTGAAGCTGTGTGTGTAGAGCTGGGCTTTATTTGAAATATTTTTTGTTTCGTGCTTTTTAAAGTTGGCAGCAGTACAGTGATCTCATTCTGGCTGCTGGCTCCTCTCCTGTGGCAGCAAGAGAGAAGGGAAAACTGGAGAGGGCAGCAGCAGGAGATTACTTCTGGAAAGTTTATGATTAGACTTAAAATCTGTGTTTAAGAGCGCTGGCTTGTGTGACCAAGGTCACTGAAATGAATTGCTCTTCCTTTTTTCTTTTTAAGTTAGGCTTTTCCTTTGTTAAGAAAAGAACAGGAAAAAGAACCTGCAGAACAAAGGTCCTCAGATACATTTGTTGGTTGCCATGAGGGATGATGGATCTGGGTATGGCTGAGCAAGGACTGTCCTCAGGCTCACTCTGCAGCTTCCGACCGTGCACCCTGCAGTACCACTGTGGCGGGATGCCCACATTTGCTACCCCTCCTGCCTTTAGGACCCCCTCCTCGTGTGCGGGGCACCTCAGGGCCCAGGTCAGTTGCTCAGCAGGGGCAGGAGAGAACAAGCTGCCCCTACACTGTGTGAGGGGTGGGGTTCCTCTCCATTGCACACAGGAGAACTGGGAGCAGCCCTGCGCTGAGCTAACTGCTTTCCTTCAGACATGCCATGAACTTCTCTGGGTTTGCAAGGAGAATCAATAGATGTCGATAGGAATTTTTTTCTAAATCCTAAAGGTCAGCCCTGGGCAACGTAGCATGTTATCTTAAGGAAATAGCAAATGAAGAATTTTCAACTGGAGAGATGATTTTCTGACTATACGGCTATCCAGAAGGTTTGGGGCTTATATTTTGTTTTGTCACTGAAAGCTGAGAAAGATGCTTATTTACATTTCTGCAAATTAAGAAGACAGTGCCTATACAAGGAGTTTGTTTTTTTTCTCCAGATGACTCAGAAGGCACAATGTCTGCAGTGACTCAACCTCAGTGCTAAGCTTCTCTGTTGTCATTCATGGCATGTCCAATAAAAGTGATTTATTGCCTGGCTGCAAGTCAAGGCACTTGATCATTATCATCATTTTTTTCCTCCACATCAACCTTTTCCCATCTTATGCAAGTCCAAGCTAATTTAGATAAGGTTAAGATCTAGGCCACTCCTTAGAAGTTTTTTAACATGGCTTTTCCTTCAGGTCCTTCCACCTCATTCTTGAAACATCTTTTGTAGTGTCCCCAAGGCAGAGCTGGAAGAGAAGGATAGTGGATAATTCAGTAGTTAAGCTAACCTCCAATATTTGATATGCCTCCAAGGCATCACATTTTCACTTGTATCTGTTAAATTGCTGGGAGCTTTCTTCAGTGGTTAATTATCTTTATGAAATATGTGGGGTTTGCAGTGATGCAGAACTTTGAAAAATTCTTCTAACCTTATCATTCTGAAAGTGGACAACTAGATATTATAGTTTTATATCCACAGTCTTTGGAATGTGTGTGCGTGTATGTGTGTACATATACATATACGTATATGTGGATAACAAAAGAAATAAAAGACTATTTAACTATTCTTATAAATGTGACATGAACTTAAATCGTCCTTTTCCCCCATTAGCTGTGAATACAGGAATCATCTCTGAATATTTCTTCTCATGTGTAGTTTGAAAAGCAAAGCAGGAACAAGATTTTTAAAGGATTTTTTTTTTCCCAAACCATCCCCACAGACATTTTCTGAAAAGGATAATCCATCTTAAAACACGTTGACTTGCAAATTCGTCATGCCTCTGGCAGATCTGAAGAATGCTGCAGCAACTAAAGAGCCACCAGATATAGTTCTTTCCTCCAGCAATATCCTGGGGAATTTATCGAGTGGGTGGTGGGCTTTGTGGGCTGTGGTGACTGGCGGCTAAGGGCAGAGGACAGTGCAGGCATAGTATGAGGGACAGAAATAATCATCTGCACTTTATGGTACAATGAGGGAGTGAGGAATTACTATGCATATCTTTTTTGTCTTAAATCACAACTTGTAAGCAGGTTGAGTGTTCCTTGTGCATATTCCTATCCTGAGTGCACTGAGACATCCCCGCGTTTTTTCAGTGTCTCAGCAGAGAATTATTTCTGTATATTTATTGGGTTAAATTCTTTTAAAATATATAAATATATCAGTCAAAGTCTCTAAAAAAAATCTATTTCACCAGGCTGATTTGAAATCTTTTTGTTGCAGTTTCTGATGGTATCTTATGGAAAATGAAAGTATCATATTCACACAGCCACTTAGCATTTTCCAGTCCAGTGTAAGAATGCTAATATTACTTACATCACCACTGTGATACAGAGTAAAATCAATATTATTTTAATTACTGGTGACCTATGCTTCTGTTATCTAAGACTGCCATTGCACATATGGTAGACCTGAGGCAAATTTAGGTGTCACTGGATTAAGTTTGGTTTGTGTTTGTAATGTAGCTTTTTTTCATCCTAGGAAAGCAATCTGCACTGTATTCTGTAGAGCTCTTTAGAGGCTGCTGTATAGATATATGATGTGATTGTTTGCTCTTTTCTTTGAAATGGATCTGCACTGAAAGACTACATTGTAATGCCTACGAAGAGAGGCCAAAAAAGGGAGTAAGTATGTGCACTCCTAACTCTGGAACACACTGAGTCACGCCTGGCAGAAGTACCAAACAGTGGGTACAGCCAGCATCGAAGGCACTTGGGAGCAGCATTTCTCAGGAAGCAGGCTGCGTTTTGGCTGTCTGTAACCAGCTGAAATGATGCGCTGCCTTTCTCCCGTCCGACTCCTTCATTTCTGCAGTGGGGCTGGGCTGTGTTGCCAAGTCCATCTAACTCAGGAGTGGGGAGCAGGGAGGGTCAGCACTGCTGACCAAGGAATTCTCAACCTAATTCATTTAAGACAAAGATGGACCACTAATAAGGGGATGCAGCATTAGGCGTTCTGCCACTTTACTCCTATAAATTGCAAATCTGAACAATGGCTGAACAAGCAAGATTATCTTTACTTCAGCTTCTTGGTTGATGAGCATCTAGATATTCTACTCAGCACATTTGAGAATAACTGAATTTCTGCTCTTTACTGCGGTTCTGTAAATCTGCAGTGTCATACCTTAAATCCAGAGTTTGCCAAATGCTTTTCTTTTTAGTTCAAAGAACTACATTGAGTTAATTTGCTTTTCTCATGCTCCTCCTTTTCATGATCATTCACATAGTTCTGTTCTGCTAGTGAGTTCCTCAGGGGAGAGCAGGCAAAAGAAGACACTTCAAAGTTTTATGAGGGTACAGTCACAGAAGCTTAATATTAAATTTAGACTTGAAGATGTGCATGCCAGAATTGCTCTCCTTCATTTCTATTCTACTATGCAGCTTGCGAACTCTGGAGTATTCAACATGCCAAGAAAGTTCAGAATATGGCTCAATTTTTAGGGAAGCTGCTTATAAAGGGAATATATCTGAGGTTGTAACAAACTACTCAAGGATATTCTATGAGCAAAAAGAAAACATGTCAGATTAATTATTTATTGTGAATTGTTTGCCTTTGGCTGCTTAAATTAAAAACCACACAAACAAAAACCACACCATGTTTTGTGGTTAGTTCTGAACTTTTTTCTCTTTCGAATTTCAATATTTGCCTCATAAACTGCTAGTGTGTTTTGTGAGCAAACTTGTGAATTCAGCTTCCAAACACCACCTCAACGGTGAAAATTATTTAACGATTAAGTTACGGTGCTATCTATTGAAAGGAAAGACCAGTGTTATTTTCATCCTGAGGCTGAAAGTGTGTCTCTAGCAACTGGAAATAGAGTTAAGCTTGCCAAGAGCTCCTTGTGAAGCAGATGGAGAGGCAACTAACAACCTTCCTGAAATCTTGTTGGCGAAGCTTTCTGAGTATCCTCAGCGCTCCCAGAGTTACCCAGCAAATTAACTTCATTGCTGCACTATATGAAAGTATTCTTCAGTCTTGTCATTAAGTGTTGCAATTTCGTGCTCTTCCCCCTCCCCAAGTTCTGAACAAACAGTTAAACTCTCAATTATCTCTCCATGTGCTTAAGAGTGGTTACAGGTCTGTGACTGATTCCTGGAGAACACTGATGGCCATATGCATCTTCTTTCCTTGCAGGCTTTACCTTTTTTTTTTTTTTTTTAACTGATATTTGAAAGACACCCACAAATGTGATAATTATGTGCCTGCAGACTTTTAACAACTACATAAAATAGTATTATATATGGCTGCATGCACTGAGGGATAGAAAAGGCCAGTGTTTGATTGTCGAATAAGACTTGTTTGCAGAATGCAGAGAAAGAAACAGCCACGGACTCTGCTGGCATTCTCAGATGCACAACATGATCCAAAAGCTGATTGTAAGATGATGCTATCAGTCTGTCTTTTCTTGCTGCCTGTGGGTTCTGAATATAAATCACCAGCTGCGTATGCTTCAGCTGATCCTCTTTGTTCCCACTGTGACCTTATAGTAAATGTATTGTTTTTTCATTTATATTTAAGAACAGATGAAAGTATGTTGGGACTTGCTTCCCTATCCACACAAACTAAATCAGTATTTCAGACGCATTCTGTGGTGCCAATTAACTGTTCCCCATCAGAAGTAATGTCTGTTTTAGAGGGTAACACACCGTCCATTCTGTTTGTTTCTTATTCTCACAAGTATGCAACCAACAAAAGTGGAATAAAAAGCTTATTTAATTGACATTTCTTCCTTTTGAGTTGCAAGAAAACTGTGTCTATACAAAAAGCACACTGTGAAGTGAGTAGATATGTAGGTAGAAAGTCAGTGATGTTCTCCCTCTGCTTCCATCATATGGTACTGAGTATTCAGACCAGTGTCTGTGTGTCAGTTTAATTATTAAGAGCTTCTCAATCCACAAAGCCAAATTATGCTCTTTGATATGCATGGTACCCCTTCTCTGAAGCAAGAGAAACCATAGCTAGTCTGTCTTGTATGTATGTATGTAATCTGGCCTTCAAGGACTGCAACATTCCCAAGTGGCCAAGGGTGCAGGTAGCCTGAGCTGTCAGAGTGGGCAGGCTTTGGGAATCACAAAGCAACATGTTACGGCAAGAAGAGTGAAATTTCACACCTGTCTGGGGAACGTAGGTGACCAAGCCCTGCAGGCAACTTGGAAAGCCACAGCCTCAAGCTCTGCATTCTTAACATTCATCGTTACCATTTTCTTTGTAAACTCTGGGCCAGCTTATAGCAACTTGCAGGAAGGACAGATGGTGCAAGGAGCTACTTTTCTCCTGCTGAATGGACAGAAGAGTAAGGCATTGGATGTTTGCAGCACAAAGAGAAATTGCAGCTGGTGTCTTGCAGATCACTTGTGGCTCTGAATTCAGTTCTTCCCTGTTTAGGCTTTATAGCTAAGACTCAGTGAAAAAGGCAAGATGATATCTTCTCAGATAAGAAGAGCATGTGCTGGATACAAGAGCATGGACAGTATATATAGACATACAGGCAGTGGTCAAAAAATCTGAAGTAGTGTTCTGCATCAATATAATCTTCCAAAATTCTTTTGAACCAAAATGGCAATTACTGGACTAAATAAATATGTGTTAAGAAACACAAAATTTATGGAAAATATTTGTAACACGAAAAGCTATTTTTGACCCAAGCCCATTTGGCAGGGGAGTACTGTGTGGGCAAAAGATTTTGGATCTGTATGAAAATGAAAAATTGTTCAAGGAAAGAACTATAATTTAATCCATGAAAGGAAGTAAGAGATTACTTCTCAACTTTAGACAGAAAGGGGGTTGGCTTGGTAAAGAAGTTATTTTCTTAAAAATGCATTCAAGATTAACTTATTAGTAAACACAAGTTGAATTTGTTGAGTAGTTTCAGATTCATTTAAAAATGAAGTTTTTCAATGAATAGGATGAAATTACTATGGATGTTACATAGGTCTCCTTTATAGATCTTTCTTTTTGCATAAAGTATTGGAAAATTCTTAACCATTTGCTGAAAATTTGGCCTCGAAACTGATTTTAGATTAAGTAAGAACACTTTTTTTTATGTCATTAAAAACCAAATTCATGTGTTAAAAAAACATATATATATATATATATATATATAAAAATGCCATTTCCTCCTCCATATTTCCAGAAGAAACCTGGAATAGCTGTGTAGTCGATTGCATTAGCACACTCCTATCCTTTCTTCTCAATATTTCCATGTCTGTTATCCACATACTTTCCCATTTGCTCGTGTGTCTTCTCTGGCTTCAAGCTCGTATGTAAGCGTGGTTTTGGTATAAGCAGGACTGTAAACCCTTCTGCTGGAGTTTCCAAAAAAGAATTTTTCATTGAGGGACTCTCAAGTAGCAGAGAGGTAATAGGGCAAATTAATCCTGACAGTGTCAACACTAATTTGCCACAAAAGAGCTACAGACAAGCACAGGGATAACGTGATGCGATGTGGAACAGCCCCATCACAATCCTGAAGGCTCTGTCATTTTTCAGAGGCAATCTGCAATGGCACGGCCCTGGCCGGGACTCGCTGTATGTCTGTATGTCCCGCTCACTGGAACAGCAGTTACATTTTGATCCCATCTAGCTCACACTGAGCACCTAAGGTATGTGCACATCATGACTCCTTTGTTTGAAAGCTGTGTGTTCTGTGCAAATCTGTTGGCAAAAGAAAAACCTTTCTCATTTCATGCTTATTCCTACAACTGCAGCCACAGAGAAGCATCATGCTATATGCAAGCAGATCAATCTGTTAGAATGGAGACAATTTCCTGTTTTCAAGAACCTATAATGAGATTAGGAAAAAAAACCCCACATGTAAATTTAGTAAATTCGCTAAGGAGATTATTGAACCAAAGTCAGACAAGCTTGAAAGTGTATTTCCTGTTTGTCCCACATTATAACTTTCCATTATTAGTTTGCCAGGGCTCACCTAGTGGAAGTTTTTCTGCAGAAGGTACTTGGCAGTCCCTTCTTAAGGCAAAAGATACAAATATTGACAGAATGAAAGTCGTATACAAATATACATACAGGTCAAATATCAATTTTTCTCCTGGAGAAAATAAAACAATCTACTCAAGATACAGCAGATCCCTTAGGTGCTGTAAATTTCCTGAGTTTGACCCAAGTCTGCTTGCAACACAGACAGTGGGCTGAGTGCACCCTCAGCAAGTTCGCCCACGACACCGAGTTCGGTGGTGCAGGGACAGGCTGGAGGGAAGGGCTGCGGTCCAGAGGGACCTTGACAGGCTTGGGCATCAAGTTGAACAAGGTCCTGCGCATGGGTCAGGGCAATCCCAAACCCAAATAGAGGCTGGATGGAGAGCGGACTAAGGGCACGTCATTCCCACCTATGAGAGACACATAATTTCTTCCTTAAATCCAGCTCCTTTGTAGGCAACATTTTCAAACACCTGCGTCTTAAAGATATTCTGTATTTGCCATTATCCAAGCTGAGAACATGTAAAGAAGCAGTGGTAGTTCCAAAAGTAAAGTTTGAAATAGTTACAGAAATAAAGACATTTTGGAAATAAAGCATTTATGTATGCTCAATAATATGTCAAGTGAAAGAAGTGTTTCACATCCATCTTTTGACAAGTAGAGCAAAAACCTCATATAACCATATATTGTATACAGTTTTTCTCCTAAACAGTGTGTCCATTGTAGCATAAAGCATACTTAAAGTTGTGGCTGTGCTTATTCTTTTCTCCGTGCTTTGGTGAGACCCAGATTTGCCTGTACTGATTGGCGTACAGTGAATCTGTTCGGATATGGAAGCTTCTGGATAATGAACCAGGTAATTTGGTACCTGTCATATATCATGGAGCTCACGTGATGCTTAGCCTGATGTTCCGCACTTACCGTGTTTCTGGTTCCTAAGGAAGCTAGAAGTGTTGCTTCTGCCAGGGAGAGCTGAGAGGGCTTGGCCCTTTCTACCTGAGATGACCCTATAACAGCTGTGGTCTACAGAAATGCTAAATTCCCTTGTGATAAAAGCAGGCTGCTCAAGAAAGTGTCTCTCTTACAGATTTGTATTCGGCTTCTACTTTCCTTCCTGAAGTACTCACGAGGCTTTTTGCACTTTTGCAACTGTGGTTGCAGAAGCTTTATGCTGTCTTGCTGGCAGGAATCTCAAAGCAGCAGGTGCTTCCAGTGTGGGCTTTCAGTGTCTGCTGAACTCTGTGCTACTCTGCTCCTAGGTTAGCCGTCTTAAACCCAGTTTACAGTGAAATGTAAACCACAGAGGTGGGTTTAAATGCATCACACGCTTTCCAGCAGAGCATTTTCACTCGATTACAGCATGCTGTGCGGTGAGCCCAGAGCCTAAGTGGACTGGGAGCCTTTCCTTCTGGCTCACTTTTTGTCTCCTGCACTATGTGAGGGTTCTCCTAAGATGCTGGGTTGCTGATGACTCAGCATTGAATCCTAACGCTAAAAAATTATCTTTTGTTACTTTATTTACTCTGGAATAAGGGAAGCATTATATCTGTTCAGCAGATGTGAAGTTTCTTGTTATCCTAAAGCTCTCATTTTCAACCTTCAATTCACTAGGCTGAAGCTATGGAGAGTTAACATTTGTCTTTAGAAGGTCTGAAGCTATTTATCAAATAATTATACATTTCTTCCAATACTAAGTTTTCCAAGATGCTAAAAGCCCTTTGGTACTAGGAAGAAGTCCCTGTGTAAAATGGTGTTTTATTAAAGATGGCTGGGTAAATCGGTGTTAAGCCTTGTCTGCAGATACATCTCTCCTCACTGCACCAAATTCCTCTCTCTCTCTCTCTCACACAATATCCAGGAACCTGTGACAGATCAGAATAAGTGTTTAACACTGTCTTGAGCTTTCACTGACTGGTGGGTAGGTGAGCCTAAGAGAAACATTTTTACTGAACAGTGTAAGAACAGAGGACTACTATTTCAGTTTTGTTTACTTAGTACCCCAGAAAGTCAAATTACTGTCAAGCCCCCACAAAGACACAGCTTGTGAGCGTGCATGGTAGCTTTTCTGTCCGTCACAGGACTGTCAGTGTGTTTGCTATGTTTGTTTCAAAGAAAGGGCTCTAAATGCAGAAACAAAACCATGCCACTTGGCTCATTCAGTGTAAAAGGTTGGCTGCACTCTTCCTAGCTACTGGTTGCACTGCATTACTGATCTACTTTAGTTTGCAGGATTATTTTTTCTAGTAGTAATTTTTAGTTACCATTAATGCTGCAACTATCCTCGATGGGAGTATTTTACAATGAAAAATGCACATAGAAAATCATTGGAATTTAAAGATACAGCATGCAGAAAAGTAAATTAATCAGAAAAAATTTCCAGATTTTTCATGGGTGAAGAATATTGAATGCCAATTGGTATTTAAAAGTTCAGGGTATTTAAAAGTTCAGGTTAAATTCAGATCATGACGCCTGAGTAACACAGTGTAGCGGTCATAAGGGGAGTTGTAGCTCAATTGGTGATTGTGTCAGATAAACAGGCAGTATCTTGAGGGTCGTTTATAAGTTTTTTTTAGTGTTTGTAGCTATATTTTATTATTAAGCAAGAATCCAAATAGATATAGCTCCATCTTTACACACTGTGCTCCAGTACGTTCCATTGCAAAGGATGTAACAAGTCTGCTGGCAATAGCAACTGCTCTGTTCATGGGAAGCAGGGGAAACTTTGGAAGATGAATAACTGAAAAAAAGTAAAAGTAGTGTACTGGTCTCTGTCCTGTTATTAGCAAGTGCATGAAGAGTTGCTCCATTTAGTTCCCTTTTCTCTAAGGAGGAGTCACCTCCAAGGAACAGCTCAAAACCTTGATACAAAGCCTTTTGGAACAGCTGCTCAGTCCCAGCAGAGCAGCCTCCTCTATTTACTAAGAACATAGAACTGCGAGACTCCAATTTGCTCTGTGGTAAGCACTGACCTCAACACCCACTGGGAGAAGGGAATCTGAAACTCAGTTACTCAGCACTGCATAGGATTAAAGGCTCCAGTTTCAGTCTATTTAAATGCATGCTCAAACATTTTTTGTTACCTTGAATTAGATTATCAAAATGGAATTAAATTTGAGAACACCAAAATTTATGTGAAATGGAACTCCTATTTTCTTTCCTGCCTCAATTATGACAAAAAGACCCCTGTGCTTTTTGTACTTTCATGGCAATTGCCCAATGCAAAGAAGAAAAGACTATAACAAAAATTAAGAGCTTCCCTTTGCTAGACTCCCTAGTAGTGCTCTACCTTTGAACAGATTGGTATCCACAGCTCCAGCTTCAAACCCTAAAAGAAAGTGGCTTTGTCTGATAGTTTTATTATATGTTTTTAAACTACATGCAATGGGAAAAGTGGTGATTTAGTGGTTCTGCAGTGCTTTAGTGACTCAGGTTCAGATTATAACAGCCTGCTAACCCCTATTTCTCACCTGTAACTCCAACCTATAAATTATAAACATGCTGGCACAATCATTATATTATTATTTTTTATAGCTCTCAATTTACAACTCTGACTGTCCTTGAGCTGGTTCTTTGTATTTGTTACAGTCTCCTGAGGGAGGATTCATTGACTACTGACTCCACATTTTAGCTGAGAAAATTCAGTCTCATTCTGGTGTCTTCAATTTTTCATAAGACCTTACTGTTCCTCATTGATTATATACTAAGGATTAATTATGTTGTCACTTAATGTATGTACATGCTTGGACAATGTATTCGTTCACTTATCCTAGTATGGTCAGCATTTTTCCCTGGTATGGGGTAGGTTTGTTTTATTAATTGCTGGAGAAGTAACATATTGCCATTAGAATGAATGGAAGTCATCGGTTAGCAAAGTTGTATTTGTTCCCTCAGTAAATCTATGAAGATAATTTTCTCTTGCTACTTGGAGAGCTGGGATGCCTACATCTTTTGCCTTGAAGGCATCAGAAAAATTGGTGTTTCATGAAAGAAGATTATTCTCTGGTAGGTTGTTTTACGCAGGTCAGTGCGTTGTCCAGAGAAATGTGATAATATCTAGAACTGCTTTTTCAAATACATAACAAAAGAAGCATGATCAAATATGGGGAATGTGCGATATGGGTTCTTACTTGTAGTGGTATGACCCTTCTATCTATTCATCTTGCCGAACACTAAAATGGAAAGATAGGTAGATGTTAAATATATAATTTAAAATGTTTCTCAAAGAAGTTGAGAAAGAAAAAGACTTAAAATAGAGACAAACTAGACATTTTGGTATACTGAGGCTACTTCTAGTTCAGAGCCTAACCTTCCACACAAGAGCTGCAAGAGAGGACATCTCAGGAGGTTTTCTCCATAAAATGTTGTGCCTTTGGAGGGGACAGGATCATCATTGTAGTTTCCTCTACTTGCTTCTCCAGAGGCCGTTTAGAAGAATGCTAGAAAGCCAGTGCCATTTACAGAAAAGATTTGTGCTGTACTGTCAAGCCAATTCCACAGCACAACTTAACACGTCCATACCTAGATGTGTATATATCTTACTATTTATACAGTCTACATCTTCTGTGGAAATGGTTCCCGTCCATGAGTTGGGGGAAGCGCTGAGATTATATGTTACTGAGATACTTCTGACGTTCTGATATATTGGCACCTGCAATTACACAGAGGCAACCGAGACCCATATGGCCTCCGGGCTGAGTAGCAATGTCGAGTCTGAGCATTTGTCCCTTTCAGTCCTTCCTGCAGGTTTCCCCTTTTGGATCTGTGGACTTTCAAGATCCCAAGAAAAGGGAATTCTGCTGCGTCAAAAGCATAAACATGTGAGCAGATACTGCAGAAATGTGTTCTGAAGGTCATCTTAGTAACTTCGTAATAAACGTTGTAGAGAGGTTGAAGTAAGTTGGAGGTCAGGAGGAGGCACAATTTTGCTTCTATTGCAAAAAGCAGAAAATCCACCACTAATGCTTTTTTTCTGATTTAGGTATGTAATAGTTCCTTTTTGGGTGCTGTGACAGATGGTTTTCATGTGTTTAAATCCATTGTAGCCATAAATCTCAGACTAACAGAATCCCTAATCCTCCTCATTGGTTTACCTTGTAAAAGATGAAGTTATTAGTATGAGAGGAGAAAGTACTCCAAATTCTCAAAATAATCCTAAAAGCTTCTAGGTCTGTGACACGCAGAATCAGAAAGGGTTTGAACATTATTCTTCCACTTTTTTTTTTATACCGGACTAAGGCAGCATTTTTAGTTGTGTTGTTTGGTTTCTCAGTATGATGCTGTTTGTGTCAGATGCTGGTTGTGTTAGATATTTGAATGTTACAGGTGTAGAGTTTCATGCAGGATCGCAGTCAGTTAGTAAGATAACATGCAGAACTCCATTAAACATATGAGACCCCAGGTTATTTTAAATCTATTCAGCTTCTGAAAATAGTGCAGGTTACGCTGTGTGTGCTCAGCATTGCCTGGTGTGTTCATCCCCAGGCTTATCTCACTCTCCTAGGAATTCGCTCTGAATGAGAGATCTCCTCTCATCCAAAACTTCTTAAATATTTGAATCATTCTAAGACTGCATTTTACAATTAGAAGTTACATTTCATTAGCAATGGTTTATATCAACTGATTTTCTCCTACCTGTGGACAAATATATGGCTGGAGGCCTGGGACAGTATTGTCTGTGCAGTGAAATACGGCATGAGTGATGCTGTGCTCATGCTTGCAGTGTTACCTCGGCTGTGGAGATCTAAAGTACAAATATAGATCTCCAGGCACTTCGTACTCAACACCTTTGTGTCAGTGGTGTGAATAAATCTCTTTCTTAGACACTTCCTGTGAGAAGAGTGAGATTTTCTAGGACCTAAGATTGATGTCAAAGCATTTAGTGCCAGGCTGGAGCATTAATTAATGTTAGCGTAAATGTGGTATTCTTATTTTAAGGCACACATCTCTGTTAACAGGTAGCTTTTGTATGAAGTTGTCATGTCTGAGACCCTCATACTGTGTTTGGTGCTGACCTTTGTGTGTGTTTAGTAACTCTTCAGCTTTAGCACAGCGGGTGGAGGTGCAGCAGTGTGGCTGTGAGCTCCATGGCACAGCACTCCAGCCTTACTTGCCTTTCTGCGTGTTCTGACAGTCTTCTGTACTCACTGACTTCATGTCTAGGCCATAACATAGTGTGGCGCTACTGGCTGAACATCTTTTGCGTGTTAGTCTTATGCAAATAGATGGATCTGAGTGTTCATGTTAATTGAATTGCTGGCCCAATATCAAAGCGGAAGTTTCTTGTGCTCGTATTAGGAGACACGCTTTTTTGATATCACAAAATTAAGAATTCTGGTATTTTGGCTTTATGCGAAGCCACCGATGGTTACGAGATTGCTGACTCTCTGCCTTGTTGCATGACTGCTGAGAGCCATCCGACTTCTGAGCTCTCTGGCCTGGCAGTACTGATTTGGGATCGAGGTGCAAGCCTCTTCTTGTTGTCATTTCCATATTAACTTCAGGATGCTGAGATGATATTAAACCACCAGTTTCAGTAAGAGTTACTGCTCTGTCTTTCCTCTTGCTGTGTGTATTCAAAGGCAGAGCACGCTGGCTCGTGGTCTGTGATAAGCTGGGTTGGTGCTGCAGTGTCCGTGCTGCACCAGTCTGGCTTCAGCACACCTGCCTGCCTTGCGTGAAAGCACAGCCGTGCGTGAGGGGAGTTCCAGCAAATAATTAGCTATGTGATGGTACTAGTCTTACATGATTTCTGGGCTAGACCTGATCTGTGATCGCACCGATCATTTGAAGGAGAAGTTACTGAAAAGTAGGATCTTGTATGGACTGCAAGAAAAATTCGGTTTCTTCTTATTTCCAGTGGCAGCGTTGTCACTAGATATGGAAGAATTCTGGTATGTACACATAGCTCTAAGGTAACATTATTGTCTTACCAAGAGCGATATAATCTAGTTAGAATAGTTCAGAATACGATACTGTAAGTATCACATATGACAGTGTTCAAGAAATAATGATTGATCTAAAAGAAGAAATGTTTATTCACTGGAGAGACCTGAAAAAGGTGGAGGGGCAATCACTGTGAGTAAAAGAGAGAAACCCAGGTACACTGGGTGCCTCAGAAGTCTGGGAGAAAGGTGAGACTGGGAAGAATTTATAGATCTTTGTGTAGGAAAAGCAAAGGAGAACTGCAGGATGACAGCTGTAGCATTCTGAACGCCGATGCCACACAGTAGGATTAGCCCCGTGCAGTTCACTGAACAAGAGCCCTGCATTGAGTGCATGACAAAAGCAGTCCGTGGTTATTCACTGTCTCATGTTTTTTATTCATTCTTCCTTCTTAAAAATTTTTTTAGTACTTTTCCCCCTTTAGTGGATCACATTATTTTACTTACCATGCATGTCCTAAGGGATTTTTAAGAAGGATTGAGAGATGCATTTGTGTCAGATGGAGCCTGAATGCTAATTAGCAGCCTGACAGGGTATAATAACAATACAAGAGCATCAGTGAAGGGAAGGGAAAAAAAAAAAAAAAAAAAAGAAAAGAACAGAATATACAATTATTTTATAAAAGAGTTTCTTTTCCTGAGGGAAAAATCTGCGCATTTACCATCTGTGACAAAGGAGATGTTGAACTGTATAAGTGAATTACCCATAGCTCTGCGTACATGTGTGTATGGAACAGGATGAACTTGAAATGACATTAAGCAATTTTGTTATTGCAAGAAAAGACTAGAAAAGGTACTGAACTGCAAAGCTGCGTTTCCCTCTCTTTCAAAAGCCTAATTCAGGTTGATAAATGGAACATGATGTAAAACAGAAATACTATATAGACTTCTATGGAAATGTTTATTATACTGCACAAAGCTTTCATTTTTCTTCATGCCATGTTCTAGATGGAAACTTATAGTATGTTGAAGGAAAAATGCAGAAGACCTAAGTTGTGTCGGTATTAATGATATGTTCAGATGGAATTTATTCAGGAACAACAACGGAGATTTTAGCAGTAATGAGAGATGGCTCCCAGCAACAAAACCCTCTTACTCTAAAATAAGTATATTATTTAAAGTTCTTGACTAACTTCATAATATGTACTGCTGTCTGGTTTTCACTTAGGTAGCATCAGAAAATTAGGCCATATGACATTGCACAAATTAAATTCTACATTTCATTTAACTTTTTCACGTGGAAGAGAAGGCTTGTTACCTTTGTGCCCCTTGTATATTTGATCAGAAATAGTCCTTCACAAAAGTATTAGCTCAAGTCCTGTATAATCATGTTACCAAATGGCAGGTGAATCTAGACCTTTCACATGTGACATTCTTCAGCTTGCAAAAGAAGATAATGCAACATGTTTGGTGTCTAAATCGCGTGTCAGGAACTAGAGCACAGAAATACCTGGTAGAGGCTACAGAAAGCAGTAAGGGGTTTGGGCTCCGGGGTGCAGGATGCCTGAGGAGGCTTCCAGTGGGGACCTGACCTCCTGTGCATTTGTCACCTTGCCGCTTGTTGATGTTCTCAGGCCATAGCTAACAGCAGAATCATGACCGCAGTACTACTGGGTTGTAATCAATGTAGATGAAGCAGCCAAAAAGGAGTCTAATTTTAGAAGAAAACTGGAATATAGAGAAAATAATTGAAGAAGCTGTAGGCAGATGGTCTATCATTCCTGTGAACAAACCACTTTAAAGCACAGTGGAAGAGTTGTAGACAACCATATACAAGAAGTGACAGATGAAATTTCTGTGGATCAAAGGAGGAGTCTGTGTATGCTGTAGCCTCAAGTACATTGATAACATCTACATATTATATATAGGTAGAAATACACAAAATAGCATATACACATTCACTTGAGTGAATTTTTGGTTCTTCCTTAAGAAGAACATAATCAGAATTTTCCTGTATTCTTTGGAATAATTTAGGCAGATTGCAGAACTTAACCTTTAACAAGAGACTTCGTCATTATTACCAGTTCACCACAAAGCAGTGTCCATGTAAAAATATTTTGATTCTGACGGATAAGAACACCGTGTTGCACAGAACTTGGGGGTCAGTTGCAATGTGTTCAACATTACACAGCTTTTATTTGTCCAATGGTTAGTTTTCCTTTCCTCACATAGATGTTTGTAAGTACATTTTCTATGGATGTTACTAAACCAGTGAGAATTTTAGCTGTGTTAAAGAATAACAACCTTGAAAGGCCAGTTTTTATACTATAGCTGAAGTACAGGCAAACAAACTGTCATGATACTACATTTCTGTATGCTTATTCCCATATTGAAGGAACATTATATAATACCACTAGAAAGGCCAGTCGATAAAAGCCACAGAAGTTTAGTGTGGTTCAGCAGTCATCATTAAGTATTTGAATACCAAGTCAAATATTTTAATAATGTAGTCTATTTTTAGTGTAGATTTCCTTGCAGTTTGTTGTCGGGGAGAATAGAAGGTGTGTTATTTGTATTCCTACGTTTCATTCTGCAGTCAAAGTTTGACAGTAACAGTACTTACACAATTTAAATGCTAAAAATGTAAATAATATATGTGCTTCCTACACCTCTGGTGGATATGTGACTAACTGGCATACCGTGAATGAAATACTTCAAGTATTTTTGCCTGGAAAGGACAGGCGTTACATAGGCTACATACCCAGTTGCAGAGACAACCGGTGAAATCTTGACTCTCTAAGCAGATGGAAAAACTCTCATTGGCTGCATGGAATACATTCTAGTACCCAATTATTTTAGAAAAACACATAACCAGATTCCTCCTTTATCATGGAACAAACGAATCTATGCATTGTAGCATCAAGCCTCAGTGGTCAAATCCATCTTACACCATAACTTTTCCCTTCTCTTCTGTTTTTTTCTTGCTAGGGGAAACTAAGAACTATTTTTAACATTGCTTTTTCAACAAATAGATAACTCTTCAATTAGTTATGATCATATAATTGAAAGCTGTTTTGCTTTAGGTTTTCTAGGCAGTTTTATGTATCGTATTTCATGCAGGTTGTAACATCAGCTATATATGAGTATAGCAATTTGGAGGGGTTTTTGATCCTTGTGTGGAACAAATGAGAGCAAAGTGCTAAGAACTCCATGCCCACACAAAGTTATTTGCAGTTAAATCTGACAAAATACTAATGCCATGAGCCAGATTGTATACTATAATAGAAATAAATACAAACCATTCAGACAATAGTCAGCAAAGACAGAAATGTACCTTGATTCATAGGCTTGCTCTCTATTAGTTAAGGAGTTATAAGGATGATACGAGTTGGACTAAATGGACAGTTGTCTGATCAGTACTCCAAACCTGTATCAGTTTGAAATACATGTGATTTTTCAAAGTATCTGTCATTGCGTCCTCGAAAAACAGTTTTTCCTTTATGGATCCCAGCATAGCAGCACGTTACAGCAGTGAAGGCAAGTTCTCTACTGTTAGTCAATGATTGAATTGAAATGAGTATTAACTCCAGAAATTAGAGAGTAGATTGTAAATTCTGGCAAATTCCTTCGGTGTAGAACGTAATTATCAAAATATTGCCCTGACAAGCAAAATGGCTGAGCCCAGGCAAGGGCAGCCAGTTCTCTGGGTGAGCTTCCCACTGGAAACGATGCTTTTTCCAGTTTTAGGTGCTCACGTGCAATTTGGAGAATCTAAGCCATCAAAATAGGTACCTTATCTCAAACATACCAAGTTGACGGTTGGCCATAACTTTTACAAGCAAATGTTTGGGCTTCACCTTTCAAATTACTCCATTATTTTTCTATTACAGATGACCTTGTGGATTTCCTGCCAGTTGCCTGTTAGTAAGAAGCTCTTGCACAAAGATGCTTGCTCTTGATGGGGGGAAAAAGAAAATCGTTTATCAGTGTCCTCTGTTTGAAGATGTGATCATCAGCAAGCACATAACTGATTCTGACAGCATTGTGAGGGGCTGTAATGTGTGGGATTGGCTCTTGCTGCTCAGGCCAGGTGTGCCAGGCAGTGTGCTCCTCTAGCTGCAAGTGGCAATGGGTGTAACATCCCCTCGGTGCTGAAGTGCAGCACAGCAGCTGCGGGTGTTGAGAAACTGCACTGAGCAACTCATGAGAAAGTTACTCTCTTCATCATCTTCTCCCCAACTTTTACAGAGTTCCAAAGCAAAACAAGGGTGGAGAGTCTTCTTGAAGGTTTGTGTTTGATGTTTTTTCTCTTATTTGTCATCTGTTTTGTAGATGAAGAGGAAACCCCAAAAAGTACAAATAGCAATCTCAACAATAGAATTAGTAATTAAACAAAAAAAAATTCCTAGCATTCCAAATTTAATTTCCTGTATAGCAAATTTTAAAATACTTCCATAATTAAAAGACAAAATATTCTTCCGTCCTCAGCAAATTTAACTATCTCCTACTTTTTTTTTGCTATATTACATTTCGTCTGCACATAAATAAAATTTAAAGAAAATGATTTGGTTTACAAAACCTTGCAGTATGAGTTAGAAAATGTCATAATGGAAGTCGCTCATGCAAGTTAAGTTCATTTGCCCTGTACTTCCATGTTTATGCAACCTTTAATTGCATAACAAATAGGACTATAATGTATTTTTAATAAAACAAAATTACATAACAGCGTCCTGTTTTCCACATGACACTGTCTTTTTCCATGCAGTGTCATATTGTGCTTGACAACAGAGAGAATAACTAAAGTTACAATTATATTCAGCATTGTAGATCTTAAAGCAATTTAATCTTTGGTGTCCAAAATAAGATACCTAAATTTAAACTTGAAAAAATATTTTGTACCCACCCTGAAGTTTGGAACTGGTCTCGCCTCACAGCTGTGCAAGCGTGCCTCAGACTTAGGACAAAGTTTTGGACTTGAAAAGATTTACCCTAGTTAAATGTAAGGATTACTCTTTAATTTCTTATTTTAAAAGCAGTGGCACCCCAAATTTCACGTCCCTGTCGTATTGTGTCTGACAAAGAGCATAATGACACGTCTTTGTGGGACAGAGCTTATGCTGTGCGGCAGTGGAATTGCTGGGGTTGAGTGTGTGGCAATGGTTGTGCATGTGGGTAGTTTGGCTCATTCTCAAATAATCTGTCTTCTCTGTGTGGATAAAAGATCCTGTGACACATTTTGTAAGAGCAGTGGTTTGCTGTGCTCCATATTGGCTGGCATGTTCACAAACTCCTCAGGGGGCTGTTACAGTCTAATATTGTTAAAAGCTTCAAAGCCTCTCAAGCAGAACTCCCACTGGAGCTGCAGGGAGTTCTTCGTGCCCAGCACTTGCAGTACCATGCCCGTGAGTGTAGAGCATTTTAGGATTCCCTGGGAAGAAACCATAATCCTTACAAGAGAAACACCCTTCCCATGCTGCAATATTCCAAAAACCTACGTATGGTTATGCTATACAAAATACTGCAGGGGGAATGTAAATGGTGAACTATTCTTCATTCATGTTGTTTGGATTAGCCATACATTTAATGTACAGAATCTGCTGCTCCTAGGCAGATCCCATTAGTCTGTGCAATAGCAGGCAGAATGTCTGCGCTAATGATGTAACCCTCAAGTGGATGACTGAGGTGCAGGTTGGTTGTGCTTTCTTAGCACGAGGGAGGTGACTCGTCGTTCTTCTCCCTTCCTGGAAGAACAGCAGACACTTCACAGCACAAACCTTCCCAGTCCAGGTGCTGGTTAGTGGCCAAAGAATAAGAGCACACCTTAGGCCGGCAAAGATAATCTTGTAAAACTCCTTAGCCCCTTCTTGCTCCTCAGCTGAGTGCTGAGCATGTTCCTTCGCAGAGCATCCCGTGCGAACGTCTGTGGGCAGTGCAGAAACAAATGGCGGCAGGGCCACCGCAGCGAGCAGGCGTCCCATGAGTGCTGCTCACGCATTGCCTTCTCAAACAGCCTGGCGCACTGGTTGAGGCAAGCCCGCTTGCCTTCTGGGACAGCAGCTGCCTCACCTGTAAAATAGTTAGATAATATTTACCTTCTCCATAAGGGTGTTGTGAGAGTTAATAATGCATTTAAGTAGCACGTTGAGAGTCTGAGGTTGCTGCTAGCAGTATCTGTAATCCACAAAACAATATAGGAGTGGAAGCTCATATGGTATTTTTTTCTCATTTGTATTTGATTGCCATTTCTGTTTTTCAACTGATAAATGACTTCCAAACTTACTAACATAAATCCCTGCTAATGTGTGCCATTTGTGGTCTTAAATACATGTGAAGCTTTGTCATCTCAGTGCTAAATACTGCGGTTGAAAAGGGAGCATCCCAGTCACATTTGACCTGTTACATAGATAAAGTCAATAGTGTCTGCAATTACTCTGCAATCCAACAATTCAAACCAATCTGTTTTTAAAGACAAATCATGCATAAACTCAAGCTAAGTAGTGGTCTCCTATGATTCTGAATCATGCTGTGCTGACAAACCCTCATAAAAGCAGATAAGCTGTATCAAGAACTAATTAAGAACAGAGAGGTTTATGCCTCCTTTGCATGAAATTAAATAACGGCATTCTGGGAAGAACTGAAGCAACAAAATCCAGTGTGTGTTTTCTTATTCATACGTAGGACTTTAGAACGTGTCGGGTTTTTCTTAAGCTACAATTACTATATGTATCTCTGGGATGTGAATGCCAAAAATGAGCCGTAGTCAGCAGGAAAACATTTCTTATTTTGCCACGTATTTTGGTCTTGTTAATTCAGGGTGGGACTATTTATAAAAATAAGCCTAAATTATTCCTTATGGAATTAAGACTTAAGTTATTGGCTTCCATTAGTAACATGCTCATTTCACTTTATTGATTTTCAGTAGAGACGTCTTGTTCATTCTTTGGGGAAGAATATAGTACCTGATCGATTAATCAAGGAACCTTTAGCTTTGCAAATCAACAAAAAGAGATTGGAAAATAACTTTGTGTTAACTTGCTGCTTGATACCTGTACTGATTTGGACTTTGTTCCAAGTATATATGGTCCTAGCCCTCCTCCGTGTCATTTGGTGACATACTTTAGAAACACAGTACGATACCAGGAATGAAAATTTGCATAGTACCAGTAGTTACACTGACTTAAACAAGCTGAATGTGTCCCAGTATTTGAGCACTTTCTGCTATACACTTGATTAGCAATAGAAGAAGTGCCTTCCATGTACATTTTCTTAGAAAAGCTACCATATTCACTGGAAGTTCTCAGAAGATGTTGGAAGAGTGTACCAAAATCTGCGTTTAAAATTAGTGTTGATCAGAATCAAATCTCTGTATAATTAACGTAATCATCGACATTGCATGATAGTACATTTTAATCTTTCATGAAGTCAAGGTAAAATAATTACAGTGGTTTTACCATTTCTGGAACTCGCAATTTGAAGATCACAAAACACTTCCCAAATCTTAGGTTTAACAGTACCCTTCTGTATTAACGTTGTGCCTATTTCAGAAATGAAGGAAAAGGCAAGTGAAATGAATAGTGCTCCGGTGGCTTTGTATTCAGAGTAAGGTTTCAGAAAGCAGCTAAATTACTTTCCACATTGACAGAAATATTTCTGGTTTTCCCTGGTTTATATTGTAATATGTGGTGTTGTTTTTTGGGTTTGGGGTTTTTTGTTTGTTTGATTGTTTGTTTTTCCAAACTATGCTTTACTGTTTATGCTGGTCTTTTAAAAATATTTTCCAACTTACTTAGACTTGAAATAAATCCTTGTCATCTGTCATGGAAAATAGCTTTCTGTAAAGGAATACTGCTGTCCTCTTTCTACCTTTACACTTTCTGTCTCTTTTTGATATTTATCTAAAATGACTCCAGTGTGTCCTAGAGGTTTCAGTCTGACAGTGCGTTGGGCAGACAGTGGTCTCTGCACTCCCAGTGGAGCAATGGGAAGTGGCAGCAGTTCTGAAACAGCACATTTTAACTGCAGACACCCATAACCTGCGCCCGCTGAGAACAAGAGAACAGGGGAGCTACCTTGAAAAGGCTAATTCTGTAGGAAGTTCTTTGTTGAAAAGAGTTAGTTGTCAACTACTAGATTTCAGTGAGATTCATTAGACTAGAAAGTTAAAGCATCTGAGTCACTCTAGCCTGAAGAACATTTGTGGAAGATGTATTTCCAGTGGATCCAATTCTTAGTCTTCCTTCAAATTAGGTAATTTCTTTGCAAATTGATGTTCATTACTGTTTGAATCTCTGATTATTATGGAAACATTATCAAGCATCGAAGTACTGTATTCTCACCAAGATTCAGTAAGACTGTCCATTGCATAAAACTGTCCATTAAGGACAGTTTTGAAAAAAAAAATTAGGAAACTGTCCACTAAGGACAGTTTTTCCTAAATATTTTTTTTAATTGTTTTAATAGTCTGATTTGAGCCATTCTTATGAAGATGGTTATCTCTTTCACCATGAATAAACTTTCCATAAACATGTAGCCCTTTTCCTGAGTGTTCCTTAAAGTTTTCAGGCACTTTTTTTCAGATTGGCATCTGAAATTCAAATACATATCTGTGCACAACTTAAAAAAGATAAGTCATATAATTTGATTGGTGTTCTTCCTGTTCCCTGACTGGTATGAATGTTCACAGAAGGCTATATTTAAATGATCTCATCCTGAGATTAAAATGTATTTTCCCTGAACATCTGTGCCTGTAAACCGAATGCTCACGAGAAGTGACTATAAATGGGCTGTTCAGATGTGCAATTCAAATGTGACTAAGTCTAATTCAGCTGAAGATTTAAACCAGCATTTTTGTTTTTCGTTTGGCTGTATTTATCTAATTTCAGTAGATCCTGGTAATAACTAGTAAACCAAAGTGCCGGTCTGAAGCCTCGTGTTTCTGGTGCATATATGTAACGCCAGTGGGAATGTTTCATGGCAGCTGGAGGAGGGTGGTAGGCAGACAGTCCTACAGGCAGAACTAGACACTGCTAACAAAAACCAGCTGAAGGAACAGGTGACAATTTCATCTTCAATTATCTTCACAAAAAGATTGTGGATTGCCCGTGACTGGGTCAATTTATCATTTGTTAAATATATGGCTCCTGCAGGATGTGAATATGTGCCATGGTAATGTTCGATACATTTCTGTACACATATAGGGTATAATCCAGGGATCGTCTTTCATTGTAGAGGGAAAAACGCTGATTGCCTTTTTTTGGGAATTTCAGGAGAGTTGCCAGTCTTTTGAAATGCAAAATGACTGACTGTCGTTGCTTAAAGACTGATTTCTGTTAGGTATACAAATGGAAATGTGTAGAATTTTTTTCTATAAATATCAATAACACAAAGCTGTTTAGGTGGAAACCACCTTTTCTAAAATATTTTGGCTGCATAAGCAGATCTCTAGTCTCATTACAGTTGCTTTGCAATCTTTACAGAGGCAATCACAAAATAAAACTGTAATGTGTTGATATGAAAAAGAAAAAATTTGGTTCCACATTTAAGTTCCAACCTCTTGAATAATTTAGTAGTGATAGAAATGTATTAGAGAATTTTCTGCAATACTTTTGTAATTGTCTTTCAAAATTAAGTGCTTCATTTCAGCCATCTGGTGTAATAGCTGGGTCATTTGGGAAGTACAGTCCCACGAACCCGGTGTTAGGAGTGGTGTTACTGCTCTCATGCACGTGAGCTGCTGTAGTATCTTGTAGGTGCACATACGGAAATTAGTCATGCCATTTTTCATGCTATGTATTTATTACCTTTTTATTACGTATTCCACAGACTATACCATCTTTCACACACACACAAAAATCCTTTTAACATCTGTAGTCCTCTGTGGAAAAGCATAACACATTTAGTTTGGTATGAGGTCTGATTTTCAGTATAGTTTCCTCCTTTTCTAAAAATCTGGGGGTCAAGAGTGTGCTTTGTATTGAACAAGGAAAACCCAAGGCTTCCTGAATCGCTGCTAGGGAAAATGTCAGCACAGTTTGTTTTCCAGCAAATGTAAAAACAGTTTGAAACTGTAAAAATCTCTCATTAGGTTTTATACTTTTTATTGATATGCAGAATACGGATATAATGCAAACTTATAGGCAATAATAACAGATACTAAATGCTCTTCATTTTTGTTCATTTTAACCTGTTCTTAAAGTTTTGATCTTTGTTATCTTTCTTGGATAGGTGCCTGGGTCATCTGATCTTAAATATAACTTGACATTTTAATACCAGTACGCTTTCATGTTTCCAAAAGTGCAATTTAAAAGGCCGCCTTCAAGATGATTTACCTGGTCTACAGTAGTTGTGTTGAAGTTTAGAATTCAGGTTTGTGCAAATCTATTTAGTAGTTTTATATTTTCCAAATTCTTTTTCATACTTTGGATCCTTGGGAAGCTGATTTTCTTGGATTAAAAAAAAATCCCTCAGACATCCTTAGCTTACCATGTTTCTGGTGACAGCTTTAATATTAACACTCAGCACTGGAAAAGTGATTTATAAAGGCATAATTTTTTTTCTTTATGTATTTCAAAGGTGTTCTACTCTGTTGATCAAAGCTGTTTTACAAGGGTGTTTGAATGCATTGACCAACCGTATATTTAATAGGACTCAACGTATTGACCAAAGTTGAACCAGCTGCAGAGCACTGCTCCTGTTGGCAAGGGCATTGGTAGGATGGTTCCAGGTTTGTTTCCAGTTAGGTGCAAAGCTCAATGGGATCACTCTTGTAATGAGAAGCTAGTAGGCATATTTTACTTTTTTAAGTCCATAAACATCACTGAAAATGTTCCCTTTACTTGTCCGTTGGATCAAACAGTTGGTGCATTCTAGCTTTAATAGACAGGTATACGTTTGAAACACCAGCAAGTTGTAAGAGTCATGAATGTTTCACAAGATAGAAAAGAAACCAAATGCTTTGGCTCCATCTCTAAAGGCAATTTTTTTACTTTCTTTTTTTTTTTTTCCTTTCATCTGAATTTTTCTTACATTTTGGTTACGTTTGTTTTCAGGATCTTCCCAAATGTTCATATTCTGTAAATATCAGTATCACATACGTCTCTAAACAGCTAAATTAAAGAAAACTACCATGATGGTAAAACCAGTCCAAGGATGAAGGTAATAGTTGTCAGGTCATTAGGTGTCGCATATGGCATATATTTCAGATTGTTATGCATATTTATTTATTAGTTGGTCTATTAAATACTGCCTGCCACTACCTATAGCAGTAATACATTTGATAATGAAAGTTATAAGCTACAAAGTGCATGTACATATTGGCCATTGTTACAGAATGAAAAAGGGGACATTGATCCTCAAAAATAATAAATATCATTTATGTATTTAGATATAATACAAGTGATGTAAAAAATAAGTCTCTCTCCAGTTCTGCATTGGCTTTCACATTCTTCTTAATTCCCCTTGACACCATCTCTGACTCACTTTAGCCATTAGTGCTTTAATAGTGTGTGTATATAAAATGTTTTCATGTATGTACAATAATGCATATGTGAGTGAATGTAAATGTGAATAAATGTGGATATATTTATGTGTGGTTTTTACACACGTAAATATACAGTCCTATTGCTTGCATTGTTCTCAAAATCCAAATCCCAAGCACTCAGCTTTGAGCACAGATACTGTTTTCAGTAAGATAGTGCTTGTCTATTCTTTGAATGTCATGGCAGATGTTTTACCTCGAGGTTAATGTCTGACTTGCTTTAAATTCATGTGGGAAATCTGAAAGTTCCATTTCCTGTCTTGAAAATCAATAGAAACTTAATCAGAGCTGCTAAAAACAAGTCCCAGTTCTTTTGTAACAGAGAAAGTAAACAAGATACAAAATTAAAAGTGACAGAATATTTTACATGAAGGACACGAAGTGCACCACCAACTAAGCTTCAGCTCTACAAGGCTTGTGTCTTTCATATTGAGATTTGACTAGAGAAAGCTCCATCTGTTTTTTTTCCCTATACCAACTCACTGTAGCACATTTAAGGTACATTTCAATTTTTAGTCTCATGTAAACACTTTTTTTTACAGACATTAGCTTTATATTGAACAGCTTGTATGGTGACCTGAATGATTGTCAGAATCTGGGTGTTTAATCACGTATGGTTCTTACTCACAGACGTGAATGCAGACCCTGAATGCTTTATTTGGTCCTCCTGCCCCAACAGATTTTGCGCTTGTGCTTCATATAGCTTAAGTCCTGTCTTCTCTTCTAGCTTAAACTGATTTCCTGCCTTGTCACATCTGTTTTCTTTTATCTGGACACTGTCATGCTGAAACAAAGTGTTGTTTGATGTTATTTGTCCTAAGTCTAGGAGGATGTTGGGGCGTATAATTTAATCTCAAAGGCAAAGGGAAGTTGAGACCACTGTATTCGGTTTTTATTGTCTGCCCAATTTGACTGATCGTAAGACGTCCTGGTCACTATGTTCTGCAGCTGGATTCAGTCTGGAAACAAGATCCATTCTGCCAAGAAAAACTGCATGGGTAATTAATCGAAGTAGAGGAAATAGGGTAAAGTATTGAAGAAACAACAAGAAAATACAATGCCCATGGACATCTTGTTTACACTATCCTTTGTCCTTGTATTTAGAACTTCAAAGAGTGCAGATACGTTTTGAGAGGGACTGTAGTGGTTTCTGAAGTGACCGAACAATTGTAAAACTGCCAACTAGGATTTCAGGGCAGTTGAGCCTACAAAATTTTAATACATGTTTACTAATCTACATGGTCTTTGACACCGAGAGGTAGTATAGCGGTTGGCAGCCAATAGGGAGAAAATAAGGTTGGGCAGGTCATAGCTAAACAGCAAGTAGGAAGATGCTTATTGCAGGTAGCTACAAACTGCATATGGTGATAAGGTCTAGAATACTCACAGGGCTATCTGTTTTTATCATATTTCTTTAGTTTAGCAGACAAATCTGTTTTCAGCTTGTGGACTGTGCAAATAAAACAAAAAGGAGGGGGGTGAGATAAGAGACCTACATCAGGCTTCTTGTATTTGATTCACTGCTTCATTAGTTATTACTGTTGACTTGATAAGTCATTTCAAGAGCTGCACTTGTTTCTTGACTTTTAGAAAATGCTTCATAGACTTGGTAGAAATTATAGTCTTAAAATCATTGTGACTTTGAATGTTCAGTTCCAGCAAAGAGAGCTAGTCCGGTTGAGTTTGAAAAAGATGACTGCAAGCTTCCTGGTTTTAATTTGTAAATGTGTATGTTCCTCACTGATAGAGATTTCCTTACTTTGGTCTTATTTGGTTTAGGTATACCACATGGGAGTGAAGGTCTGTTTACCACTAAAACTGTCTTCGTGTAAATCTACCCATAACCAGTTCTGAGTGTGATCACTAATCTAGAGTTTATGGCAATTGTTTGACATCATTGCAACTGTATAAATCATGTATTAGCTTTGTTCTACTGATGTAGTATCTTTGTGGAGACTGTATCCACCTGGTGGGAGATAGTGGTAGAAGTGCTGTTCTGATCACAGTGCTTTATTCTGCAACCTGTGTCACAAAAGGAAGATTTTTTGTTTTGTACACTTTGACCTTATGAAATTCCTTTTTTCCTTCTAGCTTGTTTTTTTGAGAAAAATGTAGCACCCAAGGTGAGCCTGTACTAAATCTCATAATGCCGCCTCATGTAGGAAAAACGTCTTAGTTTTCCTTGGCCAGTGGAAGCAAGGAAAAGGGCAAACCTATCACAGACATCCCCAGAAAGGAGGGAAAAAAAGGCCTATGTTGGCATTGAAAAGGTGATGCGCCAGCTGGGGTTAACAGGCAGGAGCAGAAATGTTGGTAGCAGAGTTGGATTGTGGCTATCTTCTAAAAGGCAAGGTGACAAGCGGAGCATGGATTTGCCTTCTCTTTCTGCATCTGAAAGAAACGATGTGCTGAATATGTAACTTAGGGCAGAGCTAAAAGAAAGCTCAGCTAGAGGAAGGAACCCCAGAAGTTTGTGCTGATGTAAAGCAGAATTATGTTTCTGAGGATGCAGGGGTTCGGCCCGCTCCACAGGGCTTAAATCTGGTGCAGGCAAGAAGAAAGAGTCACAGGAGAGAGTGATATTCAAATAGGTGTATCAAGGAACACTGATTTCTTTCTGTTTGCTTTGTGAAACCTTCAGCTTGTCTCCAGGTAACACCTGTAGGTACATAAAGACCTCCATCCTGTATTTACTTCTGACTATGTTTGTTTTCGCTTGGGACTACCTTCACTCTGGTCCCATCTATTGAAAGCCAAATTGCAGCTGGAGTCCATCTTCCAGTTCATGCTCCGAGGCGGTGCTGGGGCATAACCAGAGCTCAGTCAGTGGAAGTACTGGAAGACTGACTTAAAAATTCCACTTTGGATCTAAACTGAAGTACTAGTGTTGATGCTCCCATGGTAGTTTGAGTAAGAGGGCTCTCCCAGGAGTCTTTCAAACAGATCTCCTTAAATAGATTCATATACGAAAGTTGAGAGAGGAGAAACAGGGCACTTGACACAGGAGACTGATGGCACGTTTGAATTCCAGTAGCCATCTTCAGAAATGCCACTGTTCCGATGCAGGACACATAGCTCGATAGAGGATCATAAAGATTTACTTGTTTGAGAATACGCTTTGAACTATTTGTATGGTTAAAACAGAAGTTTGACTTAATTTCTGTCAGATAAAAAATTCTGAAGGAACCAGCAAAGAAAGAGCTTAGTTTGTCAAGTGGATTTTGTTTTAAAAATAGAAACATTGTCATTGCTATCTTTCTTCTTAAAAACCTCAGAAATTTTAATGAGTATACGAATTAGTAGAGTGAAAAAAGCTGTTAACATTCTTGTCTCATGACTTAATTTGGGAAGTTCTTTTGCTTTCTTTAAAGTTAAATTTGAGAAAACAGAGCATTAATATGTTAATTAATAAGAAATTCAATAGAGATCTAGAAAGTAAGTAGTTAGGCTACTTTTTTCTTTAGTAACTCTGTGAAGCTCATTAAATGCTTCTTGGAACACATATGCATAGGAAAGAAGTACAGAGAAATCTTCTTAAGATGAGCTTGTGAAGAAACCTCCTGTCTTAAGAGACATTGGTATTCTCAAATGTATTGACTCTGCTCTTCTTAGAAAATCACATTAATTAAAGAAGTGATTTTGTTTAGTCCTTTGAGCTAATACTTGAGACAGAGTTCTTTGAGTCCTAGAGCTGAGTGAAATATTGACTTTTAGATCAGTGGCAAAACTAAAAATGCTTTTAAATAAGTACGTATTAGTCCAAGACTTTTTATTTACCCTCTCCTCCTATTCTGCATCAAAATAAGATTGCTTAAAAGTGGGCTTGAAATTGCTCATATGGAGATAATTTTATTGATTAAGGAAAACTTTCATTTTCTTCTCTTTAGTTTTTTAAATTACATAAATTTAGTATTGCAAACAGTTTTAGAGCCAAGATTTGAAACGTTCATTTTGAAATACATTTCCAAATGCACCACTCTCATTTCCTGTTCTATCTCTGGAAGAGAAGTGTTTCTGGATTTCAGTGCAGACTTAGAAGTCTGCATCAAGATGAGGCCTCGTTTGCTTGTGTGACAAACTCTTGACCAAAAAATCAGCCTCGTTGATTCTGTGCAAAGAAGAGCTGTGTTCTTGTTCAGAGTGTCAGGATTAGATGTCGTCTTGCTTTCCCCAGGACTCTATAATTACATGAATCGGCTGCAGGGCATAATATGACCTTGATACTGTAATGATGGTGTCTTTTCTGTGCCTCTCTTCTCTGCCTTTATAAATATCTGTGATCAAATCTGACTGTACACATTCAGTCTCTCAAAATAATTGTCCTTCCTGCATCCCAATCTAAGTGTGTGGCAACACCTGGATTCAGGTGGGGTCCCAGAGCAATCCCAGTTCATTTTCATCCTCTCTGATAATCGTCAGACTAACATTTTAGTTTGTACAAGATGCTGAAAACAGTCTATTATCACAGCCACAGTCGGATTTTGGGTTGCTATGCTATTTCCAACCCATCTCCGTGCTGCACGAGCAGGAGGGGCCATTCTATTACTAGCTCTGTTGCCCATGGTATTAGCTGGAAAATCCTGTCTTCTGAAAACACACTTTTGTTGGAAAAGTAAGTGCAAGGCCAGCCCTTGACACCAATCATGACAGTAGAGGCTTTTAGAGAGGGCTCATGCATTGTTCAGACCTCTTTTGCTAGCAATTACTGGTAACGTGAATTATTTCACTGTGGTTATGAATACATAACTTTTGGAAGAATCTGATGTTAAAAGCTCCTTTAGGTCATTGCAGTCACTTTGGGCACACTGAACTTGCCGCTACGTAAGTACCCACAAAAGCAGAGCCGGCTCCCTGCAACGCTCTGCCGTCCTTGTCTGCCGTCTGTGAAGTATGGGAAAGGTTTGCAGGTTTGCCGGTTTCACGAAGAGGGGCTGAGCAAGCTGTCCTCTTCTGAGAGCCTGAAATATCCACCCGCTAGATGGGAAAATAAATGAGAAACATTAACACTGTATTAGCTGCCTCCTCTCTATCCACTCAGAACCTGGATGGGGTTTGCTGTATTAATGTAATTGCTCACAGGTATTTATCAACACTAGAAAATGTTTAAATGAAAAGTTTCAGTGCAGGCTGACAAAGTTTTGATTTATGTAGAGCACAAGAAGATAGGCTGCACTTCAGTGTTTACCCAAACCTACTATTTTTGTATAAACCCCTCTCTCTTAGGGGGATGAATAGGTCTGAATCTTGTTTGGCTCACTAGTGGTAGCTGAGAAAAATGGAATGATTTGGAAGAAGCCTGTCTGCTACTGCATGGGAGTCCCAAATTAGACTGTGCAGAGAGCACAAGAAAAAGAGGTAAAAATGGGAATTCAGGGGGAAAATAAACCTGTCCTTCACCCCAGTGGATGGCATGCCAGTCAAATACTGGGATCAGGGCCAGTGATGTGAAATGATTCTTTCAGCAGGCAGGAGAATATAGCAGAAAAGAGAGTGCTGTTTCTGAACTATCTTCTGTCATTCCTTGCCACATCCCCTTAAATAACTGTTTTTATTTTTAAGGAAGAAATGTAAAAAACTATAAATAAAATAATACTAAAATGTATTGCATACTATTCAGATGTATTAAACTGAATTCTGACTGCTCATCCTAATTACAAACATAAGGCAAGAAAATGGCTGTTGTTTCATTTTAGCTTAAAGAAAGACCCTCTTAAATTTCCTGCAGCATTTTTGGTCCAAACAAACAAACAAAAAGGTCAGTTGGTAGTTTTGGAACCTTATTCTTCAGTTATTTGAATTCACGTCCTCATTACAAGGCTGTATTAGCTTTAATAAGCTTTTTGGTTATTTGCCCAGTTTGTGTTCTTACATGTCAGTATTGTTTCCTGTGAAATGTGTGCACTGATCCTCTCTATTGTAATTATCTTTTCATTGAGTTTTTACATTTCTCTCCTACACCTATACTGTACAGTACAGCTTCTATTCCCTTGTTATTATTGTAATAATAGTCAAGTTCATTTAAGATTGAATTTTTCCTGCTGGGGTATAGGTGATCAGAACTGTGCAGAGGAATGCAGATGGCATCCCATGAGTTCCTTGCTCTATCCCTACTGGAAATACCTTTTAAAATCAAATTTCTTGTCACAGCCACCTAGTTTACAGTTACCTTGTGATTAGCTAAGACACCTGTATCTTATACTGCTAATCTCTTCCTTTAATGAAAAATCTTCCTGGATAGGATATTCTTTAAATGAATACATAGAAAATGGCTATTACCGTTGCCAGTTCTGTTACACTGGAGCAGAGATCTTATTGTCTACATAAGATCATTAGTGCATTTTGCTTAAAATATTTGGTATTCATCTTTGTTCTTTTCCTATTTCAAACATTTGTAATTTTGTCAAGTACCATGCCACAGTCAGTCCAATTTTTTTTGACTTTCAGCAGTAACAGTTTCTGTAGTCATGCACAATTCACACAAAATGCTCATTACTGAGAGCATAATTAGCTATCTCTATCATGTGGGACACTGTGTGACATACAGAAGATTAACAAATAGTGAGTGATGAATAGTTGGAGCAAAACTTGAAAGTAATATGGCAGGAGAAATGAATGCTTCATTGACTACGACCTGTGCTGAGTACCTGTCTTTCTAGGACAGTCAGAAGAGAAATAACATCATGTTTTGTGAGCTTAGATGAATTATTTCAGGAGGTGAGACTTTCAACTTTACAGTAAAAACTTAAAATTTGATTCATGTCATGCATCCATCAGTCATATTTTGCTGTAACCTTATGGATTTCAGCAAAGCTATTTTGGGTTTATTCTGCTGTAAATGATGCAAGTGTCATGTTCTTAGCTTGAAATACAGAATTTTTATGAACTTCACAAATTAGTCTTTCTGGTCTGGGATACAACTGTGATGCAAATACAAATGTCTGACAAATCAAGATCTCAAACAGGAATGAGTTCTGCTGGCAGAGTTTTTGTCTTTTGTTCTCCCGAAGGGGTGATTAGTGTAACATGCAAAATGTTTCCAATTAAACTCAGAAAAAAAGAAAAATGCCAGCTTTTCATAAAAGCTTTCTCCTGAGGACTCAGACCAATTCCAAGATTTAGTAAGGTTTAGAAATATTTCATTTGTATTAGGTTGCTTAATAAATTCACAGTGAAACCACCTGTGAGCAAGCACAAGCCTTGAATCTAAAGAACTCTAAAAGCTACATAAAGACACAGGCTGGTCTCAGCTCGGATACATCCTGGTCTGTACCTGCCCTGTTTTCACCTGCTGCTTTTCATCTCCATCTGGTTGAACTCCTATAGTACAAGGTGAGGCAACGTTCCGAACCCCAGTAGCCAGGACTGCAGCACAGGTGGTTATCGTCACCCATCTGTGGTGAAGAATTACTGGCTCTTATTTCAAAGACTGAAGAAGGATGAGAAAAAAATTAGCCTTCTGCCTTGTGTGTCATCTTCCAGTGAGATGGTCCAGACTTGCAGCTCTGCTCTTGTCCACAGCAAACCAACTGAAATTTTGCCATTCTAATTGCCTTCTATTTTGAGATGGTGGTTTCATTCAAATCAGCATCATCTGCTGAAGGGGATACAGAATTCACATGAACTTCTTAAAGCCAAAGAAGCTGTTCATACTGAATTCCTGTGAACTAAATCTGATATTTCACACATAAGCAGTAGAAATATGTTCTGTGCCATCATCCCCATGACTCTGGACTGCATTATAATTTCAAATTTTTGTAAAGTAACAATTTTAATTACCTTACTTTTGTCGCCTTTCATTTCTTTCCCACCGTCTTTCATGTTGGCTCATACAGCGAAGTGCAGGAGTCATGTGGGTTGTTGACTTCATCTCTGAGACCTGAGCTGTACTTGTGGTCATGTACCTTGCCACTGTGTGGCCAGAAAGGTTGAACCTCCTAGAATTTAGCCCTTTGTTAATTATACTTGCATGCTGATTTTTTTTTTTTTATTATGTAGTCTAAACTCTTTCAGGTGAAAGCATTTTTTTTTCCTTATTATCCAGCACTTAAAATGAGCTTTTGATACTAATTATTATTGCTCAGTGGCACTCTAATATTATAACTTAGTAATAATAGAGCTAGTTTGAAAATGGAAAATTTCTCTTTGTTGTTAGCAAGGCGCACAGGACAAAGGTTTTAATGGAAAATTTTGATTGTCTTACTTGACTTCCCATTTGAATATTGCACATTCGGCCAGCTAGTCCAAATAAAGTTTAACATCTTTTGATTACAGAAAAAGAAAATTTTTTTCACTCTCTTTATAAATTGATGCCCCTGTTGTATAGAAACGTTGTCCAATATTTTAGGAAATCTAATTAAATGATAGCCTTCCATGGCAAAAAGAAAAAATAAAGAAAAAACACACACAAAACAAAACCAAACACCAACACAAAACAAAAAACGAGCAAAATCTTCGTCTTCTAGAATGAAGATTGTATGATTGATAGAGTTGCTTTGTTTGTAGATGACGGTTCTGAGGACAATGAGGTACTTGTCCCTTCCTTGGGTTCTCAAGGGACTATGATGATACAAATAATAACAAATCAAAATACAGCTTATATTAAAAAGCACAGCAGAAATGAGCAGCCCCACAATAGGTGCATATCAGATTGATGTAGCTCAGCTGCAGAGCTGACTCTGACAGGATATGGAGGGGGAAGATAAGATTGCAAAGCAGGTGAGCTCTTTGATGAGGAAGGAGGGCTGTCATGGGGAACACACCTGGAATCAAACTGACAGACAAATAAAGTTCATTCCTCCCAGATGGCCCTAATTAGGAAGTAAGACGGAAAATGCTACAGAAAAAACAAGATAATGCTTGGGAATCATTACTTAGTGGTAGTAACACAGGGCTGTATTCTTAAAGGTTCTTAATTTTGAAAGATTTAAGCTGAAAGATGAACACTTGCCAGAGCTTTCATTGAATCAAACAAGTCCTCCACACCCCTTTTGAATACCTATGGGAGTTTAATTAAGTCAAATTAAGTTAAATCAAACACCGCTAAGCATTATATTCAACAACTCTATACTGAATGCAGAATATTAATTTTTCTGATATTTGCCAAATAATTATTTATCATTTAAAATGGATGGTATGGGGTTTGCTTCATGGAGATCTAACAGAAAACAAAATAGTAACAAAATTGTTATGTGTTGCAATGCATTTGTGCAAAAGTGCAAGAGGTCTTCCCTGGTACACCCACTCATCTGTGCGGAGGGTCTATACGTACTCTGTGTGAGTGCCATCCATACATACCCCATGTGAGTCCGTTTGGGGTGTCCAGGCTCTCTGGTATTCTCCTGCTGACAGTTACATGTGGCTTGTCCAGGGGAAGACTTGCTTTGTTAGGAGGAGGATCTCTTTGTCATGTTAGGTGTATATATGGAAGACTGGCAATTTAATGTGGCAAGTATTCTTGCACATAATAAGGTTTCAAGCTTTTGCAATCTGATTTGAGCAAGACTGGGACTAGCAAATGGCCCAGTTATGGGATTAGCAGGTGCGTGCTGGGAGCTGTGAGATTGAACATTGAATGGAGCTCTAATACCTCGGTTATTGTGAATATATTCCTACCCCGCTGAGCACGAAGCCCAGCCCTACGTCTCTGAAGAAACTGAAAGCTTCATTTGGAAGTGTAAGTGCAATATTGCTCTTAGGTGATAGCTTCGTGCAAGAGACCCTGTAGACTTTCTGTAGTGGAAGCCACCTTTACTTGATTCTATATTGGATGTACTTTGCTTCTAATAACATCAGTCTTTAGTTTATTTTACGAGGTGAAGTTGTAATAAATCTGTTACACCTTAGACCCCAATTACAGGAGGTATCTAAAATTTGCTGCAATAGTGTAAGTACAAAGTCTAAATTAAGAGAGATTCATTCCATCCGCTACTTCCAGTAACAGGTTTAAGGTCTTGACTTTGCATAGTAACAAGATTATAGAAATGCCTGAAGGACAATTCTTGTATAAAACCAAATGTCCCCAAGTGATTTAGAGTCGCCAAAAAAAAAAAAAAAATCCCTTTCATCTCATTATTAATTGTATAATTAATGCATCCTGTGTACTGATAACAATAATGCCATGTAATTAATTTTTAAGAATTAAAACCTTGCCTTTATCCGGTCTCATGGTCCACTTTCATGTTTATAGCTGTGAATATAAATCCTCTTATCTAATTATAACATGACTGGTTTCATTGTTCAAAAGGAACGGTTCTTTATTATTTATTATTTTATTGTGTTTTATTTTACTTTATTAATTATATGCTTTTCTGTGTTCTTTAAAGAGACCAAAGAACACAAAATTTTAAGACTTCTGAAGCTCATCAGTGAAATTTTGTGCTGGTTTGGATGAGGTGTGATATTTCATTTGTTTTCTGTGTCTGTTTTTGTCTTCCATGATTACCCATTCTGTTTACAAAAAGGCTCAATTAGCATTTGTATAGTAAGCCAGAGAGCAGACAGGTTGAGAATTCTTATAGAACTAATTTGGCAGGCCTTCTCATCCCCCCCACCTCTCTCTCTCACAGCTTTTTCTTTCTCTCTAATCAAGCTGCAGTTATTAAAGCTAGAATAAAAGAACTGATTTTCCATTACATTGATGCATGCTGAACAGTGCCTTGCTTTGCTTTTTCTTTCTGCTATACTAATTGGACTCAAAGGAAATATTTCGTTTATAATAGCAAATGAAGAATTCATTAAATTCTAGCAAGGAAAAAAGTCAAACAATGCAACTGGACATTATTTTTTGAACACATCCTCCCTTTCAAGGTACTTATCTTAATGCTTACTTACAAATAGCAACAATATTATTTAATTTTCAAACCTAATTACTTTGGGAAAAGAACATTCAGAATCTGGAAAAGGACAGAGAGATTTCTTTACAGTAGCAGATATCCCACAAAGTCAAAAATCAGAGTGGACAGTTGACTTCAGTGCAGTTACACAGGAGCTCCTGAGGAAAAAAAATGTACAGCTCTGTCTCCAGCTTCTGTCTTACTGCCCCTGGGGTAAATCAGGAGTGACTGCATTGAAATCAAAAGGCTTACATTGACAAGAAAAGTCTGCAAAGCCTGGAATCTCACAAGAGCAATGTTTTACACTAGATTCCCAGAATTTTTGCCTCTGGTCATAGCTGTATGTCTCATAAGACCTGTCTTGCTCAGATTCCAGACTCACTCAGATACAGTAAATAGGGGAAAGTGATTCAGCATCTTGTGATTTTATTGTTGATCTTCTGATTTGAAAATGGAAATAGAGGTTCTCGATGTGAACTATTAATTAAATCAAGATTCTCATGCTAAACAAAATGAAAGCCCTCTCAATTATGAAAAAGCACTGTTTAAAACAAGGATTCTGAAGTCATGGTTTTAAGCAATGCCATATTTTTATGCCAGCTTAGTAAAATCTAGAAGAGCTGGAATGCTTGAGGTAGGTAGTAGTGGTTATCTGAATATAACAGAGTCTTTAGAATGTGATCCAAAAAATGCTTAGGTACCTGAATAAACACTTTGACTTAAACTGGGACTACTTGTAAGTTAAGGTTAAGCCAACATTTAGGTTATTTGCCAAACCAAGGTTTTAAAATGGCTCATGATTTCTAGGAATTGGCAGACAGAGCAATGTGTCTGGATTTTTTCTTCCAAATGCCATGTAGACAAGATAATTTCTAGGAAACCGGAAAGCTAAGAATCTGCATTATCTTACAGTAGCTTTATGCTGCTGTGCTGTGACTGCCTTCATTAGAGGCAGACCTCAATTTTATGGATCTCAGAATCATCTTCAGGATCTGAAATCTCTGGTTGTTTCTGTGACTACAGCACTAAGTGGATCATCCTCACTGATCTGTTGGTTCATCGGTGTGTTACAGATGACACAAATTGAAGTGCTTTTACAGACAATGTATTACCTGAATCATGCCTGGATAAGCTACAGATATCCTGTAATTCTCCCAGGAACTCCTCCCAAGGCTACTTTGATTCTGTGAAAACCTTAGGTTTGCTGACAAAACTATCCAGTCCCAGCTGCTGGAGGACAGGCAGGCAGCTTGTGTTGCTTGTAGAGGTGGATTTACTTAAGCAGTGGAAAGCCTGAGGTGTACCAATTTTCAGCAAATTTGTGCCTTTTGCTTGTGTAACATAGGAGTGTAGCCTAGACCTCAAATCTGCCTGTTCACTCTGAAGATGGAAAGTCAAGTTTGACATAAGACTGCGGTTTGTGTGCAGATGTGCCTCCCACACAGGGATTACTGTCTGTGGTCTAGGGAATATCAAGAGTAATATTTTGAGTAAAACATATTGAATTGCAAAACTAAATGAACATTCTTTTGAAACATCTAGTATGGGGAGAATCATCTAATATTTTACTTTTTTTCTTTTTTTGCCCATGGACATTCCTTCCCTCTGAGTGCTTCCTTAATATGCTCACACCAGGTTCAGTTCTTAGCCCTGTTCTGGTCAGATGCAGGTAAAAGTTGCTGCAGGTACTTACCACTCATAAAATCATGTTTGCTTCATTTAGGCAGCTAAATTGTAGGTACCCGAGTTGTGGTCACTGTCTCAGAAAAAGATTTGTTTTTCTCTCGCGGAGGCACAGTTCTGATGAGTACAATTTGTCTCGTAACCATGCCTCACAGAGGCTGAAGATATGTCGGTATCCCCTTGCTTAGGAAGGTTTTTTTCTGGGTATTGAATTGCGAGACAGAGAGGTTTTTAAGCAGCTTGCTGAAGGTGTGCTTGCTGAGTTGTGATGTGGTTCAGAATCAGAGATCTGTGCAGTCCTGAGGAGAAGCCCAGTTGTTAGCATGGCAGTATCAGCACTTGACAGCCAAAATCAATAAAGTCTGAGTATTCTCACATCGCTGCTGTGTGCGAGGTAAGCCAAGGACTGCAAGGTCTCTACACTTGTCATATAATGTTTCTATACACGAGGAGTCCGTTGCTCCCTCTGGTAGTCAAGTGCATGTGTTGTCAGAACAGCCATCAGTAAGGTTATTGCAGCAGAATTATTACAGTACAATGATTAAATCTTTAAAATAGTGTTTGTTAGCCCTCTAACAACCTATACCTTGCTGGTCCTGGCACATGCAGCATGATACTGTAATAACAATAACATATAGAAGAGGTTTGTGGGTAACTGGCCTAAGCCACCGAATGAAAAAAGGCAGAATATTAAGAATACCACTAAAAGCTTGAAGTTGAGGAATTTTTGAGTGTGTGTAGTCGTTAGGGGTTTTTCTTCTAGCCTTTGGTTTGAACTTAGATGCTTGTGAGCTTCATTTTAGCAAACTCAGTTACTTCAGGTCCTCAGTGCCAGCCTTGCAATAGTTTCCGGAGCGCAGGTGCAAGGCGCTTGGGGGTGCGTCACAGCCTACATGGCATTTGACTCGGCTCACGCTCATTTTACAACCTGGAGTTGCTGGTAAATGGTAGCACCTAGAAAACAGTGAAAATGTGCCTTTTTCCACCATACGGTTATTTTAAGGGATGGGTTGTCCCTCGCAAGTGATACGTAATTTCTTCCTTTGCAACTTGAATTTTTAAATTACTACCTTTTAATAATAAACCAGTAAGCAGATCAAAGCTTTAATCATTGTCTAAAAGAATGAATGGACAAATCCCAGCAATGAAAAGGCAGTTCAGACTGGGCACACCCCAGCAGGCTGCCAGGATCCCCTTGCCAGTGCCAATCCCTGCTGAGCTGCGCTGCACACAGGAGCCGGCTGCTCTCGCCGGGGCTGCCCCGCCGCCCTCCCAGCGGGGCCAGCCTGCCTCCCGTCCTCTGCTGCCCGCGCCCTGCTTTCCCTTTGCTCTTGTGCTCTGATTTTTCAGCTCACCGTGTTCCTCCTCTGACCCTTTCTCCTTTTTCCCCGTGCCACTTATTACCCCCCTGCGGGTCCCTGAGCTCCTGGCACCTTCCAGCCCTGGGCTGCTCATTGTGGCCTCGCAGCTGCCGCGGCGCTGGCAGATCCTACCCCAAGGTCTTGCGGAGCCCCTCACATCCCTGCAGCGCCCTGCTGCTGCGCACGCTCCTCCTTCTGCACACACTGCAGCTGGTGGATGGCAACCGAGACCAAAAAGAATCAGTGTTTTGTCAGAGGAAGATGCTGGACAATAGGTGAAACAAACAGGAAACTCTCCAGTGTTTGCCGTTGCAAGTATTCCAACGCTTTCCATTTCCTGCCTCCTGAAATATTTGTCTGCGAGGCACCAAGAACCAGTCACCACAATGAAAATGCTGTTGAGATTTAAATATATAAAATTTATATTTATTTAAAATAAAACTACACATCTGTAAATCTTATTTATATTTTGTATATAGCATATATTCTGTATAATTACAGTGTATATGCATAAAATATACAATACAGATTATATATTTTTATGTTGTTTACAGGTAAAATGAGGGCTTTACAGAACTGGTCCTAGTCCAGCATCACTTTCCTTTAGATTGTTTTTAAATTTGTTCACGTTTGAACACAATTTTCTAACATGAAAACATGTCATTTTTGCCCAGTTCAACAGCAGGCAGCAGAAAATATGGACATTTAATACAGATGGATTAATTTAGGATACATAACTGGTCTGTTACTGCTGAAGGTAACAAGCTGCCTACAAGCAGCACTGTAGGCTGTGTGAGCTTCAGCACAAGATCTAAAGCAACTTGTTTCTGGCTGAAGTGTAGGTGTGTGATAAGGTCACTGGTCTTCCCTTTGGGATTGTGGTTGTGAGCCCTTTTAAATCAGAGCACCTGCTAAACAGTTCTCAGCCAGTGCACTATAGGGGGGAGTTTATTCTCACAGGACCAGATTTTAAGAAGTGTTTAGGAACCTAAAAATGTCTATGGGGTTGTGAAATGTCTCATAGCACCAGCTGTAAGCATCTGAATGACCTTCAGAGACTGGTCATGAAGAGGAGACCCGTGCCCTTCTGGAATGGCAGCTGGAGGCCAGCCATCTGGAACGGCACTTGAGCACTGAATGTTAGCCTAGACGCCCAAATCTCTACAGGCTATTTTTCAATGGTGTTTTCTGCATTACGTTGTAGCGAAAGTTGTTTTAAATAGATAGATAGTTTTTTCTGATGGCAGTTTGCAATCTACTCCTTTAAACAGCTGAATGTGTAGACTCTTACTCCAGTTAACAGAGATGCCATCAGCTGGTCTTCCTATGCAGGAGGTACGCTGCTCATTTTTTAAGCTTAGGAATTGATTTGTATTGCTTGGAATCCCTTGCAGGGTAACTATGATGATAATCAGCACATTCTGTGTTTGTCCAAAAATGCATAGAAAAATAGACTTTTTTATTTATAGTGTAAAAATGATCTGTGGTTTTATTTAGCTGTTTCCTAAACAAGGGGCATATTTGCACACTGAAAATGAAAACAAAACGAAAAACCCCACACCAAACACAAACAAACAAACCAATCAAAAATACAATAAACAAAAAACCAAAACACAAACAAACAAACAAAGTCAAGTCTTTCTAGATTCATTTTTATGAATTTGTTCAGGATGAGAATGAGAGAATAATGATTCAGCTAAAGAACAGGTCCTCCAAAGCCTTTATCAAGAAGTCAGACCAACCTCGGGTTGGCAGGTGAAAATATTCCATCAAAAATGAAGGTCCATTTTCTCATTCTCAGTCATTTCTTACTTCTTTGCTTTCACCTTAAAACACCTAAAATCTGGAAAAAGTCTCGAAAATTCCTTCTCTTCAAAAATGTGGAATTCTTTGCTTTATTTCTTCTCTCTTGAGTGCTAGAAGCAGCTGGAAAACTCAAACAGCGTGTGCTCATATAGGAATTTTATGCCGGTTTCAGTTCAGTGAAGACATTCATGAATTGCAATTTTATTAAAAATCGTGGAAGCCAGATACAAACGCGTGTACTATAAACAGCCTTTGAGGGATGATAGAAAGCTACTTTCTATCATCAGCTGAAGCCTCTGTTTTTCATATCTAGCCCCATCTAATTATCATCTTGATGACAGTAGTTCCTTAGATCTGTCGTTAATTAACTCGAGCTTTTCAGGGCAGAGTTGGACTGAGAGAGTGAGGCTTAGGCTGTAAATAGCCCAAATTTTTGAATTATTTTCTCATTTAAATACAGCTGGTAGAGAGAAACAACCAGAATCACTTCAGCTTAAACTATGAATGTGCAATAAGGAGAGGGTAAATTGAGAAAAAACATGGCCTTCTTGTCCTTGTTAAGGTACAAGGAGGAAGAAGAATCATCCTGTAGCAGAGTTTTCAAGATACAGACAGAACTGTTCAAAATGTAAGGGGATGGTATAGACAAGTATATGCTGTAATGAGATTTCCAGATGAGTTTTGCTGAACAATTGAAAATTGCTTTCAGTAGAAACCAGCTTTTCAAAATACAGGGTCTTCTTTCTGCAATGAAATACATGCAAACAGTGCTACAAGTATGAGGAAATATGCTGAATTTAATAGTAAAACTTGCATCTGTAAAGTTATTCCCGTGCCTATATGGGTGACAGCTTTCATCCTGATCCTGACACCTCCTGCCTGCGGTTAATTTGACTGCCAGTGATTTCACTTGGGCTAATTGCAGGAGTAAAGCTAAGCACGTGAAAATCTTCGCAGTGCTGTGAGCTCCATAATTAAGTCCTAGAGTTTGTCACAGAACTTTCACTTCTAACGTATGAGAGGAAGTGCAATGCTTTGCATGCAGAACTCCGCTACCCACAGCCAGTGAAAGAAGAAAACAAAGGTTTTGATTATTTAAGGAGAAAGTGTGGTTAAGTTAAATCTGATTGCAAATAGAAGTTTCATTTCCATCAAGTTGGCTCTAGCCTGGGAGGTTTTCTGATTGCTTGTACAAAAATGCTGATTAATGATCATCATTTACAAATAAATGTTTTCCCTGCAGTGCCAGTGGAAAAAATGCTAATATTTATTGCTCTCCAGCAAAAGGTTTTCAGCAGGCATGTCAGCATAACGAAAAATGCTTTACAGTGTTAAGGAAGATTAAGCTGACAGCAAGCCATTTTCTGTTGTCACATGAACAGCCTTACATGGGGTTTATTTATTGAGTCGACTGAAAATTAATTACATATATCAAAGGAAAAAAGTGTTGATTTAATTTGAAGATTTGTTTACCTTTATTTGAACAGCCTGAAAGCTCTTTTCAAGATTAAGTATTTTAATTAAGTGAATTAATAAATTAAAGTGATTCAGGGTCATTTTCTAAGACAGAGTTGTTATAACTTTAGAATAAATATTATTAAAGTGTGTAATTAAGTGACAATTAATTATCAATCCCAAAGCTGACTGTATCACATAAATCTTAATATTGTTTGTTAAAGGGAAACACCACTGAAAGGGTACGAGCAGTAGTCACTATTTTAAAATATACATTTCCTTGAAGATTGTGAAAAAGGAAGCTGTTATTTTCAAGTTTAATGGAAGCAGAGTTTCAGCTATTCCTGCAAAAACTGGCAGATGGTAATTTATTAATATTCAATAGTCTATAATAGAAGAGATAAAAGCTAGGAGAAGTTTGTTACAGCAGTTTCTCCTCCAGCAACAGGTAAAAAAAGATGCTGTCTTTTATTCACGAACATATAGGAGAGTTATGTGGTATTGTTCTAAATAAATTAGGTTTTTGTTCTTAGAATGAGAAAACAATTATTTCTGGCTCTAATTCCTTGTTCTTCAGACAGAAATTCCCACCTGTACAGACCTATATTGAATTTGTTTCAGAGATCTCCTGCATTAAGACTCTGCATTCCAATGTCCTTGAATTTTTTGAGACAGTCCTACTACTGAGAAAAATGTGCAATCTAGACTTACACTAGTATCTGTGTGAGAACAAGCAGTAAAATCCAGGTAAAATCAGGCAATGTTTTCACTGTCTGAGACATAAGTCATGTTCCTTCAGTCTGCCCAGCCCACTGAACCTGAAATTCTTTCTTCAGCTCCTTCAAAGCTGAGAAATACATGGTGCTTCCCCGCCCCAGCCTGTGCTGTGTTCTGATGGTTGTGGCACATTCCTATGAGGAGAGGAATGTGAATTTTGAATCCCTTCAGGCAGAGCAAGGAACTGCACCAGAATTTCCCTTATCATGGGTGACTTTTATATAAAAATGAGAGGAGTTATGCCTCTAGGCTGTTCTTCAGCTGTCTTAAAGAAAGACAGATCCGTGCTCAGTTGTAGAATATAAGCGTCTCTCTTCTAAGCAGGGCTTGTAGTAACGCTTTCTGAATACATAGTGGTATGGCATTGCCAGCTACAGAACAAAAGTATAGGTTTACCTTGTGATTGTGCTGCAGGCTAGTCTCATTTTCTCCAAGTGTCTCTGTGGGTGACTCCTTGCTCAGTATTCAGATTGTCCTGCATCTCATTTTGAGGAGCCAAAGGATGATCCCAGGCACTATAAGAAGAGCAGAGAGAGAGATTTGGATTTCACTCTTGATGCCAGATCCCTAAAAATCTCTGCATTTTGATTTTCTCGTAGTCAATTGATATCACAAAAACTGCCTGCATCTGGAGTGTCGTGAGAGCAAAGATAGGGAAAGATTGTGAGGTGCTCAGATATTAAAGTAATGGAGGCTGTAGAGGGACTGCAGATTGATGTATTCTCAAAAGAAATACCTAAAGGAGCCTGGGCATAACCCAACTCCATTCAATCTCAGGAAAGAAAAAGAAATAAAAGCTGTAATACAAAGCTGTAAATAACAGAATTGCAGTAGTGATATTCTTTTGTCCTCTAGGCTCTCCATATACTAGTACCATTGTTTGCTTATACAAGGCAGAGTTTTTCTCTTCTTGTCAGGTTTGATGGTATCTCCTTCAGTAAACTTCACAGGCTACTCACTGAGTTAAGTATATGGTGAAGAGACAGAGAAAAGGAGGTCAATATGGAGTCAGCAACTATTTTGCAAACCTATCAGGAAGGCAGGGGAGAAAAAATACAGAAAAAAAAATACAGTTTAGAGCACATCTAGCATAAAATATCATGAGATGATGCAAGCCATCTACAAAATGCATAGATAGCTTGAAATAATGCTTCAGGTTATGTTATTTATTAATTGTCATGTGCTAAGTTTCCAAAATGAGAAGGTAAGCTTAGTCTTTTTTCATTCAGACGGATAGGCAGAAATTCATTGTGCATTATGGCAGTTAGGAGGAAATACTGATAGAACTGGGTGTCTTGCGGTCTTTTAAATCAGAATTGCCTTACGTGCAAATTAAATATACAAACAAATGATCAGGACACCTTTTTCATGAATCCAGCTGCAAGTCTTTCTCAGCTGCCGATACCCGCAGGTTCCCATGACCCCAACCTTTGTCTTCACAAGCGCTGTCTGTCTGGGACTTCTTCCAGCCCCTGCCCCCTTACTGCCTATCCAGCCTTCTGCCTCCACAGGATCTCCAGCTGTCTGAAGTAGAATGATTTTTGCTTTGCTCAGCCAGGAGAGGAGAGGGAAGGATCTGTTTCAACTTGATTTACTACCAAGAATGGGAGTTCACTATTTTTGCACCTGAATGTAAGGCCTCCTGGAGCCAGACTGTTACAGTAACTCTCACGCTTGTCTCTTCTTCTATTAAAGAAATTAGCCATTCTGTAGTTTGCCATGATATTAATCTCTTGGCCTTTTATTGCACTCATTGAAATTCTTTCATAATAGAGGAGTTTTGGAGAATGAAAATCCTAATACCTGTCACGCTACTGGAGTAGGAGACATCTTTGCACATTAACATTTAAAAGTGTGGCTACTCTGTTCTTCCCAAGTCCACTACGGTTTGTGCTTTCTCCATTATGATTTTTAAAAGTCCAGTAGCTAAACACAACCTGTGATGCCCAGCTGCTCAGGATGAGAGATTTGGTGTGCCACTATGGTTGTTGTTCCTTTAGGCTGCAGTGTACTTTTCTCATCTTGTTTAATCATAAGTGTTGATGGGCTTTGAAAACATAGAAGGAAAAACAAACTGAACAAAAATTCCAGGAATTTCTGTACCTTTTATTTCCTTTTTTCTGAACATAGTGATTTCCAAGTAATAGAGAGTAATTCTGTTATGTACAGTGGTATTTTAACACTCCAACTACAAAACTATTTTTTATAACTGGTGGGAGGGGAGAAAGACCAGACTAAAGTCCAGAGGTTTCCAGTGTAAATACATATATTAATTATTTTCCAAACGCCATATGTATCCACAACACAGGGGAAGTAAAGAGAGAGAAATATTTTATAGTAATTCTATTTAATGTATAGATAATCAAAAGGCTAGCGGTTGCAGTGTGAAGCAGAGCGAGAGAAAACTAAGAGATGACGACTTTTACAAAGGCACATTCTCAATTGCAAATCAAATGAAAGAGAGCGATATGGTGAAAATAATCAGATGGCAGGGTTTTAGAGAAAGAACAGTGGTATTTTAACATTAAATAGATTTCTTTCTTGGGCTTCAGAACAAGTGTATGACATAGGATTCTACAGAGGAAAGGGCGAGCAATCATTTTTAGATTTGCCCTTTTGCAATATACCAAGCTCCCATTTCAATATAGATTCATAATGGGAACTTCTCTTAGCGTCTACTATATGAAGATTTGCAAAGACAAATGAGACAGGAAATTAAAGGATTGAAAAGAAAGCCGGGGTAAGTTACTTGCTGAATTCATATTGGAGGGAAGAATAAGAGACAAGTGGGTGAAGAAGGGTCCTTCCCCAACTTCTCCATTGCTATCACAAAGTTCTTAATCTGCAAAGATAATAGAGGATTCTCATTTTCCTCTAGGATGTTTTCTGGCATTCAGTTTAGAATAGTTCTCTAATAACGAATTCTACTTCTGCTTAGGGTTTTGTTCATGAAAAAATCAGAGAGTCATGATCTAGGCAGACAAAGGTTGGTTGTTGCAAATATACATCTGTGTAAGTGAAGCTGTCTTCCAAACAGGTACATTTTCTGAACAGAATGAGATGAGCAAATTCGAGAGGAGAGACTGAGGGCATCTTCATTCAAAAGTAGAAACAATTCAGATAATGCAGGAAAGACTCAGTATGAAATCTTGAGAAGATATTGGCTGCTTCCTGCCTCTGTTGCTTTTGAAACATGCCTCTGCAGTTCCCTAGGTTTTAACCCAAGTAGAAAGACTGTAAGACTGAGACTTTGTGTACACTGCCAAACCTGGGTTGCTCTCTCTGCGTATTATACAGGTCCTCCCAAAGTATTTGCAGCGTGTTATGCTAGTCGGGGTCCATCTACTTCTGCATGTTGTGCTGTTGTGGACAGTCAGTCTTCTAAGTGAGCTAGTACTGTACTGGGATTCTTGTCAGAATTACCGTGTTTCTGCATTTGTAGTGTCTGAAACAAAAAAAAGTTTATAGACCAGACCTTAGTGTTGATTGAAGTACAGCAGATATACAGTACAGAGGTTATTGCAACATAGCTTTGAGAGCTACATGATTTTATCAAGATTTCATATTTAATATAAAGCAATGCTTTCAGGTCTTACGATTGCTAAGACAATTTTGATGACATGTATCAAATACAATTAAATATAATTGATAATGTCTTATCAGCTTGCACAGTATCTGCTTGAGGAAAGGTCTTTCATCTCAGACTTACCCCCAGGATAGTTCCAGCCTCCTGCTGAACTTCAAAGTGCTCTGCATACCCCTGCTCTCATTCTCTGCTGCTTGCAGGGCCCCAGTTCCCTCTGCTTCTGCCTCGGTGGGTATGGTTTGCTTGTTTTCAGCGCAATAGAGGTGGACAGGTTGGTTCTTTCACTATTTATTTCTAGGTATCATACCACTGTATCCTTCTCTTAAAAAATACAAAACCACCACAACCACCAAAACCCACTATATAATATTTGTACATCTAGTGATATCCAGATATGCTGACAGCAATGTACTGAAGCATATGTTTAGGTATCACCTTTTTAATCCAGGTTTTTGTTTGTGAGGTACCACATTCCCTTTAATCACACTTGCAAGTTAGAAAAGCTTTGAACAATAGAGTCCATGAAGATAATGGCAGCCAAATGTCCTCAGTTCAGGCTTTCTCCGTCCTTTCTTAAATCTTTTCCATACTATCCAATGTACAGCTTCAGTAACACAAATGCAGTCTGGAAATACATGTTTCCTTGATGAGGTGAGCTATGAAAGTTATTTAGCCAAACGATAAGTTTTCTCATGTTTAAGATTTAAAACCACACCAGCCCATTTTGTATTAGGTTGGTGCTGAATGTAAATGCAACTTTCGTATGCGCTATAGGAACTAAGCAAAATAAAATATAATCGCTTTCTGAGCTCATAGATTCCCTCATTCATTTTGTGTGTATAGAATGAACTTCCATAAAAGCTTTTAAGAAATTAGTACTCCTGTGCATACTTCATACTTCAGTGGAGAAGTTCCGTATCTAATGTTTGCTGATACTAATTTTGGGAGTGTAAACGTCTTCATATATCCCTTCAAAGTGTTGGATGTGAGGGACCATTAGGCATTTTTCCACACTCGGGAGAGCCTTAATCTTTTTAACTGATACTGTGATCCATACTGTCAGTTGAGATTGTGTTTTGTGATCTGAAATACTGATTCATTAGCAGCTAGAGAAACAACGCATTTCATATAGGCCATTGTGCAACTATCCAGCAGCAAATGTCAGTACAGTATTAGTTGCATGTTATAGAACAGCTTCTGTGAGTTATCAGTGTAACTTCAGAAAGAAAGATCAAGATAAAATACTAATATTCAAGTGCTTAAAATTCCCTTTTTTATGTGAGCATGGAAATAAAAAATATATTTTATTTTATTTGTAACCCTTAAAAAATAGTGAGAATATATTTGCTTGCTGAATTTTTAACCAGAGAATCATATGTGAATTTTTCTTTTAACTGTGCTCAAGTCTGGTGAGCATCTGTTAACATTTAAAAGAGCTAAGATACGAGAGAATCTTCAAGAAAAGAAAAACCAAACCAAAACACAGTAGGACTTTCTTTTTCTCCCATAAAATAGGAGCTATGTTTTTTTCCTTCAGTGGTCTTTTAAATGTCAGCACATACTCATCAAAATAGGATAAATAAAATGTTATTGTGCCTATAGTGAGAAATGTTTTCATGTCAAAAACCACAGCTGTCACACCTTCTTCTTAAGCTTACTTTAGTAAGCACACTCTGAGGCTCTCCAAGGTGACGCCAAAAGCTTTTTAAATAGAGAATTAAAAATGTGTCATCATGTAGGATATTTCTCTGTCTGAGCAGAAATGAAAAATCTTTGTACAGTCCCCTGGAAAATAATCAATTTTCCTTCAGAGGGTATGTCCTAACAGTTGAAATAATATTTACAAGTTCAAGCAACATTTTACTGTTGCCATTGCTATGCTAAAACCAGAAGTTTTTGCATTGTTACCTTAAAAGCAAAGATAAATAATTTTTAATTTTAATAGCTTGTCTGCATTTATATGGATGTACATAATTTGTATGCATATATATCCATGTCTTGAAAGTAAAATGTGCCTTGTGGAAGTACCATAGTGTATGGACATCGGTGTAGTTTATTCTGTGTGCTATACAGGCTGTGATGTCATAAATAAGCAGATTAAAGGACGTTTAATATTGATCCTAGTAGGCACATACAAGACCAGTTACTAAACCAGCTGGATTCTACGAAGTCCTAGTCTATTGTATGGCTTTTTCTTCTAACATAGAATGAGAAGGAAAGAGATCAACAGTTCAGCAGAAGTAGTTTCTTTAATTTTTTCTGTTCAAAACTAACAAAGTGCTCACTAATTTGGAGGTGTCACATGGTAATACCTCACTACAATGAATTGTAAAACATAGTGATTCGTTGCAAGTTGTAATCACTGTGTTCTGCAATGAGATTAGCACTCATAGTGTGATATAAAATAGATTTATCTATAGATATAGCATGTCTTTAAAGTTCTTGCCAAGGTTAAGTTTTTAAATGAATACTGTCCTTGGTCAGAAGTACGGGAAGTCAAAACTGGTTGAGGTTCTTCTAAAACAGAGAGGTTCCTTTGGCTGATTTTTTTTTATTTTTATTTTTATTTTTTTTTTATTTTTCCTTTTTAAAAAAATCTTCACTGTTGTGAAGCGTTTTAGACTATTCTCTTCTTTGGAAACTCTGAGTAGTTAAGGAGTTCTTCCTTGGGGACAGACTGTAGCACTGTTCTGAAAATGCTGTCATCCCAGTAAAGCTCTTTAGTTGGCCCAGTTCACCTGATCTGAGGTATCTATGTAGGAATAGCACCATTATGCAGTATAAGATTATTAACTTGTAAGAATCATTCCATATTTTTATGAGCCCTCCGATTCATTGGATATGCATTTCACTAGGGATTCAGTCATGTTTTCTGTCCTTTTTGATGGTGTCAGGTACTTAGTATTCTTGATTCCACCACATATTTAGCTTCCGTTTCTCAAGAAACATCTCAATGGTTAGTGGAAGTCCTAATTGACTTGGAAGCTTTCTTGACATTCTCTCCAAATTGAAGATTTGCAGTTTCCACTGCTGTCTCTTCCCATACAGGTTTTCTGCCTTTTTTTTTTTTTCTTTTGCGAGGAAGGCCTCAATCTGTGCTAGTACTTTTTTGTTTGTTAGAAGACTATGAGTTTATTCACGCTTCTCCTTTCATTACCTTTCATTATCCATTACCTGCAAACAAGAAGAGACTGCACTCCCTACTTGCCCTTTACCTACAACTATTCAATTGTAATGAATATACCACCCACCCAAAGCACAAATTTTCAAAGAACTGGGATCATAGAAAAAGCAGAAAAATAGCCTTTTCTCTCTCTTCCTTGTCACTAAATTAAGAGAAGATAGCAAGGTGCATCTAGCAACATGGCTTGGAAAAAAGAAGTCTACAAATCTCTCTCTGAAATACAGAAAAAAAGATTAAACTTCTACTTATTGTCAAAGATAGTCTAGGAAAGTTTGATAGCTCTTTTACAATTTATTGTAAAAAGTCATTGATCAAAAATTTACAAACAACTTTTACTGTTGGAGTTCTCATTTATGCAGTTTTTTAACTTTGCACTTCAACAAATTCATCTTGATTTTGTGGCAATGAACTTAAATCAAAGAGAAAAGATCAGTCGCATTTACTTTAGAACTGAAAGTTTCTGTATTAGGAGCACTGGCTGGACTTGACTAGACCACCTCCAGAAGGGGATCTCTTCTGAAATAAGATGAAAAGTCAGACTACTTGCTCTTTCATGTGTCAAGGGGGGTAAAATTCTAGTGAACTGTGCAGTAACTGTCTATTCCCTACTGTGTACTAAGATTAAAATATCATTTTGACTGTGATCGTTACCAATCTGAAACTTCAATAGTTGTTCCTTAGAAGTGAAGATGCATTCATCTCTCGTGCCACACAACATCCAGCTCTTTTTCTGTGCTCCTTTTAGAAAGATTACTTAAAATCACTTACAAAATCTGATGGGAGAAAAGTGTGTATTGGTTTGGATAAAATTGTATTTTACATGTCTCTAACTAACATTTACCAGAAATTCAGATTTGTGAAGGAAGAAATATCACAGGCTGTTAATGGAGAGGCATTTTTACAGCATCTAGAAAAACATAATGTAACACAGTAGCAGAAAGAGGATAGTTAAAAAGACGGAGCTAATCCACAAATTATGCTGTTTGGGATTAGTATATTGAATTTAAAAAAGATAAACAAAAGACAGAATGATTTTTTTCTTCATAAACATGACAGCACTGGGCTGGATTTTCTGGTGCCTTGAAATATACTCAGATATTCACACAATTGGGGTTAAAAGGGGGTCACTGCTCTTTGGTAGCGTTGTGTTAACTTGATACACTAATTAGTTGGGTCAAAATAAATGTGCAGTGAAGGTGCAAAGCAACAGAGAATCAACCTCTTCCTTTAAAATGAAGTTTCCTCATAATTCCATTTAACATGGAGCATAGACATTGTTTAGTGCATCAGTCTAAATAAGTAAGTGAATTTTCTGAGATGCCTTTTCTTACGTTAGAGAGGCGTTTATACAACAAAAAATAGGAGATGGAACAGGGTCACCATTGGGGTGGCCAGCAAAGGATATCCCACTAATACCTGAGCTGAACTCATCTGGTCAGGGCTGCTGGTGTTAATCGGCAGTCATCGTAAACTAATTCCTTCTTGAGTGTTTGTAATTTCTGCTTCTAGGATGACACCATTCAACACAAGTTGAATATGGCTTTTTTATATTCATACTATTTTTTTTAAATGTCACCGAAATTATCTCAGAGGAACAGATCTGACAGGTCAATCACTGCAGATGGTAAGTGCTTTGTTAATTATACAGAAATTTAGAAACAATTGTAGAATGTCTTGCCTCAGGAGGAATTTCTCTCTCTCTCTGAGAGCAGATTTCCTCTACTGAATTATTGCTGTGTTTTTTGTGCAGATAACAATCTCACTGCTGCTTTGTAGGAATAACTCCTTGCTCCTTGTTCAAATATACAACTGTAAATAAGCAGAGGATATTGCAAATAAACAATGCTATTCTTTTTAAATAATGCAATGTGTGTAATTAGGACAGCGCAATTAGAATAGTATAGAGCTCTCAGTGTAACAATTAGTTTTTTGGTAAAATGTAATTTGTTCCAATGTAAATGTTTTCCCTCAATTCAGAAGATTCCCTTGAGTTGTTACAATAATAAGCCTATTTCTACGAATAAATGCAGTTGCACTATATGTTCCAATACAGAAATCAAAGAGGACAGCTACATTATAATAAGCTACGGGAATTCTCAAGTCAGAGCAAAACAATATCAATACTATTTTCTGAGGGGAAAATATGTCCAAATATCCTCTTTCCATTTCCATCTTAATTCCAGAGATGTCGAATGCTTTTTCCAGTTTGTTTTGAATTTACTTGAAAAAACAGAAATGTTTCCTTGTGTTAGGCTGCTCCTGTGTTACCCCGTCCTCCTGATGATGACATCTGACTCCTTTCCAGTCTTTCTGCTGTTTATTCTTGGAAATGAAGAAGTGCTATTATTGTCATTTTACAGACGAGTAACTCAGCTACGTAGAGCGAGAGAGATCTGCTCCAGATTTCACCAGAAGTTTGTTAGGAAACAGGATTTCAGATCTGTCCCCACGCTCCTCCCACCAGCGCCCTCCCCTGCGTCAGCCCCGCTCCCTGGGGCCAGGAAGGTACCATCGTGCTCTTGCAGTCCTTTCTCATGGCACAACTGGTGCTCCATCCAGCTCCCCTCATCCTGTGCAGCACCATCAATCTCCTTCATTATCCTGCTCACTAGTTCACAATAATGTCTAGAATGTTACCGTTTTAAACATCTGTACTTCCCACTCAGCACTCAAAGTCTTTAGAGCACCCGGGCATGTATCTCTTACTACACTGGTGGAAAAGCATCGGGAAGTCAGATTTTTCATGTTGTCTGACAATTTTGCATTTACTAATGACTTTCCAGGGCTAAAGTTAAATAAAGGCTGGCAATAAGCAGAATAGTGCTGTCAGTGTGCAAATAGGCAATTTTAGGTCAGTTGAATTAGTACTCCTGAAAATGCCTGGGAGGTATAAGTGAAAGCATGAATATAATTTGTATGGATGTATGGGAGTGCTCAACATGCTCTATGAAAAGTGAATTGTGTGAACTTGATTTTAAAATTTGGGTTTTATCCTCTTTGTACCAAAGTTTGCAAAATGTGGGTGGTTTTCCTTGGCAAATTGCCCCGTTGTCATTTTGGAGGCTGCAAGACAGTCGATCTAAGCCAGAGCATGCAGCTACCAGTTACTTGTAAATATTGCACTGTATTCAATGAACAGTTTAAAAACCCCCACACACCAGTAGTAATGTGCAATGATTATAGGGCTAGGTGCTGCAATAAGCATTGTCTGGTTTGGTTAAGTCATTGCTAATGAAACATCACAGCTGATGAAAATGGCAAGGAGAGCAGTTTCTCGTGAACGGGCTCCATTTTCTCATTGGATCTTTGGATTTTTTTCATCTCTGTTTCTTAAGATGCATGATATAAGCAAGCCAAACAAAAATATTCTTTTTATCATAAATTACATTAGAAATAACATGATTAGTGGCTTTGTTATGGGTGAGTGATTTAGGGTCCTGCTTGTTACAGAACAATGTTTAAATCGCTCAAAGCAAAGTGCAACTTGAGTTCGATGGCAAGGTTCGCTCTGTGATTTACTTCACGGAGGAAATCCTGCTCATCTTCCCTCCAGAGCCCTGGCGTCAGGTTATTCTGAGGTCTGGATCCTAGCACTCTCGAAGCAAACTCTCAGGCATCAGAGTTCATAGAAATAAATAATTTAATGGAGTAGTATAGCAGGGGGGTTGGCTGGAGCTGGTTGCCTGCGCTGAGGTCCTAGCCAAGCGTAGAAATCCATGGGTTTTTATATCTTTATAGACCACTCGTCTGCTGCTCACACCATGATTCAGTCCAATAGCAATATTTGAGTCTGGGGTCTTCTTGCTTCTCATTGGGTCTTTTTCTCTGGTCTCAGATGGGCCTTTGTTTTGTTTAGCTTTAGTTTATAGTCTATAGCCTTGAAAGTGCTGTTTTGTTCGAATGAATCCTTTTCTTCCCAGTTAAGTGCAGAACAGGCCCTGTCTCACAGATGTCCATGTTTTCGTTTTAGCCTTGAAGTCGTCATTTTCTCCCCAGTCAATTCCATTCTTCCTAGCAAAGTGCAAACCAGACCTTATCTTGCAGATGTTCAGTGTAATCTGTAGCTGCTTTTGGTAAAAATGAGCAGAACTTTACAGCACACAGCTTAAGACTTCAGCAAATGCAGCTTAGTAACATGAAGCAGACAGTATATTAAAAATCACACAATCTATAATTCTAGGTGATTCATTCTATTTAGTACACATTTACTTAAGCTAAATGACTGATGTGAAACTTAAATTGGGCTCATCCAGTGATCTGTGAGTAGTAAAAACCATCGCCCTACAGCCATGCTTATTTAGCAGAGAGAACTCAAAGCAGGCTCACCCAGGCTGCCATACTTACGGAATGAAGTGAATGACTTGCAGTTTAATTGCATACAGTGGGAAAAGTTTGCACGAGACTCCCTGCACCTCCAACGTATAGGTGTTCGGATGCCACTCTGTTTCCCTGTGGGTTTCCTAACAGGAGTTCTTGGCCCGGCTGCAGCTCAGGTCTTTCCTTCCTTTGGAGCCTGGACCAAACTGCTGCTGGCTTGGCTGGGGGGGTCAAGTGCATCCAAAGGCGTGTTCTACAGAGGCTTTCTGTCTTAATTACATCTACATCACATTTCTTCCCTTGCATTCTAATGAAATAAGAGTAGGAGGAAAGCACTTGGAAAAAGTACAACAGACCCTCCATAAGTGCAGTGAGACTGAATTGATATTTGCATTCATCCTGTAACCACACTTGTGCCTCTTCTTGAATAACAGTAATGGTGATCAAAGCAGAAAAGATCTTTGAGCTCAGTGCTTTCAAACTGCTCACTAATCACTATAATTCAGCAGAAAATAGGAACAAAACTACCCCAACAAACACCACAATCATTGTGCTCTGAGTAAAAGGGACTCTCACCAAATAAAGCTGAAGCAAGGTAAAGATTGCTCTATTACACGGTATGTCAAAGTTAAATACAGGTCTACATCCATTCAGAAATTTAGAACAGTCAGTTCCTCATCTAGGAAGGAACAGAGACAGGCTGCTTTGTTAAGTGAATAACCCTTCCCAGAGCCTGCTGTGGCATCGCCACTACCGACAGCAGCATCCGTGGTTCTACATAGGCCTATGTAACTTTGGTACTAAGGTGGGGTTTGATTTAGTAAAATATCACTGGAAAGAAGACCTGTGTACCTGCAGCACATGTACCTGGAGGATCTTCTGGTTCTTCCTCCTCTCCAGTTTGGTGTTTTTCTGTTTATGCAAAGAAATGATGCTGCTTTCAGATAAGAAGCTGAAAGGTAGCCAGGTGCTTTATAACTGTGTTAACCTGAAGCCCTCATGAGAAATATATTTTCCTGGAAAATAAATTATAACATGGCTAAGTGGTGCCTGACAAAGCTGAACAGGAGCCATGCTGCTCTATTGCAAATTCATCTGCAGTCTCTCGGTAGAAAGACAAATAAAAGCACTTCATCAAAATCAGTCAGAGAAGCACAGGAATACTCATAGGAGACCACTAAACTCTAAATACCAATCAATTTCACCAACTTTTTTGTCAAACTTGCAAGTCCCTTAAGCGCTGTCGTCTGGAACTGCCAGAGGACGGTACATGATGTGTTGTAGGGATGGAGCGGGAGAGCTGGAGCTGGAAGCCCCTCTGACGGGCATCGTTAGTGGCTGTGCATATGGACACGCCTGGGTCAGGATTTACTGAAGTCAGTGGGTGGCGCTTGGCTGACATTAAGGTTTTGGAACAAGGCCTAAGGGCTCGGAAACCTTATGCTCCGTTTGAGAACTGGGCTCACAATTTCTTTCTACTGTATCGGCTATTTTTCAGTGACCCGAGCAGGTCCCAGCGGTCAGCAGGCATTTTCTTTGCATACATTGTGAGTGCAGACAGTAGCCTTCAGACTTTGTCCTTGAATTCAAAGTCACTGAAATATATAATACTGAGGGATTTTTGTCAGGATATTTGCACTGATCCTTCTTCCTACGCAAAGAGGTCTCAAAATTGTTTTTCAGCCAACGGGACATTAAAAACATTTGATTTTTTAAAAAAATAATCCAACTGCTCCTGTGTTGTCTTTCTCCCCCCTTTTTTTTTTCTGCCTTTCACCCCCCCAGTACGTAACTGATAACTGCCTTAACTCTCAAGCCTTTTTCTGTGTGCTTCATTCCTTTACTTCCAGGTTTTTGCATTCTTAACCAATCTATGTCACCTCGTTTCCCATCTCACTATCTAGATATTTCTCCATTGCTTGATTTCATGGTTTCTTTTTAGTTCCTATTCAGAAGAATGCCTTTTTGTTTTCTCTTTTTTTCTCCCCCTGGTCCTTTTCTGGAATAGGGGATCAACCCAAGCTCCACATTTGTCTTCTGGGAGAAATCTTGACTCTAGACTTCCTTGGAACAAATCTGATTTTGCTTTTGGATATAGTTTGCTCAGAAAAGCAAGATCAAGTCAACAGTAGTTTCCAGCTATTCTCTGCTGAATTCAGTCTCAAGGCTGTGTGCATTGTTCTTTGAATATCCTGTAGAGCACATTTTGTAAGAAGAGGCTTGTGATTTCTGTGTGTCAACTGAATTGTGAAAAGGTGAGGGAAGCAGGAGAGAAGAAGGTTGTCTTAAGTGTTGAATTACTCACCTGCAGTGCTCTATAGCCTGCATTTCCTGCACATGGTTTTCAATATTGGGCATGAGGGGACATATCTTATTTACTAATGTACGTATTTTGGTAAGAAAAGCAATACAAAAGCAGTCACTACAAAATAACAGTGATTCTGTTTTGCTTGACTTACAAAAGAAAAAAACTGTTTGGATCGATGTTCTGCTATTGTATAATCAACAATGCATCACAAGTCTGCATTGTTTTATACAAAAATTCTGATGATTTCTGTTAAAGTTGTCTATAAAATTACAGGAAAAGATGCCCATGTTTTCTGCCACTTCTGAATGATAGAAAAACCCAACTAATCTCATTTTAGAAACAAAGCCTTAGTAGATGGAATAGAATGTTTGGTGATAAGCTCTAGTGTCTTTATTCCTTTGAATCCTGCTTCACGTGAGGGTAATGAATCACCTGGTGCTGGATTCTCAGCAGTAAAGTAGCAGCAGAAAACAAATCAGTAGTCTTCTTGCAGAAGAGTGGTCTAATCATATCTGACACCAATTAGCATCCTAGCTGATAGTCCTCATTAAGACACAGTTGAAATCTGAATTATAAGTCTCAACAATACAGTGATCTTTTTACTGAGTAAAATGTAACTAGTTATACTGCTAAGGACAAAAAAGAATCTTCAAAAACATCAGCTTAGAACCTCTCCCTGAAATTGGCCTGTTTTTTCTGTCACTATACTTCCAGCTGAACCATGTTCAACACCAGTTCAGCTTTATCCATTGTCAGCGGTGTGCAATTTTCAGAGAAGATGTGAAGTGTGAATCCATGTCATTCAGTATTGAACAGTAATTTTAACATCAAATATGCTTGCTAGGGTTAGTTATTGCAAAAGACTAAGGAAGAATGCCTTGTAACTCACTGAATATTTCTGCCTTGCTTTTGCTGGTTATATTAATATAAGCTATCAGATGTATCCTTGCAGAAAAGATCCATGATTTTCAAAATGTGTTTGATTGGCAAAAATGTGTATTAATTTCCTATAAATTTCACAAATATATCAGCACTTATGATGAAGTGGTGTAAGGTAGAATAAGTTACTCTAAGTGTATCTTCACCATCTAAAAATGTTGATGTGCATTTTCAGTTTCCTGGAATTCACAAGTCAAAAACTGCTATGCTGACAAATATCTACTGGACCTTTTTCAAGTGTAGCTGACTTAAAACCCAAGAACTTCTTGGCCTGTCTTACCTTCTTAGGTCTTAAAACATATCTACGCACTGAAATGGTGTCAAGAGACACAGATTGCTTAATTACAGAGGAGGTTTTTAACAAAAAATACATTTCCTATGCCTTCTTCAGCTCTTAATTGTTCCTGCCAATTCTCCACTACCATCTGTCATAAACTCTCATTTTTCTGTTCAGCTGAAATATGAGTGTAATACTGATTCCAAAATACCATGATAGATTCTGTGTCCCCTTTGTACTGCATTTTTTTGCAGATAACTGCAGAGGCATGCAAATCTTGCTCAAGGTTGCCAGTAGCTTTGTCAGTCTTCAAAAGTGAAGAAGAAAAGCTCATCTGCTAGAGTGACTCATGACAACCTCATCTTTGGTCACCGGGACAATTTTCAAATTATGTATGTCCCCTCCAGATCCAGGGCAGTTTTAGATCTCCTAAGTTTTACAGTTGGATTTTGAAGCTCAAATAATTCTGTTCCTGGCCCTGGCACTGTAAAATGTGGAAGAAGGTCATTTTTCTCTTTGTCTCAATTTCCTCTTAATGATGATATTTCCTCAGTGGTTTTTGGTTCCTTAGGTTTTTTTTTTTTAAACAATTAGCCAGAAACAAAAGCTGGGGAGTAACAAGCCTAAAATCCAGGATACTTTCTGTAGAAATAGAAATTATATAGTTCACATTAGTTCACCTGTCCTTACTAGGAGCATTTTTCCCCATTTCTTGTTACTTGACATCAACTCTGTAATTTCTTTGCTGTATAGGTTGACTTGGGAGTAAGTAGGGGCTTCACCTGTGTGTTTGCTCTCTAGGGGAGGGACACATCAGACACAAATGCAGCTGGCTTGAAACCAAAGAGATCTCTTGGCCTGTCCTAGCTGATCAGAGATAACTAAATGAAAATGTCAGCTTAAAAGAGATGAATGGCACATAGAAAACACAAACCAGGTACCTCTGGGACACGATTTGGAAACGTGGCCAATCAGAAATGATGGCAGTTTGTTCCTGCTTGCTGAATCCAGGCAGTCTTTGGGGAAACAAGTCACATCTAGTCTTTCATTTAGTAGGACGAACTGTGCAGATGTCACACAAAACAAATCCAGCCACGTTTCAGAAGAGGTCAGTAGAGTAAAACAAAACAGTATGTCAATGGTCTAGCTAAAAGCTAGGGAATTTTCTTCAAGGTGGGTTCATATCAAATTAGCAAGTTCTGCCTGGAATCACTACGATGGCTTTGAGAAGAAAGCTGTGCTGTGCTGTCCTCACAGGAGGCTGAATTTCTCCACCCATTCATGAAGTGCACTATGACTGCAATAGAACAAAAATTGCAGTTTTAATCTTTTCATCCCTGAAGTGTCCAAACTTGTGTCTGTATGAATGGGCAGTTCAGACAGTGGTTTTTGGCAGTCATGGCCTTCAACGGTAAAATAGTCAAGTGCCCAGAATGACGTGTATTTGCCTGGGAAGAGGCATGCCCATACTTTACTGGTTGTAAGGGCAAATTCTGCTCGTTACTAAGAGAGATCTGAACTCAGACTGGTGCAGAGAAATAAAATGATTGATTTTTCTGAGCATAATGGTGTGAACATTTGCTGTAAATTATATTTGTTACAGACCCAGAGTCTTTTGGCAGTGACTCTGAGTTTGGATGGACTGGCTAAACAACTTGTTAAACAAATGGTTTTCAGTCTATATTTTGCAAATTATTTTGATTATTCGGTATCGTTTGCATGATTAGTCAGTTGCATAGTTTTATTATTTCTGTTCTCTGGACTTATTTTTCAAGGGAATAAATAACTCACTCCATCAATATTGTTGGTTTTCAATGCAGTATGTAATAGTGGTATTATCTTGTTTTCTAGACAGAACTGTAGATTTCTGCTTGAAAGGTACCACGTTGTATTTAATGATACAGCCAAATTATTCTCTACAAGTACTGTTGAAAAATTAGTTACTAATCAATGCTAACTTAGATAAAATGCAAATTTTGGAACAAATCTACATGTGCATATGTGCACACACATCCCATCCCTAGATACAGAATCTGATTAGTAAATCAAGCTGCTAACATGTAATTATTATCAAAAAAGCCATGTTTCCGTATAATTAGGCAGCAGCAAATCAGTTATAAAACCTGGCTTTTATTTTCATCTCTATTGAAGTTTGCCATGAAATAGCAAAGATCAGATAAATCTATAGAAGTTGGTGATATATATCTTAATAATTTCACTACAAAATATTTTGTGTAAGCTGAAGCCATCAAAACAAAAAAAATATTCAGAATATGATGCAGCAAATGTGTGCATTAAGTGAGGGCAAATTCCTGGAATTCAGTTTTATTAAAAATGAGCTAAATAAGTTTCTTTTCTTAAGCAGAATTTTTCTACCTGTCACTCATGACCTGAGTCATTCTTTTTGAGTGATTCTTTGGACTGCAGCAAATGAGCCTGTCTGCCAAATCTTACTTGAAACAGCAACAGTCGAGCTTTCCCTGCCACTGGCCCATCTGATCTTTGCAGAGGTCACCGCCTGTATATCTTGATGGCGAAATGGAGCATGTATCCCTCAGATGCTGAGGTTCATAGTCCAATGTTGCTTCGGGTCTGTGCTCTAAATTACGCACTCGAGGTGCCAGCATCAGCACCTGCATAAGGTGTTGTAACCTCCATCCGTGGGCTGGGAGGGTTCAGCAGAGCCAACTTATATGAGTCTGTATTTTTCAAGTCAGCTTTCAGTGGCTAGAAAGATTCCATGTGTGTGAACTTCTGTGTTCATCGTTTCATTTGGTCATTTAGTGTAAAGATGAGCTGAAATGAAGGATGCTTGCTCCCCTCATGTAGGATGACAAGCTGTGATTTTCTTTCTGTGTTCATGATTTGCTTCGTGTTTAAAATAAATCCATTTGTACGGGGCATCAAGGGGTGGGGCTGGGAGCATCACTTTGTACTGTTACAAACCGGAAAAAATGTGAACAATGTTCATATGCTACTAGAGGAGAGACCTGAGTCAGGTCTTCAGCTAACTGTTGCAATCAGCTAAGGGGCACATATCAAACATCCCATATCAAACAGCCTTTATAACCAGGATAAAAAGATAATGGCTAATGGGAGAATCAAAATAAAGAGGAGGTGGTATGTATAAAGGCTTCTTTATTTGAATACAAAGGAAATCGTGCTTCTCTCTGGCATTCTTATAAGCACAGATTGTGCTGTACAAAGTACCGATAGCGCACGAGTGGTGCTGTAGGTGAATCAGTCACTAGGTGGATCTCTCTCGCTGTGCACCACAGGGATGGCAGAACCCCCTTCCCGCTGACTGGCAGCAACAGGAGCTGTGAGTGTTTCAAAGCCTGTGGGTGCTTCTGCTTTGCTTTTCTTCCATTACTGACTGAATCATAGATCCCAGAAGCAGCACTGCATAGCAGTGGCACCAGTAGCAAATCGTCATCAGCTGTTCTGGTGGGCCAGGTCATGACTGAATGGTTTGAGTTTAGAGTAAGCATTCAAGTCCCCATGCAGCACCTGCTATCTCATTGTTTGATACCAAAATGTATATGAAATACACAATACAGGCAAGGGAAGGAATGAGATGGGAAGGAACGATGGGACTTCGTTGTTAGTAATGGGAGACATCAATACCTAGATTTGTCTGGTAAGTGCATCCTTACTCTGATGTGCATGTGAAGGTACGTAGGAAAGAGTATATGGGAGGAAAATTATAGGTTGATGAAAAAAAGGAAGGAACAGCGTGGATGACAACAAACCTCGGGGGACGAATAAAACAATGGAGTACAGTGAGGGATAAAAAGCGAGTTGTAACGTATTACGTGCTTATCTGTTTCCCTATATACCGGGAACATCACAGTCATTACTAAATTGTCTTCCCAATTTTTTGTGATGCAGAGGAAGTACTTTCTCATTCTACGGAATAGGATCTGATACATAAACAGATGGAATGACTTGGTAGGTGTCAGTGGTGGAGCTGGCATTCATGACTAATATTAAGATCCTAAAACTCCAAACTCTCTAAATTCAAATGTGTGAGCTGGTAAATGCTGAAAGGAAGATCGTGTAAAATTATTGTTTACTTCACTGTTCTCTCTGGTTTGGGCCTTGGATATTTCAGACCTTGTTTTGTGTTTCTCCACAAAATCGAGATAAATAAAATTCTTTAGGTCTATATGTCTTGTATCACTTGAGACATTTGAGGCCATATTTTCAAAGTGACTCAGAACCCAAGCTCTTTTTAATATCTTCTTAAGCAGTTAATTTGCTTTCAGAACAGTCATACATTCATCACATTTGCGATTTCTCTCTCTCAATTATTTTTAAAACCTAGAGTGACATTATCAAAACCAGTTATATAGACTCAAATATAAGTAACACCAAAGGTGAGTCACTAGTTGGTACAGTCAGCTAGGCTGACCCTGCAACAGAATGTTAGAAGAAAAACATTGGTCAACACAGCACACACCAATACAAGTTTTACTGAATTTACCAGGTTGATTTTGCTGTGTTACAAGTCCCCAAACTGGAGTTCCACTGAGTACTGTAAACATGCCTTTAGGCTCCTGTGAGCTAAAAGCCCTTGAAAATGGGATGAAGAGACGTTTTCTAAAAATAAAGAGAAATGAGTAGTAGGATGTTCAGCGGGAGGTAGCATAGATCACAAATTACAAAAACTCTCTACAAGCCCAGAAACATCTTTAACATGTAAATATCTGATAATTTTACTGTAAGTCACTTCAACATTGACTTTTGTGTGCCTAAGATAAAAACACTTATAAAGAATACACACATGACCTTATTTGTTAGAAAAATAACAGAAACCTTTCTTTGTAAAGTCTTCAAAAACAAGGGAAGTCACTGATAACGTGATCCTTCTTTCATAGCTGCAAATACACATCTTCAGTAACAGGGCAAGTCACAATTCACTCTCAACATTAAAAAAGATGTCCTGCCATGCTGACAAAATAAAGATAACATCCCAGACTTCTTTCTAGAGAGTTTAAACAATGTGGAATATATGGAAAATACTGAATAGTTGGTAACGGATTTTTAAATCAGGAACAAACTAAGTCCTTCACAAAAAAGAATTTCCCCCAAGCATAAACATCAAAGAACTTTTAATAAAAATAAGACACATGACAATCTCCCTTGTGAAAGGAGCAGCCAGCTTGAAAGTCTCTATTTCCCTTATCTGATAAGCAGTTTCAATGACTTGTCAGTGAATAGGGATGTTTCATACAGGAATGACATTTAAAAGAAATCAGGCTAAATTATTAAAGCCCCTAATTTCTGAAAAGCATTGGATTTTCCTGATTAAGTGCTTAATGTTATAAAAAAGGAACATGCTATAGAATAATCTGTCAGTTTGAATAACAAAGAGCAACATCTTGCACCTTAAACATGCTTATAGATTTTTTCAGTTCTGAAGCAGAACTAGACGATAGGAAAGGCAGTGATATAAATCATATTTTTGTTTGCTTAGGAAAGCAGCTTGCAAAAATTTTAGGAGATCATTTAATAGTAACTACATATTTAAACATGCAAATATTGTTTCTGGATATTTTTATGTGGTGTTCCTTTTTCCGGTTCACCTAAAATTTTGCTTCTGTTTATCAAAAAAACCAAACCCTGCCCCAGCTTTAATTCCGATCTCACGGGAAGGGGGATTGCTGTCTGGGCATCCTCTGCAGCAGGTACCGCAACAGGTTAATTCTGCATTTCTCATGACAAGCCCAGAACCCTGCTAAGGTTAGTAGAGCTGGTCCTGGGATGTCTGTAATGGAGCAGATTATACAGAACAGTGGTTTGAATTTAAATGTTTCTGTGGCCCAAGCATAACCACCACATACCTGTGAAGTCAGAAATGTTTTTATTTGGTGAGCACACATGAAGCCTCTGTTAGCAGCACTTGGAAAGTCGTTGATCACAAAGTTTCTTCTTGAAACATTGCTGTTAAGCACACTTATGGAGAAAAAATTCAAAATTCTTTTCTCTTTCATTATGATAAGCAAGTGCTATAAACAAGTTTGAATTATAACTTCCCAACTGCACACAAACAGAATTAATTTTTATCTTCATACAAACCTTGACGTGAGAACAGGAGAGACCTTTACTCTGTCATGAAGCCGCAAAAAGGTGAATGTTTTTGTTGTCAGTGAGATTTTTTTACTGAATGGCTATAACATTAATTTGATTTCTAGGATAATATCAACTGTATTTAAGATTTAAAGGGAAGAAAAGAGTAAGGTGACTGCTGAATGAATGATTTCCACTAATAATTTAATTCCCATTCACTTTGTTTTCTGTTTGTACTTCCAGCTGTGACTGATTGAAAAATCCTCAAATATGTATTTATATATTTTTTACATATTTCTTCAGCAAATATTTTATTGGGTTGTTGATTATAGAAGATACTGCAATTGGTAATTTAGTCTATTGAGTTACATTTCATATTCCTTTTTTTTCCCAATTCAATGCCACACACAAGTAACCAAAATTTTGTAAATTATGTACGTAGCAAACAAATACAGAAACACCTGTATATTCGTTTACTGTAACCTGTTTAGCTGAAGCTTCATTTTCTTTGTGTTCCAGCTGCAAAACCGAACAAGGAGAGCAGAAACCCCACAACTGTGTACATGCTTGTGCTCCCTGGTTCATGCAGATTTCTATCTGGCAAGATCACCTGGGTGAGATTCACAAGTGCTGCGAATTGCACCTGTCTCATTCATACACTAAACTTAACATCAAACGTATTTTTTTGGTAAATTTAAAACCGATGTTTTCTTTGGTAAATTACAATGTTGAAATGTATGAGTCACACTGAACAGAATGAGTATTATAGACGTATTTCCCATATTTCCATAAACAAGGGAAAGGAAGCTTGTGACTGCAGAAAAGCAGAGTTAAATAAAAGCAAATTCAACAAAGGACAACAAACATCATTGCAATGTAGGAACAGAACAGGCAGGAGCTGAAGCAGGGAGTGGTGGGAGTGCAACAGGTTCATGCCCAGGTTCTCTTTCTGGTGCAGATATAGCAGCCCGTCTCCTAACTGGAAAAACAGATTATGTCTTTTTTGCTGATGGAAGTATAGTTATTTGTATTGTTTTAGTTATCGAAAAAAAAAAGTCTAGTGGTATGTGTGTGTCTGCAAATTTTACACCTCAGTGTGGTGAATAAACAACATGGGAGTAATACTGCAAGGTATAAAGTTGACCAGATTTGACAGTGCTATCTTGGCTTTCCTGAATTGCTGCCAACTATGAAAATAATCATGTTTTTTCAGTATTTGGGGTTTGTTTTTCTTAATCCTGATCATTGCAATTAGACCTCCAGCATAATTCACAAATAAAATTGCTAAGGCACTTCCCTTCTATTGCTCCTTTTCATTTGTTTACGGTTATTTTTTTTCCCAGAAAGACTGGGAAAAATATTTTTCATCTCTTGAGTGCAGTGAAAACAGGGCAATTGTACTTTTCATTGCGATTTAAAATGAAGCAAAGCACTATTTCTCTGAACTGGAACTATATCATTTGTGTTCAGGAAGCAGAAATGCACCAAGATGATGTTCCAAGCTGAGCAAAGATCTTCGGAGTTCTGTTAAATACCAGTCAGATTTCTCAGTGTTCTGAGCCTTGCAAACATATGTGTGTGTACAGTTGGAGTCAGTATGACATTTCAAAGTAATATTTTTTTCTTTAATCAACTTTTGGATAAAAACAGAGGCATGAAAGAAAAGAGCCATGGATCTCTTGGAGGAGAAGTCCTGCCAGGTGCATTTAAAGTTGTGGGAAGACTATGCTGTATTATGAGGGTAACAGTTTAAGGAATCTGCCTGTGTATCACAACTGTGTTCTGATTATGCTTCTCAATCTCCTTGTTTTCTCCTGCCTTATACTAAGGAGCAGGATAGTGATGCTTTCCAAGACAGATTTGATGCTGCAGTTGAGCGCAGGGAAAGGTTCATAGTGGTACATGGTGGAAGGTCAAGCAACAGTGGGCATTAGTTGAAACGGGAGAGGTTCAGATTGGAAAAAAAAGGAAAAAATTTTGACATCCTGAGGATGGCCAATCACTGGAACAGGTTACCCAGAGAGGGAGCACATAGGGGCAAAAACTCATCAGCCTGACCGGCCAGAGCAGCGGGTTTGAGTGCAAGTAAAGTTACGTAACATCAGTGGTTAGACGCACAGAATAGAAATATGGTATGAAAATCTATTCACTTTTGAAGAGTCTACTTACAGAACTCCTTGGCGTTGAACAATTGTGAAAATTTCAGACACTTTAGATAGAATATAGTGTTCTGTTATGCTTAATATGATCTTAAATTAATTCAATTATTGAATTCCAGAATTACCAGTAAGGGTTGATGGAACGGACTGAACTCCTTCCATGCAAAATTAATTCAGCACATATGGGGATTTTGAAATGTGTGTGTTCCACGTAAATACTGATGTATCTCCCGTACACACTGAAAATAGGGAAAATAAAGCCTGCTTGCCAGGCTGATGTTACAGTGTGTTTGTCCGTGTTCTCTTAGAGTATTAACATGCATGTTAGAGACCTCATTTGAAAACCTCCAGAAATGCCATCTCTACTAATGGCAGAACTGTTGTTTTCCTGACAGGATGGAGCCTAAATAGCTGAACAATCTGTGACAGAAGTATTTTTAAAATTTTGCTTAATGATATCCAGTCAAAAAAAGAAAAAAATCAAAAAACAAATCACACAACCAAAAATGATGGAGGTGGTCTGTGGTGACTACTCCCATATTAGTAGGGGCCATTTAACTAAACCTATAAGTTTGTTTTGTGCTGCGTATCAACAAATAATTTCTAGTCTGCTTTTCACAGTCGTGTGCAAACAATCTTGTAGGCAAGACATCACACTACTATAAGCACCATCAGTACTTGCTAGAGGTGGGGAAAGCGTTCTCCAATTTTTCCTTTTCCTATTCTTTTGACCACATATCAAAATCATGCTTTAATTAAAGTGAGAGCAGTTGTTCACCTATGTTCTTCTTTGATATGAGAATTTCTTGAAGCTACAGAGTAAAAGGTAAAATACTCTTAAAAGTACTTAGTGAACCTAATAATTCACACACTATATCATTGTTATTAAATAAAGCAACTCAGTAAAAAAGCAGGGATAGGCACTCTGCTGAAAAAACGTGATAGCTTGCTTTATCTTCTGGCAGTATGAATATGACTTCAGCATATTTAACAACGTTAACAAGTCTTTTCTAAAAAGCAAATGCCAACCTTGAATTTACGGTTTCACCCTTTAACCTCCAATTGTATCAAGGATAACAGCATATTTTACAACTTCTTCTCTGGTCCCAGATAAGTAATAATTGCCACCGGAATCATTAAACAAGTTAAAGCATTTAACTTCATTATAGTAGTTCTTGTTAGTCAGGCACGTTGTGCCATTATCAGACCTTTTACATCAGTAGAAACAATTGATAAATCTGTAATAATTCTGTGTCTCAAAGATTGGATAATGATCCCTTGTAATGCTGTGACATGACACACGCAAAGTACTGCTTTTCAGTGTGTAATTTCTCATTTCAGAGAACGTTAACCAGATTGAAAAAAAACTCGCTTTCATACAATCTGTTCAGTGGAATGTAAATGAATGTGGGGAACAGTTTCTTAATAAATGAGCCACCATTGTGATTATTTTCAGTAACATTTGCTGTACTTAATGGTACCATCCATCTAAGGATTTCTACATTTATCCTGTTTATAGGATGGTTAAAACATTTATGGAGGAATCATTAATTTCCTTGCAAATGTCACTGACTTTGAATGCTTTGATCGTTCGAAGATTAGCCCAGCCCCTGTCATCAGTAGTCTCTGATGAGTTCAGGCTGATTTGCTTTGTACATCAAAGGCATAAAAGGACCACTCTGAGTCTCAGTCTTTTTGGCTACACTTTTGAAGTCTCCTGAATACACATGAGCCATTTCGTTCCAGGAGAATGCAAAGCCGACGACCATTGTGCATATGGTGGACAATGTGCTTCTGAATTTATGTTGCCTTTCATCAGAGACACAGACTGCCTCTGGAGCGTCCCCATGGGTGAAGTTCATGGGTCATAACCATAATGCTACCCACTAAAAAACAGGAACAAATTCCTCAGACATGCCAGTGTAGGATAGTCAGAATTGTACCCTGTGTGTTGCAAGGTGACAAAATACAGGTAACTATGAAGTTGACATTTTTAACTTGTTGAACTCTGTGAAAAAAATAGATGTGTTACACAGAGCTGAGCAGGGTCAACCACTTAATCGCAGGTTTGTGTAGAAGTTTTTAGTCTTTTTTTTGTCTTCCCAATTTAACTATACTTACATTTTGAAAGTATGTATACAGCAAAAAAACCCAAACAAAACCCTGAGTATTTCATTACATTTTAAATAACAGCTATCTTTATGTGAAATGCGCGTTGCAATCCTCTTTGAATTACCTGTTATACACTGCAAGCCAGCCTGTAAATTAGGTACAGTTTTACTCCAGTTTTTTCACACAGTGTTTGTTAAAAAGTTTTTTAAATAAGTATATTGTTCCATAGTTGTAATCTCATCTGTTTATAAAACAAGCATCTGAGTCAAGATTTTCAAAAGTGATGCTTAAAATCAGGATCTTGAATGTCTATTATAACTCCTGAGAGGCAGTTTGATTTTCTGGAATTGCTGAGCAACTTCCTTTAAAGAGGCTTCTTTCATTAATGAAGTTATTAAGCAAAAACTTAAAAGGTTCTAAGACACATGAAAAAATGATGTCATATTTTGTATGTTTGATATGTCAAAAGGCAATAACAGTAAGACCATGCTAGGCTTCACAGAATTGGAATAATGATAATAGTGATCAGTAAAGGAAAAAGGTAAACTGTGGTGAAGAAAAAACAGAATAACTCCATAACACAAGAATCTTTAGAAGACTAAAAGCTTCTGGGGACAGTGGGCAAGGATTTTATAAAGCAATGGGGCTGACGAATGGCTCTAATGTTTGTTTGGATACATGGAGACGTCAAACCACAAATAGGTAAAGCTCTTTCTCCTACTTGCTACTCATTGCATTTGGGATGCTCTACAAATAGCTGTGTAAAAATTAACATCATTTTAACTTCAGTATTGTGTATGGGCTATTTAACAGTCTTCAGAGAATGGAACAACAAAACAAGCTAGAGGATTACTAAAAATGGTTGAAAGAGTGTTAATTAGAGTTAATGGGATGAAACTGAGAAAACAGTGTGCCCAGTGAATGTAAAATTCAGATGAGTATTGCAGCAGGGAACAAGCTGCCACAGCATTTGGGGCCTGCACAACTAGTTTCAACTGGCCTGGTCCATGTGATTATTGTATTTGTTACTGCATCTATAGTTCCTGGAGAGCCTATGTGGTTTTCAGCCTATATTTTTAGACATAGTGCAAACATAGACAGTCATGAGTATCTGTTACCATGAAGATTTAATACTTTGCGTACAATGAGCAAAACTCAGGACGGAAGAAAGGAAGGAGAGGGTGTGATGTGACTGTGGTGTAGAAGGTGTGCAAAGTGTGTCTGGCAAGAGCCCGGCACCTCTCAGACTCCTGGCGTTCCCTGGTGCCACAGGCATATATGTCTGAGAACCATCTTATACTGAGAGGGAGCTGGATGAAGTTACTTATTTAGCCATTGCCAGCTCTCATTTTTACATTATTTTCACATGCTCTTCTACAAGTGAAAATTGAAGCTGTGAGGAGAGCAATTGTATATAATTTTTTTTTTTTTTCTTCACATTAACTGAAGTCTTTTCGACCGGAGCACAGAGGACCTTCTACCAGTCTCCTCCCAGTGCTCTGCACCCTGCACTCCCATGGGCCAAGGCCTGTGCTGCTGGAGAGACAGTTTTCAAAAGGGAGTGCATGCATTAGACTGTACCAGCTCTCCGGAGTGCCAATACATGTTTTGGATGCTTCATAATAGAGAATTTTTAGGACAGCTAAGTTTCTTTGTCAAGAATTAAAGCAAGCTTTCTGCTGCATTTACTGTTCAGTGGGATACGACTCTAAATACTACAGATGTTTTGGTAATTTTCAGTGCAGTACCTGCCTCTCCCTTCCAGAACCTCTGAATATGTGTTAGTCTCTCACACTGTAACAACATTTACATTTGTGTGGAGTATTTTGAATCTATATATATATAAATATAGATTTAATTTTTCTACAAAAGGACATGGCATCTGCATATAGCCTCCCTTTTGTCCACATCCTTTGATGGCTGGGTCAAAGGAGAAGGGCACACATACACACACACAAGCATTTCATGCCTGATTTTTTTTAAAAAATAGAGCATCCTGTCCTAGAGTCATGGTGGGCTAGTTTTATGGCAGAACACACAGACATCATATGCATCCAGAAAAATGTGACAAAAAAGTTAATACATTCAAAGCAAAATTATTACCGTTTTGCACTCAAAATAGGTTTTTTCTTATGTGTGATAGAGACTTTAGAAAACCCTTCTGGAATAAAGATTTTGGAACCTAATTTTTAGTTCTTCCACTTTTCATTTTAAATATCTGAAGTAGATAAGTTCAGGAAGATGTCAATATGGTGAGAGAAAAAATAAATTATTTGCCTCCAAGTGTTATATTTGATTAAGCATCTTCTATTGTGATGTGTTATCGCAGTTGAGGTCATACCATGATGCTGAGAGAGTTCTGTCTAGTCAGAGGGAAGTGGCTGCTCTTTGCAGATATTTCAGTTTAAAATATTTCCTCTGTTACCGATGTGATTTCTGTCGGGGTGTGTGTGTATGTGATCTCTACAGAATGAAAAAATGTTGTAAAGCTGTGGGAATTTTCTGGTGCAGATGCATTTAGAAAGTGAGAGTTGTTCTGCATTGTTTAAAGCAAGAATTTTTTTGATTGCTTCCATGATGACTGGATGCATCATTAACCCCTTTATTGTTGACATCCTACAGAGACCTGATATGTAGTCTTAATTATTTTAAAAGACACTTCTTTGTTACTTAGCTGGTGATTAAAAGTAAATTAAAAGATGGCAATGGCAGACTATTGTTGTTCATTAGCAGATCTAAAAGCCTAATCATCTAGTAAGGGACTAATTTTCACATAATTTTTAAAACAATAAGTATACTGGTGTAGAAATTATTTGTGCTGCTTCAACCAGTTAATTAACCGAATCACAAGAGAGGGAAAATGTGAGAGTGATTATTTTCTATTAATCGAACTGAGAAATGTAAAGTAGGAATCCCAGTCAAAGCTCTTAATAATATTCCTTATAACAATAAGATGGGTTTGAACTTCAAGTGCTAAACAATATGAGGATTCCAGCAGGGGAGAATGGGAAGGGCAAAGTCAGAGCAAGGAGACCAAAACACTCATTCATAATTTTGCAGAGACAAAGATGAATTATGCTGCAGGAGGCAGTGATACAAGAACCCAGACAGTAATTGCAGAGCTACTGAAAGAAACCATTTCTAAAGAAATATTAATTAAAATAGCTTGAAAATTTTTCTTTAATACTTACCGTTCACAAAAATTTCTTAAGTTTAGAAAAAGCAGAACCTCGAATTTGTTGATTGAAATAACATTCCAGTTCTCATCATTAATTGCAGTTAGTGCTTATGCTCCTTTATTTTTTTTTTTTTTCTCAATTTTCAGGCTTTTATCTGGCAGATGGTAGTTCGTGTGGTGAAATACAACAGTGATTGCTAAGGTTGGAGTCCTGCACCTCTCTCATACACTTCCAGAGTACCTGGCAGGTAGGACTGATCATCTGAGACAGTATCAGAAAATTCTCACTCCTATGGAGGAAACGTCTTCTCTTTGGAGGAGCTGGTATTATTGCAGAAGTGATGGTATAAAGGCATAACTATGACAAGGTTTTAATATATTTCAAAAACTCTGATTAAAATGTTTCAGCTTTGAAACATTTATATGCACATTTTGAGAAAAGCAAAGGCAAATTAACACACCGTTTTGGAAAAATTTCAATTAGAAGAAAGTCTAATGGTTCAACTGACAAAAAAATCCTGAATACACACAGGTAGCAAGGAAAAAAACCTGTTCTGTCCATTGAATGTTTTAATAGGAAAGCATAGCTATAGAAAAGGATGTTTAGCTGCAGTGGAGGAGCAAACACCTGGAAACTGTGACACCTATGCCTTTTTGTCACAAAAATTCTAAAACTTCAACCACAATTCCCAGGTTAAATTTATTAAGTCCTTTCCCAACCCTTATAAAAATTTTGTGTGACTCAGCAATTCACTCAGCTTTCTGTCTCAGTTTACACAACATACAGGTATGTTAAAACTCTAAAGTCAGATGCAGATGCTCTGTGCTCCTAGGGCTGAACATGGTGCAGTTTGATGGGGTTTCTCTCATCAACAGGAGCTCTTGTTGCAAGGAGAAAGGCCATTTTTGAGTTCTATATCTTTCATCTTCCTGCTTCTGACTATTCCTTTACAAACAATCTGTTTCCTCCATGGTCCTCGTTTACTAGTCTTGCAAGCAGATTGCCAGAAATCTGCTAAAAAATGAACCAAAAGGGGGAGAAATGCAGTGCAAGCAACTGGATTCCTCCAGTCAAGTGAATAATAACCACTGGTGTTGGCTCAGCTCTGCTGCTGTGGATGCACTGACTTCCTGAGAGAGGGGAAAAAAAAAAGTATGAAAGGTAGAATAAGCTGAGAATTGTATCTGGAGTATAAAAAGGAATCTCTTGTGTGGCCCCTCCTTGTGTGTAATCCCCTAGATGATGCTGTTGACGGTGGCTTTGATTTACAAATACTGTATTGTATATTCTGTGTTATTGTCTCAAATAACTAGATACATTTGGTTTCATGTCATTTGTTCTTTATACCCTTCTTGGCTAATGATTTGTTCACCTTTGTATATTGTTTAGGTTAAAGTTTGCATGTGTGCATTTATCTCTATTTTGTAATGTCTTATTAGTGGATCTCATTTTTGCTTTGTTTGTTATGAACATCAAAAATTAATGAGAAGATTTATTAGAGAAACAAATACTGATTATATTAACCTTGGCTTCATTCTAACGCTACTGTAGGATCTCTAAGTGCCTACTGGTTTCCTTTCCTTTGTGATCTTAGACAGTATATTTATTTTTATTTATGGAAGCTATTTGAGAGAATTGGTTAGTGCGTAGCTTTAAATGAGTTTTATATAAAAGTAAGAGGCTGAGTCAGTAAAGAAAAAAATGACCAGATGGTAACCTCAGTATGGGATAGAGATGAATGTGAATCTAAAATGAGGAATGTCCCAAATAATGAGGGTCATTTGCGAGTAAGATGGTATGTGCACTTTGTGGCCATGAATAATGCATTGATGTACATACTTCAGTAATCATGATGCATGAGTTCTCTACAGAAATTATCACGAATCGGTTTTATATGGGAATCAAGTGCTCAAGGTACCTTAATTATTTAGATTGTGTATCTGAGAGAGGAAAAATGTTTGAGTTCTGAATTCTTGCTTTTACTCTTGGTGTCAAAGGAGGAGAAGGGTGAACTGGGAAAAAAAATCCTGTGTGACCTTCTCAGGCACAGCTCTGGCGTATTGAAGATTATTCTCTCAATTCCTCTTTTCCTTTCTACTCATCTAGATGGCAAACTCTTCAGCTCTGCAAATGAGCAAACTCAAATTGAAGTTGGTAAGAACATGCTATCCCACCTCAAAGAAACTGTGAAAATCAGTCTGTCCTACCTGTTATTCATTGTGTGAAAAGTTACACATGGAATTTACCCTGGGGAACCTCTCTCTAAAAGGACAAATCACAGCAGTTTCCCTTGTGTGATTACCCACTTCTTTTCCCCAGAAGCAAAGACAAGGAAAAAGTTGTTACTCTCCTTAGTTTTAATTCCTAGCCCTGGTAACAGGGAGAGGTGTTGAAACACAAGGCAGCTAAATCAATGAGAAAGGAGATGCTGGTGCTATCAAAGTGATTTGCCATGGGAGATTTGCTGCAACATGAATGTTGCTTAGAGCTCAGTTGGTGAGGTTGTTGAGTCTGCAGAAATTTTAGGTACAAGCCTTTACTGATTGTTCCTGTTACGCTAGCTTAAGCCAAACAGCTGACATTCAGGCCCTCCTGGTAACAGAAATCAAGCACTTGCCAACTTTGCTACTTGAAACAATAACCGTCTCAGAGGCACCTTTGCCCCGATGGTCCCCTGTGATGCTCTGAGCTCTTTTCTGTCCTCCCTCTCGCAGGCAGTTGCAGAAGCGATTGTGTTGCTCTGTTTTCTTAGGCTGTGCTCAGCAGAAGTGTAGGGGCAGGCTGAAGTAATTTGTAGAATCCTTTGCAAATTGAGCAAGTTATTTGTTTCTCATCAAAAACGAGTGCTCTCCTTGCTGTGAAGACCCATTCCCGAAGATCTTCACTAAACAATGAAGTCTTCTCTTTCTCCAAGGATAATCTTCCGCATAGCAGCATGCTCAGACTAGGATTTATCATAATCTTGTTTTTGTCCAAATTATCCAATAAACCTAGTAGTGATAGTAACTTCTAACCCATCTAATCTCTTCCCAAAACTCCTTCTAGTTCCATTAAAACTGGTATTTCATTCCTTTGGATTATGGAGTTCAGTACTGGTTTCTTCCCTTCTGCTGAAATCACAAGTCTTTATCTTTGGTAGTGGTCTTCACAGGTAATTAGGGAAGAGCTCTATCTGACTTTTTTTTCTGGGGTTTGAGACCACACAGTGTGGGATTAGCTCTGGTGTCTTCAGAAACCCCAGCTGATTAAGTACCTATTGTCTCAGAATGTCTAATTTACAGGGCTGCTCATTTGCTGTTTACTTCTTCCAGCGTACAGTTGGAGCAGGCAAAGTACCATCACGCCACTCGAGAAGTGAGGGATGACACTTTAAAAAGAGTGGGTGGATTACAGCCCATCTGTTAAGGCAGAGAATTTATTTACAAGAATAAATGTGTGATCTGGACAACCAAAATCCCGACCAGCCGGATAACAGCCCATCCGCCTGGTGAGATGACTGGAACCCCTTTGGGTGGTCAGGGATCACATGTTCTTCAGCTGCATTTTCTTTCTTTCTGCGTTCCAAGTAAAACAAAGCTTTTAGCTTACAACTCCATGTTGAAAATCTTAGCTTAAAAATCTGCTTAGCTGAGCACATGTGGGCACCCCTTTAGCTACATAAAGGTTGGTCCATTGACCATCTTTGCTAAATTTGTTAAATACATATCTGGAAATTATGAAAAACTATCTAATTGAGGAACCCAAAACACAGTGAAAAAAGTCTTCAATTTTATCTAAATTACCTGAAAACATCTAACATAGCAATAACTTTTCTGCCTCGGTGTGTATACCATTCCTGATATTTGCTTGGCCTGTAGGTATTGAATTCTAAGGAAATCAAGTTTTTTCCATTTCTTTACAAAAACCTGCACACGGAGTCTCCTTTAGAACAGAAATTTTCTGTCAAAGATGCACTTTGCCTTTGTCCCACCTGCCCTTTTAACTTTAACAGGTATCCAAGTCCTAGATTAGTATTATAAGAACAGGGGGAGTTAAAATTTATTTTACCTGGCAGGTTTTTTCTGCTGGTTCTTTGAAACATCTTTGTTTCTAGTAGCAGATAGCTGGTTTGGAACTTCAACATACAGAGGAAAACAGAAGAGAGACAAATCTCAGCTTCAACATGAAATTCACTCTCTGATATGGGATCATGTCTCCTTACCAGCTCCTCTCCTTCCTCAAAATTATTAGGAATTTCAGGGCACTGAATATAGCACTAAGAAATCCTAAATATCTGTTGCTAGGTCTCTTTCTTTGGATATACATGTAATAGAGAACCTTTTCTTAGTGTGGGTTTGATGTGCTCACTCCCACCCAGGTGGAACTTACCACCTTTCAGGATACTGAGGAATTCTGCACTTGGTGCTGGGCAACGAATGAATTCGCCTCTGTTGGGATCTTTGTATTCCTCTCGGTGTTGCAACGTGTTCAGGCTTATCAGTGGGCAAGCTCTAACAATAAAAAATACAGTTACTTACAACACAAATTTACATAATGGAATACAGTTACAAAAGTTAAAGAACAAATTGCAGCATTAAGATTAAACTAAGTCATACCAATCGTATTTGTTGCTCTGAAACCCCAGCTAAATTACAAGATTGGCTAATTACCTTCTGCAGCCTCCCCTTTGGCTGGCTCTGCACTGAGTTACAGCTTTCCTGATCTGACCATTAGCCATGGCTGTTAAACCGTCTGAGGATTAAATATGAGAGCAGCTCAGAGAAGCTGCTGTAGGCAAATTCTTTTTTTTCCTAGCACAGTAGGGCATGAGATTTTCTTTTCCTTCTCTTATGCCCTTCAGTTCCCGAGATTGAGTGCTGTGACGTAGCATGTTGAAGTGGGAACTACAGCATTTCCTCTCATCTTCTGTACTGTCATTTTATTACTATTTCTATTATGTGTGTTAATTAACACTTTCCTTTAGGCTTCAAACTACATTCTCCTGTTACAGCTTTTTGAAGACATATATTGGTAAAACTTTATATCTCATAAGAAATATTAAATATATGCTCTGCTTAGTAGATTCTTTTTCTTTCTCTTTGAGCATCATCTAGAAACAAAACAGATGGCAAAACTGGGAACAGGATGTTTCTCTTGGGTAATACTTCAGTTCAAGTTCACTGTTAATTTTAGGGTCCCTTGTGATGATCCCATCTCTTTTAGAGTACAAGGACAAGTTATCCTTAAAAATAATAGCAGGAAAATTACAAAGAGTCTAAGAGGAAAAAAATCTTTGTATGTTTTATTTAAAGCCTGTTGAATTCATGCTATGGGGAATACGTTGCAACTGGAATTTTAAAAAGCCTGGATCGTTTCAGGATAGTTGCAGTTCTTAGTAAAATAACAGTAACAAAATTTCATGGTTCCGAGCCTTCACCCACCACAAAAGGAGTCAGGAAAGCATTTCCCTCTTATCTACACAATAGCGTAATTGTCTTAGGGCACTGGTGGAGATGTTTCACCCCCACGCAAGACAGCAGGTAGCAGACTATTTACTGAGAAGGGACCAGTGGGCGAGTCTAATGTAACAGCATTTGTAGTCTTTGTGCTGATGTAGGAGCATATTCCTGGGACTCAGATTTCCTGTGCCAATATTTTATTATTATCTCTTTTTCCCGTAGCAGGAGAACAACTGAATTGAAATTCCGTGGCTTTTACTTTGTTTGTGAGGCTCTTTGTAAAATTCATCCCCATCTTTGACTGCTTTCTGAGCAACACAGTCTAAACACACTTGAGGTACCAGGAGCTCTAAGATCCGTCCTGCTGTGCTGCTCTGGAAAGCTCAGTTCTCCGTTCGCCTGGCAGCAGCGAGCAGGAGCAGCTCGGTGACACCCACAGCAAGCGGCTGCAGGCGGGGTGCTGCCTGCGCCCACCGCCGTGCTCCCCGAAACGGGCACTGAAGGGAGGGTCAGCTCAGATGAGCAGTGTTTTGCAAGAACGTAGCACTGCAGATAGAAAGCTCCCGCCTTGAAATTTCCTGGCGTCTGCATTAAAATAATTCTGAGCACTCACGGCCTCATCCATGGATTCTGTTTGGTGAAGTCAGACATTAGGATCTCAGGCTTTCAGGAACATCAGTTAATAGGAAAGGCCCATCTGACTGCTTATGCAGTACTCTCAGGTATTACAGAGGAAAGTATTTTTTTAATATGCCTGGAGGTGTAAATAAACAAGTAAATCTGCTACATTGCCTAATTAAATTCTCTAGGTAACTTGCAGTTAAATCAAGGAAGCTGTATAATATATGCAATAACATTTTTATGCAAAAAAAATCCCCAAAACATTTTCCTCACATATCTGAGGCTTGATTCCACCTTACATTACCTATTCTTCTTTCCACCTCTCTCAGTTGTTTTGATTTTTAAAAACTTGGTTCATCCAGCCAAAATACACCAAACTCAGGTATGTATGTATAGCTGTGCTGCTTAGTCCTGAACATACCTGGCATGTAGCACTTTCCAGTGCGCTGCCCAGACTGAGCCTTGGCCTCTTGCATCTCCTTTGACTGCCGTCACTCTTCATGTTGGTTCCAAGAGTCGTCCTGCCAGCTGTCCCACTGCTGCATGCATTCCTGAGGCTGACAAGCAACTGAGCTGTTGCACGTTTTATGAATGAGCATAAACTGAGACTTGATGGCACTTGCAAAAGGATTCAAAGGACAGGGAAGACTTTGTTCAAGCACTGATGTGTCTTTGAAAGGGCAGCAAGGCAATTTTCCCTCTCTGTAATCCCATCAACCAAAACCAATCAAACTAGAACTATAAAATGAAACCGCATCTGAAATAAATGTTCCATGGCTTACATACCAATATTTATTTGCTTTTAATTCAAAAGCATGCTTTCACTTAAGTTGATTTTACTTTATATTTTAAAGTCACATTTTTGGACAGCCCAGCATTACCGTAATTTAGAAAAATCCTAAAGGGAGGATGTATTAATGGTTTTAAGGTTAATGACATCTTTAGTCTATTGGGCTGTGTCAGGCTGCTGCTGGGATTTTCTCCTGCAGTAATTGAACACATCCTTCATGCGAAGGACCAAGCTCCCAGCCCACTACTGCTTCTCTTAATACTGACAGGTAAAAGGGTTTGTTCGAGATCATGCTGGGCTGGTGTGGGAGACATAAGGAGATGAGTGTTTGAACCGAGGTATATATCACCCCAAATAATATATGAAGCAAAGAAAAGTTTCAAAATTCCTGTGTGGACCTTGCTTTATACTGTACATTATAAAGACAAGGTTTCCGTTTCACAAGGATAATGAGAAATAGTGTAATTAATTTTTCATCAGTATGCATTTTTTGAAGGTGTGAACTGACTTTTTTACATACATATAAACTGTCATGTCGTCATTTTCCCTTTGTCTTCATTCTTAATGTTCTTAACACAATAAGAAATATAAGAATTTTCTAATTTAAAATTAAAAAGTGTCATAGTTTAGAGAACAAGAAGCTGGTAAGTTTGCTTGACTAAGATGTAATTGCATTACCCTATATTAGGTGCTAATGACACACATCGCTAGAGGCGTTTAGGCATCTAAATCTCTTTGATACTTCTATTTGTATATTTTTTAAGTACTGAGCGTGGATCTAGTTAGAATAAGTGACGCCATCCGAAGAGTGGTTAATTTCTGATATCGAGTGCATTCTGTATTCCCAAAAGGCTGGGGTTGTTCAGACAATTAGGCTTTAATACAAACTTTTCACTGGGCTCAATAACAGAGCTGTCGATTTGTAATGTGGTTCATTTCTTTCTCCTCTCGTTCTGACTATTTCTTGGCTCTAAAGGAATGCTTCAGTAATACTGTCAGTCTTTCTCACTGCAGCGAAATTTCCTTGAATATCCCCGAATCTTTAACACCAGTAACATTTCCCTTGTCATAAGCTCATCGTGGTTTTCACTTAAAGCATGTGTCAATAGCAATTCAAAGATTTGTAATTGATTTTTCTCAAGATAAATCTGGAGAGACTGTGAAATCTCCATTGTTTTGGCAATTCTCTGGTTTTGAGAATATTATAATCACTGATAGTATAATTAAAAGAGCTGGTTTACTGTTCTGTGGGTCTCCTGAGATCAATTAGACTTGTCGCAAGGAGTCAGTCCACCTATGGTGGAATCAACCTTTAGATTGGGACTCTTGCAGCTACCTGACATGATGCTTTTTCACATCATCATCCTTGGGTGTAGATTACAAAATAATAAAGTGGCTTCTTGTGGTTGCTCTTTATAAAAACCCCCGTAGTCTTTCACTCTTAATCCCATATCCAAAAACTTCACTGCCTTTTTATCAGCAATTTCCTCTGATTTTAGGGATCAGAAAAATTGAATAGAACATTTGCACTGAACTTCTCCAAAACATACGAGTTACAGCATAAGCTATTCAGTTTCTCTGAAGGGGTACATAGTTATTATGGTGCTGAGGGGATAAATAAGATGATAAAAGGAAAAGGAAAGATGGTTTTTCCCCTTGGAGGCTAAAGTTGGTCAGGTTTAAATTTGCAAGCAAATGCAAGGTTCTTTCAGTAAACCCCTCTGGAGTAGGACTCTGCAGCTTTCTAACTATTTTGTCACATCAGAATAGCTGTTAGGAGGGCTTGCCTGAATACAATGCATGTGTCCTTTCAGATATTCCATTTGTCTGTCATTTCAGTTAGAGTTTGGATGGCTGACTTTTGATTATTATACAGGTCTGATGTATACTTGTAAGAACTACACAGAGAAACAGCCCTTATTCTGCCACGTAGCAATTGTCAGCTACGTGTCTAATATATGCTGGTGGGATTCTTGAAGCCAGCAGGCTCATTTCTTTCATGCGACAGCAAAGAGCTCGTTAGGAGTTTTGTAAACCACTACTGTAAGTTTTAACTCCCTCAGTCATGACTAATAATGCAACCTGATTATTATTCTGACACGGCTTTCTGCTGCTGGAGCGAGTCTGGTTTCCCAGGCCCCAGGCAACGTGGGATGACATCTGATATGATACAGCGAGTCCAGACTACATGGTGCTTCAGCTCAACTTACTGGGTGATCTATGGAGTGGGACATCTGCGACAGCTACACTGGAAGCTATTCATCCGTCTTTTCACATGGTGGTAGCGAGCTGTGATAATAGCTAAATCTGTGAAAAGAGTCAGAGAGGACATTACGGAAGACAGAGTGAGGAGGCCCTGGGCCTTTGTCTAGATGTCTTGGGACTCATTCTGCTAAGGGGAAAAGAACAGTTTTCAGGTTTGTGATACAAAAATACAGTATGTTACAGATTAAAGAAAAAGATCAGCTTTCTTACAGTAGCTGAAACCAGCACTAGAAATTCTAAGATGCAGATAGATCCCCAAACACAATGGATTTAGGTATTTAGATGTCAGAGGAGTTGCGCGGTTTTGCCTAAAATTTACATGTTGTTGGAGATAATGAGGAGTCTGTTATTGTTATTTAGGATCAAATATCAGTTCCCTCTAGCCTGCCAGGTAAGCTGGAAACCAGCATGTATTCGTACTCTCCCTCCCCCCAGTCATTCTCTTTTCCAGTAAAAACCATTTTGGCATCCTCTAGCAGGCATGCTCACTGGGAAAATTCAACCTAATCATTGAATGTACAGTCTCATTGTACAATTCCCCCACACGGTGGGATTTCTCTCTGTTTGTATATACAAACAGAAACAAAACCAAAACTTTCAAGTGCAGGCATTTCAGTTATTTTAATATCTTTAAAAAGGGCCTTTTAACTGAATAACAAGATTTATTTGGGCTTATGTTATTAGCTGTGGCTAAGTTACAGTTTTAATGTTTTGTTGTTTTTACTTGATACAAGTTGTTTTACCATATCTGTGAACAACTGTGACTGAAAAGAGCAAGCGAGAAATTTGTTCAGCACGTGCAATTACATTAAATTTAGTGCTATGAAACAGAGTAGAAGGAGTTTTAGTATCATAATATCATGTTAACTGTGTGTTATCTAAATAACTTTGCCATTTTGGAATGTTCTCCCAAGAATCAAAATCCATTCCCTGTTACCTGAATTAAAACAGGGTAAGATGATTAAATAGGCCTTTTTGCCTATGTTAGTTTTGTGTTGCCAGACACGAAATTAACATAGCCATGTACTTTTGTAACTGGACTCCTAAAATACATATATCAATAATTAATCAGTGCAGAGTTTACTACACTACTTGTGGGAACTTCGTAATAGCAAAGTCCATGGCTGAGAGTGGGATGAGAAGTCATGCATTTGATCTGATTTTAAAGTAATGAAGACTGGAAGAGCTATGTACAAGCAATAATAAGAATAATTTCAGTTTTCTTTAATTTTTTTTAATGCAATTAGATTTTTTTCCTATGCATATGCAAATGCTCAGACAAATTCTCTTTCTTCTGGGTTTTAATCAGAAACATACTGAAGAGCAGAGATGTGCCCGTTTGATGATTTTGTTTCCCTCAGAGCAGCATGAAGCAGGTCAACGTTGTCTGGAGCTGCTCAAACAACTTTCCTAGTGGTGTAGCTTTGAAGGCTGATCACTTAATGTGGAGGATCCGTGATTTCAGTGTGGAGGAGCAGTTACATCACTAGTTCTGTCGTGGCTGCCCGAACCCAATAGTGTGTCAGAGGTTGAACATTCAACTGCTTTTTCCTTTGGTCATTGCTGTGTTTCTTGTCAGAGAGAGGTCATGACCAGTTCACTTGTTCCCTCATTTTGCAGCACTTAAGTGAAGTTTTTATTACACTAAATCCCTGAAATAGATATAGGTCTCCTTGATGTGCTTCAACATTTGGCAAACCCATTCAAAAATTTGGATATGCATGCACTGTGGGTTAAAAATGTGCCTCAGCTTCTTAATGACTAAGGATTTTTGAAAATACTGCTGTCTGTTTATTGCAAATTTGCAGGATTTGCTAATAATTAGTCATACTGGCAGACTCTTGGCTGTAGCAGTGTGTCTGATTTTAAATACACAAGGAAAGGTGCGGAGTGGTCAGAGCCAGTCCAGAGGATAGGAACAGACATGATCAGAGAAATATGGTCTCTCAGAAAAGGCTGACAGAACTGGGCTTGTTTAGACAGGAAAATACAACTGACATGAGAGAGGATACCGGTCTTAAAAGGAATAAAGGTTATCACAAAAAGGAAGGTAATAAATTGTTCTCCATGTCCATTGCAGATCAGAATAGGGGATAGGACAGTAAGTAATGTGATTCTTTCTTCTGTGAGGGAGCTTTAGATTGGACATCAGGAAGGAAAAGCAACCAAAGCCACTTTGCTAACTGTAACAATAGTTAAGCACTTGGATATGTCACCCTGGGAGGCTGCAGACTTTTCCATGCACCGCAGATTTTCAAGAACAGATTAAGGAAACAGCTGGCAGAAATCATTTTGGTATAGCTTATCCTGCCTTGTTGAGGGAGATGGATTTTATGACCACCTATGGTTTTGAGGTACCTTCTTGCCCTATGTTAGAAGAGTTAAAGAATTTCACCTTTTTCATAGTAAGAAAAATATATTCTTAAATAAACATTAGTATCAAATTTACTTTTTAGTGGTATATGTGAGTATAGGGATGTATATATTTGTATCTCCAAATTTCTTCCTAAAGTATTGCTAAATTATTATCCAAGCTATTTAATATTTCTCTCTCTACTCTCCTTTATAAAAATCCTAGTGTACTTCTCCTTTCCAGTTTTGTCTCTGAGAAATGGGGAGGAAGAAGAAAAATGGTAGATGTTAACACTTTATTCCTGTATCAGCTATAATTACTCTACAGAATAGGATTTTGATTGCTTTATACAGACAAGATTCAAGAAATAAGCTAGACTTTTAATTCCAATTAAATAAAATATTTCAGCCAGTCCTAGTTTTACCATTTAGCAACTGTATCACTCCATGACCTGAATTTCAATTTTTTACTTGCTGCTTTTCAATCAATAACCGATGTTTGGTTTTTCCTTTAGAATTCAGTATTAACTCAGCTGTCAGAAGTAATGCATTTAAACACTATCCATGCTTTCCTTAGCTTAGAAGTGGCAAACAGTCATGGCTGGAAAGTGCAGCAAATTGTCAGTCTTCATGCAGAACCATAATGCCGTGAATTTTTATTTACAAACTGCCTGAAATTTAAGAGAACATTAAAAAGTACACAGTGACTATATTGAAAGTAGTCTAATAAACATCACCAACGGTAGTGCTGAGATAAATACATCATATTCAGCATTATAAAACTCTCTCCTTACACTATGACATTTTGGAAATGTTGTACTTTTCTTGTAATATCGGAACTGCAAAGCAAGAGAGTATTTGGCATCACAATCCTTGGCTCTTGCTACTCAGAAAAGGTCCGTATGGGCGTTTTTACAGTTTCCTATGTTGCGTTGCGATCTGCTTCCTCTAGTCGTGTGGTAGGAGTAATGTGGAACTTTGCTAGTGGTAAAAGCTGGTGCTACAAGTCCAAAAAGAAACCCAACCATGCTACTGAATGATGGTGTTTCTGTCAGACTGTGACAATAAAAGGAGTTTCCTGGGATTCTGTTAGAGGGATAGAGGCAGAGCGTATAATTTAGACAAACCAGACCAAGTGTCAGATCTGGTTCCTTAAGTGGGTCATAAATAAGTGACCCGCTTCTGAAAATCTACTGCAATGAAGCTCCTATCAGCACAGCAAAATTTCCAGTCGAAGGCTTCTTATATTGAAAATACCTTTTAAAGTATTTTAATAAATGTAACTTTAGTTCAGTCGGTAGCCTCGTCTAATTTTGGTTGTAAGTACTTATTTCATTCAGACAGACAGAGCAATAGTGTTTGTAATCCGTGTCTTTCCAATTTTTTCTCGAGTCTCTCCTCCAGTTTTTCCTTTCCTGCAACGTGCCAAGTTTCAAATATCTTTCAGATGTTTCACTAAGTCTCATTCACTAGAATATCTTTCTTAAACTGATACAAAACGTATAACATAAGCAATGGCTGTAAATATTATATACTTTTGTGAATAATTTGCATGTTTTGATTTTTTTTTTAAAGTAACTTGAATGCAGGTAAATATGTTAGATGTTTCAAGGACATTTTATCCCTAGTCTCACAAGTAGTCATTATTAGTTCTTTTGCTTTCCCAGTATCCCAGGAATAATGAGATAATAAATTAAACAAAAAATCACACAAGTACATCTTGTAGTTCAGGAAAGAAAGTTAAGCTCTTTAACCCTGAAGACGATTTTTTCAGAAATTACTCTAACCCTCTTTAAGGACATCTGGACTTAAACATAAGTGAAGAGTCCAAAATTGCAAGGTTCCAGCATTTTATTGGTGCATACTTTGAAATTATATAGAGGAGGAACATGGAGTCCAGCTGATTCTCCTTGATTTTCTTTTAGAAGTAATTATGACTGTACTTACACACTTTCCTGTATTACTGGAAAATTTTCCATGAAGAAACAAGTAAAGTTATTGGTATTAATGCAGATATGTTTCCTTTCCTGCAGGAGGCTTTTCTAAAGAATTCTTAATGCTTGTGGAGAAAGATGAAAAGGACAGGAGTGTTTCTTATTTGTTTGGAATTTGTAGTTTTACAACTGCATTTCTATTTCTCTTATCTGTATGGTATGTACCTTCCAAAATGTCTATTACTTTTCTTGGAATAAGAATCCATTTTCAGATTAAGTTATGGCATCATGTTTATGCAGAAATGTAATGTTACAAATAAAATAGTTGAGGAAGGCAGCGTCCAGCAAATGAGAGCCAGCCCAGCTCTTCATTCTGATCTGTACTTTTATCCTCCAAATATCTTCTTCAGATGTGTATTTTGGATGATTTCTTCTTCAGTGCAGAGTAGAGAAATTATAGCTAATGGGTAATTAATACATGCTCACTAATATAATTCTAAATTCCAGATACACCTTCCACTCATCTTTGAAAAAAGACTTGGACTACTAATCTTCTCTTAACTGCATCTTGGTATATGGGCTAATTACGTCTTTTATGTAGTGGTAATATATAGATACATTGTGTGTACTTAAATATCAAGAGTGGCATTGATAACACTTCCATCTTAATAAAAAAGAGAAGATTTTATTTGGTAGGTACTATTCTCCTTCATAATATGATGTCTTGGAGAATAAGATCCTAATTATGGTGATTTCCTCAATATGAGTCGGAGGTTTCTGCTTTGCACGTTTTGATTTGAAGATTGAGAAACCTTTTCTTGAAAGGCTGGGAGGAGACTTCTTTCATGGTTACTTCATAAAATACAGTATACTCACAAATTTAGTATGAATATATGTGTGCACGCGCACACAAAACACACAAAATTTTGACTTAAAAAGCATGCTGGCTTTATATACCAACTTAATTCTTTTTACATTTGATTCCTTCTCTGGTTTTCGCCGCTTTAATGAAATGGGAAACTAATGAAAAATGTTCATGGTCCTGATTATAGAGCTCAGGTCCGTACCAGCTCTGGGCGTGTGCACGTATGAATCACAGCTCCAATGGATCTTTGATTGCTCATGTGGTTTTATACAGGTTGTGATTTGTGATGTCAGGGAGGACCAGAAATCATTTTCAATACATTACATTACAGCACACTTCAAATCTGCTGTGGAAAAACAAGTCAAGTGTTCTGCCAGCCACTTACTATCCCCTTTAGGAGGTTTCCTTTTATTCAGAAGAATTGTGTGCCTTAATTTAAAAGTAATACCAAGCATCTAACTTGTTCCCTTCATTTTAAAAGCATACTTCTTAAAAACAGAGAGAATTCAGTCACTGGCTGGAGACACAAACATAGTATAAATAAGCGCTGTCATTGCATGTCTGATGATTTATGATTTAAATAGTTTTTTATTAAATATGAAATTTCTAAATTACCAAATCATTATTGGTTGCATGATAAACTGTTTTATGGTACTTATTCTCTAGCATCTTATCTCCTAGCTGCAGGGTGTTTGTTGATAATGCTGCTTTTGTGTTCAACAAGCAGACAATAATTTGGTTGTTCGGTTTGCTACATTGTGCAGAGCAGTACTGTAAAACTAAAATTCTTTCATGCTTTGTGCTGTGACAAAGTCTACGGCTTTTTTTTTTGTATGTTGGAAAGCTTCAGCATTAATACTGTAGATTTTCTTTCTTTTTTTTTTATCCTTTTAACTTTTTCCTTTCAATCAGTTTGATATATGAACATTGTGTAAGCCTTTACGCTTGCACACATGCTAGATTAAGTGTAGAATCTTACATTATGTGAACTTGCTCTTCAAGTGTTCACTAAGATGGCACCAGGTACAAGAAGAATGATATAGATGGTTTCCAATATGAGAAAGTAGGGAGAAGTAAATCAAGAGATGTCAGTCCTGGTGTCATTGTAGGTTCTGATGCATATGATTTTTCTAAGATAATTATACTCGTGATGTCCTTTGAGTTGCCAAAGTATGTTGAAGAATTTTTTCTATATATTTTCCGTGCCAGCATAAAGGTACTTGAGTAAACACTGAGTGTTCCAGTTCTGATCTCAGATGCCACAGAAAACCAAATCCCCCCAAACACATTTTCTGTCAATGGCTCAACAGTTGAGCTAGTGTCCAATTAAAGCGGAAGAAATGGTTTTTAATTATGAAATGTTGAACAGTTTGGTCATCACATGTTTGTAGTATCTCAGTTCAGAGGATATTTGAAACTATGAAACTATTTTCTGATGCTCACGATTGTAAATGCCTCTGTTCATAGAGGATGACAACTTTGTCAGGATGTGTCAGACCCTATCTGAGTTTTTGCTGATATCATCTTAGAGAGCCTGGTTCAATTCCATCAAAGTCTAAGAGCAGTTTCCAGTTGGTTTTGGCAGGTATATTCATTAGAGATGTGCATTCATCACCCTAGACAGAAAACACAGTGCTGCTGGAAGACAGATGAGTGGATTATATTTAAAATTTTCTGTTACAATTCCTCTTACAATTTTGAGGGCTATCGTCACCCAAATGGTGGAGGTGTTATCCTGCACCTGCATGTGTGGCTGCTGCCTGACTTCAGCCCAGCCACAGCCTCTGTACTCAGTGCCTCAAAACAAGAGGCGATGTGGCATCTACCTCCAGCTTTGGAAACCCTCCCAGAATGTAACCTGGTGAGCAAAAGGACAAAGTATCTGATTTTCTGAGTGTGGCAGGTTATGATTATGGTGCTTGTCTACTACCTGTTTGTAGGATGGCAGAGGCTGCAGGCCCTCCTCATTTCCAAATCTACATATGCTGTGTTGGGCATATACAAGTAGCTGCCCCATCTGTAGTCATGTTTATTTGTTTTAGAGAATTCAACTGGCATTAATTTACAAAAATGAGGAAGGGTTGCCATCTACAATTATTAATTAGCATGCACATCTGCCAAGAAGGTGTTTCCATAAGCCCGTCTGAAGTACATTATTGTTGTTGGTTTTTTTCATTTGAGGAGGATCAATGCTAATTTTCAGTGTTTACCAGCAATCATAGATGACTTGCAGTTAAAAAGCCATCAGCTCTGTCACATTTTTCAGTGAACAGAATCCCTTTCCAGATGGCCCTTCATTTGGATAATGGACAGCCTAAGGGGATAAAAATGTCACCTGTTGTAGCTAGTCAACAATATTAATAAAAGCAGAAGAATAGACCATTCATAAAATGGGCAACAGACCAAAAATAATTTGTGGGTTGTATAGTGAATGTTTTTGATAGCAATCTTGCTTGAAGAATTCACAGGCATCCTCAAATCTGGTCATTACTGCCTTTGCACTACCTGGTACCTTGCTGTTCAGTCATGACTGAATCTAATTTTTCCTAATGTATTTCCTGACAAAAGAGAAAATAAGTGAATGATTGCATTGTGATGATGATTAAAAAATCGTGATTACAAGTAGGTAAGTAATAGATTTCTTGGCTTGTTTCTTACTGAAAATAATTTTGGAAGGTGTTTCAGATTTAACAGAACATTGAGATTGATTCAAAATAGTAGAATTAATTGGTTTATTTTCTTTTTATTTTGGCTGGCTAAAGTATATTTTTAAAATTACAGATAATTAAGTGACATGGCAAATATTTACATTAAAATTAACGTTTACATTTTTAAAATGGCATTAAAAAAAAAAGAAAAAGCACACAACAAAAACCACAATAAAAACAAACAAACAAATTTAAAGTATCTGACATAAAATCTATTTTTTTAATAAAATTCAGAGGATCCCCTCCGAACCTGGCAAAATGAAGATAATTTTTGGAACATTCTGCAATGGCTTAGTATGTCTTTTTTGCCAAATAAATGTTTTATCTGAACGTTTTTGCTCAGTGATTTTGGCAACCATGGCTGTCTAGTGTTAACAATTATAGTTGGGAATACACAAAACATATATTTCACAGTTTTCTGATAATTACAGCTAAGTAAAATAGGTAAGAGGCCAAGATAGGAAACCAGATCTCCACGTGACAAACCCAGAAAAAGGTATTTCCTGCAGATGATGCTGAGAATCCTTGACTGTGAAGCCAGGCCAAGAGGTTTGGGTGTCACCAAGTGCCACTGGGTGTCAGCGAGTGTCAACGAGTGTCAGTGCGTGTGGGCCTTCAGCTGGCGACTAGAGAAGTACACCACTTCGTGGTGGGTGATTGTAGCCCGATTTAGAAACCATCAGAACCAGTTTGTCTATGTCAAGTGTGAGCGTGGGTAGGTGGCAAAGTTTTTGGCACACAGATGTAAATAGAAGTGAAATTACCGACTGAATTACTACTGACAATGTGAAATATAGTATTCATTCCCCTGTGAGTCTGAACTATTTTGAAAGGTGATTTAAATACGTTTTTGCACTGTGAAACATTATTTAAAAATATGGGTTTCATCGAATTAAAGTCAAACTAGTTATGCCTATGCCATCCACCCTGGCAAGAAGGAATGGGCATTTCTGAGTTCTCTGTCCATTTTCAGCATGTTTTCCATGAAATGCTCATTCTTTTTCTCACACGCTCTCTTATTTATGCCTCACATGAAAGCAAGAGTTAGTTTATTCATAATCCATCTCTTCTTTAGCACCTGAAGGCACTCATTGACAAACAGGTGCTGTACACACAGGAAAATGATGAAGTGACTGTCTTGCCAAGCTCTCACCTTGAAGAAATACACCGGAGCAAATGGAAGAAACTGTGTCCCTGTTATGTTTTTATGTGTTTATAGTCGCTTAGAAATTTAGATGATGGTTCCCTGTCTTCCCATTCAGAGACCTCAGGTTACTCTGCTGCAGGAGGGTTGCTTGAGGGTTGGGGTTTTTTCCATCTGTTCAAGGAATTCATTCAGATCAGGCATCATTAGCAGGGCTCATTTGCAGGGCTTTAAACTAGATTCGAAGGGGGATGGGGTTGTAGCTGGGCTTGCATCAGTGGGGCAGCACGCTGGAATCAATAAAGACCAGGAGGCCCCCCAGGCCCCTAGGGTGAAATCGGTGTACTCGGCTCGCTCCCTGAAATGCCTGTACACCAATGCGCGCAGCATGGGGAATAAGCAGGAGGAGTTAGAAACCTGCGTTCGGTCAGGAGATTATGATCTGGTGGCAATTACAGAGACATGGTGGGACAGCTCACATGACTGGAATGTGGTCATGGATGGCTATGCCCTTTTCAGGAAAGACAGGCCAGCCAGGCGAGGTGGTGGAGTTGCTCTTTATGTGAGAGAGCAACTGCAATGTATAGAGTACTGTCCAGGTGCGGTTGAGGAGCGAGTTGAGAGTCTGTGGGTGAGAATTAAGGGGCAGGCTGGCAGGGGTGACACTGTTGTGGGAGTCTATTACAGGCCACCAGATCAGGGTGAGGAAGTTGATGAGGCCTTCTATGGGCAGCTGAGCGTGGCCTCACAGTCACAGGCTCTGGTTGTTATGGGGGATTTTAACTACCCTGATGTTTGCTGGAAGGACTACTCAGCCAGCCAGCCTCAGTCTAGGAGGTTCCTCCAGTGCATTGACGATAACTTTCTCATGCAAATGGTGGAGGAGCCGACTAGAAGAGGTGCGCTGCTGGATCTCGTCCTCGCTAACAAGGAGGGTCTGGTCGAAGCAGTAAAGGTGGGGGGCTGCCTTGGTTGCAGTGACCATGAGATGGTGGAGTTCAGAATCTCCTGTGGTGGGAGCAGAATACCGAGCAGAATTGCAACCCTGGACTTCAGCAGGGCCGACTTTGGCCTTTTCAAACAGTTGCTGGAGAGAATCCCGTGGGCAAGGCTGCTTGAAGGTAAAGGCGCCCAAGATAGTTGGTTAACTTTCAGGGACTGCTTCTACCAAGCTCAAGATCAGTGCATCCCGACGCGCAGGAAGTCAAGGAAGGGAGCCAGGAGACCTGCGTGGTTAAACAGGGAACTGCTGGGCAAACTCAAGTGGAAGAGGAGGGTTTACAAATCATGGAAGGAGGGGCTGGCCACTTGGGAAGAATATAAGGCTGTTGTCAGAGGATGTAGGGAGGCAACTAGGAAAGCTAAGGCCTCCTTAGAGTTAAACCTGGCGAGAGGGGTCAAGGACAACAGGAAGAGGTTCTTCAAATACATGGCAGATAAAACTAACACCAGAGGCAATGTAGGCCCACTGATGAACGGGGTGGGTGCCCTGGTGACAGAAGATACAGAGAAGGCAGAATTACTGAATGCCTTCTTTGTCTCTGTCTACTCTGCCGGAGGCTGTCCTGAGGAGCCCCGTACCCCTGAGGCCCCAGAGGAAGGCAGGGCAATGGAGGAGTCTGCCTCAGTTGATGAGGACTGGGTTAGGGAGCAATTAAGCAATCTGGACATCCATAAATCCATGGGTCCAGATGGGATGCACCCGCGGGTGCTGAGGGAGCTGGCTGAAGTCATTGCTGGACCGCTCTCCATCATCTTTGCCAAGTCTTGGGAAACGGGAGAGGTGCCTGAGGACTGGAGGAAAGCAAATGTCACTCCGGTCTTCAAAAAGGGCAAGAAGGAGGACCCGGGCAACTATAGACCGGTCAGCCTCACCTCCATCCCTGGGAAAGTGATGGAACACCTTATCCTTGGTGCCATCTTAAGACATATCAAGGATAAGGGGGTCATCAGGGACAGTCAACATGGCTTCACCAAGGGGAAGTCGTGTTTGACCAACCTCATAGCCTTTTATGAAGACGTAACAAGGTGGATTGACGATGGCAGAGCAGTGGATGTGGTCTACCTTGACTTCAGCAAAGCATTTGACACCGTCTCCCACAGCATCCTCACGGCAAAACTGAGGAAGTGTGGACTGGATGATCGGGTAGTGAGGTGGACTGCAAACTGGCTGAAGGAGAGAAGCCAGAGAGTTGTGATCAATGGGGCGGAGTCTGGTTGGAGGCCTGTATCTAGTGGAGTGCCTCAAGGGTCAGTTCTGGGACCAATACTGTTCAATATATTCATCAATGACTTGGATGAGGGAATTGAGTGTACTATCAGCAAGTTTGCTGATGACACCAAGCTGGGAGGAGTGGCTGACACGCCAGAAGGCTGTGCTGCCATCCAGCGAGATCTGGACAGGCTAGAGAGTTGGGCGGGGAAAAATTTAATGAAATATAACAAGGGGAAATGTAGAGTCTTGCATCTGGGCAGGAACAACCCCAGGTTCCAGTACAGGTTGGGGAATGACCTATTAGAGAGCAGTGTAGGGGAAAGAGACCTGGGGGTCCTGGTGGACAGCAGGATGACCATGAGCCAGCACTGTGCCCTTGTGGCCAAGAAGGCCAATGGCATCCTGGGGTGTATTAGAAGGGGGGTGGTTAGTAGGTCCAGAGAGGTTCTCCTTCCCCTCTACTCTGCCCTGGTGAGACCTCATCTGGAATATTGTGTCCAGTTCTGGGCCCCTCAGTTCAAGAAGGACAGGGAACTGCTGGAGAGAGTCCAGCGCAGGGCCACAAAGATGATTAAGGGAGTGGAGCATCTCCCTTATGAGGAAAGGCTGAGGGAGCTGGGTCTCTTTAGCTTGCAGAAGAGGAGACTGAGGGGTGACCTCATTAATGTTTATAAATATATGAAGGGCGGGTGTCACGAGGATGGAGCTAGGCTCTTCTCAGTGACAACCAACAGTAAGACAAGGGGTAATGGGTTCAAGCTGGAACACAAGAGGTTCCACTTAAATGTGAGAAGAAACTTCTTCTCAGTGAGGGTGACAGAGCACTGGAACAGGCTGCCCAGGGAGGTTGTGGATTCTCCTTCTCTGGAGACATTCAAAACCCGCCTGGACGCCTTCCTGTGTAACCTCACCTAAGTTTTCCTGCTCTGGCAGGGGGATTGGACTAGATGATCTTTTGAGGTCCCTTCCAATCCCTAACATTCTGTGATTCTGTGATTCTGTGATAAAATTTTGGACTAAAGTACTTGACCAGATTATGCAGTAGGAGGAAAACCCATGGTTTTCTTAATAACGCTGTTTTCCTTGTTATATCCTTCTGGAGAGAAAAAAACATATGTCAGTGACTTGTTCTTCATTTACAGCTTTGAGAAAAGAAATAGATACTGAATTTGAAACAGACACCACAGAATTTCCACAAACTCACAAGCACAGGATTTTTTTTTTCCTTTTTTTTGTTCGTTTGTTTGGGGGTTTTTTGTTTTGTTTTGTTTGGGGTTTCTTTTAATAAAATCTTACTCATGCTGTGTGAAGTATTTTTACTAATTACCAGTGGCTTTCAAGGGACTCATGCTGGGTACTCAGCTCCATCCCTCTAAAGGACACATATACTTACCTTTGAAAAATCATAGTAGAGCCTTCTGAAAATGCATAGAAGGTGAAGTGTAAAGTGATGAGACTCACGGAGTTATGCTGAGTTGTCCTAGAGTAACTGAATTAATGTAGTGCATGTTTCGGTAATAGTGCCTCCAGCTGCCAACAGCTTCATGTGTAACAGGTTATCTGTATTTTCTAAAGTTAAAGCGTGTTAACTAGAAGTCTTTGTAGGTGAACAAATGCTGAACAGGTTGTGTAGAGGTAATCCCCCAACCATCTGGAGAAGAGAACGTTTTCCCTTGATATTTATGGTGCCTGGTTAATGTGAAAGCACTGCTTATGGACTTGACTGAGATCAGTAATTAGCCTTTTGTAGGTAGGAGGTAGATTGAGTTAACGTAAACTCTGAGCAGTAATGGAAAAAACAGAGTGGAAATCCTCAGAGAGGAAAGTGTTGGAAGCAATGTTCTCAGAAAAGGAGAAAACCTGTGAGTTCCTGGTGGACTTAGAGCATATTTTGGATTCATGGACAAGAATAATTGTGTTCTAACTTTTTGTTATGGCTGTGTATTGATTGAAACTTATCAGGGGGCCACTTTTTATTTTTCGGACTGTTTTTCCACTTATTGTTTAAGCTTAGTGTAGATTAGGCAGTTTATTTTCATGATAGAACCATTTTTCTTCCAATAGGAGGTGAATTTGAAAACACAGATGTATGTCAGCTTTACAATCTGATTAAAAACACTTACTAAAACTAAGGATTGTCATCAGAACAAGCTGAATATTCCATTCCTGTCTTTCCTGGCTCTGTGCCGCTCATGGCCAGGCCAGCAGAGGTGCCCATCTCCCCCAGGGTCTGCAGCTGGAGAGCCCCAGTGCTTCTTCAGGGTCCTTCTTGCTGTTGTTCTCATCTATGCTTCCTATAAAGTTCTAGCCAGTCATGTCCATATGATCATTGTAGGGTCAAAACAAAAACATGTTTGTTGTATTTTCTTAATCTTGAGCTTCACAGTGAGTAGAACACTGCCTGCGTGATGATAAAAGAGCAGTTTAATTTCCTAAAATAATTGTTCTGTGAATGGGACACTTACCTTTGTAGTACTGAAAAGGTGGTTAGAAATAAGTAGCTTTTATTTATGAATAAGTATGTAAGAAATTTATTTTTATTTAAAAATGAGAGAATAACTAAATTTCTATTTGCTACCCATGGAAGTAGCAAACAGCGTTTTCAACTTTAAACTTGCTATTAATATAAGGAATTTAGCAGTAATATTGATACAGAAAATTGCAAAGAAAATCACATGGAATAGAAGCTTCCAGGGAATCTGTTCATACTAATTGAGTAAATTATACTTAATTGGGCAGAATTTCAGTCAGATGCACAATGGAGAGTGTTTTTGTCAAAAGAGCAAATACTTTGATATTTTCCTTAAATATTATATCATGTGAAGTATCCTCTACCAGATACTAGGTTCAGTGCTTTGGTTTTTCCTGTTTTTCTGAGTGTCTTCCTCATCCACATCTGATATTAAAAACATCTCTTCCAGAGTATTATAGGGCTATTTTTCCACTTTGAAGTATGTTTTCTCTCCCAAATCAGAGTACTGCGAATTTAAATAAATTCAACACACTATCTATATAAGAACGTGACAGATGAAATTTGGGTCTCATTATGCGGGTGCCAAAGCACCAGTCATCTTCTCCAAAGTAGGGTTTCATGTCATATCGATTCACAAAGCCAATGTTATTTCCAAACATTTACTGTTCAATATTTAGCAATATTTTAATGTTGGGTCAGCAGTGAGATTCCATAAAATATGTAAAAAGAAACAGTGAGTTAAAAATTCCCCTCCATTCCTCCGGCATTTCCCTGCAGTTCAGGTGTGCATTTGCTGCACAGATGGCGCAGCAGCAATATCACACAGTGCTGTCAGATCCCTGAGCTACGTGGTGCAACACCATGAGTGCAAGATAAATGAAAGCCTGAGCTTCACATTTCCCAGTGTTTTAGGGATTAATTCTGCTTTTTATTGATCCACCGATGCCTCCTGGAAAACTTAAAAAAAAAGTCTCTCTATGAGAATATAGTTCTACATCTGTGTTATACTAGATTATGTCTTAGTTTACTTTAATAATTTTTCATTACTATTGACATTTCTTTGAATTTATGTGATTTTTTTTTATCCTGAGGAGTTCATCGGCCATTGGGTCTGATTCCATCAGATATCATCGTCATGGTTGATGAGGCCAAAGGCTTCCATAATATATCTCTGCTATTACAGAGCCCTGGCTCAAGTGTTTGATTTTGTAAGGCCTTTTATAATCTCCAAATTAAATTTGAGGGGCTGTTTAATTGTCCCCTTTTTTTCTACATGGTTTGTATATGTACATATTGTGTTTGAATATATGTTACAAGTAAATGTTAATTATTTGGTATACATTATATTGCACTGAGACTAGTAGACACAGTGAATGACCCTGATTAATGGGTTAAGCTTTGCACTTTTCCAAAGAAGTAATGTCTAAGAGCTATCTGAGCTTTCCCTGCAGGATAAAATGGATTTGGGGGCCTCCTCATTCATCCGCTCAGTCTTTATCAGAATTATTTTACTACTGTCTGGTCAGTGCTGTTATTTTATTTGTGCTACAGTAGTTTCTAAAAGCATTTCTGCATATTCATAGTGAGGGAGCCTCACCTTACAAAGAGTTCAAAGTTAAATGGGCAAAGAAAAGAAACAAATTATTTTCTCTGCTATGCAAGTAAGGAACTGAGTTAAAAAAATAGATAATTTGTCCAAGTTATACAATGAACCTATAGCTAGTCTAACAAGTGACTCCTCATTGGCAAAGTACAGTGCCTTAATTCAGTTCTTCTCTGCTACTATTGGTGAGTATTTATGTATATACAAATATTCATTTTGTGCTGTCACCATGCTGACATAAATGACTGGTACCAAATGATTAAGAAGGTGACCAAAGACGAGGTTAGGCTGTCTCCAGGTTGGCACATCACAGCACCTCTTGTAAGTTTTAAAAACTGCGTTATCAAATTCTGCTATTATTACAAAGTGAAACATCTGGTTACAGCAGGTTATCTGGGGTAATGTCAAATCACACGACACAAATTTAAAATAAAAGTTTTGCTAGTGCCAGATGCTGGAAATAGTAAAATATTTATCTTTCTCAGGGGCTGGTGCTCAGCCAGCAGTCTCAGAAATCTAAATTATACTTAGTGCATGTTATGGGTTCAATAGTATTTTACTAGAAGGGGAAGTGAGATTTTGCAAGATTTCAGGGAACAGATCACACTGCAGTATTTCCTACCTAGTGTAGTATAATACCACGTTCATTTGTACTGTGTCACATGTAGTGTTCAATATGCTAGGTCAGCATGACAACAGGTACAGTGGCAAAGTTAAAAATAAAGCAGAAGGTGGGGGGTGAAATATATTGACTTAGTAGCAGTGAGAAAGCGGTTCCACTGGATCAGTGCTGGACGTGGTCAGAGTTGTGGCATAGCGCTTTTCTCAAGCAGTCACTTTGTCAATTTAAGATCATTGGTCTGGAGAAGCTACAAGAAGCTGAGTAGGTATGAAATACTTTATTTCATATCACCTGAACCCTTCTTTATCCTGTATTGAAGAATATCAAATGTGCCTGGTCTTCTATGAAGTAGGACCAGGCTCAAAGAAACTCCACAACTTAAGACTGAAAAAACCCCGAAGTGCTAGTGCAGTAATTTTCAGCCAGTAAGGAAGAAAATACTCTAGTTTAGCTAATTTAGTTCTAGTTTTATCCCTTTAAAAGCCGTCAGGATTATACATTAAACATTATATAACTAGTTTTGCAGCAGTTTTAATTCAGATTACATTTGATCAAATGCCACTTTTATGTCATACGACAGAATTAATTTTATCTCAGAAGAAAGAAAAGGCCCAAACTTGTGCATATTATAGTTGCCAGCAGTTTAATGATGCTGAGAGATGATGGGGATGGCTTAGTTCTGGGACAGTGGTCTCACCTCTCCTCTCCTTTAGATCTTCCTTCTCCAGTGCAGGGAAGTCTCCGCTGTTCCTGTAGCAGCTACTAAGTATCTTTAGATGCTAAGCTCATCCAAAAGCAAAACTCTTTACATGTAGCTCTTGACATGTAGCTCTTAAATAGCTACAAATCAACCAGGTGAAGTACCTCAGAGGGGGACCAGGCAGGCAATTGGGTGTCAGAATTGCTACATCTGTTCCAAGCTAAACTGTTCCATCCTTCAGTTAAGGAGATAAATTACCTGTTGAACAATGAACATGTACATGGGATTCTTAAAATCACATGCCCAGAGTGGCAGTCAGCTACTCTACACTCCATGTTCTTAAGACCTTTTCCTGCATATCGTATAGCTAACAGTGGGAAAGAGAACACGGTGAGATCCAGTGTGCATTTTGTAACGATGCTTCACACACAGGCATGAGAGAAAATAAAATGGCAATTTGTGCATGAGCTCACAATTATGTACAATACTTATTTTTCTCCAAAGATATCAAAGTTGTTTTCATATCTGAACTCTTTTTTCCCTTTTATTCAAATTGGCTTTAGCAGAACAAAATGATTATGAAGCCCATTAATCTTAATTTTTCACACTGCGATTCATTTTACAGAACTGGAAGCTATGGAATTGGATCCATCTACCTCTTTCTCTGTCACTAGGATATCTAAATGTAATGCAGATTGAAAATTAAATGCAAGAGACAAGATAGCAGTTCTAATAACCTAGTAATTTCTAAATAAATAGACTTAGATTGATGGAAGAGAAAAAAATCTGTTTTTCCAATAGCACAAGAAGGTTTCATGTTGATTAGGATTTTCTAAAGCTTTAAATGTGTTCCTCCAATGTATTTAAATGTATGCGAAGTAGAACTGATACTTACTCTACGGTCTTATATCCTCTTTAGCCACTAACAGGAAGTTGTAAACTGTAGTAGATTTGGATGGCGGTATTTCAAACCTCCTTTGTTGAGTTTTATCAAAAGGGCAAGATAATCGAGAACTTGGCTCCATATATTGAATAAATAATCACTTCTCTTAACTCAATATGTAACCTCCATGAAGTCCATATTTCCATCCAGTGATATAACATTAAAGGCTGTGATATTTTAAGAAGACTTTTTGGATTCTATGTAGTTGCTATCATTTATAATGTAAGAAAATAAGAAAAGAATGTTATTTCCACTAACATTTTTTACAGGAGAAGAAAAGGAATAATTTTTCACTGCTGAAAGGTTTGTGTTTTGCAGTAGGTATGCAATAGCAGGATAAGATTCAGAAAATTATTGGTTCAGAGGTAACCTGTATACTTTCCTGTAACTGAATGAGTATTATCTTGCATCTTTTAACTTGCTTTTCTAATGTAGTGTTTCAGTATCCCCCCAAAATAAAAATGCAAGAAAACCCACTTTACTTGCTATCATTTAAATTCAGATCAAGTGATCTAAACCCATCAATTTTGTCTGACATTGTTGGAAAACTAGCCCAAGGTACGTTAAGATTTGGCATTTTCACGGTTGAGTTCAGCAACCTTGTTACAGAAACTTCAGGATATTCAGGTCATTTTTAGAAGTGTTCATCTTTCATAAACTTTAAGGGAAGGACTGTGAACTTCTTACGTGCATTTATAATATGTTAGCAATTCCTGGGTATGTTCAATAGGAACTTTGTGTCTTTCACTTTGATTAGGAGAGCATTAACATCGTTAACTCATGCCAGCACCTGTGAGACCTTTGGATATGTCAGCAGCTTTTCAAATTGACTCTACCACTGGATGATAGCAAAGGTGGATTGGAATCATGTTTGAGTGCTTCTGTTCCTTACTTTCAGAGAGATCCCAGAGGAAGGTGCTGGGTAATTGCTCATTCATTCTGAGAGCTCTCTCTTCATTATAAAATAAATAAATGAATAAAAGTGAAAGAGGAAATTGCACCATTTGCAAACTAGAGCAGACGTTACTCCATAATTGTTCTGCAGAGAAGAGGGGGAACCAAATTCTGTGCTCTAAACCACGCAAGCACAAGAGAAAAATTTAAGGAAGCTTCTCTGTCTGTGCTGTAGACAACTGTCTGTGTTTCATCTACCTATCTACCTACTAGGTAAGGATCTTCCCCTCTGTAAAGCCATTTTGTGATCCACATTAGACTGGCAGAAAGAAAATAAAAGCTGGAACAGAACAGGCCTTTTTCTAAATTATGAACTCTGTTATGGTTCTCTTTTTGTAAATAAGTATATACATGAGAGGTTTTAGTATATATCAGTTTTACTAGGACAGAGATTTAAGGAATATATAATAGCCAGGTAAGATGGACATACTGCCTAAGTCTAGTGGTAATTTTATTCTACCATTTGTGTTTCTTGGTTTACTTAGCATAGCCCAGGAGACTATGACAGAACAGTGAGGACTCACAGCTCGGATCTGACATGTTGTGTAATAGGGTGCTGGGGCCATTTACATCTGAAACAGCAACTGCCCCAAGCAAGGCTGCCCCTGCAGTGGAGACCCCGGCAGCAGCAGAGGAGAAGGCTGAGGTAGAACTGCTGTACACTTGGTGTCTAGGCAAGGGAATGCACAGGACACTGCTGTTCTTTTTAGGACTGTGTCAGGTGCCTTGTTGTGCAGTAGATGTGGCAGGGTGGCTCAGGGATCTCCTTTCAAGCCAATCAGTACAAGTTTGGGAAGAGAAAGGATAGCTTAGAAATTGCTGCCTTCCTAATAAAAGGGTGATGTGAAGGAGAAGAGCAATTGTCTGCTGGGCTGCCTGACTGAGGAACAGGCATCAGAGCTCTACGGGTGCACAGGAGTGTGGAAAAAATGTCAGGTTCACAGCGCTGCCTGACAGCAGAATCAAGAGTATTGGACCGAGGATTTTGTAGTGGACAAGGTTGGATGGGAACAGTTTAAAAGCCAACTAGATAAGCCCACTCAGGGCTACAGCCTGCTTTGTGATCCAGGACACAAATAGACACTTTGCTTCAGTATTTGTTTGGATTAGAACAACAGAGTTGAATTAAATTTGAGGTCTGTTTTGTTTCAGACTCCTTAGTGTCTTGGTATTTCAAAGTTTTATTTCTCTGCTTTCTTATTATATCATTTACTGCTGCCAGATTTCTAATTTGAAAATGTAGGCAAAGAATGATATATTTTTTTTCTCAATGTTAGATTAGACAGTATGTGGATCAGTCAGATTTCCCTGACGCAGGATGTCTCCTGACATTGTGCAGACAGCACTGGGGTTCTGTGCTGATCTAGTAGTCTAATGTCACCTGGAGATTAAAGCCAAAACAAATCAACAGAAGTTTTCTGAAAAACAGAAGTGCTTCTTTATTTGCACAGTGGTCATTAAATAATATATTGATATCAAGATGGTATCAGATAAAAGGGAGATTAAAGATAACTCACTGAGGGTTTGGAAGAAACAATAACAGGACATTCAGTTAAAATATTCATGCTTTTCAGTCTCATCTCCAACGTCTTTTTACTTTTTTATTTTCCTAATAGAAATCCAGAGAAGACCAATACAACTCATAATATGTGACACTGCAAGGACAAAACATTTGGAATTGCAATGAACTGCTTTAGAACTAACCTGGTTCAAGAATAAGCCTTGCTGTTTGATGCACGTTCTTTTGCCATGCATAAAGCATTAACTATTTGGCAGTTTCCTCTCCCAAATTCTCTCTGATACCTCTAATTGCAATAAGTAAATTAAAATAAAACCAAAAGTGGAATAGTCATATGGCACAGAGAGAGAGCAAAATTACAAAGAGCTGCAAAGATTTAGGGTGTTACTGTCTTCTAAATGGAGGTTACCAGGACTGATGGTATGGAAAGTATGGGAATTAGCTGCTTCAGCTCAGTCAACCATCATAGCTTGATGCATTGATACTGTTTTGGCAGTGTTGCTGTACAGGTGGAATATTCCAACATTTTGAGTAGGAGCAGATGAAGGTCTTTCTTCGTTCTCATGTACTGCATGAAGTCTTCCCAGGTTTCACATTTAACATCTTATTTTATGCAGAATGCTCTCAAACCCTAATCATAGGAAGCAGAACAAAAACTTTAAAAGGGTGTCCATTAAAAAAAATATATATACATTTATATAATGTACTTTATTTTTGCTTACTTCTATGAGAACTTAGCTGTACTTAAGTATAATAAACATGCAGAACCAGAATGCTATCATTTTGGGGGATTTGTTGTCACCATCAAACAAGCTGACATGTGGGTGATCTTTTTTGGCAAAGTATAAGAAAACAAAGATCTGGCTGCCATCGTAGACTAGCTTTTTAGTGGTATGTTTCACAGTATGCTTCAAAAAGCCACCAGATTTAAATCACCTAAATGCTTATAGTTGTCTCTGTAAAGATTTATTCTAACTACACGAAGCAAGGGTGTGGATACAGAATGGGAGGCCAAAGCTACATGTAGAAACTTGGAGCAAGTTGCATTGTGGTAGACCAAGTGATGTATTTTGAAGTCTCGGAAGTTAAAAAGCTGTGCCCCCACAGACAGGCATCTGAAACCATGACAAATGTACTTGGAATCATCGCAATAAAGTTGCTGAACCTAGAAAATGTTAAGGTTCACTCACCTACTTGTTAACCTGTTTATGTGTCTGTGTCTGAAAAAGCCAATCAGAAATATTATGTTACTATACAAATATGACTATGTTACATTAGTTAAAAGAAAATTAAGAAGATTCTAATTGAGTTAGCAGTAGCCACGTTATGACTCAAAAGTAGTCATAGTGTTTCAAGGTTCAATAAACTAGTGTGGGTTGGAGGAATCCGTTCTGCCCAGCGTTAAAGAAGCATCTTGAGATGGAACAGGGGGAAAGTACATCCAAGCTAATCCAGATTGCATGGATTTGGAAATATGACTCTCACTTAACTCTCATAATTAAGTATTTTCTGAGTGGATGTGGCCAACATGAACATCTGATTTAAAAATGTGGCGATTAAAGAATCATGAAATTTTCTGTAACTTTACAGAAAATAAAAATTTGTGAGTATTATAGGAAACAATAAAGAATATTTCTGCTTTGTTTTTGCTAGTAACACTCAGTAATGCATATTTGAAAATACAGTGTCTTGCATAAAATTACACTATTCTATGGGGAATATATTCTTGACAGAAATAGGATGTTTTGATTCACCACAAAGCGCTTAAAAATGCAAACATAACAAACCGGTGCACAAACATAAATAATAGCGGTAGTATTTTTATGTGTTTCTTGGAATATATCATGGCAGTCTTCATTTATTTCGTCTTGAAATACTCAAACTGTTATTACCTGTATTACATCCAGTCTTGTAACAATCCTAAAACATTATTAGTGCCCAATGATGTGAAGTCAAGTGCTTATAAAAATGAGCTCTTAAGCATAGTACAAAGAAAACAACATCCAAAGAGTTATTTCTGATGGAGTACAGGACATTAAAATGCTGCTAGATGATATCCCAGCTTGGGTTTAAAGAATTAATGAAGAACAAATGTTCTAACTGACATGTAAGCATGAAATTCTCTCTGTGGGTTGACCTTCATTCTTCTGCAGTTAGTTAATGAGGATTCTCTTTGTTATCTTTCTTGCCAAAGAACCTCAGGGCCTTGTACCATTATTGAATGAACACAATGTCACCTCAGCTGGCAGAAATGTTTTGTCTTTTGTCAGGAAAAGAAGTTTCCTCATGTCAGCTGGTGAAAGCACAACACAGCAACAAGCAATTGAGACGAGACATTTCGATTCAGCTAACTTAGCTCAGTGGAGATGTTTAACCTGCTATAGTTGTTTTGAGCAGAATATTTAGGCTTCATTATTGTATGATTCTTGCATCTACTTCTGAAGTTTGTCACTTACTGTTATAAATTAATGATAAACAAAAGCATTTTATCTGGAGAACTGCTCTCAATATTCCCCTTTTAACAGTTAATTACCGTTTGTGGCAAAACAGTTTGTATTTTTTGAAATGAACACTTAAAGAACAGCTGCTTTTTATCTGATTCAGAATGACAAGAGTATTGTTAACTATCAGTGGATCTTGTAAGGTGGGGATCACATCTGCTCAGAAAACTGGAGCTGTAACTTTGAGCTTTGTTGTAAGCTGTATCATATTATGCAGAGTTGTGTAAGGGGTAGAATGATAATTGCAAGTTTGATCTAACATAAGCCTAGTATTTGGGTTGCCTCCAGTATTCACATGGTTTCCCCATTACTCAGGGCACCCATGGTCATTATACACAGGAGTAAAGTCAGGGGGGAAAAAAAAAAAAAGAAGTTGTTAATATTTTGTCTGTACTTAAAACTGGCACAGGGTGAATGTGCACACAGAAGGGAAGAAAAGGTATTTGTTGAAAACAGTGTATGAAAAAGTTATTCAGGAATTATTCATCCAGGTGTATTGTATACAAGACAGCTGATACGAAACCTTATTATGGATATACAGAAGACCTCTGTGGAAGGAAGGGGTAGGTGCGTATATAGCAAGTGGTAACGGAGTTTTGCAGATAAAAAGGCAAATGCCTTTTTTCTCCATCCTTTTTGGCCAGTAGGAAAAAGACGTGACACTGAGAAATCCTTTCCTCAGTTTCCTGTCCCATGGGAACACATGGGGATTGAACAGCTCCCTCCTACCCCCCAAAAAATAGCTCCAGTCACACATTAAAATGACTGAAAATATCAAGCGTATGGAACTACTGCTCTGCTAGAGATGGGACTGGAAGAGAGAGATGAAAGACATTTCTCTGTACTGGGGATACAGATCCAGCTGTTTGGGTGGGGGTAAAACTGACCCACTCAAGACAATGACAAAACTTCCATTGGCCTCAGGTCAACTGACAGTTTTCCTGTCTTGTGCAATGTTTGTATATCATAGCTGAAATCACATATCGATTGGAGAAAATGCTGAAATTTTCTGTCAGAACAGACAGTTGAATTTGCAAGTATGACCAACCGAATTGGAGCCCCTAGTTCTGGGCTGAAAGGTTAAATGTTTTGGGAGCACTGAAAAGGTATTGGGTGGTATAATTTAATTTTCTAACTAATGCCTTTTTCCTGTCCCACAAAAACATATTCAGATTTTAAAAAATCACACTGGGACCAGTCTGATCTCTTTCAAACCTTTCTGTGAAAAATTAGATCTGTCTTAGGAAAGAAAATAGTCCAGCAATCAGACCTTCAGCTGGAAGGTGAGAGACACAAGCAGGAATTTTTATTCCAGTTAATATTTGTCTGTTTTCTACTTGGACATGGCTCCTGTCACTCCAGGATTTTGATCAGAACTTATTTCTGCCACTTTTTCTTTGAGAAGTGTAGGTGAGCTAGGATGTTTTATAAAAAATTGTTTGTGATGAATCAGTATTTTTCAACTAGAAAGAAAAAAAATGATTGAAAATTTCAGATCACTCCAGCCAGCTGAACATTTGTGAGATAATGTTGATTATTTTATTTAAATAGTGTTGCCTACTTTTATACTATGAAGAGCAATACTCTGTTGTAGTCCATGTAATAAAGGAATGAGCAACAGCAAATGTGATTTGAGATGATTTGATGTATTCAGAGGTTTTGTTATGCTGCACTTTGCCTTATAGTCACTTTCCCTTGTTATGAGGTAGGAGTACTTGTACCAGCATTAGATGCATGTTATAATGAATCCCATTTGTTATTAATATGCAATGGAAAGGAATGGCATAAGTGCAGGCTTGTTATCCCAATATTCAGTTTATCCTCAATCCCATAAACTGCATTTTTGAGCTGACAGGCACATATGTTTTGTTAAAATCATTAAAATAATGCTCTATTAAATACTTCTCCAAAGTAAGTCAAGTACAACTGTGTTACCTTCTGGTTATTAGGGTACATATGCCTAAAATACATTTATTTTGGACTCCCTTAGGGGACAGCCTTGTTATTAATACAGCAGAGAACAGCTGAATGAGCATATGGTTTATTAAGACATGCTTATATTAATTATATGTGGATACTGTTCAAAAGGGTCACTGGTCTATAACTGAGAGACCCTTCATGATCACTACTTTGAACCTCAGAGCTCAGTAGAATTGCTCTTGATCAGATCTAGTTGTCTTTGGCTGGAAAAAAATCACTATATTTGCGTCTGAGTTGAAAATTAATGAAACACTTCAGAACCTAATACCATGAAAACTCAAACAAATAATGAATATGCAAAACCGAAGGAAATTTTGCAGGAGTGGTGAAATTGCACATGGGAAGGTCTAGAGCTTATATGTTTCTATAACACCTTATGTAGCAATGTGTTCCATAATGGGACCTTAAGCAATGTATGTAATAAAACAGAATAATAGTTGCAGTTCAAAATTAAAAATGAGTTAAAATGCTGTCTGCATGGATTCTAACCCCATACTGCTGAACTGATTTGCTTTTTGAATATTGCAATTCCTGCTGTATTGCTTAACACCAGGTAACATTTATGTTGATCTTTTATTCTTAAGGCTGTTCTACATTCCAGGACATGACTCAGTATACACCATGTCCTGCAGTGCACCACTGCAGCTTTTAGAAGAGTGCCAGGCCGAATCTCATATGAACCTGAAAATAAAATTACGTGGATTTAAGCTTAGTGAAGAAGACACAGTGTGGAACAATCTCAGAACCGTTTCATTTTGTATTTCTTCCTCTCCTTTTAATTCTCCTCTGATGCCATAAAAGGTGCAATCAGTGCCTAACACCTAAAATCACACGTACCGTGTCTGCTTTGCTTGACTTAAGGCAAGTTTTAGCCTTCCTGTGATACTGCTCAAACAAAAAAGGCTGCACTTGGCCTTTTCCATCACTTGGCTCCTTAGTTCATGCCTAGTTTCTTGCACAGTACACAACTGCAGGACAAAAGGCATTGACAGTAAAGATTGTTTCATTAATTGTTTCTAATTGTTCTGCAAACACTAAAAGAATGACATGTTGAATACTTAGCTTTTTTGAAAACTCAAGTGTTCTCATTATTTCTTCAAAAGCATTAGGCCAGGATCTATTAATAAGTTACATTTGAAACTCTACACCCATCATGCAATTAATCGCTGAGTGTTGAGGCATTAGTATAAACTCAGCTGTGAGATGTGGCAGAGGAAAAGTTGGTCCAAATGTGTAAAAGTAAAAATAATGTAAATAGGTATATACTTCTAGGTCTATCACTAGCTGTCTTAAAACATTCCCAGGATGCTCAGGAGCCTGTGTGCTGGGTGGTCAGGACGGCAGCGCGTCTCCAGGGTTCCCCGCTGGCGATGAGGGGCTCGTCCTGCCTGGGAGTGCTATTCCCACCGCTGCTCTGAGCCTCAGTTTCCCCAGCTGAGAACAGAGATAGCACATGTACTGCAGTGTAGGTATACTATAAGAGCTGTTGGTTTTGATTTGTAGCATTTTGGGGTTAGCCAGAAAAATGAGGCGCTTTAAATCTCTAGGATTACTTTTTAAAAATATATGCTGGAAATCTAAACCCTAAAGTAGCCCAACAATTAAACATAATTCTCATTTAGAAATAATTGTCAGTTTCAAAAGTGATGAAGTTCAACTATTAAATTGTCTACAGAGTAAAAATTTGCAATAATGTTTTCTTGTACTGCTTCAAAGACCACAAGAAAAAGCTAAACTAGCTCCGTGTCCTACTGGAAAACAAACAAGCTACAGGTGTCTGACGGGAAGTACAACAAGCACAGTGTTAGTGTTAGTGTGAGCAGCAGGTGTTCAGAATTAAGCTGAGCATTTCTTTATATAACCAGCTTGGTAGAGAACCAACAAACGTGTTCTTGTCTTCAGGTGAAGAGGATCAGCTCTGGCTGAGTGTGCAAGTCCTCCTGTGGATGCGAGGGCAGCAGTAGGGAAGGCTGAGCTGTGGGAGATGGGCCGTGGCTGCTCCCCCTGGCCCACAGACGCCCTCTCTGAGGGGCCTGGCAGCTAAGGTTGCTTCCTTCAGCCCACAGCTTGGTTTTTTTTCAAATGTTTTGTTACTGCTGAGTTATAACGTTTGGTGAGGAAATAACCTGAAATAGTGTGGTAATGCTGGAGGTGATCTGAAGAGGACTCTTGTAGCTGCCTGTTGCTCAGGTAAAAAGAAAAAAAAAAAAAGAAGATAGCGCGCGGGTGTTCTTGGTATTTTGTGTTTGGCTTGGTTTAAAAGGTACTCTCAGGAAGCGAGCTGGCATTTTTTTATGCAGTTTCGGTTTTTAGTAAACAAATTCAAGGTGCGTAAGGGAGCTACCTGCAGTTGGTGTGTGGCACGTGTTGGGACGGTCAGTGCACCTTGCAGCCCGGAGGTGCGGCTGAGGTGCGGCGAGGCTGTGAGAGACGGCAGCCGTGAACAGTCTTATCGCAGCAGGCATGACTAACCTGGTGAATTTTAATAATGTCTTTAGTAACGTTTGGTTTATTCGGAGAGATACTTAATGGGAAACAACTAAATAGGGATCTGAGGTGGAAAAGCGGGGAAGGAGCAAACCACAAAGGAGGGTGTCAGGTGGCCACGAGGCGAGGTAGTCATGAGGTGGGGCTGCTTTTCATGACTGGATGAAGTCCTGGCAAAGCTGGCGGGAATGCTGCGGTGACCCCAGGGCACCCGTCTGGGCTCCTGTCAGCTGGTGGTGCGCTGCTTGTCTCACCTTCACGCTGGTGCCACCTCCAACCTTCTCTCTTCTTACTTGAAAATGGCTGCTGGGAACACAGTGTACTGACTCTGTGGCCTGGGTGCTCGGAAGAGACTCACAGGTGTTGTGCTTAACTCTGGTTTTGTCTAGCTCTTTAAATGACTTGCCCACATTACAGCTTTTTTCTTTTTTATTAACCTTTAAAACGGGGGAAGCATTTTTCAGTGCTATTGTGAGGGTAGCCTTTGATAGGCAGCCATTGAGGGTGGTATTTCCTCTACAAAGAAGAGGCCACAGTAGTTCTAAAGATGTATTATCTGTGGTTTCTTATTGTGGCATTTAGTTTTTAAAACTAAGCAGAACCTTGTAGCTGACCTAAAAAATGTTTTATTGGCCATTTTTTCAGTCACACACTGTCTATAAAAAAAAAAAAATAAAAAATGTAAGCATAAAAATAGTGAGGCAAGAAGACTTTTCTGGTCGCCCAAAATATTCTCCTAGTCTTGGCAATTTCATTTTAGCGAAGTAACAAGAAGCATTCTTTTTCTCTGTAAGAGAAGCGTGATGCAAATACCAATGTGCAATATTCTTTCATATGTGTCTGGTATTATTTTATTGTCTACCTGTAAGCAACAAATGGAAGCAAGAATAGTGACAGGAACTGATGTTCAGAGAGGATAGTCCATTGCTGGTATTAGTGGAATCTTTCCCCTTTAATACAACTGAGGAAGCAGCTGCTTTCACGGAGATGGCCGCAGTTGGAACACGGTTAGTCCCACTTGCGAGGAAGCTCTGGGTGACTTGGTTTCCTTGCCTGCCTCTGTGGCTACTGCAGGTTGTCTTAATGCTTGCAAATATGAAAATGCAACTTTTGTTTTGGATAGTGTGGGGCAGAAAAGTTCATGTTGGTGATCCACTAACATTCCTATAAGAAGGTGTGATTTCTTGCTGTGAGTATGAAGTGAGGCAGTTGTTCAGACAGGCAGTAGTCATACACTGCTTCCAGGAAGCTAGAGTTGATATATGCTGTTTGGTGCAGTGTAATCTTCAAGAGCAAATATGAACACCTGCTTTATTCGGTGCAGGAAGGCATCTGTTAATTTCATTGGAAAATGCAAACATATATTTGCAGAATGTTTGACTATTAAAATAGAATATGTATGTCATCTTAAGTTTCAGATTTAAAACTCTTTAGTTTGTGTGGCAGCTGCACATCCCCCTCTGAGAACTGGGGCCTCCAATGGGGCAGTTAATGGCTCTTTTTGTGGGGGCCCGGAGTCGGTGGGCAGGGTCGTTAGCAGAGGAGGGGCCCAGAGAAGCTGAGAACCTGCTGGAATGCCCACAGCCGGATCTGATCAGACTATAAATGGGGCTCCTGCCTAAGATCCCCTTCGTGTGGTCTTCTCGGAGCCGTGGGTCTGTGAGCTGGAGCCCTCCCCTTAGACTGGAAGCCGTCTAAGGGAACTTCCCGGGATTGGGAGTGCCCCACCTCCTCATTTGGGTGAGTGAAAATATCCTTGAATAAGTCCTTGCCTAGCTCAGGCGACTGTTTCTTTCTTGTGGGCAAGATGGGGCAGAGGGCTCTGGCTTTGTTTCTTGTGAGTGTGGGCATGCATGCTGTGGATCCTCATTATTCTTATTTTGCTGCACCCCAGTAATCTCCTCAACTGATATACGAACCTGCATTTTATGTTATCAGAGTGCTAAATAATTGAATAAACCCTGTTTCTAGTCTGTTTATTGGCTGCACTTTTTCCGGCCAGAATAAAGCTTGTTTTGGACCATGTTGTCTGCCTAAAACTGACTTTGGGGTGCCTTTGTGACAGTTTGTTATTTGTTTGTGTGGTTTTTTTTCTTTACTGAATTAGTAAACGCTGCTGGTGCCTCACATATATTAAGTGTCCTGAAGTTGGTAAGCAAAGCTCCTAAATAACGCTGTGGTTGGCAAAGGACTGAAATATTGTGACACTTTTAGTCTGAAAATACTTGAAATGTAACAAGCTAAGTATTTGAAAATTGACAGAGTTCCATAAAGTTTTAATACCAGAGGAGCCAGGTGTTGTACTTTAATCACAGTAGAAGCAGCAGCTGATGCATAGTGCAACAGCAATAAATCCAAGCTAGAAGCCTACAGATAATCTAGCTACAAATTATATTGTCAAGAGAATCCAAATACTTTGTAATATATTCTAATACATATTAATTTGAGAGCCCTATAGGGGACAGGCTTGTTATTAATACACAGAGGAACAGATGTGATAGCATATGGTTTACCAAGTTGTATTTATGTTAATTCTATGTAAATAGGATTTTAATAAGGTAACATTAGTCTATAGCTTCATTTTCTTAATATATCTTTCTTATTTGGAGATGATAATGAGATCGTCTAAATTGGGGTCTAGGATCATAGAAAAGGCTAATGGATGGAGTCCATTTTGGGTAAGACATAAAAGCAGGTAAAAAAGAAAAATTAGCTTTTCATGTTCATTTGAAACTTCGGTGATTAAGTTCAATTGGAATTATTTTATTCACCAATACTACCACTTCTAGAAACACTACCTCATATCTACTTTTACCAGTTTTAAATTCTTCTCTATTCTGTGTTGATTGCAGTTTGAACTTGCATTCAGCTGGCTTGGAGAAGCTTGCAAAACTTCATAAAATCCCAGAAAATTTCCAGCATCACTTCAAATCTGATGTTTTTTCAACTTGCTATGCAACCCACCTATTGCTGTCAGTTGGAAAAGCTGTGAGTGCACTTCTGAGTTAGCTCAGGCTTCTCGGCAGCTTTCTCTGGGGCACAATTTTTTTTTAATTATGCTCCCAGGCACTGCTAGGAGCCATTTCAGTTTGTGGTGAGAACAGAGTAAGCAATCTCTGTTCCTGCAAGCAGGTAAGGAAATAAAAAGTACTGATCAGCACTAATGATTCAGAGGACTTTGGAAAACTTTCTGCCTGTTATTAGGGATTTCTGTTTTAAACAATTGAATTGGCTTTCTAAAGTATATCTGTTCAGCTCAACAGGTGTACTATATATATAACGTGTGAGGTAGCACAGAAGTTGGAAGTTCTGTTGCCATGGCTTAGAAAACTCTTAGGCTGCATTACCCATAGCTTCCAGTTCATGACTGAAAAAGTGTGGATAACAGTACAGATTAGTTCTCTCCCATATAGGTAGACATGGTGGTTTTATTCTTTCAAGGAGGAAAAAAAAAAGTAATTTCTAACATACAGAGAGCTCTTTTTTTTTTTTCCCTGGAGTTTTTTTGTTTGTTTTTGTGGGTGGTAGGGTTTTTTTGCTTGTTTGGGGTTTTTTTGAGTGTAAACACAAAACTTGCTTAAACTTAAAATTTAAATACAACTTATAAAGGAGGCTGGCAAAACTTTGTTGCATAGATGTGTCAGAAATACTCTGATCTTTGGTTTTGTTTTACCTCCAAGTTAGGGAGGCTGCTAAGAATACTCTGTGTCAGAGTTGTAAGTTATGCTTTGAGCAAATAAGACAACAGCAGGATTTTGAGTTGTAAGTATTTAAAAAATGCTCATGGAAGTAAAACTCCAGTGTCAATGCTAAAAAAACTTGGAGTACTTTCTGCCTTTCTGTTCTGTTCCTCAAGTCTCAGGTGTAATCTAGAACCCAGAAACTGGCTCCCCACAAGGTTTAGGTTGCTTGTGAGCTGTTGGAAACATGTCTGCAGTGTAAAAGTGCTGTGGTTCTGGCCATCTCTTTTGATTTTATAGATAGAAAGTTCACATAAAACTTTCTGTGAATGGGAGTGGATGCTGCTTGGATCTGACTGGCTGCTTGTATAGCTGCATCAGATGTCTGCGTTCCTGACTTCATGCTAGTTCCTTCCTAGCTCAGTAAATTCTTGCTGGGAAAAGTTCAGCCCGTCATCCTGGGGGACTTTCATCTTGCACTGAAATTTCCGCTGACTGCTCAGGGGCTTTGAAATGGTTCTAACAGCATTTGTGGTACCTTCCATGTGTATGTAGTGCCATCCACCACAGAGATGGTAGACTTGCTAACATCCTAACTGGTTTATGTGGTTTTGTTGCTTAATATGATGATTTACCTTTCTAAAGCAATGTGCCATATTGTGATTTTTAAAAGGCAGTGTACAAAGCCAAATTCTGTTTCATTGAATAAGCTGTGATCACTTATGTGCTATGTAATAATGCACATGTTGTAATAGCTAATTCTTTCCTGCAATATTCTGCTACTAGGGTAATTTTGTAAAGAGTAGCAGTAACACATAGTAGCCTCTTTAAGAATGTTTGCAAATAGTAGATATGCATTTGGGCAACAGTATGGAAACAGCACTTGTGGGAGATAAGAGGCAATGAAAATACTTCTGTGTTTTGGTTCCCTAGACAGATAAGCAAATACTCTGAAACAATGAGGAAACTAAACAGAATTTAAGGAATTTGAGTCTTCTATTCCTTCATATATATCTAATGTATACCACATTTAAAGTGGTCGGCAAGCCATATTTCTTCTCTCACCATGAGCTGCATCTTTGCTCAGAGTGTGAAACACTGGGGTTTCATAATACATCCAAAGTGAAACGACAGTTTGTGTCATCAGCAGCAGAGGGATATTGGATCATATATTTTTACTTGACAAGGGGTGGCAATTTAATCTGACAAGTTTCCTGCCAATGAGGACAGCTTTAGGAGTTCAACTGCCTTGGTAAAGATTTGACATGTCATTGAGGGATGTTGTGCAGAAGCTTGACAATAAACTGGAATTTGCTAATGCAGCTTAGGATTGCTGTAAAGATTTATTAGAAACCAGAGACTGTAAAATTACTATACTCCTCCAGAAATGTTTTTCTTTCCCTCCTGAATATATGTGATATTTAATGCATAGCACACGTTTAAAAACTTGTTTCCTGATGGTGTAAAGCAAATCTATTACAATGCATGCAAAATGGCAGGGAATTCAATTAAATGCATGTGAGAATAAATAGAATGGGAGAGCTGCCTTCTGGAGGCAGAGGAGAAGTCTTTCTGAACTTACGGATTGATTGCTGAATTTATATCTTGCTTTGAAATTGTATTTATGTGACTGGAGAGTGGTTTGTGGATTTTAGAAGTGTGCAAAACCCCAGGTGAGGTATGAGGAACCCATGCGGTTGGGCACTAGGCTCACGTGGGTGCTGGAGCAGAGCTTGCAGATGCCTTTTCAGCAAGGCCAGTTTATGAAATGCTGTTTTAAGTCTTGCTACTACCTGAACAGGGAGCAAAAAAAGTTTGCATCTGTTTAAATAAAATATAGAGTTCAATGAAATTATTTATTATGTAGCTGGTGTTTCAAGTTTGATCTGGGGATTTCTGAGGTGTTTGGGATAGGGTGTTTTGTAATCTCCCATGATGAAACAGCTTTCGCAACAGTTCAATGCTCTGGGATGTGATGACAAATGCCACCTGGAAGGGTATTAGTTATGATCTCAGAAACTTTGTGAATAAACTTCAGAATGAGAGAAGTGTACATTGAAAAAAGATTGTGAAAGAACTGAAGGATCTGCTAGAGTGTATTTTCAAGAAGTGTTCTAGGATGCTGTGAGTTATGGCCTTTTTTGAATAATTTCTCTGTTAGCTCTTGATAATCCTTGGGAAAGACAGATGTGTTTTAATACATCTATCTTTCCTAATGTGGTTGTCTTTTTAATTTCTAACTCGGCAGTCATCTTGAGACTTCATATTAACAGAAAACACTATTGTTGCTTACAAGTTTCATTTATTGCTGATGAAAGATGAATCTGAATCATCATATTCTTTTGCTGTACACTTTGTGAATTAGATGCCTTGGCCCAACTGCCTATGATTGTGTTTGCACAGATTTTTATATTTGTCAATATTACGGTGGGTCATAATACCAAACTCCTGACTGTTCTTTCTGATGACTACCTTACCTCAAAAGAGAAGTAAATGAAATGGCAGAATCTGTTCCAGCAAAGAAAGCTTGGTACATAGGAAGTGTGGGAAAATGAAAGAAGGGCGCAAAGCTGGTTTAGTTTGTCCTAATTTGTCCCTTTTGTTCTGTTAGTACAGAGAAACTGTATTGAACTCACAAGCCAATGGAAAGCTTAAAAAGCAAACAAACAAAAACCTCTCCAGATATTTCTTTTTTTTTTTTTACAATGACTTTCAAACCCATTACAACTAATTAGGAAACTGAGGTCAAAATGGGTGTCACTGATGACCAGAGCAAGTCTGGTAGCGTGTGAGAGTGAGCTGGACTCACACTTTCACCTAGTGCTGCTTTTTCTCAAGATTGTAGAGCTGCAGTTGCTCACTAATTACACACTTTGGCTCTGCTTTTGGCATATTTCTGGCATGTTGTGGCATCGCTATTCTAATAATATTTTAATTAAGTGTACTTCTTGGCCATTGACAGCATGTCTTGGCAGCGGGGATGTTGCTGGGGAAAGAGGGTTGAAAGGCAATCCAGTTGTGTAGGTTAGTTAGTGTTTGCAAGGAGGAATCCTGTTAATAGAATTCCTTGGACACTGACTAGTCTTTTGTAAAAGATAATAAAAGACCGAGTGTCACTTTGAGAACCGGGGATGTACTTAATTTTATGACATTGGGCCTGATGACATCTTCCTTTTTTTTCCCCTCCCCCTTCTCCTAAGTCTTAAGAGAGCTACTATAATGTCGTAACAACTCAGCAATTGGACTGCAGAGAGTGAGCTCTGTTCAAAGCCAAGCCGTGCTAGATGGGCTTACTATTTTGGTGATGAACAAGAATATCCTACTTGCCTACTTCGAGTATAGTGTAACTGTTAGGGCATACTCATAACAGGTTGTAAATTAAATTAAACTGGTAAAATACAAGTAAACTTTTTTTGTTTAAATGGCTATTGTAATAATACATGTATTACAAAGAGTAGTGTCACAGACTTCAGGATTCTTCTGGCAAATCAGAATTGTATTTCTTTAGCTAATTGTTTTGTGAGAAGCTGGCAGGGTGCTGAGGTTTTTTGTTCTAACGGGAAGTACTGGCTTTCTCTGACAAGTCTTGTTGTCATGTATATTGTTTGTATATGTCTGTTCTGTTTGCCAGCACTCCAGCGTGGCAGTGGTGCAAAGCCTGCAGCAGCCCCCATCTCCAGTAGGTTCTCTACCAGAGGAGCTGGTGAGCTGCAGTGTGTTAGAGCAGGTTATCCAGAGCCACTCTGGGAAGTGCATTGCTCAAGCTGTCTTATCCACCTTTTTGCTCTTTATTTGTTTCTCTCCCCTGCTGCTTCAGGGGGATCAGCTGCATGTTGCCAATTAGGCTCATCAGCATTGTCAATAACAGATGTGGAGCTCCTGGTAATCCCCCACCCTTGTTAGTGGACTGCAAGGGCTTCTGGCTGTTTGTGAGGAGATTTAACCCTTATCCCCCTACAGGGAGTCAAGTCACGCTGTCAAAGAGCAGGAGTAATTTTTTTTCTGTTCTGTATTTTAAGGGTTCTTTTACCACCATCTTAGCCTCAGTTGGTTTGATTAGACCCTGCTTTTAGCTGTGGATTCCAGCTTGCAGGAAAACATAATTAATTTCAACACGAATCAATACAAGAAGGATATTTTAAGAACTCTGCTTCAAGCTAAAGGTAATAGCGCAAAGTTTCATTACCTGTCAAGCAGATTACGTGGACATGTCTTGAAATGCAAGCTGCAAGCAAAACTTTTCAGTGTTACCAGCCAGCATGCCATTACAGAATAAACCTGTAAACATGTTCATTAGACAGGATGCTCAAAGACTTTCAGCTTTTGCAGTCTTACTGCCATCTTTGCTAAGGGCAACCCCTCAATGCATGTTCTTTATTTGTTCCAAGATGAGGCATCTTCAGTGCTTGTGCTACAACTACTTATCTCCTCCCAAGGGAGTGATTCAGTTTAGGGGAATGTAACACTTAGTGACTTTTGCAACCAAGTTGAAATCAAAGCAATCTAGACTATAAATTTGTTTCTGTGAAAATCTGTCTTGCAGAGTATATGTTTTTTGAGACAATGTTATAAATAATGTTAACACTTTTTGGCATGTAGCTAACTTGTCTTCTGGCATCTAACTAATTGGGAGGGGAAGGGGATGGTTGTTCTAAACCCTGTAGTGGAATAAAGAATCTGCATATCAGTTCTCTGCTCCTTAAATTAGAAAGTGGAGGGATCTCAGCCCATTGGCTGCATTTATCTTCTAGCTCAAGAACAAAATTGGAAGTTTGCCACAACACTGGGTCTGAATTATTGTATAATTACTAATAGTGTCAAGATGAATATTTAGTAGCTGAAGTTACTCTTTCATAAGCAACCTCTCCATCATGAGTCAGAGTATTTATGTACATGGTGCTATGGAGCCTTGAAACTATAAACCACACATGTAAACAAAATCTTAACTGAGTGTTTTGTGAGCCATTTTCTGGCCTGAACAGCAGCCAGTGACAGGATGGCATTACTGAGCCTTTGTGTTTAGGTGCCAGCGACAAGAAACCAAGAGCACCAAAAAGCATAGTAGAAAATTGAAATTTAAATAATTTCAGCAGGTACTTTTTTTTTTTTTAATTTGGGAAAGGGTATAGAAGAGCCTCAGGCACAACTTCAATCAGGAACAAGAGCTGTATTAGGGTAAAAAAGATACATACTGATCTGAAATGGGGTAAGACTAATCTGATTAATCAAGAATTGCAGCATTGAATAATAGTCCTTATGCTCACCAGTAGCATTCTCAACTATTGAGATTGCATGTGAGTTTTGGAATACCTTAAAACGTGAAGTCAGACTAAATCAAAGCACTTTGCATTTTTTTTTTTTATTGATAACTGAAGTAATCTCTTCAAAGCTGAACAGAAGATCCCAAGATTTTGTTCTGCTTGAAATTTTTAGTATGAATTTAAAAATCAATAACAGATGTGCCTCACAACACCATGGCTGATGGATTATTGATTCATAACAGTGTTTTAATGCTCTGGATATTGAGTAAATTGTGAAGCTATTACCTGGATATCAATGCATTTCATCTCATGTCATTTGCAAGTTACAAATTATTTAACTTTGCTTTGTCAGCAAAGCTTTTCTTGAAATTAGATTTACAGAAATTAACATGTACAAAAACATTGAAGTGAGTTGTAACTTAAAATGAGTTATCAGTTGGTGGGTACTTGGATATTAACATTTGAGTTCTAGCTGAGAGGCGACTCTAGTTTTTTTAGGTGACATGTAAGCGTTACGCCTTTAAAAGGAGTTTAAGATGATATTCTGTTCAAGACTTAGTTATTATGTTCATTTAATGTCTGTTTTGCTAAGCCCATTGGAACCTGTATAGGGTAAACATTTGACAGAAAAATGTGTGCTGAGATGAACATGCAGGTCTGTGTCACTCTGTACACGGGCAGAACAGAGGAGTTTCTGAAGTATATTAAGTTAAAACAAAGGAAGTGTCAACTGCATTTGGATTGTTCAGATACAGCTACCATATTCAAAATCACATACTCTTGCCTGAATTAGGATTAAATCTCAATTGCTGTGTAGCCCTATACGTTGATTTGTACTTTCTTTGTGTGTGTGAAAAGTGGATTTTCATTTACTCCTGCTACCAGTTCCTGAGTTTGTGTTTCCCATGGCAACAGATTTCTCTGACTGAGCAAGTGTCATTTTCTTGCTTTGGGTGTTAGCAGTGTTAGCTAAACTGTGAATAGAGAGCCTCTCACAAAGGGCTGGTAAAGTATAATTTATAAGGATTCTTTCTCTGAACCTTAATTGTTTTGTGTGTGGTTTTTGTGGTTTTTTGTGTTTGGTTTTTTTTCCCTTAAATCGGTGTATGATTTCTTTTCCATATAGGGAATGTAAATACTGAAAGCCTTGTTAACAATATTTTATTGTAAGCAAAATGCCTTTAATGCTTGAGATCAGAACTCTTGTGAAAAGTTGAGTCAATAGCTCAACTGGCTGTTTGCTTATTACTTTTATGCTTGGCTTGTGCTCACTACTTTAACACTGGGAGAGATTGTGTGATGCTAATTACACAAAATACAACTCCATTCTATTCATAAAAATGCACATTTTTGTTTTGATGTTTGTAGGTAGTTGTTGTGGAAAGGCCATCCTTTCCCCAATAAATTCCATTATTACAAGTTCAGCTATGTCCACTAATGCTGTCGTGATCTAAGCATTTTTCTCTACCAAGAGTTACACTCACAAAATTTGAGCCCATATATCTCAAAGAGCAGAAGGTTAGAAGTTATACTGCTGCAAACCAGTGCAATGTAAGGCTGAAACAAATGTCTCATAATCAGCAAGTCATCAGAAGCCACAAAACATAAACGCAACATTCCCATAAATTTCTGCCTTGATGAAAACAGGCAGACTTTTCATATGAATTACTGTGACTGAGTTCTGAAACCTTAAATTGTTATGGATAATAATTTAGCTGTGCTATAGGCAGCTGCCTGAATCAAATTCTAGTTCACTTTCTGTAAGTGGCAGGATCTACCAAGTTGGTCTTTATCCCAAAAGCCATAGGTGCAAATTCTTCTGTTTATATGCATTTGATGAGAAGAAAGGTAGACAAAATAGTTAAAGAAACCCTGATTTAAAGTTTACTCTTTATTCTTAGTAGGAAAATAATACTAGCTCTAAGAACCAAATAATGATGAAATCACTAGAAAGTACTTTATATGACATTACCTATGGATTGCAGTTTGATAACAAATTGTGTGCAGTTTTGCAACCCTGAATACAGCGAGAGCTTTACGACTTGAACATCCAGTCACTTGATTTTTATCTTGTAATATCTTTGACTACAATCGTTAACCCAGCATATGTATGTTGATAAGAACAGAGTCTTGTGGCAGAGCTTCATTCCAAAAATGTGAGCTTATTCTTATTTTTGTGTCATATCCTGTCACTTGTAATGTAGAGATTGGAAATCAATGGGTTTGACTATACCTTTTTAAGTGCCAGGATATTTTCCCACTTTTCAAGTGAATGTGCTGTAGCTCTGTGATAAGTAACATCAAAGTGCATTTTGTTAATTTATTACTTTCTGCAGGGTTTTAATGTTTTGCTTTTTTCCCCTCTGCAGCTGTATTTCTTAAGCCTGTGTTACCTCTAACTTTTAATACAAGATAAATAGGAACATATAATTTCAGTAAATTGGTTAGCTGTTAAGCAAGATTAATATGGTTTTAATACCTTTGCCAGTACCATTTTGTCACTAAAAATGGAAAAGGAACAATAGAAAACCTGGTAGAAGAGTAGTTAGATGGGTTAAATATTTCAAATGCCATGGTAACCAAGAGATATGTGGATTTTGGCCTTTTAAAATTTTCCTTGGTAAAAGAAACGGCATCACTTCTTGTATGAATCCTACATCTTACTGTTGAAGCTGATTTCCATTTGAAATAGGAAAGGTTAGCTTTAACTCTGCATGCCACTGCTCTGCCACTGGTTTCCCTAGAAATAATTGACTGCCTAAATTGTATCTACCTACAGTACAATGTAGTTCCAAAAAGTTGCTCAATATTTAGCTTAATTACCAGAGTGCTCAGGTTTGGTTTTTTTTTTTGAGAAGTCAAGCTAGCATGAAGTGTTTCAGAGTAACAGTCATGCTGGCTTGTTTCTTGTGCTGATTGACCTGTTTCATGCTTCTTGCATAGATTAAAGAGATCTGAAGCAGTTATTTGAAGTTTATTTTTATTAGTTTGTGATATATTTTGTGCCAAATTCTCAAAGGCTTTCAATGTCCAGCCAGAAATTACTAATATATAATAAACTTTAAGTGCAAAATGTGAACTGATGTTTAAAAATATTTATCAAAAGCCATACCTGCTGGTTCAGGTGGACGGTACTTGCTATGTGCTGGGTTCTGTGTGTACAGTGTGGTTGTTCATGCAACACGGATAGGATGATTCTTCGAAGTAGTCTGAAATATTAGCCTCTTGCCCAAGAGTTGCTTAATTTACTGTGTGTGGGGGATGTGGTGTTTTTGTTTAAATGGTGATTCAGGAAAAGGTATATGAAGCCCCAAACAAACCCACTGAAAAACATAACAATTTTCAGGCAGTAATCACTGCCAGTATTTGAAGGATGATATTTTTGCAAATGAGAACTCAAAATGGTTCAGTTGGCATTGTCCAGTTCTTATAGTTGCAAGACATTTATTTTTAACTTGGGTTCAGAAATGGAAAGGCATCTTTTCATATGACTTGTTTTTATAGTAGACTTTAATAGCTATTCATGCAGACTAGAACTTGGATGCAGCACAACAGCCTTCATCAACTTTATTTTTAGGTAATATTGTATATGTTTGATAAGGCTTGCTATTGATAATTCATCACAAAAAGAAAAAGATTAAAATCCGTTTTTAATAGGATTGGTTTTCATCATATATTGAGTTCTCAGAATTCAATATCTTAAGTCTTCGTTGGAGAGGGAAGATATTTCCTTTGCAGGTCTGATCAGATTTCTGCAAAATTGCAGCCATGTTAGAAAAATGGCTAAAAAGTATGAATACTTGCCTTTAATAATTCTCATATTCTTTACCTCCTGTTACAACCTTAAGCTTGTCATCTTTTGAAAACCTGAATCTGACCCATAAAATGAGAACAAAAAATTTAACCAGCATCTACAATGACACCTATTTTGGCATAAAAGGTTCATGGGATGGTTCTCAAATTTGCCTTGTTGCGGTAAAGGTGTCAAAAGAGGTTTCATTAATTTAGGCTTCTGTGCGTAGAGTCTGGTTGTCTATTTGCAAGAAGAGAAAGCTTTCAAAAGCACTAATGTAAAACTGTCCATTCCCAAGGACTTTAATCAGCCATCCTCTAGGTAGTGGTCAATAATGTTTTAAAGAGTATTTAAGGAATACTCACAATTCAAGTATTAAAGAGTGTTTGGTTTTGCATATGTGAAAGGGTTTGGGCAAACTGGAGCAGTTTGCTTCTAGATTTGAAGATGGAACCCTATATTACAACCTTCAAACTGTACAATAGATATTGCACGTATCTTGTATTTCTCTCGCATCTTGGAAGTATAAGAACAAAGGTAGCAAAGACGAGGTTTTTTTCATGTTAGTCTGTAGCAGAGATTTAAGAAATAAACATCAAAGAATGTCCAACTATTTACAAAAACTAGAAGTTAGCATTTCCGTTATTTTTATACACATTCGTACACAACTTTTTTACCTCTTAAGTACAAAACACTTCCTTATCAAGCAGCAGTGAGCTTTATAGTGTTTTCCACCATTCATTTTAGTGTTACTGTAAAAACTGCTTTCCCCTTGTACCTATAAAAGTCGTCATTTGCTACAAGCTCAGTGGAGCTATTTGTAATATTATTTTAGGTTTAGTCTTTATCATGAGCCCAATAGGCAGATTTACTCTAGAAGATGAGACTGCAGGTTGAATGGGAATAGGCTTTTTGGTTTGACTTATTTTTAGAGAGGTTGCTACAGGGACAGAAGTTTTTGCTGTTGCATGTATTTCTACTGGATACTATGTTTCCAAGACAATCAGGTTTTTTAAAAAATAGTTGTTCTTTAGTCCGTCAATAAAATCATGTTTTTAAGAAGGAATTACGGTAATTAATAAGCAACTTAATCTTGTGTGACTTTTGTTTATATAAAGTACTACAATTTATGAACGATAGATTAATGAGGAATGTTCTTTGAGGTGACTGAGAAATGCAGATCTACAAAATGCTCAGGTCCGGATGACTTACCTTGACGTTCATTTCAGAGTAAATAACTTTGATAGAGCAATTAGAAATCAACTGAATGGTTCTGTTATACCTGGCAAGCTAAAATTAATTTAGTGCACTAGTTCATTATAGCTTAAGCTTCACATTTAAATATCAAAAAGGTAGTCATTGTGTTTACAGATTAGTTGTGTGTTCATCTGCTTTCTGTGATATGTGGGCATCTGTCTTTGCTAATCTTAGGAGAACATAATCAGAGAGGGGTTTATTTCTTTTATTTACAGCATTTGCTGCTTTTTCCTTATCATAACAAAAGCCTTATGAAGCCTTTTTGTCTCTGGATCTCAAAGCTACAGATTAAGACCTACCCTTGAACCCTAGCTGCATGATGTTTTTCAATGACAAAATGTTCTCCAATGTAAAAGAGTACGCCAACTGAATTTTGTATTAACGTTTATGAAATGGGAGGGAGGGGGGAAACACAATTTGAATCTATTCAAAAGTCACAATTCCATTTTAACTATGGGTTTTGAACGGACTTGGGAACCTAAGGCTCAATTCTGAGCACTGGGTCACTTAGCCAAAAATAAAGTTCCTTTGTGACTGTCAGTATTAAATAACGCCTGAAAGCTATAGGAAAGAGACTAATAGCTGCAGATCAAGTTTACTTTATCTGCTGGCAAATTATTGTAATTAAGCAAGAAGAGTTCAGGTAACAATCTGTTTACTTAGCTCTGCAGTGGAAGTAAGCTGGCATGTATTATTTGAATGCATTTTCCTGACCTTCTTTCATAGGACCCTCCTGTCTGAGGGAATTTCAGTCTGATTGCCTGAGGACCCAGACTAGAGTTTTTCAGTAGGGGAACTGAGGAAGCTGTTTTGATGGCCTGGAGAGGAGCTGGGAAGGAAAGGCAGGTAACGCACGCTGCGACTGGCCTGCTGGTGCCTTGGGTCTTTGCTCAAAAGCTTGCACTCAATTTGAGACTATTTAGTTTTGTTCCAGCTCAATCATCCAGGCCTTGATGGTGATGATTAGTTTTGTTAGTTACACATACATAACAAAACTTGACTCAGACATTTGTGAAAATGTATTTTATGAATTACTCTTTGAATAATACTTTTTCTCACTGTAGCTGGTGTAGCTGCAAGCTCCTTCTAAATGCAGCTTACACTTTTTTTGAAGCCACAGAAAAGTGACCTACAAAAACGAACTGTTAAGGAATTTAAATTTTTAACAAGGTGTTTGCTAGTCGGTTTCCCAGTTGTTTCCTTTACTGGATTTTCCCTAGTGATATTCCTGGGAGAAAGCTGCTACATTAAGGGCACCGTTTTCCTTAAAAAGATTGAATAGTAAGGATGACTATTCTACAGTGAGTTCCTCCAAACAGTTTTATCAAAACTGCTGCAAGCAGTGTATTTGAAAGGGATGGTTGTGTTAAGGCCAAGTGAGGATAAAGCTCCCCAGAGAGGACTGCAGTGCTGTGCAGGCGGAGAGCGGCTGGTGTTATGGGAGCTCGGGCTGGTGTGGTGCCAGCTCGGCTGTGCACACGGGCTCCTTGCTCAGTGTGTGCGCCGTGGGGACCTGGTGCTATTGGCAGGTGTGTGCAAGGAGGGATGCCTGCCTTGCTTATAGGGCTGAAACAGGGCACTTCAAGCTCTGCTATGGCAAATAGAAAAAATATGAAAGTAGGCTGTTCAAAGAAGTCTTGCTTTAGTCTTGTTGATGTTTCAGCTGCCTTACAGCACAACTGGATGGTGCCGAAGAGCAGTGTGCTGGTTTTCCTGTGCAATGATAACTGGCTATGTATTGCACATGTAACATACCTCTACAATATGCCAGAAATGCTTAGTTTGGCAACAGTGTCACAGAAATAGGTCAAAAAATGGTTCCAAAAAAAGCACCTGGAACCAGTGCTTACAGGAAAGTCAGAGGAAAGAGTGACTGGGACTTCATTGTTTGGACAGACTCTCCTCTCTCTCATAATGTTGTTCGAGTGTTTTTGTTTTGGTGTGTGGTTTAGGGTTTTTTTTTAAGGAAAATTTTGCTTCCCACAGATATTATGGATATTGAGAAACTTTCCCCAAATGGTGACATTTCCACAATGACCAAAAGCGCACCAAGTATTGAAGCACATGACTTCAAATCAGTTCAAATGAGAGGTGATGCTGCAGCATGGCTTTTCAGTTATCTACTTTTTTTAGATGTTTCTGTCTACTGTATGCAAACTCCTTGCCAGGATACCAACTCATCAGGCAGATGGTAGGCGATAATAATAGTATAATAAGGGTTAAGTAACTAAAACTCTGCTCCGGTTGGTGTTAATAATAGGTAAGAGTATAAACAATTTGACCAGCTGGAGTCATGAGCCTACTGTTCACTAATGTCAGTAGGAGAAGATTCCCATTGATAGAACTTAATGCTGGCAAAGCCTTCTCAAGTGTGCACTTCACATTTTTTTACAATATGCTCTAGTAGAGTGAAAATGAGTGACAGCAAGGCCTATTTTAAATACGGATTAGGATTTCCTGAAATATCAGTGGCTGATACGTCACTTAAAAGTGAATTTTGTAGTTCCCAGAAAATAGATGGAAATCCTTATTATTTGCCAGGCCAATGAGGTGTTTTGACTGAAACCTTTCTTCCTGCCATAGCTTTCAGCAAAGAAGCAGGGAAGGAAACTAGGAAAAGTCCTAGAAGTACTATACCAGTGCTTTAATGTCATGTTTGCTTATTTGATTATGTAAGTATGTAAACCATAGCTAATTTGTGAAAATACTACCTAGTGAGCCTCCAAGTCCACTTGGATTTCCTCTCTTGAGACTTCATTGGATGGGTGGAGGCAGTTGCATTTTTCTTTCAGGTCCTTTACAGATTCTGGGACTTGAAATATATCTAGAACTACTCAAGATGTCATAAAGCTCGAGGTCTGCCTGACTTCCCCAGGACAGACTTTCCTGTCCACAACGTGGCGGGGGGAAAAGGCAAACACAAACCAAAACCTCCTTTGGAAGTGAGCCCAACAGCAAATCCCAAACTGATAAGCTAACTACTAGTAGATCCCTCTGAGACAGTAAAACAATGTGCTGATATTGGTCCTGGTAAGAGTTGCTTATTAAATATAAACAGTACAAATTTGATTACATTTGTTTTTCCCCAAAAGACACTTTCAAGTATTTTTCCTCTTGCTGTATACTAGTTTTCTTGAATAAATTGGGCAGTTGAGAGGCAAGATGGTTCTTATCTTCGTTTCAAATGTTCCCGCCTAGTGGCAAAGTATTATCAACAAAAGACAGGGATGTATTCCTTAAGAGCACACATGGGACAAGACAGATAAATGCTGCAAGCTTTGTTTCAGTAATGAACCATGCACAAAGAGTTCACAAGAACTAAATAAATGAGCAAGATAATGTTTGTCAGGAAAGGAGACTTTAAACGTTTCTGATTTCTCTGTGCTTTTCACAACTAGACTATGCTATTTTTTTCTCCATAATAATATTAAAATAGAGCTAATCTGGTAAAACATGTGTAATGATACTTGTTCCTAGAGAAATTGATTTTCGTTTAAATGGTAGAATCTAAAAACCCTTTCAGCTTGTGCATTCAGGAAAAGATAAAAACAATACTTAGGATTTAACAGAAACCATATCTGAATAAACTGATACCAAATGCTAGCTCTAATTGGTTTATTTCTGATAGTTGTAAATTCATACATTATACAGTGACCAAAAAGAGTGGGTCTTAGATGGGATTGAAGTAGTCTGACAGATATCCAGCACCAAAATATACCAATCCCCCAAATATTGTGTGTGTTTGTGGTGTGTGTGTTCTGTGAGTGTTTGGTGCGGTTTCTTTGTTTTTGTGGGTTTTTTGGTAGTGTGTGTGTGTGTTTGGTTTTTTAACCCTCCTCCTTAGGAAAATGTTAGATGAAGTGCATATCATATGCTTGAGTGAATAACTTCTCATACGTTTTCCTCTCTAAACATGTTTCTTTGTACATGACAGTTGATCAGGCAAGATGTACGCTCTTTGTAAGAGTGTCTAACGTGCATCTACAGGACGATGTACGTGACTTAATTAAATTTTGGGGCGTGGTAGTAGCAAAAGCATGCTCAGGGCTAGGCTTTAGCAGGAAGATGGGAGAGGTGCATTAATTGTCTAAGACTACAGAAGATGAGACCATCTCACCATAACTCACATTGTTGCTGTTCTTTTCTAAGTCTGTAACTGTTTGCTCTGGGTACACTGGGTATCAGTGAAGTTACAGTACTGTCCAACAGATACTCAGTGTCTTTGTGTACATGGCTGTAATTTGCTCATTTCAGGAAAACTCTATACTTTGTTTCCTTATTTCTTGTTAAATCGGATCTCTATGGCAATGCTTCTATATATACTATTTTAAAGCTAACAAGAAGGAAAAAAATCCATTGTCACATTGCTTGTCTCATTTAAGTAATTTCTCTTTGTTTTCTGTTTAGTTTTGGACTGTGCTAATTTTCAATTGTCTGGATTAGTGAAAGCTAGAGAAGTGGGAGAGGAACACTTGGAGGTGAGGAAAACAAATCTTGATGCTACCAATAAATCTGAATCCTAATTTAATTTATCCTTGCTTCTCTAGTCATTGCTGCACTGGGGTGTACCTGCCATTTGTCAAGTAGTGTGCAAGCAGGAACAATCTCATTTCTTACTGAAATGGTTTAGAGTTGCATCATCTTCTGTGGAAAAAGTGCTGGAGCTGATATAACATTATTAAAAAGTCAAAATGGAATGATGTGGTTGCAGATCAATGAGCTAAGTGGAGAAGTTCATGAGGAAACTAATTTATGAAATGTGGCAAGTACATTATCGTGATTGTGCTCCATATGTGTCATCCTTGATTAACCTGAGAATGCCAGCATGTGAGTGTGTGTGATGCACTTGGTGTGCAAGTACGCATTTTTAGATACTGTGTACAAATATGATATGGTTTGACCTGTTTTGTGGAGATCTTTGTGTGGAAGAAAATTCTCCAAACTCTTTTGAAGGACAAATCTCTTCAATGACAAAAAATGACTAAATCACCCTTTTATAGTGCTGATAGTTATGAGTAATAGGATTCATTATTGACAAAAGACATGGTACCTTTGACTTGCTACAATAAATCAGTTGCATCATTTATGCAAACTTAGTTTGGGGGCACCTGAAGAACGTAGGCACCTTGAAGAAAATCTATTCTCAGAGAAATTGTAGGCATTTACAAAAGAATTAAGCTTTGCGGTGAAGAGCTGTAAAACTGCCACAGGGCATAAACAATGTTTGAAATGCATTCAAACACACTAGTCATGAAATATAAATGGTTTTGTGACCCTTCCTCAGCAAGTTGGCCACTGGGGTTAACTGTCATCTAGTCAGGGTTTATGACCCAATAGAAAAGTGTACGTTGGCTCACTTTGTGGTCCTGCAGCCTCAAAGGAGCTACCAAAAGCTAAAGAAAATAATTACAATGAGAGAGACTTGAAGAGATCAGTTTTCTACCTTTGGTTTTTATTGCATTAGTCCTGTTTTTGAAAAAAATCACTCCCTTAAATAATAATTTTAAAAAAATCTTTCACCTGTGAACAAAGAAAGTGTCGTGTGTGTGGTTTTATTTCCTTTGATGCTTTGTAAATTAATTATGGCAGAGAGAACTTCAAAGCTTGTGCCCTTTTCTCAAAAAATAGTAGATGTACTTCTAATGCTGATAACCTTATTTCTGTAAGGCAATTCTACTCCTTCATTTTCTGCACAGCCTGGAGGCATCTTCAGTGGACTGAAGTTAGTATGAAACCCGTGATATACATACCAAAATGTAGGTTCACAGAAAAGAAGGCAGACGTGTGTGTCTGATTGTATGCGATAACTTGTGCTTCCCATAAGGATTTGGGGGGTATAATATGGTGAACCCTGCATGAGTGGCTTTCTGCATGTATTCCTTATGGCATTGATGTTTTTTATACCTCTACTAGATGGTCAGAGATGTATCTAAAAACTCCTTTGCTAAAACAACCAAAGTTTTCTAAAAGCTATTAGTTTTGCTAATATTTGCAGCATATAAACCCCAAATTCAGTAGGCACTGAAACTGAAAATAGAAACGTTTCTGATAACAAATGGGAATTAAACACTGCCTATTAAAGCCATCAGTGGCTGGTGTTGCTACAAATATAGCAAACCTCTAGTGGTGTTTGCTATAGAGATCTGAAAATGAGGTGAAGTTGTCTATATCCTAGTAGAAAGCCGGAGTGTTCCGCGGGTTCTGTGGTAACCAAAAGGTGATTTTTGTTCTGGTCCTGCAATGTTCATTCTAAAACCAGCCGATCAGTCTTTAGCAAATGATTATATTGTTTTGGAGAATGCACTGGGAAGCCAAAGCCACTTGTAAAGGAATCCAAGTACTCGGGTTTATGGACTTGCTTTGCCTTTGGGAGAGATGTCCTTTTTAGAGAGTTACCTTGAAAAGTTCCCCTTTACTTGAGCCAGATTAAGGTAAAATGCAAATAAAGGATTTATTTTCATAATACTCAGAATACACAGCACAGTTGCAAGTGTTTATATAGAAGATATAGATGAAGGAATAAAGGGGGCAGAGATAAATCTGAAAATTCTGTCTTTTCTGTATCTGTTTGGTTTGCTGCAGCAGCTTTCCTGACCAAACTTTATCAGGGATACTTTTTCTGTGTATCCCTTATCTCAGGGAGCATTTATCAGAAAGTGACCTCCTGAATGCTTTGGATTACTTGTCATGGTTTTCCTTTCTATACAATGATCTTTCAGGATGCATACGTGACAAATAGTAGAGGTGACTTTGAAGCAGCCAGTTAGCAATAAAGCCGAGCCTCTGGAGTGCAGCACTGGTGGCAGATGTGAGGCAGACAAGTTATTGTTGTCAGATGATTTTTCAGTTAATGATTGTGCAGTGCTTTGAAGAGGTAAAGTGCTATATCACTGTTAAGCATTATTATTATTATTATTCAGTACCCACAAGATTACAGAGCAGAAAACGTTTCTATGGTATTTTTCCTTTGTTATGTTTTTTTTTTCTAGTGTGGTTGAAAGCAGAACATGAAGGGGGCTCTTTGGCTGTGACAATTTAAATGTGTACGATTTAAAAAAATATTAGATGTGATGTTTTTAACTCTCATTCAAACTCATTCCAAAACACTTCATCTTCTGGGTGAAACTGTTCTACTGCCTGAAAATAAATCCAAAAAAAGATTCTGTGCTGGCTGTGAAGAGCTGCATTGAGCTAATTCATTTGTTGGGTCCAATCCATACATACAAATGCATGTAATACAAAACCTGCTTCTCATGTTATTGCACGTACTGTTTTATCTGTAATAAAATTTGAGCCAGGGCTAAGAAATCTGCAACGATTTCCAAAGCCGGAAGGACAATGGAACTGTAGAACTAGAGTATTTATCAATCTCAACACCTGCATGTTTTATTTTTCAAAAACAACAAGGATGAAACCGTATTCTTCTGTAATTCCAGTGTAGCAGAGTTCACATTATACTGCATCTCTCATCAATATTGGTTAACTTTAACCTTGTATTATGACCTTCTGTCCAAGTCCCATGGCTTTTAGAGAGAGACAGAGACAGATTTGGGTTCTTTGCTCCCTTTTTGAAATGTTTTAGGGATAGCAATGCATGTTCGTATATCTTACCTTTTTAAGTCTGATGCAACATAAGTAAAGCAGATTTTTAGTGAGAATTGTTGCTGAATTTAGCCAAGAAAAACAGTTGTTTTGGTTCTGAGGGAGACTGACTCATTATTTTGAGTCAATGCACACCATATACCAAAGATCTTTGTATTTATCTGATAATGGTGTGTGGAAACTAGGTACAAGGTAAGTTAATTCTGAATGTGCTGTCATCTTTTGCTACAGAGTGGGAGGTGGGTGATGCTCAGCCGCTTACGGTGTAGTTTGTTGTTTGAATTGTGTTTGAAAAATCCTGGTTTTCAACACATGTTGTTACAGTATTTGAAGTTCTGATACAATTTGCAAAATCTTGTAAATGTTCCTGAAATTTTATTTTGGAGATAGGGAAACCTTTCATTGAGGAGAAACAGTAACACAACTTTATTTTTTTAAAAATTGATGAGTGAAAGCTTTAAATTGTGTTATTTTTCATAGTGAATTTTTAAATGTTAACAATTCACTTATGTAGGGGAAAAGAATTCCCTTGACATTTTCCTTCATAGAAAATAATGCAATCTTCATGGCCTAGATTCATCTTCTGCACAACTGTTCTTTTAAACTAAAGAGTTGTTACTATCCTACCAAAAAATGGGAGATTTTGCTTTGAAAGAAGTCTGATACCCTCAGTGACAGGTATTGTGTCTGCCTCAAACTTGATGACAGTTCTATATCTAAGGAGAACAGCGCTCGTAACTTCTCAGTCTAACATGCTAATACTGTGGCAATGTCGTTTTTTGTTGTTCTTTGTTTGTTTTACTATTTATTTTTAATATTTTATTTTTTTTTTTCTTCTTAGTCCACTGGTTCAACCAGTCAGTATGTTTGTCAGCCAACTTCCGGCATGTGAAGTAAAAAAGTGAATTTGTCATTAAAGACTGAAACTTATATTGCTGTTGGAATTCAGGGACAAATTTAGTTATAGTTAGGTTGAACTGGATATTGTACAGTGCATCCTCCAATGATTAATTTGTCTATTCTAATTTTATCTGATCTGGTATCTGGCTGACTTAACACTGCAGGCATGAGTTAATGTCTTCAGGGAACTGGATGCTGTGCTGCTGCTAAACCATGTTATTTGGAGGAGTAAAAGGGGAAAACTTATTACCAAGATCCCTAAGTATAAAGAAATAAGTTGCAGTAGTCCATGTTCCCACCATTAGCCTTTATACAGTTCTGGTATTATCAAAAGAGCAATTAACACCTGAAGATGTGATCACATATGGTATCAGAGAAGAGGAGAAACTCAATTTTACAGTGAGGCTCAGCTTAGACTTTTATACCTGAAACATCAGTACAAAATTGGCTTCACAGCATAGTCACGACCTTCTACTTATATTTCTAGGTGCGACTTAAGTCATGATAAAACCAATGCAATTACTGTGAATAATGGTTATGTTACAACTTGGTGGTAGTAAACATGAAATGGCTGTAAGGAGAGGATACTCCTCCCTGGGACAGGGCGAGCCAGACAGATTTGCTGTCAAACACTGCGAGGTTTAGCAGAGATGATACTGCAGAAAACAGCTGTAAACTTGGAAAAACAAGACCAGTAATCAGTGATGGCTGTGAAAACTTGTAGGAAATATTGTATCACCTCTAAATAGGCATTTTGTGCAGGGCTAAGAACCACAGAATCCCTGCAATAAGAATGGCAATATTTTTTTTAAAAAAAGTATAGGAATAAATTGGTGCACTGTGATTCCTTTCCTGTCATGAATAATGTGTCCATTCCGTAGCCAGAGTGAATGATTGTGGCAGGTTTTCAGAGCAATAGCAGCTCAGGGTCCTTCTGGAGACCAGCAGCAGTATGGCAGCATTATAGCACAGGTACATACACATGTTGGCTATGAGTCAGGGAAGGTACTAATAGCTCTCGTAGAACAGATATCAACGGGAGCTGCAGAACATTTCAGAGATCATAAATTAAATAGCAAGTGAGTTGTCTGCCACCACAGATCAATTGCCACTGGATTCTGAGAAAGTTTGGTTGTGGCTAGTGGAGATATGAATATGTTAGGAATGAGTAGTGCTCTCCTGCTCACATTGGGACTTTGTCATCATCTCTGAAAATGACAGTCACAAGCAAACTTCTCACAGTTATGGTGAAGAATTTGGTGCCTCTTTGCTGCTGTTAAAATTTCCGCTTCAGGAATATTCCATAGAATTAGTTAAAATAAATCATAAAACCAAAAAAAAAACCTCTGAAAATCAAATCTAGTCTGAAGATGTGGTAAGCCAAGAGTTAAAAGCTCCTGTCATCTTTGCCCCATTGAGTAAAGCTGTTACAAGGCAATGCTTGCTTCTACTTCTGTGTGAGATTGGAAGGTCTAATTAAGTAATATTTCTAGTGATCTTTTAGGTCAAATACTTAAAGAGAGAATGCTTGCAATTTAATTTCAAAGATGCTTCAAGAAAGAGGGTTAGGTATTTGTGATAGTTATAAATAAAAACTAACTTGTCGACCTAGAATAAATTTAACTATTTATAAGGTTATCTTTGCTGGTTAAATCTGAATCTATAGTGCTGAAAGCATTTTGCACAAGGATGCGGATTTATAAAGCAATTGTCCAATCTAACTGAACTCTGTCTGAACTCTGCTTTTCTATGCCAGCCCAAGCAAAGCCATAAGATGGTAGGTTGGATGATCCCCTCTTCTAGCAATTGCAAATTGCATCGGAGTAGTTTGTAGAAGTGTCATGTGCATATACCAGCAGTGTGGTAAAAGCAATTTGGATGGAGAAGAAAAAATGCAGACTTGTTGTAATGGGTTTCTAGGCTGGCTCCCAAGAAGGCTCTGTCTCCTCTCAAAGCACACTTTGCCCTCACTGGACATGAGAGCTGGATTATGCCAGAAGAGCACAAGTGCCAATAGTAGCTCTGGGGCAACATCCTTAGATACCTCCTAGGTACACAAGCATCAACATGCGTGAACTGTGTTGCGATAGCTTGATACCTTACGTTGGATTTAGAAATGTATATTTTGTCAAGAATACTGAGCTAAGACAGGTTTATTGATGTTTGTAATAGGACACAGCAGATTGGGTGCAGTAAATGGTTAGCAATGTCTTGAAACACTTCTAAGTTCCAGTTGGCTTTGAATAAAAGTTGTGTTTAAGTCCATTAAAGGTTCTTTAGATTGAGCAAAACAATAATTCCACAGGAACTACTGAAAAGCATTCTTAGTTTCTCAATCTGTAATGAATGAAGAACTAAACAATAATAACTCGCGTCACAGTGAAGTCTGAACATCTTGAAGGTTCCTGAACTACGAATTTAATGAGTTACACAGTAACTAGCTTCTAGCAGCATCTAGTTTCTTCTGGAGTTTCTGTACGTCTTGTTAATTAACATTAAATATTCACAATAAAAGAAAAAGCAATTAAAATACATGTTGTCTGTTACTTCAGAGTTACAAACTGGGACACTAGTGACTTTCTCTTGTGGGATTTGTAAGGTCTTATGTCATTAATTTATCTGGTAGGTGGCAATGAGGAGACTTTTTTGAGATATTACTTACTTGCACTATTCAGTGGTGGGTAGGAGTCATATGCTCCTCCTTTGAGTGAAGTTTGGAGGCATAACAAATTTCAAGAGCAGCACAAAGTTTCCTTCCTTTCTTTCTTTATCTAGCCCTGTTATGTCCATTTTACTGGTGCTTTGTCACAAAGGAATGCTGTGTTCATCCCAGTAAGTGGCCTTGCATTCTTGGTCCCCTGGTAGTTCAGCTGAACAGGCAGTCTATGTGCTCTTCCCAACTGAAATAATCTGGAATGACAATCAAAGATTTTGCTTTATGCAAGCAAAACATGATTTACACTGTCATCCTGTGCTGTGAAAGGGCACCTTCAAAACCTGCCGTTCTCCAGACAGTTGGGAGGGATGTGCACAACCCACTTGCCCTTGCTGAGAGCTGGTGGGTGCAAGCCAAGGCTGGATCAGAAACCACATAGCGGTGCTGCTGTGGTCCAGTATCTGTAGAAGTGTGGCCTCTCTCTTCATGATAGCCTCCCGGACTACAGGGAGCCACGCTCTTTCTTTTTTAACTTGAAGCTATTTTTTTTACCATTCCAAAAATTAAGTCTGCTTAGAAAAACTTTTCAAAGTGATTTGAAGAGAAATAGCACCAATACTTCCTGAAAAATTCACGTCTATTCAGTTTTGTTTTTTGGTCTTTTCAGACAGTTTTCTGTCTCAGCTAACAAGGAGGAAACCTCTAAGGCAGAAAACTTTTTCTCTTCCAGTGTGACAAATAATTACAGTGTGCTGATTTGTCTGGTTAAACCCCAGAAGCTCTAGCCTCCGTGCCCCTCATAATGTAGGCCTACAGACTCTAGTATAATCACCATGGTAGAGTATTAATATCAGTGTGGATGTGTCAAGAGTAAGCTCCCTGGGGCATGCACCAGCTTTGGTCTGTGGTGGTGTCACCTCTAGTCGTCTGGGCTGTGGCAGGAGCTCCTGTGGACTTCAGCATACGAATACTGCAGCACTGCTGAGCTGCAAGTGTGCGCGTGGGATTTTTGGTTTGTATTTTTAGATGAATAATAAACATGTACCATGCCTATCACCCCCCCCACTAAAAAACCAACCAACCTAAAAAAACCAACCAACCTAAAAAAACCCACCAAAACCAGAAACCACAAACCCAAACAAAAACAAAAAAACCCCTCTATTTTCACTGCAGAATTGAAGCTGATTATTTCCTTTCAGATTTTTTCATCTTTCACGAACTACCCTATTTAACTTTCCCCCTTCAGTTTTGTTTTTTTTGTCTGAAATGTCTTCTCAGTTTTCCATTCAGCTTTTCATGGTCAAAGGAGTGTTGTCTGAACTCAATACTCCATAGTCTTGGAAAAGTCTGAATAAGGTTTTTTAAGGTAGACATCAGGTTTGCTTCAAGAGGAAACACAACAAACAACCCCACACATACACAAAAACTATTGGATGAAAACAAGGGTTTAGTGGAACTGTATCAAGATTTGAGGTCTTTTTTAGAAAGCTGCTGATGATAAAAATAAATTACAAGTAATAAAACATTGGGGGTTTCGTGTGTGGGTGTTTCCCCCCCCGCCCCATTTCTTTCTTATGTAACATCACTGTGCATATTTAGTATTTGATGGAGTTCTGTGGAGGGGCTGAAAAACAAGCCCCAAAACACCTCCCCAGCAAATAGAAGACCTCGTGAGGTGGGGGGGAAAAAAAAAAAAATTTGCTCCCTTTGACCACTAGGTGATAGTCTTGCTCAATTTATTCGTTTTATCAAGGTAATTTATATAAAGATCAAAAATCTTGCACACTGAAGTTCTTGAAGAACTGGATTCCAGAAAACTGGGGTTTTTTCTCCTGAATATCAAACCAAACTTGAGTGTGTTTTGCTTGATAAATATTTATGAGTCACAGTGCAAGCTTTTCCATTGATGCATTGGATTTATTTTACTATCGTTAGTCCCCAACAAACATATAACAGTACATGGTAAATGCAGGTCTACTTATCTTATTACTCTGTCTCAATGGCACCAATGCAATTAGAACTGTGGGGTGGTGATGTAGGCTGGAGTGTTGACATAGTTTGCTTTCTATCATTATTAGTCTTCATATTTAAAGAGAGGCAAAAATGTTTTTCCCAATGTTACTAGATTCATATCTTCTTTAAAGGACTAATTTTCATATAAAAAGTCATATAGTTATGTACTGAAACAATGACACACAATAATGTTTTGAATTTGTGAAAGGGCTATCTCAAATCAGGATCATGAAAACTCAAAATATAATGTATTTAACATTTCAAGCATTGGGACTTCACAATATTGAAATGCTTTCTGGAGAATTTACTAAGATTTGTTTAGACTTGCAATAGCATGTGTGGCTTTATTAAGTGAGGAAATATCCAATATTTACAGTACTGGTGGTGAAACAAGTAACTCTGAAGTACATTGCTTAGATCCAATAATATATTAATTTATTTTAGTACTGTTTTCTTAATTTGTAAAATTACTCTAACATAACTTTTTCAGAAGAGTAATAACAGCTTCTTGGTTTTTTTTAAATTTTTTTTTCTCCATTGCAAGAAAGAGGGAGGCAAATATTTGTGAGTACTCTGAATTGCATACAGTACAACTTTACTCCTTCTCTCAATGTCCTTTGATCTGCTGACTGTATGTCCTTGAAAAGTATTTCTCTACATGTCTACCTGTATTTTCATGCCAGAAATCTCATGTGAAAGTAAGTCTGGGAATAAACTAATTCTATGGAAATATTATGCATGCCATTGTAGTGTCAGGAGTGGAAGCAGAACTACAGAGAACTGGGTATAATCCACATTCTATGAAAATGTGTCCGTTGAAAATAGATGTTGTTCAGGTTCCATTTATTTGTGAGTCATCTGCTGAGTGCTCACACTGGTGTCAGCTTTGCCAGAACTCAACTGCTAGTTTGTTAAAGCACTTTCAGACTCTGTGAAGCTCAGGGCACGTCGGGCCCAGAAATTGGGTGGAATTTTCTGAAGGAGTTGTCATGATCTGGAATCAATGATCCATTAATGACACCTGCATTCTTGTCCAGTGCTGGCAGCAGTCAGGATTCCTTCTCCTACCAGTCTGCAGAGTGTGCGTGCAGGTGCTTTCTAAAAGGCAACCAAATTGGCTGTTAAGGTCATTTTTATCATTGGCTTCTGCTTGGAGAGCTCACTCCTGGCAAATTTTCAGTTTCTGCTCAAATCTGAGAAAATTGTCTTCCCTGGTGTTGATTAAACTATAAAATGCGTTACTGTGTGTATTGTGAGGAAGTAACTTCACAGAGGGAGTGATTCGAGAGATCTCTAATCCTCTCTGCCTGTGGTCAGTAGTAAGCTTTCCTTAGTCCTGACCTTATCTGGAACTGGTTCTTGTGGCTTTTAAAAAATAAATAAATAAAACTAAGCCTCTTAATTGTACTCTGGGGATGAGTGTGTGATGGGTTTTAATGTGTGGTTTACAGCTTTGTGAGGTCACCTTCTTTAGACATGGTCAGGTCCCAGTCTTCTGTCAAATGACTGTTCCTTGGTTTTGGAGCATTTTTCCAGGCATAACTGTCTAAAGTAGAGCTGTATTATGCGACATCCACCTCATCTGATCCTACCCTATCCGTTGTATTAGTGTCCATGCTAGTTCCCCCCACTTCTAAAAGAAATTATTGCGCATTCATAGGACATAGAGCTTCTGGGAAGAAGTAGCTAGAACTGGCTGTACCTAGACAGGGAACTGGACAAGGAATAAAAGCTAATGAGAGTTTTGAATTAACTGAAAGAGAGGGTCAGAGAAGATGGCTTAGGGAAAACAACACACAGGGTTTTTTTTTTAATTTTTTAGTTTGAAGAATCTCAGTCTACCGTCAAAGCCATCTAACCCATCAATGTGTGCAAGCTACAGCTGAGTGAGGATAGGAAGGCAAAAGCAGCAGAAAGTAAGGAAGCAGGGAAAATATTGCTGTGACACTTAGTGAGGAGGCAGGAGAAATGAACATGTGCAGCCCTGAATGGTGAGGCACTCTGTGATGAGCAGCTGGGAAGAGAGCGAAGTGGCATCTGCAGTTAGCGATACATTCACATATAGCACCTTCCATTCAGAACAGGACTGAGAGCTCATTCAGAGATACAGGCTGATGACTGAGCTCAAAGTTGTCCTCTGCTTTTTTTTTTTTGGTTGCTGCTGCTGCTTTGTGTGGCACGTGTCTGGCCCCTGTAATGTGAGATCAAAACACCTTCTCACACACAGACTCAGCAGGCACTGGAGAACGATGGCTATTGTTGTGGCAGTGTCACTAAAACTGCTGGACCTCGGGCCAGTACTGTGATTTCTCACACTTAGCTGGCTGAAATTCCATTTTGCTAATGCAGGCTTCTTCACTAGAAATTGTATTTTGGTCTGGAATAGACATTTTGATTTTAATGAGGCAAAAAGAAAAAAAAAAAAGTGCTGATACTTGCTGAGAAAAGTTGAACTCAAATTGGGAGTTACAAGAAGTTTTACTGTCATCCACCATAATTCCATTTCATATTACAGTGCTCTGATTGTCCTAAGTGAGAATGAATGAGTTTTGCTTTTACTGTTTTCTGTAGAGGTCATACTTCCACATGATTTTTGTGGTCCCATGCTTCCGTCACTTGTTCTTATCTTACTATGTATTGGGAACATAAAATCTAGTAAATGACATACTGGTAAAGAAATAGGGCTTGAATCCAATCCTGATTTGGAATCCATCTTGACTTTGGTCAAAAGTGTTCTGCAGCCATGCAGTAACTTTTCATACAATAACAGATAAAAGCCCTAGAAATGTGTGACCTCATGAAGCTACTCACTGACAGCAGTAAGCAGAGAAAGACACCAGGTAGCAAGGAAGGCATGGTGGCACTGCCGAACGTGGTAGTATCAGAGTAATCTCAAAATACAATTGTCAGAGGGCTGGAGCACAATGTGTGGGGAGAAACTGGAAGAGCCGAGTCCCTTCTAAGATAAGATTAAGGGGAGGATCTCTTTGCCTTCTTCAATTACATGAAGGAGTTCATAGAGAAGAAGATGACTTCTGGAGGTATACAGCAAAAGGGCAGAGGAGACCAGGCATAAGCTGCAACAAGAGAAATTCCAGTTGTATATGGGGTGGGGGGAAGGATTGTCAAGTGATAGTAGTCAGCTGTTGGAGCATGTATCCAAGAAGAGGTTGGGTGATCTCCATCCATGGAGATGTTCAGAACTCTGCTGGATATACAGCAATCTCATTTCACTTCGAGCCGAACCTTGAGGTTGACCTTGACCAGATGATTTCTAGAGATCTGTTCAAATGTGAACCAGTCTGATTCTACTGTCCTACTTGCATGGCCTTGTGGGGTGTGCAGTTCTCAAACCACTTGGAGCTGACAGCATAAGAGTCCATATGACTTGCAGTATGACAGACTAAAATTGCTGCCTGCCGTCAGGCTGTGGGGCTAGAGCACACTCTGAAGGGCTCAGCAGTGGTACAGCTCACATCTTTTTAGGACAAGCTTCCTCAAGTAGTTTGACACTGCCTGGAAAAGACTACTTCCAACATACCCAAGGGGCCTGCAGTGCCTTTTGAAGTCAGGTCCCGCAAGCACGTGCACAGGGAACTGGGCTTTCTGCTCCGTGCAAGTAAACCAAACAGCAGGGTGACTGTTCAACCAGAGATCCGGATAGCGGGTACGTGCTGGCCCAAAACCACTCTGAAGTAGCCTGGCAATTTGTAGTGCCCTTTTGAAGTGAATGGTGAATTTCTGAGTTGAGCACGAGGCATCTGAAATGCGGCGTGGCAGCTGCGGCCGGGCTGCGGAGAGCTGCAGGGCAGCCCAGCCATTCCTGCCCAGCTGCTTTAACCTCACGTCCACCTACTGAAAACAGTCTTAGAGTACCATCCCCATTTCTCTGGCATGTCTCCAAGGGGAAATGGGATGTTTAAATCTTTGTCTGGGAAGTAGCCAATTTTGTATGGATTCTGTGAATAGTGTGTTTATGTTTTGAAATCACTTACGTAAGCAAACTAGCTAGACAATCAGACGAGACAGTGTGACTTTTAGTATTAATTTGATAGCCTATTAATGTCTGTAAAGCACATCTTATTACAATTTTAATTTTTGGTGCATAGTGTGCTGTATTTTCATATGTATATCACTTTTAGTTTAGATTTTAATCACAGTATATATGCAGCTATTAGAAATCAGAAGCTACCAAGTATCTCAGACTTTCTTGATTCTTTTAGTGCATTCCACCCCACTGAAGCTGCACAAAAGCAGGCTTTCCTGTAATTTTTAACTGTAACACAAACAATAGTAATTTCTCTGCTTCAACAGATTAAGAAAAATAATTATATGGTACTTGAATAAAATAATCTAGTAACAAAAAGACTCTACTAAGTGATGTGTCAAAAGAAACGTTGCTCTTTTGTGTTTTCCACACCTACCTGAATGTGTGAGGTGTCCTAAAGAGTTTGAAAGAACAAAAAGCATATTTTTAGAGGCTGGATCTCTTTCCCAAAGTTAAAGTATTATTTTAGGGGAAGAATTACCACCCTTACCCTGATGCTATTGAACTCATTTAGGCTGATAGCTTGGGAATGCTAATAGTTGAAGCATATATGTATTAGTTTCTCGCTGATTCGATATTTTCTCCTTGAATAATTCAAATAAATTATTTGCCTTTATAGTTAGACCATGAAAAACACTTTTAGATATATTTGTAACTAGAGTATACCCTTTCTCATCTAATCTTTTCTGGAGAGGCTCTATCTGAAAATTGAAATGTGAATGATACATCAGGTAACAGCTACTTTGTAATTACTGTGCTCTCTGTGTACTGATGTATTTTCAATATGGATTTAACAAGGACTCTGTTTTTTAATTTGTCAGGTGAAGATTCATTCAAGCTACAAAGGCTTTGTGTGAAATATGTTTGCAAATGAATATATTATTATGAAGCTTTCATGGTTTTGCCCTATTACTGGATCCATGTACATAATAAAAAAAGTTCTGGTACCAGATAATAAATGTAGACTGCTTCTGAATACTACAGACTCCTACATCTGATGTGTAACTCTAGAGGTTCTGCAGTGTCACAGTTAGCAGTTAGGAGTATGAATTGTTTGTCAGTAGTGTGAACTTAAAAAAGATCATCTTTGAAATTTCATTTATGGGCTCAGAAACATTGTTTTTATGTGCTGTTATTTCCTATACTACAGTGCCTTGTTTTCTGCAGTGATAACAAGAGCTAACTACCATCAGATAAACTTAAAGGATGCTTTGCAGTTTTCGTAGTGGTGGGTTTTGTGGTTTGGTTTGTTGGGTTTTTTTTAAGCATACACCTTGCATATTGTTATGCTATTTAATGTATAGTGCAGCTTGTTGCTTAATACTGTCATATATGACAAAAAAAGATTGCGTAGTGGCAAGTCTGTCTCTGTTTCTGTTTGGTGCACTGTAATGTAGCACTGGAACATAGGACTGCACAAGAGTAGCAAAGTCAACAATTATAATAAACCTCATGTTTCTTGACTGTAGATTTCTTCATCTTTTTGTATGCAGGAGAAAGATACTCATAACAGACCAGTTACTGTATTTCTCTTCATTTAATCAGTAATGATGACTTAAGTCAGGAAAGAGAATTAGTAGAAATACAAAGTGAAAGCTTAACAGGTGGTTGGGGTGAGAGTCTGTTAGTCCTGGATCATGTCCAAGTGACTTGCACAAAGGTGTGAAAAATGTGCTGGCGAGTGTGGGTAAGATTAGTTATGGAAGATCGACTTAGGAATCCCCAGTTACTGAGTGAAAAATGTAACCGGCATCTGTTATTCCTTTCTCAAAAAAAAAAAAAAAAGTTCTGCTTTTAGTATGTGGAAGAAAGTTGGTGCTTTACATTAAGCAGAGGCTTTTATGTGTGGCTTGTCACAGAGCTGTCTGCCATGAGACACGTGTCCTGATCGAGTTAGTGCAGTCATTCAAATAAGAAAAGGCTTTGGCATGAGAAGAATTGGCTGCTACTGCAGAAGGGAAATACGGGCACGAAGGGCTCATTTCTGACTCACCTTATGGAGAACCAGAACAGCCTCAGTGTTAGTGAGGACAGCACTTGAACCCTAATACAATGCTCCGTTAACATGTGTGACTGCTTCATTAAACATGTTGGCATGACAGAATAAATATGCCATCACATAATGAAAGCTGCTACCTAGTGATGGACATAGTGACAAAAGGTCAATTTCTGATGACTGTGAAACAGCCTCTTGCCTGAACCTCCTTTTTTAAGCAACTATAGGGCAAAACATGAAAATTCTGGTAGATTGATCTAGGAGAGTATGCTCAAACCCACCAATGTCTCTTGCCAGTCACTTGACCATTCTGTAAGACTTTCTAGCTGCACATTGGCAGCAAAATGTTTTAAATGAGGATTTCTTTATTGCATAGCTACACAGCATACTACAGGGTATTTCATAAAGATGGACCTGATTTATTGTTTAAACTAACTATTTGTGTTTAGAATAGGAATATAAATTCTTGCCAGATTGCCTAGTGACTTCTACTCTCCACCCCCCGCTTAGTTCTCTGCACCTAAACTTTCTGAGATAAAAAACATGTATTTTTTTTAAACAAATATTTGATAATTTCCTATGTCTGTATGGTATTAGCACAAAGTGTTTTATGCCCACGGCTGGAATCCTAGACCCTCCATGGTAGAAATAGTGTAGGAGCAGGCATAATAGCAGCTCTGCACTTGTGAAAATGTCTGTCTTAATGTGGATTTGGTGGAAAAAATACCGTTCCAGAATAAGATGGTTATTAAAAAGAATGCTATATTATATTGTTATGACTAAGAATACCTATTCCTGAATGGATCTGTACTAATGCTACAAAAACAATCTACATAATTTCTGTTTTGACAAGAAATTTTTGAGCTGCCTTTTCCTGACATACTTTTCATTTTATGTTCTTTCAGGAGAAAACTTAGCTGGTTCTCATCAGAGTACATTAAATACAACATCCCTTCTGGTAAGAATATTTGATTATTTAACTTTTATTATAAAACGTAGTTCACTGGAATCTGACATATTCAGCTGTTTTTTATGTTCAATAACTGCATTTAACCATTCCATCTTCTTTTCAGCAGCACTTTGATTCTTTTTATTCCATTGTTCCTCTCTCCTATGCTTTCTGAATGTATTCTGCAACTTCATGAACAATGCAGTACATCTTTCTACAGTCAGTATTTCAGACAGTCACAAGCAGCATGTGGTATGTGAAATCCAAGAGTTCCAAGATCTACCTTTTTATCCTTTTGTGCTTCTGTTCATTCTGTGAAGTTTTTGGCATCATTAGCAGTGTCAAAATTGAGCATGTTGCCCTAGCAAGCCAAATATAATAATGAATTTGCAATGGAAAAGGAAAACATTCAGGAGATCCCTTACTAGCTTCCCTTTGTTTTGCTATTTAAAGAGCAAACTACAGGGATTTTTTTAGCAATGTCCCATCCTTTCTCTCTTGAGGAGCATGCTATGTTTCTAGTTCACTGACCGTTGCATCCAACTTATTTTTAAATTTTCTTTTTAAATGAATGTGGGATGGATTTGGAAGCGTTGTCTATCTTATGTCTTATTTTGCCTTCTGTGTTTTGGATAATAAACTCGGTGTCCTGGTGTAGAATACTATTCCTGCACTTAGTCCTGATTCAGCAACAAAGACTACTACTGGATTATGCAATTGTGGAAATAGTGCTGGTACATCCGGATTAACCATTTTACTACTTTTCTCACTCTGTAGGTCCAGAAGCTGACTGGCAAAGGAATTTTGTATCTAACTTTGAGGGAGAATTAGTAGGGGATTACTATACAACTGACTGAGCTCGGTTTGTCCATCTTTTCAGATTTAAGTGGTGTGCTTGTTATCGTTCTGATACTCATGTTCCCTTTCCTTTTGTATTTAGTTTTTCAGTTCTAAAAATGCACTTAAGAAAACAAAATTAAGAATATATTCTTTAATACAAATAAAAGAGATCAAACTATTAGAGGTATTTGATTTAAGAAAATAATGTATTTGAGTAGAAGAAACAACTGGTATGTACACAAGACACATCCACAAAACTGCCTTCGAGTGCGTAGCGTTCATTCTTATTTGAATTTCTGTTCCATAAGGCCAATAAGTGAAGGCTTATTACACAACACAGAACTACCCAGCAGATGTGCTTTGGTTGATTTGACCTATTCTGGTAATTTCTAGTGCTCCACCCTCTATTTAGTTGAGTTAGGACAAAAATCCTTACATTTTCTGACTCTTAGAGTTACTTGGATGTATTTGATCTGTGGTTGTGACATTTTTTTTTTTTTTTTCCTACTGATGAGCTGTTAAATTGGGGAGTGGAGGAAGATACTGCTTCAAGTTCTTAGAAACTGCATAAAGGAATATATTCTACATCAGATTCTAAAATAGTATGCATCTCTTCCTTTTGCCTGTTCTGTGTTTACAAATGGAGTGCTGAACTTCAATATTAGGTGGCCCTTGGGATCACAGAAGCCCAGAGATAATAGCTATGAAGTATTCGTGCAATTCTTAAATGTGTAACTTGAAAGGTAGTTATTCCTACAGAGGTGAATTATCCCTTGCTGAATACGTGGCCTAGTATTTCAGTGTAAAACATTGAAGTACATAGTGTGTAAAATCATTTCGGGTTTTTCTTTCGTTTAAAAAAAAAAAAAAAAAAACAGAAAAACAAAAAAAACCCCAAACCACAAAAAAACCCCAAAACCACAAAAAACCCCCCTCCACAAACAATAAACAAACAAAACTCCACCAAAACAAAACACTCCCCACCCTGAAAATGATGTACCAGCACTTCAATACATTAGCAAACAGACTCTGAATTATAGAAAAGTTCAGAAGATGACAGTGGTTCTCTCACAATGCAAATATTTGTAAGAAATAGCATGTTACTACTAAATCGAAAACATTGCAATTGAAATGTGTGAAGAGTATTAATAGACACAATACTTGATGTCAAAAAGTGGTTGTGGATTTTCTGGATCTATAGAAACTTCTTTCATGTGTTCAGAAATACAAAAATTGAATGCTGACCCTTAGTGAGACCCAGTCATTTTAGCTGTGTAAGCTGGAGGGTCCAGCTTTTTCATCTTTTGTTTGCTGGTGATAACAGAAGCTCTATTTCTTTTTAATTTGGTAGTCTAGGAGAAAGGATTTTTTTTTTTTTTTTAATGAATGTGTGATGGCTTGAGTTACAAACTCTATTTTTGTGCCCACTTCCTATTACAATCATACAATTTAGTCAAAAAACACAAACCAATTCTAGTGTCATAACTGGTACTGCAATCTGTGGTAAGAGCTGCTCTCTGTTGTGTATGGGAATTTCGTCCAGTCTGAATTATTCCATCATTCTGTGATTCATATCCAACTACAATTCTATGGGCCTAATTTTTAATGAGCAGTTTGCCATCAATCATACTAGCCTGAACTAGGCTCTCTGTAGTCCATAAAGGATTTGACTCGATCCAATGAGTGGATGCACTGCAAACAAAAAACATGGCATGTTCCTCCATCCCCAAAGTTCAGTAACTCTGACAATAAATTATGTTGTTTAAAATTAGACTCTCTGCGTGCCCTGAAGTTTTGGGGAATGCACTCAGAAAAACTCTAAAACGTAAGGTCTTTGCTCTGTTTTCTGAAGATTAGAACAGAGGTGAGTTGGTTTCATAGTTGGGTATCAAACATTACTGCCTGTCGCCAGTCTATTTACAGATCTGGCTGTAAGGTCTAATACAGATAAATCCTGAGGATGTGCAAACAAGATTCAAATGAGCGTGTAGGTACTCGCTAGCCCATCTTCCATGCCGTTGGTTCTTTTTCATTTTCCTTTTCTTAGGATCTCTATTGTAGGTCAAATAACACTCTCCTTCTAACAAAATGAACTTCGGAAACCAAACCACATAAATGATCCCCAAATCAAACCAACCGGTACTGTGAAACTTGAAGACTAGACTTCATGTCTGAAATTACAAAGTATCACCTACATGAGTGATACACCTCTGCTTTACTCAGGCATTGATTGGAAGTCTCTCTAACAGTGACTGAAGTTAGCTCACAATGTTTGACAGAACTTTAGCTCAAGACACAGGATAAACTCAAATGCCTAGGATGTTTCAGATATGTAAGTTGAGATTGGCAGGTGACACTTTATACCACTGTGATTTAAATCCCTCACAAATTGTTTGGCATCAACAGGATAGAGAAGTAAATGGAATTATTAACAGGATATTGAATGAGGAAGCACCTGTTTGTCCAGATGTTTGTTTAGATAGATATGTTTACCTTTCCACTACCTAAAGCAATTAATGATTTTGTGTTTAGAGTCATAAACTGGGTATTTTTCAAATTTGAAAGTAATCAGCTTTAAATTATGAAGACTCAAAGGACAATATTAAAAAAAGCTAATTTTAATGTTAACTAATCTTTGTATTTAAAAAAATATCATCTTAAAACATTAGGATTGATGCAACTCCATTGAACTGAAATTAGTTAATGAAATACCATTTCTGGGAAAGTCCATTTTTTAAAAGTCAGTTTTTGTAGGCACAAGCTATTAATTTTTTACTGCTGACTTCAAGGGATGTTGAACTGTACCAGAGTTAAGGTCCTAAAATTCTGCCCTGAACTGAACAATGACTGCGATTTTTGTTGTCACTGGGCTAGAACAGAAGTACCTTGGCAAGGGGCAGGTGTGTTACTCAAGTGCGATATGTGGCTTGTTTCTGCCCTGTCTGCATTTACTGAGGATGAAGTGATGCGTGTCCTGAAGCAGGATGCCTAATAGGAGATGTCCTTGGTTTCTGCTCCCGTAATGTAATTCTCTAATGCAAATACAGGTGGGGTCAGCACGAGAGTCTGGGAAACTTTGTGATCAGAAGCCTGCCTCATAATCCTCCTCTGGCAAACACTTCTTTTTCTGTACAGAAAGAGCTGCTGCCAGCAGGCTGTGTCAAGGCAGACCTACTTCACATGGAGCTGAGTGTTTAATGTATGCTTGTAGGGAAGGTTCAAGGACTTGCACCAGTTCTCCCATGTCAGTATTTCTGTGAGTGCTGCTCACAGGTCTGATTCTGAAGTGCTTTCCTAACATTATTTATGAGCAATTTGCACATTTAATAACAGGAAGAAGGGAAGAACACCAGTGTGAGGGGATTTTCATGTGTTTAAAAGCAAGTGAATTAGAATTATGATGAATGAAAAGATGTGAGTCTTCCACAAACTACAGCAAGTTTTGTTTAGTACTTTCTCAGTTCCTTTAATCACACAGGAAAAAAAAATTCCTTCCTCTCAGAAAAGCTGGTGGCAGCCCAGTTTCAGAAGTAAAACAGCTGCAACACTTGTCTGCTACTCTTTATATGAGCCAAAAATTTCTCCTGCTACCTTCAATTTTAGCTATTATGCTTTTAACAGCGAGAAAAAGAGTTTCAGGTCATAGTTATGAAAATAATTTTGGCTTTGGACTACTCAGGGCAAGATTTGCAGTATCAGCCTTTTTAAGGAGAAGAATCTTCATGTGCCAAGTTGATGGGCGGCTTTAGAAATCATTAAGAATAAATGCTTTTCAGTAGGACTTGTATTTCTAGAATTAAATTTCTTGCAAATACCATCTTAAAAAGACTGACATAATTTCACGATTCTTTATCTAAAATGAAAGATTTCTATTATTTCTAATGATTGACCTCCATAGAAATGCTTCCTAATCAAAGAAAATATTAGTAATTTTAAAGGAATAATTAAAAGTGTGGGAAGGTGGCATACTGAACGAGGAGCATTTGCTTTAGTCCTTGAGAAGTGACAAGGAAATGAAGAGCTAACACCATCTATGATTCCAGTCCTGTCAGAGCTAAACAAAAGGAGGCTGCGAAAGATGGGAGAACGGCTCGGAATGTATCACATCCTCCCTGGTGAAGGGGAACAATTCTCAGGTGGTGTTTGCCATCATTTTGATTGGCTGCAGTTTTATTGAGCTGTAAGAACTATAGCACAAACAAACGTTTCCTAAGCCTGCAGCATGAGCAGCTTCGGGGCTGCGAAGTGTTAAGTGTTGTGAGGCAACAACAATGTTGGTGCTCACCATGAGAACTACCCTGGTTACCATATACATATTAGGCATAGTAGGATACTTTATGGAAGTGGCTTTTTTTTTCCTCTCCCCCCAATCACTTTGTTTTACTGAGTCTATGAAAATCAACGGCATTTTGCTACAAGAGAGCTTGTTCTCTAGGAGTGTTTTGGGTGGTGTTTTTTCTGTTTCCCTCTCCAGCTCTACTTCTAATCCATTTTTTCTCCTTATTTTGTTGTTATTTTTTTTCCTTGAGATAAAATCATAATCGTCTCTTTACAGCATCACAGAATAATAACATCATGCACACACAGATATCAACCACTGTCTCACTGAGCTTTCTGTTTCTCCAAAAACGTTGATAATGCTTGTGGCCTTTTCTTAGGGGAGAGCAATATGAACCGAAGTGAAACAGTAGCCCACTTGGTGTATGGGATAGATATCTACAAATAATTCTGCAAAAAAATAACCAGTTTAATGTAAACTAGTCAAACTTCACCCTTTGCCCAAAGCCGTAGGAGGCAAGGCTGCTATTCTCAGACTCAAAAGTTGTGGCATTTAAAAATTCCATCATTTGGATTTATACCTTCGTGTGTCCAACACCTTGAGTGTAAGGTACACACTTTGGACACTTCTTGAACTAGAAAGTGCTTGGTGAAAGCTTTAAGGTAGAAGGATTCAAATTGTCTAAGAATTTTGATCTTAACTCCAGCTTGACAGTGGAACACTGTGAAGGTCTCCTGTCATTAGGGATTGCTCCATTCTGAGGTTACTCTTTTTGAAATCTTGAAACTTTCTTCAAGTTTTACATCAGTTACATTACATATCCACATACACATTGGATTATCTTTCCTGCATAAGCAATTAGTTGAGAAAAGGAAAAAAATTCCTGTATTATGAAATATAAAAACCAGGAAAGATGAATAGTTAAAAAGAATACCTTTACAGATATAGCTTCACTCTGATTTATTTTCTGGTTTTCTACTTAATATAAGAAAAAAGGCATAAAAGTGATATTTCATTTGAGAGACAAATCTTAATAGGTTAATCACTTTGACAGCAAAAGAAATAAAACTTTACCTTCTCAAATGCAGAAGAAATTTTTACAATCTCTCCTTTTTCTTCAAATTAAAGGTGAAAGCAGGGTGGTGGAATGGGGAGTTGTTTGGGATTTTTTTTCATACGTTGCAGATCAGGTTAAAAACATTAGATTGACAGTTTATGGATTGAACGTTACAGGTAGCAATGGTTACGTTATTCTTGTCCTTCTGATCCATGAATTTAAGTTAGAATAAAAACAACTAATGCTTGGAAAAAGCAGTATTTTTGATATAAATTTTGAAATTAAGGTTTTGGACAGCATAGTTCATTTGAGGTAAGAAACGAATGCTTCTATAGTACTGGAAAGAAATAATTCAATGAGAAGTGATTTTTTTAAATTTCAGTTTGGCATTTAAATACAAACAGTTATTTTCAATGAATTTGAAGTTATAATGTCACTTTGGTTGGTTACAAAAAATAAACAAAATGACATTTCAAAATGAAATGAAAATATTATTTTGAATCAATGTTAGTATGAAAGGTCACTTTGTTTTCATAGCCAAAAAAAAATATTTCGTAGTTAACCAGGAATTAATATTTTCTAAAAATGTCTAAGAAGATGCAGATTATTTTGTATGTATAAACATCAGCTTTGATTGAGACTACTTGCATGTGAAATATGTTTTCTGGCTGTATCAAAAACATACGTGGTGTGGATGGAGACTGGGGTCCCCTTCCTTTTCATCTCAGTCCTACAGTAAATTCACAGCTGTTGGACTTCATTTGTGTGTGCGGTGCTTCATCCCCCAGCTAGGGAATCTACAAGTAAAGAGAAGGCTATTCTCAGCTGTGGAAGAGTCCAAAAATGTTGGTTGCTCACTGTATTATTGTTTTTCTTATTTCCTTTCCAAAATAAGGGTAGTCTTGTACCTCGCTTTGCAGTGTACTTTGCTTGTACAACAGAAATGTTTACCGTTTTTCTCAGCTTTTACAAGCAATTACTGAAGATGCAATTTTGTGCTTAATGAGCAGCTGAGCACTGAACCTTTAAAAAAAAAAGCTTCCACTCTCCAAATATTAATCAATCTTTGAAGTTAAAATATTTTAATGAAAGCATCCAATTTTGAACATCTTGACTCGAAATACTTTCTATTTGGAAATGGTCAGATTATCCATTTTCTGTGAGGAGTCACATGCAGCACAGCATAATGAAGCAAATAAGCCCAAGCAGACTTGAAAGGTTTTCTTATTTGTCTTTTATATGCTCCTTTTACTATGTTCAAAGTCCAGTAGTTTTTCATATTCAGATGTTACTAGGCTATCCCTAGCTGGAGACTGACCAGCTTTTCCCTTTTCGCTGTCTGCCAGGAGACGCTATTTCCCTGCTGTTGTTTCCCTGTGAGTTTAGCAGCAGGCCAGGGCTGGCCGCCTGCCCGCACACCACCGCAGGGGGAACCTCTGGCTTGCTGAGCACCCTGCTGCGGTTGGCACTAACCTTGATGTTCGAGCAGGTTGCTCAGGGCCCTGCTCCCTCAAGGTCTGAATATCTCCAAGAACAGGGATACCTTCTATACCTCCTTGCCTGGGGTGATGCAGATATTAATAGGCAGTAGAGCAGGAAGCAAGTTACAGCTTCTGGTGTCTCTTTCTAATTAATTAAAAGGCATATTTGGTGGAAGGTCTCATCTTTTAGGTTTTTGTCAAACCAGTTTATAAAGAAGATAAATTACTGCACTATTCCACAGTTTGCACTTGAAAACAGAGAAAGTAAATACTCCAGCTAAGTTTGTAAGTTTTTCATTCAAGGTCTTTTGGTATCTCCGGGATCTTTTGAGTACTCTTTAGTATTTCTTGCTTGTCATTGAACTCAAGCAGCAGGTGTTTGAAAGCAGTACTTTAAACATCAGAGGAGAAGAATAGGTGTAGATAAATCAAACTGGATTATATGCTGCATTCGTATAGGGAAAAGGCAATGGGTGACAGTACTGGGTGAGTGTCTCCTGAGAGGCACAGAGGCACCCATTTGCAGACGGGGTGCGCTCTCCAGAGAGGTGTGCTGCTGCCCAGGGGATTGTGTCGGGGATGTCACCAAGAGACTGACAAGTCTTGTACAGTCCACTGACTAATATCTGCTGCTGGTCCATGAGGGCACTAGTGATACAGCCAGAAACAGTCTGTGGAGTATCAAGAAGGATTACAGAGCCCTGAGCACAGTGGTGAGGAGCTCTGGAGCTCAGGTAGGCTTGTGTTTCGGTTTTGTGGTTGTGTGGTGTCGTTTGTTTGTTTTTTAAATCAGTCGTCTCTGTCAAACGGAAGGGTTTAAAAAGGGCCAGTCAGATCTGGTGTACCAAGCAACGGCTGCAGGAGTGGTGTCACAGCCAGGAGTTCAACTGCTGAGTTCAGTTTGCTTTCAACAAGCTTATTCAAGCAGTCAGTCACTTCTAATCAAGATAATTTCAAAACATGCTAATAGTATTTTACAGCTGGATAATGACAACAGTGTTGAACAAGGTATCCCTAGGTTTGCAAATATGTAGAATGAAAGAAATGTGACGGTCTCTTCCTATAACTTTCTTATTAAGAATGAAAATACACCATAAGATTCAACTAGACAAGGAGTAAGATCTCCGAGTTGTTCTACTTAACTGCTGAGCATGTCAAGTCATAAATAAATAAATAAAATAGAAAAGTATATTCAGCTTGTTGGCCTCTGGGCAAAACTGCCTTCTGTTGTTACAGTCCTGTAGGTGGTAACGCTAAAAAGTGTTAGTAGAAACACAAAATTGAAGATACTTTAGAATTTGTTTTTCTTTCTCTTTTATTCACACCTAAATTTTGTATTCATGTTGTAGCTCTGTTTGAACAAGCCAGAGGGATAAGATATTGATGAAAAGTTAATACGTTGTATGTGTATATATAAGGACATACAACCTATAGATATATGTATGCTTTTTCAAGGGAACCTGTACATACTAAAATGTGCTCAAGTAGGGAAAATGCTGCTTCTGATTTCCTTTTTTGTTTCTTGATACCTTCTTGAAACAGGGTATGTGTATAAAAATGCATCTTGAAGATCATAAATTTATAAGCAAGATAGTGTAATTTTTTTATATTTTATTGGCTATTACATTATACTCTAATAGATTCCCTCAGTGCTATCTAATCTTAGAACTGTACCATGCAGCGATACCTGTATGAATTATTAATTCCTAAAAGGGTCATATCAGAGAACATTTTCAATGAGATGGTTAGAAAATGAAAGTGCAGCACTGGGCAGAAAAGTGACTGCTTAAATGGGAGAAAAACTCTTAGCTGGCATAAAAACTATATGGCATCCCATTATATTTGCCTTTTTCAGGAATTGTGTGTGTGTTCTACCCTCAAAGGCTTAGGGTTTTCTACTGCTTTCCTTTTTTTGTTGTTGTTCTTTTTAACTTCTCTGTGTTGCAGGATCTGAGTGTGCTTTCTATTTTGATCTGTGCTCTCAGCTGAATTCTAATCAAAAAGTAATAGCAAAGTCAAAACTAAAAAGATTACTTTTTTGGTAGTACTTGGGGCTAATATGCCAAATACCAATATTTTTATTTAGAGAAAAATGATAAATGTCATAAAACCAGTTATAAATGCATATAGTCTCCAGTCTATCCAGTGGAATTCACCCTCAGTTATGAGAAGCAGGCAGGCTGCTGCCTTCTAGAAAAGCTCAACAGCGTTTTTTCAAATGACTGGCAGGAAAGGGATGTGCCCTTGGACTTGCTTTGCTACTAATGTGTGCTACAGAATATGGTGGTTGCGCTAGCAGTCTGGGGCAGGCCACGTTGTCAAGCCGGGGAACGATATTGAAATAGTGTCTCGCAGTAGGGTAAGATAACTCAGTAACTGCACTGAAATGAATGGGAAGGGCTTGCACGCAGCGGCGCTCCGGCTCTTGGGAAGAAGCTGTAGTGGCAGCCAGCTGGAGACTTTAATTTGCATCTTCAACTGGCAAGGCTGTTGGTGAAGCGAGCATCCCATCATAGCTTCAGATGGATGAGGTCATAATCTGTTTTGTATTTAAAGCACTGACTGGAGTCAGGTGAAAAATTCATCTGTGGCTTCCTCTTAGTCGTTGGCATCCTATCCATACAGTCCAATGATATTTTTTTGAAGAGTATATATGCTTTGGACATGCTATGTCTTTATTAGCTACAATTGTTTCAAGAGTTTTAATTTGTTATTGATTAAGGGGAGATTATATAATGAAAGGGTATTTCATTTCATCTCAGTGTAATCTGTAAACTTAGGCCTATGGTGCAGAGACAGTAAAGCGAGATTAAAACTCTTCATATGTTTAAGTGGCTTTGCTTGTATCATGGTAGAATGAAAAATGGTCTCATGTGATGCATGACTCTGTATTTGTAATATATGACTATATGTAAAGGATGTCATGCATGTCAGCACAAACCAAATATTGCTGTATGTTACAGTTATATTTGATAAGCCTGTTTTTCTTATTGCTTATTTCTCTTTGAGCACCTAATAGGTTTTGTAGGTTTATCATACTGATGGTGTGTCATAGCAAGGCAGAAGCTCTAAACTCAGCTGCTTCTTTTATGAAGGGAAAAGTATTTCTTCTGTTTTACCTGGTCTTCCAGTCCTTGAGGACCTGGTGAAAGGCTTTCCTGGAGGCAAATATGCCAAATAACAAACTAATTTTTTTTTTTTTTTTGTAGCTATATTATCAGTGGTTTTTGGTACACTGTTTCCAGAGCTGTTGAGTTTGCTTGCAGTTAAAACCAGCCTTGCAGTCAATGAGAACTTTGCTGGGTGAGCAGTAGAGAACAGCCCCCAAGGCTGCACAGCCCGGCAGTGGGTGCTGTGCAGGATCCAGGCTCTTCAGCCTCGGCCAGGCTGGTGCCTTGTGGGAGCAGACAGAGGAATGCAGGCGGAATCCTGGGACCCCTCAGCTTCCCCCAGAGAACCCCCCAGCAAATGGAAGTTTTGTATTTTAGAAGTACTTAAGACTGAGACTACCCTTCAGGTTTTGGATTCAGCCAAAGTTTGGCTCTTAAACATCATTTTAGGGTTTGTGTATTAATGATGTTTTTTAATTTGTTTCTGTATTTTGATGAATTTTTCTTTTCCTAGCATATGGAAACCTGTTTAGTTTCCTAAGAAGTTATTAAACTAGCAGATAAGAGAGACTATTTAGCACTTCTTCTTCTGAGTTATGTGCTAATGCACCCAGATTATTGGGTTCTTGTAAATTTTTGTGAATGAATATCTGTTATTGGTGGGGAAAAATTGTTTGCACGCACTCTGTTCATCCACCTTATTTTTAAGACTTATCAGTATGCTATGTCCACTCTGAAAGCTACATCTTCCAAAGAAAAGCCTTCAAATGTGAGATAACAGACAGTGGCTGTAAAGCCACTTAAAGTGTTTGTCCTCTCTTCAGGTTGGCTATACTCACTGTAGATTAGTAGGATATTTTAGTCACATAAACAGATGGAACATGAGTGACACTTTTGGTCACCTCTACAGACTAATGTTTGACGCTGACAAACAGAAGTAGGTTAGAGCTTTGATGTAAATGCACAAATAGATCTGCAGCTTCTCACATTGACCTGCAATGATAACAAGCAGATGTTTAATGCTTAATGTTTGCTTGTGAAGACTATTATCACAGGTTTAGGTAGTATATTTATGCTGGCAAAAAAAAAATAAACATTATTGAAAGATTTCTTTCAAAGAGTCTTCTCCCTGCCCAGTGAGTTAATATCAAAGCTTTATTGACATCTTGACCTTGAAAATAGAAGAAAATGACACTTCATTTACTTATCACTTTATTAGCTGATGGAATCTGGCACAGAAACATTAACTAAACATGATTAACTTGCATTGATGACATCCATCAATCTCTGTTTAGCTAATATAATCAAGTGCTGTAATCTGTACTCTGTATCCAATGACAAAAGGAAGGAAAAACAACAACAACGAACAAACACACAAAACCCACACCAAAAAAAAATCCCAAACATACCAACCAGAAAACCTCAAAAAACCCAAAACAGTGGATGTTATAACAGAAGCTTCCATTACATTAAAATGGAAGTCTGAATTAAAATGCCTTCCCAGAGTAACCACTATTTTATATTTTTATTTGATGCCTTGTACCTATAACGGCAGACAGAACACAGCATGTTTAAAACCAGCAATCTGCTTCCATGGGTGGTGCTCATGAAGGACTGAGGGAGATCACAGGTTTTCTTGGGGAGGTGGGTGGTAAGTACTGGCCGAAACGTAGTCTAACTTGAAGTAAGCTCTTTTGGCAGGAGGCTGGGAGGGGAGGCACATTCTAGCAATGTAATGATTGAAAAAATGCTATTCTCATGACGTCTCTATCCATTCTTACCATGTGGAGAATATGTAACTGCTTTGCAAGTAAAAGAAGCCGTGCCATCAATTCCGTGTTAGCGGATAAAAAGATCCAGGGAGCAGAGGCAGGGTAAGCAATGTGACTTGAAGCAATACAAAATGTAAATACAAGCTGAGTAGAGGTCTGCGTTAACATTGTGATTAACATACATGAAGTTAACAGCTCTGTTTGGGAGAAACCTCTCTTTCTTGTAGGGTCGGAATTGGGAGTCAGTGAAATCTGTAGTGATAACATGAATCTTTATCTTTTTGCAGTAGTTGTGTTAGCTGCCACTTAAAGGGTCAAAATACTGTAAATAGAAGATATCCTGAAATGCACCTATAATTGTCTGAATGTCTTACATAGTGATGAAAGACAACAGGTATCTTTTGAAAAGGTCTTTCAATAGAGATTGTCACATTAAAGGGTTGTTTGCAAAGCTGCTTTTTATGTGTAGGGGTATTTTTATCTGAAAATATCTTGAGTAGACAAGTCAAGGTAGAGGATTAAGTTCTTTAAAAGACTGGGTATCTTCTGTAGAGAAATTATCAATACTATTGAGATCAAACAGTATTTCCTTAAAAACTACTCCATGCAGTACGTAGTCGAAGTAAGTTTTTTCGACAAAAAATACTTAGTTGTAAATCCAAGTAAATACAGAAAGTCATTAATTCTCACTAGTTCAAAGGTATAAATTAGACAAAGCAAGTCAGCACAAAATAACCAGAGGCAAAAAAAGCCAGAACAACAGTTCTTTGTCAACAAATACCAAACATAGAAACAACACAAACTTCTATGTTTATGATATTTGTGTTGGAAATACAGTTGTATAGATGAAAAACACGTCAGTAACACAGATAACGAGCACACATTTTGATAGAAGCGGAAAAAACCCCATGGTTTCATAGGTAAAATAGTTTAGATTTGGTTGTTCATGTTGTTTTGTCTGATGCTGAACCTCATTTAAAATTTTCTGTTGGAAACACATTGTCAAATTCTAGAACCTTTTCTGTTTTGTCTAGAAAGAAACAGGATAGTAATATGAAACTTAAAGTAATTGAAGGGAGTTGATCATAGTGGCTCTTTGATTGTGCTGTCGCTAGTAGGTATTTTGTAACTCGCAATGGATTGAGAAGCCAGGGTGATATCAGATCTCTCCTACTTCTTCAGTATAATTACATCACTAAATCATATTTAGTTTTCTGGCCTGCTTCACTTTGATCACCCCTTATCTTTTTCTTTCTCTTATCCAACTCTTGTTGTTTACTTTTTATGTTTTTATCAATGTCCTTATTTGTAATATTTTGCAGTGACTCATTCTCATTGTTCGGATTCTTGTATTTTTGTGTCCTTAGCAGTGTTGTGTAATTTAGATAGCATACTGCTTATATAAATGGGTGAACTGCATATTTCTTTATCAAGAGTGCTGTATCTTACACACTCAGTTTGAGACCAGGGTTTATCAAAGCTAATACAAGTCTGGATCTAATAACCTGTTTTTCTAATAATTTATTTGATTTGGGGAGAAGCAATTTGTTTATATAACTGATCTTTTTTTTTTTTTTTTTCCCCTACATATATGTAGTCTGGTTTCCAGCCTTCATCAGCAACAAACTTTCACCCATGTGCCTTGATATCTGGATAGTATATGCTTGGAGCTTGTGGTGACTCTGTCACCATGTGGGGAAAGAGATAAAGCGAGGAGTTAATGTATCACTGCAGCTAACTAAACTATGGAGTTCTTCTGCAGAGCAGGTTGAAGTCTTTGTTTTACTATTCATAACTGTCTACTTGGTAAGCATTTTGAAGTTACACCATCACTTATCCATTACAGTAGCAAGGAAACTGTTTACTAATTTGCACAAAGGAAACAAAAGGAAGAAGCATAACCTCTACCTGATATAATAAATGAATCATTTATACAAGGCAGTATAAGCACTTAGCTGTTTCCATTCCTGTTTCTTTTACTGAATTATTTTCCCTTATTTTCTGTCTATTTCTGAATGCTGTTCATATTAAAGGGAAAAAGGTCTCTGTCTCCCAACTTTATTTTCTCATTGTTATTCATTGGTCCAAAGAAGCTGAGATGGGCATCTCAGTTTATTTAATCAGTAGCTCTCTGCAAGAGAGGTTAGGAATCATCTCTGTGTATCAGAACTGATATGTAGCAATGCCCGTCAGAAGAGATTAGTAGGTCCATGTCGAGGTGGAAGCAGCAGGGTAGAATGAAACCTGAAGCTGGGTTAAGTAATTGGGTTCTTGTTCAATAAAAGTGCTTGTTTGTGTGTTGTAATGAAAGATCTTTGGTGCAATGGATGTCTGAATCCAAATATCCTTTGGATTTTCCGATGGATAAAGCGATAACAATGAAAGGGATTTAATTTAGGACTATTGAAAAACTTTAAAGAGATTAGAGAAATTCGTAAATGTACTCTCTTATCGTGGTGGCTTTTGTGACTTACCAGAACCAGACTGGGTGTGGAGAGGGACCCAAAGAGTTTAGGGTTTTGATTTGGGGTGGGGGTGCTCTGGGAATGCTGCTACTATTAACTTCCTATTTGAGATGCAAGTGTAGAAAAGGTGATGAAGAAATTTCTGGCTTGCTTTGTTGTTTCTAATCTGGATTTAGGAGGATGACTCTAATGAGTCATCTAATGAGTCAAGGGGTGATCCCTTTTTTGGGGGTGATACTCTGAGGTATGGTAGATTTCTCTGACTGCAAAATTACATTCCTGTAAAACTTTAAATTCTCCAGATTAATTGAATGTGTTTATATAGAAAAAAAAAATAACAAGCTCATAAGAAAGGAACACTGAGGAAATGGATAATGAAATCTTACCTGCATTTGAGTCACCACTTGTAGTGTTATCTCTCTAAATATTTCCTCTGTATTTGAACAGACCTACACTATCTAACTTGGAGCTAAGTTTTCTCTCAGGCACAATTGTCTATAAGGGTTAATTGTCTTTTTCCATTACTACATTAGCTTCAGCAAATATATGAAAGTCCTTGAAAATAGGCTGATTTTTTTTTTTCAGTTTAATGTACTTTTCTAGCTACAGATTCAAGAAAGATAAAGGTAAGCTAAGACAAAAACCTTCTAAAACCAAAATGTTTGTTTCCATGAAATATTAGTGCTTGGAAAACTATCTGTTTTTGCACACACACGTGTGTACACACAGGAGAAAAAAACCCACATGCTTCAAGCAATCTCAAAAGGGTGAAGCATTTCCATTGACTTATTTCTACTAATGCTTATTTTATAATATTAACCGCAGGCATTCGGATGTTGTTCGCACCCCTTCTCTCCGGCATCTTCTTTTTTTCTTCCCTCTGTTCCTTGAGATTACACAATTAATTTGGGACACTTCTTCATGCCTTTTGCCACAACCGCAAAGGGTAATATCCCAGAAATTAACAGAAATCTTGTATGCTTATTTGCTCTAAGGATTCTTATAGCAAATTCTTCAAGAATTGTATTGCAAAAAAAATAAGAATTGCAGTGAACGTGAGACTTGGTAGCCTGTGGCAACTCAGCTGATAAATCTGAAATGCTCAAACCTTTCCTTGTAATGTGGAGTTTTCCCAAAAAGCTTTGATCTGTAGGTATCTTCACTGAAAATAAGATTTTCCTTCTAGTTCAAAACAAACAACAACTAACACACACCACCACAAAACAACAAACTTCTTTTCAGTCTGGGACTGGAGAATATTCTGAGAAAGACAACATATCCCATCTTTGTTGTGATTACCATATTTTATCTATGCATTTGTCCACAAGGTCGTTGTGATGGGGGTAGTCAAGGATTTAATCCAGTTTGGAATGTAGATAAGTTCTAAAATATTTGCGGCTTCTGAAAATGATAACATCTTCTGATCAGGTCTTAAGATCTGACATACTTATTTTTCCAAATCAAGTTTTGTCTGGATTTCTTATTTCAGTTTCCATGATGGTGAAACAGAGTAGCCAGAAGAACAAGTCTCAAAGTTAGAAGTTTTTCTTTGGCTTGTGAGGTCAGGGACTGGCTGCATAGCTCATTAATTTCCTCTGATATTGAGACTAAGTGCTTCACATTAACTGTTGCCTTTGCCTGTATGTATAAAAGGAGATTTTCGATGTTTTTCCACACCACACCCCTACTAAGATGAAATTCTCTACTTCTCAGCTGACATGTTCGAGTCAGATGATCAGATTGTGTGTCTATCTCAGTCTTATATCTGCAGGAGACAATATAATTAATGTCCCTGTTATAGAAGAGGAGAGGGGAAAAACAAACAAACCGACCCCAACCCTCTGTCCTGACAAGGCCATTTTCTCCCAGCCTGGCAGTCAGGAGTGTGGGTGGGCTTTTCCCAACCATAACTGAGAGCACAGGACAAACCCCCTCACAGTGCAGGGCACAGACAGGTGCCACCTTAGTGAGTGGGCTCCTGTTGTCACTTGGGCGTGGGGGAGGTAGAGGCTGTCACTTGTCACACAGGAAAAGAGGGGTTGTTAGCAACAGTCTGCTTAATGGAGCAGGTCCACAAGGGATTCCTGACCCCAAACGAGGGGAAAAGAGGAGAGTTTCACCCATCTCCCTTGCCATGCTCTCTGACTGGCATCTTGTATCTGCTTGTTGAAACCTTATTCATGTTTTTAACTTACACCCTCCAAAATCCATTCATTCCACCTGAGTCTCAAACAAGTAGTGTTTATCTTGCAGTAAGCAACCCCGTGGAGTGTCCTCTTAACATAATTTGTGAGTGACTACATGGCAGCCTATAGAAATGGCTTTTGTGTTTGATAAATGGTGGCTCTTACAACAATATTTGCATCCATATCAAACTGATATTTTTTAGTGGGAGATGTGTATCGCATATTGGCTTGGAAAAATTATGTCACCATGCTACTTATTAAGAGTAACCCTGATCTCTGCTTTCCTTAATTAATTCAAATGAATAAAATAAATTGATCTTGGGAAAAACAGAACTGTATTTGGGGTCTAAGCTTGTCTTTGAAAAGGGAGTGGTGAATAACTGGTCAAAATATGTCAGATACAAAAGTGTATACATTTCCTCTTTTGTCCATTTTTATACATTTAAAATAAAATTGTTTCAGGGAGAGAATAATTTAGTTTTCATTAGCAGCATATCTTCTAAGCCTCTGTTCATTTGAACATAAAATAAATAGTAAATAGTAAATAACCATAACTTCTTGTTGAGTCAGCTAGTGTAGAAAAAGAAATGCATTTCTCAATGCTCTATTTCCAGAGATAGCAGACCTTATTATTGCAAAAGTTGCTGTAAAAAAACCAAACCAAAAACCTCAACCAACCAAACAAAAAAACCCCAAACCAACCAAACGACCCAAATAAAATACAAACAAAAAAGAAAGCCTCCACAAAAACCCCAAAAAACTACCTGCTTCAATTTAATGAAAAGCTCTGAGAAGGAATATTACTTTATTTTGAAAACAGGATAATATATTATGCATCAATTTCTGTATTTGTATGTTTATAACATTTTCACAGCGATGACATCTCCCACAATCTGAGAACTCACCCAGAGCATCTATCAATATGCCAACTTGATAATATTTTGGAAGGATTTAGCCTACCTTTTTAACCTGTCAAAACATGACCCAAGGTAAATTCATTGTAGTTTCATTTTTTGAGTTAAAGGTTTCACAGGTAGCCAGTGCTGGTGTGACATCCTCACTCGGTCCATGACTGCAAACCCAGTGCATGAAGAGAAAGAAGCATAGCGCTTGTTTGTGTCACCCTGTCCTCTTCCCCATCCCACAGGAATGGTACTTAGCAGGCCAAGTGCTGTCACTCACATCACTGTAGAAAAGGAAAGTCAGTACTTGTGACTGGAGATGTATGCCTGTTTTATTCCGTGGAATGAAATTTTATTCTAAAAACCAGACTGACTATTTCTGTTCTGCATTTTTTTAAATGCAGCAAACTCCATTATAAAGATTTTTGATTTTTTTTTTCTTACCAGAATATATGGTCTGTATTAGAAATAGGCAAGTTATTTCTTAGCTGGCTAACCCTATACATTATTGTTATTTGTAATGACAAAATGCCAAAAGGGTAAAGTGGGTTTGCACATCTAATAAAAGGGGGTTTGTCACTTAAAACTGACCTTAAACAACTTCATAAGGACGTTACTGATTGTACCAGCTCATGTTCTGAGCCACAATATGCAGCTCGTGGTGGTTAATCACAGTTTGTGTTTGAGTGAGCTGTCTTTGTGAAGAAAATGTTGCTAAGAAAGAATTCCGAGTACCAGAAAAAAAACCCCTTTAATTGATATTAAAATCAATATTTTCACTGTGCCATATTCAGTGCTAACTGTTTAAAAGATACAAACAGGAAAATACCACTGGAAATATTTCTGGTGTAATACCTGTTCAGCACAACTGTGTAAAGCTTTCTTTGCCATTTCTAGCACAAATTCCTATAGTATTTTACTCCTTCTTTCTCAGCTTCAATCTCAAATGCTATTAATATTATCAGCTAAGCAATGACTCTAAAATCTGTCCTTTACTGGTAGAAATATGGACACTTCAGATAGCTAGAAATAATGGCCCTTCCTGGAAAGGAAATATTCCCCACAAAGTGAACAAGTAAATGAGAAATTATTCTTGTTCCCTTTCCCTGCACTTGTTGAAAAAAAAAAAAAAAAAAAAATCACATATTAATAACTAAGTATCACATAGAGGTGGAGTCACCTACAGTAGCTCTCCAGGTACCATAAATCATTTGTGAGAGATGTAGCTGAGAGACATTTGACCACTCATAATTAACAGGTCTGATAACAAAATGGATGAAAACCTGTAGTAGCAACATCCAACTGAAATAGAGCTACCATTTGATTTTTTTTGGAAATAAGCTCTGTAAATAATCTTTTTCATGATATATTTTTCAACACCTTATTTAGCAAGAAAGAATTGGGAGAACTGGTACTTTTGCGAAGTAAATGGCCAATTTCTCTGCAACTTAAAGTTCATCATAGAGACGGTATAGAAATAATTATATCACGTTTCACTGTTATAGGAAGCTCTTGTTGAAGTGAAGGACTAGAGGAGCTCATGCTGTAACATGACGTTACCTTCATCCCACAGTGCTCAGCAATCAGTACAAGTGTGAGATTTTGAGCCGATGCCCCCACCGGATAGCAGCTTGTTACACTGGGCAGGAGGAGACTGCACTGTAGACAGGGATATGGGAGCAAATTCCTGTTCTAAGGGAGAGGGGGAAACCTTGAACTTTTTTCTGTAATATTTATTATTAGCTGTGACTATCTGCCGTAGTGCACGCACTGGAGAACACGCTATGCCAATGAAGCTGACTTTGCCCTTTCTGCCACTGAACATGTTTCTAGCAGAGCTGCTCTTGCAGGAATACTATGACAGACTGTCAATACACCTTTTTGGAGAAATCTCTGGAAACTGAGGTCTATGCAGATGATAATAGAGATAAATGGAAGCCTACAGGGCTGTGTTATTGTCTGTCATGGTGTGCTTGGGTGTCTTTTTTTTTTTTCTTTTTCCTCCAGAAGGAAATTTTTCAGAGCAGTGTAAAGTCCAGTTTAACTTGAGAGAAAGTGCACAAGACCGTTTCTACACTTTCTAACCCCACAAACTGTTAGTGAGGGTTGTGCAAGGAGGAGCTGGGATCTAACGGCAATTCCAGTACCAACAGCAATGCTCGGTGCCGGTACCAGGTGTCTGTCTGGGGTACGGCTGCAACCACCAGCACTGCAGTTGACTTCATTCCAGCCCACAGCACTTCTGCAGATGCGCTGACTTTGCTGAACATCCTGGGTGCTGTTGGTCATTGTGGCAGTTGCACTTTCCCCCCCTACGCCCTGAGAACTGGTGCGGCAGTCGCGCATCCCCCTCTCAGAACTGGGGCCTTCAATGGGGCAGCTAATGGCTCTTTGTGGGGTTCCCATCGGAGACCCCCTGTGTGTGGTCTCCTCGGAGCTGCGGGTCTGCCGTGCTGCCGGAGTCCCTCCCCTTAGACGGAGAAGCTGTCTGAGGTAACCTCCCAGGATGGGGAGCGCCTCACCTCTGCGTGTGGGTGAGTGATAAATTACTGAATATGTGCTTTCATAAGTCCTCATCTGGTAAGCGAGTGTAAATTCCTCATCTGGGACAGAGGACTGTAAAGTCCTGGCCACAGTAGGCTAGTGTTTATCTCTTATGGGCAAAACGGGGCAGAGAGGGCTCTGGTTTGTTTTCTTGTGAGTGCGTATATGCACGCTGTGGATCCTCATTATTCTTACTTCGCTGCACCCCAAATAATCTCCTAACCTAATATCTGATCCTGTATCTTATGTTATCGGAGTGCTAACTAATTGTATAAACCCCGTTTCTAATCGGTTTATCGGCGGTACTTTTCAGGCCAGAATAAAGTTTGTTTTGGACCTGTTGTCCGCCTAAACTTACTTTGGGGTGCCTCCGTGACAGTCATGCTGTTATAGACTCAATATACGGACTGGAGAGGATGGGCTGGTGAGCAGTAACATACAACTGACATCTGTTTTGGGGCCTTTTTTGTGTTGTGCTCTGCCCAAATGCCATCAGACCTAGGGCTTGTGTGAAGGAAAGGACATGAGCATGGCTTCTATGCTGTTTACACATTTTTGAGATTTGGGACACTACAATGTTAGATGACAAAAAACAGTGAAGCTAAAATAAATGTATTCAGGAACTGTTGCAAGTTTCTGCTTTGATACCACCCCAACAGCTGAATGCGTATCAGTTTAAACCTTTAAAATTCAGCTAATCCAAACCTCGTCTGCTCTTTTGTCTTCCTTTTTTCTTCATCATGTGGCTCAGGCATCCAACCTGTAGTCTTTCTTGCTCTGGGAATTCCAAGTGAGATGAAAAGTGAAATAAATAAAACCATCATCAGGACAAGGTGGAGGGGAAAAAAAAATCCAGTTAGGGCAGAGAGAACAGAGTATCATACAAGCACTCAAATCAAAGAAACAGTGAATTGAGAAATGCATATCTGATGTCTTAATGCACGATACAGGAATTTTTGTGATGTGTAATTTAAAGAAAGACACAATTTATATAATGTAATCGCCAAGAACATTCAGTTGTGTGCTATTGGATGAATAATTGGAATTGCACGAATAATGTGTCAGGAGCCCTGTATGGCAGCTAGGAAGAAAACAGAAGATAGATGAATAGTCTGGTAAAGAGAGAATTTTTATTTATAAGCAGCATATGAAACAATTTTGACTGTTTTTTCCACTGAAAATTGATGTCTGCAAATTTCCTTTAAGGTTTTATTTATAGGAGGAAAAGCCCTTTTTTTTATGAGAGAAAACTAGTTGAAGGTAGTTAAAGGACTTCTTACTTAGTCTGGGCAAAAGTCAGAATACAGGGAAGAAAGGTTTAAGTTTTATTTTTTATTAACACTTGAACAGATAACATCTGCAAGCTACTTTAAGGTAATGATTAAGTAATGGGTGCTGAGTGTGATTATCAGTGCACTGGAGGAAGTTGTTTTATGTCATTTTTGGTTGGTTCGGGAAGGTAATTGTCTTTGTTTCTATAACCACTTAGCAAAATAAAGCCACGTTAAGCTAAAAAAGCCCCTTTCTCTCATTTAGGTATTGATTGAGAGAGCTATATTACTACACGATACATTATAAACTGTGTAACACCCCTAACATTGAATAAAAGCTGTAGTAAAATGGCTCTGCTAGAGCTGAAATCTCAGCAGCCTGTTCATTAGGGTTGTGGCGTGAGTCCCAGTGCGTCTGGCTTTGCTGGATTTGAAACTATGTGCAGTGTCTCTCACTGGTGATCCTGGGTGTCACAAAGGGCAGTAATGGCCCTTTCTACAGCTCTATTTTCTTTAAGCATAACACAGGTAAATTCCCTTCCATTCCTTTGGCACTAATGCAAATGTCAGCTGAATCTGTGGGTAATCTAACTTATAAGGAGGAAAGTCCAGTCTGAACTTTGGCTCTCAGCGTTAGATTTAATGCTGATTTATTTTTATTTATTTTTCAATTATGGGGGGCAGGGAGAGAGTGCTTTTCAGAGAGTGTTTTGCTCCCTCTTTATCTAGAGCTGTAAAGCCAGAAAGTGTAGAGAATACTACGGCAATTAATTTTTAACTTGACTCCTATTTTTCTACACTTTTCTTTAACTGGTTATTCTAATAACTCCTATAAATGATGTTGTTTAGCTTCACTAAATCATGTGAAAGAAGAACCAATGGGGAAACTATAGAGAAAAATATATTTTTATAGTAGATTTCATGTTGTATTTTTAATTGTTCTGAAAACAGAAAACTGATTTCACCTAACTATCCTCTGTTCCTAGGACACACCACAAACATTTTCAGTTTGTACTGTAACTACCTATTTGGATAGTATGAAAATGGCCAATCTACTCCAATAATTACCACAGTGACAGAGGCAAAGGAAAACCAGTGACATAAAATATATTTGCCCTGCAGTCTTGGCTGTGCGAAGACAGGCCTACACGTCAAAACACGGACTTTGATTGTCGAAGTCCTCTGTGAAGGTTAGTGGAAACCTGCAGTACAGAGGAAGAAAACTGAGTTACACTCGTTTCTGGTTTGTTAGCTTTTCTCATTTTTGGAGAGAAAAGGGGAGGAGATGAGACTATAGGAGCAATAGGTATAATATAAGGTCTGAGAAAGCATAGTGATTTGAAAAGTCTGAGTGACATTGACCCAAATGTAATCTTGCTAGTAGTTTGCTGAATAGGAAAGAAAAAAAAAAAGAGATTGATTTTTTTTTTTTTTTTTTTTTATTATTTTAAGCTGCTGCTGTATGATTTCTTAACTCTTGTGGTTTTGCTTTTGCTGTATTGATTGCTACTGATGCTTATCTTAGAGTCTGCACAAAGTCTATCCCACACAGTTATCTGTTCAACCCCCAAGTCCACCGCATGCTTCCTCCAGTTGACCTCAGTTAACTCTTCTTACTTTGTCAAACATCCAATGTGAGCAGGAGAACTCAACCCCCCTGCTCTGGGATTATGATGATGGCTTTTGTGTACAAGACTTTGCAGTCTATGGACACCTTTGCTAAGGAAGGCACTGTTGTAGTCCAGCCAGTTGAGGCACTTTGGGTACAGGATGATATTCCTCTGCAAATCTGAAGAATTAACCCCAGAATTAGTCAGGGCAGGTTTTGTTTTACCTCCTCTGTGCATCTGCAGAAGACTACAGAGGAGCAGATTCTGATCTCATGGTGGTGTAAATCCGGAATAGCTCTCCTGAGCTTACTGCACTGATATCAGTATAAAAACAATATAAATGTGATCAGAATCTATTCCTCAAAGTACTAATTTTATAAGGAGAAACCTATATCTTGTGACAGTTGTTAAGATGAAAATATATCAACTGATTTATTTAGCAACTCTTTAAGGTCAGAAATTTTTTTACATTCTTACTTGGAATGAGGGCTATAGGTCCCAATTAATAAGAGAAGCAGAAGGTAATTGGAGCAGACTTTTAAAAAATACTTATGGTATTATAGCTATTAAGCTCAAGCTTAAGTATGTTCAGTTATAGTTCTCTGAATGTGAAATGCGGGGGCCAGGCAGCAAGAGAGACCTGAAGGGTACTATTCCTTTTATTATGGTGTATCCGAAATAAATAGTATCTGATTCTACAGCTCGTTCATGTCATCTGGCATTCTGTAGAAAATACGGAAAATCAATGATGGAAGCAGTAGTGTGTAAATACATACAAGACATTATAAACAACCACTAGAAAGGTATTTCACAGAGAGCTCATGCCATAGGATTTGGAAAACGGGATGGCTGGACAGTGAGATCCAACAAGGTACAAATGCAATGATGATTTAGTCCTTGGTACTTGCTCACTTCATCAGCACCCAAGGTGTAAGTGGTGTCTGTTACCTAAAATCTGTGTTCCTGTGCCAGCATTTCCCACCTCCACAATAAGAGAAGAGGAGGTAGGTACCTTTGTCTTAAGTAAAGTGTATCGCCTTAAACACTTTGTTTACACCTTTTGTTGAAATAAATCAGAATTCAGAGAAAGAAAAAAGAAAATATTTTAGACTGGATTTTCAAAATACAGTAATTAATCTAAGTGGCATTTTCAAAATACCAAGGTTCATCAGAATTTTTAAATTTACTAAAGTAATTTCCTATTTCCATATTATTCATATAACAAAGAATTGTTCTGAAACACCTTCTGTGCCCCTTTTCAAGCCACAGTCCTTGTATGAGCATTCAGGGGAATGAATGTAGATCTTCTACCTGGTTCTTTCTCACAAGGGCACATTTGCACCTTGATGCTCACAATATGTGAAACAAGTGCGGGATTTTGATTAATATTTAGGAACTCTTACAGCCACTTGTTGTTTTTTCAATATGAGGACTCTGTGGATCTGGTTTATCTGTACAGTGACTGTGGAGAGCTCTGTGAATGAAAGCTGAAATAGGTTTACTGAGCTGTATGGAGAAAGAGGCCTTCAGAGTGCATTTTCAGTTCCTGGCCTTTTACAGCATAAGAAGAGGAACACATTAATCAGTGCATAAATCACTGCTATATGCACACGGGACAATATATTATTCATAACCATGGCTTGAAGATAACAAAACTGATCTCAGTTTCCATAGAGGCAAGCATTCATAATGTCCTCTGATCACATACAAATGACATTTGATTAGCACTCACAGATAGAATCATTTTTATGTAAAGTTTATGCAGCAGTAGGAAACTGCTCAGTTGCCCTTTCTTGAGATAAGGCTAAAAATAAATTTCCTTTAAGGGGCTGGACTTTTAATGTGAAAAAGGAGCAGGTTTAGATTTTTCACTCTAAGTGCAAATGCTATTTGATGCTTTCAGACTTCATGGTACACTTTGTACTGAAGAGAACGTTGAGTTTGCCTCTAGAGCATTAAAATGGTTGAGACCACCATGAAGTTGGACCAGTAGAACTGGGGTATTTTTGTTGATTCTAAGGCTGCTTCTGCTTCCAAACATCATCCATGTTCGAAAGGCAGCAATTTCCCAGCAAAACTGCAGCTATTCTGAATTGTGTGACATGCATAATTTAATTTCTTTAATTCATTTATATGCAAGAGAGATGTGACGAGACAGAGGATTAAAAAAAAAGTATTACTTGCATGTAAAACAAAAATGTCAACTTTTAGAGAACTGGTTTCATTAAGCATTTGTGATGCTTAAGCTATTGAGTTGCATGCGTGCCATAGTCACAAACTGCATGTTACATAACACCACTGTTAAAATAAATCATTATCAATTTTAGCGTTCAGAGAATTAGCTTGAATTATTCTGGATTATTCCAGTTTTCAAAAATGTGTCACGAGGAGTCAAAAAATTCCATTGTAACTTAGTCTGAATGAATGCTTGCTTGTCTGAAAGTGTTAACAACTACTGCTTTATGGAAAGGGTGACAGAAAAAGAACAGAAGAAAGTATTACTTCAAGTATATATTAAAATGCATTTTTACAATATTGTCGGACAGCATCAATTTTTTTAAATACTTGATTTCAAATTTTTAATTTAGAAATGACCTTTCAGCAAATAAGCATTTATTGGTGAAAAATGATGTGGCAGAAGTACGTTCCCTTTTCCAGTGCTAGCTGAACTACATATATAGAGCAAGAGAGTGCGAGCAAAGTATAAAATCAATAAAGGAAGTTGATTGTTTTGTAATATCCCTCTATTTCCTCAGCAAGGCATAATAACTTGTTCTGACTTTTGCGGTACAGAGGGCATTCCTGCTGTTATAAGTAAGAAAAGGTGTTTGCACAATACTTTTTAAGTGTGTACTTGGAAGAAATTGACCAGTTAAAGGTCATTAGATTTTTCTGTTTGTTTTGTTTTACAGGTATTTACAATTCAGAGGAGTGAAAAGAAATTTATTAATCTGCTTACATAACAGGGATTAGAAAGTAGGAAAAATGGTACTAAAATATTTGACAAATCTTAGCTACTCACATAAATAAAAGGATCAACTCTTAGAGTTGAGTGGGAAGCACTCTTGTGATTTACCATGGTGAATTTAAGTATGCAAGGCTATAATCTGGTAAAAAGTTCTTTATAAACTTGCACACTTTAGTAGCGTTGAACTTAAAGGGGTTATAGATACACTGCATGTACGCCTGGAGTCTGAACCTCTGCACTGATTTATAACCTGTTTGAAACCTGAAGTCTAGATTTTGGTGTCTCTGTGCAGGCCCCTCTGTACTGGGATCTTTAGGACCCGTCTGCAGGAGAAATTGGGGGAAGATTCATCATACTATGGGAACAATGAACTTGGTCGTCATCTTCTGTCTGAATGCTTGTTACGTAAAGCTGTGTGTCAGCACACAAGGAAACAAGCTGGTGAATGTAAGCAATGTGAATTTATCAAGAAATAAAACCAGCTTAAACTTTCTACCTTTTTTCTGTAATAGAGGGAAATTATTAGCGACTCATAGTCTGTATTGAGGGATAATTTCATTCCCTAGGATATGTCCTGAAGATGCTTTTGATCAGCATTTTCATAAATGGTCTGCATAATGAAATAGAAAACATTGATTTTAAATGTGTATAACGTACCAAACTGGAAGGAATTATCAGTGTATTTAAGGATAACATTAAGATTTTGGGGAGATCTTTTATGTTATTGTTTGGAGGGAAAAAAAAAGGAATCAGTGTGATGAGGATGTTGATCATATTAGTCATGAGGATAAGAACATATGTAATTAGGAAAAATCAACACTGGAAACTGTGAGTGTATAAGAAGGATCCAATATTCACAGTGGTTCACAAAAAAAAGATAAAAGCACATAAACAAGGTCATAGCGGCACTCATAAATAGGAGTGTAGTGTTAAAACATAAACCCTTGGTAAAGAGCGCTTTATTTGGATCTGGGCATTACACTTGAAACCAAGACTGATCAATTAGAGGATGTCTAGGAGAGAATCAAGAATAATCAGATGTAGCAAAACCAGTATTTCCTAGGAGGAGAGGAACTGGCATTTTTGGGGGTTAGAATAGCGGAAATCAAGTGGACTCATGAAAATTTTTCAAATATATGGGCAGCCACTGCAAGGAGGAATGAAGATGATCTATTTTGATCATTATTTGGGAAAATGAAAGAATATATAAAAATGTAATGAAGTATACTTTGGGTTAGACATTTAAAAACCTTTTCTAACAGTAAGAGTGCTGAAGCATTAGAATATTGCGTTGGGAAACTGAGGAAGCATCGTTATAGAAAGTCTTTTAGAGCAGGTTATGCAAATGTCTGTCTGAATCATGAGCAACAATGGGTGGATTAAATGGCTTAACACCCTCCCCACCTTAATTTTTTTTTTTCCTACTCTATGATTATTGTATTTTTATGCATAAGGATATGGTATGGGTAATAAGTCTTTTTGGAGCCAATCTCTATCTCACTGAAATCACCAGAATGAAGCTCTAACCCACAAATGACTAGAATACATTTCTGTCAGTCATGATTTTGAGCTTCTTGTGTTATCCTTCACTAAAGTTAAGTGTGTAATTTGTACTGGTAAAAGTGTTAATGGGAAATGATTGCTCACTCTGCTGCTCAAGAAGCAAGCCCAATCTGATGGAATGTGCCTGGCCCAAAACAATGGGGGAATGCCTTTACAGTTTAGTTAGAAAAGTAAATTAGAATTTGAAATTACTCTGTCATTAGAGTGTGTAGGACTTATTTAAACTTTAGCTATATTTTTACTGCATTGATTCATGCGTTTTATATTATCGGGCTGAAGTGATGCCAAGTTTTACATTTTTAACTCCCTTCGAGCTACAGATTGTGGGAATAAATTCAGATTTTTTCCTTTACTCTTTAGTACTCTTTCTCTGCTCAAAATTGCAGTGTGAACTGCTGTAGTTCAAAAGTATTCCTTAATGGCAGCTGAGTATTTTCACCATTGAATGCAAAAAGAAGAAAATGAGTTTTGCTTATTTATATGGATATTCTGCAGCAGACAATCCAACTGCATTTTGATTCAGTTCAGATTGGAATGAAACTTGAGAAATTAAAGGTGTAGTATTTGGTATAATGTTTTAGGGCTTAGTTTGCCCTGTATCAACTCTGCGATATTTGTCACTTCTGTTTTTCTCTTAAAGAAAACCTGTAAAACCAAACCAGCATTTAAGCTTCATGCAGGAAGTGGATTCCACAATGAATAAAACGCTTAGTTGAAGCTGAAGCCTAAAACTCTCCAAAAAGCAACTACATGGGGTTTTTTAAAACCACATGAACATCTTAATGCAATACTTCAAATTATTTTGCTCTCCCTGCTTGAAACGTAGAATCCACTAAATAATGAGCAAAATGTGGTGTGAAACATTAGGTGTTTTGGAAACATTAAGTGAAAGAGACAGAGATTTGCAGAGTGAATGAAGTATTCTGCCAGGATGGAAAATTATTTCAGGCCAAGAAAACGGAGTCCAAGCTGTTAGACATACTGTGGGTATCCGGTCTGGGCAAAGGAATGAAATGCTGGATTGGAACATTCTCTCAAGTGTTTGAACCCAGCTGGTGCTATATTTCACTTTGTGGTTGCTAGCACAGTCACACTGACAGAAGTTTTCAGCTACAGTTGGCAACTTCTAGAAGGCTCTTCCCTTGAGGGTGGTGAAATTTGCTCCCAAAATCTCAAGTCACAAAAGGTCATGGAGCCAAGCGTCAATAGAGGCTGGCTAAAAGCTTCAGGTCTGGGAAAATCTGATCTGATCACTGGTCTTAATGTAGCTATCAGAATATCATAGTGAGCTGCTAATTACATGTTGGAGAGGCAACATGTGGGCGTTTCCTTTTTATTGGCTGAGCTCTGCCTGATCTCTGCTCAGAAACAGAGAAACTAATGGAGTGTACAGGAAACCAGGGATCGTAATATGGATGACCAGTCCTGGTCATACCCAGCAGTACAAGACATATCGCATGAAAAAGTAGTATAGGCTGCATAAAAGCTGTGTAGATCTGTGAACCTTCTCATTAAATGCCAGTAATACTGTGTGTAAGAAATACTACATTTGTAGTATTTTGAATAACAGGGAGCATGTTTTAATTATTAGATTGAAGTAATCTCCAGCATTGTACAGCTTTGTGGTCTGACATTCTGACATCATGCTGAGTGGTCTGACTTGTTACTACATTTTAAAATGCTGCAGGCAGGAGAAAAAGTAGAAGCCAAAACTTATAGGCTCAACAATCTTGATTTATTAGAAAAAAAGTAAGTTTTAACATAGTTTCTCCATGTTTAAAACCTGGGAGACAAAGTTTGTTAGAGATGCAGAAATTTCATTTCAGTACAAGTAGAATAAGACTGGAAATTAAACTGAGCTAGTGAGCAAAATTACTTAATACAAATTGCTTTTAAAAACAGAACAAGATGTCAGGGATAGTTATCATAATGTTCACTCATAAAACCATGATATACTTGGTAGACCACAGCATCCTTAATATAAATAGCATTTTAGACTTTTCATCTACGCTTGTATGGTTGTGCTTTATCAAAGACTAATTTTTTAGGCAGAGCAATATCAAATCATTGCTCCTTATCAATTCTTCAGACAACCTAATAACTGCTAAATCGTCAGCTAAAGGCATTTAGCATGTACTGAACCTGAAAATGCAAGCGTTTTTCCGATGATATACGGTAACTGCAAAATGATTAATATGTTGTGTCCAATGCCAAACCTTAGAGGGTACTACTACATGCAGCACGCATTTGTGCAACTTAACTCTGTTCTTAGCCATGGATGTATTGATCTGGGCTTGGAACGGACAAAGCATGTGCATAGAGAACATCTGACTTCCAGAGTCAAAGGGTAACGCCTTAGCTCAGACTGCAGCTGAAGCTGCCGAGATGGTCCCTCTCACGCACACAAAGGGCAAAGGGAATGAAGCTGACAAATGTGACTCAAACACTCCTTAACATTTTCAGATGATTTCCCTCTCCATTCCTGCCCTCCCTCATCCTCTGCCTACTGTTGTGGTTATTGGTTGAAACCTGAGAGACCTAACAAAATTTGACAAGGTGCGGGGCAAGACTTAGTTAAAATGCAGAGGAGTTCTAGGGCATCGGGGTCTGTATGCTGGCAATAGCTCACAGATAAAGCACATCCCTCAGTTACGGCCACATCCAATGGGATTCTGCAATTTTATTAGGACTAGACAAATCTGATTCCTAGTGGCACAAAACATACTGCTCTGTTAAGGAAGGTTTCACCTCTCTGAACTGCAAAAGTCATGTTCAAACCCAAAGGATTCCTTAACTGAAACTTCTATGGAAGGTTTTGTATATGAAGTCCAGAAAGGCTTTATGGACACAAAGTCTAACAGATTTCCTGTAAGATGGGGCATTAATATTGTCCCTCTTTACTGTTGGAAAGCATTAAGGTATAGGAGAACTGACTTAATCCTCAAGCAATTTTTTTTCCCCAAGAGTTGTTCTCATCCAAAAAGATTCGGGTACTTCTGATCATGATCTAGACTTTTTTTTTTTTTTTTTTTTTAACATGATGTAGACCTGTACTCCGAGGTTGTTAATTGCATGGCTGTGACATGCAAGCTCAATTGCCTTTGTTACTCAGTACATTTTCAGTATCAATTTATGTCTAAGCTGATGATAACTGCATTAAATAATTCCCTTCTGTGCTGAAACAAAGATGCATCTGCACGTACTTTTATGTATACCAAAATGCATTTAATTTGCACAGAAACTCAGCACAACGTGCAGTAGTATTATAGAAGGCAGCAGCAATAGTGATTATCAAATCATGATATTTAAGGGTTCATATCAAGTACCGAAATGGAAAGATTTGTTTTTCCTGAAAAATCTAGCAAGTTCCATCACGATGTTCCTTGATTCTGCAAAAGTTTTGGGAGGTGGCAGCTTGAATTTGTATTTGAGCATCAATACTCATAAGGTTGTATCACCATAACCCAACTTACTGTGTCAGTCTAGGTTCAGGAAATAATTGCCCACCTCCAGCATAGTTTTGAAATTGTTGTTTACTGCTTGTATTAAATTGCAGTCAATCTAAAAATGATTTCTGGCCACTGTTAACAGTTGGAAACAGTGCCAGAACTTCTGAGGCACTCGAACTTCAAAAGAATAAACAAGAAAAGGTGTAATTCATGAAAAAATAATAATTAAAAAAACTGGACTACAAATCAAATGTTAGTTGAAACTGTCAGTACGTGTCGTGGTTTGATTGCGGCGTAACGATAAAACCGTGGCAGATGTATTGTTAACCTCCTCTCCTCCCCCTTTAACCCCTCCCTCTCCCCCCTTCCCACTAAGGACAGGCGATTGGGAGGGAAAGAAGGACCGAGAGAAGAGAGTTGGAAAAAATTTAAAATATTTTACTAAAGCTACTAATAAAAATAGAGAAAATAATACAAAATATACAAACCCAATCTTGAAAGTCCCGGCAGCTGCTCCGGCAGATGTGGGGCTGGCACCCGAAGTCCTGGCCTGGACTCCGCAGCCAACCGGAGCTGGATCCAGTCTGTCACTGGGCCTCAGTTTGCAGGGACGACTCGCAAGGTCCTCTCCCAATGTCGGCCATAAGGAAAAGGACGAGATCCTCGTGATCTCCTACTTTTATATGAAGTATGACGTGAATGGGATGGAATACTTTAGTTGGTCAATTTTTCAGTTCACCTCCTGCTTGCACATCTCACGGGATGCATCGTTATCGATGACCTTGCATTCCATTGCTATGTCTACCAAAACCTGAACCTAACTCAGGAAAACTGCAGTTAGTAAGATGACTTTAGCTGACAGGGAAATTCACTAAAAGAGAAACTTGTTTTTAACAAAACCAGGACAGTACGATACTGTGTTCTCTTAAAACTGGAACAAATTTCAGCGTTACCTCCTTTTGAGAAAATGGGGCTGTAACTGTTGTATTTCCTGGGAGAGGAAAAACAACCAAACAAACGAAACCCACACACCACAACCCAAAATCCACACCTGTCTGAAAAAAGGAACTGCCTCTAACACACCCAAGCAATAACTCAGTTCCTCTGAGACATGGATTTTGTACTATTTGAGACCTGGATTTTATACTGTTCACTGCTTATACTTGGTTATATAACATATACCCAGGATAGATAGAAACATCTAAAAATCTCTTCCCTCTTCTCCCAGCCTCTAAGGAAGATTACTCTCTTCTGGGGGGTGGGAGTGTTGGAAACAAGGAATATTTAGGTAATTGCATTTCATTCAGTTATACAGAAATATTCTATTTTATATGTCTGCTTCTTACAATGTGTTTTTAATTTCATGTATTAATGGCAAATTGATTATGCAAACATTTCATTCGGATAGACACTGTCAAGGCTGTGGTTTTAGCTATGGTTGGTTAGATATATTGTATTGTTTCTGATTTCAGGGTGAGTGAACATTTAAAACACTTCTGCTGTGAACAAACTTCATTATGAATGTAAAATTAATTGCCCGCAAGTTTTTTTTCTCATAACTTTTTTTTATGTTCCATTTCTGTGAACGTTCCTGCCAAAAAAATCTCTCAAGAAGAGCAAAAACAGAAGAAGCCAAACATTATCTAAGCAAGTTTCTTGAAAAACTCATCTTTGCAAACCTGGAACAATTCTTGGAGTGTTAATTTCAGTCTAATTTACAGCTAATGTTGAAAATATTGTAATTTCAAAGCTGTTATTGTCAGCTACAGCATATTTTGCAGATACTGGTAAAGGCATTAATAACAGAAACACTAAGTAGAAAGACTAAAAATAAATCAAAGCCTCCCACTTATTTTAATATAATACTGTTTTGCTCTCATGTGAGAGACCTCCCTACCCTCAAATATTTTTGTTCACTTTGTAAACAGGCAGTGGTACATATGGTTATTCCAATAGGCAATGAACGTCCAGCTACCAAAGGGATTTCACTTTGGATGAAATGAACAGCAGAATTTTCCTGAAAACTGTGTTTTAACTCTTACTTGCCCCGGTCTTTCTTTATAGTTTTGCTAAGACAAATGGCATGTGGTGGTGACTGTGTGGCGGTGACCGTGGGGGGCTGCAGGGCGGCTGCTTCAGCCACGGGCTGCGGTGGCAGCTGGAGGCTGCAGGGCTGGATAGACAAATACAGGCAGAGAGCGAAAATGTTTTGTGGTCTGGAGCAATGTGGAACTCTGGCAAACAAAACAGGCACTTTGGCAAAGGACAGCTTACCTATTTTTAAGGTGGTCTCCACTTTTCCTATTATTTCTTAGAACCCCAAGGTGTTGATGGTGCAGACCAATGGTAGGACTAAGGCACTGAAAGTAAAAGTTCTGCATTAATTCGCTTTCTCCTGGCTTGACCTTGCTCGCAGTGCTGATAGCAGCAGTGAACTGCTGGCTTTTCTCACTGAGGCTCCCAGCTGAGGTGGCTTAAATGGTTGACAGGGCAAATGATTGAGGCCACAGTGTCAGAAAAATGATGGAGGGTAAGACTTGTGCGCTGTTTGAGAAGCAATGTGGTGTTTCCCTGACACAGGCAGTGAACGGGACCTAAGGCTGTCAACAGTGTCACTCAGGTGACCTTGCTAAACTTGCAGTTTCCTTAAGATGGAGTTGTGCTGAATATGAATAAATTTTTCTCTACTTGTTGTCTTACAGTATCCCTTTTCCATAGAACTGCTGTACAGTATATGCAATCTTTACTCGGTATTGTGTAACACACAGTGTCACTGTAATGATCTGAACCTCAATTATCCTAAATTATTTGTTACCCAGAAAAGGGTCTTGTCCCCTGATACGTCTGTTACTTACACTGAAAACTGTCCTGATCATCAAGATGTATTTAACGTCCATTCCTTTCCAAGTTTTCCTCTGGGAACGTGCTGTAGTCCAGCTCACCTTTTATTAGGATTGGGTACAAAGTTATATAAGTTAATTTTTTTTTTTTTTTTTTTTAGTAGCACAGGTTTCTGAACAGGCTTGCTGAATAAATAATCAGGCTTGTCCTCCAGGGACCGACTGCGATAGTGAATGTGTCACTTTTTAAGTTTTGCATAAACTTTGCCCTGATTGCTGCCTTGTGTGATTTTACCTACTTCCATTGTTCTCCCTTATACTCTCAGTTCCTTCCTTAGGCAAGTACATGTGCCAATGTTTCACAGTGCGTTTTCAACAAATAATTGTTAGAGCACAAATAGCATTTCACCCTTATATAATTGTATTCTGTCTTATTTAGCCATTTGACAAATATTTTTCATTCATGAAAATGTTCAGTAAATCACGTTTAAGCTCTCCCTAGACACAGACTTACTGGGTATTTTTTTATGAGAAGGGGCACTGCCTTATGCAGTAGGAAAAATAAAGGCTTTCCAAACTTCAGAGTACTTGCAGATGTATAAAATTGAATAGAATATCTCTTCTGTACACCTCTTCCAGGGACTTGAGATGCAATTTTCTGTAAATATCATTTGACTCGTGAGGCATAAGAAAATACTAAAATAATTTTGTGACTACCTTATGTAACCCGAAAAACAATGTGGATTTCATATATCCGATACAGCAAAATTTTTAAATTGAGTCATATAGTCCAGGTTTCACAGAAAATGATGGAAATCAGGAATTCAAAACAAGAAATCTGGAGGAAGTGTAAGCAGTTTAGAGAACTTCTTATGAGCAGAGCAGAAGATAAATTGGTCACTCTGATTTATTTGCTCAGCTTGCAAACCTTCCATGATGTTACTTTTTCAGCTCTACAAATCTAATAATTTGACTTTTAGGAGCATCAACTTATCTTCCTCTCATTACATCATAGTGCTTTTACAATATGCCCTGCTTGTTATACCAAGTAATTGTTTCTATTAGCATTATCTCTCCTCTTCTTATCCATCATCTCTCTGATAACATCCCATTTCTTTGTCAGCTCTGTTTCATAGTGTGTGCATCATGTTAATAATAGCACAGATGGAAAAGTTCTGTGAGGTCACTCAGTACAATCCATTTCCTGATGCAATGTTGGGCTTTTATATATTCTCCAATATATGTAGCCTGATGGTAAATGAGTCAAGTGACTGGATTTTCACAATCTCATTCAAGTCTTAATGCAGTATTTTTTTTCCTCCAATCTTTCTCCCTTTCTACCTTTTTATATTTCTTCCAGGAGCTAAAAAGTGCTTCTTGACAGATAAGAGATTGCATAGGCTTATGAAATCTCTGGCATAGAGTCAAGCACATCATATTCTTAACAGCATTATTAATATGTTAACAGGTGGAAGTTTATTATTGTTCAGTGCTTTAAGTGTGAAATCTCATACCTTTTTTTTAAATTATTATTCACTTATGTAGTTTCCAGTTAACAGTTAAGCTGTTAATCAAGTTCTTAAATTGTTTTATTTCACAAAGAGAAAATACAGTAGCTGGAAATTCTTTGATTTTGGTTCAGCTATGTTACCCACTTTGGCTTTTAGTCTGCACAAAATCTAAAAGAATGGGGTTTTTTATCAGTGGTGAATAACATTTTGATATTGATTGCCTAATAGAACTGGCAGGAAATAAGGAAATAGGTAGAGAATGTGATAGCAGCTGAAGCAGTTGCTTTCTCCAATTGTACAAAATAGTTTCCCATATCTAGTCAGCAGGCGTTGCATCAAAATAAGAGATTTTCACAATTTAGTGACTGATGTAGCCCCTTTTAGGCTTTTTACAAGCCAGTTGTTTGGAGCGGTGAAAACTGCCACAACAGGGACCTGGAATAAGCCAGGAGATAAACTGCTTTGTTCAGGGCAGCCTGGGCATGTGCTCGCTCTCATATTGTCCCTTGTAATATTCACCTTTCTGTTAAAGAGCGCGATACTGATTTTTCTACCCTACATCACCTGATTTACATATAAAATATATTATGATTAGAAAGTTATAATTTAAAACTTACCCAAACTATAAAAGAAAGAGGTTATGGGAGACTTGGAGATAACCTTCTCAAACATAAGTATTCATTTCTCTCCCTCTCGGTGAGGGGAACAGGTTTGTCATCTTGATCCAGCGACCTGGTAACCTTGGCTTTATGCCTGATATGCAGAGCTGCCCTCGGTCACTGTGTGCTCATGGTTGTCTGTACCAGCTCTGGGCTGCTCTGTTTGCAAAGGTGGAGCTTGCAGCGCCAGCCTGCCTGCTCTCTGCAGTAGTCCTTGTCCTGCTGCAGGTACCAGCCCATGTACGCGAGTGAATGGTCTGTGTATCACGGCAGTGCTCTGTAGCTCAGTTTTATCTTATTGCTCATGTTTGATTTGATGTTTGATTTTGAGTATCCTGTGAAAGCTCTAATTGTTTTACAAAGAAATAATTTAGTATTAATATGCTGTATAAATTAGTATTGAAATCTAAAATACCAGATCCACAGGTGTGTTTAGAGGCAGTCCAATTATGTCAAAAGTAGAAGTAAGTTGTGATCTGGCAATTGTCCTTTCAAGTGATCTCGGCCAAATGATTTTACTTTAAAATATTCTGGCCGTTTCTTTTCTTATGCTCATTTAAATAAGATATAGAGAAGAAAAATTCCCTCCTATGCAGTGTTTGCAGAATACCTAGTGGAACAGGGCATCATTCGGTTGTCTTCTGGAATAAAGATTTCATTTGCAAATATAAATTAAGGAACCTATGACTACTGCACACAGAATTCCCTAATAAAGTTACTATCTAGAATGATTTTTTGAAACTGCGCATCTCAAATACATTACAGAGAGCCAGTATTGATCCCTTGCCCCATACATTGCACATGCACAGTGACCAAAGGCTATTTGTACCCCTAAAAATACACGCCAAGACTACCCCCAAAGGAGCAGTCTTGATTTATAGTAGAAATTCTCCTCATATTAGAAATTCTGCCAGTTCAGAAATGTTAGTCAAGCCTTATTTTAACAAGGCTTCTCTTTGAGCAAATTAATGCAATGCGGTGATGTATTTGCAGTGTAAATGCATTAACATGGTTTTACTGATACCACTTTATTTTATTGGGGAACTAGCAAAATCTCTGTCTCTAGAATCAACTGTTTTGCCATCATAGTGTTGTACCTACAGCAGACATGATGATAATTATACTAGGTGACATTTTTAGGGCTGCTTATAATTTGTAAAAGACACCTATTCAAACTATTTGAAATGTTAAGTATATGTTATAGTTCCACAAGCACTTAAAGGTAATATAATCCTGCCACTGGAGGAAGCTTTTCCTTCCTTTCCATCCATTTATACTGACTCTGAAATTAACCAGACAAGGTGTTTCTATGGCTTAAACTGGTGTCATTTCTCCCTCCCCAGTTTGGTTTAAAACCCATCGATTCCTTGCATGGGTCACTTCAGAATGGTCTGAAGACTTGCACAAGGGAGAGTGCAAAGAGGGCAAGAGAGAAATGAGTAGCTAAGCATGAAAAGGGCATCTTTTGCATCAGTACAATTTCTGCCAGGTTAAACTACTTGCAAAACTTCAAGTGTTACCTGTATTATGCTCATGCAGTGTTCAGGGGATGAAGAAGTGGGGGATAGGATTTGTTTTAGGGATCCTACAGATTTCTTGTTAAAAATTCGAATACATTTCAAGTTTCATATTGGTCAAATGTTTTCAATATTCTTTCAGTTGTTTACATATCTTCTTGTGTAGTTGTGGGACATTATCTTGTCATGGTCTTATTTATGTCACAAACAAACTGTTATTACTTCTTTTCCAACAAGCTGCCCTAGATAATTCTTCTCAAGTTTCTCATACGAAGTCTACAAATTTTAATAATTCCTTGGACACTACTATTAATTGCTAAAATTTTTCATCTTTTAAGAAATAAGGTTTCTATCAGACTGCATCTGCTTGACTGGCTTTATTTTTCTGTGAAGTTGTAGCACTGGTTATGTCACCCTAATCACTCGGAAGAGCTGGCTTTCTTGGTCTGTGGATTTGCCCTTCATTTAGTTTTTGTAACTTGTGCCAAAGCTAATCTCAACTGTATTTTTATTCTAGCAATTTCTTTTTTAGGGACAAGAAGAGTTCCTACTAGTCCTTTTGTGTGGAATACTAGTAACACAATAAAATCAGTCATTAATACTGAGATGCTATTTTGTACGGTATAGAAACTCTGTATCTACCAAAAAGACCAGATCCCATTCAAATCTTGTATCTTCTGATATCAAACATAAATTCAGGGGTGGTTAATAGGAGGAATGGGAATATTGTTATGCACTGTCTATGGTGGAAAAGCTACTACAAGCTCCATCCTTTGAGCATCAGGCCACAACATGCTTAGCTGTGGTCTGATACGCGGCCTTGGTCGGGTTGCTAAGGGCCCAGGAGTCGTTAAACAAGTTCAAGCACATCACCCAAGCCACAGTGGCTATACGCACGCCCTTACCTTGGGAAAACGCAAAGTGAATCAATTTAGTATAAACCCCTTCCATTTCAAACAAGCCAAACTTTTACTATTTCATTTGTCATGTACATCTGGGGAAACTGTGAGCATTACCATCTTGAGCCACCACTACACCTGCGGATAGCTCAACCTTTATTCTCTCTGTTGCTATTTGCAAAAGCATGGAAATAGTTACTTAGAAGATTTCTGTGCCTCCTTGTGAGGTGTTTTTTAAAACAAACAAACAAAACTACTAACAAAATGGAGAGTTACTAAATGGTACTGAATGAATCTGTTTTATTTGCAGCTTGAACTTCTGGAATGCTTTGTTGGTAGAGCACCTTATTTCTGATGCTAGGAATCCATCCAGCTTTTGAATGAAGCTGCTATGTTAAACATCCCTTGTATTTCAGAACATTTCATGCATGAGAGACCATGCTGATATAGATATTTTGTTACAGTAAACATGAAAGTCTACCTCATGTACATAGTAAGGCTTTACAGGTAAATTATTTCAGTCTGGTACTGGTGGTCATAATCTACTATCTTTCAGTGTAATAGCTGCCACTTTCTGTTCTCTTTTAGTAACAGCTTGTCTGCATTGTGCTTTTGCAATATTTCTGAAGAGTAATATAGCTATTTTGAGTTTTAAATATTTGGGTCTGAGTGCACTTTAACTTTGGATGCACGACTGCATCTAAAGGTATCTAATTGCGTAGTTGCCTCTAGGTTCCCCTGCGATCAGCAAGGAGAGGGGTTCCCATCTCCAGTTACTGGGGGGAGAGGGAGGGACTTTCTGAGATCTTAAACAAGACAAAGCCCCCCTAACAAATGCCGGGTGACAGAGGAGGGAGGGCTTGGAGGAAGATTGTGGCTGATGAATGCACGGATTTGGTGGCTGGTGCACCAGGCGACGCAGGCAGTGCTCTGCTGGAGAACCTCAGCGCGGTGTCAAAGCCTTGGCGTGCTGAGCCAGTTGCTATGGCTACTGGTACTCAACAAGCCAGGTGTTGAAATCGGGCAAAAAATGTAGCTATTGCATTCAAAGTTATGACACTTGCTATTTTTCTGCTTTTTCTTTAAAGGTTGTTAACTGTCGTTTTTCACCCAAGCTATAAATTGGCTCTTGTGGTGGGATTCTGTGTGGAATTTAGACGCTCGTTTGCCTTCTGCGTGAATTCCTAATTTGATGTCATAGGCTTTTTGCTTTGGGTTTTTCTTAGTGGAGGGAAAAGAAGCTGAGAGAGGAAGGTGAAAGAAGAGAGGGATTTTATTTCAGGGCTGATCCTTTCCTTGCGTGTGTTTTGTTTCTGAATTAGTATATGTAGTATTTGTTCTGATTTAAAGACTACATATCTCACTGTTTAAGCCAAATTAATATGGCATAGGCTTGTATTTTGACAGCCAATATACCAAATTAAATTTTAATTATGATTTGGAGACAAAACTATTAGAGAATTGCTTTTTGAAAAATGCCTGACAGTCCACTCTGTACCAACACTCACCTAAGTCCTGCTTCAGAATGATGATGGATCTTTCAGATGGCTACTAGATTCCTGTAATCTACAATGAATATGATGCTGACTGAAAACCTTTTAAGTGTCCTAGATTACTAAATAAGTAATTTCTTACCATTATCTGGGAAGGTGCAGTTATATTAACAAACAGATTTTTTCTAAAATTCAGGAAAAGATGCATATATTAAAAAATTGTTGTGATTATTGCAGTTGATGTTTTATCTACTGTGGCCTTACACCTGAATGCTTAGTGATAATTTGAGTGATATCTTTTAAAGAATATAACGCCCTTTCTCAAATGCAATGTATTGAAATTCTTGCTCATAGTGAGAGAAAACAAAGGAAAATCATTTCCCAGTTAATAAATTAAAATGGGAATGTCTGCTAAATGCAACAAATGGAGCCAATGATATGTTTTGTGTGTGTTTCATTTTGTTCAAATTAAAAAAAAAATTGTTGAGAACTATTTTCTTGATGAATATTGTGAAATAAATGTTAAAAAAAGAATGTTTATTTTGAAAAAGTCTTCAAACACATTTGACATATCACGTATGTGTCTTGAAACATGTATACGAACAATAAGGTTTTATGTTTTTGTAAAACATTTTAGGTTCCGAGGAAGTTAAAACAGTCCTTGTATTCTACCCTTGTGTGTACTGGCCATTCCTTAAGATAAATCAGGTGTAATAACTCTCTGGAGGCCTGGAAATATTCCTTCAGAGATGTATTCTGTTTTCCTTCAGCCATTGTTGTCCAGGCAAATTCAACGAAGTTCACATCAATGCTCAGGAATTTTTTCTCAGTGCAGAAACGCAGCACCTCTGCAGGCTGAACTCGCCCACAGTAAATGCGTAACAGACTTGGATCTTTTGTGTGTATAGTAATGACCTCTGACTTGGAATGCCTATATGATGAATCAGAAAAATGATGGTTTTTTCTGAGTATTCATGATGTTTTGGAACTTAAAAAACCAAACAAAACCACAACAAACCAACAACTGAACACTACAGAAAGGACTATTATCAAATTTTGTAATTGTCACTTTGACAAAATGTTTGTTTTATATGTAGTGTGTATTAAAAAAAAATCCTTAATGCATTAAAGTAATAAAATGGTAGATATAATAAATTAGTGTTTGTTAAAAATGACCAAAAAACCTAAAGAAACTTTTAACAGGTAGGATTTGAAACTGTGTTGGGTTTTTTGTTTGGACATGCATAGCTAAAGATATACTTCCGAGGGTTTAACTGAAATTACTAACAAGGTCAAATCACCTTTTTATCTTCAGGCCTTAAAATGCATTTCCTCTATTATTTTCTCTTTGTCATGTCAAGAGAAAATAATCATCTTGACAGCATCCATTAAGTAATGCTTCTGAGATTGTGATGAAGTCCAGCATCATGATTTACTCATGGCATTTGAGCAGCGGTTATTGAAAAAGCACCATCTCTTCAGAAAGCATGAACAGGAGTCTAAATAGTTTATCGGTCCTGTGAAAAATGATAAAATTCATGTTCTTTGTTAAATGTTTCTTCCTGTGTGTTTTGGGTCTGAGATTTTCAACAAGATATCTATACCCCAAGAAATACAGTAGGAACTGAACCTTAAATCCTTTGCAAAGCCCAGCATATGGTACAGTTTGGTGGGGGTTTTTTTCATTTGGCAGAAATGACTAAAATAATTTTCTTCCGTATAAGAATTGTCCTCATAAATATCTTACTGTTTTTTCAGACAATACTGTCATCTTCCTTTATCCCTTTGTTGATACTTCACAAAATATCCTCTTTCTCTCTTAACCACACAGAACTCTGTAGAAATTACTCAAAAAAACCTGTCCTACCCAAGGGTTTTGTATTCCTCCTTTGAGATGTTTTGAAGTGCTATTACAGTGCACAGGAATTCTTTCAGATTTGTATTCCATTGGCATTACCGAAGTGTGGCTGTTCACAAGGTGGGGAGTGTTGGGCAAGGAGAGTGGGAAGGATGGGGGGGCAGCAGCTGGAAACAGCTGGGCCACAATCATCAGGAGACAGCAGGGGCTCTTTCTTTGCTCTCCGTTTCTCCTACTTGAACCCAGAGGAGAAGAACTTGTTAAAATAGCTTCTGCCAACTGAGCAGGGAAGAATGGAGAAGTCTGTGTAGCTTGCGGTCTGTGCGAGGTGCAGGAGCTGAGAAGGGAAAGCGTGGGCTGTGAGGTGGTGGTGCCCTCCTGTTATGTTTCCCTAGTGCAAAAACCAATTTATTGTCACAGATGATTTTGTCCAGTATCTGTGAGGACAGGAAGATTGTCCTCACTTTCTGCAGGGTGCGTAAGGGCAATTTCTCTTTTTGTTTATAGCTAAAATTAGGTCTTGCGATGTAGTGTCTGTGTCCTCGCTTCTCTGGACAGTGCCATCTCCTCTGCTTTATTTTTCAAAGGAGGAACCTGAAGAGATAAAAGGAATACCATTTCTAAATTGGGACCTTTGTGCTTTTCAGGCTTTTCAAAAAAAACTGCTGTATCAGAAAAAGACCTTGAGTGTAAAGTTTTCTAGAATGGAGGAAAAATTGAATCTCATCTCAGTTAGAGGAATGGTAGCGATATAGCAAAGCATTACACAACAGACGGAAACTTAGGCTGTTACAACTGTCCACATACAATTAGCATCTCATCCAGAGATACTGTACCAATGTATCTGACCATGTTAGAAAGGTAGCAGGTTTGCCTGGATCCCGAGTGTCTCTGCCTTTTTTTCACCGTCAGACTGGAACAAAAATAATTCTTCTGAACACTGACCCTTATTCACAAAAAAATGCCACAGATGTAGCAAATACTTGATGGAAAAACCCCATGGTTTATATTTACCAATATTGTGAGAACAGCATGCTTCTAGATTATTATAATTATAGAATAATTCCAGTTGCAAGGGGACCCCAGAGGATCCTGCTTGAAGTTAGGACCAATTAGAGCAGGTTGTTAAGACTTTGAATAGCTTCAAGGATACATAGAGTTTCCACCACCTCTGGACAATCTGTTCCATTGTTTCGTTCTCAAAGTTATACCCCTCTCTCCCCCAGTATAAATCAGAGTTTTTCCAGGTTGCAATTTTTGTCTGTCACTTTTAAGTGATTTTTGATCAATTTTGCATTTACTAGAGGAAAGGAAAAAAAAATCTTTGCAAAATGGATGCCTGGGTAAGCCTGACTGTGTGTTTTGACTGTACCACACTGTGGGAAGGCCATTGGCTCGCAAGATCTCAAGTCACACTTGAACCAGGTAGGCTGATAGCGCATGGGTACGTTGGCCTGTGCAGGTGACTCTAGGAATATGGCTAATCTCAGAAGATGTTTTCAAAACACTTATGAATGGCCAAACTGTCCATCTCAAATCCTTTCAGTTCTGCTAAATCTATTGATATGATTACTAGGATTTGTAGTCCTTGATAATGAGTGAAGTACAGAAACCACTATAAAAGTACTTCTGTATTCCTCAGAAATAGTTTTATTTCTATTTGTCTAAACTCACTGTTTGTTTTATTTTATGTCGAAGCCTTCCAATATAAATTTCATGATTAAAATTCCAGTTTGTTTCCCATACCTACTTACTAAATCTGTCTTGAAATTTGTTGACAAATTATAGCATCGACTAATTGGAATTCATAAAAATAATCTGTGCAAATATAGTTCATTTTGTCTCTTGCATATTGTAATACTTTTCCTTGCTTAACTGACAGCTGATCCTATTCCAGAGACTTCACTGAAATTCTTTTGCTTCTTTTAGTGCCCTCTTGAAACCTTTATTGCACATTGAATAAAATACAAGTAATACCTGCCCATGTAACTAAAGAGTGGATCCTAATATAGCTGGGAATCCTTCATATTTGGAACACCCATGGTCATTTGTGTTCTGTAACAACAGTCTGAAAAATAAGAGCAGACAGCAAAATCAAAATTTTAGCTCAAACAATAATGACCAGAGAATGCACAAAATAGACAGCGTTAAAGCGTATAACCTGTAAGTATTGCTTCAGTTACAAGAAAGTATTTTTTTTTCTTATGCAATAGAGTGAAAATGTGTAGAACTGAATTGCATGTTGAAGTCCTCTCTCCATATCTTCAGTAGCCACAGGTTTGACAGTTTTTCTCCTTGTGGTGTATTCAGCTTTTTTCAAAGGTTTCTTTCTTGATTTTAGCTGCAGTTCATCAGGCCTGGGTGGCAAGCATGTAGACAGTATTATTTGTCATGTATTTTCAATTGTGTTTATTATTTCATTCAAATACTTAACTTCCCTAATTTGCCTTTTGAAAGAACTGTAACATTCCAAAACATTTCTTCATAGCATACATTTTCAGTGAACTAACAGTTCAGACATATGTAAATTAATCTTAGTTCATAAGACAATAGAGTTCTTATCGCTGACTAGGATCTCTGAAATCTTTCTGAATTAATCCATGGGCTCCCTGATATACTGAATAGATTGTGACAGAGTCATGTAAAATATATTCTACACGATGTCAGAAAATTGTGTACAGTTATTAATTCTATTATGGGTTGGACAGCCAAGGATGTATCTCAGGTAACTACAGTGTGGTGAACGACCTGTGCATGGTTTTAAGGAGTTATTTTATGCTCATGACAGAGACTGAAGATTTCATGAAATTGTACGCATTTCAGAAACTTTGTTTATTAGGACTGCATACCCGTAATAATTTCCAACATTTTATAGCTATTTGGGAAATGCTGAGAATAATTTAATGGAGGATGTATACCTACTCCCCAAATGTAAACATCCTTTGATTTAGTCTTTTGGATCACAGGGCTAACTACCTAGGAGACATAATCATATGGCAACTAACCGAGACCTTCCAATGTGATATGACTAAATTATCATTCTGTTTAATCAATGCTAGTTATCCTCCTGCTAGAATCAAAATATAGTTAGGATCCAGTTTAAAAACTAGCGCTTGCTTTGCCGTATCTTGCTATTGAATAGTTCACTCACCTTTAAGTGACTGCTGAGGAGATTTGCTATGGATGTCTTTTTTATTTTTTCCTCAGCAAGAGAGAGAGAGATGATGTTGGGGAAACCTGGAATTTATTATTCAAATTGTAATTTGTTGATTGCAGCACAGTAATCTTTCCCAGGTTATAGAAATACAAATCCACTTTGCACAGTGTAATGGTGTGAAATTGCCAACATCTGGTAAGAAGCTCTAGGGGAGTTATCTGCATTTTGCTCAGTTCTTTACAGGGGTCTATGTACTTGCTCTTCACTGGCTTTCTTTTTTATTGCTGTATCCTGCTTCCAGATTAGGGCAATATTGTAACACATTTTAAATTGATTACATCCAAATGGCTTTACTCTTCTTGAAAATGTGATTTCTCGGTTGGTTCTTGGATGTGCTAGAGAGACCGTGCTTCTTCACATGGCTTTAGCGTGAACTTTTGTTCATGCTTTGTGATGCTCTTGTTCTTGAAATACTTATGTGGAGAATAATGAAATTTCTTAAGTTTGTCACAGAGGTTGAAAGGTCCCTAACAAAATGTGTCTCTTATTCATTACAAAGGCTTTTGAGATAAGTTAATTAGAACAATTTACCATAAGGTGCTATTACAACACATACTGTATATAAACTACATAATACATGTAGGTTACAGAACATTTTAACTGTTCTTGTATGTCAGTAAAATACTGAAAGCAAAACCTTCAGCTTGTGGCCTTGAACAAGGTTTTATTTATTCTTTATAACCTTCCCTAATACGTGTTCTGTGAACAGTCAGGTTTCCATCTCTGTATGTGCCCTGGATGTCTGTGGGTCCTGCACAAGTTGTACTAGTGCCTGTCACTGGGCTGTGCCACCCGGTACCGCTGCGTTTGATACCTCCTCCTCAGCACTCACTGCTGCAATTAAGAGTGCTGAGCATCGTTAGAGCTCTTGAAAAGCTCATGGTGGCTCTGCCTGAACTTTGAATTACCTCAAAGCCCACTGGATCAGCTGAAAGTTCAATCACTTGATTTCAGCTTGGTTTGGGATACGTTTTTTTAACCATATGAAAGACGTATGCACACTCTGTATGAACTACATGTTGGTGGTTTTTGTGTGTGGTGTGTTTGGTTTTGTTTTTTTTCTGGTAGTGTTTAAATTCTTAAATCAGTACTATGAAAGAAAATAGAATCAGCTGATTTCAATTAATCTCAGAGACCTGACTTTCTTCTAGGACTCTTGCTTTGCTGATTAATGATGTAAAAAAGAATGAAATTTGATGTGTGGACCACCAGCCGCTTCAGTCAAAGAATGATGTTTGCAAAAAGTAGTCAAGAGCCTTTGGTGAAATATGTTGGTGTAGCTGTGATACTCTTAGTCATAGGTACAATAAGGTTTAATTATCAAAACTTCACTTTTACAAACGGTGTTTTTTTTCCTGAGTAATTTACACCTGCAATCCACAAACAGTCATCATCCAGACTAGAAAATACTTCTCTCAGGGGTTATGATTTCCTGATCTTCAGAGAAAATTCTATGCTGTAATCACTGCAAATACCAAAGCATTGCCTCTCTCATCTGTTGTTTTCAGCAAGTCCTGAACAACAACAACATCTTCTTTCAATGTCAGAATTGTATAGAAGCACAGCATAGGCCTGCAACTATGGTACGTATACAGAGGCAGAAGGCTTCTTAAGACATACACATATGTGCTTAAGAAGAATGTGGAGTAGATGCTTTGTAAAAAGTAAAACCTGCAACAAACCCAAGATTTTATGAAGGAGTTCAATTTTTTTAATAAGCCCAAATCGTTTATTTATGAATGTTTAGATTTTTCCTAGTGTGAAAGAGGCCGCATGTCATATTTGCAGAAAAATTGTTGGCTGATGATTTTTTTCCAAGAAACATTGGCTTAAGAAGAGTGATTATTATGCACAGTAGGTATAAATGAATTATTTATCAAACATGTTTTCATTCTTACTGAAAACACCACTGATCTGTTTTTCTAAGTGCTTTATTGTAGTAGTCATTTGCACACAAAGCAAGTCTTTACTTAAGTAAATGTTTGTGTCACTATTCATATGAAAAAATGAAAGATATATTACAAACAGAATTGATCATGCTTTTTTTTGATTATGTATTTCCTTTTTTTAGACAAAGAATACTCATCAAGAAAAAAAAAAAGGAAAGCAGATCTGTTTCAACAAAACCCATGTCAAAAAAGTTGTCCAGATGGTGGGTGGGTAACAGCAGGTGCCAGCCCTGCTGCAGATCAGGGCTTGCTTTTGTGCGATCTCGATTTTACTGAAGTAGCCTATCAAGCTTTTGCCTCCTACTGGGTGGGAACCTTTCTGTCTCACATACTGGAACTTCTTCATTCTTTAAAAAAAGTAACTATTAATGATTAAAAATTCATCCATGGAACTTATGTGCACAACGTGCTTATCAAGTCAGTCTCTCTGACCTAGTTAATTTAATTTTAAGTGGAAAAGCTGAAGTGCAACACAACAAGGATTTTTCTTTAGCTTCCTTGTCTCAAAGACAAATACTTGATTCTGGGACTCTGCCATCTGACTGATTTCCCTGCTCACTAAACTGTTAGCTATTCAGAGGCATAAAGTGCTTTTGTGAAAAATTTTGAAAGGTTTTGGTTTGTCTTTGCTTGGGATGGAAAAAACCTTTGCCCCGTTCACTACGCAATATTTTGAATGCATAAAAAGAGTAGTTAGTGAAATCACTCTATTTCGTAAAACTCACACAGATAACTCATTCTTAGCTTTCAGCACTAAAGCCGTATTTTAACACTGAAACAATATGTTAGAATTTCAGCTTTTTAGGGAACTGTCTGGTGTGTGTCAGTCTCAGTCTTTTTCTATGAAAGTAATTCAAATAGGGTTATAGACATTAAAGGAGAAGACTGAAGGCATTAGAAGGAATTGGGCAAATAGGCTTCCATGTGCAAGAACTTTGCCTTGGATAAATATTTGAAATAGAGTTGTCTGTCCTGAAGTTAGCTGAGGCAAGTAGTGAGCTTTATTTATGCCATTTGTGCATGCCTCTTCAGGTGAGTTTGTGACAGGACTGGATTTGGTGTGCTTATTGGTACATCAGATGGGAATAAGAGCGACTGGGTAGGAAAGGCAATAAGGAAGTCTAGATGAGAAACATTGGAAGTATTCAAACACAATATTCAAATTAACGGTCATGAAACAATAATTCTTCAGTCTACCTTGCTGCTTGGACTCTGAAGAACAAAATACAATCCTATGGGCGCAAAAATGGAGAAGGGTGCTTTAGCTCCTTGAGGATGCATTCTGGATGGCTATCTCTGCATGCTACCAAGTAAGGTGCAACTTAATCCTCTAGGGAAAACCGAACATAATGAAAGGAGTCAGTTTTGGTTTTGTGGTTTTAGTGCAATCAGAAAGATTCATCATGATGTAGGAGCTACATAAACCTTTTAGAAATCTAAGAATGTAAACCTATAAGTCTTCAAAGAAAAAACGTTAAATCTATCTTTTTCCCCTGAATAATTCTAAATCAAGGAGAAAAATGTGAACTTAGCATTCTCAGCTCCTTCACTTCCAGGCAAATGAGTGCCACTTGTCCTGTTTGGAGGCACTGCTTGTGTTCAGGCAAGGAAACGATTTGGCCTTTGAGGCAGAAAGAGGAAAATGTTCAACCACCCCTGTCCCAGTGACCCTGGGGAGCCTCAGAGGCCAGGGCTTCGGGGAGGGGGGTCTCTCAGGAGCCAGGGTTTGGGCAGGGCATTGGTGCTGGGGGGGCAGAGCCAGGGGCCCAGATCTGTCGACTGTCACACTTGGGCACGTGCATTCACAGAGTGAATCACAACTAACCTTTTCCTTATGAAAAAATTAGTAGCCCAAAGGTAAGAACGTAGTAATGGGCAACTGCTTACATTTCAATTTGAGATGTTATATGGTTCTTTAAAGGATAATACCTATGTTAAAACCATAAAAAACATTTGCAGTTGACCCTTGCTGTGATTTTTAGTTCTTCTAAACAGTAATGTTAAAACAAAACCAAACCAAATAAACACTAAAACGAAGGAAAAGAAAAAAAAAACCCACGAAAAACAACCAACCAAAAAGAACCACAGAAAGCCAAACAAACAAAAAAAAGGTGAAGGAATTGTTTACTGGTTTTGTTTTGGTTGGTTTTGTTTGTTTGTTTTTCCACAAACTGTCAGGCTGTAATAAGGAATTTGGAAGAGACTGATAACCCTTTCCCTGTGTAGCCGATTTTGACTATGAACTTTAATGAAATGGTTTGTGCAAAACCTCTTTTCTGCTCAAGTACTTACTAGATATGCATAGCCACATGCAGAGTGATCTCTGAGACTGAATGAGTTAACTGCAAACATGGACACAGTTTTTAAATCACAGCATGCTGCCTCTATTTTCTTGCAGGGAACTTATCCAAATACAGTAATAAAACCAGACGTTATGGAAAGAAGGTTTTTGTTGCTGTGAGTTGTAAAGAAAAATGTAAGGAATGATTGAAGTGTGAGGAAAGAGGAAGCATCACCTTCGATGGGCTAAGAATGAGCAATGGGTTTCTGAACTTGCGTATGTCATGCAAGGCAGAATAAGGTGCAGTCAAATGCTCTTATCTTTGAACTAGGCAGGACAAGGACTGAGCATAAAAGAAATATTTCTCCTTAGAGTATGATATTCCAGTTATGACGTAAATAGTGATCTGTAAAGCTGCCAAAAGCAAATGACAAATGGTAGCTGTGCGGCTGTCAAGGTATTCGTTAGTACTTACACGTGTGTCAGCTCTAGTAAAAAGATCAGAGTTCGTTGTTCTAATAGGGAACGCTTCCAAGAACAAGTGTCATCTGATTTCTGACACCTGCAAGGAGACAATTACAGTAAATTGAGGACATTGTTGGGAGGTTTATAAAGCTGAGATTATGCACTGTAAAAAAAAATCCAAAAATAACCTGACACCTGCATGTAGGCAGCTAACCTGCAGTGTTTTCCCTAAAAGAATGTGGGGTTTTTAATATTCTTCACCTCAAGAACCATTTTGCCTCATTATAAAAAAGACTGGATGTGAATCACATGCACATAGAAATATACCATAAAAGCACATGCTGCAAGAGTTAATTCAGCAAGGATTTACTCATGGTAAAAAGAAAACCAAAACAAGCAAAAAATGAATATTTATTACCAAGAAAATTTACATGTCCAGAAAAATACAGCAATCATAGACATTGCAGAATGTCACATAACTAAACACTATATGGCTTTTGAGTATATATAGGTAGAGGTGGTCTGGAATGAGACTGCACTATTTTTGCACTTTTCAGGTGTGAGTGTCTGGGGTACAAATGGGAGAAGTCCAGGGATGTGCAGTACCCGACATTCTTTTTGGAGGGGGAAAAATTAGGACATTGTCCCTTTCACGTAAGAAGTGGTAAATGTAACTTAGATTTGCTAGTGGTTATGGAAGAAAGCTTGGTGCCTTTTTTTTGTCCCTGCACAGCATTTTCTGCAGTCTTTGTTAAAATTAAAATACTTTTCCTTGTGTAGCTCTCTAAATGTGAAAACACCACGAGAGTTCCAGCAATTTACTAAACATGTATATGTTGGGTTTGCTTTGGCCAGAGAAGAACACCTAATAACCCTGAGGACATGGTTTGCACCAAGGGTCAAAAATGATAGTGAACTTTTTCTCCCACTGTCTCTAGAAACCTTATGACTTAACACAGATGCAATGCCTGGACGCTTTGCCAGAAAAACCTAAATAAAAGTATTTATTGCAAATAAAAAGAACCAAGGTTTATCTACCTCCTGCAGATAAGTTTAGGATTGATGAGATTAATAAACTTAGGGCCAAGATGAAAACTGAAGGAAGGGTTAATTCAAAATGACTGAAAATTTAATCAGGTAAGACAATAATGGAAATAATTTTCTGTAATTTTTTCTAACACAAGCTACAGGATAATAGACAATAATCTGAAGCAGGACAGCTTAAAGTTTTTCATTCAGGCGACTATTTTGGAAGGGAGATTCTAGCCACCTACAAACGTAGAGTAAAGCCGTTAACGAGTTTCCACACAACAGAATGCGACTTAAAAAGAGAGGTGGTTGTTTGCTGGACTCAGTTCCCAGAGCTTGATAAATGTCAACAGTAACAAAAAAGAGAGGTTGGAATCATCAAAAAAATACTGGATCTTTCAATCTGTACTGCTGTGTTTAGGATCATTCTCCTATTTTCTTAGAAGAAACGTAATTTCACATTTTGTCTCTACTTACTGTTGTAAGATCTCTTGGTACCTGCCGATTTCACTTTAATACAAGGTCTGCATGTTTTGTAACACATTTCTCTCATGTAGACTTCTCTTCATCTCTCTTCCACACTACTTTCCTGAGGTACTAGCCTGAACCTTCTAAGCTTCTCATGTTCATATGATTGCATTTCCCCTTATTTTCAGTTGGACTCTTAGGCTATAAACATAATATGCTGATTTTCTCTACTTGCCCTCTCCACAATGTGAAATTTGAAATTAAAAGTGCTAAGAAGGAAAAGTAGATGACCAGATAGCCAGCTATTTGAAAATTTATCAGGAGAAATTGTCTTACTGAATTATATTAGTTTTAGAACTGCTAGCATTTAATATTAGCTTCAAATGGACGTTATACATTAGTGCCAACACCACATTCAGCTCATAGTGGAAGAAGCAGTGAATTTTGCATGTGAACTTGTGCTAATTCTGCCTTGCTGGGTTTTCCTTTCAGAATGACTCAATGGAGAGGCACCACTCTGGCTGCCCATTGTAGGACCTTTTTTCCACAACAGGAAAGCTAAAGCTGACTTTTTGGGAAAGCACAGATTTACTCAAGCTCAACTCTGTTCTTTAAAAAAGCTTGAAAGAGTGGAATCTGGAGTCTTTGTTTCACCCGTTTATGAGCTCTGCTGCTTTCAGTTAAGCCCGTTCTCAAATCCAGATTCACTGTTATTCATCCCCTTCCTCCCATACCTTGTTTTCCAAAATCATATAGGAAGCTTGTGATTCCTCCTTTAACTTAAACTTCAATTGTAGCAACACCTACAATGAACTGAGGAAGCACATTACTACTTGTTACACTGGTTTAACAGCTTGTCTTGCCTGAATTGCTATTGATTTTAAAGCAAGATGTGGGTTGCTATAGCAATACTGTACTTGAACATTCAAAGGAGAATACTGCCAAACCTATTGCTTTATAAATCCTAGAAACTCAAGTTCTTAGGCTGAAACTTTCAAATGCCTCATACGTTTTATATTGTATTTCCAGTGATGATTCATTTCAGGTGGTGATAAGCTGTATGATAAATTTGTAAAATTAGCATTTTTTGTATGCGTCTGACCCAAGGTACTTTATCCAAGACTGGATTGCTCATAGCAAAGGGAAAAAGGATCAATTTCATGTACGTAGTCTCAGGGCAGACTTGTCACTCGTGAAATAACAATCTGAAATGGGTGACAGTGCTCGCACCAGCTGCTTGACATCCAGGCAGGTGCAGGAGCCCTAGGAAATGTCACTCCGTCAGACGCAGCTTCAGATCGTGCAAGTGGCACAAAAGCTTGTGGCCGCAGCTCTCACCCCAGGCCACGGCTACCACCCCAGGCCACGGCTACCACCCCAGGCCACGGCAGCCCTGCGCTTGAAACCATCGCTGAGCTGTCACTTTAATAACTGAGGAGCTACTTTATTTTGATCAGCATTGTCAGGGCTTATTTCAAAAGTGATCCTGATTCCATCACGTAGCCTAGCCCAGCCAAAGTCAATTGGTACAATTTCAAGGTGAATTTATTCATTCTTTATAAAAGTTCTATGCGCGAATATATCAAGACAGTTGAATAAAATTGAAATAAATAGACTTGGAGTTGCATAGTCTCCTGGTAATTGAAATAGTTTCCCCTCAGTATATTTGTAGTAATAATGCTGCCTTTATGAAGACTGGACTGTCTACAGATGGGAAAGTGTGGAATTACCATATTGATAACATACTTGGGAAGTGGAATTGGGGCTAATATCTTGAAAAGGACAGCTGAATGTTGTCCTTGCTTTCAGCTTAACACTGAAGATAAACATAGAAGAATACTTACCACAAAATAATGGTGCCTAATTAATTCCATCTTCTAAGTGACAATTATTTTCAACAAGATTTCCCTCTGTTTTTAATGCAGGTGTTAACTTTTAAAATAGAGAATCTATAGGTAGTATATGAAAGTTGAGTTCTGCAATGGTGCACTGTGTGAATGGCCTGTTTTTCTACAGTCTTAAGACAGGAAAAAAAGTGGAAGATGTCAAGCCAGTACCTTTTTTTTTAAAAAATTTTTGTTCAGAATATAAATTCTTCGTGTTTTGTGTTTGGTTTTTGTGTGTGTGTGTGGTGGTGTTTTTTTTTGTGTGTGGGTTTTTTTGGTCATTGGTGTAGCAGTATCAAATGTCCACAAGCTCTAGTCTTCCTTCTTATTTCATTTAAAAAATAATATAAGGTTGAAAATATCTTCTATTACTCAGAAAAGAACTTAAGCTGAAAAAAAGGCACGAAAATGTTCTTGCTTTTCTACTGGGAGGAGAATGAAAAGAGGTGAAGGAAACAGAAGGCATCAATTAGAAGGCAACAGTTCATTACTCAGGTGGCTTTTCAAAGCTGGCAAGTACATTAGCTATCAGAAGTGCAATTCTGATTTGAGTCTGTCAATTCTGATTTGAGTGCTCTCAACAGATGTTATTAGGACAATGGAGGTTTAGAAAGCTTTTCAGAAGAGTAGTTTTGTTGTTTGTTTATTATTCTTCTAAAACAATGCTCCAAAATAACCGGAGTGATTATCATGGCCATAAGAAGTGAAGACCTTGTTTTCTTCCTGCTTGATGTGCTCTAATGTCACTGACTTAAACTCAGGAAGAGCTGTAATCATGATGAGCTTCCTTTTCAGCATGATGCTCCCTTCCCTTCTGTCCCTGCAGACAGGGCACTGGAGTGCCAGCTTGCCTCCCAGGTCGAGGGCTGGATCGGGATTTACTCTTTGCATTCCTTTCCCAAGGAGGAAGGAGTCTGGGGCTGGTCCAGGCTGTAGCTGCCACTCTGCAAGCTGTCTTGCCTTGTCACAGGGGACTGGGACACAGCTTGAGTGACTTGACAGCAGGGCGGAGATCCTCCTCCTGACCCAGGGGGAGAGCAGGGGAAGGACAGGGGTCTGCAGCAGAGCTGTGGGAAGGGGATGGAGAAAAGCTAATCAGGCTCTGGCAGCATGAGAAAGGAGGCAGTAAAGCAGGTGAGCACACGTTTAGTAATGGGCATGTACTTAAATGAAACAAGGAAGACAATGAAATGCTCAATGTTTGGTTTTATTTTTTTACTCTTTATTCTTGCTAATCTTTGTACAGTCTTTCTTAATTAATGTGTTAAGAATAAGCAAAAGAATGGATTAAGTGCCCAGGAAGTATTGTCAAGGTTGGTAATTTAAAAAAAAATGGAATTCTGAGTTTTCTACAGAAGTCAGGGAACATGTTTGCAAAGGCATCAGCAGCAGAAGTCAGTATCCCACTCTACTGAGTGCTTGTCAGGCTGCACCTGGAATTCTCTGTTCAGTTCTGGCCCCCGCTGTACAAAAACAGATGTGGATGGGCTGGAGAAGGTCCAGAGAACGACCACAAAGGTGATCCAAGGACTGGGAAGCCACCATATGCGGAAAGGCTGAGAGAACTGGGCTTGTTCAGCTTTGAGAAAAGAAGGCTTAGGGGAGACCTTGTCACCGTGTTCCAGTATTGAAAGGAGGGCTACAGAGAAGATGGAGACTCCCTTTGTACAAGGAGTCCCGTGAAAAAGATGAGGGGTAATGGCTACAAGTCACTCCTGAGGAGATTCCAGTTGGACACGAGAGGGAAATTTTTCACGATGAGAACAATCAGCCATTGGAATGATCTCCCCAGGGAAGCGGTGGATTCCCCAACACTGGACACTTTAAGATTCAGCTGGACAGGGCGCTGGGCCAGCTTGTCCAGACCGTGCGTGTGCCAGGAAAGGTTGGACCAGGTGATCCTCGTGATCCCTTCCAGCCTGGTAGTCTATGATTCTGTGATGTTTGACTAGTGGAGCCCCAACTTTATTAACATTTTAGCAGTCTGAAATGTTAACATATGATTGTGTATAATTAAGATTTTTTTAATTATTTGCATAAAAGAGTGTGTTTTCTTCATCAATCAGCACCCAGAACCATTATGAACTAATGACTGCAAATACTGTAATTTAACAAACCCCTTTCAATTTAAAAGAAGAAAGAGCTGTCTGAAATGTCAGGTCCAAAAGTCCATTTGTGTTTTGTTTCTTTTCAAGTCATATCATTGGAAAGACAAAAAAAAAGGTCTGGACCTAATGACCTTGCACAGTAACTTTTGTTCTAGAGCAAAATTTTCTAAATAACCTATATATCCCCTTAAAAATTGAAGTTTTTATAGTGGAAGCATCAGCTCCTTAACTGGAACAAACTGTGCCACTGTGATAAGAGAAAAATATATATTTGACTTTGATTCATCTTTTCCCTAAATCTTGATAAGTAGGTGGCAGGACAACATAGCATTTAACTGTATGCAAAGGTAAACAAGATTTGAAATATGGATCTTTTACCAATGTAAAAGATGAAGCTGACAGTTGTAATCTCTTCAAACTCATAATTTACTTGAGTTTTGGGCAAGTCTGAAGTGACTGAGTCTCAAGGCAAGGCTTGGTGATTTAAAAAGCATTATATTGTATTACGCAAAAGTGGAATCTAAAAGTTTTAGTCCATCCTTATCTATAACTTGTACAGCTCAAGGGAACTGCTCTGCTTTTGGAATGCAAAGGAAAAAATGTAGGTACAGTAAATATGCTGCAACTTTTATATTTTTACATCATCTTATATACAGTGAGCTGTATTTAGTAACTTGTACAGCCCTCAAGAGGCCAAGACTTATTCCTTCCATGAAGAAGAGCAAGTCATGGCAAGCTTGGGTTAAACGCATTAATTAACAAATGTTATCACATGATAACAGTGCAATTAAGTTATGGACCGAAAACATTTGCATATTTGAATTCATTGGTTTTAGTGTATCCTGAGGGTTATAAATGAAACAGTTCAGTGTTTTGCATGAAACCAAGAACATATACTCATCTTCAATGAAAGGGAAGTATATTGCATGAATAGTGTAAAAGGTGAAGTGTGGGTTGTTTTCCTCAATTGAACAAGGACTCAGCTGTGATATTTGTTGGATATGTCTCCTGGCTAATTCTCTTGAATTAGCAACCCCTAACAGCCAAGGAACTGCTTCTTAGCAGCCAGGAATGTTTCTGTCAGTATTTCTTTAAACAATTCTGAAAACAAATATCAGTTCTGGTTGCCGACCATTCATTTAGTACTGCAACTTAATTCTCTTCAGCGCAGCTAATCTGGATTTGCTCGGGATCAAAATCACCCTCTAAAAATGCCCATGAATTATTTCGCTAAAGGTTAAATAGATATTTGGGAAGTTCAATTTCCCCATCAAAAATGAAACCATTTTGTTTCCCTGTCAGGTCTCTTTGGAAGCAAAATGCATACAGGCTTTAAGAAATTTAAACACTTCAAAAAAATAAATGAACAAAAAAGTTAATGCAAAAAATGCGAGAAAGTCTTCATGTGATTCTGTTGGGTGGTTTTGTTTGTTTGCGTTTGTTTTGGGGGGTGGTGATGGTGGGTTTTTTTGGTTGGTTGGATTTTTTTCTAGTTCTCAACGAACCTCCCCACACTCTGAAAAAGCTTTAAGAAAATTTCATTAGGATATTTTAGAATTGACCTTTTTTATAAAGTAGTTCCTCTGTTCCGTTATGATTTGGTGGTAAACTCATTTGTCTTTTTTCTGAGCATACCTGAAAAAAATAACATGGTAAGCTGTGCTCCTTGGATTGCTAGGTACTTGTAGTCAGCTTTCTTAGGTTGGCAACACTGCTAGATATGTGGGTTTGTGGTATGGACAACAGCCGAATCAAGAAAATCATTCTGTACCCCAAAACTGTATTTGGCAAGCATTATGAAACCTTTCATCTGCACATAACTCCAGATCTGTTTGGCGCCTCATGGGAGCTATGCAGAATTGACTTTTGTTACCATTTCATTATTTCTTTAATCAGCCATCAGCAAGTATTAGAAAAACCTCATCTAGTCAATAGTGAGCACAAATACAAGGAAGGTGCCTATTAGTAATACACAAAATCCAACAAATTTTATATAATAGCCTGAGCAATCAGATAAATTAATTTTAAAAACTAGTTGAAGAGAAAAATTAAATAGATGCATTCATTCAACCATGACCATTCTGAGTTTCATGTCCACTGGGGTGTCAGCCTTGACATGTTATTAAAAAGATCAGATTAAAATATGAAGAAATTTAGCTAATGAAACTGGAGGGAAAAAATTCTGTAATATAATTGCTTGTTACAATTTTCAGCCTCCTGTCTGCCGCCTGCCATGCTCTAGTAAACTGTATTTTAGGAAAGGCCATTGTATAATAACTTTTTATATTGTAACAAGATTATGTTTTCTTGCATTGACATTCAAGCACAAACATTTATAATTAAATGTGGGAATATGCCTAAGCTGTACCTTGTTATGAGTGATATAGCTGTTTTCAGAATGTGTACTCTACCGTTGCCCTTTTTAGCTCTATCTTTATCATGAATAAATGCACACATTTTAATGGTCTACACACAACAAAGAGATCGAAAGAATGAGAAGGCATGAGAGAGGATTTGCCAGAACTTTGGTTTAATAATTAAGAACTTATCAATTAATGTTCATTGTGGTATTGTTCTTCTGAAAAGTTAATTATAAAAATAATGCTATTTAGTGGTCCCATCCACTGCATTCTAAAAGGCTGAGTAGATTTTTCTTGTTATCGTTTACCGTAGTTGTGCTGCTTTATCAAGAGGGTAAGTAGCTCTGAAGCTGCTGCATGTGGCCACCTATGCCTTGAAAATTATTAAGAGACTAATGATTTGAGTAATTTTCTCATCAATATATTGCAGCCAAAAATGTCGTGGTTGTGAAACAGGTTTTTAAATAAAAGAGCAAAACCAGGAATCAGAGTAAAGCTGATTCAAATATTGTTCTGAATTTTCTGAGACACATGCAGCTGCTCCCCATGCCTTTCAGCCCTTCACCTTCTTCATTGCAGCATGTGAGCATTTTGCATTTCCAGTGCATGAGATGAGATGTAGGATCTTAGACAGGATAGGAATGAGAGGGAGATCGCAGCACTGCTGAACTTAAGGGTGGATGGAGCATAATGCTGTAAAACCAAAAAAACACAACCCAAACCAGACAAACAACGCCCCCACAAAAAACCAAAACAAAACACCAAAAAATCTTCAAAAGCAATATACATCGGTTTGTCCAATACCCTGTAACCAGGTCACCTAAACTAACCCCATTCTCAATACTGCATTGCACAGGATACCACAACTAGTTGGAAGTATAAGAACTAAGATGAAGACATAAGAGGTGAAAGATGGTCTTGAAGGACTTGAAGCCCCTGTTACATAATATAAAAAAGAGAGTTTTAAATATATATATATATATTTAGAATTAATTGGAAGACCTATGTTTTCACACTTTATGCTGTGGAATAACTTTAAATTCAAAGGTAGTAAGTGGCATTACACAAACACTTGAAAAATTTGCTGAGCTATCTGATATACAAAGCTATTTATTTGTCAAAACTGATGTGGTGCAAAATTAGGTGACGAATCCCTTATTTAAGCATGCCATATTGCTATCAGGGGAATTTGTTTGAAATTCTTGAAGTTGGCCAACAACAAGTGATGAGCCAGCTGACAATTGTCTGACAGCTCTTCAGCAATTCCTCCCTCTTGTTTTCTGTGGAGGTAGCAGGGATTCCGTGAGCTACAAATAATCCCATCATTGACAATGGAGTTGGGTGTGGTATGAATGGTGACCCACAGAAATAAGTTTTGTGTGAAGTGGACCTGGTTTCAAGGGGAAAAGTCTGCATTTCTTTCCAGAGCTGTGAGGGAATTGTCTTAATCAGAGTAAACTCTTCTAACTCCAGTGCATTTACTGATCTTGGAAGCTTTTCTTCTAGTGCAAAAGGTCTCTGACACTGTGGGTCATTATCAAACGTTTGAATCTCAAAGACCTACAAAGCAAACATTTCTACAACATAGTAGATACTTTATAGAAACAATTACTTAGCCAATTGTTTTATAACTGTGTCTTTACATGGTGTGTTTTTGTGTGTTTATTTGTCTTTTTTTTTTAATATTTTAATTGTTAAAATCATTTGAAACTTGTTATATGCAACCTGTTATTAACAGTACAGAAGGAAGGAAGCACCTCTGTCAGCTTTTAGAAATCTAAACCATTTCTGAAAGCAGTCCATGTCCTAACATCACTTATCTCATGAGGCCATTGCTCAGCTGTTTGAATCTTGCCGTGGCAACAGCACCGCTTTTAAGGCAGTGCCCCAAAGGAAGGTGGTCCTGCTCTCAGGAGTGTCTTTTTAGGGAACTGGGGGGAAAAAGACTAGTAGATGGGAAAACTGCTAGAAGGCAGAAAAAACCCAGATGATTTCATTTGGGTATTGAATACTGTCCTTTCCATTATCTTTAGCACAAAACAGTGGGATGAATTCAGAATTTTTATAGCTATACCCCTGACTGTCTTCAAAGCAGGAAATTATCAGACTGTTGAAATCTTGAAATATTCCACAGGAAAAAAAATAATCATTTATTGACTATGTTTGAGGCAGGTCCTTTTCCCATAAGTAAAATAATTCAGTGTTGCTACTAATCTTCAAGAGCCATATAACTATGTGTCTGATCTGCATATTTTTGTTATATCTTGCAACATTTCAATATCACATTGTTGTAAAGAATTCTACAGTACTTGGTTGAATTCTGGCTACATGAAGTGAAAATTTAGTGGAGATTCACTGCAGGCGCAGTTCAGACTGATATATTTACATTGAAACGTAATGGGTTTTGGCAAGCAGATTTCTTTCTACATTGTTGTAGAAACAAAAATAACTTTAAGACATCTTTGGATCTTAAGTTATTTGCAAGAGAAAAAAATACTCCAGTTTAAGCATTGGTATGATTAATTCTTTATGCAAAGAGTAAAATGGTGCATTTCTCTTTTCATAGGGAAAACAAATGACCATCAGTTCTAGCACTGACTACTACTTACAATTTGTTCTCTTTGTTTATTTCACAATTAGCGTACATAGATTAATAATTACAATTCATGAACCTGATAATTTATGCAATAGTATTTAGCCCTTGTCATGTCTTCAATTTTTGCAATTAATTGTTTTAATAATGAAAAGGTTAATTGCACTATTCATCAGAACTGCTTGCTGTGAAATGGTAGACAAATAAGAATCTTCAGAGATAAAGGGCACGCTGCCTCGTCGGGCTGTCGTTCCAGCCAAGGGAAACCCGCTGGAATAGCCTAGCAGATTCACTCAGGGGCTGGAATCTTGGAGATCAGAAATTATTCAATTCAAAGAGAATTGTACCAATGTACAGGGCACTAAAAATCATTTAGAAAAAAAAAAATCTTCAACAATATTATGTGCTTCTGTATGCATTGTGGCACGATACATAGAGATGTGTTCCTCTTTGGCTTGCTTTGAATTGTGGTGTTTGAAATGTGTTTTCAGACTTTTTAGGACTACTGTGCAAAACTGGGGTGCTCCTTATATCCTGACTAATCCTTTATACTACAATGCCAAATTTTGTTGCTGACAGACCCTCAGCCACTGACCTGGGATAAAAGAAACCCCATGATTAATATGTACCTGTGGTTATACATATACAAAATGTTCAATGGCCCTTTATTGTTAAACACAAATTAAACATGCAGGTGTAAATAACTGGCAAAAATGACCAGATTTGGATTTTCAAGTTATCTTAGTTTTGAGGTATTGAAATATTTGCCTGGGAAATTAATGAAAAGTTGTTGCCCTGATATAATGGTAGTACATCTTCATCCTTATATATGTACATGGCAAAGTCAAGAGTAGTGTGTGCTTAAAGGAGGAAACAAGTTATCAATCTAGAGCCAATCTCTGAAGCATTTTAATGCAGCCCTTTGGTAATCTTCATTCATTCTATTGACTGTACCATACTTGTTCTGAGCACAGAACAGGAAAATTGTGTTTGATGTTCAGATCTGTCAGTCAGTTCCATCAATTAGCCTAATTTACAATTTGAGGAAAGTGCAAAATTTTGAATTTACTTTCCTGCACCTGTTTACCACCAAGACTACACTATTTCAGTTTTCTTCTAGTTTGAATAAAATCCTACTTCAAAATACCACAATTCCTGTCTCAATAAAACCTGTGTTTTAGAAACAAGCCTATTAAAACTAAGTCAAAGTTTCATTAGGCTTTTAAGAAATGGCTCAGATTGTCTTCAGGCAGCAATTTTTTGTGTGAGCTATCACATACTGAAATGAAGAGCAGATGGAAGATCAAAACAAGGTCATGGAGGTTAACCATGTCAATGTAACAATATTAACAAGACAAGTGTCAATTTTTCTGTAAATAGGATTACAAAATGGTAGAGTTTATTGAAATCTACACCTTGTCATCTGTTTTTCGCTTTGTCTGTATGAGTGCCAATTTGCAACTGGCCATAGGATGCTACCAGTGGTTAACTTAGTGGGAGAAACCCAAGACAATTCTCACCTTCAGTTAGTAATAAGTTTGCATTAGTATAGACTTTTCTCAGGAAATATGCAAAAAACAATTTTAATTCCCTTTAAACTAAATCTCACAATTAAGTTGTGCAGTAGATGTTATTTTTATTTTCTATGTAAGAAGGTAACTATAGGACTGCCGAAAAACACCATACTGATTTGTAATCCAGCCATGAACACTAGAAACCATAAACTTCCAATAACAGCATGTTTTCATCATCCAGATATTGGAAATACACATTTTGTCGGTCCCTCAGTATACATTTTCTTTCTATATTGGGCTAAATCAGTAGTGTTGTGCAGCAAATGAAAGTGAAGTGCTGAAAAGATACAACTGAAAAAAAAAAACCAAACCCATGTGTTAGAAAATTAATCTGATAACAAATAGCCACTAATTAGTTTTTGTTAGAACACAATCTTTTAACTTGCCTTCATAAAGCTGTATGTCGTAATGCTCCATGTGATTCCATCTGGATTGCAGAGGTACCTTTCTTAACATAACTGTAATTAAAGGTCTCTCTATGCAAATACTTTTGAAGAAATGTTTCTTCCTTTGGCATCAACGTAAAATATTTTACTGATTTTCCCAGCCCAAAGGTCTGTATTTTCTACTTGAACACTTGAGTTTCGTTTCTCTTTCCTGCAGCCCACAATCAGATGCCTGACTGCTGTTTGCAGGTGACCAGTGCTTTTCATTCCAAACACAAAATATACTCCAAGAAAAAGAATCAAATGTATCAAATGCTTTTATTAGATAGCTTTCTGAATTCCAATACAAATACATTTTACAAGTCATGTATATACGTACATATATATTTAATATATTGTACTGTGGATTTTTCTTTCCGGTCTTCTGCAGAATTTTTATTCTTTCTGCCACCTCACAGAAGCTGATATTCAATATCAAGGACTTTGACAAATGCAGGACTCTAACTATTCAGTCAGTTTTTCCTCTATATGCAATGAAAAACATAGGTTCCTTTGCTCTTGAGGGAAATTGCCTGAGATAAAATCTCAAGTCTGCTTGGAGCAGGTACAAAGCAGAAGGGGCAGGTGCTGCTCAGGGCTGTGAGCTCTGTCCTGCGCTTGGCTGATGCTGCAGCCGGCCCAGGCTGCTGGGCAAACGGCTGCTTTCAATAACACATTCTTGAGAGATGTGGGCAAAGCAAGGCAGTGATGTGAGGGATCCGAGTTAACTGTAATTTTACAAGAGCAGACAGGGACAGCAATGAGGTGGTAATGGCTCAGGGTTCCATAGCTGGGGACGGACCAGGCGCTGCCATCTGCAGCGATGGTCCCCAGCTGTGGCGGTGCCATGGCAGAACAGCAGATGCCACAGGCAGAGGCTTAAGTGTTCTAAAGCTACACACTTCTGCAGTGAGAGTTTCACACACATTTGGTGAAAGGATGTTTGAATTTAAAACAAAGCTGAGTATTTTTCAACCTGAGAACTTGAATTTCCTTGCTAAAATGTTAAGCCCAGCATGGTGCACTGCTCCTTTCCTGACAGGCATGTTCGCATGATTCTTCTTTTCACGGAGAAAAGGAGAAAATAGACTCAGTCCTGTTGTCCTTGTAAACACCTTGGTTTTGGGTCACATTCAGACAATACTAGCTGCAAATTAATTAGTTATCAATATCAGAGTGATACAAGATTTTTTTTTGAAGAGCTGGTAAATTTTGTTCAGCCATTGAAATTTTGCATGGTATGCTGGCATCCTTTTGAATGTAAGTATTTTAGATTACTTTTAACTGATTCTAATTGGTTTAAGAAGTGTTCTTTCAGTCTTTGCCTGTGCTACGAGTCAACCCATGAATTCCCTAGCTGATGGAGGGGAGAGCTATTGAGCTATTCTGGCCTGTGGTTGGAAGGCCCAAATCTTTCTGCAGTCCGCACTGGTTCAAGGGGTGCCGGGGGCTCGGGTCTCACCTCACCAGGAGTGGCCAGCGTCAGCATGCTTTCCGGGCAGAATCCTCCGGTGTGCATTTTGCATTGATTTGTCTCAGCAGTCGCTAATACCCAGTTTGTGGTCCAGCCTGGCCTGCTCCATGGAAGTGTCTGGATTGTCTGTCATGGGGCAGCAGGGGAGCTGTGGCACCCGGGTTACTCGCACACACATTGCTGTAGGTGTCTCTTAGGTGATGGGCTAGCAAGAAAAATGTGCTTTTAGGTCATTCCCAGTCTTGCCTGTTATGGAGAATTCAGGTGTAGCCATAAATGCCATTGATAATTAAGAACAGAAGTACTAAAAATACATTTAGCATGTATCTTTCCAGACAGAAATAGTATTATTTTTCTTTTACTTGAAGATGAGTTGGTTCTATGAAAAAGTTTTTCGCTAATACTATAAGCTGCCTGTAAGAAAGACGTAACACCACTTAAAAGTAAAGAGTTCATTAAGTATACCTAGCTGAAATACTGTTTGTAACAGCAAACTTCTAATTATGCTAGCTTTTCTTCATCTGCTGCGGTATGCTTACAGATCATATGTCAGACATTGAAGTCTCTGATATTTATTAATACTTTTAAGTGATAAACAAAAATTACCTATTGAAAAACATAATAACCACTTGTATAAAGCAACTACTCATCTCCACCACAAAGATGGATTTTAAGCACCAAACAGAAGGTTTTGTACTTTGGCTGTGCTGATGCTGAAGGCATCAGTTAAATTAGAATCCTTTGATATGTAAATTATTTATTGTTGTAAATTATGCATCCTCTAAAATCAAAGAGACACATAACCTATAATTTATTATTCATTTAGCATGAAAAGTTGTCTTCATATAACAATTTCTGTTAGGTACAGAGTTCTGATTTGAAATAAAACCTTTTCATATGGGCTACAGTTAAAATGTAAAAGAGGTCCAGGTTTTTCTGAAAATGTAAAAATTATCTCTGAGACAAGTTTAACCCTTACAACTTCTTTAATAAGCTTCTAACTTCACTGACCGATGTGCAGTTATGGATTCATTAGACATAAGCTAAAAGTTACCCTAACTTGTGTATCTGCTGTTTGAAGATTGGTATCTGAAGGTGGATTTTGTTATTGCAAGAACTCTAAAGAGCAGCTGCATGTGTTTTCATGTACAACAGATTTTGCAAATCTGGATTCATTTTCACTTTGAGGAGGAGGCTAAAAAATTCTTGGACTGTGTCTGACTTGCTCTTTGAATTTCTTTTATTCTGTTTCAAAATTTAGAACAAAAATGTAGGTTTTGAATCCAGACAAACCAAAACAACAGATCTGCACTGCATGATTAGAAACCATGGATATTTGTACAGCTGTAACAAAATTTTAAGCATTTTCAACCCAAAATTTAATGTCCTCGTTCTTTCTTATGCACTGTGCAGTCTACTGCTGTTGGAACAGGATGTAAAGTCAATGCAATTTCTTGGTTGCAAAGATCTTGGAATTTCTTAGATACTACTTTTTTGTTCCAGAAGAGAACTGAAGTCAATAGAAAAGAGATTGTTTTTGTTTCTGACTAAAAGAGAAGGAACAGGAAATGGGTGAAAGATTTATAGTGTGTAATTCATATGTGTGACTTTTGTTGATGAATAAAATCTGTATTGTTCCCAGGTTTTATTCATATGCAATATTCATGCATACAACATATGTATTGAGCACACTGTAAAGTCTTGGGGCCAACAGAGAAACTGAAAGATCCTATTGACTAAACTGTATGTTCTTGCTTTTCATGTTTTGTCATAGAAAAATAAAAGCTACATTGCACAATATTTTAGCAGTGTGGGTTTTAGTGTGAATAAAGCAGCATGAACAGAAATGCAGTAGAACGCAGGCAACGACTATGTTCTCTAATTTGTTCAGAAGAGTTGATTTGATTTTCTCATGATACTGCATGTTTCAGGGATATTTCAGACTTGTTACAGCCTTTACTCTGTATGGAAGCATGTATACAGAAGGTAAAATCTTCATAGAAAAAGAATAAGAATTCTGTGCAAGAACTGGTTTTGGAGTAGTGCCGAATTTGGGAATTGTCAATAGAAATTCCCTCCTTCGATCAGGCCAGTAGACCTTTATTCCTTTGTATTGTAATGAAGTTGTAGCACAATAAGAATAAGAGTAAAGACAAAAGCCAGATTCACTATGGGCAAGTCATGTGATCTGATTAGATTAAGATTAAATTGGGCTGAAGTTCATGAGTTGAGGAAAAGGCCCCAGAGTGTGTTTAAGCAGTTGAATTTATTGTCTATGCCCTTGTTCTGGGCAAAAACAGTGGACAAAAACATCAGCAAAATGGATGTACATCTTATAGAGTATTGGCTAGAAGAGTTCTTGCATGTCAGGGACATGAGCCTTGTGCATATTTGTGGATAAAAATGAAAAAAAGTTTGCTAATTGCTTCCACTGAGAATGGGAAACTGAGACTCTTCACCAGAAAAAGAAGAAACATCAGGTGAGAACAGTACAGTTATTGTAACAAATCCTGCATACCTTGTAATTTTGCATCTGAGACAAAGCAATGTTTTTTTCTTTCTGCCGTAAAACTCTTTAAAGCTACTTGTGTGCATACTGGTATTGCACAATGATTTTTTTTTTTTAAGAGAAGAGTGATCCAAAATAAGAAAAGAGTTTTTCAACAGTTCTTATAATCTCAGCAGGGGAGCCAAGGTCTGTCAGCTCTGTTCTGCATGTGAAATATTTTGAATAGCTCCAGAGCACAGCTAATGTTTCTAAGGCTTCCTTAAGGAAAGGTCAATGCAAACTGCAAGAAGCTATGGGCAGAAAGTCAAAATAATAGAAAAAAAGTATGTTCCTCCACCTGTTTGGGTCAGCTATTCAGTGCTTATAATGGTCAATGTCAAAATCGGAATATAGTCAACCATCTTGTAGAGATAATGCAAGTTTTTATGTATGTGTATGTTTTGGTAAAGTTTTCTGATTCTGTTGTTTTTTTTCAATTAGCAACTATTTTTTTCCTTTCCCTTATCTAAGTTTTCCTGTTTGCTAATTGACCTTAGAAACAAGCTTATTTTTTTTAATGAACAAAAAACCTCTTCGTTAATGCACTTCTCTGTAAGTGGTAAACGGATATGCAATTTCTGTTGTTCCTGGTGTTCTGTTTGCTTCATTATTGTAAAGGCAACTGTTTAAGATTGGTACACACTTTCTATTTTTTTTTTGTTAAAGTTAGGTCTCCCTGAATATAATGTTGCAAAAAGAAATCCCTGTCATCAAACCATTTTTCCTCTAATTTCATATAACAAAAGATAATAACCTTATCTCATAATCTAGGACTATATTCTTTGTAGTATAAATCTTTATAATGTTAAACCTTAATATTTATTTCATGTTCCATCTTGCTGCTGACATTCCTATTAATGCTTTGCTTAGCAAGGCAGAAATGGTACGTCTGTTCTTTGTAGTGCTAGAAAAGATTGAAAAAAACCCTTTATGCACAAATCTCAAGGAAGCACAACTTATCTATTACAGAGCAAGAAGATTAAATACATGGCCATAAACTCCTTGCAATCATGGTGACTGAGTAGAGGCTTCGTCTGATTGCTTTAATAAATCCTTTAAGTATGCTTTCAATCTCTCAGCGATTCCTGACAAAGCCTGTGTGCTGCTGTTGTGCATCTGCCCACATCTAAAGTTCCGGTTATGAATATTTTATATGCCTTATCACTGCGCTTGTGTCACTGGTTCGGAAGATGCTGGTGTGCCATTTATTAGTGCTTGTTAATGCTGTACTAGGCAGAAAAAGGGAAGATACGTGGTTTCAGAATCTAGTCTCGTTTCCTTTTATAGAAGAAATACAAAATAATAATGTTTGTGAATGATTGATGAGGTGATTGCATTTCACAGGTTTTGAGACCTTGGTCCATTAGCAAAATCATTTTGAGAACTTGTCTTAGCTTCCTGTACGCCGTGCGTAAGGGCCTCGCTCGATGATATCACAACAGCGCAGTAATGAAATGGTACACTGGAAAAGCTGCGGTACCTGTACCTGCTCCATCTCTCTTTTCTGATGTAGGAAACTGAAGTGAGTGTCCTTGTGAGAATAGGCTCTTCGGTCGTGTTTACATTTAATTTTTTCTTTTTAGTTATTTGTAATTATTTAGACTTTTACTGCTAGATTAATTTAAATCATCACTGCTAATCATTTAAATACTAGTAAGTGTTGAATTGTCCAACAGTCTATAAGAGCACATAAAATGATTCCTAGCCAGGTCATTTCTGTGCCCACCAAACAGCTTTTGCACATCTCCAGACAAGCACTCCTGCATTCACAGGTGTTTTGGTGGAAGATGAGAAAAGCTAATATGCTATCATTTGCAGAATTTACTTTCTTGTTTTTGATGAAAAGGGTAGCACATGATAGTGACATAACTTTTCCTGGTTTTGAGTCCTCGCTTTTTTCTTCCACCAGAAAGTAACTGTTACTCATATCACATTATGTTTAAAAGCTGACAACAACAGAAAAACCTGTGAATGTTAGGTACAAATAAATAATGAAATAAAATGGAATCTGTCTTGGTACTATTTTTGATTCCTTTTCAGGAATACTTTATCTGAATGACCTTATAGCTAGGACTATTTGCAGAACAACGTATTTCAAGTCAATAATAGGAAATACAGAATGCAAATTTTTGACTTCTAAGTGAGGCTGTTTGCAAAATGTATGTAGTGGATTAAGATCTCTGGGGCAGACGTGATTATTTTTTTTTTTCTGCTATAGGTCCTGCAGTATATGTCTATAAAGTAATTCCATTTGTTGCACTAAACCTAGTGATTTGGGTTACAGAGGTTTTGAAAATAAAATAATAAACCTGAAAGCAGAACATGCAACCGAACAGCATAATGCCAGGCAAATAGAGAAGAAACCAGTGTATGAAAACTGCAAATGCGTCTGGGTACATGACTGAATTGGGTTCACTAGTTCAATGAGAGCATTATCTAGCTATCTACATTTGATGTAATTATATTTACTGAGGCCTGCTTTCAGCACATGTAGATAACAGATCTATGTAACTATATGTAAAATCAAGGGCAGTTTACTGCCACTCACCTTTAAGATAAGATTTTCTTTTTACCTGTCATTATTTGTCTTGGCAGGAAACAGAGATTCCAGAAGAAATCTGATTTGAGATTTCATAAGCTTGTAAGAAAGATGATGATACATTGGGTAATTAGAGCTAGAACAGGCCTGCTTATTTTCAGTAGCTAAGAGAAATTCCCTTGCAGAGTTGTCAGTGATTGCATTAGTTTCTTAGGTCTGTGGTTTATGACCTTCTGTGCTAAAATGTGAGACAGTTTCTTCTTTGCAGTTTTATTTGTGGAGGCATTTGTCCTGATACGTTTATTTCCTCCTTTCAGAGAATTAGCATATATTCCAAATATTCAACATGAAGTCAAATAAGCTAGTAGCTTCCTATAATTTTTGTATCCTCAGAAATGAGATATTAATGTATCAAAAGCAGATAGAGAATTGTCTGTTTTAATTTGGCTGTGATTTCAATCCAACTGAGATAGCACTTATAAGTACTCTTGTTCTTCTACAAATATCTTCCTAGGATCTTCTTAGATCTGTATTTCCTTCCTGCAAAAAAAGAAAAGATGCAGTACCCTGATAGTAAGACATGTGTCTGAAGATGTTGGTGAATATAGAACTATGAAGATGGATGACATATAAGATAGAAGGAATGTATAGCTTCCAGACATTTCTGTTAGTAAAAGCTGAGAATAATAATAATAATAACTAAGATCTCACAACGATTCAAAAAGTTAACAATATGGATCAAAACATTTTTATCGATAACTGCTTTTTAGTTCTTCTGAAATACATTGGCTAAAAAGAAAGGGGAAGATTTATATTTTTGAATATTAGCAGAATCCTTACCAGACTGAGGAAGAAATATTTACTTCTAGTGTAAAGGGGGAAGAAACTGCAGCTGTTTTGCTGCTAAAGGACTTCTGACAACCAAACCAGTTAATGACACCGAACTCTTCTCACTGGAGTACATGATATGATTGGCATATGGCAATAATTGGTACTGGCATATTTTCATATGCAGGTCATGAATATGTGTGGCGTGCAGGTGAGCAGGGAAGAGGGCACAACACTAGGTCAGAAAACTCATAAGCCCAATCTACTCTGAGACTAACTGGGAGATGAGCTGGGGAGGGGAAAGCAGTGTGCTGAGCTGAGAAACAAATAAACATCTTGGGCACAAATAAGGTGGTAATATATTCTGAGACAAACTACAATACAATATTCTTCTTGTCATAATAGCAAAATATAGGGTATCAGTTAATCCTTTTAAAGAAAGAACAACAGGAAAAACAATCACTCACTAATAGAATGTTTGAATTGGAAGAATTATTGCAAGAGTTGATTTTGCTATATCACTCTCTACTGAACTACCTTGAGTATTCATTCTGTCTTCTCATACCAGATGAAATTACAATATGTCAACCTTGTCTAGTCACAGCTCAACCACCTTCACGGCTTCTGAATATGTATCATAACACCTTTTTTTTATCTGGGGATAATTTTACAGTATCTCAGTCAAAGATTCGTAGAAAACCATATATTGTTTACTCTCTTACAAGTATATGTTGTTTTAGGAGTGTCAGCTACATTTGTATGTGTTACTAAATCAGATTTAGTGTATGTCGTTTCTGTTCACCTTCTGCAGGTTTATACTCTGTCATTCTCTTAGTTGTTGTTTTTTTTTCTTTTTTTTTTTTTTTTTTCTCCTCCAGTCTGCATTCCAAATGATCAAACTGTAGGAAAAGAGATTTCTAACTAGAATACTTCCAACAGTCCTTTTCATGAGCAAAAGCCTTTTAGTCATCTTTGGAGGGCAAGCTCTCCACAGAGAAACTGGACAACAAGCGTCTCAACCTGAACATGCCTCTGGATAGCAGCACTGACACAGCTACCTTAGCTTGGATAGCCTCGAGATTCATTAGTTCCCTTCTCTCTGGTTACCTGAGTCTAAAGCATCTTTTTTTTTTTAACAGCCTCATTTTAATAGGACTTCCTGACTTTGTCTACTTGACAAACATCCCTATGATAATGTATAGGGCAGGAATTACTAGGAAATTAAATATGTATTGCATTTCACTATGTGTTAGACCTTAGGCATGCTTGCTAGCCATACAACCATATAATAATAGCAGAATCACGCTCTAAAAGTCATTTTGGGACCCGGAACTACCTCACTGTGGGCAGTGAGATACATCTTCCTTCGCCCACCCTTTCGTTCCCAGCCTTGATCCTTAACATCATGACTTGAACTTCATTTGGGTCTGGTTTCTACACTACATATCTAGTGAAGGTCTCCCACAACCAATAGTAATAGTTACTATTTGCATCTATAATGTTAGAAATATAAACTAAAAAAATAGTTTGATTTGATGCTGCTGCCCTTACTTTAAATGAACTCTTAAGTGAGGATTGAATACAGGAGAGATCCAGAATTGAGCTTTTGGAAGAAAAAGTTTTGTTACTAGTTTGACTCCAACATAATTACCTTTTTTTTTTCACCCAAGAGCATAATTTATATGTCTTGTATGTGATTTAAATTTAATTTTATCTTAGATAAAAGGTTTTATTGAAAAATGATAAAGTTAATATAAGAATTCTAAATGATTTTCCAACAATAATGTATAAACCATCTGAACTTATTGCTTTTTGTTGAAATATGTCTGACCAAATATAGAAAAAACGTTTAGCAGAACCAGGATTTATTTCTTGGTCAAAATTGGAGAATGAGGATACAGGGAGAAGGTTGGACTCAGAATAATCTTGTATCAGTCCATTCAGCAGAGTTATAGGAGAGTCAGAAGCTCTCAGTCCATGAGGAATGAAGATGTCACAGCCTAGAGCTAAGCTGCTATAGGCAATTATCATATTTGTGTGGAACAGCCAGCAGAATGGAGCGTGTTCTTGGCTGCCGTAGGTGACCGAGGGAGGGCATTTGTGTCATCAGCTGCCACCGCTGAACCCCACCGGCTGCCTGGGGACACGTCGCTACAACACACTGCTTGGGCAGTTTGGGCTGGTGGCTCCTCTCTGCTTTTCATCCGTATGCACCCACATCCCGGTGGTTGCACCCTGCTCTCTGCCATGGAAGCACCTCCCTGGAGGGGAATCCAGGCTTTGAGCAAACCTGCTAAAACTGCATAGAAGATATCCTGCCGAACTACTGTAGACAGTCTATTTTGAAAGATTCTCATGTGACGTGAAATTATATTACATGTGAATTTTAAAAGGTGAAGCAACTAATTAATTTTGAATCCTTAAGGTTACTTGCATTAAATGTACATAAAACTGAAAAGATTTAATTCAATTTGACAGTATTAATGAGCATAGAATGGTTAATTCTTTTCAGTTATTTCTTATCTGCACTGCAGTAAAATATGTTTCCTTCAATATTTTTTTTTAAATATCATTTCCTATATTGGTAGCTAATGTATCATTTTCCCAAATAAATTTAGGGTTATTCCATTGTCTAGGCTTCCACTTATGAAAGTTGACTCCCATTAACCACTCCTCTATAATGGCTTGTGGGGAGATGGAACAGAAAACCAAACTAATGCAGCCATTTTTCAGTCTCATAAAATGATTAAAGCTGATGTAAAAGGACTCATTAAAATTGAAAACATTAGGATCATTAAAAAGCCATTAAACCACTTCACTCCTATGATTTATTTTACAATAACCTTGTTTGGTCACCGTTTTAAAGTCACAGAATCCCATCTTTTGTGTCTAATTATTGGCAGTACACCCACTGTGTGGCAGGATGTGTTCATGGTGAATCCATTTCTTCTAAGTCTTCCTTTAAGTTAATTCTTCAACCTTTGCAGGTCCTGCTACTGCAGTCACTTTGGCCGTATGCTTAAGTTCAAACATGAATAGATCAATTGAACTCTGCACAACTGGTCGCCTTCTTAGATACTGATGTTCAGGTTATGAGGACCTATTCAAATAACCAACACTGAATTCTAGCATTACCTTAGCGGATCATATTTAATTGCATGTGCTTTGCTTACAAATGACATCAGAAATCTAAGCAGCGTTTTCTGAAAAAGCTAAAATTGACATACTTGGTATCATACTGGAGCTCATAAAAAAAGCCCCAGATTTTCTTTAACCGACATAGCAATGGAAATCCCAGGCCATGGGAAAAAGATACTTTTATCACAGTTCTCATTTGATCTTGGCCTTGGTACTTAATAACTTGTACATATGATTAACTTTATATATAGCTGCTGTCCCATGGAGTTCATTGAAGCTATTAATGTATTTAATAAGCAAGCATTTATACTTTTTATGTGGAGAACTAGAATTTTTAAAAGGGCTATTTATCTTTATAAAAAGGCTCTTAGCTTTAGCAAACAAGAATTAAAAAAAAAAAAACCTTATTCCTTTTCTCAAAGGAGACTACTAGTAATTTTGTAAAAATGTTGAAAATTAGTGAAAATTAATTATTTTGGAAAGACCATGCTCACATTACTGACGGAGTTGTCAGGCATACTGAGAGGAATAAACCCAAGCTATCAGCTGTTGCAAAAATTTTCTGATGAACTTGTACTTCAGTTGTTAATTTTGAAACACGTTTCTTCAGAAAAAAAGGGTGACTTAAGAAAAAGTGAGAGGAGTTTAATGAAATATTCTCTTGGCAAAAAAACTCATGAAAAATTGTTTATCGTAAACATGTAATTTTAAAGTCATAAGTAAAAAACCCTACATTTCCTAGAGCATCTCCACGATACTTCCCAGGCTACTCCACCGAATGCACTGCACTGCATAGTACCCCTTGTTAGTACAACCAGGAGTAGGTTTTAATCCAGGATAGCCACAGGTACGGCCTCTTGGCTGGGCAGGACAGTGGACCACTCTGCTGTTTGCATATGGGCTACACTTCCATAGTTTATCACTGGTTGTAAAAGAATGAATTGACGTTCACCCTCGTCTTATCTAAAAGTTCAAGGTTCATAAGAACATAATTGCCCCTGATGATTAATTTGTTTTGTACATCTCAGGCTTTAGGAACAAGTTATTTGAGAAATTTCTTCATTTTTCATAAAAAGATGATGGATGCTTCAGCCCATTCTGTAGATGTCTGATCCTTGTCACTCTTAAGAAGATGATTTTTATCATATGTATTGCACCTGATGCCCTATATCAGTGTTTTGTGCTATAGTTTTCATTTTATCAACATTAAGGACTGTTTTTTTGACAGTTTTTTGCTTTGTGACTGTGCTAAAGCATTGACGCTGATCAGTCATGTTAAAACTAACTCACTGTTTTGAATCATACGTTATAGTATGGACTGAGCTTTATATTCTAAATGTTTTCCTGTAAATTCTTCTGACAACTGCTATCAAGAAAAAGTGGAGTGGATGCAGTCATGTTTTAGATTAAGGAATTCAGTGCAAGCTGGGTGCTTGTCTAATATGGTTGAAGGGAGAGATAATACTTCTCAGAAAAGAGTGTAGAGGTTAGGCTATCCAGCAGACAGCTGTTAATTGCAAATTTCCATCTCAGTATGTCTAGATTTATATTCCTAAGAGTATATTTGGAAACCAAATGATCACTTAGAGGCTGTAACTCTAGCATTCAGTAAGAGAAGGAAGTATTTTCAGTTTTGAAAGGGAGTGTGCTAGAGGAGCTGCGTTTGGGGAATACTTGGTGGAAGGTCTGCAAGTCTGCTTCTCTTGTTCTGTAGTGAAAGTAGTAGGGGTTTAATAGAAAGCTACTCTTTCATGTACTTCTTACACCATGATCTTAATAGGACATAAGGTGTAATTCCTGGTGCTTCTCTCACATTCCTCCAATCCACTGGAAACGCTAGATTTGAGGCTTATTGCTAATGGTGAGTTCTAGAGGAATCCGCCCATGTAAAGCAGTGCAGGATAGCTCAGATCTAACATTTTGGGACTGTTCCAGATGATTTATCAAACCTAAATCTCATCCCTGGCAGTTTTCTGTACTGTCCACTTTACTTTCTGTAAAACAGTCAAGCACATTATTGCTTTTCCTTCCAGACGTTGTGCCTTGTGCATAATTTTGCTCTTTTCTTTCTGTAGGTCATTCGACCTGTAAATCTTCTAGAAGAAATGAGATATGAAGATAACTGCCATAGGTAAGTGCTTCTTAAAACAAAAGCTACATGCCTATCATTTACTACCAGGGAATCAAATAGAAAATTTTTGTCTAGTGCCACACTACTGATAAAGCTGTCCTTTCACTATGAAATGCTTCTGGTTGGAGCTGTGGTTGAAACATGATTCGTTAGAATATTGTATGCATATATTTTAATACCACTTCTTTCATATCCTCACATTTTTCTAGCTACTAAATAACCATTTCTTGTAGTTAATGTCCCAACAGAATACCAGCTGCTGGTTGTATTTGTTGTGTTAACACCACAACACAAGTTCTCTTCGAGGTGTCATTGTCCTCATGACTGTACTGCTCGGAGCTGGGATGGCCTGAGGCTAAATCCATGTTCGGTCAAAGAAATTTTTAGACATTCAAATCTGAGATTTGCAGGGGCAGAAATTAAACCAGAATATGAGAGGACTGTGAAGCTGAACTTGTCTGAGCAGTGCTCAAATTTCTCCTTTTTAAAGCTAATGATGTTTTAAAATGTGAGGATGAGTGAGTAAAAAGCCCCAGTGTGGTGACACCTGGGTAACATCCACGTTGTGCCGAAGATGCTTGTGGAAAAGACAGGTAAATTTGTAAAGATTAAACTTAATAAAGATTGATCCTAGTAAAAAGAAGCTTGACGACATATAGAAAACCTGGTTGAATCTCCTTTCATCTGGTGACCCAGGAGTATAAATCCGTGCAGCCTCTTAGATTTTGGAGGGGGATTGCTCTTCAGAAAGCAACCAGCAAATGCTGAGCTTCATTTCCATCTACCCAGAGAAACTCAGTTTCGAGTTGGTAAACTGTCTGTTTTTCCTATGGATTTTATTTATAGCACATCAGAATAATCCATAATCTTTTGTCAGTTGAGGTTACAGTATAATATTAAATTATAGTATTGAAGTTTGAGAAGAAAGCTACGATAGTGTTGCTGCAAAAGACTTTAGCGCTCTATTCTGTGGAATAGTCCCTGGCTCTCATCATTCATGGTGTTTGTTATAATAAATTAGAGAGAAAAAGAGAGATCAAAGAGTACCTTTGCACTGGGCATGTTAGTTGTTCATTTGACTGATAAGGCTAATGAATTATTTTTTTGCAAGACTAACATATGAAAAATTGATGCACTTTGTAACAATTGATATTAAGCACCTCTTCTGCCCTTTGTGAAAATTGAAGTAGCTGCTTTTCCTGTGCACAGCACAGTGCAAGTTGGGCCAATTAAATGATTTTTTTTTTTTAATCGTAACTTGTGTCAATGTACTAGAGGAGTAGATACAGGATCATAAGTGGCATCGTCATAAAGGTGGGGTCCTCATTTACTTCCCAGTTATATTTCAGCTTAGTTTTCAATTGGTAAGAGGCATAAAAGTTACTGAGTTATACTACATTCACTTCACGCTGGTCTCCTATCAAACAGAATATCAGTGGAACACCTCCACGGAGCTCTCTACATGAAATTGTCCTTTTGTACATCTCATAATCGGCTGCAATGTGACCAAGCATCTGGTGGTGACAAGCAGACGTCTTTGATTTATTGGCTAATATCACTGCTTGTTAGTGGATGGTTGAGCAGGAGACTAAAAGAGCATAAAATCAGAGAGAATAAATTATGAAGGCACCGAACTGTGGCATTATGAACCCCTCCTTGTCACAGCTGCGACATCTCCCAGGAAATGTGGGATGAGAGACACATTCCTTCTTCAAAGGCAGTGGCTACTGTCTTCTGCTTTTGTAAAAAAAAAACCCAAACAAACCAAAACCAACAAAACCCAACCAAACAAAAAAACCCCAAAGCAACAAAAACAAAACAAAACCACCCACGAACCAAACAACAACAAAAACCCCCAACCCACCACAAACATAACCAGCTAACCAATGAAAAAAAACCACAAAGAAAAACTCCAAATCCACCAACATCTTACCTAAAGCGGGGAATAGTGTTTTCTCCTGCTTAAGCAATCTGCATCAAAACATTGCGTCTGCTTGGAAATGGAGTTTATTAGCATCTCATTCAGAAGTCTGGGCAATCTGAAGGATGGTAAGTGGGATATCTCTACTGTGAGTCAAGATCTATGATTTCCTTTAAATGATACTCAGGAGATGCATCAGAACCCACACTGGAAAAGCCAGGCTTGAGGTTTTGCTTCTCACTTTGAGCGTTAGTAGTCTTGCTAAGCAGGAAAGTAGGCATGGTCCTGGTGCGGACTGGTTCCCCGGGCCTTGTCCCAGCTAATGTGTGGCCACGAGGGGAGTTAGCTTTCCCGTCTGTGCTGTGTTCTGTTTTACAAACAGCAGAAAGGTAACAAAGACGTTCATGTGTATTCTGCAATGCAGAGATGCTTTGTGGACTTGGCAGGAGGATCATAATGGGGTAGATGTGCAAACACGTGATCAAAAAAGTCTCAACTTTCAAGAGCCTGCATCAATCTTAAGTGCACTTGCCATTTTTTATTCCCTTTTAAATAGTGAGTACCTAGCAAATCAAACAACGTATGTGACTGAACACAGTGCTTCTGACAGTCCCTCAGGACAGAACGGCAATAGATCTTGATTATTATTCATTGCTGACAATAATTTTGAGTTGCAGAGCAGTGATAATTGTGACTACTCATAATGTCAAATAAACATTATATATTTGTTTATTCAACAAATCAACCTGAAGTATGAATGGAAGAAGATACTCACTATTTCGCTTCTGTGCAGTGACGAGATGTTAAACTGACTAGCAGAAAGCCAGTTAGGAGTTATAATACCTTCAAGGAATAAATATGGTCATTAACATATGTAATTGACAGTTTTGTGTTAAAATATTTGTGTAAATATATTTGTCCTCAAGTGATGGAATAAGAATCAATTTAAATGGGAAAGTAAGAAAGTTGGGGTATGGTTCTAGTGACAAGTTTAATTCCACTGTTTCAATTAAAATCCTGTAGGAGTTCTAGTAAAGTTTCCTTTTACCTTCTCAATGTTAGATAAGCTATAGCCATAATGAGGAGATATTCCTTGTACTTTTAATGAGCAACACCAGTAACTGGTTATGACTTACTGAGAAGTAAAAGGAAACTTTTAAGGGTGCCCATTGGAACTATTTTACTGTTGCGGTTATCTGAGGGTATTAGCCTTGAGCAGATTCTGGGAGCTGCAGAAAGAGACTGCACAATTAAACAGGCAGGAACGAGCCAAGCAGTGGCTCTTGGTGGAGGGAAGAGGAGCACAGGCTAATGACATGAGACCCTCGGGCAGAAGGAAGCCAACGTGGTACTACACAGCACTTACATCAGAATGCCCTAAAACCATTTGTTCGGTGATTTCAGTTTACATGGGGAAAAAACAGGAATTACCTGAAGAAAGGGTTTGTGGTTATTTTAACTATCTGCCAATATTCAGGAAGAAAGGCTTCATAATAGTGATAATCAAAAATGGAGTCTAAAGATACTGGATATTTAGCATCACAGATAACAAAATTTATCTCTACTAAGAGAGATATAGACTGAGGCAAAGGGTGAGATAGTGGAAAAGGGTGAAGTTGTGATGCTTAGTTTTCCAATATATTTCTCTGAGTAGTCTTTTTTAATTTTAAGTTCTTTTTTCAAGTGAGAGCTGTTCTGCCTAATGGATTTGAATGTACTGAATATATTTAAAAGGATTTCCGTCATGTTCACTTTATTTCTGAAGCAGTTCAGCCTGTTTCTGCTTGGAGTTACAAAATGAAACAAAGAGGAAAATCTCTATAAAATACGCGTGCAGTTTTTAATAATGAGTTCCAAAAATCTCTCCTATAAATAAGAACCACTGATCAAATCCTTGTGTGGATTTTCAGCAAGAAGAAAAGCATGACACCTTAAGACAGAATTCTGTTGTTTGTTAGATAGTGGCTGTGTCAGTCAAAACGTTTCTGACAGTGAAAGATATTCAAAAGCCGCAAACGTGCAGAATCTTGAAAGACAAATTAGATGGAAGATAGTCTATTAATAGAAAACATAAAAATAAATACCAGCCAAAACAAGTGCTTCTTTCAGAGTGCTCAAAAAATCAGCTTGTCAAAATTGTCAGAGGCATCAGGATCTTGGTGAATAGACTTTACTTTTTCTAAAGTATTCCTTCTCGTAATAGCAAAAATAAGGTGGGAAAAAAAACCCTGAAAATACCTTAGGTATAGGAAAAGAAAAATATGTAAGAGATAAGACTTCAATTTCCAAGATGTGCTGCTTCAAAAATAAGAGGTCTTTCATTTAAGAATATGAAACTCGGGAGATCTGAACTTAATGTGCACTCTCACCAAACACTGCATATAACGTGTGCAGGGCACTTACCTATTTCTTGGTTCACCAGGCATTCAATGGGAATTTTAGTTGAGTTATCACTTGATGCAAATTTATTTTTGGTTTTATCATCTCTACAGCTGTTTGATAGGAATGTGATTCACAAGGAAAATATAGCTGCACTAGTATTCTTCAACTGGTTTAGGTCTTATAAATGCTTTGTGATTTAGCACTTTGAAGGATAAATGGTTTGAAATGCACATTCTCTGAAAGGTCTTTGAACAATTAAAAGGAGCAACAGTTGATTTTAAGCAAAATGCATACTTTATTTAGCTATCTAGTTATTTCTTTCGATGTATTAGAAAAAAATTCTGCTTACTTATAGGAAATAAATGTATGTTTCTGAAGATCAAAGCCAGTATTTATTTATCTTGAGAATTCTAACCTGTTTTGCTATCTGGGGATAACAATTTGGTTTTATCCAGACAATTATTTTTCATTTTCTGTTCCTGATCAGATTATATTTTCCAAAGGTGTCTATAAAGAGGTGGAGATGATACAAACAGTTAACGCAGTGGTTAGTATGAAAATTTTGATTTTATCACCTGGATCATGTTGGAGAGTCTGAGTTTGAGTGGCGTGGGCACCTGAGCTGATCATATATCGGTGCCTGAGCTGCAAACAGTGTTCACAGTGTCCCAACTTGGTGCCCGTTGTCTTGTGCTGTAGATATTCCATTTACATAAAACCTTAAAGTTTCATGGAGTCAGAAAGAAACTGTGTATATGTTTATTGTAATATGTAATGAGGAGGAGGGAAAGTAAAATCTGTTAACTGCCTGTTTCCAAGCAAATGAATTCTCAGCTTTTGCTCCTTGTTTTTTTCGCTTAGTGCAGTTATATCTATGCTTTCTGATGGATGTATACATGGGTATTCTTGTTTCATCTCTTGTTGTTTTAGGGAGAGACATCCCATGAGATATGGGATGAAAGACCTTTTAATAGCTGCCTGGGCAGCTCTCAAGGTTTGCATTTTTAAGAATCTGTAAGTCACCCTCTCAGCACTGATCTCTCTTGGTGTTTTGTTTGTTTGTTTCCCTTAATTATTATTTTTGTAAATAATTAATTAAAAGATCCAAATGTAGCTAGTGGAGAGTAGCTTTTCTAATAGGTAGTTCAAAGCAGAAATCTGCTTCAGGATGCTTTGAATTGTTCTCTGAAGTAGTGTATCTCCACTGATTACATAGGATGTCTAGTACCTATACTTACTCTCCTCTGACATGGTACTTCAGTGCACAACTGTCAATACTCACTAGCTAAATCTCAGTGTTACACATTGTTTTATTCTTCACCATCGTTCAAAGTGAATGAAACATCCTACCAAATAAGAATGGCAGTGTATTATGCTGATGTAGCACTGAAGTAGCTGCTCATTTGTTTCATAATTACACTTTTGGAGAAAGTACTTTGACTCAGATTGTCCCAGAGAGTTCACCAGCATAACTGCAGCTACATCTGCTGCAAGCAATGGCAAGCTCTCCCCTGAAGTGCTGGTTGATATGATTCATTAGTAGTTCACCATCCATCCAATTGTATACACAAGTGGGATCAAATCCCAGAAGTGCAAAGACCTACACCAAAGGGGAAGAGTACTTCTATGCTGCCAAGCTCTTTACCCTGTACAGGTTTATTGCTAAGACTCTTTAAATACACAGTATGATTTCAGCTTGCTTTTCAAACCAGAGTAAACGCTGCATACTATGAGAAAACTTTCATCATCATGTATTAGTCTTCAGCATCTTTGCAATTAAAACATTACTGTTGCAAAGTCCTAGGGGCTTAGGAATAGACATTTCTCATATATTTGAGTGAATGCAAGTGTAGCCATGTGCAGCCATCTGTGGTGAATCTGTCAGAACTAACAGCAGGAACTTTGATAAGAGTTCTCCATCAGTAAACCTGTTTGATAGCTCAAGGTCTTTGAGTTATTATTATAAGTGGCATCCAGTAGGGCTGCTGCAGTTAAGGGTCTGTCAGATTTCCCCCCTCACACACATCCCTAGGGATTTATTATATCTCAGCTTTTCCAAGTTATTTTCGGGCAAGAACTATAGCCAACAACTTGTCAGCACAGACACAATTTTATTTTTCTCCCCTGAATGGTCCAATGTCTTAGTTTAAGAATTGGAGAGAGTGAGCATCAAGGCAGGATGTGTCCTTTGTGTATTGGAGTACACTGGGATGAGAATCATTAACAGCAATTAATAAGAATGAACGTTTTTCTTCCACAAGAAGGGAGACCTTTCATCATGAAAAGCAAATCAACAGAAGGAGATAAGTGTGGGACAGCAAATCCAAAACAGGCTCTATAAAGGAAATAATTTCTTCAGAGAAATGACACTTTTAGAAAAAGTTATTTCTGTATGACTCAGTATTTGGAAGATGGAAGAATGGCTATTTTTGACTTTGCATCTCACTAAAAAGTTTACTATTATCATATTTACCAGCCTTTTTATTGATAGTTAATGGAGACTGGAAACAGGCACAAGAACAGACAGTTCTCATCTATATATGGAATTTAAAAGTCCCCCACTGGCCGTGTTTAGGGCTTTCTGGTTTTGAGACTGGTCGCAAAGAGAGACAGTTAAAGGGGCCCAAAGATCAGGCAGCCCAAAAGCAATGGTGGTATGTCAATACAGAGAGCCCTGGGACATCAGGTGAAATTTCTAGTTCTCAGTGACAAAGGAACTGGTTTTACTGGCTCGTTAGAGTATTAAATCATATCACTACTTTGGGAGCAAAGACAAACATGAGAGTTTTTCTGTGTTTGGCATCTCTCTTACCTGCAAATAAGTGCTGCATACCAATTTCTGTGCGTTGTAATGTGCATCCAGAAAATAACAAAAAATACACCTAAAAAAGCATAACCACATATTGGTGTATTATGTAAGAACTGTGTCCCAAGCCCTGCAATGCATTGTGTATGTTCTTTTCAGCATAAAGGCTTTCAGTCGTATTTTGTTTTAGTGATACACTCTTGGGTGAGGAGGGCACTTGAGGAAAAGCATCCTACCTGAGAGCAAAATAGGATCAGCTCTTCCTTATCAAATCTTACTTTGCTGGACAAGAACACCACACCTCTGGGTACCTATCCATTTAACTCAGAGTCTCTAGTACTTCTCCAACAATTGTTTCCTTTTTTAAAGATTTGTTGCCTATTTTTTTAGTTCCTATCATTTTGATCTGTCCTACTACAACTGCTCCAGCTATGGACACACATCCTATGTGCATTCTTAGGAGAGGCAGATGTGGGAGGCTGGCTGTGCGTGGGCTGCCTGTACAGGAATTTGGCTTATTCCTATTAGGGCGGTGCTGTAAAGGGGCTCTAAGCCTGCGATGGTCCCTACATCAGATTAAGCCTATTACAGGATACAGATGTAGTTTAAGCAGATCAAAGGTCTGCTTTTGACCTTCCATGCCCAAGGCAAGCTCCCACCGCACAAATAAATCCTAGATGAAAGTGTTTGTTTATTCAGCTCCTTAAGTCAGGCTTCTTGAAATCCGTGGCTCCCAACCCTAAATGGTGCAACCTTCTATCTTATTGCAAGAGTTAAATCTTGTATTTCAGCACTACTACAAACAATGCAGACAGTTCAATTTTTGTACGATAGTGGCAACCTGTCACAGACAGACTGATTCAGCAGATAGCTATTCTGGTGGTCTTTGGTTTGAGTTCATTTCCTTTGTTTCTGGTATAGATCAAAGAGAGCTTGTTTGATAGTTTTAGAAACAAAGGGTGACCTGCGAGTAAATGTAGACAGCTATCCTTATACTCTGATTTCTGTGATACCTTTTGAACTTGTCAGATGATGAAATCATCAGTTATCTCTGCACTCTATTCACAAAATAGTCTAGCCGTAGAATACTAAATGGTAAAATAACCTAAGCAGCTTGCTGACACGGCTAGGCTTTCTCCACCACCATATTTAAATTTTGTGTGTGTCTGTATCACACCCTATTGAACACAGTAGATGTATTCTTCTCTGGAGACAGTGAGGTTACCCCGAGAATAAGTAATCACCAATAGTTCTCCTTGACACAAATCAGGGCCCCTCTTATGGAGCAATTCATCCTCTTACATGGGAATGTTTTTCCAGGTTCAGACCTTGTTTTAGGTTTTCATTCTGCTGGAAGACCTTTAAGACCAGTGCATGGTCAAAGCACACATTGTCCAGTTTCAGAATTAATTCCCATATGTCTTGTCTGTATTCTGTTACTTCTGTCATTCTTTTCCTTTTCGGTAGAGGTCCCTCCAGTTGCTTGCTTCCTTAGTTTTGTGTGTGATTTTTCTCCATATTTCTAAGCCTAACCCAGGACTGGAACTGGAAAAGCTAAAATGTCATGAGAGAAAATATATATATTTTTTTTTAGTTAGAGGCAGAAACAAACAAAAAAAATATACCGTGTTGGTGTGTTGTTTTTTTTTTTTTGGTCATTCAAATGGAAATGTTTTCTGAAGGTGGTTTTATTTCTGTGAAGATTCTGTGGAAAAGGTTTTAACTGCAGTCCTGTCTGGTTATTACTCAGCTCTTCTGCCTAGATCTTCAGAATCCTGTTAAGCTGGAAGTTGTGGAGTTGAAGAGCCAACACTCCAGGCTCTCAGCCCCTCTTTAGCCAGGTGAGCCCACACATCAGAGGCTCGGCAGGGACCCCTGCGTCGGTGTTGGTGATTCTGGGTGCTCGCACAGCCGCAGTGAGCTGCCGTCTGTCAGGACCAGCACTGCTCCCTGTGTGGGACCAGTAGCAGGGACCAGACTGGTGCTCCTGTGGAGAAGGAACCCTGGCAGTTGTTGTGAGCAGTGCCCTGGGCTGCACGGGCCCTGCGTCGCTCCGGAGGGTGGCAGCCGGGGTCCTTTCAAAAGACTCTGTTGTGCTGCAGCTAGAGCAAAATTTTGCAAATCCAGTCGCTAAGACAGTCTATTTGCATTTTATCCTAGTTCAGTCTGAAAAATAGTTTGGAAAACAAAATGTTTAGTGGAACTAAAATGTGATTTTTCAGACAGTTGAGGCATTTCCATGGCAGTTATATCAATAAATGTGAACATTGTCCTTTAGTTTACTGTTACAAAAATTTGAAACAATTTAGAACTGGAGCTGGAGAATGTATGCTCTATTGATTTTAAAAAAAAAAAAAAAAAAAAGAAAAAAGAAAAAGCTGAGCCTTTCAGGATATGATGTGAATTTGAGCATTTTTTCCACGTCTAAAAGATTTTCAAGATATTGAAACCACTGTAAAGAGTTCATGTTTGCGTAAATGTAGAAATTAAATTACTCCCTCCCCCTCCCCATTTAGATGCTTAGCAAAGTGGTTTATATCAGTTTTACCAAACAGCAGCTACAGCCAAACAATACATTTTGTATCTGCTTAAAAGTTTAGGATGGGCAATGTGCGAGGGCTAGAGAATCTTCAGCTTTATTTAATCACTTCACTTTGCATTTGAAAAGTAATTCATCATGGAAAGTCAGTGGGGTATAGAGAGCACTAATTGCAGCAAAATATCAAGGACAGTTTTCCTCTGTCTTAATTAAACATTAATGAGTAAAGTTATTTGCAAATGCATGCTGCAGGGATGGACTTGTCTATCCAAGTTTTGTAAATACTGACACCGGGTGTCAAAATAAAACACCTTAATTGATTTATACAGAAATAGTTTAAAAAGAGTGCACCTGGAGTGACATTTCTCTGGCTTTTTATAGAGTAGTTTCCTGATGAATTATTTATAAAGAAATGTGGCCTGACCTATCTTAATTACACAAGTGATTGTTTCCAAACTAATCAATTTTGTAAGTGAAGTGAATTTTCTCCACTGTCAGTGCTTACTACTTCAAGAAGGAAACAGAATAAAAAATGCATCTTTTGACAGAAATTCCTACTGTATCTATCAGTGAACCACCAATACCATACATAAAGTTACTAGTGAGCTCAACAGAATGCCACTTTTAATCTGAAGTTATCCATGTATTAATGAGGAGTGTAAATAAGAAATAATAAGAATGGCTGTGAAAAATCCAGTATCAGTACCTAATTTTTAGTGCCTAGCCTTAAGGCATATCGAGTAAATAAAGACAGCAGCAAATGAAGAGGCCAGATTGTTTAGTATTAAGAGGTGGTTGGAACTGAAACACTCTGTAGCAGGTGTTCAGTATTTCTGAAACACACTAATAAGACAAGAAATGGTTCAAATCAATTGTTTATCCCCTCTAAGTGTATATCCCCACTTATTTCCTGAATATTTTTTATTTAAATATATATGTAATATTTATGGTGATCAGTTCTTAAAACTAAAGCAACCAAAAAAGCCGATCACACGTGAAGCTTGTGAGTTAGCAGAATAAAGGTGTAATGAATAGCTGCTTTGCAGGAGGAGGAAAGCACCTGTCAAAGGGTGTGATTGTGAATCTGTTCTTGCTGGTAGCTCTAGTAGAGAAGAATGTTGAATAGAAGGACTCCAGAAATACTGATATTTGTACTTGTATTAAATCATGTATTCAGTGAAAAAACATGAACAGAGACATAAGGGAAGAGAAAAAAACCCAAAGCTCTGCTTGAGGAAAGCTCTGCAATCTATGCAGCTTTCCATTAAGTTTTTAATAAGAGTTAATCTCTTTCATGTATCAGCTATGTATTGATATTACATATTGCTAAAGTTAATGTTGCTAAAATGCTTTTCATGTGTGTCCTACACTCACTACATTCATCACATGTAGTTTAATTCCTAAACTTTCCAATTATACTTTGAAATCTTCCCCAACTTTGGAGAAAAAAAGCGTCATTGTGATTGACAAAGTGTTTGACAAAACAATTCTCTGAGTAATTTTCAGTGGTTCACTGTCAGATTAGAAAAATGTGTCAGGTACAGTTCCAAAGAGAGAGATGGCACAACTTGAACATTTCCATTAGACACAGACAATAGAATTAAGAGTGACTACATTGCATTTCTGTGTGACAGCACATGTATACTTAGGGATACGATTAGAATTCAGAGTGATCTGGAGATGCTTGGGAACAACTCCCCCAAATTATTCAAAATTAATAATTTCAAAGACGGTGTTCTACACCAAAGCATGGTGAATCAGCCTCACAAACGAATGTTGCAGAGTAACAGGCTAAGGAACGGGGTTGTAGTAGAGGATATGGGACCAATAATGAAGTTGGCAGATGAAGACAACTTGATGGCAAATTTTTGAACTTTATGTCATAAAGGGATGTATTAACAGGAAACTAATGGGAGAGAAAGGAAAGACAGACAAAACTACCCACCACCAAACATGAACAGTCTTTTTCAGTCTCATTTTTGGCAAAGCGTGGGGAAGAATGCTATTCCTGATTTTGGCCACCGCATTTTAAAACAAGGTCGTGGACCAAACCAAGAGTTCAGGATCAGCAATAAGGGGAACAGAAATGTAGGAAACTTGACTGACAATGAGACATGGGAAAAAAACGGACTTTTAAAATTTTGGTCTGCACTGAGTGGAGACTTCAGATGCATAATGAGCTGATGTGAAAGGCAATGATCTGCTGTCTGTGACTGCAGTAAAATCGGGAAAGAAATAATGAACTGAAAATGTGGGAAGAGGCGTTTGGGCCCTTAGAGACACTAGAACAGATTTCCTATGCAGATTGTATAGTCTCTGTCACTACAGCTTTGTAAGAACTGGTTAGGTAGTGTGAGCTTCTGTTAGCTGCAGTTGGCCTCAGAAAGGCCTTTCCTGCCTTGTGTCCTGCTGATTCTCCTAAAAAGTAAATTTGCAGATCATAGCGTCCCTCTGAGAACTCAGGTTCTTGTAAATGTCTGCAGAAGAACCTTAAAGTCTAGCGAATGTTGTAGTTTCCATTACATTTAAGAAGTATTAATTAATATCACAGCTAGAAGTTGAAGTTCTTTCAGAGTTATGTCTGTTGAGTGAAAAGTAGATTGACATTGGGGGAATTCAGCATTTACTAGGAACGTAGCCTTGTCACAAGTTCCATGGGAATTTCACCAACTTTATCCACCAACTACAAAATTTGATCACTGAATGACTTGGCTAAAGGATATAAACTATTTTCTGAGTGCTGTTAGTCTAGATGAGTAAAATAGAGCACTTAATGACATCCTAGCATTTTGACTGATAAAAGATAATAAAGAATACCATAAGCACTGAAAAATTCCAAATGTTTGCCATAAAACATTCGAACTTAGAAAACACTGAATGTGAAAAGTCAGTTAAATTACCATAAAGCTACAAATATGGTTAATGATTTACATTTGTTTCAAAAGTCAAATTATGCACAATGTCAAGAAGAAAATCTGTCCTGTTTGTCGCCTTTGCAGTATGCTGATTTCTTTGAAGAACTGAATACAAACCCATTTTCATTTTGGTAGACTGTTAATTACTTAGATTGGAATTATTGGGAATCCCTTTTGTTGGAAATATCTCTATGATTTTAAAATCACAATCATTTTGATTGGAAGAGACCTCCAATATCATTGAGTCCAACTGTCACCGCTAAAAAATGTGAACAAACATCTCCCAGTTTGTTCTATAGCAAATTTTTGAGCCGCAGCAAAATGTGGAGAATTAGCAATAGTAAGAAGATCTATATGTCTGAGATCAGAAGTTTCTCACCTCAGGTTTTATTGTATTTTAGGTAAGACAGAACAAAAACTATCCTACCGTTATGAAACCCTCAGTGCCTATTACACTTGTATGGTTTGGGGTTTGTTATGGTGCCTTCATCCTGTCGTATGTACTTGAACACAATGAACAGGCCTTGCAGGTTGCTGGACTTTGCAATTTATTTATTTTTGGGGGGTTTGTTTGTTTGTTTGTTTTCAATGATAAGAACAAAAACTGCCTTCCCCTTTATCATTGATATATCTCTTAACAAATCCACACAAGAAACCCAAAAATGATAGTGTCTTCCGTGTCATGCTGAAATTTTTTTCTTTAATTAAAAAAGAAAAATGACTGAAGCCTCTTAATTGGCTATTTCTACAAGCAAGATCGTCTTACATTTCTGTGGGGTCTGGACTTGCTCACAGTTTTTTCTCAGCACGGCCCAGGGAATTCTTAAAAATGCTACATAGAAAAACTTACAATAATCAAATGATGAAGGTCTGTTCAAATATGTTTGTGCAGTGTGCACTCAAGCAAGCCAAGCCATTGCTTATGGGCAAAGTGGCAGTATTTATTTTGTTGCTTTGCTCATGGCACTACTTGCTTTGAGTCTGACTTGATTATTACAAAATAGGGGAACTTTGTGTAATCATATGAGAACAATCATTGCCTGTGGCTGGTGTAGGTGTGGACAGACATTCACCACTCGGAGACACACTTCATCAACCTCTGTTTTTCCATGGGCTGGAACCTCTTGCCGTATTTATTTCATGTGAGCAAGTGGAAGAGAAGCTGACTCTTTTTTCCTACAGCTGCAGTCGTACTCTATTACAAAACATTTATGTGCTGCTCTTGTTACAAATATATTTGTTCAGTTACATCACAGAGGAGAGCAGAAGTTTCTGCTCGTGCTTGGGTAGGAAGGAGACAGGTAGCTCCCACAAGGATTCTGTGGCTTTGACATGCCTCTCTTGGTTACACTCACAGCATTGGGGACTGGACTGTGTGGAAAGCTTGCACACAAGTAATTTTCTCTCCTCCACAGTAAAACATTTTAAAAGCCACTCTGAAATGGAGAAACACAAATGGTACCATCTGCTCTTACACCACGGCAGTGCGGAGCAGCCGCTCGGCACAGCCCAAGTGACGGCTGCTTGGGGACAGTGTCAGACTGAGACAGACTCTGCCAGGACGGGCCAGTTTCCCTCAGTGGTGACTGTCTGAGCTAGAACACTCACAGTGAATGTTCGCTTTTGTCTCGCAGGCTCACTTTTACTTCATATTATGCTGTTCCCCATGACCACTGGGGTCTACAAAAACAGTAGCTCAAAAACTTTGGTCCCCTAGGTGTTAGGAAGTCATGTAAAAATAATGTGTCTTACTGCATCACAGTGAGGTGATGCTATGGAGATTGCTGCTCTCCCTCGCTTCAGCCCCACCTTCCAGTCTCAGTCAATACTAGTAACGTTGGCTTCCTTCCACCTTTGTGCTTCTTTTTTTCCTTTTTCCTTTTTTTTTGTGGGTTTTTTTTTTTTTTTTTTTTTTTTTTTAAACACATTGCTCTGCTGTGTGTGTGCAGCTGTTGTTTCCCTGTGCATGCCTGTTGTGTTGCTAAGGAGTTGCTCGTAGTCCGTCCCATTTTCATCACAGCTGTTTTTTATACACCTTCTTCTCTGTCATTCACTGGTAGATTGCTGTGACCTTAACTGCCTTGTGGATATTGGAACAGATGGATAACAGTGATCACAAGATCTTATGGTTCCATAAGTCTTGGCATTGGCAATAATTCCTAACAGTGCAATATAACTATTGTAGACAGGAAATAACATGCGCTTAGTCAGCATGTGTCAGCATTGTACGTTTTCCATGGAACTACCATCAAACACACAGTAATAGTAGAGAATAGAATATGTCTAAATAGAAGTTATCCTGGAAAATGAATAGGTAGATTGCCTTCATGTGCAACTAACAGAACTAAAATTTGATATTCATGGTCAGAATTGGCCAGGAAGAACACACAAAAAGAGGGCTAAAGTCTTACTGAGCTGCAGCTCCTTTTTCCTGTTCTCTGCACCAGCTCGCAGTGATTAAAGCACCTCTTTGAACAATTTCTAATCCTCAGCTATAATTTGCCCAGGCGGTGGTTTAGAGAGTCATCAGTATTTCTGCATACGCACCAGAGCCCTCATTTACCAATTTTACACACATTTACACATTGTCTTCTATTTTAGTCAGAGTTGGGGTGGCAACCTTGCCATTTAAATGTTGTTGGAAACTTCTTTCCCCCCATACGTCAAGCTAAAGAGATTTTTCTTTTGCATAGTTTTTTCAGACTGCCATAGCTCAAGACTCTGTTTTTCCAGTGTTTATCTTTGCAGTGTGATGCCTTCAAGCTTCTTCCATGTGGACAAATCTTAACAGGAATAAATGAAATGAGAAATCCCCTTTTCAAATTTTTATGTGTGTACATGTCAACAAAAATTAAAATCTTCAACTGCACAATATTGTAAAACCTACAAACATTGTAATTGACGTTGTTGCTGACTACTACTGCAGCATTTCTAATTGACAGTAGATACGGTTGAATACAAGAAAAGGTAATAACGGATTAGTTCTTCTGACCATTTATGCTGCATGTCTAATCAATTAAATTAGGATGTGAATGACAGAAAAAATTTCAGTTTTTAAAAACTGTTGAAGAAATTCCAATTTCTCATTTCCTTATGTATTATGCAAATAATAGCTTATGGTGGGGCTTGCCCTTCAGGAGAAAGGTTCACAGACACTACCGAATCTCTCTGATAAGCACATCAATAAAGATACTGTCTCTATCAATATTGGTAGTATAATTAAGGGGTTATGAGAGAAAAGGGATTAAACCTGAAATTTGTCAGACTTAATCCTGTGCTCTGCCCTTGACCATCTGAAAACTGAACTTTAGAATTTGTTTACCCCCAGTTATCTTTTGTATTTTTAGTTCTAGTTAGCATTTAGCTATGCAATCCATGTTTTTTGTAGGACAGTCCTATTCGAAAGAGGGAAGTCTGGCTCAAGGAGTAGCCATTTGGTAGAAGAATCTGAATATCTGTTAACTGAGCTGGTAGCTTCTGCATAACAGAGCTACTATGTATATGAGATATGTTGAAAGGCATTTCTGTACTGAAGTTCTTTGTAAGTACTATGAATGCCTTTTTTTTTTTTTAATAATATAGTTATTCTATGATAATGGCCATCACTTGGGCACTTAATATTCTCATTTCTGTCCATAGTCTCTTTATGTGTATTCATATATTCGGGATAATGATTTAATCAGAAACTTCTTGCCAATGCTATCTCCGGACATGTCTCTCCTGTGAAATGAATGAAACAGATTCCAGAGATGCCCTAAGCCAACAGAGATCTTAGCTGCCAGATCCATTTTACACGGCACAACATTGTCGATTCTTACTCAGGTCCACTTGCTGCTACCAGCATCCTCGAGGTGTTTCACCTTGGTGAACGCATTGTACCAGAGAACACAGCATAAGTAAGCTATTGCCTAATACTAGTCAGCTTGGGGATCTTTCTCATTTTTATATGCAGACCTTCCAAATTCTGTTTAGTCACTCTCCAATGTAAGTGTCTCTTGTGTTTCAGAGAGCCATCCTTACAGCATTTTCATTACTTTTGCGTCCCACCTACTCATGTTTCCGTATTTTCACTCTGGGACCTTACAGAAATTGCCTGCAGCCATACTACTTTGTATTAAGAGTCTTTGCCTTATGCCCTTCCATTCTCTAATTATACAGAATGTCCAAAAAGAGGAATTAAAGACCACTCCAATTTTGAAAATAAGACCCTTGTTAACAGGTGTTTTATTTCTTGCACATTGGAAAATTCCCCAGTAGGAGGAAAGTTAGTGCATATGGTGGCAGTGATTCCTCACTTAGCTGGACGTATGGAGTAAGCTCTTCTAGAGGCTAAACTCAGTTGCTGGTTTTGCTGTTGTCTGTTTCAATTATGACCTGTATTTTCTTCTGCTGTTTATGTTATTTTAAAATGAGACCAAAATAGGACGTTGTCATTGATTTACAGGTTCCTGGGGTTATTTTTATTAATCAAATAGAGGGGGTTTTACATGAACATGAATAGAAAAATCATCCCTACAGTGTGTTTAATGAAAGTTAAAATGGAGAAGTGTAACTGTAGTGGTTAGAAGGGTTCCATGAAACCATTTGCAAGATAAAGGTTTGTGAATCACAGAGCACCATTCAAATTCAACATTTGGCCTATTTTTTTGCCTACAGTTCTTGTTTTTCATCCCATCATTGCATAGCAGTGTCAGTGTAGTTGGCACATGAAGCTGAAAACGATGGGCTGTACCATCGTTTCTCAGCTCGCAGGCTGGAGATGCGTTTGCACAAGTTCATGGTCAACCACAGCTAGAAATAGTTTCCTGTATGGGCTGTAGGGTTATGGCTCCGGGAAAGTAATTGCTTTTAAAATTAGCCTTTTTGGTGTTCTGGCCCTCAAGCTGTAGCTCCTGAGCTAGGACCAAAGGGGCACAGTATTTGTATCTCTTGTTCAAGCATCTGCAAGTTATCAGGCCACAGATACAGTGCTATATTTAAAACCACAAGCTATTGAGACACCAGCAGGGTATAAAACAAGATTGAGAATTACAGTGAATCTATTAGGTAATGTTTAATATTTGTGTTAAGACACGATGCAACAAAGTACTGTATGTTATTTAGGCATTGGTTTAATGTATGTCATCCCTATATTGTGTTAGACATATAGAAAAATGTGAAATGTGTGAAAAAAATCTCAGGAAATTATTTAGATAAATTCACCTGCACAATCCATTTCCATGGAAATGTCCAAGTGCTGTTCACATGGCAGCGAAGCTAAAGAATTGTAGACGGAATAATAAACGAAAACATAATCACCTACAATAAAGTGGTAAAATTAGCTGGCTGAAAAAAAAAAAATACCACCCAGCCAGTACAGATATGCTGTCAGGAAAGGAAGACTATATAGTTAAGCCTACATCATAGGCATTAGTCTGCAGCAGGGTTTCTGACCTAACCATCAATCCAGTACGTAAAATGTGATGCAGGCACTGCAGTTCATGCAGTGGTTCACACAGGGCCAGGTGGCTCAGGGCACTGACAGTGTCCTACAGAGACCACTGTTACAGGCCAAGAGGTTGAAACTGTCCTGGACCAACCGTGAGCAAGTGAGAATAGCTGTGCGAGCACCAGCAGTCTGGTTTTGTCTGGGCTAAGGCTGGGTATGCGTTGTCTGTCAAGTTAAACAAAGTCCTCAATTTAATGGAATTCAAGAAAATGATTATCATGACTTGTTGGTACTCTAGTCTTTATTTGTTGATAGTATTTATGTTTCATTTCCTGGTTAATTCCAGTTTGAGTTTCTTTTGTTTGCCTACGTGCTGTGTGGTGTGCCAAACTTGCTGTAAAAAATACATGAGAATGAGCTTAATCTTAGAGACAACTACATTTCAAAGGAGGGACGCCTTTATGGCAAGCTGTCCGATTTATCATCCTTTCCTAATGCCCCCTTGAGACACTTCTAGTAAGCACTAATCTCTTACATGACTGATGAAACAATGAGAGAGCTGGAGGTCAAGATGTGGGAGCAGGACGGAGACAGGAAAATAATCCTTCCTCTACTATCAATATTTAAAGATTAAGGTGTGTTTCTGTTGTTTATACAGTACACTTGCCAGATGGAGCACTTGCTGCCAAGGCTGGAACACCTTGAGCTACCCACAGCAGCTCACACACCTTTACACTCAGCCTAGTTGCGTGCTACAGATGTACTCAATGGTTGTTGTCACTTGGATTTTATGTACATGACCATCCAGTGACAGAAAGTTATGCTGCTGCTCTTGTACCTGTTCTGATTGCCTAGTTGCATTATCTTGACTTTGAGGGCTCAAATCAGGAAAAGCTTACTAAAAAGACTGTATGAAGACAGTGTGTTAAATGAGGTCCTTCTAGTCCTTGGAAAACACACACTGGGCACCCAGGAAATTGAACTTGTTTGAATGAATAAATGAGAAATGAAAGTCTAGAATATGCCTTAAGTTCCACTTTTATAGGCATCATGTAGCTTCTAATCTCCACAAAATTTAAAGAGTGTAATCTAATAGATAAATCGTAATGGGCTGTGGTAAGCTTATGTGAAAAATTTGAATTAAAAGCCTTGTGTTTCTCATGTTAAACTAATTTTTAAAATTAAGATTACAAAACTGATTTGCAATTTGCCTAATGTCCCAATTCAGATTTCTTTTTCTTGCAGTCATCTGAGCAGTTTCTATTATCTTCCAGGCTCAAATGAATCAATCAGCACCTGACACAGCCTTTTGGGTCCTCAGCCATGTTCGCCCAAGGCAATGGAAATGAAATCAAAAGCTACCTCTATGAGTAGGGGGTTATAACTTAACACACCAAAATGATGTTGTATTCTGTTGAATACAATAAAATACACCATGAATAAATTAGACTAGCTCTAATTTCTGCAGGTTGTGAATTGGGATTTTTGAGTTTATGCAGGGATTTAATCTATCTAGTCCTTTAGGATCTGATTTTTAAAGATGCCTTTCATTCTGATCTGAAGGGATGTTTGTCCCTTTCAGTTTCATAGCCTGAAGTTTATACTCTTAATTGAAATTTAATAGATTCCCTCAGGTTATGATAACTCCTTATTACAGTTTCTGTACACTAGCTTTGTTCATTTCTGAGACCAAAAGAAAAATAAAAATCATTCTTCATTCTATTTTTTTCCATTCGAAGGTAATTGTTGTATGCCACCTAGGAATGTTTTAGAAAATGCTAGTGGTTTTAAAGTGCATTATGTTCAAAATACATTTTGTACTCATTTACATTCAAAATAATCAGTGATGACTGTCTCTGACAAATGTATCTTGCTAGATACCTGATTAGCCCTTGATTATCACAAGTAGTTAAAGAATTATTATGTTGTGACCTAATTAAATAGACAAAGGTAAAGGGACTCTTCAAAGATAGTACACTAGGGAATAAATCTGCCCAAGTTTTGAAGCTGTCAAGAAAAGCAAAGGTTTTGAGAGCTTGTTGTATAGTTGACTGAAGCACAGGTGAACTTGTTAGAAATGGTGGGATCCTGCTGAACAGGGGAATTAGCAATTTAAAAGGCAGTAAGCCTTGCATCGTGTGTCAAATCAGCCACTTTGCTTTGTTCCTGTAACGTGGCAGGGCACAGGGGGTCTAGTACCCTGTGTAAAAGTACAGCAATGTGCACTGGCTCCCCAGCAGAGGATTGTCTGAATCCTGGCAAGCACAACCCTGAACTCTCAAAGGTTTTGATGTTCATATTTGTGTCCAGATGTCAGGGGCAGGAACAGACAAGTCCAGCAGAAAGTCTCTTGGTGAACCTCCAAACCAGGGGTAGCAAAGAGGGAGATGCTGCCTGTGAGGTTGTGTTTAAATTTCTATCCCTTTCAAGAACCTAGATTCATAAATTGTTACAAGCATTTTAGTCACTGTCTTGTTTATCCCTATGTTAGTTTGTATGCAGTAGTTAAAATGGTGGTGTTTTGTTTATGTGGCTATTACTAATACTCTCTACCAGCAGTGGCAGTAGTGGAAAAACTGAAGAAAATAATTTAGGTGTAACCAAGGCATATCAATAATGGAGTAATAATACATATGAAAACTTCCATAAGTTTATCTCAAATAACTTATAAAGGACAGACTGCGTTATACAAGTATACGGTTTCTCCCTGGTGACTAGATAGGATATACCTTGTGTTTAGCAGTGTCTTTTTATAAAAACCATAGATTCCGTGTGCGAATAAATATGTAGTGAGAACACATGCTATGATTACAACATAATGATTTAACAAGGCTTTTCCTTTTTCTATGGCTACTTGACAGAAAAGAAAAGCCTGAGGGAACTAATGTTTTCTTAATTTCAAACATTTAATTCAAGACATAAAGAGTAATGCTGAAAGACAGGCATGCTTATTTGACTTCCTTGTAGACCAACTGTATCTTTTTGTGAATAAACAGGAAAGAAATCTCCAGGTTTAATTTGAATTTTGAATTCAGAGGTACTTCAAAGCTGCACAGAATGATATGGACTCATAGGCAGTTACTTTGAAGGAGGGTCAAACATTGTATTTTAGAGAAACAGAAATTAATTTGTTACTTTTCCTGAATATTTCAAAATGCGAGGAATATGATAGGTCTGTGGAAAAAATACTGCAGCACAGTAATGGCAGCAGCGTGGCTTGTAAGTGCTGTGTTCGACTGTTCTCGAGTCTGTGCTGGAAAGCGGAATGCATCATTTGGGCCAGAAATGGAAGCTATAAGACATCCTAGTTAAAGCCTTTATAAGTTAATTCTGGTGTTTCTGTGACCAGAGTTACATACATGCCTTTTTTTTCCTCTTACTCGTGGTGCGCTGGCTGGTGAAGAGACGTGTCCTGTGTAGGGCAGCAGCTGTCGTGAGGACCCCCCTCAACTGCCCTGAATGTGCTCCGAAAGCCCTATGTTGTATTTTGCTTTCTGTTAGTATTAACACTAGGGAGTATAGTGTCTGTTAGTAGTCCCACTTTTCATCAGCTCTAAAATGACCCACAAAAGCAGTGAACAGCCAAGTATGGAGCGTCGTTATTTGTGGGTGGGAAGGCAGAGCACAAGGAGCAATGCAAACTGCCGTCCGCTGCCCCGGCTTTGCCTCGGCATGGACTCCAGTAGCGCATCAGAGAGGAGATGTTTTGGAGTCTCTAAGCCAGTAAAGCTTTCCTTTCGTCTGGACAGGATCTGCAAAAATGCCAATAAATTCCACCTGTGACACAGTTGAATGTGAGCATATGGGAATGGCTTTCCAAAATTCGTTTCACAGTGAAATAGAAAGGCTCTATTCTCTGTTACTGATAAAGTCTTTCAGAGGTTAAACATGCCAATTAATGACTTTTGCTTGATATTTAGGGGTGATATGTTGCCCTCGTCCAGTTACAAGTACCCGCTTACATATGTTAAATATCTGCTGTAAGGTGCATGTGAAGCAAGGGAGATCTGTTGTCAGGAAGAAGAATGTCAGAGTTGCAAACTGTCCAGTCTTACACAGGGAGTACGGCCAAGACACCGCTTCTTGTCATACATCAGCAACTGCTAAATGGCTTTTAGTGAGATGTGTGAGCCATAATAGATTACAATCACTTGTGGGTAAATATTTAGGAGACTGCTTTAGCTGCTTAGTGCACTCACCAAGAAAATCAGTCTTATTAATTGAGGGGAGCTTCAGCTGACATTCCTGGTTGCATGTTTATTAAGAAGATAAGTTTATTGCTTCTTTTTTCAGTCCACCTGAATTTTGAGTTTTAGTTTTAGTTTTGTGTTCTACAACCTGCAAAACTAAAGATAAATTAAAATTGCATAATAGGGTATTTGCAAAAAAGACTTATATTTTTACAGTAAACTGAAATAAGATGAAAGTTGGTTCCAGTGTACCATACAATGTCGCTTCAATGGAATTGTCAAAACCTGATAAATGGCAAAATTGATAAGGGTTCACCAGCCACTGCATTTCTTGGCCACTGCAGTGTATGGGTTGTGTATTCTTTTTCATGACAAAGAGGATGGGGAGAGGGGGTCTCTCCCGGTGCATGTTGCGGGGGTCCTGCCCCTGTGCCAGCAGCAGGCGGTGGGAGAGGGGGACAGTGGCCTCAGCCGCAGGAGCAGGGCTGGGGATGGAGCTGCTGCAGTGCGAGGGGCCGGGCGGGGAGGAGAGCGACCTGCTGGCTGCAGATTCCCTGGCAGATGAGCTTTGTCTGTGCCTCTTCGTGTGCCTCCAATGAGAGCCCAGAAAAGCTTGTGTGGGATTTATTTTTACTGAGTGCTCACTGAGCTGCAGGGCTGGAGGGAGGGTGCAGCCTGCAGGCTGCCAGCAAACAGTTGTCCTCAGGACCTGTCATTTACTGTTCTCACCTGGAAGTGAGAAGGTATGGAGTGATCTCTGTAGAAAGGAGTGCTTTGTTTTGAGTTTCAAATTCTGTGTTGAAAGCATAAAATAAGAAAATTCAACACATATTTCTTCTGCTTTGGCCAGCTCAATTGAATAGTATTTATTACAGCTCCCTATTTATCATCTATGAACAATGAAGAATCTGAGACTTACAGGACTAAATATTAAATGGGATTAATCACTAGAAACATATTTCTGGAACCACTGCTGTAATACTTGACAGAGAATGGACTCCATAGACCCACCTACTTACCTGACATACTGTGGAAGTTGCAGAAATAACAAAAAGCGAAGGCTGGTAGCATGAACACCCTACTCATGCTGAAAAGTTCAATACAAATGTTTTATTTTTGACAAAGCTGTAAATAGGCAAAACCAGATCGAAAAACCATGGACATAAGGAGCTGATGTTGCAGCTTCTATTTCAGCTGAGCTGTGGTGGCTCACATAGCAAGTCGATCACTTCTTTGAGCAATATTACTTCTCAAAGTTCATGTTCCTTTGGGGTCTCAGTGCTTTTTTTAAAGTTAAAAGAATGTATAGGATCTATGTATACATTGAGATGGAAGGTAGTTGACAAAAACCTGATAATCGGACCCCAAAACAAGAAAAACATCTTGTGGGAATCATGGAGAGCAAGCTCTGCAGGAGCAGAACTGTTTGCTTTTCGGTTGATGCCGCAGAAGGGAATTGCTCACCACATTTGACTTTTTAGAGAACATTTGCTTCTACCGTTTTTCCCTGTACACTACCTCAGCCCCGTCAGCCTTTTCCTTCTTTTTCCCTAGGATTAAAAGGATGGGGGTGCAGCTGATGGTGGGAAAGGGGAACAAATAGTATATTTGTTGAGGAAAACAATTTAGATTTTAAGCTGTTATGAAAATTGAAAAGTTAAATTTTAAAAATGTAAAGAAAAAATATTTTTATCGGCTTTGTAAGTACTTGTGTTGGGGTTTTTTGTTTGTTTTGGTTTGGTTTTTTTTCCTTTTAAAATGTTTGCATGAGTTACATCTCTAAAAGTGGATCAGAGAAGATTTTAATGCTAAATACAACTTCTTTTTCCTGAACCAGAATGAAATTGTTTTCAACTAAGATTACTGAGAGAATTTATTTTGCTATATTTACTTTGTATATGCCTCCAAAATGCATTTTTTAGATTCCATTGTCACTGAGTATCTTGGAAGCTATTTGTTTCAGACAAGAGGTAATTCTGTGTCCTTTGAAACTGCTTCAATGGAAACAAGTAGACCTCACTTCTAGAAGGCTTATTTTGTCAAATGATTACATCACCAAGTGCCGTTAGTATTGCCCTGGCAGATTGCTGCCTGGTAGCTTATATTGCCTGGCATAACACATATCTGCAAATTCAAGTCAGTCGTGGCACACAATTTAGGAGAATGCACGAATAAACATGGAGCATGATTTTGATTTTGGAATCCTTTGCCTAAAACTTTGCCCCTTTATGATTGCTATTTGCCTTCAGAAATTCTGCAACGTCCTGGTGTCACACAACTTTCTGTTTGCTGCTTCCTTTTATGATTTAGAAAATATTTTAGAAAGAAATAGGAGTTTGGGTTCTGTTTTGAAATATGTAGTTCCCCCGTTGAGGGATAACAATATCAAAGGAAAATAAGTCACTGTAACCAAGGACTTAATAGATATTTATGGTTTCTACAGCCTATCTATATGTAGTGAGTGTGAGTTTAACAAACCAAGGCTATTCAAAATGTACTCGGAGCTAGCAGAGGATATACAGTGAGACTATCCTTTACTGAAATGCTTGCTCCTTCTGAATAGCAAGGATATTAACTTAACTAATGATCCTTTAAATGGGTATTAAAATATAATTTAAGCTACTTGCAACATGCAAAAGAGAGGCATCATTTGTTACTGCCAAGCTCACTGGCATGTGGAAATCAGAAAATCATTAGCCTTGATAGAAATAGTTTAATACAGCAGGGAAGAGAACACATTATTTAGAGCAGTTAAATGACAATTGATGCAACTGCTGGCAAAATGCAGAAAAATGAGAGTGATTTAGCAAATGATAAATACTACACTTAGACTTTATGCATGCAAAAAATGAAAACCTGTCCTCATTATGCTACATCCTTAGCCGAGGAGACAAACTTTTCTAAAATGTAGCATTCGCCAAATGTAGTTTTTGTAACTTTATTTCTAGGCAAGCCTCATTCTTTCTGTCTATGAAATGCCCTATATTGCATAAGGATAGATGTACAGAATGCAACTCTCATTCTCTGATTACATAAATACATTAAGCAAAGAGGTTTTCACACTGTTTTAACATTTACTAGTAGCAGCCTGCAGACTTGTTCTAGGCGACGTCAGCTGGCTCTGATGTGAGTTTCACCAATGAACAAACCAGCTCTCATTCTTTTGGATGTGAAAATTATTTTGCAAATCTGAAAGAGATTTTACAGTGAATGTAAATGTAATTTCAGCTTTCTTAACGGCCTCTTTTAACAGTGAGAGGGTAAAGTGACATTAGGATAAGTAAGAAGCGCAAAGCTCTGTGTACTGCTCAGGACAAGCTGGAGCAACAAACACCTTGCTCAGTACTGGGGGAGTGTACCTGCATAAAAATTTATACTAGAAAGTGAGAAACTATGTCAGTAGACATTCATCCTCTATTTATCTTTCTACAAATACAAATAAAAATAAAGCAAACCTAAAAAGAAAGAAATAAACCCCGACACCACACACACACATTCCCCTATGCATTTCTTAGCAGAACTCACTATGTACTTGTCAAATGTGCTTTTCTGTGTCACTGAATTTCCTCTCAAGGGCAGGTTGCAGTGTCAGGTTTGTTAGAGCGCCTTTCTCCTTTGGAACTTGTAATGGACATGGCTGTGTGATTTTAGGGACATCTACCTGAACTTTCAAAAGCTTTACCCATCCTGTTGGTTTGGAGTGGCGGTTCTGCATTGCATTGACATCAACACCTGGCCCGTTGCTCTCAATCTCTGTTTTTATCTTTAATTACATAGTGACAAATTTTCTTCCAGAGACAAGGAAAACAACTCCTTTGTTTTAAACATATATGAGTACTTGCCTGAGCATCTGTAGAGATTTGTGTATGGTATGATCTTTTGTCAGCTCTGATAATGAGTGAAATATGACAAGGGATTTTTTGGCTGACTGGCAGGTTTGCACATATGAAGTCACTATCCTATGTAATATTTCTACTGGTTTATTGCACTAATACATATGGTAATTATCAAATTGACGTCATATTTGCACTTGCCACAGGTTCTGTCTTACACAAAGACTGTTTAGCAAAGTGGAAGGTGTTGACAGCAATACAGCAAAACGTCGTTTATCACTAAAAGTATCTTGTCCTCTGTAAAATCACTTGGAGTGGTGATGTTGAATATAACGAGAAGTGAAGAAAGGCAATTAAAACCCCTTTATCAGTGCCAGATTTTTCTAGTTTTTCTATACACAAAATGTTCTGTGGTGTCTGATTGTTTGTTTGTTTGCTTGTTTTTTGTCCACTCTTATTGCATGTATTTAAGACTTTAGAAGTCCTTGGAGTAAATAGTTTAAATTTTCTTTAGAGCTACTTTGAGCGTATAGAAGTGAGCTAAGTTTTTGCTCCACACCTCCCACCCACTCCCCTTTCTCTCCCACGTAATTTTTCAAAAGTATGATGAATAAATATCCTTCTAAATTGTGGGGTTTGTGAAACCAAGAGACTGTGAAAAATCTGATTTTAAAGCTTTTGCTGGAAATCAAAAAACAACTGAATCAATACAAATAATGGATAAAAGCACACTGCTGTTTCCTTGATACTTTGAAGCATTTAAGTAACTGTTGTAAATCCAAACCAAGGAAACATAAAATATCCAATGTTCTTTGAATCTGCAGAAAAATATGTGACTCAGTCTAGCTATGTAATCTATTTAATGGATAGAATCAGAAAAGATTGAAAAAAGGCTCTTGACCTATACATATTTAATCTATACTGATTTGCCACTGCAATGGGCCACAGTTTTCAGGATATGCCAGTAAGGTTCTTATTACTTTGTCTGCAGTTTTGTGAGTGTAATTGAGGTGCATATCATTGTGTTTAGACAGCTGACTACTCATCACAATTTGGAAGCTCTGGGTAAGAGCCCATAAATGAGACAGCTCAAGCTAAAGATTTTTTCTAAACATGTAAGTAGCTTAGAGCTCAAGTAATTTTTAAAGTTAATGGGCTCATACAGCATTCTTATACAGATCTCTACCTCCATGTCTAAACCTGTTGTGATACCTTTTTTTCCCATCTGAAGTATTACCCGCCATCATTTTCTGCAGCCATTGTGGCTTCGGATTGACAATATCCAGAAAAATGTCATTTTATATAGTATAAATTGTTTGTCTCCTTAGATTTTTGGAAAATGGTATGCTGGGGAAGTGAGCAATGTTCTGGTTCAAAATGTGCTGATCAAATGCTCGATTTGAGCGACCAAGGCAAGAGAGAAATCTAACACATTTGTTCTCAGGCACAAATGGTGAATATCAGACAAGTAAAGAAGAAAGAGAAAAGTTTCAGGATGTTTTTAACAATCAAAGCTACAGCTGTAGAAATAATTGTGTGTTGCATCAGTACATAGTGCCTTTTGTTTTGCAAGTCCGACTCAAAAGAGGCTGAAGTATAAGGTGTTCTGTGCATGTACTTCCATCTGCAGAGGCAAGGCTGTGCTGCTGGATTTGTCAGGATGTTGCCTGCAGCTTTTGTGGAAAATGGATGAGACCAAAATGAACCGAGAGTAGTGTCTGATTGTACCGTAGCATAAATTTGCAAGAAACACTCTTCACGAATTGTAATGTGATGCTCATGTTTTCGTCTTTCTGCTGTAAATGCTAGGGCTGATCATGGTGTTTTCCATGGGAGTGTCTGCCTGACTTGTGCTGCTTCCTCTCCAAAGCCTTTGCCAGTAATTCTGAATTTGTTCTTGCAAGTTTCCTGAAAATCCGGGCCAGACTGGGGAGCGCTGTGTCCCAGCGCAGGGAGGGAGCCCGCGCTCAGACCGGGCACATCAGCTGCCATTGGAACATGCACCACTTGAGTGGGTTCTTTCTTGGAAAATAACGATTGGCTGATGTGCTGAGAAAAGGGTGGATAAGGTGAAAAAAAGCAGTGGGAAAAACTACAAGAATGTATGTGATCCTGCAGTTTGTGCTTATGCTTAATCTTCTGTTGTCTTTTGTTTTTTGAAGGCATTTTGTATCTCAAAAGTATTTTGACCTAGAGTTTTTAAAAATGCGTCAAATGGTTTTATAATTATTATTCCTTTCATTTCATAACAGTGCTTTTATAAAAACATCCCTGCTGGAAGCATGGAGTCTGTTCATTCCTATTGTTATAGAGAAATTACACTGAAATTTCAGATTGTTTCTTTTAAATGGAATAGTGTGAAAATGATTTAGAAGAACTGGTGCAAACATTATGATTGCAACAATATTTACTTTGAGATTGATTTTGCTTGTCAGATTCTATTCCTTTATTTGATCAAATTTACTTTTCAAGCTGTTCAGGTGGAAAGAAAGTGGCTGTGGTGGCGGAGAAATCTGCAAAGCCAGAACTACAATAACATACAGTTCATCGCGTTTAAGCACTGACAGTCCCTGTCATCCTCTGGATTTCTCTCACATCCAGATGAAGACTTTTTACCTTGCTTTATATTTTCTGTGTTAACTCTCAGAAAGTCTTTTCTCTTCCTCCCCTGGCCCCAGTTGTTTTTTGCCCAAAAAAGTTGGTTTTGGCATGAATTAAATGTATTTTAGTGAACTTCCTTCTGACAATATTAGTCAATAATTGAAAACTAGATCCATTTTAGGAAAGTATGTATTTTAATAACTGTTTCAAGGTTCCTTTTGAATCACAAACATCTTTAAAATGTTGCTTTCTTTGAATTAAGTGGAAGGACTGCATGGTCCTTACACAAGTCAAAGTTTTACTGCATGCATGAAAATATAGAAATACGGTCCATGAATACGGTAGGAATGTGTAAGAAAGAAGTGATTCAGAATATGATGAATGGAAATTACAGGAGAAATGCCATTTCCTGCATCTCTGTTCCTCAAAGGCTGGAGTTTTTTGAGATCTGATAATAAACCCAAGAATTTTAACTTTTTTTTTTTTTTTTTTAATGCTTTCACCACCGAACTCTCTTTAGAAGTAAGTTTGTACTAAAGCAATTATCAGTTTTATTTAGCACCCTAAGAGTCTTGTTGGGGAGGAGGGAAGTTGACTGTTTTTAGCTTATGAAGAGCGTGTTCTTTTATTGAGCCTGCCTTTCATTAATTTCTGCCAAAACAGTAATACCTGTTTGTGAAATAAGAGTACATCAAATCAGAGCGGCTTACTCGGAACAACTCAACTGCATCTTGGTGCAATGTATGGAACTAGAAACGAAGTGAGTGTTTTCCTGAAGCGTGGTGGGAGTGAGGCAGCAGCTCTTGGGCTGGGTCCTCCTGGGAGAGGAGCCCAGGAAGAGTTCAGCTGATGGACAAAGGCTGAGTACCTGGACACCTTGTCTGTGCGCGAGATGGTTTGGCACTGGTCCAGTTACAATGGCAGTGAGCAATACCTGTTGGCTGCGAAAATTTATAAGATTTTCTTTGGAATGTGTTTAGTATTCCTACTTCCTCACAGTTAGTTGTGCATTTAATATGTCCTTTTCATTCAATATGTTGCAGAGGGAACCAGCATAGTGAATTCTCTTGCCTCCAGAGATAAATAGAATGTATTTTCACATTACTTGCAATTAAAAAGATAAGTAAGGATTTTCTATGTGGAAAACTTTATTTAGATCATACGCTATGACATACACTATCTACAAAATTGGTCTTCATTAGTTCTGGTGCTCATGGAACTACTCTTAAGGATATGCAATGTGGGTTACTAAATCAAAGTATATTAGCAAATTGTGTATAAAGATAAAGAGAATGGAGAGAAAATTGTATATGCTCAATCAAAATAGAAAATTTAACAGTCAATGACACATACTCTTAGAGTATTATGCATGAGGTGCCTGAAATTTTATTAGATTAAAAATTCCTATTTTTCATATTGTGTTTAGACGTGTTGGGGATTTTTTTTCTACTAGCGTGACTCTTGGAGGCAAGTGTTCATGTGAGTAACTTCCTGATTCGTTAGAGCTTCAGGCGTGGCATAGTACACATAAAGATGAGTACTATTTGTTTTAGCATGGCACAGAAATTTCTATGAAGCAACTTTCTACAAAATGTTAAATAGTTATAATAGTTTTGTCATACAGGCTTGATTATGAAAGCTGAGAAAAGGACGTTTAGAAATAACATTTCTAAATTTCACTTACAAGCACCCCAAAGTGGAAAATGAAAGTATTTTTATGTAAGAGATAGTTAAAATGTGACTTCCACTCTTTTGTTTTCTCTTGCTTCTGCTGCCCTAGGGTATTTATTTTGTGTGGTCCTCCACTGATGCGAATGGCATTTTCCACAGAGCCTGGAAAGTAAGTGCAAAGATCAAATCTTTGCAATAGTTGATAAACAGTGCTGCTGTTTGATAATCTCATTGGAGAACCATTTACTGTCATGATGGACTCAAAAATTTTTTTTGATTGACCCTATAGTGTGGTAATCCAGTTTTACATACCTGGTCAAGATAGTCTAAATACAATGAATAATCCTGAAGAAAACAGGCAAGCAAGCCTAGCTCAGAGTTTGAGAAAAGGTGAAAAGCAGGTCCCCGTTGGTAGAGCTGGAGCTGCTCCTGCCGCTGCACTGAGCTGCTCGGCTTTGCTGGCTCCTCATGCTCCCCGGAGGATTCTGCAGACGTCCGGCTGGAGGCTGGAAGTTGATACAGGATGACAGACAAGAATATAAAAAATTACTAGTGACTTTCTGAGAACATCTTGAAACGACATAAGCTATTTTAGAGTCTCGAGGTTTTTGTTCTTTTTTTATTTTCATGGGTAGGTGACAGGGTTTTTGTTTTCTGAAGAGCTGATCATACAGTTTTTGTGTAGGCAGGGAAATTAACACAAAACATATTCTTATCGCCCCTAGCAAATATTTATTGTTTCGTTAGGGATTAAAAAATGGACACATTGACTCTGTCCCTGGAGTCTGGCTTTGGAAATCTGCAGTTGCTTTGCTGCTGTTTTTATTCTAATCAAAATTGTCTGCTTTAGGGAAGATCAATTAAGAGTAACCTTCCTCCAAGAGTCTGGAGGCAGTTTTTGTAAATTAATCAAGTTTCCAAATACTACTGTGCAATAGGTAGAATAATACCTTTTTTACAAATGAGGAAAGTGACACACTTCAGTCACATGCCTTGCTCAAGGTCACTCAGTTAAATTAGTGGCATAGCTCATTAAAAAATTCCCAGTTCCTTGCTGCTGCATCCATTGGACCACAAAGTCTCCAGCAATTTCCTCAGCATTCAATGAAAATCAAAAATTCTTTCGTTGAGGTCTCTTCTTTCTGTACGTGGCCTATGCTTCCATTAACACCGGTAGCTCTGGTTTGTAACTGTTCATTCCTGTTGACTCATTCTGCCTGATTTTCTGGTGTGTTAAAGCTCTGCTTTGAGAATTTACCCAACCACCCTCTCCAAGTTCCGTGAAACATTTTGCTGTTTTAAATAACACTGAGTTAGTAACTCACCTGTCAAACCTTTCAGAGAGTTTTCTCAGCAAACCATTAGGAAGTCAAAAGACTTAATGGTCCTGTAATTTATCTTTTTAGTTTTTATGCCTGGCAAAAATCTGGCCATTCAGTTGGCTAATACAGAAGAGAGAAATTCCAGGCCTCACTTGTTTTCTGCTTTTGACAGTTACCACTACCTTCATTTTGGCACTATTTATTAGCACTGTTTTTTGTTTTTCCTTACTTTTGTCATCTTTTCATTTCTTTACTTGACACTCTTTCAGAACTGTGACACCCTGTCTCTGGCTGACAGGACAGGTGAGTTTCAGTCCTTGAGGAATTCTCCTTCCTGCCTCGACAGAGGAGCACGGATAGAAATCCTTCTCTGGAGAGACTGAACATATCATTTCTTTGACGTGCTTAGCCTTTGCTGACCCGACAGACATCCCCGGGCCAAGGGGTGCACATGGGTGACAAGATATTACCCTCTCATTGCTCTCTCCCCAGCTCAGACTGTTGTCCCTTTTTTTGGAAGAAGTGGAGCTTTACTTCTTTGTATGAAGGGTGAGAGGTTGTACCTTGGGTCCTTTTACTGAAAAGCTGAATTATTTAAAGTATCTTTTGAGCTTGCTTTGAACAGTTGCTTTTATAAACTTCACAATATTCCTTATCGTAACTGAAACTGTTGCATCAGAATTTATGAAAACTGAGCTCAGTCCTTGCCTGAGCCTACTTTCTGTAGATTGATTGGCCATATTGTTATTTAGCATCCGACAGAGCACGGAAGAATATTAGGCATGAAACATTAATCAGGAAATTATGCATTGCTTTCACAATTAATGTGCAACTGGACTTTACTTTGTAATATTGTATTAGCTCTTAACATGCAAATCATTGTAGGTAATTACCTCATTTTTCAGTGGCCATTTGATGGATTGAAGTTTCATGCAGAATGTTCAGTGTAATTTAAAATCTTGCAATGATTTGCTTTACTTTTTCGTAAGTTGTAGTTTTCTTTATCATACACCAGGCATGAAGAGCCTACAGTGCTGTAAAATCTAATGTACAAAGTTCAGTTTTTCAATTCTTTTAACTCTAACTAGAGCTGGCAATTTGGTCAAGTGTTACAGTAAAAATGTCTCTTGCTGCAGTATGTTTTTAAAAAAAAAAATGTCCATGATGCTATTTATAGCACACAAGTCAAGCTGCCTTTGTACCAGCTGCTTAAAACGAAAGTGAAACAGTAGTCTAACATATTATCCTTCTTAATCTATAATATATGAATGTATTCAGTAATCTGTGATCAATCAAGTAATATGTTTCAAAAGGAATAATAGAATTATATGATTAAAAGTTAAAATACTTCAGCAGTTTTAAATTTAACAGTTGTGGCTGCTTTTGTGTATGTGTCTCTAGGATGTATACAGTTTCACATTACCGCATGTCAGGAAGGCATTATCAGAACAAATGCAATATATTAGAAGGTCTCTGGCCTATGAAAATATTTTGATGTATGTGAATAACACTGAAAGTTCAGGTAATTCTTTCTTCATGTTTTGTGATCTTATATGTCAAAGTCACAAGTAGTTGTTGTGATCTTGTCTATTCAAAATCCTGCTCCTGTAAAACATCTCCTACATAAAACTCAAGCAATGTAAAATCGAATGCCTAAATTTGAATAGATTTTAACAGATAATAAAACTCTTGAGATTAAAATGGTTTCATTCACTGAGACAGACAGTTTCCTCTGCAGCATGGAATTTTTGTCACATTATGTAAAACTTAAATTCAGTTTCAAAAAAATCTTTAAAAGAAAAGCAGAAAAAAGTATCTTATAAAATGAAACCAGATATGTTATGCTTTTAGTCCTAAGTCAAGTAGAGAATAAAAGCAGAATATGATATCCCTGTCTTAAAACACTGAATTTCTATGGCTTGATTTCTGTTTTCTTGCCTGTGTGTTTTTGACACTCAAATTTCAATACCCACTACCAGAATTTCTCTTCCTCAACATGTTCTATTTTTGGTTTTTTTGTTTCATTTTCAGAGAAAACTAAAGAATTAAAAGTATGTCAAGCACAAGAGAGAATTGCTTTTGCATTTGTAGGTAACGCTTTGCCATTTTAGAATATAGAGTTTACATTGCGTAGTTGGTTTACCAGCACAAAGGTTTGTATCATGTCTGTTGTGATAAGAGCTACTGACTGTCATTTTCTCTCAAAATATTTAAATCGGTATGTGAAATTGTGTGTCTGAAAAATGTTTTCCTCCCATCTAATGGCAGTGTCAAACCTGCTGTCACATAAAATTTAGTACCTTGCAAACAATTTTTATACACAAGCTATGAGCTAGTGGACTGATGAAAACACCTTTTCTTACTCAGTTATTAATAAGTGATGGCAAGAAAATAGATGAGAGTCGTGATCCCTAAATGATGTGCTAATTAACAATGCACGGATAATTCAGGTTTTTCAAGCAAGGTTGGTTGATTTTTAGTGATGGATGCACCTTGTAGAGCTGCATCGTTTGGAAGACTTCTCTTTAGGATGATGTATTTGATATATTTGCCAACTAGAACTGTGTTCGTATTCCGAGAATGGCAGGAGCACACCCAGTGTGTCAGTGTGTACAGTGCTGGAGTGTATGTACTGTAAAAAATGAGAAAGAGCTCATTAAAGTTAACTTTCTCTCCCTTCTTTTCCCAGCTCAAAGGTACACTGTGCACAGGTAACACTATAATGATATTGCACTCTTCACCTAAATAAAAATGGTATTCATTTTTAATAACAAAAGAGCAGTGACAATAAAAAAGTTCAGCCTTTTGTAGTCTGAGTATAAAGGGTAGTTGAAATAGGTATGTAGCCATTCAAATACTGTACGTTACTCTCATTAACAATCCACTGCACTGTGTGTTAGCTATAAATATTTCAGGCCTAAATAGAAAACAAGCAGAACAATCTTGTCAATGATCCTGTTTCTCAGAAGAGGAGGAATTGGTTTAAATGCCTCAACCAATTACTGCTCAAGACTGGGAATTAAATGGGAGGTGAGCTGTGCCGTGCAGCGGCACACGGCAGTGCGGGTGCTGGGATCTGAGCGCACTGCAGCCTGGTGCCACGGAGAGATGCTTTCTGGGTCCAGAGAGCGGCGCTGAATGGTCTTACCACTGCTTGTCATCTAGGCAGCTTTCCATAGCGTTGACCAGCTTAACATAAAGTACCTTAAACGCTATCTGGAAATCAGTAAGAAATTATTTCAATTTTCGTTATTACTTTGTGTTTCAGGTACATGACTTGGTAATTTTGCCTGTGCATACTCTAAATGTGGTAAGGGAATGCATTCTTGGAATATATCTTCATAATGTAGATGTTTACTGCTTTGCCCAAGCAATTATATCCTCACAGGCAGCAAATGCATATTGAAACTCCCATTTTAACAGCTAACTAGGGGAAACTGCACAGAGAAAACATAAACCACAGACCTGGATGAGCGCTGTCTCTGGTGTTTGCATTTTCTTTGGGATGTTAGGAGGCATCTGTAGCTTTAGATATGTAGCAGTGACGTGTTCTCCTGTGAGCTATTGGAAGATAATGTCATGGAGTTGTGGAGGATCAACATGAGCTGTTGCCTCCCATTTGCTGCTTTTTTCCCTAGAGTAAGTTCTTCTCTCCCTGGTCTTGCATTAGATGGCATGTAAAGCCATGAGCAATGTATCCGTTTTGCTGAGAGTGGGGAAACAATATTTGTCACCCTAGCAAATAATTCAGGAACAAACTCTGGGGGAAAAAAAAAAATAAGAAAAATGTTTTAAAAAAAAAAAAAATCTGGTACAGTGGTAAGAATAACCCAAACATTTTTACTTTAAAAGTCCATTACTTAATTAAGCTCTTTGTTAACTGTTTAAGTTATTATTAATATTTACTTTAGAATCTGTAGTTGTCATCATGCTTTTCATTATAAATTCTTCTATTGCCAATAAAACTGCTATATTAATAAGTGATCTTGTAGAAATTAATTTTAAACAAATGAAAGACAACCTGCCAGAAACAAAATTTTGAAATTTAAAAAAAATAGGTCACATAGCTGTTATATTGACTTAAATAATTTAGGTTGTTCATATGAATTGTTGCCACAATGATTTGAACTCATGTTCCATTTTGTGAAAATTAGAAATACTTGCATTTCTGCAACTCAGAATCATTGAAAACAACTTGAATTATTTTCTCTTGATGGAGTCATTGTGAAAGCAAAGGAGATCAAATGTTGCATAGATGCTAATGATGCAATAACATTGCATAAATCTGTTTTATGTCAGATAGCAAAATAATCTGCATACATCCATGGAGCAACTGAGCCTTTAGCAGAAAAAGGATCTCATGCAAATCACATGCACTCTAGCACAGTGCTTAGGTGCATCCCTCAAAATATTACAGCAGATTGATACAATATGGAAGGGAAAAAGCAATACAAGGATTAACTGGAAGCTGAACAGTTTCTGACAAAACAATTATGATAGACTCTAGTCAAGTAACTGGTATCTGAGACACTAGAAGTTATTACATTCAGTCACAGAAGAGCTTTCAGGATCATTCTCGTTTTTTGCTTGTCATACCAAAAGTAATTCAATCATATGTTTTGAATCATATGTAAAAATAAGTTCCGTGTTATTATGCCACATTCATTGTCTCCTCTACTCTACCCACGATTTCTTTTTAGATTACTGACATTTCTCCATCTCTTGTAATATTCAGAACTGCCAAAATCAAACAAACTGATTGCTATAGCAATGCTGCGAGAGAATAGTTGGGTCTTTTATGCTCAGCGGGAACTTTTCCCCAGCAAGGCTATGTGAGATCTTACAATACAACAGAGATATTATTGGAGCGAGGAAAGCCAACCCCATACTGTGCCGCATTACCCATAGTGCAGCCAGCAACTCCAGAGGACTGATCCTCCCCCTCTATTTCACACTTGTGAGACCTCAACAGGAGGTCTGTGCCCAGGTTGGGCTCCCTAGGACAAGGAAGACATGGACATACCAGAGACAGTCTGGTGAAGGGTCATTGTTGGATAATTTGACTTCAGCAGGGCTTCAACGTGGTCTCCCATAGCAAGCTTAGCCAATTTGGAGAGATGAGGACTGGTTAAGTGGATGGAAGAGACAGGTGGAAAATTCGCTGGGCTCAAAGGGTTGTGATCGGAAGTAGAAATCCAACTGGTGGCCGGTTATGGGCAGTGTCACTCAGGGGTTAATGAGGTTTTATGTCTTTATGAAGAAGCTGGAGCAGATGTGGTACAAGGAGAGACAGAGTGCTGAGTTTAAGGCTGAAGACTTAAGAGGAGAAGGGGAAGGGGAGATATGAATGCTGTCTATACTGTTTGATGGGAGGGCAGAGAGAAGATGAAATCATAGTCCTGGAGTTGCTGAATGAAAGGATGAGAGGCACTGATCATGAATTGCAATATAATTCTAGTTAAATGTAAGAATGTTTTCATCATGAGCATGGTTAAAACTGGGAGATCTGTTCAACAGCTTTGCAGGCTCTTCAACCTTAGAGCTTTTCAAAACTTGACCAGACTAAGCCCTGAGCAACCTGATCTAGTTGAGAAGGCCTTGAGCAGGAGGTCCCTTCCAACCTAAATTATTCTCCAATTCTGTGAAGTTTATAAATCAAAATAACGTATATGTAAGATAAATTCAAATGCATTATCAATAATGAAATTCTTTGTATTAAAAGTAGCATATAGATATTCCATGTTTTTTTAAATTAAAAAATCATATCGCCTGGTGATTTCAACGTACTGTCAGTGCAGCAGAATTCAATTCCTTCTGTTCAGAAGTGAAGAGTTAAGATGTGCAAGTAACGTCCTTCATTCAGACTCTTCATTAATTTTATAGCAAATGAACAAACCCAGGAAAATAGAAGCAAAAGCAAATGAACTGGATTTCTCTCCATGAGGATCCTTTGCCCTCTAGTCCCCTTGCTTTCTCTGCTTGACTATCTATCCAGACAGCTCTCCCAGGTGTTGACAGGTCTGTCGGGGTGAGTTGGCTGTTCAGTCTCCCTGCACCCTGCTCTTGTCAGCAATGTCTGAGGGAGTTCTGCACGAGTATGACCCTCACTGTAAGCCACCAGATGTCCAGGAGCATTAGGGACATACAGCAGGATCAACAGAAGCATTTATTGAAGTAATACATATGATTACATGAACAAGAGAATATTCTGCATTAAATCACTACAGAAATATAAACTCTTCAGGTAGCTGATGTCAGGAGGTAAAGCAAAAGGAATATGGATGTGTGGGAGTCATCAGGGAAGAGAGATAAAGATAAAAGAAAATACAGTAGGAAGTTAAATCCAATGATATAATCAATAAAGGATAATTATAGTTTCTGTTTAAGGATTCATTAAATGGTATTGTTGCATATTTTTGAGCTGATATAAAACACTCTTCAATTTAAAGACAACACAGAGTTGGGAACCAGTTTTCACAGCCTGTGAAAGTGTTCAAGATTTTTTTGGTGTGTGTACTTACTCTAAATTAAGAGAAAAGCTTCTGAAATATACACATTAACATGCTGGTAGCAAACAGGTGATAGCTTTCCTTCCTACTGTTATTTTCTTTTAATTAAAAATATGGAATATTCAAAATACTGACTTCAGCATCCTATCAGCCTATGATGTCAGCTCCCATTTTGCACTTTTTACGTTTTCACCCAAGCACCTTCATACTGCGTTTTATGCATGGAAGATTTGCATAAATAACAAAAAATATGTTCCGTTGGACAAAGAGCGATTACCTTCCTTTTCTCAGATATAGAATGCTTGGGATTCAAGGCCATCTTTGAATAAAATTTGTAGGTGTCACATGCCTCAAGTAAGTTCTCTTCTGTGCTACAGGTTCTCAGGGTCATGGAAGAGAGCTGATGTGCCAGGCTTCTTACATTCTTCTGCTCAAGTGTACTGTTTAGAGTAGTATTTTGTACACTTACGTTAATCACAGGTCACATTTAAGAGTTTGAGTTTGAATTCTCTGACTCTCTATCCCTCTTTATCGCTGCTGGCTGCACTTGTTTTGGTTTCTTTCCATGATGTCACACTTAAACCTATCTCCATCAAACAAAGTGTAACATGTAGCTCAAGTGTGTGAGAACAAGCAATTCTGTTCTTTGTAGGTTCTGTGCTGTCTGTGTGAATTATAAATTTCTGCTTTTCCAAAGTCCTAGTCTCTGCTTTTCCATGTGAGCATGCCAGGTGTATAGGTACATTACCCTGCTGCATGCCAGCCAGTTATCTCAAACATAGCTTGTCACTGGGCTATGTCCCACAAGTTACAGAAATAAAATGCTGGTCTAGAAAAGGCAAGTTTCAAGGCTTCTTTGCTTCAGGAGTCTTTTTTTTTTTTTTTCCAAATTGCTCTTAGGAATGATATCAGCTTTAATTCATTGATCTGTGAAATTCTCTTTAAACTGCTGAAGCCGCTAAGCAGCCAACACTCACTGAAATACTAGAATTATGTGGGTTTTGTGTCTCCTTAGAAAGATTAAACTGGTTTCAAGCAACACACACATGTCCTGCAAGTACTGATTATCTTGGAACAATAGATTTTGCAGGTGCAGACTCCGGCTTCCCAGTGTGCAGGTGTGTTTTTATGAATGTTACTCTGATCCTTTCTGATTTATTCCTTTTGTTTCTTACATTGCTTATCCTAAATTAGCCTGAGAGATTTTTAAGGTTCAAAATGTGTTTTCTGAAAAATGCAAGGGGTTTTGCGTATCCCTCTCAAGAGCTTTGGTAGTATGAGATGCTGTGCATAGTCTGTTCTGTTAGTAATTATATTTCTGAAATAGAAAATATTGAATATTTAGTTTTCACTTGAATTTAAAAAAAGAGAGAAAAGTCACTATTATTAGAATTAAACAGGTGAAATATAATAAATAACATTTCTTTCTGTGAAATAATCATAAACAGGACATTATTTTCCAGGGTTAATTTTAAAATTTATGAATTGATCGTGGCTAGTTTGTAGCAAATTTTCATAATCTCAGTGTTTCTTCACTGTCTTCAAAAAAGCATCATGGTATTGATTATCAGTTTTTGTTGAGAATGCAACATGATCATGCTGAGTGCAGCCAGGCAAAGGAATTAATAAAGGAAATCAATACACAAATATAGAACAAATGTAGAACAGCTTTCGAATATAATAACATTTTTTAATTCTTTTACTAGTTTAATTCTCTTCTGTCAGGAAAGTAATCATCAATGACCGTTGCTATTTTTTTCAAAGTAATCTACCACAGTAAAACTTGAGCCGCGGACGTTATGGCCCACTTCTGCAGCATTAGCATAGCTATAAAATTTCTGCTCTTCACATGCTGTTTATTTGTCATGTAGTTACTTTAGTTTGTTTGTCGTGGAGTGAGAGCAGCAGCACCTCTGACACGACTAGAACTCACAAGCTCCTCTACTGCCAAAGGGAACTATGGCACCATGTTAGTACAATGTAGTGATAGATACGTACCAGTACAAAATCCGACAGCAGCAAAAAAATGGACACGGTAGAAATGTGAGGCAAATAAAATAAATGTTAATATAGTTTTGATATTAAAAAAGTTCAGGCATATTGCTGGAAGGAGGTTGTAATAGACGAGGCGGCAGTTGTGCTCCCACCCAAATGTATGCCTCTGGGCATTGTTTGAGAGTGGTTCCAGAGATCAGAAGAATTAAACTCATTGGGAGGTAATAGTGTTCATTCTTTGCCAGTTTCCATCAGCAAAAGTCTCTGTACTCTGTGGCGTGTTTTATAAGATAAGCGAGCTTAAGTTCTTGCGCAAAAGTACCTCAAAAGGAGATAGATCTTCTAGATCTGTAGATTGAGGTAGGACCTACTGGATAATATCTTCAACACCCACGAAACTTCCCTTGAAGCCAAGTATTGTGTACTTTAAAGCTAAAACACTTGAGAAAATTCTTAATTGAAGATATTAAGAATTTCCCATTTTGTAATTATTTTATCACTGTAATCCTTATGTGGAGAACCATGTCCCGCATTGCTTAGTTCATAATTTGGGACATTACTCCTCCATTCATGAGCTGTTTCCAGAAATCGAATGCCAAGGGCTGAGAATATTTATTCAGTTGGGTTTGTGCGTGAAGTCTTCCCGTCTACTCTTTAGAGAGAGGATTTTGTTGTTACTGAATTAGGTTGGGAAATGAAGACTTCAACCCAAATTATAATTATTTTTCTGCATCTGCTCCAATCATTTACATGGTTTATGCTTGTAAATTAGATGTTAATGAAATCCAAGTGGGGTAACGGTGTGGAACATCAGAACTGCAATTGACTGGAGAAGCTGAGAACATTCAGAGATCTCTGAGGAGATCACTGCAGCAATAACTCTGGGGCATTACACAACATGCACAGAAACATCATTCTATTAGAGAACTTATCTCAAATATAAAGAGAATAGAAAATCCACCTTATACAGGAAATCGTGCTTTTAATACTTTTTTTGAGAATGAATCTTTTTATTTTGGAATTTTTTTTCTTCCCTGTGACATTATTACTCAGCATTTACATTGCAGATAAACAGCTGTTGCATGTACCGGAGTATATGCCCTTTTCACAGATGTTGTGTACTCTACTTGCTTGAAAGCACCAAATAGAAGTGATCCCTCCAAAACTTCTCATTTTACATATCTTTGGTATAAAGGGATTTTGTGCTATGAACACCTGTTATAAATGTTATAAGCCATGAGTGTTAAAGTTAGGAACTTTAGAAAAATGAATTATAAAAAGTTATTTGTGGAATTGTAGGGAACCTTGACATTGTTTTGTATTTTGTGCACAACTTCTGGGCGGTATTTGCGTGAGTTGTGCAGGAGAATGCTAATGATTATGTGATATTGTGTAGAATGCAAACACAAGATAATGTCTTAGCTCTGAAGCTATATATTTGTGATACTCTAAATGTACCTGCCATTTTATCATTATTTACTTGGCAGTGACATTCGAATTCCTAAGAGAATATTCATCATCTTAGAGTGATGAAAGAATGTATTAGAGCTGATTTAATGTGTGGAAGATATCTTCAGTGCAGGTATCTCCGTGAGTCACGCTGTCACTGGGATATTCTCTCTAGACCTCAGTGATGGCCTTGTTCTGATTTGGATGCACTAGAGGGAAACGAGGGGGGAAACAGGTGATTTTCATCCCTCTCTCTGAACCAGTCTGGAGAGCGTTTAAAAGTTGATGTAGACTGCCAAATCAGGTTTTTCATCGTTCTGATGCTCCTTATTTAACAGCTATACGGAGCTTTACAAAGGTATCACACTTAACTGTCTGAGATTGAAAGTTAAGAAAAAATGCAAAATGAAGTGATTTAAAAATATAGAAATTAGAATATAGTTAGGGCACAAACAAATACCTTACTGTCAGTGATGGTCTGTGAACCTAAAACCGGACTTGGTTCATCTGCTGGGAAGTTGCTGATCCAAAAGAACAGCAGCTCTGTTCTTAACCTTGTAATTCATCCTAAAAACGAGCAGAACTGAGCACCTCACATCCTAGGAGGAGCGAGAAGGTAGATAGTGTATTGAAGGTGATCATTCTTTCCTCCTCATTAAAATTCTCTTTGCCTCCAATTATGCAAGCATCATTAAGCAGCCAAAGAGCGTATCTATTGATATGACTCTCACAGGATCGGATCATGGATTAGAGCACTGAGAGCTGAATGCAGGGATGGTACAAGGTAACCACGTTTTCTACTGGAGACTGTGACTATAAAAGTAATGTTTCTTCTTACATATTTGAATATTGCACCCATAATCTGCATAATTACAAACTCATTAATAAACTTGGTAAGGTCTAAGCCATATAATTTATTAAGTTGTTATGCAAAATAGATTATAAAGATGTTTGCAGAAAAATTGTATTTGGACCGAGATCTCTCCAAATTTCTGATAACATCTATTACCTGAAGACGTTAATTCAGATGATAAAACATTTACTTTTAAAAGAAAAGTACAAAGCAAAAAATGAAACAAATGAAAACAGAAATGTAGAAAAGTAGTTCTGGTGTCTGTTCCAGTTATGGCTATTTGAGGGTGTAAGATCTCCAGCTCTGATCTCCGGCAGACGGGGGGCAGCAGGCCCTGGCAGCGCAGCCCCAGGAGGGCTGGAGCGGTGGCCGCTGTGAGTGGACGTTCCGGTCTCTTGTATCTATGAATTTGTGTCGTTGGCTTTAGAGCTCGTGTAAAATTTTAGCGTCTTGGAACAGGACTGTGCACAGTATTCAGCATGCAAGCTCTGATGCGCTTGAAAAAGGACTTAATGATACACTGACCTTTCAAACATTTTCTTTTTACTCCCCTTGGAGAAAGCTTTCTTTTTTTGATTTGCTTTGTTGTGGGTTTTGCTCTCTGTCAGTGGCCAGAACCCATTGCTCTTTCTACTTCCCTTGCTTGGACAGCATGTGAACACTGCCCTCTCACTTCACACAGCCTCCCTTCCATGCTTGTCGAGTGTGCCGATTGCTTTTTGGTTTGCCAGGTCTTTCTGCAGGGTTGAATGTGCTCAATATTAAATGATAATAATTTTTTCCAAAAGTTTATTGTCCTCCAACTTGTCCTCAGTAGTAAGGAGTTTTAGTTGAAACTATCCTTTGTTAGTATTAAGTAGATCTCCCTGTCAACTGTCCCAGGGGATAGTTTTGCTGTCCATTAGAGACCCATGAGGTAAGGGTTAATGTTAGGTAAAATGGGCAGTTTTAAGGTTATCCGGTGCATTACATGAAGCTGAAGATTCACAGAGTGGCTGAAATGAAAACATAAAACATTTGCTGCTAGATTATCATTCTTCCATACAATTGCTATTGTTTATGAAGTGACACAACAGTTTGGGAATGTTTGGGAATCTAATATTGAAGTAAGTCTACAGATGTCTCAGGTATGTGACTCAATGCACATTTCAAACAAAAGTATTTTGCCAAGATTAATATAATTAACCTAAATCAGAGCACATTGCTTTATCTAAAAAAAAAAAGAGGGAGAGGAGAGAATTTAAATCCAAATATTTCATTTAGACATGCTCAGAATAAAATACTTTGAATTTTCAGAATGATACTTTGTGTTGGAATACACTTAAGTGCAATCAAAAGCAAAATTAAAATTAACTGAATTAAATAGTCTTTTATGAAATTAAAAAAAAAAAACAAAACAAGCAAAACCAGAGCAACAACAACAAATAAACAAACCCCACACATTTGTGAATGAGAGAAAAGTCTTTCACATTCTATCTACATCCCAGTGCTTGGAGTAGTTATGCATTTTTAGGTTAGCTAGGAGAATAAACACAAATCAATCAATTATTCACATGCTACTGGGATACTAAAATATTCAACTTGTTGATTTACTATGGGTGTCTCAATATTGTTCTCGCTCTCGGATTCGAAGCAGTTGCTCGGCCAGTACAACTGTTTTGTACAAACTACATTAGACAATCACATTATTTACTTATCATCTTGCATTATATGAAAAGTTGTTTTCCTTGGCACATACTCAGAGAGAAAGAGACGTTAATATTTTTGTATAGTCATTTTTGGCTATTATGTCACAGTGACATCATCTTAAATGACAAATGAGAAAAATCTCAAAAAAAGTGGAAGCTCATAATTTTGTTTCTAATCTCTAAGAATATCATGTATCACCCTGTACCATGTTGTTGAAACTACAGCTTGAAAGAATAACTTCCTGAAGGTTATTCTGTCTGAACTCAAACCAGTTTTTAGAAAACTTGTGAAAGGTGTATTACTTCACTTCATAGGCAGCAGGAAAAACCCCTATATAACATTTTTCTTTTCTTCTTCTTAGGCATGTATTTTTGTACGTAAAACTGCTTTTTGAAACCCTAATGAAAACAATATATCACTCATGAAGAATTCTGCCTAAGATCTTGGAAATCTTATATCTCCATGATTGTTTAATTTGTCAAACTGTTTGTGAAAAATTCAGCCTCAGAAATTTATCTCATACATCTTCTCTCTGGACACATCAAAGCAATGAAAGGTAGTATTCATTTTTTTTTCTCTTTTAAAGCATATGCTATGACTGGTACATAGGTCAAACAATCTTATTTCGGTTTCTTTCTGATTATTTTCTCAGACTGCGAATATAAATCAGTTTTCGTTAGTTGCCATAGATTACTTTTCTCTTATTCCCCTTCCCTCAGCAACCTGTTTTCCTCCCTTTTTACATGCTCAAAAACAAACCACTTGGTTTTATTTCTGTCTACTTTACTGTGAATATTAAACAGATTTATGAAATATTTTACATATAATAAGTAGAGCGTACCTTATTATTCAAAACCATTTTTTTAACACTTAAATTCTTCTTTGCCAAATTCTTGTCTTAAAGACTCGTTAGTTTATAAGTACAACTTGAATGTAGTCGATTCGGAACCTAATAATTGAGGTAGTAGTCTGGTTTATTTAAATACGAATAATCGTTTGATATTGAAAAAGAAAAAAATAAGAGAGAGGGAGGAAGAGAAATTCTTTGGCCAGACATTATGTAGCATTTTTCCCTTGTCCATGGTCGTGTACACTTTGATTTTAAATAGTCTGTAGGTGGTGAATCGGACAGTAAATACATATGGCTGAAAATGATTATTTATTTCTTTTGTGAAGTGAGAACTTCAGTGATGATTTCTGGCAGCAGTGGTAAAGTTCTGCTTGGGGAGCATGAAAAGAAGGGAAGTCAATAGTTAGCGACTGTGGTCTTCGGGAAGGGAGCTGTCAGGCCAGTCTGTGCTTAAAGGGACTGTGTTCAGGAAGATGCCAAAGCTCTCTTGGGACTGTTGGTTTAAGAGGCAGATCTTTGGGCATAAGTCAGTGAACTGTCATAAATGTAACTGTGGTGATTCAAAAAATTATTATCCCCACTTGCCCATTTCTATTTGCCTGCACTAATTAGTCTTTATTACAGTTTAAGCAAAGAGCAGGGACAGAAGCAGCTGACGCACAAGCACTTGTTTAAAACCTGTAAACGTGTGTTTTGAGTTTCAGGGGTGCAGCATGGTCTTAAATGACTGACTGTGAAGTCTGGATATCTAGATGGGCTTTGAACAAAGACTGGTGTGGTGTTAAGAGGGCGAAGGTGTCTCTCAGCCATATTTAGGTTACTAAAAGACATTAAGGTTCATCATGCTTGCTATTTTAAAATATTTTTGAAGAGTTCTCCAGCATGGGCCTTGTAGGATTGGGAACCATCAGTAAGATCATGTTGATTACAGCCAACATTCCTTTCCTACACTCTTTGTGAAGCAGTAAGGAAGTTTCTGAGCTTTGTTTTTAATGTTTTTTGTAGTGTAATTTAATTCACCTTGTATATACTTGTACTCTGAGAAAGTCCTTTTCTACCTAACTCTGGGTATAAAACTAGATATAGATTAGGTCTGAATCACACGTGGATCAACTTGACTCTGAAAATCCTACAACTGCTAAGTCTGCATCATGCAAGTGTGACAGGTGGAGTAGAATTTTAAATGAAGTTCATTTAACCTGCAATGCTGATACACACAGTTAAAGTTGTCATCCATAGTTTGGTATGAGTTGTTAATTCTGGAAATTTTTGTTTTAGAAAGGAAAGACAGTTTCACTTACTTATGTTGCATATAAATGAAAAGTAGGCAGCAGATAAATATCTGTTGTCATGACAAAGAAAGCAGTTGTAGCATTTACAAGGAAGACTGCTAAATTGTGTTTACTATTTTATTATTGCTTTCACATTTTGAGCAGAGCAAAATTATTCATTGTGGATTATATCGTTTGTTTCCATTAGCACATGAATCAAAGGAAGTTCAGCTCAGTCAAAGGAAAAAAATGGATGTCGGTGTCTGTCCATGATTAATTTAAACAATAAGTTGTTGAGTATCCAAAAATACATTTTAATGTTGAACATGAAAAGACACAATGTGTAATATCGCAATTTTCAAACAGTGTCAATTGCTCTGAGGTTGCTCATAGCACCAAATGAAAATGTTGCACTTGTTTGAAAAGAGTTCAGGGCTTAAGTTCCCCAAGTGGAGGGCGGGGAAGCAAATGGTACATGACAAGGGCACATAAATGATTGACTCTAATCATACGAAATCAGTTCTCCCAGGGATCAGTTAGTGTCTCCAGTAGAAAGGTTTCATGCATTGTTTGTTTGTTTGTTTGTTTTAAATTACAGGGAAACCAAAAACTGTTTAGAGGCATGCATGTTATCCAGACTGCACTTTAAATGTGCTATGGATGTACAGACACCAGAGAACGAAGCCAGGTTACTGATTCGAGGGCTCGTTAGCAGTGTGGGAAGCACTGTGGCAATACATCCGTACAGCTCCTTGAGCAAACTCACTTCTTGCACAAAGTGTCATTGTGTTTGTCTGGTCCTGTATGCCAGTTAATACATCTCTGTACAAATCATAATTCTGGAAACCCCTCTACAGACAAACCCAGGCATGTCCAAGGCAGTGCAGGCTGAGAGCTGTGTCTGGCTCCAAGCTGAGCATGTGGATCTGTGGGAGGAAATGTAAACTGAGCTGCCCAGTATGACCTGCACCATATTGGGTTGGAGAGATTTTGCTCTTACTCGAGGTGTCCAGACCCCCTCGTAGTTTGTTCATAAAAATGTAACTTCATTCAACGAATTTAACAGCTTTTCAGGAAACAAAGCTTTCACTTTGCTTGTTTTCTCCTCTTACCCATTACATATTCCAAAAACAAACTTTGTTTTGGGAAAAAGATATTTCAAATAGGAGAAGCCTCCTATCATGTCTAGTTTCAATCCATTTTCCTCAACCTTATATATGTTTTGGACCTGCTTTTAAGTCACTGGAAAAATATCCTGTTCACTTCTGTAAATGAAAAAAAAAATCACTGTACGTCATTTCATCATGGCCTGGAAGTGAATAAGTACTGCTTCCCGCTCTGACCGATCAGGAATGTCACTCGTGAAAGGCAAGCGCGCCATGCTGCAGCATGCACGTTCATTGGAGAGACCCCTGACCCTGGCACCAGTTGCTGCAGTAGCATCAGGAGTCTCTGAGGACAGCGGGATATGTGTGAAGATGTACTGTTCTTCTGAGGAGAATTCAAGGCTTGCCTACTCATGGAAAACTCACATGCCTCAGTTAGATGGTTTCTAGTATTTGTGCTGGCTCCTTTACTGTCTCCAGTGCGTGTGTCTAGTGCTGATACTGCCAACTGGTCAGCACTGGGTTATAGTCAGGACACTTCTGTGGTCTGTTCTTTCCCCCGCAGTTGCTGCCTTGCACTGGAAACTGGGCAATGTGAACACACGCTGCAGGCACAGCCCGGGCTCCTGCAGCGGGGAGCAGGACCCGTTTCTCTCATCCTGCATTAAGCCATTGCTGATTGCGCGTTAACTCTTCAAAGGCACCATGAAGCAGTCAGAGCCTTTAAAAATGAGTGAGGGTTCTTCAGATTTATCAGATGACAAATTAATTTAGTTGAGAGGGCAGCCAGAAGGGTATGTGATTTCACGTGGATGATAGTGTCTGGAGAATGTACCTCTAGGGAACTGCAGCAGGTTAAACTGTACCTGCAACGAGTAAACTGAGATGAGACTCCAAAAACATCTCTAATTGATTGTATACCCTTAATTCCTCTAACTTAGGTATGTTTACATATATGTGTACCTATATGCATTTCTGTATTGCTTATATTCTATCTATAACTTTTATAAAATGAAGTAATGGTATAACTTTAGATGTTTTTTCACTTGGAGCCGTGTAGCATGAAACAATGGTATAACTAATTACAGCACTGAACTCAAATTTGGAGTTGCAGTATTTTTTAATATTTAGATAAGTCCAAGGTAGAAATATAACCAAATGGCCTCTGGTGAAACTGAATTGACAATTTGTTTTTTCCGTATTTTCCCTAGGTGAGTAAATAGGCTGCAAACTATTGGAAGGCTGTACTGAGGAAGGCTCGTTATCAGTTGTTGTCAGTCATGCTGCTCTGTTTATAACAGAATCCTGGACCTCAATCCTTACTTCCCTGCATCTTATGTGATTGATTTTATACCAGTGATAAATAGATGTGACATGCTGCTAAATCATTACTGTAGAGTATTACACTTAACGGTAGTGTAGGTTATAATTTTGAAAGACGGAGCTTTAAGAAGAATCATTAAATCCATTCACTTATTTAGAAATAAAGTTTTGTGACAAAAGTACTTTTTTACAAACTTTTAAATTAATAATAAAAAGATACAGAAATGTACTTTTGTAAATTCTACCACACCCTTAAATAGCTGGTGGCAAAATTGATGAGGGACGGAGCTTTTTGTTTTGTTAGCTTTGAATTCTGCATTACAGAGGGAACCTTCTTTCATCAATATTTCTGTAGCCTTTGGCTGTGATCTTCTCTCTCTTTCCATCCTGTGTAGTAGTGTTGTCCTTGGCACTGTGGTATATGATCATAATAAAAGAAGCAATTCCTGCTATTCTAATTCACGCTGGTGTCAGCCATCACTACTTAGAGTCTATCTGTATGTAGTTGTGTAGCAGTCTTAAGAACATTAAGGCTCGCACAGTCAAGTACCCAAATATTTACAGGAAGCTCAAGACCAATCCAACCACCACTCCGCGTCTTTCTATGCAATATTTATGAAGGCATTAGATGAAAATTTAGTCACCTTATCTCTTTACCCTCCCTACATATGTTGAGTCCAAAAAGACAATCATTATTCTTAAAACAGTTGTTGCAATAACGGCATACTGAAATATTCACTATACTTGCAGCTTTTCTTTTTGTTAATAGTCCTCTAAGTGCTATTAATAGAAAGTACTGAGCACTCTGACAGTAGCCTAGTTTTCTGACTGACTTTTCTTTGAAGTAGGTACTGTTGGTTGTAGTAGAGAATCAAGAGACCCACTGCTACCAGCAGAATTTAACAAAGGAAAGCTATTATGAGAGTGAAATTAAAAAAAAAAAAAAAATCCTCAGTTCCTTTAACATTGAGGATACTTTTTCTATCCTAGTGGAATACACTGCTGCAATAAAAGGAGGAGTTTGGATATTTCCCAGTACATACACTACATTGTTAGTTGTCAGTTATCACAGTAAATGAAACATATTATCTCCAGAAGCTGGCAGGAGGTAGGACAAACAATGGATTTGGCATTAGTCACGTTTTCTTTTGGGACTTCATAACCATTTGAGTTAAATGCTCTTGTATTTTACTGCTGGATATCTAGTGAGTGTTGAGGGGCTATAACAAAACTACGTAGCAAAGTAGAAGAATTGGTTTCAGAAGAAACCAGTTGTCTTTTATCAGCCTTACAAAGATCCATTTCTTTTGACATTTGAGTAATGATTGTTTTTCTTAAAAAAATACAGTAACATATTTTCATCCAGAGAGATTTAAAATCTATAATATCCCACTTGGGTGAATTGTTTTGCACCTGAACAGTGATAGATGGTAAAATGAAGTGCACATAGGTTTTAAACATTGCTAGTAGCCTGTAGATGAAACTGTCGCTGATCTTTAAGGATCTCTGGTAAATGATGCACAGATGCACAACGTAGTTCTTATACATTTCAGTACCCTTTCACTTCTAGGAAAAAAGAAAAAAATGTAAACTGGTTTTACATTTTCTAAATATGTAAATTAATACCAGCAAAGGTGTGTGTACTTTGTTAAATCCGGGATTCCATCTGGACAGTGATAAGAGGTCTTAGTCTGTTCAGTGGGATTTAACGAAACATTATGCAAATATTTATCTCAGATGGTGGCTGGAAATCTTACGTATTTATTCCTACAGTTGCATTCAGACTACTGTGGTTGTTTTATAACGTGATCAAGGGAAAGCAGAGAAGTGCAAGGATGTTAGCTAAATTTGTTATGCAGAAAATGTAATACAGAGTAATCCTTGAAAACAGTTGGATGTAAAATTCAAAAGCCCTGCCTAAGCTTAGGATACTGTAAATGTTTTGAAAATCGTGAATTTCCAGCTATGGTGTTCTGTAATTTGAAAACGAGCAGCGGTATAGTAATCAAGATAACTTAAACTAAACAAAATGTTTACTAGGTACCAGACAGACAGACATATCTGCTCTGCTGTTTATGATGATGTCTCTGATTTTTTTGAATCAGCCCTCAAATTAATGTGGCAAATAAGGGGATTGTTTCCTGCACATGGTTGTGTTTGAACAGTAGTCAACCTCTAACTCTAGAAGAAGTTTGTTTACGATCATAAAATAATCCCCAAAGTTGGAAAACTTACAGGTATAAATGTAAAGCTAAGCAATATAGACTATACAGTGAAGAGCCCATGATAGGTCAACGCTTCTTAATGATGCATCTTAAACTGATTTTAGCTCTTGCCTTGCTTAGTTTTGCAGTATCCAATCAGCTATGAAAAGTGGAGGACATATGGAATTTTAGATTAATTTATCCAAATTCTAAAACACCGCATGAGTGTGTTTGCAGCGCCTGTTTAGGAAGACCAGGGGATCAGTTCCGTGGATATAATAGAACTTGCAATCTGCCTTGTGAAATGTTTTTAGAGATAGAGTAATAGAGAGGTCCTGGACATGGACTCTTGTGAACTAGCCTGGTTTAGAGTTATAGAGGATGTACCTATGTCATTTATGACATTTAACTATTTTGGTTACATATTCGGATGTATTAGCTTTTAGGTCAGTTTTCCAAATAAAAAATACCATCAACTGTAGTATTCTAACTAAGAACTTTAAATTTAAAATATATAGATATCTATTCAATTAATAATTCAGTAATAATACTCCAATGATTTATAATGACCAAAAGCTAGTAGGATTTGATTATATCAGATTAGCTGTGGATACTTGTATTTTCCTATGTTATTTTCAAAGAAAAAAAATTAAAGGTGGGATTCTTTTTCTGGTTTCTTCAACTATTTTTTCTCCCCTTTTTTTTTTTTCCTAATGTTCCACCACATCTGACTACAAATTTACATAAAAATGCTGTTATGTGCCACAGAAAAACAAACAAACAAAAGCAACCAAAAAAACCCAGGACAATCTGATGGAATTATTCAAACTGTCACTAATTTTGATGCGCTCTTGCGCTCCTCTGTGATACTTGTCTTAGATCCCTCCATAATAGGCTGGAAAATTATCTTTCTGTAACGTCGCGCTCTATTGGTATGTATACATTAGGATATTTATATTAATATACAGTGTATTCGGTTTAATAGTAGATTTTACTATGAACCCCCATCTGCTTAGTTCTCCTTTCTGTACAAACTGCTGTTTATTCCTCCCTTTTCTCTGCACATCCTTACTTCTCTTACAGTTCTTAAGCCACCGTCTACCTTCTGCACAGTACCTTATTATTTCCCAAGAGACATAATACCAGATCTTTCTTTGCATTACAGAGAGATTGGATTGACTCCATTTCCATCATGAAAATCTGGTTATCTTATTTTTTTTAAATTGCTTTATTCTGCCACTAGAAGACTGACAAATCTATGCTTGGCAAATCCATGTAGTATTTTAATCCATTTTCCACTTACTCCTATGCTTTTATTGTCTTTCTTAAACAGATTTGCGTATTGTTGTGATGAAAGAACTGTACCTATAATTACCCTGGTCTCATTTTTTTCTTTTAGTATAGGTGACAGTGACATATCCACATCAAGTGCGTACAAACTTTTGAGCCACCTTTGTGTGAGATACACTGGGAAGCTGAAATTGTGAGCATGGTCTAGAGCTACTCCAGTGAGCATTGCCAGCTGCACACAGTGTGCACCAAAGGTGTCCACACTCTGGAGTTTCATTGTATTTCTAGTAATGCTTTCCTCTCTTTTCTGATATGCCAGCTTTTGTCAGAGAAGTTACTTAGTGATAAAATGCCGTCTCTCATTTGATAGCTTTAATACAAATATTTCTTGAATATTTGGCATTTCTCATGCTTTCCTATTTATTTTCTAATGTACAATGTAAATTAAACTGAGTTCTTTAAGTAGTCCTTGCATTTCCAGTGAAGAATTTTCACTATCCTTGCATGCCTTCTCTTTGCATATTCTGTGTTTCCTCTAAAGTCTACTAGAAACTATGCTGCCTTCTTTATTATAAAGTGACTTCTGCAGATGAAGGGCAGGTTTAACCCATCATCACTGCTCTGAGCTATTGATTCACGATTCTTTTGCCCTCTTTTTATTAAATTAAACTGGTAAATGTGTGGGTCAAAGGATTGTTTGAAAGGATTGTTTGAACATTCTGTTCTCTTCTTGAAATCAGGGAATGTCATCTCCTGTTTTCTGTCCTGCCTACAGATTTTTTTTTTTTTTTGTGTTGTCCAATTCACCTCTTCCAGTTTGCATTATCTAAGCTGAACAAGAGTGTCATTTAAGCTTCGTGAGCCTAAAGCACTGGGAGAATTATGTCACTGTTCTCTTTTCTAACAGTGCTGTATCTGAACGTTTTAACAAAATGTGAAAAGTGGTCACAAGGAATTTTAGTCTTAAGTTTTTATCTGCTGCCAACTTCCCGCATATATGGCAAGGTGAATACAGCATGCATGGTACTGTTTGCTAAAAGCGCCAGCCCAAAAATACATCCATTTGCTAGTAAGGATGAGATCATCTAAACTAATAAGATACTGAAAACCAGAGAGACTGAAATATTTTTTTATAAACTTACCGCATGGGAAGACATACTGTCAGTACATTTTTCTATGCTTTTGGTCAAATTAAAAGGTTATTTCTATTGTGGCTTATTTGTATTTCTGGCTAAACTCCAAGTTGAAAACTATGTTTGAAGATACAAAAGATGTTAGCCAATTTTACCTCCTACATTGACCTGCCAAAATAGGGTATCTTTTTTCCTTTTTCCAGGTTATAGATAATTATAACAATCAGAGTGAGGCTACCTGAAGTTTAATGTATAAAGTAAGCTGCAATATCTTGTACTCTGAGACAAGAAATGCACATCGGCTAGATGTTTTTGCTTTCTATATTGAAACTCTGCATCTCAGTAAAAAGGACTTCAGTGTTACAGGTCAAGATCAGAGCATAAAATCAAGGGAATATTTCAGTTTCTCATTTGATGAAGAAATTGAATTGTTTCCTTTTAGCTTGACATAGTCACTAGACTTTTTTCTTCAAATCTTCACAAATACAAATTTCAGTGGCAACATAACCAGTCTGTAATACTGTATTGATGCTAATTTATAGAAGTACATAGTGTGGGCTTATTTTGAAGGCAATGTATAATTTTTTGGCAAACCTTTTAGTGGGTCTGTAAATTGACATCTCCTGTAATCAGCAGCTCAGAAACAATAGTTTTGAATTAATCAGTGAAAAAATCCTCTTGTAATACATGTACATAGAATTACTGTGCTTCATAATTCAGACATGCACTTTTCCCTTGTGAATCATAGTAGAACTGTGACCATTTGGAGCCCTTTGAAATGACAAAATAAAAGGAGTTCAACAGGAAAACCAAAACAAAACACGAAACCACAACTGCCAGTTAAAAGCTGGAAACAGTTTCAAAATGATGCATTTTCCGTGCAATAAATACTCAGACTTCAGCTTAGAACCTTGTGTGAAGCAGATGTTGTTATTTGTATGGTTTGCTCATTCTCTCTAAAGATTCAGTGCACTTAGACCAAGATTTGTACCTTTTAGCTACACTAAGTGCATTAGTGGGAAACGATGGCAGAATTCATCGCATCCAAAAATGTCGCCCTACATTTATACAATCGTTATGGGGGTATGTGCTCCACAGGCAGTGTTCGTATTATTCTTGTATTTCTCTGTTAGTATGTTTTTCTCCTTCACAGTGTTCTTCAGTGGGATTTCAACACCTAGTGCTGGTTTTGTGTTTTTAATGTTACTTCTGGAAGAAGAGTTGAATATAAGATAAATGAGACTAAGGATAGTCAGACCAAAATAAATATTCTTTTTCACTATCTGACTTTTATGCCTATCATTGGTAAATGCATTCTCTTGACACTGTGTAGTAGCTGTTAGTTATGCAATAGTTCAAGCAGAAGTGACTGTATTTTCCATCTCTTCTTAGCATTCAAAAGTCTGTTAGTACAAAAGTTGCTAAAAATAATTCCTGTTGCTCAAGGAAGGGACATACCCAACACAGCAGTATGTGTATAGATGGACTTTTATTACATGTAGTACTTTCAGTTCTTAATCTGTTTCAGTGATGATTGAATTAATTTTTCTCAAACAGCAGAATAGAACAGTTAATCTTCATGTTATGAGCAAACGATAGTTTGCTGACAATAATTTCCCCTTAAAATACATGCTAACAGCTAACTTGAATTTGCAGTATGCAGTCTTGGATGTTGCATAAACAGTTTAGGAGAAATTCGATTTCAGTTTATCTTGTCCAGGACCAAGGACTGTTTTCAAGGTGCTGAGTGATTCCACTTTCCTTTAAATCTGGCCCAAACCACTTATGAAAAATTTCTTCTATAGGCTTTTTTTATTCCAGGAATGATCAGCTGTTAAGGGCACTAGTTGAGATAGAGGAATGTGCTTGTTATACACTTAGGGCTTAGGCTATTCAAGTCAATGAAAAGGCATTTATTATCCTTAGAAGCCTTCTCATAAGTTAAATGGTGATGCTCTTTCAACCTTGGTACAGCATGATGAGTAAAGCTGCTCAGGCAAAGGCAGTGAAAAGAAGTGTTAAAACTTCCCTCCTGGTAAAACCAAAAGAATAAATAGAAAGTCAATGAGGTGAGAAGTAAACATTTATAGATTTGAACTGTTGGCTTGTCTTGGTAGAATTAATTGCACAAATATTGGTGCACAATGATCCACATAAAGCATTAAGGTTGTGTCCTTTATCAGAAGCAAATGAAGTGAAATCTGACAGGAGAGGTTTGAATGGGTAACGATGAGTGTCATTCATGAGTCTCTTTCATCTTGGCCTTAGAACAGTCTCTGCAATTCAACCCAGGGCTGTGGGTGAACTGCTGTCCTGTCTGACACTTTATATTCTAATGGTGTTTTGCTTATAATCACAGCGTTAAGAAACGAGACCAGAGCGGTGTCAGCCAGAACTGTTATGAGCTTTGGCCCCAAAGCAGCCCGCGTGCTCTGCGGGCGTTGTTGGGCCTGGTTTAAACTGACCGATCCAAACCATCTCTAGGCTTGGGCTTTTTTCTTTTTACTGCTTAGGCTATAAACCAATGTATTTCCCTTTATCACACCATTCTAGGTTTTTTTACAATGTTTTCTAACTCTGTGTATGGTGGTTTATGCCAAAGAAAATATAGCCTGGGATCATAAATGTATTTCTCTTGCCAAAAATAAAAAAGCATGTTCCTGCAGGTTAAAATATTTTATCAGACTTTTCATTAATTTTTCCTATGTGGATACGTGCATTAAGAGCTTTTAAGTAACTATTTATACTCTATTTCATGTACTAGTTGCTCTAATCCTTCTTACATTAACTGAGATTGGTAAAATAGCTTGAGGGTTTGATCACCGATAATTATTTTAAATAAATATTTGGACACATAGTTTTATTGGAAATGCTACAATTCTTGGGGAAGTGATTTAATGATATTACATTGTAAGTATATATTTTTTTCTAGGATTAAGTGTTATGAGTATTTTTGTTGATTTATACCTTTGAATAGAATGATCAGACGAAATATTGATTTCATGAAAATATTTCGCCTCTTGTGAAAGGACAAAATTATGAGGAACTGGCTGCAAGGCATTCAAAATATATGTGTAAAAAAATATATATATATATATTACTAATTTCAAAATGGAATAGTGAAGTGAATCTCTGAATGAAGCTGTCAGAAGGTGCGGACATAGCGGCTGGTAAGTGGGAGCGTGGCACCGCGCTGCGCCAGGGCTGCTCGCTGCCGGCCAGTTTTCAGCGCTTTGTTTCAAGTCTCAGGACACTCTGGCTGTTCGTAAAAGCCCTCAGCCTCAGCATATAAGAATCATATGAATTTCTTCAAGTTTCTGGTGATCACAGCTACATAGAAAAATGGGAAATGCAAATGCAAAATACTCAAAAAACACAATGCACAAAAGCTATTATTTTAACGTACATGGCAATTTAGACTGATGTGAATATGATGTGCTGACTTCAAAAGTTTATTGGTGACATGGCTGATTAGGTCACACACTCAACTAACCTGAGCAGTGACAAAAAGGGATTAATAGTCTGACTTTTAGTAATTCTATGGATTTACTACAGGACTCTCTATAATCAGATACAGATTTTGAAATGGTAGGATCTATGTGGCAAAATTAACCTTTCTCCTCTGTTCAAAAGTGCCTCTACAGAGGACACTGCTATTATAACAAGACATCTATTTAAAACAATTCTTGGGAGCAACTATTTCTGAATTTTTTTTATTAGTCGTCATTTTTGAGTACTTATTGTTGTATGCCAGGTGAACCTTCTCTGACAGTACCCTTTATTTTTCTTTCACTCAACTGAAGAGGAAAATATAATACATGAAGGCATATGTTCCGCAGAGTCCTCTAGAATAGCAAACTACTATAGTTCGTAGAAGCGTGAAGCTGCTCTGAGTTTTGCGGAGTATCCTAGGGTTGTAGTTGTGCTGCCCACCAGGATGAGGAGGCTGATAAAACCGTATTGTTCTTATCTTATACTGGTTTGACATCATGTGTTCAGATTACATTGTACAGGATTTCTTTATTTTGGTTGCTGTTCCTCCTACAACAGCATCCTTTGAAGCTTTTCCGGTAATTTATTTATTAACTTTTTTTTTTTTAAGAATAATAAAGAAGGCAAGGCTTGGTGCCCTCACTGTGCTGACAGCATAGCAGTGTAGCTAGAGGTCTGCCAAAGTAATCAATTATGACTTGAAAAATGGCAAGCCCTCGGTCCCTGCCAATCTGCGAATAGACTGGGCAGTTTGCTATTTCTGTCAACGTGTGCAATTTGAAATGACCAAAAATGTGCTTTTTTCCTGGCTTCTTTTGCAACAGCAGGTGACATGTTGACATGAGAAACAGTAGGCAATATGATGCCTTATGATTGTGCTCTGGAGTACTAGCCAAATTCTTGATCGCCAGTGATAAAAAGGTCCATTATGTAAGATTTTGGTAAGGTGACATTTTGATATAAACATCGCATGTCCATATTTTGTCTTCTGACAATTTTGAAAAGCATTTATGACATGTATATCAATAGCGAGATGGTATTTTCAATTAGTGCAACAATTTGTGCAAAGCAATATTTCTACCTCTGTACAACTCTGCATTTAGATGTGCAAGATTTCAAAAAGGCCTATTTTTAAAATTTTTAATTTTTTAGCGGTAGGTCAGATAAGCAGTTGGTTAAGAATTTCTCTGCTTGGGATATAAACACAGCAAAAAGATCAGAGACCTGGGTAGTCCATTCAGCCTAAAGACTTGGCTAAAATGGTTTAATGAAGTAGCTGACACCTGTGAGAGAAAGGAAGGAAAAAGGCACGTGTGTGTGCTCAGTACTTCAGGTGGAGCAGTGGTGGGTCCCAGTCTCAAGCTTTGCTGAAGTAAAGACTGCGATGGTACCGCTTTGCGTAGCCTTCAGGAGCAGTGCGTGTAGCCCCGGCTGTTGAGTTTGAATGAATGTCAGGGTTCCTGAGGGGTTTCCAGAGCTCTTCCAGAGCTGGGACCTCGTGCTCCAGAGCCGACGTGCTACGGAGGCCTGGGCTGCTGGAAATCCATGCTCTGTAGCTTTAGCAACCAGCTGAATCTTCAAAGTGAGGGGACGCTACGCTGAAAAGAATAGAAAACAGATGAAGTCAATATCTGGACTTCAAAAGCCTGAGAGTGAGTTCTCGATCCACTTTGTAACAGGTAATTTGTGCCTACAGATACTGTGTGTTACTGTCATCGCTCAGCAAAGGCAGAAATACCACCATCTGCAATTTCACTAATTCCTGCCAGAAGTTTTACGTATAGTATGCGTATTTAGAGAGTGACTGCTTGTCTTGTGTTTCATCCTTGTAGATCGTTTGTAAATAAAATAAGGGAAAGGCATTGTACTGTGGAGTGCTAATCTTTTTTGAGACCAGTAAAGAGAAAAACTGAGTAAAACAGTTGCTATTTGAGTTCCAAGCAAGTGTTTTTTAATGAAGATAATTTGTATCTTTTTAATTATGAAAAGCTTGCATTAGCAGTGCCATCTAAGAACTTGACAAGTTAAAAAACATAACAAGATGATCTTAAGACTCAGCAAACACTCCTGATATTAGAGACAGCTTTCCAGTTGGCACAGTTCAAGTTTTACAGCAATTATATAAATGACAGCAATTTTGTTTAAAAAAATTAGTTGTATGAACAGTGATTTCTAAGTTTATGGTCTATTAAGTATTCCTCAGCGCTTACCACTTATGTTAAAGGAAATAGCTTCTTAACATTCTATAAATTCATGGATGGAAAATGGTAATAAAACTACTGATAAAATTTTGGGTTTATAAGCCAAGAAGCTAATAAGACAATGTAGTTAGACCTATTTGTTTTTAGAGGACTTAATTATTAACTGCATGAATACAATTTTGATGCCTACAAACTTTGAGTTGGCAGTTTTAATTGAATGATTTTGCTGTGGCCATTCTGAACGCTTTAGTATTTTCTTGTTAAGTATAAAATGAGCTTTGAAAGATCCTCAAGAGGTCACACTCCTGCTTCACAATAGATCAGTTTTTCTTCATAGTTATTTGTCCTGTCCTTTATCTGGGAGGGCTTTTAGAGCTATTTAATCAGTTCTATTGCAAAAAAAAGTTCTTATAGTATCTAATCTGAACTCTCAGTTCCCTAACTGGTACTCTCAAAGTGTTATAACCGTGTTGCTTTATGTCCCTTATTTTGTTGCATGCGAGCATGATCTAATTCATCAATATTTTTATTAAATATTTCTGTGCTGGTTAGGATTTGGAGCACGGTGCCTCTTCCCCTGGTAGGTTGTAGATAGATGAATGTTTCTATACTGTTAATTATCTTTGTTGGTTGCTGAATGTTTTCAAGCATATTAAGTTCTTTTCACTCATGAACACTTGAGTGCCTAAGGAATGATGTTTTGAACCTTATTAGGAAGTGTAGAGGTGTACCTAGCAGTCTGTTTGTCTCTGTTGGTGGCACTACTGGCTCATTTTCTCTTTCTTTGATCCATGAGGAATTAACAGAGAATCCGAACAGCATAGTTAAGAGAATCCTGCTATTTGACCTGGTTGCACATGGTTCAAAAGCCTTTTTTTGCCATGTGTATATAAAAAGGTAAAATCTTCAAAATAAGTTTTCAAGAGTAGTATTTAAAAAAACATCTAGATTATTTGGATGCATAAATTTCACGGCCATCAAATTTTATATTCCGGAATATAGCATACCTGGTTTTTTTAGCTTACTTTCCTAAGGAAAGAGAACTTATATGTTCTTATTGTCACACTGCAGCACAATAAGTATCCAGCTTAATGAGTCTGCTGCAGAGTTAAAAGAAATTTGAATTATATTTTATTATAATGAATATTTGAATAATGAGGAAAAAAAAAAAAAGAGTAGTCAGAAACTAGCAAGGGTCGTTGGTAGGAGTAAAACCTTCTCTATTATTCTTAATTCTGAGTAACTGATCGGTACTTCTACCCAGCTCTGAGAAGTTCAATTTATTTCCAAAGCAAATTCTTATGTCTTGAAGCTGAGTCACGCAAGCACTTTTCTGTTCCTGAAGAAAGACTTCAACGTCTAAAGTACCTAATAATACTCTAAGTCAGTTTCATTAATGATGAAAACAGCAACAGCGCTGTTGTTATTGACCATTAGATATGGCATAGACAATATTTGGTAGGATTCAGACATGCTTATGTGCTGGAAGTCTGTGGTGCCTGGAACTGTCTTTAATTAAAAGATGTCGTAAAGGACAATGCTGTCATCAGACTCAGAGCAAGGTTCTTACTTGCTGTCTTTAGTGAGGCTTGGATTAATTGTGAATAAGTCTTTCATTCTTTTCCTGTCCTCCCTCAGTACATAGAAATACTCTCTGCCTGTCTCCTCTTTATTTCTATCAAGTACCAGAAAACAAACTGTGTTAGAAAACAAGCGGAGGCTGACATAGCAAATAAATGCCGGACTAGTTACAACACAAGTTACAGCTGAGCTTCAAAACCAATGAAGATTGTACTAGTCTTCTCTAGGAATGGAACACTAACTAGTTTATAAAAGCTTAGGCATAGTATTATGTGCACACCTACACACATAAATGCTGAAAGAATATCACAAGGTTGTAAAACTTTAAAGTTAGGAAATACAAAGGAAATGTTATTTAAGCTGTCTTGTGTGTAACTAGAATGTAACTAGAAACTGTGCAATGATTATTTTTTTTTAACTCATCTCTGTTATTAAACCAATGTATAATGACAATGAATCTTACCTGTAGTATAGTGGCCTCAAGTATTGCAGAAGTTGGATGGTGAAGAAACTAAGGTAAGGAGTAGTAGACAGCAAGAAAATAGCTTTGTGGTTTAGGGCTGAAAACAGAGTTCCTGTGTATTGTTAATTGATTTAAAATCAAACAATCCCCAACTGTCCATTAATATGCCATTTCCCATTGCTTTTTTTTTTTTTCTGCCCGGTTTGAGATGCTTGGTTTCTGATTTGCAGAGGTGGTCCACTTTTGAAAGACCAAATCCATTCATCAGAAGTTGTGCTTTGAAAATACAGTAGACCAAGTATTCTGCTAAACTGCTGTCTTAATCTGAGCGGCCAGCTTCTGTCAGTGGAGACAGTCTGAAAATCCAGGGAGTCAGTCATGGAGCACAAATGGAAACAAGAGGAGAGTATGAGTGTCTTGGAAAAAGCAGACTAGATAGTTTCCATCAGGGCTTCATACTGTCTGAACAGCAGATTGAGAACCCGGTGAGGGAAAGACGGGACTCAGCCCCAGAGGGATGGCGCAAGGGCAGTGTTGGTGTTTTTAGGAACCTGCAGAGACATCAAGGCTGCACAGGGCTGATGCAAACCTCAGAGGCCATAGCTGTGAAGCAACTCCCTGAGTAGTGTGTTTAAGTAATATTTTCACAAGATTTGTAATTTGGCCAAATCTGATTTGATTTTCAATCTTAATTCAAAAGGCGGCTTTTTTATGCATGGCTACTCCCTTCACCAAAACATGGGGTTCTTAATTTGTTTTTTAACTGGTTTTACTTTTATTAATGAAACACTTTTTAATGTCTTTCCTTAATTTCAGAAAAGGCTGATGGTTTTTTAGGGCCATTCAGCCTACAACATTTAATCTATTGTGGAAAACTTCAGCCCGGCTGATTAAATTTTAAACACAACTACGACAAACTAAAGACTGTTCCTACTGGGGGGTGGAAGTTTGATTAAAAACAATGATTTTGAAGCCTCAGGAATCAGGATAAATCTCAGCAAATAAATACTTCGGTATATCTCCTCACTGAGATGAGTAAAAATGGATTTTCCCCCAAAGTCTGGAAGTCTGTTTAATTGATATAACCAGTCAGAAGTATTGCTTGCTTACCTAGGAATATCTGGCTTGCTGAGATTCTCTTTTAATTAGTCTATTGGATGGGGTTTCTCCTTTTTTCTTCCATGTAGCCTGGACAAACAAACAAACAAAAAACCAACTCTGCTCTTTCAAACATTCTCACCCTAAAAACACATTTTCTAATATGTTCCCTATGTTGTGGTCAACTTAAAAAGGCAAAGGATGTTTTGATACCCTTCCTAGCTTGCTCATAGTTTTTCAAAAGCTGTAAAACACAAGCACATGTAAGCCAGGCACCTTCCTGATATTATTGTTCTCCTTGGATTTTCATTGAATGCGGAGTTCAACAACAACTGCTGCGTCACTAATGGTATTCTGATCTTCAAAACCTAATTATGAAATAAGAATCTTAAAAAACCTAAACTCTGCAGGATTGTAAAAAGAGAGTTACAATTCAGAGCTTACTTTTAATTTGCACTGTAGTGAAAGATGTCATTAGCACTCACCTGCTGGGACTTACACCCCACCACAGTGGAGAGCCTGGGCACACATTTCTTTAAAACTAACCCAGCAATTTGGTTTGCTTTTGTCAAAAGCTGAGTCGTCATCATTTCCAGCTGTCTGCGGCGTTCGGGATCAAACAAGCAACGTACTGATTCAGTGTGGGACAAGGTATAGTGATGGGTTTTCTGGAGAGAGAGGAAAATGCAAGTTGGAGGCATTTGCTATTACCGAATATACAGAATGAGGCAATATAGAAATAAGACAGGACAACTATTATTACATGTAGTATAGGTAGTAATTGGAAAAAAGAAAACAAATAAACACTGTCAAGAAACCAATTATTGCTGCAGAAACTCATGTCTGCTCTGACAGTAATAGTGATGATTTGTGTACAGAAAGTTGAGGATAAGTAACTAAACTAAAAGACAAATCTTGATGAATCGCTTTTGACACTGATTTTGAAATTATTATGGGGAGACTTCCTCTCTCAAATGGCTAATGGAATAGCATCTTAATCAGATAGAGTACCTGCATGGAGCTTTCCTGCAAGAGTCTGGATCTCTGTTAGATGCTGTTTCTCTTCTGTTCCTTAGCTCATTGCTAAGGACATTAGGACTAATATCCTAAAAAGATTTGGGGTTTTTTGTATAATTTTTTCATTAAAAAAAAAAAAATAGAAATAGAGTAAGTTTGTAGTCATATGAGATGGAACAGTGGTTTGAACAGCTAAAATGTACATCTACAGGTCAAGTAGACCAAAAAACTGATGTTGGATTTTTTTCTTGGGATTTAATTACGCTTCTTCCAGTCCAAAACAGTATTACAGTAAGTGTGAAATTTTACTCAAAACTAAATTCCTGGAAATTATTAAGTTATGTGGCTTATTTTTCACTGCATGTTGTTTAAAAACAGAGGTGAAGAAATTCTGAAATAGAAATCCACATGTTCCTAAAAGATCTAAACAGAAAACTTTCACTTTCCAACATGCTTTTTTCCTGGTTTTTTTTCTGTTTTTTATTTGTTTGTTTGTTTGTTTGTTTTTCTGTGCAATTTTGTCAGAATCATCCTTTCCATGGCCATTTGCTTTGGACAAATAGGTATTTTCCAAGGGAAGAATGTCTGTTGCTACACTGTATATCAATTTAAGTGCTTTTTCTTGTTTTATAAGGTTTGAGTTCAGTGCTTATTGAAAGCTGGGGGCGGCTTCTGTATGCTCTGCTTACCCTCTCAAGTATTTCCTTTTCCTCAGCTCCTGGCACAGTTGGGCGTAGGACTGGGAGGACTGGCCTGCAAGGACAGCTGGCTCGTCCTGTGCTACAGGGGGTGGTGTGGCTGCTTTTAGAGGATGAGGTTTTCTTGGGAAGACTTAGCTAAGCTCAGTCCTGTGTTGTTTGTACTACACATTGCATGGATTTTAAGCCAAATCCAATGTATTCTCTATGTTTCTACATTAGAACCATCTTTTACAATCTAACTTATATTCAGTAGCATGATTTGTAGTAGAATGTATGGAACTCATTATTTTTTCCTCTTTGAAATCAAACCTCTACTGATGGGTGGGAATTGATAATGATCAGGTAAGAGTGTTTGCATTGTCAGGGATCATGGCAGAAAGGGTTTCATAAAGAGAAAGGTTTTGTGCCATTTATGGAAGACAATTAGACTTTTATTTTCTAGAAAATCACTCTCTAGCTGCATCCACTGGATAAGGAATTTCTTCCCACAGTTCTTAGCCATTTTGGATCTTCCTTACCACAGAATCTCTGTCATACTAAAACACAATTTAAAATTTGTTCTGAGGGATCTGTGCTTGAATTATGAGCTGATTTCAGTGTTTGAATCAAGCCTTTGACTTATCAAGTAAGTCAAGCTCTAGGGGAAGAATGTAAATATGTTTTTACTGCAGCTTAATCCATGGAGAAGAAAAAGATATACATTCTTTATTAATAGATGCTGTGCCTTGTGTCTGTATTGAGCAAATAACTTAAGCCTAGAGATAGGACCATTCTTGTATAAAGAAAGCAAATAAAAGTGAGCATAAAACTAGAATAATTTTAATTTTTTTTAAGTGGATGGTTAGTACTTAATCAGACTTTTTCATTTATAATACCTATTTAAAATGTGCATTTATATTATATTTAATTTATCTCCTGCTTGCACGCATATAATGATCTAGTACTTAGTAACAGTGTGACCTAGTAGTTGGTAGCGGGTGGTAAAAGAAAAGAAAAGCAAACAAACCATGATGTTTCAAGAGAGATTAATAAGAACTGCTACTCTGCAATTGATTGTAAATTAACATGGGATGAAATTGGAAAAAGTTTAGAGAAGTATGTACTCATAGCTTACAAGAATATTGCCGTGTCTCATTCATTCTTTAATCCTGTCACAGTTTTGAGCCAGGTTGTGCAAAGAGGTAAAACAAGGACACAACACTTTCCAAAATGTTGCTGCCACACTCTTGAAGTTGTTGTTGTACACACTACAAGGACAGCAAATGCTGCTGAGGGTCATCATCTTAGAAAGGGTAAAGAAAGAAGTTGGTTAAATATTTCAACTGGTGTTTCCTTTGTGCTTGATACAGTAGGTATCTCTGGAAGGCCCAGTACGGTATTGACAAGTGTGAGGATTTCTTTTGTGTGAAACACCGTAAGAATGGCCGCATCGTCACTTCAGGATTTGGAAAAGCTTTTGGAAGAATTGACTGGAAGTGATCTTCTAGATAGTTTACAAGTTAGGCTTTACCTTTTCCTATCCAGAGAGATGACAGTTGTTGCTCGTGTTAGATTTTCAATTGTCAGCGACTTGGATTGCTCAGTATGAGTGGGAAGGCATCAGCTGTAATGTTAGTGCTCTCAAGGTCTTTATTAATTCTCATGTCTGCTAGACAGGTTTGCTGGGTGTGACTGGTACTGTTTGATGTTGTTCGGGAACTGTTAATCACAGCAAGTTATTATAGTTATTTTATTGAGGACTAGTAAATAGGAACGCTCTTATGATTGCTTACACTTTTTCCTGACTTCTTTAGTGTAATTGATTGTGTAGGTAACTGAAAAAACAGAATTCTACAGATGCTCTAAAGCACCCCTCATCAACTGAAATGTTTTGAACATGCATAAATTATTATGTATCTGGGTGTGAGAGTCCAACAAGTTTAACAATTTACTCATTGGAGTTCAGTGTCGTACAGAAGTAACCATTGCAAAATGGATCTTGTATTGCGTTCTCTTGTACAAATCCTGTTAATACAATGGCAAGTGCTGTTGAGTTGATGTACAAATAAAGGAATGAACGAAGTAAGAATCTCGGTGTCTTGTATTTTACATATCATTGATCTGGAAGAATCTCTGCTGTAGCAAGAAGAGATGCTTTGGGGCACAAGACTAAGCATGAGCATATTCATTGTAGTAATTACACACCAGTTATGAATATAGATAGATAGACAGATAGATATAGCTCCTGTTCCTTGTTCTGTCACTGAATTGCTGTACAGTACTACATCATCTCTCTGTGTTTCTGTGTCTCCATCTTTTAGAATATCTTTACTTTCTGTAACAAAATATTCTGAGACCCATTAAAAAATGAGGTTTGCAAGGTGCAAAGTGCTACTACAGCACTCAGGAAACTGGATCCGCAGCAAACAGCATGAAATACGCCTTAGAGAATCCTAATTAGTTTAGAACCACAGTAAACAAATGGCTTGTCACTTCCAGTTTATATAAGTATAGAAAAAAGTGGAGGTTGGGGTTAGAAACACTTGCAAGAACATATGCTTAACAAACCACAGTAAGCAGAACAAACCAGGGAAAGTCTAAGCGGAAACTGAGATAACCCTGGCACCATCAGCAGATTGTATGGCTAAGATCCAGAATGCAAACACAAGATTGTTCAAACAAGTCACTCATATATTTAATTAACTATGGCGAAGTGTTCCAATTGTGAGAGGTTATTTTAATATTGTGCAAATGCCATACTAACCACATGCTCACCACTCTTCTTCTAGAGATATTTAACAGCAAAACTCCCACTGACTTAAACAGGAGTAAGACAGGACGTTGAATATTGAAAATTGGGGCTTATATAGAGTACCGTTAAATCTTCAAATCTATGAAAACAGCCGACTGAAGAGAGCATAATATGTGCTATTTTAATAGGAAACTTGACAGTTTATTATCTTTCTATATCCTGAACGCTTACTAAAAAAATTGGGTAACTATTTAAATTTTTATATTTCAAGACTTAAATGTAAATTTGTCAAAGCAGAACTATGATTTTTGTTTTTCAGAGGCAATATTCACAATCTGTGACTCAGCCAGGGAATGAACCTGAACTTTCGTCTATGGTGAAATTGTCAGGATACAGGCTCCCTCCCTCCTGTTGGTGCCGTGCAAGTGTAAGTATTCCACATAACGTAGAACAGATCTGTCAGGAAGGAATGAGAGACAACCTGCCAGCCCTAATTATAGAGGTTGACTTATATATCGAGGAGGTGACCTGAGTAGTGACCGTGGTCCTTAATTGCAAAAAGGCAGCATAACTGTTCAGGCATGAAGCTCCCCCATGTACCTCTCTTAGATGACGATGGTGTTTGCCCCTTCCAGAAATGTGGTTATCAGAACAGTCTTTTGGGATGCAGGATGTAGGTGTCAAAGCAAGGATGGGAATTAAACCCAGGTCATGTCACTAAAGGTTAGTTTACTGAGCAAGAAGGCATAGACTACTTTCTCCTGCTGTTTTGGAAGGGAACAAATCATTCCATGCTTTAGCAGCCAACTGGGCAGGAATTATTTCTACTTGGATTTTCTTCTCTATTTCGGCTTAGCCACCAAACTGAAAAAGCAATTATTTGTACATCTCTCATCACCATTATGGGAATAGATATGTCGCACTTTATAAGAAACAGACAGTAAAAAAAAAAATCAAAAAATGAGACAAAGAAAGACAGCGGTTACCTGAAGGTGCTCAGAGGTCCAGAATACTGCCACAGTTACAGGCAGTGAGTCAGTCACGGGCAGAGTGCAGAGAGAACATCACACAAAGCAGGTTATTAGAGTGACTTGAGGAGTAGGAAACTTGTGGTACTGCAGCAAACTGGATGAAATTGGTTTGCTTAAAGTAACATAAGGGGGGCTGAGATAGAGACCGATTTCCTATCTCTAAATACGTTGAAGGAATAAACACGGTGAATGAGAAAGAATTGTTTAAGAAGGATGATGATGGCATGGTGGCAAAGAGTTATCGTCAGACTTGAAGAAAAGCCGTGCGGAAATTAGAAGTTATGTGACTATAAGAACGGTCGGTTCTGGAATTGTCTTTCAGGTGGAGTAGTGGGAACAAGTGAACAGACTAGTTTTGTGATAAACCTTGCAAAATTTGCGAATTGGAGTTTATGCAAAGTAAATGTAAATGTAATAGGCAGTTTATCAGATCACCTTGTGACTTATCCCTAGCTTTGATGGATTCATATGTAAAACAGTCAATGAATCAATATTAATCAATGGATTCTATAGCCTCCAAATATTGTTTCTTTTCATTCAAGTAGTTTAATTTTAGTTACTTTTAATCTTAGCGCTGCTGTATTTGAGTGTGCGTGTATCCAGGCTTTAACATTACTATGTTCTTAAGTGCCAGAATTCTACACTATTTTCTGTAAATCAATTACTTTACCCTATTTTTCCAGAGCAAATACTGACACTTAGTCATCTTTGCACACTTTTTTTAGCTGCCACTATTTAAAATACATTTTTTCTCAAACTTTGATATACCCAACCTTGTGTAGCTCTTCCAAACGATTATGCTAGAAATGAATACACACTGTAATCTTCCCCAGGCATAACAAATGATTGATGGGAATCAGAAGGACTTGTCATACAGAAGGCACTAGCATGTTATCTGAAGATACAAAAATTTAGATTTTCTCAACATCTGTGTCTATATACATTTAAGGATTAAAATAATAATCCAGATATCCTAAATTAGTTACAGCTTTATCAAAAAGTGATAAGCACAAAAGATTTTCATGGTCATTAGTAGGCAATTGCTACATACACAGATTCTATTAGAGCTCCTTTATAAGTGACCGTGAATGTTCCACATACAGATAAGCTTACTGATGGGTTCGTAACCCCAGGCAAATTTTCAGGGCCAAAATTAGAATGTTTCCCTGGAAATTTTTCTCACTCATTAACTTTGTAAATCAATTAGAGATTATGGGACTGGTTTTCCTCTGTTAAGGGAGGGGCTGTGCCATGTCATCAGTTTGCGTGTGTGTTTCCTGTAATGCAAGATCATTTAGATTGCAATTACATTTATCTGGTACTCAGACCACATAAATAATCCTAATTCTGACTACCTCCCCTTGTCATTATAACTAACTAGATCTTTAGGAAGCTTTATTTCTATGTTGGAAAAAAATCATTAACTTTCAATAGGCAGGCATACTCCTTGCTGTACCATATGCAGCACTGTTGGACAATACCTTTCTGAAGACAACAGCAAAGCACAGTATGTGAGGACACATTGTTTATATGTATTTAAAGGTTATCACATCCTATTCACTATATGAATAGCCCCAACTGACATTTTCTGTCTCTTCTCAAGCGATGCATGTCTTGTTCATTGTGCTGTGCCGAGTCAGCTGTCAGGCGCTGCATCAGGGGACCGAAAGCTATTTTCTTTCACTGTTTTGTTTGCACTTCAACTAAAAAGCTTTGAATCTTATGATTTCTTTGCAATACAAAAACTAATATACAACCAGGGCTAGCAACTTTTAGCAGATGAAGAAATTCTGCAGCACTTTATTTCACATTTCAGCTGTACCATACAGAATAGTAATTCATAAGGAAAGTTGAACTTGGAGAAGGATGCTTATTTTAAAAAGTCTGTTCGTAACGATGTCTAAGTTACCCAACTCTTGATAAGCTTAATTGAAATTATACAGAAATTTTAGAAGGAAAGATGAAAGTATGTTTGGCTTTGTACTCACATTGTTGCTATAAAATACGCAAGTCCAACTTGCTCTGGCCAGCCCAAGCGGTGGGCGCGCTGTGTGCAGGCTGGTACTTGGGGGTGGGGGGGCGACCCAACAGACTGTGTCCATTTAGAACCGTATTATGTTTCAAGACATATGACAATGGGAACAAGAGTTGCCCCTTAAATACGCATTATAAGAGCTCCTTTACAAAGCAAAAACTTTGGTTTTTTCATTTAGAAGTTCCAACCAGGAGAATGTTATCCATTTAATATCAGATAACAGCTGATGTAACCTAATTTAATAAAATGCTTAATATTTAAAATGTAGTACAAAGTATTCCAAGCTAGTCAATAGATGATAGAAAGCTTTAGTAAAAACAATTGCAGAACATTTTCACGATTTAAAAAAATATATATTGCTTTATAAAATCAGTGTTCATTTTGTACTAGCAAAACACATACTACATATTTGTCCATACTGTTCTTTACAAAATGCATTTGTTTTGCTTAGAAAAGTGATATAAGCATTTTTATTAATATGCACTAAGAACATCTGTGCTACAAACAAAACTTTTCCTAGTTTAGGCTAAAACTGGGCAGTAATGGCTCTAAAGGCTTTCGCAAACCTGGAATCAAATGAAAATCTATAATTTTCCCTTTCTTTCCACAGCCAGAGTTGAGCTCTGCCTATGTAGTTGTGAACACACAGAATATTCTGTTTCAGATAGAGATCCTAATGTAGTGGCTGAATTCTTAATGCTTTTCCTAGTTTCAGTAGCTTTAGTCCCAAATCCTGCAGAATTTGATCTATCTACCAGCTTGGCAGCTTTTAACTGTTTGTCTAATGAGCACATCAAGGCTCAACACTGTATATCAGATTGAGCAGCTGTAAAACAGCTGCCATGTTCAAATGGTGAATTTCATCTATTCATTTTTATAGCATTTCTGTTCTAACTAAAAGGGAGTGATAGGAATCTTCAGTTTTAACGAACAGGAAGGAGATGTATGGTGACTTTAAAAAAAAAAAAGGCACTGCAAAGGAACTTTAGCAAAAGTCCCCCTAACCTTTTATTGTAATAAGGCATGTTGCATACGGTGCCATTAAATAGGGTGGGTGCATTTTCAGCTGTTTTTTTTTTAAGTTCTGTTTGGGAAGATATTCAGTAAGCAAGCATATTAGCTGCTGAGTAAAAATCAAAGCTATTTGCTGCAAGTTGGATAAACCCAAACTAGAGGGTGTCTTATTAATACATAAATTACCTTCTTTATATTTAATCTGCTAAGAAGAAAAAAATAGCTCAGTAGATTTAAACTTTTTGAAAAGATGTTTCTTTCCAACATTTCATTAAACGAATGCTGAGGAATTCTAAGCATACCTAAATTAATCACACGAGAAATCACGTTCACCTCAGTCCGTGCTATTTTTTCCAGGGGTAGTCCAGCAATCATTGCTTTCTCTGAGTGAGGGATGCAGAATCCTCCTAAAACATTTACTAGAGCATTATTATAAGATGTTATAGGATTGCAGTGTGTTACTATTATTATGTTTGATTTTTGGAGCACAAAAGACTCCCACCATGTGATTCAGCTTAACTTCTGAAAAGGTGCCTGTTCATTTCTACTTCTGAAATTATTTTAGACAAAGCAAGTTCTTTAGACTGTGATATGGAGGCAACATAGACTCAGGCATAACCTGAGTTGTCACCTCAGAAAAATATAAGTCTTTAGACAGTCCCATTCCTCAAGATACAAACCTGAAATGCAGAATAAGGACGGTTGTTCTGGATTATGAAAGAAAGGCAACTGATGGGTCTGATTAAGCAGCTTTTTGTATTCTTTTTTCTAATGGGCGTGATGAAAGCACATTTTGTGCAGAGTTTTGTTTTGACTCAGTCTGCCATGAAGCTGTTTGAATCTAGGATTATGCCCGCATTATTCATATTGCCAAAAACATCACAACAGGAACAAAGGGAAAGCTAACCTTGAATTTTCAGCATGTATTTCAGTCCTTGTAAACAAGTTACCATGGAGATAGAACCCATGTGAACTGCTGCCTTCCTCATAACTGCTTTAGACTTTGGACCATCAAGAAAATCTGACATGGCACTGGTGCCATTTGTGACCAAAAAAAATGTATTTCAAATGCTACTCTTAAGCATTTCCCTGCAACGCTACCAAGTGAAAGCTTAGAAATTGCTTAAAAGCATCAAATTGCTTAAAAATAGGTGAGACAAGTGAGAAGCAAAGCTTTACCTGTTTCACTTTTTCAAATTAAATAATATTGGAGCAGAAAAGAAGATGCAAGGTTACTCTGCCTGTCTTCCCAGCAAGATGAAAGTCTGCAAAGACAGCCTGATTGCAGTTTTAAATAGTTTTCACTCGGAAATGGTTTCAAAGAAGCTGAAGTTGTGACACAAAAAGAGTTCCTAAAACAAAAAGGAACAAAAATATCCTTGTCATTGATTTTGCTGTTGTTGTTCTTATATTTTGAATAGAGCTGCAATTGTCATGTCAGAAATAAAAATCAGCCATCATACTTACTAGTCTACTTATCTTCTATGGACAGAAAAGGATAAAAGCAAAGGTATTCACAGTTTTTCCTCATCCTTCAAATCTGCAAGGTATCTCTTTTCTTGTTCAATACAGTCTTTTGTTTGCTAGCTCAGTAGATTTATTGTTAAAACCATGAGTTTTGATCATCATCATCATCAATAACGCTCTATCTACACAGCTACTACTTGCTTCAATCACATTACTCTTTTATATCCTATAGATGAAAAAGGAAAAACATTTCCATCCTCTAGAACAATAGCTATGACACAAGAAGGTTGTGAGTAAAACCAAATTGCAGGTGTCAAAAATGGGGTGGATTCTAATATTGTAGTCATTAGTGCAAATAAATAGTAATGACATAAAAGTTGTAGTCTAGTCTCTAATTTTCCTGGTTTTGCTCCAGTTTGAAGTCGTTATTTCCTTTCATACCATTGAAGGCTAGAAATTACAACTTCTGTAATATGTCTTGGGTTTTTGTTGTTTAGCCTGATAACATATATGCTTGAGGAGGGGAATTGGCTTTTAATCCAAAGTTTTTTCTGTTAGTTTTCTTTCCTTTTGCAAATATTATTTTCTAACATAATACAATTATTAGCCAGTTTTCTTCTTCCTGTGACTTTTATTCTTCTTTTCTTAACTCTTTTAACTCCTTCTTTTTTCCTTTATTTCCTTTTGCTGTATTTCTTTTAGTATTTTTTTCGAATGTGTCATCTATTGTAATGAGTTTGGTTCTTTTCTCCTGCTGTAAGTCCTGATCCTAAAGCCACTGAAATCCATGGCAACATTCCCTGATTACAGTAACAGTTGGCCCATATTTCTTTTATTGTTGGCACTTTGAGAAGTCATGAGTTCTGCTTGAACAATTTAGGCAATGTAAACAAATTGTGACTTTAACGTAAACCAGTAGGAAAATATTCTGTTACAGATGCACAGATTTTATAGTTTTACAGAACCAAGTAGACATATAACAAATTACTTGGTCAAAGTAGTTTCTTACAGAATAAAGAGATACTACATTAAAATCAAATGTCTTCATAAAGACAATTCAATGAAAGGTCTATATTTTTATTAAAAAATAAAATCAGACAGTACATGAAACACTGTTACTAAAACTAATAGGTAATTTGCTACTAACACTCTGAGAATCCTACTGCTAAAGAAGCTGTCTGGCCACGTATAACTGATGGCTCCCCCATGTTATAATGCAAACAATATTTTTCCTAACCAAAACAAAATGGTTAAAATTATATTCTCCCAAGTTGTATGGAAATACACTAATTTGTAACTTCCTAAAGCTAACGCATTTATGCTTCAGAGATACATAATTTAGTAACAAGCAGCAGACTGAATTTTGATCAGCTTTAAAAAATGGGTACAATAGCCTTCAGACTTCAAATGAGCTGAAAAGGCTCCCTTGGTACTTTCTTCAATTGTAAATTTAAGGGGTAACTTTTTTTTCTTGAAGATTCCTTTAAAAGGTAATGAACAATTCAAAAAAGCCTGTTTATTAATGCCGCTACCCAGATATCTTGTTAATGAAGCTTTCTCTGTCAGCCCCAGCACAAGCTTCCATAATGGTTTCTTGCGTAAGTGATACAAACTGTTCCACTTGCCTTACACTGCTCTTGTTAACATAATGAAGGAGTTGAATAAATTAGAAACATACCTCAATCAAGTATTCTATAAGATCCTATCAACTTCATGGTTAGGAAATCACTGTAGCATTTTTAAGACTTGGAGGAATGAGGAAGGTACATTGAAAACATTAAGAAGTTTTTCTGTTAATGAATTAGAGGCAGAGCAAAGCAGGCAATTGCATGAATGTCAGCCCGATGTCTAGATTTGACTAAATACGTTTTAGATATCAAAAGCATCCAAATTATGAGGTACTTTTACATGTAAAAGCTCAGATGTGGTGAATCTCATATCTTATTAGCTGTAACATCAGAAAAAGGAATAACATTTATTCTGCTTATTCTGTGATAAACAAGGCATCTTGTGGAATGGCTCTTCAGAGAAGAAATTTTTACCTGAATAAGTCTGGCCAAACTGGGTGGCTCTTTGGGTCACATTTTAATTTCAGAAGCTCTAAACCTGATTTCCACTGGTTGTCAGAGCAGGCATTTGCTAAAAAAAACCCAATCAAATCTATTTTCTATCTAATCCTAGCAGGAGTCCTGTGGCTGTTACAGATGGCTCCATACAAGAGCACAGAACCTCCGCTCTGCTCAGGTCGAACTATTTGAAGTTTGACCCTCCTTTCCAAGCTCCCCAGATTCTGCTGTGGACTTCTAGTCTGTCTTCTCTCCTGTATAGTTTGGCTATTTCTCCAAATACTAATAGTAATAATTACTTTGTGTGCAGTTTTGTTGTTTGTATGCCTGATAACTTTGGGAGGATCAGGAATTTGTTGTGCAAGTGTGTAGGCATTGCCGGGGCTTATGTGTGCTGAGGGAAGCAGAGAAATAACAGCCCATTGTTCAAATTACTGTCTTACTGTGTCTCTGTGATTTCAGTAGCTAAGTATTTCTTTATAAAGAAATTTATTTTATAAAGAAGTTAATTTCTAAGCGGTTCCTCTCCAGTTTTTTTTTATTTGTTTGTTTGCTTTTAAGGACACTGTTGACTCTTCCTTTAACGCTAAGCAGCTACGTTGGTGCCAAAATTAGATCTCAGTCACCCTGATTGTACTTGAGGAGAAGTTTAAAGAATAGGTGACTGTTTTTCAGTATATGAAGCTAGCAGGGCAGTTAAGTGCCCACACAAAGTCAAGTGGTATGAATTCAGGCAATATTCTTATTCCAACTTTAGGCTGTTTTCCGTGGTTGTTCTTCTCACAGATAATACCTATAAGCTTAAGAGGAATCAGGATCTGGCCTTATGTCACACACAAGAGATACCTTTGGTTGTCTGTACAGTTTCCCTCAGTAACTTTTGGACCTTATGTAGTTCACATTTCTGTCTTCTTTCTAATGCCCCTTAATGATGGCAAGAACAAAAGAAAGGGCAAATATTCTGTAGACTGATTCCTACAGAAAGAGGCTGTTTCCAAGCAAGAAGCCTAAAAGTGAACCCTAATTACCAGTCTAGACACAGCCATACTGCTGAAGTCAGATGACAACTTTTTAACTACCTGCGGTCATTGAGGAAAATATTTCGTCTGTCTTTCTGTTAGAAGCAGCGCTTTCCAGTGCTGACATCTAAGGCTGTTGCCGTTTGACAGACCAACTACTGATAATGAGAGCAGAAATTACAGCTGGTTTGGAAAACAGTTTTGCAGTGGGAAAATGGTGGTTCGTGAACACTTTCTATCATATATGTTTTCAATAATGCTATTCAAAAGAATAAAACAGAACTGAAAACTTTTAGATTATTATAGATGTTGAATTTGGTTTGCTGGACAGATTACCTTTCTTTTAGGTACTGTAATCAGAGGTATTGGTTTTATAATCTTAGGATAGAAAGGGGCAGCAACTGATCCTTTAGATTGTTCCTACGAGAGTCTGATGCTCTTCCCTTAATTCCATTAAAATCTCCTTTATTGCCTGTGAGTTTTTATACAGCTGATATTTTAAATATTATTGGGGTCTTATTAATAGCTAAGAATGGTAGTCTTTTTTCATTTTTTATACTTTTTTCCGTAAGACTTAAGTTCTCATGCTGCATTGCTGGCTTGTTATTTTCCTCTTAGAAGTTACAAGTCTAGATTATACAGCACATCTAGGGTACAGTATTTGAAATTTGGGTAAGTAGTTACTCAGGCAGTGCACAGTTTAATTCTTTCTACTCGCGTTGCATGAATAAGCCTGTATTTCGTAGTAATTCAAATGTTAATACAATAAATAACAAATAGAATTCAAAGAAAATAATTTACTTATATACTTCCACTGCTTAAGAATGGCGGTCACCCGATCAATTTTCATATAGCAAAATGCAGAGTAATCGTGGCATGGATTTCTTTTCACCTGTTTTTCCTATGATCTGTTGCAAACAGGGCAAAAGTGATGATTTTCTAGTGCACGTCCCTGTGTTTGTGAGAAGAAACAGCATCAGTGAGGCAAGAAACCTGCTTTTAAAAAGCAGCTCATTTCTGCTTATAATAAAAGTGACTCTCTCTTGCACTCTTTTTTCCTTAATTTTAAATTAGGGTGGAGGTTTAGTTATTACTAAGAGTTCATGTTGGCTTAGAAGTTTCTGCATCAATACAGTGTCAATTCAGATAGCATTTCTCGTGTGCGTGAACCACCAGGCAATGCCGTGCAGATACTGGTGCGCTGCCACACTCAGTGACCTTTACTGTGGAGTATTAGGAGATCTGTATGAGGTGTGTCCAGAGATCTCTGTGGAAGTTCCCTCCGCATGTCGAATTGGTGAAACTGTTGTGTGTGTTGCACGGGTGCTTTGTTTGGATGAGGAAAATCGTAGGCACAGTCCGACCACAGTGTTCAGAACATACCTGACTCTGGGTCTGTCCTCCGCTCAGGATGCTGCCGAGTCTTGCTCTGCCAGCCCTGGCTCGTTGGTCGGGCCACCCACGGGGCCAGGAGCAGCAACCCGGCAGGTCCCTGCTGTGCCCGTCACCCTCTGCTTTCACAGCCACAGAGCCCACAAGCTGGGCCCTGAGGCAGCCTAACAGGAGGGCTACCCGCACTTTAATTGCATTTGTTTCTAACTCAAAACTGTAGAAAGAGCAAATTTAGAATTTACTGCATGGCTGATTCCCTCTTCTGCACATTTCTGACTCTTTAACACCATTATTCAATTTCTGTACACTGTAAGGAGAAAAAAACCCGACTTTTAAATCTGATAATGGAAATTACAAGTGCTTCCAGAGTCCATCTTTTGTCAAGGGATGGGTTGAAAATTCCAGACTTAATGATTTGTTTCTCAGTAATCAGAATATTGCAGTTTTCCCTTTTACCGTTAATAAAGTTTGGCATACCAAATTTGCATAGCCTTTAGAAATAATTTAATAAACCAGGTCTTTTTTGTTTTCAACAGAATGTTATGGTACCTGCATACAGCAAGAGGGCTAATATAACTCAGGCACTGAATCTGCAATATTGTCTGTCTTCTAGCAGTAAATACTGAAGCAGGGTGTCTTTTATGGTCAGATATGTTCACACATATCTGACCATAAATCAGTGCCTCAGGCTTCCCTCAAGGAAAGTTGAAAGAGTGCATCTCACAAGAGAGGAAAATGCATTTAAAATTACTGCAGCTATAAACCAAACTGACATAACCCAAAGCAACAAATATGGGGAAGGAAATCTTCTGGGTCCATATCAGTGTTCTGAGAAGATTTCCGTTTTTTTGGTTTTGTTTCCTACCAGAGATCCAGTGTGGTTTACAAATGGAATAAAATCTATTCATTACACCCCCTAATATTCAAACACTTGAATCCCTTCTTTGGAGTTGCTCTCTTACAGAAGCAGCATAGCACAGAACTCAAAGCGATACTTGATCTCTGTCCTTGAAGATTTTCTCTTTTGTAGTCAGAAGCGTGTCCAATTCAGTTTGCTGTACATACACTCTCATTTGCAGATGTTTCATCAATCTGGGGGCCTTGAGGGAAGAAGGTAAAGAAGCTAGAAGAGTTTTACTATAAATTAAAATGGGCTTGTAAGTCCTCATTTCAGGTAAAATAACTGAGAGACTTTCATCTAGTTTCTGCTAGAAATCTCTCTCAGCACCATTTTCTTATTTGAGGCTTCATCCTCAAAGGTTTGCACTGCTCAGATCACATTATGATATGGCTTATTTCATTATAACTGCATCTAATTGATGGTACTCACTTAAGATTTTATCACTTGTGCTGATTCTCAGTGGCATTTAGAGAGAAAACTGGGCAATTTGGATGGAATTCAATTTTTGAATATATGTTTTACACCCATTTATCATTTATTGCTGTTATCAAGGTGGTGGTGTATGTAACTGAAGAAGGCTAAATCATGAACAACGGAGGAATGTTCTGAATTTATGTTAAAAAAAAAAAGATTCTAAAGTCACTTGATCTTAACTCATTGCCAAACTTAATAGTTTTATGTAATTTTTTAATCATCACTGAATTTTTGTACCCTGGCAATTAACTTTCTTTCTTGAAGAAATGGCTTCCTAATAAGATCAGGACTGAGCTGACACATTCTAGTAGGAGTTAATAAGAAGAAACAGTCTTGTAAAAAAGTTATCCTTGAAGCCAAGGATTAACTCACAAAAGAGTTAGATGTATGTGGATGTTGAGAATTTACAAACAATACCTCGAATAATTAAAAGCTTCTCCCATACATGTTGGTGACTGAATAAGATTATGACAAAACTGTATATGATATCTTACCTTGATATTGTGTCTTCAAACACATCTCTGAAGTGTAGGTGTTTTAGACCTTATGCAGCCGTAGTTGCCAAGCTGTACGTGTTTATACAGACATAGAAGGAGGAATGTCACTGAGTAAAGTAGCAGAATTATAGCATGTAGCTGAATTACAGGAGCTTTTTTGTTGTTTTGATTGGTTTTTTGAAAGACACTCTGCTTACTTTGATTACTTCTAAGTGACAGCTGGTTCATCTTCCACCTGAAATCTGAAGTTAGAATTTCTACTTTGTCTTCTAAATTGAAGAGTTCTCTCCTATCAGGTATCATGTCAGCTGGGTGAGTTTAACTTAAGAAAGCATCTCTCACTTTTTCAAAATTTGAATAGATTGGAAGATCAGGTTACAGCTTATCTTCATTCCGCATTTTAAAATGCTTTTTTGAAGAAGACTCCAGTAGTGAAAATAGAACTAATTCAGTTCTGTGGTCATGTGTAATGGCTACTAACAGAAACATATCTATTCATTAGATATTCAACTAACATAACATAACATAACATGTATTAATGTCTTTAATGCACATCATTGCATTTTCTGAAAACACAAGTAGGAAACAAACCTTGACTTTCCTAACTTTCTTCCTTCACACTTTGTGAACCTTCATGAGCTCAAAGGGTCTGTGAGTGCTGAATCATGTTGTGTGCCCAGGAGAAGGTAAGGAAAGAAAAAAAATACCCAGACCCAAAACTTTCCTCTTATATTATTCCTCTCTCTGCACTTTATGACTCTGGGCCACTGCAATCTGACCCTTATGAAAGTTCAACACAGCCGCTGGCCACAAGGTTTCTGGCATCCAGACAACTTTAGAGCTGCTGAGAGAATCTATCTGTCATCCAGCATCTCCTGAAAATATCAATGGGTTGACTCAGACTAGGCTTGGTGAAGGCATTAGAATTCAATAATGTGTTTTCATTTCAATGACAGGCTAGTTTATATAAGATTAAGTTCATCTTTTTTTTGTTAAAATTCTGGCCAAAATGGAGAGGCACTCATTGATTTTTCCATTCAGCCATCACCGCTGTTGCTAACTTCTTTCCATCTTAATTGTCATTTTAAAAAATTGGTCATGACTTCAGACAGTACTGAGTCTTGAGGAGATACCTTGTTGCTACACTTAATAGCAGGTTGTTAAGAGTGTAATGGCTTTGGATTGTGACTGAGTTATTCAGCAATGTAAGGATGTAAAATATGCAGTGGAATAGCAAGCATTGCCTGCTGCTGTAAAAGCTGCCCTTAGAGTTTTTCATTCTTTTTCCAAAATTTAATGAATCACTTGGGCACTTAGAAAAGTGGGTGGATGGCACTGACCTGCATGAGGCAGAGCATAAGCACATTATTCACAAACTTGCTCGCCTGAAAAAATCTACTGAAACCTGTACAGTCCTGTGAGAGTAGCATTATGCTTTCGGGTCATCAAATAAATGCTGGAACACCATATACGTTTCTGTGTAGGGTTTTAAAGATCTTTAGAAATAGAAAGCAGTAGTGTTCTGGTGAATTTTTTAAATCTGAAATTTGTTTTCCAAACCAAGAATTCTGTGCAGCACATACGTTCCTGCTGCTTAAGCCTGACCCCGTGAGATTCCACAGTCATTTTTAATACCCACTTTCCCCAAAAAAGTGTTTTAAAGGTTGAGTTTACTCTCATGAACATTGATTGCCTTTGAAACCAGAACCCCCTAAAGGACAGGAAAATATTTTGTTACTTCCCCTGTAGCTTGACTCAGTTGGCATGGTTGGCTCCAAGGAGGGAACTGCCAGACTGAACACAGTCCTCAGCAAAAGGAATGAAACTTGACAAATGAGATAGTAGGGAATGAAAAGGACTTGCTCTGAGCAGGTGGCAAAGGTGAGAAGGATCATAAAATTGACTGAGGCTTGAGGAGACCTTAGTTTGGGAGTTAAGAGAAAAAGAAGGGTCTGGTTGAGAAAGAGACCTGAAGAAAATGAGGTTTAAGTGCACCTCAGGTGTGGCAAAGTTTTACAGATTTAAGCTAAATGATCATGCTCCCTAAACCTAGGGACAGAGCAGCTTTGTGTTCAGGATTTCACAACTTGAAATCATTGTACATAGATATCACTGACCATAAGCTTTTGTGCCCAGTCAGGGTTATAGCCATATTAGCAATCCCTGAGGCAGAAAAGAAATAATTTTCAAAGGTAGTTCAAAGCCTAAGAAAAGTTAGCATCTTCAGATCAAGATATATTTAACCTGAGCCGGATCAATGTAGGAGAGGAGTGAAAAATATTTCTCTGTTTCTTTATAGAGTTATAGGAATTTTTTGGTAGGAATTGTCAGTTACTGAAACGAATGAGTTCTCACAAAGACTTCTTTGTTTCTCTTTCATTAAACAGGTACTTTTAGGTCCCAAATACAATCTGTGATAAAATTTGATAATTTCTTGGTACAGTTCCATTACTGGGATATTCCAATATGAATGTGTGTTTATGTGACTCTTTTTACCTTTTTTTTTTTTTAAGAAATAACTTTATTAATATTTCACAGTATGAAAAACCAGACTTTTCTGTATGTCTGTGGCTAGATGGCAGATTTACTTTGTCTTTTGCCTTAATAAAAAGAGTTAAATACACCAAAGAGTATATTTAGCAATACTAGCATCACTAGAAGCAATATTATTTTATCTGCATTTGTAACTGTGAAGAAATAGCTCCTAATAATGGTAAAGCTATAACCCTGCCAAGTCAAGAGTTCCTTGTGTAGTAGCACACTCTGCTATGGCTCCAGCTGAACCCTGTGCAGCTTTCTTCCTGTTAAGTATCTCTAAATATATGTTTCTGATTTTGAGTTGTCATTGGAATATTGGCAAGATAACAGAGAATAAAATGCATTTGATGCTTCTTTCACTTGAGGGTCAATCTCGGTGTTTATTTTGCCAGATAATTCTGAAAAACTGAATAATGTATAGGTATGGTAGGAAATGTTTTTATAGGCACTTACTGATACTGTTATACTGATACTGATACTGATAATCTCCTCTTTCTGCTTATACACATCAGTAAAAATCTATTAATAGACATTTTGGGAAAGGTGTTTAAGTGCTACTTTTACTGATTTAATATCTACAATTTAAGAGCAAGTTTATTTACTAAAGAAGAAAGAAGATTCACAAAGTTAATATGGATACTAACAAAGAAAAGGGATGTCATGAAGTACAAACAATAAAAAACAACAACTCAAACCCCTTGAGTGCATAGGTTTGGCATGTCATCTGCAAAACAGCTATTTGTGCACCTACGTGATTCATTATGCCTAGCACACCCATTTACATCTGACCGTACGTACATATACATTTGAATCACTATGGTAAACTGAGTTTCCCCCTGTTTTACAGTAAATAAGATTGTACGAGGCCTCTGATCTATTGAATATGGTGATAAATTTGCAAGCTCAAATAATTAAATGTATTTTCATTATCCTTTGAAGTTCATGTTGATTTAAAACTACAAAGATAGTTTAATATGGTCCCATCAAAAATTGCAAAGACCAGAAACTTTCCTAGCATAATATTACTCTATGTTGTGTGAAATACAGTGTCAGATTGATAATGAAATTAATTCTGCTGAAACTTTCCTGTGAAGATTATTGTAATTTTAGGTATTCCATCAGAATCTAGTAGACTGAAATATCTTGTTGCTTCTGTGTGTTTTTCCTTGCAAGGATGAGTTAATGATGAGTCAGACCAAATCCTGAAATAACAGTGCAGATGTTCAGTGAAGTGAATTTTCCAGCAGGTTTTTAGAAATGAACTAAAGCCTGTCGCAGTCACAATCTCTTTGGATGAATTCTGCAGTATGGTGCAATGCATTTGAAACATATAGTCTGTTGGATTTACAGAATAAATCCAAATAACTGAATTACAGAGCTTTTGGCAATATTTTAAATGACATAGTAAATGGGAAGATGTTTGTTTAGTTTCCAGAACGCTGCGAGGCTAGTGGAGCCCTGTAATTTAATGATTGTGCTCTTCCTCACTTGTTCTTCAATAAGACTTTTCAGTCTGTTCTAGTTAAAAATGATTTGATGAGAATTTTTTTTTTTTCTGCTGAAAAGTCATGGTAGAATTCAGTTCTCTTAACACAAGAGCTGAGGAGGCCAATAGTTTAAGACTCCAACCTGTTTCTTCTCTGTCACATTTAAATGTCTCACTCTTAGTGTCATACAAGGGCACACAGAAGTGATAGATGTTTGGAAAACTCCAGAAATGCTGGACTCAAGGCATCCAAACAAGCTTCTGGAGGAATTAGATTTGGATCTGAGGTTATAATTTCTTGTCCAAATGTTCAGTGTAGTTATTGACTTGAACATACAGAAATCCCTAAGTGACTTTCTATTCTAGATAACATACAGAGCTGTTCGACTTGCTTAGGAGGAGCAAACATGGACCTCCTACACAGAAGAAGGTACGATGAATCTAGAAGTACTCTCCTTTCGACACTTGTGAAGCACAGTGCAGACCATGGTGGGCACTTCTGCCATCCCAATAGTCTAGAAAACCCCAACATGTGTGTCTTGGCTTCTGTATTTGCCACAGTGGGATCGCTCTGACCTATTTGTTTCTTCAGTGTGGCTGTGTCTTTGATTTTATGGTCACCTGTCTGAGCAAGTTGGAAGGTACTATTAAAAACTTTTAAGGTGTTAGCCTAAATTTAGGTTCAGCCCAGGGCCACTCAGGGACATGAGCTATATGAGCACTGAGGCTGTGTTATTTCAGGAGAGGTGTCCTACATGAAGGACACAGGTGAAAGATAAAATGGTGGGGAAGGCAGTAAGAACATGGCAGGGCACTGACACTGGGGAAAGGAGCTGAGGGACTTAAAAGTCCGAGGGAAGGTAAACAGCAAATACGTCTCCTGAACGGATTTTCCGTGTCTGCTTACAGGGCTTTGCATGTTCTTCTAAAAGAATCTGGCTTGCATCAAGGTATTATTATTTTTTGAGAATTTTGTCTGTCCTAACCTTAGCATCCTGAATTTTGGCTATTTGGGGTGAAACAGGGCAGCAGTATCTACGAGGGCAAAGTGAGTGATCTTTGGTAGACCTGCCATATCCCAGCTCTGCCTCAGACTCGCCCCAGACACTCTAACAGCAGTTTTCCCCTGACATTCCCAGCACACTGACAGAGTAACCAATTTATCAGTTTGTCCACTCATCTATTGTACCATTGATTCCTTCTAAACCACTGTCTATCACCACAGCTCTGGTTTGGATTGCCCGTAAGCACTTCTGTCTTTTTCTTGTCATCAGCTGAAACTGGAGGTCAACAATACAGTGAACCAAAACCCCAACAGCAATAAATTAAAGTCAAAAGTATTAGTTAGTTTTGTATAGGTATTTTCTTGAGATAAGATGTCATTTGTGCATGTCGCTAAATTTATGCTGGATAAAATATTGTCTTCTGTAGGATTTAAATTATTTCCACACTATTTTCAGTCTCTACATGTTTTTCTCCAGTGTACTCTTGCCTTCAGAAAGATGTTGAAAATCCTTCTCTGAGTTGCTACTTAATTATTGTTCATTCATCCCAACTATTTGGTCCCGTATGAATAAAAAGGTTTCTGGTGTTGCTTTCAAATGAGTGGGTTTTCTAAGAAGCAAAAAAATATATATATTCTTTTTTAAATCTAAGCTTATGATCTACTTTAATGTTCGAAGAACAATTTCCTTTTATGATGCTAATTTCAGGTTGTCATTTCATGCTTCTTGTTCATATCTAATTTATTAGATCACTTTGTGCAGACTTTCTTTTTAAATCTAAGTCAGTACCTGTAATTAAAGCTTTCTGTAACTAATAAGGAGTAATTTATTGCGCAAAATTTTTTAGACTTTTCTAAAAAACTTAAAACACGCATGGGGAAGATTTCTGAGCTTCCATACTGTTTGCAAATGAATCATGTATGGACTTATGCATAGACAGATTTTTTTTTTTTAATTCCAGATTTGTTAATTTAAACAACTAATGCTTTGTTGAGAGTTGTTGATGGCGTAGTGAGGTACAGAGTTCACGGCTTTCAATGATATCAAGTTAGCAAAGTCAAATTTTCTTTTGGTGGCATATAATTTTAAAAAAATCTCTAAATCTCTTTCTTTCTGGAATGACATTTTACCAATTTCTCTTTAGTAGAAATTTAATTTAATTTCATTCCATTCACATTAGTAATAATATTGCAATTCCAATTGTAACAAACATTTATAAGATGATAAAAAAATATGAGAAAATTATGATCCACTTATCAAGTACATTCCCCTAGGTGAAGACTTCTTCAAAGCATGTGTCAAAAATCCCACCATTTTTACAGTATGGTGGTTGGTTTCTTAATTATATTTACGGGTGAGGAAGATCTTCCAATGGTCACCCACAGCATATGTTTCACTGCAGTATTTTGGCAATCACACTTGCCTTTCCTAGGTGCCTTATATTGGAAGGAAAGTGGTTTGAAGAAAAATAGGGATACTAGGAGAGGAAAGATGAAAGTCGATGAAAGGCTAATTTGCAAAAGTAATAATTTGCAACAGACCTAAAGAAGGGAAGTAACTAACTGAGTAAAATTAGAGATTATAAAGTGAGAATTTACAAGGAGCAAAAGACATCAGGAGAATTTTGCCCTATGGTTGAACTGAAGATAGTGAACTCTTTGAAGTGTAATAACTGGCAGAATTGAAAGGAACATTGTATGTTCTGCAGAAGTTGTAATCTGTTGTTCTTTAAGGCTTTCTTCTTATAGGTAATTTTAATTTTTCTCTCTCCTCAAACAATTACAATATGTTGAAAACATTGTTGCTTCCCTGTAAATTATATATACATTTTCTTTTCCGAGTATTTAAGACATTAACTTATTAAGTGATACATTTTCTTACTGTTGACTTTCCAACTCAACAGAATGAAACGAACAAACTTAGAAAATGGACAAAAAAGTTATTAGCTAACAAAAAAATCTATTAATTCTTTGAATTATTTTTCTCGAATAGATGTATTAAATATTTGCTTAGTCCTGGCTATGGAATCCATTTGCTTTTATGTGGGTGTGTGTATTAATGCAAGATTTATGAGAAAGTTGAGTTTGATTTTTGTAATAGTTGACTAAATAGAATAAATACAGCAGCTGCCTCCACAGGACATAAAGCTTATTGTATATTTATAATTTAGCAATAGGTTTATGGAAAAAGGCCAATATCTTTTCTTCTTTGTATGAATGTTAAGTTGTATTGTTGTTTAAAATACAGAACCCTCCAGCTCTTGCATGCTGTGTGACAATTTTAACTGTAAATACAAGATAGTATCCTATTTATGAATTCCAGTCTCAAAAACTAATTTAATTGGTGTATTCCAACTACTATTGCTTATTTCACACTTCAATAGGTAAATATGCATTAATAATCGAAGTTTCAAACTGTAATTAATGTTAGCTTTAGGCTCCTGACAATGAAATGATTACATTTTTATGTATGTCTTGATACACAAAGTTAATCTAACCTGTGAATGAATAACGAACGGAATGCACATTTACTGTCTAATGCAAATCACGATGTGTAATTACGTGTTCTCTGCAACTCTGGAGAAGAAAAAAAGGTACTGGCGGCAGTAAAATCCATGTGGATGTCCCTCAGTCATCTGCTCCAGCTCTGTAGGTGATTACAGGGAGCTGTGGATGATGTGTTTCATCTCATTTGTTTCTACTCTGTGACTTGATATGCTATTCAGTTACAGAACAGTGCCCATTTTCTTCATTTACATGAGCTTGGGTAAAAGGTGACAAGAGTGGCTGTCTAGAGAAGAAAGGTGTGATTTTTCCATCGCACCATGCAAGTTTGCTACACAAAGCCCTTCCACTACCCCTTCAGTGAAAGAGTCTTTCAGAATGCGTTTTATTACCTTTCCCTTGAAGCTACAAAGTAGTCTTCCAATTACTTTTATGATTCTGAAGTAGTCATCTCCCTCTCTTTTTAATATAGGCCAGGGAACATGCAGCTATAAATCACTAGCAAGTAGGATCTAAAAACATGACAGTGAGGCAAAAAATCAGTTTCTAAATCATTGGATCAGCAATTCTCTTTCTCTTCTGTGGTGTAGTGTTGATTAAACCAAGGTAAACGTTAGTAACAGATTTTATTGCCCATTATGGTCATTGCAAGTAACAAGCTAAAAGCAAAATATTATTTTAATGCACTTTGCTACACTGTGTGTAATAAAATTACAGTGGTGATGTTTATAAGTGGGGTGGAAGTTTTTGGCAATAAAGCCCAAGGAGGTGAAACTGGAAGATTTGGCTCTTTCAGTAGGAAGTCAGTAAAAAGTAGTTTGAGAAGCTCCATATTCTGTTGAAAGGGCATATACGTATAGGAGGGCAGTTAATATTTATTCTTTCATGCATAGCCTTCGTTCTTCTCAGTTCTTGCTTGTTTTCATCTATATTCCCACTGATACCTTTTGTTCTCCCTTTAGCTCCTCACCCAGTCTTTGTACTCCCACAGACTTTCTCCCTTAACATATTTTCTGTAGGGAGCAGTGGACAGAGATGCTTTCATTTAAAAATTCCATCTGGGACCTTGATGGGAAGAAAAGGAAAAAATAAAGGGGAAGTCAGGCAGGATAATAAGCTGGGAGATCAGCATATCTCTCCTGCTTCTAAATTCTCTTCACAAATCAAGAGATGCTTGCCATGAGATACTAAAATGTGGCTCACAAAAGGCTAAGCAGATATTCAAAGTGAGATGATGATATTTTGAATTTGGCTCCTGTTAAGTGAAAGAACACTGGATAGACTAGTTTGAATCACAGATACATTAGATACATACTTTTTATCCAGGCTTCCCATACCAAACAATTAGTAGCTGCATCACAGAAGTCTTTTAAGAATTGTTTCTGAACTCTGTAGTCATGCAGAAAAGTTTGGTAAAGACAGTGTGATCTAAGTGTGATGGATGAAGTGGCGTCTGCAGAAACTTCCAGCAGAGAAAGGCCTGGGCCAGGCTGCCGGGGCAGCTGCCTTCCAGCCCGGCCTTTCCCCTGCCTGTCCTGGGGGTCTGCTTCTCAGGAGCCCATCCTCAGTATTTGACCCATTTTCTTAAATCTACATCAGATACAGGTCCAGTATATACAATAAAAGCAGTTAGTGCCCAGTGCGGAGGTTGGCTAAATTTCCTTGCTGAACTGGAGAGATGTCAAAAGCTTCCTAAAGTACCAGAATCCTCTCGTACATAAACTACAGCAGAGAGAAGGATGGGGAGCGGTGAATCGCCCTGGGAACAGATCGCTGAGGTGACAGTGACCTTCCAAGGGTGCTTTATGTCCTTTCTGTGCATGCAGATAAGTCTGTGCAGCTTGTCAAAGGAATCCCTAGTATCTTGTTGATTGTTTGCAGTAGCCAGGCCTCCTGATGAAAAGCACAGCACAGTCCTCTTTCAGAGCTATGATGTAGCCCTGGCACTGGAGCTGCATCTGAATTTCTTGAGAGCCATAGGAAATTCAAGACTAGGCCCTCGTGAACTCTTCTATGAACAGATCAATACCTTGACATTTGTTTAACTGGTGGGAATCTGGAGAGATGGTATTTGGTAACATGCATCACTTTATCTCTCATTATTTACTTTTTCAGCTAAAACTCCATTTCACCTTGTTTTGCAGGTTTTCAATTACATCTAATTCAAAACTATCTTACTTTAAGTAGGATAAATTAACTGATGTTTGTATAAAAGATAACCCTTTTTCTTCCTTGCTTTGGCAGGGCTAGTGGAGTACTGATTCTCTGATGGGTCGGGATGTTATGCAAATTTGTTCTTCCATTACAGCCCAAGCACAGTAAAAGTTAGACTGGAGAAATGCACCCGTGGCACTAAAATGGATGCCACTGACAATTTATTATGTGATCTGCAATTTTACTTTCTCATTTTTTTTCTGTGCTTCAAAGGATAACGAAAAAATGAACTAATACAAATATTATCATATTATGCCATACAGATTCTCAATGGATTGCACTCACAGTCAGGAAAAAGACTGTTCCATGCACTGCACAAGTATAAATCTGGTATCAATGCAGCAATTGCTTTTTATTTCTTATTTTAAAATTATTTTATTTTTCTCACAAATCATATGGAATAAAGGCTTTTACTTCTTCTAGTGAAAGGTGAAGAGCAGAAAATAATGTATATATTAAAAAAAAAACCCAAACCCAAGAAAAAACAACAACAAAAACCGGGTTGTCTGCTTCTGATACACCAGGGTAGCATTTGGTCCTTACACTCCGAAGAGGATTGAGGAATAGTCTTTACATCTTGTTATATTTTAAAGTCTATATATATTTTTTAAGGTAGGATATTTAAGGTTACTCCAAGCGATATTTTTCTTTTGTTAGCTTGTGTTATTTACCACTTCAAAATGAAGGAGATTTCTTTATCAGCAGGAATTTGGGGAAGCGTATGCTACCTTTTCACAAGGAAACTAGTCACATCTGTCTGTGTTTGGGAGAAGTCTTCTGTCTTTGTGGGATCAACTGTGTGGGAAAGTCCTCACATTTTCCCAAGTGTATTGTGGTTTGCAAGTTGCTGATTTCTGCCCATTTTGTTGAAAAATGACCTCGTTTGTGACCCAACCAGTGTCATATTTCATTAAAAAAAAAAAGGAGTGAGGCTGGGATGGACTAAAAAGTAAGTGTTTCTGTCCATATATTTTCGCATCCTATCTGTATATAGATGTTGAGGAGAAATAATGGTAATTATTGTCATTTTGATTTTGCTTATTTGCATTTGAATAAACAAGAAAGGGTTTTTGCAAATTGAGTCTACTTGTGTCACGGTGACCTGAGCCACTTTTGACCAAAAATAGATAAATACAATGAATATGTCTCTCCTTCATCTGCTGACCTGGCCATGGACTTTCATAATGTAAGGCTCATCTGTAGAAGTGGAGAACATGTTTTTGATGGAAATCAAATTGATACTGAAAAATGCATCTCAAAATGATTTTTGAATTATAGTAAAATTTAATGGGAAAGAAGACATGTACATCTCAAAATGACGCTGTTATTTTCACATTTTCTGGTATTTAAAAGGAAAGAGAGAAGACTAGTAAAAACTAAGACAAATATGATTTTCCCCCCAGTTTCTGCCATTTTTTTCCAAAATAAATTGTGTAGTAATTGCCTGGTTAGTTATCCACTGCAGATGTAAAATATTTTATTTCCCGACATTTTTGTGTCTCTAGATTTCAGTCCAGATCTGACAAGTGACAGATATTCCATGCCTCATTTGTACATGGAGCTCTTTTTTCCTAAGCATGCCATTGTCTTAAAATACAAATATGGAAATCAATATACAGATGCTTTTAACAAAGAGACCGTTGTAAAATATCCCCTGAATTAGCTTCTGTGGAATCATCTGTCACTTTCCTGACAGCCCAGCTTTTAACAATGATGCTATAATCTAAAGTGTTCAGTCTAAAGTTGTGTAAGATTTATAATGTTTTAATTGTGATCTACTGTGTTACATTTTGAGTGAGTCAGACCAGATGGTATGAGGAATATATTAATTAAATTAGGAGGATATTATAAAGATACATGAGCCCTTTCCATCTTCAGAAAGGCTGAACATTCATTTTTATTCTTGCATTTATGTTTAAATCATTGCAAATGTCATGAATAATTGCATTTATCAACAACAGTAAAGAAAAAAATGCTGCTCAACTGAAGCTTGCACAGGGAGGTGTTTTGTTTTTGTAGTGGTGGGGTTTTTTTATTGTTTATTTTGAATCAGGTAAATTTCACTTGCTTTGTTTACTGAAGATATTTGCAAAATGGTCTTCAAATAACAGATTAAGTCATTCTGTGTAGCCCTGTGAAATGCTAATAATAGATTCCTGGACAAATAATTAAAGCCTGTATCAGTGAATATTTTGGTAAGTGGAGTTTTCTATCGTAAATTTAATATGTGATGGAAGCTCATTATAACAAACTGTTGCTTCTGTGGCTGTAAAATTGTCACAGCTGTTGATATTAATTAGCACTATCTATCTGTCCTTTACCCTGAGCGGAGATTGTGGCACAGACACTTTCTAGGAGATTACGTAGCTAAATTATTTCAGGATTTTCCTAATGTTGGCATGGTTGGCTTTAAAATCCTGGTAGGAGATCTGTATGTGTATAAACAATATGCTTAACTTGATGTATAGCAACGGTCACATCAAAGTCATCTGGATGGTTTACATCCATGGAACACTCATGTTTTGATATTTTTGGATCCTTCTGGAAGCATGGATCTCTATGATCTCTACTGCTTCTGTGGTGTCTGTGTATGTCTAAGATCACTGCTGGTTTTCCAGAACTGCGATCCCAGACCGTTTTGCAGTTGCTTCTTTCCCATCTGTATCGTTATGGCGAGATTTTGTACTGCTCCTTCGAGCCAGCAGCAGGAAGCAAGGAGATAAGCAAGACGATAAGGGAAAAAAGTTCCATAGTGAGTATGAAAGAGATTTTTAGTGTTAATATTTCTTACAGTAGCTTCTCTTTTTTAGTGTTACGAGAAAGTGATTTTTTTTTTTCTGTGCCCTTTCTGCGTTATTGCCAGGGACATCTCTGGGCCTGTGTTGCTGCTTATATATACACTGAATTTATAAATTGCATAATTCTAACCAGGTACAAACTGGAAGGTCAAGAAGCTAAAAATAGAATTGAGAAAGGAGGAGTGGAGTATTTAGTGTTGTGTTTGTTTCCATTTGGCTTGTGTTTATTAGGCTAACTAAATTAGCCTGTGTTTGGAGGATATATATCTCTCTTTATTTCCAAGGGTCTTATAGCTGTTTTGAGACTGGTAACCCCTACTATAACATTATGTCAACATTTCTGTTCCTAGTAACTGAAAACTCATCCTCTGGATTTGACACTTGTCCATGTTAAATACCCAACCCTTCCAAATGCTGCATTTTTGTACTTGTACCGTAGACTATGTGTTTATTGCTTCGCCTAATGAAAAGTAACACATGTATACAATCCAGATTAATACATTTCTGAGACGATAAATATTATATGAACATCTTAAATCTGTCCTCTTAAAAAAGAAAAAAAAAAAGAGAGAGACTAGAAAATTACACAAAAGGTACCTATTTTCATTATGGCTTTTAGACTATAATCATCTCAGCCTATTCTAAAGCCACAGTATAGGTGATGAGCAGTTGAAATCCAATTTGAATTCATAATACCACATTTAATTTACACTACCACCTGTCAATAGGAAACAGAGTGAGACGTATCTCCTGACATATCCATAGGGAACATTTATTTATAATTAACCTTGTCTAAACTAAGTCTTTGTCATTGTAATGCATTATTTGTGTTATTTCCCATTTTTATAACAGTCCCTCACTAAAAAGTAGTTGAATTTTTATAGAATATTTTCTAAGAAATGTAACAGAAGGTGTTTCCTGTAATCTTTTCTGTTTACTGTCCAACCCTTTTTCCCTTTTGTCTGTGCCCACGTTAGCAGCAAACTCACAGTAAAAGTGGAATAGCCTCACCAGCTTCTTGAAAGGTCTAAGTAATATCGTACACTTTTAGGTCAGAATATCTAGTATAAAATGTAACTACTGCAGCTCTGTTTTTTGAAAGAGGATGTCACAAACAGATGAAATGATGATAAAAGTGGGCATTGGCATGGACTTAACCTAGTCATTATTCTCATTAGACTGTAATTTTGGGTTCCTCTTTAGATGACAGCAGATGATGACAGCTGATATCTACTTTGAAATCATATTATCATGCTTAACATGTTCAACGAATATTTTCCAACAGCTGAAAGTGCAAATGCGTGTCTTCTAAGAGGTTCATACAAACACTGTTCATATCTATCTTTCCACAAATACTGTGGATAATACAGATGGCTGGTACTTAAAATATGGGAGATAAAATAAGAGTTCCATTAAATATAAATATTTGAGATTGAGGGAGAAAAAGAACACACAAAATCAAACTGCTTAATGATTTTTTTTCACCATTCAGCTTTATGTTTCTTAATTCCAGAAGCAATAAAGTTTATTTCACTGTTGGCACATCTAAGAGGATTATACTAGTTTGACAAAGCTCCTGAGTCTTTCAAAAATCTTTTTTGAAAAGACATTTTCCACTGATGTTTTGTCACTTAATAACATATGGCAAGGAAATAATGCTGCTTCATCAATAATTTCTTATGGCTGTGATGTTTTCCCCTTAACATGACTCAAAAAATAATGCTGACTAAAAAGCTCTCTAGGGAAAATTACTTTCCTTTTCCCCCTATAAAGCATGGAAAAGAAATGAAGCCCAAACGCTATGCAAACTATCTCGGCATTGGTCTCAGTTTTCAGGCCCCCTCTCAGCCTGTACTCTGAAGCAAACTGCATTTTGCTCCTTTTTCTGTTTTCATTTGAAATGCAACGTGAATCTCAAAAAGGAACATGATTTAGATACACTAGCTTCTTATTTTCTCATAGTTCTTCCAAAATCCTTAAATCCTGCCAGTTAAGACTCACCGTTAAGCTAATCACTACCACAGCTCACTAGATATTCTTGGCTTGAGTTTTGGTCTTGCAACAAAAGCTCCACACAGTCTTCCTGAACTTAGACATGGTATGATTATGACCAGTGAACGCAGATTGGGATTTTGTGGGTTTTTTTTGTCCAACAGAGGTTTATTGTCTGTGGATTCTGATTAGTGGCTGACAAAGTGGATTTGGTGATGTCTTGAGTTTTCTCATTACCTTTAACATTACTTTTATGTGTGAAATGGTGATAATATTTAATCTTCAAGGTATATAATCTTGAGAGCAAAGGGGAACGCATTTATGGTTGTTATCTGTATTATTTATTACATCTGTATTTAGGATGATCTGATACCCATAAAATTTTAAAAATTACAAATGGAAGCATACATACTACGGAAATATTTCCATCTCTGGATCCTGCTAGTAACCAAAACACTAGAGGAACTGGTTTCTTTTCTCTGTTCTCACAGATCTGTGTTGCACTCAGCGAAGAGTGAAGCAAAATTGTACTAGAACAAACAGAAATGACGCCAAAACGAAACTGTTCCCCTCCTCCCCATCTTATCCTAAACTCTGGAATTTCTGGCACTTGCATTATTCAAAAGGGTGTTGAAAACTGTAAATGTGTTAGCACTGCAGTCTAGATAAGGCAAAGCACCTAGCCAAAGGCAGTACATCCTTCAATTTTCCAATGTGGGCAATTATCTTCCTGGCAGGAAATTATAATAATGTCATATTTTAGGACTTGAAAATTATAGATTTGAAAATTATAGATTGTCTTTCTTAAACATAATAGCTCATCTACTCACATAGTTGATCTTCTATTGAACAACGGACAGTTATCAGTCACTTGTCCAAATTCAACTATCCTTAATTTTGAAAGCCATTTTCACTCAACTATTCTTCTTCCCACTTCCTAGTACTGACGGTGTTGTTTGAAGGAGAGCTGTCCCACACTGACTTAGCTACCTATTGTATCATGTGGCATTCACCTTTAGAACTGATGAGTGAAGCTATTATCCTCAGATAAACCCAGATTCATCTGTGGGACTGGCTGAGCACATACTCTGTGTCCTACTGATCTGCCTTTCTGAAGTTCAGAAAATGCTTATACCACTTACTTTGAACCAAGCCTCCAAAATAACAGGGAAGATACTTGTTTATATGTGTTTGCTTTAAATCACAGCAACCTAAAGCAGTGCTTGTGGTGTTAAACTTCACAGGAAAAAGCAGAAACAAGGAAATTCAGAAAAGGTAAATGATATTTTATGTGAAAAGAAAGGTTGCTGTTTAACAACTTCTTTGCCGAAAATGTAGCTTTAACTTCTCTAACAGGTTATTAAATGGCTAGGCATGACATTGCTATGTTTTACCAGCCACTATTAGAATTTTCCTGTGAAGTCTGAGTAGTTATGTGCACAGATGCATAGTTACACTCCTATTACAAGTATTTAGCTTATTTCCTCCTACTGTTATCTCTTTGTAATCTAATAAACCTGAAAAACAGTAAACTGCAGCTTCCTTTCAATAGGTGATGGCTTTAGCTAGTACACCTCTTAAAGCAGAAGTTCTTCCTTGGCTTGACCTAGGAGGAGGCTGTTAATCTCTCTGCACTGTTTCGTAACTAACGTGTACATATCATTTTCTGCTGGTATAAGAAAGCACAAAACTTTAGTAGATGATCAGTAAGTGTATTTTCCTCTTGATACTCGTTATTATGGAAGACAGAAAAGATGTTCGTCTTGTGTAGGATAAGATCAGAAAATGTGCCATGAGCAAGAAGTTGATTTTCCTCGGGAATTGTTTTTGCCCTGAAATATCCCATTTATTATGATTAAATAAGAGGTGAATTTCTTTCCTTGATATCGACACTATCGAGGATATAGCTCACAGTAGTGAGGACAGAGATCTCTGTATGTAATGGACCTAATGCATCAAATATAATGGTGTGAGTGATCTCATACAATTATTTCCAAGGGTGTTGAGTCCACATGCTATCAGCATTAGTGTGCAGATGCCACAAGAAACTCGAGACTATAATTTCCACATCCAATTCACATAATAGATATGGAAATAGAAGTAATTTCAGATAGTAGATAGATATCCCAAGCCAATAAAAAACATATGTAGCTCAATTTCCTCTTCAGCACTGCAATAGAAGGTAAACAGCCGATCAGATACAGTATAGTACTCACAGTGCTCTGGACATGTGCAGTGTTATATCTTTGAAGGAATTAGTGATTGTGCAATGTGAAAGATATCTTCCTAAACTGAAAAAAAATGCTGGCTTTTATGTCCTCTTATGATCTTAAATTTCACTGTGTACCCAGAGAGGGGGGCAATGTTCACTTTGACAAAATATTTTATTTTGTGCTTTCACACTTAGTGATATCTTAACACAGTTTGCAACAGAAGAACAGAAGAAATTGAAAGGTAGCATCTGACTTGTCCTGATTTTGGTTGGGATAGCGTTAATTTTCTTCCTAGTAGCTGGCCTAGTGCTGTGTTTTTGATTTAGTATGGGAAGACTGTTGATAACACACTGACGGTTTAGTTGTTGCTAACTGGTGCTATCACTCTCCAAGTGATAGATTTCCTAAGGTTCCTACTATATAGGACATTTTCTTCCTCTTCTGTATTTTTTTCTTATTCTTCCCTTGCAGAGAATTAGAAATGTTGAAAAACTTGCAAATTCAAAGGGGGAAAAGATCAAATTTGCTAGCCACATGTAGCGATGAATTAACCCTAAAGAAATTTGGTTTAGGGAAAACAGAAGATTCTCAATTTTAAACACTAGAGAAATCTTAAAAAGGATTATCAACATGTTTTTTTTCCAGCAAGTCCATGTAAAAAGATATTTTTATGCTCTTTCAGAGATCTGAGTTCTGGAAATCATAGGTAATTAAACCTTAAAGTCTTGGAGTTCAGATTAGTTAGGATGCAAGTTTAATATTTTTATTTCCCTGTGTTTTTTGAGCTCATGGACTGGAATCAAGGCTTATGTATTCTGAATGTTTATAATTTGCATTGGGGATGAGCAAGTTAAAGAAATATATTTTATCGACTTGGTCTGATGGTGAGAGCTTCTGTTCTACTTTTTGTAATTTGCACAGTTTTAAGGAGTTATTGAGCATAAATCCCCTAATATTTTTAAAATATAGTTTGAAAATTCACACAGACAGATTTATTTATGTCAAGTCTTTGAAACTTAGAACCTTGCTTCATATATTAAGTCAAGAAACAAAACATTTCTCTCATCCATCTCTGTGGACCAATGCAATAAGGAATTGTACATTTCCGTCTGATTTTCATAGCTATATGTTTTGGATCAAGGAAAAGCATACACTGTATGACAGCTTAATTATAAACAGGATGAATGAATAATAAGACTTAATTCTGTATTATGCAAAGCTAAACTCTACTTGATCACTCTAATATAAATCACTTCTTAAAACAACTGTATTGTGTTTCAGAACAGGTGCAACTGATTGAGCGCTGAATGGCTTAGGTCCATTGACTCCATAAAGCTATACAAAAATATTTTTATATAGTTCATACATAAGAATGTTCATGTCATCCTTTTTGTATCCATGTACAAAATATCTACTGTTAATGCTGTATCAGTTATTTTACTAAAGGGAACATGCCTTTTCCACTGCTCGCAAAGAAGTTATGCTGAAGAAAGGAGACAAAATTCTTTCCTTCTATCTTTAGCTTACTACTTAGAGGCTGACAACACAGTGGTTTTGCCATTGTGAAATAGAGTCTTCCTCATTTCAGAAGTACATTACTTGATCTTATGGGTGTTTAGTGTTTTATGACTTCATCTCAGCTTCTTCATTACTTATAAATCACTGACACTTCATACTTAAGCAATTAAAACAAGTAACAATTAGCTTATTACCCCCATGATCCACTGCACAATAATTGCACTAGAGAATGCATTTAACATAATAAAATGAAGAACATTAGAAATCATTTTGTGCAGTGCCAGCACTAGTTTGACAGTAAGCTTTATGGTGGTTGAGTACCTTATGCTCTAATAAAAGCATATAGATTTTCCATTATTGCAAGCCACTCCCATGAATCCAGCAGATCAAATAGTGATTCTAAGTACAGATTTAACAATCACACTGTCTCCTTTCAAGTTAAAAAAGTAAAAACACTGATTTTTCTTTCTTCCCCATCTTATGGAGGCAGAGAATTGTTTATTAGATGTACTTGAGGTCATGTTAAATAAGTAAAAAAACTTTTAAAAGTAGTTCTGCAGTATCAACGTCTGTGAAATTCATTATGGGTCCGTCATGTACACAATTATAAATTGAAGGTCATGAAAATGAGAAGCTGGCATTGTATCGATGTCTGTTTTCAAAATGCCATTAAAGCCTGTTCTTATGTCTTCAGTGTACTGCAAAACATGGATGAGATCTTGCCATATTTCAGCTGAATTAAGACCTGAATTAAAGCCTAGTGAAGTGATTAATACCTGTCTCAGTGGCTTTGGTGGGCAATATCTTCTCCGCTCTTGAATACAACGCTTGCTCAATATTGTGTCGTGGGAAACCATTAGTCAAGTGTCTTAAGCAATAATGTTAACAGCCTGTAGTGGCTGTCAGTTCAACTGACCTCTACCATTTACATTCTCATAAGTGCTTTTTACCCTGTGAGATCGAATGCCTTTTAATTCTTCAAATATTTCTATAATAGCATTTTCTATTTCTTTTCAGATACTTCATTGAAATAAGTTTGTAGTCTCCATTTCTTCTTCTCCCACAATTTTGTTTACTACTTTTTCATACCAGTGACAGTGTATTTTATTCTAGAGCTGACACCTGCAAATTACTTTTTAGAGAGTGTACGCTCAGAGACTTCTGGCAATCCATTTTTAAATCTACCATTTACTTATCCACTTCCACAGGGGTGGCACAATTTGAAGCGGAATCCAAAGTCAATAGATCCGCTTGTAGATCCTCCCCCAAAATTTGTGCATCTTGGAATTTATTGACTTGCTAAATTATTTATTTAACATTAATGCTGCTTGCCATGGAATTTATGTTGTTATTACAAGATATATGGGAACTGATTCTGCCAGCTCCTTCAAGGAAGTAAGACATCAGATGCCCTTTGCTTCTGTTCCCATGCACTGACTTGTTTGGGACAGAGACTGCTGCTATTCTGCTTCCAACAAAAGCACACAGAATAATGCGCTAAGGAAAGGCATGTGTGCGGTTGAGCTAATATTGAGATGAAAATAAACTTCTACAAGGAAAATGCCAGTAGAGGTCACTGCTTTTTCTGGTGACTAGCAAGGAGTCAGAGGCTGAATTGTGATTCTATTTCAGAAAAAGTACAATAGCAGTTTAGGAGACAGTCTAGGGAGACTTTCATGTGACATGGCACCAGGTCTTGTTAGAATTCTCTTCCAGTGTGTCCCTCTCTTCCTAAACACACAGTTCCCAGAAGGTTTGAGTGTTTGTTGTCCAGAAATTTTGTTTCTAATCTCTTAATTTCTTTCAGATTTTGTTGTTTTATTCTCCCCACCAGACAACTAAAATGAGTTTGACAGAAAATTCAATTCAGTGCTCTACCCTACGCTGTCCTACTATGTGAAGTGACATTACAGGTGCAGAAGTGACAATAAAAAGAATTATAAAAGCATGATTGGAATTAGTTGACAATTTACTGTAAAGCATGTATTAAAACACATTACGAAAAATGTGTTTTGAATGGTTGAATTCTGAATGTTTTTATCTTGAAAAAAAACACGTCAAACAATTATTAAATAAGCAAGACATTTAAATTAATTTAGTTATTATTACTGACATTAGGACAAAATAATACAAATGCAGAAGTTGAACATTTTATTCCCGTTAGAATAATTGGTTCAGCTTATTAGAAAAAATAAAATAAGTTAGTCAACAATACTGGGAAGTCAAAAACATTTAAGAGAGGTAATGCCCATTCCCCTGCCCTCTTTTGTTCTGCCTATTCAGAAGAAAGAACATTTAACCTCTGTGTTAGCAGTTATAATAATGGTGGGTAGTTCTTCATAACCTTTCAGAGGAAGCCTACAAAAAGCTATTTAAAAATATGACAAGTAAATAATACATAATTAGTCAAGTTTTCTGCATTCATTGACATAAAAAATTAATGAACCTTTCAGTTTGAAGAAAGTTGAAAAATTATTCTAGTCCTTTCTACAACGTATTAGCGTAAGGATAAATACTGTTTTTTTAAGAATACATGGAAAAGTTGCTTATTTTTTCCCTCCATATTTTCCAGACTCTGTGCCTTTATTTCTGGTATTCTTCAAATAAATTCTTTGTGAGGATAAATTACAATATGCTATTGAAATAATTCCTGGTTTATGGAAGTCTGGTGGTAACACTGTATCTGTAATGATATAGCTCTCATTGAGGTGAGCCCTGATCGAATTCTTTTCTGTCTCCCAACCAGGTGTTTGCACATTAGCAGGAACCTGCAGGTGGTTTCCCTCTCCCATTTCTCCGTTAGATCTCAGAATGTTACCCCCAGCAGGCTGTCAATGGCGTTGTATCCTATACCAGGGATTACCTGGTCTTTCGTGATTGTAGATTAAACACTGATGCTCTTTTGCCTCTGGGCAATTACAGTAATGGGAATTGGTTACCAAATAGTCTTTTCAAAACAGAAGTGGTTCACGTTTTTTTTGTTTGTTTTGTTGATTTGTTTGCCTGATTGTTTTTAATGAGAAAGTATCATAGAAACCATAAGAACACATTTCCTAGCTTTCTTCTAAAACTTTTACTTCCCTGCCCATGGGAAGACTCAATTCTGAAGAATCACAACCAGACTGTTTTTCCTCGTCAGTGTCTCCCTTCATAATTTCAGAAAAGTAATTCCATCTTTGGCCCAGTCAAAAATAACTTCAGCTCCTTCATTTTCTCCTGATCTTTCCCCCTTCTGTATGTACATGGACCTTTACTTAGTGGCCCACTGAAAATGTAGCTCCTGGAATTATCAGGAAAAAGATGTGTTTTATTTTATTTTTATGTTTTGTTTGCTAAAATTTCAGTTGTTTTATTATATTTCCATTTTGGCTCTTTTCTCCATTCTGTGGAGGTTAAATTAAATTTTCTGGTAGATATTGTTTGTGTATATATATCATGCAAACAGCTGAAAATGTCCTCATTACATAGATCATTATGTTTGGTATTTTATAATACTCCAGCTTCTTCACTGATAATATTGGGGCCTTCATGTTTCTCTTTGAAAAGTAATTCCAAGCACGGGTTATTCTTTTTTTTTAATGTGTTTTGCTTCCATGCACTTCCATAGTTTTCTTCTGCATACACAAAAAATTAAACATAACATTAAAAGAGACTAAGCGGAATTAGACCAAATGTCCATATAGCCGAGGATCTATCCAGTACTTACAAGTTGTATCTCTGCCCGAATGTGACACTTCGTTTGGCGATGGCCACGGCTGCAGGTAGGGAAGAGCACACGCACAGGCCATGTGCCTGTACACGTTCTCTCCACAAGTGTTCCAAACTCCTGCTGTCCCCTTGAAGGTGCTTTGTTTTTCCCCAAACAAAACTCAAATAACTTCCCTAAAGAATTAATTAGCTATTATTTGAGTTACGGGAAAGATCCGAAATGATTTCTTTAGAGTGCATTGTGCTTTGAACTGTGACATTTCTGCCTTCCATCACACATCAAGCTTTAATGAACAATTACACCTTTCCACTGAAATACTTCTAGGTTTTGAAGTTAATAGGTGTGTACAACTGGCAGCATATGAGTTCTGTTGGCAACAATTTCACCAAGTGTGCTTCTTAAAATGTTGCTTTTGATTCTTCATTGATTTGAAGTATCTTAAAGGTTTTGACCTGCTTGGTTCACTACAGCAGTAGAGATTCCAGGAATATATTTGTCGTAGTTTTGTTTTATTGGTTTGTGGATAATGTGGATGAGTGAGCAGCATATATCAGGTGCTTGAATTTAGGCATTTATTCTGAACGTATATATGACTGCATTAATCAAAGCCACTAATCTGCATTGAACCTCCTCATTTCCCTAGTACATTGTAGATTTCATTAAAAAAAAAAACCTTCCTATTTTTGCATTTGTCTTGCAAAAGTGATGATTGAGTGCGTTCTGACAAAAAGTTATAAATACCACCCTTCCCCCATGTAGTAATAGATAATATTTGAATAAAGACTCTAATTTTCAAGGAGAAGGTGCTCATTAGAAACATTTTAAATAACCGTAATAATTTATTATTCTATAGTGAAATACATAAGTGGTCGTATTTTATACGGATAGTATAATCAGTTAGTTATTCTACAAAATGTATATATAGAGAAGCAGACCAATCATATGATTTCTTCTTTTATGTGTCTTTAATAATGAGACTTCCTCAATCAATTCTAAAAAAACCCCTCCCAAAACAGCTGGAAAATATAATTTCCTGCGAGTGTACTTCATCCCACTGTCTATGCTGTAAATAAGAACGTTAAACAGTATTGGGACTAGCATCTGTGAGTGACACCGGCCACCAGTTTTGTTTTCTACCACTGACCAAAAGCTGACCCTTCCAGCCTGATGGCCCAGCCAATTTTCCATCCATGTTATCATCCATTTGCCCAGCCCATGTTTCACCAAGGAGTGAAATGCAAGGAGTCTCTGGGACACTTGGTCAAGAGTCCTGCTGAAGTCAAACTGCACAGCAACCACTGTCCTCTCCTTGGCCACAGTGCACTCAGGCTGGCTGGCTCCAGTCACCCCTTGGGTCAAGTGTCCAGCTCCTCTCACCTCTCCGTTCCCTGTCGCCTTTGTCCTATGCTTGTTTCCCATGGTGATAGTTTGGTGACAGCTTGTGGTTCCAATTGCCAGTCTAAATAGATGTGTGGTAGAAAGTTGTTGGGTGTTTAGAGGCTTCCTAGGCTAGCCCGTGAACTGTGCTCAGATCTGCAGATGCAAAAGTATTAGGTAAGAAGGATCATTCTGAATGAAGATTCAGAGCTTTGGGTGAGGTCTGAATACCATTTTCTCAGGCCAATATGTGGTATAGGCGTAAGAAATCTTTGAGAATAAACATGCAGAATTTAGAAAGCCTTTTCAAACAGACATGGTGCAATTAATAGACCAGGGATTTTTCCTATACGTTTTTCAGTTTCCTAGTAATCTCTCATTTTACTCTGAAGCATCAGATTTGTCCAGAAATGTTATTTTTTCAGAAAACAGCATAAAGATAACTTTAATTATGCCATCATCTATGACCAGTGTTCCTATTTAAACTACTTAGGGAAGAATTTGGATGCAACCACACTCTTGTTCTTCAAAACTTGCCCAAGTTACATGGTTATGAATATTTAAAAAATAAGAGCCAAATACTTTAAACTTTTTAGATCACATGGTACTGCAGGCTGTAGGATGTTTTTTAGCATGAGCTCTCTACTTCATGCTTCAGCAGTATATAGTTTAGCAAGAATCTAATAATGTATAACAATGTTATACAAAATTAATGTAATAAAAGCTTGGAGCAAATTGTCCTGCCTGTGTACAATTAAGAAGCAGCAGCCTTCAGAATTTTAATGCTGTTGTAGAAGAGGGATTTGTAAATGGGTTGTTAGCTTTACCTAAGTTTATATATAAGCCTCCAGATTTGTAATATATATGTTTTAAAAAAACCACACCAGCACCTACACATTTAACCAGAATATAACAGAAATAACTAACGTAATAAAGGATGATAATGACAATTATGGAATCTGTCATCATTTCTTTATTAGATGGTTAGTTTTATTTTTGTTTATTCACTAAGGTCACTGAAATGTGGTTTTGTTTACTGTGTAGATCGTTCAGGACATTCAGGGTTTTGTCTTGCTGGTATTTACCACGGAGAGCCATGTAGTCAATTCAGGGTTATTAATGTTATCCACCTCATTTTGAAAGAAATTACAAATATGTTCATTGAAGGGAGGGGCATATGCAGAGGAAAAAATGTTAGAAAACATCCAAAGTGGGATGGGATGGCCACTTTAGAAAGCAGAATGAGACAACTTGTCTTAATCCCGTCTTGTTTATATTTCTAATGCAGTAACTCTTGCAGGTTCTCATATGAAAATCTGATGGTGTTGTTCATATTGAGAATACTGAATTTATATCACAGTGTGTTAAATGTTCAGTGATTCTAAATAACAAATCTCAGACCACACTGATTGGAGTCTGCCCACTCTGGTTTGGAGTCCGTCAGTGACAAAACTCAGGAAAGGACTCTGTACTCCAAGCCTGTAATGAAAGCTCCACAGCAGCATGTCCCAGAAGGAAACTCAATAGTGATCAACTATGGCAAATGTCAACATCGTCTTTTTCAGACTATAAATCCTTCTTCTCTTTCGTTTTTTCTTTTTACAATGATACCTAAGAAAAAATGTGCTAGTAAAAATTATATATTGACTGCATAAACAGTTGAAAATGTTTGTGTTTTGTTAAATATTAGAATTGAACATTCCAGTATAATTAATCTACATGAATGCACTTTAGCTGGAAATAGTAAATAGTAAGCTGCCTCAGCATCTTTCTCTAGTTTTTAAAATGTGATGTTCATTGTGGAAATTAAAATGTTAAAAATGGTACTTAGAAGCTCATATTTCCATTAGGTATGATTTGTGTTTATCCTAAAAAAACCAAACCAAAACAAAAACCACACATACACAAAAAGAAGACTCAGGGCCAAATTTCAGTTGTGCTTTATTCCATTTAATGAAGTTTAAATGATGGGCCTTGAGAAACTCTTGCTCTTCCAGTTCAGTACAACACTGAACTGCACTTAGAGCTTTGCAGTGTACAGTAGCTTAATTTGACCAGTGTGGAGTTTGCATTATTCAATTTAGGGGGCAGAGGAAAAGGGATATGAAGGAACAGAATTTGTTTTGCTTTGCTTCTTCTCCTCCTCTCCACCATGTGAACACAGTGTGATAAAGAGATTATTCTGCTCAAGACTGAAGTAGAGGTTACTTCTCATGACCATGTAGCATGAAAAGTATTTCTAACACTATAGACTTTAATATCGACAGTGACAGTCTTAAATCAGTGGATACTGGCTGTATCCAAGCATAAACCAAGAGTTTTATGTGTCGATATAGCTGGAGTAAAGCTACACATGTGGATACAGCCACAACGAAGTACTACTATCATTTCAGATGACTAAAATCTAATTACTTTGGTAAATCCTGTTGTAGATAACTTGTGGGAAAGATATGGAGCAATTCTGAAATGCTGCAATTTCTTATGAAACTATGTGATAGTTATGAGGTATGGGATGCGGCCAAGAATGTGGGATGGACAAATTTCTGAGGCTAACAAGGTGATGACTTTAATAGGTTTTTCTACACTGATCAAGTAATGGAAGCTATAAAAGCTCCTTTTGACACTCCAAAGGACCTGCAGTGTTTTGGGCATAAATATGTGATGAAGAGATTTTCACTTACCCTAAGTGTAAAAACTGTGGAGCAAGAAGATATTGTGGAATTATAATACAAATTTTAGCCATTTAAAAAAGCACATTACAACTGTTTAATTTGTTAATGTGTATGTGGGCTTGCTTTTGCTTTTATAAATACCATAGTGTTTTGATAATTTCCCAGACACAACTGTGTAATAATTGCATGTCTGGGATGGTTGAAAGCATGAGGCAAATATAATCTAAGCAAGTTTTGCTGGAATAATTGTATACTGTCATGTGTGATTGGCTAAGTGTTACACAAAATATACAAAACATAAGCAAGCAGGCATCTTTCATTAAATAAAAACACTGCCATGCTGACATTACTCTTTTTCCATGAACTTCAGGAGTGCATTTTTATGATTCAGTCCATTGTGAATGTTTTTTCCTCTCAAGGATAGTCTTGGAACCAGACGCAGCGGATAGCGTGCTGTGCAGATACTTAACCTGGCTCCAGAAGTACAGCTGTTTCCCCAACACCTCGTGCCCGTGCTTTGTGTGACTGTAGCTGTGCTCTTCCTAGATCAGAGCTGCCATGTCCTGTAATGTCCCGCACCTCTGCTTGTCGGTTCAGGGACCTCTGTGACGTATGGCATGGCTGAGTGTCACCTGTGCATGCCAGGGCTCGGTGAGAGAGCTGCATCGTGCCCACCTCCTTTCCCTGGGCCCACCTGTGATCTGAGCACAGGACAGTTGCCTGACTGAAAATTCTGGTACCCTCAGGGAGTTTCAGGAGAGTCAAGGTCAGAACTTGTCAATAAACAGAACCTGTCACTTAAAATGAACTTAAATGTGGTTTAGAACAGTTGTGCAAACTCCTGGGTATACTTTTGTACGGTATGCTTTCATTTCAGGAACTTTATATGTTACAGTTGTAAGCAGTTTGCAATTTGACTGCCTATAATACTGAGCATAGGCCTGAATCCGTGCTTAAAATGAACCTTTGTCCCCACTTCATAAAGGCAAGCCTATATTCAGGTTCTTGATTTTGGGAGAAAGTAGAAGGAAAAATCTGGCATCACTTTAGCATGAGTCTAAACACATGCCTGTCTGTAGCATAACTGGAGTGGGGTAGGTAGTGACTCCAAGTACCCCACCTCATCTTCCTTGGAGAAGACAAAACTGGCACACAGAGTGAGGGGGTGTGAGGTTGCAGTTCCCAGCTGGCACAGGAACACTTTGGCATAGATTTTCTTCATTATTTCTTCTTCTGTAAAATGAGAATTGTGCTATTTACCTTCTAAGAGAATTATGAAGATAAATTCACTAATGGTTTTAGGTGCTCAGAAAATTTAATGGAGGAGGTTGTACAAATACCTAGGAAAAAAATCAGTGAAACCAATCTATTAGGACATACTTAACAGTAGCTTACAATGGATAATTATCCATTGCTTCACTGCTACTGGGCAATTATATTGCCAGTAAACTAAATTAGTCCATCTGTGGGTTATGTGTCTCTAGGATATTCAGTTAATTACATTACAGTATATTTTTACTCATGTGAAGCAGAAATATCTAGTGATTAAAAGACTGAATAGTGAATTTGGAGGTGTGTTATGGGGGTAGCTCTTTGCATCACGTCCTCATTCATCACACCATCTTGTCCTCCTCAGCTGAGGCTCTGAAGGAGTTAAACACCATTTTGTGATCTTCATTACATTGTGATTAACAGAAAGAGAGTTGGCATTGCCTCCTTGTAGGTTAATGCTTTGGATTATTTTGTACATGTCTGTAATCTTGTTGAGCAATCAGCATGTGATACAGAGCTTTATGTAGCAGGAAGAAGTCGGTGCTATAGTAGCATTCTGAGGAAGAAAACTCAAAATCCTTTTAATTTTTCTTAAAACTTTCAGAAGTTGGTACTTAACCATATAATTACATAACCCAAAGCTGAGACTTCTAAAATGTTTATTGTGGCTTAAATGTGCATCAGTGTAGAGGTAATTAAAACAGTCAGAAGAAAATTTCTGACAAGCTGACATTTTCAAAACAAATAAAGATTCTCCAGATATTTATAACTTTGTGTCAAGGGCAATTTATACTCCATGTCATATTACAATATTTAATTTGTTTTTGTTGTCATACTATATTAGCTTTAAAAGACTTTTAATATTTCAGCAGCTGCTGCATTGCCCCAATCAGTACTGAGAAAACATTCAAATCTGAGTGTACACAATATGACAAGCATGTTCTTTGGATTACTTACCGCCCACCCTTAGGTGAGTATCTTTCCTGTGCACAAAGTTGGCTTCTGGAAGTAACGGAATCCATATGAGTGAGATTTGGAGGACTAGGGCAGGAAACCAGCCACTTTGAGTGCTGCTAGTAATCATATCTAGTAATGACCTTATGCCCATGGCCAAACTGGTATACACTGTGGTATGTATTGTTAGATCTATCAAGCTGTTGTGAATGAGTAAAGGGGCAGAACTTGTCTCTCTCAGAAAAAAGCAAATTGTTCCCTAAATCACCACGAATCAAGCCTGGATCATGGTCTTGAAGCAGCAGATCAGAGAGATCATTTTGTTTTTTCTCTACTAGACTTCTGTATGCCCACTCTAAGAATGGCACACTGTATATTTAATTTCAAATTCATACTGGTATCATGAATCTGGATAAGGTATATATGACAATGTCTACCTTGCTTCTCATATATTTTTGTGTGAGAATCACTCATTAAAACAGATCCTTCAGGGTCAGGGGTTTTTTTGGTTTTTTTGGGTTTTTTTTTAAATTTGTGTCTGTCCTGGTCATTACAGATTTCTTAATTATTTAGAGAGCTCAATTAGCATATATCTAATTTCTGTTCTAAATTAGATCTCCTTGTGGCGGTTATGAAATATTCCACTTTATTGAACAGTAGAAACATATCGCAATCCAGGATAAGAATAGGATAATACATATTGCAGGAAAGGTCTGGTTATGATAGTATTACTAAGCTTTTGGGTTTTTTCAGTCCTCTTATTATCAAAATTCTGCAGCAGTACTGCAAATATGACACCACCACTTGGATTGATAAATCGGAAATGACACAATTCAGAACAGTGCTTTGAACCTGTACCAGAGGTTAAAACTATTAACAGTGAAGTAGCTTACTGAAATTAGACTCTACTTGAAGCAAATTGATGTCATTGATTTGTATGACAGGCTGTAGTGCTCAGCCTTTAGTGAACGTGATTGTATCAGTGTTAAGCAGAGGGTACTGTCACCTTCATATTTTTAAAGACTATCCCAGACCATTCCCACTGTTAAATTTCAATTAAACAGATTTGGTTGGAAAAAATGTTCTATATGTCTTTTATCTACCCAGAGCTGCTGGCAAAACAAACTGGCTTTTCCATATTTGGCATTTATTAATAATATTTTGAATACCACTGCGCTTTTTAAGCTGAGTGTGGTGGAATTCTCATGTGGGATTATTAAATGAGTCGATTTGCATTCTAATGAGAACAAATGTTTGGGATTGCATTGTTAAAATGCTAAAACGGTGTGTGTATAATTATTTTGCAGCTTAGATTCGCAGAACTCATTTCCCCAAACTCTTTTTTTAAAATAACTAAAGAGACAGAGCATACTGACGGCTGGAGGGGAGGTGATTAGGGTAATTTAAACTGTTCACAAATGACTTTGCTACTGAATGAAAGCATTTCTTTGGCTTTGCTGTGCTCCTTTCATTATCTTTAAGCGGCTGCAGTGTTGAGTCCCATAAGAAGTCTCACCAAGCTCTCTTTCCTTGTACAATTTCTCATTTCTATTGATTAATCATTTTGTAATTCCATTCTAGGTTGCCTTGCTCATCTTTAAGGCATGTGCTGCTTTTTCTTTGCTTGTCTATCCTGTAATGGTTATGTTGTCTCTTCTAATACCTTAGCTTTATCACTGCAAGTCAAGCTTTAAAACATTAATCCCTTCATGCTTTAATTTCATATTCTGTTACCAGAATGAATGCAAATACTGTTTCCTTTTTGCTCCTTTTTAATCATCTTCACTAGTGCTTTTGCAAATGGTCCAAGAGTAAAGTAAGCTTTTTATTACAGTCAAAGTCAAAGATTTGTTCGGCTACTCTTTTCATGTGTTTTTCCACAACTATTGCCAAACAAGAGTTGTTTACTGCAGGCTTCTGAGATGTTCTGCTGCTTTTCTGTTCTCCATCTTGTGCACTGCAAAGCAGCATTGTTTAAAATACTGCTTTCCTAAGAAAAGCTGTGTGGTGCTCAGGGCAAATTACCACAAGGTACGGCAAGGTGGTTTTAATAAAGCCTTGTTTTCCCTTCCCTCACACTGTATTGTCTTGTCATAAGCAATTGTGCTTGTGAGGTGCGGGTAGAGGCTGCTCTTTAACTTGCTGTGTGAACCACCAGGCACCGCTCTGGCATTGTGAACTTATGTAAAATTTATATAGAGAGACCTTGGCAGCTCCATAGTTAAGCTCGAGTTATACTCTTCAAGTAGGTTTTAAATCCCTGAGATTGACACTAACTTTTTTCAAAGATCCCATAAGAAAACTTGTGCTATTTTCAGTAGGAAAAGTGTATGTGGAATTTTCTAGCTAAAAGCATAGTCTGGCTACAGTTCAGAATTTTAACTAATTTATAGTGCTCTATACAATTTTTGTGGTTTTTTTCAGGTCCTGACCCTTAGTAATTGTGACAATTGCAGGATCCTGATTTTTTAGAGCATAATTCTAGTGTTATCTGAATGAATATGCCTGTTTCTCATTCGCAGTGGCATCTTTTGCCAGAGAAACCAAAAGTCTCATTCTCTCCAGTTTTTCTAGGGAAGAAGGAGAGAGCTGTATCATGGGAGACAATTCTAAGTGTCACATCAGAGGGCAAAGGGCTGCGTATCATTCCCCGCTAACACTTGGGAACAAGAAAGACATTTGTTTTCTTTCTCACTGACTATTCTATTGTTGCTTGTGTAAAAAGCAGTCCTTTGAGTTAGATTAATTATGTTATATCAGACATTTTTCTTGAAAAACTTAGTTGTGTTTCCAGTTCTCCTCTATGCAACAAACTTGCAATTGGTAATTGTGTATAGGCTGGGCAGGCAATTTGTTGAAACTGAGGAACCAGTGCTTATATTGACCTGTGTAAGAGCAGGACGCTCCACTGCCTCTTTCCCTGGAGACTTGAGAATACACCCTACACACTGTCTTCCACAGTGCATGATTTGTTCTTCTATGTAATTGAAAACGGACTCAAGATTAGGGTATGCTAGTCGTCTTTTCTAACAACATCTCCACCAAAACTGTTTATTGTGGAAGTCTGGTTTATTTCAGGACAAACAGTAAACTTTTGACGAGAATTAAAATAAAATAACACACATGCTGTCTCATCGCAACTTCATGGACCTTGTAGCCCTCAGAAATACTTTGCTTTCCCCCTCCATGACTTGCTTAACATTTTAAGCCACTTACAATGTACGTGATCTATGCCAAACCTTCATGTTCAAGTTCACAGACTATGTGTTTCTATGGAATTAGTGAGAAAAATAATGAATGTATCTGCTAAATTGTGGAAGATCTGATTCCATTTTGTATGTTCTTATGGTAACATGGTAAAGCCATTGATCATTATTAAATCACAATGCTTGTCAACATGTATTTACAACTTCTTAATTAAGAACTCTGATCTCTAAAACTGCCAGTTAATTATCAGAAGCACAAACACCTCTCCACCCATAATCCGTTAAATCACTGGTTATCATGACCTTTTCCTTTTATTCTTTCTATCTCTTCAGAAATTCCTCTACAATATTATATACTCCAGGCTTTCCTTAGAGGCTTTTGAGTTCAGGTATGCAGTAAAAGAGTTATCAAACTTCAGGAGGTTGTGGTTTGTGATATTTATTAGCAGTTAGGTTGCTTTAGACCCTCATTGTTTTGGGCTGGGGCAATACTATTGCCTCACGGAGTATAAAACTCAGCATTCATAGCACAGTGTTTCACTCCATTTATTTCGTCAGTCTCTGCTTTGGTTACGGATATTCACAAGTGAGTGTTCTCTTATCTGTTCTTCCTTTCTGTACTCAGTAAAGCAGAAACTACTAGTCAAGATGCTAAATTTTGTCATTTTCTTACCACAGCAAAATTTAGAAAAATCTTGCTGTTGTCAGTCAGCTCACTAAACACCTGCAGTGAGTCTATGCACCCCCATGCATGTTACACCTGTGCTCCACACAACACCTGCTGCTCAAGGGTGATCTGCAATCTAAATGAGAATTAAAAAATCATTCATAGTAACTTTAGAAAATTATTTTTGCAATTGGCCGTTATGGAATGTTCTAGAGTTTGAGAGCTCAGTGACAACCATTGGACATGTCCTTCTAGAAAGTTCCTTCTGGAACTGTGGCAGCTTGAATCCCGCCTGCTGGCTGAGGGAACTCCCGCTTAATGTTTACATTAATTGTTGCATTTAATGCTGAATTTCATGTTAACTTGCAGCAGTTGCTAACGTTGTACCACTAATGGTCGTTATGGCCATAGAACGATGTACCTTTTCCAGAAGAGGTGGCTGGAGGCTGTGGTGGTGCCAGGCGGGGCAGCACCAGGTTGTGCCTGTTGGGTGGGAGGAGGGACCTTCCCCAGCGGGTGATTGAGCCCAGCTGAGGGGTGGCTGCCCTTCCAGCCAGGCTGCTGGCGCACCTGTGAGCCGTTAGGGACACAGAGAGCTGGGAGAGCTGAAGAGAGAAGCTTGGAGAACAGCATGGACCTGTTCCTTGCTCTTTATCAGGTAATTTTTTGAAGTGAGGGCTTGGGAGAGAAGTGGAGTTTGTGAGGAGGTATCCGGAGTGAGGCTGCCCTGAGGTAAAATGGCGGGGAGGGAGGACTTGGGCCAAGGGCTTGCTGTTCTCCTGAGGAGATGTGCTCATGGCATGCCTGTGGGGTGCTGTAGTGGGAGCAGCGAGTATCACTTCTGCTTTGAAGTAAGCATGGCTCTACTGGCTATGCAGAAATACTTTGAGATACGAAAAGTGCAATTGGAGACAGTTGTGTTTGTGGGCTTGTTTTATGGTCTCCTGACTTAAGCTTTGTCAGTAGTAGTGATACCTGTACTCTTGAGGAAAGAAATTAGGCTCCTGTCCTTGAATTTTCACACTTATGAAACAACATTCAATCCATCACAGGTATGTTTAAAAAGGAAGGGAAAAACAAAACAACGACAAAAAAACACATCAAAACAGACAATCCCCCCAAAAAACCCCAACAACAACAAAACAAAAAAAATACACACAAAAAACTCCTCACTAAAAACAAAGAAACAAATAAGAAATATACCTTGGAAACCAAACATCTCATTTGCTACAGAGTGATGTTTAAGGGAAGGCTTTATAATTAGTACATTCAAAGGCGATCCTTCCCTGCTCTGCCTTTCCAGAAATACCAAAGCCAATATGTTGTATCCAGGTTATTCCATTTGTCTGTCACAACTTCAAAGACTGAAAGACCTTCCGTCTGTACCTCCATCATGCTCTGATGGGAAATTTTCCTATAAATGCTCATATTTTAGTCTTTCAGATATTTAAAATATTTGTTATTATGCAAGATTATGGCATAAAACTGAAGATAGAACTATCTTTTCTGATAGAAAAACTGTTGATGTTAGACTTCTATCTGACTGTTAGCCGGTATGCTATGTACATGTAGGTGGGAAAATACTGAGGGTGACCAACAGGTCTTAAAAACTGTCACACTTCTAATAAACATTTTGTTTATAGTGTAATTTGCAGAATTATGTTTCCTTTTAATGTCCAAATATTCCAATGATGGAAAAGTGTTCTGAACAAGAAAGGGTGTTTCTCTCTTGCTCTCTCTCTTCTAACTTCTGCTAGAATAATAAGTGAATGAAGAAAGAATGACATGTATATTGTCACTTGTTTCTGTTTGTTTTCTAACAACACAGCAATAGCTTATCGATCGCAGTCTTGACATCCACAAGGTAAAGTTTTCAGGTCTGTGAGCTTCAGAAGGAATACCGATGCATACAAAAATACGCATTTGGTTACTTCATTTTTAAATAGACGCTAAGAGCTGTAAATTTGAGAAAAGGCTGAAAATTAGTCAAGTAATGCAGATATCTACATAGTGAATAACCTTAGGAGATGCAAAACTCTAATGCTTTTGCCATCAGATGCATGATTTTTTGCAAGGATAAAGAGATGGACAGCTGGTTTTAATTTTGATCTTACTAACATGCTGCAAAAACATTGCAGAACCCTGCTCAGCATGTTAACTAGGTGCAGTTACATCTATTTGCATGTTTCCGTGTAGATGCATTTTAATTTCTTTATGTGTAGATCAGGACACACAGATTCTGTTTTCTCTCCCTCAAGACTATGAAGCCTGTTAGACACTTGAAAAGGATCATATCCTGTTTATACAAAACCAAATAAATAAGCTCAGTGGCTGCTGAATTTGGCATTATTAAATGAAAAAAAAAACCTGAATAGTTTCTCTGTATCTTTACTCCTGTTACGTTCACCCATCCTCTGTCTTTCTTATCCTTGGCTGCCTCTCACTTCCTTTCTCACTCTCTGCTGCTGTTTCACTAAGAACTGGGAAAGGAGGGAGGTGGAGGGGAAAAAAAAAATAAATGAAGGGTTCTAAGGAGAAAGTTTCTGTAAGTCATGCTTGTGCCAGGGCAAAAGCTGTAATTCCAGTTGTACTGCACTTGTGTACTCTTTAGTATTGGGTTTATTTTAGGCACAAGTTACATGAGGGACACCTATGAATCTGAAATTCAGTTGGCACATCTTTAATCTGCCTTGTATTTTGGCATATTAGATCTCTTTGCTTGTAGTTGACATGTACACATTCTGAAGGGTTATACTTTAGCAGCAAAAATAAAGGAGATGATCTGTTAGCATGCACAGCAAATGCGAATGCTATTAATAGCTTTAAAAGTGTTCTTTATTTTTGTGAAGAACAGTTCAAGATGATCTTATCCACTGTCATTAAATTGTGTATTACATGAGCTGAATATTGAAGTTAAATTAGAAAATATGCTCTGACAATATCCAGATCCCTAGAATTATGATATTTCATGGCCAATTTGAAGGCAGTGATACAAGGATTGCTTCATAAAAATATAAAGTAATTCTCCAGTATCCTAGCTGAAAGCACGTTTTGCCAATGTCAAGTAATTATCTATGACAGTGAGTAACCGATATTGTTGTTATTGTGGCTTTGTGTATCACAAGTGGGGTGACTGAAGTGGAGGGAAGGAAGCAAAACAAATTTTTTTGTTTCATGACTAGGAACTGCTTTCCTAACGTGCAGACTGCTCAGGAACTTGTGAGTCATGTTTGAAGACTAGACTATGCTTCTGCAACTGAAATTCTACCAGGATAAAAAATAATGCTGATCTGTAAACCCACATTAGAACTTTCTTTTTGGTGCTTTAAAAAAACCCAAACCAATCTTTATAGACCACAACAATACCCAATAACAAAGTCTGTGTTAGGAGGTAGTGCAGGATAACAGGTGGATGTGTGAAGTGAAAAAGATGATGTTTTGGACCTGGCGTTTGCACTAATACATGTTTTTCAGATATTGTATTCTGCACTAATTCTAGCCTGGGTTTCTAAATGGAATGCACATTCAGGATGGAAAGGAATTATGTATAATTCTGGAGCACAACTGCTAAGTTCCTTTCAGGTGAAAGGTATCTTGTTGGTGCGCTCTATCGCCTTACTGAATTTTCATTCCTGTAATACAGCAGACTTAATTGTGAAATTTGCATTACAGATAAAACAAACCACACTCTTGACCCAAAATAGTCCTAATGTAGGCACACCCAGAAATGATTATATAACACCAGTATTGGAAGTCTGTGTGCGTTGCACGTTCTCATCGTCTTCCATTATGAGGGGCATGGCTCATTACATTTAGACCCAAATGTATGAATAGGTTTGTTTGGGGTGGAAAGAGCTCGCTTCAGTCGTTAAAAAAAGTATTTGCTTAGGTCTGTGGAGTCATGACGCTTAAGATTATAGAGAAAGTGCTCTGTGTTACATTAAATGGAAATAAATCCCAGTATAATTTTCGAGCTACCTGCAGCGAGTGTGTGCCCCGTATTTGAGTGCTGGCAGGTTGAGAGGATTGTTGTTCAGCAGAAGCTAAACCTGTCAGAGCAGATAGAGTCCCCCAGATCCACCACAGATGTAATGAGACAAGCTGATCTAAAATTCAGATCTGTCAGTAAGTATAAGGTGGTATTTTTTTATTCAACATGTGTAAATGCAGAACAGATATCACTATTAATTTAAACTCAGAATAGAAGATAAACACAAGTGCTCTTAAACAAAATATTAGTGATATTTGTTATCTAGATGAACTGTCAGTTACAAGAAACCAATGAGAAAAGTTGAAGGAGTTCTCATGCAGATATGTTGTTAAGAGGAAGTGGAATAAAACTGATTAAGAAAATCCATAGGAAATTTGACATATTTTTTCAAACTATAGCTAGTATAACTATCTCAGCATCTTCTAGTATGTGTAAGTAGGTTGATAGTCTCATGAGCAGCCATCAAAAATTGAATCATTGCTGTCATTTTAATTCCCCAGTCCTGACTGCAAAAACGGGGAGGTATCTCTTGGGTTATGATGATCATCTCTTTCCTTCCACATCTTTGAAGGAAAAGTGTCACTTTCTCCTCTCAGAATGTCCCAATTGTTGGCATGAAATGTCTGCTCCTCTGAATGACTGAGATTTCCACATCCTGCTCTTAACTCTTGAATTTCATGCTACTACTAAAGTAATCGTGAATCGCAGTCTCTTTGCAAAGAATAACAGGATCTTAAATTAAAAACCGTGCAATATGATAGTGTATTAAAGACAGCCTTTGTAGTATGATACAGGTACTGGAGAAGTATGCCATGTTTTAAAATTATAAAAGAAGGGGAGTATGTGGGAAGTTAAAGTGTTCTATGATAAACAGCAGCAGGAGTGTTTGTGGCAGAGTATGCATTTTAAGAGCTCTGTTAAGATGTGGGATGTTGACAATATGTATTACTGTTTCAGTCTTGCACGCTGTCCTGAAAATATGATCAGCTTGATAATTGTGAGGTGTTTTGTTCATACCGTATACTAAATTAAATCCTTACCTGTCTTTGGCCTTGAGGTATTTCTGCCCGAGTTCAGTGTATACAAAACAAATTGATAACTGAGTTAGGCTGAGGATAGCACATGATGTTACATTCCGAATCTTCTTACAAGCAAAAAGAAAACATTTACTGTGTAAAAACAAGAGTATATTGTTAGTATATTCAAAGCATAACAGTCAAAACAAAGGATTGTTATTACTGATACGGATTTAATTGTTACAGAAAATAGAAAAAATGAGTACTACTAAACAGAAGTCTCCATAATATAGTTAAAATTGTTATGCACTGCACATGTCCTATTATCTACCCCTTTTCCTGGTTCTGTGCTCACCTTTTCGTTTCTCATCCGGTCCTTAGGCTGATGGCTTCAATCCAGAAGGCTTGTGGCAGGGAACAGATTGGCAAGTTGTCAGGATTTTGAGCCCTTTATTGGAAGGAAAATGATCATACTTTTGTCTTCCTCACTTTATAATTTACATGCATTCCTTCTTTTAAGTTTGCTAACACGCTTTTCTTTCATCTGCAACTCCATATTTTGTGTGATATTTAATATTTTATGAAGTCTGTCTTTGTTACCCCTGAAACTATTTCTGTCCAGCTCCAGTTTTGCTTTTATTTAGTTGGCAATTGGTGAATTTGTAACCTTGAGGTCTCCAGTGCAAAGCCTGGGCTCCATCTCTCTATTTTCTGCCTGTACTCCACAGTATCCTGTGTCTCCACTTCTCACAGCCTCTGCTACCATTGCAGGCCTGTATTTCTCTGCTTGTTGTAAATATCCCATTCTACACAGGGTAACTACGTTCTACTATTATCTATGTACAAAATGTTACTTGCACCATACAATGATAACTACAGCCATTTGTTCAATAGAAAAATTGTTGTTACAGCTAAACTAATAATAATCCAAGCAGGCCAAGAGAGGTGCATCCTGAGGGTTTGCAAACTCAGCACAAGACCTGTGGCATGTGATTAGGAATGGTAATAAAATACTGTGGAGCTGTGAAACTACAATGTCTGTTTGAGCGCCTGTGCAATTTGGATGTTTGGGAAGCCAAATAAGTGAAGGATAAATTATGAATGTTGAGGAAGACTTTTCTTTTCTTCAGTTGGCAAGGAACACTGTCAAGTAATTAAAAAAAAAGTGGTAGAATGTCATTACCATCAGACAGTTTAAAAATCAGATTGTCTTTGACAAAGGTAAGGACAGATATCATTCACGAGTTTGATGTTTCCATGGCTACAGAAGAAGCGATTTAGGCTTTAGTTGATATTAGTGACTGTAAGCAGGGGCTGTGTAACCGGAAAGATTTTAGCCTATGAGTTAGTACTAGTTTCTGCCCATTTGTTATGGAGCTGAAACTGTAACTTGCTTCCTGAGACAAGGAGGTGGAGCATGGACTCTGAGACCTAGTCGAGGTCAGGCTTGTACCGTCTGGGCTGATCTCTTGCTTGGTTGATTCTCCCAGGTAGAGCCGGGTGAAGGCAATGAGGAGCTTTCATAGGTGTTTTTCCAAACAGATCCCAGAAACTGTATCTGTTCTGTTATGCTCAGTGTTCTCGTTCAGTACAGCTCTCAGGGTGTTGCATCTCTTCAGCAGCTGTGTACTCATGGGTGTTCATCTAATCCGCAAGTCACTAACAACTGTCCCAGTAACTGTGGAGATTGGTTGGAGACAAATGTGTAAAACGTAGCTGCATAGAAAGATACTATGTGCACTTCACCCCAAGTGATGAAGATCTTTAACTTTCTGTTTCTGTTATGTTTATCTGACTGAAATGTCAAGATCATTCAATTTATCACCCTCCCTTTTCCCTGTCAGAAAGATATGGAATCTTAGCTTGCACTTAAATAGGAAGGGACAGTTATCAGAGCTTCCATTTACTAAAAAAAAATTGTACAAAGCTGGTATTTTATTAGGCTTTAATAATTGTTTTCCTTGGTGGTAGAAAGACACAAATGGGGGGAATAATTAAAGAAATTACCGACTTTGTGGGGTGTGGGGTTTTCTGTTTTGTGTTGTGGCTTTTTTAGAGTTTGCTGTTTCCCACCTCCTCCCCCACCCCCCCTGCTGCAGGCTTATATTTTATTATTGTTACTTCTTAACACCACATTTTTCTGAATATGCATCACATTCATTTTGGATTATTTAATTTAACTTCTTTACAGATGAACTAGCTTTATTAAATGCTTGCCATGGATGAGCAAACAAAGTTTATGTAGACTATAAATATCTATGATTAGTCTTATACGGTATTTTGTAATCTAAGGTTTAACAATTATGTATAACGTTTTTATCCAAGCTTGGTGAGCCGCTGTGGGGAGGAGAGCAGGCTGGAGTACGCAAAGGAAAGACTTTAAAATGTGCTAGTGAAACAGAACCAGGACACCAACTGCTCAAAAAAACAAAAAAAAAAATACTGTCAGACCTGGGTCTAGGCCACATCTGAGAGATGAACTTCCAAGCAACTCCATCAAACTATTGGTGCAGGCGGTTTAATTTAGTAATAGCTCCACTCGTTCCTAGCAGGGTAGGTGCACTCTAAGTATGGAACTGTCCTCCATGACCATTGTCATACTTCACCAGTGTACTCATATAATTCTTAAACACCAAAAAAATTGCCAGGCTGGCAATTTAATTTTTTCTGTGTTTTAAAATTGCTGTCTTCCTACTGAATGTTCAAAGTGTCTGTGGGCATTGTTAACTGATCTAAACTAATGAAGACCAATCCAGAACCCATGTATAATACATAGCTAATCACCAGTAAGAATGCTGATGGGAATGAAAAAGAAATCAAAACTTATTTTCATTTTTGGTTTATTTTTTTTCTTGCACTGTTATGATGGGCTCTGCAGAGTGGATTAAGTGTCTATATTGGCATATTTGAGCTGAGTTAACCTAGTGTGAATTACATGAGGATCCTTTCGAAGTTCAGAGGCTTGCCTGAAAGTCTTAAATACATAATTTGTCACAAAGATTTTACTTTTCATATGTAATTTATATGCAATTAAGCCCTAAATTATTAGTTGGCCATTAACCTGAATTTAGCTTGTCATGTTATTCATCAGTGTTGCTGCTACAGAGACGCACTAACACTGATGCATTTGGGGGTTTGGTTGCACTCCAGTTTTCTTACCAGTTCACTTGGGTTATTTAGTGCTGAAGTAGCTTGATCTTGTAATCAGCAATCAATTTGTTTGTTTTACTATAACTGATCTTTTCCCATAGTGTGAATTATTAAAGCCAGGTTGGTCATAGGTTTATTGAGATATACAGTGAACTTCCCCACAGAGTAAGAGCGAGGGCTTGTTTCATAGTACGTGTGCAACAGCTACAGTGTCCTTTGGCTGCCATCACATGAGGCTTTACACCCGCCTGGTGCCTGTCTGCCTTTGCAACCCGGCTGCTCTGGGTGCTTAAAAATTGTCAGAGAGCCAAGGTGCAGAGGTGTGTTTTATGTCCCTGTGTATTTGCATGGTGTTTGAATGGTTAGAAAAATGTTGCATTGGGAATTACATACAGTGATCAGGCAAGAAGTGACAAAATTGGCTGTGCACAAACACAGGAGTTGATTCCTGAAAAATATCAATCAGATCAGTAGCAAAGCCTAGATTTTTTTTTTTTTCCTAAGTCTCTGGGATACTTGCCAGAGCCCTCTGACAGCTATGGGTGACTGGTATTACTGATGTTATGTTTCAGGAATTAAATAATGTAGCAGTATTAGTAATTCATAACATTGGAACAAAACCTTTAAATAATGCACATCATGTATTTCATATAATTGACGAAGCAAAACTATAATTCATGGGTATAAACCTTACACTAGTCAGGAAGGTAAGAATATGAGATTTCTGTTACAGTTGTTTGTTGATCTGATGTTTAACATCACATACACGTCTAGCAAGCATATCTACTGCTCTTTGGTTCCTCATGTAACTTGTAGGAGTGTCCAGATTAAAGGGTTTAAAGATTAAAACCTTGAAGTGGGCAAAATTTAATTAAAAGTATGAGTTGATGCTGCAAGCAAACAGAACTCTGCTAAAAATAATTTAGAGATTCTAACTACATCTTTATGAATATAACAACCAGAAAATATATGTCATGCTTTGGTGGACAAATAGGTAGTGAGTGCTATGAATGAGTAACTTCAAGGTTCTCATTTTTTTGACTGACATTTCTGGAATAGAGTGTTCACCAGAAGACTTGAGCAATCGGACTATTCTTAGTTATGGATTATTTTCAATGTATTTTGATCCTAGAATGGAGTGTAATGATGTGTGATTTTTGTGATAGTTCTAAGGATATTTGTTTAAATTACTTAACAAATTTACATGTGTAGGTTAAGCTAACTATGGATTGGTTTGCTTTAGTTGTAACAAAAAATAAAAATTTCACAATACAGAATAATGTATTTGCTTTTCTGAAGGAATGGGTAAGAACAAAAATAGTGTACCCTGATATATTTGTATTTCAAAGAGGCATAATATTATATTGGAAGTATAAATTTGAAGGTCTGTATCTACCCTAGTCTTATAATGTAACTTCTGTGTAACTCTCAGAGATGTGATCTGAGTGTTAATGAAGATGTCATTGCTGTAGATTAATTTATACCATTTCAGTTAGATCATTAGGAAATAGGTTGGGGGAAAAAAAAGGTGATCAAGAGTCTGCTGTAGTGACTCAAGACAGGAGGTTGAGTAGGTGTTTTTTGGAGCTGGTCATTCTCTTTCTGCGGAATCTTACATGGTGTCCCATATGCAACCCTAAATAAGAGAATGAATTCTGAGGACTATGGCATGTCTTCAGTTTCCAGTAGTTTGTTCTTGTTTTGTAAACTTACCTGAAAGGTTTTAAGCATTTGCAAAAGTGGCAGACAATTTAAAGTGTGTGGTAAGAGGAGAAATACTTGGATATAGTGCTACTAGTGGTGACAAAGCACGGATAAGTTAGGACATCTGTGTTCACTGTCAACAGTGAAACCATCTGAAATTCTAACGGTTAATCTGCAAGCTTTATTAATCTTCTTGTGGATTTTCTAAGGCAAAAGACATTGACAGAGTGATGACAGATAGGAAAAACAATGAGACTTAATTCTCTTAAGAGGAACTTCAGCAAAAAAGCCCATGGTAAAGTTTACCATTAGGTTTTGAATAACTTAATTAAGGATTCAATTTACAGCTTTTCATGGTGGGAAAGCTCCCAACAGTATCTCCAAGTACTTGGAGGAACATTCAGTAAACACCTGTTGCTTATGTTCTGTAGGATTATAATTCAGCATAGTAAAACACACTTTTCCTTTTGATACAGTTTAGATCCAAGTTGCTGGTCCGGAGATGAAATACCCTGCTCTGAGCTGTGAGGTTTGCCCTCTTCTTTCAACTCTACAAGTCAGATAGGTTCTTCACCTCTTCTTGACCTGTTGTAGATACTGACAAAATAGATCTTTCTAAGTGAATATTAATGTGTATTGAATGACTGTAACACTGAATCAAGGAGTGAATGAGCCCTAAGACACTTAATCTTTCTTTCACCACAAACTGAAACAAGCCAAAGTGATCCTATTGCAAAGTCTGCCTCGGCTAAATCCAAAAGGGGTGGTGAGCAGAGCCAGAAGATCATTATTATAGTTAATAAAGGCAACTAGTAAACGTGCTATAACATTGAATCTTTATGCAGAGGTTGAATTCTTCCTGTCTTTCTTCTGAAGTGTTAGGTTTTTAAGGTAACTTCCAGACTTCTACAGACTGTCTTTCAAGAGTTTTAAGTTCATTGAATACTGCTTTATTAATACGTTGGAATAACAAATTAGTAAGTTAAACACAAACAGGTTGGTGTTTGTGCAAATAAATGGTATGCCTGAAGTTCCCACATGATCAGTTGTAGTTGTGAGTCTTACACAGTCTGAAAGCTTGTCGATTTGATTTAAATGATTGATGTTGATTGTTTCCTTTTGAGATGTTTTTATCTGGGATTTTTATCTAGATATTGAAATGAATGCCACAACTCTTACAGCAGCTGTATTGATTACTCTGTTTTGATTTATGCATAGGGTTTTTTTTTTTTATCCGAGATTCAGACATTCATTTTGAAGCTTTAATTAACATTTTTGTTCTGATAAACTGGAACTGACTTTTCTATTAAGAGGATGTAATTTTAAGTGTGCAAAGAGAAGACCTGGAAGCTAAGTATGATGCTAAGCTTAGGCTTAGTTATGTAACATCTCTATTTTAAATATACTTCAAGTGTATAGCTAAAACATAAGTCCTTTTTGTTTAAAATACATAAATTGGAAGACTTTATTTTTTAAAGTCTTTGACCTGACACTGGATGAAATCACTGTCACTTGTTACCCTGCAGTGACTGGTGCTAAACAAAGCTATCCGTTCTTTAAAAACAAAACCCCCCAAAACCTCGACCTCATTAATGTTTATAAATATATAAAGGGTGGGTGTCACGAGGATGGAGCTAGGCTCTTCTCGGTGACAACCAACAGTAAGACAAGGGGTAATGGGTTCAAGCTGGAACACAAGAGGTTCCACTTAAATGTGAGAAGAAACTTCTTCTCAGTGAGGGTGACAGAACACTGGAACAGGCTGCCCAGGGGGGTTGTGGATTCTCCTTCTCTGGAGACATTCAAAACCCGCCTGGACGCCTTCCTGTGTAACCTCACCTAAGTTTTCCTGCTCTGGCAGGGGGATTGGACTAGATGATCTTTTGAGGTCCCTTCCAATCCCTAACATTCTGTGATTCTGTGTGATTCTGTGATTCTGTGAAAACAATAGCACTGTCCTTTTTAGGGAATGTGAGGGGAAATAGCAAAATGACATCTATATCATAATCTGAGACAGAATACTCCTTTCCCAGTCATCTTGCGAAGTTTTGGCTAAGATTAAAGATAGTTTTGGTTTTGTCTTTTTGTGGTCTCTTCATTTTGTTTTTTAAACCATCTGATTTTAAAAACACAAGCAATGCAAATTAACTGTTTGACTATTCCACTACAATTCAATCCTTACTTCTGCACTTTTCAGAGTGACACTAGCCATATGAACTCTTAATAATCCTAAGCCCTGAATCCTGTAATCCATATGTATCTGTTAATTTGAACAAATACAGTTCTTGCACAGTTTTCTCTCACCGTTTATTACTAAGAAAGCAATTATACTTAGGAGTTAATAACTGTAGGTCACTCCTACAATATTTTAAGGAGTGTCTATGATTAGAAAGGAGAAGAATTGATTCCAAATTGCTGGTATGTGGAATAGAAAAAGAACCCTTTTGAACTTTCAAGAAGGACCTTGTATACCCAAGTTTTGCTAATGTGTCACATACACCAGCTGTCTCAGGGAAAGGTTTGGTGTTTGGTGTGTTTGTTTGGTTTTGGGGTTGGTTTGTTTGGTTGTTTTTTAACCTGCTTTACCTCTGTACCCTGTGCACCTGTGGCAAGCAAGAGCACACTAGAGTGACACTAGGATGTCAGAGCTATGGGACATCTGGATACAAACAATCAGTGTCTTCAGGTGGCAGCTCTCTTCAGTGGCTCCCCTTCTGCGATAGCCAAAATGAAATTGGATCATCTTTTTCTGCCGCAAGCTCTATGGTGCATCTTAGGTTTGCATAAACATTTTTCCATGTTTCAAGACCAGTCTCATCCAAGGGGTTGCTTTAGTTCTTACACATCTGAACCAGTCTTTTCTGGCTTGCTGAAAAGCCTGATGGTCCATTTCGCTTCTTCACGTATTTGTTGCTTGTTTGCAGACTGGATGTTGATCCTCTTATTCTGTGAAGTACTTGTAGAATGGATATAGTTATGATAATTTTACTGTTCCACTTTGTACTGTATACCAAACAGTCTTGTGATATATCTGGGTACAAATCAATCAGGATATGTTTTGTTTCTCTTTTAAGTCTCACAGCCTTGCAATAGTTCTATCTACAGGGCAAAAAGAACAGTTGTAAATAAGCCTTCAGCCTACAGGTTGAAGGAAGGAAGTGTGAGGGAGAGGCTTCAGCTGGGACATGAACTGTATCGACTTCATTGGAGGCAACAGTTGCAGTATGTCAGCTATGTACTTGTGAAGCTGTATGTTTAGAGGAATTGCTATGAAGAAGTACTTGAAGGACAACCCAAATCTATTGGCATTGCAGCTAGGGAGTGATGTGATTGCTGCATGAAGCAGCTGTTGTGTAGCGTGTGTATTCGGGACCTGATAAGAATCTTCATTCCATTCCTGCATAAATGTCAGAGTCAATATGGGCTCTTTAAAAGTGAAGACAATGGTCACTCGCATATCTTTAGCTGTGTCTGAAACAAACTCGGAGATAATTAAATATCTGACGTAGTTAAATTTTAAGAATTAGAACTTTCTCTTTGTACATCCTCCTAATGCATCCTTTTGCCTCTCATAGAAACAAAATACCATTCCCAAACATTCTTGCCCATCATTCTAACCCTATAATTACACTCTCTGTTCTCATCACTGAGTGAGGCTGGTGCCATGTGGCTCAATCTTGAGTAATCATGTGATTAAAAACACATAACACAGAAACAAGGGAATAGAATCAAGGCTGCTCTGAAATGTCTAACTCAATTCCTTCCTTACCACGCTGTGCATCTTTGACATTACCACAAACAGGATTTCAGTTCTTTCTTTCCCAGGCTTTATACCATGTATCAGCAGAAGAGTTCAAATGTTCTGTGGTATATCACAGTTCTTCAATGTGGTACAGGCATTAACTACATTATAAAGCAGCAAGAGGAAACTGTCTTGTACTGTATCAAAGATCCATAATAAATAAATGATCTAATGGTTTATGTCTGCAAAGGCAGCTCCTTCTATTATCCAGGGCAAACACTTAGTGGATGTATTGAGAGACAATATTATTAAATCTGAGATTCAAGTATGTAATATTTAGAATGTTTGACTCTACTTCCAAGTCCCATTAACTGTGTAGTCCCATTTAGCGATAAAGTGCTAGGAGTCCAAAATTGTTGTTAGTAATAGTGAAATGCAAGTGAATATCAAACTTTTTTTTTAAACAAAAGAAATATTCATTGTGAAAATGTGGTGGGAGACAAAATTGTGACCTGGCTCAAGGGAGTTCCTTTGGATTCCTTGCTCCAAGACAGATGAGTGGATCAAGGGTATTACCACCCTTGTGCTGCATTTTCAACGCTATTCAAAATAAGTTTTACTTTGTTGCTGAAAATGCTCCTTATATTTTTTTTGCATCTGAGCAAAAGAGAACACAAAAAGCCTCTGTTAAATCTCAGAGGACTGTTCCAGACAATGAAAGTGCTCATAAAGAACTGTAATATCCTTGTTATAGTGGAAACCGTTAGGCAGGATAGAAATGCATAATATATATTCATAAATACACGAAAACATCCACGTATTTAATTTATCATAGGGAAGTTATTAGCCAAACTGCTGTTTGGCACAGTGCAATGTCTGAGTGTGTAGACTACAACAGCTCATTGGCCTATCGGACCATTTTATATTTGGAAAACAATAGCTCATGGCAAGAGGGTGACACAGATAAACAAGAATGAGCCAGTGCTAGAAAGTTATTGCTGCAATGGCAGTAAGGGCAGATGGAGAAACCTGGCATTTAGCTCAGAACAGTATATAAATGCACAGACTCACTATCCATCAGCAAGTTTCAATATTTTTTTGCCAGGTACCAAAACCCAGGATCTTCTTATACTTGAGATGAGAAGCTGTTTTTTCACCCCTTCATAAATATATCCCTCATTTGCATTATCATCTAGTTCTCTAAATGTCACTTTTTAAATATGAATTTATTAAATGTCAGTTGAGCAGGGTAATTTGAATAGTTATTTTCTCCTACCATTATTCTGTTGCCACTATCCTATTATTAAGGACATTTTAACTGTTGATTGCTTATGTTACTGATTGGAACATTTGTTTGTCTATGTTAAAAACAAGCTTCTTTTTTAACGTGGCCTGATTTTTCTTTTCCTCCATTGGAAGCCAACGCAGACAATGGAATATAATTGCAAAATCATAGTGCAAATTCTGCTTTGTTGAGAGGCATTTTGTCTTATGCTGAAGACAATTCCTGCCTTCTTTCCACCTCTGGCTGGATCTTGGCATCCTTGTGATTTCTTTTCATTTTTGTCTCAGCAGATTTCCAGAAAAGACTCAATTAATTGCAGCTACAATTGTCATTATCAAATTATCAGTCTTCTGCAAAATCTTATTCTCTAATTAATGTTGTAGCATATGTGCATTATTCTGTCTGCTACTTCTGCTTTCTAATGAGACAGATACTTACAATGCTTTCTTAAGAAATAATGATAAACTGACTGGCTATGCACGACGTTATCAGCTAATAAATAAGGTAGTGGTAGCTTTTGTAATCATCCCCATCCTTCAACTCTTATATCATCTATATTTTTGCTCATCGTACCTTTAGACCTGAATACTGGTGCTTCAATATATATTTGAAATTTGGCAATTACTCATTTTCGACTAAATGAGCAAGTCAATAAGACTGGAAAATACCTTCTCTTTAATTTTCATCTTTAAAAAGGACATTACTAGAGCAGGATCCTCTGTAAATGCAGTATCTGGAATGTGTGGTTCGCAATGGTCTGTTTACAGTGACATCTAGTGGTGTAGAGTTCTTCTGACAAAATGGAAGAACCCAATACAAATGTCCTAAAATATGACAAGAATAAAATGTTACATGCAAATTAATAAATTAAGTCTCTGATGACAGGAAATAATACTGACCTTAGATCTATGCATTAATTTGCAGCAGACATGTCTTGAAAGTCCTTTGTAAAAGAGCACTTGTATGATGTATGTTACATAAAAATAATGCACATATTTTCAGCAATTATCTTTTTTTTTTTTTTTTTTCTTTTTTCTTTCCCCACCAAACAGAACATAAGACAGTATTAGCACTGCTGGTGAATCAAGGTAAAAGACATGCTAATTTTAATTGCTTCCATATGTGTCTAGCCACTGAAGTATTGTTATTGTTTGGTGGAACAATGTTATTGAAAGAAAGAACATTGAACTCTAAATTTAACAGGAACACAGCTAAGAGTTACAAAATAAAATTTAATTTTAAAAAAGCCTAAACAAAACATATGTTACATTTGAAGCCTGCAGAAAGATACGGGTAAGTTGGAAGCAGTAGATAAAGAGGAGAAGTTTTCTGTTAAAATCTTTCGCTTTTGTGCATAACTGAATCTTTAGTTTCTGAGAAATGGTGCTTTTTTACCTTCATTTCTGTTCTACATGCTTAATGACGTGCTCTTTCTGATACAGCTCTGACTACTTTGAAGGATTTGGCGAAGCAAAACTATAGTTGGAGACAGACAAACATAATTGTTATTTTAGGAGTTTGTGGTTTTGCTGTAGTGGTGGGAAGAGCAGGGAAAGACCTGAGGAATATATGTGAATTTGTATCCTTTACCCTGGGACAAGTATTGATACCCTTAACTCTGCACTATGAGGTGTTTGAAATTTGGTCTGCTGGTGAAAATCTTTTAAAATTGCCTAGACAATTTCTATTAAAAAGTAAATATATACGTATTTGGGAGAGACTGTGAGAGAATTCCTTCTTTCCATTTTCTAAACAGCTTTAATTATTTTTCAGAATTAACCTTTTACTCCTGCCCTGCATGCCTGATAGTGATATTCTCTTTGAGGTTTGCGCCATGTACTACTGAGCTTCATTAATGTTTGAGTTCATGATTGGCCTCTCAGTATAAAAGGAAGTAGAAATATTCTTCTTATAAGCAGGGAAAAGAAACAGAACTTCTTGTAAACATAGAATCTTCAAAAATGGCTATGCATTACATGACTAGTTCTCAATGCTTAAACCATGCACAGCCAAACAAAAGTTAAGGAGAATTATGAGTAAATCGGTCCCCAAACTCGCGAAAATTAAGTAGTGGTCAAGACTCATTTACATGTGTTGCTAAGGTTTGTTTGTCTGGAGCTGCGCATGATAAACAGGCTTGCCTCAGATTTTCCAGGAGGCCTGAAGAAAAATAACATTAATCTTAGAAATCATAGTCTGCTGGGATTTGATTTATCCTTTCAATCCACATTCACAGCTGGACTCCAGTAGATATCAAAGTATCCCAGCTGCTCAGTAGGGCCACCAAACACCACCTCTTCATACATGACTCCTTTGAAAAGCGTGGAGGGAAGAGAAGGGAAAATACCCTAAGTCCTAACTTGATGTGCCAGAAATGTAAAGTAAAAGAGGTGGAGAAGAAGCAATGCAGTTCTGGTAACTGAAATCTATGAGAACTGCATGTTTGATTCCAAAACCACAGCTGTGCTTCAGGAGTCTGGGTTACTAGCAACTCATTAAAGTAATATACAAATATTGACTGCATTTGAGAGCAACAGCTGGGAAGTCATACTTGTAAATTAAAAAAAAAAAAAAAGAGTGAGTTTTTGCTCTAAGGCTTAAGCAATAAATATAATTGAAAAAGGCATTTTAGCTAACATTCAGTTTTTGATGTTTTTGATATTTAAACAACTTGGTGTTTAGAAGAAGTAGTGCTTACAGCAATACTTTTGGAAAGGATCAAGGTACGGGACAGCAAATTGTCAGTTATAAGTTCACTTATATTTCTGCTATTAATTACAACAGATTGTAATAAATAGCAGAACAATAACTGGTTAGACAAGTCAGCACTGCTATACAAGATAGATAAAACTTGATCAGGCACAATAAATATCTAACTTGTATAGCAACTTCATCTCAACTATGAAACTGCCCAGAACATCGAGTACATACTGGAGTAGTTTACCTGCCTACGCTGCTGTCAGTACTGTTAGGTAAGAGCTAGCTGAGAAGCCTTTATGCTGTTTTGGACTAAATCAGTCATAATTTTGTTGTTTTCCTTAGTTCTCTTTCTGTAAAACAGGGAAACTGTTGTTTACTTAGCTTATCAGTTGCTCTACACTTTCTGGGATCCTCTTCTTGTTTGAGAGTATCTTGATAGAGCTTCAATATAAAAATTAACATCTGTGCATTAGAAATTGTGTTTGGTCATTTTTCAAATGGTAGGGAATTCACTTTGATTTTGCAAAGTCCCTAACACTACCAATAATGGATCACATCTGTACCTGGTGAACAAATGGTTGCTCAAATTTCAATTAAATATTTTATTGTCAGGTAGACAGTGTTAAAGCTACTGATTTACTTTGTTCTGTGTTTTTCAGCTACTTTACATGCAAGGCCTTGTTCTATGTTTCAGTGTCTAAACGTTTACTTGTCTTAGAAAACTGTGAAGTACTTGCATGTCTTTCAGTTGTACCCTCAGCAGAACAGCAGCAGGAATATCAATAGTGAGTCATTCTATGCTACACTTTAAGAAGCAATATTGAACAATTTATTGTCTTCCTTTGTTCAGTGATATAGCAATAAGTGGTATCAAAAATAAAAGGTTGTATATTTGCTCATACAGGAACTCGCTGAATTTTTTTTCATTATAATTTTGTAGTGTACTTGGAAAAAACTCTGCTTTGGTAACACTTGTGCAAATCTACCAAAATTAACTAATTGCATTATGTTGTTTGCTTTCACATATGTTTAGTATCTTGACAACAGCTGATACTGTTGTAGAAAGTGTAAGGATTACCTTTGAACCGTGAAGCAATTAGCACAGTGAATTTGTGCGTTTTATGCTCCATCATTTGCTAAATATGAATGTTTACAATTAAAATTGTTGGGTTAAAATAACACGTGTAGTTTAATAGCGGATTATTTTTCCCTGGGGTCATATTTTTCTACTATCCCACCAAGTGCAACTTCTTTGAGTTGAATTTTTAAAGTTCTGCTTCAATGGTGTCTCTGCATGAACTGGGACTCGTCCTGATTCCCACTTTTCATTTGACTATGAAGTGAAATTAGAATTGATGTCAATAGCAAACTTTTGAAGATGTAAACAGATGTTATTGAACTATTTTTGTGATGATCTTTGTCTCCCCTCCCTAAATAATTACTAACAGAGAATATCACAGCAAGAATTACTAGTTGAGGATCCCACGATGTTCCTACTGTGGTGCTGCCTGGAAATGTAATATGCTAATTTTTGACATTTTTAATTAGTATTGTCCAAATGTTTGAACTATACTGGTAATAGTTAACAAATTTAGAAATAACTTTCTAGATTAACAGCTATGAGAAGATGGAGAGTTGTGAAGGATAGTGGGTGTTGATCTCTTTCCTTAAAAAGAACCCAAAACAATGAAATACCCCAAAACTGAGACTCCATTCCTGATGATCAATTAACCCACATTGCATTTTTTCAATATTATCAACCTATGAAAATGAGGATATATTAGTATTTTAAAATATATTAATGAACATGACATTTAATAATTTTAAAATAGACATTCTCAAGGAAAGGTCTTTTGATTTAAACAAGCATAAATAGAAAAATGCAAATCAAGGTTGAAACGAAAGGTTTTGGTGTTTCCAGTGTGTAGCTGTATATTATTATTATTTGCTTTGTTATGTTTATGGAGTGTTTTCCTTTGGCTTGTGAAATTAGTTCACAATGCATACTGTCGTATTCTGCATGAGCGTTCCTGCCTCTGTCTTTCATGGTACCTTTGCTGATCAAAAGCAAGAGTGTGAAGATACATATGCTCAAGTTGAGTCAACAGTTCTGATGTATTAACAAATCACGATGAATGTGCGAAAGAGAAGTGAGGAATTTCGCTGGTATTTCCACCTGCCTTGATGTACTGATTTTCATTGTTATGTCTTTTGCATGTCTTGGTCCAATTTGTTTCTTTGCAGTTCTTTGATAACATAGTAACAAGTTTTCTTTTAAAGAGAAAAGCTTTTAGAAAACAGATGTTAGCTGTTTCCAAGGCACTCTGAAAACTTGATTGTCAATCCATAACAGTTCTTTGAGCTAGACTATGTTCTGTTTACTTAAGTGTTTAAAGTTCTTGTTTTACTTTATCTGATTTATCTGTAGTCCTAATGATCCAAGAAGGTACCATACAATAATAAAGCATGAAGGTCAAGAATTAAGAACATTAGGTAAATAACATCATCCTTTCAGAATAGACAAAAGCAATAAACTGATTTTTTTTAATAGAATAGATCTCTCCTTATGTTTATACTGCAAAGACAGAGAAAGGTGCTTCCATGATCTAGCTATCACATGGATTCCTCTGCATCTCTTCCGTTTCTGTTATTCCCTGACTTCACCTTTTTACTTTTGTATCTAGAGAAAAGTGATGAATGTGTAAAATAAAAGAATACACAGGAGCATACCTACTTGACGGCTTATTTTACTGGACAATTTGCCAAATCGAACTATGAAATATTTCCTGAAATAACAGCTCTTAATATGAATGGTCCATGGTAGTTAGTCCGTGATTTCTCACTTGATGGGAGGTACTGTGGCATTCATAAAAGTAAATCCTCCTCAAGTATATAGTGATACAAAAATGGAAGCCCTTTACTTGCCAAATCCCCTGTGCTTAGTTAGAAGCTCAAATATTTTCTAAGGCACTCCAGTATAAATTAGACCGTCTCCAGATGTTTTGGTACAGTGAATGCTGAGGCTCAAATTCACTTTTAATGAAGCGTATTTTAATGTCAGTCTCTCCTGTCTGCTTAAATGACAAAGAGCTCATCTGACTTTGTAATGAATCCCACAACTGTATCATTTATTGAGCCTCTGTCTCATGTTGTGCTGGTCCATGATAACACAGGTTGGCTGTCTAACTGCATTGAAGGTTTGTTACCAAAGCTACAGAACTGGAAGAAATGACATCCAAGACAGCAGGAGGTGTTGGAATTTCTACCAAGGAGAACTGTAGCTGTAGGTGGGAGATAGGTTAAAAAGGCTTAAAAACAGTATAGTAAGGCATGACAATACATGAGGAAATATCCAACAGAAAAACTAGTCGTAAACGAACTGTGCAGTGCCTGATTCAGACAGTAATCAAGCCTGATTAGACTATATATGTGCTTCTTGGTACTGTGTAAAAGACCATGTTAAGTGATCAAAAAGATGTATAAATCAATGGGCTTTTAAAAAAAAGGCATGTCAAAATTAGAAAAAGATTATACTAGTAGTTTTGGTACATAAAAAGTCTAATTTATGTCTTTATATATATAAAGAATAATAACGTAGTAGAAGAGAATGCAGGGTATAGTAAGGTGCATATAAAACATTAAATACTGTCAGTACATTGTCTACCTAGCTACATACACTGCATAAGAAAGAGACAGCTTGGAAGTAAGTACTAAAAAGGTGGATGTATAGAGTGAAGACCGACAAATTAGAAAATGAGGCACAATCTACCTTATACTTTCAAAGGAAGCACCAAACTAAAAATCAATACAATTGTATCTTTTGGAAATAAGGAGGCATTGGAGCAGGCTAATCAATTGTCAATGTTTGTGAAAGATTTGAAGGAAGACATATGAAGTTTTGCCTTGTGCTCAGTAGCGAGGCAGATACTGGAAGTAAATGCCAATTGGGGAACCTATCTGAAATGAGTAGTGACATGTACTTTTTTCATCTGGCTCTGGTTTAATTATAAAAAAAAAAAAAAAAACCAGAAACAAATCTTTCCATTTTCTTTTAGTGACATTTTTAATGATCATTCACTCACCTGTTTCAGATGCTGTGGGTAGTCATGTTCCAGATTGTGAAGGAGTCCCAACTTATCGTGTTAGACACTTAGTTGCTGTGTTTGCTTTAACAGAAATGCCAAATGGAACAAACACTTTGCCTCCTTTCACGGTTGCCAGTTTCTCATATTCTACTTGATTAATAAAATGAAACACATTTTGCTAAGTGTCCTCTTATCACTGTAAAGAGCTGTCAGTGCATAGATCCCAAAATATTAATTCTCCACAGAAAATTCGAACTATTTTGAATTGAGAGAATTGCAATGAGCATTTTCACCAACCTTTTCACTTATGTGTGCCACCAGATGTTTTAAGAACTTATTTTCTCTCTCAAGTCCCACAGGCCCTGACTGATATCAGATTTATCTTTTCTCAATGTGTACAGCAAGTGTTATTAAGCAATGGAAGCTTTGCTGGCTATGGTTGGTTAAAGCCCTATTTGATTCTCTTCAACAGAACGTTGGTGGATCTTGTACAGAGAAAACTCTAAAACAATTGTAGCTTTTCCACATACAAAAGTGTATAAACTGATTAGAATTTTGGAGTGTTACAGGGGGAAAAGTAGCAATCCAGCTAAGTTTCTGTCAAAGTTGAGGCAAACTGCCGTCAACTGCAACATGTATCTCTCTTGGGGAGTCCTGTCCAACACCTTGTTGGTTACAAGGAATGTTGAATTAGGATGCATGTTCTACACAAAGTAGTAGATAATCTAATATGTGACCTTAGAGTAGGCATTGGGATTCAGTTTAAAGTTTGAGAGGATTGCCTTTAGGACTTAATCTTCCCATATAGTGATTCTTGCTGTCAAGAATGCAAGACTGCGCAGATAGCTCATTCCAAAGGAGTCTTCAGCAGCCAGTGGAGCCTGTAAGCAGGTCTAGACTTCACGGGCTGGAAGCTGGCGTGCTGAGCCAGTCAGGGCTGTGAGCAGAGCTGATGTGGGATCATACTGTCCGCAGTATCAGATGTATTGAAAGTCGTGATGCTTTTATGTGGCTGTGATCTGTGTGAGATTTGGATGCTGTACAGAAGACAACTCTGTGAGCTGGAGAAGTTGTACAGAGGCATCATGTGTCTTCCTGGAGAGAGATGGCGTATCCTAAAGCATTCTTTTTATTTCCTCAATGGGAAAGGGTCAGTTGCATCAGATTGGCAAGTATTTTGGACTGACTAGGTACACATCTCAACAACTATCTGGAGTGCAGAAAGAAGCATGGCTACTCAAGAACATGAATGTTCTTGTTTGGCTAAGAACTTAGTATTTGGCTGCAAAATAGAACATTGAGTTAAAGAACAGTAGAAATAGCATTGCACAGAATCATGGTATCCACTGAGGGGGAGTTGGGGAGGAGAGAGAAAGGCATGCCAGGTAGAGGATGTGTACAGTTGTAGGAATATTTTGGAAAATTTCTGAAATGATAGCATCCAAAAATGTTCGCTGTCTGTAGACGTGATTGGCTATCTGTGCATCCACCGAGGCTGACTTTTCCATACATACTATGGCACTGTCATCTTCAAATACAATGGTCTTGAATGAAATTAGTGATGAAAAATAGAGTATGTTTAGGACCTTTATTTAGAATAGTGCATCCAAATTTCTAAATCCTGCATGTCTTTGCTTACTAGGTTCTGCTTTTTTATGTAAGTAATTTTCTAGGTAGTTGTATCTGCACATATTTGCCTTATCCTTGTAAATGTTCTGAGGGGAAAAATAATAAATGGTGATTAAGTTTCAAACAGTAACATCCTAGAGAACACAGAACACCTACAACCACTTTAAAATCTCTCTGTTGGTTGCAGGAGCCTGAAGGAAATAGAAATAACTGTTGTTTAATCTGTGTTTATTACCTGTCTTCTGTTACTTTTATTAAATTTATGTCTAAAAATCAGTTGTCTCTTCAGTAAATGCTAGCATTAGTCAGATTTCTGAGATGGTATAAACATTGATTTACTCTGACAGAGAATAGAATCGGTTTCTTCAAGGTGTGTGAAAATGCTCAGGTGAAGACTTTATTCTGTAAGTTTCTGCTTGTGCACTGTGTGTGCCTTTGAAATGTGTTATACATGGTGAGTAAACCAGGGATGCTTAAGCAGTGAAAGTACTTTATTTCAACACTTAATATCTTCTAGAGTATCCTGCATACCAACATCAGTAAACATGTCATGCTGAATGCTATCTCCCCAGCTAGATTCAATTGAATAAACAGAAGTTGAGTAAATAAGCTGTGAAAACCAGTAGTCTGTTCTGTTCTTGTAATGTCCCCGTGTATTCATTTGATGAAAAGAGAAGCTAAAAATGTCATTTCTATTGTCATAGGGGAAAAATAAAACTACTAAAGGATACAGTGCTCTGTATTGTATTCCATTCACATTCCAATTAACCTTGAAGATTGTTTTTAAGAGCTATATTCTTTAGCTTGTATAACCATAGAAGTTAAAGGAAGTTAATAAGGACTACTATGTAGCTATACTGTTTGTTCTGTCCTGCTGTACTTTAACAAGATTTAATGTAAGGTCATCTTCAACAGAGGGCTACATTTGCTGCAGCAGCAATGCAAGTCTTACTCAAGCAGGATGCCTCACGGAGAGATGCCCTGTGGGGAATGTGTGTGATACTGGGCTCTGAGCCTGTTCCATACTTGTGGAAATCAGATGTTGAGGGAGTGGCTCCTTGACTTTGAATTGAGAACTCTTTACTGCTCAGTCAAAGAATATTAGGCACTTACCGGCATCAGTAGTTTGTTGCAATCTCACAGTTACATAAGGCATTGGCTTGTTAGTTTTCAGTTGATTTTAGTTGGTTTGGGTTTTTGGAGGGGGTGGGGTTGTTAGAGACCTCTATTGATAAGACTATGTGTGTGTCACTGTAGCTGATGTCTTAAGGAACTTGTTTCTTAATGAAACAAGGCTCGGGAGAGAATGGTGTCTCTGAATGCCTCTTGGTGTACTCTATCCCTTCTCAGCAGCTTACCAGCAAGTGACTTGATTTCAATCAAACTTAGCATAAAAGTATTGAGATAGGGTGCATCTGGGAATTTTGGAAACTTAGACCTATCTGCTTAGAGGTGAAGGACTTCGCTGGTCCCTGGACTGCATATGCAGGACCCACAAATGTCCTAACTGTGGGATGAGCCTCAGAGATTTCGTACTTTCACTGAACACAATATCCAGCCATGAGAGACATAGACATAGTAGGCCAGACTTCATTACTTTTCTTTCCATGGAACTAACACTTCCTGCTTCAAAGTCTAATGCAAATAACTTTTGGATTTTTTTAGCTGCTTAGATAAATTACTGTTACTTACATTTACTTGTACATCTTTAACAGTTCGATTCATGCTATAGGGACCTTAGTAGGCAGTAGTACCTGACTTTATATAGTCAGACAGATTAATGATGAGCAATAGTTATCTTGTGTTAGGCACAAAGTGACCTTTCTGTACCAGCAGACCAGCCTTACTCCTTCTATAACATTTCTTCAAGGAAAATATGTTTCATCAGGAAGACTGTAAGCAAAATGTCACAGTTGTTGCCCACATTGTCCACCTATAATTTAGATGAGAAGTTAGATATTGTTATTTTGTGTTTTACTTATTGAATTTAATGGTGCTTTTGGTTTGTGAGTCCCTGACAAAGTATACGTAGTTATGCTCTTTTCCTTGTACACAAAACAGACCTCTCTTAGTAGCACTGTCTTAGATTATAGGCATGCATACTGCCTTTATATGTGTTTGTGCTAACCACATTTCCAACACAAGCAGCCATAATTAAGTTTGTGGTCATAATGACAATTTTCCTCTCTATCTTGTCTTTACACTAAAGTAGTGGATCTGGCAAATTAGAGCTCACAGCCTTATGTGGCTGGCCTGAACGGGCTCCTTTGCTGCAAACCTGTGTTCTCTTTTATGGGCCTGGTGTAGAACTGGAGCTGAAATTTTAATTTGGGCCTGTTAGTTATTGTCAGGATCAGCAGTTTTCCCAGCTGTGTCAGGTGACTAAATCTCTACTTCTAATGTATTATACAGGTAAGACTGAATCAGGATGTCCTGGGCAGAGGAGTATATAATGTTTGTGGCTATTCAGCTTTTAATGTGACAGAACCTTTTCTATAAATATTAATACAGTTGTTTAATATCATGAAATACTGATTTTTTTCTTCTGAGTTTTAAGACCATTTAAATTACTGTTATCCTCTGTCCATTCTCCTTTCTCATGAGATATAATGGGCTCACTGTAAAGGCTTCAGCATTGTATTCTGCAGCATCACCCCTGCAAGGCCATGGCACTTTCAGCTTGAGGAGTGCCTCAGCTTCTAACTTGCTTTTCTTTCTGCTTTAATTCCTTTTTTATACTTTGCCCACTTATCAATATTGTGTGTCACATGTTAACACTCTATTCGTGATTTTGTAACTTCGATCAAATCTTCTGTCCTTCATGCCTGATACTTTACATTTGCCAGTGTCCCATTTTACCTGGCCTCTTCTGTAATGTTTAATACATTGCATCCAGGTTTGCTGTTATTTCTGTGTGCTGTTTGATCTCCAGTTGCTTCCAATTTAGTTCGCTAGCAAATGCAGCTTAGTTTGTCAGGGCTGTTTTTTCCTCTGTTGTACTTGTTATCGGTATTGACTTTGACCTGTAAGTGTAGAGATGAACTCATCTCTGGCTCAGTCTCTACTCAAGAGGAAACATTTCTGAATTCATGGCTAACAGTGCTTGTGGTTATGTTCTTGTTGCTTGTAGCTCCCTCCCCTTAGTTTTGTTACCTTCCTGTAGAATTTTTTTGAGATCTTCAGACAGAAAGACTCATTTAAAACCTGTAACATGCTAGACAGAGTTTATTTTAAACACCCCAAAAAACTTAGTTTCCCCCATGGTTCTCTAATTTTCCCTGTATAACTGTTGGTCTAGTAAATGTATTTAGGGGAATGTCATAGTCCTTTTTTTAAACTATTTTATGTCAAATTTGTAAAACTTTTGAGAACAAATTCTGCACTTTCAATGCAGTAAGTGATATATCATTTATGAAAAGCAACATGTCACTTGATATATTTTATGTACATTTAGTGAGGGAAGCTAATGTGTGAATGAGCTGATTTGCTGCAGCTTCTGGAAGCAGAAGTACATAGCAGAAGAAAGCAAAATGTCTTATTTAGCAAGATAATTCTTTGAAGGGATTACACTTTTAAGAGGAGAATATCTAATATAATACAAAATAATTCAAAAATACTCCATGACAGATACTTATGCATTCCTACTTCCAAAAGAACTTTTTGTTGTCTGTCACATATATGCTTGTATAACGAGAACTAATTTAAAGTTAACACTGTGCTACAAAACAGTTAATTTCTGAAAATACTGGCTGTGTTCAAATTCATAAATCGGTGTGTGGTATGCAAAGTTTACAGCTTCCAAAAGGGAAGTAATTCTTCTGTGACATACAAATTACAGACATTAAATGGATGTCCATACATGCATGTGTGTGCATACTATAGTGTACGGATGTGTATATATTTGTTGGAAACATCAAGAAATAATTGACTGGATACATGCAATTCAATGCAGTTATATCAGCTTGTTCATATTTGAGATCTTGTACAAATAATGGTCTATATAAAATAATTATTGCTGAAGAGGATATAAAGTTAATGTCTATGTGGCTGTTAATCGTGAAGTAACTCTGATACATGTTTTCGTAGGAAAATATTGAGCAATACACTTTGTCTCTGCTTGTTTCTTATTCTTGTTTATGTGTTTTTCTTCTTCAGAAAAAAAATAAAGTGTCAAAGATATCTAATGGCATTTATTTGGAAAGTAATCAGCAATTTTGACTTCATGATCTTGACCTCTGATAAAAAATTAAGGTTTTTTTTTGTTTTGTTTTGGTTTTGTTTGTTTGTATTTCCAGGTTTCTGTAGAAGCTGAGATATCACTAAGTGAAACCACATTGGGTGGAGTTTTAAGTTAACTAGTTTCAGTGTTTGTTTAGAAGTTATAGCTGACCAGGTAGCTTTTCCTGCTATCAAGACCTTCACAATTTGTCCTTTTTGCTTTTCTTTGCATCATTTGTCACTACTAGTAAAAAAATATCTTGTATATGTATGGGAAGAGGGATCCTGTGAAATTGTTTATAATAAATAAAGGTGACATGATATAGGTAGCTCACTACTGAAATTTTAGCTAACAGGTGCAATTGTAACAGGTTTTATTATGGAACTTACTGTTGTCCTCTCCTTTCTGTCACTTTCCAGTAAGTCTCAGGGTAATGTAGCTTTCAGGCTGTGGTTGTACGTCAGATCCTGTAATGACTGGTAGGAATAGCTCATGTGTTGGTACAGCAAAAATAGCCATGAACAAACTTTTCCTCTATCTTAAATTACAAGAGCTGTTGCAGGTACCAGAAAACCTACTGTTTACCAAGGCACGGAGGAAACAACAAACACTAGGAAAAAAAGAGGTTATTTTTGTTTGCCATTTTTTGCTGTGAAGGATTATTTTCTGAAGGGTGCCTATAATGCAACTGAGATGCTTTTATTGTTTTCTGTCTCTTTTGGTGGTGCTGGAGACTGCATGCTGCTATAATTTGGGAGATTTTTATAATTTGAGACTCTGCTTCTCATGGATAATTGTTCTTTGTAGGGAGTCCTGTTTGTTGAATGTGATGTACTGCTTCAGGCTCTTCTCTCCAGCAGCTCCTTTTTTTTTTTTTTTTCCTTAAACTTCATGTCCCTTCCATCTTGAATCAGTATAGAATGAAGAATATCGCAAAGTTTGTTCGGAATATGACTGTCTAATGATACCTAAGGATATTGGAGTTGTTTTTTATTTTATTTTATAACTACAAAATAGTCTTATTGCTTTAGCTTGTGAGGATTATGACTTTGTGTGATTTCTTGTTGCTATAAATGCCTCACAGAAGTTTAAGGCTCAAAAATCCTAGTAAAAAACATGTATAGAATCTCTTTTATTTAGTTGCCAGACTGTCTAGATGACTTAAAACTGTAGCGCTGGGTTTCTTAGCATGTCTGTACCTACAGTGAGAGAAAAAAACACAACTCCAGAGTATTTATTCTACCTATTGGGTTTATGGACGCTTCCTGCAATTGTAAGAGCTTCACCTTGGGGGTAAAACATATCTAAAGAAATATTGGATATGAAGATCACACTTTAAATGATTTAAAATACCACTGAGAGATATGAAAATTTATTCCAAATGTTACACTATCTATGGCTTACCATGAGAACTTCATGATGGGAATTTCCCTTTAGCAGGATAATTTAAGTTTATTCCAAGTAAATGAATCAAGTGGGAATTTTTGTTAATTATAACTATGTTTTTGTATGGTTGCTTTCACTGATAGATGAAATAGACAGAAGTATTCGGAATACCATTGCTCTTAATACTGTCTTATTTTTGTTAAAATTACAGAATTATTTGTATTTTTGTTTGTTTGGGGTTTTTTTGTTTGATCGGGTTATTTTTTTGTTTGAGTTTTTGTTTGTTTGTTTTTCTGTTTCTTTGGTTTATGTGCAGTATTATGAGTATTCTGGAAGCTTCTTTGTAGTGCACACTTTTATCCATTCAGCAAGAGTCCTGCGTGCTTTCATGTGAACCGAATAAGTAATCTAGGGTAAACTCATGTGGAGTGCTTACCCACTTATAGTTAGTACATATCTGAATTAGTTTATGGACTGACAGAGAAGTTGTTTTCAATAGTACTGAGGAGAGTAAGTGATCAGTAAAATGACAATCTTTAATATTGCTGCATTTTTGGCAAAAAAAAAAAAAATCAAGTCAAGGTTTGGGGGTTTTATTTAAATTTTTGCTAAATAAATTCAAGTAAGTTGTCCAGTGTTTTCCCTGCATCTTGAGAACGGAGAATACAGCTGAAGGGAAACTAAAAAGGACCCTTAGGAGGGAGTCAAATCAGCAGCAATCTGACTATCCATCCTTTCACTTATGATGATAATGTATAGAATACCTAGAACTTGAAACTGAGAAAGAACTACAGGATTCTGTGACCACATTGGTGTAGACTCAGTTCAGGACAAATTACAAAAGCTAATTAATATCTTTTAACTTGAAAAAGGGGCCATGTTGTGCTCTTATTTGGTTTCACAGAGAAAGAAGTTGATTCCTTTCTGTTGAAATTCACAATTGAGTTAAAACTGGAAACCGTAACTATAAGGAAAATAACTCCAAAGCTGAAGGAATTAATTAAGCTTCATAATCTCTGAAGTATTGCAAATATTTAGAAATTATTTTAAACAATAAAAGTTGATCAATTAATACTTACAATTTTTCCTTCAACCTGTTTGAAGCATGTTTCAAATTTGAAATACTTCATTTCTTATTTGATCATTTCAATTTTTTTTATTATAGACAGTGTTGCTGTTTTCTGTCTTCACAGTACAAATATGGAAGATATTAGATTCATCTTTTTCACCTCATCATGTTCACATTATTTTTCCCCACAGCGTTAATGGTTTGGGAATTAACAGTTGCATGTTCAAGTTTTTCACCTCAGAAGTTGGCCCAACTCGTACTTAACTATGGTTCTTCATCAGACATAACATATCTGTATGAATAGATATGGCAAGCAAACTTGTGTGTTTAGCTGCTGATTCTTCTAATAAAGCTATTTTAGAAATAATGAGGATATTAATATATGCTAAGAGTGTAGACTTTTTCCTTATTGACAATTGCATCAAGAATAGAAACTTGCTAGTGTCAAAGAGAAGAGGTGGTTTGAATGTGGTTATTTTTTTTCCTTCCACCATATTGGATTCTTTCATTTTCTACTTTTACATGAAAAGTCTTAAAAACTTTGGGGTTTTTGCACTCAATTTACAGTCCATAAAGAATATCTGTCCCTTCTGTTAGAAAGGCAGTTTATGTATTGAGAAGTCTATTTCATTTTGAACATATTATTAAAAAATGTTAAGATTCAATACGATGCTCTTTAAGAAAATTTATCTCCTACTGGCAGCTTGACAGTACACAGGTATTTAAATGTGGAGGATTCTGATATCTTGCTGATATTGGTCCATCTGCTTCCTGGAATAGTAAATAAATTTGTTAAATGAATTGACAATCTTAACGCTGGATATTTTTTTATAAATATATATGTTATTTAAGCACCAACTAAACACCTTCTGAATTCATATACATTTGCGAAATTGTGGATTTGTAACTTAAAATTTTGATTTTTAAGGATGTGGAAGATGCTACATGTCTGTCTTGACAGTGAAATTATTAGAATTACTCTCCACTCACACTCACCTTAAGGACAGTTTACGTTTTTATAGGGTTAGTGGGATTTGGAGGGGATTTCGGCATAACTGTTTTAAGTCATTCTTACAACATCTGTTGCTTATCTAGTTATTTATTGGACCGTCTTTCAAACAGGAGAAGTGAATAGTGGAGGTTAATAAAAACCCTAAATAGAAGCAAATAGAAATAGAACTTTTATATTAATTATGAAAATTATGTGGCAAAATATGGAAAAATACAAATAGAAGTGTCTTGCTTTGTTCTTGGTACTACTTTTTTACTTTTTTTCTGTTTGTGTTATTTTGTCATTGATTGGTTTTGTTTTGTTTTGGGTTTTTTGTCTGTTTTGGTGGTTTCTTTGTTTTGTTGTCTGTTTGGTTTTGCTTCCTGGTTTTAATTCTAATTTATTGATCCCTTTCACAGCACGCTCTCACAAAAAGTTGTACTAGTATAACAAACGGGCAGTGACCCATAACCTGGTGCAATGACCTTTCTCAGTCAATTTTGTCTATGTAGAAATGTGCTTATATTTATTTTACTTGTTTAATATGTATTGTAACAATAGATTTAGGGTTGTGGCATCCGCCCTTAGTTTATTAAACTCTGATTTGTGTTTAACCCATCTGCAAGTGCTATTGTGGTTTTGCTTCCTCAGGGTGCTGTCAGTGCATCAGGCTACATCATTCCTCCTCTGAGCAAGCAATAGAGTAAGTGACCCTTGTAATTCTCAGCGTAGGAGGAGATAAATCAGTCTTGATGGTTTTTTAATTGATCCACTGGTGACCAGTGTTAAACATCCCGCCTCCACCAGTTCATCGCTTATTAGCTCTCAAGTGGCAGAGTCGAGCTAAATTAGTAACTATACTGTGTAGTTCAGCGTTCCGAATTGCTTATCCCTTTCTGTAAGTCCAGCTTTGGCTCAAACTTGGTGTGATGCACAAATGTACTTTGTTAAAATTTCTCCTGCTGTCGTCTGTATCTCAAGAGCTTCACCTTTCACAGAGCTTTTAACTGTTGTATGCTTTCGTGCAGAGTATTTTTCCTTATTCACTTTCCTTCCAGTGGGATATTCCTTTTTGTGTTTGCTTTGCATTTATGAAGTTTGAAGGGACTTCAGTTAGTAGCAGAAGAAAGAAGAATCAGTAGTTCATAGCAAGAGCTTCACAGCTGTTGGTTTTTGTTATTATATGAATGCTTTTGCATGGTATGTTTAATAGGATACAAAATTTAAATGTCCATATTTTCATTACCATTCTTCCTGTGAAAAAAAGCTATGGGGGAAAAAAAAAAAATGTTTCTGTAGAAACTGTGGGCAGTTCATCGACGTGACCAATGTCAGGGGTACGTGCACCACACAGCCTGGTTGCACTAGGAGAGTTTTGCACAGGACAGAAATCTCCTTAGGTTCTATCCAGGTCTACGGTTTTACAAACTGAATTTGTTGGTGATAAATAAGATGCTCATATAAAAAAGCAACCAAACAAAACAAACAACACAAGCCACACCCAACTTAGGACTTCATCTGAGAAAGATAGAGAGATGGTTGGGATTAGTGGAGTGATGACCCCATAAGATATTAGTTTATAACGTCAGTTCTTATCTTCAAAACCAGATTTGTTCCATACTTGTACAGCTGCATTGGTTAAGAGACTCATAGTTTTACTAATTCAGAAATTGCTGATTTCCCCATCCCCTTCCTACTGAGGCTGAATGATCAGCTGGTGTGTGCAAGATCACAGCAGCTTCACCTGCCATAGATTCGGGCACTCGTATTTATCTCTGGATGATTCTTTCTCATAAGACTGCAATAGATGACAAGCACTGAGCTGTGAAAGCCTAGATGCACCTGTGGCTACTGTTTTATAAATGAAAATTCTTCACCAGGAGAGTTTCAATATAGTAAAGTGGTGACTTTTACCATGTTCCAAGAAATAGCTTGGCATATTCAAATTATTCCTCTGTGAAAATATTAATTCTCAACTCCTCTGACATTATTCTTCTTATTTCACAGAAAACACATTTGAATCTCAGCTGATTTTTTCCCTGAACATGTAGCTGAAAGGCTAATATTTTAAGATAAATATGATTTTTTTTCCTGAAGTGGGCAGAATGCAACTCAACTGTTAATGCTTACATCTTTTATAAAAGTGTTCAATAACAAAAACAACAAAAAACCCAACCAAATCCCCCAAAAACCCACCAAGCAAGCAACCAAAAACAACCAACAACAACAAAAGCATTCAAAGGAAGAGGAATATTGATGTAAAAATTGAGGGTTGAGAAAGGAATTAGACAAAAGCGACTTTACAGAATGAATGTGATTTAAAAAGAAGGGTTTCAGGATCAAAAGAAAAATTCTCTTTATATCATGTGGCCTGATGTGCAGTGAAAGGGATAAAATTGAATATTGATTTTTGGAAAGGTATGACTATGCTGTTAAAATCATTAAAAAAAAAAAAAAAAAAAGAAAAAATTACAAGTGAACAATGGGAGAATTGATCACCAAGGAGCATTGCAACTGAGGGCCATATTCTAGTTACCAGGTTCTCAAGGGAGTTGTAGTTTCTGTAAGAGACAGAAATGCATTAGGATGATGATGATGAAGTAAAAAGTATCAAAGTACTTCACAGTGAGGGTGAGAATATGAAGCTAGTGAGAGAGAATTTCCATGTAAAAAGCTTGAGCGGTAATAAAGAACCATTGTCCAGTGTGATGAAGGATAAAATGCAAGGTAGTGAAGAGAGTGTAGAGATTAGGCCATTTCCCAAGTTGGACAAAAATAAGATAGATGAAAGATTAATCCCTCATAATTAAAGATATGCAGTTTACTTCACTGGACTGAATCTTAAGCAATTGGAGTGGTTCTTTTCAAAAACATAACGAAGTTTTCAAATGGTTATAGAGAATTAACTGGCTAATGAGATTTGTACTAGCCACATCATGGAAACCTCAGAAATGTTCCAAGCTAGAAGATGCGGTTTCTTTAGCAGGGGTCTTAAATATATGTAGAAATGCTTTAATTTCTTCATTCCAAGTGTGGTTTGGCTTATATGTATAATAGAAAAGTTTCATCTAATACTGCCATTTCACTTCTAGGAGTGAGGAATCCATTTCATACAGAGAAGGGGAGATGAGTTTTGAGTACTAGAAGGCAGGACAACAGTGAAGTAAAATGTCGCCAAAACTGCAGATCTAAAAATTTCTCCTCAACTTCTCTCTGATGAGAATCCATAGATGTGATCAGGCATTATTTAAACAAACAAACAAACAAACACAAACACAAGAACCACCACCACAACAAACAAACAAACAAACCCCTTATTTAATATTGCTTTAAGAGTCTTTTTCTTAAAAGGACCAAACAACTTGGATCTTGCCAATGCCACACTGAAAATACAGGTCATCAGCTACTGTTTTCTTTTTCTCAATGCAAAAAGTGATTGTGTCCTGCTGCACCATGACTGAAACATAGCTTTTGTTTCAGTGCCTTCTCTCTTCCAAGGTATTTATATCCACATCAGTTGTATTTTCAGCCAGCTTTTGGTTGAGAAGAGGAGGTTGCAACACTTTGCTTCTTATAGTGTGTTATGAGGCAGAAGTCACCTTTGGTTCAGTAGACCAGAAGAAAGTAAGAGAGTGTATTAGTGAGCACGATTTTAGTATTGAGACTCAATCTATATACTCATCTTTGCTGTGAGAATACTTTATGGAATAATAGAGAGCTCATTTTTCAGATCTTCCTGAAAGACTGGTTGGGAAGAAAAAAAAAAACCAACCACAAAACAAGAAAAAAAAAAAAGAAAAATCCACAAACCAAAAAACCAAACCAAAACAACCAAACAAATCAACCCCCAGCGAACCTGTTACGTTTCCACAGACTCAAAGTCGGAACATCAACTCTACCATTAAGACTGTATTCAGTATTCATTCGTTACTCACTATGTATTTATTCATACAGTAATGTATGAATAATAATTTAAAGTCTAGGTCCTCTGTTGGTGTGTAACCCTGTGTTAGTCATACAGAGTATGAGGGAACATCGTCAGAAATTCATGGCAGCATCAGGAGGGAAGGAAGATGCTGATATGTCTAAATGATGTTCACGTGTTATTGGACCTCATCCCAACTGGGCAATTCTGTGCACAAGGGAATGTTTTCTTGCTTTAAGCCCCTATTGTCTAAAGGGGCACAAGTTTTAGTAGTGTGAGGCGGTAGGTAACAGCTTGTAGCTGCTGGGGTAGAAACCAGGAGGTGTGGTCATGGCTGTAAAATGTTGCAAAGCCCAGAAAACGAACATACTGTTGGGCTTATGGATTTCCCTTCACAAAAATAGAGAATATGAAGTATTATTACCTCACTCATCAGCTGTTGGCAAGCGTTACAGTGGCAGATATCCTGGAAATTCAATTGAATAGACTTAGGAATGGGATTTGGAAACCACTATGGACAATACAAATAATTTAATATCTGTGTAGTTGTGACTAGTAGAAAAAAATATGTTGTGGTATAAATAAGAGGCAATAACGCAATTTGCTGCCTTGCTATCTATCCAAGTTTTGTTTGATAAATAATGTTGCTTGGTTTTCCTTGTTGCTTTTGGCATTCTACCTTTTGCCTGTTTGGTGCCTTTGCTGCACACATACTAGTTATGCTTCTAAAGCTTATTGATATCTGCAGTTTTTGTTGACTTAGGTGTTTTCCTCAGTGGCTCAAAGATAGTTTGTTTTGCTTTGTTATTAAATAAATGGGTGTCAGCTCTACCACTGCACAATCTTAAATAGAAGCAGGGTATTTCGATTCCTCTGAGGTTGCTGTAAACAGCAGCATGATAAACTGCATTCCTCCGGATATGTTCATTTCATTTTGCTTGGCTTACCTTGTGTAAAATGCTTTGAGTCCAATGTTCTCTTGTAATGGTAAGTTTTTAGATATTAGTTATCCCATGGTAAAAACAAGTTTTCCTTTGACAGCAAAAGTAGTCCTAGAACCGTTCAGCCGTCTCAGCACTTGTTCCACGGAGTGCTGTTGCATAATATGAGGATACCCTTTATTTCTTACAGGGAGCGGAAAAAAATCCCTTTATATTATATTGACTTATTAAGTTATTCATAATACTGCTTTTCCTGATGGAAAGGTGAATTGAATTAACTGGTTTGCAATTTGAGTTATGTCTTCAATTTAAAAAAAAAACCTTAAAAAAAAAAAACCAACCTAATGATGTTGTCTTGATACCTCTTGAAACAGAAGGGCTTCCTTATTTAGGGGATGTTTGCGACCTTCATATGACTGGGAAATAAATTCAGCCAAGGAAGTCAGACTCTATCACTCAGCTTCTATTTTGTATAATAAACTTCTTAAGTTGCAATCCTTAACCTGGTCTGAACAAATTTTTTTTTTTCATTCTCCAGTATATTTCAATCCACTGTTGTTTTTTTCCCCCCTTAAGGTTCTTTGTGAAGGCCAGAGAGGTTAGCAGGCAAATGGTGAGGATTTTGGACGGTGCGGGGGAAATACCCTCCTCAATCTAAAACCATATCGTATCCTAGGAGATCCAGTTTCTCTTATTGGTGCTGCTCCTGACGTTGAGCTTTCGCATCCCTTTCTTTGTGTCCCAGTTTCCTAGCCAAATAAATAATGGGCTACCTTGCAGAAGATACGAGTGTATAATTTGAGATTAATATCACTAGTAATGTTGGTCATTGGTGTGGTTAAAAGTATTTTATAGATAAAACTGATCAACCCCATGGCTGTGAACAAATGAAATAAAAAAAATGTATCACATGATAACTCAGAAGTCAACTTGTACCTGCTAAGAGTGGGGTATAATTGATTATCTTTAGTGCTCTTATAGCATAGTATTGGGTTTATGCTGCCAATATATATAACTTAATTGGCAAAGATGGATTGAAATACAGATCTCAGCAGACTCATGAGGCAGTGTTCCCTATTAAATAAAATAACAGATATTAATATAATGCTCTAGTTGGCAACTTTACATTTATTTTTAAAAATATCTTAAAATTAGTAAAGTGGAGACTGGTATCAACCAAAATTTCTGTGTCTTCTCATAAGGAGCTCTTTATTCTTGAAATACATATATGTATATTGTAACTGATTATAAGGGCTTGTTGCTTTTCACTTTTTTTTTTTCAGTTGAGATTAGAAGTCATGTAATAAATGACCAGTCAAAACTGGGATGTGTAAAAGAAATGTAACCAGAAGACACATGCGGCGCACTTTATTTTTAACAGTCTGACGTCTTCTGGGTACACCTCTCTGCTGCTATTGGACTCCTGGTCACTAAGAGTCACTGGAAGACATTTTAGTCTGGACTCATGAAGTTCTGGTTCCTGACCTGGCTTACCCAGTTCAGATAGACCACCCTACTACCATTTCCATGTGGTGGATGATGCGCAAGTGAGCAAGGGGTTCCAGTTAAAAAAGTTTCCCCAAAACCATAACTGAGGAATGGCTTGTTGTTACTTAGTTACCTTAAGTCACACTTAAATGAGGAAAAGTGAAAATTAAAATCTAAGCATTCATTCATCACATTCAAGCTCTAGAACACTTGGAAAAGTGTGTCAATGTGAAGAAATGAAAAAAATGTCTAGCCTGCTTCCCTGAGGCTGCATGAGAAAGTAGTGAGTGTGTCACCCTTCCTCATTGGCTAAGTTGATAGCAGCAGTAAAACATGGTGTCAGACACTCTATCAGCATTCATGGGTGAAAACCTTCAGGCATTCTACTGTTTCACTTTTTTTTACAGGCAGATTTAGTATTGAACTTCAGAATTTATCTTTAGCAAGACATAGTCTGGACAACTTCTAATTAAAATTAGTATCTCTTATTTAAATAATAAAATAACTCCCAATCAAACAAAGCCATATGTCTTCTGCATAATGGAATAGTAAACAACTTCTTGCATCAATGACAAGTAAATGTTGCACATGTCCTTTAGTGGACAATTGACACATTTCCATGTTGAGTAATAAGTATTTTCTGTTGGACTCTGAGTCATGTTGGTTTGTATATCAAGAAAACATGACACAAACATCTAGAAAGATGTAATTTGGTAAGTGGCAATGGTTTGAAAGATACAGATCACATTAAAGATGATTTAAGAGAGAAATGACATATTTTGAGTAGCTTTAATAGACTTTGAAAGTAACAGTTACAATCTGTTAATTGCAACTAATAAAACAAGGAGAAAACAGACCAGGAGCTCTCAGTGTAAGATCTGAACAGGAGATATTCCAGGCAGTAGATCTACCTGTAGCATAATTGATTTAAAAAAAAAAAAAAAAAAAAAAAAAAAAAAAGGACTTCGAACTATGACTTGCTAAGAACTTAGCAATAAAATTTCTGAGAACACTAAGAAAACTTGGAAATGGTAGAAGGGAAATTTGATGACAAGTTCAGCTTCTGAAGTACTTTCTGATCTCAGTCAGGCACACTGTAAGAATTTGGTCTCTGGCATCAGCAAAATCAAATATCAGTTTGGATCAGTTTCTCATTTGAATAAAATCTCATTTGAATAAAAGTATGAGAAAATTGAACACTAGCATTGTATAATAATAGTAGCTTAGGAAAACACGTGACAGTGTATCTGTGTAGGCATATCTTCTATAAAATTTTATAAAAAGGCTTATCTTACTACTAGTCCTGATGAAAGAAGTATTTCTTTCAAAGCAGAATAGAATCCTTCATCTAGATTAAAGGTACCACTAAAGAGTCTATCAAACTTAACATGCAGCTAGAAAAATGTAATAGAGTAAGGTTTTTAAAAGAATGAAATATTACAATCTCTGTTTTCCTATTTAAAATAATTTTGTTATAGTTAAACCCAGAAAATTTCTGTTCCTAATTCAGCATCAAAATAATAGCCGTGCGGTATCTCGCTAGTGATTGTACGTAGTGAGTCACACAGTCAGGCGAGAGAAACTAAGTTGTAAAGAAAAAACATCTGTGCAAGGAATGTAACCAGTTGATTTTATAAGTTATTTTATGTTGTTCACTAGTAAAACTCTCTTCGGGCTCTTCATTTTGTCTTCCTAATTGTCAATAGATTTAGACTGAACTAAATATTTATGACCCTTCCAAGCTGGTGCTTTTCATCGGTACAGTGCAGAGGAGAGAGGGAACTCCCCAAGGCAGGACTGCTGCAGCAGGGGACCACGGCATGTGGAGAGGCTGCTGTTTCTGTGAAGATTAACGTTGCTAGTTGGTAGAGTTATGGTTATATGAGAGAATTCTTCCTTGGCTTGGAAAAAAATGGCTCTTGACCTTAAAGAATCTGAGTAGAATCTAACCAAAAATATTATTATTAAGCGATCCTGATACAAAGGTTGCAAGCCACCTGGGAAACATTGTGAGTTATGAAAAAGGGTAATTTCCATAGCAGAAAATGACAAGACGTACCTTGCCAGTGAGCTGTGCATCTCTAAAGACAAGGTGTAAAATGAAGCCCAAGGCAGTGAGGTCACCCTGTAGCTTGGGCTCTTCAGCCCTGCCTTACTAAGAGGAAATCTGTTACCTGGCAAAGTTGGTACAATGCAGAGATTACCTTCTAGAGGTGAGGAGGGGTTAAAGCCAAACAGGTAAGTACAAGGTAGGGAGGTAGAAAAAGGAGCAGTAAAATAAAGGAAAAGAAGCAGCCAAAGTAGCAGAGCTTGCCCAGAGGAAAGCCTGAAAGCGCTGTAGTTTGTGTACCTAACAGGATGAAACCGTAATACCTCACCCCACTGCTGTCACGGTCCGTTTGGATCTCTCCTTTGCAGGACACTGTACTCTGTGATTTAGTCTGTGATTTAAACTTTCTTTCATGAGCTCACTAAGAAAACCAATAAACAAACATGACAAACAGGAGCTCAATCCCCATTTGCCCAGACTAGTCTGTTTAAATGTGAATGTACTTAATCACCATTCATGTCATAAGGTTCCATAACTTGTAACCCGTAACTCTTATTCTATAAGAAAAAAAAAAAAAAAAAAAAAAAAAAAAAATTACTTACCTAGCTGATGTTGAGAGTTCCCATCCTTTCTCCTGTGTCAGAGTGCGGGTATCCCCTGTGTCACACCCGGAAGCATGAAAACCTCAGCAGTCCAGCTGCTGCTGGATGTGCTTTGAGAGCTGTTTGGTTAAGCTGATGTTTTATACCTTTTAGCTTGCAGGCTCAGTCGATACCATTTCCATAAGTTAGAAGATTCTGACGAAACTGCCAGGCAGAAGATAATGGCTGCAGAAGACAGCAGTTTGCAGGTGACCATGGGGCGTCAATGGCCCATTAGTGCTTTCTGGCCACCCTTCCTGCCCAGGCGGTGCTCTGGCTTGGACCTGACAGGGGTGCTCCAACCCTACATCAGGCCTTAGCTTGGGCTGCATTAGGCAAAATCTGAGCAGGAGTTGGCATGCTGGATTCTGGAGTGCATAGAGCACAGTTGTATACTCGAAGCAGCACTCATTCCAAGCAGCAGTGAGATAGTTGTTTGATACGAGCACTGTAAGCACACTGCCTTCGGCCCTGCTCCCTGTTGCTGTCTTTCACAGTTATATTTGGAGTTTGCATCAGGTCAGGTAATTCACGTGTCTTTATACTGCTAAGAAATGTCTTTGAGGGATACTTATAGGTAAACATGTGAGCTCTTTACTGTCTTCTAACAGACCCTATATAAAGGCAAAAAATGCTGAGATGCAGATGAAAAGATATAAGCATTTGAAATATATATATATAGTTATATTACATATACCTATATGTATCATACTGCAGCATATATTTGTTTCTGTGATATCAAGACTAAGGCAAAGGATTAAAAAAATATAAGTAGAACATGAAATCTGTCTTGTGAAGATGGAACTGCAAAGACTCTCCTGTCTAGAGTATTATGTAGGAAATCTGCAGAAATGTAAATATTTACAGTAATTTAAAGAATGACATGCAATGTTTGTGTCTTGTTAGACTGCTACAAATTATATCCCCTAGAAGGCATATATGATTCTTGATGTTTCTTTTCTGTGTTTGTTTTTGAGTGATGTTTGGTTTTGAGTGATATTTTTTGAGTGTCACCTTAACATTCAGGAGGAGAATTCAATCAAACTGGTTAACACAAATTTTAGTTTGGAATCACACTCTATTTTCTATTGGGATTACCAAATAATATGCAAACTGTCCTGTGAAGCCTTTGCTTTAGAAGCTCAGCGTATCTGAAGAAATGTATCCCCTTTCTTCCAGCTACCCCTTCCCTCCCCCTTTTGTTAATGGTATTTGAGCAATCCTGCCTACTGACTGGAAAAGCAAATTTGCTTTGTCCTTTATGTGCTGTATTTATCCTTCATGAATATCCACAAAATTCATCAGGGATTTGACCAAGAAAGTTGGTTTGTTCCTCCCAGAGAAGAAACTTGTAAATCTAGGAGGGTGATGCTGTTTGTACAAGATATAAAAGCAGCTTTCGGAATTTGCTAGGAGAGGTTTGTGTAGCTTTAAGTAAGTAGATTATGTAGAATGCTGACTAAAGCTGAGAGCTTGCAAAGGCTCTGCCTGGCAGCAGAACTGTGTAAAAGAAATTAATATATAGCTTTTGAGTTCTCCCAAGGCAAGGACTTCTCACTATAACATATTTTGGTTTCCTTGTTTGGTCATTAGTCAACTCAACTTTCCTCATTATATCTATGTCAATATTGTGTTCATCTTTCATTAATACACTAATATGGGCTTTCTTCTGGCTAGAATATATCTTTCCAAATGTTTAATTTATTTTCTGAGAGGAAACGTCCTTACCCTTATATCAGTCCCACTTAATGAAAAGTAAAATGAAAAGTAGTATTTGAAGTTGTATTTAGATGTTCATTTGACAATTCCCATGAAAGCAACCTCTAATAATGGGTTGAGTTTGTTTGGGGATTTTTCTGGGATGCCTTTACTGATTGAAAACTCGATTGCCTTTTTAATCTCAATACAAGGAGATAAGAAAAATGAAATTACCTTGACTTGGAATAAAAAGCTCTAATTGAAACTTGAATAAAACTTTACAAAAATATTTCATGCAAACTCAAGTATTTCATTAAAAGTTTCATTGAAGCTTTTATATAGGAATATGCGAATGACAAAAACAAAGCTGTACTGCCAAAACCTTCAGAAGTTATATTTTTGGAATTTTTGTTATGTGTTTGTTTCAAGACCAAATTAACAGTTTTTTGTAGAAAAATGCTTTGATCTTGTGTTTACTGACCTGCTTCAACCTTTGGACATTCTGTGTGTTCTGCATATTATACTCAAGTATGACTTTTCATTGGACCATCTCCATGGTCACTTATATTCTCATTCAAACACTACTGGTAGCAATACAAATAATGAATGAAAAGAAAACATACTCGTGCACAACCAGTTTAATGCTTCGCAACAGCACTAGAGCAGAAAGAGAGAGAAGAAAACTCCCCTTGAGGAGAAGCTGCCCTGCTCAGTGGCAGCTGCAGGCGTGTGTGTACCCCAGGTGATCTCGGGGTGCAAGCGCAGACAGGGGTGGTGTGAGCAGGACTGGGGCACTGCTCGCTGGGCACACTGCTGGCTGCCCGTTCCTGTGGGACTGGCTGGGCTGTGCGTTCAGCCAGTCCTGAAGTTCTCAGCCCCAGGGGGGCAGCATAAGTAGCAGAGATCCTTTTCTACTTCTTTGTTTTACGAGATTATTTTGGACTTCAAGAGGTATGAGTTGGATAAGCAACTGCATGCTACTGATTAGAGGATTTTTGTCCCATAACTCAACTGACACAGTTGAGTAGGATCACTGAACAGGTGATGACCTGGCATATCTCAGCTTATATCCGACTTGCACTGTGAGGATTAAGTTCTCACATTTCATTTCTGTATTTTACATATTTTGATAATAAGCTACTGTAAAAACTCATGTTTTTGTCGAATTCAGTTGCTTGAAAAATATACTGTCTATAAAAATCAGATTGGTTCCAATCCTGTCTTCAAGAACTTTTTTTTTTTTTTTTAAAGTACTACTGGAGTAAACGGACATCATAAGCATTCTCAATTCATTATTGAATGTGGTATATTAGAGAAGAAGGGATATAAGAACTACCTTTTGATCATACTTCTTGAATAGCAACTTAGTTTGAGTGCAAAGACCTTTTTTTCAGCTTTCATGACAAACATCAAAGAAACCAGTGTTTCTATAAACCTCTATTTGTAGAAAGTGTATAGAAAGTATGCCTCATTAATTCAGAACCACTGAATCAGTTGTCAAAGAGAGCAGCTGTGAATTCTGATAATTGCCTAATTAATCTAATGATACATTTTTCCTATCATGATCAAGCTAATACATTTCTGCACTGGAGCTGGATTCTGCAGATGAGTTGTCTTGATACTGGTTTTAGATAGTGACTTTTAAAACTGAAATATGCTTCAGTGTATTAATAAAGCTGAGCAAGTAACAGTCACTTTCTAATAACTCAATTATTCTTAGTAAATGTTTGGAAACATATGATGTCAAGGATGTGGAGTTTTTTTATTATTAGGCAACTGTTAGGATTCTAATTAACAAGCAGAATTTGGTTTTTCATTGTCATCCTACCCAGGCAGAGAATATTCTGGGGTATTGAAATGGTAGATGGCAATCTTGGGACATGAAGTATTCTTCTAGCTCCAAGGCTGGCCAAAGTAGGTACCAGTGTTTTGGCGTTATTAGCCTACTTTGTATAATTCTTCTGATATATTTTTCTTAAACTGAAAAATCTGGTTAGGTTGCTTTGATTCTAGGCAGTTCTGTATTTGTGCGTATCACAAAACAGAGATTCAAATGCATCTCCCCGAAAGAGCTCAGAACAAATTAATCTGCCAAGCATACACGTGTGGATAATCAATTAAACTAACGTAGTATTGTTTTAAAACAAAGCAAATAATGAAACATGTACAACTTAATTCACAGGTTATTGCTAAAATATAGAATAAGGGGAAATTACACAGTTACAAATACACTACTAATAGATAGCTACTGTATTTTTGTAGAGTTAACTTGATATCAATTTCAATTTCATTATTGTTTCTGTGACTAGTATAAAATTTCAGCAAGTAAATGAGAATTGCAAAACTAATAAGCGGCAGCAATTTGGTATTTCTTTTTTATTGCAAATTAATTTTTTTCTGCACTTTCTGTAAGCACTTGAGCAGGGCCAAATGCTATATAGAAGATCCTCTTGTTTCAGGAAAAAAAATAGCCAGTGATCTTTCAGTTCATGCTGTATCCAGAGAATTGACAAATAAGAATCATTTTACACACTGAGCAGACTCTATGGTCACTTGAAGATATCTTGCACTCCTCATAGCACCAGTGTTATAATATTTGTTTCATTTAAACCAGAGTAGTGTCTGAGAAGAAAAATAGCTTTTAAATCTATAATCTAGTCTGCTCAAATGGTTCTTTTCACCCTGTCCTACTGAGTATTTTTTTAAATTTATGCTACATATGGATTTGCAAACTACATTGCTTAAATAACAAACAGAAAAACCAAACCTGATAAGTGGCTGTAAGAATCACTTTTTGGTGGTAAGCAGGTGCTGCTGTGAAATCTTTATGCAAAGTTACTCTTCCTGTAGCACCTGATGCTATATTCTGGATGACCTAATAGAACTTCAGTGGAATTTTTTCTACATGCTTATGAAAAGAGTCTTTCGCGCAAGGTGTAATCTTGTGCTCATGTATTACAGCAGAGGTTAACTGTCCAAGAAAAGGGATGTATGGAGAGAGGGAATCTGTGACTACAGGGTTTGGGATGTTATTCTCTTGCAGTTACTGCCATGCTTCAGGTGCCTGTAATTTAAGCAAATGTACTGGATATTTAACAATTATTTCAATTGTACTGCAATTTTTAAATTTTTTTGGTTCCATTAAATGCTAATGAAATGTATAAAAGAGTAATCCTAGCCTTTACAAGTATGTCTAAAACATTGAAGGTTTTGTCTTTAAACCAGATGATAAAAATAGTGGGAACATAAGCTAATACTTCAGTGATACTGAATTGTGAAAGAATTGACTCATTTTAATGGCCAGAAGCAATGAAAAATACCCACATGTACTTCACTCCTACTGTTTCTGTAGAAGTGGATGGAATTGTTTCTATGACAAGAGGGCATGCTGATGAAACTTTTATTTTTAAAGGAGACTATGTCACTTGTTTCATAAAATATTTTTCATGAGAAATTGATATTCGTGCTATATAATAGTCACCTTGATAGCTAATATACAAATATGTTAAAATGATTTCCAGTTCAACAAATAGAGGGTCTTGAGGCATAATTACAAGATTGCTTTGAGCAATGAGTACTTCAGTGAAATGAGAAAATTTTGCAATAGTTTGCAGTTGAAATTAAATGATACTCTTTGCTTCCTCCTTTTTTTTCCCCTCTCTTTCCTTCTCTCTCTCTTACTTTCTTTTAAATGTGTTAAGTTGCAAGGATTTATCTTGTTTCTATCTAATTTCTCTTATTATAACCAGCAACAATGTTGCAGTATTGATGAGACTGTTTATTTTTGTGGGGTGCTTTGCATGTTTGTTTGTTTGGTTTTTTAAGGAGGAGATAAATAAAATTGTTACTTTTGTGGTCATAAGTTTTCTTTTTTACACATACCTTCAAGGTAGCCGAATAGGTCTTCCTGTATTTTAAAACTTTTCTGCTGTATTTGGTATCAGTAGCATTGTTCCCTTTTTGCTTTTTGCTGCATCTGGGTTAAGGTTGCCTGATTTATTTTAGCTACAGACTTTTAAAAGGAGCAGTGAAAGGGTCCCTCTAGGGTTTTTTTTCAGGACAACTCCAGACAACCTTATAACTTGTACTCACTATAGCTCCTGAAATCACGTTTCTAATTTGACCAAGGGTCAACAAATTCTCAGCCTTGAAAACTCTAGTGGCTTCTATAATTGAAGCCAATGCAGCCTGAAATATTACAAACCCTTTAATTCAGGCAACACAATAGCACCATATTATTCTCATTAGTAATAAAATACTGGATTCCTTCTGCTTGTCCCCTGCTTTCTGAACTTTGGGAAGTAATTTTACTCAAGTTTTCAGGATTGCTTTTCATCCAGAGCTGCATTGCTAGGAACACTTAGTGAGTCCACTTCTTGGGTAGAAATGAAGAACCATATTTAACCGTTTGTGTTCAGGTGCTGGTACTTTAAGGAGAATGCTACTTGACACGTAAATCACCTAAACTCAATTTGAAACTGGAAAACCTGTCCTCCTTCTTCTTTTTCAAGCAAAACATGGCGTTGGAAAAAAATTAAAACTTAGCTTAAATGTGATTGAAGTTTTTAGCTGTATTTTGGAGGTCTGAGCAAAAGTATACAGACAGCAATAAAATGGAGCTGTTCAGAGAATAATCTGCTCTCTGCAGGAACAAAGACATGCAGAGAATTGTCCAAGAAGAAACTGCTGATTTAAGTTTTGGCTGATAATTAGTTTGTGTATGCTTGAATTATACTACTAAAACCTCTTTCCGTTTAAAACCTTCTGCAGGGATTGTATATTTGTAAACAAAGACAGATTAAGAGAATTTATTAGTTCTTTGTTTGCCATCCACTCATTATTTCTACTAGAAGAAGTATCCACTTCTAAGCTCCCAACCACGTTAACCTCTGAGCACTGAAACAACATTTTAATTGGCTTACAAGTATGAATTGGCTTTTATCCTCATATAAGACATGAATGTTTCCAAATCTAATTCATGCTAGGAAAGATAGTACCCACATGCTTTCAGGATTAAGTACGATGTGTTAACTTCACTGAGTTCAGATGTACAGGGAGTCCTGTCAATTAGGCACACTCCTTGTTCTACCCTGCGTGGACAAAAACTTCCAGAGGGAGAGGACAAGAAGCTGGTGTGAAATGTTATTCAGGTTATCTCTGCCAGCTCTGTGCAGCAGTGGATGTACTTAATGCTCCCAAGTGAATGGCCAGGCTTTAGAATTGCAGAGTGAGTAAGTACTCAGGCTTAGCAATTAGCCACAGGAAAGTAAAGCTGTATCTTACGTGGACAGACAGATGAAAAGTTGCTTAATTGAACTTCTAAGTGCCAAACATTGAGCAGCACAGAGAGACATCCTGTCAATACATGTTTAACACTGACAGAGAGAGAAAGTAGAGAACATCCTTCCTACCAATTACCCTGTTACCTTGCAATGGAGCACCACATGTACCAAATCTGTCTAGGTCTATGAATTAGAGCGTTACAGCTGAATGGTTTTATTAGATGTATGTCTAGAGTTGAAAAGATTAGGTGCTTTACATATGGATGGGAAAAAAAATGGTTGCAGCAAAAAATTTCCAATAAAGCTTTTGTCTCTTTCCTTTGCTTTCTCAAATTGAATCAGTTTCTGTATTTTCCCTTCAGTCTAGGCTCAAATGCTTTTATTTTCTAATCCTCAGTGTTATCAGAAACTTTTAAAATATATCTGTTTGAATATACTTGTATGTCTAACCAATTTTTGTAATAAAATCTGACCAAATCTAAATCCATAAACATCAAACTACTCATTTTATGAAAAAAAAATTCTAATGTATCATGAGTTAAGCTAGTAAACACTATATCAATATATATATATAGTGTGTTAGTATATGCATGTGATTATATGTACGTCTGCATAATGTAGGTGATGTTGATAATCAGGTGATGTATATATATTACAAAAAGAGTCTATACTATTGCCTTAACATAGTCTGGATAGCCTCCCCATTCCATGCTACCTATTCTTGACATCAGCGGACAGCCCAGGACACCACACTTGAGCAGTACGGACAGTTCCTGGAAATGACCTGCTGGAGATGGGCAAGCCCCTTCAAGAGCCTCCAGTTCAAGAGCTTTGCTGTCACTGTTCACAGAGCTTGAAAAGTTGTTTGTAGCTACATTTTCTTGGAGATGGTAAAATAGGTCTCTCCCAAGCTCTGGTGGGATGAAAGGTGTTGAGATAAGACAGTGGTGGATGGGAATGCTCTGACTTTCCTGGTGTACCCACAATCTAAAATAGCAGAACTTTGTAATGAAGAGCCTGTGGCTTATTGAACGAAAAGTCCATCTGTAGCGAAGTGATACAGGATGGCTGATGTCACTTGCCCGCAAGTTTGAGCAGCAGAAGTTTTGTTTCTTCCCTTTCTGGCCTCTCTGAAACATGAAAGCTGAATTCATTACAAGTTTCTGGGTCCCAATATATGTATGAGATTCAGAACTGGTTGTTGTAGTAACTGTAGAAAAATAATCATGAACTTGTGGTTACCTGTACATGAAATTAGGTCAATTTTTTGTTACTCTCTCGCTACAAGTAAAAAGAGGACTGCTCTGAAAAATATTTTATTTTACATTAGGATTGCATTGTAATTTTGTATTCTCATTTTGGCATTTTATTTCGTGCTTCCTATTTTTTGTTTAATACTTGAAAGTCTGACTTTTGTAATTTCTTTCCCATATTTTCCTCAATATTTATTATAGTCCACAAATACATATTTGTATTTGATCTGAAGAGCACTATCGTATATATGTACAATCTGAGAAGAAGAACAATAAAATGTCACCACTGTCACTAGGCACATGCGCTGCAGCAGCAGCATTAGTGCTAGTGGCCAAAGAGCTAACCGCTGAAGCTCTTGGCAGCTGCAAACCAGTACACCCACAATGACTGAAATGTTCTTCGGGGCTCTTGCTGGGGTTTTTGTCAGAGCATTTGCAGTCTCTTTCAGTTTTCGTGCCTCTTCAAATTTAATAAACTTAGTATTTCATCATCCAATTTTTTGGGGAACCATAATCAGTATATTCTTCCTTCCGATAGATAAATAGTCTTTGACTTCCAGTGTTTGCATTGTTTTTTCAGTGTGGATATGTCTTTCCCAATTGTATCCTCACCAGGCACACATGGTGAAAATCATACTGTAATCTCTTGTGGAAAGACAGCATCTCCAAAGATCAGTCCACTTAAAAAGTGCCTTTCCCAAGTTAACTGCTATCTTCTGAAGGTGCAGACGGTTCAAGTGGGTTATTTGGAATGCAGTGTTCATACTTTTTCCTGTCTATATTAATATTGGCATGGGAATACTATCTTCATTCTCTCCTGCTTGCCATCAAGTGTATTTCTCAAGACATCTTTTAATGGAGCAGATACTCAGTGTGCTTCAACAAACATAAATACCTCCTGAAAGCTGGTGTAAAGATCACCTCTCTGACTGCGTAGATATTCACTTTCTCAGATGTCCACTCTACTTTCAAGAGAGTAAAACAGCAATGGTGTGCTTGGGTGACTGTGAAACTGTTGCCAGATCAGGTTGGTTTTGTTTGGGACACTGTTTTATTTTACACCTTTCATGAGTAGAAGGAGAGGTCCGCAGCAGTATCATAGAACATGATTTTCCTTTACTTTGCAACTAATTGTATGAAGTACAGTAGGTAATGAAAAACAGTTGGATTAGATTTAATGTTCTGTAATAGTGGTGTTGAATCGTGTAAAAGGTAACTTCAGAGCATCTCTCCCAAATTTATTTGTGTAAGATAGGTTTCTTCCAAATCATGTAAAACAAATAGGCATAAAGCGCACCTGTTTTATAGCCCCTTATATAATTAGGTTTTCTACTTATCAAGGTGAAGATCCCCAGTCAAAGAATGACTTTAGCACTGTGCTTTATTTGATTGGGTTGGAGGGAAATGAGGGGGAGGTGGATGAAGGAACATACTCCCATTCTAGTTTAACTTTAATTACAGATAATGTTGAACAGCAAGTGGTTTTGTATTAGGTTTGATTTACTTGGTTTGTTCATTATCACAGAAGTGATACTTTACTCTCCGTTCTGGGTTGTGAAGGAGATGCAAAGGGGATTGAAGTAATTTCCTGCATACAAACTTTCTTCTTTTCCTTTAACTGTTTTCTGCATTATATGTAGCAGGCACTGGTTTGACATCAAATATATCCAGCTTACAATTATGTGTGACTACAATATATAGACTATTCCAGGATGCCTATTTCTACAGAGTTTTACGACTAATGATTTCAGCTGACATTGGCTCCATTTTCGATCTATGCCAAGTGGTATTTAGATAAATGTTCAAAGACGATAGTGGGAAGATTTTATATCAGTCATAATTTTACATCAGTATTGGTCACAAATCTGTGCTGAAGTGAATGATAGGTTTCAGTGTTGATTTTATAAAAGGGTTACCTGAATTAAATGTATTCTGAAATCACTCGGTAGCTTTTCTCTGCTCTCTGAGGACTAGGGGCTGATTGTGTTATCCCTGTAAGGGCACAGGCACACGAACACAACTGGTCTCTGTTCCTGCATGTGAAGCTTTGTTTGAGGATATGTTCTTATGGAGAAGTTGTGGGTGACTTGTTTATTTCATAATTTCTTTCTCATACTGATACTTGTAATTTGTATTAGTTGTTAACTAGCTGTATAATAAAATATGCATGTGGGTCTGCAGCTTGTAGGTTAGAGACATTTATTTTTAGGCTTTCCATTTTAATATGCGAAAAATTACATCTTGAAGTATTCCTCTGCAATCTGCGTATTAGTTTTGTAGCTGTCACCTTGTTCAGTAAAGTAAACAACTGTTCTATCAGGGTTAGGGATTAATGGTAAGGAATCTTGTGACAGCACAGCATGCACCTTGAGGGAACAGATCAAGTGAAGTGTCAGGCAACCACCTGCGCTTAGTCAAGTTGCTAATTAAATCATGAACATTGAGTTGAGTTGTAGATTTTGCTCATGTTTGAGAGAATGGTTCTATAAGTACTGTCTTGATTTAATGAAGCTTTAATAAGATTAGAAGTTTTTAACTTTATTTTTATTATTACTACTTCTGTTTCTAAATACAAAATTGTAGAGATTTTACTGAGACTTAAGGGAGGCTGGTAAATACATAAGGCGGTGACAGGATATATGACTTGTAGGTATGCAATCTTACAGAGGCATGCAGTGAATGACCATATAGTAGACTGTTCACAAACAAACAACTGAGTTGTGCTGTGGTTTGCTAAACACTTCTTAAATTGATGTTTTCTTTCAATACAAAACTATTAGATTAGTATGCAGACATTGTTTCATAAGTAGTGAAAACTGGAAAGGTTCTCTTCTATGGCCAGCTCATGAAAGAGACTGAAACCCAGCAAATATCTCTTATTCCCATGCTTATTTTTCTGCACTGAAGTTGGGCCCTGAGCTTCTAGCAGAAAGCACCCCGTGTTCTCAGAAAACTAAAGTACTATTGCTGTGCCTGATTTCTGTGTTTAAAGTGGAAAGGAGGCTTATGGTATGGGGTTTTTTTAGTTACTTTGTCGTGTTCATTATAGAAACTGATCAATATTTGCTTTAAAGGATATGTACCAAGTTAACTCTTATCGTTATTCTGTGTTAGCACTGCTTGTTTAGCTGAGTGTGTGTCATAGACTGGGAAGCTCACAAAAGTAATTAATTTACCTTTTCTGGTATGACCTACTGCACAGGGTTGTGCAGTGCTGTCAGGTGGGTTGTCTACCATATTTATTAGGCTAATCCCATGCCTGAAACTGTATAATAATAAAAATGTAATGTTTTCACTGTAGGAGACCACAGTCTATTGGGCAGCTTTGAAAGGGTAACTCACTAAAAGAAACAAATCTTAAGAGCTGATGATATAATACAAAATACTGTTGGCCTGACTGACTGTTGTGTGCAATGGTAGAAAGCTGGCATGAGACAAAACCCTTCCTATGTAGGCTGAATGAAATCTGTGGCAGAGGGGTCCAGCATAAACCTATGCGAGCAGATACAGGTTTGCATCACAATGTGTTGCCTGGAAACATTCTCTTCATCTGGACATGCACAAGTACCACTCTCTCAGTCTCCAGGAATGAAGGCAAACTCAACCTAGTGATCGTCCTGCACATGGGTAGCTGATGTTAGCAGGCAGGTCAATGATTGTGTTAGATATAACAGAAAAATGTGGAGATGCCATTTGTTATCAATGAATTCCTCTTTACTCCTCCTTTTTATGTTTGGAACCATTTGCAGTTTGTAAAGGTATGTTAACCCAGTAAACAATTGTTTTGGCCTGTTAACATGTTTCTCTTGAAGTACGTTAGAAATTCTGCTCTTTATATTATCTATTATAGTAGATATCTTTGTTATTGAATATTAAGTTATGAGCTTAACATCTCACTCCCAGCAATGTCTGAGAGACTGTTTAAAGTGTATCCTGTTTTTTGAATTTGTACATTAATTTAATTTTGAAATTGAGGTTGCTTTATTTAAAATGGAGTAGAGAAACCCCTGTCCTAAGCTCTGCAGTGACCGTTATCCCTGAAGTGACAAGTTGTTAGCAATATAATAAATAGAGCGGAATTACAATAGTCTTAACTTGCTGTAATCAGAATTTCAGGCAGGCCAGGATCTAAAAGAGCACTTTTTCCAATCCACTGTCAATTTTGGCAGCAGATGGACAAAAAGGGGTCCCATAAAGTTAGGACGAGCAAATGACAGAGATCAGTGCGCTTCCTTTTTCATAGACATGACAATTTGGACAGAAACAGCATTTAAAAATCAGAGCACATTTTAAGCAGCCACAAGAATTGTTAATACATATTAATTCTATGGCAATAAAGGGCAGACGTATCCATGGTCCTCCAAGTGTCTGCTTGGTGGCACTGTATGCACTTCCTACATGAAATAGCCTTGGTCAGTCCTTACACTGTCTGCATGTGTGTTTGTCCTTTGTGAGGACTGAAGATAGTCTGTGGCTCTACTGCTGTGGCTCTATCCCATTGACCATGATGATTTTAACTGCAATTCAGTAGGTTGCACAAATCTAAAATGGAAAAAAAAACCCTATTGACTCAATATGTGTCTCTGTGAAAAGCCTTTAATCTCTTTGGGTTTATTATCAAGTCAACACAGCCTGGTAGCAGAAAAAAAGATGAGATGTCTAGTAACTAAAGAGCAGGTGTATTCTTTTGAGTGTACTATCAGTAAGTTTGCTGATGACACCAAGCTGGGAGGAGTGGCTGACACGCCAGAAGGCTGTGCTGCCATCCAGCGAGATCTGGACAGGCTAGAGAGTTGGGCGGGGAAAAATTTAATGAAATATAACAAGGGGAAATGTAGAGTCTTGCATCTGGGCAGGAACAACCCCAGGTTCCAGTACAGGTTGGGGAATGACCTATTAGAGAGCAGTGTAGGGGAAAGGGACCTGGGGGTCCTGGTGGACAGCAGGATGACCATGAGCCAGCACTGTGCCCTTGTGGCCAAGAAGGCCAATGGCATCCTGGGGTGGATTAGAAGGGGGGTGGTTAGTAGGTCCAGAGAGGTTCTCCTTCCCCTCTACTCCGCCCTGGTGAGACCTCATCTGGAATATTGTGTCCAGTTCTGGGCCCCTCAGTTGAAGAAGGACAGGGAACTGCTGGAGAGAGTCCAGCGCAGGGCCACAAAGATGATGAAGGGAGTGGAGCATCTCCCTTATGAGGAAAGGCTGAGGGAGCTGGGTCTCTTTAGCTTGGAGAAGAGGAGACTGAGGGGTGACCTCATCAATGTTTATAAATATATAAAGGGTGGGTGTCACGAGGATGGAGCCAGGCTCTTCTCGGTGACAACCAACAGTAAGACAAGGGGTAATGGGTTCAAGCTGGAACACAAGAGGTTCCACTTAAATGTGAGAAGAAACTTCTTCTCAGTGAGGGTGACAGAACACTGGAACAGGCTGCCCAGGGGGGTTGTGGATTCTCCTTCTCTGGAGACATTCAAAACCCGCCTGGACGCCTTCCTGTGTAACCTCACCTAGGGGTTCCTGCTCTGGCAGGGGGATTGGACTAGATGATCTTTCGAGGTCCCTTCCAATCCCTAACATTCTGTGATTCTGTGATTCTGTGATTCTTTTAAAGACTACCTAGTCATTAAATTTGAAATACCTCCATCTAATCATAAGCGTGTATTTTGTGGCAACTCCCTTCTCTCTTGTTGCTGAGGACAGGGGGAATCTGAGATGGGATGCTCCCAGATCGCTATTCAAGAATCTGTCTTACAGCTAACTCAGCTGCACAACGACCTTCTTGCTAATGATAAAGTTCCTACCTATAGCAATTGCCATGGGTATTAAATACCTGGTCTGCAATAAACCCTGATTCTGAATGTCAAGCTAGTCAAACACTGTATAATCACCATTTTGGGGATAACAAACTTTCTGTCATAAGTGCTGGTTGTGACATGTTAATTTTGAAAGTAATAATACCCACAGGGTGTGTGTGTAAATCATCACTTTGCAGATGCAGGTTTTACATTGAGACAATTTGTCAAAGAAAAAATAACAGATGAATTAGTAGATATGTAAGCTTTCAGTTAAATGCTGCATGGTTCTATTCTTTGTTTAAGGAAATATGTTTTTATTGTTTGTATCTCCAGAGAATAATGCACTTATATTGTGAGAGGTTTTCTTTTTTCTTTCTTTTTTTTTTTTTTTTTTTTTTTTTTTTGGTACTAATAAAGGAGTTTGGGTTGTTTAACACATTCTCAGGAGTCCATGCTCCAAACTTTGCCCTCCAGTTGGTATTACGGTATCAGTAATTGCTGCCTCATGTTAACATTTATTTAAAGCTGCTGATTTAACATTTAAAAATTCTGAGGTTAATGGATCTGTGAATACAGATCCATTAACCTCAATAAAAACAAATGGGACCTTTAGTGAACTAAAATAAGTGCAGATCAAGGATACACTTTCCCTAATACTTACAGATAGCATTTAGATTGTACTGTTAAAATGTCAGGTCATAAAAAGGGCTAGTAATGTAGTAATATTCAAGGTGAATTTCAGTGTTTCAGTCACTTCTGTGACCTAAGATAGGATAGTTTAAGATCAAGCAAGCTCAGTGTTCTAATTGCAAGATATTCTGGGTGGATTGCATTGTGAATGGTGTGTTATTGGGGCTGAGCTGGGTTTACTTAAGAATAAAATTGGTTTGAATGCATATTCATCCAATGAGAAAATTATGATGGTGTAGTTAAATGACAAACAGTTATATATAAATTGACTAATAGCTTGCAGCAGAGATGAAAGCTATAATACTTAAGAAATAAATAAAGAAATAAGGCAATGTATTTCCTTAGAATTGCTTTCCTTTAGTCCTTGTATTTTATTTAACATTGCCATAAAAAATATGGGGATCTAGAAACATAATTTAGAAGGAAATATCACTTCCCCAGTTCATCTCTGCATCATAGTACAGCAAATCTGCTTTTAACATAGGTATATACAGAAATACGAGGTGTTAATCCTGACTTGAATTCACTGACAGACATATTTGCTTTTGTGGGAATTAATTAATTCCACAATGAACGTGTGATTCAGTCTCTGTTCTTCTTTAGATCTCATTTATCAAAATCATATTGTTTTTCAAGGTCTTGTAAATGTATTAGTGTACACTACTCCACAGTTCAGGAAGCTGTAGATTACTCAGTGCTAACACCACACATGGACTTGAAAAGCAAGATTGTATGTGTATTTGTGCTCCAAGAAGTGCTATCCTGTGTCTGTGTATAGTGAAAGGCTGCTCCTATCTGTTAATAAAGTAGATAACATACTAAAAATATATCGTTATTGTTGGCATGCAAAAGGAGAGATGAGAAATCATTCAGCAGATAACTTTTGGAACATTATATAGGCAGTTTGAAGCTATAGTATAGTGAACTTCAGAGTACATGGGTCAATATAAAGGTAATTTAGTTATATGGGCATGCAAAGTTTTACTAGATGGTTATTAAAAACCATAGTATTTTCCATGAGGCAAACAATTAGAGGAAGAATGTGCAAAAGCACCTGCACATTTAGAACTCCATGGAAACTCCTCCACATTTAGAAGTCCCATGGAAAATCCATGTTTCCAACATTCTTCAAAAACACTTTTGCTGACTTCATCTGCTGCATCAAATAAGTGTGTGATATGGTCTTGCATAGTACATCAGAAATAAAAATAGTTTTGATTTTTTTTTTTCAGAAAATCAATTTAAAAAACAGGAAAAGCATTTAAGAGATCGGTTGAGTTCAGTTCCAAAATGTGCTACTTGTTCTTCATGTTTCTACTGTTATTACTAAAGACTTCATAGTATTACACAGGCAGAACTATAATCTAAATTGGGCTTTTCTATGAGCTTGTTAGAATTCAAAGTAACCCACTTTGGTTGGTTGGTTTGTTTTTTAATATGAGTATTGATTAGCCTGTACACATCACAACAAATAGGTATGTATTAAAATCTCATAGGAAACAAAAGTAAAAAAATAAATCTCAGTGACAAGTCCACAGATGTCATTGAGTAATAGCTTTCCAGGGTGTAAGAGTATAACAAACTAAACTATAGTTGTCAAACAAAAGAGAGATGCAGCTGAATATTGGTATTTCTTGTGAATAGTTTAGATCTACTCTCATAATATGTGTAATAAATGCAAACATTGTTTAAGAACAGAGAAAAGCCATTTTTAAAATACTTCTCTACTTAGCAAAATAGACAATGTCTGTTTTCTGCTGCTGTGATTTTGTTTCAACTCTACTAAGCATCAAGTAGATTGGATTCTCATGTTGGAAACCAGAATGCATCACTGTGTGAACAGAAATGCATTACTCTGTGAATTGGAATGAATTAGGCACACTCTATTGCCCTGTTGTCCTGTCGTATTTCTGCCTTTCTAAAACCGGTTCCTGTGAGAATTTACTGTTAAATCTAGGACAACACTTGAAACAAAATTTGCTGGAGTCTTTCATCTGCTAAATTTCATTATAAGTAATATTAGTTCTTTTTAACAGTGGAAATATGGTCGTTTTCTCTGAAAGCTACTCTTAAGGCATTCACCAATTTGGATGATGTGAATGAAACTTAGAAATATTTTCTTTTAAGCAGGAGTAGGTGTCATTAAAATCTCCAACTGAGGTCTTAACCGTTTCTGAAAAGTAAGATTTTTTTTAATGCAAAAGGTTATTACTAGGGTATTCTAGTGTTTCTTTTAAACTGGATGTCTACCTTTCAGGGTCTTTTGAAAATTGCATTCTAAAAATCTTAATTCAGGAGCTATCAGCACAGTTTCCAAATCTATTGTTGGAGCTATAGTCTCTCTAAGAGAATGGCAAACTGTTTAAAGAGAAGTAATACTTTCTGGCAGGGGACCTGTGGTGTTTTCTTCTCTGATCTGTATCTAGGCTATAGCCATGTTTATTCTGCTTCATTTTCCGAGAGTCTTTCCTGTGACCCAAATCTGCTAATAACACACAGCAGCAGGGTAATACACTGACCATTCTGCTTTGGTACTCTTTTCTTAATGGACTATACTGATGAGAAGATCTGTTATTGATTGTCGGATGTTGGCCCCAGTTCAGCCAAGTGCTTCACTCCATTTCTGACTTTAAGCGGAAAAGCATAGTAAGTACAGTTGGAGTACTGACACAGATGGAGGTACAGGCTGAGAATCATACTGAACAGCAATTATTTATATAAATTAAAGGAGGAAAGTAGAAGGCAAAGACATCCCAGTACAAACATTAGTCTTTTATCTTACAAAATGTGAGTGTCATTAATTGAGGCTTTCTCTAGATTACCTTGTGTTACATGCACATACTCTGTTGTAAGAAAGAATGAATTTACTTGTGGTGCTGCATATAGAAAGATACATTGTTTTGTATAAACTCTTGATTGCATTTTCTTGTCTAAAGGTAAAAGTTGGTGCAGACTGGAGCAAGCCATCTAAAGGAATGTTTTATTAGCTTTAACACTGGATTGGTAGTAACGATCTCAGTAGTTGCTACACTATTTATTTTATATCATCCATCCTTTTATACATCATCCATTCCTATATTGTGTTTCATCAGTTTTTGTTGTTGTTATTTCTCACCAATCAGCAGACATTCATCTTCCATGTCCCCTGTTTCCCAGAACATTGCTTAATATTCATTGCCAAACTCACAAAGATTTTCTTCTTGTACTTGATTAAATGCAGACTATGAAACTAATAATCCTGGTTTGGCAGGCCATTTTGAAGCAATACTGGAGAAAAAGGTAGTGTGCTTATGAGGGACATAATAATAATTTATCTTTTTACTTTTAAAATAATCTATAGTATATACTTGAGCTGCGGGGTGCTTTTGAGTGATCTCATCTTTGTAGAAGAGTGCTTCAGATGCATCATGCTATACACTCTGGAGAGACCATTTCTATTACAGCGCTTGGCACAGCTGAATTTGCACATAAGTTCCCAGCTCACCTGAAAATTTAGCTTCAGAGTTTAAGTCCTAGTATCAGGAATATCTTTCCCCTGTTTTGATGATGAAGGCCAGAGACCGTGTAGTAAGGACTCAAATCCTGTGACAGATCTTATGTTTTGTGTGTATATGTATCTTTGTGTATCAAACAAAACCACACAAAACAAAAACACACCAAAACCACCTAAAAAAACCCACCAAAACCAAAACCACCAAAAAGCAAACAACCACAAACAACACATACAAAAAACCGCAAACCAAACACTACCTTCATCCCAGAAAGTGACCTGTGTTTGCTTATGCACTTAGACCTAGGCATGTGTTATAAGCAGTGTGGCAGCAGGATGCAGCACAAAGCATGGAACTACAAAGTGTCTAGTCCTTTCAGTAACACATCTCTTTCCCAAAAGTATTTTGAAACTTATTTCTCTAACGATTTTCAGTACCTTTGTGACTCTGAAGCCCTCTGTTAACAGGCAAAATCCCTGTGTACTTCATAAGCTTTGAATGTGACTTGCGGAATTCATTTTCCTTTGTGAAGTGTGACTGTGGAGTAACCTCTAGGGAGCCTGTATATAGACATGTCCTGCAGCATATTTAATTTGTTCTGGCTTATGTTTTTTTTAGAAGATATTCCTTGCTTGATTTCATTACCATAAAAAAAATCTCCAATTATTTCTTGAGTTTAAATGGAATTTATTATATTTCAGTTTGTGCCCATTGTCTCTTGTCCGTTCGCTTGTCCATTCATTTACTTTGTGTCTGTCAAAATCAGGTTAATTAGGCAATTATAGTGATGTATAGTGTAGTTCTATTTCAAGAATGCTGTTGATCAATTATTTTTTTACCAGAGAGAGGAGGGAGAATGAACATGTGGGTTGCAGTTGTTCAGGAGAGTTTCCTTGTTATAATACCTGTGATGAGCGCATGGTGTTACTGCAGTCACACCTCTTGTCTACTTTGTTCCTATGGTTTGGTGAACCATAACAGGTTTAGACTGTGGGGTATCTGATGGTCTTTAATCGAAAGTAACCAGACAGTGACTGGATATTAATAAGAACCATTTTTCTTCCCTTTTCCTGAAAGGTATTTAAAGAAATACAAGGCTTTTAATTTGCTGATATTTCTTACATTGGGGTCACAAAACAACAACAAATCAAACAAACCAGTTTGAAAATAATCAGATATTTAGCATATTAAATGCATCAGAAGTTTGATGACTTGGAATGCCTAGAATATGTGACCTGTTATTCCTTTAACATGATTTAGTGGAACACAGTTTAGTTAGTGAATTGAAGATTTTGTACAAATTGCTCCCACTAAGCTAAAAGCATGCTGAAGTGTGAAAATATATTGTAATGAGTTTTGGTGTTTCCTAGCTTCAGTCTCCATTATATTTATCTAAATGTTAATTAAAAAACCTCCAACTTTCTGAAATCTCTCTTTATTCCCAGTAGTCTACGACAGAGCATAATACAGAAGCAACCACCGTATTTTCTTCTACAGGTCTCTCAATATGTGAAGCTTTTAAGTGTAATTTCCCCAAATTTAAATAGCATATAATTAATATAGGCTGATAAAGAATTTATCTTTTGTGAAGCAGATAGGATACTAGAGATAAGTTTATCTGACCCAAGTAGTGCTTTAAAATCTCTAGTGTTTTGTGGATTTTTTTATTTTTTCATCCAAAATCAGGGTCTCCTTGCTTGTCTCTGACTGATAATCAGAGATGGGAACTGTGAAGCGTGATGTGCAAGTTATCTGCAAATACCTGTTTTCATTTTCAATTTAATTCAATTCAGATTGTGCATATTCAAATAAACTGAAAACAATAATTGATTTATGTAAATTAGTGAACAGGAGATTGTCATCTTGTTTTTCTGGAGCTGCATCCAACTTGCAAAATAGCCTGTAGTTCCCATTTGTCTGAACAGTGATGATGCTGTACTGTCTGTGAAGTGTGCGACCTTACCTCTGAGGTACAAGCACTGCAACGTACAGGTCCCTTTGGCATTGTTTTTTAGAGTTGCAACATACAGTAAATGAAAGGAATGTGGAAGCTCAGCAGAAAACTTTGAATACTCACCTGCACACCTAGTGGTGACATAGGCAGTGTGGAAACACCGCTGTGCTGAGTGACCACAGCGCCACATTAGAGCACCTGTGGGAGTGCTTCTCCTGACAGCTAGAGCTTGTCAATGAATTGCTGGTCATCATGTTTGCAGATTTGCTTCTTGCCATGTTACCTTGTCAGGTTTTTCTGTCTTTCTGGATTTGAAGAGCTTTCTAGTCTGAAGGGCCTGTCTCTAACCACCGTCTTTCCAGGTGTTTCATGGAGTGGGAGCTTGGGTTTGCTATCACTGAGCCTTGATTTAAGACCTACGTATTTTATTTAGTCTTTTATTTACCTGTTGTTTTGGCTTGTAATGACTGTAATTGAAACACCTAATTCCAAAAGAGGTTATTAAGTAAATAAATTAATCAGATTGCATTTCATGGTAATATAATCAAGATGTTGTTTCCCTAGTAAAGTATTATCATTTTATAAATAGTTCATTATATCTGACTGTTTACATATATATTCATGAATATATTAACATTCGTGAAAAGTATTTCAACAGAATTCTAAAGTAGTCTATTTTCTATCTTCATTTTTTTTATTTTTTCTTTGCTAAGTTGTGTAACTTAACAGTAAATCGCTATTTTATGTACTGTTGTCTTTCAGTACACATGAATGCACTATAAACAGTTATGGAAAAGTGAAACTATGTTTTTAAAAAAAGCCTCTTTTGATATTGTATCTGCTGGTGTTCATATTTTGCAACTTGCTGAGCATCCTGGGCTTCACTATCTTGTGTAAAGAGAATAACAGATTATGAGCTTACTTATTACCATTTCATTTTTTATGATCTCACAAACAAGCTCAGCTACCTTCCTTGTCACCCTCCACGAGCTCTGGTAGCTAAATAAAACTAGACTTGTAATTCATCCACTTGAATTTAAAATGTTTCAGCAAAAATATCTGTATTAGTCTTCTCTCTGCCATACAACATAAGCAGAACAGAAGGCTGGGTAGTCTGTAAACTACATCCTAGTCATTAAAAACAAACAAGAAAAACTGAAATTCAACATGGTTTTTCACCCCTATAATAAGACCAATTCATAATCAAATAAAATTGAATGCCGACATGTTGAGAATAATTAAGCAATAAAATAGGTTATGGTGCACTCTACGTGAGAAACCTTTTCCAACATAACAGAATAAATGTGTATTGGCATAGAGCACTAATGGTATTCCTGATCTCTCCTTGTTAAAATAACACAATTGTCCTCATTTTAATCTGACAAGAGGATATGGAGCTTCAGTTGGTATAAGCCAGTACATCGTCTCTAAAGTCACCAGATGAATTTTACTGTAAAAAAATGAAGCTAAGCATATATACACCCACTGATGATTGTTCCTTAATATTTCTTCTCCATAAACAAGGCAAACACAGTGCTGTTTGGAGAAATGGAAACCACGTTTTGGAAATAAGGTGCGGTTAGTATTGCCATTTGTTAATTACAATCTGTGTGGATGTCATCATATTCTACACAGTGTTAGTAAGAGATGTGCTTGATAATTGTTGCTACTCATTTTTCTGTAAATCTTTCTCCTGTAATTCATCCTAATATTGGGTATTTGACATAAGCTGAGCTGCTAACATCGGAAGTTTACCAGAAACTCAGTTTGGTAGATGGTCTCAGACTGGGTGTACCCTATTCTGTCTTTTAGGCTTCCTATTTCTATTCCTCTGCAGAACATCTAAATCTATCATTTGTCTTTGATAATTTAAAATTTAGCATTGAAAGAATAGTCGTCAGAATTTCTAGTATCAAACTTCTGCGTTATTCGAGCTTTGTACCCACTTATGAACTGTATCCTAGAAATACAGGGAGTCTGTCTGAGCATCCTTCTATCTCTGGCACTTCACTGATTGTTGTTCTCTTTCGCTACTACTTCAGTTCTCTTTCGATGCTAAACTATTATTGACACTAGAGCAAAAAACTCGGTGTGGAACTTGGTTTTTGGAAGATCTGTGCTGCTGTCTGTGGCTGTGAAGGAGATTTAAATGGAGGGAAGGAATGCAGCTGATATTTATACTCATTTGGGGAGTTCTTTGTGTTCTCTTACAAGCTACATTCTTAAGATAACAGTAGACTCACTTGGTTTGTTGAAATATGGCAGAGATTAAAAGAGATGGTTTGTATCCAAACTTGTCTCATGGCAGCAACCAGAGACAGATAGGCTTTCACGGGAATCAGCTCTGTTCCACAGTTGAAGAACATGGCAGAATTTGAAGATGTTTAGGCTTGCACAGCCTCATATGTTTCTTTAGGTTCTACTGGTGAATGAGACAAAGCATTAATCCTGGATTTTAAAAAAAACTGTTTTAAAACATATGCGTTGTGGAAGATCTGTGTGAAAATGCTGAGCAGAGGCTCTTTAAGTGTTCTTTATGTGGAAGACTTTCAGAATTTCAGTAGAACTTAATTCGTTTCTCAGTTGCAATTCTTCAGTCTTTCCCTAAGCAGCAGAGAGGGTGACCTGACTACATACCCAGCTGGCCTGAAATTTGAGTCCTACTGAAAAGACAATATAAAATTAGGGCTTGTTTCCTGGATAGGATAATAAATCAAGAATGTTAGATATAGTCTTTTGTCTGCTTTAAAAAATGAAGAAAGTGAGGAAAAAACCAAAACAAAAAAACCCCACACAAAACCAAACCAAACCAAACCAACAACAGAAAACAAAACACAACCTGAATTTGTGAATTCATATTATTTCACTAGAGATAATTTATAATGTACAGTGAAGTATTGTGGGTCAATAGTTGCCTGAGCCCATGGAAATTTATGGAAATTAATAGCTGGGAGTTTTAAAAATGTTTCTTGGTGCTTATCTGGTAGTTGCCTAATGCCTTAAAAATGTGATCCTTTTGTGCTATTCAATGAAGAAAAGTCTATTAAAAATCACTGATAGACTAAATTTTAAATAAAAGCTAATTATTTTAACATTTTTTAAAATTTCAATGGCTTTTTGTAGTATTTTGTAGACTGTTGTCTTTATAGATGTCAAATAGAATAAAAAGAAAAATTCATCCCATCCCTGTTAGTGTAATACTTTTACAGAGAAGTCTGCAGTTCAGTCTTTTCTGTTTATTGAAGGGCTTTCAGTTATTCCAGCAGCAGAAAAACTGTTTTAAACTTGAATTAAAAACTTAAAAAAAAAAAAAAGCTGGGACAACACAGATCAACTTTGGGACATTTCCATGACGAATAGCAATCTGCATAGCCCAAGTACTTTTCCCCCTGCTGCCACTTCCAACCCATACATCTTAAGTGCTATATCCTTGACATACTTTTAGTCCTTTAAAAGAAGCTGATGTGGAGTGAGCATTCAATCCATTTTGCTATTACCTTTATGAAAGCTACAGTGCACCTTGAGAAGAGCATGCCTGACCCAATTTGATCTTTCATTTCTAACACCATAGCTTTCTGACTTTCTAAAGGATACTCAAGAAAGGCTTATTAGCAGATGTTATCACTGGAATCACCTTTTCTGAAATAAGGAGTGACAGGACCATCTGTTCATTTGTTGCTTGATAACCTAAGCTTCCGTGTTGTCCTGGAAATCCTGCTGATAGATATATCTCCATGTGGTCACATAGCATTGATCTGTTTGGAGTGGATTTTTGTGGAGCAGAACAGAAAAAAAAATGGAAAACAGAAATGCTATTATAAAGAGCAAATAGCAAATGCTCCTTTACAGCATGGGTAGAATTTTCAGTGGAACCTAAGTGAAATAGTGCCACGAATCCCATTGATTTGAGATGATGGACAATGCAGCAGTGAACCTGTACTTGAAGCTTATGGAGATTATGTCTCGTGTTGGTTTCTATAGCTGAAGGATGTGTATATCACTGATTAGTGAAGAACTTAAATGCTTCTGATAAGTGTATAGAAAAACAAGCAGTAAGGTTTAGAAATCTCTGCAAATACAAAACAAGTGATGAAAACTCTCTAGGGAAGTAATTGACCTTTTTAAATTACAGGCTCTAGAGTAGAAACATTTAAGAGTACTAATTTGCAATGAAGCAGGTGTGACAGCTTAACTGATAACTTTTTACAGATATGGTGTGTGAAGTCTAAGCAGTCTATAATGTTTAATAATGAATATATAATAGATATCTTAATCTGCAACATACAGTAAAATTTTGTGGTTTAAAATTACTATAATAGCATTTGTAGTTGGCTGAATCTTCAGTAACTCCCGTAGACAATGGTTAAATTGTATACTGTTTTGATCAAGAAATGGTGACAAATTACATCTACTTGATACTAACTACATGCTTACGTCAATTTACTTGGTAAAGTACAAATTGATATAAAAGAAGCTCTTGAATGTAGATGCTTTGTTGGATGTATATGCAAAGGGAGCATATATATATTGCCAATGAGGGAGTTAAATGTGGGATTTACCCTTTAATAAGTCAAGGAGCTGTAGATTAATCAGTCAATAACAAGAAATGACACCTAGTCTAACAAAGTATTAGTTGCTTCTTGCAGGAAGTGAAAAGGGTAACTTCAAAGAACTGAAATTGGGGGAGAAATCCCAAATAACATGTTTTGGAGAAGTGAGTATAGCTGTAATGAGAGAAAGAATATCTTGTGGGATGTAATATTGATATAACCAGATAAACTACCTTTTTTTTGTTTATGCATTTTTAAGCATTTTACTGTATTATTTAATTATTGTAAAAAAATAGGAGCTTACATTCTGGTTTAGCTTTCTTAATGTAAGTTTTAATGACTTAAAGGAGGAAAGAAAAAAGAGACAAAATGTGTTAAATTTATTAAATTGTGTCGAGGAACATATATGTGCATATATACGTACAGCCCCTCAACACGTTTTCCAAGTTTTTCAGAAAGTAGCAAAATTCCACGGAAGCGCAGCTGCACGGGCCAAGTTGGTGATGCATGAATGTGCATGGGAGGGCAGCGCCCCAGGGCTGGCATTTGAAGCAAGAGGGCTGGCTGGCAGCGCGGGGAGCGCGGCTCAACCCTAGTTATCCATGCGGGATATTTCACCGAAAGAGCTGCACAATATTGCTTTTTGAGCATTACAACTCATTTGGGATTCTTTCACTAAATGGTGACTTAGTACAAGAGGAAAGTCTTAAAATATTTTATTCCTCTGTTTGTACCTGACAGATCCTTAAATTATTGTCACTGAAGCTATATAGACATAGAGTAATTGGGGATCAGGCCACATGCATAGTTAAAACACAAAATGTATCCAAAATGTAAGAGACTTGTGTTTTCGATTAAGTATTTAACAGCCCAATTTTTCATAGAATTGTTTTGCTTGGAGGAGATCTTCAAGATCATCGAGTCCAACCATTTGTAACACTTCATTGATAGAACACCTGCTTGGCCTGCTTATGAGTAATTAGTAGGATTAACTCTTGTTTAAAAATTTTGCCTGAAAGCACATAACAATGTGCATAGAGACTTGTCATGAAATTACTAGAAAAAAACTCAGGTGTTCATCTAGGATTCTTCACAATAATCAGGGCAGGGGAGATGGAGAGGAAGGCAAGTACTTTGTCCAACAGTAATTCCTTTTCTGCCTGTCTGTAAATTCTGCATTTGTTATTTTCTTTACTGTAAGATTTTTAAATGATCAGACTTAAGGGGAGAATTAGCCAATAAATACAAATAGCAGTATTCAAATTAACTTACTGCAGGATATGCAGAGCTAATGAGCACCCTCCTTTTATAGGGTATGGTTGGAAAGCAAGAGAGTCATCATGAAATAAACAATTGTGAAACAGTTTGTGTAAATATGCTGCCTGCTATCTTTCTCTAAACAGTGAATTTCTAAAAATAAATACACTAAATTGTTTTCATTAACTCCAGATATTATTACTGTATAACTATCCAGGCTATCAGGTTTTATTTGTATGTTTTTATTTAAAGCGTTTGAGGATGTTCTCTGCCATCTTTAAAATCATAATTGGCAAAGTTTATCCCCTTTTCCACTCCTGGGGCTAGGATACACTTGTGACTTTTTTGTTGTTGGGGTTTGATTCCCCTCCTCCTCCCCTCTCCCCAATTAAATAACTTTTTTTGGAAATAAGTCCTTTTAGAAAAATATTCAGGTTCCCCAAAGTTTGATGGTTTAGACATTTAGTTTGTACTTCATGTGTGTTCTAACTAGTATTTTATAGCTACAAAAGTAATGAATGCAAGGGAAAAAAAAGCTTTTAAGGAAGTGATTTATTGTGTACGAACTGTCTTAGCTTGTTTGGAATCTTTGTACCCTTCCACTTGCTTTACTAAGATTAGGGAAATAACCCTAAAGAAAAGCACATGGTCATTCTGTGCGTACTCCTCTATCCACTTTGCATTAGCACCAAGAAGACAAGAATTCTCATTTGTTACGCCCTTAGTTATGCCATAGGTAACAAGCATCTACTTGAGCAAAAAACTTCCAAATCTGTCTTGTGCTCTTACTGCCATTATAAGAGTTTTGATTTGTTGGAGTTCTGTTGTGTTGGGGTTTTTTTGTTTGTTTGTTTGGGTTTGGTCATGTTTTTGTTTTCCCCTGTTCAGTTCTGACTCCTGTGCTGTTTCGACCTGCCTGTGTATCCTTGGGATTAATGTACCTATTTCATCTTAAATTCTTGTGGCAATGTCAGCTAATAGCATTAGCTGAAAGCATGAGCAAATCTTTAATGGATTTATTTGATGTCCTCCTTTACAAAGGAGGAACAATATCTCAAAGAGTCAATGGTTTTCATGTGCAACATTTGCTTCTCTGTAAACCTGTGACTCTTGACTCCGTAGCTTGGAGCTAGATTTACCAGCCGTGGAGTGGGTAGGGAAATAAAAAATATTTGTAGTAAAGGAGAGGCAATCATTAGATTTCTATTTCAGACAAAAAGAAACAAACAAACTAACCAACCCCCAAACAAACAAGCAAACCCCCACCAAAACAAAAACCCACCACATTTCAAATATGTGGGAATACTCCATTTATATTTTTGTAATTAAAAAGTTCCTCTATTCATGTTGAAACAACTTTGTATGGAAGTGTAGTAATGTTTAGTATTACATGTAAACAAGTTAGAGTCAAAAATGAAGTCTTCACCTTTCTTTGGTTGTTTGCTTTGGTTTTTTTGAGTTTTCTGATTTTTTTTGTCACTGAGTTCAGGATGAAAAAAATGATATGTCAAAAATGTTCAGAGATAGAAAACTATTTAGTTTTAGCCTTTATTTGTTAACATTATTAATAATCATTAAAATTTCCAATGCTGAATATAAGACATAATGTGGCTGAAAATACTGTGGCGAACAACATCAAAGCAAGCTCGGTAACATAGCAATTACTTCCAGTTAAAATGATCTCTGCGTATCTGCTTTTCAGTTAATATGCTGTTATGCAAAGTATCGACATGTACATGGTTTCTCTAAACTGACCAGGAATTTTAAGTCAGATGCAAAGAACATGAGGGTAACTCCTTCCATTCAATCTCATGTGAAGGATGAACAATTCCTACAGTTTTTAGGATAAAAGTACATTGTCCACATATAGCCAACATTTCCTTGCCAAATGTCACTTGCCCTTTAACGTAGAGCTGGGAATATAGCAATGTATTTGACAAACTATGTTTAGTGGAAGATGTCCAAGGCTCACAAGAGTCTGGGCTGGGTTTAGGTGTCTTTGTGCCCGGTGTGGCTGTGTTTCGCTGTCCTGTCCCAGGTGAGACTGCAGCTGGCAAGCCAGGCCTGAGCCTCTACATACATTTCCCTTTCAAGGTTTATATCGAAATGGTGGAGGTGATGGTTTGAAAGGGAGAGAGTGACACATTTGTGTTATGTGCTGCTGCTTGTTTGTCTGCAAATGTCAGCAAGCTGCAGTTCTCCTGATGATATTACATCCTTATGATCTTATCCTGGCAGAGCGGTGTCTGTGTGTGTGCGTGAGCGTTGCTGCAGTAGCAGAGGGTGCAGACAGCCGACAGCAGGCAGAGCCCATGCCTTGCTTATGGTGCTCCATAGCTCCTGGCTGACTGGGCACCCGTCCCTCGCCCACTGATGCTGCAAAGCGGAAATTGGTCATGGATACCGTATTCAGTGTAGATTTAATGGACTCCAAAATGCATGTCCAAAATACATTGTTCTATCGCTTCTATGTGTGCACATACAGCTTTTTGTTTTGTGCCTCTGAGCTTCCCTGCTGTTGGTTCGATGTCATAAGCCTTACATGGACAAAAAGATACATAATTCATACATATGAGAAGAGCATGAATTTTAGGAATAAAAAACTCAGGAATACTGTATTCTGTGTGTGTTCTGACAAAGTAAACCTGCCATTGTTTATATTAGAGGACAACGGTTCTCTTCCTTGATAATTTGGTAGGTGAATGACTTTCACTCAAAACCTGTCATATTTTTGTTTCTGTACATCGACGTTGCCCATGCTACACATTATTTTTCTGTCATTGTTTTGCACAGCTTTGCTCATTTTTGTACAGATTGTTTCCCATATTGCTGTTTATCAATCTCATTTTAGTTTTGCTTTTCTCGTTTTATCTAGTTTTGTTTTATCTCTTTGTATAATTGGAGCAGAAGTCCGATACAGGCTTTTTTGTGGGATTTGAAGAAAAAGCAAGGGTGAAATGGCCAGTGAGTCTGAGAGAGTCTTTCCAATGAATAGTGAACTTGCCAAAATGGCTAATTGAAAGAAGCAAAAATTTTAGGCGAGTTTGGCAAAATGGTTTCCACTGGAGAAAAGGCAGTTCTCAGTGCTGTCCTCTCAGGTAAAATTTGAAAATAAATTCCTGTAGCCTCTAGCATTGCTACTTTCAGGAAGGAACTTTCTGTTTAATTCTTGTCTCTGCTTTAGCTTACTGAGAAGAGAGAGGTTGTACTTTTGTGTCTTTGTAGACTGTTTGCGAAATGGAGACAATTTTGCATTTTTTTCTCCCATATCTTTGACATTTGTCTATTCAGTTTTTGAGAATGCTTAGGCTAGAGAACAGTTTTGTGCACATGTATGGCATGTAGCAGAATGGTGTACTTACCTAGCAGTGCTAGAGCTTTAGTTTCCACTTTATTCGTAACACAGCTTCCTTGCCTTCAGTTGTCTAAGTGCTGATATTATATTGCTGTTGTTACTTGTAGCAGTTTATTTGCCAAAATATTTTGAGGCAAATCTGCCCTTACTCCTACAGGAGTTCTATTAGGTGACTCCGGTGCATACCCACAGCTTTGTCCATCCAAACTCTTGGGTTCCTTAACAGTCTCAAACATAAGGCAATGACTATCTCACTGAATTTAGGAAAAAGCATTTACTTTTTAATTACATCTGTGGATCACTAAAAACCAAACAAAATTCCTATTTTCTGTAATCTCTTTAACAACAGACTAAAAACACAGGGCAATTTTGTCTTGAGGATTATAAATGAACAGTGTTCTTAATTCATTACCTCATAAGGAAATTTATTCAGTATTAAATCACACCAAACAGGTTTGGCTATGTTATTTGCCCATCATTTGTAAAAGCACAAATTAGCTCAGAAATCATTCAAAAGCCTGTAAATTGTGCTTTTAATTGTCCTAATATAAAAAATAAGGAGTTAATGGCTTTTTTTTCTCAAGAAATGGAATGGCTGTATCTAGTTTCCCTTCCTTTGTTATAAATAGCAGGCATGGTAAATTCAGCATTTGGCTGCAGAGCAGTGCCTGTCGAGTATAGCATTACAGCACACAGCAAAGGTGAAGAAGACTTTGGAATCATTTTCTTGCTTTTCGCATTTAATTTTTCAGTTGGCGCTTTAAAAGGCATCTCAGACAGTAGGTATTCTCAAGGGCTCGTTGGGTTCCTCTGCTGGTTTAATAGCGATCGTGACACTTGTAGATGTGTGGCACTGAGAGAATTAGTGAACTCATCAGAAGGAAGGAAGGAAGGATCAATTATTCACCACACGCCATCAACTACAAGAAGCATGACTGCTGCCTGTCTCTCTCCTTTCTTCCTTCTGCACACACACACACTCAGCTTATGCTATTTGTGCAATTACATTATTTTCATTCAAACAATCTCCAGAGAAACCTGTTTATTTGAGTATGCTGGAACATTCATCATTAGGGTATTGCATCAAGTGTCCTTGACATTCACTGCTCTATGCCTCCCGCATCTTCCTCTTTAATTATTTTAATACTTGGGATAAATAAAACAACAGAAAGATCTGGCTGATTTACCTAGAAAGAACAGAATGCATAGAGATAGTTATTTTGTAATTTAATCACTGATGAATTATTTTTGGATTTGTATCTTCCTTTGTCCCTAAACTTTGTACTTGAACCTGATTTACACAGTTGTGTGCTGTGTTATAGTCATGTGCTCATGACAGATATGCAGAAAATGCAGCCTGGGAGTAGCCGTACAGAATGGCATTGACACTGTCTTTTATCCGGGTACGCGTGTGTCTGTGCAGGCAGGACAGAGAAAAGGATGAGTGTGGAATGGATCCAACCCAACAGCACAAAGCTGCTAAACTTGATAAACCTTCAACTCTCTCAGTAACTGAGAAGGCTCAAATGATGTATCTTGGGTAGAGATTATATTCTGTACTTAGATTGAATGTGGTCACATACAACCTAGGTGCATGCATGACCTTCCCTGAAACGAAAGATCTAAAGACCTGTTAGATCTAAAGAGTTAATGCAGAAAGAAGTGTCTAAAAGAGCTGTTTCAGAGCCTGGTGTTTACCCTGCATAAATATTAAGATGTCAACTGCTAATCTTTTCTGAAATTGTGGTAAAGTGGACACCTTTTTTCTTCCTTCCCTCTAAACTAGAAGGGATGTCTTAGTTTTGCTTGCCTTTTTTTCAAACCGATGTTATTTCGTAGACAGTTTTTGCATACTTTTAATTATTTAAATATTATATCTGAAATCTGAATACCAAAAACCAAATTGTTTTCAAATTATCCATTTTTATTAAAGTCTAAAATGAAAAAAATAATTACTTGCAATATTAAGAGTTTCATGTTGCTTGTGTATGTACTTGAACCACTTTGCTTTGATGTTCTGTTTGTGTTCCAAAGCTATCACACTTCCATGCCATACCATAATAACTAGATTAGAGCACTGGACACATTTGGCCTGTAACTGTGGAACAACTGCAATATTCCAAAATAGAAACAATGAGAGTGATATTAAATCAATAAATACATAGTATAATCTCTCTTGAGGTAATTAATCAGACTGACTTGTAGAAATGGAATTAAAACATTGAATTGATATTACCATGAATTCTCAGAAGCCCCATAATTTGGAGTCTGGTTATAATGAGGTTCAAAAGCAGTGCCTTCTGGGGCTACCAAGTATGCTGTGACTGAAAACTGGCAAAGAACTAATTTATTTCCATTTTGACCATTAGGATGGGGAAAAATAAAGTAAGTATGTTGACAGGAAATCTGTTGTTAAACTAGAGAATAAAATACCATCCTGCCTACTCTTGTTCCCATGCCTTCAGTTGCAGAGTAGTACTCCACTGTTGGTGTCAGGGACAATTTTTGAATTGAGGTAAAAACATGCCATATATTTGCTGCAACATTTGTTTAAAGGCTAGCTGGGAATGAGTAGAGAGGAGTGTCTATCTCTGTCATCACATCTCTCATCGATGTAATCTATACACTGCTATATGCTGTCTCAGATTCTATGTAAGATTAATTTCCAGCATGTGCTGACAGCTCTGTGGTTTCCACAGCAGAGTGAAATGTAGATATAAACATAAAATCGTCATTGTGTGGTGATGTTCTTAGGAGCCCTGGCAATTTATTACAGCTTATGACTATTGTTAATCATATTAGTTTAAAAAGCAGAGATGTCAGTGTTTGTATGTTTCAGTATATAACATACTTATCAAGAGATGTCGGGGATAAATTGATTTCTGATCCTTGATTCGCATGGATCAGTAACTGTTGCTGTAAATGCCCCAGGTAATATTTACAGTACAGATAAATAAAGTACTGGGAGGCTACAGATATGAATTGCGGAATTTCCTCGGTGCAGAGTACTTAATGGGTCCCAACAGTCAGCTGTTTTCTGCAAACTCTCACAGCCATCAGCAGGTGATACTTTTGTTCTCCTTTACTTCTCCTCTGCAGTGCTGAAAGAAGAATTTGTCATTTAATGCTAACATTGTGTGTTTTAAAACTAATCTAGTTAGTTTCCTTCTGAAAAAAAAAATAATTTAGAAGCTGTTCTACAAGTTCATACTACCCCTTAGAGATAAATGAGAAGACACAGCACAGCTTAAGAAAAATATGTTCTGATGTATTCTCCCTCTTAAAAATGCACAAGATTTTTCTCCTTCACTTTATCCCTTATGCCTTCTGTACTGATGTCAGGGGAATTTACATATTCAGTGATGCTAATTTGTATTGGTATTACTGACTGCTTTACAAACTCTATAAGCTGTGTTTTAAAAACTAAAGTGTCAGCCAGGAAACTCTTTAACCATTTCAGGATTTGTAAGAAAAAAACCTGTGTAGTAAAATGCACATGGTTTACTCTAATAGAGTTGGCAAGAGCAGGAAAGGTTGATAGTAGTAGAGCAGCACATCTTCGAGTAGGAGCAGGGCTCAGTTCTGCAGCGAGGCAGGACCAACTACAGGTGGACCTTCTCATGCTAGAGCTGCAGTTTAAAATAACTAGGAATGTTAAAATGGAGAGAAAACCTTTGGACGTGGAAATGTTTTAGAAACATTAAAAATGAAACCATCATGGTATAAATTCTTTTGGTGCTATCATAACAGCTAGGAAAACCTAACTGAAAATATGTTTAGTTTGCTTCCATATTTAACCCCAATTACCCTTTGCAGGGGAATTCTTTTTAACATTCAATTCCTCGTCTCACTTTTTAGCTTCTGTAGGTCTTGTTTTCCCCCACTACATAAATTGCAGCAGGTGCACAGAATTGAAGGCATTACAATTAAATGTAATCAAATATTTTAGGCACTAATGAACAGCTCCAGGAAAACAAGCCAAAAGGAAAAAAGAAAAAAAAGAAGAAGAAAAAACCCCAGCATTTAAGTGAGTGGATTTTCAAACACCCAAGGCACCATAGGGCCAATTAAGGGAGGCAGACACCAGGACACATACTGGCATTAATTATCTTTGAGTTCAGGGAAATAAAAAATAAAAGCAACAATTATCATAATAAATTTCCACACACTGCTTGTAAGTTGTGCTAATCTACAACACACCTGGGTTTCCGAGATTTAAGGCATGAAAGTGAATACTCAATCAGTTCGTAACGACCTCATGTCGGGGCTCATGGGATGTGCTGCTTCCTTCTGATGTGCCAGTCAGGCAGAGGCCAAAGCCCGTGTCCAGGCACCGCAGCAGCGTTAACTCTGTACAGCACCACAGACCCCAGTGAAACGCAAAAAAGTACAAAGTCCATGCTGGTAATTCTTTAATTCCTCCCTCCCTCCTCTCTTATTTTATTACACATGCAATGAAAATTTTCACAATGGGAGTATCAGTCTCAATCTACTTTAAATACCCATGGGTCTCTCTAATTCTCCTTTCTCTAAACTAAGAAGGAATCGAACTAAAAGAACAAATATTTACTGTATGTCACAACTATTTCTTGAAATGTGTAGATGGAAGAAAAAGCAGGATATATACTGAGCTCCAGCAAAAAAAACATTTAAAAGTTATTAAAAAATTGATCTATCTCTCAATGGTGCTTGAACCAGCTGCAAGATATTCTCACTCAAAATATAGGGAAATAGGGTAATGTGTTTGGGGCTGTTTGTTTTGTTTCAGCATTAGGTAAAATTAGTGTCTGTAGTGGTTTTTTTTGAAGTATTGTCCAGCTATATGGTTGCATCTGGAGGGTAAGAGTCATCACTCCAACCTCCCACAACATGTGCTAGAATAAAAAGCCCTAGATGAACAAAATGAGGTTTAACTTTTACAGTCATGGTTTTTTTAAATACTTCTTAGTCTTTATTAGTCTACGTTGAAGAAGGAAAAAAAAAGTGTGTTTTTTGGTTTTTTTTTTCCATTATTTCCTTTCCCTCTATATCTGCTGGTTACATTTTCATGCTTGTAATAGAAGTCCTTTGGGACATTATTTATGTTCAGAAGGTATTTTTCACAGCACAGACACTACCAAGAGTAACTATTTAGGAGAGGACTGGGGCAGTGAAAATGAGTGAGTGACAGCCCTTTCCCCAGCAGTAGCATGCTACAACATGGGCCTAAAGTAAATGGTGTGTAGTATAGAAGATTAAAGAAGGCATTTCCAACAGATGATCTGAAAGATAATGCAGTTAGTGAAGTGACTATATCACAGAAGGAACTAGCACCTAATTACAGTGTACTCCTTAGTTTCGAGACAGTCGAAGAAAAAGCTACAGTTGGACAGTATCTAACAGCACAGAACACCCTGTCAACGTGCTAGTTGATGTATTGGCAAGGCAATTTAAGAGTACAGGTAATAAAGTATTCTGTGGAGCTCAGAAAGGTTTCAGCCTGATTTGGCAACTGGTCAATGAAGTGCCAGATGGAACTTAATGTTCAGATCTTTGTGGAATTCGCTTCATCATTATCTAAAGCTGCTTTCTTTAAAAAATCTTGAAGCATTTTGCTCTCATATTTTTCAAGATCAAGCGTTTTAAGTTCTCACTCTGAAAAGGTGTTTTTGTATTCAAGAATTAAAAGTAACTTAAAACAACTGAGAAGGTAGATGCCTGAAAATAAAACAGGTTTCAGTCTAAACTATGTAATTTGGAGAGAAGTATGGATTTTTGTTTAGTTTGGCAAACTGAAAAATACAAAACTGAGCTGGCTTTTATAATCAATTCAAGAGACATTTTGAAACCATCTGAAGAGCCATGTAATGGTTTTGCAATATGAAACAAATTTACAGTTTGGCTTTGGATTAAATTGGTGTTGAAAAGTGGTTGTTATTCTGTAATTATACAGCTTCAAGGTAGAAATTATTTTCATTTCTGTCAGCATACCAGTTCTTCTGAAAACTTACAGTGTGTCACCTAGAAAAGTAATATATCTATATTCAAGCAGGGAAAAAAAAGGTTGTAAAATTAAAGAGTAAATGAAACAAACCAGTTATATACTCTCTCAGCTAAGAAATGTTTAATTCCATATGTTGCAAGTATTTCCCCTTGTCATGTCCAGGCCACAGAGACACACTCTTACCGTTCCTTTACCCTTGTTCTCTGAAGTGAGATGGTTCAAATTGCAACGGCACATTCTTCAGTAGTTCATATAGTTAATATAGGGATTATTTTGTTAAATTTGTATTTGTATTAATCTTGCAACTGTTCTTAAATGTTTGGTTTCGATTTTTTTTTTTTAATTAAAGACAAAGAGAAAATGACACATTTTATCTCTTCTAATAGGGACTGCTATACATAACTGTATGGATAGATACAAACACATTACAATATCTTTTAAGTATGTCAGATAATTTTCATACATTATTGTCGTCTTTTGTTCTTTTTCATGGTATTTTTTTTCTGTTGAGGTACTGTCAGCCTGCATATAGGTATTTCTCATAGTGCTTAAGCAGTAAAACCCGGTTAAAAGTACTGCAAAGAATGGAGGTATATTTTTTATGGCATGAGCTTTATTTTTATTGCTGGTTGTGAAAGCATTAACACCAATGGCAATACAGCCTAGTGTATCTTTATTTGTAGGTATTAATGTTAGTAGAGACTGCGGTTTGAGTGTCCTGTCAGGAGGGTTTGTGAAATTGATTGGACTGATCAATGCAGCCACATCCCAAAGAAAGAACAGTTGCCAAATGAGGAATTCTGAGAGGCAAGACCTTCACTTTGCAAGGACAAGCTTGTTCTGGGCTATATAATGCCAAGGCATGTCATTCAGGTACTGATGGATTCTAATTGCCACTATTTTAAGTTATAATATATTTGTCTTCAATAGAGTGGCTGTTAATGAAAGAAATTAAGAAAAATTAGATTGCTTCCAGTCACATCCTTCTAATCATCTGCTTATTGGTTGGTATACATGCAAGATAAACATGTCCTATTGATAGGAAATATGTTAACAAGAATTTTTTATACACTGTGTATCAAAACATCTCATATTAATGATACTGGTAGAAGCCCAAAATGATTTTTTTTTTTTTTTTACCACTATGTAGTAAAATGCAGTAGTAATATTTTTATTACTGATATGTTTAAACTGTGCTCTGAATGGCATTTCTGGTCATGAATCCTCTTAGACACACTTGAAAATCTTTCATATTCCTCTGGCTTTGTGACTAGGTCAATGCCAGTGGGAAGAATTTGAGGTTCTAAATCCACTGACATGAGGAAGGAAAGAAATTCCAGCCTTCTGTGTCTCACCTTAGATGAGGACTTGAACTGCAAATGGGGAGAGCAATCCTTGTTAAAGGAAAGAGTAGTCCGCTTAGTGTTTGCAAGTCCCTTTCTGCAAAACCTGGTTTCAAGCCGTGACCTAAAAGAGAGGAAAAAAAAAAACCACCGAGTACTATTTAGTGTGAGATGACAGGATTTACAAGAATATTGTCAACAAAATATTTATAGAAGGAACCAAGCCTTTTAAAAAATTGAAATTCAAGCCTCACAGCTTTGAATGCAATTACTGCTATGCCTCAGATGTATATTTTGAATGTATGTATGTCCTTTTCATAAGAAGCATCTGCTGTTTGTGTATGTATTTTAGAGAATATAAAAGATAATAATTTTTCCATAATGATTATAGAATGCAATTATTTTGCGAACTGGCACGTAGCATTTTATTTCCAAAACATTTGCTTCATACCTTAATAATTCTTAATATGAAACTTCCTTACATTTTCTTTGGAAGCTTCTCAATCTCCCAAAATGACACATAAAGCAGATTAGTGTAAAGCAGACAACATTCCACCAGCACAGCAGCGTGAAAGTTCCTCTGCCTGCTGATATCTCCCAAAGAACAGAAAGATGTCGGATAGTTTCTTCATGCTTCTGAAAAGTTCAGAAGAATAATTGCTTAGGAAATAGTGCTTGTTCACAAGCAAAAAGAAATAAAATAAGGAGAGGATTCAGCCTTGTTTTGTCTCTAGTGCATTGAATCTAGAATGTTTCCAAACACTCCCAGTTCCTTTTAACAAAACTCATGTTTATGCCCATCCTGTAATGTTAAATCATTTCAACAGGCTTAACAAAATATTTATTTATATCTTATAAAATCCATGTGTTATTTCTAAAGAGTATAACTCCTGTGGATGTTTTAAACTAAAAGCTCAAGGGTTACACTGAAATGTTCAAATTTTGAAACAATCGTTTTGAGTTTTTTTCTTTTCTCATGCTTAATAAAAATGAAAATGTAGATTTGGTGTTGGTAAAAGAATAAGGCCTAGCTCTAGTCCTCATCTCCCTGTTATGTTAGCATGGTAAATAATACTGAACTTAGCAAAATATTCTGAAATTAACTGAGCAGTTATTAAAATTCGTATCTTTGATCTTGTCCTCTTCATATCAAGCCTCAAAATTAATATTTAAGCAGGATTTATACTTGTATGTGGGGCTTCATTTTCTTTCCCACACACTCTGATTAAAAAAAGAACCACCACCTCCCCCCCAGTTGTGATTGCAATTCCACACCACCTCTGGAATTCATTAGCAAATAAAAGCCCATAAGCTCTTTATAGGCAGGTGTAAGATTATGATCACTGTTTCGTTGTTGACAGCATTACTGTTCGAGTGCTGGTATTGATAGATATGATGTTGCTGAGGATTTTCTGTAGAGAAATCTTTATTAATAGTGTATCCAAACATAATGAAAAACCATGAACTTAGCTTCTCACGCTGTTTGCTTTCATCTATGTCTCTGCTAAGCTTAAGCAAAGTTTTTGTGCCCGAGCAAACAGAGTTTTTCAGATCAGACTTGTTCCAAGAGGGAAGCGGCAGCTCAGGAAGGGACCTTGTCACTTAATAGTGAACTCTGTGTTGTGTGTCTGCACTCTCTCCAAGCTCCTTGACGTGTGCTTTTTTCTAATAAAATGCTACCACATCTTGACTGATGATTTCACTGTGGATCATTGCTCTAACAAGAACCTGTTTGAGAGTGCAAGTCTCTTTCTTCCTATCAAAAGTTATCAGTGGTAGAGCTAGAGGCTGGCATTTGAGGAGTGCTATAATAATCAAATTAATTAAAGTGCTTTTCCCCTAGGATATTTCAGTGCATGCATGTGTGAATTACAAACATGGGGTTTGTTTGGGTTAAGGGTCTTACCAGCTCTCTCTGCTTAGAACCTTCTTCGTAGCTAAGTTTAATGAACTTTTTGGGTTTTTTAAAAACTAGCTGAAGTCTTCAAAAGCAAAGATGTAAACATTTAACCCCTGTGGCCGTATTTTGTAATTTTTTTTTTCCTGTTTGATTTACAAGTTCTTATATTCAAAAGTTATTGGCCTGTTCTGGACATCAAAATTATGTGGAGTGTGTCCCTGTTTGAAGGCAACGACAGGTTTACACGACATTAAAGAAATGAAGGTTGAGGGGAAGCAACTCAGTATAATTATCCCCCATAACTTTTAAAAATATCTATTAGCATTTAAAAAAAAAACCCCAAACCAAAAAAACACCCAAACAAACAAAAACAAACAGCAACAACAGAACAATGCTTGCTGGAATTGTGCTGTAGCTCTTATTCTGCTGCTGATAAGTCTTTTTTACTGAGAATGCTTTTGGTCATTCCTTTAATGTACACTACTAAAGGTTTAAGGGGTAATTTGAATCAAGGACATTATGTATGTGGAATTTAATGCACTTAATAAATTAGAATTTCTGTTTGAAAATATTTAAGCCAGTAAAATACTGGCTTGAAACTTATACAGGCCTGAACTCTGTATCCATAGAATTGCATACATAATAAATTGTAATCGAAGCTCATTCCTGCACTGAATATAACATCCTAACCATTGCATCAAATATAATTTTTCAAACGACAATGAAATAGGTACCTGTAAGTTTCCTTTCTCTTCTAAAGCTTGTCTTGCCTCTTAAAAGCATTTTCACAATTAATTGCAGGTTGGTCTGTAGTACTCTGACTAGCACTTCTCAGATATATTAAAGTTGTTTTAAAATAGAGTGTAAGAGGTAGAAAGAGAACTATTGAAATAGATGAAAAAAACCCATTCTAATCAAATGAGAAATCAGCTTTTAGAAAAGGGCAGAGGGGAACAGAAAGGTCTGGCAAATAACAGAATAAAAGCAATCTTAAATTTTTTTATGAAACTGTGCAGCTTATTCATTTCAAGTAAGTGTCTCAAAGCGTCCTTTTAAAATATCACCAACTGCTAAAATCGAGTACTGTCATTTTATTGTAGCACCTGTAGGTTTGCTTATTTTATAATTGGCTTGGCTAGGGAGCTCACCTGTAGGGATTTTACCAGTAGCTATTCTTATCAATTTTTTAATAAATCCCACAGATTGACTACAGTAAATAATGAATGACACACTGCTTGGTAAGTCAATATTTAATTTAATATAGATTCTGGGAAACTAACATTTTACATGCAGATATTACTATGGTTCTCGCTTAAATGAAAAAAAAAAAGCTACATTTTGTTTACAAAAGGGAAAGGAGTAGAGTTTGCAGGCTAATTCTGGTAGAATTTAGTTAATATTAGCGCTTCATAACTTCAGGTTACTAGAGTGTGTGATGGGGGTGTGCTGCCTGTAGAAAGCCACATTTATTTTTCTGAATCTTCAGATCTGTCCAGTGGGTGTCATTTCAGAGGGATTTACAGATTCATACAGCAAGTGTGTAAACATGTATTCAGTCACAGTGTAACTTCAGTATGATTTAAGCACATGCTTAGGTACTTTTCCAGGTAGAGACAAACTTAAGATAAGCAGAAGACTAAGTAGAAGTTATTTTATAATTAATAGTTTTGCTGAATTTTCTTTCAACTGAAATACTCTCAAGTAGTTTGTGTATGGACATATGAAATACTATCAAGAGAAAAAAATCCCTCTTTCTCCAATAACTTCAAATATTTTACATTAAAGTTTTGTGCTGAAGAAAAGTTTGTGGGGTTCTTTGGGTTTATTTTGTGTTTTGCTTTTGTGGTTTTTTGTTGTTTTGTTTTTTTTTTCCAAATCTTCCAAATTATATGATCATATTTCTGATCTATTTATTGACATAACTTGACTGTAAGGGCTTTTTTGAGTTTTGAAATGCCAAAAGGCCACATGCACAAGTGTTTAGTGCTGCAGCTCTCTGATAATTAGTGCACCTGATGAAGCCAAGGTTTCTACCTCCCACAATTCCTATTTTTCTTTTCTATCACTCTTGGCTTTACAAAATATGATGACATCTAATTAAGTTTTCTGTTTTGTTATTTGCGTATTGTTTAGCACGTGTATCATCTGAATACTTTGAGAGAGAGAAAAAGGCATAAAACACCTAAGAAAAGCTATACAAAGGCTACAGGCTGGAGAACTGACATCTCGTGGTAGAGAGATGGTCTATCATAAAAAACAAAAAAATTTGCTTTTCTACACAATTAATAATCAGCCATGTCTGGTGCTGTTGTTTCCATGTGGTACCTTTAACTATGTACCGGAGAAGCTGCTCAAGACGAAAAAGATTAAAAAATGAACATCCATGAGAAGGACCAGGATAACTTAAATTCAGTGTTGTTCTGTCTGAAGAGCTATTTTTCAAAAATCTGTTGTTCAGAATGGTGTGTCAGGATGAGCTTTGACAAGAGTCTTTTTGAGGGTGTTGGTAGCAAATAACAAAAATCAGACAGGTGACTTCTTCAGAAAGTTGTATTTCTTCAGCATTTATTTGACAAATTACTTTGCTTCACACGTCCTGCTAAAAGGAGTGGAACCCCAGGCAGAAAAGACATATTGTGCTATGGAATCTGAGCTGAGAGTTTCCTCCAGTATTTAAGGAAAATTGGCAAATATGCTTGCTGACTTCTCTGAACATTGTCTTAGAAACCAGGTAATTAAACATGTCCGAAAGATAAAATATATAAGGCAGTCTCTCAAGACTTTATCTTAGAAGGAAGAATATTTTATGGATAGTTTTAAAGTATACCTGTCTGCATGGGTTGTTTTCCTCAAGATATTCTAACATCAAGGCTTTTAAATAGCTGTCATTTCTTTCTGAAGTGGTCTCATTGGTATTATTCTCTGAAAAATCTTTACTTTTATCATTATTAAAAACAATAATCTTTGTAATTTATACAGCATACTAAATTTTTATCTGGGCATACTTTTATTCTCATAATTCCCATTTGCATTATTTTTTCCTTTAGTTTTCATAATTCTTTCTCTTTCCTCATTTATTCTTTTTTTTTTTTGAACAACCATTTGAACAAAAAGATCCTGTGCTGTGTGAAATATATTAGACATCTGATTCCAGTCATATAGAATGTCTTTATATTATGTGTGGTGTAAATGAAAAATATCATGGGTAGGTTTTAGGACACTTTAGGTCAGCATAGCCAATTACTTTGTCCTTGGTTTCTGTGAGTCATAGTGAGCATTTGGATACCTGATTCTAGGAAAGCAGTTAAACATAAGAACAACCTTAGTAGCATGCTTAAGACCAACTTGTTATGAAAGCTAATGAAACGGTGTTTTTGTAGTGGAAAGCACCGAGATACACCTGTAGGCATTGCTTTTTGCATCTACTGCGATAGAATTTTACCAAAGGCATTCAGTGACCTGAAGACAACCAGGTCCATTGCTCTGAAAACAAATGCAAATTGTTATATGTTGTAGTTCCACAATGTGATGTGTTCTGTAATTATTAATCAAATAGTAACCAAAAAAAACTCATTGAGTATTTGTAATCCAAAGCTTGGTGACCAGTTTGTTATACTTATAGGAAGATCTTCAGTGACCTCAGTAGAGTTAATGGCATGTGCAAGACAATTAGCCATCATTTCTGTTTAATATAATTATAAGGAATGCCTGAAATGCCATTAAATAAATGTTTAGAATGAAAAAATTGCACAGGTTACAAAAAAGATGTGAAGAGCATTCCTTCCAAGTCATCAGACTTAGCATTGGAATTGATGGGTCATCACACTCAATATCTTGTTATGGGCAGAAAGGGGGACAGACCTTACATGCAAAGGCAAGAAGTCGGTTAGGCTAAAGGAAGTTTTAACAGCTAAGTAGACCAAAACATCCATGTGTTTACAGTAATGTATATTCATAGTCCGTAGTAACACATGAAAACTTCAGTCATGTGATTAGAAATGGTTATACAGAAAAACCTTCTGGTACCTACTGCTTTTCTTTGGTGCAATTCTCACACTTTTAATGTGCCCCTGGGTACCAGGGTTGACAGTCTCCATCGTAGGGAGGAAGGGCTACAGAAGCTGACAGCATTCTGATGCCTTTGTCAGAATGACTGTGACTAATGAGGTTTCTATCTCCTTGCTTTTGGGGAACCCCAGGATGCTGGGAGTTTCTTCCTCCTCCTCAGTTTTAGGGTGAATTTTGTTTTGTTTCTATAAATTATAATCTACTTGTATACTTTTTCTTCATTCGTTCTTTTGTTTGTTCGTTCTTTTGTTCTTTCTTTCTGTTGGTTCCATTTTTCAGTATTTTTGTTTACTTTGTTTTCTCCAAAACTGGTTTCACTAGAATAAAACAAGGTTGTAGTCCCAGACTGACCATTGTGGTTTGTGCTTATATCCTGGGGCCTCTCTTCATCCTCTCTATTTACTCTTCCACAGAGCACTTTTGCTAAAATGATAGCTCATTCACACCATGCTGAATAGCTACCTGTCATCACTATACATAAAAATGAAAAGGAACAATTACCTAATTGCTACACAAGTGCTGTAAGAGCTAAACAGGGCCAAACAAATACGGAGACCCTACACTGTCTGGACAATACAAAGCTTGTGGCTTTTTACTCATAGTCAGAGAAATGCTATGTCTTATATTTCCAATAGATCAGAACTCATTTGTTCTTGGAATATTTTTTTTTATGGTAGCATGCAGCCAAAATATACATATATATCAAACCCATTAAACAAGAGATAAAGATAAGTTGGGGGCAGTACTCTTGCTAAAATCTGGCATTTCTTGAAGTTTTAAATAGTAACTGCTCTTGTTTTAGAAAGCCAGAATACAGAGTGTTTCAAAAAGATGGACCCGATTTGAAATCATTATGTATGAATTCAATACGGCAGGTGGAGGGAACATAGAGCATTTATAAAAAGGTTACCAAAATTTGATAACTCATTAAACCATTTTTTAAATATTGTGTAATTGTAGCATGCTGCCATCATGAAATTGAGTGCATCTTTTTGAAAAACCCTGTATAACTACCATGAAAAACTTTTATAACTTTGAGAGATAACAATGGTTGAATGTTATATATCTAAATTCAATCCTCTAAAATGTAAACTACTACTTTTATTTCCGTGATGACAAGACCTGTTCTTCAACATAGCATGAAATGTCAGTTTTCCATTTTATTAGTTGCCTAAGCCCATTTTGTCTATTCTATACCTTAAAATATGGCAAGCACGATCAGCAGCAAGGTGACTTTACTGAAGTTTTTTGGTATTGTTGTTTTGTTTGTTTGGTGTTTTTTTTTCAAGCAACTTTCTTTTTTTTACAGATCCCTTAAAATACTGTTATTAAGCATTGGGAGGTAACGATATCAAACGGAATAGCAGGAAGTCCTGAAGTCCTTCAGGAGGGTTCAGTCTGCAGGAGACCTCGTACGGCTACAATCTACTGCAGCCAACGCTTTTACTCTCAACAGGTAAGTCGGTCAGCTAAATTTTTCTTTCAGTGTTAATCAAAATCTTTCATGTATTTTATTTTAATATCATCTGCCCTGAGAAAGAGAGAACCAGGACAGAAATAAATATAGAAATTAGTGTAAACATTTGCTTATTAGATACAGGAGCAGGAAGAAGATTTAAGTTCTACCTTGCCTTTTGATACAAAAATATTTTGAATATTTTTTCGTTTTGGTATATTTGCTCATACCCAGAATTAATGTACACCGTTTTCAACATTGAAGCAATTGCAGCATGACAAGATGCCTACTGCTTACCAAGGGCCCGAATAATTGGCCTTTGGCTAGTCCTTAAAAGCTGGAAAACTGAAAGAACTCCATGCAAATAACAACCTAAGGCACTGTAGAAATCTCTAGGGAGAGTTAATCACCCTTGGATAGAATACCAAGCAGCAACCCTCCTGAGAGGAGAGCTTCTTAGAATAGTTAATTGGAAAGGCTGAACACCGTCTTAAAGATCTCCTTTTTTAGGACACTGTCCAATTCAAATGGGGAAGAAATATGTTTCGGTCCATGCCTCTAGAAGCCTATCAGAAGGACAGCAGTTGCTGTTAAAAAGTCTAAATTCACTCATTTCATAGGTTCACGTTCTTCTGATCTGTAGGGATCTTTAATTTGACTAGTAATTCAGTTTCAAGAGGGTGGTAAAACATTCTACATAGAGAAGTGACATAAGCACCAAGGATTGATTGCTTTATTAAGTGGTGAAGACTTCAATATTATTTGATTCAGATGAAAACGTAGACTTGAATGTTTCTAAAATGAAGTGCTTAGGCACCTTGGTTCTACCTCAGCAGGATTTGGGTATTGAAATCTGTGTATTGGTTCAGCTGCATGCTAAAAAATTTGGTGTTGCAAATGAAGGCTAAGATGAAGCGCGTTGCAGGATACATAATATTGAAAGCAAGATTCTTTCCATGCATATAAGATTTGACAAAATTGTTTTCAGTAAGCATTCAGACACAGAAAAATGGTCAAATTAGTGATATCAAATGATTAGAAGTGAAAGTGTAAAGTGATTTATGCACAGATTTTTTTGACACTCAATATGTCAAGATATCAAGAAGCATTTTCGTTTGTTTTTGAATGACATTGCAGATCCATTGAACTTGTAATGTAATTGTTGAAATGATAATTTTGAAAATGTAAGTTTGAAAAAATATTTTTCATATCCCCATTTTCCAATAAATCTTAAGTCACACAAATTATTAATAGTAATTATCACCTGCATGGGATTCCTGTCAGAAGGCCTAGAAGATGGAGTAGTTAGAAGACCATCCTTTCTGTATAAATTGTTATGCCAGATGTGTGATTCAAATGTTGTGTAATAACAGAAAGCGTTAGTACTCAGGAAAATTTATGACATTGTATTTCATTTTAGTGAGGCTTTTTTGGTGTATGTTTGGTGTTTTGCTTTTGGTGGGGTTTGCTTGTTTTTGTGGTGGTGGTGGTTTGTTTTGGTTTGTTTGGTGTTTTAGGTTTTACCCCACATTCAACCTTGATGAAAATTAGTAACAATTCTAATTTAGTGTCTTTTTATGTTATTAATAGCTTCTTTTTTATTAAAAAGGCAAGTCTTTTGTTTCACTCCTACCTTCTGAAGGGAAAGAAGCTTTACACCAACATCGTTTTATGACTGGCCTGGAGACAACAGAGTTTATTTCAGCCAATTAAAATAACAATTAGTGTTAGAGACACTAATAGAAACACCCTTTTGCTAGTTAGTGCCACAACCCAGATGACATGATTAAAACATCTCAGCTTCAAATTATTGTATTGTACAGATTGCCCCCTTTCTACAAGAAGTTTTACAATAATATGGTACAACACTCATTCCATTTGCATGGTGGTTTTCACAGCTTGCCTAAAACCAGTATGCTCATACATTCACTGCTGAAAGATAAAATACTTGATGTAAAATAAGCTAAAGTTGACTGATATAATTGGGTCACAGATTACTGTATATGTTTTCAGATTGTATGCAAAACTGTAAGTTGACCTGACTGAGCATGACTGCAACTTCAATATTCAATATAAATAACAACGCGTTTGCTAAATATGATGGTTGAAGATTTGCATAAAATTGTATTGGATCATCTTTACAGTACTACTATTTAATATTACTGTATGCCTTGTTTGAGCTATTGACTTGACTATTTCCTTGGGCCAATTACAATAGCTTTTGTTTGTCTGTCACCCTTAAATTTCTGCAAGGGCTTAGTAATGTTTGAGCCAGTTAGGATATTTTCAACCACTTCCATGTTCTCAAGACGCAAAATGAAAAGTATCTCTAAGGGTTCAATCTTACTAAGTTAGGAACAGCTTGATTAAGAAAAGGAATGATGTCTGTTTATTCTTCCCTGTGATCCTTAGGTTCCAAAGGATCGGAATGATTTAAAACTATATATGTCCTGTTTGTTATTATCATGGCTACATTCAGCCACTGTATCATCCAAGTGAGAGGAGCACAGCACAGAGAAATCTGAACGTCTTGTGATTACTCTGCTAACTTCTATTTCTTAGTAATTTCTGCTATGAAAAAGAATTTGTCAGGATAGGTGATACATGGCTGGCTTCTGTACCTCCAGGTTATTGTTTCATGATGCTGCAGAAATTTTGAGCTCTAACTGCATTTACTTTCAAGAGACTTTAAAAAAAAAAAAAAAAAATCATCATTTGTTAGTACAGGTCTGCTTGGAGTTCAGTCTCATAATCAGTAATAAATACTGGTTCAACCTTGATTTCTAAAAGTTCAGTAAATGTGGTTGTTTTAGGGTGACACATTAACTTCATGTCTCATACTGAGATACTATTAGAACCTGGGTATTCTGATTCCCTCTTGTTTTCTCCAGCTTCACTGATGCTCTCTTAATGTATAGCCAATGTAGTTGTGGATCTGCACTTAAGAAATCCAGAAGGGCTATCACAATCATATTTTTCCTTCAGAGCATGGGAAAGCTTTTATTTTTTAATTCCTGTGACAATATGTAGGCTTTGGGTCATTGTTGGTCTTTTAAATTCTGTTATTATTTAAGAGACACCTCAAATCTGAGTCTCTGTTGATCTTCGATTCCCAGAAATAGATTTCGAAGCATTCCACAAATAACCTTTGGTCCCTTAAAGCTAGGTCTAATATTTTTCTTCAGCTCTTTAAATGACTTCTGCGTTCATGTAGTGCTTCATGGAAAAGCTTACTTAATTCTGGAAGATAGAAATTCTTGACCATTGAGACTTAGCTCTTATTTGTTTCTGTCCATTGGCGTACCATGGCAGAAAAAAGGATGAATTATGAATTTTACTCTCAGTTCCTTGGGTATAAATGTAGAGGCATTAAAGTAATGCCAGTGCAGTCACTCTGAGTTCACACCCAGGTAACTAACAGCAAGCTTATATCTTGGAATTATAACATCGTTTTAATTAAAAAACAAACTCCACAAATTCTCTCAGATTTATTCAGCTCATATTCCTTCTTGCTTTCCATAAACATACTCCAGTTTTTAGCCATGTTCTCACCAACACATCTGTCAACAAAAGTTAAAAAATATTTTAAAAAATAGCTCTTGTAACCCTGCATATCTCACAATGGCTCAATACAGATATGATTGTAATAGTTTCTGTTTTCCATGAATCTTATGCTAAGATGGTGCTGGTGGCAGTCTTTTTGAGCAACACCTTTTCAGATTATCTTAAATATAAAGGATTTATGTAAAAGATTCAAAGCCCTTTCATTTATATAGTTTCAGACAAGAAACAAAATTAGCAGTCACACTTACTTGAAATTATATGAGCAAAGAAAGAAATTATTAGATGGTCTCAGGATTCATATTTTCTGTATTTCTGTATTAGATGGGAGCTAATTTCTAACATGTATAATAACATGACCTTCTTGTGGAATAGAGAACTAGTTATTCATTCACATAGGCAGATAAGATTTTGTTCTTGATCACTTAAACCAAAACAAAACGAAACACACAACAAAAAACCCCTCTGATCAAGATAGTATTAGATGCTTGTATGAGTTCGACTTACATCACAGGACAAAATGGTTTTCCTTTTCTCTGGTGCAGACTTGCAACCTTGTGGATGTTAATAACTTTATCCATTCCAATGAAAATATCTTATGGTTTGTAGGCATGAAAGTCTTCGTGGTGAAAACAAAATGCCTGAAGCAATACTGGGCAGGGAAGTCTGATCCTACATTAATGAGAGTGTATTTGACCAATTGTCAGCCAGTTCCTGTTTAAAGAGTGGATGATATGGTTAAACATGTCTTAATATACTGTGGGGTCAGTGTGAGCTCACAGCTCCTCAGGCTGGCAGATCATATGGCCTTGAGAGTATAACAGCTGCACAAGGCACTGAATCTTGCATTGACTCTCCAGAGACAGCTGTACCCAACAGCTTGCTGGTTTTCCATATGGAGATACCACTTAAACTGTGGGATGACAAAGGCTTTGTGTACTTAGCTCTCTGATAGTCTAAACTTAGTAGATGTGTGAAAGGTATGGTCTTCAGTCTTCTGTGTTTGCATGATTTTAATTTAGGTGGCAGTTCATACAAACACAGTTGGCAATCTACGTGAACATTCGTAGGGTATTTACAGGTGTTTTTAACTTCAGCAGCTAAGAATATGACAAAAGAGCAGTTTCCCTGAGAGCGACTGGAAAGTGTAGTATACCTTCCAAGAGGGAAACACCACCTCCTGCCTTCCGGGTTAGCTGAAATCTCTTACTTCTTCTGTAGGAGTTCTGCAACGTATGCTGCTGCAAAAGAGCATTGCAGAGATGTAAGATGATATTCTAGAGAGAAAATGGAGATGCTGGATGCACTCTATGGGAGAGAGGAGGGAATGATCTGGGAATTAAAGTAGAGAAGAAAAGAGGCAGGCATAATGCTCTAATTAGCCTTGTCGTGCTTCTACCAAGCTGTTGTTACATCTGAGCCATCTGCTGAATAATTTGAATTGCCTTCTTGTAACTGGAATGAGTTGGGAAAAAATAAACTATTTCTTAGGAGTTCTCATTCTTATCGGTTTGTGTCATTTGCAGCTTGTCCTTTCAGAGTTCTACTGAAGCTCACTAATCCAACTAAGTTTAAGCCAAATTTGTACAGTGACTGTATCCTTTTGCTCAGTCATCTGCAAGGATTTATTAGCTCTGCTGTGTTCCAAATGGTCTCCCACGGAGATCAATTCTGAATTTGTGTAATAAAAATTCCTGAATGACCAGCAAGTTCAACAGTTGTCATCCTGTATACCACAGCCACAGGACTTGCATTTTAGAGCTGTACTTTTGTCAAAATTAAATTCCGAATTTTAAAACATCCCAAGGTTGTAAGTGTACTATACCATTCAGTGAACTGCTAGAGATGTTAATCCCTTGCAATATGAAAATTTCTAGTTCGAATTTGTGATACTTGTGCTTCTAGAAGTAGTTTCATCTTTGATGGCTAGACCAAGAAGTCTCGATTATTAAATTTCATTTTTCCACAAATGAATTAAAACTAAACCACCTAGATGAAGGACTGAGGTACTGCAAAACTCATCCATGTGTTACCCATTGTGTTGGGGGACCTGCATACAGCTCAGTAGTAGCAACTAATCCCCTCAGTACACCTTTTCTGTTCTGCCCCTTGATGAGGCACTGTTGCCTTCTTCTAGATTGCATTGACACAGCACCTTTCCTTTGGGACCCAGAGCTCTCAATTGTCTCCTGGATGTACACATGATTTTTTTTATTAGAAGACAAGGGGTTGCTCTCTCTTTTACAAATCGATATTGACTATCCAAACCTTGAATGTGGACCACAGCCTCTCAAGCTTCCCAAATTAAGGCTCTGTAGACTGAAAATATATGTTTGTACTCTGACAGCTTCTCTCTTTCTCTCCCAGTAAGTCTTCATAAATTTTCACTGTATTGTGAAAGTTTCAAAAGCGGATGGAGCTCCTACTCCTTCAAAATTTATAGTCTAGTAGCTAAAGGAATTGTTGAAATAGAAGATGTTCATTTATGCCTCCCCTTTTTTTTTTTCTTTTTCCCTTTTTTCTTTTAATTTCTTTTAAGGTTTTTTTTACATTTTAATTTTATACATAAGGGAATTTCTGGATTCCGTACCTTTGGCATTCAGAAGTGTCAGCCTGGCTAGCTGAAGTTGGTGACCTAGAATTGTTGCTATAGCTGTAAATTCCTCCTGTAGATAAACTGCTAACCTTTTATCAACAACAATGAACAAAAGCAGGAAGAAAAAAAAAAAAGTGAGCGTGTGTGTGAAATACTACAAGTTTACACATTTTACAGAATAAATGACCAAACCTGCTAGCTTATCTCAGGAATTCAGTTATTTTTCAGTCTTTCAGTAGCAATAACTCTAAGCCTGAGAGAGGTAAGTACATTTATTATGTAGTATGGACTTGACTTCTTGTACATCCTTGTTTGTTATTGTCAGGCACTGGCAGTCTTTGAATTTCTAATATTCTCTTGTACCCTATGGATCTATTCTCTGTGTGTCATAGAAGGCACACTAGCAGACTTTTTCTCCTGTATTCTTCCTCATAAATATTTGAATTTGTTAATGTTGGTAACATTCAGAAATGCTAATAACATTTCTCCAACTCTGCAGCAACTGGTTATATCTGATTTTACTTAAATGCAACTTTTGTTTCCATAGAAAGGAGTGTTAACATTTCTTAGTGGGCTGCTATGTGGTATTTTTCTACTAAAACTCTGAAGATCATGTTTCTATGTGCTTTCTTCGTGGATATGCTGCTGTATGTTGTCTCCATAATTTGAATACCTCAATGACAATAGACCTACTTCATTACAGTCATTATGCTGTATGTATTTGTAGTAAGTCTAGAAAGATGTTTTGTTGCTTTGTAGGTTTGCAGTGCTACACCTTGGCCTTGGAAAGTATTGGGAAAGTGAGAAAGTATTTTTATGTCTCTTTCCAAAACTGAAGTTACATGAACAGTGACAGTACAAGACTAAATTCTGGCACTGTGCATTGAAATATGTATGTAACAAGTTTTACATATAATTGATGGCACTATCAAAAGTGGACATGTATGAACATTTGAATGAATGCAGAAAGCAAAAAACTTAGAGCTCAAAATATTGAAATGGGCTTGTCAAAAAGGCTGTGGACTTCTTAAATTCCTATATGAAGGAGTGTTATCTACACATCTGTGCATGATCAAGCTGCTTTCTTATTGCAAAACAGACTTGTCAGAAACTGAGCTAAACATCTGGTTGGTGTGGTTGGTTGGTTTGGGTTTTGTTTGTGTTCGTTTGGTTTGCTTTTGTGTGGGTTTTTTTTGTTTGTTTTGGTTTTTGGGGGTTTTTGTTGGTGGTTTTTTTTCATTTGGGTTGAAATTTCTTTTAAATTATTTTTCAGTAGTCTAGCACTTAATGCTATTTACCCAGCAGACTAAGGTAACAACTTTTTAGTTTTCAGAGTTGAGATAGATTCTGGGGAGAGGAGCAGGCTCCATGCGGGCTCCATTCCATATAGGGCTTATGTTCAAAATAATTTTTATTCTATCTGAAACTAAATTACACTATGTAGCTTGGAATTTACTAGAAGATGAATTTTGGCCATTTTATGCTCAGTTGTATTATGTAACTTATTAAATTACTATTTCAGCAATATTAAGCAATTATAAAATGTGACAGGGAGTTGGTATCTTCCAGAGAAGTACCTAAATTATGGATTAGATGAGAGCAGAGGAGTCCTCGGCCATGTGATAGAAGTATTATGCCTACTTTCTTTCTGGAATAGTTTTTGTGTGTTTATAGCATCTGTCTTCAAAAAATTGTGCACTGTATGAAAATGTAGTACTGTTACTTCATAATAGGTAGAATGTAGGAGACTGAGTTAACTCCAGGATTAATTCGCTTCCACAAATAGGCCTCATATTGGTGGACATGTGGGCTTGTTGAAATCCACACCCCCCCGCTGTAGAAAGTTTTCTACTGTTCTTCAGATACTGGTAACAGAGCCTGCCATGCATGTTCCACAGTGCAGTGCGGATGCTACATTGCAATAAAAATTGTTCTCATTAGAAGATGATGTATGTTATAATAATGTACTATATATATTAACATATGAATATTTCAGATAAACAATTGTGTATTGCTTTAGATCATAGTGCCACCAAAAAAATCTTTTAAATTGCACTGTAAAAGAAGTATTTAGCTCTGAAGATCAATCTGTGATGTTACAGTAGATATTCCACAAAAGCCTTTTTCTTTATAAGTTTGTAAATCACAATACCTTAGAAGTAAAACACAGGGCACCTCTCAGAGAACACCAGGTGTGCATTGTAATGAGTCTCGAAGAGGCCATACATTTTAGCAATTAGATAAGATATTCGTACATGCTATTATCAGAAAGTGTACAAAACACTTAATTTTTCTTACAGCCATATGCTCTGTGACCCTAACTTCCTGGTTGTTCTAGAATAAAAGTCAAATTGAAAATTTAAATAATAAATCTAGTGAATTTTTAATTTTGGTGTTTCATTGTCTTTTCATTTAGATGTAATCACTGTAACGACAGACTGAGGGCAAACAAAATTAAACCAGTTGGGTGAATTAGCTCAGCAAGTGACGGTTCACAGGAGAGTCTTTATCTGCTCTTTCCACAGACTGTGTGTGCATAATTGCAGGTAAGTGCATTGGCTACATTTTCTTCAATAGAACAATTATAATAGAAATTATAATTAAAGGTCTGATATTATACTCATGACTAGATATTTGGGTCAAAATTCTATGTGCACTAGCTTGAAGCCTGTTCTAAAAATGTATTTGATTTAATTTATATTTTATTGCATCCCTTCAGGGGTGTGATTATTCAGCCAAAATTACTCAGTTAATTTCAAAATGATGCTTGTAAAAACTGGTCATTTTTATTAAGTATTTCTGACTTTGAGTGCACCGTTTTTTTATATTGAGGTATTGTTCAAAGGAAAGTTCATATATGCATATTTCTACATACTACAGTACTATGACTGTAAAAATTTCCCAAATTTAAATATATCTATCTATCTATATATATGTAGCAGAACATAAATTTGATGTATCTAAGACCTTGTGAAAGGCCATGGCAGAATGAAGCACCTGTCTACCATCTGTGACAAAAAATCAGCTCTTGTAAATGTCTCATACCTGTTATTCACGGTGGGAATAAAGACATCTATTAGTCTGTGTAAAACACCCATCAGTTTTTGTGATAGCTAATAACATAAAATATTATTTGTCACTGTTGAAAATACAAATTGGGAGGGAGGTCTAACACTTTTGCAAAATACCTTAATTCGGACAATCTCTGGCTAAATACAGCATAGTATGTGAAAGTTACTCAGCAGGCTCTATAAAGATGCATTTTGTGATAGTTTAATAAAGCACCCAGAAGTGCAGGTTTTGAAGAGTGTTTTGCTTTGAGATTAAATAGATACAAGGATTTAGTAGACTATATGCCCAGCTACTTAGCTAGGTTTCTGCTAAAACATGTTAGTGAGGCCTTTGAATCTGTAAAAGAAAACATGAAAAGAAATTCTTCTAGAGTAAGCATATAGCAGGTGACTTTTTCAGTGTGACCTATCAGCTGAAATTTTCAATGTGCAAATCTTAACTTTTGAATGCATAGCAAGTACAAAAGCGTTTTTTGGAAGTACTGGACGTGTTCCCTTTTCTTGTGTATAAATGTATTTCTTCTTTATAGAAGTCACTGATAGCGTTTATAATAGATAGCAATGAATTAGTAAGTTTCCAAAATCAAGTGATAATAAATGTTATGTACGATGTGTTTGGTGTTTGAAAACAATAAACTGTTTCTACACTTCTAAATTCAGCATAATACAACAACTGTGTTGATCTTGAGATCCGAGTTGGCACAGTAATCCAGGTCTTGACTTGAACTGGTATTAGATTAGCTAAAGAATCATCTCTGCTTTTGCATATTCTATTGTGAAATCTGTTACTTCTGTTCAAAAACCACTTATATCCACTTATTGCTAACGAAGGATATGCTAATGCAGGAGCTTCTGCGTGGATCATGAGTTATCTTGTTTTGGTGGGTGTCTGTGCAGGGATTTAACAAAGTCTTGATTTTGTGTGTCTTTTAAGTTGTGTTACAAGCAAAAAAAAAATAGAACATGGTGGAAGAATTTGCTGGTTTTCTTAAAGATTGGGATATGTTATATTTAAAAGAACATAAAACATAAATATAAATAGGTCTGAAAGTAAGGACTCGGTTCTGCACAAGCCTGGTTATTCCTAAGCCTGGTAGATTCACTAGTTTCTATTAATTCTGTGTATATGTGTGTGTGTATGAGAAACTGGGTACAATCCCAGCTGAAATATGAACCCACTCACTTTCTTCTTAAGCAGAATCTTTGCATTGCACCTGCATGATGAGTTGCTGTTTTCCATTGTAGCAATAGCTGCGGTTTTCCTGTATTCTCTTTGTGAATACCTGACAAGTATAGAGAAACTTGAGATTTTTTTCCTTAAGGGATCAGTGAGGACAAAACCAAAAGGAATTTAGCAAGAAGGACTGACTATAAGTAGATGAGAAGGTTTCCCAACTATTTTGTTTATCATCACAAAGATTCAAAGGGACCTTTTGAAATGAGATCCTTAAAGTATTTGAGAAAAATCTGCATTATTTCTCTGAGGTTCTTATTCTGCAGACCTAACTAGTATTTTATTTGGTGCACTTTTCCTCAAAGATGTGGGGTAAGAGAAAGTCCTAGTACTTTATACACATGGGAGTCCTGGTATTAGTTGTTTTTTTTTTTTTTTAACTGTGAATGGTGCTTGTAAGATTGATATAACAACGTATGCATTGGTAAATAGTGCTTTAATTTTAACCCTTGTAAAGAAGGTAGGTTCAAATTTAGAAAATGAAGAAGAGAATTCACCATGCATTAAAGCATTTCTGATTGAACAGTATGTGTAAAATTCCTAAACAAAAGCATTGCATTATAGAAAAATGGCTTTTAAAAGTTAGATTTTATCTTTGTGTATATATGACTTTTCATACCTCCTCAGTACAAGTGGAATTGCATTCACAGCACTAGCCAACACCATTGTCTGATTTTCCAGTGACTATATGTCTCTCTAAAAATACACATTTATCTTTTCATATTCTCAGAGTTAATGTCAACAGCATCCTATAGCTACATTTTTATTAGTTTACAGTCTCACAAATACTATAATAACTCAATAAACAAGGAAGATCGGAAACTAGTAGTAAAGAATGAATAGCAAGAAAATAAGAATTCAGATGACCTAGATTCTTGAGTTAATTATGCAAGCCAACTCCTGTTGTTACCAGTGGAAGACTATGATATGTAGGTGCCTAACTCCCATTGAATTCAAATGAGAAATGGGGCTCCTAACCACCTTTCTGAATCTGAGATAAGGTGATTTCCGCAGCATTCAGTGTTATTAGTGAGGAATTTCTGTCTCCAATGCAATTATTTTGCATTTACTGTGTCTTAGTAACAATAAAACTCTGGCCATGGAGTTAATCTGTCTATAAACAGTCTGTGATTTTACACTTCTAAAAGAGAAATCTTACAAAAGAAACTCTGTTGAGAAAGTGTATTTGCGATTTGAAGAAAAAACATTCTTCTCCAAGATGCACTCCCATGCCTTGCATAGATTGCTTGCAGCTATTTCAGCCATTACTGCAGAGTCTGACTTAGAATGCAGAGGGAGCAATGTGTCTATATATTCGTAAGGCCTTTCATTAAATCTGTACTTTTAAAAATAATTGGTTCTTTTAATCTATAATGGAACATGGACTTACAGGCTGCCTGTGATTAAAATTAAACCTTATTTGTCTTTTAATATGGTGCTATGTTCATCTGTAATTGAGTAGGGATCGATGCCAGCCCTGTGATGGGCAGTAAGCTTATCCAACATGACGGAGATAGATTTCAGGGAAGACAGACTTTGCTGTTTCTATGTACAAGTGGGATGAGTAGACCATATCAGCAACATTTAATTATTTTGTAGGTAATTATTCATTTGAGGGACACAAGTTTCAGAGCAGTATTGGAAGAGAAGGAAGACCAATACAATTACCGTTTGGCTAAGTACACTGTTTGCACTGGTAGCTGGAAAGTCATAATGAGCTTTTCATTACATTTGAATAAAGGAATGTTTTATTTAATAATAAAGGCTCAGACTAATGCTTAGTGTAACAATACTGTCTTGGAGGAAAAAGCCGAAAAACAAAACCACCAATCTACAAGAGAAACCATATGATGGGTAAGTAGCATGGATTATTTCAGTTGGTTTTTTTTGTTTTTTTTGTTTTTTTTTCTCTGTTTTGTTAAGATCCTTTGTTCTTGTAGAATTGTACAACAAAGTCTGAGTAGGACCTCTGGAGGACATCTAGTCTAAGCCGCTGGTCACAGTGGGTCTAGTTAGACCAGGATGCTCAGGGCTTGTCCACCTGAGTCTTGAACACCTTCAAGGACAGAGTTTCAATAACCTCTCTGGGCATTCTCATCCCCTATTTGACCAACCACGTCGTAAAAATAAATAATTTTCTCATAATATTTAATCAGGATTTCCCATGTTCAAACATGTTTTCATTGCCTGTCAACTTATTGCTGTGCACCTCTGAGGAGAGTCTCCGTTTTCCCTGTATCCTCTGAACAGGGACTTGCAGACTGGCAGTAAGGTGTCCCCTTAGCCATCTCTTCTCAATACTGAACACACCTACCTCTTGAAGCCTTTTCATGTGTGTTGTATTCCTCTGGCCCCACCCATCTTGGTGGTTTTCCCTGGACTCATTCCAGTGTGTCAGTCTCTTTCTTTTATTTGGGAAGCCCTGAACTGGATGCAGTTCTCAAATGCGATCTAACCAGTGCTAGACTGAAAGGAAGGGTCACGCCCTGACCCTGCTGGCTGAACTCTTGCTGATGCAGCCCTGGATACCATTGGCTGCTTTTGCTGCAGGGGCACTTCTCTGGGTCACGTTCAACTTTTTGCCTACCAAGACCCCCAGATCGTTTTCTGAAGAGCCTCCTCCCAGTAGTCAGTGCCTGCCACTCCCGGTGCATGGGGTTATCACATCTCAGATGTGAGACTTTGCGTATTCCTTTGCTGAACTGCTGGAGGTTCCCATCAAGTCATGTCTGTAGTCTGTCCAGGACCCTCTGAGTAGAAGCTCTGCCCACCAGCAGGTTGGCAACTGTCCCTCAAATTGTTGTCATCCACAAGCTTGCCGAGAGTGCACTTTGTCCCATCACACGCCTGAATTAATTAAGACAGTTCCCAGTATTGGTCTCCGTACTGATCCCTGAGAGACTTCAGCGCTTACTGGTTGCCAGCAGGACTTTCTGACACTGAAGATTCTTTGAGCCTGGCACCCCAGCCAATTCTCTGCTTGCTTTGTTGTCCAGTTATCCAGCCTATCACTCACCAATTTGGTAAGATGACTCTGGGACACTGTGTCAAAAGTTTTACTACAGTCAACTACCCTGCATCTACTGACCTCACCTTGTCCACAAAGCCAGTCACCCCATCCTAGCAGCAATGGTCAGGTATGATTTGCCCTTAGTAAATCCACGATGACTGCTCCCAATCCTCCTCTTGCCTTCTATCTATTTAGAAATGGTTTTTAAGAAAATTTGCTCCATAACCTTCCCCAGAACTGAGATGAGGCTGACAGACCTGTGCTTACTGGGATTTTCCTTTTTGCCCTCTGCTTTGCCCTTTGTTTTCCAGTGATCAGAAACTTATCAGCAACTTGCGCTGATTGCCAAGACGATAGAGAGCAGTCTCAGAGTGACATCAGACCACATCCTTCAGCACCCTCAGATGCATCTCACATGGTCCCATGAATTTATGTATGTCCAAGTAGGTTAAGCAATCTGTAAATTTGTCTTCCCCTGCGGTGGGCACTGCTTCATTCCCACAGGAAATACTGGAGTGAACTAATACCTTCAAAGCTGGAAGGAAATGCATAAATAAACCTTCCCAAATATTATGCAGACTTTCTTAATGAATATGTTTCCACCCAGCTTGAACAGTCTTACTTGAAAATGTATTTTTACATATGAACTATTGTTCAGGAAAACTAGATTTCTTTTACTGCATTTTCTGTGTCTCCTGCACCGTAAACAATTGATAGCTTTATGCTACTTGCTAAGCTATAAATATTAATACACTACTAGTGATACTAACAGAGGAGAAACTCAGTTTTATTAGCAGTATCTGTGAACTGGAAGGACTACGACCAGAGCAGGTATTATTTTACTATTAGAATTTTCATCACTTTACTTTTAGAGAGCAATTAATGGTGACTCAAATTTTTTCCATTAGAAAGTTCAAACAGAGATATTAGAATGGACAAGCAGTTAAACCAAATGCTTTTTTGTCTTGGTTTGGACAGATTATGCTTGTTCAGAGTTTCACTTTTCTGTTCATTTATTTCTGAGTATCTTTCAGCCACAGTTGACCAAGCATATCTCTATGTCTCTCCAACTGCAATCTCCTTTGCAATCACATTTAGCATTTCCTTGGTTTGTGCAACGTGGCATTTGATCTTCATAACTTTTCATAATGTCCTACAGAGAATCTGAAAAAATTGGTTCACCTTATGAAACAGAAGTCTCTAGGACTCTTAACTTTTGCTAATTTTAAATTGTTAGGGTAACACTGATAATGAACATCAGTAACATCTCTTGTCTCGAGTATCATTAATATGATCTGTAGTTTATTTTGTCTTGGTCTGGTAGGGCTTGTGGCTATAATCAATACAATTTTTTTAGTCATAAAAAAGTAAGAATTTTATTTTTCCATTATAATATTATCAAAAGCTACTTCATAGAGTAATGAGTTAGATGTTCTAATGTGCTTCCTATGAAGACATTTTTAATAGCTGATCTAAGCCGCTCAACTTACTCGACCGTGTTGTTAAGAGAAGCTGAGACAGAAAAGCATTATTTTCTCCTTCACTCTTTTCACGCACTTCTCCAGATAAATAAATAGCCCCCAAGTACATACAAAGACTTCCATCTGATGCCTGATCCAGGGGAATGGATTCAGCAATGTATAAAACTTCTCACATTCACCTTTTAGTCCAATTAATTTACCGTTTATCTGTTGAAGGCCTTCTTGAAACTTCTGCATGGTATTTTCACATATAGCACTTTAACCTGAGAGTAGTACTGTTACAATAAAGTTGTTCTATGTTAGGAATAACAAGTATTCTTAAAATGAGAATGAGCATACTTTCAGATCTGAATGTATGTGAGAATAAGTACAAATCTGTTGTTCATACCCAACATAAATTTGCTTATACATTGGGTATGACAGCTTGTCCAAAGAATTGAAACCAGGTTCTTTTCATGCTCTTTTTTTAAAGTTTATATAGGATATAGATATGCCATGAAAATTCATATCTGTAACCAGCTGCCATCAGAACTGGTTTCAAGTATGTTGCTGTTGCAACAACCTAAACAGTAGTTTAGTGCTTGGAGTATGCAGATATTTTCTTGCAGAAAAAACCCATATATAATGCAGAGAGTGAGAACCTTTACCAGAGTCAGAGGAGGGTGGTGAGGCCCTGGCACAGGCTGCCCAGAGGAGCTGTGAATGCCCCATCCCTGGAAATGTTTCCAGGCCAGGTTGGACAGGACTTGGAGCAACGTGGTCTAGTGGAAGGTGACCCTGCCCATGGCAGGGGGGTTGGAACTAGGTGATCTTTAAGGTCCCCTCCAACCCAAACCATTCTGTGATTCTAATCCAGGTATAATCTAATGCCATATTTTTCACAATAACTAGAGTTTTGTGAAATCTTCTGCATGCTCTGTTTTTGGTGAGTGTTAAATCTGCATTTGGTACCCCTTTGCATACTGCTACTTATAAAAAATTGTAAATACCTGCTTCACCTACTTAATGACCAGTTCTAATCTTCTTCTAATTATAGCTGAATATAATAAAAATAGCATCCTATTCTAACAAAAGCTTTAGTGCCACTGCAGTCTTAGTTTTAGTCTCTATTTTAGGAGTTATTGGTTATCAAAGGGAGCTGTCATTAGATTCAAGCACATGTCCAAAATAACTTTGGAACTTTTGACACAAAGGGACTTGCCAGATCGTCTGCCAGAGGTGTCACCCCTAATGCAATAAAGCCTACTGAAACATAGATGTGATTGTTTCCTTCATACAATAACTTCCATTTTATAGTAACAATATGACACTAAGCAATGCATTTCAGAGGATTTTTGTAGTGTAATGGTTCAACTCACACAATATTTGATGGCTTCTTCTCCACCATACATGGTATGCAGTAAAACCTTGCTCTGAAATTGAGTTTTTATCACTTAGTATTCATTGATGTTATCATGCAATTTTACTTATTCATGGAGTTTCCATAACATCCAAGTGATAAGTTGCACATAATTTACGCAGATAAATTGCACACAGCTGTGGCTTTAAAAAACTTGTAGTTCGGGTCAGTTTTTCTAAGTTGTAGCTTGAAAGTTTCAGTGATCCAAGTTCTAAATCATTTTTTCACGTTGTATAGAACTAGGACAGTAACACAAAATAATAGATAATAAAGTAATAAGTACTGTAGAAAAATATTAAGAATTTAAGAGAGAAAGTGCTTTAACCAAGCAATATTCTTCAAGAGCACTGAGGAATGTTTTGCTTCAAAGACAAGCAAAAAACATAGTAAATTGCTTATAAGGTACATTTTGTATTAAGATAGTGAGATGTTCCTAAATGCCACATCTAAAAGGTATTGTAAGGAGATAGTGAGTGTCACTTCAGTACACTGATTCTTTTTATGGCCATCAAGTATATTCTTACCAGAGGTGAAATGTTCTTCCAAATAACTGTCTTGAATTCGTGGCGGTTTTCTGTAAAACTCATAATTTGATTTTTTTTTTTTTAATAATACTTGTATAAAAATGAGTGTCAGCTGTTCACCATAGTTAAGACTGAAGGAAAAAATTAAAAAATATGTTCATAGAACAGAATGGGGCAGCACTAGAACCTTCGTCTTCTTTAAACACACTAGAACAAATTGATCAATTAAAACAAATGAATTCTGCCAACTGAAAATTAATCAATTATCAAAAGAAGGCAGAAAAAAACACTTAAAATATTAATGAGTAATTGTTTCCTTTAGGAATAAAGATGTTGGTCCCAAATAATCACTATATTCCTACAATGCATCTGTAACTGCAAAAACTAGAATGACGCATTCGTACGTGACTAAGGCTGTCAGACTAATCTTTCCTTCGGAGATATGCTATATTCAATTTAGTTTTCCAAGTAATTAAAAAAGTTTTGTTAAACTTTTTAACTTAAAGACCTATACTCACCAATGACAACAAAATAATTCACAAAATTTAAGCAATCCGTGTTTGTAAAATAAACTTAGATTATACTAGGAATTTTAACCATGGCTACCGATCTAATAAACAACCATTTCTCTGAAAAAATGCTTGAATTTTGTCCTACAGAACTTATGATTAATGAGAAAATGACCAAATATACAGTCTCATACACCAGGAAGGATTGGGGATTTTAAAGTAGTTAACAGGTTTCATCATTGCTTATTGTTTCCATCCTTTTTAAAATTCATAATAGTTTTATACTTTGAAATTACAATTTATTTCCTCAAACAATTATTATTAATATCTTGATAGAAATGAAAAAGCACCATAATTGTCAAGATTTTGAAACAGAATATGGAATCTTTTAAAATTCCCAAACAGCTGTGGTGCCTTTGGCAGTGCCGATGGCTGTGTTATTTATTTATTACACAGGAACCAGAAGTGGGATATTTGGACAAACGTCCAGCAACAGCTGATTATAGGAAGAATCAAGGTTATGCCAGCTAGTGCTTCTTCATTCTTTTTCTTTTCTTGTTCGGCTTCTACAGAGTGAGAGTCTGCAGGTAAGATTTAGGGAGGATATTGAAAGGGAAAAGCACAGATCACACAAAGCAGAAGCTTAATCAAATAGGGAGGCATAGTATGTGTCACTTCAACATTGGGATGCAGATATTTATCTTCATTTGCGACAGTGAACAATTATTAACATGTACATCTAAATAAAAATATTCACATATGAAAGCATATGTTTTATAACTCAGTTGCTTTAGTGAAATCCTAATAAACATGTCTAGTTTTACCCATGGTAAAATTTCTTGAGAAAAATTTAGAGATTAATAAAATTTGACTGTGTTAATCTGTTTAGAAACTATCTAATAATTTCAGAAAACAATTGCTAGAACAGTTTAGCTACTGCACTGCATCCACTGAGGACAGGGTGTGTATTTTAGAAAACTCATTAGTGAAACCATCTGTTCCTATTTCCTTATGAGCTCTGCAACTTTGTGTGACTTCCGTCTTTCCAAAATGTCTATTTTCATCCCAAAGAGCACCAGCACTAACAGGCTGAAGAAAGTTTTCCAAGGATCATAGAGGATGGTTATTTCCACATGGTTCATTCTTGCACAGAAATACCTTGTAAAATACTTTAAAAGCTAGTTAGTCTCTCTGGAATCTGTGAGCTTAGCACCTGAGTCCATTTACATTTCAGAAATACTTAGGGAGTTATTGACCCCTTATAAGTGCCTGTCCATGATATAGCCCCATGAAGATATCAGTGTTGCTGCTGCATCGTTTCTGTTGTTTGAGGTATGTTTGCCAGCTGTCTTTCTAAAATGAGACACTGTTGCTTGGGATGAAAGAGGTGGGTGAGCCCCTGTCATAATTAGCATTCTTAATAGTCTACAAGATCACGTAGAGATTAGTAAAAACTGCTTTAGTTAACACGGGATGTTATTGCTGTCTTGGTTTATTTCCTAAAAGCATTTCTGCAGCAGGAATGAGTGGCATATATCACTATGTAATAGTTAAACCAGAAGAAGATAAACTTAATTGAGCATATTGCAACATTATAAGTAATTGAAGCCGCTGTGGATATTTTTCATTCTATGAGTTAAGTAGATTTAGTATGAATAGTTGGGAAAAAAGGAAAGGAAAGTAGCAGAAAATTGAGGAGAAAAAAAGTTATCCCATGTTTTATAGCTTAAGAAAATATATGTATAGTAATAATGAATTTACCTCCTTGTATTGAAGCTGAGTGTGAGGAAACACAGCCGATTTCCTTCCAGGCGCTCTGCTGTAAGAGCGGCTCTGTGGTCTCTTTAAGAGCAGCACACTCTGGGGATACTGAAGGGTCAGCAAATGGAGCAGTATTAAAATCTTAGGATAAACCTTATGCCGAGAAGTTTTTAAATTATACAACCACATATCAGTGGATTGATTTGGAAGAAATTTATTTGTATGTTTATTTAGGGCTTCACCTATATGCCCAATTAGGCATGTTGTATTAGCAGTTCTCAGAAATGTAATACTAGTTTTTCAGTCAGCTGTAGTAGCGGTGGCTGCTGGGCCATGTGACGTTATCAGAAGGTGAGTCTCTTGCCTTTTCTGAGATAGATTCCTTTACAGCGTGAATGGAACAATATTGAAGTGTGTGTATGTTATTTCAGAAAGGAGAATATTTAAGACTTGTGTTATTTTATTTACGTAGATGTAAAAATTTGCACAACACGCATTTTGAAAGCACCCTTGTATTCGTGGGATTCACAAAGCAGCATGGCTTTTTACTGTTGGCGAGTGAATAAATGAAGGTCTTCAGTGATAATATTTGAAATAACAATGTTACCATGGAATCATGTCCTTTGCCATCTTTATCTTAATATAGAAATATTTATACATTTTCATCTAGAGAGCTGGTAAAATATATGAAAAGGCGAAAAGGGACGTGTTTTCATGAAATCATAATCACCTGTTTCGGTGAATTACAGAACTGGTTCTGAGTTTTCAAAATCCTTGCCTGAAAAGGAACAAATATTTTACAAAAAAGCAAAAGTAACTTTTCTTTATTCTTTGACTACCTTACTGATAAGTATTTTATATGCAGTTCAGTGTCATTCAGCTTAGAGTAGTTGTGGTTTGCTCCATTACAAATACGGATATATGGCTGTCACGGAGGCACCCCAAAATAAGTTTAGGCGGGCAACAAGGTCCAAAACAAACTTTATTCTGGCCGGAAAAGTACCGCTGATAAACCCATTAGAAACGGGGTTTATACAATTAGTTAGCACTCCAATAACATAAGATACAGGTTTGGATATTAGGTTAGGACATTATTTGGGGTGCAGCGAAATAAGAATAATGAGGATCCACAGTGTGCATATACACACTCGAAAACAAACCAGAGCCCTCTCTGCCCCATTTTGCTCATAAGAGAGAAACACTTGCCTACCAGGCAAGGAAGTTACACTTGTCTGTCCCAGTGTGCTATTAAAGCATATATTCAGTAATTTATCACTCACCCACACGCGGAGGTGAGGCGCTCCCCATCCCGGGAGGTTACGTCAGGCGGCTTCTCCGTCTAAGGGGAGGGACTCCGGCAGCACGACAGACCCGCAGCTCCGAGGAGACCACACACAGGGGGTCTCCAGCGGGAACCCCATTTATAGTCTGCTCAGATCTGGCTGTGGACATTCCAGAAGCTTCTCGGCTTCTCTGCGCTATGGGCGCTCTTGGCCCCTCCTCTGCTGACGACCCTGCCCACCGACTCTGGGTCTCACAAAGAGCCATTAGCTGCCCCATTGAAGGTCTCAGTTCTGAGAGAGGGATGTGCGACTGCCACACCAGTTCTCGGGGTGTGGGGGGGGAAAGTGCAACTGCCAACACAATGGCACATAGTAGTCTCAAGGTTTTGAAACTTAATGGGTAGTTTTAGATCATTTGTAGTGAAAATTAGAATTGTCAAATCCTGTTGTGGTTTTAGGCTTAGAGAAATATGCTATAGATAAGTTTAGCATTAGTTCTGATGTAATCACATTAAAATGTTAGTATCTTATTAAACCAAGCGAGTCACTAGATGATTGAGAATTTTTACATTTTTGATCGAGACTATGTTTAACTGAGACAAACATTTAAGTCATATTGCCAAATAACAGACAGAGTTGTCAACTGTCTCATTTTGGTTATGTTTTTTAAAGTATTTTCTGTATTAAAAAAAAAAAAAAACCAAACCCATGCCTACTGAATCACAATACTATGATTACTTCCATAAATATTGCACATTTTAGATTTAGATATAGATTTATCACCTAATCTTCTGTATGTTTTGTATGTTTTGAAGTTCAGTCCCAAATGAGAAATATCCAACTCTATCCCAGATATTCTCTCTAGGCATAAGGTAGGTCTGCACTTCAGGGTTTGTGTAATTGGAGTCAGACAGTGTTGTTACTCCAAGATCCCTTTCAAACAGTGTCACATATTTAATAAAGCAAGATCACTGCAAGATATGTTCTTATTAATTTGTGATGTGTTAAATTTCCTGGCTTTTTTTTGGTAAGCAAGCTTTCATCATAGAAGACAAGTAGACATTCTTTGGATTTATTATTTATTTTAACTGGAATCCTGAGTCTGTATATCTTAAATTTGCTTTACCACGTGTTGGGTTTTTTATTTTTTCATGCTTTTTTTGGACTGTCAACAAAGAGGCATGCACAGAAAAAGTGTTCTCTAGAGTGGGTCTTTGCATGAAAACTTTATTTTAACTAATAATGCTAATTGACTAAATATTACTCCTTAGTAATATTTTTGCTGATTGCATGCTTAATGTAATTTATCATTTGAATCTGAGCTTACTGTTAATACCGAGTAATTAAAAGCACAGTATCTGGTTTTTGTGCAGCCAGCCACTGCATAGGTTATGACAGCACCAGCACATTCTATGAACAACAAGGAACAAATTTTCTTATAAGTATCTTTCCTTTTCAGTCCATGCTAGTTTCTTCATTACCCTGGTTTTCCTGGGTTTGTATTTCTAAGTGTGTGTGTATATGGGTCTGTTCCTTTATCAGAATACACACAGTATTCTGCTTTTTCCTATATTCAGGGGGGAAATAAATAGCCTACATAAACAAGAGACAAAAAGGAAGATGCATGTGATATTTCCCTTACCTTACTTTACCCAGTTTCAATGTCTTTCGCTGTTGGAGACAATGCGCTGGGTGAAAGCAGTGTTCTTATCCAGGGTAGGAATTTTTAAATCACTCTCTTCAAATGAACTTCTGGTTGGCTTGTGCTCATCCAGCACCTGACTATATTCAGTAAAATAGTTTCACAAGTCAAAGCTTAAACTTAAATAAATAAATAAATAAATTGTTGAAATATTCCAAAGTCTTCTCCAAAATAACGGAATAAAAGTGAAGGGTAATTCAACTCAGGCAAGCTGCAGTCTTCTCACAGACATCGTATGAGTAGAATAAGTGGGAAAAATATTGAGGAAATTATTCACTGTGAATTATTTGCTTAGTTCTAATGATGAGATTATCATAGAGTATTTTGAGCTAATGTCAGAACAGCATCATCAATCTATACTTTTTTTTTCTACCAGTATATCCTGGAGTACAAAATGCTTTTCATTTATATGTGGAACCTGGTAAGTCGATCTGTGCCCATTGTCATTTGCCCTACATTAGGAAAATTATGTTTCCTGTTCTAGATATGATAATTCCTGGTTTTTTTTTTAAATGTAAAAAATAAATTTTAAAGCTATCTGTACAATTTATTTTATGGTATTATTACAGTTCAACAAATACACACACAAACTAGTGGACTTTTCTACCCATCTCCAAACTGAGTTTGAGTATGTGTACACAGCAGATATGAATGTAATGAGTGCATATTCAACTATCTTTAATTATCTGTCTTGGGCAAGAGAAGAAATCTAGCTAAATGAAGTGCTGCATGGGCTAATGCTCTCAGCTGTGCGTTGCCATGGTAGATCACTTTCAGAATCAGTGTTTAAAGCTGGATGAGGTCTTGTGGTCTATTTTACAGACTGTAATCACAATAATTTCCTCTAAATTCATGACGTGTTACTGAGCTTTTTGATAGTGAAAATGTTTTCTCTCTTTTACTATAGGAACACATCAGTGTTAAATGACTGAATACGTCAGTTACTTGGAACTCAAAAATTTTATTTAAGGTTTTTCAAAACACACTCTCAAAAATTTGATCAGAGAATACGCTTCAATTTTATTCTTCTTCTTTTATTCAAAATTCCAAAAGCATGATTTTTCTACAATTTCAATGTGAATTATTTGAACACTGCTGTTTATATTGGAACATTGGGATAACAGTGTAGATGAACTGAAAAGTCTTTTAGCCATTTTTGAGTTCTACCAACCCAGCATCTCATTAGGTCATTTACGGATGGTTAGTTTTGGTTTGCAAGGTTGAGTTAGTAGTTGTTAGTAATTAAAGATTATATTTTAGGACCTAGTAACACAAACAGAATTTTGAAAGAGGGATTTGTGCTTCTTGCACCATACCAACCTAAGTATGACCAATTGTCTAGAGCAATCTTCCAAGAGAAAGTTTTCTTCTAAGTGAAGAGTTGGAGTGCCAGGATTTTCTCAGAAGTGAACTTTTGTTCACTCTGTAAACTTTTGAAAAATGAATTTAACAACACAGCTGATGACAAATCCTTGATACATACACATTGGGAAGGGCTGCCATAATATAATAAGCATTCCCAGTGTTTAAAACTCGTGCATTACCACAGAGATTCTTGTCACAGTCCAAGAACACATTTGCCCCAAAGAGCAACTCACTAGAACAGAATTATTGTCTAGGGTTTTTAATACCTTCACTTGAAATTAATCGCTAACTTTAATGGAAGTCTTTATAAATCCCAAGAAAATTGCTATCTTTTTTTTTTTAGTCAATTCTATGTTAAACTTAGTGTTTCCATCTACCATTTCCTGTTACCTAAACTATCCACTGGGAAATGTTATAATACCTGTTCGTGTTAATCTTTCCAAGAGTTCACTGGTGCTCATCAAACATAGAGGTCCTTTCAAAAGGTAATGATCCCCTTGCACAGCTGACAGAAGAATGTCACTCAAGATAGAATGGATCAAAGTATGGATGCTAGGGTGACTTAAAAAACATTTGGAAGAGAAACACTGTGATTGACATGTCTGAGAGGAAAGTGAACAGTGAAAGATTGAAAAGATTATCATGACCAAGCAGAACCAACTCCTATGCAAAATTGCTGGAGTATTTGGAAACAGCGTTCCCCCCACATGACCAGGTTACAGTATTGTTGCTAATGTGCGAGGCTCATTACTGCATAGAAGCAAAATATTAACATCAAAGACTGAGGATTAAATGATGACAAGGACTTCTGAAACTGGATTTTTGTTGTGTTTTGTACAGTGTAAGAAATGTGTGCAACTTTTGAATGATTGAACTAGTTGAGATTTTGTTACACAGCAGTTTCAAGGCCTTGAGTAGCTGTTCTCTTATATTGTACAGTAAACCTCCAAGGTAATGTACAAGCTTGCAAAAAGCCTGAGTGTTTCTGGAAAAAAAAGTGAAGGTGAAGCACTTTACAGCTGCTAAACACTTAGCTGTGTCCTTCCCTCTTTGGTCTTAGCTTCTTTTTCACCTAGCAATTCCTCCAATTTCCTTACTAGCACAAGACTGTATTATTTAGTCCTCATTGCTCATCATTTTTAAACTCTTATTATACATGAGTTAAACTGAAGATTTTAACTCAAACTGAGATACACAGAGCAGCATCCTTTAGCTGTAAAGTCCAAGACCAGGTCCCCAAAAATCTTGAAAACTACTTAAAATTTAAAAAGGTTATGCTTATTCTTAACAAATTCTTACTGCTGGTCATAGTGATATAAATGTAAACGTTTTTCCTCTGGTACTTAGGAACCTTCTAATTCTCTGCCTAAACTTATTAGTTTGTACCACCTTCTTCCAGTTGTTACATTATCCTGCATCTCAGGCAGTCATTTGTTTAGATGGTATTGGACTGACAGAGAACTGCCTTGCTTTGAACACAGGACTTTTTAAAGAACTGCACACAGTGTATCTCAGGGATATCCCTAGAAAGAAAAGTTTAGAAAAATCCATACCCAAATCATTATCCATTAGAGTATTGGGAGATACTCACCTGTAACCTCTAGTCAGCATTCCAACTATGTTCCCAAACAGTACTTCTGTAATACTTGTTAAAGATACTCCCGTTGGCCCCAAAGATATGAAAATGAGCAGTATGTGCCTAATTTTTATATGTTGGAGGCATGGAGCTATAAGATTCTTCTCAAGTGCACAAAGTATGTATTTTTTTTACAGTTTTCTGGATCTCAGATCTTCTGTGAAGTTCATGAATACCTAAGACAGTTCCACCTTCATTTGAGAAATCATAAACTTTTAAGTGATATTGAGATTCTATTTGCTATACTGTTTCTTGCCATATGTTTATAAATATAAACATAATCCAATAAGGACCACGTCAAACATCCTAGAGCCTGAGAGATATGATTGTGACATGATATGATGGACATTTTACTGTGCTCATTCAAAGTACCAAAACCTCTTAAGAAGTATTTAAGTCTAAAGTAATATAATAAAGTGGAGGCAAAGCTACAGAAGAATAAATACTTCTGAGTAATCTAATCGTTCACATTATCTGAGCACATATATGTATATAGAAAGAGAATGTGACAGAGATTTAGCGTTTGTGAATTTGCAGGTCATAAATATTCACATGCACAGTGAGACCAGCTTCTGAAATGGGAACTAGAGCTGTTGTTAAAAAAAACCCAAACTGTGCTAAACTAAGTCTTGGTGTCCTTGGTAGGTCTAGGATGAAGACTGAATGATCTCTGCTGTAAGTGTAGTACTGACCCCGCTAGCTGAATTTAAGAGGTCTGAAAGGAAGAGTGCAGTTTAGAGCTGACCTTTCCCAGATTAATTACCGGCTTCTGAACCTGATTATGTCTCATATGGCATTCTCCGGTATTAATTCCCTGTACAACATGGTTGAATGCATATGTACTTGTCAGTCTTATTTTGTAAGAATTAATTAATAGGAGATGCATGTATGAATTTTAACTTTTTTTGCTATTGTTTCCTATCTTTAATTTGTAGTAAGCAGCCCTTGTTTAGAATGCCCTCCCATATATGGTGGACTATATAACGATGTATTCCCTGTCTATCCAAATTACACCTACTGTGCACATACATCTACATACAAAAAAAAAGAAAAAATAACACTTAACACTTTTCTTATTAGAAATGTACATGAGAGAGCTTTTTAGGTTTTTTTCTGCATAAATTGAGTTCAAATTAAATGTCAAATAGAATTTGATGTAAGAATTTTGAAATATACGATAGTCCTCTGAGAAAATCTAAGCACTCAGATCTCCTTGCCAAATTGTTATGTGCATAATAGTGAGCTATAAGGTTATATATCATGATATGGCAGAATGCCTGACCATAATTTGCACAGTAAAGCTACTGAAAACTTCAGTCTGAAAGCCATTCATCTTAGAAAGGAGTTTGCATTTTCTATAAAATATGAAGCATATTGACTTCTTTTTTTTTCTTGCACAAACAGAGTACTGCAATCCATTTCCAGCATTCTTCTAGTTTAGCTGTGGTAGACACAAATGTAAAATGAATGCTGACATATTTGTTTAACATCCCTGAACAGATTATACTGCTTTAGAGCTTCTTCCATAATCAGCCTTGAAAAATATAAACTAACATTCACATCCCTGGATAGATTAAATTGTTTCAAAAGTTCTTCATTAATCAGCCAAGCAAAATGTGTTAAAAAAAAAAAAAAAAAAGAGCACATCCTTTGCAGATACGCTGAACTCACCTTCTGATAATGTTAAGCAATTTCGTCACGTAGTGTCGTTCTTCTTATATAGATGTAGTTAAGATGCTGGTTTTAAATATTATTGATCTAAAAGGTATTTTTAAACTCATAACAAATTGAAGAAGAGCCTATGAATGAATCTATTCAGAAACAGCTCATATCCATGATTGTGTGAGGTTTTTATTTTCCTTGTTCCTGTGGACAGACAGTTGTATCAGCTGCACTGGGCACTGGTTTAACTTTCACATAGTTTCATGAAAATGCCTCAGAGAATGATGGTCTCAGATTTTTATCTGGAGTAAGTGGGACTAGCTGCGGAGACCAGGATCAGGATGGGGCAGATTGCTGAAAACCTTTCCAGGAAGATATAATAAATTATGTTCTTTGCTGTTCAGAAGTAATAAGTAAAATGGACCAAATTGATGATACCATGATTTAATCTTAATATGTTCATAGTCTGTATATAGGTAGAAAATAGCAGGAGATTTTCCACAGCAAAATCACTAGTGAAAATGAAAATAATATTTATGATTTAGATTTCGTAATACATCAAGAGCCTTGTGCTTAAGGTATGGTTTGTTTTTGATAAGCAGCTGAGCATTTTGCCTAATATGATCTAAGAGATTTAGAATCCTAAAATAGATTCAAATACCCACAGTGAGCTTTGTTAAGAATATTTGTAACTCGTAATACTTTAATTATGGAAAAGTGAGATTATTATCCAAAAGCTATGGATATATGTTTATATAATAGCTATGCACTATCAAATAACTCTTTAGCTTCAGCTTCTTTTGATGAAAACTGCAAGAGGTCATGTCACATCTTTCAGATGTCTAACCATATCGTTGGATAGGTTTGTAAATACATGCGCTTGTGCCAATTATCTGCTATTATAATATTAGGGTTTATGTTGTTGCACTGCTCATTGTTGCATACATCCTCCAATTCGTATAGTCTTCCTTACTGATTAGGGGCTTCATAAACAAGGTACTGGGCTAGCTGGACCTTCTTCCTGATCACTCAATCAGAACAGTCTTATCTTCTGAAATAGTGGCTTCATTGAAATAAGTAGCACTTATGCTATCTTTTTTTTTTCTTCTTCTTCTTCTGTAGTCCTCTTTTAGTTACTCTTCTGTACCTGGTCTCTTGAAAACTGTTGGAGAATCCTTTTACAAAAAAATGAGAGTTTACGATTATGCTGCACAGTGTCCCTGAGCACCTTGGGATTTATACGTTTTCTGTATAAAAGTGAATGTCATTTCAAGTGGGTTCACGTGTACCAGCTTCTGGACATGAATCATGCCCTATGTTGGCAATGAGAACATCCAAATTAAAACCATTTTAAAATGTTATTTTCTGGCTAAATTTCTTCACTATAATGTGATCAGCTCTTGCCATCTACCATAAAATATTTTAACAGAATTAAAATGCCATTAATTTTCAGAGGGCTCTTACTACAAATTACCAATTATGAATCTGAAATTGAGTAACAGTTACTTTCACTTGATACTGCCATACTGGAAAACTCAATAGGTTCTCAAATTCAAGAATGGCAGTGAATGCTTTAATCTACCTCATACTTACTAGGCACTAAGAATTCTTCAGGGACCATAGTAGGAAGTGACCTTAGACACGTAATTATTTTCATGTAATGTAGTTATTCCCAGTTCAGTACAAATATTTTGATTCGTGCAATTAAAAACCCCTATAGGCAGAAAAAAAAAAAATTGCAAAATGGGTAATTTCACTTGTCTAGGTGGAAAGTATTTTGAACTTATTCTAGCTATTGATCATGCTGATATTTAGCATTAACAATTAACAATTCAACATAAGATTACAGAGTCAGAAATCACTCCTCTTATCCTAAAAAGCTTTGAAATGTAACGAGATTGTTTCAGATACTATGAATTAATGTAGCTAAGAATGAAAGCAAAGCAGCAGGTATCTAATCCTAGCAAGTCACTGTTGCCAGGAGTTATTGGTATTTTTCCAAACTGAGCTCACTTGTTGTTTAAACTACAGTAAACTGATACAACACCTAGTGATATCCAAAGGCAATTTGAAGTCTTACTGAACAGCAGTAGCACTGAAGTGTATAAAATATGCAGCAACTTTACATCAATTCATTAGGTATGTCAAAAAATTCTAGCACCAAGTATATCATGGTTGGAAATCTTTCTTTAGAGATCATTGAGATAATTTTTATTTATGATAATTTGTATGAAGATTTATGCATTTATAGGATTTCTAATGTTCTTAAATTGGGCTCTGTGTTTGTGGTTTTCTTTTTTTTTTTTTTTTCCCAAACCTAATAATAGTCAAATTTTAAAGAAATTCCATGATAGTAAAGCTTCTAAAAATGGAAAAAAAAAATCTTCCAAAGAAAACAAAGACACTGTATAAAAAGAATAGAATCTAAAAATATTTAATTAAGTTGAAGGAGGCTCCACAGTAGGTTATTCAAATAAGCTCAGTGCAATTTGTTGTTTATAATTATTGCCTTGAGCTCAACATTCTGAATTTTAATCTTATTTATACTATCTCTAAGCACTGGTTGGTTTTTCAGTACATTCACTTTAAATGTTATTATAAAATTTTTATGTTAAAGTTATTAAAACCTGAATTTGATTAGGAAATATAAGAATTAAAAGTAAAAAGTGAAGATCTCTTAGTAATAACTACCTATGCTCTGAATTCTTCTAAATAATAAAGAAACCATTCCTTATATGGCTGTTAAATTTCAGTGAAAATTTTTACAATAATCAGTTCTACTCTTGCAGATTTAGAATGTCTGTCCTACTAGATCTAAATTAAATGTACCTCTGTGAACGTGTATTAAAAGCTTTCATTTTACTTTTTCCCACCTTTGAGATGCAATAACACAAGTAACTGGTGATTCTTCATACTGCCACTGTGTGCACAGGGTCTCGTTCACCCCATCCTTCTAATTGCAGTTATTTTAAAATAAAAACTTGGACTAAAGAAAACAGTCTGAAGATGTGTACAAGGAAGAAAAGAAATTTAAAAAGCAAGAGAGAGGATTTTACTTTTAAAGAAGCTCCAATGTCTTGAGACATTTTTATTCAGATATTACTTTCTTTTTCTCATGGGAGCACAGTTCTACACTTCAAATGAAAAAAAAAAAAAAAAAGAATAATAAAACACCTCAGGAGCAGTGGACCTCAGACCTACTCTTTCTCTCCTTCTCTTGGAATGTTATTTCCATATAGAAAGCTACTCTAATGGGACACTTGTAAATGGCAGGGAATTTAGCCCGTGTGGAGTCTTCTCCAGAAATTGGATTTTTGCTTAAGCAAACAGCAAACCATGCAGCAGAGAAAAAGCTATTTATTTGACTGCCTGTTGAAGAGCCTTACAAAAATACTATTCAGTTGGCTTTGATCAGTGAAGTCAGTCTAGTATACACTGAAAAAAGAATAATTTTACCTCAGTTGGATGCTGAAGCGATCTTTAAAGTGCAGTGAAATTTCTTATGAAATAAATAGACATTTTAATAATAATTTATGTTTAACAGGGATGATGCAATCCAGCAATTGTCATTAAGCACAGTTTTCACAAATTACTATCAAAACCTCGCTTTCCATTTGCGCCTCTAGGTATCTCTGTAGTTTATGGTGAAACTAAGAATCTAGACAAATGGAAAGAAAATCAGGATATTCTCTTCTTCTTTTGACTTTTTTTAATGTTTCAAAGCTCCTCAGTTGAAAGATGCCATCAGTATGAACTCTTGTCTCTCCAATTTGGATGCTTCATGCCTTTTTAATCTGTACAAATTAATTGATTTATTAGTAGGAAAAGCTTATTATAACTTCTTTCTGAAAATTGTTGTAACTTTTCTGAAATTAGTCCACGTCAGATTTGAGTCAGTTTGGTCATCTGAACATGAGTGTGTCTTCACTGACACCCAGAGTTTTTATGTCTGGGCTGTTCTGGATGCTGATCACTTCTCAAAACTAGGTCACCTCCCGCATATCTGAATCTGATTAATTTGCCATAATTTTGTTGTGCATGGGTGGAATCTGTGTGAGACAATCTTCTGGAAGAGAAGCCTTTTCTACAGGTATAGGGTAGTTCCACTGCTAGGAATGGCCAGTTGTGAAAATTTAGCTGCTCTTGTATGATGAGACTTGAAACTGTACAGGTAGGTACATGTTCTTGTGTTTTGCTGAGATTGGTTACATTCTGGTTGTCAAAGAGCTTTTACTACACAGCGTTTTTTGCAAACAGTAGTTGATAAATATTAGGCATTTTGGTATTTGGAGAAAAAAATAAATACAAAAAACCCCAAAACCCTATTCTAAGAGAAGCTAGAAAAGCACAGAATTAAGTTTGATTTGAAATCTTAACTCATTTTAACTTTTGCAATAATATATTCAATTACCTGTACTAATTTTTCTAGAAGACTGCTGTCTCCCTAAATGCACAAATTCCATGTACAAAAATCTTTGTTCAATGTGTGATCCATTATGACATTGATCTAACTCTCTCTTGAAATGGGAATTTCCTTTCTTTATGTACTTCTCTATTTCATTCATCCTTTTGTATCTGAACAATACATAAATATTAATCATTATGACGTATTTATGAAATAATAAGATCCCCATTCTATTAATGGAGGGGTTAGAGGGGCTGAAATTCCATGTCACACCTAATTTTTCATTTTGCCTAGTAGGTCAAAATAACATTGCCTTAAATTGTAGGATTTTGTTAAATGAGATTGTAGATTTTCTGGTTCTGTACAAACAGATGATGCACATAATTTGTGATTATATTAATTGTAATTTAAAACAGCTAACATCATTTTAGTTGGGACTAGAATACAGTTGTGTAGAGCAGCATTGGCTTTTCCCTGCCTTCCTTATTTTCTCATCCCTTGCCAAGCTTTTATTGAAAATACAGTGGGGACTATCATTTTCTTGCTCATATAGTGACGGCAGAACAAGTTATGGGATTTTTTTTTCAGAAAGAAATTCAAATAATACCGAAATTAAGATATGTAATATTTTGGATTACAGGACTCTTTTGAAGTAATCTCAAAAGTTTGTCTATTTTACTCTGAAGGTTTTCTTTGACAATTTTAAATACATACAAATACATATGTAAAAGTGGTCGATGTTATGTATCCATTCAGCTGTTTAGATGTTTTATAGTTGTTAAGCACATTTACACACGTCTTTGTGGAACTGAACCATAACCAATCTTTTCTTCCTTGATAAATCACTTATCTGTTTAGCTCAAATGAATACATTTCAGATAAAACCTCAGTCATCCTCTATACTCTATGGTACTTTGTTTTATATTTTAAAGTTTTCTAAGCCTACACTTGTTCTATGTGATATTGTAATTTTTTAGTGGTCCTAAGCTATATTTTCAAAAAGTCAGCTTTCCATGTATAATTGTAGTTTCAGAAATATTGTGAAAAAAATTGTAATCATTTTTTCATATTAATAATTAATGCATATGCATTCTGTTTCACAAGCACATTAGTAGAGTTAAAAAAATGGAAGAAATCATTTTGTTTCCAACTTGCCTCCATCAATTGCATTCCACCCATACGTATTCCTACAGCAATAACAATCCATGAGTCGTCTTTGAATTTGAAGCAGAAAACAGTTTAATGGGACAAGAAGGTGGTGAAAGGAGGATGGGAATGGGGGAGAATTCAGAGAGTGAATTGTTCTATTGTGATGTTTAGGTGCTGCTTCAGTTGGGGCTAAGTGAATACTCACAGCAAGGGAGACTGGCGTTTATAGTTTTAACTGGGAGGCAGGTGATTAATTCTTTGGCGTCTTTCTCTTCAGCCAGATACAGAATCGACTCAAGTGCATTATAGAAGATGAAATGCCTCAGTGAATTATACTTCCTCTCCATTATGGAGTGAAAGAAATTGCATTAACAAAACTCCAGAGTGAAAGTCACGGTATTTGAGAGTTTTCAAAGCACTCAGTTCATGATCATTCAGGAATTATTCACAGGCTAGGGATGAACACGTTCATTAAATTGTGGTCTTGAAACTGCTAAGCAGTATGTGATTTCATGATATTTTTCAATTACATATAATAGGATAGATGTGAACTCTCATATTTCTTCACCTTTGTAGTGTTTATAGACATGCTTCCCATAAATTAAACCATTCTTAATTACATACGACGCTTCACTTTGCTAACTCTTGCTATGCTGATTTTTACTTACTAACACACTACTTGGGCCCTGATTCTTACTACTGAATTGGCCTTAACAATGCCTATTTTGTACTAATGCTATCACATTTTGGCTGCCTATAAATTTAATGAAGAAATAGCGGGGCCTTACTACTGCAGTAGTCTGTGTGTTTTGAATGCTGAGAATGTGTATGGTATCTTTATCCATCTTTGTGTTGATGTGATTAATACCTGAAAGCATGGAACAATCCGTATGTGGGAAAGTCTTTGTAGAGCGGTGACTGCAAAATTGTAGTTGTTTGGTAGATATCAAATCAGTGGGTGCACGTGAAAGGGGAAAACAGAGTACTTTGTACTACACAGCTGAATCTTTGTGGTTTAATTAACAAAGTATATAACAGTAGTGTATATATATGAATATCTAAATATTCATATACACATGAATATTTAATACCAAATCACTTGATTTTTTTTCCTCTTAGTAATAGTGCATTCCTAACAATGTCTTTTCCATTGGATTCACATGCGTTAGGAGCAGGACCCCAAAGATTAGCTACGTTCTAAATCTGGTTATACCATTAGTTTTACAGCTTAAAAGTTCTGGTTATTAAATACACTGATTTTTTTCATAGTAAGACCTTTCCAGTTTTGCTGAAACTGCATGTGTAATATTGTATCAACTTTTAATTCTGTTTATTGTAATATTCAAAAAAATACTTTGAAAATTATACAAGCTTCTGAATACTAAATACTGGTGGAATTGTAAAGGTAATGTTAGCTGAACTGTGGGGTGAATTCTGTTGAATTAAACTGGATGCTAGCAGGATAAAAAGGTTGTAAGAACCAGGTGGGTTTTTGTAACACTATAGGCTGCTGTAAAGTTAAATCAAAAATTATTCCCATTTATTAAGTGAAAGAAATTTTCAAGGGCTGTTTTTCTGTCTCTGTGGAAATCTCTATGCTGACTCTGTGATACGCATTATGATGATATATAGGCTATATTTGAAAACATTATATAATGAAAAAGGCATTATCAGTTTGGTTTGTTTTTAATTAACATTTTCAGATAATTGAAACACTTGCTGTGTTTGTGCCAGATACCTTATATGTTAATACCAAAAGATTTTATTCTAATATCGCTAACTATAATTGAGAGTGAATGCACATGAATTCTCAATGGCACTGGGGGGAAAAAATGCTCCAAAGGCACAGTAAATGTATGCATTTTGTGTTTTAGGGGAACAGCAGTGCAATTACTGTATAACCCTCACTTACCAAGCATTTTAACCTCAATTTAATGTGCGTGGCAGTTCTCCCAGAGTGACCTTGATGCAACACTGAATGTTTTGCATTTTTACGAGGCTTGAACAGATACAAAGAAATGTAATCCCAGTTAATGGGATATTATATCCAAACCTTATTTACCATTTTATAAATTGTATTTATAGAAAACGTCCATCTATTTACAGTATATTAAGTAAAATCCCTTTAGTTGGACCACAGCACTTTTTCTATTGTGCTGAGCATCTGATCAGTTATTAGTTTGTACATGCAGAGATGCTATTTAAAGACTTACAGACTCCCTTGAAGTAAATTGTACCCTCCAGCTAAAACCTGACACAGTACAAATAATACATACAGAATTCTGTATAGTCTTCAGTGGCAGAGTGCTCTTTTTGAGATCCCTCAGAGGCATCTCCATCCTCAGTTGTACGAGCCAAACTTTTGTGGATTGGAACCTTTGAATACTTCAAATGCTGTACAGTGCTATCAGGGCAATGGAGGAGCTGATCTCAAAGTCCACTATTAAAACTTCCCTCAAGGACATTTTCATTAGAACTTTGTACATGGACAGTTCAAAAGACTTGGCTATTGATTTTTGCTCAGAAGTCCTCTCTCTCTTCTCGTATTGTTCAACGTTTTGACAGAATTTCAAAAACCACAAAGTGTGGCAGCAGAAGATTCCAGCTAGGATTTTATGCTGTTCATTTGATTTCTTTAGGCCGCATCCTTCCTGTGTCCTTGTCAACACTACAAGGAGAGGAGCTGTCTTAGAAGATTTGCTGAAAGGCAGAAGCAATTTCACAGCAATCTAAAAAAAATCTGACCTTTCCACATACAGAAAATCTCTCTTAAGTAAATAACCTTTTTAGCTGTAAAATTTTGCTGAGACATTCATTTATCAAAAACATAGATAAAGATCACTGTGTGTTTATCTCTTCACAATTTAAAAATTACATTAAAAAGAACCTACCACCATGCATGTGGACTCTAGTAAAATGCCTGTAGCAAAACAAAATCATCATTTTATTTTAAAATAGAACTGTTGATTTAAAGTTTGTGATGCTGGAAGATGAGCGATTAATTACTACCATCTGCACTTCCTATCCTTACTCCTATTATCATTTTCATGGACACTGTGTAATGAGGTTCATTTAGCCTTAACTGCATTTCCAAGATATATAGTAGTTCAAAATTAATAGGATTTATGAAGAAGTTAATGAATGAGCAGTGTAATTATTTCTGTTTAAGTAAAAGCATGATCTACTTGATCTTTATGAAAGATATTGCAGGTCTTTTAATTGCTAGGTGCTTACATACTACATTGATGGTTGACAAGGCTGACATTTTCTCACCTTTCACTTGATTTCACTGAACACATTTTGAAATTAAAAAAAAAAAAAGAAAAATCAAGATAAGTACCTTTCCTAAGGTGAGGGTAATCACATTTGCTGTTGAGAAGAGATTTACTGGAGCCTTTTGAAAGCCTTATTTGTCTTTTAATATATTGTAGTCTTTTCCATTCATGGTCTAAATCACTCCTCTTTATAAACCTTCTGAATTCCTAAGCTCTCGAACTTCAGAAGAACATTTAAAAATAGGTACTTAGCATTAAAATAATTGTTAGGACCATCTTTTATTCAGCAAGACAAGTAAGCACAGTTGATGTCCTGAATGTGCTTTAATCCTTATTTCCAAAACAGAAATGTTTCCACACATATGAGTTAGACAGAACAAAAACCTAATATACTACCAAGTATGCTCAGTCTATTAATATTTTGCTCGGCCTGTTGGTATATGTGTTTTAAGACCTCTCTCCAATTAATAGGACTTCATGGAAGGAAGAGGAGCTTGTCCATATCTGTCAGATTTCAGTATATCAGAATTTTCTGATTTTTCATTATTAGAACATTTCTCTGCACAGTATGGCTTCAATTTTAACTGTGGTGTACAAGTGAGAGATCATTTGGAAAACAAACTCTGAATACTCCTCACTGTTCATACTACCTTCATAGATGCCGAACTTAGTAGCTTGTTGTACTGAACAGATTACTATGATGACTTGGTTATGAATTTTCTGCTACCAAGTTATTTGTTGAATACATTTTTATAAATATCCTTTTAAAAGAGACAAGATCTAAATAAATTATTTTGGACTGTTGCTACCCATTTAGCTATTTTTCAAAAATTTTCTCTGACAATAGAACATGATGCTTATTTCTTGATCCTTCTTTAATACATAAAATATTTTATATTATTAAAAATCAATGCTAATGGAATTATACTTTTACAATATTTAAAGAAAAAAATACATGAGAGAAACTTCTTGTAATTTTATATATAAGAACAGTTGCCAGCAGAAAAGAACCCTTGGCACAGCCATGAGTGCTGTTCGATTAGGGTGTTTTTTATGTAACTTCTCTTCCAGTAGATAGTTGGAAATCTATCAGATCACGGCACAAAATACAGTAAATACATAAGATAGGCATCAGCTGTTTCAGACAGGTAAAATACTTAAACTCACTAAATGCAGTAAGAATTCCCTCGCGTTCTCCCAACGTTTTTATCCCATGAGCTCCCTGCAGAGTGGCCGCTCCTCCTGCCGGGACAAGCTCTGGTTTGTGCCACTTCATGTTCTTTAGGGCCTTTGTCTTCTCTCAACATCTGTCCCAGAGCCCTGCATTCTTCCTTTGCACATTATCCCAATGCGTATTTTCTTTCTCCTGCACTGCTGCTATTTGTTCTGGAAAACATACAGAGAATCAAGGTATTAAAAATGTCTAATTCTCTTGAAATTGGAAGCCACCAAGTTATTTGTCAAGTGTGAAGATTTTATGTTGTGTTTTGGTTTGTTTGTTTTTAGAAAATTATGGAGATGACAGAATGGACATGGAAGCTTTGGGTTGCATTATTCTGAATTTTATTTACGTAACCATTCTCAAGAAAATAATTTCGGGTCATTCCAAAATGTTTTGTTAAAATCAATATGTTTCTAATATAGATGTGTATACACTTCTTGCAATATCTTTGAAAAATATGCTTACCTTTATTTCAAACTGAAAACATTCAAGTTTAATTGTGAAAAGTCAAACTTTGGGCATTTTCATAATAATTTATAAAAAACTTATAATTTTTCTTAAATAGAAATCCTGGTATCTTTCCTCTATAGAAACAGTTTCCAAAATTTGACATATTTTTTCAGGTTTGAATTTGAAACTGTGTTTTCCAGTAAATGTGCTGCTGGTTAGAAAAGACTGCTTATGTCTTTATGAAGCTGTGGCTGAGTATTTTATTTTTTTCAGATTTGAGTTTTAAAGTTTTCTCTCAATATAGTCTGTGTATGACAAAAGGAGAGTTCAATGAACCTCCACTGCATCACTGTACCTGTTTCATTTGTATTGTTGTTAAAAACCCACTTTGATAAACACACATCCAAACACACAAACCCACTCCAGCCCCCCAAAAGTGACAGCGCTCAGGCTGCGTAAAGCCGCCGTTCCTCAAACCTCAACAAGTCTCTCAAACCCAACAGGAAAATGTAGTGTGTTAAAAGAGGAATCTTCAGCCCCAGTGATGGTACTGAGGTTACTTTGCCAAGGCTAAAAGAGGAGATCAAAAGACACTGATCTGTTAAAAGACAGGCTCTAAATAAATTGATGCATTTGTACAGTGACAAGAGGGAGCTTACAATATGTTAGTGAAAAAGCCAGCAAGCCGGGAAGTCGGATTCACAGGCAGATCCGGTACGAGAGTTTTGTGAAAAACCTTAGCAGCAGATCTGCACTGCACAAAATTGAGGTCAGCCACACACATTTGTAATCTGGGCCACTTGAATTTAAAATACAAAATGGTGAAATCCTCTTTTTGCTCCCATTTTCAGAAATAAGCTCCAAGATTTCCTCTTTGTCTTTGGCTTCAGAGCAGTGTTTCGGTGGATCATTCCACAGTTCTTGCCTTTCTGTTCTGCAGAGGGTCTCGCCGGAGTGTTTAAAACAGGGGCCAGCTAGGAAGGCCTGTTCTCCAGTTCGCCTTTCAGATAATAGTTGATGAGATGGCTGGTTTTTTTGTTCCTCTGCTTATTCAAGTGATCCTGCCTAGCTAGAATTTTATCTCAATTTGCACATAAATTGCCCCAATGCCAATTTGTACAACTGTTGCTAATATTTGAATCCACAGGCTGTATTTTCCTTTTTTAAAGTGACTATGTTGATGAAGCTTGGTATGCAACACCTAATTTTTTTTATTTCTGAGAGATTGAGTTAATTCAGGGACCTAATTCAGACTTTTTCCTCTCTTCTTAATAAAAGCATTTTGACTTAGAGCAGGAAGCAGTAAGTTGGGCATTTCATTTAGATGAACATCCACGTGAGCTCATTAGTTGCAGTGAGGTATATTTGGTTCTGTGTGTTCGTAAAAAGTTCTGGTCTGCTCATGAGAAAACAAGCCAACAAAAAAAAACCAACTAGACTTGCAGCATTTTATGATTAATAAACAGGAATTGTGTCTTTCCATTGCACAATTCACTATTCTTTCTCTGATTGAAAGATCATTCTAAAACTCTGAGCAAATTTTCAAAACTGCAGTAACTTTTTTTTTTTTTTCTTTCGGGAATGGGAGAAGAACAAATAAAAACTTATGTCCAAAATTCTACCTCTTCTCTGAACAATTAAATCACTTCCCTCCTTCAGAAACCCTCATAATTATATCTTCAAATAATTAACTATTCATAGTTATTACTGAAGATAAGTGCCTCTAAATTTCAGACTTGTCCTTGTATTTCTAGTGAATTGAGAATTCCTGTTTTCCATGTTACATAAAGTGAAGAAACATATTCTAGTTATCCAAGAAAGTGATATATTTATAGTTATGGCATTTGGATTTACTAGAAAGCAGTGTTATGAACTATAAAATACCCTGTACTGCGTTTTCCCAATGTTTCCTGTGTTGTGCTCCCGGTAGACAGAGAGGTGGTTTTACAGAAGAGTACTTATCTTCTCATGCTCATGAGTATTTTTAGAAGTTTATGAGAATAGGCTTTCTGTGGAGGCTGTACAATAAGCAAACTAACAGGATAGTGGTTAATGGATCTCTTGGCACCCAACGAACACCAGCTGTGCTCCAAGCAGCTTCCTGCTCATACAGTCTTTCTAATATACCTTACCATTGCGCAGATACAGAATGTCATGGAAACAATTTTCCTGTGTGGAAGGAGTTTGGAAAGAAGATGCTTTGGTGAACTTAATCTGCTTATAGTCGTGCTGAATATTTATCCTTGCCAGTGATCTGTGAAGTTTTCTCTTAGTTTCTGATCAAGTAATTCTAAAACGTTTTGACAGAATATTGTACATTACTGTATGCCGTAACATGCCTTTGACATAATACACCTTCCTGTGCATATGCAGAGACACATCTCTATTGCCATTAAAGACGAAGAGAGCAGGGAAGAATTAAACAAACAATCAAACAAACAAAAACCAAACAAACCCCCCCCCCACAAAACCCCATCCATCAGATGACAATTTGTGCAAAGACCTGTGAAGTCATCATCATAGCAGTACCAAATGGCTGGAAAAATACCATATGACTCCTCTTCCTGCCTCCTTGGTGGGAACATAACTGATGCAGAAGGATTGGGCTGAAAACCAAGAAAGTGAATAAACAAATTCCACTGCCATTTGGAACTCAGATATGAGAAAATGCTATCAGGAAGAATCAAGTGTGGGAGAATGGAAAAGACTTGTTTAGAAGAGAAAAGGACAACCTACAAAGAAAATGAGAGATATAAACAGGGCAAGTAAGGATGCAAGGACACAAGGATGTTCCAAGGGACATGATTTACCATTATAAAATGAAACACTTTCTTGCCAGTGTAACTCAACTAAATTCATTGAAGTTGAACTTGAAAAACCCTAGTGATTTTAATGGAATTGCAGTAGAATTAAACTACTCAAGCAATTTGGACAAATGAGTTAAAAGCTTACTGAGTATATGCATGTCCTAAAAGGAAAAAAAAAATTGCTCTCTACAGGAAGGAAGTGTCAACTAATTTCTGTTTGGTTTAATATTACCCTTGTTTAACATTCTAAATAGTGAAAATACTAGGAGCTAGTTTATTCCCTTGTTTCAAAAAAGATTTTATTTAGTCTTGGAAGTCAATGAAAAGAATTCAAATGACTGCAACAGTCTTTAGCTTGGCCTCAGATAAAAGAGGGAATAGTGAGCCAATATTTCTCCTTTCACTTAGTAGGTGAGCAAATAAGTTCTACACAGCCATCCACTGTCTGCTAATGCTACTGATTTGTTCACTTCAGAAATCAGCTTCTAAGGCCTGCAATACTTTGTTGCTGCATCTCATTTTAACCAATTTATCACTATCTTCACCTTATAGATTACAGTTGCATGAATTCACAAGCTCTTTTTGGCTATTCTCTACCTAATTTCAGATTTTAGCTATTAGTTCTTAATTACAGAGTACGGGAAATGTTTAACAGGGGCTTACGTTCTTTCATACTGGCCTAAAACTCAGCAGAGGTCTAAATTACGTTGTTGGGACTGTATGCTGTCTAGTATTACTTAACTTATTCCAGAAATTGTCCTTTATATTGATCAGCACAGTCCAGCATTTTAAGGAGCCTGAAATGTTTTCATACAGCATTGCCTAGAACATTTGCATACAAATTAAGTATGGCAAGGCAGTGATGTGATGGAATAGCTGGAACTCAAAACAGTTTGCCTCTTTGAAGGAACATATTTGAGTTCTAGACATTTGGCCATACCTGTCTCTTATTCTGTTTATTCCCTTTAAGTGAAGGAAACTGCAGTTTTATGGATTTTTCATTATATGCACATTGGGCCTAAGTATTATCTACTGGCATAAAATGAAATCTGTCCAGTGGTTTAAAATGTTCTTTATCATTTCAAAAATGACATTTAAGTTGACAGAAAGTTTAGTTTGCACACCATCATGCTATCCTGAAAAAAATATATAAGAAATGAAGTATGGCAGCTGATCTTGCAGACTTAATCTTTTTAAGTTAGTCTTTTAGTAGTCATGGTGGACACCAAGTTGAACATGAGCCAGCAATGTGTGCTTGTGGGAAAGGGTGGTCATGGTATCCTGGGGTGCACTACGAGGAGTGTTGCTTTCAGGTTGAGGGAGATGATCCTTCCCCTCCACTCAGCACTGGCGGGGCCCCACCTGGAGTGCTGTGCCCAGTTCTGTGCTCCCCAGTGCAAGAGAAACAGTCAAGTGAGGGACCACCAAGGTGATTAAGGGACTGGGGCATGTCTCCTATGAGAAAAGGCTGAGAGAGCTGTAGCTGTTCAGCCTAGAGATGAGAAGGTGGGGGGAGAAGGGAGAATGGGTTGATCTCTGTGAATAATAATAATATTCATACTTCTGTAATACTAATGTTTGTATTCTGCAACTTAGAAACAAGCTTGGTAATCCTTGAATGTAGAATGTGTAATGTTAATGGCAATTCCTACCTTTCATTGACAGAAAAGAAAAACATTCATAAATATAATCTTCTGCTTTGCAGCCATTTACGAAGATTTATAATACCATTGTATAGATGGGGAAATTCAGATGCAAAGCATTATTTGCCTGATCTTCCTGTGAGTTCTTTACAGTGATAGGAGTACCACCAGTCAGTCACTAGTCTACTGGCCTCGATGGGAAGTGGTGATTTAAATGGCTTATCTGTACACAGTTTACCTGAGGTGGAGTGGCTTGGAACACACTTGCAACCTTTACTCAGTCTCCTGGTTCTTTTGGTTTTAGCTAGACTCTTAACCTGGTTTTGATGCAGGAGTCTTTCTAGTTGTGTTCTTATCTTCTTAACCTTAGAATTTTCTTGCCAGTTCCTAAATTACCAATCTCTTGTTTAAAGCAGCTGACTTTGTAGCTTTTGATGTCCTAATCTTTCACCCATTAATTTTCTCATTTTCTGTTTCTGCCTCATCCTTTTTAATTCGTTCTTTTCCTTCTCTGAGTTGATCCTGTAGTACTTTTTGTGCCATCCTCATCCCTTCAGTCCTTTTCCCTGAACCGTTTGGCCCAGTTTACTTTACTCCCCTGTTGAATCCATTGTATTCCTTTCCTTCCATTTCATGCTGTGTGACAAACAGTTCTTAGCATTCACCTTTTATATCACACACTATTCTAGTATGTGTGCAGATAACCCTTTCCGTTAGCAAAAACTTTATATAATGGGCTCAAATTTGAGTGAGTCAAGGCACATCACAGGAATACTCGCAAATTGATTCTCTTATCTTCTGAAATGAAAGCTGCTTTTTTTCTCCTAACAAAAATACTGACCCTGAGAGCAGTAAGGGAAGCACTTTTCAGAGACGTTGTTAAAGCTTGAAAATGTAAGGTTTTTTTAAAATAGTGTCACAATAAAACAACAGTTTACTTATAATGTTAACAGTCCAATACGAATGTCTCTGAGTTTGAAGAGAAAGGTAAGTGACATTATTTCTATTTTACAATGGTAGGAAGGAAGCACAGAGGAGGATATTAATAAAACCTGCCTTTAGCCTGATGTGGTCATCTTCGCAGGCTTTCCTGGTAGTCAAATGAAAACTAAAGGTTCCCCACCTGAGAATTTCCTTTCAAACAGGTACCTAATTTAGCCACATCTGACTTCTGCTGGAGTGTTATATCTTCCTCATCTACTACAGAGGCTGTCTAGGAAGATGAGCTGTGTTAGGCTAACTTCCCCTGAGAGGCAGCGTCTTGTTTAATGGCATCAGGAGAGTGAGTGGTAGAAGATGGACTGGACCTTAAATCTCCTTCATGTGTCCCTTCCATACAGCCCCTCTTCACAAGCAAGATCTCCTTCAGTACACAAGCAATTAGTTCACATGAAGGAGGACTTTTTTTGTGTCTTCAACATGAGAGTTTTACCTCTCATTATTTTTTAATGTTACACATCTATATCACATTAATTTACATGTACAAAATTTAAGCAGCTTCAGACATTTTATTTCTAATGATTCAGTGAGCTTATTTCAGACAGCTACCAAATTATTACAAGTGGTTTTATTCACTGATCAGTTCTCAAGGTTGAGATGTTCTAACTAACATGTGAATTACTTTTTTAAATTTTTTTTTTTTTTGAGACACTAAACAAGTGTAATTCCAACTGAGGAGATGGAAAATGAGTGTTTTATTTCAGGGACTATCAGATTTCCTCAGTTGAAAATTCTGGTGTTGCCAGCCCCAAGTGTTAAGAAATATCCCATTGCCAAAATTTAAGATTGACGTCAAAACCAGGAGATTGATTTTTTTTTCGTTCCAATAAGAAAGGCACAAGGAATGGTGTTTTCAAGATTCTTCTTTAGCTAGAAACTTATTTTAAATTAAAAAAAAAAAGGTAGAATGTTTGTGTATTTAATCTAGTATTCGCTAGCTGTTGACCTAAGTTCTCTACACAGTCACACATAGGTTTAATTAATAGTTTTACTTAAATGCCATTTTAATGTTCAGTCTTCTCTCTCACATCCGCTGTTTCAGTCTTCAGAGATGGACTGTTCTTCGACTCTCTTTATTATTTTCCTCTTTCCTCCATTAAAGTTTTTCCTGATTAATTTTTGTATTTGCTGTTACTACTGTTGTCTTCTATTTTTATCCTGATTTTGCCATTTTATTTGAGATACTCCATACCACCAGTCCTGTTCTTGATTAGGATTTTTTTTCATCTTGGCTGTTTTATTTCTACACTTTTGTTTATTTTCCAATGTGCTCTGAATGTATGCATTTTTTCAGTGACATACAAACGTGTGTTCATTGTGTAAAAAAGCTTTAAAAATCAGAAATATCTGGGGTTTTTATTACAAAAATAAAATTTTAGCTTAAGAAGTGTTTCTAATCTCATTTAAAAATTAAACCAAACAAAAATATGTAAATGTGATTACTCTGTCTTCTAGATATCACTGCGTGTCTCTGGTAACTTTTGAATTCCTGAACAATTCAATCGCATTTGAAAGATTAAAAGAGAAATCAAGGACAGTAAGTTTAAACAAGATTTGTGAAGATTAAGTTTCTGACTAGGAATGCCTCTTCCCCATGCTGGAAGAGATTGCTGTGTCCTGTCATCCCTTGCTTGTCAAGAATCAATCCAGGTGAGATACTGATTTTGGAAACTGTGCATCATTAGCTCTGATATCACAGAACTTCTTATGAGCCAGCTGAGTAGCACATAAATCCACATATAAATTGTTCATTGTGAACAATGGAGAGAAAGCCCGTGCTCCTAGGAATACATGTGTTTGTTGTGCGTGGCTGTATGCACACACTAGAGAGAATACAGATAAACTCAACCTTCAATTGCAGGAAACAAATACTTGTCCCCTGCTATTTCCTTAATAGCTTTTATTAGTGGTCAGAAATGGCAGTACTCACATTCTGTTCTCATCAGAAGAAATTGTTCTTATCTTCTCAATAGGGACTACATATGTACAGTTCATTTGCCACAACCTATCAATTTGCACAACGGAATAATATTTTTCCTTCTCATGGTATCATTCACATCACAGTACATTCAACCTTCATCATCCAAAACACTAAATTAAGGAATTTTCATTGCCCTTTGTTTGGAGGGGGATAGTTTGCTTTTGTTGGGAATGAGTGTTGCATTTTGCTTTTTCCTGATAATTCACGCTGAGTTTTTGGCCTTTCTTCACAGTTTCAAAACCCAAAGCAGTTCTTCGCAAATGTGATTTGACACTATCTGAGATAAAAGTAGGATGTTTAATTTAGCAGGAATCTCACGTTAAGTTCTTATAATGAATTCTACATTAGACATTTTACAACCTCACCAGCTTTCTGGATCGTATCAGGTGTTTTCACTTAATTGCATGTCATGTAAGATCTTTTACAATATTGAAAATATAGTTCTCCATATATTTTGACTTTCATTTATTCACCTGCATTTCAAAGGCAATTTGTTATCTGGTCCTCACTTCCATAAAAATCTTTAATACACTTATCCTTACAACCACCTTCATAGTTATTGAAATCACAATAGTCCCACTTTGCATATTGTAGAAATATAGAAAACAAAACTGCAAGGGATGTCAAGAAGTCAAGAAGGTGTCTACTCCATCTCCCTCTGTTAAGACAAGATAGACTATGTCATGATCTTGACAAATATTTGTGTAATCTGGCCTTTAAAACTTCCAGTAGTGGATATTCCACAGCCTGCAAAATCAATCTGATCCATTTTTTAACTATTCTTACCATAGGAATACTTTCTCTTAGTATAAACCTGAATTTCCTTCATTGCATTTTAAGCTCCTTACTACTTGCAATAGATGCTTCGGTCATTGAAGATGGGTTAGTCACATTCCCTGTGCAAAGGTTCACAGCTGAAGGTGGGAATCTTTCCTTACCCATCTTTAGTCTAAATAGCCGAGATTATCTCAGTCTGTTTTTATATGATGTCTTTTCTAGAGCTATGATGTTTGCTCTCCTCTGGACCCTCTTCGACTTGCCTTTCAAAACAGCTCACATGATGGAGTAGGCAAGGCTTTAAAAATGCCTGGTGTTGTGAGTGTGTTACATCTGGAGGGTGCACTCCCATGTGATGTATTACAAGACTATAATGCTGTGGATAAATCAGAGACGTTCAGCTTGTGATCTATTCTAAGCACTCTGCCATTCTTTTTTAAACTGTTGTATCTGTCTACGTTCTCCAATGTGCATTTGTTCAGTTAATTGTTTCAGCTAAACTACAGGATCTTAGACTTTCTTAACTAGATGCTGTATTTCATATAGTTTATGCAGTTTGTCAGTGTCTTCTTTGTGACAAGCTGATCTTCCAATGTGTTCGCGGATTCTCTCTTTAAAAGATTCTTTCTGTTCCATCAATCAGCTAAGAAGAAATATTCGTACTGAATTCAAGGCCGTGCACATCTCTCGTAACAGCTATGATCTAAGTATGGTTTTCCAACCAGTTCTATGCTCAACTGTTCACATTTTCTTGTATCTGCACCTTACTTCTAAGACTGACGTGTGAGATAGTGTTGCAAGACTTAATAAAGCAGGATATGCGATATTTACTGTGTGTCTCCTGTGCAGACAGTTTTGTCATGGAGAGTGATTACCTCTCACAATTTACTTTAGCAGGTTCTTTCTTTCTCCTGTGCTGATGAACTTCAACTTCCCGCCACCTCCCCAAGTGGTGTTTCTGAACTAACAACCCCCTCTGTACTGAAACAACCATGGAAAAGCTGTGAGCACTTTGAGAAGGGCACAGAAGCAAGAAGTAGGCAAATCCCATCTGTCTGGAGACACAAAATTGAAGACTTTTTGTACCTTCTGTGAAAATGTTCTAAGTTAAACATAAGTAGTCCAAGCCGCTTAGGCCTCTGTAGACTCAGGACAGAGTGTATAGCAGCTGTACCTTGGCTGTGATATTGCCAAATTGAAACCTTTTAGGAACTGTTTGTGTTCTCTTAATGCATAGATTGGGTTTGTGTTGGTTAGCCTGAGTGTAGCTTTTCAAGTGACACTTTTCAAGCTACTTACTGCTGTCTTGAAACTACCCCATTGATGCTGACAGACAAATGTGTTGTGTAAATTAGAGTAGGAATGTGGGCCCAGCATTATACTTTCTGGTTTAGTGTGTGTGTCATTTGGTGACACCATATTTTCTTTTATTTTCTCGTAAGCTTGTCATCACAGGTTTTTAAAAGTGAAAGCATTAAGTCATCTCATTTGACATCCTTTACCATCTTTTAAAATTTTCTGTGCCAGTCTCAGAAACATAAGCACTTCAGAAGAATACATCTTTAGACTACAGCTGGATTGTGCCTCAACAGATGAGGCTAGAGATTATAAGAATTATTGCTAACAGACTGCTGTATTTTTTGCACTTCCTTGCATTTGGGTTTAATACAGTGATTAATTCATTTTCCATTTGATGTCTAAGAAGATTAATTCATAAGCAGTTTATCTCTGGAATCCTTTTTCAACATACTATAAGCAGGAGTGATAACATGCCCAGTTAGCATATACTTAATAGTGACAATTTGAGCTAATTTCAATTTTGGCTATTAATTTCAGCTATAATTTTTCACTAAATTTGTTATCTGTCAGCGTATGTGATAATTAAACATTATTGCTGTTTTAATGAGGTATGAAACGCATGATGGTCAGAGACACAATGCACACAAACTTAGAAACCTTTACAAATATACCAAAGGGATGACATTGTTAAAGTCAGTTAATACATAAAACATTGATTTAAACAAACTGGGACTCATCTGTCTTTCTGAACACTACTAGTAAAGCCTACACATTAGAACATAAGTAACAGTGAAACTGCTAGTGATGTGTTTCTAAGTTATCCACAGTGGTTTTCATAGCCATTTACTTAACCAAACTGAAATTTAGAGTGTAGTTTGAAATCTTTCCAAGTAAAAAGTGGCAGAATGGCTTTTTCCTCTGAAAATGAAATTAGGCACACTAAAGCTAGGTTATTTGTTTCCAACTAACATTGAATATTGTGACAAGTGTGGTCGTTGGTCATCAGCAAATTCCATTCAGGCTTCTATTTCACTTAAATAGATTTTAAGAATGGCAATAGCAAAATAAAATTTCACAGCTTGATTTAATTATATCCATTGCATGTTCTGTAGAAATTGCATGTAGCTTTTTACAGATATCAGATTTACTTTACACTACAAAATTTATATCTAGCCTACTTTTGTCTAGCCTAAATAATTAATATAATTTTGATGATAAATGTTTCTCCTTGCCAGTATCTCTTAATTACTTACAAAGAAGCTTAAAAATAATGTGGAATTATTTCTCCTCTCATGAGAGAGCAAAAATCATATATGCTTCAGAAACATGAGGAAGTATAAACAAATTCCAAGGTTTTCATTTCAGATAGGTGTAACTTCATAATTGTATGTCTTGAAAAGGAAACACTGTGGGAGTAGACAGCTTAAATAGCTTATACAGACAACTGTTTCCACAGCAGTGAAGTAAGATACGAGAGCTTTTCCTCCTGGAACATCTCTAGTAAAGTCTTCGTTTTTCTAATCACTATTCTAACTTGAAATATGCCCTTACTTGCAGGTTGTAAAGATGTGGGAATGTTGATCCCTCTGTCAGTGTGTCAGGGCTGTAGGTTCTGTCAGAGTTGAGCGGGGCATGTTTGGGGAAGACGCTTGCTTGGGCATGTGGGAAAAAGGAAAAACGATTGACAAGAGCACCTATTGTAGAAGGCCAGATCACAATTAGAGAGGGCAGCTGAGCAGAATACTTGCAGGATGAACCCTTGCTGTCACAGTAACATTTGCTGCTCATTGAAAGTTACCCAAGAGAATAATATGAACCCATTCTGATAATTTGCATATGGAACTACCCAAATGACGGACTTTTTCTTGGGACATAATACTAAAAACTTTAGTAGCTGCAGTCTCATAAAAGTATTTTTTGTTTTTACTAATTTAGTTTCCTGTGTGCTCCTTACAAATATGTTCTTGATGTCTGTTTAGAAAGCAGTTAACTGTATTCTCAACAAGCTTGAATAATATGATATAATAATGAGAATAAAGTAAATCCTAAACAGGAATCCACACTGTGTGGATTTAGAAAATATCCTGCAATCACTGACGGGAAATTGGTGCGGTCAAAGCTGTATCCAGATCCCGTCCTAATTTTCATTTAAAATTCTGAATGATAATCTAAATCCAGCTGAAACAAGAGCTTCTCTTCATGTACTTTTTCCTAATTCTCAAAACTTTTCTTGTTGAATTAAATTAAGTATGCATACATTTATGAATGGATGTTTATAGGTTTAGCATATGTGTACCTTACAAGTGCTACTAGATTTTTTCATATTTTAAGCCTGTTTAATAAATTATAGAAATAATGGTAGTATCTCCCGATGTAGTTTAGATTTGAATATACCAGATATAATTGTAGCCAGATGTGTTGTGCATGATCTATACATGGCAGAATATTTATTTTAAGGTTATATATGTTATTATAGCAGAAAGAAGGTGTGGATGTACATGTGTTCTGTTGTTTACAAATCTCACTCTAAGTGTAAAAGATTCAGTAGCCCTGTGTCAGTCTGGTCACTCTAGGATTTTTCAATTGATGCTTAGGAGCTGAGTACTGTTTCAAAATATCACTGCCTCTTTTTCAATATGACAATAATACAAAGGTGGATTTCACAGCTGCAGCCTTGGTGGTTTGTTTGTTTGTTTTTCATTTGATTTTAAGAATAAAATGCAGTGACACCAATGACAACTCCCACTTCTGTGGGTTCTTAGCCTTGCTTACCTTTACTGTGTTACTAATTTTTTTTTTTCTGCACAGCTTTACAAAAATGTTCACATGCATAGCAAAAGGATAATTATAAAACTCACATAGAATTTTTGTTTCTAAGGCCAAATAATTTGAGAGCCAGAAGGTACTGAGAGTGCTCTGTGATTACATTTACCAACAGCATGACAACATACACTTCAGTGTATCCAAAGGAAAACATAATCAGGTAGCCAAAGGAGGACAATTATCTTTCATACTAATTGGCAATTCTTTTTAACCTTTAATTAACTGTGAATTATCAGTAGGTCTGAATAGTCTTGTTAGGCTTCTTGCTGGTAGAAGGTCATGGAAATATCTTTTCTCCTGATTGCACAGATGCAGTATAAATAAAATATAGGTGCATATACAATATATAAGGTCATAATCCTCATTTGCACTTTGAAGTGCATAAAGTATGAAAATCTTACACTGCTGAAAGCACTGGTGCTGCCAGGAGTTTTTACTTGCAGCTTCAAAAGAAAATTCAAATAGATTTTGCATTCTCGGTTTGTTTCTCTTGGCACATTTTTGATACAATCAGCAGCAGTTACTTGAAAGCCTCAGAACTGATTAGCATAGAGCCTAATATGCCTTCTTTAGATGCCATCCTAGAGAATATTCCCTGCAGAGCAAAGGTTAAGATGCACAGAAGAAACAAAACGCCGTTCTCCTGAGTGCTGTGTTATTCAGCATTCTAGAGACTGCTTCCTTTAAGATGTGCTACTCCCTTTTGGTGGGTGGTTTATTATAGAAAACACAAGGAATGCGAAATTTTCAAAACATTTCTACCATATTATCTCTGCAGACAGATGTTTGACAATGCAACGTGTTCATGTTCATATGTATTTGTGATATAGACCGATGTATTATATAGCTGTAAATGAAATATCTAGGCATATAGTACCTAGGAAAGTGTGTTAGAAATGAAATGGTTTGGATCAAAACCCCTTGTAACACAACATTTTGCAGGAGTACATGCAGTAGTAATAAGTAAGACCTTTGAGCATTCCAGTCATATGGGTTACATTGATTTTCCTGATGAAATAAACCAGGTAGCAAAGTGATATGCATTATGTGTGGGATGAACAGCCTCTGATTTCCAGCCCTGGTCAGGTTCCAGTTAGAATGCCATGGCAAGTCCTATGACAATGGTTATTGATTCCTCACTATCCACCTTGCTTGTGATCAACTTTTTCTTTTTGTTTTGCTTTTTGCTTTCAAACGATAGTCTCATTATGCTGCTGACTGCATTTAGATATCTTTATTACATATACATGCTGCTAAAACTATTTTTGTATGCTTTTAAACCTTTTTCCTAGTTCAAGTCTGCATCTGAGATGCCTTATTTCTTCTTAGAAGCATCATTCAAATATGGATTCTTTGCTGTCTTGCATTGGATTGTTCACAGTACTCTATCAGCAGCAATCAGGTGACCATACCTTCGTATTGGTAGATTTTGTGATTACTTGAGGCATAAGTAAGAAAGAGAATACGTGCAGTATGTTACCCAAATTGTTATTTCTTACAGATTCACCCAGACATATGGGGGCAAGAGAGATGGTCCAGCCTTACATATAGCAGAATGCAATGCTGTGAAGAAAAAATTGAAGTCAGGCTAACCATGGCATCCCTTTTTCTTTTTCTTTTTCTTTTTCTTTTTCTTTTTCTTTTTCTTTTTCTTTTTCTTTTTCTTTTTCTTTTTCTTTTTCTTTTTCTTTTTCTTTTTCTTTTTCTTTTTCTTTTTCTTTTCCTTTTCCTTTTCCTTTTCCTTTTCCTTTTCCTTTTTCTTTTTCTTTTTCTTTTTCTTTTTCTTTCTATACATATCTAAAGACCTACCTCTTCTCACTTCTGTCTCATGTACTGTATGCATAACCCAGAAGAATTAACCGATGAAGCCCTTTCACCTCACTGTAGATGATAAAAATATTTTTTCATGAAGAAAAAACATTTGTTAGGCAGTACAAGAACTCACTGGCAAACTGATTCCTTAATTGCTGTTGTGGAAAAATTGGGATTACACTTCTACTGTATGCTGGGTAATGTTAGTGTTAACAATAATTTTACAGAATGAGGACTTAGGTAGGATGTTTTGTCTCTGCAAAATGTGTTAGTATCTATATCAAATGATTTTTTTAAATTAATGTTTGATTCTGATAAAAAAATCTTATGAAAAAATGAGAGGAACAATAGTATTTTAAGGAAATAGGGTCGCGACAGAATTTGAACTTGCCTCTGCAGTGTAAAAGATATAATTCAACCACAGCAAATCTGGTATTACTGGCTGTATGTTACTTTTGTTTAAAGTATAACTTAATTATAAAACCAAAAGGGACTGTTTGTGATCAGCCAGTCTTCTCTGCCTTTGGAATCAAGGTTATTCTTTGGAAAGTGTTTTCTCTACCAAGGGCCAAATGGCTAATAGAGTAAAGGTCATCTGTGCAATCTGTACCTTAGACCTGCTAAAATAAATTGGCTTCATCTCATGCTGTATGCCATCCTCTTCACTCCAGCAGCATTCACAATAGTAATAGATATGGAATAGTCCCAACAGAGACGTATGTTGGGATATAAAGAAAAAAGTGTTTCTATCGAGAGATAGCATGTTACGAAACTACATACTGAGTGATTTAGATCTTTCCCTCACATGTAGAAGAAGCAGTATACCATGCAAATAGCATATGTTCCCAGCAGTGCATTGGGAAGAACAGTCATTCTCACTGGAACCCTGAAGAGGGGAAAATAAAACATTTTCAGAAATTGCTAAATTTGCTTTCTTGGATTTCTTGTGATATGACAGGCCAGATCGTTTCAGCTGTACTCATACTGATGAAAGTCTTTCCCTACAAGTAGTCGTCCCCCCCACCCCAAAAAAAGATTATTCATTTAGGGAAAAAGCACCTTAAAAATGCCATAGAGACATAGAAATAGGAAGAATTTGTCACCACCTAGCAGCATTATTTTACAGTCTTTCCTTTGAAAAGATGCTTTAGGATTCTGACTGCTAGGTTGTAAGCAACATGAAGCTCTTTATCAGTAATTGCACTTCTTTTTCAAACTAATAGCTTTCCAAGGAAAATACAGAGATAACAAACAGAGTATTTTTGCTGTGTCAAAGATAGTAAGTAGGCTGATTGCTGTAGTGGTTCAATGGAGCACTTGTATGGCTGGAAGACCTCTGCATTGGCCTTGAGGGACAATATTTGCCTAACCTTTGCCTAAGCTTCTGTGGATGTACTACATTTTATTGCTTTGCTGCATTTGAAAGGCTAGCTCTATTCTATAGCTAGAATACCCGATACACTCATTTTTCCCTAGCCATGTAGCAAAATAAGACTGTGTGCAACGTTTTCGTTCACTTCTGAGAACAAGAATATCTGCCCCTTATTAATTTCTTGCAAGGAAATAGAGCATACTTCCTTAAGAGACTGATAAGCTCCGTTTCTAATGATAACTATTGTCTGTATAGATCTGGAAACTGAGAATTTTGTTTGTGACATAGACTAGTGATATCATTATCTTTAAGGCAAACTTTTTACTTTTTTCTCAGAAAAAAATTTCAGTTGGAAAAACAGTTATTTTTCTCTCAAAAGTAATTATACTTTTGCAGTAAAGTATGCTTACTGAGGATCAACTTGAGAGTTAAGCACATTGCTGCAGCAGCTGGTAAAAAAGCGAGACGTGCTGTAGGTCCCTATCACGGTATGAAATAAAGGGTGGAAGCTCCCTGCTTTTCTCTGTTCCAGGACAATTCATAAGCTGGAACATATAAATCCCGTTCCACATTTTTAGAAGCTCTCAGCAGGCACTGCATGTGAGCTACATCATAGTTAATACGACTCTATCTCTTTCATAAAATTAACAGACTTCCAATTTAATTTCTAAAGGTAGAGGCAAATGAGTATGCATCAATGAACAGCAGCAGTTTTCAGGTTCCAAACAGTTGTTGAAATAAATTTTCTTTTTATGTATGATTCATCTTCATGGAAGTACCCCAACAAAATTTACCATAAATGTCTAAGAAGAAATAAATGTTCTTGCTATGTATAGGTTTAACAAAAATCTATGAGCAAAAAATGTGAGAGTTACTTCAGTACAAATTTTTGTTTCAGGCCCAAATAATTTATTAGGTAGCTTTAAAGAGTCAGAGACGAGGAATTGAATGAAACACACTTTGAAAGTCAGAAAAAAGTGGTTACTTGTTACTGGCTGTGCTTGCTTTTGGCACTGGAAAGATGATCTTTATGGGGGAGTGGATAACTGTTCTGGGTAATAAGGTGTGATTGTGTGATAACAGGATAAACAGCCTGCACTTGTTTAGGAAGCAGCTCACCACGCAGCTTCTGACTGTAATTTAGTCTTTTCCTAAAAAGAGTTGCAGCCTCTGTTTGTTGTCATGCGGTGATGTCAACATACCTGTCCCTTGAAGGGACGGATTTTGTGAGCTGTTCTCAAACTATTAAGTCAGGAGCCTAAGAGATCACTGATTTCTATCAAGGATGCCTGATACTACTGAAGAGTTATTTCCTGACAATGTGGAGCAGTTGAGAAGTAGATCAGATCTTTCCTGTTGTCTCCTTTGACTTCTATAAACTGATCAAGAGTTTTAGTGGAGTGATGGAAATTCCTCCAATATTTAAAGCTGGAGTAGAATTAACATGCACTGGTAGCTATCTGCCTGTACAGGTCTATAGCATCAGGATGGAGAAGTTGTCACCACATAGAGTGCAATGGAGATACTAAACTTCCAAATGTGTAAGAAGCCCAAATAACATTACTTCTAAAGTAATATAACCATTAAATCCTGTCTTCTTCATGTTCAGAGGAAAGTCAGTAGTCAGAACATCCTTACCAAAAACCCATATAGGATATGAGAACATTTTTTACCTTCAGTTTTCTTGCCTTTGGGCTTAGCTGCCTATATTTCTGCTTTGAGAGGTAACATGTTGAATGTGAGCAAACAAACTGTTACGAAGATCAAAGTCCATAAGCAAAGTGTGATACAGCCTGAAGTAAAGAACTGAATATAATTTAGCAGTTAGACTGATTTTATAACACCTCATTAGGAAGACTTATCCCTTAAAAATTAAGAAACTTTTTTTTACTATTATTATTCTTGCTTTGTCTTTCCCTTTAAGACAAGTGATTATACTTTTGTGGCAGAAAGCATCAAACACCAGGTCAAAAAACACCAGGTGGTTGGTTTTGCTTTTCTTCTAGACTGCCTTTAAGAGTTTGAGTGTTGTGAACTAATCGAGAGATCATTAGAGCTGTTTTATTTGCATGTCACTCTAAAAGTCTGGCTGAGCGGGCTGCAAAATGCAGGTGCAAAATGAAAATTAATGAATTATAAGGATTGGCAGCGATGGTTTGTGAAGCATCGTTTGCTGGTGATAGCTATGTTAATCTGCTTTGTTACATCTTGCTTTCAGTCTCAGAAACATTCACATTGTTTTCTTTTCAAAAAAGATTCTTCTCAGTCTAAGTAACACTTCCTTAATTTTCTTTGGAAGGAGCCCACTTCTGTTATGTAAAAGTAGCTGTCCTCCTGAAGGAAAAGGATTATTAGATGTGAAACTTCTTTATTTTTGTAAAGTACATTTTCAATATCATAGTTGTTTCTGATATATGAAAGTAAAACTAGTCCACTTTTCCCACTGTTATCTGAATTTGTCATGGCTGATCAAACTTAGGACATAAATCACTGTCTTCTCATATTTGTATTCTATATCATTCTGCTCTAGAAAGCTAATGGCTACAATTTCAAACACTGTAATTTATTGCCAAAAAGCCAAATCCGATTTTTCTTTTTAATTTTTTTTTTTTTATGTTACATTGCTCCCATTGTAAAGGACTCCAATCTGTTTGTAGTATGTTAGTGCAATGCACTCCAAGGGGAGGGGTGCAAATGAGATTGCTTGAAGTGTGCCCTGAACCATCTTTGGCTCTGACAGTACTGGAACTCTTGCCTGTGTAAGTATGCATGAGTTCTGTTTGAAAAGGTGCCAAGTAATTCCTACATTCTGAAGATTTTACTAGCTGCAGCTTAAGTACACCAGGACATAGAATTCATGACCTTTTTCTTTATTATCCCATCTCCCGTGGTGCTTTAAACTACAGACACGATCTTTTTCTGCAGGCTTACAAACACTAGACCCAGTTGTCAGAAGTCAAGCCTGGCAGACAGTCACTAACTGAAGTTTTCAACAAAACTCAACATTATGCTTGTAATAAACAAAAAACAAACCACAAAATTGTTGGAGACAATAAGATATAACATGTTCGATTTGTGATAAATCTTAACTGTTTGTTTATAATTAAGATCAACAATATGCTGAGAAGATTGAGTTTGTGAGTATATATTCTGAAATTATTAAGTTCTGCTAAATTTTCACAGGTTCAAAGATAGACAGAAAAGTCACCAATATCTGCAAATGGCATTTGTTTTCCTTCACAAACACTGAGAACTTGTAGAAATATGAATGACTCGTCCTTGTGCTTTCATTGCACAGTCATCTTCAGGGCTTTGCCTCTTATCTATGCAGGAAAATACAGGTTTACAAATTGAAGCTTTCGTACAGATAGCCAGGAAAACTAATTAAATATAACAAATACCTACTGTAACCAGTAATGTTGATTATTCACAGCAAAGAATTAGCATCTTAGATCAAATAGGTGAATAAAGGTTATTGTATGAGAGCAGACTTTTTACTTATTTTGACTATCTTACATCAGAAATACCTATTTGATCCAGCTGTGTGCTTTTCTGTGTTATAAATCGCTTGCCTGCTTTGGTTTTTTTGTTTGTTTTCATGTTTTGTTTTGTTTTTCCTCTAGAGCAACCAATATTGGGACTCCGTACAGTGTTGTTTTCCAAATGAATTATTTGCAGTCATAGATGTTTTCAGACTTTCAAGGTTTTGCATTTTTTACTGTGTTTACCTGATTCTACAAGTACATTCTCTTGCCTGACATTTGTGATCTAGAATAACCATGATTTCCTTTCTTTTCTTAGAGGCTTAGGTGTCATGTGTGATAGTATATATATTAGTTATCTGTCAACAGAGCACAGGAACTTAGTAACAGTGTTGACTATTTAAAGCTGCTCAGACACGGGTTAGTTTGGTATCACTTTCCATTTATACCTGTAGTAAATCTGCCAACAAAGGCTAGCGATGGCATAAAAGTTTAGAAGATGTGTTTGAATAAAGACCAAAAAACCTGAGACTTTGGGTGCCCAGAATCTCTCAAGAGTTTACTTTTCATCTTTCATTTCTTCCTATCAATAGACAAATTTGAAATACCACAAGGGACAGTTATTTTCTTGCAATGTTTTTTCAGTGCCATTAGACAGCAGCAGAATTTTCTGAATGGTTTGATCAACTGAACTACACTGCTTTTGTGACGAGGGTGTTATTCATATGTTTTCTGATATCTTATTGACCTAATGCTATTTATCTTCTTGCTTTGAACTATTTTTACCTCTCCCACCATCAATTTAGATTGTGAGCTCTTTGTTGCTGGAACTGCCTGTCTCTATATGTTTGTATAACGTCTAGCATGGAGAGGACATTATATCGTTGTCTGGGCATGACTCGGGTGCAGATAATTATAACAGAGCCTCAGCTGGCTTGCCAAGAGAATGCAATGCTGTGAGCATATTCTTTTTAACAAGTGCTTGCAGGCATCATACACTCTCAAAAAATGTAAATCAGATTAAGATATGGTAGAAAGTTTAGGGGTTTTATGTCATCATTCTTCTCTAATTGTGAATTACAAATGCTTTGTTAGGAAGAATAAGCCTAAAAAAACCTTACAAATGAAAAAAAAATCTTCAGTTGGGTTGCCAAAAAAGGCTTTCAACTGTATAGAATTGTACAAAGAAAAGCAAAAGAAAATCCAGAGGCAGGAGACCACACTGCTGCACAGTCTTTGAACGTGTAATAACGCCAGTGCCAGACTTCCCTAGCTGGGAGTGCCAAACTGGCTCTTGCTGTAATCCTCCCTTTTCTGGTGCACACTGAGCACTCAAAAAAACTTGGAATGAGTGATAAGTGTTGATTTATCTCTGGGGAAGTCCAGTGCCAACATTTAAAAGAAGGATAAGGAGGATGCAAGTATAATGGAAAACAGAAAGAAGGAAAAGAAAGGGGAATAGAAAAGAGAGGAGAATGAGAAAATGGGATAAAACCAGATGTACAAAGGAGCAATGAGTGCAAAATCATATGAAAAAATGATAATATAAAAGATTATTAGCTGTGGAAATAATAGTTCAAGTCAAAAGTTTGCCATCAATTCATATCGTGCATAGAAATTGCATCTTGTCTCAGTCATTTTCCATCCTGAGTATTCAAATACTTGTAGAGAGGCAAAGATCCCATTGGCAGAACTGTTCCTATTGAGTTTTATTCTAAGTGACCTAAACAAAAGACTTGGGGTTTTTGTAAAGCACCTGTCAGTATGATGTTTTACTAAGTACCTCATGCAGTTTTGAGAATCAAGAAGAAAGAGTAAAATGCAAGCAGATACACACACACAAACCCAACCAACCAAAGAAAAAAAACCAAACAAAACAACCTCCCCCCCAAAAAAAACCCAACAAAACAAACACAGAAAACAACACACCCTTGGATGAAAAATATAACGGTCATGTTCAGACTATAATGATTACTTGTCTGTGGCATATTGTTACCAATGGAAATGGCTGTAGTAACAGGACAGAACTAAATAAGGTTTATCCTGGAGTGCACCATCATCAAACTTCAGAAAAGCTTCCCAGGGCTGTTACGGCAGGGGAAGAGGACAGCAGGTGAAAAACATCTTACAGGTGACTTGAACTTCATCTCTTAGGACTAACGCCTGGGTGTGAGGAGGCCAGGTATGAGCACACAGAAACAATCTGGAAAATCTGCTGTTAGTTTGCTGAGTAATGAAGTCACTAATCACTCATCAGGGATCTTGGTTTTTTTTCTGAGTGGTGAAGCTTTGTTTCTGAAGAAAATAAAATATTTTGATTATATATGAAAAAAAATGTAGGGAAAATGTCATTCCTGATTTTCTCAAAAAGTTCATGTCTTCCTAGAATCAGACTGTAAGGTGCAGTGCATTCTTATGCTCTTCATTCACATGAACCGAGAATTTGACCGTTCATCAACAGGCAAAGGGTAGCAGTCCCCTACACATCCGTAACACCCCCACTACCTGTGGATGAAACTGTGCAAGGTTTTTGAAGCCTTCAAGGTGTGAAGGGTCAAGCTGATACTCAAAATAAGAACAAACATGTTATATAAAGGAAATACATGCATATATATACATATATATATATGTATTTAATTACCAAAATGTTCCATCGATCATTTCAGCACTTTGTTGGATGGAAAAAAAAAAAACATACCACCACAAAACACCAGAAAAAGCTCCTCTCTGCTTCAGTAATAATTTGTTACCCGAAATGGAAGTTTTCAAATAAAGCATCTAGTTTATGAGGGAAGAAGGGGGGGGGGGGGGGGAAGTGGTTTTATCCAAAATCAATTTTCTGTGCAGATAATGAGGATTTTGACTTGACTTTTATGATCAAATTAAGAAATTAGTGGGAAATTGTGTGTCCACTGCCCTCCACACCCCACACAGTGTCCTCGCCTACTTTGAATGATACCATAGGTACTTGCCAGATTGTTTCTAACTTTAACCGATTTGGTGAATTGCTGCTCTTTATTTTGAAAGAGAAGCTCTCAGAAAAGCTTCCCAGGGCTGTTATGGCAAGGGAAGAGGACAGCAGAGATGTGTTGTGTGTGTCGTTGCTCTGGAAGTGTTCAAATTCAGTGGCAACTTGCACTTGGATGAAAAGGATTTTGCCTCTGGTGGAACTGTGAGCTTTATGTTAGGAAATGTTAGTTTACTTTATAGAATTAAGTAGCCTGTGCAAAAGTGCAGTTTTCAAGTGGTAAAGTGGTTTTTCTTGTGGTAAAAAGAAAGGAAGGAAAAAACTTTATCCAGAACATATTTACATTTACCACAAATTAATCAAAAGAAGATTATTTTTTTTTCAGTAAGTACAAGTAAGACAAGTGCAAAAATGACAGGAAACTTTTTAAAATAAATCCTTTTTCAGGTATGTGAAAATTACACTTGTAAAACAGGAAGAGGCCACAACTGTCTTTCCTCCTTAATTTCATTAATTCATTCCTCTAGGGCAAAATTCGTGCAGCTTACAGGAGTGATCAAGACCATTTATCAGTTAAAGTTCCAGTTTGCTTCGAGTACACAATGCAAGGTCATGAATAGGAATTAGTGCAAAATAACGATGCGGATTGTTTTGAATACCATTTAGTTCCATAGAAAATCTGGTTTCTTAATTAAGACTGTATATTATCTGAAGAAGATCACACAATCACATCCGCTGTGGTGTCTGTTAGATTATGTGTGACGTGCCTCTTATTGCTCTGCTGCATTACCATTCCTTTCATGAAATTTCCGTTTGACAATCACTTCACTGTATTTTATTCTCTTTTGAAATCGAAGTTTTAATTCTGGGCAGGTGGTTGTTATTTGAAAAGAGAAGGAGAGAAAGGACAGAAGAAAATCTTGAGTAGTTAGAGGTTTTCTGCCACAGTTCTATTTGACAAGGGAAGTCTTTACAGGTGATTGAAACAGTTCACTTTGTGCAGGAAATTCGTAATATTCCTGTTGCTTTCTGCATGCAGATGACAGGCTGCTGCCAGCTGCACAGCATCGTTTGCTGCAGCTTCAGGGACTTCAGTGATTTCCATCCATTCAAATTGGTCCAAACCACAGAACTATTCCCATCTCCAGCATTCATAGAGCCAGACCAATTTGCCCTTATCACAACAGAGTTGCCGAAGGCTTTGTGAATTACAAGCTGTTTCTCATGTTTATTGATGGACTGATATTTGGGAAAGGACCAAAATAATAATAGTAAAAAAGTACAGTTCATTTCTATTGGAATTGAATTTTTTCGTGCTTGCTTTCTTGCTTTTTACCTTCCAATTTTTCGTTTCTATTTTTGGGGAGATGGTAGGGGCATATGGGGACACGTAGAACTCAGTTTCTAAATGTGAGACCTCTGGGAGAAGGAACTGAAGCAATTGAGTGGAATTAGACAAACCAGCAGAACAAAGTCACATTCCATGAGGTTTTTGCAGCATTGAGTACATGAATAGTAATTATTTAAGGATTAGTGCAAGTCTAAGATATGGTCCACTCTGAATACTCTTCGCCATATATAAACAAAAGCGAGATGTAATATATGCTATTTAAGCTTCTTTTTATCTATAATAGATTTATTTTAAAGCTGCAAGAACTTGAAAAAATCCTGCATAGTGAGTAAGCACTCTTACTGTTTTTCAATAAAGAATTAAACCCTTTAAGCTGTAACTCTAGAGAGATTCTAAAGCGAGCTTAATTAAAGATACTTACTCTAGCTTTAAATTATGTCCACTCTCCTTCTGGTGGCTTATGTTTTCTTTTTTTTTTCTTTTTTTTTTTTTTTTAAGTACATCAGCGAAGAAGAAAGGAATATCTTAAAGTGACAGGTTCATTTGATTTTTTTAATGGTTTATGGTATCTGTATTTTTTGTAGTTTCTGAGGTCTTCCAGCTTCACAACTTTACCCACTTTTGGCAACATCTTTGAAACTGACTTGCAAAGCTAATTTTAAACCAGGTTTGAACCTCATTTTTTTAATGAATTGTATCCCTAATGATCGAATAAAGACATTAGACTGCAGTACGTCTTCACAAACCTTTAAATAAAACTGTATATACTTTTCATTTCAAAATCTAACTCCTAGTGCACTGTAAAAATTACTTTGGATGCATTATGTGATAGTGCCACACATATCAGAAGAATCATGCTTTGCAATAAGGTGTAGTTCCTGGGTGATTTTTCTGGAGAACCATGAAGTAGCATAGTGGGAGATGCATAAACATGAGGTTATGGCTGTGATTCCTTGTTCCTGCTTCATTTTGGGGAGTATTGAAAACAGTTTGCTATCCTTAAGATTGGATTGCATTTATTCCCAAAAGGCCTCTGCTTTTTATTTCTTTTCAACATACATCATTTAATAAAGCTTTTGTTGTGATTTTGGTTTCCCTTCTCTCTCCATATTCTGAGATAAATGAAATAAAGAGCAGATCAACCACCAGGTGACCACACTGTGGATTCACTGAGAATAACAGGGATTTATTACTTAAGCATAAGCAAAACATTTGTCTTCCGGAAGATTAATTCAGGCACTACTCTTGGGAAATTCCACCGTTCAAACCTTTATATCCTGTCATTTGGGAAATTTCTGTTGCTAGATATTGGAGAACACTTTTTTTTTTAATGCTTTGTTCACTGGATTCAGTTCATTTTGAGCCAGATAATCTTCATGGCGCTCTCTATTGTCTGCAATTGCTTGTGCATTTTTAGAGCTTATGTTCCATTAGATACTAATGTTCTGCAAATACTTGGTTTTATGGGCTCCAGGGGGCTGCAGTCAGGAGATTTGGGCCAGGATTGAGTGGACAGGAGGCAAAATCAAGATTAGAGGGCTCGAAGCAGAACAAGAGACCAAGATAAAGGAGAAGGAGGTTGAGTAGCCTTAACAGAAATGCATAGCTTGTCTATGCATAGGGCCAATCATTGGTGAAGGAAACCAAAGTATTTGAAATTTCTTTGTGTCAATTAAATGTTATGGAATATTTGAAATCAAATATTTATTCCTTTCACAAATCCATAGCTCTCAGTACTTCATGTAAAAGTGAACATCTCTTCTTTCCTTAAAGTGTAGATAATTACTCTCTGAAAAAGCTTTTTAAATGTTGAATGCAATCAGGAGCAAAATTCTATGAAACTGAGCATTTTGAACTATTAGCTTCCTTTTTTTTTTCTTGCTTGTGTAGCAATACAGATCAAACCACTGGTTTGGATTTTCTGTACCTCAGTAAACATGTCTGAAAGATTCAGTACTTTCTTTGAAAGCCTCTTTTAAAGAGGGTGTGGAAAATGTAACAAAGGTTCAGAATCTGTGTTTGTGGAACAAATTGAGATTGTGACCTTGAATTAGTGCTTAGTGATAATCTCCTATTAGACCAATTAGCAGAAACAGAAGAACTCTTCAGGTATGCATATTCTTCTTCCATTGTAAGACAGGCAATGCAGGCTTGAAGCTACCCACAGATGAGAACAAATGCTGTAAGTTCAGTATTTATCACTTACATTATCTGAAGAAGAAAAGTAGTTAAAAGGTACTGTGCAATAGAAGAGATCTTAGTATGAAGATGATAAGGTGTTCTGCTTGGGAAGCATAATACTTGAGCAACCAGTGAGGACCATTAATAGAGTGGGATGATAAAGGGGATGGCCTTCCTCCAAGGAACTGAGCAAGGGCACTAGGCCAGCTTCTTACGCTCGGAAGATAGATGCTAAATTCAAGGTCTTTTGAGCTTTCAGGAAAATCCGTGTTTGTCGATAGGCAAACAAGTTTTGACTTCTTATGCTAGGAAAAAAACAACCCTGAAATAGACAACATACAGAACAAAAAAAATCACACACACAGACACGAGTGTCAGCGATGTGAGTTGTGTTTTGTCGCAGTATGTATCTCCCAGCCAGCAAAAGAAGTACAATCGCTACTAACTCAAAAGAGGCAAGATTTGCTGCTGTTGTAACGCAGTCAGGAAGGGCATTTACTTAGACTGAAGCCAGAGTAATTGCCTGTCTCAGGAGAGGAACAGGGCACTACCCAATATGTTGCATTAGCAACATGAAAAATATTAATACAGTGTTACAACCTTTCATTTGTGATCTCTGGTGCCACTTCTGATGAGTGAAGGTCTAAGGCATGAAAAGTTTCCGCCGAATCGGCTTTGATCAAGAGGTATTTCTACTGTCTGTATGTATCAGACTTTTGCTATAATTGGCCTTACCAATTTTGTTCACACTTCAACTGTGCAAAATATGTAGCACACCGGTAACAGGCTGTCTTGTGTTGATAACAAGCTTTTTAATAAATCACTCATCCTTCCTATAGTAATAAGACTTTCAGCTGTGTTTTCTTCTCAAAAGTAAAGAGAAAAATAATTCTGCCACCTGTATTGTCATTTTCTTGTCTGTCTCATTTACATTCTTTCATGGCATGACATGGTGCAACGTAACAATAAGATAGAAGGGAAAACTGCTGGTTTTCTTTATATTGCTTTTTACACGGCACGCTACTGTTGTTCCAGAAGTCACAGGACCAAATAGAGATTCAACTAGAGGACAGGGAAGAGGGATGAGGGTGCACAGATGTGACCAGAAGGCAAAAAACAGAGGAACAAGCTGCTTAAACGTTAAACAGTATTTTCTAATTCTCAAATTTACTTTATCGTGTAGCTTTTATTTGTAGTAAGGAGTGAGCTGTTGAAACTGTTCAAGTTTTAAGTTCCTCCAATTGATTACCTAAGTTTTAAATTTTAGTATTTAAAACACTAAAAAGGTGTCAAGGAAGATGTAAGAATACCAGTATAGTTGGTCCTTAGCATAACACAGCAGAAATACGCATTCCCTACATGAACATATTGCCACACTAATATTTCAAAATTCCTGCACAGAGTAGACGTATTTCTTTTAATTAAAACCAGATCATTTCTTATTGAAACAAATCACAAACACAGTTTTTTGAAATTGATGTGAGGTTTTTCATTCAATTCATTGGGCCTTGGATACAACCCTGAGACACTGGACTGTTGAACAAGCCTGCTTGAAAGACCAGTAAGGTATGAAATAGTACTTTTTATAATGTGGGCAGCTAGATACCTCCTTTCCTAAGATTTAATTTTCACAGAGAATGAGAGATGTCTGGAGACCAAAGAGATTAATGTATCCTCTCTATGTAAAATTTGTCATTGACCGTCACAGACTTGAAATGTAGTCGCTTTTGATTATTGATTTTCTAAATTTTCCTCCATATTGAAATTCAAACTTAATTATTGTTCCCTCAACCAGGAAGAAGCCAATTTATTTTCCTCACAAGTTGCGTCTGTGTTTTATGTACAATCCTACATTGTGTACCTAGCCTTCGGTAGTCAGAAACGTGTCTCTACATTCTCAGTTCTGTATTCTAATTAAAAGTGACTTTTTTTTTTCTTTTTTTAAGAAATGTAGAAAAGTTGCATCACGTAAGCATCAGAGCATCCAGATGAGAAAGATTTTGAAGGCTGATACATCTGGCATTATCTTGAAGCCGAGAACCATATTTTCAAAGGCAGTTATTTAGACAGGAGGATTTTGAACATCTTACAGGCACATAAATTCAGTAACAGAGACTTTTAAAAAATCCCCCCAGGCATTATTTACCTACTTAAAGAGCACTGAAAGTCAGCCCTTAGAACATATGGGCCCTGGGTATTTTCTTTATCTTTCTCTTTTTCTTTCCAATTACTATTTCTCACATCTTAGTACCTCTAGAATTAAACAAATTAAGTGGTTACTGCAATTTTAAACATAATGCTGAACACATTAGTGTATCTGTTGAGTTTTAGTGTTGACCAGGAATAGAGTCAAATTTCTCCTCATCCAAAGCAACATTCTTCTTTGTACCTGCACACTTGGTCTAGCAAGTCCTGCTGAAGCAGCACCTTTCCATTTTTTGAGGATGTGTGCACCACACCTGGTACCAAGAACTGGTCTTGCTTTCCCTCCTCCAAGTATATCTGCATCTTTGCCAATTAAAATTTTCATCACTTGCCCCGTTAAGATTAGGATCAACTTCCTTTTCTCATATTAAAAAGTATGTTGAAGCCTTCTTTCAAGTCATTTTATCTCAAATGCGAATAGTCATTTTGTCTTGTCTCACAGAAGAGTTCATGCTCTGAATCTATATAAAAGAACATTGACAACACAAGAGCCTAAATCTGGTGCTGAGACTGCCTTTGAAGAGGTTGTTTTATTTCTATAGCGCTGCATTGATTAATATCACTTGTCAGATGGCTGTTTTGATGGATCCAACTCCAAAATACATGAAGTGAGTTTTCAAATTTTGCATTATCTCCAACCTCTGCTCTTTTGTGTGAAGTACACTCAAATACACTGAATTTCCTATTATACCAGCTGAAAGCACCCTTATTCTTCTTAATTATTATTATTTTAGTCCTCACACTTACAAAAATGTACTAACAACCAATAACCTTTAGATGTGATCTGAGTGAGATAAGTTAATAGTAAGAATTGTTAAATATGAAACCTGTAATTCCATCTGACTGTCATCAAATCATACTGGACTGTTGCTGTTTAAGAAATATGCTACATGAGTAACATCGTTATTGGATGATAGGAATAAGACTGTAATATTTAGTTAGGTTGCAACAACAAAGCACATTTGGGAGTCATTTACTGAGGCTCAAAAAAGATGGATAAAAATCAATATTGCATGTTGCCTACATAGCTGTTTCATTCTCCGGTTGCCAACAAGCAATAAATTGGTGCTGGAATTAGAATTCTGACATATCATTATTCAGAGGAATAAATATGAAACAGCTTGATGAACCTTGGTATAGGAAACACAATTTCAAATAAAAAGTCATCCCATATGTGTAATTTCTTGCTAAGGCTTTATATAATTCAGCAAATTGTACCATAAATTTTGGCAAAAGGGACACTGGAGCTGTCAACTTATTTTTTTTAAAGGAATAAGCTCAAAAGATAATATTACTTCCATGTCACATGGAGTAATGCTTCCTTTTCTGTTCTCTGTGGATTTAAATATTGTCTTCAGTAAAGAAGATGTAATCCTATGAGGGCAGGTGTGCACCTAATTTGACAGTTTAAAGTTACAGTATTTTACATCTCAGTTTTGATCCAGCTGTCTGATCCATCTTTCTTTCACCTTTCAATTCACATGGCCATTCTTATGTTCAGCCAGCTACAGTCAGCACATTAATGGACTGATATCAGTAATGAATTTGGTTCTCTAAAGACAAGCAAGAAGTTTGCTATCAACCTCCACAGAGGCAAGGTTGGACTCATTTGTTGATGGTAGGATGGTAGTCATGTCTCAGCACAGACATCTTCAGAGTTTGTTTTTGTTGTTGCTTGTTTTGGTTTGTTTGTTTGTTTTTGCATTTAGGTTGTGTTCTTATTCAGACCTTTTTCTGTCTCTTAGGATTTTCCCTTCTTTATTACCAGTAATGAGCAGCGTAATTCAACTCCACAGTCTGATACTGAATGAAAAATGCTGTTAGTCACCAAGTACTGTGATAGTGTAGAACCTCCTGGGGTCAGCAACTTTCAAGAACAGGGGGACACTTTTGAAGTGTCCACTCACTTTGATCGTGCCGTAGATGATGAGTAATGGGCCTAGCAACAGAAGCTGCAGTTCAAATGGCAATGCAAAACCTTTTCATCTCCTTCCTAGGAACCACAGATTTCCACTCACTCCAGATCTGGAGTTACTATGCTCTTCTGCCATGTTTTGTGGGGAAAAGGGAAGAGAGCACCAGCTGGAGGAGGCAATGAAGGGTGCAGCACAAGATGGGACAGGACAGAGGTGGAGGCTCAGCAGAGTGCAGCACGGGGCAAGGACACACAGAAGATTGTAGGGCATAAGGTTAGTACCACAGCTACTGCAGTAACACAGCATCTTCATCCTCAACATTTTCACCTTGTTGTACAGGACATATGCATTATGCTGTGCACATGGAGAATTGCAATGTTGTCATTGTAACAGTTTAATCATCGGGCATTATCTGCTCCTGGCTTGAAACACAGAAGGTCTTTTGCATGTCCACAGGAGGGTGAGAATTGGCGAGGACTGTGGCTGCTCTCAAACTACCTGTGTGCAGATTGCCCAGCCGGTGACAGTGTGTTGTGCTCAGGTAGTAGCCTTTCTCTTGGTGAGGCTCTGCTTTTTTTGAAGGAAAGTACTTGTAACTAATTTGAATCAAAAAAGGAAAACAAACAAACAAAACTAAGAAAAAAAAACCAACTCAACAAACTAAAAAATCCCAAAACAACAACAAATAACCAACCAAAAAAAACCTAAAACAAAATAGAAAAATAAAATAAATAAAAAACCAACAACAACAACAACAAAGCACACACAGAAAACTAAGGAACATAAGCCAAGATATGTAATAATGAGGCAGGCAAGTGAAATACATTAGGGGTCATGTGTAAAGCTTTTGGCCTGGAACAGAATAAATTTTCATTGTTGGGAAAAGTTGTTACTCATTACTTGGAGCAATTACACCTTTATGGTAGTTGAAGAGGGTTTTTTTTCTGAAATTGGTGGTTGTGTGGAAGAAGCACAGATGCTGTCAAGATCAAGTCTCTTGGTGTGAAGATCTTCTAGAGTAGAGGTGCAGCCTTCATAGCCACCTGTGTTAAGGTGACTGTGCTGACTGTGGTCACCTGGCAACATACACCTGACTATGACAGTGGTCATAGTCACCTGACTGTAGTTGGTGACTATACAGACACACGTATGTTGTCACCAGACTTCCTAAATCCCATAAGGTCAATATTGTGACATATTATTTTCTTTGAAACTAGCTGCTGTGCGAGGGCTGGTACCGAAGGGGGCGGACGTTGCAGTCTGTGGTGGGGCTGCGTCTGTTGTCAGGCTTAGATGGAGTTTTGAGTCCCTTGCAGCGTTTTGATTGTGCCTCTCTGCTGGGGTGCCTTTAAGCTCTGCTGTTTGTATGTAAGCATTAATTCTGCCACAGTGCAGTGTTTCGATCTTTGTGGTTTTTTAAAATAATCCTGTAATCTTTTTACATTTTAAGTTGTTACATAGTTTGGACTATAAATCTTTCGTAACTATAAATGCACTACATGTACTTCTGCCTTGCTTTACAGACACACTGAGATCTTAAAGATCACACTGCTTTATCAGAAAACCAAGGTCTTAAATAGGCAAGAAGTTGTCATAAATTTAAAATAAGTACTTTTAATTGCCTGGATTACAGAACAACAATTGTACCCAAAATCCCCGTATTTAGTCTACCCAAGAAAGATGTTCCTTGTTATTTACCTTAAATCAACTGGGACAATAGACTGGGGCAAACTATAGTACAGATGGATGAACAGATTCTAAGCTGCCTGAATGGTTGTTTAAAGTCAGGGTAGTTTTGAGGTGTTATACACATATTAATGGTCCAGAATAATCTGGCCAAAAGTTATGAATTGGTATGTAAGTATTTCTTGTGAAGTGTTTTTTAATTAGTAGAGAAATATTCCCATTAATTTAAGTGTCAGAATTAACCTATTGGCTTGTGTTCAGTAGCCAATTTTCTTATATTTTGTATTTCACAAATGAGGTATGTGCTCACAGACACTTCCAGGGATAAAAGGAGCGTGAGAGACAGTGAACGCTGTGAATCTTCTCAGTGTATCTGTTTCCAAAACACCTGCACAAATCAGTGCTGAATGGATCTAGTGGGAAAATGGCTGAAGTGCTCAGTCTTTCAATTTCATGTGATTAAATACAGAAAAACTGATTGGGAGCGAGGTGAGGGGAAGCCAGAACATCTTTTGAAGGTCTAGTCTGTTGATTGAATGTTTGTTAATGACAAAAAGTCCAAGTATTGACAGATTCTAAAAAGTACAATGTACTAGCTTTTCAAAAAGCAGGCTTGCCTATTTGAGTTAAAAACATGAGGTTTTCAGCAGCATCTTTTTTCTAATTATGGAAGATAGTGTAAGACTTTGTGATGTTAAGCCTTTAATACATGAGCCAAGAAAACTAATCAAATGACTCAAAAGCGTGTGACCAACTTTACCTGATCTCTCAAAAAATCTCAAGATGCTGTATCTGCAACAGATATGTTTATAGTACTATCTGTTCTGCCAACTGCAAAATAAATAAGGTAGCTTGTGTGCAAACGCTTGCTGTGCTGGATTACCAATGACTTAAGTTTGGGCTAATTTACTGGACCGAGAAACAAGCTGAATTAATCTTTGGGGATTTCTCATGCATTGAGTGTTAGCATGGTTGAGCTGCTTCTGGAGTCTGAAATAGTTCATTCAAAGTTATCTTTATGTCAGTGATCAAAGAATTTCTGCAAACAGAAATGTGAGAGTTTTACAATATTTCTTTTTGCGGTAACCATTAGCTGCTCTGTTTATAAAATAGACTTGGTTTGCTTTTATCAACTTTTAAGTAGAGTCTGTCAAAATAGCGCATGAGACCACTGATGTGGGACTCAGCTGTGAGAATTGCTGGGATTTAGCAGACGAGGACTGCTGGTACTTACACCTGGATGAGCTTTTTTTTTCACCATTAAAGGGCTGAAGTGGAGTAGATATTGTTTATTTTTCTAGGAGGGACAGAAGAGCAATATTTCACAATAATAAGTAATTATTGTTGAAATAAATATGGATAAATCTGTACTGCCTGAATCTCCTTCAAACGAAGCATGTATGTGGAAAGTGTTACTCATCTTGACTCCATAATAAAATCCAACGTAGATTGATTTTAATTTTTTTTCTAATTGAGTGTTAAATGATGCCTCAGTTTTGATTTGTTCTCTTGACTACCGTATGGGTATAGTAGTAAGCAGAAAGTTCTTACTCATTCTGAAAGAGCTTAAGTCCATTTCAGAGCGAAGGAAATGCAGACTTCATTTAATTTTAATAAGAAATGAAACAGCAATAAATACATGATTGCTTAAGCTGAGAAAGGGTAAGCAACTAGAATCATGGAATAATTTAGGTTGGAAATGGCCTCAGGACTTCATCTTGTCCAGCCCTTACTCAAAGGAGGCCAGTCTGGCCTAGATCAGGTTGCACAGGGCCTTGCTTGCGTGTTGCTGTTGCAGGGGAGCTGGTTTACATCTTCCATTCTCACATACGAGTGGAGAGAAGTGAAGAACACATGCTGAATTTTTAATTGTAAATCAGAAAAAAAAAATGAGCCATTTATTACTTTATGCATCTACTTGCAATGAAGAACTGAACAAGTTTGGTAGAATAAAAATAAGTTCAAAATATATTCGAAATGCAAGCAACCTTTGTCAGATTTAGTATTTGCTGGGGTTTTTTTCACCTTTTCAATTGGCCTCTCCAATGAGTTTTGCTTTTAAGATTTTGGAGGATTAATCCGGCGTATCTCTCTAGCTTTGCCCTCTGTGATCTCACAGGATAAACTTAGAATTAATTCCTCATACCCTTTCTGATGGAGGAGATAAGCCTTTAGATAAAATGTTATTTCAGTTGCTGTCTTATCCAGATGTTTGAGCTGCCAGTTAAATTGTAAATTAAAGGCTCAAAACTCTGGATTATGGACTCCAGCTTCATTATTAATGAAAAAAATATGCCCTTTTCACAGTTTGTTCATTTTTCTGTCTTCCAACAAACTCTTAAAAAAGATGGTGAATGTTTTCCACTCTCCCGTTTAAACAAAACAAAGATACAGCGATACAATCCTCCCTTTGGAGGACGAAGCTTCTACCATACGTAATTGATTTGTGCCTATTCTGTCCACTTGAATGACCAGCACATGGAAATGTGAAGTTACTTCCGTAAGGCGCTTCTTGCTTTGGAATAACGAAAAGCCTGATTCAGACTCATTATACTAGTCTGCAAAGTTTGGGTACCACATTTTAATGGGACAGAAACTTCTCCACTCTCATTAACCTTTGTATACAGCCTGTCAGTTTTGCCACTTCCATTGACTCATTTTCCCACTCGCACAGTGAGGATTTATTTCAGTCATCTCTTCATACTTTTAAATTAAGTCAATTAAATGACTAAATAACAATTGACCATACTGTTGCAAAGCCATCTGTTTTATTTGGCCTTTCTGTAAGGAGAGCCATTCTTTATAGAATGCTACATATATGTACAGTTCTGTTTTATGTGAAATCTTTCTGCAATTACATTTTAGATATTAAGAGGGAAGTCTCACGAAAGAAGAGACTTACTTGTGAGGTCTACAAGACGCTGGCTGGTTCAGATGCAAACTCTAGCTCTTTTTGTGCTGTTATACTTTCTGGTCATAGCATATATAAGTGGAAAAGTTTATGGAAATGAAAAAATATGTATTGAATTTTTTTTTAAAAAGCTAACTTTCTGCAATTTTCAATTTTTCTTATTTTATCCTGATTGAATTAACCTTACTCTTACCAGGGCATATGTACTAGTGCAGAAAAAATAAAAGAAGGTCAATGTATACCTGCAAAGATTTTCATAGACATTATAGCCATAAAATTCCAAGCCTTAATTAGCAAATAAGAGCATCCCAGAGAAGTAACAGATGTTTTGACGTACTGCAGTGTGCATATTGTCTTTTGAGTGTAGTAAGATTTAATATATTAAGGTAAAGTGCTTGTTTCACAGTTGGATCATGTGCAAATATGTACGTGACTGGGAACTCATGCACATATACAGATGTAGTCCTGTGATATAGTCAACAGTCTTAACAACAGTGGTGTCTTGTTTGAAAGTCCACTTGATAGTATTTATCGTCTTAATAAGGTTTCTGTTCAGTACAAGCATGACTGGTACACAGACCAATTTAGTTGGGTTATAAAGCGATCAGCCAAAAAACTGGGAATTTTAATTCAGTGATATGTTTTTTCTCTTTCCAAATGATTAGTTCTTCAACCTCTGTTCCAGTTTCTCTTGAAAAGCAGCTCTCCCCTGAGGCACAATGCATGCTGGCTTTCCGTGATGGGCCAAATCTTTCTCCCTGCAGGTCACTCAGGTTGGACTATCATGTCACCTTCCAGCCTTCAGCCTCTGAAATTAGCACTGCTACGTGCTGTTTAGATACTGTGGTGTGTCCCACAGGTATTTGCATTTTTTATGTACTTTGTATATTAACTGGCCTTGCAAATCTCTCAGTGTTGTCACCATTTTCTTGAAGAGGGATGAGTATGGGAGCTGGGTTCACTTACAGATTGGAGCTGTACTTAGTGAAGTGGTTTAGGGCACTTTGGAATGGAAGGCATTATAAGTGTGTACATTATTAATGACAGCATAAGTACTTCGTAGTAGTGTGTACGGCATATTGATGAATGTAACATGAACTGCATTATCAGTAAAGAGCTATGAAAATAATGGAAGACTGACAGGATAAAAAACAAAAAGAATAAGCCTCATCTATCAGACATACTCTTTTACACACGTTCTGTTACACAGCACATAACCACCTTGAGCCAAAGGGGCTGTGGTGAGAAAGGCTAAAGATCCTGTATACATTGTACAGGACAAAAAGAGAGAGGTGTTGCCTTATTTGTACAAAAAATCTTGAAAATGAGGCTGTGTTTTGAGAAACAATCAAACAAAACATACAAGGAGGACTTTAAGAGTTTATTGGAAAGTAGTAATAGTTCTTCTGTGGTTAGGAGACCTATTTTCTATTCTTAACTATAAAAGTTCAGTGTCTCTATTAATTATCCCTCCATGCTCCATTTTAAAAACAGCCAAAAACCTTTACTTACCTTCCTAAAGCTCCAAAGCACACTGTGGTTTTTTAAATATTTCTTATTTATCTTAGAGAGTTTTCATCTTCAATAGTTATTGAATATAAAATAATAAGTAGAATATGTTATACCCTTCTAAATGGAAGGATAAATTATTCTGTTGGTGTTATACACAAACGTACGGGAGCCAAAGCTATATTCTGAACATTTGTTGAATATATATACATTTGTTCAGAGATTGCTGCCAGGGTGGGTCCCCTCAGATGCTTCTGTAGATTCCAGCCCTCGGGTTTTGTGTCTCCCAGGTTTCTCTCTCCAGTTTTAGTAAAAGAGTATCTCAAGCTGTCAAGTTGCACATGCAACTGAGTTGCATGTGATTTGCAAACTCTTTGAGGTATTTTGACCTCTGTTGATCAATATTTACTTCTCCTGGCATCTGCTTAAATGATACTAGTGGTACGGTACCATACTTCCCACTTGCCTACTGATCCTTCCTTAAATTTTATTCTGTTTCTTGGTATTAAACACAGATGAATGGAATCAGGGAGTAAAAATTATATTTATTGTGGCCTCACATCTCCAGATAGGATCTGATCCATCCTTTTGACTATCGTAACTTACAAAACAGCACAAAATGATCCTGAGAGAGGATTCTAAATTTTTCCATGGTTTAATTTTGGATGGAGCCCAAATTCTGTTCTGGAAATAACCACAAGATCATCTTTAGAATGTCTCTGCTGTTTAGAAGAGATCCTAAGTTATTCATTCAGTGTTCTCAGAATTAAAGGCAGATACTCTGTTCAAAAGATGAAGGGCTAGTGGGAAGAAAGGAAGTGCAAATTGTTGAATATTTTTCATTACACTGCTTCTAAGATCCTTGAGTTTTCACAAAATAAATCCTATCTATGTAAAAGCAACTTGAATAATAGCAAGCATCTTTACAAGACACAGCAAGCAGTGGCCACACTGGTTTTGATTTTTTTCTTCTTCATTTTAAGATTTTATGTCATGTACAGCAGACACTAGCTTTCAACATGTTTTCTGTCATCTCAGTTTTCTAGTTTTGTTCTGGTAGCTGTAATTTACACAAAAAGGGGGATATCTTATTTTATTCACCATCAAGACAGAAGGCAACTTTGTGATCAGAATTCATCCAACAGTGAGATGCCTTGGGTTGTTTGCCAGAGTTCTTTGTCAAAGATGCTCTTTTTATTTTAAAGCAAAAATAGGTAGGATAACGAAATAAAATGACAGTGGATGTCCCTAGGGGAAGCGTGAGTTGCTTCAGAATGAACAAAACTAATATACTTAAGACCAAATTGTGCAAATTCGTATTTCTGCTCTATTAAAATAGCAGTATTGTGATTAGAAAAAAAAAATAGGTAGGACTGAAAAAGCTGATTAATCCTTTTATTGTTCTTGTCAAAACTGCAAGTCTGTTCATTAGAGATTCAAACTTTGATCAAAGGAACCTGTCCTTTCATCTGAAAAATGAATTCTGGAAGATTGTCAGGTGGGATTCTGTTCACTGTGTGTCTTTAAAAAGCTAATGTGTTACTCCCATATTAACCACTGGCTTGTCCAACTAGTCCATTCAGTCCAAAAGGATTGTATGAGAGAGTAACTGCTTGTCACTGTAGTAAAGGCAACTGTCTAGACTAACTAGATGGTTTTACAAGGGTCTTACTCCATCAAATGTTTAGTTTCTTAGAAGGCTTTATCTTCATAGTGTAACATTTTGTTGTACTCTGAGGATCAACTTAGAGAAATTACATCTTTGGTTCATCTATAACACCAGTCAGATGACTGGCATACTGACTTTGCTGGCAAAAAAAGTTGAGACTCAAATATAAGTATCTGAATTCAGAAATTACTTGAAATAAAGAATGAGAACTTCCTTATTGTTATGCACATTTAGGGAAAAATATATCAGTAAAGTCTATTTCTGAGTGTGGTTTTGCGTTTTGTTTCGGTTTTTTCAATGTACGATGCTATGGAAGAGACATGAGTAAGAAAAGATGGAATCTTGGCTTTCATGCAGTCACTCTCATCTACTTTTCACCCCTCCCCAAGTCATCTTTTTTTCCATAATACCTGTGTCCCATAGAGAGCTACATGAGTATCATTGTTTCTCTGTACCAAGTTTTTTATTTCACTATAAAGAGCTGCAAGTACCCACAAGTACTACAGGAAGAATGATGAGTCATTGGGAAAGCAGATTAAATAGACTACAACTGTATGTAACACATCTAGGAAATATCTTGCCATAAGCCGTACTGTGCAACCCCTTTACCTATTTCATTTGATTAAGAGCTGTGTTGTGACTATCTATCCCACTGCCATGCTATAAATGCGGTTTTGGCAGAGATGCTGGGTGAATGAGAAGGAACATTTCCCAAAAGTGGAGTCCCCGGTCACATTCTGTCTTCTCAAGGAGGAGGTAGATACTTCCTACTCCAATTAGTTGGAGATACGACCCCATTTGATTAAGTATGCTGGAGAAAGCTGTAATGAAAATTCATCTTAAAAAAGCCAACACCACATTGAGTACAGAAGTTGTGTAACGGAGGAGGAAACCCAACCCCAGCAATCAAATGCAATTAACAGTATGATATAAATTATCTCCCATCCCCCTGTAGGCAGTCAGGCTGATGCTCACAGCGTATTTGGTTCCGCTTCGGTCATATAGCTGACAGATGCATTTTCCTCTTCTAGAATGTTTCTCCAAATGGGCAGAAGGTGGAGTAAACATTGGCACTACAGGCACAGGAGTCGAAGGGTGAGTGCACCCGCCGGTGCCAGCCCAGCACTCCTGTCCTCACCTGTTCAAGAACCCCTGGGTCCTGTGCAGGGCTGGCACGCTGACAAGGCACTGATGCATGTTTTACTCCTCTGTTACTTAGAAAAACCATAACATCTACGTGCATGGAGACATAGACCTTTAAATAGGCGTGCAGAAAGGAGATCTGTTGCACTCTTGCTTAAAAGTGAAGTTTAACAAAAGACATGTTGTTATTTGTGTCTGATTATATACACTTCAAATTCTCTTAAATGTTCTTTGAGGCTAGTTGTACAGATCTGTAAAAAATATCATTGCTATCGGTCAGAAAATCTTCTTGCATCTCTGTAGAAAATGTCAGTGAAAGATGTAACAACCATTTTTATCTAAAATAAATATTGAAAACCTTTCCTTCAAAGGAAAATTATAAGCAATTTCTGTTTTAATTTTGGCATTAGAAAATTAAAACTTGTACTTCAAGAATAAAATGACTTTAGAATGAACTTTGGACAAAATCAATTTAAAGGCTTCTAATGACTCTAATAGGTTTTGGACCAGGCCTGGAAAGGATAAATTATGAAACTACCTTCTTCTTCTCCCTCCAGGAACTCAGGAGATCTTATCATCAGAGTGTAAATCTCAAAGGAGCAGCTTGCTGCTGCTTTTATTTATCACCTCCCAAAGTTCATTGTAGTTCTTGGGGGAATCAGTTTAATTACAGCAGTAAATACTGTTCTAAATTTTTTCACCACATGATGAAAAAGTATACAGCCGTAATTACAGTCTGTGCATAGCGTGCTTTGTCTCTGATTTACTTGTTTGCCAAAAAGCCATTTTCATGTGCTAATATTGCAGCAGTAATAGTGTCACATGACCTACTTAAATAGCAAGTGTTTAGCTGAAGTCACTGCAGAGCACACATGCTAAATATACTCTTGCAATAATTATAACGATAAAAAAAATGTGGAATCTAGGTAACAAGAACGAGGTTTTCAAATGTCATCCATCTGCACTGGTGAGGATTCACTGTTTATGTCCTTCTCATCGGGGTGACTATTTCATTACACAGAGATGGGAAGAAGGGGTGGAACGAAGGAATGTAAGATATATGACTTCTATAGTCCCTGTCTCTTTAAACAAAATAGTCTGAAGGTTTTTTCCCCCTTTCATTTAACACATTTCATTGGGAAAAACAAAGGCACTTTATTTTTTTTTCCTTTTTATTGCAATAACATGCTTGCAGGGATGGCTTAGGCACTCAGCTGGAAGCGTTTGAATCCAGTTATTCAGAAATGTTGAGAAGGGCAACAGAGTTTTGGGGGAATGCATGATGGATGGCTCTTGGTAAAACAGTAGAAGGAGGGTTGTGAGTTATATTTTTAAAACATGGAGAGATTACGGGAGTGATGGGCAGGCTGCTTTTATTCTGACTTTAATAACATGAGGGGTAACTGAACCTCACTGTTAATTGAAATTGCCCTTTCTGCCGGCGTTCAAAAAGCCCTTACCAGGCCAATGTGAATAAATGATTGTCTAACTGTCAAATAAAACAGACCACCTTGATTTTGTTGCTGCCAGGTCATCCAAAAGTACCAGCTCTCTATAGAAGAATCAATCCTGTGAAACCACTAGGTGTCTATTAACAGATTTCTTTTTTTTTTCTCAAATGGGATTGGTTTTCTGTTGGTGTAGGAAGTTTCCTCATGGATCACCAGCTGTCATACTGATAGAATGAAAGCCTAACTAATTCACAGAATGGAAATATAGCAGCATATGAAGATGAGATCCACTCATCTTATGAACCAAGACATAGTCTTAACGGTAGCTAGTAAACTGGCAATCTCATACAGGAGGCAACCTTGGTACTGTCCCATCAAACCTCTGATGTGTGTATCAGACAGAGAGGCAAGAGAAGACATTTTTTTCCTTAACAAATCATAAGGGTCATTTAGTCTATTGACTCTTACACAACATAGAAGTTTATATATATAAATGAATGTATATTGGTATATATTTTGCTCCCTTAGTTGAGATGTAAATAAAAATTCTATGGTGGGTAAACACTTCGAAATTTTCTCAGTGTGAGGTTTCTATGTTTCACACTGTCAGCAGGTCTGTAGTTACAATGCGCAATATGTAACACAGACTATTGTGGTATTTTAATCATTGTTGGAAATACTTCATGGAAATTAGTGACTTAAATTTATTTTATTTTAATCTTCCATTCCATCAGGAAACACAGAAGTATATATCTTTCACAGGAGAGAAAAAGTAGAACAGGTAAAACAACAATTCCATGTGTTGCCTTTGCATCATCCTTTCTGAAAAATCTATTGCCATTCTTAGAACACTAAATTAAATCCCATTTCAAGTCAAATATCTTGAAATATTCACGTATATTTATATGGAAGTCCCTCTATATACATTTTGTAAATATTTTGCATGTTTAGACTGAACTGATTAAACATTTTAGATTTGGAGAAATATTTAAAACTGTCACAATGTAGAGAGCTAAAAGCATGGGTGACTTAGAAGCAGATTTCAGCAGAGAGAAATAATACCTTTAAATTTATATATTGTTTCATCATTTTTTAATTAAACATTTTGGCTTGAAAACATATTCAGAATTTTTGATTTAATTTTTTGTATAATGTCTCTTTTGCTTAAGATTGATGTAAATTATTTGTTGGTAAGTCCTAAAACAGAACAGTGGAAGAAAAAATATGTAAGTTACAGACACTATTTTTAAGATTGGCAACCAAAATAGAAATTTATTTTTTGTTAATCAGTTCTGGATCAGAACATCTCATTTGAACGTAGTAGGAATATGGATCTGATTAATGCTCATCTGTTGTTAGCTGTAGATCTATATAGGTATAAGTACATATTTTTTACTTTTTCTGATTCAGTCTCAGTATGGGCAGTTGTAGGAGGATATGCTGTTTATCATGTTATTTGTGCTCACATGAGGGGCAGGAGTTTCCATGGTCCCTTGAGAGATCCTGATCTCATTTTCCTCCTGGTTAAAATTCTTGTTCCACTGCATGAGCAATTCTGAGACTCATGGAGTCAAGAGAACTCTGCTACCCCAGGATATTCAGATGAACGTTCCCTTTTGGTTAATCCCTTAGGCAGAAATCACGTCACTTCCAACATCTAACGAGACAGACTGCTTTCTAATCAAGCTACGTGCATCAAGCTAGAGCTCTACAGCCTTAGACTCCGAAGTAAAAATGAGGGTAACAGAGCACAGGGATGTTTTAGGAGTTTAAGAACCAAATATTGATATGTTCTTAAGATAAATCAAAGATTCATATCTCTGATTTTGGCTTGCTCACCCAAGGGCAACAACTGTCATCAAGAAACTACAACAGTTACTTGCAGACAATGAGGAAATAATTTGATATAACCTAATTGGAGGCTGATCTTGTCACATGCAAGTTCAGATTCTGTTTCTGGTGCATTCTCCTAGCTCCTTTTCTATAGTTGATACTTTCTGATTACCTAAAAATGCTGTCGTGTTTCCCCATCCTCCTCTCCCCCAGTATATGGCAGGTTAGTGAAGTATATTGTTCAGGATAGGGGCTTCGCGAAGGCGTGAGCACTGGTTACTGTCCTGCTGTATCTCCTCTGTATACAGATAGTCTCCGGGCAGATCAGTAAAGCTCTAACTGGAACATTAATTTTGAAAAAAATGACAATTATCATGTTTTAATAAGAGATGTGTTAATTGCAGAATCCAGTAAATAAGTATTTACAAAATCCCCTCAGTGTGTTTTCGCCGTATCAGGAATTAATGTAGAGTGAAGACTTTTTTTTGGTTTTAAATACTTGGCTGGTGATTGAAACAGTTATTGAGTCATAGAGAGTTACTGTCCATCCAGGGAAGTGTGTTAAAAATAAATAAAAATATGAGTACTTACAAAGAACAGGATCCTGTTTTTCTCTTTCTGCCTAAAATTATGATCCTTCACTGAGCTTAGCTGTATTTAATAGACTGAGTACTGGACTTAATGAGTAGTGCTGAGCTCTTGCAGATAAATCCTCCAGGTCTGCTATGAATTTTCTACAAAGGCCTTAGGTATGAGGTTTTTGTTTTTCTTTATTTTTCATAGTGTCACCAAACAACTTCAAGTTCTTTGAAAAGGAAGCTTCCTAAAATCAAACAACAAAAGTGTTGTGCTTTAGCTTGCCATTTCTTTGCTAACTATTATTTTGATGTTGGAATTTAAGCTTGTCAAGCATCCTTAATGAAACAAATGAAACAGAATGAAGGATGTGTCATACCAGTTCAAATTTTTTGCTGCTTACCCAAATGACGGCAAATTAGAAGGCAGATGGAAGTTGTAAAAAAGCAGGATTAAGGATTGTGTGGGGACTGTTTACAAGAATATAGAGAGAGATCAGCTTTTTGTTCTCTCTAAAAGAGGTATGCGAAAATCAAGACTATGACTAAGACTGCATAGTTAGCTACAGCAAGAATAGCTTGTTGTAGTTGATTTTCTTGGTTTTGTTGATCACTCCCATTTTTATCATCACAATATTGTTGTAATTTTTCTCAACGACTGAGTATGAGAACATAATGTTCTTTGTGGAGTAATTAGGGTGCTCATACAGCACAAGCAAACTTGCTTCACAGCTGGAAACCTCTCCTTTAGAAATTACTTGGAGGGAATTTGATTTCCAAAGCCTTATTGAACAACTCAGTGCAACAGAGGAGAGATTCCCCATCCCACATGCTGTTTCCCAACCATAGTGAGCAAGTGAATGACTACAGGCTGTAAAAGCAGATTTGCTTCACTTTAAACTTAGAAACTCAAGCCAAGATTTGCCAAGATTAAGACATATAAATTGAAGTGGTTGGATTTTGTTTGAGATGATTTGTGTGAGGCTACTCAACAGGTCTGTAAGGATGCTGTGAAGTTATGCAGAGAAAAAATTAGAAGGACTAAAGCCTACCTAGAACTGATCCTGGCTATTGCCATAAAGGGAACAATGGAAAGATGGGATGTATTATTTCCAGCTCTGAAAAAATAATTCTCCTTACCATTTTGCTGCTTTTCAGGTGTATTATTATTCAACATTTATATCTAGTTCATCTGAAGCTTCCAGCATCCATAACAAAAGCCTAATACCATTTCATTTTTAAACTTAGATGTCAAGGATACTGTCTATAGTTAAAAGGTGTTAGGACAAATTTACCCTGCAACTCTGTCTTTGGGTGCTATCATTTCATATGCCAGGTCTCTGTCTCACACTTTTTGTGTGCACATACTCACCTTTACTGTCAGTAGCCACTTGTCTGTTTATGTCGCTTAAGACTTTCCTAGACAAAGGATTTTATGACCTTTTTGTGAGAAGCACCAGGAGTTCTGTTGTTTGCAGAAGACTCTTGAAGTTGAGCCATGGAGTCAGTGCATTGCCTTTCTTTGTCCTGAGATTCCAACCAGTTTTAACTGAGGTATAAAGACAGTGTCATCAGAGAAATGTTTGCAGAAAATGCATTTAAGCCTTTCAGTCTAAGACCAGGTTCATGTCATTGCCAAAGGGACATACTGCTGGCATAACCAGGACTAAACTGAAGGCAACGGGAACTGCTTCTCTCACTAAAATCTTAGCAGGTTATGACAGTATGATGCCCTGAGCATATAGAAAATTCTGCAGAGCAGAAGCAGTAGCTGTAACCGAGACCGCAGACAAGTGAACACTGTTATTTCTTCTTCCAGTTTTTAAGATCATCAAGATTATGTTGACCCAACTAAGTAGTTTAAAATCCCATGTAATTATAGTATTGTCTCTGCTGGATTTGCTTTCAAATTAATTCTATTCAATGTTGCGGCAAGTTAATTTTGCAAAGTCATCAGAAGCATTAAGGTACTCACATGTTCAATCAGTTTGTTCCTGCTATACTACCCAACACCCCAAAACATTAAAAAAATAAATTAAGACAAATGTAGAGACATTAGTAACAGTAGCTGAAGGGTTAATAAGACTTTATTGAGTCACTACTTGACCAGGCAAATTATATCCCTATTCAGTGTGTGCCATTTACACAACTCTTCCATGATTTCTTTCCTAAGGTAATAGGCCCAGCAGCTAGCTGGCTGCTGCTCCTGCTCTGCTTCGGCAGCTGTCATTTTGACATATTTTATGCTTTCTTTAGAAGAGAGAGGTTGACTGAATGTGAGAAAAGTGGAACTTTGACAGGCTGTCAGAATCCCTTGCAGCACAAACCTACCTGCCAGCTAACTTGTTTCAGGTTTATTTCAAAGAAGGTTTCCAGCACACAAACTTCCATTACTAGCCCAAGAAGCTCTTAAATAGGTAGCTTCCATTTTGTCAAAATCTAAATTAAATAATTTTCAGGTCAAATTGGTTTAAATTTCAGGAAGTCCAGGTATCTCTGGGAAAGCAAAAGTAAGTTCCCTTTCCTCTGTCCATATGCAAAGGCCAAGGTGGCCTTTGTTGTTCTTTAGACATGTTGTTCTTTACTTTCTTTTATTGTTTTTGTTGTAATCAGTTATTTGTCCTCATTTATGCATAGACTTCTGCAATTCCGAAGTCAGTTCATGAATTGGTGAAAAGTAGACATGTTGTAAATGATCATTCCTTAATAGGGGATCAAGCTGGGAGGAGATGCAGCTGTTATTATTAATGGAATCAAGCTGTTTTAATTAATAGCAGACAGCTATTCACACAACACATTCACTTACTGACATAATTCACTTACTCATGGCCATCCTGTTAGGGCGACCCCAACAGCGTGTTCAGTCAGAGGTTGTACTGGGGTCCTAATGGCATCTAGTTAGGTGTTTGGAAAGTCCTCTGAGTGCTCTTTGCTTTCTGAGGTATAAATACCTATTCCTGAACTCTTCATCTGCATGTAGCACCTGCTGCCCTCTTGGATCTGGTCTGGGTCCCACAGCCAGTAGGTGATGCCAGTGTGGGCCAGTGGCCTTGGACAAATTCGCAATGTCCAGTGTTGGTCCATTCTTGCAGGTGTGACAAGGCTGCTGGTCTACAGAATTAAATTAGTCTTGGGAAACATTCACACAGTATTTTCTCAACAGGTGCTTTTCCTTTCTTTGGCCTGGAGTTTTCCAATAACTGCGTCTCCATCTAAAGCTATAAATACCTGCAGAAGCCATTCACTCTATTCACAGATGAGTGGTCTTTATGAAAGTCAAAAATAAATAGAAATCAGGTCGTCTTAAAGAAAGAGACTTCTAATAATTCTAAGCATCCCGAAAAGCACGTTTACATGTTTCATTTTCACTTTGCTTGGTGGCTTGCATGAAAACATTTAGTAACAATATACAGTAGTTATTAATCTGCATTATCAGATGCCTTTTGAGGCACATCCGTATCATTTTACATGCACCAGCTTTGGTATTTTCACTTATCTGTATTTGCTAAATGCAAGTTCTTTGGCCAATCTGCATACGGTACTATAGTTTTACCTATGAAAATCACTTCTACAGTGTACACAGTGATGAAATTAGACCTTACATCCTTCTCTGGTCCTATGATAATTATCATATACCAACTTTTTTGGAATAGATCTGTGCTATAACTGCCAAAGTAGTCACAAAGGTGTCTGATTGAGGTCTGCCCCTAGCTAGATTCTGAGCCTGAATCCATGCTACCTAGAAAGTCTCTATCCCTCCTAATGATTTAAAGAGGTATATGGAATTATTTATGACTAAATAATAGCAGAATGGTGTAAAAGACAAAGGTTATTGTAACTTAACTGGCTGAGGTGCAAAATTAATCATGTGCCTGGGAAATATAGTGAGCATACAGGTGAAAGTAAACAAAATAACATGCTGACCCATCTCCTCCTAATGCATTCTCCCAAGAGTCTATGCTTGGCTTACTGTACTTAGCAAACCCTTGATTTCTCTTTTCTCCGTGTCTTGTAAAACACTCAGTGTCCTAACACATGTTGGACTCAAGTTCCTTTTCAGTCATTATAGTTTTGAGATTGTCTAGGGATGAGAGTAACTGTATAAACATAATTATTACATAAATTATGCACAGGAAAGTGGAAAAAATCCAACTCTAGCACACAGAACAGTTTGATAATGTGGTATAAATCCAGGAAATATAGACAATTCAGTCCCACTCTAATCCTAGGCTTGCTAACAGTGTTCAACGGTGCTACCTGAAGAGGTTGGCCTGGATTATTGTACAATCAATAGGTGACATTGATTCTGATAATAGCAGTTTTCCTAATGGCAGTAACAGATAATAATTATTTTTAAATAATAAGAAGAAATATGTGGTATAGTTTAACCTTGCCACTGTACCATAGTAATTTTTGTTTGTAAGAATAGGAAAAAACCCAGTCATAACGAGTTGAATGAGAAGGAAAAAAAATAAAGCAAGGTTCTGCAGATATTTCATTTTCCTATGGAGGACCAGAGAACTTAGAGAGACCCTTAGAGTCAAGTTAATGTACTCTGCAACCAGTTTCCCATAGGTGCAATGGAAGAAATTGTCAGAATTCTATTTTTTTGTGTCAGAATTTTTTTTCTTCTTCTAAACATGATTTTACACACCTCCCCCATCCCTTGTGAATTCAATGGTTTTGCAGTATGGTTGTCCAAATTATTTCTCACCAAAACACACAAACTTCCAAAAATGAACAAACTTTATGAAGCCCTGCTGGTTACTGTTAGTCAAACAGGTAAGATACAGCAGTAAGGCTATTTCTCAAGACAATACAGAATGCTTTCAGGAAGTCATATAGTCTGCCATACTGCTTATTTATCTACATTCTTTACAGCTGTACATAGTAATTAGTCACAAGTTAAAACATTTCAATTGTTCAAACTGTGATTACCTAGTTAATCACTGGAAACCCAAAAATGACTTACAAGTCTCCTCTGTACCAGGTTTCTTTTCTGTGTGACATTAACAGAAAAAGAGTGGAAAATTTTGAAGATTAGTAGACAAAGATCTAAGAATAATGTGGTTTCATTGCTTGAAAGGGACTGTTCATAAGCAAATTCATTGTAAGTGTTTCACTGTTTTGATTCCATCTGCAATTGAGACAACTTTCTGAAAATGTACTCAGAGAACTAAGTTCTAAAAATCATACGTTACCTTTAAAGCAGAACATGGCATTGGAAAGCAAGTTAGAAGTCCTGACTAAAACTCAAGACCAGTTTCTCCATCTGAAAGCAGGAACATGATGGATTAATTGTTAGTGATTGTTGTTCAGAAAAAATCTGTCAGTTTTATGTGTGCATAGAATCCAATATGACATCTTAGCCTAATTCAAGCTTTTGGATATTGCTGCTGTACAAATATAAAGTTAGAAGAATATTAGTAATTAAATTAATCCATGTTTTACTTTTCCATGTGAAGTATTTTTTTCTTTTCAGAAGCATATGCTCAAGTGACATGTAAAAATTCATTTCTATAAATACATTTCAATAGGACTTTGTTTTCTCTTATATTTCTGGATTTATTTGGCTGCTCTTCCATCTTTTATATTTAATAAAATTCAGAGTTGGGCATGTAAAGATCAGATATACCTTCTGAATGACTGTACGATTTGCAAGATTTGCACACGAATCTATCTGTATGCAGACAGAAAACCATGTGGTTTTCTGTATAGAATATTAAGGACAATGCGAGGAATGTGAGAATCTATACAGAGTTTGTTTGAATGCTAATAAATCATGGAATCACTTGTTTTCTAAGCATGGGGACTTGCTGCATAGGAAATATTCACTTCAACACACAGAAGTACCTTTTGCGTGATTTTTTGTGCTGGCTCAAATCATTGACATTTGGTTAAAGAGCAGACATGTCCTTAGTGGCAAAGGGAAGTGAGTTTTCAATGCACATGCAGCATACTTATTCTTCCATCCTTGAATTTGATGATGATGCTATTAATGGTTTATTTTTTAATTTTCTCACTCTGACAGGGTTTTCTATGAACTTAACTTATTGTGGTTTTGGCTGAAAAGGTCGTGGGTGTTTGAGCATGTGTGCTGCTCAAGCTTCTGGTAACCAAGTTAATGTAAAGTTAGATTTCATTGGGATTTATATGTTGAATTATGTATTTTAATATGTGTGTGCATTTGTGTATATGTATTTATATATACATATATAAATACATATATAGACATATAAAAATTTACAAGTATATATGCATATATGCAAAATATTTATATACATATGTGAAGTTGCATTAATATATACGTATGTATGCAAAGATAATTTTGCTCCTTCCTGAAATCAGCTACTGTATTTGTGCTTTTACCAGACTCTTCGTCTAAGGCACTTTTTAAACTAAACGAATTTAGGTGAGTAAGAGGTTGGTCATGCCAGGCAGTATTTTGAAGTGGAAATGAGAAAGAGCTAATTTTCTTTGCAATAGCAGGCACAACTGAAGACCTATCAATGCAGTACAGGAGAGGCAGAGGAGGCAGACACATGCTTTCATGAGAAATTGAAGTTGTCTAAGAATATCGCTATTGAAATCTTTAACGAAATCCTCCTTTACAAAAATGAGGGAAAATGACAAGCCTATCTTTTTCTTTTCCAGTTCAATGACAAAAATCTTCTTTAAATTGACTTTGCTACAAGGTAGCCATCTTACTTCTGGAACAAAGAATGATGTTTGTCATGTTGGCCTGCCACACCATGGCATGAAAAGAAACAAACCAACCCTCCTGGAAAAGGTGCCTGTCATCATAATGATACACCAGCACTCTTTCCATGCCAAGGGCCACCCTTTTAAAAACAGGAGTATTATTTCTCAATAGAGCAGAAAAAGATCTGTAGAACATGCAAATTGCAAAAGCCACGAGAACATTCTAGGATGGCAGCGCACAGAATCTGGAGGCACCTTCGTGTCAGCTGCAGGTTTGGTGTCTTTTGTGTTCCACAGCGATCTTCTGGGAATTAAATTCTTACTTTTGAAGAGGAAGCATACTTCTTTGGCTGTATTTCAACAGCACAGGGGGCTGGAAGACTCTTGTCAAGTGATGCTGAAAACGTGAGAGAGTTCATTCCAGCCCAGTTTGTCCATCATGCTAATGTAAGGAATCACTTTCTTTTTGCAGTTTAAGGGAATAAACCAGAGAGAATGTGGATTAAAGTTTATGTCTTTGGTAATGAAGTAAGCACGTTTACATACCTCATTTGTACCCATCTATGAACATCTACTTGATAGTATCTGTTTTTTTGAAAAACGAGATTAAAAGTATAGAAGAAACACCTTTTTATAGCATTTCTTGTGGGGAAAAAAATATTCTGGTGATGATTGCAATCACATTAATCCTCTTTCACATATTTCATTTGCTCATCCCGAGTGAGGAACTGGGTGAATTCTAAGGCCGTTGCAGATTTGACAGCATGCCACAGAGTACAGGAAAACAAGTGGCAAAGCCAAGGAAGCACGCGTGTCATCCCTCCCCTCACAGGAAAGACTGTGCAGTAAACTTGGTCTTTCTTCCTCACAGCCAATTTTCATGTTCTGTGAAGAACTCTCAGACTGGCTTAGTATTTCGATTTTCTCCAAGTATATTTCATGCTGTTGTAATTCTAATTACTTGCATTTTTAGTAAAATACCAAATTGGTAATTTTCTTAATTAGCTTTGATATTTTAGCTTCCACATCTATCTTTCAATTTTTCATGCATATTTTGGTTTGGAAGTGATACAATTCTCTATCACATATACATAAAACAATATGTATTTTTTTTTCTTTTTTTGCTTGTTTCATACTTACACATGAATTTTTCATTTGAAGGATACAACCCTAATTTTCCTCTCTTTTCTTTCCTCCTCAATGGTTACTGAGGAATAAGGATTGTTTGCAGACCTGTTACAGAAATAATTAAAATAATGACTGAAATGATGATTTGTGATACAATGACGTGAATGATACTTAGATACCACTAATGATTATCTTTGTTCGAGTTATTGTTAATACTGGTATAATACTTCTGCCCTATATTCTCAAGAAACCTCTGCAACTATTGTTCTGTGAGTCTTGACTCCTCATGAAAGGAAGCATTTTGCAAACACGACTGTCTCATCTAGAACAAACAAACAAATGAACAAAAAGGCATATTAATCGCCTAAGTGTTGTGGCCTCACCCCAGCCAGACAGTAAGGCAGTGAAATCCCGTCATTTGCAATACATTTGAAAGCCCTGACAAGAGCTGCTCAATTGTGGTGGTAAGGTCTTCTTACCTACCACGTTAGCACTGGCTTTGAGTTAAATATGTAGATCTTTCTTCACGCCAATGAGCAGAACACTGGGGAGTGAGAGGACAGGACTTGTTTCAATCATACATCACATAATATCGTAGCTTCTGCCTAGTTTTTAGTGTATGACACACAATTTTTCTAAGCTTCCCATTGTATACAGATACACAAAAGTAACCAACACACTTTATTTTAAAGGAAACACATTCCTTTTAAGAGCACATGTGTATTCATTTTTACCAGCCATAGCGCCTGGTCATTTTCTTTTGACCTCTGAAATTGAAGATGTTAGAGCTTAGAAAGCCAAGAAGCGGTACAGATGCAGAAATTAGCCTCATGTTTTTCCTTACCATGGAGGCTAAATGGTCATTCGTCAATTCTCCTCAGCAAGAAGGAACAAAGGAAAGAAAAGTTACAGTTCATCAGAGAGGAGAAATTGCTGCATTGTAAATATGTTGAGTCACCATATGGCTTTATGGATGCTGTCCTCCTGTTCCCTACCTTGGGTTTTGATGGGTGAGAGGGAAGTATGACAGTAACTAATTTATTCTCCAAGATGAGTCAAATCTTCACTAAAGAAAACTATTGCCGCATGTACTTCTGCCTGTCTATCAGCCGAATCTCGACCACATTAGATTAATATACAGTGTACTTTTATTGCAAGGTACTGGCAACACTGGAAAGAACCTTGTTACCTTCAGCCTTCCCATAATGAAAAGATACATCACTGTTGATACTGAGTGCTCATATTTTTTTGACTTTTGAATAATAATAAACTAAATACAATGTAGAATAAGAAAGAAGCTGTCTTATACTAGGAATACTATATTTTTTCCTTGTGACAATGTAATTGAATTTAAAAGTTTAAGGTCAGTGGCTTTTTTATATCGTTAGGTGGTCTCCAGTTTATAACAGCTAAACCTTAGTCTTCCTCTAACAAGATTAGTTCAGATTATCTCAATTGTCATTAAAGGCCATTCACAATTGCACATTTTTGCTATTCATGATTCAGGTGATTGATTTACAGCAAATGGAGAAGTCTAGAAAAGTAAAGTGCTCACTTAAATACCTCGTAACTCCATTGTGTGTCTGGAACTAGGGCAGTGTGTTTTACGCTTTGCAGCATGATTTGACTTCCAGTTACAGAGCATATTTAGTTCTGTTCCTACAGTTCACGTTTTTCCTGCTTCTTTCCTTGATAAACTTCGTGTCTTCATCTGACATATGGAGGAAATAGCAGTCTAAGAAAAATGTTATTCTCTGCTAATATAAGTAAGTGAGAGAGAGAGCCTCTGGAATTATTATTTGGATGTTTGGTTTTTTACAAGTACAGGTCTAGATTTTTTTACTGAAGTAAGAAAAAATAATCCTTGGTTCATATCCAAAAGAGACCATTTGAACCTAATTTTAAATCTTGTTCAAGGGAACAATACAATACAATTTTTTAAATGGTTAGATTGCTAGGAAATGGCATTAATTTTGTAGGTTCATTCCTCCTCTGTGTTGACGACTTACAAGGCTTTACTGGATTTCTGCAGGTAGAAGAGTTGCTGCACAGTAGGCAGAATTCGTGTTCATTTTTGGTGGTGACTACAGAAGCTATTTATTTTCCTCTGTGGGTCAGATTTAACGTGCTCATAAAAGCTGAATGACTGAACTGGGAACACAAGTGGTGCCCGTGTTGGGACAGGGGAGAGGGCTGGAGCTCTGAGAAGATGCACCGTGGCTCTGGGCCCCCTGGCAGTCCTGCAGCCCACACTTTCTCCACCATGTTTGCTTAAGAGCAGGATCGTATGACAGGGGAAAATCACCTCTTTCATTGGTGTCTGATGTGGCTTACCTTGCTTATCTTTGACAAACATGCAAATTCTGGGAGCAAGAAAGCAAATTAGGTTTTTTTAGCAGCATTTTAACTGCTTAGCAGACGATCATAGCAGGTGACTAGGGATGGGCTGTGGAAAATAGAGCGGATGTAGAGTGATTTTTCATAGACGTATTTGCTAATTTTCTATCAGTCATTAGTTTAGATAATTTCTGAAATTGGAGCTGCCATTAATGGACATAATCATTAATTATTTACCTCCCCTGCTTTGGAGCTTGAAGTCTTCACAAACTCCTGTGACAATGAGTTCCGTAGTTCGGTTACACAGTGTGACATGGAGCTTCCTTGCTTTAGTTTACACCTCCTGCATCAGCACTTCACTTGGTAAACAGTTGGTAATTGCACTTGGTTAAGAGTCTGTAATTAACCACGTACTTCCCAGAGCTCTTTTAAAAATTAATATCGTATTTTTCACCTTCCATTTCTCTCATACATAATAAAATGTGCTTGATAGATAAGAGGCATTGTGGAAAAAGCTAATATAGGTATATGTTAGTGCAGTCTTCCCTTGAACCAATGTAAACAGGTTTCAAAAAATATTTGGCCAAGAAACTCCTTAGTTTTAGCTCTACACTGCATGAAGGACACCACTGTTTGTTTTATACTTGGCACAGACAAGTGCTATTTGATACCTCCTAGAGCTGGTACTAGAAGAGATAGTGAGTAGGTTATCCCTATCCAGCATCCCAATGGCAGGCGGGATTTTACAGCCCTTTATTATATCCCTTCCTTAGACAGACACGACAGCCCTAGCTCACAGAGCTGCTGCTTTTACAGAAGCTGTTCCATAACTTCTAGTTCTACTCTGGAGAGCATCAGTGTAAATCTGGATTGGGAAGTGACAGCACTGTGATGGGAAATAATAATTTTTTTTTTTTTTTTTTTTTTAATTTACAAAAAAGAGATTTGTGTATTCCTGGTCAACTGAGTTGTAACAAAGTTGTTTGAGTTCTGCTGCTTGCTTGACAAGCTATGTGATTTGATCACTTCTTCAGAGACCTGTCTGCAAAAGTATAATAATATTTTTATAGTATAGATTTAATATGATGATGATGACGATGATAATAATGATATCGCCTTAGTAATAGTAAACCAAAAGAGATGTTGTGAGGCATAATGGTTAATGCTTTTTAAGTGCATAGAAGGACAGAAAAGGTGGACACTGGCAATGCAAAATACAAAATTGTTTTATGATATTATTGTCATTATTATATAGACCCAGCATAACCACAATAGATGCGTGAGGCAGGGAACACAGCATTTTTACAGCACTTATTACGTTCATTGCATAGAAATTCTCACATTCAATGTGTCCATATACTTTGTCCTTAGCCTTAAAATATTTAGTTCCTGAGTACTTCGTAGATGCATACAAACATTGTGTTTTCATATTGGTCACAAATTTGTTATATTGCAAAATTCTAAAATTCTGCAATAAAACTCATAGTTATTGCTTAAGAGCTTCCCACTAAAAACCAGTTCTGTTTCAGATTTCTTAGGGGCAAAGAGTCCACTGCACCTCACTGAATCATAGCTGCATTCACCACTTCTCAAATGACAAATTCAATCAAAATATTTCAATGAAATACTTTGGCATGTATACAGCAGTGATATTTAGATACACTAGCTTTATTCATTAGCCCACCTCAATAAAGTAACTATCCTCAGCAATTTTTTTCTCATTAGTCATGGCCCAGAAAACTGTTTTTCATTGCTTGTGTTAAGCAAATAAAGTAGAACTGGTAGACAGATAGTGACCTGTATTGTCAACTAGTATTTGAGTACAGGGTGGAGGGAAGCACCTTTTGCAATATGACATTTACTGAGGATGTTATAAAAACGGAAGTGTCATTACCTGAGTTCACATTAGGTAACTCAACCTGTCATGTGCCTGATTTTTACAAAATGCATTTTCATGTGGCTTTGTATTATTTTTTCAATCAATAAAACCTGAGAGCATGCCTACTTGTTGAGATCTAACGTTAAGTTCCACACTTTTTCCCAACAGGTTTCTGCAAAAGGCTCCCTGATGACAGCTATTGATTAAGGCTACAGTACTCTTCTCTATTACATGGCATTGAGGTGAGAAGTCTGCTAAACACCTGGAAGTGCTGTCAAGGAGTTATCCAAAGAGGATGGGCAACACCTGGGAATGGTGAACCCAAAAGAACATCAAGTGAGGTAAGTAATTCGTCTCTTATTAGGAACAACAGGAAAGGTGTAAAGTTTAAAAAAAAAAAAAAGTAAGAAAAATGTGTTGAATGTCATTGTTGTCTAAGTAGTTAGTCCACCAGTAGCAGAACATATGATGGATTAATAGACAGTAACAGATCAGTAATGGAGCAAGCTCTGGATGGAGGGATGGCATATGGCTGCTTGGCTGTGTGACTACGGTTATGCCACTTGACACTGGAGCAGGTTGTTAAGGCTCCCCCTTTTGGCTTTGGTAATATAATGGGGTCGTACCCGTAATGTCAATTCACATTATCAGTGCCACTCTACCAAATGCTGTTAGAGAAGTCTCTTCCCCAACATCATTGGTTGCCTGGGCTCTTAACTATATCCTTCTTGTCTCGTCAAAGAGTGCACCAGGGCATAGGCTTCGGGGCACTTTCCCCAAAGAGACATAAGAGAACAAATACTATGAAACTCAAGAATCGGTGGCTCTTCCATAACAATCTCTGCCTCTTGTTGTCATGCTTACAGGACAAAGGATTGCCACGTGCCAGTTTATGTATAACATGTATATTGTGAATATTATGTATATTATGAATGGTTTTTTCATGTTGTTTCTTTGGGAGAAACTGCCAGTACTATAAAATAAAAAAAGCAAAGGTTGCATGCACACCCCCTGAATAATCAAATAATGGGGTGTAGATTGTGCTTCTAAGTTTTCACCATATGAGGCTATTTTGCAAAAACTATGCAAGCTAGAAAAATGAAGCTGTCTCCAGCTACTCACATCCCAAATATTTTCTTATAAATTCTGTTTGTTTGTGTTAGTAGCAATAACACTTAGCACCTAGATTAGCTCTTCTAAAAAAAATGCTTTCTTGTCCTCCTAAATATACTACTTTTGCAAAAGCTGAAATGAGCAAATGCGTGTGGATAAAGAGACAGAATAAGAAAAAAACCCCAAGGAGATCTTGACCCTGTAATCTTTGATATTGCCGCCCAGCATGTTAACATTAGACCACTACATCACATCATGCAGAAGTGTGAGTTTAAAGGCCAGTGAACTCTACAGATTTTCCCAGTCTTTCAGTTACAGAAACACCTGTTCTAAATATATTTGGGCTGATGACTCAGTAGCAGTCACAGGGTCATTAACAATTGACCTGTGGTACCTGAACTACCCAGTGGAAATGCACTGGGAGCAATAATTTTTACTTGCCTTCATGTCGAACAGATATTTATGCTGAAGGATGGAAAATCTTTTAGTTTTGTGAAAAATCTTTTCCATCGTGCACCACTTTTCTGAGGATTCTGAGGAGAGCATCCCAAAATCTAGCTGAAAAGGCTGGATTCTGTTTCTGCAGGCTGGTAAAAGAGTGGGTCTGACTAAGTGTGAGTGCCAACACAAAGCGACCAAATCACTATGCTCCTATCATATATCTACTTTTTTTTTTTTCTTCTGTAAATGGATAATTACTATCTTGGCAGAATTGCAAAGTATACTCTGTGTGTGTGTATGTATGTATGTAAAGCACATGAACGCTCTCCATATAATTTTTCTCACAAGGATTATTTTAAAATATTTTGTATATTCAATTTCCTCTAACTTTGCAATAACATTAGCAATGTGTTATAAAGAGACTTCAGGGAAGGGAAAGTAGATTCTTAATACTAGTGTATCACCTGCCATCTGGACACACTTAACACATGGTGAGATGTAAATATTCAGCTATTTGTGGAATTTGATCCCAGAGCTCACTTTCAGTCAGGTAAAGTCATGTCTGGACAGGCACAGCTGTTGTATGTACATAATGTAATTTGTTTAATTTATGGCTTGATTGTGGTAACATAATGCTGCATTGGGATTCGTGCAAATCCATAGTGCTCTGCTAGGTGAACTGGTGACATTCAAGTTCAAAGGAGTGTGATCCGTGCCAGCGTTCCCAGTGCATGGCAGTGTATATAACAGCTTCATCAAGGTGGTATGTTCCCATTAATTTAGATCACAGTCAAGGAAGACAACGGAACTTTAATTTTGCATAGCGTCTAGCCTTTGTGTGAGTTTTGCTAAAAACCGTGTAGTAATATCTCCAGGGTTCTCCACAAAATAAATATAGCAATTCTGGGGATTCTTTGGGTATGCTGCAGACAAATATTCATGTTTCATATTCCTTCTGCCTACAATGTGGGAGTTATGCTTTTCCATTACTAGCTTTAGCATGTGTGATCCTGAACATGTAAGTGGAATCTTATCTAATACAGTCAGCTTTAAGAGGTACATAGTGGCAGAGTGCTGTGAAAAAATAAATCTGAGAACATTCTGAGGCCTACTGTACTGGAGCAGTTCCTTCTGTTTACATGAATCGTTGTGTTTATGGAGGCAACCATACTTAAAATACATTTCTCTGCAAATTCACCATGTGTCCTCAAATGTATTAGCATGGGTCTTTTTCCTCTTCAGAAATATCCAGATTCTTTCATGTTTTTCCTTTACATGAAAGCTTAACTCTTCTCTTATTGTCTTTACAAATCCATGTTCTTGGTAAGCACATTCAGTAAGCAAATGCAACCAGTGAAATACAAAGTATAATGACATTGCTAGACAGCAGCACTGATCGATGTATAGGTATCCTTTTGTGATGCTTAAGCATATGTCAGTACTGAGCAGTACAATATATTAGTTTGTGTATCATCTCTCATGCTCTGTTCTGAGCCTCCCTACTGAACCTGTGTATTAACTATTAACATCATAATGGTCCATTTGTATTTCATGTATACACACATGTATTAGCATGGAAAAGTTGAAGAATGTGTTTTGAAATCATCAGTTCTGAGCATAAACTTCCAGATGCTGGATTGGGATTACATACAGTGAGGCTGTGGCATGAAAGCTGTATTCCATGAAGCAGTAGTACAGAAAAAAATAGAGCAAAAGGACGGTCTCTCTACAGGTTGAAAAGAGACAATAAAAGGAAGTGTATAAGGTTGGTGGAGGTAGACCAGTCCAGTTCTCCTCTCCAGTGGCAGGTGGCACTAAAACTGTTTCAGTCAGCAATGCCCATGTGCCAACATGGTTTTGTTCTAAGAGAGTTGTAATCCTCCAGAGCCTGCCATCTGTTACCTGCGCTAACACACCCACTATGAGGTAGGTGTGGACAACCTTTAGGGAAAGATGGTGGCATCCATTTCCAGGACAGGGCTGGTGTTCACCACAACTGGGGTTGTTGAAATGTGCTAAAAATTCAGTGTTTAGCATCTACAAATAGCATTTCTGTAGCTAAGGACAGAGAGCTGTCTATTGCTTGGCCATCTCATTGATCCCCAAAGGCTGGATGTTGTCTGTAACATGCCACTCAAAAGTTGACATTTAAAGTGTAAATTTAGCATTTGTCAAAAAATGTGGTCTATATGTGATATCTTTCCAGGAATATGTTACTCTTACAAAATTTTTACCTAATGCTAAAATACCCTTGGTTATCTCTAACAATAGCAAGCTTATCTTCCTTTTTATTTCTGAAGCTGTAGAATGCCCTCATGAGTTTTTGCAAAATAGTAGCATTGCACCTCCTTATTTCTCTGTTGGAGATGGCATACCTTTTCCTTGCTCTTGTCATAGATTCAGGCCGGCTTTCATATTTTAAGAGCTCTGTAAACAAGGGAAGTGGTACAGAGTTTTGTAATTAACATATCAAGACTTAGGTAAGGTCAATAGCAATTGGAACGAGAATTTGAAAGGTATAATGGGGAAGTAAGTTTCAAATATTACATGGAGTGATGCTGGCTGATCAACCATCAGCCACCAGGAAAAAAGACTGTTCTTCTCAAACTCCTAGAAAATTAGTATATTTGTCCTTTTTCATACTTGTTTCAGATTTTATGCCTACCCATGCTGTCTTGCCCCACAGGATATTAAATAATAACAGTCTTCAGGCAGCGAAGAGAAGAACTAATTGTCGTTCTTCTTCTACTTCATCACTGCAGCTGTAATTGGAAGTTATCTCCTTATAATTGCATCTGTAGTGAATAGTAATTATAATTCTTATCATTAGCTTTTTCTTTTAATTAGTTTTTTACCGTGGTAAAATAAAGTTTCGTACTAGTTCTTGTCTGACTTCAGAACGTGAAGACAAAGAAATACACAAAATCATTATATTAATATTGTTGTTGCTGTATTCTTAAATGCAAAGGTGGATTCTGCATAGCTGATGGTAAACTTGCAACATGATCAGTAAAATGTGGTGAGGTAACAGCTAGGGAACATGAGCTATGAATAGAGGAACAGAGCTTTTCTTTTAATCCTTCCTTGTCTGTACATAGAGTGCTGAACATAGAGTCTGAGTACTACAAGTAAGTATAGCTTTGAAATTAATTTAGGTCAAATTGAATCACTTAAAAGAACCAAGAAAGCAAGCTTGCCAGCTCTTACACAAATCAAACAGACACGCTTTTTTAAATCAATCTTTTTACATCAGCTTTTTGACATATATTAAGAATGAGAGCAACAGAGTATGTTCTACACAGTGTATGAATAGTGAAGAGATTCCCAGATGCTGTCTGGAGTGTTTTGTCCCAGACAAGAGTCTCATCTCTTTTCCAGCAGTTCAGTTTTGTTCCCAAAGAATGTTAATTTCATTTGTAAAATGTCAATATTCTAGAATTATACTGCATGATGCAAGAGAGATTTAAAGATGACTATGAAGTTTTATTGGAGCCGGAGTTTCCCTTCCTTATATATCATGTAAGCACGAGGCTCTTATGTGTCTGCTCACAAACTGTGAAAATGCTGACTGCTTTAGCAAATAAATAAAACATATGTTGACTGCCATTTTTTGATTTAATTTGGGCTGTAAGTATTCCTTTAAATACTGTATGTTTGTATATTACTAGTATATTTTGTAACATTCATTTGTAGGTCTAAACAGCAGCAGAATGCTAGGCTTGCAGCACCCAGTTGAGTGAATGCTGATTATTTTTTAAATGGCTTTTCTGACCTAATTTTTAAACTAAACAGCAGGAGTACCTGTAGCTGAAAATACATGGTGAAGGGGTCTATGATGTACGATAAACTCCATAAGCACATTCAATATAGATCGTGATTGATAATACTTGCAGAATCTAGTTCTGCTGCACTTCCTGCTATATCGTTACTCAGACCAAAGCTAGTATATGTGGGCTTTTCATCCTTTTTTAATCCACCACTTTAACTTTCAGATGTGCTAGAAATCTCCTCTCTTAGACCTGGTATTGTACACAGAGCATTTCTTAAGACCTTGAAAATCCTGATTTTCCTCTCTCATATATATTCTACCAGCTCCAAAATTTGGCACTACAAATGTAACCAAAACCTCCTTTTATTATCATGGTGGATTAAAAATATACAGAACATGTGTTTGACATTTACATAGCAAAACACAGACCATGTGTGTAGGAAATTGCGTTTTAAGTCAACTTACCTTTTACTTCTATTTTTTCCCATGGATAAACAAAAGGAATTGGCAGATGCAAAACTTCAAGAGGAAGCAATTTTGGCTTTATGTGCGTAATAGAGAAAAATATATAAAGCTACAAAACTTCTCATTGAAATGGTGTAATTTAACCCTCATGTTAAAACTCCATGTATTTCCAAAGCCCTATTTATATATCTATAGATGTATAGATACATTTCCACTTCCAGGATGAAATCTTGTATGCCACATTACAGCCTTTAGGGAATTTTTAACAGCGAGTTATAAAACCCTGAGGAACAAGGGTTTATAGTGAAAATGCTGATACAACCTTAACTAAAGTGGCACAAAAGGCAAGGGTACAATATAATTAAAACAACAGAAGTCTGGAATGTCAGTATCTAAGCAGGTCTCCTTGACAAGTTCTCTGATTTTTAGTGTTACAGCTTTAACAGCATCAACTGATTTTTGTGGGTGGTTTGTTGCTTTGGGTTTTTTTTTGAACAGATGTATTAGAAAGAGATTTATAAAACTGCAGCAGAGGGCAAAACAGCAGTGAAATGATTGAAGATGTGCATTTGAATCACTTTGGTTTACAGGGATTACTTAGGCTATATGAAAATCCATGAAGGTCATAATGACATTTATGTCATTCTAAAACTGATGTGTGCTCTTTTTTTATTCCCTTTATACACTGAACATAAAATAATTTTAAATGTACTGTTGAATTAAAAAGTAGTTGTATTCAGCTTTTAGTGCAGAACAAACTTCTGAGGAAATATCTATAATCTAAATTCATACCTTTTGGAGCTAAATAACATTTTCAACTAAGCTGCAATTTGACTAGAATTTGATACGTTTCCCCCCGTCCTTCTTGAGAAACTGCTGCGCTACGATCTAGACAAGCGTGTGTAGGATGGGTGGGGAATGGGCTGACAGGCTGCCCCTGGGGGGTGGGAAATGGCTGCCTTGCAAACTGGCAGCCTGTCACGAGTGGGCTCCCCTAGGGACTGGTATTGGGCCCAGCAGTGTTTAACATCTGCATAAGTGGTCAAGTGTACTCTGATGACGTTTGCTGATGATACCAAACTGAGTGGGGAAGTGGACACTTCAGAAGGGAGAGCCACCTTGCATGGTGACCTGGATAGGCTGGAAGGGTGGGCTAACAGCAACCTCATGAAGTTCAACAAGGAGAAGTGTAAGGTCTGGCACCTACAAAAACATAATCCAGGAGTGCAGCACAGGCTGGGATTTACCTGGCTGGGGACCAGGTCTGTGGAAAGGGACCTATTGGTCCTGAGGGACAAGCTCAATATGAGTGACCAGCGCGCTGCTGCAACAAAGGAAGTTGACAGGCTGCTGGGCTGCATCGGCTGGGGCATCACCAGCAGGGACAAAGAACTCATTGTCCCACTCTACTCAGCACTTGTCAGGCTGCACCTGGAATTCTCTGCTCAGTTCTGGCCCCCGCTGTACAAAAACAGATGTGGATGGGCTGGAGAGCGTCCAGAGAACGACCACAAAGGTGATCCAAGGACTGGGAAGCCACCATATGAGGAAAGGCTGAGAGAACTGGGCTTGTTCAGCTTTGAGAAAAGAAGGCTTAGGGGAGACCTCATCACCGTGTTCCCGTACTGAAAGGGGGGCTACAGAGAAGATGGAGACTCCCTTTGTACAAGGAGTCCCGTGAAAAAGATGAGGGGTAATGGCTACAAGTTACTCCTGGGGAGATTCCAATTGGACACGAGAGGGAAATTTTTCACGATGAGAACAATCAGCCATTGGAATGATCTCCCCAGGGAAGCGGTGGATTCCCCAACACTGGACACTAAGATTCAGCTGGACAGGGCGCTGGGCCAGCTTGTCCAGACCGTGCGTGTGCCAGGAAAGGTTGGACCAGGTGATCCTCGTGATCCCTTCCAGTCTGGTATTCTATAATTCTCTGACAGAATTAGAAACAAATATCTACTCCAGATAGTTAGCTAATGTGTAGTTTTTGTAAACAAGCATGTATGGGGGAGCTTTAACCAGTATTTTAAAATTTTGAAGACTCTCTTTTGCAGTCAGTACTGACTGAAGTCTGAGAATCAGAAAATACAGGCATCTTTCATTTCATTATGTCATCTACAATCTTCCTCTTTACTTGTATGAATTTTAAAAAATGAATTTGTTATAGGCACATCTGGATTACAAATTCATAAATATACCATAACTAACTGCTATAGTATAGTTTTCTGTAGGTGTCTGAATTTTAATAGTGAGTTATCTTGACATAGGAGCTCCAAATTCAAATTAGTTGTATTTCTAAATCACCAAAATAAGAACACATTCAGTTTTAACAAGCACATGACACATGGCTTTAGTCTTTTTGTCTTTCTCAGTTTTCAACTAGAAACTGAGAGAAGAAAAGAAAGCTGAGATTTGTAGAATTCCAACTCATAGAACTGTGGGAAACAGTGAAATTATACAACTTAGTATATTCAAAGTACCTTATTAACTGAGGCTGTTTCACAAATCGTTCTGTCTTATACTTTAATTTATACAGACATCCTCTTCTGACACTGTCTTACTATTCATTTTATATAAGTAGATACCTTCTCACATTTCTTTATCATTGCCATATTTTAATATATGAAGTCTGTTCTGATTTCTTAATCCTTAATCTTTACATAAGCGGAAGTCAACTCTTACTAACCAAATACCTTTGGTTTGTATGCCTTTGATCACCACGGCCCAATAGTCCTTCATATCTTCTTAGCAGCAGTCTTGCAAAAGCCTTAACCCACCTGTATGAATTGCAGATATCAGTAATTGTAGGCCATTTCAAATATTACAATGGCACTGTTTGCATCTGAAAGCTAGAATAAATAAAAAAATATTTGCATGGTTTTGTAATGGGGAAAAAACCATCTTTTTATCCTTATCATTTAGAGCTGTACTTGTAGATCAGTCTCAAAGGACTGGTTATGACTACCACACGAACAAGAATTAGAGGCCATATCATTTTTGTGTTATCCTCACCTGTTTATCTCAAATTTAAAGCTATGCATAGAAAATAGCTCCTTAACTTGATGTTGGGGGAAGAAAAAAGGAATTACTCAAGTACTGAAATGACTGCAAAAACAATATAAAGTTAGTAAAGAGAATCATATTGCTCATGCTGTTTTACTCAGTGCAAATAATGTAGTTTTGATGTTTTTTGCATCAATTAGAAGATTTTTCTAAAACACATTCCTAAATATTTATGTAAAAGAAGTACACACAGCATGGAATATATTTATTAACCATCTTTTAACTTCAAAGCTTTTTATTTTAACATAATTTCAACAGTAGAAGATATTTTTTTAAAATATCTTTCTAACCTGAGTTTCGGTCTCTTAAAATACAGTAATCAGAGCTGATCAGCAGTTGGTAAAATTAATAAAAAGTAGCTGTTTATTCAGTGTGGCTCAAAATGTAATCTTACAGCTTTCGAGAATTTCAAAACTGCACAAAACATAATTATATCTGAAGATGTTAATATGTAGTGGAGAAAAAGTTGTCAATACAACTCCTAGACTACAGACAGTGCAACTGGAATGAGGATCAGTCAGAAGGGGTTAGTTCTCAGTTGTAAATTGTGTCCCATATTACATAAGAAATCACTAGAAATTTGAAAACTAAACAGAGATTTTCAGGTTTCAAGAGCCTATTTTAGGCTTAATGGGAGCACTTTATTCACAAACAAAATGATACCTGGACAGATACTTTTTTTTAAAGTCATAAAGAGCATTTATAAGGAGGATTTTTGGCATATTTAAAATATTTCGTTTACCCAGGAGAATTTTACTAGTTATATCTATCTGTTGCTGCTAGAATAACACCCTTTTAAACAGTCCTACTCTGGGACAGTAGCATTTTTCTTTGGCTTAGCTCAAAGCTTTTGCAATGGCTAAATATATATATATATCTCCACAAAGCAAATGCAAAACTTTGTTTGCAGCAAATATATTGATTGAAACCGACATGTCAGGTTCCATAGAATTTTCTGCTGTGAAACAGGAACTCGCATCAAATTTGGAGCATGTCAGAGTATGGACTGACATATCACAAGATGTGTAGTCACCCCGGAGTACTGACAGTCTTGAGATAGAATGAGATACTCAAGACTGTGATTTTTACCTCCTATAAGCCCATGAAGATCAAATCCCAGGACTTATGATTTCAACTAAGATTTTAAAGCAGCAGGTAGAGCTCATCTCCTGTACTTTGTCAGCTGCCTTGGTGGGGGCCTGAAATGAGAACGCTGTGGGATATTGCAGTGCTGTCCAGAGGTACCGACTGCCTAACAACTGTCTGGGACTGGTTCTAGCAGTGGTGTTTGTGCTAACGTGATGCATGGTTGTGTGGGTACTATCTGCTTTTTGGTGGGGCTAATTAGATGAAGCGAAACACAGAAGTGAGGTGGTTATCTTGTTTCAAGTACCTAAATCCTTTATTCAGAGGTAGTGCTTATGTGTCTGCACACCATGGCATTATGTCAAGCCCGACCGGTGAGGTGGCCACTGCTTACCACTGCTAGTTGGTTTCAGTCCAAAAGAGATTTCACAATAATTCATTGCCTGTGCAGTACTTATACAATGGTGAGGAAAATTTCACTTCGATAAGAGTTACAGAATAATGTTTACTAACACTGCAGGGTTTACACTGTCTGCCACTGTTGTCCAAGTTTTATGGATATATCCTGAAGTATTTGCTTTCCCGGCTTTGAAATATGTAGGGATTTGTGTGTTTCTTAAACAAGCGAAGATCTCAGTTTATCTGTGTCTTTATGTAACATTACTTTGGAGTGTTCTCCTCAAGTCTTTGACAGATGTAGAATTAAGAAGGTGGAATAGGGTTGGGCTAGGGTGGGAGGATGATCTGGGGATATTTGGTTCCTACAGATGATGACACTCAGCCAAGGAGATCAGATTTGTAAGAAAATAGAAACTAAATCAAGTGTCTCTACTGCACTTATGCGTATCTCCGAATAGAAGAACCTGTTTGTTATAAATATGGAGTTGCTTCCTCAGCAGCACAATGTCTCATAAAGTACTGCGTCGGACTACACAGAAAGTGTTTCTCTTCTGTGAGGAAAATGTACCGGGATATAAGGTTTATTTCTGAGTATTCCTCTTCTTAATAATGAAGTAAAATGGAAAATGGTTAAGAAGGGAGAAAAAAAAGGAGAAATTAATGAAGATTTTTCTATGTGTACATTGGAACAGATGAATGTATGTTTTCAGGACAGGGAAAAGCGCAACAATGGATGCTGTTTAAAGACCCTGTTTGTTTTGTTGTATGTTTCTTTTCACATCTGTTGATAGTCTTTCACTGCAGTTTTGTTTCATAGTATTTGGTTTAATAAGATGGATTATATTGGCTTCAGTGAAGTTTCTATTTGTACCAGGTCACTGACCAAGGAGGGAAAAAAGAATCAAAGGAGTTGAAAAAAAAAAAAAAGGAGGGGAAAAGAAGACTGCCAGTCTTTTGTAAAGATCAAAAAGTCCCTCAATAAACATTTGCCCAATGGTCTTATAATTATTATGATGTGCTGAGTAAATAGTGTGCCAAAATGCTGTGCATGTATTGCTGGATAAATCAGATGCATTTAAAATCCATAAGTATAATGAGCCTCATTTTTATCATAAATGCCTTAATCCTCATCTGCCCACTATGGCTGGTAAGTGGGGCCCAAAGAATCAAATAGGAAATGTTTCATTTCTTCTGTACAGAGAGCAGCTGAGGCACAACTGTTTCAGGTAGTATGTTCTATGCTGCTCCTCAAAGAAATACATTAGTGCATCTACCCAGGGCATCTGGCTAGAATACATAAATCCAGCTGTTGAAAACTGCCATAGATATTCATTTAGTATATTCTCACAAACAAATTATGATACCTTACAATTATACACTTCAGAAATGTTTACAACCTAAAAGGAAACACCAAGACTGTCTTAAAAGCATTTGTATATGATTGCAATTCAGCATAACTTGGTGTCATCCCCAGATTTATTTTCTGCTAAGAAGAAAATACCTGATGTCTCATCTAATACTTAAGTTTGTGCCTCTCCTTGCTCTGCCCAGCACAGTGTTAATCCAGTGACCAGTGACTCAGTCTTGAGTAACAGTGAGAGTAACAACCCCACAGAAACAGGCTCTCAATGTGACAGAGCCAGACACCTTCCCTTCTATGAAGCCATAGGACAGGAATGCTTTCCATGTTTGACAGGGTACACACTTTCTTTGTCCATGTTTTTTTCTGTGCAAGGGGCCTTTACAGGGTCACCCAGAGAGCAAATGTGTCAGTACTGGCATGTCACGCAGTCCCCAAAAGTGGTACCGTGGCATCAATGGCATGGCGCTCTGCTGCTGCCAGTGTCAAGTGGGTGCTGCCGTCAATCACATGATGCCGTGGAAAAGGAGCAGAGAAATGGAGGGCTTAAAATTTCTAACCCCCTTCCTCCAGCAAAATAATACCCGAGTAAATAGAAAAAAGCTGCCATTTAATCTCAAAGAAATATAATTTGGATCTCTTTTCTCTTTGTGAACCATGCTGACTAAAGTATCTTTGAATAACTGGGTACATATGGAAGCAGCCTGTAATGGTTTGGACTGTTAAGTGAATGGACTCATAGGAAATCTCAGAAAATTCCCTTAGGGTGCAGTTTCTGCCAGGCACCATCACGGACAGCTATGTGGATATAATTATGGGAATTGTAATAAAAACATTTTTCTAATTGATTAGTGGACCAATTAGACCAACATGATGATCATGTTTTTCATGATCATCAATAATTCAAAGTAGTCAGTGTGATATTTTGGTTTACCAACTGATGATTTTAAAACAATCCCATCTATTATACAAGTGATCTATAGAAATAAAAGAGATTAAAGCAATAGAATTTTATAGATTTTTAACTGTGTCACATAAAAATCATTCCAAGAGTACAGAATTGGATAGAAAATCATAGTTTCCTGCAGTGTTTTCAAGTAACCTCCCAAATTTAGGAGTTACATTAAATACGCTGTGGTAAAATTCTCATGAAGGATTTATTTTCTCTGATAAAGTATACATTTCTTCTCTAACATAATGTATTTTGGTTATGAAACCCTAAAGATGCAGCAAGAAGACCACTGGTTGGCTGCAATAGGACTGTTTCACATTGCTTTGTAGTTGTTAGAACATATTGGTGGATCCAGATCCAACAGGCTCCAACAGCTCTTTGTGCTCTTTACTCCTACATAGGTGCCAATTTATTTTACCATTTAAGTCAATATGTAGTCAGAAACCCAAATGAATTGCTGGATATGAATTATGGTGGCTGTCAGAATGGGCTCTATAACCATTACAAGTAAGAGTAAATCAGAGCAGTCCCAAGACTGTAATTATTTATGCTGGTGACATTTACCTGAGGTGGTTGGGGGTTATAATATGCCAGAAAGCCATGTTTTTCCCCAATTTACATTACATTAATCATAGCATAGCTAAACATGAAGATTCAGCTTCAGGTTCAGTTGTATATCATATCAGCTACCAAACAAAAACGAAAAGTCAGTTGCTATGACTTCAAGCATTGCCTAGTTCATCTGCGTTCACGTACTCAGATTCAATGAAAAGATTTTTTAGAAATCAGTTACATCTTATTTATAAAACACTCAGCAGTGTAAAAAGTCAGATTTAAAATAATTTCAAATTTCCTGTGTGCAAATCAAAGCTCATGGTCAGGCTTATCATGAGTTGGTTTTGTCTTCAAATTTAATAACCGTATTCTACACTGTAAAAATGGCTCAGGCGCATTAGGGTTCTTAGTGTCTGTAAACTACATAGTTGAGACTTTTTTTTAAAATATTTATAAGTCTACTGTTAAGAACAAATAATTTTCTCAATCTATTTCACTATCAGAAATTATTTATAAGTATATCATTAATTATTTAGGTTTTCCTGGTATTATATTTACATTAATAATTAAATGCATCTAATTATTAAATCTTATAAATAAGATTTAGTTTCACTGATGAGCTGAAATGCAAACAGCTATTCTATCGCTGACTGTAAACATTTGCAATGAGATACTCTTGAGTAACAAGCCCTCTTACTTGCTAGAAGTCACGATGGTAACCTGCTGAACCTTCCTCTCTCTGGTCCATAGTTACTGTACCTGGGACAGGTTTTGGATTCTCCCAACCAGAACCAGCTTTGTCCACCTCTCGCAGATATTATCACACAGGCAGCCAGCAGTCGCAATGCCAGTGGCTTTACACTGTCCACCAATTACCCCTGTACTACCTAATGGCAATTACCTTTTAGAGAGTAGGTGAGATCTGATTCACGCTCCAGGAACCCTTGGCTTTCTCCTCATTAAAATCTTCGAAGAGTGTTACAGCTCAACAAAACACGTAACACTGTGCCTTAATCCCAGAAGTTAGAACCCAAAAGGGGGCTTTGGTTTCTGCAGTGCCCCAACACGCACATTTCTGCGAAGTACCAGCAGCATCAGCGTCCTCAGCGCAGCATTGGACACACAGAAGGGTGAGGTTCCTGCTCCCTGCTCTGTGAAATGACACAGTTAACAAGTGGCTGACTTCTCACTCGGTTGTGTCTTGTACAAAATATGATTACATGATGAGTAATATGTAAGCTGTTTCAGCCCCAATTATGATAAAGTTAGACAAGGTTCAAAAGCGTATCATTACCTATACAAAGTGACTACAGTACTGTAGCATGAACCTTCAGCTAATACAGTCCCACTGCTATTTCTAGTCTTTGCATTGTCAGAATTTACTCCTGTTTGGTGATTATGTTCAGTGGCCCATGTGTGCAACTTTCATGACAGAGAGATGTAAAATCTTTACATCTTTTGAAAATGTGGAATGGCCATTTTCTAGGATTCTTTACTGGCATTGGAAACACATGCTAATTTTAAACCTGGCACCTGAAGACCTGTGGTCTGAACTAATGACAGTACTTAGAAATTTGGTTTTAAACATTTTTCGTCTTTTAAATACTTAGATGGAACCAGACACCTAGTATATATAGTCCTTAAGGAAGCACTCTTAACAGTGGTCTTTTCAACTTCTTTTTGTCTTCCCAAGTGCCCTTGGGCATAGTCTAATTAATCATAGACTAAAACTTTCCAGTAAATTATAAAGTGTAGATTTTCCAAATGGGATTTTCTCTTGTTCATAGCGGGTAAGCACCTCTTATAAATAACTGCCCTTACTTGAATGCAGACATAAAATGTTCATAAATGTTTATTATAGCAATCTATGTTTTCAGTACCAGCTTGATATTTTCTTCTCAGGTTTTTATTTGGTAATGTAATCCTGAAATCTTCAGTTTCCTGCTTTCATAATTATTTCTTTATTCTTTTAACCTATTTCGAGCCATGCTGGTATATTGAGAAATAAAAGTCACAGAATCACAGAATGTTAGGGATTGGAAGGGACCTCAAAAGATCATCTAGTCCAATCCCCCTGCCAGAGCAGATCCCCCTGCCAGAGCAGAAAAGTAAGAATAATGTCAATGGTTTCCCAAGCAAAAGGACCCATGGGAACATTTTAGGACAATGTGAACTACAAGGAGAAAGAGCTGAGCTGATGCTAACTTATATGAACTTTTAATTTGAGGATAATGTTAGAATTGAATCATAACCTTCAAGGTGAAGAAGCACATTAGCTTCCTAACTAGGCTGACTTAACCTTAACTGTGAAAGTGACTTTAATTACCTGACATACCTGTTGTAATTACCTTTGCAGTGCTACAGAAGCTGAATAATATTTATTTTCAAAAGGTGATGCATTGGCAGAGTGTATATATATTCAAACAATTAAGAACATGCAATTGCTATAAGAAAAGTCTAAGAAATCTTCTGCTCTATGTGTCTTATATTCAAAGAGAATTTTTGAATATGTCAGTAATATTCTTTTTTTGCTTTATTTTGAGTTTTGGACATCTTGTTGGTTTATTGAACAACTGAACTGTAATCACACAAAATGTGGTCAAGCGATACAAAACTGACTGAAATCGTGCACACCATAGGAAGCTAAGAGCAGAGTACGTGCTATGATAGTCCAGTTCTACTTTTAGCAGGATGAAATGGCTAGTGAACTTTAGAAGGGAGCACACAAATAGATTGCAAGCATCATGCCTGAATGTTTTTATGTTATAAAGAACTCTAATTGCTCCTGCAGGGATAAAAAGTCAGAAATTAGAAAAATCATGACAATAATTGCCCTTGATATAATCACTAAACTTCAGCCAAGCTGTCCAGCTTTCTGCCATATCACAGTCCTCCTTATGTACAGCTGTTGCATCTAATCCTAGACTGTGAATTACCTCATGAAGAACCTTTTATTCTTTTTCATTTTTGTTTCCTGACTTAATGGGGTTTGCATCTCTAAGCTTTTTCTATCTTCAGCTGTCTCAATCCATGATAAAAGATTTTTTTTTTGTACTAAAGTCACTTTGCTTAAATTATTTATGCATAGACAAATGCACAAATGAAGTCAGTTATATCAGTATTCATATGTATGCAAGAATTCACCGAATCTCCTTTTTGGGAGGAAGTAAAGTGTATACTGTATTTTTGCTTGCACTAAGTAGAAAAAGTGTAAGGAGTCAGCGAAATGTTATGAAGACTCTGTACCTCAGAATCTGATCAAGTTTCAGAGGGTATCACACTAGTACATATTCACTGAAATTCCTGATTTACACAAACAGGCTCTGAAATAAGTACCCCAGCTACAAACAACAAGAGTAGCTTCAGCGGTCCATGGCTTAGCGCAGATTTTAAACACCATCCAGAACTCTACATAAATCATCAGGCAGCAACCCTTGAGTTTTGTGTAGCTATGCATCTGCACCAACCCTTGCTAAGCTCACTTATAACTAGCTCAGATGCATCTACATGAGCTGTAAGTACTACTTGAACTTGAAATATATAGCTGAGCTTTTTGTACAGTCAGACTCTGTAAGATGGTTTCGTATTAATCTGTATGGTTACTTGTTGATTATGGTTTCTAATGGTTTGGTTCTAATGGTTTCTAATGGTTTCTATGGTTTTCTATGGTTTGATATGATTTCTTTACACCTACTAGGTGTAAAGAAAAGTATTCGTTTCCAGACATGTCAAAAGACAGTCATTTGATTTAGGCATGTAATTGTTCCATTTCACCTTATGTTTACCTCAACTAAAGCAAGGGGCTTGCATCACTGTCTGTGTTTAGATCTACCAAATGATAAGGCCACAAATAAGCACATATAATATTGTTAAAGTTAGGCACACGGGCAGAAATGGCAGTAGCAGATTGGAAACAGCTCTCTCCTGTCAATAGGGATTTTGTTTCTCTGAGCTCTCATCCAATTTGCAAGTCATTAAAATTTAATGCTCTTTAACATGATTAGGCAAAAATCTTAATCATAAGGCAGATTGACCTACATGTCTGATAGACTGAAAAAACGCCACCTTACACAAATTTCTTCTGATTACAATTCTTGATGGAACCAGTTGTTTGGGAATGGGGTTCTGCAGTCTCAGGACACAAGGGTATCATCAAGTGGCTTTGAAAGTTGATTGAAGCACCAGAGCCAAGTTATGTCATATTAATGAAGTGTTCAGTACTACCAATCTGTACTTAGTTTCCAGAAGACACGTAGAGTTTCTAAGCTTTCTTTATTGCCAATATATTTTTTGGAAGGGAAATCCTTACAGTACATTTTAAAATTAAGATATCCTGACGATGGGATTGGATCTTGATTAAAATCCATGCTTGATGATGATGAAATAAGATAAAATTAATTTTATTGGTAAGATAATAGTTGTACAAGGTCATATATATTCAGATTTGTCAATAATAAACATAGATTGGAAAACAGAAAAATATTTCTAATCTCTAGCCAAAAGTGAAGTACTGAAACATTTGCAGACAAGGTGGAGTATGAAGAAGACAGTGTAATATGATAGAACTAAGAGAATAATGAATTAAAACTTGTGACCTTTGTCTTTGAGAGGTCAATTTGCTGGTATCCTCAAGAGGGGGTTTCTAAGACTCTTAGTTGTCATTTGTTGATTGTTGCTTGTACTGAATTTATATTGACATTAATTAAATTGGTGCTTGAAGATTCAGCATGGAGACTTAACATGGCTAGAAAGAGATGCTGAAGGGATGCACTAACATGCCTAGAGGTATTAAGAATTCTCACAAATGATTAATTCATTTAATCCTGAGCAAAGGAGGGTAAAATGAACACTAGACTTGTTTCCCAGAAGAAAATTTTCCCTGTGTCAAATTGTAGTCTATTAGATTTAGATTGGATAGGAAAGAAAGAAAGAAGTCCACCTTCCTCTGTAGCCGGGGAGCACTTACCTGGATAGTCTGCATGTTTTTCCCTTAAGAAATTATCTAGTGTTACAGGGACAAGGAATGTAGTAATGTCTTTAATATCACACTTTTCCTTTAGCACATACATAATTTTTAGATTATTACATTTCTGCCATAAGGCCATAAGCCTCTTAAAGAAAATTGCATGCACCATGCCATGTGGTATATGGGATGAAAGTCTGTGGTTCATCCTGGACAAGTCATCTTTTCCTGGCTGGTTCCTTTTTCCTTTCCTTCGGCAGGGGGGGAAGTATCTTTCTAGGTAATTCTTTGATTCCTACTCAACATCAAGCAAATATTTTCATTAAAATAGCTATCATAACTTCAGGAGTTCCTTGAGTTTAGATCCCATTATTTTATATATCAAGTTATGGTTGTTTCTCTCTGTAAACATCATTTTGCGTTCATTGACACTGATTTTCCTCTGGTGTTTTATCAAGACACTTAATATCATTATATATTCTTTAGGTCTTCTCACTTTTCATTTTTACTACAATTAATAAATTTGTATCATTAGAAAACTTCATCCTTTGCCCAGGCCATCTATGAACATGCTGAGCAGCACAGTCCCCAGCAGAGTTCTCTGCAGGATTTTTACTTAAAAAAATTGCCATTTATTACGTAAATGTTGATTCAGGTCTTTTACTTGCTTACAAATCCATGCAATGGCTTCATTTTGTATTCCAAGGCGGTTTAATTTCAAGAGTACTTTATAAATTATGGTAATGAAAACTCTTTCGATATCCAGTCATGAACTTTTCCTATTAGTGATGTGTTTGAAAATTCATATTAGTTGTGTAGAGTATCACTACCCCCACAATGGTGCTTACTTATTCCCATTATATCATATTTGCATGCATCTGCCAGTTCTATTCTTTTTAAGCATTCCTTCCAACTTACCTGAAATGATTTGCTGTACTTTCCTGAATTCCTCCTTTATAAAATTCTGAACTCCTTCTCTGTAAAAATTATATCATATTTACAATCTTCCATTCCTTCCATGCTGAAGCGGATTTAAATAATATGACATATATAAGATTTGAAGACCATTTTCAAAAGAATGCTTCTCATTTGGTGAGAATGTGTGAAAGAGAAAAAGTAAATGGGGCCAAATTCTTGACCCATATAAACTGACAAATTTCACCCGTAATGTCTTACTGATCTAATTTGATGTGAGTAGCCAATCCACTAGAAAAAAATCAACACTTCAGTAGTCATAGAAGTCACTGCAAATCATGTAGTTTGCTTGGGAATACATCCAAGTGCCCAATTGGGCTTTGCAGCTCCAATTTGCTACTGCTACAGTGACAGTGTGGTAATCAGTATTCTTTCTAACTAGGTTGAGGCCTCAATTAAACAGTAGGCCCAACAGAGGGCATTTGGTCTGTCTATGATGAGGACATTTCTGTCCTTTCATTTTTGTCAGGCCAGTCTGTCCTTTCCTTAAAGGTAACCCCAGGAGGCCTTAATTGTGAACACATCAGTCCAAAAGCATTAGTCCTAAGTGAGCAGTGCAATACCAAGAGGCCAAGATTAAAGTAGCTCAGTCTGCACGGTTCTGTTCTGGGTGCCATCATTACTTAGATAGCTTCAAGTTAATCAAAAGTTTTAATCTGATAACCTTTAAGCAATATGACAGTATCACTCTTTACCGTAAGGCATTTTTTATTTTGAATGTTAAGTATATCCGATATGTTATGCTAACACAATAGTAAGTGTGACATTGCATTAAGGGGCCTCCATCACAGACAATATTCCAGCTGTATCACTCACTGCACAAGGGTCAAACACAAAGTCTGTACTCCAGCAAGCTCACAATCCAGCTGGAAGGCAGAGGACAGCAGGTAGATGTAGACAGATACAACAGGAAACAATGAAACAATATTCATACATATCATAAACAGTGATTTATTCATTTTTTAATGGTTGCAACTAAAACTTGTAAATGAACTGCTTTGGGGGTGTACGGCTTATTGGCCCTTATTTAGTAACACACGCGATCCAGCAAGAATGGGAGCTGCAAATCTTTTTCCTGTAGACAAGAGCAATATGAGCCTCGTCAAGATTTTTACCACTTTAGGAAGATGTTTTATAAATTGGAACCGTACAATTCAACTTTCTAAGCAATTAGTTTATGTTTGCATAGACTTTTTCTTACTACCATGAGGAAAAACATTTACTCCACAAGAGGATGTAGAACTGTTGCTGTGAAATCTGGCTGCATGTAGATGAGAGAAGAGCTCCTCAGGAGCTGCATCCTCTCATTTGGTTAAGTGGGTGTGGAAGTTTTCCAAAAAATGTTTTTGAGGCACTTCTGTAAAGTCAGAATTGAAATGGAAAATCATTTCCATTTCACTTTCACAGGGAAAAAAAATATCTGTTTTCTTCGAAGATACTTAATATTAACAAAATCTAGCTATACTTTCTGCACTTAGGAAAAGTGTAAGTGGGTAAAGGCTACAGAGATTGTATTACTCTGCAGGGGTCAGCTCAGGAAAGCCGTGGTTTGGTCAGGCACACGGAGGTTAAGGGAAAGGCAGTGTGTCTGCCATCGCTGACAGCAACACTAATTATCTTTGTTTGGGCAGGGGCCCAGCAAGGATCCCAGCCAGCCCCCCTCATGTGTGAGATAACGCTGACAAGAGAAGAGTGACTGCAGCTCTTGTCTGAAGAATCACTTGTGTGCTGCACTGGGGGCTGCAGTCTTGTGCTGATTAATGTCTTTCGCTGAAGAGCCTACACCCAGCCATGCATCCTGTTTGTCTGACAACGGCAAGTGGGCAAAGTCTGCGAAATAGTTTATTAACTTGTGACATAAGCGAGTTTTCCCCTTTTCTGTGACTTTACAACCAAAAGCTCTTTAGTCAAAAGGTAATGGCCTTAAAGCATAATGGATAATGTTTTCCCCACCTTGTTTGACCTGTGTTTCCTGGTTCAAAATCAGTGTGTTCTGAACAGCTACTTCTTCAGATGAAGGAGATTTCAAACAATGGATACCAATACGTATCTTGCCTTATCTACATCTGACATTCCTGTCTCTCCTCTGCACACACATGATTTAACCTTGCCATCTTCTGTTCTCTTGAGGAGAAAATTACAGTCCATTTCTCCTTTGATCTGTTGGCTTGGAGCAGCTGGCAACTTGTCAGCACCCCTTCTGCAGATGGACATTTTACTGCTGAGAGTAATACCCCAGCAATCTGTACGGACTCAGCCTTGACAAAATGACTGTGTAATCAGTAGCCAAGGAGTCACTTTTCTCACTGCTGTTGCATTTGAGCATTTTTGCGGATTCATACTTCACCTGCTTCCCATCATTGCAGGTTCTCTTAAACAATCCTCCCCATTATAAAGAAACAAGTCCTTGAAGGTGAACAGCAATAGTCTTACAAGCAATAGAGATACTTCATAGCTTTTAACAATGCCTGCTTAAGCATATGATTAAATTCAAGCAGTGTTCTCTTTGTAGCTCAGGGAAGCCATGTGTGTGTTCTTGGAGGACTGAGAACAGTTGAGATGTATTGAGAAGCAGCTGTAAGTGGTGGACACATTGCAAACAAAGATCAGGACAAACAAGGTGACATCCTGTCCTACGTTAGCTAAAATGGGGAAGCGTTAATAGAAAAAGAATGTACATGCTGCATCTAAATCTTAATTAAATTGATGATTTAATATCACATTTTTTTAAATGCAGGTTTCCAAGTCTCATTAACTTCAAACAAGAGGATTCATATTCTATTTAACTAGACTTCACAGTGAGCCACTTTTCATTTACAGTATATTCCTAAAGGTAGAAGCAGCAGGGAGATGAAATGACTTCATTTACTGGAATTACAGCTTCTTTTATATAAAACGTTAATCATTTTATATATGACAACCTTATGCTTAATGTTGCTAGAATAATCCTCATAAAACATTATTTTGTGAATGCATAGACTCTCCTACTGAGCACATAACAGCTTTCAGTGGATGTGTTAATCCAGTTTGAATATATGTAGTATTTAATCTTAATTATGATGCTGAAGTCTATACAATGTTAATTATTCATTTTGCATGTTCCTTGCACTTTATTGTAATTCACAATTTCCTTAATCAAAATGCAACTGTTAATTATAACGGTAAAATTTGGATGAAACCTGCCTGGTAAGCATAAGCAGACTTTTTTGTTTTACTTAGATTTAAGTCTAAAATGACAAGGGAAAATTTGCCAAACTAGTGAGAAAAGAGCACGGGACGAACAAGATGCAGCCAAGTAAGCAGCATCTCCCCCAGCCCTCAGCACAGCCCACTGCGGCTGCTGGAATCAGCGAGGACTCTTCTGCTGACATTTGCTGTATCAGAAATCTCAAGGCCTGAGAGCACAGGGTGATTTTTAATCTGGCGTTCTTGCCTCCTTTTCATCAGTACCAGAATGTAGTAAGCTTCTGCAGGTAGTGTAGTGCATATTTCTTTGTAAAGCCTTCAAACAGGATAAGACAACTGCCATGGTACACAGAAAAAATACTAACTAGAATTAAAAGAAGCCATTACAGTTCCAACATCCTTAACAAAATGTATTAAAACAGATGAGAAGATTTAGCAGGAAAACAGGAGAAGAAAACAGGTAGTGAGAGTTACTCTGAACAGAGTTTAGGAGTAGAAAATTTCTATTTTTGATATTATCATAGGAAACAGTTCACGTATAGTAACAATTTTAAACTGCAGCTGCTCTTTATATAGAAGAGGTTTAAATAACAGCTAAGCATCAAGTTGCAAATGCTGGGAATGCTGAAAATGACAGTGTCATATCTCAGTTGCTGTATTTAATCAAATATTTATATGACACAGCAGAATAGTTGGTTTGAGCTTTTCTGGCATTTGTTTCATTTTAAATGCTAGTACTTTTAAGTGGTAAAATACTCAAAAATGACTGGAGGGAGCACAGTATCATAAATGTGTTCATTAACAAGCAAGTCAGAGATGCATGCCCTCTTTTTCTTTTTATTCTTTATTCCTGGAGGAATAAGCTCAGAAATACTTACTTAGGGTTCTTATTATCATCCAGAGGAGACTGAAACATATATAGTCTCATAAAGGAAACCTCTATGTCTTGGCAAGTATCTTCTTGCAAACCTTTGCCATGCCAAATTTACAACAAGCTGTTGATGGAAGTTACTTGTGGAATCACAGGGAGGAAATCACATCTTCTTAGCCTGAAAGATATATTGGCAAATATGAACTGCCACACAAGCTTTGATATGAGCTGCAGCTGTAGCTCCTCATCTGTCTGGAATGTCATCATTCAGTAGCTAAACCTCTGGTCAGATGTGCTGTGCTAGATCCCAGATGACTCAAGGAATATATCCTTTCTCATTAGTTGTGTCGTCATAAAATGACCTTTAGAAGGGAAAATAAAAATTCTAATGGGAAAAAAAGTAATCTATGGATTAGGATCTATTTTCCTCATCTAGGATTTGATACTTAGTTTTGGCTTATAGATAGAACTATTCGTGTTCAAAATCCCTATACTGGCAAAATAATCTTGTTTATGAAGTAGCCTGTTCTCCCTTCGTCACCTGGGAGTTGCTGAGATGACGAGCTCCCACGTTCACACATTGCCAGGATTTGAGAATGAGCTATTTGCAGAAGGGCAGCGGGAGAGTCTGCACAGAGAGCAGCACGGGAGGTTGGTAGGCAGATGGATTTGTTGTCTTCATGAGTAACAATTATAAATCTCAAGCAGACAGACTGTCCCTCTTGTTGGGATTCACCTTTCCATCAGATCTGTTCTCCAGTAATCTAAAATTGGCTGGAACTTTATCACCTTAATACTTTATCAGTGAGAGATCATTACCAAGGTTCTTTGACCTTGCAGAGATGATACATTAGTTCTTTGCTCACTTGTGTCGTGTTTTTTTAAAAATCTTTCCAGAACAAGAAAGAAAGGTAACCCGCCCTAAAGGGGTATATGGTGTTTATGGCTGGAATATTCAATTTTAAAATCTGTTTTTCATATTGATATTAGTTGTTAATGTTTGTCATTTTGGAGACTTTTGCAAAAAGATTGGTATTCTAGTGACGCTGCAGTCTTTCATAAAGCTGTTGTGACATTTAAGAAATTACCAGTGAATAAATTAAGGATCCTATGGAATACACTGTGGAAGTGCAGAGCGATTGGAACGGTAGCTGTCATAAGCAAATAGCAATCGCTGCTGAGATTTTTTTAGACAGTTTGATTTCACAGAGGGATTTTTGGTTTATGTGTTAAATATGAAGTACCTGAGCAGAAAATGCTTTTTAAAGTTAATATAAAAGCTTAAAATAAGAGTTTTAATACATTTCACTCTTCTTCTGTGTTCTAGAAACCTTGTTCATGTTTTGCCTTTAGAGTGTTTGTGTTCTAAATATATTATACAATCTCTCAAAATACCTCCACTGTAGAGGAGGAATTCTCTTCTTGTTTCCAGCCACCAGGATGGGATTTATGCATGTTACAGCCTGGTTTACTGGCAAAGGGATACAACCTAGACAAAAGAGGGTGTTTCACTAATTTCCATTTTACTGGAAGTCTTAAAATATTTTATTATATATGTCTTCTTTAGGACATAGTACTAGTATTCTATGGTTCTCACCACTGCTTAAGAGACACATGTAAAATGCATTTTAAAAGTTAATTTAGCTGAACAGTTTCAATGATATCTATTTAAACCATTTTGTTTTTTTAAAATTTGATCTCTTCTCATTCCTTTCCCATGTTCCTAAGTCATGCTCTTCTAAGGTCTGACCCGCAGCATAACTGAAGGCAGTAGAAAAACTCCAAGAACAATACAGCCCTTTCAAGCTTTTCCTGATGTTCTCTGAGTTCTCTTCTGTTGTCGGTTTCATCTTCCATTATAGTCATTGACTATTTCCTACTTCTCTGGTGTTTGTGTGATCTGCGCTGCTCTTCTATGGCTGTTTTCCATGGTTTCCAGCTCTTTGTGATGTTCGCTGAGTTGATCATGTTGTGAGATTGCACAGAAAGGATACTGAGGTGTATATATGATATTGTAACAAGACTAAAGCCTGTTAAATGAGTTATAACAAGTCACAAGATAAATATTTAGAATTCAAGTTTTGAAAATACGACTTCACATAAATATTAACAGAGATTTTGCAGAAGCTAGTTGGCTAGCTTTAGACAACTGCAGGGGAGTGGGCAAATCAAGAAGAATAATCAATGGCAAATCATATTAGTTTATTTTCACAAATAATTTATGAGTGGTCTTGGCTGTTTTGTTTGTTAGGTGTATCAAATTATTAGCATAAGGATTTATGCAGGTTATTTACACCGATGGTTTGTTTGCAAAGTTTGCAGTACGATTATTTACTGTCATTAGTTGTGACACCTAAATGACATTATATTTCTTCTGTCTTTAATGGATTGTTGAAAAAAAAAAAAGTGAAATAAAACTCATGTTGTTTTTGTTTGCTATTCACCTAAAATATAAAATTCTTACTAACCATTTCCTAAATATTTAGGGCAAACCAAAATCAATGGTACTAAGTAATAACTACTGCTGAATAAAACCATGTGATGTAGTATTGAACTGATTCTAACAGGAGATATAAGGACAATATTACTTGACTATATAATGTAAAACTGAAATTGTGTTTTAGAAGAAACAAATGTACCTTACTTACACCCTATTCAAAAAAGATGGAGATCTCCAATTTACCTTTAAAAAGAAATTATATTTTCTCATAACCATCCAACACAACCTCACTACACTGACCTGACTGTGGTTCACTGACAAATTGCAGTGTCCATCATGAGAAAAGAATAAGTTCCAAATGCCCAAAAAGTAGCATTTTTATATCATATTCAAGTGATCTGTCATCTGAGACTAGCATTAGCTAAGCGGCTATTATTTTTTTAACTTACAGTCATACTTGATAACCATATTTTAGTCTTTCAAATCCTATGAACTAAAGCTCAAGTGTTTAAAACACAGTGGTAATAAATAAAATATGAGACCTACATAAATTCAGGGGTTTCATGCCAAAATGTTTCATATGATTATCAAGGAAGCAGTCTTTCCTTAATGAGGCTTTTTTAAACGTTTAAAGATGTTTTCTGACTGACAAATACATATCTCTGTTCAGTTTAAAAAAACTAAATATCTAAAGATTGCATGACAAGGCTTCTACAGTTTGTGCTCTATTTTGTTTCAATGACTACAGGTTTTACTCTGATGATGTCCATTGATTTAAAAAATGCACAAAATATTTGAGAAAATATTGTGATGTATTTCAATTGCTTTTTGTTAACTTTAATCTTTCTACTTGTATAATCTTTACTGCTGAATGATTGCTTGACACTGGAATTCTACATTAAAATCCTACATTCCTTGGAGGTGTTGGCTCAGTTCTAGTTTGGAGCTGCCCCAAATATTCAATATTACTATCTACTGGAACTCTGAAATAACTTCTACTTTGAGGCTTGGTTTGTGTGGTGCAGCATCATGTTGCTACACAGAGACTTGAGGTTTTTCTGTACGGATTTGGAATTGGAGGCAGCACACTGTTTGAGAAAAGATGCGTTGTATAAGCGATATGCTCATTATCTTAGCCAGAATTGGCTGTGCTGCAGAGGGGCATGGGCAGCTGACTAGCCAAGAAATAATAGAAATAGCAAGTATGAAAGCAAAATTGCTCTCTGCTTCTTCAAAAATAAACTATAAAGATGCTGCAGAGGCAAGAGGAACAGAAACACCCTGTCAGTGCTCACGCTGATAAGAGAATCTTGCAAATAGGCCAGGAGAAACACCATGGCTATCCTCGCAAACTACATGAAAATGCCGGTTGTGTTCAACACTACAGACTACTGTCCAGCAGGTGGGACAAAGCCAGTTAGAGATTTGCTTAAAAGCCTTTTTCATAGGGATGTTTAACTTAACATTAAAGACTTTTTTGCCATATGAAGGGAATGGTATGAGATAATTCGTGTTATTTTAATGGTTCATAGATCTCTCACTTTAAAATTCATTCACCATTAAAATAACCTATACCCTTGCAGTCGTATACTCTCATTGTCTCTACATATATGGAAATATGTGTGTATAATCATGTGTATAACTTTGAGGTTAGGTGTCCCTGAGATGTATTTATCCAAATGCACACCTAAATTATGAATATCAGATCACCGAACCTGGTCAGACCAGTGCATCGCATGTATGCAGAAGGACAATCTCAGCATAGGTTAGAAGTATGCCTGAGTATTTTGCTTATCCATCTCTAAAAGGGAAGTACAGTTATTTCAGTTATTAACACTGTTACTCAGACTACATTTTGTATAATGAAACATTTGATATACTGAAAATATTTGTTATGACAAGACAATATAAATATTAAAATACACAATGTTCCCTAATTTACATACATTTATTTCCTAAATAATTCTCTTTTCTGGAGCCAATGGATTTTAAAAAAATGATTTTTTTTTTAATTTGGACTTTGACTTTAAAGCAGGATCTACAGAGCAACCATGTGGAGGAATTTCCTTTGTCAATGATTTAAGTTGCTTTCAGAACTGACTTTCTATAGTATTCAAATCTTTGATATTTCTGTATCAAAACTATAGAACTACTACGACAAAATATCTGTGTGAGAATCCTAGCCCATCATTATTCCAATTTTTTTTGGTAAAATTTTGCATCCTTTATAATAATTCCTACCTGTTCTTGAATTTAATGCTGCCTGGATTATTCAGGAATACTTGCCTATGCATTGGAACACTAAAGACCATAAGATTCAATTCAGCATGCACTCATGTAACAGAATTGTAATTTGTACTTGAAAATTAAGTACTTGAAAGTGCTACAGAAATACTGCTCTTAAATGATTAATCATGTATTTAACAATAATCACTTTTTAAAAAGATAAATTTCTGTTCTTATTTGTGAGTTTGCCAGAGCTGCAGGTTAACAGTCAGGGTTTATGGATTCAGCTGAGTATTGCTAGTGTGTTCCTTGCTTGACTTGAAGCAGTTGAGCAATTTTTCTTAATTTCAATTTAACTCATGGTAGAAAAACTGCATTGTTAATATTTGCCTCATTAGGAGGGTAAGAATATTTGATGCAAAGGACTCAACGTTCATCTCAGTAATTGCGTTGGAGGGTTTACTTCACACCAGTCTGGCTGTGTGAATGGAACGCCTGCCAGCACTGCCGCAGGTACCTTCCCCGGGCACATCGTCTGCTTCAGTTCCCACACATTCTGCAACTTGTGTGCAATGCAAACCAGAGCATGAAACTAGGGACTCTTTGGAGACTGGCCTCAAAAGCAACTGATTCACATTAAAATTCTGACACTCACCAGATAAAAACCACAAATTCAGTTGCTTTCAGTTGACCACATATGAGGATGCTGTGAAGGTTCAAAATGAGCTCCGAACACCTGAGTTTGTCCTGTACTGAAAGTACAAGACCTTCCTCCTTGTTAACTCTGTAATTCCTTGTTAAAAAGGGAAATGCTTTCAAGAGAACAGATATTCACAATGGATGCTGTAAACCAGGGAAGCGCTATTTCATCCCGGAACAAGAGGGCCTCTTAAACACTCTTCTCATAAAAGGAATCCACAAGAGACATAACCTAATGGAGTTTCATTCCCAAATGAAGGACAAATACGTTGACAATTGACAAGAGGCAAATCTCCCTACAGCTTTGTAGCTAGGAATAGCTTCAGATACTAGAAGGCAATTTCTGCTGCCAGTTCTGCACACGTGGAACAATGGAACTGCATTGATTGTGAGAAGCTATGGCACCTCTGTTCTCAGACAATTTGGGAAACTGTTTCCTGTAAGAGAGCTGAAACATCTGAAAATAAACTAGGAGTCAGTTTTATTGCCAGACTTTTTGGTTTTGGTCAAGTAGAGATATTCTTGTAAACATTTTAAAGATTTCTTTCTTGCATCAGTTTGTGCTCAGTAGGTATTTGCTTTTAACAATGACTTGAACTTTAATTAGCTGGTACCCATAGCTTGTGCCATGTTGCTTCGAGAGATGAAAGCTTATGATTAAAATAAAAAAGAACGTCATAGGATTTTTAACTGCCATCCAAAGCAGAATTAGAGTTATGTTAGAATTGTTCTGGTTTTGTTTTTGGTTTTTGCAGGGTTCATTACGGATGTGAAAACCTGCAGATTGTTAACGCACTGCATATTCTTTGAACTTCTACCTGGATCACAAAACACTGCCAGCTTCTAAGTACAAAAAGCAAAGTTACAGCCACATGCTCATTATGTCCTCTTCAGTATAGCTAGCAAAGATGTTTTGTTAACATTAACATGACCATTTAGATTTAGTATCTTGTTCAAAACAGCTGTCACTGCCTAGTTCTGTAATTCTGGCAGAACCAGAGGTGCAAGGCCACACTGACATCTGATGAAGCAGAGTTAATCCGTAGACCCTCTGCAGATTTTACCCACTTAAATGAAGCTTCAAATAAGAACTTGCATATCTATTGGTCTGTAAGCCAAATCAGCAAAATTTGGCTGAAACTGTTGTGGAAATATGTCTTTATATATATAGAGAGAGAGATATATATATATTTAGTGAGTTTGAGTTTGAATAACCTTTTCACGGTTATTAATCCTAATGATAATGACAGAGTATGCATGTAGCTGAAAGCAGATAAATGTAGCAAAAAAATAAACTTTTTTTTTTAGATGCATGGGGTTTTTTAACTAGTATTTGGTCTGAACTAACACTCGAAACAATATTTCTGAGATTATTGTCTATGATTGCCTGTTTGAAGTAAACTATGTAGTAGAAGGATGCTGAAACATGCTATTAGCATCATACTTCTAACATGATACTCTTATTCAATGTTTCCTAATGAAGTTGAGCTAAGTATTCAGGGTGAGACCGTCTGATGATATACTTGCACTGGAAAGAAAATTCGTCTTACTGTTAATACTACTAATACATATTGATAGGTAAGAAATAGAGCAGTTAACTGGAACATATGGTTGGCATGCTTAAAAGAAAGTCCTGTCTCCCTGCCAAAAAGTTAGTGAATACAGCTGTAAATGACTCGTTAATTGTGGACATCCTCAAAGGAGCCAGCTGATCCTTAAGGCTTCAGTGCCTTTTCCAGCTGCATTGCATGAGGGACAGGTGTTTAATATATTGGTGGGGCTGAGACTGCTCTTAGTTGACGCACAAGCTTCTCAACCTGTGTGTGTGTGCATAGCTCTGAGCTTTCACAGTTCTAACAGGTATTGTTCTTGCAGGGCTCGCTGTTCTTCGCTGTAAGAAGCCCCTGCAGCATCTGATGCAAACACACCATTGGAGCCTGGGGTGAGTGTTGAATTTCAGCGTTGTAGGGTTCTTCTCCATCACTCTGAGCAGTTCTTTGTGAACCAGTAACCTTTCTGGAAGAGACAATGGCCCAATAACTGTATCCAACAGGCAGTTTATTATGCACTGCTTGATCCATATACTTTACAGTGGTTGTGCTTGGAGATATAAGAAAATGTAACTGTCTCTACGTAAGCGCTGCTGGTGTGCATCGATGCACGTTTTCTGAGGTGGAATATTTGAACATGGTGATGAGTTAGACATGTTGAACTTGCAGGTATGTGCTGATATTATATCTAAAAAACATAAGCATTGGTAGGTTTGTCCAGTTATGACTGATAGTACTTTTTGCCTTACAAACATATTCAAATTTTCCTCCCCAAAAATAGTATCATTTTTAGGAACATAAGAAGACTTAAATAAGCAATTTCCAGAGCTATTACTAATTAAAGTGAAAGGTAGGGAGTTGTGTTTAAATTAGCAGAAAGAAATAATTCAATGTCTTTAATGTTTTTTAGTTTTGTTTTGGTTTTTGTTTTTTTAAATTAGGATTCTTCTTTTTTTGTGCGGTAAAGATATGAATAATACACAGGTTAAGATCTTTAATTAAACATGGGAATGAACTAAAAAGAAGGGAATTTTACTTTCTCTGAATCGGCATTGTATAATTGCATTTTAATGAATTAACTGTATTTCACAGACATAAAATTAATTTGAAACTAATAGCTGAACCCTCACCACATGGTGTTTTCATTGAGGGTTCAAAGCAAGACTGTTACCTACAAACTATTAATATGTTCTTGGTTTCAATAGCAAAAGGATAATGCATGCAGGAACATAAATTACAAATACTTATACTATTTAAATAAACATAAACAAAGTATCACTGTTCGATGCCTTCTATTTATGTCCCAGTTCCATCTCTGTAGAGACCAGAGTAATTGTGGAACAACTGGGAACCTTTCTAGGTAGCCATGCTAAATTTCTATTGTCCTGCCCTAGAAGCAGAAGATATTGCCTCCGTCTCCTTATATTTAGGTCATGTAGCCAGCCCTTCTGTCTTTTGCAAGTGGAAGTGTTCTAGTCTTTCATAAAGTGCCTTTGCTAATCCTCTTTTTGAGGACTTGTGATCTGAGGTTGGGATTTTGTCTGTTTCTGTTCGTTTTTATGTTTTACTGCAAACTACACTAAACTCCTGTTTTAGAGCAAGTGTCACAACACATCTGGCAAAATGGAGTAAGTTTGTGCTGATTCATTCTCTGCATTATTGCATTCAATGATGCCAAGTGGACAAAAAGGAAATATGAATAAGATTTATAAGATTCAGTTGGCAGATGCTTATGTTGAACATGTCTGATTAAATCTTGTATTAAAATGCTTTCATGGGCTTTGATTTTTTACACTCAGTAGCGCATTTCTATCTCTTTTATGGGATTTAAATTATCCTAGTTATTAGTGGTTTTAGAAAAATGCAAGTTAAATTACGGAAATAATCATATACCTCTGGTATTTATTTTTCTCATTACCAAACCTATCCCAAACGCAGTAGTAATATACAACAGGAACATAAGTATTTCCTTATGTTTGTGTCCCTAGGTAGCTTGACTATTAACCTAATTGTATGGCCACTTAGAATCTGAAGAGGGGAAAAAAGGGATTGAGTCACAAAACCGTAGTTTGAAGTCCTATATAACTGAGGAGGTTTGCAGTTAACAATTCACACTTCGAATAGACTTTGGGCTGTCTTGGGCTTGTGTAACTAGCTCTGCTACGATGTATTAATATAAGCGTCTCTCAAATAACTAAAACACTAATAACAGGTACAATCTCTGACTCTTCCAGATAACAGAAAAAATAAACTTATCAGCTTGTATGAACTTAGTGTGTGGAGTTCAGCAGGCACCTTGTTTGTGCTTAAGAGAAATAATAACTTAGGAAAAGCTAGTTTAAAGAAATGAGTTCTGCAATTAGAAATGAAAGATTTTTATTTCCTTCCATCCTACTTTTTGAAGTTCTCTTTGTTGCAGTTGTACGCATTCATGTATAAATTGCTTTGATACTTTTGGGATAAGATTCCTGTCAGCCATTCAAAGCCATTTCAAAAAAAATCTGATTTTGTGAAAGACAACTTGTCAGGCTACTAATGCCCTGAAATTTGGATTTGAATTACAGAAAATCTTTATGAACCAATTCACGTTAATCAATCATTGGAAAATACCTTCATGTATCATGCATGCTTGAGCAATTTATAAGTTTCATACCCACCAGCTAGATACATTCATTGTGATGTCATGTTTACCACCTAGTTTAAAAAAAACGTTATGGAAATGAGCACGATCCTGAGTATCAAACTGATGATTTAAGCCAACACTTAAAGCACATGGGTTTTTAGGGGTTTTCTGAGGTTCAGTGTCTTTGAAGGACTGTAATCTTGTACCTTGAAGGACTGTAATCTTGTACCTTGAAGGATCTGCCCTTTAAAAGACAATGTGGAAGTTCATGTTTCAGAGTTTGCTAGAGTAAAGAAAGCAGGCTCGGAATCTTGTTGGTTTTGAATGGTGAAAGGATAAGTTAGTTTTAGACAAGCTTAAATACGTACACTAATAAGATACAAGAATTATAGGAATGCCCCTTAATTAACAAACAATACCCTGACCTCAAGTAGTCACTCTTAGAAACAGGAGACTGTTACATAATAATTATATAAGCAAAGTATTTCATTTTCATTTCCTTCATATTCTTTAGTGACATTGTTAATGTAAAGATGATGTTACAGGGCTAACTTTCCTCCTAGCTCTTTTTTTCTCATTGACAGCGATATGCTACTTTGTGTGAAATGCTTAGGACCTCCAAAAAGGCTTAATAGCAATACCAAAAACCTAATACGGTTATTCTCCCCTCTTTCTCCTTTAGTGCTAACAAAATAATTATGGGAGACCAATTACAGTTTGACATATTCTCATATCCCAGGGAGAAGTTTTTGGCATGGTTGGTATCAGTTTAGCCTTGAGCATCAGAAGAGAATTCTGAAGAGCATTCATAAGAGCACAGATATGCCTCTCCCCACACACACAAGTGCCATTCTGTTATTTTAGGGTATAGATATTCATATGTAATAGGCATTAATACCTGGAAGGTTAGTCATTTGCAATATAGACATGGATCTATTCAGACTGGAATTTTCATAATATGTAAATGTATGACTGAATATTTCGTAGTGGAGGGGGTATTTTTGTTACTTTTTTTTTTAATTAGATTTTAAAAACCTATATAAGATCATGTACCATTATTAAATTTCCCCCTATATTCAGATTTGTTTAGCGATATACCTCAACTTCCCTCATTCCTGGAGAAAAATCACCAATTACATGTCTCACTATTGCTGATATTTACTCCTTGCTCAGTGGATACATGTAACATGAACATTATTGGATGTTATAAGCACACACTTTCAGGGCCAGGATCCCGCAGAATAAGACATATAGTCCCTGACAAATCCCAACACACATGCGTATAACTAGAAAAGATAAGTTCTAACCCCTGGGTAATAGCTTAGAAATCCAAATCACTTTAGGGCAAGCTTCTCAACTGTCATTCATTGTGAGAGATGTCCCTCATTTTGGAGCTAATTTTACCTCTGGCCCACATAGACTTGGAGTTGGCTCACTGTGGCTATTGTAAATTATTTATGGGAAGAAAGACTGAATCATGGAGCTGAGAAGATCTGAAGTATTATTGTTGGAAAAAGACATAATTAGTACATCACTTAGAAATGTCTTGGTTTTATCAGCTTTTCTCATTAGGTTACTTTCTTTCTTAAAGCACTGGCTGTTAAAGATTTGAAAAGTTTATAAATGGTAATGGATTTAAAGGCTGTTTACTCAATGAAGAATGTGTTTGAATTCTGTGTTCTTCTAATGTTTTATTACGTCAACCCATTTTATATTAATTTCCAGTAACTGTCCTTTCAGTTTCAGAATTGAAATTTGAAAAATTGTGGTAAAATGCAGTCTGCAAGTGTGTTGTGAATATAATACAGTCAGCATCAAATTCCCATTTATGTATGAAGAGCAAATATTCTGTAAATGAGTTTTTCTTGATTGGTTTTCACCAAATTGATATATGGTTGTGCTAACTAATCTGTCATCTATTGCCAGGCGGTACTTCTGTTTCATTCAATCTTTTCTACTGTGTGAGCATGTATGTGTTAATTCTTTTAGAAGTTTTGAAACGAAAATAGGATTTTATTTATTTTTTTTTTAAAAAAAGGACTCTTGCAGTAGCATGGCACCAGTTTGAATATTTAATTGAACTCCTTTGTGCAAGACCACAGGTCCTATGTGATACTTCTGCCCACCAATTTCTGGTCTCATTTTTTGTACTAAGAAAATAAACATCTGCATCATTATTTAGTAAATGCATAATTGGGCAACTCAGTGTGAATGAATACTGTGAATTTGTTTCAAGAAAAATATTGCTCTAAAGTTTCAGTCAATGAGCAGATTCTCCTGCTTAAAAGTAACACACAACTCCTAAGTATATGTGAACTAAATGTTGCTATATGGTATATGAACATCCAAAGGCATAACTTTATCCTTTAAACGCTAGAATCTGTGACCTACGTGCACTTCTGCCCAAGAAATGGTTTCCCAACATGCAATGTTGGAAACACAACATATGGTAGAAGTACTGATGAAACTTAACTAAAATGTCAAGACTCTTTAACTGCTTCTGGCTCCCTGGTGAGCAAAACCAAACAGGTATTTGCACGGTGGGGCTGAGCTGGGGACCTGAGGTCCCTGTGCAGGGACCTTCCCAGCAGGGCAGAGGGGAAATGCTCTGTGCCTCACCTGCTTTTGCTGGGTAAAGCGATTTGGGGGATTTTCCAGGTTCTGCGCATTTGCAGGCTCCTAGGAAATACAATGTACTGAAAATCCGAATATTGTTTAAGGGAACAAAAAATTAATGTAGTGATGGGGCACAGTCTATGTATTAATTCAAGTTGTTTATGCAAACAAGTAGGCAATAATAGCAAACTAAAATTTAGTCTTTGGAACATGCTGTTGAAAGGAGCTACAATCACAGATTGAAGGTGGTAAATATTCACATGTGTTTGCCACATTTAATGAAGTTAGATTCAGTGGTGATGCTGTTTAACCTCAGCCTAGTCAGAAGAGCTTGGATTGTCCAAGTGAATAGAAGTCATTACTTTATTCATTACTTGATTGGCAAATAATGATTTGTATCTGTAGTAACTCCCACCAAAATCAGGAACTAAGATAAAGGACCGGGAAAAAGTTTCTCACTAGATCAACCACTAAACAATTCTCACACACTAATGCTTATATCCATATTACACAAGTTATTTTACTCATGTAAAAAATATAGTGCAAAGAACAAAGACCAATGCAGAGAACACTTGTTTAAAAAAAAAAAATACTAAACAAGCCAGTTTGCACCCGTTTAGTAATAGAAATATATATGTCTAATTTAGTAATAGGCATATAAATAGATAGATAGGTGGGGTTTTTTCGATAACCAGGGAGCAAGCAGCAGCCTGGAGAGTATTTAAATTTAAAGTTTTATCGGTATTTCAACAACATACTGTGTTCCAAACATTGGATGCTGGGAGAACATTTCTTGAGGAAAAACTGTATTTTGGCTGAGGAATACAGCTTTATCAGAAATGCAACATATCTCTTCAATATTGTTATTGATAGCTGTGACATCACCTGAAGTGACTCATCAGCTGCCCTAAATATTGCAAGAAATTAAAGAGCTCGTAATGACTATTGTAATTTTTTTGTTCTTAAACAAACACAGGGTGCCACCAATAGCAAACATAGGAAAGAAGGTGAATTAGTTTAACAGACTGAAATGGAAGTCAGGTTACCAAGTCGGGTTCAGAAAATATCTCTCATGTTACTTTTTATTTTACCCTATATTTTTTTCAGCTGGAAGAATCAGCTATCAGAGTATATCCAGTTTTGCAGGGTAAAATAATTCCAGTCATCTAGAAATTTCTTCTCAACAGAAATAGTACCTTTCAGGAAATGTTACCCAGTTTTTATTATTTTCCTAATGGTTTTTACCTGAAATATATAAAAATGAAAAAGGAAGTGAATGTGTCCTTATACCAGTTCTCAGAGTTCTGTAACAAAGAGGTGAAGTGACTTGTGGAATTAATAGTCACGGATAAAATCAAGGGTAGGATGCAAAAGCAGAACTCCATTCCAGCCTTGACCGCTTTGCACATCACTGCAAAGAGCTCTAAAAGCTCTGAATCTAATTAGACCACAATTTCTCTAGCAGGCATACAGTGAAAAAGCTACACAGCTGTCTGCTAAAAGGAAGAAGGGAAGAAAAAAAAAAATGCAGCAACCTAAAACCAACAAAAAACCCCCTCTCGCATTATGTAGGAGTCTCTTAGAAGTTGTGGCAGAGCGCGTGCTGCATTAGGGATGGACATGGCAGGAGGTTTGAAGGTGGGATACACAGATTCCAGGCAGGACTCAGGGATGATAATCTAGTTCATACAAGCTGTTTGATTACATGCAATATTTAAAAAGTGAAGCACAGCTTTAAGAATGGTATCTTTTATCTTAGAGGGACAACTGATGTAGCTGGAAAAAACAGCAATTTTTTTTTGCCATACAAGCCACTCTTGGTATTGTTTAGGGAAGAAAGAGTCTGTGCCACACGTGGAAACTCTGCAGTCTTAGGTGGGGTCACCTGCTGTACACCTGTATTATTGCCTTTATCAGAGACCACTGATGGAATGAAATTTTCAGTGTGAAAGAAAAAAGGGAGGAATTTTTATACCTGAACACCTTGTGCAACTTGAGATACCTGCACAGGGCTGTCGGATGTGAAACAGGATTAGCAACTTCTGGAGTAGCAGAGACCAGGAATGAAAAAATGAGCCCTTTGGCACGCTTAGTTACCTAAAATTGATAGTAACTGAATCCTGAATCTCTTCAGAAATGTTGATCAATATGTAACTATTCCGAAAGTAACAACGTTTGAGTGTCTTGTGATAGCCTCTGTGTTTGGTGGTTGGTGAAAAATAGTGAGCTAGAACTTCATTTAGCTATCTAATACAGGACACACAAACATAATAAATTGAAATTTCCAACATTAATGTGTAGTATTGTTTGAACAGCAAATTCTAACACAGGGAAAGAGGCATCATCCTAACAAAAATTTATCTGGCAGTTTCCTCTACTTAATAATAGATAATGCTGTAAATATATTTTCCTATATCAAAGGGAACACATCATTTGCTTTGCTTTGTAGCATTGTGAATGGCATTTAGTTTAAAGTTTTCTGTCTTTTGTGGCATTCTCAAGTGATTTAATTTGCTCATTTTGTGGTGAGAGATGGTATCATGACAGAGAAAGTTACATACTTTAAATGGCAGATTTCTTTTCATATTGAGGTCTCAACAGGGATTTTGGAAGATAGTTCCAAAATATTCTGTTTCATGTAAAACACGATCATTTGTAATCACCATGTTGAGTTAAATAATGTAATCAGAACCAAAGTTAATTCACAGTATATTTTATTTACACGATGCAAATTATTGATGTTGTAAGCTTTGTCGTAGAAGTGATTTGCTGCAGAACCACGAATAAGGTGCTGAAACAGCATGGGAAGGCTCTAACTAGATTAGTAGCATTAACAAAATCTTGGACCTGGTTTCATCCTTTCCCAATTTATTTTCTGCTGTAGCAGTTATTCTCATGAAAAATACTCTCTTTCCCCAGTGTCATGTTTGGAAAGCTGTTCTTTAAAATAGGAGCATTTGAAAAAATAGATTTTGTTGTTGTTAAGCATAGGAGTGGGCAGGGGAGGTGGTGTTTCTTTTAATCTTGGTTCTCATTAAATGGGAGCTTTTATGCTGGCTTGCTGCTACTTTCTCCAAACCAATTTTTTTTAGCCGGAAAACAGACAAAGTCAAGACAGATGTATATATGTATGTTATTTTCCTCTAAGTTTACTGGAGCAGTTCCTAATATACATTGTAAATCAGAGAGCAGAATTAAGGCTACAACATATATAGGACATGCTTTCAGTAAGTAAAAGGGATTCTTTAGAGTAAAGAGAGAAGCAAATTACCCCTTTTGTTCATGGAGAACTTCCTCCAGTCTGGGAGGAATTTCAAACAATAGGCAAGTACCTAAATGGCCCCTTGCTTTGCCTGTAAATAGAAACATATGCACATCATGAGCCCTGATTGCCTGCTACTGAATGTAATTTCTGTGTTTTACAACGGTTTGTGGATTCAGGAAAAGCAGCACTGTGAACTAATTACTTTAAATTCATGCAGCGGTAATGATGGAAGGCTGTTGTGTTTTACTGTATTATAACTGTCCTTTTCAGTAAAGCCCGATGTTTCAAAAGGCTCTGCAATTGTGTAGAGGCCTCAAATATATGTTGGTGTTTCTGTACGTTTTGACATCCATCAGGAAGACAATTACCTAATGATTAGCCAGTGGTATTTACGCTTCTGTCTAAAAAGGAAATTTTACATGTGATAACACTTTGTATTGATTTAGGACATCAATATTTTTACAATTTCATTAAATAATATTTCAATATTTTAGGAGTGAAGAACAAAATTTAGAGCATAAATGTGCTTGTTTTTCTTCGATGTTAAAGATCTATACCACTCTGAGGGGGGGAAAAAAATATCCCATTTCTATTAAGATATGCTGAATGAGTGTCTCTGTTCCCAAGCAACGCCCTTGCCTGGTGTTTGCATTACTTTAGTCTGTTTCTAAGAGACAGTCATGCACATATTGATAGCAAGTACATGTATGACAAAATGTTTTCACTAGTATATTCAGAGTTTCACATGTTTGGTGTGATATGAATGAGCACTTTTCATTAAACATGTCATTCTTTCCTTTTTCCATAATGTCCTTTGCAAAGGAGGCCCACCTGCAGGTTAACTGCTATTATGTGTACATACACTATTATAGACAGTGTATTAATTCTCCTTCCTTCCTCTACATAGCATCCATTCTATGCATCCTTTTGTTCTTCTACTTCTGTTTTCATCAATAATGTATGTCCAAATTATTCGTTAAGGCCAGAACATGTAGACCGTTACATCCCCTTAAAGGTCTGCAGGGTCTCAAAGGTCTGTCTGTGCTGTGCTCGGTTGAGGGAAGATCCACCTGTGCCGCTAAGGATATTTATGAATAACACTTAATGCTGCTGCACTATGCCTTGCTACGTTCTACTTCAGCTGAAATGTAGAAATCCTGAAAGGTATCATATTGGATTATTGGGTTTTTGTTTAGTATTTTTGTACTAAGCAATCGCCATGAAAACGTACAGCTCACTGCTGTCCTCGTATGTATTCCTAAAGCCCCCAAAGCAGCCTTTGTTTTTTGATCAGCACAATGTTGTAGTTTTTATGTCCACTGCCTGAGAAGACATGCCCTTCATCAGTTACGTGATCCTTTAGAACATTAACCTGCAAGTCTTTAAGTATGTGCATCATCTCATGAATTTCAATAATTGTCTCAAATACAGAAACGTGTACACTTCAAATATGTCTGCAAATAAAAGGTACAACTTTGGGATTACGTATTTCAGTAATGACATCTATGTATACATGTAGTTTTCTGGGATTACTAAAAGTACAATTTTGAGCTCACCATTCTGATTTTGAAAGACTTTGGATATGACCACAGCAAGTTATTCATGTTCTGAGGTAATGAATACTAGCTCAGGCTTGCAACTAGGAAATATATTCTTCTGTGGAGGATAGGAGCCTTAACAGGAATGTCAAGGTTTCCAGTGACTGCCATTGTATTTCTTATCAAAGTAGAAGGTTTTAACATACTCATACAGCCTTACCGCTTGACTGATGCAGAAGAAATACTTAGTTGTAATCGCAAAACTTCTTAACCAGAAAAGACTAAACTTAGAAGACAGGAAAACAAAAATAAGCCTAGCTGTAAACAGACTTATCTCTTAAAGCAAAACTGAAGACATATAAATAGAGATGTTGTCTAAAAAGGTCCAGGAAAATAGTGCTTGGTATAACCCATCTCCCTCAAGTAGTAAGAAAGGTCATGAGAAAGTGAAAGATATTTTGCTAATTCATCTAGAATTGTTCAGAGTAAAAATTTTTGCTGTTTCTTGTGATAGAGTTGCTTATTATATAAATTAAAGGGCAAAGTCAAATAGTATTACACCTTGCTGGAAGATAAAAGTAAATATGGGCCAGAAAATGTAATAGGAGTGACAGACCTGAATCTTACTAGCCTGGAGATACAGATGGCCTTTGCAGCTGATATGCAGAGCAGCACAGGCTGAGGAAAAGACAGCTGGCTAAGGGAGAAAGTACCCTTTAAATGATACCTCTGAGTTTATGCCAAGTTAGCTAAACCAAAATCACAGTAACCCATCGGTATAGTGTAAAAGGAAAAGCCTTTAGAGTTTAAAAAAAAAAATTAATGCTTTTCTTTTTTTCCTCCTTCTTCCCAGCTATGCTATTAGCCCACCTCTCTGCTCACTTTTAGCTGGCCTGGGGATAGTGTGGTTTTTTGGTGGTTTTGGGTTTTTTTTCTTAATCCTGAACCCCAAAAGTTTCCTGGTTTGCATCTACAGGTGAAGTTCTACACTGCACCACTGACTTCTCATGCCCACAGATCCCCCGCACATCCTGGGACACTTATAGCATGGGCTGTCACCACCAAGACTTCAGAGGGCTCAGCGCATCTCCTGAGCTCTATCTGTACAAGCCAGTCCATATTTTTTTACTGTTTACGAGAACAGATTTTGAGGGACAATTTTCAGGAATGCATAATGCCTGCTTTCTCTCCCCTTGATAGTGACCTTTATTTGTAATATATTTCTTTCATACTGTTGATATTTACTTACGGATCTGAAACCCTTGTGGGTGTCATACTATAGAGCAAAATTTTAGTTACTCATGTTGACAGTATTAAGAAATAGCTAGATTGGAAGTGCAGTCAAGGGATTTGAGCTCCTTTTTCTCTGTTACTCTGCTTTCATTTCAATGAAAATTATAACCCTGATTTTTCTTTATTTCCCAATTACTTCTGTAAAGAACAAACAGAAATAGTCTGGGGAAAGAGCTTTTAAGTTTTGGTTATTCAGGCCCTATACTGTTATTTCTGTGTCAAGCCTTTGATTAAGTTTTAAGATAGAAAGGGACCGATTTAATTTCATACATAGCTGGTGGTTTTAAATTTGCCGAAGCCGAATGTTCTAGCATGTGATCTTCAGCTCGTGTATAGATCTAACTGTATTTGAGCATCAGTCGTGGCAGGCAGGGCTCCTGGAGCCACCCAGCACTGGAGATACCAGCTGCTGCTGGGGAGTTACTGCCTTGGTACAAGTGTGGGGCTGTGGGGGAGCAGGGGCTGGAGATGATTGGTTTTCTTTTGTTTTAACCTGAGTACTATATTATTTGGCTTCTTGGGAGTAGATAATGGTGCTTTTTTTAATTTGAAGAGTTATTTGGAAGAAGAAAAAAATTGAGTCAAACATGACTAAACCATTATTTACAAGGAAACAAATACAGAGATATTTAAGGACTTTTTTTTTTTAGACCTAGGTTTGCTTTATGACATGAAAATTAGGTATACAACTAAGGAAGAATCAAGTAGGAGGACTGGAATAGCAGTTAAACAAATAGATATATTGACACATACTGCTTCAAAACCATTTAGGAAAATGGGAATATCAGCAACTACTAAGATGATCTGCTGTCCAACTCAGCCAAAGAGCAGGTCAAAATTAATGTAGACTCATTTCACATCAGAAATCAATCTCTTGCATTTATATGCAAGTGTGAAATATTCACAGATGTTTCAAATGTACCTATGTGACTTAGCAACACAAATATCTGGCTTTCATGATTTAGAGGAAGAGATATAGCACAGTTTTACAGGCTGCTTGGAGCAATCTCTTGCATTCTTCATACATACTTCAGTTTGTATGTGCTGCTAACTTCTGCAGTGCTTATCTCCTTGATTTAATTTTTGACAAGAATGGGATGTAAATAGAAGATCAGCTAACGTAACTTCTTCTGTTTTACACTACTTCTGTCTCTTAAGTTACTTTCAGAATACACATTAGATGTTTCGTTCAATAGAGCTTCTTTTGTGTTAAAGGCGTAAGGGTTCTGGCTAACTGCTATTCTTGTTTTGCTGGGTTGAATGTTCACTGCCTGCAGTAGCAAATTAATTTCCAGCCACCTTTCTGCATTTAAAGTCTGGAATTCATTGATACAGTTTCTGCACTGATTTTACAGTTGCGTTCTCCCCCACCTCGTTTTCTTTTTCTTCCTTGACTTTTTTTTTTTCCACAGGTGCACTTTTATCTAATACAGTCTAATCATGATACAGATTTTGTTCTGCATAAACCTGAAATGCTTCATTTTGCCAAATGAATTTCTGTTGCAACTACATTGTTAAGAGCTTGCTTGTTTCTGTCATTAGCTTAAGAGTTGGTAAATTAGTTCAGAAACTCTATGTGAACTAAAAAAATCATGTATGTTTGGGAGCAAAACTGCATGCAAGAGAGCTGCTTCTTAAAAGAACTGAGTAGACCAGAGAAGTGGCAAATGTGTGTCACCTATCAGAAATGCAGGTATTGATTCTGCTGCAGTGTTTGAAATTGTCCTGTATGTCAGCCTGTCAGGGTGTGGATCTGAGTGTCTAACTAGGCAGATAAAATTCCTGTTGAATTCTTAGACTTTTCATAGAACCATTGAATCATTTAGGTTGGAAAAAGACCTTGAAGATCATGAAGTCCAACTGTTAACTAACACTGTCAAGTGTACCACTGAGTGCTGCATATGTTGTTGGTTTGGTTTGGGGTGTGTTTTTTTTGGGGGGGGAGGTGGATTTTTGGCATCATGAACAAAGAAACTGTTGATCATATAGCTCTGTAGGATAGCAGGCAACCACAGGACAGTGTGTCTAATGGAATTAAGTTTTTGACTCCTTCTCACTTAGGTAGAATTACCATTAGACATGCACAATGAGAAATTGCACGGCAGGACAGCGCTTGTGAAAATTCAGGTATCTGGCAGGTGATCCACAGATAGCTATAAGCATAAGCTGTTTGAAAACAGCAGGCAAACTTCCCTTACGGCAATTTGCCAAACGAAATTGTTGAAAATAATCTCCTATTAGAAGTGTTTAAAGATGATGATAATTTATCAAGGATTTTCCTGATGTCGTTTTAAATCATGATTAATAAGACTCTTCTTTTAAAATTACGTACAAAATTTCTCATACAAGCTAGGAAAAACACTCATTAGTAAAAGAAAATTTTTAAAAATAAATATGAATGTATACTTTCTCATAATTATGACCTTTCCACTTTGCATAGAAACCAAGTGGATATAATACTGATGCAAATGATTTTAGCTTTGTTGCCAGGTGAAAAAAAAAGGCTTTAAATCAGATTAAGTAATTATTTGTTCTGAGACACAATAGTCCGTTAGTTTTGAACAAATACTTGTCGGTGACTGATCCAACCTCAACTGAGTCCTCCAAGTTGCATTCCGCCATGTGATAGATGCAGAGAGGCCAACCTCCAGTTGTTTTTCTTTATTTAGATGTGGAATCAACTCTGTCTGGTTTGTGACGCTAATAAAGTCCTATCTTTGAGCCAACACTTAAGTATAGTTAAATGCTGAAAGGTCAATACCTTCCACATAGCAAGATCTCCTAGTTAAGTTTTGTTGTAAATGGAAAAAGAAATGTCTGCTTGTCTGATCAAAGTCACAGGAAAATTGCAAATAAGTAGCCCAAAGCAAATTGAAATTAGTGTATGAATTGCTGAAGAAAGAGGATTATAATAAAAAGGACTACAGAATCCTATGTTAAATGAAGGTATCAACAGATTATTAATGCTTTTTTTATAATGAAAATACCAGCGTGGATCAAAGCATTTAACTAAATAATTCAGTTAATGGATTAGTTATTTCTGTCACTGATGTCAAACATAGGAACAGATTACCAGTTTCGCATTTAATATATTGTGAAGTTTTTTGGAAAAAAAAAAAAACACCAAACATTTGAGTCCTTAATGCCTTCAAGATTTTGAATATGACGCAGGTACAGCAACATGTATGTTTTAATGACTTAGCAGTGAAGGTGTCAAGCCTCACACACTGAACAACAACAAAACATCTCTCCACAACGATGAGAGAATTCAGCCTCCAGTTCCAGATGAGATTTTAAGCTCTGGCTGAAGGAACATGAAGTTTGAATGACAAATCAAAGAAAGCAATGTTTAAAACAAAAGAGGAAATCGTAGGTAAGCAGATAGGCTGTAGAGAAAAGCCACATTCTAATGAAACAACACACATATGATTGAAGAGGGCAGATAAGGGAAGATTACAACAGAAGAGGGGAGTGGGTTGAATATGATGAGTTACGTGAAACCTCGAGGAAAGAGATCAGAGAGGACATTAAAAAATATAGTGTCAACATCATATGGGGTACTTTCAAATGAGAGAACTACAAGGGGATAAGAAGCTTTTGATGTGGAGGTACCAGCAGATGTTCTTTGTGAAAGACAATGGTTGCACAGTGTGCAACGAGAGATGGAAATGGAGCCCCACAGAGTGCTGAAGGATGTCTCCACTGACTCTGTGCATGTAGCACTGGAAATACTCAGTGTCAGCTTCGTAGACTTCTGTCCATTAGAAACAGGAGACATGAGGAGTAGCTTCCTTTTCCTCTCCCTGTTTCTTCTTACCACTGTATAGGATATTAAACGAAACAGAGTTAAGTCAGCCCATACCGCAAAAGCTGGAGAAGTAGCACTTAAAAATGCCTCAAAGTAATACAAAGGACTGGCAAAACACAACCCTCAATGTACATCAGAATTTGTTAGAGATCACTTTAAAAGGGATGCAGCTGTGTTACATGATCAAAATAAGTTTCACAGGAAGGGCAGTTCTGCTGCAATGTTTGCCAGCTTCACAGCTTCATTGAGGACATTTTCAAAGCAAATAAGAGGAACATTTTTTTATGTGTTGAATTGCAGGTGTAAGGTGTATTATAAAAGGCTTTTTGTTGCTATTTCCTAGTACAGTAGAGAGCAGAAGTAACTGCTCTGTCTCTGGCATTTATGACTCAGTATAGCCAGGCAAGTACTCTGTGCTCTACAATGTGATTACAGGGTGCAGTTGCAAGGGGAAAAAGAATCAATGACTAAGCTTAAAAAAATAAAGTATTTCAAAGGCAGCTACCATCTGGCACACAGGTATCAGGATGTTTTTAGTGAATTTCTCAGACCTTCTTTATGAGAGTAATGGGGCAGATAATCTAGGAAAATAACTGGTAATTGTAGGTAAGCTTGGATTGTTACATATTCAAACTTTTAAAAGATAAATTCTTCTCAGCTTCATTGCCACCAGTGTATTCTACAGTTAGTATCAGTTTCTGGAACTGATGCTTTATCTTATGGTCTTTCTCTTGGGGGAAAAAGGTTAGTTTGCATGGCTTCATTTTTTAATTGGCAATTATGTGATTTTCTGTATGAGAAAGGAAGAGGCTTCCTTTGTATTTACAATTAATGTCAATTAATAAGAAATGAAACATTGTATACTATGGAATCCCCATTGGACTCTGCAAGGAAACCTCTTTAAACACCGGGAACTTAATGTGAGAATGGTGAGGAAAAGGCTTTCAGTGAAAGAAAGTACTTCAGCTCCTAACGGAGAGCACTCTCTCCGTCTTGTGTGGCAGGTGACACCTGGCTGACATCTGTGGATTGTGATTTAATTGTGCCTTTACTTGCTCTAAAACAAGCTTTTCAAGAAAAGTCTTTTTTTCAACAATGACTATAGTGCTGTTATGCCCAGCGCAGTAAGCTAAGCAGTCGTGTATTTAGTCACGTGTTGGCAGAGGCCAGTTCTGTTGTATTTCACTATTGATCATTAAATCGCTCTCAGCACTGAGTGCCTTCCAGTAATACATCCGATAGCCTGCCCGATATTTGCCACGTGTGGTTCATGCTCTCTCTTCCATCTTCCCAAGGTGAGAACAGCATTTAGTTTTTCTTGTCATAGGTATAAAGCACGTTTCCATCCAGTGGTCTCAAAATATTTTACAGATGCTGTAATACTATTGTCCCTTTATGGGGAGGAGGGGAGAGGCAGTGAGTTCATGTGAATTGTCCAATTCTGAAGTTAGCAGCTCAGTGGCAATTTCGAGGTGAAGACAGATTAATTTGGCGACCTTCTGCTATAGCCACTGACCAATGGCATTTGTGTCGTGTGACTTTGACTGCCCTTGCAAAGAGATTTCCAGAAACCCACTGTTGTTTTAGCACTAATGGCAGCTACAGAATAAATCTTTTCTGGATGTGCAACTGATTTGTAACAGAGGGACACCAGAGGATGTCCTGTGCCGGTGCTTTCAATGCTGCCAGTGTTGTTGCGGTGGAATATAGAGACTTGAAAATTCCTGAGATGTGTAAGGTCAGTGCATGACAGATGATGTTGTTAGTTACCATTCACATGTCAGCCAAGGGTGATCACAACAATTACAGTAAAAACATGTGAACTAAACACAGATTTATGTGCTGAACTTATCTTGTGATCCAAGCTATGAAGTACCTTTTTCTTTAAGGTAATAGAAAACTTAAATAGAACAGAATGAATCATGGATAGCTAAAAGGTAGTTCTCCTTCAGAGTCAACTTAAAGGTGAGTAGGCAGAAGTACTGCTTATCTTGAAGTGTTTTCTAGATGATATTCACAGCAAAATGAATGGGGGAAAATTGAAGCTGTGTGCTGAAGATGTTAAGTCCCGGTGAAGACAAAGTTCCTTTAAGCATTTAGCAGAAATGTATACGTATAGAGAGAATGTGTATGTGTGCGAATGTGAGAGCGATTTTTGGTGAGGCACGTAAAATACTTGTCTACGTTTGTTTTCGAAATGCAAAGAATAAAAGGCTGAAATGTCAGAGTTTGGACAAACAGTATTTCTTTTTGAATTTGTTATATCGTTGTTTTCTGGACAGTCTAGAGTGGCAAGAGATTATGGGAATTTTAAGAAAATGCAAAACTTTCATTTTGTAAGCATCCACGTGAAGACTTTTTTAATAGCTTGCTACCTAAAAGCAAGCTTCATTCTGAGTTTGGGGCATTACTGGATTGTTTGCACTATGCAAACACTTGTGAAAGTAATCTAGTGGGGGTCAAATTATTCTATTTCTCTTTATGAGAGAGACACACCATTGTAAGTGATTTTGCTACTGGAAAATTGGGAGGGGTAAGGTAGAGGGGACAACAGTGACAAAAGAATACCAAATATTAACAAATCTCTTTTCTGAACATCATAACTAACTTAACAGATCTACAATTCAAGAAGAGCATTTGGATTTCTTTGACTAATTGTATGAGCCAGAAGCATTTTAAAAAGGTGCTAATTTTATAACTCAGCTTAGGAAACCTGTAGCTCTGAGCTAATAAGTGCAGAGCTCCTGTTGTCATGAAAAAGAAAGCTCAGCAGAAACAACATTAAGATGGTCAACTTCTTGTATACGGCCTGCTTAAGTGGCCATAGAGCTTGCTCTTATATCACTGCTCCTCCAAGTACCTTTACTTGTCATGTTTATTCAGAATCTTTCGTTACTTTGATTTATATTTTTATAAGAAAAATCGTTCTGAAGTTGCAAATGTAGCTCATGTAGATGAGAGGAAGGTTGCAATTAAATTTATTAAATTATTAAGTCTTTTCCATAAGCTTGATAACCCCATTGTGTAGCCTAGAATGTCTGGAGGCAGAGAAGTATCTGTCATATAGTTTAGCAGAGGTGTATAACTCAGTGTGGGATTGGCTGCTTCTGCTTCCTAGAGGGTTCAATTTGTCTCTGACAAGGTTAATTTTCCTGTGAGATTTCTATTGTTTACTGCTCTTGAGCAGATTCAAAGTTCTATAGTACAACAGCAGGCTTTTCTGTGGAATGTGTTTCAGCACTTTGGAATAATCATAGCAAAAGAAAGAGTTGTGTAAGCAAAGAAATCTCTGAGCATCAACAAATTTGGTGGGAATTCATTTCATGCTCACGGCGAATGATTTGCTCAGTTCCAGCTAAGCTAGGCTTATTTTCTTAGTCTTACTTGTATTATCTGCTTGGAAAATAATCAAGTTTCTGCCCTGCTTTCCTTGAATGTTTCAGACAGTTCAGCTAAGCTGTTTATACTGATTTAAATTTTATGTGTCAGGTTGCATGTCATAAAATGTAATAAAATTTAACATAAGTGACAAAAAACACCACATGGTGCTTAAAATTTAAAGCATAATACATTCATTTTAGTATCTTATACTTACAATCAATTTTGCTACCACAATAATTTGGGAATGCAGATGCGAAGCAGGGAGGGAGATATTTATGAAATATTGGTTAGTGTCATGTGGGTTTACTTGGTTCTTTCCCCTTAGTTATGGTCTTTTTAAGTACAAGAAGTTAGTATAGTATTTTGTAATTACTGCAAGTTAGTGTTTTCTTATTAATATTCATTTGCAATGTAATAGTTATATTAACGTTGTAAGTTTAATAAAAAATGGATAAATTGCCGGAACTCAAAACTGTAATGAAAGGCTTATTTATTTGGCTTTTGCCGGATCTATGCTCTCAGCTTGGGACTTGTAAATGTGAAGTTTGCAAATAATCCAGTTAAGGAAACACAACTGGATATAGGATTGTGGCGGAGATGTGGGTACCATAGGACACTGGTCATTTTCTCAATAGTGATACAAAGTATATGTAGCAATTAATTACGGAGAGTACGACAACCTTGCTGCTACTGTGGATATTTTATTGTAGGAGGAAGAAGGATAACCAGATGTGTGAATATTTCATGTGAGTTGAGCTAGATTATACACAGTCAAGGAGCAAGTGTAAGAAGGGCAATGAAGAAGAGACCAAAGATTCCTCTGGTGGAAACTATCAAGGCGATTAATTAGTGCAGCTGTGTTTATCTTGTCATCAAACATGTGATGTGCTTGGCAGCCCACGTGTGTGCTAGAGACCTAAGTGATGATCGTATTCTACACATCCGTATGTTGATAGGCTTTCCCCAATGGACATGTCTCTAGGCTTTTTCTATATGCCTCATTTATTTTAATTACCCTTTTAATATCACCTCCCCATAGCTAAGGCATAGTATCTTTTAATCATACCTCTTATTACAGAAAATGCATGAGATTTTCTGCACCAGACTGAATGTAAAGAAATGGGATACCTCAAAGATACAAAAGGGGCAGAAGTAATTTTAAAAAAAAAATTTAAAAAAATTAGCAGTCATTTAAAGGTATAACAAGACTCTCGAGTCCTTACAGAGAGAGAAAAATAAAAGAAATCGGAGTAGTGTGATAAGCAAGTTCTTAGACTTCGGTCTCTTTTGCTGTACTTTTTCTTTTTTTTTTTTTTTTCCCTTTAATATTGTGAAGGACTGCCAGTGGTTTCCAGTCAGACAGATTTCAAACAGTGGTTCCTCAACACCAGTTCCTATCTTGGCATTATTTCTTCCTTGCTCTTACATGGTCCTGCGTCAACTTTATCATCCGTTACTTTTCTGTTTTGGTAAGAATATCTTAACAGCACTGATAAAACTTAAAGATAGACATTTTAGGTCGAGATGAAGCTACCTGTCACAACTGCAGAATGGTAGTTCTGCATTTCTAAGACATGGATAATATAAAAATTTAAACCATCAAAGATAAATGTACCTAGTGATTTAATTTAATGATCTTCCTTCACTGTGGTCACAAATTAAGTATGATTTGCCAGTGATGTAGGTTTCCTGAAATCTACTGTTTTCCTACCGATATTCTTAATCCAGGCCAAAATTCTTTATTATCACTGGTAAACAGGCTCTTTTTACCTTCTCTAGGCATTTGCCATCACTTAATGGATCATAATTACTGCATCACTTGATGCTAATTAGTTTATCTCCTGTCATGGGCCATAAACTTAAGTTGTCATTAACTCTCGTGATGCCATCCTTTCGAAAGACTTGCAGGAACAAGATTCTTAATGTCTCCGTATTTCTTTGCAATATGATCATTTGATCAACTTTAGACATGAAGGCCAAGCAAACGCCATGGTCAGGCTTCAGTATGGAATGTAACAGGAAGAAAACAAAATGTTATATAAAATGCTACCTAAAAGGAAGGGTATAATAGAAGTGGAATGCAATAAAATAGAGGAGTTTGAGCATGTTTTAAGGAATCTCTAATAGGAACTTTTCCAAAAAGCTATTGTTTATCAATGGCTATAAAAGGTAACCGTAAGTTACAAGTGTGACACACACTTAAAAAGGCTTTCAGCAGCAAAAGCCATTTGTACTACGCATTGATATAAACCTCTTTCAGGATGTTGTGCTCAGTGTTGGTCATTTGTATTAAAAACCACCAAACCAAACAAATGACAAAAAAAGGAAGCCAGAACAATTATTACAGCAGTGCAAGTCTGAGTGCTTCTTCAGACAAAAGACTAGTAAATTGACAGCTGAAAGAGGAATATGATTATTCCTTAAAAAACAGATCAATCTAATTTGGTAATATGTACAGTTGAGCTAGAAATTACAAAGGGATTTTATTCACTAGAAGAAAAGATTTGTGGAACAGCCTTCCAAGCCAAAATTGGGACGAGAAACCCCAATGTTTTCAGAACATAATTTAGTGTGTGACTCTGAGAAGTTGGGAGTGAACTTGGCCTTAGAAATGTATGGTTGGACGTTCAAATGTATTTTGAAAGAATTGCTGCTTTGAGGAGAAAAAGAGTAAAAATCTAGATCATTGTGCTCTGTTAATTTTATGGAGTGTTTTGCTCTTTTTCCGAAGTTTTGAGTCTAATTCGGTCTAGGTTGTGGGCAGGGTGCAGTACTGCTTTTCGCTGTGTAAAGAAATGTCCAATGTGTTTGGTGGGGATGTTGCGTTCAAATGCCCGAGGATAACCCGTTGACCAGTCAGGAGTGAATTTTCTCTGATGTTAGGTTGACAGGGACTGCTATTGGCAAGTCTTGCAGAAGCTTTTACCTGGGACAGTTGGGCCACTCTGCACAGTGAAGAAGCTGGCAGTCAATGTGATTTCTATGACTGTCTTCTAGCACCACGCTGCATTTTTGAGGCTTCTACAGTTCACAGGCAGAGGCTTTCAGGTGGTTGTTCTACCACAGCTGGGGCTGCTGAGCACTAAGTGCAGGTGGGCAGGGGAACAGGGGTGGTTTGAGAACAGCAGGAAAAGCACTAAGTCCATTTTGTGTGAGCAGCAAAGAGCAGGTGCCAGTGGGAATACGATACTGCCGGGCTCGTGTTCCTGATCATGTTGATATTTTGAGCAAGTGCAAGAAAAGAACAGGGAGGTGTGATCAAATTACACGGGGTCAAATGTGAAAGTAGCAAACCAATGGCAGAATAAAGTCTTACATAATGTCTAAAATGGATCAGAGAAATCATGGCGACTGTCCCAATGCTTTTCAGCTCAAAGCCCTCAGAATTTGCACCCCAGGTTTCTTCTGTGGATTGTAGTGGGATTTGTTTTGTGTGTCGTTTTTTGTGGGGGTGGTTTTGATTTTGTTTGTTTGTTTTGTGTGTGTGTCTTTGTGTGGGGGGGTTTTTTTAGGTAATTAAACAATTTGCATCTTCAAGTGTGCTTGAAAAGTTTTTATTTCACAATAACTGTTTTAATTCTGGATTATCTTTCTGCCTGTCTTGATGACCACTGTTCAGTTTGGGGTTTTTGTCGTTTCATGCTGAAATATGTTCAGAAACCATTTGAGCAACCTGTGTCAAGCAAGCTATCAGCTAGTTAGAAAAGGAAATGTGTTTTCAATCTATAAGAATAAAATGCATGTTTACTGTGGCATCATGGTGTACAATCCATTCTGCAAATAAGTTAGAAGCCAGTCTTTGGAAGCTTGCTTCAATTTTTGTTTCAAACATAGGCTACGAAGAGTCACAAGAAGGTCTGGGTGCTGGTGGTATGACAAGCTGTTTGACCAGCTACACTTGGAGAAATTTACTCCAGCAGCTGCCTGGAGTATGAGCTGGCACACAACTGCCAGCGCAGCATCTCCGGGGCTGCCACGGGGAAGGAATGGAACACAGCACCAACAGGAGCCTGCAATGATCCTTGCTCTCAAAAGCTGCAATTTATAAGCACTGGACTTTGAAGTTTTTCAACCCGAGGAACTTCCAGAACAGCATTTAAAGTCACTCAATTTCTCAATTTTAGTTATTTTTGTTAGAGAGCTGCGTGAAAGTTGATAATAACTTGTCTTTCACTTTGATTAAATGATATTTGAATTTATATTAGTATCTCTCCCATGAAGTAGTAGGCTTTAAGCCTGCGTTGTGAATCAGTCCAAATGTTTTAATTTTAGTATACAAAGCATGGAATTTATTTGATTAATAACAAAATGTTCATTGAATACCAGCATTGAAAAACTGAATCACATTGTAGAAAATAGCTGCCAATGAGTGTTAAAAAGCTGGGCAAATAATGCAATTTTTTCTTTGAATGCCTTTCTGAAGTTTTAAACCAGTTATCTCTTATGTTCATATTCCTGTGTAAGTTTTCTGGTTGGAATTAATTCCTCTGCACAAGAGCACAAGATCGGCGCACTATGCAGTTCCTATAATTTTTATCTTATTTTGTTACCAATACCTTTGGGAGATCCTGTATCTTTCTCTATACAGTACCTAAAATAGATTGTCTCTTGACTGACGAGTAGCCACTTGATAACTTTATAGTGTTTTTACCGAGAAAATGAGATCTATTTTCCATTTTTCTAGTTGAATAGTAAGCAATAGTTTGTGTGTTCTTAGAGAGGTGTTTGCCAATGTATGCTTTTAGAATCAGTGATTCATTTGTAGGTTGAATTTTGCTGTCAATTTTAGTATATTCGGGTAGCTAATCCTCTGAAGTATCAAGTTTCAAAGCGCTTACAGTAGTTTCCTAATATGCTAAGTAGACAATTTGTGATAAATTTTAGTTTGTTTTAATTTGGTTTGTGGAGGTTTTTAGGGGGGCATGGGGTAGAATCAGCCAGGAACATTATATTTCTATGCACCTCTTGAACTGTTGGATCACATCACACATTACAAGACTTGAAGTATATTCAGTTTTTAACAGTGGTTTTTGGAAGAGTATATAATCACTTTTAATAAAGTCATAAACAATTTTCTTAGTAAATCTAAATTTCAGAAATCATAGTGAGAAAATAGCGCCACTATCCCGTGTCAGCCTGTGTTTTTATTTTCCTGAAAGAGATTAAGCCCTCAAATCCAGTTGAAGCTTCTTTCTTAGCAATATCTTCTGTTTCCGTAGAAGAAACATGGATTAGACCATTTTCAAGGTGAAAGAAAGGAAGAACAAAAGGTTGTGTAGGAAGTCTGATACAGCGCTGGGAACGGGACTTTGAAGACTAAGGTACATGACACATGTTTAATCCAGTAGACCACATTGCCTTGTGCAAATTGCTTAAAATGTCTTTACTTAGCTAGACCAACTGTAAAATCCAGCTAATAAAGCTTAACCACCCTTGTAAAGTGCTTTGAGGTCTATATATGAAAAAGCACTATGCGAATGCAAAGCAAAGACAGACTGGGTTTTTTCTTCCCTTAGCGGGTAAGTAGGAAGGAAGATCTGAGTGATTTATTTGGGAAATGCTGTGACCCAGGGAGCAGTTATTGACTGTGAAGCTGCAAGATGTGGGTTTTCGTCTTGAATCTGATGCTTTGGAGTGTTTTGTACTGGAAGGAGAGCTGTCCTGACTGCACATGTAGACATTTTAAGTGATGAAGCTGTACATTTTTTTTAGTTGTGAGTGAACAGAATAGCAACTCTACAGCTATGATTATGAGTTTGGCCAGCATTACTCATTCCTTCTGGAATTGAATACCCTCTGTTATAGATGTTCAAAGTTTTTTCTTTATTTAGTACAGAAGAGAGTTGAAATAAAGACAACTTATAAAACTGGAAAGCTTCACATTCTCAGAAAGCATTGTTTAAAAGAAAATTAATGTTACTGCTTACCAGTAAGGACATTTCCTCACCTATCTTATCATGTACAACATGTGAGTACTTAAGACAAGGAAGGAAATGAGTCACTAACATCTGCAGAAGTTGTACAGTAGGCACACTATGAATTATTCCTATCAAATACCAATTATTACATGTTCATCATACACCCAAAAGAATGTTCTTTATTTAGGGTTAGGTGTAGTGTAACATATTGTGGAAAATGGTATGTTATTTGTATGGAAAATATTGGTGAGGAGGGGGGAAGATAAAATCCCCGAAACAGATACTTGAAAATCTAGATAATCTTCAGGTAAACTCTTACCTAAAATTTGACAATACCTTTCTTCCACATTACTCTCCTCTTATCTGTTTATACTACTCTGTGTACTCCTTTACGATAAGCACATCTTATCCGTGTGCCTCAGAATACCCCTTTCAGCTCCCAGCAAGTTGCTTAAAGAAAGCACTGAATGGTAGTGTGTTAATAAGAGAAAAAAAGTGTGTTATTTATTTCTTTTTACAAATGAGTAAGCAATTTATATAGGGGGCCACTGGAAATAGAGGATAGGTTGCTAAGCTTTGAAGAATTTAAGATGTGAAACTTGTAGTATGTGTAAGAACAGAAAACAGGAGTTTTCTGGTGTTTTTAGTTCAAATTAGTGAAAGTTAGATTTTTGCCTCCTTCTAACTGTATTGGGTTTGCATAAAGTAAGGGCTTATACAGAAATTTCAGCAAGAAGAATAATATTTTTGACTGCTTTGTGACAGAGAACACAGTTGATAACATGCATATCTGCTTATGTGGATACTCCTACACTAATCTAATTGAAAATCTTGATCTGCCTCTAAATTAAATATCAGCAAAGCGATCATCATACCAGTGCATTCAGTAAAATTTCTTTAACTGGAGTGAAGCACCATAGCATTTTAAACCTGTGCTGAGCTTTAAGTAATGGTGTGACATTCAGAATAATTTTGAAATAATATCACTTGTCATTCATTAGATAAGAAAAAAAAAAATCTAAGCAGCCTTACAAAAAGGATTGGTTCCTATGTATCTTCTGTCAAAAATAAGTATTGACCAAGCAAACATTACAGAAAATGCCCATGTAATTTTTTTGTAGGTGCCTCTCTGCATACATGGCTATAAGGCTTCCCGGCTAAAGAAGTCTTATTATATTTTAAGTAGTTTTTTTTTTTTTTTTTGGAAATGTAATGTAATTTTTACAGCTAGTGTGGCTTTAGTGTATATGGAATGTGAAAATATGTGCACAATATCTCAGTCTTCTGTTTTAACTGAGGCATTTGAAGGCAGCTTATAGCCGTTGAGCTTTATCGCTGACCTCATATTTATAATAAAATAGGACAAAAGAACTCATTCCTGCTTATTGACAGTGGTTCACAGTTCTAATGCTGCATGTCATTGACTGTAGTTTCAATCTCTTACGTTAGAAGCTAGTAACACAATATACTTTGCAACGTGAGTGCTGTTCCAAGCAGTTAAGTTAGTATATCTTCAGAGACTATGTCAAATAACTTGTAGGAAGCTCAGGAAATGCAGATAGTGTCGCAACTAGCTACCAAACAGTCCAGGTTCCCAGTCTTTGGACATCCATAAAGTCGTTCAAATGGTAAGATGAAGTTGATTTGTCAAATACTGGTTTTGTAATCACTCAGGTATTTGTTTAGGTCCTTTTAGTTGGCATATGGTAGTGTTCATGAAATAATCAAGAAAATTATTGCCCAGATGGCAACATTATTGATTTGATGCATTATTCAGAAAGGGGACACTGGTATGTCTGCCTCAGTGGTTCTCTTCTGCAGTGGAGCTTTCCCTTTACTGAACAGTTTTAATGCTTCCATTTACCTTAATTTCAACTTCTTAGGGTTTTTATTCAATTCTTCTTCAGTGTCTCGTGGCACTAAAGTGCAAGCAAGCCCTTCCTAATGCTTAACAGGCATTTGTCATTCCTTGAGTAAATGGCAAAGCAACATGTTCTTCCGTTATGAGCCGATATCCACTATAACTGATTTTAGCTTATAAATTCTATTAGTTATTCCTGGCAGTTTTGTGTTTTTGTTCTGGCCAGAGAAAATCCTGACTCAAAATCTTCCTTCATACTTGATGTTTCTCTTAAGGTGTCATGGCTTGACCACATGTGTTCGTTCTTGCTCGCTTGTTCCATTTGGGATTAGTTCTCTCATTAACATGCCTGAGGAAGTGTCTCTCGGGATTTGTTCTTTTTGAGTTTTTTACCAAAATAAAAGGCAGGTGCATGATATCTGCTTTAAAGGCTCAATATGAGATCAGTGCACTGTTCTGGAGATAGAAAAACAAAATTGATAAATGAAAACCTGATTGGTTAAATAGCCTAGGAAGCGTGGTTCCTTCAGGATGGGGTTTCTATGACAATAATGTAGTCTTTAAATCTGAGAATTGATTCAATACTTTGTATATCACATCCTAAAGAAATCGTGGAATTTTGATCGGGAAACTGATGCCAATGATCCGTTAACTACACAGACATCTTCACTGACTGTTGAGAGAACTAGTGACTTCGGGCTCTGCTGTAGACCTGGACAGTAAACCTAAGGTCAAGTGACCATGAATCTCTCTCTTTAAGATGTTTCACTGGCTTAAAAACAATCAGTGTTCTGCCCACCTCCCCCCGTTATGAAGAATCTGATATTCGTATGACTCATCACAGTGTAAACTGAGTTCTGTAACTTAAAGCTGGTGCATCTTTGAACAACCTTGTCATTTGAGCGTTATCCTGTGCCTACAGATGGTGCTGCAAAGAAACTGAGTGCTGAACATGATTGTGTAGATGGTATCTACTACTTACACTGTTTCCTTAATCCTTCCACTCTAATTATGAAATATAATCCTATTTTAATTATTCTTTCCAATTTTACAGACATATTTCCATGTACAGTCTATATCATATCAATTAATATTTTATCACTCTTAAATGAGATTGGGTCTTTTATCTTAAAAAAGGTAAAACTAGATATAGAATTGCAAACAATACTGGAAACCATTATTCTAATTGTAGCTGAAAATGTGTCACCATTTGCCACTGTCTTCTTTTTTAAGAATAAAACCGCATGAAAGTAATTGTTCTGCTTTGTGGAACACTGATAGGAGAAAAAGATCGTGCTTGGCAGGTATTTTGTGCTATCCATAGCCTTATGTCACAATTTTAAGTCACTGAATAAGATGGTTGTAGCTACTACTGCCCTCTTTAAAGATAAACTCTTTCACAATAATTTTGCTGTAATACAGTATTGTCAGGAAATGCAGTATGCTTTACCTTCATGAGAAAACCTCTCTAATTGGAATCATTGGACCTTGACTTACTTGTCACAGCTATATTCAGGGTGAAGATGAAATCTTTTGAGAAGTCTGATCATGAAAATTAGGCCAAGACTTCTCAGAATAAAAACATAAGAGGACACATTCATTTGCAAGATCTTGCTGCTTGAAGCTTTTTTTTTTTTCCTTCTAATATGTGTGGAGAACAATGGGTGATGCAGGGGAAAGAGAGACAGACTTGATGGCATTTGAACAGTCTAACTTGTTAAAACTCAGTAATTAAAATGGAGAAAAAAATAAACAACTACTCTTATTTCTTGTGCTGGAAGAGTTAATAAAAATCTCAGTCTTAGACTTGGGAACAGGTAGGGGAATTGCAGCTAAAGCCACTGAGCTTAATGAGAATTAGTCATGCGTTCTGATTGTTCAGATACTAGATGAGGGATGTGCAAGGCAAGTGCTTTTCCTAAGCTCCTAAAGTCTGGATAATAAATAGAAACAAATCATCCTCTAGTGATTAATAGACGTGCATATAGAGAATTCATAACAGAAAAACAAGACAGTTACATAGCTATGGCTTTGTTACACTGCAGAGTCACCTTCTTCTCTATTATTATGACTATTATTGCTATTGTTGTTTAGGAATACTGAGAACTGGTATTAATGTTTTCCTTAAATATGAATGAATCAAAAGAAAGTCAGCTCAAGAACAAGTGTGTGGTTGACACTGTGTTGTGTTGTGGGTAGGAAAGCAGAGCTGATGGGGTCATTGCAGGCAATGAGGATGGCTCAGCTGCACGGGCTCCAGAGGTGTCCTCCACCTTGGCACACATGCAAAGAAAAAATTGTCATGAAAGAGCCAAAACATATACTCTGAATAGCACAAATTATGGAACCTATAGTATGCAGGAGATCTACTGAAGATGGTGGAAAACTCCCTGAAATTAGCTGGTCAATTATTTTACATATTGGTATTCCCAGGGGAAAAAAATAAATAATTTGATCTGAAACTATCTTTATGCTTTAGGTTATGCTCCTATGATTATTGGCTTGAATAACTCTAATCAAAAGTTTTCAAAGCATCAGTTGGCCAACTTTTTATGTTTGGCTAAGGCTCTTAATTCAGATTTTTAAATTCCTGACAGACTTTTCTCAGTTACTTGTGTATATCCAGCTCCAAGAATTTTAATATCTTTAATCATTATAAGGTTAAATAATAAGAACATTATTTTATAAGGATGTATTTCCTTGGTTTCCAGGAGACTTTGGTGACCGGTTAGTGCCATACTAAATAAAACACTTGTTATGATATAATGGATTTACATTACGTGGTGCTTAGAAGGTTGGTCTCAGAAGACCAGCTCTCAATGAAAATATAGTAACTGTTATCTCCTTTAAAAAGACCCTGTATTATACACTGCTAGCCTTGCTGTCACTGTTGGCTTGCTTGTAATGGAGATCACTAGAAAGTAAGGATGGACTCTCTAGCGAGTGGCTCTAAAAGGGCTGGCTATAAAAGGTTTCTTTAGGCTATCAAATTATTACTATTCAGTTAAAGAGTAGTGGTAAATGGGGGGAAAAAAATATTAAAACTCAAACCAAAATGCATGACGCGTTACTGGTTGGAAGTGTATCTAAAACCTTTGCTGATGCACTGTGCAACTCATATTCTTCAGGAGAGGTTTTCATGACAGAGCTGATGGAAGTGGAAAAAAAAAAAAAAATCAAAAATAAATTACTAGAGGTTAAGTAGTTTTTATTACCAAATCAGCAACACACACTGCTAATGGAAAATATTTTCTACAGACAGATGGGATAGTCAGCTATCCCAGGAGCAGAAGTATGAAGTATCTGTTAAGATTTTTATTTATATATTTGCATATAAATATAAACCTAATTAGTAGGGGCTAATTGCCCTGTAGCAACTAGAATGTGAGCATTAGCATCTTCAGGGTTGCTGTTTTGCTGGTGTTTGCCTTTTTATGGTGGTTTTTGTTTTGGTTTTCAGGTAGTTGTTGTTGGTTTTTGCTTTGTTTTTTAAGTATCTCTATCACCCATCATGTTTGGTACTGCATGGCTGCAACAGATAATTACTACCATTAAGAATCTCAATCACAAAATCAAAACCATTTGGAATGGCTTCCAGGGCCACCCAGCACAGTAAGTAACCACAGAAAATGACTATATTAGTGGTTTTCCTCATGCATATTCATAAGGGCACTTGATTTGACTTTCATAGTAGGGGGCTCGTAAAAGCTCATCCACAGATTAGCCCCTGCAGAAGACTAAACACCAGAGATAAGAATATACCATACATCTTAAAAATCTTTCTAAAAAAGCAGTGAATGTGTAATGCAAAGAATTGTATATTGTAGATCCTCATAAGAAAAATACTACTGTAATTATTTGACTTTTTCTGTTGTCCTATTGATGGAGAAGGTCAGGCATTTATGCTATACAAAGGTTGGTTAATATGCCACATTCCTGCTCTAAGAGCAGTTGAGTCATCTGTGATGGATACCCCGACTTGTATATAGTATTTTGGAGTCTGTAAGATTGAGAAAGACAATGATATTAGCACATTGGTGTCAGTTAAAAAACCTTGCACTTGAGAACTTAGATGATGTTTGATTTCCATCTTAAGCTTGGACAAGACCTTGTTGACATAAGAAACAAACAAACATATTCATGACATTTAGCTAATGTTTGTTGCAGAACAAATGTGTTAAATAATGAATTGGAAATAATACAGAGAAATCTTCTAGAAATCACTCCACTTTGAAAAACATACAAAGCCATTATTATCAAAATGAAATGTGTACTGTTGAATTACGGCATCTGCAGAGCATAACACCTAGCAGGCTTTCTCCCTCCCGTGACCAACTCAATGTGGATGCAGAGCAGGGATCTGGGAGCCACCGATTATCAGCTGGAGTGGATTTCCACACAGTTGCGACCACTTTGGCTGTTTTGTGTTTGATTCATCTGCCCATTTTACAACTCATTTGTCTTTCTCTGCTTCTCTGTGTGGTTTCTTATTTTTCTGTTCACTACTCCTGGCAGTTTCTTCCCTGTCAAATAATGAATACTTTCTAATGGGTTTTATTTTTAAAAATAGAATTGGGGTTGAAGAACTAGGTGCTTGCCGGGAATATCCTGCATGTCTAACGTTGGCCTGCATTGTTATTCTCATACATATTATCCTCTTCACATAGAGTTGGTTAGTGCCATATGGAGAATTCTCATACCTTCCCATGCTGCTTGATGCAGTGGACCCTAATTGCAAGGAAGAGGAACTTTGTAGTTAAAAAACATGTCCTATGTCGGGGAAGACCTAACTCGCCTCTAGTGAAGTCATTTCCTCAGTGTCAACTGCAGGGAATGACAGGAGAGTGACACCCACTGAAAAGCTGGGAGAGCCAGCTACAGGAGGTTATTTAGGAAAATCTAGCTCCATTTTTTTTCCAAGCAAAACTTGCAGCAGTTTTATGTCAAGTTTACGGAGAGTTTCAAGGTGACCAAAGCCATGTTGTCGGGCATATTTGCTATTCATCAGAAGTCACTTAGCTCTATTTAAAGGCTTGTTTTAGCCACCACGCTAATAGACTCACATACTTAAGACATAATTGGATTTGATTTGGCATTTCCAGCTTTCATTGCAGCAGCAATGGATTCTCAATGGCGTCGTGTTACAAAAGTCTGAAAAGGATAAAAACTGAGCTAGTATGACATAACATACAGTATTAAATTTCTACCCTTTCTTTCCTTATCTGTTGTTTTCTCTCCTTGCATGTATTCACATATTCATGCCATAGATTTTATTGTTACTGGGTGAAGAAAATATTTTCTTTCTCCTGGTAAAGCACCATGCAATCTTAGGTTGCTAAGTAAGACATGAAGATACATCCACATTAATGTCAGTGGCTCTAATTCGATCACTAGTGAGGTTGGGGAGAAGCCCAAGACTAAAGCACAAAGTTTCAGCTGACACGATTGCTACCAATGGCCTCTTACACTGAAAGTAAAATCCCTGCCTTCTCGACTGGATATATCCCTTGGACCAGAGAGACCCATTTGCTCATTGATTCATTTGCTACCAGAACAAAGCTTTGAAGTGGACTGCCTGCATAAGAGACAAGTCCAATTGCAAAAAAGGCCTATAAACCCTATGTAGGGAGTCCAGCCCAGGAAGACTGTATTTCTGTATGAACTAAATGGGGGGGGGGGGTTGGAAGAAGGCATGATTAGTAGATGTGGTTAACAGTTTATGTCGAAGGATATTGTTCTCACAAAAACGTTAGAAGTCCCCCATGAAAATTTCTACTGGAAGTCAGCAGTTGTCACTATAAGTGGCATTAAGCTGTATATAATAGCAACCTCTGTGACTGGTGTAGTAGATAACACTTAGGATGGAGCATAATATGTTTCTGAAAGTGTTTAGAAGGTGTATTTCTCTGCAGCAGCAGGGGGCGGAATTACTGGTTGGGAAGAGCACTGGCGGTCTTCAAGCACTGCGAGCCTGATGCTTGTGGAAGTATAAAGCTTCTGTCTTCAGCAGAATAGCGTGAGGGGGGAAGTCCTTCAGTCCTATCCACTGCAGTAATTGGAATAAGACACTCCTGGTCTCCTGACACTTTGAAGTTCAAAGAAATTTCAGCGCTAATTGGATGTGCTTCACCCATTCATGAGTTTGAGTGCATGCCAGGAGGAATATCTCACACAGAACTGTGTGTGTAGTGGATTACAGCCTCTGTTCCTGTGGAGGGGCACCAAGTAATGTGACTTTAAAACAGATTTTCCAGATTATTCATGAAGTTGTGGTATGCCATCATTAAAAACAAACTGCAGTCAATAGATAAATGTATTTTTTACTCAGAACTTTTAATTAATCTGTGTCCAAATTGGTTCTCTTTGTAAACGTGTAGCTAATGGATTCTTTGTATAAGAAACTCAGCAGGCCTCCCTTTTGGTGAGTGTGTGTGAGAAACCAAGAATTTAACATGCAGTTGTGTTTGAAACAGACCTGTCTGCTTACAGCTGTTACTAACTATTCCTGTTAGCAAATGTAGTAAAATATAGCCTTAAAGAAGGGCAATTCAACCCTTATTTGACCGTCATCCTTGCAATTATTTACACTGTTGCTATCATAAGAAAATAGTATTCAAGCACATTGCATCTGTGTGGGAAAATTAATGGGAAAGGCAGCAGGAAAAAAAAATAAGATTATAATGTAGTTAGAGAACTGTTGATAGCCATAGGTTTAAAAAGTGTATCTTCAGAATGTTAATTGTATAATATAACAGCATTTCAAAACAGCCTGCCATTTCAGCATCCTCTAATTGAGAGAATATCATCATCTACTAGGAAACAATCGGCAAACTGATGTTCATATTGTGGCGAAGTTTGCAGCACCCCAGTGTGCTGCGGTGACTCAGGGCTCAGCCACGCAGTGCAGGAATCTCCAGCTCTGTGGAGTTTAAACTACATGGGAAAGCAGATGCCTTCAAGAAGCAAAATGTGAATGTCAGTTTGAGTTAGTTACGTGCAAGTCACAAACTAAAATATGTTTAAGTGTACACAGGAAAAGATTAATAATTCTCTGTTAGTCACTGAGAAATGTATCGTGTGCTCGATCCAGATTTACTGAAGACGTTCTTCTAGCATAGAGGTTGTGGGTAACAGAATGTCTAGTTAAGTTCTTTTCAGTTCATATTTTGAAGTTATTTATCATAATCTGCTTTCAGAAATTGACAGCTATATTTTTACCATAGCAGTCTATGTCTATCCTATAAAAAATTGTTGCAAAATGAGGATAAAAGGGCATATTTTCAAAATCGTCTGGAAAATTCCAAAGTGTTTGAATCTTGCATATATCAAAACACTTCAGTTAGACTTCTGTACTAAAACAGGCAATACAGCATTATACCACTATTGCTATGTATGAAGACTGTTCCATATTTTAATATATTGATGTGATGTAATGTAGTAAAAAGTTTTTTTTTTTTTCATTTTGATAACTTTGGTCATCAGCACTATGTTCCTTAAAAAATTACTTTGCTCCAATAATGCAATTTTTGTGGAAAACTATTCCACTGAAAAATTTTGGCTACACTTACTCTCCAGGTTATCTCATTCTCAGTGCCATCTAGTGTCATCATTTTGTCATATGAAAGTGCAGAGGCATAGCACATAGAATCACGTACCTCTTCAAGTCACTGCAAATTGATCAAATTCTTGCCATACCGGAACTCGAAGTGGATTAAGGGAAGTGGATTAGGTGGTCAGAAATGACTTTTTTTAAGTGTTCACACATTGCATTTTGCAGATGTCAAAGTTACTATTTAGTCTGGAAATTGTTTGCTTGATAAGATGAAATATGAATGAGAGTTAATAGAAGATAGTCCTAGTGTACGGTTGGGAGGGAAGGGGATATTCCACCTTCCTTTTCCTGAGGCTCCCTTGCTCCAGCCTCAGCATGCTCTCCCACTGCTACTGTAACGTGGCAGAAAAATCACAGTCACAATACCGCACGCTAAAATCTAGACTCAAAGCTCTAATAAAGAAAAGGCTTAGTTATTGCTGGAGAGCTTCCAGAGAAATGCGGTCACTGAATACGTTTATTACAGTTGTGGTCTGCTTAAGCAAACTTCTACTGCATGATCCATATTCTGGCCTGCCAGATGTGGAGAAGTTTACTGGTTTATTTCACGTATTTCTTTACCAGTCATCTGTATTGCAAAGGTTTTGAATTTGAGGATTTTGTTTAGTTGTTGTTGGTGGGTTGGTTTTGTTTTTTTTTTTGTTTTTTGTTGTGTCGGGGTTTTTTTTCTCATTAACAAGAGGGTTCATTGGTAATAGTCAGACTTGTGTTCCCTCATTAAAAAATGGATGGAATTTTAGAGGTAGACGTCTTTCATTCTGCTGACTTCATTGCAAAACTTGAAAATCTCATTGAAATGTCTGCTGAAAGGATTATGGACTCAATGAGATTTAGGTACTTGTATAACAGCTGAGCTCTTAAATGCTGTCTTGGTTGGAGGCCTGTCACAGTACGTTAATGAGGACCGAACATGAACTAAAAAATGCAGCAACAAATAATGTTGCCTTTCTAGTATATGTTCTTTGAAACCTATAAATTCAATAAGTTGAATTCACAGGAGATTGCATATTTCCTGGCTGGTTTACATTCTGATATGTAGTCAACAAACTTATTTTTGTTTAGCTACTTGACACTTCTCTTTGACTACCTTAAAATTACTGTAAAAACTCTAATTCTCCAAATTTGTAAAATATGCTCTGAATGAAAATTCTGTATCTTGGCAACCAGGAAGGGACAGTTATCTCCTGGAAAAAAAAAAGTTATCCTATCTGCCAAGAAGAATTTATTATCATAAATCTTGCAAAGCCCTGTGCATTTATTCCATATTTCTTCTCTGGCTCTCTGTACTGTGAGAGATATCCCAATGAATTGATAATGCAATTATGCACGTTACAAAATTTAGCCCTTAAATGAATCTTGGAAAAGTGGGTTTAATTCAATTCCAAGTAGTTCCTGTCTGGTGGTACAGTACAGCTCTTTATAGCATTTAAGATTTCTCATGCTTAGAGAAATGCAATTCTTAATTTAAGAAATCTCAAATTAAGATTACTCTGTATCCAAATATGTACAGCTTGTTGTTTTTACATTTTCTCATGTCAGGAAGTCACAGAAGAAACGCTGTGGACATGGAACTACCCCCAGTAAAATGGCAAAAGATTTAATGCAAAGAACCTTCTACTTTTGGTAGATAGCTGCTATTGCCTAAGAAAACAGTTCCGTAGAAGTACCTTTTCTTTTTCTTGTCTAAGTCCTCAGTCTGATATTTTAAATTATACATGAAAATATTAGTTCTTTGTATCACTGTTCATTTAAATGCCGGACATGGACTCGAGGCAAAAAAGATAGAGGGATATGTGAAAGCGAGTCTGAACTTCTGAATTATATTAGAGAGGTTTTAAATTCTTCTTCTGAAGGATGAAGACAGAAGCAGACTTATGTCTGTAAGATTAGCCACAGGAAATCATCAGCTAAATTAATAAGTAATTTGAGTATGAGTGAATGTAACAGTAGAATTTTAAAGACAGGCATTAGCTGGTTAGACTTTCTTTAGAAATGGTAATAAAACTCCTTTTCAGGTCGTGCCATAATGTGACCTTTTCATGGTGCTGATGTAAATCTCAGATTAATACACAGGGAACACAGGCCAGTACAAAAGCACGGACTGAATGTGCTTGGCCTTCCCACCCCAAGCTGTGTGTGGATTTCTTTCCTGTTTTGGGTTAGATTATCACTTACCTTGGAGAAAGCAATAGCAGTAAAATGAGCAGGACAGAAAAACTTGTGATTGTTGTGTTTTATCGTTTCTTCCCATTTAAGGTAATTCTTATTCTATTGGAGCTATCAAAGGATCTGGTGATTACAGAAGAGTCTTGCCTGACAGGAAATCTGGGTTTTCTCAGCTGAGCATTTCTCAGATTTGGGACAACTTCAAGCGTTCCGAAAGCAGGAGGAGCAGCTCTCCGGCAGAAGAGCTGGCTGGTGGGGTGCTGGCGGTGCTGGGTGCAGGGCCAGCACGGGGTGCAGGTGCCCGGCCGCTGCGCTGCCCCTGGGCAGGGGCTTTGCCCTGGCACCCACCTCATCCCAGAAGCAATCGCCAGCCTCAGCTGCACAGGAGCAAAACTAAACCCTGCAAAGAATCTGAGCCAGAGAGATTGCAAAACATATTTCATATGCAAATGAATTTCCGTCAATTTCAAAATTAAATTCAATCAAATTGCTACTTTCAATATTCCATACTTGTCACTTGCTATCTCCCTGTGTCTACATTTTGCACTCTGAACAGGTGATTATAAACAGGAACAGGGTTTAAATATGTCAGCAAGGCTGGCAGTCAGTGTCAAGATGGCTCTTTACCAATTCCTACTTAAACCTTTAAATCAAAACATATTTTTGGTAATTTTCGTGAGTGTTTTCTACCCAGTAAGATTCTCGTATTTGAAAAAAAAAAAACCACTAATTTTGTGTGAATAGAAGTAGAAATAGTTTTGAAAAATAGCAAAGCAAATTTGGAGTTTGTATTGGAGTAAATATTTCCTGGTACTTGTTTAGGGTATTATACACAGTTTTTGTGTTATTATGTAGTAAATTTCAAAAACCAATGAAGGGAAATTTTCCCGGAGCTTAAAGGCCCGATGAATTCTTGTCACTTTAATAATTTTTTTCGTTACCAAGTTCTTACAGGTTCATGCTTACAAATATGCAAAGATATATATATAGATATATATACATAGTTATTGATTTGGGGACAGTCAGCTCATAATAACCCGACATTTAGTATTTTTAAAGCTGTGACTATGGCGCAAACAGATTTAATTATATAAAATGGCTATACTCATTCAAAGATCAATTATGGAAAAAGGAGGACAATCCAGATGCCCTGCACAAAAATGAAAAACATATAAATAACCAAAGTCACGTGAAATCTTAATATGGACATTTATTATATATCGTTTTAATCAGTCGGAGGACCAGGCTGATATGTTTTAATGTACTTGAACTGATGAATAGTTTCCATGGAGGTCGCATTGTGAAACAGCTTTTTGCCAGTCAGGAAGGTTGGTTGCCTTCTCTATAATTCCCCCTACTTGTAAACCAGGCTAATTACAGCACTGTTAAAAATGATAGCACCCTCCAGTGCGAAAAGATGCACTAAAACCTCTGGTAATACAAATGGCACTACAATTTTCTGTGAACTATAGCTCGTTTACAGTATTTTTTATAATATTCTTTAAATACTTTCTAAAACAAGCATCTTTTTATTTTTGAAATAATTTTTGATACATAAATTTATTCCTGTAACTTTGTCAGTAAGTCCTTAGAAAATAATGTAAATATTACTTAATATTTAGTGTTCTTATGCCCAGAGTGTGGAGTTTAGGTCCTCCAAATCAGAAACACAGCAAAAAATATTGGTTTTGTCTCCCTTAAACTCCTTGGAAGCTCAGCTCTTATTTACACGTTGGACCCTTGTACAGTGTGAAACTTGATCTGCAGCCAGGAATGATAAAACAAGACTCTGTATGTGCTTTTAAATAGTTTTTATTGTGGTGACTGAAGGTTTATCTAGATCTTCTGTAATAATTCACCTCCGAGATGGTTGTCCCAATAGTTGACGTGAGTTACTTCAATATAATAAGCAGCAGAGATAACATCTTCAATAATGACATTTCCAAATATTTCTTCAGTTGTTTGAAGGGAAAAGGAAGTCATGCCTAAAAATACCAAGACTGACTAGGATTGGTGCTCTAATGCATCCAAAGCAGGATTTTCTCAGTTAACTTTTTCACAAATTGAATGGAACCACCAAGAAGTGCACATGTCTTTTTTCTGGGCTGCTAATGTCTTTGTCGTGACTGGTGCTACTAGTTATTTTAAGGATAGTAGGAAACATTACGACTTGATATTCCAACTTTTATAATGTATCTGCTTCCATTTCTGTGCTTATATCACAGTTTAGCTCTTCGTGTATGTATGACTGAAATGGAAGTTCAAACCAGTGACTCACTGTCATGGAATAGGTTACCGGATTATTAATATTTTAACATTTTCCCTTGGCAAATATGAAAGCAATTGTAGCTAAGTATAGGACTTAAAAGAAATAAACTGCTTCTGGATACGAGTAAGGTAATGGTTGTCTGATCCAGTAGCATTATTTTGAGAACTACATATCAAAGGATGGAATAATATTTCCCATATTCTAATAGGACCTCTTTCTGTATGCATCACATCTGATAAAACTCTCTTTGAGAAAAGATAAAGTTCATCTTAAATAATAATGATTTGCATATTCCTATTATGACAGCTGCATTATCCTGAAAAGTACGCTGTGCTATTTCTATGGCTTCTGAAAACAAAAAAGGTGAATTTCAGACTGAAAAAAAAAATCAGAACAAATGTTCTCAGAACGTAATTAGGCCATGCATATCAAGAACATTGTTCTTGTGACTGCTTTTATAATTTTTACATAGTTATTTCAGAAAGGTTAAAAATTATGCATGCAGTCTTTATTATATTACACACATAATTTGGAAAAAAGCATTTCTCTGCACTAAAAATAATAAATTATAGAAATAGATTCATTGTGTCGAGAAAAATTTATTTCTTGAGCCTCAAATAATTTAATTCCTTTTTATTCTATGCAAAAAGTAATTTTCTCCTTGGGGGAAATTATTGCTTAACTACTGTTATGTATTCACTGGCAGTCTTAGCCACTCAGCCAAAGATAGCTCTAAAAAGGAAGTAGAGAAAGCTGATTGAAGTGAAATCCTTAAACTAAACATGAAAAATAGAAGACTTAAGGCTTTATATGTTTCTTCTAGAAAGAATCCGTGATGTTCCTGACATTAGAAAACCATTTAAAATACGACTGCACTGACTTTATCCTTGTCTCATCATGATTGTTTTCATGTCTGATCATTTCGACGTTGATTCGTGTGAGTACCTTTACTCATTTCCAGAATGGGGCACATGTAGCAACAACAACAACAAAATTCTGGGCAGGAATGAAGAAATCAATGTTAAAATGTTTTTGCCCAGCATTTATTTTGGTTTTGTTATTGTAAGATTAGGTTCAGAACTAGAGGATGGTGAGGGCTGCCAAACTGGTTTCAAGAAGGAATGATTTTCATAGCTGTCATTGTTGCCACGCTTGGATACCAGCATTAGCAGTCATTATAAGCTGATAATAACCACCCATGTGTGCAGCTGAGACTGCTGCTGAACACTGGTGATGAAGATGGCATTTAAGTAGACCACTAAGTGTTGTACTAGTCATTTAAGTGCAGAAATGTTAATGGTAAATGGAACATTCCAAGTCACTACCTGCCAGCCTCATTGTATTTCCATTAGGATGTATGGTAAAATTGCACCGTGTATACTTGCGTAGGACCTACGGATTATTACTCAAATACCTCAACTGAGTCCTGGTGCGGATTATTGGTCTCTCCCTCATTCTCTGCATCAGGACATAGGAGGTGAAATTTCCTTCCACCTCTGCAGGCTATCTGAGGATGTGGGTTGCTGGAGAAACCATTCTCAAGGATCAGTATTTAATGTGGGTATTTAAGTAATGTTTATTTGTAGTACTGATGGGATCTATATGAGCAGTATCTTTAGTCCAGGCTAGAATGCCAGGGAAAGTCAAAGAAAAGTAACTGAGATGTTTGAATATTAATACATGGAATGTAGCCAGGATAGGCAAGTAGTATAACAGGTGGATGCATGGTATAAAATTTATTACTAATTGTATGCCATAAAATCAGTGGAATAACAGTGCTGGACTATAGGTAACAGGATATGCTTCTCAGAGAAGATAGGAATAATAGGTGAGATGGAAGCATCAAGGATTTATCCACCTTACACACTGCTATAACATGCATTAAAAGAGTGCCAAGCTATTTTTGAGATTATTACACTGTCCAAAAATAACCTAATTGTTTTGGAACCTGGTATGTTTATGGACAGGATTATGCGTTGTAGCTTGTGCTTGGTGATACAATTTTTTGTTTCTCTGTATGTACCAGAAAAATCTGTTTGGACTTTGATTTTTTTTTTTTTAAATCTCCTTCCAAGAAAAATCATGACACCTTATCGCTTATGTATAACTTACAAAAGCAAGTTGTACACGGCCAATGTTACTGTAGGTATAGATCTTGCTTAAGGTGGGAATAAGCTGGACTTAATAAGGCAATTTTCCCATCTCTGTATTAGAGAAAAATCTCATTTTTTAAACTATTAGTAGTATACCAGTTCCCAAAGTGAACTCTTCTCCAATCCTGTTCATTGCTGAAGAGGCTGCCTGGTTAAGCAGGCTTCACCCTGTCATAAAATCATAATATGCATTATGACATTATATTTTGTTGTCATGGAAGCAGTTGCAGTGATATTCTTGATTCTGATGTGAATCTTAACAAGTCTTTTACCAGCCATCAGGTTTCAATCTGAGGGGCAGGTTCTTGCTTGTGGTTTGTGTTCCCCTTCAGAGAGCCTGTCAGTCATTGATTACCAGGTTGCATGTCTGATATAAGCCAGCAATCCCACTAACCTTCACAGCTTTACAACTTTTCTTTTCTCATTACAATGTTCAAGTGACTGGGAAAGTCAGTTACAGAAGCTTCTGGCGTTAGCACAGCCAACACAGGTGTTTTGCGGGCAGGCGTATTTCAGGGAATAATCGTGCGTGTTGAGCTAGCAAAATTGTGGTGAATCCTTGGTTTTGTTGGATTTGGAAGAGACTGGTTTACACATTCTTATTTTTGGCATTAACAAAACAGAGGTGTTGCACACACCACAAAAACTGGGTTTGCTTTCTGTTATAGGCACTACGGAATCTTCGTTCTCATTCTGCTGGTTTTACCGCAGAGCTATGGCTGCATCTTGGCAATACAGTAGCTGACAAGACCACCTGCTCAGCTCCCAGTACTAAGTGCAGATTAATAGTTTTCCCTTGGTTTGATTGTAAGAAGAGATCTACCAGGAAAGATAATTCTTTAAAATCTGTTTTTCCAAATGTTTTTCCTCATCATGCAGTGTGTGTGATTTTGAATTTCATATGGCTATACAACCGCAACTGAGAAACCAGGGTTCATTGTCCTTTTCTCATGGCTGTAAAACCACTATGTTCAGAGGAATAGCGTGAATGCACTCCTGTTCACACAGGTCAGTAGTGTTCAGTGGGTGGGTGTGAATTCCGGACTTTGGCTATATCTGGCTGCCTGCCCTGGCCAGCCTCACCCTGTCAGTCTGCTCCCAGCACCAACACAGGACGGCTCTTGGCGGATGGCACAGAGCACGACTGGGACGATGCGCTACCCTCACGTCCCCCACTGACCTTCTACACGAGTATGAGTTCTGTTTAAATAATTCATGGGAAACTAACAGGGATTTCTCTCCCAATTTATTTTATTGTTTAGTCGCGAAAGCTATTGACATATCAAGGTGTTTCAGCTTTTAACATGCAGCCAGAGAAGCCATTAGAATACTGGGTCCACACATTGCTTCAGTGAAGCATTGAAAATTGGTTTAGATAGCTAGATAAATTTCGTTTTAGAGACCACATTTAAGAGGGCTGCATCTCACTGAAATCTGCATTTGCCAACGGACAACATGAGACCAGGAGGGCCAGTAGACTTTAGGCCAGGTGAACGTAAGCTGTTTCATTAGAGCTGTGTCATTCCTTCGTCACTGTGATCTTGGTGGAGAGGTGGTTATATATTTTACTATTTGAGAAGATGAAACCCGGAAACATTTATATATATTATTATTATTATTTTTGACTGTCAAAATGCTCTGACTATAGAGGATGAGTTATTACTTGTTTGGTGGTTTGGTTTTTTTTTTTAGTTGAAGGAAATATAAATATTTTGGATATTGAAGGAAATCTATTAATATACATAAATAGAAAATGGAAAGAGATTTTGATATCACTTTCAGATAAGAGCAATTCTAGCTGTTATTAAAAAAAAAAAAATCAGCATAGCACTTAAGCATGCATTCATGTCCATGAAAGGCAGTAGGCATTGGACTTGTGTTCTATTCATTTAAATCCTGATTTTACAAATGAATGTCTGTATAATGCTGTGTGAAAGAGAATATTAGGCCAGGTCTAAACTACTAATTTCTCCTAACATAAAAAGGCAAATAGGTGTATTGAAAGGTTTATACTAGCCATGCTGGCCAAAGCACTACTGAGTACATGGCTATACTGGCAAAATGGAGCTTTACCCGTGAGAGCTTATTTAATCCAGAAGGGATATTTTTATGTTCTGATACTGAGTGTGCTTACTGATGAATAGCAATCCTAGCCAGGAATGTCTGGGCAGGATGGCATACTCTTACTGCTACGCTATCAAATACTTCAACTGTACTCTCTCCACTGTTGTAGTCCCACTGAAGGCTTCAAAAATTGGATTCATTGATGCTTAGTTCTTCTGGTGATCTGTAAAGAAGGAATTCTATCTTCCTGTGCAATGATCTTTTCAAAATCCCAAGCACTGCTTGTTCTTGACACTCATATTACGGCCACTAGTGTATAGCCTCTTTACTGTTGATGAATTTTCTTCCCTCTAAGTCTAGGCATTGAAGCTCTAGCTTCAGTAGAAAACACTTCTTCTATTAAGCTGCAAGTAGCTGAAAATTGGAGTTGCAGTACAAGATGCCATTTGTGTAACCAAAAGATGTTGTGGTTACCTCTGCTGTGTGATGACAAGTATAATAGTTGCAGCTGATTGTAGGGGAATGTAACCTTCATCTTAGGAATAACTTGCTGAAACAAAAGTTAAAATTGTATTCCTTAGGGAATGTATGTTGGCATTTTCATCCATCTTGACTCCAAAGGTGTTCACAACACTTTCTCTCATATGTCTAGGTTATTAATTATATTTATTGTTCCCAGTAATGCATATTTTGCTTCACCATGGGATTTGAAGAATGGGTGTTGTGCATAAAAGTGTGTCTGTTTTTACAGGGAAAACGGTTTGTCTAATGAAAGGTCTTATTTCTTTTTACAACTCTCTGCACTTAAACCATCATAGCTACAGCGACATGGCAACTACGATACTTTAGTACAAGGATGTAGTCATAATGCTTTATTGAAAATCAGGCTTACATTTGGGAAATGTAATCTTCTTGATCTTTTTGTCTTTCAGACCAATCCAGAAACAGTTATATCCATATTACTCATAAAATTATTAGGTTTAACAGTTAAGGGTGCAGAAAGCAATGCTGTTCCAAAGGCACTGAATTTTAACTACATATCCTTCTTGTATTAATGGATAACCTACCACAATGCTTTAAGCATTTCATGCTTTCCTGCACTTTGAAGTTCAAACTAAAGAAGTTACTAATGTATTCTGCCTCTTTTATAATCTATACAAAACAGTTAGATTTTCTGTTAGGAATGTCATAATAACCAGAAAATAGCAGTTCTACAACTATGTCAAGCTCATATAACAGTCTAAATACATTCAATTATTTTGCATGAAGACTGATGTTACAATGGGATGCAGAGAGTAGCTGTACTTCCCACAATTACAAAGTCATATCAAAAGTCACTTGATGCTCACACTATTATCTCATAATACTATATTAAGTGGAGGAATTTCGGCAATGTACTATCATGAAGGCATAACAACCACAGAATTAGCCCCAACCTTTAAATTTTCATATAATCAGCATTAACAACACAAATGATAGCTCACTGGAATGTAATCATGCTGTTTGGAAGGGCACTTTTTTTTTTTTTTTGTCACTGTGTTAGACTTCTACAAAATGAAATAATAATTCATGTCCTCCACAGACTAAACAGACTTCTCATCAGGAATAAGATAGACTAAAGGAATATACGGCTCCAACCTGGAATCTTTAAACCAGCATATTAGAACATTGTGGCTTAATAAGTATTTAATACAACACCAGCATTTGAACATTTTGCATCTGTGTCATCCTTTTCATATTAAGTGTGGTACTGATGCAAAAGGAGGTGTTCAGGCAGTATAAAGGCACTGCATCTACTTGGAAGTACAAAAGCAGATAAACTGCACCCTCGAGAGGTAATGAAATGCATGCTAGGGCAGAATAAATATGCTTTGGAAAGTGTACAGTGTATACTTCCCCCTTTCTCGTTCTTCCATTTGTCTTCCTACAATGCTTTGTTGGGAAGCAGGGGAAAAAAAAAAAAAAAAGAAAAAAAAAAAAGAAAAAAAAAATTAATATTTTAAAACCATTTTCCCCTTTACAGCACAGACGTTTTGTGGGAACAATGAAGCACAGAAAGAGATACAGTGTCAATAGCCAAAGGCATTTTGTATTGCATTTAGCAATGGTGTATACCCAAAAAAAAAAAAAAGTTTCCTGAAAATCTTTGTAGAGTGAATGGTAAAAGCTTTCATTAAATCAAGTGATCCTTCTATCATGAAAAAAGCTTTTGTTTCTTTGTCTGACACCTTCCTTAGGATCTTCTCAAGCAGATGATCCTTTTACTAAAGGTAAAGTAGTTTGTCACAACTCCAAAGAGTCTTTGAGAAGACACATATAGTCTGAGAGCTTGAACTGAACTTTCTGTTCCTCTCATAACTTCCTTTTGGATTCCCAAATGTTGTAGCTAATTTTCATTAACATGTTAAGACCTTTACTTGTATAATAGGACTTCCTGGTATTGGATTCAGTCTGAAAGTATCTTGTGGTCACTGCTAACATCATCTCACTGTTTTCGAAAACTCTTCAGCAAACAATGAAACCCGATGGATTGTTAGTCATGTCAGTATATTCAGTCCTTCAAGTGTGTGTATTCAGCCATCCTAATCTGCATATTCACTCTTTTCAGTCCTCTGTCTCCCTTTGTAAGGGAAGCGTGTGCATTGTTTGTTTCTCATATAATTATCAGTAATAAAAATGATAGTAGGGAGTAGCTCTTGTGGAAATAATTTGATTGTCATGGCATCAATTTTGAACACTTTGGAATCTTCATTATACACAATCATGCAAATAGTTTATTGGTAGCAATTGACAACAGATCTTTGTGTCACAATGGATCCTTCAGGTTCATTGATGGGTTGGTTTTTATGAGTAGATGTAAAACAGGCTAAAACTTTATTTTAATTTCTCAAATGACATTGAAGTACCCATCTACTCAGAACTGCCTACAGAACTTGATAACATCAGCGTTACCTGTGATTTTTAGGCTAGGGTGTGTATCTAGTGGAGTAGAATTCAGAAGTAATTCAGATGAACAAATATGATACTAAGGAACAGAAGAGCCTGAGGTACAACATGAAAGTTTTATTTAAAGAAACATCACTAACTTGAAACCCAGTGACTTAAACAAAAATTTTATTAGTCTCAGGATCTGCCCCTGCTTAGCCTATTTCAGTAGTTTTCATATTTTATATATTTATATTTGTACTATATACACATACAGCGAGTGACCACTTGGAACAGAGGATTCCTTCAAGCGTACGTATTTGTTAGTCTTCTATTTCCTGATACATTTGAGTTCACCTACGCTAAGAGAATTGTCTATATGCTTAATTGCTTTCTGCATCAGGGCCTAACTGGGTCTGCAGGTGAAACGAACAACTGTTTCTGGTAAATGCAACGATTTTGTTAAATAGAATAAGATAAACTGAAAGTGCAATTGTCAGAGAATGAATACATTAGGGAAGATCTAGTTAATGCCATTATTTACTTGGTGGTAGAACAATTTTATGTGTACACCCTATAGCAAGCAAAAAAGGCAGAGACAGGCTTTCTTGGACCTTATAGAAAGAGGTTACATGGCTTAGAATGTAATCTAATATCACTAGGAATAGTGATAATAGTAGAGCTGATTAATAAAAAATTCAGTGAAAATATATGAGAGCAAGTGACTGGAGCACTTCAGTTTTCCTGAACTGTTTATTGAAAGTATTATTTTTCTAAATATTGATTTTGTTCCTTAAAAATATGTAGGTTTTCTGGTAATGTATAAACAAATTGAAAGAAGAGGGTCGATATAAAGGAATAACAATTTTGTATTTAACTTAATTTTGAAAAAATGGATTTAATTTCTCTTTTAATATGACTAGTCAATGTCTTAGCAATTCAGATAAAGAAAAATGCTAGAGAAGGAAGAGAGGTAGATAAGAAATTAAAGGAAAAATGTGGTTATTGCTAGTTACACCTCTGGACACTACAGCAGCTAAGGCATGTATTTATAAATTTTACCCCCCACCCCCCTGCAAGGTTTAAACCACACAAACCACAAATAGTTTTTGCTGATGTTTGGTTTAAAAGGGAACTCTCAATTTCATACCTCTCTGTCAACTCAAATCTCAGATTTTCTGAAACACACATATTTAATTTTATGTGTACATGTAAAGACAAATGAGGTTGCATCCTAAATTTTGAATTAACAAAATATTTTATTCCAAAATTTCTTAGGTTTTTTTTGTTGTTGTTCATCTCTCTGTGTTGCTGTTTTAATTCTATTACCATTGGAAGAATCACTTAGAGAAATTCATATGTATTATATAATGAAATTGAGACTTGAGAAAATTCTAAAAGGCATTTGGTGGAGAAATCATACGAGAGGTGCTTCAAATAGTATCTGAATTCTGGACACTTCCAAAAGTTAGAGAAAATATTTAGGTAGAATAAAATATTCTATATCTTGTTAAATGCACTGTAATGTTTAGAAAACATTATTACAGTTTTTTGTCATTATGCTAAATAATAACTTCTTATTTTTTGATGCTACACAGGCCTCAAATTTTCAAAATAGACTTATCCTTGCTGAGTTTTTAACTTGTGTGACCTTGTTAACATAGGTCTTCGGCATCGGAAATCCAACACAGGCTTTTGAATTGTTACATACACATGCTAAAAAAAAATCATGCTAAAAGGATTGAGATAATTGATAAAGACCTGAATATATGTTATAAATATTCTCATTGAATTAAATGTTTTGTGACACCCCTAGATTATCATTGCCTTTATCCCAAAAGAGGCCCAAGTGTTTTTCAGAAGAGAATAGCCCTTTTTTACCAACTGGAGATAAACGTTAGGCATCACTTGCTTTTCCTGTCCTGTCTCATACGTCTGCTTTCCTAGCACCTGCTTTTTCAGTAGTCCATTTTAGAAAAACTCTGATGTAGCTGGTCAAAACTGTTTTGCTTTCATAGTCTCTTTTGAGCGGTCAGGAATGTATAAACCACGTTGCAAAGTGTCCTGAGCTAGTTTGCATTTGCCATTCTCGAGGAGCTGACAAGACCTAGTGGTCTGCCTGTCTTTTCCCAACAGTTTGTCAGGACATGAGAGACAGGTCTGAAAATATGAGCTGCTGTCTTGTCGTTCCTTTTCTCATCCCTTTTGTGTTGTTTATCTGGTTTTGACATCAGTGAAATATAGCTCTACTCCACCTCTAGGTAATTTCCCCCCACCCTGAAAAATAGCAGCTATTATTACCTTGTACCTAAAAAGCAAAAAGAGATTTTACAAAAGTTCTTTCTATTAAAGGGGCAGGGGAAAAGACTTTTTGCCAAAACCAAAACCTGCTAAATTTCTTGTAACTCTAGTTCTTTAAATTCTGCTGCTGCCTTTTTATCTGTATCCTTAAGAAGGGCTGAATACACTTCAAATGGGAACTCTTTGCCAGGGAACTAATTCAGCTGAGGTCTATGAACTCAAAAGCTAAACCTTTATTGAAATATTTGCTATAGTACAATGAGAAGGATCATGTTAATACCTCTAACCGCTCTCTTCCACCAAAATCAGCACAGTGCAGCCCTATAGAAACCAACCGAAATGATGAAAACATAAATATTTACTTGTCTGTCTAACAACTTGGTTTCCAGTTCTTAATCAGAAGGTGTGGATTTGCAGGATGACCTAGCAAATCATCTTTAAATTGAATTAAAAATTAAAACGCTGCCATAACACAAAAAGGAAAAAAAAAAAGGGGGGGTGGGGAGGAGGAGGTAGGCAGGGTGGAAGTTGGGGCTCTGGCCTGATTAGCTGGTAAAGAAATGTATTGAGCAGCTGGAATGCAGCCAGTCATTGCCATGGGAGGATGTGGCTGAACCAGCGTAGCTTTCACAGGGACCAGCATGGCCCTGGTTTTCCTCCTGCCCAGTGCCCTGTGAATGGCACAAGCCCTGAGCCCACACCAGTCTGGGAAGATGTCAAAGGGAGCAGGCTGTGCATTTCAAGGGGTGTCGCTCTGCTGAAACCTTTCAGGGCTATGGCAGTAAGGCATTTTCTGCGCAAAATGTTTTTACTTGTTATTTGTAGTATATGTCTAACATCTCAGCTACTGTTTTGGAGTAGAGTTAATGAAAAGTTATGTCTCTAGCAGGACACTTAAAAACAAATAGAATTTTCAAACAGGAGACATTCAATGAAAAAGCACCTTTAAAACCAGGTTTGTATTAGGCATTGAATGAGGCAATAACTGTTTCATGGAAAGTTTATAATTACATTGCAGACAGTAGATCTTTCCAACACATGGTTAAAAAGGTGTGTTGAATAGCGTCACAGTGATTGCTTATGGAGAACTATCATAAACAAACGTTAAAACATATACTGTCCTAAATCTGCTGTAATATGGTGTAGTCAGACCAGATACGTGTTAACAAGATTTCATTTATACCGTCACTAGATGTTTCTGATGTGCCCCCTTTATATGAAGATTTAGGTGCTCATTATTACTATGCTTTTCTTATTAAGAAAAGGAGCATTTGAATGAGAGCCAAAGAAGTTAATGGGAGTTTATGACTAATGGGATTATCAAATTTTAAAGCTATTTGGATATAGTTTATTGGTTTCTAGGTACATTTTCAAGACAAAGGCGGGACAGTCTCGAAATAGGGAAATCTCAAAATATTAACATATGTATTTTCAGCAGCTACATTATCATAATGCCATTAGTTCTATGAGTTAAATGTATTTAGCTGATGGTCCCCCTCTCTCCGCTCTCATTTTATGACTCTCATAAATGCGATACATTGCTGCTTTGAATCAATAATTTGATGTGATACATTTCATGTATCTTGAAACCTTTAAAAACGTGAGAGGTTCAACTGCAACAGAGGAATTCAAGCTCTTTTTCTTAAGTACAACAAATGATGACTGACAGGAATAATAGTATAAAACAAGAATATGATAACTGGGCATCATAGAATCATGTAAGTTTTTTGTGAAAAACTACAAGGTGGAACCAGCCCCAAGCCTTCAAAAGACCAAGACTTCAAAAGAAAATCACAAATTTATTTTGATGCTGTCTAAAATGTAAGTAGGACATGAGCAGTATGCTCTTCAAAGAGTGATAAAGACCCTTTCAGATGTGATTTCTATGAAGGATCTGAGGGAAGTTTATAGGTTACTGTTTAAGAGATGAATTGCCCATTGGAATACTATATAAGATGTTTTTCAAAACTGTTAATTTTGGTAATATAAAAAACAACAGCAAACTTTGGGGTTTAAAAAATTCCAAATTCACTTTCGGCCTGAGAAGGATCCAGGATTTTACCTATTAATTCTAATTCTGTCATTTCTAAAGCAAGCAGAAAACAACATGAAAATTGGTTAGTATGGAAGGCCAATTAAACATGCCCAGCGGATATTTAGACCTGGGCTTTTGTGTCAGGTTTAGCACACTGAATGCTATATGTGAAAGTACTTCAGAAACCAGAGGAGATTCTGATCAGGATATATGTTCTTCTTCATGAGGATGGATGGATCTCAGAGGACAAATACATCAAAATGAGATGTAGGCAGAAACAAAAAGTTCAGAGAGACTGTTTCATTATGATTCTCATGCTTACAATATGCACAGTCTCATTACAAGTATTACACAGTATTGTGGAATATTTAGGATCTATCACTAATACATTTCTAGTACATGAAATATGAGAAATTTTGTGCAGCAAGTGAACCACAACCTATACTTCTTGCAACTTCAATGGAAATTGAATTATCTTATAGAAGGGAGAGTCTCTATGCAGTGTTAAAAACTGTTTTAGATGTCAAACCTTCTTAAACGTTACCCGGGTAATATTAACATCCTCCAAGCCTTCCCAACAAAGTGAAAAACAGGATTAATTTTTTTAATATGGATTTTCAGATAGAAAAGGTCTGGGGTTTTCTTTGTGTAGTGCGGTTCTTTTTGTCTTGTTTTTGTGTTGTGTTTTTTTTTTTTTTTAACTGAGCATCAGTTACTTCCTAATGGTATTCTTCGTCAGGAAATCTTTATTGTCATTCCTGCACTCCTAAAGTTAAAACAAACAAGCAAACAAGAACAACACAGAAAGCAGAAATCACATCTTCACTAACAAAGAGTGAAGATTACCAACCAGCTGACATTAATTGTTCGCTTAACTCTATTGCTTCAAACAGTATTTCTGTAGGGTGTTGAGTAAACATGATTGAAGTGAAAGCAGCCCGGTGGTTCTACACTGTCATTGGTATGTTCATTATCACAACAGACTGTGGGATAGGGAAGTCCTGTAATAGAATCTCCAGAAGTGGACTTTCAAACATTTGTGCCTAACGTAGTTATCTTAGAAATTTGTATTTTACACCATTGGAAAGTAGAAATTTAAGAGCAAAAAACACGGGTATTTCTAGGATGCATATAGTAATGGGGATATGGAGTATCATTGTAGTGAATACGGTTAGGTTTGAGGACTCTATAAAGCTGCAAGCTTGCTGGTCTGATGAAGAGATATTCAGTGATTATCTGTCACTGTATTTGGAGAAATACCACAGGTATATGAAGAATTTTAAAAGGTATTGTAGTAGGTTTTCCTGAAAGCATACATTTTGGAACGAACTCATATGGTCTGCTTTGTGTGTGCATGTTTTTGACTGAAGTGAAAATGCAAAATCTGGTATTTCAACCAATAGTAAAAAAAACCCCACAAAAACAAACAAACAAACAAAACCCCAAAACAACCATCCAACCCAAACCTGTTCACAGTATATCTTTAGCACAAATAAGCATTAATCCAGATAGCACAATTTAATGACCTTACTTCTCAACCTGATTTCTGTGAGGCACTTCTGGAACTCTTCATCAGCATTGCCAGGTGAGATTCCTTGTGGGAAGAGCAATCCAGACATGCTCATGGGACAGCCTCAAACCAGTTTCCACTATTCGTACGACAGGACATATTTCCATAGTAAGTTTGTGTTGAAATTAGAGGAGGGCATGAGGTTTGTGCTGAGTCAGACTCCCAACACAGCCTTTTCTGAGTGGAGACAGTAACTGACTGTCAATATTGAGTGCATTAAAATAATTTTTTCTTAATCTTCATAATAGATCTAACTTGTCACTGGTGAAGTTTTATCTTTTTTTAGAGGATTTTCATAATTTTGTCATCTGAAAGGTATTTGTCTTTGAAAATACAGTAAGACTTTCAGCTCAGAATAAGACAAACTGCAGAAAGTGAAAGCTGTCAGCCCAACTAAAATGTAGATGGTAAGCAAATAAAAATACAGATGCAAACCAAAAATGTGTACATTTTTTAAAAGTTTACTTTTGTTATTTCAGTTGACATTTTACTGAATGTCACTGAGAGTGAATAAACAAGCTAATGAGATTTTAGCTAAATCTCTGCAAAGAAGTTGTGAACTCTAAAATAAAAATTGCTCATCCCTTAATCCCTGACTTCCTATTTTGGGACTGTTCAAGTGTCCCCTGGTTTGTCGTGAGACATTCATTCAACACATGATCAGCATCAAAGGCATGAAATTCCGATTAACCATTTTTTTTTTTGGCACCTCACCTCTTTCCAGTTTGAACTTGGAATCTCCTCCGTGCACAGACCGCTAATGAGGAAACCCTTGCTTATGAATTCAATGCAGAATGAGAGTTCTGGTTTGTGGTTTGTGTTGGTTTTTTTTTTTTCTCTTTGCATAATGTCGTCTTTGAAGTCAGGCAGTCCAAGAAAGTGATTGATCTCACCCAAGTTCATAACTTTTTCAAAGTACTGCCGATATCATTAAATTTTAATTAACCCTTTGAGCTCCTTCTATGATGTAAAGATGAGGGAACATCAAAGGCTTGTGTGTTAGAGCAGCAGTGAAATCTTTTGAGCTGGCTTAGCCTTATTGAAGAAATCTAAGCTGCAAAATATTCTGGTTCAGTAGTCAGCTCAACACTAGTTACTTCCTCTGCTCTGTGCTGGAAGAGGCAAAGCAATTGTTACATCCTCAGCCAGGGCTATTTATATACTGTCATACAGAGCCCATCTTCCTGTAAACATTCTTCCTCCTACTCAAAAAAGTAGTCCATCTTAAAGCAGATGAATAGAGTATAATACTTTATTCTTTCTCTGTTCATTTACGTTTGCTTTAGCTATTATTATCCTGGTTACTTATCTTAGAAAAATGCAGTATAGGATTTCACAGAGATTAAACAAGTAATCTTCCTTAAAAATAAAAAAAAAATCTAGGTTTCATATTTTAAAACTCATCCTATGCAATTCCTTTTCTTGACAGGGCAATCTTCATTAAAAGCAAGCTGCTTATACCTCTACATAGCCGCTTTCTTACAGCAAGTGAATGGGGACCAGCAGAAGGCTTTGAGAGCGGCAAAGTTTTCAGGGCAAACTTCTGTTTTGCCTTGATGCTCTGAAATTATTTATACTTCTGTAAAGTAAGCTTGAAAGTACTCTGAACCAGCTGTACATAGTGGTAAAGAAATCCACAAAGCACAGAGCAGCAATAAGTAGTTTTTGCTTCTTGGGACAAAAGCAAGGACTTGGAGGGAGGAGCGCTGTACTCTGTTATTATCAGAAAAGGCTGTTTGGGATGCAGAGAGCAAGGAGAGCAAGAGGGGAAAGAAGAGAAGGAAATACACTCCACATTCTTCAAGTGAGGAAAAAGGGAAGGTCAGGAGATGGATACCTTCTGCTGGATATGGCAGCCTTTGATCTAGTTTCCCTGCTGATTGTATTAAGGAAATTGGTGGTGAGAAGATAAGGTCTCTTCTTCCGTACTCGTCCTGCCATTAATAGTGACTGTGATAGAATGAACTTTTTGATATGCAAAGAAAATAAAATATCAGTCAAAGCAAGCCACTTCAAAGTAATATGAAAAAAAATGTTAATTTTGATTCATGGAGAAATGGGTATGTTTGTCTGTGGGCTGGAGGATATTTTGTCAGTCTATGGAATTTCCAATGAGGATCATTTGCCAACGTGATGAGACAGGTTGCTTGACAGCGTTGTGTATTACGTTTACATTTCACCCTTAATGTGAAATGTAGGTTAAACATGAAATGCCACATTCATATTTAGTATACTATACACCTGTATTTAAAAAAAAAAAAAAAGAGAAAAAAAAAAGTTGTTAAGCCCAGCGTGGGTCGTCTTGTCTATTCCCGGCACATCTAGCACATGTTGAATTCAAAGAGCAAATTCTAAGTTTTGAAAGGGCTTTTCCTGCTTTCAGCTATATGTGCCATTACAAGTGAATCAGTGCCTTCTGGATGGATTACATGGGTCTTTCTGTTGCTCTCAGACAGCAAAAATGACATTAAGGCAACTGTTGCAGTGTTACTGCACTTCAAGAGCAGAAGGCTTAATTTAGCTTGATTGAAATAGAACTGATTAAACCAGTATATTAGCATCAGGGATGAAAATTTTCCAAAGGATTCTTCAGCTGGGACAAAACTTTACACATTTCTCCACCACTTTCTAAGATGACAAGAATGTTGGTAATGAAGGGATTACTAAAATTACTTTTTCCACCTGTCATTCTTAAATCTGTTTTAGGATTATAGAAAAGAACAACACTGAATCTGTTTTGTGAAGCATGAGAAAAAGTGCAATTGTGACATCCTGTAAATATGGAGTGAAAATAGACATATGGAAGTGGAGGATTTGTAATAAACTGTCTCCTTCAAGAGTCCAAATTTTTTGACTCATCATAGTGGCCTATATGCATGTGTGTGTCCCCAGACACATATGTGGGTGAAACAGCATTTGCCATTTTTACTGCTTAGTACAACTTTAAAATTCCACAGCAAGACCTATTTTTTTCCAAATGTTTTTCATTTATAGTTAATTTTATTGCATAAGCATGTACAATGCTTATGTTAAATGTAAAATACTGTTATCAAATTAAAAAAAAAAAAAAGAGAGTGGGAGTAGACAGAAAAAATAGAATGCTTTCCAAAAGGGAAAATGCATGTAGAGACAGAGGTAGTTGGAGGACTTCTTTTCTAGGCTTTGTTGAGAAACTTTCTTTGCTATAGGAAGAGGTGGATGTTGGTGAGTGTATATGTATGAATGATCTGGGAAATTAGAGCATTTAGTTAAATCTGCATGATCATTTGCTAATGCTGATTTCTATGGGGTTTTTTTCTAGTTGTAGCTTGTATCATACTTATTTCAGTAGAGGGAAGAAAAATGAAATAGCCTAGATAGTACTCAGTTATATACATGTAATATACATGTCATATATGTAATATACAGTCATAGTTTTATGATAAATATTGCTAAGTTTACTTAATAATAGGTAAGCAATATTGAATATAATATATACTAAAGAAAAGCACGTGTTACAGAAGTAGAGGAATTTAGGTTTCCTCTTGCTTGAACAGGCATGTTAACGTACATATGAATATCTGAATACATTTGCAGAGTATTGTGACAAACCTGTTGATATATTTAAAAAATATATTATACAAGACTTTAAAGATACTATGTAAAAAAGATGAAGGCTTCTTTCGGTTGTTGAAAATATGTGATCACTTAGGTGCCAGAAATTTCAGCGAAGTACTGCATTTTAGCTGAAGATTTGCTCTTTCTTAATAATAGTTCCATTCCAGCATTGAGAATTCATTTTTATTACTTTCAAGGACCATCAATGGATTTAGTGTTGCAATGAACAATTCCAACATTGTACAGAAGCTTTGACACAACCTGTATCTCAAAGTAGAATTATGGAAATCAAAGGCCATTGGTCAGTGATGAATTCACAAGATGCAAGAAAAGGGATGAAAAATCCTGGTTTTGCCTGAGCTAGGCAGAAATCACTTCACTTTGAGTAAGTGTGTCTGTGGTGTCTTCATAGGACATTTTTGCCTGTTATCTGTTTTTTTGAAACAAAGGAAGAGACAGCATAGTAAAGAGGACATGCTGAGTTTCAGTACTATGGATGCTGTATACCTAAGCACTTTTCTTATTAATAGGAAATTTAACCCAATGTTAGTAGCTGACACCAGAGGAGTTTAAGTAACACTTGTCAGTAAAAGCATTATTAGAATGGAAGATATTACAAATAAGAGGCCTAGAATATCAGAAATGACTTCTGTTTATTTTCTTTCATTGCTTTCCTTTCATGAAATGAGTTTAGCGCTCACTAAAGATAGTGATTTGACGAGCTGGGGTGCTTGCAGTTTTGTTTTGGGTTGGTTCTTTTATTTGTGGTAGGAGGGATAGGGTTTTTTGCTTGTTGCTTGTTTTTTAACCAGCAAGCACTCCAGTTGCTCAGTGCTAGCCTGCCTCTGTACATCAATGCTGCTGTGACTAGGTAAGCTAAACCAGTTGCACAATCTGTTATTCCATCACATACATACATACAGTACCTTCATTATTTATTCTTGGTTTGTAATTGCACTTTGTATTTTTCTAACTTAAAGACAATTCATGACCCTTAAGAAATTAGATCGTGTCTTTGTGAGATGTTTTTGGATTTAGAAGGCTACAGTTTTCTAGATAACATCCAAATATTATGAGGATGGGTTCTATGTGTAAATAAAAGCTGATTTAATTCATTCTTATGGAGTGCTTCAATGGAAAAGAATGAGTGCAGGTAGATTCTATTTAGAACACAGTTTTGCCCTTGAGAAAGTGTAGAGACTTCAAAAAGGACAGGAAGTAAGCAGACCTCATTACAGTAATATGAATTACACTTAGATTGGCTGGAAAACAAATGGCTGCGTTTGCATTTTGCTGCTGTTGTGCATTTCAATGATCATTTGCTGCATTAATATTGCAGCTGAACTGCTACGAAGCAATTTGTGTGTAGTCCCAAATAATCAGGAATCCTAAATCTAGCTAATGGCAGTATAAGTCACACAATTCCAAACTTCATGTATTAAGAAGTATTGCTGGATATAGAGGGATATTTATGCCATTAAAACAATCAAATGACACATCAGTCACTGGAGGACTAACCATCGATGTTGTGTAGTTCAGTTTTGTTCCATATTCACTCTTATTCTTCCTGAAGAGATTGGTATTTGATTTAAGGTAATTAAGTACCTTAATAATAGCTTAAATATAAGTCTCAGCTTTGCTGCATATGACTGCAAGAGCTATAAATATGTCATGTCCTCTATATTCAGGAAGTTTTTCTGGTACCTGTTCATTTGGTAAGAAAAATGTGACATTTCAAGTGTTATGACACGTTTTGTGGTGGTCTCCATCTGTTTGTACTTCGAATTCCGAACACCATCTCTCTCAAAGTTATTTTCCCAGACTCTGAGGGAGAATTAGCTACCACATCAAAGTTTCTTTCCTATTAGTTTTTCAGAAATGTAAACAAATATCAAAATGGAAGCATTTCTTTGTTCATGAAAAGCTGCAGCTGCACAAGGCTCTTTCTGTTGGATCCGTTAACATATTATAAACCAACCAACAAAATACAACAACCTTTTTCAGCCTTGCCATGTCCATTACTTCCAAAGGGTCCTGCCTCAGGGCACTTTGGCACATAGCCCTAATAATAGCCATATTTCCTGTTATCTGTTCATAAGGTACTTCACACAGACAGGCTAATTTGGTTACAATCCTCTCTTTATGGATACATTGCCCACACAAATCTTTCCTGCAGTTTTGTCCGAATAATGTTCTTACTTTTTGTATTGTATCTGATGTTTATTGTTCCTCTGCTTCACCAAGAGGTGGTTGCATTTTGATGGCAGGTTTAGTGATCCTTTGAGGTAGCAGAGCAGTAGTTAAAGAGTTTGCAAAGCTCTTAGATTAAGTCTCAGTTTGAAACACCATGTTAATAGTATTTACAATTCATGTTTAACTGAAAGGTACAACAGAAACCTAGGATAACTTTAAAGACAATTATTATTTTAAATGAATTACCGATAATGTGTAACTGTCAGCCTAGTCTACTGAAAATGTCAGAAAATTCTGATTATTAAAAACCTCAGAAGTTTAAAGAAAGAAAAAGGAAATCTGAACTTAGGGCATGACGTTTTCATTATTTTTTTTTTTCCAAAACAGAGAAATAGCAATATCAAAATATGTGAAAATGAAGAACGATAAGATTTCAAACTAAATATTTCACAAGTTACATAAACAGTTGCTAAATGGCCAATCCGCTCGTGTTTTATGTCTTGTAATATTATTATATTTTTGTTAGATTTGTTTCTAACCAATACAAGGAAAATGACAATGGGAAAAATTACAGAGGGCTAATTCATCTGCTATTGAAAGTTCATTGCTATGTCCAGAGTTATGTTATGAAATTTATCCCTTAGTTAAAGGGACAATACTAAAGATCGGTTAGTCACTATTAGAATAGCACAATTACTCGGCAGCTCTGTCAAGCCTGCAGGGGCAAAAATACTGCTGCTTCTTGTTCCAAATGCAATATAGTGTGGATTAAGTCAGCGTAAAAAGCATTAGGAATGTCAGTGTACTTTCACCATAAATATGCTGTGTTGTAAAACACAGCTAACACTGTATTTAGTGCACAGCTAAATATTCTCCTTGGACTACCTATTTTCTTTTAAAAATATTATGTTTAAGCAATTTTTGTCTTATTAGCAGTTACTCACTAATACGAGTAAAAATTATGGTTTCTGTGTAGTTCAATGTGACATAAAAGTTAGAAACATTCCCTAGATATAATTCTGCCCATTATAAATGTGACACTGAAGAGTCTGACATCCAAGTATCTGTGGCTCTCACTCACAGCGACTTCAGTGTTAGCGCAGGGTGGGCATGGGCTACAGGATCTGCATGAGACTAATAGTGCTGACAATGGGCATGAAAACTTACAGCAGAGCTACGGAAAGGAAACCCTTAGTGCCTGCCGACTGAGCGCTGATGAATACTCAGCAGTAGTATTTGAGATTTTTATTTTTCTGTGAAACAAAATTTAATCTTCGGAGTTAATTTGTGCTGTATATAGTTCTGAAGTCATATGACTGCTTGGTTTATTCACACATACATTTTGCATTTCTAGTCTGTTTAAAGTTTATTGTCTTTATAAAAACCCACAAAAAAGAGGGATATTGAGCTTGAGATCCATGTTGCTGTGGAGCACACAAACTTTGGATATTTAATTGACAAGGCATCTAGCCACCCACTGGATAGGGGAGGTCGGACAGAAGAGGGAGAATAAATCACCTTTACATTCCTGCCCTGAGCTAATACTTAGGAAAGGGATAGAAATTCATTCCAGGTGAATTTTCACTGTGTTTTCCTGTTCTTCTGAGGCATTACTGAGGACAATTGTGATAGAAGTGTCAGTATTGTTTTATATAATTTGTAAGATTTTCACAAACAAAAGATTTTTTCTTTTTCTCTAGAGCCGAATGCAAGTTTAAAGAGATTACCATTTAGAGTTGGTCAAGGGAAAAAAAAGCTAAAATGCAAGCATTTCTAAAAAGGCAGCTTCAAATGATGTGCTCACTGAGAGCAGCTTAGTTTGATGTAGCCAGTTTCATAAAGGCCGATTTGGGATTTAGACTTTAGGCAAGTCTTCAAGAATCGAATATAAATAAAAAATAGAGAACAATTCTGAGCGTTTACTACAAAGATTTTGGTTTTGTGTCTTCCTATTATATTTCTCCTATGAAAAGCACCTGCATTTTTTTAAGTATTATTTAAGGCATACAAATCCTTCTGACAATGTGGTGCCAAAGGCTGGGATTCCAATAACTAGACACGTTCCTCAGACTGTCAAAAGCTCAGCCTCTGACCTTTTGCTTTTTCAACGCATTAGAGATAAGTATTAATTTATTGTAGATTGCATAGATTAGTTTTGTTTTTTGCACTTTGTCAAGCTATGTATAGACCTCGGTTGAAATCAAACAAAATGTGGTAGTACACATCAGTAGACTTGTTCCTGGCCTCTCCAATTTTAGGGGCCTTGCCGAATTCCCATATGAATGCAGGGAGGATGTTTTGATTATACTGATCCACGTATATACAAACACACACATATATTAATTTCTTCACTAGTGCAATTGTTATGGTTACGATGGAAAATCCTGTGAAATCTTTTCCAAAAAACAACTTTTCTATTGCACTTATCCAATATTTGGGAAGGGCTATTTCACAAACTGCTTAAATGACACTTTCACTATAGCCAAGCTCAGCCTCAAATGGCACTATCACCCCTTAGCTCAACTGCAGGTGTGTCCTGTTTTGTTTTAGGGGCAAACACAGTCAGCTTACTCTGCTGGAAAACATTGTACTGGTGCATGTGGAAAAAGCAAAGTATATGCAAAGCATCCTCCAGTTTTTCATAGTTAGAGTAGCTGCTTATCCAAAGGGCAAACTGTCCACAGAAGATTCAGATCAAATACTCTCTCTTCCAATTGACATTTACCTTTATATTTTAGCAACTATGCTATTTCCATATGATACATTTTGATATGACATGCACACAAGAAAATACTATTTCTGCACTGCAATAAAAATATGTTTTTGTACGCCACCAACATCCTTCTGGCTTGGAAGCGTTTTAACAGAATGGAGACTGAACCGAAATGGATGAATTCTGAGAATCTGAAGATCTGCACTGCTTGCATCCATAACTAACTTCTATAAATTTTTTTACCCACCAAATAAAATAACTTCTATGCGTGTCCATCTGTGTATGGTTGTCTAAGAGCCAGTAAATAGGAAACATTAAAAAATTAGTTATTCATTAAAAAAAGAAAATAGTAGCTAACCTATTTTAAGACAGAAATACACTAACAAGTAAACATAAGCAGTTCTATCAGGCTTCAAATGAACAGCATTTCCTCCAGCCGTGCTAGCCTGCAACATATCAAAAAGAGCCTCAAAAAAGGCTTCAGTATTATTTGTTGGTTTGGTTTGGTTTTTGTGTTTTGTTGAGGTTTTTGTTGTTGGGGTTTTTAAAAATTATTTATTTTAAGTCATCGGCTTCCATATAAAAACATTTTATGTATCTTGTTTTCAAATTTGGTTCTTTGGCTGTCAGTATGTTGTATTTATGATGTGTCTGATTTTTGGCTTATATTTTGTCTAACAGGAACTGTAATATGAAAACGAACTCACTGAGGTGACTGTTAGTGTCCGTATGTTTTTGTACGCGCGTTGGTGTGAGAGCACAGAAGCAAGCCTGATATTTCAGCTACTTTCAGAACAAATTCCTAAAATCAACAGGCATCTTGTTCCTCTCTGACACAGGTCTTGTACATCCTTTATGCTTGACTGGACTAGGAGAGCCTTTATTTTACAACTAATAGGGTTAATCAAAAGGGAACGGCTTTTAATGTGTATGATCTGGCTCTAAAAATGGAGATATACAAAATGTTCGCGATTTATGGTAAATCTATATATAGGTAACTAGAAGTCCTGAAAAAATCAGAGTAGAAACTGTTTAGTGACACAGGCAACACAGCCTATATTGAGCATAGATGTGCTCAGGAACACGTACAAGACAAGGTATTGTAATTGGTATGGGCCTGGAAGCTGGCAAATGCATGAAAAAAAGAGGATGACTTGAGGATTAAAACAGGTAGGGAAATGAAAAGGTTCAAATAATGGGAGATGACGAAATAGAGCATACACATTGCCCTGTTGCGAGTAGCTTCCCTTATACTTCTCTAAGGACTTCGTCTCTTTTAAAATATTTCAGGAGAACATAGTGAAAAGTTATTTCCTTTTGCATCCAAAATTATATTTAATATTAATTTCGACATTTGTTCCCAGGAGAGTACTAGATATTATTAGGTTGCTGATAGAGCAAACTAAAGATATCATTTCACTGAGTCTTTGTATCCAGTTGTTTTTTCTCTGAAGTGAGAAACTTTCTAGCAGTGGATGATCTTTTTTTTTCTCCAGTTTTTGATCAGCAGACAGGAATTCACTTGGCGGATTAAAGACATCCTGTCCCATTCTGGCGATGAGCATTGCAGAATGTGGTGTGTGCTTACGGTCACACTCCGTCGTTTCTCAGCACCTGAATCACTATCACAGCAAGGCTATGGTTTATGACTAGAAAACCTAGATACTCTGGTAGTACAAATAAGAACTAGACAAAAATTGTGTATTTTTTTAATAAATGTCACCCTAAATAGACACTTCAATTAAGTGAAGAATAAGGAAGGACATCTTTCATCTTCTTCCTCATACTGCTGGTAAAATGCAAACCACAGTTTAAAGAGTAGAACTGAATATGTCAATCTTTCATATCAACCCCCTGCTCAAGTGATTCTAGAAATGACTGTTTGAATTAAGGAAATAGGTTTTACCTGTCACCCACCCCTAGACCTTCTTGCTGTTCCTATAGATTTTTTTCTTTTTCGTTCTCTCCATACACTTGATTGAAAAACCAAGTGTGTTTCTGCCTTTTTATATTTCAGGATTCTTTGACTCTTTACAAATGCCAGCAGTCACACAGCTGTGAAAGAATCTTTTGATATTCACATTTATTATAATATAGAATTCAAATTTATTTTCATTCTATCTTTCATGCTTCTCAGGCTTTAAATCCTGTAGAGAAAAAAATACAGATGTGAACACAGAAGAAAAAAGAAATCCCTAGCTTGAACTCAAGACTGTAGCCAACTGAAGCAGTAAGAATTATTTCATTTGGGCTGAGGTGTGTGTGCATCTGTGATGAGAGAGATGGATGAAAGGAGATGAAGGTGGAGAGATAGAAGATCTATGTATGCACATGTGTCAGAAAGTGTATATATTTATGTACATATATATTCTGAAGAATGTTTATATATTCATAGTCTGCATGAAACAGTAGCATATATCATGTGGATAACACATCACTTAAGAGATATTAGGCCAAATTAATAATTTGACTTCAGTCTTCGATACCAACAAGGCATCTGTATTGTATAAAAAACCTGGTAGCTGCAGCTGTTTATATTTTATGGTTTTTACATTCAGATTCCTAATATTTGGTTATTTTCCTGATCACTACGTTGATTTTTCCTGGGGTTTTGAAGATATCTGTCTCAGGCTCACAACTCCTAACTTGTGACTATTTTGGGAAAAGGAGCTCTCTTTAATAGCTTTTCCATCTGTGCAGACATAAAGTCTAGTTTCCAGTTACCAGAGTACGATTCATTGTAAGTAACTGAGTTTATACTGATATATAGCAAGTTACTGTGAAGTAACAGGAAAAGTTTTCCAGCACTACTATTTTAAGTTCAATATAAGCTGAATTCATCAATAGAGAATCAAACCTACCACATGACGTAAAAAAGCTACTGGCTGTACTATCCATCAGACAAGCTTACCATGCCACTCAGACCTTTAAACTCACTGAAACTTGTAACTTAAAGAGGGGGAAAAAATATGGTTTCTTATCACTATATTTCAGGATTTTACTAGTGGAGAAGGTTTCCCAAATGAGTGTTTCAGGTGACAAATGACTTTGTGTTCATTCTAAACAGCACCAGTACCTGCTGTTTTGTAGAGAAAAGCCTAAAGGATGCACCCTGAAGTCACAGGCTATGAGAAAATGATGAGTGAGGTACAAACATCACATATTTTTAATACTATAATAATTTTTGAAGTCAGGTTTTGTTTACAAACAGCTTCAAATTGTCCCAGGTGCATTGTCAACTTGAAGTGAACCATGGGACTGTTACCTTTCTTAACTAAGGACTGAGTTTTTTATCATTTCTTTTAAGCCACATAGAGTTGAGAGGGGAGCCGTAACCTAGGGCAGTTTCTGAGAACAAAACAAAAAAGGCAAGAACATCTTCATACTGAAAAAATATGTAATGAGCAATATAAAGTCTTTCTGTAGTTATTTCTAGGTATACATAGTATAGTGTAAGGAAACAGAGGTGTGTGCTAGTAGTGCCTGAGAATGTTGCAGTCTAGAATGGACAGTCGTTTTCTGTTGCCAGGATGGTCTTGTTGGTCGTACTGTGTCTGTTCTGCTGTTCTTACCTGCTCAGAGGGGTGGGTACAACAGACAGAGAGAGTCTATCCTACAGAGTGATAGTCTTTTGTAGCAAGGACTGGGTGTTACTCCACCTTTGATGGCAAAATAGAAATTAAAATATAGAAATTATACTTGGGTCTCAGATGTGAAAGCATTTCCCAGGCAAGTGACTCAGTGTGCAGTGTGACACTACAATTCTTTAAAAGCACTTAAGGAAGGATATTAAATTAATGGTTCAAGGAAATAAAGTGTATTTGTCTGGGATGGGAAAAAGCCTGATTTCCGAAGGGAAATCCTTCAGTGATTCCAGCATCAGTAATATGGTTTGTCACTTACTGCAAATAAAAAATAATTAAAGTGTATTTAGAGTAGGCACAGTTTATCTCATCTTTTAAATCTTTATGGGCACCAAAAGAAGAAATGTCTTCCATCACACTATCACTAGAGAAGGGAAAAAAATGGAAGCAGATATCTGACACTAAAAATCGTGGGGTTTATTGCTATATGTTATCTGAAAATCCTCAGTAGGTCACATAAAAAGGAACATTACATTACTGTATGGAATGTTCTCTAACAATCTGTTATTCAAAAGGACACATTACATTTAGGTTGGATATGAGGAAGACATTTCAACCCAAACCATTCTATGATTCTAAGCTACTGATGTGTTGTCAGTACTAATGGGAATTAGTGTGGTAACTGCCTTTGCTTAAGTCCCCCAAGATCACTCTTTCAAGACCTCCACCTTTCGAGGCTCTTTCTGTTCATCCTCAATATCCAATGTAGCTATTTCCCTTTTTAACAACTTCTAATCAACTTTACAGTTCTTGTGTTAACCTCGTATCTCTAGTAGTCCTACGTGCCAGTACGTCAATGCTTCTCTTACATCTAGATGCACTATCTAGGTTCTGTTTGGTGTGTCTAAAACTCAAATCTTTAATTTAGGCATTTGAAATCAGGTAGAAAAATTTCTCAAGGTCAGACTGATAAAAACCAGACAGACATTGAAATGGGAGGAATGTTGTCATCCTATCTAGGTGGGGATTACTTTTTCTATCATTGTCTGGTATTTTGCCCAATCCTATCATACTGCAGGGGTGCTCTTAATATATATATATTTTTTTTTTCTTTTTCTGTGCCATATAATAGTTACAGCTGTTAGTTTCTAACTTGATATGAACTTCGTTATAAGGTATAGAAGAAGATGTGTGGATGCAAAACATTATTGAGTGCAAGGTATATGTTCTGTAGAAAATCTTGAACTAAGTATCTGCTGCTTGTCTTCACTGTGATAAAAGGGGACTGATTTCAACACCTTAGGTGACTCCCTCTGGTTCTGTCTTTATATATTCTTAATTACTCTGCATTTAATACATACCAAGATTACCTTTACCTCTGCTATGTTTTCAGAGTACAGAGTTCCCTGCTCTCTTTCACTCTATAAACAAACAAAAAAAAAAAATTCCTTTAATGTATATTGTTTCATTTCCTTTGCAAAATCCAGTTCTTTGGGATTTTGTTCATTTCACTTTTCTGAAATGCTTTCTGACCCTGTTGTTTTTAATTATTTCTTCTTCAATCCTTTGTAGGTTCGCTGCTTATTCTTAACATTCTGTTTGAAAAGCATACTGTGGACCTTCTGTTTTTCTGGTTCTTTGGAATGCAAACCCCAGATAGTACTAGAGCTTTGCTCTTACAGGAATTCAGCATTTGTTCACATTCAAATCAAGTAAGATTAATTTTTCATAATCCAGTCTTTTTTTTCCTCCTTATCTAGCCAACTTCTATTAGTATTTTCTGTACTTTCACTCTCTTAATTTGGAAACTTCAGATATTGATTTATGTCTGTTTTGAAAGTCAACATGAACTGAGTTATCTTATTTAAAATTTGTCGTTTGTAACAATAAAAATTAGATATATTGAAAGACTAAGAAAAACATGGTTTTCAGAATTGGAATTAAAAAACAAAAAAAAATCCATGATCGATCACAAGGGGCATATGCTATTTATTGTTACAAAGTTCAAATGTAGATCGTACCCAAATCTGCACTGACTATAATTACCAGCTGAGTATGTGTCCCCAACATCTGCCTAGTGTGAAAGGAGCATAAATTTCGTAGCAGTAGAATGATATAGGAAACAAGCCTGTTCCACTTTTTTGATGTCTGAAATTTCTAGATCTGCTTATGTTAATCTTTTAGAACTTTAATTTCAGGAAAATACTGATTTCTGAGGGGAGATTCACTTAAAAATTAGTAGCATAATTGAGAGTCTTTCTAGATATTTCAGTGGAGTTTGGACCAGGCCTCTTACAGCTGGGAAATGCACGTACTGAGTGAAGTTCAAGACAGCAGGAACCCCTCAATAGAAAATATGGAGGCTATGAGAATTAAAACACATAAACTGTATGAAATCTTATTTGTCAAATTCAGTGATTCTATATACATATTATACATATTTGTTATGTAGTGTCTTGCAAGGTTATTTCTCTATTCAGTGCCTACAAGAAACTAACTTTCTAAAGCTGCAGCCTAAAATGCGTTTATGTACGAGTCTAACATTAGTCATGAGTTTTTTCACTTACTTTGAAGACTCTTTCTGTATATGCAGGCATCTGATGGACTGCAGCCTACATAGTTTTTTAATCTCACCATACAATGACCTGGTCATACAAGAAAAGGGATGAAAGGACACTGATTAAAATTGATAATTGGCAGGAGAGAAAGATAAGAGCAAGGTAAATTGTGGTGGCAGAATATGGATATACTATGGCTAGCAAGATGAGAGCCGATCATTGCTCTAATTACCTTGCTCCTCTCTTGGTTTTAGGTGTCCACACAACATACCTGATTTTCTTTCAGATTTTACTTTCCCCAACTACCAAACACATTTTTAAGACCTTATTAGCACACTGTGGGATAGCTACTCATATCAGAATTGATAGTAAAAATAATTCAAATGTTTATCTGCCTGTCCATTGTCAGCAGGTGCACTTTTCAGTTAACTATTTATATTCCGACTTGCTTTTATTGGTTGTTTGGTTTTAGAAAATAAAAAAAATTCCATACCAATCTCTCTTTTAGTAGTTTCCTAGTGTTAAGGAGCAGCTATCATATTTGTTGTGATCATTTTGCATTATTTGCTGCAGCTCTGATCAGTCTGAGAATAACATTCAGCAGAAATAAGAAGGACCACATAATCTCAAAGTTTGCTCTCTGGAAACCCTCAGGACAACCACACAGAACTGTTACGATGTGAGGTGTTTTTTCCATCTTTAATACTTTCTCAGGTATAGATGGTATTTAACAAATAATTGCCGTTTTACAAATGGTATCATACCAGTATAATAGTTGTTCATCATGTGAAGAGTGGATTAACCAGCTGGGTTTTTCTCAACAAATACCTGCAACATTATGCTGGGCTAGGGAGCGTTAGCCACAGACTGAGCTGGGATGGTCCTGTGTGCTTCCTGCCATTTAAAACAGAATGGAGATGTGTGATACAAAATGGGGTTAGGAAACTAGCTCTTCTTCCTCACAGTTATATGAGCTGCATCTGTGTCCAGGTGAAAAGTCATGTCACATGTACCAGCGAGGAAATGCGTCTGCACATGAGCTCAGCATCGCCCCTCAGCTTTTGATGGGTACCTAGCGTGGAAGGGCACCGGGGCAGCACCGGGGGCTGGGAGATGAGAACAGGGAGTAGGGCAGTTGTTGGATATTTAGGCATAAAGATTTACGTTTTGACTTCTACTGCTCATAGAGCAACTTGTTAACAACCACTGTAGATTTAAACAGTAGTAGATAATCGCAAGGAACTAGACTGATTACATGGTATTATAAATTTGAGCTCTTGAAAGTATTTTGACTTCACGTTTACTGTTAATTGTGACTGTGGAATTACTGTTACTCTTGACAGGTCCATCATTAACTGGAAGATGTATGCAGTAGCCCATTGGTCTGGCAAGAGGCTAGTTACCATGCTACAAAGTATTGAATGTCAGGAGGTCACATCACAAGTGAAGTTGTGGTCTTGTAACCAATTAGCGTGTAACCAGGAAGGGTATAGAAGGACGAGAGGAAACGGCCTTAAGTTGCACCAGGGGAGTTTCAGATTGTATAGTAGGAAAAATTTCTTCATGGAAAGGGTGGTCAGGCATTGGAACAGGCTGCCCAGGGCAGTGGGGGAGTTACCATCCCTGGAGGGGTTTAAAAGATGTATAGATGGGGTTCTTAGGGACATGGTTTAAGTGCCAGTGTTGGATTAATGGTTGGACTCCATGATCGTGAGGGTCTCTGACAATTAAAATGATTCTGTGATTAGGGAAATGTGCCTATATTATGTCATTGCTGAATTGACTTACAAAAGTTCGGAAAACAGAAATGCATTTCTTATTGTTTATATAAATTCTAAAATCTCCTGTCATGGTTTTGATACCATCGCCGTCCATATAGCTCAGGATAAAGAAAAAGCTCCTTGCCTTGGTTACTCTAACATGTTTCAAGCGTAAATAGTTTGGCAGCCCTGAACTGTGCATATCCTTTTGCAGAAACATGAGTTAAACTAATCCACTTTTATAGCATAACACCAGTATATGGTTAGGATGGATCAGCTATGAGCGATCAGTGACAGACAGCAAAGATGTGGTCTTTGGGGAGAAGAATTTATTTTTCCTGAGGGAAGTGACCATAACTGAGGGTGAACTTTCCTACTGTCATGAAGTATGAGGTAAACAACAGTTTCTTTGTGATTTTTAGGAGAAACTAATTTCCTGGATTTTTTAATGTCACAGACTATTTTCCTGTGCTCTCTTGAATAGGAGAGTGAGAATATAAATATCCTAGCTAGGTAATGTCAAACTCTCAACTTTTGGGGATTTCATTCCCACAGTTTCATGGCAATAATGATAGTACCTGGTGCATTTTTTTAACAAAGAATAAAATAAGAGTAAAACATTACATAACTTTACCTCATTCTATATACAATGGCTTTTTTTTTTTTTATACAGTGGTTTCTCTTTAGAAAAGCCCTTTCAGTTTTACCTTCAAATTTTAATATTAGTCTAAGTGCTGTGGCTCTGCAAGCTGTTCAGTAGGCCAATTCTGCATCTGTTGGTATAGATAAAAATCTGCATGGAGGTAGGAACTTTACTGATATGGATACCTTTGCTGAGCAGAGGTTAAGTCTTGCAAAGGTTATTCTTGCCAAATGTTCTTGTATTTATTGTGACAGTGTCTTTGTTGAATTCATTGCATGCAACTCCTCCTCCACCATCCATTTGGTTTGCAAATGAGCTCTCTTCAACTGTATTCACACCCCTTCTGTATTTGCTTTCCAACAGTATTCCAGCAAATTACTTTACTGGCAGGAACATTTAGTGAACCAGCCAATTTTAAGTCAGTATTGCAAGAATATTCACAAAAAGCAAAATTCTCATTCATAAGTACGAGTATTCACATGCACAGTGTTAAGATAAACCTAGTATTAAAAAGATAATCAGGACTTACTGAGTACAAACATTTCTTATAACTCATGTTTTTGTTCAAAACTAGACTTGGAATGTCAAATTATTTTCATGAGTGGTGTGTGTATATGCTATAGATCAAGACTTACTGGCAGAAATGAGATTAATAAAAGTGATATCTGTCTGAAGAAAACTTCTAATGAGAAAAAAAAAAATTATTTCAGTTTATCTCCTTGAACTTAATGTGTCAGGAAAGAGTAGAAATGCACAGAATAGTTGTAGTGATCCTTATATTTCATTCTTTCTCAGTGGGCAAAACAAAATGATACTTAATATTCAATGACCAGTGAGTTTTGGATACTATAATACAATTTTTGTTGCTTATCCGATTCACTGTGTGTTCGTTACGTCCAAATGTGAAGACTTGGAAATAAAAATATCACACATTTCTTTAAATTGTTAGAATTGCTTTCCGTAGTCACTGACATCACTCAAAATTAACCAATGCAGTTATTTCTGCTGTCATGAATACTGTACTTTTATTGTCTGGAAATGCCATGAAGACAAAATACTGTACAAGTGTTACGTAGAAGCAACCAACACCAATGAGTATGTGCTTGCAGCTTTGTTTGTTTTATCTGTAGAGGTCAAAGTTCTTTTGTATCATCCATTTTAGATTTTTTTTTTTCTTTTAGGAAAAGATAACTGGACATACGCATCTAGTTTTTGTTTTGAACATTTTCTGGTTCCTGTCCAAGTTTTCTCTTTATCTCTTACATACCAGCTTCCAGGTATCTGTCTCCTGACGGCGGAGATGTGTAGAGGATTAGTGTCTTGATTGGCAGGTTGGCTAACATTGCAATTCTGTTCATATGGAGCTTTCCTTCAAGTTCTAAAAAACTACCGCAGACAGGCCAGAAAAAAATGCTGTTTCCCTTGTTGCAAAATGGCACATGCAGCCTTAAATTCAAAATGTAATCTGAACTGGGATGTCCTTATATTTTTCTCATACCAATACAGATAGAATTATGGATTAAATAATCATTTTTTTGTCGTCTTGTTCAATGACTTGGAGGGAAGGCAAGCTGTGTAACTCACAGAGGGAATAGCAGAAAGCTCAGGATCATTGATTGTATCTTATATTGCTAAATGAATAGATCAAAGTCCTTCTTCAATAAATAGAAACACGAGCAATGTTTTTCACAATGCAATCTATTCTATAACACTCTGTCCGTGCGTGCTTACAGATAAATAAAATACAGAGACACGAGCCATTTATAGCTTATGTTTATTCATATCTTTCTACGTAATACGATTTAAAGAGGATCTAATCATGCAAAAGATATGCTGTGTAAAATAAGAGTTCAACATTGAGTAGACATCATAAGAAAAAAATTTAGGATGAGTAGACATCATGATAAAAAATTTTAGGATGATTTGCTTTTCATAAACTCACTTTCTTTGCTCCCAATAGGGAGACCTTGCTAAAACTCAGATGACTGTCAGTCCTAATGCATTCATGGTCTTTTCTGTGTATGGGATGCCAACCAGGCACTGACCTCTCTCCAGTCAAGTAACAAATAACTAAGTAGTGTTACTTTAATATTTCTCCATCAATGCAGACAAGGGAGTATCCATGTAATATATTAAATTAGTTCCAAGAAACATCTTGAAGGCAAAACTCTGTTTCGTTACAAACTGGTGGGAACAGTATGTACAATAGCCTGTCTCTGGTATGACTGAAAAGGAGCTTCATGGTTTTGCATCTGACTTGCAGATGAATTAAGTATGCCTTGTTTTTCTGCAAAAGTAACCCATTTAACTTAGAGAAAAAAACAAGGGTTTTAAATAATGTCTGCAGACTGATAGTGAGAGCTGAAGGACTCGATACCTTGACACGATGAGAGCACTCCAGAATAAATGGCTTGTATTCTGTTATCTGGATCAGAAAAAAAAAAAAAGTACTGCTTGGAACAAAAAGCCCTCACTCTCAGTCCATAAGTCTAAATTTATACTTTTTATAGTGCTGTTGCATTTCCTACTGTACAACTTCAGTACTGCTGTTCCTAAGTCCCATCATGTTCCACCATATCATATTTTCTGTTTTAGGTCTTAAAATTAGAAAATGCCATCTCCCTTGAGCATTCCATGGAAGTGAACAAAATGTTTTCACCCCACCCCTTTGTGGACAGTTTGGTTTCGGGTCTTTTTTTTTGACAAACTATTTTTTAAAAGTATTTTCGTCTTTCCTCTCAGTAAAAGTATTCTATAAGCCCTGTATTAAAATACAGAAAGGAACCAAATTTAGCAAATTTATTATCTATGAGCATTTGAGTGACCTGGGTCATTAATTTGTTGTCTCTTTAAGTTTGCTTTCAACCTTATTAATTTCTACCCATTTCACTGTAATGTTATCAGTTTCCATAGTATCTGTTAGGTTTATGTACTTATTTTTAGCTCTGTCATCTATGGCTCTTCTGCTGGTACCTTCCTCCTCAGACAGAATTTATAATTTGAATGAAACAGGAAAGTCAACAAAGCTTCTGTTCTGACTTGAATATAAATGGTTAGTCCATTGCTATTCACTTTTAAGTCTCCTTGTGGGAAGAACTACTTCTGCTGTTTGGATGATGCTATTTTGATGTCTTTCACTTGAATTTCACTGCTGGCTAATTTGTAAGAGTTCAAGGAAGGCAGCATATTATTTATACACTTTATATTGTCAGAAGCCTGCTTAAATTTGTAAGACGGATAACTGAAATAAACTGAGATCCAACGTGGAAAGTGGTTCCTTTAACAGAGAATCCCTTGGGAGTTGCTTTTAGGAAAATTCCGTTAACCTTATCTTTGCAATGTCTTTTCCAAATTGCTTTTTTTGCAGGTGGCAATTGCAGTCAAGCTTTTTGTGAATGTGAGGTTCTAACACAGATTTGGTCCTGAAAGCCCTATGCCTCTCTCTTAGCTTGCACCTGGTATCATTGACTCCTGATTGTTGTTTCTATCAGCTGCTGCTACTCGTTCAGAATTCTCTTTAAAGGCCTCCCTTAGAACAAGGGTAGTAATCCAAGAAACAAAGGCACCTCATTGTGCAATAAGTTTTTGTTATTCTCAAACCTGTTTGGATGTGAGCCACTACCATACTGAGTGCTTATGTGACTTCTCAAATGTGTTACAGGAGCAAAAATTACACTGAAAAAAATATTTTTGACTGTTTGGATTGCAAAATCACCAGATAAGAGCATAACAGTAAAAAGCAGCTTCACTAAACATTACAATTGCAGCTTCGGATGGAACGACTACACATGCAGACACCACGCTTCTCCACCAGATCCAGTCTTATTCATTAAGTTGTTAATATTTTATTAATTTGAATGACCCTTAGGTATTCTAGGTGCTTTCTGTGCTCTGCAAATTTTAAAATGACTGCAGCTTTATCTACATCTCTTAAGGGATGATCCATTGTTCTTCTCAATAACTTAGATCTATCTTTGAGGACTAGAGAGGAAAGGATTGCCAGTAGGAAACTGAAAACTTGTGAAATATTGCAATAGTACAATGTATTCCCTTGATAATTTTGCTAATTAAATTGTTACACAAAAAATGCCAAGTTATTTAAATCCCAAGGGAAGACTTACCATTTTATGCTGAGATATTTCTACCAATAGCCAACCCTTAGAGCACTCATAAAACATAATGTTGCATGAGGTGCAAATTAAGATTTGTTGTTTTGAAGTTTCATCAAATAATTGATCAGAAACTATAACTGGGATTATAGAACAAGATCAGAAATGAATGAGTAGCAAATAATTGCAAAAATAATTGAAGTTATGAATCCTGAAAACTGGGAAACATTTCCTTTTAATGCCTACAGGGATGGTACTTGTGGCTTCGATTAGGATTAACACTAGGAGATGGGGTGAATGAGGAGAACAGAGGGATTTTTAGATTGGATTAAAATTATGACATAACCTACTTTAAGAAATAAAATAAATTTCCAATCCCAGGTAAAGGTAAAATTTAAGATAAAGGAAAAATGTTATTTCCATTTCAAAACCTGCAATTTCTTAGAAATACTCTGATCATTTATGAATGGCCAGTTAGCAAAACCACGGTTGTCATAGTTCTAGCAGATCTTTCAGGTTCTTCTTTAAGCACCTGCTCTCTGATTGTTGATGTACTTACCAAGACCATTGTTCATTCATCCGTTAAGAGTACACGTAAATGGACTAAATTCCTAGCTATGGAAAGAGATTTTTATTAGGAATTTTTATTTTTTCCATGCCATGCTTGCCTCAGCTTCCAGTCAATTTGGAAAAATGCTTCAAGCTTCATGAAAAAAATCTGTGGTCTTTTTCCTTGGATTGTTACCAGAAATTTAATCCTACTTCTGTTGAAAACAACAGAACTATCACCATTTATATGAATGAGTACTAATTTAGGCTTACTACTATAGATCTGTGAAATGCAGAGACATCATGTCAGTCTGCTCAGTATTGGCAAATTTTGTTTGGATTTAATTTGAACAGTCTGAGGGAAACTCATCCTGTATGTTAATGAAATGTTTCACAGTCACAGGGAAGAAAAAAAAAAAAAAAACCAACACATACAGCAAGAACACAGATATTGTGTGTACGTTTTTATGTACCAGTTTATCTTCCCTCACAAACAATAGTCCACAGGAATGATAGACATTGGGTGGATTTCTTCCCTAATTAAGTTCAGGAGCAAAAAATTAAACTTATGGATATGAAGAAAAAAAAAAATCAACTAACCAAACAAGACCACCACCACCACCACCACCCAAACCTTAGCACAGCCTGTTCAATGACATGGTATTTTTGCTGAAAAGAGTGGTGCACAATTTATTCTCACAACTATTTCCATTCCCTTTTACTCATCTGTCACTGTTTGTTGGGGTTTTTTTTTTTAATGTTTGAGAATTGTTTATTTGACTGGAAATAGAACTTACTAAAACCACCCTAACTACTCTTCTTATTTTCTGCTATAAACGTTCAATTGAAATCGAAGTAATTAAATTCAAACTAAATATTTTTACCTTTATGAAGCATTGTTACTTACACTTACTAATTCAGAGTAAGGAAAAATTGGAATATTCTTGAAAAATATTCTGATCTTGATAAACCTACATTTTGGGGAAAACTGTTCTTTTAAAAAAATAAAGATTTCTGATCTCACAAATGCCTGTGTAACTACTTCTAATTCCATCTAATTTGAAACTAGAAAGAAATCCAGAGGGTGCACCACATACCAGAATTTCTGCATGACTAATCCTGTGCAGTTAACAAGGTTGGGCAGCTCTGTGTATAATTCATGTGTACTTAGAGGGTATTCTGGGTCTTCAAGTACAGCTTCATCTTGCAGAATTCAGATTTAAGGATCGGTGTGAGAAACACAGCACATAGGTCTGTTCTGGGCTGCTGTGGTGCCCTGAATAGAGCAGGTTTCCTGTTGCTGATGGAAGAGGTAAACAACTTTAACTGCAGACCTTGATTAGACCAGCCCTTTGCCTCCAGGGGTGATGTTTGTTGTAAACACGAAGTTGTCAGAGGAAGTTAAGAAAAACAACACTTATCTTCAATAGAAAAATCTTGTGGCAGAGAAAATCTGAAACAAATAGGATGTGCTGGGATACATATTAAACGGGATAATGTCTCATTCCTGTAATTGAAAAGCTTACAGAGAACCTAATTAACCTTTCAAAAGCTGATTCCCAAGAATTTTTGGCACCAAGCTCTGTTTCTTGAGGAAAACATCAGATGCCAGCACCAAAATGTTTTGTTCTGTATTTCATCTACATCACTGCGAAAACTTCAAGCTTAGCTTTGCTTCACATCTAGTTCGTTTTTCTCGGTGTCCATTTGTAAATTACAAATCAATTAAGTGTTTTTAACTAAATACTATGCTATGTTTGCTCTTGTGGCCTGCTCAGCAAATTTAATCCCCCAGACCTTCCGTTTACCACGGTCCTGAGGGAGTTTAGCCATTTGGAAGAGATTTTTTTTTTTTTTTTCTTTTATTCATTTCTTTGCAAGTTAGTTGTTGTTTGTTTTTTTGTTTATTTGGTGTTTGTTTGGTGTGGGTTTTTGTTTGTTTGTGGTTTGGGTGTGGGGGGTTTTTTTGTGATTTGTTTTGGTTTGTGTTTCTCCTTATTCCCCGTAGAATCAGTAAACTATTTAAGAAATTCCTCCGAGCCCAGGTGTCCTTTCTGATGAGGGTTCTGTGGAGCAGGTAATTAATCCATGCTTGGTGCTGTTACCTGTGCGGGTCCCGGCACGGCCACGCGCCCTCCCCACAGCGCTGCCCCCCCAGCTCCCGCCACGGCCCTGAGGTGAGATAAGGGGTGGCCACAGCCCTCCCGCCTCCCCCCGCACCAAGGACCCCCGTGGACCCCACGCCCCCGCAATTTTTCCCCGTGTTTTCAGTCAAACGTGAAGGGACAAGCACTGAACTTGGGGCGCAGGTGAGCAGCAGGGCGGCCCGGCAGTGCTGCCTCGGCCTATGTGGGCCGGAGGGGCTGGAGCCTTCTGGAAGGTGGAGGATGCGGCAGGAGGTGCTCGCAGCTGTGCCGGCCAGCTTGGGGGTCTCTCGCTCTTTTTGGGGTGCGTGGTGCAGCTCTGGAGTATTAGCCACCTTGTCCCTCTCCAGGTGCGTGCTTTTGGGTGAGCTGGTTGATATCTGAGAAGTGCCCGTTTCTTTCTTCCCCCGCTCCCTGCTTTTCATTGTTGGGGGCTGCACGTTGCGCTCACATGTTTTGTCTTTGCCTGGGTGAATTTTACCTTTGTTAAGAGAAACGGAAGGTTGCATGAGAAGTGTATTTCAATTAAAAAATAAATGGTTATGACTAGCTGCAAATATAAAGTGAGCTTAACGAGAGGAAATAAAACAGAGATTCATGCCTGAGAAATTTAGCCTGTGCTGCATAGAGTAGCAAATAAGTTTCATCTGGTGGGATTTGTTCAAATGTGTAATTTTTTAATATTACTATTTTGCTGAATATTACATGGTCAAAAAATACTTGGTTAGGATGATAAATTTTGAGTTAAAGCCTCAAATCAAATGAAAGGAAATTAATAGGCATTCCAGAGGCTTCCATCTCAGTTACCTGCTTTCACCCAGTGGACTATGTGCTTTAAGGAGAAAACCTGATCCTCGAGCTCTCTCAGTACTGAAGTAGTTAAATTGTCCCTTTTGGATCTTGCAGAACAATATCAGTCATCTTGTGTTAAGGGAAAAAAATGTCTAATCTTTGACAGAAATGAATTACTTCATACGGGACAGCTACATTTTGTCTGATACTTGTTGTCAGCTTTCACTGGGAGATGAGGAACTAAGAAATAGATTTCATCAAGTTCTGAGATGGGAGGAAATGAAATCTTAGCAAAGAAAACAAGTTATGCCTTGTACAAGCAAGAAGATCTATCAGGTGAAAAGTGAATGTTAAAGTCGTTTGCTAAAAGATGACTTAGGCAGCGATGGAGAGACAGATGTGGAGACCCCTAATATTCCTAGTTTATCAAATGCATGTTTAAATTGTTGAAGACATGTGGGTTTGTTTATGTTGTGGTTTTTTGGGTTTTTTTTGAAATCCCCTATAGGTATTTTCTGATGCTACACTTAGATGAAACTCAAGTGGGTTGTCTGTTTATTTCTTTCATTAATCTACAACAGAAATGTAAGGATTGTGCTGCAGTATACCCAGCTTTGCATGTAGTTTTCCTCCTGATGATCTCTTCTTTCACAAGAGTATTTCTTGTGTCACTAAGAAAGGGAGGCTTCCAGTCTGTCTCCTGACAGACCAATAGTTTGGCCATAGTACTGAGGTGTTGCCTTTTCTGTGATTCATTTTAGGTTGAGTGGCAAGACAGACAAATGAACAAATCTCTGCTGTTTCAGTCTGAAATGTTACCTTTTTTTGTCAGTTTACGAAAGCTTCATAATTGTCTTCCTATCACTAGATCTTTTCTCCTAGTATTAATTACTCTTTTTTCAGCCACAGGGACAGTCAAAGATAATTAAACAAAAAACCCAAACTGTTTGTTTAGATGCAAAAATGGTTAATGGTGCACAATATGAGGTTAGTTTTTCTTTCTCTGCTTCACTTCTTGAGAAAGTATTTTTGGCTCTTCTGTGATCTCTAGAAGATGGAGCAAAATGCCGGCTGTGGTTTGATTTGGAGAACTTGGCAATACGTTATCCCAGTTAAAAAAATACCAAATCTGTGAATAAAATGTAGCATTTCTACGATTGAGGTCTGAATTCCTGAATGATAATGCGTGAAATATTTTCTGAAAGGTAAAGGCAGAGATAAAAACACCAAAAGAAGATAGTGTTTGTAAATTTGTTAAAATGTATTGTTCTCATACCCAGTAAAAAATAAATAGCTTTATTTGAAAACTGTAGTTCCCTCTTCCTCATCACACTGTGTGAAACAAGCTCAAAATTGAGAGAAACTGTTGTTGTTGTGTGGTTTGTTTTTCCCTCAAGTGTGAAGTTTTGACTTTAGGTAAAAAAAAGAGGTCAGATGAGAGGACTAAATAGTAGATGTGTTAATTTGATGCAAACTAGAGTTCACTTTTGGTTTTGCTTCTTGAGTTCTGAACATAAAGCTAAAATTATTGTTAATGCTCTTTTGTTTGTTTTGCTGCTTTTAAGATAATACTTTACTACAGGTGTGCCTGAGATCATATTAGTTATTTTCTCCTCAAATGCCGTTGCACTTACAGAAAATGCATGCTCAGGGATTTAATTTTTCTCCCTCCTAAAAACAGGATCAGATTCTTTGGGTGACCTTGGTGTTTCCAGCCACAGAGGGATAAAAGCATAGATAACATTATTTGTTGTTCTGTTTTACTGACTGTTCTCTTCCCTGAAGAGAACTGGTGCTTCTGGCTAAAATGTCGGAGTAGAAGTGGGTGTTTAAAATTGCTTTTTTTAGCTTTTTTTTCTTGTAAACAATTTTCAGTTTTATTGCTTATCAAGACAGAAGTAACTTTGATTTATTTATGCTCAGTAAAGCAAATAAGACTGCTTGCACTAAGATTTCCAAGCACTGGGGGAAAAAAAAAAGTTACAAAATCCTTTGCATTTTTGATAAACTAAAAAATAGTGAATATTATTGTATAGTCCAGTCTGACTGAAACAAACAGCAGCTGGGGAATTAATTTCAAAATCTGGCTTAGTATTCTACATTTCTTGCATGTGTTTGAGGGATCAAGTAAATATCTAGCGAATTATAGCACATGAGCTTGATTATCAATATACTATCAGAAACTGGGAATGTAGTTATGAGCCTGCGTGATTAGTCTGTGTTTCAGGATACAGTGCAAGAGGATGGGGAACTATTCTTCATTACTTGGAGGGTTTTGGCTGGATGCAAATAAATAGGCATTTAGGCATTAGGCTTATGCACGAGATAAGCACAATGTACCCCAAATTAGTTATTCATTCAATGCAAGACACTGGGGGCTATCAATTGGAAGTTGGATTGGTAGAGAGTCATTTTATATTTTCTGTGCAGCTTCACTGGCTTGCTGTGTCCAAGCATATATTGTGTGTTTGGTTTTGTGCAAATCTGCTAAAACACTACAAAGTTAGAGATTTATGTTTCAATGTTTTTATATATGCTCTGTTTGTAATTGATTTTTAGCGATGGAAATTACAGAAACGTATATGTTGATATTCAGTTGAGGAGTATTAAGCAGAGCTGCAGTCTAACATACCACTGTGGAAAAATTATGTGATCTAAATAGCCCGTGAAATATGAGGAAAGCATCAGAGAAACTGTTTTCTGTTAGTATTTTGGTTTTAACCAGTACAGAATTAACTTAATGTGAAGGAATCTGACCTCCCTTTGCTGTTAATTTTGTCCAGAGATGTTAGAGCAAGAGGAAACTAAGTTTCAAAACCTGCTATCATAACCAAGAATTGAGGGGAGATAATAAGGAAGAAAGAAAGAGAGAGGGGGAAATGTAGATTGGGGCTGCAGGTTGCTCTGTTTGTCAAAATACATAAGGCTTTGTCCCTATCATGACATTAAATCTTCTTTGGGATTTACGGTATGGCACTGCATATTTGCTCATTTTCTCAACTCAGGTTTGCTTAAGTAAAATATTCAGGTGGTCATGATGTTTAGGAGTATAACATTAGCTTGATTTAGATAGTGCAAACATTTAATAATGGCTGAATGTGGATTATAGGCAGTACTTGGGAAAACGTGTAGTTCTCTCATCAAAAAAGAAGGCTATAGCAATGGAAGAGTGCTGAGGATTGCTTTTGTTTTCACAAGTTCTGCCCAAATATGTGATCCTGATGTGTATCTTTTACAGATTTTAATGCTCGATTGTGGTACTACCAAACTCTTTAATGTGCATTAGAACCTGGTTTTCCTTTTTCAGTGGTTACATAATCATTTTGATGGGGTACTATTACAGCAATTTAATAATTTCAAGCAACTATTTAAAATATTAAGAAATATTTCTTAAATGTGCTTTATGTATGTTGATACTCTTGTTAACCATTGTTGAGGCTACAATATTGAATTTATACATACAGTAAGAGGGGCAGGCATACCCTCTTACACAGAGTATCCAAACACTCTGTTCTGTACAGCTTTGCTAGTTATAAGACTGCAAGTCTGTAGTGATGGGACAAAACAGATACATTTTTTAAAATATGCTTTCAAAACGGATGAAAAACACAGCTGTGGGGAAAAAAAAAAAAAAAAAAAGGAAAAATAGCTGATCCTGATGTGCCATAAATTTTACTTAGAACAATTGATGTGTGACTCCTAAAATGTACATCAGTGTCAGCCATGCGGAGATAAGTGCTGTGCTTGAATCCAACTGGAGTATGTTGCAAACCAGCTTTATGTCACGTTCAGATAGTTCTACCAGATGGATATTATGGTGCCTGTTAGCAACTGGCTTGATCTACCTGCTTTCTCTTGTTGGAAGACCTGCAGAGCATTTGAGGTTATTGGTCATGCTGTAATGAGACATTGATCTGTATTGCATCTGAAAACGCTGATCATCAGAAGAAGTTGTCTGAGTCTGTGGAGGAAGCAATTTCTCATTTGCCATAGTTGGCTGTGTTTGTCCATTAGGGCAGAAAGTGTCAGTATACCCCAAAATACATAAGAGTAAACTGAAAGGCTTGGACCATATGCTGTCCTGTGATTTCTGTAGGCGGTGGAGATTGTTTTGGTTTACTTCCTTGTGTTGCCTATTGTTTCCTAGGTGGTTTAGGGGTTATTTTTTAATGTTTCTGTGGTAAGCATTTTCTTGTACTATCTAGGTAGTTAGTAACTTTCATCTCCTGACATTTTATTAGTATTTCATTATTTGATCTTAACCGTATTTTCGCACTTGCAACAACTGTCAGACATACCTTGTAATACAAAGGAATGGTTAAAGGGTATGCTTGAATCAGCACTTCTTTGGCCTCCTGCTTGCGCCCTGTCATTGACTAGCAATTATACCTGTGCAGCTGCTGCAATATCCCCTGGGCACAAAATCTGAATGAACTGTGGCTTTTCTTTCTCTTTATAAATATATCAAGTACACTTACCATAGAAGTTTTCATGAGGGTCAGGGTCAATAGAAAAATGCCGAAGAGCAAAGATTGTGGAGAGATCGGCAGAGAAGAATGTGAATTGGTGTTTTCAGTTCTGCTTCTCTGAGCTATATGTAAGAGGAACAGTGAGCTTAAAACCATCGGATGAGAAACATTTCTGCTTAATGCAGAAACTATGATACCTGAGGAACTGCAGAAACGACTCCTTCAAGCAATGTCTGGGAGCAATTTGAGAAATGTTGATAGTGATGGAGTAGATCAAAAGCATTTTCTTTACAAAACTACTGCAGACTGCAACCTTGATAAATTTAGGTACAAGCAGACAACATGTATAAAATCTGATGGGAGAGTATCTGTCTCCGGTAGCTGAATGTTTAGGAAGAGTGGGCTCAAAACCACCCAACTGGTTTCAACTAAGCACCTCAAACTGCTGGGCAGCTGAGAAGAAAATCAGGAGAAGGGGATTCTGCCACTGGCAAGTGAGATGAATGCCAAATGAAATACATGGAGCTGAACGAATTAAAAATTCTGAAACTAGAATATTGAGTAACTCAAATGTTTTAGTCAGAAAACTTCCTGTTTGGGTAACACTCATGGAAGAGACCCCCTAATTAATGTAGTTACACTAAGCAGCTCTTCTAACACAGAGATACATTGTAGCTTTTTCTGTGTTACTTGTGTATTATTTACACATATTACCCCTACTACAATTCTGAATGAGGCTTCCAGTGTTCTGCATGTCTATGTAACAAGGCCCTTGCTGGCCCTGGTATTTAAAAGCAGGATTATTATTTTAAGCCAGTCTGTAGAAGATTTAAATCTATAAAAGCTATTAGACTGATTATCATCCTGTAACACTGTCAAAAATGATCTTAATTGGTGAGCGTAAGCCATTCTCTACTAACAGCTTTTCTCTTTAATTGAATTCTTGCCAAATTGGCGTCATTGAGATTCTATAATGAATGTTTCTGCTCCTAGGCTGTTTTTTTGTTCAGATGTGATGCTGGGGGGTAGGGTAGTGTTTTATCGTGGCTACTGCAGGAGGAGTGAATGTTTTCCAGTGATTAGCATGGTAGCTGATAGCAATTGAGACACTGATACTGAGAAATTTGTCCCGAATGGTGTTACTTGTCCAGTGGCAATATCTGCTAGTGTCTTGATGCTGTACAGTGTTTCATCAGCACTGGCTGCTTCCCATTTATTATTCTTTTTTTTTTTATTTTGGGGCAAAGATGAGTGGGGAAGGTAATCACATTCACAGCTGTGCCTTTGTTCTCCTGATTGCAGCTAAGAAAGGTGTTATTCAGACAAATGCAGCATAATCTTCAGACCAAATTTGCTGTTAGGTTTTGTTTTGGTGTGGTTTGTTTGGTGGGGATTTTTGTTTAGTTGGTTTTGGTTTTGCTTGGTTGTTTGTTTGTTTGGTGGGGATTTTCATTTAGTTGGTTTTGGTGTTGTTTGGTTTTCTGTTTGGTGGGGGTTTTTGTTTGTTTTTTAGTAAGTTAGCCTGTCAGCTGCTTTAATCTGAACTTTTTGCAGATGTGTCCCAAAGGCAGAGCTTTTGGAATAGCCGAAGCACATCCTGTTGCAACTTCCATTGTCAAGTTCTTGTTTTCCCCTGTATTTGAAAGACATTTGCCCATACTTCCGAGAACTGGTTTAGTTTGTGGTCAGTTTATGGAATGATCTGGATGTGTGACATCTCCCTATTTGCAAATTCATATATCTGGATGGAAATACAGTTGTATAATAAAACTCTTTGCTTCTAACGTGAACAAAAAAGGAAGATGTCCACGGAATGCTTTGTATTTTCCTTCATTCTGGGTAGATTTTCGTAAAAGCTTCTTGAAATCATTCATTTCACTGCACGAATGTAATGTGTAGATCAACCAGAGAGGCCCAATGAATACAGAAGGTCTCAGTGTTTTCACTTGCCAGGTAGTTCTTGTTTCTTTGTTGGTTCATTCATATAATTTCCATGAGGGGAAACTGATTGCTTCTTCAGGACAGGTTACAGACGAATATCGAGTGACCGTTGATGGGTGTAAAGGTAAATGTCTGCCATTTTAACTTCAACACTTGCAAAAAACCTCTAATATCTAAAGGTAAATGACCTGGAAAACAATATATCATTTCCATATGTGAGAGCAGCCTCTGTTGATATTTTAGTTCCATGTTTGCAACAGGAACAAAGCAGAGAAAGAAGAACATAGACTTTCAGGAAGTGAAACCTGAAATTTATTCCACTTTGATTTTGCAGGATATATAGCTATTTAATTTTGTTAGCTGTGAACCAGGATACAGTTAGATAGTAATTATTTTGTCAGCTTCTGTAAATTTTTATGTTCTGGTCCATGTTAACACTTTTAACTGGAGACTTTTGAGCTAAAAGTGGTACTATGTAGCTTCTTGTAGTAGATTATGCAAGTTTCTTAAACTGGGGATAGAGACAGTCCTTTTAAACTTTATCAGACCAATTCAACATTACTTTGAATATCTGTCAGTTTAATTTCAGTGGAACCCAGTTTTGTGACCTAACGGTCTGTCTTGCAGATTGCCCCTTTTTGGAGCCTCCGTATATTGGAGTTTGGGATTTATTTTTCTCCTTTCAGTTTTAATATTCTTAAAATTTCTGGTGTAAGGTGTGTTCCTCTTCCTCCCCCCTGCCCCCCTTTTCCATCCCCGCCTCCCCCCCAAAAAACCAACCAACCAACCAAAAAAAACTCCACCAGTATGCATAGGAACTTTCTGAAACTAAAAAAAAAAAAAAAACTAGACCTTCGGAAAGTTTCTGAAGGAATTCAAATAGCTTCTATCTGTTCATTTCAGTTGAGGCTATGGGTGAATTAAGTGAACGAGTGGTCTGTCTCTATGTCATACAGTAAAAAGCAGTGTTGATGTATCATGCTGTGTTCCTTAAGCACTTCCTAATTTGGATATAATTATATAATCAAGCAATTATGTTCACTACAATGATGAATAAAAGATAAATCTCGTAACTTCTATTAACTGTTCTACATAAATAATTTTGATGTGTATTCCAGGTGAATTAGCTTTTTAAGTTCCTTGATAGAATGTACACATTTACTGAGGTGTGTGCGCAGCTCTAAAGTTGTATTGTGGGGTTTTTTCCTTTCAGCTGGTTTGGGTGGTTGTCAGCATCATGTAGATCTGTTAGATGCTAAAATTCCAGAAGTTAAAAGTTACTTTTTTAGACAATGTCATGCATGCAGTATGAAACATGCTCGTAATAAACAGTATTTGCTTTACAAATATGCCTGGGGTGATATAAAAGATGGGTTGCTTCAGAAATAAGCTGGAAACTGTGAATAGCTTCTCTTTATTTGGAGATTAGCCAACTCCTGGGAAAAATATAAGATGTAAATTGTACTGTTTGTTGCTTGTTAAAGTGTCACCTGGTGAATGTAGCATTACTAGTGAATTCCAAAGCCTACTTGGCAGTGGAGTACAGCTGTGGCAAGTTGGTATTATGGAACTAGAAAGATTTAGTGTTTCTTATAATGAATAAGAACACTTCCAAACAAGAAGTGAGCTGTGCTGTGTTAGTGAAAGTTGCCACTGTCTGTACTTGAAATTCATGCAGCTGCTACACCGTTGTCTCTTAAACAATTCTGAAGGGACTGTGAACAAGTCCAGCTCTTCAGTGTAGCTACATTGTAAAAGGTGCTCCAAGTCGTTGGCTCTTTGACACATTTTGCTGTCACGTAGCATAGCTGGTGAAAGAGGTGTCAAATATAATGCTTAAAGCATAGTGGTTACAACTGGTGACAGATCCAAACAGTGCATAATGAGCTGTTTGAATAGTACCTTTTATTGTCCATTGTTGTCAGTTGTTTCAGTTACTTTTACATATGTTAGATATTATTTATTTATGATCTGTTACTCCTGAACAACTTTTGTTAAGCTCCAGGTCTGCATTTCTTTAGCTGATGGTTGGCGAGGTGTTTGTAGCCATGGAGTCTCCAGTGCCAAACCTGTGCTGTCTCCTATGACTCCGTACCTGTACTCATCAATTATGCATCCTTTGTCTTCACTTCTCAAGGCCTCAGCCGTTGTGCCAGGTTTGTAGTTTTCACCTTTCTGTTCCAAGTATTACAGTCCAAAATGGATCCACTTGAGGACCTTCTTTCTTGCAAAGTGTTAAGATACTGTCTTAGGCTTTAGACCTGCTCCTTAGATGTTTGTCTGCAGGCAGATCAGGGCGAAAGATTCTTCTGTCTATGCAATATCATATAGGGGGTTCATGCTGTCAGAGGAAGTTTTCTGTTTCTTTGAGTGGAGGCTTGCATAACTCCCAGTTTCCCTGAAACTGAAGTCTGAGATCATAACGTGTGTGCAGTAACACCAGGGCAAATTCTCTATAATCACAGATATTCTAGTAGAAGCAAAGAAAAAAGCTGCATGCTGTAGTAATGATATCTCTAATCATAAAGGAGACATATTTACATGTGTTAGAGTTGTGTACTCAGAGCTTTTTCACCCGTCTGTTAACTAATGTATCATGAATGATGGATTTAAAAAACTGTAAGCCAAATAGTTTTTTGGGAACATTCTAGCAGTTCTGAGTATCCCTCAACCTTTATCAGTGGAAAAGGTTTGCAAGTCTATTGACTTTTTTTTTTTTAAATGTACCTTCTATGTGGTCAGACTTGGACTGTTTTGCAAAATGAGTGTTTTTCTGAATGTCTCCATGACCCTTTTATTAAGCAACTAGCTGTGCTCTGTAGCAAAATAGATTTTAATTGTTTCACAGCAGGTGAAATGATTTAACCTGAAGCAGAGTAATTGTTTTTATTAAAAAGGGTACACACCTTTCCTATAGACTCTTGCCCAATATAATTGTGCCTGTGAAAACCCAATCTTTTCTTTCTTTTTTTTTTAACAAAATTACAATTCCTGAAGTATTCTACTCAAAGGATGAAAAGATTCTTTTGATCATAATAATAATTCAAACCTCAGTGTATACATGGCGTGAAGTAAATTACATTAACAACATACTCAAGAAAAAGGCAAATCTGAATGTGTAAGATTGTAACTTCTTTTTCTTCTGGCAAATTTCATATTTTCAAGCATCTGATAAAGGCTTAGTAGTTGGAATAGGAAGATCTCCTTGAAAAGTCCCTTTGTGTAATCATTGCACTGCCCTGCTTACCATTCATGTCCCTCCATCTACCAGAAGGCCCTGATAGCAATCACTTGCTTTGCACACAAGGGCAAAACAAGAAGTCGCACTGAAGTCTGTTAGCATTTATGGAAACATTTGTCAACAGAGAAAACTTGGATGGTGACATAACTTTTAAATGCAGCCTGCTGGGAAATGGTCCAAGCTGGGCAAAACCCAACTTGGCCAGGATTTCAACGAAGTTCAGAAAAAGCATTGTGAACATGCGGTTCTGGACTCTGTGTGCTCGTGACTGAGTTCAGCTAGAAGCCTTTTTTTCCTCTTGAAATTAGCTTTTTCCAAATTGAATTTCCTCCTTAGCTTTCGCTGACCGCTTTTACCGTTCTTAATGTCTGTGTTAGTATTTGAAACACTGGGCAGAAATGTCATAGATGTGTTTTTCCTGACACTGGACCACTCTAACTTAGAAACCCTTAAGTGAAAAGTGAGTCGTGTAAGAGAAAGACATACGGACTGTAAAGAAAACCATACATTGGAAAATGTCTGCTTAATCATAATATATTCATGTCTACCAACTCTCTTTCTGTAACACTTCAGCTAGTAAATCTCACAAGCATAGCATGACTTGCATGCGGAAGAATACAGAGATTTGATCTTTTGTATGTAATTCTGAATCTAGTAATATAATTAGGAATATCTTAAAAGACAGTTTATTTTCAAGAACTAGTGATTTTTTTTTTCCATCAGTATGTATTTGTCTTGTTTATCAAAATCCAACCCACGATACATTTTAAATCAGATTTTCCACCTGCATATTTCAAGTATTTTGGTGCTAATAAAAGGTAAAGTTTGCCATAACTGAGACTGAATGATTATTGGACACTGATACCTGCTTTCCTAGTCATGGTGCATTATAACTTTAAAGGCTGATGCAGAAGCCTGACATGTCATGATGGAATTAGTGAAATTTTAAAACTTTTTTCCTTACTGAGCACCTGGCAGCAACTTAAGCTTTGAATGTCTCTTTCAAATGTATTGGATATATATCTGATGACTTTCAAACAATTCAAAAATGATAACAAGAGTTTTGAATGAAATAGTGATAAGCAAGTGGGAGCAGAAAATCTTAAATGCATTTCAAAAATCTGAGGAATCTTACTATAGCTAGGATATAATATAGGCAAGGAAAAAAGTACTTTCAGAAAGGATGACTGTAGTTCATGAGTTATCTTTGTGAACTCAGCAGAACAGTTATCCTCCCAGCCCACTTATTTCAAATTCAGCATCCAGAAAACTGTCACCTCGCAATATCCAATAAACATAGATTTCAAAAGTACGAACTATTTATAGTTGTGTAAGTACTTGTGGTTTTTTCCATTCTAACATCAGAAGTAAAAATTATGAGGGTTCCTTTGCTGATGTTTAAAAGTTTGCGGTGTTTTGTTGTTGTTATTCTCTTTTTGTTTGTTTTTCTAACCAAGTTTTGTTTTTGTGGGTTTTTTCGTTATTTTTAACCTGACTTACCTGTCAGAAAGTAACCTACTCTCTGTGAGTTGATTTGTTCAGGTAGGTTTCTAAGTGTGCACAGGGACCGAGTTAGGAGGGTATACTGGTGTATGAAATGATCACGTAGTCTGAGACAGAGAATAAGAAGCTAGGATTGGCAAAGCTGGTAGGCTCAGCATTTGTGTGACCACGGGTGAAAGGATTGGCCTCCGCTGCTCCTTAGAACAGATGAATCATCAATGTTGTTGAGTTGTTCTTTTCCAGTTCTCTACTTCTCCTCCTTGGGAGTTTTATATTCTTCATTGTGAACATTTTTCTTGAGCAACTAAATATAATGTTTGCAGTAGTCTCACTTTTCTGTTTGTCTTTAGTGCTTTTATTTTCTATTTCCTTAGATCACATATCCTCTCATACCTTAACAACAGTTTTCTTAGCAGAAGTGAGCCAAGGTCACACATCTGTGCTGTACCAAACTGGGCCTTCATTTGCAAGCAGCTGAATCCCTGGGTTGAAGGTTACAAGAATGCTTAATTTATCAAAAAAGAGGGGAAAATGCTTTTACTTAAACATCTCGGGAGCAAGCTTTTTACTGAACTTGGCATATAATCTGCAGAAGTTCTCTAGACTCCCCTCCTCTGCAGCAAGGATAATGTTTTGTTCAAAACACTTTGGCTGCTCTATTGCTCTCTGAAGTAATATACAAATACTGGAGAAGTAGTTTTGTTTACTGGTATCTCTTAATTATCTCTTTTGTATAGCCTAAAGAAACAAAATGTTGGAAAGAAAAGTCCAGACTTCAGAACCGGCCTCTGATTTGGAATGCTGATTGTCAAATCAGTCACAGCACTTTCCGACCTGTGTGCTAGTGGATTTGTTCTGAGCAGCACGTACATCTAACACTGTAAAAACCTCTGGTGCAGGACCATGGTAGACATCCCTGTATTGAAGCTTTGCCAAACTCATTTCCCTCAACTGGCTCCTTGAAGTTAATTTCAAAAGTGCTGATTAAATGCTATATAAATATGTAGTTTCAAGTTGTTCATGGCCCGTGAAAATTTTGAAGGTACTTGGGTTGCGTGCATGAAAACACAGCCATATCTGAATTAGAATGCTAGTATCTAGAAGTATTCAACTAAGCCACATGGAAAAAGCATTTAGCGTCGAGACTTCTAATCGCTGTAACCATCCGATGTTAGCACAGAATTTACAATTGGTTATCTTCCATAGAAATATCTTTGTGGAAGATGGACAAGCACTGCTGGATTTATTTTACTCCCGATTGTTAATTGCATGTTGTATTTTGAAGTAACTGAGGTGAATTGTCTGCTCTGCAGATCTGACCCATTAATTTCAGGGATATCACTTTTCCTAAGATAAAAATTGGTTTCAGAATTCTATCTTCTGCATCTTTGTCCTTCACTGTATCTCTGCCTTGGATTTGCATATAGATTGTGACACATGGAACAAGGTCAGCAGAGGTAGAGATGAGGTTTCCATTTTCATGTTAGTGTTTAATCTGTAAACAGGAGAAATCCATCAGTTGAAGCCTGTCTAGTTTATTGGAACTGGTATTTTACTCTACCTTAAAAAAAGCCCAAACAAACACCTGTTGGCTGCTTTCCATGTGAAGACCATTATGTCCAAATTCCTAAGCAGATATTTGGCATAACTTCATGCTAATGTGCAAGATGGTTTTATTTTTTTTATTTTATTGACCACATTTAGTGTAATGGCCTCATCATCTCTTTAATGGCAGAATGTAGTTCCTTCGGGAAGTCATGCTTTGAGATGTTTGGTTCATGTCATCTACAGGCAAATATAATTGGAATGTCTGTCTCTCATTTCAGTGTTTATGAAGGGATGCTGTTTTTTCTTGGTAAGGCTGTCATGAACTTCTCTAGAAAAATTAATATATATGGAAGGCAGTAGCCTGGAAGTGTGTTTAGAAAAAAAAAGAAAAAAAAAGTTTTGCCTTCCAAAGATTTTTTTGGTGTGAGCTGTTAGCGCTCAGGATGTGTCAAATGAAATCAACAAACCAATGTAGTACTCCATTACTGTACATGTTTTTCTTCTGGACGGCAATTATTTAGTGGCCTTACTGGGCAACTAAGAGAATTAAGTAGGCTTAGTCATTCAACAGTTCAACGGTCTCTGAAATACTAAGTGTTTGCTTCAGAAAATAAATAATCGGCTATTGCAGGTGAACTCTGAGGGTCGATGAATGGAATCTAATGCTTGACCAGATGCTGGAGAACAAATCTGTCAAGTCTTCCACTTCAGCTAACATGTCTGTATAGCAGAATGCTTATTGGTGGTTTAATAGTCACTAGAATCACTGAAACCTAAATGATTAATAAATACAGATTTCTGAGGATCAGTGTCATGAAGAATTTCTGTACTATGGCTGTATTAATTAAAGAGGAGTTGAAAGAAACTTCTGGATTGTTTTGCCTCATGGGCCCAGGGATGGTTAGGATAAATCAAGATGTGCTCTCGTATTCTTATGCTGCTTAATACGCTACATAATGCAGTTTATTTCTGACTTCACAACCATTTGTAAGAGTTTAAAACTATTTTTCACTGATATCAGATAACCTGATTTGTGACTTCGATGCAACTGTTTAGCTTTGCGGGGTTCTCTTCATATCAAATTCTATCTTTTAAAAATTTACCTCTGTTCACGTATTTGGCTTCTTGAGACCAATTTTCATTCTGACCAGCCATCAAAGTGATTACTTTTCTAGGAGGTAACTGGCAATAGGAAAATAATATTTTCATAGTGAGTGGTTTTAATAGTATATTAATATCATTTCAAATGTTTACCAAGTCCTAAATAATGAACGGGAGTCTATGAAATTCTATTTTCATGGAGGGCGGAGGGGGAAGAGCCTGTGGAATCTTTAAGGAAAAGTCACATTTTTTTAGTCTAGAGAGATACTTCTAACTAGCTCGATTTATCTGAGTCTCATTTTAATCTGCATGTCTTGAGCTTCATGAATGTGTTTTTTGATGATTGCTTTGTTAGTCCTCTGACACTGAGTGACAGTACTTTTCAGTGCTCGACAGCCACATTTATTGGCATACGACAGTCCTCATACACAGCGAGGTGTTTTCTTTCTGGCTGGTGACAGTAAGAGCTTCCAAGTTGACAGAGCGGGGCCAAGACATCTTTACAAGTGAGAAGAAAGCTGAGAGAGGATGAGGAGGTTCTCTGTCATAATAAAAGCATTCATTTAGTTCATCCTTCCTGCATAATGAAATATTCAAAAGATGTGATAGTTACATGTTAAAACATAATCGTATTTATGTGTTGCTTATAGAAAATGCTATCACTTATCTTACTATCAGGGTCTCTGTGACTTGAAAATTTTTGCAGTTAATGTGACAAATAGTTTTTCTTTCAGGAAGATGATGCGTGGTTTGATGTAGAAAGAGTACGTTTGCATATAGAGAGTATTGCAGTATCCTCTAAAACAAGATCTGTTCATTATTTTCTCCCAACAAATAATTGATACAGACTGTATATGTATTTAGGGACTTTCTGTATACATTAATTTTCTTTTTTTAAAAGTTAAAATAAGGATGAATTTGAGAGCCATGAATGTTTTACAGTATCTCAAGGGATTTGCTACTTTGATTTTGTGCTTTGGACACTTTCTCACTAGAAAATAATGGGTTGATTAGTCGAAATTTCTGTTCTAAATTCGAGACATTCTAAGAAATTGGGTAGGGAGTAGGCAAAAAGACGCCTACACTAATACCATACTTGCTGTATCCATGTGCATGATAATAATAACGGGTATCATTAACTTGCTGTCTTTGGGGAAGAGAGGGGAACCAAAACAACCAAACAAACCCCTTGCTGAGCTTGTTCGGTTGGCAGTTAATTGCTCATCAGGAATAACTTTTCAAAGAGATGAGTGGTTTATGCGATCGAAGTGAGATAGGTTATTATGAATGAATGTGGTTGATTGCTGGCTATTTGTTCTGTTCCAGGATGTTCTGCTTGGATATTTACAAGAATGTCTCTACTGATTTGACTTTACAACTGTATTCCATTGCATCAATATTTCATTCATATTTGTCCCTTCCATTCGTGGTGGTTCTCTCGTTCTGCCAAAATGCAAGAATTTAGATGCTTGAGAGACTGCAGCTTCAGTTATTGCTGGACTCCGAGACCCAAGAATACCTCTCATATGCTGCCTTTTATGTGGTGGTACACTTGGCAATGTGCCTTTCATCAAAGGTAGTTCTGGTACAGATACCCATAGCATTTGTCCAAGTACACGGCAGTGACCACCTCTGTTCCAGTGTTAACTGATGAAGTACTGTTTGCAGAGGACAGGGACAAGTGAAAAGGACATCTAACCCATGATACTTGATGAACCACATTATATATTCTTTTACTTGTAATAAAAACATCTCAGAAAGAAGTCGGTATGTTTTTAACCTGTGCGATATAGCAGTTTTACAATATTCCTGTATTGTAAATGAATGGTTTTATGAAATTCTATAATAAGTCTATTTGTTTGCTTACAATAAGGCCTGATAACACTGACTTTTTTGTGTGTGACTTGGGCACTGTCGTTGCTCGCAGTCACCTAGTCTTTCAAAACTTCCAGTGTTATCAACCTTTGTGGTATTTTGCAGCTCTGAATTTCCTACTGCAGTTCTTGAGACACCTACATGAAGTGTGCAGGAGAGGTTTTTTGGTGGGGAATTTTAAGTCATGCTTTTCTTCTGTATCATTTTTCAAAACCTGTTTTGGCTGAGTTAATACTAATCTTAACTCCAAAAACCTAGACCATTCCAAGAAAATAACAGGTGATCTGAAAATTGAAGTTTAGGAGGTACAATTCTGTAGCTGCTCAGTTCTTTGCTACTTTGAAGCACCAGAAAAGTTTGAAGCACATGTAGACTTCAAATGAAGATGTCCTGCTGTTTGTTCCCCTACACTGCTATCTTAACTATTTATCCTTTTTCACAGTTGTGTCTCAACCCATGGCTCCCAATCTTCCTTTTGTGTCCCATTTTATTTCAAGGTTACTTATATATCACAGCTTGGTCTGCCAGTTGCAGTTATTTTCAATAACAAAATAGTTCTTGAATTGAGTGGTAATATTAATTGCTAAATAATAACAGAGCATGGCCTAGTATTTTAAACAAATAAATCAGATTGCAGATAACCTGAATCAATTTGTACTGATTCAAAAGCCAAGAGTATCACATTCAAGATACTCTCACAGTGATAGCTTCGTGAAACATGCAATCTTCCTCTGCTACTTAAAAAAAATAAAAATCTTTCTATGCTGTCAGTACACCAGTTTAAAACAGGCTTTAATTTTTTGTTGCTCTCAATTATGTATTTGTCTTCAGATTGAATCATTCTAAAGATTTTTTTTTTCTTTTCCTGTTTTAATCTTCTGTATCATTTCTGTCTGTTTCCAAGACAACTTCTCTTGGAATGTAACATTTCATAAAACTGAATGACAGTTCCTTAGAATGGTGTAGTCTTTTCAGGTGATGTGCTTAGTTTTCTGGAAAACACAAAGTTAGCTCTCTACTGGGTTTTGAAAGTGCTGCTGTGCAAGTTGATTATTCTTAATGTTCTTGGACTTACTTGGGTTGCATACAAGGGTATGGGATTCTGGAGAAAATGCATGATTTCATCTGTGCCATTTAAAGCAAATAGGTGGTTGCTTCGCTTCTTTTATTTTCATTAACTCGGTAACACTGACAAAGATTTGGAGCCTCCAAATGTCCAATGTGGTCTGTCCTTGACGATGCGGTTTAATTTTGATTGCATTTTAAGAAAGAAGTGGCTCTAAGCCGTCTTGTATTATGCATTGTATCAATTATCTTGGTGGAAAAAACACACAAAATACATTTAATTATAGGTCATAACCCAGCAAATCATAAAAATCCCCTTCTGAAATAAATTGTTGCCACTAATTTGCTTTGCTGTTTGCCAGTACTAGAACAAATTCAATTCATGTCTTGCTAATCTTGGTTATTTTCAGTGATATAACTAATTTTAAAAGGAGTTGAATCTAGAAGGCATAAAATACTGATGTGTCCAGTCACAGTAGTTTTCTAGTATTGAAAGATATATATAAATGGAAGTCTATTTTCAATAGCTGTAGATAAAGTAAAAGATTGTTGTTGTAGTTGTGGGGGTTTTTGTTTGTTATTGTTTTGTGGGTTTTTGCATTAAGTGTATCCAAGAAGTTCACCTACTGCTGTGGAGATCTGGGAGTAGCAACACTTAGATATTTAATGATGGACTGAAAGTAACGAGATAATATTCATGATTGTGTGAGACCTTTGATATGTTATATCACAAGGGTCCAAAGCACAAAAGATTAACTGAATCTGTACTGCATATCAGGGGAAGTGGTTTGGTAAATAGTGTGGGAAGAATCTTAAGTACTGTCCATGATGTTTCACTGACTTGGTATTAACAGGGTTTCTTGAGTCTCTTTTTCTGCAGACCAACTTTTGAAACTGCTGAACTGGCTTAGTCTCTGATCTGGTTGTCCAACTATTTACCTCAGTGCAAACAAGAGTTCCTGATATAAAGCTAATATCAGTAAAAGGATGTACATACGGTACACTTAGCAAATAATATAGATATGTTGTGAAATAAAATAAATTCCTGATGGAAAAAGTAATATATATACTGATGCAAAGCTTGAAATAGCTAACATTGGTTCCTTATTCCTCTGAGGTTACTGAAATGCATCTCATGTTCAGTGTTGTACTTAAGCTACATGTAAATCAGAACTTGCCATTCATATTTCATCAAATAATAATTTACCAGTCATTCTACAGTAACTTTTGTTTTGGTTGGAGTTGGATATAATGTAACTGCATACATAATACAAGAAAAATGATGGTGCTCAAGACTCTGAGGTACTTTAATTGGGTTGCATTGTGGTCCCTACAGCAAGCAGTGAGGATTGGAATTTCCGTTTCAGAGCTTTAAGCAGAAGATCCTTGATTGTCATAGTGGCCACTTTTCCCTTCCCTTATCCCCCACCACCCGTCGGAATTTGTAATTTCTTGTCTTCTCTTTCAGGATATCTTAATCAAGACAGTCACCAGCATTTATAGTAATTTCCAGGATTACATAGGAGTTTGCAGTTTTAAGTAGCAAAGAAGAGAGGATAGCATAGAGAGACACTATCAAATTAATTAAAAAATTCGGTATGTAATCAAAAGTAAATATTAATCACAAATCAGTCCTGCTTTGCTCACTCGTTCCTTTATGTCAGTTAGCAATCGGAATGTAGTGGGGTCCAATTGTTCTTAACTTTTTTGGTTCTATGTTGTAAAGATTAGAAACAAGAAACAGGATGAAAGTGGAATAAATTGCTATTGTGGAGTAAAATACAGCACACAGACATAGCAAAGGTACATGTATATTCAACATTTTGGGCTAGGCAATACATACTGATAACATAAACTCCTTTTTTAAATAGCAAAAGCATTTTAAAAGCAAAAAATAGAAAGCTTTCTGGTTACAAGAAGGGAATATGAGTAGAAGCAATGGGACTGAATTAATAGTTATTTAGAAAGTTCTGTCAGATCACTTGAGTCATGGAGCACCCTTTTCAAACTAACATATATATTTTCAAGTTCACTAGTATATATCCTGTACTACACTCTTGGTCCCTTTTATTTTCTGAGGGCTGTTTGAGCTGTAAGCTGTATCAATCAACTAAGCAACTTGTATAACAGAAATAAAGTAACTAACTAAATCAGTATATAATGCAATCAAGTCCAGTGTAGCCTGAGGTACAATGATAACGTATTATCAGGTACAGTTCACAGATATGAGAAAATATCTTTAGCCTAATAAAACATGTAGTCATAGCTAATCCCTTCCAATATCTGAGTGGCAGTAAATACTTCACATCAATTTCTTGCGATGCATTTTTTTAGTTTTTGTTGGTGTTGCTGCAGATTCACATGGATTTACTTAGGATTTTTCTATTTTGGCCCTGCTCTGTAAGTTCAGTAAAATCAGTGGAAGCCATTTCATGCCTTGTAGCCTATCTTTTAGGTGATGGTGAGATGGTGACATAAGGAAGAGGCAGAAAGTCTATCAGAATTTGTGAATGACAGCATGAGAAGCAAAAAACCAACCAAACAAATATATGTATTTCCTGAAATAGAATCTCACAAAGTTCTTATGATAGAAATAAAATTAAAATGTAGGTTTGTTTCTGCAGTCCGTGTTTGCTGTACAGATTTGCTCCTTAGCTGTATTGGCACTGTGAGCAGTACACAAGGCTGCACTTAATGATCATTTGGAAAATTTTAGTGTAGTGTGTTAAAAATTACACAAAGCAGCCCAGCTGCAGTCTTGCTGAAGGTGAAAGAAGTTTTAGAAGAGACGTAAAACTGCTCAATCTGCCCGTGCTGAGCACTTCTGTAAGATGACTGATAGTGCTGTAGTCTGGTTTTGCAAGTAATCCAGGTTTTCATCTTGAAATTTACTTTAGCATTTACCCATACAGCTAACCTTTAGGGTTACTGGCCAGTGTGCACTCAGTATTTTGAAGTGTCCTGAAAATCCACACTCTGCTTTTGTCCATAGATAAAAATATTTGAAAGTCTGTGCTTGAATGTGGTCTGTATATGTTTGCGTGTGTGAGGGGGTGGTGGTGGTTTTGTTCTTATTTGTTTGGGTTTTTCAAGATTTGACCTGAGCGTGTGTGACATTTCATACTCTTTTCTTAAAGCTCCATGGCTCATTGTTCTCAACTAAGCTCAAGGTAAGGTGTAATCATCTTGCTATGACAGAAAGCCTAGCAAAGGGAAGTTGACTGTTCTGCTTTCCAAAGAGACATCTGGAATGCACAAGGTGAAATCTTTGCCTACTGGTGTTTTGGAATGGGCAAAGAGAAGCTTTTCAAAAATTGTAGCTAAATGTCCTACAGAAAAGTGCTGTAGCATATTCTAGGTTGAAATCAGGAAAATATTTGAGAAAAACATTATTAAGTAGGAATAATGAGGAAAGCACAGCCTTATTCTATGGAATGTTGAGTTCTAGTGGTAGAATATTAGTAACGGGAATCTGCCAGGCATTTGAAGAACTCCAGACCTAAGAAAATATGCGGACCGTTTTGTTTTGAAGGTTTTTGTTTTCAAAGCACATGAGAAGCTGTGTTAGATACTAACAGGGGTGAGCATTTGAAGCCTAAAGGTTGTTGAAAACTGTAACATAAAACTTGTTAAGCCTGAGTAGGTAAGTGTTTCAGAGAGAGGGCTGTGAAACTAAGAGCTTTCTGACCTGGAGTGAATGTCTTTCAGAGAAGACAAGTGCTAGCTTTAGAACAATAGCAAAGTATCACTTCAATCAAATGAGAAAAAGCATTGAAGTTTTACAGAAATCTTTAAATGATTTCTGAAATGATGGTAACCCAGTGAGTTTCCAGCTTATACCAGGTTGCGGTATGTATTTAAGACTTTACCAGTTTTCCAAATGTGTTATTTGTTATCACTATTTACCCTCAGATTCATATCCTGTGTGGGCTGGAGAGAATCCGTCAATTAGAAGTGGTAGGTGGGTAGATGTCTCAGGGATTAAGGCACTCAGATATCTTTTTGTTAATCATGCAAATAAATAAGGAAAGGCAGATGCCAGGATCTGTTGTTACCTAGATACCAGGAACTGTGACTCAGAAGCTTTTGATCTTTTATCACTATATAGAAGTTTTTCCTCTGAGTCTGAAAATAACTACTTTCCACTTTTAATACCTTATTGGATTTTTTTTTTTTCCTGATAAGAATTAAAGAGTAACTTATATTATTTTTGCGTGTATATAACCACTTAAATAGTATTTTTAAACATTTGTTTTGAGAGAGTTTTCTGGTTCTTATTTATACTGTACACTTATACTACCTGACTGTAAAGAATACAAGAAACAGAGGTGAAGAAGTACAAAAAGGAGCAAAACCAGCAAAAATCTGCTGGAAGATAATACTGAAAGTAATATGGTTTATGCACCTTGAGTTAGGTTGCCTTGTATAAATGGCATGTCATTTTTTTTCTGACGTATTGAAGGCCTCTCCTCTTGAAAGGAGCAGTGTGTCATTTCCTTGTTAGTATTGTTTTCCTAACTAGATATTTCAGGGTTTTAAAAACATTTTTGCATGAAATTTAAAGACAAATTAGAGCGAGATACAGAAATTACACATGGGAAAATGTAGACTGCTAAACTAAGCTTCCAGAAACAAAGCTGCATGACGGAAAATATGAGGAAAAAATACTTTCTAAGTAAGCTGTAGAGCTGGTGATTTCTGTTCTTAGGAGTTCTTCTCAGAGGCTAACAGTTAACAGTGTTTTCCACCGGAAATGTGAGAAATCACTTCCCAATACAGAAAAGAAAGTTGTGAGCAGAAAGAGAGAAAAGGTCTTGAACCCCAAAAGAATATCACAGTTAGAAGGTGTGATACTTGTATCCAGAATCTCGATAACTGTACTAGGTTGGGGGAGAAAAGAAAAAAAAAAAAAAAAAAAAAAAAAAAGCTCTTTAAGTTCTTTGAATTCTGTGGAGGGGTTTTGTTCTCTTAAAGTTTGTTCAGTACGTAAGTTGAAGTCAAATTGTATACATATCTGTAATAAAGCTCATTTTTAATGGTATAATTCCACTTGGGTTATAAAATGCAAGAGAATGTGTTTGTAGTAGGGATATGGGAATACCGTTGTTCTGCTAGTGTAGATTGTATGTCTCCTCAACAGAGATAAGGTGTAATCTCTTTTAATTAAAGATGGAGTATGCAAAGGACAAATACTGGAGACAACTTTCTTCTGATTTTAGGATAGATTATTATTGTTTTTTAAACTGTGAAGCAAGAAAAGAGGCATCGCAAGCTAATGCTGGGAAGTTCTGTTGCATAGATGTGCCAGAATTTACTTTGTCTCTATGAAGAACATCTATAGTGTGTTTCTAAATTTTGTATTTCATTTAAAATTTCAGTGCAAACTATCTCATTACACAGGCCTTGGAAGAGGTGTGGGGGTGGGAAAAACAAACCAACAACAACAATAAAAAACCAAACACACCAAAAAACCAAATCAAAACAGAAAATGACCTTTTCTATTTATTTCAGTGCAATAGCATTTGGATTTTGAAACTTATTATATTGAGAGATGTAAGTATGTGAAACAAAGAAAAAGGCTTATTCCTACTTATTTACTGATTATTTATCTGCCATTTCTCACCCCAAAGTGGCTCCAGACAGAGCTGTAAAACTGCTGATGAAGTCAAAACTGTCCAAAAACCTGGGCAATTATAATCTTGAGTGGAAGAATCTGTGAGGAGAAAGAAAAATCTATTTTATTTCAAGTGGAAGCTATTACATTGATGTAGAATGCTTGAAGTCAATGGTTTTAAAAAGGTGGGAGGGGAGTGGGAGTACAAAGTTGTACTGGTATTTTTGTTCTCATTTACATCTACCATCCATATGGGTAGGTCAGTGCCTGCTAATTTTATTCCTTAGATGAGTAATTCCAGACAGTTAAACTACTGATTGAGACCAACTGAATCCAAATAAGACAGTTTTTTCCGTATATTTTTTTCAATATGGAGTATAACAAAAGTTGACAGATGTCTTATTCTTATTTTTTCGTGATTCCTGAGGCTTGGGAACTTAATACTGCAACACCTGGGGGCTGAGAGAGGAAGCTAATAAAATTATCCTGTCACACATTGTGGGTTTTTTGCTAGTGTATGTATATATGTATACATAAGATAAGTAATGGGAAGTCACATATCAAGCTCCACTGTTTATTTAAATTATTTTCAGTTTTTAATGTTGTTTTGAAAGGGCTTAGAAAAGGCCTTTCTTATGTTTAGCTCCATTTCAGATGCCACATAGGATGGCCAGTGAAATGCATGCTGAATGACAAATAGAAGTTGGTGTCTTATGAAGAGAAATGGCTTAGCTAAACAAATCCCAGGGTCTGCCAGAAGCAGAAAAAAGAAAATGGACCTTGTAGTGAGAAGTAATATTAGGGTCTAAACAATTCTTCTTAGTAGTATAAATACTTCTCCTTTCTTAAATCATCAGGTAGGTGTCTAACTTCTAGAATTGCTTTTATAATGTGTGGATTTTTTTTTTTTTTTAATCTTGGACCCTTATGTATTGATGCAATAGAAGACCTTTAGTTAGCTCAGTCGGCAAAATCACATGTGTTGTAATTATTGCATTTTAATTTTATGTAAACTTAACCTTCATTTCACACAAGACATAGGTTCAATAGCTACTGTTCTGCTTAGGGCATATGTGAAAGAAATGTTATTTAACCATGAAGATAAGTCTGTGAATCTTTTAACTCTTTGGTATATTTCTATCAGGAAAAAAATACTTAGCTCTGTAATGGATGTTCTTTAGGGGACAGTGTTTTACAATTCTAGAATATTATAAGTAAAGGGCTTTTTTCTGTGATATGTTACATATAAGGTGGAATGTATAATTGAAAGTAAATTATAAAGGTGCAATATTTCTTTGGTTGGGAGACATCTGGAACGTTGGTAGTCTAAGTCCATGCTGTCTTAAGTTTGTGGTTAAAGAACTTAACCAGTGTGTGGTGTGATTTTCTTATTTTCTTTTTCTTTCCCCTTTCGTTGTTTTTTTTTTTTTAAGTCATCTGTCATGTTATGTCCTTCCAGTATCCCTCTGAGCTTTAAGTTAGCGTGAGGTTTAATTATCCCCATCTTCCATAACAGGTGAATTTCTTAAACTCTGGTCTTTTTTGTTCCTTGTCCCCAAAAATACAATTATATCAAGAAGACCTATTTGTATGCTAGCATGAAACAGAAAAGCATGACCAAGTTACGTTGTTTTTATCAGCCTAGCTGTAGTTGTCAAATTGAACAACGCTTTCGTTTTCTGAGCTACCTTGTACCTTGTTTTGACAATCTCCATGGCTGAAACATTTAGACCCACTCAGTGACCCAATTAGGGTTTTGAATGTCACCTCAGAGGGGTATACAATTGCACATCCTAATGGTGCTTCTCATATTTTACAGACTCGTCTCTTTATATAATTGTTCTGTTAATGTTCTTTGCACTTCTGCTTCCATCTGTGACCCTGAGAGGCCACTGACAGCAATAGTTAGACCACTGGCAATAGGAGTTGTCTCCATCAACGTGAAAGCTCTTTCTGGATTACCAGCCAATAGGACGTTCTTCTTCCATTAATAGTGGCTTTTTGTATGAGTGTTACCTCCTCCACAGGACAAAACAAAAGGGTAGTGCGAAAAGGAAGTAATTACATCATAATTGAACTCATCTATGTGTTAGGGAGAAACCGGGTTTCGAATGTTAAGAATAGCTTTAAAAATAATACAGTGAAGGTAACTGGATAATCTCTTGAAATAATTGTTTCTGAAAGCTGCAGCAAGTAAGTACTTTTTGGATCAAAGCACTGTTTGCAAAATATGACCGGATTACCTATACTTACCCAAAGATATTCCAATCTTAAGCACAGTGAACTGTATGTTTACCTGAGTATATGCTATTTGGTCATTCAGATTAGCTAGGGCAAAAGACAGATGTGTTTTATCCTCTTTCATGGGAGCTGAGTAGAATTTCCAGTAAACACTTTTAAGATGTTCAAGCACAAATCCATTTTTTTTCCATTCTGAAAAGGTAAATTTTATGGAGAGGCTGACAAAATGGTTTGGACTTTTCAACCAATTTAGTTGTGAGTCCTATGTTAAATACCAGAGAATGTAAAATATTTTCTTGGAAGCTGCTGATAGTGCATTTTAGTTAATTTCACAACATAAGCACACGATCTTTCTGCTATGGGGAAACATGCAGAATGCTCCAGTGGATCTGCAGTATGTATTTGTGAGTTGGAATAGTTAGTACCCTGTTTTGTCAGTATGCTACAGTGAGATCTGCAAGCTTCTTTACAGTGTTTCCCTGCTTTCTTATTCTCAGCACTGTGTAAGAAAATCTTGCAATTTTGATTGAGATATAAGGGAAAGCAGAGTGACAGCTGTCTCCAATTGATTTTATTATTGTTATTATTATTATTCCTTTTTTAATGTCCATGAGATTGGCAGTTGATTATATGAAAGTCATTACTAATATAGTACAACATATTAGATAGTTTTGTTAAACCCATGTAGTACCTGCACTGCAGAGTAGTTTTTCATGTTGTTATTCCATATATCAATTTGATACCCATGTCCTTTGCAAATCGCTAGTGAAAATTCTTAAAATTAGCTGAAGTATCTGCAGGGCATCTCTTCTATGTCTACTTTTCTGTATTTTTATTTTGCCCTTCATACCTCTTTGCAAATAATTAGCTTCCCTTGTTTCTCTTTGAGGTGTATTAGATCAGTGCATTTCTGACTGAGAAAGTTGGAGCCCATGATGACTGTAGCATAGGAGGGCTAAATTCATGCTCATTGCTCAAGTGTTGTGCAATACATTTTATTCTTCGAGGCAACCAGAGAGGCGTTTGTTGTTGGGTACTGTCAAGTCAAGTTACTTGAGCTAGTGCAAGGCATAGAGTCCAGCTGCTGGTGTTGAGTTAGAGCTGAGCTGGCCCTGTCTCCTCACTCCCGGACAGCCCAGCTTCATCTCCGCTGAATGAAGAGTTTAGTGCTGGGCTGATGCTGACCTGGCGACTCCCTTTCTAACTGCTCTTCGGTATTGTGTGGAAGTTTTTTCATAAGGGGACTAGGGGGAAGAGGGGAATTTCCTAACTCTACCCAGCTTTAAGAAGCTTCATAGTTCTCATCAATGCATTTCTGTCTAAAGTGAGGGAAACTAGAGAGTAGCAAAGTTAGACGGAGATAAACTCCCCTGGATGCACCCACACATATACAGGCCAACAAAAAAAAAGTAAATTGATAGTGAATATATTCAGTTATTTTATCCATAGAAATTGAATATATTTTCTTGCTAAAGAATAAAACAACTATATTTTAATGGAACAAAACCAAAAATATAATTTTTTTTCAGTTTATGCAATGTTGAATAAAATAACCTTAAGCAAAACTTCTTTTATCTTAAAATTCCCCTCCCTGTTAGCCATTTAAAAAAAATTACCATGCTTGTTAACAATCTGTCTCTAACCTGCCAGTCATTTTTTTTTTTTCTACCAGCCTAGAAGCTGTGACAAAGAAGTTCTTTTTTCTCAGTAAGTTGAAATGGTTGTAATGACAGAAAACCTGATAATTTTCATTTTTCTTAAGGAAGAGTCCTTAAGGCTAAGCATAATTTTTTAGATTTCAAAAACATAAAATACCATTGGTTTCCTAATCTGTGAGATGTGAGATTACTCAAAAATTGTATTCTCTCACCCTTCTGGTCTACTACAATACCTAGAGAATGCCTTAGCTACTGTTATACAAGGGGGAAAAAAATGCTGTAAGTTTTAAGAATTCTTCCTCTTTGGTTGGCAGCCATTCTTCAGAAGTGTAACTCATCACTGGGCTAAGCTTGTAGGAGCACATCCTGTTTCCATTCAAAGCAGTAAAAAACTAGCAAAATTCAGTGTGAGTGTTGGGGCTGTGTGTGTGCATGGGGCTGTTTGTGTGTGTTTTGGGGTTTTTTGGGGGTGTTTTTGTTTTGGTTTTGTTCTTACAAATGTACTGTTCAGAGCTTGCACCAGTACTGCTCTCTCTCTTAATTTCTCGTGAAATGCTGGGCAGGATCTGTGTGCGAATGATAGCTTCGTGCTCTCTGCTGGGCTTGCCTTGCAATGCTTAACAGAAGGCACCAGGTATTTACAAGGAAGTCTTCTGTGTTTTCTTACTCAACAGATGCAGTGGCTTTTTCTAAACAAATGAATGTTTATCCAAAGTGAATGGAGTGTAGGCCCTGAATTTTGGGGGTTTGTTTATTGCTGCCTATGTGACTAATACTAACTTTGATAATAGAGCTTTTGCAAATGACTGAAAAAAAAACTTTTGGTTTTATTTACGTAAAAATGTTGAATAGTATTTTAGGGAAAATCAGTTTTTCGTATTTTTTTCATGCTGTCTTCTACTCTTGCAAAGTGAAGAATAGTGGAGGGATGTTTCTCTTTGACAAGACAGTCTTCAAGAGATTATCTATATGCTTCTATAAAACTTTGAAATATGAGATCACTATCTTTCTGGGAGTGTTTTTTGTGTTTGTGGTAGCAGGCAAGAAATGATGTAGTATTTTGAAATGCAGGAGGAAAAGAACGTCTCTGAATAACATTAAGAAATCAAGGATGATATAAAATTGTTAACAGTTGTACATTAAAGCATATCGTTGAATATTTAAAAAGTGATCTTGTTAAAGTATGCCAGAGCAAGTACTGAAGAGATCAGGACTTAAATGGTCACATGACCTATTGTGCAAAAAATTAACTACCAAAGAATTTTTGTATCAGTAGTATATATTAGAATAGAACACTCGTCAGATCATATCTACTTATTTTTATGTAATTATACACTTTTTTACTATATATCCCTCTTGTTATCTTAAAGGATTTTTTTTTGCACTTCTGTTGTCCTATACAAAGGTTTATTTGGAGTTTCTGTGGGGTTCTATGGCTGCCCTGTAAGATCCTTTAAAAGCTCACTCAAAAGTCCTGTCACACATTTAAATTATGCCAAGATATTTCTGTTAAAGTACAAAACCATAATGATTTTGTGAAGCTCTTCTCGTTAATGAAAAGTGAAAGTCACTGTGTTTTGAATATCTTTAATAGGGCTTAAATAGTCCCTTAATTGTTATATATGTTTGGTAATAGTGCCATGTAGAAATGGACCTCCAGAAGAGTGCCAAACCTCATTTAGTTGCTAATTGTGGAGCATTCATGTCAAACTGCTCTTCATATTTCAACCTTTTATTTCTTTTGGCATTCATAGGCCTTTTTGATTTGACATCTGATTTCCTGTTAGTTCTTCTGTGCAGTGTGTGTTTGTGCTTTAATAGGGAATGACTGTGAGTTGGCCCTCCTGTGAACTTAAGCCCTATGAACTACTTTTCTGTAGTGTGCTGTATCTTGCATTATTTTCTAATGTTTATTTGGAGAGCTGAGCATTTATAGAAATCTGTGACAAATCTTTTCAATTTGTAGAAGTCCGTAATCTTCAGACTACTGCTTTCCTTCCAGGCTTGAATTCATTGCCTGGAAAGAGACAGTGGTATGCAGGAGGAGGGGATAGGAATGAGCCTGCTCATAGTAGTTGACTATAGTATTCAATTTAGATGGCTTTATGTACACCAGTCACTGACCTTAAAAAGTACAGGAGGTCCAGTATCTGTTCAAAATTATCAATTAATTGTGCAAGTATCATACAGTGGCATTACCTAATAAACATTCTAGCTCTGTGACTTTTCATACAGAATCAAGATGGGGGGATTATTTTTGTACTTGAAGTGCATGTCATAAACTAGTGTTGTGATCTTGTATTTCCTGCTAGGGAGTTTTGCCCAAATTATGAATAAAGAATCTAGCCCCAATAGAGTGCACTGGGTAATGGTTGGAAACCTTAACAATTTCATATTATTTACTGTGAGCCGAGAAATACTTCATAATTACTGACAGGTGATCTAGATTTGGACACTGAAATTGCCTACGTAATTGTAGACTGATATTTTATATGTATCCATTTTGATTTTAACACCAATTCACTAGTCATCACATAATTTATATATAAAGAGACTTCACAAGATACCTGTTATTTCCTGAGGATCCATTACAGTCCATCAGACAAAATATCGGTTCTGTTTTTTAAACTACATATTAAAATATAAGGATTTTCAAAATAAGGGCTATTTACCCAATAGACCAGTAAGATTTCTTTGGAGTCACTGTAAATAGATACTCTACTCCTGGGTAGGGAGTTCTGAGATAGCGTATGATGAGCTGCAGTGAATTGTTCACATGTAACAAAAATGCAGTATCCCTTTGGTTGGGGTTGGTTCAATTAATGCAGGATTCGATTTATGTAAATCTAAAATACGGAGCACCTGCAGACCGACAGACAATCCTGCATGTGAAGAATTTCACTAAATGCAGTGGAATGAATCATTCTGAAAGTTGAGTCCAGCAAAAGACTGGGACACATAATCTCAGAATGCCTTCAAGGCTAACTTTCAAATCTTAGACTGGCAGCTATACAGGCACCTTCCGTAGTTGTTGGAGATTATTTATGCACTCTTGAGCAGTTGAGAATGGCTAAATTGGCAGGATCCTGTTTAAATGGCCTCCTGGGGAAACCTCCCTTTCTGCTTTGACTGCAGGGGCAATCTACAGACTTGTGTCCCTGTGTTATATTTAGCTCGATAATATTTGTCTTCTTGCTAGATACACTGCATGTTACTTAGAGGTACGTGAGTTGATATCTTTGTAGGTATATTAAAGATCTTTGTAGATATCTTAGTTATTTTTAAACTTTGCATTTAAAAGACAGTAACATTTTAACAGAAAAATGTTTCTCTTGGTGACACACTATAAATGCATAATATATTGATACGGATGAAGATTTGCAAAATTCCTGCAGTAAAAAGCAAGACTTGTTTGGTTTTATGTTTCAGCATCACCAATACTGCTAAAGCAGGTTATGCCCTAGCAGGGAGAAGTAACCGACATATTAGTTTGTATTTTCCAGGTGCCTTTAGGGAATTAATGCTTGGCTTTCTAATCTTTGCAAGCCAGAACTTGCACTGAAATTTTAACTTTTTTATATTTTTAATGTTCACTGTTGAAGTCATTTGTCTTGGAAGTATGTGAGTATGTAATCTTATTTTAGCCCTTATCACAATGAAATTAATTATGGCTGGAGTGTATTCCATAGTTCTAAGTCCAGAATGTGATTGAGTTTTCCTTACCTCTCTGCTGGCACCTCTCCTCCAAGACTTTGGATCTTACTTGAGAATCTGTCTTAGAAGTTGGACTTTGCAAGCTTGCTGTGGTGGAAGATTTCTATATACATAGTTAGGACAAAAAAAACGCAAAACAAAAGAAGTCTGGCTTTAGCTTCATGGGCTCATTTTCAGTAATAATTGTACTAGCTTTAGATTAACACATTTTATTATCAACAAAAGTTAGGTAGACATTATTTCCCACTTCTAAAAATTGTATAGGAACTTTCCTACATCAAAAGAGAAATGAATGTTTTCCAGATGTAGCGTATTAAAAGAATGACACCGAGTTTTATAAACAAGTGATTCTACAGTGATCAAACTATGAAGAATCTGTCCTTTGACTCTGAGGTTTGGTCTTCTAAAAGTTTGCTGCCTCTTTGAAAATGTTAATAGAGAATGCATAATGAATTTCTCAGCATTGCGGAAGTCTTAGCTTGTATCTCACAAAAATACTATTTATTTTCTCAAATATATGCTTTATAACAGACATAAGTGGGGTTGCACAAATACTGTGGTATTTGGTGGGTTTGTGTTTGGTTTTGTTTGGTCGGTTGTTTTTTTTTTATTATTTACCCTAGTGTGATACATTGTAACCAAAGCGATCTTGACTGTTTTACAAATCTGTAGGGACAGATAGTGATGTTCATGCAGCCAACTAACCCTGGTGGTTTATAAATGGGATAGTCAAGACTGTTTGTGCCCTACAGCAATGGTAAAGGACCTTTTGCCTCAGGTAGTCTGGCCTCTCCTAGTACTGTGCTGTCTGTTACTGTCCTGAGATTGAACCATAGTCCTTTCGTCTGCTTCTTTCTGGAAATGGGGAGAGGGACTGGAAAAGAATCCTACAGAGGTTTGTGTGGAAGGGGAGACCCTGTGCAAGTGCCCCTGTGCTGAGGCAAATAATCCTAATGCTGAAGTACTTGCAGTGAAGGGCAGAGTACGTCTCACTTTAATCAGTAGCTTATGGACCGATGATCAAAATAAATGTCAACTGAAGAAGTATTTAAAGAGTTCATAGCAAATCTAAGAATAACTGACCAAAGATTGCTGTCAAAGTCATTCAACATGGTATTGCCAGATATGGCATCCCCTTTTATATGTGGTAATTTTATTCGTTGAATGAATTGGAAAAGACTGTGTTTTAACTTTAATGAGTCAGTATGAAGTCGAAATAACTTGCCAACACATTCATGCGTTTCAGTTGTTTTTTACACTGCATTTTACATGAGGAGAAATTGCAAATAGTAAATGTCAAGTCTTCACTTGGGGCATTACAATTTCAGAGGCATGAAGCTAATACATATTTGTCTCATTACTGTCACCAGATTAAAGTTAGTCCGTTGATGGTAAGAGCTCATAACTCATAGGAGACATAGTTACAAATGACCTGTGGGAGGTCACAGATACCACAACTTCCTAAATTCGTATTGCAAAGGTGTCATTAATCAGAAATGAGGGAGATGATGTCCATCTTTCAAGAAGCTGGTTTTTACTGAAAAACAGGTTAAAGGTTTTTTTTATTTTCAAGTCTCAATTGATCACATCTTTGTAGATTATAGTGTGTGGGGGTAGGAAGGCAGTGCAGTCCTTCTGGATACTTAAGTCATCTGTGATCTTGCTATATTAATACAACTAACCCATTGCGCTATATCAATTGCCTGTTGATATTTTTCTTAAGTATCTCTAGAGTACTAAGCAGCAATGGCATTGTATCAGGGCTTTTAAATATTATTTGTATGCAGAGGTTTTTATCCTTTTCCTCGCTTTCGCTCCCATTGAGATTTCAAACATAGAACTCACTGTAGTAATTCACAGAGTGTACATCTCAGCAACACAATGTGTGTGTTGCTACCGTGTTGGCTTAATAAAGTTAGCACAGAGAGATGCCTTTTTAAGATGTAGTCCTGCATTTAAAATCAACTGGATATAACTTCTGAATTCACCCAGTCTTTCACATTGTTAAATTATGCTGAATATTTTTCATGTTTAGGATAGCCGATTCAGATATATAGCTTGGCTGTATTAGTCCATTTGTTTAGCCTATTAATCTATTAATAAATCTATTAATCCATTAATCTTTCATCCACCAGTACCCCCAAGTCCTTCTCTACAGCCCTGCAGAGAAGGACTTAGGGCTTCTGGTGGACAAGAGGTTGAACATGAGCTGGCAATGTGTGCTTGCAGCCCAGGCGGCCAATTGTATCTTGGACTGCATTAGAAGGAGTGTGGCCAGCAGGTTGAGGAAGGTGATTCTGCCCCTCTGCTCTGGCTGGTGAGACCCCACCTGCAGTGCTGTGTCCAGCTCTGGACCTGTTGGAGAGGGTCCAGGGAGGCCAGGAAAATGTTCAGAGGGGTAGAACACCTCTCTTATGAGGGCAGGCTGAGAGAGTTGGAGCTGTTCAGCCAGGAGATGAGAAGACTCCAGGGAAACCTTATTGCAGCATTTCAGTGCTTAAAAGGAAAGATGGGAGCAGACTTTTTAGCAGGATCTGTTATGATAGGACAAGGGGTAATGGTTTAAACTGAAAGAGGAGAAATTCAGGCTAGGCACAAGGAAGAAATTTTTTACAATGAGGGTGGTGAAATACTGGCCCAGGTTGCCCAGAGAGGTGGTAGATGGCCCATCCCTGGAGACATCCCAGGCCAGGCTGGATGGGGCTCTGCCCAACCTGATCTAGCTGAAGATGTCCCTGCCCATGGCAGAGAGGTTGAACTAGATGAGCTTTGAAGGTCCCTTCCAACCCAAAGTATTATATCATTCTGTGATTAAGGCAATGTGGGTGTTGGACTGACTTTAATTATACTGGAGTTATGTGCTCTGGATAACCAGCTATGTAACAGTGTGTTTAGAAGTTACCATTTAGTGTGTACATCTGCATGCTTTAGCTGGTTGCCTGACTATTGAATGGTGAGAGCTACAGTTAATGCATTAAATCATTTATCTGACAACTGCATTTGTTTTTCCCTGTAATTCTGGGTGCAATTTCAGGTGTCAGCTTTGATTCCTAAAGCCACGTATGGTTTGATTGATAATGCAAAAAATAGGTATCTGCTAGACTGCTTCTTTTCCTCTTTGTGAGAAAGGTGTGACACCAGGGTATTGGTTCGTACGGTAAGTCACCTGGAGAGACAGGAAGCCAGCCTAGCAAGGGCAAATGGTGCCTGATCAACCTGGCAGCTTTCTATTCTAAGGTTACTTGTTCTTGCGATGTTTATCTTGACTTCACCAAGAGTTTCGGGGCTGGAACACATTCACATAGGAAAGGCTAAGCACTGGGTCCATTGATTATATCAGAGTGGGGGGAGCCCTTTTGTTTAAAAAATTCTGAGCAAATGACCAAAAAAAAAAAAAAACAAACACACCAGGAGAGGGGAAAAACAGGCAAAAAAAACCCAAACACACCCAACACCCCATGCACCAAACAAACAAAACCAAGCAAAACCTCCAAAACAAAACACGCAAACACCTCAAACCATTTCTAAATCATCAGTGTCAATAATAAAGACTTTGAATACTTACAGAGGAAAGTATTTCCATTAGAAATGTTTTTAGCATCATTTGAAAGTTTTAGACTGGAACACTTTTGTCCCTGTAGATGGGAAAGATGACCTTTAAAACATGCCTTTTTGCTATGGTAACATACTGTGTCTCTTTGTGCTTACATTATAGTCAAGGCATTTTGTAGAATATAAATTTCTTTGAGTGACTTCATTTCTATGAATGGCTTTGCTTTTTAAATTAAGTTTGAGCTCTACTGATGGCTAACTCTAACTCTTTCCAGATTGGAATGTCATGGGGCTTTTTTGTTTGTTTTAGGTTTTGGTTTTTTTTGGGTTTTGGTTTGGTTTGGTTTTTTGGTTTTTTTTAATAAATAGAAATGGGAGTGCTTGACTGTGTCTAATGACCTAACTGTTTTGATTAAGGAAAAAGTTGAGATTTATGCAGACATACAAACTGCAGGAATGAATTCTATGTATCTTTAAAAAAGAACGAGCAAAGCAACCCATTCTGAGAAGTAGTAAAATATTCCTATGTGGTAGGAATCTGAAACAAGATAAGACTTCCATACCCGTGTTAAGTCTATTTGTGTATTTGATGGCAAAGTGAGTTGGCTTCTTCAGAGCTTCAGCTTTGGCCTTTTGTAACAAAAGGGAGGAACGGCTTAGAACTTTTTATGTTAGCTGGAAAAATAGATTTTATAAAATAATGAACTAAAAATACGCGTGTAAATTTGCTGCGTTTTTCAGCCTGAGTGGTGGAGGTATCAAACCAAACTTTGTTAATCTACATGCAAATCCAAGCCAACTCTCATTCAGTTGAAAACTCTGGATACTGAACATTAATCTTAATAATAATTCTCAGTACCATAGAAGATTTCACTTACACCTGCATCAGAAAAATCTGTGTTACATAGTTGTAACGTTAACTGTGAATATTTCAGGTCATGAGAAGGAATGTGGGTATCAGACTATTTAGATAGAAAACTGGGATAGGAAGGTGGCAGTCTATACAATTAGGGAACAGTCTTTTATTCATACCGGTAACAGTACTGTAGGTCTCTGTGATCTTTGCAATCTGTTTTTTTGTTTTTTTCTGGCAGGGATGTCAAAACCTGTTACAAGGTGGGAATCCAAAATTCCCCGTATTCTAGAACTGAACAGAGCCTGTGATTTACGATAGGGAAGCACTCATATTTTACTTCACAACTTTAGTTTCTTGATTTTATTTTTTTTACAGTTCATTACACTTAACAGGTTAATGAACGCTGTGTCAAGTGCGTTTGTGGAAAGTGTAAAACCCATCTTGGACTGATTGGGTTACAGAGCAATTTGCCTCTTACTTCATTCTTCCCCTAAAATCTTTAAGAGTTTTTTTGTAAATACTTACGGTTTCTCTCAGATCATGCTTCTTCCTAATTTTCCTAGTGCACTGGGAAAGGATAACTTAGACTAGAGAAAATAAAATTGATGAATCTTCCTTTTCCAGCAGTACTCAAATTGATCGTTTCAATCCTGAAGAAGCTGTGAAGAAGCATGGTAAATTCCAACAATACTCCCTCAAATTCTATCAGCATGGAAAGCTTACGGAAAAAAGGTTATCAGTATGAAGTTATCCATTATTTTTTTTTCTTGTATGGAAACAGTACAAGGTTGTCTCAAGTTTTTTCCATGTTCTTCTTCAGTTCTGTAAGCAGGAATCATACTGAGGAACTGGAGACATCTTGATTCATCACAATGTAGACCTCCAGCAACTCCTGATTATTGCATGGAGATGGAAAAAATGAAAAATGTTTGCCAGGCTGTATCAAAGTGCTGATATATCTTCTGTGGTAAGATATTCATTTTGAGAAAGGTGGCCCTCTGTCTTCCTTTAGGTTTTCTAAACTCTTATAACTTACACAAAACACAAAGATAAATGGCCTAACACTGGATAAAAGAAGACTGTCAAGTAGAAAGTTGATGTCATCCTCTCTCTAACTAATTCTTTTTTCTTGTTTTGTAATGTGCTTTCCTAATGAAAGTTCGGACAGAGGATCAGTCATTCTCCTGTTTTCAGGAGGAAAATGTAATAAAATAACTACAGGGTCATGATAAGATGTGAAATGCTGTAGTGCAGAAATTAGTTATATGGACAGAAAATTAGTCTAGCATTCCCTCTCTTCTGTTGTGTCTCTGCAGAGTCTGTACCAATCTTAGGAGACATAGTGGCCAATTTCCTGCTTCAGGTGCATAGCTAAAAGTAGCTTTCTTACCTGATTATTTTGGGAAGATAAATGCAGTGTTACTTCCAACTATCAATAGTGTTAATCTTTTATTTTGTGGATGATATGTATATGTATCCCTATGACACTTTTTAGGTAATAGTTTTCCTACCTACCAGACAGTGTGAGCCACACACACTGCACTGCTTTTGCCAGTTTTGCATATAACTTGAAAACTCTTGAGTATTTTTATTGCTGAGGAAAGGCACCATTGGCCAATCCATATTTTACTGACTCTTTTTTATACAGTAGTCTCAGATTGATGAATCACTACTCATTTCATTTGAAGCTTTGCATGTATGTATTTTTTTGCCATGTTATCTGTCAGCTAAAAATAACTCTCTTGCAGAAATGACAGAACGAATTTTTCAAAGAAATAATAAAATTTACTGCTGTGAACATGTCACTTCAGGCAAAAACAGTTGCTTATGCTGGCTGGAATTGTTACTCTGATGTCTTTAAATAACTTCATTAGTCAATAAGATATGGTTTAATTATTTAAGTGACAAAAAGATGAGCTTTTCATATTTATGTCTACCCACTGTTTACTCTTTTTAGAATATTTCTTTATATTAGAGCTGTAAGCACTTCCAAAACCCCATCTGGCTGGCAAAATATCTTTTTGTTTACAAAAACAGAAGCTTTTAGCCACTGCAAGCTCTTGAACATTTCCTGCTGGGATCCCAAGCTAACATTTTTTGTCAGCAGGCACCACTTTCAGCTCATGGGAACCTGCTGTCAGCAAAAAAGATTTTCCCTCGTGTTTCTTTCCTTTTTATTGCAGCATCTGAGGTGACTGATCCTTAGGAGAACCTCACTTTTTTTCTTTCTGAAAAGCAGTCTGGGATGCACCATGCACGTTTTCTGCTTGGACTGGCATCTTTCAGCCCTTCAGTGTCAGCCCTCTCTTCCAACCAGCAAACACCTACTTCAGTAAAATTTCATCAGCTCAGTATCAGTTCACAGAGTCTGTCTTAGAGGTTGAGCTCAAATAAATTTTACAATGTGGCTGTTTGTGATATCAACACAATATACTTGGGTGGCTGCTTGGTAAATCTGAGCTCATTTTATTTACAGAGCTATGGGCAGTGGGCAGAGTATATAAGTGAGCTTGCTTGCAGGAATTACGATCTTCGCCCGTTTCAGTGAGCCAGTTGAGCTGCTGCATAACGATGCTTACACCTCCCTGTTGAGCAAACGAGACGGTGGAGAGTTTGGGAGGTGGGAAGGGGAAGAGGAAGGGCTATGGCAAATTGACCATGAACAAAACAAATTTACTAGTTTCTATTGAGTTTTTGATTATCCTAAAAACTGACAGAAAGTTGAATTGCTTTTCTGCTGCACAAATTATTCTCTGTTATAGGGATACTTGCCAGACTGATTTTCATACTTTTTTCTTTTGAAAGTAAAGGTTAACTGAGGTAGAAACTGCAGATTTTGAAAATGACAATGTATGCCTCAGTTATGTTGAATGCACAATGAGAAAATTAGGAGAAGGTATTATTTCACTTCTTCATTACCATCTTTATCATGTGTCTCTTAATTTAGTCTTTATTGAACAAGGCGGATAATAACAATGGCAGTGTGGTTTTACATAGGATATTTTCTCAAGGGAAGCAATGGAAGCACCATTAATTAATTTAAAAGGACTAGAAAGAGACCTTGAAATATTTTGGGCAGGCCTAATCTCACTTTGGTGAAATACTTGTAAGTGGAATATTCCACAGTCCTTTTTTTTTTTTTTTTTTTTCCCTGCGGACTATATTGGGCTCTCATTTAAAACAAAATTTGACTTTTGTGGAATCTGTGTTAGAAAAATACTGCATTTCTTTCTGCAAATTCCAGTAATTCCAAGATCTCTGTAACATTACCATCTGCAGCAAACTTCATTCAGGAGGTAACAAACTTGCTTCTTGACATTTTCTCAGAACACTGAGACATGTTTTCCCCTGAGAAGAAACTTGTAAATGGCGTATGATCTCAGGCTTTTTTTAGGACAGAGGAATACTTCTGTTTCCAGAATGTGGCAGTTAGCATAACATTACAGAACAATGTATTTCAGAAGTTTGAACTGACATCACAAGACATGAATGACATTCTTTCAGAGGTAATATATGTTGCTATCATTATGTGGTACAATCCATCCATTTGTTCTCTTGTGTGTGTGTACCCTCCTGCTTTTGTAACTCCTCTGGCATTTCAAATGAGAACAGCGAGTTTTTGCTAGTTGGCTACAGGATCAGCTTATTTGAGGCAGAAGGAGATTTTTTTTACTTTTAGGTCTTCTTCAGTACAAGTATTCTACGCTATGGTAGTGGCACTTCATTGAACTGGGATATAAGTTGTCCAGCATTCCCCAGACTTTAGCAGTTACTCCAGATGTGTAGCTATTATAGTTTCCAGTTTTGCCTTTGACAAAAGCTGTTATTCAGAACTGTTGATCAGAGTTATTGAACTTTGCTGTCTTTTCCCAGGAAGATCAAAAATTATTGTGTGAATTAAATATAAAAGTAGGTTTCTCCTGGAATGGAGATTCAGGCTTTCTAGAGAGGAAATTGTATGTATCCATGTGCTGAGCAGCTTTTTATAATGATGGCAAAGGCAAGTTTGGTTTCTTTTGTAGTTAGAAACTGGAGTAAAAGGCTGCTTGGGAAGGGGAGCAGGAGGCCCTCAGTCAAGGGCATATCCTTAAATTCAGGATACTTTTACTTCCAAAATAGATGTAACCTGCACTTTTGGAAGATCTTTTCCACCGTGAGGACCTCCTCATTTCCCTTTGTGAAATGTTCCTCATACGGTAAACTCACACTGGGCAGCAGCTTTTCTAGATTCAATAGAACCTGCTTTCCTTAAAAGGACACTTTCAAGTGGCATCTAGTTGTTTAGCTTCTCAATTAGCACTTTCAAAAGTTTCATAATTAAAACATGTTTTGTCTTTTTCCCCATTCAGTGTGACCCCATCGTGACAGACCACTTGGTTATGAACCAATGTAGTGGAAGTTTGTCCGAGTTGTAGCTCTCTTCCTTCCCAATGCTTTTTTATTTTCCCTTGTTTTGGAACCTCTCTGTCCTTCCAAGGAAGAAGTTTCTGCAAAGGACAGCATCGCTGTGTTAGAAGCCATAGGAGCTAGTTTCATCTCATCTAGTTGAAGAGAGATGTTGTAGCAGGAGATTTAGTAGGGTCAAAAGGACTGCTATAGTTGTAAAGTTGTAGCAGTCTGTGCTGAGACTTCTTACTTGTATTTAAAACTGAAGTTTCCAGAGAGCAGCAGGTGATGAGTCAGGCATGGTGAGCTGTTCTCCCAGTGGCTTAGAACAGGAGCATGTCTCCATAATAATACTTTTCCTTGAATTAGCACTAGTGTGTGGTAGCATCAGTCATGGAATACTATTACCTTAAATACCCTGGAAGGAACAAACTAATTAGCAGTAGCTGAACAATTTGTCTGTTCCCATGAATGCAGACTTATGGGTTACTTAAATAGCCTTATTCCTGGAAGGAGCAACTTACTCATTGAAAAGCAATTAGCTCAAGTTGAAATGTAAGTATCACTTAAAGTGGGGAACTACCAGTGCTCTGAACAAACTTTTAATCAAATGCATTAAATAATGAAAATCAGGGTAACATCTAGACCCTGGTTGAACATGTCACTGAAAATAGAGATAGTTTCACAGTCTTCAAATATTTGTGTTCTTTCCCATTAAACAGCTGAATTTCCTTTCTGTTGTATTCCTAAAAATAGATCAGGTAAGAGCAAGAAATTATCAGCATGCACCCAGGTGTACATTTAATGTAATAATTAATTATTGCTTTATTTATACTGATGAAATAGTGGTATTTGGATAAATTCTTTTGGATCTGGCTGTACTGACCAGTCAAATACATGATATGACTGTTCCACTGTCTTCCTGATAGAAAACAAAGTCTGGTCTCTTTAGACAGCTTCCATTGTTTCATCTTTCTTTAGACTGACAAGCAGGAACTTACATAGTTCCTGAAGATTTAAAAATCATTATTGCATTCATACTCTCTGTCGCATTGAGGCAGGAGATCATTACAACTAAGCTTTTTTTCTGTACTGCCTATTTAAAAACTTAAACTATTTCCTCATGGTTCTCTCTGTTTCTTTTTGCAAAGAAGTGGCAAGAGGAATCATGATTTCATCTTCTGATTATCTGTGGTCATCCCTATGAGATTAAAAGGGCTTTGCATAATGAAGTAACTGCAATAGAACTGTTTCTCTTTTTTGCTTCTGCTTTGAGTAAGCTGGTACTTCAAAGGATACACCATCTGCCTCATTTTAGAGATACTTCCTTCAAAGCTTGCTACATTTGATAAAAAGGCAGGTAGTAAAGACCCTCCAACACCCCTTTCAGTTCTGAAAGGGGAGGAAAATGCCCAACAACAATATCTGGTTGATTAGTTAGATTCTTTAATAGAATCATGAAGCATGTGGTACAGTGATATTTTTAAATAATGTATCAGAAAAGAAGATATGCAATTTCATCTTCTTGTCCAACAGATCATTTCTTTGATGAGTTCTCTAGGCAAAATTTTTGTCCAGAAACAAAGCACTATCAAGGAAAATGTTCTTTTTTCTAGAAAGTATAGTAGGGGTTTAAATATATGTTTAACTTCAGACTTTCCTTCTTGATCCTTGAACTGCAGTTGGCAGAACTGTGTATGGTTTTATGCATAGCTCAAAAGTACTGAGGCTCATTATTTTAATTGTCATGTTCTCAGGAATAGAAATGAACCCTGATTCTCTCTGGGGCATACCACAAATGCAACCTGTGTTATCTTTGGTCCAGGAGAGTTGCTTTCTTTAGTTGGATCTTGGTTAAGTCACCAGCCCAAAGTATTGATGAATTACCTGCGGAGTAAATTACGTATGAGAGATGCTCTGTGTTTCCGTGAAGGTGTCAGTACATATGCCTGAAATACTTTTAAGTGTATCTTTCTTGACTCATGCCAACAAATTATCACACAGTATAGTGGTTTGTACTTTCAATCTAGATCATGTAGTATAATACTGAGGATACAGGGGTGGGGTGTTTTGGTGTTGTGGTTTGGTTTGTTGTTGTTGGTTCCCCCCCAGCAGAACTGCTTATTCCTTGTCTCCTGAGATTACTGTATTCAGTGGCATTTAGGATAAACTATGGTGTTCAATTTGGTGGTCCCTTATTTGATTAACATACCTTGCAAGTGGAAAACACTCTTTTTATTGGAAAATGTGATTTTAGAAAAGGGATGCTTTATGTGTATTTTCATTTCATCATCAATTTTGTAGTAACTTTAAAAGGCAGCTACAATTTGTAACCACTCAGGGGATTCAGTCTGCATCTCAGTTTAATTATTTCCATACTTCTGCCTTTTTTTTTTTTTTTTTTTTTTTTTTAGATATGAAAAAGGATTGAGGAAATAGAGTGAAGAAGTTGAACTGGGAGAGAGCAGAAATGAGGATAATGTAAGAAAGAAATAGAGACAGAGTTTACAGAGGAAGGAATGGAGTTGCTGAATTTGTGCATGTGAAATTTCCGTGACATAAATGTGTCACTCAGGAAGTGAATTTGGGAAGAATTTGTTTTAAATTGGCTATTTTGTTTATCGTGTCAAAAATCCTGAAAAACAAATATTCTGTGCTTCTTCACATTCTCTGTTAATGATGTTTCCCCAGACTTTGCTGTGCAATTCAGTATAGTTTCATTGTCCTTTTGATTTTAAACATATTACTACTGTTTAACCAGGATCTTTTTATTTTAAGACACAACATAATTTTCAGGACGTGAATAAATGTGCCTGATGGTTATCCAGTGGGTTTTTCACCACTCTTACAGTGCTTTCATGTAGCCTATGTTTTCCCACCTGTGCAAGACAATCCTGCTAGATAGTGTCAAGATATGGCATTTCCCACTTTCCTCTTAGCTACCAGGTTTGTGTCGAAGGAAGTTAGATTGATCTGTCAACTGATTTGCTCTTGACAAATCCATGTTGATGGTTATTCATCTTATGGTTTTTCTCCAAGTGTTCATAGTTACTTTAATGTACTTGTTTCACAAGTTTGCCCATGGCTGAAGCAGACTGACTGGTCTAAAATTCTGACTCATTTTTGCTTTTCCAGCCCTCTCACACAAACCCTAATCTCTTTAAAGACAGGCAATATTTTTTTTTTTTTTAAAAAAAGGCCAAACAAAAAAACCCCCACAAACAAAAAAAACACACAAAAAAACCACCGCAAAAACCAAACCCCACATCGAAGGTCTCTGAGAACATATTAGCCATGCTATATTTGTAAGGAATAAAACTAGAGAGAATGTCTTTTTAACAAACACAAACATCCAGCACCATTAGTTTACCAGTTGCATTTGGCATTTCGGAAATTCTGGCATATTGTCACAGAAAGGTTATTTCTGAATATATAATTTAATAAACATGTGTTTTCCTCAGGATGATGTTAAAGACTGTAGAATGCTTAGGAGAACTTCTAGAAGGCCAGTGAAGAAAGTCCAACCTGCAAGTGTCTGCAGCCATTATGTAACTGTCTACATGTTCTTATTAATGGGACTATACCCGTTCTGAGAAGAATTACTGTGCATAGCTGCAATATTCCAAGTAGAGAATTGGCTTGACAATAGTTGTCTGCAGGTTCTTACTTGGACTTAGCTCAAGCAAACTAAATACCTCCTTGGCTTATTTACCTGCCACGGTTTTATTGTCACCCCGCAATCAAACCACAACAGCTGGTAACACATGTATTTAATACCTGCAAGTCTTTTAGAAATGCAAAAGTTGCATTCAGCTCACTGGACATTCTGGAGTATTGGTGGGAATTATTTAACCTGCAGAAGGTGATAAGGGTCATCTTTTCATTTGTTGGCTATGTTTATCCCCAGGTAATATAAAAGTACTGTAAAACACGTGAATTCTTCTTTGACGTGAGAGATGGAGTAAATTAAACACCCTCCATCACCACTGAAAGTTTCAGTACGTTTCAGACAAAACTCCTTTTACTTACATTCATATAACAAACTGAAGCCACTACGGCACAGAGGAAATTTTCTTGGTTATTGGCTTTTGTGTTAAGCTATCTTTAAGTGGTTATTAAAATACCCCAAGTCTGTTATAACTGCACAGAAGTTCTAATGGCAACTGTGTGCTGTAGCACAGGAATTAGTACAAAGAGCCTATAAAACTTCAGGGTCTTGAAGCTCCATGATGTATTCCCAGCTGACTGTTACTGTTGCCTGTAAAACAGCTCAGGTGATGGAATATTTGGGACAATGGTTTCCAAAAATCTCAGTTCTTCTGCAAATGACAATGTTAATAGCAGCCATACTTGCCAAAGTTGGGTTATACTGTTTTTCTGTTGGTTTGTTTTCTATGAAGCATATTTATATGCTGAACTGATGAATAAGTGTCTCAAGCTGTACCTGTTGCAACTTTAAGGTGCTAAGAAACATTATTTATTATTGCTGCCATTAGGGATACATTTTGAGCAGGAAAACAAAACCTGCGGTTGAAAGCTATATTATAAAACCAAATTAAAATAATTTAGCTGTCCACTTATTAGGTTTGGTCTTCATATGTTGCATTGTTGAGCTACTTTGATTATTTATTATAACTTGTGTGGCCATCCTACCGCAGAAAAATAAAAGAAAAAGCTAAAAGCTGTGAATTTCCTCTCTAGATACCAGGTAGATTCAGTGTAATGCCCTGTGAACTATTTCAGAATGCTCCGTGCAAAATCTTAGTGTGACAAGGTGTCAGTTTTGACAGATCAGTGGTGAAGATTGCACAGACTTGAGTTAATAAAGGTCAGAATCGTCAACAGGAAGAGATGCCTGGTGGCATGTCAGCAAGAACTCATACATACTATCTGTAATGAAACTGCTGATACAGGCTAGAAAATGCAGAGTTTGGGGAAGGTTTAGGTCTTCTGAAGTGTTTTTGAAATTGTATAAGTATTTCTAAAATGAGTGAGTTCTAATAATGTAGGTGAAGTAAAGAAAAAGGCAAATAGTGTGATACTTGAGGTTTGGTTTTTTTTTTTCCTGAGTTAAAATGCATTTCCCCGCCTGCTTTGCCATGAAAAATCTACATGATTATCCAGTGTGTGAACGTTGTTGTGGAGCTTGAGTTTTTTACTTCTGAAGTAAATCAATGAACAAGTGAGTTTGTGAGGTAAAAGTGATTGTGAAGTGACTAGTGAGTTTAATATCTAGTGATCATTCAGAATATAACTTTCACCAAATCATGAGTTCGGAAGTAGTTATTATGAAAAGTTTTTCTTAAGGTAACTTTGATAAAAGCATTAAGTCAGGAATCAACACTTGCTTTTGCCATACAAGTGAAAGATCCGTCTTTGCAAGTTAAACTAAACTTGCTTTCATGTCTGATTTCATATTCTTCAGTAACAAAAAAGATTATAAAGAAGATTGGGTTTTGGGTTTTTGGTTTTACGTTTGTTTGTTTTAAAGAAGAGATTGATACAGCCATCTCGTACCTGTTCTCCTTTTCTTCTCTCTTAATGACTTTATTTCTCTATTTCTTTATGTTTTTGTTCTAGATGCCAGTGCTTACTCATTCAGCTAAATCTATAGCATTCTCACTTTTTAGGGCTCTCTTTGTACCTCACTTCCCAGTCTTGCTGTTTTGGGCACTTGACTGACATTACCTACTCACTTTTGCCTAATTGGAAATAAGTTCTTCCTGTATTGCTTCCAAGCTGCGTTGTCCTTGCCCCCTTGAAGTCCTGTGGTGATTTTTTTCGTGTACTAACGTAGGAGCATTTGACTTGTTCTTTTCCTCCGCAGACTCCTTCCTTCATATTTTCTATTCAGTTTTCTTGGTTTTGTCCCCTTCCTGATTCATGCACTTCTACACAATACAAATACTTGAATAATCTTGTTATTGAGCTAATTGAGTACCGATGGTAAATTATTGTTGTAAATTAAAATGCCTGCATGTAGCGAAGAAACTTCTTCTTTTAAAGCCTGTTTTTCCCTGAGTTTGAAACAGCATGATGCAGACTGTGGTCTTCGTTTTGATCACTTTGCCACCATGAGTTAGAATCTGATGAATTTTGTAGTTTGTATAACTATAAGGTCATTTGAAATAACCAGCATATCAGATGCAGGCTTGAGTTTCTTCCTTTATTTCGGTGCTTTGTACAAATATATGGCCATTCATTGGACTTGTTTACTCAAGTAGCTATTCGTCTGCCTAGCTTTCTGTCTGCCCATCCATCACGTTGCTTAATATATAGCTTTTCAATGAGGACCAAACACTGGGAACCTTAAAACAAGGTTAAGGAATAGGAAGAATCACTCTCAAGAAATTTATGCAAATCTTTTTGCTTTGTTCCCCCAATATTTTTTAATAGTTAATATGTAGCTGGTAGCATATAAATTATAGACTAACATGTAGTAGCCCCTTTCTCAAAATAATATTTATATTTATTTATATTTATATCCTTTGTGGTACGTAGGTATTGCTTAAATTTAATAAAAACCAGCTAGCCAGCATTATCCCAATTTACAAAAAAGGTGTGAGGGAAGAGCCAGGGAACTGCAGACCTGTTAGTATAACCTCAGTTCCTGGAAAAGTTATGGAGATTAAAACCAAGTCACTTGATTCATAGTAAAGACAACAGATGCTTGGGTGATGTATTGAGGAAACAAGATCAGAGAGGAGGAAAAAAAAGAAAAAAAAGGTCACTGTGCATAAGTTTTCCTTCTTTCTGATATCACTCATAGAATAAAATACACGGTTATTACTGTCTTGTGTGGATTTTGCATGTGGTAAAAGTTGTTTTGTTAAATACCATGAACAGGTGTCGTTTGACAGTATAGTCTTATCTGTAAAGTATAAAAATTGTTTTGGGCCTTTATCATCTCACTCTGTACTGTTACCCATTGCACAAAGCTAATTGAGATTTAGTACTGCAGTGGGACATTTTGCTCAAATAATAGGTATCATTTTATATTCCTTCATTTCCTTTTTCTTTCTCTGTAGATTTCCCCCTCCAGTTTCTTCTCAGAGTTATATTTTTAAATGCTTTCCTTGTGTATACACAGATACTGAGATATATAATTTAGTTCAGAGAAAACATGTAAATGTGCTGTACAATATTGTGAGGAATTCTTTAATGCCTATGTGCACGTGTGTGTTAGAGGTTTAAGTTGCAGTTGGTGCAGTGAAAATTTAGTAATGGGAAATGTTTCATATATTAAATGCCTAGGTGCTGTTATAGAAGAGCAGGGCATATGCTGGAGACATTGACTTCTTTTAAATTTTCTTTTTAGAAAGTGCTATAATGAGTAGTGTCGTATCTCTTAATTTTCCGTATGGGATACTGCTGCATGCAAAGTTGTATTTGAGGGTAGTGGAGTACTGGAGAGATGCCAGTCCTCTGTGCTGTGCAGTGTGCTGGCTAAAACCACAGAGATTCTTGTTCTCCAGCACCACAGGTAGTACAAATAAAGACCAGAAGTCACAACTTAGTACAGAAAACTAATTCCTGTACATTTGGATTTTGCATCAGTCATCCTTGTGAAGTGCCTTCATTTAAGAAAATAAGTTCTCCAAAATCAGACTTATGATTTCTGATTTGTCCAGGTTATGTCAGAAATCTGTAGTGAATCAAGAAACTCAATTCAAGACTTTGTGACATTTTACTAGTGTGTGAACCCATGGATCATCATTCTTCCCAAGGAAACAGCATAACTGGTGTTATAGATTAACTTTGTGCCTGTGGGAATTAATAGACTTATTTTGCTCATTTCAGGGGTGCTGGTCTGGAATGCATGTGCTTAAATTTGTAATTAGGAATTAGTAGGATAAACTAATTCCAGTAGGAAAATCAAACACTGATCTTTCAGTTGCAAGTTAGTCTTTCAGACAGTAAATTACTGGGGTAGATATTCATTTATGAAATGAATGGATGATTCATAGAATTGCGTTCACTAAAACTTAGTTCAACAGTGGCATAAGTCAAGAGTTTTTGTTGCAAACTTTTTGTTTAGAAAATAGGTATAGGTTTCTCAGTTGTGCAGTAGCAAGATGAACAATGATGTCCGTGAGTTTTGTGTTCTGCCAGAAAGTAAAGTTTAGTGTAACACCTGTTTGCAACTGTGGTAAAAACAGTATCAGAATGAAATATTTACAAAGGGGAAAAAGCCTCAAAACCCTATCAGTCGTTTTATGCAATCTCTGTCTCTGTATCTATAGGACATGCTGTTTAACATGAAGCATCTGAAAACGAAGAGTTTTTAAAAAGTGTAGAAACATTGACTCCTGTCAAACTGCATGTTAACTGAACAAGCTGTTTGCCAGTAGAAACCTATTATTGTGATAACTTTCAAGCAGTTCCTACAACATTTGAATTATATAACTTAGCCACTGGATATGTCACTGTTTGAACTAATTTATACGCAGTTTCTTGTAAAGACATTTGTTTATCAATTGAGACTTCACATGACGTGGTGTCTGCTGCTGGGTGAAAGTGTCGTGCATGGTATGCATGTTGTGCAGATGTCATTCTTTTCATACTGTTCAGTGGAAATAAAAGTATGTCTTGTAATAGCTGGGAAGGAAGGACAGTTTTCATGTCCAGCTGCTCTCCACACTGATGTCACTTGCCAGAACCCATGCGTGTTAAGTACTGTAAATGCGTAATAAACTCTTAGAGACTTTCAGAAATGAACAAGATGATGCATGCCAAAATTGTCACTGACCTTTCAGTGTATAATAAACCACAAGGATTTTAAAGCATTCACCTTCTTTATCCAATAGGCAAAAATGGCAGATTAAGGGCTTTAATTTGTGCTATTTGAATTTATAACAAGAACATAGCAGATTTTCCTGAATCTTTTTGCTTACATAGAGAAATTTCACCATAGAGGCAGTCTTCTTGAAATAAATAAGGGAAAATTTGTTTGGAATGGGAATTTGTTTCCACTCTACATTTAACACGGTGTTGCTAGCTACTTAAGAAGTTGAAAAGTGAGCGACTGTATGTAGCAGCAACTGTATCAAATAGTTGGAAATGCTGATGTCCTACTGTGAAGGAAGTACCTCTTTGAGCTTTGAAGATGTGTGCAAATCCTGTGAATCGTGCAGTTTTGTTGATGCGGGAATAATAGCACTGGGGACATTGATCACCTGTTGGTTTGTCTCCAGTTATACAGAAAACCATAAATACTTACTGTGACTTTTAACTATGTTCAGTATGATAATAGGCATTGCATCTTCCAAATTATCTTTCAGATACAATATAGCTAAGGCAGTCTACTCCCTAAAAACAGGAACCTGAATTTGAGAATTCAGAGAGCCTAAACTTACTGAGTAAATGGAGGATTGTGTGTGGTTTCTTGGTTTAGTTTTGGAAATTAAACCTTAACACAATTGTGACTGGTTCGGCTCTACGTGGCTATTCAAGGTTTCTGTCTGTTGGGCGATAGAACTAAGGCAAAAAAAATATGTCTCAGTCAGCTCTTATTTTGTCTACTGGCATTTCAGCAGAAAAGAAAACTGATGGAAGTTTTATTCAGATGCAGACAAGGGTGGTAGCTGAGAGGAGCAGGAGATTGAACAGGGTGCATGTTGAGGGAGCAGGGACAAAATGTTCAGAGAAGAGGGATGAGGGGAAATTGGAAAGAGGAATATACATAGAAAAGCACAAGCTGACTTGCTTTTCAGCCTTTTGGATTCTCAAGAAGAGCAGCTAATTTTTTAGGAATGTCTTCATGTTTCCAAACTCATTGGTTTCAGCTGAGCACTGCATTTTCTATTGCATTTTTCACCGTTGTTTCAGATCAAGAGGGAAGAAAGCAGATGGTTGAAATTTTGTTTCTCAGGCTGGTTTATTCAGTCTCTGCTGATGAACCGAGTAATTATCAATATCGTTCTGCAGAGAATTATTTTTTATTTGGAGATAGATTGTATTAAACCTCAGCGGATGGAAATAAAAAAGATTGGTTTAAAAGAATATACAGATCATCAAGATGCCAGTGTCAGATATCCAGAGCTTTCTATCTTATAGCTGTCCATTAAAAACCAGTTCTTACTTAACAGGGTTTTTTTGCCCTTATCCTATTTCAATGGACGAAGTGGATAGACTGTATTTCTAATTTTTTTTCCAATATTACCAGATTAAGATTGCAGAGACACCTTTAAACTCCTTTTGATGCTTTATTCAAATATTGCATCTTTAAACTGTCTCCTTTTGCTTTCCTGGTCCTTGTGATCTGTGTCAGAACAACAGATTGTGGATGACTCTGTTTTTAGCTGGTGGGGTTCCGATTGTCTTCTGGTCATTACAAGGAGAGCTGGGCCTATTCATTAAATGCTTCTCAGTGTGGGAGAGATGACAGATGTTAAGGGACGAGCAGAACATTAGACTTCTTTCCCAGAACACTTTCGTGAGTGAACAGTGTGGAACCTGAGTTGTCCAAAAAAAGTGACAGAAAATTTACCTTTTAATGAAAATTAGGTCATTTCCTGTGGAAAATGGAGATTTCTGTTTCTATAATCATACTGATAGGCACTGTTAAAGATGCATTATAAACACAAGCCTGGCTTTCAATCTCCATTTTTCAATGTATTTTACCAGGTACTAGTGTAATGTGCTCTTCCTTACTGACATTTTCTTCGCATTCCAAACACAATTTTTGTGCCAGGTGAAGTGATGAGGAACACCAGCTTTTACCTATAGAAACTCTATTTTCTTTTTGGTTCGTATATTCTCCCACTCTTCCTTTAAAGTAAGCAGAGCAAAAGACTTCTTCTAAATCCAGTAACAAAAGTTGATTAATTCATTTCTGCATGTGTGAACATATAATCTCTCATCCTTGCATTGGAATGATTCTGGTAATCGTACAATATATTTAAAAAGCAGATAGTCACACTTTTTTTTTTTCTCTTGATGACAGCTGAAGTAGATGCAAGCTATCCTAGGTGTTCTGTTAACTTCTTTCACTAAATCACCACTAACCTGAATATAGCCTCTCTAAAGAGATTAAGTTACACTAAAATTAAAAGGAAGTTCTGTTTAGATTTAGGTTGATTTTATCTCATATTTGATTTGTCTTACAACTCACAATAAGTTAATTTAATGCTTTAATTCTTCTGAAGAATAACACTACATTATATAGCTTTACTCTCAATCCTCTGTAGAATTCAGAAGCAAGGCTTGCTACAGACTGAAAACAAAGTAGTTTCTAAGGATTTGCCTTTTTAGTTCAGCATTGCTTTGCAGACAGTGCTCTGCACATACTAGTCACAAAAGCAGTAGCTATTTTCCAGAATATGTATTAAGCCAGTTCTCAAGAACAAGGCTTTAAAATATTCAAGTTTACTCTATGCTGGTAAATGAGCAATCCATTCAAGTGTAAGCTGCACGGAGGGAAAATAGGAAAGCACAATTTCTCAAAGGTTTCTACTTCATAGGTCGCCATCTCTTCTTTAAGGTCACTCATACCACTATGCAGGAATTGAAACTTCTGCCACAGTTTGTGGATGCTATTTGGTAGGCAGCTTTGTTAAAGATTACTGATGCACTATTGGACAGTAAAGAAAATAGAGGATTTAAGGGAAGCTGCTTTTCTACGACCATTCATAGTATTGAAAGGGAGAGAGAATCAAGATGGAAGGGAGCCCACAGATTTTAAAAGATAATTTCAGTCTTGGAGAGATGCTTTTGAAGAATTGTGAAGGTCAGATGTATGGATCCATTAGGAAGTTTAAATCCAAGAAGCTTATTATTGGGGAATGAAGCAATATCTGAAACATCCCTCTGTTGTCAACACTGTTTTAATCACAAATCGAAAACATAGCCCTTTGCAAACTAGTATGAACTCTGTTCTAGCCAAAACCAGTATACATCTGCATTTGCAGAGTTGTCTTAAAATTCAGAGTTGGACTGAGACTGGAATTTCAGCCATTATGCCCTATCATTTGGCAGATGTTTCCTTCTTCTCTTCCTGCATTATGGATTTCAAGACTGGCTGAAGACAGACTGCAGATTGCCAGCTCTTCCTCATTATGAAAGAGAAGTTCAACAATGTGGACTATATTTTTTGGTCGTCTCTTTTAAGAAAACGTCTCTCCACTTTTCCTAATACTGGCATAGCCTAGCTGCATTGTATGGTTGGGGGTTTTGTTTGTTGGTTTGGTTGGTTTGTTTGTTTGTGGGGTTTTTTGGTGTGGTGGTGGTGGTTTTTTTGGTTTGTGGGGGTGGTGGGTTTTTTTGGGTTTTGTTGTTGTTGTTGTTGGGTTTTTTTACAACTGTGATATTAAAAAAATATATATACACATTATATATATATATAGAGAGAGTAATACTGTTTCCATTAGATTCCAGAATGTAGTAACAGAATCTGTTGAAGAGGCTTTAAACCACTTTCATAAAGCCTTTTTTTTAATTAAAAAAAGATGTTATTTTCAGAAAATACACAAAATTAGTACAGATGAAACTACATTGCAGAGTGTTTGTGATTATGTATATATATTTAGTGTTATATCAGGACATTATTCCATTGCTCACCTGCACCCTGCTATGTGATAGCTGATTGAGCTTCTATAGCAGGGAACAGGGCAGGGAAAAGTCAATGAATTTGAATTCCAGGAGGTTAATGGTAACAGTAGGAACAACTTGAGCTAAATGAAAGTATGTGTGTGAACTTCAGAGTTCTACAACTAAGGCTAAAGAAGGTGGAACCCCTTTTCTGACAAAGTGATATTTCTGTGTTATACAATTATACTATTTTAAAAATAATTTTGATGTAATTTCAGCTGTGGGATTGAAAATCTTAATGTGCCAATGTGTTGATCTGCTGTCTTATAACTCTTTCAAGCACTTGAATTCCTTCACTTGTTTAAATGATGAAAGGAGTTGTGCAGTAATGCAATTTATAGAAAGGGAATTAAACTCAAATGTAGGATACCTGTCTAAAGTACAACTGTATTTTGAAGGATTGAGGAAAAATAGCTTGAAAACTAAGAGAAGATACGGACCAAAGCTACTGCCAGTACAACAGTACTGAGTTTTTAATTCTTTATAATTTTGTCTGGATCTACTTCTGAGTGAGGGGAGATAGAATATAAAACTTAAAATACGCATGGATATGGGTACAATTACTGAAAGTTGTACTCATATTTGGAAACTTCTATATTTTACTGTAGCTTCTTGGTTGAGTGCTCTGGCAATTTCTACATGATTACTATGTTTATTTCAGTTATCGTAAAGAATTACACAAAAAATTTGCATAACATGTCTCTCTGATGATGTTACCTGTGGTAAATAGATATTTTCAAGTCACACAAGTACCAGACTGACATAGATAACCCAAAAGTAGAATCAGTTTTATAAAAAAATTCAGTAAACTTATAATGAATATTGATAGTTGTTATGTGTAGGACCAATTCATAAATCGCACAACTTAAGAATGATAAAGAAGAGCTTAAACCCTCAAGGACAACTGCGCGGCAGGACTACTGAGCAGTAGTTAAGAGGAAGCAGCGCTGGAGCAAATAGGGTAAATTAGGTCACTGTAGGGAGAGAAAAAATATTGTTAGTGATACAATAATTAAATAATAATAAATTCTATATATGTAAATGCATGGATTTAAAGGCCAGGCATTTTCAGTAATTGTAAACATTCATTTAATACCATGTTCTCCTTCACCAGTAACTAACACAGGATGTTTAAGGAGAGAGTATTAAAAATGCATACAGAGGTAGTTTTCCACGTAACTGTATCTGGCTCCACTGATCTGTGTCCTAAGGGTTCTTGAACAAGAGGTCATAGGTCTGTCATATGCTTAGTAGTGCTGGTAGATACACTGTGCTTACATTTTCTTGATCTCTACTTAGCCTGTTACTCTGGAGTGTATTTTAAATGCCATGATTTCTCCTTGATGACAGATTTTTTTTTTTTATCATATTATTTCAAAAGTGGAAAAATGATTTGAAAAAGACAGACTGGTCATTCTTAGTGCCCTTCCTCTTTCTCCCTTTAGAGAAACATAAAAAAAATTCAGTAATTTCATTTTTGTTTGGTAATCTAAATATCACTGGGGAATTATTGGACTGTAATTATCGTTCGTAACTTCCTCAAAGGTTCCTCTTTTTGTCTTCAGTTGCAGTTGTAAATGGTAGTCAGCTGGCAATCCCTTTTTACTTCAATTCTATCAGAACCTTTTAATCGTTTAGAAGGTTGTCAAGGATTAATTCCCAAATAGGTGTTCTCATAGTGGGGCCAGAGGGGAGGGGAAGAGAAAGGAGGGGAGTTAAACACCACCTGGGGCCATACTTTTTACATTTAGAGAGATATGGATTTAATAACATTTTGCCATCTCATCAGATGTTTGAACTGATACTACATCATTTAGACAACTTGCACAGAATACTTTACCACAAAACTTGCATTTTGTGTAGGTTATCCTCATTACAATTTGCTGTCCATCTGCCATAGCTAATGCAGCTATTGTGTTATAATTAAAAAAACCCTTAATTCTTGCACTCCACCCGTAATGGCAACACTATTAAAGCAGTGCCATATGACATTATTATGTTGAATCAGGAATCATTCACTGCACAATGTTTAAACAGAAGACTGTAAAATTATCTTGTGGTATTGAGCAAGGCTGCTGGCAAGGCTCTCTGACCCATCTGTAGTGCTGCAGGCTCAGACAAGGCTGCATTCCAAGCTTTCAATGAAAAACAGGAGGAGGAGGGTTCTGGGAATGATTTCTGTGCAACAGTGCATCACAATAAATACAGATGAAGTATATGTTGAAGTATAGTAGAGATACATTACGGAAGCAAGAAAACATTCTGAGAGCAAAGGTTTGTAGGTTTAGAAACATCTTTGCACGTCCTTCTTTGGGAGAGGGGCAGGATGGTGACTTTTTTAAAATTTATTTTCTAAACAAATTGTCCTTTATAACCATATGGGAGGTTTTGCTTTTGTTTTTTAAACAGCTTCTTTCTGCTGTTATCTTTAGGCCAGCCATGCTTAAGATTTTTTTTTCCTCTCCTGAGCAGGAGCTTTGGCTCCAAGTTGGTAAATTGGAAGTATGAGGTATTTTATCTTAATAAGGAAGAAGTTAAACCATCTCTTGAGTTGATGGTAGTACAGGTTAGAAACGGACAACATCCAATCCTCCTGGGCTCTTTTTTTTTTGTTTGTTTCTAGGAAAGTCACTACAATATCTTTAAACTAGGTTTTCTTTCTGTCACAACCATCCAGGATGCACTGTTTAGTCCCCACAGCTTCCTATCCTCAGATAAATTATCCAACAACTTTACCCTTGTGAGAAGCAGTCTGAATGTACTACACATATAGGAGTGGTAGGAGAACTCCCCTTTGTCTGGTGCGATCCTTCCTGGGTTAGCCTGTTGAGATTCCGGAGTGTGGGATCCCCTCCTCAAAGGAGGCACCTAACAGTCTCGTGACACCAGCTGGTGTCTCCTGCATTTTTTGGATTTCTGCATTGTGTTTTCTGGTTTAGTTCTACAATGATATTCTGTCTTTGAAAAGGTAGATCTTGCCTCATTATGGTTGGGGCCACAGAGTGTCAAAAGTCAGAGAAGTTTCCCTAGCAGCTCAGAGGTCTCATTACCCTCCCTCTTGAAACTCTGAACACTTTGCATCTAGACTTCTAGAAAAAGCTAGCAAGTGTTGAAAGGGAAGCAGGTAGCTTATTCAAGAAGAGATTTATGGAAGGAAAGATCTAAGGGTCTGTTCTCAAATGTTGCTAAGTAAAGCAACTAAGAAGCTTTGCTCCTTTTCGTATTGCTCTGTTTCACAGGAGGAAGGAGATGATGATCACTAGTAGACCTGGAACTGCTAAAGAAAAGGACCTGTGGGAAGAATATACCTATGGGTATATCCTGTCTTAGATCTTTCCCTTCTTGAATCTCTTTTTGAATAACCTACATGCTTCCCTTTTAACACTTGCTGGCTTTTTCTAGAAGTCTGGTTGCAAAGCGTTCATATACCTATGGGTATATTCTGTTTTTGTTGGGATGTGTGGAGTTGGACCCCAATTGATGCACAGCTTTAGTCCTCCAATGTGGTAAACTGCGTTTACACGTGCATTCTGTGTTTGATCTGAGCATTATGACTGAAAGGGCTTTGGTGTGTAAGCACAACTTTTTCTTTTAATTGAGAAAAGATTCTTCAGACTGTAACTGTCTTTTATAAGTTGTAGCAACAGTAAACTGTGAATCTAGCCTCTTCCTTGATTTTTATAGTTTGGGCACTTGGCATTAACCATAAAGACGGCAAAATCAGTGTAATGGTACTTTGTCTACACCTCATTCCACATCCCATGTGTTTCTTTAATGCTAGAAGACCTTCCCATTTAGGCTGCTTGTCACACACTTGCTGGCAATGTTTGTGTGAGCTCCATTAATTAGTATTGGTGAGAATAAGGAGGATACAGGAGAGGAGACATGACTCAAAAATGTGCTTAAGTCACATTCTTGTCTGAGATGCCTGTTGTTGCAAACTCTGTCTTACTAATGTCTGTGTCTATGGCTTATCCCCATGTTCAGTGGGTTCAAACAGGAGGGATTAATAATTATTATTTCACCACTACATTAGAAATTTCTGGTTACCTAACAGCTTTTGCTTTACCCTCCTGTTCCTTTAAATAATTTGCTTTTAGTATCTTTTTGGTTCATCAGAATTCTCCCTCACATTCATGAATGCTGTAGCCATAGGCATCATTTCCATTCCTTCAATGCTTTTGGAAAAGCAAGTTTATCTGCTTAAGCAATGAGTAGCTGGCAGCCTCAAAACATGAGTGACAGTTATGCACAGAAAAGAAACAAGAGTTTTAAAAAAAAACAAAAAAAAACAAAAAAAAAATTTCTCTGTGCTTATGATAGCTTCTATTCCTAGCCATGAACACAGTGGTCACATGCAGATTTGCAGTTTGGTCCAAATAAAAGAAACCCCTTGGAACTTAATCAAATGCCTTAACACTTAGAAAAGGTACTTGCTTCTTAAAATGATACTTTCTTATCTTGCAACGTATTTGCATGTCCTGGATCTGAAGATTAGCAATAGCTGAAATAATACAACACCACAATAAAGCTACAATACTGAACAGACATTGGTTGTAGAATGGCATCAAGAATCCCATACAGTGATGTATTATCAGGTGTCAAAAAAAAAAGTGACTAAATGTGATAAAAAACAACTTTATAAAGCTTTTTCTGTTGTTTCTGTTGTACTGTAGCTCCTCTAAAGCTACCCAGAACAATTCCAACACTTGCAGAAGATCAATATTGTGCAGAAGCTATTTCTGTCCTCATCAGAACACAAATCATTTCCACAGCCTTTGCTGAATGAATATCTAAGGGATTCCATATTACGAATGGCTCTGCTCATATGCTATCTCTGTAACAAAAACCTGCTGTAATATTGTAAGGTCTCTTAGACAAAGCTGGAGTCTATATGCCTTCAGCCTCGGGGGTTTGGTAATTTAAAAATCATTTGTGGCATTTCACTTTAGAGATGAGAAGCATTTTTAGATTTGTTAGTTAGACTTTCAGTCCTGTTTTCCTTTATTTCTTTCCTAAAATCCTTTTTTTTTTTTCTTTTTTTTGTATTTGCTTTGCTACATGAAAGGATTGATGTAGGTAATAAACCTGACCTAGTTCTAGTCTTAAAACCGCAGCTGACAGTAACTTGTTAGGGAGTTTGATCTCCTGTGAACTAATCAAGGCTTAGGTGGTAGCCTCTATAGGAAGTAGATAGTATCATAAAAATTCCTCAACAGGTAACTTTGTAAATTGGAACGAAAAGTCATAAGAAGAATGTCAGCAGAAATGCTTCCTTAGATCGCAGGAAACTGATATCTTTCTGACATATGCAATGACACACAGTGGAAATACATCAGAGGCACAGTTATCTCTCTCTGTTTCTTAGCGAAAACCAGAAATAATTATAAGCTTCAAATGATCAGTGATCCAGAAGAAAACTGTATAGGAGTTACTCTTGCAGTTCTTGCAGGGCAGGGAAGAATACAGTTTATGACATACTCATTGACTAAAGCTCCCATCAAGAATGAAGATAATTTAATTGGCAAGTTTCAACACCTGACACATCTGTTCTAAAACAGGAAGAACTGCAATGAAAGTGCTTATGTCGTTTGTTAGGAGTTCACCTACTAACTGTATTGACCAATGAACTAAGAAGCTCACTGTTGTCCGTTGAATTATGATTAAAAGCGAAACATAAAACTCTAGAGATAAAAAGCAACATGACATATTGGCATTGGAGATGCATGTTAGTTACCTAGGGCTGTATAGAGCAACCATGGCACTTGAGCAGTGCAACCTGAAGCAATTACTGCAGGAGTACATAAAATATTTGCATGTCTGGGGACTAAAATCGTTGTTAAGTGGAAGTCATTAAACATGTTACATGATGTACTTTACCATGATCCTGATCCTGCTAATGCTTATATACACAGAGGACTTCCATTGTTCCAAATCAAACTTACTCAAATTGGCACACAGTGCTTTGTAAGGCTGAGGGGCATAACATTGATGGCTTTTGGGCTAAGTCCATGTCTGCTTCTAAAAAGCCTGTACATACTCAAAATATTCAGAAAAGGGCTTGATAGTGGGATCACAAAGGCAGGAGTTTCTGCTTCTCTGCTTTCCTGAGTGTGTGCAGGGAGAGGAGAGGATACAGTGCCAGTGCTTTGCATGCCTGAGTGAATAAAGATGCATTTCTGTGTCATCTCACATATACTGTACCCAGTGAACACGCTAGATATGAACAAAGCAACACTTGCATGCTGTGGCAGATTTCTTCTACTGTGCAGGAGAACTGTAAAAGCATTATGCCTAATTAAAAGAAGAAAAAAAAAAAAAAAAGGAAAAAAGCTCTATAGTCTGTGCCTATCCATGCTTTCCTGGGCTACTGTTGAGAAGGGTACAACTCCAGCTCAGCTCCTATCTTGTATTGTATGTGTGCTTTAGTCTGAACAACAAGTTTTGGCCAAAACTATAATGGTATGAAATTTTGAATTTTGGAAAGCTTTATTAGTGGAAAATATTACATTTAGATGTTTTCTTCCTAAGGTTTCTGAATGATGTAACAAATGTATATATCTTTACTGCATGTGGGCCTTATCTGGAGCTCATTGTAACCCCAAAAGAGACTACCAGAGCAGGCCTGGTATGATCAGTGGATAATAGTACAGCTTCCATGTTACTTCATTACTTGTCCTTTTTGTAGAAGTTACAGCTAATGCATCATAAAGTACTGAACCTTAACTTAATATAAATGCCACAATCCAGAAGAAAATAAAGGATAAATAATACTAATTTTGCAATGAGGACTTTCATTTCCACCTGAATATTTTTGTTGTCAAGACTTAACTTTTTTTCTACCCTGAAATATATATATGCCAGATAAAACGTTATAGAGAATACATTCATTCTCTATGGCATTTATTTATACAATAATGCACACAAAGCAGGCTTTAACTATCACTGTATAGGATATCAAGTTATCTTTAATTATCACTCCAGAATGGTTGCAAAATCAAATACTGTTGGCAATCAGCCTCCATTATACAATAGTATGATTGCATCTGTTCATATTACTCGATAAGCAGGGAAAATCAAAACAGTGTCTGATTTATCCACTAAAACCGTCTGAGCAAAATATTGTATCTAACTCTCCTAATATCTCTCAGTGACTTTGATCTGATTAAAGTCCAAAGACACATAACCACAGATGCAAATTTTCTAGTGCCTCAGAAATTAAATACTGTTGTATTTCAACAGACCGAATAGCTGGAACCATACTCCAGCTGATGTGATTATAGGCACAGTATAAACTTATGATAGAGAGCTGTCTAAATCTGTGAGGCCGCAGGTGCAGAATTATAGTAAACCCCATTGAAACGTACAGTATTCTGCCTAAATGCACAAGTACAAAATTAATTAGGCAGTTGATCACATAATAAAAGTATGATGGATAATCTAATGGAAACTACCAACTCAAAGTCAATAACAAACTTGATTCTGTTATTAGATGCAGCTGATTTTCAGTTCCTCTATTTACAGGATTTTATGCTTAATAGAAGAAAAAAGTGGGTTTTGGGGGTTTTTTTGGGTTTTGTTGTTTTTTTGTTTTTTTTTTTTTTAAATGAGAACTCAGTTACAGTATTTATCTCTGTTGGAAACTATGATGTGTAAGCAATGTAAAATTTGTAGATAGACATATCTGCAAGTGATTCTCTAAGATACTTGGCTGAAAAGCACATCAAAGCATGGTGAAATAATGAGACGGGCTCCAGCTGTTGGATTCCAACAGCTTTTGATTTCTGCTCTAGTAGAAGCTCCAGGTTTTGATTCTCTGTTGATTATTTCCATGGTACTGGAGATGATTTGTGCATTATTTAAAAAATAGGCAGTAGATAGCAAGCAAGGGTGAGTTTGCAAACTGCATCTGAAAAGACATTTTACTTCTTGATATAAATTATTGCTTCCTGTTCATACTACACTCTCTGTAACCAGCTGCCCTGGTTAAAAAAAAAGACTGTTTAAAATATATATGTAAAAGAATTTATGAAAATAATAGGAAAGGTCATCAGAAAATAGCATGAGCAACGACTCTGGGGATGTCAGTGTTCAGGCAGCTTTGCTATTTTACTTTCTGAGAAGAGAGGCTATTGTGGAAATTATTTTTCAGAGCCTTTGCAGGGCATGTCTTACCATGAGTCTGATACTGTCAAGAAATTCCTGTCAGTAGAGAGTAAGTACCTTGAAAGAACTTTGGAAGCCTTATGGAAGACATGAGTTGAGAGTCAAATACATTCATCATATTGCAGTGTGAATGTACTGCTATCACTCTGCAGATAAAGATCTTGCTCTGGAGGAATTCCGAAAAGTCTGGTTCTGAACTGCAGTCTTCCTGATTTTTCTTTAGAATGACAGAATAAGAACTAGAATGATTCAGGGCAAGTGTTGTATCTCACTTTTCCCCTGGATTAAGGTTTATATTTGTTTCTCCTCTAAATTTTAGAGGTAGTTTATAATTTGTTGCTGCATTATACAAAGACTGTTGCTGGTTACCAGAACGTCAGATTTCAACCAGCTATACTGGAAAATGTTTGTGTATTATGATAACATACTGTGATTTTTGAAAGTTTGCTTTTTTATGGTGCAGATCAGAACGATAACTGAATATCTAAAGGTACAATTACTTGGGTGTTTCTCTGCAGTTTAGCTGTGGTCTCAAAAATGTATTTAAAAGTCTGTTGTTTCTAATGTCATCTAATGTTTCTGTTGATATGGATTTCTTATTAGAGCAGATTTTCTCATAGGTTTTGAACCTCTATCTTTGCATACTGTGATTTCTTCTTCTAAGTAAACTTTGCATCTGCAGATGCCATTTAACAGTACACTTACGCCTATAAGGTGTAGGTACACATACACCTATTAGTTCATTCTGCTGGGAACAGTTTGATATCTGGAGTTTGAATCTGGCCAGTCTAAACAAGTTATTTAATCCAAGCATCCTGTGCCCTGTGTGTGTGTGTGTGTACCAGCTGCTAACTAGGCTGTATTATCCTCAGAGTATCTCTGGCTGTGCATTGAAAAAAAAATTGACTGCTAAGACATTTTGTCTGGAGCTCTGACTGAAGCCTATGCTGAAAGTAACTATTGGATAGATTTTCCAAGAAGACTTGGGTAGAGAAATCCTTAATTTCTGCTTTGTTTATGCCTGTACAAGTTCTGAAACTCTGCAGTCCTGCTGAAACCTAGGCAATAAGTGACGCAGAAGTATACGCTTAAAACCTCGGGAAAACCTGATAAAAGAAGCATGGAGCTTAGAGCTAAACAGGTGTTTTCAAGACTAGTAGATGAAAGTTAGGAACATACATCTGTTACAGATGTCTCTCTGCTTTGAAAAGTCTTTGAACAGTGTGTTGTAAATATGTTAATCATATTAAAGAGAAGATTAAATCTGCATCTTGCAATCTTGATGTTCTTTAGTTTCCATGTGTGATATTTATTATTACATTCTCCTCTAAATGTCTGAGTTGAGTATCCTAGAAAGAAGCCTCTATTTGATAGTAAGGCTTGTCTATTTTCAGTTTTATTTATTTTTCTTTTAATCTTGGTAATGTTACCCTTTTCCTCTGAAATGTAAATTGTGGTGAGGCTAAGAAGATGATGAAGGCATGTCCGAAGCAATTTACTCAGTCTTAGGAAGTTATCTTCGGTCTACGTGACATGAGCTAGTGCTCAGTAAGACACTAAAAAGGCTTTGTAGCCGAAGACAGATGAGTAAACTTTTATTTGCATATTTGCAAATTCATCCTGAAATTTTAAGAAACCAATATCTGAAAATTTAAACGAACATGCCGATGGTAGTGTTTGCCACTGGAGGGACAAGAAATCGGAGTCATAGTTTAGGTTTTACAGAACTTCTAGCCATGGGTTTGGTCTGTGACTCTGGTATGTCTCTCTTACTCTGGTTTTTTTCCTTTTTCCCATTGCGGAAACAAAGTGCTGCCTGGCTACTACTGTCCAGTCCAGCAGTATAGTACAAATCCTTGTTTAGTTGAGGTCATAGCCAGTACTTCATCTAGAGAATAACAATGTGCCTTCTGCTCTTTCAGTCAAGGTAACAGTGTGGATGAGAAGAATGTTGTTGCATGAAGTTGCATCATTTTGTTAAGCATCCAGGTTTGAAAAGGAAGATCTTTCAAAAGAGAATGTCAGCAATTTTATTTTATGAACATAGCCACTGAGAAGTATATCAAACTTATCCTACCGTGTCATAATTCGATCATTTAAAAGCCATAACTGAGGGTGCCAAAAGTCATTGACAGTGCTCAAACAGTCAGCACAGTCTTCATACCAACAAGGAGGAGCTGTCAGAACAAGTTATAGCTCACAAGTATGTCCAAAACTAGCAGTAAAGACATTGAGTTTCATGTTCAAATTTGTGTTTTAAGAGTTAAAACTGTTCCTCTATGCACTTGTAATTCAGTTTCTCTTGAAAAAAAATGGATCAAATATATCTATAAATTGTATAGATGGTTGATGTAGGAAGCAGCAATACCCCGCACTATTGTAAACTGTGCTGTGCTAAGCCCGTTGTGTTACTGACGCTTGTCAGAATGGATTTCTAAGCACCATCAAATGGTACTGAATATGAATATTCAAATAATTAATATCCTATTGGACTATGCTTACAGGGCATTTTGGAGGCTACTCTAGGTATCTATTTTTTGTTTTCTAAACTAGTCTTTGGTTTGAATTTTCCAGATGTAGTTTGTCACCTCCATAGACTGTATGCAAATGATAAATGCAGTAGCTGTGAAAATAATGAGTAAAACATTAAGGTGCATGCTATCTCAAAATATGGTAAACGCAATGTGAGCTAATGAATACATAGTCAAACATCATTGTAGTAACAGAGTGTCATTCTAAAGATGAGATATTTGTCAGGAAAAAGCAAAACAAATGGCTGTGCTAGCTAATTAGGAAAACAATAAACTACTTTTTTTTAAAAGAGCTGTATTAATCAGATTTATACTTTATCTTTAATAATTCAAAGCAACAAATCTGTGAAGATTTGTGTTCTCAAAGTGGTTAACTACTCAGTAATATTGGCTACAATACTCCCTTTAAAAATGACCTTTTAAAGATGCTCTATAAAATTAAATTTTAATGAGTGGTAATAAATGGTGATACTTGCACAGGAAGAAATGCAATACTAGCCTGAAGCTTTTGCTGTATGCCATCAGCTTCAGTACCATGTTATATATCCTCTTGCATTATTTTCAAGCATAGGAAGTATGATGAAAATAAAGAAAGAAGAAAATCAAGAAAGAAATGAAAACACTTTCAATAGTGTATTCCTTAGGCCAAGCTGTCTTCATGGCTCAGTAATGGTGTTCCTATTGCTTTCATGATGCTTTTGCTGAGAAGTACGGGTTTTTTTTTTTTTTAGTTGGAGTATTCTAATCCCTAATATTCTGTGATTCTGTGATTTTAAGGTTCTTACATTTTCCTTGTAACTAGTTCAATAACAATTAGTTAGTTGAAGAAGAATTCCAGATGAGGAATATTAAAACATACGTGTGCACTGCTGAGAAAGAATCGTACTGTATTTTCCCAAAAGAGGGAGACGAAACTTAAAAGGTAGTGACCTTCCAAGCATCTAAAAAAAAAAAATCATGAGGGGCATGAAGAGAGCAGAAGGGGAAGCAAAGAGAGAGGAGGGGAAAGGAGTGCCAACTTGCATCATTAAACTGGTAAATGGTACTAGAATATCAGCCTCCCGACTATCAGAAATGATTGGAATTAATCCAGGAATTCAGTATGGGTCTGTAAATGTGTCGTCAATTGTAGCCTTTGGCATAGATTTATATTCTCAGTCCCTTGGGCACTGAATTTCATTTCCCCATTTGCTAAATGAGAACAATTTATCCTAAATCAACGATAATCAGAGTAAACACTATTATTAATTTATTGTTTCCAGACTAGGAAAAAACAGTAAAATGAGGCTCTCTTCTTTCATCAGTGCTTTCCCTACCCCTTTTGCCCTGAGGATCCTATTAGCAGAAAGCTGAGCAACTCTGTTTCATCAGAAATAAATTATGCCTCACTTTTTAAATGTAAGTACTGAAGGGTTGTAAAGATTAGAAATACGTTTGAACCCACTATCACTTGATGTTATTTTCCTTGATGTTCTGAGCTTCTTTAGGGGAATGAAACAACATGTTCTTTTGAAAGCAAAGAGCAGAGTTGCTTTAAAAGAACACCAGCACAGATTTTGGTTGATGTACAAAATAATTCAAAATCTGTACAGAATTATTTAAAGTAATGTATAGGCAGTCTGAAAGAGAGCTGTCAGTATTTCTGGCGTGTATAAGAGGCTGAATGTTTGCAGGGCAAATAGGTGGCGGAACTACTCACCCTCATTTTTTAAATGATTAGAAAACTGTAATTCCCCAGAAACAGTAGGCTAATTCTCACTTTCTTCACAAAGGAGCTAAGGATGAAAAAACACCTTTAATTAATAAATACTGCTGGCACTACATTGGTAACAAGCTGCTGTAAATGAAACTCTTAATTGCCTCAGAACAGAATATTGTGTACGAATTCGCCTTATTCTTTAAGTGCTGTTCTTCGTTGGTGCTGGTTTACATTTTTGTAGGAAATGAAAGTAGCTTTGCCAGACTCCTTGCCACTGAACATAATTCCTGTCAGCTCTCCATTTGTGGGGAGCACTAGAGGTTAAAAAGCAGCCCAAAACTTTCCCTTAAGCCCTCATGGTAGCTGGAATAGATAGCTCTCAGTGCAATCTAAAGCCAAGTTAAATTAAGCGGTGTATGAAGCTTTTGTTGAACTTCTGCTTGAACTTCTGTAATAGAATTGTATGAGGAAAGAAAAGAGATTATTGAGTTGTAAAAGAAATATATAAAGACAGTGTATATGTATATTTGTGTATACATATATTTTACATTTTGTCACAAAGTGTGAAAAAATATTTTGGACTTTCTATAAAGCTATGTTTTTTGCTATTGTTGGGTTTTTTGGTTTTGTGGGGGTTTTTTGTTTGGTTGGATTTTTGTGTTTGTGTTTGGTTTTTGTTTTGTTTTTAAATGTAATCTTCAAATGAACTTCTTTTGGCTGTAACTGTCAGAGACTATTTGAGTTAGGCAGGAGCTGCATCTTCTGCATTAAGAAAGCACCAGAGAAACACAACTGGCATGAGAGTGTTTTGGGTATGTGGAGTCATGATCGTTTGGTTTTTGAATTTTGTGAACTATTTTTTTCCATTATTAGGAAATTTGGAAATGCAGAACTGTAGATAGCTGTAATTTGTGAGGCATACCTGCATTGAGACCATAAGGAAAAGACACATAGATGTATCTGTACTTAAGGACTGGAGAGACTTAATAAAGATGACTGGAGAAACAGATGTTTTCTTACATAGACGCGTTCAGATCTACAGTGGTGATTTTGGCTATGTGAAAACTTGTAGCAAGTTAAAGAACACCATTCAACACTTTCATTTTTGTAAACTATGTTGTCTTTAAACGCATGTGAAAAATGCTGAATTTGGGATATTTATAGCAACTTAAACTTTACCTTGACACCTGAAATAAGCATTCCTGCTTTCTTCTTTTTTAGAATTACTGGATGAGTGGTTGCCGGTCTTGAAGAGAGCAGAAGACTGGTAAGTACTAAGACAGTTTTCAATCTAGAGTACAGAATATATATTGTGAAGGAAAGAATGATTGGAATTGTTGTACTTGCTTGATTTGATGGTCCACACAGTTCAGAGAAAAAGTTCTTTTGCTGCTTAGCATAATGCCTTTGTGATGTACATGCAGACATGAGGTTTTTTGGCGTGTTTTATTGGGGATTTTTTTTGTGTGTGGCGATTGGTTTTGGATGCAAAATGCATTATGAAGTTCAGCCACTGCAGAAAAGAGGCACTTATAACTGGTAATAAGTCTTTGCCGCATCGGTTTATAATGGGATCAACAAGTATAAAGATGTAGCATTAATGAATTTTTTAAAAATTTTTTCTCCGAAGTATTGGGTGAAACTTAAAAAAGAGAATGGACTTTTAAGGATACTTGTCATTTTAAGTTTATTGGCTGAGATGATGATTTTTTTTTCACAGAACACATCCTTGTCAGCCAAGGGATCCAGTAGCTTCTTGTTCGTAGATGTCACCCATTAAGAGTATTTCCCAGTAATAGGACTTGACAGTAGAGACTTAGGATCTCAGGCAAATCCCTACCGTTTGCACCTCTCTCTGGGTGAGATCTAATTGCTCTAAAATCCATGCACAGATCTGAGGAGTAGTGATCGCTCCTGTTCCAAACGAAGTGCTTTGCACAAAGTAGAGCAGGTGCAGCCCCTCTGAATTCCCACAACAGATGGAATAAGGAGCTGTATTGCAGAATATTCCAGAATGGTTAGGAGTTGTGACAGATTTGGCTTTAAATCCCTGCTTTCAGGTAGGCAGTGAGAAGCTTAAAAATTCATTCTCCAGTCTCCTAGAAGTGGCCTTTTGACCTTTACTGTTACAAGGTGAGGTGAGCACACTCTGGTGTTGGGTAGGTTGCTGTTTGTTCAAATTACTTAATATTTGATAATAAGAAGAAAAAGAAATGAATGTGACGCTCTGCAGTTTGATAGTTAGAACACAGATTTCTGGAATGTGACAGAAATAGATCAAAACCCATTGAGATCAGAACATCATGATTTTTGCATGTTCGCTTTTGGAAAACAACATGTTTGAAGCACCAAGAAAGTGGAAATGTCCGTTCTTGTGTTTATTATTCCATGCCTAACTTTGAAGTTCATATTTTTGCTCTTCTTTTTTTCTAATGGTTCTAAAATTTAATATAGTAGTTTAGTAGCTGTTGAAAGCATGAGCTATCGTATCCAGAAACTAATTAAGCGACACAAATGGTATATGGAGATGAACTCATGAGTATCTTGGCAGAGATATCCTAAGGCGCGATTTCAAGATTGACATAGACCATTCTGAACCTGTACAGAATGGCAGCTTTGATTTCCTCACCTCTGACCCCATATTTCTTCTCCCTACTTATATACTTGTAGTGGCAATTGCAAGGGTGAACTAGCCCAATCAGAGGAAGAAAAAAAAAAAAAAAAAAGAAATAGACACCTAGGAACCCGCAAACCTCTGCTCCCCCTGCCCCAAGACAAGTCTGTCATTCAAAAACTGTAAGATCCAATGTTTCCTTAAGGAATATGTTGGAGTTTGTTACTGTGCAATTCTGCAGTCGGTACTGCCAGTGCAAAGGGGACGGAAAGGGTACGGAGTAGCAAATGACCAGAAGCTTTGGGTACTCTTAGATCAGCTTGAGCCTATTGTGGAACTGCTCTTGAACAGGCTTGGAAGCCGACAAAATCCACAGAACTTCTCCATGAGTTAGAATACAATTTGAATTACAGTAGAAATGTTAGTTCATTCAGCTTCCTCTAAGATACAATTTAAGTTTTATCTTTAATCAGACTCCAGTGGTAGATGTAACTGGTGTAAATGGTGATCAGTCTTTGAGTAGCACTTACTAAGTCCCGCAGATATCATTAGGTGCAATCTCACCCAATCAATCACCTAATAGGGTCAATTAGTATCATAAAGGTGGCTTGAGCTTTCTAGTAATCCTCACGTTTACTGTTTTGCAAGCAGAATAAGAAAGGTACGGTTCAGATACTTTAACAATTTGACTTGCAATTTGGATATTTGCACGTTGGATACTTATGTTTAAATACATTTCCATATAAGGACATTTAGTGTTGTCTTTATAATGTTAATACAAAGGCTTTTTCTCTGAGAACTGCATACTTAAAAATAAATAAACAAGGTAATGATAACAAACTACACAGACAGTGTTTATATCTTGGTGCCTAGCAGGCAAAAGTTTGCATCCCAGGAAATGTGTATAACCATTTATTCAAGGTCATTACCATAAGGATAGCAAGTGAATTTCAAAGTTATCTTCAAGATTATGAGGTCTCTTGGAAAACCAAGCCCTGACATTATCTACATAAGGAGTAAAATGTAGTTAAATATGAGCCTAGACAAGTTTGTGACAGATGGTTCTTATTTAAGATAGTTTTTCATTAAATAACTCTTCTCTTGATCCATGAATCAAAGATAAACTGAGAAATAAATATATATATACACATGTGTATATTACAGAATATTTGCCATTACCTGATTGCATGAAACATAGAAAGCTAAAAAGAAACATTCTGCGAAGTAAAAAAGAAACACTTCAAAAATTATATGCCCTACAAATGATCGCAGTCTGAAGGAGTACTTAAAGACTTCATCCAAAATTAAATGAAGAACAAAGAAAGAAAGAAATAGAATTGTAGAAGAAAAATCTTACTTATTGAACACACACATTTTATTATGGTCTTTTTTCCAGTATAGACAGTGGCAAAATGCACATATTACTAAACTGCAATTTATTCCTTTTAATAATTTGGAAGATACATTGAACTCGTGAAGAGTGATGTCATCAAGAATTTTTAAATACAAGATCCACAGTCTTTCACAGCTGAATCATTCACAATATTTATCAATGAAGTTTCAATAAAGTGATAAAATTTTAGAGTGAAAGAAGAATATTTCAGCTTAAATAATGTACACCTGAACAAAGTGTAAAATAGGTGCTTCCCATATCACAGGTAACACTTGTGATTGATGTAGGTAGATGTTATGCATCACAGTAATAAATGCTTGGAAAATAGTCCTTTCAAAGAGATATGGTTGATTTTGCTTATAACAGAGACCATAAACGAAAAGCGGTTAATAAAATCTCTTTCACTACAATTATAAATCAAAATAAGAGATGCATTAAAAAATTAACAGAACATTGTCTGGAAATCACGTACTGTACAAGAATGTCTTCCCCATTCAATTTCTGAGGATTTCCATTAGTTACAGTAGAGTTACAGAACATTAAATATCCAACAAAAATGTTGCACCGTCCGTCTGCTGAAAAAGTTTCCCTGGAATGGGAAAGTGATTTACAATTTAACAGAGAGGATGAAGTGTGGTGTGTTTTTGCATGAGGTGCAGTAATTTAGATCTCCATAAACTTAGTTTGGAGATGTCAGTCTTGTTTAGTTCAAGTTCGGCAGCTGTTGGAAGGCACGTGAAAATGCAGATAGAAGGAAAATCAGTATGTATCAAGCAGAACAAATAATATATTGGTTAAAAGAGGATGAAAACATGAGAATATTTCAGGTTTGATTTTTCAGTCCTTGCTCTTTGAAATAATTTGGGGGAAATTCTGAGATAGCCTATGAATAAAGAATTCTTATTGTTGCAATGGGACTTTTTAGCAGCAGTGCAGGGCGGGCTACTTGTTTTCTGAAGCAGCACGACCCGAATTACGTAACGAAAGGCTTCCTTTGTATTGGCTTTCTGAAAATATCGTGGGACTTTCTTTTGTGTGGTTCCTCCACACCAAGTGGAAAGGCTCTTCATATGCAAAGGTGGAATTGACTATCTATTGAAAGATACAGTTTTGTGCAGTAATACGTAGCTTATAAATTGTAGTAAGCTGTACTGGAACCACATGATAATCCAACAGTGACAGGCAGTGGCAGTTTGGACATGCTTTATAGTGCAGGTACTGCACTCTGGCTTTATCACTAGGAATGCTGGAAATAGTATTTCAGATGCACTTGAATTTAGACGTGTTTAACATGTCAAATCCCGGCATTGAGTGCTGTGAATATACTGCAGAATGAAATTCTTGATTTCCTGAATATTCCTAGGTATTTATTCTATTTCTAAACTTCGAGCTTTAAACAAATAGATACTTAGTCATACGAAACTAGAATCTTTTGTGTGTGTGCAAAACATCCAGGGATAAGTAATAAGAAACGTAACATAACTTGATCAATTATTATGCTACTCCCATTGTATTTCAGCATGGAGAAAATTTGTAGCAGTAGCAGTAGAAATTACTATTTGATATCAAAAACCTGATTGTATTAGGTACCGCCTATACACAGAAGAAACATTTTCTATCCAGGAGAAATTAATCTGTAGACAGACGCAGATTTTACTTTTACCGTGTTTAATACTGTGGGAGTTTTTGGAGCTGCATGGTTAAAAGATACGTGCTGTGAAATGGTTTTACTCTTTTGGATTTTCAGTTTTTAGGTTATGAGCTAGCTTATATAATTCAGATATAGAGGCTTTAAATACACAGGAATATTTTGTATGCTAAGGTAATTGTTCCCTCTTGATTAAAAATAAAATAAGAATCCTGTAATATCAGAAATTGTTTTCTAGTAGCTATTTTCACACAAACTGATCATTGCTAAAAGTTGATTTTCTGTGTAAAAGCAGGAGTGGGGAATGGAGCATGACAAGGAAAATGGGTTTAAGGTGAAAGGATGCTCCCCTTGCCAACTGCATCATGGATGACACGGGCGTGATAGCGCATCATGACAAAGTCAGAGAAAAGTGGAGTAATTTAGTGTAATCATATGTTTAGATAAACATAATAAGTAAAAGGACTGATGAATTCAGGTGATACGGGTTTGTCTCCTGTGCTTGTCAGGGTCCTGTAACTGATTAAGCGTCATTTTGATAGGTAATAACAATAATACACCTTCTCCTTTGATGCTTTCTCTCTTAACTATTTTAAACTACATGCTGATCAGGTCAAAAGCTAATGCATATTGTGTGTGAACAGTAACCTATCACAATGAGTGTATTTATCTTAGTTGCTTAAATGGCTGTAGTGCCGTATACTCCTGTTCATTGCTGGTGACTTTTGGCACTTGGAGTGTAACCACTATGTAATAAGAACCATAGAATTTGGTGTGTATATAACCCAAATATGTCTTCTATATATTTGATATATGTTTGAGACGAGTAGTGTGCTTTCCTTGTAAATAATTTTGCTGAAACTATGCCATCATTTGAACACCCTATTTGCATTCATATTATTTTGCTATAATCTACAGATTTTTTTATAAAAAGCTGCTAGGGTGGAGGATGCTGTTGTCAGCAACCCCGAGTAGCATTGTTGACAAATCCTCTTCCTATTTCAACCTCTCAGTAGAAAATCACTGTTTACATTAGGTTGAACAGTGAAAAAGGAACATTTTCAAAAATTCTCTAAAAATATGGATTAAATACTGGCAAATTCAACCTGTCAGCTAAACAGTCTCGTCTAGCGTATTCCTTAAAAAATTGAAGGTTACTTTAAGGTTCGGATTATGAGCACAAGATCCAGAATCTCCAGTTAAAGAACTGGCTTCTCTCAAAAAATTTCTCCTCTGAAAAGCATCTTCAGAACAGTTCTAATGCTTGCTGTCTGGCAAGAAATACAATGGACAACCGAGCCACATTTGAACTTTTCTCCTCCATGCATGAATAAAACAAAGGAAGGATAGTCAAATGGAACTGAATTTTTTGAACTTTCTCCTTGTTCTGTTAGTGTGTGCACAGAATGTTTGAGAGAAAACAAATATATTTCATTTGCAGTTTCTTTGAATCAGTTTTCACTTTTTTGCTAATTAAATATGGATATTTGAGTATTTTATTTTAATTTCAGCATTTGTCACCCTCTAAAGTACTCCTTTCTTTCCAACTGTGATCACTTATTTTATACATATCATTTCACACTCACATTTTTCACCTTTTCCTCTAGGAAAAATAGGGTGGTAAGACTGATGGTTGCTTTCTGAGAGTTGTTTTTCTTTTAGCTCTGTTTCCCTAAGGGGGGTAAAATAAGGGAATTGTAGAAAGCATAACTGGGAAAGTTCGGATTTTACTGCTACTACGCAACAAAATGCTTAGCACGGGTGGGGGACAATCCAGATTTATACGTCTGCATTTAAAGCAAGTCCGTTATCATTCCGCATTGCAACCTTTGATGTAACAGAGGTCGCAGGTAGAAGTTCATATCAAATTGAATTAGTCTTTGTACTGTAAATGTCTTTTTATCTTTATTGTGTTAGTTTGTCTGTAACTCATTGTATTGAATAAATCTGGCAATATAAATGCTAAAATTTAAACTAGGATTTTACTTCTCCAAATATATTGGTATATGCATAGTTTAATTACTGTCACTAAGAAACAGTGGGTTTTCAAGTTCAAGACTAAATAGTTTTTCAGATTAAGGGGAAAACATATGAAATACAAGACCTGCTGTGATATATCCTTTGCCACTTACTGAAATCTTCCCTAGTTTAATCAGAAAAGCTTCTACTAAACATCCTGTGCATGCTGAGTATCACCTTCTCTGCAGAAAGAGCGTAAGCACTAACCGGAAAAACTCCTCTTTGTTCCTGCTTCCCATGCCTGTTCCTGTGAGCTCTTGACCTTTCCTCAGTTTTTTGTCTCTATCATTTCCCTGATGTTTTTGTGCAATGTAGGCAGCAGAGATTTTGGTTTCCATTCCAAATTAGAGGAAACCAGCAGAGGAAGGTATAGCAGAGGAAGGTAGAGCAAAGCCCCTCTTTGTGAAGCTCTTTGAGGATGAGAGCAGGGCCCAGAATTTAGCAGCAGCACGTATGTGGCAGTGTCCTGCTTGCCCATTGCAGGCCCTGATGAACAAAGCTTCTGGTCACAGTCAGCACGTCTATCTTCCTTAAGCGTTACTTGTTGAAACAGAATGTATTGTAGAACATCTGCAGCTTCACTGGAGTACAGCACCCAGATGTCATATGGAATTACATAAACTTTGAAGTATAAGATTTTATATTAATAGTAGTTTCTTATTTCTCTCTCTTGCCTGTGAACAATCCACAGATCTGTTGTGCACCTGCACAGGTGTTGATGCACACTAGTGGGCATCATCTAACACTATGAAATGCAGATGCTTATTGAACTGTCATTCAATATAGTTTTTCAAAATGGTTGTCAACAGAACTGTTGGCTCTGAAAAGTTAAAACCAAAATAATACTTAAAACTTGGTGACTTATATGCAGTTGTGTACTGAATGCTTCCAATAGAAAGTAGATTTCAAGCGAACACTTTTACAGCAAATTTCAGACATTTTGGTTAGCCATTGCTGTTGGCCATTTCATAGCCTCACTAATAAGATTAACAGCAGGCAAGACGAACTCACTAAGATGCTCTCTCAGTGACAACCATTTCTCTCCAACAGCACCTGATCTAGTACCTGTGCTAGCATGGGAAGCAAGGGGAGAAGACATATGTCACTTCAGACGTACAAGGTAGCAGACTGGATCATGGGGGAATGACAAGCCACCTTGCTTGCCTTCCTAAATAGCTCATCACTTTTGGGTAGGCCTGTCCCTGTGGCCACTTCACAATCCCAGTTCTATTTCATATTTATTTAATGCCAGAATATGACTATTTGCATGCAGTCCACCCACCCAGCCCCGTTGCTTTATTCCCTGTAATCAGCTTGCTCCAATATACACATCATTTCTCTAGGCAATGTATTATCTCCTTTAGGCTGTCTTACATTCTTTCTGATTGCAGTTCTTTCTGTTTCACGCAGTGTGTTACTGTTCCTTACCATCTATAATACATTGTAACCATAGATACCATGCACAATTCAAACATGAATCTTTAAGGCTCCACATTTTCTCTTGTAAATATTTTGATGAAAAGAGTGATTATATTTCAGATCAAGGCTTCAACAGAATATTAGTTAAAAACATTGATTATGAGAATTAAAGGTACATGCTCAGTAGCGTGTATCCTTAAGAGTACAGGATGAAGTTGAATCTGTGACTCAAAACTGCTGCATGTCAGCATGAAGCGCTACTGAAAAATACTTTATTTTTGTATTAGTGATCTCTCAAGTCTTGCTCCAAAGTCAATTGCAATGAAGGTAGGACTTTGCATTGATATTAATTTGCTTTGGAACATAGATCTTTTATAGTTTTAATAGCTTCAAAATTGTGCTTTACGTAAATTGTAAAGTGCTTGGGATTAATATAAATGTAAAATATTATTCTCCATTCCGGACTTAGGCAGCATTCACATTGACTACTCTGAGGGTATTTAACTGCAGAAGTAGTTGAACTGGTGGGTTTTTTTGTTGTTGTTTGTTGGTTTTTATTTTTGAGGGGAGGAAAAAAAAAATCATGCTTATTATGAGAATAGTTTTGCTTTAATATTATCCTTAATCTCAGTAGAGAAATCTTCTATAAGTATTACTTGAAAGCAGAAGTTCTGTCTCTGTATATGGCTATTAAAATCATTATACATTTTTAGGAGTAAATACATTTAGGAGAGAAGAAATGCATAATGCAGCACCCTTTTATCAAGGGCATATACCACACACCAGATGGAAAGCAAACTGTGTTTACAACATTACCACTACCACCATTGACACTACTAGATCTACAATATGTTATAGCAGCAGCTCCATTAACCTTGCTAGTTCTGTTGGCGTTGCCTGGTAGTTTGCCCAATCTGTGTTTGTTGTCAGCAAATGGATCAAATTAGGATTTTCATTCTATTTATTGACCTTTTCCCTCCTTCCTCAGTTTAGGCTATAGTTCATTCAAAATTGTCGTACAATTGCTCTGTAGAATACTGCAAATAGATATCTCTGGATCGGCCTGCTACCACATATGTAAATTATACTGTCTTCCCTCAGAGGTGAAACTTCAGGAGAACAGTTGATAGCAAATGTGCTGTAAAAACCCAAATTCTTACCTGATTGCTTGCTGTGGTATGTAATGTGGCCCACCTAAGCTGTTGACCTTCACCTGCGTTAGGACACACTGCTGTCTCTCAGGGCAGGCTTGCCGCCAGGGTTTTTCACTTTTCAAGTAGAAGCAATCTTCACCACTCATTTATTTATTTAACATAGTCATACTTATTTGTTTAAAGTTTTGCGGAACAGGTGGGCATGTTTATTTTTTTGAAATGAGTTAACTCGAAGACTGCTTCTGTTGCCCTTTCCTCTATGCCTTTGCTCCAGGCCAGTGCAAAGATGCTTAGTTTCTAATGTATGACCTGTTCTGACGAAGATACTTTCACACCATAATTCCATTATCAGTTCACTTCAGTGGGAACCACTGCAGTCCCATATGTCACTAGACATTGTTCCCAACCTGTGTTTGTGCTACAGAAACTCACACACAGCCACATGACAACCCTAGTCTGTGAACTGATGCAGCCCAACCATAACTCTTTTTCGTGATTTTTAGCTAGATACATGGCCTACCTCACCATGCGACTGTAAGAGAACTGCTGCCACAAGAGAGAAACAGAAACAAGTGCCTTTGGGTGAGGAGAAGAGCAGAGTCGCTCTTTTCTCTAAGGTGCTCTCCAGACTAAACTGAATATGGACTAAGATGGTTACATTAGCTAGAAAATTTGAGTGCCTTAGGATGCCATTTTCAATTATATTATTATTCGGAATGAAGTCATGTCCTCCAAATACCTACTGGAAGACACCTAAGCCTTTTCTTGGCATTCTTTTTTTTTTTTTTTTCTCCTCCTTGGCACTTCATCTTATTAACATTGTAAAGGAAACAAAACTGTAGGGGTAAGAAAAGTACTTCAAAGATGGATGTAGAAGTGCCTGATACTGGCTCTGTGCAACCTCCCTTCCACTTCTTCCTGTTGTGTGATCAGCGCTGATCAGGCAGTTGTGTTTTAGATCAACACTGCTTGCCACAGCAAACTGAATAACCCCCTGACCTTCACTTCTATTGTGATACACAGGTTTCATTTTCTCTGAGCTAAAACCACCTTACACTGAAGGGAAAATAAGGCCTGCTTCTCAGTTTAGAGAAGATTCGAGACGTTGCATCGGGAATGAGGCAGACTGCAATGGTAGGGTTGTTTTCTACTGTATCAAGTATGGGAAATAGAAAAGTTAGTTGTTTCTTGGTACCCTTACATTCATTTACATCTTGCACACACATACACACAAAGTATAGGTTGCTGTATGAGGAATAATGAAAGAAAAATAAAAATTTAAGAATTTAAAATTTTCTGCATGCATAGCTGCAATATCCCCATTCTGCTTAAAGCAGGTATCAACATATCCTGGACTACATCAGGGCAGCCAGAGTAACATGTGTGATTCTGAAAATTTGCCCCCAATTTATTCTTTCAGATTTAAACATATAAAACAGTTTTAGAGTCCAACAGTCATGATAGCTATGATAGATAGGAGTTATTTTCTCTATCATTGAGTACTATATTTGCATCTTAATGCAAAGCTTGTCTTGCATTGGATCTGAAATTTTGTTGCATAAGCTAAAGTTTTCTGGTGGTATAAGTGTTTTCAGCTTCAGACTGTGTTAGTGCGCCTTGGCAGAGCAGCTCAATGTTTTCAGATGAGATGTGACCTAATCAGTCTGAAAAAAGGTCCATAATAACCATTACTGTTAGTAGGAGCAGGAAAGTATTATAGTAGATGTAAATGAGGATATACTGATTTATGAAATCATCGGTTTATCTTTCTAATTGCAGCTATTTAAGTTATCAGGATTGGTATTGCCACATATTTGTTCTGTAATGTATCTGCGTACACAAGTGAGCAAAGGATCCTTGATACTTAGTCAGGTTTACTCCATGAGTGCCCTACTAGCAGCATAATACAGTACTAAGAAAGTTAGAACAGCTTATGCGGCTTGTATTTGAGGTGAAGCTCAGGGTCAGAACTAAAATTGTTCCAGTTTTGCCTTTCTGGCATGTGCTTGACAGACTTCTCCTAACAAATTGCTTTCTTTAGAAGACTCGTCCCTCTTTTGCTGTACTAAATTAATCATTAAACTGTGTATTCCTAATGAAGGAACATGTGTACTTTCCCAAGTAAAGGCGACTCTCTGAGTTTCTTCTGCTCTTAAGAATTAGAGAAGACAAAGTGCCTAGCAGTTGGGTTTTTTTCCTAGTCTGTCTAAAATTATATATTATTAACAGCAACAAACATTATATGCACCTTTCTACCTTCATGGGTATTATTAGAATTATTAAAGTATGCATTTTTTAAGATATTAGTATTATGCACATTTGGCTTCCACATTTGCTTTTAACATGTGAAATATTTCTTCCCATGTTAGATACTATTCTTTCTTAATTTATCATAACTATTTACAAAAAAATTAGTTTTACTTCAAAATATCATGCACAGGCACAGGTTATCTCGTGTCTATGAGATTTCTTTTGTGTTCTCTGCTGGAGTTGGTTTCTCTGCAGAACTGTCAAAGCAGGTGGAGCTGAACGGTTGTGGGAGCCTCCACGTGAACTGTCACATTTACCTTTAATAGATTGCAGCACCAAGCTGAAATGTGGGATCTCCTGTCACAGCAAAGTTAAAATAGTACTCTTCTGTGTACCTGATAATAGGTCACTATTTAGAACACCTTACCTTAGAGTAAATGGTTTAAGTACTAGTGAGCCATCATCCATTCAATCCTGTTACAGATAGTTCTTTGTCTATAACAAGACAACAGGGAAGCCCAAATTGATAGCTGAGTCCTACTGATATCACTTGTGTATTCATTCCTTCATGTACATATCCCGCAGTGTTTCTGAAAGACAGAATAGTGCTTAGATTGATGAGAAGGAGTGGATAGGAAAAACAATATATTTTTTTTTAACCATTTGTACATAATGAGAAATAAGATATCTTAAAGTAGAATCTATTTGTTTCTCTTTTTCACTGACACTTCTGACGTGATATTCTTTGAGGCTTTATTATGAGCACAGTTTGGTGTGTAGTGCATGTGGGTAGATATGTAAAAGAGCAACAGAAGGGAGAGAATAAAAAAAGAAAGGGAAACTTAACAGCTGCAGAGCAGATACCAAGTTTCTGTGAAAGCATCAGTCAGGATAGGAAATGAGAATCTTTCCTAACAAGGATAAAGAACTGAACAATAGTAGTCATGGACAAATAAAGACTGACCCTTGTTGCTCTGTACAGTTTGGTATTATATCTTTGTAAGTCTCCTGCCCTTTAGTTATGTATTAGAATAATAAGTTTCTGTGCAGAGTATTTGGGTTTACCTCGATGTTATTGTAGTTATGCTTATGGGCACAGAGCCGGAATCATGCAAAAAGGACAACAGTGTATTGACTTCATTGATGTACTCTTCTGGATTGCCAGCATGAGTAGAAATTGTGACATTAAATAAGCAGACAGGAAAATGCATTAAGCAGAAAATTATTGGTCACCTAATAACTGCAGCAATTTTTCTGTACCAAACAATAAGACCTTGCCTTTATTCTTTATGCTTTTATAGCATCTTGAGTCCATTATTGGAAATCTGTCTTTATAGACATGCCACTGAAATCTCTTCACTTCTTAGTAGCCTTTGCAATGAGGACTAAATTAGACCTGTTCTTCAAAAGATTCATTGGCTCCCAGAGTGTTAAGTATACACTATTGCTTTATCATTTGGGGTGGTTTGGGCCTCAGGGGACACTAATTTCTACCAGATTTGTTACAACTTGTTATTCAATATCTTTACCGATGATCTGAGTCTTTTAATTGCTAATCAGGGTTGCAGTTGGCAGGAGTGAATAGCAACACGGGTGAATAAAGACATGGGCACAAAACTGCAGTGTGACATAGTTAACCCAGCCAAATGTGCAATATTTCTTTCGAGGCAAAAGAGGGCTAGGTCACAGTTACTGAATAAGGGAATGTATTATGGAACTGTTGAGTGAAAAATGTATGGAGAGATCAGAAGACAGCAAAGACGACAACATAACAGTGGACTACACTATGTGTTGCTGCTGTATGTGGGTCCCTAGAATACAGATGCCCAAAAATAGATGCCTAATGAATGTAAACATGCCATAGTAACGCGTGTAGAGAATGACTCTGACCCATGGTTGATACAAAACCAGAAAATGTATATAAGAACACATATGGATTAGGAGTAGGAAGAAGTAATTTCATGTCCTTGGCATACCATTGAAACTGTTGCTATCATATATTGCTTCCAACTTTTATGGTTTCTTCAATAGAAATCCTAAGGCACCTAAAGCTCTGAGCAACCCTGTCTGCTCTTCAGACGGACCCATGTGTTATAATCAGCATACAAGGGGAACGATATTGTAATCTAGTCTGTCTTCCAGGGTGGCCCCCCATTCAATGTCCTATCCCTGCCTAAAGGAAGGGTGGAGGAGCAGCTGAGTGTAGTAAAACAAATTTTCTAATCTCCATGCTGATGTGACAATATAGCCATATGGATACCAGGACTAACACTTTAACAGATGTCAGTAGTATCACTTCTGAGTATAAAGTTTAATATGAGTGAAGAGGCTGATGATGATCATCTACTGAAGGTCTTATAACATTTGGAGGTTAATGTTTCTTGTAGTCTTTTTTTTCTATTCCCCCCAAAGTAATATTCCAGTTAGAGTTGGTGGTTGCTGTCAATTACAGACCCTGCAAATAAAGTGCTGTGCCTATAAGCCTCTCTCAACATCCTCAGTGCAACAGAAGGCGTATCATTTTAACTGTTACAGACAATAGCAATTGTGGAATTCAAGTCCTTACTTGCCATTGTATCGCAGTAAGGCATGTCATGTAGTTCTGTAGCAATCTGCCTTCTTCCCTAGGATGGCCAGACAGAGATCTGCAAGAGTTTTATCACTGGTAAGTTCACTCAGCTGAGCTGACTTTCTCCCAACTACTTTTCTTTCTCCTTTGGAAATGGAAGAGTCTGATACTGTGTGATGCTCAAAGCTGCAGACAAAAAGGAACTTGAGAGACAAGGGGAAGCTCTATTGTTCTTTAAGAGCTGGATGATGAGAACTGGAGCCCCTTGGAATCATTTGTTAGATGTAGAAAGATGGGACAGCAATAAAGTGTGCCTCTTAAGGGTTTTTGTTTATTCTTCTGTGGAATTTTTTAGTCCCTTTCCTGGTTTAGCACTATTAGTTGCTTTGAATTTGAAGGAGCAGCCTGATGGCTTTGCTTTTGATTAAGAACTCCCATGTAGGACAAATCCAAAGGCAATCAAAACCTTTGACTTAAACTGTGAAATCAATGCCTTTTCAGTGCTACTTAGAGTGAGATTTCTTGAATCGGACGAAGATCAAGGCAGGCAGAGGAAATCTGGGCAGCTCAATACTAACTCTTTAAAGGATGAAGGATTTTCCTTGCAAATTGGAAAATTGTTTCTTCGTGGGAAGCCCTACATATCCTATCTAGACATATGTGAGCTTTCTATGTAATTTAAAACCAATCCATAGAGTTTATATGCTGTAATTCTTCTGTATTTTCAGATTAGATTATTTTCACATTTGTAAAAAATAAAATAAATTAGAATAATCTGTATCTTCTTTTTGAAAGATCTGAGTACTCATCTCTCGCTGAAGTCCCTAGTAATCATTAATCTTCATAAGCCATAGATCAAAGGTATTTTACAAGGTAAATTTTGTAGGGCTGCCTCATTTCTGTTAAATTGTGGTGGTTTGAAGCTGAAATTATACAGAAATTTCTGCAAGGCATTAACTAAAGTACAGAGCCTCGAAAGAGGAATCTAACCGTGACTAGTGGTTCTAGGCACTTCCTTAATAGAAAATAATATTGATTAAAGTGGATAAATATCTGGATTGTATATTTTGATCGTTTTGAGTTTAAAAAGTTTAATCTTAAAATTTATACAGAAATAAGTATTTAGTCCTACTGAAATACAACTAGAGGTACAGCTGTACTTACAGGACATAGCTAACAATGGCTATGTCTTTTCATGACGTCTCTTTGGTAGGCTTCAGAATGACCTTGTCAAAGTTAAAAGCTCGTAACATTCATGTTTTGTTTTTATGGCATTATGAGTCTGCATAACAGTGCTAAAAACAAACACACAGTATAATTATACTGTCAATCAAGCTGCCAGAAAAGGCATTTTCTACCAGCTTTGCACCTACTAAACTGTAAATAATTTATAAAATTAGAAGTCATGGCTAAGTGGAGGCATTTTGGGGCTAGTTAAGCACTTGTCATAGCTCTGTGGTTTAAGCGACCCCACACACTGAGCTCTGGTTGCTTACTTCTGTACTGTGAGTGGGAAAATGGTCATTTGTTCTTGTATTGCTGTGCATGCACTTAATAAAAATATTAAGCTGTCAACAGAGCTATGAACAGGTGTACAGTGGATGTTGTAATGATGTTTTATTCATTTGAATTTCCAGCCCATTTAGTCTCATCCAACAAACAACAAAAATATTTTCTTCATTACCTCCAATTAATGTAAAAGTCAAATGTTTGAATATATTATCATACAGATAGTTCAGTACATTGGTTGATTTGTGGAGTATTTGCATTAAAGTGACAATTAAAACAAATCAAAAAAAGTAAAGGAATCCAGACCACATGTTTTTTATCTGTCATGCTGTTACAGGGATGTTCAATTTGCTTCTGTGAGATTTCCTTTTGACTCTCATGAACAAGTTCATTACAGTCTTTGAATTTACCATAATTTGTATCTAGTCTTTTAAAAATGTTAGTAATTGTATTAATTTTTAATCAAGATTTATTAGCCGTCCATTGTCCTGTCGCTATATATCATGTAAAATCTTAGTTGACAGAAACTAATCTCTCCTAATGCAGCTGGTTAGAGGGCAGAAGACTGCTTTATAGATGTATGAAAGATCATGTGTTCTGATAGGATAGACACAATTATCAGATGTTTATCTTTCAATAGCTCTCTCTACTATAACTTTTCTTCTGCTTATTTGCGGTGTAGGGTGTCCCTGACTGCTCCATTATAATGTCACAGGGAATACTTCTCTCTTACTTCTTAGTGCCGTCTTTGCAGGTTACTTAAACATTTGAGAGTAAGTAGGACTTTTCCTGTTCGCTTGCTTTGGTGTATCATGGTACTTGATTCATGAGTACCCATTGCTTTTGGTCCTGCTGCAGTGCCACGCTGGAGACAGTGGCCGTGTGTCCCACGGCAGCGCCGTGGCAGTGGTTCGGGCCATGGAGCAGGAGAGACGTGACAGCTGACATTGTCCCTGGAGGAGCAGGACTCTGCTGCTTTCAGGAGAACACTGCTAGGATATTCTGCACATATCTTGGAGAGCACACTTTGAACACTAGAAGCAGTTATTGCACTCACATGCTAATTACTTAGCACTTCTAAAACTGTTATGTGGTTGGGTTGGTAAATCGCTTGGTTAGATCAAGGTTTGTGAGCTATTTTTTTATGTCCTGGTCAGATTTTTTTTCTTTGGTTGAGAGTTCAATTTCATATGCACTTTATAAATGCAAATAATAACTTCAAATGGCCTTTTCTCACCATATGTAGCACACAGAGAAAATATTAAGTAAAAATAACCCCAGAACCCACACAAACTACATCTCATCATCACACACTCCGTGTGGAAGGAATCATGTGGTGGGGTCATTATACATTTTCCTCCAAGTTTTGCATATGATCAAAATGTGCTATGTTGAGAATATTTGAGATGTTGAGCTTGTTATTGTTAATACTGGTTCAAGTTTCCATGAAAACTCATTATATGTTGGTGAAGAACTACAGAAATATCCAATTTTATTTCCCATCCTTCCCTCTATTTGTAAGAACTGAATATTCATGGTGTTTCACACAAAAAGCAATTGACCTCCATGCTGCTTTAATGTGTTTTTAGTAGAATTGATGCCTGTGTGTAAGTATAGCATGACACACAATCCATCCAATTCTGTTTCATGAAGAGTAGACCTGTATAGGAGTTTAGTTATGGGAATGGGAGACGGCTGATTTTTGGAACAGGACAGTGGCTATAGGAAAGGCATGGCTTCACTTTGTGTAGCCATATATTTATGCCCATACAACATGCTGGATTCCTATACCTTTGCCTCCAGACCTGCAAGCAGGATAAGCTGCTTGCAATTTTCTCCCTTACAGAAACAAAACACAACAAAAAACAAACAAAAAAACACACAGAAAAAATAACTTATTGTTTTACAGTCACAGGGATTCCAAGGCTTTGCAGAAAGTGTCAGCCTCTTACTGTCCACTTTTTCCTGCTGATTCTCCTCTAATTCTAACATACATACTATTCTCTGAGATTATTATATTAGAGTTTTAGAAATGAGAGCATGTTACATTTCACCAGCTTCATGGGAGGAAAATAACTAGGGGAGATGTGAGAGTTCCAAGACAACTGCATGGCCTGGACTGCAGCAGATGTTGCAACAGCATCTGGACTGCAGTTAGTTTCTTTTGTAATAGATAAAATTAGATGGAAAGTTGGGGCATAAATTCTAGGTCTGGAATTCAAAACAGGTCAGAAATGGATTAATACCTTTGATTTAAAGGATAAAATAAAACTGAAATACTAGATATGGAGAAATAGTGATAGAAATGTAGGCAGGAAAATGCTTAGACATTTGCATACTTCATGTACAAGTTATCTGGGTGCTGCAAGAAATAATAAAAGGTTAATGTTGCTCATTTTCTAAAGAAACTTCCCGTCTCTGTGATCTGACTTTAAAGCTGCTTTGTTATGCCTACACTGGGTCAAATCAGATTTCTGACTTTTTAGAGGTGGGTTTGATTTGTTCGGTTACCTTTGCATAATCGTAAACATTCAGAGAACCAAATAATGATCCAGCAAGGTATAAAGTAGTTCTCAATATTAATAAAAGTAACAGACGAGGGACCTGAAGGGGAATGGGGAGGGAGTATTCCTAGGGAACAGCCTGCTTAAAGTTATTCCATTTTTCTAGCTGAGGTCAGAGGGGACTGTCTTGTGTGGTAAAGCTTTAATGCTTCATGATCACACGGAAAATTTAATCCCACTCTGGTTAAAAATGCCAGCTTCCTGCAATTGCAAATGGAAACATACTGCTTATGAATTTGAAAAATAAATACAACAAGAAAATATTACAAAATGTATTCATGCAGGCTAGCAGATTTTTAGGGTAAGTTCATAGTAAAAATGATGATAATAGCTGAAACTTACTGTGTAAAAATATGTAAATAAAGAAATGGGTTCAAGGTGTGAGAAGATCAAGCGATCTGTTGTATAACTTAAAATCAGTTCTTGTCAACAGATAGCGTTATACAATCCCGCATAGTCTCATTATGTGTGTATAATATCGGAGACAATATATTCTAATTGAAAAGGAAAGAAATTTAGATGCAGTAGGCAAAATCAAAGGTAGCATAAACTGGAAATAGTAAATACATCTGTACATGTGAACAAAGCTTTGTGGGAGAATGTATTTTAAGTTACAGGGAAGATGCTTTTTCTAACATCTTCCTCTGATTTTATATCATAGTAAATGAAAGGTATAATGAATCTTAATTTTGGATCTGCAGATTATTCTGAGTTACAAAGGAGAGAAGGAAAGCAGAAAAAAACCAAACCAAAACACCAACCATTTCCTTAATTCACTTAATTGGTTTCACTTTGGTTTTGCTAAAGTCTTGGCTTCTAAAATGTCTAACTCATCAAGTCACTCCTGTGTACGCCTTCACTACTGGGGAGAAGGGCCTGCTGCCCTGCTACCCTTTCCTGTCCCCAGATCTTGAGGTGCTTTATGGAATAAGAGTTATTTTATGACAGGAAAAGCAAAAATTCTTCCATTTCATGGTTGTTTTGAGTCACTCTTTTTATGTTCTATCGCTTTTATCCACGCTCTTCTGTGTCACTGTCTTGGCAGTTGTTCTGCTTTGGGTCAGGCAAGCATCTCAAGAGACTACAGTTCAAGTCTGCCCAAAAAAGGAAAAAAGTATTTTTAATCGGAATGAAAAACTTTGTCTCTTTTTTTTTTCTTTTCTTTCTTCCCTAACTTAATATGAACTTTAAATTCAGGACAAGGAGTGTGCAACTCCAATGGAGTTTATGTAATTGATGAAGAACACTTCTCCTGGTGATTACTTTTAATGTCTGGATATCAGTGGATAAATAATATTTGAGCCTCAGGCTGAGTAATCATATGTCCTGCTGTCTGCATTAGAAATAAAGTTTAGATTAGTGTAGTTAATTCTATAGTCCTTGCTTTCTTTTCAATATTCTGTATCATAGCAAAAATATAGTTGAATGTTTTATTTTCTGTTTCTTTCTAAAGTTACTTTAGAGTAACTATACCTTAGTATGTGTAGACACATAAACTAATCACAACATTGTACCTGGTGCTAAAGGGCAACAGAAGTGTGCATGAGCAGAGACAGATAAGCTCGTGCAGCTCTGAGAATTTTAAAGCCCTCATGTTTGGGGCTTTTTTTTTTTTTAATACTAGAAAATTATTTCTGGCCTGCCCCTGAAAATGCTGTGTTAATGAGATCACATGGAGCAAGAAGCTGAGTTGAGAAGCAAAAAGATGGTATGGTTTGCTCTAAATGGTTTTAACATCTTTTTTGTGCAAATGGTTGAATGACTTTTTAGAGAAAGGGACATCCACAGCATATTTCTGCAGCTCGGTACTCTCTAGCAAGGCCAGCTAGCAATCCATTCAGTAACTCCTGCAAATTAGGACTGCTTTAGGGATGAGACATGTCCCAGCGGCCACCCCAGCAGATGAGAGCAGTCAGGAAGCAATAAGCCTCTACCATTCAGGGTCAGTGGTTTATGACCCTAGAAATAAGGGATAAGTGAAGTCTGCCTTTCTGGATATCATAATAATGATTAAAAGGACACTTTGTTTAACGTCAGTAGGTGTGCGTCCAATATCTGCAACACCTTCCGGGAGATGCAAGACCAGATTTACAGATGGACAGTTACCGCCCTCTTAAGTTTTGAGTTTATTTATCTAAAGTAGCGTTTCCTTTTTCAACTTATGTAACTTAGGCAGCATGCAGACACACGTGGTTATGCAGATGGACGTAGATAATATTGATAGGTGTGCACTTCTCTGCCTGTAAAAAAATCAGTAAACAGTGTTCTGTTTATAAAGCTGATAAAACACTGCAAAGTAAAACGGTTTGTAACATGTTACAGTGATGAGTTCACCTATTGCACTGTGTGCATACTCAGATCTAAAAAAAAATTCACACGTTAGCAGAGCCAACAGTGTTTAGGTTCATCTGGTTTTAGGTGCTTTGGGAAGGCTATAAGTGAAGAGTTAATTGAACAACAACAAAATACGTATCAAAACAATCCCACAACCCATTTTTCGATAATTGTTTCTTCTCTTAAGAGAACATTACCTCTCTCACAGATGGTCAGAGTGATGCATTTGGGGAAATCATCCAAACTTGGCTTCCTTCCTGGTCTCTCAGCTTAGTAACTGCAGCATTTAACCCCAGAAGTATTATTTGACTTTGCTCTAGATATCATTTTAATCAACAATACTAGGCTTCACAGTTGGACAACTCCTTTTAAGATCTCTGAACAAGTTTTGTTTTGTTTTTTGTTTTTTGGAGTTTTTTTTAGTGTTTTGGACTTACTGAAACAAATTCTGCCGAAGTTAAGTTTGCTTACTTTCAAATCGCTTGAAAACAGATTCCAATAGTATAACTTGTAGGAAGGTTTAATCAATCATGTAAGTGTCATATTCATAGGAAATGATCTTCCAACAATGAAATCAGTGGTATGAAAGAAAAAAAAAGTTCTCTCATCTCACACACAGGAAGGAAAATATATTAAACAGTTGAAACACTCATGTGGAAGGTGGGTGATCTGACTGTTAGGTCAATTTCCTTCTCTGAGACTAAAATCCAAGACTTAGTCTCAGTGTATGTCATGCTCGTAATAGTATTTTCATGTCAAGTAGCTTTGGTGTAAACTTGATTGTGCAAAAATGGTGAGGTGCTCAAGCACTAATAGGGTGGGACTGTATAAGGACGGTTTAATACTTCATACATGTCAGTGTGGTCGCAGCGGGGAAATGGAGGTTGCACGTGGTTCAGGGTACCTGTTCCTCTCTGCTCTGAGGTCGAGTGATCCTCTTGAGTCAGAGGCATCCCAGGAGTTGGGGCAGGGGACGGGTAAGAGAAGGGAGACATCTGTCTTGTCCACAGCAAGTTGCGAGTCATCAGTCAGTTTGACATCCAGCCTCTGCTTTTCACTTTCTCTTTGACATTTGTGAAGACTCAGAGCTTCCATGAAGGTTGTACAAATACCATTTTCAGAATAGTATGAAACTGCAACTGAAATGACAAGGTTTGACAATTCGGTACAAGATGAACTCTTGTAAGATGCATGGAAAATCATCCTGTCATTACTCTTAGAAAGAGTAATGTGATATTCCAGATAATCTTGGAAAGAGTTCCGTGATATTTCAGATGCCCTATAGTTTAGGGTTTTTACCCCGATGCTGTTCTGTACCTTGAAGGCAGAGTTCCTTCAGCAAGAAGTTTGTTCTTTTGCTAGTGACTGCTTTTGTGGAGATTATTCCCTTTCTCACTGTTCCTAGGTGAGCTGGGCTGCCATGCTGCAGGATGATTTGGCTCCAAGCCCAGCATCTCAGCACATTCCTCTTAATGGAATTGAATTTTTCTCTTTCTGCCTGCTTTTCTCTTTGCTGTCTGTCTTCTAGTTCAAGAAAAATTTTATTTGTATGATAAGCATGAGCAGGCCAGCCCTTCTCTTGCACAGCTAGAAATTGCATTTACTTCCAACTCTGTGTTGCTTCCCCTCTGTGGAAGTGAGATTAAGCCAGTTCCGATACTGTCACACTGCAGCATAGGCAGTAGTAGGGAGCCTAGGAAGACGGAAAATATTTTAGCAATAATTGAACCAAAAAAATCTTTAAAAAAAAAAAAAAAAGAAAGAAAGAAAAAGAAAAATTTTCTTCACATAAAACTATTTTCTTTTTGGAAAAGGTAAATATACATGGTGGTTTTTTAAGTACTGAAAAAGTCAGCTGTTTAAAAGTTCTCTTGCCAAGAAAAGGAATTTAAAAAAAAGAAGTTAACTAGCTTCCAATACTCAGTCAACTGCCAGATGCAGTTAGGGCTGCTTGTATTAACTCTTCAAGTGTCTTCCAGCACACTCATCATTTTTCCAGAAAATGAAAAATTCAATTTCCTTGCAAAACTGGGTTCCTTCCTTCACACTTGAAACTGTGGATGGGTCTCCTTTACCAGAGCAGGTTGAAGCAACCTTTCCCATATGCCACACGTTATCAGTCCCTGACATTTGACAGCAGAGCTTTTTATGTTTGTTCTCCTTAATCAGTACAAATAGTACAAATATCTGGTTTAGTTGGAAGTGAGCTCCTTTTAAACTGCTTAAAATAACCTGCGCGTCACAGATTCAAAGAGGTTCCGGGACGCGCAGACGAGCAGCTCTCTGGCGATCTGAGGGAGAGTTGCTCTGCTCCGGAGTGTCAAGTGTCTGTCCCACCGGACAAGCTGCTTGCTTGGCTGCTCATCTGTTGCCACCTCTGCTGGCAATTACCCAGTAGTTCCTGGGGGAAGAGACTGTTTATTTGGAGAGTAGAAAGAATGTTATGAAAAAGGATCTTGGGTATAACATCCAGTAGCTGAAGCAATTAAATATAGTTGGATATGCTCTAAAGGAAGTTTGTGCAGAGTGCAAATGTAAATATTGGTAAGGCAACCAAATGTTACAAAGACGTAGCTTATTTTAGCAGATTAAAAATAAATGCCTCACTGTAGAGATAATCCTTAAATGTAAAATTTCGCAGTTTAGTTTATTTCAGAGTAGCTGTAATATATTGATGCAGGAAAGTTTGTGATTTGTTCATAATTAACAATTATGTTTGTTTCTGATTTTCAGATCTCTAGTAAAAAAACAAACAAAAAGAACACACAGAAAAGGAAACAAAACAATTCTATCAAGTAATTACTCTTATTCAGTTCCAGTTATAATAATGATAGTGTTTAATGCAAACTTCCTAAAGGCCAGTAAGATTTAGTCACTACCTATTTAGAGTACTCAGCTATCTATTTATTGTTTTATGTTAGGCACAAATGGTCTATGTTTGAACAAGAAAGATTATTTCTTATTCTTTTACATGTGAATGTCATTCCATTCAGAGCTCTAAATCCCACTGAGATGTTGAGTTTAGTCCAAAACAGTAATGTGCAGATGTGTAAGTATTGTAAGTAAGCAAATCGAGCCCTGCCTTCTTAAAATGGGAATGGTGTGTCCCTGTGGCCTTTCATAGGGCTCGTTAGGACTTATGCCCTGAGAGTTGGGAGAGAGCATTGAGAATAGTGGGGATCATTTTTTCTGTAAGTAAATTACTGAGTTCCTGGGAGTAGCTCCTGTCAACCTGTCCTGCCTTTGCCAGAAAGGGGATCGTGGAAGTGCTAACCAGCATCTGGTAGTACCAACAGCATCCCTAAACTTGGAATCAAAATGTTGTCTAGTTGGCATCAGTATCCCCCTCTGTTTTAGTGACTATTTAGTGACTACTGGGCAATTTCTTTGCGAGATGGCCAGGAATGGGTGGAATGTTGAGAGATCAGCTCCATTGATCTGTGCATAGAAACATGGAGCTTCGTTCATCTGCGCTCTCAGAGGAGTTTCTTGTGTTGTCTCTCTCACCTCTTCCCCAGATGTAGCTCTCTTATTTTGCCTCTGTATCACACAAACTCTTAGAGGTCCTTTCTCTCCTGGGTTTAGGGAATATTTCAGGTTCCATGCTGTGAGCAATAGTTTCTTCTACTTCCAGGCTCTAGCACTTCAAAAAAACCAACCAAACAAACAAACAAAGAAAACAAAACAAAACAAACAAAACAAAACAAAAACAAAAACAAAACAAAAAAACCCAAAAAAAACCCACCAAACAAACAAAACAAAAAAAAAACACCACCAAAAATCCACAAAAAAACCCACCAGAAAATGACTCCCTTTTTTTACTGGCACAAACTGGAAAAATTAGGACTTCCATAATCAGAAACAATTTCATTTGGATAAAAGTTTTAAAGCAAAACTTAGTGAGCTTAACAAAGCTGAAGGCAGGCAGTTCTGTAAGAACTTTTTGTTTATTGTGCATTTTTGTTCTTTGTAAAATGACTGACTCAAATGGTTTCACCACATCAGATTGGCTTGTTACTTTAAGAGGGTTTTAGAAGTTTGTTCATGCTTTCTGATAGCTTTATTGTAGAAAGCACATTTATGTTTGCCTAAGGAAAAAAACAAAACAAAAAAACCCACAAAAACCTAACTAACAATAACGTGTATACGGTTTCTTTTCATTTAGATATCTTCTTCATTTTCAAACTAGGGACCGCTGAGCCATCTTATGCTGAAACCCTCATTTTTCAAAGAATAGCTCCGCTATAAACAGGAGTTTCTCACAACTGGCTTCTTATTCTGTGTATTCCAGACACTGGAATGATGGGCAGACTGCATATGGGTGAAGAGATTCTGAAATATAGACTCCCTACTTATATGAGGAAAGAAAAGACCCAAGGGAAAAAATGGGCTTCGGTTCACTGCACAGTGGTAGCAGACAGAGCAGAGACCAAAGTGCGGTGTTCCCAAGGACCTAGCTGGAAGGGGAAGGAAGGGGAACAGAAGTTAGGAACATGACTGAGGACCTCTTTTAAACTTTCTGACTTCTTTCCAATGAGCTGTGGAAAGTAGTTGTAGAGCTTAGTTTGAGTTGCATCTGTGAGCCTTGCATTCTGTGACATACCTGTTCTTTTAGAGATTTGTCCACTCTGCCTTTCAGCACCCAGGAGAGGGACAAAACGACAAGTTTCAGAAACCAAGGAAGTTCTTGTATTCTCTCAAGGTTGAATGTTGAGAAGAAAAACAAGTTAAATGTGCAATTTTTCTTGCCTTTTTGCTGCATTTTGCTTTTTTACACAAGTATATAGAAAATTCATAAAGAAATTGAACTCTACAGCAGCTGTGTAGCCCTTGCTCTGTTTTTCCTTTCAATCATTTCATTTACTTTCATCTTGTTTGCTAGCAAGTGTATATGACCTTTTTTTTGGCCAAAATATCTGTTTAGCTTTTTTTTAATCAACATGACATTCACATCAATCTCATGATAGGCTTAATTTCTTTTCATTCTAATTGCAAGGGTTTGAAAACTTTCCTAAAGTCACTGCATGCTGAATTATTGCAAGAAGATTATTTAAGCAGTTGCTGAAGTTAATAAAAAAAATTGAACAGACAATAAGAAAATTTCTGTCATTTGTTTGTAAATATCTACTTTATGGGATATTTATGGCAGACTTCGGCAGATTTTCTGGTATTAATAACATCTATCTACTATGTCATGAAACATACTTTGTTTACTATTTCATGTCTTAGAAAAAATGTCATACACTTCTGTTTTCTTCAGTAGCTTTCGGAAAATAGAAACCAAAGTGAGGATGTAAGCATTCCTCCTTGGGAAGGCTGGAGCTGCATACTGGAGTGGTCAATATGTCCTAGAGGTTTAGGCTGCAGTTTTCTCAATTAATGGCTGCTCAGCTTTGAAAGCATCTAATACAGAATAACGATTAGGTGATGTGATTTTTACACAGTACTGCTTTATCTCTTGTTGGTATTTTTTGTCTTAGCTTGTTTTTAAACAGGATAGTCACTTGCCATTGAGGTGCATATTTAGTTTGGAAAGTTGCCTGCTCATTCTTTTAGAAAAGAATGGAAACCTTTTTTTGCAAACATAAGCCATGTTCTCCTACATCTGTTAAATATGTTACTTCCCACCAGCACAACAAAACCTCCCTCATAATCCATTAGAGTGCTAGGGTGATGGAGGTGTTCTCCAGTCCTTTGCAGTGCAATGTCAACCAAGTTAACTTCAACAGTTTTCCCCACCACTTGGAGCTTAAGTGTGTCATTTGACTGAGGAAGAGGTGAGGCACTCACATCTTGAGTTCTTTCTGCTGGATAGCAGCAGGATTGTTTGGCAGCAGTGAGCACATTGCATGCTGCAACACCTACAGCCTCTCCTGCCACTGGAAATGGAAGATTTCCTTCCTATGCTCCAGTTTAGCCACTGTTACTTGTATTGAGAGGATGATATCTTTATTCTGATCCCAATGGAGAGTCCAAATTATTGGAGAGAAGAAATGTGCTAAATATAGTTTACAGACCCAATGTCAACTAAGTCCTCTCTCATCACCATTGAAAATACAGAAGTTCAGCATGTGATTTTTTGTTTAGTTGGGTTTTCTGTTTGGTTGGTTTTGTTTATTTTAGGAAACAAGGGGGCACACCCTTAAATGCCCATGTCCTGTAGGATTTAAATTTTATTCTACAGACTTTCACTTTTAAAAAGTGCAGGCTTCATATAAAGTTACAGAGTTAACTAACATCATTGTGGCATGCAGTTAGAGGTCAAATCATTGGCTTTTCTTAATAAATCTAAGCAATTTTAATTAGAGAGTTCAAAGAACAAAGAATTCTCCAGAGTGGTTTACCTAGTATAGAGGAGACCGCAGGGTGGAGTATCGAAAATTATTAAAATGCTTTGATTGCTGAATGCGTAATGAGAAATGGTAGAAATTAGCTTTATAATTTGTATATGCAGAGAAGGGTGGAAATATATTTATATATTTATATTGCTGTCTGTTTATAACATGGTAGTTTAGAAATACATCTAGAAATGGCAGATCTATATTTATATAGGGCAGATTCAAGATAAAAGAGGAAGTTTTGCTTTTCTCTGAAAAAGGACATCTTAAATAATTTACTACATTTTGGTTTTTGAAAGGACCAATAATTCCATATCTGTTGTCTTATCTATATGTGTGTACAACTGCAGCCTGAAATGCTGCAGCTTTGAAGAATAAAAGGAGATAAACCTAACTGTGCTTATCTTCTGTAAATAAACAAACTTTGTCCTGTTAACCATATACGTTACTCTGGTTTTTCTGGGAACCTTTCTGAATGGAACAATATACAGGTTTATGTAAGAACATCCAAGGGACAGCTCCTCAGTCAGTAAAACCACATCATTTTACATCCGACCCTGAAAAAGGAGTGAATTGCAACATTAAGTTCAGCTTATGTTTTCCTATGGACTGATCTAGGGAAGAGGATTTCAACATGTCACGTGAAACTAGCGTTTCTCCGTAGCTCTTGCTTGCTAAATGATGTTGGAAATGTAGTGCAGACCAGATAATCATTTTGCGTGCCAGAAGAGGTAGGAAAAAGCAGATGATGTCTTTAACCTTCTTTTCTGCTGATCCAAACCTAGGGTGGCCGAGAACTGAATCCTTCTCAGTGAAAGCTTTGTGCCATCTCACTGTTGGGTTGCAGAGTGTGCCACCACGAGCGGCAGCGTTGAAGGTCCTGCTGTACGCCCAGATACTGCTGGGGGTGCTTGTGTTGTGGAGCAGCCTATGCACTTTACAGTTGCATTCTTGTACTGATGCTACAGCAAAACACATTCAGTACTTGAATTTTTACTGGGAGCCGCTCAATAAATAGTAGTAGACTGCTTGTCTTGTCTCAGTTCCTTTGGCAGTATTTTCCTCTCTGGACAACTAGTTGTGTTTAAGAACTAGCTTCTGCTTGAACTCTCTTTAGGCCAGGATGGCAAACTATTAATTCACTGGATAAGCTGTTGTTTAACACAGAGAAACTGCTGCCAGTTCCTCCTGTGTACTGTGACACAGGATTCACACGCTGTGGAAGGAATCGTACAGTTCCCTGTATGCAGGGATTACCAACAGTTTTTCCATTATAACCAAAATTATGTGAAGAGATGGCCTAGTTAATCTGGTGTCTGAACAGTTGATTGAGAGAGGCTGTACTGCTCCGGGAAGGGCTGTTTATTCCCTCCTGCCTTGCCAAGGAACTGAGTTCTGGACTTGGGGTGAGTCACCTGTCAGAGCTGATGGAAGCTTTTGGGATCATCGTTACCGATTTCCTTACCAGTGGCGCAATTCAAATGTATTAGATCCAGTTAGACCGCTAGTTTTTTTAGACTTAAAACTACAGAGCCGGTTGGAGAGAGTTACTGTGGACAGCTTTTGAATGTTGAGTCACTGTTTTAGCATCCATCTTGAATTATACATATTTGATAGGAGCAAGGTGAACAGAGAGATAAAGCGACAAATAGAATTTATCTCAGCTTTGTGTGGCATAAGCAAGCTAAACACCATACAGGTGTAGGAACTGCCTGTAGATGCCTTCAGATACAATGAGTTTTCTGCGTAATAGCTAATAAAGCTGTTACCCAGGCTTAAGCACTCATGAGGAGGTCCATGTAGTTCTGAAAGGAAGGACTAGGATTTTCAATGAAATATCAGATAGGGGTTTTTTCGTTAGTTCTCTGTTATAATGTTTTTCATTCTGAAGATGAAATCCCAGCCTTTTGATCAGTGGCAAAGCTCCTATATATCACACTAGAGAAAGAGTTTTATTTGAGAAATCTGCAACTTGGAGACACCCTTTCATAAAGATGAAGAAATCCTCAACAATGACTTTGATGTTATTTCCCAATTATATTAAGAGCTTCTAAAATCATGTAGTATTGGCATTGCTACTTAGAAATATCATAAGGTAACTAGACAGTCCTGTAGGGAATTTCATAACAAAAGTTCACTCTTTGCAGTTCCCGCTCCACTTCATAATATTTTCACCTTTTTTTTTTTTTTCTTTTTCTTTCTTTCTTCCACTGGTCTTTAAGCAACATGCTTCTCTGTTGCATGTTGAAATTAAAGTCAGTAAGGTAACGCACACTGGAGTTTTAAATGTTCTCTTGCTGTGTTTGCTGGATATACTCTGATAAGAGAGTAAAGCAATGATGCCAACTGTCTTGGCAGGCTTTTCTCAACCAGGTGTGATTACATGTGGATTTCAATCTTCTTTACTTTCTGGAAGAATGTATCTCCCCAATATTAAATTGAATTAGGAGGTGCTAGATCATATGGCAAACTTCAACTACTTCTATTTTTATATATTTGCATGCAAGGTGAAAATAAAATACCTTTTGAAAGAAATAATAATTACTCAGTTTTAAGATCCAGCTGCCTTTCAAAATATATGTAAAAGGAATGCATCTACAGGAAGCTAGTATGTATGATTATTGTATCCCCGCTACCCCATGGGGTTTTTTCTTTTTTTTTTAATACCTGGCTCCCAACATTTAAAGTTTGGATTCTTAAACTAGTTAAGAAGATATATATGCAAGACAGGCAATCTCTTTGTGAATTCTCATATCAATCCTTATCCCATCTGCTATCTATGTCCTTTGTTTCTTGCTGTTCCTGTCAAGGAGTCCTAGAACCCACCATTCACATAGTCCTTACTCGCCTGAGTAATCCGCTTGAAGCCATAAATATGTTTTTTGAAGGATTTAACTTTTAAATCTTGATTGCTGGGAAGAACAGATTTTGGAGTTCGTTTTGTTCTTCTTTTTTTTTTGCTTTGTTTTTTTTTGTCTTTTTGGTTTTTTTGGGAGGGGGGTTGGGGGGCTTGTTTTTGTGGGGGGTTTTTGTGTTTTTCTTTTGTTTTTTTTTTTGTTGTTTTGTCGTGGTTTTTTTTCTTTTAGTTTTGTCTAATGAGTGCACTTTACCAAATATTAAGAGCTGTGCATAATAAGTTGCTGTGAATAAGGCTTTTTTACTTCAAGCATGTGGTGTCTCATTTAAGTTAGGAGGATTTCCCTTGTGTCTTCTCTTTTTATAGCACGTAGTACAATTAAGGTCTCAGTACAAATAAAGGGGTTGTGGAATGACTTAGAATTTATTGCCTTTATTAAGGTATTCCGAACTCTTAACTTTTAAAAATAGTTATATCAATTTCAGATATTTAAGGGGATAAGTACCTAGTGAGGATTTAGGGTAAGGTTGATTGAGGAAGTAAATCTACTTTCTGAACGTCTACAAAGAAAAATCAAACGAGGAATTCAGTATCAAAAACATCAAAGACAATAATGCAGTTGCTTTCATCTCCAATGTGTGCTTGCACTTCAAAGAAAAGCAAAATGCTCACCCTTCTGCCAGTACCCCCGAAGGAGGATGAGCCTATAGTTGAGGATAAGTCTCCATCACTTCTTTGAGAGAGAAGAGGGAGAATATAAGTAAAATTTTGCACAGAAAAAAAAAAAGAAAAAAAAAAAAAAAAACAAACCAGAACAACCAAACAAAACAGCTTTACACTATTTCTTTCACTGCAATGGTTATATTACAGGACATTTCCTGCAGTCAAGAATCCTTGTTTCATTAAGATATGTAAGTAATTATGTAGCCCTCAAGCCCTGCTGTTAACTCAAAAAAAAAATTATTTCCTCTCTTTATTTCAGAAATCTAAGGATAAGGCAGTGTTCTCTGAGCTAAAGTCACATTCTTCATCCTAATTATCAGGTTTGCAAAATATGATGATTGCACGCATTTGAACATGTACATTTGTTCACTCATATCCGCCCTGCCTTTTTATCTTAGAATTGATGGTATTAGATTTAGTTCTATAAAGTCATTTTGCATTAACAATTTTGTGAGGGACATGTTCAGTTACTCTGGCAATGTGAGGAGAGGGAGAAAGGTAAATCAACCCGTAATGCCTGTCTAAACAGTTTGCTCTGAAAACAGCAGATTTTAGGGCTGACCATGCTATAGAAAATCATGCGTGTAATGATTCCCCAAATTTAGGTACCTGATTCATCTTTATTGATTGTCAGTGAAAATCTGGTCCAATAACAACCCCAAGAAATTAGCAGGGAAAAAATCAGGACATTTCCCTTCTGTTTTTGCTTGGGGGATTTTTTTTTTTTCTCCAGCCAAAGGTTATAAAGATATGCGGTAAACTGAAAGCATGAAAAGCATGAAAATATCATAACTTTTATTCCTTTGAGTGAGAACAGGTTTAAAATGGTGGTTGAAATGAGACTAAATCCAGTTTCGGCTTTTTCTCCATGCCGCTTTAGCTCAGTTTCAAAGCTATCGCTGATCAGGAAGCTTGACAGGCACAGTGTTTGCAAATCCTCACCAATGAGCAGTAACAAGATTTAAAAGTGAAACCTCTGAACAGATCCAGTTTGCTCGGTCAGCTTTATAAATTCAGTTAGTTAGCCATCTGCAAACTAGACTTATTTTATTTTTGTCTCCCAGATCTAAATCCTACAAAAATAGTAGAATCAGAGCCTAGGGAATATCATCACATAAGGTAATTGTCCACACATTTACGGGGTTTTTTTTCGTAACACAACAATCAGCTGAAAAGGGATTTGTACGCAGTAAACTGAACAGGTTGCTTTTAAATGAGGGTCCAGAGGAGTATAAATATTTGGAAATTACTTTATAAGGGAAATCTGTCTTTGGCCTTTGTTACTTGTCCTTCTGCGGCAATGAAAAGATGGGAAGTTGAATCATTAGGCATTAAGATTCTCCTTACAGAATGTCCATGTCCCGAACCGAAATCCGGTAGTCTGGTTGCCAGACCAGTGAGTCAAGCTACAAATAAGGTGGCAATTTTCAAGTCTGAATTTCAGCACTAAACAAGTTTTTAAGTACAGTAGGTCTTTTGTGTTATATTTAAGTCACTGCTAGGTTTTAGTATTCTGGCAATGAAGAATATATATATATATATATATAAATATTTTTTTTCCCCAGAGATAATTTCTCAGTTATGAATCCAGGAAACTTCTAACAGTTTTAAGTATCAAATAATTTGCCTAAATGTGGCACCGTTTCTGAAAAAACAGAGCAGAACACAACGGTATTGGTGAAAAGGGATATAGCTATAGTATAGCACTGATGTATTTTGTTGGGCACTCTTGCCTGTTGGATGAATGCACAGATACATAGATGTATTTAATACTAATCAGAATTTCTCATGAGATGAGCCATAATGACCAACTGTCGTGGTGGCACCATTTCAAGCAGTAGCCTGAAATGTTAGTTCCAGGACTGTTAGGTTCCTTCTCTCACACAGAACAAACAGATCCAATTGTTTCCTTTTCCACAAACTTGCTGCTTATAGGCATTTGCAGTCTGCCAAAAAGGAACAAGAAGTCATTAATTCTGGTTTTTAGTCTGTAAACTTTTCTAGTCTCTGCTGTACAGGTGAGATTAGGGAATGGCTTGGTTTGGATGCAGTAGTTTAACATCATTACAATTCAGATTATATTCTAGTTTGGGTAATATGGGGTCACAATATATAGGTCACAATCACACTTCATCAGGGAAGCCCAGCTAAGAATGTTGTTTTTCTTGGCCCTTTGAAATGCCCAATACACAACCCTTTACTCTTTGTTAACATCAGGAATATTGCAAAGCAATGTATTATCATATAACAGATAATCAAACTTGGCCAAGCACTGTATCTGAAAATAGCTTGTCATTTGAACAGAAAAGATTGGTTATAAGTTATAAGAAATGTTCAAGAATGCTTTTCTTAATATTGGCATAACAGAATCACCACTTAAGAAAATCCAGTATGTCCCAATATAAGCAAGCAGCACTTCACCATCAAGAATTTTACAGAGTTGTATCTTGAAAGAGCAAATATTTTCCAACTCATGTGCTACAAGCTAAGAAGGCAAACTAAACAAATGTAATTTAGAGTTAACTGTATGAGATGTGAAATGTGGCCTGTTACAGGCATATTAAATTTACAGAATTAAATTTGAAATTATGCACCTTTTGAATATATATATATAAATATACCTATATTTACTATAGCTATAACACCTAGCATGAAAAGATATTATATATGTAACCTTGATTTAGTCAGATTGTCCTTTTGCAGGAGGACAGCAAATGTTTGTCTCTAAAACTGTATTCCTGCCTATTTAAATAATCTCCTGTCGCTGCAGGAGTGCCCACACGTTAATGTTTAAATGTGTTTAAATGTCAGTTACTGACATTAGAAAAAACATCATTAATAGCAGATATTAAGCAATTATCATGACAGGGGAACTAAGGTTTACAAACACATTTCTGCATTCATTATTTATTTTCTTGAGATCTTGATTTTGTGTGTATCAAAGCATGAATTAAAATAGTTGACAAATATTCTGAACTTTAGTTTGTTAATGGATGGAGCAAACAGACCTATCACTTTTATTTTTTAATTATATAGTTATAGTCAGTGATATGATGCCTGTGAAGCTGAGAGACTAATAGCTTGATTCTGATCTAGAGCAGTCTTATCCTCTTGGATCTGAAATTTCTTGTCTGCAGTGCAGCTCTCCATTGGATATTCTGTGCTCATCCCGCGATCACAGCAAACGGAGCTAACAGACGTGATGTGTATAGACTAAGCAATAGGTGTGTGTGCAGTGGCTGAGAGCTCTGCCGCATGGATCTGTTCTCTGTGGTGCAGACACTGGGAAAGTTTTACCATGATGCCTTGAAAGTTCTTTTTGTCCTCCGCTGTGTGTCATCGCTGCTCATGTTTTAGCCTTTTAGAGAATACAGGCTTTAGGCACAGCAAAATAAATTGTGACGTGGATTTAGGAGAGTATAAAACCAATTTACATTTTTGATATTAGCTACAATTTGAAGCTGATTTGTTGTCATACTGGAAGATGACAAAACAAGAGTTAGATGAAAAGAAATGGTACCATTTACTTTTACTTTCAGTTACTCATGAGATGCAACAGATTTTAACGTGCCCAAGAATGATTTTCAGTTGTGGGTAGCACTGCTGCATGTATGGCAGGATTTCCCAAGGGACTTCATCTCCCACTGAAACCATTTGTTTTGATGCCTGAATGAAAACGGAACACTTTCGGAAATTTGAGCCTTCGCTTCCTTCTGTACAAAGATAATTATATCCTGTGCTTTTTTTATTACATAGATTTTTTTTTTTTTCCTTGCAATTGCATTATGACTGCGTCCTAATGTGGGGCTTAGACTGAGACGTAGCCCTCAGTCAGAGTTTTCCATTTGAAGTCCTCAAAGCACTTCACAAAAGAGGTCAATGTCTTGATCCCAGTGGGGAAATGGAGCCTGTAATTGTGCAGGCAGCCGAGCCAATCTAATTAATCACTGCTGCCTAACGTGGGAGCTCCTGCTCCCACCCCTCTGCTCCCAGCCCCTGCTCTCTTGTGCCAGGTTTAGCAGGAGGAGTAGGAAATTGCCCTTCTGATACCGGAGTGAAGGGAGTTGACTTGAGCTTGTGGAACAACAGGGGAGATGCAGCGCTGGGGAGAGGTGTGGGAAATGCTGTAGTATAGAGCTCAGAGCGTTTAGTGTCAGTAAAATGCTTAGAGCTCACTTAACAATACTATATTATCTAAAATACCCAGCAACTATTTCAAGGTTAAAGTCTACACACCCCTACAACGATGAAATTTTATAGTTATTTATTTCATGGGATGATTTTAATAAGAACCTTATTTAGAAATCATGTATTTCTTTGGAATTTGTGGATGTCTTAGGATCTAAAGTAATTGGTAATGTTTGATCAGACTTTATACAGAGACAGTAGAAACAAGTTATACAAGAAAATGGCTAAGCACAAAAGGCCTCTATTTCTTGTATTCCCAGATACTTTTAGCAAGTTTGCCTTAGCTGAGGTTTTAATTTAGCATTAACAAAGGATTTTGTGATGTTTTATATGCTGTAATCTAATATTCTGCCTGTGATTTCATTCAGAACTACTACACATTTAAATCTCAGTTTGGAAGCTAGATACCACAGGAGAATAGTCCTGGAAAAATCTAAATTATCAGTTATGAGCTGATCTAAAACTTACAGTATTGAAACATCTTTTGAAATATGCATTAGAGAATCTTTAAAGAGATCATACAAAATTCATCAAAACCCGCTTTTCAGAAGCAGCTACTTTTTCATCAGGGTTTTACATGTCACTGTTTCTAATTCAAAATTTTTCAGGCATTTACATACAAACAAAATTCTGTATATGCACACAGATGAGAGGTCATCTATTACCAAGTTGTATGTTAGAAAAGACAAAGCAGCTGTAATACTCTTGAGTTACAGAAAACTGAGTAACAAATCTAAAAAAAAAGAAGCGTCTGTAATTTAAGGCTTGCACAGGAAACAATTTCTTCAATAGTGTTGCATTAGCAGATGTGACAAATACAGCAAAGCACCTTGCTAATATGTACAAATATATTTTTCTACCTTGCATATATATATATATATATATATTTATAGATATATATTTAATTTTCTAAACTAGTCTCTTGGCTGGGAATCCTGTACAAGAGCAGGCTGCTCCTTCAGTCAAAACCTTGAGTATGTAACAGCATCTGACCTTACCAATGTTGATTATTATTTTGGAGTATTTGAATATATTTTGCTCATTCCTGTATTTATTTGTAGTGTCTCTAGATCTCTATGTCTACTAATAAACAGACAACTTGTAGACTTACAGCTCTCAGCTGTGCCCGTGTCTTTAGTTTGCCTGTCACAAAACTATAGCTTTGCTTCTCTGCCTTCTGTGCTGAATGGTCGTTCCCTCTGCTGTTAATTGGTAGACTGCATGGAGCAAGAGATACTGGGGCTGATAGTCAAGTCATTAAGAGCTAATCAGGAAGCTGTGTGAGAAACAGGAATTCCTGAAAGCTGTTATTCGTATAGGAAATATCGTAACCTGGAATAGAGGGAGAAGCAACGACGAATGACATGCTGATTTGCTCTCTCCCTGTTTCCCTGGATTTCCCCGGTCCCCACACTGCTTAGCAATTCACAGCTGCTGAGACTCCACGTTACTTCTGTCCCCTCCCAAGCTGTGGTCCTTCAGCAGTGCATATGTAATAAATCCTCCACCTGCTTTAAAAAGAAGGCCTGAGAGGGAAGTAGGGTATAAAAATAATATTTTAAAGTCTCTTTTAAACCTCACTTTGCAAATTATGTTCTAGTTGTACATAGTTAACTTACAGAAACTATCGAAAGGTAAGCTGCGTGACACTTGATGGTTATGTACTTGTCCTAGAGCCAGAGTGACCGGATATATATTTAAATACATGCCTATCAGAACGTAAACATCCTTCACTAATTCATTGTCTCAAAACAACCTGTGCGACAGCCACACCGAACAGATCTGCCTTGCAGCCTGCCTTGAAGGGAAGCAGATAATGAAAATGTTGACTGGCTACTTCTTTCCACATCATTGTAAAACTACTTGGACTCCTTTTCTTCCTCCCTAAGGCGTTTAAATAACTATCCAGTTAGTAATTATTCGATTTAATGTAATAAATCCCTTTCCACCTGTAGATTTTGATTTCTTTGCACAGGATGTGATTTTTATGTGAATCATATGTTTTGAGAGCACTATGTCTAGCTTAGAATTAAAGGAGGGGTTTCATCTCGGGTCAGTTCAGTTACATTATCAAGCACAGAGAGCTGGTATTCATAACTAACAAGCTCGGAAGATGCCCGAAAAGTCCTCAGTCTTGGTTTGGTAAAACCTCTGTGGGTTCATTTGTATTGCCCTTTTTCCAGAGGCAATAAAGAGGGTGTTTTCAGACAGAGTATTTCAGTTAACAGAAGCATTCTGTGGTGGGCGTGTGTATGCCGGAGACTGTTGATTGCCACCATGCTGACTTTGCCTTAGGAAGAGAAAGTGATTATTTTAGCGCTGGCATCATTCTGAAGGATTGCAACATATTTTACTTTGTTAACCTTTCTTATTTCATTGAATTGTTTGTTTGGAGTCAAGAGACTGAAGCTGATGATTTTTATTTCTGCAATTTGCCAGCCCTTTTAACTGATGAAGTGCCATGTTCTCTCTGAGCTGTCACTGGGTGAGTGTGTTCCAGCTACATCCACCTGTTTGTGCTCTGACTGCCAGGAGAGTGATTGGTTGTCAATTTGGCATCTTTGCCAGCACTAAATCCTCTTTTTTTGTTTTGTTTTGGGGTTTTTTTGGTTGTTTTTTTTTTTTTTTTTTTTCCTGGAGGAGGAATGTAGTTGGCACTGGTAGCTTCACAATTGTGTTATGAATTTTCACAGCAGGACAGGCGTGCTTAATACAATAGTCTTGTTTTCCCACGTTTTAGTGAAGATGCGGATATTTTAGGTGTTACTTCGAACTGTAAAAGCAGCATATCATGGCTGAAAACACTCTGCTGCATTAACTGTCTGAAGCTGTTTAAGGTAATCAATTTCTGTCTTTACTTCATCTTAATCTATGCCAGTGCTTAGCTCACCACAAAAACATTTGATCATACGCAGAGGTTTTTTGTTGTTGTTTTGTTTTACTAGGACAGTAGTGTTAACAGAAAGAAACAAAATCAGTAGCTGATCAAGACAAGTTTGTCTTCCATCCTTGTCATTCATGAATTGTCAGGAAGTGAGTGAAATGTTTTTTTTCTTTGATTGTATAAAGCTGAGAGATAATAATTCCAATGAAATAAAAACCTTAATCTATGGCATATCAGCCTGCCGCTGTGTCTCCATTAGCATCCTGATTTGATGTGAGCTGTCTTAGTACCAGTTCTGTTTGGAGTTTCTACTTTAAAAGACCTGATGTCCCTCTTAAGTTATCTTTCAGATAGTTGTAGATTACTTCTGTACCCAGTTCCTGGGGAATTTTGCTTGTCACAAATATGCTTAGCACTAGAAAGCAAAAAACTGCACTAATGGTAATGGGTAACACAGTGAATTTCCCTGGCACAGCACACTCTGTGTGCTCTTTCATCATAGGTGCAGTGAGGCAGCAGAAAGTGCAGGGGCCTTTTCTTCTGTCTTTCTATTCTTGGTGTTGGGAGAGGAGGGGGAAAAAAAAGAGACTGAAGTGAGGGAATCATCTTAAAACAAACTGAGTTTTCAATACACACAGGCTTTTCAAAGTGAGTTGTTATTTAACAAAAACAGTTCATTAGATCACAGGTACATGGAATAGACAGCTAATGTCTTCTTTTAATTAAAATTCTGGAGAGGTTTCCCTTCCTGCAGGCGATCCCAAGCATCCTACTGTAGTATCTTTCTAAACAAGAGAGAGGTATCAGGAAAGAGCACTGAGTCCAAACAGTGGATATATCCACATTTTCAGAAGACATATTTCCCTCGTGAACAGCAAAATGTTTTCATTTATTTGCCATACAGTATAACTCAAAACAAAAACTTATGCAAATCTGATAAATTATGAATCTCCCAATACAATGTAATAGAAATATTTTAACACAAATTAAATCATTTCTGTTTCAGTCTTGAAAGTGTTTTTCATGATCACTGGTACTCCCAAGGTTCAATGAAAGGTGAGGCATTCTGACCAAATTTAGTATTTCAAATGCTTTTCTTTTTTCATCTAAAATATATTACTCTCCAAAGTTATGCATTTTTCAGAATTGAGCAAAACAGGGCAAAGTTAAGGGCTGTAGTAGTGTAAATGTTAGTCAACTGCTACGGTGCAGAGTGAAGAACTACTATATGGCCATTGAAACAGCTTGCACCTCTTATCATCTGCTTCCAAATAATTATCTTCCAGGAAACTTTAGGATTTTACTCTTAAATTCCAAATCAGGAAGAAGGACTTCTGGGAGTTTTAGAAGCTGTTGTTTTTCTCAATACTTGCCAGTGTTTTTAACAGTGGAAAAGAAACTAAGTTGTTGGCTAATTTCAGGGAATTAGTTCTCGCTAACTAACTGGACCAGCCCTGGAACTTGCTGGGGAATATATTTTGGGTCAAAGAAAGAAGTAGAGAAAGGGCTATCATGGGATGTTTTTTCACTAAGCTGTTCATATGTTCATGATCTCCTTCTGCTGCCTTCACATTATGAATTTGCCATTGGTCACTTAACTGGCTGATCTATACCACTGGCATGGCCTATAGGCTGTGTCCTTCAACCTCCCAAGGTGGCACCTGTCTGGAGGAGACAACAGCTCATTCTAGCTCCAATACTTTGGTTTCACTCCCACAGAAACTAATGGACAGAGCCATGACAGTGGAGGAATGTCTGGGTCTGCATGGCAGGAAGAGTGTAGCCTGAGCTTAGCCCAGGCCTAAGATCTGGGTCTTGATGGGAACTGAATGCAGAGGTAACCAGAGAGGCCTGTGTCTGCCAGGCCCCGGTTTGTGTTTCTGTTCTTCTGCCTGTCCTTCCTGGTAAAGCCGCTCATTTTGGCTTGGTGGGGGCGCCTCAATCTTGGTGGAACACTTCTGCTCTTTGCGATCAGATATCCCTGATAGTGTTTGCTACTTAAGTTGTAGACTTAATGGTCTCTTATGCTTGAGTACTGATCTTGGTAAAGAAAGACACAAGTCAAGTGTGGTCTGGTTTTCACAGAATCATTTAGATTGGAAAAGACCCTTAAGATCACCATGTCCAACCATTAACCTAATGCTACCAAGTCCGAAGTTTCACTACCAAGCTTCATGACACACAACAAATTTTTAGCACCTAAGTTTGAGGTTCTATTTATGTGGACTCCTTAGTTCTAGAGGCCAGAAAGGTAAGTCACTCAGTACACATTGAACTTAGTAAATTATGGAGTGAGTAGGTAGTGCAGACTCCTGACTGTGTAGCAGCATACAGATGATTTACAACTTAGTAGTGGATTGAAGGCTCAGGTCTAACAGAATGTGGGAGAAGAAGAGAAAACATGTTAGGTCAAATTGCCGTTTTAATTTGCACATCTTGAGGCTGTCTTTATATCACAGAACATGTCATTGATCAATGAGGCAGAGCGACAGGAAAGGAAACCAGAAGGAAGCCCAACAACATGTCCCTAGGTGTTATTAATCAGATTTTTTTTTTGTCTTAGAGCTGCATGACTGGAAGGTTATAGTTGGCTGTTGTAGGAAAGACAAAGCAGCTCGGTCTTGTAATGGTAAAGCTGCTATTCCCTGAAAATATGTATAAAGCTCATAATGAAACATATGGAGTTGTACAAACATTGTTCAGATCTCTAGGGATTATTTTCTCACTCTTTAGCTTTGTTGGCATGTTAGTAGCATTTTCACATTTCTGCCACATGTATGTGGTTGGTCGGTTTGCTTGTGGGGTGGTGGCTGTTGTTGTGTCTGGTTTTTTTTTTCCGGACAAACACTATTGTACTACAGGAAAACATTGCTTTCAACTTTGGAAAGATTTTTTTTGTGTATGATATTTTAAATCTTCAAAATATAGCTTGTAACATATAGATGAAGGTGTATTCTCAAATTTCATTGATTGAATTGAAGCAAATATCAGAATAGACAGTGTTCCATGCTATCCATGGGTATTGTTGTTTAACACCTAGTATGCTGAACACAGTTGAGAGCGCGCAGAAAGATCGTAGGTAGTGTGCCATGGAGAGGTAAAACTTTAGGTTTTTGTTGAGTATGTCTGCATTGCTGACTACAGTGCAAAGGGGGAAGGACAGGAATTTGATTTGTCATGAGTCATTATGGTTCCAGCACTTCATGTCAACATTGTCTCTTTTCACTCCAGTTACCGAATCTGGGTATGTCCACGTTTAGATGGTATCTATACCACTATAGATGGTATCCAAGTGCTCAAGTCCAAAGTGGGGAGACACAACTCTGAATGTGCTACTCATACCTCATCTCTCTCAAACAATGGAGATGCAAGGCAAGCTTGCACCAAAGAGAAGCCTTCCTGCACACAAAATCACCACTGCAGGTGCAGTTGTTGAGACAGTGGTGCGTTAAACCTGGCTGCTATATTGCATCTATATGAACACTCAGAGGAAAATGTGTTACTGTGATGTGATGCCAGAAGGATCAGCCAGTCTCCTAAGGCATTTGACTTGTATGCTTTCAAGTGTAGGCAAGTATTAAATTTTCATTGCAATGATACTGTTTTCAGCTAGACTGCTTTTTGAGCACATCAGAAGAAGGACAGGCTGCCATGATTCAATGCCAGAGTGGTAGCTGGGAGAGGGAAGGGAGGGCTGGCCATCTTACATCTGCTCAGAGTGACAGCATCCAACTTCTTATCTGAATAAAATGAACATCACTTTCAATTTGTAGTATGTTATAATCAGTACTACCAAGAAAACAAACTAGAGCTAGAAAAGGAGATATGTGCCAGAAAGAAACGAGGCCCAGCAAACTTGACCTTAGAGCAGAAGGGGATGTACGTCTTGGTTCTAGAGTGATACAAAGCACGGTGAGATGGCAGCTAGAGAACTGTGGAGAAACGGTGCGTGTTACAGATGTGCCCAAATTAATAGTAGTCATTAACTTTGTGCACTATTGATTTGCTATATTTTGAAATAATAGTATAAACTATATATTGCTTTATCTGAACTATGAATTATGTTGTGTAGGTCATTTCAAAGGACAGATGTGATCTTAGTCTGAACTATCGCTACTACATATTATCAATATGCCTAATGCCTGGTATAATTACTACACTACTATTGGTGTTCTCTACTGAAATCAGATTTGTCCTTCAAGTTTTGCACTGCTAACTGTCTAAATAAAATATAAAGACGAATAAAGCAACAGTGGAAAACTGCAAATCAAATAATAGTAAGAATCCAGGACAGTCCATATGGGATATTTGTATGTATATAAACAGTGCAGCATTATCTTGCAGTGTGAACACTATTGTCTGCTTTATTTATTTATTTATAGTATTTGGAATTCATGGCGACAACACTTGGTATTCGGAAGGTTAATGACTGACTGATTAACAACAGAGAAGGCATTTGCCAAAAAGTGATCTGTAGTCATTGTTACGGTAAAGCCTCTGAAAGACGTTTTAAATCATCACAGACCTAATTGCTGGAAAGGTATCTTGACTGTGTCTTAACAGAGAGCTTTGTCATGATGTTTCACCTCATGAGGCCTCGGAATGGATCCAGCTGGATGGGCATGAGAGATATTGAGTTGGTCACTTTATACAAGCTGGTATTACACGTACTTGAGCAACAATGATATTGAGTGAACACTGCTTGGGTGCTTCAAGTAGTGTTTGGTTACCATCTTTGAAAGCTGAATGATCCAGTGCTTTATTTACTGATGCTTGTAGAGGCAAAGCTTGAGGCATTAACCTCTTGCAAACTGCATTCTGACAGCTGTTACTCATGAGCAGGGCATGTGAAAAATAGGGAAAATTGCTCACCCTGGACTGGAAAATTGGCATTTGCAGATGTGAAATATAGTAATGTTTTACTGGAGTAAGTTTATCTCTGCCTGGGGGACAGCTAAACCCTAGTTTGGGCTTGTAGTATATATTTATTGCTTTTTCATCTGGATGCATTCACTTGCTACGTTGTTTAATTTGTTCTTATGTACAAAGCCTTAGACTACCACCTACTGTAAGTACTACCCATGAAAGGATAAAAAAGACAAATCTTCAAAATTGTCAGCCTTTGAAACTTAAAAAGTTTAAATGAAATTTAAAGGAGTGCAGTCTCATTCTTGCATCTGAGTTTTCTAAATGCTTCCTGTGTGTATCCCTTCCTCAACCAAGATTTTAGTATCTCTCATGTTTAATGATATTCAGAATTTATAGCCTTTATGTTTGTTTGTTTTGGTGCTTCAACTCTAGCATTTGTTGTGAGTTTACTGTTGCTCTCAAGGAGCTACTGTCTTGCTGTTCTATGATGTCATAACAGCGCACCGTGCTGTTCTGCAGGAAACAAGACAGGAGAGTGTCATGCACATGGAGGTATCCTACCTATACACTTTCATATTTGCAGTGTTTCTGCTCACAACAGTCAATTTAGCTCTGATACTTACCATAAAATAATGGCTAGTATCTAATCAGGAACTTCAGAGGATGTTTCCAAGTCAGCTTCTCTCCCTGCATACGTATCTTTATGATACATGAAAATAGAGATGGAGGAGCACTGCCGTGCAGTCGCATTTTTACTGTAATGGCGGTTCGCAGGGTACCATGCCGCTCAAGTTGGAATTGGTAACTACTGTATCATGTTGTGAAGCAACTAAGGAAGGATTTTATGTTGGAGATTGCTTGTAAAGAAATTTAACTGTCTTCTGAACCAGTAGGTTTGCAGTTTTCTTGGGTTTATTTGTATGGGATCACTGTTACAGGCCTTGAAACCTTTGTGTTAGTTTATTATTAGACATTAAAAATCCATTCATCCACGTGATGATGTTAGTTCGGGAAGAGAAAAAAAAAATTACGCGAAGACAAATATCTGGCTGTAGACATGGTAACATTTAATTTGGTTATAGCCTGTTAGAGCTCAGTTGTTCACAATGCATTTTAAAAGTATTAACAACTGAACTAGTGTTCGTTCTTGTAGTCCTGATCTTTTATTCCTAAGCATGAATGTAGATGCATGGAATTATAAGCAACACTCTTTTTAAAGGATTTTAAATAATTTTCAAGTTATGACTTCGGCGTCAAATTCTAAAACACTCTTTGGAGCAACAGTGGGTTTGGTTGATACTACAGCATATGCATTGTGTGTGGGTTTTGTTTGTGTGTTTTGTTGTTGGTTTTGGTTTTTTAAATACCTATTTTACCCATTTAGAGAGAGTTGATTGGAAAGTTATTTTCAAAGAGGTACTTTTGAGAATTGTAGTTTCATGCTATTATATTTAATCCATATAACCATAACTTTCACGATACAGCTAGAGTTACTTCAGTGTAAGTTAGATGGACAACCAGTTGTTAAAATAGCAACCAATTTTATAACCACCTCTGGCGTGCTCTGCTCCCTCGCATTGCTCTCCGGTCTGTCTGAATCTGCGGTGCCCAGCCCGTGGCCTTTTGGCTGCACCCCCCCTGCCAGCTTCTCTACCTTTTTTTCTTGTCAACAATTCCACATATTTTACTACCTAGTTTTAGTTGCTATTTATTTGGCAGAGTACTTTGATAGTAATTTTCTCCGACTGTGGCTTCGTTAGTGTTTTAATTCAGAATGATAGCAGGTTTTAGGTGCATGCCCTGATTTCTCTCATTTGTGTCGCGTTGTCCCCACTTAGTGCTCCACATCCATACAGCATTTAGAAGTGTAAAGTAGATTCCTTTCAAAGGAAACAGATTTTCAAAATTATTTTCATGTGTGCACAAAATGCACTTCAAACCATAAAAGAAATGTCCAAACAAATAATTGTCCCCTTGTGAACTTCTCAGTAGTATATTTAGGAGTGGTAGCAGGGTACAAGGCTGAATGTATTCCAGAATAAGACATGTGAAGAACATACAGTGTACATATAGGAACCTCAGCTATTAGCTAGTACAATGCATTGATTACACCAAATGACTTGCTAATATATATTAAAACCTTAGTTGCTCTCAACCATGGATGTTTAAAAATCCATCATGCCAAATCACATTGATGGCTAAGTACCATTTGCCTTTCAGATTTGGTTTAAGGGTGTTACCACTTAACTACAGCAATAGAAAAGGTAGAGTGGGAGTATCCTGTAATGGATTTTCACTGTTCTCTTGTACAACAAATCATGACTTCTCTTTTAGATTCAGTAATTACAATAATTCTAAACTGGAAGCAGAAATGAACATATTAGTTTCATTATTTATATTATTTTATAATATAGAGATTTTCCCTCATCTTCAGTCAAAATCTTGTGCAAATATATAAGAAGATGACAGTTTTTCTCCCCCATTTTCTGCTGTTCCTGTTTTCTGATTCCTCAGTCCATTCTTGTATCCTTGTGACAACTGGACAGAATAAGTGGTTCTGATTCTTTAGTAAGAAACTCCATGAAGCTGGAGACTTGCTGGACAGCAGTGAAGCTTTGCCAACGACTACAGACCATTAGCATCAATTCCAGAAAGTAGCTCAGTTCAAAGTCTGAGTCTGAGAAATTTCATGTGTGTGAATCCAAGTACCATTTCAACACAGAAATACAAATTCTCAATATGCATGAGAGAGGGAGGGAGAGAAAGATTGTACTCATTTCAGAAATCTGGTGAAGACATTATTCCCAGCAGGACATATGATCATTGAAAGAAAATGGAAAAGCATGGAAGCACCAGCTGTTTGTGAATGATTCAGATTTGGCCTGGTTAACATTAGAGATGAACCAACTCTGGTTTTGTTAGGATGATAAAGACTGATGAACTGAAGAAAGTTTAGAAACCCTCTAAGGATTCCTCTGAAGGCAGTGCCTGGCTAGTGAAAATACGTGTGCTGCTAAATAAATATGAAACCATTGAGTCATTCACCTTCATGTTAAACGCTCCTTATCAGTTGCCTGCTGGCATCATCCTGCAGTATCCTAATGAAATCAAATATCCTTAAGCTTCCCTATTTAAGAAAGGAAGCTGCAAATCTGTGTGTGAATGTGAGCCCATGAGTAGTGCCTGCATATAATGTATACCACGTTTACTTAAGTAGCTTGGCTGCTCGTCTGTTCAACTTAGGTTTTTAAGAGAAATTTATGTATCTTAAGTATGTGTTATATAAACTCAAAAAATGTTTTTTTGTAGGAGAAGGGTGCTTCACTTACATGAGAGCTACTGTATGAATTGTGGGGCAAGCTAATGTGGTTCAATTTTCAAAGTAAATATTTATGACTGGTTTTAAAATGGAGGAGAAGAATGTCCAGGCATAAGTTTATAACTACAGTGCTACTGTAAAATACTGTTTGTAGCATTGTATACACAGCAGTGCATGATAACTGATGAGAAAACTGGGTGAATATTCTGTGCTTCTACTGTCACCTGTAGAATGTCAAAGTGAAGAAGAAAAGTCCTGCAATGAGGGAATTCTGAAGTTTACAAATAGAAAAAAAAAAAAAAGTTTTATAATATTGAAAAAAATTATCACTATAGAATGAATGGTTTAGGGTATTCTTGGCCCTGATACATTCTTAATTTACATCGGTGTATATTAGCAAGTATAGACATGTATTAATTCATGTGTTTAAGAAAATGGTGGTGATGTGATAAGCTTTGCAGTACCAATGACACTTGGCATTTGTCATAGCTGCTGTTTTCAGCAGGAGTACTTCTAGTGTTCCAGACATTTGGAGGAATTCTGACAATGCTTTTCCTCTCAGTTTTTTTCATATGTCACACAGTCAAAAGAGAATAACCTAAAAACTTGAAAGCAGAAACAGTTAACTCAGAACAACTTACTATGAAACTTTAAAAACAATTTCTCAGGGCATCCACTCCGCCTTATACCTCTAGCTCAAAGTAAAATTGCACTTGGTTTGACTTTCTGAGAATCTAAGACACCTTCTGTTTAATTTCATTCAAATGTTTAGCTATGCTTCATTGCCACCACATTAGATAGCAAACACAAATCCAATAAAATGTAAACCTTGCTTTCATTTAGTTGAAAGGAACTTGCTTGTTCAAAGTCTTTGAGATTGTCTCTTTTAGAAAATAGTTTATTCTCAAAGGTAAGCAACCTTGGTCAACTTGAAGCTCTGCTTAATCCTGTGAGAGTGATTGATTTTTTTTTATTATTATTATTTTTTTTTCTTCTTAGTCCACCGTCATGCAAATCATGGCTTTACTTCATTCTGGGTTTATTTAAATACAGTAATATAAAACCAGATTGCTGCTAACAATCCTCTGTTTTCTAATTGATGCTTTTAGATAACAGCGATTGATAGATTTTGTTCTTCCAAGTATATACTCACTCTGAAAACCGCCAATGTCATTTGAGAAGTAAGACAGTGTAGATGATTTAGCTCTCAATATCTAACACCAGGATGTTTTGGTAAATCTAGAGTAACGACTCTTCCAAAATATTAAGGGCAAGGTTGAGAGTGACAGTAACTCTAATGCAGACCTGGAAGAGTTGATTGATTTTTTTTTTTTTTTTTTTTTTTTTTTTTTTTTATTATCAGAATTCCTTCCAGTCACAAAATACTGTGCTTTTATTTAATGGGGGAGACTGTTAGAATAATGAGGCTTTTGCATCTGTCTACAGTGATCGAAGCAACAGTCCTCTAGTCCTAAGTCACTCCAAAAGTCTGTTGGCTATGATGTAATAAACCCGTCAAAGAATGCTTCTGGACTTGGTTGGGTGTTAATAACTGCGCAGGTCTAAACCCTACCTAGGCTGTGTAGTGCTGAAGGGTCCGAAGACCAAAGCAATCCTTCAGATATTTACATATTTACCTTTGCTTGTGCCCAGAAAGTTGTCTCTCCTTCTGCACACCCACCTGCTCCCCATGCTGGAAACTTCTAGTTTCCACCAAGTGAAAAGATTGGCTCATTTAGGCCAAAAATTGCGTATCTATTACAGATTCATATGCATAAACCACACAAGAATTGATCATGAGTAAAATCTTTATGGTATTTCCTGTATGTCTGTTTGGAGAAACAGGGAATGGAAAAAAAAAGCTGAAACATATATATTTAGATATGTATATGCACCAAAACAAAATAGGCAAAATGTTTCAGTGCAGTGGGCTTTGATATATATATATATATTTTTTAATTGTGTTGTGAGGATGGCCTGTGCAGAAGGAAGGTTTTACCTTCAGGCTGTTCAGCTCTCCCCACAGAAGTGACACTTTTCCTGGGATTCAGAAATAGTGGAAAAATAAGGAAGTAAAATCTTTTACTATCAGGTTAAACATACTTTTGGACTGTACCATTAAAAACAAGCTTTTTGGTCTATCAGTCATTCATAATAACCTTTTGTTATATTCACTAGAAGTGTTCTGTCATTTTCTTCTGAAAAAAGGGCATCTGCTCCAGTATAAATCAAAGTCCTTTTTGGTACTACTTTCCAAATGCATGATTTCAAATGTTTTTTCTTGATATAATACAAAGCATTTTGTGAAGTGTGAATCATGTAATTTAAAATGGTAAGCATAAGAAAATAAAAAGCTGATATCAACTGGCGGGGTTTTTACTGCCGATTTTTATTACGTTTTTGAGTAATTAATAGAAAGTATGGTTACTGATTAGTGTTATATAATAAATGCTTAATGGTCAATTCATTTTAATGAAAGAATACATAGCTCTGTATAGCAATATGGAAAATACACGTAATAATTGTTTAATTGTTGAATGCAAACTTTTTTTTTTGGTGAAAGCCCTGGAGGACTATCATTTTTAGGTTGACTGAAATATTTTCTTAACTGGTATGAACTGGCTTGAGCCTTCGCAAACTATAATAAATGACATTGCTAGAAGGCAACCATGGTAAATTGTTTACTCCACTGCTGTGCAGGTTACTGCTCTTTTTTTTTCTCCCCATGATCTCAATACTAATGACAGTAAGGAATAAATGAAACAATTTCTCCAGAGTATGTCTAATTATGTTGGATTTTGTGTCCAGGAAAATTAAGATATAATAGTATGTCAGCAGAACTGAACCTGATACAACAAAGACAGTTTTGTTAGTATTGATCTCAGACTTGTTTGCAGTGGATTGGGTTGATGGGAGAAATTGAATGAGTAAGTTGAGATTAGCACTGCTTAGCGCTTTGTATTTATTAGAGTGCTAAAGCACTGGAGTTGTAATTACTGGTCTGCATTACAAATTACATCATTTTACTCCTAGGAACTTGCACATTTCAGTGAGAGGGCTGGGAAATAATTTTTTGAATATGCTTGTTAGCATAGCTCTCTGAATGCTTAGTTCACATTAACAGTGATATCAGTGGTGCTGTGCTCTCAGACACTAGTAGTATTTGGTGGTGTGTTTAGGAGAGGTAAATTCCATTCTCTTGGCAACTCACTGGATATCTTTGACACCAAAACTGTACTTCGCATGCTTCTGCCTTCGTTGCCTCCCATAATTCTGAGAAAGTTCCAAATTTATTCTTAACCAGCCTTGCATGTCAAGGTAACTAAAAGTCAGTGGGATTTAGTGTCCTTCATGCGCTGATAACTTCTATTTTAAAAGCATTTATGTAAAACCGGTAGAGATAAATTTGAGAACCCAGAACTCAGCATGCTGCATCTAAAACAGGATGGTAAGTGACAGCTTTTGAAACTGTCTAAATTTAGACCTCCGAAAATTATGACATAATACTACCCCCCCACCCCCCCACCCCTGTGGCAACCCAGTATTAAAGTGCTTAAACGTGTCAGCCCCACTACGGGTCAGCTCTTGCCCCCAGCAGGCTTCCTGACCACAGACTCCTCTGGCATACATATTTAGAACTGCACTACTTTTTTTGGTTTTAAGCAAATGATTGATCAGCTATTTTTAAAAGCAGCACTGGCTAGTTTCTTCACGCATTTCTATATGTCTTCTTCTTTTCGTACTCCTTAGGCTACTGCTGTAGAATAATTTTTTCACAGAGGATTTGTTTGTAGTAAAAATACTGAATTTCTTGTAACACCAATGATCTTCCAGTGTGTTTCACTTCAGTCTAGGGATGAGATCATATGGTTATGTTCTGTGACTCTGAAGAACAGAAGATGATTACTAAAAGAGCACTATGGTGATGAAGTAACAGAAACTGTGACTCTAGTAAAATATTTGGTTATATTTCTTTAATCATTATTTAAAGACAAGAACAGCATACTCATGACTGCAGATATGGACACCTCACCAGTATTCATGGCTTCGAGTCCTTTTGTTTGAGTCAGTGTGAGCTGGGAAATGACAGAAGCCCGGCTCCCTTATCACTTTATAATGCAGGGTGCCTGTTAGTTTCCTGCATTGAAGAGCAGTTGACTTCCTTTTCATGTTTAGCTTGTAAGGTCTTTGGGACCATATTTTATTATGCGTGTGAGCATGACAATAAAGTCCGCTCTGCTCAGTCATGTCTTTGAAAGACCTGGAGCAGGCTCTGGAGCTTGGACCAACCCCCCTGCATACTCCGGCTGCTGGTACCCCCAGGTGTCTGTCTCTCTCTTCCTCACTGCGTAGAAACTATGAATCAAGATTTTGTTTTCATCTAAATATACGAACTAAAGAAGGGAGAAGTGCAGGACAGGAAATGTTTCTTCTTGTCTTGTGGAAGAAATGCTGTACTCTGCTGAAGTTTTTAATAGAGGTTGCTTCCCAGCAACCATAGTAATCCTGGCTGAAGCCCCAGCTGCAGTTGCCTTCTCTGCCACCTCATCCTAACATGCACTCTTTGAGCCCCTCTGCTTGAAGGGAAGTAAAATGTACACAGAATATAGATCCAAATATTTATTATTTTACGAATTATAGTGATACGTGATTTCAGAAACAGTAATTGAAATAGTAGTATCTATTAACAGTATCAATACCATTTCTTTTTAAGATGAATTGTTTGAGGAACTCTAGCTGTACCTTGCATTGGGGAATAGACACAGGAGTTATATTGTGGTTAAACGGAGGATATTATGGAAGGAAAGTTTATCCCTACTCAGTGCAGGCTGTGTAGAAAATTGTAAAATTAAGAGCCTTAGAAAGGAAGACAACAAAATGTTCCTAATACTTTGCATATACTGAGTGTTTTCATAAAATCTCAAATTTAATGTCAATAAGGAATTATATGTTTTAATTGTATGTAGTCATTTAGGTTTTTTGCTGAAGCAATAATTAATTCCTACAATTTCTTACAGTTCTAAAACTTTTACCTGCTCTGGTTTTAATTCTCTTTGAACATTTCTAGTTCAATCTTCTATATATTCTTTAAGCAGTTATGCTTGCTAAAAAACAAACAAAAACGTAGGCAGACACAGGAAAAGGTAGAGCAGGGCTGTGAGCTGTACAATGTGGGACCCCATCCACACACTAGATACCTTGGCAGTAATATAGGTCTGGAGTGAATCTGGGATACTTTTACTGTGCACATGTTATTCATACACTCTTGTTCGACAATATCTGCAACATAACATAGTTAAGCTCACTTTGCTATAGCTGACTTCTTTTTTTTTTTTTTTTTTAATATTGCGTAGTCCATTCTTCTTACTATTAAAAATTTAGTACAGCCAAAGGCTTTGACCTATGATGAAGATACATATTCCAATTATGTGAAAAAAATCGTATTTACAATTTTTTAAACAATATTTTTTTTTAAAAAGTCATATTTAAGAATACTTCAAACTTTTAAAGTAATTTCGGGGGAGGAGGGGAAGTATTTTTAAGACTTTAGGTTTTCACTTCTATAAAAAAGAATTCTTTCCCTCCTATCTAAATTCTACTGTATCTGTAATATATTTGTAATATAAAATAATCGATTAATAATTTTTTTTGGAAAAAAAAAGACTTCAACATTGTTTAAGATATTGGAAAATTCTTTAGTATTTCCAAGTCTATCATGGGGAAACTCAGATGATCACTCAATGTCTTTATTTTGATGGAACCAGATTATTCAGCGAAAATTTATTGATATTTTCTGGCAGACTTTATTCAGGAGAACAATTAAAATACAAATCCATTGTTTTCATTGTTATTTATACTGAATTTCTAATAGCTCAATAGTACATTGCAAAATTATTCCTACGTCATCTTTGGAATCCAGCAAGCAATATTCCTCCACGTACAGCACTTCATAGGCAGGTTGTCAACTGCTGAAAAATAACAAGTTGACAATAGTTTGAAAAAGGATATGAAGCTAATGGAGCAGTGGCACAAAAGTGGTGGTGTTAAAAGCATGATATATGAGAGAAGGAAAGAATGGGCAGAACAGTGTAACATGAAAAATGAATGGGCATTTCATTATAAGGGACTTCCCTCTCGTTTTCGAACACATTGCTGCTTGCAGAATCCTGTGTGAATGCCGAAAGTGGTTTGCTGGCAGCCCACAGCAATGTCAGATGCTTATACCTTTTCTTAGTAAGAAATTTGTATTGATGAGTCTTCTGTAAGTTTTCAAATTGCAGAGCTACGCTAAATAAAATACCATTTTCTGAATAAATTAGGATTTTATGCTATCATCTGTATTACTAATGTCATCCTGTATAATATAATGTTTATGCTTCTCCTGAGGCAGCCTCTTCAATTTGGCTTACACCTGTGACTTAATATAGGACAGAAGGTCTTCCAAAGACCGATGTTCCCAACGGAACACTGCTGATTTTCAAGAAAAGGCTTAAAAATTATTTCAGTGTTTCTAGGTAAAACTCCAAGTCTTGTAGGTTTTAATTTGAATAGGCTTTTTGATGTGCAGGTATCAGCTACCACTGGGAGCAGCTTTTTGTTTTATAGCTCATACTCTTCCCTTTGTAACCTTGCTTAAGACAACTAAAAATGGTTTGATTTCATTTGTTTAGTTTGTGTAACTGCTTTAGTTTTCACAACTGGTTTGATGTATAGTTGTCTATTCCCTCTATGGCTAGGATGAGATAAGTTCAATATCCCACAGTGATCAATGGCATATAGAAACATTATCATGAATGATTTGGTAAAATAGTCGCAAGAGAGCTTTCAAAGGCTTGAAGACATTTTTCTTCTGATGTATTTTGTCTCCCTGAAGTTAGTATGTTTGTGTGGAGCTTGTTCACAACTATTCAGAATTTACTTTTTTAAACAATTATTACTTAAATCTTCTGTCTCCTTTCTTTTTTTCTCATGTAATACTAAATTAAGGAATAATGAATATATGGTGTAAGGTCATAAATCAAGTGAATCTGTCATTGAAACACCACTAAGGAAATGTAGAGGGCGTGATCTTTCACAGTAGTAGATTTTGAATTTGAGCACCCTTGGATCCACCATAAATTCCAGCACTTCTGGACTCCTTTCAGGATAAATAAGAAATGAGCAATCCTTTCTCCATGGGGCATTCGTGACTAATAACTGTGAGAAGTGTACAAGGGGCAGCAGATTCCCTTGCCGAGCATTTTCTGACCTCCTGGTCCACCCCAGTGGTGTGTACACAAGGTGCATTATAACTGCAGCCAGAGCTTGGCTGAGGGCCATGCTCATATTTTCTATTGACCACCATTTCTTCACCTTCTGCAAAACAATGGCTAATAATTATTCATTAGACTTCAAGACTCGGAATTAAATTTCACTTAAATCCTCTACAGTTCGGTTTTAAACCAGGAAAAAGTTGACCAGAAACATAGAAGAATGGAAAACATTGACCTGCTTAAAAACTGCAGCTTTTCGCAGAAACAGCATTCGTCTCTCATTAAGTTATTAAATACACTAAATATTAACACAGAGTGACCACACTGGAGATCAAATCCTCACATTTCATGGAATGAGGAGCTCAGTGTAACACGGCGGAGCTGGGCAGGCAATCGCTCTGCGAACAGCCTGGATTGGAGAGCTCATGGAGTTAATGCCTGCGGACCAGGGTAAACCCTGGTTATCCTCTCAGGTGACGAGCTAGATCAGACACATTGGATATAGAGATCTTTCCCGAGTCCTGCATTTAACTGATTGGCAAAAATTGCCTCCTTTGAAAGACTCCTGGTATGAAACAAAGGAAAATGAAGTGTTTAGAAAAACAAGAGTGAAATGATAACTGAAATAAAGTTCAGTCACACAAATCTTCAGGGTAACTTATTTGTGTGTTTTAAATTGTCATTTAGACAAATATATTTAAGTTAACATTTATGTATTGCAAAATTTGTATTCTATTGGTGAAGTTGTGTCAGTAGTTATCAGCTGGTTTTTTGTTGGCTTTTGGTTTTGTTTTGGGTTTTTTGGTGTTGTTTTTTGTGTGGTTTTTCATGGATTTTTTTGTTTGGTTTGTGTTTGTTTGTTTATTTTGATATTTTATATTTACAAATATTGGCATGCCCACACGCTCTTGAAGAGATCCTCTTGTCTGCACTGGGATTTTAAAACAAGGAGGATTTCTAAGCTCATGTCTTCCAAGAAAGCTGTGTGCAGCTTTAAATACATGGAGAACGCTGGTAATTGGTGTGTCGGTATTGCAAACAGTATAAACTATATGGTTACGGTCCTTGCATAGCTGCCCTTTTCTGAGAATACTGTTGAGTGAACCAAACCGCAGTTCAAAGGTGTTTGTGGTTGATACCATTAGGAAAAGGAGCTACACTGAATAAAATGCCATTCAGCATTTAGATCACTTTGGTTCGGTTTCTGGCTCAGGTATTTAGGCACTTGTCCTCACCTGAGTTTCCATGTTCTAGGATAGGAATGTTGATGCTGATATTTGTAATGTGCTTTGAGATTTAGAGCTAGAAAATGCTACCCAAGAGGTAGGTGATGCTCAGCTATTGACTGATTTGATAAATATTTTTGGACTACACTCTGTGACCGGACACTGGTAGTGGCATTAGAGAAATGAAGTCAGAATACAAATAACATTTGTATCAATATTCTGCTCACTGTAATGCTGCATTTAGGAGTAAAGCCAATTTCTAAATTTACAATGAGTTTCTTTCTGGAAGATTTTGACAACATTAAATGTTTATCTACTTGCAAGTTTTTTTTAGCCGCATCTCATCCCGACTCAAATATCCCGCAAAAAGGGAGTTAGGATGTTATGTGCTGGTGTTTTCATTCACATATTTTTAAGTTCTTAAAAAGTGAAGTCCAAAGACCAGCTTAAATTAGAAAAGTGACAACTGTGTGAGCAATCATTTCACTACTTTTTTCAGAGTGAGCTCTGAAAATTTAAATATGCAGATGATCTATTAAGTCTGTTGAAAAAACAATTACTTTTGAGAAAGAATCACTACTCAGAGTTGCCATAAGTCACAGGGTAGCTACTTTGTCCATGAGGGTGTAGATTATGTATAAAAGCTGTAGAAAAACAGTGTGCATTATCTTTCTGAGTGCTTACCCATTATTTTTCTCTCACCTGAAGACTTTTATTTTTCCATTTAGTTTCTCCAATTATTAAAAAAAAAAAAAAAAATGAGATGTCAGCACAGAAATGAAGACTATAAAAGAGCCTTTTACAGAGCTTCATCTCTTGACGAGTTTTGGATGAGCATCCTTCTCTAGACCTTCACTCTTGCAAACTAGTCCTTGAAAACTTGCCTAGGGATTTTGTGTCCTTTGACAGGATTGTTCCATTGGGCTGAAAATATCACTGTTGTTAAACTTGTGATCCAACAGCAGAAAATTCTCATGACCATCAAAATGGACTTCCTTTTAAACTGCATTGAGGGGGGAATAGCTTTGTTACCTTTTTTGTTGTTTGTTTTTTAGCAGAACTAAACCCTATTCTGCCTGTCACTAAATACTTGGTCTCAGAAGCTAAAGTACTAAAAAATAGATTTGCTTAAATATTCTAAAAATCTGTTCTTTTCAAAATTGCAATGCAATTTTTCCATGCTGGGTGTTTTTTTTTTTTTCCTAAGAATGACTAGAACTCTTCATAAGACTCTTAATTGTCAATCAGTAATCTCCAATTCTCTCTATCTTGTTTTCTTTCACAGCTCTGTCATTTTTAGCAGTACAACCCTTAGTACTTTTGATAACAAGATCTTCTGATTACAACTTATGAGCTTAAGAGCCATGGCGCTGTATTTGTGATCCTGTATCACACTTCAGGGGAAGCTGCCGCAGCTTGTCGCTGGCTTTGTTTGCAGGAGTCAAAGCCCTGGAGACATCAGCATTTAGCTGAGCTTTGAAACTGCTGAGTGTGGTGTTCCACCAGATTGGGTGGCCTGCACAGCAACTCTCATAACAAATGGGTCACGGTTTTCTTTGTGGGGAAGTAACGGCACATGCATTGTGTTAAGGTTGCCTTCTGACTATTAGGCAGTAATTTCTGGAAAAAAGCGCCTGCTGTTCTCTCACTTCTGAAATGAAACATGAGTATAACCTGGAATGAACCCATGTCTTATGTTTTTATTCATTGTTTGTTGACCCTGTGGTCAACCTTCTGTCACTAAGATTAATCATTCAGACTCCGGTTGTCCAAAAAGACAATTCAAGCCTTTTCTGCAAGAGAAACTGGGGGATGGAAGGAAATAAAACAAAATATTAATGAAACAAAATGGGTTAATCTTTGACATGATAATTTATACCTGGGCTAGCAAACTGATAAGAGTGCTCTTGTATGTGAATGATTAATAGCTACTATGGTTACATCTGGGACAAGTGATTAATAAAGTTTGTGATTTAAAAAAAATACTTCCTTTTCCTTAAGTGTGCAAATCTTGGAACTCCACTTCAGTCTGCACGGTGGTTCAATTACAATGCAGACCTATTTGTAATTCAGATGTCACTCACGGTTAATCACGCAAACGTCTTCAAAATGGAGTTCACTCGATCTGTTAAGTACTAAAGAATTGGGCAACCTAGCATGTCCCCAAAAGACTTTCTAGCCTGTGGGAGGGAAAAATAATGTCTGAGATGCAGCTGTTTCTTCAGAAGCATCTAACCTATCAACATGGAGTGTGTCACATGTAAAAATAGTGTTCTGACTCTTTGAACTAGATACCAGAAACAAATTGAAGCTGTTAAGTCCATCTGTACTTCACAGTTAGAGCAACGACTTTATTAAATCTCAAACCTATCCAGAGCGGTTTTATTTTTTCTTTTTAGTTTTTAATTTTCTTTTCCCCATAATTTAGATCATGCTGTGAAAAGGTATGTAATCTGAACGGAAATCATTCACAGAGCAGTAGCATGACAGCTTCAACAGAGTACTGCTTTTTAAATCCATACATTCCCTTCTCAAAAAGAATTAAATGAAAATTTGTTTACAATGCCCCCCCGTAAAATGAAGTCTTTCAGAGCTCATTGCAAATGCATTGCATCCCAAGCCCTAGGCCATTCACATTGTCATAGAATAATGAGGTGGGTGTGTTGAGCCGTAATTCTATAGGAAGGTAAGAACGGCAGCAGTGGTGCAGCCGGCAGGGTCAGTCACCTCTGGGTCCTCTCTCCCAGCGCTGGGTGGATGGCAGCAGATGCCCAGGGGAACAAGCCTGCAGGGGTAACGGTGCTTTTCTTTTGTTAGACTTCACCAGTTGCTAGAATCTGTAGCTTCCTGAGCTGGAATTTGAATTCAGACCATCGTGTTTAATAGCTATCGATATATCAAGAATTCATCTAAGCACTACCTTAACTCATTTATATTTTGGCCCCCATGGCATTTTGTGGCAGTTACCTTCACAGTTCCCAATATGAATTACATGTTTTACCATTTTAAACTTGCTGTGTGAGCGTTTGCCTTTTCTTCTAGTTCCTATTTCATGAGGAATTGTGAATAACCTTTCTTTACGTACTGTTTACTTTGCGCGATTTTGTAGACCTGTTTCATATTTCCTTTAGGTCATCTCTTTCAAGATGAAAACTTTTAGTCACTTAATCTCTTCTCTCATGAAATCTATTGCACACATTCTATTTCTCTTTTTTTTTGAGATGGGAGATCAATATCTGACTGATCCATCATGAATTTACACAGCAGTGTAAAAATATATTTAGAATTTGTTCCAAATTTGTTTCTAATAATTCCAGACATTCTTTTCAGCCACCACCAAGCCCACAACTGGCATTTTTCACAGCAGCATCTACAATGACGACAGACCCTTTTATTTAGCAGTAATAGGTAGTATATTTAATCTGAGAGGAATGTCTTATGTATGTATGTATTTATTTATTTTTCATGTTTTGTACTTTAATAATTTTCAACATTTTTTTTCTTCTGATATTTTACTCAAATGTCAGTAAAATGGTGTTCAATAATTTCATGTCTTCCCATTTATGGGTAGCATACTTATTTTTCTTCTCTAAAGATATGCACTTATTATCAGGAAAAACAAAGTTGAAATTAAAGCTCCTCATGGCGCTTTTTGGTTTGTGTAATCTGCAATTTAGGGTTGCAGATTTACAAGCTTTACACTTTTCTAGAAGTCTAGTAAGGTTCCGACTGATAGATTGGCACAAAAACCACATTAAAGGCTCTTCTCTGGAAATACCACCTCAGCTGATCATAATTTGTTGCAATAACATGAAGTGAGATTTGTCTTTCATGCACTTGAAGATTAAAGTGCATAGAGAAAGCAACACTTACTCTAAAGTGACAAAGTAAGTGTCATCAAGAAATCTGTACGAAAGCTAACAAATTATTTCTTCCTTTGTAGGCGTTAATCTAATATGTAAGACGAGAGCATTGTCTCCCTGATTTATGGTAATGCAATTGCTAGCTTCAGGTAGAGGTTTTTTTCAACTGTATTTGTTTTTTTTGTTTCTAAATGTATTATGGTTGACCTGAAACACTTTTTCAAATTATTTTTGACCAGACAGCAAAAAGTACCTTTGGTAGGATGAGACACTTAGGTTGACTCGAAACGTAACACTTTGGTTTAATTTTAATAATTTCAGAAGTAGGCATTTGGAAATTATTAAATTGAGAAAGGGAAATCTAAGAAGAACTTGGCATCGTTCTCAGTGTATCTGCTGGTCCAGTTGTGAAAGCATCTGTGCTGCCTTTGAGGTCCAAGTTCTAATCCTCCTACTGAACCCATCACTTTTACAAATAATTCCGTTTTCATTATCTCCCTGGAGAAGTGAATAAGAGTCTATCATTTGAAACACTTATCAGAAAAAAGGGAAGGACTCAAGCTTCATGGGATCATACACCAGTTTGGATTGGAAAGGATCTTAAAGATTACCTAGTTCCAGCTCCCTTGCCATGGGGGGCTGGGAGGGGTTTGAGTCAGTATTCCAATATGTATGTTTTTAACTAAATACAAGAGCTTCAGCAAAGGCATTTGAGAGAAGCACATGCTAAAACAGTTGAGTGCTGTGTATTCAGTTAGTATTTCATCAGTAAATTAACTTTCTTGTGTTAGGCTGTGTTTTCTTTTTCTTCTCCAGACCAGTTTCTCTCCTAAAACAGCATGATTTCCGGAACATAACCTCATTTACTTTGCAGAATGAAGTAGCAGATTTTGATGCCTTGATCATTTGAATATTATTTGATCTTGCTTGTTCATTATCCTACAAAGCCAGGGAGAAATGTTCAGTACTTAGCCTGAGAAAATGCAGACTCAAGTGGGCCTCCAGTTTGTATGCTGAAAACTCCACAAAAGTTTATACCGTCACATCTCTTTCAGACTTTACTTCTGCCACAAGCAGCCTGCCTCATTATTTTTTTCAGTAAGGTGTCTTCAAACAAACTGTGCAGTGGTATTAAATCCCGTACGAGCCTGGAAGTCTATGGGCTCTTTAAGGTGTGTAACCACTGACAGTGATTACTGGAGAAACAGAGAGAAGGGTCCCTTCATTTCCCACTGGTAGAAGCATTATTTGTTTTACAGCATTTATTTTAAACAGGAAACTGCCAGGAGTATTTATTTCTTTCTAAATAAACATGTATCACTGTACTTGCAGAGACTACAGTATTTACATTTAGCTGTTGATATTTTAATTAACAATTTAAGCATGTTGTTTGCCCTGTGAGTTCAATGGGAAAAACTCTACAAATAAACAGCAGTTCCCTCTTGGACAATCACTCTGCAAATTAGCTTACTTTGTCAATAAAGCGCATGCCTATCAGCCCCTTCAAGGCAGCAGGGGGCAAGGATGTTCATTTACTTAAGCAGTAGGTTATACTATTAGTGTGCGTGATTGCCGTTAATTAGGATATGTGTAGATGTCTCTGTGCTGCACAGTTTGTAACATAAAACCTTTAAGCATTTAAGCTATTAATGAAGTCAATAAATGGTTCTATTAGGAGTCTTTTTGTTTTTATTACTTCCTCTCTCTTTTGCTATTATTAATTATAATAATAGTACAGTAGTCAAAATATAACCAAGGGCTGTACAGAAACAGTAAAGCAGAGTTTTTGCCTGGAAGACTCTGTGGGGGAAGGGACTGTATGTACCAATGTTTGTCCTATAAGTCTGAAAGAGGAACACATGTATAGTCCAGCTGTGAATTACAAGTGACTTCCGTAATTTCCATTTGATATTCAGTTCAGTGTTTAAATATGCTTTTCATATCCCTTTGACTTCAAATAATTTAAGCATTTGCTTAGTTTTCTAAATCCATCATAAATGGTCTCACTTGCGTTTTCTTGTAAACAAGGTTATGTGAGTATGTGTTTGAAAGAGCAGACTGTATGAATATGCATTTCTAATTTAAATTTTAAAACCAAATGTCTATAGCAAATCATGAATTAATAATGTCTGGGCTGTTCTGTGCTATTAGCTACATATAACCTCTCTCTGACATCAGTAACAGGGTCAATTCAAACTCTTGTCACATTGAGCATGTCTTTCAAAAAAATAATCTAAAGGCATGTTTCTGTTTACATGGAAAAGATCCATTGAAGGGAAATACTGCTCTACAAAGACAAATAATAGAGTTTTATATGAAAATTCATCCAGTACTCAAAAACAAAGTCATAGCATTTGAAGTCTCGCATCCTTATCAGGGTACCGTAATATCAGCACCGTAACGTTAGTGTTTTGTCCATCCAAGCAGCACAGAGAAGGGAAGCAAGAGAGTGCAGCTGGTATTTGGACTAAGGGGAAGGAAGGGCTTTTCTGAGCCCAGGGCGGTCAGAGTGTCTAAATGAGCTTGGACACGTGCCCACACACCCTGCCTTGTTGCATCCCAAAGGAGAATATAACATGCCCAGTTTTAAACTACATGGACGCAAAGCTAGAAAAGGATATAGTGAAGTGTTTACCACCATTATTAGTAAAATTCCGTTCTCCTAATTGAGGCTGAGCTTAAACCTTAAAGTTTTAATTCTGCTCTTACCAAATGCTCCGCGAAATACCACCCTCATTTTTCCTGGAAATTATGTGAAACATTAAAGGCCAGAGTGCATAGAAATTAACGGAAGTGTGTTTCCTTCAGCTTTAGGTCATGTTTTTATAGGAATTTTGAGCTTGGCCTTGAACTCATATCAGGTTTTCTGAAGTGTCACAAATGCACTGTGAACAATGAAAATACACTAAGAATGGAGTCAGTTTCCTGAATATAAGAAGTAAAAATATTTGTTTAAGAATGATGTCTCTGATTAAGAAATCACATTTTCTTAGATTGCCAGTAGTAGAAACACAAAAAAAACCAACCAACCCAAACTTGCTTAGAGAGATTTTCCATTTTAATGAGAATATTGCAAGAATCCAATACTGTGCCCCTGACCACGTCCCCCACTCCCCGCCTCCCCCCCCCAAAAAAAAAAAAACAAACCCAACGCAAAAAAACAACAACCACCAAACAAACAAAGGTGCAACTTTTTGTGGTAAAAATACAAACAGGGGTTTGCAGGGGTTATTGACTCAAGGCAATACCAGCATTTCTGTGTTTTCATGTGCAAGATCGTATACAGGAAAAAAACTGTTGGAAAGTATTGTTATTTGTAGCAAACATCTTCCAGTTGCTACCTTGGACACTGGTATCCTTTGTGGCTCAGTGCATCCTCTGTCAGGCTGGTTTTGAGATGTGACAGTAAACCAAATCTCTCCTGGAGGTTGCCAGGTATCAGTCTTACCAGAGCTTTTTGGAAATTTTCAGCCAGCACCAGGCACAACAGCAGATGTGTTTGGAGAGGAAGTTTTCCAGCCATCAACAGCTTTGCTAAGCTTGTACTTTGGTGGAGCTGCTGAAAAAGTGCTGGGCCTCTGCTTCAAAGCCGTATTGTAGAATTCAGAAGATTAACATGGTCTTTTTGAGCTCTGGAAATGCTACTAAACTTCCAAAACCAACCAAGAGCATGAAAGATTCCCACAATTACAGTTAAAACTCCCATCAGAACTTGTGTTGAGATGCAGTGCTCAGAAATTGAAGTACTTGAACAGTGTTAGGCAAAGAAAATAGATATAAATACTGCACGCCATCAGTACACTTAAAGGACTCTTTAAAAACCTATACCGATGGCAATTTCATTTCAACAAAAACAAAACCATGTTTTTTGAGATCCCTATTCCGAAACAATTGTTGCTCGCTTTTTGATAGACTCTTTCAGATCACAGAGGTAATTTACTTGCAAACTTCACACCAAATTGAACTCAACTGCTAGTGAAAAGCAGAGTGGCAAAATTAGGTAGTTTCTTTAAATACCTTCCACTATGCATATTTTGTCTAAATAACTTCGTCTTTTGTTCCATAAGCAAATGCTGCAGTATTAAGTCAGTATGATCTACGGCAAAGACAGGTTGTGTGTTGTAGCTGGCCCAGCTATGCCTGTACACGAGTCATTATAGCATTGATCATAATCTCTTTAGAAGAGATGGGTTTATACTTTCTAGGATGAGTGGAAAAATGATTTTTACATGGATGAGTGAAGATATCAATAACTGCCATAAAGCTTTCTCTACTTTATGCAGAAGATGCAGGGACTGGTCTGACAACATGAGAACAGATTATTGGAAGCTGTTCTAGCATGCCTTCTAAGAACAAATTTCTTGGTACCTTTTCTTTGTTAAGAAATCTGAACGCATGGAGAATTATACAGAGACTGCAGAAATAATGCAGAAAAGTCTAGCGTAATCTTACCTGTTAGAACAAATACAGGTTGCTTGATTACAATAGTAAGCCAAATAGTATTTTTTTTGTTTTCAGGATATTATTGACAGTTAAAAAGCATAAACTTCATAGGAAAAGCAGCTTTGCGTACTCACACAATAAATTAACTCTGCTTTAAATTTGAGATGAGAATGGGGGTTCTCAAAGAGATGCTCAATGGTCAGTGTTCCCATTGACACACTGATGCTCATTGAGAAACCACAAAAATCATGAGTGCCTAGGCTGTGAAACACTATTCTCAATACTTGTACAGAACTACTAAATGAATGCTAAATGATCTGTTGTCTCCTTAACTATTTTCAGTACAACAATGTAACTGTATTAGAAATATTTGTACTAAATATAAGTTGTTTGACAGTGTATTAACAGCTTTTATCTTTTAAAAAACTGTCATCTGTGCGCAAATACAAGGAGAAGGAGAACACTTGCTCCTATCTAGCATTGTAACCTAGTTCATGCATTTTCCAAGGAAGTATGCTATAGGTGAGATAGCTTTCAAGACTAAATGCTGCATAGCCAAGTTTTCAATCACTTCCCTGACAAAATATTTTCAAAACTACAGAAGACATTTCATTTTATCAACCCTGAATATTGAGGCAAATCTTCACAAAAATGGATATGTGTGTATACTTCAGCTGAAATGGTCTTAATAGATTTACCTAACATTAGAAATTATCTTTTTGACAGCTGACCTATTGCATGTTTATTATATTTTCTCGTGGACCTTTATTTTTCTCTTTATTTATTTAGCCTTTTCTCTTTGCTGACTGCCCATCCTTTGAGTAGTGTGTACTGCTTTTGCTTCTTGGAAACCAGAGGAAATGTAGAAATAGAACTGATGTAACAGACTGTGAGAATAAGACTGAGCTGAAAGTTGTTGCAGTTAACTCAGCTGATACAGACTGGTAGACGGACGAATGTATAGAGAGCTGGATATGATTGGATATTCTTGTAGTACTTCAAGGCCAAAATTTGTTTTCAATGAAACACCAGGAAGTTGGGTAACAGCTAACCGTTGTGGAAAAATTCACTCAGAAAAGACAAAAGGCAATTTTGAATAATTATACAGATGAAGAACACAGAGAATGGTTCTGTTTTCTCATGATTCAGAAGCAGGAGCAACGTAACTGTTTCCAGGAACCTGATTTATAAGTTTCAAGCTCCTAAAGGAGTCTAGTTCTTGATTTCGTATCCACATTGTTGCAGGTACACCTGAGATATAGAAGCAAACTGTGTTCTTGGAAACGCTGATCAAACCCATACCCACTTCAATGGCAATAAAACCAGAAAAACTTATTTAAGGATTCCGCGGTATCACTCAGATTCTACTTCATATACAGCTTCCTATGTCGCGCTTATGAACACTTGTAATATTTAAGTTTCTTCCAGATGCATCCATGACTTAGGTTTTCAGAGTAATTTTCCCTTTATTATTGCATGCTATCAAAGCAGAGGAAGTTAACATTATAGTATCCATGACATGATTTGCCAAGCCAGATCGAGCCATGAAATCCATTGACTTAGATTTCTGCTTTAATTGAGCAGTCCCTGATGATTCAGAGGCATATGAAGTATCTGTGGTGCTTGTTTAGGCCTTAGGTCAGCAAGTTACCTTTGGTCAGCATCTCATTGTAGAAGTCTGTGCTTTATATGACCCTAGCTAGCTGTACGTATTGATATTTTGCCCTAAAACTGAGGCATGCTTTAGAGCAGTTTTGATTTGCTGATCCATAATTTGCGCCACAGTAATGGTTATTGGTAAAGTTCAGCGAAAGAAATTAAAAAGCAAGAGAAAGAAGTAACTAATGCTCTGTACATTGATAAAAACATTTTACAGATCTGTTATTGCTACAAAGGATTACCATTTACTCGCAGCAGTTGTCAGAATTTAGTAAATGGAAAAACTTTACAGCTAACTTTTGAAATATGAGAGGCACCTGCTGATTGTATATTATATCTTCAAATGAAAAATCACTTTTTACATGTCTTCTCGAACATTCGTGGTACTGAATTAGTGACTTCATTTTCTGACCTTAAATAGGACATCCTGACACATGGTCATCTTGTGACAGTGATTAATTAGTATTAATGTACTTGTTCAGTGGTCTCTCAAGGATGACTGGGTATTGGCCATTAAACTTGTGATGTCCCGCTTCCACACAGACCGGCACTCAGAGGGCAAATAGGAACACAGGGAAAAGGATTTGTAGGTTTACTTTGCTGTATCACAAATGAGCAACCGTGGAAGAGGTTTAAGAATTTTTTTTTTTTTTTTTTTTTCCCCATTGGACTTTTGGGTCAGGTCTTCATAGACTATGAATCTGGTTAGTTCTAATTTGTCGGTACAGTCACCATGTTGTTCACATTGCAGAAGCTCAAGATCAGTCCATAACCATCAGTAATTTTAAATTCGACTTGTTTGTTGATTTTTATATCAACTGACCTCCAAAGTTGAGTTCAGATTTCAGTCCTCAGGGTTGTGTATTTGGCTGTGGGGTGGTTGGTTGGTTGGTTTTATTGGGGGTGGGGGGGGAATGATGGGGTTTTTTAATTTGTTTGTGTGTTGGTTGTGGTGGGGGTTTTCTATTTGTTTTGGTTTTTAATAAAGGCAGTGTGGCATAAGATCAGAGGAATAGGATTTGAAGGACGTATAGTTTATTTATAGCTTTTTCATAAACCTTTTGCAGGACTTTGTATCAATTATTTTTACCTTATAGTAAAGAAATGCTGATGAAAAAAGGCTTACAGTCCCAGATATTATTATTTATTTTTACATGGCATTTTCTTTAAATTAGTTTGGTGAGCCTATCCATGTTGTGATTCTGCATTTCTATATGTAAGGACTAAGTAGGTTGTTATCATCCTGAGGCATGTAAGCGTACAACACAGATTTAGTTTCAAGATATTTTGTAAAGAAATGTATGCAAGGTACATAAAAGTTCTTGGAATATATTATTTCACAAAAATCAACAAAAGGATGCATAAAAGTTTTAGCTAGTGTAGTATACGGCAGTATTAATATAACACAATTTTGTATAATATGAAAACATGGTTTTTATCTTCCTTAAATTTGTCAACAAAAAATACTTTTGGTGCTTATCAGTTTCCTATATGTTTATTATTGTGTAATGTGCAACTGCAGATGGATAAAATCAGTTTTCAAAGACCCATTTTCAGATGAAACCACTAAATTACGCTGATAGTGATCACTGCCCTCTTTTCTCTTTGGTCTCACAATGTTAAGAGTATCCTCAGTTCCCTTTGCCTTAGAAGACGGCAGTGAGGGCATGGGAGGACAAAATCTTCCCATCATATTCCACTACTGTTTACATCAAAATTACAAACAAGCCCCTGGACTAGCATTATCACAGCTAAATTTTAGACTGGGTAAATAAAGTACATATGTCATAGTCCAGAGAGCCTAGAGACTAGGGATTGTCAATTAAAATAACGTAATGAAAAAGATTTGCAGAAAGTGCTGTGTACATTTCTCTGTAAATCAAACATGTTTGGGTCAGTTCAAGACGGGTGCCAAAATCCTAAAGCAATGACACTGCTGAAATTTCTGTCCACAACATACAAAAATAGCAATAATGTTCAGCCCCATTTCAGGAGGACACAATGCCTGACATAAGTTTATTTGTGACTCTTATTAGTTCAAAGTTTTAGTGAGTGGATTAGTCACCAAATAAACTTCTATCTGTCTGTAGCCTTCAACTTTGTAACTTAATGCTGTTCATTTGTGATAGAGGAAAATTCTAGATCAGATATTCTTGTACTTCGCAGGCGACTGCCTTTGGGTGTGATGAAATGAGTCGTATTAATCACGAGTGCTGCGATGGAACATCAGCCCCCGTTGTCTGTTCCTAATGCATCCAGCAGACCCAAACCCCTGTATTTCACTTCTTTTAAAAGCACTTACTCTTGGCATCACCAAATCAGAAAAGGCTTTAAAAGGGTACAACATATAATTCTTTTTTGCTTTTTACATAGAGGAGGTAACAGATACTTCACAATTGTCAGGACTATCAGACTAGGAAGAAATTAATTTTGGGGAAAAGGTTTCTTAAAAGCATGAAGCAACTTACACATGGAGATTGATTTGTAGAGCTTGCAGGCCTGCTTTACTTCAGCTCCACTGAACTATCTCCAGGTATGACATTTCACTGTTCTTGACAGAGAAATGAGTGCTGATGGAAATGTAAATATCTTGGAAGAAATAGAAGTTGTAACAATTAGTTTGACAGAGTCGGCTTTAGAGGTGGAAGTGTCTTCTGTGTTTAGCCAGGAAAGCCTGCTGCAGAGGGGGAGTGCTCCAGGGCTGCTGTTTTCCTGGTGCCTTTCTCATTTCACTAAAACATGTAAATGGCAACGAGTAAGAGTTAGTGTCAGCATCTTAAAGTTTAGTTATGAGTAGCTGTCTCATCATGAAAAATGTCTATTTAGATTTCAAAAATTGGCTGGATACTGTTTAACATCTTTTCACACTGCACACTGGATGGCATTCAGCTTTTTATTGTTCTGATTTCAGTTGTGTGGAAGTGCTAAAGTTAAAAACAGAGTACAGCCACAAAGATTAGCTACTTTTCAATCACCTGCTAGGAATTATGTCTAAGGAGGTCTCTCTCCAAGTGCGTATGTACAACTAAATGCTGATATGAATAAAATTCTTAAGAGTAACTGAATTCTTCTTCTGGACTACTAATGAAAAATGTTGTATAAATATGATTTGTCATTGGAAATGACAGTTGGAGAAACTGGGTCATTTGTTAAGCTAGATCTAGTAGCCAGACCCAGACTTATTTTTCAGATGGTATAGAAGATTATTGTGTATAAAAAGAAAAATCATGAAAAAGAGGCAGTGATGGCAGGGGTGACTGTTATAGAAGTTATCATCTTCTGACTTAGAAGGTTGATTTTATTTTTATCATATTGTGCAGTCTCCTCTATCTGGTCTGTAACATCAGTAGAGAAGTTTCTCTCTTCTTCCTCATTGATCATCCCTGATACACGGTTGAACACCTTATTCGTGTAAATCCTTCTGAAGTGTTCCACAGTGGCCTCACCCCATTGTTAGAAAGCTGGTGTGGTGCCTTTGAGCTGGGATCTAAAACTTATCAAGAATGTGCTCCCCTTGGATTCTTTAATGTACATTGTGAGGGGCCCTTTTTATAGTGTCTAATGAGCTGTCCCACAAATGCACTGAACATTGTCATCAACCACTGCAAGGTGCTCCTTATTCACTTTTGCTTTTCCTCCAAGAGACAGTGAAGTGAGAATATTTGAGTCTAGCAGGAAAAGTGCTCCCTATGTAAGCAGCCTTACAAGGCTGTGAAAAGGGTTCATATGATTTCTCTAAGACACCATTGAGCGGGTCCTGCCTATACGAAGTGTAGTACTTCATGGTCACCTTCCCCTTGTTGAAGAATTATTATCTTTGAAATTATCAGACAGGCACTCGAGCACCAAGAGAACACAATTTCATTTCTTGTGTCCCCAGATGTTGTATCTGTGTTATATAACCAGTCAAGATGATGCAGGAATTTCACAGATGTCACAGGCTGTAGGAGGTTATAGCTAACGCATTATTTTTATTCTTGCAGTTGTATAAAATATTTGACATGTTAAATATTAGCAGTAAGACATAAAAACTCAGATGTGGGCTGTGTCATTAATTTTGGGAGGAAAATGAGATTGTTCCAAGAAAGGGAATACATCTAATTATTTCCAGTTAACGCACAGAGAGTTAAAAATTTCAGTCCTAGTTCTGCCAAGATTGCATTGTTTGGACCAAAAGATGTAATTTCCTTAGGTTTAGTTTCTTTCTTTAAAAAGGAGGATAACACTTACCTTGTAGGCGATTAAAGGAACATTTGCTTCTATAAAGGTATAAGTAGTTGTAGCAAGAACAGTAAAGGGACTTCCAGACATCAGCTGCTCTTTGCATAGTTTCCTGTACCTCTCGATTAGAGTAGTCAAAAAAGTGATGCTCAATAATCAGATTAGGGGGAAGCTTCTAAATTTGTACAATTATTTGTTCAAATAAAGCTTGGTTTGCAAACTAGGTAGCGAATGACCATCTAACTAAGACACAGAGGTGAACAAAATTGATCAATACAGTTAGGGAACTAAAATGGAAAGTGTCCTTTCTGTACAAGAATTGTTGGTTTAACTGATGGCCTATGTAAGAGTGATATATATCTTAGTCATTGAATGAAGAAATCTTTGTCCTGGAGCCCATAATTCATACCGTTTTCTGCTGTACCAAATAACTTCAAATTTGGGAATAGAAGAATGCAGTCTTACTGTTACTGCACGGCTACTGGTAGCCTTCTTGAAGAAAAAGGGCTGCGTATTTTAGATTTAAAGGAGGATACGGCTAGATTATTATAATTGCTAAATATCTATGCCCATATATGGCTGCATAAATTACTTTTGAAATCTAATCCCTTACCTTTTTACTAGTGATAAAAGTTCAGATCTATATATTGCTTCATGTCAAGTAAAGATGGATTTCATGCAGGACATTGCTTTTTCATCTGGATTTCAGATGATAAAGGTCAAGATTTCATTTAGGCTGTTCATTGAGTTGTTATTAACTGATTAAAAGTTACCACTTTTCTTTGATCTTTTAGACTAGCACCCTCTATCCAGTTTTGTCTTCAGTGAACAGAATTCTGCAGTGTTGGCCAACTATTGAACCACTGGTAATAGGTATATTCAGAAGTAGCCGAATGACTGCTATTGTATTTTATATTTTAATTTGATCCTGTTAAGGCTTGGCATTTTATTTCAGACATGACCATTCTATTTGTTTCCAAGAATGGTGAAATTCTTTGCTAGAAGATGTTTTGGAAAACTTCCAAGCATTGCCTAAAGGGACTGTGTCTTACGGATGTTGTAGTCAGGCTTCATGACATAAGGATTTCCTGTATGTTCCTCAGTAAACCTTCAAGTGTTAGCTTTGTCTAATAAAGTCCTACAGTTTTGGATGGCTGTTGGTTGAATTTATTTTTCTTTGCGTAGCAGAAATCAAGCTGCTGAAGGAGGAGCACAGCTTCCTAGGGCCATTGCAGAGATATTGGAGAAATGTTACGGGATAGACAAGGAGATACTTTGGTACAAAATAGGTTGGTCCTCGCACTCTATTTTTAAAAGCTGTATCTTTTGCAGTTCAATGAAGTTAAAGCACCTTATGAGCAGTTTTCATGTAGCATAGGTAGGAAAAAAATCACACAGAAAGGAGTTGCAGAAGGTGATAGTGGCAGCAGTAACACCGGGGCACTGCTGGCTGGTGTACACTCTGTTGGTAAGGCACCAGAAGGGTCAGTTCTTGGTATTTTCCCCAATTACAAGTGAGTTGCTGGTCACTTGTCATGTTATATGAGCAGTTTCTATTTCACCTCTTTATCTTTTAAACACTTTTGAAGTTGCTAATGCAAATTATTTGGATGGGTGATGCTATGTTCTCATTCACACAAGGATAAAGTTTGTTACATTTAAATTGGTGAAAGTACAAAATTTCTTCTACTAGTAGAAATAATCTACAGATATTTCCTTGTTTCAGATTGCTGCAAGAGAATATTTTATTTTGCCTTAAAAGTGGTAACAGTTGCATTGAAGGCAGTGAGATCAAATGTGAGAAGAATATACCAGCATTATAAATGCTGTTTCTTTTTTTCTTTTTAAGTGTTAGATAACGGATTAGCTAACAAAGATGATTGAAGTGTGATTTTGGATGCCAGTCTACATATTGTGATATGCAGCTTGGCCCAAAAAAAAAAAAAGAGGAGAGGCTTTAGCCCCTTAGGCAAAGCTAATGTTGATGCTAATTAATTCAATGGACCTTGGATTAGGCCCACTTTCCTTAGGGAGGTATTTGTCCTCATTCTTCACTCGTGCAGTTTGTATTCAAACTACTGTGTCTTACTGTCACTATGAACAAAGTTACTTTTAAAAAGTCATCTATGAATATCATCATTGAGACTGACTTTTATCTTAACCCAGTAGGTCAACAGTATGAAAAATAAGAGCATTCAAATTCAGGTCTCTTTGACCTTTTCAGACTACATGAATCTGCTTAATTTTTTTACAGCTGAAATTCATTTTCCGGGAGAAAAAAAACAATTATTGCAGGATAGATCTAAGTAATAGAATGTGATTGTTGAAAATGGGAATATCACCCTTTAATTACCACTGTCAAAAGAAGATTATTTAACTACGTTGTGTTATCTACATGTGCTTTTTTTTCACAATATTATTAACACCATTGTGATCTGTTAACAAAATATTACAGGGAAACTAACCTGCTGGGAGGCATTCTGGGGGGTTGGTGTGTTGCCTACTGCTCTTGGTTCTTACTGCCTAGACTCTACTGCAATAAATGATCGGCTGTAACTATCTATTTTCCTGCCCTCACCGGTGTGCTTTGAATTGTGCTGTAGCTCAAAGCCGTTCCCCGTTCATTTGTATTCCCCCAGATTATACAATTAGCTGGTTGGTGCACCCTTGTTAAGCCAGATAGATTATTTCCATTTGGATTCCATCTTTTCACTGGAAACTCATGAAAATGCAGATTGGGAAGCTTAGCAGATGAAATAAATAAATAGAGGCAAGGATATGTAGCTTATTCATCGCTCACCTCAGACTCCCCTTGCAGCTTCTTCAGAGAACGCTGTCCCAGCATGAGGAAACTCTCAATCAGTTTTAGTTACGTCTTGTCACAGACACAATAAATCCTCGGGCAATCCAGTTCCACTTAGTTTTTCATAGTCAGAAAAAAAGCCCTAGTGTACCAAAGGGAACTGTGTGCACTGTTAGCGTTGATATTGCACCTCCTAAATGCTAAAGCATTTACTGCACAACAGTGTAATTACTTAGCCAGGTATATTTGACAGTATAATCGAACGTTTTCTTAAGCCTCTCATGAAAGATTTTGTTCTCATAGCTAATTCACTGTGCACATTCATACCATGATTATCACAGAAGTAGCTAGTACACATCTCCCACGTTGCATTAGGTTTCAATAAAGATTGTGGAAGGCTCATTTCTTTTTTGATCAGAGCCTCAAATGACAAATGTCTAAAACAATTTTAATAAGTAACTTTGCGTTTCCAGAGTGTTGTGTCTGTTCCTTCTTCTGTCACTTGATTTCTCTTCAGCTCATTCAATGTACGATACAGTGGATTAATGAAGTCATTTTCATTAGGAAGTTAGAAGACGTGATTAAAAATATTGTTTAGTAAATCGTAGTAAGCAAAGACTGCAGAACTTGGGACTTCTGTTTGTTGTTGTTCCCTAACTTCAGCATACATAAGAAAGAGTGGAGTAGGGAATATAGCACTACAGGATCCATTTCTCACTGCAAATTTACTCATACAGCTCTGGGTAATGCACGAGGGTGTCTCCAGTGAAAGCTGCCAAGCTTGTCATCTTCACCATCACTAGTGCTGCAGCCTATAGTGCCACACTGCTCTTTGGTCCCTCCTCTGGGCAGCCAGCTTGCGACACGTACCGCTTATAGTCACAGAAAAGGCTAAAAAAGGAAAGAGAAGTAACAGAAGCAAGGTAAAATTTAGGCATTTCTGAATTGCCTTCTCACTCCTCTCTCTTTGTTGTTGCGTGACCTGAGGCCGCTCTCGGGTGCTGCTCCCCAGCGATGTCTCACTGCCCCCCAGGCAGCTGCGGCTCAGCAGTGACGGTGCTGGAGCACAAAGATGCTGAAACACTCACGGTCTCTTCAGGAGCCAGGGGCCATCTAGGTATTAAAGTTATTAAAAATCCAGACGTGTGGATTTGTCCTTTAACTAATCCAGTCACTTAGATTTGGTCTCTAGAGCTATTCTAGAAATTGAAACTGAAGTCATTAATGCATAGTGCTGAAAATACCATGACTAAATTAATTTCTGAATTTATGTTAAGTAAATAAATAAATTATAATCCTTACCAAAGGAAAAACCAATGTCTTCCAATGTATGGAGACTCCTGGCTTAGCCACTCTTCTTTATGATGTTTTTCTCAAGTGTGAAGGGAAGGATGATCCAAGTGACTTGATTAATGATAAATTTCCTTGGTGCATTTATGGAAGGGGAAGGTATATACTAGGAGGAGGCTGAGAAAAGTTTCGTACAGTCATGAATACCTCTAAAGATCAGTTCTGAGATAGGATGCTAAATAGTTGGTTTATACCCAAGAATATTATACCTATTTATGTATTTTAGTAAAATTCGGAATATACAATTCCACGTTTACTTTGAACATGTATTATTGATGTTGGGGTAGGGAATATCATTGCATTAGTTTGATTACATTGAGAAAGGCAAAGATTTTTAGCTAACAAAAGATGTTTATTTTCTTTCAAGTACCTCAATCAGAACTTGCACTAAAAACAGTACTATGTTTATAATCCATTCGTAGACATGATTTATCTGAAAAGCAAACAAAGGAACAAGAAACTTTGGGTCCCCTCACTTCCTGAGCTTTTTTGTTTCTTAAAAAAAAAAAAAGTCACATGGCCATATAATCTGACTGGAAGGAATAGGAAGGAAACCAGCAGACTTTCACCTGCAGGCTGCTTGTTCAGGTTCGGTCAGACTGGGAGAGTCCCACGGTGTTCACAAGGTGCAGGGGTTTGTGGTAGGTGTGTGGGGGCTCTGAGTCCCTGCTGGCTTCCATGGGTGCGCCCGCACCTTCACAGGGTCCTGCTGCCTCACCCTCCTCTTCAGTCTTGCTAGGTTCAGAGAGAAAAGCCAAAAAGGATTAGATTGGGTGTCTTGAATCATCATTGCATTTTAGAGAAGAGCCTGTCACAGAGAGGAATTGCTAAGATACTTCACTCATGTTACCTATGTTTTTACTGATTTTACAAAGCTACCAAACCAAATACTTTGCTGAGCCCTGAAACTGTGTGCATGTGTGCACACATGTGCGCACACAGAATTTTTCCTTGCAGATGCTGTTTTCCGCATGCTAGAAAGACTTGGTACAGCTGCTGCGTTGTCATTTTTCTTATCACGTTGCTCTATACTTTGATTGCATCTTTCTCAAGTGACAAGCACAGGAAAAAAGGCATTCCTAAATATATTCAGTTAGGGAATTGCTTTAGAGTCAAATAACTATTTATCTTTATTCCCTAAAGATGCCATTGTATGTAAGGCAAAATACTGGAGGTTATGAAGACAGATATTGATTATCACCCTCAAAAAGAGCTGGAAGAAACCAGCAGAAGCTGTCCAGCTGAAATCATACCATATCAACTCCTGCAGGCTATTTTGATTTTCATCACTGCCGTTCTTTCCTTCACTTTTTTTTTTTTTTTTTTTTTTAATTTATGTCTTGCACAGGATAGAGTAATGATGTTTGGGAATTAATCTCTGATATATTTTGCCTTTTCATAATTGCATTGTAAGTGTTGTCTCAGAATGGAGGTGGGGCTGGAAGAATGGGATTTGAGATCTTAATCACTTTCATTTTGCTCTTGTTTTATAATGTTTTTAAAAAACTTACTTTGGTTTAACATAGTCTGCTATGCTGTCATCTAGTTAACTTAGTCATAGTAAGGTGGAATTAAAATACAGAAATTATGTTTAAGTAGACAATGACCTTATGGGCCCCTTTTTATTAAAACTCTTCAACAGGAACAAATGTCTTGCCTAGAGTACAGTTTTTTAGTCCTCCTGCACTCCCACATTATCATATTTAGAAAAAACAGGGGGAATTCTCTCCATCTCAGCATCATAGAAGAACCAGTACCACAAAGGTTGCAGGTCTGGCCACAGGTTTCATGCTGTGGTATGTACTGAAATCCACCTTCCCACTGGTTTTTGTCTTCACTCTTTCCTTCAGCAGAGACATCCTCAGTTCCCTGTGGTCCTGTTGAGGGTAGGGATGATCCTCGAACCAAGTGCCCACATACACAAGGTTGGACAAACGTAATATGAGTGGGTTAAACACTGTTAGTACAGTTATTTTGATGTGAGGAGTAGTAAAAGGCAATTAAGCATATGTTTTCAACTGCAACAAAGGCAATGCAATGCCAGAGATTTCCATGGGATATACGTACATGCGGATGGGTGGCCGGTAGCTGAAGTGGTAAAACAATAAATAAAGAAGGAAGCTCTAAGAGGCTGAGCATCTGAGAGAAGCTCCTATGAGACGCAGAGCTAAGGTTTTGTGTGCAGGTTCTGCCAGGTAACTCCTCGTTAGCTTCTGAGAGAAAGAAAAGAAGTGTTTCTGCTAGTGTTCTCTTGCTAACGGGGTTACTCAAAAATCTGAGTTCTGTCTAGTTACTACTCAGAACATGTAGCTGTAACGTCAACATAAGCTATTTTCGGTACAAGGTTTATAAAAGAAAGCCAGGTAGAGGAACAGTAAGGGAAAAAGAGGGTTGCCTGTACATGGTACTTCATCAGCTTTATAACCTTGTCATCTCTAAAACCTCGGTCTTTTATAGTATTTGTCACAACAGATGGGTGGGGTCAGCATTTGTTATCACTGTTCTGGGTTTGTGTGGAAAACTTTTGGCAGTGGGGGGGCTAAAGGGGTGGCTTCTGTGAGAAGCCAACATGTCCAACAGAGCCAGTGCCAGCTGGCTCCAAGATGGACCTGCTGCCGGACAAGGCTTAGCCCATCAGTGACAGTGGAAGCCCCTCTGGGATAACATATTGTAGGAGAAAAAAAAAAGTTGCTGTGCAACAGCAATTGCAGCTGGAGAGAGGATTGAGAAGACGTGAGAGAAACAACATTGCAGACAGCAAGGCTGGTGAAAGAGGAGGGGCAGGAGGTGCTTAAGACCTGGAGCAGAGATCCCCCTGCAGCCTGTGGTGCAGACCATGGTGAGGCCAGCTGTCTCCTGCAGCCCACAGGGGTCCGTGGTGGAGCAGATGCCCACCTGTAGCCTATGGAGGACCCCATGCTGGAGCAGGGGCTGCCCAAAGGAGGCTGTGACCCCGTGGAAGCTCATGCTGCAGCAGGCTCCTGGCAGGACCCTGTGGCCCCATGGAGAGAGGAGCCCAGGCTGGAACAGGTTTGCTGGCAGGACTTGTGACCTTGTAGAAGGGATCCACACTGGAGCAGTTCATGAAGAACTGCAGCCCCTGGAAAGGACTCACTTTGGAGAAGTTCCTGAAAAACTGTCCCCCATGGGAGGGACCCCATGCTGGAGCATGTGAGGAGGAAGGAGCAGCAGAGACAATGTGTGATGAGCTGGCTGCTACCCCCATCCCCTGTCCCCTTGCACCACTTCAGGCAGAGGAGGTAGAGAAAGTGGTAGTGAAGTTAAACCTGGGAAGAAGGGAGATATGAGGGAAACGTGTTTTAAAATTTAGTTTTTATTTTCTCATTATCCTACTCTGGTTTTCATTGGTAATAAATTAAACTAATTTCCCCAAGTCGAGTCTGTTTTGCCTGTGATGATAATTGGTGAGTGATCTCTCACTGACCTTATCTCGACCCACAGGCCTTCTGATTTATTTTCTTTCCCCCGTCCAGCTGAGGAGGGGAGTGACAGAGTGGCTTTGGTGGGCACCTGCCATTCAGCCAGGGTCAGCCCACCACATGTGCCCAATGGCCAGGAAAGTAATAGCTTTGTGATTACATAAATGTACAAGAACTGCTCATCTCCAGCATTGTTTCAGAAATATCCAGTCCTATGCGACAGGCATGTGGAGCTCCAGGCCTGTTCTGACCTGTTCTCTCAGATATCACATAGGATGCAGGTGAGGAGGGCCACAGTCCTCCTGAGAACACTTGCCAAAGTGCTCCCACTGCTACTGCAGTTTCAGATAAGTGGTTAAAATAAGCTGTTGTATTCCAGCAACTTGGACTGTGGAACAATAATTGAGTTATATTGATGCTATGGTAGTTGTGGCTCCTTTTTTATTTCTTTGTAATAATTGTTATGGTTTTGTATTATGTTATACCTGGCACAGACTCCAAGACTGGTAATTCCACATCCTTAGTTATAGCCTCATCAATTGAGTGTGTTTTGATTGCAATCTTTGGAACAAAGGGATTAATTTCATATTGTGATTGTTTTATTTCCACTTCATCTTGTTAGAGCTGTGGAACATAGAAGGTGTAGAACAAATCAACAAACAAGGAAGGTTGAACTTTACAATTTACTATAGTGTAGTTAGAAAAAATTTAATACGAGGAAGAATTCTGGGACCTGCTACGAGTATAAACAGACTCTTGCCTTTTCACAAAACCAAACCAAACCAAAAACCCAACCAAACAAAAAAACCCCAGAAATAAACAAAAAACCCCACAACCGTGGTGTAACTGTCTGCTTACATTGTTGTAACAAAGGTCCGAAATTGGCTGAGGCTCTTGGGGCAGTCTGGATTTCTCCTTCTCAGTCTGTTTCCTGCTATTCCCATTTTGAGGTCACGCCAACAGTGAGGCTGTGTGTGTGCTCCTGATGGATGCCCACGGGCAGGTGCACACGCACACAGCATTCACATGTTTGGATACACAGAGCAGCACAGAGCATTGCCTTTGTTGGCATCCACAGCGCTTATATGAACTACACAACCCATTCCTGCTCCTTCTCTCCAAATCATTAGGAAATTGAGTATTTAGAGTGTGAGTGAATATACATGTATACCAAAAAATATATATTTATAAACTCCATCTGTTTCGATTTACCGTCAGCCTCTTATTTGGAGACCCCTCAAAGCCTAGGCTATACAACCACATAGAACCGATGTCCTGATTCTTGGTCCCTCCATCTCCAGCCTGAGTTTTTTCCAGTTTGTCATCTCCTGCTGCTTGCCAGCTACTGCAGTTTGACTGAAGTTCTCAGTTCCTCAGGTGTCCTAAACCCTACATGGGACCCTAAGTCCACAAAGAATCTAAGCCCAGAACCTAAGCTTTGTTTATCCTGTCTCTGTTGCTAGTCTCTCATCTTTCCAGGACTTAATGTCTAGTTGAGCCTAAAGTTTGCTAGAGAATCACACAAACATGCAAGAGAGCAAAGTCACACAAAAAATAGATGGAGTTTCGTAAGACTGCAGTTATCAGACACAGGGCTTGGCCAGACAAATATACTGAACAGCTGAACAGCAGCTTGTTTGTATGCAATCAGCTTTTTTTTTATTATTATTTTTAATATTAAACCTCTGCTCCATTCTGCCATACTTGCTTCTCCTCAATCCGCCTTGACCTTAAGCTTTCCTTCGCGTGATCCCATAAGCTGCTTAAAACATTCCATAAATTTTGCAGTCCTGCAGCCCCCCTGCAGTAAAATCAGTCATTCCTATGAGACTCAGTAATCTTGTTTCCACCCCTTCTTATCCATTCTTTGGGACTTTGGATGGTTCCATTGATGGCCCATCATTCAGGGACCTGAGAGTTCTGTCTTTGGTGTTATCTTCATTGTCTCCTGTTTCTTAGGGTTTGGGTATCTAGGTGTAATTTAGTATCAATTCAGATTTCATCTGTTCTTTCATGGCCAAAATAAAGCTGATGGGAAATAATAAATCTAGATGTATGGTGAACCCTGCTAAATGACAGAAATGTGTGTGCACACTTCTGATATTAATTAGCCTTGCATAGTGATATAGACCCGGAATTAATTGGAGTATGGTACCTTATTTTTCCCCATTCGTGTCACCATGAGCTTTATGTATACATCTAGTAGGGCAAGAGTAAAGCGGGGCACAATAACATAAATTACTCAGATTTTTTGCTGGGTATGTACATATGACTGGACTAAGGTCAAGAGCAGAATCAGGCACGTTTGTGACTGTGAGTCACTGGTCTATGAATTACAGGGTGAATTGACCCCTAGGCTGTGAATTGTGTGGGATGGAGTATTCTTTTCTTTAGTTTGTACAGCCATTAAAACCAGCCATTAAAAACTGCAAGAATAGCCTTATATTTTCTGTCATCCTGGTGGCTGCCTTGTATTTGTAGGCATTCCCAAGTACCAAAATGTAAGTGCACAGAGTGATTAAACTGAAGAGGAAAGGAAATGGAGTTTGAATGTTACATGAGTGGTGAGATGGAAGAGATGAGTGGCAAGATGGAAGGAACGGTGCAAGTGGCCCAAGTGCAAAAGGAAGCTTTTCAGTTCAAGGTCATAAATATGAATCTTTCCCAAGCTGGCAGTGACCAAAAGCCCTAACTGTCTGAAAGCAACATCACCCAGTAATGACAGAGATTGGAAGCAGGAATGTAGAAAGACATGAAAAGCTTTTGAAAGTGCCCTTGTGGGCTAATACGGTTACTCCAGTGAATAAGTCTCTTGAAGGCTGTGAGTCTGTGGCCATTTATCTGGTAGGCTTGCTATTCATCTCCTTTGAGTGTAGTGTAAATGCACTGTATTAGGGTCATGATGAGAGCAAACCTAAAACGTTTAAATATTAGAAATGAGTTAGCCAGCTATCCAGCAGGAAAGTACAGACTATTGCAAGCGCAAGCACAAAGAAAGCAGGGAAACAAAAGATAACATTTGGAAAGAGGTGGCTGTGCTGGGACTTCTGATCTTATAAACTAGTCTGTTAAGGAGGGGGGACTGTTTGATGGTATATAAGACAACTTTCCTCTTGCAAAATAAGGATAAAATGTCGAGTATTCTTTTAAAAAGACTTCTCCGTGCTCCCAAAATGTTTTACAGACACGAAAAGCAAGAATGCACAGAAATAAATCATGTTTATATTGCTCAGAAGTTTAAAATGTTGATAAATAGGAAATTGTGATAGACCAGACTGGAGCAAAGTCATGCTTCTTTTGTTTCTGAAGGCTTAAGAAGGCAATACTAAGAGAACAGACAGTAGAGAAGAAAGGGCTGGAATATAACATTTGGAATGTATTTTAGTATTGAGACTGATAAAATGACCCAGATTATCTTGCCTTAATGTCTCTAAAGAAAAAATGAGATAAGGAGGAAGAGCTTGCAAGCAGTACTGGCAAAAACCAGACATTTGTTCGTATTTTACCATTGAAACAACACTTCTCATCTCCACTTGTGACGAGGGTTTAAAATCTGAGTCCAAATCCAGATATCAGTTTGACATTTAGAGTTTGTTTCTTCAGCAGAAATTGGAACATTGAATCTACACACAGCATTTAGAAGTAGGAAATCCATATTTAAAATAAGAGATAGACTTCTTCTTGCCTTTTTCTTTACCGGAAAGGAAGAGGAAGTAGTTGAAAGGCTTTTATTATTTTTTAAGAAACAGTGTTTTGATTGAGACCTGGGAAAATAAAAATCACGTTAGTGAGATGTGTGAAAGAGGATACAGTGCTCCAAAATGTATTGCGTGGAGGTTTTACTGTCCTGTTCCTTTTTGCTATGTTAAGGAAAGGAATCTTAGTTTACTTCTGGAATTAAACACCTTGGAAAGGGCTTCTGGTGATTGTGTGGTCCATCTTGTTCCCTAAAGCAGGACTGAGTTGGCTGAGGCTTTCAGTGTCTTCTCTAGTCTGGTTCTGAATAGCCCCAAGGATGGAGATACCACAGTCTCTCTAGGCAAATTATTGCAAGGTTGATGATGCCAAAGAAAAGTTAACTGTAAATGTAATTGCAAATCAAAACTAATCTGGAGAAGGAGCTTCACAATACTGATATCAGCGCCTTGCTTAATTTACATAATATCTGGATTTTCAGCAAAATATATTAAAACTTCCTCATCATTGCTTGTTTTGAAGGTAATATTTCAGCTGTATCACTGTAGAATTCTTCTTTACAAAGGATCTTGTTTCTAAGCTGGAGTAAGATGTAGTCATGCATATCATCTCTAATTTGAGGGTTTGCATTGCTACAGCCACAGTGTATGTCCGGTTGTTACTTTTCGCTTATAAAATTTTCTCCTGGAACATGAGTATTACTAGGAAAGAAGTACCTTTCTTTAGAAACGGTGAGAATTTTCTAATTTCTTTTTTTCCCACAAAGTGTTTTACTGAAAAAAAAAAAAATCTTGTTAAAATAATATTGGAAGTAGTCACTTATGAAAAATAATCTGTAATGGTAGATTTTAAGAGGGTTTATTTTTTTAGTAATTTTTAGACAATTGTAAAGAACTTTATATAGAAAGCAAACAGTTTTTTATGTAGTTATCAAGAGAGAATCTTCCCTGGAATGTGTTATTTTTCTTCACTTTCAACAAATTATATTAAAATGTTTTGTTGATGTGACAGGATGTTTTTTTAACAATTAAAATGCTTGTATATAGAAATCTTACTTATTATTTTGTCAATTACGTAGCAAAAGCTATTTCTGTTTGAAAAACTAAGAAATACTTTTATGTAACATCACAGACATCTGAATGAATGAGTCTAATACCTACCAGTTTGCAGTTTGCTGCTGATGCTTGGGGCAAGTACAGTTTTTTAAGGCCTTTGCTCTTGCATTATGTCAAGGAAATGTCAGACACCAGTATTCAAGCCATGTAAATAAAGTAAGTAGGTATTCAAGCTCTTTAAGTAAATTCATTTACGTATCAGAAAGAGTGCAGTTTGTCATTTAAATAGTCTAGGCAGACTGGAGCACTAACACTGTGGTTTGCTTTTCTGTTACCTGGGCACAGCACACCATTGCACCTTGTAGATTTATTTGTGGTTGCAGAAAGAAAGATTGCAAGTGTGAACACCAGAGTACTTAATCTCACAGAGCAAATGAAAGAGCCCTGAATATACTGTGTTTTAAGTGTTCCAACTTTTAAGCCATGGCTGCATTCTGTATGACTCTGTTTCTGTAGGCACTCACAAGGTAGCACCTGTCTGTCTTCTATATAGCAGCAGGTGGACCTGCTCTTAAGAAGAACATTTTGTGGGGGATTTATGAATGTGAACAGAGGGACTGATCTCTGTAGGCTTCCAGAGAAACATAGATTTTTTTTCTTCCTTTTTTTTTTTTTTTTTCAGAGCCAAAGCCAAAATCACTCTCTTGAGAACACTCAGACTTGGTTGAATATAGAAAGGGGCAGGAGAGACCTTGGTTAAAGTTAATGTTTACGAATATCTTCTAGTTCCATTTGACAGTCATATATTAAATCATGTAAACTGAGAAGAGGAAACACATTCCTCAATTACTAGAACCATTATAATGTGTGAGTTTTGCCAAGAAAAAAGGGATTGGGACCTGCTGTAAAACTGTAGCTCAACTTGAAAGGAAATGTAAAGCATGTTGAATAAGAACAGTATGGTTGGTATTCTTCCCTATGCTTTAAAATGTTCCTGACTTGGGTTCTGACTTTGCACTTATTTGATTTTTCCAGAGTGTATTTAGACAGGAGGCAGTTTTTCATTTAATGAGGCAGATTTTTCACAACTGATTTTTTTTCAGTGGGCCATCTACCTACTTCGGTAAAACATTAGGTGAAACAGCACTCACGGTTTCCAAGCTTGAAAACCTCAAAGCAAAAAATACAACGTGGGGGTGATGTCTGGGGTGTAGCCTCCACTGGGCCTCGTATCACAGAGTCACTCCAATTTCTGTAGCAGATGAAGTGGCCATTGGGTCAGAAAGGGAGCCCATCCATAGCACGGTCCTACTGGTTATGGGTGCTGAGTGGCAAGGAATGTCCTTGAGAGCCCCATCCCAGCAGACCCGCCTGTTCCTCCTTGTTTGCTGTCTGCTTCAGAGACTAAAACATACCTTAAAAAGAAATTTAAACCAATCTCATTTGTAGCCAGTGTTGAACAGGAATATTCTTGAAATCTTTAAAAGGATGGGAAAACTTCTCACATATGAAGTTGTAATCGTAAAGGATTGGTGAATTTTATCTGTAACCCAACAGTATATAGCTTGGTTAAAATCCATTTAAATAAGCAATGTATATCACCACTTACTGGAAAAATTATGAGAGCGCCTCCTCCCAGTTGTACATTTCAGTATCTTTCAAAAACTTCAAAACAATCTTCAGAGTTTTGTTATGTGGATTCCTTATGTTATTCCTTAGGGTATATCATCTTTAGAGATGCACACAACCTGTATTTGCTATTCTGTTTTCCGGACAGCAGCTTTGCTAAGCTTTGAAAAGAGTACGTTAGCATTTTTAAAGCCTTTTTTCCCCTTTTTATTATATGAATCAGTGTTCTTGAAGGAGTCAAAGTTCAATCCTCCTGCTGCATTACAATGCCTTTCAGTCTAATATTAGAGAGCGAGTTCCATTTTACTTTGTAATACAAAGCTTCACTTCGGCATTAATTTCATTCGGAAAGCAGCTGCACTTATAATAGATGCCTTTTAAGCAAAATGGAAAATATACATTTATCAAATGACTTTCTTCCAGTAATGCTGCAGCAGCCTTTATTGCACCAAAGTTGTCAGCAATCAGCCCATCTTTCTGAATAAAGATGTGCCAAATCATAGAAGCAGGCTTTATATTGAATAAGTAATAAGTGAATTCTATGGTAGGTAGACAGACAGACACTATCTCAGCTTTTACAATATGAAGTATTTATTTATGCCCACATCACATAGCTTTAGCAAATGTCTGTTGGGGAATATTCGTTACATGGACATAGCAAGTAACTTTATCAAAATAGAAATTACGCTTTTCAAAGTTTTTTGCTTAGGAGACTAGTAACACCTTATTACAAATGAAAGATTTCTAAAATCAGCTGTATCTTTCTCTGCTAAGACTTCTTTTTTTTCCCCTAATGTGCTTATTTAATGACTTACATTTTCATCAGAACATCAGTTTCACATCCTGCTTCAGGAGAGTTTTGTTCTGTTTGTCTTTGTAACTAAAGAAACGTTTAGATTGCAGTTTTATTTTGGGGGGTTGTTTTTATTGTTTGGGAAAATGCTAGGTCCAATTGAAATGTTAATTCACTTATAAATTCATAAGTTTAATTCTGAGTATTCTGTGGATTGGGATATCCATTCTTATAAAGACAAACCGTTGACGTACTATTTGGTTACACAGAGACACTAGCATTAGTCACTTGATCGTTCTCTGCTAAGCCAAGCTTTTCATGTGAAATAAACGATACTTGAGCATTTTTCATAGTTCATTCTATGGATTTCAGAATTCTGGAGGTTTTAGTGTTCTATAATCTCTCCTCTTCTTTGTATTAAACTTCTTCAGGGACACTTAATTCTTGAAGGAGTTGTGATGTACGAGTAGGCAGTGGTGACGGAAAGAAAGGGAAGATATTTTCACTTATTCCTCATGTTCATGTTGTAAGGTTTTAAACCTTGCCTATTCTACAAGCTCAGAAATCCCACTGATCAGACGTACCATTTATAACAAAATCCATGGAAAAGTGTCAAAATCAATTTGAAAGTGTGTAATCAAGACAGTATATCATACTTGTATTATGGTGGGGTTTTTTTGGTGTGTCCCCCACCCAGACATTTAAAGTGACAGTATCATTTTGTTTTCTGACTTTAAATGACCCCAGGGAAATAGCACATGATAAATAGTAGCAGATTTGAAAGGGAGTTAAGGGGAGGAGAAGTCTGCTCTTCCATACTTTTCCTCCTGCCCGCTTGCCAGCCAAGATCGAGTCCAAGTTGGAAAATAGTTTGAATATTTAAAAAAAAAAAAAAAGAAAAAAAAGAAAAAAACAGAAACCCCCCTCCCCCCACCAGAAAACCAACTCTTAAAAAAAGCATACAGTCAATCAGTAATAAATTAATCAAAATAATCACAGTTGCATCATAATCACCAGGTTTCAAATTCCAGTGGTCTGAATATTTCCCTTCTGACCGCTGTGTTCACAGTTGGTATATAGGTACTGCGTAGAGATACCCCCAGTAAGACAGCTGCTAAAATCAATGGAATTACACCGCTTAGAAATCTCAACAACTATATTGGCCTAGGTCTCTTTCATCTCTTCAGAGCTGAGAATCCTGCTATCTTTAGTTTAATGTGTGCTTGCTAAGCCTTGCAACAAGCAACAAAGCACTCAGGAATTGCGGCAGCAATTGGATGCAGCCTGGGAAACCCACAATTAGGGTAAAGCTCCAGAACCAGCTGTCTTCTAGGCTGTTACATACTATAAGATGCAGCAAATATCATACCTTGTTTGTTTGGGTTTTTTTTTTTATTGTAATGGGTAAATGAGTAAAAATAAGGCAGGACAGCATTCAGCTAAGCTGTAGTACTGTTCTGCAGTAGTAGTGTTAATTTCTCAAACTATATGCAAAGCTTCAGCTTTAGCTTCCTCCTCAATGAGGTCCAAGTTTTAGAAATCAAAAAGGGGGGAGAAAAAACCCTCCCACCAAAAAATCCCTAATGCCTTTGGTTATAGTTGTGTGAGACTGGCTGGTCTAATTGATCTTATGTCCTCAGGGAAGCTTCTCTTTACTTTATCAAGAGCATAGGCACTTGCCTGATACACTGGTATCTAGTAATTCCCTTGAAAGGGTCCATCAGCAGATTAGAGCAGTCCTTCCCTGATGTGCAGTGCTGAAACACTATGACCCTGAGCTGCAGAAGCTGATTTTCTTCATAAGCTGCGCTGCAGGTTGGGTTACAGCTGGCTAGGATACAGCTTCTGTAGTTGGGGGTGTCTAATCCACATTGCGTTAACAGAATAAGCCAAACTCCTTGAGAGACGGTATGTCTATGTAATTTATTTAGGTTTTTGGAAATGGAAATAATCAATTTTTAGAGCACTTTTTACATAATGCATTGAATAAATTTAATTATGGCGTATGCGTTAAAAAAATGCTAAGGAAACATAAAGCAGGGGTGCAATTATAACTATTGTTTATGAAGGTAGAATAGCTTTTTCCTGTTATATCACCTGAGTATTCATTCAAGTGAGTGTGGTATATAGGACCACTATGTGCACTTGCATATGAATAAATCTGTGAAGCAGAAGTATTGTTTTCCTTCAAGACACAGGGGATATTTTAGCTAAATTGCACTAGGGTAAAAAGATAATGCACTCAAATACTCATAGAAATTGTCTGCTTCCTTACTAAAGAACATTTATAAATAAGATGAGTCTAACCATATATTTAAAGTGGATTTAACTGTATCTTCTTATGCTGCAAATGTTAACTGTTTTTATAGGACTTCAGCAAGATAATGATCACTCTGTGAAGACTCATCATTTTAAAATTTATAAACATAGAGCCATAATGTGTGTATCCATCAAGTAATTTAGTTATGAGCTAAGAAACCAATACTCAACAGTTATATATTTGTTCGTCATAAAAATATTCTTTTAAGAGTAAATTGTTAGTTGAGCAAAGTAAGGCAGTTCTCTGTAATAGCTGTCTTACACTTAATCCAAATAAGGAATAGATGAGTAAGGGGAAAAATTTCAGAGGACTTGCATATTTATAACTTGTTCTTCACTCACAAAATTAGCTCTACAATTATGATTAGATCACACTGAAGATCTTAGTGTTCATTTGCAGAGGCTGTTAGTGGACCAGCACATAATTATATGAAGAGATATTTTCCTATTTGGCTAAAGCAAGGCTTATCTGAGTAAGAAAATGATCTTAAAAATAATTTTGTAGTTTCTTGCATAGAACTCTGCCACAAGAGACTGGAGTATTGGTTTGTTTTCAGTTTTGCAAATATTTTCACTAGTTGTTTTACAGTGGAGGACAGGAATGACCATGACTGAATCTTCATTATGAAAGGGTAAGAAAAGTCATGACCCAGCTGAAGGTACTAAACAAGGCAGTAGTTTTATCCCTGTACTTTGTGTCCACCCCTTCCCCATTCCATGGGAAGAAGAGATAAAGTAAAACAGAACAACCATGCAAGGTTTTTATTTGGTGTTTTCACACACAAATTCATAGTTTTGAGACAATACAACTTCATGAATGGGATTTAAAAGTCTCACTCTGCCAGCGATGAGTTGTGTGCCCTTCAACTAATTCCCTAAGCCTTCCTTTGGACTACAATGAGTTTGAGGGACTTTTTGACTAGTTTATAACTCTCTGCCTTTTTTTAATTTTTTTTTTTTTAAACATGCTGAGTATCAGCAGTTCCCATTGAGTTAAGCTCAAACTTCAATCTGTTAGCAGTCCTGAAATTTACCCAAGAAGAAAATAAAATTCAACTGGTCTCCAGATTTACTGGAGATATTGAAAACATTTGTCATGTCTTTGCTTCAGTTTTTCCATTTGTACAATAGATACATCTGTTTTGTAGAGAATGCTGGAGGCAAAGATGAAAAGGCATGATGATCGTTGTTGGTAGGATGATGCAAACATTTTTGAAGTGAAAAGGATAAAAGATTATGTTTTTTGAAACAGTAAAAAATAAGTTACCGTTTATTTACAATATAATTAGAGATTTAACTTTTGCGCAATAAGGTTAAGTAATAGGAAATAAAGTATTTTTAAGAAGTATGTAATTGTGCGTGGACAGGCAGATGAAAATTCCTTTTCTTCCAAGTGTGTAAATTGCTGTTCTTTCCTTCATTTGCCTGAGATGTATCCACTAGATGGATTAATTTATATTTTCCGTTTGTTGCAAAAAGCATGGAGGAATTAACAGGTTGTACATTTATTTGACAAGCCTTAACTTTTCATCCAGCATGTAATCTGCTTTTTTTAAAACTACATATATTAAGTGTCAAACAGAAGAACCCAAGTGTGTACAAATCACACCCAAGTGCAGCTGAAGTTTCAAAGCAGGCTCATACAGCCTCTGAATCAGGTTACTGAGGCCAGGCCCCTTTCAGGAAATATTGACATAAATTCTGTGGGAAATATTTGCGTTTGTGAAGTTGTGTGCATGTGTGTGTGTGTCTGGCAGAGGACCTAAATGAGCATTTGGTTGGGCTAGATGACCTTTAAAGGTCCCTTCCAACCCAAACTGTTCAATGATTCTGTGTTTCGTAAGACAAATGTACTTCATTCTTACCTGATGTACTTGGTTTATTACTATATGTTAGAGAACAAATTCTTAAAACCCACTGTATTAAGAAATGGTGTGCATGAATCTGCTGTGAATGAGAAAACCAGCTAGCTTTTCATACCTGTTGAAATGACAAATATACCTCAGTAAAAAGAATTGTAGAATATATTGTTGCAGAGATAAGTTGAGTATTTAAGGGTATTTGACTTAAGGTGTATGTATTGACGTTTTAAATTTTTTCTAATGTTTCTAAGTTTTTTAGTTGAATGTTATATATATGTCTATGCATCTTTTAAACATAGTCTTCTGAAGACTGTTTCCATGTTATTAATACAGGTTGACACAGTTCTTTCAGAAGGTAGAAATAGGACCTAGGAATATTATCTACTTGAAAGGGATAAATTTTAGACTATAGTATTTCTATATATATGTGAAACCTTGGGCATTTGCTTTTACCATCAGGTCAGTTCAAGGATTTTGTAGGGCTCAGGGGACAAGATCCGTCTCTCGGTTTATTTCACATAGAATAACTCTCTGGTATCGAAACACCACCGTGGTTCACACAGCACGGCGAAGTGGGCTGCGGTCAGGTACAGTCAGACTGGAACGCAAATGATCTTGGCATCAAACAGCACATTTCCCCTTGGTCCATGTTCCTGTCATCACAGTAGTCAAACAATGTAGAAGTCTGCATCATGCCTTCCTGCATCACGCACGGAAATTTTAAACAGGGAGATTCAGTCTCTAGTTGTTAGCTAGATGATTAGAGGGAAAGAAATGGAAATAAAATATCCAATTAATTCAGGTACCTTCAAAACATAGGTGAATTAAGAACTGATTTGCCTCCTGCTTGAAAAGATGTGGATCGTCCTCCTTTAAAGCTCCCTAGGGCATGACTGTATTAATTTAATATTTCTGATTGCTAAAAAGAACTTCTATCAGTGATGGCAAGAACAGCTGAAACTTTCACAATACACCCCCTTCTCCAACAAACAACCACTCCAATAAAAGCAGGATACTTTTAGACAAGGAATTAATGAGATTTGATATATTTGTAAGTTTTTGTCAGTCTTCCTTCGCTGTTTTCCCAGTCCCACTCTTGCTCTGATCTCACTGGGGAGCTCACCCCATGGGGATTTCATGTTGTGATGAAGAATCCAGTGTTGCTTGGAGCTGGGACTCTTCCCTTTTTGGATAACACGTGTGGATTCCCTTCATCCTTCATGGAAGGAAAGACTCCTTAGAGAAGTGTGACAATCCCCTTGACTCCATCTCTCTGGGTCCTCACAGCCTCCGTTTGACTGCACAATGACAGCAAACCTATTCCAGTGCTTTGGGGAGAACAGGAATTAGCATTAGCTCAAGGAAACGAATAATGTGACATCCTTTTAGTCCTATCCCTTCTACACGTCTAGTTCTGTCATACTTCTATTAATGCTGAGAAACTGAGAAGATAGGGAACAAATAGAGAGAGAGACAAAGAGGCTGATCTGAGGGTGACACTGAGCAGGGTTTAAGGCAAGCGTCTGAGCTGTTATGATAGTATTGGCACTACCCGGAGTTATATGTGTTGAAAATCCTTACATTTTCCCTGTATAGTGTCTTTAAAACATCCCAACAGGTTGTTTCGTTTGTTTGGTTTTGTACCCCTCACAGTGGGGTTGAGGGAGCAAATGTGTATCAACATCCAGCTGCTTGTGATGGTTTTGGACCCTGTGTTTTGGCAGCATCCGAGCCAACCTTCTGCTTTTTAGAGATTCCCAAAATTACCTGCATGTTGTCCTCTTAGTATGTTCTGTGCCATTCTTTACCATTATGTCTGGGAACTTAGATAGCATGGGTTTTTTTATAAGTTACTTTATTTACATTAAACCTAGATGACAAACAAACCATGTCGTTTTTCAGATGTTAAAGAGGGATATACAGCAATACGGAAAACTTACCTGTCCTGTGTGAACTTAAAACCAGAAATGTTAAAGTCCAAGATTTCATGACTTGAATTCAAATCCAAACCTAATGTCGTCAGTTTTAAGTGATTATACTGGGTTTTTTACATGTTGTACCGTCATGCAAGAATTATATATAGGAAGAAATTTAGACAGCCCAAACTCTATTTTTATCAGCAGAGCTCCAGCAGCTCTTGCTTCACATGCTTCATGCTAACTGATCTTGTAAGCATTGTTGAACCTCCACAGCCACTGTGAGATGGGGGCTTCAGGAGAATAGCATTATGTATATTATGATGCTGTCTCTTGGTTTGACAGAGAGGGATACAGCAGACCAGCAGTGAGGTGATCTAGCAGACCTTTAAAAGAAATTTTACAGCGCCTCACTGAATTTCTCTCAATCATTAGTCCTGTAGCTTCCTTACTGCGTACAAAACACTGTATGTTTACATTGACTTATTTTTGTAAATACTAACACTCGTTTTGTACCTACCTGTAGATTGCAGACGGATTGTCTTACAACCACACTGAATAATATTACTGTTACTTTCTGAAGGATGTAGAATGTGCTTGCACTGAATGTGGTCTGGTTTCACCTCAGTGACAGGCACAACTTTTCACTTGCTTTTGTGGTGCGTGTTTGTGGCATGTCGGCAGAGCTGCCAGCTGTAGCATGGGAGGCAGGCTCAGAGGCAGTTTTGTGCCTTTATACCCACAAACTCTTAATTTTATGGATAGCTTCATAGACTTAGAAGATTTTTGTGGTAGTTAAAGGGTTATTGAATTAAGCCTTTTGACATCTCGGTGTGTATTAACTCCAGTAGTCAGCTAAGTCCCACACAGCCGCTCGCTCATTCCCCCAAGCAGGACAGGGGATACTGTCTTGAGATAACAGCAGGTTAATAAGTAAAGCGAAGCTGCATGCGCAAGTAAAGCGAAATAAGGAATTGATTCACTGCTTGCCACTGGCAGGCAGATATTTAGCCGTTTCCTCTTCATCACACTTTATAGTTACTTGGGAAGACAAATGCCTCGACGTCTCCCCCTTTATTATGCTTCCTCAGCTTTTCTTGCTGAGCATGGCATCATATGGTCTGGGATGCCCCTTCGGTCAGTTGGGCTCGGCTGTCCAGGCTGTGTCCCGTCCCAGCTGCTTGTGGCCCCAGCCGCTCGCTGGCGGGGTGGTGCTCTATTCTGCAACATATCTCAGACTTATCACTTACGCTTAGATGTCAGACCAGCTTTCAAACATCTGCTTTGTTTTCCAGCGCTATTAGTAGAACAGCATAATATAATACCAAGATACCTCGTGGCAGCAGGTTTCATATTTTTTGTTTTAGGGAAGAGCTTAGAGGCGTGTTTTACATTCCTGAGAGGTGAAAGTAGCTTTTACATGATAAAATAAAAATAAGCAAATAAAGAAATTACAGAAACTTTGAATTCAGCCCTGTAGAGTGTGTGTTTCAGATCACTAATTTTTAGGTCTTATTTTTTGGACACCCCAGTTGTCTTAGCAATTCTGTGCAAGTTTGGAGCTCTGTTTGGAATTGGTAGCACTTCGCTGTCTTAAGTGCCAGATCTGTAGGTTGCTGGATGCAGCTGAATGCTATTACTTTTTCCAGAATTGGGCACAGCATAATTGTGCTTATTAAGTTAGAAGCTAAGAGAAAAAAATCAAGCACTGATTGTGGCAGTTGATTATTTTTGTGTTAGAAGAGCAATCTATGTTTAAGTGATTATTCCATAACATGATGATAACTGAAAGAAAATATGTATTAATATGATCTTGTTTATCTTTTTATTTGACTCTCTCTCTTTGAAAAAATTAAATGAATGTAGAGGTCGAAGACTCTGAATCATATTTCTCATAAGCCATGACTGCTACTCACAGTGACATTTTTTCCCCTACTGGGAATAATGTTATGCATCTTTGCTTTTTTGAAGAAAAAAGTGAAAGAGTAAAACAGTTCCTTATGTTTTCCTGCAAGTTTCTATGCATTTATGATGATTGTGACATTGAAGTCTATACTTTTTTTTGATGCAAGAAAGGAAGAAGTGTAACTAAAATGTTGGTTTAAAAAGTATTAAACCTAGAATTCTGACAGCATTTCACAATTAGCTTTTACATTAAGCATTTATGGCAGCTACAAATTCACAGCATGGTTTTTGAGGCAGTAACACATGGGGGAAAGCAAAACCACAATGAGTGCAATTGACATTCTACTGGCAGAACAAAGGGTTGAAAGTGTATGGTTTGTATACAACTACTTAAGTATTACATGTTAGCCCCTTAAACTGGAACTAAACTCAATATCACCCATTAAAGAAGCTTCATGCAGTTAATTATTAGTAAATTAAGTCCTTCAATCATTCTGAAGGTTGAAGAACATCAAATTATATAGTGCTTACCAAATGATGTCCAAAATCTGACTTAATTTACACTCTGGAGTCAATGGTGTTCACAAGGTTGTGAATCAGGGCAGAGTCTGGCCCTCTTAATTATTAAAGTAGAACAAAAATAAGGAGCTCGTTCAGAATGTCACTGCGAATCTGCTAAGCCTTGTGCTATAGAACTGTACACCTCCAGGAGCACAGTGCTATGTAGCAGTATGAGAGAGAGGAGAGGAAAACTCCCTCCATTTCAGGGGCTGTCTTGAATAAAAATTATTTGTATGGATGTTCTGCAGTTTTGCTGTGAGCCTTGGGGAATGCCTTTGATGCACTTGATTAGGGAACAAGATCTCAACCTTGTAGATGCAGTAAGTTCTTCACATGTTTAAATACAGATAATTAGTCTCAGTTCTCTCTCTTTTTTTTTTTTTTTAACTTACACCATCATGGTGTGTTGATTTTTTTTTTTTGTTTCTTTCTTATACTATTCCTTGTTTCTAAGAGTTTGTTTAATTGCCACCGCAATACCCTGTTCTTAATTTTTCATCTGCCAGTATTCCCAAATCCTTCTCCGCAGGGCTGCTCTCAGTCTCTTCATCCCCAGCCTGTATGGATACTGGGGGTTGCCCTGACCCAGGTGCAGGACCTTGCACTTGGCCTTGTTGAACCTCATGAGGTTCTCATGGGTCCACTTCTCAAGCTTGTCCAGGTCCATCTGGGTGGCATCCTGTCCTCCAGGCATGTCTAGCACACCACTCAGCTTGGTGTCATCTGCAAACTGGCTGAGGATGCTCTCAGTCCCACTCTCTGTGTCACCGAGGAAGGTATTTATTTAGGCAGTATAAATGACCACGTTTAGTTTTTATCTTGGAAGGTAAGATGATACATATTTTAAAATACATTTTAAAAAAGAAGAGGAATTCCTTCTTATCTGTCTATGTAGCGTAATGCAGTAAAGTGCAGAGATTCCTAGTGTAGCTTCAAGCATGCTGACATATGCAGGATCATGCTGAGATACTAGCTCAGGAGCAGCCTAGATAAGTTGGGAAGTAGGTGTGTCCTCATATAACTTGTACAATGTATGAGCTTCTGCTGGGATCCATGTTTGCCACATCTCTGACATGAGCATTTTTGCAGGATAAACATGAGTGCAGAAGGTTGGATTTGGTTCCAGTGGCATGGCTCACAGGTGTGTGCACTGTGTGCAGGGATGGGGAAGACTGATGGGAATAATTACCCAGGGCATAGCCAACAAGCTGGGTGTCGTTATTTAGAATGCCTGAAAGCTGTATGATGAGCGCTGGGATTTAGGACGTGTTCACCCATCACTAGAGTGCTTTGGCCTACAGAGTTATTGTAATGCATGATTCTTTGCTGCCCTAAAGATGGTGTATGCTCACATGAATTCAGCCATGTGGGTGGGTATACATGTGTGGCTAAGCCATTTTCTTTCTGTCACCATGGATGAAAGCTTGATTTTCAACCTTGTTGAGAATAATTTTGCTTTGATTACTCAGCTCTAAAGAGGCATTGGTCCAAGGTAAATTTTGGGAATAGTGTGTTCCACCATATCTGGAAAATGTTCTGTTAGTTTTAATTCTCTCTCTGTTGGCAGACTTGCTACTGGCTGCTTGAAATTATTTAACTACGGAGTTACTAATTTTCTATATTTGTAAAGAAATTCTTTTTATCCGAGAGCTGTTGGAAAGATAATTCCCTTGCTTATTTCCTGGACTTCAAACCAAATAAGAAATATATGGAGTATATTAGTCTCTGATTCCTGTTTTCCAGTATGTACCCATCTTGTGTATGGAAGGAAGAGGATCGCAGGCGGGTTCAGAAGTCTGGCATGCAACTGTCTGAGGGACTGTTGTTATTAAGCCATTCCAAAGTGGACTTGTAGACAATGTACAGAATGTTAATTCTGTGTTAGAGCTTTATACAGGGAATATAACAGGAATTTACTGTGCGTATTTGTTTACATGCCAGGATGTGTTCTCGTGTTGAAGTGTCAAATCCACAGATCAGAGTCTTATCTTTAATCACTCTGCTCTGGCACAGGTTAAAATAAAACAACACACCCCTCCTCCCACAAAAACCCAACGAAAACTGCTGGTTGTGTTCCGCTCTGGCGCGCCAGTTCCAAATGGCTTTCTGTCTCACTCCGCTGGTTTCTTGGAGGTGGGGATTGATCTGTGAATCTCTTGCATGGTATGTTTGAAATATTTATCTGAGGTTGAACTGTCAGGCGGTGTCCAACTCGTTCATTACTAGGCAGCAGAGGGAGGCCGGGCTGTCAGGCAGTTATCATTTTCATAAGATATGGCTCTGTGTTGATATTTATGGACAGCAGGTTCTATGCTTTGTTAAACTTTGCAACTGGAAGAGCTAGTTGCAAGGCATTTGATTTAAATGTGGAAAATGGTAAACTGAAGGTAACAGTAAATTATATCCAAACAATGTTAGCGTTGTCGTTATCTGCAATATTCATGGTCTTTTCTTTTTCTTCTTTGCACCTTTGTTCTTAGAAACATATATATTGCTTTTCCTCATTTGCTTTTGCCCTAAGATTTTCTTCTCTAAACATGTCAGTGACTGGCTTGCAACCCAGTGTAATTGGTACCTGGTAAATGACCTGTGTTTTGTTTCTTGATCTGAACGCTTCCTGAGTGAAACATGCCTTCGGGGTGCTACAAAGTTTGCCATGATCAAAGAATCAAGGACTTTTCTCATGGTGCAGCCAGGCACCAATAAACACCTGCCTTAACTCCTACAACTTGTGAGTTCAGTTTTGCTGGAGATTTATTAGTAAGAAATAAACCATCAGATGAAATCAGACATGTCACTTTTCCTGTTGTGTGCTCTTGTGCCAACATTATGCCATGATACAATACTGCTGTCTGTTCTGTGGGAGCACGGTGCTACATATAGCCCAGACTGAAAGGTTTTATTATATTTTAGACTCCAGGAGCGTGACAGACATTTTTACATTATACAAACTACCTAAAATTGTAGTTCTTAAATGTTTTCATTGTCTGAAAGGCACATCTTATAACCGTGGGATAGGAATGTTATCTTTAGGTCAAATTACTGTGTGCTGAAGCATGACCCAATTTTCAGTTTAATGTGAATCCTATTTTTGGTTGTGCAGAAAAATATAAGAAATACCTATTGTCTCTGAGGTGCTTATTTCAGTTTTATTAAAGAGCTGCTGATTGCAAGTTATGGAATGCTGTAAAATTGAAACTGCCTTATTTAAAAGCATTCTTGCTTGTGCGATGGTATAAAGGTTGATTTTGTAGCTGTGTAGATATCGTGTGAGGTTATTTAGATAGTGGCTCTTCATCTGCAAATGTTTTCTATTTTTTCTCTTAAAAAAAAGTCCTGGCACTTTTACATTTCGAACAGTTAATCTTTAATTCTTCACCATACCAATTAACTGTGAACTATTAGAGAAACAATAAGCCATGAATCATCGGCTACAAGTAGGCAGAGAGTTTAATAGTCAAGAGACCGAGCATTTCTTTATCTTATATACACTCAAAATCAAAGTGAATAAATCCAAGGTTAAAAAGAAAGGCTATCACATTCCCACTGGTTTTGAAAACAACTAATTTCTTTCTGTCTTGTTCATTTGCTAATACAACACAACAAAAGGAAGGACCTGATTCTGCAATCCTTGATTCGCACAAGAAGCTCTTATTTCTGTATCTGTCACACTAAGCAGAGTATATTATTAACAGATATTATTCACAGTAAACAAATAAAATTCACGAGAACAAACAGCCTACTTCTGTAAACTTTTAGTTCTGTGGAGAGTCCTCATGAAAATGAATACTCCCATTTCAAGGGTATTATGTGTGGCAGTACAGCTATTCAATTAAGAGCCTTTGAAACCTTTAAAAGCTTGTACTCTGCCTACCTATGAGCATATAAATAGTCTTTAGTTTTCATAGAGTTACTCATCTATCAGAAGTTAAGCTGGAGTTGGTGTGTATTGCTGGATCTGTGCCACGGTCTCCTACATCTTGCAGAACAAAGTTATTAGATCAAAAGGCTGAAGAGATTTCTGTGGTCAGAACTGCATGGGTATTGGGCTGTTTCACCTTAAAGATTTTGAAAATGATTGTTAGTGCAGTCCTTCCTAAAGATGGTCAACAACTACAGAAGGTTATATAGAAAGTATAGTTCAGATTGGATTTCTAATGAAAATGGGTGCCACGTGCTAAACAGTGTTGGATCTGTGCAGCTGTAGAAAGGTAACTGTCTTTAGAGCAAGCAGCTAGATTTTGGACAGGGCAAATGCAATTGGAGGAGTTTCACAAATGCGGTGCCTGTAACTCCATTTTTTTATACACAGTTGTAGAGCGTTTCACTCTAATAGGGCTCCTGCAATGGAGCTGACTTTCAGATCAGAAAGTATGCTCTGCCTGGTTGGAACTTTTTAAAAATTCTAAGTGAAGCAGGCTCAAATTTGGATCTCTGCAGCTTCTCGTGAGTGACAGTCTGAAGGAGAAAGGAGTAAATGAAAAAGACCTAAATTTGGAAATGTTTTCAGTTGCCGGAAGATATTGCACAAATGGTTCGAAGAAGCCTCGCATCTGTCACAATGACCCATCTTGGTGGTCTTTGGCCATTTGATGGGAGGTGTCTTAGTTCAGAGTAATTTCTTATTTCATAATCCATAGTTAATTTGACAAATAGGCATGTTTTACAGATGTCTGTGGAAACACTAACAAAGTATTTAGTCCAACATTGAAATAGGAGGAAGGCTGAATTTAGTAGTTGGTATATCCAAGAAATATCATTAAGTAGCATCCATCTAGATACTTTATAAGGAAACGGTAGGACTTCTAATTTTAGGACTTTTAGATATTTTTAATGTCGATAGTAAATGTTTCAGACAACTCTAGTGTTAATGCACTGAAGGCCAGTGCTGCTTCCTTACCATTATCTTTCTCAGCAATTTTTAGAATAATTGTAGGAAATTCTGGTAGTGTTTCCTTTTTCAGGTATTCAAAGAAAAAAAAAATGTAATCCAAAAAACCCCACAGGAATCAATAACATTATGCTATTGTTCTATTTCCAAAGCAGTTTGTTACCTATAAAATTTGCTCAATACCACTAAAGGTTCTAATGTGTTTAAATAAATTAAACAGGAGAATTAATCAAATTCTGCTCTGTATCATTAGGAGTAATGAACAGCTAAAAATCTGACTCCATTGGAAATGTGGAATTGCTTAATTCAAATTTCAGTATCAATAATGCTGATACAGGGGGAACAAGTAAAAGGTGCTAAGGGGCCTGTTAAAAGTCATTATGTGATCTAGTTCCACAAAGATAAAAGCAAATGTTGAGATAGAATTTTATCTGCATTAAGTTACTGATTTACTATCGCTTTAGTTATGAAACAGAATGGAAAGATTTTCTTCTGCTCAGGATGACAGTAATCAGAGTACAGGCTTGGAAGGGACCTGAAAAATTGTTCTGGACCATCCACAGTCTCAGGGCAGAATGTTCCAGTCTGGTATTGCAGTGAAACTTCCTTCTAATTGACACATTTTCAAGAAGTCTCTCAATTTAAAAGAACAAAGACCTTTTTCTCCAAAATCCCCACACTACTTTTCACCAAAAGTCTAGGAGAATATTATCACTCCTACTTAAAAACTAACCAAATCTCCAACAGTATTTCATGTATATTGATCTTCCTTTAGCCTGAAGTCTATCAGGATTTTCTCTGAATTGCCAGTCTACTGTTCGGTATGGAGACAGAGTTTCTGTGTATTTAAAGTAATGAGAGCTCTGGAAGGAGTTGAGAGGAGGAGGCACAAGGTGGTGTGCAGTGTTTGAAGGAAACACTGTGCTTGCATGAATTCTCTGCTTTGTAATCCAAATCCAGTGGGGAGAAAACAGGTGTTATTTCCATATTTAAGCCACACACTCTTCTAAGCTGGTGACTTTCTGGGAGTAGTATTATGGTATGCTTTTCACAAAAAAGGTTGCAGTAGAGATGGACACAATAAGCCCTTCTTGGACTCTTGGCTGTTAGTGGAAGCAGCTGACTCCTGCTGACTCCCAGCATGTTATCTTCTTGCTGTCTTTTCATTAAGTTGGGCCCAGTATCTTTCTTTTTTCTTTACTTCTGTCTTTTAAAATGTTTTCTTTACTCACTTCAGTGATGGAGTTTCTAGAACAGCCCCTCAAGTAGCTGAAGACCAGCAAACTGGCCTGGGCATGAGAAGAAGTTGTTGAAAAGCAGGAGGATGGACATTTTTCCTGTTGGCTTTCCTGAAAAAAACCTTCTTATAATATTACTCCCAGAGGGTATAATCACATTACTGTCATGTGATTAGCACCTACTCTTCTCAGTGGGGAACTCACATTGCTGGAGTCCTTCTGTGGGTTCTTTATGAACACAAACAGGCGTTAGTTACATGTCTAACTTTTGTGTATTTTGATTATTTTCTGTGCAACCATAATGTTTAGAAAATACTTATGCAGTTTTAAAAAGTAGAGCTGAGATTGAAAAGTGGTGCAATACCCCAACCTATTGCTCTTGCCATATTGGTAAAGGGAACATTTCTTACTCTTTGGGAAATGCTGCTGAGAGAGAAGAGATGAGCACCCATTCTAGTGAATGCTTTTAGTGTTTCCTAACCTTTGTTGATGGCTATCACGTTGAATAGGAGAAGCAGTTAGGGAAAAAAGCACTTATTTTCATTTGTATCTGTGCATTGTTGTGAGCTCACGGGGGGGATTTAGAATTTAACCATATTCTTGAATATGACAACCCAGTGGCAAAGTCTACCCTTCAGCTTACACGGTTGCAAACTCCAAAATGGATTTCCTGCTGCTTTGTACTTCTATGTCAAAGCCTGAAAACATAACGAAGCACGTGAATTTTGGCCCCCAGGGATCACTGTCCTGTCTTCTTGTGTCCTGCAACCGTTCCCGGTGACACCTCATTAGCGTGGAACAGTGATTCACTGTGGAGAGAAAGGAGGGGCAGTGGGCTGCAGACACATCCCAGGGTGTTTCATCCCAGGGCTCAAGATCAGTCACTCAGTGAGTGCAGCTGTAAAGACGTGACTGTTAGAGGTCCACTTAGGCTATAACGCTGCTTCAGAGCAGACTGCTTTTAGAGCAAGAGAAACACAGCAGGGTCCAAACTCATCTGAAGATTTGACAGAGATCTTACTGCACCTTCTTCTTCTGAAGCAAGTGTCCCTAAAAGGACCTTGAATCTCAGAGGCAAAGTTCTGCGAAAACATCCGCTGGAATAATGACATTGCGATCAGCTTGGAAAGGCAACAGTCAAAGGATTGGACCTTGCAGGAGCAGTTATTTCCTCCATGCTTTCAGTCCCACAACCCATTGGCAACAAGTTAATTACATCTGTTCAGGTTCTTTGGAAAAGTCCCTTTATCCGTATTACTTCTGAGACCTAGTTTTGTTCCTTGTTTTATTCAGCAATTTCCTCTTCTTTGCTCTAACTACAGATTCTGCCAGTCTGAATGTCTCACTTGCCCCAGTGCACAAATGGTCACCCACCCCCTACTGTCCCCTGTCTCGGCCGCGTGCAAAGGAAAACCATCCAACTCCCTCTTCCTTTCAGTGGCTTACACCTCTCCCAGAAGCAGCAACCAGAAAAATGTAACATGGTGCCCCGCATTACTACCCACTCTGTCACACTTTAAGGGAGGCTAACATAAGAAGATGCACAGCAGAGTATAAATAAGCAATAACTCATGCCATCTATCAAGGGGTGGAACATTACAACTCTTGCTAGTTGAGAATAAATCATGATGTTTATGTCCTGTCCATGTCAAAGGACTGATCTACAAAGAGGGTATTGGTGGGTTTTTATAACTGTTTGCTTTTTTTTGGATTCATATATAAAGCACACATTGTGAATTTCAGAGTTGATGACTGTTCCTTGGGGGAAAAAAATATGACTATGTAAAGTCAAGTCTTTACCATAGTTCTTGCAGGTAAAACCAGCTCCTTTCACAAGAATGTGTTCTTATCAGCACCAACATTTAAATAATTATTTCTAAAGCTGAATCACACAGTCAAACAGAAGTGAAGTATTTTCCAGGTTACTTTGCTCACAACACATAGCAACTGTGAATCTTGATCCAGATTATCAGTGGCGTCAATCAGTATAGATTTATCAAGTTCAGCAGAGGATCTAGGTTCCCACCAGCTTAGCTGTGTATTGGAAGTGGATGTGTAGTAGAGGACTCCCAGACTTTTTGGGGCAATAGAGTTTGCAGTAGACAAAGTGAACCCAAAATAAATGTAATTCTAAGTTTTAATCCTGTGCCCTTTCTTCTTTTTAGAAGTGGTTTGCTCGGTCTTCTAATCATAGCGTATTATGTTGCTGCTTCACAATCACACTCCAAATGCAAATCACTTCATTGGTGTCTCAGTGACAGCAAGCCCTGTCAGCAGTAGGTACTTTGAATATGCCAATAAGATTTTAACTGCTTTGAAATGGTTGCAAGGGACACTGTTTCAGGAGATTACAATCAGGGCATTCCATCAGAGGGCTGCTAAAATAGCAGTGCTTTATTTCCACCAGCCTATATGCAATAAGCTAATAAGTGATTGCTGTCTTTGTATCTTTATGTTTGAGGAGTAGGTAGAGCATTTCATCCAGTGAACAATGATTGTGTCTTCCAAAAGCATATGCAGCTTCATTAATATTAATGAAGCTTGCATACATGCATCAGAAAGGTCTTATACCCTATATAATCGCTATTTATCTAGGCAAATTTAGCTTCATCATTGTCTATTTACTAAAAATAAGCCTTGTGCACTTGATTTATACCTTCTGCCTGTTTTGTGTTGTGAACAGTTACCATTGTCTTGATCTCTGAGACTCTAAAACCACCTTCTGCTCATTTAAGAGAAGGAAGTTAACTGTGACCTTTACAAAAAGGATAGCCATTGGGCAGTTGTCCATCTGTCGTTTGGAGAATCCGTGGATAAAGAAGGCGAGAACTCAGAGATTAACACAGAAGTTCAACATGTTTTGTTATCATTTTCCTGTGACTCTACTTCTACATATTAAGCATAGCGTAAAATGCCATGCGTGAAGTTGCAGAGGAGACCGGAAGGGAGCAAATGCTATTCAGAGCACTTGCCACAGTACAAGTGCTTCTGACAAGCCTGTTCCTTTCATTCGGTTTGAACTGTTGGCTCAACAGCTGAGTTTTATTTAAGCATTTAGAAATTATATTTGTAAAGAAGATATGAGAAAGGCAAATTTACCTTTGAAGTACTGAAAAGTGTTCATTGACATCACAAGTTCTTAATGTGTCTTCAGATGTAATTTTGATACGTACGTACACAAAAAATAATTTTACAAAGTTCTTTTCACCAGTGTAATTAAAAAAATAATCTATACATTTAAAAACCTAACTTTTTAAAAATGAAGTTGAATATCATCCAAGATTCAGAGGTATCTATAGTAGAAAGTGAAGGGATGGAAATTTCTGAAATTCAGTCAGATAGCCAAATCTGTGGCCATTGGCTCACCTAGTGCAAGCCGTCCCATCAAGATTATATTAATTAACTATATTAAGTAGCAAACAGTATAATATTTGGGAATTGCAATGAATTGGCTGAATCTCAACTGCCATTGCAATATCCTAGGAAAAAGTACATATGTAATTCTTGGCTGTGTGTATGGAGGAAAACTAAGTACCATAATAACAGGATAATACGTTGATTCTGTATGTGTAGCTAATTCTCTCTTTCAGTAAATAGGAGAAAAACTATGAGGGTGATCAGATACTAAAAAACATACCTTATTGTGAAAGATTCCAGAAATTCAATATGGTGAATAGCACTTTTGAAAATACATCCATATTTTTTAAATCTCCAAGATCTACGTTACTCTAATACTGCTACAACGTGTAAATCCAGCCACATTTTTAATGACATGCCTCATCAATAAAAAAAAAAAAAAAGGCACATTCAATTTTTTTTATTCAGAAAAAGAGGTGTAGTGTACCTGTTCTTGTCTTGTCTGTCAATATAAATCCCATGCAAATATGATACATGGAGGAAGCTCAAGTCATCATATGCATGGAGTTGTCATTAATTTAATTTTACCCACAGAAAAACTCTTTGGATTTGTCACTTTCTGACTTATGTCATGCCTCAGCTGCCAATATTTAAAAGGGACATAATATATTGAAAGAAATCTGTCCTGTTTCTTGAAGTTCTGGAGTTTCTGGGCATACAGTTCTGAGAGATTCTACCCTTTTGTAATAAATCCTTTTTAAGTAGGTGGTAACGCTAGTGTAGCCCCTAAGCATGAGAGTCTGAAAACAGAATTTCTCCTTCAAATTTAAAGGAAGACCTCTGTGATCATCTTCTATTATCTTATTCTTCAAATAAACTTCTTTTATTCCTGCCTTATTTAATCCTTTGTTACACTATGAATAGTCTGACAAAATCACATGGTCTCTCGGATGAGTTGTTTTGCCTCAGAGTCAGTCAACTTCCAAGACTTGCAGGTTTCCATACCATGGGCTAATTTATACCAATCCCGATTGTCCCAACCTGAGCCGATTCTTTCAGGGATAAAGGCTTTCCCAGCAGCTCATTTAGCATAATTTTAATGCCTTTTAGCCTTTTGGAGCACTCTGCTCTTTATAGGCCATTTGATTGAATTCCGGATATCTTTTAAGTCCAACTACTTGTTTTAGCTGTCTTTCACAGAAACATTTCTCAGTTCATACTATTCTAAGTTTAGCTTTTCATTTAGGTAACAGACCTTTATTATGCCAAATCTTTTCCGTTCAGCAATTTCCTTCTGCAAATTCACACCCTTCTATTTCTTTATAAAAATGACCCTTGTATTAGTGTTGTTGTGAATAAAGTGTTCCTTATGTTACAGGCATAACAGACAAAAGTGGCATCTTGCCTCTAAATGCCCGTGGTGTTCAGATGTTCTCTGCAGAATCCTGCTATGAGAAAGCTTTCTTCTGATGCAGCTTGACCAACGGAGACAATTTCCTCTTTCTTGCTCTTTGTCTTAGCTTGCTCTTTAGGATGCTTCTACAGATTTTATTGTCTAATCTCCATTAGGCATCTTAAAAGGTACTTTTTGATACTTGGGAACCCAGGCTAGGCAACCCAGCTTGGTGCTGGATGTCAGTTTGTTGGTGCTCAGTTTGTAGATCTGCACACCCTAAAGTGAGGAACATCTCATTCTTACCTCATCATTTTGAATCACCCTTGAGTCAGGGTAGGTTAAAGTCAAGTACAAGGAAAACAAGTTTTCCACAGGATCCAAAACCCCCAAAATGTTTGTAAAGGATGTAAGTGAAAAAACTGAAAACAAGCAAAGAAATAACCTATTTTATTTAAAATCACATTTTACTTACCCTAAAATTATATCAGAAAGTTTTCTCTGTCTTTGTCCAAGGACTTTCTTCATACTACTATAGCAGGGATAAATTATTTCTACATTATTTGTGTTTCATACTGTGGTAAAGATTCGTTGTACCTTGAGCTAACCTAAGTCTGGGCTATTGTGATTTTGCCTTCACTTCTGGTCACATTTGTGCTTTGTTCTGGTACTAGTGTTCGTGCATCCCAGCAGATAAGCCCAGACAGGGAGACAATGCAAATAAGAACAACCTTATTAAAGAAAAAAGCATATCAGAGGGGCCAGAATCCTGCACCTAAGGGATTTCCTTGAGAATTTTTACTCTGGAAACATAGTGAACAAAGACTAATAGTCCCGTGGCGTTTCAGGTTTGTAAAAGGAAAAGACAAAAATATTTTTTCTTGTGAATCATGACAGGGTGACAGCTGCTATTGTATTTCAAGATGGTTATCTAATATTGTATCAATGCTTAATTTTTTCCATGTTTTTTCCCCAATATTTTTCATTCAGTTATTTCTTTTCTTTTCAGTCAGAGAAATTAGAATATTAGAATTAGATGCAGATTTTCTGTGAAGATACTTGTTTACTTTCATTTTACCATACTTGTGACTTTATTAGAATGGTTAAAAATTAAATATCTCTGAAATAATTGGTACAGACAAGGCTACGTAGGTGAAAGGTAGCAGATATGTGAAAATACATACCATGCGCTTTACATGATCAACAACCAACTAACAACTCCAAAGGTCTACATATTTTTCAAAAATCAGTCACAAACAGATGCTGCTTTGACTTTCAGGCTTTGACTTAATTAATTTAACTCAAATGAGGTCACATTCCAAAACAAACGAGGTGGAGTCATTGTGGATAAGCACTACATGCTGTGCCGGAATCCACACAATCGTTTTCCAGGTCTGAAAATAGACTCACCTATGCGGGAAAGCTTGGAGCCATTATTCATCTCTTTTTTTTTTTTTTTTAATAGAACACAAAAAGAGAACTGAGGCTCTTGATGTGTGAAGGGAAACACATTATTTTCAGAATTATTTACAGTCTAACATACAGTATACATTTTGAGAGGAGTGGCAGAAAAATGAAATAAAATAAATCTCTGACCTTTCCTGTCTGCCTTACTTTAAAAACTTCTTTGCCTGTTTTCTGTTACTGCTTCTACTAGGTCAGAGCTTCTAAAATGATCTTCCCCCCTCCATACAAAGAGCCCCTACTGCTAATAACTGCACACAAAATTTTGAATGTTCTGTCTTTCTTCTGTCCTTTATTTTACTTTAAGTATTTGTGTAGTGTCCTCTCATCATACCACTCTTTTGGAGATGGGAATTCTGACCCTTTGTATTCCAGAGCTAGTGAGTGTTCAAAGTTCTTTCTTGGTTTTGTGTCCATCCCTCTCTCTTACAGAACATGGAGGAGGACTCTGCCCATGTTAGAGATTCTGCTACATAGGAAAGAGACTAATTTTGAGTGGTTCACTAAATGAATTTGAGACCAGTGACACTTTTAGCACATAGCTTGAGGATGTGCTTGCAAACGAGAAAGTTTAGGATCCTTAGATATTGATATAATCTTTCTGAATCTAAAATTTTTCAGGGCGTTATAGTTATGGGAATAAGCGGAGCATATTTTTACAATCCACATGGGTTAGCTGCTGGTATGATTTCTGTAGTCATGGTAGAAATAAGCCCCTACTATATTATGTTATACAATTACCAGTGAAATTACTAGTGAAAATTTTTTAGGAAGTGAAGTCCTAATTGGGTAAAGAAACAAAAGAGGATTCATCACCTGAAGTATTCAGGGCATTACATTTTACATACTCGTGAGAGAGGCCAAGCAAAGCAGTGAAGAATCAGACCTCGCCCAGGCTGTGGGAGCAGCGCTTGAAACTCGGAGAATAAAAGCAGGCAGTTTGCATGGGCTGGTTTTGTTCTGGAAGGGCTTCCAAAACGGAAACTGTGGACCAGCTGCTCTGAATCAGGTGAGCAAGGTCCTCGTGTTCAGTGCCACAGGCATTGGGAGACCTGGTGAGGAGGAGGAGTCTAAAGCACCTTTTGAAGAAGCGTATTTCTTAGGGGGACGAGTCGTTTTGCCTTGGGGATTCATTTTACACTTGCGAAAAGGTAATTCAGTCTCTGCTGAGTCACTCCAACCCCAGCACAGAAGATGTTGTGTTTTTCTTCAAAGATTCAAATTTGCTTAGGGATTTCCTTCCAGATTATTCCCAGCAGTCACAGATGTGGTCTTACCAATATATTTATCCAGTTGTATTTATTGCACTGACGCAGCCTATGACACTCAGGTCTTGGCTAAATGTTCCTGTAGTATTTTTTCTTGACTAAATGTTAAAAGAAATTGATCAAGGATGTTTTTTAATTATAAAAGTGCTTTGAAAAGATTTTTTTTTCACCTGTATAATTAGAAGACATTTTAAACGAAAATTTTCCAGTCAATTAGTCCCTAATGAAGCTCAATTTGTTTTACAAATTAACCTTTTCTTAAAATAACAGGATGATTTAATGCAAGAGTTATTTTGCTTATTTCAGTCTGTACTACAAGTCCTCTCTTCCACAAATATACATCCCTCGTAAGTCAATAGGGGATAGCATTTAAGTTAATAGGTTTTTGTTCCCTAAAGCTTAACTTAAGCTTATATGTTGACTACATAACACTCTGGAATACTAAGGCCATTCCTGGTACTTTGGTCTGAACTCTGGCTTTGTTCTTGCTTCAAACCTCGTTGCGTTGTGGCCCTGAAATCAATACATTGACTGTCCCTGAAATTAGAGGTGCCATATGCAAACTGGTTTCAGGCTCTTCATTATTTTCTTCTCTGTCTATTGGAGTCAGACCTGCTGCATTGGTTAGTGGCTGAGCCAACTCTCACCTGTGTTTTCTTGCCTCTGCTGGTGACCGTGTCTGACCCTGGTCCTTTCTCTGGTGTGGAAAAGCTAAAATTTCCTTGGAGTCAGTGGAGTTAGACATGTGTAAGAGAAGTTTGCACTCTATGAAGATAGGACTGTACTTGGCTGTTGGTTTGACAGATTTAAGTCCACAGACCCCAGAGCCTTTTCTTGCGTACACTGCAGCTGCAGAGCGAGTCTTGCCAGAGGTGTTTGGGGTCTGTGCTGCCCGTGTGCCCTGCCCCATCACAGCGGCTGCTGTGTTCTTTGACCGGACTTCTTAGTACAGCTGTCTGTTCTAATGAAGTGGGGAAGTGAAATGTTAATTGGTTTAAATGCCTTTTTATTGCATGCATTTTATTTTGAAATAATTGTAGTTCATATTTTAGGATACTATGCTCATTATGACAGTGTTCAATAGTACATTGTATTACTGACTGAACGTAGTACTACCATTAAAGTCTTTCTGTATTTACAACCATACATTTTTACTGTATTTAGGTCAATGTATATGACTTGTGACTAATAAGATAGAGAACCATAAACAACAATAGGCACAGCTGAAATATTTGCCATTCTCAGCCAAGTTTCACCACTGTGCCTAGGAGAAGTTTCTGTTGAATGTTGTTGCTGAACACTGCCCATGCATATTGGCAGCCGTAACAGCTTTGAGGCCAGATTCCTTTCTTGAAGGTGAACACATGATGCACATTCCGTCTCCCGCTGTGCTGATTTGCTGACATGACAAGGGGGTAAATGGGGAAGGGCAACGGTGCCTGCCTCTGCTCTGCCAAGGTGCCATTGGGGTTCACTTCAGCTGTTTTCAATGCTGGAGTACTGCTGGGAACTGAGTCTGGAAGAAAATGCTGTGGGAGAACTGATGTTGTTCTGCATTCGAGAAAACTGACCGTGTATAAAAAGGTCCCAGGGCTTCGACTGGTTTGCACATCTCTCCTATCCTTAGGAAAGGCAGTATCATTTGACTGTGGCTGGACAAACAGGTCTCTCCTAAAGGGGTATTACGCTGCTATGAAGCGAGATGATGGTTGTAGGCAACCTAAATTCAGTCGGAGTTCAGCTACCTGCAGGGAAAGCGCTGACCCAGCTGGGTATTGAAAGCACCTCAGGAAGCTCAGGAAAGAAGTCTGGTCTGTGTCTTACTCCAAGTTATTCTAAAGAGAAAAGCACAGCTAAAGTTGCTGCTTTAAATTATCCCTTTCTGCAGCCAATGATGATTTGGAAGTGGCTTAGAACAGGAATTAGCCTTTTATTAATTTACTTTTTTGATTTGTAATGTTAAGCCAGATTTAGGCACAACTATGAGCAAGTTGTATTGAAATGAGAAGTCTGGGGCTGGCTGGTAGTTAAGTGGACTTATTTATATTTAAAGCGTTCTGGACAGAATTAATGATTAGAGCATTTGTTTCTCTCCATCCTGTCTCCTACAGGCATTAGCTGGCATTAATAAAGAAAGAAACGAAATCACAGATGCAGGTTAAGAAGACTCGTGTTTAAGAGGTGGTTAAGACTGAGTACAGCAGCAGTATTGCAAAACTGACTGATCCAAACTTAAAAAAATTACCTGATGAAGACAGTAATGCCTGGCATCTTAGGGATATACACTGCCTCCACCCTGGTTTTCCCACTGTATTCATTCAGGGTGAGATTTTGTCTGGCATCTACACCTGTTTATTTAGTGAGACATTCACGTGATGTGCCTGTCTGTCTCAGCAGGCAGAGTTTAGTGCTTCCTGGCATTTCCCCCACCAGTTTGACATTAGGAAAAATGCTGCATGTCTCTGCCTGTGCCGTGCTCTGTTCTCAGCTGCGTCCATCTCGCTGCCGTGCTCAGCAGAGTCCAGGTTGCATTGCAGTACAGCCTGGCACAGTGCGGCCCTTACAGGCTTGGGTGGTTAGGTATTAGACTCATACCAAGTAAATGGAAATAGTTGCAAGTATATGCAATATATCCGTTTAATGATCTTACCTCTCCCGTGGGATCTTTTCCAGTGTCTTTTTTCAAGTTAGATCATTCACAACCGAGGAGGAAAAGAGAGGAAGGAATACAGTCCCTCTCCCTGTTAAGGACCCAAGCTTCTCCAGTTTCCAGTCTTTCAGTACTGCATACATTTTATTTAGGACTAAGTGCACTTTTCAGATTTTCTGCTCAGGGCCGAAGAAGCTCTTCTGTTGAAGAGCTGCAGTACGAGTGGTACTCCCTTGTTTCCACCCTTTTGGCTTGAAGTGACTTTATATGTCGCATGCTGAGCTGTTATAGTTGGGTCAGTGCAAGGTTAGATATCTCACCGAGATTACCAACAGTGATTTTTTCAAATAGTGAATTTACCATGGCAGTCAAGAATAAAATGGCATGAAAAATTGTAATCTGTCTCACCAAAACATGCAGTTAAATGGGAGAGAAATATATGTCATCAATTAAGTACAGTTGATTTAGCTGACAGTGCTAGAAATTTGAGAATACTTTTATTAGGCTCTAATTTTTCTCTGTTCATTCTTCAATGCAAGTACTGCACTTGGAACTAATTTTCATCTATTACACATTTCAAAATACTATTAGTCTGATTAATTAATGCATAATACATCCTGGAGACTAATTTGTTTACTCCTAGCGGGCTCATTAGGACTTACTATATGAATGCGAGATTAGATTTTAAAGTAAGCCACCTTCTAAAGATTGAATCATATGTCTGCCTTGGTGTAAACTGGCAAACAAAAATCTGGTCATCTATATCCCTCATTGATATGCAGGAGTGTGTTAAAAGTTTACTGAAGTTAGATGCATAGATAGACAGTTCTTGCAACTAAAAAAAATGTGTTTCCTTATGTTAGGTATAGCTTTATATATTTCAAACCAAAATACTGATTTATTATGCAAATTTGCCACTACTGGAAATTTGAACAGAGTACTACATGCATTTTTATTTTGCATTCAAATGTATGCTCTATTCCCATAGGGTTTCACCTTTGTTATTTTACTTTTTAATGATATTGTCTACTAAACATTCACTAAATACAGTGAAATTTGGGAGAATTATCTTGAGTGCTCTGGGTCAGTCTAGATTTTGTTGCCTGCTGCTGTATAACAATGTCACGTGGTTATAACTTTTTGCCCAGCTGACCTAGGAGGAACTTTTTTTTTTTTAAGTCCTCATTTTTTTTTTTCAGTTGCATGAATTCTGAATGTTTTGTAACACTGGTGCATTTCATTACAGAAAAAGCCAGAGTGGTGGCTCCTCTAGGAGTATATATACTTATGTAATTATATACAAGTTCCCATATATATATGTGTGTATCTATATAGTGTATATCTATTTATAAAAATACCCATTACTACTCTCCTAGTGCTGAACTGGTCATTAAAAACTGATTTCCATTCTTTCTGTTTTCTATCTCTTAGCCTTTTCAAATAGAAGGGGTAGCAGGTCAATGCTTTCCAAAAAGCCATGTCTTTAGGCCAGGATTCTCTGCAGACAGGTGATTTACAAATGTTCCTAAGTTAGTTATGGTCAGTAACCACAAGTTCTGAATTAAATCATTATGTACATGTCTTTCATTTCCAGAACTTGGATTGGAAAACTTCCCAGAACAGGCTGTGTAATGACACTTCCCCGCTTCTGTCAACTTTACCTTTCTTACTATGAACATAGTCTTCATTGCACAGGATTGGGAACCTGATGTTCAGGCTCCACCTTGATTAGGAAAATGCAAATCCACAAAATGAAGAGAATGAGTTAGCTTAGGGTTCTTTTTTTCATCCCCCTTCACAAACGGTTCAAGTTAAAACAGCAGTAACTTGGCTTTGTGATTTAACTGTCTGTATTCTTTCAGGAGAAAAATTTGCATTCATCTTCATGCTACTGTGAAATCACAGATGGCCTTTAAGTTTTTAGGTGGTGTCCCATTCTGTCTTTTCATCTTTTTTTTTTTTTTTTTCCTTGTCACACAACCTATTATCTCACTGAACAGAGATTATCTACAAATCAGTCTTTAGACTGAAGTCTTACCCCTGCCAAAGGAATTAGAAGGTTTGTTATTTGTTTTAGAGTCTACATTTTGAGTGTTAATCTTCTGTTGGTCATAAAATTTTTCATAGATTTGTGCCTTTCGTTTATTTTGTGGAGGCTTACCAGAAACCTTTATTGTTCATGACCAATAAAGGAAGTCCATTTTCTGAATCACCCTGATGAGATCAGCATATTGCTTCACACCTGTATGTTATATGTTGTAGTAAATATGTTAAGTTTGGATTTGAAAGAGTTTCATTTGCTATTGTGTAGCATATGTTTTGACAGGCAGGTATATGAAACATATTAGCTCCATCTTTTGCTAGTTGCCTGATGCTATATTTATTGAACGCAACATGTAAATCTTTGACACCAGTACTTTGTACTTGAAACAAAGCAGGTCTTGAAAAAAAAAAAGTGTTTCTTAAATTATGGAAAATAGAATTGCCCACTAATAGCTCTCAGTTTTACTACAGTGGAGATTAATATAGTCTCCTGTCTTTCAGGGATGATAGCATGAATGCTTGTGTCTTGCAGAATTCCTCTAAGTTTTGCACTAGAGAAGTGTTGACGAATTCTTTCTCTAAAATCTTCATCTTCCTAAAGCACTTTGTGGGCTCTTTTCAGGAGATATTCTGGAATAGCCAATAAACAAGCAGTTCTGAATGAAATTGTCATGATTATATGCATAACCTTATAAATATGATGTCATCAACACTGTTTTATTCCAATGATTATATTTAAAGTAAATTATTATATAATTCAACCAAAATAACAGTGTATTTTATTTAAAAAACATATTTCAAAGAATGTATTTGCTTTTTATAAACCTTGAATTAAACATTCCTTATAGGAATACATCACTAAAATGAGCTGGATAATAGCCAGTGTTTCTGGAATGTCACTACACTCAAATTCATGGTCAGTTTGTAAAATAACCCCAAATAATCCTTGAGGATTGTCCTGTGTTTTTTCCTCTGGGATTATTATCCTTTGCAGTCATTCTAGAGGCATTCCAAGAGGTACCTGCAGTGGAAATAGTACTATTATGCCGAGGAAATGTCAGGAATAAGCTGATTGCCTAATTACTCAATATGGTTCAAAATCTTGTGTTCACAAAATTTCTTGTTTCTCAGTGCCACCAAACTCCAGCTTCAGTGACAGAGAAATAAAACCCCACCTCTGCTCAGAGGTTTGAATTTCTACTTTGTAACTGCTGTAGTATACAAATGATCTCGATTTATGTTAAGAATGGAGTTTGGGCCCAAGATTATGCACTCAGATCCATTGGCAGCTTCCCAGCAAATACATCAAGAGGTGTGTTCACTCTTTTAGATGTCAGAGTAGGCGTTGTGGAGTGAAACACATTTCTCAGACGCTTCTCCTTGACAACGCTGTCGGAAACACTTAGAGTTAAATCTTGATCCCTGGAATGCAATAGAGTTTGGTTTTTGACTTCTGTGGGAAGAGAATGTGCTCCTGAAAGCAGATAGTGGAGTGCCCAGGACAAGCTAATTTGTTTTGCTAACACACTTTTGCTATGTTATAAAACACTTTTCAAAAAGAATTAAACTTTCGTCTGGTATGGACAGGACTAATGAAACTCCCTTCAGAGCCCATCAGCACCATTCGTTTATAATCAAGCAGAGGGACTGCTGTCTAGTGACAGGAGACACTGTCCAATCCTAATGGAAACCAGTAGCATCCGCTGTGTGAGCGGGTAAGCAAAAGTGACAAGTTAAGATGTCCTGGGAGCTCTTTTGCAGCAGCAGGTATTTTATGTGATTCAAAACAGGGTAGACAAAGCTTCCCTTGATGAGTCTTCAGCATCTGTCCTTATCTGTAACTGCGTGGTCCTTTTCTTCAGCAATACTGCTGCCTATAAGATCAAGTAGTAAGACACTGGGAATATCTCTTGTGTGACAGTTTCAGAGAAATTCATTGTTTCATATTGAGCACTTGTTTCCAAACATCCTGGAACTATGTAGAGGATAAGCAAAGCATGTAACTGTCCTTCAGCACTGTTGATTAAAGCTTAGATTGTTTCAGCTGGTTAAAACGATTTGTCTTGTCATTGACATTCCTGTGGCAGAGACCAGAGCTCATGTGCAGAAAGGAACAACTGTAGCATCATCCAGAGGGTTATGTGTTCAGCATGTAGTACTCTGTGCTAGACTCTCTACAAACCATCAGGGGAAAAAAGGAAATTCAGCACTCTTCCTTCTGTTTTACCAGTTCGCAATCTTTTATTGAATTCCATTTTATGTAATTAAATTACATTGTATCTAATTATGGAGCAAGGAATTTTCTTGTTAAGTGGCCATGGTAAGCAGACATTTATGTGTCACCTGCAAACATGTTTTAGCAAGATGCAGGTTTCTACAGAGATGGCTGCCTTTGTTGCTACCCCATGAGTGGGATATTTAGCACCAGGTAGAGCGAGTGGTGCAAAGAGGCTGTAGATGTGGAGTCACTTAGAAATGTCCAATGCTTAGAATAAGTATAATTTACAGGGTCCTGGGAATCTTTGACCTGCAGAATTGTAGGATATGTAACCAAGTGAGTATAGCAGTTTATAAAACGCTTCTGGCAGCTCCTAACGGACTGTATTGCTTAAACCAATATTGTGTCTGCTTCTCATTTTGTGTCACTTAGATTTACCTCGGAGACATAGAGTAAGAATAATAACTACTCATCTGTTTTTTCTACTTTTCTTAGCTCTAATTGACATGCAAACACCACAAATTTTTCAGCTCTTTCCACCATTACAGCTAACAAAAAGGCATGAAGTGGACATAAAGGCTAGTAGTGCAGGATTTTTTTTTTCTCATTAACATTGCTGATGGAAAAAGAATGGTAACTCCCCAGCTAATTATTTAGAAGCTTGTCCAGTATTATTTCCAGGCTAGCAGAACCTGGAAAGTCATATTCATCCCTTGAGAAGAAGAATACAGTGATTACGTGGGATGAGAAAGAGGTTTGAATAATTTTTAAAGAAAGCATATTTGAAAAATCTTGGATGTCAGTTTGCTATTATGGCAATGCATTATTATCATACTGATGGAGATGAAAAGTTATCTATTAATATCTCTTATTGAATGGAGGTGCAGAGACGTATATCAGAGAAAAGGGAGTGTGAGCTGTAACATATACAGTAGTGACCCACGTGATTATTTTAAGGGCACTGGTGTATGTTCTTGGAATTCTAAATTACACAACTGACTTAGAAAACCATAGTCAATAATCTGTTAAAAATGCCTTTATTGTGAAGATCACCTGTGCAGCTCATGAAAGCATGTGTCTCCAAAGGAAAATTATACTTTTTGGGTTTTAAACACACAGTACAGTAAATTGTAATGAGCATGTTCACACTAAACAGTTAATTAAGCTTCCATAAGCATAATACAGGATGAATTCAAGGATAGTCAGTTACCTCTGGCTGATTTCAGACATGCTGCACAAGATAATAAAGACCTGATGCTTTCAACAGCAGAATGTCTTAGGCCGCAGTTTCAGCACTGCTGCTGCAAAGAAGAAAGTCAAATCAGTTCTCTCCCCTCTGTTTTCCAAGCTGGCCTTTCGTTTCAGTCTTCTGCACTCTGCCCCAGCAGCATTTGTGCAGCTCTGTCAGGAAAGGGATAAGGGAGTTAATCTAGATAAAAATAATGTAGCGTCATCTAACTTCAGAAGCTTTCTTTTCCTCATTTATCTTTTTTTAATGGTAGGAAGACCTTAAAAGGCACTATCAAATGCAAGCATGTTTGTCCCCTAAGTTTAGACATAAATGCTGTCTGTTACACCAAAGGCATTGGATTTTGGCTCTTTCCGAAAGCAAAGCAGATGCCTTTCTACATTCTAGGGCATTTGTATGATATTGTATTAGAAAACCTATATAAATCATCAGTTGGCTTCCCATCCCAGTTTACTTCAGATCGTGTTAGTCTGTCAGCAGCAGGCTTTTTCTCCTACCGCGGTTTCTAAAACTTTCGACATATCAACGCTGCAAACTGCTCTAAATGACATTCCATAGGAGGCAGCTGGGTTTTCCGATACGGAGCGGCACCGCGCTGCCATCGCCGGCTGCACCGGGCCCTTCCCAAAGGAGCTGTGCTGTGTCCACCTGGCCGTGGGCTCGGTACCATGGGCTCTTCAGTGCGGTTCTGCTGTAGCTCACTGTTTGCCTGAGATCGGGTAATCTCTTTTCTATAGAATTAGTCAGGTCTTAATTCATTTTATATTCTGAATTCTCTCAACTGCCTTGTAGTAATTTCACTCAGACCACAAGGTAACATAATGCGAATCCACCCAATATTGCAGCCACAGGGACAAGTTTATAGTTGAAAGCAGTGTTACAAAAAGAAACTTTCAATTTGAGCGCCCTTTGTACTAACGTCCTGATAATGTGGGTGTGTGGTGTGGGTCAGACCTGCTGCCGTGCGGATTGCTGCTCGCATTCTCCCTCTGGGCAGACCTTGAAAGCCACTGCATTTTTTTGCTGGTAGAAAGTAGGGAGTGTCATGGTTCATCTAACAGGGAACTGTGGGGATGTTTGATAGTCACCTTCCTCCAACCTGCAGAACCTGTAACAGGTGAATTGCTATGGCAATGGAATGAAAACTTTCAGTCTGATATTATGTAAATCATTGAAATCAGGCCTAACCTTGAGTGACTAAAGCCATAGCTAATGTGGCTGTTTACACCAATAAAGACAAGAATTTTCCTCCAAAACTGCTGTCTGTGTACTAAACTAAGATGGACCCTAAATGGGGTAGCTAACAAAAAATATGACTTACATAGTTCTTTTAATTTTAAAGGAACAGTCAGTTGAATCTGCTTTATTGCTTGATTTGCATCCTTTAATGTGTAGGTTTGTTTGGTTTTTTTTTTTTGATCTGTTGACATCCTTTTTCACTCCTAGTACTTAATATTTTCACCTCTCTCCCAGGCCACCTTCTGTTTGTCATTGTGTGCATTGCACAAGGACAGCTTCAGATGAGCAATATTCCCAGCTTTAAACAAGAATCTGCTTAAAATTCTCTTTGAGGAAAAAACATACATAGAACATCATCCTTCCTAATCACATTAGTAAGAGACTAAAGTAATTTCTTATCGCCTTTGCAAATTAGGATTTCGTTAGCATGCTTTTTATTTCTTCCAAAGTTTGTCTTAATGAATACACCAATCTTGGGTAGTAAGAGAAAATGGTAGAAATGCTGTCAGAAGAATTTAATTACATTCAGCAGTAAGTATGCATGTTGACTACATATATATTTTTTTTTTCCTACAGATAAACAGTAGATGTTGAGATCACAAGGAAAAAAAGAATAAAAATGTGATTCTGCTGAAAACGGTTTTAATAAAGATTTTTGTATTTAAGATATGTGAAGGTAGGCTGTAATTTTTCTTATCACCTGGATCAAGAATCCATTCCTGAAATGATTTCCAATTTTGTCTACTGTGATGTTGATTTGGGGGGAAGGTGACAGGAGTAAAAGGAGGAGGGGGAATGGAAACAAATCTTTTTTTCTGTCTGCTGATAGACTAGCGATCCCTGAATCTTCAATACCATTGCAAAACTGGAAACATAACAGCAAGTGTTCACATTCATGCATTTTCTCAAGTACATGATTTATATAAATTTTTTACGATTTTTTTCATGACAAAATACAAAGCTTATTCTTCTTACTCAAAATAAGAAAGAAAACACATTCATTTCAGAGGGAGCAAAACTGAGCGTGTCTTTTTTTAAAGGGGTATTGATCTTCAAAGAAAACTTCCAGCCATTAAGCCATGCTTCTTGTGTGTGCCAGGAATGCCCTCGTAGGTTATTTGAACTTAGCAAAGATTTTCAGAAGTAACTTATAAATTTGTGTTGCAAAAATATCTTGATGCCCTCAAATGCATATTTTTAGGTTGTTTTTCCTTCTCCTCCCTCCAATATGAAAGTTTCTCAGAAAACCACCTGTTAGTTTGCATAGCCAGATCTAATTTCTTCTACTAGGTAAGAGGATTTATCAGCTGATGAATTTGCACATCGATATCGTTCTCCAGAACACCAGCTTTCTTCACATTGTGGGCAAGACTAGATTGTAACACAACAGAGATGGTTTTCAACTGCACTGCTTGCAGTGCAAGGAAGGAAAATGGAATGTGTGCTGGACTCCACCAGACTTCTCACAAATGTGCTTTGGGCTAATCCCTTTTCCTAATAACTTCCTACATCTGGGGTGCAGTGATTCTCAGAAAGTACTTCTTCCCAAATGCCCTGTGTTCCTACCTGCATTGGAGCTTGTGGAGCTATATGGGGAGAACATCCTCTTCCTCTCTAAATACTTCGGTAATGCTGAGTTTCCCCGAGTTTCTGAAGTATTTGGGTACCCAACTCCTAAAGAATGCTGCTTATGTAGGACTAGTAAGTCTCAATTTCTGTTGTTTTGCTTCTATTGATAAATCATTCTTACTACAAAGTGTATTTATAAAATTTGAAACTCTGAATCTTTGAAAAAGCTGTTGGCGAGGATTTGCAAGACAGGCAGTTAAAGTATCTTTATCCAAAGACTGAATTTAAGAGACATCTCTCTGTCTTTACCGAGTTTGAAACTTGCAGACAAAGACTAACTCCTATGGTTAGACTCCATCATGATACATATATACCATACATCCACTAGTTGTGTTCAGCAGAGAAAATTACACATTAGCCAAACTGTGGTAACCTTTACAACCTCTTCATTTCTCAGTGTCTTTGTTTCATTTTGCTGATAAATCTTTTCTCCTTTCTCCCATTTTTTAATCCTTCAAATATTTTCTGAATCTTTATCTTAGTCAAAATGATTTGTTACTTTTTCTTCTGTTTTCTCCCATGAACATGCCTAGCTGCAATACTGCATCTCTAGCCAGATGTGAAACAGGATCAGCGATTAATTGCTGATGGGCTAATGGCTTTGCAGTGGCTTAGCCAGCTGTGCAGCGGACTGTCCTCTGCACAGGAGGGGTGGTGCTGAATGGAGTCAAGTCCTTTGGCATTCTATTTGTGCCAATAATTTCCTTATCATATGTTTTATACATTAACATCTGGAATTAATAGTAAATTCAAATCTGCTCATACACATTCCCTGTAGATGCAGAGATACAGATATTTAAACAATGCCATATGTCAGAAGGATTGCTGGAAGGAACGTTAGTCTGATAAGAGCTTGTCTGGACTCTAGTGCTGATAACACCACTTGTTTTTTTGCAAAGAGAAAACAGAAGTCAGACATGGTCTCTTACTATGAGCGTTTCATCTAGACCTTATCTCAGAGATTATGGAAAGTCAAAACACAGACACTGCAAAAAAAAAATTTTTAAAAAAAAAGGTACTACACCGGCATTGCATTGAATGAAACCCGCCCTTTTCAAACTGGGAGCTTTGCTGAAAATCCCAAATACAAGGTGAAGGACAGACTGAAGCATGCAGCCTGCTGATCCAATGCTTCAGTGAGAACAGATGGTATTCTGAAACAGTCCATTTGTGATCATTCCATAATAAAGATTAAAGTTGCATATTCCCCAGCAGAGGTGCTTTCGGCAGCCTGCCAATTCACGAGCAAGTTCTTGGCCCTCCTCTTCCAGCATTTGACTCTTTTTAAAAAAAAAAAAAAAAAATTATCCATATCATATTTTTCCTATGATAAGTCTCTTTATAAAAAAATCAAGATACAGAAAAGGATTTCTATTGCCATTGTTTTCCTGTTATAATAGTCAATTAACTGCACTAGGAAACTGTTTTATTGTTCCAGACCATAATCTTACAGTAATGTTTTTAGTCATACACATGTTGGAGCTGTACTCTGCTTCCAAGGTGTGTGAGGTTGATAATTACACAATGAATGCAGGGCATTCTCTCATTGAATTTGTCCTTGTGAGCTAAGAAGTGTGGGGGTGTTGTAACAAGGCAGCAGCTGTAACTGACATTCTAATCACAGTTGGGAGTCTGATATTTTTTTTTTTTTTTTTGGTAAGTTGGCTGCAAACTGTTATTTTAATGCTTCTAGTGGAGCTCGTACCCCGACAGGTTGTATAGTAGCAGATAACCATCTGATAACCAGGGATAGCAACACTGAAAAAATAGTAAGTTGCTTATAAATGCTATGGATACAGGTATTACATCATACTTTTAAGCTTAATGTGATCTGAATTTTGATGCATTTCCTGTAAAATTGATAACTACATTTTCAGAGGTCCATTCTTTTCTGTTACCTTTTTATATGGCATGTCTGTTTTGGAACACTGTCCATGTATCATCTTATTGGTATTACATTTGAAATCTATATGTATGCTGGAAAAAAAAAAGCTTTTAAAGCAATGCTGGATCTATGAACGCACATATCATCGTATTCTAATAATACATAAACAAATAGGTATTCAGGCCCTGATTCACTGAGAGTAGTTTGGAAGGCACTGAGATCTTACTGTATCTTGATCAAAGTAGATGTTCATTAAAATTGAAACAAACGCTTGCTTTCACCCTTCCTCAATTACTTGCTATTCAGTAACCGTTCAGATGAGGAAGCTTTGTTTGAATTTTGAAATTCTTGTAGCACTTGCTGGAATTGTGCCAATTCGCAATCTATGAGATGGAGAATACTGGTACATACTTCAGGGATGCAGTTAAGATTAACTAGTGTATGTATGGGATGTACATAATGCTATGCGTTTCTTTCTCCCCATAAATACTGGGTTTCCTATTATGTTGGATAATGAATGTGAATGCTGCCTTATTGTAAATACCATATATTATCTCTGAAGAGATCTTCTGCCTTCCACTGTTATTTCAGAAACCATTAGAGGAACCTTTTTAACATTTAATACTTGGTTGCATTGCTGTGTCAGTCACAGGGATTGCCTCATCCTTGAGGCTGCTGGCTGCAATGCCACAAATAAGAAATGTGAACAGTAGGACTTTTGGAAATAACACTGAATACTTTTTGACAACATGGCCCAGCATAAAAAAAAAATGCCAAATAAGCGCATTTGAAGCTCTGAGACAATAAGTAGTTAAGAATTCTGGGTATCATCTTTACTGAAAGAGATAAAGGAAAGTAAAAAGGAGTTGGCTCTTTCTGCAGAGATAGTATGGCTAAAATGATACTGTTTGGTTATGATGCATGAGTGTGCAGGGTCAAATGTATTAGTTGTGTTATTGGAGGCAATTCTGTAGCTTGAATATACCATGGCATGTTCATATCATCTCTGGGCAGGCAAGGAAGTAATTCCAAGTAGGCCACAGCCTTAGAAAGTGAAGGTCACTAAATAAGATTAAAAGATCTTTGAAGACAAAGCTTGAATTGTAATACTTTGTGCTGTTGAAGTAAATGCTGTTCAACACTAATCAGTGGGAATTGTGACCATGTTATAAAAATAGAATATGATAATTTATTAGGTTTCTCCCTGTGTGCTGTAATTTTCTCACCCAGAACAAATAACCTTTACTTTAGGTTAAATGTTTGAAACTGCTCACAACTGTCACATTTCTATGTTCTTTGTCTGTCACAATCCAGAGTTCCTTCACAGAATGATTGTATAACCAGTTCTCCATTTATCTTCAGACATCATGTAAAGGGATTGCAGAAGTCCATCATATGAGAACAGACTACATGTAAACAATGCTGTTATCTGAAACTAGACTTTGATTCATGATGTCAAGATTCTTGCTGTGAAGTGCAGCATCCATTAAAGGTGCTTCAGTTCTTTTTTTCAGAGCTAGAGATCCCTAGTAAAATAACAATGGGCCACATCATAAAAGGATTCCATATTTATAAATATACATATATATTTTTTTCTTTTCCCTATAACACAGGTATTTCCACATTGTAGTTGGGAAAGGCCTGAACTTTAGTCACTAGGACGAGCTTATAGCATCACCACAGTACCTGAATGTAATTTACCTGGCTTAGTTTGTAGAAGCTGCTGACTTTGCAGTGGCTCAAATGTCAGTAATGATGTTCATGCTAAAGTTAACACCAGCACTACCCTCCCAAATGGAGCCCGGGGAAGGCAGGATGATTATCTCCCTTTACCTCTTAACTACCTGATGAAGTCAAACCCTCACAGACTAGCACGAGCCAACTACTTTCTGAAGGCACATGGCCTACTCACTATGAGTAGGTAAGTACTATGTTATTCCCACCTCTTCTGACAATGATGACAGAATCACTGTCTTGTAGCTCTGCCCAGAGAATGCTAATAGAAGAAGAGCTTTTTGTGTCTCTTCCACCAGTGCAACCTCTTTTGTTCTCTTTTACAATGCTTCCTTGCAGAGCCTCTTCCTAAAACGTTGTCCATATCCCTCTCCCACTTTATATGAGCATATGATTTTGTTACATGCCCCTAAAATAGATCATGATCATCAAAAGGAATGAGAACTTACACACCCATCCATGAGAACTGTATCCTGCCATAGCTTAGTCTCTCTGCATGGTATAGAACAGTCGTCTACAGACTGAAACAGTTAAAATACTCCTAGTTAAAACCAAGGAGAAACTCTGAAAGTGTCTGACAGCTTTGGGCTGTGCTTCTGGAGCAGTTAGCAGAAGTGTCACATGAAGTTAGCACATGAGCTGTTTTAGAGAACCAGTATGTACGTATCTGTATGCAACCTGTGTACCTGTGTGTGCATTCGTTTTCATTGTTAGGAGTGAAACCTGAGTTTTTCTATTCCAGTGCAAACTTTGGGTGTCTTGATGTTTCCTTTCTGCTTCTCTTTCTTGTGTTTTTAAACCACTGTTAAATTGCAGAAATGCAGAAAGCAGTACTGCAGGATATGTACTATTAAGCTAGCAGATAGCAGAGTTCCCAGTCTCTGGATTTAGCATTCTACTTTTTTTCCTCTATTTCTCTAGCTAAAACCATTTGCTGTTGGAGACAAATGTAGTCATGTTGCTATCATACGAAATTTTAAGTATGGCGATATTTTTAGTGTAATTCCCAGAGGTGCATTCTATGTCTAAAGCCAGCAGGGATCTAAAGGGCTGAAACCTGGGTAGGAGCGTGTCTTTGAAAATAACATGTAAAGATAAATAGTTTGACACAGGCTCTCTGGTGAATTTAAAATCAGTTAAAGAGCAGTGGCAGATGTCTAGTAGAAGCAGGTCTGTTGAAATGGTTTATATCTTGTCAGATTTTTAGTCCTGCGTGTTTGGTTTGGAGCTGGGGAGAGGGAGGGAGGGAGGGAGTGAAGACAGCAAAATAAACTGACTCTCCACATCCTCCCCTTCTGTTCCTCAAGGGAGGAATATGATGCTGTGATATCTTCCATACCTCTGTCTTGAAAGTTATCTAAGGTTACTCAGAAGAGAGGCTACTTGAGTATCTTCATCTAAATCTGGGGAGTCAAGCATTCTACTGTTTTGAGGGCAGGGGGAAAAGGAACGTTTACTGTTAGGAACAAGTTTTTCACGGCCATGCAAAGCAATTGCATCTCTTCTCACACTCAGGTAGAGACAGAGGAAGGATGTAAGACCATCAGAATAAACGAAAGTGGCAAGACTAAGTGGCAAGAAAAACTTAACTATATGGTTCATTTATTTATTTATTTAATCTTCTTTTTACTCCCTTATTTAGTACTTCAGCTTTCTCTCTCCTTTTTTTGACCACTTCATAATTGATGTAATTTATATCCCAGTTTACCTCACATTTTGAGTTTTTCTTGATGTATACCTTCCAGTTGCTGAGTAGAGATACATGTAAAACTGACACAAATAATCAAAAGAGCCCCTTGTCACTGGATTTAGCAATCATTTAGGCAAACATTTATATAAAGAGTACCTGTATTCCTTCTGAGGTTTGGATATCTACATAAAATAAAGACTGGAATTTCTCTGTACCTTGAAGTAGACACTAATTATATTAAATGAAGTGTTTGCCAGGAATTCAATGTGAAGCTTTCCTGTGTGTGCTTTTGCTCGTCATACAACAGGCATGTAACTAACTTCAGAGCAAAGTGTTCTCATGGAAAGGGCAGACCCAAGCTGGCAGTGGGAGACGTCCTTTGGGCAGTCACTGAGAGCACTGAAGAGTAACTGCAAAGAGATGGATTTTGTTGCTTTTGTGTTTTACGCTGTGTGAGTGTTAGTTACTGCAAGATGAATGGCAGTAATGGCAAGACATTCCCCATTGCCTCTTTCTTGTGAAAGCTATTAAACAGCTTTTGAATGTGCCTGCATCATTCTTGGTTTGTTTTCTTTTAACTTGGGCTCGTTTCTCTCATGTCTGTGAGTTCATTACTACTGTGAGATCACTCTATGCAAAGGCTGATTTAATACGTGTAGGTGGAACTTCAGCTGGTGTAAATCAGCCTTTAATGTTCTTGGGGTTTGACTGATTTACATCACATTATGATTCAGTCTTTACCGCCAGGCTTAAAATTTATAAGCCAAACATTTTATTGCAACCATTTCACACTGTTTTACATAATAAATATTTTAAATCCACTGTCTCTTTGGGTCCTAATTTTTGGGTAAAGCTTTTAGTTATATCCAGGCAAATGACCACAGTGTTACTGATCATTTGCTTTTCCAGACAGATTTTAATTTATGAAGTTCTTTTAAACTGAAGAAGCATCATGTTTGCTGCTGCATGCCTTTGTCCACTGCAGCTAATTACCAAGATGTGTGCATAAGAAAAAACACTTTTGTTCTCATCATCCTTCCCTGTCTGTGATTCATTCCAGATTGTCACAATCAAGTATTTGTGGCATCACAGTTCATTACTGTGTGAGTTTGATGTCACAGGATCATTGTTTTCTTCCCTGTGCCTCTAGTTGAGAAGAGGAACAGACTGTAATTAGGAGGGAAGTCGCTTCTGCAGTACATGTGTACATGTGCAGTCTTGGAAATCAGCACTGATAAAGAAGAGAATACGGAAAAATATATACATTTAAATAGAATTATTAAAATATATGATTTGAATGTGATGACTCAAAAAAGATTTGAAGTTGGTGCTAGATGAAAGATAAAAGGCAGTTCATGCACTTAAGGTTAAATTTGTTTTAAAGAGATGAAGTAGGATTAAGGGTATTTATATCCAACTTGAATTAGCTTACAACTTGATTGCAGAATATTTTCTTGACTGATAGATACATTCAAAGAGATCGAATTCCAGTTCTGAGGAAGAGTAACTCATAATCCAAGAGTTAAAATGTAAGAAATCCTGGCGTGACTCTCAGAATCATGTGGTATCTTCAGGTACAGTTGTTTCAGGGGTCCCTGCTAATCTGTTCACCCTGCTCCCCACTGAGTGGGTACAAGTGTTTGTTGAGTTGCATCGTACCTAGAATGACTGAAATTATTACAGTTAGAAACAAAAAACTGTCGTCAGTGGCAAAAAGGAATGTCTGGATTTTCTAAATGCAGGTTATTTCCCAACATGGCCCGACACCAGCTATGCTGGTACCCGGGAGCTGCCCTTTAAAGAGCTGCTGCCTGCCCATTGCCTGACTGGTCCTAGAATGGCTCTTAGCGTGGCCTCACGGGGAACTGCTGGGAGACCTCAACCGGACTGCTGGGGAAAGCTTTCTGGCCTGGGTATTGGTTCTATTGGCAAATTTCACTGAGCAGTCACACCAAAAGGTGTGCAGAAGCGTGGCACTGCGACGGGAGCTGTGCCAGCCCTGCGCGGTGCCCAGCAGGCTGCTTTGCCCTTCCCCTCTGAACCTTGCTTTTGCCCTGAGATTTAAGGTTGTATTAAACAGTCACGTATAAACTGTGTTTTACTTGGGCCATGTTTTTTCTTATTAGAGTGGATGAAGGAACTAGTGAGCTGAAAGCCAGTCAGCTTTTCCCATGTTTATTCGAAGTTTTAGGTGACTAAAAATACAGCATCAGGGTTTGGACATCAGTACTCCTTACCCTTGTTTACTGCTGTTGGGATATCGTGGAGTTTCCAATACTAGTAATAAGAGTAGATATGCTGTAATCAGTAGAGATATTTTAGATATTTTTTTAAACTCAAAATTAAGGAAATTAAGACCCAACATACGCATTCCTGCAGTATCAATTTAACAGTCCAAAGTCAGTGCAAAAAATGTTTTATATACCAAACAGCATTTCACCAATTTTCTTCGTACTGTTCCGTGCTCAGTTATGACATGACTACTAATGCAAATACTATTTTTTCAAAACCCTGTGAGGATTATGTTATTCTTATTAGTGTTAGATGTCCAAATATTAACTTTAAAAATGTCAGAAGATATACACACAGTGAACATGATTTAATGATACTGAGAAGCCATAACATATTTAATGCCTGATTTTGGAGGTTTAAATTATAAGTTTGTCTTCATTAATGCCAGTTCTTATTCAGTTGACACCGGGTTGTTTTTTTTAACAGCATTGCCAGCAACTTTGTCAGTATTGTTGGCAAATGACGGTGTAATTTAGTTTTAGCAAGTTTTTTACATGCATTCTTTTATTTTTCTTCATTTCGAGAAAGTTGTTCTCCTTAGAAAACAAAACAAAAAAGCCCAAACCAAAACAAAGATATGGAATAATGCTAAGCCTTTTTTCACAGTTTGTAGGGTCACTGGTGTCGTTAATAAATAATATGAGGAAATCCTCCAATATTTTGCACACTAGCTGAAAGTTCGTCAATCGCTTTTCTTTTGATTCTACAATAGTAAGGAGATATGTACTGATTTTTACAATCAGTCCGTTTGGTTTGTGATACCACGTTGAAGCCTTATCAGCACATTGAGAATAGTTTCTCAAGTTGGAGTATAGGCTAGATTCTAGACTCGATATTTTTTGTTCAGGTATTCAGACGATTTCCATACAGTGGACTGAGACTCACGCATTTGATCTCACCCATAGAAAGGTTGTGGCTCTCAGTGGGCCATTCTGTAGCCTGTGATACCGCTGTGACTGTGAGTCCTCACTGAGTGTTCTGATTTGAAGTCCTGGCTCTTGTGACAAAATGATGACGAGCTGCATCATACGTAGTTGCTTGCTCTGTCCAGGGTAACATCTGTTAGACCCCAGATTTAGTTGAAGCCCCACAAGTAACAAATGAGAAAATCTCAGTGTCCAATTGCGTGTATGCTACTAGTGCATTCTTTTATACGAAATAACAATAACCAAAAAAAGCACTAAAAATTATAATGATAATTAGTTACCCCAGCTGTGCAGGAGAATTAGGCATTTATTAAGGCATTAAAAAGCAGAGGGACATAGACTGGTCAGTCAAAATATGCTGTTGATCAGTGTCCTTAGGATGTGCATTTTTACTACTGGATTCAGTCCCAGAATTATTTGGCTCCGTTTTGTATAACATAGAGAACTTCAACTCTCTTGTCCTTGATATAATAGAGCCTTACAGCGTCCCAGCTGTAGCTGGTTACCCTCTATGGAAAGAAAAGGTGCACATTGTATGAGGATCTGGTGCAAATCAGGAAAATGCTGCCTACAAATGAAGACATCAGTACTCTTTCTGGTACACTACTCCCAGTTTTTTAAGGGTGCAAGAGGAGATGATAAAAATGAGTCTGATTTGCAGTTCCTAGCAGCTAACTGGAGTTTTTCCAGTAGGTTCTAAATTGTAGCTGGATGCAAGATGGGAGCCTGCAGAGGGGGAACAGTAAGAAGAAGGAGGGTGCAGTGGGTTATCGAAGAGCAATACAGACTGATATGAATACAGATTAACTCAAAGTTAGACCTGGGTTGGATCTTAAAAGTGATGTAGATGAACTACTTAAATATTCGCTATATGTTTCAGTGAGGTTCTTTGAAAATCATTCTGGCATAGAGCATATATTTTTAACACTGAACAGTGAGAGCAAAAGCAGAAGTATACAGATTTTTAAATAATTATTTTGAGGTCAAATTAAAGGATTCTCAGACCCCTTAACTAATCACACCTTTATTAAAAATCTGTGTAAAGCATTCCATTGTACTCCATAAATATTCATGTTTATTTTAATAAGTGCTTTACAGATTTATTTTAATTCCACCTAAAACCCTCCAGTGGCTGGAAAACTTCATATTCAAGTCCAGGTGTATAGACAAATCTGGAATGTATTTCTAAGATGCTGTAGCATAGTTATTAAGAGTATTATTAATGACAGCTATTTTTGTTGTTGGTTTTGATTGCCACAAGAGACTACAGAAGCTTACAGCTGGGATTCTTTGAAGCAACATTCTATTCTTTAGGGAGCTGTTATTTCAATAAAAACAATGAAATCAGTTAGCATAGGTAATAAAATAATTATAGTAATTTATTTTGGCTATTAAGTGTTGAATCCCCTTAGCTAATCATCCACTTAAAGCTGTTAGTCAAAATGCCCTGGTTGATTTTCCTTAAAGTTAAACATCATGAATTCTTATTCACTGATAAATCCATTTTTAATAAAATCCTGCCATGCTTTTCTACTGGTGTTACTCTGAGTGCTATCAAGAATGTAATGTAGTTACCCCAAACTAGTAAAGGATATTTCCCATTGTCCCATCCATAAGCACAGTCATTCTTTGACTTCTTTGTACCTGGTTACAACTGTACTTGAAGCTTACGTACTTGCAGTTAAAAAAGCTAATTGTTCACAACCAAAATCAGTATTAGAGGAAAGTTTGCTCATGAGGTGTTCGGAAAACCCTGTGTATGAGCTGGACGGACGTGATTCCTTCCAGCACGGGCATCGACAGAAGGGCCCATCTCCTAGTACAGGAGAAGCGCAGTAGTTACCGCTCTGAAACCAATACGAATTGTTCTCTTTAAGTAACTTAAACTTTTCTTAATTTTACGTTGGTGTGGCTTCTAATAAGTCCTTTAAAGTACAAAAAGGAAAACAGACAGAGCTTAGTTTCTGTCTTAACTCTTCCTTTCTTTTGTAGAGCAAGAGTCCAAGGGATATGTAAAGGTGTGATTCTAACTCCTCTTTATAGAATAGCCACATTTGTTTACAGAGATGAGAATTTGATCCTTCAGCGTGTTATTGCTAAAGCATTACTGAAGAAATCAATCATTATAGGTTAACTGACAACAGTCAAACTCTGTCATCTTTAAAGAAAGCAACATTTTTTCTGTTTCGACACAATTTCCCTTCAACTGACTCAACTACTCATTTCCTCAGAGGACAGTAGAAAGTTCTTCAGTGAATAATGCTTTGTATGACGTAGATGAGCGCACACACACACACACACACATATATGTATGGGGTATAGAATTAAGATACTATCAACTTGCCTATGATCTAAAATCAACAGAAATCGGTGAAAATTTTTCTAAAGATTTCAGGACACAGATTTCATGGACCATATCCAGCAAGAGGTGTGAACATGACCACATGCCAGTATGTGAATGGTTCCAGTGAGATTTGCCCTCGCAGTCTCATTCCTTCCTTACAAGCATATGACAAAATGAGAAATCCCTCAGTAAGAAACTGTGTATCAGCAGAAATAATCTATATTGCAGTTCGTACTGCAATAGTAATTTTAGCTACTTTACCACTGTATTTTATCTCTCAGGCCACAAAGAGTCAGAGCTTCTAAAGTAGTAAATCTACTCAAGGAAGAGAGTTGAATTTTGAAATAAGTGGAAACGAGATTCCGGGGTCTGGGCAATCTAGAATGTAGTTCCTTAGGTGTATGGCCTTCATGATGATGGTTTGGAAAGATTGGCAACTTGTAGGAGGGTGTTTGGGATGGCCCTTGTTGGGTTTTTCTGGTTGTTTGTATTTGGTTTCATAACGCTTAAGTGGTGACTGTTTTCAGGCAGTTTCACTGTTTGTTGCTCCTGGGAAGTGCAGGGATAATCTTTCCTTCCAGAGTTCTCTGAAACTGCAAATAAAACATTGCCTTAGCCTGAACATTGTAAGTGGGGGGCGGCGGGGGGCGGGAAATGAAAACAAAACCAAAACAAAACACAAAAAACCCACACAGTTGTCCTCTTACTAGGTATGTCAGCTTCTGCATCACAATTAAATTTTAAATAATCCTCAACAACTAAGCAAAATTCGTTAGGCTGTAACAGAATTGATACATCATGGAAGCTGTTCTCTAGATCTCTGCTTTTAAATAGTTGCTAACTTAAAACTCACGATATTGGAAAGACTGTAATTAAGGGATTTTGATATCCACATTTTTCTCTTCTTTAAGGGGTATTTTTTATTTTCTTTTAGAGGGATATAAATTAACATCTTTTGGAAGTTTCAGTTGGGGAGTAAACAGGAACGTAAGCTCTGCATTGCGTCATTTTATTCTTCTAGGAATCACATCTTACTCACAGTGGAGTACCAAAAATAGCCATCTTTCATGAAAAGGATTAAATTAAACTATGCTGCATAAGATACTTTGACAATTCCTATAGATTATAATGATGAATATCTTGATTAAAATGATCTTTTTAAGGAAAGCCTTTAAAATATGTTTTCTCTGTTTCTGCAAGGCTTTAATGGATGAAATATACGTGCTTTTTTGTTGCATTTCTGACCGTCAATACCTAACGTGGAGGTTTCTTTTTCCTTGTGCTTCTAAATCGATTATTCACTTCTATATCTTGGTAGAGGCAATGTCGTGGCCTCCTTTAGCATGAAAGTGAAGGAGTGGTGAGGTTACATGGTTATCATCCCTATGAATAAATTCTGCAATGCGCGGTTTGACATCACCTATAACATAAACAGCAAAATAGATACATTCTTCTGCTCAGCTTTGATAACCCTTATAAAGAACCTGAAATATTCTTCCAGTCAAAATTACTGTAAATAGTCTACTAATTGTTCATTTATCATTAATTTAATTTAAATAAGGAAGAGTAAAGATTCCTTGGAAATGTAAAAAACTCTTCCAGTAATTAGCTTGCTTCAAACATGGAAATTTCAACTCTAATCTGATAAATGCAGGTGTATTTAAAAAAAAATAATATTAGTAACTTAACTGACTTCATTGAGAATAATAAGTTAAATACGTGTACAATTGTTCACGACTTTAAAATATAATCTAGTTATTTTTAATAGTTTACAGAATGTCTTTCATATTCTGTTATTTAATTTGTAATTTTGTCGGATTGAAAACTGCAATTTTTAATTTACTTTGCAGTAAGAATACAACCGGCAAGAGAAAAGTTAATCGTACATTATGCTGTGCTTTTCTTAAAGCCTCTGCTCTAGAGATCATTTGATGTCTGAGCATCACAGCTTTCATGTGCATGAAGAAATAGCTTGAAAATGCACTAAAATATTTTATATTGAAGAAATAAATAAGATTACAAAAGTGCTGGTTTAGAGGTTTTGTCTTGTAAAGACAGTGTCATGTAGTGAAACAGCTCACTAATTGTTTTTGGCTGCCTTTGTTCATCAGTATTTAATTCAGGCTTTCCTTTAAATCTTAGACCTTCTTTATTTTCTGTCTTTACAAGTGTTGGAAATGGGAAAGGCAGTAGTACAAGAAATACAAATTTGCAGTCTAGAGAGTGCGTTAGCATGGTGGTCAGTTTAGGGACATCACTGTATAAAATCTTACATTAAAAAATAATTACAAAAAAGCACACTAAGCTCATGGTCAAATGGTACAGTACCCGCAGAATTTTTCAGTCACCATGAAGCTTTTCCTCTCTTAAAATGCAGCAAAATCTCTTCACTTAGAAGCAAGAAAAAAATTCGGTAAGTGATGGATTTAACACACTGGATAACCTTTTCATTAGACAATTATGTGTTTCAGTCCATGGGATATGAAGTGTATATTTTTTGTAGTACGTTTTCAGATGTCAATGACCCTATTTCATGGAATATAAGTCACACTGTGAATTTCAAGATCTGAAGAAAATCAATAGATGAGACATTGAAGACTCTTATATCAACTGAACGTATTTTTTCATTTTTTTCTCCCTCTCTTTTTTAATCTTCTTGCTGAAAGCTCAACCTAAACATCAAAAAATCACTGAAAGACTTGGATAATAATTACTAGAGTCTTGGATTTTACTGTAAAGAGCTTTTGTATCCTAGCAGTATTTGAAGCCCTAATCCACTAGGTACAACACCCCTGGGTAAGAGGCCAGGAACGTTAGAGAGAGTTAATCCATTGAGCAATAAAAATTATTGCTCTACATCAATTTTGAAAATCTTCTCTTACCTTCACAATCAATAAAACCCAAATTGAACAGTCACAATTCACATTAAACTAATTAGAGGAATTAACATAATTATATTTATAATTACAAATGCATGCATTTGGTGTTACTAGTAGGGGAGACATTTTCACAAACATACCTTTTACTAGTGCCATAATAAAAATTAAAGAAATTATACTGTCTTTTAATACGCTTCCCCCCTATAATTCCCATATATTTGTGCAAAACGATCGTTTTGTTCCTATCTGTTTCTCACCTGTCTCACAGACGTGAAAGTTCACTTTTGGACACTTGAAAGAGTAAGCACCGCTCTCACAAGTGCATGATTAGGAATTTAAACAGACGATTCTCAGAAAAAAGAAAAAAAAATGGACCACCATATGCACTGATTATATGTAATCCAAGAGGTTTAATCCTGAAAAAGATGCCATTTATGAATACTTCAGTGATTGCAGGGATACAATTTTATATTCTCTCATTAAATCTGTTTAGGATTTGCAAACAGGCAAAGCTTTGGAGTTCTCAGCTTAATTCTCTTGTATGCATGGATAGAAACTATGAAAATCACTTCAATAGTGAAACATGAGAGGAAATGAAAAATATGACAAAGTGGAACAACAGCCTCAGTCAAACTATCACAAATTTCAAGGACACTTATCTTGCCAATTAGTTAGTGTCAATAATCATTTAACCTTTATGAATGAACAAAATACCAGCAAAAATGGGAAATCTTCATGCAAAACAAATTTAAACACAAAATAAATAAAAATCAGTGCAGGTATGCAGAGTAAATATTTATCATACATTATTCATTCAGTATGTTTCTACCCAGGAAACAGACACTGTTGGAAGGATTCAGAAAGACAGGTGCCTCAGATAACCGTATTTATCAATGACAAAGCAAAACCCCAGTTTATGTATGGTATTACTAAAAGAAATCACGCTTATATAGTAACAACTCTGAAGTTGTTGATAATTTTCTTTATTTTAATTTGTTAGTTTATTTTATGTCTTTATGTTGATTTCCAGTTAAAAATATAAATAGTAAACAGTGAGGAGAACATCTTCAGTTTACAGAAAGTCTGTGTTTCTGGAAATATGTTTGTGTTTTAATTAGCGTATTTTTATTTTAGTTCATTGATACTTTATTTCTCAAGTAGAATTGTGCACATAAATTGATAAGAATTCATCTTAAGGCTATGCTTAGTTTAATGATGCACATGAGAATGATTATGCATCTGAAAAATGCTGACAAGGTAATTAGAAAGTTAAAAAATTCTAAAAAATCAACCGTAAGTCTCACTCTGAGTCGGCAAGCATTCTGGCTCAAAAATTTGTCTGTGCTTTACTTCTAATGATGGTTAGTTTTAAGAAACTACTCATATTCAACTTTCAGCTTCAATGCAGTATTGTAACAATTTTGTTCGTCGTATCATGTGCCATCCTGCTTTCAGGTACTTTAGCTGGTATCTTAGGCTGTGTTTTTCTTATGCAAAGCCAATAGAGGTCCAGGCAAGTCCTGTGCTGGGTAATAGGTCATGGTGGGAACTTTATGGAGAAGGGGGATTGCTATAAATCTGTTGCAAGGTACACATAGTTTAACGCTGCAAATTCTTCCAGCTGAGAATTTATGATGTGAAACTTCAATTTGAGAGCCAAATTGTATAACATATAGCAAAAAGTCTCCCTAGATTTGAAAATGCTATGAAGAACAATGTGTCAGACAAAAGTGGATCATTTTAATGGAGAATATCTCAGACATCTCTGAGGATGTGAAAACTGTGACCAAGGAAGATGAAGTAGCTTGCTTAAGGTCAGAGTAGGACTCAGATCTCTTGTGCATCATCACTACCCTGTACTTCTTACACAACATTTCCTACATCTTATATGCCAAAGTTACCCACTTTTGCTTATTCAGTTGATCTAATAAAATCTGGATACTTTTCACTATTGATTGGTGTTAGTGTGGCTTAATGGCAGAATCATTACTTTTTTAATCTTGGAACTGCCAGCCCTTACTCTCTTCAACTGAAATTCAGTTTCTTCGATTAAGGACTGCCATTACTAATTGTTTTTAAATGTTGCTTGAATGGTTCTAGTTCAAAAAGTTTAGTTCTTTAGCAATATCTTATAGTTCCACACTCTTAGGAATTCATTAAAACTTTATGTTGTGTGGCATGACCAAAGCCAGAACAGGGAAACTGTTAGAAAATCCTGGAACAAAAGGTAGAACTTAAATGGCAACTTTCAGAAAACAGTGGCTCGATGGCTTTCTGCACCGCAAATGAGCTGCATCTGTATGTCCGTTCATTCTTTGCATTAAACTGATGCACGTCTGGTGGCAACCATAACTGAGTTTGCCTACCTATTTCACATCTATTCATGCAGTTCTGGAGGAAAGGTCAGATAAGGATAATATGTCAAAAGGGTATAATTAAGATTCAGGAAGATTAATACCTGTGGTATTTAGTGAAATTGCCTTCTAGTGGAATGCTCATCTATTACTTTGATATTTAACATTTCTGCTGTTAAAATGTTAGTGCTTCTAAAAGTACAAAATCGGTGGCAGACACTTGGGTTATATACTCTTTTTATACCAAAAAAGAACCCCACAGGAGAAGCAATCAGGTCGAGGGTTTTTTCCTGGAATTACAATGTTTAAGTCTTTCGGTTTTTCCACTATAAATTTGTATTTGGTAAGGTTATTTAAGTTATGTCAGTCAGTTTGACAAGTGGTGTCAGTTTGAGAGTGTGAGGGAGAACATACCAGTAATAGTATTTGAGATATATGGAATGGTCTCTAGTGAAATGAAAATGATACATATGTAGGATGAAGAGGAATAAATGTTACTTAATTCAACATGAAGAAAAAGATCTTTTTAACATGATTCAGCACACACTTAATATATAATTGAAAGCTGACGAGTAGCCTCAATGGAGTTTGTGGTACACTGGAGCTACACTTCCTTCCAGCATCTACACAAACACATTAAAAATGGCACACTTCCCAAAAAGTGCGATGAAGATGAGAAGACTAGTACAAACTGACACCCCAAAGTAGGTGAAGTTAAAATAGTAACTACACAGGTATGAACATTATGAAGTCATCAGGTTTTTCTCTTACTCATTATGAATGCTGCAAATAGTCGTTTTCTTGTATATATGTTCCCATCAAGTCTAAAAGAGTATGCACAGTACACTGCTGAAAATCATAGCAAACCAAATTTGAATGAAAATCTGCACTATTTTCCTGAATTCTTTTCAATTTTTTTATCTTTAGTTTTTGAAGTAAATGGAAATTTTGCTTTATCGAGAAATAGATTCTGCAAGACACTGGCATGAATCATCCTTCCACAAATGGAGCTGAATAATTAAGTGAGTCATAGGTAGAGAATTTCTAGAATTACTTGGTAGAAGTTCTATATGGCTTTGCTACAGGTATAACAAACATCGAGATTTTGAGTACTGGCAGTACTAAATATGCTGTAGTAAATGTTGTATTATACAACATATGCTACCATTAAATTAAAGAAATCCTATTAGTGTAACAATAGGATCTTAAACTGCATTCAAAGCAAGGAAATTCAGACTTATCACTGACATCACCACTAGATTAAGTCATGTAAGAGTTTACAAGATGACACCCCAGAACTTCTGTGGTTTTGAAAAGAGTATGATTATTGGGAGTGTCATATCGCTACTTCATCTATTTACTTCTGGGTGCATTTTATTTAAAAAATAACAAATACATTTAGTTAATGTAATTGACAGTGCGTCTGTCCATCTTGGCCTGGGCCTGACTGTACTTCCAGTTGAGCAAAGAAGCAGATTTGGAAGGTTCAGGATACTTCTGTTAAAAAGACCTTTCACTAGGTGTCTTCCTGAGCTCTGGGAATGTCTTTGTACTCAATTATCATAAAGGAAAAAAAAATTCTTTATCTGTTGATAGAGCTTTAATTGTTATATTGAGAAGAAGCGTTCAGTCTTTTAAAACTGAAATACGACTTTTTATTTCTCTTCTGATTCTGAAAGGTTTGTGAAGTTATGATAATTACCTTACATAATCACAGCATAAGCCCCAACAATACGTTTAGTAAACAATGAAGATGAATATAGACTGGACAAGGTGCTATAGGAATTCAGAAGACAGTATCACTCCTATTTTTAAACAAGTACATGATTTAGCTTACTGGAGGTTTCATTGTGTAAATCTGATGGTTGAATGTTATGTGATAATAAGTTCTTTTTTTGATCATTGAAAACGGATGTGAAATCAGGAACGAAAACAATTACTTTGATGTCTTGTAAGACTCTGCCAAAATTAATAACTTCATATTCGCATAAAAGACCAGGTTATTCCTCAGGCTACTGTGAGAATAATGTGCTGGTTTTTTGCAAGCGTGATGTAAAAACTCAGGGTCCAGATATATCGTTCGGTGGGTTTTTTTCGTATTTAAGTACGTAGTCCTACTGAGTCTACTAAAATGATTCGCATAAGAGTTTGTGGGATTTTTGCTGTTCTGTGTAATTACTTTGTCTGTTACATTCTAGACTACACTTTATTCTTCTTTATCTACAGATAGATCTTGCTCTAATCTGCAAGTCTCCTCTACATGTTAGGAATTGCAATTTAACCTAAGAACTGCACTCACTGTTACTATGTGACTGTACTTAAAATTAAGTAGAACATATTTAGGGTTGCCACAGCTGCCACTTTTGCGGGAGTCAATATTATTGAGCACACCATTTAATTGACATGTCTCATGTAAAATTTCCCATTAAGCAACAGTGTGTTGCTTTGTAACTACTAGACATTGCTTTGTTTAAAATGCGTGGTAATTACTTATTCATCTTTTATGGCTTACTGGAAGAAAGTAGCAGGAAGGGAATGAGTATTAAGAACTAAGAGAAGACTGAAAGGAAAGAGAGAGGCTAACTGAGAAATGGGAGAGATGGAAATTTGTTTGGAATAAATGCATGTGGTGTTCAGTATTCTTGCAGCTGGATGTAGTGGAGTATTATGACTACAGAGGCTTAAACAGAGATTGCAGCTGAGTGGGGGAGAAAAAATGGGAAAATACTGGAGGAGAGGAGGGATGATGGATCAGCTCTGGCTGCAAAGGGCCAAGGCAATCATCAGAGCTCCAAGTACATTTGATGTGATGGGTGCTGAAAATACAAGGAAGGATAGAGGATTTGCAGCCCTTCTTGCCGCCAAAATCAGTAGTGATTTTGGAACAGAAGGGAGATATGAGGATGGGGCTATTGCCTGGAACCTCTTCTGGACTCGGCACAACCCCCAGAGTATAAAAAAGGCCACACATGCCTTTTCCTTTCTGCAGCTGGACAGAAAAAAATGTTGGAGCGGAACCTTTCTGGTTTAGACTTGAATAACACCATGTTCCTCTTGAACTTAGAAATGGGTATGGTAAAGCAAGTGATTAAACACCCTGTTGAATTTTACATTAATCTGTCAGCATCTGATGGGAAAATATAAATATTCAGGGTCATAAAGAGCTTTTTTTTGAAAATAAAATAGACTGGACAAAACAATTGAAAGAAAAAATGTTTCAGATTCTTTCATTCTATCTTTATTCAGGCAGAATTTCCAATTAGTTCAGTAAGGATTGAGAAAGAAGTAAAAAAATTCTTTATTTTAGCAAAATTATTCTCTCAGAAAAGTAGCTAAAATAGAAACTCAAACTGAATTTTTAATTGCCGGATAATTGCAGAATGATAATAAGTTCTGTAAGTACACCTGCTCTGATAATGGATTTCTTTAGCCCTCCCTTTTAAGCAGAAACAAGAAACAGAAATACTATCCCATGCATCTTATCCATCTAGAATCACATATGCTTTACCTGCACATACCTGGGTTTTCTAAGTATGAGGCAATTGATCTTTGAATTACTTGAGTACTTGCGGGTTTCCCATTGCCTGTATCGTCTTCTTAATCAACCAGTTGTGTCTCTTAACTCGTTATCAACTTTTTTTTTTTTTTTTTTTTTGGTGGCAACAAAGGCAATTGCATTGAAGACTTAAGCAGCATGCAGAGGGTTTTTGTCACTCATGAAGGCATGATTTGCCTTTGTAAACTGCAGGTATCAAAGCAGCTTTTCTATTCTGTTTGGACACACCGCGTAGTAACAGGGGGATGAGAGGCAGCTGTGCTTCAGACCACATGAGGTAATTTGCAGACACATTTTAATTGCCTTTTAGAGAGCATGAAGGAGTTCCAAATAGTCTAATGAGTTCCAGCAAACACCTGTGAAATGCTTTTAGACCACCATGTGAAACAAAAATTAAGAAAGAAATAAAGCACAAATCTAGCATGTATATTCTAATGGAGGTTAGAGAGGAAAATATATTTTCTTAAATACCCACCACGTTCTCTAAGACAAAAACCAAGAAAACAACAAACCATTCTATTTTTTCATACCTTCAAAAACGTAAAGAGACAAATTTCAGCAAATGGTCTTTGTAGAACAGTTAATATAGGAGCCTGAGGAGCAGAGGCTTGTTTGAGGTTGAATTATAAATAGTTTCAATGTATAAATGTATTTTTAATCATTATGTTGTAACTCTGCAAAATGATTATGTTCTGGCTTTACTTCAAGTGTGTGAGACTGTACCCACTTAAATCAGAGTTTTTCTTGAGGGCTTTTTTCTCCCTAGGGGCTTAACAGTAACAGCAGAATCTCATTGCAAAGACCCTGCAAATGATTTAACATTAGCTACATTTATGCCTATGTAGTGTTCTGTATAAATGTATTTTTGTTGGACTTGTGGGTTGCAAACCTCTGATGACAGTGAATTTGTTGCTTATGTTTAATACTTAAAGGAAATCCACAGTGAAGTTGATCCTTGAGGTGGAATCTCAGGTAACACGAATTATGCTTCAGCTCTATGAAATACAACGTATCACCCCTACCAAGAATGCCATGAGATTTTGAACATGCAAATTCAAGAGCTGTTTCGAAGTAGATTGCTTAGAGAAAATGCTAGAAATTTAGGAAAAGTATTCCAAAGCCAATACAATTGTAAGCCCTATAGGAGCTAAACATCGTAGACATTGTTGTGTGGTGGCTTGTTTTTCCAAGTCTACACAAGGAGGGTTTGCAGAAGAAAAAAATTCTAAATTGTTGGGGGGTTTTTTTGGCCTTTAGCAAATGCCTAGCAGTAGCTGCCTTTTTGCCTTCAAGAATCCAGCAAGTTGATGGAAGTTATAAAAGTTGTACATTAAATATACAGTAGAAGAATATCAATTTGACAAGAAAAAGTGTATGTTTGACATTTTGCATTTCATCATTTGAACTTGCAAGACTGATTTGTGGCGTGCAATAATGTTGTCTTGGGCCTCTTTGGAAATGGTATAGTTCTCAAATGATAAGAACGCTGAACGTTTGGCTTTTTAGAGAAAGGCAGGAAAGTTTGCTGTTGAATGACATGAATGAAATGACAGTTCATCTCTAGAATAAGACATTGTGCTGTGAGGCTGCCGGATCATTACTTCCTTAGCAATGAAAAATTCCATTAAAAATCATCTCTATCGCATGCTTTGTCATAACGTGTATTCTTCCTCACTGGCAAGGACAAAACTGTTTAGGGTGTCCGAGTTGAATGAAAGACTTCATATATATGATGTGTGCTGTTGCTTAAAAGAGATACTAAACTGAGGGAGAAAATGTAGAATGTCCATTCCTCTCTTCCGATTAATCCTTCAGGATTAAGAATGTCATGGGGTTTTTTTGTTTGTTTGTTTGTTTTCAGATGAACTTCAGACATGAGTAGGAGACAAAATAATCCATTTTTAATTTCTGACACAATAGAGGCAGACTTGAGAGAAAAAAAAAAAAAAGAAAAAAAAAGAGTTAAATCCAAACTAAAACAAACATTTCCCTATAATGAACAAATTACAAAATGCCTTAGATTTTTTTTTTTCTGGAACTAGGTAGGGTTTCTCTTGTCGTGCAAGGACTAAAGGGGTACAGTAGATGGCAACAAGGTAGGATTGAAGTGGTGTGATGACAGTCAGCATGGTACAGACTTGGCAGCACAGTGTAAATAGCTGCCAAATCAAGTCACAGGGTAATCCAAAAGTCTGGGGCTGGCATGGCAGCATGTGGTGACATGGGGCTCAGTTAAGGGCATCACATATCAACTACCGAGCACTCTCATTAAAATTACTATTGAGCAGCAATAAACACTGCAATATGGGGAATAATCCCTTATGAAACCACAGAAACCAAAGGTGAGCCTCAACACATCAGGTACCAACACTTCCAACAAAACTTAGCAAAGCCCAGCAAGAACATGTGTGTCTTTCCAAACTGAAATGCCACATCCTCTTTTGCATATAAAAAGGTCTCTACATCTAAGAATGAGCAATGCTTCTTATTTTTGTGGAAGCAGAAAGAGATCTATATTGACCCTTGGAGATGATTAAAAGCGTAGGAGCCCTGCATTCTTACAAAGGTATTTAAGAACAATAAGTTTTTCAATTATAATCAGCTCAAAGAATCTTCATGGAAAAAAAAATCTTTTAAAATGCTGTTTTATTGAGAACTCACTGTTCTATATTGAGTAATTATTTTGTGAAATTTTGAAAGGGAACAATCAATCTGAATCACTTAAATTCCATTTAATTTCACTATTAAAATATCTAATTTTCCTTTTAATATTTTAATATACTTTGTTTCATTTGTTAATATAACTATTTAATATTATGTATCCTATTTATATATTTATATTACTTCAAAGTTACTTCTGCTCAGCATTTGAATCCTTTGATAAAGTTGATTTAAACCTGATTTTTGAGGTGTTTGCAAAATCATAAAATCCACATTGAGTAATATGGAAGTTGCAAATAATAATGTGTTAATAAAGTTCTGCCTGAGAAGATTGCAAGTCCTTTAAGTTAAGGCTTTGTGAGGTATGTTCCAGGTACTTTAAAAACAATAAACATTGCTAGAAGTAATAACAGCCGGGGTTAACATTCTTATTCTATCCACATCTGCCTTGGTTTCACTTTGCTTTCATTTTCATCTACTTATTTTGTCTATTCTTTTTCCTTCTCCTTCCTTCCTTCTCTGTCTTTTGAAAAGATTCTAGTGGATGAAGAGTTTTCTCTCTGTACTTGTTCAAGAATTGAGGAACTCTTATGAGCGATTCCTCTCTTTCATCCATCCCTTTCTTTTGTTTGCCCCCTCCTTCTCTGGCATGTCTGAACATCCTTCACCGCCTTTCCCCTAGATATTGTAAAGCATCAGAGCGCACTTTGCTCCAGCCATATCTCTTTATATCTTCAAGAATTTTCACCCTCTTGCTCTTATATACTTTTAAAAGTGCTAAGGACTGCGCAAACATTAAAGAGCAATAAAACTATTATCCAAAGTTTCGTTATAACATTATTCTAATTCGAAAGATAAAGAAACCCGGGTTTCCCACATAAGGAAACTGAAGTAGCGTGAGACTAAATTTCAGTTTTAAAATAGCTATCACTTTGACATAGCCCGTATAAGGTGGTTTTAATATAACTTTAAAAATATTTAAAACTTACTCATCCTACTAATTTGTGTTAGAGATGTGCTTAATTGTCAGCTCTGGGAATGATGCTTTCACTTGTCATCTCCCACAATCAAAACATGTTTTTGGAGAAATGGTCTGAAATAGCATAACCCTTGTGAACAAAAACTGTTCCAGGTGTGCCAAGGTAAATATCTTCTGATAGGTTTTATTTTCTTTATGCGCTTCTGGACAATTCCTGAAGAGAGGAATGCATCAGGATAATGCTGGGATTCTGCAGAAACTCGGAAGACCTACAGGATTCATGGATGTGGGAAATCTTTAGGGATAAGGTGGTTAAATTTTGGTTTCAAAGATGGCCTTACCACTTGGAAAGTTCTTGAGATAGGCAGTTCTGTGATGTAGTTAGACTCTGCTTGATTTAATTATTTAAATAAATATGCATTTTTCCTTTCTAGTATCTTTTAGAAATGAGTTACTTATCTCACTATCACAATAAACATCCTGCAGCATTACCAAACACCATTCAAAACCCATTACCTGCCTTTGATAATAGCATTACCTCTTTTCAGGATAGCCTGAGGAGTTTCTTGCAGCCCGAAAGCTTTACTTTGGTCTGTGTTTGCCAGCAAATCTTCTTTGCCTATGGTGACTTTTGAATTTTTTTTTAGGCCATCCATGCTTAGTGCTTGGACAGTCATAAAGAGATTTAAGGGCTTTTGGTTTAAAAATGGTTGTTATTTCATAGTCATGCTTATGAATAAAAATAGGAAGTTTATTTTTAAACTTAAACTTCTGCTTAGTTTTTCCTCTTAAATTACAGGAGAATCTCTGTCAAGATTGGTTTATGGAGAGAAAAACAGAGTCAAACAATAGTGCAAAGTATTTTCACATGCGAAAAGGCTGAATTTTACAGAACCTTAAGTATAAACACAGATTTTGCTTGTTCTGGCCTTGCAAAGGTACAGTTTGAGCTATGCTATTTAAAAAAAAAAAAAAAGGCAAACAAAAGATTTTGAGTGTTTCCTTTAAGACATCAAGGATCTTTTGAATGTCTTAGTTAATTTGGTGTATAAATCTTGTTTACATTAATCACTCCTCTGTAACAGAAGGAGAGTCCTGCCTTTAGGAAGAAGTTGGCACTGATGGCTCTCTAGAGTCTGAGGACGGTGACATTCAGTCTGGAAAAACGTGGAAGCCGATACACACTTGATGTCCAGGCTTTTCACAGTTAAGCACTGAAGAATTGCTGTCGTCTATTGGAAGCCTGATTTAGCAAATCTCTCTCTGTTCCTACAAAGTGGCAAGTGTACCTGTTCTACTTTTCAGGACTCATGAGAAGTTGAAATTATTTGGGAGGTGGAAATACTTTTCTGTGAAAGGAAAAGCTGATAAAATGAAAATTTACCTTTGAGATAGCACAGTAAAGCCTTAAGTAAGGAAAGTAATCAAGGACCAGACGAAAAGCTTCAAGATACTATACAGCTATTAAGCGAAATGTATAGCAGTAAAGAATTTGTAGTATGAGGGTGTTAAGAGCATTCCTCTCGTAGTGGTGTGTAGAAAGTGGGCAAATATATGGAAAACCATAAAGGAAAAGCAGTAGTCTGTTTTTATTCTAGGTGCTAATCTCAATAGTTGCTAGTGAAGAGTGCACAAGACCGGGGGTGGGAGGAGAGGGAGGAGGTGTTAATCCACATAATAGTAAAGTTTAGATTGATCTAGACACAGCATACTCAATATATGCATCCTTAAATAGGGTAGAAATACTTGATATGTAACAGTGCATAATTCCGAATTGTTACAATGCAGTGGAGAGGTTTGTATACTTCCAAAGAGAGTACAGGAAAAAGCATCTGTTTAAAATTGTATCATTCTTTACAAATCGATTGCTAAGGATGAAATTTCTGATTGTGGTAAACTGAGAAAAATCTGCATTACTTATTAGGAACATGCCTTGCTTTTCTATTTTCTTCTTAATTGTGGTCTGCCTACTATGGAGTTGCCCAAAAAGAAATCTTAAAGGAATGTAGCAGGGAAGAGAAAAAATACTTGTCCTGCTTTCTTAAGGCGTGTGCTCTATTTGGCTTCCCCCTGACTGGAGTGGATTATTCTTTCCAGGGTTAAAGCCCGGCATCAGAGAAGATCCCGTGTCCATAGTAAAGGCAGAGGAACTGCGTGAACGGAGTCAATGACCGCCCAGGGTGTCCATGAAAAGCTGACAGTTTGGCAAAGGCTTATAGAGAAAGGTGGAAAATGAAGCAGAAGCCATCTGCTTTTCTTTGTCGTGGGTGAAGCAAATTGGTAGAAGTGATAACCGTGTTTGCTTGCTTTTGCCTGTTCGTACCTTTTTTCTCCCTACTTCATATTTTTGAGTAGGGAGCAAGTAATGCTTTTCCCTGAAGATCCACGTCACTGCAAACTTGTCCCAGGCTCATGGGAGGAAATGCTCATGGTTGCCAAACCCCAACTGGAACCTGTTGTCACAGACACTGTAGGGAAGTTCCTATGGATGCCAAAAACCCAACGGAGTCACTGTCACTAAGGCGACTGGGAACCAGACAGGTGTATTCTTGCACTGGAGGGTGCTTGGATTACACAGATCTCCGCTGAGCACGGTACATGGAGCCAAATGTGAGTCTTACACTAAAATAGAACCAGAGAGAGAGGTGCCATTTAGAAAGGAGCTGCTGATATGATATACAGCCAGTCTAAATTAGAAAAAAAGATAGAAATATGAATTAGCGATCATTCATCATCCTTAGTAAAGAGTTCAATCATCTGCCTTCAAAAAAAAAGTAACACGTTTTTCTATTAACATCCGTCTCTACCACAAACATGCATAATGTTTATGACAATATTTTAGGACGTAAACTATCTCCCTGTACTTTTTTTTTTTCCCTTGGAAAACGTTCTGTCATTCAGAAGAACAAAGTAAATGTTACTAAAGGGTTTTAGCGAGAGCAGAGTAAATGTAGAGCAAATGCTTAGAGATGTTTCACATTTTTATACAGGGACTGCTTTTTACCTCTGCATGTAATGTTAAAAGCTGTAGTACAAGTACAGCTGAACCACAAAGCAAGGTGAATTTCATTTTAATCAAGGTAGCGAATTTGAGCTCTCTAAATTATATGGCTAATATTGTAAAAAGTTTGTGAAAATATGTCACTATAGTGTTTGGAGTTGGACCTCTGCTGCTGACCTTCCACCCTCAGATTTTTGGAAGGTATTAACAAGAATTTACAAATAATTAAGCCAAACCAAAATATAGTCTTGCATCATCCACAATGTAAGCCTTATACTTGTATGGTCTTTATTTCTATAAAATAAGCCGTCCACATAAAGTCCTCTACCCACCATTGATTACCTAATTACACAATCACTCCATCAGTAAATCAGCACAACATCTGTGACCCTACATGTCGCTGCAGTAGCCCCCTCTGATTCCCCAGGAGCTTTGCTGAGGCGGTTCTGCTGACATAATATATTCATTATCCATTAGATCTGGCACACGCTCTGCAGTGCTCAATTACAATACAATCGAGCGGAGGGCCTGGTGTCAGCCGATGTAATGACTTTCTGATTATCTGTCTTTAAATGATGAATGAAATGAAAATGTACTATTCAAACCAAATGTAAGATTGCTAAAGATGCTAAATGAAAATTTTGCATATACACTTTATGGAAAAGGGGATGAAGTTGGAGAGTAAAGGGTTCGCCTCACATTCAAAAAATAAAAGGGTAGAAACCTGTTCTTAAACCACTGTAAAACCATCTGGTGGAACTATGCTGCCTTTAAAGTTATGGCCTTGTGCCAGTGCATTTTCTGACCATCTCAGATGTTTTCAGTCTCCCACTAATTCATTGGAAGGATTGAAATTTCAATGATTTTCTTAAATAAATTTCATATTTCCCTTTTTTTGTCAGAGAGACTTGGTTGCTTGAGTTAACTTTGTGTGCAATAATGTTTCTTTAGACTAAAGCTGATTATAATAGCTGTAATAATGAGTCACTTCCAAATTCGTTTATTTTTTAATTTGATGAATTTTGGGGAAAAAATGCTCTACCTGATTTTACTTCAAAATACATTTCTATGTGGAACACTCTACTGTATAGCTTATTGTTAAAGAGGTATTTGGGAGCAACAGTCCTGGCCTCTAGTATATCTTCAGATAAGAAGATAAAAGGTGTTTCCGTTGTGCATTATCAATCTGTAAAACCTTAGATAACGAACAGTGTAGATCCTTGCCTGATGTGGTTTCTTATATCATTTCTTAAAATCACAACTTCAAACAGCTTGTAACCAAGTCTCAAAGAGTAGGTTATTATATCACAGAGTAAAGACAAAATATCAGTATGGGGAATAATATTTTAACTGAACGGTATCCATCTAAGCAGACTGAAACAAAATGAGAGATTTCAGTATATGCCAAGATTATAAATAGATGAGAGATTCATAAGCACTTTGCTGTTCAAATAATTATGAAGCAGATGTTTGATGGGACAGTCATTTCTGTCTTTGTTTACATCTTCAATTATTTTAGTTATAATTGAAAATCCCATAAAGCTGGAGGTTTGAGCGCTATTTGAATCTTACTTAAATTATAGCTTCCCATTTTACACCCTTAAGTTGAATATTTCAAGATTTTGAGTGGTGTGCGACTTTTCTGGGAAATGCAGCACTACATTTTTGAAGGCACCGTGACTAGTTGCAGGGCTCATTTTTTTCCAGAATACTATCATGGAACTTATTTAAGTCTTTTACAATGCATCCAGATACGTTTATCAGCATCCTGATATCTTCATTTTAGTACTACTTTTACTACAAAGTTATTTTTACTTCACATACACTGTGGACAAGTGAATTTTGTGGTTTGTAAACCTTGTGTACATATTCTAAGTATACATTAGGAAATTAATAAATACAGTCACAATATAGAAGTCTATACTAAACGAAAATTTAGAAAGGCAGTGGCAATCCTCTTGAATTTGTAAAGATGTCCAGTTCACTTATAAAACTTGATGCTGCACAGCAGCTGAAATAAAGTTACCTTTACAAATATTCTTCTATTTGGGGAGTTTGAGGAGAGGAATCAAAAGACATGTAGGTACCTTACTCGTGCTTCATGATTTATGACAAATTTATGGTTAAACTTTAGACAGAAATGAATCTGAGCTTTTGTTGCAGATGTATGTTTGGGGTTCTGACAGCCCTTTCTAGAAGCGGGAGCATTAAAAATATTTGTAGTCCCTTAAGAACTTTGGAAACTTGTATATTCATCAGGCCCCAGGATCTCATTTTGAGTAGATACTTAATAATAACCTTTCTGATCAAAAATGGAGAAATATGCTAACATGGCATGAGACACAGAGATGCTGTCAGCAGAAAGAGGGACATTCTGCCCTTACAAATACATTAGTTTAAAGCAAGGGGCAAAGTTGCTCTGGGCTCGTCTCTGGAATCCAGGTGGATCATACAACCTCATGAAAGGAAATTATTAAATCAGAGGAGACTTGCTGGTGAAATAATTTTAACAAATACATTACTGTTTTTCACAGTGTTCACACTGTTTTAATCATCCTCATAGGACTACTCTGTGCACCTTTTATTTTAGCTTTAAAAAAATCAAGGACTGATTTTTTTTTTTTTTAAATTTTTTAGAAGTCAGTAAATTCTTTCACTTAAGTTCTTTTGTCACATGGCACAAGAAATGTCTGTGTGCAAACACTTACTGCCTTTGAAGGATAAAGATGTTTTCATCAAATTTGTAGTACAGTACTGTCCCCCACTCTAAAAAAAGAAAAAAAAAAAAAGTAATTTGATTTTTTTTTTCCACTTGACTGTAGAACCCAAAACTTATGAAAAGTTGAAATGTCTGACAAATAATTCTCGTTTCCTTCATTTAATTTTCTCCACTCTTTCCTCACTGGATATAATCCTCAACAGCTCTGAAGATGTGTAGTATCAGACAACACAGCTGGGATAATGCAGCAGAGTGCAAACTCTAGGCTGTTCCTTGCATAGAGGAGAGAGATGACCTCTGGAAGAATAATGCAAGTTAGTGCTGCTCCACTGGATTTACTCCTGTTTGTGCTTGTTAGCGTTAGAAGGCAAAAAGCCAGACGGCAAGGAGGAGAAAAAAATGAGCGAGGAAAGTCAAATAAAAACAAATGCTGGAAAGACTGTAGTAATTTTATGACTCTCAGATTAGAAAATTCACACGTTTACAAATTAATTGGCATAAACACACATGCTAAAATAATTATAAATTTATATTGAAGGCTAAATGTAGTATCTTACTGTTTCTCCTGTGAATCAGGTACTGATCTGCTGTGGAATAACTCTATAGGATCTCATGAACAATATATAGTTAGTATTTTAGTATTTTAATGTTAGAGAATTTGAGAATACATGTGAGAATTTTGTCATTCCAAGCAATTTCCTCTCTCTCTTTTCCTTTCTTTCTTCCTTTCCATTTCGCACTGGAACTCTTCCCCCGGGGACAAGGTGCTCTCCCCTGCTGCACACCCTCTGTGCCAATGGACAGCCCGTGACATGGTTCATAGATAAATTCCACGGAGAGAAATGATGACATTTAGTCTACATGGTAATTTCACTGAAAACCCAGAGGGATTTGGCAGCCGTGGGCAAAGAAAGGCTCAGAGCCTGAAGGAGAGTATATTTCTGCCCTCCAGGACCTGACACCATAGCCACAAAAGAGCTCAAGATGTCGCCTTTGTTTTAAAGGAAGCGTCTAATGCCTGGTTGATCCCAGCTTGGGATGCAGCTCCCCTTGGGTATTGAATTACCTCAAGTGATTTACAGCTCCTGCTGAAAGGCTCCATTATATTCCCAGGCTTTGTTAGTAGCGGAGGCTGAATGATTTAAGATGGTGGTTATCAGAGGTTATTGTGTTGTCTGGATAACATGAGGAGCTTCCTGCTTGTGTTTCCCACTCATGTAGTTTTCTCAACCTTTTATACGCAGGGCATACAGATGTAGCTTATTCTGGGAAGAAAAAAAAAGAATTGTGGCAACCGTGTAGAAACTAGACTAATCTTTCAGTGGTCAGTTGTTATTTCCTTCCCTTTTGTTTAATCATACACATGTTGAAATGTACTGCATATATATATATATATTTTTAGCACCTCATGACCACCGTCTAACATCTCCTGACATGTGATGCTGTGCAGCCAGTTCGACTGAGAAGCACGATCTTCAAGGACAGTCTGGAAAGCTTAAGATGTCTGCTCTCCATATCAGCTACAGCTGCTCAAAGATGCTGGGGTCTAAAACGTGTTTTTATTCCCCCTCAAGTAGTTGGAACACATATTTATCCATTTGAGTGATATTAGACGTTATTTGCTACCCCTGTTGTTCTGTTTTCTAGTGATACAAGAATATTTATGCAAATAAAAGCTACAACTCTAAGGCCTTTCCATGATCTTTGGTAGAATAGTGGCGTGCACCTCAGTGCTCTACATGTGTGGGCATATTTTAGATACCCAGAGAAACACATAGGTGCTTATCAAAGGAATTGCAAGTTTCTGCTGAAATATAAACGGATAATGTTGTGAAACAAACAGGCTTTTAATTAGAAAACTCACATTGCTACTAATTGGAAATACAGTTTCAAATCTTTTAATAAAAAGAACATTTTAATCTCAAACCTCTTACAAATTGATTGGTAGTTTAAATACTCAGCAGTCAGAAGGCCAACTTTTTGCAAGCTATGTGTGTGTTTTGGTTTTTTGGAGTGCGTTCTTAATAGCTTTTCTCGGCAATCAGCATATTTCAAAGCCAGGTTTAAAACATTGTGCTTGTAAATCTAACCTTTCCTCTCAGTTTCATGTTTCATCACTCGTTTGCCTCAGATAAATGACAAAGACAAGTGGGCCAATGAATTCTTCTGGTTTCAGTTATAATCATTTAATAACAATGCCTTATAATTTGATAAATACAGAAAGCACAACATGCCTCGGTAGCTTACCAAATAAAGTTGGCTCTCTAAGAAGCAGATATTCCAACTTCTCTCACTTGGTTGTCAGCTTTTGATTGACAATGATTTTCCTACAGTTTTCCTCTGCTTCAAAATATCATGGGGAGGATATTATGCATTCCCAACCTGTCAGCTTGGCTGCCTTACAGAGTGTTCAATTATGCTCTAATCGAATAGCTGCCCAATGTAGGCCACATAATGACTTCCTGATTATCTGACTTTAAATGATAAATGAAATGAATATGTAACATTCTTTTCAAATACAAGATAGTCACTGAGCCAAATGAAAACTGATTTTGTGCACTTTTGTCTGAAAAAAATTATATTGTATTCTAATTCCATTCAACAGTTGTTCTGTTGCTTGTTTTGCCTTCATTAAGATAAACATGGAATGAGTTATCTAGTAAAACATTAGTCTTCATTTTTGCTTTCAAACAGATGCTGAAGGTTTTGAATAGTGTTTAGGTTCCTCTCCTTCCTCTCTTTACATTGACTTGTTATAAAAAGCAAGGTCAGATTCATATGATCAGTTCCTGTTGGGAATATTTCAATACATACTGGCACTGCAACAGGTCTGTTTTGAGTAATGTATTATACAGACAACATTAAGGTCTGAATAAATTATTTAGCTGTGGTAGTGCTAGATGTTTTTCATTTCCAGTCTGTGGTATTAGTACTAAGCAACTAGTATGGCATTTGAAACCAAATAAACCTCTACCACCTCATTGGGGTAGCATACATTTATTATGCCAAAGTCAGAGCAGTGTCTCATAATGATCTTTTAAAGTCTTGTCAAGTTCTCTAACCTCTTTAACCAACAGCCTATGACTGGCATTTTTCTGAAGCACTTCTGCTTAATTTAAGATATGATTGTTTGTGCCAAAGTATTTGTGAATAATTGCCCTGCTCTAAAGGCTTAAAATAAAGCAGCTCATAATTTTTTGACACATTAACCTGATATTTGTGGCTTCTAAATGACTAGGAGTATCATGTGATGTAGCAGATAGGAAGAATAGTTGTGGTGAAGTTCAGCTCATTTTGAACTTTGTTAATTGGCAGAAGCACTGGCAGTCCAGGATCAGTTCCTAGATGAAAGATGTACTGTGACCCCATTCTGAGCAATCCATCCCTGAACTCAGCTAGCTCCTGAACTACATTCTTTCTGATTTTCAGCCTAATGTGAAGATACAATAGCCATGCAAAAATTCTCCAACTTGGCTGCAGCAGAACTGTCTTTCCAGGGTATTCTTTTTGCTGCTATTTTACTACTTCTTAGGTAGATCATGGTGGGGAGTAGGATCTCAAGGCCACTTAATTGTTTCTTGAAAGTGCTCTAGTGACTGGAATATTTGAAAGAAGCATTCTCTCTTCCTAGGGCAGCATTTTGAGAATGACCCCCTCCCCTCAGGGCTAAATTCCTTTTGTGAAAAAAGTTAATGAAAATCATGTAAAGGACAGATTGATGATGGTCCAGTCATGAATGATGTGTGTTGAGACACATCATGTCCCTGTATGTCAGACCAGGTGACAGAGACATTCTGCACACACACACCCCATCCGCTGTTCCAATTCCAGGTGCCAAGCAATGAGAAATCAGGTTGATCCAATCAGCAGACCGTTTGTGCAAACCAGCAGGTCTACATTTGAAATCTCTCCTATATGCTTGTGTTGTCACCCCAAGAATTGTCACCCAAAGTTTGCATTTCAGCAGGTAATGGACGCATTTCACATGCTTTCAAATATTATGACGTAGTTTTTGCACTATTGCATCTTTATATTATAAGAGGAGCTCGGACTTGAGGAGGAATGCATTCGGGAAGGGGAGAAGTTAGCGACTGTTTCTGTTGTGCTTTGAGAGTAGGTAAGAGGGGAGTGAGCCAGAAGAGTCTGGTCAGCAGACAAAACAGCACTAAGGAGGCATTTCAGAAAGGAGGCAGAGAGTCTAGAGATGTTGGCAACAACTTCATCAAGTCAACAACCTACCATTAAGAGATGATAGTCCAGCTCAGCTTAGCTTGAAGTAGTAAAAGTGCCTTCCTGTGTTGTACCCCCTGCCAGAGTGTGCTTTAAGTTAATGCAGCTTTAGAGTCAGCTGTATTCCCATGATTTTCTGAGTTATTCTCTCTATTCCACTTCTAGTGGCTGGTAATGTTTTACCAAATTTGAGAACTGAATTATCTAAAGAAAACTATTTAAGGTTTGAAAACAAGATATTCTTGTGGTTTGGTACATTGTGATACAAGAGATGAAAACTCTTGTAATTTTTTCTCCTGTGTCACAAATGGAGTAACTTGAAAGGAACTAAAGTGATTTTTGATTTTTTTTTAATTTTTTTTTTTTTATTTTGAAATGAAATAAAAAATTCCTGATTCTGGAAAGACATGGGGTTTCTAATTAAACTTCTTGGGGCTACATCATAACCGTCTCTCTAACTACTACCTCACAGTTGGAACACGCAACAGAAGTAAAACTAAGGGTACCTGAGCTCTTACGCAGTTAAAGTACTTTCAGTTGCCTAAGTTCTCTTGATTTCATACTGCTGTGCTTGTGATTCTTCAAATTAGCTACAGCTGAGCTGGCTGCAGCTAATGGGTAGTTGCTGTGAGCGTGGTTATTTTCTTAGTAGACCTGAAGCGAGATGGAGGATATTTCTGTTTTCTGATTAGGTAAGGTAGTATTTATACATAGAACAAACAAATTTTATTAATTAATAATGTCTTCTTTCTTATTTTCTTTTTTCACTTTTTTTTTTCCTGCAAGAATTGCTGTTATGCCAAACTGAGGTAATTATAGTGTATGTCTATACTGCTGTAATGAAAATTCTTACAGTTATTTCACAGGCTGGCTAGATCACCGTTTCTAACCCCCTGCACTTCAGTACTCTCAACTACCTGAGTATTTGCCCTGGGTTTTTTGTGTTGGTGTGTGGTTTCGTGTTGTTTGTTTGTTGGTTTGTTGTTATTGTTTTAACCAGATAAAGTGGATTTCTGTGTAGCTGTGTTAATTTTAGCAGTGCTTGAGCTACCTACTTAGAAGTGATGGCTGTATGTCACATTAATGCAGACATACTTTCTCCTACTCTCTGGAATTTGGTAAGGAAAAAAGAAATATTTTCTTTGTGGTTTAAAAGGTATTTTGGAAAGCCTAAATAATGCAAAATTAAGAAGAAAAAAAGCTAGTTCCGTTGGTTCTTAGTTCATCTCTTGTAAACACTTCTTAACTGAGAGCATTCTCAAAGCAAGAAAGACTATAAATGTAATTTGGACAAATGTGTTTATTAAGCAGATGACAGGAAGAGGAAATCGATCAAAAATGCATTCTGTCTTATTTCAAATGCTGTTGTGGAAAAAATGTACCAATAGATTTATGATGCATACCTTAACTTCTCTTTCACTTTCTTTCCTCCCTATTTCTCTTTGTTGTCCATAAAGAGAAAAAATGATGGACTGAGAGGCACTTTTAGATGGCTTGAGCACTGAGGAGGGCTTCCTCGTAGAGACTGGTCACTGCATGTTAATGGTCAGCTCTGCCAGACGTAGACAAACGGCAGGACTGTGAAAGGGTGCAGACTCTTCCTTGGGTTCCGGCAGAAAAATAGGTATTTTGCCTGCTTTTTTCTAAGTAACGGCTTTGCTAAGAGCAGTCAGGTAATCTAGTCATTGGACTTTGCTATTTCTCTAATCTAGATGACAAAATATAAACCCGATTTAGGAGAACCACCGTGTGTACCTGGGTAGCTGTTTACACCTGTGTTGCTGGATATCTCTTAAAGAGGCAAATCCAGCTACATTAAATCTTTCTGATCTTAACACAGGCACTATGGTACAGGTTGTGTTATAAAATGTCCAGTTTTGAAGATGAAGAAGATGAAGGAGAATAGTACTAAAACCTGAACTTTAAAGAAGAAAGATGGGAACAGGTGGCGGTAGAAACCTTTTGATACACTTCTGCAGTATGAGAACCTGTAGATAGTCCAGCGGGTATTACTTTGATTAATTATGTAATATTTTATTGGGCTTTAGGAAGGCTAAGTGAGGATGGCATATTTGTTTATCAAGTCTGGTATGAACACAAAAATACAGAGAAAATTTTCTGAGCCTGTAGTGTGAATGGTATCTGTAATTGGTATGTGCTCTAATGATATTAACCACTTAGGCAATTTTAGATACATTTTTCATTTTTGGAACTTGATTGTGCAAGAAGTATAGTTAGTCCAGACAGAACAGAATAGAAACATCTGTAAAGGGAAAGACGACCTGTTGCTAATTCGCTGGAATGAGTGTATGTTGCTCCTTAATCATCAAGAGTGAGAGATCAGAGAGGACGATTATTTTAAGAAGTATATTTGCCCTTTTATTGACATTTTCTGCATTCAGACGAGTTAGATGAATTATATAACTTACCATAGTGTCTACATGTAGGATTCATGAATGTTGCTAGGGGGTATGCAGTGTGATGACTGATAGAGCTGTGTTGGCAAGTTGTGCTTTTCTCATTTTATCAAGATTGTTTCCTCTCAGAATCAATTGCTCCATGGAAAATTCAGGTACGAGCGGGAGCTCTGCGAGCTCACACCAGAGCTCCTTGGGGGCTGGGAATTGGCCTGGAGCGCTTCTTCAGCAGTTAGCAATTGTTTAATTCTTCATTTTTTTTCTAGTGTTGGTTAGCATGTAGCAACATTAAATGAATGGTTAGTGTTTGTGTGGTTGGTACATTTCGAGGGATGTGAATTGTCTTGGCAGGTTTTGGATACTCAGCAGGGATCACGCGTTTGAAAGTGGCAGGCAATGCAGTATGAGAATTAATGGTCTCTGATCTTATCTGAGAATTTTAAGGAAATTTCCTTTTATGAACAGGAAAAAAAATCATGGGTGTCACTGAGTCTTGATGCATATGGTAGTTCTAAGTTGTTTTGGTTGTTTTTCAAAACAACCCTTAATAAATAATAATGAAGGCATTTCTAACTTTGTAACCAAACACTGGTTTTTTTCGGGGACAATACTGTTGGTGTTGCTATTGTAAATAATACTGGTATTAAGTATTTATGCCTGCATACATAGGGGTGTATGTGAAATTGTGAAGCTGAACTTGACTGTAGAGATCTAGGGGTTTAAAATAAATTTGTTTATTTATATCAAACAACTACCTCAAAACTGCATGTGTAGCGTGAAAAACAAAAGGTGCAATCCACCGAGAAACGATCCAGCGGTAACCGAATGCAGACTCGGTTTTCCTGCCCCAGCCTGGGTCCTGTGCAGGGAAAGGGCCGCTCTGGCAGCATCTCTGCTGCGGTGCCTCCTGCCCTCCTCCTCTGGCCTTGGCCTCGCAGGGCTGTTTCTCACATGCTTTTCCTTGCTGCCAGGTAGCGATTTGCCCTTTCTTGGACATGTTTTAACAGAGGCTGCAGCAGCCTGGCTGATTCCAACAGGCTGGCCTTGGGCATGGCCGCCCCACACACAGGTGTGAGGTGCACAGCGGAATGAGGCTGGGCAGCCAAAATCTTGAGATGAAGCATACACTGAGGTAGTAATTGTCTAAAGGACAGAAAATGAAAACAATACTGGAAGCAGTAGGATCAAGTTGTTTAAGAATGTGTTTTTGCTCTAGTACTAGTGGTGCAAAACATGCCAGTGTGGCTGACATTTGCTGGTAAAAAACAAGAAGCGTTGTCTCCCCAGCGTACAGGAGAGCTGAGTGACTTTGAGGGCAGCAGTAACAGACACAGAATTTAAATCCAGTAGTATGAAATATGAGGTGTATAATCAAGGAATCGGACGACTTCTGCTGTGAGTTTGAAGCTCATCAGCTGGCCAGACAAAACGGGACCTGGGTGTATGGGCTGGTCCATGAGGGCTGGAAGCCATGAGTGCCACTTGCCCATAGAGTGCAACTGGTGAAGTATTTGCTGTAGACAGGGAAGTGTTAAAATGACCTTGTGTTGGAGTACAGTGTTTAAAGTGTGGTTCTCCTGTTAAATAAATGAGGGGAAAAAAAGGATAGGTCAGATACTGTACAATGACAATTAGGATAATGGGTAACCTGTCACGCAAATGAGTCTAAAAGGCCTTTAATCATTGGGCCTGCATGAGGAAGGATCTGAATTTATAACTACTTGTTATAAATGCATTAAGAATAAATATTGGGAAAGGGAAAAGAGCTATTTAACATGAAGGAAAATGTTGGTAAAAGAACCAAAAGGTGCCATCTGGCCATGATTAAACCAAGTTCCGTCCTACCTACTGGAAGATCTAGAGTTGCCTTTGAATAGTTTAATGGGGTCAGCGGAACTGAATAGTATTAAGGCAGAGTGATGTCAGTTTACAAAGAATATAACTATGGGGACAATTGCAGTACCAAAGGATATCCTCAGTTATCCAGAATTTCTTTTCCCGATGTGTAACTCTTCAAATACTGAGGTGTCTTTCCCTCTGTAAAAGAATACATCTAAGTCAAGACATTTCACCTCATTTTATGAAAGAGAAATGTAGTCTTGCAGGATTAAATGTGTGGGAGATTAGTGGGTAGCATCTTAGGAAGCAGAGAGGGGCCATAAATAATCATTACTGCCATGTGAAGCGCAAAGGACTTATGAAGGAAGAGCAAGCTGAAATACTTGCTTTTTTTTTTTTTCTTTCATCTCCATCAATGTCAACATTTGACATAAGACAGGAGAAGGGTTGTGGGCAAAATGTATGATTATAAGCAACAGCAAAATATATTTCATTGCAGAATATTGTTGAATGTGGATTGTCTGATAATTTGTTAATGGTATTCTTAACTACTGGTAACCACTAAGATTGCCACTGGACGTGATCTTTAAAGAAGAAAGTATGGTTTAATGAAGTTGTTAAGTTTGATTGTTGCAGAAATCATATGTATTCTTCTTTTCTGACAGTAGCTAGTGTGCACAGATATACATCTCACCACCTTTGCACTCTACTAGCTAAGTTATCTGTACTGAAGTCACGGTGTGCTCTATGTAGAAAGCCTCTTTCAGAAGAAGCCTTTATTTTTTTTTTCTTTTTTTCTGGTGGTGAATTCAAAACTGCGTAACCAGAAATATGTTGTTAATGAAAACGTTGTACATAATTATGATGCTTGGAAGCAGTTTGTACTAAAAAACGCACAAGCAATGGAACAGTTGCATGTATATCGGTTGACATTCTTTTAATGTTCTGTGCTTCAAATCATTCACGAAAACTACTTGAATTGAAAGAGAGCATATGGCTGTTCTTATCCAGTATTTGAAAATATCTGAGTAAGGTAGAGTTAGTACAGACATTTTTTTCTGAAATTTCAGAAAATTTTCAACCATTTATGCTTCTTTATGCTGGCCAACTTAGCAAAGCTTAGGAGGAATCTGACTATTTAATGAAAAACTTCTATTTTGATTATTAGAAATGAAAATGAATTGAGGAAATGCAGCTGGTTGTACATACTGAAGACATTCTAGGAAACTGAAAGTAAATATGCTAAAGCTAAATGTACATAATCTGCCTTTAGGACGTTTTTTCAGAGAATGGCATGTCATCTCTCAGTCCTTTGTAGCATATATACTGAGAAAAAGCCAGAGTACTCAGACACATATAAAAGGAGCCTGAGAATCACTATGATTTCAGAATTTCAGATTAGGAAGAAAAGAAGATTGAAGTCAACAAAGCCATTTTGGGTTTGTTCCCTGGAGAAAGCGGCAGCAGTGCAGAGGTAGTTTGGCCCAAGGAAGTGGGAGCGTTGTGCCGTTCCAGCCCTGGCTGTGCCCCGGGCGCTGCCTGCCCTCCACCCCGACTCTCAGCATACGCCATTGAGTTTGCCCTGGATAAAGTCAACATTCAAACCAGCATACCCTATGTGGTTATGAGGGCTCCGAAATGAATTCTTAAAACATCTTTACAGCTTTTAAAACAGGATATATGATTTAGCACTGAAACGTTTTCATACCGGCTCCTTTTTTCCCTCTCGCTCCCCCACCCTTTTCTGGATGTACGTGATAAATGACAGATTCTCTCAGATGATATTCATGTGGTACTCCAAAATAATTCTGCAGACATGGTAAAAGCTTTTAGAGACTATAAAACTGATTATCTCTTCTGTAGCTCTTTTCATCTTCAAAGCACTTAGCAACATTAACTAATTAATCCTCACAGCATCCCTCTGAGTTAGATATCGTTGCCATTATAGAGATGAAGGAATTGAAGCAAACACTTTGTGACTCGCTCACGATCAGCAAGACAGTTGGTGACAGAGATGGAATTAGAATGCGCAGACCTGTACCTTCAGGTTCTCTGCTCCAACCGCCATACTGTTCCTCTCTTGATGAATGTACGTGTAGGTACTAATACCCTCACTATGGTGAAGGGCTGAGTTTCTGTTAAAGAAATCCTGTTAGGAATTGCTCTGATGGCGAATTTGTTTGTAGTCAGACTATTCCCTTTTAAACCCGTCTAAGGGTTCTTCAAAAAATACAACCTGCATTTCTTGGTGGTGCACTGAAAAATTTAAGTCAGAAATAACACTTACGATCCGTATCCATTCTACTCTCTATGGAATGAAATCCTTTGTGGGCTGACACGTCAGGCATCCCAGGTGTGCTCTTTGCTGACTTTGGATGCATTAGATGAGCTCCTGGCTGCACTCCATTACAGGGAAGCCTGATGAGGACATGAGGAAAAATGAGAATGGGGACACCCAAATTGCAGCTAAGCGCTATGACAATATTTTCAAATCAGATGATGTAAGTTTCTTTGCAGATCCTCATGTGTTGTGGGGTGTTTTTTTCCCAGGAAAATAGATACTTCCATTTAAAAAATTGGTTTGCTGACTGAAAAAAAAAAAAAAAAAATTGTGTGACTGACTGCAAACCTCCTAATTAAAGAGCAAGCAGTCATGATGTTTAGGCAAGAAGCAGAAACTGAAAAACAAACCTCATTCCTCTGCTTTGAATGTAGTGGCCATTTTATCAAAATAATTGGTATCATACAATTGAACTTAAACATGAATTTACTCTGTTGCTGTAATGAAACAAACTACACACTAGAAGGCTTATGTTTTTGAAGTCTAGAGGGCAGAAGCTTCAGGTGTGGTTGAAGACTCTCTCATCTCCTTTACGGAGGTGATTTTTACTCATCTTGGAGGCCGATAAGCACTTGGCTTGCATTTTTTTTTAATATCCATGGGAGTGTTTGCCATTTGAGAACAGCTATTTAGCTGTCTGTGAGGAGTAAGCACAGGGATTGGCGAGCAGATGGTGGAATTGTTGGTGCCATCACTTGAGCCCGTGCTGGTGGCCAGCTGTGCCGTGCGCTGGCTGCTGGCGCTGCCCCAGCCTGAGCGGGATCGCTTGGCTGTTCTGGGTATGGAAAGCTGCTCGGAGAAGAAGAGCGGGGTGTGGGCTCTGATGCTCTCAATAAATAGTGCTCCAAGTTCAGCAGACATGCTCTTAAAAAATTAGGAAGTATAAAATTAATATTTAACCAGATTACTACATTTTGTCTGCTTCATTTATTTTTTATTAATTTATGAAAATGCCATTGATGGAAATAATATATTGACAGGGTATGTTGTTTTTGTTTGGTTGGCGTTTTGGTTGTTTTGTTTTGGGTTTTTGTTCTGTTGGGTTTTTTTTTTAAGTATCTTCTGGTAAATGGAAACTCCTTCTGAACACAAACCATTTAACAAGCCATATTGGCCAAATGCTCTAAGAAAATAATAATTATTAGGTCATGATGCATTAATATTTATGTTGTTCGTAACTCAGCTTTAAGAGATTAATAATGGAGATGTGAGGGGAATGCTGTCTTCAGGGTTTACGATTATGTTAATTTTAAGACTTACTGTAGGAAAGGAAATTACTTTCAGGTAGCTACCCTCTTTGTTTGTAGAGAGAGTATTATGAAGGAAATGTCCTTTCCATTTTCTTCCAATAATTCTTAAGCATTTCAGCTGAAATGGAGTGTTAGGAGCAACTCTCCATGACTACAAATCTATGAGAACCTATTATCACTGTTCATAAAAAATTAGAATTCCAGAGTCGCCTGAGCTGCAACTCTTAAGCCCTGAATTATTAGGGAGAAAGAATTCCAGAACCTTAATTCATTTTGGAAATTTCACAGTTGTTCCTTCTACATCTGAAGCAAATCCTAATGCCTCGGAACTCTGCAATGATTTGACCTGTGCATTCAGATTGGCAAAGCCACTTCTAAAAAGTTGTCCTTTCAAAAGGTGCAGAAGAACGCTTGGAAAATTTGGAGGTAGTATGTAATCACAATGAGAGACTGAACAAATATAAGGAGAAAGAAAAGCAACAATTTATTGTGGAAATGGGTGGAGCATGCAACATGGTGGAGTTTTGTAAACCACTCTAACTAGTTGTGGTTGTAGCAAAACCATTCTGATTGCAGATATTTTTTCCTATCTCTTTATTCAGTCTTAAGCAATTGCTGAATATTCTTCTTTCTTCAAGAAGTCACTGAAACAAAAGTGCCTTTTGTAGGAGACAAGAGTTTTTTGCTGTGTTTTACAAACCAAAGCATCTCTTCAAAGTGGTGGTGTGTTGTTTTGATGCTGTAGGTAGAGTGAAAATGTGGTATTTATATTTTTACAGAGAATTTCTGCCTGACCCTCTTTTGTCACAGAGTATATGTATCTATGCAGTCCTCACTTGACTCCATTCCTCTGTGCTGAAATTTCCTCTCTGCCCCTTTTCTTCATATCTTTATCATACCTTCAAATCAGAACCTGAACCCAGTAACAGTTGAGTTAAGCTTTTAAGATCAAGAAATGAGCAGTTAAGAAATATAAGCTCACCTATGCAGGATTGCTCCTACTACCAGCATACCGCGAGCTTGATCAAACTTGCAAACTTATTTGCGTTTTCCTCTTGCTTTTAAGTGTCTGCACGCATACTGTTAATACTCATACCTAATGTGTGAAACACACAACTGTTTATCACAGCCCAGCAGGCAGGATACAGATATTTTCCAACAGCACTACTGTATCCTTATCTCAACAGCGCTAATATTATCCTCTGCCAAAAGAGACATGATATATTGAAGTATCTGTAACTGCTACAGAATCTCTGCATATTTCTTGAATTTAGCCTGCAGCAAGTCTGCCATCCATAGTGATCCTGATGTTGCAGCTGATGTTGCAAGAAGCAGCTTAAAAATATTGTCAGAGCATTGGTGCTGACTTGAAAGCGGTATATAGCCTCTACTGACCTGTGGAGACATGGCCATTAAGACAGACTGCCTGTGTTCCCACCTTCCCTACCACATCTTTATATTCTGACGGTAGTTGCCTTTCATGTTAGTAACCCTCTGTCAGATAGAGATGGGGTTCAGATCATGGCCGCAAGCTGCCTGCTATCATAGTTAGGGGCCAAACTTATTTAATTTCAAAGCTTAACAGTACTTGATGAAATAGGTTCCAATCTACCAAAGTCTGAGCTGCGGGAAAACTTTCTCTTCCTTCTTTTTGCTGACTGGGTTAAACCTGACACCGTAATGGAGGAAAAGGACAAGTCCAATACTGCAAACCATTTTCTGTTTTATTATATTATCTACAATATTTGCATGCTGCAGTGCCCAGTTGCACTACAATTGTGCAAAGATCCAGTCTTAGCAATGTAATGACTTCGTGATGATCTGTCTTTAAAAGATAAATGAAAAGAATATGCCACCTTCCAGCTGCAAATATGACAATGTTTGTTGCCACCTGAACCTTTTTTTTTTTTTTTTTTTTTTTTTTTTTTTAAATTCCTTGGGTGAGTGGGGAGGTGTAGAAGGAAGGTTAAAAATGTCCATGTTACACTCTTTTCTAATCTGTCCTCATAAAGTTATATTATTTGGATATTTTTCCAATGTTGTTTAACCTCCCTGAAAGAAATCTTCCTGAAATTCAAAGGGGAAAAGTGGATGTATGGAGTTGATCTCAGGATTTTACAACAGAGTTTAGATCAAAATCAAAACCCTTGGCTATTGGTGAGCCACAGGTTCTTCTTGATCATGTAAGTCCTTCCATCACCCACTCCAGCATGGCACTTTTGAAATGCAGAAATCTGTCACTTCTGAGATAAACCCACTAATCCATCTCTCTCCTTGGCACATTCTCTGTTCAGTGGGCAGATTTCTTATACGGATATTTTCTATCATTTTTGCCAGTGCTACCTCTGTGTCATAAGCTGATGGCTTTAACTAGTGATTTTCTGTTTTTCAGATTCAACAGAGAAATACAAACACCTCTCTGTGAAGTGTTTTTGGAGTTTATCCCCTGCTGAAAGTCTCCTCTAAGGTAATGGTTACAAATGACAGCAGGTGTATTGTAAACAAAATTTCTGAAAAATGGTTCTTGCTCATCCAAAGAGCTTGTGAATTCTATAGTCTGCATTATTGCTCTCAGCACCAGCAGCAGCCTCTGTCATTCTTGCTGGTTAAATATCCATATAAGTCTTTGGAGCTTTGGCTCCTTGTTGAAAATTAAAGATGTAAGACATAATCATGAGTCCTTTCAAGTACTTGTATTGATTACTATTACTGTATTTTTTTAGATTAGGATGCAGCAAGATGGAAAATTGCTAACCATGTATCACTGTTCTGTAGTTCACTGTTGAAAGGAATTACTTGGGAGGGTTTTCCTCTGTTCCTGTATGCTACCCTAGCACTTTTTTTTTTTTTTTTAATTTCTCTAGGTGTTTAGTGATGTGTTTTACAATACGGTTCTTTTTCACAGAAAAAAAAAAATCTTGTCAGCAGAAGATTATGGCACATATAAATTGGTAACATGAGAGGTTGTGTCTGTCTATAGTTTCCCTTTCCACTTTCAAGTCAGACACGTACTGTAAGACCTACTTCTAAGTTTTGAGACAGTAACACCTAAGAAAGCTACTTCCATGTTTTCACTGTTTGTTTGGGGTTTGGGAGACAAGTTTGATAGTTACAATTGATCAGAGGATTGCTCATACATGCAGGTTATGTAGAAATGCCAGATGAAAAAACTGCAACCTCTATATGGTACAGCCAGGCATAATGTCATGTTAGACGACTGAAAAATGTAAACAGTGTTTATTCTGGAAGACATAGTAGTACTGAACTTAGAGGAAATTAACCCAGTCATCAGGGTGAGGATATGGTCAGAAACCTAGAGCAACTTAGACTTATAGTAATTGAGAATGGAAAAATCATAATCCTCCTCTGTCACCTGACTTTTTTCATTTTGTCATTTTATGTCACCTCCATCATGTTCCTCCAATGACCACCAGCCTCTGAGGTCACAAAGACTCTGGAATCTGCTGTGCTAATACACCAGAACCCATGAACGCGTTGCTGGATCTGGTCTCTCGCTTTCTTAGCAGCAACACTCAAAAGGTCATCGGTCCCTCAGCAAATTTCAGATATTTGAGTGCACTTTTCAGCTATGAACTCAGGTTTTGTGCATACGTTAATTATTCAGCACTGATAACTAGGGGACAAAAACAATTTGAAATTTGACATTTTGTATCATAGGTCACCCCTTAAATTGTGTTAGTTATTATATATTAATTCCTTCAAATCCTTAAATGAATTGGTCAGATTGCTCAAGCGGACAACAATTTGGAACGAATAGTTTTACTAATAGTTTTTAAATAATAAATGTGTTAAAAGGAAGTGAGTGCAATCCAGGGGATTGGCCTCAAACAACTGGATTGGAATATGTAGTAGCAATCCCCAGGGGCTTTTTTTTGTATACTGCATATTGACTAGATGTGTTCAGTTTCTCGTGAGATGGTAATTACACTTAAGGAAAATGAAAGGTAAATTTCAGCAATTCAAAGCCACCTTCTCTGTGTTTCTTCCTTGAGATTCAGGTAATTGAAGAGCTCATGGTGTATGTTTCTTTCTTGAGAGTCAGGTAATTGAAGAGCTTATGGTTTATGCAAAATTGCAACAATTTCATACCTTTCTTCTGCATGGGAATTCTTCGTTTTCATCTTTAATATCTCTAAATGTGATCAACTCAGTTTGGAACAGATGCCTTGGTTTTAATCCCAGAGTTATTTAGGTTGTTTAGGCCCACAAGCAACCTTGGAGGAAGGGAGCCCTTGAGGAAGGGATTGGGTAGACTATTTTGTCTCTAAAAGTTTCCACTGCTTCTGTCTCACTTTGCTGCCTTGTATAATGCGTAAAAGAACACTTCAAAAAGTTGCATATTTATGGAATTGCTTTAAAAACTTTATATTGTTTTGGAAACTATTGTACAATAGAAGAAAAGAATTTAAATATGGATGCAAATATTGCAGTCGGTGCCTGGAGGGATCATAAACCAAGTTTTTACCAGTCATTAAGAAAAAGCAAAGGTGCTCTAATGCCTGGTGTCCTGTGAAAACACTGGATGGAAAGAATTAAGAATTACTGAAGTAATTCTGACTTCGCAATGGCAATCTGTTTACTCATTGGTTGTGTTGGGGTTCTTTTTTTAGTTTTGTGGGGTTCTTTCCAGTCAAATAGACCATTTATAATAATCTTCAGCTAACAGCACTTAGATTCCATGATAAAGTATTTAGGTTTTTTCACCCCTTCAAAGTATGCTTTTTTTTTTTTTTTTTCTTTCTTCCCCCTGTATATAAGTCTTTGAGAAAACATCTTATTTCTGTTTGGCTCTTGCAAATGTACTGCCACTGGAGCAAGGCATCCACTTTTAAGAAATTTTGATAAGAACACTTCCCAGCTAGCTACAAATATTTATAACCTTGAGGTTGTCTTTGATCCTGAATCAGCTTTCAATTACCATTTTAGTTACACGGGGAAAAAATTTATTTGATCATTTCCAGAATAGAACAAACTCGGGAAGATGCAGTTATTTTAAGGCTTCTATTACTAATTATAGCTAACTTATTACCATACATTGTTGCTGGCCTTCCAGGATACTTGTTTACATAGAATTCATCAGCTAGGGGATGAATTTCCTCAAGTTTTACATGGACCGTTGCACAAGTGTTGAGACAGTAACAGTATTATCTATGAGAAAATTTTGGATTACTGTATAAATTCTCTTCCTTGCTTAGACAAGAGAGCGAACAAAACCCCATAAATCCTGAGCTATGTGTTTAATATTATAATGAATGTTAGATCAGATTTAGAATTTCTTCTTTGTCTTTAAGGATTGTGATATGGCTTGAAATTCTCAAACATGCCAGATGTGATTTTTAGCAGGAATGTTTGGAATATATAGCCAATGTCATATTTTATGACCTCTGTAACCTCACTTGCACTATGATGTTAAATACATCTAACAACTCTGGTTGAATTAGCCAGGCAAGTTATGAAAGGGTATCAGCGTGTAACTGTCATATAAAAGACCTCCTTCTAACTCACTTTCTAGACGTGCATTTTGCTATTATAATCTTCAAGAAAATCTTTGATGCATTAAAAATACTGTATATACTTTATTTGACACAAATTTTTATATGCCAGTATGATTCAGTCTTTATCAAAATGTGCACATTAAAACCTTAAGAAATATAAATTAAAATTGAGGAATCCAGTGATCAGCACCATCTCTTATATATATATTTTTCTATTTTATTTTTCTTATTTAATTTTTTTTTTCCTCCTTTTTTTTCTTCCCCCGAGTGTCTTCTGTGCTCTGATTTAACAATATGTCTGGATGAACATTTGAGATCAGGAGAAATTCAAATGCAATTGATTCTCAAGCTTCTCTTATTTACATTCCTGGTTTAAAAAAAAAAAAAAAAGGTCAAACTAGATAAATCTCTTTCCACTCTGCGAACTTTTTGCCTTGTTACTAGGAGCGTGATGTTAAAAATAGGCAAGAAATTTGGTATTATGCACACACTTGTAAATTAATACCTGTTTATTGTTGAGGATAGGCATAGAAGAAAAGATTGATTTGTAGCATGGCGGGCAAGAGACCTGAAGCAAGTCTAAAACTCTACTGACTATGTTATTTGGTTACTACTCACTGGATGGAAACAAACTGTCTATGCAGTAGTAACCTGCAGCCAGAAGAGATTGTTCTCATTCTGGAGAAGCTTATCAATCATTTTTCTATCTCTGTTTATGGATTAGAGAGCTAGTGCTTTATTTGCTTTACCATTTAGCATTCCTTCCGCTAGCATTCCTTCTTTCTTTAGCAATATATGGCTTGATCATGTATTTATGCTGTGCTTTTGAATAATGCCTTAAGTTCATCTGTTGAATGCTGTCAAATTTTCCTTTTTGTAAATGTTAGTTGAAGAGGGGGGTAGGGGAGCACAAAGGATTTTTTTTTTTTCTTTAATTCAGCCACCTTATGTTCCTGTTGCTCCGTGAGTAAACAACAAAAAATCCAACTTGATATTTTAATTTCCCCATATGATTAAGCTTTTCACCAGATGAGTGTAGTGAAAATCTAAATGAAAAAGTTGTTTTTTCTCTCCAGTCCGGTGTCCTGTATTTAATGCCAAATCCATTCTTGTGCCAACATCTTTTACAAAACGGAAAGGTGGGCTGCCAGTATAGCTGTGTATGGAGCACTGATTATAGTTTTTGCCATTTTACCAGTGGACTTCTTAAAAAAATTTTTGAGAAATTGAATCTCGCTGTGACTCCTGTGCCAAAGTCTGCAATGATTATTATAACAAGTACTCCATTAAGAGACAGTGCTATCACATTAATGCGAAGGCTCCACACTGTTTACTTCTCTCCCTAAGACGTTTTCTGGTGCAATAGTGAAGTATTTTTTCATGTCAATAGTATGGAAACCTTATGGATAGTTTAAAGGTTGCATTTACTTAATGCTAGTCTCTGTTTAATATAAAGAGAAGAGGCCCGAAGTAGAATATGGAAACACTATGGTGGTCCTGTAATCTCTCAGAACATGCCAGCAGAAATCTTGAAAGAACAAAACGCAAATAAAGAGAATATGGAGACAGTGAGCTGTGTAGAATTGCCAGAGGACTGTGCAATATTTTAGTTTATTTTTTAAGTCCTGCGTAAGTGCGGAGACTTGTTTTGCATGACAACATTCTAGTTTTTAATGAAATACCAAGTTAGGAGAAAAGATGGAGAGGAAAGATTTCGAGGAAAAGTCTTGGAGCAACATTGTTTTGCCCGTTATGTTGGATTAGTAGCTGTACGTCTGCATTTTGACCGTTAATTACTGAAGGTATCAGTCTTCACCTACCGTTTCAGCAAGTATCTGCGACAGTGAGACTGAATGCTATGCAAAAACATGAATAAAAATGATGCTTAGTTGCACAGCAGTTTCAGTTGTGAGCATTTTTGCATGCAGTGTGCATGTGCATTCATGAACATGCATGTGTACAGCAGATTATGGACATAAGCATTTCTAAATCCAGCCATCAGCTTTCGGGTGCTAGGAAAGGACATGTGCATTAAATAGGAAGGAAAAGCTTTATATTATTTTGTAGTAGTTAAGATTATTTGCATTTTAGTTTTTCCTTTTTACAAAGCTTGAGGTTTTCTCTAGTGACATTTAAGTATTTGGATATAATTCTCTTCATATGTAAAAACCTCATCACTTTCTGTGAAGTGAAGAATAAACTCTGCCTTGTAGTTCTTTGCTCCAAAATCTCCTACTTATAGCTCAGCTCCAAGGTTGGTCATGCCTCATGTTGACTCACTTATCTATTTATAAATATGTTTTGTGCAAATTATGAAATATATATTGGTTCCCTTTATGGTACTACTATTTTTATTTGCATTTGTAGAAGAATAATGCATAAATAAGGTTCAGAAAATACAGATTAAACTCTATGTGTGTGAAACTTCAGCTTCAGATTAGTACCCTACACTCAGTACAGGGTGGTGCTTATATTATATGTCTAAAAACTATAGATTATCGCTGCTGGATGGTTACACCTTGGCAAAAAAAAAGAATGAAAAAGTTACATATGACTGATGTTCCTGTGTGCAGATTATCTAATTGCTAGTGAAAGAAACTACGAGAAACAAGTGAATGCGCCCCAGACTTGTAGCAGAATCATTGTTATTTTGGTGAGGATCTTGTGATTTATCCAAGAGACATCATATTGCAGTGCACTGGGTCTTTGAGAGACAGCTCGTCATAATCTCTGGGGCCATGGCCTAACAGATTAAATAGAATGATGAGTTTGTGTTGTCAGAGCAATTCTGTCTAGAGGACAAAACATTTTATTTAGGGGGTAGATTGATGGGATTAAAGCTTTAAATTGATTTACTTTACACACACAAATTTACTGTAAGTTGTTTTTTATTAAACCAGCCACTGGATTGTTAAAGGAATTATTTTAGAACAGATGAGTTCATTTAAATGAAGAGTGAAGGATCAAAAACCTCAGAATTTATTAGTAAACTCAGTCGCTGTTATTCCTTTGCTGAAAAGCAACGTAATCTTTCGTGTTTATTTTAATTTGCAGACTATTTGAAAGAACTGGAGACATACAATTTTCTCTCTTTATACCTTTTCAGTGCTATGTAAACATGGAAAGTCACAAGGTATCCAAATAATTAGAAATTAAAATAATTATTTTGGTGGAGAGAGATGCTGTCTGTTTTCTTTGAACACTTTTGAAAAATGGCACAAATAAACATTATCTATTATTTGTGGCCCCTTGTTTTGTTGTAGCTACACGGCTCTTCAGAATAAACAGAGAAATATGCTATCAAAGCATATATCCTTTTCACAAATGCAATTCTTCACTCTAAGAAAATTACCTAAATGTTTAAATAAACAGTTTCCAGTGAGAGCCTTTTCATTGTCTTTCTCTGTAATGCTCAGCAGGTGTTTAAATGTTTTATTTTTTCACTTCAAACTATCAGTGTGAAGTAATACCAATAAATGTGTTAGTTTTAGATAATCCAAAATTCCCTTTGCTCAGCCTTGTAGTTTACAGTTATCTGTGTGAGTTAGAAATCTATTACCGTGTGTTCGTCTTCCACCCAAATCTATTCACCAAGCATCAAAACTCATCAGTGAGATGGAATAATGCCATTTAATTAGTCTTTGATATACAGTTAAATTAGGTCTTAATAAGGGGTAGTGCATCCTAAAATCAATTATCTCGCTCTTCTTAATAAGAGCAACTAATTAGTAGGTAAATCACCATAGTTCTCCTTTTATCCTACAGTTTTTACAGTCCTGCGAAGGAGATTAGGCTGAGGAAATTACTCCCCAATAGCTCAGAGAAATTTTAGGGCATACCTCAGAAAATGCTTTGCCAAGCAAACCGCAGTACAGAAAATAAAAAAGAAAGGGAGAGGGAAGTCTCATCAAAACCACTTAATTACTTGATAACTTTGCCCAAATTATGTGTGTCAGGTCACCTACCTGACAAAAGCAAACAGAAACTGGTTATTGCCCTGCCCGCAGCAATCTGTCAATGTACAGTCCGGCTCTGTCCTGGGGTTCATTACAATGAGGTCATCAGTTAACCAAAATATCTATTTTTTTTTTTCATAGAAAATTGTGCAGCTGCAAACAAACGATACCTTATGGGCCTTAAGCATGGTCTTTGCAAAGTATGACTTTATTCTGATGGAGAACCAGAATCCCAAAGAGGGAAATCTTTGCCACGGCCTTATGCAAGACGAGCGTAATGGTCATGGAAAAAGTCAGTATTTATCCATAGGTGCCAAGATTGTTGCTTATGTTAAGCACACAAGCGTTGCATTTGAGATCTCATTTTTCAGCAAAGACTTCCAACTTCTTCAAATGGAAGTTTCTTCAATTTTTTAATCTATATTTTCAGTTACAACAAACAACTGTTGGGAAAAAAAAATATATGTACAAGGAGAGTATTGCAAAGAGTGCTCGGGATTTCTTCACAAGTTCCATCTCTCTCAAACTGCTACTAGATATCTACTGACTTTGACAGACCCTAATTTCATCCAGTCATGTAGGCTAGTATACAATATATCGCCAGAGATTCGTCACATTTGTAGGCGCCTTGTTGACTTTTTGCTTTCAAAAGATGTTGTCATTTTATTTCATTGGATAGTCATTTTTTTTATCATGGTCAAATGTTTGAAGGGAATTCAAGGACATGCTTGTGATTAATCAACGAACAGAGATGTGTTTTTCATTCTTTTTCTGCTGCTACTACATCCTGCATATACTAGCCCCTTCACACTAGACTCCCTTGCCAAGCATGTCAAAGAGATTTTATAACTGTGAAAGTGTGATGTTATTGCTTCAGTTTCCCTTATGCTTATTGTTGCAGTTTTTCTAGACACTTTCTGGTGTTAGTCATTAATGACAACACAGTGCCCCCGTTTAGAGAGTCTGAGCTTGCCGTCTGTTCTTTGTTTTTCCTCCCCGCTGCATTACTCATGCTTTTAGTGGAAGGAAACGTTCTGAAGGCAGCCGTTCCTCCCTGTGAGGCTTCATGAAATGAGGTGGTTTTTTATATCTATTCCTGATTCAAATGCTTATCCCAGTAATTCAGTTCTTGATCCTAACACTAGCGGAAAGCTGTGAGAAGCAGTCCTCCGATTTGACTTCTAACTGATCTGGGACAGGCAATTATGATAGTGAATATCTGAATCTCCAGACAGTAATGTTTACATCAGCATCTCTGATATTATGTCAGTGGTCCTTTTGCTGATGGTCAGTTTAAGCAGGAGAAAAGAAAAGGAAGTGTGCCATCCAATTCCCTTGCATGTTCTCTGGCCGCGTATAACCAATACAGAATCTGTACACAAAATACTAACATGCCCTAATATAGTGCATGCACCAATATCTGTGCTCTGTATGCATGCTAATAAAAGGACTCATAAACTTGCTGAGGACTTAGAGCGAATGCCTATGATAGGCAGGGAGAGTGGGGAAAACACCAAAGAACTAGTGAATGCTGTATTTTGGGCTTGCCTTCGGTGCCTCAGATGAATTCTCAAGGCTCTTTAGCTTTTCTGACTCTCTCCTCAACAGTGGAAAGTTAAGACAGGGTGATTTTAGTAGCCCACGATCAACCTCAGTGCAGTTTAAGTTAAGCCTCTTTCTGCTGATAGCCTCACGTTTTACACGGCTGAAGGAAATAAAATGAACTAATAGTGTGGCTTCATGACTCTGCTTTCTATAGGTGGTATCAAGTTTCTGAATGGACACTACTTGCAAGCTTCAAGCTGTTTTTAAAGGATATACTAATCTAAGTTGGAATGGTGAATTAGACTAACTTGTAGTTAGTAATGAAACACTGTGGGCAGTTGGGAAAAAGCCGTTGTGTTCCCAGCATTGACGTTTGCATGTTCAATTTCACATGTTTTAAGAAATTAGAAAAAGTCAACAAGCTTTGGAACACAGCTGGAAAATGTGAAATATCAGGAATCCCTTCACTGACCTCTGCAGATTTTAGATCTGGTTCATAATGGGAGTAAAAGGTCAGCATCTCCCACGCTCCCTTTTCCCCAGCTGTACATCTTATGTGAAGGCCAAGTTGGAACCCACTGGGGTCACAACAGCTTAGCTGGTTTCAGAAACAGCTGTGTCCCCATGCCCCCATAGGAACTTTTCATTATTATATTTTCTGACTTGCGACAATAGGTTTGGATCAAACTGTTGCAATAATAAGTACTAACAAGCTGTTTAAGGGGCAACAGAAGGTCATTTTACTGAGTGGAGATGAATGCTCATTGCTATTTTTTCCAATTTATTATGTAGTCCTGGCAAAATTATCATGCCAGTTTTACTTTCTCTTCCACATATTGCTTTATTTTTCCCATTTTGCCATGGACCTGGTTCAGGTAGCAGTCTTTGTTCTTGAAAAATACGGAAGAGTTCCTGGCATGCAAGTTTGAGAAAATATCTGAGCTGATATGTTTGCAGTTAAATGAAGTTCATTTTTTCTTCATGAAGAATAGCTGAAGAGAAATAAAAGAAATCTTTGTCTGCTTCCTGTTCCAATAGTGATGCATCTTACGCCTGCCAAAGGGCATGGTGGACTCGGATGAAATCACCAGACAGGACAAAATTTCATCTCCAAACGCCCTCCTACTTTATCCCTCCTTTGACTGCTTTCTTTGTGCGATCCACAACTCTGTGAAGTGAGGTGGGTTCTCCTCAGAAATATCCTTTGATTATATTCATAGATTGATGAGGCATGTTTTATTTAAAGCTGAAAAAATATTGGGTAAAATTGGCAACCTATGTTTGGTGTCAGAGAATTAACAATTGAGCAGGTCTGTTCTGTTCCCTGTCATCTTGTCTCCTTGAAGGAGCATGGACATTTTGTTGCTGTCACCTTGCAATGGTTATATCATGATTTACATCTGCAGCTTGTAAACAACAGTACTGCGAGCAGTTTAAGTGGCGGTTCCACTAGTGAACAAATGAGTGATGCACTTAGTGATTAACAGGGATTGTCTGCATTTGGGGTGGGGTTGGTGCCTGCAACTGAGTTTGCCCTAAGCAGCCCTTCCTGTTTAGGATGACCCTTAGGGGGGAAAAAGATAAAATTACCTTTGAGCTTCAGGTGTAATACCTTGGTAAGATTCACACTTTAATCAGTAGTTCGTATGAAATTTTTGGTGTCGTCTGGTCCACTTGCATTCTGTGAGTATTATTCCAAATTTGAAGACTGATGATCTCTATGAGGCAACTTTCAAATTCTGTGGCAAACTTGCCCATGTACCTATTTTTATTCTGCCTTCAGTTATTTGTAAAATGGATTTCCATTCCAAAGGTAACACTTCAGGCTTGTGTATGTGTTGTGTGCTGTTATCTCGAGGTGACCTTTCAGAGCCTCACCCCAGGTGCCAGAGGCATGTTTAAGAGCAATGCTTTGACTTGAAGAAACATGCAGACGGTAAAGCAAAATGAAATTGGAATCATTAGAACAAAATCTCTCTGACCTTAAGTTCAAATGATCACAGCTGTAAAGGCCTATGGAGTTACTTATCATGAACTTTTCAGAATCCCACTCTTCACCTTATTATAATTCAAATTAAAATGTTATTTAAAACCACCAGACCTTTTTGCAGGCAGAGACTAGTGACTTTACTGTCCTTTTCCCTATATGACTGTTGAATTATGCATCAGTGCAAAGTGATTATAAAACATTACCAAGGAAGAATGACTGTTCAAGTATTTAAAATTGACTTTGTGTTGATATAATGGACTACACAGAGTAACTGGTGATAGAAATCAACTCTAAGGTGGCTGCATCCTGGTCTTTAACGTTAACAAAGGGTTGTTACTTCATGTGGAAATCTACTTTGCTAGATTTGCTGCTTCCCCATACATACCTGTGTGATTTGTCTCTCTATTGCATTTGATCTCCTCATTGACAATAAGCTGTGCTGATTTGAAGGCTAAGATTATGATCAGAGCCGTGAGAGTCAACTGTTTTTACACGTATGTCTTTTCGGCAGGAATTTGATTCCCATCCTCCCTCTCTTCCTGGAGATAAAGCCTTCCAGTCTCTCCAGGAGTCTGGGGAAAAACAGAAATGTCAGCAGCTGTACAGCAAATTATAAATTTCACCTGCATTTAAAATTTAATTTTAAAAAATCTAACCTTGTCTTATTTTAAATGCCACCAAGTTTGATATTTCTTTTTACATGAACTTGAATTTACTTCATACAATGATAAATGGTTATAAATATTCCTTACTCCATCAGCTGTTAATCATTTTACTTTTCATCTCTACACTTTGGGTAAACAGAATCCTATAAAACAGTAACTGAAGAGTAACTTCCTTATCCTCTTGTTTCCTTGGTACTGCAAATGTTTCATTCCCTGGTTGTTTTGGTTTTGGTTTTTTTCCTATCACTTCCACTTACCTCTGCGTTTTGTCTTTCCCCTTTCTCTTCATTTTCTGCTGTTACCTCTACATTTATGTTTAATTTTACATCTCTCTCCTCAAAACAGACATCAATACTAGGAGGGAAATGAAGCAAAGTCCTTCCTTCTTCCCTTCCCTCTCTCCTGCCCCAAGGATGGGGATTTGCCCGTCTCCAGAGGCAAAGCTCATTTAAACCCCAGCCAAAGGCAGCGTGTAGCAGTTACGGTAAATTCGAAACTCTTCTCAGCCTTTGTGGCTCTAGCTCTGGGGAGAGTGAGCTCAGCAATACTCTGTTTTACTCAGTGCAATTACAACTATCTGCCACCCTTGGTAAAGCTCCTGGGGAGGGGGCTGGCACAGAGCAGAGCTGGGAATGGAGATGGCCGTGGCAAATTAGTGGGTTGGTTTTCCACTCTCAACATCCTTCTCCCCTTCTGCGAGTGTGCACTTTGCCTATGACTGCAGCTGTCATACAGCTGGAAAAACGTGTAAATAGTAATTATCTTGACCCATTGTTCCATTTCAGAAACAGGTTATTTAACAAATGAAGGTCAAATGCTTTCACCTAATTTATGAATTGTACTGTTACTTCTGGGGAAGTGTTATGACTTTGAAGTTATATTTTAATAATGGAGGCATTGTGTCTATGTTACCATCCATTATGGCTACGATTAATCCTGACTGAATACTACATGGCCACAAGGGAATCTGAGATTGTGCAACTTGATTTTTTTTTTTTTTTTTTTTTTTTTTCTTTTGGAAAGAATGTTAATGGTGCGCTGTACATTGTCCAGTCCTGCTGGACATCATGAGCTCAGTGAGAATACTCTGTACAACTGCAATTCCTGTTTTAGCTTGAGTGTTTCCCCTAGTACTGAGGTGCCTTTAGATTTTCATTTGCACAGAAACACTTATCAGTGTAAGTGATTTATTCAGAATTTATCACTTCCCATTACCATTATGTTATCTGAAGACAGGATTACATCAGGCAGAATCAGATATGAATGTGGATTGTTTTGCTGCAAAGTGGCAGATCAGATGTGTGTGTATGCTTTCTTCCATCAGATATGGGAAATGCAAAAACAATGTAGAAGAGCAAAAGTATGAGATACGTGGCTTTTATCTGGCTAAGGAGTTCAGAAAAAATGTTTTTATTACTGTGATTAGTGTCCTTAATTTGATATATTTCCATTGCAGTCAGTAGCCAATTTTATCATCCAAGTGCTGAGACCAGTATGTGTATACTGTTCTGAATAACATGCATTTAAAGCTTGATACTATTCTTTCCTTTCTTGAAGACCCCAACAATGTTCCAGAGGAGCAAGAGCTTCAGGTCTGTTTGCACAAACTGAAGCCCCACATCCAAAGGTGCTGGCCCCTTACTCAGCTGAGCTCCGGCATCACTGGAAGCTCTAATGCATTAGTTGCTGCCATTGATTTTGCATTAACTGCACTACAGTACTGCTTTAAATTTTCCAGGCTTCTGCTTTTTTTGTATCTTTTGAGTACGGATGCGGATCACGCATCTTTCCCTTCTCCGTACAAGCCACGATGTGTGCCGGGCAGCACGCTGCGGAGGAGGGCGACCCACACCTCAGCTGGTCAGGGGCCGAAAGCTCTGGCACAGCAGAGAACCTCTGTGTATATATCCAAACTCCAAAAGGAATTCCTTTAGGCTCTCACTTCGGACGGTTTCGAATCCTTTTTTGCTGAAGCTCTTTCTTTCTTTCTTTCGTCTTGCACTGCTTATGTTGTTTCGTGGGCATTCTGGTGGCAAGGAATCCTTCATAACCGGGAGCTGTCTGGGGTGAAGTTCCTCTGTGTGACCAAGCGCAGTTGTTTATTCCTGTTCCAGTAACTTTTAGGCTATCGTGTTTAAAGGAGGTTTTTACCCAAAGGGGAATTACAGTCTCATATTATAAGGCTCATTTGGGTCCTGATCCAAGGGAAATTATTATTCAGAGGCTCTAAAGAAATGACAGATGTGACAGTATTGCTGTCCTCACTTGTACAAAGTAATTTTCATGTATTTGCCCTCTGACCTTTGTCTTTATCGTTGATGTCGGTTTTATCCTTGCAAGCTGCACTGTCTGGAGTTCTCAGCTTCCTTTAAATTTCGTTGCACACTTTGACCATTCTTTAACCAAGTCGGAAAGGTCAGGGACTATTAACACATTTAAGATAATATTCTCATATATTTTAGGTCAGAATCTTTTCTCCTTTCCTCTGGTGTTAGTACAGGGGTTAGTGAGACAAGATCAGATACTGGCTTAGCACAAATAATCCTGCGTAGTCAAATAGGAAACAAACCAGTATAACAGGCTCAAAATTAAGATTCAAATACGGTTTTATTTCCTTTTTATTGCTTGAGATTTACATGTTCACAGCTCCAACTTTTTCAGAACCATGAAAACAAAAAACTTTAACGTTTCGAGCTTGTGCAGCTGATGTGTAGAAATAAGACACTAAAAAATAAAAACATCTACTTGGTAACCTGCAATGTTGTTACATGGGGTAGGAAGCAGATTCTGTCCTGCTCTTTGTGTTGCAGTTTTTGTTCATTTGTTTTACCAAATTAAGAACATAAATAGGGAGGTCTGTTCTTTCTTGAGTAACGTTTTACATCCTTTCTATACTTATCTCTCCTTTAGGTCAATGCCGCATTGCACTTTTCCTTTTTTTTTAAAATGTTATTACTCACAAATTAAGCACAGGAATGGTTCTTTTATTATCTGGTTTTTATATTCAGTTCAGAAATACAAATATAATTATTAATGAAATGCAGAAAAATTGTGTTTACAGTAAACTCTCAAAACACGGTGCAATTATTGTGATTTACTAAACACATATGTAAAACCTAAATATCTAAAATTATTTAGGCATGTTTCTTCTTTTTATTAGTCTAGAAAGAAATAACCTATAAGTAAGTGGGATAATTAAATATCTCACCTTAAAAATCAATTTAAAGTCAGTTACTAAATTTGGGGGGCTTTTTGTGCATTTGTGTGTTTGTTTGGGGGCGGCGTTTGTTTTTTCAATGGTTGGGGTTTAGCACTCTTGATAACTATTTAAAATAACCAAATAAGAGCAACTAGAAGTCTGCTCACTTCAGGCAGCTCAATTTTATGTACAGGACTACATATGATACTGTTTTCTGTGTGTTTCTTTGTGGAATATAGCAACAAACTGAAAGAGAAGCTGCTTTTGTCCAACCATTTTAGGTATGTGGTAGGTTTCTTCCACAGTTTTCCTGTAAACAGTCGTAATAATTACGGTCTGCAAATGGTACCTCAATAGATGGTCCCACCTTTGAGGAATTTTACTGCCATAAAATGGGCCCTTTGTATGCAAGCTTTGCAGTTTCAGAATACAGACAATCAAATCAAGGATAGGAGGGATCAAGTATTCTCAGTGTGATCATTGGCTGTGGGGCAGGGGAGGATTTCTGCAGTCATTAGGCCGTAAATAATTTATAGGAAATAGATGAATTAATGTAATTTAGTATAAATAATAAACATAATAGCAGGTAGTTTAGTCCAAATAAGTATCATATCTGTGTCCCAACTTACAAGCTTTGTGTATGTGTGTATACATGCAAAATAATACATTAATTATGACTGAAAATAAGATAGTGTTTATCTGAACCAGGGAACCACCCCAAAAAACATCAGGATTACCAATATTTTCCAAAATAACTTTATCTTTGATTAACTTTGTCTTAGTGAAATGTAATTAAATTCATTTCTCTGGTGATTTTGAATCTTTAGATATATTCATCAGATATATGTGGCCTCCTCATCAGTATTATAAAGAGCCAGGTATGTGGTATCATAAATTCAACAGTAATCATATTGAAAATTAGTTGAATTCATTTTTTAAAATTATTCTTTCCATAGAATAATTTGGCTTAAAGTTTTCTTATGAGATAGGAGGATTCTGCAGTGTAAAGCTAAACATGGAGACAGAATTATGTTCACCAATGAAGGAAGAGTATCTCATGTTACTGTGATGAAAACAAGAATAAATTCTACTTGCACATCCCTAGTGGCTTAAAATACAGCATTGGCTGCAATTCACTTGAGGAAATGTGCTTTTCAATTGATTTACCAATATCAATTAAGACAAAATATTTTATTAAACTACTTAAGCAGCTTGGCAGAAGTGTGTCCCCTCTGATAAAGAGAAAGAAACGTGATGATTTTAGGGCCTTCCTTTCCTTTTCAGCATTTGTTGCCTTGTATATCTCATCGATAGATTGTCTTAGTAAAACTTCATAACGAACATAGGAAAGTTCATCGGGGAAAATGAAAACTCCTACAGCTGAGAGGAAATGACTGCGAAGAAATAGCCCTGAGAGACCTTGAGGTGAATAGTGGGGACCAAGCCTGGTCATACCGTTCTTATGTGAACATGCTTTGTCTAGCCTGAATTTTTTTGTTGTTGTTTTTGAGTGGATTCTGACAGTATAGAAGAAAAGGTGGTAACACTGATATAAAGGTCCGAATAGTATTTTATAGTTTTATATTGTATCTTTCAAATTTAAATTTAAATGTGTTGAATAGGTTAAAAAAATAATGCTCCCATTCTGACCTTTCTTTTTTCACTTAGTGTTTTTTCTCTTTCCTGTGGCATGTTCCATTGACATTTTTTTGCAGTACTAGTCTTAGCGAAAATGAATGAGGCATTTTGTCTCTCAGCACTCCTCCTCCTTCTTCCTCACCACTTTCAAAAAGACAATTCTTGTTCAGATCTGAGAGCCAGTAGCAATTTTGTGCTTTTCCTTTGTACCCATTATGTTAAAATCTCACAGTATCTCCCTCGACAAAATGTCTGGTATTAGACTTACTTGCTCCATCCTTATTGCCAGCATCATTACTGATACAGTATTCTTCGCTTTGGCTTCTCTTTAGTCCCCAGTAAATAAAAGTAATTATTTGTCTTACCCAGCAGTTTGTTAATATGATCTCAGTTCTGCAGATCTTAAGCTTTATGAAAGCAAACTCAGCCTTCTCAACTCTATGTTGCTATTCAGCTCATGTCTCAGATTCTTTAAATCTGTCCCATCTTTCCTCATGGCACTTTCTGTTACTTTTTTGTTGCTGTTGTTCCTGAAACTGTCTTTTCTTTCTGAGCTTTTCAGTACAAAGGGTCACTTCTTTTTGAATCTTTGGAAAATGTTGGTCATACCACATGGATTTAACATAGACAAACACCCTGGTATCAACAACTCTTTCTGGTGTCTGTGTCAGTTTAAGATAGAAAAGCAAAGATAGATGATGTCTGCTCATAGAAAGGTACTGTATTCTGTAAGTGGAAGTGGTTTAGGACAGCAAATCATGTCCTGAGCATGAACTTTTCATATCTCATTTCAATGTCCAGGCAGTTTAATTTTTTTTTTTTTCCCCAGTATAACCATTAAGCCCCTGAAAAAAAGAAAATAGATCAACCAAAATTAATTCCACGTTTATTAAAATGAAGGACTTAAAACTGCATAAGAATGAAATTAGATAAATCAATTTCAGAATTTTTCAGTCAGAGCAAAAGAATGGAAACAGACTGCACGTAAATATCATTCAGAAAAACTGCTGTTATCTAAGAGTTTGAGGGATGATGAAAGAAAAAGCCTCAGAAACAATACCCTGCTATCACATTCCATTGATCCAGAGTTGCTCTAATAACACTTTTTTTAAAAAACAAACGCTTTTTTCAGTGAGTTTTATACACCCTTTCTTTTCTTTGAATTTTCAAATACTATATCCATTTTGATTACTTTTTTGAGAGAGATGAGGATAAGATGGGTTAGACTGAAACAGGTAAGGTCTTGGTAATAGCTTTGAAGAAAGCAGAGCCAATTTGAATGTGTGATCAATCCTATTTCACCTTTCTTTCAGTTTTTGGATCACATACATACATACTCCTTGTCGTCTTCCACATCAAGCCCAAGAGGTCTTAAACAATATTTTAGGTAATGTACGAGGCATTTCATTTTCTTTAGAAGAACCCAATTATGCTAGAAATTAATAATTAAAAATTATAAATAGAATAAAGAAGAAAACATGAATATTATATCCTACGGCTACATTTTTCAGCATGGTGTGCAGGGAATTAGGTGCAAAAATCCCATTTATGTTAATGGATCTTGCATGTCTAATTCTTCATACACTACAGTGCAAATTTACCCCCTGGTGTCTTTGATGGTACAGAGGACCAGTGCAGAGGGGGAGAAAAGGGAGTGATTTATTTGAAGACCTGTCAATCATAATGGCAACCAGAGAAAATTGCAAAGCTGATTTTAACCTCTGTAGAAACGGCTAGTTAGACCATATGCTTTTTTTTCTCTTGCCAGATGTCAATATTCATCAATTTCTCATTAAGAGAATGGCACTCTTTAAAAAAAAAAAAAAAAAAAAAAGTGGTCTGTTGTGTTTGTTTTTTTTTTTTAAACACTCCAGAAAATCAAACTGTAAAAAACAGGACGAGGTAGCCCTTTTCAGAAAGACAACTGTTCTATGCTCTTTATATTTTGCAACTACAGGTTCAGACTGCCATGCCTAAACCTGTCACTAGTTTTTTAAAAGGATTTTGTGTATTTACAATATTTTCAAAATTGGAGACCGTTAGAAAAAAAAAATAAATAACCTTTGATCCTGCAGACGAATCTAGATATTCAGTGTACCATCTGAAGTTTTTATTTCACATTTGTCTATTAGAGCTAGTGGTCACATATATCTGCTTAAGCTTATTCAACCTATATGGATAATAGGGGTCTTCTTGCTGATGTTGTGTGTTTGGTATTTAAAAACAAACCAACCAACCAACAAAAATCACTGCCAGGTAACAAAAATGTTATCATCAGAATAAGGCATTATTTGTTCTTATTTTCTTGAAGACTATCAAGAGTCAGCGTACAAAGAAAGCTTTTTTTTAGCTAAGTTACTTGTCATTTTTGGTTAAATTTAAGGTATCGCTAAATAGCTCTTTTTTTTTTTTTTTTTTCCCTAATATGTGCTTAAAGCCTACTGGAGAACCATACGACATCATTTTCCAAATGTGACATACCCTCTCTTCTTATATAAATAACATCAACGTGTATTTAGTGTTTGGTAGGCTGGTGTTAAACAGCTGTTTTGTTATTAATATTTTATTGCCCTACGTTTTCAAAGATATTTTGACACTTGCTATTATTTCAAATGCAGCTTTTCTTGGAGTTTTTAATGGTTTGTGTATATCTCTAGACAGTTTCAAGATCTCGAAGCTGTCACAACATGTTAAGTAGGCAAATCAGCTAACACAGTAGTTTCAAGAAAGATAATTTTCCTTGCATAACTTCAATCTGCATCATTTGACATGACTTATTAACAGGAACTGACTCATTAACAAACAAGGCATATAGCTTATAGCATAGAGAATGTTTCAGAGTAAGTGTCTTCAAAAAGCGAAGCATTGATCAAAATTCTGAATTTCCTCCTGCTGATGTTGAAAATTTGCAGAGGGTGCTTATGGTTAGGATTTCATTGGAAACCCTTCCGCAGGTGTATTAGGGTTTTGATATACTTATAATGTTTAACTTTACAGCTGTCAGATCTGTATGCATTCAGCCTCACTCAGTAGTTCAGATCTAAATTTCTAAAGGTCATATATGGGACTGTAACTGTTTTAACATTTTAATTTTCTTTTTTTCGTTTACTCTTTCCAATCCTGGAGTGAGACAGTGAAGGTCAGAGTAATGGTGAAAATGAAGAGTTCTGACTTTTCATTCATCTCACCAGATACTGTGCATCTGATCAAAAATGTGCGCTGTCATCACACTGCGCTGCTATTGACCTCCGCCCTCTTCTCCCGATTACGCCCTTCCTAGGATAAGAGATGATTCACAGCCTGTGATCGCTTGACGCTGAGCCTCCCTGCCAAAGACTGCTGATTGTTCTGAATCATGGGTGGTGATCACTTTTCTGATACGAACGACTGTCGCAAATTAGAACACCAAATTCTGTTTCTTTAGGAACTTGTGTTAGGCAAAACAGCCGTCCTAGAGGTGAAAGGATTAGTGCTTTATCTACTAAAGCAGGCCTCGGTTCTACCTTTTTCTAATGTGAATTATAAAGCTAGTGAAGATTGAATAGTGTTTCACTTCTTGTGCTTTATGCCCAAATAATAATTTGAAAGAAGTATCGCTGTTCTTTTCTGTCTGGGTTGTTTCTCGTGCTGTGGTAGTGACTTCAGAGGAGAAACTGACTCTTCTCTCCATTTCTTAGCAGATGGTGGCTGTTTTGAACACTCGTATGAAGCTTTAGCAGCAACTATCCTAAGTCTCTGTTTGAGGGTTTTCATGAAAGGTAAAGAAAAAGCTGCCTGTATGTTTTAAAAGCAATTAAGAAGCTAGAAGTCAATGCTAAATCTTTGTCTTTTTTCAGGTAAAACTCTGTATTAACTTCAAAGACAGTGAGTGTGCTCAAGTAAAGTCTTTAGAATTGAACTTGTAGCGAATAAAAATTGTGATATTTAAATCTCTCTCTTTAACAGTTATTTTCTTGTGGGAAGAAAGCAGCTCTTCTCACAAAATGAGATTTATCCAAAAGACTTTGAAGTTTAAAAAATACTAATGAATACGTGTGACTTTTAAAATATTTGAACAGATAACGTGACTTAAACTGCCTACATGATGACACTTTGACTAAAGAGAGGTTATCTTTTTCATATGTATGGATTATAAGAACACAGGTAGAGTCCAGTTTTTCATTGCTGCCCGGGTGCAGCATGCTGCCTCGCTGACACAGAAAAAGGTCCTTTCGATGTTGAACAATTGAAGGTTTTTTTGCTTCATAAAACTTCTCTGCGAGCCCCAGAGCAGAAAGCATTATTCAAACAGAAGAAGAGTGATTAAGGTACTATACGATTTAATAATCCCCTATTCCAGAACGGTCCCTTGCAGCTGGCAGTAGTTACACACCAGATGTAGTATTGTGGGCTGGACTAGTTTCCAGTCCTCCTTGGGATCATACTCAGTGCACAGTCTGGGGTTTCCTCTGCCATCCCCCATACCTGACCCAGAGCCCAGCAAAGCTGAGGACTCGGCTGTGTGCTCCTGAAGGTGTGTGGAATAGAAGAGCGCTAAGGGAGCTGCTTGCCCATGGCTTACTGGGTTTCATCACTTGAAAGTATTGAATCTCTTGTAGTTGCTGAAGATGGGAATTGTAAAAATGAGAAAATTGTGACGTGAAAGAGTAGCTCACGAATGTTTGCAGGACATTTTCTTCCATCAAGTACTTGCCTAGAGTTCATAATGAATCTGAATATACACTAGTATAGACAGGCTTAGCAATCTACTTTGTGGGAAGATTTAAAAAAGCATTAAGTACTGCTGGACACCGAAATTCATGTTGATTTAGGTTTGGAGCCCTGCCTTACCACATTTTGTGCCCAGGAATGTGATCTCTCTGGAGTAACACGGTTATGCAGTAATATTTATGCTTATTTACCATAAACATTACTGAGTTATTCATCCTTTCTTTTATGTTTATATAATCAACAAGTAATTCAGCGTATTATTGTGTGCAGTAGTATTTTTTTTTTCACTGATTTAAAGGGACTACTCCAGTACAGTACTACTCCATCATACCTGTTACATCTCCTTGATACCTCTCTTCAAATGAGAACATTTCTGAAAAAGCTACAGTCTGAACCAGTACAGGTAGTTGAATTCTATGCCAGGTTCCTGCTTATAAGTGCAGACTGGAATAGGCAGAAATTGTCATCCTTAAAAATGCATGTTTAGCACTGGATTTCACAGATGAAAAGATTAACTTACGCACAAAGTAAAAAGCTTTTCTGTCATTGAAAATGCACACCAACTAAGCACTCTTGGCTGGTCTTGTCTCTAGATGCACCATTAAAAGGAAAAGCCATTTCAAATAAGCCAAGTAAATACTTTGCTGTATTCCACTCCTTGGAGAGTAGAGAGCAGTGGCAGTTACTGCTGTAAGTGTCGCCGGAATTTTGCTCCTCCTGGGCTTGCTCAACTCTTCAGCTTTCTCCAGCTTCTGTATCTTCAGAGGCCTGTTTGTATCACAAACGGCAGCGGCAAATAACACCAGTGAGCTGCTTTCAAAACACGTCATGAAGGAGGGATTACTCAAAATTTTTTTGCGCATATCTAGACAGAACGCTTCATCTAGCGAGGAAAGTTTACTTTGAATTGGATGACGGAAGTGAAATAAATCGCAAAGTCCTGTGAGTTCCAATGAGCGCTGTCATCTTCTGACCAGGGTGCATAGTGTCAGGGCTCTGCAGACCAGCAGGGCTTGTTCTTCTATTGCAGGGTATCAAGACCTGTTCCCTCCTGCATTGCCTGAGCAAGTTCCGCCACTGGCTAAGAGAGGAAAGTGCTGGGTAGCCCAAGTGAGAAGTGGGCGAACATGACTTCCCTCTGTGCTTCTTATCTATGTAATTCTGGAGAGATGTAGGAAGAAAAGCTTTCTATAGCACGATGAAGAACAGGTCGGGGTGAGTAGGAGGGTGTGTATGTACTGTCGAATAGCTGGGGCTGGATGCTGCTCCTGTTGGGTTCAATAAGCTGAATCTGAGCAGTCAGTGCCTATATATGATCAAGCCCACAGGTCTTCCAGTCCAAATCCAGCAAGTTGTGCTAAACATTGATTCCTTACGTTAAATTATGTTATGGGGCCCATTTGTAGAACATATTTCTCTTCATTACTAGTGAAAATGTTTTATCTCTTCTCAAAAGCACAGTTAGTGGTGAAAGTGTTGCTGCAAGCTTTTTTTGACATTTCTCTTACATTTTAGTAGAATTCTGTCAGTCAATTCTTGAATCTATTCTGTAAAATATTTACCGAGAAATCCATTTTGCTACCATAAAATCACGTCTGTTACTTTTAAACAATTTTGATACTGGTTTAAACAGCAAAAAAAAGGTATTCTGAAAATATTTTTCCAGAACTAGAAATTGGTTCAGATAAATCCTATGAAGGGGAAGAAAATATTGATATATTTTACAGAACTATTTTTCTGTTTCCTAACTAGTCAGAATAATTTCTCATCTCTGTCTTTAACTGCAAAAAAAACGGTGCTTAGCTGACTAAATAAACTTGTTGACATGAGACTACAGATGTGCTTTAAGTTGAATGCAAATATTTTGCTGAATGAACACTGACATAATGTGATAGAATGGAGCCTTAAGTATGTCAGATGGAAAAATATAGGAGGGAAAATGTTGTTCCACAACACTTAAAAAAGTAAATTGTTGTTGAGCATCTTAAATGTGTTTCCCTAGAAACGGCAACGTTTCCCAGGTGAGTCTCGTATTGCAATAAAATGATGGCAGTCAAGGGCTCACTTGTTCTTGTGGTTCCTTGGATTCTCTTGTGAACAGTCCATGTAGCAAAATGCTTTGGTATGTGTCTTTTAAATACAAATGTGGATGCAGTCATCAAAAGAGAAGTATGTCACAGCGAACACAGAAAAGTTTAAACGTACAGAGTCGCACTTGAGGTTCGGAATGTCCTGAGGAGCTTTGCTAAATGGCATGCTCGGTGACAAGGCTCTTGCGGTGGCAGTAGGTTGGTCCTGCTGTCCAGGTGCAGCCGCAGCGGGAATGGCCTCGTGCCGAGCCGTGGCCTGTGCAGTCACCAGGAGCCCGCTTTGATCTGTTGGCTCATTGAGGCTTTTGAGTCGGGGTATGGTGCGTCATTGTATTCTGTAGTGCAGCTGTTAACTGTGCTGCTTTCCGAGGATGGCTACAGTTTGTCTGCCTGAAAATACCTCCCTGGCTTTTGTTTTGTGCCCCTGCGTTTTTACAGTATGTATTATAGGCACGTAGGATGTCTGTTGCCTTTTTGATCCTTAGAATGTTATGAATCAAATCATTATTAATTGGAGTAGGCAAGAAGAAAGGTGAAGAAACACTGTTTACTTAAAAAATGATGTGAAAGACTCATAGAAACGTTTATCAGGCTTTTAATAACCTGTTTATGGAAACAGCATGTTGGCTCAGTGGAGTAATTGTGTAGTGTATTAGCCGCCCTGTTCCTAAGGAGTTCAGCCCAGCATTGATGTTGAGGTTAATGCTTCCTTTTGGTGTTTAGTGGTAGCATCTTGATTTTGATTTAGTTCTGCTGTGTTCTCATAAGTGGGGGGAAACCCCTCAAATTTCCATTGGCCATTGGGAAAACTCAGGTAGAAAACCAGTTCAAGTTATTTAGCTTGTTGCTTGAATTCAAGAAGAAAGAAGACTTCAGTTAATCAAGTTTGTTCTCTGTTAGGTGTTTATATGAATAGAAGATTCATCTGATTTCTTTAAATGACATTTATAAATGCCTCATTAAAACAATTTCTGAAAACTGGAAGGGAAAAAAGAGTAACAGCAGCAGTATTCTCTCTTCCTGGAATTAGATGTGCAGAGCAGATAAGCACCTCATAGATACATATACAATAGTCTATATAACAAAGAACAGTACACTTTAAGTACTGTTATGTCATTTTGACGTCCCATTCACTCCATTTACTTGCCATCCTCCACACCTAGAAATATCTAGTCTTTACCCGGAGATTAAAGCAGAACCAATACAAAGCAAATAGAATAGCCATTTTTATCTTTTATCCCAACTCTTATTCGTTCTACACTATTTTCAATGAATCACTTCTGAAATTATATTCTTGAAAGCAAGGGAGACTTTTCCTCGCACATTATTTTTTGAAGTTCATTGTTCTTGGGGGGTGGAAGATTCAGAATGCTGTAAAGGAAAGTATCACACCACAAGTTGTAGATATGGATAATAAACTTGATTTTATTTTTTTTTTCTTTCAATGCATTTTAGCTAGAGAAACTGGGACCTGGAGCATAAAAGTTACTTGATTTTTTGTCATCAGTGACTTTTCAGCAACTTTAAACAAATGTGTATGTTCTTGCGATCTGTTAAGACGGTTCTGTGGTAGGAATTATTTTTGACGGAAGTTTTGAGTTTTAACGAGTCATTTGAGGTGAGAAAGCTAGATGCGGAGAGAGATGAAGAATTCTATTCTAATAAATAATAAAGAATTTCTTTGTGCCTTGTTTATGGGGTAGTAGATGCTCATTCACTCTTGACATTGTATCTCAAGCAGAGCGTCATGATCACCAGACAAGTTCAGAGGGATTCTGAAGTACTATCTGTAGGCAAGAGCAATTCATTTCCTCCTGTGTCAGCAGTGGTTTGATTCCTTTAAAGAGCAGAGAGGAAAGACACTGGAAATGCTCACTTTTTTTAGTTGCTCTGTGCAGTTGTGTTCCTTCTAGATGGAAAAGCGTAAATACTAGTCGACTGACTTAGAGTCTTGGCTTGTTGCCTAGCACTGTAGGACTTGGTTTCACATAAAGACAGACAAATCAAAATGGGTAACACTACTAAAAAGAAATACTGGATACATGCGTTGTTTTTAATAGGATGTATCACTGGTCTGTGATTTGGGACACTTTCTGAACGCACATCAGTATTATACTGTCTTAGCTTTAGTACCATGAGCTAATTTGCTATTCTTTTCCTGTGTCGAGGATTGATACACTATGGATTTCAGTCTTCCCTGGGGGTCTCTGCCAACCCGCTTCCAGAATGGTCAGTACTGTGAGAGCCCTGAGGAATGGCACTGTTGGCAGAAGGTGAAGACATCTCAGAGGTCGTGTCAGGATACCAGTGCATACCAGCACAGACCAAGCCAAGTGACTCTCAGGGTGACCAGGCGTGAAGCAGCCCTGCTGTACATTTTTCTGTCTTTAAGCCGAGGGCTTTTTGTGTGTGTTTGGTTTTTTTGATTTTTGTTTGTGTGTTGTTGTTATTGTTGGGTTTGGTTTGGTTTGGTTTTTTTACGTTTCTTTGTAGTGACAATCTAGTGAGTGGGTGTGGACAGAATTCAGGCTCTGGGTATAACCAAAAAATTCCTGGGGAGGGAGGCTGGGTGGTGCGGAGGGGGGACTCGATCACTACGGGTTTGTAAAAGCACAGTGCTAGCCCAAGAGAAGGACACAAAAAGTCAGAGCAGGGTTGTCCAGTGGAACCCTCACTTAAATTGACCAAAACCGCTGTGCAATCTCATGCTCAGCATGTCAGTCCTCATGTGCATCAGCTCTATTTCTTCATGGAGACTCGAGGGTAACGCAAGGACAGAACTGAGGTTTGCCCTTTAAGGAGATGAGTATGGTTTCACACTGTATGATGTTTAATTGCGACCTACACAATAACATTTTTCAAAAAGAACACAGAAATGAACTCCTGCAATCCCAGTCTTGTACATAGTGCATTGCTTAAAGAAGCAAAGCTGTTACAGACAGAGAACATGAACCTCTGAGGAAATGAATCTCAGTCTAAACTGTAAGCAACAAGAATAAACCAGCAAAGCTGATTTGCATTAATATAAATAAATAAATAAATCTTCATTTCTAATTTGCACAAAGGATTAATAAAAAAAAAAAAAAAGAAAAAAAGAACAACTTTGAAAAGATGCTGCATAGATGCAATTTTATATCTTGGGATTATAAAATAGAATACACAATGGAAATTCATCTAAAATTTTGCTAACATAAGGTGATTCAGTACTGTGTAATCCTTTCCAACCCACATATTTGTAGTTTTGGAAATATAATGCTTGGGATGTGTGATACAAATTAAAAGTGGAGATTTAAATGGACCTTCACGGAAACAGACATATTGTTCTTTTCAAGTCTCTGTTTGGATTGATCTTTAAAGGACAATTTGAAAAAAATCTTATTTTTATATGGTTTATTTTGATCCTAAATTAACTTCTTTTTCTATAACTCATCTTGGCTATTGGATGTGAACCCAAGGGTGAAATACAGATTCTGTTTTAATGTTATTTTGCATAATACATTTGCACATTGTGAGTAATGGTACCCAGAAGGAAAGAAGCAGTGTTTAATTATATAATTCTACAATTACCTTTCATATTTTGATTCGATTCATTTGTAACATGTTAACAAGAAAGCAGTGTTATGAAATGTGTTAGGACTAATAGACACTTTTCCCTTCCAAGAATACTAGTGTTAAGTGTTTGTAGTCTTTAAAAAATACTGTGCAATTTTTGTTTATTTTTGTTGCAGCCAGACAACATGAATGACTACAAACATATATGTGTATGTCTTAAACAAGTGTATGCATGCACATACGTATTTCTTACACGTGAGATTTCTGTGGCAGGTAAGATTTCTTGATACAGCTAGAGTAGATAGTTTATTTGATCACTTAATCAGATTTTGAATGAGCACAAGAAAGTGTGAATCTGTATAAATGCTTCTCTTTAAAGCTTTCCGTATTTCATAATAGCCAGTACTGGTTATGTGGTTTTGCTGCAATATTTGGCTGTGCGAGGTGCAGAATGTTGTCTGAGACTGTGCTGGAAGCTGGGGATGTCTGGCACCTCACGCGCTCCTTTGGTAGCGTAAATGCAAAGACTGATGTGATGCTGGACTGTCGAGACCAGTGGGACTTTGGTACAATATACACGGCATCTTAAAAAGCTGACTCAGTAAAAAGGTAAGAATTTGCCTGGTATGATTAGGGTTAGCCATTCGTTTATGTATCAGAATTTAAACATTTTATTTACAAGCACTGACACATAAAATATGTAATTTTTTTGTTTCTTTGTGACTTAGGTGAGTGCCTTATGTATGATTTAAGGTTATGTATGATTTTAAACAATTTTTTACTAATGGAAGCTCTGAAAGAGCTTGCTGAATGCAAGCCATTCCGTTTAGGGTTCTCACACATGCGCATGTGCATGCGTATAAAATTAAAGAGAAAGTTATTTAGCATAGTATGCCATATTTCAATTTAGGAAGGATCTATAGTTACTGTAGTCTGATTTATTGTAGGAGCTCTGAAAAGTGAGGTTTATATTGTCTTGAGCTATTTCAATGGTGTTGCTGGCATGGCACTGTAATCCAAAGGACAGAATATCAATAAAGCTAGGATGTACAGGAATGTAAACAAGCTTTAGAAAAAACATCCAACAGTTTGCTAAATAGACCACAACAAAACAAGTCCATTATCATTGCAAAAATAGCTCTGAACTTAATATGTCTAATTATCTGAATAGCTTGGAAAAACATAATTAATCCATCAGCAATATTTGGTATTCTAATTCTGATACTGGATGGTGGGTTTTATGTTTATTTGTATCTCTGTCAATATATTGGCTTCTCCTAAAGATGAATAAACATAAGACTTGTTTTCTCCTGATAGGATTCTTAATCTGGCTGAGTTTGGGAATGTAGTCCAAATCCCAGGCTTAATTTGGGTTTTTTTGTGGTTTTTTGTTCATTTGTTTGGTTTTGGTTTTTTCTGTCGTCGTTTTGTTTTGGGGGGGGTTTTCTAAGTGGTGGTGGTGGTGGTTTTGTTTCGTTGTGGTTTTTGGGGGTTTTTTTGGTTTTTGGTTTTTGGTTTTTTTTAATATGTATAGTATGGCCTGTTATTTACTATTGATGAAAGAGATTTTTGTGTTACTCTCTAATATTGTTACTATTTCGGGAAGCTGCCTCAACAAGTGTTTTGCTGCCTCTCCAAATATATGCTAACTTGCCCTTATGTGTTGGATGTTTCAAAGCAATATACTGTATTTACATTTCAAACATAGTAACATAACGTGAGCCTACAGATGCTTGAGGGACTGGTACAGGGTGACGGGGCACACTGTTGATTTCTGTGAAATCTGAATTGTGTTGTAAGGAATCGAGTCAGTAAGTGACCGAGAACAGGGCTCGCATCATCGGGAGTGCTCCTCTTCACAATCGGATGTGAACGTAAACAGCGTTGAAAGCCAAGCTGACGGATCTGGTTCCAAGCTCTCTGTATGCGGGCCGGCAGAGCAGGTGCTGAGCCGGGTTCCCCGGTTCCAGGGGGGTCGGTGGGCAGCTCTGCGCCCGGCAGCGCCCGCGGCCAGGCTGGGCCGGCCCCACCAGCGCCTTGCTGGAGCCCAGCAGAGGAACACCCAGGCATACAGACCCGCTGGGCTTCCCATCCAGAACTTGTGCGTTGCTCTTTTAGGTAGTGTTCTCATGCGGCAGAGTGAAGAAATGGGAAGGTATGGGATCTTTTCTGAGTATGTGTAGTTTCCGGGACCATAAATTTTTCACTAGCTTTACATATACACACCTATTAAGCCTCTTTGTAAGTCCTTCTAAATCTAGTTTATATTACAGGTGGTACATTTTTCACCATTTCTTCTTTCTGTTTGCTATCTTTTCATACTGATAGTGTTGAAATATACCGGTCTCTTAAAATGCAAACAAATTACTTTGGAGTTTGTGAATCAAATAATATTTGGGAAGAAATCAATATTTATGTTTCTCAAAGTTACAAAGCCAATCAAACCAATGCTCCCCACCATGCTGAAATGTAGTTTGGGGCGTTTTCTTCTATTTTCATTTTATACCATACCCCCTTACGTTGCCTCTACCATAGATATGTTATTGAATCTCATTTTTCTAGTGCCAGTAAATAAGCACAAGTGAAAGTCATTACAGACTAGAAGTTTATTGTGTAAATAGATGGTAATGTGCTTCACATTTTGTATTGATTACTTCAGTTTGGCTTACCACCTATGTATACTTCCATCTTCTGATGCAATCGGCTCTGTTCTGGTTTCCCTGAGGTGTGCGAATTTCACAGCCCTCAGCACTCTATGGCGTATAATGGATAGACAGTTCAGAAGAGTCGCAGCTCAGTGAGATTCAGCCTCTCCAAAATCAGCCAGCCATGGAGCTGCGTGTGGTGATGACACTTCATCTTAGCGCAAAGTGTTTTTCTAGTGGTTTACAACTCTCGTATCTGTAGGAGCCCTATCTAATTGCTCTGCACTGAGTGTCTGTGTGTATCTATTTCTTTCACCCCAAATATCTTCACTAATGACCAGGCCCTCTCTTTTGCACTAGTACAGACAACTGCATACTTTTGCCCTTTGCTGCCTGTATGACAATTTGCTTTCCTGTGAGCTTTCTGGCTGTCGCATATACGATATCTTTAAATTGCAAACCTCTGAGAGGACTGCAAATTTGTTGAGGGTCATTTTATGGTACCAGGATCTCTTCTTTTCACTTCTTCTCCTTTTTTTTTTTTTTTTTTCCCTTTCCCTATTTTTTCCCTTTTCCTATTTCCTTTTTCTTTTTCCCTTTCCTTTTTTTTTTTTTTTTCTTCCTTTTTCCTTTTCTTTTTCTGTTGTTGCCATTCCAGAAAGCGTAGCTTTCTTGGAATTTCTGTCACTTCTCTCCTTTTTGGCATTGTCAATACGAGAAGTGTGATCATGGAACAGGAATCTATACCATGAACTGTGGAAAAAATAAGGAACATTCTTTATAAGGAATAGAACCTTGCCATTTTTTTAACATGCAACACGCTGTTAATAATTGACTTGAAGCTAGCTTGAATTTTGGAATAGAAGGCCATGTATTTCACTGAACAGATTCCTGAGGGGTTTCAGTCTGTTCACCCTTGCTGCCATTCTCAATGCATTATCTGACTGGTTTCAACCTGTGGGTGACGTCCTGGCCTCAAAGCAATTAATTCAGGCACCTGGTATTTTGATTGTTGCTTCAGGAAATGCATAACCAGCTCTATCAAACTCCTTCCAAATGCTAAAATCTGCATTTCATCTCAATAACAAGTAAGATTTCTCTTGCTGCATTTCTAGTACTAGTTTCCTGTAAGCCTAAGGAACTCACCAAGGGTTTGGATGGTTTTGCATGGTTTTGAAATTGCATACCATAGGGTTTTTTCTTTTCTTACATAGCTCTTGTTGAGACGGTGACATCACATCAAAAAAGTACCGTAAGTACAAACCACATATGCCAAATTGTTACAATGTGATGACACACAGGAGATTTGTATGGCAAAAATCACGTGGCTCCGTGACTTCTTTGACTTCTGCCATTGCAGAGTGGTTTTTCTTGAATATAACACAACTTTGAGTCAGCTAAGTGTGCTTGTAACTTCTGAGTCTGTAAACACACTGTTATATGTCAGCTGTCCTGCTTTACGTCATTTACAGTCAGCCTCTTGTGCACAGAAATAACGCGTGGTGTGCACCGCTTGCACCTGTTCATGATTATCCATTCTGAATAGCTTAGCCACGAAGGCCTTTTTATGATCCTTGCCTTTCTGATAGAACAACTTTAAACAGCATTTCATTAATTTCACTCTGTAGATCATCTGTTCAGCCTTTGATTAAATTTTCTGGAATTGCCTCTTTCATCCCAGGAATGGACAGAGTCGGCTTCCGGCCCTGTCCACACACGATGGGGTCCTGCTCTGAATCTCAAACCCTCTCACTAGAAATGAGTACCAATAACAGTGTGTGTCAAATGTAACACATATCAAATATTGATCTGTAGGTGGTTTGGTTTTTTTGTTTTGTTTTGGGGCTTTTTGGCAAATGTTAAAAGAACACAGTTTTCTCTTCCTCTGAATGTTCCACTGTAGAACCTTTGCTCAAATAGGTGACAAAGCTTTTTAAAGAGGCATATTTATTAGTTATGGAAACTGTGCTGGTGTCTAAATGTGGGGAGAAGGATCAGATGTATTGTGGGACTACTGTAAAATGAAAAAAAAAAAAAAACTAAACCTTTCGCAAACATGTAAAACTAACAGTGTGCACTGAAAAGAAAACTGCACGTGTGGTTCCCAGTAATCTGGTCCTTGGCAGCAGTTTAAGTTTGTGGAAGTGACTTTTTTTTAACCTAGCTGGTGGATGAATGGTGAAAATTGGATTTGATTTTGTTTCATTTAAAAGAATGAGTCTCTAGGCCAACTCCAGAAGATCCTCAGGAGTTACTATGAAACATGATCTCAATAATTTGTTAATATAAACCTTTTATTTGGCAGTTTACCTTGAGAAATCTCTATGCTAAATTGTTAGAGTTTAGAGGACCCACAAACGAAGTGCAGAAAATCTACAGGAGTGTGCTCTCAGCTAGTGTTTATATTCTTCATTTTCTGTTCAGCAAAGTTCCTGTATTGACTGTCTGGCTAGTAACTGAATATAAATTTCAGGTGAGAAACGGCAAAGTTATGTTCTTATCTATTTCAAATAGATTTGGTGTTATTTTAAGTTATTCCTGCCTTATGTGTAGACATGGTTTTGCAGATCTCTTGTATTTCAGATACTGTAAAACTGATGGAAAATGAGTTTTCCAAGCTTTGGAGAGGTTTGTTCCCTGAATGACAAGGACAGGATTTAAACCGGTAGTGAACAGAGAAAGTACTGGTTTCAGGAATATTTATACTGCCAGAGGTGTAAATGTATCAACGATGCTGATTTTCAAATAAATTTCAAGTGGCTTTCTATGTTCTTTATGTTAAAAGAATTTCATAATTTGAGTCTTCATACCATTACTGTTTTGTGATGAAGGTAAAAACACTCAGTATAAAACCTTTAAGAAAAGGTCTACTCCTGTAGTAGGCTAAATCAGACTGCCATTAATACACAGCTTAGAATAAAAACCTTGGGACATTATTAATATTGTAACTAATTTTCCAGTAAAATAATATTCATAAGATAGCATGTACAGGAAACACAAACTTCTTCTTGACTTTCAACCTCCCCCCAAACCAACCAAACAAACACACAGAATGATAACCAAACAATAAAGTTTACTTTTAAATTTTTATAAAGGAATGAAACAAGCCATTATTAGTATATGTTTTGTGTATAGTATATACTATTAATATTTACTCTTACAATATTTGTTTTAATATTATTTACATGCAAGGTGAAGTTATATTATCCTTGAGGATAAGAGTAGTTTCCTTCTATTTCAGTGTTTGTGCAAGCCTCCATGAGAGCTGTGTTTAGGTATTTCTTCTGCTGCTATCGAACAAAATTAAAATCACTACCTGCCATGGGAAAAAATGATATTGCTAATGCACCCAAGCTGTGGATGGTAGCGCTCGCTCACTGTTTCATGAGTTTGAAGTTAATTGTTCAAACCTGCTGTCTCCAGGACTGGAAAGGGATACTCGTCAATAGGATTTTACATCTCTGGACATGGATAGCAGGCCTTCAGTCTTTTCTTCTCAGTTTAAATAAAATGTATCAAAAACAAAAGCAAAGCAACGGAAACTGGGGTGAAGGAAGAAAAACAGTGAAAAGAGTGAAACATAGGTCCTTATGTAGAATCATAGAATCATTTAGGTTGGAAAAGACCTTTAAGATCATCGAGTCCAGTCTAACACTGTTAAGTCCACCTCTAAACCATGTCCCTAAGAGCCTCATCTCTGTGTCTTTTAAACCCCTCCAGGCCTGGTGACTCCAACACTTCCCTGGGCAGCCTGTTCCAGTGCATGGCAAACCCCTTCCATGAATAAATTTTTCTCCTATATTGTCTTATTAGGTGTTCATGTAACCAGTTGCACAGATGAACTTAAGAGTGGTTGGAATTTTCTAGTGCTTGTTCTTCACAATAGAGCTTTGAAGTACAACTATAGGTAGAAAAAGATTGTAAATCAATACATTATTATTATTCCACATATCATGTATTCTTCTTTCTGCTGATCTTTGAATAGAAACATTTTATGTATTTGGTAAGAATACATCAAAATCATTAGCAGCATGATACTTGATTTTACATTTAATAGAATTGCTCGTAAGACACTTGTTGCCATACTGTTGTGCAGAGAAATTGCATGAGCATTGCGTTGGGATATTTTTTTCACAAAAGCACATTTTGCTATTCAGTATAGGTTTTTTATACGCAATAATTATGTACAAACCGTTCATTCAGTGTTATCCTGATTTTCAGAGCTGCTGAACACATTCATTTTTTAGTCAAACAGAGGAGAATGCTCTGTTTTCATTATCTTCTGAAGAATGGCCATATATGCCCAGTGGTACGATATTGCTGTACAGCAGTGCACTTCATACTCAGATTTTGCTTTTTCCAGTTCACAAGTGGCTCTTGCTGGCTTATGTCAATTGTCCTGCAGGAAGATTTGAGCACTCATCTGTTTCATAATTGCTTTTCTTTCCTGAATCATTTGCATCTGGCTTGAAGAAACTCTCTTCTCTAAATAGTCTGCAGGATATGTGGTTTAAAAATCACAAATTGTTGTGTTAAAGTGTAAATACCTACAAAAGAATCAGAGCATTAATTCACTCTCCACTTTATGTCCAATCACATAATGTTTACTTAGCAAAAAAAAAACCCAAAACCGAAATCCAAAGCTGTGGAGTTTTTAAAAAAATTTAGTATCCACCAGAAAAGAAAGGAACTGTCTGTATTGTCCCTAATTACATACCGTATACTTCGAAAACCACCCACAAAAATATCACACTGGAATTACAAAGAAACCAGTCCTCATTATGTCTCTTATGGAATTAAAGAAATAGCAGTTTGCATGAAAACATGGAAATTTAAGTAGCGTTTTAAACAAATCAAAAAGGGAAAAGCCAACCAACTTCTTTTATATTGTGATATTCATAAAATGACAAAAATTGAAAAATACTTATTTCCTTTTATGAACCTGTGTTTCATTTTCAAAAGTGACTTGTGTAAAAAAAAATATATATTTATCTCTCTACAGAGTGTAAAGGATTGGCTAGTGGATTCTCAAAAGTTGTTAATACTAAATTCCTTTGAAACTAATGTAGTCCGGAACTCCTGACTCACTGTCCTTGCCTGTCTGCTGCTTCAGAACTGTCTTTCAGAAGGTCTGGTTTGGGGATATTTAGAAGACTACTGCTGAAATCACCTGGGAGGGGAGGGCAAGACTTTGTCTTCTCAGACAAGTGAATGCTTTTGATTTCTCTCTCTGTGTCAATACGTACAGTCCTCAGATGTTTGTCTCTGATGCAGTTTTCTTCTACATTTTTTTCCTGCTTTTTTGAGTCTTGGTCTTAAAAATGAGCAGCTTGGGACCTGTCTGCTCCAAAACTGTGTTCAGGTTGCACAGCAAACTTCGCAGTGTGAGCCTAGATGGGACCTAAGGAAGATTTGGTAGCTAGGAGTAGCGCTGCTGATCTCTGTGTTCCCAACTGTTAGAGAATTCGCAGCCACGGGGTGTGCGGGGAAGGTCCCCGGTCAGCGCCTGGAGAGTCGGGCACCTCGGGACAGGGGTCAGTGGGATTCCTACACTAGCCAGAAGATGAGGGTGACAACAAGGGCATATCTTGAACTTTTCTCCAAGTGAAATCTAGTTTTTTCAGTTGAAGGATGAATTTATAATACCTTTGTCACATGACATGGACAAGGGCCTGTGTGTGAGGATCGGCTCCCTGGCCTCTCAGAGGGCACGGCTGGGGGACCAGACTCTCTTGATCACTCCAAGTGTCATCGTCCTCTTTTCCTGCTTCTGTCTTACGCTTGGAGACCCGATGCTTGCCTGCTCTGGGACTCGCGTGTAGCCAGGAGAATTAATGAAATAAAAACCTAGAAAAAAATAGAAGACCGAAAATTTAATAATTTAAATTAGAAGGAATGTTAAATTAGAACATTTCTCTTTTATTATTATGTTTAGCAACTCTTCTCTGATTCTGTTGCCCAAAGAATATTTCAGAATAATCTCCCTTTAATCAACAAATATCCCTAAGAAAAAGGAAATTCAGGTAGTTCTTCAGCAGAATTTACAAAGCATTGTATCCTAAGGAGACAAAAAAGAGTTATCAGGAAAAAATGGAACAGCCTTATATGCCTTCTTCAACAAACACAGGAAAAGGGGAAGTAAACATTAACTTTACTCTATTAGTTTATGGACTTTTATTTAAAGATAATTTAATTATGAAATTAATATAATTTTCTTTGAAGAACTCCCCGTTTCTGTTTTCAAGTATTTGTAATGTTCTTTACCACAACCTTATTCTTAAAAAGTTTTCATTGTAAAATCTACTGTATTTTTTTCCACACAAAATATACTTCTGTTTGCTTGCTCAAATATGTAGGTACTGAATTTTGGCTCTTTATATGAAATACCGTGAGGTTTTCAGATTTTAAAATAACAAGCTCATTTGAAGTTTGAGCAAATACTACTCCGTTGTAATAAAGGATGTACAAATAATGCAAGGGTAATTAAGTACACATTTGTCTCTGACAGTGACGCTGAAAACTTCCTCTAGTCAATAATGGCTTGAAGCATGTACATCTGTGATTTTCGAATTTTCGTCTTTTTCCTTTCAGTTTTTACCCATTTATTTCCTCCCCCTTCTTTCTTTCTTTCCATTAACAAATGAGATAATGTAGAAAAGTCACCTTTCCTGTGGGTTCTCTGGGCTTATTTGGTTATAACAAGTAAGATTGTAATTTCTACTGAGGCTTTTTAGAACTAATGAAAATTATCAACATGTCACACAGCTGCATTTCAGTTTTGTTTGTCAGAGCCCAGAACAGAATTGATTTTATAAATAGATCCTAAATGTGAGTGCAGAATATGCATACTGATGACTTGATGATAAGACTTTGTTTAGAAATACTTTTACAATTTACCCATGAAGAGTAAAAAGAATTATATGTCAAACAGAACAATGTAAAGCAATTTTTTCCAAAGTCATTTATGCAACTCCATATCCTTCACAAAATATACTACATAAGTGGTTTTTGCTTTATGCTCGTTGATGAGATAGAAGAAGGTTTCATGTGTATTAGAAAGAAATCACATGCTCCGGAAAATGGAACATCTTGTTTTCCTGTAACACAGATTCAGTGAGTCTGACAGGGGTTTTTTAGATAAAGTTAATTAAAATCAAATTGATTTTTCTCCTTTTCCCTACTTGAAGGTTTTTTTACAATCATATTAGTGATGGTGAAGGAGAAAAGAGGGAAAGAGGAATAGCTGTAGCGGGAGGTCAGGGTTTTCCTCTCTAAGAACAGCTGCTGTTCTGCCAGTGAGGTTCCTCAGCAGGGAGAAGGTGCAGCGGCCAGTTCTCATGGCTGAAGGGCAGTCACTCTTTGGGGGCTCGGGAGGCTGCTCAGCTAGTCAGGTAGCTTATAAAATGCTATGGTCGCGCCCTATGGAAGCCTTTTTGTCTCTGTTTGCAAACTGGTTTGAGCCCTGAGTCTTTTTCCCATTAAACTGAACTCTGCAGGTTCATAACTGACAAGCGCTTGGTCTTGCCACCCACCAGCAGAGCTTCATCCGCAACGCACAGCTCTACGGAGCCCAAATGAGGAGTGGCGATGCAGCTCCTCTTAGGGCCACATGTAGACCCTGCTCTTTGTGTTAAAATGTTCCTCCTCACTGTCTGCAATGACCTGGAAATATTTTCTTTCTAGTTTTTTTTCATAATCAGATTATGCTGATCATCCAAATACAAAAGCTGGTCGGATCCTGATAATTTGGTCCTGGTTAACAAAACCATTTCTACTGAATGAAGAAAAATTGGATATATAGCATACTTTCTATCAAAGCTGAAATGTGCTTTGCTGTTTTAAATTATAGATCAGATGTATGCCCACTAGTTGTTACCCAGTTGCCAAGGTATGGCCTCACTGAATACATAAAATATGAACTTAAGAGAAGCCTTGCACGACATCAACCTCTAAAATGGCTGGTGGCACAGCTGAAATCAGTGGGATCGTTCTGCATGTACAATCCACCTAATGCTGAGTGGCCTCTGAAGCTTGGCTGACATTAAAACATTATTCTCTAAATTAGTGATTGTAATAACCCTTCTGGTTCGTGATGTTCAGAAAAAAATGTTTGTGCCATAGAACAGTTGTGAATATCTTTGAAAAAATCAACATCCGATGACTGGTGAGAAAGTAACGTTACCTGTTTAGATTCCTAGGTATTTATATTTGTATTGAAAATAACCACTATGGCTGACGTCACTAGTAATAACATAAAGAACAGAAAATTGAGATACATAAAACATTAGATCAGAGCTGAAATGATGTTTGTAGCATGCATATGTGTTGCATGAAAGCTAAAATAATTTTGTTGGGATTTTTTGTTTTAAAAATTCATGCTGCCTTGGTCTATTTTCCCATTAGTTTCCATATTATCCTAGCAAGAACAGTCAGTCATTCATTTTTCTTTAAGTTATAATTTGTCAACTGTATTTCTCTACCAGATTATTTCGTCACTGTTGTACTACATACCCCTCTTCAAGTGATTTACCTTTCCAGTAAGCACTCAAAAATAAAACACATGGCAGACAAATTTTGACTCGGCAACTGCAGAAATGAGCATTGTCCGTGGCTTTGATTTTGACAGATTAATACTTCTGCCTTCATTTCTCTAAATATAGTGTTGACACCAGACCTTTTCTTAATTCTGTTCCTGAAACCTCCTTGCTAGCTATGAATTTATGTGTTATACAGAATTAATATACAGAACAAAGGCTGTCAGAGCATGAGTATTGGCCAAAGGCTTACTTAGGTCCTGTAGTTTCTTTGGAGAGATAAAATGCATTTTTTATTTTTGAAGGAAAATGATTTTTAAGTGTTTATGTGCATTCTCTTTCAAGTATCTCATTCTCAGTAGTTCAGGTCCGGGTGAGTTAGGGTAAATAGATGCACTGATGCAAATCCATGGTTTGATTTCAAGTTGGATCGGTCCGTGTAGTTCTGTGCCACAAATTTAACAGAAGGTGCCTTATACAGATTACAGCTTGTTCAAAATGTAGCTGCCAGAATATTAATTTGAACAAAATATTCACAACCTACATTTTTCCAACTTCTGGATCTTTTGCTGAATTTTCCAATCTGTTGATTCTGTGCTTCTGTGTGTTTCCTGATTAATTGGCAAGTTCTTGGAAAAAAAGTCTTAGGGATTCCTTGTGTTCTTCTGAACTCAGGATGATTTCTGGCTTTTTTGTCATGCTCTTTTGAATGTCTGCTCATTAGTCCAGCACATATAAATGAGTGACTGATATGACTCTGTTTATTTGTGAGTTATTTCATCCTGATACGGACTGAATCAATTCATTCCTGCTGGTATACAAGAGACCTTTCCAGTCTCACTTAACTAGACCTGATGGTCTGACTTAGATTTTCTGCCTGACTTAAACGGCTTTTAAGTGGCAGATCATGGAAGCAGATGTGACTGTCACATCTGAGCTGGACACGCGTGCCCCTTCCACGTTCTCAGAAGCACGTTCTCCTGCAGAATGGCTCTGAGTACGGACCAGGAGCCACGTCCTGCCCTGCCCGTCTGACCAGGCTTTCAGGTGAGGCTCCTGACCTGCGGAGGGCTCGCACAAAGGCTGGTTGAGAGTAAACTGAAAGAATAAAGAGGATAAAGCTCAAGAATAATGCCTAAGTATCCGTCATAGGCTGGCAAAGAGATACCTCTGTGTTCCATGGCTGGGTAACCCCAGGTATAACAGAACTGTCGTAGCGCTGTGTGCTGTGTGCAATGGGATGTGATAGGTGGCTACTCCCTCATGGCTGTGGCCAGTTTCTTATAGTACATCACAAAATGGAGTTCTAAAACAGTTACAAAGTTGAGGGTTACCTTAACAGATATATTAATATACTGGTTTGATCGTATTTGGATTGCTTCCTAAGCAGAAAACGTTATTTGTATTATAACTGTCAGAGAATGGAAGAAGAATTGCATTAACAAATGCATTACAACCATGTGTTTATAGATCCAGCCTCCCTCAGGGAATGCTGCCAAACATGATATTCCTCACATTTGGTTTGTAAGTTGCATCTTACAAGAAAAATATACGCTGTAAATGTATTATTGTCCTCATAACTGAGGCCTTGATTAAATAGACTATTTAAACACATCCTCAAATCTCACTGAGGTCAGGGTGGGGCATAAAAATAAGCTGAAAACTAAATATATGTTCAACATCTTTAATGACTTGGCTATATTCTGTTGCTAGCCCCAGAATTTTAAGAAATATATTTTTGAAATTACTGTGGTGCAGTTTATTTAAAAAGTAAACATACTGTTTTCTTTCTTTTTTGGTTTCTTTTGTTTGTTTTTCTTTTTTCTTTTTTCTTTTTTTCTTTTCTCTTTTTCTCTTTGTTTCTCTTTGTTTCTCTTTGTTTCTCTTTGTTTCTCTTTGTTTCTCTTTTTTTGATATATATATTTCACAGGTTTGATTTATTCTTTCATGTTGCCAAGTATTTTGACTGGTTTAATGGTGTCCTGTTTTTCAATAAAAATAGGAAATAAATGTCTAAAACTGCTGTCTTTAGGCCAGAATCTGACATCTTCACATGTCAAAAGGTGACTTACTCTTAATAGTACCATATACAATTTGTCTTATTCTGAGGATAAGATATTTCTCGGTGTGATGGACAGCAAAATCTGATGTATATGTCAGAAAAATGCTACGTACTTGCAGAATTTCCTTTATTGTATCTTACAAACGTAGGCTGGTCCAAGTGGCCCTCTCAAGACAAGGTTTGTCGCTCTTAGTGCTGGGGCGGGGGCAGTATCAAGGTGCCCAGTTTTAGGTCGGCTTGTCTTATAGTTGCCCTTTTAAAAATAATTTCTGTGAAGGATGTTTCTATAAAAGACATTTGGAGAATGGCAGTGGCTGCTAAAGCTGAAGCTTCATGTTAACAACATGAGACTTATTCTCATGAAATGCTGATGCAATTTTCCAGGGTGCTCTAAAATCTAATGTCCAACCGCAGTAATTTTCCACCGTGAAGTGAATACTAAGTTAAGGAAATATACATGAAGATATCATTTTATAACATATAATTCAGAAACATTCCTTACATAATTGGTCTTTCCACATAGTTTAAATAAGATTTCTATATGCTTAATTAATATATAGTCAAGTTTGGAAAACAATATTAAAAAAATGGAACATGTCAGTCCTACATGAGCTTGGGTGAAACTCATATTTAAACTGAAATATAAATCCACTCTGATGTAAATTTATATTCTACCCAAAATAGAAGTCCATGCTGTACAGAAATTGTAGAAGCCTCTCCGTTGATTTTCAGTCTTTCAGCAACTGTGCAGTAATTTAAAAGAATCAGGTGCTAATCTGTGTTCTGTATATTTGGTATATAAATAATTATATAATCACTGGCAGGTGCTGCATCTCTGGAGGGTAAAGTGTTTCTGAAAAGAGAGTCCTGATCACTTGGAAACAGGTTGCCCCAAGAGCAATGAAGCAGTGAAACAGAATTTCTTCTGTGATTCTGCTCTGGGCCCCCATGCCTTTGATCGCAGTAACTCTGTCCCCTCCTTTGTCCCCACGTCCATCCTGTGGTTCCTCGCTGGCCGCAGGGCGCATCCTTCGGACGTCTGTCCTGCTCAGCCGCGGCTGACGAGCATCACGTGTACCGCAGGGCAAATGTCTGCTCACAAAGGTGCTGATTTAGATTTTTCTCGGCTATTAGATGAAATTTTATAAAACTTACATAGATATCATTATATTTGAAGCCTGGGGTTTAGTTGAACATGATTCTAGAAACATATTAGAGATTTTTGAGGAGGAGCAAAGGTGGCTGGCAGCTTTCTGCAGCTCGGTGCCTGTGCATTATTGCTTCAGCAACCGAGATTAAAGAAGCACTTTCCCTCCCACTAATTAGGAAGTTATTATCTATAGCTGCTTAAAAAGGAAGCAGTTCTAAAACTTGAGGAGCATCTTCTCCGTTCGTCTTCCCAAGTGTGTTTTCCCTTATTTTATCAAGAGTATCATCGTAAATGTCAATACAAGTTACATGAAAATATCTCTTAGGCCAGTGGTGGTTTATTAATGGAGTCAATAGGTGAATTTTCATGCAGTGCTGAGTAGTTTAAGGTGGAAGGAAACTTATCATAAAGCACTGCAAGGAAAAAATACAGAGGCTTCAGGCAACTCTTAAATTTAAGAGTGAAAGGTGTTGGAAGCTCTAGTCTTTAGCAGTAAGGCAGATGACTTTTTGGTTTATGGTATGAAGTGTGCTTCAAATCGTTTGCAAAGTGTTAACTGATGAATACGTAGCTTTTACTGGAAGCTTTTACTGTGAATTTTTGGATTGTGTACTACAAGCAATGAAAATCTCGTAACACTGGAATGCAAAAAGCAATGTACCTTATCAGCTTTTGTGAAAAATAAACCATATTACATGTATTTACACTAATTGTGTAATTAGACATTCAAATTACAGTATGTAAATACTTAGTAATCAGCTGAAATTTGCTTTGAAAAACAAGATAATTCCCTCAACACAGGCTACCTTAAAAGAATGTTAAGTTAGGAGAAACCCCACGAAAGTACAACGAGAAAATTAGCCTGCAGTAATGAAAACCTCGATAACTGGGGAGCAATGTGTAATTCCATCATTTCCTTTTGTGCGCAGCTATATTTAACGATTTGAAGCCTAATCAGGTGATGTGCTGAGCACACTGAAATAAACCGGAGTTCTCAAGAGCCTGTAATGCTAGAGCCCAGCTGACTTGAAGAATTTGCTTCATTCCCCTAAAAAAGGGGGAATCTTTCTTTTCTCTTTAGAAGACCTCTTGCTTTTTAGCAGATCTCTTGGAAGATACATGGAGTGAGGAGTTTAATGTGTCCATGAGCCACATAGTGAAAACTACTGCCAAAAGTACTTAAAAAGGCAGTAGTAGGGCCTGGGGAGTTTTGCCGAGTTAACAAAACCCTTAATATGTGTTGTGCTTATTCCATCTCAGTTTAAACCTGTTCTAGATACAGTGTGTAAATAAAAATATTTCTCCCTGTGGAACCTTACTCTTTTAGTGTTAAATAATCGAGCATCATTTTTGTAAATTGCTGGTTGTTGTTCTTGACTGACATGTTTACTCAGATAATGTAACAGTTTTTCTCAAAGAAGTCTACTTAGTGTCTAGATGACATAAACATGCTTTTTTGTGTGTGTGGAAGAAAGAATTCCCAAGTGTTCTTTACAGTTCTGGCTTATTCTCTTTCAGGCTTACAGCCTCATTTAGTATTTTCCCTTCCTTAGTATGGGTTCAATTACAGTCTGTATTTGCACATATCTGGAAAAATTGCATTTGGTGAGTCCGAGAATGGTGTCTGCTTAGAAAACATCTTGCTCCTGTGTAGACTGAACCTCTTGAATCAATTCTAGTCTGCGCTACTGCTGCTGGTTTTGCTGGCTGCCGTGATGGGTGTGATAAGCCACACATTTTGCTTTACACTGATCTTCCCTAATGCGAACTTGCTTTACTTTTGTAAATGTGGCCCTTGCAGTGGCAAAATGAGAGGTGAGGGGCTGCAGTTGCATCACCCGAACCAGCATGACTTTAAAGTGTTCTCGAGGGCTAGTGGCTCAGAAAACGATGGTTAAATCCTGGCCTCCGTGCTGACACTTCCTCACTTCTGTGCTGTGACAGTAGATGCAAGGAGTGAAGGGCTCAGATAATTTGGAGACGTTGAGAATTTTGGGAAAGAGAGAAGGAGGTGAGAGTGTCATGAGATGTAACCCCATGTCAGGTTAACTTGGCAGATGGAAAGATTTTAACATTTAGTTCTGTGTTACAATTAAATTTGGAGCAGCAATAAAACTGAGCCAGTACGGTAACAAAGAGCAGTATTGCTTTACTAAAATGTTTAAACTGTTGTACAACTAGTATTATTATTTTATGCTAACATAAAATAGTATATAACCAGTTATTATTATAGTCTTGGATACGAAAAACCTTTCTCTTGTAGGTCCCCAAGACCTGAGTAGAGAGGTTTTGCTTTTTGTGACAAAATCAGTTCTCACACTATTTAACAGCCAGGGAACCTGCCTGTATGTTCCTTCCTGGCTACCCACATTAGGTAAGAGAGCCGGCAAAGAGGGTCTTCAGGTCTATCACCCCATTGCCTGAGCTGCTGCCCTAGCAGGTACTGCAGCAAAACTGGGTTTTCAGCCACTGATGGTCAGCGTGCCAGATCTTGAGTTTCTTTCCCAAACATGAAGTGTGCTGGTAAAGAAAGTTAGCAGGAGCTGAGCAATGCTGCTTTACACAGTATTGGGATGGTAAGTGGATCAGCATCGTCACCCAGCTTGGCCGGGTCTGGTCTGCAGGAGCCAGGAGCTGAGAGCAGCTCCTCAGCTCCAGCTCCAGCCCCACCACGAGCCTCAGCTGCACCTTTGCCCTGGCACCTGCATTTCAGGTTGCTGAGCATCTGGTTGTAATAGAGCATAAGATTATGGGCAGTAACTACTTGGAAATGTTGAGTAATGGTCATCTTGACCAGCTGCAGACAGCCTACTCTTGCAGGTTCTGGTTATATGCTTGCAGGTTATATATTCTAAAAGCTCGAATTAGGTAAATTCACTGGTAAATTGAAGTAATCCGAGCATAGCAAGGGTTCATCCTCTGTAATCCAAACACATGATCAGGATAACCATGAATATGCTTTGCACTGAATACATAATGCAGCAGCTTAGAATGTAGACTTGCTGTGCAGACAGCCATGATGAGCAAATGTTGGACTACAGCTGATGACCACTGAAACTTCAGTGGTTACTGAGAGGGTAGCAATACCACATCGTATTGTATTGTATTGCAAAGTTATTTTCCTTTGCTATTTGAGAGAAGACAATGAAAACCGATAAATGACCTCTCTAGCCATAAACTTGATCCAAGTTCTCTGATTGATTCAAGGGAAGACATTTTGGGGAAAGCAATTTCTGGTGTAGGAGACATGACAAGGATAGAGATGACAGAGACAAGGAAGACTCTGGGCAGTGTGGTGATCTCAAAATAACTTGCAGAGGCTGATGAGACTGAGTCATTCCATTTGAAAACAGTGTAGTCACTACTACTGATAAAGATGCTAGGAAGATTCCTTTGACATTTGCGATATTTCGTATTTCCTATCTATCAGCTGTCAAAGAAGATCCCTAACTTTATAAAACCAAAAGGCTTTTGTGTGTGATGTATTCGTAGCAATATCTGTAGAGACTTGGGCAGTTTCCAGTTCTATCAGGAAAATACTGAAGTATGACTTTCTAAACCAGAAAAGAACTACAATAAAGAATTATAATATCCAAAAGAATCTGTAGGAAACAACAATTCAGCCCAACAGTCAGGATGACAGTGGCTTTAAAAAAACTGTCCTTCCTTCCAAGATGGCAAAAATTCCCCAGACGGCAGTGACAGTTTCTCCAGTAACTCAGTTGAAGGCAATTTAGATTGTTTGATCTGAGACAAAAGAGCATATTTGAACATACCATAGTCACAGATCCAGGTGCAAAGCAAAAGATGTGTCAGCTCTAAAATCCAGCGTAGTACTTCAAGGCTATGCTCTTAGAGGGTCTCTTGCACACAGTATTTTTCTTTTTATACTACCAGCCATCAAGTATCTAAACTGCAGGCTCTTTAGTTCATCACATACTGGAAATACACACAGCAAATTCTCCAGCAGTTGTCAAAGATTTATTTAAAATTAATAGCAATTCAAGACCACAACAGCCAAAACTTGCCATAACATTTCTATGTATGAAACAGGACTTTCTGGAAGTGTTCATTTTTGACCAATACATATTATCTTGTCATGTCAATCAATATAATGGTTCTGTGTAGCTTCCCCTTATCTGAGAGGATATATTTGATCAAAAAAAACTCTTTAGGCATTCTTATGTTAATAGTCTCTGTCCAAAGACAAACTGATAGCTTAGTTGTCAATGAGAGCCTTTTATTAACCCCAATATATGGATGTTTATTAATGCATTTCCCTTGAGCTTTGCTTATTTTTAGCTGAACAAGATGCTTCAATTGATAGCAATTTGAAAAATCTGATTCTCCTTCTTGTAATTTAAGGTGTCTTCTTGTCATATATATGTATTTGAAAAAATACCATTCAGAATTTGGGTTCAGATCAGTTGAATGAAAAGCAGTGTCTTTAATATTTCTCCCAACACGGTTGCTCCATTACCTATTATTGTTTCCTCCTGTACATAGCTGTCAGGGTTGCTGCTGGCATGCTCCTTCAGGGAGACTTGATTGAGATCAATAAGTCATTGGGAAGCGCTCAATTAGCCGTCTTTCACTTCTGCTGGAGATGCCTGCTAAGCTTCCTGTGCTATGAGCACAATATTTCTGCACGACTTTTCAGTCCAGATGCACACGTTAATCAAATGAAGAGTAAAACAAGAAATCCTGAGTATGGTACTGGGTCTTTGATGAGGTGACCCGACTGGGCGATGGCAGGCGCACAGTGACAGGCACAGGTGGATATGGAGGTGGCAGGCTGAAATGTTAATATACCCATCAGTTCAGTGGATCGGTGAGACAATAACTAGATCCCCATAGTAAAATAGAAGAAAATTAAAGGGAACCAAGTGCTTTATCATTTGCTTTCAGTTCAGTCTTTTGGATCTCCTCAACTCTTTTGTCTTCTATGCTTGCCTGATACCACAAAAGATGGTGGTGTCGATTTAGATCTTCAAGTCCACTGTGAAATCCATGTTATTTTTCTGTGAGATTAAATTTTAGGATTTCAATTTCATAGGCACAATCGGAAGGTGCTACCACTAAGAATTCAGGCCAGTTATTTGTATTAATCCCCTTCTGTGTCACTGTGCGCTCATGTTCCAAGGCAAAATATTCCTTCCCAATATCCCTTTATTAACCACACCCTAAACCTTATTCTAACTAAACAAAAGGGACAAATTACTCACAAATGCAGTCTCTGTCAAACCGTCAGGTGGTTACAGGAAGATAGCAATTAAGAAAAGCTAGAAGCAATTTGAAGGCAGAGTTTCAGATCGATAGGCAAAAGAGCAGTCAGCTTTCACAGACCTTTGGCTGGCATGGGATGTTAACACTCCATGCAAGGCAAGTGCCTGTTTTATGTTTTTGAGCATGCATTTATTGCCATGCTTCTTGGAGATGTTCTTCACATGACATCAGGTCCTCCATGAGATGTTTGGTTGATACATTATTTTTTCCGGTTTCTAGATAGTGTAGTACATCTGTCTAGCTTGCAATAGTTGGATGGGAAAAAAGGACTATTCAGAATGAGTTATACACAGTTCCAGCTGTCTTTTACAGCACTGACTACATTTTTTTGTGAATATCTCTTATTACCCCAGACCTGGAGAGAGCCACTAAGTGCTTATTTGTGGGTGTGGTGCTGACTCACTTGAGCAGCATTTGTTATGAGGAAGTATATGGAGCTTGAAGAAAGCTGCCTTTTTGGGTACTGTTAAAAATTAAATGCATAAAAATAAAGACTTTCAAGAACCTACATATACTTGTTTAGCTTGTCAAAATATTAGCATTGCCCTGTCTTTGGCAATTTCCAAATACATTACAGTGAAATATGTGCCATCTGCTCACTGTTTTGTAAAGTCCTACAGGGAAACGTTGAGGTTGGTATGAATGGTCTCGGCGTGGCTTCTTCCCCGTTGTACCCCAGCCCAGCTGTCCCCTGAGCGTGTCCCTGGGCCTCCCTGCCCACCCCGAGCCTTCCTGAGGCCGTCGGCCTGCCTCTGGGCTGCCTTCGTGGAGCCTCAGGACTGCACTTGGCGGTTTGGGTGACTTGGGGTTCTAGTGGAAAAAAAAAAAAAAGTCATGATTCCAAACTGAGGAAGAGCACGTGTCCATTATCACCTCTCTGACCCAGTGTAGTTCCTCCTGAAAGGCACTAAAGACTGGGACAATGAATGTATCTCCTTCCTGGAGTCCCACCCACGGGTCTGAAAAGTAGCTGTTCCAGGAAGCAATCCTGATGGCACAGTCTTGACACAACCCGGCTCTCGAAGCCAAAGGAGAGATCACTCGTTTCAGAGTTGTTGTTGCAGCATAAATACGGATATGTCTTGGAAGCTTCAGGGATATCCCACAGGTTTTTTTTATGGTTGGGGTGAAGGGAGGGAAAGTCACAGTGTTTTATGTGATGAATTACATTTGCACTTCTCCTCTAATTGGAAAATGTGAGATGATATGTAGAAAAACCTTCTAAAAATTTATACTCAGTGGAAATGAAAGATGTGTTTTTAATTCAGATTAAGTACCACTGTAATTTCTCTTGGCTACTCCATACTTCGTTTCCCTCTGTCTTTCTCACACATATGTTGAACTTCCTTTTTTAAAATTTTAGGATTGATTCTGTGTTCTACAATAAACCTTCTTCCAATAATCTGTCATTTTCCAAATTGATTTTTCTTTCTTCTTCTTTCATTACAATGCAACACTTGTTTCGTGGTCCTTATTTTTTATTTCTCACTATTCTTTTTTCTTCCACTTGCCATGTCTATGCCAAATGTTCTGTAACACACTCACAAACACTCTCTCTCTCCCCTTGTTTAATTGCTATTCCTTCTGAACTCTTCCAATTCTCACCTCCCTATTCTGAGTCCTATATTTCATCTGTGCCAATTTTTATTACTGCTACTTTTATCTGTGTCTCCTTCAAGCTTCCATCACCCTTTGTGTTACCACAAACTAATGATCAAGTGGGAAGTGTATCTGCTCTTTTATTCTTTCTTCTTTCAACACCAGTGTGATTAATCCTAGTATTTCCAATTGGTCCGTGCAATGATGATTGAGCTGTCGCTCAGACTTTCACCTTGTCTCGCCACTGGTATGAAATTGAACTTCAAACCATGAGAGCATTCGGCACCGTCAGGAAAATGTGAGTCAGTAATCTACAAAGTGCCTCTGTGTTTCATACACTATCCCAACTTATGAATGCAGAAAATACGCTGTAGGACTTATTAATGAATCCAGATACAGCAATGCCACTACATTATGTAATCTTGCATCCCTCAAGATGAATGAATTATGAATACAAAATCATTATCACATGCTTTTGGCAACTTTTTCACTTCTCTCGTATGGTATACCTGTGACTTGTTGGCAATGCTTTATTTCCTCCTTCCCTCAGTATATTGCAAAACTCCTGGAAGTTTTGTATTTCTATTATTTTTGTAGAAGTGCTTTCATTCTTCTTCCACTGAATTTGCTTTCCTTTTGCTGTTATGCCATTAACCTTTTAAAGCTTACGTGTATAGCTTTATTCATTTTAATAATTTTAGTTCGATGAACAAGAAACATCATATAATGCAAAGTATTTTCAAAATCACTGACAAATAAAATTGATGTAATTAAGATTCTTCTATATTTATATTGGAATTTCTAATGTGGAAAATTCGTTCAAAAGACCACAAGGAAAAACTGCCTTTGTCAAAAGTGTAGGTACCTAATCTGAAATACGAATATGTGGTCCAGGGCCCCTTTAAAATTCTGCTCATGATACTGGAAGACGGATCTTATGAAAATGAAACTTCTCTTATTAATAAGTTAACTAAATTTTTTGACATCTCCAGCTAAGATTTGAGTCATTTTTTCTTTTAATGCAAATGTCCTCTTTTTCTGATCAAAAAATCTATATACCCTACCCATGCGTGAAGTTTCTTTAATGGCATCTTTTCAAACGTATCACAGTACGTATTCAGTATAATTTATAAATAATGTGATGTGTTAGGTCAAATCATCTGATAATGTTACATCAAGACATGAGGATGTGGCAACCTTCAAGGCAGAGCTCCTGTAGAGGCAAGGCACTGCATTAATCTCTTTTCCTTCTTGATTTCCACTCTTCCCTCTCCAGTTTTGTAATCCCTTTTCACAAGTGGAGTAACTAAAATGAACAGAGAATGGGAATATACTTTTAAAAAGTACAGTGAATCAGTTTCTATTAAACCTCACTGTGTAAGAATGGGCCAGTGTAACTGGCACAAAGTCGGATGAGAGAGAAAGATTAATTCATCTCCTGTCACTTCTGAGAGCAGAGTTCAAACCAATCCAAGGAGACAAAAAAGACTTTTTGCATGTGTGCTTAATGTGTGTAGCTGTCAGCAGTGAGGTACTTCAAACTACTCTGCCCTAGTTTCCAGTTTATAGGAGCATCATAACCCCAACTGCAAGGTCTTGGGTTTGGAAACAGCCCAGGCGCTGAAGGTGACAAGCTGGTACTTTGTTAACAGCGCATGGGTAAGTGAAGGTGCCCCTGGCAAGGCCTGATTAAGGAATGCTAAGCCAGCAGAGGAGATTATTCTTTCGAAGACTCTGAAATCATTGTTTAGGAGAGGGATTTGGATGTTGTGTGTTGGGAGGATGTCTGTTTTAAAGAAAGCAAGCTCAGAAGAAAAATTGTCTACTTGTTGACCATCCTAACACAACCAATAACGTAATGTAAATTTGGCCATGGACCATTTACAATTTCTGAGCAATGTGATCTGACCTGCAGGCCTAGGAGAAGTTAAGCAGAGCGATAGAGCCTTACAGAGCCGCGAGCTCTCCCTGGCACAGGGTGCCTGGGGCAGCCTCAGCAGGACTCCCAATGGGGCAGTGGGGAGCGTGGCTCCCACTACGCCTTCTAAAAGCGTACAGCTTGTGTTTCTTTACGTGCAAGACCAGACTGGAGAAGTCAGTACTATTATCAGTGCTAGGCTAATGCAGGCTTGTGTGCAGATTATTTCCGTTCCTTGGAAAAAGTACTTGAATGTGTGTATATACAGAAAAGGTTACACGTGGCCTCCAGCTTCCCTGTCTGCCAGACAAGATCAGGTGTTGTCAGTACACACAGGAATTGCCCCAGCATTGCCGAAATGTGGTTTATTGCGATTTTGTAATACAATCCTATAGAATTCAATACTTATTAATCAAATAGCATTTGATAGAATTTTCTAGAAATGTTTCTAGCACCTACAGAAAGCAATATAGAAACATTTTTAACTTAACAGGACATATTTCTGTGGTATTACTGAAGTGATTTATTAAAGCTTTAGAAATAATTTCTGTAGGTTTAATATTCCGCCTTTTTCCATTGTCTTCTGTAGAATATTCAGAGGGCAAGTTGTCCACTATTTAGGAGCAGTAATATGGCAATTTAGAAAGAAAAATAAAGAGGAAGGTATGTCAGCAGGGTTTAACTGGATGCTGTGAGTAGCAGGCTAGCTTTTCTGCAGCAAAACAAAGGAAATGAGGCTGAATTTTTTAATTACGACAATGTTAACATTGCCACTTTTTTGCAATTCCTACACAAGATGTAATCTCTAATTACAAATATCTCTAATACTTTGTTAGGACATTAGTTTAGTGTTATTTCCAAGAGAAATATGCTGTTCACTGAATTTCTGTAGCAACTTCTGATAACAGTTATTTTGGTTAAAGTAAAAACTGAGACAAGTCAGATTTTCATAGTGAGCCAGATGGGTAACTCACTCTGTACAGCTACGGAGCGAGACTGACACAGAGCACTGACCCAGCATTCATTAATGGTGTGTGGCAAGACTGAACGATTGGTCTCCATATTTTAAGCCCAAAGATTCCAGTTCTTTAACAGCCCTGTAAGTATGATCAGAGTCTCTTATTCCAGTTCTACATGTTGCAGACATGAAAGCACCAAAAAAAAATAAACGTTGCTTTTTTTTTTTTCCAAAAAATGAGCAGTTTTTAATCTGCTAGTTGGTTTATATACAATGCACTTGTCCAGTTGTGCTTTACTGGAGCTTGACTAAGGAGGATTTGACCAGGCTAAGGACCCAGCAAAGCTCTGAGAGTAGGGGAAAAGAACATGATTTAGTCATAAGGCATGTCTTGAACCCCTTTGTGCTTTATTCTAAGAGCATCTACCAAGACGCTCTTGTTTTCCTCTTCTTTTTGGTATATTCTTGAATGATTACTTTGCTGCATTCATAGAAGTTCCTTCTGGAAAAACTTTGTTCTTTTACCAAGAAATGTCAGATTGTGTCAAACAAGTTCAGCAGTGAGTCTGCGTATTTATTTCTGCCCAGCATTTTGCCTGTAATTTTTCTTCTCTCCATCTGTTAATTATATGTAGTGACTTATGAAGAATCACATTAAAGCATTTTAAATAATTGGTGTGATAGTGGATGCTATTAGTCACCATTACCACCGATGGGTGACAATTTTCTGCTCTGTCCCTTCTTTTGGATGAGAATGGAGGGCAAGTCTGCTACCAAGGAGAAGAAATGCTGAGTAGATTAAAGAAATGTTGGACTTGATTCATTTCTCACACATGCTGTATCTCCACTGATTTCATGGAATTGCTCCTGATTTATATCGCTGTATTGTAGAGGAAAATCAGTCCCTTAAACCATACCACTGTATGTGATTCATTTTGTGGTTTGCCATCCTATAATGCCTATTTTGTATTTTTAGTATTAAGCTACACATCTTCTAGATAACAATCACATAATATGTAAACTCCTAACTACAACATTATCTTTCATAACAGTGGTGTTTCTTAATATTTTAGACTTTGGTATGGTATGATATGACTTGAAAACACAGTGGTCTTCATTTTTTCTATTTTCTGTAAGACTTGACTTTTTTTTTTTTTTTTTTTTTTTTTTTAATGTTCCTTGAGCAAAGGTTTTAATTCTCAGTACACACCAGGCATTCTGGCTGTTGGGAGTATAGCTTGGGACTTTAAAAAGTGCGGCCTAATATATTTGAAAATATAGACGTTAATATAAAAAATGCTAAATAAAAGTAGAACTGCACTTTTTAAAAACAGATTTCTGAACAAGAACGGATTATAAAGGAAGCTCTATGGAATTTTCTTAAGATTCTGTAATTGGTGGAAAATATGAAAATTGCATTTGTGGATTAATGAGTAAGCAACTATTGCACACGTTTCCTTTTTTTTTTAAAAAAAAGATGCCTCCCCTTAGGTTTTACTCTAAAAACACTTATAGTTAGAGAAGCGGGTGATCTTCAGCTATAGCAGAAAACCTCAGAAATAGTAGGCACATGGAAAGTGTGTTGCAAAATTCTCCTTCTGAAGCCATGATATATTGGTCTAGAAAGAGACTCTCAAGCAACTGTGTACGTATTACCAGGGGTCCAACATGTCAAGGAGCTTAAGAGAGTGGGAGTAGGTCGATGATGTATTAGACATTACCAGTTATTTATTTATCCAGCTTGCCTTTTTCAATAGTATAACAGGGTAGGCATGGATGTTCCATTCACACATGACCTTGAAGGATCAGGATGCCTTATGTTGAACTTGGATTTCACCTTGAGGCTCACCCTGTTTCAGTGATTGTCTGGACCAGATTATTTCCAAAGGTACTTTCAAGTCTGAATTCTTCTATATGATAATACGATGCAGAGACTTATTAATCAACCTCTGTTGCCCAATCTGCAGACAACATAATTATTAAGGTGCAACATCCCACTGAAGAGCTGAGCACATAATGAAAAAACTAATGATTAATTCACAAATTCTGTCTGAATTGTAAAATATTGCTGTGTGGCTGTTAATGCACAGATGTTCCCAAACACTTCTCATGTTTGACGAAAAAAAGTCTCCTGATGCTATCAGTGCCCTAAATTTTAGCAGAGTTACTGAAATGAAAGGGTACAGCAGCCTTGATCTTTGATTATTTCTTATTTGATCATGTGGTTTAAAAAAAAATAAATTGTGTAGTGGAAGTGACTGGCTATTGAAACAGCAAGCATCCTATAGTTTGCAAAATCAGTAGCACTTTATGAGAGTGACAAAAGAGGGATGCACTTATAATTAATGCTCTTCACCACAAAGAGCTTTGACAGCTCCAGTGAAAAAAAAAAGCAGCAAGCTACATTTAGCATAAAGGTTACACAGAACCAGTGTACTGTACTTAAATACTTCTAATCTCACTTCCCTACTATTTTCTCCATTTAAAATAAAATAAAATCTCCAACAAAATTCTTCAGCATATTTGGAAAAATAAAACTGTACCTTCATAAGAAGAGAGGAAAAAATGACAGGAGGGGGGATTGGGTGGAGGGGACCTGGAGAAAGAGTCAGAAAGGTAAAGGCTCCAAATGAGGTACCATTAGCAAACTATGTAAAAGGCAGAAAGAGCACGCTTTTAAAATGCATAAGAAGGCAGGGAGTAACAAAAGGAAATGTCGGGTCCTCTACTTAAGAGGACAGAAGGAAAAAAAAAATATGGTATGTAGAAAGCCGAAAAGCTTAATAGCTACTTTGTGTTAGCCCTTCACTAAAAAGATAATAGTTACAGGCTTAATGCACTGCCAGTAGTAACATGAAGGTGAGATGGAATCAGGAAGGAACAGGTTAAAAAGCGTCTACCGATTTAAGATGGAACACATTAAAATAATCTCTGGAGAGCCTGGCAAAATTCTCCCTGGAGTGAGGTAGCATCAGTATCAAAGCCATTGGCAATTTAATTAGCGAATTCATAGAGGGGAGGGAATTTCACTGGGGCTGGAAATGAATGCCATAGAATGAAATCAAGCAGGTGTAAGATCCTCATACTCAAATTCTGCTGTTTCAATTCAGATCTTTAGGCCCAAGGGAATATTCTGCTGCTCTGAAAATGCGTTGTTCAATAAGGTGGACAGCCCTGACTGAACAGCCCGTGAACCTGGTTTGCTAATTAGTACTTATTTTGGCAGTGGTCGTTATGTGGCCAACAGCCAGTCTTACAGGCTGCAGGGACGTGTTCTGCAAAGACGGGGAGTTCAAGTGGCAAGCATTACGTGGTATCACTTCCTACAGCTGTAAGTCAACCTCCCAGTCTGCAACTGAACTATCTGATTGATAACTCGCATTATTTTTTAAAGTTGAGGGACTCAACAATATTGTGCTAAACACACATGAAGAGGAAGCATGAAATCACTGTGGTTCCTGTCCAATCTTTTCTTTATAATTATTTCATAAGCTGCCATCTGTAATTAAGTTTGAACTGTCAGTGGTTCCGTAGCATAGCGGTGTCATTGATAATAACGTGTACACAATTACATAATCCTTTCTATTGGGAAACATCAAAAAATCATGGCTGGGAATACATAATGCTTTTTTCAAATAAGAGAGCAGATAAAACAGAAATTTCAATGGAGCCTTATAGACACACATTCTTATTGTTGTTATCCTTTTTTTCTTTTTAATCTCTGCAAACAGGATATTTTGGGATCTGGAATTTTTCCACATTTTTTTTGTTAAAAAATCATCCTCAGCGAAGTTCAGGTTCTGATTTTAGAATGGGAAAGCAAACAGCAGCAGAGTGCAGGTAGGATTTTCCTTTCAGAATATTAGTGTCATTTGCACTGTGAAAATTCCCCCAGATAGTTAAGTCACCTACTTGTGCTTTTTCCAGTATTTCTGATGTGGAAGTGGTATTAAAATCTGTCCCTCCTTTGGGGAAAGCTTATGCAACCAAGCACATGATTCTTATGACCCCTTAGGCTGTTGCTGTTAAAATGTGCCATCAAAGCCTAAAGCAGCTGCATATCAAGCAATGGTAGAAGCATAGCAGGAGCTCAAAAATGTGGCTGGTCTTCCTCAGCATAAGAGAGCATGTTCAATAACGGGAGAATGGGGAATTTCTCCAGGCGCTCCTCAGCCCTGGGCTCCTGCGGGAAGTCTGCCCCGCAGGAGTGGTTCTGCCTCTGTGGGCAAATCCCCCTGTTGATCAGCAGAGCACAAGAGTAACAAAGTGTAATTTGCTTCAACCTGGTTTTATAAATGATGATGTATATATCCTGGGTTTGCATTGTATACATGTATGCATAACATACACAGTTACCATATATTTATATATGGTATATATGGGTATATTTGCGCAGTATCAATGACTGCAGTCTTTTATAGTTTCAGTTGAAACCCCTATACTGCACACATCATCCTTCCTCCTCCCCACCTTTATTTGTATTCATCTCACCCAACTGTAGAGGTCACATATTGTCATATCCCATAGTTGTGATTCTCCTCGTAGATGGGAGAGTTTATGCTCCCTGTCCAAATAAGAGGAGTGAAAAAACTCCCTTCCAGGCTGTCTCTAGTGACATCTCAGTCTTGTGTCCTCTTCTCAGCAATCATTTCTGTCTGCCTCTCATTCTGTTTGTGAACCCATCTGGGATTATGTGTTATGTTAACATAACACACGGTTATATGTGTGCCAAATCACTTCCAATATTTCTGTGAGTGATACAATAGATCTTCAGCTGTACAGCAGTGGCTTGGGACTGGATGGGATGCAGTCAAAGGTGTGGAGGGAATTCACCCGTGTCAATGTGAGGCTGCCCTTTACTGTCCTTGAAAGGTTATGGCGAACGGGAAAGGTTCTTCATGGCAGTAGAAAGCAAATGTTACACCCAATTTGTGAAAGACAAGGAGGATGGTCCCTCAAGGAGGATCTGGGGCTCCTGGTGGAAAGGAAGTTGACTAGGAGACAAGTTAGCCCTTCTTTTAAAAGGAAATTTTGGTAGATGTTGTCAAGGTGAGCTTCGACCTTACTTTTTCTATGACTTCCTGCCTTTCTCTGACTTGGATACGTGTAGGATTCCCAGCTCTGGCCTTGTATGACCCAATGAGTTCATGCATCCAGATGGCCTTGGCCAATAGCATTGGCCTGGGCAGCCCCGCCGAGGGTTCCTCGCTGGGGTTCTGCTGAAGGTGCTGGAAAAGCCTGTGGCATTTTTCTGTCAGCTGTGCGTGGAGAAACTGTCATCCCCTGCAAATACTCTCTGAAATATGAGGGCGGAGGAATGTTCGGTCGTTTGTTGCTCCAATTGGATTCGTGTTCGCCGATACCGTAAATTGTGGCTGTAGACATTCGGCTCTTTTACTGCTACTTGGATGGCACTTGTGTCTTATAAGGCGAGTTAGATTCCAGAACAGGAAGCTTTTAAATTTGGTTTCTATTTAGTGTTTGTTGATTTTTTTGCCAGCTATATACAATTTTTTGGCTAACATTACTGAATATTTAAGGGGTGACTGTAGCGATGCTTACTTTTTTAAAAGAGGTAAAAGCAAGAGGTCTTCTATATCTGTAATATATATATGACATTCTATACATGAGTTACATGTTGTAACATAGGTAGCAATTTCCCTGGAGACAGAATGGGTGACTGAGGGCAGGGTGGCCTAAAGGTAAGGGCTATCTGCTGGCTTGGCGTGGAACATTAGTAGTGAGCATCTAATGTGTTTTTTGCGTACCCACTTTATTTCAAGAGTAGAATTAAAAGGATTTTGTTGCATTAAAATGAAACCTTTTACAAACTAATATCCCTGTCAATTGTTGCACTTCATATAACTTTTCCAGTCTGACTGTGGAAAACAACAGTGAGGGCAGATCATTTTTAGGAAGCTGCTTTAAAAGAGCAAGCAGAAAAAAGAAACCTTTGTAATTATAAACCCTGATTATGTAAAGTAGTCAGATACGGGTTTTTTGCTTGGGTTATACATTTCTTTTTAAGATGTCTTGTTTAGAAGTCCAAGTTCTGAAATGGAGGATTTTCATTTAACATTTAAAATGAAATCAAGTTATCTTCTTCCTTATTGTGTATTGCTGAGCTTATAATCCTTAGAGTTATCTTATTTAGCTTTATGGCAGCATTCCTGTATGCTGTTTGGGTCTTTGAAACTCACTGCCGCCCCTCCTCATTTTATTATCATAAAATTCAAAATACTTTACAAGGGAATAGACTTCAGAGACTACAGCACAATCATACTTCCCTGACATCAAAGTGAGAAAAGACTGTGAGGTGAGCCATCTTGACCAACATGAAACAGGACTTTGACATTGTAATGCGTTGACATCGCTCTCTTTTAATCTTTTTCTTTTTTTTTTTAATTTTAATTTTTATTAAGGACAGTAAAAAGAGGATATCCTAAGGACACATATGGCTTACGCAACCCGTGAATGAGCAGAGGTGTAAAAAGCATCTGTAGCCCCACTTTGTTTCAGAAAGATAATCAAGTCTCCCAGCCAATATAGGTATCGCCTGGCTGAATATTACATATAATGCTCAATGCTCTGATGTTTCCTTGCTGGCCACTAAAATATAAAATAAGAAATTGATTTATTATACCCACTTAGCAATGAAGAAGTAGCACTTGATGCTGATAATACACCAGAATGTAAAAACACACAAGCCTTAAGGTATGCCAAATAAATGCAACTCTTTAAAAAAATATATAATAATAATAATGGCAAAAAATTAAAATCCTATTTTTTGGTATCCTAAATTCAACCTCAGTCAGCTAATGTTATTATTCCTGAAAAATAGTTCCTTAAATATAAGTTGGAAAACAAATAAAAGGATCATATTGTCATTATAGGAAAATGTAGTCATTTAGAACCTGGGAAATACATGTGTTTGAAATGCAATTAATGGAAGGCATACAGTACATCTTTTAATTTCTCAGCTACTGGAAGATTATAACGGGTTAAGTTTTATGTTAGCCTGCCTGAGTACAAGAGCTCTTTGCTAAATTCTAAATGATTTGACTTATTGTGCTTAAATACATTTTGTTGTGATTATTCAATAGATGAATATGCAAAATTGTTTTTTAACCTTAATGTGACACTGATAAGCAGTCTATGTGCTATATTTTCAAAGTGTCAAAATAATGAAAGTAAAATAATGAAATAAGGAGAAAAAATAAATTAAGCAAAAAAATGAAAAAAGAAAATCAAAATCCTTTGTGGTATTTTCTGATACTGTCTACAGCACAGCATGACATTGTGCTGTTACCGCAGGTAGAATGTGAGCCGAGCTATAAGCAAAAATGAAGTAAGTGCATATCAGGAAAAAAAAAATAGAATTTTAGAATTATTGTAGTCTTAGCGCTTTGACTTTTTTTAACATTTCAGAAATGTTTAATTAAAATACATCCTACTGACAGTACATACTCAAGCTGATGTGTGTATTGATGGACATAATTGTATTTACTAAACATTGGACAGAATGTATTAATGGAGATAGTAGGACTGGTGTTATAATTGGATTACTTTATTTTATTTCTAATAGGTTCCTGGTATTCTTTATTAAATAAATATTTCTGATGAATTAAAAGGAAGTTTCTTTTAAATACAATATGTTTTTCTGTATATTTAATACAAAGCCAAAAGATTCACAGTAAAATATGAGTCCTTTAAATAAGAATGTAAATAGCCAGCATAAGTCAGCTTTGAATGTGCAACCCTTATATCAATAAATGAGGCTTTTTTTTCTTGGCTGCTTTGTCCCCTAATGCATGAGAACATCTCTCTAGCATGGTTACAATAAGTAATTATCTATTGAATCAGAGCTGGTGCGGTGCAAGTAGCACATAGTGTACTTACCTGGCTAAACTGATAGGAAATGCTTTATAAAAGTAAGGCATTGAAGAAAAGTAATAATATTTATGCTCTATTTTTTTATGACAAGTAGTTGTCTTTATCTCACCATCTCCTCAGAATATTTTATATTATCCTATGCTGTAAATCAAACACAATGCTGTGCGTGATTACAGGCTGAGAAAAAGACATTAGAAGAGTATGAAATTAAGACGAGAAAATATTTGAATTGTTAGTGATTACTGAAGAGGCTGAGACAGCTCCTGTTCTCTCTGATGGAGTCAGGAATAAGCAGGTTCTGCTGTATTTCTGAACGGGGTTGGGGTGTGCTGGGGAGAGGACAAGCACGCTGGTGTCCAGACAAGTGGTCACTGATTTTGCTTTGAAAAGGACTTAAAGCAAGCAAAGCAAGGAAAGTCTTTTCCTGCAGTGACGCAGTGAAATCTCTTGTTGCTATGGTCTCAATTGGGTGCCTGGAAGCACTGATGTATGTGTGAAATGTTTTCATACCACAAACATATTAGCAACTTACTTGATACCAAGCACGGAAAAAGAAACCCACACTGTTCATGCATATCCTTGTTTTCCTCTTTTTTGTACTATAGTGAAGTGAGGGTGTTGTTGGCAGCCAATTTGATGTCAGGCCTTTCTGTGATTCTTTCTTAGTGCTCATCAGGGTGCCGATAGACTAAAGCCATCCAGCATGAAGAGATTTTTCACATCACCGTTGCAGAAGCAAACTACTTCTTGCCAAGCACAGAAAATACCAATAAACATTGCATATTCACATTTCCCTTTTGTTGTTTAATAAGGGAAAGGTGTCCTGGTGATTGCTCAGCCATCAAGCAGGACAGATTACAAGTTCTTTTCTTCTCTTTTTGCTCTTTTCTCAACAGAGAGTCTCCTTTCCTCAGCCTTCTGCTGTAAACTAGAGAGAGCGTTTAGAGTCTCAATAGGAAGCATAATGGGAAAGTAGGAAATTGCGCAGCCCGGTTGCCGATCGCAAACGAAGGCGTCTGTCCTCTTCGCTGTTTGTGGGTTTCTTGGTTAGCCAGAATTGTTTCCTTGATTTTCAGAGGCCTGTTTATATATTTGGGATACGTCTGCCTTCTCCAAACGCTCTACTGTAAGATTCATTAACGAGAGTTGTATGTGTACAACCCAGATTTCCCCCCCATCTTTTGAGTAGGGTTTCTTTGCTGGAACAGCTGCCTCTTCTGTTGTGTCAGGTGCTGTACAGCACTGCTCTGCAAAGCTCCTCCCAAACACAGGGTAGTCTGAGGGGCTGATTTTGAAATAACCAATTTATAAAGTGTGTGTAAACAAAATTCTTTGCTCTAAAGTCCCATTTGCTTAATTTTAGTGCCACCACCAAGAACTGTCATCCTCTCCTTCTCAGTACTTGCACTGCAAGTTTCTGCTCAGTGTGAAAAAGAAAATTTGCCCGAGCTTTTTTGGTTTTTTTCCCCTGAAGATGAGTGAATCCAGATCCTTGTTCAAAATAGCTGTGGAAGTTGCCTCTTTGCTAGGCTTGAAATATCTTTACTAATCTTTAAGTTTACTATTTCACTGGTTGCCAACATGAACTTGGCTCAGTTCCTTATATTACACTAAACCACTATTAAATGACTGTTACTACCATAATCATTTTTGTATACTAGTCATAATAAACCAGCAATAATAAACACCATAAGTAGATGTAAGTACTAATTTTCCGGCATGATTTTCTGGCTTTTTGTTTTCTTTAATTCATAGTAACAAAGAATGAAAATTGAAATAAATATGAAGCCTTTCCGCTATTCTGAAAAGTTTTACTCTTAGCCTGTGTGGCCGTTCAGAGATCTCTGTGGTAGGTGTGTACTTCTGCTGCTCATATACCTGAACTGAAGAGTGCTGAAAATATATATACACTTTGTCTTTCATTTAAATGGTGACTCCAGCTTAAAATGATCTGGTTCGTTCAGGCACTTGATTTTTTTTTTTTTGTCCCCTAGTACTTTGGGGTTAGTTTATGTCTTATAGATAGGAAATTTTAGATGTGGAAAATAGGACAATGTTCCAACAGTGCTGTTCATGAACAGTATTCCAGTATTTTACTTAATGTCTGCTTCTATGTCTCCTTAAATGTGCAAGTCAGGCACCACCTCCGTTGCTGGAAGATCCTTTAGAAAGTATTGCATCTTAATGCTTCTAAAAGTACTTACATACTTTTACTTTTGTAGCAAATGTAATACGTTGCATACAGTATATATACAATTTGTCATTTGTCTTCTAACACCTGTAACAAAAGTATGCTGGAAATACATAAGAAACATATAGATCACCTCCCAGGGAGTCATCTGGTGTACTGTATTTTTCCCAAACTCCAGTTATTTTCCCAATAAATTCTGACAGTAATTTTGGTTTAGTGTGCTAATTTAGAAAGTAATCATACAAAGATTATAAGCACTAGTTTATCTTTAGGATGCTGGGAAGGATCCTTATGGAGTTCCATCTTAGACTGTCTGATTTCTCTTTTCATTCTGAGATATTAATTTATACGACTGGCTGCTCTGGGAAGTTCTGGTAAGAATTTTCTAATATATTGCTTGGCAAAATAATCATACTGTATTGAATGAATTCATACATTAGCATGACTCACATACAAGGCTGAGCAGTTGCACAGCTAAGCCAACCACTTCCAGTAAATAGAATTCAAAATCTCATGTTTATTTTAATTTTATTTACTGTATTGCATATGCATATTTTTGTGTTTTTCCAAGAAAACATGATTGCTTTCCCCGCCCCACTCTCTAATTGGCAGATAGAGCGACACCTTCTCAGATGGCTAAGAAAAAAACAACTTTCGCATGTGGAGTCATATTTTTCTGATACTGCATATCTTTTAGAAAACAGGTCCCTGTATGTAAATCAGTGTGGAAAAACAATGCTGAAAACCCACCTGGTAGAAAACAGTTAGAGCCGTTTGACCAGGAGATCATGTCAAAAATGCATTTTTTCTGTTATAGGTTTGTACATTAAAAAAAAAATTAAAATACTACGTAAAAAAAGGAAGTATTAAGAGAGAGATTTGAACATATCACTATATACAAAGAGGATTTAGAGTTCAGATGCTGAATTCAAATCTAAATGTTTTTCAAAATACAGAGTTACACTGAATCTCTTTAAACTAATTTCGAATATAGTAAAATTTCAGATTTAGAAAATTATTTTAGAATTTTGCTTCAGTTTTTTACTTTGGACATTTCTCTTTCCATTGAATTGGGCGTAAAGGGTTCCTATGTATCTTCAAATATCCCAATTTTTTCAGCCCATTTTGTTGCACAAGGTGGGGTATTTATCTTGTCATCGTTCATTCTTAGCATCTGCCCTGCTTGAAGGAGAGTTACAGGCCAATATCTGGCAATTCACTGGATACAGACTTGGATTATAAAATTATATTCTGTGTAGGTAAGTGTAGCTAATGTGAGGGTGAACTAGAGTGAGATATATACGTAAGTCACCAGGCAGCACACCAAGTTTACTTCTGTTGAATTACAGCCATGCGGATTTATGTTTAGTTTTTGGTTTTCAATAGTTAAAGCAAAGAGCAGCAAGGAGGTGACTTTTTACCTTCTGTGAAGTCTTTCATTATACTCTGGTGATATTCCTGCGTGTTATTCTTCTAATGGACTCTTCCTGCTGTGCTGAAAAGCAAGCTTGTTAAATAAGATCATACAGAAATACAGGACAAGTGGAAATTATTCTGTAATTTTTTTAATTGATAAGTAAGGAGAATCTTTCACTGTAATGCACTTTAGAACAATATTGTGGAGTTTATGACAATTCCTAACTGATGGGGAGGTGCAAAATAGCACTGGAGTAGGGGAATCAGTAAGTTGCAGGGAAGGGAAGGTTTTCCTGGTATAAATGTATCTCTGCTGGGAATTAGAAACTTGCATTTTAGTCTCCAGTCAGAGCCTTGTTTTCAGTTCAGCTGCAGGTAAAGGTAATTTGGAGCAGTAAGTGCCATCATAAACATGGATTTCTCAGACTTGCTTCTTGGTTTTTTACCTCTTGCCATAATATCTGGCATCTCACAGAGTTTTTTGTGTCTGTCTGCACAACATCGGACAATCGCATCAGAGGATATTTTAGGCTGTCAGGGCCAAGTCTTAACCTGCTGGTTATAGCAGGGGCAGCTCTGAGGTCAGCCCAGGTTGCTCAGGGCTTTCTCCAGTCTGGTCTTGAAAACCTCCAAGCACAGGGACTGCACAGCCTCTCTGGGACACCTGTTCCATGCCTGGACAACTTGTGACCCTGCGAGGTTCTGCTGTCCCTACAGAATAAGTGGGAACAGAAGAGAGCCTGAATTTCTTTGCCGAAGTTTACTCCAGTTAGTGTCGCTTCTAACTGAAAGATTGTCTGCAAGCAAAGACCTTGTTTAAGAAAATGGTTGTGTCATGAAATAGAAGGTACAGATTGAATTCGTAACGGAGTCCAGTAAGCACATACCATTTAGCAATCGAGACCGTTTGTGTAGGGAATTAGTTCGCAGTGTGGTTGGTTCACTTGAACTTAACTCTGCTGGAGTTGTTCGGATCACCTCTGTAGTGAAGTTGTAGCCAAAATGACTAGTTCTGGGTGACCTAAAAAGCCAGGGACAGAAGGGAAACCACATTCTCTACCTCAGAGTCTGAATGAAAGTGAATCAGCATGCTCCTTCATAGAAGGAGCTCTGATGGGGTTTCTTGGTGGGTTTTGGCTGTCTGACAACTTTCAAGCCTCTCTTATCAGCAAAATAAGGAACAACTTGGTAGTTGCTAAAGGAATTTGTACTAAGAACTGATAACCGTCGTAAAGCATTAGGACAGTAAGGGAAAGGGGAAGAGTAGTAGCCTAAGAACTATGCAAACAAAATGTAGATGTGCGAAGTGGTTTTCATGCTAAATATTTTTCAATATTTTGGGATATGCTTGTAACCTGATCCTTACATTTTTGTTTGTGCATGTGTTATCCTAATATTTTTTCATGCCAGAAACTCAAAATGGATAGACCACTTTCTTATAGCAGGGCCCACGTCACAGTGTGCGTTAGAAATGGCCTGAGCTAGCTGGAGGCATCAGCCCTTAACTCCAAGTCCCAGAATTCACCCAAGGTGGTTAATGAGCAGCCCCTGGATGCAAACCCTTCCTTGGGTGCATGGCTGCTGAGCAGCACCGCTGCCTGGCTTATCTCCGAGGTGGTCGGCTGCACTTCACCTGTCAGTAACCAATGCTTCTGCATTTCTCTTTCGAGACATATTAAAAATTTATCACAAACATTTAAAGAAGAAAAATGCATTGACTTTTCGGAAAGCAATTTGTTAATTAACATCAAAGGGATGAAATTTGCCTTGCATTGCCTGGTGAGTGGCATTCTTCCATCGTCCTGGTTGCTATGGCGATGAAGGAAACTCGTTTGTTCCGGGTCACTCCGAAATTTGCACATGAAAGCATTAGAGATTACTGCTGTCTAATCAAGTTATATGGAAAAGTTTAAAGGGAGGTACAATGTTTTACAGCCAGCAACCCTCAACAGAATAAAACACAATAGCTGAGAAAAAGGATTATCTTGTGCTTTTAAAAACATACTAGGAAAGTTCAAAATGCTATGAAAGCTTTTTTAGCCAAACATCTTGATTTTTTTAATGCTATTTGCTAAACGAGGAACAGTAGAATCATATTTCTAATAGAGAATTAGCACGTGCATTGCCCAACTCCGGGGCTGGATTCAGCATAACGAATAAGGCATGTGCTATGCATTCATTAAACGATTTTAATTTTGAACTCCGGATTCTTCTGTGTCACAGTTCTCAGTATCGTCACATCACTACTGAAGTACAAAAAAAAAAAAAAAAGAAAAAAAAAAAAAGTTACTCTGAGTATGAATCAAGTTGTCCAAAGCACAGAAGTCTGGATTGACCAAGCCCGTGTCTTGCTGCAGAGGCTGCACGCAGCCCATGCGGACGGTGTTGTTGCCTCTGCAGACATTCTTCAAGGCTTTAGGAAATACGGGGTGCACACCATAGCCAAGAACACATTTTTTTTGAATGAGCTTGTATTTTCATGTAGGGATTAGAGGTTTTCTCCTTTTTTTATTTATTTTTCTTGATTATTAGATTTTGGTGACTTCCAATTTCCAAATAATGTCAGTCATATTAAGTGCTGCTTAAATAGAAAAATCTAGAACTTTAACAGCAGTTACGCAAAGAGCTCCATTACAGAACAGAACATTCAGTTACCTTAATTCTTGATGATTTAACAGAACTGTTCAGAGACCACATTTGAAGAAACATAATGAATTCTTCAAGTTATCTTTTAAATTCAACATAAAGAAGCATATAGCATCCTGTATCTTAATTATATATGAGGATATTCTTGCTATCAAATAGCATAGTTGTCATGGAAGCAATCAAGACTCAGCAACAAGAAAACTGTTTGATTGACCAAGGCTGTTTTTAACAATACAAAGTAAAAAAAAAAATCCATTTTAAGGTATCTGCTGAAGAAATGTATCTGCTTAAACTTTGCCATATTTTCAGTACCAAACTGGCTACTAAAGCAAAGTACGAGATATGTTTTGTGATGGTACAAGTTAGTACAACGACAATGTAGAACGAGACTGTATACACATATGCTCTTACTAAAGAGAGATTAACTATAGCGGTGGACCACTGAGATATACATCCATGTTTATTTATGTATGAGGAAGGATCAATTAAGACTGCCGTATCGGTTACATACATTTATTCATCTGTAAGTTTTTATCATCCTGTACTGCTACTAGACTTTCACCTCTATACCTCTTGATTCTACTGACATTTTGTTCTGAATTTGAGTTTTTTATGTGTGATTTCCCTTCTAGTATTTTCCTGTGGAGCACGAATATGCTTATGTTCTACTTTAGTCTGTCTGATCTATTTGTCACAAACATTATTTGAATTTGAGAGAGCTTTTCTGTTCTTTGCCTTATCGGCTATTTTTGAGCTGGGTTTGTTGGTGGAATGACTGTTCATTGAATAAAAGCCTCCCTAACCACTTACAAGCAAAGAGTAGGCATATTTTGTATTCTTCAGTTTAAAAGTGTTTTGTCTACACCAGGAACAAAAGTGATACCGTGATTTTAGCTGACCAATTGCACATCATGAATAATGCAGAGTAAAATGAATAACTCATCAGCAACTCTGATGCTGAGATATGTTCTCACCCAGGGTCCACTAATTGTGATCTGATTCATACAAAGTAGCCTGCTTATAAATGCATTGTGAGCAGGGGAAAAAAAAAAGCATTCTCAACAAACAGCATTTTCAATAACTTTACCAGCTTCAGTCACAAGTTTTCAGTTCAAAATCCAGCTCCTTATGCTGTACCCTATTTTGATCTGAAATGATGGAAATGATGTATTTCCTTATTCAGCATTTTAAAAGCATCCATTTCCTAATCCAGCTTTAGAGCAAATCTCTCTGCTGGTCACTTTTTAAGCATACAAGCAAAACAGTACTTCATGAAAATGAGGTATCAGAAGGACTAGATATTTACTGCAACTGTGCTCCCTTTCGCTGACTTTCTAAAGGGAGGAAAAGAGAAAAAACATGGTATGTTCTCTTTAGCCTTTTTCACATCTTTTAAATATACAATTTTATATAATAAGTAATTAGCAATTTTAAGAAAACACTGCAGTTATGAATGATGAATAACACTGCATCATGTTGTAGTTTCATTTTTGTTTTGGAATTGTGATACTACACTCAAAACTGAGTATAGAATGGGCGTATTGATAATTCAATAGGAGATGGAAATAGTATTTTTTCGCCTAAATCAGTGCATGTAAGAATCATTACTTAATGAATGACTTTTAGAAGATGCATTGTGAAGGAATAGAGTCTGTTATTGAGAAGGAAGATGGGTTTTGAAACGTAAGGAACAAAGCTGACAGCCGAGGGCCCAGGTTTTCCATGGAGGGCTTTTTCCATACAGGCTTTTGGAATCCTCACATGGGAGAATGTGCGTCACCTGAATGCCATCTCCCTTCTCCCTGTGCTGTGTTCCATCGTAACAGGACACGGGGAGATTTTTGAGAGGTGGGGGTGGTCTTTGGGGGATCATTCGCAGCACCCAATGATAAGGGACTTAACTGGTGAGACTTAAGAGGCTGCTCAAGAATCAGGGGAATGAAATAGGTTCCTCCAGAGGTCATTTGGAGAATCAGTGCTTGGCTCCTCTTGTGCTGAAGTTGGGTGATCAAAATGTATCTCTTTCCGCGGAAATGGTTTAAAATATTTTAAGTTCCTTTCATCCCCCTTTGTCCATATTCAGAGCCGTTTTCACAGTGTCAGTGTGGATGTATCATCAGAAAAAAAGAATGAGAGAATGTGGAGACCTTTTTTCCATGCCGAACGACACCAGGCTGTGCTGTCCTGTCTTTGCATCCCTTCGTGGGCGCTCCAGCTGGAGCAGCTCAGGCGGTTTCGTTTCATTTTTCCTGTAGAGACGGTAGTGCTCCCTACACTTATCCTATTCTGAAAATAAAATGAAGTAAGAGTAATAATGTTTAGAGACCTTAGTGACAAGTGACAGGTAGAAGTGTAAGGATTTCTACTCGTTCATTATTGTTTTAAAGCTGGTACAGGTTTGCAGCCATGTGAAAGTTCATTCTTAATAGGCATGTCCTCTCACATCCCAAGCCTCAGGCTACAGTCAGATATAATTAACACCCTTTGACAGTCTCAGAAGGGAGTACAGAGACCATCTGAGGTGGGAAGGCTGAAAAACCCTGTTTTTCTTGCAGCTGAGATCTTCAAGGCTGAGGCACTTTGCTGAGAAGCGTGGAGAAGCCAGCGGTGCTGCCGTCTGAGCTGCAGCTCTTCTGTTGATAATCTGGATATTGGGGACTGTGACTGTGGAATCTTTCAGTAGGCCAAGGAAAACCCTTTCCCTAATGTTAAGTGAAGTATTAGAAAAATAAAGACGTGGCATATAAGTGTCAAATGCATGAGAACGTTCACTGTTCTTATTTAAATTAGTTTTGATTCTCTTAAAAAAAAGAAAGAGAAGGAGAAAAAAAATTAAAAAGCACTGTCTTACAGCATGAAATCTTTCTGGCATTGGTGGAGCAGTCTGTTTTCCACCTCTCCCAGTACTCGCTGTTCGTTCCAGATTTGTTACAGTAATATTGCTTTTTCCAGTGCTATATTGTTATGATAAATGCATGCGTATTTTCTTCAGCCCTGAATTTTGACTTCAAGGAATCGATTCAGACTGATATTTTTCACAAATAAGCTGTAATAAGAACTTCAGAGAGAGAAAATAATTTTAGCTTTCAAAATGAATTGGCTGCTGAGATCAGGAGCTGGAAATGTCAGGGGTGGCACCTGTAGGTGCCCTGGGTTTCGAGGCCATGTGCAGGCATGGAGATGAGGAGGGGCCTGAGAGTTGTCAGTGTTTCTGATAATTATGCCCATTTATTTCTAGGGGTTATTTTAGGATTGAATTTTTAGCTTTTGAAAATATTTTATATTCAATTAAATTATTGAAAATAAAGTAGAAATTAGTTGTTTGATTTCCCCTAGATGTTAATGGGTTTTGCGAGACATCCAACATTTCTGACATGCTCAGAAAACTGGCGTCGTCTCTAGCAGCTTTTTACCTTCTGAAACAGTTATTTACCTGCTGAAAATCAGAAGGACTGTCCAGTTTCTGAAAGGCTTCATGGAATATAATCACTAATGATTTGCTAATTTTTCTCTTAAGTATTTCGTTATACTTCAGCCCGTGAGAATGAAATCAAATAGAAATAGAAATATAAGTGACTGCTGTGAAATTACAACTGTTCTATACATGTGCATACCGCACATGTTGTATTTCCTGGGTTAGGTTACATCTTTCAGTTATTTTGGTTTCTTTTGTTCATTGGGAACAAGAATCATAAGTTGCAAAATTCTGCATTACCTTTGAGTTACTTCCAGCTGTCACATACACATGCATCACTTCAGAGGCATCCTCCAGTTCTTTTTTACCTCTGAACTCTTCTCAGCTCATTCCTAATGAAAATTACTAGAAGCACACTTGTGAACGTTAATAAAATACAATATAGTGTTAAGAGCTAATCCAGTTAAATCTCCATTAGACTCTGTAATTCTATCTATTTGTCATTCATGCAAAAGCAGATTTTACTGGCGTATCTTTTAAAATGCCTCAGGTTCGTTTTGCACTCTTCCTTAGCTCATAGCCTCAGAATAAAGACAGAAGAGTGCTGGTAATGTAGTCTGAAATGAAATGTGTGTGTTTCTCTCAGCTTTTTTCTATACCGCGTGGCTCACAAACTGCTGCGTACTTGGCACTAAATCCACATGAGAAAGTAGCGTTATATTGTGAAATGGCAGCAGTTACTGCGGGATGGTTTCAGGACAAACCCACAGCTGTCAGCTTTTGGATCAGTCAAGTGTGGAGTTAGTGCAGGGAAAATGTTTAGCCTCAAGGGGGGGAAAGCCAGCTGCCATGGCCATTAGCACCCTTTGTTGACCATCCAAGAACACCAGCGGCATCCAAGGCGGCTTTGTCCCAGCTCGCTTTGCTGCCGAAAATTATTGGAAGGTGCCCAGTATGTGGGCAGAGATGGCATGGGTAAAGGGAGAGGTAGAAGTGCATTTAGATATTGAGGTATAGGCTGTTTGCTTCTTTGGGTGTCCTCAAGTAGAGACTTAATTTGCACTGGTCCTTTCCAAAAGGAAAGGGCTTAACGAAACACCGTGGAAGACAAGACAGTTAGCCCCTTTCCCTTGCATGGTGAATACAGAAAAAGCAGGCCCTGAAAAGGATAATCAACGGAATAGGCTAATATTTGAGCCAGCACATTCAAAATCCTCAATTAATTTTGGGGCTGAGAATATTGGGTGCTCAGTCTGAGCTCTCCAGCTGCACTTGAATTATCTGAGAGTGTAGATGCTCGGGATCTCCTAAAATGAGATCCCAGCTGTTTCTGGTTGATAAGTCTAAAATTAGAAATAGCTTTTGACAATTTTATTTTAAATTAAAAATTAAGTGCTTTCATTCATTATTTGTATTACATCATAGCACTTGGGAGCCCAGTCACAAATCAGGACCCTACATTATTCAGTACGTACAGGCAAAGAACAAAAGATCGTCCTTGTCCCAGAGATCTTACAGGTTCACTACAAAACTATGGATAAGAAATAAAGTAAAGGATAGAAGGATGCTATGAGATACAATCCATCAGCGTGGTCTCAACATAATCAACAGCATAAGCAGTGGCATCTTACTGCTTTGTTTGTAAAACTAAATATTTTTTAAAGGGAAAAAAGAAGGAGGGCCAAATGTTTAAAGGCAGATTGAAAAGAAAACAAAGCAGATCTTTTGGATTACCCTTCAAGCTATGCACTTTACATCCACTGAGCATCCACTGCTGCAGTTGGGATGGGAAGTTATTCTTATACCTGCAACGGATGGATGTCTCTCTACTAGTATTTCAACATACTACCATTGATTCTTGTTCTAAAATTATTACTTGGTTTTTTTGGGTATTTGGTTTGGGGTGTTTTTTTTGGTGGTGGTTGTTGTTGTTGGGGGGGGGGGGGTGTTGGGGTGGTTTTTTTTGGGTTGCTCTTCTTCCTGGGACTATAATCAACAATTGAAACATTATTTCTGTATAGATTATAGTTGTTGAACTGAATAATAACATATGATAAGGCAAGACAGAGAAATTACTATTGATTTCCAGATGAATATCAGACAATGGATATTCTCGCCATTAAGAGAAATTAAGTACGAAGAGGAAAAAGGTGCAGTTGACACTGTGATGAAAACTCACATAATGCAGTGAGTTTTTATTTTATACTCATTTCCTTATATAAGCTTTAGTGCGTGTGTACATACAGTTGTGTGTTTTCCCATATCGTGTGGATGGATGAAAATAAACAGGGAAATATCTGAGTACTTTGTTCTCCTTTTGTATGTGCACTGCTATTATTCACTCACTAATTCTTATTATAAGATTGAAGCATTGTATTTCAATCTGTGAAAAAAATGCCATTGTTTAAATAAACAATGTAGAGGCAGGAATTTGAGTCATTACGGAACGACGTATACTCAGAGAACAAAACCCTTAGCAGGTAGCTTCAGTGTAGTTATTTCAAGTCTCCCTAACACAGATGGTGCATCCACAGTGCTGTAAGTACACAGTAGATAAAGAATATTTATGTGTGTACTTACACATGGCAGAAGGAGAAATTGTACTGACAATGCAGACAAGGAATTTTTGAAGAGTTGTTTACAGTTTGCTGGAGTAAAGGAATGGTACAAAACCTACTATAGGATAGTAAACCTATACACTCACCAATTCTGTCAACATTTTTACTTTTTGATTCATTTTTATTTATGAGCCTGAGCTAAAATCCTGAATCTGATCATCATATTTGGATGAGATTAGGAAACAGATGTGGATTTTAGCATTCAGATATATCCTAGGTATCTGACTGGCTGTCTGCTGGGTATTTTTTCTAGTTTTAATCAGTTCCTCAAGTACTTGACATATTCTTGATCTGGTCCACCAACATTTTTCCGTCTTGGCATTAAAAGATAAGGAATTATTCCTCTGTGTAGGTGCAGGTGCAATGAAGAATTATCTTGACTGCCCATGGCTTTCTAATTCAAATAAGATAATCAAGGAAGGCTGTATAAATCCACTAGCAGCTGAGAATACCCCCCAAAATATCCATGTAAATATCTTACAAGAAATGTTCTCACATGGACCCCACAAGAATTTTTTTTCAATCTAGAAGTTTTGTGCAAAGCTCCATTTAAAATATTATATTTACTTCAGACTTTGTCTTCTGCAGGACCCTCTAGCCCTGAAAACCTTTCTTATCCTCCTACACTCCATATTCAGCTTGCTCTTGATTACAGTTATTTTACCACTGTAAGAATTCTACTTCCAAAAATATATATGAAAGCTTTTATTTCTGTGCTATTTAGCAGAAAATAACCACAGCATGGAGGCCACAGAAAATTGTGGATCTTGTTTCCTGCCTACTTGCATTAAACAGCGAAGAACTAAGGCCACCAAACCATTTCCATCCACCTATGTGTGTTTCTCCTCTGTAGACCTGATATTGAGCTTTCTATCTCTAATAAGCCCTTCCACTTGATTTACGAAGGCTGGTCATCTCCACACTCCAAAACAATATTTTGTCTAATTACTTAGGCAAAACCAGGCTGATCATCTTTCACAATCACTTCCAGTGAGGGGCTTGTCCTGTTAGAAGGAAAGGAAAAAGTAAAATAACAGAAGAATGAAAAAGCAGTTCTGGCTTTACATACATTGCTTTCACAAGCAAGATGGTCACAATAATTTAAAATTCATTCTCTTCTAGATTATCAAGGCTTTGCTTGCAGTCATGGGTAGTGAACCTTGAGCCAGTCTTAAAATATTTCAAGAAACATTTACCAATACTGTTGAACTTGGTCAGTTCCCCAGAATTTCCAGAGGATATAGTAATCCTGATTGTTCCCCATTCATGTACAGGGAAACAATGATTAGATACAATATTAAACTGCCAAAAGAGCAGGATTATTTATTTGATATTTTTTTTCCCCCGTTCCTTCAGGAGTTAATATTTCTAGAATTATCTTTAGCTGGTGACTCAAGGAGGGGCAGGAACTGTTGCAGAGTCCCTCAGTAGGGCTGAAAGGAGACATTCCATATCCTTGATTTCCAGGGAGTGCTTGTTATTAGCTCAGCATAAAACAAGTGCTAACAACAAGACAATGTGTCAATAGTTAGATATAACTTTAGTGAAAATTATTTTCAATTAGGCAATTGGAATGTTCAAATTTAGGTACACTTTAATGGAATTAGACTTGAATATTTATTGTGAAGGTGCTGTTAACATAATGAATGAAAAGAGAATAAAATTACGTGAAAATGTTGCTATGCTTGTAATTAATGTTTTTATAAAGTAGAGGCATAGTAAGTGAGGGTTTTTTTTGGGTTGGTGTTTTTGTGGTTGGTTGTTTGTTTGAGGGATTTTTTTTTTGTTTGGTTTGGGTTTGTTTGGGTTTGGTGGTTTTTTTGGCCATTCAACCAGCTGTAACAACAAAACAATCTCTTTTAAACTTTTAAAAATATCGACATTTTGCAGCAGCAAAATGCAAGTGGTATTTTTCTCTATGAAGTTTAATTTTCGGCAATTTCATAACAACAGATGAAAGTTTTCCCTCAGCATGGATCTAAGCACCACTGAAGCCCCATTTTAAAAGTGCAAGCCTGACTTATGACTTTTACATCTCTTAATATTTAAAGAAATTTTGTGAAAGATCATTTGTTTTTCTACTTGCATCAGTTTGAAATGTTCGCAATTAGTCAGCTTAGGACCATGTTAAAATCTTCTCCGCAGAGGGGTGAGGCATGAGGCTTTCTCTGGACTCCACTTTGCATGTTTTGGTCAACATGGTGATGGAGTTAGATACGTGAATTTTTATCAGAAAAGTCATGTAATCTGATTTCTAGATCCATGCATAGACCCGTATTTATCAAATTACTCCTGAATAAGAGGAATGACTGACTTTTATGAATAGTATAGTTGGGAAATCCATTCAGTTTGCTTTTATGGATTTTAGGAAATAAGAATGTACAAATTTACTTGGTAGTTCTTTCCAGCGATTAATTGATGTTAATGTAACATGTCATTGGATTAGAAAAAGAAGATAACATTCTGACATGACTATAATAGGAAAATTCTCAGCTTCAGAAATGATAGATATTTCATTGTGCTTAATTTTTCTTTCGTTTATGAGTTACTGAAAAATTGCTGATAAACTGAATAGGAATTGAAATAGGTTCTAGTGGCTCAAGTATTAAAATAATAATAAAGTCTATCAACTATTCTGTTTACTGTCAAAATAACATTAGAACAAGGTGGCTGTAGACTCTTTTTTTGTTGTCATTTTATTAGTTTAAGGGTTTGGGGTTTTTTTTCATTTTTGTTCTCTGTAATGGGAGCGATAGCACTAAGTGATATCTGCGGGGGTTCTGTGTATTTTTTTACAATCTTGTAGACCTGTTTTCAATACAAGGCTGCACATATACACCAACACAAGACATACGTTTAGGAAACTGCAGTTTCTGCAGAGCAGAGTCCTCTGAGATTTCAGAAGCTAAGTGGGGTGTTTCAATTAATGCTTAGATTTTGAACTAAGTCTTTGCATGGGATAAATTTTGCTGCCAGAGATGTGGAACTCCGGTGTACATCTAGGAGTGTTTAATAAATAAAATAAAAAAAACTTTATTCTGTCATTCATAATTTGAGGAAAAAAAAAACCACCACAGTGTCAGAAGAGATTACTGTCTTAAATTTGATGATGCCTTCCTTACAGACTGTTAATTTTTCCATTTGAGTTAAAAAAATCATGTATTCCCCCAATTCAAAACTTGCGAGACCAAGCAATTTTGTGGATTTTCTTCATCTTCTCATCTTTTAATAATTTTCTTGCTGCTGTAGAGAAAATGGTAATAAAATGGGAAAAACATTATGGGGAAAGCATATAAAATTTCAAATGGTGATAGAAAACCCCTGAGGAAAAGTATTTCCATCACAAAGTGTTCCCTTTTCAAGGGATCTTTGAAGTCTGTCATAGGACTCCACATTCAAAAATCTTCCTGCTTTGTTTCTTTTTTAAATTAATCATTTGAACATTTTTCGGGGCTTCAAATGTTTACTGGGTGATTATTAAGACACTGAAGTACTGAAGAAGACTCATGAGGCTACATATTCACCCCCATAGCCTTTTTATATTTTATTTTGACAAACCATCAATTGGAATTTTTAATTCAAACTATTCTCAAATGTTGCAGCATTTTTACACAGTATATTATCAAAGTATCAGGTCCTTTGATAAGGGTAATTAAACATGCCAAGTTTGTTTCCATAGCCCTAAGTCTGCAATTGCTTAGTCTTTCGTTACGTTCCATGGCTTACTTCAGCTCGCTCTATTTATTTACAGCAAAGCAAATGGCATCCAGTTCTGAATGGTGATATATTTATCATCAGAGTTAATGATAAAGAATTATTTAGGAATAGATAATAAAACAATAGACATTAGAAAGTGCAATCATAGAGAAATAAATGTCAGTTTAATATTGATTGTTGATGAGAGTTGTCTGGATAGAGCAAGATTTTAATGGGTTATACGAAATCTTTTTTTTAATTAAAGGTGGACTAGACTTTTGGGGTTCTAATGTAGTTTAAAGGTAGGTTTTACAAACACACCTTCCACAAAAAAACAAAAACCAAAACAAAACCACACCAAAGCCACAACCAACCAACAACAACAGCAAAACAACCAACCAACCAACCAAAAACAAACAAAAACCCCCAACTTTGAATTAGAAACCAAATATTTTCCCTGTCCTCCAGCTGGTACTGAGTAAAGCGGTTTTATTCTTTTTTTTCTAGCCAGGGAATTAAGAGGAAATCTCTAATATTCTATAATTGTCTTGGTTTCACAACATAATATCTGCTTTGTGACAGATTCACTGGCTGGTTTTCTTTCTTTTTGTCCGACAGCGCTGGAATTTCCCACTGTTGTGCCCTTGATTTTGTCATTGGAATACATCCTAGCAGAAATTTCAATTCACAGAGCAAAATCCTCTTTATTTGAGATTTGTGTAAAAGTTAAAAAATTAGAAGTGTTTTAATAAAGGCAATAGTGATAGCTCAGGAATAAGGTTTAGACTTAATGTCTGTGCCAGGGAGTACATTAACTCTACTCAAAAATAAAAGCATGTGAAATGGCATACTACTGGCTGATTATGATAATGCCTTAGTACAAATTTTTGAAAATCAGATACTATAAAAATATACCATTAACTTTATGTTAATAAAATATTTTGCTTGATGCCTGTTAAATTATTCATTTGAAGTAGTCTAAAAATATAAAAGAACTCTTATTATCATTCAATTTACATGATTACTTTAAGTTCACTTTTTTGGTTTAACATAAACAGAGTATAAAATTCCCATCAAGCATTTGGATATTTAAAATGTATCATTTTTATGCAAAAATTGGAGCCTGTTAGGATGTTAAGGTTGTCATTAGTATAAATATAACTTCAATTTCTGATGTGAAAGTATTTTACACATAGAAATTACTGCGTTTGCTGATTTGACTCATTATTTCTGCTTTGATTATCCACGTGCTCTTTTGAAAAACACAGTTTTAAAAAAACAAAAGCTAAAAAGCTCTATAAATTGACTGAAAATATTATGAGCAGGAATCAAGGTAGCCATGGAAGGAGACATTTGGCTTCTTGAATATGTGAGCTGTTATTCTTTCAGCAAGCCGCACTTGGTATGAACAGTGACGTTAATCCAAGTCTGAGAAAGGCACTTTAGGACTCCCCGGAGCAAAGACAGTGAAGCCGGTGTCTGCTCCTGAGGTGGAAGCCTCCATCAGCCCTTGCAGGGATGCCGAGCAACATCCACGCTCTATTATTTGACTGAAACTTGGAGAAGGTGTTATCTGATCCTCCCCTCTCTCTGGTCATGCAAGAGGACAGATTTGGACAACTTTCTGACGTTTAGGATCACTGTTGCTCCCTAGAAGTAGTGGCTGAATGGAATTTAAGGACTGTATAAATGTAACTACTCCTACATTAAGACTACATCTGGCCGTTTGAAGGCAACCGTGAGGCTGATGGTGGCCCCCGGTGAAAATGAATTGACATCCCTGTTCTAGACCCTCAGATGATTTTGTTGTTGTTGTGCCTCATCTACTTCTAGTTGACTGTAAAGGGAATTTTAACAGTCAAGACTTGTCAACCAACTTTTGAGTCTGATTCAGCCATCTTCATGAGCACTCAGTCACTTTAACAGCCTCCCCCTCCGCGCCCCATGTAAACGCCCCCCTGAGTGTGGCCCTGACCCAGCAAACTGCTGCCCAGTGCCCCCTGCGCTGCAGCACGTGAGCCCCACACTGCGCAAACAGGACGGCGGTTGCACAAGTCAACTCTCAGAGCTTAGTGTTATGGTGATGAAGGGAATTTTATTTGGGACTTCCTACGGAGAACTGCGTGCACAAAGGATTGCAAGACTGGGGAGATAAACCTTGGCAACTGGAATAAGGCCACAAAATGAATAAGCCGGCTTTTCAGTGATTCACGGGGGATACGGCCTGAAATCAAGTCAGCCCTGGATTGCCATCAGCCAGCATATGCAGGGGATTCTCACAGCTGCTGTGCTCAAGCCTTGTTTATTGTGGGAGGTCACAGAAAGTAGATGGTTTCATTTCTTATTTCTAAGAGTCATCTCCATTCTCTGTGCTATAGACTTAATCCACACCAAAGCCACTCTGCCTGAGAAACACTAGACAATGCTATTTCCCCCTGAATAGCACTTTTTCCCAAATGGTTGTTTAATCTCCATATCTAGGTTAATTTGAAATAGCAACTGAGAACACAGAGGCTTCCAAGAAGGAAGGAAATATCAATATATTGTACTGCTTTGCTAAAAAAATTAACTTGACAAAGTAAAGGCATTTAGATGTAGCATTTGCTATTAAAAGGCACTTTCCATGGCTGATAGCGTTTGCACAAGTGCCATACAGTCTGAAACTCTTTTTCTAGAGTTACTCTGAAAACTGAGGAAAGTTAGTATGATGGGAGTTTTGCAGGTAGTCAGAGAGTCTAATTTTAAGCATTTAGCTGATGTTCCCAAGATTGTGCCATTGGCTATCTGTATGCTTGGGGGGCAGCAAAGCAAGATGATTTTTGAAGCAAGTCAGAAAAGTCTAAGTGAAGTCATCTCTAAGGCTCTTTCACCCTTTTTATTGCTCTGCGGGGGACCCAATGATGAATTTAGGTATTTCTATTGGATATAAGCTTAATAGTGTAAATATTCCTCCTTCCTCTTGTTGCTGTTTCACGATGAAGCACAATTAAACCAGATGATCTTTGGATCTTTGACTGAAGTCTTTAGAGGTGTGTTAGGGAAAGAGAATTTCCTTGACTGAACAGAAAATTCATTGCATGAAAACACTTATAGCCCAAAGATTTCAAGAACATGGGTGCTGTAATGTAATAATAAATTTCTTTAAAGCATTTGGTGCCTTCCTGAGCTTGCGGAGTACAGAACAAAACAAGAAGCATGGCAGATTATCCTGTATGTTTTGTGTAGTTATATCATTGTGTTTCTCTGGTTTAAGTTGGTAAATAGCTGCTGGGTTTGATGACAGCCCGTACCTCAAAGGCATCAGCCACTACAATGCAACTCAATTTAGAACTGCAAGGTTTAGAGAAAGTTTTTCCCCTAACTTGTAAATACATAAGACCTAGTAAAGGTTTGGTGGTTGGTTTGTTTGGCCTTTTTTTTTTTTTTTTTTTGTGCTAGGTATGATTATATAGGCATTCAGCTAAGGACCTGTCAGTCAAGTGCTTGATAGAAGTGTTTTTTCATTTTCCCAATTTATGTAGCCCGAAGAACAGAATATAAAAGCAATCTCCAGTGACATCTTAACAAATAAATGTATTGTATTATACAGAAATATGGTAAAACTTGTTATCTGGTTGCATTTTTTAAGATTAGTTAATAATTTTTCACTAGCGAGCAGTTTGGCATGACTCTGTTTTTGGCATTCTTGAGAACTGTAGCTTCATATGCCATGTGGACATTAGTGTGTCACAGCAGCGAGAAGGCAAAGCATGTTTGGTACCTGAGGCAGTCGTTACCCACAAGAAGTTACAGGCATGGAAGATGTAGCCTAAAACCTCTTCCAGATAGTAATTCCTAACAGAAGGGTTAGAAGCGAGTTTGTGTATATTCGAGGCTCTGAAGCTGATAAAGCCTGTTGGGAATGTTTTCTTTCTTTAAACTGGTAAGTCATCTTGTGATGCTTAGTAGCAGATCACGTAAAACCAACAGGTGATGTGACAAAATGACCGTCAGTTCAGCAGTGTAAGAGAAATTGGTTTTCTTAAATTGCTTTTCATTTAACCTTGTTAAAAGTAGTGATACAGAGAAAAAGAGCCTCCATTATTCAGTCTTTTATGTAGAATCAGACTATTTTTTTTGTGTAATGAAATTCAGGATGGAGCTATTAGCTGCTTCCATAATTGTAGAAATTGCTTGAAATGTGACTGTGCTTCTTGCAACCATAAAATCAACTTAGAAATGATTGATTAATAGATATGTATCAGATGGCTGATGAATTGGTTGAAGAGAAGTGCTATGACCTACCAAGCATGCATGAATGTATCTCTCCTTTCTCACAGAACAATGGACCTCCTTTCAAAACGTACATTTCAGGAGGAGATAGGGAGAGTAACTACTTTGTCTCCTAAATCCGTCTGTACTTTTCATTGACAAATGTCAGGTTTCGGTGAAAGGTGCATCGCAAAAATCTCTTCCCTCTGAGTTCATCAGTGTCTGTCATTGAGCCCGTGTGTGCCCCTGGGACCACCTGGGTGCCTTACGTTGCCAAATTGACTGAGGGGAGAATTTTCCAAATTACTTAACTTTTCTGAAGAACTAATTATGGTGGGTCTTCAGGGGTTCCAGGGCAGGTGCAGTCTGCAGAGTCAGAAATGTGATGCACAGGTCAGTGAGAAACCTGTCCTCTCCTGGCAGTGGGAATGGAGCAGTTACTCCTTCCTCACCAGAAAACAAGGGAAACTTGGGAGCTTCTCGCAGTTCTGACTCTCACACGTTCGTAATTCCCTGTGATACCAGTTCAGATACATTAGGAATTCTAAAACAATTTGACATCATTAAAAAAAAAAATCTTCAGCATAGGAATTCCATACCTATTTCCACATTCCATTTTTATCTTGCATTGTACAAATGTCTTAGCTGAAAGTACAAAATGCTAAATTGGGCACTTGTGCCCTTACGGCACTGTCTCATACAAAGCGTAACGTCACTAGCTGAAGACAAGGCAGGATGTTATGCAACAGCAGTGTTTGTGCATTGGCTTCTAGCTTTAGGGGGTTTTTAAACTCCAGTTTAGCTTCCTTTTTAGCTCTAGTTTCTTTGTTACTTTATTCTCCTTTTCTTTTGGTCAGCTCTGACAAGACTCATACGCCAAGGTGTGAAACGTTCTGCGTTGTTTTGCAGCAGCATTTGTCTCTCTGGGAGGAATCAGAGTTTGTTTCACTGGCAACTATGAAATCACCACTGGGTCTGTCATGTGGTTAAACTGCAGATGGTTTGCATGAGTTGCTTGTTTCAGCTGCATGAAATGTCTCTCTGGACTCTGCTGTGATTCTGAGGAATATATGCACTATCAGTCACATGAAAACAAAATCATGTTTTACTTTTCTGTGACATTAATCCTCACTAGCCATAGGTTTAGTTGTACAGTTCAGCTGCTTCTTCAGGTGAGGGAAGGAAGCTGCACCAATGGGATGCGGTAGCAAGCTATATCGAACCTCTCACAGGCATCACACAGCCTGGTTAAACCTCAGGAGATACCACTGCCGACAGTCAGGGATGGATGGGAAAGAAAATCCTGATGTAGGAGTTAACCTCAAGTATCATATCAGACAGAAAGCTTTTTTTTTTTCTCTACAAAAAAGGTTTCAAATAAATGTAATATGCAGTTTTCTCCTTTACGGTAATTTTTTAAAGTTAGATTTTCTGTTTCAGAAGAGTATGTATAAAACAGAGGCTGTGGTGGTCAAGCTACTTCCCCTCAACAATATAACATTTTCACATGCAGTCGTGCCTGATGTGAAAGCCACAGACGTCGCTGCTGCTTGTTGGTGGTGGTTTGTCACTCATCTAGTTTCCCTGGTACAATTTATATTTATGCAAATACAGATTCTCGTCATGCCACTAGGTATTTTAAGTGTCAAAAAACTCTGGTCCCCCTGTACAAGAGTAGAGGCTTACAGCGCTTGTATGTGCATTGTGGTTCAGAAATAGGTTACAGATCAGCTGAAATTTTAGTAATATTTCACATAGAAAGTACTGGATACATTGAGGAGGAGAGGTTACTTTCTTTATGAATTTAAGGTTCATGAAAGCTGTTCAGTTAACATATTTGGAGTTTCATGTCTATTGTTAAGACACCAGCACATTGTGGTTAGAGACAGCAGGGCAATGTTTTTAAGAAGTTTGTTCATCATTTAGATACTGAGAGAAATGGCCACACTTTCAAATATTCTCAATATGTGATATATTGACTGCTTTCAAATGTCTGAGTAGAAACTGCAGGAGGGGAACTCCTGAGTGCTGAATCCTTCTGAAAATCTCGCATTTACTCTCTTATCCAACTTAAAAAATCCCCAAATATACGATTTTGTTACTCGTATTCATTTTTTAGCTGGCTCATAGATTTTTAAAGTAATATATTTTATGCTATTTTTAAAATGCTGAATAATTTAGGTTGCAGAGATTGAATATCGGGATCCCATTGAAGTGGGATGTTTAATTTGACATAATATGCGTGGATGATCTGAACAGTAGGACAGCAGGCTAGACTGGTCTGCCTCTAGGTAAATGAGACGATAAAGAAACTACGAACATATCTGAGGTGAACAGGACTTTGATATGTCAATCTCAAGTTGTAGATGAGATGCACAAGTCTGTTATTAAGGAGTTATTTTCATGAAAAAGCAGTTCTGAGGTGAAAAACTGGAAGCCAGCATTGTTATAATAGCTGGTTTTCCTACCTTAAACTTTACTTTCATCTCGTGGCACAACACCGACATTATAAGACTGGGTCACATTCGCTCTTCAGATCCTCATGCAGGACCCAGCTTGAAGCTTTCAGCATCAGGTAGCAGTTGTCTGTACGAGAAGGCGAAGCACAGTCAGCTGTCAGACCTCCGCGATGTGCTGGTGAAAGGACATGAAACCATAGCCTGTAACGAATTACAAGATATGAAAGTTGCATCTTCCCTATTCCCTCTTTCTCTGCTTGAAAGATGAAGTTACAAACTATCTAGAAAAAAGAGAACCTCTGCATTTTCTTGCGAAGTAAAAGTCTCGAGTTGAACTCTTTAGCTTGTGGAAGGGGCGTGGGGTGTGGAAGTCACTTTGAAGTGTTAAGCTTTGTCTTCCCGGGGAGTAACTATATGTAAAGGCAGAGCTGCGATATTGGCTTGCTGAGTGTTGTGCCACCTGCTCTCGGTGTAAGTGACCTTGGGATTGTAACGCAGTGGCACAGCAGTAGTCTGACGCTTCAAGTCTGAAACTGTTTGCCGATGGCAGCTCTATTTTATTTGTGTGGAAATTGCTCAGCTCTGACATTTACGGCATGATTGTTGCTCTGCTCAGGTCCTCCTCTGATCTTTTGATCTGTGCTTTCTTTTCTACTGACAAAGTGCTCCGTACTCATTTATAAACCCTTGAAATTAGCAAAAGTCATCAATGTAATATTTTGATGTAAATTGGACATTCACGAATTGCTGAAAGGTCATGATGCCAGTAGGAAAAAATGTGGCCCGACCCTCAACGTTTGCAGCATTCATCTGAAAGCAGAAGTACCTTGTATACAAGCTTACAGTACGGGCTCACATTCTGAATTTTTGTTTTCCCTTTTCGTTAACAGGCCTGGAAAAATAGTCAGATTTGGGAAAGAACTGTCTTGCACAGTGTTGGAGAATACAGATTTTGATTCCATCCCACACTCTTCTGGGTGTGGAATACAAGAGGCTGAAACTATCCCACATTAGCTGTGTTCAGCTGGTGAGAGTCTCCTGTGCTGTACTAACCACTAAGCTCAGCATAGGTAGGTCTGACCTGAGGTAGAGTCCCTGTGCTTCCCTCTTCTGCACCAGACAGAAATGTAGAAAAGCAGATCATGTAGAAATTAAACCAGCAGTTTGTATGTCTGATATAGTTATACTGTTAAATACAGCAGTAAATAAAAATATTTTAATAAAATAATTTATTAATAATTGCTTGCAGAAGTTGTGTCAAATGCAGACCATGTTGGCAGGGTCTAAAATTTTCTAATTTGAGCACTTGAAATGTTTAGTGGCAACTTGAAATTGTTTTGGGAGCTTGAGTCCATGTCTCAGTTGAAACGTCTGTATTACTAATCATAATGACATATATTTTTTTCATATTTGCCAAGAATAGAATCAGAAAAGTGCTCAACAGTGAGAGAATGATTTCCATTCTAACTCACATACGTTATCTTTTCACTCCATTTGGAGAAGTGAAATTTCTCACTCATACGAGACCAGGCTGTTGGGACTTAGAAAATCTGTGCTGATCGTGCCGATAACATATTGGGCAATACACAGAAAAATATTTTGCCAAAAGCTTCACTAGCAAAAAGAGATTTGCTTCATTTATAAAGTTTCAGACCTAAGGCACTACTAACGTTCTCTTAAGAAAAGAGAAGAAATATAACATGGATTTCTTCAAACGTCAGGGACGTTGAAGACAGTAGGAGAAAAGAGAAGTTTTACAGGAACTGTTTACTTATTAACCAAGGCACATAGCCTGGCTCGTGTACTCTGGAAACGAATCAGACACCCTGGCAAAAGATCAAGGATCATATAGAAGCTTAATATGATTTGCCATTTTTATATAGGATGCTTTCTCATAACTCTTGAGAAGTAGTCATTGATTGCTGCCATAAAGGAAAAGAACAGCCACTCCCCATGAAGCACAAATTAACGGTAACATGCAGAAAATATTGGAATTCATGTTCGATGCCAACAATTAAGAATAACAAAAAAAGCACGACTGCATGAATAAGAACTTATTGCTCTTTAAGTAACACTTTTAGAAGAGTTTGGAACTGAGTTGGCGTACTGACAAATGCTTCCTGGAAATAGTCAAAATTATTAAGGTTTTTGTGTTGTTGTTTAAATGTGTCTGAATTTCAAGAATAGAATGTATATATGAAGAGAAGAATAACTCATGTACGAAAAAAAAAAGAAAAATTAATAAGCCAGTGCTAAAGAGAGAAAAACTCATGAGAATTAGGTTAAAAATGATCTTTAGGATTTACCATTTCTCCTAGGAACTTACCATTACTTCCAGCTGGTGTTTTTATTAAAGGCTCAGCACAATGCAAAACATTGGGAATACTTGTAATGTATTTTCCCACTTTTCCTCCCAATTTAGTTGTTTGGTCATAAACAGAAAAGGATGCATAACATTTCCTCATACTTTAGATATAAGCAATTCTCATAGAATTTCTATCCTCCACTTTCATTGCTAGAGGATCAATAAAACTAGGGAAATGAAAGAATTCAGTGATAATAAAAATAATTTTGTGACTCTCAGTGACTTATTCACTGCATCAGTGACTGTCAAGTGTCAGGTGCGTAACGGCTCCTCCTTTTCTCACACAAATGTATCCACCATCAGCAGGTAGTGTTTGTAGAAGGATTGTATAGTTTGCCTATCAGGTGAAACATGAGTGTAGACATTCTTAACCTGGCCCAACAGATGCCGTTGTATCTTAAAAAATCAAGTCCAGGATGAGCACCTTGGTCTGGGGCACACAGGGGGACCCCAGCTGGCTGTATCACAGACTTCTCCTCTGTTACATTTTCATGTCATGTTTTTGCATGTAAATTGTCATGAACGAGGAGGTTGGATTTCGAGAGTCATGGATGTTAATCCAAGTTATCCTACCATGTTTGTTGTCTTAGATACTTGGGTACTAGTTGTCATACTGTTGTGCTGCCATTGGAATAGATGTTTTGTTTGGAAGTAAAATATTCTAAAAGGTATTTTCAGCACCTTGGAGTGAATGTGGTGTGTCTGTCCAATGTTGGAGAATTAAGGCCTTTTATAAATAACAGTAGAAGACGTAACTGTCATTTGAATAATTTCTTAAATGAAAACAGTTGAAATTACACTTTGTGTTAGCTACAAAATACCTTCTCAGCTCTTAATGTTCAAGTTCAGCTGCATATGGCATTGTCATTTCTTTCAGAGAAGATTCTCATTTTTCCAGAAAGAATATGTATTAATTTTTAAAGTTGTATTTACAAGTAACCTACAGAAGACCTGCTGAGGTCTTGAATTTTCATAAGGCATTCTTTTATGAATTACAGATTCATAAAATGTCGCAGTAATTGTAGTTTAGGTATTTGAATGTATCATGGCTACTCCTGGTGCAATTCATTTTCCATTATAAATAAGATTCTGCTTATAAAGCCTGTCCCCCAACGGACTGCAGTAAACAAGATATTGTCTCCATTTGAAAGATATTCAGTTTCAAAACAAAAGGGATGATAGAGGCTTACTTGCTTGTTGGTTTTTTTTTTTTTAAACTGTGACAGAATTTCTTATGGTTTATTCTTCATCCATGGCTAATGCATTTTAATATTTTAATTTATTTAAGGTTCCTAAAAATACTGAATTGCACAATATTCAGAATTTGTAGCTGAATCTAGTAAGCAGAAGTCTCTACTAGAATATCTAACAATTTATACTACTAAAACAGTAGCACTCAGATGAGTGTAATGGCCAAAAATGACATGTGCTGTTACAGTCTATAAGGTCTTGGTCATCTGATGAAGAAACCTTCATCATGTACTTCATACAAGTGGAATGTAAGCGATTTACCATTACCAGTCACTTAAATGCACTTTAAAGCAACACCTCCTTCTTTAACTGTCTTACAACCTGTGTCAGAATTGAATAGCCACATTCATGTGTGTTGAATTTCTGCATAGTATTTTCTCTCAATATATTTGCATGTAGTTTAGATACACAGTAAACATACTCTTTAGCAATTTATTCCTTTGGAAGTTTGTGTGTGGGGTTTTTGTGTTTGTTTGGTTTGGTTTTTTGTGTTTGGTTTTTTTTTTCCATTTTGAAACACGTTCTTAAGTATGTCAAGGAAGAAAGCTTACGTAATATGAACACAGTTACTTCAGTTGCATATGCTATTGTCATCTACTTGCACTCAAGTTCATTTGCAGGAGTAGTTTAACTGATAATTGAAGTTTTTTAAACAGATGTACATATGCTGTGTGAATGCCATAAAAAAATGAAAGTCCTCATTCCAGTTCTTGGAGAACTGAATGTGTAAATCTTCTGTCTGATTCAGATGGCCCAATTTTTCGCATACAAAGATTCATTTGAAACCTCATGAAATCCTTAAGTTCCTCTGTAAAACGTCACAAATGATTCATCTTATTGTAAAAATTACCGATCCAAATCAGAATCTCAGATATTTGTCCTTAATCAAAGGACAGTAATAAATTCAGGTTATTAATCTATTGGAACTTTGTAGGGGAGAGGGTAATTATCTTTATGAGGAGAAGCAGAAAAGCTATCCGATGCCTCCATATTTAGTTTACAGACTCTCTCTTAAGAGGAAGCATCCTTCTCAGTAACGGAAAAAAAAAAATTAAAAGAATCATTTGTCTAAAAAATGTAGGAAAGAAAGAAAATGGTCCAAACCCCCAGCTATTATTACATGAGTAGCTAGAAGGGAACTGATTCCTAAGAGATCCAGAATTTTTATTAGATCTGCTAATATCTTCTCTGTTTAGATGCATATAAAATAAACAACGCATCAAATTTAATACATATATGTAATCCGTGATCTGATAAAAACTAGCCCTTGCACCAAGTTTATGGGCTTTATTCCTCCATTTTATAATTATACTGATATTCTCCATTGTGAGAGAAACACAATGGGAACTCTCATATTATTAAAAAAAAAATCAAATTTATACAACAATTATTCACTGTAGTTGCCCGTAATCTTCCAGAATCTTTTTTCTTTGTGTGTAGATACTTCCTTATAAGTACGTTAATAAAGAATAAATCTAAACAAGATAAGACGAGAAAATTGGAAGCCTTCTCAATAATTTTGTTCCCCACAGCAGGAATTAGAAAATAATTTTGTTTCTCTTTACTAGTTCTTTGCTGTTGCCCAGCCAAGACCCGAGGGATCACTAGCAAACCTGGGAGTTAGTAATTAAAATTCAAAGCTTCAGCATTCAGATACTTTTTACACTTTCTTTTGCTTCCAACTAGCAAGGAATTTTCCAGACAAGCTTTTAATTAACAGGTGAGTTTAACTGATATGTGAGTTTTCTGTAAATGGAAAGGATATCAGCGAAAAGTATGGGAGGACTCTTTCGTACAGTCTTAGACCGTTAATTTATTTGCACATTGGTGTTTTTGTTGAATGAATTTTGTCTAGTGAATAGATACAACAGAAGATATAAATACTGGGAAGAGTGGAGGAAGAGTTACCCAGAAGGGTGGGGAACTGTCCGAGCAGCTCCTAACATGAAACTCTACCTCAGCCATACCTGCCAGAGGGATGGAAACTCATAGGCACCATGAGCAATCTATTTTCTTAAATAAATTTGATGTGATTTCATTAGGTCAGGACTAATTTCTCCCAACTCTACCATGTAAAATACAGGTGTCAGCTGGACTTGTATTGCAGTGACAAAGAGTCAGAAGTGTTGTTGAACCCCCCCTAAAATAAGAAGAGTCAACTCTTGTAGGTGGCTAAAAGCCTGGCTTCAAAATGCCTTAATTTAGACAATGGGAATTAATTTCCTAACGTTTAACATGATTCTTCCTTGCTTCAATTTAAGACTTTTTTTTTTTTCCCTTTGGTGTGTTTCCTTGTTTTGTGTTGGTTATGTTTGTTTGTTTAGTGGTTTGGTTTGGTTTGGTTTTTTTTGCTTACCAGGGATATGGAATTGTAAGAGTGGGTTGGGTTTTTGAGGCTTTTAAAACTGTTGATTTCTGAGAGTAGACCAAAATTCTGTGAAATCTGATAATGTATTCTTTGTTAAGGCGTCAAGCATTTTAAGAGACTAAGCCATGCTGTGCCCTGGAGGTATGACTTAGAGAAGCAACCAGCCAAAGAGATTTTTGTGATTAAGATAGTAGTAGGACAGCACACACATTTGTTCATTAGAAGATTTATTTCCTCCTCCATCATTACTGCTGGCGCTCTGTGTGAGCCTGGTGGGAGAGCTGGGAAGAAAACAATAGTATAGTGTAGTTAACAGGCTCTTGACACCAACTTTCATGTCTTTGCTATACTGCCACTCTTTTTGAGTATTTGTTGCCGTATTTCTTTGAGGCAGTATATTTACATGTATAAGTAAGTGATTTCTACCTTCAGCAAGAGTGACCTAATTGGGTATTTATTATAAAATTGTCTTGTAATTGGATTGCACAAGCTCCTACAAGAATATTTATAAATTGGTGCATTCGTATGAAGACAGCCTTGCTTTTCTCTGAGAGTATTTGATCTGTCTTTGTGAAATATGATCTTTCAAGGAAGAAAAATGTGGAGATTATTGTTAAAAAAAACCTCCAACAAAACAGAAACCCTGTTTTTCAATGAGGTACATTTTTCATAATAAACATTTAAATGATTCCAGCCTTTCAAATAATTTTTAGAATTTCCCACCTTATGAGCATTATATAATTTCTTGCAGGTAGAAGTAAGGACATGGTTAATTACAACATTTATTGCATTTGTAAGGAAAGACCAAGCAGTTTTGCGCTGCACAAAATACCAGGTATACATTTTAGGCAAAATACCAAGCTGTCTTTTCAAAGGTGTGGGTGTCCCTTACAAACTGCATCCTCCCTTTCTGCACAGGCACTGAAAATGCATAGTTTTTCCTGGGGGCTTTCTGATACAATGGAAACAGGAGACAACTTTTCTCTGTGTGTCTTCATCAGCAGAGGGCAACGCCTCATATCCAGCTCACTTACGCTCTCCCAGTATTGTATACATGGGCTGTAGGGTAGACTTTGTGTTACTGGTTATGTTTGACAGTGAGGCAGGAGTTTTTGTTTGGTGTTGGTTGGTTGCCTGGTTGTTTTTGGTTTATTTTTTTTTTTAGTGTGCAGTTGTATCTATGGATTGCTTGGAGTAAGCAAAGGTGAGAATTATGTTGATTTCCACTTAAGACCACTGAAATGTAGGTTTAGGATGTTGCCTTTCTCTCTTTTTGGCTTTCCTTTGTTTGGTATCAATTACATTTTTTTTTTCCTGTTCAACGTGTATAACACGCTGCTCAGAGAGATTCTTTAAAAAAAAGCCAAGTGGGAGGAAAATGGCTGTGCAATGCAATATACTGGTGCTACTTAACTCCATTTCTCAACATATGAAAACCTGCCTGCTTTGTGAAAAAGCAACTCATTTAACTAGGTCCTCATTTCCATGAATCCTATAGCCCAAATGCATCCTCCTGTCAAATGGCTGTGCCTTTATAACCTTGCAATCCTTCTCGGCCATGCTAGAGGAAGGGAAGTTGTAGCTAGAGAAGCATTTTGCTCTCCTATTCCTAGTGCCTACTAAAACAACTTCCATTTTTTTTCATTTGCAACGTGTATTAATTTCTTAAACATGAGCAACGATCCCTACGACAAAGCCGTACATGTATAATTAGTCTTGTATTCAGGTACGTAAACTTAAAAATTTGAGATTCAGACAGAAACTTGAGAACTCAACTACCCAGCTAATTACCAAAACACTTGTCTCCATGCACTGACCAGCCCGAGAACATGGCTCTTCCTTCTTCTAAAACAGATGGTGCTTTCAGCATACTGTAAGGTCACCCGATTCAAGCTGTTACAAACCAAAAACCAGTTCCAAAGTTTTGCAGCTCTCCCCGAGATGGCTTTGCCAAGCAACCCACTCTGTCACAATGCAGCGGAACCCACCCCGTCACAGTGCCGCGGAACCGGTGTACTGGGCACAGGAGTGGCAGAATGTCGCCCAGCAGCCGGGACGCTGATCTGAGACGCCCTTTGGGACTGATCCAAGGACTGGAGAGTAAGGGCTTAAAGCCACCTTTAGCTTCCCAGGAGCTGAATTGGGCATCGTAAAACTAACCCAAAGAGCTGGCTCAAAGCTTTCTGGAATTGTAGAAGATGTGAAAGCAAGCTGTGAAGACTTAATCCAGATAATATCACAGTGGTATAACGATGGGCTGGGGCAGCAACTGGGAGATTTGGCAGAGGCTATGTTGCCAAATGGCCAGCATTTCCTTCTTCAGGCTTAGTATTTCTTTGTTAAAATAAAAGATAGGTTGTTAAAACAAATATTTTCAAAGTATTAAAACAAATATTTTCAAAGTATTTCACTGTATACTGAACAGTGAGCACTGCTGTACACTGAGAAACAAATTAATGAATCAAACATTGCAGCACTATCCACAGGGGCTCGTTTAAAAGCAAATGCATGACAGAGCTGGAAACCAGCTTAAATGCAAATGAGCCAATGTGATGAAATCTGTAATGTTTGATTCATTAATTTGTCTCTCATCGTACAGCAGTGATCATTGTTCAGTATGTGCTACTAATGAAAGACCCTTAAAGACAAGGATTTCCAACTTTCTAGATGAGCTTTACTTTAACAGAGAAATTCTGTCACAAACCCTTTTATGATCATGTGAGATTCTTGCAGCATCTGTACTAATTAGTTTCACAGAAAAGTAATATTTAATATATATTTTAGTTTTCTTATGATGCAGGCTAGCAGATGGAAAGAAGGAGAGCCAGCATCATATGATCCACTAGCTTTCCAAAGGCCACCAGCAGCTAATATGTTATAGTTAAAAGGAGAAAAATACTGGAAAAAATAAAATCTTGGCTATGTGATGAAACAGAAAACACATTCCCCCCCCAGTCTTTGGATACAGTTACTTTCCAAAATATTTTAATCCACTGTAAAAACATGATTGAATGCCCGAAAGGCATGAGACGTGGCCAACTTTACTGTTTACCTTTTATAGACGTTAGATTATTGAATGTCAGTTTTGATAGGTATTCTGGTAATGTATATTCAGTCTTGTATAGCAGCGATATCAGCCTCTGTTTGTCAGCTCCTTAACTCTCAGCCTATAGTTGTATTTCTGGTCTCAGTCATTCATGAGGCCACCAGATTGGGGAAGACAGGACAGAAAAAGATTATCAAATTTAATGGCCACTGTAAAGCATATCATAAAATGTAGTAATCTGGGGTCCAATGGCAAAGAAAGTTCTACCTGAGTCAGTGTCAGCTTTTACAGCCATAAATACAGAAATTTATATAGGTTTGTTTTTGTTAGGATCCATCAATATGACGATGGCTTTGCTTAGTAAGGGTCTCCGCATGTCATTTTTGCGAGATGGGGGGCACTAGCCTCACAGTGTACCAGAAAAAAAAGAAAGAAGCCTTTTGTAGCTGATCAGCAGCACATAATAAAAAATTGGCTTCAAATTTTAGGATTAATTCTTTTTCCAGATCCAAACAACATGCACCAGCCCAATCTGTCTATTTACTTCCATTCTGTATTTACAATGGACTGACATTTAGGCAAGCACAGTGCTAATGGTACCTCTAGGTATTGACATCTACAATTAATCACAAAGCAGGTACACTCTTGATCCAAACGTACCAATTTTTATCACATCACCCTAGAAATGCGTTTTATTTACCAGATTCTGAAGGCAATTTTTCTGATAGGGCGGTTTCTGTTCTCTTTGCTTTTTCTGAGATTGCAAACTAAGATGTCAAATATTGTCTGCTACGAAACAGCTAGGTCTTGAGGGCAACAACAGAAGGTTGTAATGTCATTAGTAATGACATAAAAAAGATCTTTTCAGTGGAAATGACTGTCTAAAATTAAATCATAGAAAATCTGGCCCTGCTGTAAACAGAATTTGGTTTTCATGGCATACTATACACCAAAACAAAACAAAACACACTTTTTCGAAGGCTACCAAAATCACCTGAAAAGAGGATTGAAATAGGTATTTAGAAGTGTATGAATCACGATCAAGATTTTCACAGTGAAAAGTTTCTGGAGTCTGGTGTCCTTAGGTGTGGAGTAAGCTGGCACGATGAAATTTTGGAAAATCAGCCAACCAAGGAAAAAGAATCCATGTGCAAAGACATTAAAAAGTAAATTCCATGGCAATTTCATTTCTGTTTTCATCTAGCATTGACTGTATGTTAGACTTTTTTTGGTTTTGCTTAAATCTTTTTTTTCTGTGCATAGTTTCCTGTGTGCTAGCCACTTAGTTTTCAACTTCCTCAGCACCATTTAAAATCCATTTCTGCCTACCATCCCATTCTACTGTAGATTAATGGTGTTATATATTTTGTCTTGATTCAAAATTATTTTGAAGTTTTTTGGAAGAAAGTAGCTAATTTTTTAGTCCATTAATAGCTAGTTCTTTTCCACTAAAACTAGTAGCAAAAATCCCCCTTGTGGCAAAAATCCTCCTTGTGTCAATGATTCAGAACCGAGACCAAAGAATGCTGTGGTGTATGTTGCATAAAGCCGTAGCTTTACCTGCCTATTTTCCTTTAATCCAGTTAAAAATAATTTTTGTAGGTGTTTTTGAATTTAACAAACCAGTATTTCTTGTAATAGCAGCATCTTCTACCCTTGAACCAGTATGACATTTAATTTCCTATTCTATGTCCCTCTTTTGAACGCATTGTTTCCTGTTCCTTGTGATTAGAAATACTGTATGGGGAGTGGGTTTTCCACCCAGAGCACAATGATTTGTGTGGCTTCTTCCTGCACAATTGTGCGTTCCGTGGGCAGGCAGGGGAGCAGCGTGACGGGCCAGGATGCTGCTGGGATCCCTGGCAGAGCCGAACACGGGCTGCAGGGCTGAACACGGGCTGCAGAGCCGAACACGGGCTGCAGAGCCGAACACGGGCTGCAGAGCCGAACACGGGCTGCAGAGCTGAACACGGGCTGCAGGGCCGAACACGGGCTGCAGAGCCGAACACGGGCTGCAGGGCTGAACACGGGCTGCAGAGCCGAACACGGGCTGCAGGGCCGAACACGGGCTGCAGGGCCGAACACGGGCTGCAGAGCTGAACACGGGCTGCAGGGCTGAACACGGGCTGCAGAGCTGAACACGGGCTGCAGGGCCGAACACGGGCTGCAGGGCTGAACACGGGCTGCAGAGCCGAACACGGGCTGCAGGGCTGAACACGGGCTGCAGGGCCGAACACGGGCTGCAGAGCCGAACACGGGCTGCAGAGCCGAACACGGGCTGCAGAGCTGAACACGGGCTGCAGGGCCGAACACGGGCTGCAGAGCCGAACACGGGCTGCAGGGCTGAACACGGGCTGCAGAGCCGAACACGGGCTGCAGGGCCGAACACGGGCTGCAGGGCCGAACACGGGCTGCAGGGCTGAACACGGGCTGCAGAGCCGAACACGGGCTGCAGGGCTGAACACGGGCTGCAGGGCCGAACACGGGCTGCAGAGCCGAACACGGGCTGCAGAGCTGAACACGGGCTGCAGGGCCGAACACGGGCTGCAGAGCCGAACACGGGCTGCAGGGCTGAACACGGGCTGCAGAGCCGAACACGGGCTGCAGGGCCGAACACGGGCTGCAGGGCCGAACACGGGCTGCAGAGCTGAACACGGGCTGCAGGGCTGAACACGGGCTGCAGAGCTGAACACGGGCTGCAGGGCCGAACACGGGCTGCAGGGCTGAACACGGGCTGCAGAGCCGAACACGGGCTGCAGGGCTGAACACGGGCTGCAGGGCCGAACACGGGCTGCAGAGCCGAACACGGGCTGCAGAGCCGAACACGGGCTGCAGAGCTGAACACGGGCTGCAGGGCCGAACACGGGCTGCAGGGCTGAACACGGGCTGCAGAGCCGAACACGGGCTGCAGAGCTGAACACGGGCTGCAGGGCCGAACACGGGCTCCAGAGCCGAACACGGGCTGCAGGGCTGAACACGGGCTGCAGAGCCGAACACGGGCTGCAGAGCTGAACACGGGCTGCAGGGCCGAACACGGGCTGCAGAGCCGAACACGGGCTGCAGGGCCGAACACGGGCTGCAGGGCCGAACACGGGCTGCAGAGCTGAACACGGGCTGCAGGGCCGAACACGGGCTGCAGAGCCGAACACGGGCTGCAGAGCTGAACACGGGCTGCAGGGCTGAACACGGGCTGCAGAGCTGAACACGGGCTGCAGGGCCGAACACGGGCTGCAGAGCTGAACACGGGCTGCAGGGCCGAACACGGGCTGCAGGGCTGAACACGGGCTGCAGAGCCGAACACGGGCTGCAGAGCCGAACACGGGCTGCAGGGCCGAACACGGGCTGCAGAGCCGAACACGGGCTGCAGAGCTGAACACGGGCTGCAGAGCCGAACACGGGCTGCAGGGCCGAACACGGGCTGCAGGGCCGAACACGGGCTGCAGAGCCGAACACGGGCTGCAGGGCTGAACACGGGCTGCAGAGCCGAACACGGGCTGCAGGGCCGAACACGGGCTGCAGAGCCGAACACGGGCTGCAGGGCTGAACACGGGCTGCAGAGCCGAACACGGGCTGCAGAGCCGAACACGGGCTGCAGGGCCGAACACGGGCTGCAGAGCTGAACACGGGCTGCAGAGCCGAACACGGGCTGCAGGGCCGAACACGGGCTGCAGGGCTGAACACGGGCTGCAGAGCCGAACACGGGCTGCAGGCTGAACACGGGCTGCAGGGCCGAACACGGGCTGCAGAGCCAAACACGGGCTGCAGAGCCGAACACGGGCTGCAGAGCTGAACACGGGCTGCAGGGCCGAACACGGGCTGCAGGGCTGAACACGGGCTGCAGAGCCGAACACGGGCTGCAGAGCTGAACACGGGCTGCAGGGCCGAACACGGGCTGCAGGGCTGAACACGGGCTGCAGAGCCGAACACGGGCTGCAGAGCCGAACACGGGCTGCAGGGCCGAACACGGGCTGCAGAGCCGAACACGGGCTGCAGAGCTGAACACGGGCTGCAGGGCCGAACACGGGCTGCAGAGCCGAACACGGGCTGCAGGGCTGAACACGGGCTGCAGAGCCGAACACGGGCTGCAGAGCCGAACACGGGCTGCAGGGCCGAACACGGGCTGCAGAGCTGAACACGGGCTGCAGAGCCGAACACGGGCTGCAGGGCCGAACACGGGCTGCAGGGCTGAACACGGGCTGCAGAGCCGAACACGGGCTGCAGGCTGAACACGGGCTGCAGGGCCGAACACGGGCTGCAGAGCCAAACACGGGCTGCAGAGCCGAACACGGGCTGCAGAGCTGAACACGGGCTGCAGGGCCGAACACGGGCTGCAGGGCTGAACACGGGCTGCAGAGCCGAACACGGGCTGCAGAGCTGAACACGGGCTGCAGGGCCGAACACGGGCTGCAGGGCCGAACACGGGCTGCAGAGCTGAACACGGGCTGCAGAGCCGAACACGGGCTGCAGGGCCGAACACGGGCTGCAGGGCTGAACACGGGCTGCAGAGCCGAACACGGGCTGCAGGCTGAACACGGGCTGCAGGGCCGAACACGGGCTGCAGAGCCAAACACGGGCTGCAGAGCCGAACACGGGCTGCAGAGCTGAACACGGGCTGCAGGGCCGAACACGGGCTGCAGGGCTGAACACGGGCTGCAGAGCCGAACACGGGCTGCAGAGCTGAACACGGGCTGCAGGGCCGAACACGGGCTGCAGGGCTGAACACGGGCTGCAGAGCCGAACACGGGCTGCAGAGCCGAACACGGGCTGCAGGGCCGAACACGGGCTGCAGAGCCGAACACGGGCTGCAGAGCTGAACACGGGCTGCAGGGCCGAACACGGGCTGCAGAGCCGAACACGGGCTGCAGGGCTGAACACGGGCTGCAGAGCCGAACACGGGCTGCAGAGCCGAACACGGGCTGCAGGGCCGAACACGGGCTGCAGAGCTGAACACGGGCTGCAGAGCCGAACACGGGCTGCAGGGCCGAACACGGGCTGCAGGGCTGAACACGGGCTGCAGAGCCGAACACGGGCTGCAGGCTGAACACGGGCTGCAGGGCCGAACACGGGCTGCAGAGCCAAACACGGGCTGCAGAGCCGAACACGGGCTGCAGAGCTGAACACGGGCTGCAGGGCCGAACACGGGCTGCAGGGCTGAACACGGGCTGCAGAGCCGAACACGGGCTGCAGAGCTGAACACGGGCTGCAGGGCCGAACACGGGCTGCAGGGCTGAACACGGGCTGCAGAGCCGAACACGGGCTGCAGAGCTGAACACGGGCTGCAGGGCCGAACACGGGCTGCAGAGCCGAACACGGGCTGCAGGGCTGAACACGGGCTGCAGAGCCGAACACGGGCTGCAGAGCTGAACACGGGCTGCAGAGCTGAACACGGGCTGCAGGGCCGAACACGGGCTGCAGAGCCGAACACGGGCTGCAGGGCTGAACACGGGCTGCAGGGCCGAACACGGGCTGCAGGGCTGAACACGGGCTGCAGAGCCGAACACGGGCTGCAGAGCTGAACACGGGCTGCAGGGCCGAACACGGGCTGCAGGGCTGAACACGGGCTGCAGAGCCGAACACGGGCTGCAGAGCTGAACACGGGCTGCAGGGCCGAACACGGGCTGCAGAGCCGAACACGGGCTGCAGGGCTGAACACGGGCTGCAGAGCCGAACACGGGCTGCAGAGCTGAACACGGGCTGCAGAGCTGAACACGGGCTGCAGGGCCGAACACGGGCTGCAGAGCCGAACACGGGCTGCAGGGCTGAACACGGGCTGCAGAGCCGAACACGGGCTGCAGGGCCGAACACGGGCTGCAGGGCCGAACACGGGCTGCAGAGCCGAACACGGGCTGCAGAGCTGAACACGGGCTGCAGAGCCGAACACGGGCTGCAGGGCCGAACACGGGCTGCAGAGCTGAACACGGGCTGCAGAGCCGAACACGGGCTGCAGGGCCGAACACGGGCTGCAGGGCTGAACACGGGCTGCAGGGCTGAACACGGGCTGCAGGGCCGAACACGGGCTGCAGAGCTGAACACGGGCTGCAGGGCCGAACACGGGCTGCAGGGCCGAACACGGGCTGCAGAGCTGAACACGGGCTGCAGAGCCGAACACGGGCTGCAGAGCCGAACACGGGCTGCAGGGCCGAACACGGGCTGCAGAGCCGAACACGGGCTGCAGAGCCGAACACGGGCTGCAGGGCCGAACACGGGCTGCAGGGCTGAACACGGGCTGCAGGGCTGAACACGGGCTGCAGAGCCGAACACGGGCTGCAGGGCTGAACACGGGCTGCAGAGCCGAACACGGGCTGCAGGGCCGAACACGGGCTGCAGGGCCGAACACGGGCTGCAGAGCTGAGGAGACAGGCTCAGAGGGGAACGGCCGAGCTGCCTGGACCCAGCGACTGCTGTGGTGGTGGAACAGTCCTTCTCTTTCGTCACTAAACTGCTTCCTCAGTGTTGGCACCAAAGGGTTAACACAGTAATACCAGTGACAGAGAGTAAGTTGATCTTGTGCTCAGTATGATTTTTTTTGGTTTCTTTTCTTTTGTATTTTTATATTATTCAGTTATGTCTATTAGATCTTTTCTAGTCTTTGAAGTCCTACCTAGCACGCTGGTTTTTTCTTCAAAAACAATTTTTGCTTATCTTAAGATTCACAGCTTTGTTGTGGCTCTTATGTTGATGAAGCATTTCTCATGGGTATGTTTATTTCCATTCACAAACCACTGTGGGTCTGTTGCTTCACTTCAGAATGTTGTTCCATTTTTTAGCAGCCTCTTTTCACCACCTCTTTTAGCATGTCCAATCCTTTACATCAGTCTTTCAGATGGTTTAATTCCTCAATTCTTCAGCTGATGATATCAGACCTGTTTATGTTACTAGGCAGAGCCAAAGAATTATAACTTGCATGCACTGTTCCGCTTCATGCACATGTTTATTAGTAAGCTACTAATGTTGTAAGAAGTTGCAGTAGCCATTGCCTGATGTAGGGTACAAAAATTACAGTATAGTAATTCAAAAATGTGTTATCTCAAAACAAGCTTGTGCTTATGAACTTTTACTCTTTATTCAAGCTACAGCAGGTAGTTTTAGCTAGTTCAAGAAAACTTTTAAAACTTTCTTTTTTTAGGTTATTTTGAGATGTTGTAGAAGCTTTACAAATCAAAAGATGTTGTTGCTAAACAACTGAACTAAATACTTCACAAGCCACTAGAGATTTTATTTCAGCATTTTCCAAAGTGTTTCCCTTGAACAACAAAATGTTACGTCTCTCTCTTTACTCACATTCTATTTTAATGTTATGTAAAGTAGCTTTCAAAAGTGACAGTCACTGCTCCTAGTCCACAGTCTATATCCAAGAACATTTTTAATTTTTCCCTTAAGTGTTTAGGAAATAACTTTGTGGTTTAAGTATAGGCATGAGAAAAGAAAGAAACTGGAGATAACAGAAGAGATTTAAAATTAATTAAAAAGTTGCAGTTGCTTAAAACTATTTCGAAGGCCACTGACTTGTATATTTAAGATCTTGAAAGAGCAAGCAGTGTCATGGTTTGAAGGCTCAGTCATGGTCTGGACAGTTGCCTGTCACTGCACGGCGCTGCAGCCGTGGTCAGTCGGGAAAGTGCAGTGCAGAGATTGCTGAGCTGGCTGGGAGGGTGTTGGTGAGCACAGGGGCCAGGGCAGGTTCCCGGCACGGCTGCAGCTGCCCGTGCACAGTGTTGTCTGAGTGCCCGGTGCCCCGGCTGAGCTCAGGGAGATGCCGTAAGCTAATACTATTGCACAGAGGGCCAACTGGCAGAGTGGTATATTCGTTTTATCCTTGTCAGCCTTCTTAAGGATTCTGCACTAAACAGACTGACAATTATATGACAGAAAGGTTGGCTGAGTAGTTTTCTTGGAGTGTAAATAAAACTGGAACAATCTTTAATTTAAAAGGATTTTTTAATTGGAGCTGAGCTGTAAAAGAAGATGACGAGTAGCATCTAAACCCTACTGAGAAATTCAGCTACCAAGGCTTTCTCCATAGCCATAGACATTTCTTGACATAAAGAAATAATCTTCACCCTAAGGACAGTCCAGCACTGGAGCAGGCTGCCCAGAGGGGTTGTGGAGTCTCCACCCTTGAGTTTTTCAAGTCTGGAAAAACTACTGTGTTGAGCTCATGGTTGGGACAGTCAACTTCCCAAGGCCCTATCCAGCCTCAATTTTTGTCCTCTTCTCTGGTTGTAAACCCCGTACATCGACCACTCTGCCTTTTCCAGAAGTGAACTATTCAGAAATAGTAACACTGCTTAACTCTCAGCCCCTTTCCATGAACAAATCTCAAAGTATCTCCAAAAAAGATAGAGGTGATTTTGGGGATAGCCAGGACAGAGTGAGCGGAAGCAACATGTTACAGGTTACCCAGCTGGGCAGTTCTAGAGTTGGTGATGGCCAACAATCGCCTGCTATCTAGTGCTGTTCCCTTTACACATCACACACTCTTGCATAGTTGTAGAGATGCATGAGCTGGCTGAAGGGATGTTCCTGATTCACACAGCATCATACCAGAGAGCCAGGAGGAGAGCAGCCACCAAAGCATGGTCCTGTGTCCATGTTCATGTGTCAAGCTGCCACAGGAAGGCTGGTTCTGGTTTTGGGACTGGCTGCCTTGGTCTGGGGGGACAGAGGTCCGTGGCACCATATGCCATTGTACTGCCTGGACTTGCTTGCTGCTTTTCTGCGAGAGGGGCAATGCAGTTTTATGTTCCTATCATACAGAAGTTGTTAGAATTTTTTTTTCTTTTTATATTTTACAGAAAGTTTTCTGAGAAAACTTGGAAACCAAATCAATATTAAAAACAAACTCTCCCATCTGTCAGAGAAAGCACGGGAGCCAGAATTGGCCTCTGAACCAGTCAGCTGAGAAACTTAAACTGCATAAAGAAAACATTTACAAAGTGAAGTCCGCCATCATGTTCATAAAACTAGGTGAGCTGTAGCACCCTGTCACATTGCTCTTAGTGCCTTCTAGATACTTCGGGAGAGCACACAGGAGCTGCCCTGTGGCTTATGAGACTGTGTTAGGATGAGCTATATTTGGTACGTGGTGCTTCTTAAAGGCTTGACCCTTTGTGCAAGTTATGTGCATTATTAGCAATAGAAATGGATCCCATGAAAGTAGGATAAAATAAATAGATCAGTTCTGAAGACTCATTACCAGGATAAGCTAATATTATGTGTTGTGTTTTGTAATGTATTCTTTTATTTCGTTTTAAGTACCACATAGCTGATTAATCAAAAAGCAGTAGTACTATCCATTTTCCTCTTGTGTAAAATTTAATTTAATTCTTGTGAAGAATCTTTTAGAAATAACATCAGGAATTGCAGTAAATGTTAAAAGTCATTGTGCAGAAAAACCTCACAGACTTCCTAGTTAGTTAGCTGGTCTTTCCTTAGATCCACGTTTCCCCTCGTTGTGTTGTAAGACATATGACTAAACCAATCTGGTCTTTAATCCATAGAACAGGCTGTGAACCTCACTTGTCTGTTTTTGTGTTGGTGCTTACTTGACTATGACTACAGATGTGAAAAATTGAATAGTAATAAGTCTCTTGCTTATATTTGATGTGCGATTTTTAGATGTTTTATGCTATTTCCATATATACATTTGCTGAGAACTAGTCTTTAAAATTACTTTTTACTTATCTTCATGACTCTAGACTTTGAAGTAATACTTCAATGACAGCTGAACTGAGGCATTTTAACAGTTTCTGAACAGGGGCTGCGCAGACCTCTCGGTATTCTGTACCATGCTAAAGAACTCCTTCCCTCTTGAAAGTTTTATCATGTAGGAGGCTATTAAAGTTATGAGTTAGGCTGAGGCATGAATAAATCCTGAGTCTTACTGATGATGTCATTATAGTGGTCAATAAAATACATAGAAGCAAACGCTTTTCATGCTACTAGGATCAGCTAACCAAATCGGGATACACGAGCAATTAACTCTTTAATTAAGATGAATGGATGACATTAGCCCTCCTTAAACCCTGCTCGTCAGCATTTACAAACAGAAAAAGACGGATGTCTCCTTCCTAAAAAATCTAGCTTTTATTTTTCATTCTTTGACAGCATCTCATTCTTTCCACTTTGTAAACAAATTCACTGATGAACACTGCCAACCGCAGAGATTTAAACAGCCCTGTTCAATCAGTGTTATTTCTCATTGCTCAGAGGTAATGTATATGAATTTAATTTATTTTCTAGGCAAGTTGCATTGAATCTGTGTTTCTAATTAAGAAAAATAAAGGACTTTTGGTGCCCAAATATATAAGATCATATGAATTCAATCAGCATGACATGTTAGAGGTCACATAGTTAAGTACCATGAAAATTCTTGCCTTGGAATTGGTTTATTAGTTCTGACAAAGGTGTGTGTAAATCGAAGGAATGAAGTCTGTCAGTTCTCTCTAATGGCAAAGCAGAACAATCTGGAAGCAGATAGATTATGTCTCCATACATTTAAGACACATGTTGAAGTGTATTTTCAGAAACAATCAAATTTCCCAGCGTTGGAGGTGTTATTGCCCTTTTGTAATCCTCCAGTCCTCCTGGCTCCAGTATTTTTGCTGCTGTACTGCCATGGAAGACTGGAATGTGGGGACATAATCCCTACAAGCTATAATATTTTTGTCATGCTGTACTTATGGCAGAAGGCCTAGTGGTACCTGTGATATATATGACATTGTTACTTGCAATACCCAGAGCCTGAGGCAATCACCCAGTGTGTTATCCAGCAGTGCGGGCTTCAGTAAGACGTTTTCACATACAATCAAAACATCCTCACTTTGCAGTTTGTAGCTCTGTTCTCTTAAAGAAGAAGGTGCAAAAGCTTCCCCACTCAGGGAAAACTGTTACCGAGAACGACGCTGAAATGGTGAGGAGATCAGCTGAGGAGCTAGATGATGACAGGGAAATAGCCATCTGTGTTTCAAGCAGATTTTTGGCTTCCTGACAGAAAATGGAATAATGCAGCTATTTGAACCTAGATGGGAGGCCTCTGTGGAGGTGACGCTGTCGCTTGTTACAACTTTGGGAGCAGTTCGGCATAGGGGGTGCTGCCTGCCAGGTGCCTGGCTGATGCTGGCGGAGCTGCCCCTGCACAGCTCCGTTTGCCATGGCAGGGTGCGGTAGGAAGGGCACCCGTGGGCTCCGGTCACTGTACACGCTGTGCGCTTCCTTTGGTTGTGCCACTGCAATACAGACTATTGGAATTTCTAGCAATCTTCTTAAACGAGGAATGAAAACGGTGTTTTACGAGTACTAGTCACACAGGTGCTGAAGAAAGCATATAAGGAGTCAGGCACAGGCAGTTTGAAGCGCACAGCTGTGCTGCAGCCCACAGTGCTGCTGCGTGTAGTAAATCAGCACATGCTGCTCCTCGCGTTGTCCCAGCCAGTGCTGCTGCTCGTACCCAAGCAAGCTCAAGTTTAGCTTCGCATCTGGATGTTAGGCTGCTGCCTGGTCTTTGGTGCACCCTGAGAGCTTAAGCCAAGTCCCGCGGATTTCATTGCGAGCTGCGTCACGGGCTGCACGGGTCTGGTGGAGAGGGATGAGGGCCGCTGCCGGCCCCGTGGCACAGGGTGAGTCCTGCACGGCCTCTGTGCCCGCCGAGAGGGGCCCTGGCCGTTTCCATGGCAACGGGCCCCTCTCCTGACAGTTGGCTCCAGGGAAAGCGCCTCACCTGCTGCGCAGGGTGGTTAATGGCAAGTCTTTCACTTCAGTCATTGCTTCTGGTGCAGAGGTAACTTTACAGCATGTCAGTATGATGGCTTTTGGTACTTCTAATGCTTATTTGTAAGTAAGCTTTCCGTCGAGTTGCCATGCTTTGATTATAATTTCAGTCATTTTGGTTTCAGAAAGCTTGACAGGATCACGTTGGGACGCGAAGGCGCTTCTAACCTCCATGTCAGCCTTCTAGGGCGCCTCTGAACCTTCAGGTTGCTTGGATGTCCACAGGGACTGTCCTTATAGGTTGGTAGATGTTCAGTGCTGCTGAACCATACCTCAAGATTAGGCAATCATGTTACTAACTTCTAGGGGCCAGGCCTAGAACTAGGTGTCTAAATACAGATTTAAGTTATTGTTATCTCCATTTGAAGTCTTTCTGCTCCTTAAAGTCTCAACGGGAAAACAGTTGGAAATTTTATACAGAAGCCTTCTTTAACAGGCTATCACTGCTGACAATTAAAGACGGAGATGGGACTGTCAAAGCTCAAGCAACTTCAGTAGTAAAACCTGCTCAGAAATGAATGCAACTCATGCATCTGTATCTTAAACAATTTTGGACAATTCAGTTGCATTTTAAAGCAGGAATTAAGATCATTTTTATATATACCAAGGCATATATTGATATATAGAGATGTAGATAGAAAATTATTTTCAAATACATAATCTGTAGTTATGGGAGAAAGAAACCGAACTCCTCAAATTTTGCATGCAGCTGGCTGGGAAATCAGTGCTTATGAAAAGGCGGCAGTCGCCACTTATATATTTGTAAAAAAGTAAAGTACTGCTATTTAAAAAGATAAGAGGACATTAAGATGGAAGACATGAAATAAATAAAAAGTCCATAGTGGAAACAGAGCATAATCAGAAAGAAAGTTGATTACTTCATCTTACAACTGACAGTTCAGTGAAGTTTCTGTTTTAATATTATGTGCAAGCCAAACTGCCAGGTTTTATTTATCATCTAACTCTAGCTCTAGTCCAAGATACTGGAAAACCTCTCTTGTAGAGTTTTACCTCTTTAACCTCAAATGAAAACTGGCATTCCATCTGGATAGTGTCCAATGTGTCACATTTTGGTAGTCATCAACCAGCTCGCCTTGTAAATCAAGAGCACTGATTAAATAATCAAGATTTTTGAAATGCCTTGAGGGAGCTGTACGTTTTTTGCATTGGTGATTAGTATTCAGTGGTAATACTGAAATCTATTTGAGCTGCAGATATAAAACTGCATTTTGCATACTAGGCATAATCAGTGAGATTATATTCAGAAAGTGTGCTTCCCCTAAGACAGCAGAAGGTTATGACTTTTGCCGTGGCTCCATTGTTAGTTTAAGTGAGCTTTGTCCTTGCTGTTGCACAGCTCTTCATTCACCAGAATAAAATCTTTTCTGCAGCTGGGAAAATGAAAACTCTAGGTAATAACTTCCATAGGGCAGCTGGTTAAATAAAACTCTAGCCCATGAATGGAAAGAAATTTTAATTAAAGATCTTTTCAGTTATTAAAACTTAGCTTACATTGTATCCTTTCTTTTGTTGTTACAAGTAAGCGTTTTGTCATTTAAATCATTCCCCCAAAACACATATTGCTGGCAACGAGGGGGACTGCAATTTACAAAAGAAACAATAGTTATTGGTTGCAAAAGAGACTGGTTAAGAACTAAGTTGTCCTTCATAACAAAAAATAGAACATAAGCCCTAAATCCAGTAAAGAACTTAAAGGAAGTATAGGAATATAAATCAAAAAATGCTTTCCTGAAAACCCATGCTCGGATTGCAGGTTGTGTCAGTGGTTTTTACCCCCTCCTCCTTTCTCGAGTGTGCATTCTGTGTCTCTGGATACCCACTGGGGGCTGAGTGGCGAGAGCAAACTCTGCGCAAGATGCAGCAGCGAGTGCGTGTGGAGCTGCCCGGAGTTCGGGGGGTTCCCCACAGCCCTGTGCCAGCCGCCGGCTTTTCCTGGGCAACGCTGCCCCTGGGAGACTCTTCCTCTTTGCAGACTCAGTTTCCCGGCTCCCAGACTGACTATTTTCAGTTCAATGAAAGTGTATTATGTTACTCTTTAGGCAGGCTGGAGAGAATGTCTGGAGAGTACTTCATTTCCCTGGGTTTGAGACCTCTGCTTTTCTTAGGATAGCATGCCCTGATGTTAAGCAGTTGTATTTAAACTACCCTTACCCCAAATATTTGCAAAGTAAAAAAAGAGTCCTTGCAACTGTCCAAAGAATGTCTGAGCCTTGCCTGTGGAGCCTTGCCATACATTGATCCATATATTTCCTATAACCTTGGAGTGCGATGTGTAATCATACTTAATACAGTCTGCATAAGTGGGTTTAATGCATGCTCATCACTGGCCTCAAGGTGATTAGCGATGATGATATATAATCATTTAGAAAGGGGAAAGGAACGATGTCTTGGAGCTGATCTGTCCTGTTTCCTGGCCTTGTCCATCCGTATTCATTCGTAGCTCACTTGGAAGGCAACGGTAGTAGTACCAATGCTCGTCTTGCCTACTAACAAACCCACAGACTGGAAAAAAGTGTTATTTTTGTCTCTCTGCATTAGTTAGCCTTAGGAAGATAATAACTTTTCCTTCAGACTTTGCCTGTAACTTTAGATTATCATGACCACAACAATACCATTGCTTTAGTTCTGCTATAATGCAAAAAGGAATTCGAACTGTATTCCGCCAGTGAGAAAGAGCACGAGAAGTGGGATAGACTTCAGTACCAGAAGCCCTTTCTTTCAGCTTTCATATCTCTGCACTGGTTTTATAGTTCATGTTGTTGGATAAAAAATACGTTATGTGGGTTCTGTATAGAAAAGAAAACGTGGCAGAATCTGGCATGACATCGTTCTCATGCATACAGGTAGATTTTTGTGTATCCAAACCAGGCTGGGCGGGAGTGGTCTCTGGCCAACGCTGTCACCTCACCTGCAGCAAGCGCTGTCTGGGAGTGCCAGCTGATGGAGCCAAAAGCACCCTGAGCATCATGCTAAATGTGCTCGTGCCCGTGCCTGGCCCAAGTGTAACCTCTGCACTCTGTCTAGTGAAATCCTTACAAATGAGGCCTCTAAGTACTTGACTGGAAGGAGCCTCAAGGCAGAAAGTACGATTGCGCACGGTCCTGTAAATGTGAGGCTAAATTAAGGCACGGGAAATACTTTCAGATTCCTGGATGAAAGAAACTCTGTAACTGAAAGGTGTTATTGCTGCATTGTTTTGATAGGTGTAAATACGGGAAAAACCTTAATATAGACTCACACAAAATACTGGCTAAAACCATGAAAAGGTTTAAGAGAAAAGTGTGGCTGTTAATAGCTCTCCCTTCTCCTTGTCTCTTGCTAGGGGTGCCATTGCTTAATAATCCCAGCTGTAGCAATATTGCATAGTCATTAAGATCCAGTATCTGCAGTACTTACACAGAACTTGACATATAGGTGAAAAAAAGAAAAGAAGAAAGATTAGGATGTAAATGTATATATTCTGTAATTTTAAGCACATGCTGGTTTTTTCTAGGTCAGGTTCATAGCTAATTCCACTGACATTTAATGTGCTAGAGTATATGGAATGTGATCTCTGCATGTTCCAACCGAATGCTTCTCATTTCATACAGCAAATTGGAGATTAAAGATGTTTGACCCCATCATTTCATACTAGTTTTGGTGTTTGATGAATATACTGTTCTTCAATCGCTATGTTAGTCAGTTATGTTATTGATGCAGACTTTGCTTGTCTTACTTTTAAAGACAGCTACATTTTCACCCCCTCGTTTCTCCCTGATTTTTAATAATAAAGAGCATACCTTGTGAGAAGTTCAGCTGCTTACTTTTAAAGTTCGCTGTTACTCAGTGCTGGTAACTTTTAAGCTACTGCAATTATCAATTTCCTGTTAATCAGTACAGTATCTTATAGTATGGCTAAAACTTAGTCATTTTTATTTTCATTATAATAATACTATAAAATAATGTCATTGACCCTGGTTTCTTAGTATTGTAAGTCCCTTTACTTGACTTCATCCTAATTCCTACTGTTGGTGTGAAGCAAAAGGTTGGGACCATTAGGTCTCGAGGTACGTATTTTCTTCAAATATTTTTGAGGTAGACCTCTATGGATTTGTCATTTAGCTACTCTGTGTTGTCAGCTTTTTTACATAGCGGATCCTTTCCGTTCCTGTTGATCCAGTAGACCCACTGTGTCCCTTACAGGCTTGCTGCTTGGTAGCTGGGAAGCCGTTTTCACTAGTTGTTTTAGGGCTGGGACTAATTGCTTTTCAAGTGTTTCCACAAGCCTCCAAATTTCCATCATCTTCACCTGAAATATGAACACTTCTCAATGGCTTTGAGTCTCTTTACTAAAGACTAAATTTTTGCTTTGCGTTAAACCATGATATTTTCATTCTTTAGATTTAATAGCTGGAGTTATGTCTTGCCATATATAGAGAGGTACAGTACATGGGCAGAGAGGATTCTTAACAGAAGAATGAGAGAGACAGTTTTGTGGTTTGGTAGACCAAATGGAGATTTAAGGGCTCATTTGCAGGGTACAATACGTTATTAGCTGATCTTCTCAGGAAAATTCCCTGCTGAGGGTTGTGAATGTTTTGGTGGGAATGAACAGGGAATACTGAACAGAGTCCATTGGTGTGGGTCTTTTAATCCATGTGCCTCTTAGCTTAATATAGAACATTGAATTACTCTGCTGAATAATTAGGCATTTGTCAAGGAAAATAGATACTTATTAATGGATGATTTGCCATGTTTCACCCTCTCCAGAGCAGACACGCTTACTATTCTATGATTTAGAGTGAAAAAAATTTCTCTGTATTCATCTATTCAGTTATGAACCTGAAATCTCATTCCCTTCATTCAGTGATGTTTGTATGTAGAAACTTCTGACTCTTCTGAATTTTTTTAATGTTCTCATAGTTCTCTTACATGATGCTTTAGTTTATGTATCACTGTGAATAAATGTTTCCCAGACTTGATCCTTGCAGTGTCTGGAGCACAGTTCTGGGCTCCCCAGTACAAAAGAGATGTGGAGCTACTGGAGAGAGTCCAGCAAAGGGCTGCTGAGATGATGAAGCGACTGGAGCATCTCTCCTGCGAGGAAAGGCTGACACAGCTCAGACTGTTCAGCTTATTCAGCCCAGAGAAGAGAATGCTAGGGGGAGATTGCATCAATGGGTATGAATCCCTGAAGGGAGGTGTGAAGAAGATAGAGCCAGGGTGGTTTTGGTGATGCCCAGTGACAGGACCAGAGGCAATGGGCACAAACTGAGATACAGGAGGCTCTGTCAGATCATGAGAAAATGCTTCTTTATTGTGATGGCTACTGAGCACTGGAGCAGGCTGTCCAGAGATGATGTGGAAACTCCATCCTTGGAGATATACAGAAGCTGTCTGGGCATGGTCCTTGGCAACCAGCTCCCGGTGGCCTTGCTTGAGCAGGAGGGTTGGACAAGGTGACCTCCAGAGGTCCCTGCCAACCTCAGCCATTCTGTGATTCTGCCTCTGTGTGATGATGGTCATATTCACCAGACATGGACAAATGTAATAAAAAAAGCTGATGCCACCTTTGCGTGATTACGCACAACTATTGAGTACCTGTAATTCACAGTAAAATATGGCCACACTACAGCAGTTACCTTAATACAATACCCGTTGCTAAAATATCATTTTCTAAAATGAACATGTGAGATGTGGTGTATTGTAACGACAAGCATGTGAAAGCCTTTCACAATGATATTATAAATATTTCTTATTACAGGAAAACCGCTATTTTTTGCTCATACTACTGACAGCAGAAGGAGGAGGCAGTAATAAATAGGATTTGAATGAGTTGGAAAGGAAAATAACAAAAATGACTGGTCTGAGGTTTTTGGATGTTCTACCTGTTGGTGGTTACCGGTAAAGAATTACCTAAGAAATAATATATTCAGCAAGTGGCATAAATAATTGAATTATACAAGGATAAAGTGTTTGGTTTCGTCAAGGGTCGAACTCCATGCCCGGTGAATGCAATAGCGAGACTCTCATGGGCTTTAGATCAAACCTCAAATACAACAGTTTGATTAGTGCTGTTTGACCAGTATAACAGCAGGTCTCTGTGAACTTAGTCTCATGCTGTGTTTTTAGCATATTCAAACTGATTATAACATAATGACCAACATGCTGTATGCCTTCGGTCTAATAAATTCAGTGTATGCCAGTTTTAATTAATGAAAAAGCCCTCTTGCGCTTCTTTTAAATATTGATGGATGTTTGGATCTCCTTTCTTAATTCATGCAATACTAATTTTTATCACCTTGCCAGCTAATGTTCTCCATGATAACGTGACAAGGTAAATTGTAAATGTGATGTAACAGGAAATTTCTTGTCATAAATGCAGCTGCTCAGGACACGTACAGTTCCCTACCAGAACTAGGAGACAATTCTGCAGGTTATACCCAGATAGTTTACTGACCACACATCTGTAACTGGCACTGCTAACAGGGATTAAAAACAAACTAACAAACAAAACAACAACTGATAATGTTTATAAAAAGATTGCAGTGATAGAAGACTAAACTTTATCAGTTCGCTCCAGACTGGCCAGTTGCTTCTCTGGCCACGCTGCATAAAGGAGTCTCAGGGTCTGTCTCTGAGCGTCACTCCAGTAGTAAAATATGGGGCCGTTTTGCTCAGGGAGGCTCCCTCAGCTGCCGTGTTTGCGCACGCAGAGAGGAGGGATCTCTCACCTCCCTCTCAGAACAACCGCACTCCAGCTGGTGAACCCTGCTCCAGCTGAACGGTTCTGATCCGTATTTGTAATAAGCTATCGCAGCCGCTCCAACTCATTCTTTGCTTTCGTATATCAGATTTTGCATTTAGTATTTTCTTTTACGATTTCATGGACATACTAGCTAGATTACTCACAGATCCACTCCAAATAGTAACAACAAATTATACTGCCATTAACAGAATTGTATTAAGTTTCTACTAATGATGGAATATTTTTCCACAGTTTAGGCTACGTAAAGTAGAATAAACAGTTATTCTGCTATTTCTTGGTGGCCTTGTTTTTTCTCAATAGGAGGCAGCAAGCCTTTCATTTCAGCATGCTGTCCTCAAAGTTCATGCCATTTGGAGGCTAAGCCGTGGCTGACAAACTGCAAAGCTGACAGGAAAACATGCAAGGTTGATATATAAAACAAGCTACGCTGCTGGTGTTTTGAGTGTCATCACTGCTTTCAGGAAAAGAAATAATACTGCCTCAGTCTGTGCAATGCTCCATAAGAGTTTCTTCAGCTTACATGGGGAATACTGCAAAATTCCTTAGTATAAATTTGGAATCTAAGAACTGCAGTTTTATAAAACAAATTCAGAAAAATAAAGATTTTTTTCCCAAATTCATAAAGGAAAAAAGCTTATATAACTTGTTCCCAGATTGAACAAAGCTAACAAAAAAAGGGATGGTCCCTTTCATGAACTGTGAAAAATGCTGGAGATAGTTCTCTGGCTTAACAACCAAATGAAAACATTCTCTGTTCACCACTTGCTCTGCAAATTTTGCTGCAAGCACCAACAGCTTTACACCAAGGAGACCCAAAGGAATTTTCCATCAAAGCAGAAGTGTGCACCACATGAGCAGGTGAAAATGTGATGGAGAAAGGTGTGATGTCTCTGCGTTTGCTGTAAGCTTAACCTGTGCCAGCCTTCAGCTAATACACAGTATTTTGTTTTATTTCCAAATTCCTGTGGATTTAGTAGTTGAACATTATTCTTGTGAGAAATTTATTATTTGGCATTTGTGTACATAATGATATGCTAGTATTTCCTTTAAAAAACCCAAACAAACAGAATTTGTCTTGTCTGTTAACATGCTGCAAAACATACATGTAATAGGGATATTTAAAACAACTTTATTCATTATCCTATTTATTATGTTGTAGGTTGGCAACTAATTAGATATTTGAAGTTACAGATCGAGAGAAACTAAATTACTATGCTACAACATAATTAATCATAGAAAACTTTTGTTCAGCAGCTAATCTTCTATTAGCTACTTCTTCACTTCTTGTTGAGACTCACAACTTTGATTAAGATTTTTGGTGCTTTATTTAACATCATAGCTTATTAATATGCGATTCAGTGAAGTATCTGTTGCATCCGGAAAAACATTCCCAGAAAGATTTGGAATGAAAATCCTCCTGGCGCTAGACTTCCACAAGAAATAACATATATAAACCACTAAGGGTCAATGTGCACCAGCAGTCCATTGGAGAAGAATGCCACAGGGTATCAGACATTCTTTTCGTTTATGTCCTTCCCTCTACTTACTGTCCCATGCTTTCAGATGTTCAGACTATTAAGTATACAGCCACAGCTAAAAGCGACAGCAGAAGGTAGGAATCCAAACCAAGACCAGCCCTTTTAGAAACCTAGGCAGAGATACTGCAAGGGCAGAACTCAGTGGCATTTTGTGAGTATCCTTGAGCTGTTTGCATAGCGCATGAGAGAGCAGGATAGGTTCAGCATGCTCTATCTGATCCAATATGATTTAAATTATCTTCATTTTACTTTACTCCTAGAGCTGTGTAGTGTCTTAACCTCAGCCAACAAGCAAGCACACCGCAGCCGCTCGCTCACTCCTCCTCCCCAGCACGATGAGGGGAAGAGAATTGGAAGGGTAAAAGTGAGAAAAATCATGGGTTGAGATAAGAAGAGCTGAAATGAAATAAAATAATAAATTGTAATGAAAAGGAAAACGACAAAGAGAGAGAAATACAACCCAAGAAAGTGATGCAAATGAAAACAATTGCTCACTACTCACTGTCTGATGCCCAGCGCATCCCCGAGCAGCAGCCTCCCCACCCAACTTTCCCCCAGCTTTGCATGCTGAGCGCAACACCATGGGCTGTGGGATCTCCCCTGGCCAGTTGGGCTCAGCTGTCCCCGCTGTGTCCCCTCCCAGCTGCTTGTGCCCCCAGCTGCTCACTTTGCGGGAGGAGGGGGTGTGAAGAGCAGAAAAGGCCTTGACGCTATGGGAGCCCTGCTCAGCGAGAGCTGAAACATCCCTGTGTTAACACTGTTTCCAGCACAAATCCAAACCACAGCCCCACAGCAGCTACTGTGAAGAAAATTAACTCTATCCCAGCCAAAACCAGCACAAGCTGGGATGCTGCTCGCCACTATATTTTGTTTACCTAGAAAAGCTATCTCTGAGAAGCAGAAATATCTGGTAAGATTTCAGAAATGAAAATAAATTATCCCATAATAAAGTTCAGTAGCATCATCCTGTTATGATTTTCTTTTCAGGTGAAAAAGTGACAGGATACATAGGTCTATGTTATTTCACGGGCATAACCTATCCTTGACAAAAATATAAAGCCCCTTTCAAGAAGGACTTGCACATACTTTAGTGCGTGCCTGTGTTGTGGCTCAGATCATTTCAGCAGTCTTGCTTTTGATAACACCAGGAACGCAGGAAGCTCTAAGAAACTTTGAATTGACAGCCGCTGCTTCCTGACCGCGGCCCCTCTGCTGCAAAGAGACAAGGAAGCGCTTTCCTCCTCATTATCGTTACAGGTTGGGTGGGTCAGTTTTTGCTTTACACAGTCTCCGACACGACTGCAGGTTTAGCACACATCTGTACTCAGGTCTGTATTTCTACAGTGCTTTTAAGGGAGATCTGTTCATAAATTCCTTTGGAAATAGCTGGCAAGCATACTCAGTGAGCTATAGGCTGTCATGGTGTGGTAGAGGGATAATATCTTTTATTAGGCCAGTGAGCATTGTTAGCTTTTGGTGGGTCAGGATCTGAAAAGAAGACTGGTATGTCCACAAGCTTGACACCTTTTTCAAATACTGTTTACTGGTCTACTTGAAAATACTATTTCAGAAACAGACCTTAACTTGCCTGTTTTCATTGCCAGTACATTTATAAAGAGGTATTGAATTATGAAACTAAACATGTAAGTGCTTAATCAGGGTGTTTGTTTTTTTTTTAATTTATAGGATTTTATGTAGTCAAATAGTTACCAACTGCAACGCTTGACACATAAATAAAGTACCTGAGCAATCCTTTAGAAATTGCAGCTAAACAGGACGACGGGCTATTGACCCATCATTTGGGAAACACGGTTTTGTCCATTTACTAAAAGTCAGAATATTTAAAACATGAATTCTTTTTACTGTAACATGGCATTACTCAGAATACACCAATAAAAAACCTTTTGTTGGGGTAATATATTGGTAAACATTTTAAAATTCCTAGTTTTTATTTGCTCTCACTGTGTGTGTGAGCCTTTTGGTGTAATTTGACACAAATGTAACCTGTATTCATACTTCAGCTGTGTATTTATGTGAGATAGTTATTTGCAATTCATGCTTTAGTGGCCATTTGTATGGTTTTACTTATCATGTCGGCCAGCTCTGACATTATCACGACTCCAATTTGTTATATGCTTTAAATAATGACTAGCAAATACACAAGGACTAAGCAAAGCAAACACAGCTTAAAGAATAATGAACCATAAACTGATACAGCACTAGTAACATATGTATAGCAAACACTTTCCTTTAACCAAAATCCACTTTATGGGATGTTTGCGAATCGGAGGAAAGAGAAGTTATTGGACAGATTCTCTGCTAAAATATTATTTAAGGCTTGAATAATGATATTAATACCATTCAACATGGAAATTTGTCTAGGAGATAAAAGAATATTTAGAAAGTAAAACCAGTTTTCCTAATTTTATTTGAGTGAGTGGATGATATCTTTTCTGGTATATATCTGAGGGTTGTTTTTTTTCCACAAATGTCATTATACTGGGATTAATTACAGCAAAAAGCAGGAAATGTCATATGAATAACAGTTGTGGCCTGGTGAAGAGCTTCAGGTATCTTTCAGGATTTTATTTTGAAAATTTGATAATGAAGAAAAGCTTTTAAAACTTAACGCCCCAAATATTATATTTGTAAGAGCAGAAGGATATACATAATATAAATGCAAGATTTTCTTTTCCGCGTATTCTGATGGATTTTTAATTGCATTTTGTTCTTATCCAAAATTCAGATTTGATGTTACAAGTTTGTGACGCATAGATTTCTTTAGATACCAGTTTTATATATGTACATATTAAATGAAATGCACAAACATAGAGTATTAGGTTCTACTAGGCTATGATACTTTATATTTAGTGTCCTACAGTATTAATATAGTGATATACTACTCTTATTTTCTTAATGATGCTTGAAAGCAAAAAGCCAGCTGCATCATTCTATGAAGTACAAAATAAACGTCTATTTTACAGAATCAGGAGTCAGAATCAGAAATGCGTGAGCTCTGAATTGTGATCACACTGTATTACACTGCTTGATTTCTTTGTAAAAAATTGTTTGATTTGCATAGAGATCATCTGTAAATCGTTATGAGTCAATGCATTAATGGACTTTTTCTTACCAAAATTCCCAGTGATATCACCAACCCATGTCTCCTGAGAGCTATGATGTGAAAGTTGACATGACACACAGAGAAGTGCCAGCCCTTGGTGCAAGTCTCTGGAACAAAAACATTTTTTGGATGTTACAGTGACAGCACCTGGAACTTTTCTCTTCCAGCTCTCTTTGTTGCGACAGAGAAGCTGCACTGGTAATAACAATGGTGGGAAACAGTAAACAAAAAAATTCACTTTATGCTTTCCCTTCAGGAAATTAATATACCTGTTCTCCTCCTTAGGCCTTGCTCTCACCATGAAATTAAAAACATGCAAGTCATAATTCTACTTAAACACATTTTTGCTGACATAATTCAGGGACAAATACTGTAAATAATCATGCATAAGTATTATTACTGTGTATGGTCTCTTATAAATAGATCAATAGTAGTACATGAACTACAGACATCCAGCAGGAGTAGGGTTTCACAGAATCACAGGCTTTGAGGCCAAAGGGGATCATTAGATTGTGTAACCTGACCTTCTCTATAGCATATCGTATAATTTCATCCATTTACTCTGTACTGAGTCCAATAACTTCTGTTTGACTAACACATCTCTTCTATATTTGCCTTTATATTGAGTTTCTTGGCCAAAAATCCATTACCATTTTTGTCAGGTCTACCATGGCCTAAAAGAACTTTTCAGGATTTCTTTGACTCTAATAGAAACCTGTCACTGGGAGCGCGGGGCCCTGTTCCTGTAAATGGCTGTGATTATTCTGGAGTCCAGAGTTTCGCATGATCACTGGTGTTTGTGTTGGGCTTTGCGATTCTTTTGAGTGAAATATGTATCAAAAATATACTACTGCCTGCCCTATTTTATTATTTGTAGTTTTTTCTTAGGAAGTGTTAACATTTTTTTGAGAAACTAGTACACGTTAGTAAAAAGCCAATGTTTCTGCCATTTTCAAAAGAAACATTATATACTAAAAATGCATACTAGCATCATCCAGACCCTTCCTCTCAATCTGTTTTTTATCCTATGTAATTCATAACAACTTCTGATATTTCCCTGCTAGTATTGTAGCACAGATGATTAGAGAAGGATTTTTAAATAGGAAAGGGAGATTTGGGAAAGCAGACATTTGAGCTGTGTGGCTGTTCTCCCAAGGTGGACATCGCCAGCATTCTTCAGCCTCCCAGATGTAAACTGGCACGTTGAAATAACAGTATTGTGTTTAAATCATCCATCGCCTCCAGGCTGTTAGAGATTTGCATTCCCAGAATTTATTGTCTGTTTCTAGTCAACTATTTTTTTAATAGATATTTGAAGATGTGGCTTTACTTTACAGCACGAATTATTCTTCATGTTTTGTTTGGGGTTTTTTTTCAGGGGAATTTTTAGGCTAAACAACAATTATTTTGGATCGTCAATATATAATATTGTTTATATATATATATATAAAAACATATATATCAGGATATCTTGATATGTATATTTATATATATATACACACACTTTAAAGTGTTTCTTTAAATTTGATTCCTGTAATATGTTCCTTAAGGAATTCCTTATCTTCCTTGTAAAAACAAACAAATAAACAACCCCCCAAACAAACAAAAAAGCGAAGAACAGGCATTCCTCTCATAGATCTCCTTCTGACTGAAGAGAGGGGGTTTTGTCTAGCTGGTTTAGAGCTCTGAGAGAACTCCCTGTAAAGGGAGCAAAGGCTCAAAAATACAGTTGCATCCTTTACATTAGGAGCCTTATTCTCTTTCCCACAGGACGGCTTATGTTCCTATAGGTACTGAAGTTCAAGCGTGATGGTGTGAAGCACAGGCTGTTTCCGAACACATTCTGACAGCACCCGCACCCGGTTGTACGAAATACCCTGAAAGCACAAAATGAAGCCCAGGAACTGGCACTTTTTTTAGCACTAGCTAAATCCCTTATACCCTGATTCCACAGTCAGCTGATGTTTTCAACAGCAATAAGGAAAACAATGGTGACTTCACACACAAACGGTGGAAGTTTTTATCTTTGTAGATTAGCATGTAAGGTTTAACCGTTTTGTAAAATTAACTGGAGGGGAGCTAACAGCTCCTCAACACTTCTCATACCTGCCATTATCTCTAACATGTTCTTTTGTTGCTGATTTAAGGGTGATCAGACCTTTTTGGCAAACCTAATGCTTTCAGATATTTTTAATAAATTCACAGGACAAAGAATCTGAAGCACAGAGATTTACTAATGAGCAGCAAAAATGAGAGATTTTGTTAGGCTGTGTAACTACCACTTACTGATTACCTTTAATTGGTGAAATAACAAATTGTTGGTTTATCTCTTTAAGCTTTTGACCTAATAACTGCACTGTTTTTCATGAAACATCTCCTTTGTATGTAGCTAGAGGCTTTCTCAGTGGTTTTGTTCACAAACTTATAAATTGCTCTCTGGTATCAGTTCATAGACTCATCGAATCACAGAATGGTTTGGGTTGAAGGGACCTTCAAGGCTCATCTAGTCCAACCCCCTGCAATGAGCAGGGACATCTTCACCCAGCTCAGACTAATTCTTAGTTCATTTACTTTTCTAACAGTGTACTTATGCATCTCTAGCAACATGCTGCTGGTTTTTTGCAGCTTTTTGTGTCACTTTTCAAATGAAATAATCTTTTTCAACTGACTCCTAAGCACTACTGCCCACAGAAACACTTGCATTATTATGAATTGTAGAGTAGTGTTGGCCCTGTCTGTCCCCTCCCCTTCTTGCCTTGCAAGCCAGGCTTTGCCGTCTACAAACAATTCAGTTAAAACAAAATAAATCTCTGGAGCATATCGCAATGGATTAATACTACTTGTTATGTATTATCATCTTACCACACAGTGAAGTCATTTTCACATAGATTTCTTTCTTGATGCTATGCACCCCATCCAGGATACGCAGTTTAACATTCATTCTCTTTTGCTATGTAATTGAAGAGTGTATAAATATGTATATAATCTGATAACCCTGAGGGCAGTTGTCTCCAACAATCTGAGAAAATCGACTAATTGATATTCCTTATCTTTTTTTTAATTTTAAATTAAATATATCACAGTGAAGTCAGAGACCTACTGAGTTACTTTTCAAATTATTTCCCTCTCTTCAGTCTGTTTCAATATTTAAACAGAATTCTACATATTTTCTTGCTTTTAAATGAGACCATTGTTATTCATAACCTATTTAATATGAAAAACTGTTCCCTTAAATTGATTCTAATATAAAAAGGTGTGCGTGTACACTGATCTCTTTTCTTTGACCAAAACAGAAATTGTCTTATTAAATCATATTAAATTGTTACTGTTCCCCACTCTGAAAAAAGTTACAGAAAACCAAGCTTCATAGAAGTGCCTTTGTACAGATTTTCCTGACAGGGAAAAGCCATAGCTGACGCAGTCAGGAAAGGTTTTGATAGACCCAAGCAGAATGGGTTTTTTTATCTTTAAAAGTGGACCGGAAACCTTAAAAAAAGAAAAAAAAAAAAGAAAGGGAAAAAAAAAGAAAAATAAATCCTTGAAGACATTATTGTAGTCAAGCAAAAGATTTTTCTCTCTTTCTTTATCCAGTCAATGTATAGAGGTGCTGTAGAAGTTCTGTGGACAGAGGGATTATAAACAAAGTTCAGGTGTCCCACTGCTAAAGCACTGGCGTCTGCTTTGTAGTCAAGTGTTGCAGACCAATTTAATGTCTTTATTTATTTACTCACCAGTCCTTTGAGAGCATGCTAGGATTTCCTTGTAGAAGTGCTCATTCTGAGGGAAGTAATGCATTATTTTGTAATCCATGTAGACATTCATCTGCTGCTATTCTCTCATTAGAAGAGAAATATTAGCACAAAACTAAAGGAATAGCCAAAAAAATGATGAAACCATGTCATAGACTCTTGTAAAGAATAAACTGAGCAGAAAAGAACAGGTACCTAGATATTTTGTTAATATTTATTAAGGTGATGATTGAGTAAGCATTTCTGGTTTAATGATTGTAAGAGTGACTTTTTAACGGTTTTTTTGGCTATGCCTTTTTTCGCGGATTTTTAAAAATAGAAAGAGGCTTGGTGTTTTGTCAGCATTCGTCACTTCTGCTTGGGTATTCCTTGCGTGGCCAAATTCAGCCCTTGGGTGGGCGATACGGATTCTTCTGAGCGAGGAGATTGCTCAGTGACTTGGAGCTGCTGTGAGCTACACTGACGTGTCTCCAGCTACATGTGGTATTTAAGCTGGAGACTAAAACATCTTTTTGGACAGTAATTCAGACAGAAATAATCATAAGAAAAAATCTATTATCAGATAAATATTTTTAGTAATGAGAGAGCAGGATATAGCCATGCTAGATGCTTAATCTGAATGCCAACAACTCTTCAGATCGCAATACATTTATAACACTTTCCATTTCCAAACAATGAGCAATCAAACATTAGCTAATTAAAATACTTTCAGTGGTGAAAGAAAATAATATAAAAATACATGAAATTATCAAATAAAAAAGCCGAGTGACTAATTTGTCAGTTTCACCATCGCTTTACAAGTAGCAGCAGCCAAGTTATCCCTACACTGCATATCAATCAATTTTACTTTTTACAGCTGATAAGATATTCTCTAATTAAATTATGTTTTAATTGCCTTTGACTTTTAATGCAAGGAAAATGGCAATATGCTTTTCATTAAAATACTCCCTACTCATTTCTGTATACTGTGATTGTCATTATGCAGTTAACAGTTGTTCCACAGTGGTATCAAGACTCCACATTTTCTCTTTAAACAAGGATCCTGAAATAAATGTGGGGTTATTTTTTATATGCTAATATAATTCTTTTAATTGTTGACACTGTTGAGTAATGCCCACTTATACTCTGTTGTCATTCTCAGAGTTATTCAAATAGCATCTTTGGAAACATTTGATTCCACGTGTGACTGCATTTACAATTAGAACGTCAGTCCTGGAAAACACAAGCTCCCTATTTTTCACACTGAGTTACTTAGTAATTACCTTTCAAAATATTGGGGTTTTTTAAGACTATCGTGAAGCGCATAGATAGAAGTCACATTCCTGCTTTATGAGATGAGAATTAAAGTTAATTATAGTACAAAAATGCATGTCAGTAAGGATGTGCCAGAATTAAGACTGTAGATCCAGTTCAGTCTCTCGGCACTGGTATGGTTGTCCTGCGTACAATGGCAAACGTACAAGGGCTGTACTGATAAATACATGAGATCCCAGATGTAAAACTTATCGAGATTTCTTCTCCAAGTCTCTTTTCTGCATCTGCACAGCAAAGGGTAGGAAAGAAGCAGATAATTTCTTGACAGTTCCTATTCTTCAATTCAGAAATTACAGCGGTGTAAGGGGAGGGCTGGTATTTTGGACAATTCAAACCATACTTCATCTTAATTCAGCTCAGAGGTAAAGACGGTAAGCAAGCTATAAACAGACACTGCTCTAAGATATGAAAGCAAAATCAGAAAAACAACAGAAAAGAGACATCTTCCTTCTCTGGGCTTTGAGATAACCAGAGTGGAGGGAAAATTGAAGTGCAGCCGTACTGCATTAAGTCTACTGTCTGACCCCCAAATTAATTTCTACACCAGTTGCAAAGAAAACATCACCTCAAGGCTGCACCTGAATGCTTCTCTCATGCTGTCACACAATTACTCAACATTTAGCATTCACTCATTTCTGTATGGTCCTAATACTGTGCCCCTTGTGCCTGGTTTACAAATAAAGAAGTGCTGCCGCTTCAACGAGCAGATAACAATATAGCCAATGCTGAGTTATTTGATGTGAGTAGTGGACATTTTAGTCCCTGCACGAGTCCTTAATCTCTCTAGGATCCACAGGAAGAAAATTATTTGATATGAGAACCTTTGATATTACAAGATGTATTTAACATTTCAAGGCTCATTTGAATCAGCTCAGCTCGCTGAACTGCTAAAGCATACAGGACAACACATCCTGCCGAGAGGAGAAACCTATAGATGTGTTTTGTAGCCTAAAGGTAAATTCTGGAAAATCATGAAAAATTAGTTGCTGAAGATAAGGCCCAAAATTTTATTGGTGCCATTCATTTCAGAAGTCATCTGACAGCACAGGCCTGGTGCGTTACAGAACAGAAGGCCAGATGGGTCAGGAACAAAAAAATAGCACTGAGATTTCTATCACGTACTGGGGAACTTCTTAAGACGGAAATTCTGTTACGACCCACAAATATCTGTAGTGTGTGAGTCACCCAAATGTCATATTGATCCAAAACCTACTATATCATAAAACTGTATCGTGCTTCCTTTTGCCCTGTTGTAAACCATTAGGATGCTAGAATATCGGAGTTGTCCGTAGGGATGTGCAGGCACTCCTGGCTATTGCCAAACACTGAGGGTGAGTGTTCAGCCAGGGCTCTGCCCAGAGCAGAAATCCATGGTAAGTATGCTTTTACCCAGCTGTGCTGTCCATGTTAACAGATTGGTTTGTAGTCTTAGTATGAAACAGAAAATAAACAAAATTCTTTCAGGGGTTATGTATTTTGTGGTACATTGAAGAAAGAATCTTAAACAGAAGGTTTTATGTCTTTAGAAAAGTGTGTCTTTGTACTACTCAAAGTGCTTGGCTTCTAAGTACAGCACTATAAACCAAGTGCTTTCTGCAGGTCTGTCCTTTTAGCCAAGGATGTGTGCTGATAATGTTGAACCGATCCTGAGGCTTTCCTTAGGTGACATTCTCAGTGACCCAGTGGGACAGATGTGGCTGGGGGGGCATTTCAGTGCACAGGCCTGAGGGATTAAACCTGCATTTGATTTCTGAGACCAGCACAGTTTTTTGACAAGACTCTTTTATTTCTATTGGTGGCACGAAGCTATTGTAAAGAAAAGGCATGGTATAATGTGCATATTTCCTTCTCACCGATTTTCTTGGAGAGACAACACAAGTCAGCGGTCAAAGAATCAAAAAACCAGAAAATTCAGTGGAAAAAAAAGGATAAATATTTAGAGGAAATCAAACTGCCTGGTATATAAGCTTGTATTTGTAGAAAGAATAATTATATACAAATATAGTGGTACCTCCTAGGAAGCAGAGATGGCCCCAGTGATCCATTGGCCGGGTGCTGCAGGGGGGTCTGCTGCAGCTGCTTGACAGTCAGTAAAATTCTCTGTTAATTCAGGTCAATTGATGGTCGTGTCCTAGATTTATAATAATTACAATAAAAGTATTGTGACTAAAAACAAACTTAACTTTTCCTGTATAGATAAATACAGTGGGAATTAATACATACCTTACAAGATCTTTCACAAATGTGGTTAATGTACATGGGTTTAATATTTTTTCTTTTTTTTTTCCCCTGCTAGGCAATATTCAAAATCCAGAGGACAAGGCTGCAATCTGCAGGAAGCTGGTAGGTCAAATTTTAAAATTATATAAACTCTAGTATAATTAGGCTGACAAAAAAAGATATAAGCGGTAAGGTAATGAAACTTGCATTTACTGGGTATTCAGAGAATATGCAAAATCATTTAAATTTACATACTGAGGGGGAGAAAATGTGGTTTAGCAGAGGCAATTAACATGAGAAAGTAAGACAGATGCTGTGCAAATAATTCGTAATGAATAATTTCTTTGCTCCATTTTGTGTTTGCAAGTTTTCCAAACAAACTAGTTTTTCTGATGTATATGTTCAAACTGTTTGCTGAATAATATCTATGCATAATTTCGGTCTGTAATTCATTCATAAGCAGAACTTTTTGAATATTCAAGCTTTTTTTGAATGGGTATGTAGGTCGTACAACACATTTCTCTTTTCTAGTTGGAGAAACATAACTTATATGTTCTGCTATGAATAATCACAATATTTAACAATATTTGCTTCATTATTTTACCAAACATTCCTGCTAGTAAACTCATTTGTTAAAATAATCATGGAAAAAGATGCAAAGAAAAGCAAATAAATTAGTCTGGCATCCCCTCTTTTGTTTCTCATTTGAGGAAAAATAATTTGTACTGTCCATAATTCTGTTTGTCTTTAATTAAAATATATGAGGAAACGGAAAATGCAAAGTCATAGTCTTAAAGATACTCAGGTTTCATATGTCCGTAGTGTAGAGCTGGACTTCAGTGCCCAGAGTCCCTTGCCCAAGTGCCCATGCTCTAATTTACTCCATACCTGCTGGTGGCTGGTTTGCTGCCCATCGTGCAGACGCACAGAGTGACATCCTCTAGTGACTGGTGTGATGGACTATTTACTGGTGTGATGGCCCAGTGACTGGTGTGATGGGCTGTGGGCACCTCCACTTAGGTTATGGCTGAATTTCTCTCCGATCTGTAGCCAAACATGGCCTTAGCTTCTGTGTATAGTATAGAAGAAAGACTTACATGTTCCTACATGTAAGATAATGAAGATAAATATACTATTTGTTGGCAGTCAAGGTGATTAATTGCAAGAGGCAAGCTTAATTAGGCCAGTAGTAATAATGGGTGTCATGGGCAGACACCAAGTTTTTTATGGCCCGTTGTTAGCAATGTGTTGAAGTTTGAATAGGAACACATTAATGAGTAAGTACAAGTTGTGTCTTTTTACATAACAGGTGTATATTCTTAATTATAGTTAGTGTCAGATTTATTTGGAATGCTGGAAGAGTCAGTTTTTACTCTTCCTGTAAGGGAAGCAGGTCACCAGACCCGAGAGACTGCAGCATTCATATAAATCGTGTATGATGAACTCAATGATGAGCGAATTTCATTTGCAGAATCTTATTATCAATGTAAGAAATGTATTTGATTTTTTCTATTTATTTTTATTTTCTAAATGTTTTTATATTTAATACACGTATATTTCAGAGTTTTTATTTACTATTTCGATAGCAGTAATTAATTAAAAAAATCTTAGTATTAGTAAGGTAAGTTTCACATTCCTAAGGAAACAGCAGGAAAATTTTAAGCTCTCTTTTTGAGGTACCTTTATATCCCATTTAATCACTGGCACTAAGGATGTGACAGTCTCAGCTTACCCCTTTTTTTCGTGAGATCAGAAATTAGCCTGGGAATAGTTTATGACATGAGAAATACAAAGGATCCCCCAAACCTTTTAACACTAATAGGACAGGTGAATTCAGAGAACACATAAATACAGTTTCAAAAATGTCAATTCTGCAAACATGTATTTGTATGAAAGTTCTGCCATTCTCATATTTTACTCCAAATAATCTGAGAACACTGAAAAAAATATTTCAAATAACTGAAGTATACCTGTGTGTTTTTGGAAAAGAATGGAAATAATAGAATGACTTGCTTAGTAAGTCTTGGTGTAGTCGCATGTTAACCAGCAATTACAAGTTCCTTTGGGTCCAAAGAAATGATGTCTTTAATGAGCATGGTGAGCCAAACAATTGTCTGAAAATACAGAAAAAGTGACATTAAAACTAGAAGGAAATTGTACTTCACTAAATTGGCAGATTTTACATAGCAAACATGACTTCATTTATTTTTTTAAATGATATACACAAATTAAAGTAAGAAAACAACAGAGAAGAAAACATCCATTAAACTAATTTACTTGAGTATATGTTCTTATTGTTCCTTGGGTTACTTGCCTTCTCTTACCTTTTTCAGCACTTCAAATTTCAACTTCATAAAACATCTAAGCATAGTAAACCTTACAATCATTACGTTTTGTGGTCGTCTTTCCTATTCATCTACAGTTTAAAAGAACGTGTTTTGGAGTCTAGGTATTTCATCAGCAATTGCTAGAATGCACTATTTTTGTAATGTTAAAACAGACATTCTAGATTCTGCAACCCTGCAAATATAATTTCTGCTCTAACTTCCCATTCTTCTATGGCTGCCTTCATTCCTTTTTGCACTGCAGGAGTTCCTACTGGTAGGAGTGATAAATGAACATGTGTCTTTGCATTATACATATTTACAGCAAATAAACCTTGTATACCGTATCACTTTATAAACCCATTGCCCAGTGCTGTTACAGCCAGTGCATTAAATATTGGGCTTCTTGTGCTGCTCAGTGCACTTTAACACAACAGATAACGAAAGGAGATTGGGCATGAAAACTTCCTCTTTATCTTGCACCTTTCGGCACACAAAGTAACTGATAACGGCCAAGTTCATCATCCTTCTTTCATACAATATTCAGGAAATCAGGCACTTAAACCATGACCTTCAGAGAGAAAGGACTGTGTGTCTGGTTTAGTCAGTAGCAGAAGTGGAGCCCTGAGCCTGAATGGAAGTCGTTGGATTTTGTCAGAAGATAAATAAAGCAAGTGAATACTTTTGTGTGCTTGTATGGAAATCCATTTCAAGGAAAATATTTTGCATTTAAAGAGGCCAGAATAAGGCACAGAGCATAAAAATTGCTCATGAAAAATGGAGCTAAGTTAAGGTTAAGCAAACAAAAAATAAAACTGTTTAACTAATAGCTTACTTCAAATAAATATCAGTTACATAGTCTCTATTATCTCATTGTTTCATTAAAAATGCTATGCAGTAACAGAGCATTTCTGCTGTCTGTTGGAAAAAAGTTATTCCAAGCCTGAGAGTTTTATGTTGGTTTATTAGTATTTAATATTTCTTATTGTCTTGTTAATTCTTGCACACTAAGAAAATTTAAAAAATATTTTCTAATGCCAACTGAGCCTATGAAAGTTAAAAGATTCACCAATATATCATAGTATTTTTAGGTAACAAATTCAGCTTTCCCCCCCCTCTAATTCCTCCCCCAAGCACCAGGATGGTCTAGTTAAAAGGGACAAATGCTGTTACAGAAGTTTGCATTGGCATTTGATGTAGGGATAAAAGTGTATCTCTCAGAAGGTAAACTGTCACCAATTGCATGCCCTATTCTATATATTGTTCACTTCTATTTTTACTTTGGTTTGGTTCTCATAATTCTTTCCCCCATTGTTCTTTGCATTTTCACATGCACCTTCCAGTAGATGACTCGCCTGCACCTTTTTACACGCTTACTGCTGAAGCAGACTGCTAACTTAATACTGCTTTTGGGTCAGACTTGAAATCTTGAACTGGCTCAATTATTATAATTTCAATATTATGCAAAACATCTTCAGTATCCTTTACACTTTGCTAGTTTCTTTTTCCCTTCTCTTTCTCTATGTATTGTTTCAGATATATTATTCCACCACTTCTTGTGGTTAAAACAATTTAACAGAACTTTCACCTAAACTGGATACTAGAACTGTCTCATGTGTTGCCATTTACCTAAACTTAATTTCATTTACTCTTGTGCAGAGTTTGCATCTGTGGTGTGCCTCTTGCACACCACTTCATGCAGACCTGAGAAAAAAATACTTCTGATATCAGAAATAAATGTTGATTTTGTCAGTGAACTCATTGTGACCAGAATGCTCACCAACCTCCGTGGCTTTTATCATGATCACCTTGTAGGAATTTTTCCCAGACCAGAAATGCAAAGGCATTTCTGTATACAGGCAACCACATAAAGCATAGACTTTTTTTTGTTTGTTTTTTAATGTAATGGTTACAACCTCTCAGTAATTACTGCAGGAAGACAAGTGAGACTGCTCATCCTCTGCGGTGTCAGAGTCATTATAATGGCTAAGAGAATTAACATTGCAATAGCTTGCAATTACACTCAGTGGCAGTCAGTAGCTTGCAAAACCAAACTAAGTACTAGTTAACAACTGTATCTTCCATTTAAGTTACAACAGCAATGAGAATACATAATTCAGTATTCAGGAACTGGAATATAAAATGTGTATTAGAAACCAGTATCACTCTAGTAACTGGACAGGCCAGAAGAAGGTTAAGAGACCTGGGTCCTGACTCAGATGAGTAAGGATTGCCCTGATATTCCTGTATTTAGTTTAACATCTACAAGAGCACGTAGTGATAGGACAAGGGGCAGTGGCTTTAAACTGAACAGAGGGAGATTTAGATTAGATCTAAGGAAGAAATTCTTCACCGTCCCTGGAAGTGTTCCAGGCCAGGTTGGACAGGGCTTGGAGCAACCTGGTCTATTGGAAGGTGCCCCTGCCCATGGCAGGGGGGTTTGATCTAGATGGCCTTTAAGGTCCAACTCAAACATTATCTAATTCTATGACTAGCAGTTTAGGATTATCAGATAAGCACTCTTGGCACAGTAACTACCATGGAAACAGTGCATCCCACCAACTCTTCAACAGCGATACCTACTTTCAGTACCCACAAAGTGCTGTTTCCTGACAGCGGGACAATTTGAACATAAAATTCTTCTCAGAGCCAAGTGAATCCTCCTCTTGATCTGCCAGATGAGCAAAGGCTCATCATTTCCATAGAGATGGCACTAGTCCACATTAACAATCAGTTATCATAGCAGCTATATTCTTCAGAAGTCCTTGGAAATATTTGTGGTCAGTGAAGATACTACATGGGAAAAGAGGCTTAGGTGTGCAAGTCCCGAGTTTCATGTCTGCGGAACACACTGCAGACATGTGCCATGACAGACAGGTGGTATTGTCGGAATGGTGCTGAGGGGATGGAGATTCATTGGGGATGGCTGTGCGTACCAAACGGGCTCATCTGCAGACAGCAATTTCTCTGAAGAAAAATGATCCCTCTTTCAGTACGACAGTGTTCTGTGCCTGTAAAAGTCTGCACGTCTTCTTTACTTTCCACTGAGCAGGTGTTACCTACAAAGACTGTCCATCTTTTTTTCTCCTCTTCTTCCAGAACTGCAAACTTGTTGATGGCTTTGAATTGTTCAGAGCCGTTCAAGCATATAGCGAGTAGCTTTCTACTGGCTCGGTACTTCCTTCTGAGCCATTTCTAAGACAGGCTATAATTCTTACAGGGTAGATAGGCTGGCTGGTGAAGGGAAGGAAAAAAAAAGCCAAAAGGACTGGAAACTACCCGAAAATACTAGTACAATTTCAACACCTTTCACTTCTTTTTGGTTGACAAATTATGGACAGCCTCTGGCAATATTTAAGAGGTGATAGAAACATGCACAATATTTACTGAATTACCAGGGATGGTGATTCCAGTGTGTTAAAACTCTGTATCTTGCCGCTTCTCCTCTGTTAGTAGCTGACTGCACAATACTCGGGTATTGCTCCCGTACCACTGTGTGGTTACTTCCTTGGAACAGATACTCCCATGTGTATGGTTTTTTCAAGTTTTTTTGTAATTCAGACTACTGTTCAGAGGATGCATTTCTTACTGTGCAATTGCAAGCATAGGATTAAGAATTAAAATAGGACATCTAAATCAGGTGCAACTAATGATATTCCAGTATATATAATAAATGTGGGAAATCGTACCAATTAATTAAAATAATCCTCTTTACAATGTGTTAAAGCATTTCAGAGGCATTATTCAGTAAGATAAGCTCTCTCTTTATTCTGAAGAGTTGAGTCCTATGTTGTTATGGCGGATCATTGCATATCACGATTTATAGCTTACAGGGTTGGAACAAACTATGCCTATCATCTGGTGCGACCTCTTGTGTATGCCAACCAGTGAACTTCCTCCACATAACAACTCCAACAATCCTGCAGCTCACATTTGAGATGCAACATATCTTTCAGAAAGATTTTCAGTTCTACTTAAAGGCTCCAAGCAAAACAGAATTCACATTCCATAGGTAAAATGTTCCAGTCATTAATTAGCTGCAGTATTAAAATTTCACCTTAATTGTACAATGCAGTTACATAGCATCAGCTTCCAGAAACTGTCTTTGTGCCTGTTTTGATCAAGGTATAGCAATGGGGCAGCTACATACTAATAGAGAAATAATGATATATAGGGACACATTGAAAAATCAGCAGTTCCAGGTTAGGAATTCAAACACATGCCTAAAAGGCAAGGGGACAAGCATCCAGGATTTATCTCCAGGAAACTGCAAATCTGTTTTGTTGTCTCCTTTTCCCTTTCCCTTCAAATCACACTGAAGGCAAATTTTTCAAAGAAGTGCAAGGAGAACCACAGCCTTTCTGGAAGTGGACAAGATGTTCTCATGTCAGCAGATTCTGTAAGTGACATGGTGGTGCTGAGAGAGACTCCAAAGATATCAGGGCCTGAAGCCAATAACACATGCAGGTTCCAGGCTGCATATCCCAGCGCTACGTTTTGCGCACGGAGCAGCACCCAATATAGCCAATGGGAAACAGGACAGCAGTATGTCCGCAGTCCCATTCCTCAGGCCTTACTGAAATCTGAAGAAATACACCTATATGCACTTGGGATTCACTGCTTGGAACTTGTTCTTGGAGGTAGGCACTTCCATTCTTTGCTTTAAAGAACTAAACAGAGCTAAAGGGTTTAAAAGATGCTATAAGAGGAGTAGCCTGCAGTCACCATTTACTTACGAATCCAGTAGTTAAAGAGTTCTAACCCCGGAAATGGGGTATTTGGTTTATTCTCCACAGCCTCACACATATTCAGTCTTGCATCTCCCATTCTCAGGAAAATAATCTTACCGCCACATTAAAGGGATGGGACCAAACCTCTCTTCTGTCACAGCTGTATCACCACATTGAAAAGAATCCAAGATCAATTTAAATAGAGAACAAGGGAAAGACAGAACATAGTTTCCTGTCTTCTGTTACGACTCTCACTTTTGCAAGAAGACATGGTTATCCTTCTAAAACATATATAAATTGTCTCTCAGAGACTCTATTTTTAATAATTAATCCTAAGTGCGGACACAAAGCCAGCGTTCTCACATTGGCCTCATTAACAGTGCCTAGATGTGTAACTGCTGTTTGGTTTTGTGTTGGTGCTCGCTCCCAGCCGCTGTCTGTGCCAACCCATAGCAGGGGAGCACAGAGCTGGTTATTCACCAGGACAAACTCACGCTGGTCACTGGAAACTGCCTTCCAGAAAACACCCCCCAGCTGCAGCGTAACCCGTGTTCTTTTTCACCGGGTACCCAACCTTGACTTCATCAGCTCTGCTGAAGAAATGCGGCCACCTCACCAAGGCATCTTGACTGGTCTGTACCATTGAGCCGTATCCATCACAACTGACCATCAACAGATCTTTGTTGTGTGCCATTTAATCAGCCATATGGTTGTTCTCTCTCACATCACTGGTATGTTATGTAGCTTTGTAATATTCTGTATATCACCACTAGAAATACTCTAATGAGATGAAGGTTTTAAAATATCTTTAGCTGGGATGGGCTAAACATATTTTGGTTTTTGCTCATTTCTGTTTAATTGCGATAAGCATCAAGTCATGTGCTTTATGGACATTGTTAGAGACATTGTTACCTTTTCCAGTGAAACTCACATTGCATCAAAATGTAGTGTGACAAGATTTGTTTCCCATCTGACTGTAATTCCCAGTCATTCCTCCTGATAGGGACAACTCATTACTTAACTGCAACAATCTTTTAAATACATCTCTAACATTCATTTTTGCAATCTAGTTTATTTTCAAGCAGAGAGATTATTTCCAGTAAAATGACTATCACAGTATCTCTGTACAGAAGTCTGTCTGCAGAATCAAGACATCACCATGCATATTACATTAAAAATGAGACCACGGCATTTGAGACAAGGACACATCTTGAAATCTGTGAAATGCTATAGAAAAAGATGAGGCCAGGGAGAAGTCGTGGTTATGCGGATCTTCCTCACCTCTGTGAATAGATGCAGTCCTCAAGCTACAGCATTGCATGTAATTTACAAGGCTCTACTAGTATGCTCAGCTCACCCCTCTTCTCAATTAACCTTGAAAAGCTGAGAGATACTTCCCTGCTGGTTTCTGGATTGCCCCTTAAAACTCCTGCTCTTTGTTGACAGTTACAAAACTACAGTTGCAGTTGGAAAATTAACTCCGCTGTAGTTTCTCTCTAATAAGACATTTACAGTATGCTTTTCCCAGCTACAGGTAATCCAATGTGCTTTAGTTTATTTCATTTCTCCACACGGATTTTCTGTTTTATGGAATATAAACATGAAGATTGTTATGTTTTTGCAGCACTGCTGCTGTGCATTACCCGTGTCCAAGGCTCATTTTCACTGCTGGTTCGGTATATCCTGGTTAATTTAAGCTGCTGCTTTCCTCCTGGCCTTGCCAAAAATGTGGACGGTAAAGTTTTATAGGTGGACATCAGCTTGTGTCTAGCAGTTTGTCGTTCTCTCGGTTCCTGATCTACTTTGCTGTAGTGCTCCTTTTTTTGTTGGTGTCACAGATGTGTAGCAAAGCGGGGGGGGGGGGGGGGGGCGGGAAGAAATGTAAGGTTAAATAATAGTCAACATTTAATTATAGTTTAGAGAAAATGTCAGTATTCTTCACAGTATTTGGTAGTAACGTAGTACAGAACATGTCTGAGGCCAGTGGCCAGTTCATTGAGAAGGGGAAGATGACAGCTGAAGTAATTCCTTTCTGAAGAACTGCAGAACAGTTTGCTGAAACGTTTCTACCTTGTGGCAAAAAGATAGAAGCAATTTTTTAAGAGTTTGGTTTTGTTTTGGTTTTTTTTCCCATGATGATATTTTGTTGTTGTTTGTTGTTCCCTTTCCCTGCGCTCCCCGCTCGCTCCACAGGCTCCGAGGTGCCGGGGCGGCCGCGCCCGCCGAACCCTCAGCGCCGCCGCCCGCTCACGGCTCCAGCGGGAAGGGCCTCCGCGGGGCGGCCTCCGTCCTTTCTCCCGGTCCTCGTCCCCTGGCCGGGCCGACGGGACAGCCATCCTGACGCCGGCTTCGCCCGCCGGCAATCCCCCCCGCTCCCGGGCCGCTAGCCCCGCTTGCTCGGCGGAGGCGACGGGCCTCCCCCGCTCCCGCACCTCTGCGGCAGCGCTCGGCTGGGGCCGCTCCGCCGGGGGACGGGCGCGGCGCGAAGCACTGACGCCCGCTATGCGCAGTAACGGTCAAGGCACCAAGGACACCCGCGCAGCGCCGCGGGACCTGCGGCTCCCACCCGCGCCGTGGCAGCGGGGACTGCCGTGGCAGCGGGGACTGCCGTGACAGCAGGGACTGCCGTGGCAGCGGGCGCTGCCGCCCCAGCCCGGCGCTGCCGCCCCCCCGCCGCCCGTCACGGCGCCGCCGCCCGTGCCCGGCAGCGCGCGGGGGGCCTGCGCGCGCGCGCGCGCGCGCGGCCGGGTGCCGAGCGCGGGGATTGGCTGGCGGCCCCGGCCGCGGCGCGTGCAGCCGGGGGCCGGCGGGGCTGCAGCCAGAGCGCGGCTGGCGCGCGCGGCAGCCGGGGCTCGCGCTCCCTCCGCCCGCCTCCCGCGCGCCGCGGCGGCGGCTGCTCCGCGCTGTTCGGCTCCGCTCGGCTCCGCTCCCCGGGGCGCTGTGAGGCGGCCGCTGCTCTTCCCGCCGCTCCGCTCCTCGGGGGAGGGACGGGACGGGAAGGGAAGGGAAGGGAAAGGAGAGGAAAGGGGTGTCCCTCGCCAGTGAAGGAATCCGCACCGGTGTAAGTTATCTCCCAGAGACGGTGTGAGGCACTCGGGCTGCTCAACCTGCTGCTGGTAAATGCTCTTCACTTCTTACTTGCCTACATGCTCAGGGCTTTCCTTGCTGCTTTTCATTCGGCAACAGCGCCTGAAGCTGCAGCGTTCCTGTGTCTGTCGCTCCTTTCCTTTCTGCTTCCCCCCCCACCCCGGTTCTGTAATTGCGTTACTGGAGTTGACAACTTCTGATATGTGGCTGTACCCGGGCAGGCAGCGGGTTGTTTCCTGGAGCCGGTTAATTCAGCACTTGGAGAGGTCATTAGTTGCATGAGTTCCAGGGAAAGAGGATTCTCTGTGTCTCTGCAATAAGTGGTGCTGCTGCTTTTCTACCCATTAATTCTCACCCTTGTTCGCTGGTATTTCTTTTATTTTCACGGTGTTTTAACGTTGCCTTTGTTCTTTAAGTTGCTGGGGTTTTTTTTTCTTTTTTTAAAATAATTTTTTGCCCCCCCTCCGTTCTTCTGGGAGTGAAGTACAATATTTTTTTTAATTTTTTTTTTTTTTTTTTTTAGTTTTTGCCAACAGTGTCGAAAGGTATCGCTGATTCAGAAACTATTGTCCACAGTGCGTCTTGGTTAGGAACAGGCAGAAATCAGAGAAGGCAGGCATTTGTATTCCGAAAGGGAGTTAAAAAAAAAAATGCTGCTTTGCATCATTGCTGCAGATTTGCAGGAAGCAGTAAGGGACAATAATATTATGTGGTTTGCAAAGATAATAAACATAGAAGCACTTTGGTGTTTCAAGTATAGCCCTGCGATTGAGCTGTTTCAAAATTGCACTTAATAATAAATTTGTAGCTCTGGAGAAAGAGATTGCTGGTATGTATCGCATACATTGCTGAGACAATGTACCAACGTGTGCTAACACCAAAGCAAGTCCCTGTTAGACCTTAGGTGGAGAGGCAGTTTGACAAGATACTATTTTGTTTCTTGCATACACCCAAACTGAAATTTAAATAAGGTGGCTTAATGGATGCAAAATGAGTTCTTAACTCTTCATCTCTGAACCAGACTCCTTTTAAACAGTTGTTGTTAGGAAGCTTGTAGGTGCTGGTGTAAACATTTATCTGTAGCAGTTTCAGATTATTTAATATCACTGATGTCTTAATATGTGCACCTTTTTTTTTTTTTTTTTTTTAGGCTCAAAATGTGGTGGCAACTGTTGTCTCTGTGTGTGTATATGTATGTATATAAATATTTATGTATTTATATATAATATTTGGCTTCTACTTGTTTAAATTTACTAAACCTTGTACTACATGAAGAAAACAGGTAGTATAACAGAACTGAAATTCAGGGACACAGAATTACAGGAGACTTTGTTTATAATATTTAGTTGTGTAGTTAGAAGATTCTATAAGATCAAGGAAATTCAAAATGCATGTGTTCTAAAGAAGTAAAGTCTAGAAGAAATAGTATTGTAGCAATTTAAGAAAATAAAGCTTGACTGAAACCATACGGAATGCAAACTGTCAATAAGTACATGTAGTCATCTAATATCCTCATAGAGCACTTTATGCAATGCTGTTTAAAATCTGATTTATTTAAAAATGTAGTCTACGTTTGTTAAGTGTAGAATGAATGAAAAAATAGTATGACCTGTTAAAGTGGTTACTTTATGCAAGTTTAATAGCTAACCTTGCTTGTACAGTCTCAAAGTTTTTCTTCAAACTTCAGAAGAATTTAGAGAGAGGTGATTATTTCTTCAAGACATTTGTGTCATAATTGAAATGATACTGATTTGAGAAAGTAGTGAATCTCCACCATATAGAACGATGACAGCTATTTTTTAGAAGGGGCTTATGTACGTGCTAGATAAAGTGGATTTTTACGAGGGGCCGACAACCTAAAGATGGGTTGGCATTTCTTATGTTGTCAAGGTTTAAAATATATATAAGCCATGTATTTAGGCATAATTTTCATATGCACTGGCAAATCAGTATCCAGGTTCACGATTAATTTAGCTTGGTCCATATGCTGAGGATTCGAGTCACTGAGCAATAAATAAAAAACTATTCATTCGTTACACTGAGATAGATATATATATATATAGTGTGGTCTTTAAAAAGCCAGCTATGAGGTCTGAGCTTTAACTCATTTTGAGAGGAAAACTTTTTTAGCTGTGGTTTCTTAGTGTTTTGGCAATGTCCAAGAACTCACAGAAGTATTTTTTTTTTCCAATCGTTAACACACGTTCAGCATTTAAAAAAAAAAAAAGTTTTGATCCAGATAATCTGTTTGAATTTTTATTCTGCTTATTTTTAAACATTTTCTACTAAGACAGTGCTTATATGAAAACGGTAATCTTTTAATTCTCTATGTGCTTAATTTTCATGTGGATAATGAAAATAAAATAATCATGTTTCTGTGTCATTAGATTTCAACTGTTTATGTAGCTTGGGGAAAATTAGCACATGAACATCACTGGTGATGTTTTCCTCTAATTAAATTGAACTGTATTTCCATTTTTAATACTTTGTACTAAAAGTCAAGGAGCTGTGTGAGAAAATATAGGAGGCACTTTCTTTTGTTAGGTCACAGAGTTGAATATTGGTAGGAATATTGATTTGAGGGGGCCAATAGTTAAATTTCTTTGCCTTTTTAAGTAACGTTTTTATTTCTGGGGAAAAAAACCAGCAATGTATTTATCAACTTGTGGTATGTTATGGTCATGGCTTTGGGATTTTCCTGTCAGATACCATCACTTTCGTTTCTGCAGTTGAAGAAAATTTCTTACGAACACTATTAGTGTTAGAGTAAGCAATGGTGTAAACTGTATAAGTGATCTCATGCTTAAAATTATTTAGAACAATATAGAAAAGGGAAAATGTTTGTTCAGTTCAATCAAGGTCAATGTCTAGACTTCCTTGTCTGAGAGGTCAAACTAAACTGAAGGTCAGATTAGATGGAGACAAAGCTCAAGCCACTGTTAGACCACTCAAGTCAATATAGCGATGTTTGAAAAGCTGTTTTGTGTTTGTTTGCAGTTTACTGTGAATTTAATCCCTCAATCCTTAACATTTTTGGCAAAAGGCGCGCATCGGAGAAGCACCACTGAAGTCCATGCTTAAAGATAAGACCAAAAAATTGTTGGATAGATCCTTTAATAATATTCTTTGTAGAAATTTATAGTTCTAAAAAATCTGCCCTCCCCCGACCTGGATCCGTAACAGGAAAATACAACCTTAGAATGTAAATTAAATTCATTTCTACTGAAGTAATTGATAAGAGATGTTTTAGTCTTGTCTTGCTTTTTCAGAACGTTAGTGTTTAATGGCAATGGCAAGTGTTTTCTATTTTCTTTTTTTTTTTCTTTTTAACTATACTTTTAATTTCACAAGATCTTTATCAGGAAGAATAGTTTCTGTGCTACGATAGAAAAGATAGTTTTGCTGATACTAAACATATTGAGAACTGGTCCATATTTTCTGACCTGAGATGTCACATCCCAGAGCCTCCATACCAACTGCTAGTGACTCATCTTTCTAATTTCTTACTGCACAAACCAGCTCCTGTGCAGTGTGCTTTTAGTTGATGTAGGAGGTAGAGGATGGAATGATTTTGGCTGCACCAGACTGTTCCAACCACAGACCAGACCAAATCTGTGTCCTGGTCATCTCTGTAGCCTCAAAGAGCCTCTCGTTCTGATCCTTATTCAGAGTCACTTAGCTGAGCAGCTGCAGCAACGTGCAAAATGTTTTCTGCAATACAGTCTCACCTAATCCAGGTACGGATTTAAAAGGTACTTTGGGGCATTCTCTGTTAGCTGAATTTTGTCTCACAATTATTGGTCTGCCTTGGGATCTCATAATGCTCTCGAAGTTCAAATACATTGTTTTAAATCCACCTTTCTGACTAACTCAATATTATCAGATAGACTTTTCGGATAAGCAGGAAGTGTGTTAAGCTTAGATATTATTCATTTTTTATTATTTTTTAAATAGATTCTTTTGGGTTGAATTGATTGACAGTCAGTGCCAAACAGTAATAAATTGTCTACTTTTGTGTTTCTTGCTGAACATTAATAACCTAGTAGTCATCCAAATAGGGATGTAATTGTAAGATTTTTAGCAACAAGCTGTACAACATTGAATTATAAACTTATGTTTAGCTGAGCAGGTTGTGCATGGATATGTTATGCATATGCTGTCTTACACCAGTGGCAGTATTCAGAGACATTCTGGGGTAATAGTTAAGGAAACAACTGATCTTAAGTCATGCTTCTTTAACTCAGGGACGGGTTTTGTATATGATATGTTTTACTGTCTGATGAATGGAAAGCAAAGTTGCACTGAGGTAGGGGAATTTGGCTTTGGTGTTTAGGCTTTTTGTTGTTGTTGGTTGTGTTTGTTTTGATGTGGGTTTTTTTAGTTTGTTTTGCTTTTTTTTTCTTTTTAAACTGTAATGCCAGTCAAGTAGTATGGGGAAATTAAGAGCAATGTACTACCCTTTTTGTTTTTGGATAATAGAGTCTTCATTCTGGTTTTGTTCTTAAGGGACTTCTTCAGTATATAAATGTGTACATTTAGCCAAAACACTAACTGTAACCTTTCAGAACTACAAATGGGTGTCAAAACTGTGTAAAGGATTTTCATACTAGCTCAGGGCACAACATAGCTGCTTTTGTGTCTTTAGTAGGAGCATTTAAAGCCTTCGTCTAAATTCTTCAGATTTATCTATTGTTTTTCAGCCCACACAGGCAGGGAAAGTATCGGGGATTGTTCAGAGGGGTATGCAAGCCTATCAAAATCATTAACGAACACTTTAGGAGTATGGAAGCGACTGCTGTATTGGTCCTTGTGGAAGGTGCTGTGGGAAGCTCGTGGAGAGGCAGGGGCTGCAGCCTAGGGCTGTGCGGGTACGTGTGGGGTCAGGGGGAGCAGTGCTGGTCACAGGAACAAAACCATCTGCTCTTATCCACGTAAGGCTTTTGCGGGCACAGTGATATCAGGTAGCGTAAATTTTTTGAACCACAGTATGAGACACCCAGAGAAGCATTTAGTGCGGATATGAGTCCAGATCTCTCAAATTTTACTGTAACACCTTAACATTGCAAGTCGTCTTTTTACATCAGGATACAGATGTACAAGAGCACGCGGAGCCTGTCTCCATGTGTGTACTTTTGTGGTTCGCTATGTAAGAGTCTAGATGCCTCTTAGGAAGTTTTATGCATGTTCCCTTAACTCTGAACGTGAAAATCTTCTTGAGAATGTTTAGTAAAGCCACTTTCCCTAAATTAATGAAGTTTGGAATGTTGGTTCTGTTGTGGTTTTGAATGGCTCTGTACATGCAAACTATATTGTGGAAAACGCTAGTTTAAAGAGGCGTAGGTGAAAATATCTAAGTGGAAACTACAAATTCTGTTCTGAAGCCATTGTTACATAGTAGCATAGTAATTATGTGTAAACACTTGCAAAATCAGTGAAATATAGAAAGTTCTATTAAATGTAAACAACAGATTTTTCCAAAGCTTTTTGCAAGTGTAGATTGCCTAGTGACTTTTCTAATATCTCTTTAAAATGCAGCTGTCTAGAGTGAAATAAGTTATCCTAATAGTGTGATCCAACATTGTATTGTGTACTAAAAAAACAGTAAGTGCCTTTTTCAACCAAAGAAAGTAGTTGAGTATTTAGAAAGGCAGAATGCTTGATGTTGAAATATAACAGTGATGCTTTTTTAAAATAAAGTCCACTTTACTTGCTATGCTTATCTTGCCAATGCTATAGGAAACACTGTGTTTGAATCAGATTCTGGGGAAAAACGAGGTGTTTGCTGTACATCAGTTGAAATAAAGCAGTGAAGGTAAATATTAAATGCATCATAAAAATACAGTCTCTAGGGAGGAATGTTATGCATTTCATGCTTGCAAAATTAAATTAGTTTTCTGAAACAAATTGAAAAAAAGTTATATGCAACTTAATACATTTAAATAATATTAAGAAAACCAAATTATATTGAAAATACCTATTAGTGCACACCATTTGCCTAGTTCTGCTGTCACTGTAGATACCTCCTTTCACCAAAATTATTGAAGAATTAGGCGTTTAAAGAAAATAACTTTTCATCTTTGTTCATATTAATATTTACCTGGATTACAGGTTTGGATGTGCATATGCACAGGTTCTTGGTGCGCTTGGTTTTGGCTTCGTGCCCAGCAACATTCAGAAAGTCATGGTCTGTCAGGAGCTGGCAAAAGTATAGTCTGGAATGTAGAGCTTTCTCTTAAGGCATATTTTCTTGTTTAGGCGTTTCTTCTAACTTTCCTCTACGTAATTTTGATACAGAGAAAATGTATTTTTCATTGTCTGTGCTTTTTGAGAGAGCTATGCTGGTATACTAGTTTTGCATGAGAACATAAAAATGTGAACGTCCACAAAAACAAAAGCCCATAAAACGATAGGGAAATGGTTTTCTCTTCCACTTCAGCATGGCTGAGTGGGCACCAAAGTCAACAGGATTATTTATGAATTTCACAGAAAAATAACTGTTTTGGCGGACTCCTTCCAATCATGGGGAAGTTTTAGAAAAATCATGGTTTATAGCAGAATATTTGAATGAGTTGAAACTTCATACTGTAACTATAGCTGTAAGTAAACACAACAGTACCATGGAAATGGATCTCTAATGATCTTGCAACAGTTTGATTTGTCTGTTTGTCTCACAGGTGTACAGTTACCTAAAACATGATTGAGTTTATGTGTGTGTTGGTGTGACATGTGAAGGTCTGCTGGCAATGGATATACAGACAATTTCCATGGTGAATGGTTTTGACCATTTCCTTCCGTTTTGGGAACATGTGGCCTAAATATCAGCTGAAGAACACTGGCAAACACTGTTGAGGGAAACTCTAAATGTGCAGATTTCTATTGGGAGTGAAGCAATAGAGAATAGATTTTTAAAGAAAGTTGACTGTTTAGAGATGAGTGGGTGCCTTACAAAACTTCCTATTAGTTTTAGTCACTTTAAAGTCCATTCTTAATGTCCTTCTGGACTTTATCCTGTATCTTTTAGCTGCAGAAAATCCTTGAGAAAAAACACCCGCATCTAGGTATCTCAGTTAAGGTATATTAAATAAATTCAGATATTTGGTGGTTAAGTCTTTTCAGAAAAGGAGAAGTAAATCATCAAGTAGATTATTAACAATGTAAAAAGCAAGGTATGGTAACAGAGATCTTTACAAAGCCGTGGTCACAAAAATAACTAAAACCCCTTTTTTTTTTTTTCCTGAGAAGTGAGCTGGCTTTAGTTTGCTCCCTACATAGCAACTAACCTAAATCTTCTCCTTTTCTCTTAGTGCAGTGCTAAATTTGGAGGTCACAGCTTTAGTAACCAAAACTGAAGTACATGGTACTCCAGTGCAGATCTTGGGTGACACCAATGGCCCCAGCTATGAATCAAAGAATGAGCTGTGCGCTTATCTGTCTTTCAGCTTTCCTACCTGTGAAGGGATGCTGACTGAAATCCAGAACATTGTCACCTCCTTTCTGCTGTGGAACCTGCTTGCAGTCGAGAGGTGACATGAGAGTCGAGCTGCACAGAATATATCTTTTCAGAATATCAGGACCAGAATGTCAGGACCAATGCCTAAGTGGCTCACTCTGCAGCAGAACTTGCTGCAGCATTTTCCTAGGGAATCAAAGTCACAATTATTTCAGTAATCCTTCTAAGACAGGCCCTCTGGAAGGTGGAAATATCTGTATGGTACTTTGACTGTTTCATCATTGCAGGGCAAAGGTGGGAATTAGTCTCAGATCATGACATTGATAACCAACATACCTTCCATCGGTAACTGATCTTACCATCACAGAAAAAAAGCTCAAACAGCGAATCTCCAGTGGATTGCTGTTGTCACTTCTTCCTGCTCCTTTGGGATCATTCCCTAGCAAGGTGCTACCTTCTGCTTCAGGAACACGGCTAGAAACAGCAGTCTTCTTCCCTCTGCGGTATGCAGAGCAGGGAGCAGGAGAATAATGCAGGAAAAAAAAAAGTGATCTTAGTTCTGCCTCACCTGCCCTGGGGTTTGTCTTTTCTCTTTCCAAAGTACTCATTGCCTTTGGCTACACCACTGCATGGCTGTTACTGGGGTGCCTACGAGACCTTGAGCCCCATGTTCTGCCTGGGAGCGCTAGAGGGAAGAGCTGGCAGCTCCTCCTGGCGTTGTGTTCCTTGTTGTGTTACCAGTGAGGGTTCCTAACTAATGAGTTGAATGAGAGAGACCTTTCACAAGCAGCTGTCACTGCTGGAGAGAAGTGTCGAGAGGTGAGAAGAACCTGTGGATTGCCTGTGGAGTATTTATTCTTCTATTGAAGCTCTAATTACCTAACTGAAACTCTTCTTCCATCCCAGGGGCCTCCATAAGTTCCTTTGGTTCAGCTGGCATTCTGTATCAGCTACCTCCAGGCTTAAATTGCCTTTCTTTCTCCTGCATTGTTCCTTTAAAAGAACAGTAATCACTTTTCCCTGTGTTTCTCCAACCATCCAAAATATAAGCCGTTAATAGATTGCTCGTTTACAGAGCAGCTTATGCATTTCCTCAATGGCTGTCACCGTTTGCCCACAACATTCATTGACTGCAAGTATTGGAGTTTATACATTGTCCGTTCTGTAGATCTTGAACTTGGCGTGTGTTGCAAAACCAAGATTTATAATTGTACCCCAGTTAGTTTAAGGCCAGCTTCTGGATGGCCTTTCCCCTTTGCACAACAGTATTAGGATAGAGAGAGCTGTGTCATTTTGTTTGCCTCAGCAGTCGTCTTGGGGAAAGTCAGAATTCGGATTCTTTTGATACTCCTGACATAGATGGTCATTACCTTCTTGGTGATGCCATGGAAAGGAGAGAACCACAATACTTTTTCGTTTCCTTGCTCTTATAGAAAAGAAGCAGTATGAAATGTGGGGTTTAGATCTCTTGAAAAGCTACTATGGTTGCTGCTTTGTACTATGTCCAAGGTTTTCCATCTAGCCCTGGATACTAAAGAGTCTCTGATTATTGAAAAGTTATTGGTCCCTAGAATGAAGTGTTAGAAGTCTCATTTATAGTCTGATTAGGTTAGTCCTAGTAAGGCTAGAACCTGGTAGGTATTCTCAAAATCTTTAAGCAGTTTCCATTCAAACAAAAAATTTGTCCCTATGAATTGTAGAGTAGGAGCGTCTTTAAATTTGTAACATAACAGTTCTTAGATATATGACAGTTAAGCCTGAATTCACTATGTTTGAGTATGAGGGTCTGATCCTGTGGGTAGTCGTTATTGTCCTGCTGCTGTTCTAATGACTGTGTGAGAAAGAATCACCTGCTTAAGGCAATCTCTGTAGAACATTTTTTCCACTGTCGTCCATTTGCAGTTCAGTTTAATTGATGCATTTGAAAGAAGGACACTTAAAAGATGGTTAGATGTCACTTTAATTTTGCTAATGAAATGCTGTGTAATACTTCGTGGGCCGTAATATTGGCACAGCAGAACCTGTCATTTACAGCTAGCAAGTTTCATTTTGAAAATAAGCAGCAACAAACATATATATGAGCTTGAATTTGTGGCAGTTGAAGTTAACGGATGCCTTGCAATGACTGTAGTGACTTTGGATCAAATCTCGCTTATACACGCTACATTTTGGCTGGGTACGGAGGCTGGCTTTCTTTGTTCCTAAATGTTTTTCTTTAAAGAAAAAAAAAAAAAAAAAGATGGGACCTGGCACCACACATTACACAAGTTGAAGAAAAAATACCCAGTACTTGGTTTAAGGTTGCTCTCCATTCAGACTGTGCAAACAGGGGCTCTCCTGGTAGCTGAACAGGAGCTTTATGTTACTACATTTGTGTGTTACTCCATCTGTGTCTTAACTTGTTTGCAAAAAAGAATACTAGCAGGCATGGCAGGCTGGAAGGGCTATGGTTGGTGTGCTGTTTCTTGGGTCCAGGTGGTGAGCTAGCAAAAATGTGGCTTAAAATCTTTTCTTGCTGTCCTTCTCCTCATTTCACTTATCTGCTCTAAACTTAACTCTGGCGCAGCTGTATCTTGAACACCAAGACGTAAGCTCCATGACCAAGGGTTATTTGGCTTGGTTCAGTCAGTTCATGAATATTTTGGAGTATAGTTCCCCGGGTTTATTATGGATAGGTCTGTCTGTGTCAGAAGTCACAGTATGCATATCGCTGTGTATTTTAAAATAATGCTTTCTGTGTCAGGTGTTTAGGTGGTGAATTTATCACATTTATGCCACGACACTAAAAGGAATCTCTCTGGTGGGATGGTAGTACTTTTTCTGCCTTCCACCCTCCTTCCTCCCCACTCCATACCCTGCTTCCCTCAGCCATGACATTGATGAGGAAGGTTTTACAGGTGTAGTTTCATGTTTGTGGTTGACTAATTATCTTATTGCCAGAAGCTGTACAAATAGTTGATGCTGTTTCTCCTCTTGTGTCTGAAATCTCATCTGTGTCTATCGCCAGTAGATTATAGCTAAATGCTGAATTATATAAATTAATGTTTATTTCCACTTTGATTACCTTGGAAGTCCATAGAGCTATTATTCATCTTCCTTACTTAGCAGTTATTCAACATATCAGTTTGCTCACATAGTAAATCTGTCATAGCTTTTTGTATTGTGGAAAACAATTCTTCCTTCAGTAGGGAAGCGGTGGTGCAGGATAAGCTAATGCAGTGAAAAATAGGTTTATTCTTCACTTAGAAAAAGGGCTGTGGCAGTCTCACAGATAAGGGTCTGGATCTGTTGCTTATGAACAGCAAACAAAATTCTCCTGGTCAGTTCACCCATTCAGCTCACAAACTGCACTTTCCTTCCACACCTGACATAGTAAATTCATTTGAGAACTGGATTTACTGCCTGAAATGTATCAGTTTTGTGGAAAGATGTGTGTCTTTAGGTTTGCTAATTGTGCACCTTTTGCTGTCTTTTTTTTTAATTGCAAATGTTTCAATTAGAAAGCGTTTTGGAAGATTATAGAAGTTGGATGAGGTTCCAGTAGTGTAGGAGGGAAAGAAAAATTAATCCAATTTTTAATTTCAGATAAACAGCTTTATTGTAGAGGCTATCTTCTCCCTTTGTGATTATGCCGAACGTGGACAAGAGTCTTTTTGAAATAACTAAAATGGCTACATTACATTTGAAATATATGGTGGCTAGGTGGCCTGTTCACTGATAGCTTTTAGCACATTATGGGACTGTGGTTTTCTTTCAGTTTCTGAGGCTCAGGTTCACAGAATCACACAGAATCATAGAATGTTAGGGATTGGAAGGGACCTCAAAAGATCTTCTAGTCCAATCCCTCTGCCAGAGCAGGAACACCTAGGTGAGGTTACACAGGAGGCGTCCAGGTGGGTTTTGAATGTCTCCAGAGAAGAAGACTCCACAACCCCCCTGGGCAGCCTGTTCCAGTGTTCCGTCACCCTCACTGAGAAGAAGTTTCTTCTCACATTTAAGTGGAACCTCTTGTGTTCCAGCTTGAACCCGTTACCCTTTGTCTTACTGTTGGTTGTCACCGAGAAGAGCCTGGCTCCATCCTCGTGACACCCACCCTTTATATATTTATAAACACTGATGAGGTCACCCCTCAGTCTCCTCTTCTCCAAGCTAAAGAGACCCAGCTCCTCAGCCTTTCCTCACACGGGAGATGCTCCACTCCCTTCAGTATCTTCGTTGCCCTACGCTGGACTCTCTCCAGCAGTTCCCTGTCCTTCTTGAACTGAGGGGCCCAGAACTGGACACAATATTCCAGATGAGGTCTCACCAGGGCACTTTGCTGTTTCAGTAGAATTAGGAGTGCCCAGCTTAGCCCTCCTCTTTAAGATTGCACAAGACCGAAACCCTTTGATGAGCCAGGCAGATGTCCCTCACTGGTGACCACGGCTGTGTCAGGCAGTACAGCAGCACCTATGCCTCTCCCACATGAAAACGGGCTGGCAGCACTAGAAGCCTGCTGTCCTCCTGCTTCCCTTTCCTTGCCGTCTTTGAAGATCTGTGCTGACTAAAAGCTGAAATTCTGGAGTACAGGCACTGAGCTTGTCTTATTCCTGGAACATGTTTGGCAAGGGCTACTTCAGTCTTCTCATACGACTTAATCCATTATCCCTGTGGATAATGGAAATACGGGGGCTCACAGTGGAATACAGCATCTCATTGGCAAGCATGTTTTTGGGAAAACTGACTAAGTTATACCTTGGAGCTACCTACTTTTCTTTAGTGGTTTATTTAGTGGTCTCTAAGTCTGTTGTGTATGAGTTATTCAAGACTTCGCAAGATGAATTTGCAGTTTTGTTAGCAGAGAGTAGTGTCTTTCACCATTAGATAGATTCCGCCCCCCCCATCACGTGTGTTACAGTTAAAGCTCGCTTCCAGGACACTGTTATCTTCTGATTTGGGTGTCATGACTTACAATGGCAAAGGCACTACACCTACATACAAAACATAGCCACAGAGGAGCTCTTAACCTGCCTCTTGTTCTTATGTTTTAGGTCCGCAGGACTTCTCCTCAGACCTTCTCATCTTTCTGTTTTCCCAACTCCTGGCAGGAATTCCAGCCCAGAAAGATTATTTGTTCTTTTCTACAGTTGCCACAGTGCTTCACTTTATGTTTTGCACAGCTCTGCTCTCATTCAGGACTTAGAGCTTGAATTGTTTTCACCAAGAGCAACTGAGGTTAGAAATTAGTCAAAACAAATGAAACCAAAACCCCAAATCCCTTTTCAAATGATAACAATAGTAAAGCTTTGTAATAGTATACCTGCAGAGGTGGTGAAATCCTCCCTGTTACTGATATTACAGTACAGACTAGACGACCATCCATCTGGGATGATAGCATTACCATTGATACTGCCTTGCAGTTAGGGGACAGATCAGGCAACTTTTGAAGTGAGCATCTCTCCCAGTTATATTTTTCTGCAGTGTACTGGACTAGCACTTTGTAATAGAAATAGGTGGATCTAAACAGATATCTACCAAAAACCCTCCAGCTTTTTCCCAAATATGTTTCTTAAAAGTTTAGTATATTTTTCAGGTTACTGAGCTGGAACTTTGAGTGAGGACAACTGAAAACTTGGGTAGTTTGAGAATGGTAAAAATGGATGATAGCAGTTAGTGCTATTTGAGATTAAATATGTATTTATCTGTGTACTTGTGCATGCATACGTGTGTAAGGTTTAAACCTGGATACAAAAATCCTTCTGATTACAACGTGGGGATATAGTGTTGTTTCTGTTAAACTGTTTTTTAAGGCATCCTGTCTAAGCTGAGCCATTATGTATGGAAAGGGGCTAAGATCAAGAGTAAGATAGGTGTTTTGCTGAGCTGCTCTTTAAGTACTGTAGCAACCTTTCAACTCCATAGTTAAAATTTTGTGCTAGTTAAGTGTTTGTATATTCCAGGCAATTCATTTGGCATCAGGTATCCTAAGAATAGCACCCAAATAGCTAATGGGACTTTATCAAATACCATGTAAAGAAAATGAAAGGGTCCTTATTTGGTAATGAACCTGACATGAGAGAAATAAAAACACAGAAAAGTAGATCATGCTTTAGATTACACAGAAATACTGAGAGGAGAGGACAACAGGAGCAAAGTCTTCATGGTAGTCCCTAGAACACACATGAAATATAGTAAGATGAAAGATTTAAACTACAATAGCTTTGTGAGGGAATGCCCTGCCTCACTCCTTGTTTCCCTGTATTGCATCGGTACTGATCTTTTTAAATGTGGAAATAGGTGCCCTCTGTGACTGCCACTGTATCAGTACTACAGAACAGCTCCTTGAACTCTGAATTCCACTGAGGTATCCCCAGATGCCCTAGATACTATTGAGACTTTGCCTGGAAATCAAAGTAGTTCAAAAAAAATGACCGATCATCCAGACTGGCATAACCTCTCCGCATGCTTTTATAATATAAATTACAGTGGAATTAGTGAGTAAAATATTGAATATTGTCTCTTTTAATGCTATCCTTTGAAATAAATGGTAATGAAGATTCCCCAGTTTGGGGAACATGGTAGTGGCTTTGTAGTGACTAATAGCTTCAGTCAGTAATGTAATAGATCTTTGCAACATGATAATGAAAAAAATTCTAATGAAGGTCAAATAGCAAATGGCTACTGAATTGTTAGTTTTAAAAATCTGTCAAACTTTGCAATAACTTTTTCAGGTTTTGTTAAGCAGGCTTTTTCACTCCTGATGACAGAGCTGTGATCATTACAGATATTTCAGTGAATTTGTTGGAAGAACAGACCTAGTCTATTAGGCTCCTGAAGAAGAGAATTGATGCTGCCTAGCTTGATGCATGAGGTCGAAGCCCAGTTCGGTTTTCAGACTTTTTAGGTGAGATGGCATTGTTGGGCCTGACAGTTAAGACAGGACTGTGTGAAGTCTCGGTTTGCTGTTTTACCTCCTGGCTGAAGAGCCATCACAGATAACCCGATGGCACGATGCAAGTGAGTGCATCGCTGGGGAACTAGTCAATGCTTTCCACTGTATGGCTGTACTGCTGTACTAAATCAGTAACTTAGTGATGCAAGAATATCTAACTTTTACATACAAGTTTGTTTTTTTTAAGTTTGTAGGTTTGTTGTTTGTAGTATCATCGGCTGTTGCAGCACCGGTATTCTGCAGGTAGTGGTGGTAGTTTTGTCAGTTTGGGTTAGTGGATGAGGCTTTTCATGTTACATGGGTAGAGGACTTTTACAGGGACATTGGAAGGAATGTGTTGTGTCTTAGAACATCTTGCAAACGTGTCTAAATTGTGGCTAAAATAAAATGTGTTTTCTTTTTCTAGAATATTTTTTTCTCATTTGCATTTGTGAATCTTTCATCTGTTTGTCATCAGTGATATTTCTGTATTAAATGGATTTCTGTTAGCTACCTACAAAGTAATTTTTTTCATACAGCATACTGATTCCTATTATGGCCTAGTTATGTTACCTACAAAACATTCAACTATGAAGCATTAGATAACTGTGATTATTTCTTGGAGTGATAGAAAGTAAACACAGGATAGAAGTAAAAAAAAAAAGAGTCTCAAATCTTTGAGTATTGAAAGAAAAATGATGAAACTGCCTTTTCCTGTGAATCAGTACTTTAAAGTGAAGATAATACTGCAAAAGTATAGTTCAAGTTAAGACTTGACAGACAATCTCACATAAAATCCTTGCTGCTCAAAATCTATTCTGGAGAAAGCACAACACATAGGCTGTTATTTTATTCCTGTGTTGAGATAAATTTGTTTAACGTTTGGAAGGATGCGCATGTAAACATATGATTTCCTTAAAGGAAAAATAAACGTGGGAGGTTAAGTTTCTGATTACCGGTTGCATGAAGATGGAAGAGAAAGTCTGAAACAAGTTATTGTTAAGAGGAGGTGTTTAACTATAGAATTATTGTCGAATAGTCTGTTGAGCTTTTTCGTGCTTAAAATATTGTTTCCCAGTTTAGGATCTGTGTGTGAAAATTGGAAAAGAATAGAGGTGTGGTTTTTTTTTTTTTTTTAAATACCCCTGTATTATTTCAAAATTTAAAACCAGAACACAGTATAGTAGAAAGTACAATATAGTACTTGATTGTAGTACACACACATAATATTGTTTTAATTTTCAATTTTTTAAAATTAAAAATAAAGCAGGTTAGAGCTGCTGTGGGAAGAAAATATATCTGTGTAGCTCATTAGATTGTGTTTATCTGCTCTTAACAATACTAGCAAATAAATGCATGCAGTGTGCAAGTCTTAGATTTACTGTGTCAGAGAATTAAAAAAAATACTCTTAAAGCTTTATTAATTTATTTTCTCATTTTCTAAAACATTTCTCTCTTTAATTTGCTTCTCTGTTACACTTTCACAATATGCTTTTTTGGGGCAAACCCTATCCTAACAGGTTTCTCATACATCTTCAGTGTAGCGATTATTTGTGCGCAATGACTGTTAAATCCTTGATTATGTTGTGGGAAGAATGTAATGAAGTTATTTAGCACCTCGTTTGAGAAGGAATAGCTGTTGTGTTGTTAACAGGTTCAGCATGGTGTGCATGGAGCTTTCTGAAGGAAGATGTTAAGAAGGAAATTTGTATATTATTCAGTTGCTGCACTGAAGGTTACCGATTCGTAGCTGATGCTGGTTATGTCTGATTATTGTGGCCATGCAGAACGACAGGAACACAGGTCAGAAGGCTGAGTTAATGGTCCTGCTGGCTCTGCTTTGGTTATTGTCCTAATCTCTGTGATTTTTTTTCTCCATAATGCAGAAAACTACAGAACTTGTTTCATCTGTTGAGCAGTTCACACTGCTTCCTAACGCCCAAGGCATGTCAAAACCAATCAGTAACGTGGCGTCACCATCTAGCATGTACCTGTCGCTGATGCAGCGCGAGCGGGCAGAGCTGGCAGAAGCGCTGGGGTGGTTCTATGCACAGCAGGAGTCACCACAGGCCTGTCACAGAGCCATGGGTGCCACGCTGTGACATGAAGTACCAAGTGAATGAGTTATGCTGATTCAGAAAGAGTTGTTATCGGGACGGGCTGTTTTCTCCTCTCACTTGGTGCAGTAGTGCTGGCTGTCACCGGTTTATTGCTGTGGTATCCTATATGAGAAATTAAAGAGTGGATGCCTAATACCTGAGAACAGATTTTTCATTTTGTAATCTGTGACAAGCTGACAGAACATGAGAAAACGTGGTGGCCTTTCCACTTCAGACAGATCTATCTGCCTAGGTGCGAGTACCTTGTCTATGATGGCAGCCAGTGTGGGAAAAGTACATATGATCATTGGATATGCATAGCTATGCCTGTGCATTTCCAAATTAGATGCTGAAAGTATAGTGGATGAACTTTTAAACCAAAGTGTGTTGTCATAGGTCTTTCCTGAACGGTTTATGAACTTTCATACTTGATCTCAGTCTACTGGCACTTTGAATTCTGGGCTTTTCCGAGCTGTATGGAATGGTGAAACAAGGTTTCTTCTATTACTCTCATTGCCATGTTCTCTGGGAGTGGGCTTTTTGTTTATTGCATGTTCTTAGAAGTGAAATATTGAAGCCCAGAAAGTTGTGCTCTGATACCCTTCCACAACCAAAAATGGAAACTTCCTGCTAGCTGTGATTTCTCTCCCACAAAGGATGTGGTAAGTGTAGCAAATGCTATGAATGGACTTAAAAATCTAATCTCACCTGCTGCCAACTCTTTTGATAGATGCAAAGAAAATGAGGTATTTCTTTATCCCAGCCACTCACAAATATCATTGAAAATTTGCATAGTAAGCACATAAGTTCAGAGGAGCTTGGTCATAAAAGGTGGGTGGTTTATCACCTTGGTACAAGGGGACGAAGTTTAGAAACAAAGTTACAAGAAATATGAATTCTTGTGGTTCAGACTGCAAGTGCTATGGATTTCTTTCATTCTTTCATGGTTCAGAGAAAATACATTCTCAAAGAGACTGTATTTCATAATACTTAAAAATTTAAAAAAAAAGGCCAAAAAAAAAGCTATGATAGCTATATTGGATTTTTAAGTCAGCTTTGATTCCTGCCCTGCTGAATAGGAATGAGCAGCCTAATGTAGAGTCTTTGGAATGCTTAGCCAGTGATGTCCAAACACCTGGTGTTACATCTGAATATATGGAAAATAGCTCTGCCTCAGGCTCAAGGAAAATGGATTAATCCAGTATTAAATAAACCTCTGCAAGATTAGACTTCCCTATTCTTTGCATATGAACAGTAAAGGCTGGGTCTACTCCCTTCTTGTAGGTTCTGCATTGGTGGTTTTTTGTTTGTTTTTGGTTTGTTTTGTTTCGGGTTTGTTTGTTTGGTTTTGGTTTTTTTCCTAAGTCATTAATCTTACATTTTTACCAACAATATTACCCGTGTATTAGTGATTATTTGCTTTCAAACAATTATTTGGTTAAAACGGAGTAAGGCTGCATCTGGCCAAGTTCTCGGCAATGTGCATCCCTTTGAAAGCTCGGGGTTGTGGGTACCGCGCTCAAGTGTTTTTGTGTCACAGCCTGTGCTTTGTGGAGACCCATTAGTAACCTTCCTTTTGCGATGTGCCGCTTCGGACTTTATCCACCAAGTTCACCATTGACTGGAGGATATCTTTGCTTAAGTGACTTGAATTAATACACTATAAATGCCTTAATGTTTTCAAGTCACTTTATTACGTACAATAACATTGTCTTTCTCTCTTTAGTGGTAACACTTCATTCTCTGCAGCTCTTTAATAGCACATAAAAACAAAGCAGGTGACAGTAGCGCTCCCCATTCTGTTCTAGGTTGCATAGTCTTGAACACACAGGACTCTTCTCCAAACTTCTGCCACTTAGTTCTATGGATGAGATTATTTGGTGGAATTATTTGATTCACAAAACAAAAACCAAACAAGTACTCTTTAGCTGATCAAAGAGGAAACGTGTTGGTCCAGTCTCTTATGTATAATTTTGGAGAAACATATGAGCAAAAGTTTCTCTTTTGGATTTCCTTCCCAATATTTATGAGACAGCTGATAGAGAAGCTAACGTTTGACAGTCTTGCTACACTTATTCTTGTAGAAGATTTGAAGGATTGCATCCCCATCTGGTCATCTGATGGAAACTTTTTGAAGCTTTTGCAGTTGGTTTAGATTCTACAACACATCACAGCTTTGAGAGATCTTCCCCAGCATTATTGTGCTATCTGATTGCGTCTGCATTTACTGGAGATTACAGCTGTGATTATATAACCAAGAGATACAGGCAGGCAGATAAAGATGAAAATCCTTTGTATTATTTGGCTTTGATTTTTGTTTTGTTGTGGGTTGTTTTGTTTTTTCTGTCACAAATTCAAGTTTCTATATTCAACTTGAGAGAATGAAGTACAACACAGACTTGGGAAAAGAAGAAAGTAAATTGCAGTTAGAAACCATATAAATCGAGGTTCTTGCGAAGATGTATCGCCTTTATGATGTATATTTTTCTGTATGTGTCTGTACATACATATGTGGAAAGGCTTGCAATGCAGATACCCTTGCTATGAACTCGATAATCGTAGTAAGAGAGTGTTTTTCCTCAAAATGTTGCTGCTTCTTCATTAATTCTTTTTTTTTCCTGACCATTTTTAATTTGGGTGGAGATGGTAGTGGCAAGTAGTTGTTTTGCAGTAGTAGAATTCAAACTTCATTAGCAAAATGCAAAGCTATCTTCTGTTTATGCCATCTTACTCTTTATGAAAGCAGGATTTTACACACAACAACATTAATTACAATTAACTATAGCATTCTAATTTGTTGACTTTATTTATTCAGAACTCTATTAGTGTTAAACAATTAATGGTAAGTTGAACTCGAGTGGATAAGAACGTCATTCTAAGCTGTAATAACTTAGTGGATGAGCATATTGTCCTAAACTGGCTCTAGCTACATTGTTTAATGGTTGCTGTATATAGTGTGTGTAATTATATGATGACTGAATGCTACTAAACATATCACTTTTAGGTACACATCACGTTATCATAGAAAATGTTTTTAAAAGTTCCAATTACAGAAAATGGTTGATTCAAGCACTATCTTTAAGTGTTCACTGGGTGAATTCTAGATCCATTTACAAAAATATACAGGTCAGAGGATTTGACTTATTACCTAAATCTGGTCTTGCAGGTATGTTTACTTTTTGGCAACATTACCTAAATCTGGTCTTGCAGGTATGTTTACTTTTTGGCAACATTAATTTTTATTTGTGCTGGTAGAAAAATTATTTTAGATTTTGCTCAATACCTTAATTGTCTTTCCATACACTTTCACTTGTAGAGGATTTGCATTCATAATACATTTTTCCATTTAATAAAGTTGTTACTATAGTAGGAAATGGAGAAGAGAAATCGCCAGGCTGTTTAAAAATTCAAATAAATACTTGTTTGTCCTGGGAGTTACATAGTTACATTTGAATTCATACTTTTTTTTTTTTTTTCAATCTGCTAAGTGCAGTAAGGACACAATCCAATGATGAAGTAACCAGTTTTCTAAAATAAAAATACGTTAGCACACACACTTTAAAATAAATGTATGTAGGAAGGATATTTTCTCCTTACTTTTGCATTACAACTGGATGCACAAGCGCACACAGACATGACTATTTATCTCTCTATATTTATAAATATAGGCTATTCCTTTCCAGCCACAGTAAGGCGGTGTACGTAGTGGGAGCAGTCCAAGGCAGAAATAGTGTGACTGAAAACAGCTGTTGCATCCTGGTTCGCCCACTTGCTCCCTGGAGAAATAATATGTTGCTTATCTCAAGACAGTAGTTTATTATTTTCTCCTACGCGTTCCTTGGCTGTTAGCGGGCTCCGGGATGAGATGAGGCAGAATCACAGCACCATGTGTCTCTGCTTCGCTCCGAGAGAGGAAATAGTGTCCTTTGTAGTCTGTTCTCCCCCATCAGAGTGCCAGCCGTGGCCTACACAGGAGAGTAACTCATTCATGCTCTCTGACCTTCTGCATGTAAAACAAGCAATATTATCATCCTCATTTGCACTTCTTTATTATTTACTGTAGTGATAAAATCAGAGGTCCACAGGCAGGTTTGAAGTGCTATTGTCTTGGTTTCTGCATATGTAGAAACTGGTGGCAGTTACCAGGAAGATGAGGTTTCAGCCCTGATACGACAAGCTCCCGAGGGACTGGGGTGTGCTCCCTGCCACCTCGCTTGGTGCCCTGGATTACCATGAGGGACAGAGTATGCCAGGGAGTTAAGAGGTGTTTTACCTCCTGCCTCACTTCATAGACACCCACAGCCTTGAGAGGGGATTATTTTGTGTTTAACCTGCTGTCTTGATATCGCCCTTAGCTCGGGTCAGGCAAAGGACAAAGTGCCAAGTGAAAGAAGTCACGGTGTCCAAACAAAACAACACAAATGTTGCTGCAAAGGGTGTAAGTGAGGAAAAAGATTCTTGATCGGTTCTTAATGAAGTACATTCAGGAAGTTCTCCCTCACCTTCCCACTGTCAACTGGTGTGTGGGTTTTCCTGGCAGTCTCTCCTTTGGCTACCAGTGTATATTAAGATGCCTGTTGCAGAGAACAACTTATTGGTGAAATGTAGCATTTACTGCCAATCCTGTTGTGAAGTCCATGGCCTTAAAAGGAGAAAGCAGTTTTCTTTCTCTCTAAAACTAGTTTCTTACACCAGAAAATAGGGCAGCTGTTCCTATAAATTAGCGGGTTTTGTCACTTTCTTGGAGGTCCCCGTCTGTTATTCTGTGTGTCATTCCCTGTAGTTACCTGGCTGTTGATGACTCCTCCCTTCACTGGTGATTCAGTGTTGGTTTCCTAGCATGAGCTCTGTTTTGGTTTTGTTTTTTCTGAACTTCATATTTTTGTGTCTATTCATCCTTCAACAATCGTAGTTGATACAAATGTCAAAGGCAGGTGAGCGTAGGTGGCTCATTACTGACTCAAGACTGAGACCGAGCACCATGTTACTCACCAGTTTGTGGACACCAGGGGCTTGGAGCAGCTCACCTCCATCATCTTGTTTTCAGGAGTACAGAAACACAGGTTTTCAGAGGCGAGCCAGAAGCACAAACCAATGGGTCTGAATTAATTACCATTTTAAATGGTACCTTTTCAAATTTTCTTTTGAATCTGGCCCTCCTGGACTTCGTTAAGCAGCTGTCCGGAGCACTCTATCGGTGTGACTAATGATGTTGAACATCATTGTTGCCCTTGTGGTTAAATTGGTTATTATGAACCTGTTTGAACGGATCACCCTAATTCAGTGGTCTGTCAACACCACCTTCAGTAAGGAACCTTTTTTTGTCAGGGTTTTGATGTGGTTTTTATGTGGCTGTTTACAAGTGGCATGGCAGCTCTACTTTTTCCTTTGGATGCATATAGGATATTCTATAAAGAGTTACTCTTGAGGCTCAAGACTGAGCTGGTTTTACTACATCACGAGTGTATTTTGTGGTCCAAAATCAGTCTGTGTTGATCCACAGTCAGTTCGGAGGTTCTCTCCGTGGGTTCAGCTTTGGAGGAAAAGGGAGGCTGGATGTGGCACCATGACCCCGTGCTCCTTTATTGCGTAAGAGCGAGAGCTGAGCATGTGTGCTTGGGGGGAACAGATGTGGACAGTTAATGCTGGTGCCCTGACCAAGTGATTAAGGGAATTAAACCTGGCCCATTCCATTATGCTGAGTGTCCTTACACCCACTCCTGTTTAGAAGCAAAATGCTGCTTAAAGTGAAGAGTTACTGAAAAGGAGAGCACAAAACAAACATTATCAATCACAGGTGTGACACCTAACCCCTGTGCCTAAACACATGCCTTCATGAATACGAGATTCCATTGCTGTGACCAATTGAATTAGACTATTCAAAAAAAGAATAGCGTGAGACACCCATTTGAGTTGTGCTTTGTGATTAGATTTCATGAAAATTGCATCTATTAAAAAGGGCTAAGGTAGTAAATGCACACAGAAAAAATTACAGTGTGTTTTCCCTGTACTGTTGGGATATATTTTGTTACTGGTTTTAAAGAGTGTTGCTCTACACTTTTCTATCAAGCTTTGCCCTAAGGTGACGGTTTAGAATTTTTAATTTAACTTTGTCTGTCATCGCAAATGTAGAGAACTAGACAACTGGGAAATTGTAAAAGTTGGTTTGAAAGGGATTTATTGAGTCCCTCCACTCCAGTGGATTTAGAAAACCAAATTTTACAAGAACACTATTGATTATGCTTGCAGAAGTAAGAGCGCAGCCCTATACGTAAAATATGGCCATGCTAATCATTACTGATTTTTTTATAAAGGACCATAGTGTTTCAGAACTGTTCTCCTGTAATATTAATGGAAGATTAAAGAATGGGATGTAACCTTGAACTTGAAGCTTCAGATTCAGTGTTTCGAACTTAGTATAATGTGGTAAATAGAAAAGGAAAGGTTAGGAAGAGCTTGATTGGGTTTTCAAGACCTGAAATTATGTTCGTTAAACCCTAAATTACAGTAACTACATAATGTATGAGGCACTCGTATTTATTGGGATAGAAAATGGACATACTGAGCCAAAAATAGATGAAAGGAAGGAACAGGGTGAAAGTGGATGGCAGGTAAGTTCAGAAGCAGTACTTCATAAAGAATTTTACCTCTCCCATCAGAAGAGAGAGCACTGTGGTGTTTCTACTGTACCACACCCTTGGGCATATCTGGTGCTGTCTGTAAAGACAAGAGTTCAACTTTTATAGCCACTTCAGGCAGGTAGGCGTTCAAGAAATACGATGGTTCAAGAAAAGCACACTGGCCTCTCCTACTTCAACTCAAAATCTGTGAGGATGCAAAACTACTGTTATGTCTTTACCCTCTCCTTCAAAGCCTCCTGCCTACAGGTAAGGGCAAGGAAAGGCAGATATGCAATTCTCTCTGTTCCTCGTTCTCTCTTCTTCTCTCAAGGAAAAAATTGGGTCCAACCCAAGGCTTTCTGAAGCAGTAGCTGCAGCATAAAAAATAAATTGCAAAATCCCCTGCATGTTTCTGAGCAAGAGCTGTGAAACTAGTCTTTGCCAGTTGTTTCATTCTAATATCCATCAATATTCTGAACTACAGGAGAAGTGCTGCAACTGCCTATAGATTGAGGAAAGCGGTGCTGTAGCCGTTAACTCCCTGAACTGTTAACCGAGTGCTATCATTGAAACTCTGTGGATAGAGGTGTTGGTGTTTGAATTTTGCAGAAGCTGATAGCTTAGACCGCTGCTCACTGGGGAGGTGTGTTCAAGTGTATTTTTCAAGTGTTGATACATTAGACTGCTTAATTTTCTGGTCCTGTGACTAAATGTAATTAATATTTTTAAATTAATTTCAGGCAACCTACTTAGCATTCCGTATAAGTAGGAATTAATGCTAGTACCTATTTTGTTTTCTTATGCAGAATTATTTTGCAAATATTTGCTTTTGACACTGCTGTTTGTAAACAAATGAAAGCTTTTTATTTTAATTGAAAACAAAATATGTCTGCTTTTCAAAACTAAAATAGAATTTTTGAACAGAAACTGTATTTCAGGATTAAGAAACTTAAGAAAATTAATCTACTCTCTTTTTTTTCCTTTTTTATTATATGCTGCAGCACATTTAATGTCAACTGTATGTTTTTCAAGACCTTGAACCATTTTGGTTCTCCTTTACTATGGCAGTGCCTACAGCTTTAGTCTTTTGGGCATATCTTAGATCTCTTGTTAACATCATGTTAGAGAGAACTGGGGCTTTTGCCTTTTGAGCTCTTGGAGGTGCCATGTCATTAGTGAATCTTTGAATCAAAAACATTTCTAAACAAAATGCTAACTTCACGTATCAGGTGCAATTAATTGTAGTTAATGTAGTTGGGTCTTGCCAATTGCAGGGCTCATCGGTTTGGGTTCTGGCTATCCTTTATTCCTGCAAGTTTTGCAGCAGCGCATATATTCTTATGTGACCTTTCAGCCTCCTACTTGCAGAAAAACTGTTAGAGGGAAGATTGAATTAAATCATGATGAATGGAAATGCAATGGGCTGTTCCTCTCAGTTCTTCTTAAATGGAGGATTTGTAAGACTGAATCAGCTCCTCTATACTCTTCCCCCTTCTTTATCTTGCTGTTCCCATGGCAGGAACATACTAGGGAACCTCTTGACTTTCTCTCTCCTAAGCCACAAAGAATGAGTTGTGACTGCTCTGGTTCCTGCCACTGAAGAGGTCTGAAAGCTTTCACTATCCTTGTCTTGGTTACGGCTCCCAAGTCAGCAACATTTGCTGCAGGCAGTAGCCTGTGGCTGTGGTGTTCGTGGAAACAACTTGAGGCCATTTCATCTTGTCCTGTCACTTGCTACTTGGGAGAAAAGACCAACACCCTCCATGCTACAACCTCGCTGGACTGGAAGTCCACCTCAGAAAAAATGGAACTGGCATTAGTGAATTTTTAAAGGTATGAGGTGGATCATCTATACCCTTTGAGGGTATTTAATGCAAATAAAATTTGGATCCTTGATAGGACAAGAGGGAATGGCCTCACGTTGCACCAAGGGAAGTTTAGATTGGATATTAGGAAACATTTCTTCCCGGAATGGTTTATTGGGCGTTGGAACAGGCTGCCCAGGGCAGTGGTGGAGTCACCATCCCTGGAGGGGTTGTGAACAGACACGGAGATGAGGTTCTCAGGGACACAGGTCAGTGCCAGGGATGGGGGGTAATGGTTGGACTTGATGATCTTGAGGGTCTTTTGCAACCAAAATGATTCCGTGATTCGATGATTCCTTTCAGGTAGTTGTAGAGAGTGAGAAGGTCTCCCCTCAGCCTCCTTTTCTCCAGGCTAAACCCCCCCAGCTCCCTCAGCTGCTCCCCATCAGACTTGTGCTTCAGACCCCTCACCAGCTTCATTGCCCTACTCAGAGCATTAGGAAGTATGACTTCTGGTTTTTTAACCTGTGCAACAGTATGGAGTTATTTTCCTTTCTCCTTATGCTGACTTCTAGGTAATATTCTTGGATGTTTTTAAACAGAGTAGAATGACCCAATGAGCCTGACAGTGGCCCAAGGGGCATGTGCCTTCCAGTTTCTGTGTTCTCTGGGAAGGCAGGAGTGCATTTCTGTGTGCGTATAAATATATTTACTTCTGACAAAATGAGTTGTCATGGAAAAGATTAAAATTCTTATAGTGTAAATTCTGGGGCTTTTTGGTTTAATTAACAGATTTTTCTGATTTCCTCATGATTTCACTCTGAACTAAGTGTCCATCTGATTTTACACAAGGATGGTCTTTCCTAACTGTAGTTGCTGTCTTTTGCCATTCGATTGTCGGTGTGTTTTATTAATCTTGCAATCATTGCCCTTCTAGTGGTATGGTGTTAGATTTTCATCCTGCAATATGTTGGAAAGATGATAGAATTAAAGACAAAATGCAAAGGTATATGAACAAGATGAAAGAAGAATTTTGGATCAAATGCTGCAATAGCAAGCAGCATTTTCTTTTTATGTCATCCTGAGTCAAACATGAGATAAAAATACCTGGGATACTTCTTGCCTAATAAACTAAACCATGAAACCAGTGTGGATCTATTCATCTGCTGCAAAGAATCCTGAGTGCTGGTTATTGTTACTATGCTGGGAAAAGGAAGGAAAAAGAAAAAATGCTTCGTTTTTTTCACTGCTGTCATCACTCATCCTAATGAGGACAAAAAAGGTTACCTCTGCTAGGAGCATGATGCTTTCATGTACTCTGAAACCCACCTGCTCACTTCTTAATGAGAATGTGAGGTTTGGAGATACTGTGATCGTGTTAGGTTATTTCTGAAATACATTGCACAAGAAATAACTGTCAGCTGCCTATTTGGTAACCGTGACTTTTTAAATTCAGACATCTTAAGGAATGTTCTTGAAATAAATTTTGGAATCCTTTATTCTGACTGGTTTAGACCCTGACAAGTGTCAGACATCAGCAGTATCTGTGTCTTGGGGGTTTATAGGTTGGATTTTACGCAAACATATTTCAGCATCTGCACATATATTATTCCATGTATATGTATGCTAATGTAAATACATATCCAAATCAGCACTGTGGTTTGAATTTAGAAAAGATCTGACAATGCCTATGAGCTTTCAGAGGCTATTAGTAAGACAAAATGATTTTTCAGAAGGTATTTTTGACATATCTGACCCATAAATTTCACCTAGCGTTCTGCTTCTGAGCTTGCCTGTGTACCTGAGAGTTGAAGTGTCATCACCATCCTGAGCTTTACAGCTGGGCTGTAAAGGGGAGTCTAGTATTATTAAGATGAGAAGGAGATGGTTTTATTTTGAGATCGAAAGGTGTGGGTGAATTTAGAGAGGCTTTTTTTTTTTTTCCATTAGAAGTTAGGGCATAACGCATACCATATTTTGTATACCACAAGACATACTGCTTGTGTTTTTCTTGTACATATTTGTTGCTCCATTTGATGTTAAGTGTATAAAACATGTGAAGTATATCTGTAAACTTCAGTGGTTAAACCCTAGTTGAAGCTGATAGAAATGTGTCACCACTTCATTTGTGGTGAGAGAAAACATCAGCTCTGGACTTTTGTCAGTGCTTGTAAAGGTAACCAGCTTGCTGAAGTCCTGACTGAATGTATTTAAGCACAGAATGTTTTGCTCGAGTCTCTCCATTTTGTCCATACGAGTATTGCTACTGTTAAAAGCTCCCCACAACGAGAGAAATAGATCCTCTTCAGCCAGCTGCCAAATCGTTACACCACTTGGACTTCATATACATTTTTACTTGCACTACATTTGCGTTGGGACTCATTAGTATCTTTATGTCTGTAGGTTATTTAGTTTAATTAGTTTGGTGTTTCTTTCAGTATTTATATTTTTGTTTCATTTAATTAATCTGCTTTATTGCCTAACCTTGTGACTTGCTGTGAAACACTTTTTTTTTTTTTTTTTTTTGCTTACTTGAGAACGATAGATCTGACTGTCCATAACCAGAGTGCGAGGGGTTTTGTTTATTTGCTTTTTGGTTACTTAAATCATGCATGAGAAGAAACCAGCTTGCCTGGTTTGGGTTTGCAGTAGCAATCAATTGCTTCCTCTGACACAATACAGTTAAATTTGATGGAAGAATTGCATAACTTGATTTGTGCTGAATAGCTGTCCATTGTCAAAAATTCATTATGGTCATTGGTCTCCTAATAAAAGTAGCTCATAGAGCAAAGTAATTTTGAGCTAGAGGAACAGATGTAGGCTCATTAGTGTCAAGGAGTTCACCACCAGGAGTTCAGCTGAATAATGATTAGCCAATGGAACGTATGACTTTAAATCCTTAAAATTCTTTTAACCCTTGCAAATACATATCTTTTGAGGGCCAAATTGACTTGCCAATTTACAGCACAGTTGGGGCAAATTAGACTCTAAAAGCTACATGAGAGGTGGCGGGTGGGTTAAGTGATCCTTGAAGAGACCAGGTTAGCGCTCAGTGAGGGGGAGAGCAAGGGCGCACAGTATTCCCCCCGCCTCCCCCCATTTGTCAAGAATTGCGAGAGGGACTCATATTCTTCATGCCTTTAAGTCTCCAAAGGTCCTTCAGCAGCAGCCCTAGGCTTCAGCCTAACTCTGGCACGGGACTAGTCTGACTGCGTGCTTCTGGATTGGTTCAATGTTTCATTTGAAGTGAGCAGAAGGAGGAGCGCTTACATGGTAAGAGTTGGGATTTACAGGGCTGAAAATCTGTCCTTGCTATGGTTGCTATTATTTAACAGAATTTTTAGCCTGATTCCAGATTCTTGACCTAATATTTCTAGTACAAGAGCTCTTCTATTGCCTCTTGAGTCTTTTACCAGCTGTCCAGCATTTAGAAATAAGCTTGTCCTCAGTGCTGGGGCTCCCACCGACCTACTGCTCCATGACGCAAGCCCTTTGCTGTGACCTTAGACTAACAGGTAAATGATTACAGTACTGTGACAGTTTGTTTCAGAGGGTATTAGCTGCCTCCAGTGAGTTCGTTCTACTGTTGCTCTGTGTAGGGGCAGTTAAAAGGGCATGGCATAATGCCCATAATTTTTTTTAGTAATTTAATTCCGTTTAAACCAGGACATCATCTTTGAATCACTGAATGGAGAAACAAATGAAGATTTCTAATATTATTACAGTATATTCCCTCAGGTCATAATAGCAAGATTAGTGTTACATAAAGACTTTCATCATAAAAATTCATATTCTGATGAAAAAGAGATTGTGTTAATGACATGAAACTACTGGAAAATAGTGCTACGCAATCATACGCTACAGAAATGTAACATTTTATCCTTCAACTTGTTTTCCTTTCTACTGCATATTGTTAGTTCACTTTCACATAAATATTTCCTGTATCTGACAGATAAACTCAAATAAGATGTTGGATAGCTATTCATTGGACAAAAGTGTGTGAATTTCTGTAACATAAGCATAACCGTATCTTCTCATCTGCCTTTTAACTGTGATTTAGCTGAGAGCTGAAGCATAGTTGGTTCCATTAATCAACATAGAATCAAGCCTGCAATCTTTATACTAAGATTTGAATGTAAAAACCTTTATTTTAAATCTTGCCAAACTCCACACCTGAATTTTCTTTCTCTTCTAGGAACTGATAACATCACTAACACCTAGGTAGAATTGGAACAGTATTTCTTGTGATGATTAAAGTGATAGTGATAATCTCTCTTCTTGCCAGAGAGATAGAATGCTCTAAGCTCTGCACATAAAAAGAAAAAGAATGTTTTAAATATGCTGTTTGGAAATATATGGGGTTTGTTTTACATTTTTCTTCTGTAAGGATTTAGTACAGTTCTACAAATAGAAAGTTACTTTGGCTTATATAGGCTATAAACCAACAATGGAGAGTGACACAGCAATGGGAGGTTTATTTGGTACTTCCTGAAAATGGAAATTATTACAGTTCCCATTATTAGAAAACTGCAAAATGAAACAATAAATACATAGCAAACTACATTTACTGAAACTAATACTGTGGACTGCAAAGAAGATAAATATTCAGGAGACTTGTACGTAGAGAATATGTTCACTTTTTTGAGGAAAATAATATCTTTTAGCACAGAGATGTGACAAATGACATTATGATTTCCTCCTCTCCATTGATCTGGTACGTCTGCATTTCTCTTGGTGAATGTATGTGCAAAGATCTTCCTTTTTTTTTTTAGTAATTTTTTTCTGTCAGAAAATACACAATGCTTTATCCACACCTGTGTCCCTATGCGGTCATCTACATGTCTTTTTGTAAGTGCTTGATGTCTCACTTTTGTGACAACCATCTATATTGATTTATTATACAAAAAGGAATACTTACCGTAAGATCATGGTTTTGTAAGAAGTGTCTGTTCTTTAGCCTACTTTATCAACATAGTGCAAATTAATTTTACATTTCAAAAAAGGCCATTTGTTGGCCCAGAATAAAGCTGTCATGAGCACAGATGGTGAAAAGAATCTGAAAAAATAAGGCAGATCTTGATCTTTTCCGTACATTTAGTGAAAACATCACTCCATTCCACTGCACCGGTCTCCAGGTTTTCTTCTCTGATCTGTGCTGTAAGGCTGGAAGTTTTACAGGACAGAGAGACCATATTTTTTATTTTTTCGTATTTTAACTTTTCAGGTAGGCAGTGTGGGAAATGTTAAGGAGAAGAAATTTTGAGGGCACTGGAGAAATTCCTGTAATAGGATTTTCTGATGTGAGGAAGTATAAACCTGTCATCTGACAGGCATAACAAAAATCAGAAGACAAAATTAATTAGTAAGAAATTGCTTTACTCGCTCTTTTTCATAATTTCTCAATTTTTGTCCAAGTGTCTTCTGGCTTATATATCATAAACTGTTAAATAAAATGAAGACTGGCATTAATGAACAGTGTTATTATAAAGTTAAATAGTATTTGGCTCAATAAATGAGCTATTTTCTGTTACAGTATCTGTCGAAGATAGGGACTAACATGTTTGTCCTACTGGTTTGTGTATGGTGCTCCAAAGAGTATTTAAAATGTGCATGCGGCCACATTTTTAACTCTCTGTTTAGATGTCTGAATAAGTTTAAGACAAACAAATAAAATGCGAATACGTTAATATTTTCGAGATATTTATAGCATAAACTTTCAACATCCCATCAGGCTAAAATTCTGTAGTCACTTTTCCTTTTTTATTAAAGCAGAGCGAACTGTGTAAACCCCATTTAGATGCTCAGTTTGCCCCTGTGAGATCAGTGCCTCCCGCCGAAATGCACCTGAAATCCAGATGCTGTACGCTCACAACCTGGGCTGTATTGGCAGTGTCTGTCTTGCCTGTGACATTTAATTTAGTCCTTGGCCCCGCTGTGCTCACTTGGGGGCTGCAGGGCAGGTGACAGCGTTTGCAAGGGCGAGCAGTCCTGCTGGCAGGTGTGTGCTGGTTGTGCGCAGCCCCAGCTTTTAAGGATCCAGCTTTTAAGGATCCAGCTTTTAAGGATCCAGCTTTTAAGGATCCTGCACTTGGCAGAACAACCAGACTGCTGGGTGACTAAAAGGGCAGGCTGCAGCGTGGGTTAGCTTTGGAAAGCTGGAGTTTCATTAGGCGAAAAAGGCTTTTTACTTGGTGATCGACTGGCAGATCTGGTGAATGAAACGGTGTTGAGAATATGCTTCTGGTCACCTAAAATCCATTCGCATTTGGTGGGGTATTTATATGCTTTTTGAAAAAAAAAAAGTGCTGTGAAAATACAAGCTTGAAATGCGAAATTGTCAAGGATTTGGCAATCACTCCCACTTGATTTGATAGGACTGCGTGTGTGCCACTTTCCTTGGGCTTGGGGCTGTGGCCACTCTCCGAGGCGGCTGCTTCCAAACGCCCTAGGCCGGCACGGCCGGAGCTCAAATCCATCGCTTGTGCTGCCGTAGATGTGTGAGTCACCGTGGCTGCCGGCCCTGGCTGGGGAAGCGGGGGCCTGGCAGCGTGGAGCTCCCCGAGGATTCATTTCTGTTGTTTCTTTGAGGAGGATGTTGTGTTGCTGTGCTCCAAAAGAACCAATACCAGATTTAGATTATTTCAAGTTAGTATGAGCAACACTCAGCTGTAGGCAAACACCGATGAGGTTGTTTTCTGCATTCCTGGTCCCAGGCAAATGGCTGTTACAAATATCTCGCTGTCCACCATGAAAAAAGGGCAGATTCTGAGGTAACTTGGGGCTGGAAGTCATTTACAGACTGTATCATGGTGGACTTGCTTAAGATAATATGTAAAGCTTTATTTTTCTCAGTTTCTTCCTTCTTTTAGCAGTCTCAGTAATGCTTTTCTGTGTAATTTTATGCTTGCCAGTTGTACTGTGCTGCTGTTTTGTTAATAAAGAAATGAACATTATTCTTCGTACAAAGAGAGCTGAAGTCTTATATGGGTCATAAATCCTGGTGCAGTCTCTAGAATTCAAACTTAGTTGTCAGATCAAAGCTTTTAAATTCCACCAACATACCTCTCATCTCCTTAGCTTTGACTTTTTTATTTTTGCAAAGGCTGCTTATAACTATTTCTTTCACTAAATATTGGCCATGGTATTTACATATGTGTATTTAAATTTTGGTGATAATATGTCTTGTACTCTGTTAATCTTTCTACCGACTAAACTGAGAAGTTTGTATTTTAACGTTGCTTTATTTTACACCTTATCCAGCTTTTAATGTTTAGTTTAAACAAATCCTTTCTTTGCTCAAGCAGCACTGTAACAGTTTATACAGAGTTACATAAATATAAAGCTACTTAGGTTAGCCCAGTGCTATAAGCCATGAAAATATAAGTTCCCATTTTCTATTTCAACACACTTTCTTCAAGCTGTTAATAAACATAAATAGTATCATGTTGTATTTAGTAGTATCACAGATTCACTGGCACTATTCAAATTCCTTCATGAGATGAGTAAGGATAAACACATTGGAAATGCAAAATACTGGAAATCAGTTGGTGTCAACTAGGAGGAAGCATTTAACATCAGATCGTATCTGTACATCTGTGTAACATTGCTGGTGGTTATCATATGAAAACAGTTATAGCTGTAGTAGAAGTCTTTAAACATTTTCTTAACTCCTATTTTTCTAAGGGGTCATTTTTGTTAACTTTAGGAGAAGAGCAGACCTTTACCACAGCAACTTGATGGCGTTATGTCCTTGCTTCTTGCATGTGCTTTTAGAAACGTTATTTCAGGCCTGCCAGCCACAGCTTTACCAGCTGAGGGTGCGGTACCCGCAGCCGGGAGCTCTCGTTGCTGGCTCCTCAGGTCCGTAGAAGGGTTTGAGGCTTAGGACCTGGGTGGCTTTGAAGTTTGGTACTTCTGCCTCACTCCATGCTGCTGACATCTTTGTGTATAACTCAAACTGTAATTTGACAGTCCAACAACATTCACAAAGATCCTTAGTAATTGTTAATGTAATAGTAACTGTTAATGCTGGATGCCAAAGATTCATGGAACTTAATCTCACCACTGAAACAAAAGGTGCCTCTAGGACAGTTTGTAAGACAAAAATATATTTGCACTCTTCCTTCCTCCATTCAGATATCTTTCTGAATTAGTCTGGATAGTGCTTTCTGAGGAAAGGATGGAATTTTTAATATTATTTCTATGGTTAATGGGAAATAATTGTTTCATAACTAACATTTTTTCCTACTTGATTTCAAGTGCTATTTTCTGAGTAATATTAAAAGGGATAAGGCGATCTCCAAATGCAGGAAAATATGTGATTGGAAGTTGATATTCGATTCACTTCACACTTCTATGAATTTATAGTTTTTCCTTTTGCACACGCACACACAAAAAGCTTAGTTACAGTTAGAATCAAGATTAACCTCTCCTCCTGATTAGACATTGACCCCCATCATCCTTCCCTGCCCCCCATGGAAGTGTTTTTCTTACAGACCAACTCAAGAGGCTTTAGCTGCTACACAGTACTGGGACAGCAGAGCAATGGGATCAGTTTCTGAGCTCTTGCTGGATTTTCAGGTAGTTGTGGTTGTCAAGAATAGTGTTTGTTATTTGCAGTTTCCAAGCAAGTTTGATTTTTAATTAAAAGAAAAAAATAAATCCTTCTTGGTTGGTCATTCTTCACTTCCATTACAGGCAGCAACTAATGGAAGGTGTTTTTTCCAAGACATTACATTTTAGAATATTTAGAAGAATAAGATGTTTGAGTAGCTCTGGCTTTCATGTCAAGAGTTAGGATCTCAGCTACCTGATAGCTTGATCTTTTTGTGTTCCTTCAACCGTGGAGGTGTTATTCTTAAGAAGACTTCCAACTGGTGGCAACTGAATGCCTTCATCTCTCCTATTTTTCCTCTTGTCTTAACTCCTTTCAAAGTCCTTTGATCAAGAGAGTATAAAGTTGAGAGTCTGCTGCAAGCTCTTTCTTTCCCGTTGCAGAGGGACCTGGCCATCCTTTGCGGGGGAGGATGGAGCTCACTTAGATTTTGGAGACCTGGTCTAAAATGCTTTCTGGCAATTAGGTGATGCCGAGCTACTCGTCTTTTATGCTTAGCGTAACACTATATTTCCACAAATATATTGAAGTTAGCAGAAAAAAATGTTTAAAAAGTAAATGTAAATTATCTATGATTACTAATTCTGCACTTTATGTTTATAGTAGAAGACTATTGGTGTCTATTAATGAGGTAGCAAAGAGGCAAATGAGATACATGAGTATGAAATGATTGATAGAGATGTTTATCTGAAAGCTGTGGTAACATGTGCATACTTTTTTTTCAGAATGAAGGGTTTTTTTGTGATGAGTTGAGATAAATAACCAGATTTCTTTGGGACTGTAAATAAGTATCTTACTATTTTTGTTAACGTCACATGCCAAATTCTGTTCTGACAGTTTATCATACACTTCTGTGGTGATGAATATTTTTCTCTGAGCTTCAATACTGTAACATGGGTTATACTCTTATTTTCAGTGTAAATGGTTATGTAGTGATTTCAGATATTCGACAATGAAAAATCAAGTTCTTGACTCTCCTCAAAAGTAGGTTTAATTCACACACGTTTTATATATTCCTGTCAAATTGATACCTATGCATTAACATGCTCATTAATGACATTAGTACAAAATTATATATTTGGATATTTTACATTCCTAGAGTCTCACTTTGTATTGTTCCCTACTTTAACCTTGTTATAAGTGATGAAGTTGTGCATAACAGTTCTATTATTGTAATGCATTATGTTAAGTAATCCACATCTGTTTGGCGTAGAGGAGTTGAACTACTAACTGTAGCTAGCTTTTCAGGCTGAAGTTGCTTCAGTACCTATGTATATGGCAATGTACCAGTGCACAGTCCTCAGCCTTGTAATTTTAGAATTCAGTGTCTTAATAGGATCAAATGGGTAATTACATACAGCTCAGTCTGCTGCCTTTGCTCACGTTGAGTTGCAGTCTGCTCGAGGTTTGATTATAGGGGAGGAAGGTGCAACGCAGCATTAAGAGGCATGGCATGTTTTTGGGTCTTTGTTTAAAAATTCAACAGCACTGGGTAATGAAAACTTGTTTGTAACTGTTAGAATCAATCAAATTAATCAGATAGGGAGAGCTTCATGGTATTTTTCCTTTTTATACTTATTAATGTTTCCACAGAAAACTCTTTGTGCTGTACTTTTATTAAACTGGAGGTTCCTGCCTGAAATCAGTTCTTGACTTTCACACAGTTTAAGGTGTTCACCTCGGCAGTTCTCTTCACTGGGATTGTTGCAGTGGGATAGAATGAAATACAATAATGAGAAATGAGTGAATTGGAAATGATACTAAAGGGCAATATTTGGATCTCATTTGGCATCTGAAGCTCAGAAAAGTGAGGAGCGTTCGGATTCTTGCAGAATTTATTGCTGAGTTACCACAGTCTCCTTTTCAAACACTGACTAAAGATGTTAAAATCCTATAATTGCCTCTGTATAGGGCTCAAAAAGTTTGTCCACAAGAAGAGGGGAAACCCAATTTGTCTACGGGGGACGTAAATTTGAAAGTCATTTTTCTGTATCCTAATATCCTAATACTTTAGCAAAACAATGATGTCATTAACTGTGTTAATGCATGAGTACTTGCACCATGAATTGTTCTTACTGTGTCTGTTTCTGTTCAGGAGATGGCACGGTAAGAACAGTTAATGGTCAGGCCGTGGTAAGATCAGATATTCAATCAACAGTTATTCCAAGTCTCTTTGTGTCTGTTTCTGTTCAGAAACCTTCTGTTCTAGAGACAGACATGGAGAGACTTGGAATAACTACAGTCTGAACATCCAGACATCAGTCCTGGGAAGGATATTGGGAATCTTTCAAAAGACTGATTTACACAGAGATAAGCAATAGGGTTGTAATTCTCAATATGCATAGCTTTACAGGAATTGCATCTTGAGCAAACTTTATTTCAGTATTTAAAGAAGTTCACAGGTTTGGCTGATAAAGGTGTAGGTGTAACAGCCCTTTTAGAAAGATAGTTCTTCGCAATGCATGACACTCCAGTTTGAAAAACAACACTGCCCTGTATCAGTGAGGCCCAAGTTAAAAGGATTAAGAACTGGCCAACTGACAAAGCTAAAAAATTAGTCATAATAATAGAGTACAGCTCCACAGGGATCAGCACTGTGCTTGACACCATTTAACAGTTTCATCATTAATCTAAAGTACGTGGAACTGTGATAAAATTTGCAAATGACACAAAGATTACCAAAGTGGTAAATAATGAGGACAGGGAGTAATACAGAATTATCTATACTGATCCTGCCTGTATCCAAACGTAATGTATTCTGATTCGGTCAGATGCTAAGCTTTACAGCTAAGAAGTAAAGTCATATTAAGCGAAGCTAATAAGAAATGGAAGAATGAGAAACTTCAGGACTTGGAAAGTGATAAATCAGCACTACTTTTCTGCAAATACAGGAAAATGGCACAAATAATCCTTACCTGTATAGGCAGAGAAATAGTGAGTAATGGACTGATCTGTAAGCATGTTATCCATCTCTCTGAATCTTGATATCAAGACTAGGAGTTCTTCCGTAGTTTAACATGGATTATTTGGCTCAAACCAGAAGTAATCAAATGAAATGTCACAGCATGTTGATGTACAGAAGGTCAGGCTATATGAACTAGGATTGCACCTTGGCCTTGAACTGTATCTATGAAAACTACTACGTTGACTTGCAAAAGTGTTTGGCAGGCTTCTCTGGAGAAGCTGTGGTACTTCTTATGGGAAATTACTTGTGCCTTTAAGGTTGAAGCTGTATTTTTAAGCTGCACTGAAATGTGCTTCTTCTCACATACTAAATTTAGACAAATTAAATTGTCTATTTTTCTGGCACAATAACATGCTAGTTTAGAATGCTGGGGATTTTTGTTTGGTTTTCCTTTTAAGTTTGAAGCAAAATGTGTATACAAATTAAAGGCTTCCCAGAATGAGATAGGTTTTTCAGACTGCTTTTGTGACTGGCGAGATGATGACGTTTTGGCCTAAAAATGAAGCTTATTTTTGGCATAGAGAGGTGTTATGGTTTATCCCCAGCTGGAAACTAAGCACCACACAGCCACTTGCTCAACTGCCACCCATGGTGGGATGTGGAGGTGAACGGGGGAAAAAAGTAAAACTCCAACCAACTCCCCCCAGTTTCTGTACTGGGCATGACACCGTATGGTCTGGAATCTCCCTTTGCCCAGCCTGGCTCTGCTGTCCTGGCAGAGCATGGAAGGGTGGATAGTCCTTAGTGTAAGCACTAGTTAGCAACAACTAAACCGTCAGTGTGTTACCAACATTCTTCTCGCACTAAATCCAAAACATGGCACTAGACCAGCTACTAGGAAGAAAATTAATTCTATCCCAGCTGAAACCAATACAGTATCCACAACTTATTCTATACCATCTACATCATTCCCGGGTCCTATGCTTTCCGATACATTCCAGTTAATCATCACCACTTTTCCTGTCTTCCTGATGTATACCCACAGATATCATTCTCTTAATCTATGGGCCATCCCTACAAAATGTCCGTTGAGTTCATTTGGTCCATGACTTTGGGCTCCATCTGTCATAAGTCTTCCAGGGCAGGAGGGACGGTGTGTGCTGTTGGGTTGTTGCATGCTGAAGCCATTTCTGGTAGTATCACTGCTGGACTTTGCTTGGTTTCATCCTAGTTCATTCTTCGTTAATCTGGGTGATTCTTACTGTAGTACCATTGATATGGCATAGAGCAACTATACTAGCGATGACATATAATGGCAGGGTTATATAGCAGTTAGCATAATACAATTTAATTAATTGGCTGTTCTCACTCAGAAGCAAATCCCCTCGAGGCACACATCAGATGTCCCCATCCTTCCCCATCACCCACCCAGTGCACCCAGGTCCTTGAGCAAAAACAATCCCATGGATGAGTTTGCCTTTGCCTGAGGCAGGAATGACCTAGGCCGTCTTCCCTAGCATGTTTTTTATGTGCACTACAGGGACTTCATCCCCTTCTATAGTGTGTAAAAGTTTTGATTGGGCAGGGCCAGCTCGCTTGACAGATCCCCTGGTGTTGAGTAACCACATGGCTTTTGCTAAATGTACCCCAGTGTTCGAAGGTCCCACCACCCATTGCTCTCAGTGGAGTCTTTAGCAGTCCAGTGTATCGTTCAATTTTCCCAGAGACTGGTACATGATATGGGATGTGATGATGTACCCACTTGATGTCATCCGTGTGCTTTGGCCCAGGTGTCTATGAGTTTGTTTTGGAAATGAGTCCCGTTGTCTGACTCATTTCTTTCTGGGCTGCCACGTCACCACAAGACTCGCTTTTTCAGGCCCAGGATAGTGTTCTGGGCAGCGGCGTGGGGCACAGGATATGTTTCCAGCCAGCTGGTGGTTGCTTCCACCATTGTAAGCACATGGCGCTTGCCTTGGTGGATCTGCCAGAGTGTGACATGAGAAGTCACAGGAACTGCAGCAAGATAAGGTGACTCGAGTCGGTTTGCAGAGGGAAGGAGCCCGTGTCTCTTGGTGTTACTTGGGCTACACTGCTGTGGTTGTTCACAGCTACTGGCTGGCACAGGAGCTTTGACCTGCTCCAGCCTGGGCTGGTTCACCCCTCCTTAGTCTCTCAGGACATGGAAAGCAAGAATGTTTATTTAAAAATGTTTTAAGAGAAGATTTAGAGCTGAAACCCGAACACCTGTTGTCGGGCTTATACTAATCACCTGTGAACTTATAAGTAGGGTGACATGGTGCTGTGTTGTGATGTTCACGTTTCTTAAAGAACTGCTTAATGTTCACAGGGACTGAAAATCTGTTGTGGCAGCACTGGAAATGTGGAGGCTTTTTCTAATATGTTTTGCAGTGACAGATGTGCTCCGCAGTCCCTGCTGCTTCAGTATGTTATCTTTACCTTGCACTTCTTGAGCGTCAGTCCCTCTGTGGAGCCTTCCCTGTATTGGGGACTCAGCAGTGACACCGAAGGACTGGCAGGTCCCAGACAAGTGAGTCTCAACCTCAGCAGCACTCACTGTGTGCTTTCCCCTCTTTTCCTGGTTCCTTTTCCCAGTGTCCTTCATGTTTGTGATCCCTCATGTTGCTTAGTAATTCCTAGTTTTGGGGGGCATTCATGTATTCATGTCCCCTAACAAGAAGCTGCCAACTGAAGTGCCCCTGCTAAGAGGTTACATTTTTCTCCTGTAGTCAGTGAAGTCTTTCAAGAATGTTTCAAACTTGGATGTAGGTTAAAGAAATATACTTTAGAAAGTTTACAGGGAGGTTAAGTGCATACGTCTTGTCTTTCTTTAAACTCCTAACACTTGTGTTACTATTGCATCCAGTAGAAAAAGTTTTCTGTTAAAGTAGGAGTTATATTTTTAGATACAGAGATAAAATGATCTCATCTCAGACTTGAAATTTTTTGTAGTCGTTGAATAAAGCAAAAATAAAGGCTGTTGCATTCACCTTTCCGCATGTTTTGCTTTGTTGTGGGTTTTTTTGAAGTGTGGCCTGGATTTTTGTTTTCCAGCCCTGCCAAAATTTTAATTTCCTTTTTAAGTTAAATTGCAGTGTTCTTTCAAATCACCTTCACAAAAAGGTTTAGTTACATAGCAGCTCTTCAGAGAGTATCTGTGTGTGGCAGTGGTGTTTGTGGAAGGAGGGAGTGGCAGGGTGGGGAGAGATGTGTTCTATTTTTCTTGTGAGTTACTTTTGGTCTTTGATATGAGTAAATTTCCATTAAATGTGATGAATTGAGCAACTAAGCAAAACAAAATGGAGTCTATGTATTGCAAGACTGTTAGCAAATGAGGGTGTCCTGCTGAAAACCACAGGTGGGAGATTGTGAAGGACCTTACCTTAGTTGCCTTTCAGTGGAGTGTACAGTAATAAGATGTGCTTTGTTTTCTATAGAATACATGAATGCACAAAAAAGTTTTGGAAGCCATAAGACTGACGTGACAAATACATGATGATATTAGTATTATGTTGAAAAGAACAGAAAAAAAACCCACATTCCCTCAGGAAAACTTGAGTTGCATGGTGTGAGATTGCAATACAGCCATGGAAAAGCAAAGCTAAGTGGGAATTTTCTGCTCTCATTGAATAAGGCTCTGCAGATCTTCTGTCTGGACCCAGGCTCAGGAATATCGTTATTATGCTGACTCTATTAGTGGTCGCCTGTTAATATTAACCCAGACATGTAAAAACATTTGAGTTCTTCTTTAAGGTAGGGGGAACTTGGGACGTAGAAGTTGGCAACAACTTCTTTTGTATGAATTAGGGCAAAAAGAGTTAAAATCTTGGAAATAGGACACTGGGAATGTTGTCTTTGAGAAGAGGTTTTCTTACGGTGTTCCAGTAAAGAGCATAAAGTAAATCTTGCTTGGAATGCTTGTGTCCAATGTAGCAGCATGGAGGTGTTTGGGGTGTAGTCTGAGAAATTTGTGAAATTCACGCTGAAGCTAAGGGTTTGAAGGTCAAGTACTCCTGAATATCTAAAAATAAAACACACAGCTTGAGAAGTGAGAAAGAGGAGGTTCTTTGTTTTATATGCGGAGACGCCCGATGAAGAAAGTGAATGAGCTTGCACAGAAGAGCTTTAGTGTTGCAGCACCTGTTCCAAGTTGCGGTCCTAAGCGGTGAACTGTCTCTTATTTCAGAGTTTACGTAATGCTTGAAAGGCTGAGCACAGTGTTTCACTCATGGCTACTTGAAAATCAGAAGTAAAGCAGAAACAAGCAAAACAGTGAACCACAGCAAGTGCTGCGGTGTTTCCTGCTGGAAAAATCCGTGGTTGAATGTTGAAGAGGAGACGGCTCTGCTGGCACACAGCTGCCTTCATTCTCCTCTCTCCCACATCAAGGGCAATTACTGCCATTGGGTTAAAGTTATAATGGCTTTGGAAAGAATTATTAAATTATACATTTGCCCAGTAATTAAAGCTAAATACTTAATTAGTGTCAGTGGGAAACAATATGTAGATTTTATAGATGTAGTAACTGATTTTAACCTAAGGACTTCATATGATTTCTGTGAAATACCAGACCCCCTGGTCTGATGCTTTGGAGCAGACTGAATTCTTAACCAGGTGTGTTTATAACTGAACTGGTTTGGTCCAAGATGAATCTTGTCAAAACTGAAAACCCCACCATTGTAATGCAAATCATTGCAGGAATGAAGGGAAAAAGGCGAATATTCAGATTTTTTGAAACATTTTTATAAATACTATGGAAGATTGTCTCTGCATGATTCTCTTAATAACTGAGCGATAAATAGGATAAATCTTCTGACCGCCTGCCACACGCGTGCCTGTGTGACGCTTTGAGGTGGTATAAAATCCTCATGCTGGACATGGGCATTTCGCTGTTCTGCATATCAGGGCTGATCCAAAAATGCACAAGAATGTATTTTACCAGCCAGCACCTTTCCCTGAGTTTTAGGATGTGGCTTCACTGAGCCTTACGTTGGACTTTACCCATTAACCTCTCTCTGCATGAGGACTGCCGCTGGTTTATTGGGATTCGGGGTGAATGTCATTCAGCTTGAGTGACATGGAAGCTCAGGACCCGCTGTTGGCAGGAAGGATTTGAAGGGCAGTGAGTTGCAAGCAGAGCCAAATAACGTTTGCAGTTATGACAGAATCATACAATGTTAGATAACACTGCGACCTCCAGCCAAGCAGAAATGATAGAATCATATAAAAATAGGACTGGAGATGACTTTAAGAGGGACTCTGGTTCGTTTCTTGCCTGAGGACAGGATACAGTCTCCTTAATGTCATTCTTATCAGGTATTTGGCTAAGCCATTTTTAGAGGCCTCCAACAAGGGTGAATCTGTGAAACTTCTATCCCACCTACCTGAATCATTCACGATCTTTGTCGTCAAAAAGTATTTCATAATCTCAACCTTTGTTTTTGTTTGTGCAGTTAGATTTCTTACTGTTGCTAACTTAATAACTGGATGAATGTGAAGAAAACTCTTCCTTTCCTTTTTTCTTTTGCATTATATGCAGTTGAAAGTGTGTTATCTTGTCCCATCCCCTTTCTCTGCCCTGTCAACTCATCTTTAGACTAAACAATCTGGATTTCTTTCAGTCTGGTTTTATCTAGGTCATGTTTTCTCTGATTATCCTTGTAGCACTCCTCTGGACCTCATCTGACTTCCCTCATTCTTCAAGTGAAATGCCGCAAACTATGTGCAGAACTGCAACTGAGCAGAGTTGGAAGGATTATTTCAGAGTCTGTTTTCTTATTTATACAGCCCTATATAAACATAAACATAATATATATTTAGAGAGTGAGGAACAGCATGATATTCTTGATTCATGTGCAGCTTGTGATCTGCCACAGCCAACAGCTTTTTTGACTGCAGAGTTACTTGTTTATCATCTGTTTGTGTGTGGTTGAGTATTTTTGCATAAAGGAAAAATCTTGCCCTTTTTCTCACTGTCAGGAATTCTTTTTTTCAGAAACATTTTACCCATACGTCAAGCTGAATTTGAATTTGAAACCTGTCCGGTAGCTCACTAGTTTCTCATCTTTATGTTGTTTCTAGACTTAAATACGCTAGAGCTGCCTGATAACTTCGGGTGAATTTAGCCTTTCCGAGGTTGGTACCGTGTTCAGTGGGAGACGTATCAAAGAAGGCGGAGAGAAGCAGAGCTGTGATTAGATGTGTTTCAGCTGGGGCTTACACTGCAAGGAGAAGTTATGCAGCTTTATACCTGCAGGAATAATAATCAAATACAATTAATAACTCAAGAAAAGATTTGGCCACATGTGCCACGATTGACTGAGTCAGGGCCTGTGTAAAGATTTGTACCTGAGGTTGTAGGAGACTGTAGGACAGGTTTTGATGGTGGTATTGGGCTAGATAAGCAAACTCATTTAAAATCAGGATTTCAGATTTCTTTAACATAGACCAAATGTTTTAGAGCTACTTGATGGATTGAACCAGTGTCTACTGCTGAACTTTTTTTTTTTTTTGTACAAAATGTTCTGTGTGCAAAAGGAGCTTAATGGCAAGGTTTGATTTTTTTTTGATTTCTTTTTTTAATAAGGTGTGATTCATCTTTGCTATTCTGTAGTCTAATTAAAGATTAAAAATCTGCAACAGAATACAAAATTGTAACATCATTCTACAATTGACTAATTTTGTAGCAGCTTAAAAAGCATCATTACCAATTCTTACCCTATACATGAAGTATTTGGATGAGTATGATTATCCTGTACTGCCCCACAGTATGGCCTGCAGTGCTCTTGTTTTTCTCAGGCCAAATTCCCTGGGTACGTTGCTGCCTTAGTGTTCTGTGTAAGGCCTGTCGACTTGTTGAAAAAGCTTTTAGGTACCTCGGGAAGTTTTGGGTCAGGTCCAAAAAGCACAACCCTTAGTCGTGTACATTCCTGTGTGTTCAGAAAAGATGGATGTTTCGCTTTTCTGGAAACTGGGTGAATTCTTGCCAGTGCAAGGTGAGAAATTCTGCCTCTGAATACCTGTGGTATTACCAGGTGATTTTACTATGAAAGAGGGGCAGGACGTATCACGACCTTTAACAGTAATACCTGAAGATTTAGCTAAGCTCGCTACTGGTGTGTTTTGGGGTTGGGGAGAAATGCTGAGAAGAGCAAGCTAAGTGTTGTAGTGAAATTATGAGTCTTCACAGCCTGTATCTTTATTTGAAAGACTGTTTTGATAAACATTGTGTTGTGTATGCAGTGCTTACTCTAGCACAGTCTTTTAAGGAGATGCTTTCTTGCTAAGACTGCAATACTAAATTTTGCAGAGGAGGAGGTCATCGGTCCTTGTAAATGAAAAGTGTTTTTAATGGCTGAGTGGGCAAAAGAGCCAGATTTTTTTTTGGTTTTTTATGCTACAGATAGCAGTGTTTATCATTCAGCCAACCAGAGAGCTTTTCTAGAGACATAATAACAAAAAGCCCTAATAATATTTTTAAAGCAGATTAAAAATAATCTTTCTGCATGACCTTGCCCAGATGACCTCCTGGTTCGCTGATTTTCAGTTGGGCACTGCATCATCTAGGCAACATTTTGCTGTTTAATATGTTGGACAGGAAGTGGCATTATATCTTTATCTGTACGGAATCAGCGGGCAGGGCAGGAAGGCGGCACCGTCCAGCGCACTGCGCGTCTGCCCGCGTGTGTCCAGCACTTGGGAGGAGCGGTGGCACTCGGGTAATGAGATGCTCAGTGACACTGCAGCAGACAGGAGCAAAAGAGAAAAAGACAATACAGAGTATCTTAAAAAACTTATTTTAATTTAATTTCATATTAACTCAATGTATAATTATTTAGTATGATTCCCTTGTTTACCAAGTAATTATAGCTTTAAAATCTATTTGGGTTAGCATTTAGCTTCTCTCCATCCAAGGGAATCATAATATTGATGGAATATGTATTAGCCTGTTCTTGTGAGCAAAAGTAATTAAAAATATATCTTTATTAATCTCGATATGATAGTAACCTATAATAAATTTTAAAAGGAGCTGTTCAAACAAAATATTCAAGTAATGTGCTTCTTGTCCTTTGCATATAGAAAATGAAGTCAAACCTGCTTAGTTTTACAAGGTTTTAATTAAATTAAGGGCTTCTACAATGACATAAATTACAAAAGTGAAGCATGAGCGGTTTAATATTGGGGAAAAAAAAGTCTTGACACAAAAATTTAAACAGTATAACACAAACATTAAAGTGGCCTTCAACAATGACTTGAGGATTAGAACTCTGGGTATCAAGAATTAAAGGATTTTAAAGTAATAATCTTTCTGTTTTGATTATTACAAGCTAGTGCTGATATATTTGACCTAAAGGAAAAGCTTTTTCCTTTAGCTGTGTGCTGTCTAATAGCTTTTATTGTTGTTCTCATTATAACGAGAATGTCTATAAATGAGTGCTTGAATGTTTGCTTTTTTTCTTATTTGGCTGTAGTAACATCGAGAGATAAATACAGAATAGTCATTATTATTCTAGCTTAATAGTACAAGCTTGTTTTTAATGTATACACTTTCTAGGTTTCAGTAGATGAAGATTTATATTATAAAATGCTGATTGCTCTAAATTGTCTTTTGAGGCTTTAAAAATGGTATGATATGTAGACAAACCAGGAAACTACCCAATTGTGTTCTAAGTTACATTGTAAGTAGCCAAAGTGATAAAGTGGATTCATAGATATTTTTATCTTTCTAAGCTGCTATAATATATGGAATCTTGAGGTTCTTAAACTGACAGTAATTGTTTTACAATAATGTTTATATTAGGCTTTCTGAAGTGAAGTATTTTATGCCAGAAACACAGGCATGCTGCAGGAGAAAATTATAAATATGAATTCTAATGAATTTTTTGTATAGACTGGAAAAAATACATGACATCAGTTTCTGGCCATGAAAAACTGAATGAGAATTTGAGACTTGCATTGCAATTCTGAATATTCTGAGGAAGGAGGGTGTGCAGTGTTCCAGAAGTGGTGGTCAACTGCCAAATATTTGTACAAGTTCTGTGGTACTCATAGGTGTGGTTTGGCTCGTGTGGGTTTGCTTGTTTGTTTTTGCCTTTGGAAAAACAAAATAAACCAGTAATGTTGTTATTACCTTTATGAAAGTGTCTTTTGTGAAATATACACACAGAAATATTTAAAGGGACGGTGTTTTGTCATATGAAGAACATACTGAATTATGTGTAATCCAGAAGCACTTTGTTCAATCCTAATATTTAAAAAAACCCAGGAATATTGACAAACCATTCTAGTACCTCATCTCTGCAGATAATTTAATTTGTAAAGTGCTTGAAAGAGGAAAAGGAATAGGAAGTGACATTGTACAAGGCTTTCTCTTTTGTTTTCTTTTTCTTTGTTTTCCCTTCTCCCAAGTAGATGCTTAAAATGTTGTTGTTGATGCCGTCCTTTCTGTGCTTGACCTTCCAAACAACCCCAAACTTGAATGTCAGATATTTTCAGCATTGTGCCTACTAGTCAGAAGGTGTACATGCAAATGCAAGGGTTTTGAATGTCATCTAAGAGTAAGGACAATTTTGGTATAAACCTGATCCAGTGTCATCTTTATTAATATATTTAAAGTACAGATCAAGATAAAACCAGCTTGATCTTTCTTAAGGTTAGTTTTGACTGGTACTTACCAAAAATGAATTAATCTTGTCTGGTCGTTCACTGGATACGATGTTTCAAGTGTCCTGTAGCTTTATGTGGTGTCAAGCCCATACCTTTATAAACATTTAAGCAGATCTCAGCTGTGAGCGCAAGACACTGGGGTCAGGACGATTGCATTACATAGAGAGAGTTGGGCAGTTTGGTTCAGCACACCACATCTTTCCGCAGGGACGAATGACCTGAGGACAAAGTCGAGTCAGTGATGCCTCCAGCCCTGGGCATGTGCTGGCCGGGATGGTCACTGGGTGGTAAAGAAACCCGCCCAGCAGCTGGTCTCTGCTCCGGCACGTGGGGGGCTGCAGAGATGAGGCTCGCTGAAGTGCTATGTTAACCATTGGACTCAATGGTCTTAAAGGTCTTTTCCAACCAAAATGGTTCTGTGATTCTATGAAGGTACCATGAGCAGATGAGGAGGCTCCTCACGGAGCAGCTGGTGTCCTCCATGGCCGTTGGCCGGGGAAGGGGACAGAAATTGTTCCTGTGGGTGCAGCCCAGCCAGGATTGTGCTTTGCTCTCTTTGTGGCCAGTCCACGCGCTCGCAAACAGTGGCCAAAGTGCTATAGCTTTGGGTGCATAATCAAGCTTTTGTGTTGCTTTTCTGTTTTGGATAGAGCTTGTTTTGGTTTTGTTCCCCATGAAGAGGGCTGTTGTTGATGGAGGGGGAGAAAAAAAAAAAAACCCAACAAACCACAAAACCAAAAAAACCCCCCCACCCCCCCCAAAAAATCCCCAAACCAACCAACCAACTGAAAAAACCCCACCACCGCCAAAACCGGCTTCCGTGTGAATGTCATAAGAAGTAATAAAGTCATAATTCTTTCTGGTGAGGCAGCAGTTAAAAAGTATCCTTAGCTTTTTTTTTCTTTTTTTTTTTTTTTTGCTTCTCCCTTGGGAGGAGGTGCCAGAGACATGGGCATTTGGTTGTTATCTTTACTGATTATGCAGTACCCGGAGAAGAAGACTGCTCAGTAACTCTGTTTTGCTTATTCAGTGGCTTCCCCCCTTCCGCCCGCCATAATGATATTCAGGCTGTGAAGGGGTTGAAATATCAACCTCATATCTGAAGACAAATTTACATTTCACTCCAAACACCATAATTTAATGAAGGTTTTATGCTGTTGTGGGTACTTAATTATGCTAGAGGCAGAGCTGAAATTTAATATTGTTCCACATGCAGGGAAGATTTACTAGTAGCTTATTTTCAAAAGTCCTCTAAAGAAGACTGTTGCTTATGCAGTCTACTCTTGTTTTTTAAAGCAGATTGGAATAACCCAAACTTTCATAAATAAAATTTCATTTTAATTGTGCAATGAAGCTAATATATGTCTTTTTAGTTTATGGGTTTTTGAGAAGGAATTAACTGGATTAGCTGGTTTTGCAGCAATGATCAATGCAACATTTACTGTCCTTAGCAGCTAAACCTTGATCATCTACATGTAAACAAATGTAGTCATTCAGGACATGTAATGCCGTAAATGCTCATCTTATATATAAATCAAGACGACAATTTAAAAGTTATTATAGAGCACACCTGTAAGAGTTCTTCTCTTGCACGGCAGAAACCTGCCTTTTCAATCTTAACCTGCTGTTCCTCATAATAAATGAGAGTACATGAGGCTGAGACATTGCTGTCTCAGTTTTGGTCATGGCACCATCTGACTTGTGCAGCACTATGGGTCCGTGGGGTAGAAGATGTGGTGGCTGTTGATATCAGGGGGCTGGGGGTCACTGTGATGGGAGCTTCCTGAGACACTGAGGCACCAGGGAAACTTCCAGACCTCAAACAGGCCTATGTTTATGCACAACTACTAGGCAATCTATCCCGTAACAGTGAAAAACAATCATTAATTACAAACATTAGTGAAGCAAGCTTGAGCTATATCATCCCATGTTGGCCATGGTGGTTGCTGAATGTGACATGTCCAGGCTCAAGACCTCTTGGAGGGAGCTGGAGCCAAAGTGGGTGTCACTGCTCTACCACAGGCTTCACTCCTTGGCATACACCTCTTCTGCAGATCAAGACCAGCCTCTCTGTTTTCATGGCTCAGAATCAGTCTGTTCTGGCCATGGATGTCCCCTCCTGACCATTGGCCAGTCCCACGTGCTGCAGGTGAGCGTGGCCTTATGAGGAGCGGTTGAGGGAGCTGGGGCTGTTCAGCCTGGAGAACAGGAGGCTGAGGGGAGACCTCGTCACTGTCTACAACTACCTGAAAGGAGGTTCGAGCATGGAGGGTGTTGGGCTCTTATCCCAAGTAGCAAGTGATAGGACGAGAGGAAATGGCCTCAAGTTGTGCCAGGGGAGGTTTAGATTGGGTGTGAGGAAAAAAAAATTCTTCATGGAAAGGGTTGTCGGGCATTGGAACAGGCTGCCCAGGGCAGTGGTGGAGTCACCATCCCTGGAGGGGTTTAAAAGGCGTTTAGACGAGGTTCTTAGGGACATGGTTTCGTGCCAGAGTTAGCTCAGGTTGTGGTTGGACTCGTTGATCCTGAGGGTCTCTTTCAACCTAAATGATTCTATGATTCTATTCTATGACTGACTCGCAGACTGAGCGCCAGCCACCTGAGTCCTTTAAGCAGTTGCAGACTGGATACTGTTGTCATTGGTTTCCTGTGTTTATACATCTATGCCAAGGTTATTTTACTTCTGACCCTGAAGGAAGCTGTCTTGAGATATGTCTGAGGCCAGGGCAGCCAGAATGTGTAACAGCATGCTGCAAAGACACCAATTGAACATATACAGGACAGTAATGTGAAAATACAAATTGGAACTCAAATGGTAAGTATTAGTAGGATTGCTGACATACAGGCAGTGTAACTCAGAACTCAGGGAAACAAAAATTGATGTGATTAATGTCAGAAGCTAGTCATTTTATCCTAATTAAACATAACAATTTCTGCCCAATGCTTCAAGTTACTATATATATATTTTTGGTTTAATTTTTTTTTTTTTGCTGTACACATTGGCTGCTGCTACTCTGCTAGCCGCATAGTGAGATGTCCTGACTGTTTTCCTTTGTCCAACTCGAGTTGGAAGAACTGAGTGTTTCTGCAGTTTCTGCAGACTTTTTCTAATGAAGCTTTTAAAAGAAAATCTGCTGCCCATTTTTGGGGAACTTTTTTTTATTTGAAGTTATCATCTCTTTTCAATATGTGACAGTTTTGTGCCTGATAACTTTTCTAGTAGTAATTCTGTATCACTGAGAACCTAAATATGACAGTTCCTGAGTCTCCCATGTCCGCTTTCTTGTCACTGGGTAAGAGAATTAGACTGAGTGACTTCAGCTGGGGAAACATCTGCTGTAGTTATGAGCTGATTGCTGGCTTTTGGCTAAGCTCAGCTCTAAATCAGTCCATAGTTATTATAAAAGAACACATTCTGGTTGTTTAGAGTTGAAATCATAACATGGGTACCAAGTCATAAAGCAGGTTTTGTAGAAGGTGAGAAAACTTTCTAGCAATTTCATATGTTTCATTATTATTTAAACTGTTTATATATTGAGGATTTCTTGGTAGAAGGCATCTCTCAGCATAGCAGAACTTGGAGTCCATGTTTCTTAGATCACAGTGAAAATCCCCAAGTCTGGTATGGCAGGGGAGGTGCTATTTTATTTGGGCTTATTACCCCCTGCTTACAAACGTATTCACTTTTTGCCTTCTACCAGTTGGGGAAGCAAATAACTTCTCTACTAAATGTTTGGCTGTTGCTCCAAAACAGAAAATATATGCTATGTGTTGCAATTAAAAGAAGCCCTGTAGCAAAATGTGTTAGTCACAGGCAGAGGCCAAGTGTATCATTATTCTGAAGAAGCAGCAGTCAGGATAATGACCGGCTGAGGACAGTGGGCAATGGGAAGTGAAGCCTGTCATGTCAGAGTGCTGGCAGTGCAGTCTGGGCACGCTTTGCATTGGAAAGTGCTGCGGAATTGCAGGGATATGGCTCATCTTTGGAGAAAGAGTAGAAGGTTGCCTAATGGCGTGTAGTAATTTTAAGACTGATTTACTACTTTTGCCGTAATAACTAAAAGAGTTAAGAAAACGGCTTTGGTGTTTGATTCTTTCCTTGCTTTGAGACAAACAGAAGTTGTTTCTGAGCTTCCAGTGCATTTTACTTTGACACAAACAAACAAAAAAATCCAAAGGAGACTTAGTCTGGTATACTTTACTTTCCTATGAAATATATCCCTTATGTAAACAGCTTAGGTGAGAAGCATGTTATATTGGAGCTGGGACTTCAAAAAATTACACTGGAGAAGTGGCAAATCTCAAAAACAATATTACGTACATGATCAGCCTCGTAAATACTGAGCTCAGGATTCTGACTCTGTGTTGCAGCTGCTCAGCTTCTTTCTGAAATTGAGGCCGGGGAGCCAGCACACCACTAGTGGGAGAAGAAGAGGGAGCAGCACGTAGAGTGAATGTTGCACAGAGAATGCAACTGATGAGTTTGAAAGAAAGAAGAAAGACAAAAGTGGTTCAACAAGTTGAAGGGGGAGAGTAGCAAAGTGCTAATTTTTCAAGCTAAGAGGATATGTTGTTTGCCAGCCATGCATATTATCTACAAATCTGTGGAAATGTGGAAATTGAAGGAAAAAATAGTAATATTGTCTATTTTAACAGGTCGCAAAAAGGTAGCTGAAAGTGTTGAGAGAATACCTATTTTAAAACTGTGAGGTTTAAAAAAAATATTAATATTCTTATACAGATTGGTGTAGCATGTTTATCTGCTTGCCACTTGTCTAAAGTAGCATACTCTTTCTAACAATAATATATTCGTCCTGAGTTTCTAACTGTAAAAATGTGTTTGAGAATTATTACAGTTCAAAACAGAAAACATACAACTGCAGAAAGGAAAATAACTTTAGGCCTGTTTTTCTGCACATGTTCCACTTGAATATAGAACAATATGGTGCACAATAGATACTTAATGGATGTGGTATTTGGTAGTGCCACCTATTGCTAGGAAAGCAGAACTAAAATGAATATTTTTGTTACGTTTATGTCTAAATTGAGCAGAAAAAGGAATGGTACCTGTTAATCTTTTTTCAAGGTCATATGTGGATATAAGTTTAACCTTGTTTTTATAGCTATGAAACGGACTGTATTTTTTTTTTTAAATGATTTATCATACAGCAGCACCAGGGGTGGTGTGGTAAATTTCCATTCCAGAAAGCTTGCTACTATTGGCACGTGGTTGAATGCCAGTGGCTCTCTTTTGGATAAACCTATTAAGTCTGATTATTTCCCTCCTCCTGTAATTGATGACATTAAAGTTAATGTAATGCACTAGAAGGTTGATCCTAATAATCCTGAAACTGCTTTAGATTTAGCAAAACTCTGAAAGTTAGTGTTTTTTTCTAGTGCTTGAGTTTTACTTTTATGTCAAATGTGAAGAGAATTAAATGTTTTTTAACATGCATCCCAAAAAAAAGAAAAGAGGCTAATGATGAAACTTGTTTGAAGACATGGACATAATGATCTGGATGCATCTGAATACTTAGTATCCTTTATCAGGTCTTTCAGTTAGCAAGCATGAAAGCTGATTTTTCCACCTGCCCTTTAAAGGATGATATTTGTTTTATTATAGAAGTATAACTAATGATAAAGATAAGAATAATGAAAGATTTATAAGGGCAGCTTGAGATCAATTTTAGGTTTTAATTGTGGTTCTTAGCATTACTGATCCTTCTTACTGCCTCAGTTCTGCTGTTCATCTCTACTAGAGAAACACTCTACCCTAAAAATATACATGTTTTTGGCTTGTGATATGTAAGGGAAAGAAAACATGTCTTTTCTGCATTGTTTTCCTCAAGAAGGATCTAGATGTCTAGGTAAGAGCAGGAAAAGATGCAGCAGTGTGGGAGTAAGTTGTTCTTTCTCAGGTCCAGGCAGATACCTCTCAGGAGTTTATTGCTGCTTCACCTAACCAATATTCTGTGGCTGAAGCTGTCCTCCTTCCCCAAAGATAGACGTTTCCTCTTACACCTGCTGAGCTTCTGAACAGCTTAGAGTCTTGCAAAGCTGAAGGGAATGAAAGGAAGCAGCTCTTGAGTATACAGGCATCTGTGGATTTAGACAAGGTTCAGAGGGACAAATAAAGGATGACCTACCCACCTCCCGACCAGAGAAATGATGTGGAGAAATCCGACTTCATCATCCTAGTTAAGTTCAGGACTGGAATCTAATTTAGCCAAATGGAAAATCTTTCCTTATTGATTTTTTGAAAACTTTTTTTTCTTCAAATGATGTCTAACTTCCTTTTCTCTTAGTTGCTTCTTGGACCTGAATTTGAGGTCACTTGTATTCTTTGTCCCTTTCTCCACTGATCCAGGTTATACTTTCTCTTCCAAAACCTATTTTAACATCTTTTTCCCTGTGCATTTGTATTTAGCCCCTCTGTCTTTTTTTTATTCTGAATACGGTGACGGGCGAAAGCAACATAAAGCCTTTAGCAACTATGCTTTGCAATATGGAGAAGGGGAAGGCTGTAGCTGCCTAAGGGTTTGCTTCATGGATGGATTTTATATGCTCTCTTGTCTTGAGTTTCCATGCTGAATCTCTTCTGCAGTCTGTGTTCCTATACATTGAATCTTTTATTTTGTGTTTGTAGCTACCTGCTCTCTTGGTGTTTCTTCACATTGATCCACCAGCTTAGTTGCTTTCCTCTTTATTCATCTGCCTGTCATCTATCCACAGAATTGGAGCATCTGAGCAAAGCCAACAAAATTTCAATTACCGGTGCTAAGTTTAAACCCCCTGCATAATTTTCCCCAATGCAGATCCTGTTGACATAAAAAGGAAAATAATTTTCAGCAGTTACATGTCTCTTTATGAGTCTGTATTCCCTCTTCTAATGAAGTTTCATGTTTAAAAAAAGTTACCTACGAAGTGCATGAGCAAAGGTCCCTGGAGGTGTCTGTGGGTGAGCCCTGGGGCCAGCGAGGGAGCCCCAGCTCGGGAGGAGCGCGGTGCTGCGGTGCTGGGTGCCCGGGTGGGGTGTCCTTTTCGGGCAGTGGTGAATTTGGAAAAAATCTTAGGGAAAATCATTTAGGCAAGGGGTGTTTGCATGGGGATTGGTGCTTTGTTGGCGTTGTCTACAAACTATGTATCTGCAGCCAAACACCATTGTACTCTGGAAGAATTTGGGAACTGAAGGAGAAGAAATGTTCCCCATATAGTTTAAGATGTGACTTTACTGAAGGAAATTATTCCTTTGCTGTGACCTTGTATCATCCAAAATTGAATGTAATAGCATATATTAAAGCCAGCGTGTAAAAACTTTTTTTCACAAAGTGGTTGCTTCTGATTTCTTTTTAGTTGTGATTTGATTTTTTTTTTAATTAAAAAGCAACTGAAATTGGAGAACACTGCAACCTATTAATTGATTTTTGTGAATAATGGTGTAAATGCTTAACACCAAATAGTAATCTATTTCCCTTCCAATCCAGTGCCAATATTGTTATCTTGTAGTACAATACTAACATATGATTATATCTGCCATTAATGCATTTAACAGTAGATGACAAATTGTATTAAGATAAGAAGGGTCTCATGCTCTTCCACTTGCCCTGGTGTAAAACAGAAGTCGCTGCCTTGAATTGAAAAGATTTATTCTTGTGTAAGAACTTCCTGGTGTAAATTAGGAAAGTCAAGCCTGACATGTGGTGATGTACCAAATTATGTTACAGGATATTTAAATTCTGTCTCCCACTGTGAACAGCAGGATACCGTTTTTATCCTTCCTGTTGAATGCAGAATCACTTTTCCATTTATAAATTGAGCCTGAACAGAGTGCTCTCAGTATTGCTTGTTCCTCTGTTACCCAACACACAGAATATATTAAGACACCTGTTCATCCTTGTAAAGCAAACAACAAACAAACCAAAATACTTTCCTGTAAACAAATTGTTCTGTGATTAGTGGAACTAATGGAGCTTCACTGCCTGCACATTTCTGTCCTTCGTCCCTGATCCCCTCAGCAACCCTCCCACCAGAAGGATCACCAGTTTCTCTCTGCTCACATTCCCTATGATCTCTCCCTTCTCCTTTTTCCCTCCAGTAGCGCCAGTTTCTTTTTCCCTCCACCCTTTAAACCCTCCTGCGGTGCCTTCCGCAGGTTCCTCCTGCCCGCGGTACCCACCAGCAGCACTTGTGCCCGGCTGTGCCTTTGCCTTGTGCTGCTGACATCTCTGGGGTGCTGGGCAGCAGCTGGTCAGCCAGTAAGCAGTTCAGAGCCTCAGATTTCTCTTCTCAGGGGTGATGCTAATTTGAGCGTCTTGTTTTACTATCTGACAGATTTTCTCAAAGCTCAGGGGAGTTTAATATCTTCAAGACTGTGTGAAATTTCATAGAAATGAATCAACAGATATTAAAAGCGTGTCTTTATTCCCTCCTCCTTGTTCTAGTGATTGGTCTTTGTTAGACTAATTTAAGTTTGGTTTTGCTAAACTGCTGCTCTTGCCCCTCTCTTGCTCTCTCTTGTTCTGCAAATCATGTGCAGTGGTTACCACTCTTGTAATGATATTATTAACCATATAGAAAGCAAGCACAGATCAGGAGAGCAGTGTTTAGCCCCTTATTATTTCTAAGGGCATGTCTGCAACTTCCATTAATAAACTTCTAGATCTTGCACTTGAGGACAGTATAAAATGATTGCCTTTAAGCATACCAAAAAGAAAAGAGGAAGATGAATACTGAAAATCTTTAGCTTCAAAAAATAAAAAATAGCAGATCGCATAATTACAGCAAATAAATGATACTGAAATGTAAATAATGAAATGTATGAGGCTGGAAGGAACTTCTGGAGTCCTACCAGTTCCTTCTACTTCCAGAATCCCCTGGAGCTCTAGTCCGGCTCCCTGCTCAAGCAGGGTCAACCAGAGCAGGTTGCTCAGGACTGTGTCTGGTTGGGTTTTGCGTATCTCCACAAATGGAGACACCACAACCTCTCTGAGCAACTCGTTCCAGTGTCTGACCACCCGTGCTAGAAAGCAGTGTTTAACCAGAATTTTCTGTGTCTAAGTTTGTGCCATTGTGTCTTGTCCTAACTGTGGGCTTTTCTCAGTGACACCCTCCCTTGAGGGACATGTGAACATGGGTGCGATCTCCCCAGAGCCTTCTCTTCCCCAGGCTCCACAGTCCCAGCTCTCTCTGCCTCTCCTCGAAGGTTGTAACACATAGAAGTGTGTGCAATGCATGAATGTGTCCTGAATGCGATTTCACCACCATAGCATTAAGGAGCAAGAATAAAGATTCTTACTTGAGAAAGAACAGTTCTGAATAATAGCCTATATGTGAACATTTGCTTTTCCGGTAAAAGCAGAAAAAGGTGTAAAAATCTGAGAGCTGAGCATCACTATGTGAGAATAAAAGTTGGATGACAGTCTGTCCTCAAGACGCTTTCATGAGGATTTTTTGCAAGTAGCATGATAATGTAGAAAATATTTTAAAAACTTAAACCCGGCACACATTCAGAAAGAATTGTAAGCCGTAGCTACATCAAATACCACACTGGTATTCTTTTTTGTCATGTTACGAATGGTTAGCCATTATGTTTATGAAGTTTTGTACTTTGTGTGTCATCTTTTTGCATGAGCAATATTTGTTTCAGATTACTGAACACGAAGGTTCAATCTGTGGTGTTCTTTTATAAACCAAATATTTTTTCCAAAGGTCATTTGGAATTCCGTTCTCTGAAATTTAGATACTAATTATGTTTTCCAGAGGTTTACTGTCTAAAAGTTGGCCTGCCCATGTATGTACGGATATTTAGGGTTAGTATTTTCATTGTAAAGGGAAAACTGTTCTAACTTCCTGCCTGTTAGTGTTTCAAGTTAGCAAAGCCAGGAGCAACCAGTGTCCTTTTAAGCTCTCCTTTTGTCAGTGGCTATGTATAGATTCACTGTCTTAGCTTTTAATACTTGAAAATCCTATCCAAGTGTATTTATGCTCACTGAGGTGCTATCCAGTATTCGGCATCCAAATGCCAATACTCTCAATTGAGGCTTTTGAGCTCATTTGTTGCATTGAGTCTTTTCTATGTTTTGTAAAGGTGAAAGCGTGCACGGTATTTTTTTATCAATATGTATTTGATGAAAATGTCTGCAAGTTTTAAAATTACCCGGTTTGCTCAGTGCAGAGCACAGGCAATAGAAATAGCTGGGAGCAGAAGAATTACACCTTGCTTGGCAAGATGGCTTTTTCCCTAGCCTCACAGTACCGGATCTCGTGGTGATATAAAGTTATTTTCTCTATGAGTTATTTTTCCAAAGGTGTATTTGGAAAAAAAACCAAAAACCAAAACCCAACTTTTTATCTCAGTAAATATTTATATATATTTAGATTGTAATGGTTACCATATAAATATATTGAGCAGAATTTTTTTTTGCAATGCATAAACCATGGTCAGTGAATCCTATGCTGCCAAAGAATGTGCACGTGGCTCTTCAGGGGCTAACGAACAATTGAAGTTATTTCTGTTAATGGCAGACTACTGATAAGCCATTAGCATTTACAGATATGCATGTTTTATTGCTGTGTTTTATCAAGGTCCTGGCTTAAGCCCTAAGCTAAGGAGTTGACAGGTATTGTAAGAGTCAATGACTAGAAATAATAAACAGAATCTACATTAATAAAAAGCAAATCTGTCTTTAAGCTACGATTTGAAAAAGTAAGTTGGCTTCAGTCTTATGATAAATATAAGCCTTACCTAAAAGGCAGCTGGCAACTCGCCTCTTAATTGTCTGAATATTTGGTACTGCTTGCTTTGAAATTATTTTGGAAGCAACATCCAATACATATGCCAGATTTTTTTATAATTGTTTTGTTGTTTAGGTTTTTTTAATGAACAGTGAAGGGTCTTGCCTCTTCCACATTCACAGCTAAGAGATGATAGGACTTGCAAAAATGTAATATTAAAATATTTTATTATTTAGAAATACTTTATTTTATTTATGTATTTATGTACATCATTCTGTAAAGGTAATTAGGTAAAAAGCAATGACCCAATAAAAAGATGTATGAATTTCTCTATACTGCTTAATGAGGCCTAATATAAATCTGAGTTTCAAATCACATTAGGGTTGTCGTATGCCCTAATTTCAAATGACAGTTCTGGCTTGCCACTCAGTTGGCCTTTTTTATTTTGTGTCACAAATTAACCACCCATGTGGTTTTATGTCACTGTTTTATTAGAGCAGTGCTATGCTTTAGAGATGGGGAAATTTCATTACAGTAGTTCTGTTAGACCACAGCTCACGTTTTGTTCGGGAGGGTAGTCGCAGTTTCAGGCCATATATAGATATTTTTAAAATAGATAAATATAGAGTGAAAAATTCCTTCTAGTTTTCCACACTTCCTAACAGTGCGGTTCAGTGCAAATGCAATTTCTGCTCATTAGCAGCCGTGTATCAGATCAAGGTGCTACGTCGCTCTTCACCAGCCGTTGCTGTTAATGGGTGACTAATACTGTGTACAGTGGAGAATACGGTGACAGGTGAAACAGTTCTCGAAAATGTATGGTGTTTGTGATACTTTGTAAAATAGAGTGTCTGCTGTCTGTAGTTGAAGAAAGAGGATCTACTAAAACTGTGAAAGGATAAAAAACAGCTGTGAATTTTGTGGGCTTTTTCTGAATCTCCTGTTTGCTGAAGGGGATTAGCATCTCATAATGCCTATTTTTTTGTTCTCTGGCTTGATTCTGCACCTCTAAGTCATACCATCTTGTGGGTCTAAATAAATAAGGTAATATATAGAGTTTGATACACTGATTTAATATTCTGGGATTGGACTAATAGTCTGGGGAAAGGTGAAAATACAACTTCTTGTCTTCATTTGCCAGTGCAAACAGCATTACCAAGATGAGTTGGTAGGTATCAATCCAAATAATTATTTTCTGTCTCTGTCTAGAGGTAGAGAGATGCTAGCAGGAACAAGAAATGGAATATAGGCTGTACTGGTTCAGATCGATGGCTGTAAGTGGATACCTGGGGACAGTAAAAGAGGCAATCATAATAGAAATGCCACTTACCCTTTCCCAGGCTTTCAGCCCTTTTGGTCCTGGGACTTCCCGAGCTGGATGTGGTCTTGGCTGCTTGGGAAACCTCAGCGGGGTTCTCTTCTGTAGATCTTTCCTGCCTTTGCTTAAATGCTTGTAAACCTGTGGCCTCCCCAGGATCCTCCAGCAAATGTGCATTTGCTGTGTAAAGAACCACCTTTTTTAAGGAGGGGGGAAGTAAGAGAAAAAAAAATGTTTTGAACTGGACTGCTGCTAGTTCTGTTTGATGTGCTCTGGTTCTTGTATGGAAAGGGTCAGGAGGGTTGGGGTAACAAATCCCGCAGCTTTCTCTGTGGTGTCCTTTCCCTGAGTGGTTTGATTTTGTCCAAGCGGGCACGATAAGTGCATTGCCCGCTGTCTGCTGTGTTGCTGTTTTCAGTGCCGTTCGCAGGGTGGCACAAGGAGGTGCTGCCCGGTGGCTTTGGGAAGGGGAGCGTTTCTCCAAACTGCCCGGGCAGGGGAAGGGCAGGTGATTGCTGCTGTCCGGCTCATTCTTGTCACATCTGATCAAAGCACACTGGGGTTTTGACCATTTAATGCCAAGAGCTGTGGATCATGATGTTATTATTGTGGTCTAGAGAGTTTATAGGAATGTATACCTGTGCAAGACTAGGTAAATGACAGAGGCATTCTTATTGTGGCTTTCAGATGCACATCCCTTCAGCAACTCAGTTTAGCTGCTCTTCATATATAAAGAGATGTGTCTGCGTATCCCTCTTAAAAAAATTATATGTATTTATACACAAACACACTTAAGTCTCTAAATGAGAGACATACTCTCCTGTAGTTACTTGATTAATTCCTTTTAAAGAGACAATACAGGGTATCTCAGTATGCATTTAAATAGCTCTTATCCAAAGACTGTTAGGAATTGCAATTACTATTGATTTTTCATAAAATGCTGTTGGAATAGTTCTTCATTTATTTGAATGTTAAGTTTTGCTTATCCAGACCAAATTAAGCTTGTACTTCTAGTGCTGCCTGGCGATGGTGCTGTGAATGGTAGTAGGGTTCCCTTCATCCCACCAAAATGTTTCTTTAGTGGCTGGTGTAACATAAAGAAGGAAAGTCTGGGACTTTATTTGCAGGCTAGGTTAAGACTCAAGGCTGCAGATCCATTTAGAGTGCTGACCAGCTGCAACCACATGCCAGCTGCTGCTCTAGCAGCAGTAATGGCAGATTGAGAGAGGTCCTCCCCTCCCCGCTGCCTTCCTTTCATCCCCAGGTGAGCTGTGTTTGGCCTGATAGGATTGTCCACTTCTTCTCTTCCCTCACCCCTCCCCTGATGTTTGCAGCTTCACCCGAGTAGCTGTTGCTGTTTGAATCCGGTTACTGTGATGCCCATCTTTGAAGTTTTGCAGTACTTCTGAAAGTTAATGATATTCTGGAATTTACACTGTAAGTTTTATTCTTTTCTCTGTTATATTTTATCCTTTGTAATTGGAAACTCTAAGTGTAAAGTAATGGTAAATATAGTCTTTATATTTATTTTCATGCTTACAAGTGCAGCTGCTGTTCATTTGCTGTGGTTATTATCTACTTGGCTGTTTGTTTACACCATGTCAATGAATCCTTGGACTTGGTTGAGTCATACTGCTAGTTGTGGAGTTTGCACCTTTTAGTAATTACTCAGGTTTATGCTGTAGTCTGTACTTTACAGTGACGCTGATTAGTGTGTAGCATGGATGAGCTACTCGAAAAGAAAAACTAAACCAAAACTAAACACCAGGAGACAGTGGTTGTTTTGCTAGCCATGCAGTGGAGGCTGCAATGGGTCCAGGCTATGGTGGCCACAGCCCCGAGCGCAGTTCCTGCCGCTCTCCTGCACAGCGCCTGAGTCCCTTGCGTGAGTCTTAAGCGCTTTGCTTTCTCCTTCCAACTCCTGGGTTTTTTTGTTCTCTTCAGAAACTAATGAACTCTTCACAATTGGCCTGTTCTTCACCCTGCAAATTATTGATAGATGTTTCCTGTTTACTTGACACTTTTTCAGTCCTTTGCTTTCTTTTATTTGCAAACAAGACGTATTATTTGTAGGCGTTACGTATATGCTGTGCCTGTTCTTGAAAATTTTAATAAACTATCCTATCAAATTTGGCTTTTTAAATTCATGGGAAAATACTTGGGTTTGTAATTTCTCCCCTAGAGTTTTTTGACTCGTTTTCTTTCAAGTTCTTCCCCTTGCAGTTTTAGGAATTCCTGATACCCTGGAACAGGATAGAATCTTTGAAGTTTGTTATCCAGGGGTTTGTAATCTACCTAAAGCACTGTTTTGTAACTAGATATAGATATGGATGAAACACCCAGCAGTGGCGGTGAATGATTTTTCTTTTTTTTTTCCTTTTTTTTTCCCCTCCACTGGGCATAATTCTGCTTTATTATTGTCAGCTCTCTTGATTTGTATGCCAGAAGCAGCTTCTTCCTGCAGGGATGGTGCTGCAGCTGTTGCTTGTTAAGCACCAACTTTTAGTGTTACTCCATTGTAGCATTTTTAATTTATTTGTGGAATCATGGTCGTCTTCATGTTTTAGATGACCATATTGCTTCTCCTCAGCTTCTGCATTCTTTCTCCCTGTCCTTCTGGCTATGTATTTCAGTAGATATGTCACAAAGGCTGGTATATTTTTCATTTTTACTGCTTTTCTTTTTATTTGGATTAAGGTTGCTGTGTCTCTGAAGATTATGAGCAAAGTTACTTCTCTGGTGTGTGGTGTTTTGTATCCTGCAATGAATCAGCTGCGATTCTAAGTCTCTGCCTCTTACAAGCGGTGCTATTAGATTTTTGCCATGATCTTTTCTGTTCCCGTGAAGGACTGCATTCTTGTTCTTGTTGGCTTTGGTAAATAGTTCTCTTGAAAATTTAAACTCTTGTCTACAACTATTACTAATATTCATCAGAAGAAAGGATTATTAAGCTAAAAGTTTGCAAGATGCCGATTATGAACTGGTACAGAACTTCAATACTAGAGAAATGTATAATTTCTTCTTGTTTGAAATTTCGTTTATTTATTTATTTTTGTTCTACAGCTGTGATATATTGAAAAACTTGTGTTGATAATTTCATGGCTATTAAAAGCTGCTATTATTACTATAATTATTATTAGTTAACCAAAATTCAGTTAATTTTTATTTACTAATCTACCACTCTCATATCTTTTGCTGGCTAAGAGGAAGAAGAAATCATATTTTTTCTTTCGAGTTTGGCCTAAAGCTCATAAACCTAATTTCCATTACATGTATTGATGTCAGGATGAGGAAGAGTGTGTCTTGGAAGTTTTACTGTCGTTTGTCAGGGGTGTTAGGTTTTGATGAATAGCACTTCCAGTAATTGTCATCTATTTTAAATACCAAACGTATACAGATTCTAGATATTCCTTGATTTGTTGGAATGTTTGGTATTTTATAAAGCATGAGTTTTTTGAGGGTGATAATGCGTTACACATTGAATATAAATTTTGCACTGTACATTCAAAGCGAGTCGACAAAAGTACTAGATTTCTTCATTTTTTTAAAAAATGCCATGTACCATTTTTAGTTTCAAGTAGGCTCTTTGCAAGCATCTAGGTGTCTTTATTGCAACATGGGCTGTATTAGAGTGCAATTATTCAAGTTGCCAAAAAAAGCAGGGAGGGAGGGAATTAAAGGACTCAAAGAACAGCCACAACTAACATCTTTAACTTCAATTTCTCCTGGCCTTTGGGTGAAGTTGCATGACCTCAGGACCTTTCCTTTATGTAGTATTTTGATCAGATGCTGTCTAAGAACAAATAATTCTTGTGAAGCCAAGTGTGGTGGTGTTAGTAAGATCACTTTGTTTGTTTTTCTGCTGAGGTGAAGCCAACAAAACAGGGAATTCAGGAGGGGGATTGTTTTGTAATGTGAGTGGTTGCATGTTCTCTTGTGCTACAGTTCCACCATCAATTGTCAGCACCTGATCAGGACATCCCGATGCGCTCATTCCTGCCCCGGGCACTCGCCCCAGCCCTGTGCACTGGCATTATGTACGGCAATGCGCCGAGCCAGATGAAAGAAATGACGGAGACTAAAACTGCGGCAGGAGGAGACAAAAGGCACGGAAATATTTTGGTAAAGTGCCCAGTCAGGTTCATTGAGTAAGCACATCAGCTCCTATCCTGGCTCGAAGGAGGGGAGATGTTGCAGAACTAGGAAGCCAGTTGCTGAGGTGAGGAGAGAATCGCCTCTGGTAGCACCGTTGCACGCAAAGATGGTGTCTGCTGGTGATGGACTCACATGGCTGCTGTGTTGAGGAGGGAGGCAAACTGAGATCTCTGTGTCCTGTAGCCTTCTGGATGGTGATACCTGTATTAAACAGACTGTAGCATAGCCAGTAAATGCTTGCTTGTTCCTTATTCACTGGATACTTTACTTTAGAAAAATGTTTGTTGTTCTGAGCTTACAGCTGAAAGTGCCCAGAGCTGTGCTATAGCACACAAAGCGCTGTATAATACTATGTGCTGTGAACATTGGGCACACGGTGTTAGTGAACACTTTCTCTTCAGTCTTCCCATGCCAAGATCCCAGCCAGTTAAAAGGGAATAGGGGCTTCCCAGGTGTGGTGGCCGTGGGATGGTTGGTGCTGCAGTGGTGGGGTGGGGAGGCTGCCTGGGGCCAGCAGCTTCCAAAATGAGCAGAAAAACATTTCAGTGATGCTCTGTGGGTAACTACCTTACACTAAATGATCCAGTGACTAAAAAAAATAAAAATAAAAACAAAAATTAGTCTAGAACGTGAAGTAACCAAGTAACCAAGGCCAAATACAAATTGTCTGTGTTATGTCGATTTTGCAGTTCCCTGGATTTTACATGCGTGCAGCTGTGGTATTCCATTTCTATCGTTACTGCATGTGTAATCTATAACCTTCATCTAAGAAACATGACTCGTTAACTAATCATTAACAAGGGCAAGACAAGTGATAATATGAAGTGTGCCAGGTCTTCTCTCAAAGTTTTTAAGTGTCTGACTGCTTGTAGATGCCATCTCCATAGTATTGCCAGGTTACTCTGTAAGGACCAGATCTTGCAGCATATACTAAGCGTATGGATTTTTCTATCAATTACTGCTGTGGCATTCGAAGTTACGACCTTTCTTTAATTAACACTCCTTGTACTATTATGAGGTGCACGCTTACTGTGGTTACTGGCACTGTTGCTTTTAGCTGAAATTTAAATGGCAACAGAGACTACGGCCAAAATGTGGGAAGTATTTGTACAGATCAGCACCCGCCAGAACGTGTAAGTCTTTACGCGTGCCTCGTTTTCACTAGCGCTGAGGAGGATCGTGGGAATGTGCAGAGCTGGCGGCAGTGGGGGGTCCTGTGGCAGAACTGGTGCCTGTGGAACCGTCTGGAACCGGCCATGCCCTGCTCAGGGCAGCCCTGGCCTCTCCTCGCAGGTGCCTGGGCACCCCGCACCGCCAACACCAACCTAACCGGCAAAATTACTCTTCTTTGTTTTCAATACAAACTTAATTCTCATTTATCTTCTTCGCTGATTAATTGGCTGTCTGATGACAATTGTGTCGTAAACTTGCAGTATGGCTGTGAAGCAAACAGATGCTTTTCCAGGCCCTAGAAAGGTATTTCCTGTTCTTCCTGCTACTTGGAAATAATCATTTCTCAGCATTAGAAACTGAGAAATTAGAAGAGAGAGTTTCTCAGACTCCAGAAATGCTTGGTGACAGTGACAGCCTGGTACATGGGATGTGCCTTCTCTTTTGAGAATGAATTTGAATAACTCCTTACTTTATTTTTTAAGACATTTTTTCATCATCTTACATCTCTACTGGCAAATGGCTACATAAGAAGATGTGATACCAGCAGCGCAATGAGAGGGAAGGTGTAGATTTGGTATTAGGAACAATTTCTTCCCGGGAAGGGCTGTCGGGCACTGGAACAGGCTGCCCAGGGCAGTGATGGAGTCGCCATCCCTGGAGGGGTTTAAGAGGCGTGGAGATGTGACACCTGGGGACATGGTTCAGTGGGGGACAGCTCCCTATACTCAGTTTTAAAAGCCTGTAGAAGATGGTCTTTCTGGAGGATTACAATATGATCCAACACATCCAGTTGCCAGTTTTCATACGAGCCTGACTGGAGGCAGATTTTGCCTCTCACAAATTATTTATTGTTCTTTTTCATGGTAGATTATCAGTGTTTGTATCTCAGTGTAACCTGATGCTGCTCTTAGGAATGTTTCTGTTCCAAATTCAGCAGTTACTGAAACAGTGATACACTGACAGGAAAGGTATAAAAGAATTAGCAATTATAAGCAAATAATGTAAATGGCACAGAATTGCCAAAGCGGGAGGTATGTAATAGAAATGTAATTTGCATTGAGGCATAGGTTGATAGGATTGCACAAAAGAAAGTAAGCATAATAGTGAAAATAAGGAGATTCTGAAAGTAAAGACTGTGTTCCAACCCCTAATTAGTGAGGTTATCTGGATTTCAGCTTTTGCATTTGCGAATTAAAAGCGCTGGGTTTTTTAACATTGATTCATATTCTTAGGAGATCTTACGCTGTGATTCTGGCCTTAAAGATTTTACATGATACTAATGTACAATGTGTATCGAATTCTTTGTCTTATTTAAATAATTGATGCTTTATGGAAAGCCGTTGGCCTGAAATACAATTATGCCTATTCATTTCCAGGGAGATAGACCTCAGCAGTTAAGTAGTGCTAGTACATCAAGCTTCTTTTTTAACCAAAAAATAAGTACCATTAATTTAAATTTAGTGAAAGCAATAGATAAAGATGGCAGTGTTAAACACTCTCAGTGTTAAAAGAGAATGGCTTAAAAGTTGCAGATGTAACAATGGAAAGCATTGGCTTTTCTTTATGGGTTTTTGTATGTATTTATGAAATATTTGGCTGTAGTGTTAATGGTTTGCTTGTCTTTTCCCACCTCTGGCATGTGGTAGTTTTGTATTTTTTTGAGTGGGCGAGTGTCACCTGTTCAAATTTTTTTGGCAGCATGACCGATCACTTCTTCACCATTATTTCTTACTGTTCAATTTCATAATGAAAGGTGAAATCTATGTTTTTTCCAAGTCATCTTACAAGTAGTCGTGGCTCTACCTGCATCATTTCATTGACTAGGTGAAATATAAATCAGTTGCTGAGGCTATGTTAGGTAATTTTTCTTTTCCAAAAATACTTTTGGGAATAATGAAAATTCTGAAGAAAATGTGGGAGCCAACAGGTAGGATGAAGTATTACATACTTAGAAAGAAAAGAATAGATTGGCAGAGGAAGCAGCAAGTGGTCTGTAGAGTGGTGACATCTAAGAATCCTTTAAGTTAAACTTCTGGCAGTGAAAATATCTGGAGGAAAAAAACGTCTTGACCCAAAGGTTTTGAGGAATACTATCCAAGGTCATAATGTCTTTTTTTCTTTAGGAACTGAGTAGAGAGGACATGGTCCATTCCTACCTGCTGGTTTTAACAGCGTAAAAACTAAATGACTAATCAATCTCATTGTTTGTGTGTCTACATTTGGAGCAGGAAGGAGGGAAAATGAGAGGCATAAGGAAAGATGTGTCTAGAAGATTATTTTTTACATACTAGACTGGATAGATTGCATACGCCTTTTTGACAGTTAAAAACCGAGAGAGATTAAGTACCAAAATATTTTAGAAATATTTGCTTATTACTAGTATTTTACAGTTCATTTTTTCTTAAAGTTAAACTTCTACTTTTTTTTCTTCTTGACAGATCCTTCTTGCTTTTCATTGCTCAACGCATTGAGAATTCCCTCTCACCTGATGAGCTGAAGACACGACCCATAACGACTGCAAAGCAGAGCATTGCCGACGCTCCTTTCAGTGAGTACTCACAACTTCGGTTTTGTACGTTGTTTTGCTCTGAGATGTGTTTATATCATCGACCGAAGTGCTTCTATCTGTGCTTGAAAAATGCCTAGAAAGATCTCTGCAGGAAAGTGGTTTTGTGGAGGAAAGCAATTTGTCTCAGCACTTTCCTTTACAGAATCTACTTCAGTCTTTCCTAGCCCAACCGAATTACCTCAGAATGCTTCGCTAAGAGAAATGCGCCTTTTTTGTACCCACCTGGGTTTTCATTTGCAGGAGTTGCCCATCCTGACAAATTCAGGATCAAATGAGAATGCTAGGAGTTTATTGCTCCTGGCATCAAAAGAAATTTTTCTTCGCTCAGGTGGGCCTTTTATTCAGATTCTTAACGCTACAAAACTATTTAGTCTAGATGAATGGCTGCGTATCATAAAGTTGTAAATCTGTGTATTCTGTAATATATGCTGTGCAAAGAAAAGATAAAGAGAAGAACCTTTCAAATAATCTGTTCTTTTGTGGTGTCTCTAACTGCTGGACAGAATGCTCACAAGACACCCTATAATTTAATTAATGTTGTGCATACACACTGGGAATTCATTTAATTACATACAGTACCACACTTATGCCAATGTGTCCAGTGGATGAAGAAGGCTGTTTTGCTTAAGAGTAGGTTAAGCGTAAAAGAAATATAAACTTCAGGTGATGGATTCCCTTTTTTTTTTAATTTTGAGCTTTTTATTCTCTTGTGGATTTTTTTGTTTTTACTATTGTAAGTGTATCTATATACCCCATGTAAAAGTTCCTATATTCCTTGTAAGGGATCTTTGTAGCTTGTCTTAAAATAGTTAAAGAACGGATTGACAAGTACTTCTCATACCAAATTCCTGGAGAACAAACATTAAGTGATAAAAGAGATTGGTCCAGAAGCTCTTGCTTTTGCTCTGTGTCTCAAGTGCAGTTTGTCAGGAAAAGGTTGCAGAAGTTGGTCCTTGGTGAAAATTTCAAAACACCTGATAGCTCAGTCTCAAAATACCCTGCTGCAGTCTGGTGTAGGTAGGGCTGGTTGGTTTGTTTGCTTTTGATGCCTCTTTTTTTATGAGGGAACTTGAATAACGCTGGGTGATCTCCCAAGGTCAGACAGCAGGTCAGGAGCAAAGCTGAATGTGAAATCACATTCATAAATCCCTACAGTAATTAAAGTTGAGAATGTGTCCATTTAAACCTCTCAAAACAGTAACTAGATCCTGTAAATTGCTTTTTTACATTGCTCTGGGAAGTACTGAGGCCAGAAAGGTTTTTCAGATACTGAGGGGAAAAAAAATTGCCATTGTGTGGCTGTGGAAATTTGCTATGGGTTTGATTTGAGTCGAGATGCATTGTAGGACAAGAGGCCGTAAGGCTGTGGTGCTTGTGGGGAGCAGAAGTAGTTGCTTAAGAGGATTTGCTCTGATTCCTCCAGCTTAGAGAGGAGTCCTCGCAGACCTCCGGGACAGGGGAGGAGCATAAGTACCACAAGAAGATCACACACAGTGTATTACGTCAGCTGATCTGGAGTTTTATTTTGGAAGCTTTGGAGTTTTGGGAGATGTTTGGTCTTCACATTCCACCATGGGTTTTCCTTAGCTGCAGATTTGGGGTTGGGAATTTGTCCTGGGTGCCGATGATACATCGTTTTCAGCCTGTTGTGGGCTCTGCTGTTGACTTTACAGCGTTGAACCGGTACAATCTATTCTTAATTTCCCTCGGTAGATCTGTGTTCCTGTGGATTTGCTGGTGTGATGAAGTAGTGCTGGTAACTCCTCAATTATTTTTCTTTTGTGTTGTTTGCCCGGCTCTGAGCACCACCTGTTTCTGCCTTTGGATTTGTTCTTCTTTATACAACTGATAAAGACTCAACACCAGTTCGCAAACAAATATTGAGACTCATTTCCCTCCATTGTGTCCTTCTCCAACGGCACCTGTGTTATTCAGAGGCCACTGCTGTAACATCAGTGGTTCAGCATACTTGTTATGTTTACTTTTTGGTTTGGGGTTTTATTTATTTTCTCTTCAATGAAGGCTGCTATTATTCCATCATGGTGGATCAAATCTTTTAGAAACTAACTCCCTTGAAGAAAAAACAAGTTTAACTACTTAAAAACCTCCTGGACTTATCCCCAAGGAGGGATTCAATTTCTTAGCCTTACAGATCTTGACTGTAAATTCCCTTCTTGTGTGGCAGTGGGAAGACAACAGCCTCTCAGTCACTGCCATCTTCAGTGCTCTTAGCCCTGGGTCTGGAGGATGCAAAATGTTTTTGCGCTTTTAGAGCTGCCACTCTGTATAACAACGTATTCTGTATGGTTTGAAAACCTTCTGTAAACTCACATTGGTGTGATTACTCAAAACTACTTGAGAAAATCGCGGAGGACAGCCCTCTTTTTCCTGTCAGGCTCACGTGCCTCTCCACCATGTTTGATTTGTTAGTTTCTAAGGATTTTTAAAGGGAACAAAAGCATACAAAATAATGCAAAGTGTGCATGGATCTTCTAAGTGACAGCATCTATCACCAACGCTGGTGCTCTAGTTTTGAGCCTATAGATCAAAGACTTGTTTGCATTATTTCTGCCAAATTCCAGGGCTGCTTCTGCCGGTCGCACACACCTTCGTACCCTGTACTGTGCTTTGGCCGCCACCTGAGAGGTACCTTCAGTGAGAGCTGACACTAATTTCTAGTGTGCTTGTGCTTATTGCTTTCCATAATGGTTTAATTTGCTGGCTCCTTTCCCCTTTCTAGTGTAGTTCTGTGCTCACAGTCTCGCTCCCCTGCACCAAAAAACCAACCAAACAAAAACCAAAACCCAGAAACAAAACTGCAACCACCAAAAACAAGCCTCCTGCAAAACCCCAAACTCTACTGCTGCTGAATGGCTTCACTTCCAAGAGATTGCATGGATGTACTACTTTGTATTTTTTAAAGATACAAGATACCATTTTGCTGAAATAGTAGTCAATAGAGATGAGGAAAACCTCTATATTCTCTAAACATGTAGTCTTGTAAACAATTTCATTTTTAAGTATGCTCTTATCCTTCCCTAAAGCACGTTATTTTATTGCCGTAGATTTATTTTGTATACTTGCGTTTTTGAATAGTTGTGGTTTTTATTTCCTAAGCAGCAAGCTCACAATCACAACTTGATAAATAAAATATTTGCACTCAGAAATGGAAAACAGAACCAATGTAACGTCTACTATAGATTTTTTTTTTTTGGTGTGTGTAGCTATTTTGGCAGCAAAGGCAGAATACTGTCCTGTGTAAGCATAAAACTTACTTAGAGTAAATTACTCTAAATTATAAACTAACCAATAATTCGGTATTGCTGCAGTGTTGTTCTCCCATTCCTCACCACTCACATGAAATTTTTATCCCAAATAAGAAACAATGCACTGGAATTTATTTTTTTTTTAATGAATACAATATAATGGATGCTTCCTGAAATTATTAACAATAGTTCAGCATGAGGAAAGAGCAAGGATATATGTTGAATTGAAATGGATTGTTGTAAAACAAGTGATGATTACGTAAGTAGAATTAAGGTGTTACCTGTGGTTTTGTAAATTATGCCATATTACCAACTACTTGTTTTACTAAAACATATCTTAGGGAAGAAGAGACACCACTTCTTTACATTTCTGTCTTTGTTATGGAGTTTAGTAGAAGATAATGGGGTTTAACCTATTTAATTTTAGGAGTGACTTTAAATGTATCAGGAAGTAAGGCCACACATTGACCTTAGCACTTCAAAAATACTTGTTGGAGGATAAATTTAGTTAGCAGCATTTCTTAAGACCCAAGATTTGATTTGGAAAAATAAATGAGACGCTGTCATTTTTCAAGTCATGCATGAAAAGATGAGAAATTGAATCCTATTTTGGATAAATTCAGGCTTCTGTCAGATGCATGGAAGATGGGAATAATTCAAGCATAACAGTAGGTCTAGGATAATTTAGAAAAAAAAAAGGATTACTGTATCTTAAAATATTTTTAGTGTACTTTAGATATGAGTATTCAGTCTGAGAGGCTGTGATGGGAAAAAAATATACCTGTATAAAAATACAAAGTTATCACTGAATGTCAAGTAAGAATGTACTGGCAAAGATAACTAGATGTTTGAAATCCTGGATTTTTGACTCCTTACTATGTAGCATACAAAATTGAGTGTTGATAAATAGATGCCAATAGTATTTGGTATTTTATAAGGATTCTCTTGGAGATTTTACTAACAATAATCTGTATTCTGTGCCGTGAAGTTGTATAATTCATATATTTTTTTTCGTATATTTCAGGGAGATATGAGCTTTTGTATAAAAAGGCTCAGTGGAGAAAAACAAAACAAAACCAAACAAACCCTAAACCCACCAAAACAAACAAAAAAACCCCAAACAAACAACACCAGAGAACACGTTTGAGCTTTGACCTTTGATTTTTCTAACTAAGGGCAGACTTTAATATATGTCATCATTTGAAAAAGAAAACTCATATTTTTGCTTCTCTGGGAACGTGGAACTGTGGGTGAAAGGGGAGGGGAATGCTGTAGGTTTTCAGGCTGACCACGCGAGCTTAAGGGAAATGTGAGGCTGAGTGAGCACTTTGTAAGGGGAGGCTGAGCTGGGTGGCTGTGGAGCAGGAGCTCTGCGGGGGCCGTGTCTGTGCTTGGAGAGAAGAGTCAGAGCCCATCACAAGTGATGCTCTGTGAAGTACTTCTGTGTAACCTCCTATATGCACTGAATAAGGGTATCTGACACGAAGGAAAATGTAAAATCCAGATGTGGTGCCCTCGGTAATCTGTCCTTATGGTTTTATCCATTCTTTTGGTACTGAAAAATCAATACTGGCAATTCTAGATTTTTGTGGAAGTGATTCTGAAGTCTTACTGGTGGGATTTCAAAAGAAATACTGTGTTCTTGAGAATGATTTAGTCCTTCATGTTTGATAATGAATCCTGAGCTGAAGTATCTCAGAGCTGCCTTGCGAAAAGGAGAAGGTTCGCAGTCAGCATCCCTCTTGGAAGGAACCCTCTATTCGTAATTACTTTGTGACTAGAGTTTGAGGTAGTGGGACTGTGTAGGTGTCTGATAAATGTTTTTGGTGGAATAGAGCACACGCTTGAGGAATGAGCGGATAAAGCTGCATTTCAGTTCCATTCATTCCAGCCCAGGCTGGTGCCTTTGCCCTCGTGGACAGCTTATTTTTGTGTATTTAAAGAAAAAGAAAAAAATCTTTAAGAAGAGGCAGTCTTGTGTAAATATTTTCGTCCAGGTTTTTCTTTTGCTTTTCATTGCACTGTCTGTGTTTGTAGAAGTAGCTGGTATAAACTGGTTCATTAGGCTTTGAATGTGCGTTATAAAATACTCTCCAGTTCTGAATCAGCATGAAATCAAGTCACAAGTTAACTTCTAGTCAGCAAGCTGTATCTGCTTGGAAAGGATCTTCAAATCAGGCTTTATAGAAAGACAACAGAAGTAATAGAGCTACACTGCCATCACAGTGAGAAATCAAAATTTTCAGCACTTCCAGATGTTTTGGTATCAGGAAGAGCTACCACCATCAGAACTCCACCTGACAAATCTATGTATTTGCCACTGAAGCCGGAACATGAATCAGTTGGAATAAGCCTGAAAACAGGCTCAGGTGTCATCCTGGAGATGGCTGCTATTGATTGCAGGAAGGGAGATATTAGAGCAAGATGCCTCGCAAGAATAAATCAGTTTTGAGTAACAGAGAGTCCTCCAAGGGTGCTAATAATGCAGTAGAAAAAACATGTCAGTAGGGCAGTGGAGAGTGACAGGATTATGCTGCACTGTAGCAGTGTTGCAATTCCGGTAGGTATATGAGGCAAGATGATGCATAGCACAAATAATTTTTGTTCTACACTTTTATTCTTCTTTTAAATTTTAAGTCGTGTGCTTGTCGTGGTTTGCTAGTTGTCTTCAAGCTATTATTTATTCTTGGTTTCACTGTGCCTTATACAAGTTTGTCATTTACGTAAACATTTCTCATAATTTTAGCATGTTTACAGTGACTTGAAGTGGAAAACCAGTAGGACTGCCATTGTCTTACATGGTGTCCTATAGGAAACCAATATACACCTAGCTTTCGAAGTATCAGTTTCGGCAGAATAATTTAAAATTATATTTTTTGGTATAAAAATTGAATATAACTAGATTTTTTTTTTTTTTTTTTAACCTAGCATCTGCTCATGTGTTCTACTGGCAGATGGGTGTGATCTTGCCTTTCTGAGCATGTACAGTAGAAGCAGCTTTACTTCATCCAGGTCTTTCCTGACCCAGCTTTTCATCGCCCCTGGCAGTCTGGTCCATGCTTGTTCAACACGAGGCTAATTACAGTAACGCGAACACTGACATTAAAACAAGCTGCCTACTGGTAGAGAGATTTTCTCTTTTACAAGATTGCGTCTTCTAATTTTTTAATATTAGCTTTGTCGTAGCTGTAATGTGGCATGTTTCATGGACAGTTGAAGTTCCCCTCACTTTAGCAGAAATCTAGCTATTATGCAGATAGCCACTTTTGACAATAAGCATCTGCAGCTACTCAAGACATAGAGATGCTGGTGTATGTGGCTAGGCAGCTTCAGTTGTTATGCCGTGTTGTCCCAGAATAAATACGTAGAATATATTGCAGTAGAACAATCACAATGCAAAAAAAAAAAAAAAAACAAACACAAAACCAACCAACCAAAAATCAAAAAACCACTTGGGTGTTTTATTATAAGATAGCTGGGTATAAAGCAAGTAGTTAAATCCAAGTAGAAGGAATTTTCCTTTTTTAAAAAAAATTCCAAGTATTTGCTTTATCTCATTTTTTTTATTCAATCTCCTTAGCAACAGAAATATCTGTTTCTTTTTTTCTTAGTCATTACATTCAAAGAAAGTAGCTGCTTCAAAAATAATGAAAGCAATTTCTATGAATTGGGTAGCGATTAATTGTTGCCAAGATGTTTTAGTGTGATAAGAAGACATGCAACAATTGGCTGTTTTCTCTAATTGAAATATGGCTATCTAGTTAACCTGTGCTGGTTAGGTGAGCTATAATCTATCAGCTCTTATAGTGCATTAATTGTGTGATTTTCTGTGTGACAGAGACAAGAGCGAGCTTGACTATTTCTGGTTTATTTAGGAGATACTTAATATCGATGTGTGGATTGTTGTTACACATAATGTTTTATTAATTTACAACTTCAAAGCAAGTCAGTGGAGAGTTTGCCTTAAGACAGAGGACTAAATATGCATGACCTTACAAATATATATTTTTGTATGTCAATCTACAAGATGAAATAGTATAATTAATTCAAAATATGGACTTTGTTTTATAGTGACGCTCCTTCTCAAATTACTGTATTTTTTTTCCTGTGGATTCTACAGCCGAATTTAAAGCTGTTATTTGGTTTCAGAGGGGCTTACTGCTCAGTAATCTTCATCTGTATGGCCAAGAGTGCATTCCTATATCACAAGGAATTGGCACATGTAAGTGAGATGTAGAAAAAAATGAGGCAGGACTGCAGGATCAGTTCATAACCTGGTCTCTTTAATCCAAGAGGAGCAGACTCACCTTTGCGGTGTGGGGAGGGAAGGACCTTTGCTCCTGCCATAGTCTTGAGTGACTGTCATTTAGAGCTAACTGCACATGGATGGAGCTGCATACACGCTTGAAATCTAGTGCGGAAAATGAAACTTATTTCTCAATAGTGTGAACCTACTTATCACATGGAGATTAGTAATAGCATGGGAGGAGGGGAAATGTCCAGATGGGTGAAACTGGAAAGGCTTAAGCTCAACTGGAGCTAAACTAACACGGGCTAGGAAGAGTAAAAAAGGAGGGGTCTTACAGGAATGTATGCTCATTGCAAAAGGAATTTCTAGATATTCATGGGTCCACTGATGGATGGGAAAAAAACTTAATGATGGACACTGTGGAAAAAGATTAAGCACCCGCTGCAAGTTTCGCCTTGCTCTTCACAAGCAAAGTCTAGTTCCCGACCCGTGTGTGTACCATGTGGTTTGAGGAGGAGAGGTGCAGCCAGACTGATATGAGACTAATTGTATGTGTTTTGTACATAGTGGCCAGGCTAACCTCAGTCTCTGGAAAGACCATGATAGCAGATGCAAACATGTTAAGCACGAGAAGGTAATCAGTAATAGTGTGGATTTACTGAAGGGCTTACTAAAGGGCTACTGTTGTTTTACCAATTCAATTACCTTTTACAATGAAATGAATAGCAATGTCAGTCATTTTACACACTTTAGTACCAAGTTCTTTCAGTGCACTTGTGCACTGGAACCACGCTATAGATTTTCTTGGATGCTTCCACAGAATATGTATCTTGTGGTTTCTCTTCTGTGTTGTTTTGTGTGTGTGTTTTGGTTTTGTTTTGTTTGTGTTTTGTGGGGTTTTTTTTGTTGTTGTTTTTGGTTTGTCTGAGGTTTTTCTTAATTTTTTGGGGGGGGAAGGGGATGTTTTGCTTTTGGCAGCGGGAGGCATGTTATTGCTTGTAATGCTCTCTGACTATAGCATGTGTACAGCAGAAGTTTTATTGCAAGGACCATCAAAACTTTGAATTAGAGAAGGAAAAAGTAAAGATTACTGTTACATTGCAACTTTTAATCACGTTTACACTCTCCCAGATGCTTGCTCTTTTTTTTTTTTTTTTTTTTTTTTTTTGGGTCTCTCTCCAACCCTGAAAAAAATAATTCTGCATGAGACTACTTCTGGCACATGTAGGTGGCAAAAATGGTTTTGAGAAGCTTTACCAAAGAACCATCTGGAGCCTGTATGAGGGCCAAGGACACTGAGAACTTCCTTCATGGAAGAACTGATGAGCTGGGAGAAGCAGCAGCAGTTAAGTATGGCTGTAATCCTTTCACTGGCCAGCACATCAGACGGATGGGCAGGCTGCCCAAATGCCATTTCTCTGTGAGTTTTACACAGCAGTCCGTACTCTCATTTCCCCCTTAGGTTGTGCTAAAGCAGTAGTGGAAGCCGTGTGCATTCGAGTTAGATGTGCAGAGTAGTCCAAAATACAAACATTAAAATACTCCTGATTCCTCAGTAAGTGCACATTCTTTGTATCCATTGTGTGCTGAAAATGGAGCTGATGAACAGAGCCCCTCAGGGATGAGGTTGGTGTAGGCAGGTAGGAAAAGATGGTTTTGAGGAGGCTGGAAGGGGAGAGGCTGTTTTAGTGAAGATAGGCACCGTTGGCTGTTGATCCTACTGTAACTTCTGTGGATGGGGAGGAGGGAAGGAGGAAAGGAGGAGAGGACCTCAGAAGGGAAGGCTTTCGTCAGTTGTGGTCAGGGCCAGCATTAGAAAAATCGCTTCTCGGCCTTTTGGTTAAGATCAAGTGCAGTGTAGTAAAAATGACAGGTATAGTTGTTGCTGGGAGGAGCCTCACAAAAGTACCAAACCTTGGTGCCTTGCTGTGCAGGCAGGGAGACATCCCGGCCTGCCACAATCGCTGTCTCCTTCTCCATAGACAAGAGTCTTCTGCCCAGTGCTGGCTGCTGAAGTAGATGGTTATTCCTACTAGGTGTTCAGATTATTCAGTTTATTCCAAAAACTTTGAGCCTAAAAAATAAGAGTAGCTAAATACTGGCAGTCTTACTGCCAATGTCGTCTTCTATGAGTATAATTAGAACAGGTATATGGCATCTGTGGTCATGGACCTTGCGGGTCCAGTTCGTTAAATTAGCTTCTGACTGTCTTCTAGTCGAACTGTTGAAATAGGGGGCCTCCTCTTGGAAGCAGGAGATGGTGTCAGTTCTTTCACGGTAGCTGCAAATCAGGCAGTGAGGAAACACTTGATCACTTGGAGAAATTATACAGCCATCAGTATGGTTCTTTCCAAGATGCCCTGGTTCAGTAGGAATGCCTGAAAGTTCATGACTGCAAGGTACAAAAAGAATAAGTTGGTTTGAGATAAGAAGAGCAGAATCTTCAGTTACCTGATGCCTTCTCTGTTGACCATCCAACCATTTAGAATATGAAAGGGATTAGTTTTGTTGCTTCTTCCTCCTTTACTCTTCACTTGAAGGCAAATTTTCCCTTGGCACCAGCTGTCTCAGTGTTTCCTGGATACTGGAAAAACATTGCTTACATGTTGGTACTCTTTCTAAATAAATCTGTATGATTTCTACAGAGTATTTCAGAATAAATTGCACATTTTCTTTTACATTCTCTCTGTGTTTAGGTTGCATATGCACACTGTTACTGTCCATAGGTTTGCTTACTTGCTTGGGATGGAATTTATAAAGATGAAAATGACTAATTCTTTTATCATTAAAGCAGAGCGAAAAAGTAACACAGGGTAAAAAAGAAATAGCAAACAGGGTGCTTGACGAAGATAGCACTCTCAGTAGCAGTGCTTCCACATGTATTTAATGGATATAACTCTTCAAATGCTTCCATAGGAAATGGATGCCTTTTTAACCTTCTCCGTAAATTACCCCTAAAGGTAATAGCTGATAAACCTGCAGCTCTTTGCGATATCTGTCCACAAGTTATTTTTAAAGACAGAGTTCTCATGAAGAATACTTCTTTGATATTCAAAGAATGAATCCCAGGCAGTTTAATGCTAATGTAAGACAATTTTTCATGTTTCAACTTTAATTCTGATTTGACTTGAAATTACTGCAGTTGGTAACAGAGAGGAGAAAATATACATACAAAGTTAATATTTTTGAAGTAAGTGTTAGAATATAGGTGTCAAAATGTTTACTTTAACTGGACTGATTATTCAGAATCTCTTTTCTTCTGAACTGTTTTCACAACTGCATGAAAAATGTGAATATGATTAATCAATATTAATGCAAGGACTGTTTCTTCTGTGGTTTGCGTGTGATTTTTGGGAGTACTGAGGGGGTTGTTTCGGTTATCTTATGGTTGTTTTGTTTTGCTTTCCATTTTTGTTTGTTAAAACTAGCCTAAGAACAATCTGAAGTGCGTGCCTTAAGTTGAATCTAGGTTCTGTCGCAGTGGTAGAACAGGTTCTTTGTCCGATGAAGTGACACTTTGCTCCTGTAATAAAAAGAAATATTTCAGAAAGGAAGCAATAAAAGTAATTGGTTTCACATGTTTGGCAGTTAACACTCTAAGACCTCCTACTTATTTTGAGTGTAAATTTTCAGTAAAACTACTGCATAATTTAGAATTACAGAACCCAAATTAACTTAGATATTGATTTTTTTTTTCTTTAACTTTACTGCAATGGTAATTCATTACTGTGAGAGATCACAATCACACACATCAATATTAATTATTATATATTCCAGGTGTACTCTTTAAAAATAACACTGTTTTAAAAAAAATTATAACACAAACACTTTCTCTGTGGAACCTACTGTTGTATGGAATTCATTGCGTTCTTCAGAGAAGTTTAGAATCTGTGGAAAAAATACTTTTCATCCACCAAAGGAAATAGGGTATTTGACAACATGCATTTGTCTACAAAATGCGAAGCAATATCTGATGAAATACGCTTTGTCAATAAAATAAATTGCCAAACAAAATGTAATCCTTCCTCAAAATAGTTTAGCCTACACAGTGAAATAAGCTACTTCCACAAAGTGCATTTTATTGCTTGAATTATTTTGATTTGCTGTCTATCAGAGTCTGTAGATAAAGTGTTTTTTTGTCAGACACTGTATATCAACCTTATTTTATTATATATAGATAAAATACATTTAATTTGAAGGTAGACATTTGATAGGACACCTTAAACTGGTATTGGTTTAGCTGAAATGATAAACCGCAGCCATGCCCCGCTCGTGGTGGGAGAGGCTCACTTCTCTTCCTAACTCTGCGTGTAAAATAGTGCCTCTGTAGTTTGTAATTCAGCTACTGGTGCCGTGACTTGGGTGTGCTTAGTTTTCCTGTGGCATATAGTTTCTGTGAATTGTACACTGTACTAAAGCACAGTATGTAACTCTTTAGTAAACTGATGCAAATGTCAGTACTTGCTAAAATTTTTATGCTTTGTCAGTTGTGTACTTGCATTACCTGTATCCATGTGTGAACCACAGGTCTTCAACTAAGCCTTTCCCTGACTTTCATGGAGCCATACCAGATTCTTATTCCAGGGTGAGAAGGGGGAATGTCGAAATTGAACAATAGCTCTTCAGTTTCTAATTACTTAAAATTGTCAATTAAATATACTCTCGTATTGATTAATGATTTTTTTTCAATGACAGTTTCCTATTGATCTCAAAAATTTTAAAAGTTCTTCGTTGTTTATATGCAAAGCTGCTTTAGTGCTTATGTAGCTGTTAAGAAATATATAATTCTTCTTTGGAAAAGGTTGCTAAAAACATAATTCTCTCTAGAGATATACAAGGCTCCTGTCGAGATTTTGAACAGTAGTATATGTCAGTGTTTGTACTACAGAGCCTAGAGTTCAGTTGCATAACATAATGTTCAGAAAAAAAAGGCTTCAGAGTTTCCTATTTCATAGTTCTTGTTAAAATCATATATGAGGATTCCAAATTTTCACGTAAATCAATAAAAGTTAAGTTACTTTGAGAGTCTTTGCATCAACCTTGGAAGTACTAGTTGTGGTGATAAGAAAATGTACAAATTTTTCAGTCATAATTTGAAAGAACAGAACCGAAGGTGAAAGCAAAGTCCAAGTCTCCAACCTAAGTGAGATATCTCCTGAATTAGAGTGCTTGAATAGTGTCTTTGTATAACAAATCTTTGTATACAAAATTTCCCAATTGTTTCAGGAAGAACTGCATGGATAGAAACATTTTTATCATGTGTTGCAAAGTATAAATTGGTTTAAAATGTTATTTCATTTACAATAAAATAGAAGCTCTGTAACTACAAAAAAGCATGCGTATGTAGAAATGGGTGAACTGGACTACCAATATTATCCGAACATGATCAGGAAGTGCATGCCTCCTTCCTTTCCCCTTCAAACCAGGATGCTTCTGTCGTTAGTGTTATTTCCATGAAGTATGTCTACCTGAATGACTTTATTAGTGTGATATTTATTTAGATATTTTTATCTTGATTTGGAGGATATTATTTCTCTTGTGTCTTTTGCTGCCATGTTTCTGAGCTGACACAACAATCATACATTGTAAAATACGTGTTAGCTTGGGACATCAGAAAAATTTGACAGAGAGCTCACTTGTCAAGAAGCAGACTAATCTATACATGATGTAGAGGAGTTGTTTTTCTCTGAATAACTGCATTGCTGAAATGAGAGATGAGCCCAAGTACCTGAGGATAAGCTGGATACTTGGGTAAAAGTCAGAGCTGTTGTATCTCTATTTTAATGTATATCAGGGTTACTCCCTCTTTCTTTGCGTGATTTAATGCAGGAGATCATTATAGAACCTGTCCGAAGATTAATAGCTGTTGTGGAAGGAATGAGGTAATAGATCCTTAAATGGTGGTTTTGAATTATGTACCATTTTGTATTTTATAATATAGCACGACTAATGAAATACCGATTAAGAAAAATACACTTGGTTTTTGAATAGGTAGTTATTCAATATCAATCCATTCTTTTTGCTTCAGCTTGTTAGCGCACCAGGTGTTACAGAGCTGTGGTGTAAAAGTGGCTTATTTTGGTTTCTCTTCATTGCTTAAATTCGTGGTTGGTCCTGGCATGTTTCTGCTTTCATTGCAGATACTTCCTTAGACACTGGTCAAGTACCTATCACTGTTATTGCCTGTGTCTGTGTGGACTTCGAAGACAAACTTCTTACTACTTCCTCATGCAACTTGATGCTTCGTTTTCACATTCACATCTTGCCGTGGACCTGAATCCAGGTTATTCAAGTAGTGTTGTGTGTTTCTTGAAAGGAAGGGTCCTTTGGTGAGTCACACATATGTATTTGTTCTAGCTCATTTCTCTTTAGTGGCAGCAGCCAAAGGAAGGAAGATGCTTAAGGACTGAAAACCAAGCATATGGGAAATTAAAGAATTAGAGCCACTTTATTGTTAAAACTCAGATCCTATTGGCATGTGGGGAAATACTACTGAGAGAATGATGACTGTCTGCAGGTATGAATGTAAGAAATAGGAAGGTACTGTAAAAATGAGTAACTAATGATTAAGATGCAGTTAATACTTTTACTACATATAACACTAGCTGGTTGCAGATATGAAGAAGTGAAATGCACTGAAAATAGTTTAGTCTTTTTGAGTACCTGGAAAATGTTCATTCTGTGCCATAAAAATTAAGTAAAACTGGATGAAACGGTATGATAGTAGAAATAGTCTAAGTTAGCTTCTGCAACCCATTGCTCGAGTTTAATGCTAAACTTTCGTACTGACGAGAAACCCCAACAGTAGACTTTGCCTTTGGAAAGTTCTCATTAAGGAATGTGCAAAGTAGGCTCACTCTTGCTCATTAAGCCAGTAGGAGGATGTGTACAAGTCATAGCTGTGCTCCTTTTTATGCTGTTGAGTGTACAATTTGCATTCAGTGTTGAAAAAATGGTAATTTCAGAAAGCTGCTCCTTGAGTGGTTAGATTACAATTATGCTTCCCACTTAATATATTTTACATATTAAATAACCTGATTTGCATTGTTCTGTATGAGTTCAGAAGATGAGGCTACTAAAAGAAACTAGGACTGAGAAGTTGCTCTTGAGGCATTTTTAGCTGCTGCGTACGATAAGGCTTATGAGATGATGTTTTCTGTCGGCTTCTTCAACCTAAATTTGAATTTGTTCACCATGTCCACTGGATTTGATTAAAGGCTGAGAGATGATGGAGATAACTAATTTCCTGCAAAATGACAGAGAACTTTTAAATGCTTCTATTATGGGCATCCCTCAGAAGAGAGCACAGATTTCTAAATGTCTCAGCTCTAGAGAAGCATCCATCAGTGAATGTACCTTGTAAGGCACACAAATCCATCACCTCCATCCCCCCAATATCTTATATATCTTATCAGCAACTGAATTTCATTAGTTCCATTGCTCATAGAATTAATAGGTTTTGTTGAGTAATCCATAATGCAAGGTTTGAACATCAGGAGTATAAACATTATCTATATGTTTATAGTTTGCACATCTTATTGCTAGAAATTGTAATAGAAAGTATCTCTCTTTAATTATGTTGAGTTTTCATGAAAAAATAATATAAGTACTGGGAAAATTAAGTTAAAATGTGTATGAACCTGATAAAATTTGGTGAGGTTGTAGTGTAACTGTAGATAATTCTATATGCAGTCTCTGAGGTGGTTTCTTGTAGGCTGTGCTATGTATTTGCACTTAGATGAAGAAATAACGTATCAAATTCTTCCCCAATATACTGACATCGATTAGAGATAAACAGTATTTGAGTTTAATTAGTTTTAAGGAAGCCCGATACTTGGAAGCCGAAAATGAATATTTCGGTTCTGGTGTTCAGAGTATATAGAAAATGCTGGAATTTTCTCCGGGTTATGTTGTATGCTTATCATTTAAGCACTCTAATCGTTTTTGAAAGAGAAGGGAAATGTGCGTGTTCATATGGGTACATTCATGAGGTCACAGTACAAACAGAAAAATGAAGACACTTCAAGAATAAAATGCCCTGCATCAATTTTAAAGATATGTTTCTAAAGTCTTGAGATGGTGACTATTACACTGATTTATACATGCTCCTGTAGTGTTTTTTAGCAGCTGGCTGAAGTGATATAAAGCAATTTTATTTTTCTGTGTCTGATGTCATTCTGTGTTAGTGTGGCTGTCTCAAGCCTTTCCCTGTCAGTCGATTCCCTGGAGCAACTGTCTCTTCCACTTGGGTTATTTTCTTTGAAGGAAATGAACCAGCCTATTTCTCAGTGCTAACTAGCTAGACCTCTTGGTGATCATTGATAACATTTCCATGAATTGCAGTGTTAAGAATTGCTGGTCCTGAGTGTCATTGCTGAGAGAGAGGGAAAAGCGAGGAGCAGTAGGTGTTGTTTAGTCTTGGTTTCCTGCATCATCACATCCCGTGCTCTCCTAGTGCACCGTCAGCCAGTCCAAACCCCTTTCATGCCACCTCTAGCTAACAAGAGGATAAATTGACTTGTAAATGTTGGTTGCCAAGTGAACCGGGATCTTGCATTTATTTACGAGGGCTAGAAACCACTTTTGTTATTCAATTTCAGTTCAAGTGCACTGTTGCCATTCCTTTTGCAGTTCAGGTTTTGCATGTCCTTTTGCATTTGTTGTTGACCTGTCATCTTCAAAGACTGTTTAGGATGCAGTAAGCCAGTAATGCAGCTGAGATTCAGATGAGCACATTCAGATGAACACTAGCATGATGGAATTAAACATACGTGTTTGGTTTGCTTTGCTCTGGTGTGCAAACACCAGGTTAAATTTGCACAAGTCAATTTTAAGGCTTAAGACACTCGTGTGATTTCCTCACCCTACCTCTCTACATGGGAATCGTTGGAATTAAATATTATATTATTCATGTTCATAGATTTGTAATGTAAAATGTTTGCTTAAGTGTCTGTCTCTTTCCATTTCTTACACTTACATAGATTAACTGATGGGAAAAAAATGAGTTATGAACATTCCTACGTACTAGCAAAGCATGTAACCGTGTTTTATGGATAAAACATAACTTGGATTTTTCTGGTAGTTTGCAGAAAAGCCAGGGTGGTTGAGCAAGCAGAGGTGTTTCTTGGAGTTGCCACTTACAGATTATCAAAAGTTCATTTCAGTTACTAATTAGATAGTGAATTTGTTTATATTACTGTAATAGCAATAACATTTCTAGACGGACTTGTGTCAAATTTTGCAGTTAATTTAAAGAAGGCCCATCCTTGAAGACTTGGTTAGGGTCCTGCAAGGGCTTTGGCATTGAAAGATACTGCCTACGTATTTCTATCTGGTTTTTAGTGCATTTCTTATTACCTTTAGTGACAGAGTCACTTCTGTCAGTTAAACAATTCTGTCAGTTTTAGTTTTGAGAAGTGTTTCTCCATACTTTATTATATTGCCTCTTCTTAAAGCCTTTAGTCAGCTCTTTTAATCTGAGCTTGTCACTATGATGGTTTTGCAGCTTCTTCGGCCATGACCTGTGGTGACATGGACAAGCTGCTTTAGCAGTACAAGCCCAGGTTTGCTCCACAGTAGTGAGCAAATCATTGCATCATGTGGAAAGCGCCTTATACTGTAATTTTTGGTGTGAATGTAAAATGCTTTTCTTTCCTGTGACTATGGCATTTTTTTGTCACAAAAGTTGTCAGGGACCAGTGGTCCTCGAAGTGATGGAGTTGAGTGCTTTGGTTTGCCGCCCTGTCTGAACAGGCTCCCAGTGCCCATTGTGGATACAGGAATTAAATGCCACCAAACTGGCACAGTGATAACACATGCTTTTGGAAATTCTCTCTTTCTCTTTTGTATGTATCATGCTTCAGTTGCTGCAGGTTTTAAAAAAATTGTCCTGCAGTGTACTTTACATGGCTGCTTTTTTCAAATGGCTATTTCTTTTTTTTTTTTCCCCCTATGTGACTGTGTATATAGGAAGGAGACCTAGAGAGCTGTGCCTCGTAAGATAATGTATATGGATTCCCCTGACTTCCTTTATTTCTCAACATTGTCAGAGTTTATTTGGAAAGAGCTACCAAACCCAGGAGTTATAGACAACACAACTGAGACTGAAAATGACATTTTTTTGGCTCTGACTACACTGGAATAAAATTATATGATGGTTTTCTTAATATAAACCTTAGCATGTGTGCTGGTATACAGTAGGTTAATGCTGAAATTCTGAGCAGTTGCATTTATTTCTTTTATATCAATATCCTTAATGTAAAATAGTTGGTTAAGAGTTGAGAAAACATAAAATATTTGTGGAATTCAAATGATCCTTGATAGACCTGGGAGAATTTAGTTCTTGGGAATGGCAACTGCGGTCTTAGTCTGTAACGTAAAAGGAAGAATAATTTGCAAAAGAAAGTCATAATAAATGTTCTTTTAATTAGTTTTGCAGAGGAACAAAATATAGGAAAAAAATGACATTAAAAAAATAGGATTTTAATTTAAGTTTTAAATGAGAATTGCGGTATTGATAAGTTGAACAAAAGCAACTAAGGAGGATTCAAAAAGCAATGTGTACAATTTATTAGACTAAAATATTAGAGTAAAATAGCTTTATGCAAACGTGATTTGACAAATTATTTTTAAGCAAGCATTATGAATGCTTTTTTTTTTTTTTTTTTTGAGTTAAGTAATTTGCAAGCCTTCATATAGGAGTCAATATAACACCTGGAAAAAGGACCAAATAATCTCCACGGAATTTTTGACAGTATGAATATAATTGCAGAAAGACTAAAACATAACTTTAAAATTAAGTCGGGAAGCTCACAATAACAATTAAACAACCAGAAAATAAATGGCTTAGCAGAAGGGAAGAACTTAAATACATAGGAATGGTAATAATTAATTCAGCTAACATGAGGTTGCTCAATGTATTAGTTTTACATTAATATGAGATTATTATATACTGCTTAGTACTTATGTTTGTTTATTTTTTATAAAACAAATCTGCTCTGAGGGAGTTTCATTGACCTTATGTCTGATTTATGGCCTGTTGTATTCCTTTAAATGTGAGCGGTCTGATGCAAGTCTAGAGTTAAGTTCTCCAGAAAATGGTTTGTTAAACTAAGCGAGAATTTGCAGTGGTTCATTTCTAAAATACAGAGACAGGCTGGCACATGGTACCAGTTTTTTCTTAAACCAGTGAAACTTTGAATTTATCTTCCTGGCCTGAATGTTTCAATGCAGAGTGTACAGCAGAATTCTGTTCTGCGTGCAAGAGTTATTAAAAGTATGTTCAGTATTTATGATAAATTAGAGCAAAGTCATGCCTAATTCGTGCATGTCAATAAGCTCAGATTTTATCCATGATATCAAAATCTAGATTCTCTGGATCACAAAGGAGAAACAATTTCTTAATTTATGGGATGGCCTTAAAAGTTCTTGTGAGATTGTTCAGCTTCAAAAGAGGGGAGCAGGAGCGTGAAAGTTTTCAAGTGATGCAATAACTCAGTGTCATCATTCAGGAAGGAATTTTTATTGTTATGGGGATGCAATTTTTTTTTTTCTTTCTATAAAGCAGATAAAATTTGTATGTCTCAAATGTTGTATCATAGTCAGCCTATCAAAATGTACCAAAGAACATAAGTACGTAACAACACTTGCAGTTCTGGTCCTTATAGTTGCGGTACATTGTTGTAAGATAGAAACCTTGTCAATATTTGCTGTGTGTACAGGGAGGCCAGATGTGTCTCCTACTTAGTCCGGTGGGTGACACGTTCAGGTGAAGCATCTTGGTTTGCATCCCTAATTTAAGAAAGAAATCTTCCCAACTCAAAATCAATTTCCTTATAATATATATAATTAAGTTCATGTCTGCAAATAGCAAATGCTCAGCTAAAGCAAGACATTTGTGAACATTGTAAACACAGTAAAAGGAAGTGATGAAATAGCGGCTGCCCTGTGTAACAGAAGAGAAGGCAGCTTGAGCTCTTGAAAGCAGGAGTTGCGTGAAATTGTTATTGACGTGAATGAGTAATTGATTGATCAGGTAATAACCATCCTAATTTAAACCTGACAAGGATATTGATTGTTGATATTGTTAAATATCCTTTAATGAGGCAGAAAGGGGACAAAAGAAATCCTAGAGTTGTATGAGTATGGTATGAGAGTTGCTTTGATAAACCAATGCAATATGGAATGACTGGGAAACAATAAGAGATGATAAAAGGTACAATTTTCTAGTCATTTTTCAGACTATAAGCATTATGTCTAGCATGTACAATGGAGGAAAATGAGGGAAATTACTGAAGCTAAGAAAACATGGCATTATCCTTTGTTTGCAATGAGTTTGCATGTGCTCTACGTTGTTATTACGTCCTAATTATTTTAAATGAGCTCTATAGAAGCATTATGTCATACCTAAATTTCTCGGGAAGTTTAAGCATCTGGATTGTGTGAATTTTTGGTTGTGTTTTTGTTGTGGTTTTGTTTGTTTTTCTCGCATCAGATATGGGGTTTGCAAATAATTAACAGATTTAACAATGCCAGTATGTAATTTCCACTTCTAGGTAAGTTCTCGCATAAATCACACTGGGTTTGTGGAACAAGTCGTGAAAATCCACCAACAAACTAAATTCGCAGATGATTTTCTTTCATTATTGTTGGTGTACTTAAAAACCAAACAAACGAACAAAAACATGAAAACAACAACAAAAAACAAACAAACAAAAACCCCCACCAACTAATTGAAGGATTAAAAAAGAAGATGTAAGTTACTGCTCTTTTCAATTGTCTAATGTAGCCCTTAAGTATGGGGGAATAAATTTATGGCTTGTAGTAGTTGTGATAATCATTGTAGTCAAGTAAGTAAGGAACCCTTCACTGATCATGTTAATTATTAACAGCTACCAAATATGCATTCTAAAAATGCTCAAAAAATTAGTCTATTGTACAAAGTTTCTGTTTTCTGGATTTTCTTTTCTGAAAATAATGTAGAGGAATGTTCAGGTTAAACCCAGATATGATTTCAATTACTGTAAAAATGAAGTACTCTATTGCATACCTTTATGACTAGTCTGTGCTACATCAAAATTTGTGCATAGATGGTAAAATGAAAAAGAACAGCAGATGAAAAAGAGCAGAGATGATCCATTCTCCTGGTTAGAACATTTTTTGTTTGGTTGGTTTTGGTTTTTTCCCATGTAAATTCTACTTGCTTGAAATTGAAGTTTTGTGTGTTTCCAAGATGAACCAAAGCTAAACTACGTTTCTCTAAGACGGAGTAGTCATCATGTTATCACACTATAATTTTTTGTAACTATTGCTTTGAAAAATTAGAATTTTGAATGTTTCTTTTAGGGGTATGCCACTGGGGCTTAATGTAATTAAGAAACATCACTGTGGTAGAGATAACACTTTGTTGTAATAGTGGCCATTACGGAGCTAGAGTATGCTAAAAATAAAGTAGTTAAGCGCCAACATAATGTTCATAGTAGAAAGAATAAATAGGATAGAGGTTGTATGTATAGTATTTTGAACAATTATTTGATAATCATTAAGCTATGCGCTGGCAAAGTTACTGAAGACTTTCATGTGTGTCAGAGCTTCATAATTTGGATTACAAAAGTCTTAGTATTTTAGGGGTTCTATTTAGAAATTTATGTGCAAGAAGTGTGAGATTTTACTGATACGTTTAGGAGGACTTTTATTCCAACTATTCAAAGTCTGATCCATAAAGCAGTGAGTTTCTACTGTGCTAACTTGCATATGTTCTGCGAATATTCAGGAGTAAATAGGAAGTAATCACTGTGTGTATGTAGAAGTCCTTGTAGGATATGAACCTGAAGTGTTTTTTTAGGTCAGTAAAAATACCTGGCAGATAAAGTGCCGTTAAGATACCGTTGAAGACTTTGAGTGGGCTTTTCATACTTCAGTTTAGATTGCTAGGGTGATTTTTGTACAGATATACTGATACCGAGTACCCTTAGGGGCTCTCAGTGCGGAGCATAAAGCCAGCTGATGCTTCTCCAGCCAGCTGCCGTTTTCAGAACTGTTGGCCAGATGAATATCCTTCGACTCTTACCCCATTTCAAAATACACATGGTTGAACAAAAGCTCAAAGATTCCTCTACCAGCTTAAAAACGAGAATATAGTTCTCTCATAAGGTTACATATTACTGTGTGAAAAATCAGCATTGCTGTCACTGTTCTCCTTTCCGCTGTCTTACTTTTGAAGGACATTTAAGGACAGGTGCGTGGTTTGCGCTGGATTTGTTGCTGCACAGAGGCACCGCACGTGTTCTGTAGGCAGCAGCACTAGCGCCACATTCCTTGGTCACTCTGGACCTCAGGCATAAACAAAGTGCTGCCATGCACACACGAAACGTTTGGATAGGAAAGAGCTAGTGCGTTTTATTTACTTCTATGGTTAGACCGCGATGGGACGTGGGGTTTGGTATCGCAGTTTTATCTGAGCTGTTGTGGTAAAATGAATTGTGCTTACTTGAGTAGTGTCCAATATGCGTGAATCTTAATAGAAATACTCATGCAAGAGAAAAAGAGGGTGTTCTTAGAAAAGTAAAGCAACTCAAGTGGTGAAACACATGCTCAAATATGCGCATCATTGGGAATTATTTGAATGAGGAAAAATTTATGGTGATATATTGGTTATTTCCTTCAGCTCTTGGTCTGAAATGCTTCTCTTTTATCAATGCATTTATTCAGAGATAATGACATCTCTTGAACCAATCAGTTCCTATTGCCAGTAGCACTTAGCTCCTGTTAGCACTCTGTGGAACCATCAGATCAGATCAAGTGAATTAATCTGTGACATGCACAGTAAAGAACAGCAGCATTTATCTTCTCTAAGGTCATCCCTCCCAGCAGCATTCTCAAAGCAGCAGTCTCTTCTCATAGCGGGACTTTTCACTTCATAAGTGACCTTGATGGCCCATATGTTCCTCCTTTATTTATTTCAGATGTATAGGTTTCAGAGCACTTAATAATGAGGATTGTACAGAAGCTGCATGGAAAAATATTATGGTAGTGATGACATAGCAGAACAGACTACTAAGAATAGCTAGGAGAATTTTCATTTTTTTCTTTTACATTTGGAAAGGAGTGTCCTGTTGAAACACGAAATTTTGGAACTGGATGTCATAAAATTCAAGCCATAGATAAAATGGCATATCTTCCAGAACTGCAACAGTAGGAAGAAAAAAAAAATAAACAAAACATTATGAATATGGTAGAAAACACCGTAAGTGGGTTAGCTGACTTTGAAGGAAGCAAATATACTAGAACTTCTGAAAATAATTATAACCAGTTAAATAGACAGAATTGACATTAACTTGAAAAGGCCATGAATTTACTGTCTATTCACTAGAAAAATTTTATATTCCTTCTGCTCAGCCTTGTAGCTGGGGAGCTGTTGACAGCAGAGGGTGAGAGATGTTTATTTAATTAAGGACATTTATTCTTGGGTCTTAATATGATGATGCAGTCAGCACATCCCTGTTTTCCCTGTTTCTGCTTATTCCTTTCTGTCCTCACTCACTTTTAAACTTTGTCAAACTTGCAAGAAGTCAGTCTAAAGAGTGACTGTCCTAAAGACAGATAAGTTCTGCCAGGCTATAGGACAGATGATCCCATAAGCTTGAGGGAAGACTGGCATTATTTTGCTGATTGCTGGCAAATGGGAAATTTGCCAGAACTTACCTGGGTGTTCTCTTTTTTCCTTCATACGGTTTTGGTTCGGGTGGCTCTCTAAGGCATCCCTGCTGTGGTGGAGGTTTGAACACGTGGCAGTGCTGGGTCGTGATTGCCCAAGCTTGGCATCCAGTAGCCTGCAGGCTTGCATGGCCGGTTTGGAACCTGCACGAAGGACTTGCAGACCAAGAGCAAGTCTAAGTTGTTGGAAGTATGTGTAACAACAGTTAAAAACAAGTATTGAGACTGTGCTATAACACATTCTATACATGCAGTGTACATTTCTTTTGGGTGATGCTGTGTGTTAGGAGGGCTCTCTTATCCACAGGAGCTGTGGCATGAAACGTGTTTTCCTGGGTTGCAAGCTCCCACTGGATTATAATTTTTTTTTTTTAATTATTATTATTTTTCTCCTTTTTCACTTGTGGTTATAGAATTTATAAAGTTTCCTTCTCAAAAAAAATGCCTGATTTTTCTGGACAAGAAAAATTAAGTCTAATATGGTTATCATCATAGGAAAATCTGTGATTATAAAAGTGTTCGGTATCATTTGTGCTTAATGATCTCCTCGTAGTGATTCCTTTAAGAAACAAATGATAAAAAGAACAAAAAAGGAGCCTGCATGAGTGTGCATAGTTTCAAAGACAGAAATCAAGCTACACGGTAATTTATATCTCCTATATTGCAGAGAATCGAGTTTTAATGTAGCTATTTCATTAAAACTATGCTTTTTGATAGAAATTTTAACATTTGAAAGACAACATCAGAAGATAAAAAGTTAGAAAATTCTGATGTAAAGTTACTGTTGTTCTTGAGATGCTTTTATGTGTTTGGCTTGGTACAGTGAGAGAGTAGTGGACTTGACCAGCATCTGTTCTGCCTCTGCTTTTTCCTTACAGGTCTCATCTACAGTGTCAGTATCTGTCTTTGTCCTTTGTTCCTTAATTCACATGCTTTATTTCAGTCTGGTGTTCGAAATAGGTGTCTAGTCTTTGTATATATTTAGTCCTCTTTACTTAGGAAAAGTTTCAGTTTGTATTGTTGCTCTATTTATATGAACCCTGAATGCAATCTGCAGCTGTTACAGAGCCCTTCTGTATCTCACTGAATAATGCACATCTGTGAATATAGGTGAGATTCATGGAGCTCTCTTGACCATTAATGATAACTTATATTGTTGTTTTTATAGGAATACCTATCTATATAATGATTTAATTATATTTTTGGTCAAGGTCTGTCAGTGAGGTGATTTGCCACACATGTCAAACATCTGAATACTAGTTTAGTACCTTCTAAGTAGATAGTGTCAAAGCAGAAGACTTGTAATCAAGCTGAATGGAACAAATTATCAAAATGAAAATGTCATTAAGTCACTAAGTCAAGGGGCACTTAAAATTCAGTTAAAAAAAAAAAAGACCAACCAACAACAACAGACTCAGACCACAAACAAACCCCGCCAAAATTAGACTGGCCAATCCTTGTATCTTGCTGAATTTATTTTTAAAAACATGTTGACATAAATGCACTTGCCCAGAAAGGTTCAAGAAGGAAGTCAAGAAGACTACATGAAATAAAATAGCTTCTCTGTTTGAGCTGCATATAAAAGAATTCGCCCTCACCCTTCTCATCGGGCGTTTCCACCATTTACCCATGCAAAACGACTATGTGAATTACTGAGCAAAATGACGTAAAGTCCCACATTTGGAGTAATATTTGGTTTTTTGTTTAAAACATTCTACTCTCTTACAGGAGGACATTAGTTTCCCAGTTTCCAATGCTGGACATTCGTGATCATGGACTCCGAGGAAGCCATGACTGCCAGATTTCTAACTTTGTTCTCTGAAAGCGGAACAGATAATCTGCTCTGCCATTTTTCAGAAGCATATGCACAGCACAAAACCCAGAATGTTGTGTCATGGCCAGGGAAGCACAAACTCTTCGCTGACCATATGGCTCTCTGAGGACTTGACTGTTTTCCTTTTGAACACGTATACTGCTACACTGCCTGTCACACCATAAATTAACCTACCTTTTCTGAAACTCTTCCAACTATATTTGTTCCTAGATTGGAGAAGAATTCTGATAAGGGTATGGATTTTGTAACACCTGGCTCCTTCCATGATTCTGAGCTTGTTGGCACTTCTTTAAAAGAAAGATCAAGTAGAAGCCCTGAGGCGCATCCTGCCAAGTCTTTAATGCTGCTGTCTGTCACAATTTGAAGAGCATCCTAACATCCCTTTAAAGTGGGCCATGAAGAGGGTCCCACACCTCCTTTCTTGCGGCACTAGTCGTTCTCATATAGTGACATGCTTCCTCCCTGGCAACAGTGGCTCCTGCTAGCATTAAAAATTTACCTGGGGCAGTTGCTCTGAATATCTGTGGCTGTTTGAACATGACTTTTGAAGCTTCTTTTACCTCATGACTGAAGAACCAAAAAGCGCCTCTGTTATCCTGACAGAATGCAAAAGGTGCTTATCTTGGCATTTAGCTTGAGTCCCAAGTTAGTCATCATATAGGGTCTTCTGCTGGGTATTTTTATTAATGAACCTTTTGTTGCATCTCTTGCAATCTTGAAGACGGTTGAGGACTGTCAGGTTGCCAGTTCGCTCACCTGCAAACAGAATACTGTTGGGTAATGAGCTACCTACTGTAATCTTGCTCTCTGAGTGCCACTACTGTCATTTCCTGTAATAAAACACAATATAGAAGCCTGTCATTTTCGGTCAAACCAGCACAGTTTGTGACGGTTTCCTTGCATACTTTGTATGCGTAGTCACCTAATTTTGTTAGTAAAAATTTTACATAGGAATATTCAAGAACATTTTCTTTATTCTTTCTGGAGCGTTACAATCGAATGTTAATGTTTGTGTATCATGCATTTTCTCATACTGGCAAAGATTATTTCTACTTCAAAAAAAATAAAGCCAACCTAATTTCAGGAAACTTGGGTTCTCTTGTTAGACAGAATTACCTTATTTTGGTGCCTTCCCAATTTTTTATATATATATATAAAAATATATAAAAGTGTTACTGTAGACACAACATAAACTGATTTTCAGTCCTAAAAAAAGGATTGTATGTGTATGCTGAATGAAGATTGGCTAGTATGGTAGTGTCTCTTTAAGGTTATTGTGAAGAGGAAGAATGTATGAAAATGATTCACCAGGGCTGCTGCTTGTCTCCAGGTTCCTGTAACAGGGAGATGATCTCAATCTGCCTTCATGCTGTTAAAATGATGCATAAGCCTACCAGCATTCTCAAATGATGGAGTATTATTGCAGCCTCTTAAAAGTTGGGCACTGAGATAATTTGGCTGATGTTGGAGAAAGAATGTACCATAACCCCTGTGGCTCAACTTTCATTGAATAAATATGGCATGCTGCTGCTTTTGTTCTCCTTGTGTATGGAAGAACAATTAACATGTCAAAAAAGAAGAATCACAGAATGTTCTGGCTCCTTCCTGTAAAAGTGCAATTCCACACTGAGCTGTGTTTTTGAAGTTATTGAGCAAGATTCAAGGTTTTATCTCCAAAATATCAGAGCTAGTTGGTCTTGTGCTTCTTACGGAAGGTTATATTGCTGAAACTGGGAGAACTGATGAATACCGTACAGCTTGAGCGCCTATCACGTGTATTAAAAATAGGACATATTTTTTATTTCTAGATGTAAACAGGATCTACAATATGACTACGAGAGTAGAGTTGCAATTTTTTTTTGTGTGTATGTGTAGAGATAGAAGACAGCTGAGGTCATAGTTTCCTTTTATTTTAAATACCAAGTAAAAATAAGCTTCATTGGTTGTCCATAATAACTCATTGTGTGGATTTGTCAATAAGTTGAAGATTTCTATTCCTCTTTTTGGCTGTAGGAGAGATACTAGGAGATGTTAAAGCCTTTTAAGACTTGATTACAGATTTACCTGTTTTCAAGCTCTTGGAATCATACAGTCATTTGGGTTGGAAAAGAGCGTTAAGGTCATTGAGTCCAACCATTAACCCAACACTGTCAAATCCACTGTGGCAGTTATCGTCTTAACCGATTTTTTTAAATGTAGGAAATCATGCCTTTTTGTTGTGTTTTTCATCTGGGTTTTTTTTGGTCGTTGTTGTTGTTAGCCGTTTACCCCTTATTGTTGAGGGTATCAGCTTGCCGATATCAAAATAGTGATTGGAAGCTAAATGGTAATGGATGAAAAGCAAGCATAAGTTTACATTAGTTATAGGTTTTGCAGAAGGCAAGTAAATTAGCCTGGTTTTCACCATTAGAGCTTCCTTAAAGCAATTTGCAAATAAAATGGTTGCATAATGACCTATTTAGTAAAAAAAAAAAAAAAGAAATTAAATATCTTAGAATTTGCAAAAAGGCAGTAGTAGGTCACAGACTGCAGTTACTAAATATTTGTTGTGTCTGTAAATAATCTGTGCAAAATGCTAACAATGTCTGATTTACCAGAACAGCAGTCTTGTAAGACAGTATTTCAAGTAGACTTCGTCTAACTTTGTGGCATGTTATCTTCTTTGATAACACCTTTCTGTCTTGAAGCATGGTTTCTAAATCATTTAGGAGTTCAAAGGCAGTCATCTGAACTACGTTGTAAGATGTTTTTCACCTTTATTTCTACTTGTGTTTAACAGGACATCCCTGAGAATCATAATTTCAATAAATCAGAACATAAATTTTAACACTAATGTGATTGTATCTATCTTGAGAAAGGTTTGTTTCTCCTTAAAGGTTTTCATAGTGCAAGTGTGGTATGTGGGTGACTGCAAATTGCCTTTATTTGAGGCTGTACATTCTATCTTGCTACTGGTGAAGCTGGAGTCCTTAGTGCTGTGAAAAGGTTGGGAGATAGGCATGCTCTCAGTTTATATTGTGCTGTCACTGGAAAAAAACCCCCAAGATAAATATGTGCCTTTGTACTGATAAGAAAGTGTCTATAACACGTACTCAATCTTTAACTTGACTGCTATGATGTACCCTGCTTATTAGGTCTTACCCTTTCTCTGACCTGAATGCAATTCTGAAATCCAATAGTTTTGCTTAAGGTGAATTGGGTAATCCTGAGTTCCTCTGGCAATAACTGTAACTTCTGGTTTGTCAGGAAGTATTTCCCATTGTACCGTGTTTCATTCTGAGGAAGAACATGAGATGGTGTAATCATGCTGGATAAAAAATTACTTCTTTAGTAACATCCCTTTCTGCATCGCGTGCATGGTAAAATTCAGGTCCCGGAGTCTGCAAAATCCAAAGTGTTGGAGATCCTGTGATCAAACACTGTAGATCTGCTGCTGTGTCCATCTCCTGCCATCTAGATGGATACTCTAAGACTGCGATACAGTGTTTCAGAACAGCTCAGTGTTTCCCCTGTGTCCTGCTGTACTACTTGTTTCTGCAGTTCACAGTGATCACCTATGTTTTTACCTGCTTAGCAGTTTTTGACATTCCTGGTAGGTTCACACATCTCATCCAAACTGTTGTTCTGAAGCTTATCCTGAAAACTCCCAACCTCAGAACTGTGCCTCAAAGTGTAGCGCTTTGCAAGAGTCAAGGGTTTGCCTCTCACTTTCTAGAGGAATGTAGATTCCCAAGAGCATCCTCTGAGGTCTGATCATAAATTGCTGCCTCACTGGTTTTCTTGACTTATGGATTTCTCCACCTTTGATTGCTTGGAGGGAAAATCTTGCAGCTGCTGGCACTGATTGGTATCTAAATATAGGGAAATCTTGCTGCAGGAAATTTTGAGACAGATCTGATAAAAGGTAAGAAATCCCTCTCTTTTATCAGAAAGTGGAAGTTGAAGGTCAGTTTTATGTGAGCCTCTGTAATTTATCTAGCTGCTGCAACTTAGATGAAAGATTAAATTTACCCTTTTCCGCATAGATCACAAGTAATCAGTCTTTGGGTGAGGAATTAGACCAGATTTGTAGAGTTAGTATTTATCTTTTCACCTTTGATTAAGGTGGTCTGATAAGTAGCCTTGTAATTCCTCTGTGATTCAAGCAGTAAGACTGGTGATGACACTTGTCCATTTTCCCCTTAAGATCTTGCACAGTTGCATGTCACCCAGCGCTCACGTTTAGTGTGGACCCCTGTGTCATCTGTTCTCATTCTCCACAAAGCTTCAACTCTGTGTTAGTCAATAATTGACGACTTTTTCCTCAGCATGCCTTTTCCCCTCAGCTGAAGTCACTGCCCTTGCAGCAAATGTCTGTGGGGCTAATGTTGCAGAAATGTTAAGTGTGAACTCGTTACCCCAGTGTGATAATTTGACAATGTGTTGTGGCAGGAGAAAATCTTTTGCGCTAGCCCCAGTGGCCGTGTTACGTCAGGCAAACCATGCCCTTCATACTGTGGCTGCTTCTCCATGTTTCTGAGGTCTTCTTTTGGAAGTGAGACACCATTTATTCAGAAAGAATAGATCAGAATTAAATCCATATGGTTTGTATATAGAAAACCACAACAGGAGTTACTTCAGCCATGTGACAGCTTGGAAGCTTGAGTACAATTATTCTGTACTTAACCATGAAACATCATCCCGTTATTTTTCTTGTACGATGAAAACATAAAAATAAATACGTGAGCAAGTAAATATATGAGGACTAGAACCTTCTCATTCCCGGGGACAGGAGCTGTGAAAGCAGTATTTTCTTCTGTTCCCTGCTTTAAGGGACACTTAGAACAGTTCACATCCAGATTTTCAAACACAGAGACTTTTTCGTTACGAGCTTTGAAGTGGCTCGCTCTAATGGATCTGTGCAAATTAACCCCTTTCTGGGAAATATAACATAAATCTTACTTGAAGGGTTTAGAATGTAATGCGGGCTGAATTGGTGCTCAGGACAGTTTTGATGTGTGTGGCCTTATGAAAGGTAGCCTTAATCAGAAAGAGGTGCTGACTGTCTGGAAGATGACCAGGATGAGAACTGGAAGCTGAGGATTATGGTGGGCACTGAGAAGCTTCTACTGCTATAAAAGCAGAAAACCCAGGCACAGGGCTGGGTTGTGGCTTGAATGTTAAAGCTTGAAATGTGCTATTATTTGATTAGAAACGGGCTTTAAAAACTCTGATACTTGTGATCTGTGTGGTGCTACTGAGGAAAGTAAAGCAAAGTTTAAAAATATTATTGGAATGTTTTCTGAGACTGTTGGAGAATATTTAAACATGGTCCTTCACTAAATTGTTTGTTTCCTGGCTTTTAAATGTGATTTTCCTTTTGAAGGACAGAACAGACTATTTCGTATTGTAACTTAAATGTTAGTTCTAGTTAGTTTTTTTTTTCTTTATCATTCAGTTACATGCCTTTTAAAAGTATATTTGGCTTTCTGTGCTGTCAGTCCCTAATGCAGTTTCATTTGTTGGAGAGCAAGGTACATTCTGTCTAAAAAGAAGTATAATACCCTCATAATTGAAGTAATAATAGAGACCAGAAGAGCAAGATTAATGGAAATTGTTTTGTCCAGGGTGTTGTATGCCACAAATTTCTGTATTTGTCAATTCATATTTTTGTTTAGAGAAGTAAAAGGCTTTTCATATTTGCAGGGAAAATGTTTATGTGTCCATAAATACATATGCATGAAAAACTCAGATAAACTAGTGACAAGCATTGTGAATAAACTTCTAATTAAAGCTTAAAATCAGACAGTCATGAGTGCTACCATTATTCCCTTCACATTGCCTTTTATCTTCCTTTTTTTTTTTTTTGGTCTTCATCCAGAAATGTTTGGTACCTAATAACGGATCTTAATGATTCATTATTAGATAAAACTCTTTCATGTCAATAACGTTTGACAGTTTGTCATGCCTGTGAAGAGAATGCAACCATCTTTGATTCAGTCACAATTTTGATCTGTTTTCTTTTTTGTAAATTTTTCCTAAAGCACCAGGTAGTCCCTTTGTTTATCTTTTCAACCCCAGGAGCAAATGTTTCGGTGTTCCTGTTTCTGTTACAAAGATCAATGCCAGAAGCCTGATGCTCATGAGTCTTCCTATTATAGCAAACCAGTATGCACATACACTGCAAGAAAACACTTTAGTAAAGAAACCCATTTAAGTTTAAAGCTTGCAAAGGGTTGCTACAAACAGCACAGAAAATAATTACAAGTATCATAAAATTATCCTTTGTTGTGGTTTAACCCCAGCCGGCAATGAAACTCCCCACAGCTGCTCTCTCATTCCTCCCAGGTGGAATGGGAAAGAGAATCAGAAGGGGAAAAGTGGGAAAACTCGTGGGTTGAGATAAAGACGGTTTCATAGGTAAAGCAAAAGCCGCGCACACAAGCAAAGCAAAACAAGGGGTTCATTCACCCCTTCCTGCGGGCAGGCGGGTGTTCAGCCATCTCCAGGAACGCCGGGCTCCGTCACACGTGATGGTGACTTGGGAAGACAAACACCATCACTCCGAACATTCTCTCTTTCTTCCCCCAGCTTTGCATGCTGAGCGCAACACCATGGGCTGTGGGATCTCCCCTGGCCAGTTGGGCTCAGCTGTCCCCGCTGTGTCCCCTCCCAGCTGCTTGTGCCCCCAGCCACTCGCTGGTGGGCTGTGAAGAGCAGAAAAGGCCTTGACGCTATGGGAGCCCCGCTCAGCAAGAGCAGAAACATCCCTGTGTTAACACTGTTTCCAGCACAAATCCAAACCACAGCCCCACAGCAGCTACTGTGAAGAAAATTAACTCTATCCCAGCCAAAACCAGCACATCCCTTAATGTGATTTAAACATGCCTTTGTGTCTCTAACAAGTATACATTTAATTTTGATGAGCTACTTGCAAATAAATGAACGAATGCTAGAAATGAGGATGCTTTTTTCAGTCACTTGTGTGAATTGCAGGGTAATTGCTGGTTCTTCAGAGGACTTGTGGGAAAAGCATTGGCGCACTGTCAGCATTTGACTATGCTTGTTTATTTCCTTACTTTTAAGTACCCGTAATTCAGCATAAGTTGCAGGCTTTAACCACAAAAAATATTTTATGCTAAAGAGCCTCTAAAAGCAAGGTCAAATGCTGCTGTGTGGACTAGGTGGAAATGTCAGCTGCAACCTGTGTAAAAGCTGAAAAAGAGAATCAAAATAAATGCATGCTGAATAGATCCTCTTACTGCCTGTAGCACGCTTGTGTTGGTAGAACGAACGTGTTAATCAATGAGACAACATATCAAGATGAACTAAAATGTATATTTATTTTTACTAGCTGTAAAGTGATGGTTAGTACAGCTAAAAAGAGAAAATCATGCATCTCATCTTTAAATCCAGAGCTGTTCCTTGAAGACAGACAGGCTCCTACAGAAGATGTTGAGGTGTTAGGTGCTCGTATACCGCAGTACAGCAAGAGCATTTTGAGTAAAGGTTACAAATCTGGGCAGATACTCTTGTTTTAATCTAAGCTATTATGTCGAGTGGAGGCAGGGGGTGGGCACACTGGTAGAAGACTATAATAAAGTGTCAGCATTAATTATTGTCCCTTCTTTTATCTGTTTAAGAGTTTAAGACTGACCATCAATGTTATTTTAATATAGTGTTCTGTGGTTGAATGTTCTGTTACAAATGCAAGCTGAAATACACTGTGATACAGTATACCCTGGAAGAATTTGAAATCGATGGATAAGCTTGGGTACACAGAAATAATTTTTCTTCCATTCTGAATTTGAGAATAATACTGTGAAGTAAGGCCTTCATTAGCTGTTAGTTAATTTGGGACAAAATACTGCACTTAATATTTAGTAAATGGAAATGAAGGCGTCTCATGCTGATTGATTTTATTTCCCTCATACATTTTGCCCATTGCTCAAGCTGTGGCATTTTTGATACCAGCTAATTAGGTTCATTCTGTGTAGATGGACAGCCAAAGTGACTCAGCAGGGCAGAGTTAAATTACTTCCGTCCATCCTGCTACGCTTGTTAGCAAGTCATGAATATCCTGATATTGTTTTTTTAATCAGTTGGTATGCTTCAGGATTTTCTTCAGAGAAACTGTGAATCACAGGCTAAGAGTTACCCTACAAGAAGGATTTAGATATGTTGAAGGTGATTATCTTTTTCCTTGGAGATATCCTGTATCCTAGTGTTTTGCCTAGAATGTTTTGATGGCTAATACCTACACTGACTCACTGAAGCATGGCAGCTATGTGCAAACATTTGCCTTGTGAAGACCAGTAATATAATTAATTTGCCTTAGAATAAATTCTGTATTTCCTAACTGTTTAAAAGGAGGAATTCTTACAGAGCTGTTAACACTGGAAAACCTTTGAGAGCTAGAAACCTTTGGAAGCAGAAAAGGTGCAGAGGCAGAGGAGGACAGGGATCATTCTTGTCCATGTTAGTGATTCCAGGAAAAGAACAGGTTTTATTAGGAACGTAGCTAAATAAATGCATCTGAGGGGCAAAACTCGTACAATGTTTTTATATTAAGCATAAATGTAGTGTACATAGACTACTTGTCTTACGAACCAAACAGTAGAAGCCATGCTGTTAATTTCTTTCTCAGGAAAGGCTTTTATCATTTTGCATTGTATTTTTCTTTAGAGTTCTTCTAAGCTATTTCCAGTCATTTGATAGGCAGCAGCTGTTCCAAATGAAACATCACTCCAAAAATGTTAGTTTCTATTTACCGTTTCTTCCTGGATCGTGACAGCCAACTGGTTATGATGTTTGCTAAGCAGTCTTCTTGAATCTCCTGTGTTTTACCTTATGTATCAGTTGGGTGAGGAAAGCTGGAAGGTGGCTCAGATACCTTGCTTGGTGTACCGAGAGGTGAGCGTGTGTGGGCGGCGGTGGCGCCGGGCAGGGCTGGGAGGTTGGCTGGTGCTGAACGAATAAGTGCTGGTCCTCAGCATACGGCTCCCCAGGAAAAATCACGTTCTGCTGATGGCATCTTAGTATGCCAGAGAATTTTTCTTTTGAGTGGAAATTGTTCTTTTTAAGTTTTTTTTTTCAAGTATGATGCTGTAAATTTCTGAAGCAGATGTGTATAATATTCACCCATATACGCATACAGCTTGATCTGTTAACCAGCATTTGCATAATGTCTGTAAGTTCAAGGCCTATTTGATGATCTTTTAAGATGATGAGTTTTATTTTAAACTAAATATAAAGCCGCCTTAAACCATGAACATAAAATACTTAATCAAACTGAAATGCCTGGTACGATAGATTCTGCAGGCATAAAACACATTTGCGTGGATGCTAGTTTATGTTCACAGGTAGAAATTTCTTTTAAAACTTAATGTTGTTTGCTTGAAAATGTGGGGTTTTTTCAGTGAAGTTTTTTAAAAAATGTAACTTTTGAGAATTTCTTTCAGTGAAATGCTAACTATTTCCAGAATCCTAGCTTAGAGAAATCCCTACTTAAAGAATTCTCAGTGAAAGCACTTGCTTAAACATCTCTAGCACACTGGTAGGTACTGTGGGTGCACATCTGCTTCAGAAACCCCCGATTACATGGAAGAGACTGGTTTCCTCCAAACTGCTCAACTAACGCATCTTAATTTTATTCATCCTAGGATGTTAAACATCTTTCTTACTCAGGGGTAGATCTTTCTCCTCTTTTTAAGAGGAGACTGGGAAGAGCAAGAGATGTGCATGTGAAGTTGCAGTGCATGTAAAGCCTTAGATAACGTAATTGAATTGCAGATACAGAAATTGAAAAGCCTACTCTGCTATGCGTATTTCAGTGGTTTGAAAATACTGCCTTTAGTATAAATTGAGGAATGTATCTAGGAAATATTAATAGAAAGGTAACTGCAATAACTGCATTTTTTTCACTGTATTTATCTCGGCTACATAACCGTCACTGAGTATTAGGGTTTTTTTCCCCTCCAAAATTTTCGTTGTTTCAGCAGGATCGATGAAATCTGATGAAATACAGCGTGTTTCAAAAAGATGGGCCCAATTTCAAAGCGGTATATTTCAAGGTGGTAACATGTTACACACAAATTTACAGACAGTTTAATTAGTTTTCAAGTTGCCTTTTGTAATCCTTTGAAACTCACTGCCCTGCCATTTCAAGTGGTAAGAGTTTCATTGATGGGCAGTTCGTGGTTGCAGAGATACAGTGCCTTCAAATTGAGTGCATCTTTTTGAAACACCCCATTGATTGAACTGGATTATTTGGTTCTGTCCTGGTTTTGCCTGGGACAGAGTTAATTTTCTTCCTAGTAACTGGTCTAGTGCTGTGCATTTGATTTAAAATAAGAATAATGTTGATAACACACTGATGCTTTAGTTGTTGCTAAGCAGTCAAGGACTTTTCAGCTTCTCGCATTGCCCTGCCTACAAGAAGGTGGGGGGCACTACCCGCTGGGAGGGGACACAGCGGCACAGCTGATCCCGACTGACCAAGGGATATTCCACAGCATGTGGCGTCATGCTCAGCATTAAAACTGGGGGAAGAAGATGACGGGGGCAGGGGAGCGGCAGCGTGACATGTTCGGAGTGATGGTGTTTGTCTTCCCAAGTCACCGTCACGTGTGACGGAGCCTGGAGCCCGGAGCGCAGCTTTTGCTTTACCTGTTTAACTGCCTTTATCTCAACCCACGAGTTTTCTCACTTTTATGCTTCTGATTCTCTCCCTCATCCCACCTGGGAGGAGTGAGCAGCTGTGGGGGGTTTGGTTGCTGGCTGGCAGTGGCTTCCCTCTGGCCTTTGTATTTTTCAGCTGATTTTTGTCTTGATTTTAATTGCTTTGTGACAATTGATAAACTTGATTGAGCTGAAAATTATTCATATGACCAGAAGGATATTTGAAGCTTGGAGGCTGTGGTATGGGTTTTTTCTTTTTTTTTTTCTTTTTTTTTTCTTTTTTTTTCTTTTTTTTTTCTTTAATGTCTTGGCTGTATCAGAAATGTCTACCAGAGTTAATGAAGGAAAAGTGAACCTCTACTGCTTATCATATTAATACCGTTTTGGGTTTCCCAAGAGAGAATTTCTCATTTGTCTCAAGGTGATTTTTTGCGTTGTACTAAAGTTGTCTGAATGATAAATAGTGCCCTAGGTAAGTTGCAGGCTATATATGTAGCAAAAAGTAATATTGTATTTGAAAGTTTTCTGATAAAGTGGAATCCAATTTTGCATTGAAAACTGAAGATGCATTTTAACTTTTTTTTTTCCTGAAATTTCATCAGTGAGTCTGGGCTTACTAACAAGTAAGAAATTATTCATTTAAATCTTAAGTGATTAGGGACTGGTGAGATTATTTTATTTGAATCATCCTTAATTTATCTACTTTATTTTGTAAAGATCTATATTTATATAAGTATCTATTACATATAGATTTATTTTAGATCTATGCACATATCTAAAGATATATTTATATACATTTCATTCTTTATTAGTTTGCACCATTTTAGAGAAACTCAAAAGAAGTTTCTTAGTTCAAGCTCCGAATAGTCTGAGCAAGAATCTAAGACACATTTGAAGGACACGCCGTATGAGTGGCTCACTGTAATCTGGTCTAGAATGCTTGCGTTTTTAAGGACACAAAGACTTTTATAGTTGATTTTGTTTCTACATGTGCGTACTTGTATTTCTAGGGCATTTGATAAAGTACCATTACACAACTGCCTCTTGGCTCCAATGTCTTTGTACCGATGTTTTTTACTGCTTTGCAATGTGCTTCTGTAGGAAGCTGTATGTGTATTAAAAGAAGGTTCATTTTCTGCTATATGAGCTATATCATTTCCACCTTTGTACCCTCTGCCTGTCAGACCCTTCATGTCTGACTCAAGTTTGAAACACTTGTCCTGATTTCTGAAACTTTTCTTCTAAGCTGTATTTAAAACTTTATACGGTTTTAGCATCCTTTTCTTTTCTTCTCTGCTGACTTTGTTCCAGTCTTCATCTTATGTCTGACCCACTTAAGTGCCTATAACTTTTTCTGTGCTACTACTTATAATTGAAGCTGTTTACTTTGCTTTGTGCCCAAAATACCCCTGTCTCTTCAGATCTTTTTGCAGACAGCAAGAATGCTCTTTACTTATAAGTCAGATATTCTCCTATAGAGATCTTGTCATCAATACAGTGTACTGGCCTCACTAAAATCACCCGCATGCGATTTCTAACAGCCCCGTTTGTGCTGAAATAGAAACTCTTTCGTGTTATGTACTTCTGTAATACCAAAGAGAGTTTCCATTTGGTAAAATCCACAGTGATAATATATAGCTCTCTGGCACTGTCCCCCTTTTTTTTTTTATGCTGCTAAAACTAAAATCATAACCTATTGCATCTACACTGTGCGATGAAGCTAGGACCTGTGTTCAGAAGGGCTTGTTGAGTATATGTTTATCTTAATAAACAAACTCTGTAATTTAACAGATTTTTTTGTTGTTGTTGTTTTTAAATTTTATGGCTCTTACTGAAAGGTAGAAACTGTAGGTCAGAAAGAAGAGGGGAGTTTTTACAAACTTATTCTTGTCTTGTTAGTCCATTACTATGTTTTAGCCCGTTCTCCCGGTAGGAAACTGTGAAGCGTAAGTGCAGGCAACAGAGTTAAGCTGGAATGTCCTGCCGAGATTCACTATCACAAAGGGTAATACCACTTTATCGATCCTTTCCATACGTCTCCCACAGTTGTGTTAAGCCTGTAGCAAGTACAACCTTTGCAAAACAAGATCAAGAGATATGCCTTAGCATTTAAGTCGAATACTGGCTTTAAAATACGATAAAAGGGTATTTCTTAGGCATGACATATTGTTGGCATTTTAGTATATACATGACAAAAAAATCCACGGAGTGGAAGTTTGCATTTGTTAGAATAATTATTTATTTTTGAGCCCTACATCTGTGGATGCAAGTGATAGGGCCAACTTCACTTTATATAAAGCATAACTTAAAAAAGAAAAATTATTTTCAACTTTGACCAGATAGCTTTCCTAGAAAGTGGATATTCCCATTCCTCCCCATTTTCTGTGATATATTACTTAGTCATTATTTTGTTATTTGTACTGTAGGGGTAAACAAAGATTGTCTAAGATTTAATAAAAGACTATCAGACATTTTTTCATAAATATTTTTTGTGTGAATCCCACTTCTCTGCTATACACAATTCCATTGCTGCAGCAGTTCCAAAGTTGCTTATACATTTTTCAGTAGCACTTACTTAATTTTAACACAAATGTTGAAGTGACGTAGGGAAGTGCTGAGTTGTTTTGAAGCTTCTGATTATCCAGTAAAAATGCCATAATAATTAAATTAGAACAGAGGTATCTAGCTAACTATTATTATTGTTGTATAGTATGAAAATAATAATGTTAAAAATATGTTATTCTGTGTTTCAGTAAAGAAAATATGCACTTTACTAAAGTTCTTCATTTTTGTGATCTAGACGGCAGGTCTGATAAATTCTAGTGTAATTCATTAAAGTCTGAGGATGAAGCCAGATCTGGAAAGGTGGATTGGAAAGATATTGGCTTGAAATGCAACATGTACTTGGCAGATAAGTTCCTTGCTAATTTACATAGTTGAATCTTTATAGAGAGTGGTTGATAGCAAAAGTCCAAACCTGCTTATAAACAGGCTGCTAACAAGTATGGGGACTTACTGACAAATGTTTCTGAGAATGTTCTCTTTTTTTAGCAGTGTTTATAAATGACAAATGTCTGTTACCTCTAAGTTTATTTACCTACCTGTGAAGTGTAATCAAGAATATTTACAGAGAGGAAAAAAGTGACAGAATGTTTGGATGAGTAAATTACAACTGGAACAGATGTTGCATTTGCTACTGATATATCGAAAAGTTATGGGTAAGCCACTTAATAGCGCTGTGCCTGAGAAGTAAAAGTAAATAAATGGAAAACCCACATCCTTTTTGAAGTTACCGAACTATATTGAGACTTTGGATAAATAATCATTATGTGGTAATTTTAACAATAATTATTAAATTGATGCCACTGCATTAAAACCAGTCATACAGTGCAGCATAGTCACAATACAAGAGTACAGTCTCAGAAATACAGGAATTCAGGCTTTAGGGAAAAACTTTTACTGTGTTATAATGTACATGTTTGGTAATGCACAGTAATGTGCAGTAATTTCTTGATCTCTTAGAAGCTTTGTACTAAGCCATTACTTCTTTTATAGTGTTAGAGGAGCCACACACAAGACTAATTTTGCTAATCCATAGCTGTAAATTATTCCACCTTAAAGTACTTGGTGTATCGTACATGTGCACATAGAATATACTGCACATCTGGTGTGCTTCCGTGGTTCTGTGGAAGACGGTAGCTGGGAGAAAGAAGTTGACAGCAGAAGTTTTTATCCATCCTATTCTGAAGCACATCGTCATCCCTTCCCAGACTGGTGAGGGAGATGCTGCAGCGAAAGATGTCACTTGTGAATGGGCAGATACTGGTGTCAGCCCATTAATCTGTACTTCTGACCTTCTCTGTCCTGGGGGGGAAAAAAAAAAGCTTTCCGAGTGAAGATCATTGGCCAAGATGAATAATTCCAGCAGACTGAAGGCAGCACGTGCCCTACAAGTTAATCGCTTCTCTAAAACAGTTGTTCCACAGCCACCAACAGCCCTTCAACTGTGTATTTAGAAGTGGTGTGGTTTACTTGGAGCTGTGTTTTGGGTTTTGCGGTGGTGGTGGGTGGTTTGTTGGTTGGTTGGTGGTTTTTTTTTTTTTTTTTGAATTAACACTCAGAACATAAAGAGTATTAATGATTATCTGATAAATCGAGAGGTGGTAATCGCTGGATAAATGGTATGCTTGTGTTTCAGAGAAGCATTCTGAATACTTATTCAGTTCTGATACTCTGTGGTTAGTTCCGGTTTGTTTTTTTCCATCTGAATTATTTGTAGCTAGCACAAGGCACATCCTTTTGAGACATTCCAGTCTATTGTGTATCTATTACGCTTTTATATATGAAAAGTGTAGATATAGTAATAATCCTTTAAATTTGTGTAAAGAATATTCTATAGTCATGATGTATTGAAAGAATGTTTTGAGTTTTCTGATGTGGTGGCTTTCAGAGGTTATGTGTGGTGTGTATGTATGTCAAGGACTGCAAAATATATTTAAGGTAAAAGAACTGATGAATGTGTACACTTAAAGCTCATCCTGACCCTGAGTCAAACTGCTTTTGAGATTCGGAGGGGAGAAAAAAAGTTCTGTATTATCATTTTTGCACAGCTTTGCTATTTGGTTCCATTAGGGATTGGAAATGTGGAAATAATATGGAATAGTGGCTGTCAATCTGAGCAAGACCTAGTGGTAGTGGAAATCTCATTAGCCTGTCTATCAGGTGAGATCTAAAACTGAGGTCTTGACCACTTGTGGTCATTAAAGAACTCGCTCACTGTTCACAGGAGTAAAGGTGTTAAATGCAGTGTCTTGGATAAATTCCAACTTGTGAAATTAGATTTGGTCTAAATTCCCTACCAGTTTAATTCTTTGCTTCTTGTTCTTAACTGCAGTGCAGTAATGCCGTGAGTTATTAAACAGCTGCTCTGCTCACTTGTATCCTAAGCATGTCTACTCTTCATTGATAGGAAAAGTTTTATAACAGTGTATGTTATACCTTAATGAAGCAATATAGAAAATAATTATGATCTTAATTGGAAGCTACAGTGTTAAAGTTTTTAAATACAACAATTTGCTTACATATTGCTAAAAATATATATGCTGTGTTCATTACTGGCTCTTAATTTTTAAGCCACATCGCACAGGTTAGTAGCAAGCTGTCTAACACTGGGAGGATTGCTGCAGAACCAGTCTGTGGCACATAATGCAATCGTACTCTCAAAACACAGCCCTCTGGCCCATAGCATGGAAAAATGTGTAACGGAGACATCTGCGTAACTCTCGAGTACATCCATTTTCTGATCAGGTTCACCTCCATACCCCACATTTCCCTCCAGCTCTGCCCGCAGAGCTGCACTGTTGGAGGCCAGAGCCATGTGCAGCTTGTAACCATCTCTACTTCTGCCTGTGTAAATTCTGTATCTGTAGAGATTCAACATGTGCTTGTTCATATACGTATTTGTCTCTACATATTAACAGCCATTTTTTCTCTCTGCCAGTTTTCCTTGTGTGTTCGTCCTCATTTAACATGCCGTGGGGCTCGGAGCCCCAGCAGTACATGCCAGGACACGGAGAGCATGTAGGTCGTTCTCCCTGCAAAGGACAACGAGGACACAGCAGCAGGCCTTGGTGTCTTCCAGTAACCTCACACGTTATAGCAGCACTGAAGAATCTTCCCAGTCCTCAGAACAAGGCAGTCAAAAATTATCTTTTTCCCTCCTTTCAACTCCTTAGCCGACGGCAGTTAACTGTATATGGAAAGTACTAATTCTCAGAGTGCAATCTGCACTTATTCAATCGCATTTCATCAAATATCTAAGGACTTTGCCAGCTTTCGTTTTGTAAGTGTTCTCTTCGCATATTGACAAGTCTTATGTAAGGCATGGAGACTTATCCTCTCATCTGCCAGGGACTAGGGGAATAAGAGTACCTTGATTTCATCTTAGTCTTTGTTTCTGTCCCTCAGATAAGATAGATCTATAGCAAATACCAGAAGCAACATATAGTGAAACGGTGGTTTACAAGTGGAAGAGCAGAATTACTGTGTTCAGGACCGAGTGGCGTAACGGTGTCCCTGTATGTGTACAGGGACAGTTTTTTTCCTGTTATCCTGGTATGGGGGTTTTTGTTTTGTTTTTTAGAAAAAGCCATATTCTCATTTTTCATACGCTGCCTATTTCCTACATCCAAGTACTCTTTAGTTTAGATGAGTTCTAGCCTCTGAATTATGCATACTCAGCTTGTCATTCAGGGCAGCACTTAGAACATTTCAATAGAAATTACATCTCTAAGTCCTTTCGTCAAAGATGTATTTCTGGAACATTAGATTGTGCTTTAAAATCCAGTGAGAATATGCTATAGAACTAGGAAGGAAACACACAGATAAGCACAAAATTATGTATGAGTATTTATTGTTAGTCGTAATCATTTTGCAATGCTCATAGGAATCCAAACTGTTGTTTGGAAATTTTCAGGTGTTTCCTTCTTAATCTTTCTTCTTTAATCTTAAAAGGTCTGCTTAAAAACATACATTGTATAGAACATCTATTTTTTTCAATATGTATTGTTCCTCCCATCTCTTCGTACTTTAGTAACATGGCAAAGCAGTTTAAAAATTAATATTAGGAGAGAGATTAAAAATATGCTTTTAAAATTATTTTATGAAGTTGTAAAGTTCATTCGTAATTACCCAAATTCTACAGTTATTAAGTGGAACAAATCTTTACATTGAGGATGTGTAGTTTATAAAACCATATGTGTTTTCTTCCACTCATCAAGGTAGTCCAAGGCCTTTGTATTGTGGACAATGAGTGCCATTTACCACCAGAACTATGTGTCTGTAGAGTTTTCTCTGTGTTTGTGTTTGCAGGGTCAGCACTTAAATATATTTCTCTCAGTTTCAGTGAAGCAGAAAACAGTATGGAAACAACTTACTCAACTCGTAAAGGATTTTCAAGTCCTGTCAGGAAATGCAAAAAAAGAAGTTATCTCTATTTCAGTACTTTGCTTTTTTGTAGTAAGTCAAATATTTGCCCAATTTGCATACGTAGTTTGGCATGTGACCTGATTAATACTTTGTCTCATTGATGAATTGTTCAGTAATACCTATCTCATGTTGCTATACCTCACTAGAGTGGTAATTGGTTTCTTTGAAAAGAAAGCCAAATGGAATAAGAGCCTTATTTCTTTTTTTTTGAGTTCGTGCATGTCTCACCAGTTCATTCCAAACATTGTGCAGGCGATGGGAATCAAAGAGGGGAATCTAGCAAATGTCTTTTTATTAGTATTATTGCAAACAGAGTGAATTCTGTTAAGGATTTCCGTGCTTTTATATGGACACCAGCTTGTTTTCTTCTTTTGACATTGCAGTTTGAGTTATCTTTTGATTTTTAACTCTTAATATTTCAACCAAACTGGGGAGAATAAAGTGATTGGGGGTTTGGTGATGAGAAGGAAAAGGTTCAATGGTTCCTTTTTTCCCTTGGCATGCATGGCACTGCATGTCATGGCAGGTCCTGACCTGGTTCACTAGCAAAAGTGACAAGCAATTACTGTACTTTTATTATACAGCAGCCTGTCTGCTTGATATGCATCTCAAAGATCCAGATAGGGAAACATCAGTCAGCTCTCCCTAAAGGCAGTGACAATTTTACTTTTCTGAGGGGCGAAAAATACACCCCTGAACCTCTGCCTAGTTAGGAATTACTTCTGATGGATCTCAGAGGGCAACTGCAGTCTCCTCTCATAGGATCAGCTCAGACATTTATGCCTATATTTTGTTGGATTTAAAACTGATCCATTGTTAGAAAAAAATATTTTCTTAGTCATTCTCTTTAGGTGTTTGATAAGCAAAATAGCAAATAGTGTAAGATTTAGGGAGCTGTAGGATATTTAAATCGGTGAAAATTTGACTCGCTCAGGCACGTGTTCATTCCCACACCACCTACAACCGTGGCTGTGCTGGGTTTCAGTCCACAGCTCGAAAAGCTTCTAAGTTACCAAAGGAGGTTTAGTTCTGTGCTTCCAGGAATTGTTGTGTCACCGCTGATGTAAATCATGTTTTCTACGGCCAGGCAAATGAAAATGCTTGCACATAATTTTTCAGGAAGTCTGTCAGAAACCAGACCTTTTTTTATAATATAGTATTGATTGATTGATTCTTAATAACCATCTCCTGCTATATTTTTGTCCAATTATTTGTTGCAAGGAGAAATTTATTTTTTTCATTTAAAATTCCAAATCATATCCAGGGTTTCTTTGTTTTAGTAAAACAATCTTATTTAAGCTACAGCCTATCTAATCTACACGCCTCAAGTTGAAATCATATTGCCTTCCTGAAATTTATGAATAAAATACTGCTATAGATAGATTTTTTTCACATATAAATTGCCAGCACCTGTAAAAGTAGGGCTATATGTTGGATGTTTGAAGTAAGCTGGGTTTAAAATGAAAATGCCCTCCAAAACACTAATAATAAAGTCTTTGATATTTTTTTATCATGTATGAAGATGATAAATGGCAGTGTTACAATGTAAGAAGAATATTTCCAGTATTTCCAATACGAAATGATGGAAAGACATTTTTATTAATTTTAATAAATTTAATTTAATGTCCAGTTCAGGAAATAATTGACCACATGCCTAGGACAGTGAATAGTCCTGCTAGCTTCGTTGGGACTATTGATTTAAATTTCAAGAAATATGTAAATTTTTATGCGATAGCATCCCTAGGCAGAAATAAAATGATTTGGCAATAAATTGTCGCTTTAAAATGATTTAGGTGTTGAATAGCTAAACAAATTTATTAAAATCTAGGAGCTAACTCATTAGGAGAAGTGAGACTAGAGGCAAGCCTTCCTAACTGTATTCATGAGTGCCTAGCTGGCAGAATTGGGGCGCTGGAAAACAAAATAGAAAAGAAGTTTTGTAGGCACCAGGAAAAGTGAGTCCCGTGAAACACAGCTGTGAAATTATATTCTCCTGCCTTTTAATCCTGGTTTGAGTGACCAGATACCATGTGTTGATGCTTCCTCATTTATGCCTCGTTTGCGTTTAGAGCACGTGTTACTTATGTGAGGTGTTACAATACCACCTCTTTAAGTACATCAAGCGTTAAAGGAAAAATATTAGAATGTAATTTTTGAGACTTTGTTCTTTCATGTTGTTTTGAGTGAGGAATATATTGGCTATAAACAACTTGGAAGAACCCTTACCTAAGTCTTCAAGGCGGGAATTGATTACTCAGTAAGCTTTAATCTCTGGGAATTTGGCTTCTATTTTACCTTCCTCGCAATCATTCTCTTGTGTTAATGTGCGCATTCCAGTTGCATGTGTCACTCCACTTGGTGGTCCATGCTGTGTCCTGCTTGCGGTTTTGCTGTATAACAAATTAAATGTAATTAGCATCCAGTACTTAGGCAGACCTGTGGTTAAATATGTAAGAAAATTAAAGTATCTGTCTGTAAACAGGTCAAGTAATTAGATTAGCGGTATTCTGTGCTGATGATTTTGGTATTCTTGCAATGCCTGCCTTACTTGAAGTTGCATACTTTGCTGTGAGTGCGTATTCTGTATTAGCAATTTCTGCTCTTAATGTTCTCTTTGCAAAAAGTACCAGACAGGCAGTACAGACAGAATAACTCTAAACTCAGACCTTTATTTCTGTTAGTAAATTAAATGAGTTAAACACCTAAATGCTTAGTCTTCCTTGTCTTGTATAGGAGATCGTACTGACTATACTGCTGAAGCTTTGCGTTAAAGATCTTATTTGACTGTAGAACTGTGCAGTCTCAAATCTACTGAAATGAAGGCATCTCTCAGTTTTTCTGTGCAGAAAAATTCTCATTGAGACAGAGATCCCAAAGTTCAAGTGCCTAAAGTTAAATAGGTTTGGCTACATCTCAGTTTTCTTTTTCTCCCCTCCCCCCAAGTTTGCATGTGTGTGTGCGTACAGTGAATTACAAAGCTGTTAGTTAATTCCCTTTTAGAAATAGTGGAAATTGAAGAATAAAGGTCTTGGCTTTGCTGTGAAGTCTGCTTACTAGGATACCTGTTGTTCTTTGGTTAGTCACTGAGATTCTTTAATTTGGGAAATGTGGCTCAAATATTAGATTATGTGAAATAGCTTGTCAGCATCAGAGCAGTGAATCTTCATTTCTTGATTGCAAAAATTAAACACAGATACAGCAGACCGGCAGAATTATTTTCGTGCAGAGGTGGCAATAATGATAGGTTAATTTTAAACATATTAAATAATCATTAAAATCTGGGAATTTCCTCATGCTCGCAATCAATATTTTCTCATCGAAATCTGAAATGGAAATGACATGGGATAGAGTGTTGTCATCCTTGATTGCCAGCCTGTAGGACAGTAGCAAATTTTGTGAACTGAAATGATGGACCGAGAAGGGTTTGAACATGGTTGAGTTGCAAAAGCCCACCTCAGGAGCCGTGTGTAGTATTAAAGGGTACTGCAGTGCATTAGCATGGAGCTGCACACCGTCCCTCTCTTTCTGCTTGGCCTGGTTACTAAAGCTTTCCCACTTCCATGTCTCTCACCTCCGTGTTACCCTCTCCAGGATTCTGCATCCGTTCTGTGATAACATGGCCTGATAGCAAAGAGCACACGTGGCTGCTCTCCACAGCAACCTCACTGCAACAGTTTTCCCCAAGTCTGTGATGCTTTGTCCTAAAATGGTCCATTTGATGAGTAATTACTGTGTTGTGTTCAGTCAGAAAGGTATGGGTGGACAGCAGAAGGGATGGTTCTATCTTTACATTTTTCTGGGTGCGAGACACTAAGAGGGGAGGAGAAGACATAGCTCTGGAGCACCCTCCGGAGGCATGGGTGCCTTTTCCCTTTGGTGAAACCGAGCACACTTGTGTAACAGGAGCTTATAGATCAGAGGGTACAGCTGGTTTCTATCTATTTTCTGTGTTCAAAAAACCTTACCCTGTTCATTGTCATAACACACAGTCTTTCTCGTGTGCTTACAGAAGCTGCACAAAGGTGTATTTCAGAGTTCAAACCAACTTCTGTCAGGCCGTGGGGACTAAGCAGGGGGTACATGTCTGCTAGCTGAAAACAACCAGTCAGTACATCCACTTTCTGCTCACCTGTTGGCCTTAGAGATGCCAGATTTTTTTCTTCTTCTTCTTTTTTTCTTATTGCTTACCTGCTCAAACAATAGTTCATAAGCCCATGGACACACTGGACATGCACACAAACTGCCCTCTTTGCTGGCATGACAATCAAATAGCAATTGCGGTTGTGTTAGTGAAGTTGGGATCACTGAAGGTCTCTGTTGCACACCAACAGGTCATGTGTTCGTTCACCTTGATCCGGTGGCCTGATTTACCTTCTACCTTAGGTAGCCACTCTTGGAATTAACACGAGCTTATATTTAATAATGACTGATACCAACCTACAACAGAGTGTCAGTGATTATGCAGCCTGGAAGGTGGTACCTGAGCTGGCTTGTATCTCTTGCTATCAGGTGTCTTTCTCAGGTTACATAAACCTACATCATCATAGATTATATTAGGCCAAATACTAAATAGAACTAGGAAAAAAAAAATAGGGTGAAATGGAACTTAAAAACCTAACAATTACTTGTTTGAGGAATTTCCTGATTATTCCCTCTATGTGTCTGGGTTGTGCAGCAGAAACAAAATCCTAGTTCAGAATGTGTAGTTAGAACAGAAAGTTGGGTTTATTTTACTGGAGTTTTGATGCCTCTGGAATGAAAGCAAGTCCGTAGGGTTTCTGTGATTTGAGGGTGGGGTAAAGGGTAGCTTTTCAGACAGGAATGGTTTTTCAATAAGCATCTAAGGATTAGGGTAAGCTATGGAAAAAAGAATTTTGTGTTTTGAGGAATAATAGAGTCTGCTGTTAAATTGCTACTATACAATAGTTTACTTTTTAAAATCAGAGAGTTTACCACATTTAAAAATGGTAGGGAAAGCATCTTGAAAGCAATATTGTAAGTTTGTATTTTAAAAGTAATAGCTTTGGATTGTCCCAAAAGTAATTCTTGTTTTGACTTCTCCTGCTCTCAGGAGTGTAGCGTACTTTCTGATAGATTTGTAGGGACTGTATTTTTTCTTCAGAGATGTATTATTACAAGATAAACCCCAGGTTCAATAAGCATAAACCGGACAGTGATCTGGGAACCAACTTGACGTAATAATTTTCAGGAAGTCTTAAATGCTAAATCTGTTAATTTGTGGCCTTTACAACATTGATAGCATCTCTTAGAAGGTTTCATGACAAAGAAGTTGCTTTGGCTACAGTGGCAATTCAGAAGGAGACAGGGTAATGTCCTGAATCTCCTAAAAGATTTGCAAGGGGTATTGTAGCTTTATGGTTGCTACCTGATGCAGACTTATCTTCAGCCTATTTTTATGAGCAGTTTGGTTGGTTTGTTCTTCTAGTGTGTCTTTTTTTTTTTTTTTCCTCCGTGTGTATGTAAATGTTGGTGCATCATTTATACACACCTATAATACCTGACTGGTCCCTGTTTTATCCTCCTTTCCTTCTGGTTTCTACTGACTCTTATGTTTAAAGATTGAGTAAATTTCAAGTATTGCAGGATCAGAGTTTTTGAGACACATCAATTATTTTGTGATTAGAAAGTCAATTATAGCTGATGCTTTGCTGCCAGGCCTATTGGGCTTTGTGCCTTTTCATTGTTAACGTGCTTATGAAATAAAACTAGATGTTCAGAAACTTGTAATTAGGCTTTCTCCTTTATGTTAAACAAGCGTTGCTGTTGCCTTTTAAGGGAGGATGGCATATTGTTCCCTTGGAGGCACAGTGGAGTGATGGAAGGGGTCACTGGTCAGGAAAAGGAGGATCACCAATTGATATCAGATGTCATAGGGAAGATACCTTTGCAAGACTGAGTCTCATGAACTACTCCAAAAAGGCTTAAAAGAGCCAGACAATGGGAACTGTAAGCTCTCTGTATGTTTACAATGAGATGCATAAAACATAAAGCAATATTACTTTGTATCGTCACTGTTTTACAAACTACCTTGTCATATCTACCCCGAGCTCCAAGAGAAAGCTTGCGGTCCCAGCTGTCTCATTGATCATATGCCACTAGTCATTGCAGCACACACAATTGAATTGCTTTCCCTCAGGAAAACAATGTCTCCAGGTGTGCTAATAATAAAATTAATAGCTTAGAGAAACTGCTTGCCACAGCAGCTGTGGCTCTACAATGAGAGGATCGATTCCAGTGTTTAACTGTCCTAATTCCATAGTGGATACCCGACTCAGTCACCGCTGAGATACGTTCAGTCTCACAGTTAATCAATACGTCCCTGATTTAAAACAAAGACCGAGATGTGGGATTAGAAGTCTTTCTGAATAAAAGGATGTAGGTTAAAACTGTCAACACCCTTCAACTATTACCTTAACATAAAAGTTGGGAGTGCTTTAGCTAGAGCCTCCACAGGAAGTCAACGTGCTACCACTGAACATATCCTACTCATTTTGTGTAAGATTAGCTTGTAAATCTTAGAGTGTAAAATGGCACTTAAATCATCTCGAGCTGGCGTTTTGTAGAGCTTCATGAATTTTGATTGTGATTGATAATATTACTTTAGTGTGGATAATGTATGTAGTCATACACTGTAGTTATTACTCTGTCACGTAGCGCTGCTGTCAGTAGCCACAGATTTGGCTGCCAGCAATGTGTCTTGAGGGGCACACGTGCTTTTTATGTTGGATTTTGAGGAGATCTCAGTTCTGAATGCTTACAAATGTCAAGGTTTGGCCTGTGTATGAAAGAAAATATGCATTCTTATAGGTTGATAGTAGGAAGTGAAACAGCATTACACAGAATTGTGTGGGACAAGGGGCTGAAATTTCAGTGACAGCTTCTTAGTTGCAAAAGGAATGAGAAATTTGTTAAAAAATCACAGTGTATTTTTCAAAGCTTTTTTTTTTTTTTTAGCCTATAATTCGGTCTAATGGCAGCCATTATTGTTACTTGTCTTGCTTATGTCCTTAGATGATTACAACTCCACCACAGCTACCTACCACAACTTAGAACAGTTAGTGCGGGCGGCAGCTGGAAGAGGTCTGAGACATTTCTGTCAGCCATTAAGCATGGCAGTTCCCTGCAGAGGGAAAATAAACGCTCCTTTCCTCTGCCTCAGATTTCAGCAAAAGGAATCGAAATCAGCTCTCCCTATTGCATTCGATACTGCCAGAGGAGTGTGGCTTCATTTGATTCTTTAGAGTTTAAGATATCTAAGGATAACTGTTAGAAGAAGTTTGAAAGTGCTGCCCTAATCTGACGGAAGGCATTGTAGGTAATGGGCAATTGGAGATGATACCAGACCTGAAAAAATAAAAGTGTTAGGGAAGGAAAGGCTTTGAAAGAAATGCAAGTATTAAAATGCTCTTCATAACCTAGAAATATGGATGTATGTGATATGAAACAGGTAGAGGTATTGCTGTTACTTTCTTTACATCACTTGGTAGAGAGGGCAGGGGAAAAACTCTCCTGTACCAGAAGAACAACTGAGCTCTGAGCTATACCACGGTGTCACCTCCCAAAAGATGCCACCACAGCTCCCATACCTCAGCCGCCATACTTGGCAGTAATGTGACTTGACCGGGAAAGATGAGAGAAATGGGAAAATCCATTACATGTTTAAAAAAGGACTTCAGCCACCTTGCATTTGCACCAGCAGGTAAAACATCTCTTGTATGGATGGGAAGCGTCAGCCTTGGAGAATTCTGTTGCTGCATACTGCACCTCATCTGGGATCTCTTGCTTTTTGTCTCAAGACTTTGGCCTTTTTTTTTTTTTTTTTTTGCATTAGTTATTATGACAGACATGGGAGAAGCCTGTGCTTCTATTTTTATCAAGTGTGTTTCAGTGACTTTGCTTCATAATAAATTGCTTTCATTTTTTTAGTCTCTTAATGAATGAAATGACATCCAGAGGTATCTTGGAGTTGTCTCAGGATAAATAGTTCCAAGAGAGTATCTTGGGCTGTGACTGGATCACTATCTAGTTGTTTCTTCTTTTCTCCTCTGTGTGCCAGTGTGACATACTTCGTACACAAAGGTTGAGGGCAAGAGAGAAAGATAAATTTGTTAAGCGGCAACTAACTTTTTCCTAAATGGGGAGCATGGCCTAGTTATGAGGGCAGGCAGAGTCTGAGAATGAGGCTACGGGGAATATTTCTGAGGCCGTTAAGTTTAAATTATTGCTGGGAGCTATTGGTAGGAATGAAAGCAATCCTTTGTGGTTTCGATTGTTTGAATAAATAAATATGTTAGGAAAAATGTGCTTTGAGTCACTCAGATACACTGCTGGACACAGGCTTCCAAGAGGGAAGCTCTTAAAGGTGCAAATTGGAGTTTAATCTGTTGCTCCAATGCATTTGCAAGTACAGGGGCTGAGAGTCTGGGTAGCGTTAGGAGATCTGTAGGATTGTGTTCTGGAAGAACTCCAAGAAATTGGTTTTATCTGAAAAACAGAGTTCAGATGGGAGATTAAAGAAAACATGCTTCTCCTACCATAAGAGGGTGTTGGTCTGAATGAGAAGTCTACATTAGAGAATAAACTTAGAGGTGCCACTCAAGGAGAATTTTTTTTTCAGTGGTTGTCATTACAGGTGAAGTTTTCCGTTGCTCTATGAAAAAATTGGATTGCGTTTTCAGTCTTTTCTTAACAGCTGTAAGCATTCAGCTCTTTATTTATTAAAAACTGTAATTTTCAAGAAATGAGTGTATGCTGCAAGTAGTATACCTCAGTTGGCTACTGTTCTGTGTTCTGAACTTGTGCACTGAGGCAGGAGTCCCACTGACCAAACGGATAAATGATTGTGTATTTACAAGAGTAATGTAAGAAAAAGATTTCGTCATGCACTAACACAACAGCTACTTTTTCCTTGTTTTTTTAATCCGTTTTCATTAGTTCTTTTCAGAACATATTAAGTGAAATGTTCTCTAAAACTTTCGGGTAAAGCGTATCCTTCCAACATACGACTACAAATTGCTTGCTCACTCCAACATATGTTGATTTCTATTAAACAATAATATACCTGTTGAGCATCCTAGTTATGTGAGTGTAGTTTTTGTATCAATTTTTTTTCATAAGATAAAGGTGGATGTTTCAGAAGTGGCGTGCAAGTCACGTAGCAGGAGAGCCTATTGATGGTACTGGCGGAAACATTTTTTGTTGCGTTAGAAAATTATATTGAGTTTTTTATTCTGTTTTAAAATATATTCAGCTTTTAAGAGGACTAGTTCACAGAATCACAGACTGGTTGGTGTTGAAGGGACCTCTGGAGATGATCCAGTCCAACCCACCTGCTGCAGCAGGGTCGCCAGAGCAGATCGCACAGGATCGTGTCCAGGCGGGTTTGAACGTCTCCAGAGGAGACTCCACGACCTCTCTGGGCAGCCTGTTCCAGGGCTCTGGCACCTCAAGGCAAAGAAGTTTCTCCTCATAAGCTGCAGAGGAGCATCAGTAACTGAATAATAAAGAGACACCATTTAGTTTTCATGAATATTACACTTACTAGATGAATTTTATTAAATAGACTTGTATAGGAAGTCATTTCTATCAAAAAGCTGTCTTTTCCTATAATGTGTGTTGGTTCCATACAGGGTAACAGTTGAAAATTGCCTTTAGAAAAAAGTAAAAAATGTGTAGAGAGAGGGAAGCAAGAGTTGTTGTTTTTTTTTTTCATGGCTTGCCAATACTCACAAATATGATTTAACAATTCTTTTGTCTGCTTTAAATTTTACCGAATTAACAGTTGGCTGAGGGTCATGATGTGTGTTTAATTTTTTTAAGGCATGTTCTGCTTTATACCTTATCATTATTCGTATATTTTTGAAAATAAATTTCAGCTAACTAGAGTGTTTTAATATTATGGTGTAGTCTTGCAAGATGCTTAACGGTATGCTTAAAACCACAAGAAAAAAGCTAATGAGTCATATCGACATGTTAGGATTGAGTATGTCTACTTGTAAATAAGAATCTGTGTGTGGATATAAGTAGGTTTCAAAAAAATTCCAAAAAGCACAGCACAGGGTGTCATACGCATCTGTAATAAACCCTGTCAAGATTCTTGTCCTAAATCAAAACCTGGGTTTTTGTTGTGGTTGAGCTGGGCTTAGGCTCATTGCCCTGGGACGGAGGGGAGCGAGCTGCAGAGCAGGGGGTCTGGTCCGGAGGTGTCCTGAGGGTCCCCTCAGGTCTTGGTTCCTTTGCTGCTTCGTGTGGAGTGGGGAGAGGAAGAATAGCTGGTGCAGCTGCTGGAGCAAAGCTGTGAGTTGGGTTCTTAGATTTGAAATGTAAAGAAGGCGGCAGCTCTGCAGGAAGCTTCTTCCTACTACCTTCATGTGTCTCTTGTGCCCCCTCTGCGTTCACAGGGCTCAGGGTGGCAGAGAGTGGACCCGGCTCAAGAAGGCTCGTCCTAAGTTGTCATTTTTCCTATTGTACTGGTGACTTCTGTGCACAGCCAAGAGAAAGAGATGGAGAGCGGGAAGCAAAATTATGTGCTAAAGCTCTGCTGAAACGAAATAAACTCTCATAAGGGGAAAGGCATGTTTTCTTTAACCCTTAGGCTATCTCCTTGATAAGTTTCAAAGTTTCTCTGTGAGCAACAGAGGTGTTAGTACTTCCTAAGTAGCTTGTAAATTGTGACGCTAAGCCTTGAATTAAGATGTTAAGCTTCGTACAAGCCTTTTTATCAGTCCCTCCTGTAACATGGCAGTATAACTTCCCAAAATGTAAAGTTTTGATTTGTGATGGCATTAAAAAGATAGTGCCACACAAGTGCAGTTCTCCTATATTTTTTTTTTTTTAATAATTTATTTAACAATAATGTAAGCTTCTTTTGTGGTGTGGAAGAACAAGTGTGTTGTATAAAAAAGCATTTCCTTTCATTTATAGGCTTGGCCTCTAGTAAGAAGGTGTCAGGGATTAATTGTAATCATATTCAGGCTCTCATCTCTTAAAATTAATTTGGCAAATAAATGCAGGACAGACAATATTTTCTGTCGTTCCCATAAAACGTGTCTTTGCGATACTATTCAAAGTATAAATATCTGTAAGCTACAGTTCTAAATCACAGACATGGAAAAGAAATATAGATGTATAATAATTTTAAGGCTGTGGTCTTTATTGTCCTTTTAATGAGTGGCTGAATTACACTGCAAGTTTACAAGTGAATATTTTGCTTTCTTGCATAATGACTCACTTGACCTCAGTGAAATTACATAAGAAGTGAATCTGATTATTAGTTACAACCTGAAATATTATTTGATCAATTTTGTCAGCTTTACTTTTTCCTGTGGGACAGACCCATGTTCCTGAAAATGGCTGTAATACTTTTATAGGGAGTTGGTTGGTTGGTTTGTTTGTTTTTTCCTACATTTTCCAGTGCCAGAGCATCAGAACTTAGGAGAAAGACGATCTTCTCTCTATCCTTATATTTATTTGCCAGTTGTTTTACTTTTATTCTCTGATAGCCAAATGCTACTGCTTGATGGCACGTCAGAGATTTGTCCATCAGAATTAAAGGATGTGTAATACACACTGTGCTGGCTTACGGGAAAAACAGCAACACAAACATGGATGCTTGAATGGCAGAGATCTGAGGCGTTAAGTGACTAGGAAGAGTCTCTTGTAGACACTTACAGAAAGTAGAAGTAGTTTTGAAAGAATAGTAAGTAATATTTACAAGATACTAAATGTACAAAAGATAATGCTGACATTTCATTTCATAGATGGATTCCTAAGACTGTAGAACATCAGCATCTTAGAAAGGAAAAATAATTAATCCAAGAGCTTTAGGTCACAAATGTGACATAAACCCTCTCTCTGTCATTAATACCAGGTGATGTCAATCACTTCTCTCATGCAAATAATCACTATAAATAGAGCAATTACTACATAAGCAGTCAATTATGAACTGTTGTGTTGTGGAAAGAAAACCTCAGTATATCGGCTTACTGTCATTTCCAGAAAGGGTTTAGCCTTTTACTAAAAAAATAAATAAGCAATTACGATGCAGTGCGAAAGATCTAGAAAAGCTGCTAAAAGGGGAAAAAATAAAGCGGTGTCGCTTTCTCTTGCACAGGAGTTAGAAAGTTCAGTGTTCCTTAGCACAGTTGTTTCTTTCTAAGATTATTTAGATTGAGATGCTAGATCGAAATTAAGATCCTTTGTCTTTGCAGGGCCACAGGGGCCCCAATTACTCTTTGACTAGTGAGAGGAAAAGAGTTTTTTGAGAAAAATGTTCACAGCTGCAGTTTGGTTCCTCAAGCATTGGTTCAGCAGGGTGGCACACCACCAGGCACTACAGCTCTTCAGCAGATGGGGAATGTTTACAAACCCTTTTTTAAATTTTTTTTTTTTTCTTGTTCCTGAGTAACTCTCCTTGTGCACCTTAAAAGAATCCAGGCAGGTATTAAAGCTACTGAGTGATGAGCCACAGTTGCAGCAATTAACATTCTTATATGTAAATGTTAACATGATACACCAAAATAGAACCGCCCTCTCTATTATTTAGCTTTTCTACAGATTACATTGTTGTGGTGGTTTGGTAGTGTCATCGTAAGCAGTTCTTACTGTGCTGCAGTGACATAATTAGTTTATTCACTCTGTGTTGTAGAATTAGAAATAATTGATATGCGTGTTTGAAACACTCAGGCTGTGATTGTAGAAGATGCATTAGGTATCTTTGGACGCCAGAGTGTCCAGGTTCTGCACTGGAAAAACTCAAAATAAACACAATTTTCGAATCGTAAAATGTGGAGTGATGGTCAAAGCTGGGAAAGATAGAGAAATGTGATATGAGTACTAGAACATGCAATTAACCTTCTAGAAATAAGTTGTAAGGTAAGAAGAAATCCTCACTGTATTATTTACATCCACCGCGTAATATATAAGCAGTACTCACTTCTGAAGAAGCTGAATTTAACTGACGTTGTATGTTACTGTAATTACTGTAGTCGTAACAATACTGAAACTTTTCTTAACGGCTTTCTGTCATTGATGCTTTTTGAACAGGCTGGCTTATCTTAATTAGGAAAGCATTTTGAATTGTAGTTGAAGAGACTGTCTGAACTGAACAAGTTTTCCTTCTGGAAACAGTCATTGTACAAAGCGACATGCATTCCCAAAATTCTGTATAGGAAAAGCTGTGTAACCCTTGATCATTTGTGATAGCTAAAACCAATTATAACTACTCTGTGGTGAACATGTAACTTCTTAAAAGCAGTAGCATTTAAAAGGACCAAATGATTAGAAGTGAGCTCTTCGGTCAAAAACATCTTGAGACTAAAACAGCCTTTAAAAGTGCGCAGCTCAAACACTGGGTCATTCTGTACCTGAGCTGCGGGTAAACAGTGCGGTCAGAACCTACACAGAGGTTACAAGTTGTGTAATCCCAGAGAACAGGGCTGTAGGACTGCAGGATGGAAACAAAGGCTGGCTCCTCATTTGTGAGCTGTTTCATATAATACTGCTGTTCGAGAACACAGGTTTATGGATAGGAAATTTAATTTAGAGACCTTTTATGTATAAGGAATATAGTTCTCAGGAGGTGAAACTAAAAGGAAAAAAGAGATCTGTTTGTTGTTTAAATTACTATTCAAAATGTTCGAGTTGGTTGTTTTGAAAAATGCCTGAAGTGAATCAGATACAGTGAAGCAATCTTTGGGGTTTAATTACGCAGTACTGCCACCTAGCCTCAGCTCACAGGTTTGTATGTGTTTGTAGATTTACAACTTCATCGCTCTCAGGTTTTACCTCAATTTATTTTTCTGTTGAACCTTGTTGTGAGCTTTAAGAGTATAAATGTCTATGCTGAAAAGAGACATTTCTTACGTAGTAAACCTCAAATATGAATGTGAAAAGCTTCTTAATTCAAATAAATGGCAACAGGAGTAGTAAAAGCTTTTGTGTTAAATAGACATAATAATATTACAGCTAATATTAATGGTTTCGAAATTTGTCTTGCTCGATGCCATGTTGATAAATGTTAATATTTTAGCAGCTCTCAAAACAAAAATGTTGCATTTTCCATTAGCGATATCTGTCCAAAATCGAGCAGAAAAATGGAAAATGAAGATATCTCCTCATGTTTTTAGTGCACATACCCCAGTTTTACATGTTCCTATAAAGAATAATGTCCATGGGATGGTAATAAACAGGGTCACGGTAATCAAGACATGACTGATTCTGTACGTGGCAGAACCTAGATGAAATTTGTGAGATTTGTTCAGATATTTCATGCTGATATGCAGGGGAAGTACCAGCATTCTTAGGCATATCCTTTTAGTGTAGCACGGTGTGAAGTCTTCCATCAGATTACTCTCAAGTGTAGTGTGAAGTTAACCAATCAAAAAGCTACTTTACCTTAATAACCTTCTAGTGCTTTGTTCTATTTTATTTAATTTCATAATAAATCAAAGAAATACCAAAATATTACATTTAGATTGATGCTGTATTTAACGAGTCTTTTATAGGATGTAATACCAAGTGTTAATCAATAGACATGCCAGAATAACTTCCAATACAACCTTGTAGAGCTTTTTAAATTAATTCTTATTAAAATTATTGACTTGTTGTGACTTAACTGGGGTTGCAACTGGAGCAGTTTTTCATCCTAATTAGGAGGTTAGGTTCCACTGCTCAAACTGCAGATAATTGTGTAATGATTGTCATCTTGAAACATAAAAATCAATGTGAGATACTATCAAAATCTGCCAACTCTCACAAACTATGGAAATTATTCAGGTTTTAAAAACACTGCTAAATAGTGTTTCCTTTTATTCTTTATAACATATTCAAGCACAGCTACTCAAGAGGATGTCTATTAACATAAAGCAAATATCAAGTGGTGCTCGGATAGTCAGGGCCACCTCTTAGTCTGTGGTATAATTTACAAATATTTTAGGAGAGATATGTAATAGACTTATTATGTTATAGAATCTAAAATAAAATGTCTTATTGCAAACTAGATAGCAGGATTATATTGTAGTTAACCTTGGGCTTTTTTTTTTCTAGTCAACTTTATTTGTTTACGCAATAAAGAAACTGGCGTGTGAAGGTAACGACCACATATGTACCTGTACATTTCCTTCACTGGTAACATCATGAGAACTGGAAAATTTTAGGTCATTCTATAGATACATGTTCCATCTTTTCTTTTACTCTTTTCATGCTGCTATTTCAAGGGGCAAAAATAAGAGAAACAAAGGAAAAAAAAATGTTAGTTGTCACTGGGGCTGTGCATCACTTAGGGGTTATTTATAGTGAGTTTGGTTTTAATATTTGATGTACACAGACCTTTCCATCTCAGTCAGGTGTAAATCTGAAAACCTGCTCTGCTATAATTGCCTTTGGAGGTCTATGGGAGGTTCTAAAGCCTCCCATAGATTCTGAAAATAATCTGAAGAGAGTATTTTCTATCTATGAAGATTAAAAGTCCATCAAGTAATAACACACTTGAAGGTTTTTTTTACTAAAACTAACCAGAATATGTGCTTGTGGAAATAAATATCCAAATACATGAAATGTGCAGTTACAAAAGTGAACAATATACATGCTCTTTGATTAGTCCATTATAAATTATTATATAGTTTTCCATTCCATCTGCCCTGTCTGCAGATTTTAGTCTCCCATCTTCTGTTCCGTAATGAAAAAAAGTGTTCTGCCCTTCAGTGTTTGTGTATGTCGTGTGTAAGGGAAAATGAGGAGCAAACCCTTTGGATTTGGAAGAAAATTAAGCTAACTCTTGCATGTGAATAATCTCCAAGTTGACTCCATGTTGGTCCTTGTCTCCTTGAAAGTACCTTGAAGCAACTAATTTCGAGCTTTTTAATGAAGCACGACAAGTTTGGGGCCCAAATCTTACGTGTTATTTTGTGTTTCCTCTTCATCTACTTACACAGGGAATTGCTGGCAATTCTTCATAGTGGTCTTTTAAAAGAACATATAATTTTAGAGATAAAAAGCACGGAAACACAGGTTGAGGTTGGAAGGGATCTCTGGAGGTCATCTTGCCCAACCTCCCAGGTTATCTAAGACTTCTCAGTTTTCTTCTTTTCTTTTTGAAGACTTTCTATTAGAAGAAGAATAATAATAAAAAAGTAGTCCCTGCCTTTTCCAAGCATGTTCAAGTCCCCACATGATCAAGTATGGGTTCTAGGTGGGCTCAAAATGACCAAATGAAAGTGGTTTTTCATCCAGCAGGTAGCCTGGGCCGTGAGCCTCCGGGCCAACGCAGAGGAGACTGAAAAGTACTGTCAACCTGACTTACCTCACATGGCTTTGAGTAAATCCTGAGCTAAAAAGACTGAGTTTGAATATATCAGACCTACATCCTCTCTTTTTCCTTTTCCCCTTGCTGCTACTGTTGCTCAGACATTTAGAATCAGCAGATATGTAACTCTATACTGTGATCAGTTGACTGAAATTCTACATGGTGTATTTAAATTCTAATGCAAAGCTATTTTTGACAAAACCAAAACTTTTACTGGAACGCAACTTTGCGTTTTCACTGAAAAAAGATTTTTTCAAAATGATGATGCTGACCCCGTTTGGGGCCAGAAACAGGCAGAATTCTCAGCTGATGCAAATCAACAGATCTCCATCAACTCAGTGGAGGTGAAGTGATTTATAGGAGCTGCAGAGCTAGTAATCATCATTATCTTTGTGTGAAGAAGATAAAACTGGCTCTGAAGATCTACACAATAGATTATGACATTATTTGAAAAGTGTTTATTAACCTTCCGCTGTTAAACAGAAAGTAGCTCCTGGCATCCCTTGTAAGAAAGGGTAAGATGTATGACACTTGAAAAGAAAATAAAGCTTTGGCCTTCTCGTTAACATTACTTATAGCTCAAAACAGCTACGCCCGTGGCTCGTAGGCTTTTGAAAACACGGCGTTGTGTCCACATTTGGATTCAGACCTGCACGCTGCTTGTGTTAACTCACGTGTCAGTAATTCTTTGAATTGCTTGGATGATGGCACAGAATTTGTTGGAAGAAAGCCTCCTCTATCAGCATTAATGCCACATTCCAAAATTTAGGTCTTATTAAATTCTGTCTAATACAAAACAAGGAGAATTGTGACTGCAGTAATTAAACTCACATTAACTAGCACAGCCTGCTTTTCTCTATTATAGTGTCAAATTCAACCCTCAGTGTGAAAACAAAGCAAAACATAATTTTAGTTAAATGTTTGTTGAATAAGAAAAGAAATATTTTCTTTTGTAGACTCTTTAGAAACAATTAAGCATTAGCTCTGTCAAATACTGAATTATAAGGGAATTCAGTTTAAAGTATGTGAACCATACATTCTTTGAAATTTGCCTGAAAAGACTCATTATAAACTAATGCTGGGAAAAAGCACTCCTTTTCAAACTGGGTAAAGCACCTGGATATTTTTAGGAAGTGGCTGCACACGTTTTGAAAGAATTCTGGTAATGCCTAAAAACCTTCCCAAGTACCTTGTAACCAGTAAATTTCATATTCAGCACATCTGTTTTCCTAGAAGACTTGCAGTAATAATCAGATTGGTTAACTATACTGTGTTGTTGTTTGTTTTTTAAGATTGATTTTAATGCTTTTATTGATTTGAGGCAGATAAACTCAATTGTGCATGAAATCTTATTTATTTGGGGACAAAAGGGAATTTAGTCTTGGTAGAAAAAGCTTACCTTCCAGGGATGAAAAGTCTTTAGACTTCACTTTTTAAGGCATGTTCAGCATACTGAAAAATTCATAATTTTGGTCAGCATTACTTGTCAGATAGAGAGCTTGGTCTGTTGTGCATTTTGGATCCAGGACAACAGTTGCAAGGATTATTGAAATGTACTGCAGATGCAGGGCAGTGTATTAGTTGTTTTTCTTCTATCAACACATTTCTCCAAGAGACTTTTACTGGCTAGTAGTGATTACTTCAAAGAGTTGCATATAAATATACACAGTAGAAACTCATTAATTTTCAGTGATTTTGGAAATGCACATGAGGAATGGCTGATTTTTGCAAATCTGTGCTGTTGCCCTGTGCTGCATTATTTTATAAAGAGAATTGTAGGTTGTTTCAGATGCAATTCCACCTAGAATTTGTGAGACCAAGAGAAATGAAGGAGTAGGATTTCCAGAGAAGGTGATGGGTTTGGGGAACAGTCAAAATTAAGAAGCTTGTAAAAGCTGAGAGGCAAAAATGGGTCAAAATCAAGGAGCTGAAACCCAAGGAATGTTAATGAAGTTCTGATTATAAACAGAGAAAATAAAATCTTGCAGTATTGTCACTATACTGCTGTGAAATGTGTGCACCATACTCTGACCTTTATTGCTTTCCTTTTTTTTACCTGCTGCACTACAGGTTTTGTACCTAGTTGTCCATTAAATCTATTTTGGGCACTTTCGGTGAGACTTGTTTTAGTTTTTGTCAAACACTGATCTAAAGCAAAATTGTCTGCTGCCCTGAATACTTCTCCATTGTTGTTACTCTGTTTTTTGTTTCTGCACAGGGCTCTAATGTGAGTCAGAGAGCTTTCGTTTAACTGCGGAACTTGAACATAGTATTCATAATCTAATGTGTGTATGTTGTAGTATAAATTATGGGTGGTTTTTGTGATATGACACCTTGATTTTCCAAATTTAAGTTTTTATTGGGAATGATAAGGAAACATGCTTTTGGTCCTTCTGATAAATTATGTTACTTAGCTAAGTGAGGATTATCCTGGTTTTGCATAGTTAAGTTGACTTATCCTTAGACTTGTCTCATTTCTGCAATTCTTAGGAAGCATGGATGATTCTTTCTATATAAAGAAAATACATTTTAAAAGCATTTTTATTCTTCATTTAAAAAATCTAGTTAACTGATATGTCACAAGTTCATGTGGAATTACAATTTTTAAATCACACCCATGTGAAGCACTGGTCTGATCATCTGTCTGGTGATGCACTGTATGAGAACTGATATTAGTGCAGTCTCAGTGGAGTCATGGAGCTACGGACCAATTTGTGTTTCATTCTTATCACTCAAAACTCAGTTTCGAAATGGGACACTTCCTAATTCTGTAGTCTTGATTATTGGAAAGTATTCTAGTAGCCTCCTGTGAGTTTTTGATACTGAATGTAAAAGCGTTTCAGATGGCTAAATGACTTAAAGAAAGGCAGATCACAGAATCACAGAATGTCAGGGATTGGAAGGGACCTTGAAAGATCATCTAGTCCAATCCCACTGCTGGAGCAGATATCCTAGAATGGCTAGAATTCCTGAGAACTTAGACTAGTCCTGAAAATTTAAGCCAATCCAACTGAAAAACTGAGGGTTCCATCAAGATACTCTGTGAATATTTAGATTTCCTTGAAGATATTTATAGGAAATGAGGTAACTAGTTTTATGCTTAAGAATCACTATTTTCAAATAAAGTTTGTTCTACCTATATAAATTCAGTTGCAGTGTAGGTCACTACAAATTTTGGGGAGTTGCCTGAGTCGTAGGCATAGAGACTGATGTGTTGTAGAATCTCTCCTCTGCAGATCTTGCAATATATATATATGTAACCACCAATTCTAAATGGCAGAATTAATACCTGCAAGGTATTATTTATTTTTCTTGCGCTCTTTTTTTGCGTTTTGTTATTTTAATGTGTGATCATGCTACTACACTACTTAAAAAAAAAAAAAAAAAAAGAAGTTGAAAGTTGACCTCAAGCTTAAAAATAAAATGCTGGCTGGGAAAAGAGAAAAAAAAAGTGTTAAATTGAAACCAATTTAGTGCTTTATTCACAGATTCTTGGGGTTTTTTGGTTTTTAGTCTGATTTCATATGATCGAACAAATACTTGTTTTATTTTTCTGATTTAAATTCTAGCTGCTTGTATAAGCACAGAAGTATTGTCTGTAGAAAGCTGGCTGTATGGCTCGGGGAGCAGCTTCTTCTAGAACAAATTACTAATGACGGAGGTGTTCTTGCTGCCTAATGCACGACGTTCAGAAACAGTCTTGTGTGCCACCCATTGTTCTGTGTCACCGGAAAGACAGAGCTAGAGTTGTCCAGAGCCCTTCAATAATGTGTCGGCATGAAATCTTTCCAGTGGTGCTGCAGGAGATGTCACTTGAAATGGCTTTGGCTATGCCACTTACAAAATACTCACACATACGCTCCTTAATGCTGCACTTTTTTGGGTAGGAGGCTGTGGTTGTGGGAAGTAGGAACGGTCTGTAACTCTGAGGTCCCTGGAGTTCCCTGGTCGGTGGCCGTGGCTGGGACGGAGCTGGGGGCTCTGGTGGCTCTGGGAGAGGGGAGCTCGCACTCCCAGCTGCTGCTTGTGCAGAATGTGCTTTAGAACAGCGGCATATACATAGCACTGAAAACGGCATCAGGAAAGAGATTTCCATTCTCTCCTTTACTTTTTGCTTCTACTTTTTATTTTAATAATTCATAGAAGATTTCATGCAGGTTAGAAATTACTGAGATAATTTGGACAACTAAGCTGGTAATGGTATATAGACCATTTTATCTGTAAGTCATTGTGTGTCTCAGTATTGACCTAAATTTACGATCTGATGGCTTTTAATGTATATGAAATGCTTTGTCAGATACCTTTCCAATTCTGTTTCCTAGTAAATTAGGTTAAAACTGTTCATAGTTTATTGATTTCACTTCAGGATAATGAAGCATTTTAGTGTTTCTTTCCAGTTTCCTTCCTGCTTGAAGAGGTACAGAGACAAGAGGCTGTTTTGCCCACTGTCTATAAGGCAGAGCAACCTACTGAAGCTAAGCAAAGCTTTAAATAACAAAAAAATCCTCAGTAGAAAAAGAATATGTCTGCACTGATATACATGACATTGGAATGTGGCTGCGACTGGTGGAGAGGTGGACTCTCGGGTGTTAGAGGCTACAATTCCTTTTCATGCGCTGTTTTCTTTAGAGTTATTGTAGCGGCATTATAAGACGTGGCAGGGTTGTTTTCTTTTGGGTTTATTTCCATATTTTTAAGGGACTGTTTCAAAGTCAGCACTGTCAAGTGACATGTTTGGAAGCATACGAACTTGCAGTAGCGTCTTGGGAGCTATGACAGAGCTTGTGTTACTTTTGTTAAACTGTGCTTTTAGTCCTTGTAGATTTTCTTCGCTCTAGAACTGCATGTCGGGCATTTTCTGTTCCCTCAGATGGTATGTGCTGTGAAACTGAAGAAGCAACAAAGCCTTTTGTGCTTTCCCAGGCAACACCATTTGTGCGTGTCTTCCCTTGGCTCTGTCGTTGGTGGGACTGGGTAGCGAGGACCCCACCGCAGCGACGTTTGCTGGCCCTCTGCGGGCCACACGCTTGCGCAGACATCGTGTAGCCTCTGCCGTATTGTGCTGTCAAAACTTTGAACTCAGCTTTAAACCTGCAAGCTTAGATGAACTTTCTGCTCTAAAGAGCTCTGACTTATTAAGCCTGTGAGCTCAGCTTCCAAAGCTTTCATCATGTGTTCACTTTACAGGCTTGTTTCCTAAATACATATTTTTTTTTTTTTTTTTCTTCTTGAGTGTGGAACTTTTCCTAAATTAAGAATATCATGCAGTCACAGACCACTGAGGCTGGAAAAGGGCCTCTGGAGCTCACCTAATCCAGGCTTCAGTGCTGAACTGAGACCGGGTTGCTAAGGGCTTTGTGCAGTTGAGTCTTGAAAATGCGTACATTTCCCCAGCCTCTGCAGCAACCTCTTCCACTGCATATTTGTCCCCATAGTGGTTTTTTACCCACCTCATTTCTGATCAGAATTTCCTGTTCTTCAATTTACGCCTGTGGTTTCTCACTCACCTTTGGTTCCCCTCACTAAAGACCCTGCTCTCTCTTCTCCATCGCCTCTGGGGTCCCACTCAGCCATCTTTCGGCAGGTTCACCAAGCCCAGTTCCTGCACTTCTCCACATGGATGGCGTGCTCCGTCCCTGGGGACGCCGGCACCCTTCCCTGGGGACGCTGGCACCCTTCCCTGCACTTGCTCCAGTCCATGAACATCTTTCTTGTTTTGTGGAGGGAACAGAACTTGATGCAATATTGTTGCCATCTGTAAAGTACTGCTAAAAATGATGATATTAAGAAATCATTTACCTAGGTAGCTAATAAAGCATTGGAAGAAAGGCAGCATTTTAAGGCTTGTGTTTTAACAAGCTGGTTATGACTGTAGAGAATTCTACTTTCACAATGTAGGTTTTTTTAAACTGCATTATTTATTTTTGTTCTCTGTACATATCATCTAATCCTTAGTAGAAGAATCAACTAAGTTTTGGACCTCTAGTTACTTTTCTGTTTTGAAAAAATAAAGCTATTAACTTTATCAATTTCAGTATCTTTAGAGAATAAGTGATTTTAATAGCAATTTAAAAATATTTTAAATTCAATTTTCGGTGTATGTAGAACAGGGTGTCTGTACCTGTACAGATACAATAGATATTTAGTTAAAACCAGGTGTGTTCATTGAAGTTTTGTGAGACTCAGTGATACAGCTGAATGTGGCAGGTAAAGCAACATTTGTTTTAAATCTTTCTTGCCAGGTTCCCTTAGGTCTGATCTCTATCGTTGTCATAAAATGGTGATGCTTTTGCCTGGAAAGTTTTGACCGTGGCAGTCGAAGAATGTAGGCATCTCTGTTCTGGATACATGGCAATCTAGGCACCAGATGGCAAAATTGTGGGGGCTGGCTTTAGTGTGGTGAGCTTAGTCTGGAGAAGAAAATAGACATTGCAGCTCTGTTATTGTTCTTTCTGTGAAATGGCAATGGAAAGAGAGGACAAAACAGATTTTGTAAATATTCCTTGCAGTTTAGAGATTGTTTTTTAACTGGTTACTTCCTTGTGACTGTTCTTCCTTTCCAAACCTCAGCCCCGCATGGTGAACGGGAGATGGCGGGTTGCACTTCTCATGCAGTAGCTTATGTGCGGATGTCCCCGGGTGAGCTCCCGTGTGCAGTGCTGGTACAGCTGCAGGCCTTGCTGGCTCCGCGGGCCTTCAGGCGCCTCCTGCGAGGTGCTGGATGAAGATCACTGCCAGGGTTGAGAATGGTGCCTTGCTCCTGACAGCTCAGCCATGTGAGCAGTGACTGCTGAGCAAGTGACACAGAGGAAGCCTCCTGTCCGTCAGCCAGTGCCAGGCTTGCTTTGGAGCCACCCGCGGATAGGATGGTCCTATCCAAGGAGGCTGCAGAAGGATGTGGCAGTGTGAGGGTATATGTTGGATTACATTTGATGTCCTAAACGACTCGGTAGCTGACATGTCTTGAAGAATGTGACCTCTTCTCTGGAGTGATTTTTCCTTCAGATTGATGGGTCCTTTTTGTTCGTGACTTGGAAATAGAACAGAGGATGTAGTCATGTCTGCATAGCGATGGGATGATATTATGAGGTATTTACAGCTTCTTGTGGTCTTGGACCAGTTAATTTTCTAGAAATGTGGGGGTTTTGGCTTAAGTTATTATAAAAGACTTCTGTTAATCAAGATAACCCTTTCTGTCCTCTTCTGCTATGATAATATGCAAGCAAACCTCGCACTGCAGTTTTGAGCGGCCCAGCTTTCAGGATGACAGGACCTCAATTCTGTCCCTGTCCACCCCTTGCTGTGTGGACACAGGAACTTCAGAGATTTTGAGTTAGAGCTGATCATGTTTTAAAATAGTTGTATTCATTTGATCTGTTGCTGTGAGTTTTAATTCATTTTTATAAAGCAATTAATTTACCTTTATTGGAAGATGGAACAACACTTGAGGTGCAGTTGTTAGCTGAGAAACTTATAGTGCCTTCTAACTTCATTATGCAAAGTTTCATTGCTGTCTGATGCAATCTAGAATTTTAAATGTTTCAAAAAATACTTTTATGGAGACTGTTGAGATATAATGTCATCTATTTTGTGTGCCTTAACATGATGTTCCATTGTCTTTCATTCGTATTTCTTTTTTCCCTTTCACTTTTTATTAGCTTACTTTGAACGTTTGAAACAAAGGATCACTTCAGGAAGTTGTTTTTTTCTGAAAAAAATCTGTGTATTTACAAAGGCAGATAACTCTCAAGAAGTAAAGCTAGTAGTTTACATGAAGAAAATGACTCCTTTTTCCTCTTTTTTTCTTTCCCAATAGAGGGGAGTATCAGAGCTTAGCTGAGTGAGTTATTTACTTCTGTAATTGGGAATAGGTGTCTTCACTGAAATTCTACTAAGTACTACTAGGGATTTTAAAATAGTGTTGCATTTTATTTTCATGGTGAGTTTATACAGCCTTAAAATGGTCTCTAGTAAACCCTTCTTCAAAGAATATCCTTGTAGGTTGACACTGCTAGCAGAGAAAAAGCATATTAAAACATCTTGTTAATGAGCATATGAAAATTGTTAGTATCAAATTGAGGTAGGAGAGGTTCCATGGAAGCTTTAAAGGAAGGAGTGTTTCTTGGACAGAAAGGGAATGATGTTAATTTAGAGTCAAAAGCAGGTGGTGTTCTCAACTGAAATGATAAGTAAAGTACCTAAACTCTCGTTCGTTTGCATGATTACTACATTTGATAGCTTCTGAGAATAGTCTTGTAGGGATTTGAAAATCGCTGAGAAACCTCTTCAGCAACATGATCTTATTATAGTAGCATCCTCTGATGAGATGTACACAGGAGCTTTGCTTGATCTCAGATTCTGGAAAGTTCCCCCTTAACAGTGTTTTCAACTATTAAGAGTAAACCAGAAATGAAAGGTACATTCCCAATGATTTTCTTTTGGCAGATCTGTACCCAGTGGTACAGCTTCTGCTATTGCCAGCAGGATTGAAGGTGCCTAACAGGTGTAGAATTACAGAATGTTTTAACACAAGGAAGTGGAGAAGAATTAAGAAGCAACTGTCTTTAAATTCTTGGCATTGGACCTGCTTGGGTGCAAGAAAAATACAAGTCCTTTCATGTTGGTTATGTTTCTGCAACTTTATAATACAGTCATAGGTTTAAAATGAAAACCCTTGAGTCTAATCGGAAGCCAGGTGCCCAGGAGTTCCCAGAGACAGCTGGTGGGTTAACCTGGGTGGGAAGGAGAAGGCTGGTGGAAATGAACAGCATTCAAATCCATAACTGAAACTCTGGGGATAAAGAAGGTTTTTGAGAAAATGCAAAGGCAGAGGAGCCTGAGAAGAGGCAAGAGCACTGAAAAATGCTGGTAAAAATTAAAATGAACTACTGACTAAGTGTAGATGAAAGCAAGAGAGAGTGGGAATGGCTGGAGCACAACTTGTGCTCCAACTAGCTTGATGTCTTGGCTCCATTGCTAGTAAAGTTAAAAATCCCATTAACCTAATCTTTAATTAGGTTAGCATTCTGCCCTGGGATTAGAAGGAAAAAAGAACATCACCAGTGGACAATTAAATAAAGTAAATTGTCATTCAGTGCGTGGGCATTTAGATCTACCTCGCTTCTATAAGTGTTGATCAGTTTGATCAAAGACTTAGTCAGAAATTATTCAGACAGTTATTTCCTGATTCAAAAGTATTCTCTGGTGATAGGAAACTATTATACAGAATCATTAAAGCATGCTTAACTGCGTTGTGTTAATTATGCAATGATAAATTATTTTACCTTTCTTCATTAACAGCATTTTAGCAGTAGATAATAGGATTGTTTATTCTTTCTAGGCAGTAGAAGGGTAATAATGTCCTATAGGCAATTATTTTTAGCAAACCTACACTTTTGAAGTGGCCGCTTTGTATTTGATCTTTAAATCCATTTTGTAAACTTGTTCAGCTATGCTAATTTTAAGAAATTATATTAATTGAGAAGTTGGCTTCTTGTATCGTTCTGTGGTGACTTGATCTTTTTTTTTTTTTTTTTTTTTTTTTTTTAATCTGACTGCATAGAATGATGGAAGGATGTAGATAACAATTACACTGGGAGCAGGAAACCAAGAACTGGAACTTGGTGTTCCCAGTGTGCAGCAAATTCATTGTATGAGCTCAGGTGGAACACTTGCGTTCTTAGTGTTGAACTGTTTCTGTAGAAGGATAATACAGATTTAGCTCTCTTGGCTGTCCTAAATCCTAAGAAATATTTGTAAATAGTTTTGAGTTAGGAGTGGAAATATGTTATCCCAGGGTAAAAATGCTACATTTTTTTATTTGGGCGGTGTTCAGAATGGAGAGGATGTTAATGTCTCATTCAGAAAAGAAGGAAGAACACTCTCCAAAAGGAAAAACTTGAGAACTCCACATGGCTGATAAACTTCAGGACACAAACATTTTTATTCTGTCACTTTCTTTATTTCTCCTTCAAACTCCTTCTACTGCTTTTCCTTGGTGTATCTAGGAATAAAAGCAGTTGTCATTTCAGCCTCATTTATATTACTGGTAAAGTTCTGCTTAGTACTAATTTGGGTGGAGTTTATAAGCCCTTCTCTGAAAAATGACTTAAAGTTTTTTGCTATTTGTATTTGTCTGTACTTTTTTTCATTGCTTGTGTGACGTGTTTTTACAAAACTTGGCCATCTTTTGCATCAGTGTGACGCAACGTAGATTGCTTATGCCTCGTGTAACATCTAGGAAGGGAATTAACGTCAGAGTTGCCACACTCTTTTGACGTCCAGCTACTGAAATATATAGGATGCAAGTAATATTTTAGTGAGTTTAAAACAGCTTTTCAAGAATAGTAGTGTAAATATACTGTGTGGGCTGATAGAGGCACTAAATTTGTTTTGTGTGCTGGAGGCTTGAAGGCCAATTACACAATTAGTCACAGATGAAAATGCAGAATTGGTTGGTTCAAATGTGCCACACCACCTCAGTCCTTGAACACTGGCAGATGCTTATCTAAAAGTGACGTTTTACTGATATGGTATCTGAATGTATGGTGATCCCCATCTCACGGCGTTCATAAAACAGAAGCCACGTTCAATAACATTTAGGAATTAGTATCTGAGTTTGTGTAGCTGCTTTTTCAACTGACATAAGGTACCTTTAAGAAAGAACCTCCCCTTTGTCAAGTCTTCAGTGTCAACTACGATTCCGGACCCACTCAGTCCGTAGTAGAGGATTTGGTCACCTGGGTCAGCACTCAGTGGAAAATCTGGGGTTAATCCTTAGCAGTCAGTGCAGGATGTGAGAGGCAGATTGTCACAAAGCCTCTCCCAGCTCCTGGGCTTTCCAGCAGTTCATGATGACATGTTATTTTCTTAATGGGATGTTATTTTCATAATAGATTTAAACAGTTCTGGGATTTGTAAGAAGTTTCTGGAGTACAGAAATCTCAGAAGATAGTCCGGATATAAAAATATGTATATTTAGGTAGATAAATATACATATATGATATAAATATTTGGCACAGTGTTTCATTTTGTTGTGTTCACAATTTTGGCTGCCCTTAGTCTGAAAATACTTCCTATAGCTTTTATTTACTAAAAGAAAAAAAAAGGCAAAAAAGTAAAACAACACGTGATTTTTCTCTCCAGGAAAGCACAACAGAAAATGCCTACAAGCACTGTATGCATTTTACTACTTAAACTTGAATCATTCATCAAAAATGTTCTGAAATAGCTATTTCACGTGTCGGACTAAGTACATCTAATTTTCAGTGCAATACGTAGAGTAGCTACACTGAAAGGAAAACTCAGTGTTTGGAGAGGAAAAAAAAAGATCTGGAGAGACACTAATCAACGGAAAATGAGGTTACATTATTACACCAAACAGACTGTCCAAATATACTTTGATTTTTTTGGGCCCAAATCAAAACCAGCATACTTGCCATCAATTCGTGTAACAAACTGTACATACTATAGTAGTATTTCATTAAACATTGCATTTTATTTATTGCGTTTTTTAAAAGGTAGAGGTGATCCAGAAGTGGAGATGTACTTTTTCATTAATACTAAAATCAGCAAAAAATACAGCAATTAAATAACCCTTTTATTTATCCCCTGAAAACCTGTTCTGTGCCAAAGCTGAATTATTGAATTTTCTCATTTCAGAAATAGTCCTTGCATAAAATAATGAACAGCATTTGAATCTCTAAATCACAAGCTTATTTCCAATTGTTAATGATGAAAAGAAGTACAGACTTTTAAAAGACCTTTTTTTAATGAACAGATTGGTACATGGTGTACTACCTTTTTTTTTTTTTTAAGACTGTTTCTAATATCGTTTGCACTATTGTAATGTTTTGATCTAGTCGTGCTAGGTTATTTAAGGGCACAAAGTAAATGTGAAGTGCTTTGTTTTCTCTTGAACTTCCAAGTGATTACTGCATTCTGTCTGTTGTGAGTGGCAGGTCTAATGGCTACAAATTCTGGAATAGCATAAGGGATCATTAGAAAATGCAAGAAAAAAGCACATAACTTAAGTAAGATCAGTGTACGAATCAACTTCAAATTTAAAAAGACTTGTAGCGTAGGCTTCGCTAAGCCATTAAAATTCCTTTTGAGTCCTCCCTCCATGCCTCCTATTGATTTGACTTTGCTACCACAAAAAGTGGTCATTTTTTTTTTTAAGAAAAACCCTAAATGAAAAACCCCTGTTTTTTCATTTCTCAGCCCTTCAGCCATCCCTTCTCTCCCCTCCCCTCCACACTCAGGGTACCACTGCTGCAGTCATGTCCAGGCAAATAGTTGCTGCAAATGAACACAAGAAATGCTGTATTGGGTAAGTCCAAAGTTTAAGAGACGTGTAAAACTTGTGGCACATGTGATACATGTTTGTGCATCAGCAGCGAACAAAGCATGTCTCGTTTATAGCTTTAGATTTACTATCTGTGGAAGGTCTAGATCAACTGAGGTTATATGCCTTTGAATCTTGACCAACCCCTTTGCAAGCCACAAATACATTATTCAGAAAGTTAGGTGGGGGTCCTGTTAGTGCTTCGCAATAATTAAAACAATGATAGGGGAGAAAAGCAGTTGGAGTCAGTTGTTAGCGGTTCTACTACTCTGTAGTGTAAGTAGGTCAATATGAGCAGTCTTAGTGAAATCCTTTGAAACAAAAGAAATTATTAAAGCACTTACTATTTAGGTCAATTACTCAAAATATACCATTCGTAGAGAGCCCTTGAGACAGGCAAGTCAAAGAGTATCAGGAATTTTAAACTCAAATTGAATCTCACCATTATTCTCGCTTAACTGAAGCTATCACGTTTTACCTTTCCAGGAATGCATTACATAAAGATTTGACTATCTTAACAAGGAAGGTGTTTAGCCTTGAATTGAAACAGTATTTCATCTGTTTCAGATAAGTAGGAGAAAAATGTGAAACAAGTTTTCTAGGAGCGTGTTACAACTTCATTTCACTGTCGTTTGAGCCATGTATGGTGATGCTGTTGTGTGAATTTTAGGAGTGGTTTGTTGACAGTGCTGTGGAACTGCTTTTTACCTGACTGTTTCATTCACAGAAATCCCCAAAGCAGAGATGAGGATGAGAGAAGAATCTATGAGAATATTTTGTTCATTTAGGTAGATGTATTTAGTCTCAGATGCTTGGGATTTGTCCTCAAGTACTAGAAAAATCAGAAAAAAATAGTAGAAGTGCTGTAATAAATATGAACACGTAATTTAATAAAACTCCCGCTGAAAATATTTTTCATATTATCTATAACATTTTTAAGCATCTCTTAAAATGTAGTAATGTTCAAGAAATTTTTAATAGTAGAGTGTTATAAAGAACAAGTTATTCACTAAATTATTATGACATCTGATTCTTGTAACAAGGTTTTCCTTAATAAAGGTCAAAGTAAAGCTGTTGGGACATCTTTATCATGTTTTTCATTTATTTTCTTGTCTTAATCTGTTGGACTTGTCATGGTAATGACAGCGCAGATGTTGCACCTTGCTGCACGTGAGGGAGATTGAGGAATATTTCTTGGCATTATCAAAAGTAGAGCATTGTCTCACCTCTCACCATTTCCTTTTATTTTTGTATTTGTAGGGTAATTGCACAAAACTCTACAAAAGAATGTTTGTTGAGAGAACACTTTAAAAAAATCTTGTCTGCCTGAGAAGATGCTTTAATAAGCTAATATCATGGAAATACTCAGAAGTTCTATGTCAGTCATAGTAAATCCTTCTTTTAACTATAGTAACAAGGAATTAAATGTTCTTTCAGAAACAACAGAAATCAGCCCAGGCAGCTTAAAGTTTAGCAGTCACAAAAACCAAAAAGCTGTTTGTTTTTCTGAACGGATAGACAATACCTTCATATGGAATAATAGGCTTTTGTATTGAACAGTAGCGTAAAGACATACAGAGAGTAATCGGCAGGTTTTGCTCAATACTGTATTCATTTGTTTCTGTCTTTTGTAATTGTGAGATATTGATATCTGAATTTGATGAGGTGGTATTGAACTGGCATCAAAAAACCAGGAATTGTTAATCTAAATGATCACATATCTCCTTAAACTTTAAGAAAGTGTTTGTACCACCAGTTTTAACATGCTTTATAGTTAACATGCTTTACAGTTTAATAAATATTACAGGGCCAAAGAATTGAACTGTATAATCGAGATATAGAGAAGTCAGCTTAGCCACTAGACATTCAGAGGGGTGAGAAACATGAGTTTACATTGAGTTGTCCGTTCTCTTTAAAGTAAAGTTCTAAAACTAACCCTCTCAGTTTTAAGTACTGAATATCTTCTGTTTTGTTCTGGCGTTTCTGTGTATACCGTTTCGTGGGTCCCCCCACCACCCGAATGCACTGTGATAGTTAAAAGAAAAAGGAGGAGGGGGAGTGGAAAAAAGCATGTCTACACTTTTTATCACTCACAGATTGCAGAATACCTGTGGGTGGCTTAAAGTAGCTGTTTCTCCTGGTTACCTTTCTTCTTTAAAATATAGAAAGAAAAAAGAAATACAAGAAGTCTAAATGCCAGAGTCTAAATGAAGCCAAGAAACCTTTTCTCAAGTTCACTAGCTCCTCTGGCCAAGTACATTTTTTTCTCTTTTAGGGACATAATCTATTGCAGCCAAAAAGCAATGATTTAGCCAATACTTGTGCCAGTGTGTTGACCTCTCCTCCTCCGGGTGCAAACAGCTCCAGCAGTGCAAGCCGTGACTGCCTCCTGGGGTCACGGTCTCGTGCGGGAGTTTGTTACTTGGGTGGCAATGGTGGCAGGAGCGGTCGTACTGCTGAAGGGCCTGGGTGCTCGTCAGCAGATCTGAGTGTTTTTGGTGTTCATTTCCAGCAAAAGGTTTCGTCATGAGGATTTCTTAGGAGTGGTACGGAGCTGGGCATAGGATGCCGTGAGAAGGTGGCATGCATTCAAATGCCAACTCAGAAATACGAGTACCCCAGTGGGTAGGTTGCTCATGCTTAGTGTATTTCTTGCTTTCTTCTTTCACTCTACAGTTTACGCATGCCGACTGTGCATCTATTGAAGTATATATGCCACAGGAAGAGTGTTTTAATTAAGTAGGCTGTAAGAATTTCTCTCTTGCTAGTCCAGTGAGCAAGAAGATATCTATACAATTCTGAAGAGCTCCAACTGCTGAGATGTATAAACTGGTTATTTTGAGGGATTGTGAAGAAAAACATCTAGTCATGTTCTGTGGTGCACAAGAGCAGCCAATTCCCAAAGTGTGTTGAGAGAATTATAAAAATGCAGAAAAGCTGAGGCTGGAAAGGACCTCTGGAGATACCTGGTCCAACCTTTTGTTGGGAAAAGGGCCTTGGATTGTGTTGTCCCGGGGCGGTAAAATAGTCACGGTTGCTTGGGAGCACGTTGTTAAAGGATAATGTACATCTCTATAATGCGTTAATGGCAAACAGGAATAATCTTCTCTATGCAGCTCCTCTACATGCTTCATTTTTAATTGCAAGCCCTCCTGCAGGATGAACTGAAATAATTAAAGCTGGTTTGAGTCTGCATTTCTTAGTACTGTTGAATAACAGAAACAAATACCATTCTGTCAGTTCCATGTTGTTATCAGTGCTCATTCAGAAATCAAGACATAACCACGTTTTTGTTTTATCCTTATTTTTTTTGACTCTTCAATGAGATGATAATTTAGATAGAATGTGATTCTCTTACAGTAGTTTATTTTCTTCCCCCCACCCATTCATGCCAGTATTTCCATTTCTAAGGATGCATCATGTGGGTTTTCTCTTTCTTCTTGATCTGTGCCACACTGTTCTTCATGGATAAGTCAAGGAAAATGGAATTAAAAAAAAAAAAAAGTAGTGGCAAGGTTGCTCACTCTTTTGTTATTGTTTCCTGGTTTTAGGTGACAGTGACTGACCCCAAATAGAAGAGTGGCTTTTCTGAAAGCGTCCTACCAGACTCAGAATAATGGATATAAAAGATAGAAGACACCGTTCTCTGACGAGGGGCCGGTGTGGAAAGGAATGTCGCTATACAAGTTCTTCGCTGGACAGTGAAGACTGCAGAGTACCAACTCAGAAGTCTTACAGCTCAAGTGAGACACTGAAGGCATATGATCACGACACCAGGATGCACTATGGAAATCGAGTTTCTGACCTGGTTCACAGGGAGTCAGATGAGTTTCCAAGACAAGGTATGTTTGAAGTCAGAACCAGTTTCTTTTACAGTAATCCTCGATAGAAAATCTCTGTTGCTTGTTAAAATATACCAGTGTTATAAGGAATTTTAATGAAAAAACTATAGGAGAATGGATACCATTTCGTCATTATTTCACCTGTTTTGTGTTAAATTAGGAAGTCCTTTCTCTTCTCAGATTTCTGATATTGTTGGAATTCACTATTTATAAGCAAGGCAAACTGGGATCTACTGTTCAAAGCATCTGATAAACACAAATGCTTCACCAGATGTTGTACTTGTCATGGATCTCAGGGTTGGCCAATATGTTTACTTCATATTCTGTTTCCTAGGTTCATTTTAGAAATAATAATGGCATTTTCACCTAAGTAACTGGAAGTACTGAAAAGAAAACTAAAACACTGTTTTGGTACAACCCCATATGGCCAATGCATATTCGTTATTAATTAGGTGCCTCCACATTCTTTTGCTGTTATTAACTGCTGCGTGATTGAAATGTGGCAATGGGCATGCTGTTTGCTCTGACTTCATTTTGTCACAGCTTACCCTTCATCTTATAAAAACTGGAAGGAGAAAACCATCTAATTACTTTTATAACTGGCTATAATATTATACATTATCGCAGCATTGAGGTCTTAGAACTAATATTTGAAATAGCCTGTCTGTGTGAACTTGTAAGCAAGGTGAGGTAATCTCTTCTTTTACAAAATGTTCCTTGCTTTTAAATACCTGTTATGTCCAATGAATTAATAAATTAGCAGTCTGAATGGTTTTACTTGGAAAAAACGGTGGTGATGCCTTTGCGCTGTGCACACACGTAGTTTTATTCTCATTCAGGTATTTACTTGTCTCAGTAAATCATAAGTCTTGGCGTGGAAACCATTAGTGAGCATTGCTTCATAGGAACAGTGTTTAATCGTCTGGTTAGCTTGACCAAATAACCTGTCACTCAGTCAACAATTATATATGGCTTTTAGAACAGAATACTTGGTTTAGTTTCAGTTGGAGAATCAGGTATGGTTTCTATCAAGCAATACATAAGCAGTTTTGAGGCATAAAGGTATAGCACTTTGTGCCCCTCTCAGTGGAAGGTAAATTATCTAGTACATCTTCAATTGCTGAAACTCTACTATTTTACACATATGTTTGTTAATACCATATGATAGTTTTCTACTACCCATTTCCAATATTATGACTCAGGAAGTTCTAACACACATTCCTCTGTGGAGATCATTCAATGAAAGGTCATTTTTTTATACTTGATATCATGTCATGCAACTTGTTCAAAGCATTCTGCCAGCAGTCAGTGTCTGTCTTCACCTTTAAATCAAAATATCTATTAATTAGCAACACTAATTAAACTCTTGTCTGATCCCTTGTTTCTCTCACATTTGTGTCCAGATATTTGGAAGTGTTTGCATTGTTCTTGGTCTATCAAAAGCCCAGTTCTATTTTCTGAGGTAATCTCTGTTCTCGTAGGGTCTTTCTTTGCTTATAGGTCTTTACCTGGAGATAACGCATCGAACTGCAACTAGATCATAGAAGCACTGGAGCCATTTTCACTGTGGTTTGTTCAGCCTTTGTGTACAGGAGTCATCTAAATATTACTTTGCCCTATCTGGATGATTGATGCTTCAGCTCAAGTACCTCATTTTAGCTGCCAGGTCATTATTCAGCATTTCATGAGGGTGTTCTTTTTCTCTCAATTACTGATTTGACAACTGTTCATCCTCCTCCTGCTCTTAATGTGTTCTCACCTGCCCTTTTTATGAAGGGGAGTGCAAATTGTTGGTAACTGAATTGAAACGCTCAGAAGATTTTTTTTTTTTTTTTTTTTTTTTTTTTACCCCTGCTAGTCTGGATTTTTTAAGGAGCCAAAGTAAGGGGTTGTTTTATTAAATAGTGTGAGGAGCAGCACCTTATTTTCCTGCTTTTGTTAAGTGGAGAAAGTAAATTTCTTCAGAAAATAAGTCTGTGATGCTTCTTCATATTTGAAAGCTTAGTATCTTTTTGATTGTGAAATTTCTCTGCTGACATGAAATATGACATAATGTGGCAAGTAGATTTAGATTAAGACTTGGTACATGTTCTGACCTTCTACATTAATCTTATATGGATAAAAATGTGGTACCTACAGTAGGACATACTGTTCATTACATCTTATGCGTGTGGTTTCAAGCTGCAGACATCTAGGAATTTATACATGCAAATTTATTCTGAATTTGAGTGGGTGTTTTGATAGGATTAAATTCCGTAGGAAATAAACATGTTTAAAATAAATAGTCTTTAGAGAATTTTTTATTCTTCTATTATAAAAGACCTTGACATATTTTTTTAAGCAATTGTAGAAATTTTCCTCAATATTTTGTTTCATCTTTTAGTAAAGCTATATGCATTTGACTTATCGAAAAGTATCTGCTTTAACCATGGCACCGGAACTGCTCAAAGCAGTTGCTTTCAGCTGCTGCCTGATCATATGTTACTTGGGTTTGAAAATCTGTTAAGCGTAAGACCAAGTTGAACTACTTCCAGTTTTGTTTATGATGGTTCGACAGTGAAATGCTAATAACAAAAACAATATTCAGAGCTCAGAAGTCTGAAACAGATCATCTTGGTTTGCTTTAGTATTTTGTCCTTCTGTTCTGACTTGTCTCATTCTTTATGAAAAAGCAGATCTCTGAAGTATAAATACCTGTCTAAGCTAGTGTGAACAGAGCATTTGATAGGAAAATTGAATGTTGGTGGAAGTTTAGCTTTTAGAATACAACTTTGAAACTTTGTCATCTTTTGAAATAAGCTTTTCGTGCTAATCATTGACAAACACGCCTGCCAAAGAAAGTTCCTCTTTGCCGTAGATGCTACTTTCTGGTGTGGTATTTGGAAGTTTTGGTATAAAGGCTCGAAGGATGACATGACTGTATATTACCTGAAACACCTTAGTCCGGCATTACTTCTACTGGACTTTTCCTTAGATGTTTACCTGTAATTTTGCTAAGTAATAAAATTCCCCATTTTTAACGTCAGCAATAATATTTGTACACAGTAATTCAACATAGTTTTAGTGGTTTTGTGTCAAGTTTTTTTTCTGATCGTTTTCAAAACTGGTGTTCAGATTCTTGGCCAAAATGACAGCTCCAATGCATGCTTGAGCTATTAATTTGTCTTAGATTTGCCCTAAGAAAGATAGAAACGTATTTGTAATTCAGTACCTGCACTGGATATTCATTAGTCAATCGATCTGAAAAATACGGTCCTTCAGTGGATCTCAGAGAGCATTCAAACATTACAAGTTTTATTTAAAGTTGAAGAGTTCTTTTCGAATGCTGTATTTTAAAATGAATAGAAACTTTTCTGCTTTCTGCTAGGATATGTCAAAAGCTGCACAATAGTTCTGACACCTCTGAATATTTGGAATATTTTACAATCTTCTGGTAATACATGAATTTCTCTATAGGCTATGTATTTTTCCACTAAAGAGGACCAATTATCAAACTTTATCTTTTTTTTTTTTTCTTCTTTTAAAATAAAATACCTTCTTTCTGACTTCATCTGCTGACACAGCACAGTGGAGGCAGATGTCCTTTAAGGCAAAAAATGAGGATTTTGGAAAACCTTTCTTTAAAGACGTTGCTTTGAAAGGCATCTTTTCTTCAAGTGTGCTTGATAACACTCAACTGAGTTGTTAAGAGTTTTAAACTGGGTTTCGAAGGGATGATTGCAAACCTTACCGTTCCGGAGTTCCTCACTTGGCATTCATAGCTCATGGATTGTGTATTTCTGCCTGAGCTGAATGCCAGGCTTCAGCTGATGCAAAATTTATTAGCCAATAATTATAGTGAATTGACTGTTTTCTCATTCTCAGGTCAGATCTAGTTTAGCAGTAAATCTCTGCTGTGAAATGTTAGAACAACTGGAGTATATGATTGACGTTATTAAAAATAAGTCTCCAAAAACACAATCATACGAAACAGGACCCAACAGTCTTTCTGAAATATTTTGATTTTTTTTTTTTTAGCACAGTTGAATTGTTTTGTATATGCCACAGCATCCTTTTTGTATGGTGAGATAATTTCAGTAAAGAACAACAGCCAATACGTTTCTATGTCAGCTCAAGTTCCATTTTTTATTCTCTTATAGTTAAAAACATGCTTTTTGTATCCTGTTTGACACTATAGGTATATTAATGGGAGTTAGAAAAAAGTAGTGACAATGATTATAATAAATCTCTTGTAATGTCTCTTAAGATTGCCCAGTATTTTTATTAACATTAAACGGAGAATTAAGTTATGCGGTAGAATTCTCAGAGAGGGGCACTTGAGAAGTGTAATGCACTCAGCTTTCCTTCACATGAAGCTGTGTTACTCTCCCATGCTACTCATTATCTCTTGGGTATCTTGTGCTGCATCTTTTCTCCATGTACATTGAATATGTTTCTTGAACAACAACCGGAAAAAACCACAACAAACAACACAATCAATCACTGCTCTCTCCTTAAAAAACCCAAACCCACAGCAACCCAAACTAGTTTGATGAATCTACATTTTATTTTTTACAGCCTACTCCAGGGCAGCTCTGATTGCCGAGAAAGACAAATGTTGTTTTCTCTTCTTGTTCTTCTTCACACCATGAATCTGTCACCAAATAATTTACCGGGACACATTTAAAGAACCACACTGCAGTAAGAACATTTCATGAAAGTGATTAAGCTTGTTCAGATCTGAAGTTATTGTGGTCAGGAATGCTGTGTTCAGCAACAACTAATGTGCTGCTGTATGGAGGGGGTAGTTGCTGTTACAGGTTCTTGGACTGACTGGACGTTATCTCGCTGATTACATTCCCAGTAACATCAAGATGAGATTTTGGTCATCTTGTCCTCAAACTCAAGTTGTACTCAACTTTTAGGCTCAAATTAGTGTATCCCTTCCCAATCCAACTGAGCTTTACTAATTTGAGTTTTAATATTTCTTTCTGGAACGTGCGACCTTTTGAAAATTAAATATTTTATGTAGATTTGGACTAAAGACATTAAAGAGAACTTTTTCTTGTATTCTGGTTAGAGGAGGAGCACACTCTTAGTTTTCCTTTGTCACGTTAGGTTTCGAGTGGTGTTCTGCAACATGTTGCCTTTCAGTATATCCAAATGCTTACAAACAAAATCAGAGGTAGAGGCAGGTGGCCGAAGCCCCTTAACATGGAACGGGGTGTAGGATCGCTTGTGTGGGGAAACAGGGCTGAAGGCGGATCTCCTGTTATTGTTACCGGTACGCACATGGAACTTGTGCTGCTGTTGAATCAAGATTTACTTTGGCTTTAATGGTTACATAAGAGGTGGCCAATCCCAGTGTTAAAATATTTATTAAGGTGAGACAACTGCATTCAGTTTCTCTTCTCTAGAAAGCACAGCATTAGTGGGAAATAAGAATTTTGTATTTTAATACGTATACTTTATTTAATAAACCAAAGATGTTGAGTAGCAACTCCCTCCCCAAATCATAAAAGATTATATGGGTCTTATTGTTAAGTGATAGAAAAACATGAAAGCACTTTTCATCTGTGCTGATGTTGTTAATAATGGGGCTGTGTAGCAGCATTACTAGACTAGCAAATAAAAAGTACAAACCTTTATAGCACCCTTCCCCAAATATGATTTTAGGAAAGGAAAATGTAAGAAAGCCTAACCCAAAAATCTAATATGCCTATTCTTATTTATACTCTATCATCAGTCAAGTGGCCTTTTGAGCTGTAGTATTAAGATCTCCTCATAAATAGGAATTAAAGAAAAACTTTGTGTATATTTGATCTGAGTCACAATAATGTAAAATCAGAAGGAAATCTCTTTAGAAGTGGCTTTTCAGGGAAACGTCATGGAATAGACTCAGTCGTTGGAATACTTTCAAGAACATATACATAAATTGTTCTCTGTTGCTCTTTTGTGTTTTGTGTCTTGTGGTTGTTTTTGTTTGTTTTTTCTTTGGGGTTTTTTTGTGAGTTTGTTTGTTTGTTTGTTTGTTTTTCCCTTTACAGCAGCAAGGTCTCTGATTTGTAAATGGTAGTTGAAGTCAGTTGCTCTGTTAATCTCTTATTTTCCGCTTCTTTTTCATTCCCCTCCCATCCTCCTTTCTTGGCGGTTCACCGTTTTGTATCTTCATACGTTGTGTGTGCTTGGTGGCTCAGACCTGCTGGAGCTGTTGGCAAGTTGAGCGCACTGAGTCCGTCTAACCCGGGCTTGTTGGATGAAGGTGTAGCTCTTGCTCTCTTACCTATTTGACTCGTTGAACCTTGGCCTCCAGCGATCCGCCTCCAAGAGGGACAGGAGATGTGTTCCTGCCCGGCAATTCGGAGGAATCCTGTTCTAGGTGAACGTCATGAATGTGAAGTTGGAGTTTAAGAAAATACTGTCTTCTGAAACTTTGCAGGGAGAAGGTATGATGCTGAGAGGGGGCTCCAGTGCTAATTAATATGACCAGTGCTGAAAACCACAGTACTGTTCTAATATTAATATTTATTTGTAGAGTAAACAACAAACAGCTAGACATAATATGCAAATTCTGTGTACACACAGCTTCTTTCAGGGAATCATGTTTTAGTCTTGGCAGTGTCTCTCTAGTGATCGTTATTAAAAATCAGCATTTGTTTACAGTTTAAATTGGAGAATAAGAATGCAGGGATTTCCGATGCAAATATATAGGTATGTATAAACTTATCCTTCTTTTTTCCTAAACAGTTATTTAGCTTTCAAAAAGAGCTTCTGCCTTTTTCTTTTTTTTTTTTTTTTTTTTTTTACTGCTGCTGTACTAGACTCCTCATCAGTTGATTAGTTAAACTAGATTCTATTTTTTAACCATTTACAAAGTTACCTGAACATTATGTAAGCCAGATATAAAAGGATAACTTCTAAAAAGTAGATATTATCAACCCATGTGGTTACCACACACTAAATAAAAGCGTTTTTTTTAATTAAGTCTACACTAGAGTATGCTTAGTAACCATTTTAATGCAAATAACTTTTCAAAATCACTTCAAAATTAATAGGAATTATACTTCCTATACTTGATAGTTACAAATTTGTATCAAGCAAAAAGATCTTGTGCTTCAAAATAGAGGAGCACTGTTTGCTTGCCTTATAATGCCTGGGGCCTGACTCAATGTTGAAGAAAATCTATTCTTTCTGTACTTTTTTTTCTCCTTATCCCTTTGCTCAGCTATGTAATAGAAGCCTAAGACTTTGGATACTGAAAATAATAATTTTTGATCCTATAAATCCTTCTCAATTTTCTCACACACACACATGCACACGCTCTTCTAAGAAGTTTGTAATATTTAGGCACATCCATGTGGATGCTCTTTCTCATATTAAAATCAATCTGAAGGGAAATAATGTACTCAAAGGAGATGAAATTACATATATATATGTGTATATATATAGGGGTTTTTTTTAGATAAAATAGCCTAATTGAAAATACTTATTTCTTGATTAATTCTACTAACAGAAATGGCTAACTTGTGCAAATTCTTCAAACATTCCACCTTCTCTGGGTTCTTGTCTTCAGAAGGATCTGCAGTTTAACACAGTTATTTTTTAGGATGTATTTTCCAGCAAGAAGAGTTTGGAAAGGAGACTGATTACTTGTGAGTGTTCTCAAACTGATGAAAAAGATGAGACTCAGATACTTTCCTAATACAGCTGTTACCATGAAAATCTCAGATCTAAAAGCTTTTACGCTTGATCTGGGTTTGAATTGGGCATCTTTGTTCCTGCATCCTAGGCGTGTACAAGAAAATTAGTCTTCAGAAGTCATGTAGTCCAAAATTTGCATTAGTGAATATTGTTTTGTTTCTACTGTGAACTTGGGAACCCATCTAAAGCTTATTTTCTGGGAAAGAGCAATTAGGCCACTTGCTTCTCCTCCCCTTTTCTCATAATAGAGGAAGAAATAAAGATTTAAATAAATTGGAAACCCGTAAGTTTTAAACTGATAAGACATTTATTTTGGACTCTGTGTTGTTGAACTCTCTGATAACAGATATTATTAAGGTCTGCATCTTCAGGAAAATAAGGAAAGGATTAGACACTCCAACAGGGGGATTGGACTGGATGATCTTTTGAGGTCCCTTCCAGTCCCTGACTTTCTGTGATTCTGTGATTTTTGGAGAGTGTGGAAGATGGTTTAAGCACCAGTCCATCCACTTCTGCAGTGCACAAGGCAGTTTTCAGCTCAAATGCATTTGGAACAGGTCATAGGTGTTTATTGTGTTTATTCTATAATTGTATTTTACACCTTATTTTTTTCCCCGTGTTCTTTTGAAATATCTTACTATTGTTTGGGACTAAATTCTAGACTCAGTGGACAACTGTTTGGTCTGTGGTGGTGAGTGCTGTGTTTATATTTGGATTATGTGTTTTTTAGAAGCTTTTAAAATATTGTGCCTGTACCCAAACACACACAGTTTACTTAGTAAGGAAAAACATAAGGAAACTTTCAAACAAACAGAAACAACCACCACCCAAAACTCATTTTCTTCTTTAGAGAACTGTGGATATTTTGGAGTTTCGTGAAAGTGATGAAGACCAATTTATTTATAAAGTCTATAAATGGGAATTAAAATTAGTAGGAAAAAAAAATGAGAAGCAAGTATAATTGCGTAAGCAAAGCCCAGCATTTTTTGTGTTATTTTTGTTTTATATTATTTGTCTCTGGATCCAGAGTTTAAGGTCAGAAGACCTATCTATTATCTTATTTGGCCTTCTCTCCAATTGCTTATCAACTTTTATCAGATTATTTCTATGCTGATCCCAGTAATCTGTCTTTGAATGAAGCTCATTCTGGAGTCTTGAAGATACTAATAGGCAGAAACTCCGTCATTTCCACTGGCAGGCGGCATCTGTGGGAAGTCAGGCTCCACGTCAAAAGCAGATCCCAGCTTCTCTTTGGATTTTGGAAACTGGTTTCAGTTGCTAGCCATTTGGTCTAGTGGTGCCCTCCTCTTCTGTTTTTTTGAAACACCCGCAATACCCAGTGGTTTTTCTTTACAGGTTCAGTTAGATGGTTAGTTAGAGGTTCAGTTAGAGGTTCAGTTAGATTCTATTTAGGTAGGGCTCTTCAAGCCTCCTTTCTAAACCATTTCCTATCTTTTAGTTTTTCTGTGAAGGAATGAAAACATACCATAGCAATGCCGTGTATGCCCCAGTGACGTGGATAAAGATAGCCCTTTCTTATTACTTTCATGTTTGTAAATCCAAACTTCAAATTAGCTTTTGCTGGTGGCAGCCAGTTCCTGTTGAGCTGCTTGGTGCTTCAAGGTTCCTAAATGTTTTCAGGGTCTAGGTAGCTGACTAGACAAAATAGCATGCAGATATTTTTATATAGTGCTATTTTTTATATGAGTGCTTAGCTGGAAGTGTCTTACAGTGAATGCAAAAGTGCATGTCTGTGAATGTAGACCATATTGGAAACAGAGATTTACTGTCCCAAAGTGTAATGCTTACTCAGCCATCTGATGAGATTGGAGCACTAAACAGTTTGAGAGGAATGCATAAAGCTGTTTTATTACAAGATGCTGTTATGAATTGTAGCAGCTTTCCTTATGGTATACTGCTGTTGCCAAACAAGTTGCATGAATGTAAGCAGTTTTATTTGTAATTATTTGCTTACATTTCCTTAGAATATTTGGGTTATAGCTGTTTGTGATTCCTACTCCTCCACTGGTGGCAATCCCTGCATCCTGTTTAATTCAGAATCGAAAGATATCTTTTAAAGTTGTTTGAAGAAAAGCCTCTCTGAGGAATGCTGTTTCTTATAGACGATATAGAACGGGTCTCAGATGTTTGTGTGTGTGATAGAGCCTTGTTGAAATGGATGCAGAAAGCTTATATGGGAAAAGTCAAAAAACCAGTTCTCTGCTGCTTCTTAACGCAGTGAAAAGTAAAGGAAGAGATTTCATTTTAGCTCAACTTGGGCAAGTCCAGAAAACAGAGGGAGGAGCTATCCACCCAAAGAAATGTTATGGAAAACACAGTAGAAAGACCATCATGTAGAACGAATTGCATAAATTTAACTCCCTTAAGCAAATGGCCCATTCTGTGGGAACTGGTCTAGCACAGTATTGTAGCTTCTTTGAGTCACTTCCAGTAGAATACAGTGTTTTAAAGATGGCAGTTGACAATGACATGCTAAATATTATCATTATAATAGTAATGTTTCAAATTTTGTAGTTAAAGAATGAAGAAAACTTTATATAACTAATATTCCATTTTATTTCATAGTGATATCCAATTGTCTCTCGGAGTTTTTCTGTATCTAAGATAAGCATTTGAACACTATTAAGGCAAAGCTAAAATGCTGTTTAATCTCTGTGGGAAACTATTACCTTCCATGAAAATTATTCACAATATGCTAAAAGCTTGCTACACAAAAGTGATAATCTGGACATAACTTTTGCTTAAGTAATCTTACCATAGAGTTGGACAAGTGGGGAGGGAGGGTAGTATTAATCAAATGGTTTCTTGTTTTGGGGCTTTGGGTTTTAGTTTCTAATGAATCTGCTAAATCGGATCAATTATATTTTGGCACTAATTCTGAAATCATGACAGTGAATCAAATTTTGTGTATGGATAGGCAATAAGTTTTTTTCTAAATTCTTACAAACGCAACGTTATTACAAATACCTGCTTCAAGCACTGAATTTATAAAGCAGATTGTTCATAATCTGAGGAATGATATATCACAGCTGTAATGCTCTGTCTTCCAAAGTTAATGAACAGTTACAATTTTCATAATGAAAAATTAAAATAAGGTTAAAGTGGTTTATACAACCGCCTACAGATCTAGCAATAGTCTAATTAGAAGAATGAACATTCAATTTGAGGGACTTGGAAAAATATATTATCTAGTATTGATAGAGGACTAAAATCCTGTACTTGTATTTAGGATTGTTCGATTGTGAACGATTCAACTGGGACACAACAGAGAAAAATGAGATGTTATTTGCTCTCTGAAATCGCTATGTACACAACGGATTGTGGTTTTCAATGTCTTCAGTACTTCAGTTGTGTGACTCTCTCTTGTTGACTCAGTGCAACAATCTCTCATCGGTGTTTGCCCGTTTCGCTACCATTTCTTAAATAAAATGAACCTTGGTCCTTGTTTTTACTATTAACAAACTCTAATGAAGCTCTCGTTACTGTGAATTGTCTATTCTGGGGTAATTGCAAGCAACACAGATGAGGTGCTGGCTGCAAATAGCGTGGGCTTCTGGAAAGAGCCCACTGCCCCGAGACGGCTGCGCACATCTGAGCCTTGGCCAGCGGGGTGGAATTGACCGTTAGGGAAAACATCCAACTTCCATCACGACATCACAAAGCTGCTGTGACAGGTTTTCCGTGTCCTCGCGTTGCCCCGAGTAGCAGTGCAAGGGTGGGATGAGATGCCAGGGATGCGACTGGGGCTGCCAGGGGTGCGATGGGGCTGGTGGGCTCGGCAGCTGGGCAACTCTCGTCTCTTCCCACGAGTGCCTGCCCAGGCAGGAGCTTGGGGAGAGTCTGTTAGGTGTAGGGAGCTGTGAGAGGCTGACAGCACAGAAACTGAGAGGAGCATTGTGACACTGCACTGCCCTGAGCTTGTTTTTTCCATTTTGCGTAATCCAGAATGACTGTAATTGAGAGTATATTTGGAATAAGCAGGCTTTGTGGTTATCAAATATGTCAGCTTTGCTTTTTATGTTTATATGTCGGCTTTGAAACTCTTATAAGCTGTTATTTCCTGACAGACTCCTCCATCTTAAATTCACTCTCTTAAATTCATCTTCCTTCATTTTTTTTGACAGCATAACAATGTTATACCTTGTTCCAAGTATATCTGTCCCACACAGAGGCTTTTCTGTGTACTGGGGTTTTTTGTGTGTGTTTGGTGTGGTGTTGTGTGTTGGTTTTTTGTTTTGTGTTTGGTTGGTTGGGTTTTTTTGTAGCTAGCGCTACGCTAGGCAGAACAATCCTCGTTAATAAAATTCCTCTGAAGTATTGTTTGAGAGTGAATTTTCTGTTGATCTATGCATTTACTCATAATTTCTACAGCTTGCAAAAACATAATGGGGTAGGATTTCCCCTTTTTTTTTTTCTCCAGTATCTCTTTTACTGCTGTGGATTTAGTATCCAGTTTAAGAAAATGTCTACCAAAAAAAATTTCAGAGGTGTGGCAGCCTATCCTCGTACCATATACATGTGATATTTATAAAACAGAAACTTCGGCATTACAAAACGTGATGATTATCTGTGGAACAAGACGGGGTATCTGTGCATAGGAACAACTAAGAATAAATAGAATGACTTGGCAGATTAAAGAAACCCGAAATTAAGAGGTGATTTTCACAGTTGTAAATTGTGTTCTAAAATATACAAATATTGCTAATAGTACTGATTCAGTTATTGAATCTAAAGTATCAATTTGCTCAGCTGTTCAGTTGTGGAGTAGTGGATTGTGAGAATAGGAATGTAATTTAGATTCAAATTTGTTTTCCTGGAAATTCTGATTTTCCTAACATATACTGGTTTTGAATATTTTTCTAAAAGTCTTTTAATTACCCCAGCATCACTATTTTTGTGTCTTCATTTTTAAGCTATAGTCGAAGAGGGTGGAGTTGATACTCTTTCTCTTTGTATATTCCAGATAAAAGAGAAATTACAGTAGTTGGTATATTTGTCAGTCATGGGAGGGAAAGACTTGTCTACTTGCACTCTCACCAGGCATGTGCAAGCATTACACAAATGGCTCAAACTGATTGAGATTTACCTTAGATCCTCTTTGTGTGACTTTGGTAATGTTCTGGAAGAGAGAAGATATGGTAGCATATCAAAATGTGCTGTTACCAAAATGCACAGTGAATTTCAAAAAAACAATTGAAAAAATTAAGCCCCTGGCCATGTTTATATCACTGTTTTTCAGAATAGGAAATAAAATCTATGGTTTTGGAGGTCATGTGACTATTTTGCAAGGGAACAGACTCGGAGTTATTGGTAGCATCAGTGAATATCAAGCTTTTTCTTTTTCTTTTTTTCTTAATAGGTATTATACCTAATATGTTTAAGAATACATTAAATCCAGCAGTGTAATTTACTTAGAGCTATGCTTATACAACATGCCTGAAAAAATGCCAAATTGTTCAGTTTCAATTAACCTCATTCTTATGTAATGAGATGTTTAAGTACTGTTGTTTGCTCACGTAAGAGAAATTCTCCCCTACAGAGATGACAGATATAAAAGGCCTTTATCACTTCAGCTTTCCAGACAGAGGGTGAAGTTGAGCTAAATCTCTGCACAAACTTTACCTTTCCTGCAGCCTTACAGCCTTTTAATAAAAAGATATTTTTGTGTTGTTAGAAGCTCCGAGATTACACTCTTGTGGTTTAATTCTGCACATGATCTCTGGCAGTCACTGCCGCCCCCTCCAGAAAAGATTAATTAAAAAAAAAAATAGGAAACTTGTTAGCAATTTGAACAGCTAAAGTAATAAGTTGCGTAGGAGAATAAACAGTGTATCTTTATCATTTAACGTCCTCCTGTTCTACTTAAAAACATCTTTGTATGCACTATCTTAAATTTCTGATGACTCGAGATTGTATATTAACATACAATGTAATCTGAAATGCAGATGAGGGCAGAGAGGACACTTGTGGAAAGTGGCTTCTTGTCTTACTGTCAAGGAGACTTAGACTTGAAGTTTTATTTCTCTGCTGAATTCTGTAGAGATTTTTGGATGTGCAGGTTGTAGAGTGTGTCCGTCAAATTTCCTGGTTCTTTTTTCTCTCAAGAAATGACTTGCAAGAATCTCTAGATTATTGGCAAAATATTTTGGATGCATTTGTGTTTTTCCATTTTTCTCTGTGTTCACCAGCCAATTACATGGTTTTCTCGTGTTGGTTGTCCTTTCTTCAGGACTCCTAACCTGTGCAGAACGATACTGGTAAATAAAGGCTTTTAAAATCCTAGAAAAAAATCTTCTAGTGACACTAAATGAAGTAGCAGTATCTTCAGTGTTCAAAAGGCAGGGTAAATTTTGAGATATGAGGATCAATATGGAAGAGAGTTACCAAGATAAAGGGAAGATGGATAAGGCTAGTCAGGAGCAGTGCTGAAAGAGGGATAAAGAGAGGAACGTATTGGTATGGGCTCTAGAGTGCTAACCCTGGACAGAAGGAGCAAGAAGAGAAAGCATTAACAGAGTTCTTGGAACTAGTTCTTATCTGGAAAGTCTTATCAATAAAGTAGGAGAGAAGCCATCCCAGCTGTGGAGAGAACTGGAAATATGGTTCTGCAAAACAGCCCAGAAGGAGCTAAACGGAAAAGCATGTGTAAGATGGGATCAGTTGGCATTGTTCTGAACAGCTTGGGAGCATCACCTGGTGGTGATGATACAGGACTGGGTTTTGCTTCTTGCCTACATGGTAGAATTGCTCTGGACAAAACTAAAATAGACCTTTGAAGGCCAATATTGTGGCTGTAGATAGAGGCAGTACCTGAAGCTCACCAGCAGCATACCTACTTCGCACAGCGTAGGCGAACGCTGCTGTAACCCCTCTTACCTTCACACTCCTGTGGGATCCCCCTCTTCTGATATCTGCGGTGTGTCTCCTTTTTGGGAAGTGGGAGCCAAGAAAACAGATCCATATATTCTATAACCTGGGAGGTGTTACCTGCCAAGGTCAAGAGAAGGACAGAAGGGGAGGATGCGGCCCCAGAGGTTTCTGTGCACCCAGCCCAGAGGAGGTTATGGGTGCTGGTGGCAAAAATCAGGGATGTTCATACTTGTGATTCTTTCTCTGCTCTTGGTGCTTAGTGCACATGGCACAACTGATGCTTAAGGGTGGCTGAAATGTGTGTGGTTGGCTTTATTTACATGAAGGTGATGTGACTGAACTGCATTTAACATTCCCTCCTTCCTGCTTTCTGATTTAGCAAGAGCTAATGAGCTTTTTCGAAGGATCTTGCTGCTAGCGCTCTTAAATTGTGATTTGTTTTTTTGTGTTAATTTGTGAAAAAAATAGTGCAAAATGCCTCTCCTGAAACTTTAAGATATTTTCTCCTGTGCAGAGGCTTTTTAGTAATTCCTGAGTTCGGTGGTGTCCTTTAAAACGTATTTAGGCTACAACTATAAATACTATCTCAACTCTTGAGGGAAAAAGCCTTTTAAATTCATATTGCCATACACTTGTTGTTTAATGGTTCAAAACCACAGACTGACTGAAGTAAAAATCAATGGCGTAACTGGGGCTCACTCTGAAATGCAATGATAGTCAAGTCCATATCTATATGGGATATGTAATGTGCAAGATTTCAAAATATAACCCTATGTTAAACACAGAATTGTCACAACATACTGTAGTTTTTCACATAACAGGCGTTGCCTGTAAGTGCAAGAGTGCTCCGACAGACGGGAAGCAGAGGCAGCGTCACCTGGGAGAGGACGGATGGGGCACAAGCCAACGACTTGCCCAGAACCCCCAGCTGGCCCAGTGAGATGCTGAGAAACTGAGGAATTAAAATATCAAAGAATTATTAAGTAGGTGTCATGATTCCACCTTCCAGGTCCCTGTGTGTTTGTTTTGTAGGACAGCTAGGAGCTCTAGGCAGTATCAAAATGCTCTGAATGGACAAGCTGATCTGCTAAAGTTGCCCATTGGGGCAACACCAATTTGAGGACAATTTTTTTTATTTTAAGACAAATTTTTGTTTGTAGCCAGATGAAGTTTCAACACATCCCACTGACAGGTGAAAAGACCGGGATGTTTTTATTATTTGGAGACTTTTTAATGTGTTTTCCAGAACAAATTATAGTAACACTTGCAAAAGCAGTTTGCATCAAAAAGTAAATTGGAGACTAGAAAAGGAAAAATTGCATAAACAAGGCAAAAGATCACAAAACAATGAGTAATTGAAATGCCATATATATTTTTACATAAATATTTTGCCACTGTGTTTAATCAACCTCAAAGGTTCAGTCTCTTTTTAAAAAGACTTTATGATCAGGGAGCATGTTGTTCTTTAAGGATTTCTGTGATTGCCTGACAACCTTTATAGGGCATAGGGATTTCTATTTGTTGTTTAAATTTCCAATTGTGTTTAAAAATACAGTATGGATTTAGATATGGTAATAAGCACCACAAAAATTAATTTTTTGAGAGCGCTGTTGGGAGTGGAAGATTGTCCTGGTTGGTGGACCATTCAATTCCTGAATAATATGTTTAAAGATGTTTTTAGAGAACTTAAGTGCAGATCTAAATTAATATAACACTGAGATTAAAAAAATCCCAGGTGCCTGGCTGAATTGGAGGCAGAGTTAATGTGTGGTACCTTGTGAGGTGCTTTTCTCAAGCTCAGACAATGCTGAACTCAACAGGCAGTGTTTGCTTAGTCTTCTGTGGATTTTGAATTTTTTTTGACCCCACAATCCATATTTGTGATGTCCGTGACTGAACTCAGTGAGACTGCTTCAGAGCTTGAAGTACCCCGCTGCTGCAGCACCTATAGCTGGAATGATGCTGGGTTTTTTTGAACCCTTAATAATTAATAGCCATGGTATATCTGAGTTCACTGTAAAAAGCAGCCATTTTAATTTTTACATATTTCATTATGACGTTATTCATGCTTGCTTACAATGATTCTGTGACTGTTTGGACATCACAATATTTCATGTGTTTGAATGCTCTGTTCACTTTCCAGTTCTCCTGCGTATAAAGCAACTGTCACTTTGCTAATGTGAAGTGAAATTTCATGTCAGCAGGACTTATGCTAAGCTTGGTTTTATTTGTTCCAGAAGAATGTAATATATTATTCTCCTAGGTAGTGTACAAACATTTGAAATGTATTAATAATGGAACTTTTATATACATCTCTAAGATGCAGATGACATTTTTCTGTGAATTAGGGTTGTTACATGCTGAGTAATTTTTCAACTACAGTTCCCCAAAGTCCTGTACTTAGAAGCACCAAAATGCATTCATATAATAGTTTTATTTATATAATTGTGTTTATTTTTTTATTTTCTGTAAACATCATTCTTACCTTCAGAAAAGAAATATGATGGTACTTTCCAACAATGCACAATTTATTTAGAATGTAATTTTTACTTTTAGAGCTTTTTGATTAGAAAGGAAGAAAAGCACACTGATGATTATGACCTATACAATTATTCAGCACTTATTTTATTAACCAGTAGATAATCCAGGGCACTTTAAGGTGCAGTTCTTTTTTTCATCTTTTTAACAGGCCTCTAAATGCTAAGGAACTTGTCTTGATGTGCGTGTTAATTTGTGATGAAAGGTGGTAAATGAGAAGAGTTACCCAAGATTTAAAGTCTAAGAAAAACAGCTCAATGTATCTACTTCATCTTTTATGCAGCTGAAAATGTTACAAAACGGAAAAGACAAAGACTCAGTTGAATGCTTAAGAGTGAAGAATGTATACATTTTAAGAAATTCATGGTTTTCTTCCTGAAGAGAAAAAAAAGCTAAGCTTATATATGTCATACTGATGTACCAAATCCTATTTAAATAATTATGAGATGTTTGGGTTTTGTTATTTTTTGGTCCTACTCTAACTCACATACTAAACCATTGGGATAAATTGTGTTGGTTCATTCCCATTTTACAAACAGTGTGAGAAAAAAGATTGAGTTGCTTAGGGGCATGAATAACATTGAGCAGAAAAAGGAAAAAAAAAACCTTGGCACTTAGATTAGTAATCCATTTTTATTTATATTAGCTACTATTTTCACTGTTGGTTTTTTCCTTCCTTTTGTCTATGTAGCTTGTATTCTTAACTAATCAAAACTTATTCTGATTATAAGCAAACTTCTCTGATGAGTGAAACTTCAAGCCATCCATCACAAGGGAGAATTTCACTTCAGTTAATTCAATGTGTCTCGCCTTCATCTAATTTTCTGGTGTTTCTGGCAAATGCATATTACCTTTATCCATCACAGAAATGTAACAATAATTTAGAAAAATAAAGCTTAGAGTGTTTTATTTGTTGTTACAAAATAGAATTTAAAAATAAGAAGGTGAAGTCAAAGACATGCTTTTACTGGGTTTTATTAATGTAGGAATTACTCATGTTCAAGCAGTTTGACAGCTTTATTAATATAATTTTTTAAATAAAGTGTGACACTACTGGATTGGGAAGAACAAAAGGTAGTCAAAGAAATGGGAAAGGTTGGCTTCAAGACACACAACAGTGCAGGCTGACTGAGACACTCACACCTTGGGGAGGAACGGTAACATTAAAGCAAGATGGGAAGAAAAAGACGGAATTTGCAAAATTTTTGGGAGTGTCTAGCTCTGACTTACAAGCAGGAAAAAATATCTCAGAAATCACTGATAACCATGTCTTTCATTGTGAATCGAAGTTCATTTTCTCACAGTGGTAACTCTTCAAAAACTGTAAATACCGTTTGACTGAGCGTGTTTCAAGAAGACTCCCACCTTTCTGGCTAAGCCTCGTATTCACTATGCAGGATCTTTTCCAGATATAGGAGTTTTTGTTGATTCTCTGAGCAGCACTCTAAATGAAAATTTACCAGAGTCTCCATTACAGTAACACTATCTTACTTATCAGTGTCCTGTGGTGTCAGGAGATCCCATCATTCATCAGCTTTCCTTTGGGCAAAGGCAGCAGGTGAAATGCTGCCCCTGAGCTGAGCGTGGATGTCGCTGCATCACAAAGGAATCAAAAAGGCAGTGGTTACCGTGGTATGGATATGGCCCCTTGCACATTTGTGAGCCCTAGCACAAATACTTCAGTCACCCTTTTGGGCTAAATCTGAGAGATTTTTGTTATTCTGGCAAATGAGTGTTTTTCTGGTTGAAGCGTGGAAGAAAACTCGTGTTTCAAGTATGTGCTTCTTTGCAATGCTAGTGTTGATAACGACTTTTATTGCTTGTGCCATTACAGCGTTGAGCAAAAAATGAAGTAGCTGAGGCTTCTAGACTGGCTTATAAGCAATGTAAATCTTGCATTGTAAATCTTGCATTCATTAAAAACCTGAAACAAGATGATTTTCTGTTTTTTCTGAAATTCAGAGTACATCTCACTGTCAAAAATAAATATTCCTTTTAGAGAATTATCTAGCCAATATGGATTTAAATTTTACAGTTAAAATGCAGGGGTTGAGTTGTTGTACTTTGGCAATGATCCTCCCAAGTCTTCAGGAAAGCGCTTGTTTAAGAGCTCTCTTTTCCTGTCTGGAACATGGAGGGTGATGGTTTGAGTGTCTGTGGGGTACTGCAGTAAAGCGTGATGTAGCAGTGATGGGCAGTGATAAATATACATGTATAGATTATACGTGTGGTGGCCACCCTCATCTGTCTATGGAGAACAGGAGTTTCTTTATCCATCAATTGTTATTGAGAAAGCAAGAAAATACGAGTTACCGTCAGGTAACTGTAAAATGCAGGATAAAGTCTTTAGCATCCATGGAACTTCAGAAAAAATGCATGCAAGAAGTATTTTAAATTCCAGGTAATTTTAAATGTACATGGTTAAAGAAAACAGTCCCATCCATACATTATCTGAGTTATTTAAAAATCTGTTCATAAAAGTCAAAACATTTGACATGGACATAATGCTTGTAATTACCTGTGCTTCCAAGAAAATTAAACTATAGATGTATGTAAATGAAGACACTCAGAAAAAAATCATCATAGGAGTTTAAAATAGTAGTTAAACTGCATTAATGCACTTTGTGGGCACTCTTACTCAGAATTGTAGTGACCTTACTTCAGCTTCATTAGTCGATTTCTGAAAGCCATTACATCAAAGTAAAGCTATTACATTTCTAAAAATCCAAGTTTGTATAGGTGTATTTCTTAGTTTAATCTTCAGATTTTCTTCTTAACGTTTCTGGGTTTGTGCGGTTAAATTCTAACCCAAACATATATATCTAGATCATTCCATTTTATTTGGCTATCAAGCGTCTCAAGGTAGCAATCCAATGCAGAATTCAAGCTCCCGTTCCCATGTCACAGTTGTGGCTGCAATTGACGTTCAGCTACAGACCTGAGATCACAGAATGAGCAGGCTGAGTATTTTGTTCAGGAGCTTCCAAATATTAATGAGACCTGTTCCGAGTAAAACTAAGCATTCTATATAAATACACACTCTAACGGCACTATTCTATGAAGAATAGATGTTCTGACCTATTTTATGAGACATTAGATGATAATTTTTATTTTTTCTGTTCGCAAAAACAAGAAACCTAAACCAGAGTCCTCTGTCATGCCCTTTGCATGGTAATTTACCATCAGTTTCTCTTCTAGTTAGAAAAAACCCTTGTTACTATTCCAGTTTGTAGGTCCGTTAACAAATTTAGGTCCAAGGGTCACTGTCTCTTTTCAATTCTTGTGCGTGAAGCAGAAAGAATCAAGGCACATCTGATACCATCTAGATCCAGTCCTACGTTAGTTTAGACTTGTGCGTAGTACAGTTTTCAATTCACAGCAGCCATTAACCTGTTGTTGCCTGGCCCTGAGAGGCTGTGTCACGGGGAGGATGGTAGTTGGGTACAGAAGTCAGGTTTCTGGGTTAATTCTGAGCCCCCTTCCTTTTCTCTCTTGAGCCATACCCTTCATGTTCTATATAGGTGGATATTTTTGGTCATTATTTGTGTTTTCTGATGAACTGGACCAACAGATGAATTATGCAGCTGCTTTCTCCAGTCTTTCTTATGCTGGAATTGCATTTTCCTTGTGCTTACAGTTTTCTGATGGATGTGGCTAGGACTATTTCAGTCCTAACGATGAATGCAATATAGCTGCTCACAAAATTACCATCTCTACACTACAATGCATTTAAAAAGTATGCCAGTTAGGAAGTTACCCTGAATGTGACCTTGGAGAAAATGGTTAATATGAGTAAAAACGAATCTAATAGATTCCTTATTTTTTAATGACAGGGCTTATTTTAATTCTAGAGCAGGAGTGAAGGTTTACACAGTGTTCCGTAACGTTCCTCCCCAACCTGAGAGGGTTGAAGGTGAGTGGGAAGGGAGCCGGCTGCCGGCCACCTGCGGCCAGGTTGAGCTGGACTGGTCCTGGCAGGATCTCTTAACACAGCAGATATTGGCATACAGAAATGGGATTCAAATCAAGTAGAAATGACTTTAGTGTTTGTGTGGTCGTTTGGGGGTTTTGTTTGTTTGGGTTTTGGTTTTTTGGTTTTTTTTGGGGGGGGGAGGTGTTTGTGTGTTTTTTTTTTTTTTATGAATGTAATTCATAAAGCTGAGTCCCTATAAACTCCTAGTAAAACTCCTTGTTTTATATATACTGATGCACAGAGCATTGCTAGCCATCTTTTTTTATAATAGGAAAATGTTTGGGGAGGTAAAACCGTAGGCTGTAACTTATCAAGCAATGGTAGATGAGGATTTTGTTTCCTAGTTGATTCACCTTCCTTTCCCTTTTTTAGGCTGAGAATCAGGAGCAGCTCAAGAACCAAGTGTGGCTCATTGATAGGGAGGATTTCGTAGAATTTATGGAGGGAAACTGAAAATGTGCTTCAACAAGGAGGAAAAGCAGGGGGAGTAAGGAGAGTAGACTGAGGTGTAGGAGTAGATGTGTCTTTTCTTGAATCTGTCCAACCATTAGGAAGGGCAGGTTTCAGTCCTACTGGCTTGAATTAACAGCCCTTTGCTGGGAAAAGTAGGGTCCCTGAAGAAGTGGCTCACAACTCCAAAGGAAAAAGGGCTAATCCAACCAATATTGTCTCTATAGGCATACAGGGAAATAAATATTTTGTTGTAAGAAAAAATACCATAACTAATTTGTGATCGTCCTTGATAAAGTGACAGTCTAAGGAGGTCGTTTTTGACTCAGAGGGAATGCTGCCTATTGTGCTGCAGTTCACAAGGCTTGTTTCAGAACGTAATTTTTCTTATAAAAGAAATGGAGTAAGCTATTCTTGAAGTTAACTTAATGGAATGAAACAGGTATAAAGCTCTTGAATTCTATTACCAGGGTTTGCCTATAGTTATACCAGAAAAGACAATTAGAATCCTTAATAATTTCATCTTGATGAAATCTTTACCACTGAAGCTTGACTAGTAAACACATAACACTTTATTTTTTGTAACTGAAGATGGTGTTCTGGTTGCCTGGCTTTATAGACAAACTAAGGCAAGACTCCAGGTAAGCTATATTGACTATGACTGTATCAATCAAATGATATGAGGGAAATTTACCCCAATATACTTGTTCTTTTACAATACCTTTAAAATTCTTTTAGGGGGACTAAAGATTGAATTTATTCTATTAAGAAATTGCATGCTGTATTTTCTCATTGTGCTTTTTCTTCGCAGAATATTTTCCCTGTGCTTTTTCATATTTAGAACATGTTTGAGTTTGAAATGGAAGCCTAAAGGTTTTTCTGATGAATTGTTGGGGTCTATTAATTTGTATGGTTCATTTGTGCTCTCCATAGGAAAGCTGAATTTGCTGGTGCACACTTTGGTTGTGTTGGAAATGCAGTTATATTTTTAAAGTGATATCTCGTCCCTGTAATATTTTTTCTATCAGTGTCAATGTATTTGGAAGACTGAGTCTCCATAAGCTTGAAAAGAGTCACTTTAGGAAATAAAAATAAATGGTATGTAAGAAGCTTGCGAAGGGAAGCTTCAGTGGCTGGTGAAGGCTGGAACAGGAGTGCTGGGGGGAGGAGAGGAGCTGTTTAATACTGACTCTTCCTGCAGCCTGGCAATTTATTCATGCACTGGACCTTGCAAGCCCAATCCACAGATGCTATTTTCTGCTCCTTACTGAATAAAACTCAGCGCTGGGTCCTGAGTGTAAAGATTAATTAGTCAGTGAGTGTTAAAGGTCTGTTAAAGCCATTATGGTGTATGTCCACAGAGACAAATAGGGGCTATAAAACATTGTGTTTGAAGCCTAATTTTACATGTGTATTTTTCATTAATAATAATGATGGTAGTAATAACTATAGTCTTTTCATCCTGAAAGCTCTCAAAGGACTAAATGCATAGTGCAGTGCATAGTGTGTAGGAAGGACCACGCTGTCCATCACTGAAATGCCATCTTTCTCAAGGCATCCTCTGGGTGATGCTGAGCTCAGGTTATTGTTGGCCATTGCACAGACAACTGTGCAGTGCAGGTCATCCAAGTAAGCTTTATTTTAATCCAAAAATATTTGTTTCCTGAGTTGAGGATACTAATATATATATATGTGTGTGTGTGTGTGTATGTCACTTTTTCAAAAATGGCAACCAAAGAAGTTATGCATCATTGGAAAAATATTCTGACAATTGGTTGCCAGCTTTCAAATAAGCTCTGAGTTACAACATCGTTGAATGTTTGACTCTTTATCAGGAGTTTTTAGCTAATTTAATAATTTTTAGCTAATGGCATAAAGGAGAATATTTTTTGTAAATATAAGCATATGCAGAAGTTGAAAATATTCTTGCTCATTTCTCTGGACCAAGCTGCAAGTGTTCTGTGTGTACCGAGAGTGAATGCCCGCATGACCAGCGGCTTTCCAAGTGAAGCACTCCTGTTTGCATGTTTGCAGACTTCCGTGGGGTTTTGCGGTATTCTCGTATATGGGTTTTTTGTTTTTTGAAAACTGGTGAAGCTTAAGGCAATTCAGATGAGTGAACTAGTAAATATGGTCTCTCTCTTACAGTTATAGCTGTTCCAGTATGTAAAACTAGAATGGACTGTAAGCCATGTAAAGTATTCCTTTTCCACAGAATGAGATTTAAGCAGGGAAGGAGGTCCCTATCGATACTTCCAAAATATGTTGTGGATATGTTTACTCTGCTAAGTCCAGCTATGTGGAACTTGTTTCATTAACATAAGCTTCATTTACAAAACCTAAAGGACAGAACCGAAATTTACTATCTGTATTCTCTAGCTGGTTACAAATGAAAAAATTTGTGAACATGTCTGGAATAAAACTTCCCTCTTAGGCTGGACACTTGCGTTGTCTAGTATTTTCATCCCAGTGCTGTACTTGGATTGGAAGATGCCAAGGTATATCTTAAATACAGAAGAAAAAAACCCAGCATTTATCGCGTCTGTCAGGTCAGATTGCCCGGGCTCTTTATGTCACGACACTTTCTGGACTACTCGTTATAATTAGTGTCTTAAGTAATTTTAAATATTTGTTAGTTTGCTCCAGTAATGGAGGGAAAGTCTTGCATTCAACAGCATGTGCATAAGTGTTCTAGGATTTCTTCCTTTCTTTTCAATTGTCTGTCTCCTGCAGTTTTTAATGGAAGTCTTGTTCCTTTAGGAGCAACAGCAAGCTATTGTTTAAGCTGTTGTGTTGATGTTGGACCTGGAAGGCATGGACAAGAAACGGAAAGAGGATGATTTGTTGAACAGGCTTCCAGCAATAACCAGATAAAAATAGATAGAGATGATAGTTGTTTTAGTGTCTATGTGAAATGAAGCTATGGTGCTGGAAGGAAAGGGTATTCTTGGATGGAAGATGAAAAGAAAAAAACAAAACAAACAAACAAACAACAAAAAACCAAAAACCCACAACAACTTAGTGGCTCTTACCAGATTTCTAACTGCAGTTCCATAATTAATAACTAATTATATGAATGTTTTGGAGCCTCCGTGGGTAGTCATACTTAGAGGCTTCAAGAATTTAACACTCTCTCTAAAGAAATTGAATTAATCACTCACTTCAGCAATGTATTTATATTAGCTAGTGAATAAATGAAGTCAAAGGGCTAATAGATCTAGTGAGCGAAGCACTTGCTTTTCAGCTGTAGGTCAAGCAGCAACTGCAGCTCTCGGAGGAGCATTTATCCTGGAGACAACTGGGCTTCGCGGGGCTGAAGTGACTGACAGAGCCCGGGCTGTGACTGACAGCTGCGCTTTTTGGACCTCAGCAGAATACCTAATGCCGCTTGAAGCCCTATCCAAATATTTCACATCTTGTGATGGAAGCTCAGTAACAGAGGTATACGCTCTTAAAATAACATTAGTTTGTAGAAACACACTTTATTTCTAACACAGTGATCATCAAAAAGGATTGTTTATTTTAGGGTCTAGTTCTTTTTTGAAGTATCTAGTTTTAGTCATATGTCTAAGGTTAATTAAATTACGTACGAATTGTGAGTGCCGCGGAATGTCTTTAGAAGACTTTCAGTAATTCAGACTATTTTAGATGCCTCATTTGCCTTTCAGTGTGGCAATCTATCAACAGTACACTGAAATAATACGTGTTAAAATTAATGATTGTGCATGACGGTGTTTTCAGATATGTACCAAAATGCATGCCCATAATTCCTTAGTTGTATGTATGATAATGATTCCTCACAAATATTCACAATAGTTACAAACAGTTGCAATTAGGGCCAAAGATTTTTAATTTACATAGAAAGGGCAATCCATGATTGAAAATTGCATAATTGGAGAATGCCTGTTTATAGTCACAAACTTTGATTTTGTTCTTGGCTTTTTCAGCACTTCTCCGTTTTGCTCAGTATTTGTTGCAATTCATGTATTTGCATTTTGATGTAAATATATATTGCTTACTAGTGATTAGAAAAGCCAGTGCAGACTGACTTTTAAGATGTGAATGATCATACACACCAGAAGAGTGCTCACAATATATAGGGCAGAGTCAAAATGTGTTTGCAATTTGCAAACAATAAGGAACAGCAGTAAAAGTTTTTAGCAATAAATGTTTCAGAGGCAAAAATAATGTCTTTGTAATCCCAGTCACTGCGGACTAAGAGGAGGCAGCAGTGATCTTTGTACATGGATGGCGATATCACAGTGTGGCTTTTTCATCATCTTAAGCTTCTAAATCTCGCTTTCTGCCTTTTGCTACGAAACTAGGCTTGAATGTTTCATTATTTACGTGTAGTATGAATTAATTTCTTTTAATGTTTAGTCTTCTCACCGTTTCCTTGTTTCACTGTATGCTTTTTTATATATACTAGTCTTTTCCTTTTATTGGCAAAATCAAAGTATTTTTAGTACATTTTGAGCACCATAAATTAAGCTTAGTTTTTACTGTTGCTTTTCAAATCTTAATGATGTATGTGTTATTGTATAAATTACGTGAACGGCTTGTGTCTAGTGTTAATAATAGTACTGTCATCAACAAAAGAAATTGAAGTTGTGAGTGGTGGATCTTCTACATGTTATATATTGTTATTTGATAGGGAGTAACAGCTAACAAAGAGCCTGTAACAATGTATAATTTAGTGCATACAATATGGCTAGCAAATAAAATGCCAGAATTTCCATCTCAATTTAGGCAGATATTTGCTGGATTCATTCTGAACACTGCTACAAATGCGGGTTGTGAATGTAACATTGTATAGTAGCAATTTATTACACCGTAATTTTGTTTATAGTGCTACTGATTAGCAGTTTCACCGTGGTGGCTTAAAGCTTGACTGTTTGTGGAACACACATTTTGTGGAATAGCAATGGCCAACAGTTACAGGTGCTGTAGGTTTTGTTGTTTTCATATGGGTATCATTTATTAACAGCAATATCTAAATTAGCATTTCAGAGGTTTTTTCAGACTAGATTATTTTAACTGCTCCTTCTCGTGTGAAAGTCTTAATCTCCTTCACAGCATAGACCTGTGAAGTGTAGGAAATGACTATAGGGGTCTGTCCCTGATAAATACGCCTTCTAATGAGAATTGCGGCAATGTGGATTTTCTTGGGGTGCCAGCATCCCCTGGCCACCTTGTCCCTTCTCCCCCTGCGCTAAGATGAGACCTGTCTCGCAGGTCAAGCCGGGCCGTAGAGGGGTCTGTGCCGCAAATGCGTGAGGGGCGGTTTTGCAGTCAGGAGCTGCTCGAGCGAACATCAGAGGGACGATGTGGGGCTCAGTGCTGGGTGAGCCCAAGCCACAAGGGCTCACCTGTTTCTCCATGAAGTGTCAGCTGGTGCGTGTGGGTGGGAACGGAGCGGTTACTCCTGTGCTCCTCCCCAGGGCTGTGCAGGTCCCCACTCAGCAGGGGCTGTTCTGGCTCCAGGAGTCTCCCTTGGTTTGCCCATCCAAAGCCTGCGTGGCCATGTCGGTGTTAACTAGATAAAATATACATCTCGGCTTTGGCCTCCTTTAGAAGGTTTAGATGCTGGGGCCTGTTTGTGACTTTGGAATCAGTCTTTGACAGATGTCATAGTTGTTCAAGTAGGTATTAATACAAAATAATGAATTAGCGTAGTGTTTAACTTTTCTGTAGCTGTCTATCAGAAAGTTCTGAAGTGGATTTCTTTAAAGACTCCCTGTCTCCTGAGGAAAAGGGGATAAGGCACTGTGTCCCTGGACAGGATCTATGACTCATTATGTCAATCAAATTCCACTTCAGAGGGGAATAAAGAGATTTGTATCTCAAAGCTGTGCATAACGACTTCTCGGCTTTTCATTTCATATTTATGAGCGGTTTACTTTGAAGTGTTTATCAGGCAATACGCAGAAACATGAGAGAGCATTGCCTGAAACCATGTTCAAGTGTCTAATCTGTTAAATGCTTGCTGAGCAGGCTAGTTCATCAGTGCATGCAATGCAAAAAGAAGAGGAAAAAATAAACTTTCTGGGTTTTTGAGGGTTTGAAGCAGAATCGTTATATTAACAATATAAAAAGGATTAATAATGCCAAGCATTTTGAAATAAATGTAATATATGAAACTTACAAAAGTTGGCTATGTTCTGTGTTAAGTAGATAAATAATTCTTTGCTTGAAAGGAAGCTTGACAGTACTTAATACCAAAACTATACAGTGCCACATCTGCTTTTAAGAGAGGAGTATACATTGACCACAAAATTCTCACTGTTAATTTTGAAGGCTTGAGGCATTCATAAAAGCAGGCTTCTGTAGGGTTCTTTTCCCCCCTCCAAAAAGGGCAATTTGCTGATAACAGAAGTGTTAAAAGCTGATAAAAGAACAGCAGTGGCATTAGCTTGCTAGTGGAAACAAATTTGCAGCAGTATTGCCCATTTACCATGTGCTGTGTCTGCAGTGGAGCTCTGAAGAGGCAAGAATTTTTAAATAGGTCAGAGATAAAAAGCCAAAATTTTAGGTGAAGTGGAAACAAAATGGCAGTGTTTTTTCTCATTTTAATATAGCTCCCCTGGGTTAGCTGGATGAGAGCAAATGCCTGGTGATCGTTGTTTCAGTTCCCTGATCACAAATTTTCTACCACCAGCCCTCTGAAGTCAGGTTTTACTGGTTCTGGCGAGAAGTGACTGGTCAAGCCAGTCCTGTGAGACGGGGACCTGTAGACTGCAGTGCTGGCACGTACGGGCCAGCCCACAAACCCACGCTGGAAAATTCTGATGTATCCGCGGGCAGTGCACGATATTTCCTTGGGTGAGTGGTTCCTGAGGATGTGTGCTGCACGGTGTCTGTGCGTGTTCTCCTGCATTTAATTTTAAAAGCAACTTCACATTAGAGCTCATTTTCAGACATATTCTTAGCTATTATAATTTTTAAAAGAAACAATAGGAATCTAATTTGTTCGGTGCTTGATTTTTACCAGGCCATCTTTCATACCATTTTGTGATTTTGTGCAGATAATTTCTTGTTTAAAAAAAAAAAAAAAAAAATGATTCCCCTCTGCAGAGAACACAGTTGACTTTGAATGACTTGATTTATGGGGCCTCCATTTTGGACTTCTTCAAGTTATCCCTACACTAACTTAGAGGACCACAGCTGGTCAGTACTGTACACTTCTGGTCGTCTAGGTATAGATTTGTCTTTGGACTTTCCACATCAGAAATCATTGGCTCACTATTTTGGGTTGACGGGTTCTTTCTTTCAGCTTTCCCTTTTAAGGGTGAAATGGCTTTCTCCCTGATTATATGACCCGTGTGCATTTTTTGCCAAGTTCCCATTGTTATTTTGGTTTTTAAAAAGGAAGGAGGAAAAAAGTATGCTGTTTGGTTTCCATGACAAAAACAAGTTGTAGGAGAACTTAAATCAAGGGTAGTTTTCCAATATGTATGCCCGTTCCCTGTTCTGAAGTCATTAAAGAGATGATAAAGAAGGAAATAGAGCCACCAAATGCCTTTGAGAACCACAAATCTGAAATTTAAATAGATGTGCTGGCGAGTTTTAATATGCTTAGCTGAATCAGAGGTTCATCAGTCTGAAAGCAGTGGATAAATCTGTGAAGTATCCAGAGCCTGTCATGGTAGCTTAAGCCATGTGAAGCTGCTGGCCAGCTTAGCTTCTGTGCTCTATCATACCGGCAATTAAGAAAACAATTTTTTTCAGATAAGACAGTGCCTGAAAGGCCACAGGCAAGAGCTGTGCGAGTCCCACACAGCCACAGAATTTCTGTCATTACTCACATAACGGAAAAGCGAACTGAGCAGAATGGGCAAGCTCTCTCATCCCGGGTGTCCTGCAAGCAGGAGAGATTTTCCTTTCCCATCTCTGGTCTTCAGTGCTGTCCTTACCTACTCTGTACTTCATTTCAAAACAAACCCAATTTTAGGTTGAAGATCACCTGTGACTCCTGTGTAGCTAAAAAGGGAATACGTGAACCAGCCTAAAATGCTTCTTTGCAAATGGTTGGTAAGTTAAAAAGTGTTGAACTGGTGTGAGGAATAATGAAAAACCCAGTCTAGTCTCCATCTTGTTAAATCCACAGAATTCTATAATTGGAGTCTGCAAAGTAAATAATAATAATAATAATAATAAAAAATAGTGGCATCAAATGATACCTAGGTACACTTGACCTTTATCAGTGAGATGTGAATTTATAATTTCACCTGATCTGCAAGGCACTTATGAAGCAAGTAAAGGCACTTACAAAGTGAGATGACGCGTGTGTTAAAAATAGTCAGAGAACACAGCCTGCACAGTAACTCTTCCAAATGAACTACATTTTGGTCTGTCTCTCTTTGTAGTATGTACTGTGCTATCTCCACGTAGTAGCGCTTCACTAAGATTTTGGTTTTAGACTGAAGATTCTTAATAAAAGAACTAAGCAATAAAGAAGGACTAGACAGTGTTTTTTTTTTTTTTATTACAACTGGTTGTTGTGCAGGATAGTTGACGTAGTAGGACAAAATCAGTTTTTTTAAATCAGTTTTAAGAAATCAGGGTCAACGTTTTCCCACACATAAAAGACTTGACAAAATCATAGTTTTAGTTGAGGTATCTTGATATTGCCTCTTCAGAGGATAGATGCTGAAGTGGTGGTTGGGGCTTAACTTACTGCTTGCCATGTTTGCATTTCCATTCTGTTATTTACTAAATTAAAGTCATTGCCAGCAGCCCTTCAAAAAAAAAAAAAAAAAAGGAAGGGAAAGAACAACATCAGAGCAACAGTTGTCCCTATTGTTAAAATGGAGTTTTATGAAAACAAATGAAACATAGTTTCAAACAGCAGAAAGTTAGGAAAAAAACTTACTCTATAGGCCATTTATTGGCACATACCACGCATCTTCACTTCTGTTCATTGAAGAAGAAGGAGGGAAAAGTGATCTAAATTAAAATTAAAACACTGGAACTGAAATTCTAAACCACTGGAGCTGATAGAAATGTAGATGAAATAGAGAAATGGGTCGGTTGCATTGACCAAGCAGAGCTGTGCGCCTGGGGTAGGAAGAGCTTGTTGGGAGCAGCACGTACCCACCAGGACTGCGGCCCAGGTACGACGGGCTAAAAGGAAGATGTTGCACTTGGGTGTACAGTGAGCAGCCAAAAGGGAATCAGAATAGCAGCTTGTTCTGTGAGGGCAGAGAACGCCACTGTAGGGAAGGCAGAGAGTGTGCACGGAGGGAGCTCACGTTGCTTCGTTGCTTTGCTCCGCAGAAGCCAAGGGTCCCAGCCGAGGAACTGCTGGATCTGCTGGGCTGCTGCCTGTCGCGGGGCGACCACTGTCCGTGCCAGAAGGGGCAGGATGTGCCCAGCTGCAGTGTGTGCCACTGCGCGTGCAGGCTCCAAATTACAGTCATTGGTAGATAAAAGAAACCCCGTATTAAGGGTGTATATTTCATCTGTAGCAAAGTTCAGGACCAGTAGTAAGCTGAATTGGTGCCAGCTGTTCCATTTATAATACCACAACTGACTGGCCGTGAAAATAACTAATTATTTTACTAGGATTAAAAACGAAAAGCTGAAAGCAATTTTTAATTCAATCAAATAAATAAAGACGCTTCCTGATCTCTTCATAAAATGAACACAAGTGATGAGTAAAATAGAATGTGGTTGTGTCTGCTTCTGGTATACAGTAGGTATACTGTAGGTATATATATATACAGTAGGTATCCTGTCTCAAAGAGCTTAATCTCTTTTCCTTGATAGCTTATTATAACATATATAACTTTTTCTTCCAAAATGTAGTGTTCAAATAATTTTCATGTCATTGTTCTTTAAGTTTGGCATGAAGTATATATGGATTTGTTCATTATGCTTTTTTGATTCATATGGTGCCACATTTAAATAGTTTGAATGTTTGGGGAAATTCCTTTCCATGTTTGATGAATTCCTCTATCAGTCCTCAAAGTCATTCACGTTGGTCTATTGATTGTCCTCCTGGCAGGATCAGAAATCCAAAGTTAAAGGCTGGCATCTGATATTTCTAAAACCTGGTATGTGCAACCTCATTCAGAATGTAAACACAGACGTTCTGAGTCGAATAATAGTTTAAATGCCTTTTATTCTACTGTACAGGATACAATTTACATTAGCGTTATTTCTAGGTGACATGATGTTTAAAGTGAAGAAGCACCTTGTGACTAAACAGCTGACAGCTCCTAGAGCTAAGAAATCTTTAAATGTGCCTGGGGACCTTCATAAAATATAGAGTATCCACGTTCCCAACTTGTGAAGCAAGGAATAAAAGAAAACAATTAAGGTTTCATCTGTGATGACAGCTGATTCAGGTTTTTCAAGGGTTCCCAATTAAACAGTTACGAAGTTATGAAAGCTTATTATCTGTGACTTCCACTGTTTCTTGAGAGCACAGTTTATTTATCAAATCATGAACAGTGGTTTGTTTTTTACTGTTTTCTAAATCTTGATTTGACAGTATAAAAATAAGAAAAGTTTTTTCATTAATTCAACAAATAATCGCCAGCTGATTTATCCTCTGGTAGTTTCCTACAGATTTTCATAGAAATCTTTCTTAATAATTGAACTCAGATGTGTGAGTGACTGTACAGTGATTTTAGCCAAAAGTACTCATATCGAGATATATATAGTCAACTGAGGGGTTTTTTCCGGAGAACAAGGAGGACTCACTGTCCTTTTCTGACATAACAAAAATGGTTTTACGACAGAAGACTAACATCTTCATGAGCTAGACTAGAATGCAAATGATTTGGCTTTTAGTGGTGAAAACTGAGATTTTTATATTATGTGGATACTGTGGTCTAATTACTGTATTTCTTTGTGCCACATGAGCCTAACTGTGCATTGCAAATGTGGATAGTCAATACAGATACTAAATGCTACCTCCTCTCTATTGTGATAGCACTTCATTTTCTCCTTACACTGTCTTTAAAACTGACTCGTCTTTGAGGTTTACATTTTCCATGAAGCTGTATTTGTCATTCCTTCATAGGAAAGTACTATGCTAGTGTGACAGGAGATGTCAGCAGGTGTTGAGCCAGTTGTTTAACATGAAAAAGCAATTTGAGAATAATTCTGTGTCTTTTTTTTTTTTTTCTTTTTTTTTTTTTTTTAGTGAAACGTTATCCTGAAGAGTTACATTTTAACCTGGGCTGTGTTGGGTAGATAATAAATAATAATCATGCTTGCCACCTACCTCCATCCTCTTGTCCTCCCAAAACTGATTTTGTCCTTAATCAACAGCAACATTTCAGGAGAAAACAATAAATGTATACTTTGTCCTAAACTGACATATCATTAAAAATAAGTTCATCACCATAAGGTAATGCCAGAAATATAATTTTTACGTGCTACCTGTTCTGCCCAAATTAGTGTGTGCTCTGGAAAGAGGCTGTTCTGTTCACCCTTAGTTTAAAAGCTATAAAATAGGGATGATAAATCTCACCTCACAAGGAGGTGAAGACAAATGAATTAGTGTTTGAGATGTTCTTTGAGACTACATTCAGCACAACTGTAGAAAAAGCATATGAAGTAATTAAAAATACCGTATTCCCTATTTGGAATGTAAAGACTTAATGAGGCGGGTTAAAAAAAAAAATATATAGTAGCTCCACAATCACTCCACTAAAGGAGGAATTTTTACTGAAAAAAGCACGATGAGTATGATCATATAACTAAAGATTGGCTAATATTGTGAGCTAGAGTGAAATCTCATTAGATGCCTGGTTTTATGAACCTTATAATTTTTTGAAGTGGATATGAATCTACTATATTAATACTGTCAACAGATTTATTGTCAAAAAGTGAAACATCTGTATCCTGGTATTAGGCTTGGGGATCTTTGAGTCAGAAAGAAGGAAGGCAGAAAGAGGATTATGAAAAAGACAATTAAAGGATTTTGCTGTCATTGATGAGAGGAGCTAGAAAATATATTTCAAATTCACACCACGTGTTGTAGTTGTGTATGGATTTCTGTTTGCTGCTTCCAGTCTTTGCTGCAGAAGGGACTGAGGCTGCCAGCATTTCACTTTTAAGGAAACCATTGTGTTTCTGTTGAATTTTAAGAAGTGCTGTCTGCATACTACTGTGTTAGTATTTGTAACAGTTTTTCATAATCCCAATGTATGTTCTATATTGCAGTAAGGATTATGGAGGTGGAGGGTGTATGTATGTGCACACGTGCGGGCTGGGCGATGGCACATTGGAGATGGACATCAGGACCTGTGTGTATTCTCATACTTCTCACTAACAGCTATAAAGCATTTCCTGGTGCCTTAGTCACAAGTGTGCTCTATCAAAGCAGGATTTATCATCGTTAAGTGATTAAAGTTCACGTTTGCTTATTTATAAAATGTTTAGTTTTCCTGACTAGCAGTATCTGGAATTTAATAATCTTAAATGAAAATATGTCATCTGCGAATCCTCTTAGTAGGTAGTAAAAAAACGTGTGGGAAGCCCTGCTGTTGTTAACCCCCAGCTACAGATTTCAGAAATGTAGAACATGCTACCACTCGTTCATTATTGTTATTTTCTAATTTCTAAAGAATCCGTTCTCTGGTATTTTTAGTGGTTGATCAGGGGAGAGTTTGCTTCACAGGAGCTGATACTTCCCCTTCCCCATGCTACCAAAGGACTATTATTAGGCAAAAATGGATAAAGAGTTAGGAAATAGGGGTGTTAGGGAAGTTCAGGGGGATGGTTCGGTTTATGTAATAACATTTGTGAATATTGTAAAGGAGAGGAAAGCTGGCCCGTGTCCCTGCTGTAGGTTATGAGTCTCTGGTGTCTCCTCGTTCTTATCTGGTCTCCTGAGCCAGGGAGGTTCCTCCGCTTGGAGGGATCACAGAGAAAGAAGAGCCGATCTTTTCCTTGTGCTTTGCTTTTTGAATTTGTGCAGTCTTCAGAAATGGAATATTGCAGTCGTAATATCAATGATATGAAGAGAGAGAATTTTCCAGGCATGTTTCATGCTAATATTACATTTGCCACAGAGGCTATTCATTGTGATTATGTGGTTGACGATCCTGTATGTTGCACAGAAAAGATTCCACTGATATGTAGTACCGTACTACTGCATTGTATTTTATAATGACGTATAATGATGTATCGGGGCAGGGGAGGAGTGAGCGGGGGACATTCACAAAAGAAAAGACTTAATTTTTTTTTTTTTTTTTTTGAAAATCATAACTAAAATAGTAGAAGAGATTCAAAAATGCGGGAAGACTGTAGTGTATCCCTCAGCTCACGTTTGGAGTTTTAGTTTGGAGTATCTGATAGTGTGGAATTAGAAACAAAATTAAATAAAACACTTTGTAGAACAGGATCTTTAACCACAGGAAAAGAATAGTATTGAAACAGTTAAAATACAAAGGTGGATTAAAAAGATGGCAGTTGTTTATTGGATAAGGAAGATGAGTAAAAAGGGTAAATGTTAAAAATTTGTGCAAGAAGTGGATAAAAAACTGAGATTGTAATCATCTGTTCTCCCTGTCATTACAAAAAATGAATGCATAAAGAATTGAGAAAAATAAGTGTGCATCGGGAGTTTCATAAAAAGAACGACCTCTTATATACCACAGATTGCAGCTGAACTGTGGTACTCTTGCCAGTAAAAATCATCATAGCTATGAACATAACCAAAATTTGTGAAAGGACGGACTGTCTTAAATGTATTCTTACTGTCCTTACTGCTTGTGATGGATTATAGTAGCAAAGAATGTAAGTCATATTTATCCTTTTGATTTTAGACTTTGCTCAGTTCAGAACTGCTGACCTAGTGTTGAAGGCAAATGTATCATATCTGTGTGCTCCTGGTTTGAGAGATCTTCCTCTGAGGCATCTTGTAGCGATCACAGCTGGAGCAGATTAATCTTCAGAAGGGCGATTCCTGCCATTTGTAGTTTCCCAAATGAGACCTCTGCCTAGAGGTTAGGTGAAAATAACCTTCGCTTATATGGTAATGCTTTTTATCCTAGTGGAGATAACGAGTAGAGCTGTACGTCATTGAACTAAACACACTTTTAGTAAGCATTTGTATACTAAATAACTTAAGTAGTAAATTTCTGTAAAAGGAAAAGTGCTCCAAAGATGATAGAAGTAATGTATTAATTGAAAACAAAACATCTTTTCTACTGTATCAAGAGACTGTTCACAGCATGTAGATTATGGGCAATGATGATCGAGTATATAACATTATATTACAGTTCTAAACTAGCATCTACTCGTCTATTTTTGTATGAGAGATTACGTACACTTTAAGGGAGCTGCTGATATTAACTACTTTTCTGTAATGAAAATGATCTAATGATTTCTGCAGGTGGGGATGAAAGGACTGGGGATGAAGGTTAGTAAACTCAGTTGCGTACGGAAAAGCAAAAAACCTTTTGACTTTTTTTTTTTTTTTTGTGGTGTGTTCTCTGAGAGAAAGAGGTTTCTTTTCCACCAATAAGGACCTCGTGTTATTTATGTAGTAGATGCTACATGAATCTGAAAGAAAACACTCTTTAGGTTTGAATATGCAAGAATGGATTCTGCCTGCACATTTCAGTCCTGCTTTGCAAGTGAAGTTTCAGTAAAATGCAGTTATTCTCAACTCCATGCAAGCCCTAGAGATAGAATATGCTGTGTAGCACTGTAAGAAGCCATCCATCTGCCTTGACTGCTACTGCTAGTAGCACGTTTTAGCTCATGGACCAGATTTCTCTCTGTGAATACTTAACAACACAGTTTGAATTCCAAAGGTATGGCAAGCAACAGGCACTGCTGCCCTCCTTCCTTCTCTTTTCTTCTAGGAGGTTGTGATGTGCTTGATCTCCTAATCACATGAAGAGCTGTAAGAAAGATACTTCTTAAAGGAGACTCTCAATCTTCACCCCAGGCCAGGCTGTGGCTGTGTCTCCTTGCTCTAGTCCCTCCTGGGGACAAGGACAGCTGCTCTCTTCTGGGTGATCCCAGATGGAATATTCTGCCACCATGAGCGCATATGAAATGGGTTAGATATTTCCTCATTGTTCATAAGACTATATTTACAAAGTAATAATAGCGTTCTTTCTGCTATGAATTTTGGAGCAATCATTTCTGTGCATCCAGAACTGTATTTATCATCTGTCTGAATTTACAGGAGTGGTGTATTAATCCCATTAATACTTCAATGTGCAATAATGGCTGAGCAAATAAGAGAATATTATATCAGTGAAAGCAGTTCATATGTTGTTCAAGAGATGTGGGCACTTTCATTTTAGGGAAATGAAGCACATCGGAGGATATGATCTAGATCAAGAAAAGGTCTAGAGAACATAGCTATAGTGTTTCTATCTCCTTTTTCTCAGATTTTACAGTAAATTAAGTGCTATGAAGATATCAGGAAGTGTGATATATAGAGATCTTTAAAAATATATTTAGATATAAAATATATATATATAAAATCTATATAAAATCTTTGTATCTATATAGATGTGAAAAAATCTTCGAACTATGTTTTTCTGTGGTTATCCATGGGTATCTAAGGACAAGTTATTCTCCCATTGTATGCTTTCTTATAGAACACGTTCAAATAACATAAATTAATAAAACTAATTGGAGTCTACCGGAGAAGAGCATGTTTTTCCTAGAGAAGCAAATCTGTAGAATATTTTATGTCTATCGTCAGGATGCTTGAGATTTTCTCTTGTAAGACTGTAAGGAGATGTCTGAGAAGCAGCATAGAAAATCCTCTCCCAGGGCTCGGAGATGGGTTCCTTTTGTGTTCTTGAGTTGATCTGATCCACTTCTCTAATTTTAAAAATTTCATCAGTTTTCAAATCTCTTTCTCCACATTTCTGGAAGATGCCAAGTTCCCAGGTAATAAAACTCAAATGTATGAATGAATTCTGTGAATACTATGTTTCCTTCCACTGTCAGTGCCTTTACCGTTTACCTTGGACAAATGAAGTAAGAATTTCTCTGAACATTGCTTTCTGCATCAGATGTTTTAGCCAGATTTTGACATCAATACAGGATGCTAATCAGAGTGGAATCCTCTAGGCTTCTAATGGCTGCTAAAATCCACGGAATATCATTAAAATGTTTTACTGTTTATGTAAAACAGCTTAATTAAGCTAATATGTTCCTAATTGATGTGTATTTGTAGACATTTATGCCACCAGCAAACAAGCAAACTTGAAAAACTTCATTTTCATGATGGGTTGGGTAATTTTCATGTGTATCTCATATCAACATCCACTTTACCTGTGTAGGTCAGAAGGTGTGGGGCTGGTAAGCCTCAGCACTCCATTTTTTTTATATAAGTTTTATATTTTGTGTTGATTTTGACCTTTTTTTAAATGAGTCTAAGGTTAGTTTGCTAATATGGCTAAAACAAAATTAATCAGTCGAGCTATTTTTGTTACATGTCTTCTATTGAAATTGCACATGATTAAATTTACATTTTCTTTAAAAGTGACTGATTCATCTAAGTGTCATGCTAGAGCTCTTTACTTATTCAAAAAAAAAAAAAAAAAGCCAAAGGATCTCTAGACTCAAGTACACTTGAGAAGCTCATTTTTAGAACTGTTGAGTTCATTGCTTTTGACTAAACCGCAAAATTTCTGATTATGGCAGTAAATATTAGAAGGCAGGTTAAAATATACTCCTAACTAGGAGGGTTCAGGTTAATTTGGTGTTGATGAAAGAGAGCTGCCTTTTTTCATGTCAGCCTTTTAATATTCTTTTGAAGCGTTGCCACTAGATGCTTCATTTCTTTAGGAGCACCCCTTGGTGACGCTCGTGTAGCTGCGGTCCCCTCTTGCTGCTGGCCGGTGCCCGGGGGGCCCGGGGGTGACACGGCACCTGTCCCCTCCCGCCATCCCGCTCAGTGCCACTGTTGGTAGAGGTGGAGCTCGGCCTTCCAGGAGAAATCTTTCACCTTCCTTTAACTGATGAGCTCTAGGAATAAATGTTGAGTAGAGCCCAGTTTTGCTTTCTATAGATGGGTGCATACATCCCATATCCAAAAAATATTTTAACAGCGAGGTGTGAGAGTGGATATGGCTGATACAGATAGATGAGCCAGATGGATTTAATACTGTGCGATCTTTCCTGGCTAATCTGTGAAAGAAATTGTAATACTAAAAAAACAAAAAAAACCGAAAAAACCAAAAAAAAACCACTTAACATCTTTATTAATAGAAGACACTTAAGTGCGTTTTTTACTTAGTGCATGAACTCCTAATGCGTGCCTTCTTTCTGAGGAATATATAGAGGAAGAGGAGAAAATGTAAACTGCTTTTTGACAAAATAAACCTACCATTTTAGAAACACAGACCACAGATCTAGTTTATCTGTGAATTAAGAAATTAATGAAATAATTGATGGTTGTACTGCCAGTGACTTCAGTCTGTCTTTGTTCTTCATTTTTAGCCCAATGTAATGAAGCTAAGATCACTTTGCTTTTCAAAACCTTTGAAAGCCTGAGAGACCAGTGAATATTTCCCTATATTTTTTTACCATCCTGTTCATTACTGTAGGAAACAAATACATAAGCAGAAATCATCCAGCAAGTCTATACTTTCTGAGAGTCCCGGGGGGACTCCATGTGCTTTAAAAATGTATGAGACTGTGTCCATGGAGTCGTTATTAACTGCTAAAGGTCGCGTTTTGACATTGTTCCTGAAGGTTTTGCCTTTAAATGCGGTGACCGCCTGATTTGGTGTCAGTGCACACTTTCTTCTTGAATATGGTGAAAAAAGGCAGAAAACAATTACAATGATTATGAGATTTACCTTGATTTCTATAGCAGGCATTAAACTACCAATCTCACCAAATGTAAAAGTGCAAAACTGGTGACAAGGTTTCATGTTACATCGCTGATAGTTTGCATTCTTTCAAGTGATTCTGAGCTGTAAACTCTGCTTTCCCAAATAAGTGTTTATCTTCTATGAAACAGGAAACTATATGAAAATCAGAATAAAAAATCCTGTCTGTATGGAAGATTCATGTGTGAGAAAATTGGCTTCATAAGAAAAAAATTATCTTTTTGAGTAATCAAATGCTCAACTTCAAAGCTCATACCCCATTCCTACAAATATAAGGTTTGATACATAATAAAGCAGGCCATGTCATTAGCACTTGTCAAGGGCTTTACATTAATCACATACCTAAGTGATTAATTATTTAGGGCCAAAATAGTCACCTGAAATTTAGAGACCTTTCCTGCCTTTGTTTTGTGTATTTCAACCTTTTAAACTCTTAGATATGTTTTAGCTAAGTCTTACTAGCTCTGTGCACCAGAGGTGTCTGTATCTAATTCAGTACTAAGGCTTGGCTTTAAAAGGTCTGTTATTTTCAAACTTAAAATAAATCCTCTGACTTTTAGATTACTTCATTTATGTTTTGTTTTTTAATTGCCCTTCTAGGAACAAACTTCACCCTTGCAGAACTAGGAATCTGTGAGCCCTCTCCCCATCGAAGCGGCTACTGCTCAGACATAGGAATTCTCCACCAAGGCTATTCCTTGAGCACCGGCTCCGATGCCGACTCGGACACGGAGGCCGGGATGTCCCCGGAGCACGCGATCCGGCTGTGGGGCAGAGGGATCAAATCCAGGCGGAGTTCCGGGCTGTCAAGTCGTGAAAACTCAGCGCTCACGCTCACCGACTCCGACAACGAAAATAAGTCAGATGAGGAGAACGGTAGGCCTTTTCCTTCAGTACGTTCATAATGCACGTCTATAAGAATGTGATCATACTTATAAGTACATGAGTGTTCTTTTAAATGCGTATCTTTCACTTTTCTACCTCAGTTTGACTAAAGCTGCTTTTATTGTTGTTGTGGGTTTGGTTTTTTTTTTAGCATCAATAGGAGGAAACTCTATTACATGTGTATCATATAATATGATATATATTGTGTTTTATCTTACAATTTACTTTCCATGCAATAATCCTTCACAGAAGTTTGTGCTCAGAGTTCATTAAATTAAACTTGATGGTAAGTGGACAGACATTTCCTAACAGAAATAGTTTCCCATATGTCGTTTTTATACACAGCTCAAAGTAATATTAATAATCTAAATATGCTAGTAGAGGTAACAATGGTGCTAATTTGTAACAACCGGGTTTAATTTTGTGTGTTTTTTCATGTTTTTGAAGCTGGAAAAAAAAATTGCTTTTTGCTTATTGGTAAGTATTGGGGGCTTTTAGAAAGCACACCTATGCATAAGACTGAGTCAAAGCACTCCTATTTGGTGTAGCTTATTAAGTTCGTAGAAATGAGACTTGAAACAGTGCCACGGTCATTTGTGGCAAAACACCCAGCTTTTGGTTGATTCTCAAACTGCATTAGGCCACCTGTCCTCTCAAATGCATATAACCCACATTCATGTTCTTCATCCGTATCAGCTAAAAAATTTTTACCTGGGGAATCTTCTGTTCTCAAGTATTTTTGAATCGAACTAAAGTAAATAATAAAAATGGATTTGCAGGAATTTGTCCTCCATCCTGTAGCGTGATGAACATGCAAACTCAGCCTAGTTAAAATACAAACTAGAGGTTTTGACAGTTGCCTTTCTGAGAAGGTGAAGAGGAATCTCCCCAGCGTTATAACCGTTCAACCATCTCTTCAGGGAGCTGATACCAGCTGGTGAAAACAGCTCTCTGCTACGCACATCACTTGTGATAAAATCTAATTTGTTACATGTTGGGTGCCTCTCAGAAAAGGATTTCTTTGGGGTTTTTTAGAGATATATATATACATAATATTTTTTTAGGCTCATCCCCATACTTACTGACAGTTGTCTCTGTTTCAACAAAGCCGGTGCGCCAGGCACTGGAAACACAAACAACTGCTTGTCAAAGGTAAAACTGAATTACAGTTTGCATATTGATAGAAAAAAGTTCAGCGAAGTGCAATTGATTCTGTTTGTAACAGCAGTCTCTTTTTGGTGGTTTAAACTGAATCTTCGAGTGATCTCTCCTCTCCATAGGCATAGCAGGATACATTTCTAAATCAAAATCAAAGAGGAGACTTATAGTTACTAGTAAAGGTGCACACAAGGAAGAAAGTATTTGAAAAAGGATTAGTGACTGATTTATTTTTCCTTTTTTTTTTCTTAATAATACCGTACTTAGAAAATATGACAACTTCCATTGACTTTAATGTAGTTTTGATAAGGCTACCATGCATAATTTTGAATAGAAAACCTGACTAATGAATTTCTGGCATTATGGAATGATTGGGATTCATTTCTGTAGCGTGAATTCACTTCTCTGAAGGTGACTGTCTCCGTTTCAGTGGAAGTGCAATGCCACAGCTTTTGTCTGAGAAAATTTAATCTCAGGACCTGCTTTCATACATTCTGTCATAGACATTGATAAACAAATGAGTATGTTTGCTTGCATTTTGTTTTCCTCCTTACAATAAGTGAATTATTAAGTAATTGGTAATACAGTGCAGTGAATCCATGTTGAATAGGTAATTTTTCTAACGATGATGTTAATAAGAGAAAGAAGGACATGACCAAACAGCACACAAGGAACAAACCAGTATGTGGAGTTCATTTTTACCTTTTGGTAAAAATTTTTCCCTTTTGGAAAGCTGATTGTGATAAGGGTTTCTTTCTGTATGTTAGGTTGTTTTAAAAAAAAAAGTCACGCAAGTATGAAGCAACTATTATATACACAGAGGTGTTAACTTCAGTAAACTTTGTAGTTTTGCTCTCTCACCAATCCTGCTTAGCTCAAAAATCAATGCTTCCTCACATCACTGATTTTATGAAGTTTTGGGATGCTTTATCATATAGATTGACAGTTGCCCCACTGGTTCAGCACCACAGTGTGGACACTTACAAAACCATCATTAATTTCTCACGCTTGTGCCCAGCAGTGGTTTCCTACATAATAAACACTCTGTCCTTCAGAAGCAGATCAATAACCTGCCAGGTATTCATCTCGAAGAGGAAGTAATGAGAATCTATACTTCAAGAGAAATTCGCTCTCTGTTATCGTTTCAGATTTGCAGGATACTGGCATAAAACAAGACGTTTCTTGGTATGAGATTTATCCATTTATGCCTAGCAATATTAGAGGGAGCTCATGATGCATAGAGCACTGAATTTATTTAAAGTACCATTGAAGCTTTTTCCCTTGATACAGTTCAACTGTTGTGTTCAACTCCAAAAGGTGTCATTTGTGTTTTTCTAATATTGAGATGCTGTCAGAGTTTATATCATTGCATTAAAAACAAACAAAATATAACAAACCATACCTCTCACTTTTCTTGTAATATGAAATCTATTTTGCTGCTTTTAGTACATCTCTGAGTAGCCCAGAGGAGACTTAATTTCTAAACGTTGCTCTAACAATATGGTTTTGTTCCCATTCAAATCCATTCACAAAGCTTCTGACCATTTTATGCACTTCTAGATTTAGTATGATTTAATTTTATCATAAATTAGAATTCTATGAACCTTGAAATATTAACGGGTTTGAGATGCTCATAGATAAATTGAGATAATGGAAGCTCATTTAAATTCAATGTTTTACTTGGTATACTGAAATTCTTCCTAACAAAACAGCTTATTGATGATCCAGTTTGAAAAGCAACACTTTTATTTTCACAAGTTTGATTAGGCTCTGAATTCCTCCTACATCTCACAGCTTTTACTACTGTCTCGATCTGGTAATCTTTTCTTCAGACACGACAACATGAATATATAACATCGCATATGTCACCAAATTGTTATCAAACATGATGTGTTGAGTTGCAAGATGTAAGTAAATAAATCTTCTTGTGATACATACAAATGTAAAAAGTCACGTAGAAATGTAGCTCACCTCTGATGTCATGTGCCAGCTTTGTAGAGAGAATTATTTGCAGGATCCCACAGGTATGGAGTGTAGTGGATATACCATAGGGTTCCTGAATGCTTATTTTTGCTTTCCTTTTATTAAATCCTGTGACTGTTTATTCCAAAATATTAGGAAAAAACTTTTCAAAAGTAGCAGTTTTCAGCAGTTGTCATGTGTTCTTTCCCATTTCCAGAGTAAAGCTTAGATGCTGATTATCTTTAGGTAGTGACCTTCATGCAGCTATTCCAGGGCTAATTTTTTTGGTCTTTTTTAAAGTAGAGCTGTTGTTGTTGGTTTTGGTGTGTGTTTGGTTGGTTTTGGTGTGTGTTTGGTTGGTTTCAGGTGGTAGGTTTTTCTTTTTTTTTTACTTGAAAATTATGTTCCTCTCAAAACTATAAAACCTGTTATAAAATAAAGTAACTTTCAATTTTAAAATCCATGGAACAGAATGGTCCTAATCAGGGAGGCGTGATGTACAGAATGCTTTTGCAACAGATCTGCAATCTCCTCTTTTCCTGGCTTCACCATTATTGAATAACCAGGTATCGGTTGTTATGGAGGCGATTCAACACAACCGATGTTAGACAGATGAGAGTGAAAAGCTGAAAACCAGTAATATAGAAGAGAAAACATCCTAGGTAGAAGAAAGGAGAATGGAAAAGTAGTATTGAAACTCAGAGCAGCTCTCAGTAATAATTCAGAGTGCTGAAATGAAGAGATAGAGCCGAAGAGAATCCCCAAGCAATGCTTTCTGTTAGATAAGAATTTAAATCACGTTAATTCTTCTGTGGTAAAAGAGAAAACAGCTGGAATGGTGTTGGTCACTTTTTTGTGTATTGAAAGTTTTTATCTTGACACTTTTTGTATTAGTTCTGTTATTGAATATAATCAATAATGTCGCTACTAGAATGGACATAACAAAAAGTTCTTCATCAGTTTTCTACTCTGATATTATAGTATCAAACACTTGAGATGTTCCTGGTTTACATTTGTGTGACAGAAAGGAAAAAAGTGTGTCTTGGGAGAGGAGGAGAACTTTCAGGACCGAAACCATGTTATTAAAATAACGTCAGACCGAAAAAGATGATCGAGGAATGCTTTTATCTTACCAGCAGTGATTCTGAATTGAGCGGCAAGGCAGGAATGACTGGGGAGACATAAAGCAATCTCAAACTTCAGCAAAACACGGGAAATAGGTCAAGGTCGTACTGTGGCAATCTCTGTTTGTTTTAAGAAAATCCGCAATAAAACACTGTGATTTTGGTAGCTCTTTGCAGATAATGCCTATGAAAAGCAAATATTTTTGAATATACGGACCCATTTCTGTGTCAGCAGCCCAGGTGCGGGCAAGTGGTGATGATGGGAATGACCCTGGTGAGTTCCGACAGTGTGTGCACCAGGGCCGAGCACTCGCTCGTCCCCACCTCGTGTCCTTTCTGCCGAGATCCGCCCCGTGCCCTGGACCAGCCTGGCCCCAGCAGCAGGTGCGAGGGCTCACGTCACCTGGAAAGCTGTTGTAGGGCGCTTCACAGGTATTTTCAGGTTCAACATCCATCGGTATTTGCAATGCTAGATGTACGAGTGATCATGAATTCTGTTATTTTTTCCCTGCATTACTTCGGTGGTATTTTTTGCTGTAATAACGAAAGATTTGAATATCAGACTATACCATGTGCGCATATCACTTAGTATAAAAAAAAAAACCCAGAGTACCATGAATAAAGTAAATCAAGTCAGGAAAATTGTAAGATAAAATATGAGAAACTGTATTTATGTGTTGTACTTCTGATTGAATCTTATGAAACATAGGGAAATTATATTTCCCTTTTTTTACCCTGCTATGTAGTTTTCGGTGGTGATTTCATGTAGTAGTTTCTCAAATGCAGATGTAAAATAAATCTTAAAAGAACAAAAAACACCCCATAATTCAAACTGACCTCATTTTATTGTTGCTTCAGTTTTATGAGCAGTATAATCTGGGCTTTTCCTGTGATATTGTTGAATAACACATTTAGACTTACAATGGAAAAAAAATTACTGCATCAAGGGGTGTACAAAGAGGCACCAGACCATCAGATGATAGCCGAGGCGTTTATTTTCTTGTTTTTACTGTTTTAATTTTGACACGTTGTTTTCAATATCTTATTACTTCAGTTTGAATTCAGCTTTCTGTTTCACACTTCATAATTTGCAGAAAAGGTTATGGTGAAACTGTGATTCTAATCTTGAGAAGACTTTGGTTTTGTCATATGCATGCTAATGGCTCTGAGTGGTAACACCAGTCTGAAAGTAGAAGGTTTTAACCTTCCCAGTGACAGAATTCTGTTTGGGTTAAAAAGTGGGAGATAAAGCTTGCTTCCTAAATATTCCCACTAAGAAATATTCACTTCAGCCTACTCGAAATCCTTTCCTTGTTAAAAATGAGTGTTTAAACAGTGGTGATGCAGTTGGAGCAGATCTGTGTAGTCTTTAATTGGGTGGGAAATAAAGATAGTATGCCCGTATCATTTTGAGATGGTAGATCTCTGTTTTGTGTACCAGAAGAAGCAGGGAAGCTGAGACTTTCTGTACGTCGCGTAGCAGAGCGCTGGTTTCAGCTGTCAGTGCCGTCTGGGAACGTGGTGCCGGTTTCCCTCCCAGGTAGCTTGGGAACAGCAGGAGGGACCGAGATGAAAAAGAGAGAGGAGGAGCTGCCGCAGTTGTACGTCTGTTCAGAGCTGAGAAAGTGTCCAGATGGTCCTAAGGAAATGATGAGATTTAAATGAAATGTCATATACTCAGAAAATGCAATTGCATACGTCATACATCAAGTAGACTTCTTAAGAGGAGTGCCAGGGTGGGTAGCTCATGCATGGGCGTACTTCATCTCTTCTTTAGGAAGGCTTGTAAAGTACTTTGTGAATGACAGATTTAGAAAGTCATTAAGCGCAGTATCAAAGCTCGGTTGCTTAAGTGGATCCAATTTTGATGTGCTCTCAAAACCTGAGGGTACTTCTGATAGGAAGTGGTTTCCTAATGAGGGAATTGACTAGCAGGAATGATTTTAAAGGCTTAGCTCCACATCAACTACAATTTTGTCCAGGTAAATGGCTTATGCATTCAGTGCTGAGGGAAGGCTAGATGATGGAGTTAAGGACAAAAAATGGGTATGAGGTATTGGTAAACTTTAAAGCCGTGTGGAAGACAAGAATATGAAATGACAGTATATAAAATCTTAAACATTTGTTACCGTTTTAATATAACTCAATAAAACTGTAGTGTAGGTTGGCAGGATGATGTGATAGAAGTAGTGCTCGACATACAGGTGTATCAAAAGAGCTGAATAAATACTCTCTGGAACACAGTGTTTGGTGATATTCTAGAGACTAAGCATGCACATGGTGGCAAGAGTGACAGCTCTGCTTAGATGGCCTAAAAGGGTAGAAAAAAATGCCATTTGGACATTCACTCTGGCTGCTGGGCCTTGACCTTCTTGCCTTTTGTCCGTATACCATGGGAAGACCTGGCTGAAGCTGTGTCCTGTTCTGCAGCCTCTCTCCTCGGAGTGACTTTTTTAGGTTATATGAATGCCCCCTACATAAGTGCATGAATCAAAGCAACCAGGAATTGAGACCTGGGAAATAAAATCCCGTGTTTAGGCAGGAAATTGAGGAAAAGAGAAATATAGGCTGGTGGGTTGAGGCTACCTGGAAAATACTGCAGCAGCTGGGTTCACGGACTGCTGAGGCGAGCCGTGACCTTCCTTTTTCCTGAATTCATAAGGAAAGAGCTTTTGTGTGCAGCTGTATCTACAGCATTGCGTGAAGGTCACAACGTGGAGAGCTTTTTAAAAACTCTCAAAATAACCATGAACTTTTTCAATTAATATTTTAATTATGAGCCTTTCCATCTACTAGAGAGAAATGATGAAACCGTGTTTAACGTGAGCTCCGTTACAGCAGCTCATGCAGTTTGTCAATTCCTAGTTTTGGTAAAGCAAACTCAGGTGATATAGGTCACCTGCGTAAGCAAGTGGCAGCACCTTTGTTCAAAGTATAACTTTGAGTTAGAATAATGCCTTTTTGTACTTTTCTGTAACAGAGATGTGTACCTGATAAAGTTAATCTGGCTTGGTATTAAATGCATTATGAATGGCTGACGAGTGACAAAACAGCACGAGTGTTTAACTGTGTGTTGTGGTCAATGAAATTTGTCATGGTGAAACAGGAATAAAACAACCATCCAAACAAAAAGCCACAAACAAACAGAAGTTTTTCACATTCCCCTTGTAAACTGAAGCACACGTTACAGAAAATCATACACTGAATTTATTTTCTGTCTTCCCTTTCAAAAGACTGTGGAATTTTACCAAAAGCATCCTCTAAATTTGTCAAGCCAGACCCTGGCACCTTTGCTCAGGTGGCATACCCACTACTCATAATCTTCTTAATTAGAGAGACTCACGTATTTCACTGATTGGCACATAACTAGAGCAAGGTGTATACTGTTTTTTCTAGTCAATGCCTCGTTTATGAAGCCTGACCTGAGTCTGACCAATGAACTCTGTTTGATAGTGCAGTGAATGCCCGTTTGCCATATTTTTAAGACTGTACACATATATGGCTGTTTTACTACTGTTTCTAAATATTTTGTTTGATATGCTTGGTGTTTACACACTCTGCACACTGTTCTTTTCAAGTAATCGGACAGCTTGTCTGAGACAATACATTCAAATTGATTGTTAACGTGATGTTGAAATGTAACTTTCTATGCAGGTAGAATAGAGTTCATCTTCCATTAGAAAATGGATAGGAAACTATCCGTTAGATCCTTTAGTGCCAAAGTTTTAATACGTATAGATGAGAATAAACAGAACTGGTTGAAAACTAAACAATCCCATAATTGCTGAGTTGCAAGAGAGGTTCTTATTACTTTACTTTCTTTTATAAAAAAACTTTTTAAAATTAAGTAGTAAATGATAAACGTGTGCTGTAAGTTCCATACCTTAGATCAGAGGAGAAGAAATTTAATTCATGAGCCCGAGTTTTATGGTTTTTGCTCATAAAGTGTTTTTTGTGACTCAACTTTTTGCAGAAACTCCTTGCAGAACTGGACTTCTTCTGTCGGATAATATAGAAGCAATCTGGAAATCAACAGTTTACTTTTAATTTCACTATATTTCACATGGATTAAAGACAACTTTCTGCTTAATTTAAGCTTTTGCACATTCTATGGCAGTCTCCTTCCTTGACATAGATAAGGGAAATACTTTTATATATGTGTTCAGTCTTTCTGTAGCATTTGAAGTTGCTGACTCTGACATTGTTGCTGTAAGCAGCTATGGGGATGATTGGCAATGCTTCAGAGCGGCTGCAGTTCCTCCTCTCAAATCAAGTGAACGATTTCTCCTGAGTAGCTGTTTGTCCACTTCCAAAACACTCTCCTGGTAAATCTTTGGCTCAGCGACCTCTCATCAGTGTTCTTCAGCATCTCAAAAGCTGTTGGTAGCACTATAGAGATTGTGCTGAAATCTTAACCATATGTGAACATGAAATACTATGTTTGATAAAAATAGGAGACCTTTTTTTCAATTTATTAGTTTGTCTAGCTGATGGTTAAAGAACATCGGATTAGGCCAGTACCCATAAAAGGAAGATACAATAATACCAGAGAGTGTGAAGTGTTTATATTTTGCCCTTTCATTCAAGTTGTCTGCTATTGAAGTCTAGTTATCGTTGTTCTTAAAAATACTCATCTATATTTTGCAACTTGCTGTAGGAACAATTTCCATGTAAGAGGTTTACATTAAGCAGTAGATTTAAATGTTTTTCCAGGCCAAATAATTTATCTCATTATAATGTGTTACTCTTTGTCACCAGAGGGTGCCATTGCTGTGATCTTCCATGTTCTTGTGCTAAAAACCACTAAATTTTGGAAGAGGTGCTGGTTCTAAACCGTACCTCTGCCTTTAGTTGTGCAAGGCAAGAGCAAGGAAAAGGGGCCTTATGGAGAATAAAGTGCCCAACTGGCAGCAGAGCTGTGTGTAGATACAATTCTTCAGGTGCTGTTACTTTCAGGAGATCAAGCAGTAGTCGGAGCAACCAGATCCTAAAAAGGGACTGCTTACTGGTTATCCACCTGGGCTGCTACATTTAACTAACATCACTTACACCATAGTTATGTACAAACTCTACATCACTCATTTCTTACTGAGAAAACCACCTCAAGTTTCTGGATATTTAGTACTGTGCAGCAGAACAATGCTGCTGTCAGAAGAAGAGGCAGTTTTATTTGTGAATGAAGTCACGAAGAGGTATCGTTACTACAAAATAAATTGCTGATATGTTCTGTGCTGGCTCCTCAAGGCATCCAGTTCAAGGTACCTTTGCTGATATTAAAAATGTGTAAGAGCCTTAGGCTTGTATGTACAAACTGTCCTATCTGTCCCCCAAGGTCTGTGGTTGCACAGTGATGATCCATCTGCAGTCAGGTGGTGGGTTCTGGGAGACTGATTTACACAAACTGGACTCTGAGAAACTTAGTTCATTTGTAGGATATATCGCAGGTGCAGTTCATTCACAGAGTATATCAGATTGTATTTAGATGCAATATGAACTCTCACTTATGCCTTCCATCCTTTGGTGTTTTCTCTGTGCTCCCAAATACACAGTGCAGCTATCCAGGTAAATGAATAGAAATATGAACTTATAAAGCTTCTTTTCCTATAGGCTAAGACAGAAGAGGAAGTTTTCATAGGTTTTTTGCTTTTTAATTAAGAACCATGCTGGTTTTTTTGAGGGCCTTCAAGTAACACCTCTCTGGGACAGATTTTACAGCTGAGCAGCAACTCAGTGGAAAGGATGGCTTTTGTGATTTCTGAAGTTGTTCTAAATATCTGAGAAGCTGCTGACCAGTCATTCTAAGGCTTTCCCGTAGCACATTGCTGATGGGGAGAAGACGACCATTCCGGTGATGAAACTGTATTTGCCAGGAAGTTCAAGATGCCTGTGGAAACTGATACTGTTTGCCCTGTTGAAACTGAGATACCATCTTGTAAGAAGGCATAATATCACTCAATTAGAACAACATGCCTGTAGGCAAGGCACAATATGTGAGCATCATTTGTTTGCTTAGAGCCATGACTGTCATTCAGAAATATTGAAAGGTAGCAGTTGGATTTTTTCACACAAATGGTTAAGGGACTTATCTCAACATCAAATTAGCGTTCAAGAGTGAAAATATAGCTTCTGTTTCCTCAGATGTTGAGCTGTAAGAATGACTAATCATGATTCCCAGGGAAAAAAAGAAGTTTTTTTAAAACAAAAAAACCAAACAGGAGTGGTACTACATAAGAAATAGGTTTATCAGTTTTCCAAAGAACAGTTCTATTTAGTAAACTTGAAATAAATGAGTTACAGTGAAGTTACTCCTCTTTCCAGTTTTCGTTCTAAAGGGGAATTACTTTTAATGAGTCGTGTGGTATTTTTGCGTCTCCCACATAATGCTATAGTTTTAAGCTATATTACACAGTGTGGATAAGGAGAACACAAGGGAATGGATATAATTGCTTAACAGAATTGAGTTTGTCTTTTGTAGCTCTTTTTTTTTAAGAAAACTTTTTGCTAAGTAAAACACAACATCACTAACACTTGTGCTAAAAAGTTGTTTCTGAACTGTTATGTACAATACATGGAAAGAAGGTGTGGGGTAGGACAGGTTAGGTCAAGGCTGCGACTGTGGCCTCCTGCAGTGTGAGAAGGTGAGCGGGCGAGAACAAATAGTGGGACAAGAATTGCAGAGGAAAGAGGAGTCCGGGGACACTGCAGAGAACTCATCAAACGCTCAGGTCTAGGACAGCCCATGAAACAACACACCAGTGCAAGGAAGCAGTTATCTACTGTCAAAAATGGTTTTACCAGCCATGTGTGCGTGCTGTTTTTCAAAAACATGCTATAGCAATACAGAGAATAAGTTTGGATCTGCATGTAAATGCCAATGTTCACTTTAAAATAACCTCTTTTACTACAGCAAACCTTCTAAGCTGTTGGCCTTGAAGGGTTAATGTGTCAGTGAATGGCACAAGACTGCTAGGGATTGAACACTTTTATGTTTGTGAATGAGATGCAAATATTTGGAGTCTTATTTTTGTTCTCATTTTTATTCATTTCATAGTTATTTCTAAAGCTAACAATATATGTAAATAATTCAGTTTGTTTCCTTCCTTTGTGGAGTGCTCTGTATTTTCAGTATTAAATAGTGAAACAATAAACCTTCTGTGCCTGGACCTGTCAATATATCCCTGGGTAGCTGCTCAAAGACTCCTTGAGTCTTGATTGTCTAGATTAATGCGCCAGCTCTAATTTTCTGGCTAATTACTGCATACTTCAAGACGACTTCTATTATGATACTTAGCCAGTTTTTATTCTTCGAGATAATTTCTTGACCTATAATTAAGAGAATCTGAAGCTGGGTACCCATATTCAGTTTAATCCTGAATTTTGGGGTTGGATCACGCTCCAAGCCTGTCCTCTGCCTGTCTCACTAAGGACTCGTCCTCTCCCCGGTGGACTCTCTATTTGTGGACTTTATGTCCTTAGCCAGAAGTAGGGACATTCTGTAGATAATGGAGCACTGTATCGCCTCTCTCTGTGACAGAATGCCATTGCATCTTTTCAAATGAGCATTTCTATTAATTTAAAAGCAGAATTTCTCCTGTGTTTTCAGATTTTTAGCTGGTTTTAAGTAATTCATTGCATTTTACTTCCACAGATCTCATGACAGATGAAGGCAGCCTGGTGTGATTACAATTATGATATTTTGTGTAGTGCTTTTTTTGAAGAGAAAAAAATAAAGGGAGAGATCTATAATAATTATTAGATGACTGACCTATAGCCACAGCAGGCAGACAGTAATCATCAGTGTTTTCTATCTTATTCTTAGCCCAGCTGTTTTGCTAAGATCCTGAGAACACATTCCAGGAGCAATCAGTACTGCAACATTTTTACTTGAAGGCTGGAGTTGTTGGGGGAGGATATGAACATAATTCTGAGGGCTTAACAGTCACCATCACTATCAAAAATAATCTGACACGATAAAGTGTAAAGGAGGCAGAGCAGGTAGCGGTACATTTTCTATGGCTTTGGACAGCCCCCTGATAATATATATTAAGATTTTCTTCTAGGTATTTAATTTTTTACTGGTATTTTTCAGCATATTTTTCCCCCAATATTTTCATTCTTGGTAAAAATATTATGGCATTTGCTGTTCTTTGCCTGAAAGAACATTTATTCTCCTTTCCTGCATTTTTTTTTTTAATATAACATACTGCCTTAATCTTATGACTTTAATGTGGTTCCTGATAATCTCCTAGTTTTGTTTGACACCTGATGGCTAAAAGCACTCTTTATGAAACAGAATATCACAGTATGAATGTAGAAAGGGAGGGTTTTTTCCTACGTATAATGAATTCTTCGCATGGCTAAAAAAAATGGAGGAGCAGATCATCTTACAGAAATAATGATCATCTTAGAAGAATGATCTGAAGAAATCAATAAGTTCCTTTTCTTTACTTTTGTCCCTCCTTATTTGAGTCTAGTTCACAAAATAACTGCATGTTAGAAATGCTTCAGATCACTTTTGGGGTGATCTATTTTGACACAATATTGATTTTATGTATTTCGTTTTTGTTAGTCTTCTTGTGCCATGTGTACCGCAATAGTATTCTCATTTTTCTTAGTATGAAAGAAATGTGGTGGGTTTTTTGGTTGTTTTTTTTTTTTTTTAACAAACAAAAACTTTTCAAACAATTTTAAATGTGATTTGAAGCTCTTGAAATCTTACTTGAGCTCTGCTGTTATGTCTCAGAGGAGTAGAACATACGTGGCAACTTCTCCAGAAAGTTCCTCTGAAAAGAACATATTAAAGATGAAATATAAGGATTTTTAGATCAAAAGGATAATGATTTTTTTAAAACCTTTACTATGTGATAAATTAATCAGAAGATATTATAAAGATGTACAAAGTTGCACAAGGAGAGAGAAGAGAAAGTAGACAGTCACTTTGAAATTAGCAGAGACATAGACCTAAAGCCAGACTTTTAGAAGTTGGTTCTAAACCAACAGAAGAGCACTGCAGCGAATGCATTTGTTAGAAATGTGCACTGTATCGGGGTATGTGTGATGAGAAAAAATATTGATATGATCTCAAATACCTTATTCTGTAAGGTATTTTATTGTATTTATATAGATGCTAGAATGCTCTGTCATAAAATAATCTGCATTTTGCAATGGATTTATCATTTGGTTAGTTAATAATTTTTGCATCAGAATATAAATATAGTGAAACCTGCTCTAACAGATTAACTATGACAAAAGCCAGCAGCAGGAGAAGAGTTTGCGTTGTACCTTTCCACGTGAGGTTCATAGATAAGCCTTACCTGCCTGTCGCCCCCCAAAAGAAAGATACACTGTAATTAAATTTATAGTTTTCATTGCAATTTATCTAGTTTTTCAAGATCTGTTTTACTTATTTGTGGAAGGCAAGGTGGATTCCACAACTCTCTGAGCTGTGATGATGCTTATGTAAGCAAAATATATTGTAATCAGGTTCAAGAAATCTTAACATTCAAAGGAATTTTGGAAGAGTTAGGGGAAAAAAAGGCTCTGCAAGTCCAATTTATTTTTAATTAAATAATACTAATGGTGTTTTAGGAAGTATTTTGAGAGATAATCAGAGTAACTTCATTATTATCATTTATTAATAATAAAGAAGGAAAGGTCTGTGTTGTGTGCATACAAATTGTGAATTTATGGCAATGCTATAAAAATGTGATGACTGTAGATATGGAACCTAGAATAAACACGCACAGTTGTAGCAGTGGACAGTGTACCAGTGTGTAGTCCACGCCTCCTTTATTTGTGCACAAAGGATTCATCAGTCTGGGGAACAGTTGCAAACCTGATTAAATTAGTTCTGTATACTGATGGTCTCAAAATACTTGACTCATCTTTTAAAGAGTTTCTGAAGTCTGAGGAATTAAAATTACAGTGACAATGTTTTTTATAGACTTTTTTGTATGCTATTCAATCATAAAGTTCAGTAAGTGAGTTCTGAGCATTTTGTACAAGAATTTCTGTGATGGATCTGTTCTGTTAGGGATAGCAGCCTTTCAGCTGCTATTATTGAAGAGCTAATATAAAGCCCTGCCCAAGCAGCCTTTATTTAGCATTAGCAAGATCATCAGGCAGGTTGAACGTGTGCTTGAGTAGTGGTTCTTACTCTAAATCAAATATGTGGAAGAAAAATTACACCATGGGTAGTTTTGTTATGTAGGAATTATTATCTGTCACCCAGGCATATTCTCACTTGGGACCATAACAGGCAGCACATGACCTGTGTTCGTGCCATGTACTTGATTCAAACGCAAAGCGGTGTCTGGTGAGTGTTGGAGCCTTCCTGCTCTTCACATCCCGGTTAGGGACGCCCTTTGACGGGGTGATGGTGTTGCCCAGCCCCTCGCCAAGGCTCTCCCAACGTTGTGCTGCACCCGGTCTCTTTTTATCTTGTTCAGCATTAGAAGAGAGGTACCCGCACAGCCCGTGCTGCTCGGAGCTGAGCTGCCCGTGTCGCTCTGTGGTGACCATCACTTCCCACCAGTGCGAACAGCCTTGGGCGTTGGAACTGAACGTCCGCTGAAGCGGGTCTGTTAACCTGTTAGGAGAGTGTTTGAATGACCAGCCAGTTCAAAACATCGAAACGAGGCCTTGCTAGGTCGATATTCATTAATAATAAACATATAGCCCTGGATCATGATTCAGTACGTGCTGGCAGAGCTGGTGCTCGCCAGTCTCGGGCCGACCAGCGCTGCTCATGCGGCAGCCGGGGCTGGGCTGGTGCCAAGGGCGAGCTGTGCTGCGGAGATCTGGCGAGTGAGGAGCTGGAACCAAAGTGAGGAACTTTATCTGCCCCGTTTGTCCTCATTCTTGCTCAGGTTTTTTATGCTGCTTGTCCTTCTCTCCCAGAAGCAAGGATCTCATCTGCTCTGAGCATGGTGTATCTTGGTTTTAGGACCATGTTCCTCTGGACAGCTTTGCTGCTTGTTCTGCAGCCTGCGTTCTTATTTGTAGATTTTACTTCTCGCATGTATTTTCCCGTGCCCTGTTTGTCCAACTATATCACATCTCTCCTTTTGCCCTTGCGTGCTTATATATTATTTATGTACTTAATTTAACAAAATGCTTCTGTGCTGCTGCTGATTGTGCTTCGTGCAGTGTTATGATGTTAAAAAAGTCCTCATATGCCATTGCAAGTTGTGCAGGCTTTATCCACAGCCCTTCTGTCTAGGCGGATGGCAGGCGTCCTGCCTCAGGGAGACAGCAGCCTCTGCTTTGGCTGTCGTGTCTCAGGATAAAAGAAAAAAAAATATATTAGCTTAAAATGCAACTTGTAAAACATTTTTTTTACTTCATCCCACCATTTGCATGAGCCGTTTCTGTCCGCGGTGCACAAAGGGAGCTGCCCCAGCTGCCTGCGGACCTGCCGCACTTGAGGGGTGTGAGGTGGGAGTCCCGCTCTGTCTCAAAAGCTGCTTCGGTTAATACAGCTATTAAAACAGCAGAAAAGTGTCGTAGCAATAAATCAGTTCTGTAGCATACAGAGGACTTGGGTAATGAAACCCTTTATTTATTTTTGTCTTTTTCGCCACTCGTGGTTTTCCACCATGCCTTGACTAGATATAGGATTTATTTTTCTTCAACTCCGTTGTAATGTGCTGAACATAATATGCCCCGGGAGAAGCAACTGAAGCTTCGTGTGGTTGAAATGAACAGTGATATTCACCTTCTGAGTCCAGACCCGGCCGTGCAGCCGCAGTGGCCGAGTTGCCTTACTGGTCCCTGTGACTGACGAGGGGCCAACAGGCCATGGATCGCTGCCCCCGGGCTTCTCTTCCACGTCACGCTGGATTTGGAGGAGACACTTGGGGACTTAAGAAGTAGATGCGTAATCTGTGCATTTATCAGTGGGGTTGAAATAACCGTTTTGGTTCAGACGCACGTGAGATACTGCTTGTGTTGGCTTAAAGGCTGCTAGTGAAAAATATTTCCCTAGAAAATAACTAGACAGGAAAAACGAGTTGGACTTCTGAGGATTTGAAGTATAAAATATGTAAATTAGAAGAATCTGGCATACTGGCAGGTTTACACTTTTCCCCTTGAAATACAGAATTTATGTGATCTGCTCAGTCCAGCATATACATACCATATATATTTTTTAAATGAAATTTGTGAGTGGCTTTCTTTTTAATTTTTTTTTTCCAGTGTGAGTGTTTTATGACAGAAATTTTAAGTCCAGTTTGGAGTGTTATGCTTTAGACATCTGTCTCCTTAAAACTTGAGTGAAAATACAAGATGCCTATTTGAATAACACGGTGTCACCAACAGTGCTTGCAAGTGATGCAAGAGGTGATGGTGCTTCCTTATGCTTCTCTCATCATATGTAGTACATTTGAGCATGTATGTGGCAGGTTCTTTGTAAAAGAATAATAAACAGGTCCAAAATGTGATGTCAGATCTAGTTAATCAGTGTACTAGAAATACATTACCGTAAATCTCGGTTAGGAAAATAGTAATCAAAGTCTTGAGTTTCTTTTTGTTTAGGGAGACAGATGGCATATCTGCTTAACGGCAAATATCCAAAAGAATTTTTTTTTAAAATCCTATCTTTCAAAACATGGCAATCAGAATCATCTTGGAAAGGAACTATTAAATTTAATAAGCCATATGTTCAGTGAATTTACTTATTTTGTTCTGAGATATAGACATAAAATTCACCTCTGTGTCCTTTTGCGTAAATTAACTGCCTTATTCTCTGCTACACAATTAAGGTGTTTAACAAAGTTCCAAATGTGCAACGTATTATTAGCCAAATACAGCAACTAGTTTTCATGTTGCTAAAATAAATGCATTTAGCTGAACAGTCTGCAGTTTACCAGAGTTCCCTCTGTGGAGTTCAGCGTGTTTGAAGATCAGATTGACTGGCAGCTTCCTTGGTATACATAAAACAGATCTAAAATTATTTCAAATAGAAATTCTCTGAGGATTGTATCATCTTTGCCGTTCTGTTGTACTGAAGATGCAGATGTGCCAGACTGTTCTGCAGGATTATAAATGCATTAGTGAAACCCTAATACACTCTCTAACAAATATATGCAGTGCAAGAGGTTTTCTTAGCCATCTCGTACCCACTCATTTTATTTATTTCATGTAATTGGCATGTTGTTCTGCTTTTATAGCTTGTTAAAATGAGATGTGAAAATGGCTGTACCTAATGGCTGCTGGAAAATCTTTTCCCATGGTAGGCAGGAAGAACATTTCAGAAAAAACACATTGCAGATTTTAAAGCACAGTGCTCTCCCAGTGAGAAGCGGAGATTAAAAAGATGGATGGTAATGCGCTGGAATGTATAGCAGAAGCAGGTTTTAATGACCTTGAATATATAAGCGATCATATCCAAATGCCCAAGTGTTGAAGCAGAATTGTAGGTGCAAGGATAGCGGTGTAAGCCAGGGCTCCTTTGCACTGTGGTGCTGAGGCACAGGTGTGGTGTGAAGAGGCTGCTGGTAGCGGAGGAGCTTTTCTTCCTTTCCTTCCTTTCCTCCTTCAGAGAAAATGACAATACCTGGAATGAGGTTTCCTGAGCATCTTCCTGCCCTCGCTTTCTCACTGAGCGTGCTCCTTGGTTGCATTTTTCCCAGCTCTGCTTCTCGGGTGCGAAGTCTGCGTCACCTGATGGTTCCGTAAAAGCTGCTCCTTGCTGCCGGCCGCGGGGCCGGTGCGGTGCCGAGAGGGAGCCGGGGCGGCTCCCTGCTCTTGGCTTTTGTGTGCAGCCGTGTTGATCTCTTGTAGCCCTGCCCTTTCCTAGAGAGTTCGGTTTCTTGGTTTGCAAAGGGTTGGGTAATTAAGCAAAGTTTGAGGTTTGGGAAGTTTTTTCTGTTTTTTGTTGTAGCTGCTTTTTGGTGTGTGTTGGTTGGTTGGTTTGTTTTGGTGGTTTTGTTTCTTTCTTTTTTTTTTTTTTTTTCTTTCCTCTGACAGTATAGCAAAATTGGAAACATGCAAATTTTCTTTTTATCCTTTTTATCCTGCCTTTGTATCTCCCCTTGGGTGGTGTTGTTAAAAGAAGAGCTATTGGTGTGCTGGTGAAACCCGCCCAGAAACTTTGTTTGCTGAAGGAATTCAGAGAAATGGGCCCTGTATGTTAATGTTCTTACTGAAGTTCTGTTTCCATATTATGGTCTCTCTCTTCCCCCCCTTGCCCTCTCTCTTGTTTCTGTGTCTGTATGAAATGACTTTTAGCTGGACATGGACCTGTTAACATAAAAGGAAAATTGTCACAGTCCTCGTGATACTGTTCTGTGGGCTTTAGTCAACACCAAGTTGCTTCAGTTCTAGGGAATCCTTTCCATAAATTACTGTGGCAGTGAACTCCTTCAACTTACCAGATACGATGAATAAAAACATTTCTCGTTTAGAAAGAGATAATTATTATGTAACATACTTTGTAGCACTCTCTCCTTTTTCTTCCTCTTTAACTATAAATATTTCCCACTTCTCACTGTCAAAATATAAATCTATATGTGGTTTGTGCAGAGAAAATCGGGACTCAAGATTATAGTAAAAATTGGAAGATAAGAGCATCTAATTTTGCTTGCCAGCATGTCGTTGTGTTTAAAAAAAAAAATACTGTAAAAGAGCATGAGTACTACTGTATATAAACTCCACAACAGCTAATTTGAGTATGATTATATTTCTTATCAGTCATTTGCATTTTCTCAACAATTGTTGTTTCTCTGTGTGTACAGTGCACTTGATAATCTTCGACTGTTCCGAAAGGAAAAGAAGATGCTAGCTTTGGACCTGCAAAACTAGAGAGCTTTCTGCACTGATGCGTCTTCCAGAACAGATAGATCCTGCCCCCAGGAGAACTTGGTTTTAATTCCTAGTACCAGATGACGATAGGTTGCTAGCAGAAGCACAGAAAGTCAAATACCGTAACATATTTTAATAATGCATAGCGTAAACTGTATTTAGCTTCACAATAAATTCAGAATAGCCTTAGTAATAAACCTCCTACCGTAGGATGTTTGCAGTTCTAGTTGATAGAACTTGTACTGAAAGAACTCACTGCATCAGGGCTTGTGTGTTGTAGTTACCCCAGTGCAGAGGCAAAGGCTGTTTAAGGCAGAAACAGAAGCAATTTTCATTGCCTTCCTCTAACAAGGCCATGTAAAAGTGGCCTTATTCGTGATTCTTAACTATCCAAATTAGACCTGTGCAGTCATTCTGTATTTATTAACAAAAGCAACTAATGAAAGTAAGTTAAAAAATAAACTAAGTTGGTATAAAATGTGAGGCCTGATAGAATAGACAAGTAAGCTTGGTTTAAGTGATGCAAACCCAAATTCAGTTGTTTTATTACTGTAGCGGCAGAGCTAATTCTGAACCGTGAAGTGCAGCGTATAACGGAATATAGATCTAACATGTAGTTCTGAAAATTCAGGGCTTAACTCAGGAAACTTTGACAGGGTAAAATGTGGGCACGTGAGCACAGTGCCTCCTCCCCAGAGTCAGGGCACTCCAGCCCAGTGCAATGACATAAATTAACACCAGTTTATTCTGCTATAGCAATGAACTTTTTGAGGCACGATTAGATAGGAATCCGTGCAAATGCCCAGTGTATGCGTTACTTGTTTTAAAGAAAGCTTTCTTGTTTTTCTCCTGGATTACACCGCAGATACTGTCAGATTATTTTCTGTGATTTGAATTGTTATCGGAAGAAGGACACAGTCTTTCCTGTGATTCTTATCCATTTAGGATTTAAGCTATAATGACATTGAAAAAAAAAAAAAAAACCAACGACACAATGCTACACAGCATGATTTTAAATGGCCTTTTCAATCTTTAACCACTCTTGGAAAATGAAAGAGGATTTTGGTTTCTGGATTTCACCTGAAAAAGTAGAAGCCAATAGAGAAGGTCTGGTGTAACCGTAGTGTCTTCTGTCACTAAGGGCGTTGCACTGTCTCACTGCTGGCTTATTGTTTGATCCAGACATTTGCCAGACTGGGAAAGTGTGGTGGTGCTGGTCAGTTCAGTGGTACGTGAAGCAGTTTTGTTCTGCTTTGTGAAGGAGCCACTTGCTCACTGCCCACGAGTGGGATGGAGAGAGAGTCAGAAGGGGAAAAGTGAGAGAACTCGTGGGTTGAGATAAAGACAATTTAATAGGTAAAGCAAAAGCTGCACACGCAAGCAAAGCAAAATAAGGGGTTCATTCACCCCTTCCTGTGGGCAGGTGGGAGTTCAGCCATCTCCAGGAACACTGGGCTCCGTCACATGTAACGGTGATTTGGGAAGACAAACACCATCACTCCAAACCTCCCCCCTCTTCTTCCTTCTTCCCCAGCATTATATGCTGGGCCGAAGTTCATATGGTCTGGAATATCCCTTTGGTCAGTTGGGCCCAGCTGTCCCCGCTGTGTCCCCTCCCAGCTCTTGTGCCCCCAGGCGCTGGCTGGGGGGCGTGAGGGGCAGAGGAGGTTGTGATGCTGTGTGAGCCCTGCTCAGCAACAGCCGAAACATCCCGTGGTACCAGCACTGCTCAGGCCACAGATCCACAGCGCAGCACCATACCAGCTGTCCTGGAGAAAATCAACTATTAACTCCGTCCCAGCCAAAACCAGTACAGTGATGAAGGGAAAACAATTCCTAAATTAACTACAGATGACAGTTGTTTTGAAATATATTGAATAAGCAGTGGCATTACCATTGTGTGGAAAAGATTGGTATAAAATGCTGAAGAGAGGCCATACTTAGTGAAGCGAGCAAAAAAATCTTTCTGTTGTCATTTGGGCTAGGAACCTGTGGTTCATTTCATGGCAAGAAATTAAATTGCAAATTAGAAGAAAAACAAAATTTCCACTTACAAAAAAAAAGCATACTGTGCAGAGTATGTATGTATGTAGCTTCTTATACAAGAGAAAGTTTATTTAGAAACTTCAAAAACCTAACAAAATAAGAAAAGTTTTTTCAATTATTAAAATGTCTTAGAAGTTGCTGGGGAAAGGCTTGGTTTTCATTCTGTATATCAATATCGGTTTTCTAGAAAAAAAATATTTACAGTGTAGCATTTGATTTCTAGACAATAGCGTAGCACCTGCTAGATGTGCTACAAAGAATAATCAACTGTTGTGTGCCTGTTCCAGTGTGAAATATTGGTAAGATGAAGTATATCGAACACATTTATCTGCTAAAATCAGTTTGTCTCAGAAAAGACTCAGTTAAATTTTATGGAGCCTAATTTTGTTACTGATACACCTTCTGAAATTTATCTAATATACTGTATTTTTCTTCCCTGATAGGTCAAATGAATCATTCTTTTTTTTCTCTTCCAGAATGGACAGTAAAAATAAAGCCACAGAATGCCATTTTTGTATAACTGGCATGATTTACTGCACGTCTGAATATAAAATCATAAAACTTACAGGACGTGGTTAATACATAACCATCAAAATAACAGAGTGCAATTCTAAATTTATGAGGCTGAACTTAACACTGAATATCAAATAAGAACCACATTGATTTCTGTAGCGCATGGCTTAAAAACACATTAGGTGGCATAACTGCAAGACAGTACATTGATTTAAGCGTAAAATGCATAGCACTCAATACTTCACCACCTAACGTTTCCCAGTAATGAACAAAGCTGTTGTATATTGATGAAAGGAAAATTATTTGTTTTGTTAGATTATGGCACTCAAGCAGATGCCTTGCTTTTGACTAGGTAGGCATAATTTGAGTCGCGCTTGGTAACAAGTGACGTTGGACATCTTAAAGAGAGAGTCTGTGGTGATCTGTGCATAATGCATTTTGAGAAACACGTATTTAGTCTGGCCTTAATGTAAGTCTGAATTCAGGCACCCTCGTTTCAGGGGGAGTGCTTTGGCAGGTACAGAAGATTCATTGCATTTTGGAGGCCTCTAATCGCTTTTAAAATGTTAAACATTTGCCTTCCTGAATCATGGCCAGAGAGTAAGTCTATAAATCTCTATCACCCTTGCTCACTGAGTTTTGCCAAAATTAACTCTGTTTACATCAGGAAACACACTTTTGCCTTGTTTTAGGCCTCAATACACAAAATGCCTCAGCAAGGGAAGAGGTTCATTGACTTTAGTCGAAGCTCCCCAAAAGATTAATTGGGTTGACATTGGCAATTCATCTAGATTTAATCTTAAGTAGAAAATTTTACCTGGGGGTTGAAATCGGGTCAGTCGAACAGGATTTCCCTACAGTGCACCACATCCAGAGTAGCATCCTTGTATTTTTTTAACGCTTCGGTAGCGCGAATGGGACCTAAAGCAGCTCAGTCAGCGGCTGCAGTGAGTGCGGGACGGGGACCAGCGCTTGGTGCTGCCCTCCCTGCGGCAGGGACGGCGCCTTCCAACCTGCGCTTCTGGGTGTCGGATACGCTCACGGACACGCGCACGATCTCTGTATGTATCAGAATTTTGTTAAGGGCTGGTGGCACCTTTTGAAGTATGACAACTTTTGCTGTGCCTGTCCCCGCGTTAGCTCCGTGGCATCTCACAGGCTGTGCCCTTTGGATTGCATAGATTTCTTAGCTGAAGCGAGCAGATATTAGATCAGAGTCTGTGTTGCAAGCTCACAAATTTCACAGGGTACTAATTTGATCATCAGGGTTCCAGAAACAAAAATTGATACAGTCTGCGTTTCAGTTTTCCCTACCTTTTGGGTTACTTTTTTTTATCATACAAAGTTTAAGTATGAGTCCTCATGACATGCAAAATGGACTGAGATGTTAGAGAATAATGTTTTTAATTACCATTGACATTTTCAGAGAAGATTAAAATTTAATAAAATTAATTGTCCATGTTTGAATGGCTCACTTTGCAGTTAATCATACACCCTTAGCTTCACTGCAGATATATGTTTCTTTCCTGCAGTGTTTTTTACCTTGAAACTTACCTACGGTAATTATGATAATTGGTTAAATAGTTGGTTATAATTTTTTCTTCAAATTAATGTGATGTAATTGCAAGTTATGCTTAGTGTGAAATAAACTCCTTTTTTAATCTTGTTGAAAAAGACCTTTTCTGCACTTCTACAAATATTTTTTCTCTTCCTTTTAAAGGAAAATCTCCAGCTTACTAGAGGAATATAACTTACTGGGGTTATATCTAATGCCAAGTGCAGAATACATTGCTTTCACTGCTGTGCATCTCTAGTAATATAATTTGAAGTGCTAGGGCCCTTTGCATCCATTTCTGAATCTATTATTAGTTGATTAAATTAGCTGGCTGGATCAGTACAGTGAGAAGAGACACAGTAATGATATTACAGAATTAGTATGCTATGATGAATTGTCAAGAAAAGTAACTGTGACAGCCCTGTGGCCATATGCACTTAGCCGTGCAATTTATAGTCATTTGAAAAGCCAAGGACTTTTCAGGTTTGGTTAGGAAATTTGTTCTTGCTTTTGACAGAAGTTGAGGGATATGTGTATATCGAACAAGAAGGGGTTTACAGTGCCAACATGAAAAGAAATCAAAGGCTCTCTTCAACTGTGCTAGCATTTGGGTGATTTGCAAAGAACAAGCTACAGAAAAGGATGAGTTTTATTGTAGCCGTGCCAGTTCTTTTAAAAAGATTATGATATGATAGTGCATAGTATATGATGGTGCAGTTCCTTTACAGTTGTAGAAAATAGTATTACTTGGGGTAAGATAAAAGTGAATGCAGCCTTGTATCACAATTTCAATAGTTATAGAGCACCACAAATTTTGGTACAGCAGCAGGGCCTTTTTAGGAGGACAGTAAATACAGCTGGTTTTTATTCTTACAACTGATTTGAGGCTATTCAAAATGTCTTATTTTGCCTTTACACAAATATTTGTAAGTAAAATGCAGATTGCCAAACGCCATCAAAATTGCTGGTAGTTACTGTAGGTAATCAGCATGTAAAAACTGACTCAGGGCCAACGTTGTAGCAATTCCCACTCTTTTCAGCTTGCCCAGAGTAGTTGTTGGACACTTGGAATTTAAATTTAAAATCTTGCCGCTTTAACATTTACCATATTGTGGGTTGGCGCTCTCTGTAATATCCTTAATCGTTAAAGCCAATTCTACAAATATGTTTTCAAAGTGGTAACAAGCAGAGCCTGAATATAAAAGCAAGCAGGCTACACCAAAAGACAACAGATTGTATAGTTAACTCATTCTTTTTCTGAGCCTAATAAATGGTATATCAGTAGTAGTATTCTGTGATTCTGTGATTATGGATGCATAATCTTTGCTGAACATCAGACTAAAATTCTTGTTGAGCTTTATAAAGTGGAGTGTTAAGTCATTTTTGTTAATGTTGCTTATGTCAGTTAAAACCTTTGTAAAGAAAAGGAAAAGCATGAGACATTCTGTTATCTTTTTAGTGGTTATATGATGAGTTGTAAAACCATTTCTTAATTTTATAGGTAGCCACTATAAAATTTTTGATCCCTCCTTGGGTCTCTTCCTGGTACGTAGATCCTGAAGACGATACTTCACATTTCTCTGTTTGCTACCCGGTGTCCGAATAGCAGAACTGCTTTTGTCTTCCTGTCTGCTCCAGCAAATTTTCTTCATACATGTCGTTAGACAAATACAATTTTCTGTTTTCATAAAAGAATTTCACATGCTAATTTGACAGCAGAGAAACATTTTCATAGGTGTGCTCTGAAGCAGACCTCTCGAGATGACTTAGTCCATAGGCAAGGCATATCTGTTTATACGCATGGTAAAGACCTAACCACTTCTAGTCATCTGTTCTTCTGGTTTGCTATCCCTGTCATTAGAAAGGTTTTCCTCATGTTTAAATTGAGTCTTTTTTCCCACAATTGAAGGCTGTTCTTGGTGATTTGGGTTTGGGTTTTTTTTTTTGTTTCTTTTGTTTGGTTGGTTGTTGGGGTTTTTTTTTTTGTTTGTTACTCATACTTTTAAAAGTTAGTGGCATACATATGTATTTTTGTGGACTAAGATATAATATCTGTCACCTAACAAAATGAGTTCTTAGGGCTCTTTATTTTTTTGGACTGACCTGGACAGAATCTTCCCTGAAGTTGTAACCTAATAATAATGGTGGTTGCTGGTGTTTCATTTTTCTTTTACATTTTGCCTTTGCTGCGGTCATAGCTATATTAAAAAAATATAGTCTGGTAAGCGAGTTTTTCCATCATTTTTGCATCTGTTCAGCTTTTCAGGTGTCAATCAGTCCGTGTTTCAGTGAGATTTTGGCTGGGTCTCGTGCTTTATTCCTGCAGCGTTGTGAACTCTGTGTTGCTACCTGCATGCGGTCTAGGTAATGAACACTGCAGTCACGCAGGAATTTCCTAATCTTCCTGATCTGTGTACTGATAACAATTAGTATTAAGTTACTTTCACGCTTCTTTGCAACAGTAAACTATGAATATGTTTTAAAAAGCCTAACCAAACAAGCAACAAAAAACCCCACACACATATTTCTCCCAAGTAGCAAGTGATAGGACAAGAGGAAATGGCCTCAGCTTGTGCCAGGGGAGGTTCAATGGGTATTATGAAAATTTTTTTCCCGGAAAGGGTTGTGAAGCTCTGGAACAGGCTGCCCAGGGCAGTGGTGGAGTCACCATCCCTGGAGGGGTTTAAAAGGTGTATAGACGAGGTTCTTAGGGACATGGGTTAGTGCTAGAGTTAGGTTATGGTTGGACTCGATCATCTTAAGGATCTCTTCCACCCAAAATGATTCTATGATTCTATAAATTATAACAGGCAACATAATATTTCATTCTAATTGTTCTTTTTGCCATATTTATAGCATCATTATTTAAAATGACTTTTTTTTTTTGTATTACAATAGTAAAAGCTGCTTCTGAGAATAGGTGATCAAAAACTGCCCTTGGGAAATAAAGTAAACTGCTGATTTTAGTGAGTGTGAGTGAGTGTAGGGCTAGATCCAACATTTAAGCAAAGTAAAATTGAAGAGATACATGAGATGAAAATAGTTTTATTTTTTATTTGCCTTGCTGTATGTGCTAGGGAGTTTTTATGATTTGGGTGTTTGATTTGGGGACACGTTACACTTGGGTGAACTGGAGTGATTAAATTTCGGCTCTGATCTCTGAGTCACCCAATACATAAGAAGATAAGCATTCAGGTTCTTGCTTGTAAGTGTATCTATCTACAAAGTGTTTGGTCCCTTTTGTAGTGCGTAGTCAGGCATTTGAATATTTGTGTTTGACAGTAGCATCTTGTAGAGATCACCAGCTGAAATAAGCGAAAGATTATTTTGTTTAAAAAGGAAACAAAAAGAGCCTTGTTGGTAGCAGCTGTTAGGAGCACGGACAGTGAGAAATAGGAAGCCGTGGTTCTGTAACGTGCGCCTTTTCCATATTGATGGATATTATGTGCTTTGACCCAGAGAAAGGCCTCTCAGCTCTCCAGTGCCTGGACCACTATGCCAAACGCTCCTCAGAATTAACAGTAAGTCAGAATGATCTGAAAAATATTGCCCAGAATATTTTGTCACTGCATTCGGTATTTGGAATCTAAAGAGCACTTAAACCTGAGCGGGATAGCTGTAGTTGTGCTGAAGAGGCCACTCTCGCTGCCCATGGAAATGAATGCCTTTGATGTCTGTGCACCGCAGAGCAGCGCGGTGAGCAGCTAAATGCCTTAATGCATTCTGCCACTGAGCGATCTGAGAGCTGCCATGTGCATCGTGGAGCTGGTGCAGGGAGGTTTTCACTGTCAGCAAAGGAAAATGAATGCCTTTAGCTTTAAAGTTTAAATGCCTTGCTCAGCAGGGAGCCCAGAGAGATTTGTTCAACTGAAATGAGCTTATAATAAGGCTTTCATCCTAAGATAAGTAAGGACAACATTCAGTAGCTCTGTACTCCCTCACCAGAAAATACAAATAGCTTTCTCTATGTGTTATGATGCTGTTATTGTCTTTCATGTGATATGTTGCAATTCATGCTAATAGACATTTTCCATTGTAGACTGCAGTATGGCCATGTTGTAACTACATTATATTTAGAAATGCAGAAAAATAAGAGTTGCGGCTTACATATTAATTTGTTTGTTTATTTTACCCCCCAAAAATGAGCATTAGGATGATATCTACAGAAAGACTGTCAATAGCAAGATATTTTAAAACATTTAATTGTGCTCAAACTTTAAAGAGGTTCAAAATACGTTCAGAGAGATTCATTTCTCAAGAAAATCCATCAGTGGCTATTAAACATGAAACACCACCCCTGGCTTAGGCAGCCCTGGAGCTGCAGATTGCTTGTGGCTGAGCGAGTGTGGAACCTGTCACGGTCCTTGCTGCTCTTGGGGACAAGAACCTCGGCTGGATGGACCATTTGTCTGACCTGGTGGGGCTGTTCTTATATTCTTACTCCTGTTTCTGCGGATTTTCTAGCCCCACCCCAATCACCATTTTTTCCGATGCAATCCTGGTGCAGTTTTTAACCTGCGGGTTTCAGTTGGGATTGTTAAAATAGAATTTATGACTAGAGTCTCTGTCCACACTGTTGTTTTGTGTGTGGTGTTTGTTACAGGGTTTCAGAGTCCCTAATAAGCTGTTAACAAGCTGTCAATTATAGTGCTCATGCAAATTAGTGAAACAGCCAGTGAGGGACTGATGTGTACAGTGTGCTACCTGAGAGGACGGCAACTAAACCCTTCCAATTTTCATCACTTTCCTTGCCGAAGCTGTCTTCTTAATGTCTATAAAGCATTCATCTTGTCTCTTCCTTGATATCGTGTTTACAAATTGAATACAGTAGTTAAATATTAATTAGTACAGGTCAGATTTCGTGTTAAATACCAGGCACCTAAAAATAGAACAATGACATTTAGATACCAAGGACTTCAATGAATTTATCTTCATGATGGTTTAAATGTGTTATTTACACTTTGCTGCTTTTTCGTAGTTCACTGGCATGATTTTGTTTTCATTTCCACCACCTCCTTTGTATTTTCTATTCACTTGTTTTCATTATATCTTATTTTTGCTTGGAAAACCATTATTTCCTGGACTCTCATTTTTTAACTCTTCCCAAAGGGTTGCGAGCCAGGTATAAGTCTCCATACACCAGTCATCAAAACTTGTGTGCCTGCTTATTTATTTATTTTCTAAGTAATTCTCAGAGATGAAGTCTCATAGCTTATACTTCTTATCTTACTCATGGTTCCCTCAGGAGCATGCCACGAGCCTAATCTCTTTCAAATTCTTCATCAAAATATCAACATAAATGTATTTGTGTCCCCCTTGGTATTCATTAACTCTTGGAATGCTCACCCAATGTCATTTCAGACCCTATGTTACTAGACTTGGCTGCGTAAGCACAGATCATTTTGACCTTACTAGTTCCAGTTAGAATTCAAATGCTTCTTTTTTTTGTGCTTACCACTGCAATTTTTTTTTTCATCTTTTTTGAGGAAGTGGAACAAAGTAGCAATTGGTTGACTTTGCTCTTTGACTGTTGAAAGTGAAATTACTGATGGAGTACAAGCATCTAACACCTGACTGTGATGTTTAGCAAGATTTCTACCTAGTAAAAATGTCTGGAAGATTTTTAAGGGAGTCGTATAGAAGAAAAGCTACTTTGCTGGTGATTTTTAAAGCTAAAATGATAATCAAAAGCCTTTCAACTTGTGAGTTTGTCATAAGTATGTATGCAATTTTAACTTAGGAGGGGAAAAGGTAGCCAACCTGGGATACAACTGTGAGCAGAATTAAGTCCATTCCTCTTTGTTTGCATCTCAATTGGAAGTGTAAAAATTTTATGCACCTGGAACTTCATAGGGAGTTATGTTTTATGGGGGACTGCACAGATAAAGCTTATCAGATTTCTGAATGTACAGTTCTATTCTAGCTTTGTAAGGTTCTCTTGAACAACCAGTGTTCTTTTGCAGGCTCGTACGAGGAGTGATCGAGATGTTTATTTATTTATTTATGTTTTTAAAAGACAATTGGTGTCCTGGACTTAAGTCTGTGTTAGGGAGCCAGAGGACATTTTAGGTTGGAAGGAATGGCTGGACATCATCTAGAGGTCACTATCTTGCTCATAAAGTATTTTATTCATCCTGCCTTGTGTTCCAAGCATTGTGCAGACTGTCTGCTGTCTTGAGCGTGGTGATTGCAGAGGAAGCTCCTCAATGCCTCAGTAAGCAGAAGGATCCCATTTCTTTGACTCGGGCCCGTCAACAGTTGTATGACAGCTGGAGCAGAAGAAAGTGATCTTTCACCATGTAATATTTGGCTCTTGAATTTCAAATATTTAAACGCAAGTTTAGGAGTGCACAGGCATCTGTTTGACTAGAGTTAAATACTCTTAACTGAGTATTCTGCAGAAATTGAGTGGGTTATGTGCCTACCAACTTGATTCTGCTGCATTAATATCAAGGACTGTTTTTCTTCTGTGAGCTGAATGGAATCAGGATCGAGTGCAAAGTAAAGTTAAACAGGCATTCATGTTCATTCAGGAGCAGTACAAAGTGTGTATTCAACTTGGTGCCATAATTTTCGTGTGATATCTGGTAAGCTTATTACTTAGCAAGAGCTATTAGCTGAAGTTAGGCTCACAATTACAAGGAGACCCAATCAGGCTTCTGCTTCACAGAGCATGTGTGACTGTAGGAAGCTGATTAGGATATTTGTAGGATATTAGTGGGAGGCTGAGGAGTTGTTATTCCCTTTTCTGTAAAGATGGATTTATTCAAAAAGCTTTCTAATTATATAGATAATTGATTATCTCGGAAATTATATTTTCAACAAAAAGCTCTCACCAGTCTGATAAAAAACTTGTCCTTTACAGATTTTTGGAATATGAGATATAAGGACAGATGTCTTCCAGTTATAATTTCCCAGCTGGAACTCTGTAAGAAACTTGAGAGTTGTAAGACAGCATCGTAGTGTCAGGATGTGTTCAAATTTACATTTTTTTTTTCAATAGTCAACAACAACTGGCTGCAGCATCTGGCACTACTGTACATTTTTAGAATTGTTAATTCTACCAACTTTGAGGATGTTTAAACACATCTACAGAAAAAGGTGTAGAGAATTTTGTTTTATTTTTAAAAATCTCTTTAATCCAACCATTGCCATTAAGACAACGCTTTTGGATTTCTTCGTATGCAAAACAAAGTGAATAACAGGCAGATCTGCTTCAAAGAAAAAAAAAAATTAAGGTTATTTTATTACCATGTAGATTAACCACATAGAGTTATAGGGACAGGCTGCCCAGAGAGGTTGTGGAGTCTCCTTCTCCGGAGACATTCAAACCCGCCTGGACACGATCCTGTGCGATCTGCTCTGGTGACCCTGCTGCAGCAGGTGGGTTGGACTGGATCATCTCCAGAGGTCCCGTCCAGCCCCCACCGCTCTGCGGTTCTATGAAATAGCATTGCAGACTAAAAACAATACAGCTTCTCATTGCTTTTCTTTTTGCCTGAAAACTTACTTTATTTTTATTGATTCAAATGTGCGTTTTGTAGTTAAAACAGGAATCTTAAGACGTGCTAATTACAAGTCTTGGGATGACTGAAGAGAACCAGATATGGCGATATACTTGCTTACGTGTAGAACGAAGCAGGAGGAATGATGTGTCTCCTCTCCTCCATCACGGATGTAACCCCCAGAGAACTGGTGCAGGAAATCAATGCCAGCACTTTGCTCTTATCTCACAGTACTGCAGGACTCTTTGCTCACAATAGGGATGCATTTAATTTTAACTGGTTTAATGTTCACTAAACATCTTGAAAGGATTTCATCAATTATTATTACCATGGGATTTTGGGAGGTGGAAGGTGGTATTTGTGTGGGGTTTAGGGTCCTGGTTGCAAAGATTTCAGACTCTACTGATTTAGTACTATACATAATGTGTGACAGACTGGAATAAGTTTGACTGGATGGGTCTTGCAGTACTCTGCAAAAAAAAGATCAAATATTAATTTTTTGGGGGCATTTCACTTCTCTTCTAAGTAATCCAGTCTCTCAATCCTGTTTATGAATAGAGTCTGTGGGGTACGGTGCTGCGTATTTTTATGTTCTGTATTACTGTGGTACCTGACTGCTTATGTTAATACCCATTTTCAGATCCGACCATCAAAGATGTGTGTAGGTAAAGGCACAAATTGAAAGGCCAGATTTCAGAGTTTGACTTTTTTCTGGTTTTCCCGTTAAGCCAGCAGAGATGATTTAAAATTTCACATGTAGATTCTGATTACCTGGCTGTAAATATAAAATAGCATTCAAATGAATGAAGTTGTGAATGGAGGTTAAAAGCAAAAGCAAGCATTAAGAATTTTCTCAAAAAATTATTGTTGTAGAGTCTCCTCCTAATTTTGTGCAGAGGAGTACTTATTTCTTAACCCATTTACAAAAAAAATACGTAAAGTTAACTTGACTACATTGGCCTTTTTCATGTTTTACACTTCGTGGACACGGACTAAATCAGCTGTGCTAAACAGACTTATTAGTATTCAATTTATTTCTCAGTCTCTTTGAAGGAACCATGCAAATATTTGGGCTTCGTATTTTGTTTTGATTTCTTGGTGGAAAATTGTATCCACATAAGTAAGCATGCACTGAACAGCAATAAATCATTATTTCTCAGATGACCAATATCAGCAGGAATCTCATATTCTTCACTGCTGGAGTTGATTTCTAAATTCATTGAATAATTATTGGTGCTGCTTTTACTAAGTGACAAACGTTCTTCTCTCTCCGATTCTGTTAAGTCGTACAGGGACACACACATACACGCCCCAACATGCAAGGGTTGTTATTTTTAGAATGTTGGAAATAGAAGGATAAGGAAGCAACATACATTTTAAAAGAACAACTAGTAATATATCAGGAACTTTGTACTATGTAGTTTAAGGGAAAAAAAAAATCTGATTCAGGCTGTTTTAATAGCTTTTTAAATTTTGTGGTTTATCTCACCAAAATACAAAATTTTTTTTTTTTTTGCAATGTTAATATTCATGTAATATCTTGGTGTTTCTGTCATAAAGAATACTGTTGTCAATTTTAAAGTGTCATAACAAAAATACAGTGGCACAGGTTACAGTGTCTCTATTGAACACAAAGTTTAGTGAAGCTCCTGAGGTTTTAGCAACAATTATGCAGATGGTACTGATAAATGGTTGCACAAAATTTTATCTTTTGCTGTAGATCTAAGACCAATTGTATCAGTGTATTTTGGAGGACAGCGATTCTTTAAAATAATTTCTGGATCAGGAAAGCAATCTGAATTCCTGCAGACAAGTTGTTCTGGGTGTCAGTGGGATCATTGACACCGAGCGAGCAGATCGAGGACTGGGGGTCTCTGGAGCTGCTGCTGAGGCCGATCTTACAAGGGCCTGTGGGATATTCACGCGCTTCAGTTGAAATTGATGTCACCTCGTCAGCACCATTGATGCCATACCAGGCAAAACAGGGAAAAAAGAGTGATTGATTCTCAAAATCAAAAGGAAAGTTCTTTATAATTTAAAAATAGGTCTATTATATATGTTAGGTAAGTCTATAACACATTTGCCTGTCAGAACAGTACAACAAATCACTGTTTCATTCATCAAAGGGTTAACTGAATTTTTAAATAAAACACAGCAGAAATTCTCTGCAGCAGTGAGACATCAATTCGTTAGAGGAGAGAAATCCTTTAATAGCATGTAACTTAAATAGTTTGCCACCAAAATTAATTTATTGGGTATTGATTGGCTCCAAACTCAGTTTTAATACTGATAAAATATTACAGCTTTGTTTCAACCCCTGCCAGCTTCTAGCTTTTGCCCTTTTTTTTTTTTCTTTTTTTTCTTTTTTTTCCTTCTTTCCCCTTGATATAGAAGCATGGGTAATTGGGTTCAATTAATTTTAGAGTAAAGTTCAGGATAAGATAGGTGCAGTGAGAGGTGCGAGTGTGTTTGCAATGACTTTCTTGCTTGTGAAATATTGTTCTCTTCTTAGCCCGTGGCTGATGCCTTCCAAGCAGAGATAGCAATTCTGCTAAGATTTCCTCTTCTAGAAGCTGCTGCACTTAAAATAGCTCCATGTTTTTTCCATTTATTTACCATATTACCTTTTTTCTGGTATCAAAGCCAAATCTTTTGAAACCAACGCGAAGGTTAATTTTCTGAAGGCTCAAAAAAATGTACATTTCAGGATTTTAAATTGACTTGCATTAACTGAAATGTTCTGGAGTGGGTTTATCATCAGTTCATGTGTCACCCTTCTGAGTGACAGAGCTGAAAGGTTTCAGAGAATGCAGGTCCCTGAGTTTTATTATCCTCAGCTATACAGCCTGGGTTGCCAGCGTCACTAGTCCATATGCAACTAACTCATTAAACAGCAAAAAATGTTATTTTATTTCTCAGCTTATTTATTGATTTTTCCAAATGCAGCTTTCTAGTCACTCTTTGGGAATAAAGAGAGAAAAGAGAAGGTGTATACACATGTACATATGTAATACATCCACACAGACACATAGCTACCAACTTCAGGCAAGTCGTATGAATCAACGAAGTTGAAACCAGCTTTGCCATTGTACCTCCAGAAGCAGTAAAGGCTACAGTGCCAAAAAGGTGAGAAATCGTCTGCACGCTGCATCGCCAGACAGCACAGCTGGTAATCCAGAAACTGGAGACCTTCTCTTGAGCTGTTAAGTAAGGAAAGCATACAGCATCTCAGTATTGATGGGGATGGATCTTAAGAAGGTGTGTGATAAACTAGATTGAGCTGAAATTCTACCAGGTTTGGTAAGACTGGTTAATGGTCCTGGGTACACGGAGTACGTCCTTTGTGCAAATGCATCCTTGTTTGAAACACTGTTTTGGCTACATTCTACTTTATTGAAAATCAGTAAGTTTGTTAAGATGGAACTGAGCTTCATTTTCCTCTTTTTTTTTTTTTTAAATCTGTAGAAGGCATGGATGTGTTTATTAAGAAAAGCTCTAATTGTTAAAACATTAATTGAATAATGCTTTAGAGAATTTCCATTTGATGGTCTGTTAGGTTAATAATGGCTCAAAATGAATGTCGTTGTTTATTCCTTGGGAATTCAGCATGATGTGAATATATAGTTCTTCAGCTGCTCAGACTCCAAGATACACTTTTAGTATTAAACAGTGGTTAAGGCTTCTGGTGCAGGTAAAATAACTCATCGACTTCCCTACTGTTCATTTTAGAAGAGGGAAAGGAGAGTAATGTGACATAAATTTGTTCCTTTCGCCCACGAGTGATTGAACCTATCACACTGCCTCAGTGTTGCAGCCACCTCGAGAGCTGACTGTGCACAGATAGATGAGTTGGTGTTACCAACATCAGCTCGTTGAGCCAGCTAAGAAGGTATATGAGGCAGCTAACAAAGTCGAGAGCTAAATAGTTATGATTGAAGGGCTCCGATTTGATGCGGTGATGAACAGCAGTGTTTCACATCCCTAAGTTCTGTCATTCTGGATGATTCCGTATTCAACAAAATGTTCTTGCATCTGGATAATATGTGAAAGGTTAAGCCTTCTGGTTGTGATCACAAAGAATTTTTTAAACTTACACTGTGTAGTACAATTCTGCAGGAAATTTTAAAAAATCTTCAGATACATTGTAACATGTGTTTGCCTCTGCCCACAGAACAATGGCAACACTATGCTGTGAGAAACTTGTATCTGTTTAATTTTTATTAGATATCATTAAAATATTAGTGATTCAAATAGCAGTAGTTTATACAATTTATTTGTATGCATTTTTTGTTGCTATTTGCCTTTGTTTATATGATTCTGCATTTCCATTATACATTTAATATGTTACGCCGAAATAATGCGTTGGAAAGAGCTTTGAAGTAAAAGGTCAGCGAAACGTCCAGCACCCTGCAAGATTCCCTAAAGAGAGCCAGCCTTCCCAGGCAAGGTCTGCTCCTCCTTCTTCCTAAGGGCCCACAGTAGTTGCTAAAAAAGTTGTGGGATTTTTGTTTGTTTGTTTTTTGTGAAAGGGAGAATGAATATTTACGCTTTCCTTTGTTTCATGCAGGCAGATAAACATATGTAATGACATTTATCTCCTTTACATACAGCCGTATTGCAGACACTCAAATGTTCCTGGGGTGTTCAGGTTTGTGATACTTTTGGAAATAAATTTGGCAGCATTTCTTCATACATCTTTTCCAGGAACAGCTGCAGCTTCTTTGCCTGTTGTGTTTTCCTTCTGTGATGGGTTGCAGTCAAGTGTAGTTCTGGGAGATGGCTGCTTCCTCTTGTGACTGGCTAAGCCAAGCAAGTTTGGCGAAGTTTTTGCTCTTCTTTCTTCTTCCCTTTCTCTCTTCTGTTGTCTTTTTGGCAGCGTGCTGTGGGAGCAATAGCTATAGCAAAGTTGCTATAGGGAAAAAGACAGGAGCTGCCATTACTGAGTATTATATAGTTAATAGGCATGTACTTTTTTTGGTAAGTGAACATTTCACATGTGTAGATCTGTCCTGCAATTTTAGAACTATTTATGGATTTGAATGATTGCTCATGGTCATTTCCATACTCTCAATTCTCTGCGGATAGGACTAGATGCCACATAGTGGACACAAAACAACAGAGCCGTCAGATCATAGTGTGTTTTGCAGGCTCTGTTCTTCACAGGGTTCCTCGTTCCATGGGAAGGATCATAGAAGACCTCAAGGATCACCTGGTCCAACTTTTCTTGGCAAAAGCACAGTCCAAACAAGCTGGCCCAGTGCCCTGTCCAGCTGACTCTTAAAAGTATCCAATGTCAGGGAATCCACCGCTTCCCTGGGGAGATTATTCGAATGGCTGATTGTTCTCATCGTGAAAAATTTCCCTCTCGTGTCCAATTGGAATCTCCCCAGGAGTAACTTGTAGCCATTTACCCCTCATCTCTTCCATGCAACTCCTTGTACAAAGACAGTCTCCATCTTCTCTGTAGCCCCCTTTCAATACTGGAACATGGTGATGAGCCTTCTTTTCTCAAGGCTGAACAAGCCCAGTTCTCTCAGCCTTTCCTCATGCGGCATCTTCCCAGTCCTTTGACCTTCGTGGCCCTTCTCTGGACCCTTTTTTGTACAGCGGGGACCAGAAGCGAACAGAGTATTCCAGGTGCAGCCCGGCAAGTGCTGAGTAGAGTGGGATAATGAGTTCTTTGTCCCTGCTGGTGATGCCCCTGCCGATGCAGCCCAGCAGCCTGTTGGCCGCAGCAGAGAGGGAGCAGGAGCCAGCGGGGCTGTGCTGGAGGGCGGCGGGTCAGCCCAGCTCGGTGCGGGCGCTGCTGGGGCCGGGCTGTGCTGGCGCTGGAGAGCTCTGCTGAGCATCCCAGCTCAGGCTGGACGGTGGGAAAGCGGTGACCTCCGGAGGGGTGCAGGGCTTCGACGGCTGCGTGGTGGGGTCTGACATTTAGGGCAACATCAGGGTTGAAGGACGAAGTTGCTGCAGATGGTGATTTGCAGTCCCTGCTAGAAAGGATACTGAACTCAGAATTTAATATCTGATGCTTTTAGCTCTGGAGATGTGTAATTCAGCCGTGTGTGTAAAACAGGATGGTGACCTTCACAAAACCCTGAGCCATTAGTTAATTCAAACAAATGTGAATGTTTGACCTGTCATAAATACCACAAGGGTTGAATGGGTGAAAAGAAAGATTAGAAGCTTCATGTGTGTTTAGATATCGCCAAGTTTAGAATCTTAATTGTATTTAAATGATTCATTTACATCCAGATGGAAAGATACTTCTATTTTATGCATGGTCGTAAAGTTATTGCAACATACCAATTTATACCTACAGGCATAAGTCGACAGGCTGCCCTAGGTTCATGGTGTTTTTCATTGCTAGAGATCTGTTTGTTTCAGTTTTGCATTTTGTCACTTAAAATACAAACACCATGTACAGAAATCTTTATCAGCGACTGGAGTGTCTTAGCAATGCTCCAGGTTTTAATCCAAGAATTAGGAAATCAGTTGCATTCTTTTTGTTACTTATATAGTAAACGAAATATGTTGGGTTTGGTTTGGTTTTGGTTTCAATATACTGTACCAGAAGATAGGAAACCAAGCTCACTTTCTGGTTCAGATTTAATGGTTTAAATCAAGGTAAAATTTTCGTAGGACTTAAGTGAGATTTTTGCATACTATCAGATGCAGACAGGAATTTCAGACTCCCACTAAAACTGATCTGTTTCCAAAATGAAGATTGCCAAGTCATGTAGGTGCTTCAGAGTATTTTACCCTGTTCCTTCCCATACTTCAATTGTTTGTTTGCAGAGACTTGCCTGAATGAATCTATTTGTGTGAATTCTTCTTTTTTCTAGAAAGATTTCTGTCAGCGGGCTGCCTCTTGTCCAGTACCATGATTCCAGAGCAGCTTCCCTTTCCCTTGCATAGCATGCACGGGGAATATCTCCCCAAAACCATGCCTCCAAAGCAGCTGGGATCTATACGAGCAGCTCTCCCCTTTTTTACCTAGCTCCAGGACAGGGCAAAGCCAGCAGTCCCCATTTGTCTCCTCTGCACATGTGCTCTCAGCTCTCGCTTGTTGACCAGGGGAGGCTGAACGGGACCAGCGGTTCTGCCACTGACCTGCTGGCAGATCCTGGGGAGCCCCTGAAGCACCACAAACCCTGACCTGCCTCTTGGGGTGGCATCTCCCCGGAGCTGGTGGCTCAAACAGGCTGGATTTGTCCCACAGTGTAAGAGAAAGAGACACTGCACGTAGATCTTCGCAGCAAACCTCCTAGGATGGAGACTCGTCAAGCAGGCTTTGGAATAACTAGCCTTTTCTCATTACTGTTTTAAGGTGGGCAGATATTGCAGTGATCAATGATGGGGAAAAGGCTGCTCAGTTACGCTGACGGTGATTAAACCTCTAGAAATTTAAAACAGCAGCTGCCTTTTACCTGCATTACTTTTGAAGCTTTTGGCAATGTAGATGATACAACTAGATAATGACTTGCAGAAAACTTTTTTCTACTGTTTGGTTTAGTGTTAAAAATTTGTCCCTGATGTCCTCTAGAATCTGTCATTTTCATCCTAGTAATTCAATTAGTTAAATAAATTGTACTACTTAAAATAAAATTGTACATGTTAACATTCCTCTGCAAATACATTTTCATAAACAAAAAATATTTTCTGACTTCACAAAACTAGCAGCCTAATGATAAAGAAATATCTTGAAAAGCCTCACAGTATTTAGGAGTCCTTACTTTTTTAGCAAGCTGTTTTCACTATAATTGGTAAGATACATTCTGCCTTTGATTTACTTTCTCTAACTACATTGATTTCTGTAGCCTAATATATATTTAATTAGTAGAGATGTGATTGCAACTCATATTGTAGAGCTTTTTAAGGACAATAAATTCCAGAGTGTGTTTTATAGATTTTTATGATTTTTTCTACTTAAAATATTTTAACCACTGAGGAAGGTATAATTTATCTTATCGTTAGAATTCTGTGCTTTCTTTTTTTTTATTGTAACTCAGGCTGCATTGAAATTGAGTGGTGTGTTCACATCTTCCAGAATGCGTTCCAATGTAGTTCTCTATTTGCAAACTGCTATCTAATTTATAAACTAATTTGTAAGGGAAGAGGTTATCTTCCCTCAAAATTCAGGCTGATACACAGTTCCTAGAGCTCCACATAGCTCAGCTGACGTGCAGAAGTTTGGGATGTACAGCTTGTGTGGCCCTTCCTGCTGGGAAAGCAGAGGAAAACTGCAGAAATACTAAAAAAATAATTCATCCTTTAGCTTGATGTTTGGGATGTAACCTACAAGGAGGAGTTTATTCCCAAATCCAAAGAACGGTCAGAGAAAAGTGGAGGTAAGTATTGGAACTGTACTATCCAGGACAACTGTGACCCGTATGGGTATCCACAGTTGTGCCGAAGGGCAATAGGGAAAGTTACCACTTTTGAGAAGTAAATCCACAAGCAGGCGTGGGACATGAGAGCATTTCAGCATAGACTGCGTTATTGCTTCAGGGATGGTGGTGGGGAAGGTATGAACCTTTTTCTATCTGCTTTCAAGTGACAAAACACCAGGCAAGCAGACGCAGGACTGGCACGGACACCCATCCCATGCCTCCCTGACATATGTTGCTGTTGACAGCTGTCAAGTGGAAGGGTGTAGAGATGAGGCCAACCTGTTCTTCAAGGTGCACAGCTATGAGACAAGGTGCAACCACCACAGGTTGAAATACAAGAGATTTCAGTTGTTAAGAATAAATTTTGTTCAATATGGTCAAATGCTGGAATAAGGGCCCAGAGAGGTTATGGAGTCTCCATCCTTGGAGGTGCTGGAAACTTGGCTGGGCAGGGTCCTGAGTAGCCAGTTCTTACTGCGTCTGCTTTGAGATGGGGAGTTGGACTAGACAACATCCAGAGGTCTCATCCCATATGAACTATTCTATAAATCGAGGGTAGCTTTTGTACCAGCCTACTTGTTTTGCTTAGTTTCAGAATGAGGTTTCAATTACTTTAGTTCTGGCTTGTAATGCGTCTTTAGTTTTGACTATTCATGCCATGGTAGATTTAACAAATACTGTGAATATGGCAGGTTATAATTACATTTTTATAGAATTGTACTGAAATTTGCATTTTGTAATTCAGATGTCTTAGCAATAAGATATTGTATGCCTTAGATTGCAGATTCCCTTTGTATATGAACTTTTATAACTGTGCTGATAAATGGCGTTGACATAGGCTGAGTCTTTACACGTTAAATCCCCAAGAAAGGATAACCAAAAGAAAATGAAATACCACTATCTGATAGCAAGAGAGAGTTCCCAATTGGAAGAGTGAGAGGGAGATTTGAAAGGAGGAGGTTTGCTATTTAGTTTGATAACGCTAATTTGGATTTATGGAAAGAGATGATGAAGTCTACACTAAGCAGAGTGACTGCACATGGCGAATGTACTAGGTCAGTTATTGCCAACTATGGTAGACAAAATAAAGAAAAAAAAAAAGAAAAAGTGGCTTAGATATTTATTTTCTAGTCTCTGCTTATCATGAAACATCTGCTTCAGCTGCACTGGCTCCCACTGACAGTCATCAGTACTGATACAGTGAAATTCTGATTTCCATGCAAGACAACAGCACTGCACTTCCCTGGGCTGCATTGTAAGAATTTACTATTGTATGCATGTGATGTAGCATGTGTGTTGCAGCTTAAAATGTAAATGGTTCCAGTGCACTTGAATGAGCATCACATACGGAAATTAGCATTGGCACAATTAATTTTTGTTTGTTATAGTCTTAATGTTGCTAAGCTACAGAAGGGAATGGATCACACTGAGAAAATCTACAAGTTGCTGACTGTTTGCACAGAATCTTTTTAAATGTTACACTAATCGTGTGCTATAGCTTAGCTTTTACTTAGTGTAAATAAAATGGGTACTTTTTTTAAAGCCATCATCATAATTTAAAAATATTCCTGTCTTTACTTGTTATGAGAATACTTTTACCTATATATAGCAAAACAGCTATGCTTACAGCAGCTTCTTCATCAAAGCAGCTTCTTGGTCAGACATGTACAGACGTGAATGTGATCAACTCCTGTACAGCGTGACAGAACAATACATTTTTGTTTAAGAATTGCAGTTACTTCCATTTATATCTAAATAAAGTAGTTTTGCAGGCAACGCAGCCAAGTTTCATCCCCACGAATAAAAGCAACCTGAAATACCTCATGTTAATAATATTGCTTCCTAAGTTGAAGTGCTTAACTTATTCCCCCCATGAATTCCCAGGGCAGCCATTGATTATTAGAGCCTGAAATATAAAAGTTGAGTGCCTATGGTTCCATAGGCTGATGAAATGGCTAACACTGTTCAAACGAAGAAAGGTGAAGTCTTGACCTAGGGATGCAGTAGAAGCAATCTGTGAATTCTTCTTCCCCTATATATTTCCCCCCTCAGAATATCTTGTGATACTTTTGTAAAACTAGAAAGAGGGGCTTGGTTTTCTTTGAATTTTTCTACTTGCATTCACCATAGATTTAGTTTATTTGCAGGGTAACACAAGCCCATTTGATGTTAAAGGTAAAAATGTGTTAGGGAGGGAATAAGGACAGACCTTTGACAATATATTTTTACTTAATCCTCTTGTTTTGAACTGTTTATGAAAACATTACAAAACCTTACTATAGATAGCAGAATTTGTCACATGGTAGTAAAATAAGTTTAAATGCCAAATGTTGAAGAGTAGTAGTAAGTGCATCAAATGTGTGAAATATTTTTATTGTTTATACTTCTGAAAAAAGATAAGATTTGAGATTGAAAGTAAAGTACTTGTTCTCAGAACCTGTCGCTGTTCCCAGGTCCAATTGTGCAGCTTTGTTGCACTGCAGACACTTGTATCTTTGTATTTTTCTGTTGCTTCAGCTCACTCGGCAGTTCCTTTACTTTAGAGGACAAGGAGTGTTTTGAACAGTAACAGGGTTTTCACCTGAACTTCCTGAATGGAATTTTGATTCTATAACAGTTCTAAGCTAATAAGTGAAGTCCAATGAAATAGATATGATTGTGTTAAATTCTACAAAAGTATCATTATCAGACTTTAATTTTATATGTTCTGTAAAATATGTGGGTTTCATTTGAGGGCATATTAGAGGAGATACGTAGATGGTATCTCTTCCAGAGGTAATTAAAATTGTACTTAATATTAAAATCATATATTAATTATTTCTAGGCAAGGTACTTTATTCTAGAATGGATGCATTCTTTTTAGCAGTGGAAAGCTATTACTCAGCAAATAAGGACTTGCAGTTAACTGAGTATTTATCATAAAGCAAAGTATTATGAATCAATTATTTAAACCGTTGTTATATTTTAAGTCTACGAATATAATATCTTCACAGATGATTTATTTTACGGATGCTTAGACATGCCATTCAGTATCACATGGGAGTTGGACTCAGAAATCAATTTGTGGCTCTTAAATATTCGATAGTTTTAATTTTCTAGAAGGAATAAGAACCCATATGTGCTAACAAATACATAGGTGAAGAGGTCTTGACTCTAAGGATGCAAAAAATCAGTACATGGTTAGCACACGAGACGCCTCAGTCAGAGCCAATAATGAAGCCACTACACACACCGCATGGTTTCCATTACAGCTTTATGTGAGTAGACGGCATGGTGCCAGAAACAAAAGATTGAAACAATTTAAATGATTCTCTTCTTCATGGTTCAGATACTTGAGCCTCTGGTTTCTGTTCCCTTATTAATGTTCACTTTTATCTGTGCAGAACTCAGACTTGGAAAATAGGAATTCATGGCTTGAATATGTAGAATGTCATCTTGTTAAAGGACGCTATAGTATTATCTGGTAATATATCACTTAGTTAATTATTTGCTGTGCGATAGTTGCCTTCGAGGTTTATGTGCTCAAGGTCAAGAACTATTTCTGGAAATTGTCTAATTTGTCCCAGTCAAAATTAGAGAAGTTCTTCTAATAGACAGTTAGCAAAATAAAGGTCGTAATCCTCTCTTCATATAATTACTTAGCAGTTAAGTCATTTACACCTCCAGCAGTGTCATCTCTTCACCACCCCCACAACCTGAGGGAGGGAGGCAAATGCTTGTGTCACTTCGTAGGATACTGTAGTCTCTGTTCCTCTTGTTGAAGATGTTTCACTGAGGAAAAAAAAAAATAATCATTGTTTGAGAGCACGGAGGTGCACTGACTATCCGCTTGTCTCAGGATTCCTTGCCGCTGGCTGAGCGCGGGGTTTGGGTTGGGTCGCGCCGGCCCTGGCGGTGGCTGGCCGTAGGGCTCCGATACAGCTCCCGTGGGTTCTTTGGGTGATGGCTTACAAGACAGCCTGGAATTCTATCATCTTTGCAGGCTCTTTGCCCTAACCGGCTAGCTTTTTCAAGCTTAGACATCACCTGCTTGTGTTGCTGTGAAGGGATACTGAGGTTGCATAGCAACTGATTTTTTGGCATTGCCATAGACTTGACGAAAGAGCCTGTGTGCGGAGCCATCTGTCCCGGGTGCCCAGCAAAGAGGGACGTGGGGGCATTCAGGGTGTGCAGACCCTTCCTGCAGACCTCTGCATCTCTACTGCAGAGCCAGTGGCTGAGGAATGGAAAGAGAATCAGACACTTAATCAGGCGCTACAAAGTGTTTTCTAAGGCCTTGGAGCACACTTTTAAAGGAAGCAATGCTTTCTAATATTCCTCAGATTTTTTATTTGTTTTAAATACAGGCTGTTTAGGCACAATAGATTTTCATATGTAAAGCTTATTAAAATGGAAGAATAATATAGCCAGGTTTCCAATTGCAACTCAACTGAATTAATGTTGTAATGATTAAGCAACATAGGAACCGTAGGGTATTTAGTACTTTTCTTATAATCAGACCATCTAATGTAATTGCAGGTATGCAGATGTGAGAGGAAGGTATGCCTTTATGTGTAGGTTGCTAGGTTTTTCTTTAAGTAAAGCTTATTTTATTGTACAGTTGGAGCAAATGCATAAAAAAAATTGAAAAGGTAATTCCCTACTTGTCTATCTGTATTAGCATTTTACAACATTTTGCTTCATAAACTAAGCAATGTTGATGCTTATTAGATCCAGTGATACATATTTGTTTTTAAAAAGTTAGATTAGAATATATTTCATCAAACTCATTTTGTCAGTTACTTAGAGTTGTTTCTGTTTAATTGCCGCATTACAAAGGACGGCATCTTAAGGATTTTACAGGAATCAGTCGTGGTTTTGCAATATTTCCAAAACCATTCTCAACACACATTCACTTCACTTATTTGTTTTCTCATCTGAGAAGATTTGTCTGTTGTACATAACTTTTTAAGTATGAGCATTTCACATTTTTGAGGTAGCCTTCTTTGGCCAATATGCGTCTTAATGTCTCCACATAAAAAGGTTCTTCTCTTGCTCCGAGAAAGTCTTTGTTCCTTAAAAAACTTATTCTGCCCCCCCCCAAATAGGAGTAAAATATCAGAAATGCCTGGATAAATATGGGTTTGGGGATGCAATCTATTGTAAATGTTAATGCTGTCAAAAAGAATCCAGTCTTTTAAATATCTCATTTCCTTTTTATTAACCTTGCAAGAATATGCCTTCTCTTTAACACTGGCTTTTTTTTTTTTCTTTTTCCTGTAGGACCAGACCATAACCTGACATCTAAATTTTTTCAGTCTTGATTTCTTCTTCAGTTATCACAGTTATTTTTTAGTCGCTTGAATTCAAGTCATGACAATCAGTTCCTTGGACTTATTCAACCTGTTTCTTAAATGATGTCTATCATTTTTAGGTACTGCAACTTCAATCTTACATGATTTTTCATATCTTGGAATGTGGGATTGGGAGGACAAGTCTGTTTTAACTTTGTTAACTTAAACAAGATTCAACTGATTCTTCTTTCTCTCCTATGTTAAATATTTAATAAGTCATCTAACGATGTGGTTCCTTCCTTTCTGTAAAATAGTTTTGACTTCTGGAAAAGGTTGGGAGTGAAAAAATGTAAGGTGAACTGACTGGAAGGTCCTTATAGAATGTGAAATGCTTTTGGACTTAAGTTTGATATGAAGGTTTAAGTCTTATGTCTGTACTTTCCACAGTAACCTTCTTTTCACAGTATTTATCACAGGCAAAAAAAGTTCTACATAAAATATGTAATTCTCAACTTATCTGTAACTTGGGAAAAAAAATAACACTTTAAAAAACTTTATAAAGCAAATAATCAGTTTAATTTCTACTTGAAATATCAAATTAAGATAAAATGGATTCATCTGTACTTCCTAAAACAAAAGAGAAGAAAATAACAGAGAAACAAGTCTCTTTGTTCTGTGTGAAAGAGAATACTTAATCACACATCAGCAGAGAATTAAAAAACAGCAATACATGAAAGTATTCTTTTTTTATTTCATGGAACAAATTAATTGCCAGCAATGGAAAAAACTACAAAGTGCTGTTTAAAAATAAAAAATACATATCTTAAATTTAATAAACAGGAGCTAACACAGCTAAAATGAAGCTCCAAAAATCAACTAGCAACTGGCAATTGGTATTAGGACTCATCAGCTTGAAAAACATGTCGAACAACTTTCTTGTAAAAGCAAATGTGAGAGAGCAATTCTACATGCATGATTTTCTGAGACAGACTTATTGCAACTTATTCTGTATAATGTCAAATGGACGCTCTCTCCAGTTCAGTTCATTTCGTAGCTGAAATCTGGCCAAATGTGGACGTCTTAAACCACCTAATAATGTTCGTCATAATGTTCCTCATAATATTATTGTTATAGTTAGGAATAATACTCAGCAGTCACTAGGAAACAGCATTTGTCTATCACTAGATATGCTGACAAATGTAGAAAGGGAAAAAAAGGAAGAAATTATTACCTACACGGGTGAGAAGGATCCAGGATAATTACCTCCTTGTACACTTATCCTGACCTACAAGAGAGCAATGTGATGCAGAAATATAAGGGATATAAGCTTATCTTGCAACTGGAGGTCTCTAAAAAAATTGCAACATTTATGCTGTGTAGTGATACACTTCTGCCTTTTTGGGAGAGGATGACCCTAAATGTGATGTTCAAGGAATAATAATGGAAACTAATTCTATGCTGTAGACACGTTAATTCAAGTTCACTTTTAAAAAATATAGTCCTGGTTTTATTTTCCGAGATTGTCAAAATACCCACGCCAAAATAAAACAATAAAAAATTTTCACAAAATGCAGGACCATGGACAGGGCTGAAAGGTTCTCTGGCTGGGGTTGGGCGGGGAAACAAAACCAAAAAACCTTCAGAATTTCTGGTGAACATTTTGCTGGTACATACCCAACACCTCTCGCTTCCCAAAAGGGGACAGGGATGAGAGAGGAGATACAGCTGGGGCACATCTGGTCTCAGGAGCATTAGGTGAGCATATAATAACCTGAGAGAGACCCATTGCCATCCCATGCAGGCACGGAGTTGGTCCGAAATCTATGGAGATGAAAATTAGAGTTGAGTGTTGAAAAATTCTGGAATTTGTCCATATTTCTGTCTCTCACCAATTACATTGGAAGTAAGTTCTCAGTCATGTTTGTCTGCTGGTTTTATTCAAATGTAGGGAACATCATTCAATCATAAGTTGCCCTGTAATGTTTGAGATGTATGTAAAAAGAGAAACTGGGCTGCTGCAAATTTTCCCCAAAACACAAGAAATAGAGAAATGCACATTTTGACTTCTTCATTGTTGTTGTTGTTGCTTAGTGTGATTTAAGTGCTTATCTTTAACATGGTACTGATATTTTTAGCAGCATAGTAAGGGGATTTTTACTCACTGACATGCTACACACAGTTCATCAGACTGTAATAGATTGGAATAGATCAGATCTAGCCATATGACTGAAATTTTGTGCCAAGTTAGCCTATCTGAGGTGGCAATTGAATTGTCCTGAACCACCTTAATACCTGAAGATAGTAGTTTATTAAAAGAAACAGGTAGGGCAAAATGGAGCTTCACAGGCTGGATGACTAATGGGGATTTACCTGTCTGGCTATTTTAATCTGTTTCTCTTCACTAAGCTACACCCGTCAGCCTTCCAAGGTGGATTTTTGTGGTCTTATGTCAATGTTGTTTATAGCAAATCAACATTTTATTGTATGGTTTAGTTTCAAGTATTTATTTTAAGCCAGCAAGTGGGGTGGTTTTGACTTCACTAGTCGGGGCTGGTAGCAATTGAGGAAAAAAAAAAAGATTAGATTACTGCTTAATGGGGGTGTCTTCAAAACCCTAGAGTGACTGAGGAAGATAAGTCCCATGGAAAAATCAATGAAACTTAGGCTCCGAAGACAGTTAGGTGAGTAGACAATGTCGCTCTAATGACCTAAATGGTCATGCTCTCTCAGTTTTAATATACAAGAGAGAATGGGGCTGTGTAAAAATATCCGGCATCTCTGAACGCTTTTAGGCTGTTAAAAATCTGAGTGCTGGATATTTATCTGATTACTGCCTCTTGTTCTTGCCTAACTTAAGCAGCAATGGGCTAAAGCATTTTTAATATAGAAACTGGGGAAAAAATAAAAACGTTTAAAAAAATTGTCACTTTAAAGGAAGTAGTGGCTATTCAGGTCACAAAGAAAAATAAATTATTTTAAACCATGCACATTATTAGCTAGTTGTATTCTTTAAGTTCTTGGTTTCTTTATCCCTAAAAGGTTCCTCTTTAGTACTAATGCCCATTTCATACATTCATTTGATGTTTGTTCGCATCATACAAAGAGGACACAATTTTCTCGTACAGTTTGCCAGCCATCACAGATTTCCAGTTTCTAGGTGGTGTTTTTCAGTTCAATCCCCTTAATCATTTATGTGATTATTAGGTTGCTGTTCTATGAACCTTCTTGGGAATCCATTTTTCTCCTTTCTGGCCTCTTACGTACCAAGAATACATGTTTGCTGCCGCTGGTCCGATGCACAGCATTGGGATAAAGAGGAGGAGGAGGAAGGGGAAGGAGCTAGATTGCAGTCCTGGGAATGGTTTTCAAGAGAGAAATGGTCAGTCACACGTACAATGCTGGACATCCATACAAAAGTTACGTTACCTTCACATTTATCTCTGTCTCATGAGGTTTTCATGAGCCATACTCCTTATTTCAGTATGTGTTATAGAGTTGAACAAATAATGGCTTAGAGCCTTATTTTCTGCCCTATTATCAGGTGATGTAGCACAGAAACTCTTCCTATTCCTCTATGTTCTGCTTATTTCTGTCTTTTTCTTGTATCATAAAGATCATATGTTTTTTACCATGTTGAGTTCCTATCATATCTATTGGATATTTGAGAGTACATCAACCAATGACTTACGTGACACATGGCTGTGACAAATCTGACACATGAAGGAGAAGATTAGTGTCAGAGAAGTGGGAGCAAGCACTGTCCCTTTTGAAGCTTGATTATCCTTTTTGTTAGTAGGCTCGTAGCAATAACATGACTCAATGACACTCACATATCATTCAGCTGAAGGTCTAGCTTCAGTCAGACTCTGTTTAAGGCAAAAGACAAAGGATAGACTGGAGAAGTCTTACAGATGTGGTCACTACTCATGTAATTGAGATACTCTCCAGAACCAAGACAGATGTGTGAACAGTAGCTCCATTTAATGCATGTCTGGAGCATGTGACATGATTTGTTCTCCCCTAATAGAAGACCTCGTTTCTGTTCACAGCTACCTAATGGAAGAGTGAGGGGGATAAACCCCTTCTCAGAGGTCTACAGCCATGGGGCAGGAGGCAATAGATGCCAAGTGCAACATGGGACATTCCAATTCAATACAAATAAGTTTTTACCATGAGGATGGTCAAGTACTGGAGCAGGTTGCCCAGAGGGGTACCCTGTATCCACCCCCAAAGAAGCTCGGAGCTCCACTGGCTGGTGTCCTGAGCATCCTGCTGTATTTGGGCCTGCTTTGAGCAGCAGGTTGGACTAGCTGACCTCTGGAGTTCTTTTCCAATCTACACAATTCTATGAATCTTTGGTATATCTGTGTGTGTGAGGAGGGTTAAAGCCTAGATTAACTTATACTAGGCAGTGTGATCTGCTGCTGCTTTGGGTTATGTTTTATAAGCCTATATTTGAACTCACACTGTGTGATTTTCTTCCATTACAATGACACAGGAAAGCTCAGTGGGCAGATAGAACACAAATTCATTGGTTTCTCAATAGGGTTAGCAATATGAAGTTGGGACACTTGTTTGACTGGAATACCGGGCTTTGCATGAAAAGAAATACCCGTATGTTGGGTGATAGTGGTCCCCATTGTGTGGTAACGAAATAGCATCAAAATTAATGAATACATGTTCTTCCTCTAGTATAACATTGATGCCATCGTTATGAACACTTGCACTACAGACTGGAGAGGGTGATGGAGATACAGAAAGAGATTTGTCGAAGGCTGCATAGGACTGTTGTTGAGTTGGGAAATCAAGCTGGGAGTCTGGAATTCTAGCTGAGTGCACTGCTGCTCAGCCCATCCTCGCCCTCCTTGGTTCAGACCAGCTCTGTGACAGAATGAAACAACTGTAATTTCTGATAGTGTTTTATGTATCTTTGTGCTGAACTTCTGAAATGATGCTTCAAACAATAGGGGAAAGTGTGTGCAGCTACGCAGATCAAACTAAAGGACTTGATGCATAAAAATAAATCTTATCTTAATTGCAGCTTGCTTGTCAAGGATGGATGCTTGAAATAGAATATTCAATGTGTGTTCAGGCATCTTCTTTGTTGTCTAGCTTGGTACATTGACCTTTTTATCCCTTTTGCTATGAATTCAAATTCAACAGAGGTATGAATTGTAATGAAGATTGCGATGAATCCCGTGATCTTGACAGTAGAAATCATTCTGTGTCATTACCAAGGGATGAAAGCATCATAATTCATCATTTTAATCTACATATCAAGTCAACTTGCTACCAGATTATTAGCTGTGATAAACCTGCTGTTATTGCATCATTGCCCTTCTAGCAAGTTTTATATGGAGTTTTAATAAGGATACAAGTGGTTATAAAAATGGGCACAAAGTGGAAGAGAATTTCAAGGATTTTTTTTTTTTTTTTTAGAAGAAATGCTTGAGAGTTTTCTGGGTTAAAAATTATCTTTGTTATTTAAGTTGGTGTGGTCCAATTTGTTGTTGGGGTAACTGCAGTATGTTGTTGTAGAAAAAAGGTGACTGGACAAATAGTTTTGGTAAAAGTAGGGACTCCTATTAAATGAAAAATACAAAAGCTAACATTTGTTGAAATGTAATGATTCATTTGAATGACCGGTTTTCTTAATAGTAATTTTTTTTCACTAAGATTACAAAATGATTAATACGCTGATCCAGCCGGCATTTATATTACATTCTAATTCTTCATTATATATTCTCCAGTATCGAAGGGCTAGAAATTCAAATTGGATTCATTTTCATTATCAAGTTAGGGGTGGAGAACTGTAAATTGTTCACCTCCACTGAGGAAACCAGATTTATAAATGTGTTCTAAGAAAAGTGAAGGAAGACTTCTAACATGTCTTGAAGATACTAATTCGAATAATAATTTCAGTTTGTAGAGTTTACAACCAATAGTTGTTTTCAGACTAAGGCTAAATATCCTTTCACCATTCATATTCCTTTCACTAATATTACTAAGAGACTTACTTCTTTCAAAGAAGCTCTTCTAAAATATCTGTAACTCTGCTTTTGCTGGAAATATTAAAAACTAGGTAAATTTAATAAGAGAATCGATATAGATACTCTGTGTCTTTGAGTAGGCCCTGTGATCCATAACATGATCCTCTGTAATGGCATGTCTTACAGTTCTCACGTGGAATGGAGATCATGAATTTTTCTGGCTTTTCTAGCTTTTAATGTGGATATAAAAATCTGTGCTGTGAAAGTAATAAGAGGAAGAGCCTTATTTTGACAGTACTGAAGTCCTTTTAAGAATACCTGATGTTTGTGGAAGAGGAGAAATGAATTAAAACCGGAATTTGTATGTGTTGTCCTTCAATTGCCTTGAAACATTTATCTCATTTTGTCATAATTAAAATGGGAGTTAAATGCTCTGCATTCATGAAAATAAAGCAAGTGAAGCATGCAGATGTGTTTTTCACCACGTGTATTTGCTGACTAACTGTCACCAACATGTTCAAAATATGTTGGAGATTATATTCATACATAACAGTGAGATCAGTCTGAATTCTGAGCTCAGATTTTCATGAGACTTTGAATAGTTCTGTTGATTTAATGCAGAAATCTCAGAGAAAAATTGGTCGGTTTACGTTAGACCACATGTGGATATTGTAGAATCATCCAAAGCCATATAGAGAAGATATTTAACAGAATTATAAGCTCCGAAATAAAATTTAAAAAAAAAAAAAAGACCTTGTTTTTTTCTAAGATAAGATGAGCTACAAATTTATTCTTACATGCCTGATATTTTAAATACCTGCCTATTCAGCTTTATGTGACTCACTTAACTGTTCTGTTCCAGCTTTGAATATCAATAATGACGTGTTTCCTGACATCTGGGTTAAGGTGAAGCTATTGTATCTGTCAGTTAACCTCTTTTTTTGTCAACCTGCCATGCTGATAAATGTGTATATGGTGGAGTCATTAGGGTATTCTCTGTCCACTGGCAGAATGAAAATTTAGATTTCCCATTCGGTATGGAGACATCTTTTGTTTTCTACACAAATATATATATATGCTAGAATGCTTCTAATGTATAAACTGTATCCCAAGATGTCTGATGGAGGCAATGCACAGCAATAACTATTTATTTAGCAAATATTATCGTGCAAAATTCAATACAGGGACAACGTTCATGAGAATGGAATACCATAAGTACTTTGTGAGGTATTTCATAAATATATAAAATATTTGTGTCACTTTATACTTTTTTTTCAACATATTTCACTTCTTTACAGCTTGAATATCAAATTAGTGACATTTAAAGTGTGTTTTCCCATAGCTTGTGGCATCTTGTAGGTTATTTGGTTTAAAGTAATTATGCTTCATCACAGATTTATGTTCCAGTCAGAGATTCAAACACTGTTGAGCTCTACAGTATATGAATGATTACAAATTTTCAAAAGAGGAGAGTTTTTGAAGGTGTCGGTGTGTTAAATTTTTTAATTAATAGGAACATCAAAGATACAGCATCTGGGTCAAAGAAGGACCTCAGCAGATCTGCTCTTTGAAGCCTTTCATTCTTGACCTCCAGGACTGTAATAAACTTTTAAATAATTTTCAAGGGCACTTTGGATACTCTGTCAATTAAACTGCCGTGTAAGCCCTTTTCCTGTTGGCCTGTAGCCATAATTTAATGCAGTCATTAAAATTTAGTTTTAGGTGATACTGTATGGTACATGAAGTTTTTTCATCAAGTGGCTTTCCCTACCAAAAAAAAAAAAAAAAGGCAAAAATAAAGGGAGGTAAAATATTTATTTAAAAAAATGGTGATTGTTTAGAGGAGCATTTTGAGATAATATATCTCTCAGTTACACTGTGCTTTTCTATTCAGGTGTTTAACCTGCCTAGGTCTGATGTGATGAAAGCATGCAATGAGCAAACAAAAAAACAACAACAAAAACCACTAATAGTGCATTATTTAGCCATTCTGAAAATCCTCATGTAGAACGTGCAATGCTGTAGACACAATCTAAGATAGATCCGCTGAAGAATCAGTTGTTTTGAGATATATTTCCAATATTATAAAACAGAGTGTTGTGATGGAACCAGAATTCCCTGTTCCAAAAGAAAAATTTTCGAAGTGACAGATGCAGTAGTGAAGGGTAAAAGGAAGCATTGTCTCCTAGGGTGCTGTTGCAAGAAATGATAGTGACCAAAGAAGAGGAGGAAGACTTGAGTGCTGTTCCTTGTTTTGTGACTGTTGGTACATTGGGCGTATTTTTTAGTCATTTCGTTTCTTCTTTTTCACTTGTCTGAGTCGTAGGATGGCAGTAATAGCAGTGATATCTGCTAACCCCAAGAATACTTGGAGCTATAAGACATTTGTGTATAAATTTGTTCCTTGTCCTTCAATGGAGTGTATTATATATCTACACTGTATTATTGTTACCAGACATGGCTGAAGGGTTTCAAATGCCATTTGCCAACGGGGACTGATGTGCTGGTTCCATTCATAAGCCTGTAGCCGTTCTCTATGATATTGCAACTAAATCTTCAGTTCATCTGTCAGTAGTTAAGATCACTTCAGTTCAAACACTGATGAGACTATCCAAATAAAGAGATGGGGACATTTGATAATGTACCAGTAATGTTACCTGTGCTCCACTTTCAGCAGAAATTGAGTTTTAATGAGGCTCCATGCTGCTTGGCCAGAGAGCTTGATCTGAACAGAGACAGAGGTGATGTGGTCACAAAGAGAGTGAGTGGTAGCATGTCTCATGTAGCTGAGATACATATTTCAGCAGCTGGTCCTCTTGGTGAAAAAAACCCCAAACAAACCAACAAAACACAACAAACAACCCCAAACAAACCCCACAGCACAGGCATTGTCTTGCTTTCAAAATTTAGCCTTAATTTCTGGCCACAATTCACAGCATGTATGAAGGCAAGTCTTAGAAGCTTGTACTCTGCCTTAGGATAATTCTTCACTTGAACTTAATGTTTGTGTGTTTATGAAAGCCACAGTTTCTAAATGTTAAAAATCCATAAAGCCGTTTCCGTGATTCTGAAACAGCAACAGCTGATATCCCGTTCGTTTGGGAGTGGAAATTTTATATCCTTTCTGGCTTTAGTGGAGCTTTAGGGTGCTCTGACACCCTGAACTCCCTTGCACTGATCTCCTTAGGTAGGTTGCCAAGTTTAGGCCCCATGTCTTATTCCCTGTACATTATATTTAAATTTGTTGTGCAGGATAGCAGAGGTTATACAGTCAAGAGACCAAGACTTGTGTCGTATTGTTGTGTGTTGCCTCCCTCTTTCTCCTATACACAGAGACTCAGATACTTAGATCCTGCCTTCTGGAGTAAGTTTAACCTTCAGTCATTTGCTACACAGCAGAAAATCTGCTTAACACTGGATACTCCAGAATGATTTGTTTGTTTGTTTGTTTGCTGCTCAGTCATTCTCTTGATTTTCAAAGAAGTGAGAGTATGAAGAAGTGTCACTTTGTCCATATTTATATATTTGTTACTACAGGCATTAATATATTGCTTTAGTCTAGTTCAACAGTCTGTCTTTCCATGAAGTTATCTTTCCTTAAGCGATTAGGTTCTGCAATCTGCTTATTGCATCTTGAAAAGCATGATATAAATTCAAGTCAGGGACATTGTACTCTAGTTAAGGGACTGAGACGATTGTAAAGAAAAATGAGAGGTATAACAAATGTGTTTCCAATCTCTGTAGTACATATAATAAAAGGTTTTTATTCTACAATTGTCAGAGAGGATCTCATTAGAGTGCAGACTTTCCTGTTCCTGAAAAAGTTCTCATGTTGGGTACTTTAAAGGAAAGAGTTCACAGAGTTAAGATTTAAGGGCACAGGCTCCCTTCTAATACAGGGAACTGTGGTCACAATGGACTGAAAAGTTCATAAGCTATTTTGACGATGGTAGTAATATGTACAATTTGCTTTATTCAGAAGCTCCTTCATGATGCAAGTGCACCTGCAGAGCTGCAGAAGGAAAGGAATTTTCCATTCTGTTGTCATCTGCTGGCCTCCAAAGGCAGCTGCCTAAAAATAATGGACTGGATCTGTTTTAACTGATTTTTTTTTTTTTTTTTTTTTTAAGAAGAAACTTATCCAGGACAGGCTGAGGAACTTAGGAGCGCAAAAACCTCAATTTTGAGTAACCCAGTTGTGGGAAGTTTTAACCATTGGTGAGTGAGGTGTCCAGAGCCCCCTCTAGGGCTGGAAACTGCCCTCAGCTCTGCACCCACAGCTTCCACAGCCTTCCCGGGGTTTTGCTGACTTGCACACATTGTATGTGCTGAAAATATTAGTAAAGACCTTGTTACATATTTTAGAAAACCAGGAAAATATAACAGAGAAAAAAAAAAAAAAAGCTGGGTTTGGATCTCTTGTTCTCAGCCTCACAACTGGAATAAATAAATTCGCCCTTAGAGTCTATCTCCCAACAGTGTTTCAAAGAGAAACAGGTGTCCCCAAACAGTACAGGTTTGAGTCCTTAAAATAACATCTTGAATTGTAAGTTAATAATAGATACATTAAATTCATATTTTTGTTTGTATGTTTATAAATGGAGCGGTGGGAGTTTCTGGTTCAAGTAGGCTTCTCACCTTGGAAATTGTTGTCTTCAATTTTTATCATCGTAGTCTACTATTCTTTTGATTTCCTTTTCAGTTCTCTGGCTCTTCCATTGACCTACTGAAATGCTGTATTCCTCATATTTTTTTCCCTTCTTTTTTTTTTTTTGAAAAGCCCAAATTTTCATTTTTAAAAACCTTGTATTTTTAATATTCAGAATTAGTAAAGCTCTTCTGTCCCCAAAGAGACGCTCCTTTCCCAGATGGGCGCATGGATGTTTTGGAGGGAAGCTGGCTTTTCCTGGTGCTGCCAGCCTGTCACCCGCTCCAGGACACCTTGCTGTGAGCTGCTCCTCCAGGTGATGCCTCCGCTGCAGGTAGGAATGGAGCAGAAGCTGGAGGCTGTTGCATTCCTGCAAAGGAAATGTGTGCTTGGTCTATCTCTGTCTCTCCCCTCATACGTTAGATTTTTTGGGGGGGAAATTTCCCACTCTTTTTTTTTTTTTTCTTTCCTTTTTTCCACAAGGGTATCAGATGTACTGGCCTCAGGACCTATGGAGAGATTCACAAAACGATTGAGACCTCTCTTTTCTGTTTCCTGCTGACTGTGTTCTAAATTTATCGTTTAGAATTGGTTCAGATCATAACACAGCAAAATATTACTGAGCAAGCTGAGAGTAGCTGAGCCTTTTCCTTTAGTTTGGCTGTTCTTCCAAAAAATCTTTAAAATGTCCTTTTCATCCTAATCATAAGTAACCTTTTATCAGTAAAGTGTTTATTTTTCTAAACTGGAAATAAAAACAGAACCATACTTTTCTGGTCTGCATTTAAAATGAAAAATTCTTTAATTGTTCTTTTGAATCTTATACATATTCATGTTGAACTCGTTAAACTTTTGCAACAGATTAAAGTTGAGGGGGGAAAAAAACAAAACCAACTTGAACTTGGTCAGATGTGGGGAGGCCCAGCCACTGGAGAAATTAGCTTGAGCCTGGCAGAGTGAACACTTACCATATGTTTGATTTTAAGGAACATTTTGATAGTTTCCTTTATTTTAATTCACAGATGGGTATCATATATAGCCAGCGTGAGAATAATCTTTGAAAAATCTGTTGCTTTTTAAAATCAAATTTTTGAATTTGAGATATACTGACAACACATTAGACAGAATCCTGGAAGCTGTTCCTGGTAGATTAGGTGTTCAACTTTTACTATGGAGAATATTTTTAAAATTCCTAATCCAGTGTAATTTGGGGATAATTATTAAATACTTATTTGGCTTATAGTGCTCTACCTAATTATTTACTTAGAGATCTCTTAGACACTCCTCCTAACATGGAATGGTTACCTATGAAGCCATTATTTCATTGATTTCTGAAATTCTAAAAGACAATTTTCATTTTTTAACTTGTTGGGTTTAATTACAATTTTATGCCGTAATACCTTTAAAACTACAACAAAATATGGCCTTTTGGAGGAATGAGCTAATCTTACTTGTTTTGTAGTCGTAGCGCTGAGATGATTTTTCCTGAATATGCAAAATAATATGAAATACGACAAGCTTAACTTGTGCTTGAAAGCAAATAATTGTTCTACTTTCTAGATGGCATGAAAGCTGGAGGTGTGAGCTGGAGCGGATTCTACTGTCTGTTTGTAGTAAACGTGTGACAGTGCACTAGGATGTGTGGCTGGTTGTCATCATGGGATACAGATGATTGTGTAAACTGGGCAGCTCTGCTGAGAGTTTTCTCCTTGTGAAATATATGCTTATATATCATTTCCATATAAAGACAAATGATACAAATAGCTTCCTTGCTCCATATTTCCCAATACTGCAAATTAGTCTTGAGTAAATATATCCTTTTAGGTGAAAAAATGAAGTCTCAGAAGACACTTGGTCAGCAAGTGTCAAACTCATTGCTGTTGGAAATTACTTCTGTTGGTAATTACAAAATACAGAGAGGAGAGCCTGGACAGGAACCAAGATTGACGTTTGGACTTAATAATATAATGAGGCTTTAATAAGTCAGTAATAGGCAGCCTCACAAAATGAAATGAGCAAAGATTACAAACACATAGATCAGTTCCTTGGATCTTAAATACGTAAATTGTATTAATCTGTATTGATAAAAAGTAATTGCTTATTTTGTATGATCCAGATGTAATTATAGATCAAGATAACATTTCTTAATAAGGCAACGTGGCCTTTCAAATTTCAAACCTTATGAGCTATGCAATCATGACTTTAGGAGACCTGGAGCACAAGTTCTATTTGCTGCTTTATTCTGACTTGTTTTCCTGCCTTTCTCCTTTCTTGTGCGGTGCCTGGGCCCTTTCTGCCTTGACTCCCTTTGTTCTGAACTGTTGTACTGTCTCTTGTGTAATTATATTTAGGCCTGAGTTTGAAGGTCTCTCTATATTGGAGGTTTATGTTACAGTGATGTGATGGCCATAGCAGGCCTCTAGAAACTTTATTTTCAAATTTAAGTTTAGCAGACTGAGCATAGGAACAGTCCAATTGACTTTACTGCAACACGTGTAGAAATACGTGCAGGTTTATGGTTGCAAATCTGCTCTGCAGACTCAAGTTTGCTGCAGTCCCATCAAAGAGAGTGATACTGGAATCCTCCAACACAACAAATCAATGTGACAGTCTTAAATAAGCAGAAGTAAGAAAAATAAGAATGTGAAACTTTTGTTACAGTATATCAATTCTTACCTATTAATTTCTGAAGGTCATCTGTCAAGTTTTTTTTATGTTATTTTATCATACTATTTTTAGTGTGAAATATCGAGGAGGACTACAGTGTGAGCTTTTAATTAGTATTTCTTAATCATGCTTGTTTCTTTTCTGACCGAGAGTCCAGTCTTCCAACTCAGGTCTTGTCTGCTCTGCAGGTTGTGGTTTGTCTGGGTGACCACCGGTGGGATTGCAGACAGGCTTATGGTGTAAGCGTCGCCCTTGAAAAACTGAAGAGGCCTTTTTTACAAAAAAATGTCCAAAGTTCAGGTATTAGTTTATACCAAACAGGTCTAAGCAAAAAAAAACAAATAGATGCCCAACACGAGTTACTGAGGATCCTTTTTCCTCTCTGTTGCTCAGCTTCAATTTTCCGTGAAGTCACTGATACACTTCTCTGATTGCCATAGTATTTTAAGCTTTCTGCCAAAATAGGTGCTAAAGAGCTTTTGTAGAACGGAGTGTGAAAGAAGAACAACACTTAGATGTACACTAAAGAAGAAAAAGGATCATAGCCAATACTTTTCCTTTACTGGTCTTGACAAAAACCTTTTTCGTGCGCATGAACCTCAATACACACAGTGTGCACAGTGCATGTCAGCTGTTAGGGTGAGGCCATATTTTTTCCTAAGACTCCGGGTTTTTTGGCGAGATGTGTTTGTACTGGGTCTGGCTGAGGTGCAGGTACTTGGCCCCAGAGCAGCCCTGGCAGGGCTGTGCTCTGCACCGGCAGCCGGGAGGGTGCTGGTGGCACCGCGGCTTTGGCGGTGGCCGAGCGGCACTGGCACAGCAGCACGGCGGCTTCTCCTGCTGGGGGTGAGCAGGATCTTGAGAAGGGGACACGGCTGGGACGTCTGACCCCAGCTGACCAAAGGGATATTCCACACAGCAGGACATCTGCTCAGCAATAATAACTAAGAGAAAGGAGAAGCAGGGAGCAGGGAACACACATTCGTTATTACGACGTTTGTCTTCCAGAGCGGCCGCTCTGCGTGCTGCAGCCCCGCTTCCCGGGAACTGGCTAGACATCACCTGCTGGGGGGAAGAAAAGAGTAAAGCTTCTGTTTTCCTTTGCTTCCACGCACGGCCTTTGCTTTTCGCTTCATCAAATTGCCTTTGTCTTGACCCAAAAGTTTTTCCCATCTGATTTTCTCCCCCCTCCTCCCCGTTCTGCTGAGGAGGGGAGTGATAGAGAAGCTTGGTGGGCACCCTTCATCCAGCCAAGGTCAACCCACCACAGTAGTTTACATGTAACACTCTTGAGTTAGTGTGTTTCCTACATGTATAAAAGCTATATCTGAAAAACGGGAAGGATATATTCTGTATTAAAAAAAAAAATCACAGTTTAATTTGGATTACAACATGTTATTCCAAAATTAATGTAAAAAATGCATCTTCGTAGTCACATATTTATTTGACAGCCCTATTAAGACATCTTCACTCTGAAACAGTAAAGGTGTGCAACAAGGAAAATATAAGGATTTCAAACATGACCAATATTTTTTAAAATTTGTAGAATTAATGTATATTTGTTTTTGTCTAAAATCTTGTCAGACCTCTCTGACTTCATCAAATAAATTGAGAGATATGTCCTGGGGAAAAGAAAAGCTTATGAAAAAGAGAAGTGATGTGACACATGAATTTTACTAGTGAGAGAAGAGCAATTATAAATAACTGTTTTCACAGGAGCTGTTTACTGTTTTTTACTTGCCTATATATATAGCTATCTTTTGTCAGGGTTTTAAGTGGCAACCTCTAGCATGCTAAATCTGACTTGGTGAATTGAAGGTAAAAGCAATGATCAACTAACGATAGGATGAGCATATTTTAATGATGTTGGCAATATATAAAACTGAATATATTGTTGGCTCTGGTCACAAATGCTTGTTTGTTGCTTTGTTTGTTTTTCTTAAAAGCTCTGCATTGTTTCTTCTCATTAACATAAGATAACTGGAATAAGTTTCATATCACCATCCACCATTCCCACTTGACTTGACCATTTCATAATTCAGATGAGGCTCTAATAACCTTTCTGAGCTTCTCTTGCTCTAATGATGTCCAGTCAATAAATGAGATTTGAGCACCACTGCCATCGTAAATAGTGTTCTTGTACCTAATTAAAAAAAAAACTACCATGAGAACGAATGTTTAGCATTTTAGGCCAAAACACAATCAAATTACAATCAAAAATAACAAGCACAGTTGCCTTGATAGAGTTGGGGGCTTTTTTTCCCCTTTGGAACTTGATTGTTTTGCTGTACATCCCTATTCGCCCCTTTGTCTTAAAGTGATAGTGATCCAGAAAATTTGCTAGTGTGATAACTCGGTTTCCTGCTTAAATTACCTTTACCTTCCCCAGCATGAGAAAATGGTGTCAGGAGTTATTTAGAGGTTTAGGCTGGCATAGCTTCTGAATGTAAGTGCAGAGCATCGCACAAAGGATGATGAGATGGGCTTGCATGCTGCAAGATTTACTAGTGGGATCCGTAGCTAATGGCAGGTGTCAGCTTTCAGGGTGGGTGGTCAGTTGGGCAGAAGAAAGGCAGGGTCTGCCAGGCGAGTGGCTTCTCCAGTGCTTGAGGTGGCCCCTCTCCATGGACCCGACCCACAGGGACTGTGTCCTTCTCCTCAGGGCCTGCTCAGCCATCCCTGCGCCCACTCTTGCTCGAGGTGCCCTGAGGAGCTGTGGGCGGGCGTCACACACCCTCTGGCGTGTTATTGGGTCATGCTTATCGCCTACTTAAATGAGCAATAAGTCTTGTTTTCCTCTAAAGAAAGCTACAAAACAAGGGGTAGGAAAAGGTGGAGGAAAGAAGTAGTGATTTTCATGCCTCGAGGAACCCAACATAACAATATCAAGTTTTGCAGTCGCAGGGTCCCAAGAATAGCAGGAGAGGAACATCAGCATGGGAACAGGGAAACCTCTGCCCTGCAGCCAAGGCGCGAAGTCACAGGCAGCTACGGAACTGCAGAACGAAGGCCCTTAGCATGGCAAAGGTTAAGGCCCATCGGGCACTGTATAAAAAGAGACTGAAAGTTAGATTAGCCAAGACCGGCAAAATGTTCTAAAGGAAAACGTAGTCCTTTACAATTATTTTTATTTTTTTTTGTCATTTTTTTTTACTTTTGTTTCAATCCTTTTCCATGTTTTACTAAATGATGGCTGAGAAAGACAGCCAAAGATATTTTTGCTGTACAACTAAATGTGGGAAGAATCTAAATGGCAAAGAATACTCCTGGAGAGAAAATTAGAGTGTAGATGCTCCATCTGTGAGGATTTTCTCGTTTGCCACAGCACTCTCTCAGTCCTTTTTTTCTGATGTTCTGTGTTTGTAAACTGGCAACTTTTTGCAAATTGTTCAGTTGAGGCAAAGAACCCTTTAACCGATATCTGTTGCCAAACACCAAGAGCTGATGGTGACCGTGTCGCTAACCTTTAATGGATCCTGGAAAAGCATAAGCTGAGTGTACGCTGTGTAACATACTCAGGGTATGGAGAGAAAATGGGAAAGGCGTGCGCTGCGGCATCTGAGCTACAGGACACCTACAGTGCTGGCATTTTCTAGTCCCTATGTTATTGTTGTAATGAGACTTACATGGAGGAAAACTGTTACTTGGAGTGAGCAGAAGAAACCCAGCTATTGTATAAGAAATGTCTGCTTACCTCTTTCGCCCTGTTTGCCGGACTGATGGAAGAGGCCTCCACGTTGCATGAGCACGGCTGTAGCAGCACCTGGGCATGTGCTCAGGGCAGCAGACTAGGCACACTATTCTCTGGCTTAAGTTTCTCTCCAGTATATATATTCCCGAAGCCCCAGCAGTCATGGGAAGATGTTCTCGTGTGCTGTCAAAACAAACAAAATGGGCATTTACATGGTGACTTCTACAGCTCTGTTTTCTCTTCAGCCTCTGAAAAGACAGACTTAATTACACGTTGAGGACACAGAAGTCCTCCTATCCCTGCAGTCACAGATAATTTCTGTAAACACTGATTTTCTTCAGATCACAAGATAAAACAGAGTTCTACTCAACATTAGGAAAAGAAACCCACTAAAGACCGCATTCCCTTTCTGACACCTGGCCACATCAGTGAACAAGAAATTGATTGCCTCAGAATGGTTCAGTTTACAGCATAGAGGAAGAGTTTGATCATATATGGATAATAATAAGAGTAAACTAACTAGGCCTTATCGCAGCAGAATCAGTGCCAAAAATAAGTGGTTTTAAATGAGAACTCACAACCCGAGGAAGGGCACCAGGGTGCGGAGAACCCAGCGTGAAAGCTCCTGGAAACATCTCTAAAGTTATGGCAATATTAAGGCAGACCTAAGCCTGCAATGGTAGGTAGTATTTCTTTGCAAAGAGAAAGACAGAGTCAGAGATAATTTATGTGTTTGTTTAATAGAAAGAGCAAAGCATTTTTAACAGTCAGTGAATTAGCATCTTGTTTAGAGCACAACTGTTTTTTATGTCCTCTGGCTGAGCGTGGCAACAGCTTCTTCCACCAATATTTATATGTTAATAAAATAGTGAAATAATAAAACAAAGCCAAGAGTGCATTTTTAACGTACATTGTTCATATTAGACCCTGCTTATAGACAGTTAATGGTTTTTTCCCTCTCCAGCTTTATAGATTGAAAAATAGTTATAACAATAATAAGAAAGCGTCCTTAAATTTGTTTTCAGTAAGTTATATGCACCTTTAAAAAAAAAATAGTGTATAATTTGTTAATCTGTTTTCCCTGCCAAACTGGTTGTCTTACTCAACAATAAATTGAATACAAAGCTTCCCCCAGGCAGAGAGACAGAGTACCAACCCCTGAAAGTCTGGCAGCTTAATTGACATTTGGTGGTAGCCTCAGGCAGAAGTTAATTTCTACCCTGTTTATATACACACATATACTTTTCATAAAGCATGCAGGCAGTACTGCAGATAAATTAAGACTAATTCATATTGTAGTTCCCAGGTATACACTTGTTGAAATGACATGAAGCCATTTCATTTTATGAGTGAAGGAGTTCCTCACAATTAACCCAATCTGTCAGCCTTGTAGGAACAGTGCGTTTCCAGGCAGTTGTGTGAGGTTTTCAGAGCGTTATTTTTATTCAATTGCTATCCAGTGAATACAGCAGTCTCAAGAAGTAAAGCTAAGAGTTTCAGACCTTGTTCCCAGAAGATGTCCTACCTACCTGAATGCTGCTGCTCATGACTAATAGGTACCAGACAGACTGTTAGGGCAAATGTAAACTTTATTCATAAAACAGTGCTATGTTTGCCTAACTCAGGGTTTCAGATAAGTTCCAGGCAGGCCTCCCCGATAACGCATAATCTGCAACCAGGTAAAAATAGGAGTAGCAGGCGGTTGAAAGGTACGCAGGGGGTTTACTCAAATGATGTGATTTAAATTACATTTTTAATTGTGATCTGTTTCCTTTGTCTATGTAAATTGAAGTCAGTGAATGAAGTCCAAGCTCCAGTAGTAATACTGTGGACTTTGCAAAGGAATGGCTTTGCTCCGTACCAGCTGTGGAGCTGGTCCGTGTCTCTTGCTGTCCTAGTCCTTTGTATAGATCGTGAGGAAAGTCCCGGCTTCAAAAAGCTAACCTACTAGAGCTATTTGATTGTATCTGTCTGTACTACAGGCAGAGAAAACATTTATGAAACTAATGATCTAAAGTGGAGTATTTCGAATAGATGTATATGATTAGAAAAACAGAATCAGTCACCCTGGTAGGAAAAAGATCTGTAAGTCAAAGCTCGGAGTTTTTTCTGTAGTCAGTGAGGCTCTGTACACTTCTGAGTATGGGAACAATGCCAGGAAAAAAGCCCAAATATATTTTTTCGAGTAGTGTAGTGTACACAGCATTGAATATCACACTCCTAAGTGACAAGCAAGTAGCTGCTTTGAAGTGCCCTAGTTCTTAAAGTGAGCTTAGGGGTTTTTTTATTTCACGATACATATTGTCATGTTTTGAAAAAATTCTATGTGAGAAAGCTGTTTTGATGGTACAAATCATCAGCTACAATAAAAATCTTTAATAAAGTCATCATGGGGTTTGGGGTTTTTTGAACTATTCAGGAATTACAAAAGGCAGGTATTGTAGGAGCTCAGCAGGAGCATTACTTTTACTCCACAAGTTGTGGAGCTGAAAATCTGCTTGATGAACAGAGACTCAATAGTAGCAGATAATTTCTAGTGACTTGTTTGTAGGTAGAGTCATGAGAAACCAGGATGTACTCAAAGCATGTGCGGCGACAGTTGGGCTTTGAGTCTCCCACTGAAGGCAGTGGGACCAGGTGTCATCCCACATGCAGCATCAGCATCTCGAGTACGAGGTGTTAACTGCACCATTACGATAAATCACTAAAAGTTTGTCTTTAATTCTTGGTTTGTATAATACACATACATTGATTATCGTAGTGTTTATCAGCATAGCTTTGACCAGACTTCCTAAAGGTGCACAAGAAAACTCTTCTCTGAAGGTGGCGTACGATAAAAAGAGAAGCTAGGCAGTTACCTACAACTGCTGTGGTGTCAACTGCATTACTGTATTTAACCCTTGTCTACATATGAATATATAGAACAGGGTGGCACAAATAGGTTACTCTTCCGAGTTCTTGTTGCCAGTGGATTTTGGTTGGCGGCACTAATGCTGTTCAAGGCAACGTGTCGGCGGCGCGTGTGAGATACAGGGAGAGCTACCTGCAGGTATTCTGCAAAACCCTTCTATGCGCTGTCGCTAAAATTAAGTTTATGGATAATTTATCACCTACTTGTCTCTTGAATAAATTACACATACAAATGAAGACAAAAAAGCTATAACAAGTGTTGCTTTTGGCTCTGGCAAATAGGCATGTGAGACTCTTATCAAACATCTCACAGCCTGTTCTATTTAGCAGTTCATGATTGTGAACAAGTGATTCATTCTTGTAGCTATTGTTTTTGCAGTATAAACATTAAATATTCTTTCACTTCCAAGACAACTTAGAAATTATCTATTATATTTGACATGTCAAAACAAACTCTGATTTATAAAAAGAGTAATATCAAAATTTAGTTGCAGTGAAACTGTAGCTGTGGTTAAAAAATTCACAGTTATTTTGCTTTCAGATACTGTCATATGGAACTTTCCAATGCATCTTCGATACAAGGATGTTACATTATGTTGTAAATACAATGCTTGTTTACTAAGATTTTTTTTTCCTGTTTCCCCAGTTTCTTCTCAAATAGGTATTTTCAGGTAATTTTATGGTCTTTTTCTTGTTGACAAATACTATTGCAGGTTTCTTAAACATAAATAATAGCAAAGGAACCAAATGGAATTAACTTTGGAAATTGCCATGGTAATAAATGCCCCATTGATTTTGTACTAAACTACACATGTACATTTTGTAGTAGTGCATTAATCAATAGATTTTTTTTTTTTTTTTTAATTTGACTTTTATAAAATCTTACTTCTCATAGATATTCCTGTGCTGCCCATGAGAGTTTGCTTTAACCCTTGGTCCTGCACTAGGTCTGTCACCTCTGTTAAAAGGCTGTTCGGGGGCCCTGAGGCATCTTGAAATCTGTACGTGTTTTATTCATCTGCAGTGTAAGGATGAGAAACATGAAGGGAATGCCCGAAATTCTAGAGCTAGGTAGAATATTGGATCCCTTTCTTTGCAGAAATCTTGAGATGTTTTTCTTCAATTTGAAGATTTTAAAGATTCTTTAATTTTTTTTTTTTTGAATTCTGATTGACTTTGGCCAGTTCAGGTATTCGAGCCCGTTTTTGCAAGGTTGCCGGCCGGATGCCGTTGCCCCTGCAGCGCAGCTCCGCAGTTTTGCTCCTCGCCTGCTGCAGATGCAGCGCTGGGCCGCTGTAAAGCTCGCAGCAAAGGGAGCACAGCCGCTCACCTGCGCATTAGCCTCCCACTCACTCTTTTCATTCCAAAATGTCAAAAATCATGGGGAGCTCTTGGAAAAAACCAAAAACAAAAAACTTAAAAATAATGGACTCGGATTCTTGCTGTGGCAAATGCACCAAGGTAATGATTAGTTTCCACAAATAATTATACTGTTAACGGAATAGGGGAAAAATACCACAGCTTATACAACTGGAGCAAATGACCTTAGTTTTAAGAATGTTGATGTTGCTGAAGTATCTCATGCCATCTTTTTTTTTTTTTTTTTTGGTGTGGCGGGGGCGGAACTCACAACACAGAAAACCACTAACTATTAACCAAATTAACTCATTTGTGATTAATACTTACATTTTTAAGTGATTCATTTTCTTTCTCCTTCACATGATTCTTGTTTGCATTTTGAATTTTACTCTCCCTGTATTTTAAGAGAAGACCAATTTGGTTTTTATTTCTTCTTTTTAATTTCCTTGAGCTACCAGAATGATCCTACGTTTGGGTTTGCAGTGTAGCAAAGGGATCTCACCTGAGATGATTCTGTGGATCAGGCAAGTCGACATCTTTTAGAAACTGCAAAGAATTCCGAGAGAGATACTACTATTTCTCTTTGCTTCATTAAATCAAGTTGCCTTAAAGACAGTATGTGTTGCCTTTTCCAAAAAGGTTCTTTTACACAAGTTTTCTGCTGGGATGATTCTGCCTGCCCAGTGCCATAATGGAAAAATGTTCTGCTGATGGTTGTGACCAGCCATAGGGAGAGCTTTCCTACCCATGCTCCTATCTGCATCATTCCTGCTCTCTACAATTTATCTTTCTATGTCCCTTTAGGTGGACTGTAAAGCTGGCTAAAATTAGAACTGCTTACACCAGGTTCGGTGACTCAGTTTTCTGTTAAATAGGCAGAACTAGAAATGTCAGGATATGAATACTTCTGACAAGCTATTTCATTGAATTCATTCAAAAGTAAAAAGTGCGTTTTATTTTGAGTTTCTCATTTTGATATAGATTTTATAATACAGCTGAATTCACAAGTTTGAGGAGATAGTACATAATAAATAATCACAATTATTCAAAGTAAATATTCTTCTGAAAATGGCATTGCAGTATCTTTGAGAAAATAACTTTGTTATATTTTAATCTACGTGGAAAACCTGAAATTTTAACTTTTTATCATAAATAATACTTACAAGGGATCTTAGTATATTATATATTATATTGTTCCACAGCTTAAAACCTTAATGCGCTATAGTAAAAAAAAAAAACGTTGTTAGTACATCTGCATGTTCAAAGTGAAATAATGTAATTACATATTCAGCGCATCGTTCTCTTATGACACATTCTCAAATACAGTGAATGTTGTAAGACAGACTGAACCTCAGTGTATACCATTTCTTTTCAGTATTACTAGAAGTTTTGTAAAGATTCACTAATTTGCTATGTAGTAATAGTATCCTGTCTCTATTGGAATTTGAGAAGAGGCATTTAAAAAAGTAAAAAAAATGAAAAATTTTAATAATTCAAAGGTTTCTGTGTACTATGCTGGGGAGCGGGAAGAGTAGCAGTTTAAAAAAAAATCCAATTATGTGTCATTTGTATTATTGCCAATATAACCGTTATAAGTAGGATTTGAAGCTGAGCCCATGCAGTATGCTACAGTAAAATATTGCTAATATATGTACGTGAGAAAAGTGTCCAGACAGTTTAAACTGTGCTGAAGTTGATAATCATAAAGTTTCTAATAAAGCAGTGTTCAGCATGATAAGATCCTCCTGAGCAGGAGTTAGTATAATATTTAGAAGCAGGGATTTGTCTGCTGAGGAGTTCGTGAAGCTTCTTCTACAATGTAGCTGTACTTCTCATAATCACAGTAATCCACAAGTGTAGAACCATCTAGGATTTTAATAAGGAACGTAATACCAGGATTACATTTTGCTTGACTCCTCAAGCAATGCATTTTCCAAAACAAATGAAAGATAACAACCTGCTAAAAATACCTAGTCAACATAATAGACCAGGACTGTGAGCTTTGAAACTGAATCTTGCTGTGTTGTTTCCTTTTTTTTTTTTCCTTTTTCTTTTCGTGTAAGGAGGACAATTTTTGATATAATGTACATGGGGTTATCAGTCCCATCCCAAAAAAATGTCCTGCCCCGAACCCGTTCTTGATCTGTAAAGTGCTGTAAGTGTTTTGACTTCCCTTGTGATACAAAGCTTTTCAAAATCAAAATGTTTTATACTAAGTGTAAAAGCTACCATAAGATTGTTGCCGTTTTAGGGTTGAGAAATTAGGCAGGTCAGTGTTGAATTCTAACCTCATACTCTCTTCGGCCCTGGACAGAGGCACCACACTCACAACTATCTCCTGTGTATCTATACAATATGCTTCTCAAGTGTCAACATTTGAGAAACATGAACTATTTATGTTACGTCCTTGTTACTGTTACAGTAAGTATGAAAACTTTGTAAAAACTTTGGTCAAAGAAGGCATAAGCAAGGTAAGTTATTTGATTCCAGCATTATTTTATTTGGGACTGAATATTATTTAGACCAAGGATTATGCACAATTTTCAGAGAATTATACTGATGCAGAGTCTTGTCAGTCAGTTTCAGGAATGGTGTCAGTCTGATGTACGTACCGTTTCTTTCAGCCATCAGAATTGGGGATTGAAAAAGTCCAGGCAAGGAAAAACTATAAATTTTGCTTTTTTCCCCCCTAAAGTTCAGTTTGCTCCCTTCTTCCTCCTAAATAAAGAAAAAGTCTCACTGAGAAATCCTGACTGCAGGATGCTGAGCTCAGGCAGCTCTGCGGGTAGGAGACGCTAGGCTGCATACATTGACATACTTGCTGTATGTAGATAGTCTTATATAAACCAGATAGAAAATACACTTACAAGCCTCACAACTTCTGGTCAAACTCTTCACAATCTATGAACATTAAAGCTGTTTTCTTTTTAGATTTGGTTAGGGTTTTCTCCTTTGTTGCAAGATCCAGACAAACGTTGCCCAAAACAGGCTGGGAGGTCTCTGTCCCTGCATGTCCTATCAATTTAATTTTAATTTAATTTTCAAGTCAGTACTTTTGTAGGTGCTTCTCCATCATTTTGATGAACAAAACTTTTTATCTGAAATCGGTGACCTCTGCATTTCTAGTAATTTTTTATGGGTGCTAGTTCTGTATTTCTTTAGTTCAGATTTTTGTTATACTTGCAGATACCTTCCTTGGTTTGTACCTTTTTTTTATTTTTTTATTTTTTTTCCTACACTGTAAGGCTTTTTGTAGCATGAATAATATTGCTTTGCAATTCCTGGCCACGTGTCTTAATTTTACCTTTTAAAAGGCTCTTCCATCATATAAAAATAACTACACTGGACATTTCTGTCATCTAGAAAGACCGAGCTGGGGAACCATATCACAAGAGATCCCGAAGTGGCTTCTGTTTCTTTAGAATCTACATGATTTCAGAGGCAAAGAAAATAGATTTGCATGAGACTTAACCTTGTACACTCTCTTCCCGATTCGAGAAACCACTGAATTTCCTTTGCCAAGAGAAATCAAAAAAACAAATTTCAAAAGGAAGTGGAGCAAGATCTCCTTTGACAAAGAGCCGTTTGGGTTTTGCTGATCAGTGTGGGCCATCGCCGAGGGGCACTGGGAGACCTCAGTCAGTTTTCCTGGGTCTCTTACCTGCGTTTTGTACCGTTATCATTCCCATGAAGTCAGAAACTCTGTGATACTGACTGCGCATGCTGGGTGGTGTGACTTACCACATCCTCGTGTGAAATGAATCCATTACAAATCACTTGAGTGTATAGACCATATAATTTGGCTGTTATTCTTGTTATCATTTCAGGGAAAAAGGACTCAGGGAAAAAAAAAAAGTCACAGGAAATGCGCTATTGTTAATGACAGTGTTGTCTAGTTATGGGAAGTGTGGATCCCAGAAAATCGTTGGTGTTGGTGAATTTACCTTAATGTCTCGTGCCCAAGGTCTGAAATGATGTGTGTATGACAGGTATGTTAGAAATGGAGCATCAGGTACAGAGTACCAATTTCTAGTATTTGTTCACAGCAGTCCCCCTTTTGTTACATGTTGTAAGACACCTGTCTAAGAAATAAAGCTAAAATATGGACAGGAGTGGTGATGGGAGTCAAGTGAAAGTGAAGAATATGAGTTGAGAAAGGCAAAGGATTTAGAAGATGGGCAGAGAAAACAGTGGTGTGAGTAGAGCTGGGAGATAAGGCAGGAAAGGAAGGTGGTCATGAGGCTGTTCAGGGAAGGATTTCTCTCACCAAGAGCAATGCTGTTTGTCAGCCTCTGCATTTGCTAAAGCTCATTCGGTATTCATGGTGATCTGTGGAAATAATAGTAAGGAAAAGAGGAATACTTAGAGTGATGCTTTTCCTTTCAGCCGCTTTTATTTAAATGAATGGGCAACCCTGCCATGTGGTAGACTTCTCAGATGAGCTTCTCACGAATTATTTAGTACTCCATAACTTAGTGCTGATGAAGTCATACTTTTTTTTAAAGCAATTATTTGTATGTATGAAAGTGTCAGCAGCTAGTGATGAACTATAGGTGAATTTAGTGTGCTGCTAATAGATGTTAGCACACCAAATTAGCTAGAGAAAGCAGTACGCGAGCTGGCGTGACCTATTTCTGCATTTCTTGTGGGAATTAAAACAGAGGAATAGTTGTGAGAAAATCTTTGACCTCAACATTGCTTTCATAATCAACTCCCGAGTAGTGGGATACAGAAAATACCAGCTCACAAGGAAAGGGAACAATAAACAAGATTTGTGTGTGTCACTTGTGACCGTAGCTGTCAAGCATATTTTTTCTGATTTCATTTCTGCTTCTCATTTTCAAGAGATTAAGTTGTTTTTAATATGTTGACATCTACTGCTTTATTTATTTTATTACAGTACTCATGGTACAAATTTCATCTCTCCTTCATTGTCTGTGTTGTCTAGAGTGAAAACAGTATTTTCTGTATGGATTTCAGGACAGATGATTGAAAAAGTATCAGCTTACCCACTGTAATATAATCTTTCATAGGTAGGAACCAAGGTAATAATTAGTTGCAAGTAAAACTGAAAATATTGCTACTGTTCTAGTTTCTAGAAGGTGTTGATTTAAGTTGCAAAATCCTAATAAAGTATAATACTATTACAGGTTTACAGATTGGGGAAACAAACAAACAAAACCCCCACAAACACAAAATCTCAAGCTTTTGTAAGACAAAGTGGAATTCTGCAGCAGGGTTGTATCTTGCTCTTTTTTTTTTTTCCCTGTAATTTTGTAAGGACAGTTATTTTTTTCCCTTTTCCTGTTGCAGGTGTCAGAATAGTGAATACTGCAGGTGGAGGTCTGTGGCACAGCTCTGACAACGTTTGCGTGCTTCCTGTGCTTGATCGTTGTAGAAAAATGTATTGGAACAGAGGAAATACTTTGGGTTTATTATAGGGCGAAAATACATTTGGAAAATATTCTAAGCCCTTTTTAAATTAATCAAGAACTCAAAAGTAGCTGATGAAAATGCCTTCCAATCTCCACATGTGACTAAATAATCCTTAATGAGAAGTAGGTCCTTCGTTAGACACTATGTCTAGCTAACTGAAGAAATCATTTTTAAATACACTCCAGAGCACATGAATGTGCGAACATGGCCGATACATGGAGATATTTATTACTTATTGATATTTAAAAGTCGCTAAATTAACCTTATTTAACTGACTGTGAACAGCCAAAACAGTGTTATGGTAATTGTACTGTATTACTTGAGGGGCTTATTTTGCTGTAATGTAGAATTTGCAAGTTCAATGTGTTTCTTGAATTTTTGTCCTGCAGTTCGTTGTTGCTGTGATTAATTCATCATGGCTACTTAGATATGCAGAATCTAAATACTACACAACACTGATTTTTTTGTTGTTGTTGTTTTGGTTTGGTTTGGTTTGGTTTTGCTTCCTGAATATGAAGCTTGTCTTAAGACCATAGTATGAAAACTTACATGCATCCTGCAGGAGAAAATATTTGTTTGCCAGTGAGAAGCAGTGACCAATACAGCAAAGGATGGTAGAAATACTGAAGTTAGACAAATCTGGGACATCTCCTCACCCTTGTCCCCCCAGTCTCGTGTTAAAATCAAGATTTTATTTTTCTTTCATGTCCATGCTTTTGATCAGAAAGAATTACCTGTGGGTCTCCTTTCCCCCTTGATTGTTTTGTTTAACTGGATTCCACATCCTTATTTTTTCCCACAACTGTGTACGTACGGAAGCGTGGGGTTGGATGTGCTATGGTCATTTGTCTGCTCGTACCGTTGTGGTTCCAGCAATAACCACAACCCTATGGCTGTGGGGGAGATGATGACGGGGCCAGCAAATCCTAAACAAGTCGCAAAATGAAAAAAAGTTTTTAAACCTAAGTGCGTGCTCTCTTTGCCAGACTCTTTCACTTGTCATTTGGCCACTAGCTTGCACTAGAAAGAGTCCCTGAATTCTGAGGAGGCACCAGCTACATGTCAAAAAAATCTCTGCCTGGCCTGGTCTACTAAGAGTAGCTGAAATTATGATTTAGATATATCTGTAGATTTCTCAACCTTTACTTACAGTTGGTTTGTTTTCTGCATTTCTATTGAGCAAGATACTTTGATTCTGCAAAATCGAAGTGGGGTGGAGAACCCCCGGGCCAAGAGGCGTGTCTGTCCCCTGGGCTGGAGGGTGCTGCCCATGTCCCCTCCCTGGCCTCTCACCCCAAAGGGACCGCTCTGAAAGGCGATGCAGGGGCTGCTGCTGACTCTCCCTTTGCACAAAGCTCTGCAATGTGCAAAAGTGCATCAGTGCTGGGCACTGAGCACAGGCACCTTCATCACCTGCTGTCAGCAACAGGATGGAGGAGCAGAGCTGGGTGACTTCTCCATAAACTCTTCCATAAGAGATGATGGGACCTTGATGGACCTCACGGTCATCTCCTGGTTCCTTCAGGGGGCTTTGCACAGAGTTTTGACTAGCAGTCTCTGCAAGGGGAACTCCTCACACCCAACTTGTGAGGGCCTACAATAATCACTAAGACCATAATCGCTTAGAATGTTGCAGATTCTGCATGCAGAACACTTGCGCTAATAGTTAATAATAAATTAAGATGGATTGGAAAAACTATCACAAAGGTGAAGCAAAATTTGTGGCTACCTCAGACAGTATGGCATTTCCCTGATGAAAAAAAAAAAAAGCAGAGGTGAGGTTGAGAGTTTAATCTCATACAAGCAGAGGTTAAACCAATATGCTTATTAAAATAGAATATAATTAACTTGTTGCAACAATGCTAGTATCTAGCCTTATTGAAAAGCAAACCACTGTAACACAAAACAATGCAAGGGTGAGAAATCTAACCCTCGCTTATCCAGGGGGATTCAGTGACCATACTTGCTCACACAGGGAAACCAGGCAGCGTTAAGTATTTTGCTTGTCTTCATGAGTGATTGGTAGCAGAGCTCATGTGCAAGAGTTGCTTGTGCGTGGGGAGAGGAGGAGAGCAGTGAGCAGTCTCATCTGCAAGGTGCTCCTTTCCCTTGCCTGGAGGCTAATAAGCAGGTGGTGAAGATTCTTCCTAGAAGGAAGAATTGCCAGGCCAAAGTGACACCTTGTCATGGAGCATGAGGAAACCCCGTTGTTTGGAGCAGCTGAAGAGGCAGCCAAAATGGGGAGCTAGTGCTACTGCAGGAGAGTTTCTGAGATTTTTATGGGGCTCTCCCTGCCCTGCAGCTGATGGACTGTCAGTTCGAGCTGGCTCCTTTCCTGCCCTCGTTATCTTGGTTTCCTTCTAGCCTTGCCTTGGCCTCTTAAAGGTGCTGCTTTTCAGGGCTTCTGTCCTTTGATTTTTCGTGTCTCTTTCTCCCTTAAACCCTTGCCCTTTCGCAGAGAAGGAGACCAGAGAGCAGCATGGAGACCAGTGCTGTGCTCTCTCTTCTTCCCCTCGTGTGCTGTGCTTCTTCCCTCAGAAGCAACGTGACTCCAAAAGTGCTGTGATGGACATACAGCTGTCTTGGTACAGGGAGGTAGCAGTGGTTGAGTGTTGCGCTGCTTTTTAATTTCATTTTCTGTACGTAAAGCTGTTGGGTGTTCTTCTAAAGTGAGTGCCACTTGGCAAAGAAGGGGCAACAGATTATTGGCCTTTTCTTTTAAAGATGTCACTCTTTTGTACAATAAGCAGGTTACTTCGTGCTAAGAAAATACCATTGGTCCTAAGAAAATAGCAATTGAAGCAACTGATAATGTACTAATTATTTGGTATTTCTATTGACATGTAAAGCAGAGTAGTGTCTCTGATTTTTTTTCATCCTCACATGCTATCTGCAGATCCAAGTTAGCTGTTTTCCAGCGCAGCTCTCACACACATGACAATATGAAGTATGTGCAAAGTTTTGCAAGATTAGGGGGAAAGGTTTCCTTTCTGGGATCCCAGAATAATATGGACACCTAGTGTTTCATACTCCTTACTCGAGTGCAATTTCTGCAAGTGTTTCATTTTGGAAAGTTCGTATTGGTCTCATGGAAATAAAAGTGAAACCTCTGTTCAGGTTCTTTTGGTACTGGTTGCTCAGATTAGTTCTAAGTATGTAAACCTGTCGTTTGGCATGAACTGGGGATTGTGAGAAGTCTGAACCAACTAGCTGTAATTTCATAATAGAGCTGTTTTCTAAGATAAAGTGTTTTGGCAAATACTAATTTAGTTTGGAAGATAAATAAATGATCAAAAATAATCAAGCAACTGATTTCCTGATATAAAAATTGCTTCATATAACAAGAGTCAAGGATTCTCTTGAATACAAGGGATTTTAACAGTGCCTAGTTTGGTATTAAGAGAAGTGTTTATATTGAAATGCAAAAAGAAGAGTTGCTCTTAAAGCTGCCAGTTTAATGGTTTGGGGTAATTGAATTCTTGTTTAGTTCTTAGGAGAAAGAAGCGATTGGCTTAGGTTAATTCAGAAATCGTGCAAAATGTTACTCTTTGAAACCATTGTAAGATTTTATTTTCACAGTTCTAATTAGCATTTTGAAAGTTATACATGCTCTTGATTTTAAATTAAGTAAAATAATGAATGCCAAGTTAAATTTGTTTAAATTTGGGCCTGCTCCTGTTTAATGATTCAGTCAGAATATGTATAAGGTTATTACATTTAAAATCACTACTTAATTATTAATACTATGAAAATGCTATTAAAACATAGCAAGTTGCTAGAAGCATTTTTGAAAGGTATTATTGGATCTTTAAAAAAAATTGGGTAAGTAAAAGGAGTTGGAATTGTGCTCTGCTCATTTCCTTTCAGTGTAGTGCAGCCTGATGCTGCTTGCAAGTAGGAAAATTGCTCCTCTTCTCTGAAGAAGTTTCTGATCGTATGAGATGATCACTGGTGATAATGTTCCGCTATCTACAATTTCTAGTACAGTACCAAGAACAAGGAAAGGACAGTAAGATGGTGATTTTAATTATCTGTATGAATTAAACTCTTTACTAGTGTCCTGTGATTGAAACTTATTACTCTAACTTCATTATTTGGTTATGAGTGTAAACTACAACCCAATTAAGTTAGAAAGGATGGCTTGATAGATGTTCATGGTCTGAGGCTTTTGGAAGGGAAAAAAACCTGGCAAACAGTTCGAGATGATCTTGTTGGCTGTGCTTTTTTGCCTCTAAGCCAAAACATGCTATTGGATTGAATATTTGCAGCAGGAAGAAATAATTCTGTGTTGCATAGGATGTGATGTGCTGGAACCTTGAAGGAAGTAGACTGTCTCGTTTTTTCTGTCTGCTTGGAATTGTGCTGTGGGTTTTCTTACAAGTCTGGATATGACCTTCTCAAATTGACACAAATATTGAGTCATTTGGGGTACCTCCAAACTTCACGATGGTCAGCATCAGGTCTTTCTGTGGCATAGGAGCATGAAGCTCTGACATGTACCCTCAGATCTTATACCCAGTGGGACTGGCCAGGCCATTCTTAGACATTTTTTCATATGTATTTTTTTAAATATAAATGCTACAGGGTGGTGCTGGCTTCGCCATCCTTGCATTCCATAAACCATTACTGGGCAGGTTCCCCTGGGTGGATCTGGGGGCATGTTACACCTCCATAGAGGTGTGTGGGTTTGTAAGGACTCGGGACACATGACTATCAGAAAACCTACAGAACAACTTCTGCAAAACAAAGCAGTTAGACCATTAATCCTAATGATCCGTGGAAGTATATTCTCTGGTTCAGCTGGAAGGTCTTTCACTGATTTCAGCTGGCCGAGGAAATCATCTGTCTGTCACCGTTGCCCAAATTCCTCTATGGGGAGGCTGCTTTCACTATAAGGATGATGAGGTCGTTTTTTTGCGGTGTGTAGTTTGAGAAGTCTCGTTTGTGTGTGATTACACTGTGGGTAGGTGTTGCCTGCTATGTATGGTCAACATACTGGCTTTGGAGATACAACATGGGATTTCACACGTTAGTAATTTATTTGAAAAGAAGCAAGATGTTAGCAAAGCCTTTTAGCCCTACTGTTATGGGATGAGGGCACGGGCAGAGTGAGCTCCTCTCCTCCTTTCTCTCTTCTGCCAGCCTGTGTCTTTGCTGACACCAACCTTGACCTCGTTGGTGTTTGTCATTAAGGCTGGTGGAGAATCACTTAAAAAAAAATGACCTGATTTCTTCATTAAATGTGTTTCTAGTCTCCTTCTGCTGGAGACTAGTACCAATTCTTGTCATGGTTGCAAAGGTATATGAATACCAGATTTTCTTCTTTTTAGAGAAGAATGTTGACAATACGCAGCAACACTCAGGGATCAGTTCATACAGGGTTCCTCTGCAAGCAAGGTCCTCATTAAGAAGTGATGACCACATTTCAACCTTGATCTTTGTGTCACCTCAGATTATTGATCAAAGGAAATTGCACAGGGCTTCTCTAGATTTAACCTGCCAACTATAATTAAAAAATGTAATTTGTCACTCTCTTGAATAAGTTTGATATGCTGAACATATGTTCTGCGTGTGATTTCTATTTGTAGTGGCTTGAATGATGTATTAATTGTGAAATAAGTAGTTCAGAAATCACGAACTCCAAATACTTGTATACATAAAAAGTACTCGCTTGTTTATAAAAATGTTGGTTTAAATGTTTGTTTGTTTGTTTGTTTTCCAGTCTGCAAACTTTCAAATGCTTTTCAAACATAAGAAAAGTTTGTGGTATGATTTTTAGTTGAAACTGGCATATTGTTTCTAAACCCACTCCAGAAAAGCATATACTGTTTTCAGGTTGTGTGTATTAGGCATGCAGGATTATCTGAGCAGCAGGTTTAGGTTTGTCCTGCATATCTAGGTGCAAATAAGAAGTAGGAAACTTCTGACATTTAGGAAAAGAATAGACAATATGAACGTTTTAAATGCTAGCATCCATTGAGAGAAGGCAGAGTTGATCTTTCTATAAACAATTTGAGAACATTTAAATATTTTTTTTTAATATGTATCTCTCTGAGTTTGTTTTCATGTGCTGCTTTTCTGAGTTTTCTAGGGCTGAAGAATTGTACATTCAAAGGAAATAGATGAGAGCACAGGTTAGTATATGCTTTACAGACCTTGTGGATTTTTTGTAAACCAAGTGAGAACTTGAAGTTGTCGCTAAATACACAGCGTGCACTAATTAATGTATAGTAAAGTCAGTTACTTTCTCAATTGACAGTTTTCCAGGAGAGATGATAGGAGGTAGAGGGGGCTGTTTGTACCAGATGTGGGTTGTACCCGGCAGTCTGCGCTACAGCAGCACTCACAGCCAAGTCCCGTCTTTGCCCTTGCAGTCCTCATTGTCCTCTTTCTTTTACATTCTTGCTGTGCCATTTTTATTAGTCTTTTGTGCACATTTCCTTTCAGACTGCTGGAAAATAATGAAGTTGTTCCTAATTTCTTTGCTGTGTGAGTGCTCTGTCTAATGGTGAAGCTGGTCCATCTTAATCTCAATTCTAAAGGGGCTTTTCTTTTTAACAGCTTCCCAAGGAAGACCTACATACAATCTCTATTGGAAGCTTTCACATAATTCCATTGCTTCATGAAGAATTTATTAATTTTATGAAGTATGTCTAAGCAATGCATCAGTAATTTATGAAGCTTCCATCATTTTTGTAGACTAAGGGCATGTGGGAAATATCATTTGTGCCACTGGAATGATGCTCAGAAAACAAAAATGAATACATCTCACAGGCTGTTACAGCTGTTTCCTGCTGTACCATTTTTGGCTGTACTTCAAATATGGAAATCCTCTGAAAGTTATTTGTGCTTGTAAATGAAATCTCTGGAAAAAAAAAAGGGGGGGGGGAGAGGTTTTTTTTTTCATCTTGCTGTGTGTTTTCTTTCATTTAAGGTCAAAGTTTGGTGGACCATTTAGAGCATTAGTGAGTACAGTAGGGAACTTTGTATGCTGACTGGTCCGTAGCCATTATTACAGCAATGCCAACGACTTTGTTGCCTCTCCTTCTTGTTCCAAGTCACTGAAATGCAGACAGAACGTGTTGCCTGGCCAGGGGATGCTGTGCTATGCCTGGCGTGCTCCGCGGGGAGATCCAGGGGGTTCCTCTGTCCCAGCGGAGCTGCACAGCTGGGCTGGAGGCAAATGCTTTTCTGCAGATGAAGGAAAGGCAACAGAGTTCTCATGTCAATTGTAAATTGATTTATCTAGCTTGGGGTATATTGGTTTTTACAAGACCAGCAATTGATAAATTTGATATTGGAAATTAGGTGTGTATTGGTGCAATTTGCAGTTTTATTATGGTGAGGAAGGGAAGAAAAGCTAAAGATTCCTCTGCGACAATTAAGCATTTCTCGTTCGTTAGTTGCCTGGAATAAGTTTTTGAAGGAATTGATTTATAAGTGTGCTCGTGCACCGGTTATTTCTGAGGAATCAACCTTAAAGAAAAAGTAAAATTTAAAAAGCAAATGCATATGATCCTTTTGCTTTGATTATTATTTTACATGCTATGGAAGACATTATGGAATGAATTGGAAATACTATATCAAGATTATTTCTTTGAAGATCTGACCATTCTGAACTGAACTAGGGAATTAGCAGAGTGTAAAATGTTAAACCTCACACATTGTAATTTTAAAGGGCCATTGCGCTAGGGTTGTCATTTAAGTATTTTAAACATTTTGTTCTCAAACCTAAAAGGTTAACTTTCAGTTCCTGATTATTAGGTGTTTACCACACAAAGCTATAACTTATGTGCAATAATTAGAAGAGCTATTGTTCTCCAGCCGAAAAATTTAGGCACTTAGTTTTCATTTACTGACATTTCTTTGGCAACGCTGTCAAACTCCTACCTGCTCTCTGTAGGCAAGTGTTTAGTATGCCATGTTTACAATAGAGTTATTTCAAAATGTAACTTAAACGGTATCTATAGCACACTCATACTACAACTTCAGAACGTTTACTTGCTCTGAGCCTGAGCTTTACTACTGGTAACTTTTGCGGGTGAAATCAGTAAGAGTACAAGCGGGTTAAGCTGGTGTTAGGGCTTCCTTTCCTTTGATTCACCTTGACTCAACAAACCAGAAATAGGGAAGAAGTTGTTGTTAGAGCAGGTTTGCATTTGAATGTGAGACTGGGAGAAAAAAAAGAAAAAAGTATGCATGAACGCCATCTGTTGATAATTGAAACAATAATACCTATTCTTAGTGGCAATGGCCACATGCTTTAGCTGGATTTTACCAACAGAGATTTAGAGAGATGTTCAAAGAACAGGGAGTTAGGTGAAACAGGTTTGGAAGCAGAGACGTCTGTTCTTCTAAAGAAAGCTTGTAAAATCTCCATTTGCATAATTCATTTTACAAATTGAAATAAAAAATCCTAGTGAAAATAAAGTCTGTGATACAAAGATATGTATGAAGCTCCTTTTATTTTTATCTAAATAAGATACAATTCTAATGCTCATGTTTTCTGGCTGGGTGTATGTGAATAGACACCTTGAAAATGGCCAGTATCCACAGGAATATCCAGATAGGAACTGTTGTTGCGATGGCCAAAATACCCATTCAAGCTATTCTTTACTATATTTTTAGAACATATGTTTTGCACTAGATTGTGAAGTGCTAACAAGTATCCACTTGGTGCAGAAATCCCTAACTATCCATTAAAAAGCTTCTTAAGAGAAAAATTCTGTTAAGTGCTCAGAGATGATCTTGTGTTCATGGCTGAATGAATATCCTTGGCACCACTGGTCTTCAGTTGACTGAAGGGGGAAATCAGGAGCGCTAAAGAATTAGCTGAAGGTGCTCGGCAGTTTATAGATTGAATACTTGTGATACAGATGTACCCGCTGTATGAGCTGTATTGTTCATGAGCATTGCAAATAAGTCATATAAATTGTATTTTTAGTGCAGAAAGTGTGTTCAGGTCACAGGTTTTCTGCATCATGAATTGTTTTGAAAGTGATTGGGAGAGGTGGGTGTGTGGAATAATTTAGATGTATTCATCCCGATGTACTCATTTTTCCAGTTTCTTGTGGGTTTTTTCCTTTCAAAGAAAGACCAGAGTATATGGCCAAGGAAAATGAAATTCACAGTCACCTTTCCCACCACCTACGTGTATACTTTAAGCTATAATAATGGAGGCATTTTATGTGTGGGCTGACACTACAGTGTAAGTCAGTGTATTTTCATTACATTTGTACTTAGTAAGGTGTCGGTGAATACATTTTAGTTGTAGGTGCTTCCTCTGCTTACTAGGATACAAACTGGAATTTCAGCATAGTTTCTCTTTCAATTACTTGTTTTCTTTTTATAATACACTTTTTTCAACTTCAGTTTTTTCTTAGTTAGGCTTTACTAAGTTTATTTCCATCTGTTTTTTTCAAAGCTGTGACAGCAAGGAGAAGAACAAAAGTGAACAGGAAACATCCTTAAAGTTTTTTATAAGATTATCTAAATATGGAGAAATCTAATTCCACGTAGTTCTAAAAACGTGTAAATCTATCCAGAAGAACAACAGAACTAACACAACTCTGACAGAAAATAACACAAAATATACAATGTGAAGGTTAAAGGCTTAATGAAAGGATTAAACCACTGCTAGGAGTATTCTGTGTGCACCTGCCCTATGCTTTATGAGTTCTGCTGTTGAGAGATGTGCTCAGGTTTCCCCCTGCTAGAAGGTACTTTGTTTGGAAGCTGAAGCTGTCGTTTATATACCCATAGGATATATATTTCCTCATACATAGGATATATATACCATAGGACCATAGAATGTCTGGAGTTTGAAGGGACCCACAAGGATCATTGAGTCCAACTCCTGAGTACAGCTCTGTCCCTGCAGAGAACAACCCCAAAATTCATACATATTCTCACGTACATAAAAATACAGACACATGCGTGCACACACACACAGTCTCTTTTATACATCCATGTGTCCACAAGGACAGCAGAAGAGCAAAGTCTCCCCCAACCCCAAATAACATGTGACCACGTTTTCCAAGCATCTTTTGACATTCTGAGTCTCAAACCCTGGCCTGGCATTCAGGATGTTTGCACTCTTGGGGTCCCTGGGACCTGAGACACCCCGCTTTCCAAGGGGCTCTCTTGTTCAGGCTTCCTGAAAGTTCTCACCTGGACTTTCCTTACTTATTCTGGGATATCCCCATTGCTTGGCCATCGAAACCAGTCAAAACCTTGTCCCTCTCTATCGAAAACTAATACGGCCCAGTCGATCGGACTGTTCTGCGTTTGTATTCAAGACCGTGGATCCTCGTTCTGTGTTACAAATCATATATCCAGTGTCGTCAAAAGAGACTGTCCGTTGGTGTTACAATGAACTTTATGAGGGAGACTGCTGCTCTTTTTCTTGTTCTGACTTCTACACCTGGGTTTTTCTGATGTGGGTCTTGCAGTAATGAACAGTTCCCACCCTCTATTGTTAGTGCGATGTCATTTCTCATGAGCTTCCAACGTCAGAAACCCAAGTGGATTTTGCTTCTAAGGCAGAGCTGAGAAATCCTCTCTGTGTAGAAGTAATTTTCTATGCTCACTTTTTGGAGTTTGAAAAGTAAACAGCATATGTCCAAGAGTGTGTGGGAGGCAAAAAAAATGCATAGACTTAACAACTTGTGTGCTTCTCAAAGCATGGACTAGATAGCTGCAGAAACACAGTGCTGATACTGATAGTATGTGCTTGACAGAAATTTGTAGGAAGGGAATAACCTTAATAAAGTGTGTAATTAATTGCAATCTAATGGAGTTGTACTAAAATAGTTATTTCATATAAAGCAAATGTCATATTTTTGTTCAAAATATTTTTTGTCTATATTTTGCACATGGATTTATATCTGATGCAGTCTTCTTACTGTGACTAAAAGATCTACTCCTGTATTTACATTCATGCTTAACTCCGAGCTCGCATATATCCAGACAAACGCTTTCACAAAACTGAGTATATGTGCAAGTGCTTATTTGGACTGTGCACAGAGACACAATTTTTTTTCTCCCATTTTTTTGATTTTAGTCACACGAGTGAAACTATTTAAAGGGCAGTTGGTGTGGTGTCGGTTTGGAGGACCACTTGTAGTCCTTTTCATTCACACCCGCCCAGATGTACTCCTTTTAGTAATGCCTGTGTTTGGGTTTCAGCTAGCAATTTTGTTATCAGTCAGAAAAAACTTTCCTGAGATTCCAGGCTTGCAAGAATCATTGAATTTTTTCAAAATTACTTTATTCCTGAATGTCAATCGCGGAATGTCTTTGTTTATAATCTCTTAAAACTGTTGGAGGTCTCGGTGTGAATGTAATGATAGGAGTGATTGGAATGGTTATCTGATGTGATAAGGATGCTTTTAGCTCTGGTTTTGGGAAGGTCTCGGGCCGAGCGTCAGCAAGCCCACACGGAGGCTCTGTGCCATCTGCTGCTGCTGCAGGAGGGACCGGAGACCTGATTAAGTGCTCAGTGAAGATTTTTCTGCTGTTGTTACTATAACGTCAGACTGGACCTTTACATAGCTGAGCAAATCATTAAGGAATTTGCATGTTTTAGCAGCAGGAGTTGAACAGACCAAAGGCAAAAATGATGAATCTCCATTTGGAGCAGCCAATGCCACCTCTGAGGGGCTTGTCTGGAGGATCTGACTCCGCTACCGCAGACCTTGCGGTAATCAGCTCCACCGGTGCCTTACAGAGCCTGACTTAATGACTTTCTGTATCGCATTCACTTGGTGTACATTAATGAGGATTTTTTAGTTGTGTTCCTGCTATTTGTCTCTTTTAAGACTACTTTCAGTGTTTTAGCATCATGTTCAAAAGGCTAGTCAGACTTCTGTGCTCGCAGCCTCATTAAAATTCTGTTCTGCACATCCTCTGACTCACACTTTATAATCTATCAGAACACCTGTTTTCTTTACAATGGCCACAAGGCAGCTCAAAACACTGTGGTATTTAGCATTTAATAATGAGCACAAGATATGTATTTTTTGACACTTAAAATTTCCTTTAGAAAAGTGTATGGAAAGAGTCCAGGTTTGAATGAATTATCTGAATTCGCTTGCCTTCCCTCCCCTCCTCCCTGTGTTTCGTTATTTGAATTTTGACAAAACTCAGTAATTCTGTAGCAAACGGAGCATTCCTGCACGACATTAGGCAATGGTCATGACTTGAACGGTGGTGGATTCCAGCAGCAATCTCTTTACCGCAGTATTAGCAATTTTTAGATTTGTTAGGGCAGCAAGTGATTGAGATTTGTATCTACATTTAAATAAGAGCCCTTCACAAGCAGTTCATTGTAACTCTACCCCTATGAGGATGCTTAGAAGCTTAAGTATATTGTTAACATCTGTCTCTTTATCATTCCATTACTTAAATCAATAGTGGGCATTGCAAACAATTTTTCTTTTAGTTGCACGCTTTTAGAATTGTAGTATTTAGCTTAATATTAGCCATTTGATACAGAAGCAGTTTGAGGGCTCAGCATGGGGTGAAAAATGTGATCTCAAAGGGCGAAAGCCTGTCACTGTTATGTAAGAGAAGAATCATTTCCCAGTGGATGTGAACTGCCGTATCTTTAGTGCCCTAATAGAGGACATACTGCAAGTTGATTACTGTAATCCTACAGTGTTATCTCATCAGTGAGTGGATTAAGGGAGTTCTTTCTGCTGAAGGGTCAGAATAAACATTTTCATTTACTCCCTGCTGTGTCACTGACAAATAGAGGTGTTATCTAAGAACGTATTACTGCACATGGTAAACAAAACTATAGTAATGTACCAGTGAGTCTTCCAGCTTTCCCTTGTCATATAAAATAGAATGCATGCTGAAAGTAAAGTCAATAAATTGTCGCTAAAAGGAAGAAGGAACTGTTATACTTAATGAAGAAGCTTGCATTCCTCTCTAATTAAATTAGCTCACCTTGTTTCAGGTTAGTAAGGTTTCAGGTACAGGATAGTGCATGTCATTTCTAATGGGGAAATGAGTTCACTGTCTGAGTTGGTCCAAGAATCAGGGATGTTTTACAGTATTATAAAGTAGTAAGTTGAAAAGGTGAGATAAGGAAATAAATGTGCAAGTGGAGGAGATACATAACATGGGCAGATTAACATTCTGTCTGTTGGAGAACAACATTTCTCAAGGAAACCTATGCTTAAAAAGGCATTGTGCTTTAGTTGCTTACCCCATATACTCTCCAAGGGAATTTTCATAAATTAACGTACAGGCATAGTGATTTTTCTTTTCCCGCTAAATGTTGTTCTTTTTGAAAACTGCCACTCCCAGGATGAAACCTCCTTGTCTGAATGAAATGATTGCAGGGCACAATTTTGTTACAAACCACCGGCCAAATTGTGTGTGGCATCGGAGCACTGGGAAGATAGAAGGTGGCAGCAAATGCAAAGGGAGAACCAGCATCACATGAAAGTGAAAGACCTGGAGGTGCCCAATGCAGAGGGCTCCTGAGTCTTGTAAAGCTGGTGTCAGCTTAGCCCTGTGGTCCGTGCATACCGCAGAGGTTTGAAAGACGGAAGAACAATTCACTTAGGTGACTGGAGTTGTTAGCTTCGAGTAATTCTTAGAATGGATTTCTTTCCTATATGGCATGTATTTCTAAAAATTATTTTTAAAAAATACATGGGTAATATTAATAGACAATACACAGAGAAAAAATGTGATCAAAATGCAAAATTGCTGTGGAATATTTCAAAGATTCCATAATCTGCAGAGCGTACCCATACTTATTCAAACACAATGTAAAATACTGGATGGATGTCGAGATACATACAGAACAAAGTATACAAAGGAAACTGAGCTCACAGTTGAAATTGCCTCTCTACAGTGGAAGAAATCTTGAGCATAATTATCTTCTTTGGGGAATGCGGAGGATCGTGTCCTTTCACTTCGAAGATGCACGTTGTCCCTCATCAACTGCTTGTCCTCTAGGCAGAGCTCTACAGGACCCATCTCTTCCAGCAAGGCTGATTTAAGAGCCACCGGCCCAGTTCCCGCTCAGCTTCTCACTCCTGCCTCCTGTGACGGTTCCTGTCATTGTGCAGGTGAAATTGCGCAGGCGAGGCTTCCAGATCAGTTTTTAAGTGACACTCAGTTTGGGTTTTACTTGTGGGTTTTGGTTGGTTGTTTGCTTGGGTGTGTTTTTCTGTTTGTTTGTTTGTTTGGGGGATTTTTTTGAGGCTAGAGCAGTTAGTCTGTGTAAGTCAGATCCTCAGCTGATGCGTTTGCAGTTGTCTCCCCTTCTCCTGTCGCTGCCATCAGCACAAAGAGCCGAGTGTGCGGGGCGGGGGGATCTGGCAGGCCGGGCAGGGATGAGCGGGTGCAGGACACGAGGGCAGGATCTGTTTGCGCCGAGTTCACCACCAGCAAAAATTAGAGCACAGATCTGCAGTCTCAGCAGACAATTTGATTACTGAGGCAGTGCTCCAAGCACATGATTTATCCATGTAGCTCAAAACAGTTATGAATAGAGCAGTGTGCTAGTGCAGAGTAAGAGTTTCAAATGAAGGTTAATCAGATGTGACAAAATAGAATAAAATAGAGACAGAATTAAGCAAAATATGTGTTGTATAAAAGAGTGAACTTAAAACACTAAATAGAATCAAACCTAAAATACTAGTTCCATGACATACTAAAATCTGTTTGAATGTGGTTTGCCGCATGACAGGTTTCATTATATCATTCATTTGACAAAAACAAAGAAGTTTTCTCCAGAGCCTAAGAGCAGAAGTATTACCAAGGTGACTGTGTATTAGATTTGCTGGTGCAGCAGAGCATGGCTGTGACTGCCGGGCTTGTCGAAGCTCTCAGGACATCACACACGTGTTCCCGGGCAAGTGCTGAGGCTCCAGCAACAACTGGCACAATAGTTTGCTGGGCAACTTCTGTATCTGATGTAGGAATCAAAACCGCACCTCAGCTGATCTGGCTGCCAGCTCTTGGTCTTCCCAGTTCCCAGCAGAGCAATGCTTATGGAGTACTTGTGTTGGCATAAAACAAACCTTGTCAAGATATCTCTGGGTGAGATTTATGCAGAGTGAAATAAAAGTGTGACATGGACACCTGATGCGTGAGTCTTCTGTATGAAGCATGGCATTTGGCAACAGAGACAGTGCTGAGCTCTGCAGACCTGCCAATTCGCACTCGTTTGGAGTGACTCAGTCATTTTTTCCTGTTGGTTGTGCACAAATATCTAGCTAAATAGCTCCTGAAGTTAGAGGGTTTTTTATGCAATGAAACATTTTTCTAAAGTATTTTTTTTAACAGTGCTTCTTTAGACATATGTTTTCCTTCTGTTCTTTAATCACACTGTTAGCCTCTTGAAACAAAATCTATATGGATTTTGAACATGAATAATTAAAAGAATACCTTCTACTTTTGTCTCCTTTCCTTATAGATGCATAAGATGATTTAGATCTGGTTTTGTTAAAGCTCGCAGTTCCACTGGGGACCTGGGGTCCTAACCTTAACTGCAGGTTAGCTCCTTATTTTTATCAACCAGGTCTTTGTTATGGACAAAAAAGAAACACAGCCATGTGTAAAATCAATAATTTTTCGTTAATGTAATTGAAATCATGACAGGCTAACCAAAAGCTGCTTTTAGGCCAGGGGTAGCTATTACAAAAAAAGAAGGAAAGGGAGAGGGGAGAAAGCTGTTACAGGAAAAGTCCCAATAAAAAATGGTTAAATAATGCAAGTCTCAATGATAACGCAATGAAAATTGTTGCACACGCTGCCTATCATCTATCGTCTGTGTTATGCCACCCTTCCAGCGCCCCGGGGTGCCGAGGCTGCAGACTGTGTGCTGGGAGGGAGGTTTTGGTGAGCGGTCCGTGGTGCGGGGGTTTGCCCTGGGGAGCTGCTCTGTCCCTTTGGCTGGGAACGTGACGTGTCTGGCAATGGCTTTTCATCCTCCTACTCCAGGCAACGCTTGTGGCTCCTCTTAGTTTTCTGACGTGCTTTTGTGCCTTGCTTTTTCTTCTCTGATCTGCAGCTCTGTGTAACTTCTGAATTTACTGTATATGCAGTGTCTCATATGTGGTATAGGCTTGTTCATTGTTTCCTTCGTTACCTTTTAGAAAGAGTTTTGCCCGCCTCCCAGGTCTGATTTTCTTTAACTGACCCCTGTGGTCTCCCATGTCAGCCCGTGTCTCTGTCTTTGCAGCACGCTGTGTTTTTATGCCGTGCTCAGAAATACTAAAAGCTGCCCAGACTAACCACTTGCTTTCGCAATTTCTTTAAAAAATATGGTTATTTCCCACAAGTGTACAAAACTCAAAGCAAAGCTCCAGCGAGGCCAGGACAAGTCCAGACAAAGGCCGGGTGCCTTCCTGGGCGCCGGTGTTGCTGTCACCCACCGCTGCTCTGTGACACACGTCAGCAAGAGCTCTGCGTCTGATTTTGATGGGATTGTCCATCGCTACTGTCTTCCCTATCTACATTTATTTATACCGATGATAGATTTTTGCAGAGATGAGAAGCGAATGTATGTTTTATTAAACTCAAATAATTTGTGAATGGGGCTGAGGTTAATCCTTTGGGTGTAGTCAATGTAAAAACAGTAAAGGAAAAATAAGTTTGAAGTAGCAAAAATGCCATGAAAACCTGCTATTGATCATCTGAGTGGCTCTTGCGAAATCTATCACATTGAAGTTACAAAAGGAAAATCAGTCATGCCATGAGAAACATCATGTCAATATGGTTGTATTTTATAATCCTAGTGCTGCCGTAACTCCTCTGCGCCGTTCGTCACCGCTGTCTATAGCCATGTCTACACAGCTGGTTGAGGGGCTAGTTTTTGTCTTGCAATTTATCACCATGGGATTTTACTGTTAGATTAGGAGTTTGGTGCGACCAGTCAAGCTTCTCTTTCTACTAGTCATGGCAGCAGTTATGTCATGGGAATGTTCAACAGCTTACAAAAGAGAAAGAGGTAGATGTAAACTATAAATATACTAATTATTCAGTGGAAAAATATAAACCTTAGAGACCTGATGGTGATAGCATGAGGATTTATACAGCTACCGTTTTTATCCTTTGTAATATTACTGTGACTGTAATTGTTCCTGTTTGGTGTTTCCGTATCAAGTGGCTTTCAGCATTCAGGTGTTTTATCCCAGTGACAGTGTGGCCATGAGTTCCACAAGGTAATGGGACGTTAACGTTAGCTGTTCAACAGCTACTTTACAGTTTATTCAAGTGTCCCAGTTTCTCGGGCTGGGTAAATGTATAAGCAGGAGTGTGAACTCCCCATCTCCTCTGTCATCATATTTCCTGTTACTCAGTAAATGCTGAACTGTACTATTGCCTGGGCCACCTGATATGCACTGGGTTACACTGGGCTTTTTCATACAACTTCTCCCCTCCTCCTCCCCAGGAGTTCAGTCTCCCACAGTAGATTAATATGATACAGCAAGTATTACTGTATATAAAGGGATAACCAAACAACAACAATGAAATGTTGAAAATATGAAAACCATGAATCTTATATGTATTTAGAGTCTATTTAATAAAACTTCTGAACTCCTTACAGCAATACCTATTATCTAATGAATGACATTGAAATATTTTATCGTTTTTATGTCCTGTACACTCACCAATATAACTATGATATGAAGGTATGTGATTTTTATTCAGTTTCTCTGTTTTTCCAAAACAGTTCCTACCCTTTATTAAATGCCCACATGAGTGTGACAGCATAGAACAGTCCCATAGATCCATGGAGTTTAACTACGTGAGATCAGTCTTAGAAACAGTTGTGACCTAATGGGGACACAGAAGTGCCTTTGATTTCCTGAGCACAGCAGCTTTTTGCAACAAACTTTTTTAGGACCAGTGGAGGAGAGCGTGTGGGGTTTGGTGATGCTGCTGTACAGCTGATGAACCAGCTCATCCCTGTCATTTGCAGAGTCTTTTGGGGTTCAGGTTTGGCTGGCTTCTGTTCAGGGCTAGGGGGAGATTAGTTTGTTTCTGGTTTTTAACACATTCTCTATTTGATCCATTAGGAGAGATATTAAAGCAGAATGTTCAGCTCATTGAGTTTCAGTCATGCAAGACTTTCATTCTTGGAATAAAAGCTCGTGCACATGGAAATATTTGAAAAAAAATGAGAATGTAGAAACTTTAACAATTTCAAAGTACAATGGAATTGTATGAAAGACCAACATCCATTTGCTAAAAAATATCAGGTTCCCTGTGCTAGAAAACATTAGGAGAGCATGCAAATGCAATTGGGTTTTCAGACTTTCCACCAAGGTTGTGCAGCTACATGAATTCTAGGCTATCAAATACATTTAATACCTACTGAAAATGTGTTCCTGTTATTCTTTGACAGCTGTATAAAATCAGTCTTCTGACAAATTCTTCTTCCCCATTTTTTACTTAGATAAAAGGTTCAATAATTAAACCTTGCCAATGAAAGTCGAATTTCAGTTAGTTAAAGAGAGAAAATGCAGAAACAATAATTTCTTACACCATATAATACCATTTCATTTTCATAGAAAGTGAGTTTCATTATCTTAAAACTTAAGCTATTACTCTTTCTCTAGACATTCAAATGAATAAATGTTTGGTCATAACAGAAACACTTCTGAAAAATTGTTTTTATTTTAAGTAAAGGGTGGAATATTTTTCTGCTGTGATCTTCTCTATGTTCTGTAGGAAAAACTTCCTTGCTAGGTAAGTGAAGCATAAATATTGGCCTTCTAGAGATGCAGTCAATTCTGTATTTTGCAAGGAAATCGTAGAAATAGCACAGAAAGTGGTGAGCTGCTATGAGTTTCTAGACAAGCCTTCTTGTAATCGTATAGATGATGGCTCACAAAATAAGTCTTATCAAGCATTCATTTTAATTAGTGGAATTTTTTTTAAGCCATACAGTGAGGTCAATTAGCCCTACACTGCAATCCCATACATTAGTGTTGCAAGAGTGTCAAGAAAGCAGTTGAAATTAAAAGGATTAGATACTGAATATTAAATATTTTTAATATATTAATGAAATATCTTTAACAGATTGTAAGACTGATGAAAAAGAGAAGAACACAAAGGTGCAGATTATTAGTATTCTACACATCAGCGATGTAGGTTTTCTTTGAAGTTACCTATTCAAAAAAAATAGAGCGTGTTCCTTTAACTACGAGTTCTCTAAAAACCGCTACATTCCTGCACTTCCAAAACTTCTCCTATTTTTACATGAGTAAAAGTTGCTTGAAGGAAAATCTGATTTGTCGATCATCCCTAGTAAAAACGCTTCTTAAGGACTGCTTCAAGACAGCAGTCGCTATTACTCTATTGGTGATACAGTAGGTAAATTTTAGCAATGGCATATGATCAATCTTTTTAGGACCATCATGATTTCTGCAAGGAACAGCAGCTTGTGCTCACCTCAGCACACTTTCTTGACTTCTCGCTGAGGCAGCTGCACAACCTGACGGGACTCAAACCGTCATCAAAACTAGTCTAGCGCAGACCTTTTGTATTATTTAGTAATACTTCAAAATGCCCAGTGATTCCTTTCAGGTTTGGAAGTGATGTGTTTGAACCAGAATCAGTTTGTGTTGGAAAGATATCCTCATTGTACCCAGAGCAGTGAAAAACAGGATTATAGGTGTGCTTAGTATCAGTTTGTACTTCTCTGAACATGGCAACTTGTTAAAGCTGAGCGGCTCTTAGCCTCTTTTATCCCTAACAATTTAGACATGTGTCTAAGTACCTAAATTTTCTTGCCTTTTTTCTTCCTAATAGATGCACTATAAATACTGTATTTGTGAGACATTTGGCTCTAACCAGTCATTTATTTTGATGATCAAAGCAGCAAACTAGTAGTGGCTTCTTCACTCCTTCACAATATCAGCAGAGCACAACTAGATTAATATGTGCGGAACTCACAAAGTTTAATTATTTGCAAGAATTTTTGCTCATGTTAATTGGAAGCTGAGAGAGCAAACCCCGTCCTCCCCAGCCAAAGAAGTCTGGAACCTAGAAGTGAAGTGACTAATGAGCATTTGGTCTATTGGCAAAGGGGAGACCTCGATGCTCTTGGCAATGAAGTTGCCTTTGGTGACTCCTGTCGCTTCTGTCGTGGACTTGGAAGGAGAAGGATCCCTAAGGCAAGGCTGGGGGAGGTTTGCCATGCCACCCTGAAACTCCTGAGTTTGGTTCTTGCTTATCCGTGTCATCACAGACAGAGGAGTCGTCTTCTGTCTTAGACTTCTGTCTGCCTCAGACGGCCACTGTATGTAGGTTTAGTCAGAACTGTAATGATTTACTTGGCATCTCTGTCACTGTCTGTTACAGAAGTGATCTTTAGGGTTGTAAATGGCCACATATTTCAGTATGTTCGAGAAGATAACCCATAATGTTTGCTAAGGAAGAAACAGTAAGTAAAGGTAGAGGGCATAGCTATTGTAGTTGACATTAATATGTTTACATCAGTAAGTGAGGAAATGAAGGTGAAATCAGAATTTGCCTCTGCCTATCAGTGTGAATAACATTGTGATACTGTAATTATGAAAGTTAGATAAAGGTATAAACTTATGTGAAGTATAAAATGCTGTCTCAGGATAAATAGGTAGCGATGAACTTATTCTTCTGTTGAATATGTGGAAAATTAAAAGCATATTGCATTGGTAGAAAAGGCGGTACCTATTTCAGAAACACCTTTGGGACTAATGAACTCTCTAGCTGAAAAGAAGAAATTTCATTGAAAAGTGTAATGCAAAATTGTAGATTCACTTGCCATATATTATCTTGCCTGTGTCTGTTTTATTCTGGTTCTTAGAATTCGCCTTCTATTATTGTTTTAATCATCTTGATCAGTATTATTATAATCACAAAATGTCATCCTGAGGAAACGGGTAATCTAGTCGTTATTATGTTTCAATGTCACCTTTGTCAATTCATGCTCAGCTACCATTTAAAATTTCAGTATCAATCCTGTGATTAGATTATCATTTGCGATACAGCCAGTAAATACAGGTGAGAAGTTACAACAAAACAACACTTCACTATTCCTGTTCAGAATTATCTTCTTCATCTGAAATTATTCACCTGTGCCACCTTAATGATTTTTTTCTTTGAAACTCATTCTTGGATCTAAATATTAATAATCTGATAAATAGTTTTGTATCATTAAACGACACTGTTAACTCTCCCTGGAAGTTTGGAACAATTTTCTATGCATGATCAAAGACAGACGTTGTTCAAACCTGTAGTATAAAAATATAAGTTTCTTTTCAAGACACTGTTACATTTCAACTATTCTAAGTTTCCAAAACCTTCCCTGGAAACGACCAGCAGAGGCACTAATTTGATGTTCTTAGTATCTGCTTAAGAAAAAAACTCATTATCATGTATATTTTATTCCACATACATTTGAAATGAGATAAATTTAGCAAGATTATTCAGAAATGTAAAGGATTATTCAGTACTATTTTGCATTCTTCGTTTCAGTGCAACAAAGATAAACTATTATAAAGAGGGACCAGTTAATGCAGCATAAAAATGATGCATGAAATGTGACATCTCTTTAACATTGAGAGAAAACACTTCCCTCCATTGAGTGCTTTACACTAAATGTAAAATATTGACACAGCCCTATTATACCAAACAATAGTCTTCTTTCAGAAAGATAATTTTGTAGAAGGGGTAGTATCATGTGATCTTATTAATATTTATGAAATATGATAACAGAAAAAAGGGAATTGGGATAGCGTTGCTATCTTTATAGACCCTATCCATTGCAGCTTCAAAATGTTTTTCATTTCACACATCAGACACTAATTAGCAAATATCTAATTAGTGTTAGAAGAGTAATCGCTCATGGGAGTTGTTGAGGCTTTGAGCTTTCATGCATGCAAAAATAGTGCCACTTTAGGTACATTTGTTAAGGTACAGTAACTTTAACTTTTATTTTTTCTCAGAACTGCGTGAATTAAAATAAAAAGCAAAATTTAGCTCCAATAATTGGGGGTGGGAAAATGACTTTATTGATAAAGAGTGAGGAAAGATCCAGAAAGCTTAAAATATAGGTATTTTGAAACTTCTGCAGATGCTGGTAGATTCACTCGACAGAACAGAAGGTAATATTAATTTGATTTGTTTTTACATTCCAGGTGAAAAACTATCTGTAATGTTCCTATTTACAAAATAGATAACTATATATACCCTAAATCAGTTGAACACACAGTACAGCTAAGGATGGAATAATCAAAATGCTATAGGAATTCTACCATTTTGAAGTTTTATAGTTCAAGTATGTCACGTTGATAAGTTTCTTGTTATGATAGTTAATTATTAAGTTATGTGGGGTTTATTTTGCATTTTCTTTTTACGAGAGACATGAATTTTATATAAACAAAATCTACCTTGCTAGTAATTTTGTCACAGAGCAGATAAATGCATTTTAGCTAGAAACATAGATAGTGCTCAGTGTATAGCATTGTGCTTCTGTCAGGATCCAAATTACAAATGTGAAGGAGGAAATAAACCCAGCTATTTTTCAGTCCTTGTTTTCATTCTTTGCTTTGGCAACACTGTGAAGTTCACTCTAAAATAATATAAGCTGGAGCCCAATTTGGAAAGTAACTATACTGTAAGAAACATATGAGAATAATGTTAAGGATGAAATACTAGTATACTCTTGAAATATGCAACAAAATATTAAAAAGTGCTGGTGGACTTAAGATTTAGTCTTTTTCGATTCTATTGAATTTGATAATGCAACCCTTTTTACTCAACTTTCTGAAAATGCGAAGTCTGTATGGAATCTCAGTGCCTTCTAATTCATATTCATAAACATCTTTCAATAACTGTTTACTATCAGTTTAATTTTAAAGATAATGTGAGTTCAAAATGTAGCTTTTAGATGGATAGAGAAAAAAGCAATTCATCTGTGATCTCCACTAAATTGATTTCCATTTCAGTGGAAATGGCTTGTAGTGAAGTTTCAACTGTCCTCAGCAGAATGTTTCCTCCAAATGATGCAATATTTCCACAATATCGGCTTATCATAATATCCAGAATCTGGTTCCTAAATGCTAGAGAAGTGGAGTAGTCTATTTTGTTGGAGGAGCTGAGTGGAAAACACATGTAAATAAATAGCATAAAAGCTGGATGCCTTCCCCCCCCTTTTTTTTTTAATCTGTTCAGGCAACCAGATCTGCATGGGGTTTACATCGGTGTCCCAGGTTTCTTAGTAAAGTCATCGGTAGGCCAACAACCCCTGCCATACCACAGGACAAGTGACAATCAACTGTGTGATCAAGCGGCAGCTTTTCAAAAATCTTATCCATTGTACTGTGGAGCAAAGTGATTGTTCCCTGGATTCAATCCCGGTGAACTCTTAATTTCAGGGTTTTTTTGTTTTATTTTGCTTTCTGTCTTAGCCTCTTTTTAAAGCCACTGTGTATTCCTAAATTGTGGGTCACTGAGTACAACTGGGTTTTTTAAACGTGATTGAAAATGTAAGCATGAAAAATGGTACTTAGATTATAAAGACTGTGTGAGGACTTAGTAAAAATGTTGGAAAAAGTTGAAAGTTCAGAAAGAGAACTCTGGAAAATGAAGCTTATTAAGGAGATGGTATTCCTCTGCATTGAATCTGTGCAAATGGAAAACTAAGGGTGTTTTAGGAAGCTTCCATGCGTGGCTTAACAGCGTTATTGGAAACGGACTGGTTTACACTGGTATGGCCTCTTGATGTTCCTTAGAACTTCAGGGGGCATATCAGCCCATCTTTTTCAGCATCAAAATGCTGCACAAATAGTTTGCATAGGGCAGTTTTTCATATATTATGGCTTTTCTAATTGCAGCTACTGTTGACAATAATGATCATTAGCTATTGCATGCAGCTTGTAATCAGTCGGTTGCAAAGTGTTTCTATAGGAAAGGTTTAACTTCATTTACAGACGAGAACCTTGAGGAAGAGGGAGGCAACTGACTTGAAGCAAATTAGAGAACACAACCTACTTTTCCAAACTCCACTTTGTTTCTCTAGTCACTTGTCCTCACTACCGTATTATCTGCACTAGAAATAAAGAGTTTCTGAACTTTACTAAAATATTAAAGCGTACACTGCTAGGTTGAGGTAAACAACCTTGCTTTACAGGTTTTTCCTTGTTTTTAAGGCTGTAGTTGGTCAGGCATTGCTACATAACAGAACACATAATGCATTTTAGCATTTTGGACTTTTTTTAGTATGTGTGTTTAGGTTAAATTTAGTAGGTATATGGAAAAATACAACACAGGAGGCTTTTCTTGTGTTGAATTTGTTGTTGTTGTTGTTGGGTTGAGGGTTTACTTTTTTGTTTGTTTAAACTTGGAGGGAGTCTTTTATTTTTCTTTAATTCCTCATGTTTGTCAGAGCATGGCGTGTCTATCAGGAAAAGAATTTTGTCATATTTTGGAGAACATCTGTGCTAAAACACTACTCCGAGGTCAAACAAGAATCTGTTGATATGTGGGTATTCTGTAGGACTCTGTTTTCTTTCCTCAAAGACTGAGCTAGTCTCTCTGTCAACTTGAGTGTCCTAATTTATAACTCAAGACCCTTAGGCGTTATTTCTGCTCCCCTTCCAAGTAATTGACATGTCAATGAAAATGCAAGAGCAACCCCCCCCATGAGCAACGGGGATACGGCCCCGCTGCTGTTATCTGCTCTTCAAAGGGTCTCTAGAAACGCCCCCATTGATCCCTTGTTCTGTGCCAGCTTTTAATTTGTGTCAATCCAGGAGCAAGGGGGGTTGTTTTAATTTAAGCCCAATATTTTTTTGTGATCCAGCATGAGATGCGCTACATTTACAAGGATTTATTGTTCTGTATTGATTTTATGTAGCAGGATATCAAGCAAAATGAAAAGTCAGTATTGTTGAATCATTATACTAGTTAAAGCAAAAAGAATAATAAAAAGTACCTTCATTAATAATGGTTTTTAGTATTTGTAAGAAGATTTTTGACAAGTTAAGCAGGTGGAATCAAGCTCGTCAACATCAATTTATGATAGGTTTTGCAGGTCTTTGATATCTTTCTCAAACATTTGACTGTATTTCCACACAGCCTAATTAGTATGGTCAAAAATCAAAGATGTTTACATAAAGCAACAATGACCAGATCATAACTATTAATCATAAGCAGATTCTTGATATCCTTGATGTAAATCTTGATGATTTACTACTTATGGGAAAACTTCATCTCTGCATTTTGTTTCATTTTTTTCCTTCCTTTTGTAAAGATACACTAAAAAAAAAAAGACATTTTGTGCTTGATGTAGTGACATACCATATTCAAGATATTCTTTTGTGCCAAGATGTTCTTTTGTGTTCTTTATTTACTGTATTTCCAACTTTTTAGCTTATAGTCTTCTTGGGTTTTTAACCTTCTTCTGTTGTAAAAAAAGGCTTTGTGAAAGCATTTCCATAAATTTCAAAATCTTTTTAAGTCACTTTGGGATGTGGTTTCACCAGGGAAAGAAACTTCATTCCCTTCACTCAACTTTTCAGTTTTGATTCTTGAGAAAGGTTTTTTTGAATACTCTGAATGTACTTAGAATTTTTCTACTCTGTTTATGTTAAAACAAATTTTAAAGTCTTAGACATAAACTATTTAATTTTGTCTTCCAGAAATCTTTGAGTTATCATTAATATTATTCGGCTTGTAGAAATTATGTGTTGCCATATTATTTCTTAATCACAAAATGGGACTTATTCCAATTTAACAGAAAACCAAAAAGATGCAACTCAAGCACTTCTTTAAAAAATAAAATAAAATTTAAAAAAAAAAAATTGAGTCAGGGTCATGAAATAAAGGCGCCTACTTAGTAAAAGGTGATAAACTTGATAAAGAATCTGGAGCAACTGAATGTTTTTCCTGAGGAGGCATGTTTTCGATTTTTAAATCTGCAGATTTTAAGTCTGGATTCAGTTTCACGAATGCATTGGCTTGCTGCAATAGGTAGATCACAACTAGAACAGATAAATGCGGTTTATGTAAGCATATAAATCAGAGGGTATAATTTTAAGTACCCTTTCATGAATTAGATTTGTCTCGTTAATAGTCCTGTCAAGTAGGTAAATATGGTTGATCCTCTTTATTTAGAGATCAGGTAGCATTAGCAAACACACATTATATTTCAGCAGCAGGTTTTCAAGCTTGTGAGTGGAATGTTAGGATCAGGATCTTTTCTAAATCAGTAGTAAGTAGTTCATGATCTCCCACGTAATTCAATCTCTTTATTTCCTGTTTCCTCTTCTGTAAAATGAGAACAATAACACTGTGTGCAAATTCAAGATAAAAATGCGCAGAACAGTTTTGACGCTTGTGAAATCCAAAATGGATATAGCCAACTGTGTTGTACTATTTTTAGAAAAATTTCTCACTGTTAAACTTCATTTATAACCCATTGAAGTCGTGAGACCATCAGAATGGTTTTGATGATGATGATTGAATCCCAAAGCTTCGTAAAATTGTAGGAAACTGTGCTAGCAACAACAGCTTTAGTTAAGCTATAGTTATTTCAGTTTCTTTTACAACCAATCCAAAACCAGAAATAAACTCTTTTGCAGATATATATGGAGTATGACAATATACTCAACATACAAAAACTTTTTTTCATTTTGCTTTGCATATCTTAAATTAAAAAAAAAAATCCTAGGTTCTTATTTACTCATATGATAATTAGATTTGCAAGAATGTGCGTGGAGTTTTAGGAGACCATCTAATTTATTTCTCTCATGTAAAATAATGATTTTAACATGTAGTCTCAAATAATGTTATTTTATCCCAGACCGTAATGCAGACAGTGTATAAGTTTTATTATCCGTGGATGTGTTTACTTGCTTGATCAGAATTGCAGCCAGGTGGTACCATCTTCTCACAACAATTTTCCTTCCCTTTGAATGAGAATGGCTCATTTGAAGTTTGTGGAAGGCATATCCGTATGGAATTCGTAGGATTTCGTGTTGTGATACAGCAAGGAGACTTGCTCGAAATTGCCTGTTTCAGGCTGATGATGCAAAACTAGACATCTGTTAAATTAACATCTATCTAACATTTTTGCCTTTCAGTCAAATACATTCAGAAAATTTACATCTTTTTTAGCTGTCAAAACAATCTGTCACAAGATATTTATTTTTTTGTATAATGGGTTACTTAAGGAAAGCAGCAGATGGTTGAGTGAGCTGCACCTATGCTGCAGCTTTCCCAGATCTGTACTACCTACGAACTACTGGAAAACGTACATACTTAAATGATTACTCTTGAAAATCTAAATAAATCAAATAGAACTCTCTTACTTTTTAACATGTTGGGTCCCTCTCTACTTTGTGTTTTAAACAAAAACAACCCCCAAACTTCTAATGTTAATTTTGGTAAAAAACATAGGAAATATCACCCAGCCTTCTGTCTTAAAACAGTCCATAGGGTGATAAATACTTCCCTGTGATAAATCACAGCGTGAACAACCCTGCATTCACCTACAAGTTTGTTTCTTTGCTTAATTTAGAGCATTCATTACTTCTCACATAGAGGAGGATATAATAACGTGTTATCAATTACAATTATGTATAATTGTAATAAAACCCAGTAATAATAGATCCTAATAATGACCAAAGGAAAAAAAGCCTTCAATGCACTATAAAGCGCTGCATTGTGCTGGATTCTCATTCCATCAAAACGTGTCCTGTGTGTCTCAGTGGCACACTTGGAACGCTTTTATGTGCCTCTTTCAATCATGTAGAGTCTGCCCTGCCCTGTCCTGCAAGAACACTACTGCGATTTTTCCAGATTAAATTCATAGTGAAATCCTGGCCTCATTAAAGTCAATGGGGCTGCTGCCGCTAAGTCAGTGAAACCTAAATTGACTGCTTGCTTTGCTGTATTTTCTAATAGACACACTAGAAGTCCAGTGTTAGAGCTGTTTAATTTTTTTCATTCAGATGGACTTACTTGTATACATATCTTCTACTTTCACGTTTTGATTTATGTATGCTGGAAAAATGAATTTTTGTTTTGCTTTGCTTTTGTTAGTCTCATAGCACATAAAAAGCATGTGTGAATATGAGATATTTTGCTCTGGGAACAGTCAGTAGCTTTGTAGACGGGTGAGATTGGAAGTACTGGGGATGTGATATACTCCACCCCTGGGGAGACAAGAAATGTGTCACCCACACCACTACAGCCCTTCAGGGAGCATCTTATGTTGCTCATTCGTGGGGTAGTTTTGGATTTAATTTCAAAGCAGGAAAAGCATTGTATAAAAACATTGCAATAAGTCGCTGTATTTCATTAGTTATGAATAGTAAACTTTCAAGTGCCCCGAAAGGAATCTCTGTGGGCTTCCATGTCAGTATGATGTTTTCAGAGAGACAGCATTTGAACATTGAGAACATATGGGGACATAGACTGTGGAAATCATTCACTTAAATGTCACTTTTATCTTAGATTTGTCATCTAATTTTAATATGTTGAATGCCATGAATATGTTTAATTGTAGTTTGCCTTACAGTAAGCTGCGTTTCTTACTGCTGACTGCAGCCAAAATACATACATGTTAATTAGAATTTTGGGGTTTTTTTAAAGCTAGTTATTTTGATTTTGCTTTGAGAAATAGGCTATGTGTGTAACAGGCTGTAGAAACTGTTTTGAGGCTTTGGGGAGAGTTTATAAACAAGTTTACTCTGGTAAAGACTTGGTTACAGCGAGATAAATAGTGCCAGTATCGGAGAAAAAAAAAAAAAAAGAAAACTTTTAAGAATGCATTGTGAACTAGTGTACGTTGCTAGAGCCCTCTTGACTTCAGTGAGCATACAGCGCTTTAGGATTTTTGGCAGATAGGAATAGAGAAAAAGGAAAAAAGAACAACCAACCCAGACCTGAGCATCCCCAGGCAGCAGCACGCTCGGCTCTCCCGTACCAATCACAGGCGGCCCCTTGTGCCGCCCTCCTCTCGCCCTCGCCCACCACAGTTGGGGACGGGGTGTCTGGGGTCGGTGCGTGTGCACCCACGTGCCAGGTCTCACCAAACAGGCAAGTCTTGGGTTGTGTCAAAACCTTTCTGTCAGAGGGAGAAGAGCTTTGGTACCTGTTCTGTACTCACCTGGTGGGTTTCATGAAACTTGAAGGAATTTCAGACCTTTGAGATTCATACGAATTTGTGTGTACCCAGCTGACTAAATATTTCTGGGAAGGACTGACAGGGAAACAAATTGTCTCAGAGAGGGTAAGAAATGTACCAATGTTAATGTTTGGTTTCTAAAGCCATTGGTCTTCGTTGTAGAAACTAGAAGTTATTTTTTCCTGCTGATTATTGCAATTGTGTCTGTTCTTTAAGAGTCATAAAATACTTTGAATGTGTACTAATTTTAAAGTGTTGATATATTTAGTTGCAATGGACCGTGACAAGCCGAACCATGAGCATTGCTTTTTCTGGGCAGAGGTAGATTTGCTATAATCTTTAGTAAAAGTCACGATAATTGTCACAGCCTCAGGGCTATACTGGAAGTCCACTATAGCAGCAAGAAGTCTAGGTATTAACAGAGTGTTTTTCTACACTGCTTAATACAATGAAATTTGTGGTTTTATTTGCTGTGCTCCTGGGCCGGGCTGGGACTGCCGCCCTGCCCTGTCTCTAACCCTCCCCTCATCAGCCTTCGGCTGCAGCCTCCTCCTCACACTCCTCCCACCTGTGCAGAGGGTGCTGCTGCCCAGGGACAGATGGACAGATGGACGGCTCTTCTGACAGCTCCTCTGGGAAATGGATGTGTGGGGTTCTGCCCAACTTGAAACCGAAGAACACAGCACTCCTGACCGCACTAACCCTGTTAGTGCAGCTGGAGTTCGGTGTGTTCCGGGCAGCACGCTGCACCGAAGAGGTGTAGCTGCTTTTAACGGTTGGCTGCCCATAAGCACCAGGACAGACCATATAGGATGTGTTGTCCTTTAGCTACTGGCAGGCCAATAAATGTTGTGTGCTTCGTCGTTGGGTTTTTTTGGTGTTTTGTTTGTTTGTTTGTTTTCCGCTGGCTACAAAATCGTGCTGGCCATGTTAAGAAATGCTATTTCAGCTAGGGTGAAAACCATGCAAAAAGTAAAGCCCAAGAACCTCCAGTGCTTAGAAGTGTGGTCAATGTACCTCCAGGCGTAGCTACAATAAATCTGAAGAATAAGAAAATTATTTTAAAGTGCCTTTTCCTTAAAGTGGTTTCTTGGCTTTTCCTTTATCTATCGCTTCCTTTTTTTTTCTTCTTAAATGAATACTGTTCTGAAGAAGCAGATTTTGGAAGCATTGTGCTGGGAACAAAAGGATTCTTTCAAAGACTTGTTGCTCAATCTTGTTTACAGGATTTTTCTTTTCCCAGAGCCTTCTAAAGTCTTCTCAATTATTCACTCGCCTAATGTATTCATATTTGCTAGAATAAAACCTTGCCCTATTTTGAGGAAGACGGTACCAAGTGCGCTGGTTCAGGTTGATTGTAAATGGGGCTTTTAAAGGCATTTCAGAACTGGGCTCACCAGCATAGTTTCCTTCCAGCATTTCTTTTCCAGCACAGTTTCCATGCGTTACGGCTTTTTAAGTTGGCCAGAGCAACGTGCAGAGGTGCCGTGTCTTGGCTGTCAGGTACCCGGCACGTCAGGCAAACATCGTGCCTTGGTGAGGAACGATTGCACTTGTTCATGCGGCATTAATAATAATTATGATCCTAATCATCTTTAGGAATACATTAATATTGTTTTCTTACATATGTATTAGGTTAATACAGCTAAATAATCATAATTAACAACTTCAAAATTTTGTGTAAACATTAGTTATTAAACCCTTAAATGAGTCCTGTGAGGTATCGTTACCACCATTATATAAACAGAAAAAATTGACCACATCAAAGATAATTGTCTTTCCCAAGTTCCAGGAGGGAATCACAAACTGAGATGTGATTTGATCTCCAAAGCTCTCTTTCAGGCATGGATTTTGCGTGCTCTAACACACTGACTCCCAGGAGTTCAGTGTAACTTGTCTAAACAACAACAATATTATTGTTTACATTTTATCTTCTAGTCATCACACCAGAAATAACTTTTCAGCACGAGCCCTGTGGTTTTTTTGGGTGCCTATTGCAAATAAAAAGATATTTTGTGTGTTTGGGATGACTTCTATAATTGTATTAGTAGTTGTGGCCTTAAGTGTTGTTTTCTGCTTCGAAATAATATTAGCGAAGCAAGATATGGCCGGAAAAATGCAAAGCTGTGTCAGAATGTTGCTGAAAGTTAACTCAAATGGCACAGAAATGTCATACATAGCTGATTATAATCATGCTTCTGTGTAGAATGTTGTTTTTGTATATTGCTCTGGTCTGTTTATAACCATTAAGAAGGGAATTATGCATAGTAATGTGTCTAGAATCCAAGGAAGTTATTTGGCCTGTACATTATAATTTTTATCTGTTGTTTGGCTGCAGCATATGGAGTCATTATCCACTTAATAAATGAAATAAATGCAACCTCCCATTCCGCTCGGTGACTGGTGGTGTGGGAGTCGGCAGCATCTGTCACCCGTGCAGACAGACTGAGGGGTGGAAGTGCAGTTGGGGCTCTCATCTCTACCTTTTCCAATAAGGGTTGTTATGGGGCTTTTTGTTTTGTTTTTTTAATTTTTCTGCCTAGAATAACGGTCCTTTCCTAGGAACATGTAGGTGATGCATTGTCCATGTGCATTAACACACTCCTGTCCCGTATGGCCCATATGCCTAAGGCTCATTGGCATACAATGGATGGATGTGGCATGTTTAGAATATGCATATACAAAAGTATGAAAGATACAACTGAGGAAATAACTTCCATGTACTTTGAGGCCGTAAGGGAAGTGGCTGAGGTAAGGTTCTAAGTGCTTTGCCTAAAGACTCAAATATTGAGTGAGGTCTTTGTAGGCAGAGCAAAACATTTCCATGTTTGCTTATTGTTCTTTGGAATATGTTCTGATTCTGTGTGCCCCTGTCTCCCTCTGTTGTTCAGTTTCCTACTATTTTTTGTGTGCTTTTTAGTGGGGTTTTTTGTTTCTTTTGCAGAATTACAACTAGGTGGCTAACAGGGCAACTAAATTTTAGTAAGGTTTGATTTTATTATAACCTAAAGCCTTCATTTCTGATTGGACTTGTATAAATTAGGGTTTTTTTCATTCAGCAGCGGTGCAGTTAAAAACTCACTGGAATCCTGTGTTTAAAATTGTTAATCTAAGGTGAAAACTATACACCTTAATTGTTCACATTACTAGCAGCTATCAGCTGTGCTAATTTTGGTTTTTATGCATGAGCAAAGCCCGCAGTCTCTACCTGGCTCTCTAAGAAAATAAAAGATCTGTTTCTGCAGGCACCTACAGCATCAGCCTTGTCATGCTGATGACTCTGGCTAGACAGGATTGCCATTAGTGTTAGCCCTTTGGCATCTCTTTTTGATCAGCGAGCCCTGCCGAGCTGTTCAGGTATTCCTCACACATCACAGCTGCAACTGGTATCTGAAGGAACGCTCTGCTCTCTTCTTTCTGCAGCTCTTGCTGCGTTCAGACATTGTCAGTTCTGGTTGATATCAAACACTGCTCTTCTCTCTCCCTTTTCCCTGGAAGGGCCGTCCTGGAAGGTTCACATGGTTTCCCTGCGTTTCAGGCCCAGCGTCACACAGATGTGTAATGTGTTCACTGGTGCCCAAATGTTACTTGAGTCCATCTAACGCGTGTGCCAGGCAGTCACCCGGAATGTGCTTGGGCATCTTCATACCGCCTTCTCGTGGTACAGGATGGTTCATTTTCTCTTGTTCCAAAGAAAACCTCGGTGCTGGAAACCCCCTTCGGGCGGGTGTTATCTCGGGGCAGCGCTTTCTGACACCTGCCCCCCATTAGCTTTCCTTCCTTCAGCTGTGTGAGGCCGCTGTCCCGAGCGAGAGCAAACACCTCCCGCGATGGCAGGGACACCTGGGCAGGGGGAGCGCCGCCCACCCCGCTCCGCAGGTGCCGCCGGTCAGGAGGCTGCTGGCGGCCGCCCCCCCTCGGCTCCTGCCCAACCGCCGCCCGGGCTGGGCCCCGCGGGGGGTGCGGGGAGGCGGCGGGGACGTCCCCGCTTCTCCCGCCCCCGCGATGCGGCGGCAGCCGGCGACGGGGAAGGGGAAGGCGGTGGCAGCGCACGGGGCTCCCGCAGGTGTGTACTCGTGGGGGGCGCGGGGCAGCCCGGAGAGGGCGGGCGCGGTTGTGGGGAGCGCCGCCCGCTCCCCGCGGGCTGTTCCGCGGCGGCAGCAGCAGCAGCACGGGGCCGGGTCCCCGCGGGGCTTTTTCCCGGTGGCCGTGTCGTCGAGGTGGGGCCGGCGCTCCGGGAGGGCGGTGGCGGAGGCGGCGGGGCCGCCGCGCTGCGGGGCGGGGAGCGGAGGGCGGCTCCGCTCCGGCCGGTTGCTCACGCCTCGCGGAGGGTTGGGGCTTTTCGCAGGAGCGAGGCTTTTCTTGCAGCCTCTCTAAGTCCGAGTTAAAAAGAAAAGCCACTAAACCTCCTTCTCCCGACTCACCTCAGCCCCCCTCAAAACCCCAACCAACCAAAGAAAAAAAAGGAAAAAAAAGGAAAATAAAAAAACCTACAGCACCCACAGCAAAAGTCAGGATTTTTTTTTTTCCCTTCCTTCCTTCCTTTTTCCTCTGTTTAAAGAGACAGTGAGCTCAGGCGGTGCGGCGGTGGCCGCCGGGGGTCCCGGGACGGCCGGGCGGGAGGGGCGCGAGCTTTTGGCTTTTGTGCGGGGAGACTCCATTTTACAAGCGTTTCGGTGTTGCAGTGAGCGCTGCGTTAGAGATTAAAGTATCTGGTATGAAACCTCTAGCCTCAGCCCCCTGTATAGATGCCACCTGTACAGCTGTGTTAAATTCAGCTTTAATGGTTTGGGAGGCGAAGCATTGCTTGTAGCTGGATAGCTTGAGCACTACATCTTCCTAACTCGCTGTTTTAGTAAATATCGGGTGTCATAGCAAAACTTGTACATGCGTTATGAACTTAGTGGTTAGCGCAACTCTAGTTTGGCAGGCTCAGGCGTTCTGTTATCCTCTGTAGAGGTAAGTCTTCAGAGCGTTCGGGCGTGCTTTATGTCGGTGGAAGGGCTTGCTGTGCGCTTGCCCGGTTCCGTGCGCGGCTCCGAGCCCCTCGGGCGGTGCGGGACGATGCTTCTGCCCGGGCGGCCGTTGGGTGCCAGGCGGCGGCTACGGGCGGCACCTGCGGAGCGGGGCCGGGCGGCGGTGGCCCCGGCGTCCCCAATGTCCCCGGTGTCGCCAGTGTCGCCGGCGTCCCCGCCATCGAGGGGGAAGGTGGGCAGGGGTGGGCAGGTGTGGCTCCCCCGCAGCCCGGGGCCCCCAGCGCTGCTCCGTGCGCTCTGAGGTGGGTGGTGCGTTTCCTCACGTTCGGAATTACCCCAGGGTGGCACCTCGCTCTAGAAATCCGAATTGGTTTTGCGTGGAGGTTATCTCAAGTAGTGTATGTAAGAGAAATGCATATGTCTTTGGTATCAGGTGGCTTATCCTAGACTAACATTTTCTTCCCGCTGCCTTCATGGTATACGCTTATTTTGCATTGTGAGCTTCAAACATCAGCAGATGTTAAAAGTGTTTCGATAACACCCTTTCATTGCTCTTAAAGGACTTCTTGACAAGCATAAAGAAATGTTTCCATTCTGGTGAATAACAGAAATGTGTGGGAGCCACTTAGGCCTTGAATCAGGCGTGACCTATGATGGTAGAAGGGCTTTGGCTAATTCTTAGCAAGCGGAGAAGCATTTTAAAAATGAAATTGACGGTACCGTATGTTTCTTCACCCTTTTTTTTTTCTTTGTTGTGAACATCTATCGGTTAATGTCAATTAATGCTCTGTGAATTTGGTTAACAGAAAATCTGTTAGAGTTGAGACAAAAACTAGGTGACGCTACAGAGATAAGCAGGGCAACAGAATGTTTAAAACATCCTTTATGACTTATGCATTGCATGACTGCAGTCATATCCTTTATACTAAAAAAATCGCAACAGCATAGTATCACTTTGTATTGTTATAGTTATTTTGAAACCTTAATCACTAGAAAATCTATCACAAATAAAGAGTAAGATTGTATGAAATTCCATCAGGGGTCAACGTGTTTTCCCATTGAGGTCAATAAGCACAGTTTTAATGGAGAAAAATGGGGTATTTTGGGAAGGAAAAAAAAAAAGCTAAAAAAAGTTGTTTGTTTTTATGTGTTGATACCCCTCCCTGATCTCTTCAAGAGCAGTTTTCAAAGTACCCTTACAAATCAGCTGTTATCTCTGTGTTCTGTTCGTACACAGGGGTACCGAGTCACAGAGAGAGGAAAAAAAAAAAAAGCCCTTAAAAGAGAAATCAGGAGGTTCAGGGAAGGAGGAAATGGAAGTTATTGAACAATTTGTGCATTTATAAGATAACCTCTCTCTTTCCCCCTCCACCCAAGATAGCACTCCTTAAATGTCATGCATTTGGTGTTGTGCATTAGGACGAGTACTTTTTGGGAAACGTGTGTGGTGACTTCATCACCTTGTATAGCGTAGTTCATATCTATTTCTGGTGCCTTCCACAGGCTTGTTTTTAGGTATTCAGAATCTTAAATTGTACCGTTTTATTCCAGATTTCACAAGTAAGAATCAGATTATTGTGAAAGATAGTTGACTGATAAATCAAGTTTTGAATTGCTTCTGTGATTGTTGCAGGACAGAGAATGTCAAAAAATGACAATGGCTGTAATACATTGGTTGGCTGAAAAATATTAAAATTAAAAATAGTGAACACTTGTTTTTTGTTAACCAGTTTTTTCGCTTTGTCAGAAACTGTTTATTGGAAAGTCTTTGCTCCAATATCTCTGTCTTCATAAAGCTGAAGAACATTGCAAATAATAGCCAGATAGTTCACTAGTGCTTTTAGTCAGGTGGATGGAAGAAATGACACAGTCTCAATTGAGTTTCCAAAGAATCACAACCTGTATATTCTAAAGAAAAAAATATATATACAGGAAAAAATATTCCATATTATTATTAAATTTTGTTTATTTTTAAATACAGCAAGTTACTACTTATGGATATTTTTAAGAGAATGACCATACCTAAAAATCCACATCTTGCTATTTATGTGGTCTGGTTGCATTTCAGAACTGTGAAACAGTTGTCTTAAAACCGAAAGTAAAATGTGCATTTAAGGTTTTTTTCATTTTAATAATTTCTAATGCAGTGTCATCTTTTCTTTTTATAGAACCTTTTAATATACATTTTTTTTTGGAACATTTCTGTCACTTTTTAACAATTTACTTAAAATGCTATGCCTTAAAGTTCCCAAGAGTCAATCATGTCAAGTTCTTGCTGTTCTCAATATTCTAATCAGTGCTTTACAGTTACCAAATTTTTTTTAGTCGTTTGCTTCTCTGTGCATTCTCTGTCAGTGGTGTGATGGGGTAAAGACAGGTACAGCTGTTCTGGTTCATACCAAAGGCTCATCAAAACCAATATTCTGTGGCTGATGAGAGCTGATGGCGTGCCAAGAAAAGTGTCTTAAGGGTGCTCCTATATGCTATCTCAAGCTGCCTTGGTGGAGTTTTACTCAGTATTCTGAACCACAACAGACAGATAGTAAACCAGACATTTTGAAACCACCCACTGTTTTTCTTATATTCTCATTTGCTTGAGTCACAGTATAGATACAGCATGAAAATGTTTAATAAAAAAACCTCTCGACTCATGTTATAAGTAGGACTCTGCATATATGCAGGCAGCAAGTAGGGATTGTGCAGTTGTTTTGATATGCCGTTATTATGGCACTGCTTGTATACCAGTCTCTCCTGTGTTCCTTACCTCATTTCTATTGTGGTAACTGTTGGTGTAAAGTTAACTGTGCATCGTGGATCTCTCATAAATCTGCAGAAATGGAAGTCTTTGGAATTCTCCAGGGGTCTTTCCTGGTAGACTTAGAGGGCCTTCCCCATTCAAAAGAGTTTTTGGGTGATCAAGCTCAGCTCCAGACAAGTCAGCAGGGCTTTGGACCCTGGCATAACAACATACGATTTAAAGAGGTTTCTAGATTTAGTTCTGTGCTTCCATATTTTCAAGGAAATACACTTGTGCCCAGTCAGCTCACAAAAAGGCACATTTTTTGACAAGCCCCCGTCATTAGAGAATGACGGCAGTGGCCTTTTAATTTGTTGACATCCTTTTGCTTTGTAGCATCTGTATCATAGAAGTAGCAAAGCAGTGCATATAGCATCTGGAATTGAATTCCAGCAGAAATTATCTCAGAATAGAAGTCAGCCTGAATATAGGTCAAGTTAGTGCATAGGAAACCAACACATCTTCAAAGCTGTGGCTCAGGGAGGTACCAAATGCCCAAGGGTATACTCAAGGCAGGAACGTGGCATATTAATTCAGAGGACTGGGCAGTAAAATTCGGCTTTCTTCAGTTTTTAAGTGTGTTGCCAGTACTCTAAAATAAATTGTACACTCTGTGAAACTATGTACTCTGTTGGCTCAGTGTAGATTTGTACTTCACGTAGAGAACTTAAATTATCTAGTAGTGAAGAAAACCCTTTGCAAGCCATACAGCTCTCTCTGGGAAGCTGGCCTTTGTCTTTGCAAGCAGAATTTATCTATAGAGCGTGGAGGAGCTCTCAGCCCATGGCACAGGGAGGAATCATGGCAGGCATATCTGTACCTTGTAGGTAAGTTAATCTTTCCATCCCTGATGTTAATTGAGGCACAGGTGGGTCACATGAACTGGCTGCTACTTAGGCACAGATGGGGGTAATCAGTTTACTGCTGTTTTAAAAAAATGTAAGTTTTCTGTGGGAGATGCTTCAGGAATTGTTTGACGCGCTGGTGACTGTCTTAGAAAGCCTGAGCTTGTGTGACTGTATTCAGAGCTGCAGCTGGAGCAAAAATTCTAAACAGAAATGTACCAGGAAGACAGTAGTAAAAATTGGTACAACAGAAATCTGAATTTTTAAATGTCCTTTTAATGCATGCTCCTCTGTGGTTTTACAAATAAATACAATCTGGGGAGGAGGGAATTACCTGTCCTTTGGAATTAGTATTTAGATTATCTTGTATTTCAGTTCTTCTGTCAAGCAAAATTTATGGAAGTATTGATTTATATTCATGCATGAAATGACTAATTTCATAATAGATTAACACTTATGATACAGAGAAAGCTAAAAATAAACTGTATCAACAAGTAACAACTTAGGTATTAGTTGTTATCACTTACTGAGTTGACAATGATAAGAATCAAAGGTTATTTTCAGTAGCCATTAAGAAATCTGTATGACTCAGAGCCAAATTACAAGCTGCTTCCACCGAAGAAGCTTCTGCTGGTATAATATTTTCTCTTTGTTTCCTTCGTATGACACTCGCTATTTATTCTATCATGTAACACCAGCAGTCATAGATAAATTTGTTCACTATGCATACAATGAGTAAGGTTGTAGTGTTTGGACCAAATGGAGGTCATAAACAATTTTAAGTTATAACGATACTATCACATGTATTTGGTTATGCTCAAAAAGCACTATTTAGGTGATTTTATAATTCATACCAACAATAGCATCACATTTTCCTTCACCGTGCCAGGATGTTACATACAGTTTATGCAATGTCTTTAACTTGTTCCTCTCACCAATAAAATTATGTCTGATCGTGACACTTCTTTTACCATAACAATTTAATTTCTGGTTGTAAATTGGACGCCGGGAAGTGTAGACAAGATAAGACACAAGGGATTTTCTTGTATTCTCTGCCTCTGTTCTAGCCCTTGTGCTACTCTGTTGTCTTTCCTCTGAGCAGAGAACAGATCGCAGTCTAGGGAACGGTGGTTGGGGAGGGATGAAGAGCTTCACAGGGCTGTTCTGCTTTTATAGTGGTTGTGGTGTAAGAGAAAGATCCAAAGGTGTTATTGAAACAAGGTTCGTAGGGGAAAAGGTGGTATGTTTTATCAAACCAACTGATATAACTGGGAAGAAAAAAAAAGCCTCTTTCAGACACAGTCTTTCTTCATGTCTGAAACAGAAACAAAAGATTGGAAAAATTAGTTCTGTGTCCATGCTATCCAGCTAGATAATTGGCAAGGGAAGAGTCTTTGCTTGATGTAAAATACAGAAGAATATTGGTAAGAGACAGCGGTCATTAGCTCTTTTTACATAGCCAGAGGCTTTCATTTGGCTCTAAAGGATATGTAGTCAATAAGTATTTCTGGCCAGTACTCACTTTAGTAGGCCTGAGTACTTTCGTAGCCTTTTGACGCTTTATTTCTTCATAATTTGCTGTTATGACGTTCCACGTGGTAGATAAAACTGCGTTTTCCTGGCAGGGTGTTGTGGGGTGGGGGGTTCGTCATCATCGGAACAATGCAATGTGTTGAATGCTCTTCACTGTTCTATTATGATGCAAGTTCCATGTCACAGACATAGAGTATGTGTTTGCGTGCGGGCTAATGAAATCCCAGACCTGAAACAAACAGGAGAATGATCCAGATTTCTAGTAGAGTAGAGAAGTAAGGCATCAAGAGGTTTTCTCTGATAAAACTTGACTTGGCTTTCTCAGGTAAGACTGAGAGGAAGCTCTGATTAGTTGTTTTCTCTGTAATGGTGAAAGTGTGAAAAATGGGTTGGAAATCAGTTATTTGTGTTTCTGCACAAAATGATATTACTAGTACATTTAATTGTGTAGCTATTTTGTTATGTTTTACGGTGTGGTGCCTGTATGCTACTGGAGTACTGCTTGAGGAAGCTTAAGTGGAAGCAGATCTAACAGCAGTAAAATACAGGTTTTGCATTCATGTTAGTCAAAGACTTAGCCTGTCTTATGGAAATGTGGCTGATTTATAGAATAACCTAATTCCATAGGAGAATAACTTGCTTTGCTCACTGGAGCTGTCAGGACTCAAGCAGTTTAGTGTCCAAACATTTTTAGTCCCAACTCTAGGTCAGTTACTGTAGAAAAGGATTTGTTTAGTATAGTGTGTAAACTTGTGCGTAGTTTTGGCCACATAATCTTGTATCTTTCATGAAAACAAACTGCACTAGTGTTTTCAAGTCTTTTGTTGACCTTGGGTGTGAACACAGGGGTTTGATTGCATTGTGAATTTGTAGATAAGCCTGTGAGAATGATTAAATGCTTCTAGAAGTATGTATATATGTGTTTGCATTTTTTGAAAATTGATGTCACGAATATAATCCAGTCCATTATAAGATACTTGGATGCTGCTTATCAAGACTTCCATGAGAAAAGCAATTTACCAATATGGATGGGAAAATAGAAAATGAAATGGGAAAGGTCTCTTCCCTAATTGTTATTGTTACTCATGTTAAGTGCATAGTCAGAGTGGGCTTCTTATAGGAGCTTTGGAACTTTTTCTTTTTAAAAGGTAGCTAGACATTTCCATTAGAGTATTTACTACTAATACTACGGAAAAAATTGCAATAAATGGACACCTGGATCTTTGTTTCTCCTTTCTCCTCCTGTACCACCAAATTTTCAGGTGGTGTTTATTTCCTTCATGTCTGGCAGGAGGCATTTAAAGCAGCTACACTGTTTCCATTAGATTCCTTACATCAACAGAGCAAGGAGAAATACTTGATGTAAACCATCACACGAAATGCTCTTTTGCTAGGTCAGGCTCATGCTGTATTGATAGACACATGGAGAGTGGTTTAAAAGTCCAGTGTTCTTATGAATATTTTTCTCCTTATGGTAAATTTTACTCTGAAGCTCATGTGATGAAGGTTGCTCAAGAAGATTAGTGAGAATCTGATTTTAATTGATCCATATTTATATAAATGTATTGCCAATGCCTGGGGGACAAAAAATAAGAAGTGAAACACTGAAGCAATCACAAATTTAGCAATAAGTGTGGGGTTTGGGACAGCTTGCAGGCATAAAGAATTATTTATACCTGGAGGAGACCGAGGAAAGACCTCATTGTGGTCTACAGCTTCCTCACAAGGAGAGGAGGAGGGTCAGGCACTGATCTCTTCTCTCTGGTGCCCAGTGATACCATCCCAGGGAATGGCAGGAAGATGTGCTGGGGGAGGTTCAGGTTGGACATGAGGAAAAGGTTCTTCACCCAGAGGTGCTGGACACTGGAACAGGCTCCCCAGGGAGGTGTCGCAGCCCCAACCTGACAGTGTTCAAGAAGAGACTGGACAACGTCCTCAGACACACGGGGTGACCTGTGGGGTGTCCTGTGCAGGGACAGGAGCTGGACTCCATGATCCTTGTGGGTCCCTTCTAACTTGGGACGTGCCACGATTCTTCAAGTTTTACTTTACAAATACGAAAACTGGATTCCTGCTGCCCAAGGCTTAATATGATGGTTTGTGGTGAGATTGTGGAGGTTAACATTCATAGATAAACATCAATTCTTGTAAGATTTGTGGTACAATAATGGTATCTAAGTACTCAGTGTTGAAACTGGCCTCTGATTCTGTGGTAATAATTCGTGAATCTTCAGAACCTCCTCTCTGGAACTGGGAAATCCTTACAAAAGAGGACAGCAAGTTGCGTAGAGCCGTTAGAACATTTCTTCTAAACTAGCTAGGTACCATAAGACACAGATGCCTAAATGTAGCCCTATGTGACTTGCATAAGCTAATACAGAAGTATGATGCTATACAGCTGAGATCTAGATCCAGATTGCCAGAATCTTATGTCACTGACATAGTCCTTACCTTTCCTTAATAGAATTGAGATGCTAGGATCTAAGGGGAGGCCCAAATAGGATGCTGCTGCAAAGAGAAAATGTATGTTCTTTTTCAGATTGGTTTACATTTCTGCTGCCCTCTTAACCTTGCATCTCCGAGTAATAGCCAAGTCTGATTGTGGGCTTGGGTTGGTTCTGCAGACAAGTGTTATGCTTTTTGGCCAGCAGACTGATTGCCAGTTGGCTAAAAGCCTATTTGCCTTTACCTTCGAAAGGTAAAAGGTATAAACAAAGCAAATTACAGAAGCTTTCCTCATGTTACAAATGGTATATATAGTGAGGAAAAAACCACCAACCAACCAAAAAACAACGCCCCACCCTCTAGCACGAAAATGAGCCCTACTTCTTTGGGGACTTAGTGTGTGGACCTTTTTAAATGAGTAGGAATTCATAATTAAATTTGACATTTTAAATTTAGTTTTTAGCTTGTAATTGCTTTTTAAAAAATGGAATCTGATCATATCTCTGATTCCTTCAAAACTGTTAGTTCTGGGTCACATTTTTTCTTCTTGTACTACTTAGTGCAACTTCACATATAAATAACAAGATAAATGGAAGAAAGCGTCTGTAATACGTCTTTTTTAAAACAGATTTATCAATTCTAATATGTTTTGTCGCTATGAAAACTCAGTTATCAACATTCAACATTTGTTCAGTCATTTGTTTATCAGTGGCAGTTTGCTAGCAGTTATAAGTAGAATTCCATCTGCCAGTTAAACTATATTGTAAATTGATTTATAAATTAGCAGCTCCTGGTTTTGGGGGGTGGGGAGGGTGTCTTTCTTAATGAATATATGAACTTAATTGCACATAAATGCATCTCTAGAAGATGGTTGGGGGGGTGGATTCTCAGGTATACTGCACACAAGTATGCCAGTCAGGCGCAAACAGGCACACATTGTGATTATCTCAGTTTTCAAACCTGGAAGAGACAAGAATGTGTTGCTAAATGAGAGAGGCAGTATGTCATGCTCACTGAGATAAAAACAGAAGCTGCCAGACACTTTGGCTTTATTCTGCGAATTCTTTGCTTCAGAACTCTCCTATCTTTTCTTCATGCTTATTCTTCCTCCCATTCTCATTCTTTCTCTCATTGCTGTCTCAATCCCTCTCTCATTGTTCTCTCCCTCTTTTCCCGTCTTTGATGCACATACGTTGTCACATTTCATTGACTCTCCCCTCTTCTCTGTTCTTACACTTACGCCTAGTGGTGCTTTAGCCAGAGCTTGCAGCCTCTCAGGCGAGTTTTAGTCATGTGTGAAGCTCAGTTTGATCGAGCGCTCCTTTTCTGCCTTTTCACTCTTGCAAAAGATTAAAAGGTGGCGTCACATCGCTCCCCTGCTCTTTCCCGCAGGAGGGACTTAAAAGGGACAACAAAAACTAAGCGTTTTCAATAAGCATTTTCTTGCAAAAAGGGGACTTAGCTGTGCAATTTGAGGCTGGTGGTGAGGATTGGGAAGGCTAGAGAATGCTTCATACTGCTAACAAGGGAAGGAAGCCTTCAACTGAGGCAGGTAAGAAGTGCCTGAATCCGAATGTTTTATGGAGTGGCTTGGTCAGAGCGGTAGATTTTCAGCGTTCTGTAACTGAGGCAAGCAACTGCAGCAAGAGGCAGCGTCGGTGTTGTATCAGATTCCTTTTGTTTAAGATGTAAAGTATGTGCTATAAATTGAATTAGAAATGGGTTTGTGAAGATGCTGTATTCACACTGAATTATTGTTTCTCCCTGTTTTCTCTGTGTATCAAAATAAATCGGAGAACCAGCTTTTGTGAAGGCTGGACTTTGCTTAAGGTTAAATTCAGTGCTTAAATCTCGGCATATGAAAAGCTTTTGAGCCTTGTAACCCTCAAGGAGGCTGGTATTCTGCAATTTGGTTGCAACAGCTGACATAAAAATTAATTGTACTTATTTACTGTTTATTTAGTAAGGTAAAATCTAGCATTGAGTTTAGGTCCAGGTGAATATGGTTTGTTTGCCTGGCATTTCATCGGATGAATAGCTATACCCTTTTAGACGTTCTGTAAAACCTATTTCGTGTTTATGTTTTGTAAATTGAGATTAAGTAGCATCCTGAATGAAATACGTGACTAAAACTCATAAACTGCATCTGTGTTCAGTAAAGCAATCGCCAAATTAGAATAATGGATTTATGTCAGTTGTCAAATGGAGTTAACTCTGAAAGTGCTGTCCACAAGTGCACTTGGATGACGATAAAGGGCTTTCTGTTTAACAGTTATCGAGAGGAGCTAATTTATCAGGCAGAGCCTGTGAACTTAAGTCTTGTGATAATATAAAATTATATAGCTCAAAGAGTTTGTGGTTTGGGGAAACATGCCCTTTTATTCTCTATAACAATACATTGAAGGTCTACAGGGATGCCCAAGACAAAAATAATTTTAATTACTTTTTAAAATGTTACATGCCGGTAAGTGCTTTTTTATTCACAGCTGGGATATTTAGCTATTGGGACTTCTGTTTCTGGTCTCGGCTGGCTCTGGTGCTGGTTTTTGACTCTCCCTGCATTTCTGTGCTTATATTTCACAGTTGTTCTCTGTATGAGCAAACTAAGGCTCGAAAGAGAAGGAAGGGATTCTGAGCAGCAGCGACGTGCTGAATTTCATCGTCATACTGGAAAGTGAACTAGCAGTCAAGACAGTTAGACCATTATTATGGATTTAAAACAAAGCAAATAATATTGCAATGATCAGAGTCATTTGTAAAAGCAGAGTACTAATTAACTGGCTCTGAAAGCAAAGCTAACTTCATAAGCTGTCAGAGTAAACATGGTTTGATAGGTAGATTTTAGCATTGCAGACCTACAAATGAGCATGCTGCTGATAGAAATTAAAATGTTTACTTGAGAACTTCTGTCTTTATGCAAGTTTACCCTAATGGCTCGATCCCGCGTGCAGGCGTATGAATGCGCAGTGCTACGTACCTTGCAAAATTCAGTGGCTGTGCTTTCTGTGGACGTTCGCAGTGGCTGATCCCACAAGACAGGCAGTGCCAAGGCACCGCGCAGCGGGGTGGGATGGGATGGGATGGGATGGAGCCCCCAGGGAAGCCTCGTCTCCCATCGGGGTAGAGGGACTTCACCCCGTTACTACTTTTATCTTCAGTGGTAGTTAATCACACACATTCACCCTCATATAAAGGGACAGGGGTTTTTTTCTGAGGACTTGGACAAAAGAATTTGTAAATATTTCCCTGATTTCTGGTGGATATTTTTACTTTTTAACTCTAGTTTTGCTGAACTTGTTATTGTTTATTATTTGTCATTGGAATTGCCGTTGCACCTCTCTTTCACCTTTAAGAGTGTTTCTATATGTTCTTCCAAGCTCTTTTTATGCCTCAGCTCTGTTTAAGCACGTGCTGGATCAAGCTGAAATGAAGAGTAATTTGTCTGACAAAAATGGAAGATCGGGATGTAATGTGGTGTTTTAAATGATATTTCGTGACTTAAATAAAGTACATCTAAGTGTAAATGGTAGATGACTTCTGATATGAATTACTCATAAAGAATTTGTTCCTTTTGAAATGGCAGAAAACTATAAGGTTGAAGATGAGCTAACTTAATCTGCTTGAGCCCAGAACGCAGGATCTGAATTGCAGATCGTTTATCTGTCCTTTTGGCATTTGCTAACTCTGCCCTACTAGATGTTAAATGGGTGATTAATATAAATAGCAGCATTTTACTGAAGTTCCAGTAGATGTTGCTGGAGAGCAAAGTAAAGATTACTTTATAGAGGAAAAGAAATGCAGTGAGATTACAAAAGCCAAATTAAAAACTCAAGGCAAATGATTATACAAGCTCTTTGTAGTTTAATAACACAAGATCAATACTTTTTTACATTGTCATCCTTTGTTCTATTCCATCTGAAAATCAGAAGAGGTACGTGTGCTGAAATGAGGCGCTTGTAGAGATATCTGTCTATTTTAAGGTTTTTAGTTGCCACTTTTAACATTGTATCGCTAGTGTTTATACTGTTTCAGGTGCATATTTGCTCAGAGCAAGGGCTGAAAGAGTATCCCTAAAAGTTTGGGGTTTTGTTTTGCTTTTTTAATACATCCGCAAAATTCAAATGTTTAATTATAAATCAAGAAATAAAATGCAGGCAACCTCAAAATTAGATTTCCAATACAGTAAAGTTGCTTTCTTTTGAGAAGAGTAGGAGCTTACTGGATCGGCACGTAACATAATTAAAAGCAAAAAGAACCCTCTTTCCTAATTTGTATATTGGTTTTTTTTTTTTTATTTGTACTTTTTTTTTTTTTTAGCTGTGAACAGTTATGAGTTACCGTCTTCTTACGTACTTAAGTTCTGAGAGCAATCCTGTGATGTGTCTCAGATCAATGAATTGTAGAGTAACTAATGGCAAACGCGTGGATAGAAAACTGTGATGGCCTGTGCTAAAACTACTGCCTTATTAATCTGATAAAATGATAAAGCAGTCCCAAAGGAGTGGAGGATTCTAGTATACAGGCGCTAACTGATGCAATTTCAGGCAACCACTGACCTCTATCTGTGGGAATATTTATTTTTGGAGATGATAATCAACCGTGACTGATTTCAAATTCAAAACAGTGGTGTGTGTTGTGCTGTTTGTTCTTTTTTTAATCCTAGCTTTTCACGTAAAGTAGGATAAACATGCAGAACTTAGGCTAGTCATAATTTAAAAAGTGATCTCTCTGCATTCAGATGGTTTGTACCTATGTGTACCTTAAAAAAGGAAAGACAATAATTAACTTAAGACCTTTTAGAGATTTACATTTTTAGAATTAGAATTACTATATCGCGCTGGATTTTTATAACATATAGCAGAATGGCTTTATTTAGTTTGGTACTTAGTCTGTAAGAAAATTTCAGCTTGTGCTTATAATTGGAAAAAAATGCAGATAGAAAAAGGAGTGGCAGATGTCTACAGTCAGCTCCCGTGTCATGTGCATTGGAGATTATTTGTCATTGTTTGGTTTTAGTATTTTTATGGGGTGTTGGAGGTGTGTGTGCCAAAATTTGTCTAGTCTGACAAGCTTTAGGTTGATTTCCCTTCCCTCCTCGCCTTCAGATTTGCTATTGCCAGTAGGATTTTTTCTTTAATGTTCTGCTTCTTCAATTTATTATTGAATTTGTGAATACACTCAACTTTGTACATACTAAGGTAATTCCTTAACCTTCAGAAAACTGTTTCAGTACTTTATATGTGGAAGAAGTGGAAGAAGTGAAATATTCCTGAAACATCGGTGAGATATATATTTATTGAATAGTCATGTATTTTGTGATTTCCCCCCACTTCCCCTCAAACTTAGAAGTTTCTAGGACTTTGGAGACAATTAGGGATCAATATTGAACGTTGCGCATCTCAGCTGGGCATGGCCAAAAAAGTTCTTGAGCACTTTTACATTTTTACAGTTCTATGTCATTCAAGAAAAATAAGCCTGACTGTCACCAGTGAGAGAATATTACCAGAATTATGTTCTTTTACCTTCCCTACCTCGGTTTACTTTCAGACTTGTCAGTTCAATGAAATCGTATGTAATTTAGTTTAAAAGATCGTAATATGTCATCAGTTTCTACAGAGAATTCCCTGTTGAAAACATTGGCAAATTTAGTTTAAAGGCTTATGACACAATATAGCCCTAAGGAATAAACTTTTATCTTTGTATTTCTCAGTTCTCAAAGTCATGAAGAGAAAAGCAAGCGTACTTGTATAGTGGAATTCTATTTATGAGTACACTATGAAAAGCCCAGAATAGCTGAATAGGGTAAATAATTCTGGCTACACTTGAGTCTAGTACCACATTTCTCAGTAGCAGCAATATTGCATTTCTAGGTTGGTCTATGGATGCTTATGTAAGTATAAACAAACACACAAATCTGAACCTATGTATTTTAAGTCAAGTCCATTTTCAAATTTAAAAATACATACCTAGTCTCTCGTTACTGGAATACAGGAGGAATGGATGTCTAGGGGTTTGCAGGAGGTTATGGAAATATAAAGCTGTGATGTGTACATGGAAAAATGTACTGCATGTTATAGTAATTTAATGACTTATTTGGGAAGCTTCTTTCAAATGCATTAATATACTTTATTCCATCACTGTGTTAGTTTCATTAAGACTTGATATAAGGTGAAAAAAAAAATTAAAAAAACCCCCAAACAAACAAACAAACAAAACCAAAAAAACCAACCAACCAAAAAAACAATAACAAAAAACCAACCCAGAAACAGGATTTGGCAATGAAGTTAATTTATCTTAATACTTCTAAAAGAAACGACATGGATGTATGTATTTTGGTAATTTATGCTGAAGTAACTCCTGAGTAACTTGAAGTAGTGGATGCAAGTTCTATTTTAGCTTTATTGTGTAAAATATACTTAGCTAACACAGTTCTTACTCTATCTTTACATGTGCATTTTTGGAAAGATAGAGAGTTCGGTTGCTATCTATAGCTTATATTGATTTAATAAAAGTCAATCTGTAGGTCATAGCTGATTCCAAATCAAATAGAATTTTTATTCTGTTATAGTGTGCAGTATGATTATAACAATGTAAAATGTTGAATTAAAAAGCTTTATTCTCCCACACCCAAAGTTAATTAAAAAAAAAAACCCACACCAAAACAAACAAAAAACCAACCAAACAAATAAGACCCCCCAAAAACCCCAACCAACCAAATAAAAAAACCAACAAACAAACCTTTTTTAGCTAAAGCTTTTTGAAGTAGGACATTTTTTTCAGATCGTTCTCTTAAGCTTGTCTTTGTGAGATTCCAGAGGATAAAGTCATATGAAAGTATCTTATGAGTGGTCCTTCTCTCTAAAACATTAGCAGTATTAGAAAACCCTTTGTATATTTTCTGGGCATTTTGATAAGAAACTTAATACAATTTCACATATTTATTTTGTATATATTTTTGGTAATGTTTTTTGTTATACTGGACCACACAGCATTACCAAGTAATGGCTCATAACGATGTCAGTTATGCTAACATTGTTAGGGAGGAACACAGTCTTTTCCTTCCCCCTCGTTTCTCTTTATTATTGGATTAATGTCTGTTTTGAATAGGTCTTAGTTGACAAATTCAACTCCTTCAGCCCTTTCTGTTTGGTCTAAATGTCAAACCCACACAGGCTTTTGTACAGTTCTTTCCCTGGCAGCAAAATGGAGACCAGGGAGCTGCTGCAAGGTGGTGTCGTTTGGTGGGGGGAACAAGTGTCGATACCGCGTTCTGAAAGACTTGTCTTCTCTCCCCGCATACAATAATAACTATTTTTCTCTAACTGGGAGATTCTGGTTCTGTGGTGCTCCCTCCCTGGCAGATATTCATGCTTAAATGAAACCTGGATTATCTCAATATTTATACTGATATTCATACTTGGAGCTTAATTCTGTACATAACAGAGAAAGGAGACTGTGCTGTGTTTGGGTTGGAAGGACACAGATGGAAAAGGGAAAAAATAACGAGATTCTTCTTCATGTCTAGAACTAAACACAGGAAAAAAATGTTTTGAAGAACAATTTCCGATCAGGGTAAAAACTGTAACATCTAGTACCACATACAGATTTCCCTAAAGTCAATCTATCGTGACATCTCTCTATTATGTGTACATGCACATAAATAATGTATATGATCTATACATATATACATACAGTCTCTAGAGGTCAGTAGAATGTAAGGAATGGGCAGATGTTGAGTTTTCTAATATGAGACTTTGAGATGCAGGATATCAGTTGTTGCTACCTAGAAAAGATGAATATGTTTCTAATGAAATTTGGAAGTGAAGTAATTAATCAGAGTTAACAAAGAGCTGAATGAAAGAGAATCATGTCTGTCTTGTTGCGGAAATGAGTGTAAATTATTTGTTTTGGGCAAATTCCTGATAAGCTCTCATTTACATCCTAAGAAACTTGACAGAAATCCAAACCATGATTATTGTATTATGGTTCATTATATATTGCATCTCCTTGCTACCTTTTTTTGAGAGGATTTTTTTAGAATGACTGAAATAAAAATTAAAATGGTCTTTTGAGACAGCATACGTCAAATGCTAAGCAAATCAGGACTACAGTGCAGGAAACACATTTTATTTCATGTTTACCCAGTTAGCCTTGGCCAGCCTTAACAAATTAATTGTTTTATCCTTGTTTACTACCTCCTAAAATGAAATCTTCTGAATGAACCAATTACTTACATTCGAAGGTTCTGTTTTCTTTTTTAAAACTATTCTGGTAGTTTCTTATTAGAAGCTGCAAGTTTGGGATTTTTTTTAATATTCCATGACTTGCCCTTTTTTGGGGGGAGTGGGGGGAGGCAGGGGATGCAAAAATAAGTAGCAGATTTAGAGCTTTTATCTCCGATGGAGTTGATTCGAATTCTAATTTACGCTGCAAGTAAAAAGGAGGTTTGTGTTTCTGTTGGTTTTTTGTAGATCTAACATCAAAATTAAAGGCGCCATAATTCTGTGCTAAAGAATAGTAGAGAAAGGTAAGAAAGGGTGTTAAAGGTGAAGCACAAGTTAACACCAAACCTGTCCTTCCAAGAACATCACCATTAGGACAAGCAAGCGGAGTGTGTAGGGGGTTTAATCTTTATTCGATTCACAGCTATTGTGGTTTGGGTGCAGAATTTTGAATTATATATTGGAAAAAAAGCAACTCATACTGCTCTGAACAATAAAAGTATGTGAGTTAACCAAATGAAAAGCAGACGTGTTAATAGGCTTACAGATTCTGGAACACACAAGAGCACATTGGTTTATGTTTTCATGCTTTCTGGAGGAGAATGATAAACTGTTTCATTACATTATGGAACAGATGTTTTTTTAAATTTTTTTTTTTTTTGCTAGATGCTAGAATCTGAGTCTGCTACAGTGAACACAGAAATAGTAAGCTTTATTAATCCAATGGCATTTTGCTAGCACAGTTATGCGTTGATTCATAGCGATGATTCTGTGATGGCACCTGCTGGGTGTGTTAGGTTTCAGTACTGTCTGGATTGTGGGGTTTTATTTCTTTGTTTTTAGTAACGTCATATTTTTCCTCATTTTGTAAGAAAGATCTGAAAAGAAAACAAAACACCTCTAAAACTTACTCATATTCACGAAGCATTAGTTCATCAACCACTGATCAAATGTTTTTCACCTTTAGTTCAAAAATAAAACATAATACTTCTTATAATGTGGAACTGGGTGGTATGTATTCATAGCACACAGATTACTGTTGAATTTGATAAATGATCGTGCTGCAACATAGGTGTATTTAAGGCATATGTACCTGGGAACATGTACCATTGTTGCTTGAGCACTTTCTTTACACCGCTGTGGTTACACAAGGCTTTTAGTACCTTTACAGATGTTTGTAGTTGTTGCCTAACCACACTACCTAAACTTGAAAAAAAAATCTGATTCTGGAGTCAAGCTGAGTTACCGTGGCATATATATATTGTTGTATAAATATTGTACTTAGTCTGTTAAATTTATCCACAAATACGGATTCTTAGAAATTATTGGTGTGCATGTTCTTTGTTTTTCTCTTCAAAGAGGGTATTCATGTGGCATTCAATATCTGTTCATGTTGTAGTCGTGTTTTGTTTTGTAAAATAATTGATAGGACAGGAACTGTCCTAAGATTAGTTAGGTCATCAGTTCCCCTTTGACTTGGCTTCTAGTTAGTTCTGTTAATTTGCCAGGAAGCTATGCTTCAAAAATCTCTTGAAGTGTACACCCTACACTTCAAGGCATGCTGGTGGACAATGATGGGTTCTTTCGGATCTACAGCCGAGTAGACAATCAATTTATAGGTAATCATCATATTAATAAATTCTCTCTGTGATTCTCTCTCGTTGCAGAGAACTTGATTTCATGACTCAATTGGTCTTTGCTAGTTCTGTGTTTTACTGTTTTGTTTCTTTGTGCATAGAAGTGCTAACCTTCTGAATTAAATACCACAGAACTCTGAGAGCATTATGTGCAAACTTGAGTAACCGTGACGTTTGGATGTAAAGAAATCTGAAATGACAGTAATAACCAGTATCGCTGTAAAATTACAAATTGTTTCAATTTAAGTGGTTTCATTTTTCTACACACATTTTAAAGTCTGTTACCATAAGCTGCTGACTTCATCTCGAATGCATTCTGCAGTCTTGACAGTTGTTGTGGATTTGTTAATACTAAATCAGTAATTGTTGGCTTTGAAGAGGGTTCCAGCATCTTCAGCAAGAGCTTATTAAACTATAAAATATGGATTGCCTTTACCCTAATGGCCTCTGAATCCTATTACCATCCCATTAGAGAGTGTGGGATTTTAGTAATTCTGTTGTTGTTTCCAGTGGGCAGTGAGTACAATGGGGAAGGGCAGGGGTTAATGCAGTTCATCTCCTGTAATAGTGTAAAAGTGAGTCCTTTATCATTGCATGGAGTCTCTTCCTTAATGCAGGGGAGAGTGGCTTCAACCAGACCCACCCCCAAAAACCCCCTGAGATTTCACTTATTACCTACGCTTTGTAAACAGAGTAGAAATGAGTAAGTTGCTAAACAAGCGGGTCCCGAGGAGGCTGCAGTCTGGAATGTTTTCAGTTGCTATCGTTATGCCAAGAGGTATATTGAAATACCTCTTCAGTCAAGATCATTATATTTTTCATTATTTAATTGCATCGATACTGTAATATTCTGATTGGTTTCCAAAAACATGAAAGTATATTATCTCTTTCCTCATAAATGTACAGCGTGAAAAGCCTAAACCAAAATGTAAAGAAACAAGAGGAAAACAAATGGTCTAAGTGGCAGAAGTGAAACTTTTGTACATGGAATGGTAGTTGCTTGTTTTGGTCTGTATAAACTATCTCTAGTGACAGTATGTCTTACTGGACAAATGAGGTCTTAGAAGTTTACAGTAGAAATGAATGAGAAGCATTAACAGAAATTAGGTGAGGTTAGAAAAAGTCACGTAGGGAGGTTCTGTCCGCCTTCAGTAGTGAATGAGGCCAGTGTGTAACTTTTTCAGCACCTGCTATGATTATTTTTTTTCAAGTGTTTCATGGAGATTTATTTGACAGCTGAATTCCAAACGCTTGAGGCAACTTGCTTCTGATTTCAGAACAGGATCAAAAGGGGAAGATTTCAAACTGATACTGCAAGATAAGCTGAGAGAGACTTATCAGTGTAACTTTTCAGATAAACAGTATCTGAGAATGTGTGTACCATATTGAGTTGGGATTAGTTTGATTCATGAAATGTTTCTAGCTAATACTTTTCTTTTTAAATAAAGACAAAAGTTATTATTGTTCAAGGCAGTTACTTTACCTTTCTTTTGTTTATTTAGGACATCAGTCTTCATAACTGGATTTTCGTTGGTTTTTTTCAATGTTTGTGTTTGGTTCTGCCATAGTGTTGCTTATAAATACAATAGTTCTCTTTATTATTAATAGATAGGATCTCGTGTGTGAGTAGTAAGAAGGGCTAGAGAAGGATCTGCTAGACAAGAAATGGACTGCTTAAGGCACAATCAGTAATAGTCATGTGAGTAGATTTTTATATCCTACCTGTATTTATTTATGCCTCCTGCATGTTTGATAACAAAATCCAAGAAAGCAAAAGAGAGAGGTCTTTACAGAAGCACTTGAGATCTAGTGCTCTATAAATATTAATTAACTTATCTTTGCAGTGTTCCCTCGGTTAAGTTTGTGGGGCCTTGCAGTTGTTACACATGTGTGTTTGCTCACATGTGGACGGGCACTTAGATCTGTTTTCTCTCACTGGTAATACTGGGAGGAAAGGGTCTGGGTAGCTCCTTGTCTTTCTGCATTCATTACTTCCCAGAATGGAATATCACAATTGCTCATCCTTCCTATGGATGTTGGCAAGAGAAAGCCTGAACTCCTGTGCTGTAAGGGTTGCACCTAGATAATCTGCTCACTTAAAATACAAAATCACGAAACAGTAACGCAGTTTCTTCATTGCAGAATAGGTAGGTTGCCTTCTCATTTACAAGAAGTAGTGAAATTTAAATACCTTACAGTATGTTATACGAGTAGACCAGTGTTAAAGCTGGAACCAAATCAACTGGTTTGTCAGCAAACTCTTTTCCCTGCTAAAACCATCCTCTTGATTTATTGGGTAGAGTCCGTATGTCTCAGTAGGTCAAAGTCTGGTTAAGTGCTGAACAAATATGTGGGAAGGTATGATCCATGCATTGTTGAGTTAATAATCTAATTACAGCCTACTTACATAAAGACCTGAATATTTCAAGAGTTTTCTTCTTGCTTATGAGCAATGTGCTTACTTTAGAAAATGACTTCGTTCTACTAAATCTCAGAATCTTTGTTCTAATCAGTAGGACCTAGATGATAATGATGTAATGAGGAAGTCTATATTAGAGTTCTTTATTTGAATTTCGTATTAATTTCGGAATTCTGCTACATCCTTTCAGAACATACTTAGTAAAACAAAAATTCAGTAAGTAGCAGTACTGGTACAGTTCCTAATTAATTGGTATACTCTCAAGTATACAATCAACGGAGGTCAATACACAAGATTTGGCAATACAGGTGTTGCAAAAAAGAAAAAAGTTTTAATGACAAAATTGTAACAAAGGGCAATGTTACAGGTTTTTTGCTCACACTTTTGTGTGAAGGAAGGAGAGGTACATGGTGACCATCACAAGAGGAAGAAGGATTTGATATTCTGCGTTGCACCAGTGCAAAGCACAGTACCTGCACAAAAGCGTAAGGAGAGCGAAACATGACTGTTTGAAGACTAAATTTCTTTGGGGGGGTGTCATGATCAGTGAATACGTGAATTATCTAACTGCTGTTTAGATTTACTTCATTTGGTCAATCCTGTTTTGTTTATCTAACTGTGGTTCAGCCACCAGTCTACCAATACGTCACCAGTGAACATAATGCAGTTTGATTACTTCCTATGTCGCAACCAAGTTTTAATTTTAAACCCTTATTTCGTACTGGATTGCGTTTTGTAATGCCACAGCTTGTTAGCAATATAGCTAATAGAAGGCCTTGTTTACAGGAGGCTTATCATTACAACTTTTTTGCTTCAAACTTAAACTACTATATTTTTGTTTATATGCTTCTAAACTGCTGGTTTAGAATCTACTATAAACTGGAAAGTGCTGATGCGGATTTATGGTTTTTTGAGTGTGTGTTTTTGTTTGTTTTAGTGTGAAGGGGGTTTTTTATGTAAATACATTGCAATTAAACTATTTTTTTAAAAAAAGCTTTAAAACAATTACATTTTCTCAGTTTGCTTTTTGCATTGGAAAGTTGACCTTGTACATTAACTACTAACGTTAAGCTGCCATCAAGATCATATCGTTTAAACATTTGACATGTTCCCGAGAGGTGGAGGGGAAAACAGCAAGGAAAGAAAATGTTTGTGCCAAAGAGCTGCATTTTCTATTGACAAGCAACACTGGTGTCTTAGTCCAAATGTAATTATAAGAGAGCCAAACCTAATAAAGCATGCAGTATTTTCAGTTTAATCTGTAAAACAAAAATGCAATGCTTAAGGAGAAATACTTGGGGAAGGTGAAAGTAGCTAAACATGGAGGTAAAGAATTGCATAGTCATGAATGAAATAACTTTCATGCAGGTTTAGTGGTCAGTTGTTAAACTCCGGGCTAATAATTTAGGAGAAAGGTTGCAGTCTAGTTTTTATAACGTAGTAAAGTAAAGTAGTGTATCTGACCATTGAAGATCATTGATTCTGTTTAGTAATTGTTCTTTTGAATTGAAATTTGATCCTCTCTGGAGCCAGTAACACTTTTATTTTACTTGAATTTGTCTCAAAAGGAAGATTAAGGTCTAAAAAAAGTAGTAGAGTCCTTTTAAAATGAAATATATATTCACTGCCAGGAAGAGCTTTCTACAGTTAACATTATTTTTCTCTATACTTCTGATACTTGACAGTTCTTTATTTCAAATGGCAAAAAATCTATTTCAAAATACAGTTTCAGTTGTGTGGGTTTGAATGAAGAATCAAGAACTAAAATGTCTGAATGCAGAGGACTATAACCTACAGCATCCATTTATATTTAAAGAGTTAGGTAATGCCCTTTTGTGTGCACTTGCTTGAGTAATTTTGTCTGAATAGGACATTTAAGGTAAGCAAGATGATCTGTTCTTGTTTGGATCACAGGTTTTGTCTTGGTCACATCTGAAATAACTTTCTTCGAAGAACTAATTTGGGAAGGATAGAGCCTTCTTATGGGAAGGAAAGCAAACCGAAAAGTTGATCTTAATATCTAAAAATAACTGTAATTAATTCTTTCTTTCAATTTTCTGATACTGACATACCGCATGGGGAAAAAGTCAAGAAGCTTAATTGAGTCAGGATTAGCTTTGTTCTAACTGTAATCCAGCAGATATTTCTGTTATTTTTCAGAAAATGTCTGCTAAGCAGATGTTGGGAGGCCCTAGCAGTTCGCAAGGTGTCATTGTGCGGTTTCAAACTGATCGGTTGCAGACTCCATTCTGGAAAGTTCAAGAGCGATCTTCTAGGAATGTTTATTTGAAATGCTTATGTTTTGAGGGCAGAAAGTAACCTGTCCATCTATAATTCTATTATTAAATGAGAAGTAGTGCTTAGTTCTTGAGATTTTTTGTGTGTGTGTGTGTGTCTTGGTGACCAGCTAAGCATCCTTCCATAGTTCTGCGCAAATCGTAGTCCTGCTGATTGCAAGTTAGCTGAACGGTGCGATTGGACCTTTTAGATAATTGAGGTTGGCACGGCAAAGGACAACAGTCTCTGTTCGTGTTTTTCCATGTCAAACTCCAATAATTTTCAACATGCTATCACATTTTTCATTACGGTAACTTTAGGATTGTTGTCTTTGCCAGAAATATGTATCCCAAGTGCAACTTGCTGTATTTCTTGCTAAAAATGTTCTCATGAGCTTGCATAAGCAGTGAGGCTTTTTTGACCTCGCTGGTGGAACTGGTGTTACTCATGATCATCTGAATTAATTTAATGTTGCAAAATGGAATGCTTTCTATGCAATCTGGGCATTTTATGTCAAACTGGTACCAAACTGCAGGTTTTGTACAATGCATTTGTGATATTAAACTAGAGCTCTCCAGGTATCAACAAGTTTGTGTGGTGGCACATCTGGAGTTTTTTTAATATTTATTCCTTCCCTGCCTTCTGATGAAAAAAGAACTTTTCATCTACATTAAGAAAAAGCCTATCTGCATCAGAATGTCTGCATTTTGAATTAAAACATTGTTTAATTTGGGAATGAATTTGTACCCTGGTAGCTCTGGCATTTGTGAGAGACACAAGAGATACTGATTGAAGCAAGTATCTGATTCAAATTGAAGATTTGAATATGCCAGATGCTTCTGACTGTGTAAAAGCCAGGTATTGGGAATGGCTTTTATACATTTGATGCCAATGTTCTCACCATCAGAATGCAGGAAGTGGAAGAGTCACTGGTTCCACCACCGCCCACTATAATCTTTCTCCTTGCTCCCCCAAAGTGTGTCTTAAGCAGAAGTACTGCTGCAACTAGCACACAGTTGTAAAACAGTATTCTGATATGCTCCATTTACTTCCTTAACAAAAATGTCAGCACAAGTTTATATTAACCACTTAAGAAATTGTGTGTGTATATGGAGAGAGTGGTACATACAAATTAGAAACCAGATTTATAAAATGAGAATTGATGGAATTGGCATTTTCTTTTCGCATTGAAGTCTGCTGATTCAGTCACTCAGCACTGTATGGAGTTAAATTCCTCTTTTGGTGTTTGCAATATAGCATTTTCATTCTTCACTGAAGATTCAAATGCACCTTTTGACTAGCTTGTCTTTTTGTGTGTATAGGCATTGGGACAATATATAGTTTGTCTTCCCCTTCTGTCCTGTTTGCTGACTACAAAAGAACATAAGGCATCAGTGGCTGGTTTGATACCATAAAAAAAAAAAAACCAACATAACAAAACAAAGCTGCAGTTGTAGTGGCACTACAGTAAATTCGAAGGGAAGGTGCTCTTTGTTTATGTCTTGACCTGCACGGCTTAGGACATTGTCCCTGCTGTCTGTATGGTACTTGGCCATCAGGAGATCCTCCTGTGCTGCACTGGCTTTTTACAGAAAGGCTGGTTTAAAAGTTGGTAACAGTATTGCAGTACTTTTCATTTGTATTGCTACCAGGTTTTGTGTGACCGTGTTGTATTATATATTCGATTACTGATATAATCCTAATAAAAGGTATCCCTTGTCTCCCTGACCCAGTTTAGGGAATGGAGTGGAGGGGGAAATCAAACAAACCCCGAATATGGGCATTGTTTTACTGGGCAGCAGAACTACAGGTTTCTGCATGTTGTGGTGAAAAGCTTCATCATGTGCCTGAACATAAGATCTGAAGGACTCTAGAATTTTTTTTTTTTTTTTTTCAAGCTCTGTTTTCATGTGGTTTGTTTTTCTTTCCTCCAATGCTTTGGCAACACTTTCACACTTACCCAGCTACTAACTGTAGGACCTTGCGCTTTTTTGTGTAAATAAAAGTGAATTTCACCTTGAAATAGTAAACTCATTAGCTATTTTGTTTGTCTGTTTAGTGAAGTGTATGCTTCTAAGGTTTTTGTCTTTTTTTTTTTTATTCAACTTCTTTAACATCAAATTAGCAAAAATAAAAGGTATATTAAAATCATTAGAGAGAGCGAGTTCCTGCTTTTACGTGAGCTCAATTTTCTCCTGTGCTAAGTCTCCTGAGATCTGTAGACAGTCAGTGCCAAGATAACATTGGCACCATTTTCTTATTGCCATGGTGATCTTCAGCTCTGCTGAATACTCAAGGGAGATGATGGTATTTTAAAGCAAGTAGAATTTTGGTAATTAAAAAGGCTGGAAGGAATAATCTTTCTAAATTTTTCCACCTTGGGTAAATAAGGGTAATGAATTATGTCTGAATAGGAAAGTTATTAGTCTGCTTTACTTGATTAGTACTGAATAATAGCTAAAAAGACCCCGGGAGTCGGGGGGCAGGTAGTATCTCCAGGGTACCCTCCGTGTCGGGAGTTGGTGAGTGGGGATGTCCAGCCCGGCCCCGCAGCAGCGCGGGAGCAGCCGTGGGGCGCCAGGGTCCCCCTTGGTGGGGGTGCCTGGCCGGGGGGCACCCGGCTACCCCATCCTCCAGCCTCTGCCCCGGGGACCGAGCCTGGCACTGCCTTCCAGAGCGTTTTCCAGTTAAGGCTTTTGCCTGAAAATTGGGCTGCTCCTTTGTATGCTGTTTTATCGAATACAAATTTACCATGTTACTGAAGGCAGTGAGTTTTTCACTTTCCATCGCTTTCTCTGCAGTGGCCTAGTTTTCAGCTGTGTGATTACAGCATGAGTCAGCACTTTGGGTTGGTTTATGATATTCTCAGATATTCCCTCTGTCTTTTTTTTTTTTTCCTGCCCCTTCTCTTTTATGACCTTGTCAAGCATACCAATCGGGGCACAAAGGCAATGTAAAGCACCCTGACAATAAGGATAATGAGACACCTGCTATGCCAATATGTTTGGGTTTGGGTTTTTTTGTCGTTGTTGGGGGTTTGTTTGTTTTAAAGTTAATGAAGTCTTTGGACTCAAATAATTTCAACCTGTTATTTCAGGTCAAATTTAGCCCTTCAGCCACAGTAGCTATTTTTGCAAAGCTGTGTATTGTCTTTAACATTCGTGTAAAAAATAAAAATGTTTTTGGCAAGCAAAGAAGCCTTTAAAATGAAAATGAAATTGTTTTGTGTTAAACTTTTGGATATTTTGTCAAAAAATATAAATTATTGTGTCAGTCATTTTTAACTGCCTCTATCCATATGTGTTTCCTCATCATTATCAATCATGAGTTATTTATTAATACTGCTTGTGATTTGGGGGCAGGAAGGCATTTTTAAATATTCCTTTCATAATATATGAAGTTTGTTAAACTACTAAGTAAAAAAAGAAAGCAGGATTCTCCTTCAGTGTACAGTTAATTCATGCACAATTGGAAGAATCCTATTATGCTTACGAAGTGTTAAAAGAGATTTCAGTCTATTTTGTATGTTGAAGAAGTATTTCCTTACCAGGCCTGCTGAACACAGAGTTCCCACCACCCTGATGACTTCAGAATCACATCCACGTGCTGACTTCATAATGGGGTCAGTGTGGGTACCACACTTGGGGGCAGTCGCTGGTCCTAATGGGAGTGGTGCGCGCTGACTCTCTAGAAGGAAAATCCTTTTAGAGCATGGGAAGCAGGGAACATAGAACCATGCTTCAGCAAGTCGTTGCCGGGACCGCTCTTCGAGGTAATCCTTATGTCTATACTCACTGCAGTTCCGTAGTGATGCTGTTAGGTAGATTGTGAAGAAAACAGATTCAAAAAGTTTCAGGTTGAAGAGGAAATTTGTTTGGTGTCGAATCGGTACATGGATATTGACTCGTTTCCTTTTCTGTAACAGTCAATAAGAATGGCTGTATTCAGGGGATAGGCTATTCCTTCCTTTAGTGGTCTTAAACTGGAGCTATGGAGCAGCATCACTGCTGTGGAAGCAAAGGTTTGGCAGCTTTGCACACTCTCCAGCACAGTCAGTTAATGAAGAAAAATATTGCCTTTCTGGGGGGAATACAAAGCAGGTGTTGTGCTTGTGTACATACACCCACCCTTTATCCCCCAGTTCATCTGTAATCCTACTGATTCGCGTTGGACGCGATTGCCTGATCCCGTTTTGTGCCAATATGTGTAACAACACAATTTCACTTTTGGAGAGGTAGGTGGATTTGGACAGCTCTGTATCAATTCCTGAGGACACAGAGTAACTTTCCCCAAATGGTTCAGTCTCTAATTAGTGGGCACAGCTCCTTGCCAAGAAATGTATTTCTGGCAGAGCTCCACTTCCACTGGGTGGGATAGGAATTTCCAGATTATTATTACTGTACTTCATATGTGATTGATTTGTTCAAATCAATGTAATCCTCTAGTTTTGTTTTTTGTATTAGTCGAAGTGAAATGAATCTTTGGGGTAATCTTTTTGGATTTTTTTGTTTGTTTTTGTATTTTTTTGCTTTTACCTTTTGTTTTTCTCTTTTATTTTTATGTATTTTAAAATGTTTCAGTGAAAGCAGCCATTTAGGTAGATTAGAAGTATACCACCTTCTCTAGTTATTTGCATTACTTTTTTATTATTTCAAGACCGCAGTCTAACCATGTGCTAAATTTACCTTCCTTTAAAAAGAGTAAACCTGTTACATACCTGACTCTGAGCAAAGATTACAGTAAATAAATAAGCAAAAGTCTCTGTCTAGTTATTTTTAGCTTAACTACACTTGTTTTCTTATTTCAGTCGAAGATGAGATGAGAACTGCAAATAGCCTAAATTAGTCCGTAGCATTTATATCTTGTTAAGTTTCCTGCTTTGGAAGATATGCAGGAAAATTATTATATGTGGTATTCATCTAGACACTGATGAGTTTGTTATAATTATGAAGGTAGATGTAATGAGATGAAAACATCTCTTTCTTTAGGCTCTCAGAGGAATTCCTTCTCTCCATACTGCTGTAGTGTTAACTATTTTCTAACCAAAGAGTTCTTCAGCGTGCAGTTCTGATATTTTGGGGAGTTTCCTCAGTTAGTGTGTAGGTGATTGATTGGCAGGTCTGCTATTAGCATTTATAGGTGATACTAATTAAATTCTACATGCACATGGGTGGATAATAAAGACCCCTTCACATCTCATTTATTAAGATGAGTCTCCAGTGCAATTATCATTTTACCATTATTTAGCATGCTTAATAACTCTTCTTTGTCTGTTGAGTAATTTTCTAGTTCCTTCTAAAATACAGACTGAACCGAGATATAAGTGTATCTCAACTCTTCATCACGTACAAAGTTACAATTTAGTATTTTTAGTTTTGCTTTATTCTTACTTTTATCTTTCAGAAAGAAAATATTTGTTCTTTCTGCCTGAAGTTTTTCAAATAATTTGCTAATTCCTGGACTGTCTTCAAATATTTAATAGGCAGTATGAAGTGTTTAGCTGAGGAAATGAAGACCTACATGGGTTCAGTTTATCACTTCCTGTGCAGGGAATAGTGTTAGCAAGGAACCTGTCAGGATGAGAATATGAATATTTACTATTTGATAACAAGTGCTGAAAGTTTCCTTGATATCAGTGTAAGAGTAGATTAGAAATTGGTCTTTTTTTGTTTGCTTTGCTTATGATAATTTTTGTTTGTGTGTGGTAATTTATATATATATGTATATATTTAGAGTTCCCACATTCTTCTCAGTGTGATTAGGTATCAATTTTTCTGATTTATGTTGTATGCAACCATGAATCTTAAATTCTTTTAGGATTGTTCTCAAGTATGATTTCAAACATTTTAACTTTTGAACTTTGAATTGCTGCTGTTCTGTCTCCAAAGTCTTCCCTTCCTCAAAGGATTGTGTCTATATAGTTTTTTCCATGTGCATTAATTTACGTTAGTAATGTGTACGTTTACATACAATTGTTCAAATGCAATCTGTGCAAGTGCTTATGTTTGAGAACTGGTTATGGTACCCTTATTTACAGGTGAGGAGAGATCTAGACAGATTAAACTAAGACTGGCAAATGCTTTCCATCATGTTTGATCACCTTCAAATGTTTTTATGATAGGGTTTGCATGTATTTTTTTCTATAAATTAGGGAGAAGTATATACATAGTCATACCTCTATCCTGAATGCACAGTTTCGGTGATCTTTGCAGTCAGATTTCTACAGTTTCCAGCAATGTTTTTATTTTCCTCTTTTCATATTTTTTTTCCACCCATGCTGCTTCTCAAGTGTTTTCATTCAGGCTCAACTGCTTTCTTATTTTTTATTTTCTGAGCCTCCGCAACTTACAGGACAGCAAAACAGATGTTCTGCCTTTCTGTCCCATGCCTGCTGTTACTGTAGTTTCACAAAGGTTTGGTTGACTTTTATGTGATGATATCAATTTCTAAAGGAACATAGGGTTTGGGGTTATCTTTCTGCTATTCTTTCGTGGCTCTCTCCTTTACCTGTAGCAGTGGTAATTTTTGGAATCTCATATGTCGTCTATTTTGGTATGAACTTTTGTAACAGCAGAAGTTTCACCCATGATTGCAAGATGACTTTCTCTTTGCCTAATGTAGAGGTATTCAGTATTTCAATGGAAGAAACAGCATGAGTTCTTCCTTCACAAGAAATTGTATTTTCCCTCAGCTGTATTCCTAGAGGCTACTGTCACATTTTTCTGAAGCTTCCCAGAAATTTGACCTGGAGTAGAATATTTTTGACAATCTTAACTATGTAGATATTTAGTCGTTATTTACCTTCTATGCTTACTAGTAGCGCCAAGCCACAGTTCACTGCCAAACAAAGGCCTTCTGGCACACAAGGCATGTTAACATTTTTCTCTGCAAGTTGTGCTCACTATGCGATCCACATTTTTGTTCAAGAAGCGGACAGAAGAAAAGCAGGAGACCTTGAACGAGAGACTAGTCAAATGTCCTGGTGGGTTTTTAACATGTTTTATATGAGACAGCCATTCTTAAGCTAGATCAGTTTCTAAATAAAATATTTTAAAAGTCTATCTTTTTTGGTAGTGATGATATGCTATAGAAAAAGGGAGAGAGTAGTTTTTGTGTGGTCACTAAAACAGTAAATGCGTATATTTGCTTTTACAGCCATAGCATGCATGTCCGTTCGAGTTAGAGATAATGCGTTTACAGTATGTGAAGATTTTATCAAACAGCTGGGCGGTGCTTGCAGTTTAGGACGTAAGTAGGAACGTCGAGCGTGACTTTGCAATAGTAGAGGTTTTCTGAGCTGTTGTCAGTTCATCTGGGGCTCTGGAGGAATGCGTAGCAGAAAAAAGGACATAGCATTAATGTGTTTGAACTAAGCTATCCTTATTCCATCTTTGAAATCCTTGAAAACAAAAATAATTGCTGGTAGGATTGGAGTGGTTGTAGTTGTGTGAGTAACTTTGTGCAGGGCTGCCCACACCGTTCAGGTTTTTGTAGGAGGTAAAAGATTAGTATGGTTTATCTAATTCTCTGGTATTACATCTACTTTCTGCCTATGTTTCTTATGTTTTGTTTTACCTTGAATGCTATTTTCTTACGGGCTTTGGTTTTTGTCAGTAAATACGCAAGATTTAGGATGGAGCTGTAGACAAGTGTGTGTGCATGTGCTGATTTGTATTCAGCTTCATGGAGAAATTCATGTTTCTTTTAGTGCTTTGACTTACCTAATGCATTCTGGGTTGGTCTGTAAAGGACTCTCTTTTTCAGTAGTCTGTTACTTCATGAATGCCTTTGGTATGACTTTGCTCTCATAATTTGTATTAAGGTCCCTGAGTAATTTCTTTAAATTCCTTAGTTGCCGAAGACCAAATTTTTATATAAGTGACTGAAGGTATAGACAATTTGGTTTGTAAAATGCATAAGCGTCTGTGTCTCATTGATGTGTTTGTATTTTTGAGTATCGGCACAGCAAAATGAAAAAAAAAAAGCTTAAGAATTGGAGGCTGCTATACTGCAAAAAAACCCTTGTAATATCCTCCTAGATTACAGTTGTTGAAGAAACAGTTACCCATTCGCTACATTTTTATATGGTAGAGAGTAAAGCTTGTACTTTTCTCTGTGTTTCTCTATCTTTTGTTTTCAGGTACTCCAGTTTATTCAAAATTTAATTATGATACACAGACATATTTTTGTAGATTTGTCGGTTTGATCTTTTAGTCATTGTTCCTTACTCTGTTGTCTCAGTATTTTAAGGTGCTGTGGAAAATGTCCTTGGATAGTTAAATAATTCTTAAATTAAGTCTGTCTTGTGAGAACCTGACGAGCAAGGATTTACTATAAGTCTGCACTTCCAAACCCCCACATTTGTATTGTTATCTAGCTGTGCAACTTATGCTTAAATGTGCCTTTATTTTTATATTTTAATTTAGTATTTGGTAACAAGGACATTTTGCACAAAGTTCTAAGGACTGCTTAAAATAAGCTGAGTGACACGAAGACCAGGCCATTCATGTAGCCAGTAAAGATGAAAATTTCATTGGGAAGTTCTCCTGTCCCTGCCAAAGTGACCTTGGTTGGTGGGAAGATGACAGAGTGCTTTCCTGGCTGTGCCTGACAGCGCTGTGATAGCAGCACATTTGACAAATCGCTCACATTAAAATGGGGGGCACTTTCGGCAGCACCGGCGTCCCTATCCATCAGTCCTGATTACTACACAAACGTCAGCCATGGCACAGAGCGCATTTGTCAGAGGGAGTAAAAAGCAGTTGTTAGTAAGAGCACTACCTGTCATACTAATGGACCAAAACTTGCTACGTTCTGATTTGCAGGAGCCAGCAGATTTGCAAAATGGCTTGACCAGTACTTTGAGAAAACACTTTCTGTTTGCAAAGTGCAATGGGATAATTAAACAGGGAGAATTACGAACTTTGGATATGGATGACCGAAAAGTTTCTTGAGTGCTTTGACTACCTGAAGCATATTTGAGAGACTATATTCTATGGAATGCCAATGCAGTAAGGAATCGGAATGCATATTGTAAAAATCCTTTGAAATGCCTAATTTGGGTGGTTTGTGGGGTTTTTATGCTAATGGGGACAGTATATAATAGGAATTTATTGGAAAGTGTAGCAATTGAGGAATTGTATAGGGATTGATATTTTCAGTCATAACTATTTATCCTTGTGTCTTTTACCCTTCTTTCTTGAGGGTTTATGCATGTTTATGTATGTCCCACCACTGGGAGGTTAGAAACTTTATCATAAAAGGCAGATTTCTTTATCATAAAAGATTAAATATGGAACTGATTTATTTCATTGGAAAATAAGTCTACCTTAACTTACAGTGTCTGTTTAATTTTGTCAAAGAAGGATGTTTCAAATGCTTATTTATATAATTCAGATATCAGCCTGTGCTGCTTCGTTTTTCACCTTTCAACACAGGTGAAGTAAACCTTAGCAAAAAAAATAAAGGTAAACCTGAACCCCATCCAGTGTAGTGCATACTTCAAACTTCAGATGCAGACTGAGAGGGTTGGTACATCCATTTCTGTCTGTGAGACAGTAGAAGCGTCAATGAACAATGATGGATTTACCAGAATGGTTCTCTGTGTCTTAAGAATGTCCATAATTCATAAGTAAGTTTATGAATACTTTTAAACCAGATGAGCTGTATAGTGATTTTTTTCATGTCTTGCTCCTACGTGTAGTTCCGCAGCGTAAGAAGTAGTTGACAAGGAAAACATTTAGTAAAAATTTCTCGTATCATACAAATTAGAACCGTTCTCTGTGCTTGTCAGTGTGACTTGCGTGGCAGTAGTCATGCTGCTTCTCTACCTGTACATCTTTTGAAAGTTTTTAGCAAATAAGTATTTAAAAATCACGTTTCTCTTCCATTTGAAGAAGATACTGCATGGTACCAGGAAAAATAGTCCTAATGTTTTATGATGTAGCTTTTGCTTATGTGAACTGTTGGTCCTACAGTGAGTATAATGTGAGTGGACAACAGAGCCCATCTGACAGAGCTACTGAACATTCCCAGCTAGTAACTAGTACTGGCTATATAAGAGATGTTTTAACATGAAATGTTGTTACTATATCACATTGTTCCTGTTTCAAATCTAGGTCAGAGAATCATGGAAGATTATTTTTTGAAGTTCAGAAGTAAATACTTCACCACCTGTGACTGTGTGTTAAGTGTCCACATATGGACTGCTGTTGCCCAGCTTTAATAAAAAATAGCTGCCTTTTCAAATGCCAAAGATATATGTGAATGAATATTGTGAAACTTAAATGTATTGTATTTTTCTCATAATGAATAGGACTGATTTTAATTTCATAAGGTAATTGTAATTTCTGCCTTGGCAAAGAGAAACTGAGCTCTACATTTTTGCCAGTAAAGTCTTGTGTGTTTTGGTGAGCTTAAAGGTGAATACAGGCCCTGCTTGTCATTTTACGGTTTTGTCAGCATATCTCTGTTGAAGATGGGCAAGTAAGAAAATTATTATTCTCGGTTTATAGAATCATAAACATAGGATTATTTTCCTCACAGGAAACGGAGAATCATTTTTGAAAAGAAAACCTAAATATCCAGAATAAGCGAGCCATTGAAGCTTAACCATGTTTACACGATGAACCGTGCAGAGTTTTCTAAAGAATCGGTACTTTATACTTTTGGTAATGCCAATACTGTTTTCAACACAGCTTTTTCTGTAAAATAATTTCTACTTCAGATTTCAAACATTTTTGTCTTTACTTGAAAAAGAATGCAAAATATGTGAAAGTGAATGAATACAGTGAAATAATATTGCAACTAAGAAATCTCAAAAGCCATCACTTTCTATTTTATTTATGTGGAGTTTTTCTGAAATGGTTTGGGGCTTTTTTCAGAAGTTCCATCTCACAGTTGTCCTACCTTAATTATTACCAATTTAAACAGCAAAGTCTTCTTCTGAACAGTGCAGATGCTAGCAAAAAATTAGCATGGGGGAAAGCTGCATTTGATTTTCCAGTTGCACATAGGTTCTTGTGTAGGAAACTTTCTTAGGTATTGGTTTTCTTTCCGTGGATGGTTAAAATTGCATTCATCAGGAAAGAGAAATGGAAGTTTATCTGTGGTGGGAAAGACATGAGTACTTCTGTGGGTCTCCCTGAGATCCTTTTGACTTTGTATTACGAATTAGAAGCTCAGTATACAGAAGGTATTATATACATTGGTCCAGCTGACTGGCATCTTTGAATGGATATTTACATGTAATTGATTCTTGTGTACGTTCCCTGTTTTGAGTTTAAACTTCTCTTCTGCTAAATAGAAACGATCCATTTCTTACATTGCACAAAAAACTGGGAGATCTCTCACCCTTCCTCGAGTAATTTAAATTATATTTAGAGCATTTTTTACACTGCAGCATTTACTACCAATTTGAAACAATGGGGAGATAAGTGTGAAATGTGGGCATTCTTCTTTGCAATCTCTATTTAAATAAAACTGAAATACCTCCTGTATTATTAGTAAATGTGTCAGGTGTGTTACCTGGGCATATCATTATTTTATTTCTTTATAGTCTTCCTGCTTCCTGTTCATTTTCACTCTCTTAATTAAATTAAGAATGGATTGCTGGAATCAAACCTTTTCTTAAAAAGGTAATTGCAGTGTGTTTCAAAATGTGACACTAACTGGTTTTAGTTCCTGACATTCCGTTGAAATACAGTGTTCTAAGCCTTTCTTGCATCTCAGATGTGTGGTAGTAACTCTGTACTATAAAACATCCAAACAGCTTTGTGTGCTTGTTTTACTGGAAAGATGCTGTTAAAATTAGATCTTACTGGCAAAAAGTGATTATGTAAGATTATTTGGAACCTATGAAATTAAGTGAAAGATTAACTACATATTATGTATTTCTTACTTTATCCTGGTATGTAAATTGCTGTGGGTTTGTGTTGGTAAAACACGAGCTTGAGAAGATAAACGTTCCTTGCCTTACCATGGCGCTATTGCTCTGCTGTGCTCTTTTTTTTTTTCTCTTCCAAGTGGTTGTAATCAGTTGTGTCTGTATTTACATTAACAAACGTAGGCCACGTTTAGCTCTACAAGCTTGATAAAGGACGTCTCTAAATGTTATTTATGGGAATTTGCGCACAACCAAGAACATACGGCATAGACTGTCTGTCGCGGTCGAGACGGACAAACGACATAGACCAAGTTCTAAAGTACAAACAGCAGTCTCCATGTATTGCCACAAACGCTTTTTTATATACCCTTTACCAGCTCAAGTGTCTTTTTGCTATTGGTTACAGGCTGCAATAGTAACATATCATTGGCTAATTTCGCAAACGTCGATGTTACTCTTTTACTCCCTTCTTTCTCACGGGTACACCTTAATATCTCCAGATAGTCACAGAATCACAGAATGTTAGGGATTGGAAGGGACCTCAAAAGATCATCTAGTCCAATCCCCCTGCCGGAGCAGGAACACCTAGGTGAGGTTACACAGGAGGCGTCCAGGCGGGTTTTGAATGTCTCCAGAGAAGGAGAATCCACAACCCCCCTGGGCAGCCTGTTCCAGTGTTCCGTCACCCTCACTGAGAAGAAGTTTCTTCTCACATTTAAGTGGAACCTCTTGTGTTCCAGCTTGAACCCATTACCCCTTGTCTTACTGTTGGTTGTCACCGAGAAGAGCCTGGCTCCATCCTCGTGACACCCACCCTTTATATATTTATAAACATTGATGAGGTCACCCCTCAGTCTCCTCTTCTCCAAGCTAAAGAGACCCAGCTCCTCAGCCTTTCCTCACACGGGAGATGCTCCACTCCCTTCAGCATCTTTGTGGCCCTGCGCTGGACTCTCTCCAGCAGTTCCCTGTCCTTCTGGAACAGAGGGGCCCAGAACTGGACACAATATTCCAGATGAGGTCTCACCAGGGCAGAGCAGAGGGGAAGGAGAACCTCTCTCGACCTACTAACCACCCCCCTTCTAATACACCCCAGGATGCCATTGGCCTTCTTGGCCACCAGTCCTTTACTCACGTCTTTCTCACGGGTAGGCCTTAATATCTTCAAGGCCGATCTCTGTTCCCATACCCTCCATCAGGGAATCCACGGACCCATCATAGTCCCCCACAACTGTCCAATAAGCTAATCAAAACGTACAGTTAGCTCTTTGGATTTGATCTTTTCCAAAGCAGAGTGCAAATCAGGTTGGTTTTAAATTTTCTGGAAAACTGAAATTTCTGTAACATTTCTTTGCCCAAAACACACCAGTTTGGGTAAGAAGTTAAATCCGCAACACTTTCATGACTACCCAGCATGAACTCTGAACAGGCTGTCAGGTTCTCAGATCAGCTGGTGCCTTGGGAAGGTAAGATGCAGTTTGAAACCTGTAGGCATTTTCTGGAGTTTTTCTCTCAAGGTAGCGTGGAACAATTTGTAAGGCAAATGCTGGCAGGCTGTCATGGAATCTGTTGAAAATAATGAGCTGTGACAGCTGGGTTTTCCAACTAACTCTAATCTTCACCAGTGAACTCCTCTAACAATATTTTGCCTGCATTCCGCTGCATATTGGAATACAATTACAGGGATAGATGAGGAACGGCTAACTTAATGATTGTTCTGTGGAATGGTAAAGAAGCCCTGAGGTTTATAGATTATAGCATCATTATATCTCAGAAGTTAATAAGGGAGGGGTGTCATCAATAGGCCATTTCAAAGGCTTTTAAAGTAACTTCACTGAGTGCAGCAAGGAAACATATGATGATAGCCTACACTTTGATTTTTGTTGATGGCAACCATTCATATGGCAGAACCAAATGAAACTGGTAAAGGGGAATGGTATGTGAAATAGCGGGATGCTTAGAGCTTTTCTGCTACAGTATTGGGAAGAATCTTTCCAGGTACCAACCTTTGTGTTAGTGAAGCTGTGCTCCATCTGATTAGTGAATTATTTATTTCAGAGTTATACTGGGTTAGCTGAAATTGAGGCAGTTTTCCATGCAGTTAGAATATTTTCTTCTTAGTTGCTAGCATGGTCTGTTGGTTTGCATTGAGTTTGGGATAGAGTTAGTTTCCTTCTGGTAGCTTTCCAGTGTTTGAGATGCAGTCTGAAAAGAATCTAATACCTCACCGATATCTTGGCTGTTGACAAGGGGACAAAGGACTTTTAAACTGTCCAGCTGCAGGTGCAAACTGGTAGGAGGAGGCTGCCCAGGGTTAAACAGTAACAAGAGTTATTTTCCATATTTATAGTTTATGGATATTTTTGCTTGCAAACTTCATCCCAGCGTTTGCCTACTCTTCATAGCATGTGAATGCGACCATCCATTTGCACATGGTTTATACGGATAAATAAGTTCTTTCATTAAAGTTCTATCTCTGGCACAGCCAGCAATAGTGGGCTAAAACGGGAGAGACTACATTCAGACATGTGTCAAAACCGGAGAATTAGGCCTGGCTGATCTTCCTTACTCTAAATCCGTACATGTGTCGCTTTTTCAGACTTTTCTATTTATATTAAAATTTCAAGGAGACAGAAAGATACTTAATGTGTCAGAGTTCACTGCTAAAAGTCAATATTTTGTAGAGGACAAGCCCTTTTTTTTTTTTGATTCACTGCTTTTTGAAGTAATATTAGTAGAATCATAAAAATTTGCACACTTGTGTTTGTACCTAACTTTGATGTTTCCTTGAAAGGAAGATCCCTTTCTTGGAGGTCTCATTATTGAGTTTGAAAATTCACTTGTCCTTTACCTTAATGGTGTACTTCTCATGTTGTAATAGGCTGAAAACAGTGGAACAATAGTCTCAGTAACTGTATGAGTTTGACTTCTCTTTAGGTTTCGATTAAAAAAAATACTGCTTGCTTATGTACGGAATTTCATGCTGTGTTCAAAATATTCCATAAAGGACTATTAAAGCCGATAGAGAACATTAACGAGACATTCCAGCCAAGAACTATGTTCTCTAAACTATTTACATACCTGTTCTTAGTCCCATTGTATTAGTTTGCCATTTCTTAGGATAATTTTATATTTTGAGCATGGTGAGCTAAGGAAGTTGGTTATGCTTCCTTTTTCTTGTGCAAGTTGTTCTACCCGATTAGATAATAGTAAGTTATTACTTCAAGGTGTAAAAAAGATAAATGCTTTATTTATCTGTATTTTAAAATGTATGTCTGTGAAGGAATTTTGTCAAATTTAAGGTTCAGTGACAATTTTGCTCTGTTTTATACTGTTCTAATTCAAGCTTGATAGTACATTTTGTCTAAAAAAAGAGTAGGGGAAAGGCAAGGAGATCTTCAGATTTGACAATTGCTTAAAGTGATATTTGCAGGGATGGAAAAGACAGCAGTTCCCCAAGGAAGGGAGAACAGCCTTACAGTTATTTTGTTCTCTGTATGTACACAGCTGAACAGCTGGAGAGGAACTTGAGTTGGGAGTCGTCACTTTTGTTGGTGATTGGTTTGTCTTTTATGTATCTCTGTCTGTATTTTGAAACCGCTGCTAACTTGCCAGTATCTTTGTTACATATTTTTTTAGTGAGATAGGACGTTGGTGTTTTTTTTTTTTTTACTAGATAAAAAGAATATTCTGCACTAGGTGAAATTAAATTTCATTTGAACACTGACTTTGTAAATATTGGAGTGATTATTTTGCTCATCATTCCTCTGATGGAATTTGATGGACTTAGGGAAATTTCATAAAATGTACATTGCTGTGATAAGATATTGCCAGATATTGTATCCTCAACATTTATCCTTACTGAATTTCTACTGAAAAAATCAGAGATTCTGTGCAAAATATTTTGAAACAAGCTTCAAGCTATAATTCCAGAAAAGAGAGAATTGTAATCTTGTAAATAATATAGGAATATTAATTTGATTTGCTCTGTTATTAAATGGATGAGAACTCTTTGGTGCAAGGAATATATTTCTGAATAATTAAAAAAAAAATCCTCTTTCATTCTGCTCAGGTTATTTTTGCTGTCGTGGTGGGATTTTCTGTTACAATTACTTCTGTTCTAGAGAAGATACACACATTTGCCAATCACGTATTTTTCTTTAGTCTGTCTAGTATATATTTATCCCTCACTGGAGTCTAAGATTGCTAAATTCAAAATTATTTTTCCTCAATACACTAAGGAAATAAATAAGGGAAGATATTCTATTTGTGCAAAGCTCCTTGTAGCCCGTTGTGCTGCACATCCCTGCTCTGGAGGTTGCTCTATGGGTGGAACTGAGCAACACAACACATGGCTTCTGCTTTACGTGTAGTAGCAAATGTCATTCGAACTGAAGCACCGCATTTGAGTTCAAGAAGCCATTTGAATCTGGATGAGTAAACTATGACCAAAGAAGACTTAAAATAAATGCCTCTGTGTTTTTGTTCTTTTTAATTTGCCAAATTTACATCTCAAGAAATGACAGATGTTTAAAATGGCAAAGTGAGGGGATTGTTTGGCTTTGGTTTTGTTCAGCATTTGGGAAACTAATGAGAAATAAGGAATAATGAATTAAATAGTTCAGCACAAGTGTGTCTCTAAATGAGTATTAACAGAACAGGACGATAGAAGTCTTTGCAGATGCAGCGTATTTCATTGGGTTAACAAACATCTATCTGTAAACATATCAAACTTCGGGGTTTTTGAGCTCTTGTTGAAAACCACAATATCTATTTTAAATATTAATTAGAAAAGACTTTGGTTATGAATGAGGAGATTTGGTACTAATACATTTTGGTGTCAAATTTAAACACAAGCATTGGTAGTTTAGCTTTGGCAACAGCAGCGGATAAGGTACCTGGCTGCCCCAAGGATGACTTGACTGAGGTATCAGAGTGGGGTAAGAGGCCCTCAGATTGATTCGGCTGAGATTGCAGATTCTGCAATGACAAACTTAATCCCGATGGATATAAGGTACTTGGCAGTGCAGTCTACATATTCCCTCCTAGTAATCTGAAAAGTAGCCATGACATTGGCTCTGGAGGGAGTTGCTTGGCAGCTTTCCCTCTGTGTGTGTGTGTGTGTGTGAGAGAAGGTGCTGTAATTAGTGACAATAGAATGTGGAGAGGGAATACAGAGGAAAAGGCTGAATTTTATTAAATTAAATGTTTTCATCAATAGCTAGGCAACAAACAACATGTAACACTGTGAATTATGGAAAATATTTGTTCGTCTGCAATATGCTTGCTGTGTAAATACTACTAACAACAGTAAAAACAGTTCTATGTTATGTATAACATTGCTATGAAACAAAGGTACGTGAAAACACGATAGCATTATTTCTGTTTAATTTTTTTTCCTCTCCTCAATAGTTTATTTTCTCCTTTTCAAAGAGAAAGAAAAGCTTGGGACTCTTTGCCTTTCAAAGATGAGCACCACAGATAGTTGCTGTATGGTTAGATACATAAGAGTTAATGGAGTTTTTTTGTTTGACTGTTTTTTTGGGTTGTTTTGGGCTTTTTTGGTCAGTTTGTTTGTTTGTTTGTTTTACTTTAGGCATGCTAAATAGTACATAGGTGTTTGTAAATAGTGTTTCTCCTGATACAAGACCTAAACATACAGTGTAATTCATACCAAAAGCTGGCAATGACTTTCATGGTAGGAAAATAGAAATGCTGTATAAGCTAATTTAGCATTAAAATATATTTGAGATTCAAGGGCTCTTAAAGCTGTGATAGTGATGTCATTGTATGTATCCTCGAATATTGTTCATCTCTTTTTTTCTGATTTTTAAATACAGAGTTCATTTTCCTAAAGTAACATCTGCACGGCAGGCCGTGTATTTTTATGATGATTATTTTGCTTCCCAGGCTATATAATGCTACCCAAAGGCATGCTGTGCTAACCTAGAAATTCACTTTTTATGTCTTGTTTCTGAATAACTAAATGAACTAATAATAGCTTGAAAGTATATCAAAAGTGTGCTGAGGTTGAGCAAGGTAATGATGTCTTTACATTTTACTTGAAAATTTTAATTTGTCAATTGATTTGTGAACTAGGATGTTTTATAGCAGGAGTTATGTAAGTTTCTAATGTGCAGACTGGGTGTACAGCACAGTAGGAAAAAGGCACTTCACATCTGCTAGGGACTTCTCAGTGCAATAAAGAAACGGGGTTCTCAGCAGAAGAAAGCGTCAAGTCTTTATCTTTGAAAACAGCTCTCTGAATTAGGCTTCTATTGGTGGAAAATACTTGTAACCAAGTACCTAGTTTTCTGTGCGTGTTCTGAAATCAGACAACATTATTTGCAGTGCTAAACTTTGTATGGAGACTGACGCATTTTTCAGTCTCCAGAAGACGTTAACAAAGAGCCAAGTTAATCACAATGCATGGTAAACACGACTGAGTGTTTAAAGCCTCGACAAGGTTTTGGGATAACATGTCTTGTACTAACTGCAGTTTTGCCTATTTGTGTGTTGAGAATTGGCTCAGTCTTCAGGCAATCCCTTCATCACCGCCTGAGCAAACGGAGAAGGGGACGCCTGTGGGACGTCCGAGTGTCCCAGGTCTGTTCCACACCTGACAGTTCAGTTTCTCAGGTTTTCCCATCCAGGCCCAAGTTGTTATTTTACCATCACCACAAGGACTCCTCAGATTTGTGACAGATAGTATAATGCAAAATAGAAAATACTGTAAACTCTTCTCTGAGTGTACTTACAGATGCAGAAAGGTGCTTTTTTAGCATATTCCTGAAATGGTTGCTCCCTATGGCTTTTTGAAGGATGCATTTCTCTTCACTTGGTCTCTTCGGTAACAATTCAAAAAATGTGGCACATCATCTGTTTGCCTGTCACTTCAGAATAAGTTTGAGAGATGCAGGGGATGGGGATTGCTTTCCTTCTACAGCTTCTCTAGCAAGTCTTACTTTTCTTCGTGGTTTTTCTGAAACACTTTTTTCTTCTTTTCACTTGAAAATCTCCACTGTAGGGAACCATCATAAATAATGTTTATATCATAATATAATATTCATAGAGTATTTTTAAATGTGGTGTATGTTTGTGGTGTGCATGACTGAAATTAAACCTGCATTTTATTTGCTTTCTTTGAATTGGGTCAGATGTTTACTTGTTGTTTTACTGGGTGATTTCTGAAACACTTACTGAGAATTGGGAAAGAAAAAAAAAGTAGGTAGCACAGTCTCTTAGGATAACCAGTTCTAAAGTTGGTTGTCCTTAAGGACAGAAACACTGTACAGTGTCTTTCAGGAATGACTTGCTAGTCCTGCCTTGGGCCGGGCCTCTTTTCATTGTCTTTTCATGCCGAAGCCTAATTGCTATAAAATGTATCATCTGACATGCTATGTTGAAATGCTTTCCAAGAGTACCGCATCTCTTTTAGCTAAAGAAACAAATTCGAGTTGCTTCTTAATTCACTCGTAACAGAGCTATGGTGCCTGTTTCTTATCTTCACAAAATTCATGTTTAGCAATTGTTTCCATGTAATTCGATTTCAGAGTTAAGCTGACAGGTCTATTAATTTCCTTTTTCTCCCCTACCCTTCACTTTGTAAAAGTAGATATTGCTTTCTGCTCCTCTGGGATGCTCTGTCCTCTCTGAGTGTTCCAAGATGATCACTAATTCGTTAGACGTTTCCTTTATTTTTTTTTTTTTTTCTTCTGAAGCATTTCATTGGGAGTTGTAGGCTCAACTGTTGTTATTCTTGATATGAATGTCTATGATACTGAAATATTCTTATAACTCATGGATTTTTTTTTAATATTATTTTACACGATTTTTATTTTGATTTTAAGATTTAATTGTAATACATTGCCTTTTTGAGGATAAAAGCATAATTGGCATTTAATAGTTCATCCAGTTTTAGCACAAGTTTCCTCCTTCCCGCCCCTTATATTTAAGGGGGTTTTTCCCTCCCTTACAGTTTATGGCTCGTGTTGTGCTTTTACATTTTTAGTGATCAGGAATAAAAGTAGAGTGTAGAACCTTACTCTGTTATTAACAGAAATAGCTTTAAAAGTCCCAGAGAAATCCAGAACAAATTAATATGCAAGTTGTCAAGACTGAGAAAGGGTTCAATAGTTAGAGTTCATAGCACACAGCATGAATGTATCGATTGTTCTGTTACAGCAGCTGACTTGATTTGATGTCTATGCAATTAATACCCTGAAAAATTAATTCTTGAACAATCTTCGCATACATGAAATACTGTGCTATCCACAGTGGTTTTGTTTTAAATGGCTAAAAACTATTGTATATAGTAAGAATAACAGAAAGAAAACCAAGAAAATTGTAATTTTTTTCATTTTTTAGCCAAGTGCAGAACATGTGAATTTAATCCCCTTGTGATTAAATGCTTAAACACCCGCTTATCTTCACGTGTGAGTTTTCTCATTCTCTGAAATGAGGCTGCTTATGCTTAAAACTTTCAGCAGGGCCATATGGAAGAAGAGGTTTTGTCCATTGGTAACTAAATAGTACTGATTACTCCGTTAAAATGAACATGCATGTCGTATCTTCGAATTTGTGTCCTTACTGCTTCCACTTTTCAAATTTAAAATATTGAAACAAGGGCAAAGCTATCCGAAGCCTTTAGAGTAAGGCGAAAGAAAAGAAGCCTCCCATCTTAAATCTGATTACTTCATTATGTTTTTCCATCCAACTAGATAATTCTGAAGACACACAACATAAGTCATGAGAAGGAGCAGAAGTCAAAAAGAAATCACGCTTGGTCTGTTGTGCCAGCCATATGACAGTAGCTCTTAGGTCATATTTTACAGATGTCTACTTACTTAAAGCTTAAATTTTGCAATAACCTTTGCGTGCAGATTCAGTGAGGTGTTGCCTGGCTCAGTTATTCATCATACTGTACCTATTACAAGTTGAAAGTTTTAATCTTGCATTCCCTTTTCTGTAGAAGTGTTAGAGCTGTATTCTTTAAAAATATTCTCAACAGTTCTCAAGTACATGTTGAGTGCCAGTTAGGCTTTGAGATGGTATTTTTGTTACATATTGAAAAAGCATAAATTGTCATCTGGTCTTATCAAAACAATATGTAGTATTTATTCTGTAAATATCTCAGAATATTTACAAGGGAAATGTAAAACACCTATACTCATTTTTGGCAACATGGTTAGGTACTTTTTTTTTTTTTTTAATTCGCTCGCTATGAAAGTGTTTGCATTAAGTTCTTAATGTGTTTTTTTGAAGTCTATCAGTTGTTAGTAATTATGATATATCAATCTCTGTGCAAGCGTAGAAATCTAGTCCCTATGCTAGCACTCTTCTGCAATAACTTAACACAGCCTGAATATGTTAGTAATTTCCATGTGATTTTCCCCTTAAGTATTTTTTTGGAGTTAGTAATGTTTGTAATAATTAGTGTCTTGAAGTATCTGTGGCAAGACCAGGCTCTGAGTAGATTAAACTAATATTTTATCACATGCATTCCTGTAGCTCCTGAAGCCATAGTGTGGAATTTTCTGTTCTTGGCCTATTGTTCTTTCTTACATGCTCTAAAGTTTTGCCCCAGCCATGCCAGCAACACTGCATGAGGCCACACCGTGAGCTGAAGGACTGAACTGCTGAGGTCTTTAGCTGTTTGTTAAAATTGGCTAAAGTTCTCTAGTGAATTGTGGCTTCATATTAACCATTTAATTATATGAGGTAGGTAAGAGATTTTAGCACTAGGTTGAGAATATTACTGTCATGCTAAAAGGTTAAGTTTCATAACTTTTCTTTTTAAGGAATTGCCTCATCTTTAAATATAGAAGAAAGATGCCTAGAGTGCAAGATTTTGGTTATAATGGTGCTTATTTTCCTTGTGCTGCTGTATGTGCCTGTAGGTAGCAGCAGCTCAGCATCACGAGGAATTTTTCAGTATACTGAGAGGCATAAGCAGCAGAAGAGGGAGTGGACTCATTTCATAACCACTCCAATTCCCACATAGCATTGAGTAACACCACTGTGGGGAAGAGCGTGCAATCTTGTCTCTGTGCCATTCATGCCATTGGAAAAATACACCAAGACATCATGATATATAGACAATAATATCACTCTTAGAAACCTTCTGGGTCATTCTCTTGTTTTGTAGTCTGAATTGTAGAAGCAAGCTCTGACTGAAGCATTCCAATTTCCATCAGCTTGTGGTAAAGTTTTATCCCATGTTCCTATCCGAAGCTTTAAATATTTTCCATAGTGGTTTTGATTAGGGCATGGGAGTAGGCAATCTTTAATGGTCCCTCAAACCCAAGCCATGCTATGGCTAGTTGTCTGAAAAGAGATTCGGTTGTTGATCATCATCTCATTTCGGTTAGCAAACCATGAAGGACTTTGTCAGGAAACCGCAGGACGGGAAAAGGGCTTCACTCTCCTAAAACAGGCTTATTACCTTATTTTTTGGTGTCAACAATCAGAAATTCTTTAACTCCTAGCGATCATGTGCGTGAAAGAAGAGCATCACTTATGCAGTAAGATTTTTAATCTCAGATTATAACATCCTAAACGGGGCACAAGTGACAGAGGTACAGAGATGACCACAAAATCATATAAAGTTCTATAAATCTTGTTACTTTGTCATGACTATGACTGATGTTCAGTGGGGAAGTAACTTGTCATGCCTACTGAATTTTAGAATGACTGTCATTTGGAAGAGCTCAAATGTCATTGTAAGGAAATAAACAGGAAGAGGTACTACAGAGAAGCAATATCGAATGAAAATTGGCTAAGAGGATATAAATGTAATTAGCAAAACACATTTTCATGACTGGTAAAATTAGCACCCATTTATACATGTTATACACTTGAACCCTTGTTGACACCTGAGACTGGGAAAATATATCTGCTAATCAAAACATGTAATTATATCCTATGAAGCTGAAGTAACACACTGAATCCTTGCTCTTCATGGCGTTAATGATTTGGGAAACTCATTTACCCAATCATCTCGGTTTGTCCTTTCTTGCTGTATTTCTGTTCCCCAAAATAGTAAGGTCAGGGACATGCTAAAGCAATTAAACATTAGATCTATGGAAGAGTCAACATCGCATAGATTGTTAGATAGTATTGATATCATTAAAGAAGGTTCTCTCAACAGTAGGAAAAAAGCCCCTCTTGTTGTAAAATAAGCAAAGCAAGATAAATTAAATCTTAACTCGCTGGAGAATTAACATTCCTACAGACCTTCAGTATAGTTGGGGAAGTTGATAACTTGTAATTTCCCACTGGCATGACCTTAAGTAGCTGTCTTCAGAGTCCATTTCTACATTGAATTGAAGACGATGGTCTGACATGAAAAACATAAAGGGAAAAAAGTATAAATGATTGGTTATGTAGAGGTTTGGGCCTATACAGGAGAATCACCGAGGAAAAATGGGATATAAAAAATGCTTGGTAAGTTTTATGGCATAACAGATTAATTTATTTTATTTTACAGGCCAGTTCTAAAGTAACATGGTGGAGATGTGAGAGACGAATAAGCATAATGTAGAAAAACCATTTATTTACTCTGTAAATAGTAAGGTATCTCACTGTCAGTGAAAGATATTCTGTCATAGCTATAGATACAGTTCTCTCTCATCTTTTATTTTGTGTGTGCAGTTGACACAAATTAGAATTTGGGGGTGGAGGAGGAGGGAGCAAGGACCATTGTAGAGATAATTATTTGATGATAAAAAGTAGAACCAGAAATTAACTGATTCACAGTAGCATTAAATATATCTTCAGTTCTTGCAATTCAACAGAATCTTCAGGCTTGTTAAATTACAAAGGTGATTGTACAAAGAGGAGATGCTTCTGCTGTAGGACAGATGTTATCCATCTTGAATATGAATCTCTGGCAGGTACAGCTGAATAATTAGTCCTAAATATTCTTCTTAATGATCCTGGTTTTTTATATATCTAGCGGCATTAGAAGAACAAAACAAAAAGAAAACAAGGAGAGTTTGTAAAAATGTTACTTTACCATTCCTCACTTGCATCATTTTTAGACTGACATACAATGAGAACGTTTTCTTTCTTTTTCTGAAAGCTGAGATAATTAAAATTTAAAACCAAATAAACATAGTATATATAATGTTTATTAACTACAAGGTCCTGTGAAGAACATTGTAGTATAAAAATGCATTAACTAGTACATGTACATTAACATATTTAGTATTAAGATGATTCTTAGCTGGAAATTAGCAGAAAATTTACTACTTCTAATATTTGAAGGTAAATTAATTCAGTATCTCATAGTTCTGTTGTTATAATGTTCCTCTGTAACCTAATTTCATGTAAGGGAGACTGCAGCGGTATTTACATATTGTATTTGCTATACGCAATGTAATTACTGTCCTACATTTCCCCCTCAGATCAATTAATCTCATATTTTTAGGTGAAGACTCATGGAACATCATAAATGTTCCAGGAAATTCAAAATTCAAGTCCTCAAAACTTATATTGAAAAACTTCCTGTGCATACCTTGAAATAAAATTGGGTAGTCTAAATAAGTTTTCTAAATAAATAGAACTGATAATATATAATACTGTGTTGCATCTGTACGTATACATAAGTAGTCTGGGATTCGAATGTTCTGTGCCTATCGTTTATCTACTGGAACTGTAGTAACTGTTCTCTGAGTATATTCTCTCTGCCATGGGATATGTGGGAAATCCTGTGCATAAGTTGACGCTTATGCGGTGTTTTACTTCAGCATCAAGAAGGTTCCACTTCTGCATTTAAAGAGTCATCAGGTATGATTTTGAGTATGAATTGAAAATTTTGTGGCCCTCAAACCACGAATGTGTTCTGGACTCTGAATACCTATGCAATAAGTGGACTTCCTTGGACATTTGGAAACCAGGAGCAAAGCAACAGGAGTTGGGTGACAAGTAGTGGAAGTGGCTCCCTAGAATTTCCTGATAGGGAGGAGACGTAGGCTCAGTCACAGGCCTTGGGTTCTCTTAGTTGTATATTGTTGCCTGGGCTGAACAACTCATACCTTAATGCAGCCAAGGGTTGTTCATGCTTAGTGACATTTAAGTTTAACATTTTCCTTGTCTGCTCTATCAATTTATATTATCCAGTCATGCAAGAACACTTTTTTAGCTAGGTTGTTTTTACCCTCTAGTCTGGTGATTGAAAGAATGAAGTGTCCAAAGCACAGGTTTAGTCCACATAATTCTGCACCTAGCTTGTGCTTTTGCAACTAAAGTACTTGATTTCCTTATAGAGTCAGGAACAGAGTGGTAGGTGCTTTTGAACATTTGCCAGAGGAAGACCTTCTGTCTTGACTTGCACTCATATAAGTTAGGTGGGCAGGATTTCCATCTGCGTGTGTCTCTAGAGTGCGTGTTTCTCTGCACTGACTGTAGAGAACAGGAGGTTTGGCCTCACTGTCAAGAATTTGGCCATAGTCTAAGTCTCTAAGTTGGGTAAACAAGATCCTACCCGTAATTTTTAACACATGCTGGAGATGTCGACCAATAAGTAACAGCTTAAATGCGTTTTGTCAGTGCCAGTTTGTAAAAGGAAAGGTCATGAAGATAAACTCTGACATATTTGTTTTTGAAAAGGCTACTGTGACATTGCTTACCTGCACCTTTCAGAAGTAATATGTTCCACCCTGTAGTTGTACCTTTAGTGAAGTACTGTTATTACAGGTGTCATTTTCCTAATGGTCTCTGTGTAGCAGATAATTATATAGGGCCTGTCATTACTGAAAAATATTATTTCATATGCGAAAACTTAAATAGTTGCAAATGCTTGAGATGAAAGAATGAGACTGATTCTAAAAAAGCTAAGACAAAACAGGCCTTTCAGTTGTGAAAGACTAGATAAAATGTCTGAGTGCCGTTCGTTGCTTCATCAATGAATGTATGAATTGTATCATGCTGTGCTACTTTGTAAAATTCTTACATCTAGAGGTGAATTAGTGCATTTGCAATTACATCTATGCAGCTGATGTTCTGCTTTGTCATAACTGCTGGACTCATGTGCTGCCTGGTTCAGAAGAATGTTGGTTTTACAGCTCTAAGTTCGTGTTGGAACATGGTCAGCAGCTATATAGTCTTTATGAACAATAAACATTACTGCATACAGTAAAGGTTTGAATTTAAATATTATTTTCTAATAGATGCCTTCACTCCCAGATGATTTAATTCCTTTAACATACCACAGAGCAGCCCAACTCATCGTACAGCTCGTGAGCTGTGGCCAACTGGTGAAATATTTAAGAACCCGGTTTAATGGCCACTCAGTCCCTCGCTAGGCACAGCAGAGGTGTTTGGCAAAAGAAATGAAGAAATGGCAACTGAGGAATTAGAACTAGGCTGTGGCACAGTCCGTGCACTGTTGAGAAAATGGGTTTCTAATGACCTGCTCGCTCACTTGAATTGTCTTCTCCTGCCTGTGTTCCTGTATCTCCATATAGCCGCCTAGGAACACATTTCTATTACCTCCCTCTTGTCTGTCCTGCAAAACTAAACAGGAACCAGTGGTCAGCTTGCTGGCAGTGCTTAAATAACATCCCTCTTTGGAGAAGTCCTGTTACTGCATCTCTTCATTCTGCTTTCTTGACAATTAAATAAAAAATCTGTCATACAGTGTATGCTAATCTCTTGTTCATTTTAGTGCACCACCTAGCAAATATATTTTAGTATGGCCATTTCTAAGGGGAGATATTGTGTCGTCTTCTCTTATTTGGGGTATATTCCATACATTAAGCTTTTCAGCTTATTGATGTATTTGCATGCTGGGATCCTGGCTCTGCCTTCTTGCTGCACCCATACTCTCACCTGTAGCTCTGTTTCCAACCTTCTCTCATGCCAGCGTTGGCACTGAGACGTTGCTTTAAGGTAGCCTGATGTCTCTTGTTCACATCTTAATGATTTTTCCTCTTAGTTTTGAGACTACTCTGGCCCATGTATTACTTTGTGCCTTTTTATATGGTGTAAATGGACAATGATGGGCACTCGAAAGATGGACAACAATTGAAAAATTTGTCACAAGTTCATATAAGGTCTGTTTTCAAATGCCAGCCTGTTTCAAATATTAATACTGTTTTCTGTTAACCTCAACTGATGCAGGCCATATTCAGCACTTCTAAAATTCAAGTCACTACTTCAGCTTTTTCTTGCTTCCTCTATAACGAAGACTGAAGCTTTCTTCATTCTGTTCCCTTTAAAGCAGAAGGATTTGATGTAGGTCAACACTGGAACTACTTTTCAAACTTCTTCGTTCATTCCACAACAGATGGAATGAACTCACTTTGATCAACTAACATATTTGGAGATAAGCTGTCTTTCTACTGTCTTATGCTTATGGCATTTCCATGATAATAACTGGAAGGAGGGAGGAATCACACTTATACTTTTTTTTCCCCAGTCATGATTTGCCATTACAAGTGAACACTCTTTTAGCTAATGTAGTCAATAACACTATTAATGCTAAAAGGCAAGTTTGGCATAATACCCTTTTTAGCCTTTATGAAATATCACTTACAACATTTATATAGAGTGAGATGCCACGAAGTTCTTAATTGCCGGGATTTATATGAAAAAACTTCAGTATGCACTGATATTTCTCTATGTGCACAAATAGTGCCGCATGCTGTCACCATTTTGCAAGTGTAACAAAGGCCAGAATTTTGTCTGGAATGTTTTGTGAAGAATTTGGTGTTTCTGTGTAATAGCACTGTCTTCCACTGTGCTTTAGACAGCTTTTATCTACCCGCGAGAGGCTATTTCAGGACAAATTGACAACCTGCACTGTATCTTTTTACTCAATCACTTCTACGTGCAGAGTGCCAGTAGTATTTTCAGAATAGCACTTATGATAAGGAAAAAGTGGGCATAAATGGGCTGCTGAGAATTTATTGGTACTCCTAGTTCTGTTGATCAGGAGCCTCGCCAATATAGTGACACAACTGCCTGTTTAGTGAACAGGTAGAGCCTTTTCTAGCCAGAGCATTTCTCTTCAGAGATAAAAATAAGAGTTGGTGACTTAAGGATAGAATGAACAGGAGCTAAGACAGCTTGTCATTGCTGAATCTTGTCCTGACAGCTGCCTTAGCAGAATGCATTTGATAAACTGTGATTGACAAAATACTTGAAAACTGCAGCTTGAAACTGAATTTGTGGAGCATGCAAAAGTAGACAGGATAAAGTAAGAAGAGTCTTACGAGCACAGAGCTGTCATCACACACATAACTTTTAAATCTGAAAAAGAGCTGTAGGGAAACCTAGGCTGTCCTAATGTAATTATCAAGGTCATGACTGTAATTGAGCCTTCATTTGAAGCTAGGTCATTATATGATATTTTGTGCTTGTTCATGACACAATCTTATGTTGTAACTTAATTCAGTGGTAGAGAAGGGGCAAAACAAAAATTTTGGCTCTGAACTTTTGGAGTCCATACATAAATTTTGAAGTTTTATATTCTATTTTGATACTAAAGAAATTTGACAAGAGTGGATCATTTCACTGACTTTACATTTCTGGTTGGGGAACAAATAGAACTTTCCACTTATGGCAAATTAAGGTCAGAATTCTCAAAAAATGAAACCCTTCTAATGCTTCTTCCGCATTATTAGAGGCACTCAGAAGGCTTTTTTCTTAGGTGGGTTGTCTTTTCTACTTCAATCAATATAATATCCTTAATTATCTACATTATATATTATGTGCCATTCCACAAGGTTACAGAAATGAATTATACTGGGATGATTTTCAAAGTACTTCTATAAAAATTCAGTTGCAAAAAGATGTACTGAACACTGCTAGTATTGCCAACTGCAGAATGCTGTGGCAGTAAGCAGAGAGTACCGTGGTCTCCTGTCCTTTGGTGATCAACGTCATTAGACCCCACTACCAATAGATGCATTTGTTGGTGTTGATTCTATTTCACGTTTACATTTAAATTCCTGTGAAGGAAAGATAAGACGAAGAGGTAAACAAATGGTGCTGCTTTGCTCTTCAATTGAGCTGGTAGTAGAAGTACGACTTTGAGAGAGGGAGAACACTGGGTGAAAATGCCTAGGTATTCTTTACAGAGCATCGTATGTCCATTCAGTCTCCAGCAGACTTCAAAAAGACATGTCCATGAGGTTGTAATGAAAACATAAATTAACAGGGAATAACGAAAAATACACTTGAAATGAAAAGGTAGCTGGGTCACTCACCATGTGACTCGGTATTTGTAGCTTAAATAGAAAATATTGCAGTGTATCTCACATCATAAATATCCTTCTGGTACATGTAGAAAGTATGGTCTGCATTTATTCACTCTAAAATGTTATCTCTTTTGAGTCGTTGTCTCTAATACATTCTCTTTAATGGTGCACAGCATGAACTTGCAATATGTTTGTGTATGTCTGCCTTGTCCAGGCAATTCTCCTGGCTCTTGGATAAACTGCTTGGTTTGCAGAAGCTGGGCAGAGTCCTTAAGGCTGGATTCTGTCTATGAGGAGAGAGATGAGTGTATCCAGTACCAGCCTGTGTTGTGTGCAGAGGGAAGCAGCTACCACGATGCGTAAAGTAAACGTACGCTTGTTACATAAAAGAGCTGAATTTGTCTGGGGTTTTGTGTGTTACGGCCTCCTCCTGCATTTTGTTGTTTTCTTCATGGGGAAACCTTAATTTTGGTGGTTTATTTTTTAGATGAGCTGGGAAAACAGATACATTCTGAGGGGATAGCTTTCTGTATGCTAAGTGTTATCCAGGGTAGTGAAGACAAAGACAGTGAAAAATTTCCTGAAGAATCTCGTGATGCTGAGTGGGTGGAGAGAAAACAGCAGGTGGCATCGATAACTGATGAGGAAATATGATGGGCTCTGAATTGTCTGTTATTATTCCATAAAGGGATGTTAGTGAAACAGTGGACAATCCTGTGAAAAGGCAGCCATGTGATATTACAATAATGCAAACAACCCTTTTCTTACAACAAACAAGAGGAGCCCTTAGAAAGTTTATGTAAAGGATGGAAGACATCGTCACTGCCGTTGTATAAAGGGGTGGAATGTCCGTACCTTGAACAATATGTTGAATTCTCATTTTTCCATTTAAAAGTGATATAGTAGAACTGCAGAAGGCAAGAGCCAGTGAGATGGATATGGCATCTTTTCCTTGTGAAGGATGACTTTAATATTTTAATATTCTTTAGTGTAGAACAACCAGTGACTCGTGACACGATTGGACTCTGCGTGGGAGACGGAGGGAGGGATAACTATACAATATCAAACTAGCGAATGGCACATCCAAAATGAACAAAAACCTACTTTTTCGTGTAACATTCAGGGAGGCTGTTGGACTTCTTGTCCCTGGACTTTGTAAATACTAACAATTTACAGTGATTCAAAGACAGACTTGAAAAATTACAGTTGGACTCGATCCATGATTGGACTTGATGATCTTAAGCATCTTTTCCAACCTAAATGAATTTCTTGTTCTAATTGATGGAAGAAAAATCAATCCAGGGCTGTTGAATAAAAATTTTAAGAAATCTGAGAGAAACTCCTGGCATTTCGGAGGCTATTCCAAAGGATTATCTTTGTATGATTACTCTGGTTTTATACTTTTCCTTAGGTTAGAGATGTGACAGAAGATCTTTGATCTAACTCTCTACAGGTTGTACTTACATTCTTTGTCAAAGGGTACCGAGAATATATTTGTTTCAAAGTTATAGGTGATCTCATTATAGAGGCTGAAGAGATACCTGGTAAAATTTGAGATTGATGTCTTATCCCTTGTAGTTTTTTTTCCCAACAAATAACACGCTTAAGACAGTAAGTTTGTCTACATGTCGTCTTGTGAATTGCGTGTCAGTTCTTAATTCATCAAAACTGTTTACAGGCACAGATGAAAAATTAGATTTTACCAACTAAATTACTTGAAAACTGTAATTTGATTTTTTTTTTTCCTTTTTCAGTAATTGAACTTGCTGTAGCAAGAGAAATCAGTACAAGTAGGTCTAAAGGTGGTTGAGCCTCATGAATTAATTAACTTGCCATAACAATGAAAGAAAAAATAATTCTTAACAGTGAAGAACATAACTGTATAATGAGAGAGTCAGATGCTGAGGTTACTACTTTAGGAGCTTTTTTGTTTTGTAAAGCGTTATTATTTCTAGAATGTTGATCTCAATCACCAGCTCCCTGGGAACACAACTTTATGAATTTGGTTTAGGTTCTCTTTATGTTTTTAGAGGCTTCTTAATTTAAATAAACAATAAGCCACAGTGTTAGAAGCATACAGGATGATGGTAGGCCCTATGGAATATTCAGGTCATTGAAAAAAATGCCTAATATGTCAGTAGCAGCAACATGGTAGCACTTTGGTCTTTCTTAACTTTTCTGTCCGTATGTCTTAGTTTTCCACTGTTCTTTCGACAGCATGTTCTGGTGGTTTATTCTTTTGTTTATTTCTTTTGGAGGAGTGGTGGGTGACACAGCACCCAGCTCGTGGTTATAATAATTCAATGCTGTTAGAGTTGCGTGCTTGTACTGGAAAACCTTCTTTCATTGTCTTGTGCATCCCTTAATGTTTATTTCACAGCTGTCACAGTGCTCTATCCAGTGCTCCATCAGCAGCTGATAAATTAATCTTACCAAGAGCAGCTAAATTTGGTTTATTCCCTTACAAAAGAAGCAGCAAAGTAGTATGTGGCAGATAATTTTACTGTAGCATTTTGGCTGACTTATTCTTTATTTACACTTTCAAGCTGAAAAAGTACAGTCTCCCACAATAAGGAGAAAAATTCTTTTTAAGGATTTTTTTTTAGAACCCTCTAAAATCTTTTTATCCTCCTCTATACAGTTTTTTATTTACACAGTTGTGTGTGTTGCCAAAAGTGACCAAGAACAGCAGGAGGTGCTTTAACCGAAGTGTTGGTTGGTTGCAGTACGATACATATAGTCCCCTCTAAATGTAAACTTTGTCCCTGACCACTTTTGTTGTAAAACTTGCTTCATGTGAGTTGTGTTACCATATTTACGTAAGTATACTGATTTTCCTTATTGGTTTGTTTTTCAAATAGCTGGATTTGAAAAAGTGATACAAACTTTCACCAGGAACTGTTTAGTCTTTACTTGAGCAAATTGATTTTTCCTCATTAACCTAATAATTCAGATATTGGTCCTTCCAGGCATAAGTCATTGATCTAAAAACATAGTTGTTAGAACAGAGGCTGAAGTAATAGTAAAGTGTTATTTTGGAGAAAGACTTCCCTGGAAGAGGTATTAAAGAAAGAGAAAGCAACCTTAGAGTACTTGTCCTTGCTACTTGAGCCTGAAGCTTTTCTTAGTTTTTAATAATTTTTTTTCCCATGAGAGTTGTGGCTTATGGTTTTATAAATTATGGGGATATTGACCTGTAGCTGAGTCATTGACCCATATGGGGATACTAAACCGTTCCTAACGGCATGAAGTAATAGTTGTTAAATTGACTGTTACTTTAAAAAGCAAAGGAAAACAAAACCAGGAGGAAACAGCTTGAGGAAGAGAAAAAAATGTTACGAAGTTTCACTTATATTTTTTTATTTGATGTGAGTCAATGACCATGTTGAATTCAGAGGTGATTATGGATACTTTAGATGTTGGGGCTTGACTGTTCAGGGGCTTTTGAGAAGATGTTTACAAATTACCAGGGATCTTGTGCATTATTTTGAAGTGATATTCTGAATTTGATTGGAACTTCTGTGTAGACATATTTGTTTGGACTTAAGAGGGCCTATATTTAATTCTTTTTGGAAATAAGACAAGTTGAAACAATTTAATTTTTCTTAAATCCATTTGAAATTTAGTTTTATTTCATTTTAAATTCCTAAGTGTAGACAGACTTCTGCACAAATGAACAGACACATCTATGTACTCTACTAAGCGCTGCTCTCAATCATGCATGTCCCTTTGGTTTTACAGTACTGGTACATACTAATGCTTTTATTAGTCCATAGGAAATGAAAATATAAAATGAAGGTATTTGTCATTTTAAGTCCTGTACTGTTGTCTCTCATGTGACGGATTGCTTGGTTGATTCTGTTTAAGAGACAATGCACTTGGAAAATCCAGCTCTTAGTGCAGTAGATCTGTTGCTGTTCATGTTTGGTAATATTTCGGACATGATGAATAGCAGTGTGAATCAAAAACTCTGACTCCCATTTCGTAACCTTACCTTTGGTAGACAGCAGAGAGAGAAAATGGTGTATTTGCTATTGAGTTCACCGGACTGTAATAGGCTTTCAAATGTACTTGAACTAATATTAGAGCATTTACTTTGTAGCATTTGTCATGCTTGCATGAATATTTGGTGGTGTGTTAACATATTGAAACGTATACTTTCAAAAAATAAAATATGTGTTGTCAATGTTTTGTATCAGAATAATTCTGCTTGAGAGCTGCTAGTATACTACTCAGGTAAAGGTTTTTAAGTTTAATTGGTTTATTGAATGTGTTTGAGAGAAGGAAAAATTAATAATACAACTTTTGGAAGAGATCAAACAAAACATTGGCTATGAAATGTGCAATGCAACATAATAGAGTCAAGCAACAGATAGTATTTCTGTCAAGACAATACAGGAAAAGAAAAATTGTGTCTCTTTGACTACAGAACAGTTCATATTGCCCTGCTTCTGTACATGATTTTTGTATGACTCATTTTTTCCTGATTTCTTCATTATCATTTGCCTCCAGAAATAATATGAACCTAGATTAAGAGTACTGCGTTTGTTATGTCTCTCTAGTATGCTTGATCCAAAAGATTGAGGGAGAATGTGATAAAGAAACAAAACCATAAAGGGTTGAGGGAAACGTGGAGCTTTGACCTGCCCAGAACTGAGTGTTCTGTCAGTTGTTATAGTTTCTGTCCTGTTCCTCAAAACCCACAATGAATAGTAATAAACATTGAGCAAATAGCAATGAAAATGTACTAAGAGAAGAGCAACTTCTGCTCATTGAAAGTGTTCAATAGCGAGAAAATTGGAGCCAACTGGGACAAGGCTCAGCCACGTAGGTGTGATAGAAACGGAGCAAGTGTTCATAGCCAGGCCTTTTTGTGTGAATATTGGCAGGGAGGGGAAGCAGCTTGAGAAATTAAGGGTATTTATTTATAGGACCTTTTTTTTTAGTGCTTCTGAAGTGCTAGTTTATAAAAATAAACCATCTTTTTATTGTTTATTACCAGTAAAAATCATATTATGCCACTTTGATAAATAGAAGAGGGAAAATGGGAACCGAGCTTAGGAGGATATTGATGCTCTACTCGTATTTGAAGTTCCATAGTTATTTTTGGGATTAATGTTGACAGAGAGGCATAAGAATTATGGATGGAAAAAAGCAAGCCTTATAAAATGCAAAAAGGTTTCATACTGTAAAAAAAAAAAAAAAGTCATAAACAATGTGCTATCGTCCTAAAGGGCGGAGAATATACTGTATGATTGGTAGCCAAGCTTTTAGTGATGCCTGTTGGGAAATGTTAAAAAGTGAAATTCCAGAATATCTGACTAAACTAGTAAGAGTGAAACTTCATAGTGCGTAGTTGGGAGCATCCATTCAGGCAGGACTACGAAAGGCAAAATTCCCAAGGAAGAAAACGACTTGGGGGAGTGGAAGAGAGGAAGAAGAGACAGGAGTGATACTTCTTCCTGGGTGGGTAGCAGTTATTGGTCATTGTTAGGCCAGCTCATTAATTAAGAACACCACCATATTTGGTGATGAGCCTCATTGCTATGAGAAGGACACGTACCGTGGGGCCCAAGAGTGCTCTGTGGTGGGATCCTGCAGAGCGGGACCTCTGACTGGGGGTGTTCAGCTGCCTCCTGGTTGCTGATTGCGTGGCGTAGCGACAGAGAGGGAATGAAAATGGGGAGCGTAATTACAACCGTTCCTCATCAGCCTCTCTGTCGAACAGCAAGAAGATGTCCCGTAGGTCTTGTCAGAGCGCCAGGCCAAGTGGGAGACTGTTGGGGTGTGAGAGAAATTAGGTAAATGTTAAAAAGCAGCAGAATGGTGGAAGCAGAGTATCAGTTTCTAAAGAGGCTGCTGTGGGAAGAAAATCAGTTTGCTGAGTGACGTGCAGAAGACGAGCAGCTAGTCTGAGCATCCTGTACCTCACAGGAGGCTGCTTCAGGAATTGCACTATTTGTTTTGTAGATTTTCAAAAAGTGTTGCTAGCATTTGTACTATTAATTCAAATTAGCTGTGTCGGCGTTGATTTTTAACTGAAACTGGGACTTGACACAGCAAGCCAAAAACTGCTACTCCTTCATCTCTGGAAGTGCTGTACAGAAAGCAGATTTCTTTCTCTCTGTCAGTCACTGTAGCAGCAAATGGACCTGTGGACGTCGCAGGGTTTGTGTTTTAGAGGAATGTGTAAGAGGAAAGCAGAGTAAATTCGCACAGGTTTTGCTTTTTCTGGATGTACGGTGTGGTGTCTGATAGGGACTAAAGTTAAGTTAATGATGCAAAGATTTACTTACAAAATATTTTTTTTTCATGATTTTTGGCAAGGCCAAAGATTGTAGGTCATAGTCTATTCTTTCTTGTCTGATAATTGCAAAATCTATTACTATCCCTTTGAGATTTTTTTTTTATAAAAGACTGTACTAAATCTGAATAAAAGCCTAATAAGTAGATTAGTTAGAACAATAGTCCTCACGAGGATGTTTGATTCCGAGTGTAGCTGCTAGAGATAACCCTAAATGCAATTAGGCTTAACTCCCTGTGAGTGTCGAAGGAAGGTGATACCCATGGAGACTTCCCTTCAGATGACACTATTTTTAAAGTGTCTCAACTTTTAAATTATTCTTTCCTTCGGGCGTTGGTAACAAACTTGTGGGGTTTTTTTAATTGTTGGCAAAAAAGAGCTTGGAAACTTATGTTTTAGCCATTAATTTTGATGTTTCACATCAAAAAGGTGTTCCTTGGGGGAACAGTTTGTTGTCCTCGTCTGTACCCTTTGTAACTGTGAGGATCAAACATGCCATGGTGACCACAGACAGGTAAAAAGAGAAAACAGCAGATTCAGTAACATAGACAAGCTTAAAGGGTAATGTGATAAAATGTCAATGGATAAGCTGTTGATAGATTAATTTGGTTTTTTCCTCTAGAAAAAGAAATGAAAGCAAAACTTATATTAAAACAAAAGTAGAGACAGTAAATATTTCAAAAATTTGAATATTAGAGGGTGTGATGTAACAGAACCTGTAAAATTGCAAATAACTCTGAAAAATATGAAAATCTCATCAACTTTTAGTATTATATTGTTGGGAAAATTGCTGGTAACACCAAAATGAAGAAATTTGCCATGATTGATTGATTGATTTATTTACCAGAGTTTTTATATTGGTAATCTTTGTGCTCTGCACCTCACGTATCTTTATTTCACTTGCATATTGTTCTTAGAACTATCTTTCAGTGGAACGTTCCTGAAAATCTCTTGGTTTATCTTCCTTGCTTTTAAATCAAAGGTCTTGTGTCATCAAAAGTAAAGCTGAACTAATTAGCCAAAATATTGGAAAATGGCTTATGGTCATACCAATCGAACTTGAATTTCATGCGTAGAAAGGAGACGTTTATCCTGCTTAGTAAACTCTCTTTGGTTTTTAGTGTTTGTAAAAGTATAACTTGTCCCTTAAAATTACTTTTTACCCCCAAAGCCAGCAATGTAAAACTTAGGAGCTGTGATTTGTTCACCTTGTTTCTGTTGCAGACACTTTAGGTCCAGAATATTTGTGCTCCTAACAAATAGCTAATTCATTGTCTTGCATCTTTAGCATTTAAAGTGCTTTATTTACTATTGTTTTGGTCGGCTGTCTTTATATCCGTAAGTGTCAATGCATTACCTTTTCTTCTTTGCATGTCATAAATTACTCTGGTATACAGAACACATTTTTGTTGTTGATTCTGGTGGGTCTTGGGTGCAATATTAAATTATTATCTTATAAAAATTAAAGATTTGAATCTGAGTTGTAACAAGTAAAATAATTTCCCAGTGAAGCCGTAAAGGCAGTGAAGAACAAGAATTGAAGTGACCATACATTAGTTATTAGGCTTCTTGTTTCATTGTATTTTGCAAGGAAATTCATGCAAATAAAAATAGGTATTATGTTTTTTGTTTACTACATCTAAAAACCGTCTTGTTATTATGAACTTAACAATTTCCCATTGATTTTTGTGCTTTTGAAATGTAAGAGGACTCCCTAATTATCTCATGTTTTCAAGATCCAGATATATTTGACTTAATTGTACAACCAAATTTAAGCTGTTTTCTTTTTAGTCAAAGAGAAACACTATTCAAAGCTAAGTGATTTTTTTCGCTATATATTGAAATCTGTCCTCCTAAAGCTGGAAAGTTTTTGAGACAAAAAAAGATCAAAAAAATAAAAGGCCATCCTTGAACACTGCAGAATGAGCCTGTTTAGGTTGATGATCAATGTAAAAGTCATCATGCTGCTGCAATAAATATGTGAAAAGTGATTTGTTACAGCTGAAAGTGTCCATTGTCCAAATGTGTCTTAAGATGAGTCTGGTTTTCATTAATAAAAATTCTCACATGGCTACAGGAGTAATAGATAATGCACTGAAAATAAGATAGTATGATCTTAAATATATACTGTTCAGCATGTATGGAAACTCTCCTGGAATTCAGATTAAATTCTAACACATGTATTATAGATAGACTCATATGCACTCTATGCTTTTTCATGGTTAATTATACCAACAGTGGGTATTTGTACCTCCTGCAAAGGATAAGATTTCACCAGTACTACTGCTACTCAATAGACCTTTTTATATGTCATTGATAACAAGATAAGAGAGTTGTTGATCTCTAGATAATAATAAGTAATGTATGTTTGTTATTCAGAGCTGCTTTGGGTGGGAGGAGGAGAAACGTTCTGTTGGCTGTATTGCACCGAGGGTGAATGGAATGGAAGAAAAGGAGGAAAAGAGCCATCTCTAAAACCTATTTGTTTTATTTCATTTAGATTTTCACACACACCTTTCTGAGAAATTGAAAGACAGACAGACAAGCTGGCAGCAGCTGGCTGAGACAAAGAACTCTCTAATACGTAAGGTTTTTATCTTGCTTAAATTGTATCCCTTGTAAACTTAGAAACTAGTTTAGAATTTGTGGGGTTTGCAGTGATTAATTTAGTTCTGTTTATGTTCTGCTTATTATGTTTTGCGAGATTTTTTTGTTTGATTTCTCCTCGTGGGTATTTGTATTCTGTTGTATAAACCTGATCACTCTTTACTCATTTCTCTTTTATACTTTGCAATCAATTTGATTTGATTGAACTAAGTAAAGGTGGGTTTTTTACTGGGAGTCCTCAGTGGGTGGTGAAGGAGCTGCATTTTCCCTGAGCTCACATTGCTTCACGGCACTGGGCACCTCGCATGGAGAGAACGACATGTAAGAGATGCCAGACACACGGACATGGTTTAAAACAGTACGATACCTGTAGCTAGCAGTATTTCCACAAAGGCAATGACATACGTTTTCTCCCATTGGTAAAAGCTTGCATGTGATCTGTGTTGCTTCAGCAATTCTTAAATCTGACTTTCTAATGAAAGATTTAGTAATAGCTCTATTCATCTTTAGTCTTGATTTGAATTTATTTGATCTAAGAGTTTCAGATTCAGACAGTCACACTTGGTCTGATAGTGAAGTTTTGCATCTTAAGGGCTGTGCAAAACAATTGAGGTTTTGGTGGATTTTTTTGGTTTTGTAGGGAATGACCTCATTGATAGAGGTTTGTCGGGGTTTGTTTTGTTTTGGGGTGTTTTTGTTTGTTTTGTGTGTTTTGTTATTGTTGTTTGTTTGCTTGTTTTTAAGAAGTACCCCTACTCCCCCACACACACACGTACTTTCCATTTCCCTGAGAGCAAAACTCATTTGGGAGGAGGAGGATGTTTGGAAAAAAGCTTGTGATATACTCTTTAGCAAAAGGAAAAAAAAAAAGCTGTAGTAGCTTAAAGCCAAAGACATCTTAAGGAATTTTAATACAAAGATAATGATTCGGTGACATCTTCCTCTTGATGTTTCTTAAATTCAAATAGTGGTTTTCATTCATTGGGTATATATGTTTATACCAACTATAGCAGTAGGATATGCCCTTACTAATTCAGCAGGGGCCATTTTTAGAAGGTCTTTTGTCATCAACACTGCAATTTTAGCCTTGTCTTTGACTGCCTAATGAGATGAAAGCCATATTTTGAGATTTCATTCTTTACTTCCGTTGCAGCCATGACCTAGTTACATACATGAAAGTTACCTTTGCATTTGGGCTTTGCTGAATTAGGGCCCTAACCAGGAATAGTGTTCTGCTTGCTTATTATTTAAATGAGACATAAACCAAGGTTTTCTTGTCACCCCCGATTTGATTTTCTGATAGACTTCTTTCCATAATTGCTCGATTGTTGGTAAAAACTAGTGAGTAGAATTATGTTTAGAACTTGAGTTAGAACTGAGCAAATACTGGGACAGTTTCTTACATTAGGTTCTGGAAAGTGACGAGTATCTGTGGACCATTTCATAGTTAATGCAACCCACGAATGCTCAGCATGTTTTCAAACTGGAGATAAGGACTGATTTTTGTATTTCCATGTCTCTTAGAAGAGTGGGAGTCAGAGCATTTGGCAGAGCAATTAAATTTCCATAATGCTGGTACATAATATTAAAAATTGCCTGAGGTGGCATGTGTATGGTTGGCAATAAAGATGAAATTAATAAAGAATGGAAACGATCTTGTATATATCTGCATTTCTGAAGCATTTGTGATTATTGATGTTGCAGAAAGGATTTTAGCACAGATATAGTGAATGGGTTATGCTATATAGGCCGTGCTAAATCTCAAAGAATACTTGAGTGCATTTTCCAGCATCACAGAAAGGTTTGGCCCTACAAATTGCATCCATTTGGACAATGTCTTTTCTCATTTGAAGCTTTGAGACTTTTCATCAAACGTTGTTTCTGTTTGGTTTAGTTCTCTTCCCTGACAACCTGATACCCTTCCCACTTCAAACCAATTTGATTTATATATTGCTTTTAACTTTTGGTGTTGTATTTGTGCAGGGCTCTAGAAATTAAAAAGAACATGAGAATGTATTAATAATTATATAGCAACTCAAAAATATTTGATGATAGTATTAATTCTCACCTCTGGCTTGACAGTAAGATGAATTTCAGAAAATAATTGAGCTGAGAGAAGCAATAGGAAAACTGAGTACTTTTTATGACTTGTATGAGTCTAGTTACTTGGACAGACTAAATCTGTTGTAGCTGGTACAGCAGTTTGTTGCGTGCTCTAAAAGTGCTAAGAAAGGTGCAGTGAGCTTAGAGATCCAGACGTGCTGACTGGCTTTGATGTTGGCCAAATCTGTTCTGTTAATAATTCAAAGGAACTGACCAAAACCAAGCTTCATCTCTGTTCTTTTAAAAAGTGCCACAGGATGCTGCCAGAAATGGACAGATGGCACCAACCTTGGTTTAAAGCCTCAGCTGGCTGAGAATGCATCCAAGTAGTGTTGCAAAGCTTTCAGCATGCACGTTGTGTCAGCAGAAGAGGACTCTTTGTGTCACCATGAGTAGAGCCCTCAGACTTTTCGTTTTAAAGGTACCCAGTTATTGAGTGTGCTCACTTAGTAAGTGGATTGCTTTGCTGTGTTCTAATAAAATGTTAGGGGGGTTGATCTGTTTAGCCTTTGCTTTGCTAAGGAGAAAGATGCTGCTGGGGCAGACCAAGAGGTGGTGGGAAGGGAGGAGGTTAAGTGCTCCGCATGGGTATTGTAATGGTCAGTGCTTTAGAAATGCAGGCAGAAGGGTTGTTCTCAGATCCGTGTTCAGACTCGGGAAAGAGAAAGGATAAAAGCCTCCTGTAGGAAAATGTCTCCCCTATTGAGTATTTGGAGTAGACCTAAATCTCACAATTTCTGACTTTTCCTTTTCTAGGGGAAGATTTCTTAATAGAATTAAAAAAAAAAAAAAAAAAAGAAAAAAGGAGCACACACAAAACCACACACAAAAATCTCAACTCTATCTCATACTAAGCATCTAGAATTAAAAACAAAACCAGGCGAACAACAAACACCAAAACAACAACAAAAACTCACACACACAAACCAAAACAAACAAAAAATACACACACACACGAAAAAACATCCTGGGTTTCTTTTTATAGCTGTAAAATAACGTAGCAAAAGCTCAGAGATTTATCAAAACCATTAATTAGTGCTCTTAAAGCATTCAGATACTGTAATGTTGAGTGATATGTAAAAGCAAAAGAAGACATTAAATAGCACGCAGCTTAGAATGTGATTTGAATAGAACACTAAGAGAGGCCTGTGCTCCTCATTGAGTAATGAAGATAAAAGGATCGGTTCCTGTATCGCCTGTGCAAGCCAACCTGAACCACCAGTGCAACAGAAGACTTAACGGAGAGGGAGGAGGGAATCCAGTCAAGTAATGAAAAGAGATATATGGGAGTGCAATAACAGTGTTCGTCCAGGAAGCCTTTTTTCTACCACTTTCCATCTTTTGGTTCATTTTGCAGCTATGTCGTGTGGTTTAAGCGTCTTTGCTGTTTGTTTCAACATGATGATCTTGAATATACAAGTCTGGACGTTGTAGTGGGGTCCATAGTCTCTGAATTCCTATGTAATCTTGTCAATACCTGAAGGAGACTTGACTGACTATAGTTAATAAGCTACATATTTGATATGTTGTTGCAGCAAGCATACAACTATCTCAAAGATCTCTGGTAATCTGTGATGTGCAAGCAAGTTCTTAAAGTAATTTTGGGATGTTACCAATTGAACTGTAATTTAATTTAGATAGCAATTATATATTTTTGGGGGGAAGAAAATGAACTGGATTTTATCCTGTATTTAGGGTGCTTAGATACAAAATGCAATGGTTGTATGGAGCTTGATTTAGGGGGATGATCTCTTCCTGGCATGACATTTAAAATCATCAGTGAGAATGGTAGATGGATGTCCAGTAGTGCTCAGATACAAATAAGTTCTTTACCTTGTTGAAAATTGAATTTGAACACTGTGTATGGCTACTGTGGATAGTGCTTATAATAATTTTGTTTAAATCAAGTAGTGAGGAATTTAGTTCACTTTGCTACTTTCAACATGGATTTGCCTTACTGAGGTTTATATGGGTTTGCATTTCTGGGAGGTTTTTTGGGTTTCCATTTTAACAGACATAATTTCAGAAATACATGAGCAAAACCTGGTTATATAGTGGGACTTTAACAATTATTTCCTTAAGGAGCCAAGTCAAGATTGTACAGCTACTGTTCATGTGGCATACTGTTTTGTGAAGAAAAACTAGAGAATGTAAATCACAAGGCCAAAAGTGTGTGATAAAATAAAATAATGAGAATGTATGAAATTCTGAGAGGAAAGCAAAACTCTCTTGTGTATTGGGTCCTAGAAGAAAACAAGCTGACAGTTCTACCAGGTGCCTCTCTGAGGAGCAGACTTAACACTTGTTACAGAATTTGTCTTGAAAATGCCGGTATTTGAACTAAAGAATTTGCAAAGTTGCTTGAGAAACAAAACAGATTGTGTGTTGAAAGACTGAGCTGCTAGCAAAATACTCCATCCTGTCAGGTTTATACAAACCGATCTCCTGTGTATTGCACCATGTCCTAGAAAACTGGAAGCCATGAAAACAAGAACTTATATTGTAAGGAGTTTTGTGACAGCGTGTAAAAAAATAGTTTTTCTGCTTTTTACAAGAGGCTTCTACCTTGAAGAAACTGATGAAATAGGTGGCAATTTTTAACACAAGCAGTGACAAAATAAACACCATCTGCTAGTGTTGACTTATTGCATAGCATTCTCATGCTCGGTGATTTTATTTCACTTTTTTTCAGAAATAGTTAATGACACATCTGCTGTGGGTTGGAGGTGCATTTTTGGTGATTAAATGTGGACATAATTTTAGGGAAAACAAAAGTGAAACTTTTTCAGGAAACTGAAGGAAATATCGAACTACTAAAAGGAACTTACAAAATCTATATAGTAATACCTATGTTGATGCCTTTTATTTTTTATTTCGATTCAATTTATTATTGGATCAAAACTGTTAGGTGTATATTTATTCTTTCAAAATAACTCGTTATCATGGAAAACTTCTCATTTGGTCTTTCTGTTACCAAAGCAAAAAGCTTCCTATGCTGACATTCTAAATCCTCTGAGCAAGCCTAGTTTTGTAACCCATCCGTGAATCTGGGGCTGTGAAGACAGAGCAGGGTCAGGTGTCGCGTGGGCTCCGTGTCGGGTTTGTTACACGGGAGAAGGTATTTAAGGGAGCGCAATGTGCAGTGCCATCATTGCAACTGCCGAAGAAGTAATGAGCTTTATCTCGAGATCCACTTGAATGCTGTACAGTAAGGAATTCTACATACAAGCGGAGTTGTGCAATTTTATAGCGTCTGCCTTTGTCCTGTGAAGCTCCGTGAAGCTGCCTTTCCTCGCAAGACGAGATGTAATTATCTGGTGTCCCTGGGTTATTCAGACAAACACCATTCACGGCGGGTTGTGTTGTGGCACGTTTTCTCCCCTTTGGTAGAGCCTGGTAGTCCTGTTGGTTTGAAGATTCCTGCCCTGTGTCCCTGAAGAACCCTCTCTTCCCAAATAACCCCGGTGTGTCCTACCTTTTTCGTCTCTGTCAGCAAAGAGGAGTCTTGCTTGTGGGAATTCCTCTTTAGCGCTTCACTGCAGAGGCATTAACATAATGATCCACTATATAAAACCGCAGGCAATTAGGCTGTTAAACCTGTGTTTACCGTGCCAAAATCATATGTCCCTATGCTCTTATCAGTGTAAGCAGATTTTAATAAAACCAAAAAATAAAATGTCTGGACCTCCATATGGATAGTTGGACATTTAATTTTAAGATTTTGAGATAGAAATTAAAGCCATGGATTGTAAATCTTTTTTTGGGGAAAAAAAAAAAGCTACTTTATTCTCTAGTAGGCAAAAGAGCAGGATGGACTCCACAGAGACATGAATTCAGACTCTTTGTACTCTTTGTGTAAAACTTCAGACACCTCAAAACTAAATTCAGTGTCTTCCCTTCCTGCCATCAAGGTCTGTTTAATGCTGTGAAATGCTTGTCCTCGTTTTATGGTTTCACAAAGTGTTTTGACAAGATATGCAAGTAAAACTGTATACAGTATAAAATGAAAATTACATCTGGAAAAAAACATAATATACACAATTTTAAAAGGAATTGCCATTCTTTTTTTTGTCGGGAGCCTTGAAACATACAGTGAGTATAAATGAAGCTTTGCGTTACCTCCTTGTGAACACTGGCTAAGGAAATATTGATAGAAATATGTTTAAGGGTAAACATTTGTACTTGTAATTTATTTTAATACTTTTATTCAAACTTCATTCAATTTATTATTTTGGTAATGAATGTGTAGAAAAGCAGTGCCTGTGAAGTAATATGTGATTAATGTTAATTGTTCTGATAAAAGAAAAAAAAAAAGAGCAATCTGACTTAGTGGATTTTTGTCTTTGCAGACCGCATAGTAATTAAAAATTGGAAAGAGAATTAATGCAAGTTGCACTAAATATGTGCTGCTTATATTAGATAGTGAGCATTTGAAGTCATCCCGTGTTCCTTAGCAGTGATAAACAGATTTACATAAGTTAAATACTTATATTACTAACCTTTTCACTTGACCCGATCGGTGTAAACATTGCATTTACGAATTATCGAACCTCTTTGAAAGACAGCCTTATGTATGTGTATTATCATTTATGTTAATCTAAAACATTTCTCAAGCTGCTGCGCATGAAGTTAGGGTGAAGAATCCCTTACTTATTCATACCCATATGTATGCTGTGAAACTTGAATAAGGAGGGAGACAAGAAAAACTGATTTAACAAAAAAAAAATTATTTACATACTTTTTGTACTAGTGCCATAATTCTTTACTTTAGATTTACTTATGTCACTGCTTAGGGTAAAAGTGGAGGGAGCCTGACCAGTGCTTTTTTTGTGAATTTCTGTAACTTGCTTTTACCAGCACTTTCTTTTATTTGGATTATGAATTGGAAATACAATGCGCTTTATTCTGAACTGGACTGCATCTCGGGCAAAATTTTTATAGTCTCTAATGCCGTAACAGTAAGTAAACCAAAATTGATTACATGATATTCTTTAATACAGAGAAGCAATAAGGAAATTATGACAGTAAATTATTTTAAACTGTTACCGTCACTTGCAAACTCTTCCCCATACTAAAGATTTTTACATTAACAATGCATAACTACGTTCAGAAGTTGTCAGTGGAAAGCTGGGCATTTTGATAGAAATGTAGATAGAGAATGGGTTTATCGTATCTGAAGAATTAAATTACTTGCGATAATAAGCATAGGTGAAAAGCTGGGACAGCACACTTCCTGATATCTATTTCCTCATTGGGACAAGTTGAGTTTAGTATTTTCAACCCACTTCACAGTATTTCTCCTGTGAGTAGGACTTACAGACATACCTGGTAATATGTGTTCATGCTTTTTTCAAAATTTATTTCCTTAAACAGGATCATTAGGAGTTAGTATTTCTTCTCAATATAATTGTTCAGATTTTGAGTGATGGTTCGTTAGAGTGAATGTGCTTCAGAGACAGATTCTTCTGTGCTCTGAATCTGGCCATACTTGATTGTACTTGGTTCATTTCTTTATCTAGAATGAAAGCTGGGGTAGGAAAATACCATGCCTCAAATCCCTTGTGGCTTGCACTACCTGGTCCTGATTAATGAAAATATTGAATGTGGTGTTACAGCCAGGAGATCCCCAAAAGGACTTACTGACATAATCGTTTTTTTAAATAAAGCATGATTTTTATTTGATTAAATAGCATGTGGAAGTGGGAAATTGAGTGTGTTTTGGAAAAGTAAATGATGTGCATCCCGCTTGCAAAATCTTCAGCCTTCTTTGAGCACTGTAATATATTGGTTGTTAGGGCAGAACGGTCCTGCTGCCCTCTCTCCTCTTTCCGCTCAAAGGATACTTGTCGATTCTCAGGATCAGTTGTAGATGTTGCCCCTGAGTTTTGATTCTGAAATTTGACATTGTGTATCGTGCGATAATATCATCATTTTGGGGAATGTATATTGTTTCAATAGTAGAAACAGCTTGTGCGACCTCCCTGGCACCTTATTCCATGGTACAGACTGAACAGCCACGTGTTCCAATTTACCAAGGGCCTGGTTTAGTCACTAGAACTGACACATTCCGAGTAATAATGGGCACCTCTTATTTCGCCGCTGTCAGGCCTCATTCTCTTTATAGAAAGCTACGTCAAAAGTAACAGAACTGCACTTGCTGACAAAGTTCTTGTTGTCTTCTACTCTTAGCAGTAAGGTTTGGATCCTTCATTTCATTCATCAAACTCAGAACAAGCTTTGTTTTGAGTCGGTTTCTGAACATTGTGTCTGACTAAAAGTTACTTTTGTAAAAGACCACGAGTTCCATATCTTAAAGGGCAGTATGCAATACACCTGCATTTTTGTAGCTTAAATTTAGGGTTTGTATCTCTTGAATACAGGAAGAAGTTAAGACTAAACCAGGAAATTAAGACCAGAATTGCCATTGCTGTGCCATACTGCTACATGTAATAAAGGCTAAAGGATTCAGATTCTGCCAGCAGGCAAAATCGAAATACGGAAACTATGTTTCAACTAGATTTAGTTGAATCTAAGGAAGATAGATAGCATTGGCATATATTGTATTGATTTCTGCATTTTCTAAGTCACTTCTGTGATATGCATTATTGACATTTCCTTTAAGGTGGCTCAGAGTTGGTCAAGTCTGTAGTGTCAGGAAGCGATGTAGTTGTCAGAGTGGTTAATATTTCTAGTGAAGTAATAAAGTAGGAGTAATATGAAAAGTACTTCAAATACTGATGACTATAAAAGCTTAAATGGTATTTGCTTTCATTTACTGTACTTTTTCAGATATGTCCTTCTAAAGCCGTGGTGGTAGTAGAAATCAAATGGTTTCAAAGTTAAATGTGAAGTAATGGGAAAGGACAGAAATAACTCTAAGTACTCAGATACACTAAATATGCATGGACATTCATACAGACAAAATTCGAAATCAATTAAAGTCTAAACAGTTGAGCTGCTTTATATAAATTAAGAAATGTTATATAAAGACAGCTGCCGCTGTTCACCTTCAGGGATTTTAAATGAAATTATTCCTGAACTGGAGCACTTGGATTGTAGTTGCTTTGATTTGAGGATATTTTAACTTTGCATTGTAGCGATCAAGTTCAGCTGTTCAGTGAGACTTTACAGCTCGCTAGAATGAGAAGTTGTGATGGGAAGAAGTATTTGGATTGGTAAAGCATTAGAATAGTTCTGTGATCAGTTTGGAGTAGATTTTTGGGGTACAGACATGACTATAGCCTCAGACATTACTCCATGATTTAGCTTTACTGTAACAATTTTTCCCTACGTGTAAGTCCTAAACTGCCAAAAATAAACTAAATAAAGATAGGGGTTGTTTATTCCAAGCCCTGTTGACACAAGGAGTTACTAAACCTCCTTGTCGAGGAGCCGTATAAGCACGAGATTCGGTGGAAAGTTATTATCTATATTAATACATATTCTAGACGTTTAAAAGATACATTATGGGGGTTTTTTTTTGCCTACGTGTAAGCCCTTTGCAGTTAGCTGTTTTCTGGAGCGATAAGGGCTTCTACGAAGCTGTCATGGTCACAGTGCTGTTACTTTCCCAAGTGCCCTTCCCAGTGTAGCGGGGCTGCCCCAGGAGAGCGCGGCAGCGCGGCCGCTGGGCTGCTCCTCGGGACACGCTGACCTGCTCCGCTTTTACTTGTCCCGCATCCGCCACAAATTTATACTGCCCACGTTTAAGTCTCTTGGCATTAACATGAGCAGGCTAGAAATATGTTTAAACCTGACTCCCAAAGTAAGATGAATAGTGCGGTGTGTGCGGTTTAGCCTCTATCATCAGAACTGTATAGATATGTGTTCAAAAACTGTTTATTCCTACAAGCACCCTTTCGGGTGTTACTGTCAACTGATATTTGCAATGATACGCTTTTATCAGTCAGGTATTTTTGTCGTCTTCAGTTACATCAATACATTTTTTGAAAATGAAGTAGAATAGAACCAATACTTTCATAAACCCGTAGATTTCTTGTTAGTATTTGGTTTTGGTTTCTTTTGTTTGGATCGTAGAAAGCCATTTCATATTTAGAGAGGAGGAAGTCCTTTTAATTTCACTGCTTGATCCTTCGGAGCTCAACTGAGGCAAACCTAGAATATGATACACTTCAGAAAATAAAAAAGAATTACATTTACCTGATCTCTTTGAAGATACACGATTTCTAAAATTAATCTGGAAATCCTAGAATTTATTAAAACGTCTGCTTAGCTTTCTTCAAGAGGTTATATACAGGTGTTTCCTAGAAGTTGTTCCTGGAGTAGATTTTTATTAGCTGTTGATGTTGTCTTTAAAAATACATGTATATTCTACAAGGTTCCTACTACACAAAATCAGAAAACTTGGAACACTTCAGGGGACTGTGTTTGTGTGTTTTAAACTTACAACAGCAAAATACGAGAGCGGTTGAGTCTGAATGACTTTTGCTACCCAACTTTAAGTTTGTATACTTTCACTGTAGTTTCCCATTTGCTTAGTTAGACCCCCCAACTGAATTTCCTTAATTTATAGATGAAAAAATTCTCTAAGTGCCAATTACAGTAGCATGCGTGTATTTGTAGTGCATCAAGAGGGTGACACGCATAGCTGTGGGTTTGTGTAATACCTATTATTACGTATACCGAAATATATCCTCGAATTACATTTATAACAAAATGTGGAAATAGAGTGGAACACGACGTCCCTCTCGGTGTCCCCGAGCCCTGGGGTGGTTCGCGTGGTGGGGCCAACCCTTCAGCTGCTGTGTGCAGAGGTGACGGGGACTGCGGAGCCCGTCCCATAGCTGGCTGCAGGACAGTGCTTGCAGAGGCACTTGTCTGAGGGACTCCAGGCACAGTCAAGAGGCCGCTAACAAGTGACGGATTCTTATTCTGTAGTAGACAACATGATTTCTTTAAACCTTTCTGTTCTATAGGCTGCTTAAATGTATGGCCATTATTAAGCTAAGGGAGCAGAGCCAATGAATGTTTTGCGCAGCTGAAAGATTGTGGGTCCTATGATGATGGGAGACAAAGATTATTGAAATGCAAAATATAATAATAATTTGTATTTAATAAAATTAATCTTTTCAGGGTAACATCTCAATCAAGTAATTTTCTGAAGTGTCATATATAGAAGCTCTTTCAGTCTCGCTTACTTATAGAGCTAGAATAGCCTTATGTCCTTTTCTTAATATCCATGTATGATCTGTCGCACTGTGGTGCAACTCCTTCTGAGCCTTCTTTACATTCACAGGAAAGTCAGACTGTACAAACAGCAGAAGTCATTGGGTTTTGGTTTGGTTTTTTTTAAACGCTAGTCTGATTGGTATTCAGATGTACTGTGTGAACCTGTGGCTAGAACAGCTCTCCGTGCCTTACCTGCTTAGAGTGCAAAATGCAGGCACTACTCTCGAAGTGCTAGAATTTAATAGGAGTGACAGATGACTGCTTATTTTAGTTGAAGGGGCTTTTGTAATATAATTTCAGTTTTGTTTTATAGATACATATGCAATGAGTTTTGTTCTGCTGTTACTTCTGATAGAAAAACATGCAGCATTTAACTTTCTGAATTCCCAGAATGATGTTAACTTTTGAACTTAATCTCTGTCAACTTTTTCTGTTAATTCTAAACTAACAATGTCTCTTTTCCCTCTATCTCATATGTGGCAACTACTACTGTCTGTGATATAAGGTAATTAATTACATTTCATTTTGAGGGATATTGGCTAAAAATAATAATAATAATAAATATTTCATAATCGACATCTTGGTAAGCTCCAGTTGTCAAAAGTCAGGGTTAATTCCTTTCTATTTCACCTTGCATTTCTAGATTCCCCTGTATCATCTTATAGCTCGGTGTTGTCTTGAAAAGCTCAGCTGTCTGCGCTTCTCCAGGCACCGCATCTCACAAGCAAACACTTACTAGAGTCAGCAAACGCATGGCCGTGGTTCACTGCACAGTTAATTTTTAATCATTAATTTGTTGAAGAAATGTTTGAACCTATCAGCCTGAAGGTAAATGACTTCTTAAGCATGTTACATCAGAAGGTGTGATTAAAGAGGTAGTAAAATTACATTGGTTTTCAACTATTGCTTCTTTGTAATTTAGAGATACAAAACAAAAGTTTTTCCTCTGTTATGGAAAAAAGGTTTCATGTTTAGAAACTGAGGGAAAAATACACTGAAGAGTGTTACATTGTAGCAATAGGATAGACATACTGCACCTGTCTATATACATCTTCTGTATAGTAACGTACTGATGGAGAGTTTGGCTGCTGAGAACCTAGAGAAGTGATGACACCATCTGAGTGTCCTCCACCTGAACATCCCTGATGTGTTCTTTGATGAATGTTATAAAAATGTAGTTTTCAAGTAAATTACTCTGTTTAACAGGTGCTTTGTTGGAGGTTAGAGGAGGACAAAATCTGTGGTAAGCTCAAGCCACCCGATCTTTACTAGAACGCCTGTCATATGTTGGCGCGTCTATGTTAGTTCAAAACCTACATCAACTCAGTATCAAAAGGACCCCGGCATGAAAAATAAATTCCATTGAAGAAAACTAAGCTGCGTTTCTAGTGAATTTACACTTCTAGATAATCAAGATGTGCATGTACTTTGTGAATTGTTTATGTGTGCCTCACCAAATCCGCTGCCTTCGCTGTGTTCTGTCAGTGTCCTTGCTACGTACGGTTCATACTATGCAAAAGTTCTTGAGTAGCTGCACGAGCAGATGTTCGTCATTCCAAACTGCAGGTGCACTTGAAGGCAAAGGACTGTAAATCCAGCCTGCAACACAAGTTGTGCTTTCCTGAGCGACCATGCTAAGAGACATAGTGTATAATTAATCTCTGCTAAACATGCACAACCTGCACAAGATGTAGATGAGTAAATGAAGTACTAAACATACTCTAGCGGCTGTTTCAACGTAATTTCTTTTTCAATAAGCCGAATAATTTGTCGAAAAGGAGTCCAGCATGCACTTGGTGTTGGATTCTAATCAGCCAGTAAACGGACTCAACAATTAGTACACTAGAGGTGAAAATGAAACAGAAGCTAATAGAACCGTGTTGAAAGCAAGCAGTTTATACGTTGATTGAAACAGTACTTATGGGGTTTTTTAGCCAGGAATATAATATACATGGGTTTTTTAGTTCACTGTATGAGCAAAGCACATAAAACAGGATTCTCCTAGATGTATTTAAGGACAGCATCTACCCATCTCGTATAATGCTTCCTAATATATTGTAGCTTTATCTGTGCTGTTTTTCTGGTGTTCCAGAAGCCTCTGAAGCATATGATATTTGGTTCCCATGAGTCTTAACTATCTGCCAGTTATCCCAAGGAGTCTTGTTTCTGCAGCTGGATCAGGATATGGTTTTCCTTGGCAGATTTTTCAAAAATTATCTTATTTTATAAGTGAGTTAAGCTTTGACAGCTAAAGACACCTTTGAAAGTATTTTATGTGTGTCTTCTTAAGGCATGGAAACTTTAATCAATGGTTAAGAGCTAGAAGGTACATAATTAAAATACAAATAGCTGCTTCTTGTTTATATAGTGAAATCAGAGGATGTCGTATTTGCTTGCTCAAAAGCAAGACTCCGAATTTAAGACCTGCATTTCCTGATGGTAAGAATGATTTATTCTGTGTATTTACATTTAGGGGTGGGATATTTTAATTTTATGTCTGGATTCTTTTGTTTGTTTGTTTGTTTGGGGTTTTTTCCACAAAAAGGTAGGCCCAGCCAGCATTGGGGTAACTTGTTTGAATGGGGTTTTTGAGTGAGATTCCAGTTGTTCTGAAGTGGAAGAAAGCTTTAGCCATCCAGGTTTTTGTGTCGTAGCAGGTACATACAGGAGGAGGTGTAGTGGTGATTTTGAATTTTCCCTTATGTAGATCTAAGTTCTGCAACTTAGACCTTGGATTAAAGTATTGTTTTAAGATGCAGCATGGTCTTTACCTATACAACTGAAATAAACGCTGCTGAAGTTTCAGGAAGGGAGATTTTGTGTATATGCATAGTGTGATACTAATTATATTTGAGTTTAGAGTTTTAATCTAAAACCTTTTTCATAAATTCAACCCCAACATTAATTTATGTTTCTTCAAATTGTGGATTTGCTCCCAGCTGGACTTTCCTGGGTAGCACTGAGATATTGGTGACTTTGTGTACCATACTTAGAGCTTTCACCTAACCTAGGCAGTGGTTTTTTTGTTTTTGTGGTGGTTTGCTTGCTGGCTTTTTGCCCTAGGATTTTGCCATTTAAAATATTCCTATGAGGTTGCATCAGTTGGCTTTAGACAGATTGTTTTGTATAAATGCGACTTTAATCATCTTTCTTCTAAATTCATCTGTACTTAAACATCTGCAACCCCGGAGTTCCATGGCTTGGTAAGGTTGTTTAATCCCACTTTTAATTCTCATCTTGATATATTATAAATTTTACCTTGCAAGGAGGGAGTACTTCATGCAGCAGTGCACCTGCTGATCTGTGTGGGTGTAATTGACACATATTTCAGTCAAGTGATGTGACAAATTGCTTTATTATTGTTTCATCATTTCTTTCTAAGTAAAAAAAAAAAAATCTGACCTCAAGGAGAAGTCGATATTTCTTGTAAATGTAACTTGCTATTAATTACTTATCTTGAAAAAATGCAACATTTCAATTTAGATATCAATGAAAAAATGAAGACAGAATATTATTTAACACACAAGAGTAGCTAAAAACATAAGAAGAAATGGAGAGGCAGGTCCTTATTTTTAAGCCACAGTTTTTGAAGTTAATTTATTATATGAAAATGACAAGTATGTCTTTAATATAAGCTCATATGTGTATATGGTCACATCTCTTTTATTTTCTTTGGTGACCAGCCCCCCACCCCCAGCTATATCACATGTAGACTGAGAGAGTCAGCAGGTTTCTTGTTAACGAAAAGTGGTGACGCTTTGCTTTATTGTTCATTGAAGGCTTTGTTCTGACGGAGATAAATGACATGCTTGGGGTTACCGGGAAAATGTGATTTCATCATCGAATCGGGAAGCTTTGAAACAGTCTTCCTGATTTACAAATAAGTTATGAATATGCCAGATCTGACAAAAAGAAACATTTGTTTTAATGCCTGAAGCTCTGACTCTGGAGTTTCTTCAATGCTGTGTCTTGCTGTCATTTCAGATACGTTTCAGTAAATAAATTTTTAAGTTCTAGAAACCATCTCTATTATTCATATTGAAGCACATTGCATAATTTGTCTAAACGTAGAAACATAGTGTACACAAAAAGAGTAGAAGATTGCTTATTATTTAAGTCTGCATGTATAAGAAAATCTGGTGTGCTTGTGCCAACAAAATTTAGACCCCTTACGTAGTCAACAGCAAAGGTAAGGGCTCTAAACCCATCTCCTCCTCTTTCTGCTCCTGTTTGAGGCACCAAAAATAGGTATCTGAAATTACAAAATGTGGGTATTCCTACCAAGAATGAAAATGAGAGAGAAATTAACCTTATCTAATTTTAAGATTGACTCTTGAGGTTGGTGGGTTGGGCTGGATGCCTTCAAGAGGTCCTTTTTAACCTTAATTTTTCTACGAGTCTCTCTTGATGTGTCCCTATATATCTCCATGGCATAGAAAGAAGATATTTAATTTTTGTGAGCCCTGTAATTTGTTCCCTGAAATCATAATAATCTTGACTTAAGTGTAGCCACTTATGCTACTGAGCCTTTTGACATCGTTTTTGGAACTCCCCACCTGTTCAGAACCCAGATTGTTGCTTGGTCCGCTGTATCGCTGCAGGTTATTCCAGTGGTGTGATCAGCGAAGGAGGAGAGTCACACTGTTCTGAAATAAATGACCTCCAAATTACTGGTATTTCCCAGAATTGATCATGTGAAATATAATCAAAACCATCTTATCTGATCACAAAGTTCTCTGCTGCATGTGAGACAGCAGTACTTCAAGTTCAGCATGAGTTAAACTTTAAGTTATATGAGGGTGCCAGATGATAAACAATTTCTTTTTCCAAGACTCACAAACTTTAAAGTTAGGGCTGTCACGGAGCCCAATGCCATTTGTAACAAAAGGTTCATTGCCTCATGACATGATGTTGGTTTCATACATAAATAAGAATTAAAATACTGGAAATTACCCCGTAAGAACGGGTAAGATCTAATTCCTCCCATGTTGCATTTGGGAGAATTGAATGATCTTTTCCTGTATGACACATATTTAGCAGATCGACAAGCCGCGAGGAAGGGTCAGCAGTGACAATTGCTTTACAAACCGGCAGTCTGCCAGAGCTGGGTCCAAATTTCAGTCTCAGAATGTTTTGTGTAAATTTGCAATGGAGAGTCTGGCACTGTGCTGGGTTTCGCAAGGCTGTAACAAACTCTTTTCTTCATTCTCTTCACGTCAAGTTCTCTTCTGGAGATGTTACTTTACATACCTGAATGTGACAAGGTTATGACAGAAATTGCACATCCTTGGTTAGTTATCAGGCAACAATACACAGCTGGCAATTTCTCCTGTTTGCGTCCCATGCAAAAGTGTTGAAGTGGATGCGTATATATACTTTTGGAACGTGTTACTGAAGAGATCAATATGTCCATGGGAAATCAAACCAAAAAGCTGGCTGTTTTGCACGTTTTTCACCCTTACATTAAGAAGGTTTTCTTAGCTTTCAGGATTTGGTGTGGCTCTTCATAATGTATTTTATATTTTCGTAGTTATTCATTGCTATTCCTTTTCATTTTCGTTGAAATGAGTAACTATGGTTACTGTGTGGCTAGTGCAGTCCCATGCAGTGAGGTTGTGGAGGCTTTTAATTGTTGTATGATGTAGGTTTTCAGAGTGTCGAGCACTAACATTTATTTCTTGGGAAATTAAAATTTGATCACAGAAGTTCCATAAGCCTGCCAGAAACAAGGGAATTTGGTAAAAGGTGGTGTTTGGATAATGACGTTAAGACTTTTGACAAGAAGCATGTATTCTTTTTGTCAAGGAAATAGAAATGGAGATGGAAAGCGTTTTAGTAAATCCTGTCGTAGTTGCGGGTTACTATGTAAAATTGAAAACTTGCTTGAGATAAATGCTGTAGTGGTTAGAATACAGCAGGCCAGCTCAAATTATATCTGATGGGGAAGGGACATAAAAGAAAACTGAAGTAACAGTAACCATGAGACATTTCTCAATGCTGGATAAGTTTATAAGGTGTTCACCAAGATAAAATTGGACATAAATTGTTGGACTCATGTCCTCTGTAATCTGAAGCAGAACAGCTGTCATGCATGCTGCACGTGAAGGGGTGGGCATCAATTGTGTGAGTCTCCTGTGTCCTGTCTTGTAGTTTGTTTACAGAGCTATGAGATCTATTTAAAAAGAAAATCAGGAATTTTACTTAAACCTCTAGGGCTCCTCAGCATTGCTTTGTGAGCAAAGCAGCAGCAAATGTCTAGCACCCATATGGGGTGCCTGATAACATTGGACATTTTCCAGGATTCGTCATGTTCTCTCATGGTGAGTGTAAGGCTACCGGGCTGTGCCACACCGTTCTGTGCCGCTGTTGCTTCTAGCGTAAGGCAGCATGCCATGGAAACAGGGTTTTTCTGAGACTTGACAATATCATGTTAATGTCTGGCTGCCAGAGCAACTTGTTTGAGCCACAGGAGTCTACATTTAAATCAAGAAAGTCATTAAGCTATTTCACATTAGAAGAGAAGCTAGTAATTTCGGTGAATTTTATAGTATTTTCACACTGTGCGTGTACACGCATACAAAACTGTCACTAATCTAGTTACTTTTATATTGGTTTTGTATATATTCCTGGTTTTAGTGGAACCCCCCCCCGCCCCAACCCGAGTGGCTAGTATACATAATTTCATTCTTGTTCATTGATTAGTAATTGAAAAACAGCAAGAGTAAACAATGACATTAACTTGATTCTTTCTGATAATGGCTATTTGTTGGTCTATTGGTAATCAGCAAAGTAAATATTTAAAAATATAATTGTCGACTAATAACCTAAATGATACTTTGATGCATCAGTTCATGTGTGGTGCTTTGCTGCAGGCTGCCTGATCAATGTGTTCACTGTAAATTCTGGGGTTGTTTTTCTAAGTGCATACAACACAATGAGAAAGGAAGAAATTGAGGAAAGGAGATATACATATGCTGAAGGGACATAAATAAGCTTGAGTTCATGGGAAGGATGGCTATTCAGAAGTAGAACATGTTGGATGTGGGACATTTTATCAAAGGTAACGGTTACAACAGCTATTGAAAAGAACACAAAGCTGACTGGAACAAATAATAGAAGGGTTTTATAGTGTTAGAAAATCTTCCCATTAACTGAACACAATATGCAGGAGCAAACATATGGATCAGTCTCATTAAGAACAAAGACAGTTGTTTGAGATGAACCTCAAAGGGAAGAAGAGAATTGGCATTTCACTTCGGGAAAGACAGAAGAATAATGGGGTTAAATTAGAACAACATCGCATTATCGCACTGGTGGAGTTTAGACAAAGACAGAGAGTACAATAGTTGGTCTTGCTCTGTGTGGAAAAAAAGGACTGAGTCTGTTACAGACATAGTGAAGTTTTGTTTGTTTGGTGTTTCAGTGTTAGAAAGTTTCCAGTTTGGTGCTATCATTCTGGGCAGCGTTGGTTCTGCCAGCAGCCGTGTCACACAGAATATCCAGAAGAAACCCTTAGCATGGAGTGTAATGTTCCTTTTACTGCTCTCATGGATTTGCTTTTCTTTTCCTTTTTTAAACATGTTGGTTGCTAAAACCTTTGTATAATCTTTGGTCCTCATTCCTCAAGCTGAATGCCTAGGTTTGAACTGGTGAACTGCAGGCTCTCAGCTGCCTTTCTTGCTCCGCTTTCTGGTTACAATAGCTTGGAGATGTTGGTAACCTCTGTGCCAAAATGTGTCAGCTGCTCTTGTTGAAACTCGGATCTCTGTGCCCAACTGATGGCATTTCACTATACACTATATATACACTAGGTGGGGAGTATGAATGCCTAGAGCATTCTTTCACTCGCACCTTTAGCACAAAGCTCAAAAAAGCCCATTTACAAGTCAGCATCTGAATTTCTACTTGTGGTAGCTCTGTACTAATTGGTTATCTGGATAGTCGTAAGTAAAACACAGAAAAGAAACAATATAGGAGAAGTTTCTGCCTCTTCTTTTTGCCTCCTTCCTTTCAACAGGTCTGTGAATGCTGTCAGATATTTGTAGGGGCACAGCAAGACAGGTTTGCTGCGTCTGATGTAAGACAGAATTTCTCAGACAGGTAGGCTCGTGTTTTTCACACTGATCCCTAAATCAAGCAGACAAGTACTCTTTATCATCCTCTGGTTAAAATAAATTAGTCACAGCCTTTTTCTTCACTTTTGAGCTCTCTTGTCAAGAAGTCTGGTTATCTTATGCGCTGTGTTCCTTTCTTTTGTTGAATCCACTAGTTCACTTTTCTTCTTTCTCTCCCGCTCCCCCACAATTGTATTCCCCTGCATCTTAAATAGTTCATTTAAGAAGTAGCAGACTTTCTGAGGCATTTTGATATGATCTCCCATTATGGAGATTTCAATCTGTTACACAATCACGATTCAATCTGTTAACTAGATGCGAGTTTAAGAAATTTTTTAGGCTTGAAAATGAAAAATGAAACTATTTAATATGAAGTTACCAATACAGTATAGTCTTTACTGTAATGTTTTAATAAAACCATTATTCTATGCCAAGGAAAGATATTGCTAAAACTGAGATGATCATTTAAAGGACCCAAAGATAAAATTGCGAATTGCAAAAAATCAGTGTTACATCTAAGCCTTATAGGAGATATGTGCCTTAATATTAAAAAGAAAAGAAGGAAATGGAGGAAGAGAAATCTGTTCTTTTACCTCCTGAGAATCGTGTGATGAGCAAAATCACTGTTCTGTAGCTGTGATACCTGTTGTAACGTTATACTACCAGGTGCTGCAATATCATGTTGCATTCAGTAGGACTGGACTGTGCAAAATAAGGCAAAAATGACACCTGTACACAAATATTTGTTGTGTTAACATAGGACCTACTACCTGGCCTGAGATCACATTATGACCAGTAGGAACGATAAAACTGATTTTATTTATTTTTTTTTTAATTATAAGAAACACTAAGACATTGTTTTGGAAGTATTAAGCACAGTAGGAGGCTAATAAAGTAAAACTTTACAAGACAAAGTCTCTAAAATCACTTTTCATCTTCTGCAAGTATAGAATACAGTTCACATAATGTTAGTATGTGAATGTCTTCAGCATGTGTTAAGAGATTAACATTTGCTCATTTTGATATCTTAAGAATTAGCTGGTTACACAGTTACATTGTCCCTAGCACATGAACAGTTTGACAAGACAGAACCAAGTATTTATTTAGATGCATAAACTTTATTAACTTTGTCTCAGAGTTGGGGACGGTCCCTGATGAGACACAGAGCCTGGAATCAGTCAGTTATCAAGATTTTCTTAAAAATAACAACTTGTGGAAAACTTCTAAGACAGGTGAATCCAGAATGTATTTCTGATGAAAGCAAGCAGGAACACAATATATCCATCTCGAAGGCCAGGGCCTCCTATCTGTAGCCGAGAGTCACTGAAGAAGTTCACCTTGTGAATTGGAGTGGTAGCCTGGAAGGATTGCAGGTCAGCGCAGGGACCAAATGTTTGATCCTGATGGGGAGGGGGAAGAGGAGCTCAACTCTTGAAGCGTGTGTCTTCAATGTGACGTTGCCTTGGTCGTGAAGTTAGTCTGTCCCCTCTCAGGTTGCCCTCACCACTATGTGTGCCTGCTGTGTCTGGCGCCATCAAACGAGCTGTTCTAGGATTCCTTTCCAGTGGCTTGCTGGAGAATTTTGTCTTTCCAAAGAACATACAGAGAATTGCAGGAAGGTCCAGAAAGCTCTGGATGCCAGATTTAGGGAACAAATAGAGATTTTTTTTTTTTTTTTTTTTTTTTAAATCAATTCAGTCGGAGCAATTTAAGAAGGTCTGGCTTCAGTTATACCTTATCCCTTGTTTAGAGGCCACCGCTACATGGTGTGTGGGGCGCTAAGGAAGTGTATGAGAACTCCAGGTTTATTTCTATAAATGTCTGATAAGGTTGACTCAGATGAAACCAGATGAAAAAAAAAAAAGTGTCATCTATAGTGTGTATGTTATAATACCCTATTGTTTTAATGTATTTCCAGCAGATTATATAACATAGCTATCGTGTATCTAAATATGTGATAGTTCCTTTTCCCAAGTTTACCCTGTACGTGCAGCCATTCTCATGCACCGGAGACAGAGCTTTTCTGCATAAGGGCAGTGATCTTGGTTCTCTTCTGTTAAGTACAATGATAAGCTTCATTTCCTTTGTTGATTCATGAGAAATATTTTGAAATACTGTGACTTCAGTTCAAGCGAAAAATATTTTGATTACAATGTTTGCCATCCTCCTTATACTCTGTCATTATATACTGTGAGTTAGAAGGAAAAATGAGTAGTTGTGGCTGGGTCAGGTAGCAGGAATTTACAGAGAACTTGGTGTTCTGTGTCGCATCCGACGAGGTCTGTCTTCCTTTGAAACAAGAATGACCTCTCTGACTGAAAACCAAGGAAGTTCAAAAACCTCTAATTTTCCTTGAAATCTATTTTTATCATGATCAGGAGCGAGCAAAGTTAAAAAGTACAGGACTGACAGTACAGAAAGGAAAAAAAAAGACTTTACTGAATGGTGCAGATATTCTGTAGCAGAGTTTAAAATGCTTGGGTTTTTTTGGGCTCCATCATTTTTATGGTGTGCAGCATGTTTCTGAGGAATGCTTAATTATTCCATTCAGTTTCTAGAAGAAATTATAGTAATTTATGAATCCCACTGCAAAATCATAAAGTTTAATTAGCATCAGTGACTGTTAACTGTCATTGACTATAGCATTAGTATTGAGAGAAAAACATATACTTAATGAGGAGAAAATATTTCAAATATGAATTCAAAAGCATATATAAAACATATGTAAATGTGTGTAGTAGAATTATTTTATATGAAGCCAGGTGTACAGCCAAGGGTCTCTTTGGGTAAATTAGATAAAATCACTTTTTATGGTTCACATTTTAAAGTTGAGGACTGACCTACTGTCCAGAAGCATTTTAGAAGTTCTGAGAAAGAGTGACAGAATGTCCATGGTGTGGAATGCCATCAGACTTTTTGGAAGAAGTGCACAAAATCTGTTAGGTACAGTTTGAGTACTGCACTTCTGCAAATACCCCATGCTGCTCCCTAAGAAAAATTGCTGTAATGACTCAACTACAACAGTAGTTGATGCATCAATCCTGTGTCTATGCCAGATGCCTCCCTGGTTTGTAAAGGGTCCCAACCGGAATTTATACTCGCATGGGAAAAAATAGAAATAGGGAAGAAATTGCTTCAACACTTGAAAATTTTGCAGATTTTCCCAAGGTCTCCTATTGCAGAGAAAAACAACATTAAAGAAGGTAGGGTGTTAAAACGTTTTCAGTGCTGCCCCTGTTAAATCTGTCAATCACGTCGATTCTTTTCAGTTTTTAACAGTTCTGTCATATACAAAAAGAGAATATTTGCACATTTTATACCATCCATCAACCGAAATGTACCCATTGATTCCAAAAAGAAGGTATTTGACCCTCAAAAACCAATCACTTCTATTTAAATCGAAAGACAAATGTGGAGGTAGTTTCATGAGCAAAACAACATTTTAAAACATTATAAAGCGGAGATAGGAAGGCAGCAATAAACACACATTGTAAAAGACATATATTTTTAAGCACTTGTCAGAAACGTTAACCTGGTGAGATGTGGAAATGTCAGACACATTACATGTGCAGGACGTGCATTTGGCATTTTGCTGTCAGCGGGGGAGTTCTTCTACAACTAATTCCTCAGGAACCACACGCTGAGTCTGTCTGCAGGAAGGAAGAAGGACTAGGGGTAGAAGCATATATTGTTTATTTTGTGGAGGTGCATTACAGGATTTTTTCTCTTTAAGGGAAGACCATGAGTTGTATCAGTCATGCTGTATGATAGTTTTCTGGAGTTTGAATAATATGCCTGTTTTATGCAAAATAGGAATCCAGCTGTGCAGCTCACTGGTCTTACAGGTAGAAATGGGCAAATACCAGTATGCTACATATAAAATTAGTTTAAAATGTTTTTTCTTGCAAACCAGATATGTTTAATAAATACTATCTGCTGCTGAATTAGGATTGTTTTAGGGGGACCTGTGCCGCATTGTTTTACTGGGTTCTCTTTTCAGACGTAAGGGGGAGAGGGAATAGATTCCCTGGCTTAGCCATTGTAATTACTTCCCCTCCTCTCGGCTCAGTTAATAAAAAACCTGGTTGCTATACTGTTGAATTTAAATGGAAGTGTTGGCCCCCATAATGTGCACTATCTCAGCAGTACTATTGATGATGTTTAAGTTGTTTATTTCAGCTACGGATGTTTAATTTAACACTATTGGTATTGTATGTAGGCTTAAGAGCGTGGTAGGGAAATAGAATTTAAGTATCACTGTAAACTCAAAACCCAATCTCCTGCACGATGGCGTCACATAAAATCAATATATTAATGAATACACAGAATATAGTAGGTAGTTACAATTTGTTTATACACCAATATTTCCCGTAGAGAGCTTCATAGATACACATTAAATTCAATGAGTTACGACTTTTAACCTCTTTTGGACTATAACCTCTATACATTGGAATCACTATTATCCAAATTTAGCCCTAGTGTTAAATAGGGGAGCAACACTGCATGGGAAGTTGAATTCGTAGCAAAAAAGGTTTCTCTCCTTTTTGCATTTTTTTTTTTCCAATTTTTTAATGTTTATATGGTTGAGATAGTCTTGGTTGCCATGGATGGATATACTTTTTTATAAAATGGTCAGAATGCGCTGAAAAAATAATAGACTTAGTTTATGTTAAGCAAAATGGTATCTGACATTTTAGGTATGCCTTTGGTTCAGGTAGATACGCTTATAAATTTTACCCTTCAGGAAAAAAAGTATATAGACTTTAGAGTTGGAAAGAAGTATTTTTAAAGTTAGTGAGATGTGTTTTGTTATTAATTTTCGTCTCATTAAGACAATATTCTCTTGTGTCAATTGGCTGCAGTAATTTTGTGTATCTTGTTACAAAGCCAGAGAAGCCAGAAATGGAAAAAAAAAAAAAAAAAAAAAAAAAAGGTGAAAGAATTCTGTCTCATTCCTCTAGGAAGAAGTCTCAAAATTTCTTTACAAACCTTCGTGGTATCATAGGTTTTTTTGTAAATAGGAAAAAAATATTTCTGGAACTCTGGAACTTAGCATCCTTAAATTTATTTTAAAAGTGTATTAACACCCTCAAATTTATGTTAAAAATGTATGACTTTCTCTCACGAAATTATAGGCCAAAATTCTGATTAGTGTGCATTGCAGCTTCACTGACAGCAAAGTAGTGCAAACGCTGAACCACGTTTAATCTCTGGCAGTAATAATTATTTGACTTTAAATGTTATGCAACAAGTCTGCTGCTTTTTCTGCATCTCTAGGTGTAGTTAGCTGCGTAGGGAAATATAAGTAGGGGATAGTGATGCTCTTTCTTCATCTTGAAAACAGTTCGTTAGTAGGTGAAGAAAAAAAGCTTTTTTTTTTTCCCCCCCCCAGAGGTTTCCAAAGTATATATTCGAAGGTATTTAATTTAGTGGACTACGTATTATTTTCAAAAAGGATTTAAAGCTGAATTAGCTCTGTCTTTCAATTGAGACAGCATACTTAGTCCATTAGTCCATATTAATAAAGATGTTTGTCGTGCTTTATGAAGTCACCAGTGTGTTGTCAAGCACTGAAGGTTTTCTTCAGCTGAAATCCCTTTCAGTAGGTGCTCCTGGTCCCCACACACCCAAATTCCTGATCTCACCTCTGCTACCCCGAGATATGTGGAAGATAACAGGGATGGTGATGGTTTATTGAGCTGCTATATCAGCTTCTCCCTGTGCAACCTACTCTTGTCAATGCCACAGCTTGGGTATCGGGTAAGATCGGTGCCGGTCAGCGTTCACCCATCGAAACGGCTCCTTTCGAAGAGCTTACTGCGTTCTGTACGGTCTGTGCTGCACTTCTGCCCGCAGTTGTAATGCCACGTTCTTGCACCATCCTATGTACAGAAGTAGCTGCACAGCCAGCATGCCCTCTGAGGCAAAGCAAAGGTGACTCAAATAATGATATACTTTTTATCTAGCACGTCGCAGTCACAGATTTCTGAACAACTAGGAGTTCTGTATGGTGGTGCATTGCATGGAACTGAGCAGAGAAACGTGCAGGACTGTGAAATAGCTGAAGATAAACCCCAATGTTAAAATGATGGTGAAATGTTACTGTCTGTTTCCTATCAGGGAGACATAAGGGATTTTTGTTTTGTAAGGACTAACCACTGTCACTCAACCTGGATGAAAAATAACCTTTTTTTTTTTTTTTAATAGGAAAAATACTTTTAACATCTCTGTGTTATTAACTGAAAACAAACCACACTTCCTATATAACGCAATAATTATTTGTAGCCATACTGAGGAATGGAATTAAGCAAATTAGAAAAATAGCTGGAAAAATATCACATGTCCTTCAGCTTGTTCTTAAGTTAGATATAAAACAGCAATAATGATTAACCTCTCATTCTTTTGTCACGTGAAGATGTTGCGTGATTGAAGCTCAATCAGTAAACACTTGATTAAATGTAAAGCTAAAAATTCTGGCCGTAAACTTTTCACCGTGTCTGAGCAGAAAAGGATATACAGTGACATCTAAGAGGATGTGGGGAAAAGGTGTAGCAATCACGTTTTATTTATATAATTGTACTTCTATCGAAACCGATTTTTATTTTTTATTAAAAAAACAGAAACCGCAGTTTTATTTGGGTCTATAGTCTTTCTCCAATGAAGCCTAAGCACAACTGTGACTAGTGTGCTTATCAAGGAAAAAAATTCAACAGCTGTAGTTTTTCCATGTGCTTGGGGCTAGCCCGAGGACCTTATTGTTCCTCTGAACCATACTTTGATTCCCACTCTGTCTGTTGTGTTTGGAAATGAAAGTCATTTTGACCATTTTAACTTCTGGATAGAGAAAAGTCTTTATTCTCTGATGTTGTGAAAGAAGGAAGAGAATTTGATAGTTTGAGGATACTTGCGGAGAATTTCAGTGACGCCTCCAGATCCTTTCACGTTTTTTATCTTGCTGTTTAAATTTTTCATTGGAATCTTAGTATTTGTTACAATGTGTAAATATGCTCATTGTTATATTAAGAAACAAATGGTAATATTATATATAGGAATAGGCCTCACTTTTTCAGTAATTGGTTCTAGTCGTTCTGTTTTCTTGTTTTTGAGAAAAATATCTAGCATTCTGTTTGAAGGCAAAGAGCTGTACCAGCTTGTAGGTGGGGTGGCTTGGTGGTACATTTCTCCCATAATCTCATGTAGTAGATTATTTAAAAAAGGAAGAAAAAAAAAAAAAAAAAGAAAAAGTGGCCACTTCTTTCACTCTCATCATATTTTCCTGATCAGAAATGTTTCAACGTTGCTGATGGAACTTTATGCGTCTGTGGTACCAGGGGTATCTGCATTAAGTTTTCACTTTGACCAGAGTTTGAAACTTCCAATAATGATGGTTAATAAAGCATCAGTGATACTACATGTCTGTCCGTATTTTTTGTATTCATTACCAAGTTTTTTATTAAAGCACTGTAAAACCCTTATCATTCTCTTAAAAGAACCATTAGCATACATGGGCAATGTTATGGGATGTCACAACTTCTGGGCAAAAGTCAGTACGATAGAAGCTCCAGTTATGTGGTTCTGTCTGTTTTCCATATACTAGAAATTATTAAAGTATCTTGGCTTATGACAAACTCTCCTTTCACTTCAGTTTTGGGTTTTTTTTTTTTCCTCCTCTTAGTTTGATTCATAAAGTGCTAGTCCCAAAGCTGAGATATTTAAACATGGGATCAGGCATAGCTTAGAAAGCTGTGCAAAACTGCTCAAGTCCCATAGGACCATTTTTTAACTCCCATAGTGATGTATCAGCACTGAAATGCACCTGTGGCTACGTGACAGTAATGGAAACCAAGCACCAAGGAAGAGAAGGAGCAAATGGAAAAGTATTTTGAATCCTTTAATTTTTAAAAATAGTGTCATTTTCACGAAGCTTTCTGTAACTGTTTCTGAATGATGGTCTGAGTCAGTGTTAATGGGATTTGAAGATGTGGTTCCATGGTGCTCTAATTATTTTAATCCTGATCTTTCAGACAATGTTTTATTAATGGCGTTGTGTTAAAAGCCTGATAAGTTACTCTTAAGTGTGGCAGGAAGAGGGGCCTAATTAAAAAAAAGAGAGAGAGAATTATTGTTTACACTGAAGGTTTCGTGGAGGTTTTTCTGGTGCGAAAAATTACCATTTATGACATTCAGCGTTGGAGTAAAGAACTTCAGTGGTACAACTTATCTCTAGTGCTGAATCCTTCACTTTCTCATGCTTATGAGTAGAGTTGTCTCAAGTTATTTAACAGAATGCTATCCCGGCTTCTCTCTTTCTCCAGCCTCATGGTGCTGGTATTTGTTTTTTCCTTCCTTAGCTTTGTCTTAGAACTTGCAGCGTTCAGCTTACCAGATAATCGGTAAATGTCAAACAAATCAAAGTGTTGCTGCCAGCAGAGCTATTGAAGTGCTGCACTCTGAATGTGACTTTTTTAATTGATTCCTGAGAGGTCGAAATAGCAAGTGCCAATGCATGAGCATCAGGGATTCACAGAAGCAGGCCCTCCGCATTCCAGCTTTTGTTCTCCCTGTGCTTATCAGTGCCCTCCTTACCTGGGGCAGGTGTGAGCACCTGTTTGTTCTCATATATATAATCACCCTACTTACTCGTAATATGTAATATAATTTTAGTTCTGCTGGGGATTAGCTTATCTTATACCTGGGAAGAAATTTTGGGAAAATACATCTTAAAACTGAGAGGGGAAGACATTTAGCCGAGCAGCGTGCATCCTTCAGAAGCAGCAGGGAGATGCTGCAGGCTCGAAGCCACCAGCATAAGGTGTCACTGGTGGTCCCCCGCTTTTCCCTCTTCTCCTGCATTGCTTTCCCCTTCATCTTAGTGACAGCTGCTTCATCTCCACTTGTCTGTTGGGCTGAAAAGTATTGTATGTGTTACTTGGGCCATATTTTCTTCCTCTTGCCAGCCCTGTATGTGGTTTTTTTGATAGGCCAACTGTCAAGGAGCATACTGTGGAATGCAGTGATACTTGTGTATTCCAGCTGGTAGATGACAAGCACAGTCCCATTGGTTCTGCCCAGCCAAGAGATGTGTCCTGTGGGCCAACCCACTCTCCGGTTCGGTGAAATGTGATGTAATTATGACCCAGCAGAGAAACGGAGACAAGGAAGAGATGATATTTACTATTCTTTACGTATAACGTCCTTTGAATTAACGGCAAATGGCTTCTGGGTTTTGTTTTTGGGGGTTTGTTGGTGGTGGTTTTTTGTTGTTTGTTTGGGTTTTTTTTTTTCCTAGACCCATTTGAAGATTTAACTCCTTTTGCTTTCCCCAAGGTCACAAACATACTAGTCCTAGGAAGTTTTAATATACAGAGAAGGGGTTTTGACCCACTCTGTACACGGTTTGCATGTTTTACATCTCCACTTTGCAACCTGTCTGCAGAGTGACAGATGAATATAATTAATTCACAGCTTCCTTCCTAAAAAGTTGATCAAATCAACCTAAGCTAAAATATAACTTTTGGTATTATACTGTGCTGCTTCCTACTCTGATTTATCAGAATAGTTACATTTACATGTCAGATGCAGAAAGATGATCCCAAAAATCAGGCTTGCTCATCTGTATAATCGTTTTTGAGCATTTTCTAATCAGAGATGCCTTCTGCATTAGCATTGATGATTTTCAGTTGCACTGATGTGTTTGTTCTGTATTTGTGATTAATAAGCTGCTTGCAATATTTTTCCACTTGACTGTGTGAGTATGTTTTCACCTGTACAAAAAAAGCATTGTTACAGAGGTTCCAGAGAATGTCCTGCATTTGTCTACTCTTAGTGATTTCGTATTCCTGGAAAATACTTGGAATCTCTGGCTTTCTGAGGGTACGTTTCACTACTCTTTGCTATTCTGGTCTCCACTTGCATACTGGGATAGAAGAATGTTGTCAGAATACATATTTATGATTGCTGGATGAATGTTCATGCTCGGTGTGTCAATGGAGAGCTCTACCAATCCTATTCTCTTCTATTTTTTCTGCAGCTGACTGATATGCACATGCAAATAGATATGTAGATGAACTCTTCAGCTCTCACAGTAAACATTCGCAGGGAGGTTTATCTAGTACAGACACAGAATGATAAAGCTTTGGGAGATAAATTTTACTCACAGCCTGAGATTAACATCTTGGCACTCGTGCAGTGTCATGTGTATGCCCAAACTCTAAAGGTGATGATGAAAGGAGCTGGTTTCGTATTTGCTGTTTTAGCAGCGCAGCCTTTCCCTACAGCCAATATGCCTTCAGTACTGCAGTAAAGACAGGCGAGTGAATGGAACCGTGCCTGTTAGAAGCTTCCCCACGCAGGAAAGCAATTGAATAAAAGAATGATCTAAAAATACATGGAGAAGTCAGTAATATGATATCATACTAGCAGGGAGATTACTGGGGAGAAGCAGCCCTCGTCTTTCTATGTATAATACTAGTAAACATGCAAATTAGATGTTGGTGTTTTGTCTAGATGATTCTGTGGCTGTCATCTTTCTTTCCATCAACAAGGTTAAAATATATGTGTAGTTTAATAACAGGTCTAAAAATAAGGAGAATTTTGAAGTGCGGGTTGTGGGCTAAGTCTGACAATATCATGAGCTTATTTTCTATAAATGGATTATTTTTAGAGACCTTTTTATTTTAAATCCTTAGGCTACACCCGCATACTTTTCAAAAAAAAAAAAAAAGTCTTTTCCTGAGGCTGGGGGGATTGTAATGCTGAGGCTTTCAAATAATCCGCTCTTTCTAGGAGTGAGAGCTTGAAGCAAAATACCAAATAAGGAGGTTAGTCACATTAACAGAGTAGAACGTACATGACTCAGTAGACATAAATAGGGCCAAATGCAAGAGGGTAATAAAGAGTAGCATACGCTAATACGTTAGAGATTAAAGGAAGGTGGCACAAGTGACATTTTGAGGCAAATTGCATTGTTTAAGCATTCTATAGGCTCCAAATAACCTCTGGCCTCAAGGCTTCAGATTCTTGCTGCTTGAAAATAAAGATAGAATTCATCTCGTCTAATTTGCACTAATATAAAAGATATGCTATTAATCAAAGTTAATAATCAGTAAAATAAGACAGGCACTTATAGAGTGATCCCTCCTGCATGTTCCGGCTTAGCAGGGTGTGGGAGAAACGTCCCTCTTGTGGTGTCTCTGTTCATGAACTGCAGAGGTAACCACTTGACTAGTTATGGTTAGATAACTATTTTTAAATTGTTAGAATTAGTTGAAGCCCATCCTAACCATCTAACTTAAGACAGAAGAGCATGTTTCATATGAAATTCTCTGACTGGTTGATTGCCATCAGTTGTCTGGCTGCACCTGCTTGTCCAGGGACGGCACTGGGGACCAGAGGGACTCGTTTTTAGCTGCTGTCGCTTGTAGGCTCCTCGGACACACAGCCCAAATTCGGATGTTCCCAAGACTTTTCTTAGTTTGTAGATGTTCTAAAGAAACTGGATAAGAGACAGTAACCCTATTTGTCATCTTTCCTTGACTTAGATTTAATTTCAGGTAAGTTTAAAAATGGCAAATAAACAATTTCCAAAGCGACAGCATCGCTAACCTAGAAATGGAGTTGTAAATGTGAGGAATTAAAATACATTGCACAACAGCATTTATCGTGGTTGTCATTTAAAGATTTTTTTGAAACAAGTCTTGGCCATGGAAGTGGATATCTTGGTACTGCTTCAAAAAGTACCATGCTGGGGCAAAGCCGCCACAGTTACACCTCTCAAAAGAGCGCTGAAGCTAACGCGGGTAAGTTATTTGAAGGAATTTCTTTCAGCTTGAAGACAACGTAGAGGCAAATAAACATTATTGAGTTGATCTGAAAGTGACTCTCCTTAAGTTTAGCTGGGAATTCTTTGAGGAAGTATTGTCAGTGGTTTGGTATTACTTTGTTTTCAGGTGTTTAACTTTTGGGTTCGGAAGTCGAGTTGTAGTTATGAACTCGTATTGCATGTTGCTTTGAGTTTGTTGGTTTTCTGTGTCACTTAAGAAACCCTTGTGACAGAGTCTGTACTTGACATCTCAGTAAAACAGATGTCAGTTGTGGGAATACGATGTTTGAGGTAAATGTCTGTCTGTCCTAGGTGCACACTCGAATCAGTTTTAGAGATCAGGCATTCCAGTGTCTGTGGCACAGCACCCATAGTATTGTGTTGGGAAGTATATTGCTTGGTGTGTTCCACCGCTGGAGCCTGTGTTAGTGGCACTTTGTGCTACTTCGTAATTTACTCCCATTTTATGATGAATTTAAAACTTTCTCTAACAAATTAGCACTACGCATACTATGATGAATTTGAGTTTATGGCATCTGTGGAATTTAACTTTGATTTGTCATTTTAGATTAATAATACTTTTATGTTTTGAGGAAAATACAAAGATTATTCTTTAGAGCCAGGGTTACTTGTTTTTATAAAATACATGTAGTTTTATATCTCAAATGATTAGCATTCATCTCAGTCTCCATTATCAGTACATTTTATTTACGATTATGCTTTAACTGCCTACTTGCGCTTCTCAGTTTGTTTTTAAAAAAATCGCATTTTTGTAGGTAGGGTTTTTTATTAACTATTCCAGGCTTGTAAGTAGTAACAGTCTAGACCCTAGAAGAACAGACGTGCATCCTGCAACACGGAGGGAGTTGCGTGCCTGTGCTTTGCGGGCAGGGAGGTTGAGACGCTTTAGTCTGGTCTGTGCTTCCTGTTGACTATCTCAGGGCAGCTCTGTGAGAAGCCCCCAGAGGTTTTTTTTTTGCAGTTCCTACTCGTGCTTCTGAGTTGTCTAATTCTTGCCATATTATCTGTGCAGAATCGCAGGTGCCTAACTGGAAGCAAGTGCTGCGGTGCTTAACTGCCAAGTCCTTGTGTCTTTTATTGCGTCTAGCTCTAAATGGCTAACAAGGCAATTGTCCAGTCTTTGCAGTCAATTTAAAAATAACGACTGCTGGGTATTGCTGAAACTGGTATTTACTAATTGATTGGTATAAAGGGCAAGAATTAAATGGACTTAATGATTTTTTTTTTTTCCAAACCTACCTGCACACCATTGTATTCCTAATATGTTATGATATTTAAAAACTAGTTCATTTATTTTCTCCTTGCTTACTGAGAGCAACAAAGAGGATTCTCATTTGACTGCGAAGGCTCAGGTCGCAGAGGCGAGTTTGATGAACGTCAGAAAACTAAAGAAAGTAGACTTTGGCAGGGCTGCCACACAACTGTTCACATCCCAGCTTGTACTGGTGCTTGGGATTATTCTACCACTTTGGGAGAACTCTGCGTTTCCCTGAGAAACACCATGAGGCCTCCGTGGGCCATTCCTTGAGTTTAAAGGTTCTGCTGGATTGAAATTCTGCAATTTGCGGCGTCAGCCACTCTGCTAACTTAACACCAACCGAAAATATACTGGCAGTGTACTCTGTCTCATTGTCCAGGTCTCTAATGAAGATATTGCATGATACAGACTCTTGTACCCCTGCAGTATTTCACTTGCTGTTGGGCGCCAGCTGGACAATGAGTCATTAATTCCTGCCCTTTGAGCCCAGCAATTCAGACAGTTTTCAGCTCACCCAAAAGTCCGTTTGTCCAAACAATGTTTCTTCAGCTTGCGGTTGAGAATGCTGTGGAAGAGGGTGTCAAAAGGTTCACTAAAAACTAAGTGCAGCATTGATTGCCTTCTCCTTGCTTCCATAGCCAGTCATTTCATTGTAGAATGTAATTATTTTGGTCAAGCATGATTTGCCCTCGGGTAAATCAGAATTAACTATTCCTGATTGTCGTCTTGTTATTGATGTTCGTGGAAAAGGTTTCCAGAGATAAATAGTTCGAATTCTTTCCAGGCATCACTGTAGATGAGACTCATCAGCCTATAGTTCCTCAGGTTCTCTTTCTTGCCTTTCTTAGATGAGCATAATGTTAGCAAGGGCTTGTCCCCATGGCAATCATTTCTAACAAGTGGATGTCACCTTATGACAATATCCATCAGGTCTTTCAGCACTCGTGGCAAACCCTATCCAATCCTCTACATTCATCCCCAGCTCACAGTCCCCTCCCTGTGGGCCCCATCTCCTGGGCATGTCTTTATGCCTGTGCCCCAGGAGGTTCTGTCCAGCAATTCCTTGGCTAGACCAAAGCCTGCTCTCAAGTTCACAGAATCACAGAATCACAGAATCACAGGATGTTAGGGATTGGAAGGGACCTCGAAAGATCATCTAGTCCAATCCCCCTGCCAGAGCAGGAACCCCTAGGTGAGGTTACACAGGAGGCGTCCAGGCGGGTTTTGAATGTCTCCAGAGAAGGAGAATCCACAACCCCCCTGGGCAGCCTGTTCCAGTGTTCCGTCACCCTCACTGAGAAGAAGTTTCTTCTCACATTTAAGTGGAACCTCTTGTGTTCCAGCTTGAAGCCATTACCCCTTGTCTTACTGTTGGTTGTCACCGAGAAGAGCCTGGCTCCATCCTCGTGACACCCACCCTTTATATATTTATAAACATTAATGAGGTCACCCCTCAGTCTCCTCTTCTCCAAGCTAAAGAGCCCCAGCTCCCTCAGCCTTTCCTCATAAGGGAGATGCTCCACTCCCTTCATCATCAAGTTCAGAGTCCAGATGTTTTCTGGTTGCCTTCCTAGGCTTTCTCAGGATCCCAAACTCAGTCAGTTCATGATCTCTTCAAACTCGTACTCAGTACAGACAAGTGGTAGTCCCTCTCCTTCTCATGCTTGCTTGTCCTCTGTAAATCAGTGGTCCTTTTTCCACTAACACATGCTCTTCTACTATGTCTCCATGATCCTGATCATGTCACAGATCTCTGACCGAACTTGAATTTTTTTCGTGGTTGTTGCCCGAACTCTGCACAGTAGTGAACAGACGCCTGAGGGAAGTGTCTGAACGCCCTCACCTCGGAGCAGGAATGTGGAAAGTGCCTCTTGTGGTTTTCCCTCTTGCATCCCTCCTCCACTTACAGCTCCTCCTCCTTTACTTTAGAGTTTCACTCCATGTTGTGTGTTTGTACTCTTACAGCTATGTTAATATATTCACTGACAGCTTTGGTAAAAATCTAGTTTTACAGATGTGCATGAGCATATATGCATGTATAACATTATACTGTATACTGTATTACTTCTGTCTTTCATTTTCAGCCTTGTTTTATCTATAAACAAACATATAGTTCATATTTGGTTGGCTGACAAATTTTAGTTTAGTTAAAAAGCGTAAATGTTATCGTCATATAATGTTGGCTACGAAGTTTCGAGGCAGGTGTCAGGCACTGCTAGTTAGTGTGCCCTCCCTCTGCCCCAGCCGGCCGGAGCTCTTGGTTTTGAGGTGTGTACCAGAAATGACGAGAGCATTTCCACCTGCTGCTCTGGAGCCTTTTGGAACTTAGAGAAGTTATAGCACTGGGAATTAAGCTTTGAAAGTCCTAAGGAGAAATTGCATTTTATTTGAAAGCCTTTCAGTGCATTTCAGAGTCTGGAATAATTCTTTGCATTTTTATAAAAAAGAAATATCCCTGCTGTATAAACCTACTTCAGGCCTTCCCCCCCGCCTTCCTCCGACATTCCCTTTGAAGCTTGCCACTTGCTGGATTAGCCCAGCGCTAAATAAATGCCTTTTGTGTGTGTGTGGAAGCTTGGTAATTGCTGTAAAAAGATTCTTAGTGGCTCATAATATACATATAATCAGATTAGTCTTGAATTCTATCTCAACTGAGAATGTAGGAGTAATCCAATTGGTGGTTGTTTGCCTCCGCTTTTTGTGATGCCTCAAAGGGTGCAAGCGAGCTGGGCCACATCAGCATCTCCGTAAGGAGAGCAGCTGGTGCCGTGGTGCAGAGAAGCGGAGAAGTGGTCTTGGTATATACTACTTAAAACTCAAAAGCCTGGTTGTGCAGTTAAACTCTCAAGTCTAATGCAATTGCATAGTGAGAAAGCTTTTCCAAGGCCGTACGTGCGCGGCCATCTCTTATACTTCCACTGATTCCATCATGTAGGACTTCTAAATTCTTCTCGTGAGGAGAGCAGCTGTCCTGCAGCTGAAGCGTGCGGATTTCAAATATGCTTCAGCAGAGACTAAGCTGCTGAAGTTTCTAGACACTGTGTGTGTAACAGGGAAGCTTGGGAAAAGACCAAACCCATGGGTTCTCTGGGTCTTTCTACAACACTTTCTTCTACTACTTTCACCTTTCACGGAATTTATCTCTCTATCATAATAGCTAATTATGAGATTGGAGGGAACCCAGACATCAGTTACAGTATTTTATTTTATTCTCCAGTGCCTTCACGTGAGTCCCAGACTTCACTGTAGTTGAAACGGTTTAACAGTTCTTTCTTTTAGTCATTCTCTCGTGTCTTGCCCAAGCAGTCTTTCGTTGTGTTTTGTTTTAGTCTTAGCTTCATCTGTTATATCACAATAGGAGAGTTGATTGCTTCAGGTGTTGATCTCATAATTAAATTAGATTATGTTCAGAGCTGAGGAGACAAAGACAGGAACTAGCGATTTTAATATGATATAGGCTGGTACGGATATATATACTAGCAAAGCTTGCAGCATATGGTCCTTTAAGATTAAAAAAAAAAAATCATGTTCTTTATATTATACGTATTTGTTAGAGTGCCAACAAGTCTTTCATTTATAAGCTTTATTTAACTGTAAACGATGAAGGTTTTTAATTTTCCTTGAAGGGTAAGTTTTAAAGCATTTAAAATTGTAGCTGTTACCGAGTGTTTGGCAGTGTTGAAAGTACAATCACAAAATACATATTTAAAAAGACATGGTAAAGATCTGCTTTCTTGTGTTTGTTATTCATTAAGAGATAAAAGAAGTTTTGTTCCTAAGGATAAAGGGATTCATTGTTTCAGTTTACTTTTCATGTCAAGCAAAAAAAAAGTGAGGAGATACTTGAAGCATTTATTATAAGGTGTCGGAGGAGTGTGTTTTCTGTAGGAGAATTCTGGTTCTAAAACTTGGTTAGGTTGCCTGGATAATTTGCAGGTATTTAAATTGGATTTTAAAAAATACAGAGATTGATATTCTGCCTACTTGGAGTATGCTTTAAAGATACTAGCACTTCAAAGAAAATTACTGAAAGGAAATAAGATGTAACCAATTCTGTATCCAGCCCAGCAAAATTAGTTCAAGGTATCCTAGGGTAATGCTAAATTAAAATGGGGTTCGTTGTGTCAGAGCACACAAAAATTTAGTATTGATGTGGTTTTTTGGGTTTTTTTTGTCAGAACGGAAAGAAAGATGCAAAGGTATTTTCTCATATGTAGGAAGATAACTGTAAACTGTATGACTTGATAGATATTTGCTTAGGATACTCAAAGCGAAATCCCTTCTCCTCTTCGACTAAAGACGTGCACTGTTTTTCAGTCTGCTGGAATTGCCATATCTGACAGAGGAGGTGTCTTTTAGTAGTCCAGGATAAATTAGGTCTTAGTAACTGTGATGTGTGCACAAGTCCTAGATGTGGGAAGCGTTTTGGGGGTGGAGTGAGGAGTAAGGTTTTTGTGGGGTTTTTTAATGAAGCCAGAGAGGTGGAGTGATCTGCTTGATAATAAAGCTTAACTTCAATGCCAGCTCCATGCTGTTAGAGCATATTACTAAACAGCAAGAAATGTGGCACAGATGTTGTGGCAGCCATATTTTACACCCTCCAAAAGGTCATGTCGCTTGTTATTACATTCAGAATCAATATTAAGTGAGCGTTCCAAATTTCAGCTGTCAGTTGAATTTATTGCTGCAAACCAAGGCTGAAAGGTTTTCAACTGTGATTCAAGCAAGCTAACAAATTAATCAGCTAGGAGTATGCATGGTGGAGCAGGTGATCTGCGTTCCAACAGAAAAGGAAGTTTAATTGAAAATGATAGAAATCAGCGCTGGGATGTTTAGTCCATTCCCTCTGCCATAGCAGACGTGTCGTGTCTGTGCGAGGGCATTGCAATGGTCACTGCTGGGGAAGGGTTGCCAACAGATTAAATTGTGTGCAGTACAGCGAGATGCTCCATGTCTGTGCGGTACCTTTAAATGTCTGTCTCGTAAAATATTTTGGTCTCTGACATGCAAAAATCATTTGCAAAATTCCAAGATTCTGCACATGGATGACAATTCTGCTTTTTTGTTGTTGTCTCTGGTGATAACGAAACTGCAAAGGTCTGCATGGGGAAGGTGGCCAGCAGTGGTCCGGGAGAGCTGGTCTGAAGGTGATTTGCACCCGTGTTTTCACATTCACCAGGGTAAAGATAAATTGCAGCATCAAAACGGTTTTTGGAACAGAAGCATAAATATTGTTCAATGGGGATGGTCTTGTGGGAAAGAGTCTTTGTGCTTTTCAGCAGCCACAGTGCTCACAAATCTTTCTGGTTTTGGAAGATGTTGGAATTTCTTAGTTTCTAGATGTTCTGTGTTTTTGATGCTCCTCACGGAGCTGCTCGGAGAACAAAATGAAGAGAAACTCTTGCAGTTTAGGATTCCTGTTTTGTTTCCAGTAGGTGTTGAAGTGACTTTAGCTAGACAAAATGCATGATTTCAATTCTCATCTGTGTATCTTATGTTTTGTTCTTTCTTTGCTATATTCAGATATGTCGGATTTGCATTTGCTTAAAGGCTTTTCCACGATAACTACAGTATCTCTGTGGTATGCTTTGTTGCTTTTTCTCCTTCTGTTCCAGAAATGGTGATTTTGCTTCTGACATATCTGTGAGGGGTTTCCTCCATTTCAGAGTACAACTGATCGAAATTTCAGCTACTCCGCAGAATTTCTTTAATTCTCTCAAGTTTTGCTTAAATTTGAACACTCTTCATCCTACTTACTGTAAATATTTCAGATACAAGTTTATGGCTCCTGAAGCTGAATATGTGAAAACAAGGAAAAATTACAAAAGAACAATCAGACCGAAACGAGAACAATAAGAGAGACAACATGTCTCCACATTTGCCTTTTGTGCACTATTTTACTCAAATCGTCGGTTGGTTTTGTTCTGGTTTTCAGCTGTCAATTTTAAGCTACCTTCTTCTCATTGTGCTAGTGGCAAGCGAAAAGCAGCAATGCAGAAGTGTAAATACTGTTGTACGCTTCTGACTTCAGTGGGCATCTGATTGACAAAAAAAAAAGAGGTCATTTTCCTTAAAAATTATTGACAGATGTAGGGAGAATATAATGCCAGTTTATTCAGTACAGATTTTGGATAAATAAGGAGTTAATATGAGTGGGATTAAAGACAAAAGGGGGAGCAATGGGGCAAATGTATTAATACGCCAAGAGTATTTTGCTGCACCACTCTGTATTGTTTCTGGGAAAAAATGTAAATCATGGTCATTTATAATAGGCTATGAGGTATAAAACAGACTATAGAGCTGATTGAAGTCATCTTCAGTCTGCCCTATGACTTATTATTGCACAGTAGAACTAGATTCCAGCTTTCCCGCTGCAAGGAAGATAATTTCTGTCGCGTATCTCGTTTCTTGTCCTCACCACCGCAGCTATTCTTATTCTTGTCATTGTTTCTGTTTCCTCAGTAACAACTATAGCTATTTGCATTTGCAATGGTCTTTTGAGACTACAAGCCCTGAAAGGATCAGACATTTGTATGTACCTTGAGTTTAGTGAAATGGCATTTTCAAGGCCATTGTAAAAATCTACATACTTGTTTTCTTCTAAAATGCAGAAAGGAAGCCATGGAGACATCAAGAGGCAATCAGTAGTTTTTTCATCAGAACATCTCCATATTGATAAGAAATTTACCTCATTTCTTAAGTTTAAACGGTTAAACTGTACCCTAAACTGATTTTATCTAGTGCTGTCAGCTTGAATCTAGATAAAAAGTCCTTGTGTCCTTTTTTCTTTCTGTGAACCTCAGTGAAGTTGATACTTTAGGTTGCATGGCAGCCAAAATCTGGCACCTTAGAATTTACAGATGGTAAAAGGCATGTCTTTTCATCTGCCAATGTGCGATTCAGATAGCACAAGCAGACTTCAATCCGCTTGACCTTAGAGTTGGCACAGCCTTTTTCCCAGGCTTGTGTGATAAAGCAAAGTCAGTAATGCTTCTGTGTGAAGAGGGGGCGTAGCTTTTATATCTAAGGTAATTAAAAATATTTAAGAAGTATTTATAGAAAAATTTAATTTTTGTGTATGTGCAGTTGACTTCTGTGGATGCCAGGAAGTGTATGTGGACTAGTTTGGAGCACTGTTGTTTTTAGAAGGTAGTATTATCGTCTGAATAATTTACATGTTGGAATCTGAGGGTAGGTGCATGCTAAAATGGATAGAACATCTTCATTCCACCAAATAAAGTCAAAGTTGTAGAGCTAAAACTGTAACTATATGAAATTATTTCATTTGTGTTGGCAGGTTAAAGAACGTATATTTAACCCTATAAGAGTAAGGACACCGATGCAACATCCTATTATGAAGCTACAAAAAGTGCAGTTTGTGGTGGGGCGTTTTGGTTTGGTTTTTAAGAAATTACTTGGATATAGATTTTTTGGGAACCCTTTACTGTGCTGGGGGGAGCGGTTTTTGTTTGTATGTTTAGAAAAATAAATGTTCTTAAGCATTAAGTAAGAGTAAGCACATGGATTATTGTAGTTTCTAACGACTCTGTGCACAATAATACGTTCTTAGAGGCCTTGGGTTCTTTTCACGGAGGTCAATTTTTCATTCAGCAAATACGCATCGGTCTCCAGATTTGTGTTAAGGAATTGAGATTTCTAAGATGTAGACTTTCATTTGATGGAGCCCAATAGGGTGCTTGTATCATGTAGAGCAGGAGTTCTCAAAATTTAGGAATCAGCATGCCACATCAAAAATTCAGAAGTACTTATTATACTGCCTGTAAGATTTTGATTAGTTTAATTATAAATCCTTCGTGTTCTCATTTTCACTACCTTCCACACAGCCTGATTGCGGCTCACCAGTAGTGTATGTAACCCAGTAATGTATTGTACTGTAGATTTTGATAACCACTTTGGCAAAAAGATCTGTCTGCCTGCGTTGGACAGTTACATGTGTTGGTAATCTCCTCTTTCTGTTTTTCCTTATTGTTACTTAAGTACCTCTGTAATAATGATGCTATTTTACTAGATCAGGGGTGTACCTAAGTGGTAGAGGATCGTCAGCAGGAAATTTAGAGTAAATGGGACTAAACTGAATTTTAAAAGGCAAAAAGGAAGAGGACGGTCGTGTGTGCAGTCCTGTTCATGTTGAATCTAGGGGTGGGACCCCAATTTCAGCCTTCTTCCTCCATTTGTAGAGTTCTCGAGGGCAAAAGTGTCCTCCTTCCTCACGCCAACCAGCATCTGCCTTCCTGCATCTCCTCTTTTGTGGCAGATCTGTGTTGATTAATTGTTCCCCCTACGCTCTCCAAGCAAAGCACCTGTTTCCACCTGTTTTTACATAGTCCCGAGTACAGTAATTCTGCTCTTCAGGACAGAGTTTGGTAGAGGTGAGTCTGTGCTCTGCTCAAAGCGTTTTGCCACAGGTGGAATCAACACTGGTACAGCTGCAGTTTTGTCATTCCAGTAAGTACTGGCCTTGAGTCAGGAATTCTGCATCAACACTTCTCCCTCCCTTTTTTCTTCCAAACACTGGCTGAAGAGAATCCTCCTGCCACTTTTAACTTGGCTCTTTAGGTGTATTCTGGAAGAAGTTTCTGATTTTATAGGTTTTTCTGAAAGTTAAGACTTAACTACCCAGAAGCCTGTTGTCCGCAGTAGCTTCTTGGTCTTTTTTCTTCCTTTCAAGAATTCTGTGATTGAGGATAATTCTTCAGGAAGTCTTGATAAGTATGGCACTTAATGTGCTCAGATTTGCACAGCTCTTTCAAAGAGGGTATCTTGTACTTGAATGCCCAGGTTTCAGAAAAATTGTGGAATTTATTGCATGCCTCCATGTTACATTCCCAAAAGCATAATGAAACAGAGGTGAAAAAAACAAAACCAAAACAAAACAAACTTTTACAGTTAATGTCAACACTGGCGATTTCTTTTTGTTAATGAGTAATTTTCTTCTGCCTTGTGCTGATGAGTTTCGGTGTTCAGGCTGATCTGCTCTGAGACTTGTGTCTCTTGTAGCCCATTCTCCTGCCATTGAGCATCATCATTATTACAGTAGGTGGTCAAGGGAGATCATAAATTTATGGGAACTTGTGAACTTTTTGGATAATCCTGAAGTTGATACATGTGAATGATTGAGACAAAAATTTTGAACAGGAAGTTGTTTCTGTTTATTTTGGGGACCAAAGTGGAGACCATCACAAAAAGGTTACATTCCTGTAGCAGGAACGTATACGAATTTTCACCTAACTATATACTTATCCTATTAATATACTTTTTTTTTTAGACGTACATATTGCTGTTGAGGACAAGATACAGTATTGATGTAGTGTTCTGGAAGTTCCTATGTTGGTATGGATATTCCCGTGCTAATTTTGAATATTCTGTGTTTTGTTTTGGTTTTCACGTTTGTATTTTGGGGTTTGGGTTGGTTGGTTGGTTGGGGGGTTTGGTTTGGTTTGGTTTTGGTTTCCATTTCCTGAAATTCACTTGGTGTTTTCTCAACTAAATCACACAAACGTACTGCTTTCGATGATTCAGATCTCGACACTCATCTCATTTCTTGAGGTGTTCATAGGTAACATTCTGAGCCAATCTCTAGCAGTCTGTGTTGCGGCGGGAGTAGCTTTGTTGCCAAAAGACTCACCCCTGTCAGCCTATCGAGAGCAAGATGAGGTTCCTCATGGTTCCCTCTCTGTCAGAAAGTCAAAGGTCAGTGATCACTGGAAGGATTTGGAAGGAGGAGGGAAAGCAAATGTTCCTTTTTCAATTATAATTTCACAAGAAAGGATGCTAAACAAGAAAGAAGAGACAAAGATTTATACTAGAAACAACCTGTGGAAAATACAGTTATCTCTTCACGGGGGGACAGGAATCTAGTGGTAGCAAGGACACTGCATTGAAAATGGTCAGTGCCCATTGTTTGCAATTAAATAGAAAATGTAATAGTGTGATGGTTAAAAAAAAGAAAATCTATATGGTGTATGGGGAGGAGGGAAGGAAATCTGTCACAACATCTAAGAACTGGCTGGGGAAAAAGGGAAAGAAATTAAGCTTGCTGACAGTAATGTTATTATTCAGAGACAGTCCAAAATTCTTTGTCCACAGATTACATTAAAGGACTCATAAAAGCAATTAACATGTAGACTATTTTTCTAAGTCACTAGAAGCTTCAGCATCTAATTACCCATTACGTAATAGCTGGAAGCCAGGAGATAAACTGCAAATTGTTGATGCCCTGGGATAATTTAAAATACTTTGGGAGTGGTTATGGGGATTTAAAAAAAAAAAAAAAAAAGTTTTAAAAATATATGGGCATCCCCGTTTAGCGTGAATGTGCTCATTTGAAATTACTCAGTCTCAGGTTGAACATCAAATGATTCTGGTTACCTTAGTGTTACTGGTTTTTGATCTTGTCCTGGTGAATTGAGCTGATGCCATGTCAAAATGGACTGCTCTTATAAAAGAAATACGAGTTTGTCAAACTTGTAGCAGAAATTGATAAAATGCAGTTATTGATCAGTTGGGCAAAAATTGTTCTGTCCAGTTCAATCTATTTATTGCCTGAAACAAGGTAAGAGATTTTAGTGGTGTTATTCTTGCTTTAAATTTTAGATTAGTGGTTTCACCATGACGTGAGGAGGCCTTAACTCTAAAGACTGAAAAGAGAGAGAAAGAAATAATCTAGTGGAAAACACTGTAAATCAAAAAGGCAACTCAAATGATCAAATTAATTTCGTGATTTTTTTTTTTTTGGAGGGGGGGTGGGGATTGTGGGTTTGGTTTGGGGTTTTTTTCTTTGTTTGCTTGGGTTTTTTTCTTACTTGATCATCTTATTTATTGATTAATCTACATCAAGTTAGGAATTTTTAATATTTTTCTTATTGGTTACATTTCAACACGTTTTAAGAAATGATTGATTTCTCCAGTTAGTCGCTTAGTCTTTCTAATATGGAGAATGTTCTCAAGAGATGAGTAGTAACTTCAGCCTCACAACGGCTTTTGCAGCAAGTTTAGATCCTAGCCTATAGTTATGGGATGGTACTTTGCTTGCCAAATACATTAAGTTTTGCTGATACTCCAGCATGCCCAGTTCTTCCAGATGACCAGTGAGAAATGCAACGTGCAGTTGAGCTGCAAAGAGATGGATTTGCTGTGAGCATCCCGAAAGCCCTCTGCAGGTTTCTCTGACCAGCTCAAATAGTGATGCTTTCCTTCTTTTGCTGCTTTCAGCTCGCTCTTGCATTTTTAAGCCCCATTTTAACTCCAGATTCACTTCTTTCATTTTTCTCATGCTTTCTATGTTGCTCCTAGTTTTGATTCGTCTTGGTAAACATTTAGCAAAAGAGAGTATCTCCACAGCATGCATTCAACTTTGTGTTACAGAAGTTTTACAAATGTCATAAAAAAAATTAATTGGTCTGTGACGCAGAGTCTTGTCGCAATGAAGGGATGTTTTCTTTTTGCTTTGGTCAGTTTAAAATTACCTCCGTGTTGGAAAATAGTAGTGTTAATACTTAGATATGACCTACTGATTTTGACTTAATGGAACTGAGTAAAGGAAGTTTTCTTCTCCATGTGCTGATCAGCCAGAGAATCTCCTCTGTGTTTCTGGTGAGCTTGGTCATGAGCCTGGGTCTCTCTGAAGAAGTGTTGGTGTGGTCTGGTGCAACCAGTGGTGTGTGAACAAGGTGCTTGCCTGTCACCCGTATTCTCAGATATAAGAACAATTGCACATATTAGCTTTCAATATGTTATAAGCATTATTATCAGCTCTGCAAGTGAAAAATAGGATACTTTTGAAAAAACGTGTAATGATTAACATTTATCGTAACATTTTAAGTCACTCTGTGATTTACCATTTGGGCTTGAATCGTATGCTGTTGGTCAGTTCACAAAATCAGTTGATTCCTTTCTGCTTCTCCTTATTTTTCTTGCATCTTCACACAATTGAACTTCCAAATGGCAGAATGTTAATGGAAAATTCCCACTTACCTTTCTAAATTATGTATCATCTTACATGTGTGGTAGCACATACAAAAAAAAAAAAAAAAAAAAGAAAATCTTACTTTCTCAGGTTCTGAAGAGCATCTTCAACCTTCCTAAACTTAGTATGTGTGAACAACTGTATTGGTTCACTTGTTGATCCAGTGAAGTGCTGATGGCTGTCGTGGACAACAATTTGTGCTGAGAAATACATTATGAGGTGGACGTTTACATCAAGGAGAAAGCAGTCATGGGAAAAAGGTGTATTTGTGAAGTAGCCCAGGAAGGCCTAAGTGAATTATGGAACCATTACAATTCCTCGTTCAAGAGCTAAGGGATGGGAATTAGTGTAAATATCTTGTTTGTTTGTTTGTTTGAAGCCATTACTCCTGAAGGGTGTCAGTACTTCCACAGTTTCCATCTTGATGTGCTATTTTTTTCATCACCTCTACTTCCTAAAGGCAGCTAAGATACAGGTTCATGCTAATGTTTCCAGCTATGTCTTGTTTTTACCTTATGACCTTGAGAGTTGTCGCATTATTTATTTATCATATATACAGAATTAAGTGCTTTTCAGTGACTGATCCCTGCTCTGATGGGCTTGTGGGTTATATTAGATATAGGTACAGCAAGGAAGGGGACAGGTTCCCAAACCACCTAGGAGCACAGATAATTGATTTTCAGTTTCACAATAGAACGTTCAAAAGAGTTGTTTTCTTTGTTTCTCGATTTCTTTGGTTTTGGTGGATTTTTTTTTTTTTGGAAACAGTTGTGTTACCGTCTGGCAGTAGAAGTTATAAGAGACACAAAGTTATAAGACGCAGTATTTTTATCTTGAAAAGATATAACCGATGTGGCTTTTTGATTTCAAAAAAGGTGCAGGGTTGTTTGGTGTGTGTTTGTTTTTACCTCAGTGCTGTTCTACAACATGAGTTATGCACACTGAAGTCTGTGCTACCTAGAGAGTCTCACTTTGCACCTACCAAACAGACAAATGTCTGAGCAGTGTAAACAAGAAAACAGAGCAAAGAACTATTAAAAAAAAAAAAACAAACAAAAAAACACAACAACAACAACAAAAAAACCACGCAGTTTTTGCAGATGATTAAGAACCGGTGGAAGAAATGACTTTTAATTTTTCTCCCAAAATCCAAGTTGGTTTCTACAAAGTAGCAATTTTTAAAACATAAACTGCATTACGATATTGACAAAGAACATGGAGTTGTGTTCCTCATTTGAACCATTCTCTTATGAATATTACAACAGTTGCAACACTTTTAATATTGAACTTGTTGAGTCGGACTGATTCAAAGTTACCACAATGGTTTGTGGTTTCAGGCTTTGGAGAGAGTCAGATAAATTCAGCTTAGCATTTTTTACAGGTAATGAATCCCAAATTAGATTTTATTAGTATTAAAATAAAATGAAATCCCAATTACTATATTTTAAGCCTAGAACAGTAAACTTTATTTAACTAACTGTCAAATTAAATTAATCTCCATATTTAAAATACATGCGTATAGCCAACTGCAAACATAACAATTCAGTTGTTCTGTACCTTCCCAGGACTGTAAGATTATGCTCCAAGGTGGAAACATGTAGAAGCAAGCTGTGATCTGTTCAGGGAAAGTGATATTAGTCCTATCCAAAAATAAAAATTTATGACCAGAGCAAGGAACTTGTACTTGAGCTGGAAATCTATAGTGTATACAAAGCCAAAGACAAAAGGAAATTTTTGAGACTAAATTTTGAGTTGGTAGAGAGAGATTGCTATATGGAGGCAGTAAACGTTCTCGGACATAAGCTGAGAAAGATGCAAAAAAAAAAAGAGAATAAACCCCTAGAAGCAAAACAAAATGCAGATTTGAGAAGGCTGGGAAATACTCCGTTAATTATGCTGAGTGCCACCTTTACAAGTTCCTCTGCCTTATGTGAGTAGTGGATGTAGGCATGGGGGTCAGATCTCTGGCAGACGGCAGCTCTCAGGAACCAGTAATCCTCTCTGTCGCTTTTCTCTAAATACTACTGTTCAGCTCAACCAAGATGGTACTGAACTACACGCTGCTGGCATTTAAAATATAAAGATTATCGAAAGATCTTAAGCTAAAGACTGGAAAAGATTGACAAGTGCAAAAGCACACATCATTCAGGCTTCATTCCTGCAGGCGTTCAATCATAAACTATTTTCTATTAAAAGAATGAAACATAAGTTGACAACATGAAGACAGGAAATGGGATGGATAAGCAAAACAAATGAAGCCCAAATTACAAAGGTACGTACACACAAATAGTGAGATCAGGAGTAAGTGTCGAAGTATTTCTGTATAAATGTTAGGGGCCTATGTTGAGAACACTGAGAACATTTTTTGAAATTATAATGTCAGCCTCTTTGTAAACAGATACAGAAACTGGCTTGATGCAAGGAAGGCAACAGGGGACTTTCCAGATGAGTCATAAAAGGCCAGACTTGGGAAGGTCTGTCTGTGCACAGGGGGGTTTGAACAAAGGACCTAAAAGGCTGGAGAACTGGAAGTCTGGTTCCTTCTGGAGCCCTGCAAACAGAAGCCTGCCTCTCAAAGTCAGGCCAGGGATGCGCTGCCTCTTACCAGAAATGCGTTTTTCCGACTGACAGTTTCAGGTCATGATGGGGCTGTGACATCCAGGAGGTTCTTTTGGTCTTTATCATTGTTTTACCTTAAGGGAGATGGATAACTAGTATATTTATCTATACAAATCTTCTGCAACATCTACGTACAGCACAGCCAGTTATATTCAAGATCTAGTTTTGAGCAGAAAATGAGTAGCATGCTAGTAGACATAGATTAAGGCCTGAATCGAATAAGGCACTTTTTCTTTTTAATTTTTTTTTTTTTTTTAAGGGGGGACAGGTAGCTAAGACATTCACAAACCTGAATCTCCTGCCTAATCCAGTCTATGACTGGTTTAAACAACTAGAATCCAGTCTGTGACTGATTTAAAGGATTTTGGTATTTCCAGTACCGCAATCAGTTTTTGCTTGAAAAGCAACAGTTGCATGGAGGTTACATCCTGTAATCCAAGTGAAAAGCAGTGGCCTTATTGTGCTTTAGTTTGTCATTGTCAATAGGCGTCTTGGAAAACTGGTGAGGGGCAAGTAAGCAGTAGTACTCTGCAATGTCAGGGGATAGACAGAGTAACAAGTAAGTATCATCTGAAAGGGAGAGCAGCTCTGTAAAGCACTGCAAGGCAAACAAAGCATTTAACCGGGGAAAGAAGTCCTGTTTGTGTGATCAGATCTTTGTGGCCTGAAATTCCTCACTTGAGTTGGAAGAACACAGTCCAAAGGCTGTACTTCTGACCATCGGACTAGGATGAGGATTGAGTGCTAAATGTTAAGGAAGATCAGAGACTTTTGTCCACGTAGAAAGCACTATAATGATGGCTTACAACACACTCTGTAGATCAAGTCTCAAATGGTACAAAGACTGCATTTTTAGATGCCACAGATTACTGCTGCTTGTAGCCCACTAAAGCTTTTTCTTTAGCTTTGAGTTGGGTTTGAACTGCTTCAAGATGTAGGTCTCATAGGGAAGCTTTCTGTAATGGTGACCGTAGCTTACTTAAGCTGTCTGTATTTCATCATTGTTTTATGTGTTCCCAAAATACTTCTACAGTCTCCCAAAGGTTTAAGTGTCTTAGTTTGGAGAATCATTTGCTGATTCATGGGGAAAGGGATGGCAAGGCAAGGGGTCACTAGCAGTGGTCGAGGAGGGAGGGGATGGACTAGATGACTTCTGATGACCACCTGTAGTCCCCTTTTCTGTCACCAACTACTCCATGAGCTAAAAGAATTGAAACTTAAGGAATTAAGTTGATACATTCTAAATACGGCAAATCTCTTATACTTCCTCGTAGCTGTATTGACTAAAGAAACTGGCTATGGTTGTGAACACGTTTGCAGAGGTGAGCAGGGTGAAATACGTACATATTTCTGCTGATCACATTTCAGTGTAAAGCCTTTTAGACAAAGGCATGCCGTGCGTTTTTATTAGGACTTTATGCCAGGATCTTTGACGAAACGGGTAGCTCTGCTCTCTGTTACCTTCCTGTCTTTCTGCTGGAGATGTCTCTGTATACTACAGGCTTCAAGTGACTGCAGTGCTAAGTCGGGCTTGTCAAACAGCTCATTGTCAAAAGGCTGAACTTTGATGGGTAAAACCATCTAATCCAAACATGTTTTTCTGTTTCTCTGGGAATACACAGGGTGAAATTAAATAAACATTTTTTTTCCTTCTAGCTGTGGCACTAGTAACACTCTATCATTAATGCATCTCCAAATGAAAATATTAGATTTAATATTTTAAAAGAGACTTTATTCCTGGGGAACACATTTCAATATCAATTCACTTACCTTTTATTATGTTTCTAACAAATCCTTGCCATATATGCTAATTATGTAATAGAACTGATATTCAAATCAAGTGGTCTTGCCTTTTGTGCTCCTTAATATGGGAAAAGTAAGAAGGAGACACAACATGGCTGTGAGGCTTCGGGGTATATCCAGTGCAATATCTGGTTGTCCACGTTGTCTTTTCAGCAGAAGCTCTGCGTGGCTGTTCCCGTACCTTTCCCTGGTTTAGGGTTTTGAACATGCTTGTTTTTAATACACCTTTTGCCAGCTAAGGGTCACTTTTAAGACATTTCAAAGGTAAGATTATGCTCAGCTGTATAATGAAATCAAATAACATGGCTGCAGAAATAATGATGTTAAATGCATTCTCTGAAAATTTGAGGTAACAGGGTAACAGTTATTTGCAGTCAATTGCTATTGCTGAAGGAAAACACATTTCTTTAGGATATGTTTCAGGTGGTTTTTTTCTAGTGTGTGTATTTATATGTATGAAGCAGAAGTTGTCATTATGAAATGCAGTGTGACATTAACACCAAAATATTGTTAGAAAAAATTAAGGTGTTAATAAGCAACACAGCATTAGAAAGATAGAACTGGTCAGACCTTCATTCTGCCACAGGCTTGTTTTCATCCTTGATCTTCTTCCTTTTTTAGGCAAAACTAAGGCAGCAAAATATACTTACCAGAAGGGTACAGAAATAGCAGCACTTGAAAGACTTTTAAAGCAGAAGAATGGAAACAGCTTCAGTACCTTTTAAACTAAATACCAGTATACTGCAATACTTTGGCTGAAAAGAGGAAAAACATTTTTCTTCTTTGAAGGGGGGAAAAAGAACAATTTTCCTTTCTGAGTAGAGTTGGTTGGAAAAATACGAAATCTCATCAGTTAGATTAATTTTATGCCTTTGAATAATACTGCACAATTTCATTATTCCCATGTATTTCCAAGAGCCAGAGAAGAAAATTGGTGCTTCTACCTAGTATTAAATAATTTGTTAGGAATTGTGTGCAATTGCCAAGTAAATACGGACTAAAGAGTTTAATTTTTATTTTACACACACACACACGTATCATTTTTTAAAGACTTTGAATGCCCAGCATGAGAAAGTACCGCTCATGCCAGCAGAGCAGCAACCTCATCAGTGGTGTGAAACTGAGCAATTGTTGGGTTTGTTTATAAAATTCGGTTTTGTTTGCAGGTTTTGTGGCAGATACATCCTGACCTTGTTACATTTTGACCATAAAAATCCAGATAAATGATAGGTAATGAGAAAAATACAAATAATAGTATGAAGGAAAACAAAGAAGTAACTGTTGTAATTAGAGTTGTAGTAAGTGTTATTGTATTGCTATATGACACATCAGAACCACAGAAAACAGATCTTATGTATTTGATTTGCTAGGTAGCTTTCGTCATCTGACAAATACTTGTCTTTCAAATATTCATGTTTTAGTTTTGCATTTCTTTGTATTTTCCAACTCATGGAAATTAAGGTACTATGATGGGTGTGATAGGGAGGGGTATCTCTGTGGCTCTTCTTTCTTTTCAATTAGATTGTGAGGCAGGTGGAAAAAAAAGAAGAAAATAAATCTCTACTTTCCCGTTACAGTCACAGTGGAATACCTATGAAACTAACTCATCATTCTTCTTTCAACTGAAGTAACATGTTTATAGGATGATAGAACTACCCTGGGTTGGACTCGGGGTGAAGAGGAAACTCCCACTGTGCTGCGTAAGGAGCGCGTTGCCTTGTTGGGTAGGAACCGTAGTGAAAGTTGTGCCTCGAATGTATATACTTGTCACTGAAAGATTAAAGTTAATGTACATGTTTCTTCCAAGAGCTTAATGAGCTCTGTTGCTTTCAGGAAGGAAAAGCACTACTTTTGAATCTGTCATATCTTACTTTTCAAATCATGGCAGTGTCTATACTGGAGAGAAATTTTGTTTTGCCTGATAATTTCATAGGAAAAATGTATCTGACCTGCAGAATTCTGAAAACTGGTGTTGCTGAGGCTTGGAGGAGGTGGCTCCTGTATCTCCTGTTGAACCTAGAATATGTTAGGGTATATTTTGTATCTGATGTGCTCCTTATCACATACCCCGCTCTCCATAGGGGTCTGGCATTCTCTAAATTCATGTGAAATCAAAGAGATGTCTTTTTCTGATAGATCATGAAGGCAGTTCTACCAAACTTTAATCAGAAGTTTTGCCATAAATTAATGTATGGCTCATAGACGAGCCAGATTTCATTGCAGTCCAGCTTGAAAGAATCTTCCTACACCTACACGTTTTAGACATTCCTGCCTTATTGGTACAGGCAGAATATACTTTATTGTGCAGAAAAGCTGCATAAGATATCCTCTAATGGAAGCTTATTGTAAAGAACAATTTTAAGTTATTGAGATGAGTGGAACAGTTGACACCAAAGTAAGGTAGCAAATGGACCCACTACCTACAGGCTTTTCTTTCCCAGTCATGCCATCTCTCTTTAATTTTGACGGACCTTAGCCAGATTCTAGATTATGTAAACACGGTAGCAATCAGTTTAAAAAAAAAAAAAAAAAAAGGAAAAAAAAAAAAGATAATATTTTCCTTCTGGAAAACCAGGTTTAAGGCATTCTTGATAAGAGTAACAGTTGTTATGTTTATGCTGTGGTGATTTTCAGAGGCATCTGGAGGAACACTGTGTTCTACATTTCAGGTAGAATTTTGGGTGAGGAAAGTGTGATCATTGTGATATAACTTTACTTTTGTCAGCCTGACAGATATAGAATGAGGTACCTAAGTCTCAGGGGTTGTAAATAGCTGCAGACATGTTGCAGAGATAATTTATAGTTGTATCTTAATTAAAACTATAATTAACAAATAAACATTTTGCTAATAACATGCTAACAAATTTTCTGAAAGGTGATATCATCAGACTTGATTCTTATTTCTCGTACCCTTTACAATGCTGTGTTTCCATTGACATAGATGAAAAGACCTGTAGGTTTTTGGTTGGATTGTTTTGGGGGGTTTTTTTGTTCGGTTGGTTGGTTTTGTTTGTTTGTTTTTCCCTATATTGTCGTAGTTAGAATCAGGAAAAGAATTTCTAATATGAAAGTTAGCAGTTTCTTGGAGTTGGAGCAGCTTAGTGGATTTTCTTCTCTTCAGTGCGTGTTTTCCATTAGTAGTAAATTGTTCTCTCTGCAGACTAAAGTTACAATATGGCCTTTTTATGTACTTCAAACAGAAATAGAAAGACTGTGTATTTGTCCTGAACTACAATAATAGTAAACTATTTCAGGGTGACTTACTCAACTTTGCCGGTCCTTATTCAAAATAAGGGTGTTGTCTTCCAAAATATTTTTACCTTTATTGTATTCAGAAAGAGCAGAAGACTTTGATGACAGGATGCATTTGTACAGCTACTGCAAACACAAACTGGTAAAACAGATTTTTTTTTTTCATAATACAGTATTATCTGATTTTCACACGTTATTTAGTTTTAAAAATGTGATTGTTCAATGAAGCCACTTATAACAGTTAATTTAAAAAATCTTTTATATTTCAAATTGCTTTGTGATTCTTTGGAATTGGAGCTCTGAGAGTATGAAGTATATTTATTAAATGTCTTGGCCTGTAGAAAATGTTTTTCAAAAGCTTTGTTCACGTACAGCATTCTAAAAGTACATGCCAATTGAAGAGCGTCATCCTCTGCCTGCATGGAGTTCCGTTCTCTAACAAAAGAAATTACCTGGAGGAATTAGAAGAGGTGATAGAAGGACATATTTTGGCTGACAAAGTCATGGCTTCATGTTTAATTTAAAAAAAAAAAAAATAAACCTTTCATGTTTAATTTAAGGAAGCAGTAGAATGTTGGGATTTTTAATCCCAATGATGCCGTGTCAGTGCTACACCATGGTAGTGGTTCGCCTGCTGTACAGGCTCCAGATGTATAGAAACATTTTACTAAAAATGCCTTTCTTTTTGTTACTGAGAAAAAAAAGAGAAAACAGCTAAGGCAGCAACAACAAAAACAACACATTAGGCATGCACTACTAGTCTAGCTAATTCTAGGGGTGCTATTAGCAGGCATTTAGGCAGATCTATTAACATTTAGCATCAGCACAAATGCAATTGCATTCCTGCTTTTCATGTTTCTGGCAAAATATGCATGGCCATTCGAGGGAAGAAAAGGACATTGAAGCCATTTGTAAGGTAGTACTGCCTAAATGGGGAAAGAAGGTTTAAGGAAATTGTTAAAGTGAAAAAGAAACTTGTCTCTAAAAGTGTAACTTAGAAAGGAAGCCAGATTTCTTAAAGGATAACACTGATCAAGTGTTTGGTTGGCGTTTTCTGTGCATCACCACTGATTTTAGTTTTTAAACAAGTCTTAAGCTTTTAACACACTTTTGTATTTCATTCTTCATTTCTTTATTCTTGGAATTTGGGAACACCCTTTGAAAAAGGTATATGAAGTAGTCTTTTTGAGGTGCATCCATTCTGCAGTTCTAGTTAAAAATATTTTAAAATTACATTTTTCATCTTCCAAGATGTACCAGGCAACTCTACAGGAGAACAGGCTGAAGGTGTAGTTACAGTATTTGTCTTATTTTTGACAGTGACAAAGGGCAAATGCTTTATTATAAGTCATAAAGTATCTATAGTGAATACATATTGTAATGTGATGCCATAAATGGGAAAATTCTACATAACTCTAGCTTAGGTCTTTTTGTGGGTGGACTGACATAATAAATTATATGATAGAAAATTCCTCTTCAACTTTACAATTAAAGTAAAATATTTTGAAAAAAAGCTGTCATGGATTCTAACTATTATGAGTATTTTTTTACACACTGGAGTTTATTGTGTACATTTTACTCAAGGGCTCAACATTTTTTTTTTTTAAATGTCTGGCTGTGCAGTCTTTATAAATTTACCATCACTGATATTATGGGGGTTCCCTGTTGTTACAGGGGTTCACTGTTTAAAAAAAAACAAAACAAATCGTCATTATTCAAGTGTTTGTATTTTTTAAAAGTTCAGTTTGCATTTTATTGGTTATGTTTTTCTTTGAACTGCCTAATTTGCAACTTGGTATCAGGAAGGAAAATTTGTGAACCAAACCAAAAGAGTTCCTATGTGTACTTAATTATTGTAGATACTCCTGTTACCTGCTGTGCCGGGTCCTCTCCTCAGTTCCTCTGAATGGTGTGAATTTCTTGTGGCCTCTCTGGCCTTTGAAGACCCCAGAGATGCCCAAGACATTCATAATGTTTCTTGCCTCTTCAGGCCCTTTTATATTTTTCCAACTGCGTATAGCATTAATGTGTGGAGAAAAGATTTCTGCTGAAGTGTAGCATTAATCCTTTTTCTGTATTGAGAGTTGTCTATTTTAAATTTTACTATTTTTTCTCTGTCTCCTGTTGCAATTCATGGGTAGGCTTGATTGTCATCTTCATTTCAGTATTTGGATATTGAGTTTAATTGTATTGAACCAGCGGAATTCTGGCAAATAAAATACTAAGTCTTGTCCAGGGTTTTTATTATGTTATTTTAGAGACACTTTTTGTTATGCTGTTGGAAGTCTAAAATCTATTACAGTAGGAAGTCACGGGTTTTGACTGATTTTACAACTCTACGCTTTTGTTCTGTCCTTTTCAACTTTACCATGATGTTTTGCAAGTCTTTCCCACCCCCTTGCATCCTCCCAGCCCCAAGGGCAGGTTTATCATTCGGGATCAACCGGGTCTCAAGAGCTGTGACCTGACGCGGCCTGTGGCCAGGAGGGGTGGAACCTGTTGGGCTCTCGGTCACTGGCTCCATCCCAGCCTTGGCTTCTCCATCCTCTCTCCCACCTGGTGGGTGTCAGCTTGGGGACCCGGAGGTGAGGACAAGAGGTGGGCGGCACCTGAAGCAGGGCAGGAACTCGGGTGTGCTTGTGAGCCCTTGTTGGTCCCACGTCTCGTGGAACCACGGTGGTGGTGAGGGCTCGAGAAAGGGATGGGGAATTGGAGAGCTTCTGCGCTGAAGCGAGGGGCTGTGCACTCCCTTCAACTTCCATGTGAGGCTCTTCCAGATGAGCCCCTTGTCAGGTGTTTATTCACCTTTTTAAACTTCCTCCTTTGTTGCTAAAATTCTGTAGGGCTTCTAGGTATAAAAGTCCTGTAGCCATTCTAGTATTTTTTCAGTGAATATGCTGCACTTGTTTGTTTAGCTATTTAATTCCTCAACCAATTGCTTTGTTTTATACTACTCTTTTTTTAAAAAAAAAAATTTCTTCTCTTTCAATGAGAAAGCCAAGAATCACATTTATATGAACCAGAGAATTTATTATGGTAACACACATTTTGTACTTAACATGTACAGATTTAAGTGATTATTTATATAAAACATCTGAGAATTAATTCTTCCACTTGTCTGCTGAAACTTAAATTCAAGATTCTGAATTTTTCTACACACAGCAGCTAATGATTTAATTTGGATTGGTGGCAGCTTATATCCTGTCACTTCCTAAATGGCATTGACTGCTGCTACAAAAATACACCACTGTGAAATAAATCCCAGATTGTTATTAAAAAAAAAAAGTGAACCAGCTTTAAATACTTCATTTCTCAATTAGATATCAGTCTTGTAAAGCAAACTGCTTCAACCTAAAAGAGTAAATAAACTATTCGTCTTAGAGAATCCCTCAATGTATCTCAAAATTCAAATTTCATCTGGAATACTAATGTTACATCTGTGGGTTTCGGAGGATTTGGGACATTTGAAGCTCTGTTTTAAATTTTTTTTCTTCTACCTTGTGGCACATTTTGTGAAGGCAATATGAACTTCTGTTGAATGCAGTGGAATTTGCAAGTGTTCGAAAGTATCAAGTATGATGCCAGTAAGAGTGCAAAGTCTTGTAAGTGACCATAACAAAAGTTGATATAGAAGCTCTCTCCCCACTTCCCCCCCCCCCTTTTTTTAGGCATATTTCACATAGGAGCTGATTTTCTTCCAGCACATCATCATGTATTTCAAGGATTGTGCTGACAGCATTGGAGAGACCCCAGGAATTGAGCCCCACCTTAGAGCATGGCACTGAAGTGATTGCTACTTTTAAAATCTTTGAAGAAGTAAAAAGAGACTTTGGGGAAAAATACTCATGATAATGAGAACATGGTACATGCAGTGCTCTTCACGCTGCTGAATCACAGCACCCAGTTAAACCTCTGCATGTAGGTTAATTGTTGACAGAGGGAGCAACAATTTGAATTATCTCCATGTCATAATGGCTTTCAGCTGCTCTCCTGAACCTGCTTGTTGTACATAGGCAAAAATATGTTAAAAAAGTAATTTTTGTTTATGAGAACTCCATGTATAACATTTTAACCACGTAGAAAGTTTGAAATGTCAACTCGATTCTGTTGTCTAGATCACCTGGGACCTGGGCAGACTCAAGTCGCTGGTGTTACTCTGTGTTGTAACTGCTTTTCTCACCGAGAGGGGAGTCAGACACTGAACGGGCTTCCCAGGGCGGCGGTCGATGCCCCAGGGCTGTCAGAGGCATTTGGATAATGCCCTTAGTACCACACTTGGACTTGGTCAGCCCTGACTTGCTCAGGCAGTCGGACTAGATGGTCATTGTAGATCCCTTCCCACTCAAATAGTCTATTCTATTCTAACTCTTAAATGAATAAGCAAACTTTGTGGTAAACTCCCCAAAAGCTTATTTTTTGACCACAGTGCTCAATAAACTAGTACCCTCGGTCTGGGAAGATGGAACTATAATCTTGATATGCAATAATGGGGCTGAAACCATCCATAGTGAAGTGAAACTATTGAATTCGTGGAGCACAGCAGTTAATTTCTGCTAAAACCGTTTCTTCCTTCGTTACTTACGGAAGGCAGATCTGAGGTTGAATGTAGTCAGGCCCACGTGTCCTGACACTGCAATGAAATAGATAACCAGTGTCCTTGCGTGTCTGGGAGCAAACTGTAGCAAAGCTGAAAGCTTTTCTCAGCCCATGCAGTGGGGCACTCAGCAACGTCTCTGAAGCAGACGGGAGTGTTCCTTCTGATTGGATCACCTTCTGATAGCGACAAAGCAAGGTACTGCCTTTACTACATCGCATTTTAAATAACTGCCAAGAAACAGCAACAATGAACAGGCTAGTGCAGAAAAGGTCCCTTAGTTACTTTTAGGTTGCGGAAAAGCTGTAAATGGACTTGTTCCAGAAAAATGTTGCCAATTTTCGTTTCTTTCTATAGATATTTACGTTTGGATGTTGCTCTCTTAGTTGTTATTCAAGTTGATGAAGAAACCTGAGCTTTGACTTAAATCATAGAGGCAAACTCTTGCCTTGTTTTATCAATCCCAATATTCTAATAACAGAACAGTCGTGCGGTCACTGATGTCAGCTTTTCCTCAGCGATGCGCCTGAAATATTGAACATAAGATCATTTTCATAATGCAGACTCTTTTCTACCTGCTGTCTTTGAGGTAGCTGCTGTGCTACATTTGTGGTAGTGGCAGAAGATAAATGCGCATTGATAACTTATTTTAATACTGGGCAAAGAATGCAATGGATAATATAAATATTTTCAGTCCTAATAATTTCTATAGGAAGGATATTAGCAATTCATGTAGATGTTGATTAGTTTGGGGGTTTTTTTTAAACCGTTCTTAGGGGTTTCGTTACTCTAACAAAATTTTAATCAAGCCTTTCAATGGCAATATTGAATTTTGAAAGTTAGTAGTTACTGGTTACAGCGTGACTTCGTTACTATACAGGAGAATCATTCTGTGGTGATTAACATCTATTCGCATCTTGGAATGCATTATGGGCTCTAAATTATCATAGAAATTAATGCAATCTTCTTAAAAGGGCTTAAAATATGGTAATAGATACAGCATACTAGCACCTGCAGCTCAAGGTACTAAAGTTATTAAAGTTGGATATAATTATATTTATTTTGCAAGCATCTAAATGAGGAAGAGAATGAGAAGAAACAAAGCTTAATAAAAATTAAAAAGGTAGGCACTCAATTTGAAGTCAATTTGGATTTTAAACATTGTCTGTTATTTAATAAGTATACTGCTATTTCTTATGCATATGAAATACTTTGTCCATTTTGAAGTTCAAAACCTGTGGCAGAATTGTGACATTCCTGGTACTGACTTCATAGGAGTGAATTCAGTCAGCTGGGTTGCTTGTGATTTACACCAGTAAATCAAGAAGGAGAGAAATTCTTTATAGAAGTTTTATTTTTCAAGGCTACTGCTTCTTACCTGTGCTCTATGCTTGTATTTTTTTGAAGGGTCACTTGTTGATTAATTTTCAGAAGTCTACCAGAACAGGAATTATTAAACACAAAATATGGCACCTGCTTGCAGCTCAGTTTCTGGTTGATACCTGTGCAGGTATCCAGTAGGAATAGGCCAGCAGAGAGCAAATCAGTGGTACCTGTAGATGAGCAGGTATGATTAATTTGGGGCTGATGTACTGTAGTACTTTGCTCATTGAGCAATGAGATGCATGGGTAAATAAGTAACTGGTCTAAACTTGACTTCAGCTCCCATTCTGCAATTAAATTAATGGAGCTAGCCAAGAAATAAAAGTGGTTTTTTTTAGAAAAGGTTATGATTATTTCCCCAATGTAAAAGAAAATAAATATATGTCTATGTTTGTGTTGAATGTCTGTGGCATAATAAGTAAATATCTCCTTATTCCTTATCTTCTTATTCTTTAGATGTGTTATTGAATGAGTCCCTGCCTATCTTTAAGATAAGAGAAAGACATGCTGGCATTCGATGCAAGTGTTCATTGTACATAAAGTGAAGCATGTTCAGCGCATGAAGTGCAGACTTGGAATGCCAAGAGAGATTTACAGATAACAGAAATTAGCAGAAAATGCTTCTTATTATCAGCAGAGAAAAGCTGTATTTTAAATGACAGCCAGATGCTTGTTTACTATGATTATAATGTTAATGGTAATATTCTGTTTGCAGTTCTGTGTGCATAGCAGCTACTGAGGTCATTGGGAATTCGGGGACACTTGAACTCTTACCTTTTTTTTTTTTTTTTTTTAAAGTAAAATGATGACTGCTGCTCACAGTGCCAAACAGTATGAAGCAACATGAAAATGGTATCTATTTAATGAGGTTTTTTGTTTGGCGGGGGGGAGGGAGGAGTTGGGATATGTGTGTTTTGCTAGGCATAGTACAGAAAAACAAAATCTTTGCAGTATCGTTAGTTTATCGTTCAGCAGTACTTTTGTTTCAATTTTCTCAACAGTTCCTTCAGCCCTAGATGCTTTTAAGCATCTGTCAGTATTGTATGATGATCTTAATTAGATAGAAAAATGAGGCTTTATTGCATAGGAATGAATTCAGAATCTTTTTGTCCCGTTTGGAATGAAGTTGGAATTACAATGTAGTCCTTGTGTAGATATCCTTGTCCAGCTGTAGCACTTGAGATTTACTTTCAGTTTGAGAAGAAAAGTAAGTAATGAAAAAGAAAATAGAATAAAAATGTAGGGATTAAAATAAATACCAACACACCACACCCCCCAACAAAACAAAGCGCCCCGAGGGAAGTCAATAAATAATGTCATTACTAATTCATTCAGAAATTGGAGTAATGGTTTTCTAAAGTGAAATGACCAAATCAAATAACTAACAGTTTGTCAGGGCAATAATAATTGTACTTGTATCTCTTTTAATTGGCTTTAACCTTTCCATTTCTGTGGAACTATTAAAAAATTAAAGGGGAAAGTATTCAGAGAGGCAGATCTGTGTTAGCTCGTGGTTTTGTACCATTTAATGAGGTCAGAGCAATCAAGACTCTCAGCAGATCCTAAGGCCTGGCTGATGAATGACTGTCTTCCACTGCTGATTCACAGTGGTCGGTTCAAGTCTTTGAGTTGCTGTTTAAATATGAAAATATAGATTTCTACAGTTAGGAGTGATTCTTGAATGATTTACTCTTTCTCAGGAAAATGTATACAAATTTATTGGCATAAAAATGAAAGAAGTTTCACTACTTGGCAGGAGGAAGATGAAGTGGTTGGATTAGTGAAAATAAGGTGTGGTTGAAATAGATAAAACACATGTGCACGTGTGTCTAAATAGATCTACTTGGGGCGTTCAGGCTTCTCTCCATTAAACTGATCGTTAATCGTATGTAGTACAGCTAGAATGGGAATGTAGCGCTTGCTAAATGTGCCATTTTCCTAATGCAAGGTTACACATGTTGTGGAAAACTTAAGTGGTAGTTTTAGTGGAAGTGTGGATAGTAATTATTGCGTATCGATCTTTCCTTAATGGCTTCATTTATTAAAGGTGTTTGTTTTATTTGGTTTAGTGGAAATCTACAGTGCGTCAAGCTTATAACTAAAAGATGATCCTTAGGATTTCTCGGTCTTATTTTAGGCCTTAATTTTGCCATTTTTTCTTTTGGTCCCTTTTATTATCTTGAAAAATATCTGAAATAGAAATCTGAAAGTGGACAAGCAGCAAGTCCCCCAGTTCACATCCACATATGCATTAAAGTTTATATAGTGAGCTGCAGTATCTATAAATAGAATTGGTAAAGACACGCATGATTGCTGACTGTATTCCTCGGGGAAACTGAAGTTGCTTAAGAAAGGAATAGAGCTCCTCTTGCACTTAGGAGCTCTGTGAGAAATAGCTCCGATGTAGTTACCTTCCTTTCACTAACAATATCTTCACATACCATTCACAAGAGAAAAACACACTGTAAAAATAAAATAGGTGCTACTTTCTGTGACAAACATCTACATTCTTGGTCTGAAAGTTTTATTAACGGCTCACATTTATGTATTTTTATGATACTTTAAAAATTGTGAATTATGAATCATAGAAAATACCCTCCAGCTTAATTGAGAACCATTATGTCTAGTAATTGCCAGCGATTCCAGAAACAGCCGTTGTTCTCTGGCCTATTAACATAATTTGAATTTTTTACTGCACTTCATAATTATCTGCTGGAGTTAACAAACAGGCCCATTTACTGAAGTGTTTAAGAACAAAAGCTCCAAATGGACTGGATTGTGATGTATTATTTCTATTAACCAACCTTACTGGAACAGTTTGTACATCACTTTTTGATGGGGTCATGACTTCTGATAGAAAAGGAGTGTGGATTTTCGAGTTTTCATTTCATTAAGTGTAGGTAAAAAGACATCTTTTTAAATTGTCTTTGAGTCTCTCTTACATATCTACTCCATTTATTCCTCGGTACCACTTTAACATGATCTCTGTGATAGCTGGAGAGAAGCACTATTTCAACTTCATATATTTAACAAATTTCATCTGTTCACTGTGGCAAGTTAGCAAAGACAGAAGAAACTTGGCCACTGCTTAGATTATAATATTTTTAGATCAAGACTCCTTTTTAGTTTTGTGATGTATAGTGAAAACAAGCTCCTTATCTATCAATTAGATTTCTATGTACTGCAATAAAAGAAATCACTGAAACTCACTGCGTTATTACTGGTTTTCTCAGCACATGGTCACATACGGCATACCATCATTTGCAATCTAAAAACCTCCGGTGACAGCAAGATCTTCTAGTTCCTATTTCTGTCATTCTTCTTTGTCGAAATCATTTTAAGCAGGTTTTTCTTCCTTGAGCATTTAGACCTCAGGCCTTTGGGTAATCTCAATTAGTCCCTGGGGCTGTAGAGAGACAGGAAAGTGCAAATCTCTTAGCAGCTAAAATTGCAAGTTGAGGTTAAAATTAAGGTTTTAAACAATCTGATATTGGGAGAAAAGAAAAAGGATGCGAACAGATAGAAATCCTGGAGTTTTGGCTATGGTAAGGATAGTGAAATATGTGATCGACTTTTCAGAGAGAATTGTAACTAATTCTTCCTTTGTAACCAACTCTTCCTTTGTAACCCTCTGGCAGGTGATATATCAGGTTCTGTGTGCTGCTTCTCTCCATATCGATCCTGTCTGTCCTACCAACTTCATGTACATTCCCCTAAAAATCCATCAAATGTTGTGTTCAGTCTTTGCGGAGCCCTGATGGAATGGCTGAGAAGATTTGGGGCACAGAGGACCAGGGGTGAAAACTACGTCAGTGAAAAGACAATCTTTGCCGTGAGCAAAGATGAACAGTTCATAAGCAAATATAAGGGGTTTTGGTCGTTGTGCTTGGTTTCATTTTGGAGGAAATGCCTTTCCAGTAAATTGATGAGAGTCCAGCTGTAAACCTCCATTCCAGACATGAGCGTTCTGCAAGCCCTCAGTAACTTCCACAGAGCTGAGAGGACTGTAAAAATACCATGTCTGCCTTCGCCAATGGCACAATTTAGATTTGAATAAGCCCAGAGCTTTCTGAGGATTAAAATGGCATTTTTTTTTTCCTTAAGGGATGTTTTAGATACGTGAGGTGGAATAAATGGAAAATGTCTTAATATGTAAGTGTTCTCCTGTCGTTGAAAATGATAACATAAAAGTTATATAAGTGTTATTCTTTGTGCTTTAGTGTAGGAGGCATTTTTTTGAAGACTAGGCAAGACAAGCACCCATTGTCTTTTGTCATTAGTTAAGTCTAAACCAGGAATCTGGAATTATTTTACTACCTTTATGATACTCTTTAATTGTGGGCTACTGGCTGTTGTTACGGAAGCCATACACTTACATGATATTGGGATGAATCAGGCTGGTTTTTGCCTTGCAGGAAATACTTTTTCGTGTATCCAACTCTCTGTTTTGTTGGGTATTTTGGGGTTATTTTGGGGGTTTGTTTCTTTGTTTTGTTTTTCCTCAGTGACATCAATATAAAGTAAAACAAATGTCTTCCTTTTTACGAGTAATGAGATTTTTTTTTCTGAAAATAACGGTCAACTGTTGGTCAGGCTGGGACAGCACTTATCCTAATATGCGTACACATGTACTTTTATATGTATGTATGTATTTGTATGTGTTTATATAATACCCACATCCATGGTATACACTTGACTCTCATATATTATGTGGATTTTTTTTGTATTGCTTGCAGCAGTGTAAGGAAGGACGTACGGAAGATCCTTGCTTTGGGGACTGCCTCAGCAAGGTTCCCCGCAGTAACCCCCTAGTGAGGATAAACAGCAAGAGGTTTTTGCTTCGTATGATGCCAATGTTCCAAAATGTTGAACGTTTCTTCCTTTATCATTACGCTAGTGCATTATTTATCCAAAAGACAGTGATACAGAACTCATTTGAGTTGTATCATGCATTGTGTTGGCATAAGGTAAGGATTTGTAAATGCCGCACAGGATAGGACTGGTGATTGTATATGCCTTATCATATACTTGCTTTATGTTTTAGTTGGTCTTTGACTCTCTTATAGGTGTTTTATGTATTTTATCACATCAACTGTAGATTGAGAAGATATTAGATCTCAAGGTCCTGGCAAATGAGCAAGGACATACCTGTCATGAAATTTTACAAGGTGTTAACTACAGGCATCCTTTTAATAATCTAAGCTCCTTTTATACTTTTATGATAGTTGTAAATTGTTGACCAGAGAAGGAACTGAACATTTTTGTCTCTTTCAAAAGCCATTTGTTTTGTAGTATGTGTATATATATATATATATAGTGATTTATCTTCTAACATGTATAATATATATGCACTAGGAAATAATATAAAATAATATATGTTGTATGTATATGCACTCTGGATCTTGGAAAGGAGAATGTGTGAAACCTTTGCATCATTTAAAATTAAAAACAGGAGGAACACATGATCTTATTAGTAAGAACAGTAACATAGCCACTTTGTCTCTTTGTTCTTACAAGATTATGACTTGTGGGATCTTAAGGCTTGACCCGACTTGCATTTTCTTTTGTTCCTGTTGTGCATCATTGGATTTAGTGTATGTGGATCTAATAAATAACATGATTAAACCGAATAAATTGTTGTCGGTATGTATAGCTGTAGCACATAAATGCGTGCTTGAGGTATTTAATTGCTGCTGCAGCTCAGGAGACAGTAGTTTTATACTCCATTGTAATAAATGATTATGTGGTTCATTTTGCAGTCCATGGTAAACGTAAAACCTGAACCAGCATTCTGCACAGCAGAAAACTTATGTCTTGTTTGTCAAACCAAGTCTAATTGTGCAGAAACAAGACAAAGTTTTAAAAATGTTATTTGCTAATTGTCATGTAGGATCAGTGTATGTTGTTTCAGTTGTACACGAGGTAATATTCTGTATTGCAAAGGAAGTTATTTCTGCAGTATTTGTCTACTTCACAGCTTACAGGAGGTGCTGAAGTTAGACGTGATGTGCCTGGGGTGGCTGTGGGATTGTTTTGTCTGGGTGTGGGAGGGGAGCTGTCAGTGTATTTAACATAGGACCAAGTTTGTAGTTGGAATAATTTATTTTCTTCATAGTGTTATTTGTGACATGCAATTATAAATACAGGAGTAGATCTTCTTACCTGAAAATTGCAGTGTAAGTGAATATTTGAAATAATGATCCTGAGTTAAGAAGTTCAGACAAGTTAGAAGTTGCTTTTATGGTGTGGAGACCTGACTCCAAGCAAGGGTGAAAAAGAAGTAAAGCTGTTACTTAAGTACTTTTTAATGTTCTCTGTCTCCATTGATAGACTGAATTCTTGATAGTGAAAGCATGTACAGTAATAGACAGTTCATCTTCCCTGACCGTTCTCTCCATAAGCCTTCGGCTGAGTTTAGTTATGACTTATGCCTTGAGCACGGCATTTGGGAAAAACAGAAAAAGTAGTATAAATGTAAATGTGAAAAGCTACAGCTCATTCTGTTTTTGAAATTGTTGGTGTGAAAAGAACTCAACGGTGTTTTATTTAAACAAGGTCTGCTTCAACCTTGATTGACTTGCAGTAAATTGCCTGGTACGAGAGGCAAAAGGAAGTGGATAGAAAAATGGCAATCAGCACCAAATGTTTCACATATTGATTGACAAGCACCAGAGATACGCCGGAGTAAGATAAATTGGCTAACAGAGCCCATCTTGACAGCTCCTGAGATGGGAAAATTGTTCCTGTTAATTTGCTGCTGGGACCTTGTCATTTATGGGGATATATATTTGAGTGCCTTCTAATGGTGTAAACAAACTTTGGATTCCTAAGTAGCGTATTTCAGATTTAGTTGCTTTAGTTCTCCTCTGTCCATGTATTTCTGAGCTGTAGTTGTAAAGTGCTTTAAGATGGAAAAGATGAGAGAAACTGTCATTATTTTAAAGATACAGTTCATGCTGAAAAACAGCATAGTACATTCAATCTATTCTGTAGACTGACTGATTTTTCAGTGGGGTTTTTGCTTTACCAAAAGGGGTAGAACAGAGCCCATTTGTTTTAGGTGAAGAACATGTATCTCTGTTCCTTCATTCTGACAACTTTAACTGTAACTACAATGAAAATATTTCTTACCTTTGTAACATATCTAATTTTGTGCTTGCAAATACCGTTTAATCAGGTCTTAGCTTTTATTTGTACTGCAGAGTGAAGCTCCGTTTTCCATATAGTAGTCTTTCATGTCTGCAATTTCTGTTCTTTGAAAGGAAAATTTATCTTTTTAAATGCCTGTACTGTTCTCTCGGACTGTCATTAATTAGGGCCCTGCACAGAAATGATAAAATAGTTAATAGTCGGATAGATGCTGTGTTGCAATCTGCCACTCAGGTTTTATTTTGGCTAAATCTTTTCACATAAATTGAAATTGTACATAAACCTCCTCACTTAAGAAATCATCATTTTTCAGCTTTTACGTAAGCAGAGTGAGGAGATTCCACTGTTCATTTAAGGTGTGGCCTACAAACAATAAATTATGGTTTCCTTTCGTAGATAATTTCTATTGTCTCTTTATTTGGGTCTACTTCCCCAACTCTGAACTAGAAATCAACTTTACAAGGATGGAAACATTCCAAACTTTATTCAATACTGGGGATGAACAAAATTTTATCTGCACTTAAACTTCTCATTTGTAAGGGCTTTGGTAGGTTGTCCATAACCCTGTATTTGGATACTGTTTGTATTTCACGACTACTTCAGGGAACAGTCAACTCCACCAGAAGGCTAAAAGAGATTTTCAAGGGCTGAATGGGTCTGGCTCCTTTTTGGTGACGGTGCTCCCCTTCTCCCTTGGATCTGGAATTGCAGTTCAGCTCCTGCTGTATCCCCAGCTCTGTGGAGCATCCTGAACTTGGCTGACCAGCAGCAGCGGCCTGGTGTTCCCGTCAGGAAAAGACCAGGGAGCCTCTGTGCAAGAGCTTTGTAGGTCTAAAGGGTGAAATCCTGACTGTGCTGAAGGCAGACATATGATTTGCATTGACGTATGGAGCTGAGATTTTGCTGTGGTTTGCTGTTAAGTGGTGCAATGTTCATTCTTGAAGCAGGATCTGTTACAGGGCCTGATGACTGCATGTCAGGGCACACAAATGTTCAGTGTAAAATATCGTAATGGTCTTTAACATTTGTAGTACCCGTTAAATGTTTAAGAAAAAAAGAAGTTTAGCTGTCTGAAGATGCAGTAAGACACAGGGAAGTTAAATGCTGACATGCTTTTGTGCTTTGGAAAATCCCACCAGTGACATACGTGACTGGGAAGTCAAGCCTTTAGTTTCCTTGTGCATCCAAAACTTCTGCTCATGGCAGTACAGGCTGTGTAAGAAATGCAAGATTGGATCTCGAGAGGAGAAACCAGATGAGCAAGGAAATTGTAAATATCAAGATAATATCACGTAAATGTAAGTATCAGTATCAAGAGTAATGGAAGATAAATTCCCATCATACTGATACTTTTCTTACTGCACCTTAGTATCTCCCAGCACTAAAATACAAACACCTCTAGAGTGTATCACAGCAGATGTTGAGCACTAATTCAGAACTGCATTCTGCACGCATTAGAAAGAAAACATGAACACTGTATTCAAACTGTAGGTGTAACTAAAAAAAGCAGGCTTTAATAACCTGAAGCAGAATTAGCCAGAATATAGCACTGCGCTATATGATAGAGCAGATTTTAAGATTTTTAAGATTTTTTTGGTGTTCATTTCATATTTTTTCACCAGAAATTAGGGCTGCCTTTTTAGCAGGTTGCAAAGAGTTAATACAAACTCTAATCATTATCCAACTCCCACCAGTTAGTAATATCTATGTATGACTTTCACAGAGTTTGTTGAATAATTACAGGTTGGAGTTTTCTCATGTTTGTTCAAGATAGTGTTATTTATCTCACCTATTAGTGACTCCAAGCATTTGAATCACTAAGTGTTGCAATGTTCCTGGAAATAATTTCCTCTAGTAGAAATAAAGCCAACACCTTTCCGGAGGGTATAAAGTGGAGATGGCGTGAATGGTTGTTTAACAATATTTAGAATTTCAATAAAATAAGGTGAAGTTAAACAGGAGGTGTTTGGATAGTGGAAACAAGTTCGTAGCACAGCACAGTCTGAACGCTCTGTGTCTCTAGAATAAAGATCAGATCAAGTACTTGTAGTTTTATCTAAGGAGGTAGATTTCATAGGCTGCCTCGTAATTACCTACCTAGGACCTAATTACAGCCTTTTCTTTAGTGGATTTCCCTGGCATGAATGCTTAGCTGATAAGATTGATAAATAGGAAAGTGTCTTTCTCGCCAATTTTTTAAAGCTCCACAATTCAGTCACAGATGATAATGGTTGTGAATCTTCTAATAATTTTTTTCCAAATACACTCCTAATCTTAGAATGCTGGTTTTGTCCCACAAGGAACAGGCAGCTGATGAGTTAAGTTGTTAGTTATAGTTAGTTCAGTAGGACCTTTTTTAGGGAAGGGAAGTGAATGCAAGTTCCTGTGAGTTATGCTCGTGTGGATTTGTCTGCTGCTTCGTGCTCTGATTTTACTGGCTACATCAGAGGTACAGTAATATTAGAGAAGACATTTTGACTTTGAGTGATGGGAAAAAATCATTGAAACAAATTACTGTTTTCCAGCTATGAAAGTACCAAACATATGCCAAGTAATCAGCTTGCGAGTGTAATAGGTTCATGAAGGAAAGGCGTTTTCTAATCTTATTCACTGATGTTTTTCCCAAGACAGCAACAGCTTTTATAAAATGAGGCTTATAACTTCTCATTACAGAATCTAATCTGCCCAAAAGACATTGAACAGCTGCAAAACCCTAACATCTTCTAGCTGTAAATTGTTTTTATTATTTATCTTTGTTTAACTGAAAAAGGAAGGGGCATCAGATGATTTAACAAGACAAGAATTAAGTGACATTAGCTTTTGACAGCAGCAAATTATTCCTTTACATATTGAATTCGTTTAGATAATTTTTAAGTCATGACTGTCTACTTATTTTTAATATCCAAATTCCATTAAGCAGATATATTTTGTAGACGGATTGCTTCGGAAAATTAATTTAACTCTAACACTGGAAGTCAGAAGGGAAGTGATTGATTTCCAATTTAGTCTTATTCCTCTGCATATATTTTAGTAATGATAGTATCTTGCACCGGTAACACATGCGCAGTACTTCAGGAAATATTAACTACATACAGAGGTCAAATGGTTTAAGGAACACAAGAAAACTTGAACAAGCTTGTAGAATGGATCCTTAATAAAAAATAGAGACCAGGACTTGCTGCTGCGTATTCATTTGTCCCGTCTCTGTTATCTATAGTTCTCAAACTGTATTCCTGGCTGTGCAGTACATGGTTCTACTTCAGAGGACAGGGAAGAGGAACGTATTAAATATGAATATATTTTAACGTTGGATTTTTTTTTTTTTCGGTAACAGAACCTGGTTGTCATTTTAATTTTTTTTTTTCCCCCTAGCACATATAATACCTTATAAACAATTGCTTGTCCTGCCAGCAAAATTGAAATGGAGCTACAACAATGCTAAACCAATGAGACTTTATGCCTTACTGTCGTGAAGAATCTAGGAGCATTTTGTTTTGTTTGGGATTTTCTCAATTTATTTCTACCCCCGCCCCACCACCCTGTAGGATTGCTTGGAAATGTAAATACAAATTGTAACATGTACACAGGAAGAAATAGCCTTGAGTTTTGACCTAATTTTATTTAAACAACATTTTGCTTTCTAGACTATTAAAATGTTATGCCTGCACAGGTAAGATCACGATTTCTAGGGTTGTGTTTTCTAAACAAATGCACTCTTTTGCTTGTACAATGTCAATTTAAGAATTTTTCAAAACTATATTTTATGCTGCATCAGATCATCCCATGTTACCGCCTTTCATATTTTCATAAAGGAGGCAGAGATTTCGGCAGGTACGCGACCATCTCTTCAGTGCCCTTTTCCTGAGGGCTTCAGTCCCCTTGGAGTTGATTTTGCTTTTTGATGTTTCACAGAAATGCTCTAGGGAGCCTGGGTGAGGTTGAGAGAAGAGTTAGTTCCATTGCCTGCTTGAGAGCGGAGGGAATGGATGCGGCTTGCACTAAGTTGGGTTTCGGGATCGTCTTTGGAGATCTTGCCAACGTAAGTGCCTTCACTCGCCCTGGACGCAGCGGGAGTTCACGTGTCAGCGCTGTGCTGGAGCTGCGGCTCCTGCTGCTCTGGGGAACTGCAACACCAACCTTTCAGCATTTCAGCCACCTTGAAATGAAAAACCCACCAAAAAAATAAAGGAGGGAAGACTTCAGGGCCCCAAGTGAAGTCCTTTGGAAGGAAGGCATAACAACCCCAGGGAGCAGAGTGGACAGTAGCCAACCCATCACACGTGCGTCCACAAAGATGTGGTTGTGGAGACAAACATCTCGCTCCACAAACAGCCCCACCATTTCCCCCTTGGCAGAGCGGAGGCTGGGGTGTGTTGGTGCGGACGGCAGAGCCGGGCTCGCTGTGCCACGCAGCCTCTGCTGCTCTGCTCGCAGGGAACTGCTGACCAGAGCTTGAGATCGTTCCCGTCTAATGATACAAATTGCCTTTTGGAGCATGTTCTTGCCCATACTATAGTTACTTTTTTTTCCTCCCAATTATCTTCGCTCTGTTCATTTGTTTTCTTGGATTTTGTGCTTTTTTGCATAATAAAAGTCTTGAAAAAACTAAGCAAGGCACATGGGGTGTTGCTCATTTTGTTCGATAGGAAAGATACAAACCCATAGCACTGGTTTATCTTTGCTGGTTTGCCGTTATGTACATCGCAAATGACGACTTGCTGTGTCTACATCTCTTTGTTGGTGTTCTCTTTTGAATGTTTCAAAGCCACCTTCTGTCTTACCCTGATGTGACGCAATGGTATTAACGTCATCCTTAGTTGCCCTAACTATCCATTTTGATGCAGAGAAATACCTAAAAACATCAATAAACAAGTCTGTGCAGGAATAGCAGCCCCATGCTTTTGGGATGACCTTATTTTCTCCTTTGACTCTTGTGAAATAGACTCTGTGAAAACGTTTTTCTCAGCTTGGCTGGTTTTGTTCATTTGTTGCTTTTGGACAGATAGGAACTTCAGAACCACTGGAAGTACCTTTCTTCTGTGATAACTCTGTCATCCAAATCCTGATTGATATCTTTCTTTTTTGCCGTTTCGAAGCTTGTTTCCGTTAGAGGGAAAAAAAAAAAAATAAACAGCTCCCCACAAACACCAAACAAACAAAAAAAAGCATGCAGCAGGAGTTTAGGCAACAGAAAGCAACTCGATGCTGAAGAAAATGATCGCAAAGTGTTAGATATCTTTCTTTTTCTTTCTTGCGTACCTCATTTTTTGGCTCTTGTTTTGTCCTGTCAACTTGAAATGCAGCCTGATCAGGAAAGGGTTAAGTGTGTCCTCTGTGTCTGGATGAGCACCGCTGCCTGCCCCATGAGGGATCTGGCAGGTGCTGCGTCCCTTTCTCCGGGGAGCTGGCGGCGCAGGCTGCTCAGCGCTGGGGGAAAAGGACTTTCTCCCCTGAGAAAAGCTTTGCCGGCTGGGGCTCCACGCTGGCCTCCCATGCGCTGAAGTACAAATGCCATTTTGGCTACAAAACTGAAAGATGCTGTTACTATACAGAAAACGGGTGGTTTTTCCTGTCGTCAGTTGACTGTAGTAATTTCATCAAATACAAAATATTTATAATCCTTATGCCAGTTATGACAATATCTATTTAATTTATTAAATATGAATCTGCTCGAGAGTGCCCAGCCCACTGGCAAGGCACGCTTTGCACAAATATTTGAAGGACAGGGTTTTTTTCCTGCAGAAAGCAATTATTCTGGGGAGGAATAGCAGTCTGCTGAATGTGCCGCACCTCAGGAAAGTTTTCCTTTTATCAGCTGCCTGCTTAATTTATAATGCTTTGCACTGCAAAAGCACGCATCTTCCGTTTATCTAGTTGTTTCCTGACACATTTAGTAGCATTTCTCACTCTGAAGTGAACTTAACGCTGCCGACGATGTAGGTGCGTCAGTTTGGCTGGCTGAGAAATGCCGTGGGAAGTGTCGGTGCTGGGGGGCTGGTACCCCCGGAGCCGGGTCCTGCTGCCCTCCCCGCATCCATCCCCTTGGCTCTCCACCTCCGCGCCTGGAGCGAAGGACAACAGGAGGAGAAGATCGGATCCTTCCTCTTATCACCTCTAGTTCATGTCCAGCCAATGCCATTACTGGTTAACCGTCTTGGAATAGTTGTAGTAAATATGAGCAACACAGCACCTGCTGCTGATGGTTCTGTCCATCACTGAAGTCGCTAACATAATTTTATAGGATTACTTTATATAGGTTCTGGACTTTGTATCGGTGTAACACGAATATCAGCTTCAATCAGTAAATGTCAAAATCTTTATTGCCCATTAGATGTCTTGCAGCCTCTGTTTTGATGCCATCAGTTATGTATAAACAACTCATCTCCTTCCACTTCTACTTCCCCAGCTTCCTGCATTAATACTTGAATGCTACGACATCTTCCAAACAGCTGTTTCAGAAAGAACAGTTATCTTAAAGTTTCTCCTCTTTCTGCAGTCTGTCGAGAATTGCACAGTGAGTTTTAGCTCGCGCGTATCTTTCCTATTTGAGTCCTGGCCTTTGTGAACAGAGCTGTAGAACAAAGACATAAGTGACTTTATTGATAGTAATATATGTGACTAACTGTAGTTATTACAGATCATTTATGTTTATTTTTTGCATGAATAACAGATACCCTAACTTAGAGAAGTACAAAATAAACTTAGAGAAGTTCAAAATAGTTATATCATAATCTCTTGACTGTGAAGATTGCCAGCTGTTTAAAACTATTGTAACTTGATTTTGCTTATAAAAGCCTCCATACATAGGAAGATGCCTTCATAAATTCAATTTATCAATGAAGATATGCTGTTCAGGTAAATGAAAATTCTCAGTGTGACATGCTGCAAATGATTTTTTGCTACACATGTGCTGACCTTAGAAGTGAGATTTTCCTGATAGGAAGAGCTTGAGGAATTCCACTGCAGGTACAGTAAGCTTAGAGATCCATATTTATCACCTCTGAGATGCAGATATTTTCTCTTGAGAGAAGTTTTATGTTTGAATGGGTAACTTAGGAGTGTGGGATGGTAAGGGAAAGGTTGTCATCTTCACTCCTGGCAAAGTTAATGGTAAAATGGCTATTTAAGGAGTCTGGATTGATCCTTTAGACCTCTTAAAATAATGTTCTTTTTTGTATAGTATGTATATCTGTCTACATGTGTGTAAGTAAATATATAAATATTTACACAACTACAATTATGTGTATGTTGTTGTTAGGTGGTAATATAATATTATATTGCAGTTAGGTGAAATGTTACTTAACAATTCTTCAAGGTGTATTTTGTAATGCATATTTACACAGAGACCACTCATGAGTCAAAATTCTCAGATTCTGGAGGTTTTGTCATGTTCGTTCCCTGCTTCCTGTCATGCACCGTGGTGGAATATAGAGTCCAGGGTTTCACACGCGCACACACGGGCTTTTACGGACCCGCAAAACTCCATAGGTCCTTTGCAGGAGGAGAAAGAAGGGAGAGTATGGGAAGCGCATCTCAAAAATCCTTCAGTAACTGATAGGAAACCTGCTGTTCTTTTTCGATGGTGTCTCTTATTTATGTATATTAATGCTAGAAGTGATTGCAGGCAGCCCTTTTTCCTTTTTTTTTTTTTTTTTTTCCCCCCTCTCTCCTGGTGATGGGTTTTGGTCTTTCAGGCTGTCGTGGCTTGATTGCGAAGTGACAATAAAACCGTGGCAGATGTATTGTTAACCCTCTCTCCCCCCTCTTTCCCCTTCAGCTCCCCCTCTCCCCCCTTCCCACTAAGGACAGGCGATTGGGAGGGAAAGAAGGACCGAGAGAAGAGAGTTGGAAAAAATTAAAAATGTTTTACTAATGCTACTAATAGGAATAGAGAAAATAATACAAAATATACAAAACCAATCTTGACAGTCCCAGCAGCTGCTCCGGCAGATGTGGGGCCGGCACCCGAAGTCCTGGCCTGGACTCCGCAGCCAACCGGAGCTGGATCCAGTCTGTCACTGGGCCTCAGTTCGCAGGGACGACTCGCAAGGTCCTCTCCCAATGTCAGCCATAAGGAAAAGGGACAAGATCCTCGTGATCCCCCACTTTTATACGAAGTATGACGTGAATGGGATGGAATACTTTAGTTGGTCAATTTTTCAGTTCACCTCCTGCTTGCACATCTCACGGGATGCATCATTATCGATGACCTCGCGTTCCATTGCTATGTCTACCAAAACATGTACCTAACTTTCAGGAAAACTGCAGTTAGTAAGAAGACTTTAGCTGACAGGGAAAAATTCACTAAAAGAGAAACTTGTTGTTTAACAAAACCAGGACACAGGCTAGCAGCGATGAGAGTGTCTCTTTCCCGAGCGTGTTATTGTTATTAAGATGAACGGAACTCTTCTTAGTTGCCTTGGAAGTGTCTGGGCTGAGCCAGTCTGCTCTGCCACCCCGGTACCACGTTAAACCGTGACCACACGTGGCAGATGGACGCTGGGGAGCCTGTGCCTTGTTCAGCCTTGTGACGCTCTCCTTAACAAGGAGAATAAAGGAATTCCTCACTCCCGCGTCTGACCTGCGTACTCAGCTTTTGTGGATGTTGTTGTGGATCTGCGGCATCATTACCAGCTACAAGTGTGGCACAATTTTTGAATGTTGATTCTATGGCAGATTTGAAGCCTTAGGGACTTAAAATGTAGGAGTAATTGAGAAATGGTTTCATAAAAGTTCCTGGGCTGATGAAGAAAGATGTGATTCTGGTTTAAAAAAAAGAAAAAAAAAAAGGGCAATACTAAGTCTGTGCTGTCTGCTGTGTTATCTTAGGTGAAAAAGGGAATATAAGTGATAAGAGGGTAAAAAAAGCCATTGCAAAATGAGATGCCATGTGGCATAGAAACCCAAAGCTCTCCCAATTCAGAATGCCCTCCAGAAGGACAGTTATCAGGATTTTTCCTTTACTCTAAGTAGCAAGATAAGGTAAATGACAGGATAGATTAGGGGGTGGGGGCACGGAGGGGAAGAAAAGGGGTTTTTTTTATATTGTTCTTGTCTGCTTGCTTTTTTTTGAAAAATGCTTTACAAATACTGTATTCAGTATCTGTATGAGTGTTTGCCGTGCATGAGTATCTGCGGTATGACCATGCATAGGAAGAGATAGTTGAAGAAATAACTAATACTAAGTTTTACTATTAACATTGTAATATATCATCTTTTAGAATTTGGTTTCCCTTTCTAGTATTTGTATCTGGTTTATGTTTCTTTGGGTAGATTACACAATTACGTTATTGCTGTCAATAGCAGTAAGTATCTAGTACATAGGGTTTCTGTGAATGCACAAATAGGTAAAAATCTTATTCATAGAAGCTTTATCACATTAATGTCTGAAGAGTAGACCCAAAATGCATGAACTTTGGTTTACATGATGGGTTTAACTTTTGAAAACAGCAGCGTAAGAGAATACTGATGTTGCCATACATCACAGTATTGGTTATAATACTGCAGGGTATTGCAGGCCCCGTTGTGAAGTGATGGAAATTTAGAACCATTTCAGGAGATTGGGGGGTTCCAAATCCGACTGTTAAGGTATCTGCGGACACATGAATGGGTCTGGCAAGAAGCTCAGGTTCATAAAACCTGTAAAGCTTTGTGTGTTATTTTAAAAGGTACAATAATACCTTGAACTTATTTGATCAAGATATTAATATTGAGTAGTATGAATCGAACCCATTACTTCTGACTTAAGAGTGTATAGTAACAAATAAATAGTATCTGTCATGCTCTTTACAGCCTAACTGCATATGTTCAATTCTCTTTTGTAGTTTCACAATCATTCTTTCAACTGTGGTACTACAGATAGTTACCCTTTAGATTAATTTCCTAAGACAACAAAGCTTAATAGTATCTCTTTCTGTTCCTGTGCAGCATTTTTTCAACTGACTTCCCACCAAATTTTGCAAAAGGTTGGGTGTCTTAAGATATTCTTGTGTGTTTCAGGGAGTGGGGGTGCAAAGCCATGCAGAGGGAAGCAGCTCTACTGGAGCCTGATGTTTAGGAAATGCCAAAAATCAGCTTGACAGAAAGATCAGGAATGTCCCAACCACTAGAAAAGTTCTAATCATATTTGGCTGCTGATTAGGAAATCTCACCAGGACAGTCTGGTGATAGGTTCTGTGGCTAACAGACATTTACGTTGTTCAATGAACATGTGCTTATGGACAAACCTTCCTCGGGAGCCAATTTCCCACCAAAATAATGCAATGTTTTAACAACTCGATACCTTCTGTTTCCTCTAAGCTATGAACAAAGCCACAGTAATTAGACATTTTACCTTGTCTTCAGGGATTTGGGCCGTATTATTTCATGGAAGTAACAATGTGATTAGTTTTCTTGGCAAAACAATTCTTGTGTTGTTTTTTTTTTCATTTCTCTCAATGTATTTGGCAAAAGCGTATTTAAATTTCTCTGAAATACCATGTGTAGTTTACACAGAAGGCAAAATCTTTTGCCCTTCATGTCATCACCTCACACACCCAGCATTTTTATAATACAGTCATATTTCTATATGATCCAGTAAATGCAGATTTCAAAATTATAAGATGCTGCTTTTAACTTCATAATGTCGAAGTAGAGCCAGAATATGTGAAAATGAAATGCACACAATGGGCACAGTGTCACATCCCTGTCTGAGGTGTGTCAAAGCTCAGCCTCTCTGCTTGTTTCCAACACCGCAAAGAAACAATGAGAAACTGGTTTTGTTCAATCACTTGCCTTGAATGTTTGGGATATTCACTGTAGTATTTCATAAGAATAGCATAATTGTGAATAATAACAGTAATTATTCCTGTCATCAATATTAGAATTATTTCCTCGTAAATGCACGTCTACAATGAAAATATTCAATGCATATTGAATTTTCTCTAGCATAGAAGACAGTAGATGGGGGGTTACTATGGAGTAGCTTAAACCCATTTCTCTTATACAACTTTGTCATTTAGTCTTATAATCGATTTATCCAGTGCTAAAAATATAATAATAAAAAAAAAGCATAATAGTCACTTGCCTGTCTCCAGGTATTTATTTTAAACCTTTTGAAGATAAGCAAGTAGTTCGTGCTATTTGCTGATACCATGCAGTGAAAGTTTTTTTCATTTTCTATGGGTACCTGTGGTTGATTGCTGCTCCTCAATTAAAATGTATATGTGATGGATGGAGTTTTATTTTTTCCTTGATTTTCTTTTCTTTTTTCCTCCTTTGGAATTTGATGTGTGAGTCTAGGTGAATAAATTGTATAAACTTTAGTGTAATTCATAGAAAGTGAGGGGTTCTTGATTCCAAAAATGAAGATGTAAAGCCAGTGTGTGTTTGTTCTGCTACTGTTTCTTTAAGAATAACAGAAATAAGGATGCACCATTTTGTGCAGTTTTGCTGCGTTTAAACATTTGTAGCTGGCATGCAGCAGGTCTCTCTGCCTCACACACTTTGGCTGCATCACAGAGGTCATATTTTCCCGTGTATCAATTATTCATGAACAATTTCTCCAGCGCACTAGATAAACTTGCAGACATCGGAGTGTGTGTTTCTCTTCTTACTCTCATCCCTACAACCGCTCATATTCTAATAAGTAATGAGAAAACAAAACAAAACAAAAAAAATCAAAAAACAAACAAACCAACCCCCAAAAACAAAAACCAAAACAACCAACCCACCTTGTCTTCATCTGTGTGTATTTGATGGAGTGGATTTATATAAACTTATGAGAGGAAAGTTTATAAAAGCAAAAACTAAATAAGTATGAGTGGGGTGTTTATAATTTACTTGATGCCTCTAGTTTAATTGACGAACAATACGTTGTTACAGTGGACTGAGGTGTATCACGCACATTAAGGATCTGGTCTCAGGGTTGAAATTAATCTATCTGACGAGCTAGGCAGGAAATTTTGTCCCTGCAGCACCAGTGCAGCAAGAAATGAGAGGGAATGGACAGGAAGGCTTAAGAATTTCCAACCTGTATTCCAGCTTAGTCCATCTCTACAAATGGAATAATTCCTTTCCAGTCCTGCTGTCTCCTCTGCTTCCTGTCACATCTGGCAGTGGGGTTTGGAAAGATGTACAGCAATACAGGAAGAACCTCAGCTTGGAGGTAGCGTTCATATGGTTCTTGTTACCTGCCACTAATAGATTCCTGTGCTAGAGCAATTTCCCTGGTAGAAAAAGAAAAAAATAGAATGCCACCATTATTTTAAGGGATGATTACAGACGTGTTGTAATTCCAGGAATCAACTCATTATAGCCCCCTTTCTCATTTGGTCTTATTTAAGCAAAAAAACTATTTCTGTGAAAACTCTTCCAGTAAAATATGTACCTGGTTCACTTGCACTTTGCAGCATCTGAGGATGCAGCTTGGGACACTCGGGCGCTGCCGCTGTGTGCGGTGCCCCCAGAACGCACCGTTGCCATCCCCTGCGTGCGGTGCCTCCGTTCACCCGGCATCTGCCCGCCTGATCATCGCACCCTGAGGCTCTGGAGAGATTTTTGGAATGAATTCACAACACAGCCGCTCACATTGCCTTGAACACGGTATAAAGGGACAGGTTCCTACCAGTGGAAAGCTTTTGTAGCTCTGCGCAGCAGGGATTTTATGTAAGGATGGGCAGTTACAGTGCAATTATTCGGCTGTTTGGGTTTTCTTCATTACACTCATTGCTGATCTTTGATCCCTCTGTCCTCTTTCCCAGGTCGTCCCATTCCACCTACATCCTCGTCTAGCCTTCTCCCATCTGCTCAGCTGCCCAGTTCTCATAATCCTCCACCAGTTAGCTGCCAGATGCCATTGCTAGACAGCAACACGTCCCATCAAATCATGGACACCAATCCAGATGAGGAGTTCTCTCCTAACTCATATCTGCTAAGAGCGTGTTCAGGGCCACAGCAGACTTCCAGCAGTGGTAAGAAAATTGCAAACACGTGAAGTTTGTTTGTGCCATGTTTGTGCCTGTTTTATGCGTGTTTTGTTTTGGTTTTTTGTTTTGTTGTGGGGTTTTTTTTTGTTTGGTTTGGTTTTTTTTGCAAATGTGTTCTTACATCACCAAAAAATTGAAAGGCTGTGTGGGAACAAGTCAAACAAAAATCTTACTGCTTTATTTCAAGGAAACTTTTTTTGGAAACACCATACATTATGTATGTTTTTTCTTCATTTTACTATAGAGGGCTTTTTTGGTTTAGGAGTGCTATAAGTAGTGTAAAAAATATTATTGAATTCTTGTCATCAGAGGGTTTTATTTTTTAAAGTAGTTCTTGTGTTCCTTGATGGATCCTGTAGAAGAGAGATCTGTGCACAAAGGTTCTTTGTTATACATAGGCTAGTCCAGTATCTCATGTAGAGGATGAAGTTCTGTAGCTAAAAATGTGTGTTGCTTCCGCCGTTCTATGTCTGTTCTTGTTTCAGGATCTGTCTGATTCTGTACTCCCTGTGTCACATTTCACTAAGATGCTGCTATTATTCAGCACATTAATTCTTTTCTTTCAGGCCAGTTTTAAAACATTACCAACTCTGCTATCAGTCGTATAATCTGTAGTGCTTAGGGTTTTCTTTCTTTTCTTTTTCTTTGTTTTTTGGTAACAGATGCTGACTTTTCATTTTGACAGCCAAAATTTGAGAAACGAAGATACAATCTATTTCTGGAAATACAGGCAAAACAAAAGGCGGCTGTTATAGCTCCTTATTTTTTGCCTTTTTTTTTTTGAACATAGATATCTATTGTGCAGTTCCTATCTGTTTAACTAAACACTGTAAGTTATATTTTATATGCAGTTTTTGATCTGCTCAAGGTCGCTCTTTACTGTAAAAATACAGATCTGCACAGTATCGGAGATAGGAGCTGTTGGCCTTTGTGGGTCTGTACAATACACTTGAGCGATGCCTTTTAAATAGTGGCTGGTCGTGTATGTCGGGAGGATAAGACAATGAGTAGAAGTTGTAACATAAGATTCAGAGTTGATATAAGGTAAAACTTTTTCCCTAAGCATTGAATTGGAACAGGTTGCCCAGAGAGCCTGTGCAGTCGATGTCCTTGGAGGTTTTCAAGAACAGGTTGGTTAAAATCCTGAGCTACGTGATCTGACCTCAGAGCTGCCCTTGCTTGGCAGGAGGCTGGACTAGAGACCTCCTGGGGTTCCTTCCGTCCTTAGTTATCCTTTAACCCTGTGATCCATTCAGATATGTTAAAATATAATTACACAAAGAAATAATAATTCAGAGATCGAGCATGCTTTCTTGGTACTTGAGGTTAGAGGGTGAAAAATATGATACCACTTTTGAGGGATTGTTTTTTAAGAGGTTCAGGGGGATCTGGGGAGCTGCAGACCTCAAAATTTGTAATGGGCAACTTGGTAGAAACCATAGAAACGGGGAAAAGAAAAAAATGTTGATGTGATCTACCTTTAATGAGTCGGTGTAGCTTCTGCAAAGGGTACTCCTGCCGTAGAAACATCGAAGAGCTCTTTGAAGAGGTCAGCTGTTTCTGAATAAGGCTGATCTAGTTGATGAAAGGTCTTTGTATTTTCAACAGTCGTAGCAAAATCTGTCACTAAGTGCTTTTAAGGCAACTAAACTGACATATAGGGTAAGAGGGAAGTTTTCTGCATGGTAAGTAGTGATTCGAAAGACAATAAGCAGAAGCTAGAGCTCCTCAATGAATTTTTATGGGACATGAAGATACTTGGAGAAGATGGTGAGCTGGGGGTAAGAAAGGTGGCTGATGGCAGGGTGTGAAGAATCGCAAGTAACCAAGTAACAGGGCAATAAAATGGCAGAGGAAATTCAGGGCAGAGAAACATGAAGTGATATGAATGGAAAGAGCAGCTCTGGCTCACCAGGCAGTGATGGAGCGTCGCCAGTCCGGGCGAGTCCTTGGGGACGCGCACGCTTCATCTCGGAGCTCGGGAGCAGGTGAATGTGGGCAGCCAAAGAAAGGAATAAAGAACAAAACAGAGAACATTGCCTAAAGGATGTGGTGGATCAAACAGTTTGTAAGGGTTGCTACATAGAAGAAAGCAAAAAAAAGAGACTTGGAGGATACTTGAATACTTGGTATTTGGTATTTATAGTCACTGTTGGAGAGTGAGTGAGCCAGCATGGATTTTCTTGTGAAGCCAGATGAAGGAAGTTGCAGTAAAACAACTCCGAAAATTGATTGACAATTTGGTGGAAGAACTCTTTATGTTTCATTTTTAGATAATAGTCGTTGTTTCCTTATATCCTTAAAAAACTTTGTGTTTCCCACCTGCCACTGTGGACTGCCCCAAGGAACCTTTTTGGCATGCTGAGGTATGCTTTGATTTGTTTATGAATGGCTGATTTGTGCATTCTACATTTTAACATTTTTTTCCCAAAATATTTCAGTTCTTTCTTTAATAATTATTCATATAATATCTAAAGACTCTTAATTTTGTGAGTTTAAAAAACAGCTTTGCTTTTTTTTTTTTTTTAACCACAGGCACATGCATAATTGTTTGCTCACCACTGAGAGTGTTCTATAGCATGAGGTCTTCTGATTTAGTGCATCCTCTGGAAACTAATAAGCAATTAACTAGCATTTTTTTTTTTTTGGTAGTTCTCACAATGTTTCCTTGAGAGAGTTTATAAGAAAATACCACAGATGACATACAACTCAAATTGGAAAAGCTCACCTTTTTTGTGGTTCATCCTTATTTTTGAAACATTTTCAGAGTAGCTTTTTACCGTCTACATAATATGGAAAGGTAGACCATGCTTTGATTTTTTTTTTCCTTATTATTTTTTTAAAATGTTTTTAAAATCTATTTTAGGTCCTGTGGTAACTTAGCAACAAAAATCCAGACATTTGGGAGAGAGTAAATAAATTTAAATACTTGGTTTAATTTTGGGGTTGGGTTAAAAAGGAACATTTGAAGCTATTTAGATTTCAAGCTTAGATTCCAGATAATCTTTGACCATTAATAAACATTTTCTAGTACTTTCTAAGTTCTTCTTTAAACATTTCTATCGTGGTCTTCAAAGTACACGCTGAAGATGAAATATTTGCAGAAATCTGGTACTGATTACATTACAGAATAAGTGTCCTCTTGTTTGTCTGATTGTACACTTCTGCTTGCTTCAATCTCTACAATTAGAGGATAGCTCCTCAACAAGTCTAGGATGAGTCTTCTTGGGTATGAGGTGACAGTCATCCACATGTGCTGCCCTGTGCCCTTCACTATAGCCATTCTTGATATGTCTGGAAAACTCATTTGCGTAAAAAAAATTACCTAATCAAATCTTCCATCAAATGAGCAATCTATTGTTGATATTATGAAGGCCTTTAATCTACAATAAATCTTTGTTAGAACTCATCAGAGCTTCCAGTTTGAGAGAAATGTGATTATAGCACTCTTAAAATGACATTACATCATCGGGGTGATTGGTTTATCATTTGGAGAAGCGACATCAATCATAACTAGCATAACCACACAGTAAATGAATTCAACCTTTCTACTGCAGAACAATGACACAATAATTGCTCAAAATCAGACTTAAAATGAAATCAGAAAATGCGCTTTCTTTAAATACGATGTTAACCTAATGGAATATATTATTAAAAATCGTGTTTGAGGAAATTCTATGTAATTAAAAATATGTGAAAATGTATTCCTTTTTTTCTCTCATTAGAACCTGATTTCAGCTGCAGAATCATTTTCTATGCAACAGATATTATGCTGTGTTTAATTGAACTCCCATCACTTACATTCCTCTGCTTGTATTTCTTAATATAATATGCAGCACAATTATATGTGATGAAGGACAAGAGGTTTTTGAAATCTAGTGCACCTGCTGATAGTATTTTGAAAAACAGAAATATTATAGAAGGAAATAAGACCTTTTATCTGTGAAAAGTTAGTTGATTTTTTTTTTTTCCCTTTTAAAAGCAGGTCAGTTTCTGTCACACCATTTTCTAGGATGGTTTCTCACAACTAACAGTAAGAATAGGTTTATTTCTAGCGATTTCTGTATATATTGAATGTATTTTCTTTCTGGCAATACATGGTGACTCATCTTGTTAGAATGTCATTTTAATGGCTTCAATCGTAATACAATATAACAGGCTGGTTAAAAAAAAAAAAAAAAAAAAAACAAGATAAGGGCTTTTGTTGCCAGCATCTTTGCCCTTATATTATTATATAGGATTTACTCTTATTAAACCAAATTTTGGAATCCCAACAGAAGAACTGTTTGTTTTTCAACCTGAGTAAAATGCCTAGGATATACCTACTTGCACAATAGTTTTTGATATAATGAATCCATAATTGGATACGGTCATCATCTTCAGCCATTCTAACAACGAGAAAGTAGATGCAGAATGATTTGGAGTATTTTGATTTGGGGAAAATTCTAAACTGTGCGTTAGATATTGTCACAATTCCCAAGAAGTTACTGAAGTTTAACTGGGGGATCATGCCCAGTTTTTCATTGCTAACGTGTCTTTCTGACTCAGAGACAATAATACAAAGCAGTTGGCTCAATGTAACAATATTTGCCCACAGAGTAGCTTGGACGCTGCTTTGATTTTTTTTTTTTTTTTTTTTTTCCCCCACAAGCAGTTATTGGCAGCAAGGAGAGGGGAATGGAGAAATAGGTTGGATTGAACGAGATCATGGTTGTTATTTAGTGTTGTTTGTGAGTTAGAGTTGAAATAAAGAATAAGACTCCTTATTCTGATGACCCTATTTTGTGGTAATTTATTATTGAAAATATCAGTATTCGTCATATTCAGCATAAATATCTAGAAGGATCTTCTGTGTTCAACAGATGTTACCTGTTGCAGTTTAATCCAGTATGTAAATAACTTTTTCTCTGAAGAAAGAAACCTTCTCGAGGTGACTCAATGCCCCAGGGCATTCTTTCTTGATCCACACAGGGTGGAGTCATCAAACACATTTTGCTCATATACTGTCATTGCAAGTGGTGGAGGTCTTGCCCACACACTTGCACAGAAATAAGCATAGGATGCTTGACCAATATTTATTTTAATTTTGCTGACATTTTTTGTTTTGTGTTTGGAACACCATAAGCATTTTTTTTTGACAACATTTTACAACAGCGCAAGGAAAGAGTTGCAGATTGTCATTTTAATTTCTAGTTCCAAATTAAGAGGAAATTATATATGTTTGTTTCTTAGTCCATTGTTGTTATTCTTCTAATTACTATTATTATGAAGAATTTAAGTGCTACAAGCTTTCTTCCTACCTTGACACCCGTGGCTGTTAAGCGCTGCCCCAGAAGTAGACAAAAACATCAGTAATTTGAAGAATTCTAGCCTTAACACTTGATGAATCTGAAGACATAAACCACCCCTTATTTCTCAAAGGCTTCTGTTCGGCAGGCGACAATGTCCAGTAAAGATTCCTCTATTACAGTAGAAAAAAGATTGAATAGAAACTAAAACCCGTTGGTTTCTCGTGTTTATGCTATGAAGTCGTGCTCCTGTGTTTGAGGTTTTAAGCAACAGTCTCTGTTAGCGGCGAGTTCTTTAAATAGATTATTTTTTTCCAATTTGTTTTTAAGGCTTAAATTCTCTAAATCCTTAATGGCCAGTCACATCCTAATTTTGTCGTATCTCTGGAGTCTAATTTTAGAGCTTTGGACTGGAATTAGAAATGGAGGGGACAGCATGAACTATGTTTTCCCATTGAAACTGAAGTGTGTACTTTTTCTTAAGGATTGTCTCCATGTTGCTGCAACTATTAGTGGTATCATTGCCGCTACTAATCTGTGTAGCATATGTTGACAGTGCCAGCAGATGTCTGAATTTCAGCCAGAAGACGTGATTCTAGATATTAAGATATTGCAGAAACATTGTATTTATTAATTTATGAATTCATAATCATAATAGGCGAATCTGAAGCAGAAGGTTCTACGGTAATAAAAATGATAATGTATTACAAAAAGCTATAGAATTGAGAACAGATTGTTATTCTGTCGTTTCTCTATTTTTCTTAAGCTCACCATGGTTTTGAGAGCTGTAGAGATTTTTCTTAGCTGCTTTTACATCATTTTAGTTTAAGGCTTGTAAATGTGTTAAACTGGCAGCCTCTGTAGCAACAAAAGCACAGCAAAGCAGCTGCGGTACCAACTTTCCAAGGTTCCCTTTCTCCAGCGTGTTATTCTGCTGTTTTCCAATATCTACCATGAAGGCTGGGGAACAACTTAGTTACTACGGCCAGTCAGCCTTGTTTTTTCTCATTACCAATCCTTGCTTCGTCTCCTAGCAGGTAGTTTGAGATCACCAATAAATGTCATGCATTTGAAACTTAAAGACTAGATGTTGTCGCTCCATGCCGTTCTGCCAAGAAAGTGAACGCCTAGACGTGGCACCTTGCTTGAAAGCTGAGAGGCATTGGGGATGTTACAATTATAGGCAGAGTAACTCTTTTCCATCTTTTTTTTTTTTTTCTTTCCTTTCATTTGCTGAGTCCAGATGCTGTTTGTGTGGTTTTTTCCTTGCTGTGTAGGAAAGCCTGAAATTGTTCTTGCTGGTGCTCTATGCTGTAAGTTGTGCTGTATGGCAAAGAATTTCTCAGGCTTTTTAATGTTTTTGTCTTTTGATATAGATCTTTGAATCTTCTGAACTACACTTAGTTTTTCATTGGCAATGACATAGTCCTAACAACTTCTGTAGTGGATTCTGCAGCTGTTTACATGGAAAGGGCAACATTTAGAAAACATTTCATTTTTTTAACTGTCACCAACCCAAAGTGGTAGGTGATTCAAAGTGACAAGTCAAGCACATGTAAGCCGTGTGCACTTCCGAGATTGTAAAATCGAGAACCTAAAGTTTAGGATATAATTTTTTTCAGAATTCATTGCAATTTTCGTTTGCAGGACGATCTGTGGGGTGCGTGTTTGTTTGGGTTTGTAATTAAAAAAAGTTTAATCACTTCATTCTTTCTCCCTAAAAATCCAAATAAGTGCTGCTAACAAACACTTAAAGGCAAGGAAACAACTTTCATTTGAGTCAATATCTTGTCTTACGGATTTCCTGATTTTGATAAGATGAAGTCATACGCTTCTGCTTTATTTAAATGACAGATTGTCAATTTATCTAGTGCTTAATTATTGTTCCTGGTTATAGAATTACTTTAATATATTCACAGTTATAGAATACCTATTTCTAATATGTTTATGAATATTAGCATCTTATCAGGCAAATCTGTAAATATGTCATCTATGAGTTTATCTTCATATAATGCGTGATTAAATCGATATGAATTAGTATTTTTTTAGCTTTAGAAGATGTTCCCAGTAAGCCTAAAAAGTACAAGAAACGGAGAACTCACCACATCACTAGAGAAACTGCTCAGTGGTCATTAATTATTCTCACTGGGTTTTTTGGGCTTTTGGTTTTGCGTGGTTTTATTTGTTTATTTTTCCATTCATGCCTGACTCTCTGTCTGACCGCTCCCCCGTGTATGTCTTTTACCCCTTCAGCATAAACAAAGAGAAATCTGAATTCTGTCATTTTACTCTGAATATTTTTCCCTTTCTGTTTACCTGTAACAGCCCTGTTGCTCTCTGGGAGTATGTACGTGAAAAGAGTTTGCACACAGAGCTTTATTGACAAAACTCTCCACTGAAAATGCAGCTCGCCCAAGCAAACTGTGCTCTCCTGTTACTTCCTAGCGCTTCTGTCACTGCATCTTCTGCTGGGATGTGCTGCTGCATGCTTTTGTACACCAGGATTCTGTCTTTCTTACAATTTCAACTTCAGCAGCAACCTCGTGCAGCCACCATTGCAGTGGAAATGCAATACAGGGATGTGGCTCCTCCATCAAACAGCTGCTTTATTTTGATGCAGATTTACAAATGTTTCCTGTAGAGGGAGCGTGATGGAGGTGCACACCATGGGGTGTGTTGGGAGGCTGAGGAAAGGGTCAGAGGTTTTGATGTTGTGGGATGTGCTCGGAGCTGAGCACGGCATTTCAGCTTGGTTCTGTCTGTGGTGATGCTCCTTCCTTGCACCACACCTGTCCTGACATTGCCCGTGGAGAGCTGGCTTACGGCCCTCAAAGAGTCAGGAACCAAAGGACTTTGAGTGCAAGTCTTGAACTGACCGGTTCCTTTGTTGTTTGTAATAATTACATACTGAAACTACAGGTGAGGGGTTATTTTTCTCGTGTAAGCGAATCAACAAAACAATATTGCCTTCTTTATTACATTACAAATATATGTAATTCTTTTTTCTGCTAGCTGCTTACATGGAAAAGCTGAGGACTTGGAATGTTTGTGCAAGTTAATTACTGGCCTGAGTAAATGCTTACTTTTTCAGATATCTTGACATCAAGGCACAGGGGGAATCCTGTTCCATTTTGTCAGCTCCCCAAATGTTTCCACCGCTCGATCTGTGGCATTCACACATGAATGAAATTGTATCTCTCGCTCTGTTCCGTTTGCTTGGATTCTGTGTTTTCTTCCAGTCTGTAGCAGTGCTGCACTTGCTCCCAGTTCCCTAGGTTGCTTTTATTGCAGTGACCTTTTCCATCTACGTAGGGTGCTATTTGTCATTCAGCTCTACTTCGGTCCCTGCCTCACCCCACCGAGGTGCTGCCTGACATCTCGCTCCTTTACAATAGTTCCTTTCTATTTAATGCATTTGTGTTGGGTATCATAGGGCTATAACAGTGTGATTTCCAGTAACTGAGCTTTTTATTCCTTTTATTCAGGTCAGGTCTAATGATTTTTGAAATAAAGAAATAAATGCATACAAACAGGCAGAAACATAGTGGCATCTTTATGATTATAGTGATAGCTGGTACTTATCTTGTATGATATATCTGGAATGGGAAAGAAGAACAAACAAACCAAAAAACCAAGATGCAAGCACTAGTAAATCCAAAGGAAAGAGAATTGGCAACTTAGTATGGAATTTGTATTGGTTTGAGAAGACTCCTTGTCCTTGATGCTCTGTTAATTTAGGAGAAATAAGTAGAAGACTGTAGAAAATGAAAATGACCTTTTATAAATGATAAATAGGCATGTGTGGGTATAGAAGCCCGTATATACCAAACTCCTCAAAGCTGGGGACTCTTACTCGGCTGCTGGATCTTTCCAAATCTGCCAGAGGGACTGGCTTGCTCTGAACTGCCACCACCAAAACCTCCATTCGTAACAACAGCAGAAAAGTTCAGCATTGCCTCAGTGCTCCCTACGAAAAAGATTCATGAAATTGTTATTTAGAAACATCCTTCTCGGTCTTGAATCTCCAAACTTGAGGCACAGTTGTTACTAAATCGTAAAACGGGAAGTCCCAACTGCTGATTCACGTGATCTGGGGAGAACTCCGAAATCTGGACTTTAGCGTTGCACACTGGATTAGTTAAATCTGGAATGTATAGGCCATGGTAATTTTGAGTTTCCCAAATCACTTTTTCTACTGGAATCAGTGGGAATTTTGCACATCAAGCACCAGGCTAACTCCTCAGTTAATGCACTGTAATGAAGTGTGGAATGTTCTGCCTGGCCAAACACAGAGTCTGAGCATGTTTGTTGATATCTGTTCCCACAAACAGGTGGATAATTGTTTTACCTGACAGAAATCTGTCAACTAATAGGGACTAGAAGACATGAAAAGGTATAAAATCTTTGTGAGTGTGTGAGCTCCAGGTTTCTGAAAACATAATTTACAAAGTCAAGAGAAAGGGAGTTTGGGGAATTAAGAGCTCAGGTGGTAAATGCTGGTGTTGAGTTGTTCCGTCAAGTGCTGAGAATGAGGGTGGGGACTGGTGTGGTTCGGGAGCTCACGCAGATCCGCAGTCGCCCTGCGATGCAAGTGGAATCAGCTCCTGGCACCTTCATCGCCGGCGTAGCCGAAAACTCGCTCAAAAAGCAAAAGGCAGTAAGGTGGAGGCAAAACAAACAGCAAAGGCAGTTGGTAAGGCTTACGGGGAATGAAATGTTGGACGTCTTCGATTTGAGTTCCGGTTGGGAAGAGCAATATGAATTACTGCAATCTAAAGCAAAATGTGGGTTGTGGGGTGTTTTTGTTTTGGCGTTTTGTTTGGTTTTTGTTTGTTTGTTTGTTTTTCCATTTTAAGTTTCAACCTTTTTGTTTTACTTTATTTTAATGGAGGGGAAGTTTGGGGGGAACCACAACAGGTGTGAATCCTCAAAACGAAAGGTGAAAACATTTTCCTAAAAGTCTTCCAAATGAAATGGTTCAGCATTTAAAAAATGAAATAATTATTGTTTGAATTAGATGTTTCTATATTTTTCAAATCTCTTCTCCCTTCCTCCCCAATCTTTTTCAGCTAAAAATGCAGCAAAATTTAATTAGATATTCATGGATAGTTTATCTCCTTGGGGTGTGAAGCAGGCACTAGGCAGAAACCAGTTGAAGAAGAGCTATCTATTCTAAAATCCATGAACTTAGTAGACATGGTAAGGCCAGTCAATTATATTTGTGAGTGCTCTGTGCAGCTGGGGAAGACGATGCAGAGAAAACCAGATTGCTTGAAGAAAAAGAGGAATTTCTGAGACCCTGAGTTCCAGTACTGACTTGAAAGCATGATGAGATTATGGAGTCCAATTTGTTTGGACAGATTGAGGATTGGTGGTTGTGGAAATGCAGAAAGGCTGGTGAGGGACTGTACTTATAAAACTAATCTGAGGAGAAGACTCAAGAGACTGGCTAGAAATAAAACTCTTTAAAGTGCATTGTCAGCAACTAGAACCCAATCCCTCTGCACAGGTAGCACAGCCGTTCCTTCCAAATCATTTACAGAAAAAAAAAAAGTTATATAACACAAATCACTAGAAAGCGTCATCCAGGAGTATATATATGGCCACAAAACTTGTTTCTTCACTTGTATTTCCAACTACACACCAGTTCTTCTTAGTATTTTTTCTTTCTTGTCTTTTTTGTTGTTGGCAGCTGGAAAGATTCCACATTCTTCAGCTCCTCTGAGATCATGCCAGAAATAAAAATGCATTAGAGAATCTTGTTTCATTTTCTTTTTTTGGAACAATTTCCATTAATATCCTGCTGTCACAAAGCGACTGGTACTGTTTCACAGCTCTTTATCATGGCAGGTTTTTTTCTGGGGAGTGACAGCGATTGCTCATTGAGACCCCGAACCCCAACAGCGCAGCCGCCTCTGCTGGGTAATGGGAAGTTAAACTGCTCCGACAAGTTCACTTCAGATTTTAGCGACTTCTTAATATTTAACATTTAAATTGCTTTGAGGAAACAAGTATTGGTGGATTCTGCTGGATCAGCAGCTTTTGCATTCAATGGTTTCTTCATAGGATCGTACAGGTTGGTTTATTGAGCAGTATTTTCTTTACAGGACAGGCAGATTCCATTCAAATTTCCAAATCTGGAAGGGGTCTGAAGGCCCAAATTCAGATTCTGGATAGATGCTTTGATGTTTGCTTGCTCTAGATGGTTGGGGTTGGTTTGGTTTGGAGGGGGGAGAGGAGCACGTGTGTATGTGGTGTTTGGTTTTGGTTGGGGTGGGTTGGTTGGTTGTTTTTTAGCTAGATGTTTAAATATGTACATTAAATATTTGTCATTTCCTCAGAATGTTAATTTTGAACTGTTTTTATAATAGCCAATCTGTTGAGTTCATTTGATTAACAAAAAAGTGCATCGCAGGTGGTTCTTCTAAGGAATGAATGCTCTAGCATGCTGACATCTATTAAAAGGATCAACAGAAATGTCACCATTCGGTTTCAGTCTGTGTAAAAATTCTGCAGTTTAATTATTTCTGGTTCCCACAAAATACTCTCAGGTGGTTTTATTAGAAAGCATCTAAAAGGTTTGAGAAAACTGTAGTGAAATTATATCATTTCAGATTTTGGTTTAAGCGTAGTGTTATCAAAGAACAGAAAAATAAATAAGTAAATAAATGCAACAGAAAAGAGAGCTTTCCTCTCTTTAGTTTTTCTAACCCCTCCCTGTGTTGCCCAAGACCAAAACTCTCTGAGCCTACCCTAATTAGTCTTCAGTCTGAGCTGCTTGTTAGACTTCTGTTCCTTTTTTCAGATAAAAGTTTTTATTTTCTCACTGCAAGACAAACACCAAATAAAAGTCACAGATGGGAAGTGGTCGGTTCTTCCCAGAGCAACCCAACCATGAGAACAGGATTCTGGACTCGCTGGGTGGCCTCTGTGTTCCTACAGAAATTGCCAAGTTCTGTATGAAAGTACTTAAATATTATCATAAGATTTGATGCTTTCTCCACCTACAAGTTGCATTTTGAAATCTGTCGAAGACACGAGACATGGTTAATTTAATAGTATTATAATATGTGAACATTGCTTAATATTCCCATGAGTAAAATTCAGAGCAATGGAGGATATTTAGAGCTGACATAGAGCAAATTACTCAGGCACGGGCCAACCTGTGGCACAAATCTGCTTGCTCTAACAGGCTTCATACAATTAAAGATAACGAATTTCTTACTGCTCTCCCAGCTGCTTTTTATTAGTCTGTTATTAGAAGATGGTTAAAGGCTCTCTAATGATTCCTCGTTTGTACCCCATTCATCAGAATTCAGGTAATGAAACTGTTTTTCTGCTTTTATTTATTCTTAAATCTTGTTTGAGCCACTAACTCAATGCCTTGTGTGACTTTTAGCACTTTTTTCACCTGGTGATCTCGATTTCACAACTGCAAAATGTAAACCAACAAAAGAATGTGCACTATAACTGAATTTTGATTGCTAAGCAATTTGAAGTAAGGATATTAAGCCTGCTTATACTTCACGAGTACTTCATGTCAGAATATGGATAGTTGTTATGCTGCCTTGGTGTAAACCTTAGGATTTTTGCAGAAATTTTTATGCCCTGGTTCTTTAGCTAGGAGTGTCAAAAGATTACTTTCAGGAGTTAAAAAATAATAGATAATCAGGTGTAAAATAGTACTGATTTGTTGGCTGCAAATTTTGTTTAGTTAAGATATAGAGGCAGTAATGCAAAGGAGTTTTTGAATTTAGAATAGAACTCCAGGTTCCTGCACTTGCATTTATCTCTGTTGAATGCTTTTCATGAGCCATTTGAGATTTGATATTGAAGAAAATTAAATCACCAGGAAAAAAAAGAAAAAGTTGCATCTTCACAAAGATGAGACAAGCAAAAGAAATATCATGCTGTTGGTTTTAACGATAATAAATTTAGGTTGCTTTTTTGAGGACTGGAAGAGCTCCAGAAAAGCAATTGGTACTTACTTCGGAGCACTTAAGTATCAGTGGCTCAGAACGACATGCAGCTCTGCTCTGTCATTATAGAGAATTGTTATGCCTCACATAGGCATTATTGAGCTAATCAATTCATCAGGAATTTGCATAGAATTAGAACTGCATGGTAAAGACTTGAGGAAATAAAATTGCTTATCAACTTATAAACACAGCACAGCTGATTAAAAAACAAGTAATGTAGCAAATTAAAATAGTGGTGGATTTCAGATTGAACCTGGAATATTCTAGTTTCTTCCACAAAAGTAATGGAAGACACAACTGGAGTTTACTCACGTAATTTGGATGATCACCGTGCTCAAATACTGCGTTACCCAGCGTGTCACATGTGTACATTTTGTTTCCTCTGGAGATCTTAATGGAATATTCTGGCAGCTGTCAGTAAAGCAAACATTATTGTCCAATGGAAAAAAAAATCATTATGAAGAACAGGGTAATTAACACCTATGCTTACATGCTTTGCTGCTCCAGAAAATTGATCCAATAGACCTGATACATTTGCAGGGGATGAGCTAACAATTAAGTAGGTGCACATAAGTGTTGTCTTTATTTCATAAATCTTCAAAATCTTACAGCCCTTTACTTTTTATGGTGATCGTTTTCTTGAAAGTTTTATCTGTAATTTAACAGAACATTTTGAAAGAATTTGACAGAATTATTTCATAGGAAACAAAAAAATTTAAGTATCCAGCAGAATAATTGTTATGTTAAAATACTCTTATTGTTGAATTTGCCTGTTAAGGATATGTTTGAGGAGTCTGTGAAGATGAGTGCATTCTCAAATATGGTGGACTTTATGGCACTGATCTTCTATGTGGCCATTAGTCTAGGAAAAATAAAGCTACTTATTTTGGATATTTTTTCTTTTTCACGGGGAAAATAATTCAGTGTCTGTTTTTAAATCACTGACCACTATTCATAACCTCATTGTTCAGCTGTTTCAGGGCTATAATAATACTTTGCTATTAGTAACATTTCAGCAGATATTATTTACTAGATCCTTGTATTGCTAGATGTGTTTGGTTATTGCCCATATACCGCCTGCAGACCTATCTAGTTTCTAGGCGATTTTGTTATCGAACATGCATATATACATGCACACAACCCCCGGAGTCCCCCTCTCCTGCCCGTACACGCGTGTGCTTCAGTGACGCTCCCTGCAGTGGGAGAAGCTCTTTACTGCTCCATTTACTTGTCCTGTGTTTTGTCAGCGCTCAGCAGATGGTGGAGACTGTATGTCTAAGTAATGGAAACAAAAATTACATGAAAAATGAAGTCACATAAACTTAAAAAAATAACATCAATGAATACAAGAAATGATGGAAAGGTCGGTGATAGTGATGGCAGGACTTTGAAGCATTCTTGAAAATCGTATTCTGTGCCAGATTTCTCAGGACCTCCAGCTGTCGTGTAATCACTCAAGTCAGCTTTTAGAGTTTCAGAGGGTCAGAGGAGATAGTTGATATTTCATTTCGAAAATGTGTTCATTGTCTAGGTTAGCAAAAGGGACTTTTCTCTTAGGAAACCTTACTCTACAATATTGACTATGCTGAGATTTTCAGTTTTCAGATTTCTGCCTGGAATAATCTTTGGAGGACTTCTGCTTTAATCTTATCTTGTTCTTTATTGAGGTGAACAAGGAGTCATGTAAACTTGTTTCCAGATTTTTTTCATGCCAGGAATGGCATTGCATCTTATACGTGGTTTATTGTCTGATGTTGGCTAGAAATTATATCTTACACTTGGTAATATAACCTTGAAATTCATTAGGCTGGTAGCTGGGACCTGTACAGATGGTGGGGGTTGGCACTCCAGTGTTTTTGGTAAAGGTCTTCTCTGTTTGAAGTCAGTGATTTGATCGCTGATGTATTTATCACTGGTTTACTGTAATTTAAATGAAAACTTAATTAAGCGAGCTTTGATTAAAATTCCATATGAAGAATGTGAATGCTGGTAAATGATAATTACTCTCAGAATTGCATAAGTATTGAAAATGCTTAGAATGTCTCCTATTACCTGTCTGGCTGGTTTGTTTTAGCAGTTCCTTTCCGACTCCTCCACCGTGTTTCTCAGTGTAACTTTGCGTAACAGTGTTCTGTCTTACCACATTATAGAACGGCTTAATTACCAACAGCCTCTTCCAAACCCAGGAATAAACATGAAATTTCAACAATTATATATGGTAGTTCTTAGGAGTTTCTGCTGTTGTCATTTATCAAGTGCTTGAGCTTATTCAGCATCAATAAACATGGGACCAGGGCTGTAAGTCAGGGGGGTTGATGCTCAGGTTTAGCGATGGAAGGAGAGGTAGAGGCTCCAGGTAAGAGAGCCCGAGACCTTGAGTCACTAGGGAGCAATGTTGAGCAGAAATAAGGAAATGTTGTTTGGGGCAATACGGGGCTAAATTAGAAAAGATGTAGACTGTGTTTGTAATGCATGTGGAGGAACCTCCGAGGATCAGTCAGTGAGTAAAATCCTTACAAAGAGTAAGTACCACCTAGTGGTGTTTACATTTGTAGATGTCATTGAGTGGACCTGTATCAACTGTAAATTCTCTCTGTATAAGTTGGTGTGCACGTACACACATGCCCATGTTCATGTGTTATAAAGATATAATGTGCAGTGTACATATACGTACTATACATATATATTAGTAGGTGTATGAAGAAATTGAAGGTGGAGAAATCGATCGGTTGTTGGTTTTTTTAAAATTAGGAAGAGTCTGTGTATTTGAGAAATTCTTCTGGACAAAAGCAAGGAAAAGGGCATTATCTGTAATTAGAAATAATAATGTATAATTGGTTCATTTGCCATATTTCTACAGTTCTGATTTAGTTGAGCAATGTGATCATTATGCCACCAGTTTTCAATAGAGGTGTCACAATGAAAAATAATTGCAATATTCCACAATATTAACTGTACCCTAATTGCAAAAGTTTTGAAATATAATTACCATGAAAGCTAATGCGACAGGGAACATTAAGCATAATTAGCGTATTTTAAAAAAGGGAAAAACTGTTAGGAGCTTGTTATTGTCTCGTAAGGTAGCTTCAAATTAGCTGGATGCAGAGCACTTTCATCTAGGTTTTCTATAATTTTCGCTATTAGCACAGACTGCAATAAATTTATTTGACATAGCCCACACCTGCTAACCCTGCAGGAGAGAATTTCTAATGTGCACAGGTCCCAGGTTTCCCACAGAATCTGTCACAATTTCCTGGGAGACAGCAGTTTGTAAGATTGGGGGGGCTGGCTTAGTTTTTTTTCTTTTTTTAAAATTTAAATGGTCAGTCATGCTGCACTGCTCAAGTTGTATTGTGTTTTAAGAAATTTCTGCAAAAAGCTACACAAAAATGCTATTATGAAACACTTCAAACAAAGCATTAATTACACAGCATGACTGTATGTTCTGAAAAAATATACAGTATATTAATTATCTATTTTCTTTACAGAACGACTATGTGCATTCGCATAGAGCATGAAAGTTCACCCATATGATTAGAATTTATTTTTTGAAGTAAAGAAAAGCAATATATCGCACCGCTTGTATACTAGAAATGTTTCTGTGCCCGTATAGCAGGATCTAAGCTGTATGCAGCAGTGCTGACTTTCTGTAAGATCAAATTTTCGGTAAGAAATATCTAAGAGATTTTCCTGTGGTTTTCTGGTAGTATTTTACAGGTAGAAACTAATATTTTACTGGTATTGCTGGTTTTTTCAAAATTATTGAAATGTGTTTTGGAATAAGCTACATCCAAACAAAAAAATACACAGAGGAACACCATTAGTTTAGGTGTTGTCAGTGGGCACAGTTTTAATAAACTCTTATGTTGCTTGATCTTAAATTACAATTAACCACTTGGGCTACTTTTTATCATCCATATATGCTGCTATTACAGATATGTAGTGTGGGGTTTTTGGAGGTGAATTAGGTCATACATTAGATAAAATTTTGGATTGGCTGGTGCAACTCGTTTTTCCCTAGAATTATGTGAGGGGAAAAAAGGCATCTGACGCTAATTTTTGAAAGTGTAATTTATGAAAATATTTTGTTTTCAGTTTAACTCCTGTGATTTTTAACCTGTCTGGCATCTGTCTGTCAAGAGCAAATGCTCTAACGTTGCTGCGAGGACAATTTAACATCTGTGGAAACTCGTAAGAAAGGTTCTTGCTTTTCTACCTCAAAAATAATTCTAATTCAGTTGAAGCCCAGGACAGAGCTTGTTTCTGCAGAGGTAATGGGAAGTTTAAAACGGAGGAAAGACGGTAAGGTATGGAAATACAAAGTAAGTTTTCACTGTGCATTGTGGAAGTGAGCCATTTGAAAGGAAAAATAGGAACCCATTCTTTATTTCAGAAAACAAACAGATGCATTTATTCAGCCTAACCCCATCATCGATAAATTTCTATTCCGCAAGGGGCGAGGTGGTGGGTTTTTTTTTTTACATTTTGTTAAACTGTGGACATGGATATCCCTTTATATAATCTTTCTGGGACTTTCATGGATGCTTCACTTACGTTTTGAAGTGCTACAGTAATTCGAAACATGTTTCCGAACAGCTGTTTGGTAAATATGATCTCTAGGTTATCAGGTCTTACTACAATCCACCCAGTTTGGAATGAGCCCTGCAGAGCTATCGGACCGGGGCGGCCAGGGTCAGAACAAGGTGCGGGACCGTGCGATGTGACAGTCTGAACTGATGACCATCCCGCAGAGAAATGAAGTTCGATAATATTAGGAATCATACTGTGTTCTCCCTTATATCCATTACACTTACACAGGGAGAAGAGATTACAGTTTGTTCAGTATTTTGCTTAAAGAAACCCAGCCACCCTAATTTTTAATTTCTAGTAAAAGACAGAAAAAGCAATCATACCTGAGCTACAGAGGAGTATGCTTGCATTACCTAAAACAACGCATATGAGCTCTAATGTGTAGGGCTGCGTTGCCGTTATTGTGTTGTTTTATTGGATGTATCCCTGGTTTATCATGTCAGTCTGACCCTTACACCGTCTCCCTCGGCAATTTCTTGGCATCCTGCTGCCCCGGGGCTGTGGTACCATGGCATGAAGGTTCCTTCCAGTTATTCGTGTTGCCTCAGATCCTGGCTTTTCTAAAAGGCCTCCGTTTCTGAGTGCCTCAGTAACGATGCCTATATTGAGAGCCTTTTTGTTTGACTGTTCACCAGCGCTGAGACTTGCAAGCAAAATCTTGCCTTCCTTTGGCAGCACAGGTCAGCTCTGGTCTTGGCTCGGAGCGAGCCCATTGCCGTGAGCAGCCGTAGGTGCCCGTGCGGAGCTGAACCTCCCTGCCCACCTAGAAAACGAGCTGACTGATGTCCCTTTTGCAGAAGACTGATATCTTTTTCTTAAAATGCATTGATGTTTCTAAATTGCCTCGTTTTCGTAAAAGTGATGTACAACTTCATGGGATGTATCTATAAGTGCAGCCTGCTCGTGTCTCCTGTTAAAGTGCAGTACAATATTGGCCAAATATGCTTAGTAAAGTTGAGAGAGTCTTTATAATGACTTAAAGAGAGTGCTGTAGCCAGCTGTGAAGAGTTCATATATAAAGGTTATTTCCATCTTAGTTTAGTATCTTATAGAAAGACACATTATTATCCAACTCTTTTAGTACTGAAATAGGTACTTTACAGATGCCATAAATTTTAATTATCAGTATTCTGTTATTAAATTTACACAGTGAAATAATCACTGATATTAATTTTGAATTAACGTGTGACCCTTTTTAGCAAACTAAACTACTCAGGAATTAGGAAAACTATGGAACACCCCGAGTGTGTTCACACACACGTCTGAATACACCATTGTGCTGGAAATTTTTTGTCCACTTCTATAGATGCCTGAAGTCAGTGGAGTGTATGAAAGATGTACTTCAGTCATAAGACCACTGGCGAAATGTTTAGCCTTCAAAATGTGTTAAATACATTTACTGTAATGTTAATAAGAATTTTTTTTTTCTTCTTTCCCCTCCCTAAAACTATGATTAAGATGACTTGGAATTTTTTGTGGAGGGCTGCAAAAAACTTTTTTTCTTAACGATTTACTTAAAAGCCTAGGTCTTCTGTAAATAGTACTTAATAGAGCAAGTCAAATAACAGTACGTATAATTGGTTATACATAGTATCTCATGCTGTGTATTTTTCCGTGCCCCTCCATGTGGCTTTGGAGCTCCTGCTGCCGATTCCTCTGGCTTTGGCAGGGGTCGGGCTGGGCTCTGGCAGCAGCTCGGGGAGCTGCATCTCTGCTGCCAGGCTGGGTGCGTGTGGGTGCCCGTGGGCTGCGCATCCCTGTCGCCATCCCCTGCTTGTATCACCACCAGTACTCCCAAAAAAGGGACTACTCGTGTTGATGATAGGGAAATTAATCTCCCTCCCCCCGGGGAAAACAAATCAGTGCTTAGTTCACAAGCTGATAGCTCCTGGCACCAGTTTTCCACCCAGTTGCACAAGCGTTAAGCATGGTGCAGGAGAGGGTGGAGTTTGGTAGCAATCCAAAGTTAATCAGCTGCTGGCCAGGGAATCCCGATGCTGATCCGGACCTTGGGGGGCATTTTCGTCCTTGGCCACCACCAGCCACAGACTGTGCTGCTTGGGGAAGCCTCAGCCCTGTTTTCCCCACCACTGGCTTCATATTGCTGCTGCTCTCCCTTCCCTGGTGCCAGCTCTAGAAACTGATTAGCTGGATTATCGGAGCAGCCTGACAGCTAGGCCAGTCTGCAGAGCAACTCAGGTGGATTTTTAGGCTGGTTTGACTCAAAGCCCACTGGTAACACCTGTCAGCAGAAGGGAAAGAGGCTGGAGTGGGAGGGCTGGAACCAACCTGCCTCTTTGGGCAGCAGTCTGGACTTTGTCAGAACAAGCTGGAAGGCTGCACTTGTACAGATATTTGTGCAAAGATGAGCTTGTAATTATCTCTGCTTTGGGTCCGCTGTCAATGTCCCCCTTGGCGTACATCCCGCTGTGCTGGGGGGTGCCACTCCTTTGTCTTCTCATGTGTAAGTCTGAACTGACTTATTGCTGAGCTCTCTGGACCACGTGTGGGAGATGTGCCATGCCTGTAGCTAGTCCTCTCTCTGATAAAGGACTTTGTACTTTATTCCATCCCTTCAATTTTTTGCCCTTCTGCACTGTTTTTGCTTATCCTTTCTTCCCACCGCCTCTTACTCTTCCTTATTCTCGTCACTCGAACTGTAGTGAACGCTTTGGTTCTTTCTTATTGCAGCCATGGCAGAGTCCCAGGGCCTTCAGCCAGCGGGTACAAAATAGGAGTGATCACCTTTCCCAAACAACTTAAGGTTCTGCATCATTTTTAAAGATCAAATCAAATGCATCTGTTCTTTTGCAAACAACTTTAAGCTATGTGTTTTGCAAGAATCACATTGAATCATCATGTGATGCTTACTGTTAACTCCTTGGCTTAATTCCCCTGTTATTTATGATATAAAACTTTATTTCGTTAACTAGATTGAAACAAATGAGAGTGGAGAACAGAACTCTGAAAGACAAATTTAAATGTATATTCAGTATCCAAAATCAAGCTTTAGATTTTCAGGAATTAATCTCCATTTAGGCTCCTATAAGAAAAAAGGCTTTCTTTTGCTCTCAAACATGCGGACAGCTACTTATGCACAGAAAGCAGCATGTAAATACTGAAAAGTGTACATTTTTAAAAACAGACTTTATATAGCATAAAAATCAGGCCTCTCATTACCACCATGACAAACGTTAGTTCTTTCCACTGTTCAGCATGCCTAGAAATGAGACTTGCACATTCTTGCCTTTTGAAATTTTCTGTGCACGTGAACATTATCAATTGTGGTGCTAAGAGCTTGTATTTGCAAAGACATTGCTTTGGTGGGGAGCCGCGGCCCTGATGGATGCGGTGCCTGCAGAAATGCTCGCAGCACTGCTGCACCCTCTTGCCTTCTCTAGTGGTGGCATTTTTGGACAAAGTGGCAAAAATGCTCAGATGTATATTTTGTTCTTGATATGTTGGGCGGTTGTGAATTTTTAACTCAGTCTGTTTCAGCTTGCTCAGTGGTTTGGAACAAAAGAACAGGCTGGAGGGGGAAAAAATCACATTAGATCTGAGAGTCAGTCACCTACACCTGCTGTTCCCCCAAAATCTTTGCCAGGGGGTCACTGAGATGATCAGTACTGGTGAGCATTTACGGGGGTGTTCTTGTGTTCAGTTCCTTGATGAGCTAACTATGTGTCCCTATGACTTGCAGCAAACCAAAAATTAGGTATCTGAATCTCCTTCCAACTCCCCATTCTCTTGTCCCTTTGCTGCATAGAAAAAATTGAGAGGGTATTAAATTAAGATGCCAAGCCCAGCTTGCTTTCCTTGCTTTTTCGAGCAGTCATTAATTAACATGAGCATTAGTTTAGTCATAGTAAGACTTGTGGTCCAGAGATTACTCTTAGCCCCTAAAACGTACAAATATAAGGGAAATATCAGTAACTAAATTGTGTTCTGTAGTTCACAAGGTATAGGAACGCATGTTCCTCTTCTCATTAAGACTTCCTATTTATTTTTCATGCATGTTTAAAGTCAGGCATTTCCTGCTGGGAGTTCCTGCTGTAAATAGCTGTCCATTCTTTATCCCCACCAGCTGTGCGTGTGAGTAGCACACAGCAAAGTTTATGAATCACTTCTCCCTGACAGATCGTAACAATCACAATATTCTGCCACGTAGCCAACAGCAGCAAGTGAATGATATTAGCACTTAATTCTCCAGAAAACTCTGTTCAGTAATTAAACATTAAGCCTCTGATGCCTATCATCCTTCAGTGCCAAGACGCTTTGCAATACAGGTTTGCTATATTCAGGTAATGATATTAGAGATGATAATTTATTCTGTAAATGTAGCTATCTGAGAAGAATGAAGTTACTGAAATCAGAATTTCATTTATAAGCTGGTGTTTTAGGACTTCTCTCCTAATTCAGACATTCACCATGCAGGAATATTTATTTAGTTTAAAAATCCTCCGAATGTAGGATAATTGACAAAGAGTGATGAAAAGAACAATATTAGAAACCGTGGCACCAGTAGCAGTGTATAATATAATGCAGAAATCTGCCTTCATTCAATAAGGACAAATGATCCAGCAGCACTTCAAGCTTTGGGCATCGTTTCCAAGTTAATCTGCTCTGCTTTGGTGTCAAGATAAAATTGAGATCAACTCACTAGCTAACAAAGCAGCTCAGGAAACTTCAAATAAAAATTCGAACTTATAGCAAATACAGCACTGCTGACAGAAATGCTGAAGTCTGTTTTCCATCAGTGGATGTGCATAGCTTATTTAATATTATTGTGATGAGAAATAATAAAGATAACCCTCAAATAAATTAATAGCTGTGTTTGGTAGCAGCTGCAGCTCCTGCTCACCAGCCGAAGCTGTGGTGCTCTGTTCACTGCTAGTAATTTTTTTGTTTTACAACAAAATAGCTAAAGAAAATAAAACACACAGAACTTAAAAAGATCTTAAAGTGCAAAATCAAGCATGTAGAACCTCGCAGGTTGTCCATGATGAGGTTTTCTGTGCTATCTGGATTTGCCCAGTTGTTGATGTCGCAGTGCGCCGCTCTGGTCCCCTCAGCCCGGCCGTGTCTCCGCGAGCAGGGCTCTCCTCCCCACCTTCTCCTGCTGGGCTTTTCCCAGCCGTCCTGTTTGTTTAGTACAGTCTGCTTGTCTGTCCAGTCCTAATTTTCATTCTCCTTGCTCATCTTCCTAGTGGTTTTGTCGGTTTCTATGTATGGGTTGGTTTGCTGTTGTTGTTTTAGTTTTTTCCTTCCTTCTCAATAGTTTTCAGTCCCTCTTTCCTAGGATCGTATAAGACAGGTTTAGCAGAAGCTCATATTTCTAAAAAAGAACTCTTGGAAGAACAATGTTATGTCTTTCATAATACGAGATTAACACAGCTAATTCTTTATAACCAAAAGTGAGTTTGGCTTGCAAGATGTTAGATGTTAAGCATTTTAGTTACCTTAAAGCAGAGTTTTGAAGCAGTAACTTCCACTAGTTTTAGACAGCCTTCTGCAGGACTCCACAGCAACAGCAGTAATGCCATAGTACGTGATTCTAAAATTTTTCACCTAATATTTGGCAACTATATTTCAAATAGAAATTGCGTTTCAGCCTTCGAGAAATAAAACGTTTGCCTAAGTTTTGATTCTTTCTCGCCTCCTCTCATGCCTACGTGTTTGAAGGTAAGAGTTTGAAATGTTAAACTGAGGGACAAGTTGAGTGGACAGGGACCGGTGCAGTGGCCACTGCGGTCTGTGGTCTGGTGCTGCCCCCAGGCACCTGGAATATTTCGTTATTTAAATGCACAATTCTGTTCTAGCTATCGTGTGTAATTACACTGACTGAATGTGTTTGTGTGTAGCTCTGTGTGTCTGTATGTGCACATTTTTTGCTTAATTTGGTTTGGGGTTGATTTTTGCTCACATCAAAAAATCGATCTTGACAGATGGATGTGTGTCTGCAGACAACACTATGTGTAGGTCAAATTCATAAATGAGGTATTTCCCAGTTTGGTTTTGTGGAAGTTTTTGTTGCATTACTGTGCTTTAGAAACTGATTACTAATGCGTAGCTTTTGATAATTTTATTTATATTTGTGAACTTTTTTGTATTAGGTTAAATTTAACCTTCTTAGATGTCTTATGTTCTCGTAACAAGATAGAGTCTTGGATCATCCAATGGTACCAGGAAGAATGCAGCAATATTACTACCAAGGAGGACCGCGATAAGTGAATTTTGGACAGGTCTTTTAACACATCTGTGTGACTAGTTGTTAGGTCATAGTTTGGATGAAACTGTTTGATTTTTTTTTTTTTTTTTTTTTGCCAAGAGTAGACTAGGCGTAAGGTTATTTAAATGAGTTTTGAAACCTTGATTCATCTGGCAAACTGCTGTAGGGTACAAGAAAATGTTAAGGGGAAGAGGAGAAATTCTGAAAGCAATTAGAGAAACCTTTCGACAGCTCTTTTCAGCAGATAAAAAGCCAGCTTCTTGTGAGAAAGAATCTCCTGGCATTGGTTTCAGCGTCTTATGAGCAGTTGTGCCATCAACATGCAAACGCAGGATGTAGGGAAAGGCATATTGAGATACTTGTGGGTTATTCAAAATTAAAGCAGAATTCCCAAGAGTATTAATAAGATTTTTCCTTCAGTTCTAGCAGTGAAACTTTTTGGGAATTGTTCAGTATTTTAATTTGAATTCTAGTTTCTTGAGCAATCAACCCTGTGATCTGCATTCTTCCATATGTATATTCATGTGTGTGTTTACACATTTGTTTGTTTATTGCATCTGGTACTTCAGTACTGTGTAATTTCTATTTCTTCCTTTTGTCTGGAGGCCTCTCATATTACATTTAGATTGTATCCTTTATCATCCCAAATTGACATTTATGCTTTTACTGCTATTCTTCGTCTAGCTCCTCTCTGGTATGGATCAACAATTTGTTTTAATCTGTGTCACTTCTCTTATCTCCCTCTACACAGAGATGCAGTCATTTTGCACTAGCGTACGCCTACGGAGATTGTGTTAGCCACAGTGCGGTGGCTGCTTCCTCCCCGCTCCGAAATGCCGGGGAATCTTAATTTGCTTTTCCAGTTCGTTTATAAGAACGCAGAGACAACAGTATGCGCGAGACCAGTTTTGACAAAAGTAATGGTATGCCAGCGCCTATGAATAAATAAATCCCATTTACATAGAAGAATACTGTGGCAATTGAAATGGAGTCGCAGAATGGAAGGAAATTATGGTTTAAAGACGTTATTTCTTATTCTTAGCAGGGAGCTAAGTCCGGAGTGCTATAGAGTATAGGCTGCTTTACAGGTGTGGTTGTCTTTGTAAACAGTATTTTGTTGTTTTAGTTTTCTAAAATGACTAGCTTGAAAACTTTGAGGTATACCTGAGAACTAAACAAGAAATATTTGAATTTCCAGAGGCCTTAGGAAGCTGTTATGCTTCCTGTGGATTTCTTTACTTTCTAATAATGATTTTAACAGTTTGCGTTCAATTCCTTCCTTAAATCTATTCAGTTAAATGCTGTGATGTGAAATAGTTTAGTAGGTAAGAAATACTGGCATAATCTGTGTGTAGTGATAAATGTGGAGCTATAAGCAAAGGGTTGAAATGAGTCAGATTTACATACCGAGTAATGAGTAATTCCTCTGTTGGAAAGAGGGAATAGTGAGAGCAGTCAGAATAGCCTAGCAGAGAGGAGGCGTGGAAAAAGGGTTCTGCAATACTCGGTAGATCGATTTGGGTATGAAGGCTGATAATGGGAACCTAATAAAATAATCAGAGGTGAGCAGGGCTGTAGAAGCGAGATCACTGGGGCACCTGCCAGCTCCTTTTTCCCTGTCTATAGACCAGTGCCTGTGACCCACTGCGCAGCCTTGGGTGCCCGGAGACCCGGCTGTTGTGCTTGGGGTACAGTTCACTCACTGAGGGTTCACCGTTTGTTACAAACCCGTGACGGGGGCACACGATGCCTTCTCGGGGGAAACGTGCTGCCCCGGATGGGAGAATGTGGTCTGGAAGGAAAAGATTGTTGGTGTTCGTATATGTCCAGGGATAAATACTGACTGATTTGTAGATGACAACCACTGGCTTGGTAGGAAACAGGACCGATGGAAATGTTTAGGAGAGAAAAAGCTCTGTGTCAAAATTTGATAGCGAAATAGGAGAAATGTCCTAAGGAAGTGCAATGTGCATTTAAACTGTGTATTGAGTTAGTTAGTAATAGCAGCAATATACGTATCTACATATATAACGACAAACAAAGATATAATATTCACGTGCCTTGTTCAGCTCTGGAAGCTGGAATTTTGTGAAACGTCAAAGCAAGTGGACGCATTTGATGTGTTTCCTCCAGCAGTGTCCCTGTCAGCGACAGCATTTCCCACTTCTATTTCCTTCCTTGGGAGCGGAAGCAGCCCAGCAGTGTGCCTGTGCAAGCCTGACAGTGGCGGTGCCAGATAGAGAATTCAGGGACCACAAATAAATAAGGAGCTATTTCTAGCTTTTATGAATTGCGAGACTTTTTTATTTCTGTTTTTTCCCCACGCCCCCCATAAAAACTGAGGCAGACAGCGTTCTTGTCTCTTACAGTCTTAGCAAATGTGAATAAACAACGCCTATAGTACTGTAGTGCTTTAATTAATGATCTAGAGAAGCCTCCTTCTGGTTTTAGTCTACAATGCCTCCTTGACCAGCAGCTTTGTTTGTAGTTGCACTGGGTTTCTAATTGCTTGGAGTTAGAAAATCAGATGTGTAAACTAATAATATCTGAAGAACAAATGTGTTATACTTGTATGTGGACTGGCTAGCATCAATTTTGTGAATTACCCAAAAATGAGAGCAGAAGGGTATTACCTCTTTCACCAAAGAGTTACAAAGCGTTAGAAAATTGAAGACAGTGTATTATTGTATATCATTTATGACAGTGATGTGAGTACTCAGGCTGTGCCTAAGCAATGCTTTTGTGTTTATTTTGCTCTGTTGATGCTGCAGTTCATTTTAGCAACATATACCAATAACTGACTTGATTCACAAGTGAAAAGAATAATATATAGTGCAAAGTAGTTGGATTGAACAGGAAGGTCTAACTTAGTTTATGCAATTTAAATCCAGCCGTAAACTGTGCTGATAAATGGGCACAGGAGTAGTCCCTTTGCCAAGTTCGGAGTCTTTTGGGGTGCACCACAGGGACACTGAACTGCAGATGTCTGGCACTGGCTGCAGAGCTTGGAGCCCTGGTTCTGCCCCGCGCTGCCCGAGCTGTGGGTGCTGCACGGCCACAGCTGCCCAGGTACGTCCCTAAACCACCTAGAGACCGGCAGTTCCGTCCCACCCAGCCGGGAATCTGCTCTCTGCACTGCAGATGTGTGTGCAGTCCTTTATAAACCGGGCTTGGTCAACAGATCTAACTGTTATTGTAACCTGGTGTTTGGGTGTCCGCATGATTGGTTGATGTAGCCAGCAGAGAAATACATTGCTGCTTCTGTTTTGGCAGCGTAGGTGATCCCACAACAGAAACGCTGGGCCATGACTGCTAAAAGAACTCCTGTCCTTCTGAGCAATAGCAACATGCCTGGTTGTCAGGTCTGAACCCAAATGATTGTATTTGTGGCTTCCCACTGTGTCCGGGAGTCAATCACAAGCCACCTTGTGGCTACCTGAGCCTTTGCCTAAGTTTCTTTTCTTTATTAGTCCAAGACGTATCGCTTCACCAAGCCAAATCCTGTGCTTGTCACCTGATGGTGACATTACATGCTTCCAACTGCCGTAGTCAGATGTGCACACGTCTCACCAAAACACTAGTATAAGAATTCACTGAAGAGATTACTGACTGGGGGCATGGTCAGTAAAGAAGCGGTGTGTTTGTGTTCACTAATACACAGACGCAAGTGCAGAGAGCTGCGGGAGATTTTTGGGTAGGCAGTGGCACCCTGGCCCTAGATAGCAGCAGGCTGGGCGCCAGCCAGGGGCGCTGGGTTCACTCTGCTCCCAGAGAGCCTGGAGCAGCTCAGGCTGCCGCAGAGGATGCTCCGGGGCTCGCATTCTAAACGCTAATCTAAGTTTACAGAGAATTGTCGCGTTAAGTAGGCATTTTAAATCTTTTTGCTTCTTTGACACTGCTAAGGACGAATGAGGCAGGATGGATGTAGGGTAACATGTAACACCTTCCACACAACGGATGTTCATGCATGGTGATATATGTTTTAAGTTGTCTTTCACGTTGGTAATAAGGATGTAGCTTGATGTCAGAGCTTAGCAGGTATGCCGCATTTTTTTCTTCCATTGTTATGTATTTTAAAAGTTATTCTGGTATACCTACTGTATTCCAGTTACTTTCATTGGTCTGTTTAAAAAAATATAGCCCTCCACAACCTTTCTTCTTAGAGTTCATTTAGATAGTTTATAATCGATAGTTAATAGAAGAATTTCAAGTTGCTGTGTCATTTGTCAGCACTGGATTGCGTCTCATATCCTACCACCTGTAACATAGCTTTACTCGCTTTTGAAGGACTGCATAGTATATTGTATTTTAATTACATTTGACAAAATATGATAACTTTTATACTTAGCAGGACTTGTTCCCTGTATATCTTCTCAGTTTTCAAGACCTTATTTGTTAAGTACTCTCTGCTAGATTTTTTTTCCATTCCACAAACATTTTCCAATAATGACATTTAATTAACTGTCCAATTATTACCTTTTTCTTTAACAATCATATATTCCTCTCATAAATTTGTGATCTATATGTCTAACTCTAATTTTAGTTGGTATTACAACTCTGGTATTGATACAGAAGAGCTCCTTGATCTCCAGAATTCCCACTTTTTAGTTTTTTATACGTCAATGCATGTAATATATCTCCATCCTATCATATTATAGCTGATTTTAATTATGCAATCCTTAATTCGTGTTCTTTGAGCAGATTAGCTATCTTGTCCTCCAACTTGCTCACTATTATTGATTTTAAGAATGTGTAAGCCCTTTGGCATGCTTCTCCAATTGCCAGTGGTACGCCAGCTATGTTCTGTGCTCCAGCTTCGTTTTTCATGTATTTTGAATTTCTGTTTTATATTGAGTGCTATTAAAAAAAAAAATGTTGCATTCTGAACCTTAATATTTAGGAATTAAATTAATCTAATACCTATTATTTTCTGAAATCATTAGCGTTCAGAATACAAAAATAACTGCATAGAGTGGCTTTCCTGTTTCCATATCTGTATGTTAAGGGAGAAATAACATTTGAGCAAGTCGCTGAAGTTAGTGAATGCAGCTGTCTCATTACTTGATCATGGTATTGTTTCCTTATATCCACTGACTTGCTCATGTCTGTCAAGTATATGAATTTACAAACCCTGTATTTCTTTGCCTTCTGATACAAAACCTGATTTGGAACCTGGAGTTCTTGCTAGATTTATTTTTCAAAATATTTAACCTGATTTATTTGTGATGTGGAGCAATCTCGTGGTGTTCCTTGCATGTTTGACCTGTCATTTAGAACTGCTGTATCACCAGCATGAACAAAATCTGCTATTACCTTCTAGACCATGAAATATTTCTGTTGTTCTAGTCTACAATTTCTTCTCCTAATGAAACAATGGCAGTGACAAACAAGAGAAGAGATTGCATTCGCAGTTTGACACCGGCAGCTGTATTAGACTCTTTGCTTCGGTTTGCATTTTGTTTAACTGTAGAAGCCGTATCTTGAAATACAGTTTAGTAAAGTTATTTATTTTTACTTGCTCCCGATAATATTTCAAGATATGTGAAAATGAATCAAAATGGGGGTTATCATGCTTTCCTAAAATCTATAAAGTTTATAAGGAGTAGGTATTGCTTTGTTGTGTTATACAATTTATTATCATCTGTTTGTGCCGTAAGTCCTTTTATTTCTTTCATTTTGACTTTAGGAGCTCTCTCTAGCTTGAATTACTTTATTTAAAACTTACTTGGTTTCCTTCATCAGAATTACAATTAATCTTCTTTCTACTTGTTGAGAGGTTTGGACTGTAAGCAGCTTAATACCACCCATTTTGGGCAAGGGGAACACAGAGCTTGCTGAAACACAATCCCATTTAGGGAATCCCCTTTGTTATTGGATACAGCTCAGAAAACTCAAATGGCAGTACAACTGTCTGCTAACAGTATGTGCCACGTGCATAGCTGTGTAACTTCTGGAGAGGAGAAGGGGAGGGAAGGAGAAATAGATTTTTTTTTTTTTTTTACCCTGGGATTTTTTTTTTAATAATATCATATGTACAAAGAACTGAGAGGAATCTTCTAGGCTATGGAGTGGAGTTCCCCTGGTGAGAACACGTGCCTTGGAATGCAGAACGCAGATTACACACCAGGAAAGGAGGAAACCAAGTCAGTGTTGTTAATCCTCATCAGAAACATAGTCATGATTAAGTAAAATACTGTAGGCATATATGGTATTTGTAGTTTGCCCCATTGATGCAGTTTTTGCATTCAATCCTCAAGAAGATTTCTTTTAGTATCCAATTAGTTTTTATTTTATTTCTAGTGAAGATTCGTAGTATTAATTACAACATAAAAACAAAGATGCAGTGCACCGAAAGAAATGGATGTATTTTTACGCTTAGATTAAAACATTACTCGTAATTGTTTACAGTGAAATCTTCTTGCTGTCACAGTGGTGTTAACAGGGCTATAAACTTCAGAGTTCTTAAAAGGAAACAAAAAGTATATTATCTTCTAGCTATGGTGTAATCTACCATTAGTTACCCAAATATTGCTGCATTTATACTGTATCGTGTACTTATCAAACATCTACATGACTCCTTAACTATTTCCAAAACAAAAGAGTCATTATTTACCCACTGTGAAAACAGACTTGTGTTAGTGGTATTAGAAATCATTAGCTCTATTAAGTCCGTTATCAGCTATGCTAGCAGCTGGAAATATCCTGCAGCTCAGGAGGGCTCCAAAATGTTCCCCAGTCATTATATTCTAGATCACTTTGTTTTCTTGTATGGTGAAAACAGATTATAATCACATTCAGCCACAGGCAAAAATAGAAGCTGGCAACACTGGTAGAAAAAGATTTATGAAACTTTTGATTGCTTGAGGCAGTATTTGTAACAAGACAACAGTGTTGTCCCTTAGATAGAAGCATGAGTGAACAGTTCAGCTTTGTCTTTCTATCATCTCAGTGCATCGTGTCTCAAAATGACACAGTTATCACACCATAAATACAGCCCAAAGCATTACAGATGTCTGTAAGCGGGATCCTTATTAATTGTAATGTGTAAAGAGGCAGATCTGTTTATGTTAGCTTAGAAAATAACAATCTAATTTTTAAGAGTATAGAATATATAGGAGTATCAATTCTGCCTTGTCATTGCATGCTTTGAATAGGATGGACTCCAAAGATGGTATCTTGAAGTGCTGGCGTTTAAATAATTCCTGTATCAGTCTCTGCTCTATGTGCGGTTGACTGTTCAAACAGTATGTCTAAATGGCTGGATAGAAATAATTTCTTTAATGTGGCTTAAGATCATGGGTTTGGTTTGGGTTTTTTTTCCTTGCCAGAACCATTTTTTGCAAAAACTGCTCCTTCCTAAGAAAGAAAGATAATTTAGCTTTCAAAAGCTACAGTGTTGAAAAAACAATGATGCGTCCATGAAAGTAGCTTTTAAATTTACTGTACTACAAGTGTGTAGCTATTGGCCCCCTGTTTTCAAAACCCTCTGAAACGGTACTGAGGTTTAAGTACATCATAACATCTCCGAATTTGAAAACAAGATAGTATGACTAGGGCGAAGGGAAAAGGTGTACGTTACCCAAGCTGCTGCAAAGTTGTAGCACTAATCAATAAAAGATGGGTATGTATTTAGAAGTAATTACGGGTATAGGTGTGTCTCCAGAATGTGATACAGATGTGTCTGAAGTGTGTAGTTAGAGCTCACCCTGTTCAGTACTGCATTCCTCCTGCCTACGCAAGTCCCTTGTCCCATCCTTGGCAGATCTCTTGGCTGTTTCCCTGCCAATTTACCCCAAATCTTGCCTGAAGAGAAATGCAAACTGCCTCGGAGGAGCTCCGCACCTTTTCCTTTTCCTCCTTTTTCAACTTGCCTGCTCTGCTCTCGCGGTTCCCATCTCCCACCTGAGAAGGGTGCAGCACCGGCACCCCCGGCTCCCCTCCTGCTCCTGCCAGCAATGCTCCTCTTGCCTCCTCGTTGGCTCTGGGCCCCCTCCAAATGTGGGGGTACGCCTGCCCCCCAGCCTGCAGCCCAGCACCTGGTGCTTGGTACAGCAGCTCTGCTGGGAGCCCGGCTGGGCCAGCAGCTTGTGTTTGGTTCACCTGCTCAGTGTTTGTTCCTGAGCACGCAGGGATTACCGGTGTACAGCAGAGATCCTTGTCGTATGTCGGGGATCGTTTCTGAATATCAGGGTGTTGTCCTGTGTATTCCTGAATGCCCACTACCTGTACACGCCCAGGCAGCTCTGTGTGCCTAATAAATTGTTAGCTTAATATGTATAAATCCCATCATTTTAGAAATTCTACTTTGCCTATGCTTGCTTTTTCCATTGATCATCTAGAGTAAATTAGCGTAGGACCAATTCCAACTGAATCTGTAACTCTCCCTGCTGTTCATGTGAAGAGCTGAAATCTGCGTCACTTGCAATCCTGTCTAGAGCATCATCTGAAGTATTTATAACTGAGACCCTGAAAATGTTACAAAGATAGCAGCACGCCATTTCTTTTTATGCAAAACCCATTCTGGTATGACATATCTGGAGCAGTAGGGAAGGCTAAAATGTTTATTTTGCTGGCTGACCCAAGCGAACAAATAGGTGCGGAATGATTGGAGTGGGAATTGTTACATTTTATGTGACGAATCAGGTTTTGAAACAGGCCGAGATTAATTTTGTGCTGTGCAGGGATGTTAGAATTCCTGCCAGTTATGCAAGATGTTTGAATCTTATGCAAGAATTGGAGTAACAATTTTAAATAGAATTATCGATTAGGGAAAAAACTGCTGTGTCTTTCTACTTTCAGCTGTGAAGATACTCCACACACATGGGGAAATATGGGAAAGAAGAGGATGGCATTTAGGGAGGGGAATTCGGAACAATGTTTTATCTAACTAGGAAGTAAGATTGTACCATATTAAGATGAAGTATCTGAGTTTGCATTTGTATGTCACCGAAAATTAATGACCTTTACGTTGCTTGAAAAAGTTTCTCAGAAGTATAGAACAAAGTGTGCCAGTGAGTGGGACTTTCATATTTCAGTGGTTGCTACAGAAAGGATATTTTCTTGCAGACGAGTTCAAGGATACTGTCTTTAAAGAACACAAATCATACTCATCACTGACTCTGTATTTTGATAATGGAGTTATACAAATTAGTAAGTCCTTTGTGATGCTGTGAGTGAGAGGTTGTTTGCTTATTTTTTGCTAGGAATTTGATATGGATTATCTTGGAGGCTAGATTGTAAGAGATGATGAGCCAAGGGGTACACCTCCTGAGCTATAGCAGAGAGGGCAGGACAGAAAAAGAAATCAGAACTACAAAAGGACAGTATGAAAAAACCCACAAGGTCAAGATAGTAGGTAGCAGAAAGAGAGGGATGAGAAGGAAGAGGTCAGTGGTATTCAGTGGGGGGTTTTTCGGGCACCCTCGGAGCTCTGGCCCACTGAACCGGTCTGTTGGAGCAGGGTGGTGCTGTGTGTGCCTGTGCTGCTTCACTCCGGAAAAAAGGCATCATGCCAAAATCCGGTCTTTCTCTTCCTTTTCTTTCTTTTTTCCACCTCTGAAAGGCTTTCCATGTCACTAACATCATACAATTTCTTTTTCGTTCCACGAGCACCTGCACTGTCACCACCACAAAGGTGGAATATCCCTTCCTGTCCGTGGGTGGTTGTCCTTTCTAGACAACAGTCACGTTCAGCACATCCACGGTACCTGCTCCTGACAAAATCTCAGGCTGCTCATGAGACTTTCCTTTATTTACTCAGCCAATGCCCCGAGGGGTCTGCAGCCCACTTTGCTCCTTGGTAAATGAAGAATCTGAAGTGGGGGCACAGGTGACTCGGTCACTCAGACATAATCCTCACCACTAGGTTCTGCCCTCAGCCGAGGGTATATTCAGTGCAAATAACATATTTCCCTGGGTTTTAAGCTTCCTTCGGTGTAGCACGGCAGCACAGTCGCCCAGTGGCTGAGGCAGCTACTGTCTGTGGTTGTGGCTCCAACGTGCAATAACGTCACGGCACCTCTTTGCCAAAAGCAGGGGCTCTGCAGCTTGCACGGGGCACACGGTGACACCCGGCGTATGCCCACCTTACCCTTCACCTGAGTCTTGTCTTTGTCACTTGCTCCTAAATTTGACTCTGCGGCTGCTTTAGCAGCAGGTTCCCTCTGTTCAGAGGATATTTTGCTGCCAAAATGTACTTCTAATGAGAGGACCAGCTGTTCTCCCTCAGGACCAAGCTTCCACTTTCTCCTTAGTTCGCTTCTTAATTGTCTTATCACTGATGAATAATTAATAATTTTTTTCTTGAGTATTTCATAAATTCAAGTTTTGTGGAGTCTCAGCTAATAAAAAGGCAACATACAGCAACAGAGGGTTAGTTCTGTTCCCCTCCATTCATGGCACAGCTTGCCCACGTTTCCCTGAGCTTGTATCAAACAATATGCAAGTAAATGGAAATAGTGAAACTGTATCAAGATGTCTATCAGCATCCTACACAGATGAGTTGTTTGAGTTTTATTCCAGGCTACTTATTTTATGATGCAGAAAATACGCACGGAACAGTCTTCAAGCTTTAACGATGAATGGCTTACTTGTCCTGTAGATGGTATCTTTTGCTCTCATATTTCCCTTAAAATGTACTAATTAGATGTTAACTTTAAAACATAATCCTCTCCAATGGGTAAGTCTTGTGTTACGTATCATTTGGAAAATCTGAGATCAGCTCTGGGGTTTCTGTTTGGGTTTTGTTGTTGTTTGACAGCTAAGAGGTCAAGCAGAACGATCTTGCATTTCTAGATCTTTATCTAGAGCAGAAGTTGCCCCATTTGTTTTGGCTTATTGGAATGCATTATTCAAATATTCGCCATGGAAAAAACAAAGAAACAAACAAAATAAAAACTTGTTTGAAATAATAGTTCAACATGGGTTACTTTCTGTTAGCACCCATAGGAATTAGTTTTCATGTGTTTTCATTTGCCGTTCCTGGAGAAGTGTATGTGGCAGGTGAGGAAGGCCTGTTTGAAGAAGAAAAAAACCAAAGTGAAACCAGAGGACTGGGCTTTGCTCACCCAGTTCAACTGCTCTCTGTGTTTCGGTATATGTGCCTATAAAATTCTGATAACATCCTTACCTATGAGGCTTATTTTATGAAGCACTTTAAAAAGAACACACGGCAGGTATTTTGGAGAAGGCCAAATATTATCATTATTATTACATTGTGGTTGTTGGTATTGATCAATTCAGTGTACGTAACATTAACTGCAAGCAGTTTGACAGATAAAAAGTCCACAGTCTCTGTTTCCAGAGTACAAGGTTACTGGCGTTTACAGTCCCTTTCTATACCATGTTTTACTATTCAGTTTAACATTTCTTCTGCCTTCCCATGTTTGTGAATACTTATTTCAGAAGCACTAATTTAAAAGAAAATCTTTGCTATCTGGGCTTCCATCTGCCTTTGTGACTGTGTCAAAGAGAACCATAATTTTTGAGATTAGAGTTCGATCATAGCTCATACTTACTCCTGATCCAGCTGCCTTATGCATGTGCCCACCTGTGATATCTTTCTCAAGGTGCAGTTTGATTCTTTATCAGAATAAATTTCCCCATTAGCGAAGTTCTCTGAGTTAATAAATGAGTGTAAATGAAAATCTTTCACACATACCAGTAGCAAGAAAATTACTATTATTGAACAGATATCTTAATATATATATATAAAAAAAAAATCAAGATAACTGTTGTTGCTGTGGAAAGTCACAGCGACCTAACAGCAACACTTTGGCTAAGGTTTGTTTTTTTTAAAGTAATTTGATTTTGGTTCATTCCATGTTATGTAAGGTCACCTAATAATTATTCCACTACCTAGAATGCTAGATAGCTCTACTTTACCGGTAATAATATAATGAAAATAATTTTCCCTTAAAATACTTGAGATGTTTAGGGAAAAAAAAATCCTCTTGACCTTGGAATTTAAGCTTGACTTCTCTGTTTCTGAACGTTCCTTGGAAAATGTGCTTGATAAAAGGTCCCTGCAGAAAAGCCTTGACATGTTGAACATATCTCTATAGATAGCTAGGAAGACTTAATACAGATTTTTCTGGCATATTAACATAGAAATAGGAAGATCACGCGCTGTCATTCTGTGTCATAGTTTTGATATCGAACCAAACTAATCTTGTTGGATTTTTCAAATACAGAATTTCAGCTTACTATCTACTAAATTATTAGTATCTTGTCGAATTAATGCCAATGCGCTCCGTCTTCTAGTGGGGGCCTGAGACGTGGCGGCAATGACTGGTCCTTGAGACTGCATCAAAGCACATGGATGGTGGGGACTCTTGATCCAGATGCATCAAACTAAATCCAATCCAAATTTACCACCCTACACTATCCAAACAGCAGATAGTGTAGAAGAGGGAGACTAGGGCTTACTTTTCTCATCTACTGATCTGTTTGTCTTGTGCCAAATTACTCGCTAATCTGCGTAAAACCTATACATATAACACACGTAATCCTCAGAAGCTTCCTTTCTATGTAAAAGCCTGCAATCACGCTACTTTAAGAGCTAATTGGACATATTTATTTAGCGTCTTTTCCCCTTCTTTTCTTTTGACTCTTTCCTTGTCCCGCCATGTCTTAGAGAGGCAGAATTCTTGGACTTACTTCAGAGTCCTCCTTATCTCCTTTGCTTCTCTGTCATGATTTCACAAGTCAACTTCAGTGTCGGAAAGTTTTGCCCCTTGGTCTCTGGGTTTTCTGTAATCCATCTGTCAGATTATGGCTTTAACTGCCATGAATCTTTTCTGTCCAAGGTTCAGCAATCCACGCGTTTTAAAGCAGAGATTTCAAACATAGGTTTTGATTACTTCTCGTCATTAGAAAAAGCTATTAGAAATTTTTGCAAGGTGGCAGATGTTTATCCAGTGGTTTTAGCCAAACTGCAATCTTGGTATTTGACTGCTCTCTAGTCTCTTATGACTTTAGTTGGATAAAATATTGAAGTTACCCTCTTTTTCCGTTTTTTAAATCCTTCTTTAATATTGCCGCTGTCATTACTGCGAATACAGCATTGCATCTGAGAACTATTTTCTCTCTTTCTTTTTCATGGTACTAAACTCCACTTAGTACTGTGGTGATCTCAGACATTCTGAAAGAAAGAACACTATAATTCAATTATCGTAGCTACTTTTTTACTTCAAATAGAAAATGGATTCTGTTCCCTCGTTGCTTAATTAATACCATATTTCTATGGCTCTTTACGTGAGTTTCTTTGCATTGCTGGTTTCTCAGAAAAATAAAATCGTGGCCTTGAGGCAAAGAAGGACAGGTAAAGGTGATGTCAATCTGAGTACCTGCGGTGAAGCTGCGTTTTCAGAAGTGTGTTCCGTACGGAGAATGGGTAGGGCTGTGCTGTTCGTGCTCCCCTTGCCACATGGAGCAAGTAGCATTGCTGAGAAGCCTTACACGGCCCCGCGTTCTGCTTGCACTGGTAATGTGGGGCCGCTTCAGTGTTTGGTGTCTGCCAGTGCGATTACACAGTCTCTTCAGGCTGTAAATGCGACTGCCTTGTCCGTGCTGGAGGAGTAAGAACGGTGCGTACGTGAAGTGGCAGCCCAGAGCTTATAGTTGCATTGTAGTGATGGTATCAGAGGTAGGCTGGGCGAACGGGGCAGAGGATGTCAGATAAGAGAGGAGCACGGTCCTAGGGGATGAGTAGTGACAGTGTTTTCTTTTTCTCTGATCGTGATTAGGCAGGTATGTATAGATGTGTGTGTGTACATATATATATTTTAATAAGAGGGAGAGGAGAGCCCCAGTCTTATTCTGAGAGTCTCTTCGAGCTCAGATAATAGAGTTGCACTGAGGTTTAATGTCTTGATGCGGGTTACATTTCTGCGAGATGATGGCGCTGCTATTCAGCAGCTTGGTCTTCTCTAGCTAGTCAAAGTTTTCAGTGGACTGCCTCATTTTTCTCTTGCTAGAGAGCGTTTTTCTATCTTGGGTAAATTAACTCATGGTGAGCACAGCAGTAGTCCAGTATTCGATGGGTGCTATTGAGAGGATTGCTGGGCAGCGTAAACTCAGCGGGTGCCTCATCACGCTGGTGTCAGGCAGTTCATTTTCCTGATGCCTGAGCCGAGGGAAGGCCAACTGCAACCTGAAAAGTCAGGCAGCTTTGGCAGGACTTATTCGAATGGGTTGGGACTTTGTTTTTTGTCCGATACCAAGCAATGACGAATTCAAACCAAATTCCGCTGCTTATGGAAGAAATGCCAGTCATGTAGCGTTGCAGCTTGTGGTAGCCTGAAGGCAGACAACTGCTTCTTTCTCTCTTGTACTTATTTATTTCTTACCTTCTTTTAAAAAGAGAAATAACTGATCGAAAATCTGATGCAATGCAATATATGCATTGCGTTACGTTTGTTTTTCTTTACTACAGCGTTATGCAACGCTCCTCTTACTTTTTCCGTATAGTCTACACAAATTATTTTTACCTGTTCTACCTGTTGGGAGACAGATGGTCCAGGCAGTAAATAACTGGCTTCCCAGGAGCTGTGAAATTGAATTGTCCCAGGAAACTCCTCCAGGAACCTTGTATTTACTGGTATATGTCAGCAAGTCTACATGTTAATGATTCTTATACATCAGTGTTGATTTCCACCATTTGATTATCAGGTGGTTCAATCTAAAGGAAAAACTATTTAATCATTATTTTCGTGCTTTCTTTGGGCTGCAGGGATAATATTGTAAATATTTCTGAAAAAAATGCTCGAACCCCGAAAACCCATGGAAGAGCATTGTAGTAAGATAGAACTTTTTTTTTTTCCTTTTAAACAAGGAAAACCAGTGTATTTTTGTCAATACTGCTGTTAAACTGAAAAAATTCTAGATTAGTGTGCAGTATGCATTATGGTGAATTGTCCTAAGGCAGTAGTATAAAATGGAATAAGGAAAAAATTCAGCAGTTGACAAAAGTCATTGCTGCTGGGAAGTGCTGATAATATTGCCTGAGAAGCAGAGAAATTACTTGAAGCTGAAAGCCATGTTCAATATATTTAGTTTCATTAATACTTCAGCTGCCAAACTTCTCAGTTGTGAGACTTGACATTACAGGCTCTTAGAACAACAGAAAGATTCAAAGTCGTTACTCTGCTCATTAGACCTTTCATTCTGAAAGGATCTGCAGTACCCGAAAGGCTGATTTATTAAAAAGTTCACCTAGGCATTGCTGAGATCTCCATCTCCTATTAGATCTTCTCTCTGACACATTTACTTTCAGCAGTTTATTTTGAGAGGCACTTTTGTGTATAATTTTTTTTAAGAGGTTAAGTTTTAAGTATTTTGGGCAGCGTGTAAGACGTTCTGTGATGTTTCTGAAATAATCCAGATAACGTGTTGCATTAAAACACCTGTAATAGCATTTCTTTTGCACCCTCGGAAAACAGCTTTGTGTGCTAGCTGACTGGGTTATGTAAAATGCAAAGTACCGCTGTAATAGCTCTGGGGATGACTTTCTATTGCACCTGACTCCAGACTCGCAATGAACTGGAAATTGCAGTATAATTATCCTTATGTCACTATGAAAATTTTCAGGCTCCCCCTTGGACCATCCAGGGAAACAGCAGTTTTCAAGCTGTACTCCTATCCGGAAAATGTCATCAGGCTGACGCCGCTGGCCTAAATATTTCCGTTCAGAAGTTCCTGCGTGTTGCTCAGAAAAATGTATGTCTTCGCTTTCTCTTTGGTGTGATTCTCGGCGTGTCAGACTGTGTAAGGTTTGGAGGGGGTTTGTGTAAGGTTCGGAGAAGGTTTGCGTAAGTGTTGTGGTTTAATTAAGCAGGCAGCTCAACACCACACACAGCCGTGCGCCCACTCCCCCCTGCACTGGGTTGGGGGAGACAATTGGGAAAAAAAAAAAAAAAAAAAAGGTAAACCTTGTGGGTTAAGAGAAATTTTAATAGGGCATAATAATAATAATGGAATGTATAAAACAAGTGATGCACAGTGCAATTGCTCACTGCCTGTCACTGACACCCAGCCGGTTCCCGAGCTGCAGTCGTCTGGCCAGCTTGTCCCCAGTTTCTTTCCTGAGTGTGGTGCCCTGTGGTCTGGAATATCCCTTGGGCCACTTTGGGTCAGCTGTCCCAGCTCTGCCCCCTCCCAGCTGCTTCTGCATGGCTGAAAAGGCCTTGACTTGGCATAAACATTGCTTAGCAACAAGCAAAACATCGGTGTATTATCAACATTCTCCTACTACTAAATCCAAACCACAGCACTATGGCAGCTACTAAGGAGAAAATTAAGTCAATCCCAGCCAAAACCAGAACAGTAAGTCTCTAGATAGGGTTCAACTCTTCCCATTCTGCAGAAACAGGTATGCAGAGCAACATTTGGCATTCCACACTAAAATGGTCCATGGTAATTATGATGGCAATGAAGAGCTTTATTACTTAGAAATATATATATGCTTTTCTTTTTAGTTCTTCTTACATTAGTACCTCCTTCCGACAAGTTATATATGTAAGCTAAAGAAGGTAAGTATACGCTTGGTCTCCCTGGAATATGTTTATATCTGTTTCATCGTTGGAAAACTAAATGAAAAAGCTGATTGGAAAATATGTGAAATGCATGGATTGTTTTTTAATTGGAAAGAAAACTCTTTTCTTTAACCTCTGCGACTCATTTTTATGATATTTAAAAATGGAAATAGTATGCCTATCTTTATATATACACACATATAGAAAAGTATCACAGGACGCTGTGTCCACATAAACATTATTATTGAAGTGATGTGTTTTGCCGTTGTATAGCCATTGCTTTATGCAGCTAGTGCACCTCATGCAGTGTGATAATGAATATTTAAGTGATGTATTTCAGCAAATATAATTAGTACATGGTACCTCAGATAATACTGTTTTGTAGGGCAGTGATTTTTAACCTTTTTGTAGGTGACCCTCACTTGAGAAAATTGGTTATATGACGAATCCCTCGGGCTGGACTCCTGCTGAGGGGTCCTGTGTCTTTGCCTTCACTATGCACAGCACCTTCTCACACGCAGCCTACTCGTCAGGCACAAAGCCCAAACCTGCCATTTCTTTGGCTCCAGCAATGCTGGGAACAAGCTCATATTCCTGCTGCAAGCAGGCTGATGCACTAGGACATCTGCAGGGAGCATGTCGGCACCTCTGGTTTTGGCAGCGTGACGGAGCAGCAATTGCTCCGTGCGCAGCAGCGACGCGGGTCTGGCGGAGTCGCTGCGGGGGCTGCAGCTTCTGCCTCCCCGCGATGGCCGCGGGAGCTGCAGACACCGTGTCGGGCCGGCCCGTGTGCGGTCGTGTCCGATTGCCGTGTCCGATTGCCGTGTCAGCGGTGAGGGGACCTGCCTGCAGCACTCCTGCGAAGGATGGGGATGAAGACGCTTGTAGATAACAAGTGGTTCGGCCGCAATCGCTCAAGGGTTGGCTCAGTCAGAGTAGGATATCGAAACCGTGACAAAGTCCTAGGCTTTATCCATTAAACCACCTGTCCCTTTCTCCGTGATTATCTGGCTATTGTGGGTAAGCAATGGAGTATTTTTGTTTGGTTTTTCGTTGTTTCTGTTTTGCCACGGCAACATTTAATTTTGTATTCTAATATTGTGCTGAGGAGATGACTGCAGTGCACTGGCGGAGACTGATAAGTGACTTACAATTTTATACCGCACGTTTACTGAATTCTCAGTTTGAAATGTACAGTCTGGGATGACAGCCAGTCATTCAACCTATTCTTGCCTCAAACACTGTAAAAACGTGTGGACAAAAGGTGGAACACCTGGCAAATGTTTGGGGTTTACAACAACAAGAGAGAGAGTTAATGATATCCATGGTTATGAGTGAGATAACTTGCTGCTTTGCAGCATATGTTGAAAACATTTCCAGAACATTTAGATTCCATTTAACTATGGCCTTGCACAAAATAACATAGAGAATTAAAGCAAACAAAGAGCAGAACTGAAGCAGACATAGCTTAAAGCAGGATCTATGTTGCTTGGGAAGGAACCCTGGTCCCACCCCACCAAACTCAGCCGAAGGCTGAAGTCCCTTGTGACACTGGCCATGGAGACGGCAGCTCCTGGAGATCACATATTATATTCCTGCGTGTTTCATTGCTTTCTTTTCTTCCTGACTCTGAGTAATGGGGTCTGCCTTTGAAGGTGAATTTAGCTTGGAAGGTGGCCCCGTGGTCCTGCGAAAAACCTGTTACTCATTGTGATAGCAGATGATGCGGTTTCCTTGAGAGGACAGTGTGGTTAGAGTTACTTGAATAAAGAACTAGGAGCACCAAAGACTGCGTTTCTAACGTTGGCTAACAAGGATTTTCTGTGGTTTTACTTTATTCGTTTTTTTTCTTTCAACGCATCAGCTTTATCCTTTTGTGTTGTTTGGACGTATAAGGAAATAGCTGCATCATTGTTCATTTCAGAAAAATATGTTTGATTTATTTTTTTTTTCTTTTAGTCCTTTTGTGAAAAGGATTGATGAGGAGGTGTTTGTATGTTTCTTTAGCATTTAATCATGACACAGAGGCTAATTCAGCACAACTAAGATACAATCATTGTTACTTTTTTGAGGTAGTATTGACAAAGAACTGGGATGCAGGTAAGTGATTGCTTTGCTTGGATTAGGGATGCTGCCGATTCTGCTTTGAATTTAATCTCTGAGGTGGGGGATTAACTCGTTCTCCTCAGATCGTTGCGCTACATGGATTTAGTGCATGTGTTAAGTGTACCAAAGCCTTGGAAAAACTTGAAAAACAATTTGACCGTGTTAAAGCAGATGTGAAGTTTCACTTGGTACAGCAGGAAACACTTGAACTGCAGGAACAGCTGAGCAGTGACGTTAGGAAGCGTGCGCTCAGGAGCTGTTGCTGCTGTACCTGTCAGGCGGTGACATCCAGAGCCTGTCCCTGGTCCCTGAGGTCGCCGGGCTGGGGGCTGCAGCAGCTGCGGGGGGGGCTGCACCCCTGCCCGCACCCCCTGCCCGCACCCCCTGCCCGCACCCTGCGCCGCGGCTCCTGCCCTCCCTCTGCAAAAGTAGGGAACAGCTTAGTGATGGAAGTCCGCTCAGGGTTGGTTTTTTGGTGTGGTTTTTATTTTGTTGTTCATTTTTAAAGAGGCAAATGCTATTTTGCATCTTTCTTTAGCTGAATTTTACCGACGTGTTAGCCTGATTTGTTAAATTGTTTTACTGGATAAAAGAAGGAACAGAGCATTATTTTTTTTTTTTTCTTTTTTAGCATTTTGGTTCTGATTAAACCCGAATAAGTCAATTGGATAGCTTATGATTACTTCAAAGATACGTAGATCAGACTTTGTATTCTTGTATCACTTAACTAGAAGACAATTTGTCCTCACTCAGCTTCTCATTTGCACGTTTGAAGTGAGCATTGCTGATATTCTTGATGGCACTAAGATCTCTTGAAGAATCGCCTGTTGGTGATGTGGTCATCGGGCCCTGATTTTTCAGAAGTGCTCAGCACAATCAGTGTCTACTAAAATTCATTAGAATTAGGCGTGTTTGTCTATTTGTGAATTAATTTAAATTGGAAATAAAAAAAAAAAAAGGCCAAAACATGGAGGGCACCAGTATTTCAAATATCTACTTCCCTGATTGTCACTGTGGTTTCAAGAGTCTTCTGTTTAAATCCTAAATCATAAATGTTTGAGTTTGTATAGTGTATTCTGATGAAACCCCCAATTCATTTAATAATTGAGAAAAGGCATAATCACCTCAATATTTTTCCCCAAACCAATGTTGGCAACTGCTATATCAAGAATAATATTTCTTTCCTGATGTAAAAAGCCAGATGTACTCCATCAAGACACTTATTGTGTTTAAGCTTCCAAATAATAAAGCAATCGGCAAGAGGCTGCAGAGCAGGTCACATTGTAAGGTACGTTGTGCCAGTCCTTTAGGCTGCTGATCTTTTATTACAGGACAAGTGATTTATTTTTCCGAACTTCTGAGCTCAGCAGATTTGCAGGTACTGCTGTTGAAGTTTTAATTTAGGCAAAGTTGCTCATAAAGAAGTGCTCAGATGTTCAGATGTGAATCCAATTTTATATCCCTGGCAAGTTCAGTGATGTTCAGCTTCTGCTTTTGATTCATTTAAACAGATTTATGAAGAAGCAGCATATTAAACTTTTATCTCTCTCATATGTGTGTGTGTATATATACATATGAGTGTGTATGCGTGCTTCCTAGTTGGTACTTTTTACGTATGTAAGCTTTTATATGTTTTAATATAAACTAAATTATATATGTATATAACGATGCTATCAGTATTTGTTTTATTATTCTATATTAAATGCTACAGTCATCTTACAGCAGTTTTCTGAGGTTTTGCAGCTGCAGTGCACGTTCAGTTACTTCTGCGCAGCTTATTTTGCGCGGTACATTTTGTTTACTGGGTGTGAACTGAGACGTGAGGCAGATTAAAGTAATTCATGGTAACTTGAATTCAGTTCTTGCTTCCTTAATCTTACAGAAATTCTCTTCATTCCTACTGATGTGCAGTTGGCTCACTTTTCAGAACAGCCTCTATGATTTTGTGGTTGCAAGGTTCAGAGTCTTTATACAGCTGGCACTACTGTGTCTCTCCAAGCAAAACTTTTTTGTTTATGTGGCTATGACTGTTCCATATTTATCCTCCAAAAGGAAAAGCTGCGTCAAACATAAGTTGAAAAAATATGAAGCACATGAATCTTCTCAAGTGATTTTTAACACAAGGGCACGCTTTTGTGTTTTATCACTCATAAATATCCACTTATGGAAATCCAGGCTTTGTTTAAAGCCAGCACACAGACTAGGAGGGTAATTCCACTTAAGCTTCTATGCGCATGGATATTGTCCAAACACATTTTCTTCCTGCTGTGTCTTGCTCCACGTGTGTTTGGGGAGCGGCACAAGACGTCGTGTAGATTAGGCATTGATGTTTTAGGAGACCCAAATGGGAGTTTTAAACACACAGTTTGCTGGGCTAAACAGTCTCGTTCAAGCTTGCGTTGGACATACCTGAGGCAAGAAAAGGGAGGTGAACAGCACATATGGTGGTCCTAAAATTTAGGATGTGTTTGTGAATGAAAGTTGTCTTTGTATTTAAAGCGGTCGACACTTCCATAGGGTGGGCATTCAGGCAACAGACATTCGAACAAGACAAAGAAACTTCTGTGCAGGTTTAAAACTGCATGCGAAGGATACAGAATTTATTACTATTCCCATCTTGAAGTTGCTTGGCACGGGACAATTTCAACTTGCCTTGTGCAAGTCCCGGGAAACTTGTCTGTGTGTTCTTCGTCAGCCTGTGCTTCCCCAGGCCCGCACAACCGCGTCAGAAGGTCAGCGATCGCCCGGTGAGACCGCTGGGGCCGGCCGGCCGCGCTCGCCCGGTGAGAACGCTGGGGCCGGCCGGCCGCGATCGCCCGGTGAGAACGCTGGGGCCGGCCGGCCGCGATCGCCCGGCGAGAACGCTGGGGCCGGCCGGCCGCGCTCACCGCCGCGGCTCGGCTGCCTGCGGTTGGAGCTGCCGTATCCCGTGGTTTGCCCTGCGCAAAGGAAAGAGGTGGTGACTTCTCCTCCCTTGGAGGGCTTACCAGGAGAGCCTAAAACGTCCCCCTGAGCTGTGAAAGGTGTTTGGATAAGAACGTCAGCGTTCAGACGCCTGAAATGATGCACCGATTTCAGTTCCTGGCTGTGTGGCCTGATTCTCAGTTGGGATTAGACCCCTTTGGACGGTTTGTTGTTTTTTGGGAGCGGGTTTGTTTTTTCTGTTAAATATTGGCCTTGATTAAGTTAGAGTTAATTGATCAGTTCAGTAGTGTTTCTGCACTTCATTGTTTCATATAAAAACAGATCAGTGTAGCTGCAAGTGGCTTCCCCTTGTGATGTTTTATTGTTTGATTCATTAAGTACAGAATGTGATTCAGTTTATAAAAACAAATGTACATCATTATAATTATAATTTCATTAGTATTATTTTTTCTGATTATTGTTCACTAGAAAACTACGACTTGATATAATGACTAAAGCATGCACTTCTTAACACACAGTGTTTGTTTTCTTTAATCCCTTTCACTGTTTTTATTAGGAGTATGGCAACATATGGAATTGCACTTAAACTTATTTACTATTCTGCATTTCTGTTTAGAAAAGTGACTATGCTGTAATGACACCTGCTTATTATATTTTCTTCTAAGGTGCTTTTTATTTTATTCCACTTGCCTTATTGATTAGAAAAAGTTATTTTCATTATCAGTGCAAACACGTCAGTATTCAAAGAATGAGAAGAGTATTTCTTCTTTATCTCTAAAAAACATCATCTGACATTTTTCAGTGAAAGGAGCTGAAAGAGTAGCATAATTGTCAAGTCTTGGTGTGTGTTCGTGGCATTGCTAAGTAGAAAAACACAGGCCAAATCCTGATCACGTGGAAGAACATGAAAGTTATCACAATTGCATTGTTACTCTCTTTTAATATTTGGAGTTTAATCTTCTTTTACCAGCACAAATACTGTTTGTTTGAAGCTGATTGGTAAAATAACAGTGAGTGAAAGCAGATTGAGATCTCTGATTAAGTTTTATAGAAGCCTAAAGACCATGTTCTCGAAAGCTGTTTTTAATCCATTAAGATTAATTTCCTCGGAGCCCCTGATAGAAAGAGAAATGATGTACAGAATGGTCAAGCTGGACTGCTCTCCGGGCTCCTCCACAGAGGAGTCTTTCTCCAGGGGCAATCCATAAAGAAGTAGTTTTAAATCTAAATTTAGTCTTTGTGAACATCCCAACTGTGCAACCCCAAAACACTGTTGGATATGTCTAGTGTATAATTATCGCTGATGTGACTTAACCGTGTTCTAATGCCTACAGGTGCAAAAGGCACCAGGCTTAGTTTCCTGCTTGCGGGGTTTGGCTCTTTTCCAGAAAGCGGTCCTTTGAAAATGCCTAGGAGAATAATATCACCAGCACACATTTGTGATTTACTGTTCTTTTCTGTTTTAGGCCCTTCAAACCATCACAGCCAGTCAACGCTGAGACCACCGCTCCCTCCTCCTCACAACCATTCCCTGTCCCATCATCATTCCTCTGCCAACTCCCTCAACAGGAACTCGCTCACCAATCGCCGGAACCAGATCCACGCGCCCGCTCCCGCACCCAACGACCTGGCCACCACCCCCGAGTCCGTGCAGCTGCAGGACAGCTGGGTGCTCAACAGCAACGTCCCGCTGGAGACCAGGTGGGTGCTGGGGAGGGACACCCCGGGGGTGCCGCTGCCCCCTTCTCTGAATGAGAAATGAGAAAACTCTTTGGCTCGTTAGGAGATGGGGTTTAGGTCACCGTGTGTCGGTGGTGGTTTTGGCTGACATGGCGCTAGGAGTTACTGACATGAGAATGCCTACGAGCTTCTGATATGCTTTGCATTGGGAGATAGACAGGTGAACGTCTCTTTCTTCATATGTCCCATCTTAAAGCCTTTTATTCATTTGGACTGTCCTTGTATACACAACTCATGGTATTAGTACAGCATGTTTTACTCACAGGCTCAGAGACAACGTATCATTCATATTGTCTGTGTTGCTGAAAAATTATACATTTTGCCGTTCCTGAAATAACAAACAGACAGTCATTTGAAATTATGCATTTTGTGAGACTGAGAAAAAAAATCCCAGATTCAAGACCAACAGTACTATAATTTTAATTTATGTTTCATCTAGCATGCAAGCTCATCTTAATCTCTTCTTGTACGTGTTAACAGCTTGATGCCCGTGGGGCAAACGGTTGCATATAAATGAAAAGGTGCAGCACTCAGGCCTGCCAGATAAATAAATAAATATATGCCTGACATGCTGCTGTTCTAAATATTCGGGTTTGTTGTCATTTGGGGTATGGAATGTCAAACATATTTAACTTGCGCTTTAAATAGCGGAGCTGGCAGAGCTGATCTCCCAGAATTTAAAATTAGCCATTGTGGTGCTGACAAAAGCGATTGGAATAGGAGGGTGTTCTTGCTGCCCAGAGAGCTGTAAACACAGCGTAAGGGTAGAGGAGCTCGTGCCACCACCTCCTGCCCTGGTTTCAGCTGCTCAGTTGCCGCAGCTTCTGAGATATTACATTTGAATTACAGCCTTCTGGGAATGTAATGCCACTCTGCTGGATTACACCCAGAGCAGCTAGGTACGGTGCGGTTACACCACCGCGCAGTCTCAGCCAGGTCGATTAAGGACTGTCTTCTGGCTTGGAGCTCGGGGAGGAGCTGGTGTAGCTGTATTGAAGCTTACAACACCTGGGCTGTTGTTATCCTGCAGTTAATCTATGCTCGTAGCACCGCAGGGAAAAAAAGAGACTGAACAGAGCAGGGAGTCTGTGCCCCGTCCGGACTTTGCTAAAGTGCAGCACGGGTGCCAGGAAGAAGTCAGGGGGGCAAGTGTGTGTTATCTGAAGCCTGATGTGTCCATAAAAAAAAAAAAAAAAAGGAAAGAGATTCTCACTTACTGAACATTTGAAGCCAACTTTGTCAAAAAAAAAAAAAAAAAAAGAAAAGAGTGAAGCTCTGCTCTTAACTGCTGCTTCTGTGAGAGCATCTGTTACTATTTATAATTTGGCATCCTGGATTTGGTATTTTATTACTGAAGTACTGTAAGATAAAAATGTTGGTCAACCCATGCCGATTGTTGCTGTGTGGTTAATTGCCCACTTTTAATTCTAGTGTAGAGTGACCCCCTACTGTTCCTTGTCTCTCTGTTTTCATATGATATTGTTCTTGGGCACAGCAGTACCTTAAATATGTCATTTCTGATGGTTTAAGTTTGTCTCAATTTACCAAACACAATTCCCTGGGATATGCACAAAAAGATTATTTGTCATAATACTGGCATCCCTGAGAAACAGGACTGGGCATTTTCCTGGCTGGTTTTATTGTCTGATTTTGTGCCTATTCCTTGTCACTGGAAACTATCCATTCCATTACTGACTCTGGTTCGTCTCCATTTCTTTTTATCATAAACCTTCTGGGAATATATTTATATATTCATGTTGATGACAAAAGATTACCTTGTGAATACAGTTCTTTTTGGAGGTTGCAAGATACCAGGCAGTTAATTGGAGCTTCTCCATAGAGAGGTTTGTTATAGGCAAGCATTATGATATTAGAAAGCATCCTGACAGGACTGCTCTGTTCTACGACTATTCCAGAGTTGCTTCAGGATCGATTTTTCTTCTTTTCTGAAATTACATACCTGACAGGACTTGATGACAAGTTTCATCACAAGAATATTAACTCAGAAGATTTTTTTTTTTCCTGGTTTGCAGTGAATTTTGCTGAAATGGATGCCTGCAGGATCATTGGAGACTTTCAGAATGAGCCTGTAATTCTTTCATTTTAAAACTGGCATTTAATCTAAATTCATACCAGTAGCTAAAAAAAAAGGAGGACAACTTTTTGGTAACTTTTTAGCCTTTACTTTATAGCTTTGCCTTGTTGTGAAACATTGATCCCTCCTCTACTACCTCTTCACAGTGCACTACTCTTTAATTTTTTCTTGTTGTCAGTTTATTAATCTCAGTAGTGGGGTGCTCAGCTGGCAAAGCCAGCACTGACTGTACCTGCTTTATCGGGAAAGAGTTTCACAACTTTCAGTTTTCATGTTTCAGTTGCCTTCAGTAGATGCTGCTCTCAAATGGAAATAACGTGCAAGTGGTCACATCACTGAGTATGAAACTAAAAACGGTACCTGAGCTGTCTGGGGGGATTGCGTTACGTCAGCACTACAAAACTCAGATCACAATTTAGATTCCAGACGTCTCTTTATCTAACAGTACTGAGCGCTGAAATAATTGAATAATAAAACGTGTGTATTTGTGTTGTTACTCTCTTTTCTGGTAAGAATTTTTTTTTTTTTTTGCCTTCCCTTCTTTCTTTTGCTGTCTTAAGAAGTTTGGGCTAAATTCAGACTGCTTGGAGACAGCATTTTTTCCAAATATATTCTTTCTCCACCTCTTGTTTCAATATTGATGGGGGGTTGATCACATTTGCTTTATTTTCCTTGTGATGTAAAGTAAGCTTTTATTGCTTGCACATGTTTCCTGTGCCCTCTTTGGGCACCTATACCCCAAGTCTCCATGTACCCTTTGTGATTCTGTATTTTTTACATAATTATGCTTAGCTGTATTGCAGTAGCATGTTGCTTCTATAGTGGAGTTATGAGATTCCAGAATGTTATATGGAGTTGCTAATTATGCTTTTTTTAGAATTATAGAATCCTAGAACGGTTTGGCTTGGAGGAGACCTTTAAAGATATCTAGTCCACCGCCCCAATCACGGGCAGAGACATCCTTCCCTAGAGCAGGTTGCTCAAAGCCCCAGCCAGCCTGACCTTGAACACTTCCACTGATTCGTGTTTGAGTTTTTAGCGTGCTTGTTTCTGGTCCGAAGCAACAAATACGGACTGTATCATCCCTGGTCAGCTGCTTCTTTATGGCCGCGACAGGCCCCCAGGCCGGCTGTGTAATTGTTCTGTTTTCTTTGAAATAAGGGTCAGTAATGGAAGGGCTGAAATATCTTTAAGGATGCAGTAATGCATCATGGTAGCATTTTTATGGTGCTATTTTAATGGTTCATTTGTGCAGTACTTAGCTGCTTTACCTTTAGGCTGAAAGCCGCTGTTTAATGCTCTTTAACTTTTATTGTCCTCTTGCAGTCTGTTTCAAACCATCTCCTCCTCCTCCTTTCCAAAGCACTGGTTTCTACATTTTCCAGTTAAGAGGTGTTCCTTTATTGCAGCTTTAATCATTGCTCTCAAAGAGGATGAATGATGGAAATCCTACTTTTGAACATCCCGGTGTGGGTCTCATTACTTCCAGCCCGCTAGAGAGGCAGCGCTCTGCTTTAAAGCTCGAGATGCTCTGAGGACGCAGGGCGAGCAGCGCGGCTGTGCGAGGGCGGTCGGCATCGCTCTCCGCACCGACAGAGTCCTCTCTGGTGCGGGGACCTCACACAGGGCCGGCCGCAGGCACCCCGCAAAAAAGGAATGAATCGCAAGTGGGGAGAACAGAAGAGCTTTCATGGAGTGATGGCTGGCTGGCTGAGATTGCCTAATGTACTAATGCCAGTTCTGGTACTTGATATTAATTTAGTTGGTACCATTATAATGAATAATACTTAATCCAAGAGAAAAAAAAAAAAGGAAAAAATCAAATAGAAATTATTCTTATACTTTAGTCTCATAATTAGTCTCATACTTTGAAATATTTTCAATCAAGATCTTTTAGTTGTAAAGATAATTTTGAATGCATGTCTATAATTTCTTTGAGTGTGCTCACAAGGATCTGCTACTAGGCTTCAAGGAGGAATGTAACATACTAATTTTTTTCCTGTATTTCAGGAGAAAGGATTATGGTCACTCTTCTGATGATCACAAAATCTGTTCCCTTTGAAAATCTGGAGGCCTGTAGCATAAGAGCAGTGGTCCAAATATGGGACATTTAAACAAAGTTCAGGTTCAAGACTGAGCAACCTGAACATTAGCTTTTAAAAAGCCTTTGTGTAGCTGTTCAAAATATTTTCCTGCTGCTAGGGTTTAAGCTATATTTCTTTCTTTACCAGTCCGATTCCAACACAATCACTCTGGCTGCGCCTGAGGAGAGCGAGCTCAGACAGAAATTGGAGATTAATGGATGGAGTAGCAATGTTAGCTGTATCCCAGTCTGCACCAATGCAGCGCACAAACTCAAAATCACGGAGCATCATAGCAGAGAAATATCCGTGCTCAGCGTTTTTGTAGCTGCAGCTTCCCAGGCAGTGAAGGAGCGAGTGCAGTACACAGGAGCTATGCACAGACTAGAGCGCTCGTGGCAAAAAATCCAGGAATAGAGTATATGAACAGTAGAATTTAGTGCTGACACCTTCTTTTTTTTTTTTTTTCCCAAAGAAAGAAATTAAATATCTGTAGTGTAGTTAATACTGAATTCAAATGCTCTACCGTAGTAGGGTGTCCAGATCTGCTGCAGAATTTCAGAACTGAATATGTAAATGTGAAGTTTCTGAATGTGTTAGAGGTTCAAAGTTACAGCCGCTCTCTGCAATTGTCTGCCTGTTTTGAATAATGTCTCAATATTTTGATATCTTTATACATGATGCTGGAACAGAATAGTGAAACAAAATTTCTGTTCCTTTTGTTAATGCAGATTTCTAGGATATATTCAGCATAACGAACAGCTACTTGAAACAATGAAATATCTCACTCCAATGCAGCTTTCTCTTACCACTTGCTTAAACTGTAAGGCTACAGGCACGTAGTTTAGTCCTCTGAGTTTGAGGGCTCAGGAACTGACTCCTTCATTCCCTTGTTCCTGCATGTGAAGGTTTGCAGGAAGGTTGTGTGGACTGTCCAAAGAAATGGGATCTGCATGGATAGATTCTGGACCTATCTAAAAATCAAAAGCATCAGAGAGAGTTGAGTAAAGCACAGTCAAAAGCATCCCCAAGGACTTCATGCACATTTGGGCTATGTTCTTGGAGGAATTCCAAAAACATTGTAGAAAGGTAATTTTTAGCAGGCTGCCATAGTATTGTTTTCATACCAAATGTAGGCTCTGATAGGAAAGAAAAAAGGGTGAAGGAAAACACTGCAAAAGCAGAATATGTAATGATGGTTCAGAAAATCAATCTAGATGTACTCCCACTCAAATACACATAGGTTCAAAGAAGCTTTTACAGCTTGCAGATAATTGCGTGTTTTCGTGATCTTGCTGGTTGGGGCATTTTAAAGTTTTGGCTTGTGCAGAGTGAACGGGCAGCGTGAGTGAGTGAGGCAGGTATGTTTAGGGTATTACTTTTTATTTTAAAAAAATTCATCTCAAATGATGTGATTTAGGTTTCTATTTTTTACATTTGCATGTAGACTAACAAAATTATTTTAGAGATTTCAGGTTATTATTGTATTATTTATACTCTACTATTTATAGACTTGAAATAGCACTGTTGCTAGTATTTTTTTTCTTGTTAAGTGAGTAGTTGAATTAAGAGATAGTGAAGAGCTTACCTGTATTCCTTTTAAAATATAAGTGTATATATGTTCATTAATTGATGTAGAAAGCTAAAAATGAACGGACTTATTGAAATGCAGAATACTGTTGTCATTATCATCGTTACTGGAATAACAAATGTAGTAGGAATTATTGGATTTCATCACTTTGCACACTATGCTACTCAAGACTTTGCAGCAGCAAAGACAAAAGTTTTTCCACTTAAGAAGGAGGTGAAGTTTGAGGTGATTCAGGGCTGCCTAAATCTTCCTGTGTCTCCAGTATTGCTCCTGCTCCCATTTAATGTAAGTGCAGAGTACTGTTTTCTTGTGTTTATATCTGTAGCTATTTCTGTTATGCTTTACTAGACGTTAACCAGCAGTTTCATCGCTGCATTCTTGGAGCATCAACGATAGTGCGAGAAGGATGGGCATACATTTAAAGGGTAAAGCAACTATTTCCTGGCTCACCCCCACAGCAGCTCACTGGGATTCGAGCTGAGGGGGTGCTCACCGCCTTTGCAGGACACCCAGGACCTGTTTTGGGCACACAGGCACCAGTCGGGCAGGCGAGGGGTGTCCCCTGGGGTGGCTGGGCTGCCGTGTGCCACCAGCTCCGTCGCCACCAGCTGTCCCTGCCAGCCCTCATGCCTTTGCTCCCTTCAGATTTTGTGCCTTTCCATGTTGATGTTCTCCCTCTCAGAATCTTGAACTACTAACAATGGCCGTCTCAGCAATCCTTCCTCTCTCCGTATTTTTCACCTTGCCATCCCACAGACTCTCTCACAGCATTTGTCACGTCTCAGCGGTTTCTGAGGAGCCCGAGCCCAGGTTGTGTGGTTGGGATGTACCAGAACACGGGCAGCGAGAGCCCCGGGAGCAGCTTACAGCAGGGGCGAGAGAGAGCGGGGGTTCTAAAAGCTTGTCCAACAGTATCTCCGTTGACATCTTCCAGATCAAATGCAGGTTGTCCTGTAAAAAGGTGTCTGCTACAGAGCTAGTGCTACAGCTGTGCTGCCACACAAATGTTCTGCCTTTTTTTACTTACTGTCTTTTCAGTTGCGGCTTTGTGAACATCGCCCGCTTGTTTTTGCTTAAAAATGTGACAGATGAGGGTGCCCGAAGGCTGGCACCTGCCTTTTGGTGCAGCATCCTACCTTCCTGTCAGGCGGCTTTCAATTACTGCGCTTTGTGTGTCCAACTGTGTCTTTGTTAGGAGTGTGGCGATGGCAGCGACAAATCAGTCCGGGACTTGCGGCAACATCCCCGACACTCTGCTTAACATTCTGTGTTTTGTAGCAGTCTTTGCCTGGGGATGTGAAGAACCAGCCTTTAGGGAATCATGAACCTTTCGAGAGCTGGGAGGCTGGTACTGGAGCCGCGCTGGAAGTTACGTAGCAGGGGATAGAACCAATACCCTTGGTATTGATGTGTTCATTCTGAATTATTGTTTCCAAGCCTCACAGGGTGTCCTTGCTTCCTGCACCATGCACGGTTAGTTGCAAATTGATTATCTGCAGCAGGCTGAAAAACACGAATAGTGTGTTGTCGGGGCTGTCCTGTGTTTGCAACAGGTATTGGGTGTGAGGGTGCCCAGAGGTGCCACACTGGGGTAAAATGGCCAGTTCATTTATGCGTGTATTTTAAACAGATTTCCGCTGAAAAATCTATCTCAGTGAGTTTAGTCTGTAGATTTGATGTGATTGAGACAGTTTCTTGTAACTATACAATTTAAACACAGATAACATTTTAAACCTTTATTGCTAACTTTAGTGCATTTGGGGAATACCTAAGTCTCTGTGTTCTAGACACTAAAAAGAGTAGAAACCTCTGTGTGATTTTACTGCATCAGAGAGCCCTCAGTTGTGTAAACCTGGCTGATAATCCTCTGCAGGAACCTGAGAGGAACGACAAGCAATTAAATCTCATTTGTGGAAAGACTGAGAGATGCTTACAGAGGTTACCAAAGCTTGAACCAGTCTAACGCTCACGGTTCATCTTAGCATAAAAGGCATAAGAACAGCTTGTCGTTTTCTCCAATCTTGGTTTCAGCAGAAAACTGCCATAAAACTTCACTGTTTGAATTTGGCAACCACTTTCAGGCTTCCACTGGCATAAAATGGCTTATGGCTTCTTTTTTTTGAAGGACTTAGAAGGCCACAGAAGATTTTTTTTTTTTTTTTCCCCCTCAACGAAAGCCAGCATCTTACATTCAATATTTCACTGTGTTTTGTTTCTTCTGAGAATAAATGTCCAATAAAATTATAGACAGATGTGAGTATACCATAGCTTTAAGATATTTTTTTAAGTCCTAGAACTGCTAAATTGAGCTGATAGTATTCTCTTGGTAGGTATCTCTTCTATTTACTAATTACTATTAAAAACCTATAAAAATATGAAGAAAAGACAGTTTAAGCATTACAGCTCTCTATTTCTTTTTTCATATAGAAAAAAGCTTAGGATAGCTTGAGGAAGGAGAGAAGCAATTAATGTTAGAAAGTATCTTATTTTTTCTTTCTATTACAGTTTTTCATTGCAAAAAACCATTTTTTTTCCTCAACTGATTCTTGCAGTGTGCTGCCAATGACAATCTGTCCAGAATGGAAGGGGGGAAAAAAATGATTGTTCTCTCAAAGAATATGGAGGTTAATACAGCCTCTGTCAGTCCACTATTCCCTGAAGACCAGAGGTCCTTTTGACCTGTGAGAAAATAAATGCTATAGAGAGCTCTGAATTAATGAAGAAAGCAAAAATACAGCTTTTTCCATTTACCATTAGTCCACAGAACTGTGGTCAAATGTCCCCTTGCAAGCTTAACTCCCCTAGATGGCACCTTTCCCTGGCGTCTGTGATGAGGTCCCTGGCTGTGACCCAGCGCATCGGCAGCACAGGCTGGTGACAGCAAAGGGGGTTCAGCATTTTTCTGCGTTTTTCTGCATTTCACAGCCCGAGCTGCGACTGGGAGAGAGAGCAGAGAGCTCCAGGGGAACTGGTTTTCTGTGAGGTGCATGCAAGCTCCTTCCGTAGCTTTCATGGACACTTAAACTACTGAATCATTGTACACCGACAATCATATTTTGTAGTTTTCCAGGGCAGGAACGTCTTCACGATGCACAGAAATTCGGGAGACTGGGCTAAGACTTAGAAAATTTACTCCCATGTTTCAAAATAGAAATTTAGTTCCAATCTAAATCAAATTATTAATGCTAATTGTGATGCAGAAAATGTGCTTTTCTTAGTAGTGTTTGATAGGTGAACAGGTAAGACAGAGAATATACAGGGCTTTTAGTTTTAATACGGAATGTATTTGAAATTAGGTGGATGGGTACAAATAAGATCATTTCTTTTCATAAGCAGTCATTGTACAATACCTCCCAGTTCTACTGCTGTGAGACTGTAATTAATGTTGATAAATGCTCATGTTCTCTCTGTGCAGCTTGGGCCCACAGACAATTGGTTGTACCAGAGCATGTCAAATCCCACATAAAAATATAGCTATAGATCATTGGGTTTAGGGATAGAGTTGAGACAAGTCAATTTATTTCCATTAGTAGCTGAATTTAGAATTAAAACTCCAGGGGCCCCAGTATTTTTTCCGTTATGTTTTCAGTCCTGCTGCTGTGCGTTACTGTAACTTTAGGTATTTCTGCTAATCCAGCCTCCAACTTCTGAATGCAGTGCCAATTTTTCAAAATGACTTGGTGGATATTTAGCATATCTTTAGTTTAATGTCTTATTGAAACTTTTGAAGGCAGAATTTCGGTACTTTAAGATGGTGTGCTATCTTCTAGTGGTCGCCTCTTTGTCGGAAATCCTCATATGGAAACAGAAAACTTTCAGCTTTCAAAATACAGGAGTAAGACTTGCAGGTGTGACAAAATTCAGGGTTTATCCAATGATATTTTTTCTTCTTTGCTTTGAGAATGACATCGTTCCACATATCCGTTTCAGTTGGCCTCTTTTGCTTCTACCAAGTTCCAATCAGTTTTAACAATACACTAGAGATCGTGTTTGCCTGCATAAGTATTTTGGTTTTCTTTTTATACTTTACGCATCTCAAAGTGGATGATAGGGGAACTATTTTTTTTCTTCTACTTTTTCTTCTCATATGAAACTCTATATGATTGACATGTTCTATTAAAACATATCTAGATATTCATTAATTCAATTTTAGTGGGAGCAGAGTTTCATTATATGTCTGAGTTTACTTTAACAATGCTTTATATTAAAATTTCTGTTGGCACTGTAGCTGCCTTCTCAGCTAAAGAGGACATAAAATTCCTGGTTTTAAAAACCTCGACATTTCAGATAAAGACAGTGCCAAGGATTTCAGTTGGATTCTCTGAGGTCTGGTTTTGGGCAGGAAAAATGAAAGAACTGTAAGAACTCTCTTCTTTCTGTCCTTCCGTCCTTCTCATGCTCGTGTCACTTCAGTCCCTGGTTCCTGTCATGGAGGTGGAGCTGTGTTCCCCGCACCAGAGAGCAAGCGGAACGGACTGGAACTGCTGATTCTAACAAGTGTTAATCAGGTTTTAACCAGACAAAAGGAACAGAAGTGTCAATAGATCTAGCGTAACACAACCAGCCTGATAACATCATTTTCCCAACAGTTATTTTAATTGAATTGTTGCAAAGTAAAGAAACATTTGAAATGAAGTGTTCATGAAATCAGACTTCCATTATTTCTTGCTCTCTTGTAACTGGAAGGTGCGGTTTTGAAATTAAAAGGCCTGGGTAATGTTGAGGGGGAAACCCTTTTAGCACCTGCTTTTACTGGTTTTTCCTCATACAACATGTATGATGTGCAGAAAAGAAGCAATTCTAACCTCTGACGAGCCTCACTGATAAGGAAGAAAGAAGGGCAACTTTGGCTGGAAAAAATGACAGGATATTTCTATTTAGGAACCGGTTAGCATATTCCCTTTTTATTCTACTTTTTTCTTTGTTTTACAAATACTGCACTTAAACAAACACAGAATTAGTCTGCTTGACATAGGCTTTGCAAGCCACTTCTGATTGTGTACTCCTGTGTCTGAAGTTTTTTCTGCCGTGTCTCCAAAGCACAAAGAAAAAGTTGTGACAGCGAATACTACCACTGGCTTAGCTGACTGAAATATTTTTGGAAACAAACGAAATTTTGGTCACTGTTATAAGGGATGTACAATGTCATTTGGGGTTTAAAAAAACCAACAACATCGCCAATGTTAAAGTTAGCGATTTTCATATTCATTATAATAGAGTTTATTAATGACTGCATTTTAAAAAAGACCATATTTTCAGAGACCGTATTTAAATGTGAGTATTTAATCATAAAACTGGGAAACCTAGCCAGCCTTCCTTTGACTGTCTTCTACCTGTATGCAAATTCTATGCAATATTTTATGCTCTGTGTTTCATTTCAAAACAAATGCTTTAATATTCATTTAAGTCACTTTGGTTATTTTGTAAAGGTATATAGTAAAGTCTATGATGGGTTGTAAAACAGGAAACACATTTCAGTTTCAAACTTCCGAATCGTTGTTGTAATAAACAGTGACTGACGTGGATTTCCAAGTTCTAACAGGTGATTTGAGAGTGACATACTGGATTTGGATCTGATTAAAAATGCTGAACAATTTTACACTTGAAGTAAGCCTTGGGTTATTTTAAGCTATTTGTTTGATTTTGGAGATTACTGAGTATCTTCATTGCCATTGATTCCAAGAACCACTTGCTTTTCAAAGCTGTGAAGGGAGAGGGTGTGGAACGGACCTTCAAAGCTGTTTTATCTCAGAACAAGCGTCCTTCTTGAAGACCACTGCCTGTATTCTGTACTTGTTATGATTTACTGGGAACACATTTGCAGTCACTTCTTCCTGACTGTGAGAAGTTAGTCTAGAGAAGCCAGTCTCCTAGTTTGCTTTCTCCATTTCCTCTGTCTGGAGTGTGTCGGCAGCATTTTCTGAGATTTTGTTAGGTAGCGTATTTTGTCCCGTATTTTCTTCTCAAAAAGTGTATGGGCTTTTTTCTGCTGAGTCATGTGCTTTTGGTGATTGTCTTAGTTGTTCAAACCAAACCTGTGTACCATTAAAAAAAATGGTTAATTCTAATTCTGGCATGATCTTTTCTTACAGGACTATGGGTTTTGCTCAATATGTTGTTAATGGTCTTTGCTGACAGCTTTTGCCAAGGGTGTTAACAAAACCCATAATTTTTTTGTCTTGGAATATTTGTTGGGTAGTAGGTTCCACAGGGAAATTGTGTAAACCTGTGAACTCAGAAAGGATGGTTTCTCATGGAGTTAAGCGTTCTGTTATACTAATAAATATTGCAGGTATTCTGTGGTGGAATTAGTTGCTTTGTCCTAATCAAACGCAGGCCAAAAGGAATTGATAGCGATGCCACTTCTGAATCTGAGCTTGGTTCTTGGACTGCTCGCACTTCTCACAGATGCAATCGCAACTGATACTTGAGAGACTTCATTGGCTGTGCTGGTGTTTTGGCTGGGATCTGGTCAAGTTGAGTCTAATTACGGAAAGGATTACGCAGATATCCTGACACTGTTTTAGTGACAGTTGTTGAGCTCTGACAGCAAAAAGACTGAGAGTTTTCATCTCCTTGTTTCTTCACACAAAATCCTTTTTCTTTTGCGTTGCATTGAACACATTATGGCATCTGGAATGGAATAGGAGATAGTCTTTCTTAACTACAGGACTTGCCATTTTCAACTCTGTTCCATTTTATGTTTTTCAGGCATTTCTTGTTTAAGACATCTTCTGGAACTACTCCGCTGTTCAGTAGTTCTTCCCCTGGTTACCCGTTGACCTCAGGAACAGTTTATACTCCACCTCCCAGACTGTTACCTAGAAATACATTCTCCAGGAATGCGTTCAAGCTGAAAAAACCCTCCAAGTATTGTAGCTGGAAATGTGCTGCTTTATCTGCAATTGCTGCCGCAGTCCTGCTTGCCATCCTGCTGGCATATTTCATAGGTAAGGCTGTGTTTTCTCTGTCAAATCACATGGCTATGTCAGCAAATGGAAATTCAGCAGAAAAAAAAGGATGGTCAATCTTTTTCACAAATTGGTGTTCTTATTGAGCAAATTAAGTTATTATTCCTTATATTAATTAAGGAGGAAAAGGTTCAAGTCCTGTTCACTGTTATAAGAGCAGGATTCTCAGTGTGCAGTTAACTTTAGGTGTCGGATATGTATCTCTCATAGATGGTCCAAACAGAGGGTGATAGAATGATTTTTTTTTTTTTTTTTTTAATGTACTAGGATATGTTTAAGAAATATTTTGTAAAAATTGTGGTAGGTGGTGAATCCATATAAATAACAAAAGCTACTGGCATTTGTATTTCAATATTACTATCACATGCTGCCTTTAGATAAGATCCACAAAATCGTTTTGATTAGTAAGTGTCAGTCTATATCCATCTGTGTGCCTAAATTCCTAGTGGTGTTAGATCTAAATAGTTTGAAAGTTCCACTTTGTGTGCTGTTATTTTCTGTATTCCATACATCTTTAATAGTTAGTAAGCAAAAATATAGAAAGGAAACTCTACACGTTGTGCATATTTCCCGTGGTTAATAACGACCACACCATCTTCTAATTCTTTTTGTGGTCTTTTGAGGGTTTTTTTTTTTTTTTTTTTAGCATGCTCCTGTTATTTTATCTTTCTTAATTCATTTCCACCTTCCCCTCCACCAGGTATCCCCCTCATCGTATGTTGTTTTGGAGGTTTTTCTAGGTGTATACACAAACTAGCTGTGTAATTTTTACCTTTACAGAGCATTCGACAATGCAATGATGACAATCACATGCTGCACAAACTCTCTCGCTTCTCTGAGTAAATGGCAAAATTATGGTAGCTTGTTGATATTTTCTATTAATAACTTTCCAGACCTATTCTGTGTGGTTTTTAGTTCATCTCCGAAACTATTCTCATATATAGTGCTCAAAAGCCCTATGAAGATGTACTGAATTTTCTCCCTGTTCTCTCCATTTTAAGATAATTTTTTTTTATTTTGATCCCATATAGTCTGACTCAACAGTATAAACACTGTTTTCAAAGGAAACCCCATTTTTCATTATAATGAGCTTCTATACACGATTGATATATACAGTCGTGAGAGAGCTGACTGGCTACTTTATTGCCGCTGTCTCGTTAGGCCAGGCCTACATCTCAGCATACTCAATGCTACAGAGCTAACCGTCTTTCTGTAGTTCTTCTGTAGAAAACCTCAGAAAAATAAGAGCCTTACTTGGATATACAAATAAAAAAGATTGGAAAGCACATGATTTATTGAACTTGACACTTATCACACAACAGCTCCCTGTTTGAGTGATTATGCACATGGGAAATGAAATACTGCAAGCTGAATATTTTAATCATATGCATTGCTCTGAAGTGATAGATTATGAAATGTATTTTTCCTTGGTATTTAGGTTACTGTAATCTAAAGCAAAGCTTTGCAACATGTTTGTTCCTTTATATGCTTTCATATACTAAGACAAGAGAGAACCTAAGGCAATGCATTGATTCTTAATAATTGATGAATGATCTGTCATTTCAAGTCATGACATAAGTGATCTGTTTTCACAGAAATTTTGGAGTTCTCTTCTTTCTTGACTAAAGAGTGATGAGTGCAGTAGAGTTAACTAGTGAACGTAAGAAAGCAGGTTGTAGGAAGAGTGTGTTGGCTCGAGGGTTAAAATAATGAGAAGTTACCTGACAACCTTCGTGCCATGCACACTAAAGAATAAGTACATTTAAGAGTAGCTGTCAAAACCAGAAAATAGCTGCAATTAATCCTGTGAATAAATTTGATGGATCCACTGTGATCATAATTTAAGGTGGTGGAAAAGAGAGAAAAGAAAACAAAAAAGAAGCTTCACTGCCTTAAGTGCACAAAAACAACAGAAAGGTAAAAGGGATGTGCTTTAGTTGGGCCATTCATTAATTTAATTCCCTTTCAGCAAAAGCTTATATGATTCATTCCACATAACAAAGAGCAGGTGTGAGACCATCAGCAATAAACCGATCCACCCATCAAATTCCTGGGACTTGCCGTCCTCCAATAGTGTGACTTAAGGTGCTTAGTACGTAAGGTACTAAATCATGTCCTTATTAAAAACCAACCAACCAACCAACCAAAACCTTAAGACCCTTTCCTTGTTCTGCATTGCTCTGGAGGGCACCTTGTCCTTGGTATCTGCAGAACTGGAGTCCTGGGAAAACCACGTATCCTCACTCCTGGGGAAAGAGCTGCAATGCCAAATAGCAGCTGTCCCGCTCTTGTGCAGCTCTTTCGGAGCTCCTGACCTGCTGTGAAGACAAAATAACTCTGTCTTGCTCTGTCAGGAGGAAAAATATTTTTCTGTTTTCAGAACCGGTGACCAGAATGATGTTCAGATCAGACCAAAATCCCAATTCTGTCCTAATCACTGAGACAACAGGAAAGTGTGAGTGAGGGGAGCTGGCAATGTTGGGATGAAGGAAGGTGTGAAGTTCCCCCACGATGCGCAGGCGGAAGGGCAGTGCTGCATTTTGCTGTCAGAACTTCAAGCACAGGAGAGGATTTAAAGGTGCTGATAAAGTTTTTCTGCTGTACACGTCCACAAAAGATTATTTCTTGCTCTCCACCATAGCAGAGGTTATATCACTGGGGTTACATTAGCTAAAAGTAACAGGTATGGAAAAAGCCATCAAATATTGCAGCAAATGGTTCTGGTATTTAGGTGTGTCAGTATATCGAGGCTGTGTGAAGACGATCATATCAACGCTAATCAAGGCTATTGTGGGACTAAATGAAAAAGGCAATGCTGCCATATATGAGGTAAATTATATTGAAAGAATACTTTGAAGTTCTCATAGTCTTCAGCATTTCTAAAGGAATTGTCCTGTAATAAAAGATATGAGGGAATTGGTATGGATAGATCATTGAAAACACATGCTGTCTACATGTTTAAACATAGGACTTTCAGAGGACTGAGAAAGATGATGCGTGGCATGAAAAAAAATCTGTTGAGGGTTATTTAAAGAGACAAGCAAAAAAAGTATCATAACAGAAAAGCAAAAATATTTTTTAAATTATTTAGGCATTCCTGTTGCCTTTCTGATAAGACGTAAATAAAAATACAGTAAATGAAATGAAAAGATAGTATGTTTAAAGCTTTAAAAATAAATTAGTAGTGCTAAATAATCTTTGGAAGTTTTTGCCACACTACATAATTGATGTTAAATAAAGATACTATTGAGATTTTAAGAAGTTAACCATTCGTCTAAATAATGACAATATGTCCTGTTGGAAGGAAACTTTGGTGGCGGGTTTTTTTGGTTTTGGTTTGTTGTTTTGTTTGGTTGGGGGGGGTTGTTTGTTTTGTTTTGTTGGGTTTTGGGGTTTTTTTTAAGATACATGTAGGCTGATGGTTTAGATCATAAAATGCCATTGAAATTTGGCTATATATGTAGGCTCTTCCTTTATAGGCCAGTCAGTACCATCACTGTCCGAGTTTTCCTAAACCTTTCTCTGAAACTTATCCTGGCTGATACCTGGGAAGAATTCATGCAGGTCTGTGTAGCACCGGTTGACTGTGCTATGGCGTGTGTATGTGCAGAATATGCTTGGGTTTTTATGCATACAGTTTGCCATCTTAGACATAACTATTCTATACCTTAGTTCCTTTACCCTGGTAGAGTTTCTGTTGAAACTTTGACACACACATCAGATTCACCAGGTTGAAAAAAAAAAAAAAAAAAAGGCAAGCAACTTTAGGGTTTTTTGTTGAAGGAGCAGACAGAGGCAAAAAAATTCAGATCATCATCCCACGTACACCCCCGTTGTCCATCTGGCTCCTCTGCTGAGGGTGCTTTTGTGCCCGGGCAGGCGGCAGCCGTGTTGCCCCAGGAGAGCCCACAGGGTCTCCCCACCCTGCTCCGCGCTGGGGAACCCCATTGTGACGTCAGAGTTGGCCACCACGGCCCTCCCGCCTGGGGAAGGAGCCCACAGCTGCCGTGTGGCGGTTGCCGGGGCAGGCAGCTCCGGCCGCGGGTACCGTGGGGCTGCTGGGGCTGGTTGTGCCCGGACGGGCCAAGGGCCGGGGCCGAGCGGGGAGCCCGCCTTTGCCCAGGGATGGCGAGGTGAGAGGCACCCCGGAGAAGACGCCGAGGGGCCTCCAAAGGCTCCTTGGAGATCAAGGCCAACCAAGAGCCAGCAGGGGAGTCAGCCGAGCTGCTGCCAGGCGAGTTGGTAAGACATTGGCTGCTCCTGCCCGGGGCGTCGCGTTGTGGTGGCATCTGGGAGGCGGCCGGACACAGCCCGTGGGGCGGGGAGCAGTGTGGGGAAGATGATAGAGGCTTCTGAAGAGAGAAACAGAGCACGAGTGTGATGGGGAGCGGCTGAGGGACCTGGGGGTTCAGCCCGGAGAACAGGAGGCTGAGGAGAGACCTTCTCGCTCTCCGCAACTGCCTGGAAGGAGGTTGGAGCCAGAGGGGGTCAGCTCTGCTCTGCTCCCAAGGAACAACTGATCAAATGAGAGGAAACAGCCTCAAGTGGCGTCAGGGCAGGCTTAGGTTGGATCTGGGGAACAATTTCTTCCCCAGAGGGCTGTCGGGCATTGGAACAGGCTGCCCAGGGCAGCGGTGGAGCCACCATCCCTGGAGGGGTTGGACAGAGAGAGATGAGGTTCTCAGGGACATGGGGCAGTGCCAGGCTTAATGGTTGGCCTTGATGATCCTGAGGGTCTTTTCCAGCCAGAATGATTCTGTGATTTGCGTGAAAAAGAGCATCTTAAGATGTTTCTGTGGCTGAGTGTTATACTATTTTTAATAGCAGAGAATAGGAAAACATCATTTCAGTTAGCTATTTCCTTACATGGTATACAAAATGTCCGCTTATTTAAAGCCAGGTTCATCACTTCTCCCTGGTTCTTCAGTAGCCTGATGTGAATGAAATTCAGAGCATAAGTTGGTGGTATTGCACAAGGTTTTGGTAAATTCCAGCATGCGGTATGTAAATGAAATTGTCCTACAATCCTGCCTGAGACATAAGCCATTTCACAAAGCCCCGGGGTTATTCCTGTTATCCTGGGGTGACAGATGAAGAATGTAGAACCAGCCATTCGCATTAGGACATCCTGAAGAGATTGGGCTGGTGCTAAAACCCAGTTACAAGAAAGTAATTTATAAAGTGTCAGAAGGAAAGCATATACCACACATATTGTCTTTGTCAGAGTGTTCTCTTCAGAGGTTAAGGGAGTGATGAAAGCATTTGTCATGTTAAATTAGTTTTTATCTCTTTAGATTCTTGCCAAACTTGGAGGGGAAAAAAATATAAGAAAGAAGAAAGAAGGGGAGGGAAAAGAGAGTCACCTTGTGTTTTTCACAAAGTTACTGCTGCCAAACATAAATACCACATTTTATAAACCTCTACACTGCTCCAGTTTGTGCCAGTCTAACTTTGAGCATTGAAGAACATCTGACCATCAACATGTCAGTACAATAAAAATGTGGTAATTTAAAATATTTAGACTTTCCTTTTAAAAAAAAACTAGACCTCTTACTTCCTGTAGAAGTTGAAATCTAGGATGACTTTAAAGATACTCCACTTGAAAATAGTATCTTGAGACTCATACTGAGAACTTCTACAGCATTGATGCTATTTTATCTACTCCTATCATGTGCAATAAGATACAGGAAAAATAAAAGAAAAATGACAGAAATAAATTATGAGAATAGAATACTTGTGCTACATCTTTAGTGTATATGTTGCACGTGAAAATGTTATTACTTGTTTATTTTTCAGGTTCTTGAGGTTTAAGATAAATTTCAGTTTTCTGCATAAATGTAAAGTAATACATTCACTTCAGTGCTAGAGAAAGGGCTGAATTGCCAAAGGATCTGGCAGCTAATTAAGCAGATGTCTTTTTTCATTCCCTATATATATTTAAAATTAGAGCCTGAAAAATAGCTATGCAAAGAACAAATATTTTTTGGAAATTTCATCTTGCTATTACAAAGCATCATAGTATGTGCTTTAAGGATAAAAGACATATAGGCAAATAAATGGTTAATTTATTTGGTTATCCTTCTTGTACTCACAAAAGTATTCATTTGTTTTGTGACACTCGGGTGGTAAAATTTATGGGCTTGCTGAAAAAAATAGGCTTGGACATAGAAGTCTCATCTTTACTCTGCATCAAATATGTGTACATTCAGGACTTTGCATAAAACTATTATTCAGGTGTTGGCATTCTTTTCTTCCCACAAATGAGTCAGATTTTTGCCAATTTAAGTGCTTGTGTGAAGTTTCTTGTTCGTTCATATTTCTAATTTCTTTCGCTCATAAGCCAAATTGTCTTTTTGACCCTGGTTTCACAGGTCAGAATTCATCAAAGCAGTACACTCCAGTGGCTGTCTTTTGTATCAATTGATTTTTTTTTTTTTTTCCTCTCTGAGTTATTTTGGACGAATGGCAACCTACGTTTCACTTGATTTCTCACGTTGCATTTGTTGTTTTTTACTTGTAGATTCAGAAAACCACTGACTTTGTCTTGTCCAGACTTCACTAAAATCATATATGCTAGATGTTTTGGAAGCTAAGACTGAAAAACGGGAAAATCAGGTGACGACGGAACCTCTGAGAGGCAGAGGTCATCTGGCTGCCAATCACTGCTATCAGATTCACTTGAAATCAATGTAAACCGAGGGAGCTCTGCATCTTGTGAGATTAGCTGATGACAGAAGGTTCTGTTCTTAAATTTGCATTGAAAATAGGTGTCAGTTAAGGGGCAATAATTAGATTTCAGAATATGCCTGTCATATTCTAAATGTCACACATTCAGTGATTCTGATTGACTGGTATCTGAGAGAGAAAAGAGTAGCAGTAACTTGGTAAGCTGCTCTGTCGCTACCTCGGAGAAGAGGCTTTGAGCCTTTCAGGGAAAAGTATCTGATCCCATTCCATAAGAAAACTGTGTTCTAGTGCTGGGAACAGTGAGCCTGGCTCCGGGAACTTCAGATGTGGCTTTCAAGGCTAGTAAGTGTTCTATTGCACAGTCCAAAGAGATTCATTAGGTGAAGGAGACAATTTTCCTAGAGACAAAATGCTCCAGCTGCTGTATATGCATAATACCACAAAAACCAGGAGGATTTGCATGTGAAATTACTTGGTTATTGTTTGCCTTGCTTTTCCTGAATCAAAAACAAAAGCTTGATCTACAGATTTGTTCCAAGAAAAGCCAACATACCTATTGTTTTGCCTGGCAGAGATCTCAGAGATAATGGCAGGAGGTGCCTTTCAGCACAAAGGGGCAGCCTTATCCGCCTGTTCAATTCTCTTTGTTGAGGATTTTCATACCGTAAACCTCAGCACTTGAAACTAGAGTGAGACTAGTGTTTCTGTAACTCGCAAAGTGCTGTCACGTGCTTCGCACTCAAAACTGGAAACCCTTTCTGCTTCTCTACCGAGTCGAACTAACATCTTCCGAAACCTTGGCAAGAAGCAGGAGACCAAGAGGATGTTTTCTTTTGTGTGTTATTGGGGTTGTGTTTGGGGGGCACATTTTTGTTTGTTTTTTAATGCATATCGCACAACGCGATCTAGGATGGATCCGATGCTGGTAATGTTCCCTAGAAGCTGTTAAAATGTATTGCTGTGAACTTGACTAAAGTAGTGTCAGTGCTGGCTGATGCAGCTGCAACTGCTGATGCTGCACTGCTCAGAACACGTGGTGTAGTAGAGGTTACTGGAATATCATAAAAATGGGTAATGTATAATAGGATAGCAATGGCTAACCTGGAAATTTTAGAGAGATAGTGTGTAAAATTAGTAGTTTAGTCATACAATTATTATTTATACAGTACAGGTTTTCACTTTTTCTACTCAAAGCTGCAAGAATGGCTTCCTCGGAGATGCTGCTTTTTTTTTTTTTTTTTTTTTTCCCCCCCAATTATGAAGCAGATGCTGTGCTTCACGTGCGCTGTCATTGTCCTGTCATGCACAAACTAAAAAATGTCCTGGGTTTCATAATGGCTGTGGAACAGAGCCTATTCTCACTTTCATCAGTGTAAATACTGGATATTATTAATTTTTTTAGTAGTCTAGGATTTAATCCCAGAATCACAGGTGTGAAGTCTTGTCAGGGCAGAGATAAGTAGATGCAAAACAAGTCTTGGAGGAAGTCATGGGGGAAAACGATGAAAAAGCTTTGAGACACTTCAGTGAAACATACTTGATAACCCAGCCCAGCATACTGAGATGAAACCATTTTTCTGGGGGAGGGTGAGCATAAAGGTTATTGAAGGTTATTGATTTTGCAAATATAATGCCAAGTCAGAGATACCTATCTAATAAACCTGTGGTCATTCTTTACGAAAAATCAATGTTCAATACCAGTGTAAAATGTCTCAGTTCTCCCTAGGGAAACCTTGCTCTGTTAGCAGCTATTTACATTGAGATCACCAGTTGATCATTTACGGATTCATTTTTATTGATTATTTGTTGCTGTGTTTCTTTGTTAACTCATTGTGTTGTTTTGCATTTAGTGCGCTTATGGATTGTAGTCGTTTAAGTGTACAAATACACGTTTGCCTTTAGGAATATAACTAATGTGCAGTGGGATAATAGCAGATTGAAAGATGTGACATGGATTTAGTTAAGTGTGGCTAATGTAGCCCTTACAACACTATTATGAGAGCCATGAAAAAACAAACAAACAAAAATGCTTAAATGTACTAAAGAGACAAGGAATATCGAAGGAACTTGCAGGAACACAAAATATGAAAAAATAAATTAAATTCAAGTTGTGAAAATATTAAGACAGAGTAACAGACTACAGAAATTATGGAGTAAAAGTTAAACGGTGGGAAGAGAAATGACACATCACTATGCAATTACAGAAAACTTTACTTGCCATTTAATATAATGTGGTGAAACTGCCTCCTTTCAGTAATTTAAAAAACTGTTTAAGAAATGGGTTTTGGGTTCATTTCAGCTTTTGCTTGTTCAGGCTTTAGTTCTGTGTAGTTTCGGTGCATCATACTTTGAGCTACCTGCTCACTTGACTACTTGGATACAAAAAATCCCAGCCATTTTATTTATTCTACAGGTCTAGTAATAAAGTCATAGACTTGTCAAGGTCATATTCATGTTATGTCGTGCCTTGTTATTAATTCTTTATATGGTAGTCTTGTAGTTACAATCAGGAAAAATACCAGCTTCCATGGCAACCTATCTGATCCTGGGACAAATTTTGTACTCCAGATTTAGCTTTATGATGTTATAGGATAATTCAGGTTGGAAGGCACCTCTGGAGGTCTCTAGTCCAATCTGCTGCTCAAACCCGGGTCATCTCTGAAGGTCCAGTCTGGTCTTGAAGACCTCCAAGCACAGAGATTGGGCAACCTGTTCCACTGCTTGACCGTCCTCACGGGGAAGAAGTATTTCCTTATATCCAGGTTGATCCAGTCCCCGCTTCGTACCACTGCAAGGCGTTATTGACATTTCTAGTGATTTGAGGCATTTTTGCCTGAATAGCGCGTGCTGAACGCTTAAGACGTGGTCCTTTCATTGAGTGTTTTCTACAATAGAATTCGACTTTGATGGGTATAGGTGAGCCAAAGCCTATTGTATTTAATAGAGTAATGTGTGTAGGAAGGAGAGGCTCCTTTTTTGTCTCATGCATGTATACTTCCTTAATATTAAGATAATTCTGTCCTACTTCATTTCTCATACTCGTTTCTGACATTAGATGCCTGAATTATAATGCCAAAATGAAGAATGTAGTTGGTTAGAAAAATCATGTTTTGACTTGCATGTTGAGCAAATTTGATAATGAGAGAATCGCTATTGAGCCCCACTGTGTGATTATTAGACAGTATTAATGTCTTTATCTTGGCTATTACTAAATAATTACTAGAAAAGACAAGCATTTCTATGAATGTAGTTCCTGAATGGAAAAGGAATTTAATTCTCTGATGTTAATGTTACAGGACCTTACCTAAAACTTTAAATATGCTCTGGGTTTAGTTTGTTTTCTTCTCTGGGATGTCCAGATTTATCCCCCTGTGTCGTGTTTAATTTTTAAAAGGTAATATACATAATGCATAACAGTGCTGCAGTTAATTTAATTTCAAGCTTTTTTTAATTTGCTGGTTGGTTGATCAGCTGGTTTCTTCCAACATTTTTCTTACTAAATGCTTTCTGAGGAAAGCCACAGAATAGAAAATGTTCGCACATAGTAATGCCCATGTGGCAGAAGAGGTTCCGCATGTGCCGGATGAGAAGTTGAGCTCTGGTTCTGCTGAGCTGGGTTAGACCGGACTCTTGGAAAGGTCAGTCTGTGGGATATATGCTGCCTGTACCTGTATGTTAACAGTTGGTTCGTTTATATCTGAGCACACTCCGCTGGCCTTGCAGTTACATTTTATATTTTGTATATTTGCATCTTCTTCCAATTTACTCGTTTCTCCTGCAAGAGGCTTCCTGCTTTCTGTGAGGAGCAGACGACTGCACACAGCTCAGGCTGCAGAATGCTGTGAGGAAGGCAGGAGATGATCAGAAGGGTCCATCCGTGTCTCCTTCAGCGGGAGGCAAGGCAGGAACTGCGGGTTCTCAGCGTCCCCATTTGGCTGCAGAAACCAACTTTAGCACACTTGTACCAACAGCAAGCGCAAAGCCAACCTGCTACTGTCAAAAGATTTGGCAGTATAGCTGGAATAATTCTGTGTAGTCAGAAGAACGAACTCACAATTTTTCAATTTGAAATCAGGAACTTTGTGCTACCGCTATGCCTCCTAAATCTGGAAACCAGGAAACCCCTGGGGAATTCTAGGGGAGTTAGTTTGATCCAAGACACGTGGGTTATCAGCAAACAGATGTTTTGCTCTTGACACTTGGAAAGAATCTTTGAGGGCAATGTTTTCTTTTGCAGAAGAAAGAAGTTTCTTCGTGTGTAAGAATGTTCTACTGCTAGAGGATTTCTGTGTTAGGTTATTAGAAGTAATTAAAAGAGAGGAAAGTAGTGCTTGATATGCTGAGAAAATTAATAGTTGCTGGGAAAATGTCAGGAGTACAGAGCAAGTATCCCAAGGTAATAGAAGGGCAGGTGTGAACTTGCAACAGCTTTGCTGGTCTGTGGTAAATGCAAAATACTTTAAAGTGAAACAGAAGTTAAGCGATTTCACAGCAGAGAAAGACAATGCAATATCGTAGTTGCATTTACCTTGCAGTAAGTTAGTTATTGGGGTTAGTATGCCTATACGGGTTAGTATACCTATATGGGTAAAAGTTAAACCTATATGCCTATACATACAAGGTCTTTCCGAGGAGAAAACCGTGCATCTTTATAACAACATGGTGCAGAGCTGGGACCTAAAAATAGAGAATTGTGTTAAAACTGGCCACAAGGCAGCAGAGAACATAAAGAGAAAAGAGATGCAATTTAAGCGCAAAAGATTTATTGAGCTAAAAGTTTATTTCACCTGTTGTTTCTTTCTTCATATATATCCCCTTCTACATCTTGAGACTCTATTAATCACTGAAATGCAAAGCTCCAACCACATGAGAAAAGAGAAAGAGTGAGCCCATAAAGGATCCTGCTCATTAAGCAGAGATCATGGATCTGATCAGTCTTACTCTTGCATAGGGAGTTTTAACTTTTTTTTTTTTAAATTTTTATACCATTTTAACTCTTAAGACAATGTTTTTGTCCCTATAGCCAGAATTTATTGTGAACCTTAAAAACATCACAGTTCTTTTAACATGGGTCAGGGATTTGAGGCTTGGTTCATTAAGAATATTAGGGTCTTTTTCAACAAGAAGAATTTTTCTGCACCTCTGGAGGCTTCCTGAAAATCCTAAAATAAATAATGGAAAAATAGTGATTTAAAACCTAATTTCTAATACAAACCAGACCTGGCTGTCTAGATGAAGAATAAGCTTCAATAAATGGGAGACAGACGCAAGCCTCTTCAGTATGAAGAGTAGCGAGGATGCAGAAATAGAAATAGGTTTTTCATTACATGAGGGATTATGCTTGGGCCAGAAATGCCAAATATTCTGTGGACCGCAGCTGCACTTTCTGTCTGCTGTTGTATTAGCTGGTAATAGTAAAACAATGATGTGATGGTAGAGACAGCTATTTGTTCTCAGAAATACAGAAAAGTTGTTTTCCTTTTCTTTGCTTGGATTGCCATATTGCACTCCATGGCACAGCTTAAACTTCTCTCCTTTTTGCAGCAAATGGGCTACAAATTAAAATATACATTCTCCTTGCGCACCACCTGAGGATGCCCATAGAGCTGCTGATGTGCTCCCTTAGCCAATTTTTTCTGCTGTCGTTCTGACACTCCTTAGTCAATTCAGGGCCTCGTTATTTGCTCGCACAACCTGGCTCACCGCAATTGCCGAACCAGCCACCGGCGAGTGCCGCCAATTAGGCCTGTGCCTGAGGAGGTGTGTTACTGGTACTGAAAGCGGTGAATTTATAGACATTCAAGAAAATAGCAAGATGCATCTTGCCGCTTGATTGGTTTTCTGTCATTCGATCAGTGCTACCCAGTCTCGTATTAACAGAGAGACTGGAAATAGTATTGGTTTTCGGAATGTAGTTTGCTGAAGGGTTTCACCCAGTCTCAGAATATTTGTAAATGGAAATTATTGAGGTTGAAAAGCTGTGATTTTCATCTTTTCTTTCAGATTTTATATAGAACTCTGGCAGAACGAGTTTTATATTCTGCTTTAGGACAAATAAAGGTTTAACAATATCTAATACACACAGTTCTCTTCATCTTTAATTTCTTTTTTCCCGTCAAAAATCTCTGCATGTTCTTTCTATAAAAATCACTGTGAAAATGATCTGCTTAACTCTGTTTTATCATGAAGTATGGTTTTAATATGTTGCTTGAATTTTTAAAGTGAGCTTTCATAAATCACTCATCTTTTCCCCCATATTTACCAGTAGAAAACTGTAAACAGCTAGAACAGAAAAATGCTTTTAAACACATTGCAATTTGCTTAACATTGATTCAAAACTCCTGGAATACTAGACACGTGACAGGTAAATGGAAAGAGTGGGAATTTTCTTTGCTTCAACTGTGTACACATTTGAAAATGTGCATTTTTGACTGTGGTTTCCATGCTTGGAGGAACAGATATTTGTTATGGAATTAACCATTTCAGAATTCCTGGATACCAGGTACAAAGTGATCCACGTCCCAACCTGCATTTCAACCCGAGTCTGAAGTAGGGGACCTCTTAGTAGCTACATTTAGTAGAAGAGCGTGTTGCCGATGAGCAGTCCTGGTGCAGCACAGCCGCGTGGTTGAGGTCGTTGGGTGGGTTCACCCCCCTGGAACAACCCGTGTGGTCCCCGGTTCCTTCTGGCACTGACCTTCTCAAGGGCCTCAGGGACATGGGAGAAGAGTGAACAGCAGGTTGGGGATGGTGCTACAAATCCTGCCTTGCCAGGCACTGGCAGCTGGGGCTTTGCACCATCAGTTCACGTGGTGGATGTCTCCTCCCTGTGACCCCTGAGCACTTGGTCATTGCACATGTCCTTGGACGGACTTCATCAAATCCACCCTATTTTTTACCTTTTGAGTATGGACCCTTACCCTGAGCATGGATCTTAACTTCTTGTAATAGAAAGGTCCAAACCAAAGCTTAGAGCCCAAACCTTAGGAATTCTAGTTCTCTTAACACGTAGATTAATTCTTTTTTCAGCTGTCAGCTATCCTTTGCATACTTTCAGCAGATTTTGTTTTAAATGCTCTCCATTAACAGCTCCTGCTGCGTGCAGCGCCTTCTATACTCTGGACGATCCCAGAGCAGTTTGCAAAAGAGGTAACGGTTACATATATTGAGTTCCTTGCTTTTTCTTTTGTATAGTCCTGACCCTGGAATTGTTTATATTTTTTTCTTAAGTCGTACAAAGCAGTTTCCTGAATTCAGTACTCAGGGCTTTGACACATGGGTAAATTACTGAACACAGCGGATCACGGGTAAGTTTGTGTGTGGATGCTTTTAGCCAAAATTGGCAAGTTTTCTTACTCAGTTTTACCGTGTGACCCCAAATCTTTCTGTTTTCAGAGACAAAAGACACTTGTATTTCTCACAAGGCAAAACAGGCTTCAAATACCAAGGGTAAGATACGAGGTTTTGGAGGTAGAAGTAATTCAGCCTTTTACAGAGCTCAGTAAGGTTGCTTATGAAAATTTTCAGACAAAAGATTTATTGATTTGATCAGAGGGCAGGAGACAGTCAGTGTTTGGCTTTTCTCCGTCGGAATGGTGAGGCACGTGGGTGCTCGTAGGTGAAAGCATACAATTGTATTGGATATAACAGCGAATCTTCGTTTCCTTGGGCTGGAAAATTAAACACAATCATGTCCTTTCTTGGCTGAAGGAAACTATGAAATCCTAGATGCTTTCTCCTGAGTTGAGGTGTCTGTATGGCTGTGAGGCTTCTTCCTAATCTCTTTTGCTGGGATATCTTTTGTTAGATACAATTTATGTCAGCGTGCATGTGCACTGTGCGGCGTGTGTTCCGTCTCCAGTCAGTCCTGCTACTTGGTGCCAGCGCTGGACTGGGGAGGCCTTTGAAACCCGTGTGTGTCACCTTCCTGAAAATATCCTCTTTGTCAACTCGGGAACTGGAAGTCCTGCAACCATTATCCCTGGTTTTCAGTAATATAGATGCCCTGTGTGCCGTTTACAAATTGAGATATTAGTGCTTAGTATAAAATGCCATTTCAGTTTGAACTCTCTGACTAGTCTGGTAAGGTAAAGATAATATTATTCTATGATAGTTTTACCTTTTAAAGATTTTATTAAATATAAACGGAGTTTTTCCCTAAAGCTTCTTCTTGGAAGTCAAAGGTCTGGATTGAAATGACAAGTTTATAATAGAGTTTGGGCTGCAAATTATGAAAAGGCCAAATTAGTAGCAGACGATTACATTATACGTAGCTCTAGTTTGCTTATTGTTTGTGTTTATGTGTATAGATATCTACAAATTGGACTGATTCCTATATATTTTGCTGGTTTCTTTCACCTAATTTTGTTGTGTGTTACTAGATGGCGCTTAAGTCATATGGAGATAATCTTTTGTGCTGTACTAAAAATAAGTAATATTACTATAAATTCACAGAAATGATGAAAATATTTCACCTGGTTTTCAGCTTGCTTATTTTATGTATTTGGAAGAATTTTACCCTAGGCCCAATATTCCCTGCGAGCCTTTCTGAAGTTGGTTGGAAATGCACATGTAAGTAAAGTCAAGAATGGGAAAATTAGTTATAGTTTGTGTAGACTTCTCTGCAGCAGGGGAGAATTTTACAAAAATAGCTGAGGCAGTAACCGGAAAGATATTTATTTATTTATTATATTCACAGTATCTCAAAGTGTTTAATATTTTGGAGTAGTCTAGTACATATCAGCCACCAGTACTTACTGATAATTAATTATTAAATTCTACTCTTTTATAATGAGAAATGTGACTCTAGACTCATCGTTGCTAAAGCGTTGCCAGTAGTTTCCGTGCAATGTTTTATAGAAGGTTTAGTATAGCATGCGTGAGGTTCACTGGGCACTACATCTAGACTCTCCCAGCAGATTTACAGATCAGCTGGTTCTGCAGAAAATCACCATTCCCTGTGTCCATTTTTGTGAAAGAGGCCACTAGAGGAAGTCTTTAGGCAAAAGCCGTTTAGGTCAAAGTAGTTTGTCCCAGTTATGAAGTTGGGGAAAATGCCTCTAACACTTATTTTGATGGTATGGATTTAAAACCAGCCCATGGTTGGGCAAGGCTCGAGCTGAAAGGATTCTTAGGCACCTCTAAAGCTTTTTAAAGCCAAGTTTTCTCTGTGTGTCACTGGCTGAAGGGTTGGGTGCAGTCTCCTGCGAGCATGGGGGGAGGTGAGGGGCAGTGCAGATTTTTCAGTTCCTCCTCTCTTAATGCAAAATCATCTGATTTGCCCATCCGTTTCTTCCCTGCCCTTGGCAGTGGTGCAGGCACCACTTCACAGTGTCTCTCTGGCACCATCAATCTGTTGTATGAGCTTGCAAGTCAGAAATGGGCTGGGATGCCATGTAGGAAAACAAATAGCACTGGTGTCCTAGCCAAGGACTAACAGATGGGGCTGAAGTCTGCTATCCTCTTAGTAAATCTAGCTACAAAATTAATAACCAGCTTTTTCAACATAAACTGAAATAAACTAAGTCCCAGGTCTACAAAAGGAATTCCATGGACCACCTTATAGCACTCGCCTCTGTGGGTGAAGTTAGGGTTCTTTAATCACAAATTTTTTTTATCCTCCTCCCCCAAATTGTAATTCCTTATGGGCATTTTAATTCTTGACAGTTTGGACATCTTCTAGATGACCCAGATATTGCTGAAGTCTTTCAAGAAAATGCAGTTTTAATTATGCACTTGGATTTTATTAAGGGAAAAGACATATTCTGTGGCAATCTCATAATTAAACAGAAGTTCATCTAGAAACTATTATTCTAAAGTCTATTTTCCTTAAGAAAAAGTGAGCATCTTATTTAAGAGAAATAAAAATTTTGTAAGTTTTATTTATTTGTAAAGCAGTAGCTGCTGTGATTGAAATTAAACATGAAATCATGCTGCTTCTGATTAATTCTAGTACAGAAGGACTTGATTTTTTTCTGTAAATAGGCTAAATTAGCTTCTGGTAAATAATGAGAGTTGTAGGAATTTAAAAGAAAGACAAAAGTTTTGTTTCCTACTCAATTAAATTACTTATGCATTTTTTAAAAATAATGCTTGAAGTTAGGCAGTGAATCACTGTTTTCTGGAATTGAGATGAATAATAGTCAGCGCTAATTTAGCTTATAAGCTCTTTACTGTGGGGAAAGTAAATGTTATTATTCCTACATTCCAGATGACTAAATTGAGTTTCAGTAATGTATATATTTTACATTACTGTAAAAAATGGATCTTGGGTCTGCTGGTTTTGAGTGTCTGTTTTGAGCAGTATCAGGCTCTATATTCTGGTATTTAAAAGCAATGTAATAACCGGATCCAATGAAGATCATTGGGTTTCAGAAAGAAATCACAGCACAAGGTGGTAAAGCATGATGGACAATTCATGCCTATTAAGACAGCAAAGCTTGACAGACAATTCGTGGCTATTTTCAGGTAGTTCAGGAGGAGAGATCCGTGTGTGAGTGTTTGTGTCTGTTGATAATGAAGCGACTTCTTCGCCAAGTGCTGGAGGGACAGGTAGCAGGAGATTCCCTACGTTCATTTTCTGAAGAATCCTAGATGTTCACGTCACATTTGCAGCAATGTTTTAACATAGTTTCCCCTTAGAGTACACAAAATAATTTGTTCTAGTTAACATCTCAACACCTTCATTTGTGAATAACTGACATTTTGTTAATTATTTTAATGAAGAATATTAGTGCACTATTTAAGATGAGTTTCTGATATTGTATGAAAACTAAATATGAGGGTCAGCTGAGCTTTGGGGGTCTGTGTGTCGGAGTGGTTTTGTCACTGTCCTGCTCCACCCAGCCACTTGTTTCCCAGCTGGTTTGATATTCCCAGGTGACCTCATGTAAGGACAGGGCTGTAGCCTTGGCTGCTACCCAAGCAATTAAAATCTTTCTCTGGTCTTTTAGGATACAGGACTTGCTCTCCCAGCACAACCTTATCTATCCAGTTTTATTTCAGGACCCCAAATCACTGTCCCTGTGGGATGAAGTATTGCTTTTTAGGCTGTTTGCTGGGGAAGGGCAGCTATTTATTTCTCTTATTTTTCTTCCTCCTTGTAAGCTGAGCAGAGGGGAACTGGAACTCAGCACTGCCCAGCTCTGAGATGGCTCTGCTGAGGGGAACCCAGCCTGTGACATTAAGTGAATCCACTGGTTGTTGCCAGTATATCAGATATGACACCCTTTGCCCGCATTCAGTGCCAAGTCACTTTTTATCATTATTTTAACTGAGGTATATTATTTTTCTGGGATAGGCAATGATAAAGGAGCAATTTCTTCAGAGTAGGAGTGAAGCTGGACCACTTGGGGAATCTTTAAATGCTACTCCCGTTCTGAGAATAAATGGCAAATTTCAAGTTCTGGGGCTATCAGTCTAGTGTCTTTTATTAGTAGGATATTCACCTTCAAAAATAAAATGAGTTAAAATCCAATCTAATGTGGTGAAATCTGTAACAGTAATAATTAAATATTTCACATTAATGCTCTATTCTGAAGGGAAGAAGACAAATGTTATTCTATTTTCCATACAACTTGATGAAAATAACTTTAAGGAACAAGGAAAAAGAGCAATGTGATGCTTCTGCTCTCTGGTTGATTTTCTTTTGGAGTGAGCAGATGCCAACCCCCTAGTGAAGCTTTCAAAATTGCTCTGCTCACACAGTAATCTGCCCTTTCCCACCTCTGCTTTACCCATCCATCTTCTAATGCTTTTACTACCCATTCCTCCTTTCAATGCTATTACATGTAGAAGAAATTCTGGTTTGTTTCTGTTACTGTTAATGGCAATAACATGTTTTCTTATTTAAGAATCTGCAGGAATCTTGATTCTGATTCCAAGGAAAGTAATTTGTATGTTACTGCTGAAAAAAAAAAAAAATAAATAAGGCCTTGCAAAAGAAGGATAAAATAGAAGGAAATGTGAATGTTACCAATAACTTTTTGTTTGCAATGTCGACAACTCTGCCAGCATTCCCAAATTGCATTTAAACATTTTAATAGTTGTTTTCAGGAGAAAACAGTGAATATTTTGATCTTGACAGTAAGATTGTGGTTCCTTCCAAATAACCTGATACAGATTAATTAGGAGAGATTTTGCAAAGCTTCTCTAAATTGCCTATGTTTCCATGGTACAGATTAATAAAACTAGATTTATTTTTCTCGCTCGTTAAAGTTTGACTCTGTAGAATTTTGTTCAGTGTTTTGATAGCTTTTTATTCTTCGATTTCTCTGCAGAATTAGTGTAGAAAAGTACAGGTTCTCTTGTTGATGTATATGAATCGAAACACAGCTGGGTACATCTTATTTTACTGCTTTGAAGATGGCTCTTTAAGTGCTCGTGTTCTGGTGCAACAGCAGTGGAATGCAGCGTATTGTGCTACTAAAAAATTCAGTACCTTCAATCTACAGTATTTGTATGCGGCTGCCTGAGCACTTCTGCCAATAGGTTGCATGTGCAAAGACAGTCCGAGTCCTCCTCCTTCCTGTCTTTTCCTCATCCGCCCCCCAGGTTCCGTATGTTTTGTCAGTTATCACCACAGCAGGTGTCCTGCGTCAGATAGGGGCCCAAAAAAATGTGAATGAAGTAGCACGTAATTTAGCAATTGATTTACAAAGCAGACACTGAAGGGAAAAAAATGCTTCTCTCTCCAGTACCAGCGGGCAACCACTAAATCATCAGCCTACGTGCATGCATTGTGCAGCTATCCACAAGGAAATATTAAGGGACACCGAGCTAAGCGGCATGCCGTGGTTAGCGGCTGGAAATGTCGAAGGAGGGTGAGGAAGCAGAGCCCGTTTCTGTGTCAGGGTTAGTGATGGGGACTGGGCCCAGGGCCGTGCACGCCCGGCCCAGCAGGCGTTCTCAAGAAGCTGTCCTTTGCAGTGCTTGTGTCAGGAAAACTTGTTAGCAATGATAAATTCATATTTGGGTTTGGCGGGGGTTTTTTTTAGGAAAAAAAAAATTAGGAAAACCAGAAATATTATGGTTTATCTTCACATTTTTTGCCAGCTGAGTCTCCAGGTTGTCAGTGCCTTGGGCGCACCAGGTTAATATTGCTGTGACTGCTTGAGAACTGCCCAGATTTTTAGTTACAGTGGTTGACAGTATTTCTGACAAATCCAACATGAGGGTATTTAACAAGAATGTCACTAAAGTCATTTCATACACGTGTACTGCATCGATATTTACATTTACTGAGACACTTGCACTCCTTCCCACATTTATCCTAGACTTGGTCCTATTGAGTCTCTGTTCTCCCTCATTTCACAAAGCCGGCGGTGGTTGTACCCTTTGTGTGCAGAGTAAAGTTGCTTCTTGGCTCTTCCAAGGCAAAACTGCAGGTTGCTTTAGTGTAAACCAGTTTCCTTGCAAATACTGAGGATTTACTGCCATTGATCTAAAGATACGACTAAAACTGCTGTGGACAAGCTCCTGTGGTTTTTGTACAGTCCCATTGCATTTTTTCCATGAGGGATTACGTTTCATTTCCCTGTTCCGGACGCAGCTATTGAACCCCAGTTAGCCAGCAGCGTTCTTGGCTCCCTAGCGATGAGTTCATATGGGGTTTAAAGCTCGTGCGGGACTTTGTTGGCCATAGTTTGTCACAGAGCATAAAGCTGGTGCTGTGAAGGGTGTCCGGGCCCAAGGTACAGTGCTGGAGGGCACCTTCGTTCTTCTGGCTCGCTTTGAAATCAGTAGAAGCTATAAACCACAGAACAAGTGTCCATGGAATACTTACGCTATTTAGGGATACTTTTATTTTGATATCTCCTGTAATGAAACCTTAATATCCTTGCTATTGAATTTACATGGCAGATCTAGTGAATAGCCTGGAAAATGATACCGCTAATCAAGAGACACCGTAAGGCCTGGGTACAGATACAGGTAAAACATGTGCATTATGGCCCCGTTCTGCAAAATTTATTCTCGCGGTTATGGCCATCAATGCTGGCACAGCTATTCTCAAAAGTAAAGTCTTCATTTATAGATAAGATTTTGTAGGCTCGTTCCCAGTGTTCTGATATTTTAAGGGTTGCAAAGTTGCTAAGATACAGGCGGAAAGTTAAGTTTATTTAATGTATATTGTTAAATAAATTTTATAAAATATTACTGTGATCCGCGGTTCACAAGGTTATATCTGTGGCTTTGTTGAAGTGGAATTGTTATGAAAAATACTGTGGGCTTGATTCATGGTTGCATTGTTCCTTTTTCACACTGATATAGCTACACTGAAAATAATTGACTTATGCCAATGGAGCATGAAAAAGATGCAGGGATGAATTTGGCTCTGTATCTTGCAATGAAATATATGCCATTTTCTGTTTGGCATTTGCTGTACCTTAATAAAAATCATAGGGCAAATTACATCAAATCATACTATTAAAAGAAACATTTTCTTGTTCTTTGCAGTAGAACTGACCTGAAACAGAGTTTTCTCAAAAGCGCACTTTTTTTCTTGCCCTGTATTTAAAACAGATAACCAAGGGGAAAAGACCGTTGAGTTATAAAAACAGGTTTGGTTTTTTTTCTTATAGTTGTGTCATCCACTGCTGAAACATAATTCAACTCAAGGTTTGCATCTGCAAATGACCTTAACTAAAGTTTTACAATTCAAAGAATTCATTTAATGACTTAGACGATCTGGAACGCCAGAATCACTTTACGGGGCAAAACCCATGTAGCTCCCACTGAGGACTCTGTATTGGGCAAAGTCAGAAAGTGACTCTTTCTGCCTCTTATGAGATGATTTTAGGCTCTGTTTACAAAGAAAAGCAGTATGAGGCAGCCGTTCAGAGTGAGGGTGAATGATCTTGGAGGAGTCTTGTTCTCGCCTGTGGCTCGAAGAACCAGCTTGTAAACTCTCTGGGGGTACCTGGCTTGCCAGTCTCCTGGAACCCTTTATTGGCCCCAGCTTTGGGAATAGTCTTCGCTCCATTGCTTTCTGCATATGGAGGCTGGTTTATGTCATGAGGATGACACTGGTGTGCTGTGCATGCTGCATCTTCTGAGCACTGAAATAGTTCCTACAAGGGCAAAGACGGCTGTAGCATATGTGCTTGGTGGTTGTAATTCCCTGGCTCACGCCGCTATGCTGTATTGGTTATGGAAATAATAAATAATGTATTTCTGTCTGTCAGCCCCCTTTGCTCCCTTCTCTCTTCTCCCTCTCCAAAGGAAGGCTGCAGGCTCAGATTTTTTTCCTTGATTCAAGTTTTTTAACTTTATTGGATTTTTCTGAGTGCAAGAGGATGGAAAAGAACAAGAGAACGGCTACCTACCTTCAGGTGCTTGAGGATAAAAATCCTCAGTCTTAATTTCTCACCTTTAAGGCACTGTTCGTTTCTTCTTGAGCAAATACTTTCCCAGAGGCATTAGTGACAAAAGCAGTTGTCTGCATGGATGTCCCCCTCGTAAGCACGTCTTAGGTTTTCTCCCAGTGGTGCTTACCCCGATTTGCGTCACGTGCTGAGTGTAGCATAAAGCACTTTGGAGAGTGAACGTTCATTGCAGATTTCAAGCACAATCACAAGTTGATTGGAATATGTGTCGTTCTTTCCAGCAAGTTCTTTATAGTTTATTCTTTAGGGATCTTTTAAAAGGCACAAGTCATTGGCTCATGATTGCTATTCAGAGTAAGCTGCCTGACTGGCTGACAGTGCCCTGCCCCAGATTCCCCTTCTCTGGTTCCCTCACCAAGCTGTATCTTCCTGTGAATGTACTCAGGTAGGATGCCAGAAGAAGGAGAAGATGATGATAAAAGTGATTTCTATCAGAACACTAATCCCAAATATAGGGTAGTTACTCGTACAAATCATATGGATGCTGTTAAAACTTACAGACACGAGAAGCAGGTACTAGTTATCTGCTATATCATTACTCAGGACAGGGTTGTGTGTACAAACACAGGGCAATGAAACAACAGAAACTGAGATGCAGCTCACTGAGCCCCCCTTTGGTGTGAAGTCGGTCAGGCGTATTCTAAATGGGCTATGGGCGTGGACAGCTGCTAGATAGGGAGTGTAATCTTTTGCCTTTGCTTGCTGGAAGAAGAGTTGGATGGCATTATGAATGGGGAGGCATTAGTTGTTTCCTAGCTGGCAGATCTGTGTTACTTTGGCAGTGCAGAATCTGTAGGAGACTCAGCTCTGATATTGTATATATGCATATGTCCCTGGGCATCAAGGTATCTTAAAAAAAAAAAAAAAAAGCCTTTTTTGGATATTTACAGTTCTGCTATTCTGTAAAAACAGAGTTCTAAACAAGGGACCTCGGTCAAAATGTAATTTCTGCTTACTGTAGTCTTGCCGTTAGTCTCTGTGTCCCTGCAGGACTTAAATGACAGTGTGTATACATAGATTTCAGCATCATCTGGGATGTTTAAGGATATTGAATATGACTAAGCAATAGGCATTATTAAAAATATCGCTTGAAGAGCAGGGTGTTATAATCATGCCTTTGGATTTCCTCCCTTAAGGCAACCCACGTTTTCGTGACCTCATTGGAGTTTCATAAACTTGAAAGCGGTCTCAACATCCTAGACACTGGTTTCTGGATTTCTTAAAACACCCTCTTGTTTAGAGTTCATGTTCATTATAGTCTGCTCTTTGTCTCCCCTCAGATGCTCTGAAATAGATGAAACTCAGGGATCAATAAAATTCTTCCTTTTTAACTTAGAATAATATACATTATTTAAGAAACAGTCTAAAATGGAACTTCCCATTATTACCAGTGTTATTGTAAGAGTTGGGCTGAAGCCATACAGTTCCTTCCTTGCCAAAAAGGGGCAAACCCAAGTTTGTTTAGCAGGCTTTTCATGAGTGTCAGTCCTTACATTGAAAGCTCCTATCCTGTCACCTGCTTTTAAATGCTTCAAATTTAGGAAGCCTGCTGCAGATGGTATCAGTAGTTTTACTGATCTGAGGCCTTGGGCAAATTCATTTGAATTGCTTTGAAAGTGCATATTCAAAATTCAATAAAATAAGAGGGTCTGATGGTGCAGCTGCAGCATATCCCCTCCAGCTGGGTAAGCTGAGATGTTTCAAGGCCCTGGACTAGCAAAGCCTGGGTGTGCTGTACAGATTACACAGAGAGCTGCCAGGGAAGAGGTTTTGGCAGGCTGGGTGCAGCAATCCCCCTGCCAGCAGACTTGGGAGCAACAGTGGCTTTCGTGCTATGTGGCATCTTTTGCTGGCTTTCCCAGACAGAAATTTGTTGGTGCAATAGTGGCGGCAGGCCAGTGGGAGGGGATTGCCTCAAGGGTAAAGGGATGGAATGTAGGAAAAACAATAAAATCAAAACGCTCCAGTTGTTTTGAAAGTGATTGGCTATCCTGAATGCTTTGGTATGGATCCAAAATGATCTGCTCCGTGGGCGGGTTTCGTTAAATTGCATTCAGAAATCATATTTGCCCTTGGGCGAATACCCTTGCTTTTATGCACACAAGGCAAGTCACGTGCACCAAAATGGAATTCACATGGTGCTTTAGTCAAAAAGCTAATGTCAGTCATCATACCTTTTATGCATATCCAGTCCCTTGGTTCTTTATGCCCATTTAAATATGCAGAAGTGCTTTTTATTATTACCTTGCCTGTAAAGCACTGATATATATATAGGCCATGTAGTTTATTGCAGTATAGACCCTTCTCTGCATATGTATTCAGCTCTTACAAATATAAATTAAAATCATGAGGCATAAAATATTTTGGTGGTTGGGCTCTGATCTTCTGAGATTTGTGCTATTAAACTGTGGAAGTAATTCCTTTCTGCGCTGTGTGTCCATGCTTTCCAGATAACTCCTCCTGTAGCAGTACATGGCTTTTCTTTGTAGCATTGTAGTGCCGGTGTCCTTGTGAGCTTCACAGTTCTGGCACAACCAGCACAGTGCCTAAAGGTGACATAATCAGAGAGTACATGCAGGGACGTTATTTGAGCACCATATCGTTGAAGTGCACAGTATGTCTCTAGTTACTGAAAGGGCTACCATGAAATTTAATTTAGAGTTTTACAGACACATTTTGAATTGGAAATCTCTGTAATAACTTTCCCTTTGCTCAGCCTTTTAACTGTGAAATCCAGTTGGGGAGTTTTGAAGCAGCAGGTAGTGTCGCAGCACTCTAGAGGGATTTTGCCAGAATTCAGCTAAAGTGCTTGCAAGTGTCATTTCCATATTTAACTAATTTCAGTTTTTAATTAGCTCCATGTGAAAAATAAGAGTTCACGCTGAGCTAAGCTGTCAGCACAGAGTCTTGTTTCCTTTCTAGCCTCTCAGGACAATTATTGCAGCATCCCCTGGTTTTTTCAATGAGTGCTCAGCCACCGCGCGCTCCGTCCCTCCCATTGTTCCCTGACAGGAGCCAGCGAGTGCGTTGTGTCTGCCTCGCTAAAACAGAGAAGATAAGTTCTCAAAATATTTCAAATACAAAATTGGTTTAGTAAAGGTTCAAAGAACTTCATAGGTCTGACTCAGAAATACACAGCAGAGCAGAACACGCTCCCTCCTCAGACCTCGCTGGTGCCGTGCAGTCAGCTACATTGTTCCGAACAATATCGGATCATTTCAGCTTCGTTACTTATTGCATTGGGTAATATCGCATTTTAGGAAGCACAGCGTGAAAGCAGGCTTTTTTCATGGTGCTTTCTGCAGCCTAAGTGCAAACAATGCAATGCCCCAGAGACGGTTTTGTCGCAAAGGCCTGTGGTTCTCTATAAAAAGAGAACTGCGTTTGCATAAAATTCCACAATGCAGTATAGGGATGGAAATTTGTTAATCCTGCATCTGAACTGAAAATTTACCTCTCGGGACGTGAATGCAAATGTTAAAATACTCTTCAAGAATGAAGCAAGAGCTGGAGTTTATGTAGACTCTGCAAGAACATGGGATGTGAACAGATTTCTGAAATAATTTTATGAAGTGATAGCAATCCTGAGTCACGTATACATGACAGCCATATAATGCCATTGTTATTTTTGAAAGAATGCAGTCATTAAATTGTCAAAATCACATTTAAATGGAAAAATTGGTGAAATAACTCTGTAGGTGTTATCACAGGATTTTTTTTTTTAAACCTGTCCTAGAAGGTGAGATTCATAAAGACTTATTAATAGGTTTGCTAGTGTCTTCATTTTAATTTCTATTCATGTGCTAGCAATATAAAGGTTGTGTGGATTTTATTTCTCACTAATTAGTATGGACAGCCAATTCCAGTAGACAGAAACAGATTTTCTCTATTAGACCATAAAATCAAATACATCTTTTTCAAATTGAAATGGATGGGAAAAAAATCTCAGCTGTAGCACTTCCTGGGTACTTAATGTTAGTAATGTTGTGAAAGAAGGAGGTAAATACATTGCAGAAACTTGTCAGATACAGTGACACCGTGGAGTTTCTAGTCATTTTTCTTTTAAGTTGTCAAGAGAAGCTTTGATACCTGCTTCCAAGATGAAGCAAATTCTTGAAAGGAGAAAAAAAAAAGGAAAATAAATTCAGTAGCGAAGAGTGAGCCTGAAATGCTACATGTATTTTCAATATAGTTTGGGATTTTGTTGGTTGGGTGTTGGTTTGGGGTTGGTTTGTTTGTTTTTGGTATAGTATTTACTGTTTCATCTATTAAAGAAAAAAGATATGTAACCCTGGTTTGGTTGTTGGCCAGCTGGGTCGTACAGACATGAAAGAAACATTAGCTATGAAGTATTAACGTGCAGTATATATATATTGCTTTTTGCCCCTTGTAGTATAAGTTGTCTTCTCTTTGAAGGATAATTCCCAGTGATTTTATTGATATTATTAGATAATATTGCTACGTATGTTAAAATTTATTTTATTAATCATTTAACATAACTGTTATGCTTTACAAAGCGCATGTAATTGAAGCCAAAGGTTTTTGAGGGTAATTTAGCTCATATTTTATTCTATGATGTATTAGTTAATTGTATACAGTGATGCCTACGCTAATGCATTATCACTCACGTCCAATTCACCCTGCAATTTAAACTGTTGACTTTGAACGATAAAGTTTTTTATGGGCTGCATTACTATTGCCTGTAGAAAACGGTATTTTGTCAGGCATTGCGATGATATTTGCGGTCTCGAATACTTAAAATATATAGAGGAGTTCCGAAGTGAAGGTGTCTCCGCTGCAGTCAGTGACAATTTTGACCTTGATTTCAATGGGCCCTGATCTCGAACAGCTCTGGACTGACCGGGGACGGACACTGTGCATTGCTGACCTCAGCCAGCCGACTTGCCTTCTGCACCATTTTATGTGGGAGATGGAGAGCTGCATTCAAACGATCAGATATCGGATGCCCTGTATGAGAAGCTGGCTTCTTTTTTCTGTTGCGGAGAGCAGCAGCTCCATCTGTAACAGCAATTTCTACTATCTCTGCGGTGAATTTTGTTATATCACAAGATCAAATTGAGCTAGTCTTAAAAACCCACGTTATAAAAGGCAATTTAAGACAAAACAGATACAGAAAAGTAATACAAGTATTAATATTTAATTAAGTGTCTATTATGATGGTGTTCCTTGGATGAATTAGAATGAAGATATCCAAATTAAGCATACTTGTCTTCCATGGTGCGTGGTGCACAGTGCTCGAATTGGACTTATGCAGACGGGTGTGCTATCACAATGTTTCTCGGGACTTAAATTGCACGTGCAAGCTTTTCTTCATTCCTAGATCGGGTGATGAAACGGCTGATGAAATTGTATAACAGGACGTTTTGGTGATGCAACTGATAACTGTATGTGAACACACACACACTCACTCTCCGTGCAAATCTAATCCCAAAGTGAAATCCTGGCACCATATAAACCCTTCAATGGTTTCTGTGTTTTCTAACGTCCCTCCATATTGGTGTGATCCCACTGAAATCATGTTCTCACTTGCAGCTTGCACTGCCGTACCGCCTCTAGCGTTCTAGATGGGAAGATGAGAAGGCACAGATGCAGGAGGGCAAGGTTTTGGTCTCTGCTTTCTTAGAAAAGCATGTTTTTCCTGTGAAGGCAAAATAAGCAAACTTCAGACTTGGAAACCTGCCAAGAAAAAGACAGGTATAAGATTAAAAATATAGTATATCCCAGCTATCCTATACCCATTATGGGAAATGGTTAGTAGAAATCTGTACCTTTATCTCAATATCATTCTATTAATAGCATTTAGGCTATGTTTATATATACTTTCTGAAGTGTAAAGCAAAAAGTATAAACAGTTTATAGTGTCGAAAATGAATGAGAAGCTTTGGGAGAAGAAATCATATTTACTTTTAATCTTTGGATTTATTTCCTCTTTGTAATGAACTTTTAACTCCAATAATTACTTCATGTAGAGAGTAAAACCTTAAAGTTTATAATTCATGCAAGATTTTACGGTCAGGTGATTAAATTAAACTATTCTTTATAATTTCTATTAAGAGAAGAATATACTCTGTGATTAGAAATTATACTTTTTTGCACTCTGGACAGAAATTTGGCCATTCATAATCATGCAGTTCCACTTCATTTAGTGTATGCAAAGGAGTAATAAAGGTGAAAACTATTTTCTTATCAATATGGCCAACAATCAGAGGTTGAGTCAAGGTCTGAATGCTTTGGAACTGTTAGATCATGAACATTTTGTTCTGCATGTTTGTAGAGATTAGGGCAGTTGCAGTTTCAGAAGATGAACGTAGGCGAATAAATGTTTGACATTATATCCCTTAGGGTTACAATGAGTATTAAAAGTAAAGCAGTTATTCTAATTCTCGTAAGCTCAGGCGTCAGTGATTTAAGAGAGCATATTTGTGTCTATATTCCTTGAAACTCCAGTTTCAAGTCTCAGCTAGGTCCTTCTCTTGGAAACAGAATAAAGACAAGCTGGCTACTTTGTTCATGATAATGGTGGCTTTAAGGTATGAAATTAAAACGGAATTCAATTTGCTTTGCATGAACATTAAACGCTCACAATTGCTCCAAGAAAAAGAGATTTTCCATTGTGTTTTAGTCAAGAGCATCCCTTTCTGCTATTCTAAGCCTATTTCAGAAGTGGCAGCATTTTGGCAAGGCTGGTAAAGCATATATTATAGAATGTGACTTTTCAGGCCAAAAGATGCTGTCTTAGGTAGATAAAAATATCAACACTTTTCTTATTAGTTGCAACCACCTAGTTCAGAAGCAAGACTAGAAAGATTGCAGCCTCGACTCTGAGAATTGCCTCAAGAAGTGAGTTCATTTTCTACGGTCTAAGGAGCTGATGAATCTTGTGCTCGTTTTCTACACTCTGTACAATCCAAGGCCTGTCATGAGAAGAAATGAATAATGCGCTGTGTTCTGCTTCGCTTTTAAGGTCTTTGTCATGAGATTCCAGATTCTGAATGTAGCATGCAATGCTACCCTTCTTGTGACAAAAAGATTGCTCTGAGTGGCACAAAATCAAAATATTAAATAGGACTGAAGCAAGAAAAGTCAAAGTCTAAAGGAGGAATTCTTTCCGTCCCCTACCCCAGGTACACCTCTTGTTCCTGCAGGCTGGAGCTCTGCTTGCCCCTTGTTATCCTTGGAATCAGGAGCCAGGTCTTCACATCCTCCAGCTTTCTGCACCCCCAAAGTAACTGCAAGGGTGTGTAAGCTTTTCAAGTATTTTGAAAGTAGAAAGACTGAAGTTTGACATAGAGGAATGAACTTTCAAAGCACAGCATGAAAGATATACCCACAAATCCCATTAGTAGTAATGTGATTTGTGTGCTTATCTGCCATGCAATGCTTTGAAAATTCATTCCATTCGGTTTATTGACGTGCACAGGGAAAGAAATCAGCTTGGAGGGGGTGCGTGACTAATTACAAAAAAAAAAAAAAAATTTTTTTTTTTGGGTCCCCCTATTTCTTCAACAGGAACACAGTGACAAGGAACCATCTTACAGCCCTCATTCCATCTCCTTTTTCATCTTGAATAACAATTATTCAAAAGAAAGCAATTAATAATTCTCAGCAGAAGTTTTGCTGCTAATTATAACAATACACTCATTCATGGGTCCTTGTTGGTATTTCTATAAAATGCTTGTTGGGCTGGATGCTCTAAAGCAGAAGCCCTGTTATAAACACTTTATTGTCTAAAAGAGTTTACATGCTGAGGGTGAAATTATGCCTAAAGATTTCTTTGCATTGTGTTTTCCAAAAGGCACAACCTCTGCTGTGTCTCCCTGGTGAGCAATTGCACACGCGTGACATTTCTGCCATGGTGGGAAGCACAGTGCTCCCCCCTCAGCCAGCCAAGGGGAGGGTCTGCCTCTGGTTGCCTCGGCTTATGGCCCAGACAGTGAGGTGCTGAGATTGGAGTTTTACTGTGGGTGTGTTTGCAGGCTCACCCTTGCGTTAGAGAAGCCCAGAACTGTATTCTCTCTGCAGCTGCGATAAGGCTGGCAGAACCCAGAGCCTGATAGTGCTTCATAAATTTGCTGGGTAATCAGTCTTCAGGGCTTTCCTCATGCAATCAGAAAAGGCACCCCATGTTTCTCTTCAGAAATTTAAAGGAAGCTGTCCTTGCTGTTATTTTAAGTAAAACTATTGAAGAACTTGGGCACAGTTAATAAGAGTATAAACTTGTAGATAGGTAACATCTTGGGTACACTAAGGTGTGTTGTCTACATGTAGGAACAGCTGTGTTGGGTCAGATAAGTCAAATAACCCATTAACTTATCTCCAGCATCCAAAAGTGGTTGTCTTGTACAAACAGGTGAAATGTATATATGCTTCTCCCTACTGAACCTAGTCTTCTAGTCTTTTTGGAGATGAGAGGAGGTGGCATAACAATATTCTCTGCTTTGTTCACTCTTCCCCTAATGATTCAGTGTTTGACCTCCTTGAAATTTTCAGAGAACTTTATCATCTAGCCCAAAATTTCCCTTCGGTTTGATAATAGCTCAGAACTCATCATTTGATATGTGCAGTTAAGATTACTCCTCTCCACCATATATTATTTTGTCTTAACCAGTTTGAATTTTGTCTGCCGTTTTAGGGCGCAGACGCTCGGTTGCGTTACGTCCCTATGTAGTTCTCAGCCCTCTTCTTGAATAATGCCCTATCAGCAGCAGACTCTGCTGCCACCCTGCACAGCCTGGTGTCCATTTGGAATTCTATCACATCATATATGATGGGTTTGGATTTTTGGAAAAGCTACTTTAAACTTTCCAGTAGATAATATATAAAAAATGGCAGACTTCCACCCAGCAAGCCGTGTGGCTTTTGCTTTGCTCTTAGAAAAAGTCCTGGGAATGTGATGGATTTTTCTGAGATCTCTTGGGTAACCTCAGGATGACTCTGGCATCCTCGTCACAGTCACACCAGCTATTCAAGGAGGAATAGAAAGTTCTGGCAGTTAGTCCTGAAGTTTAGGAGAGACATCATTTCTCTAAAAAGGAAAGGTGCTACTTGTTCATATTGTTACTTTTAAGACTGCTTCTTGTAAGCAGCAAATACTCATATTCTTTGGTAATGATTTTCTGAGCACTTTAATACATGATAAACTGGAAGAATCAGAGATTAGAACTTCCTGGAGACACTGTACCTTTCTGCTAGTAACAGAATATGAAAGGGCATTAGTGTAATTGTGAGTCCAGATCCTTGGAGGGAGCAGCTTTCTTTGAGACAACTCTTCAGCCACCTTTTAATACGAGGAGTCACGTATTCCGTTTTAGCTGCATACTGGCAGTGCTTGTATTCCTCCTGCTGCAAATGCGGCTGAAGGCTGGCCAACAAAATTATCGAGCAAAGGATGGTGTTGGCCTCTGTAAAACATCTACGACTTACTGAAATCTGACTTCGTCAGGCGTATTTGTTGCCAAGTCCAAATTTTGTGGGAGAGGACTTTCACTGATTGTCCACGATGATGAGATACCTCGTACATCAATAACACTTGCAGAATTGCCAATCCGACAAAGCCGAGCTGTCCTCTTGTGTTCAGTTTCTGTTACTTGTAAGACACATTAGCAAAATATGGATCTCAGCTGAGATTTAGTTCAGCAAATTCTGATTGTCTGTGTGTTTGGAACTGTCTTGTAACCTCTTCAGGTGTGAGAGGAGCCAGGGGAGGCTTCTTATTTTTCTTCTTGTAGCTATCCAGTAATCCATGCTTCTCAGATGGAGACCTGAAAGCACCAGCTGGAACCAGATGTTGTGTTTCGAGGTACCATGAAGGTTTCTCCCATGCAGTTCCTCCATCGTTCTGCTCTGCCCTCAGCCCTGCTGTTCCTGTCTGGGCATCTCAGGAGGAGAGGTTGTCAGGCATGATGAATTGTGCGTTCATTCGGTAACGGGGGCGAGTAATCGCCGGGGAACAGGCTAACACACGTGTTTCACTTGTGACTTGGGTTGAACTCGAACCAGTTTCTCCAGAGGAATAGTAATAGAACATTAAACTACTATGTGTGTAGTCTTTTAAGGAACTGTTATTTTGTGAATAATAGTTGAGATCACTAAGATCGATTTCTGATATTCCTGGAGTTCTGTTGCATGATGAAGAAGTAGTAACTAGTAAAGAACCATGAGTTTCAGCTGAATAACATTTAATACAAAGTATGTATGTAATAATGTTTATTTTTAAATTTTTGGGGATATGTTTATTTAAGTTTTCTGGGTTACCTATCTGCACCTAGAAGTGTAAAACTTCTTTCGCATCATACAAATATTGTGGTGCATCAAAACAATATACAGACCATATGAAAGAAAAAATAGCTTTGCAGATAGTTGTTTGAATACATATACTATGAAATTACCTGCTGCTAAGATTTATTAGGTACCTTTTGTTTCATCATGTTTGTGTCTTATTAGGCCTGATTTGGAAATCACACTGAGCTGCTCAAGACTAAGTATGTACACTGGAATAACAAGAGTTACATCATTGTTTACCTCGCGTGGACGGAACAAACTTTTAGTCTTTCCACTTCCCTATAACAGCCTACGTATAGCAAATGTGCTTTTAGTGTTGATTTACTACTGTTGTTCATGATATAATGGACCAATTTCTTTTTCAGATGAAAAGAGGCTGGCCTGCTAGAGGTAAACAAAATAATATGACCAGATACACCCTGACAAAGTGAGCTCACAGTTTGATGAGGTCATTTTGGATGACAATAATTTAGGGTTTAGTAAGCATGACAACTTGGAAAATTAATATATGGAAACATTCTGAATTCTGTTCACTTTGTAATCTTCCCGTCTTTTTGAGTCACTTAGGGAATACTGAATTTTCTAACAAGCAAGTGGTGCATGTCTTCTAGACCTCAGCTGGGAAGATGCCGCAGGAATGGGGAAATGGGAAATCACGGATCTGCATATTTCGCCCTTTTAGAAGGAATAGCATAAAGGGCTAAGTGCAAAACCTGTCTATTGGCAGACGCTGAGTTCTAGTACAGGGAGATCTCTAGTAAATGAAGCCACCAAAGGTCTCTCATTTTAAAAATACATGGTCAAGAGTGACAGGAGAGTACAAAGGAAGGACAGAGCTTTTGGAGCCTGGAAACCATTGTCTGTTAGACTAAGCTCTAAACGGAGCAAGTGTGGGGTTTAGGGCCAGAACGAGAGAAGACTGAACGAGTGTGAGGACGCTACTGAGTCTTAGAGAACATTCCAGAAAATTTTGCTTGTAAGTTTTGTCATTTTTGCGTCTGTGGATTTGTATACCTTTTGGGATTTTTTAAAATAATGTGTGAGTCACAATAACTGCCTCTATCTTATGTAAGTCTTAAATTGATCCTTGACAGCTCTACCACCTGGAGTGATGAACTAGTTCTCTTTGTTCTGGACGGGCACACAGGTTTAGCTGCCAGGCACTTTTGCTCTGTGTTTGTGTGTGTACTGGGGTGGGAGTGAGAGCTTGATTATTACTTTTTACCTAAACCCCAAAGGTTTTACTTTAGAATTTATTTGCTTTACATTCTCATTTTTCGAGAATATAAATACACAATTCACTATCCTGAGTTACTAGATGTTGGTGTTAAATGAACCAAATAAACTCTGACAAGCTCAACATTTAAAAAATAGGTATTAGAGATAAGAACTTGAAAAATATGCTTAAATGTGGAGGGGGAAAAAACCAATCAAACCTACAAAACGTAAGTGCTCTGTAAAATATAATTTATGAACACACCATACATATAGCAGATAAAATGGCACTTTTTTGTGTTTTAAATCTTCAGGGATGTGTTTGTCCCTGAAGCTTAATCTATAAACCAAATGTAGAGCTCTGGAAATGTGTTCAAGTAAGTGGGCCGGTTTGGAAAATCAGCGCTCATGTTGATGATGATCAGTTTTGGATTCAGCTGAGCATCCCAAATCAGCTGTCTAGTGAATATCCTTTGGAGAAAATGTGGCCAGTACTGTAATAGCTGATGAAAGTGTGTCTTTGGGGAAGAAGGCAAAGCCACAGCATCACAGATTATTTAGTTTTCGTTTCAAAGAAAAGTAAAAAAAAAAAAAAAAAAAAAAAAAAAGGAAACAAGCACAAATGCACTAGCCCAAATTTCTCTTCTGACACACATGCACTCAACTTCTGAGTGAATCTCTGTATTTCTAATTAAGCGGGCTTCTACTTATTCCTTTGCTGGAGGCATTTTTTGTTTGATTAACAGAACAAAAGGTTAATCGTATAAATTTGCCATCTCCTAGCGTTGTGAAGCAGGAGAGCATCGGCAGCTCCTCGTCCTCCCTGCTGGGCTGCCAGGCGAGTTTGCTGTGTGCAATGCAAACACCAGCGTTCCCCTCAGGCCCCTGTGACACACTTTTCTTCAGGTATTCATGGTAGAAGGTGAACGTTCCTCATGTTTGTGACTTCAGTTGTCTTAGTGGAAGTTTGTAGATCACGTAATGGATACGTGAGCTGTGCAGGAGATTGGCATCTTTTCTCTGTAAGGGACTATAGCAGACGTGCACATCCCTGCCCCGTTAGAAGAAGATCTAATTGCTCCTACCTAATGTGCATCTACAATTAAAACAGAGCAATGGAGTTTATTAATAAAATCATGACATAATTGGAAGCAGGTATATCTTTTTTAATTCCTTGTTTGAATTTACCTGGTAATTATAAGTTAGCAGCTATAATTCTCTTGGACAGACTATTAGTTATGGTTTCCTTCTCTCTTTGTTGTGAGGAATGGTTCACACTTGAAGCAGCAGAATTTCATCTCTGCAAGCGACCTACATTTGTATTTACACTTGCGATTAATAAAAAATACACAATTGCAACTGAGAATATACACACTGAGAGCAACCAACCACAAAAGTCTAATTCTGAGGCTCTGCAATTCCCCAAATCTTTCTGTGGTTTCTGCTGGCAGGGGTGGGCCAGGGGACTCCGTCTGGAGCCCGGGCTGCAGATCGTATGGCCATTGCTGGCCCATGCAGGCTTAATGGGGAGAGTCTGTATAAGCGACTGACTTGCTTGTTCTTTGAGCTTTATCAATAATTTTTCAGTTTCTTTGCCATACTGAAAAGAAAATTAGTTGCTTGAGCTTGGACCGAACAGCCTTTCAAAACACTTGTTTTGGCAAAACAAAGAAGTTGTGATGGAATAAAACATTGACCCACATAATTTTTTAAAAAATTTTCAGGAAATTTAATTTAACTTCCTAGAAATTAATTTTGAGTAGTTTCTCAGCAAAACATCGTTTTCAGGTTGATACCTGCTATTTTTTAAAATGTCAGATGCTTTAATATGTTTTCAATTTTGCAATTTTGGCATAAATGCAAAATCTGGCAACTGTCCTCTTCACATAAAATGTCTCCTGATTTTAGTTACTATCCTTAGACATCTGCTTGTACCATAGGTATGTCTGGGGGAAGGTGATGGTATGAAAGCTATCTTGATTCTTAGCTGCTTTTGTCTAAACTCTGCATAGATTCTGTGCTGAGGGGTTTCCAGGAGTTGGGATTGGTGGATTGTGGGGTTGGGAGGTGCTTTGTTTTGTATTCTCGAGTTTCAGGAGTATGTGTATGAATAGGTCACATGCAAATGGATTCCCTGTGTGCAGAGATTATCTGAGTGATGTCTCAAGCACTGTAAACTGCAAGTCCTGTGATAAAGTCCTTTTGCCTTATCTATCCCCACTGTTTAATCTCTGAACACTTAGCCGTGTGGCCACTGGTGGTCCATTTGTGACCACAGCAGCTCTTGCACAGTTGCTCGTAAGTGCATGCAAAATATCTGCTCATTTTATGTGGATCTGACGTTGCAGAGGTGAACAATTATGAGGGTGCTCATCACCATTTTTACGTTCTGCCCCTAAACTGACAGTGAATCCCCTCAAACACCATTTTAGTTTATAAGTGAAAACGCTGCTCTCTGTGGTGTGCAGGTTTTTACGTACACCTTGTGTAAGCAGGAAGAGCGCTGATGGTGAATGGAGAGAAAGGGAATAAAAACAGCTTTGTGGGCTTTTCTCTCCCTCACCACTCCTCAATACGGGGAGGATGCCATAGGGATAATACGATGAAAGTATGGAGATGTATTCAGGTAGCTGCTGTTTATACAAGCTGAAGATGCACATAAATCCACTGGCTGAATGATTCAGACCTGTCAAGTCTCATGCATTATGCACAGGACTTACTCAATTAGCCCCCGCCACAGCGCCTGCAACTCCTGCACTCCCGGAGGTGCTGCCGTGGCCTTTCTCCCACGCTGTACCCGCCGTACCCACGGGCCTGTCCCCGGCTCAGGGACGGCCAGAGGGGCCACGGGGACATCAGCGGGCAGGGAGACCTGCCCTGGCCGGGCTGCACGTGGCTCTGCCGTGCGGCACAGGCAGCCGATTCATACACTGGATTAGAAAAAGGTCAAAGGATTGGCAAAGACCTGGGTCTGTCAGGAAAGTTTAATCTGCAAAATGAAGCCAGAGGCTGTTAAATCTGTTGATTTAAATAAGTTGTAATAAACACCAAATAATTGCACTACAATGTCATTAGTATACATAGGGCTGAAGCTAATTTCATAATCAACGTATAAATTATCACATATAATTTAAACTCGGAGCTGGTATTTGCAGTAGCGCTTTGTTTCCCATTTTGCATCCCCCCCGTAGCGTGTGAATCGGCGAGGTATTGCGCGATACCAGAGTGAAGAAACGCTCATCTCTCTGGATTGTGAGCACTTTTCCTTTTGTGTTTCAGTGATTGAGAAGATCTGGCAACTGAACAAAAATAAGACAGATACACGTGAAATCACCAGGGCTTGCTTCTTGTTGTTGTTGTTGTTGCCTTTTTTTTTTTTTTTTTAGCTTATTAACAATCCTCTGAGACAAGTTGCTTTACCGTGTTTTCCAAACGATGCTTAATTGCAAGGAACCGTAGTTTCTCCCCCAAGTTTGTTGGTTGTTTTTTTTTCCCTCCTGTGCACGGTGTATTGACGTCTCCCGCCTTGTGTCTCCGGCAGCGATGCACCTCCTGGGGCTGAACTGGCAGCTGCAGCCGGCGGACGGACACACCTTCAACAACGGGCTGCGGCCCGGCGGAGCGCCCGCGGAGGACGGCGCGGCAGCGCCACCTGCCGGCAGAGGTGAGGCGGCGGCACCGCGCGGCGGCGATCGCTGTACATAGTCTCCGTACACCGGGATGGTGCTGGATGTAGCGTGTATACACCGAGGTGGTGCTGGATCTAGCGTGTATACGCGGGGATGGTGCTGGATATAGGGTATATACACCGAGATGGTGCTGGATGTAGGGTATATACACCGAGATGGTGCTGGATATAGGGTATATACACCAAGATAGTGCTGTATGTAGCATATGTTCAGCGAGATGGTGCTGCATATAGCGTATATACACCGAGATGGTGCTGGATATAGCGTATATACACTGAGAGGGTCCTGTATGTATTGTATATATACCGATGTGGTGTTGGATATAGCATATATACACCGAGATGGTGCTGGATACAGTGCATGTACACCGAGATGGTACTGGATATAGCGTATGTACACCGAGATGGTGCTGTATGTAGCGTATATACACCGAGATGGTACTGGATATAGCGTATATACACTGAGAGGGTACTGTATGTATTGTATATATACCGATGTGGTGCTGGATATAGCATATATACACCGAGATGGTGCTGGATATAGCGCATGTACACCGAGATGGTACTGGATATAGCATATGTACTCCGAGATGGTACTGGATATAGCGCATGTACACCGAGATGGTGCTGGATATAGCGCATGTACACAGAGATGGTACTGTATGTAGCGTATATACACCGAGATGGTACTGTATGTAGCATATATATACCGAGATGGTACTGTATGTAGTGTATGTACACTGAGACGGTACTGCACAGAGAGTGTATACACTGAGATGCTACTGCATATAGCGTATATACACTGAGGTGTTACTGTATATTTGTATATACATTGAGATATATGCAAAGTCTGTTTTAAGGCTGTTTTTAGCATTGCGGGGGTTTTCTGCATTCTGCTGCTGGTAGTTTGCTGCGTGTGTACAGCTGTTCTTATTCTTTGCCTCTATGCACAACACCATGTAACTTCTAGAACCTCATCTACTAACAAAGCAGCACTCCTTCATCTACTAATGAAGAAGTGGTCAGTCAAAAAATACATGTATGTTTTACTAGGTACGATATGTCCTGTTTCCATGTATCACATAGAGATCATAGAATCAGAGAATGGTTTGGGTTGGAAGGGACCTTAAAGACCATCTCATTCCACCACCCTGCCATGGGCAGGGACACCCCCACCAGCCCAGGTTGCTCAGAGCCCCATCCAACCTGCCCTTGAACACTTCCAGGGATGGGGCATCCACAGCTTCTCTGGGCAGCCTGTGCCAGGGCCTCACCAGCCCCAGGTCTCAGAGAAAATGATTGACTTAGGGGGAGAAGTTCATTGTACTGCTTGGGAGAAGTCAAGAACTTCGACTTCCAGACAGGAGCAAATCCTTGGGTTTTTTCTTTCTCAGCTGTAATTCTAATGGAAAACATTGAGGACAGCATAATTTGACCCATGGTGAATAATCTGTCCTGTGATATGAGCAATGCAGGCAACAAATGGCTGCTTCTTCTAAAGAAAAACTGTGCTGCAGTGGAGGATGGCAGATGGGGCAATGAGAAGAATGAAGAAAAATCTAGAAACAGAAATACTTCCTTAAACTGAGAAAGGATATATTAAAAATGCAGAGAAATTAAATGTCACAAGAAGGATTTCAATTGTTTAAATTGAATACTTTTTTTCTGGTGAGATTCAGGTGTTTTCTTTGCTACATCATAATAAGGCTTTCCCTGATTATTACAAAGATTATGTTAAGAAGACAGACCAGAACATTTCGGTTAGTTAAAGCACCTCTCGGACCTTAGTGGGCTCTGAAGGTGGGATGGAGTGACTGAAACAGCACTTGCTATCGGTCAGTGGAAGAGTTCTGTTCAGAGCTGAACATCTTCCTCTCAGGACCTGTGGCTCGTATTAAACTGGCTGATTGCCCAAGCAAGGGTTACAAGGAAATGCTGACGCAGGATACTTGCATTGGTTTTATTGGAAAAAAATTAGTTAAAATAGATCTGGGAAAGGAAGCTGAGTGGTTCTTTAGCGTGCCAGATCATTTCATGGATTTGTTTCTGTTTTCCATAAATGATACTGCTGCACCTCAGCTTCGTCGTGTTTTCCGTGGAGGGACGAACTTGGGCATCCTCCTTAACACGAAAACCTACATCATAGTGGTGGCAAAAACCTGTAGGTTTTCAGACAGTGGTTTGTTGGCTTGGCTTTCATCTCTGACTGACTGTAGGTCAAACTGGGCGAACAGCACATCCCTGAGTAGAAGGCAGAATGTTTGTATCACTGCTGAAATTCTTCCAGATTGTGCACAGGTGAGAGACCCTATGGTTTTAGGCAGGAACCTGAAGCGCTCAGGTCTGCAATTATGGTCACTTAGCAGACAACTGCTGTGTTTAACACGTTTCCAAATTCCCTCCCCTGCAGCTTTTTCTTGCCATCTCTGTGCAATATAGGGCAGCAGGACTGTTGAATTGGAATGTGCTCGTCTGCCTGGGGCAGCTGAGTGCAAATCCTGGCAGTTTGTCCCAGCCCCACTCTAATTAGCTCTGTCCATTTGAAGAGGCTGAGGTGCCAGCTGCTTTGGGAGTGGTAACCTGCTGGAGAAGGAGACAAGGAGACACAACTGCTAGTTACATCTGAAATTTCTGCAGTTAGCTTTCCTCAGAGCAGGCTGGAAAAGTTTACTTCTTCTTCTGACATTTTGTAGAAGGTTGCTGAAATGTTGATAATCTTGGGGAAGGGGGGAGAACGATGTTTAAGCAAGTAATCGTCCACAGTGGAATAATATGAATGACAGGTTTGGATGAGCACCAGGACTGTCTAAAAGACAAATTCTCATAGCAGGCAAGGGTGAAAAGTTGTTCTACCTCACCTTTCTTTTTATTATGTCCAAGTTAATATTGCTATCCCAGCAGTTTTGAGGAAAGCCTCTGACAGCTTTTAACACAACAACGCATTTCAGGGCTCAGGGCTCTGGCTGTGGAGAGTGACCTTTCTATAATTGACACAACTCAGGATGAAGCCATTCTTTTCAAAACATGGGTCTCCCAAAGAAACCTTTAACCCCTAGACTGAGAACGGCCACTTAAACACAAGCTGTGCCTACTCAGCAAGCAAGGCATTTTAAAGTAGGGCAATTTAGAAGGGGGAAAAAAAAGGCAGCAGATATTTCAATTTGATCTGCTTGTTCCTTATTAAGAGACTAAATTCTGGTATGAAATAATAAAAGTGCAATTTAAGAGGAATGTAAATTAGTTTATTACTGCATTTTCCTTTCCCAGTGAAAACAAAATTCACTGTTGGGCTAACACAGTTGCGGGTTCTTCGTAATTACACACTACATCTCACTGATACTGGGCATGTCGGGAAGGAGCAGGCAAGTGAAATGGGTAGAAAAATCCTCAGTGCTGCTGTAAAACTGCAAGTGAAGTCCACTGTGCTGTGATTGTAAACAAAGCACTATATATATATATATATTTGCCTTTAGGCTCTAGAAGTTCTACTGAATTAGGGGTTTAGATTAAGAGACAAAAGTAGAGAGAACATCCTTTCTTAATGCAAATGATAAGGTAGTGTTCCTTTATAGTGCATAAAAACCTGCTGCCACGTAATTGTGGAACTGCTACAGGGATGAGACAATAATGGCATTAAAAAAACTTTCTGAGAGTGAAGCCAATTTGTCTTTTACAGTTGTATAAGCATAACATTAGAATTTTGGTGTAATAAGTCTGTATTTGGGGGGGACTGAATTACATGACCTTACGGGATTTTTCTGTGCCTAGATTCTGTTAATCTATGCCAAAAATGTATTCTACATTTAAAATTATGTAGTAAGCTAGACACACATTTCCATGAAATATGTGGCTATGTGCCATTTTGTTTCTAATTGATGGAATATACTATAAAAGTCAACTTTAATCATTTCAGGGGACGCCTAAAATAAACTACAAGTTATGTGGAAATATCCAAACTAACACCAGCCGCAAATCCAAGTAGATAATGCTTCAGTGTAGATTTTTGTTGTTTATGACATATTGTCTTTGGTGTGCTCACAAATTTAGCAGATTTCCTAGTAATTCCACATCAACTTAGTATTTTTTAACTTTATCATTTGCTATAGTAAGGTTCTATAAAGCTGAAAAACACAGTAAGAGATTGTGGTCTCTGATCTTAGACACCACATTTTAAAAGACACTGCGGATAATTATGGGCAAGGATTGTGGAGCTGAAAAATCACCTTTTTTTACCATAAATATACTGACCAATTGGAAAAGGTAGATTTGAATGTGTGTTCTGATACGCATGTAATCCAGGGTTTGTGTCTCTTCAGACCAACCAGCTTGATCCAGGTTTATGCTCAGTTTATGAGATATGTCACCAAGTCTACCACAGTGTGTGGATTTTGAAACCACAATTACAGTTAATTAAATGGTAAAGTCTTGAAGTATCATGAAAAATAGTTGTTTCCAGTTCTCAAAATCAGCATTGTATATATAATGACAATAACAACGTGAAGAAAGTTAAATTTGACACCATCTTTCTTACTTGCTTGAGAGAGGGGAACACCAGAATTGTACTGATCTAGCAGGAATTTGCCTTGAATAGGTCTGGAAAGCTGAACTGAGCAGTCATTGTGAAGCTGGATAGGTTGTCTTCTCTCTCCAAATGATGCTGAGGACTCTGCCAGATGCTGCAGCTCCAAGTCACGTTTTGGTTTGCACACATAAACTGTTATTTGCTAATATTTGCCCCAACCACGGTCCTGCTGAACCCTCATCCTGCTCGTGGGCATCAGGACTCAGTAACAACTGGAGGGAATTCTTTGTCATGTTGCAAAAGATAAAAAGATGAAAAACTCACACCTCATTAACAATGTAAGCATGACTCTTCAGATTTCTATTATTTCCTTTCAGATGCTTCAGAAGATGATCAAAATGTAACAACAATCAATGTATTTTAAATGTCACTTCCGTTGCCTTCATTCAATTTAATCAAGACATGCCTTCATTTTCCAAGTGGATTAATCTTATTAAGTAGTTACGTGGCTAATGTAATGTAGATCTTAATTAATGCTTTAGCAAGCCGAAGTGTTAATATGGACGCTCTGAAGGCTTCCAGATGTGGTCTGCTGAAAATATACCAGGCTCTAGAGCTGTCTTAGCAGAAGCAAAGTATTTGACTAAGTTCAACAGAACAGAAGAGGAATTTTATTTTGGTGATTGTGTTGGTGGTGATAGTATGAGTTGCTGTGTTTAAAGTTAGGTGATGAAGTATATTATAATAATCATCAGAGATGATTGTTATGGCGATGCAGAAATCCATGCCACTAGGTATTTGTTCTTGGTGAAATGCAATGAACTAACAGGTCTTAATTTCATTTCAGCTATAATTTGCTTGTGATTCTGAAAACAATCAATCTTGTGAAGTCATGCCCACATGAATGTGAAGATGTGCCTATGTTTTTAGGTGTATCAGGTTATTAAGATGTTTCTTAATTCCACCTGCAGGGCTAGATTGTTTGACTGCAGCTGAGCCAGAGCAGTGGTCTTAAGCAGACACTGTCTTTGCAGAATTTTTTTCCTTTCATGACAGTAGAAATATGAGATACTGATCAGCAAATGTGAGATTTTGGTTTTGTTCCAGAAGCTGTTTTACTGGACTCCTGAAAACTCATACAAATTCAGAAGCTTCCTTCCTCCTCACTTCACAAAATAGCACTCATTAGTACCTCAGCATCTTCAGCATAACTGAAGTTCAAGATGTGTCATAGCAGCTTCTCATTTTCTGGCTTTTTACTGTATTATAGGTGTGGGAATTTGTTTTGCATCAGCTGTCGATCTATTGTACACATTTCAAAAAGAATCTGTTTTCACTTGGGTCCTAGGGCACTTAGATATTACTAGCAGAGATCTTGAAGCAGGAGTTCGCACAGGAAGTGATCAGTGTGGCAATAGTGTGTAGCACTGATTTTTCCACTGAAGAAATTTGTATAGAAAAATATTTTCTACTTTTTTTTAGTTTCCTTTCTGGACCAGTTAAGAATTGTTTGGTCATATGAGTAGCAAATTTATCCAAGGGAAAAAAATCAAGATGTCATTCAAAACCATAGTAATTCCTGCATATTCTTTCTTGGCAAAAAGTCAGTAGAATGTATTTCTATATTGAAAGGTTTCCTTTGCACAGCTGTAGTGTAATTTCTTTGGAATTCTGAGTCATCTGTGAAAATCCCTAACTATATAACAAACAGGAAGAGAAAAATAAGTTAGATAAAAAGATAAGGAAAGATATTTCTGCAGCAGTGATTTAGGAAAGTAGCCTGTAATAAACAGTCAAGTATACCTGGTTTCAGCGTAGATACAGTTCTGCTCCATAGCTGACACTGCTTGACATCAGTTAAATTAAAGGCTGACTGGGCATGTCCTATCAGCTGCCACCTTGAAAGTCACCTCCAGCGCAAAGACGGGGCCTGCTGACAAGTTAGCAGAGGGAGTTCACATCGTTGTTGTCATGTATCGCCTGTTTGATAGCTTCAAAGGCAAATATACTTGAGCACTAAAACAGTCTTTTCAAATGTATATGCCAAAATAGTAATTCAACTGGGTAAATAACACAGCAGTTTAAATGAATAAGTGTTATTTAGTTGATAAATATATGTTTGACTATGTTTGACTGAGCGACTGAAATGGCTCCCCCGGGTAAGATGCAGAATTATGCTTTTAAAACTCTCTTTTGTAGATGTTTATAGAGAAGAAATCACAGAAAAAAAAAATCGAGTATCCATGGCATAAACAAATGAAACTCTAAAACAGTCACCAACAGCAGAGATAATGATGTTGGGATTTATTTGTTCACAATAGTATGAGTAGTTTGGGTTAGTCTTTCTTTCCAGATTTGTCAGTTTGTCACATCTGTAACGTCACTTAAATGTAGTTGATGTTCTTTGAATGTGATCTGTGGTGGTCCATCAAAATGGAAAAGCTTCTAAAAATAGCTGGAGGGAGTGAGTCAGGTGGCAAGATACATTCTCTGCATTAGGAGGTGAAGACTGAAGGGAGCTATAAAAGAAGTTTCAGAGTCTCTAGAGACAGAGTTTATAAGTGAAGCTGTTAGTGCAGAAAAAGCCATTGCACATCTAAAGCTAGGACGATGTTTTGTTTCCTAAGTTTAAAAAAAGTAAACCTACTGACTAACAAAAAGAGGTTCAGTGGTCATATCTACCTGGCATTTCATTTCCGTATTTCTCAGTACCTAAGTGTAATGTTGTGCTCAAAGGAGATGAAGGAGCCCTCAGTCTTAGGCTGACCTCTCAGCCCTGCCACTGGTTCCAGTATAGCATTCAACGGGTGATTCTATGTGCTCTGTACCTGGTTTTCTTATGCTTGCAGGTAAGATCTAAGTTAAATTCTAGTGAGATGGCACCTGACTTCATTGAGGTAGGGACTTTGAGGCATCTCTGTTGCAGTAATCCATGAAAAATGAAGTCATGTATGTTTTCTAAAACATTATAATGTTTGAATCTGGTTGGTATATTCTTGGGCGGCTCTATAGGCCTGTTGCTTGACGTTCTCAGCCATTTTTCCTGTCTTCGCAGCTTCTAGCACTTTCTTTTTTTCTTACTGCTGTGATGTTATTGTAGACCCATTAGCATAGAAAATGAAGAAACAAACAAGTTGCCAAAAACTGTATAGCAGTTGGTATTCTGAGCATTCTTTTACCATTTCAAAACACTGCTAACATAATATCTGTTTCATTATGTACAAGTGTAAGTGCTGCTAACATAGATAATTTGGAATCTATAATTGAAACCTTGCTATTGCAACTCTCTCAATTAAAGATAGTCAAGACAGAAAAGCGGTTATGTACTTACCTGCTGGAGTTATATGTCATTCTCTACCATCCTGTTACAGTCATACTGTGCTGCAATATATTTCAAAAGTAACTTGCCATTTCTTGAAAATAGCATTACACCATGAAAAAAAAAATGAAGTAAACATTGAGCCTTTTACAAATACTGTCAATTTTTACAAATACTGTCACTACCATCCAGTGTGTATTAATAGTTATATTAATGTTACCTTTAAATTTTTGTGATTGTTAACAGACATTTTCTGTGGTTTTCCAGTCTTTATAGTATCTGTTGTAATAATTTTAAAATGGATTTATCACCATGTTGTTTGACAATATGGAACACAAAATCGAACATTGCTATGTACTGTAGCTTGAAAGCACTGCTAACTCTTCGCATATTGCGCTCCATGTTTAAAATATGTGTAGCCTCAGAACCGTCCTGCTCAGCTGAGAACAGAGGGGATTTGCACCATGTTTTAAAGGTTGGCTATTTCATGGGCTGGAAGCCAGAGCACTCAACCAGAAAGGTCTTGTGCCTTGTCTTCAATAATGCATGCTGAAGAACCATCAAGTGATGGATTTTAACTAACCACCGCACAAGGGAGAAAGACTTGTGGGTAGTCCCTGCTTCAGGCAGAGAGAACTTAGAAGGCAGCACATCGAGTTGTGCTGAGTTTCTTTCAAGAGAGAGAAGATGCATCTTAGAGTACAGACGCTGTCCTCTAAATCCTTTTCTGTGCATTTCATTTCTTCTGTCAAATCTCTTCTCTATGACCTGGAGTTTGTTGCACTACTTTACTATATAAAACAAGGGTAATAAAAATTCGCAGTCTGTTCATTCAGATTGAAGTTACCCCTCCAGTTCACCTTTCTGATAATTTTTTTTGTACGCTGGTTGCCTAGAAGGTGCAGCTGAAAAGAGCACAGGGAGATTTGCGTGTGCTTAATTGTCTCTCTACTGTTACTATATTTGATCAATAAAGAGCAATTGCAGAATTAAAGGGTTGGAAGGATTAGGGGAATGCAGATGCTCCGCCAAAAAATGTTCACAGCCTTCTTACTAAAAAATACAGGGGGCAAATTCTTACACACTGATAGAAACAGCAGCCAAATTGCATCAGAATAAGAAATGAATGGTTTTTTATTTAACAGGTGGTATTGCTACAGGTGTTCATCCTAAATGAATAGAAATACAGTATTAAAACCAGTTATTTCATCTGATTTATATTTGCTTTTGTTCTACAGGACCATGGGTCACTAGGAATAGCAGCATAGACAGTGGAGAAACAGAAGTTGGCCGCAGGGTCACCCAGGAAGTGCCGCCTGGAGTTTTTTGGCGGTCTCAGATCCATATCAGCCAGCCACAGTTCCTGAAGTTCAACATATCCTTAGGGAAAGATGCGCTTTTTGGTGTTTATATAAGAAGAGGACTCCCACCATCACATGCCCAGGTACTTTATCAATGTATTTGTTGGCTTTAAATGTCAAAATGTACAAGTTCAGAGCATCTGTGTTAGATTAACGTTGGAGCTTATGGACCTCAAGTTTAGGGATTCTGTTCAGTATCCTGGGAATTACTTAATTTGTAATATTTGGCTGAACACTCTGATATCAAGATATCTAGGTTGTTACATACCTCAAGAGTACTTTGATGAAATAAGTAATCAGTGATGATGTTCTTGCCATTCAGGTTTCTAAAGTAACTTGCAGTTTGTCACCCAAGGTTTTAAATCTCTGATAAAATCGTGGCACCAGCTGGGCTAAACCTATCCAGTGATACACCAGTCTAAAATGATGAGTGATGATGGTCAAGCGCACAGTATCAAAGCACTGCGTACAGTTGGAATGCATGCATGGCTAGATGTGTTAATATATAATTTTCTATCTTTGTGGAAGTTTTAATCTCCGCAGGCTGTTGGAATGGCCTTGCTGGGGTGTGCAGCAGACTTTGGCAGCGCTGCTACCCAGCCGCATTAGAGAACATAATGCAGCAGCCATGTGTTTGATAGCTTTAATTTGACTCCTTTTCCCTCAAGGGCGTCATTTAGGTCTCTCTCACTCAGACATGGGACTAGTCTTGCAGTCGGGAAACCAAATTCTTCTTGACTTCTGACCAACCTCAGGGATGAAAACTCAGTAACACCACCACATTTTTACAGTGACTCTGTAGTACAGAGCTAAGGGCTGTACATAAAGATGGTTTTAAAGTTAGTGAGACCACACCTAAGTATCTTTTCCTTCTAGGTTGTCCAGTGTGTTTTTTACTTTCTTTGCTGTGAGAAGATATAGCCATATTTCTGTTAAAGAGAGATTTTTTTTTTATTATGATTATATTGAAAACTCATTAATGTGAATCAAATTATTCCCATTTACTTAGATTAGAACTTTAATGAGAAATAATATATTTGCAGTTACACATACTAAAGGGAAAGAAACTTGCTTCTTTAGAGAGCAAAGGAAGCAGAAACAGCAACCAGCTTTTGGAAAAGACCCCTTCCTTCATGCATATCCTTGCTGCTAAAAATCGGTTCTTTATTTAGAAATTATCACCTAAACTTAAATGCTTTACTTAGTATATGATGTAGAACTTCATAATGCCTTTTGGGAAAGCCCCATTTAACATTTCTAGATGCCTCGTCCTGATTTGCAAAGAACTGCTGCTACTTTTTCCTTTGGCAAAGCTGACTGCAATTACATAAATGGTTAAAATGCATGATCTAAGCTAAAAGCCCAGAGGCTTTAACATAATTGCATTGCTACATATTTCCTGCAAGGAGGTATCAACCCTAAGTGAACTGTGTCTATGTGTATGCACAAACTCATGGTACAAACAGTGAACCAATTAATTTTGTGAGGAAAACTAAACTTACATTAAACAAATTTTAGATCTGCTTCCCAATGTGAGAGGCAAATTTATAGAACTGTTCTGCATTGCCTCTTGTTCCTTGGTGTTTATTATTGCCTGTAGTCTGAATTGAGAACAAATATCTTTAAGCAGAGTTGGGAGGAAAGGAGAAAAGAGGTTTACATGGGTTTATGACCGCTACTTCTGTGAATTTGTGAACAAGGAGCTTTGGCTATCCGAACTCCATCAACTTTCTGTAGTATGCTGGTTTAAAATGTTCTGTGAGTTATTGAATGGATATATCCAACTGGTAAGAATTAAGGATCAGCAGTCCACAACCCAAGGAGGGGAGGGCGAGTGGTTGGCTTTTCCCGTAGCCAGAGATTAGCGTGCAGCATCCTGAAGCTCCGTACAAAGGCTAGAAAATTGGGGAAGTTGTAGAGGGCTGTTGACTCATTTTCAGCTGTTGCCAGACATGCGTGGAACACAAAAGATGTCCACGGAATATGTTCCAGGGTGAGAGCCTTTCTTAAGAATGTTTTATTTGGCTATAATGCTTCAACGTGTTGTCTTGAGGGCAAAATTATATCTGTGGATCTTTAGCTGTTGCGATGACTTAATGACATAATTCATTGAGCGTGTCTCATTTAAATCAGAATTTTGGCTTTCACTTCCCCCGTCATTGCACCATGAAAAAAAACCCAGCAATTTAGTTGAGGAAAACAGACAAAAGTATAAATCATAAAGTGAAAATGGCTTAGGGTAACCAAAGCTCCTTAGCAATCATCAAGGTTTGCTATAAATACAAGTTAATTATAATTGACTAAGACATGATGGAGGTATGCCTGTATCTTTTACAAGAAATCCAGTTGGATGTAACTGGTAGTACAAAATATTGTTTTAATTCTAGCTGAACTTTAATTTCTATTCCGTTGTGATAAAATATATTTGTTCTAGGTTTCATGATGATGTTCTCATCTGAGAAGGCTATAATCAGGCAAAGTTTCTCTTTCTTTCACTCCAAATTACATGGATAGGATATAAATTTCTTGATGTTTCTGTTAAATTAAATAATGAGAAATATCAGTTGTGTTTCCTACTGAGCTGAATTTCTCCTCAGAGAACCTGTTTTCCAGTCTTTGGAGGAAGCAATTCCAACCCTCTTCCATAACTGGAGTTAATGAAATCCACCAATACAATCTGCAGAATTACTTTCCCGTATTCATGCTGGGTCCTGATGCTTGTCAACAGGGTGGTACAGCAGAGGATGGCTTGGCACTTTTGCCCAGCAATCAAAATTCAGCCAAGCTGCTACCAAGAGAAAAAGAAAGCAAAAGAAAAGCCTTTAGAAAAAGAAAGGCAAGCTGTTACAGACCAGAGCTAGCGAAAAGAAGCCTTGTTCTGACAGAAAGAAGCAGAATGGTTTGTATAAATGAGAATAGTCTGAGGTTGACACCAGGAGGTATTTTAAAATTGAAATTTAAAATCCTTGTTTTTGCAGGTTAGGGACATGAGCTATAAAGCGGTGAACAACTACACTTGACAGCTCATCACTGATCAGTGCTGATATGTCAAGCCAAGTAAAATCCTTTGTGGGAACAAGTCAATAATCAGCAAATTAGGTACATGATTAACCTGAGACAACAAGATGCAGTTCCTGTCTGAGAGCCCTGCTGAGATTTAACCTTCTCAGTATTACTGTTTAGCAAATATTCCAAATGCCTGGTTTAGTCAGTCAAACTGTAAACTTGCCCAGCAGCAGCCTGTGTGCCATGTGCATGGGGAATGCAGCTCTAGAAGAGAGCTAAAAGTACAGTGTGGAGTGGCAAGCAGACTAGAAACAGCAATTTTGCTTTCAAGCAAAATTCTTCCGGCCTGTGTAGTGCTACATAGAAATAACAAAATACATGTTGCAGGCGTCGATGATCAATAGGAAATTAGTAGAAGATAGTCATATTAAAAAAATTGATAATGTATAGAAAATGAACTGTAAATGTCAGATAAGGCAGGAAGTGACTCTTCAGAGATTACAGAAATTATGATGTTACTACACATCCAACATTCCAAATGACGCATGAAATAAGGTAACCTTACAGAAACATCACTGTAACGTGTGAAGAAGGCAGTGCATGGAGTTGTATTGTTTCTTTTCCAGCAGAGTGTTTTATACTTATAAATTTTTCATGTCAAAATGAAAACCGTTTTCATTTAGAACAGGAAATGGCTTTATTTGAAACAACTTGAATAGCTGAGGAGCTTCAGTGTTACCTTGGTTTTTAGCCAGTGCTCAAACACATTGAGGCGCTCTGACCACCTCCAAGTGCTCCGGTGCTGTGATTGCTGATCGCTGCGTTGTGCTGCTTGTGTTGGGTCACGTTCAGATGTTGAAACAAATCATTTGGCTGTCACTGTGGGTATCAGATGTTTCACGGATGTGTTTTAATGAATAATTACCAACTGGATTTTATGAAGAACTAATTTTAAAGCACTTTGCAAACAAGTTGCTCTGACATGTGTTTTCTTGGCTGCTTAGGTCTTGCGGGGCTTTGGCATAAAGAGGAATGCTAGCCACAAAGCCAAGCCTGTTTTTTCCTTCCCCTTCAATTTGAATATGCACATCTGTTATTAAGACAAGTGCTCTAAGAAATCTTTCTTTTCAATTCCGAGTTTCGAACACAGGGATTTTGCAGAGGCATGCAAGTGGTTTCAAATCTAAGAAAAACCCAAAGGTGATGCAGGCTCTCTGCATCTTCAGCCTTGACCCCTGCAAACTCTCTGCTTTGCTCTGCTCTCACACCTGGATGCACCTGGGCTCAGGGGATCTGTGCTATATGGATGGTGTTGTGCAGTATAGTCTCTACCGTATATGTAAAGTTTCAAAACTGTTTTGCTGGCTCCCCTTGGCTACTGGAAGACAAAAATCCTCATTAGCCTATGAAGAAAGTGCATGAGAGGAGGAGAGAAATCACTGCATTGGAGAAATGATAAAAACAAATTGCGCAGAAATTTAGTATGAGATTTAGGTTTGTAAATAAACGTATGCAGTAGGCTTTTGGCATGCTGTGTAGTAAAAATAAACTCACTGGGAACGTGAATTTGGAATTTTAGAGAGGTGTGTTGGCAAGTCACTTGCTTATATAGAGCTTTAATCACAGTAAGTACTCCCCACTGCAAAACTGAACTCTGAAGATGTAGTCATGGGATTTTTGATGCATTTTGTTTCTGAGCAGTTTTGGCCCTTTTTCTGTGACTTTTGGTATGAAGCTATGAAATATAAAGGATTGTAAAAAGAAAAAAAGTCAATGTAATTTCCAAATTACTTCAGAGATTCATTTTGGTTTGACAGATCCAGCCCCTAATTCATGTGATGTAGCTGTCTCTTCCTTAGCAGTTGTGTGTGTTACATTAGAAATTCCACAGTTGCTTTTTTCATGATCACGAAAGTCCTTTCATTCTTCTTCTAATCTATGCATATTTGTCAATAAATAGCTTTAAAGCATGAGCGATACCTCAACACAACATTACATAAAATTAATCATGCAAATTTGGTAAATCTGAAAATGAACAGGGCCACAAGAAGCGAAATGATGATTCAGGTTAACAATGTGAAGAAATCTTATCCGATTATGAATTGACAGTACCATCTCGGTGACCTTTCACTCAGGGGTTTTAGATTTTGGGGCACCTAGTATGTGCTGACACATTAAGATTTGTACACCCATGGAACCACCAGCAGCTACATTATCTTCCTTCTTTTTTTCTCAGTCCTGAGGAATCTAAAGTGGAATAAAAATGTGTTGTTATGCTCTGTATCAGTTTGCACTGGTGTTTCACCATTCATAAAGTTATTTGGGTTTAGGTATTTTGCTTTTGGCTGAGCATGAGGTCGTTCCTCCTAGACTGATTAGAGAGCGGAGATAACAATCTTAGCTTTCCCAAAGTTAAAACTGTAGCCTTATGGGGAGTCATGCCAAGGGACCTGCTCTCACTAGGTCACACCCCATCATCCTGAAAAGAGATTCTGCAGCTAAAACTACTTCAGGCAGTTTCAGCCTGAACACTCTTCCCCTTCGATCTCACCAACTGCTGAGCCTTCTCCGCGATACGAGGTAGAATCAGCATCACACAGAGGGGAGGCAGAGGCGCCTGCCAGCACAAGCAGAGACGAACAGCGTGTTGCCAGTGAGAAATGTCAGCTTTTATTGCCGCTTCCTCAGCTGACCCTTTGTGAACGATTGTTCTGAAGAGCAAGGTTTCTTTTTCCCAAGATGTTGCCAGACTAATAACATTTCCCAAGGAGGTGATGAGTCTGTCCTTAACCTCTGACTGTTGGACGATAGGTTTTAGCAATATTTCCAAATGTCATTGATTTAAGAGAAAGATATACGTGTGTTTGGCACCTCTGATACTGTGAAAGTTACTGGCGTGCCAGAAATCTCTAAATCTCTGGTGTGTGTTGGCTAAAACGCACTAATTTACCTGATTTACTTTCTGCAAAAATCCTGTGTGAAAAAGGCTCAAGTGGATGGCAAGCTGATACTAACAGTTTGCTGAAACTTTTTGTTCCACTTCTGCTCTTTTCCATGATTAAAGGCATAGGAGAGAGTGGATAATGCACTTGCTGTGACAACACTGTGACAAATTTCCTTTGTGGCTGCATATTGGTGTCATAGTTCCACGTTTCACAGGAAAGTAATAGTACCTCTGTATTTTTCCCTTTGTCGTAAGGCCGAGTGTATCAAGGACTCTATATAGCTCATATGGAATGGTTAGAAAATTTCAAGTAGAAATGTCAGCTTTTATACCTCAGTTTTAGATAGATACCTAACATGGTGCTAAAGTGTCAAATCAGTCCATCTGTCCGTCTCTTCTACTAGAAGGGAGAATATTCATTATTTTATTGCATATTGTGTATTATTTGCTAGAACTCACAGCTAATGAGTAAAATTTGGTGTACAAGACAACCCTCTTGGGACGTTTGGTCTGTTTAGGATGCAAGATTTCGGTTTTCTATTTAAACTGAAAGCAAGTGAAGGTGTATGTTTTCTCAGAGCTGTCGCAAGCACAGGCTATATGTGCTGGAGATAACAGAGGTAAATGCAATGCAACTACTGGCAAGCAAGCACATACTATTACTGTATTTTATTGAACACATACATCTTTCTTTAGACATGTCTATCTATATCTATCTACTCCTACATAGATAAATGTGTCTAAAACAAGATGTGTTTTCATAGGGGACTTGTTATACAATTGTCAAAAGATTAGATATATCGTTTTGGTTGTTTCTTAAGGGCTTCCCTTAGATAGGGACTATGAGAGCTGGAAGTTGAGCATAACATCAGCTTGAGAGCTCCAGAATCACAGACATTAAAGACAGGAAAAAAAGCCTATTAGGACAGCTAGTCCAGCTGCTTTGTTATGCAGAGTTATTCCCTGCTGTAGATTAAACAATATTTCTTCCAGTCCTGTTTAATTGTGTGATGCCGTGGCATCTCCATTGGGAGGCTATTACTAGAGCTTAATAGATGGGAAGCTTATCTGACATTCATCTTCAATTTCTTTCTTTTTTTAGTTTCGTGCCATTAATGGTGCCATCCCTCTTGTACTCTAAATAATCACTTGCTCTGTTTGATCCCTTTCCAAAGATTAATGTAATGTTCTACCTTACTTGGAAGCCATCCAAACAGAAATTCTCGGTTTTCCTTAATATAAGTTCAATTCCTTCAGCCACTTGATTTGTGTTATTCCTTTCCATGCTCCCTCTGGGTTTTGTAATCTACTTGCCCCTGATTGTTCCACATGCAAACTCAGGTAAGCAACTCTTACTCCACGATGTAAAACTTGTGCAGTGCATTTTTATCGGGTGCTGAATTATGTAATATTAGACAAACACATTTCCTGTTTGTTTTCACGTTCCGGGGGCTTCCATTCAGTTATGTGTGTGGAGCTAGATCTGAGACTTCTGTTCCTCTTGCAGCAAGAATCTATTCTAGGCAATTGCTTGGAAAAGGCTGTGTCTCTCATGGCTTGAAGGTTTCCAGCTTTGAAGGCTGGGTAGGAACCTAAAATTTGATGGGTCAAATAATTGGTTTCAACTTCTTTCTCAAAACCCAGCCTGTCAAGAAATACCATTTTTGTATTTTTTGATCAGCTATGCAGAAGAAAGATGAATAATTCTGTGTTACTGTTTAAGAAAGGATAAGAGTCACAGAATCTCTGTTTGTTCCATCGTTGACTGGTAAATATTAGTGTAACATTGACATGTTTTCCAGAAATACCATTTTATGACAAGGTAGAAGAGAAAATATAGTGTCAGATTTTGAGCTGAAATATCATTCTGTATTCAGGTCTGTTTGTTCGGGGGGTTGATTGTTTGTGTTTGTTTTGGGGTTTTTTTGTTGTTGTGGTTTTTTTTTTTTTCCCCTTTTTTTCCCTGTTTTTTCACCCTGCAGTACGATTTCATGGAACGCTTGGATGGGAAAGAGAAATGGAGTGTGGTGGAGTCCCCACGGGAACGTCGGAGCATTCAGACCCTTGTTCAGAATGAGGCCGTGTTTGTTCAGTACTTGGATGTGGGTTTGTGGCACCTGGCATTTTACAACGATGGCAAGGACAAAGAAGTGGTCTCTTTCAGCACAGTTATTTTGGGTAGGTATCTCCAAGTTGAGCATTTTTCCTCTCTGTACCTTCCCTTACTTAAAGTTGTAAGACTTCATTGCAGTCTTCAGTATTTGGCCTGTTTATCCTTACGCTGTGCATTTTTTTTTTCTCAATGCTACTCTGTCATGAAGTCTGTAATGGGGTGCTGATTTTAATTTGCTGATTTCTCTTTAAAGATTTTAGAATTCACATAGAACTTGAGTGTAGTTCTGGAAAACAAGACTCAGATAAGTTCAGACTGGGTTGAAGCATTCCCCAGTTGATATTCCCCTCCCTTATCTCTGTCATTTTTATACTTATTTGCTTCTCTGGATGAGCTTCTTCACACCCAGGTGGAATAGTATCCAACAGGACAGCAGTTTCACCTTAGCAGAAAGACAGCACAAGAAGCTGACACCTGCGAATGAGATTGTTGTTTGCAGTTACCCTAGGGATTGAGTCGGTTAATTAGCCATATGCTGCCTTAAAGTTTGCTGCTCACCTAACAGTGGGTCGTCTGCTCCACGTGGTGGAATGAAGAGCAGACAAACATCTAGCCTATGATCTGAGAGGCTTGCTGGTTTTTTTAGAACAGGCTTACATTTAGTTGAAAATCAAACTGAGTCTAAGTTGCCCAATTTTATTAGAAGATCTGTTGAACTTTGAAGGATTTAATGAACTTTGCTGAATATCTTGTCACGGTGGCATAAAAAATTCTGAGATAGTCTGTGTGGTATTCTGTCCTGGCTGGTGAAGTGTTAAATGGCACTAGATTGTAAAAATCTGTAGTTCCTTTTAGTTCAGGGAAAGAGAAACTGCTAAAAGTCCAAGTGGGTTTTTAGGCTTGGTGAAAAACAGTTGGAGATCTTTTCCGGTCTTGCCCGATTAATGGTATGAAGCTTATTTTTTTCCTTTCACATTAGTATAAAATTCAGTTTGTTGGCTTACATCCCAAAGGGTGTAGGAGGATAGCCATTACTGTGCCATTAAGTGTGAATATCATTGTTTCTGTAAGCCACAATTAAGATGGAAAAAATGATTTTTCTTCCATACGTGGTTTTGTAAGAGCTACTAGGTGCTGTGCATTTTGATATATATACGTATTTGCATATTTGCCCGTAGAAGGCTTTTTCTGCTTCTCCAAAACCAAGAACATTTGTGCTTATATCGCGTTATGCCCCTCTTGTACTTAGAACACCTTCAGCTGTGACAGGTTGTCCTTAAAAGAACTGCCTGGTCTAGGTACAGCTTTCAAGAGCATCAAAGGTCTAATAGTCAGGTAGACTACTTGGTAATGCAATAACAGTAATTGGACTGAAATGTAGAGAAAAGTACAGTGTCTTATCCAGTTCAGAGGTTCTTCTACACACAACTAGTATCAGGCATTTCATAATCAAAGGATCTGAGACAGCTGAAACTTCCTGTGATGTGGAAGAGGAGAAAGAATAACATAAATTATGTTAACTCCCAGACAATACTAAATTTACCATGATTTTGAATACATAGATGATGCTTTTGTGTGCCATGAAGCAAGGTAATGAATAAATCTATAGACAAGCTTCTTCATGAGGCAAATTGATATCTTTGAGCATTATGTTTCAATTTTTCTTTTCATTGTTTACATGAATAATTTCAAGAGGCCAAGCTAATGACATCTGTGAAAATTTGCTTTAGAGGTTTTTTTTATTTAGTGTCCTGCAACTGTGAAATTAAAGTTGTGCTTGAATCTTTTTCTTCTTTTCAGTTTAATTTGACAGAACAATACACTGTATGGTTCTGCTAGTTCCAAATCAAAAATTCATTTTCTGTGTTCTACAGCTGCTGTTTCTTTGTTGTCTGCAACCGACAGAGCCATTTAGTTTGGGGCCACAGGTTCCACAACAACAGGGAATAATAGTGAAGAGTAACAAAGTTCCAGTTAGATTTTTTTGTCCCAATAATGCAGTGTCGCAAACACGTTCCACTGAAATGTAACAGCTTACAAATGAAGGTGATTTTAAGAATTAATTGCAAAATTGGAATTTGATTTCTAGACTGTTACTATGTCAAGTGGTGTATATATTATCCAAATAATAACAGAATTTGTGGAAAAATCAGTATTTTTGGTACAGCTGAAATGTTATAATCAGGCTGCTGTGCTTACCCTTGTCAGATTATTGGAGTCATCAACACTGCAGTGAGTCAAACGCTAGTGTTAAACCTTGTCCTCTGTTTTTACAGGCCTCTTCTTCATCCTCTTGTGTAGCTGCTTACACCTTTGTTATTAATTTTTTTCAGTATAAATAATATTTGCTGGAGTGAAAGACCTCCTTTTTGTCATGTTTAGCAGACATTTCTGTCAGCTTAATTAAGGAGGCTTTAAATGTCTGTAGAGGGAGAAAAAGAGATGCTCCTTGGGATAATCAGCCTCACGTGGAAGGGTGGTTGTGCCAGGTCCAAGTCACATTGCACAAGGGAGATGGACGATTTTCCTGATGAAGCGTTATGTTTGCTGCATAATATGAGTTCAAACAGAGCTGTCAAGGTCTGAAGAGGCAGCCTTGTCTGCCGGTTGGACCAGCGAACTTTGAGTGCTATCAGCAGACTTCGAGTTCTAATAGTGCTCAGAGACTTCATAAGGGACCCCAGTATATCACTAGATCTCTATGCTTACTCATGCTGCCATAAAACTTGGCACCTTTCTGCTTCACCTGAACTTTGTGGTGTTAACATTATCAGGGGTTGTTCTTCTAAGTATTGAAGGCAAAATAAACTGAAGAAAAATCAAGCAAAGAATTTGTAGCCTAACTAGGAATCAACTAATGTGCCTGTGATGCTTGTATTTCAGATTCGGTGCAAGACTGCCCACGGAACTGTCATGGGAATGGCGAGTGTGTATCAGGTGTCTGCCACTGTTTTCCAGGATTTCACGGAGCAGACTGTGCTAAAGGTATCATTTTCCCTATGTTTACAAATAACCGCAGAGTGTGTTTGTGATGTATGGATCTACAGTGCCTGCTAGTTAGCATGGGTCCAAGCTAGACTCAAATAGATCAATATGCGTTTTTTTCCTTAGATCTCTTAGTTAAATATGATCAAGTGGAAGTATTGCTTCGTTGCTGATGAGCTTGCATAGCTACAACTTTTTTTGTGTCAAAGGTAGTAGGCGGAAAGAGCAGAAAAGATTTGTTTTCTGTAAAAGTCGATGGATTATCATCAGTGTTTTCTGAGAACCACTAACTAGTCTGCAACAGAAGACTGATTATCTATCTTTATTGATAGTGTGTAATATTCTGGCTTGGCTGAGCCTTACTTCTAGTACGTAGCATCTTTCTTGCATATACAATTGCTCTTTGACCAAAGGACGTTTGCCTTTTTTAGGAAAATAAGTAGGACTTGATAAAGTCTTGAAAGAAACATTTTCTGAAATGTCAATTGTAAATTTTTACCAATAAAATGGGAGATGCATGATTATCAAGTATTAAACAGAAATCTAAAAGACATTTGTGGATTGGCAGTATGCGTTTACTAAGTTTTTCTGAGAGTTTGGGATAGCCGTCATAGGGAAAAGATTCATAAAGGAGGACTTGTTTAGTTTATACAGCTAGTAGCACATATGTTGTCTAAATTCAATGACTTGGTTGTGTTCCCTGCTGTTCCTGAGCACAGTCATAACATTTTACAGTTTGTTTCCTCCTTAGATTTAGGCACGTTAGCAAGATCATATGTTTGCAGTTGTTTTCCACAGGTTGTTAGTGTTCAAAAGGGGAAAGCCTGGTGCTTTGAAATGCCTTGAAGGGCCTTAGTAATGTGCTTATTTCTTCCCAGACTCCTGATCCAGTCCCAAGGACAGTTTGTTGTGTCCCTCCTCTTCCATGGCTGTAGCAGGGTGGCATCCAGGATACTCATGCATGTCTGTGAAATACTCCATGAATAGCCATTGTAGTTGCACTGGAGCGAGTAATTTCCATTTTGTGACTCCATATTTGGCTCTTGAAGGTGCCATAGTAAGAAAAAAAAAAAAAAATCCTAAGGGCCTTGGAAAAAGCTAGTAATGTTAATTCACTGCTAGCCCTACTCATTTTAAACAATACTTCAAATACAGCATGCATGTTGTTTGATTACGTGAGAAGTTAAGACACTTGGTAAATATGTAGAGGAGATATCTGTATATTACAAAGTAAATGGTGTGATAATGTGTGCTCTAAATAGACGTTGACAGGTGTATGCGTTTCTGTGCAAGTGTGCACGCAGTGACTGTGCTCCACTGCCACTCCTCACACACACGGCCCGTAAATCAACTCATCTGCATTTGGAGTTGTGGAGCAACCCTGCATCGTGTACTGAACCTCTGTGTAACGCTGAATTCTGTGTTAATACTAGAAAAGACTTTGTTCAGGCTGTGTCAGATAAATAGCTTTTTTGTAGGGTACTTGTCAAACTGTACCTGTCAGGCTTTTCCTCCCTCAGTACATCCCTCTGCTTCCCGCTTGTCCTTGCTGTGTTGTCTCTTTCCCCTCAAAAGCCAAAGTGGTTTCTTGGAAGTTTCTTTCAACCCTTTTACTGTTTTCTTGTCAGACATCACGGTATTTCTAAAGAACAAAGAAGCTTGAAAAACTACCTAAAATGACAAAACGGGCGTGTTGACAGAATTCTCGTATTTCTGTGCAAGCACAGAGCCGCGCGTCTTTATAGGAGGAGACGTCCCCAGCAGGGACCAGGGCCGGAGGGCTCTGTCCTCACCTGCTGCACAGGCACTGCCATGCCCGCTCCTACGGCCGCAGATTTGTATGCCCATTATATGTGAGAGCAGCTTCAGAAGACAGGTTTCAAAATTGCATTTGTACGCGTGGTAAAACACAGTAAAATGCGATAGAGAATTAAACATTTTCCGGCATATTATATGTATGGAGACATGTTTAATGTACATTTACTGTAATGTTAAATTTATACTTAAGCTGTCACAAGTATAGAAGGATAATGATTTTCTTTCCGTCTGATTTTTTTAAAAAAATATTATTTCCCTAGCAACACACGGCTCAATGTCTCACTGTAGAATAGTTTGAGGCAAGATTCAAATAGAGAAATGTAGAGAAAACGTGAACAAGCTCCTCAAATGGCTTTTAGAACTTGATTCATGCACCAGCACAGCACTAAACGCTTCACACTGGGTGAATCCCAAGTTAGATAGATACAAAGCATGATCCTTTATGCCAGTGAATCCCCTGTTACAGGGCTGATCTTGAGGGCATCAGAGACAACGAATCCTGAGAGGAGTCACCTGCAAACTCTTTGCAGACGGTGTGCAGGTACTCCCTGTGTTACTTTGCCCCATCCATGTAGTTCTAAAAGATAAAAATGAAGGAAATCTGTGAGAGACAGCACAGATTTGACTTCAGATCCATTAGCTTCAGGAAAACGACATGAAAATTATTAGAAAGAGATGAACTTTTGGCCCAACACACAGGCTGAAATACACTTTCCTACCCTGATGGAAGTGGAGGAAATTTCACCCTCTCAAGCACTCTTGCCAAATACTGGGAGGTTTCATTTCTCATCCTTATCTGTGCAAATGACTTATTCTCAGGTAGGCATTATCAACAGATTTACTCCATCCTTGCTCAGGGAAGATTCCCTTTGAAATCACTTGGAGTTTAACCTAGTCAAGAATTCCATCTAACACACAAAAAAGGTAACAATACATTTTAATCTCACGTGGGTAAAATATGGCTTATAAAGAAAAAGAAAGCCTGATAATCAAAAGATAATGCAGTGGTTGGAGATGTATCCTGCTGAAGAAAATGTGTATAGTTAAAGTCAGTGGAAGACTTGCTGTAAATTGAACTGCACTGAGAGTAACCTTCTGTCCACAATTAGCTGTAGGAGTTATTAATAAGAAGTGTTGCTGTGGCCAAGGATCAATTAAAGAATCAGACACGCAGCTATGATTACGTTATTTTGTTATGTTGTCGCTTTTTTATATTCATCTCTGTTTTTCTGTAACCTCTATGACATAACCACCCCAGTGTATCAAGGTGTCCTTCTTACTTAGTGTTCCCATTGTCTGTGTCTTATAATAGTTTGCTCTTTCAACTGCCAAGTTCTGGGGTAAGTCTCCAAGCAGGGATCCTTCATCCTGTCCTGCTTTTCGCTGTTTGCACAGTTCCGTGTTCCAATGAGTTGGGTTCTTAGAAGTGACTCAGAGTTGGCTGTAATTTTGTTTCATCTCATCATATATTTGAAGGGCATGCAACTCTTCCACTCCTTTAACAAAAATACTTCCAAAGACACTGTCATATACTGTTTTGCAAATGTGATCAGAGCCTCCTTTCATTTTGAATTTTGCAATACTAAGATTTGTATCAGAAGCATATTTGGCTAATTTGAAAAGGTGAAACAATGTACCATCACGTGGGATTTCTACATTGACATGGTGAGCGTCATCTGTTAAGAGATGGTGAGCGTCATCTGTTAAGAGATGGTGTCCAGTTTGTAAAAGAAGGAAAAAAATTGAGTCAAGAAGCTCATGTCAGCTACCATGAAGTTGCCATTTAGCAATGCTTTCTGGTTGATTATGCAATGTAATAAGAAACGTGTTTAATATTTTAATCTAAATGCATTGAAGGCTTTGGGATTTTTTTAAACCAGAAATTTGTACCATGTTTGATCAGTTAACTTTTAAATCTGATTTTAAGAACTCTAATGATTCAGATTTATGTTATTCGCAGTTTCTTTTCCTGTTCTCCTTGTGTGGGTTTTTCATTATTTTATTTTCATTCTGTTTGTTTTTGGCTTACTGGCAAAGGACGGCGCCACTTTAATAAGTATAAAAAGAAGGGTAGGTTTTTTTAAAATTTCTTTTTATTTCTTTTGCAACATCTATTTAGTTTGAAATAGTTACTAAGCTGTAAAGTGTAGTCTATCTCTTTTTATTCTAATGGATTTGCTGTTTCTGATGATTGCCCACACCACAATAAGAGTTCCTACCACTACCATTTTCTTTGTTATGTGTGTATTGTTAATCTCTGTATAAAAATGTAAAAAGCTGACAGATATTAAGTAAGGTATAATTGCTAGAAGTAGCAACTCTTGCTTTTTCTCAGTCGTTACTCAAATTTCACTTGTTTGAGACTCTTCTTGCTCTGAGGTTATTCAGAGGCAATAGTGCATAAAGTAATGGGTTTTTTGTCCATTGAATACTCTGCTTGAAACTACTCTCGTAGTCCCATGTCAAGAATGCTCCCAGTGGTGTAAGAGGCTCTGGGAGTGATTGCAGTGGGGAAAACATGAATTTTGGAGTGCATCTTGCTGAATAATTCAGTACTCAGTTCATTGCTGTAGAGCACGTGGCCCACATGAATGGATCGTGTCCAACGTACGCTGGTAATGTATAGGAGTTAGTATTTCCTCCCTTTGTGAGTAAGGAAAACAATATTTCCCTTCATAACTTGGCTAGAAATTTTAGGAACAGAAAAACAGAAGCTCACTGGGCTTTGAAGGGAAGGGTGGGAGGTGGTGCTGAATCGCCTTTCTCCCTCGCCTGTCCTGTGCATGTTCTGCAATAACAGGTCATAGATCAGACAAGTGGAGTGGCTTGGATTAAACATGATGGTACTCAAAGCAGATTGGCATGGCAAAGAGCAGGAGAGGAACAACAGTATTGCAAAATACACCATTTTTATGGCACTATAAAGAGATTGTCATGAGCGATAGTACTCGTTAAAGCTAATCTAGTGGTTAGTGCTTTACAAGCGAAATGAATAAATGAAAACAGCACCTACCTCCAGGAATTTACTGTGTCAATACAAGTTGAAAGGGAATGAATGGGAACCAAGTGACAGATGTGGAGATATACAGAAAAAAAAAAGTGATAGTGTTATAAGCACACTAGTAGTGCGTCTCTTGTCAGTTTAGGGGAACACTGGGGTAAAAGGCAGTTTGAAGGAGGGATAATGCAGCAGATAGGTAGTATCATGTGGGTAATGGAGGGCAAATGAGGCTTCTAAAGGAGATAGAGCACAGGAAAGAGCTCAAGAAAGCTTTTTAAATTTGACTTTCAAACGCATTGTAACAGAGAGGTTGAAGTTAGAATTCTAGCAGTGAGCAGTCTGGGGTGAAGTGGGTCTGAAAATGAAGTTGGAGCATGAAGTTCATGTTCCATGCGATAAGAGGAAAGGACCTGAAACAGGGCTGGGAAAGGAGAGCCACATAGCTGAAGGTTAGATTAACAGACTAACAATGTGATTTTTGCAGCCCTTTGCACACAGGCATGACTGAGGAAGCCTGAATTTATCAACACTGGAGAAAAAGGTGTTGATTTAATGTGGCTTTTATTTGCTGAAATCTAGGGCAAGAATTCTGACAAAGAGATGCAATGCAGAACAAATCTGTACGACTTTGTCGGAGCCTGAATGTGAGGTGAGGAAACGGATGAGTCAAAGCTAATATCCAGATTCTGAACCTGAATGACAAGTAGAACAATGGCATTGTCCAATGTGACACAGCAAGAATGCAGGGGAGGGCTGAGAAGCAGTGGGTTAGAGAGAAAAGAGAAATTAGAGAAATAACAACTTTATTGGCAAACATTTTATGTGTTCATAATCATACCGTGTCTCATCACTTACACTGTACTCAAAAAACCAAAAAAAAGTGTGCTTTTCTTTGGAAATGGTGCATTCATGACTTGTCACCCACACATATCTCACATCCTTTCTTGAAGCTGACAAAATTCAGCATGTTCAGCTTCACTCTTAGTATCTCTTTCTGGGTGGGTTTGGTTTTGGGGTTTGTGTGTTTGTGTGTGTCTGCGTGTGCTGCAGCAGCAGCAGCAGCGCAGCCCTGGCTTGTCACTCAAACCTTCTCTCTCAGTGGGTGGAAGCATCGTTTTGATACTTGAACAGACAAGGCTGTCTTGGGCAATGTTCCTCTCCAGCAGTTCCCACCTCTCTGACTCAGTACCTTAAAATGCCTTTGCTATAAATTTTCTTCTCGTTTTCCCAGTCTCAGATTTTATTAGCAGACGTTTCTCATTTCTGGCAAACTGATCATGTCCTCCCTTGCCTTCCAATGAATTTTATGTACAGGGCAGTGCTTGCCTGTCTGCCCTCAGTTTTCTTAGTTTTATGGAACTGCAATACACTCTGAAAGGGGGTTTGTGCCATTAACTTTGCCCAAAATAATTACAGAATAAATAAATGGACGTGTAACCTCTTTTGACAGTGATCGGAAGTCATTGCTGTCTATCAGCTGCTCGCTTGTCTGCATGAAACGAGATAGTAGCTTTGATCCAGTGTCAAGTAGTCAAGTAAAGCCAACACAAAAGCCACCGCTCTAACTCTTTCTAATTGGCAATTTAAACAGGAGCCAAGAACCGAAGGTGTCACAGGCTGAATTCTTTTGGATTGTTAGTGGTCGTGGCTCCAAAAGGGGCTCCAGGCACACAGGCAGTAGTGTGACAAGGAGCGGAGAACAGGAACCATCGTTTCTAGTCTGCAGCTTTCCTCACCCGTCCGCACAGACTCTGGTGAAGGTTAGAGGTAAAAACAGGAGACTGGAGAAGTCTGGACTCCCAAATTCTAGAACAGGTTGTTGTAGAATTACAACAATCTAACAATACTTTGTTAGATTTCTGTTACAACACTTTACAACATTTAGCATCCTAACATTGAATTACTCTTTAAAAACATGTACCTGTCCCTATAGTACAATGTAGATTAAATGTGAGGATTAGCAGACGTTTGCAAAGTATGTGCTATTAGTAAAAGGATGGTGCCATAAGAGTACTCAGATTATTCCATGGCCTGAGTCGGCCTGGAAATTGGTGCTTCATATCCTTTGTGTTCTTTGTAAGGGCATATGTACAAAGTTGAAATAGGACCCAGGAGTTACTTTTAGCATTGTGAATATTTGAGAAAACATACTTTAAAAATATGGATTTCAACAAGCAAAATATTGACTTCTAGTAATTCTTAAAGCTTTTACGGCTTCTGCTCATTCCAGCATTGAATTCAGGGTTAAAAAGTATTTATCTACGGAAGATCTTGTCCTGAATAATTTCAAGTGGCTACGCTCCTGTTTTTTAGAGGTAGATCCTTCCTTCTGTTTGTTATAGTTGTGTCTTTACGGGGCAGCAAAAATTGTGTAAAAGTTTTAAAGATATTTATTAATGTCATTAAATATACCAAATACTTGCATCTAGTAGAGCAACTTAATTAGCATTTGTTTTCTATAGTAAACCACCAGTAAACAAATTTGTGCTGTGGATTGCATCGCCTTTTCATATGTTTCTAAATTCATGTTGCAGCATATGAACTTGGAATTATGTCTGACTCCTTTTCCCAAAGAGCTTGCAGGACAGCAGTGCAGCTAGGAAGGCAGACTAATTTCTGTAGGAGAAAATGCTGAAGACAAAGCTAAAAGGATTGAGAAAAAAATGGGGAATGCTGAGGAATTCAGCAATGAAGGAGGAAGGAAATAACTGAGAAAAGTTGCTAGTACCACTGCTGGACAAAATATGATAGGTGAAAAGAAGAAGGCATGTAAGTAATTCCAAGTCTTTGATTTCGGTGACCAGCAGTGCATCTTTATCTGATCACTAATTACTCAACCTGTAGAAATTGAGAGGCCAAAGACAGAGGCACAGGCCGTGCTGCAGCTGAGGCCTGCAGCTGGAACCAGCCTTTATTGGCTTAGGATGATAGCGAAGTTTGCTTTGCTTATGTCCAAGATGGAAAGCGTATGTGAACACAGTAAAATCTTAAGAATGGTTTTTTTTTCAACAGCATTATAGTAATATCTTCATACTTATTCAAAGCTGCGTACGTTCATTTGATCTCTCACGACCGCTTTCAAAGCCCGCTCTATTATCAGTTGCTTCACTCTTATCTTTCTTCCCTTCTTATACATGTGCAGCAGCAGCGCACCTATTTGCACAAATATTTTCTGTTTCAATGGAACTCCAATAAATAGAATATTTCAAAGGGTTCCCAGTGCAGCAAGGAGGTGGAGATGCATACAAATACATGCAGGATGCAAACCAGTGTCCAGCTTAGTTTCTGGCAAGCCAAAAATCTTTCTTCCAATCCTGTATTACTTTTATTGCTGGCTAAGAATCTCTCTGCTCTAACTATGCTCTGCTGAGCTGAATTGTGCTCACTGTGATGTATGCTTTGTAATTTGTTTTTGTGTTTAATTGCTTAGCTTATTTAATTGTGTTGCAATCTACATTTTGGTTTTTAGATTGTATTGTCTCCATGGACTTGTACTGTTATTTGTTTATTTCATTAAGTTCTAAGAGTTTGTCTTTGCAGTTGTGTTGGGATCATCTCGGAGTCCTTGTGATGATGGTAAATGTCACTGAAGCAACTATGATTAAGTAGTATTGTAAATCATGTTATAGAAATACAGCTGTTAAGAGATCCTTAGACATTTGCCATCCCTGAATAACACAAGCAGCCCTGAATCACAGCTTCCGATTTCAGCATGCATGACTTTTTTTGTATCTACATTATATCTAGATCTGAACGTGTAATTTAGAACTTTTCCTATATTTAGACCCTATTTGGATGAGATAAATTCAGTTGGCTGTCGTCCCCCTTTGCTTTCTCAAACAAACAAAAAAATTCTAATTCAAATGTAGAAAAATGGTGAAATATCTACAGCTGATGTGGAACTCTGCAACTAATTGTGTTATGGTTTAAATCTTTTCCGCTAAATTTAATAAGGCAAATAGTAGTAACTAAAATGAGACGAAAGCAGTCTGGGTTTTAAATACCCTGAATACTGCAGTTTATGGGCGCAATCCTACATCTGCGGCACTGCTGTTAAGCCAGGGCTAAACCATTATCAGAGAAGTAATGGTTTTAACACCATTCACTGGGAATGGTGTAAAATCTTACCAAAGTATTTGAAGAAATGTTTCGCTTTTTCATTTCTTTTTCTAGATGCATAAATGACTTCGTGGTGTTAGTGCTTCTCTGTTATGCATCACAACACGTTCGGAAGGGATAATGCTGGTATTTGGTGTTTGTCCTTACTGCTGCTTTTTGTGAACTTGAAGCCTCATCTCTTTGATTCCTCACTGGCCCTTTCCATTGAGATAGCTACTGAAACCACTGAAGCAGCTCAGTTTTCCCTTTCTCTTCAGTTTTTCTAGTGATCAAGTTATCAAGACATACCAACGAAGCTCTACATGCTTGTCTATGACAGCCGTTGATTTCAACATCTGTTTATTTCCATCTGTTGGTAGAAAATAAAATTTCTTTCTCTGCACGTTCTTGCCATTGTATCAACTTCACTGCTTTTATCTAAAGCGGGAATTCCACAGCTCTGATTCTGTGTTACTAGTTCTCACAGAAAAAGGGTTTTAGATTGCAAGTCCATGTTTTCAGGACATTTGTATCCACCATCTACGTTTTCCTCCAATCCCATATACCACACAGAGAGTTGAAAATAATTCTTCTCTCGTCCCCTCATTCCCCCCTCCCTTCATTTTCAAAGGGAGAAAATATATGGCAAACTGATCAGTCGCATTGCTCTGTGGTAAGCCAGAACCAGTGCAGGGTAAGTTCCATTTCCTTGAATGCATTGATGCATATGAAAAAGGAATTGAACTGTGCCGCGCTTTAAGGATGCAGTAGATAGGGAGGACCCTAACTGATGGGCTGCAAATCATCTTAGTGTACTGCATGGAGAGCTGCAGTCTTTCCCGTAACATAGGCAGTGATAATTGCAGAGCTGCTGCAGTCGTGGAAGGGGAACAAACAGGCTGACAAAGTGCTGGATCCAGAATGTGCTGACAACAGAAAGTGCTCCAGCCACTGGAACCCTGGCGCAGCCCGCTGATTTGTCGGGTGTCTAGCTGAACTCATGTCCTCTTTTCTCTCTGTCTCCAATTTGTAGTTTGTTTTATACCACTTGAAAATATTTTTTCACGTTCAGCTGTGGCTTTTCCAGTGCGACAGTACAGCGGCCTTTTTCTGCCCCCCTCAGGACTCAAATATCTTTAGAGAACTAAGACTTAGATCTGTGTTGATGGCTTTCTAGATTGTCTAAGCTCATCTTCACGCTAGCGGTAATGAGGCTTCAGCCCTTCCAATCCACCACAAAATCAGTTCCAATGTATCCGTTGTTTGCTTAATTTTTATTTTCCCTATTCTTACAGAATGCATTGTTATTGTTATTAAAAATATTATAAGGGTCTATTCATTAAGCAAAATTTTCTTGTAGCAAGTGACCAACCCCAAAGAGATAATTTTAAAAATTTGCTGTGGGTCTGGAAATTCCTACTGGATAGTGTGGGAAGACATATTCATGTTTCTTACATAGATTTTTGTAACAGTTGTAAGCAAAACAGCTATCTAATGGAAATAGAAGCTTTGTAGAACTGTAGAGGAAGAAAAAAAGAAGTGTTTTCTTTTTGACAGATGAGGAGATGAGGTCACTTGGAAGGCAATGAGAAAAACTGAGGTTTTTGATAAATTTTGACCATAGCAAAAGCTTGCTGAGTGTTCAGAAGAATGTAAATATTCATTGTACAATTAATATTGTTCAGTCACTTCTATAAAAAACCTGCCATTTTTTTAATAGAACAGCTTAAGTACTTATCGATTGAGAACTTCTATAACTCTCAAAATGGAGGCATCCCCATATCTCTACAGGTATTTTAAATGAATTGAATTAATCATAGGCTTAAAAGTCTCTAGTGATCTTCGTTAACTTTCCTGGGTTTAATTAAAACATCTGTGCGCTTTTAATTTATCGATTCACCCAACTCATATGTCATGTTTTTAACACACCCCAGAATGCTCTGCATCATTTTTAACCCAATTTCCACTTAACTAAAGCAATTAAATTCACCCTGGATTAATTAAAGCATCCATACTTTAGTGCTTAAGTCAGCGTGTGCTGCTTTCCCCAAATGGTTTCTGAATGTCAGAGATTTGACACACCTGATGGGTTTTTTGTCCTTCTGGAAATTCTTCTCTGAATCTCTTTCTTTCTTACTAACGTGCAGTTTGACAGAGCTAGACAAGGAGCTTGGTAAGGCTTGGGCTTGGGCAACTGCACTAAGGAGTGGGGAGCATGACTACTATCGAGGACTGTACATTTCATCTTAATGCTGACCTGATGCCTGTAAGCGTAGAGTACCACTATAATTAAAGCATTTAAATTATTTGTGCGTTCTGTAGTCAAAGTAAACAGTTTCAGGAAGTAACTAATAAAGCATATAATGTCAGTAGCGTAGTCGTTCATTCTTCTATCTGGGTGAATTTCTACAAGATGACTTCAGCTTGGAAGAGCACAAGGTCTTAGATCAACCTAAAAGATGGTCTAGATCTTCCTAATTTCAGCCTGATGGAAGCTGGTGAGCTCTGAAGAGCGGGCAGTCTAGTCAAACACCTTTCTCCCCAACCGTGCAAACATCATGTTTGTGAGGCAAAAGGAACAGATGAGAGAAAATGTGCCTCGATTCATTCAATCTCCTCTTCCAGAATGATTTTCGTGGGGATAAGTTTGCTAGGAGTGGGACAGCTTCTTTCCAGGAATATAGCATAAAAATAGCTAAGCTAGTAAAACTGTGAAATGGCATAAACCATGGAGTGGTCCTAGAAGTTATTACCAATTTTCATATGCATAAATGAACTCCAGTTGAAACTAATAGGCATGCGGACAAGTACACCCAACTGATTCAAATAGGTTTAAACATAAAATATGAAGGACAGTTTTGTCAAACAAAAAAATAGTATTTTTAAACTACAAATAAGAATATTCATATATTGAATGTCTCCTAATTTTTTAGAAATATGGGCAAACACTTGATGTGGGAAGTAATAATTTGTTATATTTCATTACTGGTTTGTTTAAAATAATAATAATGTAAATTCTAAAGCAAACATTTTGAATAAGGTTGTCAGAAATTAAGTTCTTAATTAACTGGGCTGTTTTTCTAAAATGCAAATCTTTGCAATTCCTTTGGGTTGTAATTTTGTATATTTTAAGCCAATTAGAAATGAAGATTGTTTATATCTAAATAGGTATGAGTTCGCTTTAGGAGGCCGATTGTAGGCAAGAACTTTATTGTAGATTTTGGACTGAATCTAAAATTATTCAGGGCTTTGGCATACAATTGTTGTAGCATTCAGCTTCTATCGTCAGTAAAATATGTCTTCACCTGCTCGTATCTTAATCTGATTTGTCCATTGAAGAGAACTTAGCATTTGTAGACTAAACGTTACGTATGTGCCACCAAGATAAAGACCAAAAAGAGAAAAACACCAGTACAATGTGACCCTATTCATATTTTTTAGGTATTTGGAACCAGGCAGTTGTAGTTTACATTACTTTTGGATCTTCCCTGTATTTCTACTCCAGTTTGGAGCTGACCCGGAATGCATGTAGTGGTTTCAGACTAGACTGTTATAAATAGTAATCCATTTTCTTTATGCACTGGCAAAATCATGCATAATGTCTCAGCAGTAGCAGTTTAATCTCTGCTAAAAGGAAGTCCGAGTATGAGTTATTGCAGTCTGAATTTATTATTCCCTAGAGGAACCGCACCCAGAAGGTTCACTGGTAAGGTTCATTGGTAAGAAGTTTGACCTACATCTGTCTTCAGTGCAATTCCCAGCGGTCAGCGAAGCAAAGAACAACTGATTTCTGTTATGCTAGTGTGCATTTCATTTTTTATAGAACTAGGAATTTGTGCAACTCTGTCCGAAGAGCGTATCAAAACTGCCCAATCTGTAGGCTCAGATGATTTTTGAGAGACAACTATAGAATGTAAATATGGTTGTATTAAAGACTTGAAAAACATTTACTCTGTTTCATGATACATAATGACTTCCTCCAAGCTTAGGGACACTGGGCTGACTTGCACTAACAAGTACAGGGTCGTACTAGTTACGACAGACCAATTCCACATGCAAGTAGGTGCTCACACGTACGGAACAGGTGATCCTTATGCAGTTCTGTAAGGGCGTATGCTGTCAGGCGTAGTTCTATTAAGCTGTGTTCTATAGCAAAAGTTGCAGGACTGAAACTCTCTTTGTCCTTCTAAACAGGAACATCTACAGATATAAATAATCTTTGTTTCTCTTAGGTCTGACAAAGTTCTGTACAGTTCAACAAGGGCCAAACTTATCTTACATAGGAGTATAAATAGTGTCTCTTCAGAATGTTTCTTTCTTTGTTTGTATAGAGGTTATGCTATGGAACTAAAGCTGCAATGGTTCAGACCAAAATTCCATTTTACCCAGGATTTCAGTTCAGTATGGTGGCATATGGCAGATAGTTGAGGAAGAGTAAAAATTGTACCTGTCTGTGATGCTTCTCCAGTAAATTCATTTGATTCTAGAGATAACTTGTGTTAGGACTTCCCAGAGTAGATATGTCTCTTTGTTTATAGCATCCTTTGTAGATTTTCATTCCATGATTTTGTCTAATTTTGTGTTCAATCAGGGAAAGTTCTTCCATGAGTTTTAACTTGTCAGATAATCCTGTTAAAATTCATTGATGGAGCAGTTAGCAGTACTTGAGGTGTAAGGGCACTTCAGACTGTCTAGGTGTTCTGTTAGCGTAGCCTTAAACTTGCAGTTCAACACGCAGTCCTAATTTTCCTTACTGCTTACATTGTGAGTAGGCAGTCAAGCTCATCTTTTTTGCACACCAAGCTGTGGTAAGAAGAATCTGGTTTATATGCAAGATTAGAGCTTACAAGCATTATGGATGAAACCATTCTGGTCCTTACTCAAACAGTACACCAACGGGCTTGACGCAATTTTGTCCATCCAGAGCAGTGACTCCCCTCGCTGAGCTACCATCTCACCTCAAAATTCTGTGGTACATTAGTTGGAAGCTTTTGACATTGATATGGGGTGACTCCTGACAGCTTCTCTGGGCTCTGAATAAGCCTGTAGATGGCACAAAGAAGCTAACATTCTTATGCCTTATTTCTGAGCTCCTTGCAAAATAAGAGCCGTGTAAGGGCATTGGGTGTGACCTGGTCCAGGACAGGGAAGCATTGCAGATACATATTCAAAACCCTTTTGAGTCTGCATATTTGTGTGTCCAGAAATTCAAATAACTTTCAAGAGAAGTATACCAATTTGTCTATTTTATGAGGAGGAACTGAAAAAAGTCTGCAGTAGAGAACTGCCAGGATAGGTCCTAGTGGTACAGGGTAATATTTGCTCTACAGCAAGAGGAACCAAACCAGAACTCTGCCTTCAGATCCTGTTTGGAACTTGAGGTAGCAGGGGAAGGCCTCTCAACCAAGCAGCTGAGTGACTAAACCAAGTTCTGCACCGGCCTCCAAGAGTTTGACTCCTCAGATATCCTTTACTGGTTTCTTGCCGTGCTGTAGAAGAACGCCTCTCGTGAGTATGTACATGCGAATACTGTGAGGGTGAGTGAAAGGACTGTGTATGCAGACTGCAGCTGAGATTCCTTTGTGTTAAGAGTCACTGGACAAAGTGGTGGCTTTTGATGCCAGACCATGTGGGCATTATCCCTCACCATCTCCCCTCCCGGTCCGTGTGGAAGAGGCTATTATCAAACCACCTTTCCTCATGCATCAGGGAATATTAACGTTGCTCAAAAAATACCTATCCAAAGATAACTGTTAGAGAGAGAACTTTTAGAAGGATGTTTGGCTGATCTTTCCTGCTCAATTCATGTTCTTAAATACGCGCAGCCCATAGGACTCGAAGGTCTGTAGTATCCGTTGGCAGTAACTTGATCAGCTGAGCCCCATGTTGAGAACTTCGTCTGGCTTTGTTAAAATACTGTTAAAGGGCAGAATCACATCAACAAAACCATGCTTAGGGTTAATGCCTGTTGTGCTTATTTAAACTACACTTAGGAGCTATACCCTTGTGCTTAACACTTGAGTGTTGCCATAACTACTCCTGAAGACCTCTGTCCACTTTTTGACAATCCTATTATGTGATATGTGTTGTCCTTGTGCAACCTATCTGTTCTCAGAAATGAGATGGAACTTGATTGTTCCGTTACATAAACCAACTTTTCTTCACCCTCCTTCAACAAACTTTGAACAGTCAGTTCTCTCCTGGAACAGGCACCATCCGCTTTACATGGGGGAAATAAGCAGTCCTAGATAACAAGAACTCCAGATAACTCTGGAGTTGTTTGCACATTAATGAAAGCAACCTGGATATAAAATTAGAGCGGACTGTTTTGGGTCCAACCCAGCAGCAACATGGTCTAGTATAATAAATAAGCCTAGCAGACCTCTTTTTAGGCTGCCTGCACCTGCATTCTGTGGAAGAGCAGCTTGATTCTCTCTCTATTCCTTGCTTAGGACAGCCTATAAACCCACAGCGAAACGTTAATGAAGAGCTATTTTTTACAGCAGTGACAAGCCAGCTTGTTATAACCTACACTTGCTTATGTTCTTGCTGACATGTTTCTCCTGCAATCTTAGTGACATGGCAGCCTTGGAAATGCCAAAATCTGACCACGATGCCAAAATCTGTCATTTTTTCTCACTCTCAGAATGATTTTCCTGGTTTGTAGAACAACTCCCGCAGAGGGTGTAGATTAAACTTTGTGGCTTTAGGTTGCAAGTGTCTTCATCGTAACTATTCATTTCTTCCCTAAGGTTAAATGACAGATTCTCACATTTGTCCGAAGTCAGTTCTGGTGTCACTAGCATCTTGGCAATGCACACTACAGTGTCAGATCACCGAAAGCAAATTACTCTTCAGCTTATATACAAGCTTCACTAGGACTGAACAGGTTTCCAAACTATAGCAAGACCTCTGACGTGGTAGAAGCATGAAGACAGTAACGAAAAGCTGTGACATGACTTTCATCTTTACTGAAATTCCTGAAGCACAGTAGCAGAGCAAGGCAGCATTAAAAAACTACTGCAGGAGCTCTTTAGCCCAAGAGCCAGCACCATCTAGTACTGTTTCTTCTGCCGTGCCAGTCTCTGATTTCCCAGAAGCGGAACCCTGCAAATTCAGATGAAAAGTAGGATCTAAGAATGGCCTTCCCATAGACGTGTTCCAGGTAGCAGATATATATCTCTTTAGCTGGACCACAATTGCCCATTGCTTAATGAGACTGAGGCCCAAGGCAAGAAGAGAAGCAATCTCACACGGGGTGGCTGGCGCAGTATCACCCAGCTAGGTCTAGGTTGCTTGTTGTTTTCTCAGTTTTGTTTTTTATTTATTTTGGTAATGGATTTATTTCTGCTCAGTCCCTCTTGTAGGAGACTGTGCTGTTCAAATCGAGTTATTGCCTTTGAGGTTTGACTCCAGAGGAGAGGTTTGCAGAACAGAAGTCCTTTCTGCTGATGAGTGCTATGTTGACCTGTAAAATAGCAAAACAAAATCAGCTGTAGAAAAGAAAGACTAAAAATTATACATGTGACATGTGGCCCATCAACCTATAGTCTTAATTGAAATGATTCTCAGCGTTCTAAATTTTAGCTAACATCTCAGGTTACAAATCTGAATTTTTTCTTCAGATCAATTTTTTTCTCATTTCAAATAAGAAAATTCATGAAAAAAGTCTATCCTGAAATGTGTTCTTGAAGCAGATCAATGGGACAGCTGAGATTAATAAAGGTTATGGAACTGAACAGTGGAGAAGTTGTACAACTGGACAATTACACATTTCATTGGAGGAAATCAATTACTTGTGTTCTCCTTGATCATTCAGGTTAAAGGGATAATAGAAGCAAGGAGACAGTAGGACCTTTTAATGATTAATAGTAACTTTTGAGTATATTTTTGGCATTGGAAAACTAGCTGTTAGTTTCTAATTTCTTTGAAGGGTGAAAAGACAGGGAAATACTTTTCTGTCTTTATCAAAGTGCATCACAGAGAAGCACAAAAGTGCACCTTTTCTCAAAGATTCACTTCATTACTCCCATTTTCTGTTATTCCTCTGTGATTTTTTTCTGTTTCTCCGGCTGGTGACCACACATTCAGTGTCTGGCAGGCATGGAAGTTCACAGATTGCCAAAGACATGGGCATATAGGAGTGTGAATATGCCTTAGTGGAACATTTGTGTGTAACTGGCTTTTAATAAACCACTTCTTTCTTTCCATTGCTCTGCATACGTACAACATCTGATTCCTGGCATCCAAGACCTGCTGACTACTTTTATTATTCACAGGCTTCACTTCATTTGCATAAATGAATATTTACTCAAACTGTGTCTTACCCCCTTAATAATAATGGAGGGATAAGGGTTAATGGTGCTTTCTTGTCAATACATGCAGGGTAGGAGCAGTCACTCAGGGATTTGGGAAAACAAGGTTTAGCAGGGATATTAGTGGCAGGGTGCACTTGTAGATTAAAACTTGAGTTAACCATGTGTTCAAGATTCTTGCACCAAAAAAAAACCCCAAGTCGAAGGGTCTAAAATTTTGGGGAGACGTTACATTAAAAAAGTGTTATGGAAGAAGAAAAATGCTATATTATAAACTGTTTTGGGGACTGAATGTTTCGTGTTCTGCTATCTGTGAAAATTGGATGTTACCTAGTAGAACAGAGCAGAGTAATGTCAGACTCAAATCTATTCACAGTGCTTCATCAGTTATCCTGAACTTCATCAATAGTCTATAAAGGATAGTAGTTGTGTTCTCAGAGTGCCCAACATGTGTGCGTTTTATTAAATAATATAATAATAAAATGATTTGTTTGGGAAATGAAGAACTGAACTAGTACAAATTAGCTTGGATTTCTTTTGCCAGTAAATTAACATATTTGAATATATGTCTAAGTATTTGGTAGTGGATTTGTAGCGCACTTTTACAGGAACGCGTGTATGACCCTCTCTGCTGTTTTTCTTTCGTTCCCTTTTCCAGCTGCCTGCCCGGTGCTGTGCAGTGGCAATGGTCAATACTCTAAAGGCACCTGCTTATGCTACAGTGGCTGGAAAGGTCCAGAATGTGATGTCCCCATCAGCCAGTGTATTGATCCCTCATGCGGAGGTCACGGTTCCTGCATTGAAGGGAACTGTGTCTGTTCTGTTGGCTATAAAGGAGAAAACTGTGAAGAAGGTAATTGAGTTTGTTTTCTGGGTTTTGGAGTTATTCAGTGGGAAGAAAAAAGGAAAGAACGGAATAAAAATGGAAATGTAAAACTACTGTAGCCGATAATTGTAAAAGAGGGGTGAAAATATAGTCCACGCAATTTTACTGATCTATCAAAGTTCAGACAAAACTTCTGACCTCCTATATATGTTGTTTTGCAGTATTAAGATTGTCTGTCACAAGTATACCTGAGTAATTCCTTTGTTGAAGAGTAAAGAGAAATCTTTTTTTATGGATTATATTTATTGAACACTTTAGATGTGAAAGGCAGAGGAAAAAGGAACAGTGGCAGGGAAAATTTTATAGCTGCAGCTCCACACAAAGCAAACATATCAGTCACTATTAAGAGAGAGGTTGAGGAAACAAATTTGAAAGACTTGGATATCCATGTCCCTGACAGACTTTGTGTAGGACAAATTACTCCTGTTAGCTGCAATCACATGGGATTAAAGAAATGTATATGGTGCACGCAAATTATAACTGTCCTTTAAATGCAGAAAAGGTCTTCGTGTTGAAAGCGTCCTATTCTTTGTGTATATAGAATGAGCAAATTTAACAAAATAACCCATACAAAATGCGGTCATAGATTAAGCTCGATATTGGTTTTGTTCACAGCGTTTTCTGTTAGAATGCACACCATAAATTGGATGGCTTTTCTTTTTAAAATGTATTAGGATGGTTTTAAAAGGGAATTTAATTCCCCAGAGGATTGCTAAATAGACAGTTGAGCATACCTTGGCACATTCTCAGAGCAGGAATAGTTCAAGCTACTTTATGAAAACATTCCAGAGCTTATTAATCCTCCCAAAGGAGGAGCAGTTTGAGGACTAGAGTGATAGGACTGGAGCTGCAGGGTTTTACAACTAAAGAGTCTCTATGGAGTATTCTGAGCGGGATGCGGATCTGTCTACCACGCGTATCGATTTTTGTCTCGCACTGTAGTAAAGAGCTGTATCTCCCATCAAAAAACAAAGGGAAGAAAACTATAGGGACCTAAGCCACTAAAGGTTTTACCCTTTGGATGTGGACTGTAGTCATCGCCTTTAGGACAAGATTTTGCATTTGTCTGGGTGAACTTACTTTGCTAAAAGCAAAAAAAAAAAAAAGCTAGGACTAGTGGGACTGCCAAATCTGCAACTGTTTGTTCAGTGCATGCCTGTCACCTCCTTCCAGGAAAGCTTCACCACACTGATTTCTAAAGCTCTAATCCAGCATTCAAGTGAAGTCAGTAGAGTTTTTCCATTGTTTTTAATGACTTGCATTTTAAGCTATATCCAGAAAATTCTGTAATGTCCTTTTTGTCTGCTAGAATTGATAGTTCTCAGTTCACCCTGAGCGTATGATTATAGGAAATATCCAGAAATTATCTGAAATGCCTTGCTAGCATTCTCATTGAAATCAAAGATGGAAAAGACTGTCTTCAGCATGCTCTGCAACATCCAGTTTGTTCCCCAGGAGCACAGACACTCTCTTCTGGTAACTGCAATGGTTTGCTCAGTCTAATTAAGTTATATGAATTTGATCATGTTTTGTGTTGTCACATAAATGCTTGTATTATTAGAGAGACTATGGTAGATATACTGATCTTTCCTTCATTTGAGTCTACATTTTACCTTCTAAGGAGTTCCTCCCTCATTTTGATTGTCATTTCCACCTACTTGCATGGAATTCTCTCTCTACTTTGAGTTGTCTAGAATGGCTGTGGTATATCTGGGCCAGACATCTGGAATCCCCTAGCACTCCTGGGAGACAAACGGGCTCTTGTAGTGCTAAATTCAGCTTCTCCTAAGGTGAATGCTTGAAATGGGTGAAACAAGCACATCACCAGCTCCAGAGAAGGTCACAGGACAAACTAGTGCATATTTTTTTGCAAAGGTGTTAGTGCTAACACCATTCACAGTTGGAAACACTACAAAACATTGTCAGTCAACAAAGTTTTTGGGAGGTGAATTACTATGTGAGGTGAAAGGCCATACATTATTTAATCAGCAGTATGCTTGAAAGGATAAGGTTTTTCTTGAAAGATAAATGGATTACAAAGGCTGGAGGTATTGACTGCAAACTTGCAAGGGGCCAATAACATGACAAGAAAGGTTAAAATAACCTTTTTCATACATCATTGGGCAGTAAATAAGTCAGTAAATTAATTTACAAATAAATAAAACCAACCATTATGCTTCTACTCTAAAATTCCGTTTCTTCTGACATATTTCTCACATTATTCAAGAGCTACCAGAAAAATGTTATAATATAAAGTGGTGCCTCTCCAGTTGCAGGTAATCATCTGATTTTTTTAAAAAACTTTTTGTGTGAATAAAAATTCTGCCATTCTAATGGTAGAATGATACAAATAAATATATCTGTATTTATAAATAATTTATGAGATCTCTTCTCTTGATTTGAGCTTCCCAAAGGAACGGCAAAGACTGATTCATTTGTCATTTTCCAACTAAGATATTGAATTAGAAGAAGTAGGTCAGCATTTTTTTTCTTCCCGTTAGCCTTTTATTTCTGATATTCATCATGGTCATATTGTTCAAACAATTTACCTGAAATGAAAGTGGCACCAAAATCAATATTTGTGATGCAAAATTTTTTGCAGCATAAACACTGTTGTTCTATTAACAAATTTGCACACAAGATGAAGTGGCACATTTGTCAGGTTTCATTCAATCTGGTTTAGGGGGAGACAAGTGAAATTGCCCAATTCAGTGCAGTTTAAGGGTGGTTTTCCTGTCAGCTTCATGGTCGAGTCATTTGTCAATGACATTTAACTTCATAAGTGTAATTCATGGCTCTTTGGGGGTTTTATGGTACATATTGTTCAGAAAACTCCTTGACCTCCTTTTTTGTCCTTAGGGATATAAATTGCTTTCCGTACCTTTTTTGTCAAATCCACAGAGGACCCAGTACTAAATGAGCTCTAATGATCTGAGCTGCCAAGGGGCTGTGAGTTCTAAGTCTAATGTACCTACGTGCTAAGGCACGTTCTCCTTTGTTTAAACACCAAAGAAGTTCCATTTATAAATCCTTATTAAATACCATTGTAAACCCTTCTAAAGACTCGAGGCCAGCACCTCTGCAGCAGAAGTCAGTGTAGTTCTGCTGCAGGTAATCATGTTATGCTAATTTTAGCAGCTGAGAATCTGGCCCAAGATGATAACTCTAGGAGCACGTATTAAAATAGAACAAGATTTGAGTTCAAAGTAAAAACTCTCTTCCATTTAAACTTTGAAAGCTGTTGCTTATATGATAGAACAAAACAGCTGTAAAGTATATTTGTCTAGAACAATGGACACGGGTGTGTTATTCTGTAAAAGAAGGGAGATTTGGGGCTTAGGGCTATTGATAAGCTTATTCTGTGGAAATAAGTCTCAGCTGCATGAATACTATAATTCAGGATAGAGGAAAGACCATTAATTTATGTAGTAAAAGGTAGTGGTTTTCATGTGCCTCACATAGCTTTTGTTAGTACTTTGATTTGAGAACGAAGATGATACCTTTCTGACACAGACAGTACATGAGGACTCATCAATATCTCTTAAAGTCAGCTGTCCTGCCACATACAATGCTGTACGCATATCACCCTTTATACATTTTGCATTAAAATATCATCATCTCAAAAAAAGAGAGTAGACTAAATTTAGCGGGGGGGGAAGTAATCTTCGTTCTCCAAGTAAATTGACCTAAATCTTTGTGTCGCGTCTTTATTCAATCAGATTGTTTTATCACCGTTCTGTGTCTGTCAAGTTCAAGAGAAATAGTGTGAAAGACATGTTCTGACTTTTGGGCAGCTTCTAATTTCATTAAGCACCAAGAAGGAACAACAGTGCAGGACAAGCATTCCAGATAATTTTAGGACAATTTATGAATTTATCAAATCTTACGTGAACAGAACCGCAAAACAAGCTTGGTTTACCTATAAATACAAAACTGCATTACAATATTTGAATGTCCAATTACCTAAGCATTAAATCTTTTAAAAGAAATACAAAACCCACATAGCTAGTGTCATCATTAAAATGAAAATCTTATAAGGAATTTTATAGCAATTTATCCCTGTACTACTGTAATCTGAATTAAAATCAAAACTATTCTGATAACTCATGTTATTGCTTCTCTACATGTGCCTGCCTCAATGCTCTGTGTTGTATCTAATCTATATACTTACTTTAAATGTTCTGCAACTACATAAAGTAATTTGACAAGACTGTTTATAGAAAAGTTGAGATTTTAAAGATCAAGTATTGTTCACATAAGGTAGAGTGAAAATGTCTCTGCCTTAATTTAGAAGGATCAATTTGGAAAAGATGAGAGATAAATCATTTTCATTATAAGCTCAGATCTTCCTAGAGCTGCAAGAGAGAATGCCAATCATTCTAGGTCCTTCTGCTGGGAGCTAATATATACCAGTCATGAGATGAATTCATTTGATTTAGGACATGAATTTGACCTTGGCCCTCAATTTCGCAGCAAAAGGCAGTTGGTAAAGCCTCTATGTTGGTATTTGCAGTAGAGCATAGCATACTTACACCAATTCATTATATAAAATAAAACTTTTGAGGACCATAATGGTACTATATAGAGTTTATTTGAAGGACAGCCCGTAACGTGTCTTTCTTTAACAGGATTGAAATGGCAACTGAAATTTCGTGGATTTTCCGTCATAACTATTTTCACTTTCTTATTCTGTTGTTTCTGGATTGAGAAAAGATCAAATCCCTATCTGTATCTGGTTTTCTTTATTTCTATAAGAGGAATTGTCTGCTGGTTAGAATATGGGTTGAAGTAACTAGGACTCTCAGTTTCCCAGCTCAGCTACTAATGGACCACGAATCAAATGCTCAGAAGTGCCTGAATAATTTAGGAGTCTAAATGAAGCTGAAAGCCAGTGATATTTTGACTTCTGGATACTTAAAGTGGATATCACAGTGTTATTCTCACAATGCTCTAGCATTTCAATAGTGACAATAGCAGTATTGATGCAGATACTCCAAAGAAAAATAACCTTGAAAAGGTGCAATTTATTCCGTTATTTTATGTTTTGTTATTTAAATATAGTGCATGAGTCCTGGGAACTTCAGTGTGTCTCAGAAGAAGTATCCCCAGGTGAAACTTATGTGTGGAACTCTTACTATGTGTATATATTTAAGTGTAATTTTTAAGTCCTTGTGCTTCTTCACTGCAGCATTCCTGCAGTAACCTTTCATTGTTCACTCTGTTTTATCTGGAGCTAAGGTAAAACACAAATTACATCGCACTTTCCCAGGTGTTAATACGCCTTGAAGAACCACGTCAATTTGCTCTATTTATCACAGCGCTATCTACTTTTCAGAGCACGCATCTCCAGTTTCCCAAGCATCCCGTTGTGCGAACTGACCTTTCTCTGCATTGTTTTTTTGTTTGTTTGTTCGTTTTCTTCCGCAGTGGATTGCTTAGATCCAACGTGCTCCAGCCACGGGGTGTGTGTGAACGGGGAGTGTCTGTGCAGCCCGGGCTGGGGCGGGCTGAGCTGCGAGCTGGCGCGAGCGCAGTGTCCCGAGCAGTGCAGCGGCCACGGCTCCTACCTGCCCGACACCGGGCTCTGCACCTGCGACCCCAACTGGATGGGGCCCGACTGCTCCGTCGGTAAGGAAATCTTCCGTCCCGACTCCGCGATCGTCCTATTTCCCTAAAATTTTAATGCCTATGGCAAGCTCGAAACGCACATCATTTAGGAAATTGTCTTTGGAAGGAGTTTGCTCCTGTTTAGTTACATTGGGAAGAAATGTGTTATGTATCTTAGATGCTATTTTTGTGACATTCTTAATTTGGGACTGCGGGGTGGGGGGAATGCAGGGCTAGGAGTTTGTATTTCATTCTTATGGTGACCCCCTTTACTTAAGTGCTTCACATCTGTTTCCCAACTGCTAATGAAAATTCGGAATATATAAATATAACATTTGAAGAATGGGAAACACTACAATTATGTACGTTTTTTGGGTTTGCTTTACCGTACATCAAAATGCTACTCAGTTATGTAAAACATCACAAAACAGAAAAATCTCTTTTCAAATAGAGGGGATTTTTCCCTTTTCGGTTGTACATGGAGTATTTAAAAAATAATTAAAGAGCAAGAGACACTAAAAAGCAGGCATGAAAGTGTAAGCTAAAAAATTTTATCCCTCTCTAAAGCTGCAGTCACAAAACTTGATTATTCGAACAGAAGGAGCTAAAGAGAAAAAAACGAAGTTTTGACAAGACGGCAAATGTTCTATTTTGGGGAAAAAATACTGGGAATTTTGCGTTGATATTCTAAGCTGAACCTTGAGAAGGAGCTGTAGGCCATAAGCAAGTCTCCGAAACTAACATTTACATTTTTCACAGTTACTCAGTTATTTGTCAAGGTTAATGACTTAGAATTCCCCATCAGATAAATGAATATCAGGGTGTGTTTTTTCTGCTTCATGCGTCAGCAGCCAGAAAAACTCATGAATGAGAGTTTCACTGTCAACCTCTTTGGTGATACATGAGGCAAAAGACCCCTCTGGTTGCTTCTCTACAACTTCAGCTGGCAGAAAGCAGTAGAAGAATTTTTGGAGTGAGACGCCTGCTGACTGACCATCTTAGTAATAGGATTCCAAAATCTCTCCCTTGAAAGTGTCTTTTACCCATCACTCCTAGAGTCTAAGTGGCCCTGAATTGTCACCATTCTGTGCTGAATGAGCTTTAGGTGAGTTTCAGTCTCATTTTTAGCAAATCAATAGCTGTATCAAAATCACCAGAGATCCAGGTTTGGAACTGGTGTCTGAACAGAGGATACAGTTCTGCGGCAGCCTGTCCGGCATACAGTAGCAGATTTTTTTGAAAACAACGTTTTAACATAATTTAGTTCGGGTTTGGGGTTTTTTTGGTGTTTATTTTTAAGTTTGTTTTTAAGCAAAAATTAAGTGCTGGTTTTGATCTGAACATGAACAGTCCAGCCGTTGGCAGCGCGTAGTTTTCAGCAAAAACCTACCTGTTCCACTCACCCTTCCCTTGGTGACCGGGTTGCTGCTCCTGCTCCGCTGGGGCTGACCCGAGCCAGCTATAATCCTTCTTTTTTTCTTCTCCTAGAAGTGTGCTCCGTCGACTGTGGCACGCACGGGGTGTGCATTGGCGGAGCGTGTCGCTGCGAAGAAGGGTGGACAGGAGTGGCGTGTGACCAGCGTGTGTGTCATCCCCGTTGCACGGAGCACGGCACTTGTAAAGATGGGAAATGTGAATGCAGAGAGGGCTGGAATGGGGAGCACTGCACCATTGGTAGGCAAACGACAGGCACCGAAACAGGCACATATTGCTTTCTTTTCATAAATCGTAGAAACATAGTTACTGTTGTGTATTGTAATGGGCTGTTCCCTTAAGGACCCTAGTGCTTTCAGATATTATCTCTGATATTATCTCAGATATTATCTCAAAATGTGTTGGGCAAAATGCAGGTGAGCTCTTGGAATCATTTAAAATCAGTCACAAACTGATCAGGGGAGAAAAAAAAAAAACCAACAACAAATTCCCCAGCAGATGAACATTAGTAAGTAGATATGTAACAAATGGTCCATTACAGCATCATCTGAGCCAAGATTTTCAAACTTAACTATGCATTCCTTTGTGTGAATGACATCTTTTTTAATTTCCCGGTCTGATGCATCAGTGCTCTCCCGCTATTAGACATCGCATCTGAAACACATCACCACCATCCCCACACAGAGCAGGGGTCAAGTTGTGGAGGAATAAGTGTTCCTGGTGCTACAGAAATAGCTCCCGAGCGTTCTCCCGTTCTGTGCCAGCAGGCACGGGGTGTGCGTACGGCCGGTCCCGGCACGGGGAGCCCTGTGGGTGCTGCCACACACCCCTGGACCCTTTGCTGATGGTGCTGCTCAGCGCAGCGTGGGCATCGAGCAGCGGGTGTGATGGGTCGGCCTGGGAAGTTCAAAAAGGTCACACTTACACAAAGCCGTGGTGCTCTATCCTCTCAATTACCGTGCTTGAGAATGTATCCTGAAGATAGATTAATTGTTCCTGAGCGAAGTTCTTTATTTTGTCTCTACAAGCAGTCAGGTCGTGTATCTGGATTATTTTGTAAAGTTTTATACTGAAAACATTTGAAAAAAGATGTTATTTTTCCTCTGTGCTGTAATCAAAAATGGGAAATTCTGAGTGATCACGTCTCTCCTGTGAAGCCTGAGCAAAATTATCTGGAACAAGAGTATCCAACTGCTGGGACCACGTGCGATTCACGCAAGTGTACTTTCTCCAGAGAATTTTTGGAGAACTGTGAGGTATACCTTAAAAGAAGTCCAAATCCAAGGTCGCGTTGTTTTAATTATCTCAAAAGTGGTAAATTTAACGAAGAAAAGGAGTAGGTCAGTTGAGATTTTCATGGCAATTGGGGACCCTAATGGGACAGTCCTATTACAAGTGAATTGTTATTTCTTTACTTAAAAGTATGGTGAGATTCCTGCATCCCTCAACCTGTTTTTCTTTTTCATTCCCCTCTGATTTCTCCCTTGATATACAAACCATTTCCGATACACACGAGTTGGAAACTAAAAGTATACTCTAATTGGAGAGAAGAAAAAAATAAGAAAATAGATACATATTTGGGGGGCGTTTCCTTTGATGTTGTGGTGCTGCATGCTTCCACCACACCATGCTAATGTGATTTAAATCAAAGCTTTTATGACTGAACACTTTGTGACCAGCATAGATGCAGAGTGTTTTATCACAATTGCTTTCTTACTTCCATCATATCAACATGCGTCTGCTGGATTAATCCAGGCATTTTGTTTTCATATTAAGTATCTCCTCGATCTCTACAAAATGCCTAGTGTATATATATTTTTTTTTTTTTGCATTAAATTGTGTAATAATCGCTTATTTTAAAAGTTGCTGCTTTGCGCAGAATTTGTTTTGCTTTATAATCTTGTATTAATATGCCTATGTTTAAAGATAATTAGTGTATTTAAAGTCTTCATTACTGTGCAGACAAAAAGATACTGTCTACTGATATCTTAAAAGAATTCTGAAAATTACAAGATGAACTAGGGAACTCTGAAGTGAGATTTTTAGTCTGATTTTCAGAGCTGTGAAATAAGTATTTTCCCTATTATTGATATATATAGTCAATTCTTCTTTTCAGAGGAAGAGTGATGCTGCTAAAGTGCTTAAAATATGCATAAGCTTTCTTTGTTTGGTATGTATTAGAAAGATTTCCTTGAAGCCTAATGTGGGTCTGCCTGTGGCAAAGGTGAGACTAGGGCAGATGAATTAGGTTAGCCCTTCTAGTTATCATGGCTTAAATTTGTGCAGTTATAGGTTGCCTGTTCTATGTAGCCAGATATATATTCTTGTGACAGGCCTGGACTAGTAAGAATTTTCATAGGTCACAAAACATGATGCCAGAAATGGGATTCAGTTCAGCAGGACAGCTCAGCTTGATCCCACTGGTTTGTGTTACGTGGGCCTGAAACAGAGACAGAGTTTGGAGGATAAGGGGAGTAAAACTAACGTTTGTCCGTATTTGTACAAAAAATCCAGTTACCACTGGAAAATTTGTCCTTAGAGTGGATTGATACTTTGGAACAAGAATGAATTGCTCAAGATGTTTTAAATGTTGATGTGAAGAAGTGTAGTTAAACTAGACAGAAACTAATTTTAATTTCGAGTACTCCATTTATGGTTTTGCTTTCAACTGAAAGGTTGACAGACCATTTAATGTCAGAATTATTCACTGAGGAGCGTCCACCTGTAAAGATAGTATTCAGGAATGAAAATTCCATGTATTTAAACCTTTATTTTTTTGAAATTATTTTAATTTTAATTCAAAACCATTGTTTTAGTCCTGTTTGGAAGGTACCTGGCAAACCACACGGTCTGTTTATCCGAAGGCAAAGCCAGGCCAGACCAGAGTAAAACAGCATCTGAGCAGAGGATGAATCTCGCCCTTCCATGTACATAGTTTGGATTTTTGAATACCCATATTAGGTCTTCAGGAGCAGTGAATGTCCACACTTACCTCACAAGACCTTTGAGAGTTTCTCCATGTGCGCTTGAAGCAGAAAAACGTGAATCCCGTAGGAGAGTTTATTTACTCTAAGTTTCCATTTATTGCTACACCTAGTCTGAAATCTCTTGAAGTCAGTAGAAAAACTTGCTTTGATTCCAGTGACTTTAGGCCAAGCCTACTTAGAACAAATTGATCTAATTCGTGAGAAAAGGAGAAAGCTTTCCATATACAAACCAAAATATCTTTTCTTTTGTTTGTACTTCTTTATCAGTTTCATGTGCTATATTCACATAGCAGTGAGAAAGAAATCATTATAGCAACCTGCAGGTATCCAAGTTCATTCAGGATATTTTATTCTATTTAATGTCAAATTAGGCTTTTATAGTTAGTTGACAGAATGTGCGTTCTTTATCGTTTTGATGTTGAGTATCTAAGCCCCAAAAATGTAACAAAACTGTAGTTTCTTTCGGCATTACCTGCATTTTAAGAAAAACATTCTGTGAAGTCTTCCAGAATGCCACTATTAGCTCCATGTTAACACGCTGTTTGTGCAAAGCAGCTTTTACCTGTGTGCAGCAGTAGAATTACATATAAAAATCAGTGAATGTAAATTGCAAGTTATGCAGATTTTGATAAACCTATATCCACATAATATAAAAATGAAGGAGGGGTGTCTGGCTTTGCTGAAGTGCTGTACGTAGCAGAGCAGAACTCTACACCAGGCACGACATTTCACTTTGCTACTTTAGGTAAGAAGAAAAATTGCTTACTGGAGTGATGATAAAGAAAATGAATCTTTTCCCAGTGCAAAAATAGACCTGTCAGGATATGTTTATTAAGTGATTACTATTCATTGATTGCAATTATGGAGGAAGTTATAACTTAAATAATAGAGGGTAATCTAGATGAGGAAAAAAATATTGGAAAACTAATAACAAAGCAAAAGACGAAGATATAGCTGTTGCTAAATCTTGAACCAATGTCACGCCAGAATTTTAGGATGTAGGATTTAGCTTTTCCTTGGATCATCTGAGTGTTGTTAAAGTGTGCTGTTATAAAACAGATCTGTTACTTTCACTGAAAAGAATATTCAGATGTTTAAAACTGTTGATTTTAAACTGTTGTGGAGGATGTTCTCCATATAAACTGTCAGGATCGTGTACTAAGGACAGCGTGATATATATGGAGATCTTAAGAAACAGTCAAAAATACCATTTTAAAAGCGTAATTCCATCTGTAGTTCATAGCCCTGCAGCATGAAATACGACTGTTATTAAGTCATCGGTAAAGATCTCACAGAGAGACTGGCGAAGCCAGGATTTAATCCTAAATATTTATGAGCAAAATTTAAAAGCCTGCAAACATAGTGTATCTTGTAAGGTAAGCTCTCACCAGAAGATGATGTATGAGGTTATCTTTCTGGCAGCCTGTCATATTCCCAAAGCCCTGCTCTTGTCTACATTAGATGTAGGTTAAGCACTCCTGCTTTCAGACAGAAAGTGGCAAAAGATTGTAATAAAGGATATTTGATAATATGGATACTCTGCTGCAGGTTACGATCAAGACAACTCTTATCTTCTCTACTCCTTTTTATTTTATTTTCAATGCCAATAAGCTGTACCCCCTTTGACAGCCGCAGAACCTGACCCCCAGCAACCTTCCTGCGGGCAGAGGACACAGGGACACTGTGGGCATCTCTGCAGCTCTGCTCCCTGCCCGGGTACCGCTTTTCGGAACCAGGCTCCAGAGGTGGGGATCTGCCATTCCCTTTCCTCCACTGAGTCCTTGGCCTCCGTATGGAAAATGTCAAACGGGAGGACATGTTTCTTACTAAAGAATGGATTTGGAAATCCATGTTAGCCATGTGCTTTATCTTTTATGCTTTCAGGGCCTTGAATAAAGAAGAATTGTTTGAAAGAACCACAGTCCTGTCAGCTACGTGATGGGAAATAACCTAAAATTTCCAGATACATAAAAACGTGCAGGAAAAAGAGAGGTTTCTCTGTGTCTGGGCTGGTTAAGAGGTTCGAGTGGCAGTACAGGAGATTTGCGTTAGGTGTTAGGAAAACCCTTGGAACAGTAAATGAAAAACTGAAGTAGATTTTCTAAGGAAGTTGTGGAATCCTCATCAATGGAGCTTTCAACAACAGCTTAGACAAATGTCAGTCAGGAATAGCAGAGCGGTAGCTCATCCTGCCATGGGGCACCAGGCTGACTAGGAGATCATTGAACTATATGAGCTCTCCTCCAGTCTGATTTTAAATGAGCTTAAAAGGTAGGATTCCTTCTAAGTACTTTGTTTTATAATATGGTAAGATTTGTACTGTCATCCCTTTTAAGAAACTAATGCCAGTCTTAGAAGTAGAATTGATCATTTATCCAACCAAGGAAGCTAATCAGTGTGGTCTGTATTTGCGGAACAATAGGTTGTCAGTGTATATATTGGCTACTCGGAAACATCCAGACAAAGAGCCAATATTACACCCAGTAGGTAAATATTTTAAATCTTCTCCCTTCAAAGTACCAAGACCCACCCAACTGAATACTAGATGGGTAGTATTCCACCTGTGGTTTTACTTTAAAAAAAAAAAAAAAAAGGCATTTACTACAAATTTTTTTTTCCCCAATTGTATTGGGAGGGCTATGCTCTTTCCAGCTTTTAGACATGTCTATGTTTTTTGTAGACTGGAAGGAGTACCACGTATAAAGTGTAAAGATTTAGATTTTTACCTTATAATAGAGTAAATAATTGATAGAAACATTAATAATGCAGCATTGTGTAATCTTTGGATACAGCAGGATATTTTTGTACCATGATAATGCTCTTTATGTGAAAGATTTTTTTCTTCTACTACTGGTTTTTCTTGTTGTAATTACAACAGTAATGATTCAAAGATGAGGCAATTTTCAGGAGAGATGGAAAGTGCGTGGGAGGAGACAGTGGAAAGCCATCGTATCTGACAAAGAGCAATTTAGAAGGAGCTAGATATATTAGACTTCTCCAATGCACTTCTAACTTAAAATTAATCTGTAACATTTTATAACCTATCAAGGTATAAAATAACCTCTAACGACGATGATAGAACTTTAGATTGCATACTCTGTAGAGGGAGGAACACATTTTTTCATCTTATTTGAAAAATGCCTAGAATATTTGGGTCATGACCACTTTTCCTTGCTGATGATATAGAAATATGTTGGTAATACATATGGCGACATGAACGAAAAATGTTAGAGACAATGACTGTATCCGCAGATTGAGATTCATCCCCTATATGATCCAGTCATCCTATTGTCTGTACAGCTGGTAGCAGGTTTCCTGGTGCGCACATCTGAGATGCAGCCTCGAAGTACGTGGTGTCAAGCTTTCATTTGAGTGCAATAGGGTGTTTTCCCCCCCGGTGCGTATCTTCAGCAAAACAGAAGAGTAGCAGATACCTTGTCAATTAGTCCGAGATATTCTCAATGATTTCTGTAATTCTCTGCACATAATTTACATTTTCATTTCTGTCATGCAAGCATAGAGAGACTCACAAGGTAGAAGTTTTCCTTATAAAGTGATGTTTTGGTCATATATGTTATGTTACATCATGTTAGGTTTTATAACAAAACCCAAGGAAACGTAGTAGTCAGTGAGGGCAGTGGTCAGCTAGTCCGGCATCACCGTGCTTCAGTAAAGGTGCGAGTTTCTGGTAAATAAGCAATAAGAAATTTCTTCCTGGAAAGATACTGCTTTTTATTTTTCCAACTTCATTTACTGTTGGGGTGCTTTGTTGGTTTTGTAAATAGGTCATCTTTTATTTCACCTCCAAAACTTCGGAATAATATCTCTTGACTATAAAATCCCTGGATTAAACAATCTGTAAACAGCTCTTGTTTTGAGTCTCATGCTAAGTTTTGGTTCTGATTTGTAACTCTATAAATTCCTATCCCAGGAACTAAAACATACTTTGCTACTTGTCTTTATCAGGCCCGAGTAAATTTTCCGAACAACTTCTGTAGCACGAAGGAACCCAGAACTACCATATGCATCCTCTTACTTTATCAATGCAGAGCAAGATAAGTGATTATATATGTTTGGAAGGAAATATTCAATGTAGAGATTTGTATACAGCGACAGTGGTTTGACTTTCAGGGAGTTTAGAAACAGAATTCCTTTTCATCTGCAGAATTTACACAGGGCAGCTGGGGATCTTTTTGGCTAAAAGGCAAGCTTATTCATGAGGAAGAACTTTCCTGTTTGCATTCTTTGCTGAGGGCTTCCTGTAAATGATTGAAATATGTCACAGTGCAGTGTCAGAACACTTGAATGGCTTTTTTTCTTTCTCTATATATAGGATATTTGCAGAACATGACCTTACTTCTTCCCTTTCTAGCTCAAAAAATTTAATTGAGTGTGTTTTCAGCAAAGCTTCCTTCATTTTGTCTGGCACTTCAAAGATGCACCCAGCAGATACTGGTGAATAGTTTCCCCAAACTAAAATCACGTTTCTTTTTTCTCCTTTTGGAGGGGCTTCTACATGAGTTATATTGATTTTCTAGCCAATTCTCGAGCTCCTAGAAGACCACAAAAAGAGGGGGAGGGCAATCAATCAGGCAGCTGATCTAACTTTTCAAAAGGGCAAAGCTGATTTTGCTGTTCACGGGAGTATTCACAGCGTCGGGCAATCTTCTGTTCTTCCATAGATAATGTTTCCTGTGTTATTTTGTACCCTGTGGTGTCAAGCACAGCTTCAGCAAGTGAGTGAACTACGTGGTGTTGCTGGATACAAAGCAACGAAGACGTGGGAATGCTTGTGAGAGGCCAGTGACACAGATTGTATGGAGATAGAAAGGTAGTACCAGATATTGAGAAATATGTGTCTATATACATACATATAGTATTTATACTTACTAAGAAACAAATACGAAGGAGAACAATATCCGCCCATCCTTTTGAGGCCTGTTTGTTGAAGGTATCTCTTCCTAAGCACTTGCATTCTCTCTTATATATTCTCAAGGTATTATTCTTGTATCTTCAGCATCAGTTTCACAAAATCTTTCATGCTTGAAGATGCAAATAAAGCTGAATGTGTTTTGCCTGACTGCTGCAAACTCTATGGAATAACAATCCAGACACAAGGCTTTACCTTTTCAGCTTCTTGTCAATTTTGTCTCAGATTCCTACATAACAACAAGTTAACAGTAGGATACCTTAGAAGTTAGAGGCTTGTCTTCCTAAGATATTTGATGCTTTCAAAATTTTCTACTTAATATTTTCTTAGTTTAATGTTGTATTAAAAAATATTAGTGTCAAAAAGAAAAAGGAAAAAAATGATCTCTGTAGCATCTCTGAAATGTCAGGACAGGATTTTGCTGTGTGATCTATTTAGGGCTTTGGGGAAAAAAATGAAACTATTGAAAGTTTTCTCTTTTAACTGTCAGTTATCTATTGTGCAGTAGCTACTCACTGAGGATGAAATACATGCTGATGTTGAATATTGATACGTCCTTCTTTCAGTAAAAGCCCTTACTAAGACTTTTTTTTTAAAGATGTTAAAGAATGAATATGGGGACTTGTTCAGGGTACAAGCTATGAGGTATCTTGAGCCATTCTTATTGAACAAAGTTTTTACAAAATATATGTTATTCATCTCTGTTCTCTTGTTCTTTCTTTCCGTTCCTATTCTGACCTGCTTATGAAATGCTTATGAGGAGAAGCTCACTTGTGGAGATTATTCCTGAAGGTAGCCTCAATCTATTTCATTTTAGGTATAGTTTTTCTATGCATATAAAAAGAAGCAAAGTTTTCTGTCCAACAGAAGTCATCATATAATGTAGTTTACATCATTTGTCCAAAGAAATTACGAACATCGTTCGCATAACTGAAGTGGAAGAACTAAATACAAACCTGAGTGCTCTTGAAGGTGTTCAGGTCTGAGGTTACGGTCCATGTTCATCTCTGTATGTTGAAAGTGCAGATAGTTGGAGTAATATTGGGGTCATTATTACCTGGTTTATAGCTGCTATGAAAATTGTAACTAAGTGTTTAGATTTCTGCAATTTCCAGGACATACTTCTGCAGTGTTTGCAGTGATATAGTAATGATTGACCTATAACTGCCCAGCTCATTCTGTCAGTTGTATTCAAAACACATCCATGCTGGGATAGATGGAGACAAAGCAATACTGGTGTGTCGGTAATTTAGCAGCAGTTCACAGTCGTAGTACTGAAGCCGAAGGAAAAGTGGGACATGAGGAATTGAGGTTGCTGTATTTATCCTCGTTCTCTCTTCGTTCAATAACAGGATTAGAACAGAAAGGTTTCGCAGTCCAGCTGCCTCCTTGAAGATTTTCAAATCTGAGATCTGACCCTTCGCCGTGGGTGCTACACACTTAGCTAAAATATTTCATTCCAAATAAGTACTTCTCTTAGATAATTAAGCATTCTTCATGGGAAAGAAGTAACTTTCGCTTTCACAAAGACTTCAGTGGGACATGGATCATAACATTACCCCTAATGAAAATTTAGGCAGAGGAGACGTGTTTGTCTGCTTATCCGTGTTAATGCTTTTCTCCCTCTCATTCTAATAAACTTAAAAGATACTTTTACCACTGCCTTAATGTAATCTGCCAGCTCTATGGCCTGTAACCGATGTCTAACATCTGGGGTTCGTTGCCTTTTCTTGTGCTGTCTCATGGGTTATTGGGAGCCGTGCAGTGAGTCCCAGATGCTCCCGTGTAAAACAGTTCCTGTCCCTCTCAAACACGATGCCACAACAGCGCCCAAGTCCTGCCCAGCTCCTCTGCGTTCTCTCTCTTTTGTACAAAGCCTTTTAAAAAGCTGCGGGTTTCCTGCGTTCCCTAAATAGGGACCCATAATTTTGACAAACTGCCAGTCAATGGCAGGGTTTATTGCTTTTTCTTAATCCCATCGTAGTTTTGGTTTCTGTTCACAGTTTTTAACAGTCCAGTACAGAGCAGGTTGATCAACTCGGTATCAAAAGACTGTGGCCTGCTTTTAAAATGCTGTAAAATAAGATGCCGCACAAAATATCTGCCAAGGAAAGGTTTAAGTATTTATTCTTCAGTGTTTTGGAGGGATTAAGTTAGGCTGAACTACATGAGCTGGTAGTTTATCTGTCATATAATTAGGAAGTATATACACTTCTAACATTTTAGTATATTTTTACAGAAATCCGTATAAAGATTAATCTCTTCTATATTCATTCCAGTTCATTAGAAAATTGCAGATGAGATTTTTTTAGGTAAATGTTGAAAGAGTGAAGTTATTCATGAGTGTGACAAATGACTAGGATTCATAATGCATCTAAACCACATATGCCTTCAAATAGTTTTTTAGAGCATTAAACAACCACAATTAATCAAGATGCAGTCCCTGTTCTGAACAGAAATAGTGGTGATAATAGCTTTGTTATCTACAAAATAAATATAATGGTATAATCATGATTGTACACCATTCTTTTTAATTAAAAACTTGAATTAGTTTGTAGTGAAAAATATTACTAGGTTGTGATTTTAGGCTAGAAACGATACTAAGAGGACAATTATCCAAAAGAACAAATAAACAAAAAAAAAAGCGAGATTGAGTTAGGGACAACATGTTTACCTGGAACATGGTGATTTATCCATCTTAAGAGCAGTACTGGTTCAAATACTGTGATCTTCCAATTGTTAGGAATCAAAAGGGGTTGCTGAGCTTCTTGTGGAATGAGTTGCTCAAGAATAGCACTGGAGCTATTTTTGAAAATTCAGCACGCACAAACACAAAAACCTAAATGTCCCAGAAGATGCTGATTCTCCTAAAACCAAAGACACATTAGTACAGATGAGAGAACTGACTTCTTGTTTTAACCGCTGGGAATACCAAAGATTAGAACTCGGTTCCTAATGCAGCGTGTTGCGATCCACTTTTCAGCACATTTTAAATATAAACTGAGCTGACTTCTTTGTTTTCCATTTAATAAAGCAACGCAAAATGTGTATGTGCTGGGTTACAGATAACTTCTCTCTGAAATTAATAGAAGGATTAGCATTATAGCATACAGTTTTACAATGGAAGATAGTGTGCCCAGAATTAAGCAGTTATTTTAAAAGAAGTTGAGTGTCTCTCTGCTCCCTATTTTCTTTTGTTTTTAAATTGCAGAATAACTTGCATTCGAACAAGAAAAGTATTAGTGAAAGCAGGAAGCCGTGGATTGTTATTTACTGCTGAAAAGTGAAAGCACAATATGAATTTGTTAAAAATGTTAGCAGAATCTGATTAATTCTACTCCTCTTTTTTTTTTTAAAGCGTAATTTGGTAACAGTAAAGGAAAAATAATAGCGACATGCCTTTTCTTGTTTCAAAAAAACCCTGGAAAGGTGTTTTAAACTTAAGCCAGAAAATTACTCTCTAGGAGTTTGTTAGGAACAGGGGATGAAGGTTGACATTGCTCCCCATGCAGCATTGCTAATAGGTAGTTGAATTTGGGGGGTGCAGGAAGTACAGCAACGTAGATTTTTAGATGAAATTCATCTTTTTGTTGGCTTCTTTGAAAACTAGGGGAGAAATTGCTTTTTGTTACTGCCTCCCTTGGATCGTTATTAATTGATTATCACAAAGCCAATCCATATATGTCTTCATTGTGTCCTGTGAATGTTTGAACCTTTTTTTTTTTTTTCCAAAATAAGTCAGAAATATTGATTTAGAATGGAGAAATCCTTCCTTGTTTAGAGAGCAGGTTATCAGAGTCAAGGTCACTTTCTTTGTGAAGGCTGAGAGGGTAACGGTTGCCCGAAGGAAATATGGGGTGTTATCCTACAGAAAATGTTAAGCCTGTGTGAACACGTGTGTTCGTTGTTTCTGCATTATTCCTCTGCAGAGATGCCTATGAACCAGAAACCTAAACAACATATATACCGTGTTACTCTTGCATATCTAGCTAGAAGGCTGAAGGGGAAATGAAAAAACCTATATTGATGCCCAAGCATCAGCTTTTGTTAATTCAGATCCAGAGGGGCCTGTAGAGGTTATCAGTTTTATGATTTTGCATTGGAATCTTTTGTTACATATTCTATAACAATTTTCATTGCTTATAGGCTGAAGAAAAAAGTGAATCAGAATTGGTCAGCCCACCCTTAATTTCAAACAGTAGTTCATATCCCTTATCAAAAGACTTAATTACATATGAGAGAGCACTCAGGTACTCAGCTTGGTGGATACACTGAAGTGTCTTCTGAAATTGTCAGTATTTTCCTGATGCCCGAGATTCTGTTAAAATGAAATGAAGACAGTGCTTATTAAAACCCAACTATTTCCCCAATTGTTTTAATCTTTCAATCTTCCATACACAGATAATTTGTTAAGTCTGGTTTCTGTCACCAGTATTTGTATTTCTGGTTACTATGAAATTCCTGAAATCCTTATTACCTGATTTAAAAGTGTCACTGCATGAAAAATTTTAAGTATTAGATGCTTTGTGAAGGGAAATATTTATTCAGGAGAATTGGGGTAATTTAACATATTTGCCTTTCATTTAAGACTGCATCTGCTTATTTAACCTTGATAGTTACAGTTTCCTCTACTATTCTAAAGATTTTAATCAGCATTTCTGATATAAAACACTATATTTTCTAAAATGTCTAGCGATGTGAATATAATGTATCTGATTTCTTAAGGTGAACGTTCTTATCGATATTAAATGGGAGCTTGCTTTAAAGTTATTTGCAGAATATGCACCTAATTATTTACAGCAACAGAGAAGTAAAATTTCTTTGACATTTTTTGATATGTTAAGAGATACTATTAGCTACTCATGCTGTATTTTCAGTGTTCCAAACAAAGCCAGTTGCACAAAACTGTAACAAATTGTCCTTTAGATGTCCCATGCACAGAGCTTAGAATTTTGTTTTGTTGTTGGAAATTCCTTTTGACTGGTCTTTGTTTCTAATAATGTTAAGTCTGCTTTTCCCTGCTGTTGTGTTTTGGTTTGGATTTTTTATTTGTTTTGGTTTGGGGTTTGTTGTCTGGTTGGTTTTTGTTTGGTTGGGTTTTGGTGGGGGGTTTTTTAACTAAAGCGAATAACATGGCAATACACAGTCGTGCACCATTTCGCCTGACATGAATCGGTGGCTAGAGTGGATTAATCCAGTATATTTATCTTACAATCGTATTGCAGCCGAGGTGGAGCAATCTCTAGATTTCTTGGCTGCGTCTCCAGCTCACTTAGATATTGTGTTTCTCTTCCCAAGAGCCGTGTTGGTCACAAACAGTCCCCCGATGACCAATAACAACCCGCCTGTCCCAGCATGGCTTAAAAACTCTGTCAGACATAGACGCAAGGTAACCAAGTTAAAAGCCCAGTTGCTTCTTCTGATGGCATCAGTGGAGAAATGGAAGAGAAATGTTCTGTCTATAAGCAGAAAGACTGCAGTGTTTGTTCCAGAGAATTAAGGTCACTTCTAGTGAGGTGAGGGGAGGAGCAGAAGCTCTCAGTTGCCTGATAGTAAATATTTTTTTATATAAAGCAAGCAGAGGTTAAAGACTCTCTTATCTTTCAAATTTTTTCCGAGTGCAGATTAAATACTCTTGGTTTTCTCGGGGGTTGAAATGGTGAAGATGATCTCCCTAGTAGATCAAAATCAGTTTTCCAGATTTATTTAGTATTTAAATATCAAGGCAACTGGCTGTGTTGGAAGGATTATGCCTTTTTTTCCTTCACCATTTATGCAGATAAAGAAGGAACAAAAAGAGATGTATCCTGTGCTTTGTCTGTGCATGCAGGATTAAAAACAGTTTATTTGTGAAAACAGCATTTTTATTTCTGTGGCTTTTATTAGTTATTAGTGCAGTTGGTAGATATAAAAATTGGAAAATTACATGATACTCATGAGACTTATGTATACTGAAAAGGGATGTAGAATGGATGCCTAGCACTTTAGAATTAAAGGCACGTTTATAAATATTCATCTTGTATCCTATATCTGTCAAACAGTTCAGCATACACAAATACTCACATAACTCAGAATGCATTGCTTATGTATTTTATTTTGTTTTACATATGTTGCCGAGGTGGCAGAATACTGCTCCTATGTCGTTGGCATTATTTCATCCTTTACAGTTATATATATTTAAACCCCATAAATTCTAGCTCTAACAAACACTTGAGATACATTTATTTTAATAGTCAAATATCCATTATTTTGTGTCACTTCTAATTATATTTTACTGTCATGAAGATTTAAGATTACTGGAAGCCAGAAGGGTTATGAAAAACATGTAGTGTCTGTTGCCAAGGCTTTTTTTCGTTTCAAACTATCCCACAATACTTCTTTAAAACTTCCTTTTTTTTCTTCAGCACTTTCTTTTGATTTTCCTTCAGGACTGCTGAAATGTTTGGACTCTATAGCCTGAGACCGTAAGGTGTGCAGCCCTTTACTGGAATCCATGTAATTAATACTTTAAGATCAGCTGTAAAGTATAATACATCTGCCTATATAGCACTCTTCATCCTGAAGGGCTTGCAAAGTGCTCTGCCAAAGTAAGGGAGAGATGCTTACAGAGCATGCTAATTGTTACAGAGGAGTGGAGGAAAATGTGTACTCAGGTTAAGGCTCATATTTATTCTTCTGGTAGAGGTAACCTGCATGCTTTTACAGGATCTGCATTTGCATACTTGAAAGCTAATTGCTAAATTACAAATTCTATCCAGATATCAATATCTGATGAATAGCAAGTAATTATATTGTAATGATGCCCGAGAAAACTGGGATTCCCTGCCTTGGCAGTTCTTAATTATGAAGCTCTGAAACTGCAGGGTTCGTAGGTAATTCAGGTGAGAAGGGGTGTCAGGAGGTCACCTAGTCCAACCCCTTCCTCAAGCGGGATTAGTTCTGAGTTCAGACATTCGACTCAGGCCCGTCCTTTATAGGACAGACCTTTACAGCCCTCTATGTCGCACCCTGGATGGGCTGTCTCTCATCTCTCGGCACCATAGTGAAGCGTCTCCTATAGCATATTCAGCAACCTATGTATAGAACGTCTGCTTGTTCTCACTACGCTGCCCTACCTGTCAATGCATGTGTGTGCATACATCCCATCCCCTCACAGCTCAGAATCCATATAGGATTAGAAATACCAGTGTAAACGACTGTTAAGTAGTACTGGCGTAAGAGAAACAGTTCTGTTTGGTCACTGTAAATGCTGCCTTAGCTCACTGGAGCATTTTGGTTGACTTAAACTCCGCTTTGTAAAGCTGTTTGTATAGTAAAGGAGTTATGGTCGAAGAAATACAATTTGTATTTCCAGAAAAAGCAGGTAATATGCAATTTTTTTTAAAATATATGTGTAGGTTCTTATTTACAGAGTGAAGGAATTCATTCTGCTGTCTTGAATTGGCTTCTTAAAATCTCCACCTCTTGTACAGATAAGATGAGCTTTTGTCAGCTTAGCAGAGCTCTTGACCCCAGTTTCCACCCCCGTACCTTACACAGTCTATTAAATATCCTGAGCCTACCAGATAAGAAGTCAGGCCTTGAACCTGATGCTGAATTTCTTTAGTAAGTCATTGGTAAGAGAATTAAAATAGTATTTGATACACCTGTTCTTCTTAAGAACAAGTGCTCCCATATTCACTTAGCCGAATTTGGCTCACACCTGTGTATCTTGCATTGCCGAATGGACAGTGAGGGAGGTACGAAATGGGGTCTGACGGTCCCTCCCGAGCGTCCCTCCTGATCTCCCAGCTCCTGTGTGTCCTCTGCAGAGGATTTGTGACGTGAATTATTCTGAAGGTAATGACTGCACGGAGAACTGTGAGTGTCTTCCCTGAAAATCCAAAATTGCATTAGGTCTAGAACGTTAGTGTAGTTTTAGCAGGACTTTATAACAATGTTTGGAAATGGAAAATTTGATGCTAGTGATATATATCTGGCTAGAAGGGTTGCATCCAAGGGTTGTTTCTTTGTGGAATGGCCAGACACACACCAGTCTGATGAAAGGAAATCTCCGTTTCGAAGTGATTCGTTGCCTTTCGGACAGGAGAAGCCGCGGTTACCCATGACCCTTCCAGGAGGCAGGAGGGGCTGTAAAACCACCAGCAGCGGTTTATAATCCATGGGTTTTCACTGTGCTCAGGAGTCAGTTAGCACATGGAAACCAGAGAAAACCTGTGCTTTTCTGAAGAACAACGCTACGTTCATTTTAACTATTATATGAAGGGCCCAGGTGTAGCAAACTGCCATGAAACTTGAGGCTGTACAGTAGCTGATTGAAATCTCTTTAATTCGCCTGGATTTTGCCAGTGTGGACCAGCTTGTGTCCTGGCCCTCAGCTGATAGAGCTTGGAAGGATGAAGGGTCCATCTGGTCAGTGAAGAAGGACGTCATCCCAAGAATTCTAGCCACTTCAGATTTATCGGTTAATTGTACGTTACAGCGTATCAGTTTTTCCCAGACATACAAACTTTTCAACCATGCGTTTGGCAGGGCTGATGCCAGGGCGCCTCTGGAGCGTCACCTTTTGATTTCTGCACAGCACAGCGCACCTGCCGTGGTCGTGGTGTTCTCCCTGGTTCTGTCCGTGCGTCGCTTCTCAAGAGGCTGAAGTTTGAAATGTGCCTCACCATCCCTTTGTGTTAGCCCATCGTGGTTTGCACATGCTAGAAACAATTTTATTGTTACCAAATCTCATTTAGAGACCTAGATTCAGATGTAGATGTGTGAGCATAGCAAAGGACATTTCATTTCTATCCTGTTTGTAGGATAGTTTTAGGTCTACAGAAGTCCTAAAGAATTACTTGAATGCGGTTATATTTCATGTATCTATAGGTCTAGCTTACCAGGAAATGTCTGATTTAACTTGGCTTGGTGTTTACGTTCTCTGCCTCTTCATTGAAACTTTGTTGCAATGAATAATGTTGGTTAAAAATATTTTCTGAGCAGTAAAGCTAGTGATTGTGATTTTCATTTAAAATTTAAAGTAGAAGAAATGCTGGATGGCGTTTGTGTCCTGAGAAAAGCTAGGCAGTGACAACGTCGTCTCCTCTGGTGACCCACTGGGGCATTCCCAGAGAAAAAGCAGATCTGCCTCACTGGAGGGTGTTCAGTCACAGGAGATCCGGGAGTGCTCTGTGCTTCCACACAAAGCCTTGGTAGCAATGAGCAATCCTGCCCTTGTCAAGCCTCATCTTCTACTCTTCATGTCAGCAGGGTCTTAGATTGTAAATATTTGAAACTAGGGCCTGCCTTTGTGGCATCTTGATGTGTACAGGGATTTTTAGAGTTCATGTCTGAGCAGGCGAAGTATAGGGCTTACTTCTCCGTTTTTACAGGCGGCATTCGCTACATCATTAAATTGGGTTCACCTTTGGCCGAGCGTGACGCCCTGCCAGCTCCACCAGCCAGCCCGGCCTGGGAGCGCGGGACGGAGGAGCAGCATCCTGTGTTGTCTGGGCTCTGTGTGAACACGGCAGAAAGGAAAGTGAAAGCAGAAAAACCTTAACCACATGACTTCATGCTTTCCTCCCCAGTCATTATACAATGGTATAATACAGGTACTTCAGTAAGTTGGGTCTGATTCCGAGTACGTACGTAGCCTTAGCTGTTGACAATAGCGAAACTAGGGCTTTGCATTGTTTCCTGTCTGAAACAAGGAAAAATCAGGTCATTAGTGTTGAATTTTATAAATTTCTGCTCACCAGATGGAACTGAACTTCTGAAATGTAGTGTCTGGGATTTGACAGCACAATGACAAATATCCTTTTGCCTGGTACAGTTATCACTTAACAGAAGAATTACGTTGTATTTTTCTCAGCGTATATGAGATTCTTGAAGCTTCGTAGTTAATAAGTATGTCTAAAAGTATACCAACACTTTACCAAAACATTTATTCAAAGAAGTTCAAATGCATATTTTTTAAAAGCTATGGCTACCACATATTTCAAATAATAAAAAACCAAATTGCATTGTGTGTAAGGAGATTGAGTAGCAATTACTGTGTGAATTTTATTTTTTATGAGCAAAAGACTGAAACTCACTGCCATAACACTGTGATTAATGTAGTAGGTTTAGTTATTACATTTTAATTAGGTTATATATTCTTTTAAATATGAGGTCAATGTGTTGCTTGTTATACTTCAACTGACTGAATTTATACATCCTGTCTGATAGGTCACTTTATCATTACGCTGCCACTAAACTATTTATATAGACATTATTTTAGAGATAAATCCAACTTGAGAAAGCTTCTTTCTCAGAAACTGTATTATATATTACAAAGGATGATGCCAGTCCTTGTATCCCATATCAGAAACATTAATACAATAAAAGATTATGGTTGTGGTACTGGTTTTATGAATGCAATTTCACCTGGACTTATATTCTAAATGGATTTTCTTACCTAAAGATTAATTTGAAAGAACCAGCTATCTTAAATACGAATTTTACTGCATCTTTTATGTATCTTTTTATTGAGTATATGAATATGAGTTGAATATGAGTCTTCTTTGAAAAGAATACATTGTGTAACTTGAACGTGCTGCGAGGGACAAATTTTAGCTCTTGCTCAAAATCCCAGCAATTAATCGGCTTAACCTGTAGCCGAAACTGTGGCTGTGCCGTAGCTTTTGGGCTGCAGCAGTGTCTCCCTTCCGTCTCAACACCGTCTTTTATATATATAAAAGGCCCAACTTCTTGGGCTCGGCTGAAGCTCTTTGTGTACACCCAGCCTTCTGAGCAGACACGGATTTTGTTATTATGGATCTGTTCGGTTTCCTCAAGTCTCAGGAGAGTTTAGCACAAACTGCCACCCCATTACCCTTGGCAGCTCAAAGCGGGGTCGCGCTGGCAGCTGGTGACAGTTACAGGACTCTGTTGGTTGTGCACAAGAGGGAGACCTGGGGGGTGTCTCCCTGCAAGAGAATCATGGGACCCCACCTGCTGGGGTCGCTTAAAGAGAACTTGGAGAAAACTGCTGGGAACAATCCCTTGTTAAGAAGGCATGATGCTCTGACACCCTGGGGTTTTTTTCAATCTCAGATTTTTGTGACCTATATTGCAACATGAGCTTTCCACTGTCTTTTGTGTGTGCGTGTCTGTATCTTTTTTTTTTTCTTTCAGAAAATGCAAGTGACTTTTCTTGAGTTTTCTTTTTTAATACCAGCAGTTCCCCTTCGTGTGAGGTTTACTTGTCTTCCTCTAAACAGTCACACGTGTTTCCCGCATTGTCCTATTTCATTTGGAAAGCTGGATGTTCTCTGAGTTCCTACCTTTACATGTGAAAGACAGAAATTGCATAGATACATAGTAAATAGAATTTAGAAGGAAATTGTGTTATGGCATACATATCCCTGGCAGTTTAAGGAACCTTACTTGACATCCATAATTGTCTGCCTGCACAGCAGGTGTTAGAGTGGAGGAAATCAGGATTCTGGATTCTTGAAACTTGCTTCTTGGACTCCCTTTTTTTTTTTTTTTTTCCCAGCCTGTTGTAGCCAGCCCAGTCTTTCGTTTTAACTCAGGCACGTATTCATCTCCCCAACACATCTGCAAATGGTTATTTATTCCATACGTTCCTGGGTTTGATATCTAGTTTAAAGAAATATTTAAGGTGTTGGGTAATTTTTCAAGAAATGTTTTCTCTACAAAAATAAAAAGGGAAAAATAAAAGAGGCAGCAAAGAAGGCAGTCAGAGCATCTCGGTGACAAATGCTTCATTGCCAGGGAGAAGCTCCAGCTCGGTGTGAGCGCTCCCTGGAACGCAGCAGCACTGCTGGGGCACTTGAGCAGTGAAATCAGGCTGCTCATTACACTGAAGGGCTCCACTAATTCTTAACAATTTGTCAATCTGTGTGACTGTCTTGCTTGAAAGACCTGAGCTAGTGCTTCTGCGTGGCTCTCGGGCATCTTCTGGAACCATCCAAACTCACTCAAGGGGGCCTCACCTCTCATATGTTTAGTTACATGTTTTGGATTTGAGTTTATTTTAGTCAAAATATTGCTCTGTAGAAAATAACTTATGTGTGCCTACCATAATACTATATGTCATTTTTATTTGTATGCCCTTTCTTTGGCTTTAACTAAGCCCTGCAGGCTTCAGAATTGAAGGATTAAAAAATAACAATGGCAAATAAAAAGCATAATTTTATTTTCAGTGTTGCTAGGTACCTCATTCTATATACCACATTTATTGTTTGCTAGATAGCTGTAGGCATACCAGCAACTCACTGAAGGAATGAGCAGAAAATATGAAAACAGTGATTATCCTCTAAAATCCAAATTAAGCAGGCTATTATCATTACTGCTTTTATGTCATTTCTCTATATTCTGTAGGTACCATCATATCCCAGACTAGTTTTTTTTGCTACAGTTCTGTAGTTAACGGCTGTAATGAGAAGAGGAGGATTAAAATATAATTTAAATGTTCGCCTTGAAACTCATGTATCCTGTGAGCGAGAAAACATGGTGCTGTACAACAACTCTTGAGTGCGGGGCATCTTCACCCAAGGGACCACCCGGTCCAGGGGCAGCTCCAGTCAGTGAAGGGACCCCAGAGCCCACCAGCAGGCTCTGGGTGAGGGTGTGCAACGTGAGATTAGGCAGAAAGAGAAACAGCAGATGCTGTATTCCAGACTGCGGCTGCACTGCCCGTCCGCTAAATGGGGAGCGGTGCCGGGAACCCTTCAGTCTGCTTGGCGATGGAGTTTGGAGGAGAGCTGACTCGTAGCCAGCTTTGTATCGGGACTCAGAAGATGTAACCTCTTGATTTACGTGTAATTTTCCATGTGCAAACTGAGTAGAGGCTAAAAACATTGTCCACTTCTCTAAGTGGTTACGAGATATCACCTCGAGAGATTTTTACCTTTTTTTCCTCCGTCTCGTCTATTCCCCTTTTTCCTTTTTTATACTAAGAGGCTACCTATTCCTTAAGAGTTTGGAAACTTTAAAAATAATAAGATTTCTCTATCTTCTTTTTCCTTGGCTGCCCTTTCTCTTCCTTCATTTTCAGAGTGATTTGCCCCACTGTAACTGGGAGTTCTGGTGATTAATAAGGCCTTGACTGAAACCACAAATTAATTGGACAGTGTGTCTTTATATTTTGATTTACTTAAAATGTTTGGTTTGGAGCTTTAAAGTAGTTTATGTGAAGGAAAGCCTACATATGCCTGGGTAGCTGGGTACATGTGTATGTGTATACCTGGAGTTTGTGAGTATCAGTGGAATGAGAAAGAACACTGTGCAGAGTTTACCTAAAATTGGATTAGAATTTTTGATGTACTGCCTAGATACTGGAAATTAATTTGCTGAGTTAAAAGATTAATCACCTTACAATTTAGTCTCAGAATAATTTCATTGTAGATAAAACCTATGAGTATTCTCTTGTAAATATATCCAGCACTATCGCTTTCTTTGAAACAAGAACTGTCCATATCGATTTTGGTTACTATTCGTAATGGTTCTGCAAGCTTTCTTGTTAAATTCAGCTTTTTATAAATCTCTCAAGTTTTGAAAATATGAAACTGTAGAAATAGATAAAGCCTACATAGGCCTGGAGGAAGCAGTGGACAATTCTGCTCACAATGACCTCAGTAACAACCATGTGTGTTGTTTCTAGACTGTTTATTTTTCTGTTGTTGCTATGAAAAACACTTTAATTCGTATTGTTATAGCATTTTTAAGCCCCATCGTGGACTGTGGCAATGTGGAACTCTACAAACAAATAACAGAATCTAGTATTTTAAGCTCATTTTGTCTTTTGGATTGTAAGGACTTTCAAACAGGAGATTTCTTTTCCTATTGTGTCTAACCAAAGGTCTCAAACATTTTTAATCCCTTTTTCCGTGAATATGAATAACGTGAAATAAGCTGAATGTAATAATTGTACCTATATAGTAATAGTTGACTAAATACTCCCCTTCATCTTGACATGTCTTCTTGTAGTGTTTTGTTAAGTACTGTCCTATTCTTTTGATACTACATTGTTTACTTGGCCATGGTAGATACCCCTGCTCTTAGTAACAGGCATAGTCAGGAGATAAGAAATCTAATTCATTCCTAGAAGAAAGAACTCAACAACTCTTCTATGGCAAAGATACCACATTTTTTTTCTTAAGCCACAGTCCTCTCATGTTGTAATCAAGTATTCATTTGTACCATGTGTCACCAAAGTTCCTTTCATTGTAATGTGCTGTCATCACATGTGCACTGGAATGGATAAGCTTAGGAAATGTGAGTGAAGAGCTCTGAGGTGCTGAGGAACAATGTAGGTACTTAGGGGGCAAGTGTTCCCAAGCACTGAAACGGATACGTTTGCTGGATCTTTGCTGTAGAGTTTGAGTTGTCTTCAAGCCCTTGTTGTGATCCATGGCAGTCAGCGTTCTCATGCTACTTATGACTGTAGATGTTGTATGATATTAACTTGCCAAGAAATGGGCTTTTTAAAACTATGAGCAAGTTAAGAATGTAACAGCCTGTTTGAACAAAGGGAAGTGAGCAACACCATGAAATCTGTTAATGAATTTGTTCTGCTACTCCAATTTAGTTGGGCAGTTAGGAAAAAAAATTAAGAGAGGAAATAAATTCAGGCATTAAACACTAGCCCTGTATTCCTGAACTGCAAGATTATAGAGATTGTTCTGTTCAGTGAGAATGCTAAAAAGTGTTCTTGGATCTCAAATACGAAACACCGGTTTACATCGTTCTCTGTGAGATCCAGAGATATAATGCCTTTAGTTTCTCCTTTTCCTTTACCATGGCCTTCCAGCATTCGATTTACATGAATGCTGAGCACTTTGTGGTATGGTGAGGAATAAATTTTAGTATTTTCATTTTGAAGCCATCTTACTCTGGTGGTCCCTGACAATGCTAGTCACAGATTCCTGTTCCTGCGTTGCAAAAAGTACTGAAATCTTTCTTGACATTTTAATTGTAAATGCATTGGGACCTGTATTGAAGCTCCCAGTGACTAGTCCCACAGGTGAGCTGGAGGCTGAATGAGGGGAGAGGCTGCAGTAGCGTTTCAGCTCTGGCAGCAGCAGCCTGTGCAGAGACATTGCTAGAGAAGTGTGAGACGCTTGAGCTGATGTTGCCCATACTCTGCCTGGTCTGTGAATAAATAGGTTGTCAATCTAGCACTTTAAACAAGCACTTTCTTCTTTTTTTAACCTAGCTTTTTGACATTTTCCATTAAGCATACTGTGGTAGAAAAGAGGAGTCGAATTTCTCTGCACGCCGGGAATAGCAACCAGTCTGCTTAGCGTGAAGGGCCCTTTTCTGTGCCGTGACTGAGAGCTTCATCCCACAGCAGATTAATTCTTCAGGTTCCGTGTCAATAGCCCTTTTCTCTGTGGCTGCCTTGCGCCGAGTGAATTCACGGGACAGCCAGGAGGTGTGAATAACACAGAAAATTTTATTTAATTTTTAATTTTTAAGCTACAGCACAGCCATACAGAGCACCTGGTGTTAGGATGTGCTCTGTACAGTGGGGGTTTCCAGCGAAGGCACCGCGTCCAGCTATGAGCACCGAGCGTCGGCTGAGGCTCTGCAGCTCCTCAGGCACTTTGGGACCTTGTCCATGTCAAAACCCACTGAAGGGAATCATTTAAATAGAAATATTCAGTGCATTGCCTAAGTAGAAACTTTTTTAGAAGAAAACTTGTTATTAATAGATCATAATGGAGGCTTGTTGGCCAGTTGGTCAACAGGGTGTTAGAACAAATTTTGGTCTAACAGACTATAATGCTGTGTAAATAATTGCTTGAAAAGAGAGAGGCATAAACAGAAATGTGTATATGCACACACGCATGTACGGAAACACACATAACCATGCAAAAAATCTAACTAGTTGTCCATTACTGAAAGCTGATTTGAGAGTTAATATATCATTAATTTAATATGTCTTTTAAGGAAGATGTTATTGTCAAAGTACTTGGACCTTATTGTAGTCTTCTGCTTTTTTTTTCCCCTTCCTTCTGATATTTATGTTATTGAAACATGAAGTCTGTCTCTGGAAGGCCACAGTTAAATACACTCTATAGAGGTAGCATAGTGTTTCCTGGCAACACCATGTCTATACCACTGATGCTTGCTTCTCTTTTTAAGCTAAAAGCAAAATCATGTCCATTAATCCCCAGCTGCACGTAAAACTTTCGGAGATGTTGCTAGCTCCCTACTGTTCATGTTTTCATCTTGTTCATATGCTCCAAAGCAAACTGCTTCAGTGATTTAATTCTCTTCAGTGCCTCAATATAAAGCCAACTGTGTGTGTATATTGACAATTACTATTTGGTTTTCATTTAAAACAAGTAGTTTGTCTTACAGTATGATGCCTCCCCTCAAACATTATCATTTTGGTCATTCAAACAACGTGACAAAGGGATAAAATAAATGCCTTGAAAATGTATTACCTGCACTGCAAAGTAAGTGCAATTTTTTTATAGCTAACATATGTAATGCCAAAATAACCTTACATTTATGTGAAAGGGGCACTGTATTTTTTTTAATACGAACCAGCATTGAAATAAAACTTCTAGGGCTTGTTTCTGTCTGCTGATAGCTTTCTGCGTAAAATGAGCTGAGTGGTCCTGGCCCTGTTCTCAGAGCTCCGGTGTCTTACTCCGCAGAGCTTTGGTGGAGATCAAGTGGCTGTGCTAGTGCTAGAAATGATGCAGGTTCAGGCACCTTGGTAGGACAATGCACAGGAACTTTGGTTGCTGTTAGCTATAAAAAAATCTTTTCTGTGGGACATGTGAGGTCTCGGAGGTCTCAGCATTTATTTAAAAAAATACTAAAGGAAACTTTCAGAATTACACAGAAAATTAATGTGGCTGTGGCTTTCTGTCCAGGTTTATAGAAATGCACAGGCAGCCTAAATTAGTGATTTCTGGAAGGCTGTTCAACCTTCCAGCACTAGCATGAAAGCTGTGCTAGTTTGGTACTGCTCCTGTTCGCGGTCACCCGCAGAGCCAAGGGGCACAAAGGTGATGTACTGTCATCTTAGCCCTTCTCCAGTGCTGCACACCTGGAGTGGTGCTGCTCAGACAAAGAAAATATATTTATTTGCTTTCAGGATATTTCCGACTGCTGCCTTCCTCACTTACAGCTGGTGAAAAGAGTATCCACACTCTGGTGGGTGCCCCTTAGTTCCCTGGTGCTCTTAAAATGTCTGAGGAAGGGGGTTGAGTACTTAATTAACAGTCACAGCTCGGGATCACGGTGGCAGATGCAAAGGACTAACCCAGCCGGTCCGTGAGACCCGAGAGGGCTGCAGCAGGTCCCCGCAGATCTTGATGCCGACAGTGACCCATCACTGCTGGTGGAGGGGAAGATGAGAGACCATGAAGCTTTGTGAGCTGTTTTAAGGGAAAATTTTCTGCCCAAGACCAGCAGCAATGAGATTAATTATCCCGTGTTCTCTGGTCATTGCAGAGATGGCAGGATTAGACTGTGTTTCCAATGCAAATGAGAGCTTGTGAATGATTGGGATCCAGCCTCAGTTTGGCAGCACAGCCCTCTCATCCCGCTCAGACTAATGACAAGGTGCTATGCAAGGCTGGCTGCAGGACTCTCACATCTTCTTGCACCTCCACAGACAAATACACGCTCTTGTGTGGATTGGATGTTGATGGATTTGATGGTGTATGCCAAGACTTCAAGCACCTTACAGGATGGAATTTGGTTTTCTAACCCTTTCTCATAACGATTTTTCAGTAAGATACAGTACTGCCTCCTGAGACTCATTTACTTTCAGGAAAAAGCAGTGGAGTTATTCTGTTACCTATGGACATTTTATTAGAACATATAAGCACCTTAGCAAATGAATACTTGTGTTCCTAGTTTTGCTATACCGTAAGTAACATTATATCCATAACTGATTCAAAACATACATCTTTTGTGGGATATCTCTTCTCACATATCTTTCAGAAAGCATGAAATGTTACAACATAATATAAGTAAACTTAGTGTTAAAAAAGTAGGTGTTTTAAAGTGATTGTTAAAGAAGGAAAATATTTTCAAAATTATTTCTTTAAACTTAGTGTTTAGAGAAGCTCTGGATCATTATGCCATGCACACTGTAAAAGGCACCCTGAACACTGACGTGCTTGTTGAAGAAGACCTTCAGTGCGAAAAATAAGAGGCTGTGATCTGCTGTCAGCAGACTGTTATTTCTGCCTACTCAAGATCTGAACCTTTACTGGGTTCTTAAAGCGTTTCTGATTTATAAGCTGATGGCAGGAATCCTCCTCTGTTTTGGCTGGAGTTAAATCCCCGTTTCTCTGATGCGTCCCCTTTCTTTACCCTCCTCCTCCACCCCAGGGCTGTGGCTCTGGTCCAGGAGAGCGTTTGTCCCACCAGCAGGAACGAGCCTTTTTGTCTGCACAGTAATATTGTCACACGTCTGAGTGGCGGCGCGAGGGAGCGTGTCTTGTGCTTACCTTCTCCATTTCTCCAACCAGATGGCTGCCCTGATCTGTGCAATGGCAACGGGCGATGCACGCTGGGTCAGAACAGCTGGCAGTGTGTCTGCCAGAGCGGCTGGAGGGGGCCTGGATGCAACGTTGCCATGGAAACCGCCTGTGCCGATAACAAGGATAATGAGGGAGGTGAGCAAAACTCTTTCAGTTCCCAGTCCCTAAAGAACAGAGGGTTATACGCGCTTTCTTCTGAGTCATTTTCCTTCGGAAAGACTTTGGCTGTCATTGTTGTCAAGAGAGGGTGTCACATTGCTTTCGAAACAAATGAGGCTGGGCGAGCTGTGGACTCGTGCAGGGACGTGGTGACCCCCAACGCCTGCTCGGGACGGACAGACCCAGTCCCGCTCCACGTCCCGCTGACGCCCATGCTGGAGAGCATGGCCCAGCGGACCAGAACGTTTTCCTTTGGCTCTTGGCGCATGTGAAGTGCAGAACAACTCGCTGTGCACAAGCGGGGCGGCTGACTGAGCAGGACATTTAGCAAGATGTTTTCTGCTCTGTGCTGGAGACCAGGGTCGTGCTCTCGTGTACACAACCTGTGTAAGTGGTTGTAGTTACTGTCAGACGGCACAGCTCGTGTGCCAGGCGTCAAAGGGCTGAGCGAGCTGCCTGAACACTCAGATGTGGTATGGCTCCGAGATCCTAGCTCAGTTTTCCCCCTCCTTTATCAGGCATATCCCCTATTAAATATAGAATTTGTGTTCTGTGTTCACCTTCAAAGATTGCTTCAGTTTATCTGGTTTTGTAGAGCCTTCCATGGTGTATTAGGCTGTGCTGGGCTGAAAGCAATTCTGAGAAGCTCTAAATAAAATTGCTCAGTCTATCTCCTTCATTTGAAGTAGCCTTCTTATACTTTCCATTACAATGTCTTTAGTAAGTCACCTAGATTCTTTTTCGCTTTCTTCTGCTCTTCATTTAAAGTCAAACATCAGACACAGCTTTGAGAATCCTTCACTTTTCTTTGGCCAATAATTACTCTAAAGAGTGAATCTGTTGTTTGCTGATTAATAAATATTTTACTCACAGCATTTCCTAAAACTGCAAAGAAACATTTGGCTTATTTGAATGTCTGCTTCTAGGGCAAAATTGTCATTAAGATGAGTGCTTTAATTATATGTAAAATTTCAAGGTGTAGAAATTTTTCATAAGTCCTAAACTGAGGAACAGGTATATTTGGTTTTGATTACATGATATAAACCAGATCTGAGCATCATCCTCTAATTTTAATCTGTAAATCCTCTGTTAGTTCCTTGGTTTCACATGTGATCGGTCCTTATAGAAATATTTTAGAAGAGCTGGAGATGATTCAGTTTCTAACTGCCAAATAACATTAGTGGGCATTTAACTATACACCAGAACCCAAGAAACTTGTGTTAAGATTCACTGTAAGAAACTAAAAGGTGAATTTCTTGGGTTTGTAGTTTTTACAGGCTTTGAAGGAAAATTTGAAAATGGATGTATCATCAGATTTTCCTCAAGGCAAGACATGAGTTTGGAAAAATTATTATAAATACTGGAATAAGATGTTTACGTATTCAAGACAATATTCTGCACTCGTAAAACAGACAGATGGGAAAAAATGGCCACTGAGAAGACCATTCAGCTATTCCTCTCGCTTTAAAATTGCAGAATTCTGAAACTTAGTTCATGGAAGGCAAATAGCAGTTCATCGAAGTCAAAGAATACATAGAATAAATATGCCATACAACAGACATATAATATTAATCAGCATTACCATGCAAGTTGCATTGTTTCTGGTTTACCATAGGTGCACCTGAAAGAAAGAGAAGGACAAAGAGGAGAAGTCTTCAGATATTCTCAGTGCTTGCAGGTTGAAGTTGGATTTTACCAAAGGCAGAGAGATTACTACTCATCGGTTTGTGCGGGAGTGCAGATAGTTTGAAAATCTATGCCTGTTCCAAGGTCTGAACAACCCGAAAAGCCTGTCTGACCCACACATTTTCACACAGGCGTTTTATGATGAAGGCAGAAATGAAGCTCTTGTCTTGGGACCCTTAGCTCAGTACTTTAATCTGAGGATCATTATTATTCTTTAGTAGTCTCATCCTTATTACATTTCTGCAGAGTTCTCTAAGGGAGCCGAGGCGATGTTCAGCACCTGTTCAGCTGGCCGTTTCTCCACATACTTGCAAGGTGTACCTGGAAAACCGAACAGACAAACCCCTTGGTTCAGCCGGGCCGTGTTTGGTACATGGTACGGGTGGCACAGGCTGACTTACCCCCCGGGCTTGTAGCACTGAAGTTCTCCACTGTCTCTCACGCCATGGGGATTTTTGCTTTTCAGTTTCCTTGATTATATTTTGGGTTTCAGATTTTTTTGGATGGCACGGGGTCCTTTCCAATGTGCACTGTAAGGACAGGGTCATTGTCATTCCCATGAGTTTTGTCAAATCGTTAGTCACAAGAGCTACAACAAAACTCAAACCTGAACATAACGTTAATCACCTAGTATCTTACAGTTCTGCCTTTGCCTTAAGGTGTGCTACTCTATGTGTCTCACTGGCTACACATCTGGCCAGGAACACATCCTGTGACCTGTGTGTTTATTAAAGCTGTCCCAGGCAGACCACAGGAGCGTGCAGGAATGGCGAGGAAGGAAGGGAGGTGCGCTGTGTGCTTCGGGATGCACCTGCGTAATTGTGACTGTGCATATAAAGCAACAAACAGAATGAAGTTTACTCTTTAGACAAAACTGAAAAATGTACTGTGGGAATCAATGGTAAAGATTCAGCTAGTTACCCAGAACACCAAGTTTCGCATAAAACACAAGATTGTTGAAAGTCAAAGAAATCACCTCTCCTCCCAGTCACTCTTTTTCATTTGAAACTCGGCTGTTTGTTTGCAACAAAAAGTTGAACTCATTTCCTGCTCCGTTACCAACATCGCTCTGTTAACATAAGCAAGTAGTTCTGGAGTAGTACTGAAGATGCAAGCTGTTCTTTCAAAAGGCAGTAGGGTAGCTACAAAACAAAACAAAACAAAACAAGTTTTTTGCCTAAGTGAGATGTTTCTCTGGACAGCTGAGCCTCCACCCTTTTCCATCCATCTATTCCTGTTGTTAAAATATAGTTGCTTCAGTATGTCACTGAAATGCAACTATCATTTTCTGTCTTTCATTTTTCCCCACATGGCAACGGATTTAACATATTTTGGTGCTCTCCTGCTGTTCAGCTATTCTTATTGCAATTGTATCTCACAATCAGATTCAAAGGCCTTAGGCCAAGTCTTCATTTCATGGATGTCAAGAAGAGCATTGCCACTGACTCCAAAGGGATTCCCATTTGTCCTGTTTTGTCTTATTATATGCCACAATGCGAATTCCATACTATAGTTCAAAAAATATGAAAATGAAAGATTATACTTAATATTTTTTCAATTTTAGATTAATGCCCTTTAGTTAGTTTATTCCTAGAAGAGGCAGATGTGTCCCTGTCTTGTTGAGACTTACAAATCTTAATTTTAAATGAGATGTCAGCATGTATTACTCACATAAATAAAACAGGATTCCAGAGTAGAGAGAGCAAAGAGTGTCCAGAGCTGTTTTCTCCTCTCAGAGCTGTTCAGGTAGAGCTTGGCCAGGTGGCACTGGCACACTCACCTTTGTCCGTACTATCACGTGTCAAATCTAGATATGGCCTGCACTGGGTCCTTGTTATGAACCTGCCTAGTGTTGCTATGCTGCATGGGCTACTTGGCTAAAAACGCTTGCAAGTCTCTTATTTAATTACTTATTTCTCTACTTATTTCTGTATCTATTTATGTATTTATTTTTAAGGGGGAAGCCTAACTGAAAGGTAAGGGTTTTCTGGCATTGACTCACTTTTAAGATCTTTTTTTAATTGGAAAATGCTTCTTTTTTCACAAAATGTTTGGATTACATACTTTACTTACTGTGGCCACTTCTAATCCCTTTCCTTGATCAGTACCTCAGTAGTCTAATAGTTACTAAGCATCTTTTGGAGGGATTAGAAATAGCTTTCTTTTATGACCTACACTTGCGATTAAAATGTATCATCCTCCCAACAGACATGTATAACCCATTTAATTCACCATGGATTTATTTTAGGAAATTAAGGGATTAGAAATTATATTTTGAGGAATGGGAGAAGGTACATTACTTTTAAAGTTCATCTTTCTTTCGACATATTGCATAAGGAAGTCAGTAAAGGGGATATTTATACCCATCTTTTTACAATAGCTATTTTATAATATTTTAGTGGTTCTTTAATTGCAAAATGCTTTTAGTGTCTTGGAGCAGTCTTTATAAATAGTGTGTGTTTAACTAGATTTCACCTTAGACCTTACAGTGCTTCCAAGTAAAATGGACAACATAATGCGGAGCAAACATCATATTTCTTTTCTAAAGAATATTTTTACTCTGTGTTGGATGCAGTTGATACCCAGAGCTCATGTTTGAGGGGCCTCCATCCTGAACTCTGGGATTAATGGGAGAGGAATGTAAGAACTCTGGGCTCTGCAGAAGCAGCCCTGGCAGGAGTCCTGGATCACCCACTGGGATTGCTCTTTCCAGGCCTTTCTTTTCCTTCTTTCTGTCTTCTCCCACCTTTTGCATCCTTTCAGACTTAACTCTACTCATATTTATAATTTTTGTTGACAAGAAAGGCAGCTAAACGATGTAAGCTGTGAGAAAGAAAAACAGATAATGACCAAAATTTTGCTAAATTGGTCTGTTTCAGATCTGATCGGGAGAGAGAGGACAGGTCTATGTGGGTTAAAAAAAAAAAAAGAAAAAAAAAACTTTAATGCAATCACTGCTTATGTCACTTCACAGATCACATTTCTCCTCAAAATATCGTCATCTGGCTCTAAAATGGGGTGGGGAAGGAAAGGAAGCAACCTGTAGCAGTATAGAGTACCGAGCTAAATAGAATGAGGAATGCCTTGTTTGTTATGCAAAGTGGGACATTCTTCTTAAAATACGTTTTAATTTATTTCCCCTTGGCTTTCCAAAGAGAGTTTTGCATATCTCAGAAGGCAAATCTTGCCCTTCAGTTTATTACTATATAGCTGTAACCTCACCAAGAAATACGGTTGGTGGTAATTGTGTTTGGCACAATACATTAAAGATAATGAATGAGAGAAAGCCAGCTATCTGCTCCAGTACGAATTCTCTTCAATTCACGAGCAAAATACATTTCTAGAGAAGTTCACTGTCAGGACAGTGCACTTGACTGATTGAAAGGCTGTTTATTTGAGTTGTCTTAGAAAACTCATCTCTGAAATTAGACAGAAAGAAAATAGAAAGAAAAGTGTCTTCCTGCAATAAACATTTAGAAAAAAATTGCTTTTAGAAAATTACAAATCCTGTGACTTGATACTGCATCAGGCTCGTGACATTTAAGATAATACAAGTATTTCACAGCACAAAAGCAAATCATGTAATTTAGCTTGCCTCAACAAGCGTTGCCTCAGCAGGGGTCTCTAATTCAGCACAGACAAAAGATTTTATGAAGTTCTCAATATAAATACCCAGAATACTCTTGGCACAGAAAATATCTTCCCAGAGCCTGTACAATAGTCAGTTTTAGAACATCAAATGTAATCAGTAGTTGAAATCTATTGTGGATAGGGACCCGAGTGAGTTATGTAGACTCGAGCATAAAATCTGTATCAGAACTAGACATTATGTAGGTTGGACAAGAGCTAATGAGAGTGCTTGTGTGTGATTTTGTTGAAACTTCATGTCAGCCTCTAATCGCCTTTACACACATTAGCCAGCTTATCCTCATACTGTCCCTCACGGGATATGTTACTACAATAACACGCTCTTATAACCCATGGAGAAGCGAAAGCGAGAAATTGAGTGACTGCAAATTCCGTGGTTTAAAAACTCACCAGTTGCTGCACAGGTATCATGTGCACACTGGAACTAAGTGAACTCTTTTTTTTTTTTTTTTTTTTTTTTTAAAGATTGTTTGAATCTCAGAGCCCTCGTGGTCATCTCTGCTCTAAGCGGTGTGTGGTTTGAAGTTGGACCAGCAATAACCAGGGGTACCCAGAGGTTTGTTCAGAAGGACCAACACGCGCTCAGCGCGTAGCTGGAGCTGCGCCCGCAGCAGCTTCATGCAGCCGGTGCTCTTGGGGGATGAGGCTTTTCCCACTGGGCAGCACAGGCATCCTGGGTGGGCCAGGGACCTGCAGATGTTACTCTACCCATGTCACGCTCCAGCGTACTTTAAAACCCTCGTTAGGGAGCTTTTCAGGCATTCAGAGTCATATCTGGCATACACAGAAGTCAGGTTTATTCTACCTTACCACAGTTTACAATCCGGCTTCTCCTGAAAGACAGCCTTCGTTTAAGTTTACAGTTTGAAAATACTCCGTTGTGCTCACAGTGAGTTATAAAAAAGCAGTGGCATAATGGGTATCCTGGCAGTTTACTGAGCGGCTTTCCAGTTTGGCTAATTGCGGAACAGGGCTGGAACGGGACTGGAAGCATTTCCTTCCTTGTCAGCACCAGGAGCTTCTGCGGAATTATTCTGGGTGATGTATGCCGACATAGCTAACAGTCATTAGATCAAACTACAAAAGTGAAAATTTGGATTAAATATTAGATAAAACTTGCTGGTAGTCAGATGTACTGGGCTGTGGAATAGCCTGTCTGTGGAAACAGTGCTGCATGCGGTTTTAGAGCTCAGTTAAAACATTTCTGTGTTGGCAGAGAGAAGGCCTACTCTTTTGATAATCTGATAGAGCATCTCTAATTCTTTCACCTTGGGTATATTAATACTACACATAATTAAAATCAGATCATGATAAATTAACTAATTTGCCCTTAGAGTGATCAAAGGCCCTTTTGCCCTCAGGATTCATAGTAGCTGCTGCTCCCACTCTCCCCCCCACCTCCATTTTAATCATCAGTCTGAAATGTTTATTGGAAAAAGAAAAATTTCCAGGAATTATGCTCTGAAAGCCACCAGCTGCTGAAGCTAGTGAAGGGTAAGGATGCCCTCTACTGAGCGTGTGTGCAGGAGTTCTGGTTTGGAAACAGAATTGTCCCCAGCTGGGCACAGAAGCATTTTCTGAAGCAGCTGGATGTGAGGGCAAAGTTGAGTCATTCCAACGTGCATCATGAATTGGACGTGAAACAACCTGCAAGTATTTGATGAAGAGTGGAAATTAAGGATAATTTACTCATCGGAGTTCAAAAAACAATAGATCAAGCCTCAACTTCCCAAAGAAAGGTGTAACGCAACTCTGGAATCCAGTCGCCTGAATGTGATGAGATATTTATTCACTGGTGAAGGCAAACTGATGATGAGAGCGTCTAAATACATCAGCAGTAAAATATATCACTATTTCTACTCAGTGTTCTTTAGGCCTTGTAGTGATGTTCAAGGGGAACACAATAATAAGACCATCTTAAAATATGGTGCATCAGTAGATTATTTTACTTACATGTAATACTTCAAGAGGAATACCATATCCCTTGATTTGTTTCTGAAAAGGTGCGAGAATCCAGAAGAACCAAGAACAGCACTGGAGAACTAATCCTGTGCTGCCAGTTTAAATCAGATCAAAATTTTCTGGTTTGTTCTTCTCAGTTAAGGCCACGTCAGGACTTCTTTTGGTCTCAGATTGTTGGAGGAGGTTCAGCGCCATCTGAACTCCCTGTACAGTCTCTCCCCTTTAGCAGACAGAGTTGCAGAGAGCTGTGAACTGGCCACTTCAAACTCAGATGTGCGTGCTGTGAAAAGCAGCAGTATCGTGGTGAGGCTACTGGGGAGGTTTTTGTCATTGGACTAACCATATAAATAATTCAGTGTGCCTGAGGAAATCTGGAAGACGACAAGCTCTGAAATATATATTAAAAAACAAAGTACTGAATTCTAATTAAAATTCCTGCTTATGGCAGTTTTCTCTTACAGAAGGTACAATTTTTCTAGCCCTTGTTTTAATCAACTGAGGCTAATGTTTCTGTAGCAATTCACTTCATTTATAACAGTACAATATGGCTGGAGAAACGGGCCGATAGGAACCTCATGCAGTGCAAGGTCCTGCACCTGGGGAGGCAGAACCACAGGTACAAATGTGTGCTGGGAAACCCTTTTTATCATGAGGGCTACTGAGCACTGGAGCAGGTTGCCCAGAGAGGTTGTGGAGTCTCCGTCCTTGGAGATTTTCAAAAGCTGTCTGGGCGTGGTCCTGGGCAATTGGGTTTTGGTAGCCTTGCTTGATCAGGGGAGGTCGGACCAAATACTTCCAGAGGTCCCTGCCAACCTCAGCCATTCTGTAATAGTACATCCAGATAGCAAATTAGGTAAACGCGAACTAGAAACAAATACATTCTGACAGTAATCCATGCTCTTCATACATAGAGTCAGGGATTTCAGAGCAACAAAATAAATAACAGCAGCAATGCATCGATGAATGTGGACAGCAGAGCGGTGCACAAGCCCCTGACAGCAGACAGCAGTGCCCAGGCTCTGGCTGCGTACCCTGAGCGGATCCAGACCTCGGGTCTGCCCTTGCAACAAGCCGGATCAACTAGTTGTCATAAGGTAAAAATATCCCAACTCCCGATTCCTGCCATCTGGGAATAAATTAGTACAAGGGAGTACAGCCATATATCGTAAGTAATAATGTTCCAAACCAGTCATGTGTATATGTAAGTAACGGTATGTGCCTGTCTTTTTGAAATATTCTGGTAAGCATCTGAAAGTGTGCAAGTCTGAATTCACATAACTGCATATAAACCTTCCAACATGAAAGGAATCGCGCACAGATTTCTCCCCGGTATCAAATGGAGATGTTTCTAGCCTCCCAGGTCGTGAACTGGCAATTCAGAGCAGTTCGATTGCCTGCTTGATTGTTTGTGAGATAACGGTGAGATTGGCAGTGACAGGGTAATTTACTGAAGATTGCAATGTCAGACTATATTCAAGGGGGTTTGCGAGCATAAAGATGTGATTCGCGTGACTGACAGGATGCTGAGAGATGGATATGCCAATTGGAAGTTCACGGTGTCATCACGAGTGTTCGGTCACAGCAGCCCGAAGTCTGCTGCGTGATGAGGTCATTACAGACGTACCATCTGCTCAGTGCACACCTCTAATAAGAGGTTTAGCAAAAAAATATGATGCAGCTTGAAGAGGTAAATGTAAATTTGTCAAAGGGAGTAAATTATATCCCGTGTGTTGCTTCTGTTATTTCTAATGTGTTGACAGGATTCTCTTGACTGGCAGTCATCTGAATAAAAGCACTGAGCAGACTAACCAGCGGGCAGCTTTCCGTTCCTAGCTGTAGAGGTGTCACAAACCGAGAAAGAGCGCAGGATGCTGAGAAAAAGTTCTCAGAGCTTAACAGGAAAACTGCCTTGAGTTATAATCTGAAGCTGATGGTGTCCTTACAATGATTATATGTAGTGGGTGGAAAATGGACTGTAGCAAAAAAAAAAAAAAATCCTACCGCCACGTTGGATAGGAGTTCAAGATGAATGGAGCTCTTAATGGGAATAGGCGACTGACCTTAAAGCAATATATAGCTCTTGCAACAAGGTAGTTTGTCTAACTTGAACTTCCTTAGAGGGCTGAATGAAACATTGTCAGCATACCTTGGCAATTTTGTTTTTAAATCAGAAACAATCATTTCAGGCATATGCAATCTGTTGGAAGTACAAAGCTAATTGTAAAATAAGAAAGCTTTTTGTAGATTTGGGTTTGGGTTGGTTTTTTTCTGTTGTTGTTGTTGTTTTTCCAGTTATCTCTGTGTGGGGTAATGCTGGTCTGTTGTGCACGTGAAAATCTTGAAAATACATAAGTCATGATCTTACTCGAAGGTACTTTCGCCAGCTATAACCTACTGGAATGTTCTCTCTTGTGTATATGATATTAAGTATGATCCCAGGCCAAAATATTCAAAAATCAGATTAATATGCCTTGGGAAGTCTCTGAAACTTTACAGACCTAGGTGCATTGCAGATTGAATGCCTGATTCTTGCCAGAGTAGATGAATGTTTCTAAGTTGTTAGAGATGATAATATTTTAAAGTAAATGGTTATTAAGTTCTAAATTACAGTAGAACTCCATTGAGAGAATGTATTTCAGTTAAATGATGATACCAAAGGAAGGAATGATGCCGTAAGTTGTTACTGTATATGCTAAAAGTAGTCAGTTGTGATTTATCTAACTATGCAGATCGATCTCCCCATTGAGGATTGCATTTTAATTTCTGGTGTTTAAATTCTAGTTTTTCTTCAAAATACTTCTTAAGAAATATTCTTGATGGACAACCGAATATGTAATATGATGACTGAACCCAACAGCTTTGAGCCTCCCTTATCCAAGCATGTGAACAGGTTCTGATTCAAACATCTATGGGAGGTGGGAGGTCCTGCAGCATTTCCCTATGAATTGCCAAAACGAGTACAATGTAGTGGGTTTTTTTCACTTAGGTAATGATAACTTATGCTGTCATGCCCATCTCTTCCCCTCATCTCCCCAGACAGAATAAATTACATCAAACACCACAATTCTCAAGACTTTTATAGCCCAACAAGGAAATCTAAAAACTTTGTAGAACAGTTGGAAATATTTCAAATAAATAAAGAGAAATCCTGTACTCCTTCCACTATTCCTTCTTTCTAATTTCAACCTCTAACAGATTTCTTTGGGATTGATTCTCCTCTAAACACTGGTTTAAATTAGTTGTAGCAGTAATGGTGTTTAACCAAGATACTTGAGAAAGTCTCATCCTCATTGCATTATTGGTTCACTTACCAGTTCTACGGTGCCGAGATGTTCCGAAGAGTAAGCATTCGCATTTTTCCCAGTGCCTCACGATGTCCCTGAGACATTGTTGGTTGGTAGGACTGTGCAGCCGGTTGAACTCGATGACTCTTCCCTTTCAGATGGGCTGGTCGACTGCCTGGACCCCGACTGCTGCCTCCAGGCCACCTGCCAGAACAGCCTCCTGTGCCGGGGCTCGCGGGACCCGTTGGACGTCATCCAGCAGAGCCACGCTGGCTCACCTGCCGTCAAGTCCTTCTATGACCGAATCAAGCTCTTGGTGGGGAAGGACAGCACTCACATCATCCCGGGAGAAAACCCCTTCAACAGCAGGTAGCGGCTGTAAATGTGACGCTGTATCTGTGCAGTTGCGTTGTGTGGGAAAAGTTCTCCCAGAGATTTTATTTGTGTTTTAACATGAGATGCTGCTTTTGGGTGCTTCATGTGTTTGTATCTCAGGCATCATTCCCACTGAGGCGCTCTGTTGTGGTTTACAATGTGGCCTTGATTATATAACACTGAGTTTTATTAGCACTTTATCATATCGGCAACACCTAGAAAGTTCCTTCCACAGAGTACAAGCTTCTGAGGTTTATATTTTATGAAGACAGCAATCTAGAACAAGGGAAAATGCAAACTGGTTTCCAGTTAGAGATTGAGGAATAACCCATCTTCATCTCCTTCATCCTCATCAACTTTGCTTAACCTGTTGGCTAAGAAAACTCTTATTTTCTCAGTGCATAAAGCTGAACTTAAAACCGAATCATTTCTCCTGTTGACAAAGTGTAAAGCAAGGATTGCAAATCAAGACCAAATGCAGTGTACAAAAAATCAGTCACTCCCTAACACAGAAAACTGGTTGTGTTAAACAGAGGTATGTCATTACACTGTGTTTTTAAAGTGTATTAAGCATCCACAGACATGCTGTTGGACCCGGTGAGGCTTTTAGAAATGCCCAGTCATCGTTTCAGTGCGACTTCAGGGTCACAGTCCCGGCCTGGCTGAATGGGAGTTTTTACTCTGCAAAGCCTCGTTAGACAATGAGACAAAGCCTCATTAGACAAGGCAGGCACTAACTCCCATTCTGTATGCACAGACCCCACTGCAGAGATAAGCATTTTCTTGATTGAAGCATATAGAGAGAGAGCTGGGCAATTTTGTGGTTTCCTCAAAAAACTTTGGAGTAAATTGGATTTAGAGTAAACGAGGCACAAGTGTTCCATTACTCAGTTCATAAACAAGGTAACTTTGCTTTTGTAACTAGTTTTAATACCTTTACTTATCTTTCTTTTTCAGTCTTGTGTCTCTCATAAGAGGCCAAGTGGTGACTACAGATGGAACTCCTCTAGTTGGGGTCAACGTGTCATTTGTCAAGTATCCGAAGTACGGCTATACCATCACTCGTCAGGATGGCACGTGAGTTTGTTTGCTTCGTTGAGTACCTATTTCATATGTAGTATCTTTGCTGATTAACAGATGGTGTGATCTAATGGAACCATGTGGTATCATGCATTGCATTCCTCCCAGGGCAAAGAGCTATTAAATAAACACAAAAGTAATTTTTCACGTGGCATTTCGAATACTAACTGCAAGTAAATATGAAAAGACTGACTTCTGATAATAACATGTTGGCAGGCAGACTCCTTTCAAACAAATTGCTCTGTGTCTATGAAAACATTTGTGGACTACAGGAATATCCAGCTGAGACCAGAAATATTTTATTTTAAAATGCAAGGCAGGCTAACCCTGCTGGGTGGGGGGGGCAGGGGGGAAGGAAAAAAAAAAGTAAAAAAAAAAAAAAAGTAGTATCATTATAGGATAAGTATATTTTGTTAAAAGTTCCCTTCTGCCTCTCTTTCCTTTTGAAGATCTGCTATCTTTTGAGTTTCTTCAGGGTAGAATGTAATCGAAAGATTCTAATTGAATATATTTAGATAATTTCCTGCTGTGCAAAAAAGTGCTTTTCCCCCCTTGTACTAGCTGATTTGAAATGCACACAAATTCAGATAAACAAAAATCAGTGTGTTGTGGTTTATCTAGTTTACTGACTGTAGTAACTAAAACAGTATATCTGTAATGCATGCATTGTAAACATTTGCCATTTTCTCTTGATCTTGCATGCAAACAATTGAACTGAAATAATGAGTCAACTGAACTATAGGGAGTATTTCATTTCCACATTTCCCAGAATACTATTCTGTTATAATAAAAGTAGAATGTTGTTGATTTCAGTGGTTTAATACTCCAGTAAATGGCAGAGCTGAACTATATTTAGATCTGAATGGATTATTGAAATCATTGAGTAATTTGTTACGCTGCCAGAATTTTCATGAAGCAACTGATATCTACTTCTGTTGTCAGAACAGTCTAGAAGTATTTTACTCATTTAGGCCAGATTTCAAAATGCCTGCACGGCTCCACATAACTGCTATGATCATGTAGGGGCTTGGGAGTAAATACCCAGTCTCTCAGAAAAACGGTACATCAGTTATCCTGAAGATAGGGATTTTTATAGTATTTGTAGAACACAAACAGGAAAACTTTTCTTTATTATTGTCTCACTGTCGCGTGTCACATTCTGTGCCTGAAAGACAGCATCTTTTAGGAAAGGGATAATTCAGTGTCCAGCTCAGTATGAACTTGACTTCTCTGCTGCTTTTATAATATATATAAAGATGACTTGTAACAATAAATGTGGTGGTTTGTTTACTGGGTATTTTTCAATTATTTAATGCAGATTTTATAATATAGAGGAACAAGGTTTGTCCAAGTAACTTCAAATCATTGCTTGTCTTGGCTGGATTTCGGTTGCCTAATTGCCAGAGGTTTGCATCCTATTACTGATCGTTTGAAGCGTGACACTTAAAGTATGCCTATTGCCATAGGTGTACCTGTGTACCTGCTTCGTAAGCCAGGAATGCTGCGACTGGAATTATTCAGTCTTGTCACTTCTAAAGCCCACATTTTTCTAGGTTTGACTTGGTTGCGAATGGCGGAGCATCCCTCACCTTGCACTTCGAACGGGCCCCGTTCATGAGTCAGGAAAGGACAGTGTGGCTGCCGTGGAACAGCTTCTATGCCATGGACACGCTTGTGATGAAGACAGAGGAGAACTCCATTCCCAGCTGTGATCTCAGTGGGTTTGTCCGTCCTGACCCAGTCATCATTTCATCACCACTTTCAACTTTCTTCAGTGATGCTCCGGGTCGGAATCCCATTGTACCAGAAACCCAGGTAAGAACAGTGAGAGTGCAAGGGATATAGAAATCAGCAGTCAGATGCTCGTGCTGACCTGAGCACTTACCGCAGAGTCACCATTTGTCCCCCGGAATTGCTGTAGCAAGTGCCTCTGTAGAGTCACATTCGTTCTGACAGATAGCAGGTTTTCTAATGAGGTCTGCAGGAGATATCCTAGGTTTATGTCACCCAGACACATTTATCTTTGACTACCTTGCGCCTTCTCATTATCATACAATATATCAAGTATCTCTCTCTATTTCAGTTGACAGCTTAGGTGTTTCAGGAGAGTTTTGCACAGGCTTGGTGCGCGCTGCGAACCGCAGGCTGTTTTCTTGTATGTTATTTAGGATAAAGGAAAACTCTACTGGTACTGTTGTTTCACTACTTTATTGAGTTAGTCTTTATCCTAACTGTTAGTGGTTCCTATCACTGTATTTCTTATGTTCCCCTTGCAGTAAAAATACTTTTTACTTGCAGTAAAAATACTTATTTTCACAAACACACACCAGTCACTGCACTGATTTCAGAATAACCATTCCCAGTAGTAGAAAGTCATAAGTGCATAAAAATATGCGAAGAGGTGTTCTTCTAAACAAATAACAAAGCACTAATATAAAACGTTTGACCTTTTTCCTGTTCAGGTTCTTCATGAAGAAATTGAGATCCCTGGCTCTAGTATAAAGCTCAACTACCTGAGTTCCCGCACTGCTGGATACAAATCCTTACTTAAGATCGCCATGACTCAGTCCCTTGTGCCGCTGAATCTAATCAAAGTTCATTTGATGGTAGCAGTAGAAGGGCATCTGTTTCAAAAATCATTTCAGGCATCTCCCAACTTGGCATATACATTTATCTGGGACAAAACAGATGCATATGGTCAGAAGGTTTATGGGTTGTCAGATGCTGTAGGTAAGTTAGCATATACAAGCTCCAAAACTTTCCAAATAACACCTGTAATTCTTAGTAAGAAAACTGCAAATTGAGAAGCAAATATAAACTAAACAGTTCCTGTCTTCCTGTCTCCAATTATCTTTGTATTACGGTTCTTTTTACACATTAAAGATGACATTCAGAGGGTCTAAACTCCATCAACATGCCTGTGCTTCCTGGTCAGTAGGTGACTTAGTTTAGACCAGACAATGGCAAAAAGTGGCCAGAGGAACGCAGGTGAAACCTGGTCCATCACTATGTTTTTATTTTCTTTCCGTTAACAAATGAACCTCATGCTGGACTGGGTGGCATTCTTCAGTGCATTTGGATTTTCGTGCATGCCATTACTATCTATAGCCTCTTGTGGTATAATACACCTGAAATCAAGATGGTGTTTTTCTAATGCTGTTCAGTCTTGTAGTTTTATAGCTATTTTTAGTTTACTTGGTTCCAGTGGGTGGGAAAAAGAGTGATTATCACAGTATACTTAAGTTGGGATTTTCATTTGAGTATCAGAACAATTTTGATACAAGAGTGCTAAAAATGGGCATCAGAGCTCTGCCAGTGTGGAAGAAAAAAATTATTTTTAAAATCTTATTTCTTTTCTGTATTTTGTAAAATCTTCTTTGCTATAGCTTTTCTTTCTTACACTATTGCATAGGATATTGTTTTCCTGAATAATGTTTACAGTGCATGTGTGCTTAAAAACACACAAAATTTTCACTGTTCCTTAGTATATGGTATGTAAAATGAACGCACTAAATAAATGATGTGAACATCTGGCAAATTCAGAGTTTGATCTTATCCTGTTATCTGATAGAAAAATTTTATTCTATTTTTAAAATTGTATTTCTCACTCTCCTCTCACCAAGCCAGTCACTTCCCAACGCCAGCTATTCAAAGAGAAGTGATCAGATCCCTGCAGAGTACATGTGAATGAAGTCTCAAATTTGTGTCTAGTCAAAGATCTGACTTTAATATTGTAGAATGAAAAAGAGGAATATAATCACTCCGTCTTCTTGAGGGGGCTGGGGAACTGGAATGCTGAATGATTTTAATGTGCTCTGGATGTTTAATTCAGTGTTTGTTCAGCAGGTATATTAGATTTTATTTTATTTCAGTTTCTGTAGGTTTTGAATATGAGACTTGCCCCAGTCTCATTTTATGGGAGAAGAGGACAGCACTACTGCAAGGCTTTGAACTAGATCCTTCAAATTTAGGAGGATGGTCTTTGGATAAACATCATGTACTTAATGTCAAGAGTGGTGAGTTACTTAATTCCATATGTTTTCTGTGCTATATGGAGTTTTGTCTGTGAACACTTTTTGTTTGTACTATATATACACTTTAAAAAATGCAATTTCTCCACACTCTTTTTATTTCATCTTTATCTCCGTAAGGTGTGGGAAATGTTTCAGTTGTCAGAATTTTTTCAACAATTTTTTACTCTTCTGCACAGCATGACTTTCGTCAAGTCCAAATCCTTATCCTCCATTCTGTTGTTCATTTATTGCCCTGTAATGTCTGTCTTCCTTTCTTCCCTGGTTTTCTGATATTAACCACATCCATTCCTGGTTCCTTTTGTTTGACCTTTTTCCCCTCTAATCAGCAATGGGGCTTAAAAGGAGTATGAGTTTCTAATGAGACACTGAGTCTCATTTGTCTTTTTCTTTTGTCACCTGTTTGTTTTTTTCCTCACTTTGTCTACACATCCTAAGCTGATTGTTTGTCGTCTTCATATTTTACCAGAGGCTCCCAGGGAGTTGAATGATTCGCATATATTTCATTTGGTCCCTGTAAAGTGTTTTCTACAGCCTCCCTGCTGATCCCCACATTAACAAATTGCAAAGTATATTGTTGCTCAAGAAATTTAAAGTAGTGTTCAGAGCAGGCAAGATCAGGCTCTTTGAAGACACATGAAGTGCTGTGCAGCGGATCAAACATTTAGGATAGCCATGTGGATAGTGCACGGTATTCTGTCGTCACCAGTGGGGAGCCAGTTACATTAGGATCATACAACTGCATTGCCAAAGGAACATGAGGCTAAATATTTCTGACCAGATTTCTACAATCTTCAATGCATTGAAAATGGTCACTGTGTCAGAGAATCCACTCCCTTCTTGGAGAGTGGTCTGCTCTTTGGACAAATATTTTTAAAAGAAATCCTATCTTAAAGGCATTTCTTGAAGCCTGATGAAGATCCTTACCAGTAGCTTCCCTCTTGCCTCCCACCCCTGATCCTTGGCAGCCCTTCTAGAAGTTCCAGCTCTCTCCCACCTTTTCGTTTGCTGTGCTATCCTCTTCTCTGCCATCTCCATTTCTCATTCTCCGTGGGAAAAAAAAAAAAAACGGTGAAAGACTGAGAGGTGAAAAGAGAACAGTAAACTTGGCACAAAATTCCAAACAAAGTGTAAGATAGGGAACTGGAGTGAGAGGATCCAGGGACACAAGTGAGGGACGTGTCTGCTCTGCCGTTTGCCTCCTCACTTCCCAGTCAATATGACGGCTAAACCCTTGTGCCAGGCCAGAGAGTTGTACGGCCGTGTTTGCTCTCATAATGAATACCAGGGGACTCTGGGTTTAGGTTTGGGTCTGTGCTTGTGTACGTGTGTGTTTTTTAAGAGAATCTTCATGACACCTTTATTTTTACTACTGCAAAGCTCTTTCACTCTTTTTGCACCGTCAAAGAACCAAGTGCAGGAGTCATTTCAGGGTACAGCCCTTAACAGCAGCTGTTGAAAAGAGAACTACCTGAAGTCCCCTGCAATCATTGGAGGTAATAACCACTTCTCCTCTTTGTTATTAGGTATATTGCACAAAGGCAACGGAGAAAATCAGTTTCTAACTCAGCAGCCGGCTGTGATAACCAGCATTATGGGGAACGGGCGCCGAAGAAGCATATCCTGCCCTAGCTGCAACGGGCTGGCAGAAGGAAATAAGCTTTTGGCCCCTGTAGCACTTGCAGTGGGTATCGATGGAAGTCTCTTTGTTGGAGATTTTAACTATATTCGGCGTATCTTCCCATCCAGGAATGTTACTAGTATATTGGAGCTGAGGTAAGATGTTAGTCTTAGCACTTCATTTCTGTAGCCTGTGCTCAAATCAGCCTTTACCATTACTTTTTATAATTTTGTAAAACATTGTCACTTTCAACCTATTTGAATTCCAGTGGAGAAATGGGGCACAGAAATGCATAGTTCAAAGTCTGTAGCTTATCAGAGCAATGACTATAGAGAAGGACTAAAGAGTGCAAACCAACTTGTACAAAAAGCACAAACCATCTTCTTCTGTCTTGTTGGTGGTCATTTGATACAACCTCTCCTCAGTACTATACATCATTTAGTTTTGTCTGAAAACTCCAGAATGGACTGCCCTTAGGTACTGAGCCACAGAGAAAAGCAAAGGTGTAACAGCCTCACGAAGTCAGAAGGGAGGTTTTCCTGTCAATGGTTTTGGGAGCCACTTTCCCACTTCTTTCCCATGCTCATAAGTTTGTTTCTGTGGGTTGGCAAGTACAGTCAACATTGACATACAAAGTCACTTTGCATATTCAGCATTCTTTTTAAGATTGTATCTCTGTCCCCTCATCCTACGCCCCCTCCCCGCAACATGAAGATATGGTCACTTGATAGGGAAGGCATGAGTGTAGAGTGTGCCTCTTCACCCATTTCTGTTCCACCTCCTTTCTTCATTCTTCTAGGAGAGGCAAGAGCTGTTGCTTCAAACTGTAACTCATGTAACCGGACCTTACAGTTACAGCACCGTTGAGTATTTGCAGAAAAATGAGGAAAAACAGATTGCATTGGCTGTCTTCTCATACTTCTGCAGCCCACTCAGGCAGTACGATTAGTGCTCTTGTAAATGGGATATAGCTGCAAAGTACATTGAGAGAATTTAGGTCATTAGCCTTTTTTTTTTTAATGATACGACCAATAACCATTTCCTCTTCTTCCACGGTATTTTCAGTTTTTAATTAGTGGGAAAAAGTGCAAAATGATTGGACTGTCAGAGAATAGGAGGCCTAGCTCTATTTTATACCCCACTTCCATTCACGTCATTCTGTTGATGTCACTGTTGTGAATTCTGATTTATAGAAAAGAGGATCCGATTCAGGCCAATTCTACTCTGAAATCGCTCTCTAACACCTACCTCATGCACCATCAGGCTGCCTCATTATATTTAAAAAGAAAAAAATCATAGATCATCCAGTGCTTTCTGCTAACAGCTCAGTATAAACCACAGAAGGTAGCTGGTATGGATGTGTGACCTGCTATAAATATTTATATCAAAATACACTATAACTCTGCGTTATAGAGAATATGGCGATTTCTTTTCCTAATGTGTTCGGTTCTGTTTAGCTTTCTAGTAAATAGGACTACAGCTTTACAGGTGAAGAGAAACATTTTCAAATTAGGATACTTAATATAAGGCATTTGTATGCACCTCACTTCCTAATATCAGCCAATGCCGAAGTTCTGTAGCACACCTGATATTTGAAAATGTTGTCTCCAAGTTTACAACAGCGTTAGCCTGACTACTTTGCTTTCCCTCTATCCAAGAGAGAACTTGGGCTTTTCAGCATGTGTGAGGGGAAAATGGGAAAGGACATCAGTAAAGAACCTTTTAGTTTATTTTCTTTTATGAAAGTCTGTTTTCCATAGCATAGTTTCTTTAGGTTCTGTTATAACTATTAGCAATGAACAATAAAGGTATTGTATTTTGAGTTGTGTTGGACAGCTGCAAATGACTTGACACACAGATTATTAGGATTTGCAGTAATATCTTTTGCCCCCGTTCCTCTAAAGGGAATTCAGGTCCATTCCAGCAAACATCATCTATAGCAATAATTGTGATTCAGTGGTCGTATTAAAATCTGTATGAGTTACATGGGTAAGAGTTTGAAGATTTGAGCCATTTAAGAATGAACAAGAGCCAAGTCTTCAGCCAGTATTAAGTAGCTTGGATAAAGTTGCAAATAGTATGTCCGTAAGTATTAAAAACCACATACATCGCTTTAGCTAGATTTCACAATGGATATCATTTTGGTTTTACATAAGCCAATATAAATCCGGAGTAACTTCAGAAGCGAGAATGCCCTGGTGCGCATATTTGCTTCACACTGTCCTTTATGAAGGTGCCTGATCTGAGTGGCTAATTAGTAATTTTGACTCAAGAGTGCTGCATGTCATGCCTGATGTTGGTATTGCAAGTTTGGGGCTGTGCATCGAGTGCTGCAGCTCAGGAGTCACGCATCGCTTTGCTTCATTCAGTGGGTATTCCTGAATGGAATGACATAAACAGTGAAACGCTGTGGTGTGGAGAATGTGTTAATTTTCTTCTGGGAAGTAGAGAACACTTTGACTTTGTGTCTAGACAGTAAATTAGGAATCAATTAGTGCTGGATATCTTCCATTGTACAGTATCCTACTGCTCACTTAGAAGGGTTTATTTTACCCTAAGATTTGCATTGATGGGCTTTAATAGATACCAAGTAGCATCCAAACCTGCTTTAAGCAATTATTTTAGAGACTGGAGGGACAGGATAATGAACTGTGTAGTAGAAAATCATTTAGAAATAGCCTGTTGGAAAACCATTTTGATTAAAGAGGTTGCCTCCAACTGGCAGACAATATCCTAAGCCCCGTGCTTCCCCCTTCACAGTTCTGTATTCAGAAAACTGCCAGTTTCTCTCATTCCTAGCCCACAAGTTACACATATTTCCATGGGAAAACTTTCAATGGTCCCAGAAGGTTTCCTGTAAAATATCTGGGGGGTGGAGGCTGGGGGCAAGGTTATCCTAGGGAACGAGCTTGCAACTCTGTCACCCCCGGTCGCTCTTCATCCGTAAACCCGGCTGAGGCTAGTGCTGAAAAGAGATATCTTCTCCTGTGTCCTTTTGTAAAATAAAACAAATACTATGTTTGCTTTACCATCTATTCTTCAGCTAACTGTTTGTTCTTTTTTCTTCTGTTCCCTTTCTATAAAGAAATAAAGAGTTTAAACATAGGTAAGACACGAGCTCTTTCCCATATAATTTGATATGGTTTGTTTGCTTCATTGTGTTTGCTTTTTGTGTTGTGCTTCTTGTGTAATGTTATGTTCTTCATGTACCATATATAGAAACATTTTTATGTGCTAATTGTGTGTTATGAATATGATAAGCGTTAGCAATTATGGAATGCAGTCAAAAAGCAACCAAATAAGTTCTGACAGTAATTAGAAATTTCTAGAAGAATGCAAGTATAATGAACCCCAAGCTAACTTCCGTAAAAACACTTCTCCCTGCTGTCTATAATTGGTCTAAATGGTCGAGGTAAACTAAAACAGCAGTTTTACAAATACCTGAAATGTTCACAAAAGCACTAATGACTGCAAATAGGTCAAAAACTCATTTTCCGGTCATTAATGATTTTCTGAACCCTCTGTCCTTTTTCATAATTTAGTTTCTTTCATCAAATACATTTAACCGCCAGTCAACCTGTGGGGCTGGTTGGATGCAAGCACTACATGCAGTCACTGTAAGATTCATGAGGGAGGCATAACCTTTCCAGACGCTGGGAGAAAATATTTTTCATCATCTCCCCTGAGCACTGGGCCTTCTGGACGGCAGCAGCATGGGAAATGCTTGTGCCTTCTCCCACGCCACACCTGGGATGGGCAAGATGTTCAGCCTAGAGAATACCAAGGGCAAGAACAAGAAGAGCTGTTGTAAACTATTCCATAGTGTCCCGTGCATCACCCTTTTAAAACCATACTTTCCATTTCCGTAATACGAGTTAGATGCAGAAGATGTCTGGACTAAACGGTATAATTTCTCCTTTACAATATATTTTGGTATAGCAAGTGTAACTCCACTGAATTTTCTATACCTGGATGAATTCATTCACAATTTGCTAATGATCGTTGGTGGTGCTGGAGGCTCCTCATTTGCAACTGTAAGCTTGGGTAACTTTTCAGGTGCTTAGAGATTTGCTCTGGGCAGCTTCTCCTTTTGGTTAAACTTAAAGAAAAGCTGTTGTTGCACTATTGTTACTTTAATGCACGTATGAGAAGAACAGGGAGGAGAAGCCGATCCTGCCTGTACTTGCTGTCAGGCACAAGGCTCATGCCCAGAGCAGAGCGAGGCTGCGAGCACTACCAAATGGTATGGAAAATCTTTTAACACGAGGTACATTCTTTGGCTTCCTATAATTCGAATAAAATACAAGGTTACAGAGAAAAGAGAGGCAGAGGTCTTTAACTGCTCAGATGCCAGTTGCAGAAATATTTCCTGCTCAGTTATAAAATACATCCCTGTTCGAGGTAATAATCTCGTAGTTTCTGTGGGGACACAATGAGCGCATGTCACCTTCCACCAGTCGTCTTCTGCCAAAGTCCCTCAAGTATTTTAGGTGTAGAGTCTTCCCCTGCTGGTGCCTGACCCAGCTCGGGCAGGAGCCAAGGGCTGCACCGCGGGTCTGCAGCCCCAGCCGGCTGCTCCCTGGCAAAACTGCCCTGAGGGAGATTCCAGCGGAGAAAGGCAGCGTGAGCTCCGTGAACACACCGATGACAGCAGGAGAGGACAGGGACATAAGCCCATGTTCTGCCATTGCTCGTTACCCTACTCATACCTTCTCCCATCGCGGTGTCAGCGGGACACACCTGAGGGTAGCTGCGGGCACAAGGGGAGCAGGGCTGTGCTCGCTCAGGCAGGTGGGCAAAACCATGGCCAAAAAGAAGAGGGACCCCTCCAGCGTGGCCGAGCAGCTGCCGCTCTGTGTGTCCCCGTCGGGCCGAGGTGCCCCATGGGTAGAAGGGCAGCAAAGGGCACCCTGGGCTGGAGCGCGGTGGGAGGCGGCAGCAGCGAGGCTGATGTCTCACCCGTTGCTGTCACAAAGCCTTTAGCTGAGTGTGGATGTATTTGTGAAGTGTGGCACAACACTGGTGTCACAGCAAAGTTTGGTCCTCGGTGTTAGGGGAAAAGCATGGTAGAAGAAGAGAGCAGAATTTCAAAACAGTGACAGATACGCAGGTGTTTGTATGGCTCAGATACTTGAGAGACCGGAGAAACGTTGTAAATGGAAGGAAATCATTTTCTATGTGGCAAAGAAAGTGGAGCTTTGTTTTGGAGGGGTGGGGAGGAATGTGGTACGGGCCTAGTGAAGAGGTGCAGTCTGCTGCTGAAGATGAGGAGAGGAACTTGGGAAATAAAGCGATTGTGCTCTAATCTCAAGCATGTCACTAGTCTCCTTGCATAACTTTGTCTACACCACTTAACCTCTCTGTGCCTCAGTTTCCTCCTCTGTAAAATGGGTATAACACCCATCTTTTTAAAGTACTTTGAGATCCATGCATGAAATAAACCTGCCAAGTATTTTTTGTTTACTATGTTTTTTCATCTCTAATTTCTACACTCCTAGACTTCAGCAGATGGTATTACCTCTGCCTACTGAATTTTGATCAAACCAATCTCCTTCCTACTTTCTACAGTTTTAGAACAAACTGTTATTGACCTAAAATCATGACACGTCAAAGACTGGCATAGAGGAAGACAACTGTAGAAAGTGATATTTTGGGGCCTCCTCATTCCTTCAAATCTGGCCATGACCACATGAACGCAGTTGCCTTTGTGCTGCTGATAATCCATCTGCCGAAACTGGCCTTACTATAGTTTCAGCAAGTCTGGTCAAGAAATGGCTTATGTCCATCATAACTTACCTCTGTGTATCCTCACTCTTGGAGATGGGCACTTTTGCCACCTGAAACTAGGAGTGTGGATATTTGGAGGCAAATATCTCTGGTTACTGGTAAGTAACCTTCATTTTTTTTTCTTCCTCTCTTCATTTGTCTTCTATGCTTTGAAACCACCATTGACCTTATTTACACTCACCCATAGGCTCCAAAGGCTGGAAAATTCACATCATGCTTAAGTTCCAACTGAATTGAGTTAAACTAGCCAGGCAAGGTTTTGAAAACATTTCTGCACTGCAGTTCTGTGTGTGTGAATGTATATATATCGCTAGGATTGACATTTCTCAATTTGCAGATGATTTGCTAAAGTAGTTCCAAAATGTGACAAGCTGCCAAAAACCATATATTTCAGAAGAGAAAGTAGATTTCCATATGAGCACCCATTCTAATCACAAACTGAGGACCAGTTTTTCAATAACAGAAGGTTTGGAGTAAAAGTCAGACACTTGGGGTCTCTGCTTTTAGTTCTATTAGTTATATAACCAGCTTCGTCTGACGTAAATGAGATTCTTGATAAGAATGAATGAGAACAAATGTGCTTTAGAGAGTAAATTTGTTGTGCCTCTGCCTCCTATTTATACAAGACCTCACAAATCTAGTGGCATAATATAAGTAACTCAGAAGCCGATTCTTTGGTCTTACTCCTATGACTTCTGCTTTCAAGGGAAGTTAAATGAGGTGGCAGAGAGGGGGGGCAACAGGTAGCGATAAGCCAAAGAGAATTGACCTGGAGCAGATCCAATGGGCTAAAGAGATCAAGAAGAAAGTCTGCTCTGCAGCTTTGGCTTATTGGGCTCTACCGTGCAAGCTTGGTGTAGCAGGATGAATGAGATTTAAAATGACAATGCTTTTGAAACAATCAAGTTAGGTCCTCAGATAGCAGTCCTTCAGACCCCACCTCTGGATGAGGGTGTCAGACTTTCTTTCCAGATTTCTCTGTGCCTGATGATTATTTAAGCTCTGGAAGCCCGTGAAGTTTCTGGACTGCTCAGCTGTTTCTCTTTTATGCTTTCTTTTTCTCTAAAGCAACAATCCCGCTCATAAATACTATCTGGCCGTGGACCCTGTTTCAGGCTCACTGTACGTATCGGACACCAATAGTCGGCGGATATACAAAGTCAAGTCCCTGACGGGCACGAAGGACCTGGCTGGCAACTCGGAAGTGGTGGCAGGGACGGGAGAGCAGTGCCTGCCCTTTGACGAGGCCAGATGTGGGGATGGAGGGAAGGCGGTGGATGCAACCCTAATGAGCCCTCGAGGTAACGTAGGAAAAGAAGCTGGAGAAAATGACTGTGTGAGGCTAGGCTGGATGTGGAAATAATTATCCGGCAATTAAATCAACTCCTTGCTCGGTAGTTTTGATTCTGGACTTTAATTACAGTGGATTGGCAAGTGTTCGTGCTTTGTTTAGTTAAAGCAAACTTTATTACCCCGACACCGAGTGCTGCAAAAGGAGAACAGAACACAAATTAGCAGGGTAGCGCTTACTCCGAGAAGCAAGCGTGTAAACTGGGAAACAAATTACTGTTTGAGGTACAGCCTTTGGGGAGAAAAACTGCCTGCGGTGTCTTTTTTCTGAGTTTTTATTCTACGTATCCCCTTTTTCTTCAGAAGGGAAGGAAAAATAAAAGGATTTTTGCCCTTTCCTGTTTCTAACTTTTAACAAAAAGTTTTCAAGATGTTATAGAGATTCGGAGATGTGCTGCTTCTTAGGATTTTTTTTTCCATCGTTTCATCTTAATTGTAAGGATTGATTAATCAGGTGTATTGCCAGGTGTTTCAAACATCTTTAAAGGGGTTTTATTTCAATGGTTGAAAACAGCTAGATGATTGTAAAAGCCAATAAAAATGAAGGGTCCTGTTTCTACGTATAGGTAATAGTTTCAGTTAATACATACTGAGTATATTAACAGGATAGAGCTGCTTGCGTGTTTTAAGTTAAGCCTCTACGTAGAAGTTAGGTTGATAAAGCTGTATCTCCTCTCACTGGCACTGCAACCATTTGAAGACAGAATTTTTAGATGGATATTTTATTTTCAGCCCAAGAACTGGACAAGGCAGTGCGCCAAATCAAAGCAGGGAAGGCGAGTGAGGAAAAGTCCGTCCTTGTTCCCAGCAGGCAGCGGCATCCTCCAGGTCCTCCAAGGCAGCACCCTCTCATTCTCTGCCTCTCCTCTCCCAGGACTCCCAACGTGACACGCACTGAACCTTTCCTTTTTTTCTAGGCTGGGAACCCCTGTGTCTTCATCTGGAAGCACCAGATGTTCTTCTCATATTCCTTACTGCAACAGGTCAAAGATTTACAAAACATCCTGAAAGAATATGATGTCCTCTTAATTTTTTTAATATTTTTAAAGCCATTTTAAAAGATTTCTAAAAAACTTTCATCCTCGTTAGATCCTTCAGATGAAGAAAGCAACGCCTCAAATTGCTGAGATTAAAACTTAGGAGATTTTTTTTTTTAGTTGGTTTTATGCAATATATCGCACAGAGTTTGAATTGAGAAATCAGCTGATGCATTCTGCTGGCTCTTTGGCAAGTTTGGGGGGTTTCTGTGGTTTTCTTTTCTTCAAGGCCCCGAAGGATATACCTGCTTCATGCCACTTATTCCACAGAGCTATGGGTACTTGGAGAGTTCCAGGACCTGTGCTCAGGTTGGAAGGGAGGAAAAAACAGGAGAAGTGAACAAACGTCACCATCTTGTAAACTTGATAAGAAGATGAAGCCTGCCTTGAAGCTGGGAGCTTCTCTGCTTCGCTGATGCCTGGTTTTTATGTTTGCAGGAATTGCCGTGGATAAGTATGGACTCATGTATTTTGTTGATGCCACTATGATTAGAAAAGTGGATCAGAACGGAATCATATCAACCTTGCTGGGCTCCAATGACCTAACTGCTGTTCGACCTCTCAGCTGTGATTCCAGCATGGATGTCACCCAGGTAGACTCTTACTGCATTTATTTTTTTCTCTGCCTTAGAAGACATGGGCATCTATTTTGGATGACTGCCTGGCCACTTAAGAAATACATTATGCAGCACAAGATGATAGCAGATTTGATTCATTACTGAAATGAGTGAATGATCCTTATACTGTGGCTAGCACAGGTTATTTATGCAACTATAGAGAAATAAGGTTGAGATAATGGGAGTTATTGTCTTAATTGCCTGTTTTTCTGTAATTACTGTAGAGCTTCCACGATGTAGCATTCGTTTGTTGCACAGAAACACAATTATCCAAAGTTACCACTGCACGTAGCTTTAATATTTCTGAAAAACAAAGTCATTGTTTGAAATAGTTGCCGTTCATGACTTGGTTTCATGATGTACGCTGATAAACCCCTCACTAATTTGCTGTTGTTACACATGGAATTTTAAACACTAGAAGTGTACTTTTCAGTTATGACTTTTACAGTAATAATTTGTGCAACTCATAGGTACGGCTGGAGTGGCCTACTGATCTCGCTGTCAATCCCATGGACAACTCACTTTATGTCCTAGAGAACAATGTTATTTTACGGATCACAGAAAACCATCAAGTTAGCATTATTGCTGGACGCCCCATGCACTGCCAGGTTCCTGGTATAGACTACTCTCTTAGCAAACTGGCTATTCATTCTGCACTTGAATCAGCCAGTGCCATTGCCATCTCACACACAGGAGTTCTTTACATCAGTGAGACAGATGAAAAAAAAATTAATCGGCTACGCCAGGTAACTACCAATGGAGAAATATGCCTTCTTGCAGGGGCAGCTTCAGACTGTGATTGCAAAAATGATGTCAACTGTAATTGCTATTCTGGGGATGATGGGTATGCCACTGATGCCATCTTAAATTCACCATCTTCCTTAGCTGTGGCCCCAGACGGTACCATCTACATAGCTGATCTTGGAAATATCCGCATTAGGGCTGTCAGTAAAAACAGGCCCATTCTTAATTCTTTTAACCAATATGAAGCTGCATCTCCAGGAGAACAGGAGCTGTATGTCTTCAATGCTGACGGGATTCACCAGTACACTCTCAGCCTTGTTACCGGGGAGTACTTGTACAATTTCACCTATAGCAGCGATAACGATGTCACGGAGGTGATGGACAACAATGGCAACTCCTTGAAGGTCCGTCGGGATGCCAGTGGGATGCCCCGCCATTTACTGATGCCGGATAATCAGATTGTCACGCTGGCTGTTGGCACTAATGGTGGACTCAAGCTAGTCTCAACACAGACCCTGGAGCTCGGACTAATGACATATAACGGAAACGGTGGTCTCTTAGCAACGAAGAGTGATGAAACAGGATGGACAACATTTTATGAGTAAGAATGTTTTTGGATATATTAAGCATACATTTATTTTTCAAATGGTAGTGAGTAGGTCCTAAACTGATCCTACTGAAATTTGTTGCAGGCTTTTCACTGAAACTGAATAAGGCCAATACATCTCAGTCTAGTGTGGTACTGCAAATGGTTACGTGGCTTCTTGATCTCACCAGTGTTGCCGGGTCCCTTGGGTGGGTACCGACCCACCTGGATTCCTGCCCGCAGCGTACGGGCTGCGGGCGACTCCCGGCTCCAGCACCGGGGGCTCCGTCCGCGCTCGGACACCCGTGCTGGGCTCAGCAGAGCGGTCGCTGCGCTGCCCCGGTCCTCAGCCAGGCAGCGCATAACTCACATCCCCACCAGCCCCCAGCAACCTGTGGCTCCGACTGAGCTGCCTCTCGCTAGGAGCCCTAATTCCGCAGTTTCTTTCGGAACTCAAATTATATGTCTTTCCGTTCAGACTCATGTATTACTCGTGGCTGATAAAATGTTGATTAACTTCACTGATTGTTCATTCTTGAGACAAGTGAGGAAATTAGATCCCCAGCTATCTGTCAGAGCCCTGGTGTAGCTCCCGTAATTTGTAGATAACCCAAAAGCACGCTGGTGTTCACGAGCATATAGATTAAAAAGACAGAAATCCCTCTTTAAATGAAATTCATCGAGGTGAAGTTCAAAAGTATATTAAAAATCTCAAAAAACTCGTCAGATTTTTGTTAATAGTCATCCTGTTCTTAGTAGTCTTATTGCCATTTCTTGATCAAAACCATTTTTGAAAGCAGAAGCTAAACAATATATTCAAAATACATATGACTTTTAAGTATGGCAAGTTTTATGCCATATATGGTATTGAAATAGTTAATTAATGATTACCAAATGCCATTTCTCAAATTAGTGGGTAGAAAGTATGAATAGGGATTTATATTTCGTTTTGAACTGTAGGCTTATTGTTAAGGTTACAGACTAGCGGTGATGCACACCTATTTTAGTTTCTTAATGCATTTATCTTGGCCACCACATCCTTTCTTTTTAGCAAAAACATAAGTAAAGCAGGAATAAAAAGTCCTAGGTTTGATCTGCTCGAAGGAGTCTAAATCAGCATTGCACGTCAGTATTTTGTCCACCACACGTTTCATTTCTGTACAAAGGAAAGCAGTGCCCTCTCGTGGGCCCTGGAAACTGAGCCACTGCGATAGTTCATCTACACGGTCGGTAGAGATGCGGAGGACTTTACTCCTTAATATTTTACAAAGAGTATTTATTTACCATACATTAGTTACAAAAATAGTCCAGTTACCTGAATGCATGAAGGTATTACCTGCTGATTACAAGACCAAGTAAAATCTCACTGTACTAGACAGTGGTGAAATCTCACATTATTGCTGATGAGATGCGGATGCCCTTCTAGGCAGGCTTTTTGTTGTTGTTTTTGCCTCTATAGGGAGCTCAAGATTCAGATCAGAAGTCATAGAAACTAGTTATTTATCAAAACACCACTAATTAATTGTAGGAAATTAAATAGCAAAGTAATTTAAAACTCTACGCGAAAATCAATGAAATATTAAAAAAGGTTATCAGAAAGTTACAAGTTACAAAACTGGTATAACCGGTGGCTGAGAATCATACAGACAGACTTTTCTCTGCATTAAAAATGAGTGTACTTTATAGTGCATGTGTAAAAGAAACTATACATGGTGACTGTTATCTAGGTTAGAAAAATAGCCACAAAATGCCATTCACAAAGAGGTTAAAAGAAGATATGTATCTCTATATGTTCATGGAAACCCCTGTTTGAGGACCAGAAGATAGATATATGCACTGGAGATGCTCATTAGAAAATACCAGAAAAATAGAGGCATCTCCTTTAGGCTGATCCTAAGCAGCTGACTTACAGTAGCTCCTTAATATTCTTTGTCATCTCATGTACCCCTGCAGTTGAGAGTTTGATTAATAAGATAATAAGAATTAGTTAAATCAAATTTACAAACCTAAACAATCACAGTCCACAGTCATTCAATACTGGTTTCTGGTTTATATTTTTCTTCGAAGCAGTTCCAAGGGGAAAATTCTATATTCATCATTTTGGTAGCTATAAGTTAGTATCAACTGAAGACATAAGAAATACTCAGCCAATGAGAGTTTGTAAGGACAACAAAATTGGGTTTTGTGCCATTAAATTCATGCATTCATACAGAAGTAATCAATACCATAAATTGTTAATGTGGCAGCAGAACAGGAAAAGAAGAAATAGCTTTTTAGTAGTAAAATAATACATGAACTAAAGTTTAAGAACCCTTCTGAAAAATTTATTTCAGCACGTTTATATGAAACAGGCATTGAAGTGCCAGGCTATCTCAGTGGGTATATTCCTCTCTTTTGTCTGCAACTGTATTCTGATAATGTTCACAGAATTAAACCTGTACAGTGTATCCAGGTATGCATGTATATACGCAGAGAAATGCATACACAATCTATTTTTGCGTGTGTGTACACACACTCCATATATATATTATAATATACCTAGTGCATGTGTACATGCACGCGGTTCATTTGCAGTAGGAACAAGCAAGGGTCTTAAATAATCCAACAGCTATCAGCAGGCTCACACGGGGTAATTTAAACTTGGTTTTGGGCATGAAGCACAGATCTTTGAAGTGGTCCTCAGTGCTATTCCACTTGGTCTTCGCAGCATCCTAAGAGAATGCTGCAGTTTTCTTCTTGAAATAGCTTGGGTTTTATTAGGGAGAGAAAATAGGGATTTATGTAACCGTATGTAGGTCTGCACCTTGCCCTGCTCTATGTTAAGTCACAAGCTGCTCTTGCTCCTTTCTGCAATACAATATATGCCACTGGCCTGGTGACTCCCACCTGCGAGCTGTGGAGCGGGGCACGGTTCAAACCCCAGGGACCACAAGGCTGGCAATAAAAAAACGGAGAAGACGTAGAGGCGCCGCGATATCGGCCACGGGAGAGCAGCCCGCAGTGCGTTATCACATGCCCGCGGGAGGGCCGCGGAGGTGGGATGTGCGTCACCCTGAGCGGGCTGCGAGCGCTCGGACGTGTCCCGGGGTGAGCTGCACATCCCGCACGGGCCGGCGGCTCCGAGCCCCAGGATCGGGCAGCGGCCGCAGCAGCAGGCGGGTCCGTCACCCCGAGCTGTCCTGGAACCCGCGCCTGCCAGGCAGCCCGAATCCCCTCAGCGATGCGGTAGCGGGCGCGGGGGGATGCTGAACCCAGGCTGAGGTGCCAGGGTTAGGAAAGGCTCTGTTCACTCTCCCCCCTTGTAGTTTCATTAGTAGAAAAACTTGCAATGAGACCATGCTCTAACTCAAGTCAGTAACAAAAGCTCAGTAATTTCAGCGTATCCAGAATCCGCCTCATTTGAAGGTATAAAAATTGCCTTATCAGATCTGATTCATCTAGCCTGATGCATTGACTGTCATAGGTAGTAGCTGCTTCTGAAGAAGATACCAGTAGAATATTAGTATATTTTCCACTGCAAAATTTTATTTTCTTACTTCAGTAGACCCAGGTTCACGTCATGAAGAAGAAAAGTATATAACTATTTAATTCCTGTATAGCTTTATTCTTATTATTCAGATAAATGTCTGGGTTTCGTAGTCTACTAAGCACTTGCTCTCACATAATACATAAATAATTTAAAAAATCCACCTCAATAATGTTTCACTTCTAAATTATGTAGTACATATGAGGTTTCTATCTTATTAATTTTACATTTTTTACCTTTAAGGTGTTCTTTTTAAATAGGATTTTATTGATGCAATGGATAAAATAGAAATGCCTTCTTTATATGTTGGTATTGCGGTGTATATATCATTTAAGTAGTGACTTTTTTATATGTCTAGCTTGTAAACTAAACAGTCTGCAGATCTTCATAGAGAGTACTTTGGTATGTGTCACTTTAAGCATGTCCAGCACTTGTTTAAAAATCCTTTGAATCTCTGCCAGTGCTGTTTTCAAATAGCGTGACCGACACTGGGAAACGTGCCCTATGGCAGGAGGCAAAACACCGATTTCTAGAAATAGCATTAGAATATTTCCATTTTTCTGTTTCAGTCTTTGTAGATCCTCATCCATTTTTACTTTTTAGACTGCCCTTGCACTTCGAACAGAGATTTTCAGCAAGTAGCCCACAGCAATCCCCAGGAATTTTTCCTGGGTTAATTAAAAACCCAGCAATGTGAGTGAAGAGTATGAATTAATGTCTCATTTGCATTGCCTAAAATATATTTGCTGATGGGGAATTTTGCCAGCCATTTTTCTGGATGTTCACCAAGCTCTGCATACTCACGTTGAAGCCACTCAGAGACTTTTCTAGTTTGTCCTAAATAACATTGTCTCCTCTGTAATATTTGACATCTAAGTATTCTGTTCATCGCCCTGCTAATCGCTAAACATCTCAAAGTATTCCACATACAGACACTTAGGCTGTAACTCATTAACCTTCTGGATTTTTTAAATTGTTCATTTTTTTGTCCTTTTTGTTTTTCCTAGCTAGATGGATGCTTGACTGGATCAAGTTCTTCCTCATCTATACAAGCAGTTTTCAATATTTTTTTTTTTGTGAAGACTTTTATATAGACTCAACCAAACCCCCTTTCATAGATTACCTCAACGTATTATAATTTATCTAGTATCTTGTTGATATGGAAAAAAAAAAAATATATATATATATATGGGTAGAAACTTGTGACTTTCATTAAGAACAATTATGTTGCTTAATCCTTATTTGATCCTGAACTGCTTAAATGAATGCTATTATTGGTCCCTTTTAGGTTGCATGATGCTTTGTTTTATTGATTTACTTCTTTGCCTAATACTTCCATTGATCCTGGTACGGCTTGTTGCTCCACAGGTGGTTTTTTTTTCCTTCCTCCCCTATACTCAGCTGAATGGGTGCAACCATTTGCAATGGATTTGAAAGGCTTATTTTGTATTTGTATTAAATGAGCCAATTCGCGTATTAATTTCGGACATACGCTATGCAGTTGAGGTGGCCTACTTTGAGGTTTCTGAATGGTTTAATTGTAAAAAGTCCTGTTGAAAGCACTGATTTCTCTTCATCTTTCCAGCTAACCACAGATGTCCAAAGAACTCGGCTAGCTCCGTGCTACTAAACGTGCTCCTCTCCTCTTCTGTTACTCTCAGGCAGTGCAATGGATTTACCAGTTCTCTTCCAGGCTTCCCGCTCCCCGGATCTCCACGTTCGAAGGATGACCAGTTGGTTTCAATCTCTACCTAAACTTTTCCCTTCATCTACACAGGACATTTTTTCTTGCCCTTCTGCTGTTTAGAAGTATGTGCGCTTTGGTAGCGGCTGGGCGAGAGACTCATGCACAAGTAGAGAATTGCAGCAAGCAGAGTGTCAGACCGGAATGCTGATTTTGTTTCAGGTCCCCATTTCTCGCCCTTAAAATCCAAAGTTTTGCTTCTTTAGCATAGGTACGCACACAAATATAGCACACTGAAGGAAAGGGAGAAAACGTATGATTTGATTTCAGGCAGCATTCTTTCTTTTCCCCTCTCCTCAGGCTTCTAAATAAATTTAACTCAATAAGCTCATGAAGAGCCCTTTTTCCTTTATTTTTTTTCTTAATCTTTATGCCTCTGGAGCACTTAATTAATGTTCTAAGATGTGCTGACTGCTGCCCTTTGTGCAACTCCAACCTATTCCGTTCTTTAACTTCTCATCATTCGTCTTTATGAGCCAAAAGATTGACCCCAAAATGCAGTTCAATACCACAGATAAGATCTAAATGAAATTATTATGTTCTCAAGCTGATGTCTTTCTTAATTTCTTATGACGAGTTTATTCCTCGATATGTCACTTAATACCATACTTAGTAGTTTCTGCTAAGTATTCAGTTGCAAATGTGCAGTATATGCAGTTGTATATTGTAGTATCCATCGTAAGCCCACTTCCTTGGAGTGAAATGCAACTATTGAAAGACAGAATAATTTGCTAATTATAATTGTTTGAGCACTCCGAATATCTGTAATAATTTAGTTAATCCATTAAATAATTTAAAAGATGCTAGCCTGGATTTACACTCATGTAGTTGAGATCAGTATCTCTAAATTTATTATTTCATCATTATAGACTCTTTCAAGAACAGAGAAATAGGTATGACCAGGATGTTCTTGAAAATCTGTTTCATTCTGGGTATTTTTGCACAAGTGTGGTGCATTATTAATACATGGGGTATTGAAATGAACATATATCCTCATGCTTTTTTGCTCTCACTAACTTTTCTATTAGCTATGATCATGAAGGGCGTCTGACCAATGTAACACGTCCCACTGGAGTGGTAACTAGCCTTCATCGAGAAATGGAAAAGTCTATTACCATCGACATCGAGAATTCTAATCGGGATGACGATGTCACGGTCATCACAAATCTCTCCTCTGTGGAGGCTTCCTATACAGTTGTTCAAGGTACCAAAGCGCACTTCTCAGCACATCTAACCACACACACAGCTCGAGAAAGCAATTCGCAAAAGATTCGTGCCATTAGTACACTCATGAGCAGGGGAAAAAAGCCTAAGGTTTGCAAGAAAGACTCCCATAAAGCTCATTCCTAAAATGGCAGGTCTTCAGGACAGGTAAGAGACATTTCACAATCATACTTTGTGTCAAATATCTACGCTCATTATCTGCTGGTGTAAGCTAGTCCTGCCGTTCCCTCTCGGCTCAGGGTCACTTTCCCCACTCACATGTTTCTCTGTACTTCACTGCAAAATTGGTTCTGACTCCAGCGCCCCGTTGCTGCAGTCTGAGTGCTGAGCGGTGGCTGCCTGGGTGCAAACCCTCCTGGAGAGGGAGGCTCAGGCACCATCCTACTATTAAAAATGAAATGTTCCAAATTTGTACATTCTCGTTAAATAAAATGTAAACCAGTCAGTGCAGTGGATGATCTCGTGCCGCAGTTAACACTTCGAGAACAGTGTTACAGCCTGAGTGTGGCAGGAGAGATCAGAACAAAATGGTGAAATGGTTGCATGGAGCTTTCCAGCACCACCCAAGTGTTGTATCTGATGGAGCAAAACCAGTCAGTTATCAAAGGCACACTGACAGCAATTCGGTGAGCGATGGGGGTTTTTAATTAAGATATAAAGTCACTGAAATAAGACTATCACCCTCAAACAAGAATCTCCTCCTGACATAAATGTCGATGTTTATAGACTATTATACCATGACGCATCTGGTTACAAAGACTTTATTTCTCTTATACCAGATGATTAATTATGTAGATGCTGTCCTGTCAGACAAGCACTGATGCTCTGGTGACAGTGGCTCGCTGTAGTGCTCTATCCTGGCTGGGAACGGACCCGGCCGTGTCAAACAGCTGGAGAGCAGCACAGCCATAGATGTACAGGGTTATTTTTACAACTCTTTCCCAAAAGCAAGAGGCCAGGGGTGCGCACCTCAGGGGGTGGGAGGAAGGCAGCAAGGAAAGGACGGGCGCTGCCAGCCTGCGCTGCTGAGCGCGCACCTGCAGGAGTTAGGGCTAAACTGGAACTCTCTACAAAGCTTCTGCCTGGAGGCAGTTTTTAAACAGAGGGAAAGAAAAAGAAGTGGCGTTTACTTCTTCCCACTCATAAAGAGTCCACCAACTTTTGTTTGTTTGTTTTTCTTTTTGTCCTGGAATTTAATGGTTTGTTGTTTATCCAGCAGTTAAGTTTTCGGGACTTTTTGTTCATATTAGAAATAAATTACATGGTTGAAATATATCACCATGCATTTTGATTCACAATTAAGACCAAAGGGAAAACATAATGAAATAAACACAATATCTCTCTGCAGGCTCACTCCTGTTCTTTACATGAAACAGTAACATCTGTAATTCCACCATAGTACCATGTAAATGGTAATTGCAGGCTGACTTCATTTAACATCAACAGGAGTGCAATAAAAAACCAATCAAATTAAGCTATATGTTTTCTTTATGACTGGAGTAGCTAAATTATTTTCTTTTCATTATTGCTGTAGATCAAGTGAGGAACAGCTACCAGCTCTGTAATAATGGTACTTTGAGAGTGATGTATGCCAATGGCATGAGCATTAGCTTTCACAGCGAGCCTCATGTCCTGGCTGGGACTGTGACTCCCACCATAGGACGATGTAATATTTCTCTGCCAATGGAAAATGGTTTAAACTCAATTGAATGGCGTCTGAGGAAGGAACAGATTAAAGGCAAAGTGACTGTGTTTGGAAGAAAGCTCAGGGTAAGTAGAATCTGTCATTACAGTAATGATCTTTTCTTCTGTGGGCAGACAATTTTCCATTTTGAAGGATGTCTTTCCTATTTTCACTTGTTAAAAATGCACAACTCTGTCTTTATGATGACAATCTTTTCTTTGAGAGGTCAGTTAACTGCATGGGATCATCTGCTGCAATCAGCTATAGAAGCTTCATTACTAAAAGTATTCCAAAAGAGGTTGGTAAAAATACACAGAATATTGCTGCAAGTCACTCTGCTGTTGAAAGTGGGGGAAAAAGAAAATCTGACCATTCGCCATTTGTAGAAATGCTACGGCACACTTGCCGCAGTTAGTCCTGGGGAGCAAACGCAATTACAGCTTGAGCTGTTATGTTCTGCTTCTGGAAAATCCCCCTACGGATTCATGGAGACAGGCATATTGTGTTTATTCCCTTTCCCAAATGGCACGATTGGAAAATAGTTGCCATAATTACGAAGTCATAAGCATAGGATAAGAAAGACGCTCAAGTCACATAATCCATCCCCTGCCAAATTAAAGATCTGCTGCAGCCAGATTAATCCCATTCTGTTCTTAGCTGGCCTGTTTTTCACCCCTTAAGTATCTAAACTTTCACTGGCCTCTTCAGCATACCCAGTTGATACTGGGCAGAAAACACATGTAGTGCTGATCAAGTCCTGGTTCTTTTATTAATACTTTCAATATCATTTGACATGAGATACAGTTCTGTGTGTTCAAGTTGATATATTAAATGCAGTATATGTAAACAACTAGGTAGTCATTTACAAAAAAAAAAAATAAGACTAGGATGTTAAATTCGGTCTTTTCCTATTGCTTAACATCTAATTCACAGTGTTGAATTAACGAGTCTTTCCTTATTCTCACAAATCCTCAGAATGCACTTCTTGGGGAGAGGGGGAAGGTTAGACAAAAATGGAATGAGATTAGCAGCTAATCCTTAATAACTAGATTTCATGGCTGTGTAATTGATTTTTGATGTATTGACCTGCAGAAGTTGATTATAAGTAGAAAATAGATCAGGTCTGCATTTTGAGTAGGTGTTCAAAATAAAAATAAATAGGACCATGAAATGAAACTGCTGTAATCCTAACTCTCAATACTAAAAATTTGATAGAGGTACTTGTGGTAATTAGCTGAAGTTAGACACATCTCAGAGCTGAAACCTAGCCTGAGATGGGTTTTCTAGCATCATGTTTATGCAAATCAAAACACTGCTTTATCTAGCAACACCTCAACATTTAATTGTCTGGTGTTAGTTCCTGTAACAATAATCACATATCCATTTAGCTCTTTTAAATGAAAATCACTGTGAGATTATAACAGGTTGAGTGGACTGAAAATGAAATTTGAAAATGAGGGAGAAAGCACAGAATTTATTTGCATCTCATTTATCATAATTCCTCTTTAAAAATTGTGTAGCGAATGAAACAGCAGGAGTGTTGGAGCACCGCGGGGCGCAGGTGGCAGGCAGGGCAGGGACAGCTGTGGCACGAACCGGTACAGAACAAACACTGCACTGGGACACCTGGTGAGGGAGCGTGCAGAGCCGTCACCTGAATCCCAAATTCAGAATTAATAAAAGGTGGTGGTGTTATTGTGCGGGGTTCACCCCTGCCTGGGCAGACGTCGTAAAGCCAAGGAAGACCCGCACTTCACCTTGGTATCATCCCACTTACCGTCCGCTACTATTTTATGCGCCAGACGTTCCGTGTCTTGAAGTAGTTTCAGATAAAGTCTTGCTCAGGTTCCCTCCGAAGAGTTTTTGTTACGAGGCAGCATCACACCAGGGATTTCTGTCGCAGGAGCTTGACCCGGGCCACAAAGCGCCCGTCCCTGCAGCCGCCCAAGGAAACCGGGTGTGCAGGTGGGCAGAGGAGAGAAAGAGAAGGAGCTTGTTCGATCGGCTCCAGCCGTGACACTTGTGATAGCACTAGTGGTGTTCCCAGGAGTAGTGGGAGTCACTCGTTTCGTTTGGGCTTCTATCGAATTAATGCAACACTGCAGTCACACTCTGCAGTTTTACTTATTTTACAAATGAAGTTACTGAGTTATCCAAGCAGGTGCTTTTTTATTCCCCAAGTGATGTCTGTGGTTGTGCATAGCTCTTCTGTGCAATCATTTAAAAAACTCTAATGCTTTGGTTATGTATGGCAAAAAAAGGTAATAATCTTTATAATGCTTTTGAGAAAAGGGAGGATACCTGGAGTCAGGCTTTTCTATGTGCAGATTACAGTTGCATTTACTGTACTGAAGAGAAGAAACTCCAGAAATCCCAACTGCTTTATGAAGCTTCAGAAATTTTTTTTAAAAAAAAGGCAGCTAAAATTCGGTTCTTAATATTTTTTAAAGACACATGTTTTTGCTGGGGTTTTTTTGCTTTCTATAAAATCCGCCAGTCCATAAGAAATTGGGTTCTTTTCAGTCATACACTCACCTTCTCATGTTACAGCTACATGGTTTTGGTAGGAAAGAAGAAGTAGGAAAGTAGGAAAAGGGTTTGATATGTCTCTGTCACCAGGATTGATCCTACATTTACACAACTATCGCAACCAGCTGAGAAAAGTACTATTGTTGAGTTTGGCTTCTCTGCCTTTGTTTCCATTACAGTGGGAGAGCAGAATATGATTTATTTTGTCAATGTGTTTAAAAAAAAATACCCTATCTTTTATTTGAGTTACAGGAGAAGTTGTTGCTGAGATAACCTTTGGGAAAACGTACAGAAAAGAGCTTTTTCTAATTATTTCCCACTGAGGAAATGCAAACTGTTAAAGAGCTAAATTTTATTAATGGAAAAAATTAGGATAATGAGCGATAATTTGAAATAATTATTTCTTTACAAACACAAAACTGTATTAATTTTAAATTTCCTTTCTGTATTACTGAATTCCTACAGAGTCAGTTGGGATGGGAATTGGGTTTACCCCTGCCAGTGAAAATATCTCAGAATAACTTTTATGTCGTCAAGAAAGGCTCAGGGTTAATTTACATATTGTTTGATGTGCAGTTTAATTTTGGATAAGAGAAAGCATTGCTTAATCAAAGCTACTGTAAAATATAAGCTGAAGAATGAATTCCCAGAAACTGATGAATACTTTTTAAGTAGTCATTGCTCTCAAATTATATCTAATTTAAAGACTTCTACTTTATTAATGATGCATCTACAATTAAATTACTTAGGAAGCTTTATCAGATTACAGCATTAGCCTGAATTCTGCGGCTTAGCCTCCAGTGAATATATTTATGTATCTCTCATTAAAGCACTCTCACTAGAAGCCTCTCCATTTGGCATTCTGATGCACCTTTGTTTCTGTCTTGCTCTTTCATTAAAAAATAAAATTTAAAAAAAATCTGGGATGGAAACATTTCATGCTGTACTTTGATTTGAAAATTGTAACTGAAGAAAAAAAAAAAGGAAAACATTTAATCTAATTATTTAGCACTTTTTTTCCTCAAAACTAGAAGTCCATCTTTCCCAGCCTGTATGATCAGGATTTTTAATCAGAAGAAATGAAACTCATCCCAAGTGATGGGGTTGCTGAGGGACCTATTGAGTATTCGGAAAGTAAATGAAGAAAACATTAAATGAATGAATTCATAAGCAGGGTGTCGCAGCCGCAGAACCTGAGTGGCTAAATCTCAATGAAGACACCAAATTATAATTTCTTCTATTGTTCTTGGAGTCATTGTAGGGAAAAAGGCTAAGAACTGCTAATGGTAGAAGTAGAAAAATTACTTCCATTCAAAATAATTTGTTTCTCTGCTAGATGTGAACACTCTGCACTTGAAGCCCCAGGTGTGCAGAATGTCCGTGCATTCTGACAGTAAGGAACTGTCTCTCTGGGCGAGGGGCAATACCCCAGTAAAACAGTCAAAGTTACGTATTTGCATATACCCAGCAGCAGAAAGCAAAAGCCCGTTAATAGGAAGACGTCCTACACTTTTGAAAATGTGGGGAAATTTAGTTTTCCTTTGTGCATACTACTTTCATGCTGAAATTCCACAGAGGCGTCGTGCCCCCTGACCGCAGCCTTCCTCCGTTCCATAGGTGCATGGAAGGAATTTACTCTCCATCGACTACGACCGCAACATACGCACGGAGAAAATCTATGACGACCACCGTAAATTCACGCTGCGGATCATTTACGACCAGCTGGGGCGGCCTTTCCTGTGGCTGCCGAGCAGCGGCTTGGCCGCCGTCAACGTCTCCTACTTCTTCAACGGGCGCCTGGCCGGGCTGCAGCGCGGGGCCATGAGCGAGAGGACGGACATCGACAAGCAGGGCAGGATCATCTCCCGCATGTTCGCGGACGGGAAGGTGTGGAGCTACACCTACCTGGAAAAAGTAGGTGATGGTGTTTTACCTTCTGACACTAGCCTCAAAGAGAAAAGGTACCGTTCGGCTTCATTTTAAGCTCTGCATATAACATACAGAAATTATCTAAAATTTTACCTCTTCCAGCTGTTAAGAATCCCTTTGTACCTGGTCTCAAAATTCCTTATTTTTCAATTAGTCAACTGAATTTGACTACTTTTTAATGGGAAGTGCTTTGTTCATGGTTTGTGTCCTTCGGTATTTTCCTGAAAGCACTTAGGCTGCCATGTAATGGCATAAATTAACACAATGCACTGGGCTTAATTAAAACCAAAAGTACATGACTAAACCTTGACAAAAGGTTCAAGTAGAAACAGGTAATTAATCTCTAATCATTATTTATTAAATGAAAACATGGTAATGCATTTTTATATAGCCTAATTAAGACACTTCAGTCATGGAAGTGTCTTAAATACTTCAAAACTGCGTATTATTTTCCCTTTCCCTTTGTGGAATCTGTTGTTTTAAGCAAATGTTCTCTGCTTAGTTTCTCACATGTTTCACCATAATGGCTGTGAATTACAACTGCTAGCGGAAAGATAAATGAACTCATTTATCTAACTTCTCTGCATCCCTCAAAAAAAAAAGAAGTCCTGCTAAAAGGAGGGCAGCTGATAGGTTGCTAACCTACACCTTCTCTGGAATGTCAGCATATTGATTTTCAAGTAGAAGATCTTCTCATCTGGCAATCTGACAATATTCCTGAGCAGCTTTGTGCCCCTAACGAATGTATCTATGTCTCTCTTTATTCAGTTAACATTAGTTCCTCTTCAGTAAACTTTTCTTTAATACCCTCTCAGAGGTCACATGCTGAAAGACAGTAACTGTGTATTGATTTTTTTTTCCCCTCTAGTCAATGGTGCTACTGCTTCAGAGTCAACGACAGTACATTTTCGAGTATGATTCTTCAGACCGACTTCATGCTGTTACTATGCCCAGCGTTGCTCGGCACAGCATGTCAACCCACACCTCTATTGGCTATATCAGAAATATTTATAATCCTCCTGAGAGCAATGCATCGGTGATTTTTGATTACAGCGATGATGGGAGGATTTTGAAAACATCATTTTTAGGTACTGGCCGACAAATCTTCTACAAGTATGGAAAGCTATCCAAATTATCTGAAATTGTTTATGACAGCACTGCAGTTACTTTTGGATATGATGAAACCACGGGTGTCCTAAAAATGGTGAATTTGCAAAGTGGAGGCTTCTCTTGTACAATCCGCTATCGTAAAATCGGTCCTCTCGTTGACAAACAAATCTACAGATTCTCTGAAGAAGGTATGGTCAATGCGAGGTTTGATTATACATATCATGATAATAGCTTTCGAATCGCAAGCATCAAACCCATCATAAGTGAGACCCCTCTGCCCGTCGATCTTTACCGTTATGATGAGATTTCTGGCAAAGTAGAGCATTTTGGCAAATTCGGAGTTATTTATTATGATATAAATCAAATTATTACTACAGCAGTTATGACACTGAGTAAGCACTTTGATACCCACGGACGCATTAAAGAAGTTCAGTATGAGATGTTCAGGTCCCTGATGTACTGGATGACTGTACAATATGACAGCATGGGAAGGGTCACTAAAAGAGAACTGAAACTTGGCCCATATGCCAACACAACCAAGTATACCTACGATTACGATGGAGATGGGCAACTGCAAAGCGTAGCAGTAAATGACAGGCCAACCTGGCGTTACAGTTACGATCTGAATGGAAACCTTCATCTCTTGAATCCTGGAAACAGCGTCCGACTGATGCCGCTGCGCTATGACCTAAGAGACAGGATTACGCGCTTAGGTGACATACCGTACAAAATTGATGACGATGGATTCCTGTGTCAGCGAGGCTCTGACGTATTTGAATACAACTCCAAAGGACTCTTAACAAGAGCTTACAACAAAGCCAATGGGTGGAGCGTTCAGTACCGCTATGATGGACTCGGCCGAAGGGCTTCCTGTAAGACTAACCTGGGGCATCATCTACAGTACTTTTATGCCGATCTTCACAATCCAACACGGGTAACTCATGTCTACAATCATTCCAATTCAGAAATTACCTCTTTGTACTACGATCTGCAAGGCCACCTCTTTGCAATGGAGAGTAGCAGCGGGGAAGAATATTACGTCGCCTCTGATAACACAGGCACTCCGTTAGCCGTGTTCAGCATCAATGGGCTCATGATCAAACAGCTGCAGTACACAGCGTACGGGGAGATTTATTACGACTCTAACCCCGATTTCCAGCTGGTTATTGGGTTCCATGGGGGGCTGTATGATCCTTTAACCAAACTCGTCCATTTTACCCAAAGGGACTATGATGTCCTGGCTGGACGCTGGACATCTCCTGATTACACCATGTGGAAGAACATCGGCAAAGAACCTGCTCCTTTCAATCTGTACATGTTCAAGAGTAACAACCCTCTCAGCAATGAACTGGATCTAAAAAACTATGTAACAGGTGAGACTTCATTACATTTCGTATAAATAACAGTTTGGAAGTTGATTTGGGAAAGAAATCAGACTTCTTACCAGCCATTTGCTGAATCCTCCCATCCAGGTTGGGCCATTTTCCTTTTCGTGCTATGAAAAGGGCTGGCTAGTCCTGATGGCACTGCTCCTCCCCAAATAAAAGGTGCTAAATGAGGAACCACAATGAATTATGGAGGGGAAAAAGAAAAAAATTGCCTAAACGTTCAATTCCAGCACATACATGGTTCTCTTCCTATTGAACTAGTACTGTATGAAGATGTGTTCATTCTAATTTTATATAAGGAAAAGTGAAGTCACCTGCAAGAATCACTGGCAGGTTAGTTGCAGAATCAGGAACCAAACTGCTCAGCATCTCTTCCCTTCAGGGCTCCTTCCAAAATTAACTGCTGGCTGAGCCCATGGCCAGATTATGAATTAGCACCAAGAATGGATTTAATTAAACTTCTTTTTCCCATTTAACTTTTAATGTGCAAACAGCCTTAGTCTTTAAAACAAAATTCTTGATGCTTTTTAAAACTACTTTCTCCCGAAAGACTAAGAAATTTTATGGACTATCTAGAGCTGAGAAAAAAATAAAGTAGTTTTGATCGTTTATGTTAGAACTGGGTAAAACTCGTAACCTGTTCTTAATTAGTAATAATTTTTCACTTAGTAAGATCACACAGTACTTGAACTAGCTGCTGGCAGTTTCGAAAAAGAAAGGTAATTAATATGTCTTCAGGAAAGGCTTTTTTTCAGAATTGAACATGCAGTATACAAAAATTAGAGCAGTGGCATCATTTTTAAAAGGAGCTGTCTTAATTTTGGCAGTAATTCGAATTTCAAGAAAAATGCATTTCCTTCAAAAAAATCATAGCCAGTTTCATTAGTACGTTGGGATCTAATCGTATGTGTAATCACCACAGGTTGTACCGTAGCCACTTTGCAATTTGAAGATAGTACAATTTGTAGCTGATAGTGTGAAAATACTGGTGACTAAAAATACCTTGGGATCACATTCTGTTGTTAAATTCAACAAAATTCCTATTTTCACCTACCACTGTTTGATGTAGATTTTCAGTATCACGATGTTTTGCTATGCTCTGAAATTGCATTAATTTAATTTATCCATCCACTAGATGAAATCTAGAAAGATAAATTGCATTTTGGTATAGGACACACCTAGTAGTCTGCAAAAATACTTCACTGGCGATGAAAATATTTGTTGCTGTATGGACTAAACATTATCTTGCACAAGAAGTGATTATAGTATTACAGTGGCACCTTGGTTTCCATAGTTAAAAAAAAAAAAAGGCAAAACCAAAAAAACCAAGACACATCGCTCCTAATCCATTTTTACTGTTAACACCTGACACTGCTTTATTCACAGGTTTTGCTGAAAAGTTATTCCTGTAGCAAGCGCAGTGCTGCAAAGCACATTAGCTAAGAAAAATACCAACTGCTTCGTATATAGGTCCTCCTCTTTTTTGCAGAATTGGGGCAGCCGAATTGTTCGGCAGAGGCCATCATACCATAACATTAATTGAAGCCTTTAAAAGGAGCAGTAACCCTGTGCTGTCCAAAGCTAGAGGAAAAATACGGTAGGCACCGTGCAGTGCCGCTACATACAAATGTCTCAGCAGAAGCAAAGTGTTATACTTTTTATTTTAGTGTCAGACTGGCTAAGAAAAGACGACTTTGGCTGTCACACGTCCACAACCAAGAAGTCTTATGCTTCTTATGATGTAACATTACCTCTGCTCAAGATTTGGGGAGAACAGGCCGTGAGACACGGGCTCGGACCAGCCCCCACCGTCCAGGGTCTCCCCCCACGGTCACCTCTCTCTTCGCACACGGAGTTTGGAGCGGCAATAGCGGCACCAGGAGCCACCACAGGCCAGCGAGGGGAGATGGCCACTGGAAAAGAAAAACAGGAGAGATTTTTAAAGAAAAATAGCCATGAGCGTAGGTCCAATCAGACGAGAAGTGCCCGTGCTCCCATACCGCTGCTCGTCTCCACGGCAGCCGGAAAAGAGAAGCAGGAAACAGAAATGTAAAACGGGCTCACGGGTTTTGTTTTTAAAACATCGTTTTGGCAACTAAAATACATCATTAGTTCTTAATCCCTGCTGAGTGAGAATTACCATTATTAATTTAGTGACTTAGCTTTTTCAACTAGATATGAAGGCAGGGTTTTAGTGGTACTGAGCTGTCGCCCACCCTGCAGCTCCTGCTTTTCCATACTGGGCCTGAGAGATGGGGAAGGATATTCGTGGTACCTAAATTTAGACGTCTGAATTACAAGTCTAGCTTCTCACCGCATTTAATGGAGCCTCTCGAGACCTGATGACAGCTAATAGAAGTAGGTCATAGAAGAGAAACCGTGTGTTTTCCCAAAGGACTCTGCAGATGTTTTTAGGAGTAGTAACCTAATGAAGTATCATTTTACGAGACAGTTTATAGGTTATGGTAGCCCCATCAGAAGGTGTCAGAGATGGAACAAGTATTGCATACAGTAAAATGTCTGGATAATCCATGTGCTGTAATGGAAAAAGAATGAACGAGGTGGTGTATCCCTGAGGAACTATTTTGGGTAAATTTAAAGCAGTATTTCCTGTGCCTGTTCAGGGGGGATTACTACAACTCTGTGAAGTGCCACACTGTAATAAAAATTATGAGTTCCACTGCTACTTGAAATGAAGGAGGTCAAGGATGGATTTCCTAAATTTGTGAATTTCTTGTATTTATTACATACACTTATTTCTCTTTTGCCTGCTTACTTTTGATTTTCAGATGTCAAAAGCTGGTTGGTGATGTTTGGATTTCAGCTTAGCAACATTATTCCTGGTTTCCCTAGAGCAAAAATGTACTTTGTGTCACCGCCATACGAGTTGTCTGAGAGTCAAGCATGTGAAAATGGACAGGTAGGCAGAAATATGAAGTTATCTTTCTTGATAAATTTGCCCCACTCTGTGAATAGAACTGCTGGCTCTTCTGTAGTTACAGCAGAAGGCCAAGTATTTATTTCAGTGTAAAGTGAAGTGGGTATGGCTAGATTTTATACTAATGAACATAGGCCTTTCTTGCCAGCCTTCGTTGTTATCATAATTACAGTGTCATTAGTTTGTCTTTTATTGAGTTCTTCCTTGATTAACAAGTTGTAACTCGATTAGCTTGATTAGCAATGACAAAGGGAGACAGTGTCAGGGTAATTCATCATGTGTTCTACCTTTGGTAAAACCATCCTTATAACATACGTGATGCAATAAACTTAGGTTGGTACTTGCTGTACTGCTAAGAAATGGTTGTTCGTCTCACCCTGTAATAGGATTTCTCATCATTTTTTGTCCAATGCTTTCCATACTTAGAGGCTTTGGTTTGCTGCTCTGTTAACTTCAGTTACCGTGCTCATACTCATCAGGCTGAGGGTGGAAGATGGTGTATGCTTTCCACCTTTATAATAAATTCTGACCCATTTAATAACCTTAGAGTACTAGGCCAATTCCAACCTTGGTCTGTTCTAAGCTTACGTCGCATTTGTGGTAATACAACTGAAGTCATATAAACCTAAACATAGCACTTTCACAGGCCTCTAAGTCACTTGAAAGTCTAAATCCCCTCTTCAGGAATTTCTTCGGTATTTTGGAGCCCAAATCTCATCTGTTTTCAAAAAGGCTTACATTCAAAAGCATTTTAGTTATATATACGGGTTGAAATCTCTGGGCAAAAATGTCCAGAGGTTAAGTGTCATCTTTTAATAGATCGATTCTGTTTGCTTTAAGTTCTGATTAAAACTGTGCTAGACTTGGGTCTTACTTATTCTTGTAATGAACATTATGTAATTTTCCAAAACTGTGATTTGTGGTGCGTATGTGCTACAAGGGTGATTAATGAGAAGCATTTTACTTGGTATTACTGATAGCAAAAGAATTTGTCAAATGAGTATTTACCTGATTCTGAATAGGATACGTACAGGGGTGGGTAGCTGCGGGTGCTCTTCCCATAGCGTAGAATTTTTCACTGCATGGCTTTCCTTTAAAAAAGCAAAGCAAAGATTAGTATCAGTCTCTGGAATAAGTAATTTCAGATCTATATCTTCTTTGGTGTCGGTTTGTTTTGTTTTCCCCAGCTAATTACAGGAGTTCAGCAGGCAACCGAAAGACACAACCAAGCCTTCATGGCTCTTGAGGGCCAGGTGATATCTAAAAGGTTACATGCCAATATTAGAGAAAAAGCAGGTCACTGGTTCGCAACAACCACTCCGATCATCGGGAAAGGAATCATGTTTGCTGTGAAGGAAGGCCGTGTCACCACCGGCGTTTCCAGCATCGCCACAGACGACAGCAGAAAGATTGCCTCTGTCCTGAACAGCGCTCACTACCTGGAAAAAATGCACTACAGCATCGAGGGGAAGGACACCCATTACTTTGTCAAGATCGGCTCGGCTGACAGCGACCTCGTCACCCTCGCCATGACCAGCGGGCGGAAGGTCCTGGAGAGCGGAGTCAACGTCACCGTCTCCCAGCCCACTCTCCTCGTCAACGGGAGGACTCGAAGGTTCACGAATATTGAGTTTCAGTATTCCACCCTGCTGATCAACATCCGCTACGGACTGACCCCCGACACGCTGGACGAGGAGAAGGCCAGGGTGTTAGACCAGGCTCGGCAGCGAGCCCTGGGCTCGGCCTGGGCCAAGGAGCAGCAGAAGGCACGGGATGGCCGAGAGGGCAGCCGCGTATGGACAGACGGAGAGAAGCAGCAGCTTCTGAACACGGGAAGGGTTCAAGGTTACGAGGGATATTATGTCCTGCCCGTGGAGCAGTACCCAGAGCTAGCAGACAGTAGCAGCAACATCCAGTTTTTAAGACAGAATGAAATGGGAAAGAGGTAACAAATTAACCTGCTGTCATCCTTGGCTGGATGAATCAGTAGTCGTAACTGTTATCTCCTCTCCTAAGGAGATGAAGACCTAAATGGGGGCACTAGGCTGAGCTACTTTGGGATAGTAAGTGGCAAAAAAGCTCATATTTTTTGAGTTAAATGCTGCTGTTCAAGTGATTAAAAACCACATCCTGAAGTGGACTAAAGCCAGACTGAAAACTAACCGTACAAATTAAAAAGTACCCCTGAAATATTACCCACTTGTTCTGGGTCTAAAGAAAAACAAAAAGAAGGCCTCGTATTGTATTACCTCACTCCATTCACACGTGAGCAAACTAAGAAATCCAAGTGGGCCACTTTCACTAACCAGCTGATGAAACACAGATGATTCAGACTGCTTGTTTGATAAATATCCAAGAGGTTTTCATTTAAAGCAAAATACAGGTGCATTTAAAACATGACTTTGGGGTGATTTGTGTGTAGCAACTGGAGGACAATGAGAATGCAAGTGAGAGCGCACTGGAAATAGTAAAGAAAAATATATTTAAAAGTAACAAAACCACACTTGCACTCTGACCCTCCACTTGTCTGGCCTGAAGCTTAACTTATTCAAAGAGGGCAGAGTGTAGAGTTACATTCAAAACGGTGGCTATAAATCACTACAAATAAATTTCATACTCTGTTTGTCTTTGAAGATTTCCATTGTGGACAGTATAACACAGTTACAGGGTGTAGTCTGTTTAGATTCAGTAGTTTGTTGGTATCAGTTCCAGTAGAGCTGTGGGCATTGTGTTACACTATTGCAAATGGGCACCACGTCAGATCACCCTGTACATACATCAGCCAGAAGGCACAATCACTGTTTCAGATTTAAAAATTATTAGTGTGTTTGTTTGGTCGAGAAACTGAGACAATCACATTACGGTCACCACAAAAAAATTAAAAAAAAAAAAAAAAGAAAAAAGAAAAAAAAGTCTAATACGAACTTTGGTACAAGAACTTTTTTGTAATATACATGTATGAATTGTTCATTGAGTTTTTATATTAATTTTAATTTGCTGCTAAGCAAAGACTAGAGACAGGCAAAGATAATTTATGGCAAAGTGTTTAAATTGTTTATACATAAATAAAGTCTCTAAAACTCCTGTGAATTACTTGTCTTCCATTGTGAAATCTTTTAAAAATGAAAAAAATTCAGAGTCTGTCACCTAATGCACACAGCATCTTACACGTCGAAATGCCTTGCTGTTGTAGTACTGTGGAGTCTACAGAGAGCTGGCCCTTTGATCTCTGGGTAAGCAAAGTCCAACATACAACATACAAATCACCCAAAACTCTTTTTAGGACACAGCAGAATGTTGGTAAATGCTTAAGAAATTCCCTCTCTGCACCTCATGACTAGCAACCCTCAAACTGCCATGTTTCAATACTGGAATTAGTTTAATTGCCCTAAGGTAACACCCAAACAGTTTGAAAATGCAGTAACGTAATATTAAATGGAACACGGGAGGCCGAGCTGTGAGCCAGGAAGCCACCATGAAATCTTTTTTGGGAGATTGCTTATTTCTACCACATTTAAAGACTGGCGGTAAGATCAAAGACCCTCTCCTAAGCAAACAGTCACTCCTGATGATGTTAAGAGGGAACCATCCATCAACCAGAGCCCTGCTGCTTTTATCTCATTTGAGTGTGTGGAGGGTTGAGAGGGTTGAAATGAGAACCCATTCCACAGTCTCCTGTGTCCTTGTGCTGGTTTGACTGAATGTGAGTTAATTTTCTTCATGCAGTTAGAAACCTTTCCTTTTCGTAGCTAGAATGGTCGTTGTTTGGATTTAGTTTGAGAACAAGAATATAACACCCCAGGACAGATTTAATATTTTTTAGTTGTTGTGTGGGAGCCAAAGTCCTTCCTGAGCTCCCTGCCTCCAGGTGTGGGCAGCTGGGAAGGGAGACGTAGATGGGACAGACCTTGGCCGACATCCGGGCTGATCAATGAGAATATTCCATCCCATTAGCGTCATGCTGTGTATTGAAGGACAGTCAGATTTTCTGGCTAGGAGGACAGAGACCCATTCTGGTTCTGCTCTGTTTCAGTGGAATTCTGTTCGGGAGTTCTTTTAGTTCAGCTTTTTGCCATTTTACTGTTCTGCAGAGGCCTCTGGGCCTTTCTGCCTTTTTCTCTCCTCTCCCTCCGGCATCGCCTGTTCTGGACCAGGTGCTGCTTCCTGGCACTGGCTGCTCAGCACGGATGGATGGAGTACATGAGGAGTGGCACTGAGTACCTTTTACTTTGTATTTTATTTTCCATTATATATATATGTAAGTGGTATTGGTTTATTAGTATGATTTTGTTATTTTATTAAACTGTGTTTATCTGAATCCATGAGTTTCTCCCTTCCCTTTTGATTCCCTCCCTTATTTGGGGGTGCAGTTGCAGTGAGCAAGCGGCTATTGTGGTTTTGAATTGCTAGCTCAGGTTAAACCATGACCATCCTTTATTCTGTTTCCAATCTCCTGAAGCTGAAACTCTTCAGAATTAGAGATTCTGCTGCTTCATTTTATCCTTCTGCAAAATGAAACTTAACCAAACTACAAGTGAAGTACCCTCTTTAATATTAATTAGTATGGGAGGAGCTGTGACAGGTTGCAGGGGATGCAGTCACAAAGACGAGGCTCCCTATCCAGCTCCTTTGCAAATAACGTATGTGTCGTCGGGATGTTCTTAAACACAACTTTTGAAAGTGGTCCAGTCATGCTAGCTAAATACAGAGACCATTTATTCCAGGGCTATCAATGGTTTCCAAAGCCTATGTGCAACCTTGCACAGATCCCGTGGAAAGCCCCAGCAATACACTTGAGCTCTTAGATCCAGGTAACTATTATGCTGGACCTGAGCAAGGTCATTCCCAACCTTACCTCTCGCTCTCTTTGTGTTTGCAAACAGACTCCCTGCTGCATTTAGCAGTGCATCTATCTGCGCAAACTCTCCCAGCCTGTCCTTTTGGCAAGTAAACTGTAATATGTCCAGTTACTTAGAAAACCCTTGTGTGGTGCATCAAAAAGATTGGAAGAAATAACTATATTTTTTAATTATGACAAAGAGCTAGATGCTCTTATGTCTGAAAAAATAGCTGACTGTTAGAGGCCATACTGAAGAGCTTTTCACCTACGGAATGGGAATCTGAGCTTGCCCTGTTTCTTGAGGTATCTTTTTCACCCGTTTCCTTTCTACAACACTCCCTTTCTGCACTCCTGTTCCTCTCAAAGTTCCTGGTTTGGTTTTTTGGGGTTTTTTTCCTCCTCTCCCCTCCTTGCTACACTTTTTTGTACAGAATAACCTACAGCAACACCATTGAGGCATTATTGGGGTCCTTCATATGGGAGAGCAGCTGATCGGTGGCTTCAGCAGTGGCACTGTGGCTGTGTCCCCAACAGCACTGTGACCAGGAGAGGCCAAGGGCGGTCATGTAAGACCTGGCTCCTCGTCGAGGGCAGACGCAGAGCACGGGCCCTGGCCAGCCCAAGGGCTACCCGCGGCACCTTGGGCTTTGTCGTTCCGACTCGCTCAAGCGTAAGCTGCCTGCAGAGTGGACACAAATCCAACAACAGGCTTCTGTTTGAAGCTATCAGAAAACCAGGTGGAGAATCAGCATTAGAGTAGGTTTCCTTTTTTTTTTTCCTATTGGATTACTGTAACTGAAGGAAATTGCTATTTATGACCTTCTGGTTTGGTTTGAAAAAACTGGTTTGCTTCCTGACGTAGCCCAAAGCCTCAATGGTTGGTCTATGCATGTCTCTCAGCACACCCTGCTCCTCACCACCACTGGTGTTTTGCCTTTTGAGGTCGCACTCCATGGCATTTTGGCCGCACGATGGCAGTTCTGCCCACAGGATGCTCAGAGGTACCAGCCTTTGCCTCCCTGCACTGCCAGTCCCCAGCAGTGCCTGCGGGGCCAACAGAAGCTCCTCCTAAGGCTGGGCCAGACCAATGGATCCACAATACTCTCATGGGAAAAAAATGTGAGGAAGGAAGTATTTAAACCTTTTTGTTTGTTTGTTGTTTCTTTGCCACCTGGAGTGCAAGGGCTGACACACGCTGGGCTCTGAGAATGCACAGAACCAGCCTGAAATCTGCACAGGAGCCCAGCCCTGGTATTGTTAGTTCTCAGCTCCCATCCCTTGGGTAATGTAGCATCTCAGAAGTTTCCTGCCAGAAATGAATGTGCCAACAGCATTCTGCCTCCGTAATGTTACCCTGTGAGCCTCTGATCTTCAGGTAGCCCAGGCTCACCATTGCTGCAAGAGCAGAAGAGCTACACATCTCTCATCTGCCCTGGACATGACCGTAGCACCTCGACCCAAGGCTCTCCCATGTTTGTTGATCAAGACTTTCCTGTGCAAACAAGCATCAGCCTGCCGCGGGAATCCGAGAAAACCTAATCAGAACGGAGTGCCATTGAATAATTTGCATTAACCGTTTTGTGCTATAATTTCTGCTAGGCTGACCCCTTTGCCAACAGTCCTGCAAACACTTCTAAAGCACTCAGTGATGATCAAACATGGGAATACGTCTGATATTCAGCTTTAAGGCTACAGCCCTAGGAAACCCAAAAGGTAAAGTTTCTGTCACCCTGTTGTACTGTCTTGTGTTCATCTAGTGATCTTGCATGAGGACCACATGTTAAGGTCAGTCATATACTCAGGTGGCCTTTATTTTAACTGTGCATCCTTTCAACGGTGAGATCTAACTTTACAAACTAAGGTAGGATGGCCTTACAAGTCCTGCACCGTCCAAATGTTAAGCACGAGGCCCTTAATCTCGGGAAATACCGATTTTTATCCAGAAGACAAGACCTTCTAGAGCTATAGTTTTTTTCTCCAAAGAGGAACTAAGAGTAGACATCCCTGGGCAGTTTTGAATGTGGGAATGAGGCTTTACCAGCCAGATGTCAAGTATAACAGGCTCCCTGGCTCTAGCTAAGCAGGGTAATGAAGAGGTACCAGGACCCCTTTGCCTCTGAGCTTTTCCGCCAACAAGGAAAATTCCTTCCCAACCACTTCAGGTACAGCCTGCAGCATAAAGGTTTCTTATTTACAAGGATTACTTAGTTTAAAACCTACTCATTTCACCTGAAATCTGCCACTCCTCTGGAATCAAACTCACCTCAGCACTTCAGTGGCACCAAGTGCCGAGGGCTGCGTGCTCGCAGAAGAGTTTAAGACAGGGTCGTCATCCACCACAGCACAGTGACCCTCGCCGGATCTCAATCAGCAGAAAGAACTTACAGCCTTACAGCTGCTTTCAGCCCATGGAAAATAGCGCAGGAGCGCTGGCTCTAGCAGGTGGCTCCACCGGGCGGAGGCGTCACGGGAGGCTCCTGGTGCTGCTGGGTGCCGTTATACACACATTACATGCTCCAACTGCTTGTTTAGGTTCGTAATATCTAAGCAATTCTCTCTCCCTTGCCATGTATGTCTGTCAGCTCCCTAATAAACATAGTTGCATGCAATGCTTGAACATGACCAAGAGCTCTAGAAAGGCAAATACTGTTACCAGTGTCCAAGCACTAGCTCCCGTGTGTTGATAAAGCCTTTTCTGCTCCTGCCTAACCCAACGCAGCAGTGCTGGGCAGATCTAGAGTCACCGTCACAAACTGTATGTGTCTCCAGCAACACCTAATGGGTGATTACCTGAGCTAGTATGAAGAGCAAGTGGTGTTTAAGAAGCAGCCGAGACGGGGTCACACAACACTCATCACAACATGCTTTGGCACACCCTTACAGCTGGACCCATCACACTCATGGGCTAAACTGGTAGTTTTAATCTCAGCTGACTGACAGCCCACAATATCAGCTGTGCCTCCCCACTGCCACCACCAAAAGTAAATAAAAAATGAAAAAGGCAGCAGCGCTGGTGTGATGTGTCCAGGTACCCCAGTCAGCCAGATGAGCCAGGCAAGGGCACGGCTTGGCAGCCCGGCAGGGGCTTGGCAGCCCGGCAGGGGCTCGGCCCCGGCAGCCTCTCCCGCGCACACACCTTGTTTGGGTGGCTGCACACGGTGGGCAGGTCAACCTGCAACCACTGGCCCCGAGAGACACTTCTTAACCCAGGGAACGTGAGGTTTGCATCAAGGCAAGAGTCAGTGCCCCAGCTGATGCTCTGCTCCCACACATGTGCTTCAGTTCACCTGCAGCTGCCCTGGACAGGGCTGCTGGCATTCGGGGCTGGTGGCACTTGGGGCGGGTGGCACACGGCCCCAAGTGCCACCAGCCCTGCCCAGACTTCCGCACACATCCTGTGACAGGAGTGGGCTGTTCCTCTTTCCAGAAGAGTTCTTCGAAATATATATTTAATGTAACAAGATAGGCTTTACCTTATTTCCGTGTTCGTTAAAATGCTTGTGTAGTGTCTTAGCCTCTACCAAGGATTTAATGGTTCTGGAATTAGTCAGGCTGCTTCTGTGAAGCTTTTGAGCCAAGGAGAAAAAAAAAAAAAGGGCAAGTAATAAAGTGAAATGTGGTAAAAACACCATGGGAGTGAGCTGTGTGCCAGCTTTCGGAGAGAAGCAAATGAATGCAGCCAATTTATAAATCCTTAACAAATAGGATTTACAATGGAAGTGGCAGTTAAGCCATCATGAGTACAGAAGGTGGCAGACAGTGTACTGTAACGCTGTCCGTGCTGTGTTACAGCAGCTCAACAGCATTGCTATTGGAGAAATTATATTTACAGAAGTTTTACATCTTTAGATGGCAGCTTCTGGCAGGCTTTAGTCTAATTTTGTGGTTGCACATACAAAGAAAACCTGCCAGCAGCGTTGTGTTGGCTGTACTACTGCCTGCTCTGTGACAGCCCAGGCCCTGTGACTGTTTCAAATACCTCTCCCTCCCCAAACTTAATTAACTGAAGCAATCACATAAATTAAAATGTTAAGAAACATTAATGTCGTTAATTAGTAATCCAACTATCTCATTTCTAGTGGTCAGCAATACTCGATGGCTCAATAGGCTCTTCTAGATAAATCAGACTTTTTAATCTGTCAAATCTCTTCCTAGAGATAAAAACGAGGCTCTGGTTCACCTCTGGGGGCTGTAGTGGTCTTTTAGAAGACGTGTCCATTTTAATGCCTGCTCTCTGCCCACGTGGAGAAGGCAGGCTGTTAAAAAGCCCCTGCCGAACACCTGGGAGGAGAGTTTTCACACCTGACACAGCACAGGGCCCTGATTAAAAAGCAGGGGGGGGTGGTGGCTGAGGGAGGACTTGGAGTTCATCTCCTTTCCTCAGGTCTCACAGTCACAGGGTGGGAGAGGCTAACCCACTGTTCAGAGGAGGGACTCAGAACCGTGTCCAGTGGGATTCTGAACATCTTCAAGGATGGAGACCACAGCCTCTTCGGGCAACCTGTTGCAGTGCTCAGTCACCTTCACGGTAAAATAAGTATTTCTTGGGTTTAACTAAAATTTTCTGTATTTCTACCTGTGCCTGTTGCCCCTTGCTCTGTCACTGGGCACCACTGAGACAACCCTGGCTCCCTCATCATTATTCCTCCCTTCAGATACTCATACACACCAATAAGATGCCCCCCCCAAACCACCAGCCGCCTCCTCTCCAGGCTGAGCAGTCCCAGTTCATCCTCTCCCCATACACCGCATGCTCCAGTCGCTCCATCATCTTCATGTTGGACTCTCCAGTATGTCCACATCTGTCCTGTACAGGGCCACCCAGAAGCAGACAAAGCACCTCTTCAAGCTGCTGGTGATGCTCTGCCTAACGCAGCCCAAGCTGCTGCTGGCCTGCTTTGCCACAAAGGCACGTTGCCAGCTCATGGTCAACGTGTTGTCCCCCGGGTCGTTTTCTGGCAAGCTGCTTTCCAGCTGGGGGGCTCCCAGCTTGTACTGGTACTTGGGGCTGCTCCTCCCCACACGCAGGACGTTTCACTTTGCTGAACTTCACAAGGCTCCTGTCAGCCCGTTTCTCCAGCCTGGGTGCCAGAAGACCGCTCTGTCAGCCGCTCTGGGAACAGCCTGGCGGTGCCATCGGCCACCTCCCCCAGCTCTGCCGCCTGCAGCCCAGGGGCTCCTCCACATCCCTTTGGTGCTCCCTTACCTGATCCTGCCCCCGATGCGAAGTCTCCCTTGCTCCAGACTGCCTCCGTGGGCAGATCAGACCAGGAAAGACCAGAGGCCACGAAGGCACCGGGTGTCTCAGCCTTTTCTGTGTCACCAAGCCCCCCACTGCGGTTAGGCAGAGAGCTCACGCTGCCGGCTGATCCTTCCAGAAACGCCCGTGTCGGTACCGGAGCGTGGCCCCGTGCTGAGCCCCAGCGCATGTCACAGAGCACACGGCACAAAGCAGCGGCACCGGGGGGACCGTGTCGCGGAGCCCTGCTCCGCACCTCCCGCTGCCCCCCCGCCTCCTCGCCCCCCGCTGCTCCCGCAGCCCTCGCCGCCCCCGCACCTCCCGCTGCCCCCCGGTCCCGCACCCCCCGCTGCTCCCGCACCCCTCGCTGCCCCCCCGGTCCCGCACCCCCCGCTGCTCCCGCACCTCCCGCTGCCCCCCGGTCCCGCACCCCCCGCTGCCCCCACACCTCCCGCTGCCCCCCGGTCCCGCACCCCCCGCTGGTCCCGCACCTCCCGCTACCCCCCGGTCCCGCACCCCCCGCTGCTCCCGCACCTCCCGCTGCCCCCCGGTCCCGCACCCCCCGCTGCTCCCGCACCCCTCGCTGCCCCCCGGTCCCGCACCCCCCGCTGCTCCCGCACCCCTCGCTGCCCCCCGGTCCCGCACCCCCCGCTGCTCCCGCACCCCTCGCTGCCCCCCGGTCCCGCACCCCCCGCTGCTCCCGCACCTCCCGCTGCCCCCCGGTCCCGCACCCCCCGCTGCTCCCGCACCTCCCGCTGCCCCCCGGTCCCGCACCCCCCGCTGCCCCCACACCTCCCGCTCCCCCCCCGGTCCCGCACCCCCCGCTGCTCCCGCCGGTCCGCGGGGTGCGGGGCTGCTGCGCTGCGGTGCTTCCTGCAGCCTCGTTGCCCGTCACAAGGTTTGGCACGGGTAAAGGAAAAAATACTGTTCTCGGTCATATTTGACATCGGGTTACGGAACTGCAAAACTCTCTGTAATTTAAAATTCACGCCTGTTTGCCTGAGGAAGCGGGTCTAGTTTGTAGTTTGTCCTTCCACTGCCCCACCCGGCCGCTCCCCCTCCCGTGACAGGGGCATGATGATGGCACTGCGGTGTTTTTACAGCTCACGGTGCAATTATCGGTATCAGGCTGTTCCTCCTCACGCGCGGCAAAAGGCACTTGTCACACTGCATGGGGACGACCTCCAACTGTGCCGCACCCTGTGCATGTCCCACTGTCCCGCTGCTGTGGGACACCTGCACGGGGTTGTAGGTGAGTTGGGAGTCACAAGCCGCGCTGGCAGTAATGTGGAGGTTCATATTTTCAGGCCAGAAAGGTGGAGTGCTGGGGCAGCTCTGAGGCTGCTGAGCTGACAAATGATCAAGAGAAAACTGCTCATGGGAGGAGATCTCCCTAACTTCTGGGCAAGTAACAGGCCAGTAGAAGTAGCAACTGATACCAAACCAATTGATTTTTATGTCATGTAGGTTGACAGGCTGATGGAAATTTTAATTTTTTTAAATTTTTTTTAAACTATTTCGATAGCTGAGGGTGACTGTGCAAGGGCTGGCTGCCTTTGCCCTGCCTTGCCTTTCAGCACTGGTGCCGTGTCCCCAGCACAGCCGCGCACCGAGCAGCTGGGTGGCAGCTGCCCAGAGCTGCGGGTGCCCCACGGGGGACACCGAGCACTTGGGGACTGGCACAGGGGTCACGCCGGCACCAGAGTCTCTCACCACTGTGAGAGCTCTGGCTTCGCTGGGGTGGTCTCCCACGTAGGTTAAGCAGCTCCCAGTTATCACAAGATAGAAAACACACATTTGGCTCCTAGTGAATGTTGCAAGAGGTGTCCACACACTCTGAGAAGACAGAGACTCGATCTTTCCAGCAATGTCAAGAGAAGATTGCAGTGCAGCGCTTCCAGTGGGTACACAAGGGTCTAATAAAACAACAGAGATAAGGGTTGTTTGGAAAAAAATATAAAAGAATCCTGTTTTGTTTGTAGGTGAAAAAAAAAATCTCAGAGCACCCAAAGGTCATAGTTAGGAATTTATTCCCTCACTGCAGGCTTGTTTGCTGAAAGATAAAGATCTGTGGTGCAGGTGTACAAAGTGCCAAGGATCGTGAAGGTGACACAGAGTAAAACCATGGCTGAGTGATGTGTTTGTGGCAGCCCTGACAGCCCCAGGAATCACAAGAACTGTCCCTATCTCAGCTGCCTTGTGACATATCCCATTCTCCGAGGCCAAGCTCCGCTAAGGGAGCATTTTCCTGCCTTTGGGGGTTAACGATGCTGCCGTGTCGGAGCCGGCCTTGCCTGTGGCACAGGGTGGCCTGAACGCTTGTGCTGGAGTAAATATTGACCCACGGCTTGGGAGAACCTGATCCAGCAGTGGCTGGGTACTGTCGTGCAGACCTATGTCACAAACAGCCCCGTGTTACAGCCCTGCCACGCGCTCACAGCCCCCGGTTACGGCATGTTACTTCTGAACAGAGTAACCAAAAAAATGCCCAGAGCAAAGGACTGGAAAAACGTGGTTTCAGTCCTGGCAGGCTGTTGTTCAAGCGTGCAGCGATGTGGCTGTAGCTCAAGAGCATCCGGTCAGTGCAAACCTGAGGACTCCTGCGTCCTCCTGTGTCGCAGGAGGTGGCCAAGGCTTGAAGGTTGGGGAGGGCTCAGTCTGGGCAGAGTCCCACAGACTTGGTGCTGCAAATGCACTTGTTTTCACAGGGCTCACGGCAGCTGAGGCTTCTTAAGGCTGTAGCTTCCATACTCAGCCCCAGGTCTCTCGCCTTTACTTTTCAATCTTGTTTTAGATGCCATGTCACACATTCTTGACTTTTTCCTTAGGTACACAATTTTATCCTATGCACTCACAAAAGCAAGTTATATATTTACTACTTAATAAACAAATATGGGGGATTGTGCTCAATGTTTTCAATGCTGAGGGGAGCATAAAGAACTACATTATTGTTTACTAATGTTGTTTATGATAAACGGTATGAGAAAGGCAGCTTGAAATTTAACATTTGAAATCCAGAATCCGCTGCCTGAGGCATTTATAAAAGAAGGCTGAATTAAACTTCCTCTTTGTCAGGAACTTTTATTTAGTTTATTTAGATCTTAAACCTTCCCACACTTATTTTCCAGCTGTCCGTTCTATTTTATTTAGTTTTTAAAATGTATTTATCGATCACTCTTTCTCTTCCACTCTCTGCTGGCTTTGACACCAGCCCCTTGAGGAAGCCTGTGTGGTTTAAGTCAGCCTGTTTGCTGTTTTACAGAGTGCAGGTGTCTGGTGGGTCACGCTGCAACCTGGGATGATGGGACAGAATTAAAAATAAGCAGTTACCGAAGGAGAGATGAGGGAGCGAGTGGTTTGTCTAGGGGAGCGGCGGCGCCTCCTGCGCACGGCTGTGCAAGGGTGCCCAGAGCTGTCAGTAAGGCTGAGAACAGAAACAAAAGCCGGAGGGACAGGGCCTTCTGAACCCTGTGTTACGGTGCTGCCACCAAAGCCAGTCACCAACAGGACTGTGAACTCCTCACCCGGGAACCGCAAACCTTTCTGAGTCCAGTGCCTGGTGTAACTGGTGCCTCTGTACTGTGAGCTCGAGCCAAACACTAGATCCCTTTTACACTGGAGAACCTCAGGTATGGTCAAGAATGTTTGCTAACAACTACCTCAGCTTTTGATTTCCCGCCTAGACGGCTAAGAATGTATGAAACCATAAATCCGAATACATGATAAAAGATAAAAAGTGGGTTTGTTTTTAATACAGCAGGATGGCCGCGTGCTCTCTCAGTACACTTTGTGGGACTGCTGAAATCCCCTGGGGTTTGACCAGCACCACTGCTCCCAGCTCTATTCCTCAGTAATGTAGAGCGCGAAATAGGAGAAAAAAATAAAATTGTCGGAAAGTAAGACCTTACCTATAGCCTAAAGGGACAAAACATCCCAGAGCTTTGTTTTCCGTACAACAAAGTCGAAGAGTTAAGCAGCCTTGTTGGATCACTCAGGATGTGCCCATGTAGCACACTTGACCAGCAACACCCCCCTGCATGGATGCACTTCGTGGGAGAGTGATCAGCACGTGCCCTAAAGAGCAAGTCCCAGGTGAAATCATTCGTTCCAGACAGTGCCCACTTGGGGCACAGTCAAATAGCACCTTGTTTCACAAACAAACTAACCAGGGACCTCTTACCACCCTCTTGTGAGAGGCCAAAACACAGCAGCAATCCAGCCAGCCGACTTCCCAGGGTAGTGGGAAACCCAGCCTGCTGCACAGGTCTGATTTAATCATCCCCTTGCTAGAGGAACCTGGACCTCTTGCATCTCACCCAGGCTACATGACAGCGTGTATAAGGGAGCACTGGACCAAACGCTGCTGCGCACAGAAAAAAGTGACAGATGCTTCATCTGGAACAAGAGGCGCAGGGACCGGCGGGACCTGAGCAAGATGCAGCCAACACCTGCCCGAGCTACGGGACGGCTTTGTGGGCATCAGCTCAGCTGCTTTTTTTTTTCTTTTTTTTCTTTTTGAAGGCCTCCAGCAATGGGTACTTCGAAATAAAACAATGACGAGGCTTTGCCAATGTTCACAGAAAGTTCCGTTCACGTTGGGACTGGAAAGTACAGCAGGTTGTGTGTGCTCTTCCCTGCCCGTGGGCACCTCTGCCCTTCCTGCCGGGCTGGAAACAGCTTCCGAAAGTGGGAAGGCTTTGGAGTGCTTCCAAAATGAAAAGTTTCCTCTTTCCAAACCTGGTTTTGACTTTTCTTAAAAACTGAAGTGCCATTTGGGAACTGAAAAACATTGATGTACAGTCTGGGGGTGAGCTGGATGGGGAAGAGATTTCTAGAAGGGTAAGGTAACCCTCCCCAGAAACAATATGATTGCTTCAAGTTGAACAATGCTAGAGGTTTTAACCAAAATGTGGCATTTCAGGTAAATGTAATTGTTCGCTTCAATTGAATTCAAACCCATTTTTCCTCCTATTTCAGTTCAGACACCTGAAGAAACCTGTTGGGGGCTAAGAGACCAATATTGTGCTCTAGTAGCTTTTGACATTTGTGGTTTTGTTATTCACAGTCAGTTAAGAATAGAGCTTTACGTGTTGAGTACAAAAATACAGACTTCTGAATGTATTAGGGAAAAAAAAAGAAAAAAGCAGCAAGCAACCAGCTTTTCCAAAAATTACCAACAGAAAATGGCTGCTCTTGTTACTGAATAATTTGTCACCCGTCCCATTGTGGGCTCAGCAGAGCTGGCTGGGACGGCGGCATCGGCACACGAGGTCGTGCCAGAGACATTGACCCCGGGGCAACAAAATGAGGTTTCTGCAGACTTTGGTCTCTGCCCTGCTCTTCCTTTTCACATAGGTAAGAGCTTACCTGCAAACCAAACCTTCCCTTTCTCTGCTCATGAGAAAACAATCACCTGTTTGTTTATTGCTATACAGTTCAAACAGACTCTGATAACGCTGAATTCTTTTGTTGTGAGTGTAAGTGGTAAAAGGGAGTAAGCTGCCATATGCACAGTTCTGATTACATTCATAAATTCACGTGTTTCAGTGAGAGAGGTTTGGTTTTTTTCTGAGCTAAAAAATAAAGAGAGGTGGAAAAATAAGATCTTTTGACCTGAGTCAGAACTATCTGCAAATATTTTCTCAGGTATTTATTTCAAAAGCAACTATCTTTAAAAAACTGTACAATTACTTTCCTCATAAACACAGTTGATGACATCTGGAAAAGTTATTTGGTTGGCTTCTTTACATAGTCTTTCTCTAGATGATCTACATGGCTTCTGAAAATCTGAAGAAACACTTCAAAATGAAACGCTGACTGGAAGTATCTCTGTGCTTGAACAAAATACCACAAACACAGGAAATGAAAATACACATTAATTTGTTATCACTTCGTTATTTGCTGCTTCTCTGGTAATATTTTAAAAAACTGGTTGTTGCTGATTTTTTTCCTATTGTTACAGCTCTCCCTTTTAAATGTCTTAAGTACTCTGCTGAGTGTTTTACAAAGAGGGAAACACCATTATCCCCGAGATTGAAAGCCGCCCAGAGGAGCTCGGTGCCCTGCAGAAATCCCCTGCCCTCCTGGCGCGGGCCCAGGGCTCCCGGTGTCTGCTCGCTGGAGCGGCACGGCTCCCACGGAGCCTCCCCTTCCAGAAGAAACCACAACATTGGTTTAACGTTGCGGGCAGATACAGCGTTAATTCCCTTCTTTTTGCTCTATTTTTACTGTAAAAGCTGGGGGTATGGTCCTGTTCGTAAAAGCAACACGTTTAGCTGCTCCCTGCAAGTTCGGTTTCAGATAAAATGGGGTTAAATCAGGCTGTTTTCCAAATGCTGCACGTTCAGTTTTACTTGTCTTCATTTTCTTCCCCGTTCAACCACTTCGCCAGCCAACTGCTACTGCATTCTGCTTTGCTCTCTGGAGAATCAGCACTGCTGACTCCCAGCAGGTTGTCAGAAAGCCTGAAAGAAGCTATCTTACCCTCCAAATCTGGCACAAAAATGAGATGTTATTTCTAATTGTCTTTCTCACTTTTCCTCTCCAGCCCTTCGGGGCTCGCCTCTTCCCATCCTCCAGTTTCCTCTTCCACCCCTCTGCTTGGCAGGGATCCCCACCCCATTCTGCTGTTTCAATAGCTGGAGCTCTACAAAACTTCTTGCTTTCCCCCACTGTTGACAGCAGGAAAGCGGCGTTGGCTGTTGCTCCCGGGGAAAACGCCGCCACACGCCAAACTCCGCTCATCGCCACACCGTGCGGGTCACCCACGTTAGCTCGTGGCCTGATCGCATGGCATTGCGTGAGCTTTTACTGTGACGTGTTCTCATGGGCAGCCTGTTCAAGCCTGGATTACTGAAATGTGGAGATGGAAAACCAGGGTGGCACGTCCCCGTAGCTCCTTACACACTGCACAGCAGCTGTGCCTGAGCTCAGGTACTGGCAGCAGCTGCTCTGGAAGGGGTAACGTACCGTGTGGTGGGGACACCGTCACCCACCCGCTGGCTTATGCCTTGTCACTGCGCCCTTCTTGTGCTAACGAAATTGATTTTGATAGCCCTGCCTTCTGGTGATGGTGTTACTGTAGCTACACGCCCGGCTGCCAAGAGCTTTCACCCCTGAAGCCGCCTAAGTGGTGAAGTCACCGACGTCACCCCCGTGGAGACCCACGCGGGCAGATCCAGGGGCTGTTCGCTTACCGCTGGCAAACGTGCCCTGGCAGCGGCAACGCCTGTGGGGACCCGGCTGGCCCCAGGACCCGCCGTACCACCGGGGCGCCCTGCACAGCCGCAGCGCCCTGCACCACGGGGGGATCCTGCACCGCGGGGGGATCCTGCACCACGGGGGGATCCTGCACCGCGGGGGATCCTGCACGGCGGGGGGATCCTGCACCGCGGGGGGATCCTGCACCGCGGGGGGATCCTGCACCACGGGGGGATCCTGCACCGCGGGGGATCCTGCACGGCGGGGGGATCCTGCACCACGCGGGGATCCTGCACCGCGGGGGGATCCTGCACCGCGGGGGGATCCTGCACCATGGAGGGATCCTGCACCGCGGGGGGATCCTGCACCACGGGGGATCCTGCACCGCGGGGGATCCTGCACCGCGGGGGGATCCTGCACCACGCGGGGATCCTGCACCGCGGGGGGATCCTGCACCACGGGGGATCCTGCACCACGCGGGGATCCTGCACCGCGGGGGGATCCTGCACCGCGGGGGATCCTGCACCACGCGGGGATCCTGCACCACGGGGGATCCTGCACCGCGGGGGATCCTGCACCACGGGGGATCCTGCACCATGGAGGGATCCTGCACCGCGGGGGGATCCTGCACCGCGGGGGATCCTGCACCGCGGGGGGATCCTGCACCACGGGGGATCCTGCACCGCGGGGGATCCTGCACCGCGGGGGGATCCTGCACCACTCGGGGATCCTGCACCACGCGGGGATCCTGCACCGCGGGGGGATCCTGCACCGCGGGGGATCCTGCACCACGCGGGGATCCTGCACCGCGGGGGGATCCTGCACCACGGGGGGATCCTGCACCGCGGGGGGATCCTGCACCGCGGGGGATCCTGCACCACGGGGGATCCTGCACCACGGGGGGATCCTGCACCGCGGGGGGATCCTGCACCGCGGGGGATCCTGCACCGCAGGGGGATCCTGCACCGCGGGGGATCCTGCACCACGGGGGGATCCTGCACCACGGGGGATCCTGCACCGCGGGGGATCCTGCACCGCGGGGGATCCTGCACCGCAGGGGGATCCTGCACCGCGGGGGGATCCTGCACCACGGGGGATCCTGCACCACGCGGGGATCCTGCACCGCGGGGGGATCCTGCACCGCGGGGGATCCTGCACCGCGGGGGGATCCTGCACCACGGGGGATCCTGCACCGCAGGGGGATCCTGCACCGCGGGGGATCCTGCACCGCGGGGGGATCCTGCACCGCGGGGGATCCTGCACCGCGGGGGGATCCTGCACCGCGGGGGATCCTGCGCTGCTGCGGAGCCAGCCGGGAGCGGGAGGCAGCACCCGCGGGCCGGGGACACCTCACAGGGATGCCCCTGGTCGGGGAGGTGTTCACGTGCTGGTCTGTGCGAGCGCCACCACCACACGGGCCATGCCGCACCGGGGACACCACACAGCCCCCGCTCCGTGTGTTCGGCCATCCTCATGGGACCCCATCGTCTGCCTTCCGTGTGTCCTCCCAGGGGCCGAGCTGTGCGGGAGAGCCGTTCGCACAGCAGCCCCCCTCCCCGTTTTGGCCTCGTCGCTGCCCACCCGCGCTGGCCCCGAGCGCCCCAACTCCCGCCGCAGCTGCCCCATCCTCCCCGCCGGCAGGGGGCGCCCTCCTGCGCGCGGCGGCGGGGCGGAGCTGTAAGAACCGGCGTCCCCGCCCGGGGCGCCGCTGGTGGGCGGGGCGGAGCCGAGTGGGCGGGGCCGCCCCCAGACTGGCCGGGGCCGCCGGCGGAGCAGGAAATGGAGGCGTGAGGGGCCGGGGCTTCCCGCGCCGCAGGGCTGACCGGGGGCTCTCCCGCCGCCCTCCCCGGACGGGCCCCGCCGCGGCTGCGGGGCCGGGCGCCTCCGCCCGCCTCAGCCGGCTCCGCGCCCCGCCCCCGCCGCGGGGCCGGCATGTGAGGCTGCCCGGCGGCGGCGCCTCCCTGCGCGGCTGGGCCGGCGCGGCCCCCGCACCGCTGCTCGCAGCCCGCGGGAGGGGAGGCCCGGCCCGGCCCTGCCCCCCCCGCCGCCGCCCCGGAGCGGAGCGGTGGATGGGGCAGCGCGGCCGGCGCTGGGGACGATGCCGCGGAAGGAGCTGCCGCTGCCCGAGGGCTGGGAGGAGGCGCGGGACTACGACGGGAAGGTGTACTACATCGACCACGGCAGCCGCACCACCAGCTGGGTCGACCCCCGCGACAGGTGAGCGGGGCCGGGGCGCGGGGGAGACGCCGCTCCGGGGCCCTTTCCCTTCCCCGGGGTGGGGGGATCCCCGCGGGCAGGGCTGTGCCCGAGCCCGGCGCCTCCGCTCCCGAGTTGCCCGGTCGGTCGCTGCCGCCGTCCCTCGGCTCCAGCCGGGCTCCCGGCCCCGGTTCTGCTCCGCGGGAGGGCAGCGCAGCGCGATCGCCTCGTCACCCGCGGCCGGGCGCTGGGCTCCTGCCCGCTGCTCGGGAGGAGAGGGGCGGGTCAGTGAAGGGGTTTGTTGTTTTGTCCTTCACATCTCCCTGCCCACCTCCTTTCCCCTCTCCAGACATCTTGCAGATCTGCATCGCACGCTGCCCGTCGCGGGGGAGGGGAACGCAGGTGCCACCAGAGCGGTGGCGGGGCGGGGACCCCCCAGCCCGGCTGCTTGCCCCTCCCCAGCCCGGCTCCCTCATCCCCCCCGAGAGCAGCGGTGGCTCTTTGGGGTAGGTTGGACTGACGAAGTGGGGTCAGGGGGTGTCGGTGGGTCGGATCCTGCATGGTGTCCCACTCTACGAGCCGTTCTGTGGCATGGGTGAGTGTGGAGATTGCCGAGGTCACCCACTTCAGGGTGTGTTTTTGATCACCTTTCTGCTTCCCAGCAGCCTCCTCTTGCTCCCACTTTCTCTAATGAGCTCTTTCCCTATATTGCTTGCTTTAAAAAGTAGGAGAAACAGCAGACAGTCTCCTGTTCAAGAGCCAGGTCATTTTCCAAGCAACGCTCTGTCCTGGCACATTCTGGCTCCATGCTTGAGGCGGTTACAGCGAGCCAGCATACGGCTGCTCGAGCATGCGGGAAGCTCAACTACTGGATCACTGTTGAAATCACAGGTTTCTAAATTTCATGTTTAACGCTCTGTTAGCTGAAGGTCCCAGACCCACAGGCTCAAAAATCTGTCCTGATGCGCTGGAAGTTCCAACAATCTGAAGATGCGATTTGTCATTGGTAAATTTTACGCGCTTCCCCCGTCTGACAGTGAGTGTTTTCCTTGTTGTAGGGCAGCCAGTGTGATTTCTGAATTTGTTTTCCTTTCTTCCCTTTGCTCCAGGAATCGGTTCCTTGAGGGAGCTTCCATTGTTGGCAGGATGTCAGTACTTGTCTTCTCTCCAGTTCTGCTTCAATGTTTTTTTTTTGTTAAGCATGGAAGTGAATGATTGTCTGATCTTACCAGATTTTAAACAGTGTTCTGCATTCCAGGAATAATCTTTGTGTATGCTACACACAAATGTAACCTGCTGCTGGCTGGGGGTTTGGAACTTGTTTTGAGGCTTCTGTTTCAGTAATGTGGTCAAGAGGAGCTAATAACAGGGTCGTTTCAAGGTTTTTTTTAACCTTCATAAGTCAATACAAGCTTAAATTAGGAGTGTTTTCCCATCGTCTTTATTTTGTTACAGAGAATGAAGTCAGCGAGAAATTTGATAGGCCTAATAATGGCTTATAAAAATTCTCATCTGTCTGTGGTTAGTGATTCGAAAATGACAGAAAAGACTAAATGGGTGCTTTATTTACACGTGTACTGAGCTGTCGCAGAAACGTTACCTACTCCCCACTGTTAAAGGAGAATATTCAAACACGTACTGATAAGTCGTATCACATGACATTTGTTGTGCACATAGAAATACACCTGAATACACATGGCCCCGACAAGCCTTGCATCTGAGTCATCTTCCAGTAGCACTACCAAGAAAACAAGCTGGATTAGACGGTCCTTCTGAAAATCCTCAAGGCTTTGAAAAGTTTATTGGTCCAACACTAAAATAACTGACACAGCCCTTCGCCATCACCTGGGGGTCCCTGTATTTGTCTGAGTTGAATCACCGCTCTGGCGAACTCACAGGAAGGGAGTTTTTCTTTCAACTGTCTGCAAAAACTCGCTGTTGGGGAGTTTCTGATCAGCTCGAGTCATAAGAGAACTACTCTCTGCAGTAGCGAACTTGGGTTTATGAACTGCTTACTGAACTTTAACAGTGTATTTTAAGTTTAAATATTTTAAGCGTAGCCTTTTACAAGTCGTGTTTAGAACTTCTGCACCTGAGCGGTTCGTTTGCGCATTTGTCTTCTGCGTGCTGTGCCTATGCATGCTGTCTTTTACTCAGTAAAATGCAGTAGTTATCAGGAAACATGGCTGTAAAACTGCAAGTTGGAGGAGTGTGGAGGAAGGTGCACATGGTAGGGCTCACTTTGAACCCAGCTGCGTGTCAGTGGGACTGTACCTTTGTAATACCTGATCAGTTTATTCAGGGAGCAACAACTGGTAGCTAAAGATAGGACACAGAGCTTTTTAAACCTTCCCTAAATCTTTCATTCTAGCTTAATTTAGTGGAAGTAAACACGAGTAGGGATACCATCTAGCTTCAGGGCATGGGCTTGCCCATTGTTTTTGTGACAACAGTGGGTGTCAGCTTTGTAGTCCTGCTAAGGGAGGTTGGTTTAATGGGAAGCAGGCCTGGCAGGGACACATGGGGGTGTTGGCAGCAAGGGGTGGAAGGTGGGACCTCAGCTGGCCTTGGACTGTGTGAAATCAAAAGCTGGGCTGGTGGTTTTCCAGCTCTTGTAACGCATGGTACCAGTCCTGCAGATGGGCTGTGGGTAAGGGGACCATTAGACTTGGCTGGTAGGAGTCACTGGCACCTGGTGGCATCTCGCTCTCCTGTAGAGCTGACTTGAGTGATGCTCAGACACCTGAAGTCTGGATTGAAGCAACTGCAGGTCAGCGCACTTTTGCCTCATACCCTTTAAGGGTATACGAGACTTCAGGGCAGTTCTGGGAAGCCTGTGGGTGTTAGAGCATTTTGGGAAATCATCTAAGGTTAAATAATCTGGAGAATTTTGTGACTTAACTGTTACTGTGCTTGTGGTATGGTGTAACAGAAAGGAATCAAGGTAGCTTGTAAGCAAGAATTTCAGGTTAAAAAGCTGTAAGGTAGTTCTAGAGACCATGCGGGGAAAAAAAACCCCAAACTACTGTGTTTTTCCTTGTGTAAAAGGAAGCTCACATAGCTGACTTTTTTTGTAGATTTGTTTGAAATTAGATAATTCAAGACTTGGTTACAGTATAATTGGAGATCAAACCTTATGGAGCTAGGGGAAGAAATTTGTCATTCCTAGCTTTAAAGGCAAGCATGATCTTTCGGGTATGCACCAGTACATACCATTTGGTAAAACATACGGGAGACTTGTCCCAGCTGCTTCCTTAACACAGAGGGTGCACCTGCACTATAAGCTGCTGTGCTGCTAACCAAACAGAAAATAAGAATGTCTCAGGAAAGTTAGCAGCAGCTGCTGCCTGTTCTTAAACATCCATGTGAATCAGGAATTGCACCAACAGTGCCCCAGATGAGATTTCTCCTTTCGTCAGATATGAGGTTAGAGGTGTGTGTCTGGGTTCATGTGGGTTCCTTGAGTTCTTTACACCAGGCTTAGGGGAACCTCTGCTCTTCGTCAAACTATCTTGGCAGAGCATAGTTTTTTTTCTCTCTCCTCCTTGTGTTTCAACCCAGAAGCTTTCTGATCGTACCGAGGATTTGGAGATGCCTGATAACCTGTCCTATTCTCCAGTATTTGTGGTCTCATACTCTTCCTGCTGGCATGGTGCTGTAAAGAGTTTTCTCTTTTTTACTGAACTTCTCATTTTACCCCAATCACTAGGCTCCTATTGAGAGGGAAAGCTAGTGAAATGGGAGCACTTCTAGCTTGAGCTTGGTGAAGCTGCTAAACAGCATGAGATGTTTTCAGTTTCGGCAGGCAGCAGTGCCTCAGTTGGTGCCCCTTTAATTTTGTAGGGCTCTTAGTGATGTAAAGGGTTGGAGATGTTTGTTAAATGAAAGCCTAGATACTGCAGTTGCTCCCTGAAATCCCCTCCTACTCCATAAGGAGGTTTTTCCAGTCTGAACCCACAGAGCAGAGCTTTGGTAAAGAGAGTTAGGGAAGCGATTTGCCAAGGCTCGGGGCCAATATGTGCCAATGTATGTGTTGTCACATGTAGAAGACTTGGTGCTTTCAAAATAGTTAGGGCTGCCTATTTACAGAGGAAGATTCAGGCTTGCTGAGCCTGAGGATCTAAGTGAACAAAAGCTAGGTATGTCATATGGAGAGCACAATCATCTTGCCGTGCCCCTCTAGGTCTGCCTTCTAGGCTCGATGTGAAATACTGCAGCGTATTTTGCCTCCTGTATGATGCTGATCCTGAAGCTTTTCAAGCCCAGTCTGCTCTGCACGCTTGTTATGCAAACTTCCTGTATTAAAGATATGGAAATGTGAACATCATGCTAAAATTTCCCATCTAACCCTCCACTCCTTGGATTATAGCATAATTATAATTCACTGGAATAAGCTAAATATAGCTAACTGAAATGTGCGAGTTCTCTGAAATAAAGGGGTGAGAAGAAATGAAGTGAAAACCAGCAAGAATAAAAGGAGCTGTGGTTTTCTGTAGATGAATATCAGAAAGCATAAGGGAAAGAGAGAAGAATTCTCAAAGAAGGAGTATTTCTCTTGCCCAGGTTTTTCGCTGGTCCCTGGCAGCAGTGTGGGTCGTGCAGCTGAAGGCTGCTAGTTTGGTGCCAAACACCCTGCCATATGTACATGAATCTGCTGCTTTCTCATGTTTGCGTTCCCCAGAATAGCTGACTATTTTATAAAGAACAGGCAGTTCAGTGTATGCCCACAGACACTGTTTATAACCATTTTCCATGAGTACAGAAGTGAGTGATCTTCATAGTCATCTAAATGCCATCTCTGGGAGCAGGTGTCTTAATGTGGAGGACTTGTGCTGTTCTTACAATTTTTCCCCCACGGTAAATGAAAATTAATTGGTTTATTTAAGTGCTAATATATAGAGAAACAGAATCAACAAGTAAGGCTGTGATACTTTTTTTTTTTTTTAATTTGTTAATATCAAGAGTCTTCCAAGATGAATTAACTGCACCCGTGATTGGAAAAAGTGGATTAGAGCTGAAATCAATCAGACTTCTTCAGTTATAAAAAGTCAAACTTTATTGTTGGTGTTGTTTGGTTTTGTTTGGTTTGGTGGGATTTTTTTTTTTTGGGGGGGGTGGAATTTGTGGGTTTTGTGTGTCTGTGAGTTATGGTGGGATGTGTTGACAGCTTTGGAGGCTGCAGGCGCTGCCTCCAGAGCCACTGCGTTTGCTCACTTGTGTGAACTCACTCGGCACTGGGGAGGGCAGCTGGAAACAACAGGTATGATGCTTTTTAACAAAAGCATCTTTGCTGAAGGTGTTGTACACACACGCGTGTAGTGGCAGAGAATGTTGGCAGTGACTTTAGGACTACTAAAAGCATTATTTTATCTTCCCTATGGAACATGAAGAAAATGAAAAACGTGGAGCTTTGCTCAGCTCAGCAGCTTTTTAATGCATCTTGGGGAATTCTAAGTCTTAAAAGATCAGAACTGCTTTTGAAGAAATCTCTGTAAATCATATTGTTTAGAAATATGTAGGTTGAGCTTCGTCTTCTGCTTTGACAAGGTCGTCTTGCTCACAAGATCAGTCCTTTAATTTTGCCTCAAAGACTGATGACTTGTGAAGTTAGTGACACTGCCACAGACGAGAAACTTATTTGTCAAGGGGATCAACAATTCCATCCCTATGTAGGCCATGTATTTTCCAAACAAAGTAGTTATCTTGATCTCCATCCAGTGGAATGGCAGAAAATTGGCTGCTAAATCCCAGCAGGCGTGGGTATGGCGGGCGAGAGGTGGCTGCTGTGTTGATGACCCGGGGCAGGAGCTCTGTGGTGCTGATGGGCACCTGAAGCTGCTGCCAGAGGAATGTTCCGTATCACTGCAGGGAGCAAGGGCCAGAAATGGGTCTGCCTGAAAAGTGTTATTTTGTTGTCTGGGTTTATTTCACAGAAACAGTTGATCCAGGTCGTGTACGTGTGTGCAGAACTCGTGCGGGGACTGAGCGGGCGGTGAGGGGCTGTGGGATCGGAGCTGGCGCTGGTGACAGCCCGGGAATGCTGCTGAGGGGACACTTGGGAAACTGTCACCAGGCACTTGACCTGGGCAGGCTCTCTGCCAGCCCGGCTCTGGAGGTGTTCTGAAGCTGGAGGCGCTCAGCTTTGCCCCATGAGTTTTACTGGGAGAGTGGATTTTCACTTGCTGGAGCCCAGATGAAACCAGCAGTGGACTGGAGCATCTCCTAAAGGTGTAATTCATGCTGGTGTCTTCATAGCTAGCACAGTTACAGGAAGATGAGTTTGCAGCAAACTTTTCCTTGTCTGAATGTGATTTAAATTCCTCTAGCTTGTGCCAGAAAACTTATAGGAAGACATGTCCAAAAAACTTTAATGAAATAACTTGTACCTAAAGTGACGTGTGGTATGTGGCCGAGGGTGGTCCCATCACTGATCTTCCACACCACATTTTCAGACTGAGCTCTTATCTCAGTCACTGGAGGAATCTATTAGTAAATGATTGATTCATATTCTGTGCTCCCGAAGGTGGCTGCCGTCACCGCCCCGCAGCGCGTTCCTGCCCGCCTTACTGGGACTCAGCTCCGCTCCCGTTTTGCCAGGATTGGAATGTTCTGGGCTTGACTTGGCAGATGATTGTGTCAAGTATGGGAAAGCTTCAAGTCTTTTGCAAAGAGGGGGAGAGATGGTACTGCTGTTTTGGGAAAGCCTTGCTGATGTTCTCCCTGTGTAGGGGCTGTTTGAACCTGGTGGCCTGGAGTGCCCCTCCAGTGGGGCAAGTGTTAGTTGAAAAAAATACATGAATAAAAGGGTGGCAGCAGGTAGGCCAAGTCAGGTGGAGGTATGTAGGCTGGTGCTACTCCATACACGTATACGAGAGCTATGTAAATTGACCACTTCCTTGAAGAGGAATAACTGTTGTGTTGGCTGGTTGCCATTCATGAGACCTGTGTAGTAAGGTTACGTGCTTTGTTTGTAGTAATGAAGACTTAGCTCTAACTGCTCAAATAGAACCCAGAGTTCTTGTTCGCAGAGCTTAAGGTTGCTGCTCCCCCCTCTCTTTCAAGCTACGTGCATAGATAATTGGCTGAGCAAACAACAGACAAAACTGCTCCCAATAGAATAATAACTGCTTTTCACTGCCACTCATCCAGTCAAGTGACATCTGGAAGACTCTCTGGGTAGTCACAGGAGGTTTGGTGTGTAACAGGAAGATGCAAAGAAGCCAAATCCTACAGCTGTCAGTGTTTTCTGTTTTTTCGTGCTTTTGGATGAGTTCTGCTGGCTTGGTTTGTTCTCTGTTTATGCTGGTGCTTACGGCTTCCACCCCAAACACAATGTTCTGCAACATAAGTAACCAACACATTTAAAAAGCAGATGAATTGCTTTCTCAATCTTATAGAGGTGCTGTGGGGATTAACTAGTTCTGACAAAGTGCTTTCTGGCTGGGATGTCAAGCTGATGTTTCAAGACTAATGGTATTGTTGAGTGAAACTATTTAGTTCTCCTCAAATGCCTAATCACTGTTTTAGAAGAATTTACTCTGTGGAGGAAAGCTTTATTGATTTAAAGCACGCAATAAACAGTATTGATTTGCAAAAGGCAGTCATTCATATCTGCTCTATGCAGAATTGAGATGTGAGGTGGTCACACAACTATTTTGAACGAAAATGTAAGTGAAACTATCACTTAAATGACTCTGCAGCAACTTGCAAATTTCTCATACGTGACTTAGAACTGCTTTGATAGCCTTGTACTCAGAACAAGGGCAGTTCCCGAAGGAGAGGGCTCTCTGCTATTTCATCCCTCACAAGCCTGCCACAGGGAGGACGGCCTGCAGAGGAACAGCGGTGGCCAAGATAACCTTCTGGACCCTTAGAGCGGCACGGGAAAACGTAGATAGCCCCAAACCTGCTCTATAAAGCTGTGCTGTGGATAACTTTGTGGTTAATTTTGCTTGTGCCAGGCACAACTTTTGATTTCACGTGGCATCTGAGCATCTGCAGCTGCTGGAAGACATAGTGGTAGCCCAGCCGCGCAGGCTGGCCCCTGCAGCCCCCACGCCATCCTGGGCACAGACCCTGCGGGACGTCCTTCGAGGGGCTCGGGCAGGTTGGCATCGGTGATCTGTTAGACCGTGGCACCCAACCCCTGAGGACATGGGAAGAGTCATCTCACTGACAGCTTCATCCTGGGCTTTTGAAGTTCTTGTAGTTGGACTGTTTGAAAGATTGAGTGTGGTTTTGAGCTGCTTATCCAAATTATCTCAAAGGGAGCTTGGGTGGGGATGATAATGGAAAGTATTTGACTGTCACATGTGATGCAGCTCTGCACATTATCCAGTCTCTGTTTCCTGTGGAGTGTCTCGGGCTGGTGGCCTGTCTGGGTGGTCCTGTGTCACTCAGCCTGATTCAGGCTGCCAAGAAGCTTGTAGTAACCCCTGTGGGAGGTGATGATCCTACTCATTTGGTGGAACTGGCTTCCTCTGCAGCTGCTGAAATGCAAGGGAGGTGCACGAGTGGGAGTGGGGAAGCAGGCAGCATCCCAGAAGAAGACCTTCCCCAACAGGAGCTCTTCAGCCTGTCTGCTGCCTGTTCCACGGGGCTCCCGTGCTTCTCTGGGGGTTTGTTGGGATTGTCGAGGCAGCATGTGTGTGCTGTGCTGCTGCATTCCGTGTCTCAGATCTAGGGGATGTGACAGTTCCGCTGCAGCAGTGCACACAGGGTAAGGTCCATGCTCAATTAGTGATGCCGCTCCGGTGTGTAACAGCTGTTTGCAGTGCTCTTTAGACGGGCTTTTGTTGTTCATGCCTGACCTTTGTTCAGAATGGTGCCACTTCCATTCCTCAGCATCCGATGTGACTTTGGTTCTTCCGGTTGCTGCTTATGACTTTTGCTGTTGATGGGACTGGAGTGGCTCGGCTCACCAGAGACCTTCCTTCTTTGAACGTCTCTGCTGCTGCAACAGCTGATGTGCTCTCTTTAGGACTTGTCCAGATGCTCCATGTGACTAGTGGAGTGATGCTAATGATGGCGGCTTCATTGACTGTTGTTGCTCTTAATTCCTGTATACCGGAGATGGAAGCTTTTCTCAAGGAAGAGCTTGGTATGCAGAGGAAGTATTTCTAAGATAAAATGGTAAGGCTTATCTAAATTAGGATGACCTGTACTGTATGTAGTGTTCCAGGTGATATTTTCATATTGAATTGTGTTTTTAAAAAAAGAATCCTTAATGTGAATAGCATTTTTGTATTGTGGAGTTTCGACATGGTTAAATTTGAAATCAAATCAGCACTTTGAACAGACTTTTTTGTTGGAGCATGTATGTGGTGATGCTCGAGTGTATTTGATTAATGGTGTGTGTTAACCCTGAGAGAATAAGGAGGTCGAACTCTTCTGCTCACTGTATTGTTCAATGTTTCTCAACATCTGATCTCTCTCCACTTGAGTTGTCAGTTTACCCACTTGTCTAGATTTTTCTGAAATTCCTTGAAGTCATCTCTGCATCCAGCTAACCTGAATAGCTTGTCAGCCCGCAAGGCAGTAAGCCAGACTTGCAATTTGTCTTTTCTTCTGTCACTAGTAAGTATTTCACACTGTAAGATCCAAGCATCAAAGTAAAACAATCTGTAGCCTTGATGAGACACTATTTAATTCTTATGTGGACACATACACAGAAGGCTTTAGGCTGTTTAACAGCTAGTTCTCAAGTAGGCAGATTTGTCTGGTAAAGAGATCTCCTTACAGTCCTCAGTGAGTGTTTTTCTGCCTTATTTTAACCTACGTATGCAGGAAAGTGAAGTGTCATGGCTGCTCCCATGTCCCATGGCTTTCTGTGGCACCAAGGTTTTGCAAGATCTCTTAGACTTCCTAACTTTCTTTTTTTTTTTTTTTTTTTTTTGCTTTTTAAGTTTGAATGTAGAAGCTTCCAGATTTAACCTAAATCCAGGATGTCAAATATCAATGTGATACTTTTTCAGTTGAGATGGTCTGTAATTCCGAATAAAGGTAGATCTATTGTCATATGTCATCTGTTAATTATTCAGAGGCTATCATATGACACTGCTTGTTTCTTATGCAACTGGCTCACTCGTTTAGGGGGCATCTGCCATCATGGGCTTTGCTTGATACTAAGGGAAGCATAACCTGAACATAAATACTTTTTTAAAGCACATGTTTGCTTACCTGATTTCTTGTACTACTTGGGCTCTACTCCTCACTGTGTTTTTAAGATTTCTTTTTAGAAGAAGAATGTGTGGGTGGAAAGGAAGGGGTACGTGGGCCAAGGAACCTGGCTTGGTCACTTGCAAAAGGGTTGCATGGACAAAAATCTCAGTTTGCAAAGGCAAATTTGCATCTGAACTGGTGACACAGAGTCCTCCGCTCAGGCTTGTTTTCACGCGTCCTTTGTAAATGCCACTCTTATCCCCAAAGCAAATGTTCTGTGTTGAATTTTCTCATCTTTATTCTCTATTTGTCCCATAGTCTGTAGCTAATGCCCCATAGGGCTTCTTGGTTTGTTTTCTATTTGCTTTCCAGAGACCGGCTCCTGCAGTTTGGATGGTGGTTTGACAAGTCACGGTGCATCTCCAGCAGCTTAGACAGACTAGTAGCCCTTTCTAGTGGGGTCACTGGGGGTTTTGAGTCAGCTCAAAGGCAGCTGATGCAGTTACTACTCCGTGTTTAGTGTTTTGCTGTGTAGTAACAAAAATGAGACCAGTCCGAGTGGTAGTTCAGACCCATGATAGTTCTGCTTGGAGATCTGCTCGTGATACTTGTGATGGAGTGCTGTGTGTTGGTAAGCATTTCTTTGCAATCAGATTTATTACAGAATAGATTTTCAGTGAAATAACCTAAATGAAATCATTTTAACAATGCCCTTTAAAGGCATTGTTGTTTGAATTCCCCAGTGTAGTTGGGCTCGTCTCTGAATGACAGTAGTGCCTCTCTTGTTGAAGACCGGCTGAAATGCTGCTTTGATTCAGCTGCTTGGTGACCAGCCCAGATACCTGATGAAAGGTGTAGGGAATAATGGAGTTATGTCAGTATGAATTAAGGATTTTACAATAAGAGTGTTATTATTTATGTTGCTTAGGGAGGGTTTACTTCCATTAGCTAGCCCTGTCTTTGCAGTCGAAGGCAAGCTGTTGACCTGTCATTTCATGCCTTTGTACTCCCAGCTCTGATGCTCAGAGCTCTCCCTTTTCCAGTGATTGTTGCTCCTATTTTCTCTCTCCTAAGCTGTGTAACGCTGTTGCTTAGCTCTCTTATGGCTGTGCTTTATAGGGTCTCAAAAGCCTTTCATACAGTAAGCATTTTGCCTGATGGGAGAAGTAGGTTTACAGAGTTTAAAAAAAAAAAAAGGGCAAGAAATACACTGTAGATAATAGATTCCAAAAATGCAAATTTGTTTAAGCAACTCCTTAAAAAGAGGGGAGGGAGGATGGAATTGAAGATTAAAACCTCTGTTTGTATACATGTAGAAGCTGGAGGCAAAGCAATCCATTCATAAATATACAATAGGATTTATGTCATGGTGAGAAGTGCTACATGCATATTCATGTGTAATTTGCAAATCCTTTAGCGATTAAATACTTTACTGCAAACTCTAGAACTAAATAACCTTCTTGTTGAAATGAGATGTCCGAAGGCTCTAATGCTTCTCCAGTGGAGGGGAAAGGCTGAGTGGTGTAATGGATCTGATACTCTAATTTTCACTCTATTAAAAGATTTTTGGTGTGCTTTGGGCATTATTATATTAGTATGATCGGTAGTCTTGAACAAAACGTGAAGCAGAGACTTGCGAGAAATATTGTAAAGCTTATCAAGCTAAGTAAAGCAAATAGACTTGGAAACTTGTTAAGATGTTTTTCTCAAATCATTTTAATGTCAAATACTTTTGTCTAAACTTTCGTATCCTGTAGGTAAGGAAAGAGGCAGATGAGTAATAGAGCTTGGAGTTGAAAGAAGTAGCCTTTGTGTAAGTGAAGTGAATCACCTGCAAAGGTTGTAACCTCAGTTCTTCCTGTGACACTAACAATGAATAAGAATATACTGTTACTGATGGTTTTGGTTTTCAAAAGCTTTAAAGTATTATAGACAATGTATATACCTCGAACATAATGAATGGAGAACAACATTGCTATAGAATAACCGTTTCTTGCAGCTTGGTGTTTTATGGCCGGTGAGTGCTCAGTGACAGCACAGAGTGTCTGGGTAGGATGGGTGATGTGATGGGTTTGTTTTGCCCTTCAGTCGTCAGACGAAATGATTTTCTGCACATGGCACAGGTACTGACAGGCATCCCACTGAAAAACCAGCGTATGCCTCTCGTACGGCTGTAATAAGATAAGGTTGGGACTTGCCACTTGCCATGCAGTTGTGTTCCATGCTCTGTGCTGCCCTCGCCTTCCTCGGGGCCCTGTCGCAGCTGATGCAGCAGGTCTGTGTCCTCTCCAGATCCACCAGCTGCTCTGATTGCACTGCAGACTGGTGGCCAGGTAGTGCTGGGCTTCTGTGGTGGCAGGTGTTTCTGTTATGCTTTTGTCACTTACTGAAAAACCACATTTTTTTGGATTAAAGTTCTGCTCAGTTCTTAAAATTGAACTTAGGCACGTTCGGCTACACCAGCCTAAATTCTCAGTTTGCCCTTTGGGAAAGCTGTGGTTTATTCCCATATCTGGACCATCACAAAGTGTTGCTTGCTGCTCTCTCCTGGTGTTTGTGATGAACTGTTCCTTTTTGTATCTTTGAGCTCTTTCTACTTTGCGCATCAGGTTTGCATTGGGAAGAATACAAAGTATGTTGATACTGGATGGGAAAAGCCAGCAAAGTTCTCGTGTTCTTGCCTCCCCACTGAGGTTAGTCCCTCTAAGAAAGCTGTTTTGTCTGATTTAGCTTTCCTGCTCCCGTTTTGTAACTGCCCACTTCTGGGATGCTTTGATTCAACTGAACAACAAAACAGGGCAATGCACTCAATTCACTAAGGACTTTATATGCATTTTTCTGGCTCGCACAGGTGTAACAAATTGCCCTTTTAGTCCTGTTTACTTGTTTTTCACACTTGGTCGCAGGTAGGTTCTGCTCCTTGGTGATCAGAGAAGAGCCCTGGATTCCCTGTTGCTGTCTTGCATTGTGATGAGGGAGGCATGTAGCAGAGGTGATGTCCCCTTGGTGCCTGGGGGCTCTGCACTACAAAGCTGTACTTTGGTTGATTTGAAATAACATTTCAAGGTAACTGTGAAAAGCTCTTGCTTTTACAATGAGCACTGAGGATTTGCTATCGCGTGCTGTGTCAGAGCATCAGTGTGTCTAAGCTGATGGCTGGTCACACAAGGGGATGAAAATGCAGCACTGGGTACTTGAAGAATATAAATTGGTTGTGTTCCATAGAAAGGACAAAATTGGAGTAAACAAACCCAGTCCGTCTGAAACTGAACCCTGAGTAGGTGACTTCTGGGCTTTATATGGTGGACACTTCACCCATCAAGCCGTTCAGGTGCAGACCGGGGAATGGCTGAGGTGTGAGGTGTGATGTTTCTGGTTGCTGGGAGGCTGTGTGAGCCTGTTTCATGCCAGTATTGTGTATTATATGTTAATGAGGAAAAATAGAAGGGATTCATTTATTAACAAACCTCACTTCTTAAATGAGCACTGCTCAGGTAGGGGCTGGATGGGATGTGAATTTGTAGTGGTTTGGTGGTGGTTTGGTTTGGTTTTTTTTTTCCTCCTGTTGTAGTAACCATAAGTAATTGCCTCTGGATCCATCTCAAAAGAGTACAGTGAACAGTATTGTAACAGCTTGTACATTTGCTGGTGGAAAAGCTAAAAAGCTTTGCCCTAGAGCTTGGTTGTGGCTGTAGCGCATCATTTCATCTTGCCCCCTCGTGCTGCTGCGGGTCTGGCCGTGGGCCTGAGCTTGTTCCCGCTGACACGGCTGGGGAACCACCAAACGGTCCCACCACCGGAGGTGGCTGTTCCTCCAGCCCTGGGGCACATGGTCTCCTCACCGAGCTGGCTGGCACACAGAAAACTGCTCCCCCTTTACCTGGACACAGTTTCTCCTGCTGCAGTAAGCTGGAATGGCCCACGGACTGTCTTTTGCAGCAGTGACCTGCTGGGCTGGTTCCTGCCAAGCGTGGGTCCCCTGGAAGTCGTGGCTCACTCCGGAGCTGCGCTGGGTGCAGTTGTGCTGGGCTTGCCTGGCACTGTGGGTGCTGAGCAGGGGTCCAGCCAGGCAGCCTTGGCATTTGGAGTTTGTCCTTCAAAGCAGACAGCTTAAATATCAGATCGATGCTTTCTCCGTGCTGGGGGCTGTAATTCCATCTGCTGTGATGCTGTGAAGGTGACACCTTCAAAGATGTGTGCTTCTTTCTGGATGTCCTCTCTGTATCTCCTGCATGCATAACTGAAGGCACCATTTTACCTGCATGTTGGCCTTGCTCAGCATCTGGTTGCTTGGGAGCCTAGCAAACACTTAACATTTTCCTCAAAATGCTGTTAGAGAGAATTTTTATGTCATATTTCATTCGTCCCAAGGACTGCAGCTTCTGCAATGTCACTTATCCTTTGTCTTCTCTGGTCTGGAACAGTTGATGCATATGTTTATGCCATTGATTTGGCAATTATTAGAAGGACATTGAATAAAGGGCATTATTAATGGAAAGGAGGAGTGTTCAAAGACCTCTGCCAGTAAGGTCTGTGTTTTTAGTAGTCCTGCAGCTTTATCACTGATTTTGGAAATTGAGAGCAAGTTGATTCTCTGGATCAGTCTGTAGTTAGCTTAAAGATCCTAGACAAGGGCAACAGGAGTATTTCGTTTGCCAGAGAATTTCAGCTAAAGTCTTTGCAGACAAGCAGAACTATGGATAATGATTGATTTAGCTGAGCTGATAGGAGTAAGTTAAAATACTTGTTGAGGGTTCTGTGTTGATGATGTAGACCAAATTTTGGGTAGAAATGAACAAAAACAATAAGCTGCTTGCTGAAAAAATTACTGGCGTGGGAGTCTCATCTCATTTGGATGCTGGTGGTGAAGTAGTATTCACTTAAGCAGCAAATCTCAAACCCGTGAGCTCTTGTGGTGGCTTACTTAAGACCAGATACGTGGTGCTGTAAGGCACAATGTCAGCCCCGTTAAACACAGCTTCGACTTAAAAGGAAGAATGGAAACGAATAGCTGAGATATTTTAGGTAATTGCCCTGAGCAACAGTGATGGTCATATTCTAACAGCTTCTAGTAAGTTATACACGAGCTACAGCTGAGGCTGGATCAGGCAACTGATGATTTGTAAGGTGCCTGGTGTAATTTGGTTGGAGAGCAGCTCACGGTGTGTGCGGGCTGTGTGTGCCCCAGGCTCCCTTCCAGGGGTGTGTTATGTACCCCCAGAGGTCTGGTTCCCATTATACTTCCCACCTCCTTGGCTACTTTAGTTTTACCTGGAGTGTCTTGCTACAATTCACTGAGTAAGACTTGAAATAGGATTTTTACTCATTTGGCTGCTTCTTACCCTTTGCCAGTTACAAATGTTATGAAAACTGATCGTTATGGGGAAAATAATGTTCTTGAGGGATCTTGGAAAAAAATAGTGTGTTACACTGAAAAAACAACCAGATTTTTCCTTTTGAATGGGTGGAAGAAGGGAAAACATGACTGAGATAAGCTGGACAAGGATGTGTTTCTGACAATGTCAGCTATACAGGATTTCGCTTGTGCATAGGGAAGGCTGGCTGTGAAGTAATTTGTTTTTCAGAACCTTGGTCTCCGGATTTCAAGGACAGGTACTGTTAAGGTAACTGGAGATGGGAACAACCTAAATGTATAGAGAGACATCCTGTTCTGGAATTTGACATCTCTCGACATATGAGCATCTCCTTCTGGAGGTGTTAGGTTGGAAATGCCGTGGTGGTAATTCAAATAGTCAAATTTGTTAGTGCTTCATTGTGTGAGCAAGGTGGATGCATGAGAGCTGCAGGTAGGAATTGAGTTGCTAATTAACTTGGCTTTTAAGCATGGCTTTTTGGAAAGTAATGCTGCCTCTTGGCCCATTCGTCTTGGATAGCAGGGTGTGCTCTGGCTCATGTCCCTGGTGACCCAGGGCATTTTGTGCCCCACAAGAAAAATCTCAGTGTGAAATGTCATGTGCCTTAAAGCACCTGCAGATCCTGTGACTTGTTTGCTAGGTTGCTCTACAAGGAGGGCTTGTTTCGTGAGGAGAGCACAGGGGTATCTACAGCATCTTCTGTTCCTGGTTTCATCCTTGCGTTGAAAACTGAAGGGGAGAAAACACCCTGTTACACGTGAGCAGGTGCTGAGGCTTGATGCAGCATAAAGAGATGTGACTTCCTATTGCACCTTGCTAGGTTTGTGTGCTCTCTACTAGATTTTGGGCGCTTATTTTGACCAATGCATATTTTTCCAAGACAAACGTGAAACTCTTAGAATTGGTGCCTTCTGCTGCTTCCCCTGACTTGCAGGGACGAGCAACATGTGAAAATGGCAGCGGTGTGACTTGACTCGTTACAAAGCCCCTGAATAATATTTTGTGCCTTATGCTCCAGATGCTTGAAATCCTTCTGGTTTGGAATTTACGTTAAATAATCAGGCTATGTGACAATGCATAGAGGTGCCATGGCGTTGTCTGTCTGACAAACACCTGGGAGAGGGATCTTCATCTGCCTGAGCTTGGCCATCGATGAGTGGCTACTGCCCCAGGAGCGGAGGTCCCTCCTGGCCAGGGCCCTTCTGCCAGGATTAAACCGGGGACAGCCGCTGGCTCTGGTGTTCAGCTCTTTGTCTCCACAACTCCTCACCTGCACTGCTGCTTTTTCCTCGCTGACATGCTTGGGGGGTGGGAGAGTGAGGGGCAGGGTAAGGGAATAAGGATTTTAAACATCGTTGGGGAAGCAACCGGGGGTCAGGCACAGCAGTCACTCTCGCAGGGCTCGGCTTTGTATTCAGATGTGCTGGCTGGCGAGCTGCAGACATTCCAGATACTTGTGTTCATTTTGGCCGTATCTAGGCATGCACTCACAAAGAGCAAGATGCGTGCAGTGAAGTATAAATCCCACCCTCTAATGGCTCAAAGCACTGTTGTGCGTGCATACATGCTTAACGGATTGTATAATTAGCTGGCTTTGTAAGCAGGCAGTAGATTCTTTAGTAGTTATCTCAAAATCTTACGTGGTGTGAGGCGTGTCTGCGGGTCTGCAAGCTGTTGTATCCGTGCACTGATGGCGGCTGGGCGGAGGAGAGGGGCTGCAGGTTTGTGCCCGGAGGAGAGGGGCTCCCAAGCCCCGGCACCATCGCCTCTGCCTTTCCTCTGAGCCCTTGGCTGCCCGGCTGGTTTGGCTGGCCACTCTGGGGTGTGGGGACAGGGTGACAGGAGCTGTCCCCAAAGGCCGCCTCCACGTAGCACCCTTGAAGACAGGCTCACCAGACGGTGCGGCCATGTGCTTCAGTGTGTGCGACCGGAGCCCTTCTCTTGGCCCTCTGAGTTTGATTAGGTTTTGGCCCAGGCTGCAGCCTGATTTTACGTGAAATATTTAATTCAGAAATGTTAATCCTGGAGGTCACAAGCCTCATTTGCGAAGTTATCCTGACCCTGCGGCACACGGGCTGCTGGCAGAGCAGCTGCGGTGCTGTGAGAGGTGTTGCCGAAGCCCGGGACCGGCTGCGGGCGAGCAGGAAGGCTGGGCTGTGCGGCTGGGCTGCGCTGCTGCGCAGGAATGCGACAGGTTGTGCCGGTGCCCGGGAGACGCGGAGGGTGGGAACGCGTAGCAGGGCCCAGGGCTGCATGCTTGGGATTTCATCGGAGCTGGGGAGGAGCCGGGAGGGAAGCGAACATGACCTTGAGAATCCTTATCGAGACGAAAAGGTGCAGTCAGCAAGCACATTCCTCCGCCGGCCGGGCTGACAGCGAGCGCTGCGGCTGCACCGAGCTCAGCAAACAGCTCCTTGTCGTGGCTGCACGATTGCTCCTGTGGCCAGTGGCAGGGTGTCTGCCAGTCCCACGGCAAGGCTGCTGTGATCTAAGAGTGTGAATAAATCGAAGGGACCAGCTTCTTAAGTTGACTGTTTCTATGCACTTCATTTATTTGTACTAATGAGGCAGTAGCAAGGCAAAACCTGGCAGCTGGAGAAGATGGGCCACTTGAGAGGACCAATTTTAATTATGATTCCATGGCACATAAAGCTCATCTGTGAGTGTGGTGACCAGCAGCTAGAGTTAGGTTATGGTTGGACTTGATGATCCTGAGGGTCTCTTCCAACCAAAATGATTCTATGATTCTATTCTATGACTTGCTCGCCAGCTTCCTTCTTGGTCTGAGCTTGATGCCTTAACCCCAGCTTTCATTTGCCATGACACTTGATGATGTAACAATTCTTTTTTTTTCTTTGAAGTTATTCAGCTTGTGAGGCCAGGATGAAACACAGCCTGTTCTGTTGTGATTCAGCTTCTTCACTTCCTAATGTGGAGCACTTACATGGTGGTACTGAAGCAGGTGTCACTGCTGTCCTATGAGCCAGGGGCTTGAATGAGGTACAGAACCTTTGGAGATTTGAAGCTACCTTTTTTGGCAGGCTATCATTATAACCTTGAAGCCGCTAGTAATGAAACGATAACCGCCAGGCATTCAGTGACGATGAAAACTGAGGGGAGAGGAGCGTTAAATGCCAACCCACTCCCGTCTTCCCAGTGCAGTTTGTGACCTGGCTTTCTGAGGAGTGAATTGCCTGCAGGACCGCCTGCTTGCTGCTTGTCTTCTCACAAGGATCTCAGTCACTTAACATGAGTGTAAGAGGTCTTGTGTGTTCTTATTAGCTCTGTCACTTCAGTGGTGAATGCCCAGTACTGCTGGGCTGAAACTCTTTCTTGTATTATCACATCAATGCCAGTGAGGTTATAATGTCGTCACCAAAACCAGAATTTAGTCTTCAGGGGCTACTCTGATTTTATTTTATTTTGTTTTATAAAATGTTGCAATATTTTGTTCTTCTCTGTGAGGGAATGCTGTAAATTTGGCCTTTTTAAAAAATGTGGAAGAAGGTTACCACTTTTTGCCAAAGTTTGGAAGCTTTGCCAACAGAGTTGACTCTCTGGAAGAGCAAGAGACTGACTATGGAGAAAGACAAATTTGATAACAGTGAGAAGCGTCAGCACACCGAAGCAAAGCAAATATGCAAAGCCCATTGACAATTGATGCCTTTTGTTTAGAGTATTTCTCTTATGAGAAATATTTCAAAGTATGTTTTATTGCTTCCAAAGAGATTTAGAGTAGTTGACTTTGCTGTCAGGACTTGATAATCTTTCAAGGTCCAACTGAGTTTTACACAACTGTTGTAACTGTGTATGAGGAAGAAGTGGGGATGGGAGAAGGAGGGACACAGGGATATCAAAAAGACACAAACAGTTAATCTAAGGTAGTTTTAGTCACCTTAATCAGAGTATAATGGAAAGAGGAAGATTGTTCCTTGGGAAGGAGGTCCCTGTGCTCTTCTCTCATACACTGCAGTAAAATAATAGCTAAATATTAATAGTAAGACTATGTAAGGTGTGTCTCTGACACATACCTAGACCATGAGGTGTGAGCAGCAGTGATGAAGTGGTACCTATGCCGAGTCTTTGCTTAGTGGAAAGAAATGCTGTGTGTTTGGAACTGAGGAATAACTAAAAAGCTTTTGATACCTGGTACATCTGTAAAAGTCCGTTGGATACTTAAAGCAGTGTATCATTATTTTTTTTTTTTTAGGTAGAATCTTGGTTAACTGGCTCTGGCCAAAACATGTAGCGGTCTCTTCTCCACAAGGCTTTTACTGCAAAATACCTGTCAGTTACCCCATGGCAAAAGATGACACTTTCACACACATTTGAAGGTGACACCTTGTTGCTTTGTGTGGGTGGTGGTTTTTTTTTTGCAGCCAGTTAGAATTTGTGATCAGGATATTATTTATCGCTTGTACTTAACTGCTGAGCCCTTCTATTTACATCCTCTCTGAACAATTGAAACCAATTACATTCTTGAGCTTGAGTTCATAGAGATCCTCAGATAATACTCCCTGCAGTAATATTTGAGTTGTAAACAGTCTTGGGAAATTAATTTTTCGTAAGGAGTTTTCCCTTGAATTCTGAAAAATGACATGTTACTTCTGGGATTTGTCCCAAGTTTTTTAAATTTTAAGTGAGGCTGAAATGTTACTCCTGGTCAGGAGACGAGGCAACTCAGTGTAATGAAACTTCTGCTGAATTCAAGGTTCACCGTCCCCTTTCTCAGTCTCCTACACCGATGTAGAAAGCTTTAGGAAAACTCCTTTATTTTTCCTGTGCCTGTATAAATTCTGTGCAGAGGAGGGAAGGAGCCCCCCCGGAGCGCTGAGCTGTGGTCCCCAGTCCCTGGCCTGTGGCTCTGCAGATGAACTGTGTTCTTTCTCCCTGCACGGAGTGCCGGGCATGCAGACCTTCTGCAGGCTGCTCGGGGAAGGGGGATGCAATGAGCAAGTGCTGTCATAATTCTGTGTTAACACAAATTTAATCTGTTGGCAAAATGTATTGATAATGGAGCATTCGAAATAAATGATGTTTGTAAGAGTAAATCAATTAAACTCACTTGGTGATGCAAATCTCATTTTTACTGTTCTCAAATCAGTGAACAAACTTCGATAGTTGTCGATTTGTATTGACTCCCTTGCAGTGTGTGAAGTGCTGAGCTGTGTTTTGTGCTTTGTACAGTTCTCTCTATAAATGTGCAGTTTAGAATAATTTTTCGGTGGCTTAACTACGTAGTACATCAAGGCTTTGCTACTTTGGATGAAAAAGGTACCAAACCAATTAGCTTTAGACCTTCTCTTATGCTTCTAACTCTTTCAGCCTCCTAAAGCTTTGTTCTCCTGAGGTTGTTCTAGACATCTGTTCTTGTTTTGACTTTTCTGTTTATTTTTATACAGTATGACTTTTCAGGAACTGAGAAGGCATTGCATCAACACTAATAGCAACAGTAGTAGATAAGCAGCTGGAATTCACAATATCAGCTTTACTATGTGCTTCAACAGTCGCTGCATCCATGAGCGGAGTGATGCGTGACTCGGGCTTTCTCCTCTCTGGAGCTGGTGAGGTGCCATGCCCTGGTCTCCAAAGGCTGTCTTCAGTGCTAACCCGCAAGGCTGAGTCTATTGACATAGTTTTGGTTTGTCCCTCTTGGAGGATATGGCATGGATTACTGTTTGCAGGGCAATGCTTATGCTTTAGTACGTGTTCAGTATCTTGAATACACAGTTGCTTTGCAACTAGAAGGATTTTTGTTCTTCTCTGTTCTCTGCTGCTCCAAGATCTTGACCAGGCATCTCCTCTGATTCTTACAGGCAGCCAGAAATATTCCTGTTCATACCTGGAACTGCTGAGTTTACAGCAGCGTTGAAGGGGCCCGTGTCCTCCCATGGCTGCACTTGAACCCCTTTGGGGTTCCCTTGACTTGGTGGCTTCCCATGTGTAGCTGGATTCAGCTCTAACTGGACAAGACTTCCAAGTTGACAGGCAGCTGTCAGATCAGAGAGCAGTGAAGCAATGTTTCTAGAACCCAGGTAGGAGGCATTGCATAAAAGCAAAGTGGCTGCAGCTGATCTGTCTTGGGGCACAGAGCAGCAGCAGCTGTGGTGATGCCCAGCTGCTCACCTGGGCTGTGTTCTGCAGGTGATGCAGAACAAAGAGCCTGCTAGTGTTGTTGTTTGGGATTGGGGACATCAAATAGCTATATAACTCAGTAAGAATGTTTATAATGCAGAAATAGCAAGCAGGCAGTCCTACTAAAGCTGCTGTATGGAGTTAGCAGTTAGCCCAATGCTAGCAGGTGAACCAGGGAGCAGCATACAATGTGCATGTAAAACAAGCCTCCTGTGCTTCCCTGGCCCCTTTCTAAATGCACTTCCATACTAGCATTGCTTCATTTGTATGTTGGTTAGACTCGGGAGCATAGGTGAGTCCAGCGATTTTATCCCAGAGTTGTCTGTTTTCCCGCTTCAAACAGCATGTGAAAAAAGGACACAGGAACTAGTAGCGTCACCAGAGATATTTGCTGTCTTGTTCTTTTGTCACAGTAGAGATGCAACATGCTGGGAAGAAATACAGCAGCATGCATTGCTTCTTGAAGAATCAAGGTTTTTAATCACTATACATGAAATGGCAGTTCAGTGCCTGATGAAGTCAGGTTGTGGGGTGAACCACGAATCTGTTCCCCTTTGTAGACATCCAGACTGTCAGCGCTGCCTGTCCCTGCATGCCACCGGCCACAGGATAATATGTTCCTGAACGCTGAGCTACAGCAATTGTTCAATACTTACCTCATTGCCAAAATCTCAAATATTTGCCTTTTTCTGACAGTAGCTATTGGTTCCCTGCTATAGGAGCTCAATTGTGGTGGGGAGTCTGTCTTATACACCTCTTTATCTTGAGGCATCTTGCCAATGTAAACTGCTGCCACCCACGCCACAGGCAGCCTTTCAGAGAGGTAGGAGTGCAGGCTGCAAGAACAGAGACAAGCCTTCCAGTTCATAATCTCCCAAATATGCCAATAAACTAGTCTAACTACTCTGTCGGGATGTTTGGGAGACAGTTTACCCCTTCCTGGGAAGTGACCAGTCCCCTTCTTTGAGAACAGCCGAACCTGCGAGTGAAGGGAGAGCTGACTTTGCTTTGGTTGGTCTGCTCAGGCTGTGCAGGTGGCAAGGCTGCTTCTCATCCTAGGAGAACTGAAGGCAAACTTAAAAAAACAATCTCAGCTATTTAAAACTAAAGACATTTGAATTACTTGCATGGTTAAATTCCAACTCTTGCGTGCTTTTAGTTTAGTAGTACTGCGCTGTTCTCATGAAGTTGTACCTTACTCTTTTCTATCTTTTTCTGCTTAATGGGTTCAGGAAAGCATGCAGGATATACAGGCCGGCAGGCAAGTTAATGTTGTGAGAAGCCTCAACTCCCATTTCCTGACCTTTTAACTTTGAACTATCCCAGGAATTTTGCATTTGAGTGATTAAGAAGGTATGACTGACCTCTTGCCTTTCTCCTGCTAGCAGAACCAGTTTGTTAATCGCTGGGAATGATCTAAAATCTGTAAGTGGTTTTTGATAGTCTTCTCGCAAATAACAACTTTGCTTCCAGGGGTAAATGATCTGTACTGAAAAGAAATGCATGGGCAAAGCAGGTTGTCACTGCGTGCGAAGAAGAGCCTGTAAACATGCAGGCCCTTTCAAACGTGGACAGAACAAGCAAGCAGCAAACTGTTAGACCGATACGTGCTTGTTGTGGCTTGTGGGGTGGGAAATTGTGTATGACATAGCTCAATACTTCCAGGAATCCGAGTAATAGAAATGTATTACTATTAAAGGTATAAATGCATTTGTGTGTGGAATGCCCGAAATACAGGCTATCGCCTGACTTCAGGTGTCTTTGGTACCTCTTGATCTGTTGTTTGTAGAATCTCCTTGGGCAGCATGTGACTAATTACTGTAGAAAAAGAATTTGGATGTTACTTGCTCATATGAAAGAAGTAGAGGGTCTACACCGGCAAATTACCTAAAACTCAACATCTCAATCTCAGTTCTCAACAACTCAACATAATGAGGTGCAGGGGTTATTTTCACGTGCTGGCCAAAGAGCAGTACAGGATATTGCTGGGTTCTTGAGTGTCAATAAAACTGTTTAAAATTTGGATAGCTTGGCAAATAAGCTCTGAGGGTAGATGTTGGGCTTGCTTATCCCAGCAGTGGCCCAATGCACGGAGTGTCGGGGGCCAGGAGGAGATGCAAGATGAGGGATCTTTGGGAGGCTGAGAAGATGCTCAATAACCATGGCAACGAAGGAAACCACTTCTGAAAAGAAAACAGCTCTGTGGTCTGAGTTGCTTGAGGTGTTGTGTTGGGTGGTTGTGTGTGTGTTTTTTTTTTTTTTTTTAGGATGTTGCTATTGGTGATGTTTAGGTTGTAGTTCAAGCAAATTTGTTTGGTTTACAGCAACAACTTCAAATAAGCTGTTTTTCTCAGGCTTGACCCCATTTTTACTGTAAGGGGGGCAGTTCTATTCCCAGTTACCCTTTATCACAGCAAGATCAGGACCCGGCTGCAGTGCCGTACACACTGGCAATCATTGAAATCGCATCTCTTTGGGGTAACTAGAAGTTCAGGGTGACTGTGCCTTTGTGTGGGTCTTGGAATAATGTCTGGCTTCCAAAACATTTAAGTCTTTTATTGGATCTCTCGTCAGATTCCTTGGAGTACAGTTAAGAAGCTTCCCAAATTTGTGGTCACTTCTTAAAGGCTTCTCCGTGTTACCTGGGAAGCACTTTCCCATTCATAGTTTTGATGTGCTCGTGGTGGTTCTGAATTACTTATCCCCTTGGTGTGGCGGTCTCTCTTTCTAAAACCGCGGCAGTTGCTGAGGCTTTGGTGCGATCGAGGGTGTCGTTTGGCCCCGAGCTGCCTGTCGAGGATCGTGGCTGTCAGACATGAGCTGTTCTCATCACCTTTCCACTGAATTACAGTTGGAGTAGGAATCCAAGGGAGTGTTTCATCGTGCCCAGGTGTGTGGTGGCGGGGCGAGGAAAGCTTTGCCAGCAAGATCACAAAACGGGCTCGTCGCTGCCGCACCTCCAGCCTCCCAGGGCAGCTCTCCCTGCGCTGAGAGAAGATGCTCCGAGGGAAAACAGTTACTATAGTGATGGATAGCCCTGGTGTGTCTGAGGGCTGGATCACCAAGTTGAGTAATAAATGTGTAGGAGTCTATTTTTGAAAGCTTTTGTGAGGAGGAGATTGCTGTAGTCCTAGAAAATGTGTCTGCAAAGTGGTAGGTTTTTCTGTGCTGAAGTTTAAAAATAATCATAGTCTGTCTTGAGAATGAGATGACCTCATTAAAAACAAAGAAGCTTGTATGTCATTGTGTTGAGGCTCCTGGCGCTGATTCTTGCAGCAGCCTTCTGAGTTACAGCAGGAGCTCTGCCCATTTACAGGTTCCTCAAAACTCAGACCCCTGGGGATTTTGTGCGCAGCTACCCAGGTGTCACAGCTGGAATGCAGCTGCTTTTAGCCTGTCCTCTATCCTGGTCTGTGTAGCACATCTTGGCACATAATGAGCACTGAGTTTTATTCAAATGAGAAATGAAGAAATGCTATGGGAAAAAAAAAAAAAATCAAAGTAGAAGCCATTGAAAATAAAGCCTGTCTCCAAGCTTCTTCCATGAAATGCTGGGCTTAAAAATTATTTGGTTTTGTAAGAGAAATGATGTGAGTGGGAATATCTGCCGGAACTCATAATTTTGTTTGTCTTGCTTGACTTCTGGGCCATGAAACCTGTGTGGCTCGTACCCTCGCTGTGTACCTGGGAGGCTGCTGGGGTTTGGTGGCCAATGCTGCGGCTGTGCGAGGAGCTGGCGTGAAGGTCCCCAGTGATCCGGCTGCTCCCTTTGTCCCTGCGCAGTGAGCTGCTGCTATCGATGCCGTACACGGTAGGAAATCCCCTGGTCTGTACTTTCACCCGTATAGAGCCATGAAGGATTTCGCTTAAGGCCATGTGATCTGTACTGAACGGGTTGAAATAAGGCTCTACTATGTAAATGGCTTCACTGTATTATTTGAGGAACCTTGCAAACATAGGGATTAAGTGGGTTTGCATACAGCATAGAAATTTGGCAATCCACTGTGGTTTTATAAATGCTCTACGTCTTGGTGACCCAAGTGCCCCGCTGTCTGCACATACACGTACATGCACATACATACTGCCGGCCACGAGCCGAACTAAACAGCTCTGTGGGGGATTGCTGTAGGCCACCAATTGGCACTGAAATCCAATAATTACGAAGATCACGTTTCCTCTTTTAAGAAGTTCAGAATTGATTTCTGTTACCTTTGTAGTATCAGCTCCAGGTTTGTAAGTGGCACAGTTCACCCATCTGCTTGTGTCAGGAACCTCTGTGATCTTACAGCCGTGTTTAACAAACCTTCCGTCAATCAAAACCTTGTTATACAAGGATTATTTGCCTTCAGTTTCCTGTGTAATGAGGTTTTTGATTGACAACAGTGGAGTTAAAGACTTTAGAAAGGCTTTCTGAATCTGAGATGAGCAAGTTTCCATTTAGTAGTATTTGCATGTAACATTGGCTTCCAGTTTTATCTGTGAAAGAAGCAGAAAGTGATAGATGGAAAATTCTAAGAAATATAGAAACCCTTCTCATTCAAAAACGACGTGACCTATAAACTAGAGCTAGGAAAGTAACTTTCTATTTCCTACTATGGGAGCAGGATCTGACCATCATTTGCTGTACAAATGCTTGAGCTACTGAGGCCAAACATTTCACGAAGATGGAAGCGTCTCGGTGCGTTTGCTGGCTGGGGGGCGAGCAAGGTACCGTAAGGTACTCCTCAGGTTAGGAAGCTGGGTGATTCTCTTGTCTTTTACCCCTGTCATCAGGAGTAGTTTCTGAAACGGTGCCCTTGACTTGCTGTGTGTGGTGGTTGCTGAGGGTACCTGGTTTCCACGTGTCCTAATGAGCAAATGCACTTGTTCAAGTAAATTTGAATTTCTTGAATGAAATAAAATGAAAAAAATAACATACTGAAAACTAAGAAAATACCTAGATTGATGTGTCTTTTTCAAAACCCTAGGTGTTTGTAAAAATGACCCTGATTTGAACTTAATGAGGGAAGGGCAGTCACAGGTAAGATGAAGATGACTTGATATGAGATGAATATGTGGGTTACTTTTTGGTGAGCTAGAAAGCCAGAGTTAGTATCTTCTCTAGCTGAAGCTGGTTTCTCTTGTAGGAACTCCACACCAGGTTTAGCCTCCAGGTTAGGGGCAGATGAAGCACTTCAGGGGTAGTTCTGGTCGGACGGATGTTCTAAAGAGCAAAGCGAGCGTGGCTGGAAGGTGTGAACTCCCGTGTCTGAAAGCTGTCTCTCTTAACTAGACTTTTGGGTTTAATAAAAAATGCTGTTTCCCTCTGTGTGACCAGAGATCAGAAGTCAAAGTCAGGATTTTCTGAACTTTTGGGCTCATTGCTTTCTTCTGAAAACTGCACGAATGTATCTGGAGGCTTCCCTAACAGAGGGGGGTAAGGAATGCATAAATAATTTTGTGGGTTTCTTTCCTTGGTTATAAGCACAGTGGGTGAAAGGGATCCCTTTTTCTAGATTGCTGCTTTGAGTTTAGCTACAGAGAGCACCTATTATATGATACTGTGCTTTGACTGAGTTGATGAGATTTTTTTCCAAGGCTGCTAGGAAGCTTTGTGAATTGCAAAGGAGGCGTTTCAAAAGAAATAGCTCTGCAGATATGCCCTAGCTTTAACTTCCCAAATGCAGAAACAGTTCTGTTTTATGCAGAAATAATACACTAACTGGATCATGTCTTGCTGTGAGGAAGAAACTTTTCCTTTTGCTCATTTAATCCATCATGCTACGTTGTGAGTATGCTTAGGGAGATGCTTGATTTTTGGACCCTTTCTGGAAAATTGATTTATCTCAGTCTCCATAACAACCCCTAAAATCATATCTTAAAACAAGGAAATAATCTTTCTCTTTTTATGCTTTATTCATAGCCTGGCTACACAACATATTGCATCTTTCATCTGTAATTGTAGCATTGCTGCTTTGATTTGTGCCAGTTTTTCCCACAACAGCAAGGGAAAGGAGTTTAGAAGAGTAAGTAATTTGGTTATGGAGCTGCAGTTATTTGGGGAAATAGCTGTGTGACATATGTTGTCTGTAATAAATGGAATTACTGTCTTAATTCTAAAACTAATTACCCTTCTGTTTGCTAGTTGAATGACAGATTTCTCCTTTAATGAATACTTGCTCCTCTGCACAAATGGGATAGTTGCAAGCTCAGGGTCAGCCAGGGAGGACAGCACTAGTCTGTGCTTGGTGGTGGGCACTCCTTGTGAGATATGCTGAAAATCTGAATCTCAAACGTGAAATTATTCTCTCTTTCTGAGCCCTAGTAACTGGCCAGTCTCCAGGTGGCTCATGTTATTGCTGTAGCAAGCTGATCCTGTCTCGCTTTTTCTGTGCTTTTTCCGAAACTCCAACTGAAAGAACTGGCTGTGTATGGTTCATGCATTACACTTCATATGGAAAATAGGAGTAAGCATCCTTCAGTTGCTTGGTCCTGGCTTCCTCTAGAGACTGGCAGTTCCTGAGCACGTCTAGGAGGAATTCAGCCTTTTCTAGAGAAATAGAGCTGGATGAAAGCTGAGCAGAAGCTTTATGAGTTTGGTATTAAACTTTGGAGCATCGAAGTTTGCATTCCCTGAAGAAAGTAGTCCCAAGTTCTGGAGACGATAGTGTGTTAGGCCACAGCTCAAGGGAAGGATGGGGCCTGGGTTTTGGTGAATCAAACCTGTGGGCGCTCTGAGCTTTGCTTTTAGCCATAGGAGCCTTCGGGCTGTTGCTGGCTCTGGTCTGTAACAGAAGAATTTGTCAGAGCGGCATTGCAGAAGTACTGCCGCGTTTGGACTGGGCGGGTTATGCTTTTTTGTGATACTGAGAAACTGATCTAGTTTGTCATTAATGAAACAGAACATATTGCAAAGCAAATGAGTGGAGTTGTATGATGAGTAGTCCCACAGTCCTCAGCACTTGCTATTGGTTTAATTATTCATGCTATGCAAATTGCATTTCTCATCTTGTTCCTTCTTGTCTACGTATTTTTGATACGGGACTTGCCTGCAAACAGTCTTGTTCTTTCAGCTGAGGGACAGGGATTGTTTCTGGCAAAGTTTTTAATGTTCCTTTGTTGAGCGAGTGCTGGCGGAGCCGGGCAGAGCTCGGGAGCTCTGTCAGAACAAATTCATCTTGCTGCAACATCACATGAAGAAAGAGAAGAGTTTGTGGAGTATTATGTGATAAGAACAAAAGCTTTAAAATAGTTTTCAGCTTGCTTTGTTTCCTATACCGAAGCCCTTGTGGTACTTGTTTACTGGTCAGTTGTTTGGAATAGGCAGGTAGGAGTGTTCTTTTATTCATCCTAAATATTATTTTGTATTTCAGGTATACTAAACCACTGACCTTTGCGGACTGCATTAGTGATGAATTGCCGTTAGGATGGGAAGAAGCTTATGACCCTCAGGTTGGAGTTTATTACATAGACCACAACACCAGTAAGTTACATGTTACTGTATTTTTACAGAGTGATTGTTTTGTGCCTGTGTTAAAATATGCTGAACACAAAACCACAACATCACCAACAGCATGCTTTAGAGCAGATGAGATCTGCAGCTCATGAAATCAAATCCCATCCTCTTATAAAAGTTACTTCCCTCTCTAACACAGGAACTTGAGACGTTCTGGTTTTCAGCCCTCAAACCAGCAGTCACGTTCAGGCTGATACTCTGGACACACCTTTAAGATTCGGCTCTACTGAGGAGTCCGACAAGGCAGCAATGATCTGGAGTTTGTTCTTAGCCTGGAATTTGTCCTTGTGGCAGGACCATCGGAAACAGTGCAAAGGTCTTGCGTTTGTTCCCCTGGCAGGGATAAATGGAACGACTGCGGGAGCTCCCAGAGCTGCAGTGGCTGCGCTGCCTTTGCTGGAGAAGGAGCTCCCTGTAGGTTTGGGGTGTCCTGAGGGGCGTGCGAGTAGGAAAAGAGTTAAGTTCAGGCTTGTGGTGATTTTATTCTGTATCCCTAAACTAAACTACTGCTCACTGTCTTTGTTAGATGGCTTCCTATACCAGAATGTTAAGCTTCATAAGCTTATTTGAATTATAAGAAAATACAGAACTTGATACATCATTACAGGTGTTGTTAGGAAACGTGTATTGGGTTGTGCTAGAACAAATCCCCTGAAAAAAGCAATAAACTAAATAAGTCAGTGACTGATTCTCTTTACAGAATAGCTCCACTTGCAGTCCAGAAATTCATGCCAGAACAATGCCCAGGCCCTTTTAGGGGGTACTTGTAACTCAGGCAAAGGAAAAAAACTTTTAAAAGACAAAAGTGCCTGAAGTTTTTTTTAATTGTTGGTTTTGTCTGCTTTTTGTTTAAATCTGCTTCTAGGACTTCAACTGAGAATGGCAATTTATTTTCAGCAAGTTACAAGAGTTCTTTTGTAATAAAAATGTAGAAGTCTGTTTTGTTTGGTTGGTTTTTTTCTTTCCTTGGCTGTCTTCATATTCTTCCCTTTTTCAGAAAAGCCACATTTTCACCTAGCAATGACTGTACCTTCCACATTTTAGCAGCTTCCATTGGGTATTAATGAAGAATGAAAAAAGCCTATTCTCAAAAAGCACTAACTGCCCTCTGCAATACAAAGATGAAATGTCTCCAGATATGAAGGTGACACAAATGTTTGTGTTTAGAGGTTACATCATCCCAATATCATGGTATTTACATATCTTTAAATGGCTTTATCCTAATTAATTTTCTGTGAGGCAGAGTATGTTTTATTTTTCCTTTTACAGGAAAGGATAGTGGGGAAGAAAGGGTAGAGAAGCGTACAGGATCACACAAGATTGATTCCTAAAGCACCTGGATAATAACTTCTTGGTGCAGGTACTAAGGGAACCGACCAGAAAAGGTGCCTTCCTAGATTTGATTCTCACTAACAGAGAGAGTCTTGTGGGAGATGTGGCGGCTGTTGGCTCCCTCGGCCACAGCGACCACGAAGCAGTCAGGCTCAAAATCTTTGCTCATGGGAGGAAAACTTCCAGCAAGACCTTAACACTGGATATGAGGAGAGCAGACTTCAGGCTGCTCAGAGAAATACTTACTAAGATTCCCTGGGAAGAAGCTTTTGAAGGTGTTGGGGTCCATCAGTATTGGTCATTTTTTAAGGTCAGGCATCACGGGAGGACTACAGAGATGCCGCTCACCATTGTAGGGAGGAAATTCACACTGCCAAAGCCCAGTTAGAATTGGAGCTGGCCAGTACTGTGAAGGACAATCAAAAAGGCTTTTTGAAGTATATTAATGGCAGAAGGCAAACTAGAAATAACATTGGCCCATTACATGATGGGCATGGTCACCTTATTAACAGGGACATAGACAAAGCGAAGATGTTTAATGCTTGCTTTGCCTCGGTCTTCAACACCGATGATGGACTTGTGGGCCCCCATAACCGTGGGTTAGAAAACCATGCTGTGAGAACAAACTCCCAATCAATCTGGAACGTGTATGGGATTTGCTGCTCCAGCTTGATCCCTGCAAGTCATTGGTGCCTGATGGGGTTCATCCAAGGGTGCTTAAAGAGCTGGCTCATGTCATACTGAGACCTCTCTCTGTGATTTTTTTTTTTTTTTTTTTTAAACACTCCTGGGAATCTGGAGAGGTCCTAGAAGACTGGAAGCTGGCAAACGTTGTCCCATCTACAAGAAGGCCAACAGGGGTGACCCTGGGAACTACAGGCCTGTCAGCTTCACTTCTGTGCCTGGCAAAACCATGGAGAAGATTGTTCTGGCAGTTATTGAAAAACATCTGAATGACTACGCAGTCATTGGTCCCAGCCAGCATGGGTTCATGAGGGGATAGTCCTGCTTAACAAACTTAATTTTGTTCTACAACAAGGTTACCCACCTAGTTGACCACATAAGGCCTGTCAATGTGGTCATCTTGTATTTCAATAAAGCCTTTGATACTGTCTCTCACAGTCTCCTCCTGGACAAGATATCCAGCACACAGCTGGGTGAGCACACAATGCAGTGGGTGAGCAACTGGCTGATGGGCTGGGCTCAAAGGGTTCTAGTAAATGGGGTCATGTCAAACTGGTGACCAGTCACTAGCGGATTCCCCAGGGATCCATCTTAGGGCCAACTCTCCTCAAAGTCAGGGCTTGAGGGATTGCTCAGTAAGTTTCCTGATGACACAAAAGTGGGAGGAGCTGCAGCATGTAGGTGGAACAAACCAAACACTGTCTTAGTTGTACGTTTGAGTTGGGTGAATGCCTGAAGATCTGGTTGCAGGTCTGAGCCCTGCGTGGTCTGGGGCAGTTACCCCTCGTCCCTGCCTTTCCAAAGCACCACAGGCTTCAGGAGCATGCAGAGAAACTTTCAAGTCATGCTGACACCTGGTAATAGCAGTTGCTTTTCAAAAGTTTCCATTCTATAGGGTGCTTAGAATTTCAATTAAAAGGTTAAAAAGAAGAGAAAACAAAATCATGACCCTATTTCTTGTGCCAGCTCCCATCCAAATAATGATAAAGCAAACCATATCCACTTAGCTTCAGCTAATCAGGGGTGTCATCTTCACGGTTCATGTCAAAGTGTCCTCTGGAGAGTGTCCAAAACCTCCTTCCTCTCCAAGGTCTCTTGCAGATTCCCTGTGCGGGAAGGAACCGTCATCAGAGGGTGAGAAGGAGATGAAGGCGTGTTGGTTCTTGCTGCGCACGTGAAGTATTTGAGACTAATTATCAGAAACAAGCCCAAGGACAGACCTAAATTAAATCTAAAGACAGCGGCTGTTAAAAAAGTGAGACAGAGAACACGTCTAACCTCCTCTCTGAGGCAAAATAAATACAATTACATTGAGTTGAGTACCCAGAATATTCCTAATACAGTATTAATGTGTAGCCCTGAGTGTCTTTCTCTGGGAGAACTTATTTGGAATTTGATTTGTACAAAGAAATGATGATTTTTCTTGCCAGATGCTGATGCAAGCATACTAAGACTGCATTCTTCAAACATGAAACAATCAGATTTATTTATGACAAGCTGAAGATTAAACTAAAAATTCACAAGACAACAAATGATGTAATAGCCTGCATTTCTGTAGTCCTTTCATCTGACTTTTGAATGTTTTTTTTGCATTTCTCAGTATCTGGGGCAGATCGAGAGCCCTTGGCCAGCATTTTCATAGATTGTTTTTACATATTTGAAAACCAAAGCTGAAAGCTGCAATCATGGGGGTACAGTTAGTGCTGTGGTTACCGAAAAGGTTGAGGTGAATATTTAGAAAAATGGGAACAAAGCAGTTTTGGTACCGCAGTGCACTGTCCATCCTCTCCATGGGCTGGCTGCCAGGTGTTCGCTCTGTGGGCTGGTGGGTGTGCTTGGGGCAGTGTCAGGGTTTCACCACCTCACCCAGGTGTTTGGGATTATGTAGATTTTTTTTTTGTATAGTCTTCCTCCTGGTTGCTTATAAGGGAGGGATTTCCCTGCAGCAGCTTCCAGGGCCCTTTTTGCGATTACAGGAAGAATGGGCTGCCAGTTCAGTGGAGAAGTGGAAATAACCGAGCTTGAAGAAGCCATAGGTACAGGCAGATTTATGGCTTGGTGTCCTGAATTAGACTTAGTGTTGTGAGTACGTTGCCAATAATACTCAGCAAGCTTGAAATTCAGAGCCCTGAGTCATGGCTGTTAGTGCTGGTTGGGGCAGCCTGGTCCGGGCAGCGGGTCTGGGGACGTGGGGACAACTCGCTCTGTGACTGGCGGTGACTTTCCCCTCTGCTTCAGCTGTGGAGTCAAAGGAGTTATTGCTCCCAGGTGTGGGTTGTCTGGGAAGTGGCATTCGGGGGCAAGAACGGAGACGGGAGCCTGCGGTTTTCAGATTCTGGCGGTTGATGCGCTGCTGCATCTCCCTGACTTTCCTTGTGCTCTTTATCAGAGCGAGCTCGGTGCTCTCTGCGAGGCACTGGCACCTACGCCTGCCACAAGGAGCTGCGTTGCCATCACATTCTTTTGGGGCAGTTTTTCAGGTCCAGGCTTAACTTTAGTATTACCTCAGCTAAAATATTGCTTGTGCTAGCAGGACCTATAAAGGACTTTTTGTTGAAATGCTTCTACAAACTATACTGTTAGTGTCTTTAAAGGTTTTTTTTTAATAATCTTTTGCAGCTTCTCTAAGTTTTGCTATGTAACTTGAAATGCCATATGTTCTTCTGGGTCTTGGGATGCTGTTAAAACAAGTTCTTACTGGAGTATCCTGCTAATGTTCTCCTCAGCGTGATCATGGACAGCTTGTGAAAATGATTGAGTGTCCATCCCTTGGGTGAAATCCTTATTTCTAGTTCTGCTCCTACAATTATTGTGAGACTGCTCTCTTCCCTACACCCTGTGTATTGCGGTGTTAGTGTGATGCCTGACTTGCTTAAGAGCTGCTCGTACCTTCCACCGTGGCAGCTTTTACTAAATATTTAAAGAGGCTTTTAAGATATGCAGATTAGACTCCTACTGATAGTTTCAAGTAGCTCCTTTTTATTAATTATTCATTATGTGGTAACTAGGCATCCTTATTCAAGCACAGTAGTTTAGACAATTTAGAGCACTTAGTCGTCTGAGTATTGGAACCTGTTCCAAGCAAGAACATATAATGGCCTTGAAAGAGAAATGAGAAATATTTTGGACACTTCTTCACAAAACTGAGACAAATACTGACAATAAATTTGCCTAATTAGTATTAGGAGTAGCTGTGTGTCTGTGACCTTATGCCTTTTTCACGATTAGAACCTGAAAAGCAATGTAATGGCTGTGTTGGAGTAACGGAGATTGAAGTGGTATAGCCGTTCGTGACTGTGTTGCCTACGTTACCAAAAAAAAAATCTTTCTTAAACTCCACCTCCTGCATTCTGCAGTGATTTACTGTGTGCCTGCTTTCAGTGGAGGAAATGTTTACTCCCTTTCTGAGATGCTGTTTGTATAATGTCATTTGAAGACATTCTGTGATTTAATGAGTCTTTATTTTTACTTACCTATGGAATCTGAGGGAGGCCTTCTTTCACCTTTTTGATAAAAGCCACTTGGCAGCCAGAGTTGTTAATTCCTTTCATGTTGTCAGATGCAATATAATGCAGTCACGTTACAATGATGTGTTCTGAAAGTTTTTTATCAGTGAAATAGTAAAGGTATTTTATTAGTTATAAAGCAGTTACAATAAAGATAAGTCCAACAGTCAACGTCAGTATCTTAGAGCGTGTGTGTGCATACGCTCGTGTGGACACTTTAAGAGGCAGAACCAGGGTGGCTTCAGCAGCAGAGGAGCTGGAGAGTTGTACAATGGTTTTGTCATGAATTGTTCTGCACAGCGATTGAGCGTGGCAGAACTTGTTGGAGTTCATTGTGGATCAGTGGTCACCTCCTAAGAAAAAAGGAAAATGTCCTTATTCCACTTTTCTATTAGGGTATGGGGCAAGGGGCTATTTTAAAATATTGCCATAAGTGGCGGAGCTTCTCCAGACAGCAATGCAAACCTGCTTTCTCTTGATCTTGCCTCCTTTTGTTTTCTCTCTAAGAAACTACACAAATAGAAGACCCTCGTGTGCAGTGGCGGCGGGAGCAGGAGCATATGCTGAAAGACTATCTTGTCCTGGCCCAGGAGGCGATTGCTGCGCAGAAGGAGATCTGTCAAGTGAAACAGCAGAGGCTTGAATTGGCCCAGCAAGAATATCGGCAGCTGCACGATGTTTGGGAGCACAAACTGGGCTCTCAGACCAGCTGTGAGTAACCGATGAACTCTTATCCAGTGACTTTCTCAGTCCTGAACTCACTAGGACAGTAAAACACTTGAAGCTGCTCCTCTGACAGACCATGGGATGAGTTATGCTGTGTCACTCTCCATGTTTGCTCAGTTTGACCCAAAAGCAATAGCTGCCCAGCACCTATTTGGTAAAGGATGATTGTTATGGAACACTATTGTGGTTGGCTCAGTCACTGGACTTGGGGTGCACATTTTCAGCAAGGACTTCAACAAACGGGAAAAAATGTGGAGGTTGGCTTGGTGTGAAGGAATGAAGTTCTATGGTATTTTCCTTGATTCCCCTGTCCAAAGTATAGAAACAAGGCAAGAAGGCTCATCTCAGGTAGCATTCCCAGGCCCTTTTGGAGTTTAGCGTCCAAGGTAGTTGAGTGACTGTGTCGGGGAGCTAAGGATATGTATTTTAAGCCATATAAAAGCTAACATAGGTGGATTATCTCTCTGCGAATGAAGAACATTGTTTTGTGCTTCTCACTAGCTGTTGCTTCAAGAATTGGTGCAGAAATTTATAGATGGCCTAATTTCCTCCTTACTTTTACTAGTTAGGAGCTAGAAAATGTCCAGAGGAGGGTTTGTTTTCTGCAAGTCCTCCAGAATATTTTTTATAATCCTTAGTATTGCCGACTTTTAATGCTCTTGCTAGCCCCATCCATGGACTGACCTCCTCCTGCTCAGTTATGTTTTATGGTGGTGGATTCCACTGGCTAATCCTGTGCCTGATGTTAAAAAGTATTTAAGTAGTTTTCTGTCAACTGAAGGATTGTTTGACTAAGGTCCCGTCCATCATCTCTGCAGTACAGTTCTTGGTCTTTTCTTAAGAGTTCTCTACCCAAGTGCTGGTACCTCAAAGCCGTGCACTGAGAACACTGGGAACATGAATCACATTGGCGTGATGTGATCTGTCTTTAAAAGTACAACCAAACAGAAAAAGCTGGAAATGCTTTCCCATGGTTTATAGGGCATAAACTGATGGCTGCAAGGATCAAGATATCTTCCTTGCCTCCAGCTGCCTCTAGCAACATTGCACACTGGGGACCTTCTGTACCTTCTGAAGCAGAAGGGTTTTAACCGCTGCTGAGGAGAGAATTCTGCTCTTAATGGGAGATTGATTTAATCCGGTGTGACACATTGTATGATTGGTCATGTCCTCAAGGCTGTGAGAAGGCATCACATTTTTCTTCTCATTCTTTGCGTTTCTTTGTTTCTAAATGTTCAGTGGGTTGTTTACTCAGTGAGGAAGTCTTAAAAAAAAAAAAGGTAAACCTTTATGCAAGGCCTGTCCCTTCAGTTCCATTAAATGCCTTTGGAAATGCAGGAAACCACGCTATTGAATGGATGAATGTGTTTGAGAGTCTGAGTTAAGTGTGTTAACCTGGAACAAATCAAGACTTGGGAGAGGCAGGACATGCTCTGGCCTCTTTACTATACACTTGTGGTGAAGTACTTGACTGCACTGTTGCTTTTCTCTGCCTTTGATGGATGAGAAGAGATCTGGAAACCGCACCAACAATGTGTGGAGATCTGGGTGTGCAGGAGCCATGAGAGGTCTTGCTTCGTGATGGGGCTGGCAGAAGAGCAGGGAGGAGGGCAGAGCTGCTGACCCGAGTGTTGTGTTTGTTCTAGTGCTCTCTGGCTCATCATCAAGTTCCAAGTATGACCCGGAGATCCTCAAAGCAGAGATTGCTACTACAAAATCCAGAGTAAGTAGTGCACACAGACCACTGCTTGCCATGAGTAATCTGTGGGTATTTCCAAACCTCATGGCAAATACTAAAAGGAGATGCCCAAGCAGTTGAAAGAGCTCCTGTTGCCGTTCTTAATCTAGGAGGTAATTTACCGGAATTCTCAGATGTTGCAGTCTTAAGAGTTTGCCAGGGACCAGCAGCTGTTCTGGCCCGGGGTGGGCACGGGCTGTGAGCGGCTGCTCCCGTGCAGAGCTCAGTTCGGGCAGAAGAAAGGACTAAAGCAAAGTAGGTCAGTCTGGCCTCTGTGGAGGAATATAAAACAGCAAGCTGTGGGGTCAATGGATTTACAATATGTATTATCATCCTGCTGTGTTACTCACACAGTGGGGCCTTTTAGTTTGGCATGCTGGAGGATGGCTTCTGTCGCTGCAGTGTAACTCCTGTCCTGATGCTTAATGTTTTTTTAATGACTGGGAAGGTTTAAAACATTACTGAGTAAAATCGACATGTGTTTCATTCCTATCTCTTGAATTTTTCTCGGCTTTTCTGCTTATGAGGCTGGAACTTCCCTTGAGCCCCTTATTAAATGGCGTAATACCTGGGTACTGCATAAATCCCCAGCCAGCCATAACGTCCTGATGGGGATGCAGTCAGGGCTGCTAGCTGCTGCTGAGATGAACTGATTAGAGTACTGCCTACACTGAATAAGTTTTGAATTGAATGGGTAGTGCTGTACCTAAATGTGCATGTAAATGTGTACCTAATATTCATCACTGTAAAAATGTGACACCTTGTTACAGGTTAATAAACTCAAGAGGGAAGTAGCTCACATGAAACAAGAGCTCCAGTACAAAGAACATGGATTTCAAACACTGAAGAAGTAAGTTTCTTCTCAAGATCTTCTTTTCCATTTAGAACATCTCTGGCTTGTAATGCATCCCCCTCTACATTTATAATTAGCTGGCCTAATAGCGTAAGCTGAAGTGTGTTGCTGCTGCTATCTTTGGTAAATGCAGCTGAAAGCAGCACACAGCTATGGGGGTGGTTCTCTCAAATCAACACCTGTACGTGGTTGCCCACATCAGAACCAACTTCATGGCAAAAAGAGTTAGAACCAAGATCTTGCCAGTTAAATGGCATTCTGGTTTACTCAGTATTGCTCAATACAGATGACACAGTCCAGCCCGTTATCTTAATTATAAGAACTGTTGTTTTAGGGCATTGAGGAAAAATTTGGGGTGGAGTGGAAGGGGAGGAAAAGTTTCAAGTACTTACCTTTTATGAATAGACATCTGGAATGTTTTAAGTAATGTCACTGGTTTAAATCTGGTTTATTATAAACATTAACTGCAGTAGAATTCTTCCGAAAAAAGGGAAGTATGAGGTGGCTCTTAATTACATTGTGCAAGGAAATGCATCAATGCATGTGAGGTCTGTGCCTCGTTTTTGAAGAAGTGACTGAAAATAACATAATTCTCATAGATGGCTAAATTGATCCTCTCTGGGTTAGAAACAAAGTAACTAGCAGCAGTCAGCCTGAGCACTGGTTTGGAGGTTTTGTGTGCATCTTTGTCCTCCCTAAGGAGTCAAAACAGATGATATGGCCAAAATCAGCTTTCTGAAGTTTCACGTGCTTCTGAGTGGAGTAACTTAGGCAGTGATGAGTGGGGTTCTTTGTTCCTTCTGTTGTCTTTATTATACTTCAGAGTGTGTTTCTTTCCTAAAAATTAATGTCATGATGCAGGCATCTAGGATTATTAAACTCACTGGACTTTATATAAAGTGTTAGCTTACTGTACTTTTTCTAAATTTCCATGCAGAATTGACATGAAAATGTCTGATACTCAAGGTGGCTACAAACTCGATGAGGCACAAGCCATCTTAAGTGAAATGAAAGCTCTCAAGAAGGCCATCACATCAGGGGAGAAGGAAAAACAAGACCTTATTCAGGTATTGAAACAGGATGGCTTTATAGTATTTTGTGTCACCATTGCTATCAGATTGGATTTCTGAGAAGTAATGTAAGTATTTTGTATTTCGGATATGGACTGGAGATTTTTGCTAACATAAGTTAGTTCTGTATTGTGGTTGGACTGCAGCCTTTTTGTTCTTTGTATCCTGGAAATAAGAAGTATAAAATGTAGTAGTAAGCACTTGCTTAGAGATGAGTGTTTGTCTCGGGGTTTTTTAGTCAGGAATGAAGCTATATTACGCTAATGCTTGGGGCGGCTTCATGCCATGGGAGCCGCGGTCCAGCCGTGCCCGACCTCCTGTTTGCAGGGTCCGAGTGCACACAGTAAACACGGCCAGGACTTAATAATGTAGCTCAGGCTAAAGCTATGTAGCTGCTGAGTTATTTCAAGCAGAAGTGAGCTCACCTCATGGCTTTTTATGGTTTTAGAGCTTAGCCAGGTTAAAAGACAGCTTTGTGAACGACAGAGGATCCCAGTCAGACCTGTGGGCCAGCAGCATGTCCGTGGAAAGCTCCAGCCCCTTGTTACCCCGGCAGTACCTGGACGTCAGCTCCCAGACAGATGTGTCAGGAAACGTGAGTAGTGCATGAGAAACCAAGGGCATGTGGGGACATTCCTCTGAACTAGATGTAGTACGAGTTTCCGAGCATGGGCAGGTGACTATGAAATTATACCTTCTCCTGGTTTGAAATTCGGTGCGACTTTCATTTTTGTGTGCAGCGTTAATGTATCTCCAAAGGCAACCTGCTGTTTCCCCACACTGTCCCTATCAGAACAACCCAGGTGGAAATAAAAGGGAAGTTTTATTTTGGCTGTGGGTGTAGCTTTTGGTGATACAAATACTCCCTTAGCTCTTAGAGCAGCAATGTGCTTCTAGACAAACAACATTCAGCAGCTACGTACGGGCTGAGTTCTAAGGAGGACTCTTCCTTAAGAGTGCATTTGGCTTTTAGTGTGTTATGAGTGAGACTGACACCGTATGGGCAGGTATTTTGATGCCATCGAATGTCTGTAGTGCTCATAAACCTTCAGTCCCACTTGTGGAACAAGATCCCAGCTGTCGGGTTGGTGGCGGCCTGGGGAAGGACTCGGTCAGCGCTGTGGGTGCATCCCGTGTCTCACAGGGCATTGCCACAGAAACCTCTCCTGGGAACCTTCACATACATGTCTGCAGCCGCTCTCAGCCAGCGACATACACGAGACTAAATATCTGCAGGTTTGGGTGTGATGGGATGTCCCTAGTCTTTAGGACTTTACAGCCAAAGCAAGATGCCGTCCAAAACAAAATGCAGCACAATTAATGGTTGCAAACAGCATTTAAGAAAGATTGCAAAGCTGCTTGTGTGTGCATGAAACTAGAAGCCTGAGATAGTTGTGGGAGACTCTCTTGCCTGGTAAACCAGACCAAAAGAGAGCCTCTGAATGCCCGGGGGTTTTAAGCATTTGAAGCAATCATGAGAAATTTAACCAAAGGAGACATTTTTCCATTCTTTGACAAGAGCAGGTGTAACTTGTAACATCACCATTTAAATTGGGAACATCAACAGAGGAGTGGTTATTAAGTTGTTGATTTTTATATTTTGTGTCTCAGTTTATTACCAGCAGCAATAACCAGTTGGCTGAGAAAGTGAGATTACGCCTCCAGTACGAAGAAGCAAAGAGAAGGTAATTCTTTGGACTGTTGCGCCCTTTGGCTGTTGCACAGCTCACTCTGAAGATATGTTTCACCAGGAAAGGTGCCACTCGGATTGAAACCCAGTGTCGCTGCTAAATAAACATTGTAATTTTTGAGCCAGTGAAGCGATAGGCTTTCTGGACCAGCGTTATCATTCAAGAAATAAATAACCATCTTAGAAATTACTAAGGAGTGACTAATAGGTGAAGAATTCAGTCTGGCCACACCTGTGGGGACATAAGTGGTTTTGCTGCCTGTTGCCAATGCTTCCCCGTTCCTAATAAGGAGGCTATATTGCAAGGCATCTCCTTGCCTTATTCAAAATGAAATGAATGTTTGCATGGCTCTAAGTCTGATAAGGAGAAATGTATATTGTGTTAACACCTCACGTATCAAAATATGGTCAATGGCTACAATTCCAGGGCTTGTCTGCTTCTCTGTAAGAACGTAAATATTCACCCTTGCCCTCTGATCTGAGATGGATGAAGAATAGATTTTAAAAATTCGTATCTACTTAACAGGCCAATTTAAGCAAAAGTTTTCTGGAATTTACTTTTTTTTAATAGATAATAGCTAACTCAGCTGTTAAATGAAAAACCACCAAGCATTATTATTTAGACCTTGGCTGGCCTAGTCCTTGTTCAGCAGTGTAGCCATCAGTGGTGGTGACCTGAGTTTTGCCTGATCTAGAGGGACTTTGCAATTCCAGAATAACAAAATTCAGATGCATGGTACAATCTGTACGTGGGATATGCATGAAGAAAAGGATTTTTCTCCAGTCTTTGGGTGAGGTTACTCATAGTGTTTTCATTTTAGTATATTGGCACGGTCGATAGTCCATGTTTTTCAGTGGCATAAAATTTGATCTGTGTCTGTGGCAGTTGTCAAGGACTGTGTGTGCCCAGCTGCCTTTGACATGAGCTTACACTTCTCTTCCTAGGCGGAGCAATTTTATCACAACTGTCTATTTTGCCAATCCAAGATTTGCCAAACTACCTTGACATTCAAGTCATTCTGTGACTTTTTAAAACAACATTAAAATTATTAGTCCTCCAGCAGTTAATTTTTTAGTGCTAAAATGGCTTTTTACTTTCAAGCTTTGCTGAAAATTGTGATTTAACTCACACTGACTTTACATCTTCAGGTTGAAGTGGAGCACTCTCACTTTAGCCTATGTCTTTTCCGAGGTGGGGCAAGTGAATAATGAGAAACCAGAGAAGATAATTAATATGCTCTTTAAAAAGAGACAGAACTTTACAGACGCAGCACAATAGTTCATTGGAAGTAATGATGAAGGGCGTTCAACACAATCTTGCAGTTAAAGGTTTGATACTTCATGTCTGTCTTAGGTTATTGATAGATTTTCTCAGAGTTTAAGAAACATTATTGTGAGGGAAGATGAGTCTGGATGGGCATGAATAATTGATGCCAAAATGAAAAGATCTGCAGCTATCAGAGCACTGTGGTTTTGGCATGGTCTTTAGTAGGAGCTGCAGAAACAAATACCTGAGCTGGTTTTAAGCTGGAACAATACTATGGATATAGTGACTCACAAGGAACCTTCAGCTCCTGTCAGAATTCCTCCCTGTGATGTGAGAAGTGTTTCCTGTCCCCACAGCAGCATGTTAAAATGTTACAGGAATGCAACAGAAGAGCAAGTGCTTTGCCCATGCACATATTATGAAGGGAGCTAAAAGTTGGAAATACATCTGTCTTATTAGCTCTGTGTTATCTGGAAGGGTAGAACTTAAGGCCCCAAATCAAGGTGATCCCGTATGAATGAGGTTAGAGCTACCAGCTTTATAAGGGGCTGATGGTTTTGAAGATGGACTGTAGCAGACGCTTTTTACACCGTGGCTGTGGATCAGACGGAAGGCACAGATGTAGGTGAATATCTTGCTGAACTTCACCACCCAGAACTGCCAGAGTACAACTCTACGTGTTCCCTCACCCACCACAAAGTCCTTTCCTTTCACAGCTCAGTGAGACGAGAGCCCTAAAGCAGATAATGTTAAACCTGCAAAAAAGAACAAAGGGCAACTGCAGTGACAAACCTTTAGCTTAATTGGATTGGAAACTGATAATGGGTATAATTTCAAGGGCGATGTCCGTGTCACATCTCTACAAGGAGATAGCGACTGCGGCATAACTGTGATCAGAGATGCAGCTGAAATGTGTTGTACAATTTCAGACACACTGCAGTAACTCAGTTGTGTAGCACTTGCACTCTGGGCACTGCTTTAGTTCCATCAACAGTTAAACTTTGAGCTTGGGATTTGTGTGACTGGTGGAGATTTTAAAAGCATGTTTTATCATCTCCTAAACTGGAATATTTTAATGTCACGTTTAGCAGCATTGCAACATTGGTGGGTATTTGACTGGGCAGTTTTTAGACCGCACTTCCCACTTTGATTTTTATTTATTATTTTTTTTTTCTGAAGAACAGAGGCTGATCTAATATAGGATCATTAATACTGGTTATGGATACACATCTTAGTGTGCACTTCTGTAGAGATGCATGTGCTCCGAACGATCTCCAAAGAGACTAAAATTGTGTGTGTTACGCCTTTGTCACAGATAAGTACCAGCTTTCCCCAGTAAAAAAAAAAAAAAAAGATACTTGATATGGCAATGAATAAATCCTCTAACTACCTTTTCTAGGTAAAAAGAAAACAGTTGAATAAAACCTGAGCTTCTGGCTCTGTCTTTTGTTCAGTCTTGCAGGGCAGTGGCTGCTGAGAAGGACGGTGTGACCGCGCTGCGGGTTTGTGCAGCGCTGCAGGTCAGGCTCGGTCAGCGAGTGCTGAAAGGCCGGAGTTTTCAGCCAAGTGCCAGCCAGTCTGCAAAGCATTTCTTTTGTAATGGTCTGTCTTATTGGAAAAATAGAATACATAAACCTCCTTTTAACTGAAAAGGGGGAAGAGAACGATCATTTACAAAGCGGAGTAAAACGTGAGGTTAGCTTAACAAAGCTGTTAGGCTCGGAAATGCATAGAGAACGAATTCCAGTGGAAAAGCCATATCCATGCAAATGTATGCCAAAAGCGATCAGATTAATGCCAACCAATCCTCTTAAACTCATATCCCTTCAAAATGCACAGAGGAATTCTTGGATTACGAATTAATGCCACTGTTAATTCTTCGTTGGAGCACGGTGTTGCACTTAATCAGGCACTCAAAAACAAAACGGCTCCTAAGAAGACCTAAAAATAGTTGAGCAGAGTATCTATCAATTATGGAACTTTAATTAGAGTAAGCAGCCTGCTGTGAGAAATGGGTTTACAGAAAGTGAGTCTTCTCTTCAGAAAAGTGATCTCTAGTCTCTCTTCAGAAAAGTGATCTCTAGTCTCTCTCCTGGGCCGGAGGAGGCAGGTCAGCCTATGGGAGCCTAATCCTTCACAGGCTCGCTCGGGCTCGAGTTCCTCTTGGCCTCCGGAGCTTGGAAGACAAAGGTTTATTCTTCCAGGCCATTCAGCAGTCGTGTAACTGCTGCTGCCCAGGTCCGCGTCTTATTACTTGCTCCACACACTTTGATTTTTGCTAGTTGGCATTCAGTTTGCTCTCTGCCTGCATGTGTGCTGGTTTGCAGGAGGAGGTGGCACCATCCTGGGCGCTTCTGTAGCACAAACCAAGCTCCAGAAAGAGCTGAATCCCTGATTAGTACCCACAACTATTTGTTGTGCCCAATTTAAGGCCGGTAATTCTGTCACCAGATCACAAAGCCCTTTTCAAAGGGAGACGAATATTGGACTTTTGTTTTACACGTACAGCATTTCACTTCCATTTTTTATGTATTTACTAAACATGAGTGAGAGATTAACCTGAGCTAATCATGTGAAGGGCCTTGCATGCCTTGACTTTCTGGTCTTCAGTCAGGTGAATTATTTTTGCAAATATCTCGCCTTACATCGCAAGATACTTTTTCTCCTTGTTTGCCTTCCAAGCTTTTGTGATTTCCCCACCCCAGCCCATTCTGCCCTCCCCATTCCCTGCTCCCCAGTCAAATCATGTTTGATCGTGCGAGTTCCACAAATGCAAGTCCTTAGTAACTCTTACTCAACTTGATCTGTACTATTGTTTCTCACCTAATGACCATGATCATCCCACCAGGTCATTAAGAGTTGTAGGTAATGAGTCCAAAGGAGATGGCATCCTTCGGGCAGACTGACAGGACCGCCCTTGGTTCTGTATCCTGGCCTGCTGCTGGCTTTTTGCTTCCCTCTGTGTGTTGCATTGCAGAGCTAACTGAGCTCCACATTCCCAGATATTTGGGAAATTGGGCATGGGCAGATAATCGGAGTGAGCGGGCTCCTTACCCGCCACAAGCTGTGCTCTCCTCTGCTGTCAGTCAAACCTCTTGCCAAATTCTAGATCGGTACTGCTGTTGCTTTTAGTAATCGTCTTCCTGCCTGGGATGATGCGATATAGGGCTGAAGGATTAGTGATACAGACTTGAAACCGAAATCTGGGATGATACCTCTAATGAAAATAGGCTTTAAATTTCATGCAAATAAGTGGCTGTGGCTGTTGGTGGGATCCTGCTGCCTCTTGGACTCTTCACATCCCCAGGCACAGGCTGCACCAGAAGCAGCCTCACTGTTTAACGTGTCCCAGATGCTTCGTGCTGAGTCAGTACCCGGATTGTTCCAGCAGCAGCATGTGTGTGATTAACTTCCTCATTGTAAAGACAAAATTAGTTTCTAAACTTTCGAGTAACCACTGATCTTTATCAGCCTTTCTGGATCGTATAAGGAGAATATACAGTTCTTTTCCATAAAACTGTTTATAGATCAGATATTTACCACATGATACTCTCCGCAGCAAGTACTGTGAGGTCATTAGCTGTAAGGCATGTGAAACACCCGGTAGTGTATCTGACACCTCTTTTTGAGATCCAGAATTTCCGATACACTATTCCCTGACTGGTGGACACTGCAGATCAGCTAGAGACTTGCTCACCATTGGGAGCAAACCTGAGTTAAAATCCCATTCTGCGTGTCAACCTCCCGACGGTGCCGTCACTTTACAGCACCGTGGTAAAGGAGGGCGTGAGGGTGGTTGTCCCTGAGCTGTGAGCCTCCTTCAGGGCAGCGGGAGATGGGGTTGGTCATGGTACACCTTAGTGTGTCTCTGGAGCAAGTAGCTCAGACAGTCCTCGTAGAATAACTGCTGCTTTTTTTTTTTTTCAGAATAGCAAACCTGAAGATACAACTGGCTAAGCTTGACAGCGAGGCCTGGCCTGGCGTGCTGGACTCTGAGCGGGATCGCCTCATATTAATTAATGAGAAGGAGGAACTATTAAAAGAAATGCGATTTATTAGCCCCAGAAAATGGACACGAGGAGAGGTGGAGAGACTGGAGACAGAGAGAAGGCGGCTGGAGGAAGACCTTCAGGCTGCTAGAGACACACAGAGCAAAGCTCTCACGGAGAGGTAGGTTCCCGGGCGTAGGACAGAGCTCGCCTTGGTGGGCAAGAGGCAACTGGGAACAAACAGCAGCATCGCCGGCTGAATGCTGATAGCAGCATGCCCGCAGATTGCCAGGAGACTGGTTCTACATAGGAGGTTTCTGAAGTCGTTTCCCGAAAGGAACCGCCTACAAGGCTTCCTCCCCAGGCAGGGAAAGGTTGTTGTTCCTACAAATGGATCCTCTATGAGAATGTGAGAAACGCTCGAAATAGCCCAGGATGATGTTAGTGTACTATGATGTTTCTGTATGCAGCCAGCACCTCGCAGCAGCTTCTGCAGTTGCTGCGCAGTCTGGAGCTCGGTAAATGTCTACAGATGGAATTTCAAATTTTTAAAATTTGTTGTTTGTTCGGAGCATCCTCGAATGTGATTCCTGTAGGAACTGGTATTTGACAGGGCTGTGGGAGTTGCGTGGAATATCCTGTGAATCTAAATGAGCTGAAAAAAATGCCAACTATCCTCCCTAATTTTACTTGTGTGGCAGGGGGCGATCTCAAGAGAATGTACAGGGAGGATGAGTACTGCATTAGGCACTGCCTGCAAGTGCTTTACAATCTGGATGTGGGTGGCTACGGCAATATTACTTTTAGCTGCAGCCTCTTGAATATATATGGAATAGGCGTGTTGCATTCACTGTCACTGTGGCTCTATATTTTCATTTCTTCTACATGCTCAGTGTCCAGACTACGCCAATTTTCTACATAGTCTTTTCATAGCTTTAGCATGCTGGAAAAAATGTAAGCATCTCAGATGTTTCAGCTTCAGGACTTTTACCATCCTGAAAAATCTGTGGTTCGACAAATGTTTCTGGTCTTGCTATAAAATGAACACTTGCATTTGTGATTTGTAGGAATGTGGTCCTGTTCTAGTGTGCTTAAGAAACAGCACGTTTCTGGAGAAGAATTTCTTGTCCAGAGGCCTGTTAAGTCAGGGTATGAACACCCAAGTGCATGTTTGTATCTCAAACCAATTCAGGTGTGAAATAAAACTGAGATGTTGCTGAAGTCCATAACTCATGTAGAGCCCTAATGAGGTGGTTAATAACTAAATCATGCAAACCCCAGTCATCCATAGACCTTACTGAAAGCAGGTGAAAGCATTTACACCTTTATTAGCACGGTAAATACAAGAATGCAATAGTGTATAACAAGCAAAATCAGACAGACTGTTTTTGAGGCCTGATCTTAGAAACATTAACTTTTATAGTACTAGCTGTAATTATTTTCCCTGTTGCGAATGTTTGCAGGATTGAGTTCCACATTTTAAGAGTATTGGAAGTCGTAAATACCTACATATCTTGACCAAATTCTGACCCTCATTAAACTGTGTATTCTTATTAACTTTTGTAGGATTTCATAGAAAAAATAGAACTTTCCTTTATTCCTCATTTTAAATAGTAAATTCTGCTTTAGCTCATCTTCTTCTTCTATCTTCTGTTAGGCTGAAGTTGAATAGCAAAAGAAATCAGCTAGTCCGAGAACTGGAGGAAACAACACGACTAGTCGCAATGTTGCACACACAGCTGAAGAGGTAGGTACCTTTTACGGGCACTGTGGGCGCTTTCACTGCGCACGGTGTAACTGCCTTTTTCCACTAACAATTTCATCTCCCAACCGAGAGGTCTGAAAGGCCTCTCAGTTACAGTACTGACCTTAGACCCCTGTGTAGTCAATGGAAAGAGCAGCCTCGAGGATTATACGTCCCGCTCCGTTTAGATGCGGTGGTGCCTCTGTCTGAGGACAGGGGAAATTTCTGTGATCCCTTCGATTTTTGACGTGTAACATTAGGTGACTAGCGACAGCTGAGGTTTTTTTACTAATGTTTGAATTACTGAAGTATTATATTCATGAAGTATGTTAAAGACAGCTTAACACTCACCCAGCAAGCGAAGTGAATCTTAGTGATGCAACTACACGTTAATGTATGACTGTCACGATAATATTTCTCTAAATTAATTCCAAGTGTGCAGTTGCTTGCAATGTAGACAATGTATTGAGATATCCCTGAATCTCTTGTGGTGCATTTGGTATATAGAAATGTTTCTGCAATCGTAATGTGGTCTGGTTGCTCAGGCTGTAGTTTTGGAAGAGCATAGGATTACTTTTTTCAGACAAATGCATGGCTGCAGGCAGTTAAGGCCAAATCATCATTAGCTAAAACTATGCTTTTATCATTTTGATTAAGAAGAGATTTTGGTGAAGTTTTTGTTTGGCTGAGGTTTTTCCTCTCGGTGTGTACTGAATTTACTCTGTTTGTAGCTTCTGCTCCACTGGGATTCTGTTTCATTTTGTGAAGATGACACCGAAAACACTGGAAAGAAATCATAGTGCAAGACTGACATGTAAATAAGCCACCATGGAGAATAGCTATCTGTGATGCTCTTATGCAGTGGAAATGCATCCTATTTTCATTTCATCTAGCTGATTAGGGATCTTTTGAGGTGACCGAGAAGCATGTGAAACTAATTTCTTCCTAACTATGTGCCCAGTGTTCTTGGCATGCTCCTTCATAAGAATAAGCGTTTGTTTTATTAACCCCATCATGCAAAATGTCTGGCATTCAAAGGTATGCACAAAATGAAGCTGAGCCCAGTTTTTTGATAGGGAAAAGATTAGTAAAAAACTTCCCCTTTTGATAGTGAAATACATTGGAAAGCTGTAAATTTATTAGTCCTGGCATGATCTATATATATTACCAAAATGCAAAAATATTTAACGTGTTCCAGTTCCGTTTCACCCAAAAGCTTTTTTGAACAAACATGATACAGTGCACATCTGTCATACAAATGCAGAAGACATTTTGTGCCAAAATGATACTAAATTCTGCATACATGCTTTTTTCTCATAAGGTCATGGGCATAATTGTATGCATGCAGCTTCTAGCTTTTAGCCCATAAATAAGGGATTATTAGGCTTATTAACATCCTCACTGTGTTTCAGTGGGGTAACTTCAGCCACTTATACATATGCAGGATTTTTTTAATAGGTAATCCATATCTGAAGTGAGGGTTAAGGGTCTTTATAAACAGTCAGTAACAGGCAAGGTATTTAATATCTGGAGCAGGAGTGTTGCTTTAAATGGAATTTCTAGGGATGGTATATGTTACAGTTGGTACTGGGGGATTTGTTGGGTCTCTTGAGCAGAAAACAGTGTGCTGTGGTGTCTGGGCTTTCTCATCTGAACAGGCTTCTATTCAGCACCTGCTTAAAATTAATTTTGCTGTCAGTTATGTTCTGAAACTAGATCTCTGGGAATAAATAATTCATGAGAACTGATTTCACAGCCCAGCCCCAACTCTTTCTCTTGGTCTCCTGGCCCTGGATTTCTCTTTCCCGTACGTAAATCCTGCTGGGTTTCTGGTACCTGTTGACTCTTGTGATCTCTGAGGGCCAGTTCCAGGCAGTTGTGACGTTGCCTTTTGGCTGGGGGTCTGAGATTGAGGCAAATGGAAGGAAATTTCCACACAGTCAGGCAGTTTGTTGCAATAACTTCGTCTTCTTGCATGGGCCTTGCTGGTTTTTGCGGTCTGCTTTGGAGATTAAAAGGAGCTATAGATCTTCATCCCGACAGATGTGGCAAGATAACATTGTCACTAATTTTAATGGATTTGAAACTATTCATTAGAGTTGTTTTGGCTAAACAAGGAATGTTATGAGGTTGATATGGTGAGTAGAAAAATGTGTATGAACTATATTTATTTTATTGAAAAGCAACCCGGCTTTTCCACTGGGTAGGCTGTGGTTCTGGTTTGTTGTGGGGACTAATGCGTATGGCCTGAGCTAACAAAGCACAACGTGCCATGTGGGCTGAGAGATCTGGTGACGTTGCAGTGTTTTCCTGAGAAGTCAGGAGATACAGTGTGATGGTTTTCTGACTTGTTTCCTTCAGTCTCTCCACCAGCATGCTTTCCCTCTCCTCGAGTAGCAGTCCTGGTTCCCTTACATCGAGCAGAGGATCTCTTGCCACCTCCAGCCAGGACTCGTCCACCTCAGCCAGTTTCACTGATCTCTACTACGAGCACCTGGAGCAGTTGGAGCAGTTGGACTCGGACTATCAGAACAAGCTCGACTTGCTCTTAGAAGGAGCCACTGGATTCAGACCGTCAGGCTGTATCACCACTATTCACGAAAACGAAGTAGCGAAAACTCAAAAAGCAGATACCACCAGTCGCGTACAGGCTCTGAGATCGTTGTCTGGTACTCCAAAATCCATGACGTCTCTGTCTCCAAGGTCATCTCTCTCTTCTCCATCTCCACCTTGCTCTCCACTGGTGATAGACCCACTCCTAAGCGGTGATGCCTTTTCAAGCCATATGGATTTTGATGATGCAGAGATAAGTACAAATCTCGCAGAACTCAACCTAAACACCGGGAGTGGCAACTGTAGACTGGAAGAGCCTAGAGCAGCAGATAAACATCTAGGTCAAGGTATGGTAACAAACTGTGTGCGTGCACATGCATGCATTTATTTTTAATGTAGTTTATAAAACACTGAGAGGCAAGTATTTCAAAAGCTGTCAGTCACGTTGATATCTTTGTGTTGAAAACTGTATTCAGCTGTCTGTTCTACCTTGCTTGGGAGAAAGGGTTGGTATTTTAATTCGTACACAAAAAATACTGCTGATCTGATGAGTCTTACAGAAGACAGTACCGAAGTGTGTTTTTAGTGTACACAAATTACAGGGGTTTCATGTGCAAATATAAATGATTGTGGTGGGACGCCTGGTTTAATTTGGCACTTAGCTATTCAGGATGTCATCTAGTGCTTTGGGCCTGAAACTGAGAGGCATGTAGTGCCATGCTGACACAAACTTTTTGGCCAAGCTTTTGAGGGTGACTGGGAAAGGCATTTAGTTTAATAGTTAACAAATGATAGTAAAAAACCTTCCCTGTCACTTCAGCATACACAGCATCTTGCTCTGGTTCCCAGTAAATCAGTGGCAATGAATTTATTAACTTGAGCTGAACAGACATGTCAGGGCTGTGCTTGAATTTCTCTTGTTTTGAGGGGGATGGTCTCTAAGCAACAAGAGCATGTTTAGATTGTGAGTATGATTAAATAAGACATTTAGAGACAGGAGATGTTCTCATACATGCATATGGCCTGTTGGTGAGTGGGAAGGGTTCATCCCTTTTGAGAACGATGGCTGGAATGAGGTGGATGGAAGGCAGCAGGCACCAGTCACCGCACTCGTGCTGGGGCCTTGCACCCGTAGTTGGGTTAAATCCAATGGAAACGAGTGAAACGACTGGATTTGTAACTGCAGTGAAGAAGAGCTTTAAAGGCAATATAAACTTGCAACCCGTAGTCGTACAAACTAGCTGTGCAGTTTGTTTCTGTTCTTCACAAGATTATAAACCAGCCTGTGTGAATAAAGGGAACTAGCACCACGCTATCGCTGCCTTCCGCGCTAGGAAGGCTAATACTATTTAAAATATAATAAAAGACAGGCGTGCAGGTCTTCCCCTTTGAGCCACCATTTTCCTACAAGCAAAAGGTTTTATACATTTGAGTAGGAAACAGTAATTATTCTTATTAGAACTAGGTGCTGATTAGTTTTAACCTTTTTAGCTCTTCAAGATTTGTCAGGGCTGTTAAAGTGAAAGCTCGGGTATTAAGCAGATTAAGTGATTATTGCTGTTAGCCAGTCAGCAGACAAAATAATCACCATAAGTAGTTTATTTCAGGGCTATAACGAGACGAGATTTTACTCCTCAGGCATTTGGGGGGGACGGGGGGGCGCGCTCAGTGTGACACCCGAAACACGGTGGCTGGAACGGGGGTGGTCGGTACTTGGTCTCATGGCCAAAGCATGCTCACGTGTTCCTGTAAGCAGAGCTCAGTAGTATATATCTGAGGGATTTGCTTTTTGTTTCTGTTAGAACAGAACTTCTGCTATCTTTGAAGCTAAAATAAGGTTTCCTCTCTCACCTGCATGACACCTGAGCAATGTAGGTGAAGCTAAAAGGAAAACCTGGAGCCTGGTAGATGTGGTGTTCTCTGAGGAAATGGCACGGGTGAGGACAGTGCACGACGTGGCTCTTCAGGGCCGTGACACGGTGTGTCCAGGAGAGCCCGTGGAAGGGGAAATGGCAGGAAGTGAAGAGCAAAATTTAAATTCTTGATATGAGTGGAAAAACAGGTGAAAAACATATAGGAAGTGCTATCTACCTGCTCGGAAATATAGAAGAGAGTTGGGTCATTTCTGAAATCTTCCATAAGCTTTTTTTAGTGTGATACCTCTTTGGAGACTTCAAACAGAAAATCCAAGTTTTGTGTTAATTAGCCACATAAAAAAGTTACAGGTTCAGAGTATGTGTAAGACTTGCAGGGCTGAGCTTCCAAATCCTTTGCAAAAAAAAAAAGAAGTAAGTTAAAGGATGGCTGCACGATGAATCCTTTTCAGGGAACTGCTTCTATCTCTATTCAGGTTTACACTTTAGCATTCCACTGCACAGATTCTTCACTGCAGGTTTTTGTGCACCCCCCTGTAGTCGTCCCCCTTGACCTCAAGGCGCTTCAGTGGAGTGGTCAAAAATGAAGACTTTCTGGGCTGGAATGGCTGATTGTCACTGGCAGTTGAAGGAGATAAACAGGCTGAGGTTGCTGAGTCTTACCTGCTGTGTCCCTCCTGCTTCACCATGTGGCGTTTCTGGGAGCAGCGCGTAAAACTCAAACAACTTGATCTGAAAAGCCAGCCAGTGGGGTAGAAATCATTTTCATATTAAAACCGTGGAATAGGAGGTGCAGAGCAGCACTGAGGAAAAAAGAAACATCGTTTTGACCCTGCACCCATCCCTCCAGCACAGCCTATGATCAAGAGTGCAGCAGCAGCCAGGCCCTTGCGCACAGCAAGAGGGAGGATGAATTAAACTGTGAATGCCAGTATTAAATGGATCCATTTGTTTCAGTGAGTGACTGATATATTGTGTTACAGATGCTAATATTTATTCATGTGGTTTGGCCTAAGGGGAAAAGGTCTGGACATTTATTTCTGTCCAACAGTTCCATGGGAATACCAAGATGAAAAATACCATTCAGTGGTGTTGTCAAAAAACACATGGATTAATGGGCCCAAATTGCACCTGTGCACTCAATATATTGACGTTACCTGTAGCACCCTCTACTGTTAATTGTAGAACAAGTCCTTAAATCCTGATGTTATTCCATAACCCTGTGTGGAGCTTGCGCACTTTTTGCACCAATCTTTTTTCAAACCTACTTTTAATTCTTCGAGTGGCTTTGAGACTGTGGAAAGAAAAAAAAAAAAAACCAAACACAAACTGCTTTGCAATAAAGAAAATATGGGATGGAAACTATATATCGATTTGAGGGCATGTGCTTTCCTTAGGCCATGGGAAAGAGGGACCACTTCTGAAAGACAAAAGCCCGTTGGACAGGAGCGCGTTGCCGCATTTGTGCTGCAGGGTCACAGCTGCTCCCGCTGTGACAAGGTGGCACCTTCTCGCCCTCGGCGGGTTCCCCAAAGCCCTGCCAGAGAGGGAAAGCCAAGGACCGGGTATGTCCCAGCCCTCGTTGGCCACCGTGGCGGGCAGAGTTCTCCGGCCTCTTGGCTGAAGCGCGTCTCTGCAGAAATGTGATGGCTCAAGTGAAAAGGTGCAGAATTTGCAGAAGTGCCCAGGTCATATCCCCCTGTTTTGTAGCACAAGAAATCTAAGTCAGGCAACACTCCTTGCTTCACCTTCCTTAGTTTCTCTTCCTTACCTCCTTTCCCTGCATTCCTGCATGTGGTTTCTATTTTGAATCCTATAATCTCTCCTTTCCATATTCAGCCACCTAACCTGGTCTTTCTGGACCTGTCTTCTGGGTAGGCTAACGTTTTGGGTTCAGGGTGGTGGTTTTTTTGCTGTTTCCCCTCCTTGAAGCTAAATTTTTGATATAAGCTCTCCAGATGGGATATACCCCTCAGCATGAGCAGTGTTTGTTTGCCTGGCTGCTGCTCTCCGGGGTAGCTCAGACCAGACCCTGCTTAAGGCTGACTTGCAGTAGAAGCTGTTTTGTTGGTTCCGATATGTACCTTCACTGGAATTCACAAGTTCTGCTTCCTCTGCACATTGCCCGTCTTGTCCCGGGCACCTCACTGCCCTTCAGGTGCTTGGGAAGCCTCTCTGTGCGTCACCTGTGAGGACTTGCACCCACGGAGGTGCGGGGGCAGCCGTTTGTAACAGCCGGCACCACCGGGCTGTAACCTCTGCCTGTGGGCACACACCTGCAGGGAGCAAGTATGAAATGGGCATGGACTGTGCGATGAAGCCCTGCTCTCACCTCCACCACATGAGCTGTTCCTCTGGTTGTCCAGGGGCTTTTTGTTCTCCAGGGCAGTCGGGCACGTTCCTGAAGCACTAACTTGACGGTGGCTGTTGAGCGCAGCCCTCCCTGCCTGTGTCCTCCCTGTCTGCAGAATCGTGCTGTTGCTTAACAATACTTGGGTGGGGAAAAACTGCAATTCAAGGGGAGGATAGGACAAAAGCTGCTGCTGATCCAGGCAGTTCGTTTTCATTAACACCTGTTTCTGTTTTCCTCTGTGCTTTTCTGATAGGTATAAATACAGCTGGAGGGACAGCACTGAAGGTGGCGTGTGTGTCAGCTGCAGTGTCTGATGAATCTGTTGCTGGAGATAGCGGGGTGTATGAGGCATCTGTGCAAAGGTAGACATCACATCTCTCTCTAGGAAGAAGCCAATGACTCCGCTTTGCACACAGGAGTCAGCTGGAATAATGCCAATTACGATCTCTTTTGTCATTTGGTGGCTAAACTTCTCAATCTCAGATTTCTTAATACTTCTGAGAAAAACATGAGCAGGTTGAATTTGATTACCAAAGTGACCCATGCTTCCCATAATAGAAGCAGCTGAAAGCAAGCGCACGGAGAACTGTTTGAACAGCCGGTGTGTTTGTGGAGGTGCTGGTAAGCTGTGAGTGCTGCCTTGACAGGGGTAGCGGAGCCATCTGGCAGGTGTAAAGTTCCCCTCCTGTCACTCAGGCATTCTGGTGTCAATGACAGCCCTCAGTCAGCCCGAGAGGGCTTTGGGTTGTTGAAGGCAGACAGCAGAAGCACCTTGAGCTGCCTCGTGGACCTGTACACGCTGCGGGGCAGTTCCCTAGTCCCTGGAGCCAGTTTGTGGTTCCGCAGGACTCACAAGTGCGGAGCTGACAGTCAGAGCTCGGCCTCGCTGCTCCTGCGGGGCTCTGGGCCTCCTTACTGCTTCCTAAAGCTGTCCGGGGTGGTTTGACAAAAAGTTCACTGGAAGGTACTGACCTTACTGATAACTGGTTTAGCCGCATCTAACGTGGGGTTTCTTACTATTTTATTGGCATTGGGATGAATTGTGGGGTCATTTCTTGAAAGACACGACTGTAGAGGTGAAAAATTCCTCATCTCATATCCCCCCCATTCATTGCGTTCATTAATGCTCTAGATAAATGAGTAGATTTTTATGTTTACAGCACAATGCGCTTTGACAAGAACATGCAGTGCTTCTGTAAAGCAGAGCCCATGGGCCCAAGCCAGGCAGTCACAGTTGGGTGTCTTACGGCCCCTGTGTCCCCCAAACAGGACAGAGCGCTGCGGCGAGGGCAGGAGGGAAAAGGTGTGACAAGGACACAAGGCATCCCATGCACACTCACACGTCTGATGTTCCTTACTGTCCTTTGGGTTGTTGACTTACCAGCCTTTGTAACAACTACAGCATCACTGTGGTGCCTGTAATAAACGGTGAGGGCAGGGTGAGCAATGCAGTTGTCCTCTGTAGCTGAGATGTAATGAAATATGAGCGAGTGCTAGGTAATATGGAAAATACTTAGAAGAATGCTAATCCCCTTTTAATGTGCTGCAGCATAGCCTCTGAGTCAATTAGACAATGAACGTAGCTTTGGGGACTTCCAGTGCATAAAACCTTGGAGGAGGAGTACATTGGGACGAGAATGATGCAGGTAGCTGTTCCAACTGTTCAACACCAGGCAGTACATTCTGTCGCTCTTAATGTGCCTAGGGAAATTTGGTTTCTTAAAGAAACAAAGGAATGAATTAAATCTAATCAAACTTGAGAATTTTTGCTGTCATGATGCAGAACAGGATTGCAGTTATTAAGTCTTATTTCTGTTGCTGGGCAGTCAACTGTCTTTACTAAAATCCAGTCAAGGGGACCCTTTAAAAATCCCCTACTGCCTTGTTTTTGCAGTGTCTTTTGTGTGGCTTTTCTTGGCAGTGAAGGGGAAAGGCATATGACTTTCTGCTGATAAGCACTGTAATACATACCTCTGAGGATGATTGCACTTCTTAAATGGGCTTTCTTTGAGCTGCTAATTTTACAAAATCCATATAGCCAACCCCTGAATGGAAGGGCAAAGACCTTGAATCACCTGAATGCTGGCACTTCAATAAGAGGGAAATCAAGTCCTAAATTGTCTTTGGTTTCTTTCAGACCATGTGTGTCAGAAGCGATGGTGTTTGACAGTGACGATACAGAAGCAGTTGGGACAGCTAAAGTGCAAATTGCAATGAGGTAAGCACTACACATTTTTATTGGATTTTCCTTCAAATGGAAAGAATGACAGATGGGATGTAAAAGATAGTGCTTTCTGTTTTCTTATCCTGTTTATCCTGTCCTATTAGTATTAACTAATTAATGCCCTCTGTAGTGTAATTGAGATTCACACTCGCCTCTAGGAGGTCCTTGGCCCAGTTATCCTCTTTCACGTCAGTGGAAATCAGCGGATGACGGTGTGGTATGAGGGTGCAAACCAGCAATGGGAGCACTGGCAGCGCTGGACTGGACAGAGCCTTTTGCTGGCTTGCAGTCCCTGTTAGCCCGCAGCTGGTGGGGAAAATCTGCTGAGAGTGAACGGAATCGGAATCACTGGCCACACCTGAATCCCACGTCGTGGGGCAGGTGTAGGAAGGCAGGTACAGAGGCATCTTCCGTAAATGACTTAGTGGAAGATTATTTGTGATTTGAGGAAAAATAAATAGTGCAAAACTGTCTTGTCACGGCCATCAATGGTAAAACAATGGTTACCCATCACATCCTCACTGTTATATTTCTACTTGTAACTTTTTTTATGTCACAGTCTTACGACTAAGGCCTTTCAAAAGGTTTTAGTTACAATACAGCAATTTCGCTAGACCCCAGGAAAAGCGATGTGTCTTAGGTCAAATCTGTAGTCCACTGTGTCTGAACTCCGAAGTTCTGGATGTTCTGGACTGTTCTGAATTCTGGATGTTCTGGTGGCAAAACTTCACATAATATGAAACTGGTTTTGTTTTAAACAAAGCCATGGTCCTGGTTTAGTTTTGTCTTGTTCGTAGATTTTTAATGTTTGTGTTAATGGAACAAGTGGAATGCTCATTCATGGAGTCCAAGGCAGACATCTTTACTAATACTGCTTTTTTGTATCTTTCCAATTCAGATATGATGACAAAAATAAACAATTTGCGATATTGGTCATCCAGCTGAGTAACGTTCCAGCGCTGCTGTTACAACCAGATCAAAAAGTGTGAGTGGGTGAAATAAACGTGCTTAAGTATTTGTATGAGATTCCAGTGGGAATTAAACAGATGTTGGTTTTTGTTTTTTCATGCTCTTAAAAATTTACCCGTTCTGAAATGCTGCTACACTTTGCTATGTGTAGCAACATTGATGAACTAATAAACCCGCAAACTGAAATGAGATGCATTTTTTTCCTCAGAGGTCTGTATTTGTGAGGCAAAGACTTGCCTGCAGTGAGCAGTAGCCTGCAAGGTTCTGAGCTGCAGCCGTGCCCAGAGCAGCTGCATGGAGGGGAGACGGGTGTTCCTTGTGCTGCAGAGCTCGGCCTTGGGCACCTGCACAGCCGCATGTGTGGGAACACGTACAGCTTCGACTGGACTCGTGCCAGGCACAAGGTTTTTAAATTCAGCTGTGGGCTGAATAAGCTGACAAAACCTCGATTCATTTTTGCGTAGCTGTTTCTGCCTACAGAAGGGTACGTGAGCAGCGCGACAGGTTGCACAGGCGTAAACAACCGTGTAAAACACAGTCCGATGGTGTTCGATTACAAGATGCAGAAGGATGAAGTGTACGGCAATTCACACCACTTCATGTCTCTGATCTTGTGATGAGATGTGCCTTTTTTTCTCAGTTGACTGATACTCCGAAGAACAGAACAGGACAGGACAGTGATGTCCGCAGTGCTTAGGCTGAATTTCACTTGCAGCTTTATGGAGCTCTTGCAATGGAGGGAACTGCAAACCTGCACGGTAGAACTGATTGCAGCGCTTTTTTCAACAGGAACATTCGCGTGGCTGTCCTGCCCTGTTCAGAAAGCACAAGCTGCTTGTTTCGCACAAGACCGGTGGAAGCTTCAGACAATCTTGTGTACAATGAAATATTTTGGGTTTCTATCTCTTACCCGGCATTACGCCAGAAGACTTTAAGAGTCGATGTTTGCACTGTAGATAAGTCTCACCTTGAAGAATGTTTGGTTAGTATTAATCTCTATTTTAATACCTTTGTGTTTGTTTCCTCTTTTGAATTAGGCAAAATTTTAAACTCTGGAGTATGGCAATTTCTCTGAAAGTCTTCTTGATGATCCTTAGCTATATGATCTCTCGCAGTGTTCTTTGCAGTAACGATTTTGATCAAGAAAAAAACAAAAATCTATTAGATGTTTTGTTACAGAACTAGCGGTGACTTTGTCAGAGTACTAGATTTCCCTTCCCTCGTGACTGAACGTGAAACCCTACCTATTTTTCTTCCTTTTATAAACATTTCTTGTAAAGTAACCGAGAATGGACTTCTCAGAGGTATTTGGAAGCCACTGTAGAATACTAAAGACCTCTAAAGCATTTTTTTAAAAACTACTATTAATCTATGCTATTAAAATCTATATGAGTATAGTTTTTTGAGTGCTAGTATTGCCATAGCCAACCGCTCCCTATTGTTAGAAAAGCTTTTTTGTAATTCAGTATAACCCGAGCAAGTTGATTTAGTAGAACTATTTCTGGAGTATCGCCGTCCAGAACACGAGTAGGGTGTGTTGAGCTGGGACAGAAGCAACCATTAAGTTACAGGAAAGCTGATATTTTGTCCTGCACATGTTCTGTAGCATCTCCCTTGGCTGGAGGGGTACATGTTTTGTGGTGATTCTGCACTTCTTCCTCCACTTGCTTTGCAAAGGTCATTTTTATTCAGGAATACATCTGTTTTCCAAAGGGTTTTTTTCTCTTTTGGCAGCGTGTACAGTCGTGCAGTAGCTGAGCTGCAGGTGGGCGCACACTGACGTGCAGGGGGTGTGCTCAGCGGCTGGACTGGGCTGGGGCAACCGAGTCTACTCAGACATGGATTAAATAAATTACAAATCAGTCTTACTTTGGTTTTGAATATGCCAGGAGGTGCGTACTAAATGTAAAAAATTACAAGGTTAGATGAAGAGGAATGGAATATAAAATGAAAGCATCTCGGTCTGAGGCAGTGCTTTTTGTCAGCCTTGCAGATTTCTGGAACGAGACTCTTCATCTCCTGTTCCTTTCCCTTTTTCTTTGAAGGTCTGGCTGTAATTTATCCAGGCTGCAGTAGCACCATTCATACTTCTGGATTCTTGTACACAAGAGCTGTAGTGAATCACTTGCTACTTGGATTGGAAGTCCTAGGCAATATTAAAAATAATTAAACATAAAGCATACTAGTGCTGTTGAAATGGGGATGAACAGGGCCATTTTTCTTTTTGTCAAACTTGCCAAAGTCAAATAGTTCTGGATTTTAACTCTCGTTTCTTCTTACTGATGTGGTAGTTGTTCGTTTTAGTATTACACTAAAACTGTGGTTTTGCTCTCAATAGGGTGGAGCACAGATTAGCCTTGCCGAAATATGTAGATCCGGAGAGAAAACAACCCGTTGGTATAACCTCCTTAGTTATAAGTATCTGCAGAAGCAAAACAGGAAAAGTAAACAAGGAAATATTCACTCCGAAGTACCCTGCACTGAAAAAACAGTAAGAACAACTGCTTTTAATTCAAGCAAATCTCTTCTAAACAGTACTAATGAGGGTTTGTGTGGCTGAAGGACTGTTACAATAGACGAGACGCGAAGGCTGGTGTGTTCATATTAGGACTTGAAAATGTGATTAAGTGCAGCAAAATAATTAACATGTCAATTACAGATATGCCCTTGTCCTGGGCTAAATACTTACTGAACTCTGCTCCTCTGGAAGCTGAGGGATGTGGGATGTGATCTGGTGTAAGTGACATGTGATCTCCTGCCTTTCTCCCGCTGGACAGTGCACTTGCCGAACGAGCCAGGGCGCAGCGGGACCTTTGCACGTGCCCGGCACGCACCACGCTCAGCCTGCGTCCCATCCCCACGCGTGCTGGTGTCACCGGGGCGGTGGGCGGGGGTGCTCACGCGGGGCTGCCAGAGCACAGGGTGAAAACGGGCTCCGGGACACCGCAGTGCGGGGAACACCACTCTCCTGGCACCAGAGGAGAGCCGGGCGGGCTGTGTGAGCAGGAAAGAGCTTTGTGGGTTCTGAGAGTTGTGTCTTCACCAGAAGCCTCTTGTTCTCCTCAGGACTCTGTCTCGGCGCTCTTAGAGCAGACAGCTGTGGAACTGGAAGCTGTGGAGAAGAAACTGGAGGAAAGCAGAAGCACTTTAACTAGTGGAGAGAGCTGGTAGGTAGCAACCCGCTGTCCCAGCGTTGTGGGCTGATCAGAGCATTTGGAGAGTCACGTGCAGAGAAAAAAGCAGATACAGAGCTGTGGGAGGCGGCTTCTGTCTCCTGCCATTTTGGTGAAAAAATCCTGTTTCTTCTGTTCTGGTGGCTGTGCTTGGGAAATGAGAGCAAAGCTGATAAACGGTAACAATAGTCAATACTAATTGTGTTATTTGTACCACGTTCTGCGGACATCCATGAAAGCTCCACTGTATGGTGCAAGGCTTTGCTTTAATATTAATTTTGGCTGTGGTTTACATTCTTCAGGTTCAGATGTTATTAATGAAACCCAACATTAGAAATAAAAAGCAAGCCTGGAGATGCCAGCCGTGAGTTCAAAGGACCTGAAAAGGATGTTAAAACAATATTTTAATTTTGTTCGGCATTGCTTTTTAAACTAAGACTAATGGCATCCTGAGAGCTGCCCTTAAGATGTGCTCACCTTAACCCCGACCGCATGGCTGAACCCTCAGCTTGATTCCTTTGAAGCGAGATCAGTATGAAGTTTTTGGCCGTAATGGTTGCAGCCTCACTCCAGTTTCAATTATTGCCTTATGAATCTGTGTTTGTGTAATGTCGGTGGCTACGGGACTCGCTAGGTACAACCAGCTGCCTTGGGACGTGTTTCTGCCCAGCAGCTTACGGGCGGTAACTCCTGCTGCAGCACCAGAGCATTGTCCACAACAGGCCAGTTCAATAACAAAGCTGTTCTTAACAGGCAAGACGAAGAGGTTCCTGATCAGGAAGAACAGGATGAGATCAGTGAAAATGAAGCAGAGGAGGAGGAGGAATTCTGTGCCGGAAAATCACTGTGGGAAACAGAAGAAAGTCTGGATTCCCAGCTGCACATGGAAATAGCAGTGAAGGTAACGTCACGGGCCTTTTGAGCAGAAAGATGGGTGAAGCTTCCCGTTGCCCAGCTGACCGTTTGCTGTTGAGCTGAGCAAGGCTACAGCTGTTACTTGAAAGTTCATCATTGATACTTAAACGTTTATCTACCTGAAATCTTTTGAATAACTCTACATGACCACTTTGTTCCATAGTTAATATGGCATTGTTTTGTGCCTCCTTTTTGCTGCTCGTGAAAACTGTTTTCGTTAATGTGATAGTGGCTTTGACCTTGTTTAATTCTGAATGTACTTGTAGTCTGACAAATGTGCTGTACACGTGCTCTGTGCACGTACATTCAGTGATTTGGATCTTTGCGGCAAATGCACAACAAGTAAGGGAATGGTGTTAAAAATCATACCTCTGTTCGCTGGGAGGTCGCCAGGTCCCATTGATGTGCTGGATCAACAGGCGAAGCTCGTTGGGGTCAGTTGTGTTGAACAGCGATCAATGGCCGCGGAGCCCATAGGGAGCGATACAGTTAATGTAGCAGCAGCTGAGTTCAAAGAGGGAGGTCTCAGGAGACTCTGCATGAAAAGGGCTAAAGAATATGTGGTTTTGAATGTGACGCCCCTGGGACTGAAGGCAGAGACATGTCACAGGTGTCTCAGGCAGGCCAGGGTGTGTGTCACTGGTGATATGGCAAGCTGGCGTTCACACCGCGGCATCTGTCTTCCAGGTGGATAAAGAGACGAACACGGAGAACCTCACACAGTCTTCTACCGTAGTGCGTCCGAAAGACAAAAGGGCAGCAAATCCACCCCAAACTCAGTTTGTCAGAGGTAGCACTATCATCCGCTCAAAAACATTTTCACCAGGACCACAAAGTCAGTATGTGTGTCGGGTAAGGAAAATGCAGTCTTGGGGTTATAAATACAATTTTCTATTAATGAATGCACGATACCAGCGTTCACTTAATCCGAAATTTTCACAGTGACCCGACACTGTTTTCTTCTCTCCTCCTTTGACTTCAGAAGTTGCTCTGTCCTCACCTCCTAGACAGTATCTTTCCTGGGAACTTATAATATTGAGCACAAATTTATAAAGCATATATGTGCAGGTGTGTTTGCGGTACATGCAGCACATTGAGATACCCGGACTAACCTGGAAGGGCTGCTGTAAGACAGGGATGAATAAGCTGCGTATCAAACCCTTTCCTGCTGCTTTAGGATTATTCTGTGCTAACTTGAACTGACTTAGCTGTGTCCACCTGACTTCAGATGAGGTGAACAGGAAACCTTGGTAGAAACAGAATATTAGAAACGGCTGATAATGTCAGCAAAAAAATTGTGGAAGCCTGAAAGTGTCTGGTGTGCTTTGTCTGAAGGTAACTGAACAGGCTGGGTCAGGGTGTCACTTCCACTGCTTTGAAATGTTTGTTCACAATTATTTCCTGGATGGAGGGTCAGCCTAAACTATAACTCATCTTTTAAATGGAATCGACAAACAAGCAAGCACTGCCTTTAATCACACATGGCCCGTCCTAAGCGGGCGTGCTCTTGGTACAGCCAAACCGAATTTGATGTGCAGGTTTCTCTGATTCAGAATCAGGTGCTTCCACAGGAACTTACTTAATTTGCAGCAGTGCTTGGGTGGAGGAGGCATGGTGTCCCAGCACATAGAGATCCCACACGCCTGTTCCCTCCCACCCCCAGGTTTCGGAAGGAGCACAAGGAGGGAATTAAACCCAACTTGAGCTGAGCTCTTTTTAAGGGTCTGGAGACAGTCACAAAAGAAGGCAGGCTGTGTGTGTCTAACATGACAACTCTGAAGTTGAAAAACCCAGGGGGATAGCTTACAGGTAAACCTACCTCTGGCACCAGTAGCTTGAAATGCAAGTCACTGGAGAAAAGAGAAATCTCAAAATAGCCCCATGTTTTAGAGCTGCTAGGAAAGGGGTTTTTTTTATTACTTAGAGCTTATTTTTCTAGGCTGTTTTGCCCAGCGCAGTTACTTGCACAGGAGAAGGGCAGTGGGGTAGGATCCCATATTATACCCTAACATAATGTCTCTTTTTCTACACAGTCTATTCCCAAAAAGGGACAGAGTTCAAGGCTCCTGGTGGGATCTGGCTGTGGATTGCATGTTGTGCACTCAGATGGCAGCTGTCTGCTGTAACCTTTCACAAAACTTCTTAGTTCTGCTTACGTCACTGCTTATAAACACTTACAGAACCCTCTGACCTTGCTAATAATGTGTGTGTGCGCTGTTTGTATTTGTTTCATGAAAAATATGTGATTTTCGCTTTCATTTTCAGCTGAATCGCAGCGACAGTGACAGTTCAACGCTGTCCAAAAAGCCCCCCTTCGTTCGAAATGCAATGGAGAGGCGAAGTGTCAGAGTCAAACGGGTAAAAACCTCACCACTCATTTTTTTCTCTAGCATAGACACTTGCAAAAACCAGAAAACTGTTTTAAAGGAATAATTTGAAAACATACATCACTTGCCACGTGTTTTCATTCACAACCTTTTCTTTGTGTGTGAGAAGCCTCTCAAGGCTGCTTTGATACATCAGAATGTGACAGGATGGAACTCATTTAGAATGATCACCGTAGGAAGATGGTTCCTGGTATTTTCTATCTTATCAGAGCAGAAGAAGCACAAATAGTTTTCCCATGTCTATTGTTGTGAAATTCTTAAGTACTTACGATAAATGTGAGGAGGATGGTGTCTCAGATGCTCAGGTGACCCTGTTGTGGTGACTCTGTGTCACACCGTGAGCCCATGTGCCTGTTGTGATGGCAATCACTGAAATTCCCCTGCGATACTGGTGCCGAGCTCCCAAAGAGATGGTTTTTGGATCAATGGAGATGCTTCGTGCTAAGAGAAGTGTGGGGAAAATGAGTCTCGTGGTGTATTTGGCCATTTTGGGGGGAGTGGTCAGGACAGTTCTCATCACTGTGTTTACACACCCCTTCTTTTCCAGCCTTCAGTCAAGTCCTTCGGTACAGAGCGCCTAATCCGCACTTCACTAGACCTGGAGCTGGACCTGCAAGCTTCTAAAACCTGGCACGACCGGCTGGTTCAGGAGATCTCGGTGCTGAGGGAACTGAAAGAACAGCTGGAACAAGCTCAAAGTCAGGGTGAAAAAGAGTTGCCGCAGTGGGTGAAGGATGACGAGAGATTTCGACTGCTGCTGAGGCTCGTGGAAAAACGAGTGAGTAATACCTGCCCTTGGATTTTATTCAAGATGTTTGAGAAACGTGGTTTCAGAAACAGGAGACTTTGGACAGTCAGGAAGTGAAGCCATAGCATAACAGTCACTCGTGTCTTCCCCTTTCTGCTCCATCAAGTGACTGGTGACAGAAGCCGCAGTCCATGAGGGTCTGGCTGTTCTCAGGTGCGGTGTTCACAGGCTGCAGAGTCTGTGCCTGCCTTCCCGCAGGTGTGAGGGTTGAGAAGACAGCAGTTGTGTGTCTTGATCCTTCCAAGAGAAATAATGGCTGCATGGAACTTGTGCTTGGATGACACTTGGTTTTAGAATAGGATCCTCATGCATATTGAGTCAGATGATAGCAGACTTTTACAGGGCTCCTTCACAATGTCTGTGATTTATCAGAGCACCTCCACTGGCACCAGGCAGAAACGAAGTTATGTTGGCACCAGGGGTAGGAGCGAGTTGGTACAAGGTGCACTTTGGGGCACAGCTGGAATGTGGGTTGCCACGTTCTTGCATGAGCTGATCTGCTGGCTTAAAAAAATACAAGAAGCAGCTACGAAGAAGGTGCAGACAGCACCCATAGTTCTTACCAAAGGGCTGGAAGAGCTAACAAAAACTCTCTCCGTGCCAGTGGTTACCTGAGAAACATTCAGGTTAGTTTCTGTGGCTCACGATTTCCTGAGTCAGCAGCCTCCAGACCCCTTAGACCTGCAGCTGAAATACTGCTGTATTTGGAGATGAGCTGAGATAAAATGATTCCTCCTGGAAACACAAAATGGCTCTGTTCCATTATTTGTTTAGGTGGAAAGAACAGAACGTAAGTGTGAGCTCAAGGCCGATAAGATGATGCGAGCTGCAGCCAAGGACGTCCACAGGCTGCGCGGGCAGAGCCGCAAGGAGCCTCTGGAAGTTCAGTCATTCCGGTAAGTACAGCTGGCTGGGAACAGGGAGGAAAAATTGACTCCTACCCTGATTTCTCTATGGGTGACTAAGATGCTGATGAGGAAGGCTAATCTGTTCGGCTTAAACAAAAATTTCTGTATTTTTATTTCAAAGTGTAAAGTCTGAGAGTCGGGGAAAGGAGCTGCAGCACTGCACGTGAGCTCAAAGCAACCGGCCGTGCTCCGGGTCATTCCCCACCCGGCAATAAAGTCACAAACTGTTGTTTAATACAGAAGCAGCCCTTTGCTTCCCTGAGTAATGTGCCTAGAAAGGCAAAACCCCTGAGCCTTTCCAAAGTGCCCGTTTGATACAGTCAGCGCCGGGAGTTTAACTGCGGGGATACTCCACGTCTGGTACATAAATAAGAGGTGCAGGTGGTGCGAGGAGGTGCTGCTGCTCTGCGTGGTGACAACTGGCAGGATGAATTTTAATGTGCATGATGGACATTTCTGGCAAGACTTCTGTTGCATTAACAACTGGTCATCTTTTTTTAGAGAGAAAATGGCATTTTTCACGCGGCCGAGGGTAAACATTCCAACGCTCTCTGCGGACGATGTGTGATCACCATAAAGTATTTGCTTTCCGGACAATTCTACAAATGCAGTTTGGGTTTTGAAGTTATTTATGTGGTTTTATGAAGGTACCAAGGCATTTGTATATTAGAGCTTTTGTGAGTATGTGGATGTTTTGAAGATTTTTAGGTTAAAGTTATATCATCACAGAAACCAGCATTAAAGTGACGAGATTGTATAGTTTGTATATTTAGGAATGTATTTTTGGGAAATAGAATTTTAAATAAGAACAAATGCAGCGTAAGGTGCTGTTATTCTTAAATAATGCTGTTTAGACTTTTTGTACAGCTCTGCCTTTTAGAGGTTTTACTGCAATAAAATACATTTGAAGGAACCTCACCCCTATCTTCTATGATGTTCTGCATCGGACTCTCCTCCGAGTGGTGTGTTTTGTACCCTGTGGGGAATGCAGGGAGCCCGTTCTGACTCCCGAGTGCTGTGAACGAATTCTCTGTGAGCTGTGAAGCGTTTGTGTTCCCTGCTGGGTCATAAAAGTGGGTGTGACGTTCAGAATACTTGCACTTTTAACATTTGTACCGCAGCTCGTGTCTGTAATGGGGCTGCGAAGGTAACTTGGGGAGCCCATTGAAACCACTGCTGTGGGAGGAGGGCTGCAGGTTTTAAGTCCATTTTAGGTTTTTCCAATAAAGTGACCTTTCTGGACAAACCTGCCTTCTTGCTTTTTGTTTTGTGTGAACGTTCCAATCACCTGGCACGTAATTTTTTTTTTTCCGTCAGTGGCTTTTAATGTGCCTCGCTCTGTAAATCCTTCCGACGAGGCGTTTTCGCGGTGTAGCTGGCGGACGTACCCTGGTGTAACTCGGGCGCTCCTGGGATTTTCGCTTGTGTTCCGATGGGGCTTGCTGGAGCGGCTGGAGCTGTGACCCCCTGTCCCCGGGCCGGCAGCACCGGGTCGCTTTGACCCGCCCGCTGCGCTCAGGGCTCTGGGAACGTCCCTCAGCGCCGGCCCGAGGGATGTGGTGGGTTTTTCCCTCCCTGTGGCCACGGGTTTGGGGTTTGTTAACATTTTCTTTTTTTCTTAATTTTATCTGATTGTTTCCTGTTTTAAATCCCTTTCTACTGAGCTTATTAATTTTCTTCTTTGTAACTGACCGTTCTTCCCCACTAACTTTAATATCTTTTATAATCTTTTAACTCTGTCTTAGTGTATTGCCGGTGTTGTGTTCTGCATTTTTCCTCCCCATCGGTATAACTGCCCGGGCCCTCCCCGCCGCTCGGGGGCGCTGCCGCAGAGCGCCAGCCTTCCCCGGCTCCCGCGCTTTCCGCTTCCGCTCGTACCGCTTCCGGCCGCCGGAGGATGGAGGCGCGCGTGGCGCAGTCCGCAGCTCGGCTGGCGCGGCAGGTGCGGGGCCGAGCGGGGCCTGCGGGACCGAGCGGGGCGGGACCCGCCGGGGGAGGCGCTGGGGGTCCCGGGCTCTCTGGGGCGCAGGGGGCGGGCGGGCCCGCCGGGCAGGGGATGCGGCCGGGGGCGCTCCCGGTCCGTGCAGGCCGAGGCGGGCCGTGGGCAGAGCGGGGCCCCGCCGGGCGCTGAGGGGCGGAGGCCGGTCCCGGGGGGAGTCGGGCGCTGAGCACCTTCCGCAGCTGCTCTCATTGCCCGTGAGACACACGCAGGGGGAAATAACAACCCCGGGCAGCGCTGCTGGCTCGGGGGAGAGCGGCTGGACAGTGCCTGGCAGTGGGGGGGCTGGGGGTGTAGATCGGCAGCCGGCTGAACGTGAGCCGGCCTGCGCCCAGGGGGCCAAAAAGGCCACCAGCATCACGGCACGATTCAGGAATAGTGTGGCCAGCAGGACTAGAGAAGTGACTGCGCTGCTGTACTGGGTACCGGTGAGGCCACACCTTGAATACTGTGTTCAGTTGTGGGTCATCTCATCATAAAAAAGACATTGAGGTACTAGAGAGAGTACAGAGGAGTTGATGAAGCTGGTGAGGGGCCTGGAGCACAAGTGTGATGAGGAGCGGCTGAGGGAACTGGGGCAGTTCAGCCTGGAGAAAAGGAGGCTGAAGGGAGACCTTATCGCTGTCTACAACTACCTGAAAGGAGGGTGTAGCATGGAGGGTGTTGGGCTCTTATCCCAAGTAGCAAGTGATAGGACGAGAGGAAATGGCCTCAAGTTGTGCCAGAGGAGGTTTAGATTGGATATTAGGAAAAAACTCTTCCCAGAAGGGATTGTTGGGCACTGGAACAGGCTGCCCAGGGCAGTGGTGGAGTCGCCATCCCTGGAGGTGTTTAAAAGGTGTTTAGACGACATTCTTAGGGACATGGTTTAGTGCCAGAGTTAGGTTAGGTTATGGCTGGACTCGATCCTGAGGGTCTCTTCCAACTGAAACGATTCTATGATTCTAAAGTGCTCTCATTCCCCAGCCCCTGCGTTGTGTGCTCATGGCTGCGGTTCAGCTCATGGCACTTTCCAGCAAGGATGCGGGTTCGAGATGAAGTTCTGCGAAGAACTTCCAAACAAAAAGCAGCAGGAAGCTGTCAGACACAGTGTGTGTCACCGCCCAGGTTCTTGGTGCTGTTTCCCCAAGCAGTGGTACCCAGGCGGGATGTCCCTGCTACATAGCAGGTGTGCTGAGGCAGCCCTGGCTTTCTCAGGATTATTGCAGCAATAACATGCTTCGGGTTGGGAAAAAAGATTGTGACAACCCATTCTCTTTTCAGTGACTATAATAATAATAAAATCCTGCTACTGGGTCTATCCTCGTCAATGACTGATATTGACAGTAGAGTACAGAGACAGCTTCAGGAAAACTTTGAGTCCTACAGGTTAACTTCTCATATATTGCCCCAAGAGTACGTAACTGACAGATTCTGGACATTTGATGTGTGTTTTTTGCCTACCATACACATGTGCTCTTAAGCAACTTTTCAGTATGTTTTCTACTCACAATTCAAACATATGACAATAAATCTGCCTGTTGAATCTCTGCAACTCCTTTTTGCCTTTGTGTTTGTCCTTTGTAGCTGCTGGGTGAGGAAGGGCATCTCAGGTATTCCGGCAGAGTGGTTCTCCCTTTGCTGTCACTGCTGTCTGGTCTTTAGTCCATAAGCAAATCCCAGTCACTCTGAAGCAAACCAAGAGGGACAGTGTTCGGCTCTTTGATTCCAGGAGGCTGAAGGAGGCCTTGTGGAATTACTGAGCCTGAATCCACCTGTCACCTTGCTCCCAGCAACGTGCTCCCTGGCGCTGCAGCGTGTCCTGGAGCACTTCGTGAGAGGGCAGCAGGAACCATTGGCTCTTCGGGAAAATAACCCAGCAAAGAGTGTGTGAGTTACTGCACTGAGCCAGCTCAGAGAGTAGGAGCAGAGATCAAACCGTGCAGGAGGCAAGAAGGAGGGGAAGGAAGACAGGTGCTCTGCTCCCTTTGCAATGCTTTCTCGGGCCATTTTCTCTCCCTTTTTTTTTTTAAATGTAATGGAAAAAAGCTCTATCAGACTAAAGCCCAGAGACAGGAGCCTATGCAAGTTTCTTGCTAATTCAGTAGAGTCTTTGGAAGACATTCTTGTACACTAAGGGAAAATGCAAGGATAATCGTGGTCCTATCGAAAAAGCCATAGGTTTTTTGTATTCACAGGTGAGGGGAAGATTTCTAGTACTGAGCTGACCAAAGAGCCCTTGAAGATGTCAGCGTGGCCTCATGTAATTCCTGCAGCTTCTCATGAGCTGGTCATCAGGTATGACCCTTCACTGACAAGTTGTGATATATCCAGGGCTGGGCAGGTAGAACAATCCAGGGGGTGACACTTCATGTCCCAAACAGCAGCTTTTTCCTTCCTTTTCGCAGTTACACGTTCTGTAGATGGGAGCTGTATTGGCCTTGTCTCCCTCACTTGGATGGTACTGTCAAAGCGGAGTATCTGTAGTTTAATGTACTAGTTTGTTTTTCAGAAAGAATGTAGTGTTTATAATATCCCTTTAATATCTGGCATTCATAGATGATTTGCTAGAGGAGTAGCTTTATCACAAGTTGCTGTGATAAGGGGCATTTATAACATGTGAATGTCTAAAGACGAGTGTCCAGCAAGCTCAGCAGCGTGGTTATGGGTGTGAGAGTCACAGAGTCATTGTGTATCCCAAATTGGAAGGGACCCGTAAGGATCTCTGAGTTCAACTCCCTGCCCCTCAAAGGACTACCCAACGTCTGGAACTCTTGACGGGACTGGTGCTGTGACCACTTTCCAGGGAGCCCGTTCCAGCGAGCACCACCCTCTCAGTGAAGAACCTTTTCCTCATGTCCAATCTGAACTTCCCCCAATGCAACTTCTTCACCTGTCCTCATGTCCTGTCCCTGGTCACGAGAGAGAGGACGGTCACAACCCTCCCAACTGACCCAGGAACTGGGGACCCAGCTGTGGTGATCGTAACCCAGTGTAATCATTGCTGAGTTCAGGCTTTTGTGCTGCACGGTTTTGAATAAAGAGCTCATTTCATCATCAGTATGAGCTGTTAATGAGCAGAAAAAGGGAGACTGAAATGGCAGGAGCAATATTGAGGTAGGCAGCTAGAGCACCGTGGTGAAGCCTTTTTGCTTTCAGTTCATGATCAAGTAACAAAAAGCCTGCTGCAGAAACTTTCTGCAGGAGAGGAGCAGAAAACATGAGAGGAAAATGTGCCAGTCTGGGCTGACACGTTGGGCTTGGTCAAATCCGAAAGAAACAGGACCAACCCTAGTGCTTCCTGCCTGCTGTGAATTTACCAGTTTGGTGCAGTCCTGGGAATGAAGTAGACGAGACTGACTGAACTGTGGCACTGGTTTGGAGTGTTTTCCTGCTGGCCAGCTGCAGGCGATTAGGATACTGGTTGTCACCCTGTATTTGTGTGGGAAAAGCTGTTTGGGGCAGGTATCTGCCCCAGGGGTCGGTGGTCCCTGAGAACCCGTGTGCTGGGGTCTGGCACATGGATAAAGCACTTCCCTTATCCTCCCATAACAATATGGAAAGAAGCTCCAGTAAGATACTGGTCATCTTGCCTCCTGTGGGTCTTGGATGGCCAGAGGCATTTGTGGTTATGGAGCAAAATCCAAACCGAATATCTGTTCTGAAATTTTACCAGTGGTACTGAAATTTCAAAAGCAGAATGCAAATTTCTGCATCTGGACAACATTTGTCCTCGATGCAAAACTCTCCTAAGGGTCTTGCTAACATGTCCTGAAGCTGGTGACTTCACTAGAGGGAAGGTAATACCAGGCAGACAATAATTTACAGATAACGTGATATTAAGAGTAGAGAATATCTTTGTGCTTTTCTTAAAGCACATTGTAGGGTTGAGGGGGATTAGTTACACATGTCACTGCTCCAGTGTTAAGGCCTTTAAGTCAGTTTGTTGCTATAACATGTGCCTAAACTTATAGCGAAACAACTGTAAAATAATGCAATGAAATCTCCCTCGCGCTGTTTTAAACTTGAAGTTCAGTGTGAACATTTTTCAAATGGGTCTGTATGTTACATAAAATGCTACCAGGTCAAGCCAGTAAGAAAAGTTGAAAATAAGAAAAAATATATTTTGTGTTGGTTATATGGGGGAAGGTATGTATATGGATGTGAGAGAAAAACAGTCTGATTTTTAGGATTTTTAGTCTGCCTTGGGTTAAAGAAAGGAGGATGTTGCAAAAGGAAAAGGTGCGATGGACTATTTGAAGTGAGTTATTTCTGAGATCCAGCTGTGCTGTTCAGGGTTTTTCATTGGCTAAACGCCAAACCAGAGGTTTTGATACAGGTTTTTTTTCCTTCCCATCTGAACGCGCAGGAAGCATCCCATTCTGTAGCAGAGGAGGCCTTGAGGCTGTCAAGTGTGCTGGAAGCTGGAGCGCAAATGAAGAATGACCGCGAAAGTTCTCATTTTGAGCTCACTCCACTAACAGCCCAATCTTAAGAATGTTTTGGCTCAGCTGAGGTTTTCTGAGCGTCTGCCGTGCTAGTGGCGTTTTTGGGAGCTGTTGTTCAGATGGATGTATAAGACCAGAAGATTTGATGGCCCAATTTTTTTTTCCTTATTTAAATATTCTGATTGTTTCAAGAGCAACAAAGCAAACAAGCCCTTTTTGATAAGGGCTGGTGGCCTGTTTGGCTGCAGTGACAGCCTGAGCTGGCTCCTGCCACGGGTGTTCTGGGGTTGGGGAGCCTGTGCAGGCAGGTGAGGGGCTGGCGGGTGCTCCCTGCGGCATCAAGTCACTTTAATTCTTTAATTCTGGTTGTGAGCCAGGTTTGTGGCTGCTGGGCACAGCGCCTGTTATGGGAGAGGACACCAGCGATGAGGTTTCATGTATTTGGGTTTTTTTAGGTGGTGGGGTGAGGAGATTTTCTGCTCCGTGCAGCAGCTTCCAACCAGCTGGTGTCTGAGCTTGCTGGGGTTGTGTGAGTGGTTGTGATTCCATCCTCTGGAAGAGAAACCGTGGCCTATGAGATGGTGAAACCGGCCGGAGGAGCTTTAGGGAATTTTGAGTCATGTCATTCAACATCTTTATTAGATTAAAAAAAGCTGTAGAAAGTGCTTATTTGGGGAATATGTTTTGTTAACATGACCTGTTGTCTCTCTTGCACTTCTGTCTTAATATTAGTGAGGTTATTGTCTCACTGACTTTTTTTAGACTGTTTCAGAGACCCTGTTTTAGACACAAATAGGAACCACCTTTAAACATCAGTTGTTTGGAATTATTCAATTTACACGTCATTGCTGTTACCTTTATGAGGCTAAACTAAAACCATATCTGAGATCTTGCAGCTCCTCACCTTCCGTCACCCCACCCCAAGAATTACTGTGTGAAATTTAATTTGCTTTTCAGGAAAACGAGATCAAGTTGTTAACTGCAGAAATAGAGCGTCTGAAGAACTTTGGGTGCTTGGGAGTCTCCCCGAGTTTGGAAGGGTTGCGAGACGAAAACGCGAAACTTAAGTATCGGTTAAATTTCCTTCGAAAGGTAAGGCAATAAAGAATTAATGATGTAGCATGTGGTTTTTGTTCTCAGTAAGACAAGCTAAATAAATGATGTCAGCTAGTGATGTGTGACAGCGTGCTCACTCTGCATTCTGATGCCTTAATTGTTGCTGGCACATAAGGTATTTCTTGGTCCCTTAAACAGAAACCTGTCAGTAGGTTGATCAGCCCACACTGTCACGTCTTGGCAAGTTGTGTAACGGGCAGCTCAGCTGAGGTTGGTACCAGGAGCACTGCCAGAGGTGGGAGAAGTGATGCAGCCCTGCGTTCAGGGCAAATGGTTGTGCTGGGAGGTTCAAAGGGAGAAGCAGCTCTTGAATCACATTATTTTGATGTTGTAAGTGTTGCTCCTGTGCCCAGAGGTGTCAGCCAAATCTGCCAGCCATGCTTTGCCAGGCAGCCAAGGGAAGAAGCGGGATGTAGCAGTTCCTCAGATGCTGTGAATTGTGCCTTCTGGATTTTTTTTTTTTTTTCCAGAGCCTTCAAGAGGAAAGAAGTAAAATGGCAAAAAGCATGATTAACATCAACAGCTGTCTGCAGGAGATCTTCGGAGCTGCTATTCAGGCTGCCTACCCAGATTTAGAAAACCCTCCACTGGTAGTGACGCCAAGTCAGCAACCCAAATTCGGGGATTACCAGTGTAACAGCGCCATGGGCATAACACAGGTAAATCTGAGTGATCTTACAAAGAGAGGAGAAAATAAGGATGTTGTCTGTTGGAAGCTACGTGATAGCACAGTGAGAGCTGCCACAGTAGACCTGCTTCAGGCTTGTTGCCGGCCTCTGGGATGAGAATTCGATGAGTATGTAATGGCATTTTAGGGGAAGCATTTGTCTTCACAGAGCAGACCTGTAAACCTCTGTTGAGATGACTGGTATGAGAGAGTTACATGTGTGTCACAGCAAAACTGCTCAGTTCATGGGATCTAAATCAAATCAGGATTTAAGTGCTGCATTGATTTACTAGTGGTGTGCAATTAACTACCAATTGGTGAGCTACATCTTTGGAACTGGTATCAGCAAAACAATAAATCAGAATTCTGGACAGTTACAAAATGTTGCTAAATGCCTACAAATCTCTAAAAGCTCTTCTGTAACAGCAGGGAAGTACAATGTCCCCCACACCTTTGCACAGAGTTGTGTGCACAGGGTGGTTGGGTTACGGACACACACCCCATCTCTGGGGTGCAGGCTCCCCTTGTCGCACACCCCTCCAGTTGCTGTGGGTGCTGCAGGTTCCTCCACCCACTAACGCACACCTGATGGCGTGGGAAGCACCTTCTCACAGTCTCCAACCAGGTGTAAACTGCTGCTCTGGCACCATCCGTCCTTCTGCTCTAGCTCACTCCTTTCTTTCAGAAGTCTCTCGTTAGTTCCCTGGTTACAGCTGGATTTGGCTGATTGTTGTTGTGTTCCTTTAACATTTCCAGTTTTGTGACAAATGCTCGTTCTGGTGAATTTGGGTGCGGTACTCTGTACACATTTTTGTGCTCGTGTTCCTGTCTTATTAGTGGTTGTTATCCCAGCATTAGCTGAGGGCTGACTGTGTGAGCATCCCCACATCTATGGTTAATGGTATCTGTATTTTCTTTTAACTGAAAAAAAGGCAGGAAACATGGCTTTTTTGCTACGGTGTTCTGATCTTGGAGGTTTTTCAGGCAACTGTAAGAATGGTTCCACTTTACAGAACACCTGTTAAGTGTGTGGAAAGGAAGCAGCAGGGTTTTTTTAACCTGGCTAGTATCAACTGTCAGTTTGAAAATGATGGCATTGCTGCTTTCTGGAAGATATTTGGCCAAAGAGAACCCTAACAGAATAAGAGACACTTCAGGACTGGCTCAGTGGGCTGGGACTGTGCTGAAGTAAAACCAGGAGGTGGGGGAGAAAGCAGGTTGTGCCTTAGGAGCTAAAGTGCCCAAACTTTCAATGCATTGGTGCCTTTGAGTGAATGGGTAGCCTCTTTGCAATTACAGATCTTTTTTTATTTTGCAATCTCAGCAGAAGCAACTTTTTTTTTTTAGGTGTTCTGTTGTCAATTCACCTTTATTAATCTATTAGACTGGTAATCTGCACATGGAACTTGCACCGACACACACGGAATTCTCGTCTCCCAGCTTGTCATCCACAGCTGCCCTGTCTGTCGTCCCGACACAATGAGTTTGACTCCCAGGCAGCGTCGATACGTGCCAGCCAGCAGGCTCTGGGGCTGAAGTGCCAAGGCTGAAGCAGCCCTCACAAATATGTGTCGTCTTCCCTTGGTCTCGTTAGCACATTGTGACTGGGTTCCAGCCAGAGGAGCACCCTGGGTGACTGCGCTGACACGGGCTTTCAGAGCTTTGCCATTGCTCTGACCGCTGCTTTACCCCAATTAAGTCACGGTTGGGATTCTCAAGCAGTCCTCGCTTCTCAGTGTCAACATTGTTCGCATAACTCGGTGTCTGAACAGCCAGGATTTCAAGTTGCAGACTGTCAGCTATACTGGTGAATAGTGATTCCTGGTACTGGGCTTGGCCGTGGCGTTTTTCCCTGGCAAGACGAGCTGTGTGCGCTGGGCCTGGCCTTGGCAATGTTCACTCGGGGTGGATCAGCCCAGCAGAGCCAGGGGATGCAGTGCAGTCACTTTCCACTGAGAGCAGCAGGTTGTGTACTTTCTGTTGGCCTAAGTTTTCGGGACTTGACGGTGAGGCACATCTCCCCGTAGAGCCGTGTCCCCCTAGTGTCCCCTGCGCAGAGCTGGAGCGCCGGTCACCAGGGCTGCCCGAGGAACCTAAGGGAAGGGCCCCGACCCAGGGGCAGCGCTGGTACGTGCGGGGCTGCAGCCTCTCCCTGCAACGCGCCCATGTGGAAGCAGCCCTCACAAATGGGTATTGTTTTCCTGGGAACTCGTTAGCATATTCATGCCTGGGGTTTGAGCCAGGAGCTCTGCTTGCTCCTTCGAGTAATAGGAGTACGGTGACTGTTTCTGGAATGATTCAGATAACACACATGCCTGTAATCTGCTATAACATGCCCATAATCTGGTTTTGAACTTATTTTTCTTGTAGATTGCACTTTGAGTAGCATTAAAGGTTACAAAGGTTTTATTTTCTTGCCGGCTCTAAACCTTTACCATCTCATAAGGGTCCTGTTACAATCAGCTGTGTGACAGGTTAAACAGGAAGCTGCAACTTCAGTAGAAGTCACATTATGCAGCACCGCAAGTTTGCAAATACGAGCAGTAGCGGGTCTAAATTCTGAATTGACAGAGAGGTGTGTGTTCTTGTGGCCTTGATGGGAGTGAGGCAACAGATTATTTTCAAACATGTCACAGTAAGAATGGAAAATCATGTGCTCAGAAACAAATAGTTGTGGTAGTTTTAAACAGTGTGAATGTAGTGTTTTGCAAGGGCTGGGTTGGCATAGCTCACAGAATCCTTCTAAAGGGTGTTTTTCTAAGATTTGCAGAAAGCTACATGAGAAGATGCTTTGGGAATGGACAGAAAAGTTGTGGAGTTGGCCTGAGTGATCTTTGAAGGTCCCTTCCAACCCAAACCTTTTGATTCTGTCCTGTGAATTTGCATCGCGTTATTGGAGCTCCTCACGGTGGGCCATTTGTGTCCAGAGGGAAAAGGAGAGCTACTTTACCAGCAGTCTTTCTGATGTTCTTTGCTTGGGTTGTCGGATTTTATTAATTCATTCATTTACTTATCTATTAAGTTTGAGTCTAAGGTGGGACTGAAGGCAGTTTGCTTTGGTTGCTTTTAATCATAAATCAGCAGAGTTGCACTGAATCCACACTCAGCACCTACTGTAGGCACAGTTCAAAACTTCACATACGAATGCTGGCAGAGCAGAGCATACCTGTGAGACTGATGAGCAGGATTTTGAAGCAGTGTGAAGGGCTGTGCCAGCTATGTTGATTTTTAAAGAATTTGTCCCTTTTACTACCTTAGAGAAACACAAATTCACCAAAGCGCTTAACAGGTTTTTGAAAAATGACCTGGAAGAATTTCTTCTGACAGAGGGACTACCCTTTAATTGCCCTTAGCAGAAGGGAGTGAATGTGTTGGGTCTAATTTGACTTCTGCTGTGTAGAAAGAGCTGATCTAATCTGTAAAATCTGCTAGAGATGTTTTTCTTTATGTGAGTCTCTGTGTCATAAAGCTCGTGAGGACCTTTCAATGCTGCAGTATCTATGCTTTCTGTTTCCCTCTGTAGAATGTTTCGGAGGATGGACTTTTAGTTGATTTTCTTGTTGTGTTTCAGATACTGCTCAAAACCAAGGAACAGAAGGTTAGCCCAAGAGAAATCGCTGAGAAAATAGCAAAAAATATTCCTGCCAACGAATGCATTGAGAAGGTTGAGATCGCTGGTCCTGGTAAGATAGTTTCATGTTACACACTTCATGCGTTTTAAAGGTGATAAGACAATTTTATACTGGATGGTGATCAGGGAAGCTGAGTTGTGTTCAACTGTTTTGTGATTTAAAGCTGCTGTTACAGGGTGAATTAGCTGCTTCTGTCTTGGGGAGCTTTGTACCCTCACACTTGTGCAGTAGCAGAAAATCTGTCTCTCGGTTAGATTTGACAAGTACAATCCCGAGCCCTATAATTAACAATTTTTCCACTGATCCTTAAGGGACCAGCTTTTCCCCTGTAAATGCTGGTGATGGGTATCAGGCCACAGTTACGAAATCACAGCAGAAATCCACGTGCCCTCTTGCTGTTGCTTGTATGGTGAGGAGACCTTGTCCCCTCAGCACTGAGATGGTGGAGTAGCCTGGAGGTTATTAACTGCTGCATCTGTTTTGTCCCTGTGGCTCAGAAAGAAATACAAGGGCTCATATTCCTTAGGGCTTCAGCATAAACACAAAAATCTCATGGCACAGCCCTGCAAGTGCTTGGGCAGAAGCTCATTCATTAGCTCTGTGAAGCAGGAGAACTAAAAGTGTCATCCCACAAGTGTGGATTATCCAGGGTGAAACTATATGGTTTAGGATATTAATTTAAAAAAAGGAGACAAAGCAGGATTTGGTTTTGCATTCTGCAAACCCTGGCAAGATTATTTATTTTCTCATTAAAAAATGTTTTTATAAATACACCTTTGAGTGTCAGTGTGAAAAAGGAGGTTATGTCAGTGGACTAGCTTGCAGTAAAGGCTGTGGTGGTGTGAAACGGACTTTTATAATCTGGGAACAGGATTGTCTTCTAGTGATGGCTTTGTTGCTGAAAAATTTTTTTGTTTTGTCAAGCTAACTTCTTATGTTCTTATGCGAGGAAACAGACATCTAAGGGGGAAGGAAACAAAAAGTGTTTTGAGGCATCTCTGCAGCCCCACCTCATTGCTGGTTTTCTCCTCTAAAGGTTTTATCAACGTCCACTTGAGAAAGGATTTTGTGTCGAAGCAGCTGAGCAGTTTATTGATTAATGGAGTTCAACCACCGGCTGTTGGCAAAAGGAAAAAGGTACGGCAGTGAGCACACAGGCGTTGTGCTCCCATGTAGCTGAAACGGGCTGGACGGCATGGAGCCCTGAAATTCCCCCCAAAGTGGTTTGTTGGGCAGATGGGCCACGGCTGGGGCTGCTACAGCGAAGTAAGGGGGATGTGACGGGGGGGACGGGGGGTGGCATGGGATGGGCTGCATGTACCTGGCGTGGCCCATGGGGGTGAGGGACAGGGCTCCCTGGGGACGGCACGTTCTGCCAGGGTTGTTTTGGGAGCCTGCACCACCTTGTTCCCCCTGCGCCCACAGCAAAACCCAGGTTAAACACACGGGTGTGGTAATGACTGCTGCCTTTTATTCTTTTTTTTTTTTTCCTTTGGTGATGCCCCTAAGGTGGCGGTGGATTTTTCATCCCCTAACATTGCGAAGGAGATGCACGTTGGCCACCTGCGGTCTACCATCATCGGAGAAAGTATGTGCCGACTGTTCGAATTTGCAGGTTATGATGTTTTGAGGTGAGAGTCGACTTTTGGGTGGGGTGGGCTTGTTTGGCTGAATTTATGCAATCTTTATATTGTGGTCTGTATTGGTCTTCTTTATACATATATAACAAATGATCCTTTATGTATATACTAAGCTGAGCAAGTGTAGCGGGGTTAGGAATCAAGATGGGCAGCAGCTTTATTGCAGTGAAATCGGAGGCTTGCCTGGTTTTGGTTTCTGATATTATGGGTGTTCCTTCTTTTAGAATATATATTTTTTAAATGCATGTATTTTAAAGCATATGTTTGAGAAATGATTATTATTGTGCTCTTTGATTACTTCAAGGTTAAACCATTTAGGAGATTGGGGCACCCAGTTTGGAATGCTCATCGCTCACCTCCAAGACAAATTTCCAGATTACTTAACCGTTTCTCCTCCCATTGGGGATCTCCAAGCTTTTTACAAGGTATTTGTAGCAAATAAGTGTGATATTCATGTCAACGTCTGAAAAGCAGATTGAGGAGCTTTACAAATGGAAACAAAACAATTGAATCACTGTTAATAGATTGTTGCTGTAACCTGCCACTTGGTAATGAATTGTGGTATCTGGTATTGAGTGTCTGTATAGGGCGTGATTAACGGGCTTTGTAAGCATCCTCCTCTCTGCCTTTGAGATGATACTCTCAGAGAGCCAGTACGAATGTTAGCTTGTTGCAGAGGTGCTTTTTCATGATGTGTTTCACCACAGGAATCCAAGAGGAGGTTTGACACAGAGGAGGAATTTAAGAAACGTGCCTACCAATGCGTGGTGCTACTGCAGAGCAAAAACCCAGACTTCATTAAAGCGTGGGAGCTGATCTGTGACGTGTCGCGGAAAGGTGACTTTGCCAGATTTGGAAGCGTATCTCAGCAGTAGAACAGTGTGGCTTTCCTCACCTCTGTGTCTGAGCCCATCCTCTAGTTTTCTTTTGAAAATCACTGCCACACTGCTGTGAGAAGCTTAAAGAAAAAAAAACGATATAACCAGAGTACCGGACTGTCTGTGGAGGCTTTCAGTGAAATCTTTTGTGTCCTGAGTCCTAGTCTGATGGCTCCACCAAGAGATGGAAAATGCCTTAGGGACTTGCCAAGCCCACTTATAAACATACGCCACTAATTCCCACTGTGTGCATTTAATGGAAGTATTTTGTTCTGTTTCCCTCCTCAAGAGTTCCAGAAAATCTACAACTGTTTGGACATCACACTCATAGAGAGAGGGGAATCGTTCTACCATGAGATGATGAAAGACATTGTGAAAGAATTTGAAGATAAAGGTGAGGCTTTTGGTCTCGGAGTCAGAAATTGTGCAGCTGTCAGGATGAACAAGGTAACCTCGCTCCTATTCAGTGAGGCTTAGGACCGATGCTTTTGAAGTTGCGTGTTCCCCACCCTTGCTCTTTTTCTCAGCCACATTTCCTGAGTGGATCTGCTGTGGCGTTTCCTCCCAGAGAAGCATTAGCAGAATTGGTTCTTAATCTGTTTTATTCCAGAAAGCTTGAATCCTTCTTGCTGACACCAAAAGCAGTTTGTCTGTGGTATTTGTAAGCAATAGGATGAGGTACTACTGGATTTTATTGTATCCTTAGTAAATAATCAAGGAGCTATATATGACAGACTTCCCAGTCTTAGTATTGTACCTGTGTGGGAACTTTGAGAAGTCTCTGTGCAGACAGTGGCATTTTTGGATCATGTTGATTTTGAGGCTGGCAAGAAGCCAAATGGAGTATAACAGGTCTCTGTTTTTATGTGTTCCCGTTTGGATTTGGCAGTTCTTGAGTCTCACCACCTGAAGTGTTCAGACTCGTCTTATCTCTGAAAGACTGTGCTAAGTCCTTGTTGCATCTCTGTAGAGTTTCTGTTGCCTTTAATGCCACCTCATGTGATGCTGTTATTGTGGCTGTAAAGGTGGATCTGGATGCCAGTGAAAGGAGTTTTGAAATCCAATTAGGTCTCTTCTGGTAAAGCCAGATGTGTACAGATCTGCTTCCTTGTGCATAGTATGAGTTCTGGAAGTGCAGTGACTTGTCTGACAAGGGAGTTCTCTCTTTTTTCTTTTTTCGTATTGTGAGCCATTAATTATTTGAACATGTGAGTGCACGGTGTTTTCTTTCTTGTAACATCCAGGAAGGCACGTGCTTCTGCCAATGCTGGCCCACAAACCTTGCTGTGCACTACAACACAGAATGTTTTCCTTTGCTTTTCTAGGATTTGTCCAGGTGGATGATGGCCGGAAGATTGTGTTTGTTCCAGGTTTCCCTGTCCCGTTGACAATCATGAAATCGGACGGAGGTTACACATACGACACATCTGACTTAGCTGCTCTTAAGCACAGGCTGTGCGAGGAGAAGGCTGATATCCTTATTTACGTTGTCGATAGCGGCCAGGTGAGGATGCCAACCTCTGCTGGTACAGATCCTCCGAAAGTGTGTTAAATGACAGATGCAACAGTAATGTAGGTAGAACACCAAAGGGATTTTTAGGGTGGTGTATTTACTCTTGTCCTTATTGTGATGGTGAATCTAGTTTGATGATTTCCATGAAGAGCCCCTAGAACTGATTGATTTAGGGAGAGACCCAGTTACCACTGAAGGCTGGTGAAGCCTAAATCTCAGTGGTTGAGTCTGGAATAAGGTTTGTGCTGCTTATTTTGGGGTCTTTTCTCCTCAAGGAAATGTAAGGTTGCCAGCTCTGTACCTGAGCAGTGGTGGGAATTTTCCAGCTGCTGCCTCTGTAAGCCAGGAAAATTCTTTGAAAGGCTGAACTTTCTGAAAGGGAATTTGTCTGTGGACCTAGGAACATCTTAAGTCTCATTGTGAAAGTAGCATTGCGAAGGTGCTAAAACTGGGAAGAAAACTTGTACCTGGAGGAGTGGCTTGAGAACCAGTTATTGGTGTTTGTTCCTTGCAGTCGGTGCATTTACAAACAGTGTTTGCAGCTGGACAGATGATCGGCTGGTATGATCCCAAAGTGACCAGAGTGGCCCATGCCGCGTTCGGAGTGGTGCTGGGAGAAGACAAGTAAGTCTTTGGGTGTAGTTTTTCCTCTGTATGTACTCTGAAGAGGATGTTAGAGTGAATGCAGCAGGCTTGCTCTTGTTTGTTGACAAGTACGTATGTCGCATGCCAAAAGCAAAAAAAACTTGGGAGAAGAACCTATGGCCGGTCTGCAAGCCAGGCCCCTGTGCTCCAGAGTTGTTCTCGTGTCTCTCTGGATTCGTGGTTAAACCTGTGCGCTCTGATAGTCACGTGCCGTTGCAGACTGCTTGGTTTTGCTGCAGGTTTGTTACAAAATTAAAGGCGACTTGCTGGGCAGAGGTCTGGCACTGTTATTGGGTCCTGCTGGAGCTGGAGCTGGGACAGTTCTGTGAGCCTTCCTGTTCACCCCTCCCAGACACCCCGTGGGTGCTGTCTCCATTTCATAGCTGTCCATGTGATACCAGTTTCTTCAGTATGGAGGAGTTTGTGGGCATGTGTTGTTTTAATAAGCCATAAGGTGTGAGCAGTAGAAATCCCTGCAGGAAGTTCTGATGTATGTCCTGGATGTGCCTGGGCACGTGGCACCCCAGGCAGAGGGTGGAAGCGTTTTGCCTCTTACGCAGGTGGTCATTTTGGCTCTCTGTTTTCAGGAAGAAGTTCAAAACTCGTTCAGGAGATACAGTGCGTCTTATAGATCTACTGGAAGAAGGGCTGAAACGAGCTATGGACAAGCTAAAAGACAAGGAACGAGACAAGGTAGTTGGGACAAATGGCTTGTGTTTCCTGAGAACTTCCCAGGTTTGTTCGCACACGCATGATTTCCGCATTCTGGATGTGAGCTGAGAACATGGACACTACCAAACTGCCCAGGAGGTGACATGGCTTGTGTACACCATCAGTACAATTATTTGATAGCAGTTCGGGCCAGGTAATTGGTGCTCCTTGGTGCTTGCAAGCTCCCTGGTGCTGTGCAGCGTAGGATGAAAGTGAAAGGTACCTTTTTAAACAGGAACATGAGGAAGCACAGAAAAAACACCTTGAGTATCTCCCAAGGGCTCACGTGACTGGGACACAAAGTGCTTCACCATGCTGACAGGGCACTGTTCCACCAGGGGGGTGGTTTTATGAGTGTTGTGACTATGCAAAACACTCTATAAGGGTAGGAGGACTAGTGTTTGTGACATACACACAGTTTGTGAGAAGCAGGAGCACAGTATGAGCATCTAAGCTTCTGGCAGGACGGTACATCACGGGGCACGGAGGTCCCAGGAGCCCTCAGCAGTAGAGGGACCCAGCGCAGCCTGGGCAGCGCTGCAGGGCCAGTGACAGCAGGAGAAGTGGGGGGTTGATGTGGGGCTGTTGGGTGCCCCGAAGTGGAAAGGTGGGTGTGAGCCTGTCACTGAGGGGACAATCCCCTTGGTGGCCTGGGCTTTCCTCTTGAGCCCTGCTGAGTAGCCAGGGCTGCCTGTTGCAGTTTGTGATGCTAATGTAGCGCTCTTCCTCCTGACTGTTACCTGTTCTGAAATTGCAACAGGTCCTCACGCCAGAAGAGTTGAAAGCTGCCCAGACATCAGTTGCTTTTGGCTGCATTAAATATGCAGATCTCTCCCACAACAGACTAAACGATTACGTGTTCTCCTTTGACAAGATGCTGGACGACCGAGGAAACACAGCTGCATATTTGCTGTATGCCTTCACACGGATCAGGTAGGTTGCTCCCAGGGCACATTCTCCTGCTGTGTTGCAGCGCTGATCGCTCTCTTCTGGCCTGGTAGCCCAGGACTGGGCAAGCGAGGAGATGAGTGGGTGGCCTGTGCTAGCCCAGAGAGAGGCCAGCCCCACGGGACCCTCACAAACACCCTGTGTTTTGGATCACTGCAGAGCCATTGCTCGCCTGGCCAGTATTGACGAGCAGATGCTGCGGAAGGCAGCCAGGGAAGAGGTGCTCATCCTGGACCACGAGAAGGAGTGGAAACTGGGCAAGTGCATCCTGAGGTTTCCGGAGATCCTGCAGAAGATCCTGGAGGACTTGTTGTTGCACACGCTCTGTGACTACCTTTATGAGCTGGCCACCACCTTTACCGAGTTCTACGACAACTGCTACTGCGTTGAGAAGGACAGGCAGAGTGGTGAGTGTTGGCCAGTGTCACGTACCACGCTATGGGCAATCTGCCGCCTGTTTCCCTGCGCTGGAAAGGCCGTTGTTGCACTACTTGCTGCTGCAGAGCAAGTGTCCATGTGGGAGGACTGAAGGTGGCTGGCACAGCCTGTGTCGTCATCTGCCCATGAGCAGGAAGTTGTGAGCAACCAGGCAGCTGGAAACGCGAGGGCTGGTCAGTCTGCTGGGCTTGGGGGAGCAGGAGGGGACCCTGTGTGCCATGGGGAGGCTGTGGGCGGATGGGGTTCCCCGGGGAAGGCACTGTTAGTTGTTCTGAGCAGCCGCTGCAGCTCTTGTGTTGGTGTTTTCCAGGCCAGATCGTGAAGGTGAACATGTGGAGGCTGCTGCTGTGTGAAGCCACTGCCACCGTCATGGCCAAAGGATTTGACATCCTGGGGATTAAGCCTGTGCAGAGGATGTAGCTGCATCCTGTGGGATGACAATAAAGGAATGAACAACTGGAGGTGTCTGTGTGTGTTGGGGTGGAGTTCAGAGAAACACAGAGCAGGGGAGGGAGGAAAGAAGGAAGGAAGGTCCTGGTGCTGCTACTAGTCCGAGCTGGGGAGATCCTCCTGCAATTCCAAATTAAATACACATTAAGGGGGATATAAACACTCTGTTGATACTTGAGCTTACCCTTCTGAGGATTTCAGGGTTTTCTCCTGCTTTAACTTGATCCCATGGATGTAGGATACTCCTGACCCATCTGAAGCTTTGGTGGTAGAAGTTTGTATTAAAAAAAAAAAAAAGATGAGTTACACAGCATGCTTTCTAACCTAGAATATGAATATGTCTTTTGAAGGCAGTGGCCTGCCAGAGAACAAGTTCTGGTAATAAAAAAGCACTATACCTTAGAATACTCTCTATTTTGATTCTTAAAGCTGTTGAGAAGTCACATTTTAGGTTCCTTTCTTTGCTGGAAAGCTGCTTAGGGGAAATGGCTGCTCTATCCGTAAGCTCAAAAGTAAGCTTTTCGTGAAATATTCACCATGGCTTAAATTGCATTTCTTTCTTCCTTACAATGTAGTATAATATCTGAAAGGCCTGGTTATCTGTAGGTGATGTTGCTATGCAGCCAGCTACAAACAAATAAACCATTTTCAGACAAAAATCTAAAAAAAATAAAACCCAACCTGCACACAGGACAGCAGCAGCTCATGTACACAACCCAATGAAAGCCATGTGAAAAAGGCTGAAAACCAGTCCACTCAGAAATCTCTGACTTTCAAAACCTTTTCTCAAAAGAAGAAACTTGCCTGTAGCACCATCATCATAAGCCCCTACAGCAAGTTCCTTCCCGAACCCAGCTGCCTTTTGCCAGTGAATTCCTTCAGGGCAAAGTACTGGAGATGGAACCTGTTTAAAACTACGTTCAATGCTAAGTTTCAGCTTCATGTTTCCTGCTTTTTTCAGGTTGAGTCTCAAGGACAGTAACAGCCAGGGCATGGGTGCATGGGCAGAAAGTTGCCGGCATTTCCAGGCAAAGGTGCTGTTTCACAGCAACTGTGCTTGGGCACCTTAATAAAGAAATCTCATCAATTTAATATGACTTAGTGCACAAGGAGCTGCTTCATACCATGAACAAGAGGACTAGCTTCTTCCCTAAGGAAATGACCATGTAAAAACACAGTTTAGGAGGGCTGCTACAACATATGTTGCTACACTCATCTTTCAAAGAACAGAAAAGACATAATGTTAGAAAACAGCTGGCCCATCGGATGCAGATGTGAAGCTCCTAAATCCAGAGCCATATGAACTCATCTTTTTAGAAACGTCTCCTCTGACTACAAGGGGACACGGCTCCGGTCCTGGTCTGGTCACTGCCTTGTACAGCTGGATAATAAGATATTGAAGGAATCGGAAATCTAGCTTTCGTGACCTACATTGGTAGATGTGGAGGAAGGATTCACAGAGACGGCTAGTAAACATGGGCTCGGGAAGGTCTCGGAAATACTGCTTCACCATATGTGCCACATCAAATGCTGACTGTGCCTCGAGAACAAAAAATCATTCACTCGCAGTGCTCACAAGGGTTAGCGCTTTCTCAGTACAAGCAAACTAATTCTACCTAGTGGATTCTCAGAGGATCTTGTATACGAATGTTTAGTTAGTATATCACAAAAAAGAAATCAATTATTGTGCCTGACACACTTATATGTATGTCTTGAGCAGTCATTCCAAGGTAGGACAAATAGCAAATGTGAGGGTCTAGATATGAGCACGTACTTGAGGTGTCCTACATCAGTGTACATCAGCTGCCCCGACACCTGGACAGTGAAGTATCTGCTCTATATCAAAATGAGGCACCAGGGAAGGGCGTATGATACACGTGTCTATGCCCTCGCACAGCAAAGCCCATTCATGCATTCCAGTTCTGAGAGATGGTGATAAGACACAAACAAATCCTATAAATAAACTTCAAATGCTATCACAACATTAATAACACTGGCCGCAGCCTAAGCGTTCCCAGAACGAGCTCTCAGGGGTGCCTGTTACTAGGGCCTATCAATATTTATTCCCTTGCCACCTACCAACACAACTTGGCAGCCAGCAGCACAGCAGATGTCAAGAATTAACTGCTCATTTTGTGACAACTCATAAAGCCCTACGGCCAATAGTGCAACATTCACGCAGGAGCAGGAACAGAAAAGCACTTCACAGAATCACAGAACAATCACCAGATGCCTCAAAAACATAAACATGTTTAGCATGAGTACATGCCAGCAAAACTCTGCAAATACTAGAAATCACTGGGTCTACTGAAGAAGTGAGGATTCCCGCACTACGCTGCTTGCATGTCTGCTTGTACGTTACAACCGATACCAGCCAAAAGGCAAAGACTGATTTGAAATAGATGTTTTAAAAGTACCTTAAAATGAAGCATGCTCAGTAAAGAGAAATGTTTTTAAAGCACCTCAAAATGTGGCATGCTAGGCTAGAGGAACAGACCTGTTTCTTAGCCCTATTTTCTTTACACGTACACTTAAAGGTTAGGATTCCAAAGCACTTCACAAATGCACCTATTCAAGTTCACTCCTTGCTTTGCTCTGACTTCTCAGCTGTAAGTCGTCAGTGCAACAGACTGCAGAAACTCACCAAAAAACTTACAGAACTACCACGATTTTATTATTCTACTTCTAAACTTTAAATTATTTCCATTATCACTTGGTTCATTTGGACAATGCCATCTGTAACAAAGGGTTTCCTACACAAAACCCTACAGCTTTTTCATCTCAGAATAAAGCAATACCACAGCATGATAAGGATATTTCTGCGTAAAATAGTTGCATGACTCCTTTTCTTTTCAAGCTGCAGACCAGAAGCTAATTTCTTCCACAATAGCCCATATACACTGTGCCTACATTTATTACTATACTTAGTGCTATAATTTATCATAAACTTTATCGTAACACAGCACATACTGAATACCAAGACATGGGACTGATAAAACACAAGCATTGTACTCACAGAGCGAAAAACAGGAAAAAAGAAATCTGTAGAAAAGAGCCAGGAGGATGACCAGCCTGACACTAGCAGTCTTCACAAAGACGAAGTGGTTTTCACTTAGAAAAACCCAGCTCAGCTGTGGAGAAGGCACAGCTGTGCTCATTGCAGACCTGGCTTTAAGGCCGAGCCTGCGCGCAGCTTTCCTGAGCCCAGCTTTCCTGAGCCCAGCTTTCCTGAGCCCAGCTGGGAGATGGGCTGGGTAAGAGCCGAAGCTTCCCCAGTTTCCAACACGTTGAAAGCACAATTCTATTTTTAAAGCAAAACAAGCCACGAACAGTGATGCAAATAAGAACTGGCTAGAAAATATTTTGCAGCTAGTGCTGACATTTTCAATGAACATGACTGAAAATACAGTAACATTCTCACACTCAGAGGTGGCCATAGGGCAAGGACGCAGGAGCTGGGGGACTTTTCTAGTTCAGGCCTTTTAACGTACCTTTGCACAGTCCCATGTTGCAATGCCACAACACATGAAGCACTAATAGGTGCTTGGCCTGCACGTCTACAATTATTTTCCATTAGATTTGCTGCAATTTACTGCACTGTTAAAATAACTAACAAAATTGTCCTACTGCTATATTTCAAGGACGTCTGTGCTGCCTCCTCTCAATCCTACTGGAAATGGAAATCATAAAGGGAAAGTGGATGCCTGGGAATTTTACTCTGATGTAAGGAAATTCCTAGGCCAGCCTGATTACCATGATAACGATCAATACGAGGAACTAAAAAGGAAATAAGAAATAATTGCTCAAAAGGAAGAAACTGCTCTCCATAGGGCTGCACTCAGTCCTGATGAGCAAGACTGCTTTGCTTTTATGGCACGTGCAGCCTGAAGGACAAGGGAAAACTCGTTAGATAGTAATGGCAGGATATATATGAAGCACCTGAGCAGTGCTCCCCATCGGGGACCCCAGAGAGCTCTTGAGATCTGGGAATAAAAGGCACAGAGATGTAAAAGAAGATCAATAATCATGAGCAGCATTAATGGCTAACACTAACATACCATCCTTGGGCAGCAACCGTTATAAACGTTCAACAGACACAAATCCTGCCCTAAGGGAGGTGCTAAAATAACCACCGCTGTTCTGGCAACTTTCAGAATGCAGTTAAACGTGGCCAAAGTTCAGTTTCCTATGCAAGATTCCTTCACAAAAAGCAGAGACAATCTTCTTGACGACTCTTGGGGGCTATTGTGAGGACTCTCACACTGGTTTTTTGGCAAGACAAATAGTACAGACAAGCCATTTGTGCGTAAGCCCCATTCCTAGCTTCTGATCTAGCCTGACTTCCCAGGCTGTCTGCTCCTCCAGGGACGGCACCCACCTTCCACAACAGCTTCACCCGCGGCTTAGCATTTGCTTCGTAGTCATATAGTCACTACAAAAGTATCTTCCAGGTTTACCAACCAACTTTTAAAATTGCTCAGGCACTCCTGGAGCCTCTGCTCCCCATACCGGGAGCACAGACAGAACAGAAAAGAGGGTAGGACTGGCTCTGACCTTATTTGGCTACACATTACAGCAGCCTGAAAGGAAACAGAAAAAAAATTCAATTTTTTTTTTTTTTTTCCCCAATCTCTGTCATTATACGGGAAGATCTTTTTCCCCACGTGGCCATAATTGTCCTACAACAGGCGAGCAGATGCCCGGACCCCCACCCTCGGAACCTGCTCCATCGGGCACGGCGCAGCGAGACGCTGCTGCTCCTGCCGTCACCCGCAATCCCCAAACGCAGGAGCACCAGCCGTGCCCGGCAGCCGCATGTCACACTCTGCAATGCGTTTTTCCTACAGCTGACGAGCTGGCAGGTCCTTTGGACGGTGGCTTAGATCCTGTCACCACTGGTTGTGCTAGCAGTGGTGGAAGCGACAAAGCTTTTCAGGGTCCATTTGAAGATAAAATTATGAGTTTCCCGTTGCATCTTTCTGGTCTGTGTATCTTCCTGGGCTATAAACATTTTTATTACTTCCCTATGACTTCGAGCTGCTAATAAGGTATTTCATTTTATACACGCTCAGTGAAAAATGCATTTGCTGCGCTAGAACTATGATTTCCTGAGGATGTTCAGAACTGCATTTTACCTGCCACAGGATTTTCAAGAACTGTTTTTTCTTAAATTAACTCCTCTTGCTTAAAGAGAGAGTCTGAACATGTTTAAGGCTCAAATGCGATGCTTTCCAAGCATGGTGTTTACACTGACCAGGGTAAGCAGTCAGGGAGCTGTAAAACTGTCAAACTCCAAAAGCTGTGATGGATCATAAATAAGTGGAAGTGTTCATTCTGTTGTCCCTTGCGCGATGCAAAATAGCAAGGCCTATTTGTACTTTATTAACCCGCTTGAGAAAGAGGAAAAAAAAAAGTATTATTGCTTGGAATTTTGCCAGGGTAATTTAGGCTCCATGCAGATAGTGGATATAAATGTCCAGAAAATGAAAAGGCCAAGATATTTGTCCTTTCGTTCCTACTTTACCATCATGCTGGTATTTTGGAACCGCAGACGACTCTTCAGTTATCACAGCTGGGAACTGCGATGTATCCCAAAACTTCGTGGCCACCTTAATTGCATCTTTATCCAGCTCCTTGACATCCACTTCCCCAGCTGATTACCAGGACTCCCAAGCTGCAATTAGGATCTTTACTCGAGTCCTTGTCATTAGCCTCCCATGTCGGTTACTGTGACCTAGACAAGTTTAAAGGCATTTTCTTTGCAGACCACATTAACTAGCTTGTCAGCGCCGGCTGATCTTTTAATTGCTTCTATGTAAGTTAAAGAAGGTCATGTTTGCTCTACAAGAATTGCAAAGGGCTCCAGGGAATTAGGTATCTAACTCCTGTCGACTTTAGGAGGAATGAGAGTGTAACTCTCTAATTTCCAAATCCACACTTGAAAATTCTTATCCAAGTAAATGCGGTGAGCGACAGAGGATTTATCTCCCTGCAGTCTAATCGCAGATACACTGCTTCTCCGTGCTTCGGTCCTGCCGGCTGTAAACCAGGAACAGACAACATTTCTCTGGAGCAGCAGCTCCTTGTGGCTGTTCTCTTACCGGCTCCTTGTACATGATTGAGAAATATTTGATGTGAGATTCCTACAAGCAACTGTAACAGGAAGGGTAATTTCTTGCTTCCAATAGCGCCAATATCAATAATGCTATAGCACAGAAGTAACAAAACACAAAACAAGCGTATTGGCCATGCTCCTTCATAGGGCAGCACTGTTTTCCTTAATTCTACAAAATGCCAATAATATCACTGCATGTGATACAGGTTCAACCTACATGTTAGGAACTATTTAACCCAACAGGGGCTGGCCAGTAAGTGATTCTATTTTAAAGAAAGCTAGTTTATCAGCCCTGCAGCAGGTATGCTGTGCTGAGCCTGCTTACAGCTGCCAAGCCCAGGTCAATGGACACCCTTCCACTTGGTCAATACACCCCAACATCAGAAGCGCTCCCCGCACGGCACGGCCACCTCCCGGGCTCCGGAGCATCTCCCCTCCCGCCGTCAGCATCCCACTGTGCGGCACGGACCGCGGGACGGACGTCTCACGGATACCTGGCTATACAGAACCGCCATCTCGTTCCAATCACCTGCATTCATTCAGAGCGAAGGAGTACCTGAAGGCACGCCAACCCTTCATGGCTAAGTTGCTGGCTCACCTCAATGTGTTAGCATTGTGCCAATGTCATTCTGACAGATTACTCAAATTTTTACAAAATTAGCTACTGTTCCATTTTTTTTTTCCTTCTGCCTCTACCCTGCCCACAGAAAATTAAGGCCGACGTTGCAGCCCGCAAAGGAGATGCTGTGGCTAGCAGCAGACTCCTTCTTTTTGACGTTAGACAGACCAGAACAGGAGCTGGGACCCCTGATTAAAACCGATGTCTGACCCCAGCTACTGAGCGTGACCCAGCCGCACGATGTGGTTATGGTGTTGCAACAAGGTCCCTTGCCACAGTAGTTTTCATGGAACAGACAGAATCTGTACTTTTAGTTTGCCTATGTAGACTTATTCTAGGCAAAAAATAGTTTGTAGCATGAAAAATTCGTGTGAAGTTGAGCAATGATTCTGTGTCCTAAAAATACTAGTATGCTTTGTGATCTTTGCAACTAACTAGATTCCTCCACATTTGCTGTAGTTCATTGCTGCTATGATTTTGTTTTCTGCTTTTAATGATGCTGTTTTACTAATCTAAACTTGTATATAGCCTTCTGAAAAAAAAAGTTTTAATCGCACATGGCCTATTTCGTCACATTAAATTTTTAAAAAATCAAAATAAAAAAAACCTGTTGATCTGATTCTTTAGCCAAGATGAGCAATACGAAATTGTAGATTTCTAATAAAAACACAAGATCAGCCTTTACGACCTGAACAACCATTGTGCAGGGACACTCAACAAGGTACAGAGTGTCATGAAGGCTGGGCACAGAAGAACATATCCAAAGTGCTAAGACATTTAAAATTATTTCAGTGGAAATTCACTTTAAATTACAACACTAACTATGTCTGCTGGCATTACAGTTCTAGAGGGCGGACATAAGGGCGGGATGCTGTGTTAATTTACAGAGGTTGAAAGATAATTCAAACTCTATGAATCACTCTAAATAACCAAATTGGGCTCTACATTTCAGTATGACAACTTGTAATTTTTAGACTCTTACAGTTTGGAGCTTAAAACACAGCAGAAAAAAGGAGATTGAATGCAGTGGATGAGCAACAATTTTCTGTTTAAAACAAGAGTTCTGGGTTGTGGGTTTTTTTTTTTTTCTAAGTGAAGATTTAAGAAGTGAAATCATGCCTTTTTCTCTTAGTTTCATTTGCCCCAATTTCAATTAGGTTCTTCAGACCCTAATGAAGTTGCAATTTATTGGTGTGCTTCATTAGCATTAGAATTTTTTTCCACATAGCAAGCCAATATGAAATTTGCACAGACATATAATTTATTATCCATGCAATTGGTTCCTAAACTGGTAATTCATATGGCACAATAAAAGAAATGTTTGATATTGGCACTGGGCTACACAATACAAAATAAACTAAGGTAGTGTGATATATGGTGTCTAGCTATAATTAGCTAAGAAAATGCTTTTTGCCAGACCCACCCAAAGCCATATAAAAAGTGCACACCCTGCACTGATTAAATTCTCAGCTACGTGCTTGGGTTAGGGAGACAGAATGTGTAGTTCAAATCTGGGGATAACAACAGTAGACTGATTATTTATTATAGAAATGCTCCAACTAGACCATGCAGTTTCTCTCTCCCACTCATTTTCCTTTGGGTATTTGCCACGAGATGATACTGAAAATGTTCATTTTCTTTCTCTTTTAGGTACTTAAGTTACTTCAACAATACACTTATGGCAAGCTTCCTAGCATTGTATGGGAGGAAGGAATGTATGAAGGAAAGTCCAACAGGCAATCTCATGGGGGGAGTACTTCAGCATGGCACAGCATTAAGTGAAGAATTCCTGAAGGTTTTTCAGGAAGGAATCACATTCCCCTCTCTTTAATTCCCCTCTCTTTATCCATCCTGTAGTACAATGAACCGGGAGATCCTTGCATCAGCCCCAGATTTCAGCCCGCACACAGCAAGTTGGCACTGCAGAAGGTGGTCCTTAGCACCTATAGCTGAAGTAGGAATTGCAGTTTTCACAAGAATGTCTGGAATAACGATGTCTTGGTTTCAGAAGAGGCATTCGGGTACCTTCACCGTGTGTCAGACCCTCCACACCTACCTGGCCGCAGACTTGTGGGCTGCTGATGGAGGTTCCCACGGTGAGGGAAAGATGATAAGAAAAATCTGTTCCCTGCTCACCCGGGCTTTCCCGTTCCCAGCCGTGCAGCTCACCAAGGACCACCCCGTAACATCACTAAAGCTTACGCCATTGTTTGGGACTGAAGCCTGGAAAATGGGATCTTTACCCCCAAACGGCCGTTATTGCTTGATTTCTTCTTTTCTGGAACCACTTAGCCTTGCTGGAGACTCCCCAGAACCTTTCTAATGGGTTGCATTAAAAGCTGACATAACCTGACCAGAAAAACAGCCTACTGTAGGTCAGGACATGTGGAGATTCAGTTCACGGCATCTCCAAAACAGCTACATTCCACCTTACATAAACACTGGGGTTGTGCAAATATGGTAAAAGACAGTCCCAGAGCCAGTCATTTTAAACAACCGCAAAAACCACTGCGTGAACGAAGTCAATCATTTTCATAAATGAGCCTGCCACTTCTAAATCCCTCGCTCATACGTAAAAAAACCTGTACAAAACCCCCAAGTTACTGAAGTTATTTCAGACAGGCACTGTCCCAGGAAACGGAGTCACATCTCATTAAAGCCAGGCTTCTTGCATTTTTTAATTTTGATGTCACTGGAATATTTCCCATGCAAATACATTTTCCAGAGATCAACTCACTCCCTCCCATCACTCCCTTTTACTGCCTCCCACAAAACACTCTTTTCAGGATTCAAAGCTGAATGGGATTTCTTTTCTGACTTTCTCTTAGCAAGATCCCAAAGTAATTGTTTTCCATGTCTCTTGCTGAAGATCTTGAGTTAAGATAGGAGATCAAGAAATCTCACTTCATCTGTGACTACACTAGGAGGCATAAGGAAAGATATTTCTATGGGAACAAGTTGTTCAGAGAAAAACTGCATGATTAATTAAGGAGATAGACCAATTGGGAGGAAAAATGCAGAACAAAACACTGGCAATACATTAAGATGGAGTTAAAAGATTAAAAGATACTAAAGGTAGTGGAGAAGAATGGTCAGTTACAAAGAAGAAAATTAATAAGCTCAATAGAAAAGGATTTAAAACAGGAAATAATCAGATAAAATTAAGAAAAAAAGAAAATGTTAACAAACCCAAAAACTTCCTGACAAGGAAATCCATTGATTGAAAAGTATTTTCCGAAGGACAAAGACTGAAACTTTATAATTTATGATGCAAGGTGAATTAGACAAACTGCTAGTATGTGTATTTCAGGGACCGAAGATGTATAAGAGAAAACCTGGACTGTGTGACTATTTTTCTTCTCCTGTGATAAGAGTAAGCTGAAGAAAATATTTAACCTTGCTTAAAAAAAGAGGGAAATAATGTTGTTAAAAATAGATTCTTGGATACACTGAAGTGACGTTGAGACTAAGACCAAACATCATATTACAAAAGTAACATCTAGTTATTATTTTGGCCTTTGTGTCAGAAAGCCTCTTTGTGGGAACAGATGTATGAGAAAATAAGCACATTTAATGGCCCCTCAAATTTAACAGCAGATTTTTTTCCCCCTGAAAATCAAGATTAAATGGTATGCCTCCAAGTCAGTCAAAAAGCTGTTGGATTACAGCAAACATATCCTCATGGTCTGTCTGGGCTGTAGTCATTCAAAAGCACTCAGGCCTGATTTTTACAGCCTTCACCATCAAAATCTTAAAACATGACTAAAACCTTTTAAAAAGTGTTCACAGTGCATTTCTAGAATTGTAAGAATAGTTGTGCTCGGTTTTTTTACGCTCTGCGTAGTGGGATGAACAAGCTGCTGAAATGGTCCTGAGGAAGCTTTTAGATCACATCTCTTTATATGTGGAGCGGAGGTATTTGGGAACAGGTGATTCTTTACTCTTTCCACATGCAGCACCCAGGGGCCCCTACAGATTCCCTGTCATTAATGCTTAGTTTTTTATTCAAATTAGTATTATTTCACAAATGACAAAATGCTTTTCCCAGCAAAGCAATCAGGCTGAGATCTGCTGTTCTCCATAGCAAATTTTTTGAGCAACAACATATTCCCTAGAAAGATTTCACGTGAGAAACAAATGGGAAAGAGCGAGCCACGGCATCGCCCCAGAGGTGTGTGCCAGGTCCTGTCCAGGCAGCAACAACACAGTGACCTGTCCCGGACACTGGTGACCATTGCCAAAGACATGACGTAAAATGGGAAAGCCAGACGATTGCATGCGTGGAATTGTATGGAAAAGGAAAGTATCTTCCTTCAACTCTTCCCTCGTAAGAAGCCAACAGATTGTAACTAGCTGTGATGCACAAAGCCACCTTTCACAACCCCTCTGCCAACCACCTCCTTGGCTACAGCATCTGAGATGGAAGCGGTGGGGAGTGATTCACCAGATACCTGGATGTGCCACTTCTGAACACAGATGGGGATTGTTGTATTTCCCTAGCTCAGGTTCTCAATATAAGCCCCCACTGCTTGTGAAAATTGGTTGTGCTGGTTATTAATTTGAGCCCACCAGAAACAAGTTTAAAAAAAAAAAAAAAGGGAGGAAGGAAACCCAGCAGCAAGTGGTCATTCCTTGCCCAGATTACCAAATTCGCTTTGATTACCTAATACATACACACTGGTATCAATGGTACTCAACTGAGGGGAAAATAATAATAGTAATAATAATAATAAGAAGAAGAAGAAGAATAAGAAGAAGAAGAAGAAGAAGAAGAAGAAGAAGAAGAAGAAGAAGAAGAAGAAGAAGAAGTAGAAGTAGAAGAAGAAGAAGAGGAAGAAGAAGAAGAAGAAGAAGAAGAAGAAGAAGAAGAAGAAGAAGAAGAAGAAGAAGAAGAAGTAGAAGTAGAAGAAGAAGAAGAGGAAGAAGAAGAAGAAGAAGAAGAAGAAGAAGAAGAAGAAGAAGAAGTAGAAGTAGAAGAAGAAGAAGAGGAAGAAGAAGAAGAGGAAGAAGAAGAAGAAGAAGAAGAAGAAGAAGAAGGAGAAGAAGAAGAAGAAGGAGAATACCAGCAGGCAAGCTGCAGGCGCTGGGAGCTGACATTAACCCTTCAGACAGCAGCACCACCACTGAACCAGGGTTTGGGCTTGGTACGCAGGGAAATGGTGTCACAGATGAAAATTCCTCAAGAAATTGCAGTGTACCACCAGCCCTTGTTAAGCGGGTGCTGTAACACAGAGGCTGACAGCCAGCCAAGCCTTTCCCTCTAGTTGAGACATTGCTGTGAACCGAGTTAAACAGGATCTCTATCCAAACACTGCATCCTCTCTCAGTCATCATTCTTGAAAAACAGAAATTTCTTGCCTGACCAGAAAAGCAGAATAGTACCTTATGCTTATTTTTCTTCCTATCTTCATCATCAAAGTGGCTTGACAGAGGATTCCTCAAAGATCCAGTGGATGCTTGTTCCAGCAACAAACCAAGCAGCTGGACAGGTCAATTTTTTGCCCCTCAGCCAAAGCCAGTACCTCCTAATTTTAGCAGATTGATTTCACACATTAAAAACCAGTTGCTGGTTTCTACCTATACGTCTGAACAGCTCAGGAAGCAGCAACAGGCCAGTGCCAGACTAGATCACAGACTATCCCAAGCTTATCCGTACATGCAGACAGATCTGCTTGGTTGGAAATCTCCTGAGAACAGGTTTGCTTGAGAGTTTTTCCAAGAACTTCTGGCTTTTGAGCTAAATAAACGTGACAGAATTAAAAAGACAAATGAATTCCGTATTTTGGAACTGGCGGTCCAGTGTTATTACCATCAATGTGGTATTGCCATCAATGTGAGCAATGGACACAAAGTAACAACGTATTTTATTACAGAAGAGCCAGGTACAATAGCTCACATGAACAAAAAGAAGGAGAATATATAAAATTTTGACATCTTGATAATTTCTTGGTGAAATTGCTTATTAGAATAGTAAAATCTGAAAGGTAATGATGTTTTGAGAGAATACTGACTGAACAGATTTAACAAATACTTGTTTGAATTGTCCACAGTAGTTCAGCTTGGCCACATTCACATCCTTGTTTCATTATTTGCAAGCATTTGTGAAACCATAATTTTGTTCCGATGAGTAACTGGGGACCAGTATGTCTTACCTATGGCAGCAGCTCTGGTGTTTGCTACGAACAACTAATATCACAGCAACTTCGATTAGTTTGCATTCTTCTCATAGGCTAAAACTATTTTCAAAGATATTTGAGGAGTATTTACCAATCTTTTTCCCAGAATATGTCAATGAGAGAGAAGGAAAAAAGTGTGGTGGTTAATTTGAGCCAAATTGATCATTATAGACTATGGACTGATTTTATCATATAATTTATGTCATTTACTATTTTCACAGCTCAAGTTTATCATCAACAAATAATTCTTTGAGCCTTTCCAGAAAATTCCACAATTCTTTTTCCCTTTTTTTCTCCTGCGCATTATTTTCTATGACATACGCTTAAACTTTTCATTTGAATCACTAATGTTAAGCCTATAGTAAACTTCCAAACATGCAATTCCTGTTTGCGAGAGATAACAGCTAAATATTTCAATAAATAACTGCCATAAGTTCTGTAAGTAGATGGAGCATTTTCATCTGAAAAGCGGAACAGTTCGTATCTGAACATCAGAGAAGCTGAGACTCATTTTGGCTTTTCACTTTGGCACTTCAGATGAGAAGAAGATGTCAAAGAGAACAAGAATAAAGCAACCAATGAGGGGAAAAATAGAGGGGGAAAAGAAAAAAAAGAGACTACAGATCAAGAGTAAAGCAAAGCGTAAAATTGCAGTAGTAACTTGTAAATCCATTTTCCAAATGTACAAAATGTGCTATCTTGACAGGTAACTACAGAGGATCTCCTGCTGCAGCCATTATATGGATTGTGACAAGAGCCAAGAATATATTCAATATTCTGAACGATTTAAAAATAATTTCCTTTGCAGCAATTCTAAGAAGTGGGAAAACCTTGGAAAGATAACAGTGGTGCTCTAATCCTGTATCTCATTTTTATGATAGGTCTGGAATTGCCATCAAATTGATTTAAAGGCAACACAAAACTGGATTCAAATGTTACTGTAGGCTCAGCCTCTAAAACAGACTATAATGTATCCCAGCAATGCCTGGTAGCCTACTTTAGTCTCTACATGGTAATTTTTTACCAAAAGAAAAGAACACACTTCACCTATGAAAGCAGATTTTAAAACATTTTATGAATATTTTAAAGGTCATAAAATAATTCTCTAAAATAATTAATAGATAATGTCCAGCTGTCACATCTATCACAGGAATCCCATTTCCCCTCTGGCCAGCACCCACCTGTCCTGACCCAAAATTCTCTGTCTAATAATACTGAGAAGAAACAGCCAAAATGACTTAATCATGGTTGCCTTATACTGGGGATTTCTGATGGGGGACAAGCTTTGCTCTGTGTTCTAGGGATCCAGCATGTCTCTCGCCATAGTTTAAGTTGTGTACATACCTTGTGCTGACCTTTCCCTTCTTACCGAAGTCTTCGTCTGAGCCAGAGATCTGTCCGGCGTCAGAAGGCTGCTTATTTGGCATAGTGTACTATTTTTAAACAATTCACAAATATTCGAACAACATTTCTATCAGCTTTACATGTTTAGAAGACACCCAGAAATGTCAAGAGTACCCAAGCTGGTGGCCCAAAGCGAGCACAACACTGGCTCCTGGCACCCCGACAAGAAGTCCTTTGTGGGACAAGCTGGGTTCTCACAGTGCAACTGAGACACCAAGCCTGCATCGTAATTTTGGGGAACAACAAAGAACCCAAAGTCACTGCTACAGACATCAACAACCAGTTCTGGGTCTGTGATCTGTCAGGTGCTGCAGAGGAGCTGAACGCACCCGTTCTGGCTGACGAACCTTTGTCAGCTCTAAGAGAGGCTGCAAGCCTGGGTCTGAGGGCTAACTGAGCCAATGGTCCTAACACACAGCAGCCTGAAGTGAAAACAAAAGAGCAGCTGGATTTTAATTCTAATTTAAGATACAAGGCTGTATCTCCCATAACATCTCTAGCTGACCACAAGGTCTCCACCACCAGGCAACTGCTATCCAGGCACTATTGTAAACCAATTTTATAATCAGTTTCTGGTTTGGAAACATAGCAAGGCCAGTAAAGCTTGGGTTTAAGACCTTAAAGCCTTTGGGTTGGTTATTGAACTACTTTGCTACAACAGACTTTCAAAACTCAAAAGAAGAGTATTTCCCACATTTTGAATTTGAAGACAATTGCTGTTTCAAAAAATAAATACTGACACTAAGCCACCCAAAGCACTGGAATCCATTAATAAAAGCACTTCAGATCAAAAGACCTTGATTTGCTTTAGCTCGCTTCGGGTTTCAGCAGTACCCAGTCCTTCCCGGAGACTGAAGTAAAGCTTGGTGCCAGCCTGCTCACGATGGGGCGCTGCGTACGGTCCTGTTTGTATCCAGACGTAACACAGCTCCTGGCCTATTGAGCCAAACAATTTTTCCCTGGATGGCTTGGTTGTGTAAGGTACTGTAGGAGCGGAGCCGGCAGGTCACATCAGTATGTGTTGTCCTGGGAGAGGGCTGGCAAGAAGTATGAAGCAAACTTCAATTCTTCACCTTCTTTTTTTAAGCAGTGAGGCAAATAAAGGTGGCTAAGTCAGAATAGTAGAAAATACACATGCCATGCCATCTGCTTGCCAAATATCTACAAAATTACTTGAGCTGAATGTCATAGGCTGCTTCAGAGTCAGGTTTTGAAGGTATAAGGTACACGATAGCTACCTCGGCAAGGTAACAAGTCAAGTATGCATTCCATACATAAAAGGCTTTAGAAGGATCAAGAGAAAAAGCACATTGCCCTGTCAATACTCAGATGTCAGCACATGCAATCCCCTTGTAAGTTGTACCCCTCAGAAGAGCTCAAGCTTCTTGCTTTTTACAAAACATCTTGACCTAATATTTTGGATAAAACAAGTCTTTTATATATTTCTCAGTAAGATCTAAATCTGTTTAAAAAGAAGATACCATCTCTATGTTTACCACTGGCAGTGAAGTTATAGGATTCAAGCCTTACGACTCCAAATGCCCTTTCCAACACACTGCCCCTACATAAACAGTAGGAATCCAGATTTCAGCCAAGGACAGTTGTTAGGGCTCTCTCGGGCTCTGTCGGACTCCGTCAGGTTCTTTTGGGTTCTCTCAGGCTTTGTCATCCTCGTGGCACTCCCTCCTTCCATATTGATCACCACTAACGAGGTCACCCCTCAGTCTCCTCTCCTCCAGCTCAGAGCCCCAGCTCCTCAGCCTTTCCTCACACGGGAGATGCTCCACTCCCTTCAGCATCTCCGTGGCTGCGCTGGACTCTCTCCAGCAGTTCCCTGTCCTTCTGGAACTGAGGGGCCCACAACTGGAAACAATATTCCAGATGTGCTCTCACCAGGGCAGAGCAGAGGGGCAGGAGAACCTCTCTGACCTACTGACCACCCCAGGTCATGTCCATGCGGTTACGGGATGGGGACCCGCGTTTGGATCTGATGCCTCCTCGTAGGAAACGTGAAGCAAGAGGGAGAAAAAACCGCCCAGTGTTAGCAGCAGCAAGTGGATTTGTCAGAGGGAAGAGGCAGGAGCCGGGGCGATGCACTGGAGATGGCTGTGCACCAGAGGGCACTCTGAAATCGCAGATGTCGAAGGGAAAATTCGTCACATTGGTGGGGCTGGGAAAAGGGCCGGGATAGCAGGGGGAGCGAGGATTTCACCTGTAAACACAGAATTCTTCAACTTTATGCCACCACTTTAAAATACTAAAGCCCGTATTAGAAAAACAGAATATTTTGCTAACAAAACATTTTGGAAATCTTGAAATCAGCATCAGTCCCTGCGTTGTTTAAGTTTGGGCTTGATTTACCTTTCATTTGCAAAGGTATAACTTAGCAGCAACTTTGCTGGAGTCAGACCCATTTAATCAACATTACATCTGGCCTCTTGGCTACCTTAAGCTGTAATGGACGATTCTTCTTTTCTTCTTTTTCTGCAAAAAACAAACATCATGGTGCCACTGACCCGACCTGGGACCCCAGGGTCAAGCCAAGACCTCCCCCGGCGTGATGCTGGGGTCAGCTCCGGGACTTTAGAGATGTAATACTTAGCTTTGTGATCTGTGTGAAGCACCGCAAAGGTCAAAAAGTCAGATTGAATGTTAGGAATCACTGGGAGAGAAACAGGAAATATCATTAGTGTGTGAGTGCAGGGTACAACCACATCTTGACTGCTATAGGCAGCAATAGTCCTGTTGTGTAAAAAGACAAAATATTCAGTAACAAGCTATTCAGTAACAAGAAGCACGGAGATCAAGAAACAACTGTCTGCTGTCTCTCCTAAGAAATGGAGGGCATAAAATGAAACTTGTAGGTGGCAGATTACATAAAAAAAAAAAAGAAGGAGGAGGCAGATCTTCGACCAACATGCAGCAGAACCGTAGAAGTCACTGCCATGGGATGCTGGGGACTCCAGAACGTTACGTGCATTGGATGCACACAAGGGAAAAAGAAAAAAGAGTTGAGGGAGAGTAGGCAAAAGACATCCTTCTCTGACTCAAGAAGTCCTTGAACTGCTAGGGAAGATATTCAGGGGGGAACATCACTGTAATCTTAACCTGCTCTCATACATTTCTTGCAGTGATACAGACAGGGAGGAGGCGAGGGGCTCCTCAAGCCAGGCTCAATGTCAGACGGTCCCGGCAGACCTGCAGCTCAAGAGCCCTTGGACCCAGACTTGACTCCAGCCTAACCTACACTGCAGTGTTGATCCCAAGACTCAGCTCCAGAACCAAGTTCCATTTCGAGGCTGGTCACACAGTGCCGTGGGGTTTCGGGTCTAGCAGCAGAGGTTTCAGATATTTTGGCTGGCCGTTTCCATCCAGGAAATCTGGGCACCCATATCTCTGGCAGCCCCACAGTGGAAGGCTGTTCAGTTATGGCAGGGGCTCCTACAGGCTTGTACTATCACCTACACTGGAAACCTTCTTCAAACGAAGTCTCTGTGTTTTGCTGCTGGTAGTAATTTGCAGCAGGTCACGATGGAAAGGTGACAAAATATCACACGATCAGCTTGATGCTCATCTCACAGCTTCATCCTATAGCAGGGAAAACTAATCCCGAGAGCAGTTACATGCAATGGCAAAGCGACCCAGGTGCCTTGACTCCTGGATGACACAAAGGAAAACCATGGGGACCTTCTCTTTAATTCTCTGCATTTCCCATATGAATGGTGCATCTCTGTGAGATCCAGACTTTTAAAAAGCAGTTGATGGGTTTGCCAGTGGTTGGGGTCCCATGGGATGTTAGTTCTCAAAGGAACGTAGAACTTCCGTTACAAGAAAGAGGACTTCCTGAGGAAGAAAGAGATGATTTTTCAATACTTCTTCAATTTAATCTACAATTTGGAAGCTGGAGTACTGACAGCAACTTCAAAATAGGAGTTCCCATCTGTTTTGTACTGCACTTTTCAGGCTCTGCTCTCTATTTGCAAACCTCTAACAAGTTGCCGCAGAGCTCTTTGCCAACATCTTTGCTTTGTTTTGTTAAGTAAAGACGTGAACTAGTCTGGCAAAACCAGATGTACTGCACGCATCTCGGCAGCTTCCTGCTGCTGCCAGCTTGGGCCCTTCAGTCTCATCTGCCTTGGTCATGGTGTCTTTGAACACTTCATTACAAAGCAGCACTCGTCAGTCATGTCACTTATCATCTGCCATTTCTGTCACCTCAGTGAGAACCCAGAATCCCTCCAGCTTCTTTTCCAGCTAGGTTTCAAGCTGGGAAGGTCTGTCCCAGGAACACTTTTAACAGCTAGATGTTGACACATCAATTAGCACTTGGCACTCCCAAAGCCAGTGTCACCGAGATCCTGCCACTGTGTCGCACTCGCTCGCAGGATTGTTCATCACTCTTGTACGTTCCTGTCTAGCAAACACGCCTGGCACGTGGCAGGGACACCTCCCAGCGCCTGGGCATCCCTCAGCGCCAGCAGCACATGGCTGTGCTGGAGCTGAGCAGGAAACCAGGTGGACCAGCTCCTCAAGGTCCCCAGTGATGACCCTCTGTGCTCTGCCACGGTCATCGTGGCATCCACCAAGAGCGCGCAGCAGACCCAACCGAAATGGAAGTGGTCACAGTCCCGCGATGTTATATGTTGGCCATAGGGGAGCAAAGCTCAACTGCAGGGGGTCCCAGATGCCCACTGGTTAGACCTGGCGTACCTTATTGTCACCTGCTGCCAGCACCCAAGGTCCCTGCAGGGTCCTCCCAGCACCATCCCATAACACACCTGCTCCTCCCTATAGTGCTGAAGGGTGCCAAGTCTCTGGTCCATAGAGGCTCCACTGGTTTTGTTCTACAAGACGTAACATCGTTGTAGGCTTCTGTTTCCAAAACTAACGAAAGTCACTCTGTGTCAAGAAAAAAGGGATCAGGTATAAATGTCATCCGTCTGTGTAAGATCTTCCTCCTCTAGGTGTGGTCAATCCATGGGAGACAGAGCGAGGATTGTTTTGCCTCACTTATTTCTCGTTAGTACATGGGAAAACACCGATCGGTTCTGCGGCCGAGTCCGTGCGCCAGGCTCACCGCCCTCGGTGGCACCGGCCCAAGAGGAGTGTCACCGCTTGCACAGGCTGCTCCTCAAACTCAACTAAGGACACGCACTCCGGGTATTTTTCTCATCGGTGGCAACGCGAGACCTTTTCCATCAGGGCTTTGGGCTCTGGTTTTGCCACCACATAGGCAGAACCCTTCGCTAAGCCAGGCAAAGGCTGGGAGCTCCAGGGTGCTCAGGTCATGTCCATGCGGTTACGGGATGGGGACCCGTGTTTGGATCTGATGCCTCCTCGTAGGAAACGTGAAGCAAGAGGGAGAAAAAACCGCCAAGTGTTAGCAGCAGCAAGTGGATTTGTCAGAGGGAAGAGGCAGGAGCCGGGGCGATGCACTGGAGATGGCTGTGCACCAGAGGGCACTCTGAAATCGCAGATGTCGAAGGGAAAATTCGTCACATTGGTGGGGCTGGGAAAAGGGCCGGGATAGCAGGAGGAGCGAGGATTTCACCTGTAAACACAGAATTCTTCAACTTTATGCCACCACTTTAAAATACTAAAGCCCGTATTAGAAAAACAGAATATTTTGCTAACAAAACATTTTGGAAATCTTGAAATCAGCATCAGTCCCTGTGTTGTTTAAGTTTGGGCTTGATTTACCTTTCATTTGCAAAGGTATAACTAAGCAGCAACTTTGCTGGAGTCAGACCCATTTAATCAACATTACATCTGGCCTCTTGGCTACCTTAAGCTGTAATGGACGATTCTTCTTTTCTGCAAAAAAACAAACATCATGGTGCCATTGACTTTCCCCGAAAGCTATGGAAATACGGACAGGGAGCACCAGGAGATTCCTTTGGGTTAAACCCCCTGTGCTCTCCAAGCAGCCCTGGATATATAAATGTCCACGATCGTAGGGACTGCGGCAGCCGGACCTTCTCTGGTGATCGCACCGGTAGAGGGTAAAAGCAAATACGCGTAGGACCAGATTAGCTCCCTAAAAGCCCATTTCCAGCCCTGGAAACACTCCCCTGGGGCACATGGTGTTGCCACCCTCAGCTCTGCGGGCAGATTTCTCCTCTGTCCTTATGAGCACAGTATTTTTCACCAACGTTAGCATTTAAGACGATTTTCTGCTTCCACGCCAACAACCTAACCATGTAAGGGCAAACCCAAAAAGGACATTTTTGGGTTAACAAAACCCCAAAGGATGAAATCTGCAGGAAAGTGCAGGACTGCCTGGGGGGTTCGGGTGAGCCCTGGAACGGGTCGAATCCTGCAGGTTTCCTGGAGAAGGGAATCCTGGCGATGGGGGATCTCTGTGAGTCAGTCCGAGGATCCCAGCTCAATAACGGAGAGACAGATAATAGCATTTGAACACTATCTTCTCCAATTCAATTGTATTGATTTATTGCCTGTCCAATGAAGCCATCAAGTGTACAAAATGGTTAATCTTATATTTTTTTTTTCCTGCTGTCTTCTCAGAGGAGTGAAGTTGTAAACACAGACCCATGCAAGGGGCGAGGGGAGGGAAATATTTGACTTTTCTTCAAGGCAGATGCTGCAGTGTGTCTGTGCAAAGCAAATCCCATTTTAGCACAGGGCAAAGGAAGGACACAAGCCCTTCGCATCAGCAGCACCAGCCTGGGCAGAACCTGCCCCAAGCCTGGCTGGGGGCTGCTGGGCTTCCTCCATTCCATGGGTCCTGCAAGGTCTGTCCGACCTGCACCACTTACCTAATTCAAAGCTTTACCCATTCAAGTGAAGAAAACAATATTCCAGCCCTAACCCACACAGGAGATCGCTGTTGTTTGAAACACGCTGCTTCAGAACACGGGGTGGCACGTTCAGCTGGGGCGAGTGGGTCCCTGGCTCCGGACGGCTGGGACAGAGGAAAAATGTTTATTTTTTTAAAAAGTATTTTCTTTCAAAACGTACATTTGCAATTAAAGGCTAAGTATGCTGTATATTTTATTAATGATGTGGGATAGTGAGGCATTTTAAAGCTCTCTTTTGTTTTGATGCTTTTTTTGTTGTTGTTGGAGGAGAGGAAGGAGTTGAAATGGAAAGCTTAACACTTATATTTTCAAAAATTTGGCTTATATTTTAGGTTCTGGTAACATGCAATTACAGGCACTTAGAAAGAATTCCCTTTTTTGTACTATGCCCTAGAGCATAAAATTAAGAGGCCAATTCAGGCTTTGTACTGCTTTCAGAGGCAGTTTGCTTCAGCATAGATCAACATGGAGACTGACTGTCGCCTTTCTATTGAATTAGGTCTATATTTTTGACAAGTATGGCAGCAGTATCATCACTTTAATCACCAACAATCCATTGTGTCTCTTTATGCTAATAAATAAAACATTCTGTGTTAAATATTTCCCAGTAAGCACTCAAAGACCTGCAATCACCACTCCTTCTATATGTTCCCAAGTAAAATAATAGAATGGTAATAAAATCAAATGATGTCTAGGACTTTTATAGACAACTAATAGCAGTTATTGCAAAGTGCACATCAGATACCAATTGAAGGTTACATTTCTCTTTAATATAATATAGCATGCATATTTCACTAACTGTCTCTGTATATCAAATGAATTGAACAATATGATGATATAGGTCAAAAACGGAGATCTTTAGGAGAAGCCTTTAGGCGGAAGAGTTTACTGGAGCTGTGTGTTAAGAGCAAAATCCTCTGGAGTGCTGGATGCAAAACATGGGAAAATTTTCCCATGTTACAGAAGAACTGCCAGAGAAACCTCCTGCCCTTCCTGGCCAGCCCGTGTCCTCCTGAGGGCAGGGCCAGCCCTGCCCATGCGCTGGGGCTTTGCCCAAGGGGTTGATCGTAGAATCATTTTGGTTGCAACAGCCACTCGAGATCTTCGAGTCCAACCGTAACCCATCCCCGGCACTAACCCGTGTCCCTGAGAACCTCATCTCTGTGTCTGTTCAGCCCCTCCAGGGATGGTGACTCCACCACTGCCCTGGGCAGCCTGTTCCAACGCCTGACAGACCTTTCTGGGACAAAATTGTTCCCAAGATCCAACCTCAACCTCCCCTGGTGCAACTTGAGGCCGTTTCCTCTCGTCCTATGCTGGCAAGCGTCTGGCAAACCATAAAAATGGCCATGAGGGACCCCGCAGCCCATCACCCTGGCCTCGGTTCTGGAGCGGCACGCCGGTCTAAGACCAACTCCTGGAAATACAATCGCAAAGCAGAGACTTAAGTCTTGGGAGAAACACCACCAAGGATGGGATCCCGCAGCGATCAGGGACACGGGGTGCAGCCCGTGGGGTCCAGGCTCTGCACCACCCTACTGACCTCCTGCTCCCACCATCCAGGGTACCCTGGACTCCCCAGTCCTCCCCGCTTTGCTGTTTGGCTGCCCCATTGCCACTGGAGCAGCTCCCGCACCAGTACCAGGACCATGGCAGCCCCGGCATGTCTCTGAAACACGCCTCGTCCCCATCTCCCCCATTCCCCTGGTTTCATTCCCACACTTCACTCCAGAGGCCGGGAGCCTTGGAGTCACCCTAAACAAACCCTCCCTGAACTTCACATCAGCTTGTCGAGAGAGTTTTCCCATCCCCATTACTAATATACCTAATATATTCAGGGGGCCCCGCCTCAGTCAACATGAATTGTAAACCATTTCTCTAATCCCCTCAACAATACCCTTCCCCAAACCTTTTTTCTATCTTAATTAGATATTCTATCCCTTTGGTTTAAAATAGTATTTAATTTCACCTAATGATTTCAACAAAAAATATTAGGATTCCCCAAACAGACATGTTCCCTCTGAATTCTCTCATTCTTTTTTTCAAGGGCTTCAGTTTCATCTTTTTGTTGCTTTGTCAAAACACAGCTAATTGACTGTCCTAAAAGTACAATTTTAGTAATTTCTCTCAATGAAGCATCACCGCCTCCTCTATTAACACTGCCTAATTGGACTTTGAATCCCCAGCCAGCGACTTCACCCATGCTACGGGCCCGTATCACTGCAACAGTAAATATCAGCATCCCAGTAAAATGTAGGTTGGCTCACATTCCCCCAAAATTGGCTTTCTGCTCCTCGGAGTACAATCTCATGTAATATTACATTAACCATATTTTTCTTTTCTAGGGGAATTGGAGGAACGGAGGAGAAGCTGAAGCGCAGATCTGCATTTAATCTCCTCGGTAAAAGCGCGTTTGCTCCCCGGCGCCGGCGAGGAGGGAGCTCTGCGGATCCGCGGAGCCCGGCGGGAGCCTTTCCAGCCTCCCAGCCCTCGTTTCCAAGTTTGCTTCCAGCAGCTCCAACTCCAGAGGGCACGTCAGGTAAGGAGATGTCGCGCCGATCCCCCACCGCTCTGGAGGGGTACCTGGCGCCCTCTCCCCAGCACATCACCCAGCGGTGGATCCCAGGACAACTCTGCTGTGGGCAGCTGAAGCCACTTCCAATTCTTTCCCCTCCTTCTCCGAAACACACGCTACACAGCACGTGGCTTTCAACCATTGAAGGCCTTGGCACATACTGGAGGGCCGGGAAGGTTGACTCGCCATCCCACACCGCATGCAGCAGCAAAACACCCCTGGTATTATCTGCAGTGGCTCTAATTATCTTAGAGCATCTGCTATTAACATGCAAGCATCAGGCCAAGCTACAAGGAGAGAACAGAAACAGAACTCCTCGTTGATGACTGTAATAGGCACCAAAGGCACATAACTCTGCATAATTGCTAATTGTTATTACTCTTGCAGTTGATGCCAGAATTGCCCAGAGATGCCTCTTGCTGCTCATGTCCCTGCGGGATTTGGGAAGGCGCCGAACGCCACCACGACCGGCAGAGATCCCCACGGCGAGGGAGGTCGGAGCCACCCCCACAAGCCTGCTGGCCCCTTTCAGAGAAGCAAAAATTGCCAGGGACAAAGTTAACGGCAAGCTGAAGAGCGAGATCAAAGCACACGAGGATTTACAAGGGCCCGGCCGGACAAAGCGGTCCCCGCCACGCCACGCGCCGGCTTTCAGCTCCGGCAGCGAAACCCTCTGGGGCCTAATGAAGCCACTTGACCTCTTGCTCCCCCCATTCTGTGATCTGCGAAAGCGGGGATTAACACTTCTGACACCCTGACAGGACTCAGATGGGTTTGACAAGGCTGCCCCAGCCCTGCTCACGGCTTTGCTGGGGGCCGCAACCGTGCAGCGTAAAAACACCGTAAGATACCCTAATTGTTATGTAGGGTATGGAGAGCTCTTTAAAATACACAACACTCTCAATTTTTTTTTTTCCTTTGCTGCTGCCCTCAGCCACAATCTAAGCTTGCATTTCTGAAATGCGCTGGATTTTCCATCACTCACTCACGCTCAGACGACCCCACCATCCGCACTGCTCCGGGTGCAAAGCCCTTACAAATCCAACCAAGAAAACCCATTTCTACTCCATACTTACGCAACCCACTTACAAAATCACAGCCAGCCGAGCCCTCGCTCCTCCAAAGCGATTCACCAGGTTGCTTCTCCTTCTTCCCAAAACACCTGGCATGGAGGTAGACAGGTCCGGGGGATGATTTTGAGCTCTGGTCCAGATCTGGTCCCGAGCCGACGGGGCTGTGCAGCACAGCAGAGGGCACTCCAGCCATCCAGCCGAGCAGGGAAGACCCTGCTTAAAAGATGTTGCTCTCAGCTGTTTCCTTATTGCAGGCAAGTGCTCCAGCGATAAATGTTTTCTTGTAAACACGCCATAGATGGAGGTAGGAGCCAACAAAATGGAGATGCCAGAAGCTTTTTGTCTCCGTGATTTAGTTTCTTATTAGAACATGCTACTGGGAAAGAAAAGATATCACTGATAAGACTGACATTAGAGTCAGCCAGTAAAATTAAAACCCCAAGGACTGGCCTGGCCCTTTTCTTGTCAGGCAGGAATACAGATTCTCCGCCAAACGAATACTTTAAGATACTCTTAAATGTTAGGGACAAAACTTTCAAAAGGAAGAAAGAGAAGGGTTTTAGCTGCCTTCAGTTTTGGCAGAAGAGTTTCAGATGCTCCGAAGGGCCTGGCTTTCCAGCTGAACACCCACCCTCCTGCCCCAGAGCAGGACCCAGCCCCGGGAAGGCACCGGGAGCCGTGGGCTCAGGACTGGAGGTAGCTCATGGGTTTGGTTCCTTCCAAAAACCTGAGTCGAAATGATGCTAGAGAACGCACGCCTTGAAGCACCACGGTGAGCTCATGGCTGCATCCCGAGCTTGAAAGCGCATGTGCACAGGGTGTTGATAGATAAAACCAATTCGAATGCCGTTTCCTCTTGATGTCTGCAAGCTCATGGAGCTGGAGGTATCACAAGCTCTGTGCTGTGAGTTTTGTTACTGGCCAAATCTCCGGCAACTTCTTGAAGCTCAGATAAATGCTCCAATTTTGTCTCACTGGTCTCCTGCTCCCGTGTCACTTTTACACAGCAAAAACCTTGCCCAGAAAGCACTTTTTTGTATGACAGGGACTTAAAGCCACCTCTGATTTTGCGCTACCGTGGCCGCACACCGGGTCGTGAAGGAGCAGCAGCTAGCCAGGGCTTTCTTAATAAATTCCGATTAAAAGAAAAAGTTCCTCCTCTCCCTGCCCATTTCACAGCCCCTCTGAAAACAGCCACCCCAGCCTGCTTCAACACGTGTCCCACCTGAGCCTCACAGCAATGTTATATGTCATTAACAAAACATAAACCAGAGGTCATATCTTAACGGGAAAAGTTAAATCTCTTTATGCAGTTAAATAAACGTACCTTGTCCAGTCATTAAGAAGTGATTAGTTTATCTAAGAAATAACAGTGCTAGGGCTGTCAGACTGGCACACAAACACTAAAAAGAGCAGAGATCAGATATCACATTAGGCTAATTATAAAGAAGAAAAACCAAGCAGAAGCATAAAATAGATGTGTGGACAGTATTTTGCTGGATTTTTTTTCTTTGCACAGAAAAGGCTAAAGACATTCTGCAGAAGAGAAATCGGAGTTCTAAAAAAATTTCTCCTCTGGTTTTATTCATTTAGTACCGTAAGTAAAAAGGCAGCACATACACATGCAGTCTTCCAGGTTGTGTGAGGCAGTGGCCAAATCCTGACAAGGACTGAGTTTCTTAAACCCCACAGAAATCCTTAAACCTCTGCCCAATCAACCTGTGGCGTAAACCCAGCTCTTGCAGTCTGTGCAAAACAGCAGAGCCTGTCCCGCTCCCCCCTCGCCCGAGTTCCTCCTCCTGCCCAGCCGCAGAAGCTCCTGAGCATTTTTGGAGACTGGGTACACACCACTTGTTGCCAATTCTGGCATGTTCTCCTTGTCCAAGCCCCAAGTCCAAAGGTGCTTAATTTTCATCACCAAGAAGCCAAGCACCCTTCCTGCTATTTCTACCCTATGTACATCCCTAGAAACAAGGTTTCCCCTCCCACTGCTATCTGCTCGCTGGATGGCTTTTACCTACGTGTCCCCTTTGTCCTGACACCTCATGCATTTCACTCCCAGGTTATGTTTGGGGTAAAAGCTTGACTTCTAAGATGAGGAGATAAAATCCAAAATACCAAGCGAGAAGCTGCCCAAAAGGAAAAAGCTGCAGCAGGACACACCAAAGCTCTCGGGTCCTTGCTGAAGAGAGGAGTCTGCTCCTACCAGGGGTCATGGCTGGGGCTGCTCTCCCTCCTCCCAGGTTTATAAACCACCCGAGTCTTTTCTCCTTCAAAACACAGATAAGTTGTGCTGTCCTGAAGATGCTGAAGGCCCAGATTGAAGTACTTCTTCTATCTGAATTACAACAGAGATTTGACCCCATTCTTGGAAGGATGCCCTAAACACCTGCTGCCTTACAGAGCCAGTGCCTTCATCCTGTGAATAAGTCCTTGCTCTGTGTCCACCGGACCTGCAAGGTCCAGCCAGCTTTGTTGGGCCACAGGCGTTGAGCACCCAGCGGATCCCAAAACAAGAGCCACCCTTCCACCCCCGAACGCCGTCGTGAAAGCGGCTGAACGCCTGCTGCTGCACAGCCAGAGGTCATAGAAGCACAGGACATCTCAAGCTGGAAGGGACCCAGAAGGATCATTGAGTCCAGCTCCCTGCTGCTCACAGGACCACCTAAAAGTAAACCATATAACTAAGAGCATCATCTGGAAGTGCGGTGATCTTGTGACAAAGTTCGAAACCTGCAAAAATCTTGGTACTCGAGAGACTTTGGAGGCAGAAAGCTGAGTGCCCAGCAGCACGAGGAACCTCCAGAATTAAGTGGGGGTTGTGAGGATCTCAATTCTGAATTTAGGCTTAAAATATCAGCTAGATGAGAGCATCCAAGGCACAGATGCAGCTGTGAGCAGGCAGCTGCCCACCTTACTCCAGCACTCGGCTGGTTTTATCTCAGCACAAAGCTGTGCTCCCCCTCCAGCCATGGCCAGAGACAACCCCCCAGCTCTGCAGGGGATGCGCCAGTGCTGAAGAGATACCCTCGGATCAGGACATCACCCACAACAAAGTTCTCCAACAAAACTGAAGTACTGGCCCAATAAGCAGAGGTCAGGACTCGTGCCTGAATGACTGGTACAGCCAGAAATATCTGCTCACTGTCGGGAGAGAGAGGAGGTGGTTTTACATTTTAAACACTTGTATCCTTTTTGAAGTTTTTATTCACCAAGACCTAATATTAATAATGATGGCGGATCCTACTTTCCTTGAAGTAATGCCAGTTTTAATGCATTTTTTTTACATAACTATAGTATTATTGAGGAACAACTAGTAAGTGATAGATACTTTAATGTAATATGAGTCAATATGTATTTATATGTGCTTTATGACTTAATCAATATTGCTACATTAGCAAGAATAAATATGGTGTTTCCTTTTCTGGCCTTGAAAAGAACAAATAAGGAAAGTCACATTATGAAGTTTAGGAATGAATAAAACCTCTGCATTTCCCAGACAATTCAGTAAATCTCTGACATTGATTTGTTCTCCAGAGCAGAGCAAGTACCTCCCTGGGCAGGCAGCACCTGGGGACCCAGCTTGGGACTCTAGTTCAAATATCACGGAATCCCAGAATGTCAGGGGTCGGAAGGGACCTCGAAAGCTCACCCAGCCCAATCCCCCCGCCGGAGCAGGAACACCCAGATGAGGTTACACAGGAAGGTGTCCAGGCGGGTTGGAATGTCTGCAGAGAAGGAGACTCCACAACCTCCCTGGGCAGCCTGGGCCAGGCTCTGGCACCCTCACCAGGAAGAAGTTTCTTCTCATATGTAAATGGAACCTCTTGTGTTCCAGTTTGCACCCATTACCCCTTGTCTTACCATTGGCTTTCACCGAGAAGAGCCTGGCTCCATCCTCGTGACACCCACCCTTTATATATTTATAAACATTGATGAGGTCACCCCTCAGTCTCCTCTCCTCCAGCTCCAGAGCCCCAGCTCCTCAGCCTTTCCTCACACGGGAGATGCTCCACTCCCTCCAGCATCTTCGTTGCCCTGCGCTGGACTCTCTCCAGCAGTTCCCTGTCATTGGGCAACTGAGCTTCTCAAAACATGAACTTCTGTCCTAGAGCTGAGCTCAAAGGTTGTGCCAGTGATGCTGAAGCTCCTGCTAGATCCACCTTGGGCCACCTTTGTGTCCCCTAGGCAGGAGCTGATCACAGCCCAGTGCCACCAACGGGATTGAACGCAGCCTCTTCCACCACGATGGCCTTCTCCATTCCCTCCCAACACACCAGGATAAACCTCTTGCCATCTGGATTTACCCAGCTTTCCATGAGGTCAAAGCTTGACCTTCCAGACCACAGAACCAGCGCTCACGTAAGGACAGGAGCAGGAAAACAAAACAATCTCCTCTGTCCTCAGTTTGGAGAGCTTATCAGCATTTATTTATTTTTAACAGATCGCTGCCGCCACATTTCCGACCTTTTCTTGTTGTGATCGTTAGAACTTTTAACTGGATCATAAATCTTTTATTAACATTTGGTATTATACTAATTAAAACTGTTCCATATATGTATTATTAATTTCTCCAGCATTTCTTGCAAGGGTGACATTTTTAGCTGGCTTAGCAGAATGCGCCATAGTAAATAAGGAGAAACTCATTTCCAGGCAATTAGGCTTGCAGAAAAATAAGTTTCTTAATGGAGGGCACGATCATTACAAATTTTACCTAAATAAACAGGGTTTCTTAATGGTAACTCTTCAAGCTAAGTAAACAGATTGGTGTGGTAATGTCCTAAGCAATACTTAAATGTAACTGTTTAATAAATTGGTAAATTACTCATTTCATCTTAGAACAAAATGGTAATACTGTAGTAATAACCTAGTATATATTCTGTAAATATGAAGCATTATCACTTTAGCTCTGAAGAAATCACCACAGTGATATGTCAGCATTGATCTAAAACTGCAGCATTTTATCTCAAGTTTATTACCCATTTTTGAGAATCGCTGAGATTTTCAGAGCATAATGGCAATAAAAGAAGAATTTAAAAAGCGCTTAAATGTGCATAAGTTAATCAGAGGTATCCTCGGGGGGAAAAGGAAATTTGGTAAAACATGAATTATAAGCATCATTTAAACTTACTTTGGACACTAGAGATAATAAATGGCACCATAATTTAGAAATAGCTTTTAACATCAATGACTGTAAGTAGCACTTTACTGTTCATAAGAATTGCAAAGCAACGGTGCTGAGGCCAATTTTATTAGCCATTTTTTTCTTTATAAAAGCAATCCAACCATTTCCAAACTGAGCAGACAGGAACAAGAGTTACGTGTTAATATGCAAAATGCATTTGATTTTTTTTTTTTTAAATAGCCAGCAATAAATTTACCAAAAGATACAATCTGGAGACAATCGAATAATCATTGAAGAAGAATAAAGCTTTCTCAGAGTTTACATATTTGGGAAGAAGAGGAAAAGGAGGGAGAGAATATTGTCCATACGTCCCTATTTACCGGGGAATGTCGCGGCACTTCCAAAGCGAGGGGAGCAGCAGTAAATCAGAGGAGGCAGCGCCGGGGGAACAAGGCTTCTCCTTGCGAACTTTTCGGGGCTGACAAAGCCCCGGAGGCTCGCAGCCCCCCACAAAATACCCCATTAACACGCCTCCTTCCCAGCCACCAACCAGCCTACAAAGCATCTTTCAGAGCCATCCCCGACCGGCCCTCACACCTACAAATCTGGGGCAAGCGGGACAAGAGCCCCTTTGAGTGAGCAGCAGCACCTGCATTATTTGGGGAGGGGGGAGCTCCCGGCTGCTGTGCTGGGGGGATGAGCCTGATCCTGGGGGAGCAGCGACCCGACCCCCCAGGTATCTCACCGCCAAGATCATCTTCAGACACCCACCCTCCTGGTGCCGTGCGCACCAGCAGAATTGCCAAACAAACTGAGCTCAAGGATTACGATTTATTTTAATTGTTTTCAGACTAAGCCTGTGACTCCCGAATAAGAGAGATTAATATTCTTGAGACTTTCCATGTCTGAAGTATCCAAGATCCTTAACACATGAAGCAGCCCTGCTTGGCAGAATGGGTTGTTAACTTGGAAACTCAGGAGAAAGCAAATATCTATATTTTAATTATTTCGCTCCTGGCCATTTTAGCATAATCAAGATCTAACTGCAGTCATTACCCCACATTGCCAAACCAACTCCTCCGTGCTTTCAGAGCAGCTGGGAGTCTTAGCGCTCCAGTTTGTCCCCCAGTAGTTTCTGGGATGTGATGTGGTTATGCGCCATCCCTAAGATAAAATAAGGTCACTTGTATTATTTCCTGCGGAAACAAATTCGAGCCATGCTGGTAACAGACTGTTGCTGATTTTGTGTTGATGCTGGGAAGATTCATTCAACCACTAGAAGAGTCGTCTCGGCACAGAAACTGAAGCTGTACAACAGAATGTGTAAGAAGGGGAGAAGTGAGAGCATCCTCTGCTCCAGGACTTTGCCCAGGCCTCCAGCAAAGCACATTTCCAGCGGGAGAGATCCCTCTGGAAGTACCGAGAGGAGAGGAAAACTTCTAAGTTGAACAAAGGGAAAACCAGGAGGTGATGCAAACCTGAATTTCCTACGTAGGACTCTGAAACGGCAGCATCGAGCAAACGAGTGTGCCACAGGTTCCTAGGGCTAGAAGCTAAAATTGTACAAATTCAGGGAAGAAAAACAGCAACAACAACAACAACCACAAAGCAAAACAAAACAAAATAAAAGAAAAAAAAAAAACCCAACAAACCAAAAAAGGCCCAAAAAACAAAACAGGAGTGAGAGATCCATTTGTACTGTGGCTGTGATTAGGCACTTAAATTTCAAATCGATTTGCTGATCATGAGGAACGTTTTATTCCAGACTGGATTACTTTTTAAATTACATCTCTTACCTCAGATAAGGCTTTATTCAGGAGAAACGTAATACCTGTGTTATGAGGCACTGAATTAAGATGAACTTGCCATGGAACAACTGCATTTTAATTTACTCCTCATAATTAAAAGCAAATCTCTGAATACCTTAGGCTGATTTTTTTAAGCATCCATTTAAATCTTCCTGTTGTTCTAAGTGGACATCTTAAAACACCAGAGGTAGGTACCAAAAAAATTCTTAACACTGAGAACCCTTGAAATCTGGCAACACATTTTTAACTAGAGAACTCAAGCGCTGTGCTCCCTGAGCTGGGAAAGCTCAGCTGAAGGGCTGGGTGCTGCAGCTCTTTTTAAGACTGGGGGACAGGAGGACAGACAGGCAGGCTTCCCGAAATGCCGTGCCCCCTCAGAAAGGTGCCGCACCACCTCCAGCTCCCAGCAGCAGCTACTCCTGCAAAACCAGCTCTGCCATCCCCCGTTTGGCACCAAAACCAGCAACATGGCACTTGGCTTTTGCACGGACACAGCAACATTTCCAGATCCTCTTTTTTTCTTCCACAGTAGTGCGTATTTCAGCCCGTGGCATCAGAAGCGAGCCTGCAGTTTTAATGCGACGATAGAACCGGTATCGTTGCATTCGGCTCCGTGTTCACTTGCTGCCTGTGCGAGCGGTACGGACTGAAGGGATCACCTCCAGCACGGCACCCGCGTGGCACACAAAGCCCACGCAGCGGGTGGGCGCGAGCCGAGCCAGCCCCAAACACACAGCACCACCCCACCTCTGCACTACACCTGCCATCCCGCTGCCTTTCCCGGCTCCCCACGCGCGGCTGCCAGGCCAGACAGGCATTTGTACACGCGATCGAGAAAACTAAATGGCATGCAGTTATGAAGATGAAAATTCAAACCAGAAACGTGCGCTGAAGCATTTGGCAACCAACAGGATTGTTAAATGGTCCCCATGAGCCAGCTCTTCGGTAAATCAGAACAGCTCTGTGAACGCTCTGCCCCAGCATACGAGTCGTTATCGAGGAGCTCAGACACCAGACTTGTGCGGCCGACATCAGGATGCAGCGAGCTCCTCGTGCCACCCCGAATCAGACAGAGCTTCTTGTTTCTGGCTGGCACGTACAGAGAGAGGGGAAAAAAATTCCCCACCAGCTCTGAGTTACAGCAGGGCCGATCAGAAGTGACCGGCCCAGGTTTATTGGTGTTATTCTGAATTGACTTTGGGCTCTAAACCAGAGCTGACTGTTGCACGAGTACTTACTTAGCACAGGCGGGGGAGGCTGGATCCTCGGCTGCTCTCAGTCCATTCACTTCCCGGCAAGAGCGATGCCAATTCAGATCAAACCCCATTGTACGATAATGACATTCAGACCGCACAAGCCAAGTGCTGGGAGCAGCTGAGCTCTCCCACTGCCTGGTGCGCTCAGGAAGAGTTACAGGTGTGGGATTTGGCTTGGCCGCTTTGTTTTTTCCTCATCTATTTTCATACATGTTTGAGCCTGCCATGACACGTTGCTAAATTCCAGACACAAGAATTATCTTAAAACAGATTTATTTTTTTGTAATGGGGGGCGGAGGGGGAAGATTGCTCTCTAACCAAGTGAAATCTTTAAAAGGTAAAAGCACAACCCTTCCACAGCTACTTTAAGAGCCTCCCTCTGATGTGAACCCCGGCAGCGGGTGCCAGCCCCTCGCCCTACCTGGGGACAGCCCGTCAGTCACCCCGCCGGGGCCGGGATGCAGCGGAGCATCGGCGGCAGCCCCGGGGGACGGCACAGGCGGGCGAGCAGGTGGCCTCGCACGCTGCCTCTCCCACCTGCTGCCCCGTGCCGAGCTGCACTGAACTTGTCAGGCCACGCTATTGTCACCGAGCACAGATGTCGGCTGGGCAGCCATCGCCCCCTTCGCCCGGGGGTGCCCCAGGCGCTCGCTGGCGGAGCCGTTTTTAGGAGCACCCTGTTGTTCAGAGGGGCGTTCGCCTGGGTTTCCTCGCACACTATTTTTCTTCTTTCCACTCACCGTATTCTGCTGTTCGTGTAACCACTGCTTTCTCCACTCCGCAAGATTTTTGAGTCATTCTTGATGTGTTTTAGTATATTTGCTGGCTTCTGGCTTGCTCGGTGACCTGGTGGTTCCACCACGGAGCTGTCCCAGCACTTGCTGTCCGATGGGACCCCAAAACACTCTGCACAGAAATCTCTCCCTTCTGCCCCTTGGTGCGGACTCACACCAAAACGTTGCTATTTCCAAGGCAATACCTGGTTGCTTGTTCACATACTGCCCCACTGCACTGGAATTTTAAACATAAAAAGATTTATTTTCCACCGGAAAGTCCAGCAGAGCCCCACGGCAGAGCTGCTCGCTGCTCCGAGCAGCCCCATGTCCCTTCCCCTGCTCTCTCCCGGTCCTTCCCCATCGCTCCCACCTCCAGCCTTGCTCTTCGTCTCCACTCCTGGCTTCCTCCCTCCTCCTCAGGTTTCTCTGCATGGACGGAGGTCTGGGATGACTCCTCTTGCTGGTCTGCCCCTGCATCTCTCCCACTTGCTGCACTCCCACCGCTCCCTCCCCTCCAGCTGCGCCAGCTCTTGCTCCAGCCACCCTCTATCCACCAGAGCTTCCTCGTGTCACTCGCCCCGCCACAACCAACACGGCCAGAGTGTGAATCACACCTCATGTGCGTTTCTGCCTCTGCCCCATAGCTAATTTCCAGTTATAAGAAGGAAGACTCTTGTCCAGAGAAGAAGACAAAGAGCGAAGCGACAACCTTCCTTGTGAAGAGGAGCCAGCGCTACAGGAAAATGTTCATTTTGCGGTTGGAAAGCTGCAGACTCGCATCAAAAGCCGACAAGGAGGCAGAAGCAAATGGAGATGGACAAGTCTGGGGCAGGTTCTCTGTTTTTCCTATTTGAAACAGTGATTTGTGCTGTGCACTTCAGCCCAGCTTAGCTCCCTCTCATGAAGTCCCACCTGAGCTGCAGGACCACAGCCTAGATCTAGACAAAGCACTGAAAGACTCCGCTGTGTGTCACGTACAGAAGACAACTGCCTTCGTGGATCTGTCAGAGTGAACAGGGAAAATCAGTTGTCCATGTAATTTTGAACAGCACAGAAAGAGAAAAGCTTGAACTGGGAGGTTTGCGTCAGGCAAGAGCTTCCTCTCCCTGGGAGCAGTGTCAGAGTTGATCATGCAGAGGAGGTTGGAAGCTCCATCTAAGAAGGTTTTTGGACAACTGTCTGCAATTTAAAAGAGAGTCCTGACATGAAGAAGGGACAGAGGGTGCTTTCTTTTTCCTGCCTTACTCAACATGACAGTGAAAAGAGTGCAGTGATTTTACCCCAACTCCCCATCCAGCAGAACTATATCCTCTCCCCTCTGAGCACTTGGCGGAGATCGAAACAGAGAAGGACAACCTCAGAAAGATCAGTGTAGGAAAGCCACAAGCATGACAATGCAGAAAAAACCACCCTAAAACCCTACCATTTCTACCCTTGATGAGTTTAGAGGAGGATCACATTTCAGATCTCCAAAAAGGTCCTGCAAGTGTTGTTTGGGGTTTTTTTCCCCCCCCATACACTTCATTTATTCCAGGTACTCCGAAATATTTCAGCCTGGAAAGGGTGAAAAAGGCTTTTTCCCTGTGTGGCCTCTCAGTGATGATCTCTTGCTGCACGGAGATGTAGCACAAGGTACGTGTGTGCTGGGCTGGTTAACTCTAAAATGGTGTTTCAAAGTCAAACCACTAACCTTGATGTGCCAAATCAGGCACAGAAAAGCCTCCTTACCCACCAGCCCTGTGCTCGCCGTTGGCCTCCCGCTGAATAAAGGAGTCAAATTCAAGTTCAAAGCATTCCTGATGAACAGTCTGAGGACACGGGCACCTCCACAGCTCGTGACAAGCTGGAAGCGATGCTGGGTACAACAGCTGCTCCGCTGGAGCACCGAAACGGCAGAGCTCCCCAGTGCAACGTGACAGCTTCAGCGAGCGAGTCCCCGACTGTGCAAACTGCTTTCAGAATCAATTAACCATCTCAGCCTCTTCTGAGCAAGATGCAACATCCTCCCTTTTTTTTTTTTTTTTTTCCTGCAACCCTACAAAAAGATGATAGAGCAACATTTGATTCCCATTTTAGCAGTAAAATGCCAAAGGGGCTCTTGGCTGCAGGCAGAGAGCAAACATGTGCACCTTTGCAGAGAGGAAAGCTGGGAGCGGGGTGCTCAGCAGCTCCCGAAGGACCGACCGAAAATAAAGGCTGAGGGACTGCATGAGAGCAGAAAGACAGGGGCTGTGACCCAAGAGAGGGCAACGTGTGCCAGGAATGGAGACAGGACACCTGCAGAAGGCACAGATGCCATAAGGAGGAAAAGGAATATTTTAAGACGCCCCGGAAAAAGCATGGCCCAGTAGTGCTCTCAGGCTCCGTTCAGGAGCACAGAATGGGAAAATCTATGAAGCAGGATGCAGGATTGCAGCTGCCCTGACATCTTTTTAGATGCCAGAACCAAAACGAGAATTACCAACAAGTCTCCTCTGCCTATGAAGGAACCATCCCCTACACGTCAACCCTGCAGATGGCCACGTTCTGCCGGTGCCCCCACATGCAAACCTCAGGGGTATACAAGGCACAAGACTGGAGGTTTGGCAAAAAAGCTTGAAGGAGCACTGTTGCCTCCTCCCAGATCTGCAGCTCTGTGACAGCAGAAGCATCTCTGTCCTCTCTGCTTCACCTCTGCCCCCCAAGCCAGTGCTGGGTGCACATTTGGAGGGGACAGAAGAGCTGGTGTGGGGGAACAGCCTCTACCCATGGGCTGCAGACAGGAGGCTTCATCCCAGCCTGCTCCTGGGAAGCCTTTTATGTGGACGTAGAAACATTTTCTGCTGTGCCAAAACTCCCTGTTTTCCAAGGAAAACACAGCTCATGCCACAGATCGTGCCACGGCAACCTGCAGCAATGGGGCGGTGGGAGGGAAGAGACGCTGCTCCCACCCTGGCAGGGCGCCGGCACGGCGAGGGCTGCGGCACGCGTCCTCAGAGCTCTTGCTCCCTCCCCTCCGTCCAAGGGAAAGATTTGAAGGCTTCTTTAATTATTAACCGTTTTGCTTTGTTTTCCCTCTCCGCTTGGGAGCAGCAGCTCTTCAGCGGCCGGAGAACGGCTTTAGGGAACACCAGCCCCGCTGGGACCAGCCGCAGGACAGCACCGGCCGTACCCACCCGCGGCTGCGCGTTCCCGTCCAGGCTGCTCCCATCACCATTAACGGGAACGGCGTGTGCCGGCGAACGAGGGAAGAGAGTCTAATGTCTTTATATTATACCACCAATTAAGTACTCGGGGTCGTGTCCTCAGCTGATGTAAAGTAGATGAGATCCCCTGAACTTAATGGATCTCTGCTGATTTACACCGAATGAAGAGCCGGCCCTCGCGCTCCTATTAAAACAGCTGGAGCGTTCCAGCAGGCTTCGCATTTAACAGCTCCGTACTCTAGCCAGGCTTTCCTATCACTCCAGTCCATAAACCACAAGCTTTATTAACTAATAATTAGTTTTTCAAGTTAAGTTTCACAGTCACGTTTTAAGAACTGCTGCCCTTAGGGCAGGTGGGGAGTTCTGCAGGGAGCTGGCGTGCAGAGTGCAGGCACTGCCGGGCTGCTGGGGGGCTCGGCCCCCGGAGATGCAGGGGGGCTTCTCACAAACGCGGTAGCACCCATTGCTCTGGGAAAGCGAATGAGAGACGAGCACCTCAACACTTTTTAAAAATCAAGTCGAGGCATTTCTCTTGCAAACAGAGAAGATTTTAACTGCATGAGCAGCCTCCAGGCTACTGAGCTGTGGCAGGTGAGCCTGAATGCAAGTGTCTGTGACAAGGCACGGTGTAAACCCTGGGGATCACTCCGTTGTACAGTACTACCTGCATACACAGAGCATTTCTGGCACAGGGCGAGCAGGGCATTCTGGAAGCACATGCAGCTTCCCTAATTTTTTTCCAGTTGTACGTAACTGGTCATTGGGCAGAAAAACAGTGTGATGCTGGGCCACATCCTTCCCTTGTGTGCTACTCTCCCTGGATACTCAAGTGTCTTAAACAGCAGCCCAATAAAGAGGCTAAACTCGAGAAGCATGTGGGCTTAAATTATGAATAAAATATTATTTTTCCAGTCATAGATAATTTACTCTCACATTAAACCACAACTTCCTAAACCAGCATATGTTAGCTTCAGCTAACAGCTGACAGCTCCTTTCCTTCCTTCTGTAACTGGGTTGAATAAAGAACATTTAGTGCATTTCTGCCAGCAGAAGGAATAAAAGCAGCGTGCCGTACAGAACTGTGGGGGGAACACAAGTGTTCTCAATGAGGAATGTAATATGGACAGCTCTTACAGAGACTGTTCTTGTGCAATAACTTAAACAGTACAGATTACTACTTGGGGAAATAAAAGACAACATAACTTTGAAACTTGAAAAGCTCTTTCTTCGTTGTAATCAATTGCAATAATCCATGTCAGTGATTTAGATGAAGATCAACTTTACCTTTCTTTGCTGATGACACAAAACTAAGAGCAATAAAAAACTTAAGTGCATTTGCGCACAACTAATGGATTGGATGTGGCATGTGCCAATGGAAGTCGGTATGTATAATGCAGCATACACTGGATGCCAAATTAATGGGATCATTTGGGCATTCTGGAACACTTGTGGCATGGAGCTTAAGTCATTTAAGGAGCCTGGCAAGGGTTGATGACTTTCCATTTTCAAAAGACTGAAGTAACCCAGTAATACCGTAGGCAAAACATGACAATGAATTTTATCCCCTCCATCCAGCTGCTACTTAGTCCAAAGCTGAAAGACAATAAAATCAAGACCTGGTGTCCCTAACAACAAAATATATAAAAATAGAGATTTACCTGAGCAGGGAGCTGGAGGTTCAGCGCACAGATGATGGGTCTGATGCTGCCAGTTGTGCGTGTGCAGCCCAACCTTCCTGCTGCTCTTGGGGACCTGCACTGGGCCATGGGGCTCGCACCGATTTCCCATGCTGTCTGCTTCCTACTCGGATTAGCTCCTGAAACGCATCTCACCGCCAGCATATGACATACGGAATCACCTGATGAGCTGCAGAGATTCGTTCGAGCAGCTCAGATGAGTCACAGAGCTGGAGACACAGCAATTTTCTGCCACATCCCCATTCCCTCCCCGTGCGGGACAGCAGATGTTCCCAAACGCTGGCAAACAGGCCCAAACAAGGAGGATGCACTGGTATGAACACGAGTACGGGCATTTTGAAAAATGGCCTAAAATCTGGATTTATGAGGGTATTTAGAGCATTCTCTGCTCATCACCCCAGCAAGCTCAGGCCACCCACCAGTGGAGCCCAGCGCCTGGACATCCCACATCCCAGCAGTTCTCTGGGCTCAGACCAGCCAGCACAGACCAGAACAACCTATCGCTCCCGCAGAAGTGCCAAAACACTCACCTGTGCTGCAGAAAGAGCATGAGACCCATCTCAAACATCTCTGTTCCACACTCCCCTGCATTTCCAGCTCTGGGCACATCCTGCAAAGGAGACGTGGACATTTCTGAATGCGCGATGCAGAGATGCCTTTAGGCAGCCAGCTCCTGTTTTCCACAATGACCTGGAAAGAATAGTTTATCTCTTACCGTTAAACTAAATTCATGAGAGTAAAATATCTAAATACCATTACCGCTCTAAGCTTAACAGCAGATTTTTAAAGAGATTTAAATGCCTAGAAATGCAGAGACCTTCCCAAAATGGGGGAAAAGCACATAGGTGCCAAACTGCCACCAACTGTACTGCAGCCCTGCCCATCAAAGCTAACTGGGCGAACTCAGATCCTCAGAAACAAGTCGGCACCAAATAGGAATATTTATTCCATTGCTGTGAGTCAGGAAAAAGTTAGGAGCTTGATGGACTCAGAGCAGGCAAGGGAAACACACAGCATTCAAGGGAAATGCCCCAAATAGCCTAAAGCAAATGGTGTGTATACTCCCCTCCCAAAAATGCCCATCTGCACAGAAGGCAAATACTTTCATCCACCCAGCTTGCTCAGGCAACACATGAAGAGGATTCTACCAACTGAGGAGGAGCAGCTACACGAGTAAGCGCTCACCTGGGTGAGTCATGGCCCTTAATTTATTCCTCATCAATGGTGGGGATGATCGCAGTGCAGAAATACATGCTTCAAGGAAAATTCCTAGGCGTGACGTAAAATCCTCAGTATTAATTACATTAGCGATAAATGAGCTAAATTATGACCTAGCTGAGCAAAATACTTTTGTAAACCAGGGCTTTGAATATTGTGTAGTTTGCATGTTTAACAGGACTGGGCTTTCATCACGAAGTGGAGAAGGAGAGCTAATAACCCATTGATTTTAAGGCCCATTTAGGAAAAGAATTGCCTATACAGATCTGATCACCATGCATTACTTCGTAACATCTAATACCCTGGGCACAAAATAATGCTGAGACATGCAAATTACAAAGCCATTTTTATCCTGAGAGGGGTTGTACCTCTGCATGCGAGCGTGGTACGGGGGCTGCTTTGGGTTTGGATTTAAAGCAAAGTCAGGAGGGACTCCGAGAAAATGTTCCTCCACGCAGCTCTAGTTACCCTGAGCTCTGCCTTGTGCATCCACCCACTCAGCTGCTCGGCCCTTCGTGGGAATTCACTTACGCACATGATTAAGCAAAGTTCAGAAGGCGATCTGCCCAAAGTTAAGTCCCACTGATAATTCAATAATTCTTAACTCTTGTTGCCTTTTTCCATCACTCTTCAGCAAACACGAGTTTTCCTGGGCTTAAAACTTCCCAACAGGAGGGAATGTGAGCACACGGTGGGCTTTCCAGAGCGCACACGGACAGAGACAACATTTCACTTGCAAACTTCAGACTGCTTCAGAAAGATCACCCAAATACAAAGAGTTATCAATTTCATAGCAGCATCAAGCATCAACATATTCAAACTCAGCTTCATAGGATGTGCAGCATCTCCAGCCTTCTCAGACCACATCTCTATCACAAGCCTTACGCTGCCTGCACTCAAATGACTCCCCCAAAATCATCTGTGCTGTAATACAGTTGCAGGAGCTGCAGCTGTTCTCACACTGCCTGCACAGCACTGGTCCTCATCCTCTGCTAAGTGGAGCGTTTTAAGAAAGCTCCCATGGAGGTAAAGGAAAGTTTAGTAATGAGTGGGAGGTTTGGGGATAAACCACACTCCCCCCCAGCTAGCCAGAGCCCATGCTGCAAGAAGGCTGCAGCAGAAACTGGGAAGTCACACTGCTGCCCGCACACGACAGCCTGACTCCACTTGTCCACCACACAGTCCAAGTGCAGTACATGGACAGGACAGACAACAGGATCAGGAAAACAGCCAGCACAACCCCAAAAATGTGCCCTCTCCCCCACAGGGCACCCACATCCCCCAGGATTACATTCTTTGGGATGCAGGGGCTCAAGCTGGTAGGGTTTAAAGTCCATGCAAACCCCCGTGGGTGGCTTTGTTGACGGACCTTCAGAGATGCACAGCAGGGACCATCAGACAGCCCTGTCACACCTGAATCATGTTGGCAGGGAACATGGCTGTCATCCAGAGAGGGGGAAATATTGTGTATTTATTGCCACCAGTGTTTTCCTGAGGCTCCTATAAACACTCGGTTTACTGGCCGAAGTAATCCGAGGTAACCCCCACTTCTGTCCCCTTCAGCATGACCACTCACGTCGGTATCCCCGTCCCACCCATGCAATCTTGTCTTACATGATGTGGATGCACGAGGCAGCCTGTCTCCCTCGTACTCAGCACATCCCAAAACCTCAAGACCAGCTCCTCTGAAACAAAGACACCAGCCACAATCCCAGCAAGCCCACGCATGGAGATCCCAGTACATAAGCCCCACCATTTGGTGACTGTTCAGATGGCTGAAATGGAAGCTACTGGTTTCTAAAGTCCTCTGGAAAGCTGGCGCACACCAAGGCTTGATTCCGCTGCCTGCAGCACATCCCCCAGGCGGCAGCGGCAAGCGGACCCCGAGTCCTGGCTGGGGGGTCACCCCCGAGCTCAGACCCACTCGGGCTGCTTTTAATAACGGGGCTGGAAACACTCTGTGGCTTTGCACTAGATCCTCGCCTGCCACCAAGTTGATGACTGCAATATGCAGCATCATTATGCTCTGTGCAAATACACAGCTTCTAGCTTACAGCAGTTTGGGAAAAACTGCAGGGAAATCAGGAATACAGAAGTTCATGGTTATGGGACGCTCAAACAGCTCAAACAGCAGGGCTGTCTCGGAATCAACTCAGTTTTTAGATGTCAGGGGGTACAGATAAAACATAACATCAAATACACATGTGAATACGGGCGCCCGTTTATTCCAGCTCCCTTGCACTATTCAGAGCTCGACTCTCGCATATTTTAGCTAACACGCGGATTTCTCCTGGCTGTTCTGCATACGGTACTTCGGGTTTCTCCTCTCTGCTCTGCATACGGTGCTAATGCAAAGAGCAACACAGCCACATCCCCTGCCGCTGTGCCCGAGGAGCAGCAGGTGACCAACCCAGCGCAGAGAAGCAGGGCCGGCCCCACGGCCGGGCTGTGCCCCGGCAGCGCCAAAGGCGCATCGCTGCGCAGCGAACCGCGGTGGGGAAACGAAGGAAACAAACGGGGAAGGGTTTTGGCTGATGCACAGCAGCAGCAGGGCCGTGCGCGGGGACGGTGACAGGGCCACGCACCGCAGGAGCGCGGCGTTTCCCTTGACCCTGTAGACAGGTGTAAATTTCCCCGTTTTGTTTTTTTTTTTTTCGTTTGGCATGGTGGGTTTGTTTTGGTTTGGTTTTTTGATTTCCCTTCCAGACACCTCCCCTCGATCTGTGTTTCCTAGCGCTTATTTGTGGCTGGTGAACGATACCAGTCGAGCAGCTGCACGGTTCCAGCACCCCCATCACGCAGGGTGTGACAGGATTTGGCCCTGCCTTTGGACCCGCACAACCTTCCCCGACAAACCAAATCCCGGCTACCACCTGAGCCTGTGCTCCGGTACCGCTGAGACAAGGACTAGCTAAGGAAGTATTTTCTTAATCCCTCACCGTGCGCGACTCACCGCCCCTAGAATGTCCTTTGCCGTAACCGGGCAGGCGGAACAGCGAGCCCAGGACCGGGAACGCCTTTGCACTTCTGCAGACCCACGGTGACTGGGACTGTGGGAGAGGCAGAGCCCACCTCCCCCGGACACGGGATGCTCCGGGTCCTGGCCGTGGGAAACCCGCCCGGATCTTCGCTGGTTTCTAAAAAAGTAATTTTTGCAGCTTCCCCCCTTGCTGGAGGACCGGTCACCCGGACCCGCAGAACTACAGGAGTTTGTTGTGAAAAATAACCCCCCCGCACCCAGGCTGTTAAAGCACCTCCGGGGCTGGCGAGCGCCCTGGGAAGCGGCGCCCGGCGGGGCACGGCCACGGCCACACGCCGGCCGCCTGTCCCCGCAGCAAAGGCAGCGAAAACGAAAATCATCGTGTGGCTGCCGGGAGGCGTTTCGGTACCGCGGGGCTGGGGTGGAAAAATTCCCGGCGATCGGCGGGGCCTTTCCGCAGCCACGCCGCCGGTCCCGGGAAGCGGCGGACCCCGCAAATGCCGCCCGGCCGCTCGCTCGCTCCCACGCAGCGGTTCCGACCTTGTTCCAAACCTGGGGCTGTTCCTGCCGCTTCCCCCGGCCGAGCGACCGGCAGCACCGCATACAACCGGCCCCGGGTGCGCTGCCGGGGCCCCGCTCCGAGCCCGCCCGCCGCCGCCCCCGTTCCCCGGCCCGGTTCCCGTTCCCCCCGCCGCTCCCGATCCCGGCCGGCTCTTCACCTCTGTGTCCGCTGAACGACCGCGGCGGCTTCCCGGCTGGTATCCGCCCCGCAGCGACCCGGCCCCGGCCGCGGGTTCGGCTCTTCCCCGGCGCAGCGGCAGGCAGGGAGCGGAGAGGCGTTTTTAAAGAAAACGTTTATTTACACGTCTCAGCAAGTACAAAGTATTATACATGGTCTGTGTCAACCCCAAATCTTCTTTATTATGAAACATAAGGCGCTTTCTCTAAGAGTCGGTGGCGAAAGGAGAGGGCGCAGGGGCTGTTTCGGTGCGCTAAAGCTCATCGGCTAGAAAGGTGAGGACAAAACCGAGTGTGTGTTGCTTGAAAGGAGCCCTTATTACTACGGTGAATAAATTACAGCTGACATTAACTTCACCTGGGACAGCTGGAAGCTACTGGTTTTCAGCTTAATAGGGTTTCCTAAGCTAATGAGTCATCACCGGCTCCACTGAGTCCCCTCCGCTAAGTGATAGGTAGGTATTTTTTTCTAACTATCCTCAGAACAGGAAAAAAAAATAGCCTTTTGTTCCAAAGCCAACACAAAATACCTATGTTCAGATTTCGATATAAATAATCGAGGTTTTATATAATTCCATATTAATAGTGCCCAAAATCTCGATGCATAAATAAATTAAATTATTAACACTTCTTACAAAAAGTGACATATTTCCCTTCCTAGTGGAACACCGACACGAATATACAAGCGGAGCGCGGGGCCCCGCCACGGCAGCGCCCGGTGGCTCCGCTCCGAGCCGGCATCGGGGAAGAGCCGCCGCAGCCCCGGCCCGGCCCGGGCCCCAGCCCCGCGGGCGCCGCTCGCCGCCTCCGCGCCCGCCCCGTCTGGGCTGAGCCGCGGCCCCGGGGGCGGGGGGAGCCGCCGGCCGAGCTCCGCGGGCGAGTCCGCTGCGTGCCCGGGCCGCCGGGCTCAGACGAGGGAAGTGACCGGGGGGATCTTGGCGCTCTCCTCCTCCCAGGGCTGCAGGTTCTGCAGCGCGAATAGCGACGAGTTGTGCAGGCACAGCGGGTCGGGCTGGATCGATTCGTTCAGAGACTTCTGGAAGGCGTCGTGCTGCAGCTGCAGCATCAGCCGGCTCGCCTGCTGCCGCTCGGCCTCCCGCTCCTCCGCCGTCTGCCGCCTGCCGAGGGACACGCTCAGCCCGCGCCCCGGGACGCCCCGGGATGCTCCGCCCGGGGCTCCGCGGGAAGCGGCCGCTTCAGTGGCGGGGGCGCGACCGCGGGAATCCGGGTGCCGCCGGACGCGGGAACGCCGTGCGGTGCGGCCGGTGCGTCGCCGGCGGGCAGCGGGGCAGCGGCGCCGCTTCTACCGGGGCCGGGCAGCGCCGGGCGGCCTATAACGGAGGGATTCCGGGCGGCGGAAAACGCCCGGAAACCCTCTGTTTCCCAATATTCCCGTTTCCGAATATTCCCCCATTTTCCCTATAGTTCCTCGTTTTTTTTCGAATAATTCCCCGTTTTTCCGATTATCCCTCGTTTTTACGAATAATCCCCCGTTTTCCGAATGGGGGACTATAAAAAAAGATAAAAATGAATAACAGTAATTATAATATTATAAAAATAAAAATTCACCCCCAACCGTTCGCTGCCGGCAGCCGGCGAGGGGGGGGGGTCCGTTCGCGTCCGAACCCGGGGCTTCCCGGGGGCGGCGGGCGGGGAGCTCCGCCGGGGGCGGCGGCGGGACGGGGCGGCCCCGGGGGCGCGGGACTCACCGCCACTTGGTGCGCCGGTTCTGGAACCAGGTCTTCACCTGGGCGTCCGTCATCTTGAGGGACTTGGCGAGGGCAGCGCGCTCGGCCGAGGCCAGGTACTTCTGTCGGTGGAAGCGCTTCTCCAGCTCGCAGATCTGCACCCGGGAGAAGGACGTCCGCGGCTTCTTGCGCTTCGGCGGGGTCCGGTTCTGGTAGGGATGCCCGATCCGCCGTGTCACCGTGAAGGGCGTCAGCGCCGCCGCCGCTGCCCGGGTGGGAAGCACAGGGGTCAGCCCCACGCCCGCACGGTGCCGGCCGCCCCCCCGGGGCCGCGGCTTTGCCCGACGGCCGCCCGCCGCCCCCCGAAGGGACCGTGTCTCCCCGAGGTCCCGCTTCCATATTTCGCCGAGCGGATGCGGAGGCGAGCGGGGCCCGGCCGCCCCCCCGCCAGCCCCGGGCCGGCCGCGCTATCCACGCCAGGAGGAGAGCGATTTTTCGGATCGCTGCGAGCGCGGGGGAGGAAAAAAATCCAGCGGGGCGCCTTTGCTTTTATTCTTATTATTATGACTACTATTATTTCGTTTCCTATTTTTTATTCGCCTCTCCGTTCGTTGCCGACGGAGGTTGGGGGGCGCGGCGCGGCTCGCCCGCCCCGCCCCGGCGCCTTACCTGTGAACCTGTCCTTGACGAAGCGCCTGCTGCTCTCCATCCAGGGGAAGTTGAGGCTGCCCAGGCTGGGCACGGCGGGCATGGCCGGGATGGCGCTGGAGATGGGCGGCGGCACGGCACCGGGGATGGGCCTGTGCGCCGGCACCCGGATCACGCCGGCCGGGGCCAGGCTGAGGTTCACACTGTAAGATCCCGAGTCCTCGAAGGGCGCGGCGATGGCCGGGAAGGGGGCCGGCAGGGCAGCGTAGGGCGCGCCGCCGCGGCCGCCGCCGCCGCCGGGGCCGCCCAGGAAGGTCGCGCCGTCGGGGCCCCGGGGGGGCGGCGGGGGAGCGCTGTCCTGCTCGGGGCTGTTGAGGATCTGGTCGATGCCGAAGCTGATGGGCTCGTGCTGGTGCTGGCCCTGCGCGCCCGCCGGCGGCTCCATGCTCCTCCACCGCGCGCCCCTCCGCGCCCGCTATAAAGGCGCGTCCGCTCCGCCGCGCTCCGCGGCCCGGCCGGCCCCGCCGTGCGCCGCGCGGAAACTTTGCGGAGCGCGCGCCGCCCCGGCAGCCGCCCCGTCATCTCCTCGGGGCCCGCCGCGCGCCCCGCGCCGCGTGCGCCCCCGCCGCCGCCATTGGCCGCCGCCGCCCAGCCTCTGCGCTCCCATTGGCTCCCGCCGCCCGGCACCGGCCTCGCGCCCGGGCGCGGGGGGCCCCGCCGCCGCCGCGGTGACATCACTGGGGCGCACGAACAATGGGGCCGCGCGCGGCCGCGGGCGGGGCGGCGGGAGGGGACGGGACGGGACGGGAAGGGCCGCCCGCACGTCGGGGGCTCCGTCCCGCTCCCGGGGCTGCCCTTCCGCCGGAGCCGCGACCCCCGACGGCTGCTCCGCGCTGCTCCTGGCCCCACGCCGGCTCGGTCCCCGCACCCCGCGGCCGCCCCGGGCACCGCTCGAACGGCGAGGCCGAGCGGCCGCCCCGACGGCAGCGCGGAGCAGCGGCCCGAGGCGGCGCCCGGGGCCGGGCCGGGGGGAGCCCGTTGCTCCCCGGGGCCGGATTCCGTTTGGGCTCCGTTGGCGCCCAGGCAGCGGGAGCCCGGCGCGGCCGCAGAGCGAGTTTGCAGACGCTCTCTAACGTCCAAATTGGACTAAAGGCGTTAAAAATTAAATAACGTTCAGCCGCATTTACTTAGTTTCCCTCTTATAAAGGGAAATGAAAACAGGGAATAGAATTTCCCTGTTAATAGAATGTAATGGCATTTGATCGGCACCTGGCAGGGCGATCCCGGGATGCCGGAGCGGTGACAGGAGGGACGTGATTAGTTTTTAAACCTTAGGATTCAATTACCGCAACGCGCCGATTCGTTCCAACGGCAGCGAACGCGGCCCGACCTGCCGAGCCAGCGGCGCTGCCGCCCGGAGCCCGCCCGGCGGCGGACGGCACCGGCACCGGCCGCGGCCCCGCTCCCCGCCGGCTCTTTCCCCGCCGCCTCGGCCCCGCGGAAAAAGCTTTGTGGGGCCGGGGGTGCTGTTCCCGTCCCCCGCCCCGGCCCGCGGGCTGCGCCGGGCGCTGGCCCCGACGGCCGCTGCGGAGCTACCGGCTGAAGTTTCCCGGCGCGGCGCGGGGGGCGCCGGCCCCGACGGAGGCGCGTCCCTGCCGGCGGCCGTCGAGGGGGCTTCCCGGCCTCACCACATGGAGGCACGGTCATTAACACGGCTATTAAACACGCACCCCCGGAGGGGAACCGCCCGGTGCCACCCGCAGCCCCGGGCAGCGTAATCGGATTGTCCCCACTCGGTGCGGCGGGTGCGAGCGGGGCCGCCATCAGCCGGGGCTCCCCCGGAGCGGAGATAATCGGATTGACACGGTCCCGGCAAGATGATGCGGGGCCGCCCGGCGCCACCGGGAACGGACCAGCCCTCGGGGCTCCGCTCCGGCCGGCCCGGCGGGGAGGGCGGGGAGGCGGCGGGGCGGGGAGAAGGAGAGAAAAGGAGGGAGAAAAAAAAAAAAGGGAAAAAAAAAAAAAAAAAAGGCAACCGGGGGAGGATAAATAAATAAATAAAGTGACACCCAGTCCTGAATCAGGGCAGGCTTTGTTAGAGAAAATTGCAGCTTGATCTGCATAATGGGAACTCGGGCTGCCCAAGGCTATCTTTTTATTGCATGTGTGTCTGCTGTTATCAATTTTGTGAACGATTTCACAGGGAGCCTGGCAGACTTGAGCTGGAATAATATGCAAAGATGAGCTTTGAATAATGAATGATGTGCTTTTAAACCAATTCCAAAGTGTCTGTGATAGTACAATATGAAAAGGGGTGGTAAGTAATAGTATATTTAAAAGGCGCTAGTATGTTTTTATTACTATATTTAAAAAGATATCTATATTATTTTTGTGAAATGGATAATATATCACAGAGTCTTTGATAATCAGCTAAACAATACATTTTTCTTTGGGAAAACTCTCCTGGTTTTACACAGTTAAATATAGAGTATCAGCGTACAGCTTTGTAACGCTCGGCTACCTTATTAAATATTAACTCTATTTTAATATTAGCTTTTAAATTTAATATGTTGACGTTCTGCAGTTTTACTTTAATTATGTTTTATAATTAATAACCCGGGACGTATGGTATCCTTAAATGCAGCTCTCCCGCAGCCACCCCGTCTCCCTCGCCCCTCCGCGGGCTTGGGGCGTACAGCTCCGCGCAGCCCCGCGGCACCGCTGCGCTCCCAAAAACCGCCTCCGCTTTGCCAAGCGCCGTTTGCCGTGGCTCCGTGCCGGGCCCCGCTCCCGCCTCCCCGGGACCCACCGTCCGTTCGGAGCGGAGCTGCGGCCCCGACGGCGCGGCCCGGCCCCCGGGACCCCCGGGCCCGGGTGGTGCCTGCTGGGGTGACCGTGCTGCGGGGGTGAACGTGCCCACCCAAACGCGGCTGCTCTGCGCTGCCGGGGAGCCAGACCCAGCTCAGGACTTGCTCTACCGGGGGGCAGTGGGTCCCCTGGCCAGGCAGGGGGCACCCACAACGTGTCCCCAGTGCAGCTGGGTGCAAAGAGCTCTGCACCTGTCTGGGCTCCAGCCAGGCCCCAGGCAGGGTATGGCACTGCCTTTGCATAGCATGGCACAGCATGATCTTTGCATGGTGCAGCACAGCACGCCATGGCACGGCCTTTGCACTGCACGGTGTGACACCAGCCTGCAAGTGCCCAGCTGCAAGCAACTGGCTGCAGGGTCAACTCTAAGCCAGGCACAGGGTGACTGAACGGGTGCAGCGCCAGCAGGACAGTGTCCAGCTGGGTTGGGGTGCACAGCTGCAACCCCACGGCCAGGAAGCCCCACAGCAGCAGTGGGGCGGCCACCGGAGCCATGCGAGCAGGGGGAGGCTGGGAAGGGAGGGCTGCTCTGGAGCGAGAGGTGAAACGTCATCATTCCCTGTAAAACTCAGCCAGCAGGTTGTACAAGTATTAACAGAGATGTATGGCTGAGCACACGGCACCGGCAGGAAGAAGCGCGGTGTGGCCACGCTGCAGCACGGCTCCTTCGGCCACGGTGGGGAGGGTGTCTGGGGCGGCTCTGCCGGGCTGGGCTGGTGTGGTGGTGCGGGTCCAGAAAGCACTGCACACAGCCACCTGCAAGGGCACGGGGGGACATAGTTAAGAGAGGAAAAAAAGTAATTAACTCTGTGTAAGAGGAGTGACCACCTCCCTGGCACCACCGGGCAGAAGGGACCCCTGCCCACCTTGTCACTGCGGGCAGAAAAGCAGCATCCACCTCACCCATCCCCAAAACATAGAGCTGCTCCCAGGCCTAGCTGCCATGGGGGGACATGGAGGGGGACATGCCACAGTCCAGCACAGTCACCGGGTTTGGTTATGGTGTGCACATGCACCCTTCAGCCCTGGGAATGTCTTTGGGTTCAAAACATGGAAGGCCCCAAAGGGAGGGTGTCCTCGCGGGACCTGCCACGTGCCTGACAGCGGCTAATGCCACCCTTGAGCTTTTCAAGTGTTTCTTGTAGAATGAGATAACAAAAACATGCAAAGAAATACACACTGACCCAACCCCAAGTGCCTTTGCCTTCCAAGAGTGAGGTAGCTCCAGCATCCTCTTCCACTGCAGCACCGGACATTTCCTATCTGCATTTGGAGCGGGTTTGCCTGTGGTGACCCCATCTGTGCCACCAACGCGTGCTCCTGCACACCGCAGGCACCGGCACACATGGCCAGGCCCTCGGCTGCACCACGAAGGGAAAGAAATGGAGCTTGAGCCCCCGCAGCCACATCTGTTCCTGGAAAGCAGAGGAGGGACAGTCCCTCTTCTGGGCATGTCCCAGAGCCAGAGAAAACAAAATCCCCATAGCGAGGATGTTGGCAGTGCCAAGAGGTTGTTTAGTGCCCAGGGGTTGTGCGGATGGGGAGGCGGCATGGGCTGGTGGGTCACAGCATGCAGAGGGACTTCAGATCCTTCCCATCGAGGCACCAGGAGGTTCCCCAAGGACAACCACAATACATGGGAGCAAGGACAAGTGGTCCCCGTTAGGACCAGACCCAGCACTAAGCAGCTGGACACCAAACAGAGAAGGCCCATTCCCCCCACCCCATCATCCTGCCGTCACCGTGGGGCCAGTGATGCATGGCACAACGGGGACTCAGAGCAGCTCACGCATTTAGATCTGGCTGCACCCCAGAGGGTCCCATGCCACCCCCCAGGGGTGGGCTCAGCCCCACAGGCCGGGGCGGGATGTGCAGCCCTGACCGGCACACAACATCCCACCATGCAGCTCAGCCGCCCTGTTGTAAAGTAGCCTCAGTCAAATGTTTAACATCAAAATCTGGCATGGGCCAAATGATCCATTCCACCTTTTTTTCCTTTAATGTTTTACCATTAATTATTTTTAAAATGAGGCATTTTGTTTCTAAGGTGAGAGGGACAGGTCTCTGGGCATGAGACCAAGAGAAACCACTGCGGGGCTTCTCCAGCCTTTTCAAGCCAGTAGGCAGCGTTTTATAATAACGGGCCGTTAATTGATGGCGCATCACTGCGCAGCTCCTCCCGCGCTGCCTGGCGCAGCCGCCCGAGAGCGGGGCCGCAGCGTGACGGATGCGCTTGCACGAAACCCAGGGGCAGGGAGGCCCGTTCGGATGCTCGGTGGGGCTGGAGCAGCCGCTGTGAGGCTGCACGGAGGCTGGCGGGTGGGTGATACCCCCCTGCGGCCGGAGCTGGGGAACTTCCACCCCCCACGCTGCGAATAGCCATGCAGCTCACAGATGCCGTGTGCACAGCGTGGCTGGAGATGTAGAGGTGCGGGTGCTGTGGGCACACTCGGCTGGTCATGGTGGTGCCTGGGAAGCGTCCCCATCGTCCCTGGGGCTGCAGCGCTCGCAGTGCCCACAGACCTCGTCCCAGAGATGGCAGCGGCAGTGAACTCACCTGGGACAACGCTGTGGAAATGCAGGGTCTGCAGCGAGGCCGGGCAGGTGAGGGGCTGGATCGCAACCGAAACCGCTGAGCACAGGCTTCTCCCAGTGCTGCTCACCTGCTGTGCTGGAGCTTCGGTCCAGCTGACCGCCAGCCCTTGTACCACCTTGAGGGGCTCCACGGAGCGTTTGCCAGCCCACTGCATCAGCTCAGCTGCTGTTCTGCGTTTCCAGCTCTGCTCACTGCCCCTTCCCCAGGCCTTGGACTGTGCATTCCCTGGGCTGCCCACCCCGGCACGCTGTCCTGCACGTCTGGGGCTGCAGAAATTTTGATTCCTCCGAAAGCTTTGGGGCTTGGGACCGACGATGGTTGCAGTGACCCTCACCTGAGGTGCTGTGTGCCAGCTGGAAGCGGGGCTTGGAGGAAAAGGGGTTTGCTCAGTGTCTGACCCACAGCTCAGGTCTCCAGCAGCGTATTTGTGCTGCCTCGCTGGCCGTTGCACTGCCACGAATAAATCTTCTTTCTTTAAAGGATGCTAAAGACTGTGTCAGCTCTCACATATCAAACTCCTCTGTTGTCCTCACACCCTCCTTCAACACACAGGAATCCCCAGGCTGGGAACCGGTCTCTGTCCCCATCAGCTGGCAGTTCTCACGAGCCCAAGCCCGCTAGGACCTGTGGCCACTGCCGGAGGCCAGCGCAGGGCTGCAGGAGGCACCGGCAGCTGCGGGGACGTACCAGCCCCTAAAAGCATCACCCGTTGCTTCAGGTTTTTTCTCTTCCTGTAGGGTGACAGGGAACAGCGATATCTCGCTGTGTGAGAAAGCAGCAGCAGATGCTGAGATGTTTTTGCTGCAGCTCCTGGCTTTGGCAGCGGATCTCGGGTTGGGCAAGGCCAGCCCTGTTCTCCACAGCCTTTGCTAGATGGATATCGCTGCACAAAACCCAACACGGTTTTAAGCCTTTAGCACATCGCTGGTTACTTACAATTCATGTGGATGTCGGCACCACAGAGGACGCTAAGAAGTTGTTCCTCAGCCGTAGCCCTGGCAGCAGCATCCTTGCAGGGCTGGTGGGGTGATGCTGGTGCTCTGGCTGGAGAGGGACACGGGTGTTCTGCGTCCTGGCATGGAGGAGGTGATGGCTGAAAGCAGTTTATGCTCAGCAAGCTGCCACCTGGGCTCTCTGCCTGCACCCGCCGCCAGCAGCAGCGCCCAGCGCGGGACACGCCGGGCAGGCAGGGTTGGGGGGTGCGCCCCACGGGTGGGGGCCACCGCGGCCAGCAGGCCCCAGGACAAAGCACCGGCCTCACCGCCACATCCCAGTGATGGAAAGGGACCCCGCTATGAGCCGGTCGGGGTGTTGTCCTTCCGCTGGCGGGCAGCTCGCTCCCCGGGAGCAGTGCCGGGCTCAGGCACTCAGCTCCCAGCGCTCGGCAGCGCGCAGCAGCAGTTTTGTCACCCACAAGGGTTAAATCAGCTGCTCTTTTTCTGAGACAAGAGCCCTGGCGCTGTGGAGTCCAAAGGTCATTCCCCTCTGCCCCTTCCTTTGGGCTCGGGAGGCTGCACCCCCGGCTGCAGCTGGGACAGCTTCACCCCACCGCAGGCAGGAGGGGGAGCCGAGCCCACCCCCATCAGCCCTTTCCCCATCAGCCAAGCTGTGTCATCCCCCGTCCCCCTCCACAGAGGAGCTGGAGGTGCCAGCCCTGTGAGTGGGGGCTGAGCACGGACACCAAAAAACCTCCTTGTCCCCCGCGTCCTGGTGAAGTGGATGGAAACAGTTAAATGCCAGTCGTGGACCCAATAGTTAAAGGTGGCTCGAAGCCTCTGACAGATGAAGGTGCCTTAGTTTCAGTTCACATTTCAAAGCACGCCTTTATCAGGTTGGTAACCCTAATTGTTATATTAAAAAAGCTGAAAATTTGTTTTCGCTTAAAATTTATGCGCTGGCCCATGAGACTGGATGAGATGGGGAGGGTACGAGGGAAGCGCTGGGAAAGGGAAGAGAGCACAGAGGGTGACAGGCAGAGGGGGTTCAGTTACTTTCTGCTGTCTGATAAAAATCAGGCTGTAGTGAAGCCAATGGGGAGTGTCCCAGTACTGGGGACAAACCCCGAAAGATGCAAAGACACCTGGTGTCCCCGAGCAGCAGCGCCAGCCCCAGCTCGGAGAAGGCTGGGAGGTACCGCAGGTCTGCGCGTAAACCAGGGAAAGCAGCCGGTGCTTCAACGTGCCTTCCTTCCCTCTTTTATTCTTATTTTATATACCAACATGCAGCTGCTGCCAGATTTTTCCACTAAATATGACTTTCGTTGGGCAAATCACATTAGGATGGATGCCGCAGGTATCCATTAAGGTTTATTTATCGTGATACTGTTTGGATCTCACGCTTATAAATAACTTATGTTATGGCTTTTGTTTGTAGAAATGTAACTTACATATTTTATTATGCTTTCTGTAAACCTCAAAAAGAATGTTGTCAAAGAAGCACCTCTTAACAGCAGCCTAAACTACAGTACATAAAATCTACACTAACATTATTTTTTAATACAGCAAGGAAGCATGTTATCCCTCTACGCTTTGAAAGGTTTGCTGTCATCATAAACTCGTACTACAATAAAACATTAACAAGTCTAAGGAATTATTTTGTAAGGTGTGCATATACCGGTGGCTGAGTTTCTTTAAAGCTGCGTAATGCAAGCAGGGCAGGGTGTTAAAAGTTTAATGTTTTCCCCAAAAGCTGCCTTTGCCCGCTCCATCAGGCAGAGCCCGACCTGTGCAAGGCTGCTCTGGGGACGGTTTGCTCTCCCTCGTGGAGGGACAGACACTTACCTGTAATAATGCTTACTGTGCAATGTCACATGCATTTGGGGCAGAATCAGACCACGTTGCTTGCATCATCATTCAGGCTCGCACTGGTTTCTTGAGATGAAATCACTCGGGGGCCAAGTGGCATCTCCTTGCTGATGTTTCCTTTCCCACTGTTGGCCACTTTTCTTTTTAAAAGGAAAAATATCCAATGCCCTTAAGGCAATTATGTCTTAAGAAAACCAGTATAAGGGCTTACACGTGCTTTGTAAACACGGGATTCTGGGCTGTACCCCCTTTGACAGCACCCTTTTAAAAAGCTGACAGTAAAGACTCTCAACAAATAATCTGGAGTCACAAAACACAGTCTCTGTTTGCTCTGCCATCCATTCCTAACCTAAAAGCAAGCCTATTTACGCGACCAGCTACTCTAAGTAAGTTCCTGTTGTCTACTGTCAACCAAGGTTGAAACGCCGCTCAAATACACGCCTGGGGTTTGCCCAGTTTGTGAGATGCTCTGTAGAACCTCACTAATACATCATAACAAGGGATGTGTTGGAAGGGAAATTTCAGAAATGTACTCTCAGCAGCCGTGTATTAAAGCTGCCCTGAAGTTCAAGTGCCAAACTGTGAGGACACACACGTCCCCTCCTGTTCCATGTGCCAAACCCCCACACTCGGCAGAGCAGCCGATGGCACCAGCAAACGGGCTGGTTTGCAACCAGTATTTATTTCCACCACCATGACAAAGCAAACAGTCACAGAACCCACGAGCTTTCACCCGAGTTGTTAATGCCACCGCATGGAGGTGAAGGGTTTCTACGGCCAGCGAGGAGGTGGCACCCACCTTGGCACAGAGCATCAGTAAGGACACAGAGAAACCTCTGCCCGGGTCCCAAACCCCTGCCCGGGTCCCAGCCACCGGCGACCCGCACGCGCCTCCAACAGTTGAGTTCTGCAGCTTTTAGAATCTGACTCAGCAGCACACATTCCACTTTCCTTTAAGGACCGAAATGGAGAGCGAACGGCTGCACTAATTCACACACGTTGGATGTGCTGGTAACAATCACACGCTTTCCGCAGAGTTTACAAACCTCGGCACATGAGCCCTGTGAGAAACACCCCGAATCTGCAGCGCTTCAGTCGCCTCGATTGATTATTTTCTCAAGCGCTCAGCACTCTTGGAAATCAGAGCCTTTGGCTGCAGATTAAATACTTGCTCCAGGTGAGCTTAAATGTCAACAGAAAACTGCTTAATAAAGTCACTTCCTTTCAGGTTTATTTCCTGCAATTTAAAAATGTGCGGAAAAGAGTTGCGAAGAAAAAAAACTGGAAAAAAGCTCTAACAAATATGGGTATGAACTCTTTCTCCCTGTTGGTCACAAATAAAAATTCCCATTCTTACACGAACAGTATTGAAATTTGACTAAATACGCAAATGTAAGCAAGCACGAAAAACACATAAAGTCAATTATTTACACAAGAAAGAAGAAAAACCCAACCCAATTCAAAACCAATTCCAATAGTTTGCACAGAGTGGCTTTTCTACATTCTAAACTCATTGGCTTATTGCTTAAATAGTTATAATTTTTATCAGATCTTGTTTCAATTAATTTCTGTATTTCCTCAGCCAACACAGCACCTCCTGCCCATCATGGAATGGTATGAATTGCTCCCCACAAAATCAGAGCGTGAGCTTCGGACTGGAGGAGGATTTTGTTCTGGAACAAACCAAACTTAACAATCTCTGAGAGGCGGAGACAAATCTGCTGAATTTGCTGTTTTGGATGCAGCGTTCATCTTCATTGTGCCACACGACGTTTAAATATGGACCATAACTCTCTGTAACTATCTGCTTTCTTTTTTGTAGTGGTGGATAGATTTTTTTCTTTTTATACATTGTCTTAACAACTTTATTTTCTTCTGTGTTTTTTTTTTTCTTCAATGTCCAAAGACCCGGAAAATGTGTACTTGTGAAATTAAAATATTATCAGTTCTTCATTAATGCTTGCTCCATTAGCTCTTATGTTATGTGCAATATTCTAAATTTTCTTGCTATACTTACAGCCCAAAATGCTCATTTTTAGTCTTCTACTTTGTTGTCCACACTGTCATTAACTGCCAGTGCTGAGAAGAAATATATAACATTTTGTAGAAAAATAGTCATTTTATTATTTCAAAAATACGTCATATAAAATTTGTACTGGCTTTCGTCTCATTTTCAAACAAGCAAGACCTCAGTCAGAGTGAGCTTGGAGTTTTTCATTCATGAGATATTATTTACTATTATGTATAAAACTGAGAATCATTAACTGATACAAGCTTAGAAGGAATGCATATTTATTTTGTTCTTTGGTTAAGTACTGTTTCTACACCATTTTAGAAAGATAAAATAACAGGATAACAAATTTTGATAAGAAAGGCTGAAAACGTTCTTCAAACTAAGGCTGATTTCCCATTGCTTTTGCCGTTATAAATCCTCACGTTTAGGCCAGAGATACAAAAAGGCAGAAGATATCTTAAAAAAATAGTTTTCACAAGGGTCAAAAATCTATCTAACAATATAAGAGGGTCCCAAAACTTTCAGCGTTGGTTTGTTAGTGTTTCCAAAGTCATTGTCAGCTCATGGCGTCTAAAGCGCTGGGATCCGAGGCCCCTTCGCCGTGCAGAGCTTCGGCCACGTCTCTTCGGAACACTGACATGTTCTGAGTGAACCTGGGCGAAAGAGAACCCAGACGTTTGGTTAAAGGAGAACCTGATACCGAGAGATGTATTTCAGGAATCGGCAAAAAGGATAACTACAACGGAAAGTTTAAGTTGAGAGAAAAAGAGAGGAAAACTCACAAACAAAATCACTAGGTGCCTGCAAAACCCGGTCCTGTGGAATAACAAAGAGCGTATCAACGTGCGCGGGCAGCATTACCAACTCGGCGCACCGACAGCGCGAAACGTTTTAGAAGTCAGCTGGGAAATGTATGCAATGAGAAACCTTTCCATCTCCCGTGCCTCGGGTCCCTCCAGCCCAGGGCTCTTTGGGACGTGTCCAGATGGCCCCCGAGGCCGGGCTCCCCCAGCCCCACCGCGCTCCCTCCGGAGCGGTGTCAGAGTTCAGCCTGGCTCGGTGACAGCGGCACCACCACCCATCTGGCACAGAACGAACTCACAACAATATTCCCCAACCGTTGTCTGCTGGCAGGTGAAGGACGTGACGTCCGGCCGGTGGCATCACACCCGAGACCGAATGACAACCCTGACTCAGCTTGTACCACAGCCCAAATCTCGTCCGCTGCCTCGGTTTGTCCTCACCTGAAGAGTTTAATTACCATTTATCACATCTCATGCATCGATTTAAAAAAAAAAAAAAACAACCCAAAACATAACCCCAAAACCACATCAAAAATGACCTAAAATGTCAGAAACATGTATTGCACGCTGCATTGAGGGTTTTTCAAATGTTCTTTTGCTTGCTGCCTCGATGCTCTTCGCTTCGATTGCGTCAGACTTTGCTGGCTCGCTATAGCGAAGCGAATAAAGTTTCCTGAAGAACGGCTCCTCGGGGCTCGTTCCTGCACAGGGCTGGTGGGCAGGGGCTTGCGAAACCCATGGGATTTCCAAAGGGCTCTTTGCAGGACCAGGGGCAACAACCCTTCCCAATTGTCTCCACCGTACGGTACTTCACGGGTATGTGCGGTAAACCGGGGCTTGCAGTGTGTGCAAATACAGGATGCAATTATGAGTTCGTTCTTCATTCTATTCATAATTTTTTGCGTCTGTGTTTATTTCCTTACTAATGGAAATCGATTTCTGCTCAATTTTAAACAATCACAGCTAAAAGAAGCCTCCTGTTCCACAGAATAAGTCTGAGGATTACAAATAAAGAGCTGAGAACAGAAAAGCCCCCCCGGCCCCCTGCGCCCAGGCTGCTTGCAGAACAGGGCAGCTCACAGAAACCTCACAGCAAAGTATGTTCTCAGAAAACAATGTTATCTTAGGGGCTTCTTGCCTTCAAGATACATAAATAGATAGGGAACTAAAAAACCATCTAGTTAGAAGAACGAGTTTTACTCTGTTTTTCATTTTTTCTTCTCTTTTTTCTAAAATCTTGAGTCAAACGACTCCCCTTGGCATTTACAGCAATAAGGTCAGACCACGTCCTCCAGCCCGCCACTGCCAGCTCAGTTTTTCTCGGTTTGAACAGACATTCTCCTGCTTCCCAGTGGCTCCCTGCCTTTTCCCCAGGTTTTCTGCTGATCCATAATACAAATCCAACTGATTTATTAGCGCCATCGATGTGATCCCTGTGCTTCTCTGGGTTTGCTTCCAAACGCCCCTGTCTCTGGCAATCATCCAGTTAGGCCATAAGGAACTTACACATGTAGTACCAAAATTTCATGGGAAAGTGAAACAAAACAGTGGAGACCATAATTAATGCAAAGCTAATCAACAATTAAACAAATTCAATGAAATATTCAGACAACGAACAGAGACTAAGTCAGAGAAATAGGATCAGCAAATGGTTGTAGCCGTCGCTTCTCTCCAGGGCTCCTTCCAGTTTGTTTCAAGCTTTCCAGGAAGTTCCACAGTCTCAATTTAGCTTGTGTCGCTAAACTTTCAAGGTTTGCTTGGGTTGAATAATGCACAGGAAGAGAAAATGCAGCTAGCTAGTAATAAAACATCAGCATGAACATCACATGCAGACGAACTTGACATTTCTTTTGTGAAGACTTCTATTCTCTTCTTCAAATGAGGCCAAGATTGAGCAAATTTGTGATTCACGTTAAAAAAAAAAAAATCTTGCCTCATTTATCTACAACATGGAAGTGGCCCCACTGGATCCCATCTCGTTCTGGCATTTCACAAGCAGCTGCGTAACCCCGACAGCAGCAAGAAAAGGTTCTGTCAGAGCAACAGCACCGCTGGAGGCTGCAGTGAGTGTTTTATCAGAGGGGCTTCAGGTTGGAAAAAGGAATCTCTGTGGCTCATCTGCTGAAATGAGGCAGTTTTTCCCAAGTGAAAAAGCAGCAGCTGCAGCCTGGCACTTTGGGACTAAATTAGGAAATACATTTCTGACCAAGAAAATACGTAATTATTAAATGTTCAGGCTCTGTTAGGTGTAGGGATGAATTATTTGATAGGATATTTTCTTCCTTTCAAAAGGAACTGCAGTTTAAAGCTACCTGGAATACTTCCCATGTTATATTTTCTTCCAGTTAAAGCTTCCATTTGCCTTTCATTCTTTCAGCTTTCTTATGTGTTATGAACGTACCTGTCTCTGTTCTTTACCAGAAGGTTTTGCTCGACTCCTTCCATGAGATTCCTGAAGCACTGGTCCAGGACTTCACGTTTGTTGTCAGGCTGGCTGGTTATCAAGGTTGCCCTTAGTTCACTGAAGTACTAGGAAAGCAAAGAGGAGAATATTAAAAATGAGGTTTGGAAATTTAAACTAGTTAAAAAAAAGAACTTTTTATCACCTTCGAAAAAACTAGATTCAGTCTAGAAATACTGAACAGGAGGGGACATCCAGGGCTACCCACTACCCTACTACTGCAGCCGAGCAAGTCACATAATCCTGTTTAGTCTTTATTATATTCGCTGTGTCGGTCAAAGTCTCATGGCCTTGGGCGTAAGCACATCCATGCTAGAAGCACTGATACATACAATTATCCAGAGGAGAATGAACCATCCTGGTGAACCTGTGCCCCAAGTACCTGGCAGAGTTTCTGAGCAGTCTGATATTGCAGTCAAGAATAATAGTGCTGGTATTCCCCAAATTTCAGGCGTATAACTTGTTAAAGGTAGGATGAAAATCGGTTTTCAGTATGCAAAATTTAGTAGACTTTTGAAGTTAATGTAACTCGTAGGGTGTCATATGGAGTGTCAGAAAGGACAGAAGTCTGTGATCTGTTTGCTAGATCTTTTTAAGACGTTTAACAGGTTTAAAGCTGTTTAAACCTTAAACAAATCTCAAATTAAATACACAACTTTTCCATCAAAACTACAGCTCTCCTGCACAGATGAAAAAAAAATGGGATAATCGAAGAAAATGTAGTAAAACCACAGCACTCTACTGCTAAGCCCTGACAACTCAACAGGATTATAGGAAGCGTTTGCTCGGCAAATTACCTGCCCTCAACCCGGTTCCTCTCAAACCAGAAACATCCTGTGTTCCACGTCTCTGGTGACCGCTGCAGCAGGACCGGCAGCGGAGGCAGCAGCTGATCAAATAGCTGGCTCCCAAACTACTTCGGAACTCTAAACTGGAAATCACCTGGAGCTGGTGTGAAAGATGAATTATCTGCCTGCGGCAAACACATTCCCAGCAGCCCCGTCTCGAGGTGACAAATGCAGAGTTCAATGTAGAGAAGGCCACAACCCCGAGATCTTGTCCAGTGACACAAGTTGTTTTTAGAAAAGAGGCATTCCAAGAACTTCAGTCAAGCCCATAATGGGAAGTATTCGCGGCATCCTGGGGTGACAGCGAGGAAGAACATCCCTGCCGGCCGCTACCGTGACGGCATCCCCCGAAGCGTCTCTCCTGGCGTCGGCGTTTCCACACGCAGGAGCCGTTCTCAGCCCTGGGGCCTCCAGGGCTTCCCTGCACTAACATCACCTTTTGCCGGCGCACTCCACCGCCCGCGTGCTTCACTTGAAGGCCAGCGGCAAGATGCAGCTGCTGCTGCTACCTTCTCGGGGTACAGAGGGCTCCGTCTGCCAACCTCTTGCCATGAGGATTTAACTTCTGTATGGGAACAGTGTCCGGAGCCACCTGCATTTCATACTGAGCTGACACCACCTCAAAAGATCCGGCATTGCTTTAGGGTGGACTCTGAGTACAATGCTCATTTTGGCATAATTACCCCTACTGGTGCAAGCATGTCTAAATCCCGATTGCCCTAAGTCCCCTAGTAAACCTGATGCCTTATTTTGAGATGAATCACAGGCAAAGAAGATCTCATTAAAACAAAAGAAGCAGTGAACAAGCAGTAACACATGATAAATGTGTGCTTGCCATCTCAGGAACTGCAGAGACAGAGACCCTACCTCAAATAAAGGAACCCATTTCCAATAAACAAACCAGCAGTGCACTGAAATGAGCCAAGAAAAGATGACTTTTACAGCCATATATAAGTGCGTGTCCTACTTTTTCTGAATGAAAAATAAATAACCTTGACGCAAAAGGGGCAATACAAATATTGTAAATTCTATTTCCTGTTCTCCACCCTTCCAAAAGAAATGTAAGGCTTGTTCGTAAGTAAAGGTGCTTGTACATATCCACGTCTGCTAAGCAAAACACATAATCATTAGAACTAGTCTAATTTCAGTAAAAAGAATATTCTGCCAGTCACAAATTTATTCCTCATGATTTACAGCTCCATGGTTTTATCTTCAAGTGAAATATTTAATTTCTTCTTATACTGAAGCATCAAAACCACATAATTAATATGTAGTCAGGCTAATACTTAAACACTATAAATCAGAAGCATTATATAAACAAAAGTGTCGTCCTGAACAAGATTGGGAATGCACAAAACTACTTATTTCCCACTTTTATAATGATGCAGTGACTCAGAGCAGATAGAAAATGATTAGTTTTCCTTCCAAAGTAGGAAATATTGCTTCCATCTGTAAAGTATAATATTGTGATGTCATAAAGTTTTCCTAAACACTGAATTTGCCCTTATTCCCTCTCAATCATTTTAAAAGAACTGCTCTCTCTTATAGAGCTTGGATTTAAATCACAATAACACACCAAGAAGATGAATGACAGTGCTATTGGATATGGCTAAAATTGGATCCTTCAGCACAGGTGAATGATGAGACAGCGCTTCTCTTCCTGATATATTTTCTTCTTCTATTAGTTTCCTTCCATCGCTGGGATTTCAGTTTGAATTTTAATGTATGCAGTTGCTGCTAATCTTAGTGTCTTATTTTTTTCCAGCACCCTCTTATTGTATAGACAATTCATTCTCCAAAGCAGTAATACACTGAGGCTTGTGACTGCCCAAGAGATAAAGCAATTCAGAATAAAGTTAGAGCTGGCTCTGAAGTATGGTGAATACAACAGGTCACTATTTCAGAAACAATGCCTTGCCGTACAAAAAATGCACACATTTAGATCAACTCGCATCCATTTACTCAGATGGTTTCCATTTCAGACAATATTGTCTCTATTAAGTCACCAGGGAAACATGATGGGTATATCCAAATTCATAGTTTCAGATTTTATTGAAAGGGCAAATTGCAGAGTATTTCCTGGTTTACAGAATCTGCCACAGATGCACACGATACAAATTGCAATCAATGCGAGTACTTAAGCGTAAGCGCTCAGATAATACCCCCCAAAGCTAGTTGTTCCTGTGAAACCTTTCAGAAAAAGAAATTGGTTAACTATTTTTCTAGGAAGCAATTTTTCTGATGCGATTTCCACAGTGTTCTTGTTTCATATTTCTATCTAAAAGCCAGATGAGCTTGTGTAACTTCTATTCCTGCTTAATTCTGGAAAAAGCGAAGACACAGAATTTATTAAAAAAGGGTTAATTATATACTTGCATGATCTAAGGTTGGGTGTAAAAGTTGGGGCAAGGGTTTGAGAGGATTTTTCAGCAAAATGAAGCCATTTGGCCACTGCAAACCAATCTGTAAAATGCCCATACAGTACAGGAGCTGAACCCTGCTGTTCCCAAGGAAGGAGATGGGGAATTTGAAGGGCAACAGGTAGCTTTGTTCTACGTGAAATAATTATTTCATCTATTTGAGCACAAGAAGAGTGGATCTGGCGGAGTTTCTTAAATACTCACTTTCTCATTGAGAAGTATCAGTCCAAGCAGCGGTCTTGACACAGACCACTGGTTTCTGCAGTCTTCAAAAATGATGGTGTTGAGTAGGATCGACATCATCTGAAAGAAAATTCAGACCACTTACAAGAATATGGATACTGTTGTCATACTGTGTGATGTCGTGAGAAGGAAAAATTAATGAAACCTTTACTAACCATGCTGAAATCACTGAGATTTCATATATGAGCATGGTATTACAAAAGTCATTCTTCCCAACAAATATTTCAATAACCAAAACTACCAGGTGAAGAAAGCTAAAGAAAACGAACGTCACAGCTTGGCTCTAAAGACAAAGTTGAAGTTAAAACAAATACGAATTGCGATTTAGGGCTGTGTTAATTTAAGGTACAGGCTTTGACTTTACTACAGAGATTTGCCCCGTTGTCACACTACATCTAGGAGAGCAACAGACGTGTGACCAGTCATCTCGATTAGTTTCAGATTAATCCCTAGCTGCTCTTCAAGATTCTCCTTTTCTCACATCTGCGCTTCTTCGTGCACGACACTGCGGGGCATCCGAAGGGCGCACTACCTATTTCAATGAAGACAAACCTAATTACAGCAACAAGTCTACAAATCCGTACCATTTCCATCACAGTTGCAATCCAGCCTCTCATTTTAGACATTTTACTTTATTTCTCCAACTTACTTTATGGAGCTCTAGAGCAGTCATAAAGCCACTTCATCAACTTTAGAGAGCACCAGGATCTATCAACTCATACAATTAAGTTCTACTGGCACCCAAAGTGAAGGTACATAATTCACTTTGCTCGTGGGCTGGCACGTAACCAGAGCCTTCAGCTAATGCCACATGGAATGTTCTCCCTCGGAGAATCGGCTCTTGCCGTGCTCCTGTACCCTCTGGTGTGCATCGCTAGGAAGGGGAGGACTTACTTAGGGATTGGTACAACTTTTGTAAAAAGAAATTACAAAATAACTACAGAATCCATTTAAAGATAAAATGCTCTAAGATATCCTTGAGATATGTTAGTCCAAAATGCCAAAGGCCACAACATAGATGAGCCTAAAAACATTACTCAGAGATTAAGCAGAGTGAAAATTTGTAAAATGTCACCAGTAAATAGTTTGACTCACATTTATAAAATATCTACACCCTAAAACCAAACATAGAGGAAGCAGAAAATCATTAAATCCTTTCTTCTAGGCCAATGAGTAGCTATGAGCAGGGTCTCCAGAGAGCTGCCACATTGCAAACCAGCCTGTAATAACTGACCAAGGCCAAGTCAAACAGCATGTTTCGCTAAATGAAAAAGATGAATCCTAGTGCTACAAATCACCTGGAACAGAGATATCCACAAATTATTTGAGCTTTCAAGTTACGAACACGCAGTCTGGCAAGGGAAAGGCCAATTCTTCACCCGACTTTACAGTTTATGTATCAGGCAAACTGCTTTCCATTACTCATAGGACAAAACCAGTTCTATACTGCTTTGGAACTAAAGCAAACAATACAAACCCTCTGCACAAGCACTAACAGGGGCTTGTTTTCCAAATATGAATAATAATGGCAAGTTCTTATAATTAATTAATCTTCAGGTTTCCATCTCTGTAGCTTGTAACAAAGCCAGCTGTTGGATGGAAGCATTTTTAAATTAATTAAATAAACTCACTCCAGCTGTGATTTAGTCAGAGGAGCACGACTAACATACCCGTATTTCTTAGTAGAAGTGCTGTGCATGTAGAATGACTTTCAGTGTGACGCTTAATCTAAAAAGGGCCTGCTCAGAGACAAGTTCACAACTGATGCAGAGGGAAAGAACCGCCTCTTCAAACTCCAGCTTACCGAACAACTCCTGAGCGTGTCTCTAGCCCAGAATTGCTACTGAATTGCAAATGAACTGCAAAACAAAAAATATGGAAGAAGACCAAAATGTCCAAAATTCACCTGGGAAACACTTATTTGCCTCTGTGCATAAGTAGTACAGACAGTACTGAATAAGCAAGGGATATGATGAACGTTACAATTCATAAAAACAAAGCCAATATAAAGCAACTTACATAAGAGTAACTATTAATTGTGTGTTCTGATATTGGCCAACCAGGACACGAAACAGTGAAAACCTCTCTGCCACTTCCAAGCTTTTCCTCTGACAAGGAGGAAACTGTCAAACATTTTTAATTCCACATTTGACTCTAAGGATTAATGAAAGAGAACTCTTTTAGAAATCATTAGCCGTGCAGGGAACAGCACTGCATTCAGGAGTTAGCTACGTCTCATACCTGGACATGTGTATGTTCATTTTCTTCATGGACCAACCCATTCCTTTCAATTAAACTAGACAGTTACACCACCACCAAGAGCTAATCCTTTACACAAGGTTGCCTCTGTTTAAAAGAACTGCTGGGACTCCTGGTACCGCTGCACTAATATGAACAAGGTTGTAACATCTGCCCGTGAGCCCTCCCAACAGTGATTAACGCCTCTCAGGAAGTTATGCAAGTTTATTACTTGCACAGGTGGACAATTTGGAATCCTATCGTGTTGTCTTTGCAGACAGCTTAGACATCTCGCTTTCTGCAAAGATTAAAAAAAATAATCAAGGTGTATGGCTCAGCATTAAGAGTTGCATACATAAAATTGGGGCAATCCTATGTGTCATACCAGTACCTGTCGGAAGTTGTCAGGAGGGCATGACAGCGTATGCAAAACACAATCAGCAATTACCGAGCCTAATTGCACCAAGATGAAGGGCACCAAAATCCAAAACAGCCTTAAACTTCCTTTTCCTGTTTTCCACGTTTCTCTTCTCACAACTATTGCTGCCGCCTTGTTTTGCTCCATATATTGCGTTTCCCGTGCTGTTTCTGCATGAGCCTACAGCAAGCTGTTTGCATTCCAGATCCTTCTTTGTTTTACAGCGCTGCTGACACACTCCAAGAGAGATTGCACCCGCGAACAAGCGCTCGGAGACCATCCCTGCTGGAAAGAACTTCTGTCTAAGGGAGGCAGCCTGCACAGATTCATCTGCAAGGCAACAGAGCTCGTCTAGACGAGCCTCATGCTACTTTATAATGAAGCTTCGCCTCAGCAAACAGCACATTTACTGGCGATGTACCAGACTTTAACTCTTTCTCGAGCAGAGACAGCAAGCTTTCGTTTAATTTCACTAATTCTCCCATCACACAGAACAGCTTCTTCCTACACTGACAAGTGACATCCTCAGCTCCCTCCTTCAGGTCTCCTCCGATTAGTGATTTGATGCTGTTGTAACCAGAAGCAGGTCAGCCCATGCAGGAAAGAATTTCTGGATACGTGACACACAGCTCCATGTAAATTCCCATTTTTGTTGTTCGCCGGAGTCGTTCAGGTCATGAAGGAATTGAAACTCTTCAAGCTTCTGGAGGAGGCTCTGAAATAATGTGCCTTCTTCATATTTCATTTGCTGACACACATGTACGTGTATTTATGATGGCAACATATACAGGAATGATAATGGCAGTTTTCTGAAGAGGAGATCTTGCCCAATAATTTCTAAAAATGAGGAGACGAGCGCAGGTACCTGTCCAGCACCGCAGCCCCAGAGCAAGTACAGCACAGTACCTGAGCAAGCAGCGCTGCCTGCCTTTTTATTGCAAATCTTTTGAGAACTGCAGAGGATTTCCCAGATGTTAGTTAGCTTCAAAGCGTGCCACTGAGATACATCAGCATTACCATCACATTTTACAGAGGGGCTGGCTGAGGAACAAAGTCTATGCAAAGCCAGAGTGATACAGGCTGAGCCTGGGGCACCTCCTCAATTTCCTCAGCTCCTTCCAGCCATCACCCACCCCCGGTCACGCTGTTTCTGGAGACCTGCAGCCCCTCTTACCGGGCAGCAGAACCAGCTGGTGGGGTTCAGCTGGACTCACATGTAGGTGTCAGAGGGAAACCCACGTTGCAGAGCACCCTCCTTGCTCCACCTCTGCCACAAAGCAACTCAACGGCAAAACAAAGCACAGAGCTCAGAAGCAGAATTGATCCAACGTACGGATTTTTTGTTTGTTTGTTTTCTAGGTGGAAAACATCCTATTGGAAGAAATGGAAACATTTTGCTTTAGGAAAATGACTTGTCGGATGCTGCCCCGGAGGCAGGGCAGCTGGCAGCACCGCGGCAGCGCCGAGTCGGGCAGAAAACAAGGTCTCAAGGTGGGGAAAGAGACATTAAAAAGGAAGGGGCTGGGGGAACACGCAATCTGCTTTTTCCTTAGTTCAAAACAGCAGCCTTGCCTCTGCTCTTTTATCTTCAACACAGGGCATCACTTGATCTGGTTCAATAATGTTTCTCCTGACATGTTTGTTCTTTACAAAAGGAACTATTGACAAAACAGGCCAGAATAAAGAACTGTTCTTCCAATAGATTAATTCTTCAGAGCCTCTCTTCTTTCAGAGCCTTTTTCTTTCTTGGGTGGAGGAAGAAAATGTTGGTCAAGACAACCCTCATTATGAAAACTGTTTCTACAGGAAGGTGGGAAAGAAGCTGCCTTTCCATTAAAAAGGCTTTTATTTTGGCTGCTCCATTTTATCTAAAGAGAGCACTTGCACTATTGCAGGTCCTGTAACTCATTTCTCTCTCCCATATGTTGGGATGAATATTTTATTTTGCTGCAACTAATCACATTTTAACATAAAGAACAGTATGTTAACACCAGAGACAGCAGTATATATTCCTTTACAAAAGGTTTAGAATGGTCTAAGAACATACACAGCTTTTAACTAAGCACTTGGCTGGCCAGAACACTCCTTTTTTCCGTACAGATTTTCATTGTTTAGCGTGCAAAACTTGCTAGGTTTTTATAGGTCTAGCCTCAGATAGTCCACTTTAAATTTAGGAGTTGTGATTACTAATTTAAATGTCCTTTGGAGTTCTCAGTTCTTTCATCATCAATTCTTTCTGTATCAATAAATGGATCATCATTTACTAATAATATTAGGAAGATTTAAATGCTCCAATATTATTAAATACCTTAAATTTTAATCTGTTGTTTTAAAATATTTATTTTACTCGAAAGCCTATCTTTCAGACTGATATTTTCCATGTTCAAAGCCACAATTTCCAGATGAAATAAGAACACTAAAGGCTTTATTTATTAATGGAAGTGGGAACCAGCCCGTTATTCCTGAACTAAAAATATTTAACCGTCGGAAACAGCAAATCTGTTAAGTGAGAGTTCAAGAATCATGCATCTAGTCCCACTGCATGATGAAGTCAGGTTAGACCAACAAAGAGCTTTAACCGAGTTGTCCCAGCACACGCGGGCAGGCTCGGCCGCAGCACCGGATGACGGGCCGGGTGCCACCGCGGCAGCTTCTCATCTGCACACCCTCCCGCTCTCTCCCGACCTATCGCTAATTTTTATCACATGTATAGGAGGAGGGGAGGAGGGAGGGCAGAGGGAGAAGAGGACAGACAACACAGGCAGTCCATGAAACCCGGCTAATGCAACCGCAGAGCTGCTTTCTGCTCTGAGCCTCCTCACCTACCCTTAGACTGAGCCTTTCTTCCAGCCCATAGAGGCCAGATTCCTCCTGTTCAGAATATAACATTTCACCCTATTTATACATACTTCCAATATATATCTAAGTAAATAAACATTAATAACTAAAATTTCATGCCTCAAGAGCTGAAGCTTAAAGAAGCTGCAGGAATTATCAAGATTTAATAAAACTGCAAGGGACCCAATCTTTTAAGTCCATTTGGAATAGTTCAATTGGGTCCGGCCTGTTTGCTTCCTTTCATGAAAAAATTAAGGTATAAATGGCTGAAAAACCCCCAAGTCTGTCAGGACAAGCCATCTGGGTGACACATGAACTATATGCCTGCAGCTGATGGACTGAAATATGATTTAAGGGCTATCTTTCCCAGGGTTTTCCTATCAGTTGTGTGTCCTGTCCTGCTGGGAGAGGACTCTTCTCCCAGTGTTCAGAAGGGATGGAAGAGGAATGGCTAGAGATGTGAAAAAGGAACAGTCACAGGGAGCGCAGAGCTTGGCATTTTCCTGGATATGTCTTCAGAACTGGCCAAAGGGCTGAGGACGGGAGATTCACTTGAAGTAGGTCCAAATCATGAGCCAGCAGAAATAATCATAACATAACACCGTACTAACCTATGTCAAACCTGACTTTGTATCTGAAAGAGAAAGATGCGCACACACTCAAAAGGATACATTTAAGATGACAACTTAATGCTAACGAGAAGCACCTGCAACATGCCCATGAAATTTATTACGCCACATCCACTGCAGTTTTCTATTTTTTTCCACTGTTAAAATATTAATGGTGGTATGTTAATAGGACAATAACATAGACCAGTGGTGCAAAGCAGACTTTTCGAAGCTAAGGCGTACTTTCAGAATTTGCTACCTTTAGCCAGCAGTGACCTGCCTTTCAAGCAGTCGATAGGATCACAAAGCAGATGTTGGTGCTACACGAGGGAGTCACTGCAGCACAGCTGGAACACGCTGGAGCAGCAGCTCCATCCTGCACACGAGCTGTTCACAGCCAAAGATTTTGCCCTATACTAGCGTGTTTGCAAAGAGTATTTTTAATATCTTGCCTCTAATTTGAGGGTACATTCCGACATGATAGAACATGTTCTTTTCAAACTACAGATGCATGTGAATCTTTTATGTGAAGGGCTGCGATACTCGGTCTATCAGATCTGGGTGCTCCTGGGTGGGCTGGAGAAGAGATGCAGCTGGCTGCTATACACTCACCTATAGCACAGTGGTAAGTCTCATGGGATGGAGCAGTTTTGCGTAGCCTAAACACTGGAAGCAGAACAGTTAACTGCGGCATCGCCGGAGACGGCTGATGAATCAAATACCTCCTCTTTCTGCAGGGAGGAGGGGATACATTTCATTAATTATTACCTTCCAGGGCGTGCTGACTTGCTTCTGTCTGTGCTGAATTTCATGTAAACCCTCTGTTGAATGTCACATACTCACACGCTGCCTGAAGTGCTCGATTTTGTATTTGGATATCTGGTGTAGCTGACAGATGTTTACAAACTCGCGTATCTGCACAGCTTCTTTTTGCCTATCCATCTGTGCTCCCTGATAGACAGCAAATTATACCTCCTCAGGCTGGAATAATTTAAGATTGTCACATCAACCCTTAATCTGCATTTTTTAGCTGGTAGCATTCAGAGATTTTTCAGTTACAAATACTAGAGTATAATTTTAAATTAACCTAAGCTGTTTATTTAAGATTCAGCCATTTCTAAACAAGCGGCTGTGACTATCAGAGCATTACAGCTGTTTTTAAAGATGACAGAACTGTGATTAACTGGGACTTTTGGAATGTACAACTTGTCATCATTTATAACACAAACTTCAGGTTGCTTTGGCATAGGAGAAGGCTGAGCTCTTTAAAAACCTTATAAAAAATTAATACACATTCCCCTCTGCTCTTAGCAGTATGTAAAGAGGCAGCGAGGTTCAGGTCTTTGTAAACCCAGTCAGTCTCATCTCAGAAGAAGATCCTGAAGCATTTTTTCCAGTCCGCATGGTGAGAGCCTTGTCCTTTCTCGCACGGCCAGCACTTCTGAGAGGTGACACAGGATGACGTCGGTGTCTGCGATCAGCATCTCTGACCAAATGACTAATTACAGCTTATTTAATCCTCTTGGGAGGGGAGAACAGCAGTTTCACCTACACCAATGCCTCCCACCAAGTGTGTCTTCAAGAATCTAAGTGGTCTTATGTCCAGATCTTTCAGTCTTCTCCTTGACTGACAGTAGGACTTAAAGTGTGCACCATCTTTAAATTCCTCAAGCGTGAGCTGTTGCTTTTCTCGTCTCCAGCTCCTGAGAAATCCATCCGTGCCTTCCCTTGCATCGAGTGCTGGGAGTTGATGCACGACAGCAGTGAGGAATTTTCAGTGCTACACCAGAACTTCAGCACAGAAATGGGGATCTTCACTTGCTGGATCATTAGTTTTCTGAAATCTCTACTACAGGAAAGCCTTCCAAAATGCCAGTCACGTGGGGAGGGGAGACAGGGTCAGAAAATGCTATTACTGGAAACGTAAAATCATTTTGTCTACAAACAGTTTGAGGCTACTCTCGAACTTAATCTACAGAGATGTTCCAAACACGTAAAAAGCTGTATAGGGAGAGAAATGCTGAGCGTGAGACCGGCTCTAAACCCCTTGTCCAAGGAACAAAAAGGTACCTCAAACCTGAATCTGACCCGGGCTCGTGCTGACACTGCATGTCCTCGGGGACGCCAACCCCACACGCCGAGGAGCAAGTCCTTAAGCTGGGCTCAAGCCTGCACTCACCTGCAAGTCAAGCCCAGCCTGGCCTCTGCCGCGCTGCCCACCTGGCCTTGCCGCAGCACTAGATGTGCATCTCTCTCTCACAAGAGCCCCGGTGCTTTTCGCCACGAGGCAGCCGGGGTTTGCCGGCAGCTCGAGCGTGGGCTGGGGCTGCCAGCAGAGCCCGGGGCGTCCCCCGCACAGCGCAGGGAAAATTAGCACCAGGGTCATGATTTTAGCCGTATTTACCTTAGTTTAGCACCGATACGGAGAAAATCAGCAGGGACGGGGAGGCAGGTTGGGCTTTCAAGCCGCACCTTGAAGGAAATCAGAGGATAAGGCAGGCAGAAGCTTGGCTCTAAGCCCTGCTCAAGGATCGGCCGCAAAGCAAAGCGACCTACTCGGCTCTACAGGAGCGCAGAGCTTAAAGCGACTAATCCAAGTCATAATTACCAACTTCCTAACAGATTTCACACCTCATCGGTTCTCAAACTGTTCATAAATTGATTCTAATTTCTTCTGTAGAACAATTAAAAGTATTTTTGTTATCCTGATGAACTGAACTGTAACCAAAGCTGTTGCAAATAAACATAAAAGATGGATGATAAAGATGGTAATAAGCATATTGCTGCTGTGTCCTGAATAGTCACCGACACTTCTTAGTGAATATCATCTTTCACAACAACAACAAAGGATAAGAGCACAAGGCTATTTCATGCAGTCATCAAAACAAAATGCACTGAATATTATATTTCATACTAAATACATTACCCTGGCAGTTTGACACTCAACATTTCAATAGATATTGCGTCTCTCTAACATTCTCCCTGAATTTCTGCAGATGGACTTTTAAGTATCAATGGAAGATTACTTTACTTGTCACGCTAAAGAGATTTTAAAGAATGGTTGCACACGCTTCATTTTTAATTTTTTTTTATTTCCTTTTTTTGTTAAAGGGAAACGAGGCATGAATTCAGAAACAGGGTTATACTGCAAGGGCAAATCCCATGTTGTGTAGTCATCCTTTGTGTGTAGTGCTCTTTCAATAGCTGAACTGCCTCGTCTCTGATGTGCCCAGCAAAGCACTGGGAGGATTTGCTGAAGTTAAACTGAACTAACCTATGCTATGCTAAGCTAAGCGGATATAAACTAACAGTATTCCCAAATCTCAACAATTTTAAGAATGTATTTTATTTTATTTTTAAACTGTGAAGGTTCCTGAAGACATGTAAATGCACACAAATCTCAATTTTCAGTAAAAAAAACCCCGAACAAGTAAACGCAAGGGAAAAAAACCCCAGCAAAGTAAGTGTCTGATTTCAGAAGACACCCTGAACACACAAACATCTCCCAGGGTCACAAACAAACAAAACCGACAGCAATTTCTTAGCCCAGGATAAACATGTGTTTTGAGGTTCGGTTCAAGACTGCTGAAAATCGGAAATCTGACAGGGTTAAGTGGGACACGCACTCCGCGTATAAGAATGTTTTTGGCAACAAAACAGCCCTTTTCACCTGACACGCACCTTCCCACTGCTCAAAATAACAGCGGCTGGTTCAGAGCGACGCAGCAACCGCCTCGTCAAGCACCCAATATCTACCCAGGCATCATCTCACCTGCTACCAGCTTCGATGGGCCGCTGCTATCGTAGGCAACAGCAATTAAGCATCCTTGTAAGCCGCTGCTCTTCTAGAATTTTAAATTTGATTTTTTTTTTTTTTTTTAAAATGGGGTAAGGGAGGGTGTTTGTTCACTGAGAGCCAGTTTCATTACTCACATGGCAACTCTGCCAGTAGCAGAGCACGGAATGGATTGTTACCTTTCCCTATCCATTTTGTAAAGATATTGCTTTCTTTCCAGACTGCAAGCATCACTTCTAACTGGATTTTGAATTATAATGTGAACTTTACAAAATTATTGGTGCTATTCATATCGCTAGTTAGATTCTACGGAGCGGCAATATGTTTTGCCCTTTCCCAAACCAGCACCTCTTAGTGTTTTATATAAAACAACCACGGCCAGCAGAAATCGAACATTTCCAAGTAATGTAAAGTATTGCATTGCACAGAGTAAACAAGGAATAAAACATTTTTATACTTCCCCTTAAACTTATTTGCTTTTTGAAAATATTTATGCAGCATAGAAGCCATGGGGTTATTGAGAAATACAGCCAGCTCCTCTTCTTTAATTGAAACATTTATGCTTTTTGTTGTGCTAGCAAAAAGCAATGAACAGTAATAATGCAAGATAAATATACAAGAAACTTAAAGATATGATTGTAAAACAACATCATCCTAATGTTTTCATTTAATTACCCTGAAATATACTCTATTTAATATTCATTACTCAAAAGCCAATTTAAAAGAGAAAGAGGTGAAGGGACTTATTCAGAAAGACGGACTGTCATTCACTGCAATAGTTATCTAATATACAGAAGTTAATAAAGCAGATTAATCTACAAGTCCCTTTAAGCCATCACTGAGTTTAGAACAACTGCCTCTTTGACCTCTAACCCTCCCGCTGTGCACCAGTAGCAGGTGCCAGCTGCACGAAAATTATGGCCCGCGCGTTGCAAGGCAAAGTCTTTTCTTACTTCGCTTCTGACCAGCAGCTGACCCTGTAGGAACGATTGTTCCATGCGCTGGCCTAAAGGCTACATAAACCAGCCACGGCGGAACAAAAGCGGACACGCAGCAGCTGCCTGGCCCGAGGGCGAACATCCAACACCGACACCTCGCCAGCCCCGGCTGCGCTTTTTGTTGCCATCCGCGGATTCTGTACAATACTTGTTACTCCGCGCAACGCAACTTCTCTCCATCCCCAAAACTGTTTGTGTAAGCGACAGCGCAGCTTGCGTGATTAAGAGGAGCTTCCCAATTTGATTTAGCGCCGTTATTAAGAGCGGGAAATCTTTGGATACGTCGCTAATGATGATGTATTTTAACATTAAAAGTCTTAAAATTAAATTACTCGATTCACATGACAACGAATCACAACAAGGGCTTTAAACAAAGCAGAATTAGAGAAGACACTAAGCTCATTAATATTTTTTGATTTCTTAATTGACAGCACTCGTAGTGACAGCTATACGTTTAGCAATATACTTGAGACTGAGGCTGCTGCTGCCTTTATTCATGTGCAGTAAGAAAGCATGAAAGAGAAGTGACCATATTTTTCATTAAGATAAGATAGCTTTGACAATAGTTATTTTGCTGATACAAATTACACAACCACAAAAACAATCAGAGTAATGATTAAATGCAGTTATGTACATGGGAGACTACTAGTGCAAATGTTAACATATTTAAATGGGTTCCCTTCATTAAAAAAATTATATATGATATTAAACCATCAATCAAATCAAAACGCTAGAGTCTAAACGTATTGTCACTGGTTAAAATAAATGACTTTGAGACTGAATTTTGGCTCACTCAATATGGTGCCTTTTCTGTTGCTTAGCCACCCAAGTCTCTGCTGGCTTGGGCTACAGCTGGTATATCTCCATCCCTTTCAATTAATAAAGAAAGTTATGATAGTATAGGATAACATTTTAAAATTGTGCTAAGAGGCTGAAAACAGATGTCCCAATGAAAATCCTACTCATTGCTGTTATCAAACCTCTCAGAGCAAAAGCTGGGCACTCTGGCCCCCTTTCAGCTGAGTCTTTAAACACATTTAATTTTAAGCATAGGAACAATTGCACCCGTGGGTTTGATCTGCTCTTAAAATTAAGCAGATGCTCACGTAAGTGGCTCACGGTGCTCAGGTACTCAACGTCTTGTACAACTGCCCTGTGTCAGTACAAGCCAGATTTCTTTTTGTGATGTGCTTATATGCAAGTGCTTCTGCAGGGGCCATGCGTTAAAAACACAGCTCCTCTTCAGGTTTCTATTTCAATTACTGTGCATAACTCCACACTAGCTGCGTGTGGCACTGAGGTTTTTCTGAAAAACAAAACCATCACTGATTTTACTACATAAAAGGGAAAAAAGGAAAGTAGCAATTTTTGTTTTAGTAATGCCACTTGAATTTTTCATTGCAACTGGCACCTTCACTTTCTGTTTAAGGTTTGCTACGCAGCAGCGCTGCTGTGCTGCTTCGTTTAGCGCACCTTCGTCACTGGGCGAAGTTCTCAGTCACGCACTCAGCTCCAGTGAGCAGCCTGGGGAGGGTTTACCTGTCACCTTCACGCCACGGATCCTCCTGTCCCCGCAGCGCTGCCCACCCCACCCTCGCTCCCTTTCCGGCACTACCACACGCGCCATCACCCATGCCCTCCAAGTTCTTTGTTCACACACGTGCCTTCCCATCTACCATCTAACCCCAGCATGGGAACAATGCTCAAACTTACCAAACCCATCCTTATTCTTATCCACACAGTCCTCCTGAAATCGATGCACAGGACATATTCACCACGTGATACCCTCATTCGTGACCTTACACCTCATGCACCTCTCCAAGACAAACCCAGGGCAGGCGGTGAGCACTGAAACGCCACTGAAATCCTGTCTCCATCCAACCAACAACCCACCCTTTATCCCCTTCCACATCCAGCACAGAATTAGTTCAATAATGGCTACGCAAACAGAACTGTTTACCTATCACGCATGGCTCTGCGGAACATTTGTCAGAACTATGGGTGAAAGACACTACAAAACTGACTGAGTTTTGGAAAAAACTAACATGAATAATACTTGACTGCACTCGAACTGAACTAAGACTCTAATGTGTACAATTCAGCAAAATAAGCAATAACAGAAGATAAAGATAGCATCTTAAACCCAAAAATTATACTTTCATTAATAAAGCAGAGCAAATACTGGCTTCACATGTCAATCCTGCAATAACGGCATAGGAAAGTAGGAGCTTTTAAAAATTATTTATTAAAGTACTTCTAACACAACATAATGTAAGAGCAATAGTTGAATGTAATAAACTTAATACTGCTTTCTATCCATATATCTCAAATTACTTTACACACGTTAATTCAGTTTAGTTGTAAGACACCATCACGAAGCAGTCGCTTGCAGATTAAGCTCAGACTAAGTAGCTCGCCTGGGGGCACAAAGCCTGTAGCACAGCAAAAAGCAGGGCCAAAGCCAACAGCCACTGTGAGGTGTTGAAAGTAGGCTGTAACTTACACCTAAAGAAGTTGGTTCGCTTCGACATGTCTTTGTACAGTCACATCTACGTATTAATAAACCAGAGCTGCTATGGGACATACATAAACAAACACAATGAGAATTACTAGGCTTCAGTTACGCACCTCTGCAACTGCCGAGGCTAAAGATGAAAGCCCCAGTCTACACCCATTGCCTCAACTGCATTCAGATGCTGGATCGCCCCATTTAATAGCGAACGAGTGCTGAGCTGCAGGCGCACAAGCAGAAAAGTCATGAAATCATTCTGCTGCTATTACAGGTACTGTTGAGAAATCACAACGTGCCGCAGATCACCGCGACACCCCCGCAAACCCGCGACGACGGAGCGCCGGGGCCGCGCCGGGCGGCGTCGAGCAGCGGCCGCTCCGCCCCGCACCCTGCCCGGGCCGGGGGCAGGCGGGGAACACGGCAGGGCTGTCCCGCCGGGCCGGGGGCAGGCGGGGGAACACGGCAGGGCTGTCCCGCCGGGCCGGGGGCAGGCGGGGGAACACGGCAGGGCTGTCCCGCCGGGCCGGGGGCAGGCGGGGGAACACGGCAGGGCCGCCCCCCGGCCCCGCAGCCCGTTCCGCTCGGCCCCGGCCCCGGCGTCCCGCCGGCAGGGGGCGCGGTGCCGCCCCGCCCCGCCCCTCCCATGGCGCCGCTGCCGCGGGGACGGCGGTTCGCGCCCCGGGCCCGGCAGGAGGGTCCGCAGCCCCCGCCCGGCACAGGAGCCCGGGGACATCCGTGTATCCGTCGACCTGAACCTGCTGGAAATTTTAATTATCCAGCTACTTCCCGAGATCCAACTTGGAAGAAACGTTCTAACTAGTAAATAATTGCAGTTATCATTGCATCAGTTTAGTTTAAAGAGCTGACAAATCCCTCTAAACTCAAAGCACAATTAGTCATTAGGGTCTAGTTTTTCAGCACTGTTAAGCAATTTGTAACCCATTCCTTTTAATAGGGTTATGCATTACTCAACCGACACAGATGTCTTGAAAACTGAAACCTCTAGTTATGAAGCAGCAACCTTGTTCATTAGCTTCCGTGATAGTCAAATCATCTATAAAACCAGTGTTTAATGGCCAGCCGATGAATAATCAATGTCTCACTTTTCATCTGAGTGTGAAAGTGAGAATAATCTAATACACCGTCCCCCTGGTAAAACGCGAGGCCTTGGGTTCCGTTTCTATTCAGGGCTGATTTATAACCCAATGGAAACCTGATGTAAACATATGATCAATGAGTCCCATCATTGCTGATAATAACCCCCAACCGGCCCACTCCCTCATCTCAAAAGCCATCCCTTTAGGCTATTAGTTTCGTCCAGCTAATCCTCTCTACTATTCCTGCCTGCTGCTTTTACCTTGGCCATCCGTTCAGTCCAGCAGACTCAGAAGTAATTTTATACGCAGCAGAGAGCGGGTGGAATTGATTTTTCACTCAGTGCTCAGTTCCCATCTGAATAATTATCAATTTTACTGCCTCATAAAGGGAAGAGTCAAAATTTCAAATCAATTCAAAAGAGCTTCTGAGACAACAAAAACTGTGCATGAGAATAAAGGTCAAAGTTGTCAGTGACCTCGGGAGATGATGTCAGATATTAGTACACTGAGTAGTTGACATCAGAGGCACTCAATATGATATGACTAGTGCTAATGCAAATCATATTTATGCTGACTACTGGAGACCAGCCATTAATATTTAAAAGAGTATGTGAAAGCCTGCGTTCAAAATAAATGTAACGTATTCCGCAGAATCTGAAGTTAATAAAGACAGATCACCGCCTAGTCATATGCTGTGAAGTGAAAGATTACTGCCTATTAACAAAGTTATTACATCAAGATTGCCACAAACGCAGGGAAGTCCAGAGCCCAGGTTGCTGTTCTGTCCTTTCCGCTCAAATCGCTGCACGCACCGTACGGTACTGAGCAACCTGACACAGCCCAGCGCTGACTTCACTGCTAGTTGCCATGAAACCCTCATCAGGCAAGTAAAACATAAGAACCCGTAATATGACAAGGGAATCATCGTATTCTGATAATGATGTCAATAATAAACATCATTAATATCCTCACAATATGCTGTATACTGCCAGGAATATATTAGCTACCATTAGTTACTTTTCACCTTCAATTAGAACAGTAAACAAATGACAACAATAACTGTGGTGACTGTACGCCAGGCTTTTTCCAAATGACAGCGTATCTATTAGGGAAACACAAAGACGACCACACGAGTCATTTGCATTTTGTTAATAACTTCCGTTTTCATTAAAAGCCTCCAGACACGTCTCCTCAAACGGCATCTTTGCAACTGCATTAGGAATCCAGAGATTCTTGTAAATACGCATTTTCGAATAGCTGATTGAGATTTTAAGGGAACGTGGCACAGAGCAGATGTGGAGATATGTAGCTATGAACATCATGACCTCCCCGTAATGGACTTGGGCAGTGATGAACCTGACAGAGCCGGGAAGGGAAATCTCTCCTAAGAGCTGCAGCGGCCACTTCCTTTTCACAAGCATGAGATTGAATTTCTATTGTATTTATCTTCAACAGAAAAAAATCCCACTGACTCACCTACTGCAAAATAAAATACTGAAACTCAATAGCATACAGCCATGTCATTTACACATTTAATTATCAAAGCGTGTGGTTCAATGCCAGAATTTGTTCTTCTTTCTCATAAAATGCTTGAGAGCTTTCCTTCCCATTTGCCTATAGAAATGTATGGATGATCTTACACACCTTTACAAGCAAAAATGAAACACCAAGTTTTGAGAGCCTAGTTTTTACAGCCAAATATAGTATCGATGTTTTTCAGTATGACAAAAGCCACCTTCGATCTTTGGTTCTCAGGAGAACATGGCTGAAGTGACTCAGGGTTGCATACCAGCATGGGGAGGTTTGTTCTGTTGCTAAATAGCCAATGATACCCTGGGGCTCGGTACCACCAAAAAAATCAGGACAATTCAGAAATGTAATAATAGCCCATTGAAAAGACTGCTAATTCACCTGCTGTAGAACATCTGGGTTCTGCTGCATGAAATGAAGCAATCTCTGTCCGTCCTGGGAAATCTCTCTACATCTTGGAGTCTTCTTGCCTTTAGAGAGGTGCTTGAAGAGGTAGGTGACAATGTAGTCTAAACTAGCGCAACAGCTGGAGGAGACAATTGTATCTGTGTAAAAAATGAAACAGTTTTGAAATTGTTTCCATAAAAGAATAATTAATAATGACATTCTATAGTACTTGGAGAGCTCAACTTTAATCATCTCTTTGACATCAGGCTAATCGATACATCGACAGGACTATTTTTGATACACGAGTCGACTAGCTTTGAACACTGCTTTTATTAACAGACAGCGGTATTAAACCTTTGCTTTTGAGTAACTGGATAGCTCCATGTCCTAAAAATCCTATCAACTCCACTCAACTTCATTCACTCCTGTATGAACGCTGCTGCCCCTCTGCCTATTGGAAAGTACAGGTTGAGCATGGAAATTTTACTGGTATTCAATTTCACATTCAGAAGGCTCCAGATTCCTGGAAACTAAGATTCTGGTTTGATCTGCTTACTGAAAAGGCAAGGTTCAATCAAATAAAGCTGTTGCCCAGGTTTTTCTCTAGTATTTTACAATGTTTCTCTGCCCCAAATAACTCTCAATCAATGGCAGGTGGCAAACAATGAACAAAGGCCATTAAAGGTAGAAAAAGGGTGACCACCGAACAGCTAGTTAGTAATTTTTCTTAACAACCAATAATTCAAGTAGGTTAAAGTACATTAAATATGGTTGGCAACAACACAACAGCATTCACTAACGAATACTTCATAAACGCCCCCAAAACGAAAAGTCATGACAGCAAAGGAGGATACTGCTGAAAAGCAGAAGCAAAAGCCTCTTCATATCTTTACTTACTGTTGCTATAAGTAAGGGAGATTAAAAGCTTAAACCTATTTGCAGAGTAAATATGTCTGTCTGATTTATGTAAGTTATTTTCTTGCTAGGTGTTGCCTGCTGTGCCGCTGCTGCGCAGGAGGATTCTGCTCCTTCTGCGCAGCAGCACGACGGTAACCGTGCGCGGTCCCTGTCCTCACGCACGCTCCTCTCGCCCTCCCTGCCCGCGGTGCTGCCCCGTCCTCCCCCGCCCTGACCCCCCAGATGCTCCTCGGCCCCCAGACCAGCGGCTTCGGCTTCAACACTGACAGCGGAGCTGCCTCTCGTGTTTCAACACGGCTCCTCGCGATGCCAGCGCCGACCGAAGCTCCTGGCACACACGCAGCGGTTTAAGCTGCCGGGTGCAAGCTTTAGTCCTACCTGAGATTCTCTGCAATTCCAACCATCGGATCCAATGGAGTGGAGCGCTTAGGACTCCCTCCTGCTGCCGCTGACTGCAGCCAGAACTTGTCTAGGCCTTCTATAGTTCAGAGTTTTTATTTTAGATGGGCCACTGGAGTAAGGGATGTGTGGGGGTTGCAAAAGGAATTAAACTGTTAAAATGCTCATTCTGAGGGAAAAGGGATTAGAAGGATCCAATTAAATGTACCTTGAATTCTTTAAACTATGCTAATTTGGAGGTCTGCCAACCTTGCAGTGTTCATTTAAACACATCCCTCTAGACACTGAAGTATTTTGATCTGTGTCTGTTTAACTCCTTAAGCTCTGTGCAGACACTATTAACCCTTCACCATCTAAAAACTAATTGTGCTTTGCTAAAAGTGTTTTGAAATAAACACTGAAGAAACATTTAAAGGCAAAGAAGGTACAAATGGTCTCTTAAGACTTGATTTTCTAAAGCAACCAGCTGACTTAGCAGCAGGTGTTGATCTAACGGCTCCCAGAAATGAGCTGGAGCGTCTCCACGGTCTTCACTGGACCAGTGGCCTTCCTAGGACCAAATGCACCAGGGCAGGATGTTAAGACACGTTGCCGGAACAAAGCTGAGCTCAAAGTTACGAGACTTGCCAAAGTAAAGACTGCACAATCTGGCACTCATCGTGTTCTCAACCAAAACAGTCCTGCATATAAACTAGAAATGCAATTCATGGTGGAATTGAATCACCATCAATAACAACAAGTGAGAGACTTGAAAATATGTATTTCATAGGAGGGCTCTGCTGTATTTCTAAACCAGTGCTTAACTCTATTTCTTTTTAAATTGAATAATACAAAGTAAATCACTATCATCAGTTTACAAAACAGCAGTAGTTCTAAACATGCTGATACTGTACAAGTAGATATTTTACATTCGACAGTAAGTGATTTTAGCAGGACAGCAGACAGGTCTGTGCTATCATTTGCTCATGAGAATCTGATATGAGTGTTAAGAGCTACTTAAATTTGCCCATAACTATATATCAAATATGCTTCCCTATGCTCATTTTTCCTTTTGATTGCAAGGATATAGCAGACAGGGAGCGTCGAGCAAACCCCCTTGAATGACTCTTCTGGGCATGTGGAACCTTGTGCTGGAGCAAAATAGCGTTCTCACTAAATCTTGGCGAGACAAGCCAGCCAACCGAATAAACAGAACAAACAAGAGCAACAAGGAGCTACCACCTCTGAGTTATGGACAGAAGAAATGGACGGAGAAGACAGAATAGAGATAGAATAATAAAAGCAACTGAGATAAAAGCTTGGGATAACCAGGAAAAAATCAAGTCAAACCACAGTTCTCATTTCTGGTCAGCTCAGCTGTCACCTGTGAACTAATCATTGGGATCACAAAAACAAGCAGGCCACTAGGTCAAGTAACGGGAAGTTGAGCATGCATGTTACAATAGGATATATTATTTTTAAAAAGCCAACAAAAGCCCGAAACAACTTGAGGATGCTCTTTGGTCTCAAAAATATGACAACAACATGCTGAAGGGGAATTATTTATCAACAGTTTAATGACATTGCTGAATGTCTGCAAATTGAATATTTTGTTTTTCACACAAAGGCGACAAGAGGGAGAGTTAAGTGGTATTTTCCTTGTCCATCAATTGCTTACGGTTCAATAGTGGCATTATTTGCCTTTGAGACTAAACCTGGAGAGTAAATGGATTTAGCAATTTAACATCTAAATTAGGCAGCAAGACAGAAGAAATGTTTTACTTTTTCCTCAATGAATAGCACACTATACTATTAATCATACGGGAATTAGAAAAGCTTTGCAGAGATTAGTGACAGCATGCCAGGCAGACTACATTAAAAGGCTCCGATCCACTGAGTCAGCTGTGAAAAAGCCAGGTAAACACTTTAGAAGAGAACTATTGGAGTGTTTACCCTCGCAATAAAAGCTTAGACGAGGGCTTCCATTACAGCTGATTTACAGCGAGGCGCTTCCGAAGGAATACATATTCTTTCCTGGTGTTTATAAAAAGTGGAATCAAGCAAGGTATTTACTCAGCAGCAGAATGAACATTCCTGAGAAAGAAGGATTTGGAGAATGTTTATCCTACAGCTGGTAACAATGAGAGTCTCAAAGGCTTCACGTATGTAAACAGAGTAGAGAAAAAAGTCAGATACTTTTTTCCCTGTGAAGAGAAGTGGTCTCTTGGTATTTAATTTTTAAAGTAAAAAGACAGCTATTTCATTTTTATAAACATTCCTGAAAATGACTCGTATGTTCTAATCAGTTTAAAACACAATTCCCCCTCAGATGGCTTATAGCCCTGAGCCCTGCTATTCTGAGATGTTCTGGTGGCGCTGATACAATTCAGTGAAAAAGGCAACACTTGGATCTACTTATTTTCCAAGGGCAGAAGGATGTATGTGACCAAGTAACACATAAGAAATAAATTCATATTTCACTGTCTGGCACTTGGTAAACACCAAAATTTTAAAAAGGATAAAACATTATGAAAACGTTAAGAAAATGCAGTGACAGGTAAATAACTCTTGAGATGATTAAAAATAAAGAAATTAACATTAAGAGCTATAAACTGATCTAGGAGCAGTTCATCTGGACATGTCGTCATAAAAGTACGGAAAATTATTCAGTTCACAACAAAAATAAACCTTCTTGAACGCAAATGAGGAATTTAGATGCTGACAGCAATATCCATTCTTGATATGTGCCATATTAAGAAACACGGTATTAAGGAAAAATAATCACTTTATCGCTTTAACGTGAAAGGCAATTAAAAAAAGCGTTTTCCATCTGACTAATCATGGAAAGTAAGTATTACTTCTAATGTGCAGGAGTTAAGAATTCCTACACACTTTGTTTTAGTCTCATATGTTTGCATTTATTTGAAGCACTTTAAGGACGTTAAGATGAACTGAAAGAGCACATGGGTAAAGCACTTCTATGGTTTATGAAATGTGGAAAAAAGTGAGCTGTTAAAATTTTTGTTGATACTTTTCTCAGCAGAACATCAGCAATTCCACCAAATAACGTTTTCTAAGAACACATCTATGTTCCTAAAAATTAATGATTCTTCATGATTAAACTCCCAGATACTTAACTTACATATTTTCTTACTCCTCCTCACTTTGAGTGAGAGAACACCACTTTCTGAGAGAGGAAAACAAACATAAACACACAAACGCTGAAGCTTATATAGCTTTTACATTTTCTTCCCTCTCTTTTACATGAATTTCAATTGGGTTTCAAATAGGTGGTTAAAGGAAACTTGGTGAATATAACCAACATCTCAAATGGAAGAGATGCAACGTGATAACAGAGAGCAGGAACAGGGCTTGCTATCAATAAACTGGCAGCTGTCAGTTGAGCTCACACAATATATCCATTTGCAGAGGATCAGCAGGCAGATCCCAGCAGAACCAGCCCCCCAGCAGAAATCACAGTGCCATTATTACAGGTGAAAAGCACTTAAAACACCTGGGAGAAGACGGATTTCAGCATTATATAATAAAATGACCTGAATACTTCTTTACTACTGCTGCTTAGCTATTCACTACCCATTTTCACTCTAAGAGTCGGTTCCCTCTTGCAGCTAAAACCGCTGAGTGTTTAACACAAGGGATGCTGTGGAGTCTTGGTGCATTCACACATTCCTGCCGGGCCTGACTGACACTTGGTGGTGATGAGAAACACCAGCTATTACAGACTAACACCTATACACACTAATGTTATACATTCTTTTTTCTTATCCCTTAATAACCACCCCAATCAATAAATACTACTGTAAGGTTTGAACAGCTTCTCAGTCAAAAGCTATGTAAATGCATGGTGTTCACAGGTGATACGAATGTAGCTGCATGATTTATTTCTTTCTTACCCCAAATGCCCTGTCTCCTCCTCCGTATTCCAAATGACTTTAGGCTACCAGCCTTGCCCCCAAACCCAAACGTTTGGACAGTCATCTGGTTAAAAAGCATGAATCAAACCTTGCAGGAGAATGAAATCAGCTGCAATGAGGCTGCTGTATTTTTATCTTCATGCCAGGTGTGCTCCTATGACACTGATTCTCTGATTCTCTTCTAAAGTATATTCAGGAAGTACTGAATAATTAGTTTGTTTTTTTCTATGGATAAAGATATCTTTAAATTTCTGAAATCATATCACAGCTGTGCAGAACAAATATTATTTATACAACAGCTACGTTGATCAAATAAAAACAAAACCCCACAGATTCCTGTGCGCATTTAAATACACTTCTGAAAAACAAATGCATGAATTTTCAGTACAATCCTTGCGGAGGCACAATAATAATTTTAACAATTCTGGCTTGTAAGAAAAAACAATTTAAAAATACGAGCTGTTAAAACCTACAGGTTAGATGTTTAAAATAACTTAGCTCCATTACCCAAATAAGCACATTCTTAAAATGCTCAAAAGCCAGCATCCTCCATCGTCATTTGGTATTTATTTTTTAAAATACAAATGAATGTGCTGCTTTGAAATTCCTAAATACTTGAATTCTTTCTTTAGCCGAGTGCAAGTCATTCTTACCCACTGCAGTAAGTCCTTCAGATATAGAGGTAAGAATATAGAAGAAGACGCGAGGTTCTAAACTGGTAATGAAACTCATATGATCCTGGGTCAGACACTCCAACAGCGGGTAGTAAGACTGGCTTAGTTTTCGATATTGCTGCAAAAAGAGTACACATTCACAGTAAGTATAGATATTACCATTGACTAACATTAACAACATTAATAGATGACGGAAGAATAATCTTATCCTCTTTATGACGTGATAAACCCTAAGTCAGCCATTAAATCAAAACACTTACAGAGGCAAAATATCTTCTTGCCTTCGGTAGATTTTAACTTTTCAAATTTACCACAGGATATAAACTTGCTATTGGTTTAAAATAAGCTCAAGAGAATACAATAAAGCTATCAAAGCACCACACATTCTACACAGCTATCAGTCTAGTAAAATAGTATAGTGTTCTGTCCAGGTGCCAGTTTGACAGGCTTATGGCCCGTATCTTACCTTCTGCAAGAAATCTTATTAAGATTTATCACAGATTTCCCCAAATTATCTCAGAGATGGACTTTTTTGTGCCAAGTGAGGTCCTGTAACAGGCTCTGCGCAGGCAAAGGCATTTGCTTGAACCCATTGGCTCAATCAGCATCTCAAGGACTCTTATTTAGGGCATTTACTGTTGGGTAGTTAGGATGTGCACACTTCATTATACAACTGATACACCAATTTTAATTGAGCGCAACTTTTCAGTTCCAAGGACTTTATTTACGTGGCAGGCATAAATCTGGATATTAACCACCTTTAACAACCCTGAAAATGACAGTTCTGAACGAAAGCGTCATGAAGAAAATGTCACGGTTCAAATTTAGGCTGATATTGCGCAAGAACTGTTGTCTTCCCCCAGAGAAGTGGGAACATGGCGTACTTTAATTTTACAGTTTTCAATTTTATGGGGAATGCACAGTGACAATTTACAGATCAAAACTAATTGCAGAGTGGCTGAATAGGTGAAGACGTTTTACAGAGCACGCAAGCAACCCACATGGGTTGCAAGTACAGAAAGGAACAAAATTTTGCATTTCTCTCCTTCACAAGCGGCCTGGTGAAAATTCTGGAAAAGCTACCGTTTCGCACAGCAGGTCCATCGTACCTGTATTTTAGATGTTACTATATAAATAAATTCAAGTAATGGAACTGAAAACTGCATTCGAGTTGTTCTAGAGCCCTCTTGTCTCATTAAAACAATACAAAGCCTGTGGTGGTGTTACTTCATATTTCACGTAAAGACTCCCAAGATGAGTAATTGCTTACTAGCAAGTCACTGTGGGATACTGAAAGCAGCATTTTGACAAAGGCCTGAAGTACATTGTCAAAGTGGTTGTCCCCGTACAACTTGAAGACGCCAAAGCTGACATAATTTCCACATAAGGCAGATTTGAGTGCAGAGTAACAGATGGAAATGCCCTTGAGTTTCAACGGATAAACCTGATCTTTTGACAAAGTCCCAAGAGAGAGGATCTGATTACCTGTTTTCATAAAAAGAAAGAAAGAAAGAAACTTACATAAGCAGCTGCAAATCTAAAATATTTTGATGGCACTATCTACACTTATTTTTTGTCTTTATTTTCTTTACTGTTTGGAAGAAAAACTGCTTCTGACTTTGATGTAAAAGATTTGTTAATTAAGCATGACTAGAGCTTAAAAGGCACCAAGAAATTAGTATGCAAACTTTAAAATATAAGCTATGGAATTCGCGTCATTGATGTACAGCCAGACCATGAGAGTGGGTCTATCAGCATGAATTCCTTAATCTGAACAGAGTTGCAACACATGGTTTTACAATTTCTCATGCTGCAGCAAAGCCTGGTTTTGATCCATTACCATGACAGTCTCTTGGGATGGTTGCTGATGCATACACACACTAAACATATCCCTCCGAAAACAAATATGTCCATTACAAAAGCCTCTATTTTACCAGTCACAGATGGGAATGACTTTTTAATTAAAATCCATGTTTATAATGTAAAAATAACAGCTAACTGTAAATATTTGCTGTTGCTATTCACAGGCAATAGTGACTTTTGGATCCAGTGTGCAGCAGTGCAGCAGATCCCGCTGCAATCCCCTGTACAAATCTAATTATTCACAAGGCCTCATTACCAAGTTTTCTAAGTATCTTGTAATAATTTAATGCTCATCTTCACAGCACCCCAGAGTTAGTTTGTCTTCATGACAGTTTTTTTTTAACCTGAAGTAATGAATGAAAGTGAGCGAAAGCAGTAGAATGAACACAGTGAAGATGAAGCACTTCAGCTCTACCACGAAGTGGCCTGACTAGGTTGACCCCATCTGTCGTTGGCCTTGGCAAGCTTGGCCTCCACAAGAACCAAGTGCCACGTCTTCACTCCGTTACTCTTCATCATTCTTGGTAATTTTAACTAGAGGAAAATAATGCAAACTTGTACATTTTTAAAAGCATTCCTACAAATAAAAGCACAATAGTCTGCAGATGAGATGCTCGGCTCATCTGCTTTAAGTGTCTAATCTCGTTGTCACGGCTATGACGACAACTTGGATCAAGGAGAAGGAGTGAACTGGACATCAACTATTCACAAATCCAAACACTGCCAGTTGAGAGAGGTAGTTATGACAACTCAGTTTTGCTTTTATAATTGGCCATTAAAAATGCCCCTAAAAACTTGCCTGAGATCACACAGATTTGAGAGACTGCGTAGGATTGTTTAATATATATTGAGGCCTAATATTAAACCGGGTCTATCTCCATGCAGCTCTCCCTTCTACCCATGCAAATTTCCATTTCCACCTGCAAATCACATACCGGCCTGATTTTAATTCTTTCTCTTAATGCTATGGATTACTGACAATGAGGAGTTTACATCATACGATCAGAAAAATGAGCCAGAAAACCTTGTTTCTAAACACCCAATGGATTGAAGTATCGCCCATTTAGTATTATTTGATGCAAAGAGGGAAAGGCCTAAGTTACCGTTTAAAACATTGATGTTGACCAGCACTTCCAGCAAGTCCAAGGCAATTTATCCATCAGGTTGTAAAGGAAAAGTAGATTTACAAAAAAAGACAGGGAGTAGGATTAGAGAAGAAGTATAACTGGGGTCTGTAAGAATGGCATCGCTAGAATTATGGGAGGAGAAGAATCAAATATTTAGCTGGGAAAGATGGTCACTTACAATCAAAATCAAACCCTCTTAGTTAAAAAAAATAATTAGTGACAATACTGAATGGTTTTGCTACTGTAAATAGTTGTATAAGCACCTCTACTACCTTGATGCTGTACTCATGAACACAGTGTGACTGGGGAAGAAGGTGCCATCCCAGTAACTGCTACTGCATAGAAATTCATTCCAAATGGTGTTAAATGACTGTTTTACTAAAAATTACCAGCATCCAAAAGATCCTCTTTGAAAAGTAGAAGATAGCAGAAAAAGAAGAATGTCTTCTAGTGTACCTGGGTATTCATTTATTGTAATACTTTACACTAATTTTATGTAAATAAAGAAAGATAAACTCCATTTAGCTTCCTACAGGGCCTCATTTAAGATATCCCAGCCAGGTCATCTTAATTAGCACTAATCTTTTTGCCTAGAACTAGTCTAGTTACTGAGAAGATCAGTGAATTTCAAATTTTGTGAAAAAATAGAATTAAATACAAAATTTGGTCTGTGAGATAAAGTGGGAAGGCGCACACTTTTCAAAAGCCACTATGTTAACAGTGTACAATTGTTAGGGTGAAAACAAGACAGAAAGGTAAGTGTGCTGTAAACTAACCTCATCTGGTCTTCTCCAGTATTAAATTTTCTGCTGAAAAATCTCTGCTTTCATAACAAAAATAAATATCCGGCTTCAGAAATAACCAAAGTTCTGGATCTAAGAAAGTGACGGCCTTGGGTTTAGAGCTGAGCTGTCCAAGCGTGACATCGTGCAATCCCTTGGTCCTTGAAGGACTCAGTGTCACATGCAACAACAGATGGAAAGAGCTTAGTAGTTGTCAACGAGGCAATTATGTACTTAATATGGAAATCAACTGGAAGTCAATGGAAAAAAAGGATGATGAGGAAAGAAGCTGATAAAACCCTCGGATTGCCTTAGCCTGGGTACATGAATTCTAGGAGGTATCCACTAGCGCTGATCTTCTGTCATTTTTATTACTTTGCAAAAAAATCCCCCTGTAATTAAAACTTTCAACCCGTTGCTCAGCATAAAGCATTCGATGCGGGAAGGCACAATTCCTGCTCCCCCGGGCTGCCCTGGCAGAGAGGAATTCCGTGCCTATCTCTTCTATAATAATGAAAGCACAGAACGTGGGTAGTGCAAGACTAACAGCTGCTTTTTGCAAATTGACAGAGCCCACAGAGAACTGTTCTGTGTTCATGGACTCATTTTAAAAGGGCCTAAGAGTGGGAACAGCCGATTTCAGTTCAGCAGCAGAGGTGAAAGACCACGCGGTGCCACGTACTAGTGCCCCAAGCCATGAGCCTGTGATCCAAGGGAGGCACTGCTAGAACAAATACTAGTGTTTTAGCATTAGTTATTGAAAAAAAAATGAAGTATGGAGCTACGCCTGACTAGATAAAACAAAGAATGATCTACTTGTAACATTTAGCAGGAGCTGCAGGGGAATATTTTTACACAGCATGGATACTACTGAACATAAACTAATTTACTGAGGTACTTGGAATCAGGTCAAGAACAACTCCTCAGCTACTGAGGATATGCTTACATTTATAATCCCTGTAGCAGAGGACCAAACCACCATTTTATAAACTCCTATTGCTAAAAGAAACAATTTAAAGAAATGAAATCAACGTAAAAGTGACCTTTGACATGCTGAATTTAAAAACTGTGTTTCAAATTCATAGTTTCTGACAAAATGAAAACTCAATGGAGACTAATCAGTGAACTTCCAGTGCTACTCCTGAGTTAAAAATCAAATGAAAAACATCTAACTTGCACCAAATTCTTCTTAATGTGGGAGAAATTGTATCTCACGATTTTAAAATACATCGTCTTTCAAAATTCTCAGTAATTTCCTTTAACACAAATTTTTGCCCTGCCTTTGACAGCAACGTCACTTACAAAATTATAAACTCAGCCTCAGAGGTGACAGAAAATTCTGACAGGAATAAGAAATAACTTTTAAAGTTACTGGGCAAAATTGCTAGACAGGAAAGAAAGGCTTGAATTTGGTTGACGATTTAAACGTTTCATTACCAAAAGACTCCTTAGTAGATAACGAAAGGACCTGGAAGAACCAAATGTGCGCGTGTGCAGAGGGGGAACACGAACGCAGCAAAAACCCGAAGGGAGATGCTCTGAGGGAGATAACATCCCCGTTATGGGGATGCAGGAGCATGTCAGGACAGGCAGCTTCCCTTTCCCTTCTCCTGCTTAATTGTTTTTACAGTAGAAGCTATAATACAAAAAATATTTCCTTATGGCTGAGTTTCATTTAAGCCGTACTTGTTCTAGATTTCAGTCCAATAAGCGCTATGTATAATAATACAACTAAATCATGTTAAAACATGTGCGAATTAGATGAAGATAAAAAAAGACTTTGGTGAGATTAAACAAAGGTTGCGAAAATGTATCACATTTATAGAGAAAAAGTGTTTTTTGCCTTTTCCCCTTTCCCATTTTTATTATTCACCACTGCCTCATAAAGATGGTTTGGAATGTATGCTTTCCAGGCGTTCAGAATGCTAGGGCAGTATAAAGATGTGGCCGCATATAGAGAAGGAAAGGAAAACATGAATCATAAAGATGAGAGTGAGCTTCAAAAACTAATTTTTTAAAGCTTCCACAACAACAAAACATGCATAAGCCCTCTCAAATCAGCACAACGAGCATGCGCAGTGCCAAGATAAATTTGCCAAAAGAAACTGATTATGAAATCTGAGTCAGTAATGAAGAGCAATATATTCTGGAACTGCCATCACAAAGGAGAGGAGAGCGGATCAAAGACAACCGAGACCAGTGAACGCTCCCCCGTAAGCGAAGCTGCTGATTAAAAATACCTGTTCTACAGCAAGAACCACTTCAACCAAAATTCTGAAGAACTGTTATCTTCTGAAGTTGCTGGCACTGAATGGATTACCACACTAAGTTTGGAAATACATGTTCTAGAAGCAATTTAAAGCTCATTAGAAATAATTGTGTCTGGCTACTGGAAAATGTGGTAAAATTTAATCCACATCCAAATGCTACCTGGGCTGTGAGAACAGGAAATTGTTCTGTGCTACTGTGGGTAACCTCAGCTCTGACCTTGAGCAGTAACTGCTACAACAGCTGAAAGCTGAAGCAAAATTAAAAACTTACATCAAAGTATATAATGACAGAATGTAGATAAATAAAACCAGCATATTGAAAGTATTATTTTTATGTCAGTCTCCTATAATGAAAGGGAAGAGGTTTACTAAAATGTAAAGAAGCCACAAAACAAAAATAGACAGCCCCAAGATGCATTGAAACATCATTCCTGTACAACTGGGAGTTCAAAAACACAGAGTAAGGAGACTTGTACATACAGAATTAAAAGTGAAATATATTGGGGATGAGGAATGGTGGACTGTACTATTCCAACTCCTTTCAATTTTCTCCTCTCGGTTTATTTCAATCACTCTATCACTCAGTCAGACTGGCTCTTGCCATAATGGACAAGACACAATGCCCCTTGCCAAGCAGCTGCAGCTCCTAACAAGGATAATTGCCTCGCTAAGTGCTTTTCGCATCCTACGCCAGGCTTTACATCTTTTGAACATATAGCATTTATAAAGACATCTTAGAATTGTCTTCAGCACTGTATCAGTATCAGTGATAAACGAGCAGAAGGACAGGACACACTAGTACTGCCCTAATCGCAAAGCTGGATCTGTTTAAGCAGAATTAAGCACATGTTGAGGTGCTAATTTTAAAAAATAAAAATAATTTGTATTTTAAATTTTACTCAGTGACAACTGAATATGCTTAGTATATATTAAGGAGAGGCATTTTGGATTTCCAGAAGAGTTATATTTTTCTGTATCCTGGAATGGAAATCTCATAAGCTAGTTATTGGTGATAGAAGCTAAAAATATTAACAGCAATTATACAAAGGTGATTAATTGTAGTCTCTTGAAATATGGTGGGCAGTAAAGCCTTCCTAGAGCGTAAGGCAGTGACCAGTTCAGAACTAGCTGCGGCAGCTCGCAATAGCACTGATCTCGGAGGTTTCTTGCATCTGAGCTGCGGCCAGTGCAGAGCAGGCTGGATTATCCAAAATCTGGGCTCCAAGAGGCCAATTCATCCCCCTGCACCAGTAGCTCTTCCCTGTGGACTCTACAGTCCTGGAATAACTACTGGCAACCACTCACAGAAAACCTGAACAATTCCGCTAAATGTCACACCTAAGTCATGGGAAGACCACTGACGGGACCCTTTCGGACACTGATGATAATACAAATGTGTTTTAAAAGCAAAATTAAAAAAATACATACATATTATGGTTGGACCCTACGATCTTAATAGTCTCTTCCAACCAAAATGATTCTGTGATTATATATTGAGTGGAGGCTCATCTCCCACAGCTACGTATTTCCTCCATTTGTAGCTGATAGTGGATTTTAAGTTTTTCTTTTGGAAGACATTAAGAACAGTTCTCCCTTGCGTTGAGTACGATGTCATCCTTCTGTAGGAACACAGTTATCAAAGACGCCAAAGAGAAGTGGGAAAGCTCTTCTGGTCATTTCACTTCTCCCCATGGCACACATCTCCAGACAGACACCACACATCCCTGAGTATCTTCCACATGATTTAACAAAGAGGGTGATGGGTGTTTGGACAGAGGCTTCAACAGGCTCTGTATCTTCACCACGTAGTTTTAAATCTTAAATCTAGATTGCCCTGAAATTTCCTTTTACATTGCATAATTAAATTCTAGCATGAGCCAGAAATGTTGTCTGGTCCTTATGTGCAAGAGCTACCCATACTTCAGGGCTGAGAATTCTGTGAACTTCACATGCACACCATAAAAAGCTGCAACTGAAAGCAAGAGGCTTCTTTACAAAGCGTTTTTCAGGCAATGAATGAGGAATGAAGCAGGCTGAAACCAACTAGTGTGGTTTACTCAGCAAGGTTTAGAATTTTGATGCCAACAACCGAGACAAACGGATGCCCAACAATACAGCATGGTTTTCATATGTGTGGAAAGGATGATAAAGGCCGATTGTAATAAAACGGAAATTAAAAAGGAAAATATAACTGTGATGAGATCAGGCACCATAAGACAAGTAGTGCTGAAGCATCATCATGACTACAACTGATCTTTTCTTTAAATCACCAAAAGAAGGCTTACCGCAATTAAGTACAAAAGCTAACAGAAAATGAGTAGTAAAATCTAAAAGTTTATCTTTTATCTTTTCATACAGGGAAAATGTTTTTATTTTGCCTCACTGTTCTAACAACTTTACTTAAGAACATAGCTGAAAAAACACGCTAACTTACTACACGGTATATTTAAAAAAAGAAACAGAAAAATGATTTTGCAAGGACCGAGAGTTACTTCGGTGTAATTTTTTCTGTCATAAGTAAATGCTTTATGCATTCTGCATATACTGTTTCCAAGCCCTACAGATCAAAAGCAAAATTACAGTTGATTTTTTTTTAATATACAGACAGCCATGTAACAGTTTCCAGACCCAAAAAGCAACTTGATTGCAGTGAAAGCAAACTTGATGCATCAGTTTTCTTTCTTTAAAAGTAACAGGACATTTACGGCTCTTCCTGTTCACACAAGTTGGAAACGAGATTGCTCTACAAAATCTTGCTAAGGTTCCTTTCAAAACAGTTAGAAAGCAAAAGTGCAAGCTACAAAGTTAGTTGCAATGTAATATAAACTGCTGGTGTCAAAGACCTGCTGCAGTTGCATGTGTGAGTGGGAGCAGTAAAATGGAGCAACTTATTATAAACACTTTTAACAGCGCTCTAGGGTAAAGCTGTTATGGCCCTATTATGTTTTGAAACTACTGGAATATAATTTGAATACATAAAATCAACCCACACCTATCAATCAGCAGCCTAGATCAAACACCTCCTGAGTATTTGCGTTTTCGCTGAAATACATTTCCAGTTGCTGGAGGACAGGCGTTCAAGTTAAAAAAGCGACACAAGCGAGAACGTTACGTGAATGAACCCTGAGCGACGGAAGGAAAGGAGCTCCAAGGGCTGCCTGGGGTGCTCTGTGCTTCCCAACGGGACGGCACGGGCTGCAGCACTTACAGTCCTGCCACACATCCGTCCCACAGATCCATCAGCGCTCAGGATTTTTGTATCACAAGACAGGCAAAGAATGACACGGCAGAGGGAGGAACCGTTAATGAATACCTACCATACGTACAAATCATTTTACTAGCTTCTCTGAAGAGCAGAATTCCATTTGGAGATGATCCATCAAAATTTAAACGTTGTGATCTAAAAAATAACAGGAAAAATATTCAGATGGTCATGGAAGCAGAAAACCGCAATGGGTTCATTCCTAAAACAAAAGAAACATTTGCTGATTACCAAGTAGAATTATTTGATAAACCAATTCCAGCTTTCAGTCTAACCACATGCACTCTAGTTATCTCCACACGTTGCCAAAGAAACAATCCTATGGCAAAAGACAAACCAAGTTCAAGCAGAGCAGGTGACCAGACAACACAGACACAGCTTTAAGTGACCAGTGACCACCTTGTGCCTACATACAGGCCAGAACAACGCTACAAAGGCTCCAGAATCCAAGCAGTTAGGCTGACTTTTACCCTGCTTCTGCATCTGTATAGCTTTTAAAAATAAACTAATCTCCCCTGGTTATTCTGCTACGTAAAATCTGTGGCAATCACAAGCCAGTTCTCTGAGTGTGAATTGTAACCCGTGCTTTTTATGAGCATTCAGACCCGAAGCAGATTGCACCGTGTTGTCTTCCCCGGGGCACTGGTGCTACCAAGGCCACCAAGAACCACTTGGTTCCCAATCTGGAAACATAAGAGTCCTCGCCAAAGTCCCTGGTGTATCTTTCCAATTTTTCTTTGTCATAAAGAAGCTTAACTCCTAGTTCAGGCCTAAAAGTTAGCTTTGAATATAGGTCTTAAGCTTCTAAGTAACTTCAGCAAAACTTACCTGTAGTGTTTATTTGGACTGAGTGCTGTAAACCTGGCTGACCTATTTGCAGTAGGCAATTATTTGTGCTACAAGTCCAATTTTTTTTCCATATGAGTCCCTGTTTGCAGGGTCCTGGGTGTAGATCTGGGTGTTTATAAATGAATACAACATGCCTTGTATAAAACACTTGCGTATTCCATATGCACAAAACGATAATGGCTGGCAGAGGCAAAAAAAACACCCCAACACCAGCACATCATCTCAATGTCAGAGTGGCATAATGCACAATCTGATACTCTGTAACATATTTTAACCATGTCAAAGTATATTGTATAATGCATTGTAACCTGTAAAAGCTGATGCAGCACACAGCTTGTGAAAAATACCATCTTGGATGATGTTTTCCAAAGGGAACAAGGCAGATTTTGTGAATACCAATAGGCAGAAGAATAACATGAATATGGAAAGTAGCTTGAAGAGCTGTTTTTTGCATAAGGTTTATTGTTCCAGCTCCTCTTGTTTTTCTTTACCATTATTAGAGTTCTGTGTTTATGCTTTAATGATCTCCTCCTTGAAATAAGTTGCAGCACTGTCAGCATGTACTACTTGTGCATCGCACCATGAATAAAAATAGGTTAAACTTTTCCAGGAATTTATTTTACAGTTGCCAGGATGACAGACATGATTAGCCTACACAAACCAAAGAGGGAGTCACAGCAAGCAAGTCAACATGAACAAGAAACGGGGAACTCTGCCCTAAGGTTTCTGTAGCCTTAATCGGAGATTAAGTGCACATCAGACATGCCGGTGCTTGACTGGGAGCCAGCTCTGAAATTTAAGGCACCAATTTCCTGCCACTAGATTTAACTAAATATTTTTTCCCCCAAATTTCAAATATTTCAACTTCTTTATTTGTAAGTTTGATTCGCAAGGCAAAATAAGAAGTATGTGTTCTGATCTCTTCTCTGCTGATCACTTCTCACTCTAATTACTTTGGTCATGAAGATACCCAGCACAGAGACTTTAACTAACCATTTTTCATTTAAAAATATTTTTTTCCTTTGGGCAGTACACTAAGTATTTCCAAGTGCAATGATAATTTCCCCAAATAAATTGTCCCCTTACTTGTGGTAAAACAGGAATTATATTCTAACTACTGCAATGTCAAGTACCAAAATCACCCCCCAGAACCATTCTGAGGTCTTTTTGGTTAGTCCACAGAGCAGATTTTAGATGTGGGAGAAGTCACCTACACGCTGATTAGAAATACTGCTGTATTAGACACCATCCTTTCCTACTTTGGCTGGAAGAGTTGAGTTGCAAAAGAAGCTGTAAAGGGAGCTGTGGTCTTACAGGCACATGTGTGTGCTGCTTGGCTTAAGGCAAAAATTCAGCCTGCAGCAAATCTTGACAGCAGACAATTTTCTGAGATTTAATCATAGAGTTGGAATTTATCCCTGGTTAAAGCACACGCTTTCACTAACCCTGAATATAAAATCACAGTAGTCTCTCACATATCTTCCTGTAGTTAATACTTACCAGCTGATTTTGTAACATCTACCATTTTGGTAAAACCACACGATGACACGGAAAGCTGAGTTCAGCTTGCAAACCTTGCTCCACAATACAAAAGTAGCAGTCTTAAGTCAAAGCCAGACATCATGAAGATAAGCAAAGCATAGAAAGATGGCACAGAGAATGCGTACCACTGCGGTATTCATCACTTATCTAATTTTTGTGGGCTTCTTACCTGTTCTGCATGAATTCTGCCATCAGCTTCAAGATGGGGGTTGTACACGCAGGTTCACGGTACCACAGTTCAATGGCTCTTTGCAGAACAGAGATGTATGCAGGGTATCTTCACCAAACCGAGTTAAAGAGTTCACCGATAAAACATCATCTTCCCCTCCCGACACTGTTAGATGGGTGGGCCAGATATAAACCTCAGCAGCCCATTCTGGCACCTCTGCCAGAACCTATGAATTTAAGCAAGTCTCTGCTTAGAAGACTAAATGCTTTGAAAACGTTAATGGTTACGTGGGAAATAGTTAATATACCAGAGCTGTAATGAAGGAAAAGGAAAGCAGCGTGTATAATAGGTGAAGCTAACGTACAATTACACATACAAAATGAGCCTGGATTTTTAATGAATGGCATACGTCGCAAATGGCAATTTAATTTTAAAACACCACAAATTTACGTATTAGCAAATCATGAGTCCCAAATTTCAGTGCCAACTCATATATATTATATTTGCTATAAAAATGGTTGAGAACAATTTGATTGTGTGAAGTTGCTCTCAAAGCGTTCAAGAAGAGAATTCAGCCAAACTGCGGGGGAGAGAGCAGTTAGATTTCTAAGAACTCTTTCAGGAGAGCTGTTTGCTCACCAGCACCCAAGAGATATCTGTTCTTCTGAAGCAGGATTTAAAAGAGTGCAACACAGAAAAAAAACCCAAAACCAAGTTTAGTAGATTCTGCAATTTTAACTTAAAAAAAAAAAATCTTATGAGTTACTGACTGTATCAGAATATTTCATGAAATGATTTGATACAAAGCTGACCCTTAGTCTTCCCAACGTGCTGAAAAAAGAGAGTTTATTTGGATAAGAATGCAGACTGGTAAATGGAAATGATATGGCACAGCCTAACTGGCAAAGAATTAAACAGGTTTTTTTATATTGAACCAAGAGATTTTAACTATATGATTTACTATTGAAACATGACCTAGCAGGGAACGGTTTTGTTTAATAATAAACTTATTTTTAATTTTTAACTTTGTTTCATGTCATATCATTCTGCTTTGTTTTTATTTTATGAAAATGGTGACGATTCTTAGGAAAATGCTATTGCCTATTCAGACAAGAAAGGCAACTCTTGCCAATCTTACAAAGCAGAATACAAGCCAAGCAGTCAACACGGGCTTGTAAAAGAAAAGTCTGCAATACATACAGGTTTACAGGCTTCTAGGAAATGCAAAGACGGCCACATCTCGGTTCGCTGTGGCTCCTCTGGTGAGGCTGAAGTGGCAGAGCCAGCGCGAGTGTGAGCGACAGGGCTGCGGACAGACAGACGGCGTCCTGGCCACGCTGCCCGTCAGAGCATCCAGCACGTCCTGCGCTTTTGCTGCCAGCTGCTTGAGGCACTGCAGCCACCAACTGATGAGGCTGACAGGTGAGATATACTTTAGACCTTGCTCCTCGCTCCTTTATGGGGTTCTTTACATTTTAAATCGGACAAGCTAGAGTTGAACATACCATGGAGAATCACCCGGTAATAAACTGGGATTTAAATTAATAGAATCATGGAATCATTTTGGTCGGAAAAGACCCTCAAGATCATCGAGTCCAACCATAACCCACACCTGGCACTAAACCATGTCCCTGAGAACCTCACCTCCGCGTCTTCTTTCCGGGAAGAAATTGTTCCCAAGATCCAACCTCAACCTCCCCTGGTGCAACTTGAGGCCGTTTCCTCTCATCCTATCAAGGATTCAAATTCTATTTGCATTAAATACCCTCAAAGGGCATAGATGATCCACCTCATACCTTTAAAAATTCACTAATGCCAGCTCCATTTTTTCTGAGGTGGACTTCAGCTTGCTCTCACGAGAAGATGGTCAATATTCTCACAATGCAGCAGATGCCATGGAAGGTACAGAAGTGAGCTGCACTGTTCATTCTCCTAAGTTGTGCCTCCTCAGCATTCCTAGTAGTCCCTGGTACACAAAAGGGAGATGTGAAACGCTGCAAAGCCCCACTGAGGAATTTTGCAGGGTAGAAAGCAATTGCCTTTTCAATTTTCATGGCCAAGAGAGTAACTTGACAATCAAATCCCACAACTAAAATGCAAGTCAGCAGTATCAAAGGCTGCCAACACATCCAATATGATGAGCTATCTTAATTCAAAAACTTAAGCACCGAGTCCACGTTCATTGACAAGGAAAGACTGGAAACTATAGTCTAATTTTACAAAAGCTAGGGTCAACAGAAAGGCTTCGGCAATTATTTCTTTTATAAATCCAACCAAGTGGAATAAATTGGTTTTAAGCAGAGTATCATTTTTAAGTAGTTTTAACCACAAGCTTCAAGGAATCTGGCTAAGCCATGAACTTTGTCTGATCAGTCAGTTCAAGCTCAAAGGAATTCAAACTGCAAAAAGTGATATTGAGGTTTGAATCAACGCAACTGGCAATAACAGCAATTACAAGCAGATTACTGATCGGGCAGCCTTGCTTCCTGAGGAAATGTGCTCTCCTCTTCTCTTGTGATCAGGAAATTTCAATCTCTACAGCTGTTTGCTTGGCTCTTTCAATTTTGTACTCAATCCCAACTCATTAAAACATATAAACTTAAAAATTTAGTTCTTCAAAAGCAGAATTGTTTTGAACAAGCCATCTTACTGCCACCCATGCTTTTATCTCGTTAAGAAATAGGATACAAATTTGGATAAAAATGTAACAATAGTAGTGTGGAGAGAAGATGGGTTTGCTTGTTCTAGTGATCCATTCCTGAAGCAGCACGGGATCAGACACCTGAACACCTCGGTCAACTGCAACTTCTAAATGACCACTAGATAAAACATTTCAATAGCAGCTCACTTTTCTACAACCTTAGCGTCTATGGATCCACACACATAGGTATTTTATATAGGCAGACAATTTAATGCACTCACACATCTACACCATGTGTAGCTGACTGTAACTCTGAGTCAACCTAATAATTTAATTCTTGCAATCCATTTTCTTATTGCAGTCTTTTTCTTTTCTAGACAACAGAAGTCATTAAATACTGAGAATCAACTGGGAGGAACAAAGGAAAAATTGCCTATAGGTTACCACCTAACTGTAAGAAACAGTAAATGAAAGTAGCAAAAAAGTGGATATTACCCTGAACTCACAACCGAATCTCCATGGACGTATCTGAATCGAGATCAAGGACCTTAGACTACAGCCTGATATTAGTAAGGAATAAATCACATTAAACGTTCAACGTCTTACCCAGGCAGTCTTGAATTAAAGAGCAGAATGAGATACATAAGGAAAATCCTCACTGTTAAGAAAAAACAGGTTTGATTCTACTCAAAGTGGTATACAGGCTTTTTCAGGCCACACCTGCATGTTCAGGACTGACCTACAAATTACAGAGACCACATGTTATGAATACAAAAGGCAAATAAACTTTGCAAAGCTGTGGTACTGGAATCGTCATTGACAGCTTGACATATCAATATTTCAGGAAGAATAAATGACTTTCATATCCAGGGTTTTGGGTTTTTTGTTTTGTTTGTTCGTGTGATGTTTTTCTTCATCTTTCATTACTGGCTGCTTTGGGAAGATGCTGTACTTAACACCTAAAGCTGCTTAAAATATTTGGAAATATTTTAATGAAGTCTTTTGAGAGATCACCTAATACAACTTTAAAACAAATTTTACTATAAGTATTTTCTCTTCATCCCTCGCCAGAGGAAAACTATAAATCTTGTCTCAGCTGAATGAACACCATTTATCATATTCATTTTCTTGTCAATACAATTATGAAAAGCCTTTGGCCTTTTTCCAAGGAGCCTGATTTGCTAGAGAAACTCAATTAGTATAAGCAAGCCTGCTACAAAACAGCCCTATTTGGCAACGTAGTGTAGCTTCAGCATACCTGACGATTCACCTCTAAACCATGATCCTAATAACTCAATCAGCATGGTAAAATACAAGATACAACCGTGTCCCCCGCGCCTGCTCCCCTCCCCAGACCAAAAGGACTTTGAAGAAATTATTTCTGCTCATTCTTGCCATCTACTGGACAAGAGTTAAATCCTAAACACTGTGATCAGAAAAAACCCCAACAAACCCTAAACCAAAAACCAGAAGAATCTTTCAGGTGAGAGATTACCGAGTGTAACGTGTTTTGTTATGGACAGGGCTCATACCCAAAATATTTCCTGCAATCACTTGTAAAGTTTATCAATACATTATTCTACCAACAATTTACAAGTGACTATTTCTGATAGTCTTCAATACAGAATAAGCATCACCTGATGCTATATCAAAAGCTTAGCCTTTTATTCCTTGCCTCTTTGTATTGTTATTTATTGAATGAATGCAAGTAAATCAGATTTATTTTGGCTAATATTCTGTATTTGCCGTTTTCAATATTGGAATACCAGGGCTTCCAACATAACAGAATAAAATCTGTTTGAAAAACAGCTCTTCTTTGCTATTAAAACCATTCTCTGATTGTATATTTGAAACTATAAAAGAAACATGTTAATCAAAGGATATTTAAACTTTATAGGATACAACTGGCATCCGACCAACCCTTCTCCTTTATCTTTCTGTCTTTATATAGAGCAAATCAGAGTTGCAATAATAGCAGCTTATGCGGCTCTAATGCTTCGGATCAATACCTGGATGAAGCCGGACTCAGGCAAATGAGGTGAAACCCACTGAACAGGAGCGGGCACTTATCCTTCACACCCAAAGGGGTGGAAGAAAACAAAAATTTGAACCTGTGCAAGGCAAAAGAACCCGAGAAGGCCTGAGCTTTGCATTCCACACACAGCTGCATCTCAGTCTGTTTTTATTGTTAACACAGAATAATGAAATCCAAAAGTTGGAGGCTGGTCTTATTTATTGAAGTAAACTTAATTCAGAAACTGGAAGGAATAAATTAATTAAATTTAAAAAAAAAATCAGGAAAGGGTCCTGAGGATTACATATCCTGGATCCTTGTACATAAAAGCAGCTCTGTGGATGACTCCACTTCTTTCAAAGGGAGAGGAGGTGAGTCCGTGCTGTCCCTCCTCCTGCACCTGGAGATGTGCAGTTCTGCACAGGAGAGGACTGCGATACTGCACGAGGCAAAACAAATTAAAACCAATCTGAAATAGAAGCAGCACTGATCTGCTTTTGCACATCTTCCTGATTTTATTATTACGTTTTAGTGTAACGCAAGCACAAGCAGGACTAACGAAGTTAAATGTACCCGATGGTGCCCACTGGAAAATGTGCTGCTAATTCACAGCCTGGCTTCAGGAGTGCTTTTTTTTTTTCCCCCCCCTTTTTTTTTTTTTACCTTCAGTCCTCTACAACTGAAATTAAGGGATGCTTTCCACTGATTATTAAAGGAATAAACATGACACTGCGTTATGTTTTGGGCTTACCTTCTGCAACCTGAGCCAGAATCACCGCAGGCTTGCAAAGGTCTTAAATAGGACTTATCTGAACGGTCATCAGGATCCCACTGCCCACCACACAAGGACCACGCTCCACTGTGCAGCGTTTCAGTCCTTAAAGGCTAATTTCTTAGTTGCAATTCCATATTGATGCATTCCTCTTTATTAACCAGGAAGATTATTAGTGAATGGTAGGGTTTCATTATTTGCTTGAAATAAAATTATTTTTAAAAGCTTAATTTCTAGTGAAGCACGTAATTGTACTCAAATGGTATTTTTTCTGTCCATGAAATAAACAAATATATCATTAACTTCCATAGTTTCGTGAAATCTAAATTATAAAACAAATATTTTCATAGTTACTTCACTATATATTTCAGCAGTTTGTTACTAATATGACTGTGTGCCTAAGAGAGAATTACAGCTACTGTATTTATAAAAATACAAAATATTTCTCTATAGTATTAGAAAAATACCCACGAGTATTCTTGTATTTGTTGGCATAAAAACGCACACAACATTTAAAGCAAATAGAGTTCCTTTGTCATTACTTATTGAAGAAAACTACAATCTAGAGATTTTGATTTAGTTTTCAGATGTCCATTTTCTTCTGGATCGAGAAGACTGCAGGTGTTGCGATATTAATAGAGTTGACATAAATAGAAAGTAACTGACTAAATTAAAGACATGATTCATACCAGAGAGAGAAATCTCCCCAGACAGCACTTGTGCAGTGTTTTTTAAGCACTTTTGATGTTAAACCAAATGTAGGTACATCGTGTTTGGAGTTTAAGATGTAGCTTTTTTTTTTTTTATGAAAACACTTGGGATTTACGAAGGGAAGAAAAACACTTGGCTACGTTTCCTAGATTAGCAGTGTGACATGACCAAAAAAAAAAAAAAAAAGTGACCTCTCCATGGTCCTTCCCCGGTTAACCGCATGGTTGCCATTGTGCTGTAATTTTGGCCGATGGCGCACGAGCTCGGTCAGCTTTGTTTCCCGTTCCCCGCTGCGCCGCGCGGTGCCACTAATGCGAGGGGCCTGGTGTCCCCGCACAGAGCGGGCATTGTCCCCGCGGGAAGGAAGGATACAGCCAGCCGAACAGCAGGGAGTAGCTGCTCTTTGTGTTGAGCGCGCAGGCGATCCCGCGAAGGTCCTGCGCCAGCCCCACCAGCAGACGCTGTCAGTGGGAAAGAGGCACCGTAATTGATTTTCACGTTAGCGCCGAGCAGATGGAGTAATAATCAGCCAATAATGGCCGTGTATCTGATTTTGATTCATTAGTTTAAATGGCTCGCTCTGGTTTTTTGTTGTTGTTGTTGTTTTTTTTAATAAAAACCACAAAGATTCTTTGAACGGACAAGATTGCCCCAAGTTTTATAGCACTAACACTAGCAAAATGCTGAGGAAATGCTTTTGGTTATTCAATATGCTATCCTAATGAATAATGCAAATTAAAACACAATATATGAATACCGTGTATTAAAGTTTAAAAGTGCTTCCTGTATTAATACATTTAAAGTAACAATAACAATAAAACCTTAATTTAAGCTTGTAATATTTTGAATGAAGTGTAAGACTAACTGATACTCATAATAAGCTACAATTAAGGTTGCACTGAGATTCTCATTGTACTGTTATTTTAACACTTTTTTTTTTAAAGTATTTTTTCAAGTTTGGTTTCTTCAAAGAGCAACTTTTTTTTTTTCTTCCCCCCCTCCCCCCCGAAAAACATGCAAATCTCTATCTATATTAACGTCAGTTCTGAGATTAATTTCTTTTTTCCTTCTAATGCCTGAATGTGGTTTCAGAACCCTTCCAGCTCAAATGCAGACAACGTTTTGTACATAGATAATTAGCCCCTACTAAAAAGATGGTTTTGGGATAATTAATAGACATCATTAAAACCAAAAAATTTAACAATACAAACAAATTTTTCAGTTTACTTTGATATAAATATTCTTTTTTGAAAATTAAGTAGTTTTAATACATTTTATTTGTGTGTTGCACGTGGGGTTTGCACTTTTTTTTTTTTTTACCATAATAAAAGACCACAGACCCCAGAAAAATAATCACAGAAGCATGGCAAAAAAAACTCAGTAAAGAGTTCTCTCTTTAAAACCAGAGTTTTCGATAATGTACCCCTTGGTGATTACAGTGTAATATTTATAGTGTTTGGAAATATAAAAGATTCACAGATCAATTTTAACTGATCACATAAAGAGCAAATTACGGTTGATGCCTGAATCTTACGAGGGCTAATTTCTGCTTTTCACATCCAGACCCAATAGTCCACCTGACTTGGATGGTGCACACAGATCTATCCAAGGATACACTGAGTTCTCTGCAAACCACTGGTGAGGTTGCTAGGAGTATTTTAATATTTGCATTTCCTTTCTGCCATGCATTGAAATGGCCTGAACTTGCAAGATGCTCAGAGGTCTCAACTCTCATTAACTTTAAAGGGACTCTGAAATCACTAGAGAGGAAGCGTTCAATGCTGAGAAGATGCAATATAAAATTGTAGGTTTATATTCATCTGTATTTTCATACTTGTGTGTTGTTTTGTCTACACAGAAAATAACTGCTTAGCAGACACGGTGGCCAAACCGTAAAGAATTAAAAGAACTTGTCAGCAACGCTTTATACTTCTTTCTGAAGGGATATGGAGATGCAACAATATATACGAGGAAGTGGAAATCTTCCAGATTTGATTTGGGTTCCTTTGCCCATTCTAGCCACAAAACAGGGGCCAAGTGGGCCTGCAGATGCAGGGATGCTGCAGGGACCACGGGGACCCACGGCCCCGACCGACGTGAACTTGCCTTTGTTTGCGGATGCACTGGGACAGCAGGAGCTCCCACCTCACCGCGCTCTGCACGACACGGCTTAGAAAATAACGCATATTCCTCTAACATGCTTATTCTATCTTTATGAAAACAACTGGTTGTAGGAAAACACTCTTTTGAAAATATATTTAGGAACAGTTTGGTTGTGAGACTTTAAAAACTATTAATAAAAGCGTATGCGCAGCTTTCTTTAAACTATAGTCCCAGGTTTTTGGGAACCTATGCAAACACCAGGCAATTTCAGACACCATTTGACCTGGAATTCTAAAGAAAGAAGAACAACTATTACACAAACTACATTTCTTGGTGTTCTATTCTTTAAGTTCAGGTATTGTTCTTAAAAAGCCCATGCCATTTACAACACTATTCTTAATAAATGACCTCAGTCTACAAGGCACCATAATATTCTTGTTCTATAAGATCCCAGCAAACTCGGTGGTTTAGATATTATCCATTGGAACTCAACTTTAGAAAATAACACTGCCTATAGTTGGCAATGGCCAAACAGCCTATTTAATAGCCCACAGAATCCCGAGATCAGTCCTGATCTGTTTAGGTCACTGATAAAAATACCTTTCAACTCTAACAGGTGCAAAAATCACCCTAGATTTCCTGCTTGCTTAAGTCACATTTAGTAAGAAAAAAAAAAAAACCAACCAACAAAATGCTAAAATCCCAAGACAGACTAATTTTAGCCCATTATGAGTTTTGAATAGCCCTTACGGGCATAACGTTTATTAATGACAATCAACACATCAACATCTACTTTTTGTCTGTCACCCTGTGGGATTCGAAGGGCCTTGCAAACTTAACCGAGTAATTTGAGGAATACACAACCGAACACCAGCCCTTTCCGGGGCAAAGTGACAGTTAATAACAACACCAGCAACTGCAAAACGAGTCAGATGAGAAGTGAAGAACAATAAATACAAGAAACATTGCAAGAGGAGCTTGTCAGTAGTGTGGGGCTTTATACATTGCTTTTCTTGCTAAAGAAACAATTTTGTTCAAATTTCTATTTTGAAATAGTCTTCCCTGAATGTCAGGGATAGATTTACTTAAGACTAATTAAAACAAAGCAATTTTTAAAAGAAATCCAGATTTTTTGTTTCGAAGTTCCAAAGAAGATTTTTCAACGGATTTTTCAAATGAAGGGAGCAGAAAATTTAAATAGTGACAGAGCAAACCCTACGACTTGCCAACACGTGCCAAGTGTCTGACTAACGCAATTTAAACCAGACGAGACGACTCACGCCACCCACCCCCAAAACGGGGCTTGTAATGGAAAGTCTGACAGACCCTTAACTACAGTGGCACTACTGGGTGCAGCTATAATATTACCCTCATAATTCTACTATATAATAACAACAAAGGAAAAAAAAAGGTGAAGGGTCATTGCGCTTTGTCTTTAGAATTAAGATGGCTGTCTTCATCCTTACAGCATACTCTTAATTCTGGAGACACGTCTTAATAACCTCTAAATAGTTCCAACAAAAGAGCCGTGTCAGAGGAATGAGCAGGCCCCAAGGTGTTTCAACTGGAGTGTTTTCATCTGCCTTTATTGCTCTATCCCTCTCCAGAATTAAGGCAATAACCTGTGATAAATTATTCAGGAACTGCTACAGGGATCAAAGCAAAATCATTCTGTTAAAGTGCTGTTTGCAACATTTGGCACTTAGTGTGAAAACTTTTAATGTGTGCAAGCTGAAAATCAAGGATTTTAAATAATTTAACAGCATGGAGTTTCTACAAACCGGCTAAAGATAGCATGTTGCTATTTAACTGCTTTTTCCTCAGATCCTTTTTTTCATGCATTTCTAGCAAATCTGATGATGTCACAACTATAAACAAAGTGCTACTGAGATTCCGGCTACCCCGTCGATATATTACTTAACTGGATTGTCAAGAGAAACCTTGAAATTCCTAGGAGAAAATTAGCCGTGGTTTTAATACTGGACATTTTTTCCTATTAACAAAAAAATGGGAAGAAGGAACTAGCAAAAAAACCCCAGAAACAACCCAAACTCAACAGCGAAAAGGAAAGCAAAGCACATAATTACTTAAGCCATCTTCAATTATATTTGATCTCCCTGGAAAAGAAACCTAAACATATGTTTTGTATGCAGATTTAATGATTACAAATGTATTTTAAAAAGAAAGGGCTCCCTTGTTGTGACTGTTTTTCAATGGTGTATTTCAGAAATATTAAAAAACAAAGAAACCCCTAGCCAGTTAGAAAGTCCTAGTAAAACCCACAAATTAAATGAATTTGGCAGTCCTGGACCATTTTCATAGTGATATTTTCACAGTGTCATCTCCCTGTGGATCGGAATACTAAGCATTTTATTGAAGAACTGAACTGTTTTTGTTTGCAGTACTTGCAAAATGAAGTACCTGAAAGCACTTTTGCATGTATTATTTATTCATCATGATAGAAAAATAGCTTTAACCTAATAAATTACGCTTAAGAGAATTTAGAGCAAAAGTTTTGTTTATGATAAAGCAACAGATTCAGTTCTTTATCAGTAGCTTAAAGCACCAAGTTTTCTTTATACAAATTAGACAGATGGTGCTTACAGTAGAATTTACTAAAGGTCTGTCACAACAAATGCAGCCAAGCTGCATATTTAATCACTGCAGAACCTTGTCTACCTGCAGCTGCCAACTGCTAATCCAATTTCCCTGATAAATGTGGCAAGAGACACGATCAGCAATAAAGAGCATCTAACTCCATTTTCCTGCAGGGCGTCTTTTGATGAACATTTAGGACGGAAGCGGGAGTGCACTGTGTGGCCCTGCCTGGTGGCAGCTGCATGCATTCTGAAGACACAGTTCTCAGGTTACTCACTTAATTCTGCCACTATCATTATGTTGCTATTGATCTCAGTAGCTCTTGTCTACACAGCATTACTCTAGATGAAGCTGAATCAGGCAGTTATCATGCATCAAACTTGCTCAAAAGCCTGGAGATTTCCCCTTAATTACTTGTGATTTTATTTGCAAATACCGTTAAAGTGTAATCAAGCAGTCACTTTCCAGGGTCGTTAAGAACTTGCTAGTTTAGGAATATATCACAGGCACTCCATTAAAGTTTCTCTACTAAGGTGGTGTCAAGCAAACCGGACAGGACAATGGCAAAATTATTTTAATAAACTGAATCCTCACATGCAACAAATGCGGTTTCCTATAGAGAGGGTAGTGCTATCGAATGACCTCATTGTTCTGATTTTTAGGATTTATAACTTGAAAATGAGAGGTGAATCCAAGATAGATTAACTGCATCTGAACTGTGCCTATTTAATAAATGAAAAGTTATTAAAATTAAATACATAAAGCAACAACAAATGAGGAAGCTAGACTTAAGTAATTGTTAAAATAGCTTTAAGTTCTATTAAAAAAATATTAAGCTTAATTCAAGCGATTATTGTGAACTGTGCATCTTCTGGTAATGTCAGAGATGTACTGCAGAACTGCAGACAAATTATTTACTAAATCTTTCTAGCACATCTGTTAGTTTCTTATGAAAGGAAATGGATAAATACGATGACGTAGTATTTAAGTTTCCATCACATTGTAAAATAGCAAATTAAAAATTACTGTTAGGGTTCCTTCGAAATTACCCTGTGTAGCTGCAGCGAGCGCTCCAGTGTGCATTGTTAACTATTTATTCAGTGACGGGAGAAGGGGATCTCTTTAATGCAACAGTGCTCTAATATATTATCATTCCTGATGATGCAGCTTCCATCTAGCAAGTGTTTTTCTTCCCTAAAATATACTGTTGTTTTGACACAAACAGCTTGCTACACTTAAGGATTTTACTAATAAAACATAATGTTGTGTTAGATATTATGACTGTTGCCACAGCTGAACTGACTTGTCAAATCAATCCTAATATGGCTCCCACAGGCACATAAAAACCTTATTTAGCTATCAGTTATCCTAATCACTTTGTTCAGTTTAAGGGTGCAATACTTCAAGACCAGTTCCTATTTATACATATATGCCCAGCCATTTAATAAAGTCCTGATTTATATAATAAATTCTTGTTCGAAAAAATACTTTAAAGCAGCAGTGTTTTATCAAGCGAGTTACAACATGTCTCCTCATACCCCCAAATAAATACGTTAATATACACAAACAGGATACTTGCATGGCAAAGGGGAATATTACACATGAAACAGATAAGCTATCACTGGAGACAAATTTGTCCCTTTGATTATAAATGGGGACCACATGGGGTCACCAGATCTGCAAAGTACTGAAAAATCCCAAGGCCTTTATAAAAATCTTTGTACAAAGTTTGTTTAGAATAGTCATTTGTAGTGTTTGTTTTTCTACCATCTACATTCCTAATTATATATATGTATACGGGTATAAATATAAATATAAGAATACATGCCAAGAGAGACAGAAGACAGGACAAGCTTGTTGTTAAATGCTTGCCCCACTATTAGTTTTTCCCATCAATAATTTCTTTCCCCAGAATTGAAATAAACCTACCTTTGCTTCTTCTTGTTCAAAACTACTGTTGAATATCCGAGCCACACTTTCAAATGAAACTGTGAGGGGGAGCATGAAATTCTCAAACTCTTCCTCGTCTTCACCTACAGGAAAAGAAACCAAAACAAACCAGCAAAAGCATCACATCATATTCACGCTTGTTTGGCAGGGTCAGTCTCTTCAGCTTTTATAGAAAGGTCTCACTGACATCATCGGAACTTTCATATAACCTACAGGAACAAAAATCTGAGGTTTGACATATTTTTACTGAGCTATAAACAAAGACAAATTGTTGATCGCAAACAACTTGTATCAGAGACTGGCACATCTCTGCTTTTCACATCTTTTTCCTTTTCATATTTCTATTTTCTCTGCTAAGCTGACAGCATTTCTTCAGTACCCTAGAAGAATATTCACGTAAGAAAGTCAAGACTCAACACTGAGAAAATGTTAAATTTCAAAAGGCAACAATAAATTAGACCCTTTCACGGGTGTACTTTGTAGCATGATGTCTAAATCACTATCTTTTATGATCATATGCTATTTTTTTTTGCTACCTCCTGCCTATTTAGTATACGGAATGCAGCTGCCATGGAAAAACATCTGGAGTGTGTTGGAGTGATTTGTATAACACTATTGCCTCATTTGTTTCAGGTGTGAATTTAGAGTAAAAGAAACAAGATATTGTGGTAGGGCAGGGGAAAAAAAAAAGAGATTGTCTCAGATAACCGGGAAGTCTGGGTTGTTTTTGTCATGATGCTGAACAAGTAACTCTAAACAACATCAACTTCTTAGAAATGGCAATTTGCTTGAGGATTGGTACTCACGCTACTTATCTGCAGGCCCTTAATGAGGGCAGCTTGCCTCTCACATGCAGATTCCCCTCGAGAGTAATTCAGACTAGGAACTTAATTTATGTTCTTTAAAGAGCTCTTTGCTATAGGGCTTCCCTCCCCCTTCATCAGCAAAGTCTGGCAAACTAAGTTGCAACTGAGGTTCGGAGTTAGGAGGAGTCTTTTGTGTGCCAAATTGGTCGTGCAGAGTTAGGCTGAGCTTTACGGTTTAGCTTCTACACTTCACACACCCACCTGTAAAATGGGCCTAATTCCAGCCTCTTGTCCGTAGGGATGCTGTGCAGACCCCATCACTCACCCCCGTGCAACAGTAAGAATGCCAAAAAAGGCCAGGAAGGAAAAACAGTCACAACAGAAAGCAAAGCATGGAAACTAGTCACAATAGAAAGCCAAGCGTGGACTAACACATAAATCCAGATGACAACGCACACACACAAAAAATCAAAATACCCAGTAGCTCCTCATTAAGCTAGGATGACACATCTTCTGAACAGAAAGAGGCAAATATCCTCTGAGAGGAATAATTGTGATCTTGCAGTTAAAACTGCCTCCTAACAATCTAAATATTTACAATGGAGAGGGAAAGAAAGCTGCAGATGCAATCCTAATGATGACATTTCTTCACTTCTGAATACTTCCCGTTGTGACCTGAACTGCTACCATGTACCACAGGCCTTTTGTGCCCCGTTTTCCACATTTTTTTAAAAGCAACGGAAATACTTTCAGTCAGTTACTGCCACTGCACTGGTCAGCTCCAGTTACAGAGACTTCAAATCACGATCCATGCTCCAGAACTTTCTTATAGGAGCAAAGTAAGGGGCCAAATCTGGGACGTGCATCCTGTTCCAACACAGTACGAGTTTCTCTGCTCCCAATCTCTTTGCTTGACCAGCGACAGCTTCCTCTTACCCTCCTAGAAGCTAAACTATTTCTATATGCATTGCATATCCTGATGTTTTTCTCCTTTTAATTGCTTATCAGATTTTCCTCAGAGCATTAAAAAAAAAATAAATAAAAAGATCAATCATTTAGGAAAAGCCCCATTCTGGTATTGTCCCATGCCAGTGTAGAGTCTCACAGAAGTCATTCGGGTTCTGCTTTATGCAGGATCGGGGCTCAATTGCTCTTATAGAGTTCTCAGGAGAAACCTGAATTATCAAAACATAGCAAAAGTAGTAGTCCACTTCATCTAGAGTGCTGTGTATCATTAGAAGAGGAACTCCGTGAAGATACTATATACACAGCCAAATTCAAGATGAAGCCTTCCCGAAGGTAGAATCTCAAGCATACTTTTTAAAAAGTTGAGAGGACCAAAGAACTGCTGGAATGTCCAATGCTGACTGGGACCACCACTGGAATGACCAACCAACTCGTTCTGGAAGCAGGGTAAGGGGAAATCTTATGTGCTATTTCTGTTTTAAATTTCAGCATAGGCAATGAAGAAAGAATATACTATTAGGATCCTATACAGTATTGCCCTATTAGTAAAATAATTTGTACGTTTTAGAAAGGAAACACGAATTACTGCCTTTACACTTCTTTTGCATTCCTGTACAAGCCACATTCATATCCCACGAAGAGTACAGGATTAATAAGGAAAGGAAAAAACTATCCTAAACAAACCTACCATGGTAAATTGTTCATTTTCTAACGCAAACTACGCGTACACATCCTTACAATGTCATTTGAAAGAAAAGAGAAGCCTCACGTCTAAGTTCTGGCAGATCTGCGTGCAGGTTACAACAGCAGTGATTTAAACCTGCCTCACTTGGCGAGGTTGGGCACGGAGCACGAGCAGAGACATCTGACAAATCATGCCAAATACCTCCTGAACCTATTTTATACAGCTTAGATCTACTCCTTTCAGTAGTGCAAAAGAAAAAGTGATTAAAATTCATTAATCCTAGTACAAACTTTGATTTAAACCTAACTTTTACAGGTGTTCTTGTATTAGTTTTGGTTACTATAACTCCACACTAACGAATATTCAGTTTACTTTAGAAATCTTGGACAAAATGTTGCAATTCTAAGTGCCAAAAAATATTTAAAGCACAACCTGGGGGACATAGGGAATTCAAAGTCTAATTATATTCATATAAGGTTAAAGTAATTCAACAGAAACCAAAGTGCATTTTGAAGCAAATACCAATTACTACATTACTGATTTTTTCCTACTACAATTAACTTTTGCCAGTCACTCCAACATTACATTGTTTAAAATATAAATATTCTGAATTTATTGTCCTTAAGTAATCTCCAAAAATATTTCTACATCAAACAATTACTTAAAACCACAACCACCAATAAAATATATTTAAATTTTGGTTTCCATGTAAATCGTTTATTGTTCATATAAAAAGATTTTATATAAAGTTCTTCATTTAATTTGAAAAAAACCAAAGATGACAACTGGTACAATGCATTTTAGTCTAAAAATGCTGGTTTGCATAGTTGGAATTCACCAGGTAGGAATGCTGCCATTTAATGCTTGCACAAACACAGAGAAAGGACAGCTTGTATACGTCTTACTTTTAAAATTTGCATCCTAAAACACAACTTGTATCTGCTTGTGTCTCTAGGTGTGCTTTTCTACCAGTTCAAATCCAAATTTATTCCAGTGGGGACACGAGGACAATAGCCCAAAGACTGATGTTTGTTTTTCCCCAATACTCCTAATCACTTAAGATCTTGTAGAGCTTTTAAACAGAGGAATCACAACGACCTCGATCAGCTTGCAGCCCATTGTAAGTCACGCGCCTGAATTTTGCCTGACGTATATTTACACAACCTCTACTTTGAGATATAATTTTTAGCACCTGTAAGCTTGTTTTTACCAAATCCTTTTTTTTTTTTTTTCCCCCTGTAGGAAAAGTTACTGAAACTGCATGTGTAACCCATTTTATATTAGAAAATGTACCTATTGCTTATGTGATACAACACTGAGACGGTGCTGAACACAGTTTAACTGCAAGGGAGGCAGGTCCAGCTCACAGTTGCCATTTTTTAAGAAAACGCTGCTGAATGTGGTTTGGTCTTGCCTCAAAATTGACTGTTTCCAGCTCTGCTCAGCAGTAGCCAGTACAGGCACCCATCGTCAGCAAGGGGAGAAACAACCACCGTTGGCTATGACGGTGTCAACCTCTTCTGCACACACGTTGCCTGGTTAAGTCCTTGTGTGAGGGCTGGAAATCAGGACACAAAAGACTTGCTAAGGGCAGTGACTGGATTCAAAGTGACCGAAGCCTTCATCACATCTCGCTATTAAAGCGTGCACTGGATTTTACACGTGTCTAATCTCTCTCATTTCCACGGAACAACTCAAAAGATAAGCCCAAGTGCAGGCTTAAGTATGGCTGGTTGAATTGCAGAGCTCTTGCCAATGTTTGTTAAAACTCACAGTCTTTGTGTACTGGGAACTTGTACGAAAAAGTGCAATAAAAAACCTTCTACTGTAAGCTGGAAGGTTCTGGCATAATCAGTATCTCACCTGGAAATGCAAAATGCTTACTCAGGTAAGTTCTCATAGTTAATACAAAAAGTGCTTCTGTGCAAAAAATCAACTCATCCTGCTTATTTCTCCAACAGAAGACAACAAACGAATACAGGGTTATTGCTTAATACCATAATCTCAGAAGTCGATAGACAGCGATTCAAATACCAACTATACCATATTTACCGTACAATTAAGCTGCTGTTTGATTGACTGGTTAACCTTCAAAACTCATAGTATTACACAGGACAGCGAGGTGTCTCAGGGACACGGGAGGATGACCTTACCTAAATCTACCATGAGAAGCCGTGTGAGAGCCGTGTAGAACACCGTCCGGCACCGCAGGTCACTGAGCCTGCAGTCCCCACCGATGTCCAGGAAAGGGAACTGCTTACTCTGGTGAAACAGAAGCGTAGGAAAAGTTAAGTGTTCTACGAAACGTACAGCACACAATGTTTGTTACGATAATGAGAAAACTTACTGTGTGATTCTGAAGCATGAATTTCACAGCCTCTATTTTCACGAGCCTTTTCAGGAGACCATAAGTAGCACGTGTTAAGGAAAAATCAGGCTTGCGGCATTACGATTACACTATCAGGTTGTACAAGCTTTCGAGAATTTTTAGTGAGAAAAAAATTCTAACTGAAACAACAACAAATGTATGTTAAAAAATCTGAATTTCATCTAGAAATAGATGTCCTAGAGATGTTCTTTAGAACATTAAAGACCACAATCTATTATTAATTAAAGAAATTACTTTGCATGGCATATATTTTAGTCACAAAAGAGATGAACTAAGTGACTTTTATAATTAAATGGGGAGTTTCTGATAATAAATGGCACTGTTTTTTTCCCAGAGAGACCAATGTCACCAGCATGTTTAAAAAAAAAAAAAAAAAAAAGGGGTGGTTTTGCAACTGCCTGTGTTGAAGAAGACTGACACTTGGCAACGGGGCTGGCAGCAGCTCTAAGCAGCTCTGAAGTAACGGCCTCAAAATCACAGAGGTGATCTTCCAGACACATCAAAATTCACATTTCATTTGTTTCAGTTACAATAGAAAAAAGTACACCTCGTACATACTAAGCGATGTTAAACACTTAACCAAAATATTTTCAGATGTATAAGAACTGAATGGAAATTTCTAAGAACACGCAAAGTCTCAGAGCCAGAGCGAAGTCCGTAACAAGGAGGCATAGCTGGGAATTTTGGACGTATCTATGGATATTCCCACAGGAATCCCAATTTCTTCACCCTTATAAAATACAAAGCCAACCTAATTGACTAGGCTAAGTATGAACTAAGCACGAAGGGCTCCGGTCCATCCGCCGCCCCGGGCTGAAGGGGGGATAAGCTCGAGTCCGTTTGCACCTCCTTGTCCCCAAAGGCTCCCAGGGAGACACACACTAAATGACACAGCAACATATTTCCCAGACTGTATTTATTCTACAGGTGACATATTCTAGCATGACTTATTAGGCAGTTACACCTGATGAAATGTAATATTTTTCTTAAGGTTTCTTTTAAAAAACCATGAGAGATCATATTAAATCAAAACCTGACTCTGCAAAAACTATGTTACAGAAGACCTTAAAGGTCAGATGGTTAAGACTGGTTTCACAACATGAATCCTTTCCTAACGATGAACATGGTTCATAACATGAGCACGCATTAATTCCCTGTATCGTGTGATTCGAACACTTGGGGCTGGGCAGAGGAGATAATCCTATGTATTCCAAAAAGAGCCATGCTGACATCTTGGTGAGCTTTAGTAGAGAGGGAACCGCTGCCCCAAGGGATGTTTGCAAAAAAGGTGCCAGAGAACGGCCAAAGGAATGGCCTGGACTTTCTGACTCCTGCTTCTCCTTCGCTTCAGATAAAGTTGCCGGATGACTTTCCACAAGTCAGTTAAATTTCACTGTCTCAGTTTCACATCCATAAAATGGGGATAGAAAAGGCTTTGTGGTATCCAAATATACTAATACACTTTTTAAGGGATGCCATAGAAGAATTTAAACCCCAGAAACACTCATCGGCATTGAAGGTATCGAATGAAATGACTTACGGGCTTGTACGTTGCACGATGGCTATTATAAAACCAGGACTCGTTAGTTTACCAAACACTGTTCTCTGGCACTGAAATTCTTTAAGAAATAATTAGTACAATCGCATAACTTTAGACTGTACAGTAGTGCCTACAGTCCTGTACAAACACAGATTTTTACAAACCACTACCCATATAACACTTATTATTGTTACCATTTTTTTTCAGTCCTTGCTGCTTGCTTCACTCTGCCATTCCTACACATAATTGATTGAAGAGCTTGATTACTTTTATGGGAACAAACAATTTCCCTTTTCATTTTAAATGGATTAAATTCTTTTTAAACAGTTAAAAGTGTAAGAATAGATTTTATAGCTGCTATTAGAAAACCTCCTAATCCAGTTTTAAGATTATGTTCCTTTGTCAATCTATAACATTTGACATAGCATTAGCTGGTTTTATATTGCAAAGCTACATAATTTTGTTTTGTTTTCTTCTCTGTTACAAGGGAGAGCCCTTCATAACAAAGCCAACAAAGACACGGATAAAGAATTTTTGAGAGACTATAAATATCTTACCCAAAGTTATTGTACAAAATAACAATGAAACTGTAGTGATTTTGCTACCAAAATATACAGTGGAAAAGTTAATTATTAGGAAGAATCAAATGTGCATGAGGGAGCACTATGGCTTCAAAGACATAAAGGAATGACTAACATATTCCATTATGTAAATGAATTCAAAGATATTTCACGACTGATCAGCTAGGAGGGACATAATGATTTATAATTCAAATAACTGAGCTTAGAAATCAAATTGGGCTAATATATTTCGAAATATGCAAACCTGGAATAATTGTGAAAGTAATGTAAACCATGACACCAGCTCCACTCATTTGTTGCCTTTGTTGTTAATACTGTCTCATGTTTTTTCTTCCCCCCCCACCCCGCCCCGTTTTACAGTATAGTTGCTGGAATTAAGGTATGCTTTTAATTCTAGGTTATCTTTTAGAAAAAAGATAATTATCCATATAAAAAAAGAAAAATACCAATTTCTAAGACCGTATAGAAGCTGATTGACGTAAAGTACTGAAATAAAATAAATTATTATTTTAACCTTTCAGGCCAGCCACAATTGAATCTATATCAAATACTGAAAATTGATCCACTGGATCCAGCATCTTAACAATACACTACTTCTTTCAAAGCAATATATACTTAATGCCTTTAAAAAAAACCCTAATATAATGTGAAAAGGCCAAAGTTTGCAATGCCAGGAAGTAGTTATAAACTACTTCATATGTTTGAAATAAAAAGTACTTCGGTATTATTATTAAAAAAAAACTATTGGTAGAGTTTTTATAGGAAAAAAATACATATCTTTAAAAGCCAAAATGACCAGTGAAATTGGGTTGTACATCATTTTCTGGGAAAAAGGAAAAACAGCCTCGACAGGTGTAATTTATCATTTTTCTGATTTAATACCAAAGAAATATATTAAAATAATAAAAAGAATCCTGAAATCCTCAAAATTTGTAGTGATAAATAGCCCTCCCAGTCTTTATTGCATTATGCCTACTAACAGAAATATTGCATGGTGGATTTTGCCAGACAAGGACGATTATTTTCCAATAAAAAGTTGCATATTAAATTCCAGCACAAAAGTGGGTGTCTAATACTTTTGAAATCTTTTATGGTTTGCCAGGGAACACAATTTTAAACTTAACTAATACAACATCGCGGTGAAGTGAACCAGCATTAAAGCTTTGTACAACCCCACCCATCTAAGCTACTGTTCTCGGAATTTTTGTTTGAACTATTTCCATCCAAAAGTCATAGAACACATTTTCGGTATTTATGTTCTTAGTTAATCTCTCTATTTACTAGTTTTTAACCATTTCACATTGATGTTTCAGATGTATATTTATGCAGGCAGTGCTGCTTTACATCCTGACTATGCAGAGGGGTCTGCAACTGCTCTTGCAACAGTTCGCAAGTTTCTGCAAAGAAGAAAAACACAATTTCATCACAATTCTACTCTTCTAGAGAACTTAGGTTGTTAAATATGTACTTTTTAATCCTTTCTAGGTCCTGATATTATTGTATCTATTTCATGAGCAGACACTCATTTACTGCAAATATAATTTCAAACCTCAAGCTATGCAGACATTCCAGCCTTGGAAAAGTATTACTGGCACCAGTCGTTTATACTGACCCTCATTTTTGAGAGCTACCACGTGAACAGATGCCTTTGAAAGCCTCCACAAGACATGAAATGCTGGATGCTTGCTGGCTTCAGCAGTAATGTGAGGCTGATTATTTCAGCAAGTATATGTACATAAGTAAATAAGCAGGGACCTATAAGTTCGGTGCACTATGTTAAATTTCTTGGTTATTTTGGAAGTGGTTTGAAACTTAGTGAAGCAATAAGTATATAGTATAAAAGAGGAGAGAGCTCATTAGTCTCTCCATAAATCTTATCAATGAAATAAATGTCTCCCTTCTGTTTTGTCAAATTCCTTAGTAATGTTTCATTTTCAAGTCTTTCCAGTCCTGTTTCTGTGATGCCATGAGACCATAAACACACGCATATTTAAAATATCAAGTTAGCTGCTTAATGGTATTTCAAGTAAACATATAGAAGTACACATTGTATGATTTTCATTAAACAAAATTAACTTATGGAATGTGGAAACCCACACTCATCTTTCAACCCAAGGAAATATATTAAAGTTGTTCTTATACGATTAGAGTTCTATGGAGAAATAAAATGATACCAATTGTCATATTCCAGGTGCCTTCCCCTCTGCTTGTCTAACAATCTTCTCTAGAAAATTACTGAAAGGTTGTTTTTATTTTAAAATAGAGAAGGATTTCTATATTGCATGTTTTCATGAGCTCTGGTGGTTTATTATCTGTCATATACCTTTAAATATTGTGTCATGTCAAAAACAGGTACTACTACTTTTTTTTTTTTTTAAATCTTCTTGCTCAATTGACTGAAAATTCAAAGAGCAAACGTCCTTCTCCAGCTCATAAGTGAATATTAGGATAAGATGCAAAATGTTTGCAATGGATAGCAAGTTAGCAACTATAATTTGGGTAAGAATTTCACAAAACTCCTTGAGCCCTGACAAAAATCCACATGCAAAAATCCCACATGATATAGTGAGGAGCTTAGAATCAGGCTACAATGAAACACGTGAAGAGGCTTGTGTTGAAAACCTAACGTGTGCTTCATGTCTTAACTAACCCATCTTCAGAGTAAAACCAGTCCTGTTCTCAACTGCTACCAGAATAAATCCTCAATATTGTTGACTCATCGATGGTATTGACTTCAAGAATATTAGGAAGGGGACAGACGACCATAAGCAACTCGTTATATGAGTTCTCTTTTGTTGATAAAAAGGAGGTGGAAATAAGCACACCTTTTAAAAACTCTGCACAGAAAACGATAAACCAAGATGAATAAATATTAATAACCTGATTGGTTTAGAAATGTGGCATATGAAACAACAAAAGTCACATATTAATTTTTACTTTAATATTTTCAAATAATATGTTATGGTATATATAACAAAAAGGATATCCAACAGAAAGGTCATTTAGAAACTGAAGAGTTCTTGAAATCACGGGCTCACATCTTCCCCGGTATTTAAGATTTGTAACACTAGAATAAAAACAACCAAACCAACCAAAAACGAACCAAAAAAGAGAGTGAGATTTTGTAACACATTTTCCCCTTTTTGACAAGTGCAGTGCAAAAGCTCAGAGCAGCAGTGCATTGTACTATAAATGTATTTCTGTCATGTCTTAGGATTTTCCATTTGTGAGACAGAAAATGCTACAAAAACATGCCATTCTTTCTCCTGAACGAGGGATTAAAACATTTTTCTAATACTGTAACAAATATATTCATTTAAAAAAAATCCATCATCTGACATAATAAAATAAATTATCTGAAGCTTACCCCTACTTATATCTATCTTTTCAACACAATATCTGGCCACTTAACTTCTGTAGTATTTATCTGCCCAATTCTTCACAAGATAAAAACCAAACTGTTACAAATTCCCTATGAAAATTTCCATAGGAGAAACGGGGCACAGAAGAACTAAGGGCCAATTCACAGAGCTACTGATAAACCCAATTCCCAGTGAAACTCTACCAAACAGTTCTTGTACTAATCCTTATTCTTCCTCTTCCCTACACCAAACACTTCAGTGAAGCCAAGATACACGGGAGATGCTGCATTTCCCTAATTGCAGCCCCTCTCAGTGCATTTAGGAAGCACACTCTGATTAATGAACCAATGCATAAATTATGATATAGGATAACACCAGACCTATTATCAGTCCTTGGGGAACACCACATAAAACCACTTTCCATTTTTGAAGGCAAACTCTTGTAATACACCTTTCAGTGGATTTGGGCAGCTAACACCGGAGATAGAATAGAACAGAACCATTTTGGTTGGAAGAGACCTTCAGGATCATCGAGTCCAACCATAACCTAACTCTGGCACTAACCCATGTCCCTGAGAACCTCGTCTAAATGCCTTTTAAACCCCTCCAGGGATGGTGACTCCACCACTGCCCTGGACAGCCCATTCCAATGCCTGACAACGCTTTCTGCGAGGAATTTTTCCCTTGATGATGACTTGCTCTACTACCTTTTCCATAGGTTCCGTGTGAGACATGGAGCACAGAGCTGGGACCTCCTACAGCTTCTTCTGTACTGGGATGCAGTCAGTGACCCGGGATGGAATCTGGGGTGTTCTACAAGATTTATTAGGAGGTGAAGAGGTGGCAGTAGCCCTCAGACGAAAAGGGTAAATTGAAGCCAGTAAAGCAGAGGAATGTATTTTTTTTCAAATGAGGAGTGGTTACAACAGTAAGTTGAGAGTCACTGATCTTGTTATCGGTCTTTTCCTACTTTGTTTATGGGAAGGTCCTGTAGGCCAGCGCCAACAACTTTACTGAGTCCAAACATCTGCTACTTAACTGTTCCTGTTGGAAACTCCAGCCAGTGAGTCCAAGAAGAAACTACAGCCCCACTCCCCCAAATAGCCCAAATGCATTTATCACTTAATCATACACTGGCTCCTAGTAACTTTTTCAAGTACTCCTTTGAGAATCCAGGCTGGCCTGATCAGCCTAGAACAAGTTGCACCCTCTCAGATTCCCTTTTTTGAAGGCACGTACTATGCCCTGCTCTTCTGGGACACCCACCATCACCCTTAATTGCTTGAAAAGGCATAAGAAAGTTGGATGTCCCTCCTTCCTCCAGACAGAGAGATTCACAGCAGAGTTTCTGGTACTGGATTCATCTAGAGAAACAAAATCAGGCCATCACAGCCTGTTAAACACAGCCAAATTAAACACAGCCTAATACAAAGGCAGCAGGGCTCTCCGGCTCAGAAGCCCTGCACATATTCCTGATGGTGACATCAAATTGCTGGGGTAAATCTCAAACTGCCCTGTGATCCAGAATAAGTCACTTCAGATTTGTATGCCTCAGTTTCCTTGTCTGTAGAATATGCTTTAAGCATTGAAAGACCACAATGTAGGAGGTAAAATCAGTACCAGCTATTTATACCGTGAGGGAATAGGATTTCAATTTTGTGAACACAGATCTTGACGAATAGATATTAAATGCCTTAAAATCAGCATTGATTATTGCTTTTACATCTTCACAGGCTAAGGAATGTACTATACCACATAAATGAAATCTCTTTTTCAGGAAGTTATAAACTCAAGAATGCAGTTTAAAGCATCTAACTGTTTAGAATTATTTGCTCAGGAAAAGGCAAATAACAATGCAATTGCCAAAGCAGTATTCCTCAGTTTAGCTTTACAAACAAACATTGATTTACTTTATAAAATCTCTATGAAGAGCTACAGAGGTTCAGATTGCCTTAAAGAAATAGCCCACTCGAGCAAGTCCATAATTCACAGTTTATCCCTACTATGGGGAGTTCTGGAGATGTTTATAGTTGCACTAAATCCTTAACAAGTATATACCATACAAAGCAATAAAAATGAATTTGGACTATCCAGATTTGACATCAATATAAAAATCATAAAAAGGCTATTTTGCAAAAGAGCAAAATCTTCGTCCTTCGGTAGTCATTTAAAGAAAAACAAGAAGTCACAGTGACACCTTGAAGAGAAAATTAGAACTGTATAATGAAGGCTCTCCTTCCAACATTCAGGTACTTTTATATACATCTATTCTTTCAGTTCACCGTTGTATTTGGATGCTGAAAGATGAAGTAATAAAATAAAAGCCAGAAAATACTCATGAGTGAATAGAGGCTGAAAAACTTCAATTATAATCGTAGCAATTCCCATTTCTGTTTCTGCGTTATCAATATCAGGCAAGATGAAAGACACATAAAATGTAATATTTTAAAAAATATCTACAAAACATTTCAAGTATCTGAGAAAATTTGTGAAAATCTACCTTATAACACAAAAGCGGTTTTCCACTATGTAGGAAGAGAAGCCAAGGAATGAAAGAGAAGAAAAAATTACAGCTCTCGGAGAAACCATGGCAAGATAGCACTTAAATGCAAGTGCTAGTGTCCTTGCTTCTTCATCTCTCAAGCGGCTTATTATTGATTTAAAATATGAACTAAATGAAATGGAGTCAAAGGAACTAACCATAAAGTTTCAGATGAGATGCAGAAAATAAGACCTTCATCAAAAGCTACGCCAATGCCAAATTCACCAAAACATGGTAGATGAGCACTGAACACATTTTAAAGGCAAGGACAAAAAAGTGGAAATAAAAAAAATGGCAGAATATTTTCAATCTTGGTAACAACATCAGTATCAAAATACGGAACTACACACACAAACACAAAACAGAAAAGCAACCGTAACACTGATCCATGCTGAAAAGCTATGAGAATTTAAGCATTTTAAATGAAATAGCATTAAGAATCCAGTACACTTTCAAATATTTGCTTTTAGTTTGCCTTTAGTAAGAAAGCGAGAATAAACCCTTAGCTTCTAAAAGCTGCCCTGAAGAAGCTTCCCAGCTTTCCAACCTCCAAACCTTCCAGTTTGCTGTGAGACTTCATCTGTCACTACAACTGTTTCCTAACGCAGCTCCATCAGCACACCAAACAGCTCTTCCCTTAGTACGGTGACTTAAACTATTATTTTAAGAGGCTGTGTATTTTTAACATAAAATCTAGAAGGGGAAGAAAAATAAAGATTATATACTGCAATTTACAGTTCTCTGGGAAAAGGGTTACCACATCATCCACGGAGGAACAGAAATTCTTCGCGCGTTCCAACTCATGATGATACTTGGCCAGGGAAAAAAAAAATCAAGGCAAAGATATCCGCTTTCAGCCTCTTCAATCTATTTCATGACCGTTTTTTTTCCCTCCGTCCTAGTCTATTGTCCTTAATTTCTGTCCTCAGTTTAGGGGATCTGGTAAAACCACAAAGAAAGAGTCGCAAAAGATAAGTTGCCACCAGCCGGAAGAGATGACAAGTGCTGTAAACCATCAAGTTTGCGTGTGGTGGTTTCTCTGGTTGGTTGGTTGGTTTTTATTCATTTTTTGTTTTTAAATAATTAAAGTGGAGAATGAAAAACTTTTAAACTTATATAAGGATAACATGAATTGGAAAGCCTGAACTGTGTAAATGTAGGAATAGTCTTGGATCAAGGCTATTACAATTATGCTTGGATTATAAAAATCATTAAGATTTAAAAAATTATACATTTTAAACAAACTTTCCAAGTTGCTTAAGATGTCTGCTATCCAATTCCCATTAAAGTGCAAGAAAAATGGGCATCCAAATCCCCTAAAAAGATGTTGAAAATCTCTTCCTTATGTGGTGCTTAAGTTTCAGTCATACCGGAGATAGCAATTTGTTGGCAAGAAAGCTCTGTACAGTCATGTTTTGATTGTTTCTTGTAGATTATCATCATTTACAATGAAAGCTCTCTGTGGCTCAATGACAGTGATTGGATATATACTTTTCATTAGATCTGAACAAAGGTGAATAGTTAAAAAAATGCACATTGTCGTGAATAAAAGTGCCAAGTTTTAGTTTGCTATGATTCATGGAGTCATATCAGCATGAGTGTTCAGAAAAATATTTGGAGATCCAGACTTTTTATACTTATGTATTACTTAAACGTTGTCACACAGAAAATATTTCTATTTGTATCTATGTATATGTGCATCCACCATAGTGAAAAAATTTCAACAGTAAAAAAAAAAAGGCAAAAAGCATCCAACAGCAACGTTTGGATATGATATGCATATTTTATTAATATTTCAGATATTTTATCACAATCAAAACCACCAAATATTTGGGCAAATATGTTGTAAATCTACCTCATGATAAATCACTTCCACATGAATTTGATGATAATTGAAAAGAACCAGAAGAGGCTCACAAAGACGAAGTGAAGAAAAGGAAAGGTGCTTGCAGCCAGATTAAATACAAGATGCTTTCAGCCAAATGCCCAGGACAGGCTCAAGGAGCAGATGGAACAAAAATTACTCCAGTCTAAATATCTCCTTGCCTCTTACCTATCGAGGGGAGGATGGAGGCAGGTAGGTAGCTACTGCTCAAAGGGTGAGCAGTGGAAGGAGAGGACTACTACTGGTTGTAAGCACACTGCCTCATGAGTCCTGGCCTGGATCCACTTCCCAGTAGGCCAAGAGGTGTAAAACCATCAGATCGGGCTGTTTTGGGAAGAAGTAGGAGCAACAAGGATGGAGAACTTCATAAAGACAGAGGAATAGCCAGTACCTCAGGGCAACAGGCTAAAAAGAAAGTCTACAGAGACAGGCAGGGACCTTAGATCATTGTCCTTCTCCAGAACCTCATCATACACCGCAACTCTACTAGCTCCTCCAAAATCCCATTGCTCCTTTTGCCTGTCTTCACCCTCACATAACTCCTCCCAGCTCGTCCCTCCTTGAACCTGCTCTGCTGTTGCTACAATGCTGAACATGGCTGAGAAGACATCTTAAGTCTTTGCACATTAGAAAAATTTAGTTTGAGATGAAGATTTTCCCTGCTCGGCATACACTCTATAAGGTGATGGTCAAAGCAAGATAGTGGATGCTAAGGGAACCATCCTATAAAATTTCTGGTAAGTCTGTGATGAAAATACAGCCATTAATGGATATTCTGACTACATAAAACTCCATGTCTGCAGAAGCGGTTTAACAGGAATTCAGTAAAAGGCACATTCATTAACTTCCAATGGAAAGGTGATAAAGGTCTAGGATCTGATGTCACAGTAGTACTTTAAATGCAGTCAGAAGGTCTAAAGGACACCTATTACATTGGCAAATCTCAAAATGTTTCTGTACTTTGAAGAATATCTATTTCATACAGCCTTTAATCCATAAACGGAATAGTGGCTACTGTGGCTACTAGTAGCTATGACACAAGTATTTCAAATTGTTTTCTGTTAATGAAAGAACACACAGAGTTGGATCACCGATCCTTCACTGAGAAGCTGCTACTAACGAATTCAAAACCAGATTAAAGCTACATACAGGAAAGTGAACTACTGAAAACTGAGGGATCTGGGAAAAGACAGCTCAACAAAAAACGTGTTTAAAACCTCAAGAAAGCAAAGAAAACATGCCATTCATCCATCGAACATTACCGAGTTCACATCGGACTTCAGGAAAGTAGAAACTCAGTGCGTCAACCAGTAAGCTATCACAAAAAAAGGTTCAGTCTCTAACAGCAAAACAAAAAAATAATTAATATGTCCTGGTAGACTAAAAGTTGTTTGACTCCCATATATTCAATGGCTCTGTTTACTTCTCACACCAAGTATAAAATCCTTCCTGCATCCAACCTTCATCAGATTATTTAGTGGCAAAATGGAAGGAAATAACCTGACATTGTCTTTTGATCATCCCACAGTGCTAGTGGCAGATTACGATAAGGCACTTTCTCCAGCACACTCTGATTGGAAAGACTGGTTGCCATTAGCCAGACAACGATATTGTTTGAAGCGTAACTCCTCTATTTCACATAATGCTCAGCATTAACAAAACACAAACTATAGAGTCTCAAACATTGTTGTGCAATTACAATATGAGAATACCAGCGCTTTAACAAGAAAGTGCACACTAAAAATTCCCTAGTGTTTCCTTTTAACCTAATGTTAAAGAATAATATATGACAAATTTCACCTACTTAAAGAAAAAAAAAGGATTTCTAGGCTAAGACAGAATGGTGGACTAGCGGCTTTCTAAAATAACAGTGTGGTTAAAAATACTGACTACACCCCCAAGAGAAAAAGGCGAATGGTCTCAGTCATGTCCTGCCCGTTGCTGTTAACAATGTGGTAAGAATATTCTCAGGAACAGCGCACCAGAAATGCTGCCACGCTGGATCGCCCCATCAGACCCCAGTTTTTGCATTATATATCAGTATGTTACGGTTTCCCACTCAGATTTTCCAATTGGCATGCCATCACTGGGGAGAAGCTCATTTATTTTAACTGATACGCGAACGTGTTTAGACAGTGGTTTCATAGCTAACTCAACACTGCTGACTGAATTGTCCATTTCGAGCTGTAACATTCATTCTGGAAAATGAAACTCATCTTTAATCAATGAACAATTCATGTTTTTAGGAAAATACAGTAAGCCATGAGGAAAGAGAAAAAAATCTGAAAAGCGGCACTGACTTTTGCTTTTTACGTACCTAGGTTTGTTTTTTTAATATATCTTCCATGTAACACTAAAACCTTAACTATGTGTTTTTCTTAATTTACAGTTCTTGTGCAAATACAATCCTATTCAACCTAAACATATGTAGTACTTATCATAAAACTTGTTAAATGACATACTGTTATTTCCTCAACTGCCAAGGGCAACAGAGATTTTGTCTCAATGGCAGCAACAAGTAGAAAAGTTAACTTACGCATCTGGTCTCCAAACAACAGTCCTCTTTCCTTCCTTTTTCTTCAGTTGTTCAAGTTCCACAGCAGTTTAAAACAACAAAATGAAGCCTAGCCGCTTAGTACCATGGCACGGACTGCTTCCAGAGACCGGATGGTAAGTATCCATCAGTATTTTTCCACTCATCACCCTCCATTTACCCGTCTTCAAAGTGTACTCCAGATAAATATCAAGGTTTGATGGGCACTATTGTTATCCTAAGGCAAGATATAACACTCAGCTTCTGGTTTTGAGGAAGCAAAGTATTTTATACCTTGTTTGCCACCGAAAAGTTAAGTCATATTAGCAGATGACCTTGGCTTAACTGCTACTATTTCTCAAGGCTGGTAGCCATGGTCGCAAAAGACAAGCCATGTTTAATACTGTCTCATACTGTCCGAACAGGTCATGGCTAACCTGGCAACATCAGCAGAGATGTTTCTCTAGTAGATCAAAGTCTACTGAAATAATTTAGAGGTCTTATAACTCAGATTTAGAAGATATGCAGTAAATGACAAGATGCAGCATCTTCCTCACTGTAGAATAAAGAGGTAAGGTGCTTGTTTCTCTTTCTCCAGGCTCACACAAAACTCATCGTCTCCTGGGGACTCCCAGATTTTTTTAGTGGATATTCACAATTTTTCCAAGGGGCCATTTTGTTTTGTTTCAAGAGCTAAACTGATTTTAGATGAAACTCTTTTTGAGGCAGGAGAAACTATCAAATCTCATGAAAGACATAAGTAATAAAAGGCAAAATCCTGGTAGTCTTACTGGCACCCAAGGAAAGTGGCTGCAGCAGAGGCAGGAGATAAAGGGAGCTTCTCCGGAGTGATTTTCTAGGATTATTCTTATAGAAAGTATTGCAATGCTCATCTGCCAGAATAACACAGCATCTTATTCTGCCAAACACCAGAGATGAGAAGACAGTTGATAATAATGCCCCTTGTCTCCTTCAGTATGAGGCCTTAAAATCCTCCTCTGGGAATGTGTATTTTTAAAGAGAGCAAATTTTGCCGAATTTTCCCAGATCTTGCCTAAATGCAATCCAAAAGAGCTTCCCGAAAACAAGGAAAGATTAGTTTATCTTGGTTAGTTCCCCACTATAAAGTGCCATCAAGTTTTACAGGCGATTCCACTGACATCTGAGGGTGCCCAGAATAAGAAGTAGAGAAGGGAGGGGCTGCTTACGCTGGGCTGTCACTGAACAAGTCTATGAAATCTCGGCTCTGTTCTCCCATAAGCCATTCCCAGAGGTGATGCAAGCACTGTGGAGGACATATCTAGCTGCAAGTGTTTATTTAGGGGCCTACAGTACCTTCAGAAAAAGGTTATCCTTTACTTCAAATATTTAAAATTTATGGAAGACATTTTTTCTAGCAAACCCCAAACTTAACATCAAAATAAAATTTGGATTTGATGTAAATATGAAAGACAAAACCAAAATACATACAGATTGGAACCCAAGCACAAACTCACATTTTTGTCATAAATGTTTCCAGAACATGGTTGTCGTCTGTTATTCCTAAGACTTCTGACATTCGGGCATATACCTGGAAACAAACATTTCAACAGTAACATTATAGGCATTTACCAGTATCAACATTTTCATTTACTTTAAAACTTTTCCTATTTTGACTTTGCATGAGAAAAGTCCAGGCACAAGTGCCTGTCCATCCTACCTAGCAGAAGCATTTATAAGAGGTGGCTTGTACACTCTCCAATGGTGTTTTTTGAATTTGGGACCGATAGGCTTTTACTTGCCCTTGAATACATTTCTTCCCACAAAGGAGATGTAAATTTTCAACATTAAAGTCACTTTGTTGTTCACAAAACAGTACAGTCTCTACTCAAACAAACCCATTTTATTCTACATAATTGTAAAGAGATGGAGAAAACATTCTTCAGCTGGTCCCTGGCCTCAGTGGGACATGATTCAACACTCTCCTTTAGCTTGCATTTGCAAGTTCTTGCACTGCCAGTCATAAAATCTGGTAAATTAGGTACTCTTCAGACACTCAGTTCTGCGTTCTCAAAGGGAGGACAAAGGCTTTGGTGGCCATGTAACTGTAGTTGTATACTTTCCCCCTTTATTTCAGATCCAAGACATATACTACCAGCCAAGTTTTCCCCTCTCAGATCAAACTACTGCTATGATGCAGTAACAAAAGCACAGGACACAGCAAATATAGTTTTTCCTCACTGTGTAATCTTCAGACAGTTTTCTGGTAGTTTTAGCAGACTAATATTTAGTTTGGATAATAACATTTAGTTGGGTTAAATCATAGAATCATTTCGGTTGGAAAAGACCCTCAGGATCATCGAGTCCAACCATAACCTCACTCTGGCACTAACCCATGTCCCTGAGAACCTCGTCTAAACGCCTTTTAAACCCCTCCAGGGATGGTGACTCCACCGCTGCCCTGGGCAGCCTGTTACCAATGCCTGGCAATGCCTTCAGGGAAGAATTTTCTCCTAATATCCAATCTGAACCTCCCTGGGCTCAACCAGCTTGAGAACAGAAGGGAGACAAGTACTGCGAAATTCCTCTGCCAGCACTTAACCCTCAGCTCGAGTCACTCTGCTATTTGCTTATGACTGGGCTAAACACAGATCTACCGGGCCGTAGATTTCATTTCATTCATTTTCGCCTTTAGTGTCACTAAAGGAAATATTACGGGTGATATGTAATTCTTCCCTATGACGTGATGAAAGCGATCCCACTGAGATGTGCACAGCGCAGGCAGCAATGAGAGCCGGGTGCCATCTAGCTGTCACATTATTGCCCTGACATTACATATTCCACAGAAATATCCATGAACTTCAGCTCACTCAGTACTTCTGTCACTGAACCTAAACTCACTCGTACCTACTTCCTTTCTGCTAGTGGTGTAATCCCATGATTTTGCTTAAAAACCAAACCAGCAGCATCCCGCTTCTGAGGGTGTCAATCAAAATAACAATACAGTTTTAACTGCTTTACTTATTATTTGTATTTTCACGTTCCAAAGATTTTAGTTTTAAATCCAAGCACAATAAAGGCAGGAGTAAATAAACTTGCAGCTCTAAACAGAAACTGCACCAAGATCAAGGATAACTTAACTTGTAAGCTAACTTATGCTGTTACAATTGTATGACTGTAATTTGTTGTGACAAAATCAGTAGTGAAAGAACAGTTAAAATATACAATCTTTCAAACTTTGCAAAATAATATGTTCACACTGTAAATGTGAAGTTAGCATTTATAGTCATTAAACACAGCTAGAAAAATACATTCCAATATAAAAGTAATAGCTTCCGATTTAAAAAAAAACCCAATCTCTCTAAATACTGCACTGCTGAAATGCTATAGCAGCTGCAATTTTAGCAAAATTTAAGAATCTCCATGCTTGAGATGAGGAAAGGACAGAAGGAGACGGCGAGGGCCGTGGACACAGCACACACACGTGTGTTCAGAGCTCTCCCCCTGCCCTGGGATCAGTGGGATCAGGGGGCGGCAGCCGCTTTGTGCTCTGCTGTCACACCAGGCTCTCCCCACTTCAGAGTTTAACAAATAAAACACTAAACCAGCAGTCAGTGTTGACAAAGGGCAGTGCTTTAATCCACAATTATCCTTGTAACTCTTACTACTCCTTTTATCATCCATTAGCTTTGATTCCCATTATCCCATCAAGGACTGTGTCAACGCTTTTGTCCCTGGGGATTTCCCACAACTACAAGGATCTGACAGCCAAGCCTGAGTGCTAAGCAGGATCATTACCTCTTAAATCCACTTATCTGATCCACTGAATAGTAAATTGAAAAGCTCATTAACAGCAACAATCTGATTTGTTTTCACATGTGACAGGGTCATTGCAAGTCAGCGTGAATACAGTGCTTGTAATAAAAACTACTACCCGTTCCCTAATGTGACAAATTGTAAGCTAAAATAAATGTGATATTTTAGACACCTTCTTCAGAATCATTTTCAAAACCAACACACACTCTTCGCATGTAAAAATAGAAAAGCAAACAACCACAACAATGAAACGCCCTTAAGACTTTTAGGCACTATAAAAGATTAATGATAAAGCATCTTGGACGTATAATAATAAAACACACTTCAACAACAAAGACCATGCTACCTATTCAAAAGGCAGAGAAAAATCCCGTTGAAAGGGGTGATGGAAGGACGTGTCAGCTCGGTTCCCGTCACAGAACCACCCAAGGCTGGGGCTGCGGGACCCCAGGGCCACCCCGGGTCCCCTCCGCCCAGGCCTCCCCGTCCTTCTGCCAGCAGGAAAAAAAACAGGGCTTACGTTTCCAGTTCCCTCCAGACACTTCAAGTAAGGAGCAGGAGAATTAACTCTCAATAGGAAACAACCCATTTAAGACTTCTGGAGAAGCTTTACACAATCATTCCCAAAACCTTACAACTGCAGGATCTATAAATTCCAATCCTGCATCAAAACACAGCACTACGCGATCATGCTGCGAGATCCTCAAAAATGTAAATTTCTTAACAGTAACATATCCCATCATCACCACCTCATTCTTACAACTGTTATGAATGTAGGCAAAAACACATGATAACATAAGGCTACAACGTTCAATGAGCTTCGCAGGTCCAAGTCCGTGCCGGAGGTCCTCAAAGCAAGTGGGGCTGATACCACCGCGGCATCCCTGCATTCAAAGGTCATGGCAGCGGAGAGAAGAGACCAGCAAAACACCTTCAAGAATAATCAATAACTTCAAACACATTAAAGCAAGTGTGAAAGTGAGGGATCCAGAGATCCCCTTCTTTTGCCCTGTTTGTACCATTACAGCCACCTCGGTGGGATGAGGATGTTTAACGCAGGCCACAGGTTCACAAGCTCTGGTGCCAGGAAATTTTTTGTGATCTAGCATATATATCAGTACTTCCAATTACATAACCGTAATACTTCCCACCTATTTGAACTGTACCTGCCACATTTCAAAAGGATGAGAAAATAAAATTGTGGAAGCAATGATTTACAAAGCAAAGCACTTGTATGTAAACACATTTCAAGAAAATGGAGAAATAATTCAGTAATCGCACCAAAACTTTGTTTCCCCTGTCTTCTCTCCTCTTTGGCCCTAGATACGCTTAACTTTGCTTTGTCTTCGGAGGTCTTCTCTTTTTGGTACTACCATTATAACTCTGAAGAAGCTAATTATGTCAATTCTTAAAATGTGAAGCAGATTACAGAACTGGGAAGCTCAGAATATGAGTTCCTAAAGGTTGGATGGCTATATAATGACAGTCACAGAAATTCAATAACAGCACTGTATGGAATGTACTCAAACGCACCCCATGAAACAAATTAAAACAGAGCAATGAATCTCTCACACTGTGCAAATAAGAAAACACAAGAAAATGTTGGTTTCTATATGTTTCATAAGGGCTATTATAATGAATTAAGATTTTTGGATAATGAATCTTCAGAAAATTACAGCAAAGTTATTACCCGTAGGCACTGCGTAAATGCTTAGGATATTATAACTTCCTTGAAGCTCTCCAGGCCTTGCCGCAGAGCACTATCACTGCAACATTAAAGTATTTTGTCACGAACATTGAGGGCAAACCCAGACCTTAACCCTGTTTACCCCGAGCTGGCAGAAGTCGAGCGGGGACACCAGGCTGGGGGGACATGGAGGACACGGAGCTCTGGAGCTGCCACCCAACTAATCACGAGTTCCTTTCCCAGTGTCAAGTGTCACAACACATTTAATAATTTCCACTGCTTTTTAAATCAAAATCAGGCATTTTGAATTTCCAGCACTTAAAAGCTCCATTATAACACAGCAGAAATCTAGCTTCAAAATCCCACAGACAATTTCTGAAAATTTGAACTGAATCCCCCAATTAGCATACCAGGATGCCAGATGATGCATCTTTACCTCCTGACCAAACTAGTAAGAGAGGAAAACCTTGGTCACTCAATAAAACCTCCATTCCTGACCAGCTGTCTTAAAAAGATCTCAAAACACCCTTAACTCAGAGGCTAAAACAAGAGGATGGGTTGATCTGTTGTTCCATAGTTAGCTTCTAAATGAAACAAAATTCAAGAACGGGCCATAAGAATTTGCCTCAGTTACTTTGAGACAGGATCTCTGAGGATTAAGTCAGGCTTTGCACTACATAAACAGTAGGATACTATCCAAATCACAGCTACATGTGTTTGTAAGCAACCAGAGGAACTACACTGATTATATAAACGATATACTATCTACCGTCTTACCTATAAACATAGCGTAATTAAAATACTGCATGAAGTTATCCTCAATTGAAAGAGACCTACTATACAACAACATTTAAAAATTCAGGTGTTGTTATTACAAAGTGTAAGGCTGTACAGGAAAGGATAAATCTGCCGTGTGAGTCGGAACCATAGTTAGGGATGTTATTTCCTGCCTAGTCTGTTGAAATGCTCTGTCACCCCAAGTCCATGGAGCGAGAGGCACTGATGGCTCCGCAAGGGCTGGTTTCCAACCCTGTCCAGTCCCTTCCCGCGAGCTCAACGGAGAACGAGAATTCACAGATTCTGGGGTGCCCGAGTGATTTACTGCCCGCCTCTTGCTTCACAAAGTGCCCAAGCTATGCCAGTAACAGACCTGTTCTTAAAGGGGAATTAGTCTCTATTTCAATGACTTTCTCTCAGCCTTTATTTACTTATTTCTTAATTCCTGTTTTCTGAAAATCATGAAAGAAAGATTTACAATTCTGGTGAACTTACTATGGGACACCTACTATGAACTAATTGCTGCTATTACTGATGCAGCATAAGAACCATTCTCTGAAAAAAAAAAAAAAAAGGAGAAAAAAATAATCGGTGTATCTGCTAGGTCTTCAGCTGGTCAATTGTTAAAAAGGGGCTTAGCTTTAAGAGTCTTGTTTAGACTTCCAATTTTGTAAAGCGCCTTTACAGATTTTTAATTCTACTGTCTCTTTTGTCCCCTCCCAGGGCTTAAAGTACAAATATTATGGTGAAAGCTGAGAATACTATTAACAATTATGACTTTTTGAACGTCATCCGGAAGATTTTTAGTTTTCGAAGCACAGTTCTGGGCTGCACTTTCCATCAAAGCCACACACTGCACTGCAGAGATTCAAGCTGTATATGCAGCCAGGTATTTACTTAACGAGAAGCCAAAATGCTGCTTTAAAATCCCCTGTTGACTGAAACAAACTGATATTGTACAGATTACAAGAGCAGAGTTGTGCCAGTCCAAAAAGTCTGAACGATAAAGTATTATAAGTACTTCAGTACCAGTAATTGACACTCCTACTTGCCCCTGTAACTATTAAAAGTGTCCAGCTTAATTTTATTCAGTTGCTTAATTGTATCTAAATGAGTGGCCGGCTCAGCATGCTTATGTACAATAAGCATCAACATTAGCTTGGCACATAAAAATAAGTAAACACCACGGCTACTTATAGTTCTAAAATGTCTATATCAAAAACTATTTCATTGTACTGACTAACACAGCTGCAGGCATTCTGCATCTCAGGATCAAGCCTTAAGCATAGGAAATTTAGCGATATCGCGTATTTTAAAAAGGTTTTGCAGCGGGGTTGTACATGAGAGCGCTTTTGCACATTTATCCCACGGCGTAAGGAGAGGTGTTACAGCCACCACAGCTAATACCAGCAATTTGAACAACCCTCTTTGGCAAGCGAGAAATAAGATAATTGTTCAACATAGGCTGGCTCTTCTGAAATACTGGAAGCATTGCCTGTAATTATAGACATCTGTCATTGCTAGCCACTCAGTAGTAACCCTGACATCAATATACAACTATAACACTAAACTGCCTGCAGGCATGGCAATGGGAGGCAGAGACGAGAGGCGGGCAATCATCTGCCTCATCCAAACTATCTGTCAAAGGTTCCTAACCACAAATAGCTCTTACGTTTTGTATCCTTAGGATAATATGTTGATTTATTTTAGATCCTCTAATATTTACAGTCTAGGCCATCTACTAAAATAAAGAAACAAACCTTATGGCTAATGGAGGCAGTTACCGTTCAAAATCATCACGGAAGGTCATAGCTCACCGCTCCAGTGTTAAAGCCTGATGGCTCTTTCCAACACGCACCCGCCTCCAAACTTTCCCTCCTCCAAAATAATACGTGCACATTTCCAGCTACGACGTACGGTGACTGCTGGGGCCTCATCAGCCAACGTTTCATCAGCCAACCCCAAGAAATATTTACATTTTGAACCTTGACAATAACTGCGCAAAAATGTGCACAGCAAGCTCCAGGATCCCGGAGTTCACCGTGTCGGTACAGAAACCAGAGGCGCCCTGCAGAATTATCTTTAGTGTCCCATTTTGAAAAGGGAATTGCATTAATGACATAAATTACCTTCACAGATTAGATACTTCGCCGGTTCTTAGTGGGAAGCCGATGTACACTATTAACCAAGGAATACAGTTTCTGGAAATTTACAGATAAACGTGGCTAATTTCTTTTTAATTCTAAGGTGAAAATCATGTTGAAACCCTCCGTCTCTACTGTTCTGTCTTCATTTGAAAATCAATCTCAGAAAGGGGCAAAAAAGATTGTAGGTTTAAACTAATTAGGAATTAACATCCTTACAATTATCGTAATTTGTTATTAACAAAACTGAGATTTCTTAGTATGATTCACAACAGCCTCTGTTGAAGAGAAACTATTAATTACTAGACAGACAGTTAGCTTACAAGTGAGCTGCATTTTAAAAACCTCCTTTAAAATACAATTGCTAAATGCCTTACAGTGCTGTAATGTGAGACAGGTTCAAATCTTATTACTTCACTGAAATTAAAACCTAAGTTTTAATACTGTTCAAGTCGAACAATGATTCCACACTTTATTGCTTTTGAAATCCCTTGATGATCATAGGGAAAAATGCCCTCGAGAAAAAGAGACTCTGTTTTCGATAAACAGAAAATACAGTTTGCACTCTTAGCCTCTTTGTCATCACAAAAAAAGGATTTAATGCCAATTCTTTAAAAAAAGACTTTTTTTTCACAAAATGTGCACCTTGTGTGCCATTTGTAAAATCAGCTCACTTTCTTTTATTTATTACTGCAGCGCGGCAAGGCAATAAAGCAGCTACTGATAGCTAATAAATTACATGCCTTTTAAAACAATTCTCCAGCTACAAAAACTTGTAACTACAAAGGCTTACATTTACATGGTACATCGTGTGAAATGTCTGTATATATGTTCTATTTAACCACATAAATAAAATCTGACCCTTTATTAAACAGCTGAGTATGAAACAAGGGCTACATGTGAGATTAAACAAAAGGTAACTTTTTAAGGCTTTTCTACAGATTCACATAATTAAACATAAAATGTAAGCAAAAATTGGTCTAAGCAGTTCAAGTGCAAAGTATTTTTAAAATAAAACACATTTTTAAGTATGCCTTTCAAGCTACCTTAAGGAAAAAAGTGATCCCCAATCTTTCAACTATTGCACAATAACAATGCAAACTCCTAAATCTAAACATTATGTAAGGTTTTCAATAATAATTGCAACATATTACTGTAATAGAAAACAATAATTATCCATCATGTACCATGAAAAACAAATTTGTATTTTTAATGAAAAAAAAAAATCAGAGCTTTGGGAAAGCACTTTTTGGTTAAAACAGATTTAAAACAAAAAAACCCTCCGCAGTTTTATCACATCTTGCATCTCTCTTCAAGAAATGCTTTAAATCTCTACATATTTAAACTCATTGAAGTGCTCTTAAATGTTTTTTCTTCGTGGCTGGCCTGGCAATTACAGCTGATCTGCACAGAATGCTGAGGTGCATCGTCTCTTCTTTTTGTCCTGCATTATTTTTAGGCTGATGTGCTAAACTATTTTCACACGTCTGTTCCTTAGAATTCGATTGTCTCACAAATCTTTAAACTAAGCATCACATTATTTTTAATTGTCTCGATATCATCGTGCGTCTACATTTCAGATGTGTAGTTCTAACATCAGTTTCCTCCACTCGCAGTTATTTTTATAGCATCTGGGGCTTTCGTTTTGCTTTGCTCACACAACTTTTCCTCACTGCTGCAGTTCCAAAATGGCAGTTCTCTAATTGAGCAGGAAAACAAAGCTTAACTTCCTGCTAATAAGTAAAACCATTTAAAACACTGCGATACCATTTGGAGAGAGGAACCCATGACATGTTAGTAAAGCCGCCGCACGGCTCTGGGTTCCTCGCCCCGCACACCAGCACCGTCCCCATCAATCACTCCGAACGGAGATGCTGTGGGGCAGATCTTTCTGTCTGAGCATTACTTGATGCAAAATGAGATGGGAAATAGTTTGCAGACACTTTTCCACTCCCTTAATCCTAGGGCTACCTTTCCCTATGGTAACCAAAGGTTTCCTTGGGTAATATGTGTTTTCTTGTATTTTGCACATCGTCGTTGCTTAAAATATGAAGACAAAGACATTAGTTATCTAAAGCAGACAAAAAGGAGGTTTAACAAACCAAGCGCCCAGGACAACAAACAAAGCCATGGTTTCCTAATTCAGGTTATTCTGTCTGCTTGTGGGGATGAAATATAGGTGCAATTTTAAGATGGTAGAGAATAAAGAGTGAACGGACCCTGGTGTGTCTGTACCGGGAGAGTGTCCTTTGCGTACCAGGATCCCTAGAATGCATGGCAAAGAGTGGAGGGAGAATTTAACAGGACTCTTACAAACACCACTTTGGTTTAAGCAGAGCTGTAGATATATTTAAATACAAAACCAGTGATTCTTAAGACAGTGAAAATTCAACAACTCCTAATTTCACAGCTAAAACACAGGACACTGCAATCACGCTTAGGAGAAACGAGCGACATGGTGTGACCTAGAAACACAAAAAGTATTTGAGAGGTGTATTTTCAAGAGAAAGTTGTCAATACCAAGCTTTTGTTGAAATTGAGCAACTACAAACACAGCCAAAATTGACAGGGTGTGCTATAAGTTAAGGAATTCCAAACAAATATACTGCACAGATAACACCGAAATAGATCCAACCTGGGATAACCAGCAGGGAATAGAATTATAGTTACATGAGTATTCACTGAAAAGCTTACAAAACTAATGTATACTAATGAAACTGATCAATCAAAATTGGTCAAGAATCTTGATCAATAATTATTCTCGGTGACGTGGGAAGTTTCAGACTTCAGCCTCTGATGTTCACATCTTCTGAAAGAAAAGGGTGAGACCCTGAAATTGCGCACAGAAAAACAAAGAGCCTGAACTATCATGGCTCTGCCTGGAGAAACACAGACTAGGAGGGAAAAATACAGAACAAAATAAAAAAGCAGCTGTCTCATCCAACGTTGGAATTAGTCAGGCTAGAACGAATCCGGCAAGCAGCAGGTGGTTCCCGGCAGGGAGTCAGGCGGCACCACCCGATGACCTCACAGCAGCACCCAGTGACCTCACAGCAGCACCCGCGCCAGCCTGACGTCACACACGCACATCCTCAGGTCCTGCGTGACTTGGCCGCGTGGCCGTATCACCCACCCTGCACGCAGTCCCCATGTCACGTCGTCATTTCACACTATGACCGACAGTAATGGTCCTTAATGATACACAGAGCAATACTTGGGTTCGTTTCGCTGACCTCTGAAGCCAACAAGATAATCAAATCTATGCAAACATGACAGATAACAGAACGCTGTCAGACGCGACTACTCTCTACAGTCAAATAAGCTGAAACGCTCCAGAAGCAAAGCGAGCTGGTGAGACGTACTGTCAGGTGCTCACGCTTATCTTCAGGGACACCTCGAAAGTAATTTTTCAGCTCCAACAGCACGTACATTTAGATGATTCCATAAAAATCTAAATAATATTCCAAACATTATTGTTATTCAGAAGATGAGAATGAAATTGGTTGTAACAGAAAATGCATAAACTACAATGTACTTGTGCTGTTCGGAGCTCATTTGAAGATGGTCTATTATATTAACGCTACTTAAATCAGTTCCGGTGCGTATTTTTGCAAAATCTAAAATAATAATAAAACAACTTTATATCAACTTACATACAAAAGTTTCTGTGTATCTTGCGACAAGCCATATTATTGCGTAGATGATATCTATACAAATAATTTAATACTTAAATTGATATAAAACTCCTGCTTCAGAGAAAAATTTTTGTTCCCAACAGACTTCTTTCTCAATAGAGCTGCATGCCTCAAGAAACAACTCGTCAGTAGTGAGAATGCTCTGGAGAAATAATATGGAACCTTCCTCATGGCCTTGCTAACTGCAGGCCTTTTGATCCAAATTGATGCCAACTACCGACTCTTCCAACAAAGGAGACACAGATGAAACCTGTGTGGAACACATCACTGAAAAACTGGGGTTTTTCCTCCTTGCTTCAGAAGAACAGCAAGGGGCAGAAGACAGACAACTGTTTGCCTTCCTACAACATTTAACGAAAGTGCATTTACGTCTGAGAAGAGTACTTAAAAATATATATTCCTGTATGTGAAACAGATCTATACAAGGGCAACATCACTAAAAATCGTGGATTAATTTCTAAGTACACAAAAGGAAATGTCAGAAAGAGCTCTGAATAGTCCCATAAAAATATTTTGGGGAGGACCTGTGTATCTAGTGAAACACAAAGTAAAGCCCAAATGCTCTACATTCTGCAAATTTGATTTCAGGATATGGAAAATGCCTATACACAGCTAACAGTCACCGCTGCCCCAGCCCTGGCTGGTGAGACAGCTGCATCACTGCTCTGCCACCGCTCAGATGCACAAACATCAACTGCTTGCTCTGCCTCATTCTAATCCAATTAGGTATGAAAATCACATGCTGGTACACAAGATACTGAACAAGTCTAACGCAAACCTGAACCAGACACTCTGGAGAAAATGTTTATTCGCAGTTTTCTTTTAACTGAAATACACGGCTTCATAAGGGAAAAAAACCCAACCCAAACCAAACCCAAACCTTCCTAGTTCAAGCACCCCACATATAAAACCAAGTCATGCTGCTTTAATTAGTAAGGTTGCCAGTGTCTCCCATTTTTTGAATGCGTTATACACAAGGTAAGCAAGTCAAGTGGCTCCTGTAGCCACTCTAGTTACTATAAATAAGAACATTCAACAATTAACAGTGAATTAGCTCTTGACTTTGTTGTGTGAAAGGAATGGAGCTCTGACAGCTTTAGAGCACCTGTGAATAAAGGAGACAGTTGGCTGTAAGCTGTTCCACTAAGTCATCATAAAGTATGTCAGTAATACTCGGAAAATGTTTCTCCTTTCTCTCATATTCAGTGCTTTTGGCAAAATATGTTCAAACAAGAAGAGTTTCCATACTATTATTTATTACCTATCTTCACTCATCTGTTATCAACTTGAAGACAGGTAGAGATTTTTTCTGGGGTGAAAGAGCTGCTATGATGGCTTATATTCCTAAGGACTGTTGCAAGAAATTCATGAAATGTCTTAATTCTGCCATTTTAGTTACAGAACTGTAGATTAAAATTGAGAGGAGGATGTTTTTTCTTTTTTTGGCCCAAAAGAAACAATTGCAGACTCTTCTCACTTCCCTCCCCAAACCCATTCCCAGAGCCACCACTACATTAAAAAGGAGCCAAGATTTGACTTACGTACGAGCAACATCACAGTAAACCAGGCATAACTATAATTATCTCAATTCCAGCCTTATGCACTACAATTCAAGTTTGCATTGCACTCTAAACCCCAGAGTATGAAAAGGCACCAAGTTACAGAATCCGAAGGGGTCGAAATGACGAGCAGTATCACACCGTCCTCCATACTCTGACAGCCTAACGGCACGTGCGATTTCAGCTACGAGAGGATTGTGCTTTTAAAGAAACATTTCAAAGTACTCTTTTTCCTTCCCATCGGCATCACAATGTAATTTAAGATGGCTTGATAGGCATTTCTTACCTTAATATCCGAACGTCTTTTAACTGAACCATGGCGTACATGAGATAAAGACAGAGCGTGCGGGGCTGCGGCAGGTGGAGGGAACTGAGTCTTCCCTCTGCTCAGCACCAGGAGACACAGCCAATCTAGTCATACACTTCTATTTTCTTATACTACTTACTTTTATGAATGTTAAATGTAAATCACTGCTGCTGACTCAAATGTAATTCTATTTTAAGTTTTCACTCTGAGAATTAATCACTAATTTACATGCTAAACCTTTATATTAAAAATTAAGCAAGCCACAAAAAACAGTCGATATGGATTTTTTAGTAATTGAAAATACACACAAATAAGTGTTGGGTTGTTTTCCTCCACTTTTAAATATAGATTCACGAGTAGCAAAGTTTTACCGGGGGATTAACCTTCATTTTCAGCTTTCTAGCATCACCAGAACGGCACACAGGAATTGAAGCAGCATTGCTGTATCATTTCAGAAATCTGCATTACTAAGAATAAAATGAAATAACATGACAGGTGAGGGAGGTCGGTTTTTACACAGCTGTACTTTCAGGACTCCCCATCCATCCTGCTTTAGTTTTTCCAGCGCTGTTGGCAGGACTAAGGAATCGGCATCAGTCATTCTTGTGAGTGCCAGGGCCCAGGCCAGGATGCAGGTACAGATCTTCAAATGGTACCATGAAAAATCAGACCTATTAATACAACATGACACATAACCCATCATTCTACTCTCCTTCTTACTATTCGGCCTTTACAACCAACAGACTAAGGACATACAAATTCAGGAGAAGGGAAGGCAGGTAGTTAACTCTGACGCTCTAATGAAACCACATTTAACGGCACGGCCTCTAGCCTATGCACACCCAGAAGCTACACTAAAATTACCAATGGATTACTCAAAACCTACTTTTGTCAAGCTCAGACTTTGTGGAATTTTTTTTTTTTTTTTTAAATCTTTACGCAATGTGACTTCTAATATCTGCACGGAAACTGTTGCATCTTTCAACCTAAATACGAAGAAATTGGGACTTGCATACAAAAGACCCAACTACTGGAGCTGGTTAGAAGTTTTACAATTTTTCCCCTTGCACAATGCAACTCCGTCACTATTAAAAGCTTAATTGCAAATATCTGGATTGCCCTGAGAGCTGCGGAAGCCTCGTTTCCTGCCACCCCTGTTCCCAGGCTTTGCCTTGGGCTCCTTTGCACAGGGGAATTCTGTTCTGCTGTTCCATCTCCTCTCTGCACATGTGCTCTATGTTCTTGTACACAATTAGTTACTGAAACCTGGAATGTGGAGAATGCCACTAGAGGGCTCACATATTATTATAAAGATATCACAGCATTTCTATACATTATGGAAGTTTACAGAATCTGCATGATTCCATTACGTTTAAACACAGAAAAAAACCCCACTGTTGCCAAATAGATTATTTGGCCACGGTTTAACTGAAATAATCGACTGAAAATGGCCAACGATCAACTGTGTAGTTGGAGTATTAAGTCAGCACAGGATACCTGTATTTTCTGTGAAAAATAAACAGCTGCAATCCTTGCTTTCTGTTATACTCCACTCTCAACACAATTCACTATTAAATGCAGGTCAGAGTGTCATACTGTGTAATGTAATACTATAATGACACACTATATATAGCCTTACTCACTTAACGGTGACTTAATCTCAGTATTTCTTTTAAATGCAGGTTTAATTGGAATGATTATATTCAGTAATTACAAATGCGATCGAGATGCTGTCTCCGAATCACTGAATTAAGTGAGAACCATCTAGAACTCAGCCCGCAATATGCCGATCGCTCCCCGTGCGGTGCTGTCAGCTGGGATACCAGCAGACAGTACAAAATCCCATGGCAGGTCGGGCTTTAATTTTCCAGAATCATCGGTTTTCCACTTCAGAGGCCAACAGCCAGAACAAGGGCAGCAGCAGAGCAACTGCTAGGACTATCATTATACAGGAGAGGAGGTCTAGCTAAACAGGAATCAACAGGAAGGAAAAGAAATATATTATGTATGCGCTAGATACATACAACACATTTTTATTCCTGTCCACATTAAACTGTGCTCCAAGACAGCAAAACCGATGGGAATGAAATATATCTATCAATTATTAAAGGAATTAAGTTGAAAATAATTTAGCGCCAAGAGATAGACTCTAAATAAGTATTTACTTTTACAGCTAAACACCAACACTATACATTTTAGACAAAACTATTAGTTGGCAATGCATCCTGTTTGACTTTAAAAAAATCAACTAAATAAAAATTAAGATTAACACAACAGCATGAGAACAAAATTAACGCTCTATGGCAGATGAATTCTCTATTGCACCTGTCCTCCACTGTGCAAAAGAACATCAGCCTGCCACTGATTATTTCTTTTTGACATGATTTATCGCCTACTATTCTTTAAACTTGATAAAGCAAATTAATCTTTGATTGCAGGAGCCACTGGAGGTTGTCATTAGTCATGTAGTTTGGTGAGGCTGCATGTGTTTCATTTACCAGTCACAAAGAAATGAAAGCCCAGCAGCCATCGCTGGCTGCTCCAAGTGTTTTCCTGATCCACCCAAGAGAAAAGATAACAGAATTCAGTACATGGGATTTTAAGCAGCTACTCTAGAACTGACCCACATAAACAGAACAGTATTTGCTTTTCCAGAAAGAATGATGACGCCCTAAAATTTATGTTCATACAAAGAAAATAATTGCTAACGAACAACGATTTGATCTGATTAACATATATTTCAAGCTAGCAGGCTACTGAGTTGTATGGAAACTGAATCCTTAAATAATAAAAAAATCAGCTAGAAGACATATTGGAAAAACGTGAGCAAGTCTAACAAAAGTGCATAGACTGAAAAAAATCCCTTAAACGTACAGACTAATGCTGGACTGGCCCCATCCGACCCGCTGGCTCTCCTGCCCCTTTGCAACCTGCTCAACCTCATCACAAATCTCTGCATCCAGCCCGCTCTGTGCCCGCTTCACCCCGACAGCCCCAAACCCACCGTCATCCCCTCTTCAACCGCTGAGGGTGGCAGCACCTCGAAACGGGGACAAATGACAAACCTCAGTGGTTTTATTGACCGGTCTTCATGGTATTGAGAGAGTCATTCTGGACAGAAAACAGCTCCTGCAGTTTAGCTGCACGACAGCAAAAGCGGTTCAGCCTGAAACGTGCCCTGGAGCGCACAGAGGAGAGTCAAATCTGGGGGGGGGCATTGGTTCCTGAGCTTAAGTAACCAAAATGGAACACGGTACAACACTTATCTGGGGAAAGATTTCCCCAGAAAAGGTCAGTAATTATTTCGGTGAAAAGCAACAAGGAAGAAACAGTTGTCCATACCAGAGGAACTGTTCCACATCAAAATGTAATTCCATGTTTTGTCATGCTACTTTAAAGCACAAACCTGACAGAAGCACGCAACAAAGGCTGCTGGTTGCAACTCACATTATTAAATGACACTTGTCAAAACAGAGTTTCAGATACTGTACGGACACTGATATAAGACAGCATTCCTATATTAGACAGAAATATAGTACAGGATGCATATGTTAAAAAATTGTTTAGCTCTTTTATTTATATATCACTATATTTAAGACAAAACTCCAACTATCTGGGTCCCTCCTTCAGCATCTCTTATAACTGCATGTTCTGCATTTTAAAGTAGTTTATTAACTGGTGACACACAAAACTTGCTGCTTTTGGAACCAAGCAGAACTTCGATGTATGAAATCCAAACAATTATGGGGTTGTGCTGTCTACCTTCATTAAATTACATATTTAGAAAAAAATAATGGGATGTGGTAGGAAGTTTACAGAACCAGGAAAACAAAGGAATGTGATCAAACAACTCAGGGTGCTCCTGATATTTAGTGTTGCCATTATTATTTGTATCAATATTTTATTATTGCAACTTCATATGTTGAAGAAAACACTCTGGAGCTTTTTTCTCTATCTGCAGCTTGAAAGTTAAATAAAGATATACAAATTGTTGTGGGGTGCTTTATTTGATGCATTACTGTGATTTTTTCTTTTTTTAAACCGAGTACTTTAATTTGGAACTGTTTATACAAAAACTACATTTTGCTACTGGAGATGAGTTTTGTATTCTAGAATTAATAGTAACAAATAGAGGAAACAACTGTAGGAAAAATGCTCAAAAGTATCACCACAGGATTCTCTATGTAGATACTTGAGAAAGAAGAATAAAGAGAAAAAGTCACTTAACTGTGAATTATGAATAGTAGTTTCCCATATAAAAATGCATTTTTAAAAGTTGAAAACCTCTATATTCAGTAGATGGTTTGTTCTTCTCCTCAGTTGCGCAGATAATTCTATGTTTATTTAACAGAAATACAAGTACAATAACTTACTATTCTTATATAAATACACGCTTACTGCTTGGCTCCATTGAGTAGCTATAAATTTCATCTATTGAACATTAGCTAAAAAATTACATGTGTTTATCATCTGGATTATTCTCAGATTAATAGAGATAAATGACAAAACATAATCAGCACCAACTCTGCAGCTTAATCATTGCATCTGAGCTATAGGAAACACTTAATTACTCTCATTTACTAGGTGCAATCTAATGAGAAGACATTAGCCAAATGAAAAGAAAGCAGTACAAACAAACAAAATAGTTATACCATCATTAAAAAGAAACTCTGACAGTGCAGGTGACAGCGTACGCAGGATAAATTACCATAATGTCCTAAATGCTGAGCTGTCAGCATGCTAATGCCCCGCTCAGACACCCGGGGAATCTCAGCACTATAGCTGTCAGGAACGGGGATCATAAATCACCGCGCCCGACTCTACTGCTCATTATCCGGCTTCCTTAGATGTGTTTCTCAGCACAATTCGGCACAGACACGAGCAAACAGTCGCCCTCCTCGGACACTAACGCGCAGCGGCTGCCGGAGAACGCTGGTAGACACAAGTCTACGTGCTGAAGCGCCCACGATCTACCTGTGTCTTCAGACTCACACCAAAATACCTTATTGCAGATTCTAGCCTTTTGCTTAGAACAAACAAAAACAGTCAAACCATAATGAAGGAGGGGATATTTCCTCCTACTTACACAGCCACTTACTTCTTTTACATTAAGATCCTTATTTTCACATTTTTGTATCTTGCAGTCTTTAAAGGGATACACAAATTGGGAAATAAATGTGCTAGAATTGCACACCCAAGCATGCAGGTGTGTCAGTTCTGCCCGCACGCATTCCCCATGCGTGCCAACTATGTGAATATAGGAAATGGCACGCTCATTTTCTTACAAAATACATTTTTTCCTGGCAATAAAATGAAAGAATGAACTCAGGAAATATAAAGGTATGTGTTTATGTCTCCCATACATAGTCCTACATTTAATGCTGGGTAACACATACGTCCACTGAAGCCATCACCTCGGCCAGGGGACAGCTACAGAGTCTCTTCAAGCAGACCCAACATTCACTAAGAAAAATCAAAAGAAGATACACAGTACCTTGAGCTATTGATACCTGAGCATACGCAGCTTAAAAAATGCTTTAGATTTTTTTTTTTTTTTTTTTAAACTCAAAACAATGGGAAGATGTAACATTCACAGCTCAAACTGCAGATGATGAGATGAGTGCAGTAGCTGGGAAGGAGCATTTGATGTGGGTAGTGTGCTGGGCATGGCGCTAAACCCCACCTGTAACCTCAGACACAAGCGATGGGATGTGCGGACAGAAAGCATCTTGTACTTTGTACCTCGTACCTTCGATGGCAGCAGAATCAGTAAAAGGAATTTAAGTCCTTCTACACAGCTTTTGAAGACATAGATGTAACATAAAACACAGACCTCATGAACTTGCATATTCAGGCAAAATCTTCTCTGTGATGGGGGTTTATCTGATCTCCAGAACTGCAATAACTGAACCCTCAAATGTTACTTATTTTTGTGTAGGTTATACTAAGTTTGTGTTCCTCTCGACGCGCACTGAAGTCAGCTGTACTACCAGAAGAGGACAATTTACAAACACAGAACTGCCTCTAATTATTTTTCTACAGCTATCTTCTACAACAGAACACTTTTTTTTTTTTTTTAACCACACTAGTATGTATACTTCAAACATCTTCAAAATTATGAAAAGTCCATTGTGAAGGGGCAAATCAAGAAAAAACCTAGTGCACAGCTCTCCTAAGTGAAGGCATGAACATCGGCACGGAACTATGGGTGAAAAGTAAATTCTTATTCACAGTACAGAAACTTGAGTTTAAGGTTTGGAGGTTTTTTCCTTTTCCTTTAATTAGATAATGCCCCTTTTGACAAAATTTTGGTTTAGATTGTTTTACACAACACAAAACAGTAGTGGCACCGTGAAGAAAATCTGTGAAAAAAGAGTGGAACGTTACTTTTGTTTTTCATTTGACCTTTCAGATTTTCTATGCTGAAAACAATAAGCATTCATTAAACTTTGAAAACTGTAAAGTTTCAGATACCTGTGGGTGGGTCCAATTGAGAGTTCTTCCCTACACACACATTCATCTTACCTTGCCTTTATTTTGAGAGTCCAAGTCATAAGTGATAGAAATGCTAGAGAAAATGCAGCAAGTTTGAAAGATGAAACTATTTGATCTATAACAGAGCAACCATAAATCACCTTCAGATCGAGGGAAGAAATGAACTTTAAGAGCCTGAAATGATAAATCTGCGAATTAAAGAATTTTTAGGTTCCCAAATGCAAGAGAAGAGATCTTATTATTAACTGATGTGATTTTCAGGTGTGTTAAATTCCAGCTGATTTCCATAGCATTAATAATGCTCATCGCTTCCAGAAATTAGGCCAATGGACTTTTCCATTCATGTATCTTAAATATTGTAGCAAAAGCGTGACACGGAAAATATTGTTCTGGTAGGGAAGCCTCGTTTCTATTTTATGCATTTATACTTGTGGGGAAAGCTCTTCCCCTTTTCTAATTAAGATGGGAGTGGGGGGGAAAGCACATTAAGGAATCGTGTTTATCCAAGATTTTGAGCTTGTGTCTGCACATGCTAAAAAAACCTGGAAGGTGTCTGTTTGATCCATATGCAAATAGGTTTAGGAAGGATAATTATTTTAACACTGTGTTTTACACTATTATTCAAGCAACTCTTCATAATATCTTTTAGTGAATGTATTATGAAGTCATTCATTCATCAGAAAGACAGGAGAAGACAGAAAGGAATGACAGAGAAATATGTAGTAACATATTTTTGAATTGGTTTCAAAGATTCAGAGTTGAATTTGGGGGACACTTCGTGCACTGGTAACTGGTAATCTTGTGTCAATGCTTGTACATACAGCCCTGAAGAATTTTTGCCAGACATAGAAAAACTAAACTAACAAATACTGATTTCCCCCAATGGACTTCAAACCCAACAGTTGCACAAGACGGATCATGTAGACGCAGGCTTAATGTGTTTGCTTTAAAAAAAAAAAAAAGAAACGAAAGACCCCCACCTGAACTGACCGCTGTCACCCCTTCCCAACACATCCCTGAAGATGGAAAAATAACACTCGGACTGGGAAATGAACTTCTGCAGAGGTAGCAGAGTATGAAAACGTGCATCATTAAATACTGACTGAAAACAAAATTACACTATTTTATCGCCTTCTTTAAGCAAAAACTTGTGTTAATTGAATTTTATAGTTTAAGTGTTTCTCCTATGCTCTACATAGGAATCAGTAATCAGAGAATTTAATTTCCACCCCCCCTCCCCCAAATCTAGTAAGTAAGGATACAGAAAGAAATGTAACATTTTGAATTCACATATCATGGATGGACTACTTTCACACTATTTTTTAAATAAGACTGTGTTTATGTTGTGGGCTGGTAAAAACCAAAAAACAACAAAACCCAAAAAACACCAAAACCCCACAGAAAACCCCACAACAACTTTCTAAGACTCTTTCTGGTGAGGACAAATGGTCTCCCTAAAGGCCTCTTACTTATTGATGGACAGCCTTAATTAACAATATGACCCAAGTACCTTTAAACCAGTTAACAAATCCATGCTTACAGAAAATGAAGGAAAAAGATCTAAGGGAAGCTTTAAAAAAAGACTGCTCATGCATGGCATACGGTATTATTAGTAGGTAAGGACAATAATACGTGAAAGACCAAAAGTATGTTACAAGTCTTCTCAGGAAAATAACATTTATTGCCTTTCAAAGATGACATATTCTAGTTATTCGGTGTTTATTTGTTTAAGCAGGTTTTAAAATCAAATTTTCAGTACTAACAAGAGAAAAGAGCAAATAAGAATTGTTGAAGTGCATGTTAAAAATCTTCTCTATATTATGGCCACATAATAGGATTTTTTTCTCAATCATAAGATATTGCAGGAATGGGCAGATAAATTACTGTCTATATTCATAGAGTAACAATGAAAAACTACTCTTAAAGGGAAATCCTTCCAGATCTGTAAAACACGGGTGACAGCAGCAATCAACCTAAGAAAAAGCAGTCAGTCCTTGACGGACAGTCTCTTTCATTTTTATGATGAATCAAGTGTATTATAGGGAAAACAAATGTACAAAGCTTGTTTAAAAATACTCTGCATATTCATACAGTACTGTGTAACAATAAAAAATTAAATCTAACTAGAATATAATTTGCTTTGGAAATAACAAAGCTACGTATGCTTTATAAAAAGCACATATATATGCTATAAAGCATTGAGTACTAATAGAAATAAATATATAAACTCAGTTTATCTGAGGACAGTTTTAATAGGCTTAAAGGATATTAACGTCGAATATTGGTTTTAATTCATCATTTTGTTTAAAAGTGACAACAAATATTTTGATTCCGAAGTCTCTAAAGTTTGTAAAACTAGTTTTCCACAGACTGATGGGTTAAGCATTTGCAATGTGGATCAAAAAGTTCACATTAAAATCTCAAACATTGATAAAATTCTCTCATTTTAAAAAAAGTGGATTTCTTTTTACAAAACATCTCCTAACTCAGTTTTATAACTGATTTGTTTGTGAGCCCTGTTAATGACACAGTATTGCCTGTGACCTTCTGTGTATAATGCACCAAAGTGAAGTGATATTAAAGCTATGAATTAGATATTACTTATATTTATTATTTAATGAATCGTAAGTACCCTCATTACTTTCTGAGGAAATGAGCAAATTATAATGTCTTCCCCTTCATAAGAAACCCTCTTTGGGCAACTATCAATTGAGTGTGACTGTAATTGATAACCTCAGCCGATTTTACATTCTGTTACAAATCCGGGTTCAAAAGGTTAATTATGGCCCGGCCACAGCTCACGGGAAGCGCGAGGCTGGTTAATGAAGATGTACGGCGCGTGTTCTGGCCGGGACCCCCAACAGCACCGCGAGGAGAATTAACATTCTCGCTGTCAGTTCAAGTGCCAACGTCACGCTTTCCAACCCCGGCACCTTTCATTCAAGAAATATATTGCTCTGTTTGGCCTTTCAGATACCTTTTGCTTCACTTTCTATTTGATTAAATCCAGGGATCAATAATAGTTTGTCAATTGAAAATGTGTTACTGATTAATATCCAACAAAATTAACATGAGGATCAACGCTTCGCTGCTTTTTCAGTCACCTTCCTCTGTAATACTGAATTTAATTGTGTTTCAAAGAAGTCTCGGTGTCTTTTAATGCTATGCATACAAGATATATATACATTTTAAAGACATCTGGAAATTGCCTCAACAAACCACTTATAAAGCAAGCAATGATATAACCAGCATTACACTATAAATGAATAAATTATTTAATCCGGAAGACCAGCAAAAATAAGACTCTCCTACATAGTCCGCACATAAAACACAGTTTCTAGCACAGAAGAAAGTGGCTTACGATTTAACAAAAATCCAAGATGACAGAGCAGAAAACCTGCAAGACAAACCATCCCATCTAGAGCTACACCAGATCTCCCACTTCCAGCCACACGTACAATTCCATTGCTCACAAAAAGAAGCAGAAGTTTCCTGCAGACGCACGGTGTGGTTTTTTTTAGATGCGCCAATACCGCAATCTCACGGAGACCCTTAGCACCACGATTACCTGTTGGCGTGCACTGGAGAACGGTAATAGTATTTTCCAACTTGACTTATATTACAGAGCACAGATTAATAAAACCGTCTTTTGACCTACTGCATTGTACTCCTTCTGCAAAAGGCCATTGCTGATGGTAGCTCAGAAAGTCAAACAGGCAGTGAAAAAATAATGCCAGACAGTTGCATTTTTCCAGCTAACTCCATGAAGATGCTCCATCTGCAGAAACACGACCACTTTCTGAAGAAGTCCTACATTTTTTTTTCCTCTCCAACCCAAAAATCTTTGAGTTAGAGATTTTTCAAGTTTTGTTTTCAGATAGAAAAAGGAGACAAAAATCTTAGTAGATATACCCTATATTCATCGATTCAAATGTATTAACACAAGATTTTAAAAGGGAAATCCAGTATTAACATCTATCTGATTCAGTTGTGCTAAAGAATGGTTAAATTATATAACAAGACCTAAAGTATAAAGAAGGGACCTTGTGGATGCTGAGTACAGTTTCATACCAGTACAGGTAACCACGTCACTTAATCCTTTTATAAACTGCTCAAACTTCATTTTAAAATCTGTTAATAATTTTCCCTCCCTAATTCCCACTTTGGGAGGCTGTTCTGGAACCTCGATCTTTGGATGAGCAGAAACCATTTTTGCATTTCTAGCCAAAGGTTACTGACAGCCATATCCATTTGTTCCTGTGCCAACAGCATCCTCGGTTTGAAAAGCGCTTTGACCTGCCCTCGTTTTCAGGCCGTCCCTTCCCCAGACACACTGCTGGCCATCGATCGCGTCCTCTCTCCGCTCTCCTCTCCAGGGCCACCCAAAGCAGCAAGACAAGGTCCCCACCTCATGTTCACGGCCCTTCTGTTCTATTTTGAATGAATCTCTCTCAAAAAGACGCAGCTATGATAGAATCTCTGATATTCCATACAAAGGTGGCTAACGTTCTCACATTTTTTCACTTGACGTTTGCAACATTTGCAAGTCTCTGATAATAGATTGCTATACCTCAGGTGCTGAGCAATTAAGCCACTAGAACACAATCTTTTGTCATCATCTCACCATGCCGCTATTATTATATAAGGATAAGCCAAATAAAAATACTGAACCTCCAGGCCAAAGGAGGTGATTTTTTTTTTTAAGATAACGCAATCTTCATAAATGGATGTAAAAAAGGAAAAAAATAAATAATTTGAGAAATACAAAGTATATGACTGAGGCACTCAGTGGTTAATCTATCCACAGAAAGCTTTTCATCTTTAGTAAAACTACATAATAAAAAAAAAGACTAGTAAAGAAAATCCATATTCAACAAGAATATCTTGTAGCTGTTAAAATGCTAAAAAGTATGTGATGCTGAAACATTGAAAAACATAAACAGAAGTGCTTGCCAGACCTCAAGAGAAGCCCAAACTTCTGGCCATGCAAGAGTCAAGATCTCTCTGGCCCAGAGTCAAGTATCCCTACCTTTCTTCTAGAAATAATGAAAAAGAAGTCAAGGCAAAACTTGCCTGTCATCACAGAGTAAGAATTCCCTGAACATATAAAAATCTACTACAAAGTAAGCAGAATTATCTACTTAACAGTGGCAAATCTAGGACATGATCAGCTAAACTACTAAACATGAGTTAAAGAGCTGGCACATTATAAGCATATTTCTCTTTTCTGTGTTTCTTTGCTGTGTATTATTAGTTATTAAAAATTAGTGTTTATAGATAAAGACAAAGTTATCAAAAAATAAGGTTCCAGTCCTGAAATATCACTGCCATTTCTGTTAGGTAGAGGTCAGCTTTCTGTTAAATGAAAGTAAGACTAGCTGCTGCCATGAAAATCCACATACTGGAACATACGTAGGAAAATGTCTATAGAGCTGTCCTAGAAGGAAGATTTTCCGTATCCTCCATGCACTGTTCTCAAATTCGGGTACTCTGCAACGGGTTCACTGGCTAACAAGAGACAATACAAACACACATTGCTCCCAACCCCAAGCAGGTAAATATTCCCACGGATTTTAGGAGGGCTACTTAAAAATAAGCACGTGCTCAGGCAGTTTGCTGCCTGAGGTCAGATTTCCTTGCAGAAATGATCTGTGCATCTGATCCAGCTGTATTGCAGCTCCAAGGCGCGAGACAAGGGAAGCACAAAGCCGAACGCGACGCAGACAGAGCCAGGCTGCTTCCCAAGAAACCAGGAGGAGCTGCTTGAAATGTTTTTTTTTGCCACTCTGTACTCAATATGGCTAATCAATTGAGATAAAGTACTGAAAATATTCCATCAGCTTGTACGTAATAACTCCAGTTTAATAATCATTGAACACAGTTGTAGCCAAAGTACTGCAACCTTAAATCAAAGATCACTTCATACCAGGAGGTCTTAAGGGACGATTTTGTCTAAGAGTATATGTGGCATGCTTAGATATTAGCATAAAACTACAGTCGCTACAGTTATTTTCAATATAAAAGGTTGTCCACAAATCAAAATTAAATCCCCTTCACTTTATTCAGAGTAAATGGCTGCATAAGGACGCAAACAAATAAACTGAAAGCTTGAAAGTCAAGTTCTCAATTACTATTTAACAGCAACTTTACTGTATTTGAATATAATTTACTGTATACTTAGCTGTTTTAAAATGGAATCCAATACTGTGTAATAAAAACCCAAATAGCACAACAAATGATTGATGATGATGCAAATGTATGAATACTTGGGTCTGAATAGTGCTGCTTGCGGATGTTATTGCTAAATACTGTACCATCCTAGCGTCTAATAAATCATTCATGAAAAGCAAAAACTATACAATTTGCTGTGCAACTGCTCAAAACCTGCATCGTTTCTAAATGACTGCTGATGCAACGACTTCAGAGTAGCTTTTATTCTCAGTTATTAAAAGAAGTTGAGAACTCTCGCTTAAGTAAAGTATTTCTATTGACATTGGGAAAACAGCTAAAAGTTGTAAACGGCAACCATTGTAATGACAGAATAAAGACATGAGTTCATCAGTTTAAATGTTATCAAATGCACGTAAAATTATTTGCTGACCTACGCCATCCGTTAATTAGCAATGTTACGAAGTAGCACCACACTTCTATGTGTAAAAATACAAACCGCCCGCATTATCATAGAGAGACATATATAACATCATCTTTGTAATAATGATGAAGTGTTCTATGCAGAGTGTTCTATTTGCAGCGGTGATTCATTGTGCTGGGGGAAAAAATGCTGACACTTTGAGAAGATATTTTCCCGTAAAAGGTTGAAGTCCTTAAGCAGCAAAAAACACCAACGTCCATCATCTTTAAACTCTATTGATTTCTGGTGAAGATTTAAAAGGCTGTTTACTTATTTCCCATCATTTCTGTCAGAGCTGTAACAGTTCTCTTCCCACTGAATAAACCTCTCATGATCCTCTTGGTGATTAAGGTCAGACAAAATGTCAAACTCCTAATGCTAAGTGCTTTCACATTAAAAATTAATACCAAATCACCAAGTAAAATCCAAACAAGAAGTCAGACATGTAAACAGTACACAATAAGGGTAATACTGACCATTACAAAAAAGAGCTATAATGCATACATGAAAAAACATTTGGCAACAGGTAAGAGCACATCCTTTCACTTTTGCATCTTTAACCCCTTTTTTTATTTTAGAGTTATTGTGCTATGCTTGACACAATCCTTTTAAAAATCCTTTTTCCATTAAAGCTTGTAGTTGTCTCCTCTATTTATCCCCAAATGCCATTTACTATATGACTGAAATATTAGAAGGATTGTTTTTATTTTACTCTGAACTTCATCCAGGAAGCAAATATTATTTTTGCAGCTGCTGCTGAACACAAAGCCAGTACACAGGTAAATTCAAAGGACCCCCTAAACCAAAAGCAAATTAATTGTTAATGATCTATGTAGCATTTTAAACCAGAAACTATTGTCTGCTTGAATATATACATGCACGAACAGAGGAATATACAACACAGCCCTGAAAGAGGCTTCCCATGGCTTTTTATCCAGACTGCTGCTACTTGAGGCAACCAGAACGTAGTACTTCATTCATAAACTGATCAAGTTCAATCCTAAAACTAATTACTTTCTTCCACCTTTTAAACAGTTACTCATATCCTGAGGAAAAGCAAGAAACCAACATGTGTAGAGCCAAACTTCAGGGTGGTTGGAAGCCTGTAAGTAAGTACATAATAAACTGTGAATGTAAATCTTAAAGAAGGTGCAAAAATGGCCAAGGGTGAAAATACTAGTTTTGTATACCTAGCTGGGAGTTTATTTAAGCAGTTAACTTTAAAGTTTTGGTCCAGCTTGCCAATCAAACTACAAAAGATTGCTCTAATTTAGAATACATTAACAACACGACTGAGATATTCACAGGTGCCAGGCCGAGGAAAGAATCTCTTTACACTCAGCAGGTTCTAAATGACAAAACTTAAACCATTTTTGCTTTTGTGATGTTGTCTATAAGTGGTAAGGGGCTGCTCAGTGCTGTCGTCTTTGAGTTGATCTACCGAGCACGTAGAGATTATTCCCAGTTTGTAGTGGAAACAGCTCTATTTATTTATGGACACTTCTTATCTATGGAACTGTGCATGTATCTTGTGCACCTGCCTAGAAACTGAGGAAGTAAATAAGAGTATTGCACATGCATTTGCATAAGCAAGATGGATTTGCTGAACTCTTGTATGAGCTAGCTCACTTATCAGCAAGAACACCTGATTTAAGAGCGGCTCTTGTCAAAGCTGTGCTCTGTACACTGAAAGTGATAGTACCTAATGCTGCCTGCAATGTTATTGTACGGAGGGATGACAGGAGATCCAACAGGACATCATCGTACGGGAGAACAAAAAGGATGATTCTGTGATAGGCTTTCATATCGAGCTAAGCATATTAATAAAATACAGTAAGTTTTCATGAGAGATCATTAAAAATCATGAAGCATAGTAAACCCTAAGTTGTTACTCTTCTAATTAATAACTGGTTAGCTTTTAAAATCAAAATAACTACATAGGGAACTGCAATTTGCTATATGCCAACTTTGTTGGGAGTTCTACCTTGCTCCTATAAGGCTCTGATGTGAAAAGAGATGCCTGTGAAGGGTCACAATCCCTGACTGTCAAATCCAACATTAAACACCAGTTGTTCACTTTATACACTTTGTTTAGCAGATAGGAAAAGGAGGAGAGATTATCAGACGTGCTTATGGCCTGGCCTTGATAGAACAGTGAAAACAGAGAATGGACGGAATCTGTAAGATCTGCTTTAGTTCTGTGATATATTTAACAAGGAATTATGCATGCTCCCATAAAATACTCCTCGGGAACACAATGAGCATCAAAAAAAAGCCCCAACAACACACACCAAAGACCAACCACAAACCGAAAATGCAACAAGCCAAAATAAAAAACTCGCCGAAAAAAAAATCACCATCACTTTTGCTATACATTATGGATGGTATGTTAATGGCAACAAACAGAACATGAAATTTCATACATGATTATCTACCTATATACAGCATATTTGCATAAGCATATACATTACAAATATTTAGCCTATAACACATCCTAAGAATTTGTTGGACAACGGAGTGAAACATGCTTATTCAGAATACTGAATATGGTTAATGAACACTATATAACTTGAGTTAAGTATATTACACATAGCTCTTAATTACTACAGCTTTAAAACTTTATCTGCAAATTGTATTTACCCTTGCTTAAAGATTAAACATTATAAAATACAAGTTTAATATAATTTTAACAGAAATCATTTTCATGGTTTAGCTTAAGTATTTTAGATATTTCCAGATCACTTCCCATATTAACCTACATACTGTTTAATATTTCTTAAATACTTATTTCAGATATCAACACCTAAATGCTGTAGGAAAAACCTTGCATTTCGAATCCAACTAAAATTTTTTCTATGATTTATACTTGTCTTTTTTATTAAAGAAAAATCACTAATTATCCTGAATCTTAAAGACTTGCAAAATGTCAAAGACTCTCTATTTCCAGCGTGTAAGGCACGAATTTGCATATAATGGGCTTTTTTGTTTATTTTACAATGAGTAAAATTGCCTAATGAAATAATGATTTGTATAGGAAAATGTTATAGTTTACCAAACAAAACGACTGCTAAGACTCTATTAAATTACAAATATTAATTGCAACTGCTATAAATCTTACTACACTCTTTTCCTTGATGTCCTTGCCTTCCGTGATTGGCCAGTACATTGGTTATGATCTCTACCTCAGGATTGTTGGATTGTATTTGTAAATCAATGATTGTTAAATATAGGCATATAAATAATTTGCAGTGCAATGACCTCGTTCCCCTTCCAAGAAGACGACCTCTATGGACAGAGGCACTTTCTTGCAGACCTGAGCCCCCACAAACTCATTGCCAACTAAATCACAGCGTTCCACTTCCCGGGGGGAAGGATTCTGGCCGATCTGTACAAAAGAGGAGGTTGTGGAAGGAATTCATATTAGAAGGATTTCAGTACAAAAGAAATAGCTACTAAGGATGGATCGAGGAGTCTAAATTTCAACCGTAATTTTTACACTACATGCTCATTATGAAAATAAACTACTACCTTTTAAGACATCCCACTTCCTTTGTTTTTCTCGCTCTTGGAGCCTTTGAAGTTTGTAAGTCTTATGCTACTATAGGCTGTGAAGACTTCTCATCTCTTTGGAAAGACTCAAGCTCCTCGTCGAGTTTTTTAACAAAATATTTAACGGCCCAGCATGACAGGGCAAAATAATGCAGTATTTGCCGCAGAATGATGTTCACATATTCCCAAATCTGACATTTGAATTTGATTCAGTGGCCACATGGTCTCTCTGCTGCACTGTTGAGTCACAGCAGGAGCTAAACCAGTGGGTACAAGGAATGAGGTTTAGTGCTTCTTAATGAGCAGATACTTGATGTTGATATTATAAAGAAATCAAACCAAGCTCAAAATTGAAAAGCATCATGGTGAATTTCTTCCAAAGCGAGAGGAAGAAATTCTGTTGATGTGAACAGAAGGGCAAGGGCCCATTCTGGACCTCCAAAAGTAGCACAGAATTCCTGTCATTCCTGGGGCAAGAGAAACTCTCCTGCCACCATGAACAAGGAGACGTGCCATAGAACAGGAGCTCCCCAAATCCTGCACTGAAAACACCGCCTAATCCTCAGGGTAGTTGTGAAACTCTCACTGACTTTAATGAGATTCAACTGATAAAGTTTCATATTCTCGTCTAGGGACTTGCTAGACTTTAATTTTTAAGTTTATCTTTATGAACCTACGATAGTCCAGAAGCTACTATATATTCTCAATACCTTGCTCTCAAAATCCTCTTTGAGACTCACAGCGAGTCACACCGGTGATGAGTGTGTGTATACATGTGTGTGTATATATATATATATATATGTATGTATATATATATATACACACACACCTGCTCAAGAACTATTCTTTAGATGGCTGGATAATCAACAGAGAAAGAAAAGTAAAGCAGCCATGTATCAGAGAGAATCCGTAAGAATATGTTAATTGATAATACCAAAGGTTTTGTTTGATACTGTTCTCGCTCCAAAGATGTGCCTACCTTGCCCTTTATGTCTGCACATAAATCTTTACTTTTCAAAGTCAGAACACAAACCTCCATTCAATGACTATACATAGACAAAAGGGTGGTCCTTATTTCCTCACTGCATTTTCAGTTATCTGTAAAACTAAGTTTCCTATGCTATCTAAAGACAAACTAAAGTAACACACTGTCAAAACTAAAACTTCATGGGCAAGAAGCAGCAATAAAACAGATTAATTTCTGCTTTTATAAGCCTGAGATTATTCATGAAGGAGTATAATTAAGAACACCTAAATTACTCCTCACTAATAATGTTTTGCTTTCCATACCTACTCAGCCTCAAACAACAGCTCTCTCATGTACATTTTACATTAAAATCTTGTAAACCTTCTACAGATGTTCTGATTTTTTTTATTTCTTTTTTTCAGGAAAAAGGAAATTATTTAGACTAAATTAAGTAGAAGCCTTTAAGGCCAACTCTTCTTAGTTCAAATGTTCAGCTTTTCATCTACTAATGCAATTAAGCATGTGCTTAACCTTTGAAAACAGTGGAATTTAACTGTATTTGTGTTTTATATTATACATGAATAATGTACCGATCTGGAACCTCAGGGAACTATGTTACTCAATGATTTATGCCTAGTTTGATCTCATTTCTGAGGAAAAGTGATTTTTTGCTTCACTTGACAAACATTCAAGAGCCTCGAATAATATAAACTTTTCTGCAATTGTATTTTTCAGAAAAAGTTAATTCTGCCTCACATTTCAAAAATCATTCTATGCCAAGAATTTCTCATCCTTTGAATATTTTGAAAATGGAAATGTGTTCTTCAGAGCAGAGTCCATTGTGAGCGTTACAAAACCAATGAAACTGTTTAAGTTATATATTCTAATTAGTTTGGCAGAGCTAATACAAATTACGTTTACAGACTAACAATAATAAAATTGAAGTACTAGTTAAATATCTAAAATAATTAAAGGAATCATTTTTAGCCTGGCATAATTAGGTAATTCACTTTACAAGCATTTATTAAAATGAATTCACATGTTATATTCCATAGGTAGTTACACAATAGCGTTTATACAGGAAAAATATAATGAACCAAACTCTTTGTATCCAGCCCTCCACAATTAAAACGAAGACTCCCCAAGTAATATCAATCTAGGATAGACTAATTAAGTTTGGTTTGATAACCATTCATTTCTTCTATTGCCTCTGAGCAAATTGTTTATTAGAGAAAGTTATTTTACACAAATCAAATCAAACTGGGTAAACCATTATATTTGAGAGAAACCTTAGCCATCAGTCAATTAATCCATCATTTTCTCCAGACACTTTTGTTTAACGAGCAGATCATATTATCAACAATTTAGATATCCTATGATTCAATTATGACAGAAAATTTATTGACAGCTTCTCTAATACTTTTGTTATGAATAAATATTAAATGTTCCCCACTTTTGATGAGCAAACCAAATGCAATCATGTGTTAAATCTAATAGTCAAAACCTGAGTGATACTTCCCAATGAAATGTTCTAAAAAGTATTTTAAACCCAAATAATTTAATGATTAAAAAAACCCCTAAACATACCTCACAATTTCTAAGAAATAAGCAAACAAATTATTTGATCTCCACTAGCTGACTAAATGAAAACACACATATAAGAATACTGCCAAATACATATGAAGAGATTTAACATTAATAAATGGCTTCACGTAGCATTCTATAAGACAAGGGGCACTATTATGTAAAAATGGTATTACCACCACATGACGTTAGAGACTCTCGCAACATGGAAGAATTGACTAAACATTAATAGAAATTGATTCTCCACACCTAATATGAAGATACTTGCTGTCAGGAATCGCATCTATTAAAAACCCACTTTGTGAGATGTTTATAACTACAGCTGTCTTAAGAAAAGAATACTGCCTAACAAAGATTACTCCCAGAATATTCAAACCTCTTGACAGACACCTCTCTTTAAAGAAATAAGATACTGACTCATTTACAAGGGAGCTAACCAATTCATGATGAAAGGACCAGAGGACAATGGAAAAGCTCCATCTAAACGAATGTCCATTAAAGAGATAATGGAATTACGCAAACTTCTATCAATATATTAGAACAGCATTACTACTTCAAAGTATTTTTCCTTGAGACAAGGCAGTTGCTTTTAGAAGGCGGGGGACTCTAAGGAGGTTTACAGCTGTAAAGGAGAAGGACTGCAGCTGAATATCAGAGCCACCAAAGGAAAAATCGAGCCCAACACTTATTGTCTGTCAGCATCCGAACAGGAAAACCTGTTGAACAGTGAACCAAGAGTTGTTCACGGGAACCTCAGATAAAAGCTCTTCAGGATTTCCAGGTCTAACGCTTCCTATTTGTAAGAAGCAAACACATTTTTGTACGTAGCTTCCACATCAGCAATATCTTGGGACCATTTCTTAATGTGGAATGCTCTTACTGTATATATCCTAGTTAAAAATAACTTAAATACACGTGAAGCCTCTATAAAATACAGCAAACCATCACTTCCTACCCTATTGTTACCTCCTTCTATTTGGACTGGTGTACAATAATGTCTTGTGGTTTACAGACATTGCTTCTGCTGCTTTAAGAACTGAAATGACCTTGTGAATTTATGCCAAATGGAAGCAATAGAAAGGTTAAATGTACTTTATTAAAAAGCACATATTTCAAAAAAACCCTGGCAAAAGTGATTTCACATCAAGTCACTTGCTGCCTCTCAGTAATTGCACACTCTACACTGATGGTCTCACTGGCACCTATTAAGAAGTCCAGAACCTATCATGCAGAAATACGGAATATTATTATTATGTTCTGAAACTTGAACTGTCAGGTACAGAGTGGTACACTAACTTACAGTAAATGTACTGTATTTTACTCTATACTGTATACATATACTGTATTTACTCTACAGGACTCCTCATGCACTTAAAGGCTTTTACTTCCGTTTAATACAGAAGTCCTGAAGCATCAAGTACTGTAGCATACCTTACAGAAAATGGGCATCTCAATAATTTGTTGGTGACGACAGCTGCTCGGCTGTGATGCATTCAACAGGAAGAACTGCGTAAGTTCTTGCACGGGAACTTCCAAATTAAGATCTGTTGCTTTAACTGTAAACCTATAACTAAAACTACAAAGAAAGTTCTAAAATGAGTGAATGTATTCTGAAAATTCCTTCCTGACAGCTGCACAAGAGCCTGAGAATAGTGGTACCATATAACGAATAGTAAAGAAGAATGAATAGTAAAGAAGAATGATTATTCAACATGTTTTTTTCACAAGACTGCTTCCTAGCCAGATAGTCACATCTCTGGTAGCTCCCACCTGCTTTCCTGCATGAACACTAGTAATTATACAGTCAGGATCAAAGGCCAGTCCTAAAAAGAAGAACCGGTATTAACTACACTACCATACAAACAGCAATGACAATGCAAGAGAGACAGGAAAAGGGCAGGATTACCTTTCCAGCAGTGGAGCGGTTTTATATCAACTTAAATGGACCGTGAAACTGTTCTGTCAAACTTCATTAGGTGTGACTCCTGGACATCTACATCGATTCCCCTTCCAACAGATCCTATTTCTACCATATGGGCATTTCAAGCACAAAATCAGCTTTTTAGTCAAATGAGGTCACTTACCGATACCCAGAACTCCCCGCAGTGCAAGGTCCACTTATGTGTCTTTCAACAATTGCAAATACAGCCTACTACTTAAGGATAGTGTTGTTTGTTTTGGTTTGGTTTTCCTTTCGGTGAACACATTGTATCTACAAGATTAAACTTAAACCCTGACTGCTGCATGCATGATAAGACTATTTAATGCAAAGCATGTCCAGCACTATTTCCCTGAGTGCTAGATATAAGTGAGCTTAGAAAGGAAAGACAGGGAGTAAATGTGTATTTGGACTATGCATCTCCAAGATTCCTTTTACTAGTAAGTAATTCTTCTTTTTTTTTTGAATAATAATTCAGATGGATATTCATACAGCGAGAAAAAACAAGTAATACCATCGAGATTCATATTTATGTTATAGAAAGCTCCAGGTAGCTGCTCAGCAGATGAGAAAAATGAAGGAACTTTTCTGTGTGGACACAAATGTAGATTTATCTCTGGCAGAAAGCATTGGGATAAACGGACAAGGCTTCATTTTGATAGCCTCTGAGAAATTTTAACACTGTCTGGTATGTTTTTCAGATAGAGATAACCAAGCCCTAAGGAGTCGACAGCATCAAAATGCTTACAGCCCTTGCTCATGCAAAAATTCAGCTACTCGTAACTTCCAGAAGCAACATGTTTCTGCCTTCCTAAAATGAGAAACAGTTACTGCATTTTGCTGTAATATTCTAGAAAGTCTAGAAAGGAAGAATTTAATATTGATGGAAGATGGCATGGACTACAGCACAAATTTAGAAGGGGGTGAAGATTTGGATCCTTCTGAGGAGGCTAGTAAAAGGGATGTTAGAAAATTGTTGAAGGGTGTTGATACCTTCTTGTCACCATAACAGACCATGATGTCTTTTTCTCTTTCAGAACCTATCGTTGAAATCTCCTAATACTAAAGAGGAGTACAAAGAGAAACTTCCCTCTCCGAATGTCTCATGGCTGGAAGGCCTAAGTACCAGCCGCCAGTAAATAAGGAGGACTGAAATTAATTTTGCTTTTTGACCTTGTCACACTAAGGCAGACAGGTGAAAACACATCCATCTCCACTCCAACACACCTCTTCCAATCAATACTGACCAAATTGGCTTTCTCAGGGCTTAGCTACCAACTATCCCTGACATGAGTTTTCAGGAAAAGTAGCGAGTACTTCAAACTCTAGGTCTCAGATGGCAAAAATTCTCTGATTGAAGACAGCAGAGAGAATTTTTTGCTGTAACCTGCCATCTGAGAGAGCAACCAAAGGAACACAAGTTCGAGACCTGGATGTCCGTGCCTGAAGTGTTATAAATGAACACACATGGACAGATTATTTTGAGAGTGGAGAACCACATCCGTGTGACGGTTTGGACAGTGCTTCATTGTAGTGATGATGGGGAAAGATTCTCCTAAAAAACAGCAAGGTCTTTCCGTGTGAGTTCAACAGTCGTAAAACCATAGGATCATTTTGGTTGGAAGAGACCCTTATGATCATCAAGTCCCACCATAAACTCAATCTAGCACTAAACCATGTCCCTAAGAGCCTTATTGTGTAAGCAGATTTACAGTCATTTGAGATTATGAGAAAGTACAGAGCTAATCTCAATTTTTCACTTATCTACACTAAAGTATATCAACACTTCTCTAAGAAGAAAATCCCTAAGATTCTCTTCCTGCTCACAGCAAGAATACAGCTTAATGGACATGCAGATCTTAAAAGCGGTTAAGAAAATGCACTTACATTTCAGACCGGGCAGGCAAAAACTGCCTTCAGTTGGGTTGTCAGCTCAGGAGAGGTGACCAATCTGAAGCACTTTAATGATATGGAAGGAATTGAAAGAATATATGAAAAAGAGCTTTGTTACAAAAAAAAGAACTTAAATAGAGCTCAGAGTATTTTGCCTTTACACTCATGCAGTGGGGATGACAGAGCACGGGGTGTGAGAACACGCTGATGTTCTACCCGTACGACTGGAGCAGCAGAGGTACTGGCACAAACCCTTCTGGTGAGAATATAAAGAATATAAGATTTGTTTACAGAACAGCAACACATGCAAAAATGCAAGAAGTTTAAAAGCTATTTACACTTTCCCTCTTTAACAATAACCATTCATAATGAAAATACTGTAGCATCTGTTCGGTCAGTTACACAGAAATACATTCATAAGAACTGTCCAAGAACTTCCCATTATTGGAAAAATACCAAACAAACAAAACCAAACACAAAAAGCCAAAGCAAAACAGAAACAAACGAAACCCAACAAAGCCAAAGTAATCATTTATTTCTGTAAAAGACTTGCATTTACAGTCAAAGCCTTATTCACACTTGCTAAATCTACTTTTAATAAAAATGGCTTGCGGGTCATGATTAAGTGATGAACAGGTTAAGTGCAATTTTATTTAAAGTAACTTATCTGAAAGCCTTCGGAAATTTCATTTATCTCCAGAATGTACCTACCCGAGCTTGACTGCTAGAGAAACTGCTGTATTGATGATGCTAAAATCAGAAATATGTTTGACAAAAATGAGAAATCAAGCAGTTGTGTGTGACAAGAAAACTCTGAGGGTATATTTGACTCCAGTATCTTATATACTTACTAATCTGACTTTGGCTCTCTGCTCAATTATGGCACTGACAAAGCCAACTGCAATATACTTTAAAATGGTTAAATATCTACCTGAACAACTGCATTAATGTTTAAATACTTCCACTCATTCTGTCCTGTAGCTTTTACACAAAAAAACTCTATAAAAAAAGAGTCAGCACTTATTTATACCTATGTCTTCTGACTAAAAAGTTAGATTATTTTTCAAATACAACATCCAACTCAGGAAAATTGAAAATAATGACACATATTTATTCTCATGCATAGTTTATACATTTATATTATACCAGCAATACATTTTTTAAAAATTAACTTTGCTTGATTCTCTTTGTCTCCCAACTCATTCAGTTCTATGTGTCTAATGGACAAATGATAATAAAGCTCTTGGATGATAGCAAGTATTAGCACTACTCAGTGAAGTGAATTTTATGCCTATATTTAGATGATTCCTCCTAAAGAAATATGTTAGATGTCTGTTTTTAATAACAGTTACTAGAATCAACACACCTGCTGCTACTTGACAATAAATACAGGAGTTGAGAGCACAGAACCGAGTCCCCGAGATCCCGGCCGAGCTACAGCAGGGTAAACGTGAAGATTTATCAGCACTCGGCAGCCAATCATTCAAGTTTTGTCATAAAATAAGACTCCCAGATATTGAATCCCGCTCCCAGACTGTAGAGGGGTATACAATCGCATTCTTATTTTCCTTTCTATTTGTTGTAAGGATCTCTTGCTGTACACTTGACTACAGGCTCCAAGAAACAACAATTATGTTTTCATTATGGCTAATAACAACCATTGTTAAAGCAAAATATACCTCTATACATGTTATCCATATAGGGCTAACACATACATACACTAAGAGTTTGGTACGTGTAGGTCCTACTGAAACACAAGTAATTGATCACAGTAATAACCTGGAACCACTTGAGAATGTTTCCATGACTCCTCAGCCACACAGTGCCTACCTGGCCTGGTCAGAACAAATCCTGTCATGGAAAACCTTAAGTTTTTTTTTTAAAAAAAAAAAAAAAAAAGCTCCAGCATTATGAATGAGTTATCTCAAATGTCACTTCAAATTCACTGAAGAGGTGTTATCACGGAAGCAATTTGCTGTGAAAGACACCAGCGTAAGAACGTGGGAAGAGAGGTGGGACAGACTAAGTACATGAGCGGGCTTTAGGTATCTCCAGAGAACATCACAAAACTGCTGTTGGAGCTGCAGTCTCCACTGACTCTTTGGGATTAACACTGGGTGTCCTATGGGTCTAAATTCAAGCCAAAGTTTAGAAAATTAAAGTAAAACTGACTGTTCTTGTAGCTGGAGGAAGTAACACCTTGAGCGCACCCTCCGAGTCCTGCTGCCGTACAGTAAAGTCCCCAGCTCTTCGCAAGAGATCGTTCGGTTCCCGAAGTCCAAATTCAGTGTTTCTCCTCTTTTAGGATCAAGACATCACAAATTCTTTCACCACAGCTACTCAAATTCCTAATGCGCACTTTGCCTCTGTCTGTTTGGAGAAGTTAATCACTCCTTACCAGCTGATGGCTGTTGATGCAGTTTTTCTTCCCTGCTGCTTTTCAGCACAAGCCAATATAACTGTGCATCGTTAGGGCGGCCCCGCCGCCCACCCCAGCACCTCCACCAGTACATCAACTGCTGTCAGCATGTCTCTGGAGTTGGATGTTATAGTGCAGTTCCCAGGTTTTAAGCGCTTAAATATAAAAGAAGTCCTATTTGAAATATGAAAAGGGTATGATTCATGAAATGAGGAAACAGTAACTTGATCATAACAAATATATTTGACCTTTCAAGTAGTAACAACAAACATTAAAAACACTCAAGTTCTCCTTTGCTGCCAAGTTTATTTTCCTCGTAAGTTGTGCCCCATTATGCTACAATAATCCTTCATTATTCCAGTACAATAATGCACAGTCTATCGTCTACCTATAGTTGTCTGGTGTCTATTTAGTTTTATAGCAAGCAAGCAATTTGAGAATATGGTAATAAAGCCTCAATCACAGTAATGATGTATGATGGGCTGTGATTTCTGTGTGCTAATGGGTTACAAACAGTATCACAATGATGACGGGAATCTCATTGATTCATTATATGAGTGCAATAATACCAAAATGACTTAACATAGATCACTATTTACTCATGCACATACTGATAACAACCTCTATATATTTCTATATACAGATATATAGAAATAAAATTAGTATTAGTCTTTCCACATAAAAGTTCACACGGCACAAAACATTTTGCGTTGAGTTTCCTAAATCAATGTTTAAAGTTGAAATTACTGCATTGAACGGGTTCTTTGAAAAGCAATCCATTGATTTTAATCTGCTTGAAGCAATCAATTACTCCCTGTCCTCTTTATTCCAAACTGTAATGAAAACTAAACTGCGTTGTCTTGAAAACTAAATGTGAAGATGATCATAAACAGAATTTAAACTCCATGGATTATTCATATCTACCCATTTAGATTTGCCATTTCCATTATGAGTACATTTGCCATGAGCATTTAATGGACATCTAAAAGGGAATTCATTAAAGCAGGAGCTGTTGGCAGCACTTATGGGCTTCAGACTGCTTTATGTTTGCCTTTAATAGCTCACTATTATAAAAGTGATATATTGTGTTCATCCCATTAGTAGTTTGCAGAAAGGACTGTAAGACATAACAAATCCTTTTGAGTATTGTCAGAATCAAAACTAAATCACAGGGTATGTTTTTTTCAAGCAGCATGTTATGATCCCAACAATGTACCATTTTAGGTCGTCTAAACTTTGACGATCTTAGCCAAGTAAGAATTTAATGACCCCACAGACGTTCGTTCTTTTTTTAATGAAACATACTGAATTATTAATGCTGTCTCAAATGCAGAGATTTTTTAAAACTTGCCACAACTAGTAAGGTTAAGCATGCTTAAAAATGAAACATGTTTTCTTAAGTGTCAAGGCAAGTAGGAAGCTTAATGCCGCGAACCTGCGGATGAAGACGCTGAAGAGCAAGTAGTCTCCATCCACCTGCTTGCCCTTCCCCAGCCCTCCGGAGATGCACAGAAGGGACATATTTGCACAGGGTACTGCCAAAAAAGGCCAACCAGGACCAAGTCAAACTGCCTCGTAATCGACTGCTAGCGTAACGCAAGGTTTACGACAGAAACACCCCTACGTGTCATGGCTCTGATCTACCTGACAGTTCTAGATGCCTCTGGAAATCACATTGTGTAGTTTACCACCCAAGTGTATTCAAGCTGGTTGCATGAAAGTGTTACTGTGATTAAATCCTGAGAGAATACAAAACAAACAAGTATTTGATTATTCACTGCTTGTTCACTAGAATCATTCCCGCCCCCAGTTCATCACACTGAACGCAATTCTCTTTGCTGGCTTGTGCTCCCTCTGCTGACTTCATCGTTGTAAGACATACTGTATCTTTCCCAATAGATGCTATTTATTTATTTGTAAAGAAAATGGTGGCTTTCATAACACATACAATTAAAACTCTCTGTTTTTAAAAGGATTACAACAAGTACTAATAAATATGCATCATAGCGTGTCCCTCTGATTCTAGATATTTACTTAGCAAAATACAAACTTCATTTAAATCCCAGTTGCTTTAGGAGAACACTTTTTCACCTCGGCTTCAAAGGGTACTGGCAGCTTTACAAAGCGGTCCTGGTTACACTGAATTTAGCCACAGCACTGTGACACTCAGAAATCACTTACACAGAAGGGCTGCATAAGTGAATTGCAAAGCCCGTATAGTTAGAACAATTCTCTCCTGTGACGCAGACTATCTCCACACTTCAGCAAGCAACTTCTCTAAAAGACGACGATGTTGAGGAAATAAGCGGCATTTATCACGTCAGTGAATTTCGACAGTGACTGACACAAAGCAAATGACTTTATCACGTTCAGAAATTCCTGGTTACCATGAGAAGAATGAAATCATTAGTTTTAGGAAAGAATCTGGGGAAGCAACTGGTCATTCTCATTTCACTGCATCTCAATGTCTGACAATCATAATTGACACTAACTTGAAGGATGGTTAGTTAACAAATATCTCTCATTCAAAAAGCTACATACAGTAATATTCTTATGTAGGCATCTACATGGAAAGATAAGTGATCCCTATCTCTGTGAGACAGACAGGGAGAAGTAAACACAATTGCTAGTGATTTATTTCATCTGTGGCTATTGTCTAGTAAGAATTCTAAAATCCCTCCCTTGACCTAGGGACAACTGATTGACTTCGGTGAGCTGGCATGTGATTATTTAGATTAATGTTCATGAAATCAGTATTCTTGTATAATTCACAGGATGTGTGTGTTTGTTTCAACATATAATTAGTTTGAATTTTTTTACATCAACCTGCCCACTTTCACCAACCCATTTCCAAATAGTTTCAGAGTGCTGCTGGGCTAAAAAACTCTCATACCAACCCCATTAAATTGTCTTGGTCATTCAGTCTCCAAGTCAAGTAAACTTTTGTCTTTAATTTTTGCTCCAAATTTTCAAGGACTTGCAATATCTCTCTCATACTTTCATACCAGAGCCAGAGACTTCACATAATACTGGTTGCCTTAGTTTCTGAACTCACTAGGTCAACGGAATAGAAAATAAGGCCTTAAATAGTAACTCACAGAAAGCTGAGCAAATTTCTCAGAACTGCTAAAATTCTTCCTACCTATTTGTAAGGAAATATATTTGCTGAAGGAAAGATAACATCTGAGTACCTACTTCAGTATCTTATGAAATAGTTCTGTTCTAATGAATAATCACTATACGCATTTTCTACACTCAGAATTCTCTCATCAAAAAGAAAAAAAATCTGACTTAAGAATGATTCAACATCTTCCTTTCGCCCCCACTTTTATGAGTCTGCTGTTGTATCTAAATATTTCCCGTGAGCACTGAAACAACAACAACTTTAAAAAGTATGAGAAAAATAGGTTTTAAATACCCAATTAAAATTCAGATGTTCGTAAGAGTCACTCACAATTTCTCTGCAGCAATCTCTGCTTTATTTTCCCTCTTCATTTCACTGATTACTTTTAATGACAGGAAGGGAAGAAGTTCAGTTTCTGAACTCCCTGGGTTTACTATAGAAAAAGCTTAAAATAGTAACTAAGAAGAAACTCACTAGAGTAACTGACTTAAATGAAAGATCCCACCAGTGTATTGAAGGAATCTGCACTTAATCGATGTTGGGATAGACATTTGGAACTGTTGGTTTCATGTGTTCTCAGCCCAAGAAGTTCATTCTCTCAGAAAAGCACATTTCAGGGATTTCATGTGTCCACCATGTAATCAAAAGAGGGACTAAGAGCAGCAGCCAGAAAAAATAAAATTAAGTTAAAGCTTTCTGTCACAAAGATTCACCATTTATATAATAGCATGAACCTTTAAATCTCAACTGAAGAAGGGAAATTCCCCTGCCCAGAATTACTGATCATCTGATCACCCACTACCAAACGAGTTTATTTACCGTCTCCTATTCCTACTAGGAATTAACAACTATTGTTTCTTCAATGTCTTTAGATCTCGTCAATCAACTTGAAGCATAAGACTGTCTACTGTAGTTACACAGGCCAGTACAAAAATATTTCCAATATCCTGGGAAATTTCAAAGCACTGAAAGACTGCATGGAGTAACATTAAAGGTCTAGCAAATATCCATCTTACAGCTGATGACTAGTAAGTCCTCAAGATGGAAAGACCATGGCTGACCTGATATCCATCAGGAAGAAATGCTGCTGAAAGCTTTCGGAAAGATAGATGTAAATCCTGAACCTCATCGTGTCTGAAGTTTGATTCATTTGATGTTCGTAACAGTATCCACAAGGTAGGTGGATAAGAAATTATAAAGAAAAAACTGGACTGTCCGTATTTACATGAACATCAACAGCAGAGACATCCAGAAATCCCTCATGGTTTCTCTCTTTTTTTCTATATTTGCAAACAAGTTTCACTAAACCAAACCTTGCCTGGAGTATATCTATAATTTGTTGAAAGCACTGGGAAAAGAGAGTGTAGGCATTATCAAAATGTTTGGAGGAACTGACATACAAATAGGAACAGGAACACAAGCTGGAAGCTCCTTCCTTGACTGAGCAAAACGCAGTTTCTGCAGAGATTTCTGTGCAAACCTTTCTCAGAAAAGTTATTTTTGTACAGATGTGTCACAGTTTAACCCCAGCTAGTGATCAAAGCCACGACAGCCACTCGCTCACTGCACTCTCCCCGCCCTCAAACAGGGGAGAGAATCAAAAGGGAAGGGAGAAACTTGTGGCCTGAGATAAAAACAGTTCAATAAAATAACAACAACAATACTAATATACTACTACTACTACTACTATGTATAAAAATGGAAAACAGAATATCAATATGTTCAATGCAATTCCTCATGAACTCCACCTGTGCTGAGCAGCCGGTCCCGGGAAAAGAGCAGCCTGCTCCTCAACAGTCGATCCCAGAGAGCAAGAGGAAACACCAAAAAAGTAGAAAAGGCCCAGAGACCACCACAAAACAGCAGGACAATAAAAGGCTGAACTTAAGGAACTCCCAGATGAAACTCCACCGAAACAGAGCCGAAGCCAAACGGGGCTTATCAGCCAGAGAACCTGACTCTCATTAAATGTGAAGCACGATGCTAACGGCGTGGACTATTCTCATTGATCAGTCTGGATGTCAGTCCAGGTCTGTCCCATCCATGTCCCCTCCCCAGCTGCCCCACACCTGCAGATCAAAGCCCAGGAAGACCTTGGGTCCCAGACAACAACTCAGATAACAATAAGTTCTTATGATCCCCTTGTTCCAACTCAAAACCACTGACAAGTTACTTGAAGACAAACATTAATTTTGGCCTGGGGTGTTATTTTTCTCAAACCAAATCTAAACAACCGTGATAGCTATGAAAAAGCAAAGTTTCTAACTGCATAAAGAAAAATAGCTTAATTTCAGTCAAACTAGCACAAGATGCAAAAGGAAGGACACAGGTACAGTATCTCATCTGTCTCAGAGGAAACCTTTCACTTAATTAATCATGAAGCATTTTACAATGATGTGGATGTTTTCTTTACCATGCTGCTCTCAGAAAGCGTAGCGAGCCATTTACATAAGGCATGTGAAGCCAAAGGCAGTTCAAATTAAAAAAAAATTGATTCAGAAATCTGATGACTTCATCAACCTGGAAAGTTTCCAGATCAAAGGAACTACAAAATAGAGGAAGTAGCTGAAGCCTCATTTATATCTCAAATCCCAAAAGGTTTCTTATCCTTTATCCTGGAGCTGACTGCAGGAAATAGTCCTCAGCAATTCAGCTCCATTGACTTTCTCTCTTCTGGAGTGGAAGTGATGTACTGCTGGTTCGACTGGTTACGCGACAACAGCTTGATGAAAAGAGACAAAGTTTGCTGTACATGCTGCTCTGCAAATGCTTGTCATCTTCATTTTCAAAGGGTCAGGTCAAGGTTGATTATTCAACACAAGTACTTGTAAATAAGTCTAAAAAGTGCAGAAAAATTATTAATAAACCATAATAATAGGAATGCAGACTATCCAATCCTGTTTAATTAAAAAAACAGGAGTCGTGACATGAGAGGAAAAGGTAAAAGGAGAAACAGAATGTTCGTTGCAACTCTGGATTATTCCAGAACTTGTGCCTATAACAAAATAAGCAGAAAATACTCCAAGAAACTGACAGTTTACGTGCAACATTTAACACAGGTCAGAAACTGCATGCCTTTGTAAGGTCAAAACCAATTGACCCTGAGGTCACAAAGAGTGGAATTTTGTACTTTGTCTACTCAATTATCACATTTGTTTCACATGTAAGAATAGAAAATGTCAGCGCATCAAGCTATCTGGAAAGATAATTACTTGGGTTAAATATTTTGTCAGGAAAAAAAAATGTCCAAAATGAGCTGAAGGTAGTGCTCTAGAACAACTCCCATTTAAGAACACTGCTGTACAAATACATATTCCGCATATAAATCTAAAATGACAACACTATTACGAAGGAAAAAATAGAGGATCATCTAGAGGACTGTTTTAGCAATACACTAGTTGCTGGTAACAGCTCAACGACTGATCAGCTAAACTCAAACACAAAACCTTTGAGTGTTGCTGACCAGGACAGACTATGAACACAGCACCGAAACGGAACCATGTTTAATGCATCCCGTATCAACAGAGTAAACCTAACTGCCTAGGATTTTTTTACTTTTTTGACAGATGTACTTATCACGTGTTATTTTGCATATTTTTGCTCTCCAAATTACACAAATATGCAATAAGCAATTTCATAATTAAGTCTGAGTCATAAAAATTGCTGTAGTCCGATATTAAAGAACTATTCACTCTGCTCTGAACTCTGATGGTTAATTTACTTACTGCAAGGTCTGGGACATTAATTCATTAAGCTACTTAAATAATGAGGGTACGAGGCCAACATACAGCAACAAAACCAATATAGTTTAGATGAGTAAGTCACAAAATAACCTGTTTGGTTTTCTGTTTTCTTCCCTGAGATGCCCTGTCTGCTGTTTATTCCTTCTTGCTACGTTGGTATGGGATATACAGCACAAGAGGAAAAGTCCAGCAGTTAGAAGAGAATCTGCTTGAGGTGAAATGATAACTGAATTATTAAACAAAGAACATCATATAATAAATACAAACAATGTAAAAAATGCAAAGAAGTATTTACTGACATGGACAGAAAACATAAGTAGTGTCCTTACATCAGAGTCCAGTCATCAGTGACAAAGCAGAGGCAGTTAAGCCACAAAGCAGGCATACGTGAAAGCAAAATTTGAAACTCGTTTTGTAAAATAGAAAAAGTAATGATATTAGGCTATATCAGATACAGGGCATTAAGCAATGTGATCGTTCCTCTATGTTAGAAAAATTTTAAAACGCTTGCATTCAAAATAAGATGAAAAATGCTCTAAGATCGTTTCTGTTTACCATGTATCTCCCTCCATCAGCTTTCCCTAAATCTCAATTTCTGAGATAGGTAAGCAAATTAAACAAACGAATGGCTATCACTCACATACCAAGGGAATAGAACAGAAAATTAATTGATGCAAATACTTAAAAGTCAACCACTACCATGCTTATTTTGCATATAAAAGCAAAATGTGAAAAAAAGGGCAATTCGTCATAGGTCCAAACATCTCCATATGTGTGGAATCACCTACAGGTGACCTAGCCAAGTTTTGCAAATGAACTACCCACCTAACCTCAAAGGAAATTTCAGGTTCTTCTGTCAGCACAAATACAAGAAATTTTCAGAAAGCAAACCAGTGTACAGACTCAATCTCACTCCTCTTTAAAACATACTTCTAAAATAATTACAAAAGTCCTTCTCCTCTCCTGCAGTTAAATTGATATACTAAACTGTCTGAAATGTAACTCTATTACAAGAAAAATTAATTGTGTTGGCAGCATTTTGTGACATACTGTACCACTGTTTTATCAGCATTTTGCTGTTCCCACAACTTCTCCTCCTGACACCAGTTCAATTTGTTCTGGGCACTTGCTAATAGAAAAACAGTAGTCTCTCTCTAATCACAAATTATATTCACATCCAAATAACCCAATAATATATTTGCCGAACACTTAAGAAGTCAATAATCTGGAGTGGAAGTAGGATTAGTTTTAAAGTCCGCAAGTGATGGTATCAATTCTGAAACATTTAAATATTAGTTTACAAATATTGCTTATAGCTTAATAGCATCATAGACATAACTTCACAAAGATATTGGCTCTAGACAGTAATTATATCCTCAGCTTAATGTTGCAGTTAATGGACATACACATTTCAATGATAATTGCAATGCCTGAACATGATAATGTGCCTTTATTAGCAGCTACAAAATAAAGCTCAGTTACAGCCGAATGCAGAACTGAACTATGCTAATTATTTATTTTTAAGACTGCCTGATTTGTGGTATAAAATTCTAAAACAAAATAGCACAGCACTTTACTTAAACCAGTGCTTTAATTGCAAATATGTGATTAAATAATATCTATATAAAGATTCATGCACTTTTCAGTTGTCATGAGCAATGAGCCAAAAGATAAGTTAGTAAGATAAAGGTGTAGGTGACTGAACAGCAAATAAATTACGCTTAAAAAAAACCCACAGTACTTTAAGGATTTAAAGATTTTAAACAGCGTTGCAAGAAAAGGAGGAAGACTAGGAGTATATAATGTAGAATTTAGGAAAAGAAAAAGCAAAACAAAAATTCCCCAAGTAAACACAGAAGGGTAAGTGCTGTGTAGTCCAAGAAAAAAACCACATTGATTCCTGCATAAAACAGCCAAGTAAAAAATTACAGAATTGAGGATATGAAGAATACAACTCAACCTGATGAGGAAACCAACATTTACGACTCTGCAAAGTTCTTAGGTGTTTGTCTTTGTCCTGATAGGTTATTTGCTGTATAGAATTCCCAAGTAACGGAGAAATATAATAAAGACATTTCTAAAAGCAGTTAAAGAATAGGCACCGTGCATTGCAATTTAAAGTTCACCAGGGTGTTTAAGTAAAAATTGTTGTCTAGTCCGGTGAAATAAAATGTCACAGATACTGGCGCAAATGGTTTTGGTTTGTTGTTGCTGTTATTCTAATTTAAAAATACAAAAGCAAAAAGATCTTGCACTAAACACTTAAAGAATCCTTCGAAGTAGTAGATTTCTTCAAAGGAATTATTTCTTCAAAGGATTATTTTTCACATGAAGCAAGATGGTTGTCAGTGCAGGTCACAATACAAAACTCGAAATAACTTTACATTTTTACAAGCAATTTCACAATTAACTTCGCTTGTCCAATCTTTAGGCAATTAAGGGAAATATTAATTCAGGAGTATTTGCTGAAAGTTCTTTCCGCTCATGGCAGAATAGGAACAATGACAGAAAACATGAAAGGAGATCTCCCTGTGTAACACTGACTTAGGTCAACTTTATCTCCTAAAAACCTGCTAGAAATTGCTAAATCAGTCGAGAAGTCAGAGCCTCAAAGAGGAGAGAACCAAAGTAATTCACATACATACGAAGCAACTTTTTTTTTTTCTGAGGACAATAAGAAAAAACCCCACATTGATAAATCTTTGGTCCAGAAAACTGATGAATTCTCAACACTGAGCTGCTGCAAGCCAAACTATTATAGCAACTCCAATCCCACTAACAGATCCTACAACTTAAAATTCTGAGCTACAGTTTTGACTGATTTTGTGGTTGTCTCCACGCTAGTAGACAGATACTTAGTACAAGAAATATTACATGTTCCCATATCATTTTTGCACTTCAAAGCTTGGGAAACAAGATTTTTCTCTAAAGGTATGGCTAAAATCATCAGGAAATGACTTGTCAAATAATACAGCTGTATTTGTCCACTTCAGTCTTATCTCTCCTGGCATTTTGACCATACTGAACACTGAATGTACGTAAAATGCTTGAAATCTCTGTGAAATTTAAGTTGGTAGCTTGTAAACTCTTCAGTTCTATAGGTAAGCTTAATATCTTACTTGCTATACTTCAAAGCTAAAAATGTTTAGAAGAAGAAGTTCACAAAAGAAGTCATTAGTAAGATTTCTTAGGATGTTTGTATCAGTTCTACAGATTTGGAAAAATCCTGCAAGACTTGGATCACCCACCAGTATAATATCTACTTAATTTCACTTCTGTACTAGCACTGGACTTTTACAAGAATTTGGAGGCTTTTCTGACCAGCGCTATGTAGTCTGTCCCTCTCATCATTTATCAGGAAAAAACACATACCTGTTGTGTTTGATAAAACAAACCCATTTCTGCTCGTGACATTCAAATACCAGTGATTATATTTTTCTTTCTGAAACAACCATTCTTCTCAGAACATGCCACAGAAATAAGTTGTACCCAATTCTCACTATGATGCTTCCTTAACAAACTCTAAATGTTAAACTTAAATGAGAGGCATTTCATGCAATCTGAAAAATATTTGGTTCAATTAAAAATAATTGATGCATGGTGAAATAATTCTTCCCAAAGCTGCTGTAAAATCTTCAAAAAATAAAGCTACTTAATAATTTTCATCTCCTACAGGCTAGAGAGAAGCATTATTGCATATTAAAAATTGGAGTGTGGTTTTCCCAGAGGTAAAAGAAAGTTATTAAAACAACCTATTTATTGTTGATATAACTATCCATTTGTGCTACACAAAAACTAACACTTTCAGTACATTAAAAGAAAAGCTAATTAAGGCATAATTAGTATTTTCTATGTTTTGATAATTAAGGGTTAGTTGGCTATTTCTTTTCAAATTCCTATTTGATGTACCCCAACAATGTCTTTAATGAGCAGCTAACAGTATTGAATCCCTGATGGCTGAGGAGTTTAGTGACCACTACTACATTACTTTCATTTATCACTGCCTCTTTACCTATAAATTAAAGTAGCCCTGTAGCTATGTTGATCTACTTTATATCAATTTCTTCATCCATATCAGCTGAATATGTATGGCATTAACCTCATTTACTACTTTGGAAAAGCTGAATTAAAATGAGATCTAATTTCTAGTGCACAGAACAATTTCCAAACTGCCTGCTAATTTCCAGCACCTGTCAGCATTGTGATCTTCACCTCATTGTAATGAAATAAAACAGTATATATATTTTACAGCTCAGAAAAGGATAATCATTCATAAGAGTAAAGACACCATTAATCATGAAGACACCAGGACCCAGAATCTTTTATGACACATACACAGATCAACACCTTTACGTGCAAAGAACCCCACTAAAGTCAGTGCAACTGCTGCAGATCTCCGGGTCCTACATCGTGCAGGGTGAAAAGGACTCACGGTCTGCACAACTAGCTATTTATTTTTATTCCCTCTCCCCACTCCCTCCCAGATCATGCTTCTGTGTCTGCAGGCCATGTAATCAAAGATATATACATATACTAAAGAAATATCAAAATAACATAAGTCAACTGAATATACATTACACATCAGAAGACCAGCCCGTGTTCAGTGGTTAGATGATACCTAGTTACGTACGTTTTTGCTTTCAGCTACTGCAAACAATGCATAGCAAGGAAATTATATTTTTCCACCCCTCTAAACACACTGTAGTCTGAATTCTAAACCCTCCAGATGATTTTTTATCATAATGCAGATCTACCTTGTATTTCAGGTCTATAATTTAAAAGCTTTAAAAACACATACAGCTGCAATCCTAAATGTTAATACGGTAACTTCTTTATATCGACCACATAAGGGAATAAAATATGTGCAGGATATAGTAAGAAATCCCATTTGCAACCCCCAGCCCCGCTTTATAATTGCGCTTCGACTTATATTTGTAAAGGCTCTTTATGACACATTAATCCACACTCACCTGCCCCAGACTGGAAACCAGCCCAGATCCAGAATTCCAGCTCCTACTTCTCCCCCTTGGGTCCCTATTGCTTTGACTTAAGCCTGGGCAGAAGCAAAGCTGGGCCGGTGAGCTTCACCTCCGGAGGTGTCCTGCAAACTAGAGCCACCTGCTACAGATTAACTCACCTCCCGACTTCTCTAATCACACCCAGGGCTGCTGTTCGATTAGAAGGAGCAGAACAGGGAACCAATAATTGCCTCACAGCAGAGCAAAAGAGTCTACCTAAACACATTTTAACCAATAAATTCTTTTTAATATACAAACCAAACACCAACCTCGCAAGCAAAACTATTCTGGTTAAGACTAAGGGTGGGATTTCCTAAAAATTGTTCTGCTTATGGAAAAGCTGAGAACTCCAGAAATAATCTGTAATTAGGCTCCGCTAAAGAGCAGAGCTCAGCCTCAAACACTTGCTATTACTAACGTTTTTAGCACACTACCCTTATCAAACATGTGAAGAGGTTTCAGTTTTGACCTCTGTATTTCAGGAATGGCAACAGTAAGCTAAAGGCATAATTCTAGTTAAATAGCACCACATGTTGCAGAAAGTAAACGTGACAAGTACAAAATCAAAATCCTTAATCTCAGTTGGAATGCCACCAAAAAAAAAATAGAGTGTAAATAAGTGACATGGCAGAGTTCTATACCCTAATTCTAAACCCTATTTAGCACTTATTAATTACATTAATATCTTAACGTAATTTCTTTCTCACATATAAAGCCATTGTAAGTGTCCACTAAATACTTCTATTTACAAGCAGAAAATATTTAACAAATAAAACCATTCAACCAAGAAGCTCAAGATGCAAATGAACTAACAATAAAAAGAACCTTGTTCCTTGTTTCTGTACGCACGCATTTTTCAAGAGCACACTCTTGGAATAACTCTTAACTGTACCTCAAGAGAAAAGCATCAACCAAAACCATCTTTTAAATGAAATCACTATAAGCTGTACAGATATGAAAGTGACCACTGTCAGGACTCCAGATTACGAAGATGCTTTAGTGTTAGACTTGTTTCATGGTAAAGACACAGTTCCAAGTGAATGTAAGAAATTTTAGTCATTAACTTGGCTAAGTTGTATTTCCTATGTTATATTAATGGGTAAAACTTATCCAACACGTTACTCTTGGCAGTCTCTCACTAACCATTAGACAGAGCCAAATACACCCACCCATGGCATGAGCCTAAACTAGCATCCCAAGTGCAATTAGTATTTTTTTAGCCTAAATTAGCATCCCAAGTGCAAAAATCTTTACCTATATTATCAATGTTACCAAATACACTCTGCAACAGCACAAGAAGCAGACAGACCCCCAGATCTGGTCTGCCTGCCCCAGCAAGGTAAGAACTTGCACGTAACTCGCAAAGCACCTGCTCATTAACTGACAACTCTGCTCTAACCCACAATAAAAAAAGCAACTAAAACACATTCTTAGCACCTCCAACTTACATTTTGCACTTGCCACGGGAAATTAGATGACTTGGCAGAGATGTCACCAGGTAGCCTCTCTAAACTGGAGGCTATCCAGTGACAGTCCCACCTGTGGCTGGATAAATAAGAAGAAATATTCCTTAGCATGGAAGAATGACTGAACACGTGCTTTGAGCTGGAAAAGGAGTCAGCCTCCTCTGCCAGCTCTCCATGTTCAAAGACATTATAATTCCTGTTACGCTTGGTACTCGTATTCCTTTTAAAATGGCTGTAATGAGTTAATTGAAAATGACAGGCTAAAATAAAATCCTGATATAACAGAAAAATTCCTTATTGGTGGTTGATTAACATAACACACAATACAAATAGCAGGGCTTATTTCGCCCCTAAGCACGCTTTTCACTGGCTAAGCCAGAGCAAACAACCACGACCATTTATAATGGTCTTATTAGGAAGCATGAGATTAGACCAACAAGGCTTCTGGTTTATCCTGTACTTTACGGAAGAATGGATTAAGTACACCTAGACATAAATCAAAAGTCCCCATAGCATCTCGGGTAGTGCGCACCAGCACTCCGCTATTGCCATACTTAAAAAGCTTCCTCTAGGTCTTCCTTGCTACAAATTCAGCGAATTACATCCTGTCTTTTCCTTGAAGGGCTCTGAAAACAACTGATCACTAGCTTTTCAAAACCAACTCTTGACAGCCTTGATTTTTGTCCCATTCTATTTGCTAAACTAAACCAAAGCACTATCTCCTGCATCTTACTTGCGTTGTCATACTCTCCCATTTGTCTCTGGTTTTCTAAAAGTGTGGTGCCCATAACTAGATGCATTATTCCAGCTGAAGCCCAGTAAGAGCCAAATATACAGAAATAAGACATTCCAGCACCTGAAACAATATTGCTGTTACTTCATCCACAAAAACAATGTATTTTTCCCATGTGCAAAACCAACACATACTTTTGAGTTACCCCTGCTTGCAACACATTCATCTCCACAGCATTTTCTGAAATAATGCTGCCTGCTCGGAGACTTCCCAGTGGTAATTGTAAGCGGAAATTTTCATTCCTAAAGATGGTGTTTCACCACCATTTTAAACTCTCAGGTTATTTCTCCAGCTTATGAAGACCTTTCTGAATTCGAATCCCTTTCTGAATTCGAATCCCATCCTTTGCGATCACATTTCCTCCCAGTCTAGTGTCACTTGCGAATATACATATATAATTGCACAGTTGTTGTTAGGTTAAAGAATATTGGAAAGAAAAAAGTCTCATTCAAAACAGGAATGTTTTCCCTAACAAAGAACATGCGTTTGATGTCAGGAATCAGGTTTCAATGCAATATTACACTCTTACAGCGACACACTCCAGCAATGCTGGAGCCACCACAGACAGAAACAGAAGCTACAATGGCTTTTCCAGCCAACTCATTTTCTACTACCCTGCCAGCAGCCAAATCAGCAATATGCCACAAAAAGAGGACTCTGTGAAGGCTAAGTCATATCAGCATTAAAACAAATTACATAGTGATAGACAAATAGATATTAATAGTGCTGTACAGTATACAGTCTAGTATTCAACAGAAATATAATATATATATTCATTCAAAGGTCTATCTGATCCAAAGGACAGTGTCTTGACGTATTATTTTTGTGTTGGGAATGTAATGGTACTAAAAGTGTATTACAGCATCATGGAAGAGATCTCCAAGGTTTTGCTATTCTTCCTTAGACAGCAAGTCCCACTGGACTGTTTAATAAGAACACATTAATTTACCTAGCCAATTTTCTTCTATAATCAGTTTGCTTTTATTATATACACATACTTAAGAATATGAGTTAATGAACAGAATTTGTATATTTATATAGAAGATTTGTTCTACAATTTCATTAGACTATTTAGCTTTCTCTCACCATTGTCTGTTTTTCTGTATGTAAGCATATGACCAAAAAGAGAAATATTCTCAAAAATTATTTCAACACGGCTGAAGCATGCAGAATTTCCATTATCCGTTCTGTAAATAAAGCAATTCAAGCAATCCTGAATATTTATATAAACGTGTATTAACTTAGTCAGTTGATATATGTCTGATTTTCCTGCTTCCAAGTGTGAGCCTTTTTATTGCATATTTGTAGATAGCTGCCAGCAAGACACAGTACCGGAGGATTTACAACTGTGAGGGTAGAATGCCATCTGCTGCTATACTTGCTGCTACAGCAGGATAAAACAGAAGAATCGTTACAAGTGCTGCCTTCTGCCTTCCTCTTAACTGCAAAATGTGTACAAACATCTCATTTTGTTTTATTAAAAATTAAAAAGAAAACAAAACACCAAAACTGGGAGCTCAGATGCCTTCACACACAGCTCTTGTTATAAGATCTGGTAAAATAATGTGATATGGGCCATGGGATTCTATCATTGGAAATGAGAGGCTGTTTTACCAGGCCTACTAGAACAAAACATAAAAGTGGAATTTGACTGCAAACTAAATTCTACCAGTAGATAATGTAATCTAAGCATAATTTTTTTTTAAAAAAGCACACTTTGAAAATGCATTTGCAATGAACTATGGAGTTGCTAGACTGGGGCTAGAATTTAGAAACACCCCTTGAAATGTTATGCACCATCAAAGCCTTGCAAAATTCCCACCTTCCCAGTCTGGTTACATGCAAGACACGTCATAAGCAAAGGCAGTATATGGAATATGAGATATTACCAGTTTGATTTGTGTCCACTTGTCAGGGCGGGGGAAAACCAAGACAATAAAACAAAACACAAAACCATTTTCTTGAATACTTCCTACAGTTTTCCCTCATGTCCTTTCATTCAGTAAAAGTTAATTCTTTCTGTTCGAAGTGCTCTTCAATAAATCAAATGGAAACATTAGCCAGCATTTTACTCAGTAATTAACCATTTAACCTTCCGCACACAATGCAATCGCAGAGGCAGTCTTACGGTTATTCAAAACACAAGACTGAGCTGGATAAATTAATATGTATTGAATTCTGGTGTAGCTGGCAAATGTCCAAGTCTACATTTTTTTTACTGACAACGGAGCTCCAGGTGATTAAGTATAAAGAATGCACTTCAGTATTTTGCCTGCTGCTTCATCCGCATACAAACACTTCTTGCAGTTTTCCGTAAGGGTGGACACAGAAACCCTGGGTATACAATTTAAAACAATCTGTTATAGCATACTAGACATTGACAGGGTTTCTCCACACAGTTACACCTCCAGCAGCCAGAACACAAGGTGAAATCAAAAGCCTCAAAACCAGACAGAAATTAAAAAATAATCCGGGAATTACAACTACTGTACAGCCATGTTGCCTTTGAACTGCCACCAACAGGAGTTTTGCTAATGAAAATATCAGGAGCATGAGCACATTTTTACTGTGTACCTTCTGTTACTTCGCATTAGAGCAGGGCACCAGATTTAAAAATAACAAATCGGCTTTGACAACTGAAAGGAATACATCGCTCTTGCGAAAAAGTAGTTCGGTATAGTGGAAAACTTTATTTTTAACATTAAGTGAGGAACCATTCAATAAAGTACAGTTCAAACATGAAGGGATAAAAGAATTCTTGAGATTGGGACCGTTCACCAGAAAGCAAGGATCAAGTACTAGACAAGTAAAACCAAATCTCCTTCACTGTCACAATTCTTGCTAAAGATTCGCTTGGGGCTCCAACAGAATTCTTTCCGTCTTTCTCAAGATCAATTGATCTCATCTTACTGACATTCTCTTTATAACATCTATATTATGACTGTCCCCTACAGTTAAGGTGAATTAACTGCCGCTTCTTCAAAAATGCATCTTACTTTTCCCTCTTCCCTATTTAAAATGCAGAAAAGCCAAGTAATGTGAGAAATACAGTGGAAACCACATAAATGAGTAACTGTCAAAAGAACAGAACTATTAAAAGAATAAATCTTGTGTACCCAGCTGTGAAATATAACACAATATAGCAGAACTCAGCTAAATGTTTGAAATAAAAAATTGAAATGCAAAGTAACCTAAAATTGTTTAATGAACATAGCTGTTAAAATATTAACTCCTTGCACGCCACCACTCAAAAGCACACATGGTAGGAAGCCCGTACAGATGAACAACACATTAATAACTTATCTATCTGTCCATCTAGCCAAGCAGCCACCAGCTGAGCTCGACAGCTTTTATGTGTAACATATATTGGCAGGTCAATTTATTCAAAGGCATTTTGATTTCCAATGCTGTGGTTCAGAGCAAATATTTACCTTTGAGGTGTGCTGAAGCTGGTCTCCAACATATGTTTTACGGAACTGATCCATGAACCAGAGAATTGCCAGTTCTACTTTTTCATTACTGGACTGTGGCAACTGGGCATCCATCAAAGATATCAGCTGAAAAACTCTTAATGACAGAAAAAAAATAAAAAAACATTTTCAGGAAGAATTATCAAATTAAAGGATATTGTCACACCTAATTTCTTTAGGAACCCATCAGTCATTTTCTGTTTGCCCAAGCTTCTTCTAGGATTTTGATTTGTTTAGATGCAAATTCTGCTAATTGACCACTAATAAACATAGACATCAACATAATGCTTTTCTAATTATTTTGTCACTTGAAATTTTCTCAGATACATATGTTACACTGTGGTGAGTTTGTAAAATGTTTTTTTCTTTCTTACAGCACCAATTCCATGATGAAAGAAACAAAGAAATTTGGGAAGTGTGGGTCTCAAACTGCAAGTGCAAGGTAAGAAATGTTCAAGTTCCCTGGAAATTGAAACTATTGTACTTAGGAATAAGTTTACACATGTCATATATAATGCACTGTCTGCCTTGCTTCTTCCCACTTCTGTCTCTCCTAAAACATCTGAACAAACATGTATTTTCTGACCTAAATCCTTACTTGGTGTATATGTCCATATTACCAGGACTGATTTCAAAGAATTGATTTCAGCCTATGTCAGCTAAGGAAATTTAATACATTTTTTTAAAAGGAATATTCCCTTTATTTAATTTCCCATGTTCTTCTGCTATTCCTTGACATCCTAATTTCCTAGCAATTTAAAAAATTACTCTCACCTTTTGCCAATTCTGAAATATATAATCACTGCATTAGAAGTCAGTAGCTACTTCATCTGCAAGCCTGTATATTAAAACCTCTCACTTTTAATAAAAAGATAGTGGAAGATTGCTAACAACAAAGAGCCCCAGGGTAGACTAGGAAGGCAAGAAACAAAAGTGAAAACGTACAGCTTTTTATGCAATTCTAAGTTGTATGCCCTTTTTCATGTACTAGCTAGTGGATGTAAGTAGCAGGATCAAATATGCATGCCTTTTTAAACATCCTTGTGGGTGAGAAGATGGATTAGGAAGTTTTTGCCACATACTTTGGCTTTGCCACAAGGAATACACATCATTCACAATAATCCCCAGCTCACCTCTTGCCCTACAACTTGCAGAAAGAAGGCTCTAGTACATACATTTTTAAATCTAGGGCCTTCTTTTTTATTCCAAGCATTTTTGTTCTAAAAATGAGTCTAAATTTTCAATGATTGACCAGCAGTTCCTCTGCACTTCTTCACCCGCAATAATTAAAGGAAGTAGTGCAGAAAATAATAGACGTAACTCACAACTAATAAAATTAACAATTGTATACAAGTATAATGCACAAATGAATACAGGCAGCTACATGGGCATATCTAAACACTGCTACAGTTAGAGACACATTTGTCTTTAATCTTCTTCCCTTCCTCTGAAGCACAGTTTTCAAATGATAGACTTAACGACTCCTTCACTGCCCCGGATGATGGCACTGAAAAGGTAAAAGCCACTGGGATGGCCTTAATCCACAGAAAGTCAGTACAGTCCCTGAGCACCCACCATCCAAGAACTGGACAAAAATTGACTCATTTAAATTCAAAATATCTGCTGATACTAAACATAATTAAAAAAAAAAATCAAAATAAAGAATTTAAAACAAGCAATACTTACCGACAGGATAATTCTCCATCCATGGCATCATGTTCATCAGTACTAGTGTACGTTAATCGTCCTCCCACAAAAGCACCCACAAAATACACAAGCCATGCCAGCCGTCCTGCCATTAAAAAGAAAGAAGAACAGTTAATGGTTATAAACCATTATGCTAATACAATACGCTTCCATAAGGTACCAGCACTTCTATAAGGTATCAGACTATGGAACACTGTCAAGAGAATGGTTAGGTTTCTGCCTTCACTGGATTTAAAACTTAACCAGACAAATCAACACAAAATTCTGAGCAGAACCGACGGATAATGTAGAACAGCGTATTAACCTGGACATGCTTATAAATAAAACAGAAAAGAATTAACCTAAAACACAAATTAAGCAAACTCAGCCTGATAAGATTAGCTATACAATTAATCTAGTATCCTCACTTGCCTGCTACAAGTCACTTCAAGGCATGGAACAATTTTATATACACTGGGTCTGTTACATTTACTTATAGCATTAGGAAGGAATTAAGACTCAATACGATGTACTTTTTAGTTCTATTTCAAATAAAGATTTCTTTGTAATATTGAGCTAGTATCTGAAGTCTGTAATTTTGAAAGTTAGAAGAGATCTGCATGTAAGAAAATACTGATGTGATAAAGACATATTCTTCAAGAAAAGTTTGTGAACTAGGACATAGTTTTGAAAGGCTCTGTGGCTTGTTCTGTGAAAGGGTTTGAAGGACAGAGCTCATCCATTTCAAGCCATGCTGCCGTGCCTTCTCATCTCCCAGATTATTCAGCTGTCAGTTTTCCCTAAAGCACTCACAAAGTCCTTATCAAGTACAGTACAATGTAAGGATCTTCATTTCTGAAAAGCTGAGTATCCATAAATAACTCCTTCAGTCTATGCACGTAGTGTATTTTGTACAGACTTTTGAATAGTGCAACACTGCTTAATAAATATAGAACGCTTCAGTTTACAAACATGCAACTCAGGAGAATTCTTTTGGTGGTCCTCTGCTGGAAAATCCTTTCCAGGTTGCAAAACCTGGATGATTTTCATCTCTCTGGCTCATTAAGGTGGAATATCTTTAAATTTGACCTACTGATACCTATTGAAGTCACATAGTTTCCTGCTTCAGCTTTTTAAGCTGTGAATCCAGTAACTAACGGTATCCTCTCTCTGGAAAGATGCAGTATTTTTCCTAAAGTAGGATCAAAACTAAGACCTGAATAGCAAAGTAACATACAGAACTGTTAAAACTTCAGGATACCATTAAAGGTTTCTTCCTCAACTGAAATGCACTGAGACTAGAGAACAGCAATCCTACTTTTAGACTCCATCTTCATTTAGCAAAACAGACTTCATAATAAATTCAAACGAACTGCTTGAAAACATCAACCCATTGAAGACAAGTCGGAACATTTTCCATGTAAGTAAAATCAAGTACAACAAGGCTTCTCAGTAAGTGAGATATTTACATAAGCCAGATGACGTGTTGCCTTCATTGTTAGGATTTTACCAAGCGATGACAGCATCACTTACAAGAGAAGACAATACCCTGACCAGTGTCTGAACACATTTGGAAGTTTAACATAAAGGATAACTGCAGATAAACAAATGAAGTTATGACTGTAAAACAATATTCTATTTTGGATATTTCTTTGTACATGTCAGGACTGCTAGATGCACAGTATCTACTGAAACCTTTGAGGTTTTATTTCATGTTTGTTTCAAATCTCTGATAAACTACTCTTCATTTACATAACATTAAACTTCACTTAATTTCCCTCATGCTTTGCATTGTTTTAATTTGAAAAACACAGAACAGAGAGCACTGAACGCTCTACTTCCTAAGCTCCTTCACCCAGGTACCATTAGTAGTTCTGAGGGGTTCCAGTATCTTCATGGCCTGAACACAAGCCTATCCATCATACCTAATTCTGGTTCAGTCAGAGGTATATAGTAAGTGTATTCTAGACACAAAAAAAGATGCTGAGATTAACTATACACAAAAAGATAATGCAGAGTATGCAATAACATGCAGATGATTTCAACACGAGCAAAGGAAAGCATTCAGGCTTATCTTAAATCTCAGTCTTATTAAAAAAAAAAAACCAAAAAACCCAAACACATGAAGATGTAATACAGTCTGAGATCTGCAACGTAAAACACTTTGTGACAGGGAACAAGTGTTAACTTTTAAGACAAGATATATGAGGAGGACTTCCAAATGTCTTCTCAGATTCTTACTGTTCCGTTCCTACTAATCTGGAAATAGAGTACCAGCTGCCCATCGGCCACCAGATTTCCTTGTTTCAGGACCTGTGCTTCTTCACAAACAGGACACTGCCACACAAACCCCATCGGACACACAACACATTGCAGTACAAACCGCTGTTAATTTAGGACATGAAGAGAATGCACCATCACTAGCAAAACACCGAGGAGCTGAAGCATCCAACAGAACGGGCATCGCTCAAAGCTACCAAAGAATGGCTATTTGAAGATGGTATCAGAACCCACTGTGAAGTGGCGCCAGCTGGCTCAAAGAGCAGAACCACCGCTTTGGCCAATAACCTTTTTCAAAATAAAAGCTTGTCTTCCTTTTTTACAAATTGCAGTAGCTAATTTTTAAGTGCATAGTTATTTTTCTGATGATAGCCCTCTTCTCTTAGCTCATTATCAATTGATAGGTATGACTTCTTTCCCTCTTTTATACCTTCGCTATTTAAAATTTTCAGTGCATTTGCTTTTGCAATTACTGAGGCAGACAACATCTTTTCTTTTAGAAAATAATTATTGCTGTAATAATCTGTAATTATGGTTTATAACAGCAATAATCCCAAAGAAATCAGTCATTACCATAGATCACAAGTAATCATTAACTACTGTTAATGACCCATTTCTTGGGGATTATTGTTTTAGTAAACCAGGACCGCATCACTATTGATACAGAGAGCAAGACAGTATAATAAAAAGAGATCTTAATATTACATTAACTTATTTTGTAACATTAAAAGCCATTAAATATCTAAATTTAACTACGTATATCTAGGGGATAGCACAGTTATTGTTCAATATGAGCACAAATGTTTAGTTTGCAGAAAAGAAACACAATATTTAAACTGCATCGAATGTTTTCTAACACATAACGGCAATTTCCAGAGCACTGACACCGATTGTTTCCCTTCGGCCCCCTCATGACTGGAGAATGCCGTATAAATTCAGACTGCAGCTGGTCAATGAAATCAGGTCATCAATGAATGTCCTCCCAAATAAAAGTTGATAGGTGCACAGAAGAGGAATTAATAAAAAAGTAGGAGCTCTTATATAAATTAGTGAAAAAATACCTCCTACATAGAAGAAAAATCAGTATATTCAAACTACTATCACCAAAAGAACAGCAAAATAAATCACAAATATTTAATAGCATGCAAGGAAATAGTCGTATTATGCAGTAACCTGTCTCACCTTTTCAAAACAACACCATTTATCCATGTAAAGATGCAACAGCCATAGTATAACTATATTAGGAAAGAGCCAGTAGTTATAAAGACAATTTAAGTGAGACACAGAAAGGACTGAAATAGGTACATGAAAAAAAGTAGTACATATTATTTTTACAACTTACACTACAATAACTAACTCGAGTTTCTTGAAAATTAGGTAATTCATCTTAACAGAGCTATATAAAATAAATTAAGGTTTTTAATTTTACATTATTTTTTACAGACAGATAAATGCAAAAAGAATGAAAGTTAACATCTTCATTTTCAAAAAATGTTCATCAAGTTGCAGCTGATTCCCTTGAGGGCAACTCAGGTACTAAAATGTTGATTTTTCAGAAATTAAAAGTTTTTAGAGCTCTCATGTGTATATTCTAAAGATGAAACAAGATGTTAAAACAAACACATCAACTGCCAATATACCCTATTTAATAAAAGACAACTAGTGAAAATGTGGTGTAAGGTGACTGGGATCATTAATTTCTAGTTTGAGAGAAGGTGTAGGTATATCTGCCATAAGATCACCACTCTTTTTCATATGCAAGTATATGGTTATTGGCACATAATACACAGTCTAAAAACTAAATTAAATACTAACCTTCCTGAACTGTGATTTCTATTGGATTCCTACTAGAAGAGTGCAATAGTTTTTGGTAATTTTGTGCATTTTGGTCAAACAACTGTACAAGAAGTGTACAGGTCTTTTCGTATTCACACCTGCTAACTGTGCACAGTTGCTCCAGCTGCTGGAAAACTGTAGCTGTATCATCCAGTGGATCTTCTAAGCCATCTCTGGAATAGACATTAAAAGTAACCATTTAGCCAGTATTGCTTAAAAGCTGATGCTGTTTTCCCATCCAGCTCTTGAATCACTGTCACTGAACTGCTGAACTGTAACGGCCTTAGCAGCTGGTAAATACAACAGACACAGATAAGATCTTGTTTTATTTACATCCATACCCTTACACACCCACACAAACACAGAACAGTAGTCTATTTGTGCCTTCCCCTTAACACCTATTTTAAAAAGCAAGGAGAGGAGATGAGGTTGGTTGTATGAACAGGTAAATCCTGAAGAACTAAGGCCCCCTGTACCTAGATAGAATATTACCAAGCAGCATCTTTCTCAGAGGATGATGGGAGGAAAGAATGGAATACTTGGTTGAAAGGAGTTTTTTATATTCATCAAATCAAGCGCAAGACCATGATACCAAAGCCAATAGGCAAGCTGCAGTAAAATTCCATGCAACTGCTTTACAGATCTTTATTTTCTTCTGCTGTAAACAAGCTGTGACCTTATGGAACAAAGAGACAGATAGTTCTTGCTATGAAGTGTAACTATACTCATTACAGAAATCACCATAGGAAAGGTTTATTCATCAGAAGGTTTACCCTTTTGTTGCACAGGTGACAAACAATCTACAGGTAAAGATAAAATCCAAAAAGCTAACAAAGCTATCAGCGCTAACATCCAAACTTAGAAAGATATACAGCAGCTGGAAATCCTCAAGCTCAAGATGGGCTGAAAGAGACCTCTTCTCAGGTATTTTACAAATATTTGAAATAAAAGTTCTCCTTCTAGTTGTAGAAAAGCATCCTTCTGTAGACCCTTTGTAGAAAAATCATTAGTTCTTCACTCACCCTTACTGAAGAAGGAGAATAGCTATTCAACCCCCCGAAAGTTACCTTCCTACATTGGTCCAAGCTACTTGTCAGGCACTGGAACAGGCTGCCCAGGGCAGTGGTGGAGTCACCATCCCTGGAGGTGTTTAAAAGGCGCTTAGACGAGGTTCTTAGGGACATGGTTCAGTTCTAGACTTAGGTTATGGTTGGACTCGATGATCCTGAGGGTGTGTTCCAACTGATTTGATTCTATGATTCTATGATACTTCTTTCTCTGTCTGAAGGGCCAGCTGGATGGCTCTTAACTAGAAGGTGGTGTTACCCACTATACTGGTCTGTAAGAAAAACGGTCATTCCAGAAAACAGAATTTGTTTGCAAAGACATCAATTAATCTCCTGGGAGCAAACGGAAGAAGCGTTATGAAATCAGCTCCCAGGCATCCCACGTTTCTCAAGAATGGCTTAGACATTTGATATTAAAGTCTACATTTGATATCGCTGTCTACAGAAATGCCACAACTGATAATCTTCATCAGTTAAGAGAATAAAGACGATACCACAGCGGTATACAAATCACTTAGAACTAGGAACGGACACATGCCAAAGGCATTACCAAGGCTGGCAGGAAAGCTGACTGGTCTTTCTGTGTCCTAGCACTGGAACATTGGAAGCTCCCCTAGATACTATTAATTCTTTTTCCTGAGACAAGGATCGAGAAGCTCACAATTTTGAACCATTAGGAAGTCAGTCTTTTAAACACACCTGTGGTGATAACATAAATAACACCACCTACAGCTTAGTCACTAAGCAGCAGGATGACAGGTTACGTGATTTGCAGACGTGAGATTTTGGCTGAGACAAAAGGACAACAGTGGTAAAGTTGAATGCACTTCCTCACACAAACTGAATAAACAACATCATCGCAGTAACGTAAAACTGAAAAAGAAAAGCAGATATGCCTTGTTCTGCAGTCCCATAGTCTGGCAGGAATTCACAAAAGCCCTTGGAGAAAATTAAATCCTTCCAGCAATCTAAACACTTTTTTCTTATTTGCTATATTATAGAGTGGACTACAAGGTCATTTAGTTAAACTATTAAAAAGAAGATTTGAAGTAAGAAATTTTAAATTGGCCAGTTTGAATCTTGCCACTCTCTAGCTTGTTCTAGTTGATCTCGCCCCTTCTCATGTCTGGGGTTCATTCTGCTTTCCCCCACCATGGCCCTACAAAGGGACTCATTGAGAAAACCTCTCGCAGCTGAATAGCATAGTTCATTTAGATGGTCTTAAAAAGGGCAGGGCGGGGAGGAATAGGCTTTTTTCCAAAACATGAAGGTATGTGAGAAGAAAAACAATTAGCATTTACATTTTATTTTGGCCTGGATTCAATAAGCAAAAGGAGTAAAATGATATCAGCCAATTAAGATAATCTAAAGAAATCGCCATGGTAATCAGAGCCAGTGTACTTAGATTTTAAACAATACCAAAAGATAATATGCCAACAAATCAGAAAATTAAACATTCCATATTAGAGTTTTAAAGTTGTCATTACAAGTTTACCTTATAACTACAGGAACACATTCCAGTCTAGAAGTAATATAAGCTTTTGTTATCTCAGGTGCATACGTATCTAAGAGGTGGGGTCCTGCCGTTTTCACAAAGGGTACAGACGCCACCAGTCTTTGCCACAGAGTTAGCAAATAATGAACACTATTTGGAGCAAACTCCCAGTGCTGTAAGAAAACAAAACATACTTCTGTTAAAGCAGCCCAGTGTGACATTTTAGTTGTGAAACATGACGCTTTTATCTTAAGTAGTCTTCTTTATTCACGTTACTGAAGGAGCCAGTCAGAACAGAGACACGTTATGCCAAACATTATAGAGCAGATCCAGAATTACTTGCATGCATGCTTACCTCCGTCAGGTAAAATCCATGACTCAAAACTCTGAGCTAGGCCTAGGTTCTTAGACAGGGCATGGTGAGGTTTAAGTGCTATAAAGGGCCCTTCAAAAATCCTAACTGTTGAGTGGGAAACTGTCTAGAGCCACCTAACGGGAAATGTTAAGAACAGAAATGCATCTCTGCTTTCTTTTCTTTTCTAAGCCGTGGAGCTGCCATTTGCAACTCAGGAATTCAAACGTCAAAACCTCCTAAAAGTCACTATCTTCAGCTGTCATTCTGAAGACCAGAGAAAGACTCTGGAGGAAATTCTAAAATGACGATTTCAATATTACTCAAACAGGGCGCATGCCTTTATCTTGGTGTGTTTCAAAAATAAATCTGTAACATTTTTAACGCTGTGAGAATCTTGATCCTGTGATGTGTATCCTTCTTATACAGATATGGGTCTCTCAAAAATTTAGCTATTATTCCACATAGCTTCTGTATCCAGCTCAAATGGAAACTCTGTGCTCGAGCAGCTTAATATGTGTTTGTACATATACATGCACAAAAGCAGAACTCAAGAACCTGGTCAGCATAGGCACTTCAAAGTTTACATGGGAGCATAGGTGTAAGTATTTTAGGGCTGGAAAAAGAATTTAGTTTGTTGGATTTTTTGAGACGGTGAGAACTAAGGCTGGAGGATTTACATCCATCTATTCCCTACTTCAGTTGTCATTTTGTTCTTTAAATCTGCTCCCATTAAAAAACTTCATAGGAAGAGTGGGAACCAGTTCTAGACAATTTAGAAATCTGAGCTACAGCCCTGACAAAATCTATTTGTAGGTAAAGACAAGCCTCATTCCCTCCTCAAAAAGCACCAACACAGAGAACCAGCATCAGTCCTCTCTGTCATTCAAGAGTTGAATAAAAGAGAACACTTCCATATATATTCTTACCTGTAGGCTAGTAATAGTAAAATTTGCTATAAGTTGGATGACTTCTGGGTAATCTTTCACCATTACTAGCTCTCCTAGTTGATAGTTTGTCTTTAGCCGAGCCAAAAACCGACAGAATTCATGGTAATTACCTGGATCGGATAAACCCTAAATTTGAAGAAGCAAATTTTTAAAAGTTAACAGCTTAATCTGACAGAAATTTTATGAGTGTTATTGCTAATCAGACGACAATTTTATTTGCATAGGGGTTTTGCTTTGTTTTGAATAGAAAAATCAAAACAAACAGATGTCCGGCTGAAAGTGGTTTTAATAGAGTCAGTAAATTAATGAAGACTGTAACTGGAAAAATCAAATCACAGCTGTGTTAGCATTTCAAATAAATAAAATGAGAAATAAAAAGATACCTGTGGATTTTCAAGTATTTGTTTCACTCCTTTGGTTAGATTACCAAGATATTTGGCACGTTCTGGATTGCTGAATAAAGATCTCCTTGTAGAAGCAAACTGAACTAAACAAGAAAGTGCCTGAAGAATAATAAAAAAAAAACCTGTAAGATTAAAAAAACCAAAACTTTCAGAATAATCATCTCTTAATGTCTGGAGCAAACCAACCTACTGCTGTGTGTAGCACATTCTGTGTCTGAAGATTATTTTTGCAGCAATGTCTATTTGATCATTGAACACAAATATAGCTCAGTTTTAAAATTCCCTTTTACAACAGCTGACTAATTCAAAATAATTAGGTGGATGTTTTCTATGTGGTTGAGTAGTGCTGAATTGGGGGAGGAACGATTTGAATGTTTTCAGACTCAGAAATGAAAATGGGCTGAAGTTCAAAGACAAGACATCGTGACTGGGCACTTAGCCAGGGGACTCATAATATGCTAATGCACAGAATAAAACAGGGTCTTTTGGACAAAATATACATGTAAAAGGACTGTTTTCCGTAATTAGTTGAGTGTAAATCATTACATGTCACTTACTAATTGAGACAGCACTGGTGGAAGGGAATGGTACAAATCAAAAAACAGGTCCAAGGTCTCTGGCTCCAGGAAGACTACGGAAAAAGATAAATTGGTTTTATCACTCTCTACAAGCACTATTATCTTTATTTTAATAGAATCACCTTATTTTTAACAAAAACAATAAGAATGAGATACCACTGTAGTCGAGAATCAACAATGAATAGATGCATTAATTACTTCATTATACAACATTAAACAAAGCACAGTTCTCTTTTTATCGCATTCAATCTATCCTACAGCTCATAAAGAATACATCCTTTAAACTGCAGATGATTCAATACTTGGTCAGTTGCTTGCAGAACGCTGTTCTGTAACAGATGTAGGTAAACTGATTTCTTCAGGTTACTATACTACAGTAGTACACTAAGACATGTTCCAGATACTAAGGATTAGTTTATTCTGTATTTAACAAAGGCAAGTTCTTAACAAAAGTTCCAGAGACTATCCTGAAGTCTACACACTGATAAACAGGAAGAAATTCGTTAAACACTGAGTAACCAATTCACTGTGGAATCACATCTAGTGACTATAACATCACCCTGTTTTATGAAGGGGTAACAACAGGGTAGGAAAAGTTCACCAATAATTCATAATTAAGTAATCTCACAAATTAAGTAACATTTCAAAGTTGTTCCATTTATAAGCATTGTTTTATATGAAGACCTGTGGAAAAAAAAAGCAGCATCACTCAGGCACTCTTTGTGTTTAATGACTAAAGGAACATCCCTCCATCAACTCAACTAAAATCTTGGGAAAACCTGTCCCCTTCTTCTTCCTAGAGGGTCTTGGGAAATTACTGCACTTGCCCAAATTCAGCCTTTTGTCAGGATTCTCCCCTGCTTGCCGTTACTAGTGCTCTCCATCCCTCACACTGCGATTAGAGGCTACCGTACATTAATGGTGAAGGAACGGAGTTATGCATGGAAACTCATGAAGGACAGTATCATCGAAGTAAGGAGCAATATCAAACACCACAGTGTCAGGCTATGCGAGTGAGCCAGACTTAAATCTCCCATCTTGGGTATGGTAAACAGTGTAGCAGCTTTAGCTAAACCTAACAGACTTCCAATCAGGCTCATTTACTCTGCCAAGAAGCAGGATAAATTACCCTACAAGGAGCTCCACGCTGCTAGTGCTAAACCGCCTCCATTACCCAAGGTAACTTCATTAAAGCCGGCTTGGACATATTTATATTAGACCGCCATCTGCACTGTATAAGCCCACAAAGTCAAACCTCCAGAGCCTAAGAACCAAGACGCAACCCTTCTGCTGTCTTCATTACCAGGCACACACACTAGAGTAAACAAGCACGCTAAAAAAAAAAAAATTCACACAGATTTCTCATCAGGAAGAAAACAAATAAGACATGCTACAAATGCTGTACCTCTTTAAGGTGTTCATATGCCAGGAATGAGAATAATATTCTTTGTCTAATTAGAATAATTTGATTTACTGTTAATATTTATGTTATAGACTATATTTATTATTTGTCTGTAAAAAGAACAACAGGAAAAGTGTGAGAGAGAGAGAGCAGAAGATGTTCACCAATAACTCACCAGTAAAAGGCTCTACTCTATGTTGAAAATCATTTTATTTTTGCAAGTATTTTCATTAAAGAAGTTACACAATCCACTGGGTATAGACTTCAGACTACTACCAGTTACAATCCTTTCTTACTTGTTCTCCAGTTTGTTGGGATCTGCACAGTGCAAAGGTCATCTGCAGATTCATCGGCTGAATTTCCAATGAAATCAAAATTAAGACAGTTAAGTACAACCTTCAGAAGTTGCACTGCTAGACTTTGTTGCCGTTGGTCATGAAGGATTAAAGGTTTTGCCAAGAGCTAAGGAGAAAAGAAATCTTGTCAGGCCACCTGCACAGAACATACTCTAAAAACAAAGGAAAATGTTTGCATATAAAACTGCAAAGTTCAGAGCAAGAGAACACAGACTAAGAGAAAAATAAATCTTTCAACAATAGAAGGTATAGTCTTTCCTCAAAGGCAAGGGGGAAATCATTATTACCACTTCAGTGACATCTTCCACGTCAAGTTAAAACTCCCAGACTTATAAATAATTTTTAAAAGCCTGGTGAAATAATCCTTTTGCATAAAACACAGGTAAAGCTCAGCATGTCACCGATACTGTCTGCTAAAAAAAGTGTTAACAGTCACTGCAAAAATTAAACTGTCAGGTTTCATGTTTTTCTCTTTCAGTTACTCCAGACCAGCATGGAGGATACATGATATGGGTAAAAAATTGCATAAACGTAACATGTTTTTCCACCAATCCTTTCTCTGTAACTTTTAAACTCTTGGAATTATTTTAGTGATTCCACATTAATTAGTTGAGTGTATTTTTCAGTGTATTAAAAGACACTGAAGTATTTCCAAATCCAGCTTCCTATACTAAAGTTGGCATTATGAAGATACTAATTATAATTTTCCTGTATTTCTGTCTGGAAATCTGTGTGATGTCACTCAGAAAAACCTTTCAACCTGAGACTAAAAAAGTACCGTAGACCAGCTGACCTTGAAGAAAGCTCAGAAGTGGCTGCTGCAGGACACAAGTTCTTACAAATACATTTATTGTTTTCATGTGTAATGCAGTTTACTCTAAGAAGATTCTTCCACAAATATCCAATTCTTCTTTTAAATTCTGTATGATTTTTCCATTAATATGCAATTCCAACACAGATTTGAAACATCCTGTGTACATTAGCAGAGCATTCCCTCTTTGGAGGTGAGGGCTTATACATTATTTAATTGCTCTATATATTAAACAAAATATACTGCCTATCACCTGACCACTGGTAGCTGACCACATGCGCCCTTTAAACTTATTGCAAATGTGGGGTAAAACATGCTAGTTAGACTAAAAACATACTGTAAAAGAAATTTAAGCTAACACAGTTTAGCTCATTTATTACATAAGTACCTCTATCTCATACCTCCAGGAGTTAGCCAAAAAGTAATCACTGCCACCATCTACTGACCCACTGCGATGGCAGCTGTGTTTAAACCCTTAGCTTAAACACCTGCGTCCAAATTCCAACACCCAATTCATTCAGTTTTCAGAAAAACTGAATAAACCAGCACACCTAAGTAAGTCCAAGAATAGAAATCAGGCAACCTGTAAAAAATAAGCTGCCCACTCCCACTGCTATGGAAGGCCTTGATCAGCACAAAATGGGAAGTCCAAATTCCAGCTCTGAGCTCAGTTCAACCTACCTGGTCCTGCCAGACCCAGCTTACAGCAAGCCGTGCTTCACCTCCTCCTGCCAAGGCTCTTAAAGAGGCTGCAGCCTGAATTACCCCAAAATGTGACCGAGAGGATAAGGGAGCTAATGAAGGAGAAAAACACCTTGGCCAGATTTGAATGCGCTGCCATACTACAAGACTGCAAATCTGTCTTTCTTCTTGGTCACTCCCAGTTTAATAAATAATTCTTTTAGCAAATACTGAGATGGTAGGCCCAGCAAAACTCAGATACAATTAAATTAAGAAAGACATCCCAAAAGACAAGCTTAAATTTGGACAGTTCATGCTTCACAGTAAGATAGAAAGAGAGAAAGATGGCACAGAAAAAAAAACATGGAGAGCAAGAGAGGTATGGAGGGAGGAAAATTGGAATTTTTGCCTTTGAATGTTTTTTGATCACTTAAGTTTGACTGGGTGTCATGTAATCTGTTTAAGTGCAGAATTCATCAACTCAGAAAATATTAAAGACTCCAACTGGGACAATTATGATGTTAACACTTTAGGTTCAATTATAAAGAGCCTCACCTCCTTCAAAAGAGAGCATGCAAGCATCAGTATGTCCTTTAGAGAGGCATCACAGAACGAGGTAGCTATTTTCCGATGTTTTGCTGAAGACCTTGAATAATCAACCTAAGAAAAGTTAGGACATAATAAAAAACCGCTCCCTTCTTTTCTAAAACTATATGATAGGTTTATCTGGCAGATTAATTATTTGACATTAGAAATGAAAATTACGGCCTGTATCAGATAGGATATGTACCTGGTACAGGTAAAGTCCTTGCACGAAGAATTTCTTGTTTCTATATATTTTGGCAGGGGAAGGAAGGTGTATTAATCCCTTCACATCTAGGAAATGCTTCTCCAATCAGTTTTATGAAGGGCACAAACATTCAACACATTGCTTTCTCAGCAATACATACATACATTCCTTGCAGAAGGTAAAAGAAGCAAACATGCTTACTAGATTCATCTCCTGAGTCAGTTCTGAGAGAATCATCACTCCTATTATATAATGGTCCACAGTGCCCTACAGAACAAAAAAAAAAGAAGACAGGATTGCTCAAACATCGCACTTTGTATTTAGTATTTTCCAACATTTCTAGAATCAAGAGGAATTTTTAGGCTGAGATATCCTAAGCTGTTTAGATGGCTTTCATGCCAAATTCTATCAACATTAATAGAACTAGACCTTCCAACTCCCTAATTAGCTCTGGAAAAAAACCTCATCATAAATCTTAAGAATTGTATGATAATAAAAAACCATCTGAAAATAGACTCTAAGTAACCACGATCTAGAAATTCACTATTACACATTTCTCAAAGGTCTGTTCAGTATTCTAGAACTGGTAAGGCAAGCTGCATGGAATTCAAACCATTAAAAAAAATTAACCTGTGCATGGATGGAAAAGATCACAGAGCAATCTTGTAAAAAAAAAAAAAAAAAAAAAAAGTTTGAAATGCTACCTATAAAAAACCCCTAATTCTCTTCCACCACAGAGGTATACAATATATTGGTTTGAATTGAATGATATATTCCAGCTGTGAGAACTTGTGTCTAAAAAGCAAGGCAGTAGGTGTCAAATGTTTGCACCTGAGGGTGTGATCTGATCATCACTATTTAAGTTCCTTGGAATGTTTCAAAATTGAGATACAATGCATAATTTTGCATTTAATTAATAAAATTTAGCTGTCTTCACTGAGCTACCACAAAGCATTTATAGAAAAATTAAATCTGCTTTGTTAAAACCAATTAAAATCAACTGCAATTAGGCCTTGCCATTGAGTCAGGGGGAAGATCTCTGTATCTACTTTCACAGCTGCAGTTTGCAGACTCAGCTTCCCTGGTGTCCAAAAAGCAATGTCATCCTTGTCAGAATTTTCCTGATATTTGTCACAACCACACTCATTTTCCTAACTCTGAAGATTACCCGAAGTTCAATTAATGAAGAATTTGATTAATTACCAAGGGGCCTGGCTTTGCACTGATACCTAGTCTGTGGTATCACTTGCACCAAAGCAAATCAAAAATGAAAATTTCAAAGAAGTCTCAGGGGAAAACCTATATTCTTGCCCTCTCTGCATTCGGTAAGATTAAATATTTTATACTGTAATTTGAACACACCTTTCTTTTACATTCCAAATTCTTAAAATAGTCTGTTTGAATGTTCCTTAGATCACACAAACCTGCAAGAACAGAAAATGCACCCCCCCCTTTTCACAGGTGTGAAAAGCTGTGTGGTGAATTCAGAAGGAGTTGGGAACACAACTGCTAAACTCTTTTTCTGTATTAAATCACGAACTCAGATTCACGCTGGATGAACTTCAATCTGCAACACTAATGCGTATGTATTTGGAACTACCATATGCTAATTATTAACATATATTAGTGTTGTTTCGGGATTATTTTTATAATTTTTATCTACAATTCAATTCACTAGTAGATCTATGGCTTAATTTTCTTTTCTACGGGAATTCTTAATTTAACTAAAGAAATCTCTTAAGAAGCTAAATTTCGTATTTAAATCTCTATTTTTAATGAGCTACACGCTGAAGAGTCACACTGCAACCATTTTAATAATAAATGCAAAATCCAATTACATTACGTTCATAAAAATAACTGCAAAATGGTAGAGAAGTATACTTGAGTTTGTTTTTAATAAACAGAATATTGCAACTTTTATTAGACATTCCCAATGTAACTCAAAAAGTACATTAACATGAACAGTATTATAAACAAAGTAAAACTGAAAAACAAATAAGGAACTCATTGGCAAGAAACATAAACTGTTAACTTCATATTTTCTTGTTGAGTTGCCAGGATCACCGACACATACACATATAACGGATCACTTTGGAAGTATAATAAATCTCCAAAGAGCTTAAATTTTGTGGTGGTTTTTTCTCAAAATAAGTACTAGGCTTTACAATCCCACAGACACTCAGAAAGATTAAACTGTATAAACTTTTTAAGCAGATTAGCCATCTCCCAGAAAAGTTTTTAAGAACCGTTTTATACATGTTATATGCATTAAATAACCCAAGTCTGGCTACTAACCCACGACATCAAATCACTTTCTCCAAAGTTCCTTCCCAGAAGATGCCGTATAGCCTGTATCTTTAGCCACTGTGTCTGGCAGTACTTTAGATTGGACATGTCAATTTGCATAGTGAATAATCCATAGTGAATAACTGCACTCTGTCATTAGTTGAAATTATTTCCAGTTTTCAAATACTACATACCAAGATCACCTCTCTGTCCTGCAACACATCTTCTTTGTAACAGTGTCCAATGCCGTGGGGGAACGGGAACTAATGTGGAAGGAAATGTAAACCAAGAACATCCCTGCCTCATCCAATTACTGGAGAGGGAAGATGAGTGATCTTTCCTCCCAAATTTCCCCATATCCCTACCTAGAATGCATCATTTTTGTGATATGTTAGATTTAAATACATATACTAAAATAGGTAAAGTTATAAAACCCCATTAAATTGATTATCTATCCCCCTATATTGTACACAATAGCCCTAGGAGAGACAGAATGGTTTGTTCGGGGTTTTTTACTCCTCTTTACATACATATATGCACATATCTAAGTACCCATGCACACAAATACGAATCATCAGTTTCTCATAAAGTGAAAAAGGAATGGGACAAACAAGGACCACAACCACATAACAAATATTTACAGTGTCTTGCAATTTTGTGTACCAACAGCTCTATCTTTACACAAGCTTTCCTCAGTAACTTCATATAGGGGTACCTAGTGATTTCTGCTGAACACTGAAGTGCAGGTGAAGTCCCACTGCTTACACAGAAAAGCAACAATATAAGATGATAACAGCGAACACTCTAACAAATAGTTTATAAAGGTATCTTTTTGATCGACCCGCCATGACAGGTACTTGCAAAAGTCCACTTGAACTAGTTCTAGAACTGAACAGTTCAGCACAATTTTAGTGGTCATTATTATAAAATCACAATCGGACTCATGCTTTAAAATGTTTGACAGTCTTATTCTTCAGATGGTGCAGCACCAGCATTTCTAACCAGGTAACTGGAGCTAACACTATCAGAAACATATCTCCACATCACTTGAAAAAAATTAAGGCATTTAATAGAATGGCTTGACAACAGGGGCTGATGTTTTACAACCACATTATCAAAGAGTGCTCTGGAAAAAGAAAACCAACAAAAAAACCAAGACAGCACTATGAATACTGTGAGACATCAAAACCCTCAAACTCCCACAAGTATCAAACCCGCCCTCGTTCTTCACTGTAGGGTGATCTGTTTTAAGCAATGCTCTTCACACTTTACCCACTCAAGTGTATAACAAGTAAGTGAAATAACATGCCAATCACGAAAAATGAAGAGGTCCAAACAGAAAAAAAAGGCAGAAGTGAATTATTGTTTCCTACCTGCAAAAATTTTTTTACATCCGTAATAATGTTTCTGAAGATGAGCTGATCTTTTAGTACCTCAAACCATCCTAATTTTGTAATTTTAGCAATGACTTGAACAAGAGCTTGGATGACAAAAGGAGCCAGTTTGGGTTGAGATGCTACATAGTTCAGAATGTAATTTCCTGTAATGAAGCATTTTAAAATCAACAAGTCTTACACAAAGAAAATTAATTACATGGTTCTAATAGAAACCAAAGGCATGATTTTTTTTAAAAAAACTATATTCTTACAGTTAGTACAATAACTGTAAGTTGCGTTAAATCATTAAATACAAGTAAACCTGTAGTAGCCAAAAGCACATGACATACATGATCATCGTTCTAGGACACATCTGACAACAGTTTGTGAATTCAGAGAACACTGGCAGCTAAAACAGCCTAATTTTTCATTACAGTCCCGTATACTGGGCACTGATTGTTTCACTGTGTTACAGCAGCTCTCACAGCCAACTCATGATACACAAAAGCTTTTTTCAGACAAGAGTCCCTGCTGAATGTCCTCGATTCATTCTAGAACATCCTTTTGGAGAAACCTGGTCTAGTGGGAGGTGACCCTGCCCATGGCAGGGAGGTCGGGACCAGATGATCTTTAAGGTCCCTTCCAACCCAAACCGTTCTATGATTCTGTATTTATCTTAATTTTGAAACTAGGATGTTATTTGTGAGCTAATTGCAGAAAAATGATGAAAGAGCTCACCATCACCTTTATGTTCACTCTCTCACAATGACTACATTGTGAATAACAGGCTTGGTAAATGGAGAGAACTAGAGAAAGACACAGACTACCCATTGAATGACTACTGTGCTAACAGGAAGCTTTAGATCAAACTGATATAAGGAAACTTTAACCACAAACGTTACTTACGAATGTCAATCCTTTGCTCAATAGGTAACGGCGATGCCCTGCTTACAAGCTTAGACAGGCACGTTGCTGCTAGAAGCTGAGCATAGGATGTCTGCAAAAGACATGAATAGACATTATTCAAAAATAGGCTAGTTAAAGGCATGGACAATAAGTCAAAACCTGATAAATAATCAATAAATCAGATTGGTTATCAGGTGTTGGTTATGTTTGTTAAGTGTACCAAAAATGTATAAAAGATGTATTTTAGTAATATCTTTGTTTCATTATAAATCAAAATAAATCACAACAATAAACCAGTGGAGACCTAAAAACATCATCCCTTTTGATGGAAACCATTCACTCTTCAGTGGAGTTCTTTAGTTTTGAAACCTGTTTTTAAATTACTTCATAATTTAGAACCATGAGATGATTAGTGGGGGTCCAGCCCTGGATTAAAGACACGTTCAGTTGTGTTTCCTCTTTTATTTCTCTCTGCTTTTGAATGATTTGAAAAACATACCAAGAACTATACTGGACTTAGCTTGGACTATCAAATCAAAATCAACTCCTCTATCACTTTATCTAGAGTTAACCATGAAATTAAACACCAAAAATTAAACTGAGTAATGAGGAGAGGATGGTTTAAACTAACAGACAACAGATATGCAGTGTAAGGACTTTTTTAATACTTTTTTTTTTCATTGCAGCTAGTAGCTAAAAACAAGAACAAGGTAATGTTCAAACACCAGGTTATACCACACTGTGTCCCAACACTGCTCTACAGATGACACAACACCAGATTACAACTCTTCACAAAGTATGGAAAGCTAAGATGCTTCCCCTTTTAGTCCCTGACATCTCTAATGCAACATATTGGTACTTCTATGAAGACCAACTCCACAGGAAAAAAATCCTAGAATCGCTTACGAAGCAGAATATGTACAAAAAAGGGAAAAGCATTTTGCCTTTATTATAATGACATGGTAATGGCCCAGGACTGAGAAACCTACATGAGCTTCTACCAGCACAATTACATTTATGGATAACGTATCTTTTGGTTACTTACTGTTCCTTGTTCTAATAGAAGCTGGCATTGGCTAAGACATTCTGGGCTATCGATAAGCTCCAGGACAACCTTCTCAGCTTGCATTCGCTGTGCTAGATCCGTTCCTTCATACAGATGCTTACATAGTACTTCTAGATCTGCCAGGCTCTGTTAGGAAAGAACACAACTGAAACTTCCATGAAGACCACATGAGATTTCTTTAAGTGTTTATAAACCAACATACTATGCCAGTAACATGAACTGTTACCTATGCTAAGCTTTCCAGTTGATTCACATTGAAATTACCAAAAACCAGGAGGCTTTCTGTGACAAGAAGCCAAAAATAACTCCGCAAATTAAGTTGCCATTTCTTATTTTCAGCTACCAAAGTATTTTTAATGTGGTTCAATCCATCTGTTTTTCTGACTATTCAGATGGGAAGTCCATCGCTTTTCTGAAGAAAGAACAACAGTGAACAGTTTGAGCTACGCTACTTGGAAAACTTCCGGCAAATGTCATTTTAAAAGCTGTAACTCCTCAACAAATTGCAACACCTGGCAGAAATTAGCATTGTCTGCATCTGTTGATGCATATGTCAGTGAAAGAAGGGGCAATTCAGAAGCTACAGTAGCAACAGAAGAGCTAAAATTCCTCTCCATTTAAAAGCTGAAAAAGTTCTCTTTGGTAAAGCAGGGGAGGAGAGAGGGGCAATATCTCCTACGTAAGGGATATGATTTATATCTACAAGTCCCTGGCTCACAGGAGAAATGAACCTTTTGAGCATATTTTGCAATCATTACACAAACACAAGTTTTAGCATCCATCAGGTTCCCAAAGCCCATGGAACTCTCATCAAGAACCAACCACGTCATTAGAAGTTACCCAGTAAATAAGTTTTCATTACTTGAGTGTGGCCTAGAAAGACGAGTAAAAGAGAATACGCGGTATTTGACCAGTCTCATTTAAAAGTAAGTCAAAATCCTGTTCATCAGCGCTTCCCAAAAGATGGTTTGTACTTGAAATAAAAGATTTGGCTCAGCACAATCTAGCATTACTTATAGTGTAGCTCTAACGCCTTTTAAAAATCTAAGATAGCACTAGTGTCTTTGGCAACCATAGTACACTGGTTTTGTCAATCAAAGCATGCCATTTCCTAGAGACATGCTTCTTATCATAAAAAACAATGATTCCTTTTTTTTTTTTTTCCTCCTGTTGTTGTGCATATGGAGTTCCTGGCTTTGATCAGTTTTTTCTGAATTTCACTAATAACGACATTTTAAGGGTCCCTGATTTTTAGTCAAAAAGTCACCACGTACTTGTTCCTTTGGAGAAATTTTAAGAAACAACACATTTGCTTCTGGAGTGAACAGACCAAACACCTCAAATACTGAGCCAAACGGAGACATCCTGTGTTTCTGTTTTCTCTCCCATGTTGAGAGAGCAGAGGAAAAATAAGGAACAGATAACAATCCCAGTAATGCAATTTTAAATAAAGCAAGATCCATGCCAATTAAAGTGAAAACTAAGACTCATGAAACTCAAGTGTACACATTAGGGAAAACATAATACAACAGAAAAAACCACATAACTGGGTAAAACATGGGAATAAAGACAGCTACCAGTCTTCAGACATAAATTACAATGCATCTTTCCATAATGGAATAATTCCAATACAATCTGAGAAGCATCAATCAAATTATCATGTGGTAACCAGCGAAAGTTAAAGACCCTCCTTTATTTGATCTGAAATTTGACTTACAAGTCTCGACAAACTTGGCAACAAGTTTGAGAAAGTCCAGAATAAAACTGAGATATCAGGCTAGTCACTAAGGTCTAAATCATCCGTATACTAAGCGGCATTAAACAGCAAACCTCTGCAGGACAATGAGGGAAACCCACCATAAATTTTCAAAGCAAGGCTGAACAAAAACTAGGCAACGATCTTCAAAGAAAAGCTGGTTTATCAGATATTGAGACTGATGTCCTTTGGCACTTTGAAATGCTTTATCTGCGTATGTTTGGTCTCAGGAGACCATTATGACAAAGTTTCTTATGGGTAGGTTTGAGGTATGGCCAGAAATTGCTCAGAATTCTCAGACTGCCAAAGAAATGGTTGGATGTCCTCTGGATTGTATTTTATGCATAGTACTGAGGAAACACGCTCATTTCCCTTGATTCAGATACTGAAATCAACGAAATACCACCTGAAATCAGCAAATACAACCATCTTGTGCATGATGGCAACTCAGCTGAGATATTATTCAACTTTATTAAGAAATAAATAGTTGGAGAAACCAATGAGAAGTCAAAAACTAGCTCTCAATATTAGATATGTATTTCTTTCAAGAAAACAGAAGATTGTCACAACCCCTTTTTCCTTGTGAAACCACGTGAAATTGACGCTTTCAGATACCTCCTTTACTCAAATCCTTATCAGTAGCTGAAAGGTGAAAGAAAACGACAGTGTCAATGAAAAGGATCTAGCAGTTAGTCGCTGGCTGCTTTGAGCCAGGAGCAGATACAGACCTGGGTAAAAGTGGCATTTTTGATCACAAAGAAGTGTAACTTTTTCTGAGAAACAGATTCGCATCCTAATGCAAAAGGTGACTGTGATTTTTTTTTTTCTTTTCTGTTTGTTGTCGCACCTTCGTAATAGTCAAGAGTAAGCCAAATAAAGTTCTCCAGATACTTCTGGTCCTGCTTCTCCAGCTCTGGGAAGCCCCTGGCAGCTCTCCTGGGAAAGAGCCAAAGCCAGAGATGCTGGGGGCTGCTCCGCAGTGACCCACCGGGCAGGCGGCCAAGGAGCCAGGCAAACTGGCAGGAAACCAGGTGGGTTCTGACCAAAGTTTTGCTGACACTGAGAAATTCCCACATTTTGATTTTGATCAGCATTTTCTGACTGAAAATGTTCTATTGAGAAAGTTCCCCCGGCTCTGTGCAAGAGCAACAGGATGGGCATAACTGTTGAAATGCTGCAGTTAAAAAACAAAAGGGAGGGGAGGGGGAAAGACAAAAAGCCATATGAGGTAAAAACAAAAGATATTTTAGTGGTCCTTTTATGTAGTGTGCCTGATGCCCAACTATTTAAATAAATGCCTAAAATGGCCTCTGTAACACTGTCAAAGCCTTCTGCCACCAATTCAGTGAAACCACAAGGGTCTCCAGATGAATGCTTAACATCTCAGCAAGGATTTTGGGGGGTCTTTTCCCACCTCCCCCTTCCTCCGCTGTTTGAGACCCAGTTTCAGTGGCTGATGTTCATCTCCGACAAGTCCCGGAGCGGGGCTGCCTCGGCTTTTCAGGGAAGCCTCCCGTGCCTCCGGGGAGAAGCGGCGGCAGGAGGGCAGGTGTGGGCAGCTCCCCGCGGCGCGGAGCCGCCACAGAGCCACAGTCCCGAGCGCACACGCACTCATGCAACGGGAAGCACGACAAACCAGCCCCGCAGCGCAGCCGCCCGGTGCCCCGACTCGCACAGCGGGGCCAGCACCGCCCGTGCGCCAGCCCTGGGGAGCGACACCGAGCTGCCACCCGCGCCGTGCGCGCCCACCCCGCCTGGCAACCGCCCACTCGAGACCGCGACCGCGGCTCAGCGCTCGCACGGACCCCGCGGGCGCACCCGCAGCTCCTGGGCGGCTTTGGCCGCTGCGCCGGGGCGAACCGCCGCCCCCCGCGCTCCCCTCACCGCGCACCTCAGGACGTCCCTCCCGCGCCCGCCGCCCCCCACGGCGGCCCCGGCCCTGCTCGGCTCGTTGTCTCGCAACAGCCAGCCCAGGTGCCCCCGGTCCCCGCCGCCCCGCGCCGCGCCGGCTGCACTGACCTGGACGCGCAGCGCCATCTTCCCGAGCGGGCCGGGGAGGGGCGGCGGGCCCGCCCGGGGATAGGGGGCAGTGCCGAGCCGCGCCGGCTGCGAGGGGCGGGCGGGGGCCGCGCGGGGCGGCCGTTGGGGCGGGGCGGGGCGGCCGTTGGGGCGGGGCGGGGCGGCCGTTGGGGCGGAGCGGGGCGGCCGTTGGGGCGGGGCGGGGCGGCCGTTGGGGCGGAACGGAGCGGCGGTTGGGGCGGGGCGGGGGCGGGCAGGGCTCGGGCGCGTGCCCCGCTCGCGCGGGCGGCTCGCGGCAGCGGTCCCGGCCGGGCCAAGGTCAAGGGCGGCCGCCCGCGGGGCCCCCGCGCGGCGCGATGTGCGGCAGAGCGGCTGTTCTCGGGCTTCCTTCCTCTCACGCTGCCAGCAGTCAGGCAGAGGAGTCTCTCCAGGCTGAGAAGACCATGTTTTTCAGTAGTTCATAGAATCATAGAATCGTTTCAGTTGGAAGAGACCCTCAGGATCATCGAGTCCAACCATAACCTAAGTCTAGCACTAAACCATGTCCCTAAGAACCTCATCCAAACGCCTTTTAAACCCTTCCAGGGATCGTTGACTCCACCACCGTCCTGGGCAGCCTGTTCCAATGCCCGACAGCCCTTTCCAGGAAGAATTTTTTCCTAATATCCAACATTTAAGCACAGACTTCCAGACAACTTCCTGTGAAGAGATTTTAGACCTGTACAGTATTGCCATGAACCATGTGTTGGCCTAAAGAAAATGGGAAGAGCAACAGTAACTCCAAAGTGTCAGAAAATATTTAACAGTCAAACTCGTTTTCACATGGACCAACAGGCGTGCCATATTCAAATACAAAGCCGCCTGTCGTCAACAACTGTGACCACTTCAGAATGAAGCAGGTCACTGCATGCTGAAGCAACATTGTTGGTCAAGAAACCAGCTTCTGGCATAGCGCTATTTGTAGTTACTTTTGCTTTCTCTGAGAGACTGCAAATAATAAGAGGTAGACATTAACACCTCGTGAATACATTTAACTTTCCATTTAGCTATAGCTTTATTCAGCATGACTGTAGATGAGGGTAGCAGCAAACAATCATTGGAGCTTAAAGAACATTTTTAAAATAAGTACCAAGGCCTCATATTTGTTCTGAAACTGTTTATTTTCAGGGAATACTGTTTAATTTAATTGTCTTGTCTACAGTGCAGATCAGGATTCAATTTCCAAAGGATTTACTCTTGGATAGTGGCAGCACAAACAAAAGGAAAGTTTCCTCTGAATGTGGGAGCGTTGGGTCGAACAGTCCATGACCAGTTATGAAAGTATTCCCATTTTACAGCCAGCAATTCAGAAGTTGCATGCAGTTCAATGTAGCGTTAGTTTCCTATGTTTATAAATCAAGAGTCAATACACATGGAACAAGCCAGTGTGATGCTGCTCTGTCCGTGCTTCTTAAAAGATCCAAACCAAAGCCTGTGGTGTTGAGGTGTTTTTCGGACCAGGGCAGCAGCGAGGAGTTTGATTTTGTTTTGCAAAGTGCTGGAAGGTTCCTGAGAGTGGAAAACCCAAGAACGCTGCTGCAATCCAGAGGGCTGAGGAGGCGGAGCTCAGGTGGTTACAGCTGCATCCGAAGGGACAGATCCTCAGTTTTCCAGAAAGAGCGGAATCCCCCGTCTACAGGTGCCTATAAAGAAGTGGATAAGCTAAATAAAGAATAGAGTTGTCTCAGTTTCCCATTGATGAGAATCCCATTTTTGCTAACCACTGATTCAGGTAACGGGTGGAGTCCGTGACATCAGAATTACTGTGGATATTTTCTTTCTTAATTTAAAGCACTGCAGAGAGAATCTTACACAAGACATTATTTTTCTAGAGTTAAAGGAATCATTCAGGGTTAGTGAGGAAAACATGCCATGTAAATCAGAGACAGAGGAAGGGCAGTGTTGAAATTACCCAAATTACAGACATCAAGTGACTTCAACAATGTCTACAAGTGCCTGCATGGGGGGGAAAAAAAAAAAAAAACAAACCAAAACCCACCATCTTTTAATGCAGCCAGGTTCTTACTTCAAAGAAAAAAGGTGTAATTGATTCCAACCACTGTAAACTGAGGCTGGACAAATTCAGAACAGAAATAAGCAATGCTGGCAATCGTCTGCTGTAATAACTTGCACCAAAGGAGGGTGGATTCCTTGGCACTAGATCAAGAGCAGTCACTTCCCTAGAAGGTGCCGCTGTTGGAACGTGAGCTGCTGCCTTGGGCAGGGATTGGTGAGGGTGCACGGCGTGGGACGGAGCCTGTCACAGGCTGTGTGCGTGTACAACGTGCATCGTATGCGATCAGAGAGCAAGAACCTTTTGTCGCTTATTAGGAAGCCTAAGAATGGCCGAAGCAAGGGCATCATCTCCGCATTCCTTGTCCTGCCAAAGGTGAGCGGTGCTACTGTACAGCATGGAGCCCAACAGGCTGAAACTCAGCAACGTGGATTAGTTTAGGCTTCAGAAGACACTTCTGGAGTCAGTGGCAAGGGGAGGAGAGAGGATTAAGTCACAGTAAATAAAGTGTGGTGGAGGGGAGGCAGCAAGGACTGCTGCTGTAGCCAGCCGGCAGCACTTAAATAATGCACCCAAAAAGCCTGACATTTTTGTTGGGCACACTGCTGTTTGATCTTTTCATACAGTAGCAAGAATTTTTGCCTTGACCTCCCCTGCTCTGAAGTCCATGGTGACGGGTAGTCCATGTCATTTTTATTCAGGTTAACAGATGATACAGGGCCCTAGCAGTTTGTGTGGAATTACTTGTGTTTCCCTGCTGCTCCATTGCCCACATGGCAAAAATTCCCATGTGACGCCTGGTAGCCCCAAAGAAAATGAGGAACCTGGAATAGGGAATGATCTGGGGACTTGGGGGTGAGAAAAGTCATCCATAAATTATAATGTGCAAACTATGGGAGTCTTTCTGATACAATACAATTATAAACTGTCTGAAGAGCCAGAAGCAGCTTGCCAATACAGGGAGAAAATGTAAGAGGACGGTCTTGCATGTCCTTGAAAGACCTCGACCCTGTGAGCAGCTCTAGCAGTAACTATGAATCCTGCTCCGGGTGATGTGCCATTGCCTAGGCTGTGCCGATGAACCATACAAAGACCTGCAGAAATGAGGTTCATAAGATAACTATTTCAAGACCCACCCCTGTTGCCTGGGTCTCTTTCTGTGCCAGGAGATGAGCGTGGACAGAAGCTGAGCGCACAGAGCCCGTCCCACGAGGGGAGCGGGGAGCACAGGCTCTGCCGTGTGCTCAGCTGCACGGCGCAGCCCCCTGACCCTTCGGGCCTTATTTAATCGTCAGTTGAATCATTTAATCTCTCCGACGCAGCAATTGCATTTCTGTATCCGATTTCTGTCAGCTATAGCCTGATTATTTTAAGGGGAAACAAAAATCGGTCTAGCTAAAGAATTAATGGATTCCTAGACTACTAATTCACAAAACTCCGGAGATTTAACACGGCAATAAAAGTGTTAGATTGTGAAACTACCCCAGACTACGTCAGAGTCCTAGTCCAAAGCGCAAAGCCGCATTAAGGAGTGTAATTTATTTAGGAGCTTTTGTTGACAGGGGAGGGGAGAGTGACATCGTGACAGTACTTGTGTGACAGGCACCAACAGGAGGAAATTGTGCCGTGAAACTGAGACTTGTCCCGTGGAACAGGACAACAAAATTCTTGCTGTGTTCTGTGGAGGGTGAATTTAAGAAGAGCTTTGGTTCTGGCTCACAAGAGGCAGTGCTGAGCCCTCCCTGCAGTGTTAACAAACAGTTTCCAGCTCCAGTCTGTCGTATTTTCTGCTGGGTGGAGTAAAACCAACTCCCTGAATTTGCTGTTACTTTGGATTATGTGAATAGATCTGTTACTACAGTCAGTGCATTCATAATTAGATCCATTCATTTGCTGCGCAGCTTAGAGAGGGCTGGATCTTTCCCATGCTCGCTTGCTTTTTTTTTCTTAATTTATTTGATTTTAAGTGATTTGATTAAAGTATGTAAAGAAAACCAGGCATTTCAGTCCCTCCAAGAAAAGAACTATCAAGTGGTCAGGGTATTGGTGTTCCTTCTTTTTTTGCATCACATCAGGATTTTTCCTACCATGCACATTTCTTACTAAAAGGAATGGCTGATAATGTACAACAAATTATTAAATATATTAAAAATACATAACGGAGACAAATGCAATATATTTAATTTGGAATCCTTTGTTCTGGAAAGGTTAAATTTTTTTGAATAGGCATAGTCCATCAGGCCAAACAGTTGCAGTCTGGTGTTTGATATGATTCTGATACACATTTTCTCATTCAAGCATTCATTTCATTCTGTTTTTCATTTTGCATTAACAACAGCAAAAGTCCCTGGAGAATTCTAATTTATTTCTATAGCTAATGATTTCGAGATTATTTTCTGTGCCACGTACTAGTCTATGTCTGTATATATTGCCACAATGTAGTGATCGGTTTAGTAATCTGTTCATTTACAATGCAGGTCACAATTCATCTTTCATTAAAAAAGCCTACTTAAAAAACAAACAAACAAAAACAACAGTGATTTCTACCAGACAGTTTTATGTTTGAATTAATATATAGTGGATAAGCCAAAAAAAATTAGACATATCACTAAGAAGGCAAATAACAAAATCAGTAGTTAAAAGTCAAGCCATTTGATACTCCTAATTAAAACTAATTAATCTTTTCAATGACACAGTGGCATGCTTTCTACTCCTATGTTGACAATGCTCTGGGAAGTCTGAAACAAAATTAATTATTCTTTGATTGTTTGCTACATGGACAAAGATCAATAACGCCTCAGGGCAAACACAGTCTATAGCAAATCTCTTAATGTAATTCAAATTGAAAGGAAAAATCTGCCTAATGTCACAAAAGCACAAGACAACACAACATTAAAGGAGGAGTTCGTGATGCACTGTATATACATTAAAAAAAATCTAGGCAGTATGTGTAGGCATACAGTGAAATCGCCCTCAAAACTTCCTTAACACCATTAATTTAACTTTGAGTTACCTCAGTGTGCACAGTAATCACTGCATGTTTATATGCTTTGGATAAAGAAGACTGCAAATACTGTGGCTTTACGTTCCGATACCTGAACTTTTGCTTCTTTAGTCATTAACGGCGTTCAGTAATTCACTGCTATTCACCTGTCCCCAGCCCATGGCAACTGTTAGGTGTAACTGCCTCTCAAAAGTGGTTTTCATAGCTTAGTATCTTCCATCACCCATTAATGCAGAGCCAGCCTTTATGTCATTAGTTAAAAGCAACTGGAGAAATTTTTCTGTGTGATCACTTTACATTTTGAAGCCTTGTGTTTGAATTGTATTACATTCTGTGTCTGGTTCAGGCTGATCAAGAAGTGGTTGAGACAATTTGAGAAATGTGCACATGTTCTGGTGGTTTTCAGAAAAAATGACGCCTGTTTTCTGTCTGCCATTTCCAAAAGCGTGGTCATGCCGAATGCGCTTTAGTTGGACATGGTATAGATGTGTCAGATGTAGGAGCAAGTCTTGGACAGGCCCAAGGGACAAACACTGGCCCTGTTGTGCAGATCTCTGTGTGTTTGAAGGGCACGTATTGAGCCACAGAACAGCCGCTGCCTTTAAACTGCAGCGATTCTCAGCAAACACAATGCTGTTCAGAGTAAAAATAATGATCCCAAGTCATGAACTGTTGCCTAGGCTGGAGGGAAGGAGCTGACACTGTTAGGAGTAGCGCTAGAACTGTCACAAAAAGAAGTTGAAAGGTATGGTTCTCTGCTTGAATGCACAAGAAATCTTTTCTGGGTATTTTTTGGTATTGTTAGTAAAACAGCACTTATGCTTTAGACTGCGATTGCTTTATGTGTCTGTTAAAAGTAAACAACCCCCCAAAAGACAGATAATTGACCCTTGATGAGACTAACCATGGAAAATTTCAAATGAGATGGAAAATCTTGCTGAAATTTATGAGAAAATATGAACTAAGGGATTAAAGGCTCTTTTGCAACCTTCATACTTAGGCTTGTTGCCATGTGAGCAATCTCTTGATATTTCTTAGTACATTATAGAAAAAAAGAAATTGGTACAAGGTACAAATCTTGTTTAACTATGGACATTTTTGGTAGACAAATTAGAATGCTTGAAGGAAATAGTAATTTACATTTAAAAAATGAATATAAAATTTGATCCCTTCGGTATACTTAGTAGACAGGTGCATGTTCAAGAATTTTATTTAACAGTCTAAATGTGTGAATTTACAGCTGTTCTTATGTCTGGTAAGTAGCATGATACCCTTCAGCCAAAGTTGAGTTTCAGGAAGACGGACACACAAATGAACGTGTGTGTTATCAGAGGAGCCATTTACAGCATAGAGACTACTCGTAAATGTAACAGAGTGTGAAAGCTATTGGATAACAGATGTATAAAAGTTATTATTCTAAGTTGTTTCAATTTTCATAGTCCCCGGATTCATATTCTTCCTCATCTTCATCATCAGAATGGTCATAATATTCCCCATATTCGATACTGTAGCTTGCACTTCTACTGCCATCAGTAAATGCAAAACCAGATGAGCCTGCAAGACATAATTAAATCCAGATTAAATTAATTGTAGGTAGGAATGAAGAGGAAAGTATGGGTTTGCATCTGCATAGCAAGCTCAGTGTTTCTGAATCCTCATTAAATCATCTATTAAAAGGAAGGGGTTTTTATCTGATGACTTGACCTCCTACCATTAAAGCTCATGGTAAATGAGCAAATTCCTGTATCGTTCACATTTATGATGTTGAAAATACATTTAATTCCTAATACTAGTAAACGATGAGTTCAGTCCTCTGCAGATCCTATGCACCTGAAAATATGACCAAAGCAAATAAAACTTTGAAAACCACTTGCTGAAACAAAGCCAATGACAAACTAGACCAGTGACAAACCCCCCTAGACCAGGAGGCAAACACAAGACAACGCATCTTTATCCTTCCTCCCCGGAGGAAGAAGGGTGTTATTCTGCAGCACTGGGCCCAACGCAAACCAATAGTAAAGCTATTAGATCTTTCCAAGCACTCTCATTAAGGAGCAACAACTGTTTCCTTCCTAACTTTTTGAAAAATAAACAGCTAAGCAGAACTTCCATGGTTCAAAGGCTCCCTCAGCTACAGCAGCTGCTGTTCTGGGGGCAGAGCTCCTACTAACATCAAAGGGCTTCCGTAGGATAAGGATAGTGGAATAGTAAGTGTCTCAGCTGTGTGGCTGTGATCCACAGCTTTCTGTTTTCTGGAAGCTGGTATAATTTGCAGCAAAATATTATGATATTAACATGCAAGTATAGTTTTTTCCCAGAATTCATAAGCATTTCAGGCTTTTAAATACTTAGGACTGAACCTCCTATTAGGGGATAAAACAAAGGAAATGCACACAGAAATCACGTTAAAGTATAGACATCTTCAGGCAATGTTTCATGTCCTTCATTTGCATTCTCACAAACTCGCCCTTTGCAGCCTGCTTATATGCCTTTTTATGTTCTTCACATCCAATTGAAAAAAAAAAATACCTTCAATGACTTTCAATCTTGCAGAGGCGTAGGTCGCACCATGCTTATTTTTGGTGTGGCAGATGTAAATGCCTTCATCTGATTTTTTGAGGCCTTGAATCTGCAGCCAGCCTGTCACACCGTATTTCTGAGGCCCACCTCGTGCCTTTGGGAAGGGAAAGAAACAGTTGAAATTAGGTAGCTAGGAGACACCATAATATCTCTCAAAATAATTGCGGATGGCTTAAACGTTGTTCCAACTTTTGCTTTTTGTTGACTGTCATCATGCTTTGATTCTGTTTGTTTCTGCCACCCTGTGTTTTAACTTCCACGCTTCCATCACAGGCAGTTTCAACTTACTCAGGCTAAAGCCTCTTAAAGGGCTGAGTTTTCTTTTCCAAACAAATAAAACCATTCACAAATGTTCACAGAGATGCTCTCATGCTGAGTCTATTGACAAGGTCAGTTGACAGGGTTCAGTTTAGCCTCCGAGGTGACCAGCATTTGGATGGGGCTCCTCACACCAGTTTTTCTGAGCAACTTCTCAATTCACTAATCGCATTTGTGTTTGTGCTGCCTCTGGAAACATTTCTAAATAATTTAGACTTTGGTACTTTAATTAGTTTTCTCTATGCTTTGTCTGTCTACCTTTTTGTTCAGGTTATCCCCATATCCACTGGATCTTCTCATTCTGGGGCTATGTATCCAGACAGTTAGATTTTCCATGCATTTCTCTGCACAGTTTCTTTATATTCTTTGTCCATTGGACAAGACACGCAGATGCAGGCTTCAGCCTTACTGAAGTGTGCCTGTGTATCTGGCTTTGTTAGCTCATCTCCCCAGAATGTTATTTCCATTTTAAACAGGGTTTTGATTTATTTAATTCTAGCTCGAACTTTCAGGCTGTTTCTATATTTGCTTGGAGTCCATACTAATGCCATTCTCCTCTTTCCCCTCAGATTAAAACACAGTGTCCTCCATATAATAAGCAAGGTTCTTTGCTTTTCTTTTGAACCTCTCAGGGACTGACCCCAAATGGCAAGTCTTCATAAACAGCGCCTTGCAAAGAAGCTTAGATACCTGCCAGAATTGTGCTTTGGCATCAAGAGCAGAAAAATAGTTGCCAGCAGGCAGCCTTCCCAGAAGGCATTTTCTTCTAGCCAGTAGCTGAAACAGTTCCGTTTGATATGTTCATTCAGTTTTTTCCAGAGTCATACCTACATAAAGAGAATCTTCCGTCTTTTCTTCCCCTGAAGCGGGCCGGATGATACCGTCCCTGTTATTTGTTTTGCTTGGACTGCCAAAATAATGATCCTTGCACTGACTGAAATCCGAATTCTTTACGTAGTCAGAGGGCCCCTATTGGAAATCTATTTATTACAACAGTAGTGTTTCCCATAGGGGAAATTCTCTGATTAATCCTGCTACTCCTCATCCCAAACTGTATGACACGTGGAAAACTCGGGTTTTACCTGTACTGAGATGTGGGTGTCATCTCCTGGCAGAAACATTTTATTCCCCTTTTTTTTCCATTCAAGGTGAGGCATAGGATAGGCTGACACCTCACAGCCAAAAATGACATCGTTGCCTGTGAAATTCTGCACGTCCTGAGGTGGCATAGAAATAACAGGAGCTGCGAAGAACCAACAGAACGGCGTTTTAGAAGACAGTGAGCAAAAGGCAGCACAAATGCATAGAACATTAATCCCTATGTTATATGATAAAACCAATTTGCCTTTTGCGATCTGACACATTATTAAGAGCTGCAGGATTCCAAGTGGCTTTTAAAGCTCAGAACACTTTATGTCCCATTAAAGGGTAAACAGGCTTTTTAAAAACGCTTATTTCAGAGGACGTGTCTGTCCCTCCCCTTGCACATGATCATGCAACTTACGCTGAAATTAAAAGATTAATTTGTGTCCTGTGAGCTGTCATTGTGGGCAAGACTCAAAGCCCACCAGCCTAGCAGCCACTACTCGACTAGACCTTCAGAGGAAGGTATAAGAAACTCCGTAGCAGATAATCACAGAATAACTTGATTGTATGTGATAGCTCTTAATTTTTCTTACATTTTGCTTAGCTTAAAAGCTAAAATACTGAGATTGTTAGCTTGTCAACATGTGTTTTCTGAGTACATCATTGCTTTGCACTTGTTAAAATCTCGTCTCCCTCTGTTACCCATGGAAGTCATTGCAGCAAGTTACAGAATAACAGCATTAATACATTTCACAGCCATCCTCAATTGCTATCAATTTCATCTGATCTTGTTAAGAGACACGTAATAAAAGTGATTCAAAGCCCATTAGTTTTATAAGGGTTTGTGTTATGTTTATTATAATTATTAGATTTCCACTTACTTGTTTCCTATTGTTCTCTTACCCTCATCTCCCTCCACTGTTTGTTTATTGCCTCTGAATTATCCTCTCCCACTCTTTCCCAAAGAAAAAGCTGACATTAACCACGAGAGGGAGCCAGCCCAGGGATTTGAAGACATTCTAAAAAGAAACTATCACCTGATACATTCATACACAATTTAAATACATAGCCCTCTGTAAGCACGCATGAACATACTGAATATTAACAGAAGATTATGATCTTTAGCAGTAGAGAGCAAAATAACATTTGCTGTTATCACAGCTCACCTATTTTGGAGATCTCTGCTTTTTTCCCTCATCTAGTTGTCCTCAGCAAGAAATGTTTTTCCTTTTAAAGTCTGTTTACTTTCTATTTCCATACCAGTGTTTAAAAATGAATGCATTTTCCAGGCCATTAGACTTCTATTTAATTATTACTTTTGTTTTTGTACAGATCCCTGATGCTTGGAAATAGAAACTTATAGTAAATAATTAATATATTTTTACTTGCAATATTTGAGTCAGCATGCAGGTACAGCATTTGTGCTTCAGCATTTCAAATTGTAATGGCCTGTTCCAGGGTTTCAAGCAAAGTTTCTAACACATTTGCCTGTTTTTCAGGATCGATATATTTGCAGAAAATACAAAATCCATACTGATTAAAATTAATTGCAAACAGATTATACAGCAAAACATCCATTTCCCCACTTATGAACGCCTCATTAAACATTTCTGGTACTCTTCAGAATTAAGATTTCCAAACCCTTGAAGATTTTAAACCCTTGAATGCTTTTTCTTTCATGAGAACTGTACATTCAGGATCTGTATATTATTTCTAAAATCCTGTATTCAAATAAGCATTAACTGAATATCTTAGGTGAGAAATTTTTTGCCTATGAACTTATAGGGTCTGATATTAAAACACACTTTAGAATATTAAAACTCATTGCGACCACGCTCCTCGTAATGATACATCCACTGTAGTTAAGCTTAAAGTGTAAAAAAAGAAACCAAACGTCTCCATTGACTCACATGGGTTCCTTAAATTATTCCCGTAGGGAGACAGCATGAAAAACTTTTTTCACCAGGCAGATGTTGAGTGGTCAGAACTTTTGTCCTGGTGCCAGCGCAGGTGTCCTGTGGACACAGGGACAACACTGAAGTGTTGCCGAGAGTGGGGTCCCCCCATGTGGCAGCAGCCGGGCAAGGGGCTGAGTTACAAATCTACATTATTGCTGCTCACCTATGAGAAATTTGTCTCGTAGTCTCTACCATACACCAAGCTGAATTCCAGCGTTAGCTGTAAGGAGAATCCAGGTGGCAGCTCAGAAATGCCAGGATGTGCTCTGAGTCCCGCCCAGCTGGTACGTTCATAGAGGTAGTTAAGGCTTTGCTGGACCAGGGCTGACCAGCGCTGGCATCACGCGAGGTCAAACTCATAGCAAGCAGGAAGAACCACAGTTTGCTCTAACCAAACTGCCTTTTCTGAATCTGAACAGACAATAAACACTTGCCTTACCTACTCAAACTTGAAGTGCATCCCGAAAGAAAATAACACGTGTCTCACACCACCATTTTGCTGTACTTTACAGAAGAGAATTGAAATTATATTGTATCATTTTAACAGAAATTTACAAACTTCCTTTTTGAGTGTTTCAGATTTTGTGTTCAGCCGAGTTCTCCCATGCATATCTGTGTGTACGTTTTTTTGCACAGATCTTTGCCGTTATGATAACCTGCCATTTTGATTTCTGGAGTGGTTAAATTTTTCTTGATAGCTATACAAAGCATTCTGATGTTGCAGCGTCTAGAGGTGAGCGCACAGTAGTTTCTCCTTTCCTTTTACAGTCCCAGTCATGAATTATCCTTGTGTGCTACAGAAGACATATACCAGAAGGCAGGAAAAGTCAAAATGCTGCTTCACCTTTCACAGTCAACATTAACCCAATATCACTCCAGACTAATGAATTGGATAATATGATTTTTTTTTTTCTTCTTAACTCCTAGTAATTTTTGCTAATCTATGTCTGATTTGATGAAAATGGCAGGAAGTTTTGTGGCTTGTTTGTTTGCATTTTTTACACTGAAATTTACATTTAAAATAAATTATGTGACACAGCTAAATATAAAGAGAATCACTGCTAGATGCTTATGTTACTTTGTTAAATCAGCTGCTAGAGAGGTTTGAATGTGAATGGTGATGGCTTAAGTGTGGAGAATCTGTATATAATCAATGTACTTAGTAACCCTGCTAAATTATTAGATAAACTGATCAAAACTAGCTTTCAGGAAAAGAAGGGGGTTTTCAGTATTTCTGTAGGGATCTAGGCCTTTTTCTTCCCCTTTTTCTGGTGACAGACAAAAGATAAAAGGCTCTGCTCTTCTGATGAAAGGACTTGATTGTTATTTATTTATTCATTGGTTGCTGTATACAATTAATCCATTTGGCATCAATAGGAAACAGCAGATGCTTTGAAGGAGAAGCAACAAAACAAAGCACTTGGAGTTGAGTGAAGGTTATATTTATAGCTTGGTACCAAAACCCCGCAGTGTTCAGTGTTTGTTTCTCATGCAAATGGGAGTGGGCAGCAAGCGAGTGCCGCAGCCAGGTTGCTGCTCCAGGAGCCAGGCTCCCTCTTGCCTTTTGTCACCAGCTGCAGCCATGCAAACCCCATCTGAATTCGCGGTGCACGTTCACATGCCCACGGTGCCACTTCGGATCGCCGCGGTGGCAAGTCCTGGTAGACTCTTATTTTTCTTAACTGAACTCCGCACAGCACTGACGTGGCTGCGAACTTTCCTCCAGGCTTCCTTGCAATTCAGTAAGCGGAGCAACGCCAGGGAACTTCTGCGCATTCCTGGAGAGAGGATGCGGTTTGTTGGGGCGCAGGGCAGCAGTGGGAGGCGCTGGGGGTGCTGCCTGCGAGCAGAGCAGCTGAGCTCATGGCTCCTGCTTGATGAGCACTTGTGTGCCCCAGGGTGACTGTGAGGCCTGGTGGATGGCAACACCAGCAATTGAAAGTGATAGTGCTTCCAAATTAGAGCGTTTTGTATGTGGCCAGTTCTGTTTAATTAATTAGAGCAGACTGTTCCTTTCAGCCCGTGCGCCTGAACAGCTACTTCTGCTGCAAAGTCGACATCAGTTGCTACTGGAGTGGCACTTCTGAAATCTTCCTTTGGGGGGTTATGCTGCAAGAACTAGTGCTATTTTAATCCCAGATAAGAACACCTACCCGAGGGCCAACGGGCTTTCAGTCGTACTCTGGACTTGTATGTATTGAGTTTTCTGAATGTCTCTTAACTGACAAGCCTCATTTCCCAGCTTAATACCCTAATGACAAATAAAGGATTCTTTAATGGATGTATCTTGCAACTAAAGAAAGGGGAAAGAAGTCTGCTATTAGCTGTTCATCGCTTTTTCTTTTAAGTATTCAATATCCAGTGTTCATTCAGTATAAAATACAGTCTAAATTGGAGGCACCAGATTGCCAGCAAGCGGTGGGTAAAAGGTACCCAAGTTACTCTCATATACGGACTTTGCCAGAGATGCAATTTTGGATTTTTGACTCCCAGGACTGTGACCCATTTGTGACCCACAGATTTCTTCTACTCAGTTCATTTGAGAAAATATTTCTTTAACTTTAAAAGAAAAAAAAATCATCTCATTCAGAAAACAAAAGCCTGTTCATTTTTCCCTTTTCACTTTATATTCATGTGACTTAGGTGAAAGGTGCCCAGGAGTAAAGACTTGTAATAATGTGAAGAATGAGAACAGCATATGAGCAGGAGGCTGGATTCCTTTGTACAACCCAGCTAAGAATCCTTCCACTAACAGTCATTGCTTTTAGGGGAATTACTTCAGCTTGCTTTTGTTCTAATTTTAGATTTCCATTTCGTAAGTTATTAATACTTAGATTTTATTATTCCAAAATTTGATTATTTTGGACTTTTTTTTTTTTTTTAAGAACAGATCTGTTAATCAAGCCCTATCTGCTTGTATTGCCTCTGCTTCGCCGATTACCATATATACATACAGGTGGATACACACGTGCAAACACACTTATATACATGCGTATATGTGTGTGTATGTGTATGATGAGATCTGCCTTGCTATCACCACTTTAATGTCAAGTCAGCGTTCATGTAAGTTATTTGTCCGGTCCTCCCAGCCTATCCTATTTACCTACTCCCAACTACACATACAACTTTTGTAGAAAATATCTCATACTCAGTTTATTCAGAGCAGAGCTAGTCTGGAAATCTATGGCTTATTAGTCACTATGTGATTTAAATCCACTGGTCTAGTATAAAGGTTTATAACATACAAGATTAAATACCAGCTGCTAAATGGCATGTTCAACACAAAGTAGTATTACAGGAAAATGATGACAATTTAAACAAAAACGCAGTATTAGTTCATTAAAGTTAGAGCATCTAGCAACACATCCAAAAATAAGAATCTGATTTTTTTCAGTTTGAAAGCACCTCTGTGCATATTACCTGATTCACATGGTCCTTTATGTTTCATGCTGGTATTTCTTTTCGCAGCATAAGCCTTGTTGAATTGACAGACGTTCTCGTAGGTTTTCCCTTCAGGTCCGCAGACGCTCTCTTGAGACTTGCACACGCACTGGGGTTCAGGGACTTCCCCAAACCTTGTTTCATCGGCATCCAGCCTGCACTCGAGGTTGTCCCCACACTGCCCGTAAAAATGATTGCCCTGGTCCAGGTCGCAGATCTGACCTTCCACATTTCCACATTCACGACAGCAGCCGCAACGGTCCAAAACAGTCCCGGCCGGACAGTCTTTTGGCTCAGAGCAAAGTGCCAAATCGCATTTTCCACAACCATCTCCTTCCCGTAACAGCCTCCACCAACCTCGGTGGTACAAGGCAGGGAAACTCTGAGAAACCTGCACCAATAGTACCAGCACTGCTGTAGCCATCGGGTGCTTCATCTTGAGAATGTAACGAACAAGCAGAAAAGGTCCTTGGAGTAAAGCCAGGGGGGGGTGAAAAGAGCCAGCTACTGGGAAAAAAACATCACAATCCTTATTTTGTTTTAGACTATAAATTCTACTGCAAACACAGGCTTTTAAAAGAAATTAGCATCAGATTCCTAACCTGGAACTGATAATAAAAACGCATACGAACCCACTGGCTTTTCTTTAATGCAGTTTGGAATGCGAGTATTGCTTGCACAGAAACCAAACTGCCCCTTCTGACAGCTGAGTTGAAGCTCTCTGAAAAGCTGTTTGCTCAGTGTCTCCTTCAGCCGAATTTGCAAAGTATTGCTCTACTGAAACAACGTTAAATTGCAGCTATTGTAGAAAGGGGAACAGGCTATATTAGTGTAAAATGAAGAAATTAACTGCTACGAGCTCCTCCCAACCCCATCAGTTGAAAAAGATGGTCACAAAAAAGATAAACGTGGGTACAAAGTAGCACCCAAAATACGAGTACCCTGGAGCTGAGCCAGTGCTCTGGAGACTGGAACAAGTTTTCACACCAAATTTCATCCATTAACGATCGCAGCTAGGGGGTTGTGAGTTAACAATTTACTTACAGGCTCTTTACAAGCAAGGGACAATCCAAGACAGCTGGAATTGACTTTAAACTCTTGGATTTAAGATGAGAGGTGCCTGGACCCATTAAAGAACCCATTGTTCTCACTACATTTAGCTTCTTTTCAGTGTTTGTGGGCATCTCTAGTTTGCAACCCAAAATAATATGGTCCATGTTTAGTACCAAAATACAACAAACATGTGCAAGCCACCACAGCACCTTCAGACACACCAGAAGGAGGTTTTGCTGAAGCATTAAATGCGCTTGTCTTTTCGTAGCACTTTTCTGTCTTCGTTTCTTAAGATGTACTTACACCATGAGTTATGAAGGAGGATGAAAGAGGTAACTCTGATTTCTTTTCCCACTTCTGTGCATAAATTTCTGACACGGTCATTTCTTGCCAAGTGTTGCCCTTTTCTTTGTACATCTCAGTATTTAGGCATGCTCCCTATCGTCCTACCTCAGAGCAGAAAACCCTTGCAATGCTGAGGAGATTTCTTGTCTATAGACCGTTGGCTGCCGTTTCCACTGTTCGAACCACATGCAGCTCAGTGGAGACGCATCTTCTTCTCTGTTGGAGGTAGAAGTGAAGCATGGTGGAATTACAGACCCTGCAAGTACGGCTCAACAGCGTGGGTCAGGGATCACCACTCTTACAAATGAAACAGCTTTGTTCGTTTGTTAGCTTAAAATAGCTCTATGTGCATCACATTTTCAAGACAGATGTACAGGACACTTTTCAAAGCCAGCCTGGAGAGACCTCCAGGGCCCTGCTTATTTCCATCTGATGGCTGGCCTAATTCACATTCCGCAATGCACGTTTTTGCTTTGAACACAGAATCGGACTGTAAAGGAGTAAATTATGTGTGTAATCGATGCTTTTAACATTGAGAATCAGAAAAAAAAGTAACCACTGAATTTAATGGGAAATTGATTTCTTGTCTCATCATCTTATTCTGTTTAATGTGTTTTATTTCACACTTCCTCATCAAACTCTAATTGGACATGTAGTTTTGCATTATAGGGTCTACTTATCACTGTCTGTTTTATTATTTGTGCCTACTGCTGTAGAGGATGAGAATCTAGCGGACAAGGTTTTGCTAAGGTTCATATAAAGTAAAAAAAAATGTTTATAGTGATAAAGCCATATATGCAAAGTGGAGCCAAAGCAGGGAGGGTTGCAGGGGCTCCTGCTACGGCTGACGTGGGATTTGAGGGCTGTAAAAGAGAAGCATACAAGGAAGTACCTCCTGTGTCCTGGCACTGAGGAAACTCATCATAAGTATCCTAGAGAGCATTTTTGGCATTTATCTGACTAGTGTAATCTGAGTTCTTGGTGGGTTCAGCCTCTAAATTAAGACCTGGGTACACCTGTGGCCTCATTTGCACAGCTGCCCCTTGGCAGGTGATCTGCAGCTGACGGTTATTTGGCCACTGATTCCTGAGCTCACCTGGAACAAACTGAGGAGGGGGAGAGGTTAAAACACTGTGGTACGACATGCAGAAATGGCCTGATAGGTGTCTGCAGTGTGTTTCACTAGCAAGCCAGCCATGACAAGCTGAGGAGAGTGTTGCTGTAACTCTCCACACTAGATGAATGTGTGGGGTTGGAGCACGGGGGATAAAAAGGGGAGCAAGGAAAATGCAACCAGGTTTGAAGTGGCACATCTAAAAGCATAGTTCCATCTGGTTCAGTAATAAAATATGCATTATTTCAGTATGTCTCTAGTCCCTGAAGCTTGCTTTTGTGGGTTTGGCAGAAAAAAGTTTTGATTTTCATCACAAACCTTGAATTATCCTAACCCTAAATACCTCCCAGAACAGAACAGAACAGAAACAGCACCAGATTAATGTCACTGGTGGAGCTGCAAGACAGGCACCAAAATACGCTGCTTTTTGGACACCATTTCCCAAAAGCTGCCCGGAGGGCTGACCCACAGTGCAGATGAAGCCTCCACAGCCCCTCCAACGAGGGGAGGAGGGAAGCAGGTGCAATGCATGAGGGCAGCTATTACCATCAGCTGTGAAATGACATTTTGGTGAATAATTTCTTTAGCAGGCAGGCTGAACAGCATTAGTGTCCCCTTGGTCTCAGCAGGCAGGGTAGTGCTGGCCATACAGCAATTTCCCTGGATTTTCTAGGTGTTTCCATGTACCATGGTCAGCACAAGGAGTTGTGTCACCATCTCGTGGAAGGGACAGCACCCCAGTTGGATGGCGGGCGGTGAGAGGACATTGCAAACCAGCCCAGAGCTTCTTGTACCTTCAGACTGCATCTTCCACCGGGACATGGGCAACGTCTTGCAGAGTAATTCCTGTAAGTGAATTGTTAAGGAAATTGTGTTCTTATTCATTTCCTGCTTTCTTCTGGGGGCATGATGCTATGCTAAGCTGCTGACTTGTATTGCATTATTCTACTTTGCATGGTAATAGATAAGGTACACGGCTGATGCAATTTGCAATCTTATTGCTAGTGATTCCTGAGGTACTGCTTTCAGACAAAATGTGGTTCAGCTTGTTGTTCTGTTTTCATTTGTGTCAATGTGAATTTTATTTAAGTAAAGGTTTCTGAATCTGGCTCCTGACAGACATGCAGATCTGGTTCCTGCACAGACGCGCACAGGAGCCCTGTGAGGATTAATAGCAAAACACAAACAATTTTGAAATGTCCTTTCTGCCTTCTTTGTCCTGCAATGGTTCCTCTCATTCAATGGATGAAGTTTGGAAATTATAGTGCCCTGTCTCTTAGGTTGTATTAAGTGCCTAATCTTGAGATTCCTTTAGAGAAATTAAATCTTGGCTGACTCAACATGTGTTTCCATCCAAGAAACTTTATACTTTTATCATGTGCACAAAAGAAGCATTAAAGAACAGTAATGTTGAGTCTGTTATACCAGATAATAGCACACTATAGGTGGCTGTGCCTATTGGATATATATATTACCTGATCATGTACCAATCTCCTTAGGTAATTTTTTCCCCCACAGTATCCAGAATTGAGCTTCAGTTGAGCTGCTCAGCTCACCTGAAAACAGGATTTGGTTTTGTAGAAATAAGTGGCAAATGGTGGACATTAATGACAGATGAGGCCAAAATGGTTGGATGCCATCTGTGGAATCCTAACAGAACTGCTGACCAGGCACAGGCAGTCCTGGGATCTCCACACATTTCCTTTTTTGGTGCTAGTCCTATTTGCTGACACATTATTTTCATGAATCTCATCATTAGTGCTGAAAGCACATGAAGTATAAGTTAATTTTACTGTAACGTGATTATTAAATCCATTAATCAAAGACAGGAGATCCGTAATTAACTTGTTCTCCAGCATCAGGTAAATGATTCTGCTGTGAGCTTTAAGACAGCAATTGTTCACTAATATGCAAAATTCAGTGGGGCTATTAGATGATAAGACTATGTAATTATATAATTAAATTATAAATTTTGCATGTTTTAATAACATATATTTTAATTATTTTCTTTGCAAAGTTAAAATGGAGATTTTTTTTTTTTTTTCCAAAGATGGGAAAAAAAAAAAGGTAACGTCAGTCTCCTGCCTGAAAGCTGACTGTTTTCATGTAAGGCTTTGGAGACTCACCTCAGACCTCGCTCCAGCAGTGGCTGGCTATAGATTTCTTCTGTTTCACATTTCAGCATCTTCCTTGTCGGTGACTGTAGGCATTCAAATTTTAACTTGCAAAGACAAAAGCAGGGCCTGCTAGCACTGTTTGAACACCAAATGCTTGGGTTTGATTTAATATTGGCTTTTAATATATTTAATATAGGCTTTTTACACAAAGGAGTCTAGAAATTCCTTTTCACAAGCTAGTATTTCCTTCCAAGGGGCCAGATATTTCAAGGGTTCTTTTCAAGCCTACTTGATGTCTCTGCTATTCTTTGAATAGACCAGATTTCTGCAAACTTTGTAGTTTTACCCAGAAACACCCGAGAGTCCTGTCCCATAACAGGAAAGTGATACTGGAAACATTTAGGGAGTCAGCAGTAGGTAATCGGGCATTTCTCTGAAGCCATTCTTTTGAGAGGCAGGAGTTATAGCAAAGAAACTTTTACAGAAAGTATCACGAGGGCATTTTCCCCCTGTGTCCTGCCCACATTTGCAGCCCAGCAAGTCCCAGTTGCTCATCTTAACCTTTCTCCGTACTATTTCAATCACAAGTGCAATATAGAAGCAGTAGCCAGCATCATTCTCCTTCCTCTGGAGAGACAGGGGCATGAAGATTTGTCGACCTTCTGCCTTAATTTTAGAGACACCTAACGGAAAAGCATCCCCGTATTTTGCGCAGACCACGGCATTTTCGTGTGTCGTGTTTTACTGCAGCAGATGCTGCAGTTTAATGCAGAGTTAAACTGTTTGTGTGTCAAAGGCAGTTGCTGTCTACATCAACGGTGACACCGCAGTGCCATCAGGTACAGCAGGGCTCAGGCTGGAGCTTGGGGTGCAACTTTCAGCGCTATGTTTGAAGAAGGTCCTTATTGCAGACCTGCAACAAACATGCTCTAACCATTTTGACAGGGGCTAGAAGGAAAAACAAATGAACAAGAAAAAAACAAACCAACAAACCAAAACAAACATAGGTCTGGCTCTGCTAATATTTTGAGGTGCTTCCACCAAACAAAGGCTGAAAAGTAACATTCTCTCCAGCCAGTGGCTGGTGCAAGCCAGGTGTGTTTGTGCATGTCTGTCCATCCCTTTCCAGCAGAGAGACGGTGAGAGGAGGCTTAAGACCAAAGATGACACTGGTGGTGGTACTAGTTGCCTGTGCCAGCAAAGTTCTTAAAAACAGAAAAAAAGCCCAAGAGTTTTTTTTCCCTGAGAAAGCCTAACAGAGAGAGGGAAATCTCTGAAACTTGCAGACAATGAATATAGAGTCATTTTTCCTGGCAGCCTTAATGTTGATGGATAGGACAGTTTGCCTTGTCCCGTTTATATAAGAGCAGCTGATATAAAATGACTTCCTAGCTGGATATTTATGAGAAGTTTCATTTCAAATAATATAGTTTTTGCCTCTGGCAGTGCTGTGGTTCAGCCCTGTTATTACTGGGAACTAGATCTTTAGGATATTCTAACTATAACTTCAGGGCCTGTTTGATCTGCCCAGCAAAGTTAATATTTTCCAAAGCAATGGAAACTTTATAATGGAAAGTCTCATTAGCAAAAACTACCTGTCCCTAAAAGCAGCCAGGAAATCAGGCACAGACAGGAAACTTGGGGGATTTTCCTTCAGCTTCACCTGCTTTCTCTAGCACCGCAATGCTGAAGAAAGTAAATGTACAAAGAGGCTGTAATGATCCTTCTCGAGCAAAAGCAACTAGAAACCAATTTCTGATATAAAGCAAAATTCTTGTCTCTTGCAGCAATTCATGTCTTGCATAAAATACTCTTATCTCTTGAGGGGAACAGGACTCACGCCGGTACCAGACCCTTTACCCAGGCTGGGGTTGCTCTGAGATCTACGCAGCAGCAGGTATCAGTAACCCCCACTGAAACTTCCAAGCCTCTTTTTCAAAAAAAGTGCAAGTCTTTCCTGTTTTGTGCCAGGGCAGTGCTATAAATGGGATATTCTCAAATGATTCCTCACCCGTTTGGAGTGTGCGGAGCTAATGGCTGCAGTCGGTGCAGCCCTCATGGTGTTGATAGAGACCCTGTAGTCCTGGACCTGTCAGCTGGGCTGAAGCCTCCCATTCCTCAGCCTAAACCATAAATCAGACTCCGGCCCTTCTTCCCATATCTCCTTCAAAGACATACTCAGCTCCAATGTTTGCTGCAAAGGGAAATAAGTCTGCGACAGGCACAGGTCCAGGCTGCGAGCTCTGGTAATACAGCTTCCAAATAAGTCTTGCAAAAAGCCTATTGCCTGGACAGTGGTGGTCAGATCAAAATGACCCACCAAAGAAGCTGGAGAAGAGAGCAGGAATCCACCTCCCACCGCTGTGCTTCGGGTGGAATTGTTCCAGAATTTAACACTTCTGACAAACATTTATGTTCACCTGTGACCAGAGATGTGCTGTCTGGCAGAGGTGACGTGTAGGTTCTGTGTGGGGAGGGGAGGATTTGCTGGCTTTAGTCTGGGATGGTTTGGGCACCCGTGTTCTGCAGCAGTAGGAGGTAGAAATTGTGGGAGAGGACAAGGAGGAAGCTTCAGAGTAAGGACAGAAAGCAGCGCCTGAGGAAAGCTCAGAGGGGCAGCGCTTACCACCGAAGGAGCGGCTGCGTGCACAGGTGTTGTTTCTCACCGTCAGATTTCCTGCTGTTGTCAGAGCTTTGTGTGTTGTCTACAAACAGGGCTGCATCAAAGAATCCTGCAGATTGGCACCCCTGAGCTTTCAGGCTCATGCCTCCAGTCAGAAGGAGTAATCTCCAAGCCAGACCATCCATCTAAATACTTGGAAGTTAAAAAAGAAAAGAAAAGAAAAAAAAAAATCAATGGTGGGTCTCTATCACAGATGCTGAAGACCACAGTGTGCCCCTGGGAAGATGAGGCTTGTCTGGGGATATTTGCTACTCCTGCCTTTCATGAACGCTTGTGCCTTCAGGGTCACGATGGGGCTGGATTTGCCCGTTTCTAGAAAGCCAGTTTTAGTCCTGGCCCCTGCCCTGCCCTGCTGGTTCTGAGGGTCACAGTAACGGGCACTTCATCTGTGATAGCTCTTAGCTTTGTGTGTTTGCTCTTAAGAAAAGGCCTGGAAGCTGGAAACAGCATTGAGGGGAATATGAACGAAAAATGTGCAAGAGGCTGAGTTGAGAAGCAAAAGCCTGAGTCCATTGAAATCAATAGCCAGACTCCCATTAACTTAAATGGGCTCAGGATTCCACCCAGTGCTTTTAGCTTCGCTGGCTTCCTGTTTGAGTTGGCAGGACAAATGTCTTTGTCCCTGTCCAGCAGGGCAGACTTGGGGTTCTTTTTCTGTCCGGGATGATGAAACACTCTTAGAAACCTCAGTCTATTCCAGCCACAGTGTGCCTAGAGATACCAAACACTAACATCTTGCATGCACTGAAAATTGTAATTTTTTTTGCATTAAATGCTGACCTGTTGTCCTAAACTGGATGTCTTGAAAAGCTGGTCTGGTGTTACGTTTGTCATTACATTTCCTGACAGCTGACATGAAGCTAAGTGTGCACTAGAGAGGTATTCTATTAAGTAACTACATCATCTTACAGAAAACACCAGTTAAATGGTGTCCATTGGTGCTGCAGGAGTAGGGTGCTGTTGCTATAGCAGTGGAGTGAAAAGGCTACTGCTGTCTTGCTGCTCTTCTGTACCACAGCGCATTGCAAAGGTAGACCCCTGCTTGTTGGTGCTTTAGAGCTGGGGACTGTGGACTGCAGGGAGTGAAAACGGCAGGACGTCTCTGGGAAAACCTGAACTGATAGGGTAAAGCCAAAACTTCCTGTCTCTTTGCAGGCGAGGGAAGTAATCTCTGTATTTAAAACAAGGCACTGCAGGTGAGCACGTCTCAAACTCAATAAACTTAGTGGAAGCAAAAGAAAACCAACACAGAAATAAGTACAGGCCATTTCCATCCAAATCTCTCCTCTGGTAGAAGTTTGAGTAAACGGAGGGACTCTGCAGTGTGACTGAGAATAAAACCCCCACAACATCCTGGAAAAGCCCAAACCAGCTGAATCATTCCAGATTTGCAGGCTCCTGGAGGGGCAGGTTCTCGGGCCGTGTCTCCAGACAGGTCAGTGCGCAGCTGAGGCAGCTGAAGCCCCGTCAAGGCAGGAGTCTGAGCCTCATCGTGCTGGTACACACTGAAAATCTCTTCTGTTTCAAAACTCTGCCAGTATACGCACATCTCTGCTTAGGATCTGGGATCTCACTGTAGAGTACACTGGCATTATACAAAAGCCTTTCTTTTTTGGGGAGAAAAAAACCAACTCCGTATCTAGAACCAGATTTGCTTCATCTTCTCAGTTCACAATTCATAACTCTTCTGTTGATTTAGCTTACTGGTAGAGACAGTCATCCAAAACATAGATTCCTTGTTTGCAGTCATAAGTACCTGTGCTAATCTGAAAGAATAAGACATAATCATAGGATCACAGAATGGTTTGGGTTGCAGGGCCCTCCCCAGCTCCCCCAGTGCCCCCCCTGCCACGAGCAGGGACATCTGCACCAGCTCAGGTTGCTCAGAGCCCCGTCCAGCCTGGCCTGGGATGTCTCATCCACCACCTCTCTGGTCAACCTGGGACAGGCTCTCACCACCCTCAGCGTAAAATTTTCTTCCTCATGTCCAGCCTGAATCTCCCGTCCTCTAGTTGAAAACCATAAGACATTTTTGTGCCCAAACAAAGCAGCTTGCAGTTCAATATTGAATTCTCCTGGCGAATTGCTAAGCGAGTAAGACATGAAGGAGTTTTAAACCACAGGAACTTTGAGGAAAACCACAGTCTGAGGCACAGATCTCAAAAAGGGAAGGAGAAAGAAAATGCATCAAATTATTAATTACAGGCTTAACACTCACCTCAGATTAACAAGCCCATTGTCTGATCTCAAGTGCGACAAGAGGCTGTAATTTAAAACAGCTTTTATTCATTAATGAATAGAAAAGTTATTTCAATGAGAATTTGGAGAAAACCTATGCCAATTACCAGCACTAAACAGTCTTTTCTTGTAAGGACATGGCTTGCTGGCTGACTGGTGTTGTGACACTAAATACAGCAAGCAAATGAGAATGGTTTCTGCTACCAATTCAATCAGTAGGTTTGAAATTGAATTAACCTTTTAAAAATACCAAATATTCTTTACAGCAGATGGTAGTGTTTGCATATACAAATACCTCTTGGAAATCATAATGTAAACCACATGCTCTGAAACAATAGCATTCCTGAGCTGAACCCTTCATCCTCCTGAAAATGAAAAATAACACTCTCCAAGCTCAGACTGGTGGCTGCTGCAGCAGGACCAGCTCCTGCTTGTGCTGCGGTGAAGGGGGAAAAACAAGGGTGGGGGCTTGGAAGCAGGGGGATGTTGGGATGTACTAAAAGGTGATATTTCCTGTCACTTCACCGCTACACTCTTACACATTACCTCCAGAGGAGGGCTGCAAACAGGCTGTGTTAGCCTGTTCTAGCTCTCCGCTATAGCACAAGTTCTTCATATATTTATATTAAATTAACATTTTTATATTAATCCCCAAAATGCTTTATGCTGCTGTGACTAGACTGCTTTTATTCCCTGTGCTGGCTAGGACAACTCTCCATAGCATGGTATGAGGTGTCCTATTTGTCTACGCTTCAGATAGAAGCATTTGCATCCTTGAAAGCTCCTCGAGTTACACGCGTTGCCTGCCCGCTGCTCGCTATCCATCACGTGTCCCTGTGCTCACGCACGTTCACAAGCATTCGTCCACAAAGGCTTACAGTAAGTGCCAATGTTCTTAAAGAGAGACAAAGACTTCAGGAGCTGCAGCTTTAGGAAGTACATGTAAGGAAAGGTTATGACACACCAGAATGTCGCTGCAAAGCAGAATTATCTCAAAAAGCAAACCCAGTGTTTTCCTCCACACATTCTGCCAAGAGCACAAACAAGTTGGCACTGTGGTGGAATAGTAAACGTTGGGGGTAACTCTGTCCTGTGGCTCATTCAGATTCATGGTGCCAAGTTCCCTCTGCTGTAGGGCAGATGTGGTCGGTGGGAGCCAAAAGAGCTCCCAGCTCAGGAGCCCCCAGCCTAGAGGCTCTTTTGGAGAGCAGGCTGCTACCCCAAACCTCTCCTGCTCCCACAGAGCCCACGCAAGGCCGAACCCGTAAGCAAAACAGAGCTGTGTGTCGTTCTCACCTGTGGCTTTGTTCTCACCTGTGGCTTTGTTCTCACCTGTAGCTTACGTGTTGCATACCAGTCCTTTGTGGGAAAAGCTGATTTTCAGTTGGCGTCTGTCGAGACGTCGGGGTTTATCTTTGCGCACTGGTAACACAAGAGCTGCTCTGTGCTCCGCACCTGTCAGTATATGAAAGTCTTGTCTTGAGTGGTGCTTCTATAGCTTGTGTTAGACAACACCTGAAAGAGACGGGACAGACTCGGGACTGTGCGGCGCATCATCCTGACCGCTCTGAAGAACCTGCCTGGGCTCATGTCACTGCCCTCTGCCCAGCATCACCTGTGGGACCACAGCAACACCAGTCGTAACACCAGACTCTTCCAGGACATCAGTGCACGTAGGCTGACTCGCTTCACTGTAGGATGTATTAGCAAAAATTGATTTTGGTCCCTCTGACATGCCTGACCTACTTGCAGTAGGATAGGGGCTAAGTGGCTTGCTTACTTGGTCACTTACTTTCCATATCTGGTCCCTGCCGAGCATCAGTTTGACCACCGAAATGGCCTTAGGACCACTCTGGGTCCTAAGGTCCTATATAGCAGGGCTATATAGGGAAACAATCACATGTGAGCTGTATTGAAGTGGTAAATTCTATCAAGGTGAGAATTATATGTAGAAGAAAATAAAGCAGGAGTCCATACTTTCGAGATTTTAAGATGTTTTCCCTGGCCAAGCCAACAACTCTTTCAGAATATTCTCATAAGGTACCTGGAAAAGAAAATCAAAACAAAACACAAAAAACCCCCACCAAAACCCTCCTTCCCCTACTACTTTCTGTCCCTCGCAACTTCAAAGCACGAAGTTGTAACAAAAGCTGCATCTAATGAAAGCAAGCCTTGAGAGGGGCAGTCTACTATAAGGTACAAAGAAATTATTTTTGTTAACATTAATATTTGGCAGCCAGTGTAGAACACATAAGGGCATTTTAGTTGGGTTTTAAAGAAAGGAATTGACACAGAAAGAAGGTAATGATTTTTTTAATAGAAGATCTCTCCAGGGGGGTTGTGTTCATATCACAAACATTCACTTTATTACATTTTATGGAATGGACTTTAAATGCCAGTATATACAAGCCAACATTTCATTATTGGAGTTTGTGTTTATTCACTTGCTATTGTCAGTCTGGTCCCCTTTGTCTTCTTGTGCCACTCTTTGTTAAAGCCATGATTTATGAATATGTGGTTTAGATCCTTCCCAATACAGTGTGGTGAAGCGGTTCAATAAAAAGTTATTAAAGTTAAAAAAAAAAAAAAAATCTATATTTTTGTGTGCTTTTCCCACCTCCTATAGGAAACCCCTGTACGAGACACTTATACTGAGCGAACACCATGTGCGTGAGACTGTAACGTGAGTTACACGCTCAGACGCCTCATTCAGCCAAAGCTCCTGCTGAGCTGTAGCCCCTGCAGGCAATCGCTGGTTTGCCTACAGAACTGCAGGATCATGCCCTCAAAGTTATGAAAGTTGCACAGACCAAAAAAGGAGGGGGAAAAGATCTGCCATAAAGTCTTCATTTTAAAATCAGGAGGACTTCCAGTAGCCTTAAGCTGCATAGTAACAAATGGCATTCGGTTCTCAAACATAAACTGTGTGTGCCACGTAGTTAATTTATTTCTAAAACAAAGCTCTCAGGTCCTGCTGATTGCAGGATAAACAAAGCTGACTGACAGTTCCCAGAGCCCCCTTTGATTCTGAATTTCTGCAGAAACATGACACTGTGTCAGCCTAAAATAGTGAAAGGCTGGTTTAGGTCACTGTGGCTCAGCCCACGCCTGGGTTTTTCACCCGGCAGCACTGCTCTCTTGCCACAGCTGCACAGCCGCATGAAGGAGGGGATGACAAATTGGCCACTTGCCTGTGGCTGGCAAGAAACAAGAGCTGCTTGTAGCAGTGGGAGCTGAAGGAGGCACTCCCCAGCACGAAAAATAATCTGTTTGTGAGGAAGACACGGGAGGTGGTAGCGTTATCTGCTGAACTGCAGCACAACAGGAAGAGTATGAGAGATGGGTTACAAAACAATTCTGCTGGCTGTATTTTGTGTTCCCAAATCTCTGAAAAAACGCAGCACTACAAATAAAAAGCCCTCCGTCTGTCTCAGGGATGGACAACTTCAAGTGAGGATTACCTCAGCGAGTCTGACAGGTATCGGAAGCAACGGAGCATCGCGCTGCTCCAGCCCGGCATCACGCCAGGACGAGGAACGCCACGTTCCCCCGCACGCCACGCTGCTGCCTCCGCGCCCCCTCCAACACAGGACCTACTGAGACAGCAGCCGCGCTCCCTCTGCTGCTGTTCTCTCCGGCAAACAAAGAAGAACAGCTGTAACCCCACATCCTCTTGGACATCCAAACCAGAAGGTTACAGCCTGCTTCTGAATACCAAGATAATTCTGGCACCTGTAGCGCTCTACGGCCTGCCACATGCTGTCCTACGCACCCGCCCCTGGCCAGGCGAGAGGCGGGATGCTGGAACGAAAAGCAGGTACAAGCACAGGAGCCCAGCACAGCCACTCAGCTGAACGAGCAGTTGTCCAGAGTCAATGTTGCTCATGCTGAAGCACCGAGGCTTTGCATCTCGCACGCCTCACACACGCTTCTGCTCTGCACCTCAGGAAATGCAGCAGAGCGTTTTGTCCACGTTGGGTTCACTGAGGTTAAGTACCTGGATGCCTGTTGGCAAGATTCCTCTCTCCTGCCGAAGTGGGAGGATGAAGCGACTCATTTCTACTAAAAATATAGGTAATAGGCCCAATAAAACACATTGACCAGCATGAAAAACAAAGGGAAAAGCAATTTGGAGTAGTGGTCTACATTGCTGGGGTTCTGAATTGTGAAATAACCAATAATCCTGTGCATTTTGTTTCTCAAGACACATTTGATTTTCTCATGAGTTTTCATGGTCAAGTCACTGCAGTTCACATTATCGCTTGAAATCTCAATGCTTGTAAAGCTGATTTTCTGTTTATAGCTGGTGATGGAGCTGTTGAGGATGTTACTGATGTTGACTTCTTCCATTTCTTTAGTGAGCTCATTTGCAGGCTGCTAGGAAACAAGAATGTACAGTTAGTTTTAGGGTTTGTCTTCTCCTGTAGAAGAAAAGTGCTTTAATAAATAAGGAGACCATAAGGATAAAAATAAAAGAACACAGCTTCATATGTGTTCATCCCAATATTCAAACATGCCTTTCAGCGGGTGCCTGAATTCCCAGAAATGCCTGTGTTTCCACCGCTGAATTCCTAGAGGTATTTTGAGATCTTCAAGCAAGTCTCACTGTGTCACTGAGCAACCCAAGAACCATCTCCTCCAAGACATCCATCTCTTCACATCTGCACAGTGACTTACTGGCTGGGGAGCTCGGCATTGAGGTGGGAAACCTCTTTTCCCTCTGACAGGATTTGGACCCTTGATGACCACTGGACTACAATCATAATTGACTATTTAATTTCTCGCACTGCTTTAGCAGAGCTCTTTGAACAATTCACTCACCTTCACAACCCCCACAGAACTTGGTGGGACTGATGTTTGGTGCTGTCTTCTGGGAAGGGAGGAAGAAGGACTCAGCTTTCCTCTGATAGAGGAATTACCTTCCAGATCACTGTCCTAATCAGAGTTATTCCATAGGAGAGCTATTCTATAGGACACCTATTCCAGAGGTGTGTTATACTGGCGCTGCATTTTGAAAGGAGCAGAGGTGCTTCGTGCTCTGACATGAGCGCAGCTCAGGGCTACAGACCCGGTTCTAGCAGTTGGCCAAAGTGCCTTCCCAAATGTGGCCCTGCAAATCTAACCTGTCAGCTAAGGCTGCTGTGCAGCAGGTTATGGCAGAGACACAGCGCTCTGGTGTTATTTGCGTGTTCGTTGCACGCAAAAATTTAGACTTAGCGACAATTAGGAGAAGCAATTGTTCCTGTATCCATAACAGGAAGACCAATTGTCTTATTCAGCTAATGGAGGACTAATTACTGTTGATCCAAGATAACTAAGCTTATTAAGGTGGATCAGGCTTTACCTCTTGAGGTGCCTTAGCTGCACACTTCTGTGATGAGCTGTAGTGAGCCATGGCATATTCCACCAGGGCACCAAAGATGAAGCTGAAGCAGATGCCGAGGTAAACATCAATGGCCTTAATGAAACAGTTGGTTTTCGAAAGTGAACTTCGTGAGCCGATCATCAGAGTTGTCATGGAAAGCACTGTTGTTACTCCTTGGAAAGCAGAAAAGGAAAAGACCTTCTCTTGCAGACACTCTGGAAAAGCTTGGCCTATCCTTCTGCACATGCTCTAGTGCGAGCACATCACTCCTTACCCAAATCCAAATCATCTGTCAAGTAAAATGCTTTTGTAGCGTTAGCTACTCATTTCACAGAGGCTGTCCCTGTCTTTGACACCTTGGCTCTTGTATTTTTCCTGCTTTCAGTAAAAGAGCAGCCCCATCCCTGCCCCCTCCAAAGCACATCACAGAGAACGTGTGCTCTGTCCTCTGCTCTCGACCAGGAGCCTTGGCCACACACAGCTCTGCAGCTCTTCCACGCTTCATGCTGCTCACCCAGCTCTGCCACAAGGAAAAGCAGCGCACGAGCACTCCAGTTATCACAGATCTCAAAAAAACTACCGTCTACCCAGCCCTCAGAGGCTCCCCTGCCTGCTTAAACCTTCTCCCTTCCTCAGGCAGTAACTTACCAATGCAGGTTCTTGCAGGCACTGAATCCAGTGTGATCCAAAAAGAAACCCAGGACAACATGACGAGCAGAGTGGAGGGCACGTAGGTCTCCAAGATGAAGTAAAGGACATTCCTTCTCAACTCAAACTGCAATATCAGTCGTGGGTAACTGCCTGTTCATGAAAGGAAGAAACACAGTGACCGTGAGATTCCCAAGGACACTTGAACTGGAACAGCCCACACCAGCGCTGCAGCCGAGGTTTATCCAACGTACCCTAGATGAGAGGACACAAACACACAGCATTGCTGGACAAGAGCCATCTAGAACAACGTGTGGCTTGTAAAGGGGCTCCTGAACTTCATCCACAGTGAAAACATTTTATACTTGTGTCTTAGAGCAGAGAAGGGCCGATGCTTTCATCTGTTCTCTCGTGCTCAGCACAGCACATTTTGCCCAATAACCGCTTTGAAGGGGCATTGCCAGGTTCAGTCTTATCTGATGGCTGAGAAATAAACAAAATATTTTTCTTTTCATTTCAGCAGGCTTTGGCTCACGTCCCGAAGCATCCCAATATCTTGTCATCACAGGGAATTAGACCCCCTGTATTCATTAGTAATTTGTGATCTCTGATAACTGTGTCTTTTTGTGCTCAAAAAAACCGCCCAAACAGTCATTTTTTAAAAAACCATTTGTCATAATACTGACATAAGCATTCTGGGGCTGGATTGCTAGGATTTTCAGGAGACATTTCTGCTGTTTAAACAATAGTTCCATTTGAAATGGAGAAACAAACCCTGTGTTGTTTGTGGGCTGTGTACACAATAGAAAACAACAAAACATTGTTATTTTTACAACTTGGTCACTCTAAGGAAGTTTTGCCCCCTTTCATAGTATCTGGATTGGAGAGAAGAGTATTTACACTGATAATGAAAAAGACATTGAATTCTGATGTACAAAGAGATCTTATACCATCATGATAGAGTTGTAATTTACAAACAAAAGTATATTTTAAAAGTTATTTTTACTCCCAGTGACTGTAAACAAGTGTCTCTGCAGTATTTGTAGTCTGCACACCTGGGAGGAAGGGAGAGAGTTTCTTCAGGTAGGTGTGGAGAAGGAAAGAAGTGGAGAATTTTTTTAAAAAGGTAAAGGAAAATCCATCAAGTGAATATAGCATATTAAAAGCCCCATCTTTCTGTAGATTTCCATCTTACAGAATATCCTAATTGCAACTACTGTTAATTTTATTTCACCAGCTTTCTGTCCATCTGTTTCTTTGAAATTAAGATTTGCTAAAGACTTTACTGGCTCAGGCTTGAGTCAAAAGATACCGGCCCACAGAAGGGAAACACTTGAGAGCTTCTCTTGCTTTTCTCTCTCATGGATTTACCTGTTTCCTGCTGTGACTTCGAGACCAGGGTATAGTAACGTTCCACCGTGTACTGAGAGAGCTGCAACTTTTCCAAGCCATGGACAGAGTCATTCCCTTTCAACCACGTGAAGACGACGTCGTTTTCATCGTATCCCCCTAAGGAGAACATAAAGACCCACGTTACTGTGGTTCAGCCAGTAAAGGCCCGGCTGTTGCCCTGCCCTGCGTCCCGAGGGGGGCAGGAACGCGACCCAGGTGTTGTAGGTGGACAAAGACCCTCTGAGCTGTGTCGGACTGTGGGCAGACGTTGGCTGGTCTTCCAGTGCTGGTCTTTCTGCTGGCTCAGATCTCCACACCAACATGCACCGCTGAAAACGCTGAACAACAGGCAAAGCCGCCCAGAACCTCTTCTAATCGTTTACCTGGGGTGTTCCTATTTTAAAATATTTTAACACTTCAAAAGATAACGTATCCCTGTCGTCTGCAGTTTGATTACACGCAGCAGGATAAAACTACTGCAGCGATCAGCCCTCAAACACAATCTCTTCCGTCGTGAGGGAAGAGCAGGAGTGGTTAAAAAAACCCCATTGAACCCTTGCCAGGTAGCAGAAGCACATTTCACTGAATCTTCTATTCAAGTGCTTATAAATATCAGAAAAGGTGTTTTCAGTTAGTCAAGAGCTTGGAGCTGAGGCTGCTATGCGGTTTTGAACCAGGCTCTTCTGACTGGGTATGTTTTGTCCAGAGAACTTGCCCATTAAAGCAGCTTTTTCTACAAATCATTCCTCCTATCCCCAAAGGCTTTAAGTTACTGAAGACAAATAAATGCACCCAACATTTAGGTAACACCGAACTCCTGCCTCAGAAATGGTGGGATCAACAATTCAAGCAGTTATCATTAAACTCCATGTATGCCGTCTGACTAATTGCCTCCAGGAATGTGAATGATGGCGCAACATGACCTCAGGTTGGACTGAGGGATAAAACTGGCACTGAGTCACCAGCCTGCCATTCACCTCAAAAATATCACTTAATTTAGGAAACAAGCCTATCAGTCTCACTAATTTGATTCTTTTATTAAGTGCCCCTCTTTGAGAAAATGAGTAGGGACACTTTGATTCTGATAATAACCTGTTCGTCCTGGTAGAAGGAATAAGATTCAGTTGCAGCTCTATTTTTATGTAATTGTGTTTTCTTATTAGACACAAATTACCAGAGCTTGAGCATGATGAACTCGTAAATCAGGCGTCCAGGGTCTGAATCCCTGTGTAAAATCCTAAGCATGTGACTTTTCAAAGTTTCTAAGCTGTTCTATAAATTGTGGTTACTAAGGAAAATTTTATAATAAATGATAGATTGTTGTTAATTCATCCGGCATATATTTAAATAGCGTTATTTCTGGGCACTTATCCTAATGAAATCTCCAGTGAGCAATGTGCTTGTAATTTCATTGGAATTATACAGCAACAGAGCATGATGTAGGACCCAATCGCTTTTAAAACAGGCCCAAACAAGCTGTGCTTTAGCAGAAGAGGCCAGTCATTATTATTTCAGGAGCTATTCTTTGTAATAAAGTTAACCATGGTGAACTAATACGATTTTAATGTGAAAATAATATGTGCTTCCCTAGGTGCTTCATGCTGCAACTCCAGAAGTTAAAAACTGGTGTTTTCAGCACTGAGATTTTCAGGTGTTTCTTTTTGTGACATGAAGTGGGAGATGGTTGCTTGCTGTGGAGCATCACAGGCACAGAACAGCAGCACTGCTCTGGCTGAGCTCCTGGCTAAGAGCCCTGTCATGTCCTAAATTTACCTGGAGTCTTTCCCAGCCAGCTTTGCTGTGGATGAGCCTTTAATTAATTGAGAGCAGAATTCACTGATTATTTGTTTTCTTGAGACTTGCAAGGCTGAGACTCCTCCTATTGACAAGGGTCCCATCAGCCCCATGGAGAAGCACATACCACAACGTTGGGGTTGGCCTTGGTTTCAGATCATGAGTTTGAGAGGCATGTTCAAGTCACGTCTAGTAGCACCAGCATTCACACTGTCTTGTTACAGAGATGCAACAGGTAGTAGATTCCTAAAAATGTGAAAAGTCGTTCCTTGCTGTACTTGTCCTGTGCACTTACCCCACAAGTTACTTTTGAAGAAGCTGTCTGTGTAAAAGGGACCCAATTTGGCAAACCAGCTGTTATTACCCCATCATTTATGTGCAAAATTGAACTATCTACACTTCAATAAAATATTATTCTTTCTATAGAAATTCCACTGACAGGAATCCTCTAAACTGTGGATTTCAACACAAACATTTCAAGAACGACGAAGCCAAGTTGTTTTCTTTTGGACACTAGTATTTGCAGGAATAAAAGTCTACTCCAGAAAGTACCATGATGAATCCAAACGTTCAAGATGCATACTTACATATGAGTAAATTAATAAAAATCAGGCTTTTTTTCTAGAATGTTATACTTACAGCTTTCTAGCTGCAGTCTGCATGTTTGTGTGTCCATGGGGTATTTTGACAGGTCCATGTTACAAGCAACGGTAGTAGTGATTCTGTAGGAAAAGAAAGAACTCTAAAAGTTGCAATAAAAGCGCATAATAAAATATCTCTGTTTTTCTTAGCAAGCCACTAAGAGTCTGCTCTGTCATTTAGATAGCGTTGACCTCTGAAATGAACGGACTGATGAAACCAGAGAGAACCCTCCTTAAGGAGATGCGCTCTCTGCAGCCACCCTGATGAAAAAGTAACCAAAGGAGGAATTTTGCTTTGCTGTGGTGGAAGATTTAGCTTGTAGATTCACAGGTTTTCCAGTGCATTGCACGTTTTATGAAGTCACCACTTGTCACCTGAGGCACGGTAACTAACTGCACACATACGCTGGCTTGCCCTAATGTGGAGGGTAAACGTGCTTTACTTTGCAGTTAACTGGGACACAAAAGAAATACCACTGTATGAACTACTAACAACAACTGCAGTGCACGTTTCTGCAGTACATGTACAAACATGCTTTTTGCTAAAAAGCAGAAATCCTGGCTACGTGGCGCTGGGGAAGCAAAGAGCTTCCTCCTGTCTGTTGAAGTGTTACTCTTGTGATGTCCTCCCTCCATCTGACTCTGCTGGACGTGTCCTGGGCGACACCTGAACTCGTGAGCTTTGTGAGCCAGCGCTGTGCTCAGGACACGGCACAGACCAGGCTGGGAATCCTGAGCCCCGACCGGCATTGCCAGGTGCCCAGAACAGCAGGTGACGGGTCGGAAGAGTATGGTCACAGTTGGCTTGTTGACCCCAAACTCATTACCCGTGACAGCTGGTATCTGCTCCTGTCCAGCGTCATTCTGGAGACCTATTCTGAACCAGCAGCAGCAGCAAAGCCAAAGGTTGGTTTACCTTAAGGCATACAAGATAGTGCCATTAGAGAACAGTCTGATGAGGCGGTTCCCCACAGTGACATCGTGCAGGAAGGACCTTTTGGACTCCACAATGTACGTGTCTGGTACCCAGAGCAATTCCACGAGACGAGCATCTAGCGAGAAGCTCTTGTTGCCGTGAAAGACCAAGCGGGGGTCTGTCCAGCGCTGCTGCAGATAAATCGTAGCTGTGTAATCCTGGGAAAGAGAAAAAAAACCTGTGTGGATGTGTGCCCAGAACCCCTCACAGCACAGCAGGGCTGTGCCACGTGTGACAGGAGCCAGAACACACATTTGTTCAACCTACCACAGCTCAGATTCACGTGCATGCAGCAAATCTGGTAGATTTTCATCATACTTTTATTTACTCTATTACATTTCTGCTGTACTTACACTCTAAGCTGTAGTGTTTGAGGACTAAAGATTATTCTCATAATATATTTTTTTAAAGGAGCAATTATTGTAATTGATATTTTTGTGTCTGTTTTGCAGGTAAGAAGACAGATGGGCAGTGCACACTTGAGGCCACTCAGCAAGTCATCGACATTAAAAATCAGTCATTGTCTAGAGTTGGAAAATTACACATGTATTATAAACACCATCATGAAAGAGACATTGGCACTTTGGAGAAAAAAAGGTAAGCAAAACCAACCTGTTTTTTCACCGAGGTCTTAAAAAAACCCCACAAACAAATGAAAGAACAAAACTCATAGCATCTTGTTTAATAGGAGTTTTGAATCTAGGATGAAGTTGAGGTTAGCCTGCCAAAATCTGCAGTGCCTGCAGTGACTGGAGTATTTTCACAGTGCCCCATCATAAAAGACTAACCAGTACTCAGCCCTGCAGATAATTCTTTACTGAGCCTTCTGGACAGACACAGGGCACTGTTGTACTATTTCACTTGCTTCCTTATACATGAAGTAAATGCAACCAGTAATGCTTTTTATTTTCAAAACATTTCTGTCACAGACAGTCTGATACCAGCAATCGTTTTAACGGCATGAAGTCACTATGTTTTACCACACGTATACTGCCTGTCTGTGGAAGATGAAGCAGTTCTGTTCCATTCAATCTACAATTTGTGAAACGCTTTAAGAGAAAAGGTCTAAGTAAGTATTGGGTGTCAGCACTGGCTTTTGCAACTTTTAAAATTTTGCCCTTAGTCTGTGACAGAGGAAAAAACACCAAATAATGCACTGTTAAGGCTTTCAATACAGTGAATTATAATATTGATAAAAGTGAAGAATCTTAGTTCATTTCCAGGTTTTATCGAAGCATAGAGTAAGCCACTGCAATGTTTTTCACATGGTCAGAGCAACTTAGATGGACCATCAAAAAGAAAAACTCCAGAAGAGGAGCTATTTTACAAGGCCCTTTAATTAAGTTAGAGATACGTAATTGATTTTGTTGGTTCTGCCCCTTCCCCAAAATGAAGAGCTTTATCCAAGTTACAATATTTTGTTTAATGAACTTGTTTCTCTAGAAGAGAAAAAGTCAGTGTTGTTCTTGAAAATGCTGAAATTAATGCTGAAATTGTTCCTGAAGGAACTTCCAGCTGTTTGGACTGAAACTATTTGCCGCATTTACCCAAGTTGCCCACAGTTTTGGTCAGCCTGAAACTAGAGCTTTCAGCGATCAGTATTTGAAATCCAGCTGTTATCAGAAGTGGGGGGAACCAGACTCATCAGTGGTGGGAATATGTTCTCTGTGTATTTGACTTTTCTTTTTTTCTTTGAGGGTGACCAGTCCTTTGAGCCTCAGACTATGTTGCAGCTCACCACCTCATTTCTCCTCCTTGAGAAGAAACCCTGTCTGTATCTTCAAACAACACCAGCACGTCTAACAGAGCCCACCTCTACCCTGCACTCTGGAAAGGTAAGGGAGAGGAAATGCCACTTTTTCCATTTTCAAGGAGCCTGATGCCCAAGGGGTGCTGAGTTTTGCACCAGTAAGACCTTCAGAGCCATCTCTATCTACCGACAAGCCCACATTATTATGGCATCTACACAGTTTGCAGTCATAAATGAGCTCTGTTCTCATCACACCTCTGAAAGTGGTCAAGAGAGAAAAGCAAAGCTGCTTGCAAACGCTGTGCTGAACACGCAGGAATATATGACAAGTGTCTCAGGCAGATCTTCCTCTTATCTCTTATAAAATAAAAATTTTTTTCACTTACCATGTCGCTCTCAGATATGCTAGAAATACTTGCGATGTCCAGACTCATTGCAATTTGAACAGGTTGTCCTGTGGAGGGAAAGAAAATTTTAAGCAGAGAGAAGAGTGAAAGGCGCAATGAGAGTGTTCTGGACGGTGTGCGGTGTGGGCACTGCTGGCAGCGTCCCACACACACGGCGCCTTCTCTAAAACCGCAGGAGCCCAAAGGGTGAGACACAGTTGTGGAGCATTAGGGTCACAAATGACATCATGATCCAAAATAAACTTCCGTGTTTGGTGATGGGAGCAGAGAGCAAATATCCACCAACTATGAAGATGTGCAGTTGAGATAAGCAGCATTGCAGTGACATTTGCGGCCAGGGCCACCTTATCCCTGTCACCCCGTCCACAACACCCGCACAGTGGCAAGAAGGATGAACTCTGCACCAAGCAGCTCTTACGCACAGCTCTCGGAGGACTTTCCATGCACAAGTAGCAATCGGCGTCCCCGTTTCTCAGACAGGAAAAGCTACGAGGCAGAGAAATTCAGTGATCCCTGAGTCCATACACTGGGCTACAAACAGCAAAGTGCAAGAGCCTTTGCGTCTTTTTATTTATTACGTTATTACTGTTCTATGCACAAGCAAATTTTCGGGATTCAAGTCCTGAATCCCGGTCGTCCCCTGCTTTCTGATACTCTGAAAATCCACCACGAGAGGGCAGCTCCTCCCCAGGCATGTCCGAGCTGGGGCGAGCAACAGACAATTGCAACAGGAACTGTCACAGGAGCAGAAAGACACAGACTGTCCCTTAGGCTGCGCCTGGTTTGTCTAATCCCCAGCACGGATCTGAGCTCTGAGCAGGGCTCAGTGCTTTCCAAGGCAGCTCTCTCTGCCTGGGTGACAACACAGCAACGCCTTTCCCCAGTCATCTAAATCACATTTAAGAAAGTCTCAGGAACACGGTTTCTAAACTTCCTTCCAGGTGTTTTGGGGTTTTTTATTTGTTTTAAAATGTTCCAAACCCCAAAATATATTTCATTTGCCCCCCCCTTTTTTTTTAGTAGTTGTCATTCACATTCTCCATCTTTGTTTTAGACATCAAGACACTTGAAGCCCACTCGCATTAATGACCAGAGGGTAGATCTGTGAAGACTTGGGGCCTCTGGAAGAGGTCAAACCAGAGCCCGAACCATTTTTGTTTAACATTTATGGCTCTGGTAGGCTTAGACTGGTGTAGGTGCAGTTAATCTCCATTCAGAAGCATCTGTTCACTGATGTGACAGGATCTGAAGGAGCTTTTTTTATTCCTGCATGAGATGAGACAATCTAGGCGTAACAAACTGGTAAATTGTATATTGCCCCAGAAATTTATCACCATGGGCAGGAAAAGGAAGAAGCCAAAAGCTGCCAGTAGCAGGTCAGTCGCAGGAGCTACAGTGGAAACATCCAAGTCCTACTGAAAGCCGATGGGGAATTTTTGTGTTGAGCGTGGATTCATTAATGGGTTCTGGCAGAAAAGCAAAATTGCTAAAAATAAAAATGTTCATAGCTATTTTTTAAACTTCCATCAATATTTTTCAGGTTCTGAATGTTCATTCTGATAAACCCTTTCCTCTGAGTGATGGTAGCACTCACCTGGAACGTGGGAGACCTGACACCCAAATTGGACAATAGCCCCAGGTAAGTTCCTAAACACCTGACTGTCTTTCAGGTGCTCCCTACTCCCTAGAGTTTCACAAGGGGTTAAAGCAGGTTTAGTTTGTGTCTCAGTGTGAAGTGAAAGCCTGTGTCGATAGTCAATATTTCTGGCAAGGAGAATGGCTTTATGCCTCTATAGCGGCAATCTGCTAAATAGATGTACATGAACAAAAACAAAGCAGCGAATGACAAGGGTCGGACTCCAAACACACACATGTACAATCAGAGCAGGATTCAGTTACTCTGGCAGGGCTTTTCTAGAGGTACTGAAGTTTATAAATTCCCTGCCCTTCACCTCACAGGTGGACATGATTTCATGCCCCACATGTACAACCACAATCTATCCACGACAACAGTGCATGCACAGAAGGGACAGCAGCCCTGGCTACCACCTAATGTAAAAGAAACACAACCTTTTAAACTGGAGCATCCTAAAGAAAGCTTAAAGCACGCTCTGCCTTCCCCGCAAGCCTTACAGACTGTTCTTCAAAGCATCAAATGCGTTGAGCCAACATACCGCCAAAGTAGGGCCGGAGGTATTTGTTATATCCCATGGTGAGGTTCTCAAATCCAGGGAGGGACGTTGTGTCGCTGCTCTGCAAGTTGGATACGTGACCCAGGGAGCACCTCCTGGAGACACAAACACGAACTGTTACGTGTAGCTGGGCACATCTGGTCTGCGGCTGTGTTTCCAGCTTGTGCTCAAACAAACAAATTGCATAAAATGCTTATTAAAAATAAGTAGATCATTAAAATCACAAGCACTTGCTCACATTGCTTATCTTAGCTGAACAACTGGCACCTTGAAGAGGTGGGAAAACATCAAATTATCTCAGCTGATAGCTACCAGTTTGCACACGTAGTAGCTTAAGGACCTTCTTAAAATGTCCCAGACAAATCAAGCATGTAAACGAGGGAACGGTTCTTTGTCGTTGCTCTGTGAAGGGCTGAAGGAGGCAGGAGGCAGCGCCTCTGTCCCTCCCCAGAGCCTCAGGCCCGCTGGTGTGCGCCGTAAGAAACTTCACAATGTAGTTACTCAAAGCTCTAATGATCTTTTTTCTCCTGTTCCCTTTAAAGCTGGGTCAGTGGTCCTTGGCGCTCTGCTGCACGTTTTAGCCCGAAAAGGACCTTGCAGGAGAACTGAACCAGTTAGTGCACAGTATGAACATAAACCATTCAAGAAATGCAGGACATGCAGTTTAAGGAATGGTAATAACACAGCTGGGAGTCCTGGGGGGGCATGTCCAGCAAAAACCGCAAACTGTTCTCGTCCTGAACAGGCTGCACTGTTAATGTACATGTTGCGTTTTGGGAACCGATGCGGGTTGCTCTCTTCTATGCCACATCCCTTACTGCACCCAGCTTTCTTTAGATGGACTGGATAATTGGGAGCGCAGTTTCCTTTTGACCCACGTTATTTATATGAAACATAATTCAGACATTCCCTGTAAAACAAAACAAACAGTCCACTTACCTTTGGATTGGAAGGAAAAGACACAAACTGAAGAAGCAAAAATATCTGCAGAACATCTCTGGAGATTATTTCTGTATTTGCTCTGCTTGTCTGGAAAACAGAAAAGAAAGGTAAAGTTTTGTGGTTTAAGAAAAACTATTTTAAGGGAAGAGGACAGGGAAAAGGAATCCTGCACAGTCAGAACCACACACTGTGTGATGTTTAACATTCCCAACAAATAGCTGCCGTTTTTTTTTTATTAGCTTGTGTCATTTCTCAGCACTGTGCTATCTCAACATTTTTCACAAAGAGACACTAGTGACAACTCAGGTCCTGAAGTCCTTGACAGGATCACCACATTTTAGGTGCCACTTCGTTTTAGATAGAGCTTTTCTTCTTTCAGCATGGGATGGCGATTAGCTGATGTCAAGAACAGCACCACGGGAACGGATTTATTAATTAGAAAAAGGTTTAGGCAGTTCCTAAAGGCAGTCAGACTCTGCAGCTGAGTGAGGTCCTGCCCACCCAGAGGTGATACATTCAGCATCTGTTAGTCCAGGGCTCCACCGATCAGCTCCGCAGAAACGCGGTAGCTCTGCGCTCCATTAGCTCGTACCTGGGGTAAACCCCTGCTCTTAATAGTAATGTTGGCAAGTCACTCAGCATGCAGTACAGGATGAAATCATTCCACTTTAAATGGGTTTCGTTGACTTTTCTGGGAGTGAAACCAAATCTTGGCATCTGGCCTGAGCCTCCCCTGGGCTCGTGCTGGCCGTGGAGCAGGTGCCACGCCGGGCAGTGCTGCGCTCGGTGGTTTTGCTCCCTGCCTGAAATGCTGCATCGGGGGCAGACTGTTTGTGGAGCACAGGGACGGCGGATGCTGCTCTGCCACTCGGCTCCTGGTGCTGCCACCGCAAGCTGCTGCCGGACCAGCGCGACTGCCGCAGCCGCCAAGGGGAGGGTGTCACTCAGCCGTCATTAGTGTGAGCTGGAAACAGAATTCTGCTCGACCTGCTCCGCTACGCTATGAAGTGTACCCATGGGTGAGAGTTTTCCCGCAGATACTGGCAAGGCAACATCATTCTGGGGTGGATACGAGCCTTCCTCTTTATTAGACTGTTACAAATTGGGAATGGCTATGAAAATCATCAGTCCCTGTGCCTTGGCACCAGTGAGAGCAAGCTCCCAGCTTCACATTTGGTGCCTTTCTCATCGTGCACGGCAGTTACAGCCTCAACTTCAAACCCGGCTCTTCCATAGTAACCTAAATACCCAGAATTTTCTGTGGGGGTTAGATTCTGCCTGTGGTCAGTCACCACAGCCCGGGGACACTCTGCTTTCTCAGCTGGTTGTACGGCTCTGGTGCTGTGGGACAGCAGGGCTCCAGGCCAGGAGAACAGCTGTGCCCAGACAGAGCCAGCAAAAACACCTGGACATTCAAGCACCACAAAGGCAGGGCAGCCCGCTAGAAAAAGTATGTTTTTCAAAACAAAATATGCTCTAATATCTGAATTCCTAACAAGGCTTTGCACTTCCAGCCCTTTTCTGAACATGGTGTTCAGCTGTTTCCAGACATTAGCAAGTGGTCCTCGTTATAACGTGATCATACAGGGCTAGAGAACCATTTACCTGCTTACAGCAATGTAAGACCACAGTTTTGATGGGAAAGAAGACAGATTAGTCCAGGCAGTTTAAAGAAGAACTTACAGGAAGAAAAGATAATTCTACAAATTAGCATTTAGTTAAAGTATGAGAATTCACAAACTTCAGCTGAGGAACAAGCCCTCATGAGCCTCTTTCACGAGCATCTGTTTGGCACAGGGGCTGTGGTTGGAAGCATTTTGGTGCATCAGAATATGTTTCTAAACAGCTTTATGCCGTCTGATCTTAGTTACTAAGGCCTTATTTTGAACAAAGCAAGCCAAATTCTATTTATTTTGATGAGTGACTAATGGATGGAGATCTCTTATGTAGTAAAAAGCCTTCTTGGGACCCTGTTAAGTCTTCAGTTAACAGAAGTGAAGCCTGCACTGCAAGTGCCCTACCGCTACCTAGCGAAGACAGTGGAAACAAACCAACTCAGATAAATTTATAGCTGCTGCTGCTGCCACAGACCTGAGTGAACTACAGTCTCCATTTTTCTGTGACTCTTCTAATTCTTTGCAAAACAAGGAAAATCTTGTTTTCCTCCTTCAGAAGATGGCTGTGAAGATAATAAATGCAAAGACTGCGAGGCAGTGAAAACGGGATCTGTAGGTACCTAAGAGAGCTGGAAACCGGGCGTACCAAAGTCCTCACGGGCGAGAAAAAGGTGACACCAGTGCCCAGAGCTGAATATAACCAAAGCATTTCTTTACTATTCATTGTATCAGTTAATGTAATTACAATTCTGCTCTTATAGTGCAGCAGCTTTCACCATAGATTACCAGCTTCTTTAGTACAGTACATGGGGAAGAAATTACTACAAGATTGTGTATTTGTGTTTCTCTGTCCAGTAAAGGATTTCCGTTTACTCTAATAGAAAAACAAACAAACCCCACAAACAAACAACCACCTAAACAAAAAAACCCCATACAACACAACAACCAAAACGCCCACAACAACCACCCAAAAAACCCCACAAATCATCTTAAACACTGTTTAATCTGGACATTTTTCCATGGTCAGTGAAAGCATGGCACAGGCACTACCAGAACAGCAGCACTAGTACAGCTGGTGGAGAGATTGCTTCCAATGCCAGAGTTATATAAAAACCATTCATTATGTAGACTCAGAGATAATGAAAACCTTGAGCTCGCTCACCTCTGTGTCCTCCCAATTTGCTGTTAAAATTATATGAAGGTGCAACTGTTATAGTAAAATAGATCCCACTAGAGTCCTCTGTGGAAGCCTGGGTCTGCTTCCAGAGAATTTAATGTAATAATGCTTCTTTATACCAAGAACACCAGCAGCACGTGTCTCCGCTACAGCTCAGTCTTTGCTGCCGCAATTCTGCGTTACCTCCCGCTTCACACCCGAGAACACCGCCTATCTCACCCCACGGAGCACAACAGCGTATCCTCCAATTTTCTACCAGTGACATCCCAATGCCAGGCAACAGGAGCATTTATGAGAACCTAAGAAGCCACGCTGAAAACCAAACCCATTTGACCTGTTTACCAAGCTTAGGGTAAAATTCACAAGGTCAGATTTTACTAGAGCCGAATCGCTGCGACTGCAGAACGTGCCGCACGAGCAGTTGTCTGATCTTGAAAGGCGACTACCCAGGGGATGTGCATGGGCAGGGGATTTGGGAAGGAAAGGTTTACGGCATGACAGCTGCTGAGAGTTGGGTATTCTGATGATTTATTATGACAGCTGTTCAAATTTTAACTTACTGACCAAACAAATCGTTAAAGGCTTTCATTTTCAGTTGATCTAAAATGATTTGCCTCTCAATTTCCTCAACTTCAAACTTCAACTTTTTTTTTTTTTTTTTTTTTAATCTTTAAAGCTTGTTCTTCCTAGAAAAAGAAAAAGCTATCTTTTTCATTTTTGAATGTTGAAAATCTGTTTTGGCAGACCAGGAGAAAATGTGAAGCAACTACAAGGAAGAGAATTGAGTTAACAACAGGGAAACATTTTTGTGCAACCTTTTTAGGCAAGCCACTCTTAGTGGAAAACTTAGTTATTTGACACTGAAATCAACTTATACAGAACAAATCCCATTATTACAGAACTGAAGAGCTGGTGGGATCCCGTCACGTGTCAGCAGATACACGGGCTCACTCCTTGGCTGGTCAGGACAAAAAGGGACATTAGGGGCTGATAGGAAACAAGGAGAACCTGGAAGCAGCACCTGTACCAGAGAGTGGACAATATTGAAATTAATTGTTTCTGATCTTTTAGCTTCAAAGATCTCTTCTCTTGCTTATAGTATTTTCTGACTAAACCAAGAAATTGGGAAAAGACTTAAAGCATTTTAAATAAGAGTAGGTAAAACAAAGCACATAATTTTGGGCTGCAAGGAACGACTCGTATTGACTTAAGTCTTTCATGGTTTTGTATTCTGTCAAAACCTCGGAAAGTTTGTTTTGCTTGGAATGGAACCTTTTTCTGTCCTGCTGTTTGAGAAAATCTCAATTCAGCCAGGTTGTTTATCACCTTGACCAGGTCGAGAAGGTCATTATTGGCCCAGGTTTCCCTGGAAGGGCAGGAGCAGAGGCCATGGGAGCCCAGGCGCCAGCAGACACGTGCTGGCCGTGGTGGGGCGGGACACCAGTGCCGAGCGCTGCCGGCCCGGGGCAGACACCGACTGCTTTATTCTGCCTTTTATTTTTTTCTTCAGGTGCCTTGAGCGGTTATCTGGAACCATGGGCAGTTAAAAGGGTGACTTGATGGCCGGAGCCAACCCTGGCCATGTTTCAGCTCACAGCTGAGCCTCAGGGACAAGCTGGTCTCCCTGGCGGGTGACAGGTGGGTGACACGGCGGGTGACAGGGAGCAGCGCCCGCACCCACACACCATCAGCAACTGCCCAGAGAGAGTCCTGGGCTGCGTGGGACAAACCAGCACCAGCTACCTTAAAAATACAGAGCTCACTCCTAATTTCATATGTCCTGCTACGAGTGGCAAATATATTTATCTACATAGACTTCAGACTTAGTACTACTCTTAGTATGAGAGACAGGGAGACCAGACCTATTATTTATATAACACCCCATAAACCACAGGCCTTATTGCCATCTTATTTTACTCTAATGAAAGTCAGAAGCAACTCCACAATACAAGAAGGGTTTGCGTAAAATTAGATTAATTCCTTTTGTAAGAATGTTAAAACCACGCCTGAGTAATGCATTTATGTTTTCAAGATGTAAACTCGTGTCCTTCACGCTACTTGTGGGAAGTGGCAGCTCATGCTCACATCTGCCCACCCCGCGTGGTACACAGCTCTGCCTGCGGCTTGCAGGACAGAGTTCTTTAAATACAAACAGAAGTCTTCAGTTATATAAAAACGAAGGTTTGTGAGATTTACTTACGTGAAATAAATTCTTCATCCAAAATGTCAAGTTTGGCTTCTGTTTGGTCAATTCATTTACTCTGAGCAAATACAATGTGCATAAAACGCCCAAGTAATTACAATTTTATACAGCAATTTGGCGTGCTTCAGGCAGCTCTTCTCCTGCACGAGAAACCTTAACTCCAGCTCTGATCTCAACTTGCCTGCAATTGCTGATCTCCGGCTGCGGATTCGTGCACTCAGCGCTGCCTGCGCTCGGTCACGTTGGGCAATCACTGCAGGTTCATTTCCTCGGCAAACCGGCCCCTCGGTGCGGGCAGCGATCCAGGGCTGGGTGCACAGAGTTCACCTTCCTCCTCTCGCAGGCAGGCAGCTCCCAAGCCCAGCAGCGCTGCTTTCCATGATTTCGCTCTCGACTTGCCAGCCCTGTAATTGCAACCCTATATATAAGGTCCCTCCCACCTCAGCAGTTCTGGTCGCTCAGTCTCCTCCATTGTGTGTGTGCAGGTATTTTATGTGAGATGTAATTATTCTTGTTCCTATCAGCCGAGGCAAGCATGCACAAGATTAACTCCCTTGCAGGACATGAAATGGTGCACCCTGAGTACCTTCTGAACTGTACACGTAAATAAGAGGATAACAACTATTGGTACTTGTTATATTAATGGTAAATAAAGACACAGTGGTTTACTGAGGAGCTTTGCTGATTGTTCTGCTCAGTTCTGGGTGTACCAAAGGAGAAAATGGAAAATAAAAGGTAATTAGCGTGGGAAGATTCTCATGAGAGAAAGTATGGGAGTGTGCCATTTAGACAGAAAGGAACTGGAAAGCACAAAGCTAAAGTAAAGGGATACATAGAGAAAATACATCAGACATTTTGTTTCTGATTATTCTCACATTCTGTCAGACCGAGGGCATGGTCAACACACCAAAAGGCTACAGCAGACACACAAGTCTGCAGGGAGCATGTAGAATTTTTTCTTCCAAGCTTCCAGGCAACAGGTAAACGCACCATACGAAACCTAGAGATGCGTGGGGTAATTCTGGATTGCCCTCTTTGGTCATCTTTGACGGCCATGGCTGCAGTTTCCCTTGTAGCACGGTGCTGGCTGGTCTCTACTGTGATTTTCTGTACCATCTCTGACGCGCGTTGCAGGCAGAGCCGAGGGCTGTTAAGCAACAGATGTCATTTAGTCGAGCAATCGCTATGTGCCCTGGCCTGCCCCTCCGGGAGGAAAAGCAGGAGGGACTCGCTGACCTCTCAGAGGAGAGAAGGAGACGAACAGAATCGCTTTATTTTGTCTTCATTCTTGCTGAGCATCTGCCTCCCCTGAGCAGACGGGTGTCGTGGTGCGCCAGCCCCCGCAGCACCTCGCCGAGGAGGGGAACGCACCCAGCGCCGTGAAAGGAAGGAGCAATTCCTACAACTGCCAGCAACTCATTAATTGAAGGCTTGACAGCACACTGACAAACGAGCACGTAAGAAAAACTACCCAATGGGGCCCCAAGGAGCGCAGTTCAGACATAATCATTCATCTTACACATATATTAGTCTGCATCTCAGTAGGGCAGTGAAACACTCCTCACCGCAGTAAGTTTTAGGGGAAAACCAGCCACGTAATGTCCTGAATGCCTCCACCGCCCACTTTCTACCAACGCATTTATTTTGCTTTTGCAGGCAGCACAAAGCTGCACTGCAGCTGCATGTCCTTCCACACCAACATTCACTTTTCCCCAGTAAATACTCAATATCCCCAATAAAGCCAAGCACATAGAAACACAAAGTGCCAGCATTTGACTCGAGCAGAGTTTAGCTTTTAGTAGATAAATGCTTTTACCTACTACATCAAGAGGAATAATTTATACATGAATAAATAAAACCTTATACTCGAAGCCAGCGAACGCACCCACAAGAGGCCACTGCGGCTGAGTGGGAACAGTTTCGCTGTCTGTATAACCCTTTCACAGCTGTTTGCCTTTGGCTCGCTCCACGTAGCAAAGGGGACGGCACACTGGTGTCCCAGGCAGTAGAGCCGTGCCCTGACACAGAGACAACCTCATCTCAATTCTCCCCAAGTCCCTGCCTTTAATGCTTCCCACAAACTAGGCAGAGTCCACCCAAAACACCAGAGACAAGGTGACAGACTTTGAAGGTGCCTTGGTATCATTTCATGTTTGTCAGCTCTTGCCAACTGTTTGACAGCAGCTTTGCATCACTTGCTCACGTTGTCTCCTTCCCAGGCCATCACGGTGCTACAGTTTGGTACCATCAAGCCTGGGCCGGGAGGGTCTGAACATGCCCCAGAAAACTCTGCCAGGGCCTCGGTGGTCCCGTCATCCCTTTCCTGCAACAGGCTTTACCTAAAGGTATTTAATCTGGATTCGTTTTTGTGTTACCTGTTTTTAAAGGCGATTCTGCACCATGTTTCTTAGTGCAAGATGCAATTTAATATAGCATTTAAACAAGAAAGTTATTTTTTTATTTAGACTATTCCTCTTCTTTTTAAAATCACTCAAAAAATAGCATAAATGTTCCCCGTTTCTAAGAATAGAAAAAACTAAGGTACTAATAGGTTAAGTTATTTGTCTCTTAGCTATTACCGGTAACAGGCTATCTGCCGAGATGTCCGAGCCTCCTGCAGAACACGTGCCAAACACCTCCTCACTCAGTCCACCATGCCATTTCCCATCTCCTCAGGAGTCCTGCTGGACAGACAGACAGACTGTCGCACACACGAAGCATCGTGGGCTCTCCTGTGCTGCCCGCCGAGCCCGGGGCTGCAGGAGCAGCAGCCACCCTGCGGATTTGCTCTGTGCTATTATATTTTTCCTCCTCGTTTCATTCGTACCCATTTACCCTGAACCCTGCTCCCAGCGTGGCGATGCGGCCCTGGGGCAGGCGCTGGTCTGCAGAGCACCAGCTTTATTTGAGATAATCCTTCATATGAGCAATCATCAATAACTGCTAACCTACTCCCTAAATGACACAGATCAATTGACAGAGTATTATAACCCCTTAAAAATATTAATGCCCTATCAGGGAGACGATTTCACTGGGCCTAGAGACTCCTCCATTATTAGAAATTATGCCCCAGCCTTAAATAAATTAACTCAATAAATGTCTTACCATGAATACAAATTCCTGCTTAGGGCTTGCAAATAAAATGATTTAGAGCTGTACTCTGAAGAAAGATGAGGTGTTTAACTTGCAAAAGAGGAAGGGCTACCATATTCATTAGTCTTTTGTTTTAAATGGACGACTTTTTTTTTTTTTTTTTTTTTTTAAACTGAAGGCATCCCTTCTGGAAGGGAGGAGGAAATGTTCAGAAAATTAAGTCGTTACATTTTCTTAGGTTGGGCCACGTGGTTTCAGTTCTGCAAATACAGAGATGTCTGCTCAACTCCAAAGCAGCTCTGGGACCAGATCATAGAATCATAGAATGTCCTGAGTTGGAAGGGAGCCACAAGGATCATCGAGTCCAACTCCTGTCCCTGCACTGGACAACCCCACAGTTCACACCGTGTGTCTGAGGACGTTGTCCAGTCTCTTCTTGAACACTGTCAGGCTTAAAGATTCTCAGACGCTGAGAACAGATGCCAGGCTGGGCTACTGTTAGGTCACCTGAGCTTCAGCTAAGACTGCACCATGCAAGACCCACAAGGCTTGACATGGCACTAGTTCACTCAGTACAAGTCCTTCAGCCTGCGACCCACCATCCTCTACCTACCTATGCCCGAAAGACCCTGCAGCTCATAGGGTGACCGTTAATAAAGCTTCAGCCATAGCAGGTGTTTGCAATTTCAACCAAACAAAGTATGCACAAGCCCACTCATCACCCCACGCCTCCTGTCAAAGCGTTTGCCCTCTTCCTATCGGTGAATTGACTGCAGCAACGTGAAAGCCACACCACCACATTTAATTAGAGCCGTATTTCATGCCAAAAGCCCCCGATGTTTCAAGACTAGTATTACAGCTCTGCAGTCTCTGAGCTGGCAAGATGAATCCGGCGCGACAGCAGAGTCACACCTTGGCTGTCCATTGTGTGCACTCTCACCAGCCGCCTTTTTGGCCCCGTTTTTTTTGAGAAGTTACAAACCACACACACGCACTGCCTCTTCTGTGCACTATTGTACCGCTACCAGAGCTTCACCTGAGAGGCTGATTTTCTCAGGTGAGCACAGCCTGGCTTGCTCTGTCTGTTCTGCCCCGCAGGCCAGGACAGCCCTGGACGGGCAGTCTGCAATGTTGGCAGATGTGCAGGTCGCACCCCACGGCTTGTCCCTCTGCTGGGAGCAGCTGCCAGACGACACTGCCTGCCCGTGGGATGTCCAGACGACAGAGAGGGACATCCCAGGAGCTGTGCTGCCCCAAAAGACAGGCACATGTCCCCAAGGGATGAGCCTTCGCTCAGAATAGTGTGAAGACACACGCATGCCTAAGACAGTGCAGGTGAACAAGATGCCTTGTGCAGACAACGATCAACAGGAACACCACAGGGAACAGAAAGTCTCTGTGTTTTCCTTGCCCTCAGTTATCAGTTTGATGAGATTTTGATTTTTGATAACCAAAGCGCTGTTTTCTGCTGGTTAGGAGCCCACATGACTTTCTTGGTCCTGGCTGAGGAGATCAGAGCATGCCTCAAACATGGATGCATTTCCAGTTCTTACTTTTCTGTTTGTACATTTATGAACAATTCAGTCCCAAACTGCAAGGTACACATAAAAGACAGAAGATGAAAAAATGGCCACGCTAATTCCACTAGACTGAGTCAGAAAGGTTTGTAAAAGCAACCATAGATTCAGGTTATTTCTTTTGCCTTAGATTGAGTGAAATTCCATCAAAAGCCACCCACAGAGACACTTAAACACAGGGAATTTTACCAGCAGATCAGGGAGATGGCCTTGGCAGCAGCCTTCTCCTTGGTGTCTCCTCTTCGTGGCATTGATCTGAACATGTACCTGTTGCATTCCCAGCTGATGCATCAGTGAGGTTTTGGGCTGGTGACACGAAGTGCTCCCCAGCAGGAATGCTTGCTTCTGTGCTGTAGCTTTTAACCACAGCATCTGAATCCACTTCTTGGCGAGGGGCTGGGATAAATATAACCCCAGCTCACACAAGTGAGAAATCGAGACAGAGGGAGCGTGTGAGCAGGGAGAGGGGTTCAGGGGGAGAGGCACGCAGAGGAAAGAGCAGCTCCCCTTCCCGAGCCCCCACAGCCCCAGGGCTGGAGCCCACAGCTGTGCCTGTGCTACCACAGGGTGTTCAGGCGCCACTTCCCAAACGCTGCTCCAGGTCAGAAACATCCCACCTGCCTCAGTTTCCCCACAGACCGCACGTTTAGCAGTCGTGAGCAGCTGCCAGCCACAGCTTTCCCCAACATGCGATGCCCCACATGCTGACCCCACTGCCCATGGCCAACCCACGCAGACACCACCAGCCAGCACGGGGCTCTGTTACGTTTAGAGCCACTTAGCTCTTAAGATAACGGCCAAGTGCATCTGTGCAGTAATAAGTTTCAAAGCAATTTAGCAAAAACGAAGGTTAGAGCAAAGACTTCGCAGCTCTGTGTAGTGGGTTGCAGCCTTGTGGCTCCTCGGGAGCGTGGCCGGCGGGTGGCCGACCCTGCGAGCCCCTGCTGCCACCTCCCTCCCGTCCCCAGCCCCCAGCACCTGCGGCTCCCGCTCTGTCTCCAGCTGCGCTCTGCCGTGGTGCAGCCAGCGATGCTCCTCACTGATGCTTTGGGAGATGATTCCTTAATAGGCTGATCTCTGTGCTGGCAAAGGACCGAGGAAGGGAAGAATACATTATCAACTCCGATCTGGCATTACAGTACGCTGGCCGCTTTGATTCTGCCTCCCAAAAGCAGAATTAATTGCTGGGCTAGAAAATGCAGATAAATCAATCAGCTCATACCACATTTGTTTTCCGTAACTATGCGTTGGGTTCCTGGCAGCTTAAAACAGCAGCAACGCCCTCTCTTGCTACAGAAAGAGATAAAGATCAGGCTCCTGCCAAAGGCTACCTGCAGAAAGGAGGGGTTGCCCAGCGCGCAGGCAGGGCAGGGTGGTGGCACAGCTACAGCAGTGGCCTGGGGCCGGACGCCATCCCTCCAGCAGTATTTCTGCCCCGTTTCAGCCTCTAAGGAGACTGTCAATCCAGACCCATTGCATGACTTATCTTTATGGCTTTTCTAAAACAAATGCCTGAAAGACAGGGTAGAAAAAGGAAGAGAGAAAACCGATACTGTGAGAAAAGAATTGTCATTTTATACTGTAGACTTATTTACAGCAAACTCTGTGACTTGACAACAGTGTCTACAGCAACAAAGAAAATAAAACACCCAGTTGTTAGCAGTGTGCTCTTTTTGTGCGCAACGCTAAAGCAAACACAAACCTCAAAACAAACTGCTCGGGAAGCTCTTGCTGGTCTGCGCTGCCCAGCCAGGTGCTGGTCCCGGCTGTGCTCCCCAGCCCTGCCTGCAGTGCAGCTCAGCCATCGCCATCGGCTCAGGCCTTTTGCCAGGGAATGTGTAAATCCAGGGACTGACCCTTTCATGCCCTTCACCACGTGTCTGATGTGAGCAGCGCAGGAGATGCCAACCCCTCAGCGCCTGGCTCCTGTCCCCACGTCACCTCTGCTCTGCAGCTTCCTCCCGCACCAGCAAAGGGGCTGTAACGCAGAAGGTACCAACAAAAGTGACCAACAACAGAACCCCAGGGAATGGCAGGAAGATGTGCTGGGGGAGGTTCAGGTTGGACATGAGGAAAAGGTTCTTCACCCAGGGTGGTGGACACTAGAACAGGCTCCCCAGGGAGGTGTCACAGCCCCAACCTGACAGTGTTCAAGAAGAGACTGGACAACGTCCTCAGACACACGGGGTGACCTGTGGGGTTGTCCTGTGCAGGGACAGGAGTTGGACTCCATGATCCTTGTGGGTCCCTTCCAACCCAGGACATTCTGTGATTCTGTAACAAGCAGCCAGCCAGCCCTTTCCTCCCTGTGCCTCAGATGCAATCCTGGTCGTTCACGCGCAGGGCAGGAGCAGCAGCCGGCCAGGCTGGCCCGACACCGCTGTCTGCCCTCCCAGGGCACCCATTGCCCTGTCCTGCCCCTCGCAGCACCGCGTCCCCGCAGCACCGCAGCACCACATCCCTGCAGCACCGCGTCCCCGCAGCACCGCGTCCCCGCAGCACCGCATCCCCGCAGCACCACGTCCCCGCAGCACCGCGTCCCCGCAGCACCGCAGCATCGCGTCCCCGCAGCACTGCGTCCCCGCATCCCCGCATCCCCACAGCACCGCAGCACCGCATCCCCGCAGCACCGCATCCCTGCAGCACCGCATCCCCGCAGCACCGCGTCCCCACAGCACCACAGCACCGCGTCCCCGCAGCACCGCGTCCCCGCATCCCAGCAGCACCGCGTCCCTGCAGCACCGCGTCCCCGCAGCACCGCAGCACCGCATCCCCGCAGCACCGCGTCCCTGCATCCCCGCAGCACCGCGTCCCCGCATCCCCGCAGCACCGCGTCCCCGCAGCACCGCGTCCCCGCAGCACCGCATCCCCGCAGCACCGCATCCCCGCAGCACCGCGTCCCCGCAGCACCGCGTCCCCTGCAGAGAGGTGCCTGCACACACCACACCCCAACACATGGTGGGACAGAGACACCCCCGAGGAAAAGAGCGGGCTACGAGCTGCTGAGCAACGTCAGAGGGAACACAAGCCTCTGTGTCGCTGTGAAAGATTCTGTCGTTGCTCCAAGCCTTAGCCACCCTTGTGAAAAACTGAGATAACAGCTGTTCACACCTTCTAGGGACCTCTAAAGACAAATATTCATGGAAACATGCTTTTCTATCAGTCTTTTCTCATTTTGACTCCCAGTCCCCACGATTTGTTGTTCTTTTCTCTGGCAGACTGAAGAGCCAGGGCAGCCAGGAGCCCCACCCAGCCCTGGCCTGAGTTCAGGCTGCTTTCTCAATACGAAATCCCACTTAATTAATTCCATTATGACATTGCCCGTTACAACCTGAAGACATGATTTTATCTGTGCCCATCTCAGTGTTCATGCCTAGATTCTTGTACAGCTTTCTAACTTCGCTTTAAAATAAAGAATACGCTTTAAAAGTTAAAAAAAAGGTTGGTGTAACCTCTTGTCAGATAGAAGAATGAGTTTTGGAACAGGCAATTAACTGGACACTCTGTTTCAGGTGCACAACATTTTGTTATTATCTCAGATTAATGCAAAATTGTGGTTTAATCTTTGGCCCAAACTCTGATCTGATATGAGGTCATTCCTTTCTGCTCCCTAACTTATTAAATATATATTTCATCCACGGAAGTGACTTCAGTTGTCAAAAGCTGGGCAGATATTTTAACCGGCACTAGATTAGAATCTATTGCAAAGTATTGCTTGTTTTTATGTTAATAGGATGAAATACATTCTGAGACAGCAGATCTGATCAAGATGTACTTATTAGCCAAGTTACACTTAGTACTAGTTTCTGGTTTGCATGTTCATGAAAACGAAAGTTATTCTCTACTGGTAGCGCATGTTTTTTGGAACTGTTCTGAACACCATAAAAAAAGCTTAATTAAAATACTTTTTTTTTTAATATTAAGAACTTTCCCCCCCAAAAGACCTAGGTCTATATTGTTATATTGATTTCTTTCAAGAGTGGGGTGGAAATATTTTTAAGGAAAAAAAAAAAACCAACAAAAACCCAACCCAGAAAACCAACAAAATACTCGGATGAACACTTTAAATACCTACGTGAATGCTTTATGCTTCTCTCCCAATGGGCTGGCACTTAGTGGTGGGATCCATCCCCCTGCGGCACAGCAGCGTCCCCGCCGGAGCGGCCGCGATGCCTCGGGGGGGTGACGATGCAGCAGGGACCCCCAGCACCCCCGCGCGCCTCACTCAGCACTGCAGCGATGTGCCCAATTCAAAAGCTTTTGGGTTTTCCGTTTTGTCCCAAACAGTCACGGGCAGCTGATACGGACAAGCTCCAGTGTTTTGCTTGTGAAGCGGCTGGGCATTGATTACAAGCAAACGCTTTATGTTATTATTTTCACTATTCGAGAATAATAATTCTTGCTTTATGTTATTTTTGAGCTGAATAGCTCTGGTTAGCGGAGACGTTAGACTCATATTATCCACATGGGATGCGAAAGCAGCTGTGTGCGCTGCCAGCGGATGAGTAAAAGCAGCTGAAGTCGTACCTGCAGCTCTCGCCCTCTGTTTCATGGCGAGTCGCGGCCGCGCAGCCGCTCACTCCCGAGCAGCTCCGACCCGCACAGCGGGCACGGGAACGGCTCCTCGGCCACAACTCGTTCAGCTGCCGCTTGTCGGCTGCATCGCGCCCGGGTGTGTGAGCGTTCGGTATCTCCATTGGAAAGGAGGTCTCTGAAGAGCTGAATCATAGAGCACTTTGAGTTATTTCCAACGAACAAGCATTTTCTGCTTTTGGGTGTAACAAAACAAGGTGGACAAATCACCTCGAGGTTCACGTGGGTTTAGCTTTGTACTTAGCTTATAAAATAGGAGTGGTCTGGGTTTGCCACCAGACAGGCAGCTCTCATCACCTAGGACAGGCTGAGGCTTAGCGGTCCTAAAAATGCCTCAGCGACAGGCGATACAGGCAATACAGTACAGAAACATATTTTGTGTTTAAAAATAGCCTTACCTATTGTTAGAAAGGATTAGGCAATGGTGGTTTTTTTTCCTTTATGAGCACAACATAGCAGTGCAAAATAAAAGGGTAACTGTTGTTACTCTGTGAATGAGGAAATACCGTTTTACCTAAGCTCCTGCAAGCCCCAGGTGAAACATTAACTTACCTTTGAATTATGAGGGAATATAAACCCCGAACAAAAACATTGCTGGGCTTTCTTTTGAGGGCATGAACTTAGAGGTCTTCAAAACTGAGCTTGAATGGTATCACAACACACCCCTTTCATTTTGTTGAAATATTCACTGAAATGTTTACTTTGGGAGCAGATTATTCTGAGCCCTGTGGAAATGAGGAAAAGGAGAGAATTTTATACGGTGGAGGTTTCCCAGAGGGCTATGGAAAGACTATAAAGGGATAAAAAGAAAGAATTGCAGACTTACCTTTGGGTTTGCATTTCGAAAGATAAAGAAAAGGCGTTAACAGCATTTACATAGTTCAGTGGTGCTACCCGCAGAGTCCCCTGCCCCTCTGTGCGTCACGGAGCTGCTGTCGGTGCCCCACGGGCGCCGGGTCGGAGCCAGATCGATGCTCCTGGTGCATCAGGGATAATGCAGGTTTCAGGCCACTCCTTCTCAGGGTCACTCTTGATCTTTAAAATGCGTCAGGGACATATACCTGTCTGCCAGGGAATACGCACACCAAACCAAGCGGAAAAATCACAAAAAGGAGGAAGAAATCTGACATTTTTGCTCAAGGGGTTATTTACGGTTTATGATTGTTTCAGTATAAAGTACCTCCAGCCCTGGCACAAATAAAATAACAAGTTCCTGTTACCAAAAATCATTGAAGCACTTGCGAGCTGACAGAGAACATGACCTTTGGTACGACACTGATAACTATGTGACAAAAAACGTCTGGTGTCCTCAAAGGCCCTACAGCCTATTTGCTGCTACATCTCCAGTCACGCCAGACCATTGCACACCCCTGAAGAAGTTCTGTGGCATCTGGAAAAGTACTGACCAGGATGTCCTCACGGGACTGCGGGTACCCAGGCGTCCTGGCAGAGCCCCAGCTCAATTATCAGAGGTAATTTGCTTACGTTGGGGCCATACATCTGCCTGCCAGCAAATGCATGCACCGTACCAAACGGGAGATCACTAAGAGGAAAAATAAAACTGATGTTGTCACTCATGCAGTTACTTACAATTTACTTCTGTTGCCACGTTAAAGTAGTTGCCACTCAAATAAAAATGGCTAACGAGAGAAAGCTACAGCACCACCCCAAGCTACGCAAGCCTGGTGAACTGTACCCATCGTTCAGAGGTGCTGGACGGCGTTACGGGGTACAAACAAGAGTGACGGCGGTGTCCCCAGCCGCTCAGGTGCCACCCTGGCTCGCTTAGCTGGCTCTCTGCAAATCTGCTAAAAGCGCTTTGGGGAAACTAACAGCTACTTTGCACACTCTTCCATGTAATGTCCCACAAAGCACACTCGAGACAGAAACCTGATGGCACGTCACGTTTACAAGGCAAAAATCATCTCTAACAAAGATTAATATATGGGGACCGGCCACCACACCCTTTCTAATTGCCTTTCGTTAACATTCTCAGCAACCTCGAACAAAACCCACGGCTTTTTGCTTTTCTGTTTGCCAGGCAGGGACTGCACGAGGCACAGCCAGCGCTTTCCCTATAGCGGCAAAACGTTTCCACTACAGACTCCCGCACTGAGGTGCTCCAAACTCTTTGATCCCCAAGCATCCTGCAGCAGCATCTGCCTAGGGGAAAAATCTGCTTTGCAAAGTTCGAGCAGCGCAGTGTGAATTACTTGTGGGTGAAACAAGAAGAAAAAATTATCCTTTCTCCTGTGCGAGTGCGTTCCTGCACCGGGGACCCGGCACCCGGGTCAGCCTCGTGCTCTGCAAGCGCGGGGGCTGCTCGGCTCCTCCCGGCCAGCTCAGCTACCTGCAATTTCACTGAGGCCCTGTGAAGATATTTTTCAGGACACAGGACTTCCTCAGGGAACAGGCAGAGGGCACAGTGCCTCTGTGACAAAGAAAATAACAGTATGTGAAAGACCAGATGGATTTATGGTCCGATTCCCATGTTATTAAATCAGTACCCTACAACTTTTCAGCAAAAGCCTCATCACATTTTGTCTTATATGGGCTTGTTTTTGCTCTTCAAATCCTCCCTCATCCATTGCTCTAAAAGTTAAAATTCATTTTCATGACTGCCTAAGAGGCCCCATTCATGGCCAAAGACACGCTGCATTAGACTCTGTTCCTTCACCTGACTATCGAACACCAACAATATTCCAAAATATCCCTGAACATCGGACATCTCAGCTGCAGACACCAGCTGGCTGTTCCGTGAACTCAACAGGAGCAGCGCAAGTAAAGGAGCCTTTGAAGCTATTTTAATAAATGTCATTTCAGTGGTAAGAAAAAAAGTCCTACTGAGAAATTCAGACTATACTGACACGCAGTGATATTTTCTAGACAATGTTATTGACTGCAAAATCTATTACGTCATCACAATAATGACAATACCAGGTATTTTGCAGGAGCACCCAGAGGCACCTGGAGCCATGGGATGGGCACAGCCCATTCCCCATGGAGGTCTCAGACCATGTGCTTGTTCCCGATATCCGAATGCCAGCTGCCTTCTGGGTTAATTCCCGACTCTGCCCGTGCTGTGGGTGGAAGCTGAGGGTTTGGGAGAGCTGCAGCCCTGCCTCTCACCAAAAACAGGGAAGCAAACCGCACAGCCAGGGCCCCGGTGCCCGTACATCGCCGCGCTGAAAATACCTCGACAGCCAAACCACAGAAGAGCAGCCAGACAACATCTATTTCTCCCCGCTTTGCCAAGTGCTAAAAAAAGCCAAAGGAGGAAAATCCGGGCACCAGGAACAGGTTTGACAAGCTGTGTGACATTTTTGTGCTGTCTCTGCTGTCTAACACAGACCCAGGCAGGGGTTTGTCTGTCCCTTCCCAGCTCTGTCTGTATCAGGAGGCACCTCGGGCCCCTTCCCCACTCAGCCCACTGCATTAACCTTCTCCAAACCCTACAATAGGACATCTTCTTACTCCACGGACCTGTCCTTGGAGGGAGGGAATAGTTAATGCACAAACCTTCTCCAAACCCCTACAACAGGACATCATCTTACTCCATGGACCTCTCCTTGCAGGGAGGGAATAGTTAATGCACAAGGACTCGCCTAGGACGTGGAAGACTGGCTTGGGTCCTGGTTTTGTCACAATTACCTCCACCATCACACGGGTTTTCTCAGCTCTGGCACAACCAACACAAGGCAGCACCTCCTGCCTCACTGGGGGTTCTGGAGATTCGCATAAGAGATGGCAAGGTGGCCAGATCTGTCAACATAGAAGTCATAGAAGTGTTATAAATACCCCGCCAAAGCCATAGTAAAGCTAGAGTAAAGGAACAATATGCCTCTCCTCGTCTATTAAATTTTTGAACATGGCTTTTACTATATCTAAACTTATGCACAGGTCTCTGCAATGTCCCACTGATTCCTGCAATGATCTTTTTTGGCCCAGCTGAGCAGGGCCGCTCGAACCCTGGAATATCCTCTTCCCAGGCTGTAACGGGATTTCTGTTCCAAATGGAGATTAAATGTGCCCTCAGAAAAGTGACCTTTCGAGTTCTGAAATATTGCTTTCGAACTTTATAGTTGCCAAAATTTAGACCATGTTTTCCTGGTTTTGCATTCTTACACATTATGGCACGCACTCAATATTCACTGCTACAGTAAGATATAACTTAAATATTTAAATATTCTGTTAATTTTATTTTATTGCTAAAAATCACTGCAAGGCATTGCTCTGATTGAAATCTCTTACCTTCTTTTCATTCCAAAGTGTCTCTTGTTTGCTTGTGTCCAGCTGTTTTGTCTAAATACAGATGGAAACTGATCTAGAGAATAGCTCAACAACTTGTTTGCAGCAGATGTCCTTAATGATTTTAGCATTACTATATCAAAGTTTAGTGCAAAATAAAACAAATATAAGGCAAAGTAACTACATTAAGATAAATTTTTAAAATTCTGAACAAAAATTGAGAACTTAGAAGTATTTTTGCAGCTCAGATTGTCAGAGAAACACATCAAGGAGTTTTACTAATTATCATTTACAGCACAGATGTGTCTTATCTCCCATCAGTGCAATGCTCACCCATTAAAATTCACATTATTTTTCTTACGTACAACTGGTTGGTAACATAATGGCAAATGGTTTTCCACAGCAGTTTGTTCCATGTCTCTTGTACTTCTTCACATTCTGAGTTCTCCAAAGTTTAGAATATGTGTTCAGACAGAAAACATTGTGCTGACTTCTACCTTCTTACATCGTTATATACTTACATCTTTATATATTTTCAATTTATATTTATCAGTAAATCAAGAAAGTAATTAGAATAAAAATGTCGGACAAGTTTCTGTGAAAATGTCAACAAAGTCAATGTAACCTTGGGAGTGTAAAAATCAATCTTTGATTTTTTCAAATCAACACTTTCCAATCACTTACTATCCTCTGGAAAGTTCTGGGTCAGCACTAACTTTTCACAGATGTTTTAACAAGAGAGTGGGCTGTACATTACTAACAGCAATAATTTCACCTCCATCGTTCACAACACCAGTGTATGCACTCCTTGGCTTTCCCTGCAAACGTAAAGACTAAATACATACTCTGAAAAAAAAAAAAAAAAAAGGAAAGAGGCAACGTGGCTTTATCATTCTTATGTCTCCTTCAGTCGCAGGCAGAGGGACCCGAGTGGTGGCTTGGGTTTTGGAGACAATAGGAACACGGTCACAAGAAAACCTGTGGTATAGGGAAGGAAGGTCACAAGTGTTTTGTGAGGAGTGTTCGGGCTGACCAGAACAGCCTCATTCTTACATTTTTTTAATCTGGATTCCTGGCCCTGGGTGAGGGCAGTAACCATCCAGACTGATCTTCTTCTGCAGCTAAACCGCAGACCAGAACTGATTTCTAGGAGCAAAACATCGCTTTGTTGTGCTGCAACCCTGCCCCGTTCTCCCTTTCCCGGCAGCTGGCTGCGGATGCAGATCTCAACAAAAAGTAACTTTAAAAGCACCCCAGGTTTTTGAAGGAAATCCTCCCCTCTCCTCGGTACCAGAAGCCCTGCCAGCCTCCTGCAGAAGCCCTTGTCCTGAACGGGGTGCAGATCACCCGGGTCCCACTTTGCGCAGGAGCTGCCGGTGCTGGGAAATGCAGCCCCAGGACAGGACAGTGGATGAGTTCCCGGGGGATTCCACAATCGAATACGGCAATTTATTCTGTGCTGCCAGGAGGCACCTTCCCCCCCATGGGGGTTTCCAGCCAGAGCCTCACAGCGATTCTGAGCCCTTACAAAAACGGATGGAGAACGACACACTTTTCTTTTACAAGATAAAAATTACAGCTTAAACAAAACAGGCTGGAAGTAACCACATCCATGGAGGATCTGGAGATCCTCAGTTCATTTCCCACCTCCTGGAGGCTGCTGCTTGCAAAGAACCAGCCTCTCCCGGCAAAGCAGTAGGAGGACTAATAGGTCCATCGCCAGCTCTCCCATCAATTAGAACACGCAGAATTTCTGCCTACACAGCTCCCATGCCTGATTCCATACAGTACACACCTGATGTGATAAAAGGACATAAAATTTTTCTTCACTTCTTTCTGTGACTTAGAAATAATTAACTTCCCCTATATTCTGTTCTTTAAAGTTCACTTTCCCTACTCTTAGATACATTTTTAGATATATTTGTAACGATGACTTTTACAAAAATAGTATTACCACGGACATGATTTTTTTTTTTTTTTTTTTTTTTTTTTTTTTTTAATTAGTTCTCAAAGCCAGCTGTTGAAGATGTTTACGTATGAAAGCAGTTAGGTTCGCATTATGTGAGACCCGACATCTGCCCCGGACAATTAAACGCGATCTGTGCTGGAACTTGCCCGCTGGGCTGGCTGGCACTGGCCGTGCACCCAGTGCCAGGTCCTGGTGACACCTCGTGCTGCCCATCAGGCCCTGTCCAGGCATCTCTTTATTGTCTGCATAAACACAAGTTATTTAAGCAGGAGCTGTAAATCGCGATGAGGGTAATTAATTTTTACAGAAACCAAATCTATTCTCCACGTGGGAAGACAGTGCATGGAATAAGTGCTGCTGACAGGGCACTGAATGTGTTAATTCTGAGAAGAGCAAGAATCGTTACTGGGACAGCTCCTGTTAGCTCACCTTACACCAGGGTCTGCGCTATGACGTACTAGTAGTAGTAAAAAAATATCATGGTAAAAACGGCAGTGTAATTTAGGGCAACCAAGAGGCTGTTCAGTTCTCTTATTATTTTTTTTCCACATCTAGAATCAGAGTAGTACATATATATACAGGTATGATATACCTAGCTTTGTTAAAGGAGAATGCAGGTGAAGGATCTAGAACTCTTACGTACATACATACTTATCTTAACCTCACTTTTTTCTTTTTTAAAACATTTGAGAACCATCCCACAGTTGGGTTGATGCAAGGGCTGAAAATGTGGCTGACAATTGGTATATACGAACGGGAAGTTAACAAGCTGCCCTCTTTCCAGCAGGAGTGCTCAGCTCCATTTGGACCTCTCAGAACTGATCCCCCAGCTATCTGGTTTCAAAGATGATGATAACCTGGGATTTCTTCCCTTTAAGCAATTGGTTAAATAAAATATAGGTTGCTGACCAACGGATACCTGTTATTCCACAGTGCTCCCAGTCACATCCCACTCCAGCAGGACAGAAGCCTCATTTTCCCCAACATGCTGCCTGGTTTCTCCACTTCAGATGCATCTTCTGGCCCCAAATGAAATAGAACTGGCTGGCCAACAACTTCTACTTGTGCAGAGAAGTAGATCTTCGTGCGCTAACATGTCGAGGGCTCTTCTGTTTCCAGCTTTTCTGGACCCTGCGTGGACCAGCAAAGATTACAAAATTAATCCCACAGGAAGAAAAAGTTATTATTGCATTCAAAAGTACCCTTTTTCACAGGCTGAGTTGTGGCACGTGCCTCAGTTTCACCCTACCCTGCTCTGGAGGACGTTCCAAGAGATGCTGAGGGGACAGCCCTCGTTGCCACCCACCCTCCTCCCCACTGTCCCTTGGAGCCACCAGATGCAACGCTCTAAACCGCGTAGGCAGCGGGATGGGATGCTCGCCCTGCAACGGTGACGGGCTGAGAATAACATCAGAGGCGCCTAACATCTCACAGCGGTAACCGAGACTTTGGACAGCCGCTCGAGCAAACCCGATGCTGAAAAATGAACGAAAAGCATACGCACGTGCCGGTGAGCCAGAGTCCGCAGGGACAACGAGAAGTCAGGTCTGGCACTTCCCATGGGGCACTGGCGTCTCTCCCGAGCAGGCTGGTGGCTCAGTGGCAGAGGTGACCGTCCCCAGGCTGCCGGCTGCCCACCCGCGGGGCCAAGAGCTGGCCGGGGAACACAACCTGCTCAGGCACCGCAGTGACACCAATACCAGGTTTCACACAGACAGCTTTATTTTCACATTTCTGCATGTTTTCAAGAGAATGGGCTTTCTCCTGGGATGTGCTGGTAGACATATTATACCCTACAGAATGGAGTTTAGCAAATTTTATATAGACATATATATATACATACATACATATATATAGTCTCGCAAAGTATCTTCTGCATTTCTCCATGTGTCAGAATGGATGTTTACAACAAACCAGAGCTGAAGGGACACCGCGAGGTTCTGTTTTATTTTTTTTAATCTGTAAAATAAAATAGCGCTTGTGTTTTTCTTCAACTTCATTGCCTGTTCTCCTGGTTATACTTAAGCAAAAATGCTGAAGAGTAAAGACAAGCCTATAAGCTTTCAATTTTTATTATTCCAAGATAACATCAATGATGCAGGTAGAACATTTTTGGACACTTATTTGCACAAGGGCCAGACTATCAGTTATTAATAGGTGTGTGTCACTGCACCAAATATAAGAGCACCCCTGAATCAGTGACGCAACTAAATAATTAGCACATAAATGTTACGCTCACAGCACAGATCGGCACTTTCACAGCCTCTGTGCAGATACGTGTTTATAAGATCTTCCTTTTAAAAGCTTCCCTGGAAATTTTTAACCCGACAGTGTCCCTTAAGGAAAAAGTACATACTGGGCTTAAGAAAGGACACCTTCCTATAGATGTGTTCTTTTTATTGTTAAAACCAACATTTTTAAAACCATTCAATAAAATTTAACAGAAATTGCTGTCGGAGAACAGCATTTGTAAGAGTGAAGCTATGCATTGCCGCTCCATTAACATGGCTTTAGTTATCACAACTTACATTATTTGCACGTTTCCATAGGTCTTTCATGGCACTTCCCTGAAGAAGACAAAAAAGTCTGTAACACTGCTGCTACCATCCCCATCAGAGACCGCGCACAGCCACACCGGGGGTTGTTCTCAACTCGTGTCACAGGCAATGCCGAAGTTCTGCCCGCGACGCCTGAACCTCAGGATGGCCGTACCCTCAGGTTTATAGCTCAATGTGTGATTACTCACAATATTGCAATGCATTCGAAGTAACAGGAAAACAAACACTGATGGTAATAGGCACACTACCTTTTTTTTTTTTTTTTTGCATTATCAATCACATTCCTATTTTTCAACAGATTGTTACCTAAAATGCATGTTAGAAAGGCTTTTTTTTTTTTTTTAAGAAAACGCTGGCATGAAGATGCAGACTAACCGTTTGTAACTGATGAAACAGTCAGACTAATGATTCAGACATTATTTAAACGTTCACAACTGAGAAAATTTGCACAGCTGATAGCACTGACAGATAGTCTAACTGCAGCTTAGAAGCCAGCATAGTAACTACCTTCCACGTACCGGCAGGAGGATTTAAGATGGTATGAGATTAGAATTGCACACTATGTTTTATTTAGAAAGCTGTAGTAAGTATTTGCCATAAATATTGCAAGCCCCATATATGAGTGATGGGGAGGCTTTGCAAGTTTACAAAGTAACGTTCACAGAAAACATAAAAAACAAACCCAAAGACGTTTCCATGCAGAGTACGGTTCTCTCACAGTCACTGGATCTGTCTTATCCGCGGGCTGGAGCACAGAGGCCACGTACACACATAAAACACAGCTCAGGCCAAATTCACCGCAGTAACTCCAGAACTTGATTTAGCTTCAGGGACCACGGTATCGTCCCACTAATAACATTTTCTTTTGAAATGGGCACATTCAAAACTTTTCAGGCTGTATGAGCCATCTCACGAGCACACTGTTAGAGGACAAAGGCACTGTGCTAGCCCAACGCAAATGCTGCGTTTCCATTATCTTGACCACTTTTCCCTCATATGAAGTTAACGGATAATAGACGGATGCTCTTTTGGTGCGGGGAAAAAAAGCAGGTAATTCATTACATTGAATTCTGTCATTTGCTAAAGCAATTGCAAGAAGAATCAAGAAGGAACACTGTAAACGTTGTGCCTTATTTCAGCTACAACTGATGTCTTTATCAAGTGCCTATTAAATAAGAACTAAACAGACAATACCAGACAACTGGAGGACAAGGCTACTCACAGCATCGCATCAGCTCTGCTAATCAGAACGCGTTATTGGAGCTGCTCTGCTCTGTGTCACTGCTAGGAAGGAATTAATCAATGGTATTTGCATGAAAGGCAATAAAGAGGATACACTAGGGTGTCCCTCCTGCATACACATAGCTTCACTCACTTGTATAGCGCTTTTGATGACAAGTGAGCAACTGAAAGGAGTAAAGTTAAGACTACATAGAAGTGTACGGAGGAGCACAGTAAAAGGCGAAAATGTCCCATCTTGGAGAATTAGTATAGCATTACTCTAGTACTGATCAGATCTACTTCTATAATCAGGAATACTTCAACAGATTATATTTTTATAAAATATAGGGCTACAGAAATGAGTCATTCTATATATTTTGTATTATAAAAAGCTTCCACTTACATAACTTTTAAAATATATCTTCACTGCTAACAGTATCTTTGCAATATAGTATCTGATATAATAAAAATATATACGCTTACTGGATGGGAGCGATGTAGCACTATGGCAGGGACTCTCCTCTCTGTGTGCTCTGCGCAGCTGCAAAGTTGGCTGTTCCCTCCTTCCCTTGGCTTCTCAGCCATCGGCTGCCCGGGGCTGGCGATGGCACCCTGGCGCGCTCACTTTCCTAAGGGGCCTCTGCAAAGCAGGCTCTGACAAATAATCTACTGGGCAAAATCCAGCCTTGGTGTAAATCCGCTACGTGCTTCTTTCTGTTTTACTAATTAAAAAACCCACCCCCCCTAACCAATGCTCTGTTTGGCATTATTAAGGAAATGGGACTTGTACGAGCCTTGTGGGAAAAATGATTTTGCTGTAGAAAATGTTAAATTACCCAAAGGGACATAAGGGCCTGGTAGTTAACTAAGTAGGTCCCAATTAAACTTACAGGGCACCTTGTGGGTGCCAAGGTCTGTATGTGAAACAGCTGCATCATCTGGGCCCTTTCCTGCACTAAGTAAAGCTGGCAAGCTTAAATAAATCCATAAAGTGGGCAACTTCCAATGAAAAAATACAAACGTTCAAATGATGAATCTAGGAAGCGTGTGCCAAACTGCACCGCAAGGACCAGAGGACACGAGCACGGTGATCACCTGGTGTCCCACCACGTGCTGGGACGGCGGAAGGTGGCAGAGCAGGTATTCATCTTCCTGCACCAGCCCTTACGGACCTGCCTGGTCTTGCAAGAACTTACCGTCATTGGACAGGATTTGTTCTGTAGCTGGAATTTTGTATGTGTAACACGTTTTGCTCCTTTCTGGCTCACCCTGGCATGAAGATCCCCTAGTTACTGTGTTCAGGAGAAACTCCACCAAACTCAGTGTGGTGGTACCAGTGCATGTGAGAGGTAAAGCAGGATCTCCGCAGAAATGGGGATATTGGCTACACAGACTGTCTGCTTAATGATTTACAGTTTGTTTTTCACTGATTGCCCTGGTAGGTTTGATTTTTGTCAAAGCAGATTAACAGCAAGGCATTCATAAAACATTTTGCTGTATGGTAGCATGGACTGAGCTTTTCACTTGCGATAGATGGCTGAGTAAGCTATCAACATGTGCTATCATATGTAATTAAGCTCACTAGATTAAAAGCAGGACTTGTGCCTAGCAAACAATGCTGTATATTACTCATTGAACTTCGAGCAGCAGTTCTCTCTTGTCAGGTTTTATTAAAATATTCACATGCTTCCAAAACGAAACAAAGGTCCACCGGTGTCTCCTGGGGAGAAGAGGTGGGATCAGTTGCATTCGGTTGCCATTTGGTTGGAGATGTCATACAACATCCTCGCACTCTGAACATGGCTCAATTGTAAAAAGCTTTCACCCAGAAAGGAGGTCCTTGTTACACAGAAGGTCTCTGGCTCCTCCAGTGCTCCCCAGACACGGTTACATCACGTTCTCAAAGAGCTGTAAGGATCGCATGATATTGTCGTCCTGAAAGCAACGAGAAGACATTTTCGTAAAACCAGCACTGACAAGCAATGTAACTTTGCCCAGCACCTGAGCAAAAGCCTTGCTTTTATAATGCTTTTCATCCTCGATGAGCTGGAACAGATTCAGTGATCAGGTCCTGATTCAGCAAAGCAGTCTTCTCTTACTTTGGCACCTTAGCTGGTTTTGCAAGAACAGGATCTTCTCATAAGCTTGACATTTGGCATGAGCTGCGCTTTACAGAGGAAAACCAGACACCAGCACTGAGCTCGTGACTGCACTGAACCCTCAGAATTCAGGGCATTTCATTGATCCTAAATATGCACTTAATATGCTTCAAAAATCCAAATGCAACTGCAGGTTTTGAACTAATTAGCAAGCTGCCTTGAAGGAACACTTCATCCCAGAAAGACAACCAGCTCAAACCCCAAATACATTGCAATCTCGGCCTCTACGAGGTTCCTAGATCCAAATGAGAAAGTTGGAAACACACAAGAGAAATCCCAGATCGCTTCTCATGAAGTTTCAAAATTGTACTTCAATGTAATAAGCAGAGTAATGTTTGAAAACATAACGATGATTTCACCCCCTACCCCCAATAAATTCAGTTATTCCAGAAGTTAGAACAGCTGTTTGCCTGTAACATGAAAATAATTTTCCACATTGAGCCACCGAGAAGAGCTATTGCATCTCACTCCTTCATCTTATTTTCAGGCTGCATCCACCTCTCTCACTTCTGACACACTTTGGTGGGTACCAGTACAAGGTATCGCCTTGCACGGGAAACCCATTGTCCTCCCCAAAGCGATGCAAGGAGTTCACTGCCCATGAGCCATACCCTCAGAAACTGCAGAGGTAAGCACTGTAGTGCACTTTGGGTTGTTTTTCATAAGGAAAAAATATCTTAGTGCTGCAGGGCTCACTCCTGTCTGCCAGGAAACCACGCGTGACAGTGCATCAGCCTGCACAGCTCCCACTGCAAGCCTGTCAGCAGAAGGAACAAACCCAAACTAGGGCAGAACGTTAAACAAACTCTAACCGTTAAACGTAACATAAAGCTGCTTCAATACTGAGACCACTAATCATACACACGCACCCAGCCTGGAGGCAAACTATGAGCGTGAAGAATAATACCCGACACAAATGATCAAATCAAAGACGAGGCCAAAAATAAGCTAAACAATCAGGAGGGACCAAGAATTAAGTAAATGAAAAAAAAAAAAAAAAAAGAGCCTGTATTATGCATCTGCTAACAAGGATTTTGCCACCTGAAGTCCCTGACTGAGAAGTAATCTGGATGTTAGAGCCAGACTTAATCCGGGACCAGCGGGAACCAGCCCAGCCCTCGCCCTCGCTCAGTACACAGAGCTGTCTGACTGCACAACAGGAGAGGTTTTTCCAGGGAAATAAAATACACAGGAGGGCTGGTATACAATTCTTTGCACCAATGTAGTCTTTCTAAAATGCAGAGGCCATTATTGAACTGATTAAATATTAGAGATATCTCCGAGCAAAACATTCACACGGTTAATTACAGTCTAAGACAACAGACACTTGGCCAACTGCATGTTAATGCAGATGTTTGTGCCATTGCTAAAAATACAAGGAAATATTTATTACAGCCAACCTAATGCATGAAACTTGCAAGAGGGAGCTTATTTCCAAAACAGAAAAAAAAAAAAATTGCCATGATAACAGCATTTGTGATCATGAAAACATCAACTAGTTTTATAAATTATCGCTGTAACTACGTGACTTTTAGAGACCTTTGGCTCTGGGCAGTTCCAGCAACGTGGCACCTGCTAATGACACCCAGGGGCAGCACACAGACACAATATCAGCCTCTCAAAAACCAAAACCCCAAACCCAACAAACCAAACCAACCAACCCCAAACCACCCAAACCAACCAAGCTAAGGAGGTTTCGGGGCATTATGAGCTTTCCCTAGAGTTATTTGCTTGTCTGCAGAATCAGGTACTGCAGTTCACTCAGGAAAATGAAAGCACTGGCTACCAGCAGTGGAAATGAAGAGACCCTGTCCTGACCCTGCTTCCCTATTCAGCAAATGCTGTGGCATGAGCTAGACCTTTCATTGCAGCTATAATTTTGTCCTTACCTCCTGACACGATTCAATAAACTCATCTAAAGTTACAACACCATCTTTGTTTTTATCCATTTTCTGCAAAATAAAAAAAAAAAAATAATAAATTGTTTCCATAGGTAACACTGCAGTTACAGTACAATATCTTATTTGATGCAGCCGTATAAACCTATGGTACTTTACAAACTTAAATTACAGACTCAGTATCATTAGATAATTTGCTGACTGCTAAGGACTTGTTTACTCTGGTATTTGGAGCACTTTTGAGGTCACCTCCAACTATTCCTTCCTTGACATGCACAGCAACCTCTGTCCTTATTACGTCATTTATTTATTCATTCACTGCCTCACCAACCAGCACCCATATTCCTGTATCTCTTTATGGGCAGTTGAGAGAAGCGCAGAAGTGCTACAATATGTGCAGAGGCTTCAGACTTTCTGGATGTGGCACATGGCCATGCTAAGGGTTGGGCTGAGAGACAAATGGGACTCCTTAGAGCCAGCAAAGCAGCAGACACTGTAGCATTAAGCTGAATGGCTGCTAGGATTTCTTGTCAAATATATAGTGGGGCACAGGACTGAACTTGGGGCTGACCTTACAGTAAAGTGTATCAGTGCATAGCTCAAGTGTTAAGAAAAACACATCAAAAATCAAGTACCTGGAAGAATACTTCTACATGCTGCCTTGGAGCATCTTCCTTGAGCACTGGATATGTGTACTTTCCCATCATGTCATAAATTGCCTTCACGATATCCATCATTTCCTGCAGTAGCGACATGCCAGCACAAACACAAAAGGGAAATTAATAGAAATGATAGCTCATTTATTTCTTTTACCACCCTTTTCTTCACTCTCCTTCTCCTATTACAAAACAGCACAGAGAACACCTTTACATGTGCATCAATACAAGTGTATCATCACACGCGAGTTCATCTAGAAAACCCAAGCCCTCCTCCACACCTTGCACAAACCACGACGCAGCTCCACGACCAGCAGCACTAACCACAAACCCTCCAGGTACGCACAATAGTTTTGAAAAGATAAACCAAGATGTCTTTGCAAAATATTCAGGTTACTATGCTCAAAACCAAGGCTTCCCACAAAGGGAACAAGTAATACCAGATAAGAAGATAAAACCAGACGATAATGCAGCAGGATTTGGGAGTGGTGTTGGGGGCTCGTAGTGCTTTGGGTGAGCCCACACTGTATCTCCCAGTGCAGCCAAAACCCACTTGCATCTCAGTCACTGGGTGGCTATTGCCATCGTCACCCTCCCCTTCGCAAAGCTTATGCTGCTCACAGCCATAACTAGGATTTTGCTCCTGGCTAAAACAATCCATTAAGACACTATAATATAGGAAAATACACCTACAAAATCATGCAATGTAAGATCACTGTGCACTTCACTTACGTCCAGCCTGATTTGCATTTAATTAGATGCACGCAAAATTAATCGTGCTCTGCAACAGAAACCAGTCAGCTCTCTTCGGAAATCAACCACATTTGCCAGCAACAGCCTTACCTCCTTGTTTATGTAGCCATCCTTATTTATGTCGTACAGATTAAACGTCCACCTTAGCTTTTCGTGAACAGTTCCCCGCAACAGAATGGACAATGCCATCACAAAATCCTGGTTTAAGGCAGAAAGAGAAATGTGAATTTTCATAACATCCTCTAAGCCACCTTCTTTGTATAACGCAAGTCAAAAAACTTACCTTTTTAGGACAGAACATATGGTTATCACTCTTCTGACTCTCTTTTTCAAAAACGTGTCCTCACTGTCCTAAAGGACAGTGGCTGCTCTGGCTGCTCAGACTTGCCAGAAGCAGCACAGCGTGCTCAAGGCCAGAAGCTGTGACACCTTCCTTGCTACCTGTCCAAATTTATCGTGCTCTAAACTCTAAATACTGCATGAATGCAAGCACGGCAAAAAAGGGGTCTGGTTTTTAAGAGCGCCACAAGATGCTCCAGTGGCAATTCCCCTCCTAGAAATGGTCTGCGGCACAGAGTCACCGGGGCTGCCGCCACCCGCTCAAACACAGCTGATCTTTCTCACCCCCAGCCCCACGGTGCTAGTGAAGGAGGACGAAAATCCAGCATTTTCTCTGTGTCCACCTTGAGACAGAAAGATCTGAAAGTCCTCTAACGCAGAGAGCCGGAGGTTTTTTTCTCTGGATGAATCTGTCAGACTTGACCAGATGCGATTCCCACCGCTAATTACTCAGTCTGAGACACAGCATTTTAATTTTATTTTTTGTTCACAGTAAAGTTATTGCTTCCAATAACTTTGATTTACTGGTTATACTGCATTGTGGCTCATTCGCTGTAAGCAGCACCACTACAGGGATCTATTATTAGGCAGAGCTTCAAGCTAACAGAGCTGTACAGTTCCTGATACCTCATTTAACGTGCTTAGTACTTCTGATGTTATCTCCGTCAGCTCTGCACGGGGCAGCGCATCACTCCTCAGAAACCTTTGCTCCTTTTTTCCAGGGCTTAGAGGAATTTGAATTTGCTGAACGATACAAAAGAAGGGGACAAAACGCTTATGTTTGACAACCACTAAATAGACAGGTTTTCCAGGAAGGAAAGCTCAGCACTTTTTTAAAAGAAAAAAAAAAAAAAATCTTATCTAAGCGTTTTGCTGTGTCTCAGTCTGTTTAGGTTTCTGGAAGTCTCTAACTGCTGAGGTAGCTGCCATGTGCAGAACTCCCACTGCCACCGTCACTAGAGACATGCACAGATACATATGCGTAACATTCCCATTTTACATTTGATAAATGAACTAATTTCTCCGTCTTACTTTGAAATTACTGGAGTTCTTAGCTATTTGACGGCAAAGGCAAGACTGCCTATGATTTCTAGTTTTATGATCACAGTAAACTGTCTTCAAAATTCTGAAGTTCATCCTCCACAGGCCTATGACCTAACATATCCTTTTGCTGCACTCCAGCTATGTGTGGGAGCTTGAAAGATGGTTATTTGTAGCCACAGCAACAAACCTTTTAGTTAAAGGGTGGATTTGGTTGCCCTAGGAATTAAGTACCTGAGATGCTTGTTCAATATATCAAATAAAGTTTAAAAAGCCATATTCCAGGAACATACAAATGTAACCATGCAATGCATGATGACTGATGAAGACACACAATGTACTGGATTTTCTTTGACGTCTGAATTATCCGTGGAAATCACTGGATGGGACTGCCCTTGACCTCTCTGCTATACAAATCTCTGCACTTTCTCCTTGTAGTACTGAAAAATGTGATCTACTTGCTTCTTTAGTGAAAGAAAACATGCAACTCCATCTGCATAAACTAAACTGAACTAGATTTTAAAATATCAGCTGGTTTTAGACTGAAACCTCTAACCCATAATCCAGCATGTCCTACTAGTTTACAGTGAAGCATGGATGGAGAAGCTGAAAAACACAAAACTGAGAGAGAGACATTGAAGGAGATGTAAAACAATTACCTCAAACTTCACTGAGCCATTCTGTGCAGTGTCAAACGCATTAAAGAGATAATGTGCATACATGCTAGCATCTGAAAAACACAAAGGGCACCAATTGGTACAACAGTTCGTTATACACCCATGGCTCTAAACAAGATTCATGACCTTATTTTCCTTTTGTAGAAAATCCAATCTTGCAGCATTGCTAGATACTCTATGAACTAGCAAATGTTAACATGGACTTGCACACTCCCCAAGCGCTCCCTTAAAACAGCCTTGAAATGTAAAAGCTTTTAATACAGTAGAAACCATCTGGATTATGGGGCTGTACTTGAAAGAATGAGAAGAAAAAAAAAAAACACCACACTCCCAAGAGCATCTCTGGGGCGAATGGAGGGAAACGCAGCAAAAGTCCCAAGCAGCGATTGCAGCCCGTGTGCTCCCTTGCTCTGCCTTCTGCTTCGTGTGAGATACGGACGAGATCCGCAGGGACTCTCCAGCCTCGGAAGGGGCCAGTTCCCATCACTTGAGTTTGGCCCATGACTGCTCAAGAGCAATCTCATCCGAGGCATATTTTCGTCCTTTTGAATCTTAAACTGCCAGGTTTTGAAAAAATCTTTTCTATTGAGAAGAACAGTTTCTATGGCCACGGGAAGGATGGCTGTTGACTGGGAAAACCAGGAATGGTATGCAGGGGAAAAAAAAACAAAAAAAAAAAAAAATCAAATGGGTGTCTGACCTCAGGACCTTCGCTGGCCTGTGCTCTGCAGGCAAGTCACACTGCCCTCTGTATTACCAGAGCCCAACTTTTCAAGATGGGAGAAAGTGACATTAAGTCTCCTTAATTAGTTCACTGGTACTCTAGCAGCCAGGTACTTTTTTCTCTCTTCTATTCTTTGCATCTAGCACACAGCACCAGTCAACCTGAGCCTTTATACGCTATGCGTGGGTATGCAGGTGAAGCCTGGTGCCCTGGGACACACAAACATCCAGGGGGAATCACCCAGCATCTCTCTACTGTGATCTCTAAGAAATTACTACATATTTTTACATTATTCAAGTCCAGGAAAGTATAACTGTGCAGAAAAATCAAATACTTAAGTTACTATCATCCATAACAATAGAATACACTGGACTGTAGGGAAAAAAATAATTGCGGTGGAGTCACCATCCATGGAGGTGTTTAAAAGGTGTTTAGATGAGGTTCTCGGGGACATGGTTTAGTGCCAGAGTTAGCTTATGATTGGACTTGATGATCCTGACGGTCTCTCTTCCAACTGAAATGATTCTGTGATTTTCAAGAAAATGATTCTGAAAATAAAATAGCTCCAGAAGGAAACCACAGAATTACTTATGGGACAGTGCTACTAAAAACTAATTGAGCTAAACTAAACGGTGAATTAAAAATATTGAACTAGAGGTTTTATTTTAATAAGGTGTGATGTACATTGAGAAATACTAGATCACTGTTATAATTTGATGACAGGTTAGCAAAAATGAAAATCTGTCAAGGGCAGGGCCCCAATGTAACAAAAATGTCAGAAGCTTGGGATGACACCGCACAAAGTTTTTATAATTCAAAGCTACTTTACTGCCTCTGGGATGTACAAGTTTATCTGTACAGAGAGCCATAAAAGTGAAAAAATCTCTGAGGAATCTGAAACCTCAAAATTTATGATGCTAAGGTTATATAAACTGTTTGGAAACCAAATGAAAGAAAACAGGGTAAAATACAAAAACATATCTGCTGTCACACTGATTTATTATTAAGCATGAATTTACTACCACCATCATTAAACAAGGGAGGACCACATTTCAAGGGAACGGAAGAAAAGATGATGTTTCTGTGCCTGATTGTTTTTCACCCATGGAAAGGAAGGAGTCACCCAAGGTGTGTCACTTAAAGTGCAATCACTTGCGGTAACTGGTGCTCCTTGGACTTACTGGAGCTGAGGTTGAAAACAAAAAATATATCCAAAAATACATTAAGAATATAAATACTTAAATTGTTGCATATTTGTTAAAAGAATTAAACTGAATGGTTGCTTTGATAACAAAAACAAAAGCAACCACAACAGGAAATCATCAAGTCGATAATGAAATGTAATGTAAACTTTTTATAGGTGTATATCCTTGAGGTCACATGCATTGTAAAACATAATGTGTTTTATCTTCACATTTAGTTGAAAAAACGCTTGTTAACGACCTGCTTAATGCACATGCACACAGACACTCTTGCAGAAACTTCAGTCGTCATTCCACAATAAGTCTATGTATTCTGCAGCTACTACAGAGTGGAATGTGTATTGAAAGCCTCAAATACTGAATCTCGTGCTAAAAAGCCACTTAAACCCACAACTCACTTCTTTCAGTTTGAAAACAGACTCCCTACAGAACATATCCAGTTAAAAGAACATATAGATTCTTAATGTTTTTAAAAGGCAAGAACATACATTATTTGAGAGATTTAATACAATACTTTAATATTCCAATATATGACGTGACCCTGAGTCACACGAACACCAAAAATTATCACTTTGGGTAGCTAGCAGTTCATGCATCAACTAAGAACTGCTTTAGGAATTTTAGGGAGGTTTTGATTAATTTCCAGGCCAAAATGAGGTCTGGGACTCTTCCGTGCTAGCTACTACAGGTACAGCAGTCCAGCAGCAGGGAAGTGAAGACACAGTGAGGGGAAGTGATTTAGATTTCTGCCATCCACAGAGTCAGCACAAAACCTGCATCAACTCCAGTTTCTATTTTGGACTTGGGCATCAAAGAGCTGACAACTAGGGGCCATCTTTAGTGTGGGTTTACCTATAGTTTTGTGAAATAACGGTTCAAAGGGCCTAACTTAATTTTATTACCTTGAAGTTTGTGTTTCTGTTTAAGATCCTGCAGAGCTTAAGCTCAATTCACATTTCTTGCACAGATTATCTGAAGGTGTTTTGCAGCTAGCTGGCAGTCACGAATGTTAAGTCATGCTTCAGTAGACCCCACAGACACAAAGTACTCCGCTTACCTCCGTGAGGGAAAAACTGTGCATAGATCTGTTTGAATGTCTCTTCATTAACAACCCCACTAGGACATTCCTGTTGGAAAACAAAAAAAAGAAAGCAAGAAAAAAAAAAGTCAAGAAAAAAACCCCCATCTTTGTAAAGATTCATTTGCAAAACTCTACAAGCCCAAAGAGAACAATTGCTCCGGTTGCACAGGCTGTACAGCTGAAGAAATTAAAGTAATTCAGACTGTAATTTCATCTTAAGCATCTCGTCAAAATGTTAATAGTGGTGAACCAAGTCTAACAGTGTTTTCAGCAGTGTTTAATGGCTGTTTCATAGGATGACCTAGAAAGGTAGCTCATGCCTTCTGTCACATGAAGCTTTCATCTAATGATTACCAATAATGTTAGTGCCAGCTAACACTTCCCTATCCGATGCCTGCACATACATGAATTCATTAATCCTCAGCAGGATGCTGTAGCCAGATATCCAACACCAGCTCCCTAGAGACTAAGGGTAAACGCCGTACTCGTAAGTCCTTACAAACAAGCACTGATATTAGGCTGAAAAGATTGGATCATTTTTAACCTGTTTATCTGCTCAGTCTTCTCTAAACTTCTGAGCAGCCAGACTGTGCCCATGCTAATTTTCTAACCTCGCAACCTGTGGGGTTATTGTATTTTTAAGCTCTGGTACTATAACGCAAGGGATTTCTTTTCAATTTTCGCTGCTTCAAACACCGGTGAGAAGGTGGCAGATTTTCTGCCTTGAACTTCCTAACCTAATACTGAGCCCCACAGAGCGGTGTTCAGGAAGGGAAAAGGGGATTCCTGCCTGGAGGGCTCACACTTGCTCTGCTGCAGCCAAGCGAAATCCAAGCTATTACGGTAATTTTCTGGAGAAGATGCTCCCTGGGTACATTTGCAGAGTCCGGACAGCACTTGGGGAAAGGGAGATGTGGTCCTCAGGTCTTCCCAGCAGGATGCGGGACCACAGGCAATGCAAGGGAGCGGTGAAAAACTGCACAAAAATTGTCCCTGTTGTGTGAATCCTCTTTCCCTACTTTCAACTCTTTTTAAAAAACTTACATTATTTGGACAATTCTAGAGGAAATTTAGCTTAACTATGGTGCTTTACCACCCCCCGCCAGCTCAGTGCTGTTATAACACATGTTCATGTATGACAGAGAGCCGCAGGCACTGCGATCTGACTACGTGAAGTTTTCAGTTATATAGAATATTTCCCAGTTGACAACACTCTTCCTCACGGATTTGAAAGCAATTTTGAAAACTAAACCAGAACAAACCAATAAAATAACGATGGCACTAATCCTTTATCACAGAGCACAGAATTACTCCTGTACAGAGATACAGAGCAAACGATTGATCCTGCCACTTTTTCCACCTGCCACATTTGATTTTGTAGATCTTCCCTTCGTTATATCTTTTCCAGGCTGAAGCATCCCACCCTGAGAAGCACAGAAGGCACTGGGCATCCTTTGACCATCTCTTCTCTGCGTCTTTCTATTTGCACCGTAGCCTTCGTGAGACAGCAGCCCAGCACCGCAAGCCATGTTCAAGATGCTGGTACACCATTCATTCGTCCTGCAGCATAGTGGTGCTCCCTCCCTGCCTCTCTGCTCTTTTCCTAATAAATTCTGACTGGGCTCATTGGAGAAATAGGATGGAAACTGGTTTTCAGATCTTTTCAATAATGCTATGGTTTATCCAGTCTATTGGCTAACTCTGGCTAGTTGTCAGGCCGCTATCATACTTTCCTCCTAGACTTACCTGCTAAAGTAATGGAAACTGATTTAAGAGTTCATTCTTCTGCACTAACACAGCTAGGACTGTGCTCCTGTGCAGACTGAGATGTTGTGGTAGCACAAGCAAGCTTGGGGATGAACAGAAACGAGTTTGAAAGAGCACGAAGCGGCAGCCCTTCCATCCAAACGCACCGCTGCCACTTGACCCTACCTGGAATACACCTGCCACACCTCATGATGCTGTTGGGGTGGAAATCCCCTCCCTTAAATATCCCCATAATTCTGTGCTTGGCCTGGAGTTAATTAACGAGCAGGTTTGGGGGTGTGTGTCATGGCCCTAGGTAGGTTTGAAGGCAGGAAAGATTTGAGTGGTGCTGTAGTTACGACCGGCAGCCTGGAGCTGCCGCAGACACACACACTCGCTGCATGTTACACCCCACTCTGCAGATCCAAGACAGGAAAATCCTTATTCTGGTAGCATTACAGGTTGTTGAATTTGGGATGAGCAAACTCAGGAAGTCTAAGAAAATCCCTTTGAGTTGGTGACATGGAAATCTGGGGGAAGATTCAAGCCTATGACTCATTTATTGATGAGTTCTTTAGATACCTTTTAAGACCAAAAAAGATTTTGACAAGAAATTCTTCCACCATGAAAAGCCTATAAAAGAAAAAAGGCTTTTTTATTAAGCCTCTGATCTGCCAGCATCACCTGCTGATGTGCATTCACTGCCCATGGAAAAGGACAGAATGAACAAGAGAAATCATTTTATCCTGTGCAAGTCAAAGAGGAGAGCAAGGAGGGGTACTTCAGGTGACATCGGAGGCAGTTCTTTAAACACATACCTGTTTGCTATTGAAATTAGGGTTATCAGATCTGAGTTCCTTCCTTCAATACAGAAAAAATCCTGCTGCCTTCTACCCACTATCTGGGTAGAAAACCACCGGTGATTTGGGACAGATTTGAGCTAAGCAAGAGATAATTTGACTTTATGTCCTACAACTGTCCTTGCACTGATTAGGTTTAAGTGTCCCAATTAAAATCCAAACCTGTCACTGTGGTCTTGACCTTGCCAGGGCCACCTGTTCTCCAGCCTTAGTGTTGAGGGCTTGTTCCACAGCCAGGGGATGAACAAACTGGCTGGACTATCTAAAGCCAGTAGCTGCAGGACCAGATCTTGGGTTGTCATTTACAGACAAAACAAGACTTTCTGATTCCGTATGGCAGAATTCCTGGTTAGATGAGAACTCTCAAAACATTCCAAGGCTCCTAATAAAACAGCCACTGCCCGGTTTCTTTATCATGAGAAAAACGGTTACTTTTTCATCTGTCCTTGCCACTTCCAATAAAGCATTAGAAGAAGAATAATTAGGTAATAAATACCATCATAAAAGTAGTCTCCTAAAGTTTATGTTTCATAGAACTTGTATTTTAATGTACCTTAAATAAATAATCTGATATTTATTTATGGTTCCTTTTAATTATAGATCAGACCAAGTACCCTATCAACAGCCATTCCTGGGTAGAAATTTTCCCCTGGTCACTGCAGTGCTGCTGCTCCAAGACCTGCACCAGCCCTTGGCAGAACTTCAGAGTATTTGACCAAATTGTCGTTCTTTTTAAAACCAAGCCTAGCAGAGCGCCCAACCATCCTTTCCAGCATAGTGCCACTGACCAAACACACTATGTGAAGGTGTATTTCTTTCTCTCATCTTAGTGAATATAATAGTTGTATTTATCAAGAACCATCACTTTGCATGCTTAAATGCAGCTTATAAATGCAGGGACTGGTTCCCTTGGACCTCTTCCACACTGTATTAATAGCCCGTGTCTACCAAGAGTCCCACCTCACCACCAGCAAGCCCGAGAATGAAGTTCAAGGCTGCCAAGGGCGGGCAGAGCGGAGGCTGCTGCTGCAGCCGCTCTCCTCGCACAGGCAACATCTCCCAGAGCAGCTTTGGCCACTGCGCCTGATTAAATTTCCTGAATTTCCACATGATCCTTATTGCTTCTGATGCTCCATCTGGAAGCCAAATGAAAGTTTGCATCAAAGCACCGGGAGTGCCGGGGAGAGGCAGCGCTGACGTTCATCAGCCCGTTTAGCTCTCTGTAACTGGATTGCTTTCAGACACATATGCTAGTACCAATTCATTTGCACTTAATTGATCACAATTTTGTTTTTATAAGAGTCAAATAATGCCCAAGAGGCCTCATTAGTGCTACAGTATGACTTAATACGGCTGACTTGAAAGAAATCTCTCTTGTGAAAAGGAGCAGGTAAGCTTAGTGTCAGTTTAAATTCCACTGAAGATTAAACAAAGTTTTAACTATTTAAGAAAAAATTCTTGGCAGTATGAAAAAGCACGGTCCTACTCCATAACATTCATAAGGCCTTCTTTCAACGGCAGACGATTAGATTTCAGGTAAGCATCTCTCACTTCTTTAACTTATGAATTATTTTAAAATGTCTAACAAAAAGAGTAAGCATCTTCTCATATTGTCATCAAGCACGGCATTTTCAAAGAGCCAACTATGGAGCACTGGCATTGGCAGCATGAGTCATGCACTTGAATCTACCCTCTCAGACTTCTTCTAAAATACTAAACTACAAAAGAGCTGAATCCACATTAAAAAAAAAAAAAAAAAAAAAAATCAAACAGAAGTTGCACTTGCTGTTCTTTCTTCTGCTGGAATCAGAAATTAACTTTATTGATTGCTTTCAAAGATGTGCAATGCAGACAGGCAGGGAGCAACAGCAGAATTGAAGTGGGACTAAAACCAACCTGCTCATTGGATTGTTCTCAGCTAACTCGGCCAGCTCATGAAAAGTACCTGGGGGCCACATTTTGCTAAATTAGAGGTATTCAGTTGCTGACCGCAAGCAAGACTCTAACATATTCTCCTTGAGTATCCACAACCCAGATTTGCATCTCTGAGCATTTGCACATCCAACCTATTTTGTTGCTCTTACTACATCTTCCCAGTTTGGAGATACTTTGAGGATTATTATAGCATCAGAACATTTCTACCTTGCTCATACTGCTTGCTTTCATCTCCAAAAAAGCTGATTTGTACAGATAACTACATTTCATGCTACACTCCGTTACAGATTTAGCAAAATAGTCATACTGGAACAAGGTAAGAATGTCTCCAGCAGGCCCCCAGTTATTTAGGTTGTCTGTTTGCTGATTTAGTATTATAAAATTATCCCTTGTAGCCAACAACCATTGCCCCTAACAGCACAGAACCCCCCCAAATTGAGAAAAAAAAAATCTATAAAAATCTCAATCCTTTTAAATCCGTGAACTAAATTCCAGAGGATGCAGTCATTAGAAACATGGTCTAAATGAGAGGTATTGAATTACTCAGCTCAAATCTCTGTCATTGTCGGTCATTTCATTAGTCATCAATTTATCAATTTTAATCTTAAAAATAGTTTCTCGTTGCCCTCCCTCCCATTCTATAACTGTTGCCCAAACTTTACTCCTCTGGGGAATGGAAACTTTATTCTAATTTCAACCTTTGCCTATTCACAGCCTTTTTGTTCCCATGCCATTGCTGTTTTGCTCCAACAGTTGTCTTTCCCGAGAGCTAAATCAAGGCAAGATCCACCAGAGATTCTGCCGTTTTTTGCCGTCTCTGCTACTTTGCTTTCACAGAACTACAGCCAAATAAATCAGACCAAAGGCCTTGCGTTAATGTGGCTCTAGTCTGACAGCAGCCATCTCCAAAGTGTAAAAGAGGCTATTCCATATAATGCGGAGTGCACCTTGGGGCAGAAATAACTGCTAAGATAAGAGCGAACTTTTGGTCCTGGCATCACGAGGTCTTGGAGGACAGCAGCGCCCTTTCACAACTGGAAAAGAAAGAAGAGGGCAACGAGAGAGTGGCCATCTGGCCAAGCAGCGAGGACACTGGCCAGGTCAGCGTGCTCGGCTTCGCTGAAGCGGCAAAGGAGCTGCATTTAGTGGGAGCCTCCATCAGTGTGGTGCAGAGATGCCACACCTGACCAGTGACGCACTGGGAACAGACTGGGAAGGTTTGGAGGGAGCGGGGAAACAGATTTCAGAGACAGAGGAAGAAGAAGAATAAAAGTACTGAGAATGATGGCCCTGGTCAGCTGGGGCAGTAGTCCAGGCACTGCCCCAGGCTGTGTTGGTGCCTCTGGTCAAACACCGTCCAATGTTCATGAACATCCAACCCAGCTGCAGCGCCCTGCGGCCACCACAAGTGCCTGGAGATGGTTCTGTGATCATCCAGGTGCTGCCTCATGATTAAACAGGACCTGTGATCACTGCGAGCAAGAAGTAAGTACAAACCAGAGAGAGGAAAATGACTGTATTCCCACTGGGATTTTGAATCTCCAGATGGCACTGTAACATCACCCCAAAAAGCAGACGGTTCGGCACAACAGCGAATATGGTAACAGCTGAGTCAGTCTGCCTGCTGTGCATAATTACCCATCCCATTGAAACCACGATTTGCAGGCTACAAATGCTAAAGCTGCCCTTTCATTTCAATTTAAACCTTAAATATTAAAGCTTCACGCACACTGCATGCACAGCAGCTGGAGGAAAACAGACTGCTTTGTCCTAACAATCTGATACAAAACAAGATCTTGCCAGCGCTGCCAATTAATACTGAGACCTTCGGTGAGGTCTTAGGAAAGGGTTTATGTCACGAGTTTAATGCACTTGTCTATCATTCTTGCTCTGGGAGGTAATGTCTCTGTAACGCAAAGCGATAGCAAAGTCGGGAGGAGCAAGGGGTGGATGCCAGATCTGCGTGGCAGCTGTTGGCGCAGCACGGAGCAGCGCTCCCCACGCAGGATTCCCACCAAACGCGGCAATCCAGGAGGCATTTCAGAGATCTTCGCGAAAAAACAGCGGTTAAGAACTCTGAGTTTAGTCTCCCGCTGTAGGCAGTCATGTCATATTAGACTGTACGTTAATTTGTCAAACTGCCTCAAAAGCCATGTTTTCTTGCTGAGTGCCCAAAGCACGGAGATGTGTCAGAGCATCAGTCTTCAGTGGTTAGAAAACTTCACAGGCTAAATGACGCTCCACGTGAAGCAAAGGCTGTATAGATACAGCACGTGCACCAAACAGAAAAACAGAGAAAGCTGAGCTATGCCCTGCCCTGCTTAGGTGAGCAGCAAAATAAAGGATGAAACCACAAGATCCCTTAGAGAAATCGAGCATACATTGGAGATGTGATTCAATCCAATTTCAAGAATCTATCTAAAAGAAAGGCCCTTCTCAAATGCCCAGCAGGTTTCCTCAACATTGCCTGGATTTAATGTAACTTGGCTTTCTTTTGGCAAGTTTTTACCCAACAGACTTGAATTCCTCTTTCAAAGAAATTCCAGCATTTCACTGTGGCGGCTGCAGAAATACTGGAGCTGTCCCGCAAGACAACTTCAAAACCACCCTGTGTTTATTGAGCTAGCTTGATACCGATCTATTAATCACCATAAAAACATCAGCTGGCACAAACCACCGGGGTGACTAAATCCAGACCCTCAGGCAACCATATAATGAGTATTCATTCTTCAAGGTCCATCAAACATCTGCTCCACGTAGCCTCAAAATTCCCTGTTTCTATTTATTACGAGGAGTCCCCACGAGGCAGCAGCAGGTGACCTGGAAGTCTGTACAGTACTGCTCATATCTGAACACGGCAACGGACACCAAGAACTAAATACATAACCATAAAACCATTTTCAGGTTATCCTGAAGTACTAGCACAGTTGAGGAAACTGCAGTGTGCATACTGACATTTGGGGAACAAATTTAATGAGAGTATTATGTGCTGAATATTCATCCAAACCCAGTTTTAGGCAGATTACGGTGTCATAAATATTAGATGGAGAGGCAGATTGTGTTCATTTCGCTGTGGTAGGGGAGATCAAGCACAAAAGCGCTAATGTTCAACAGGGGAATGATACAAAATGCAGCTGAGCAGTTGTGGCTGGTGAGGACATGCATACTAGACTCTGTATTGTTCTTACATTTTTAAATCCTCTGTAAAGCACCTGAAGTTCTCTTTTAGTGAAATTTGTTTGCGCTTCAAGCTGTTCCAGTCCTTCGGGTCTGTGGCACACTGTAGTCATTTCTAATTCATCTTCAATTTTATCTGAAAGAGAAGAGAGGAAAATATTTATTTTGGTTGCTACCTTTGCTTTATTAACATGATGGATAGGACAGTCTGGATTTCAAGAACAACAGAGAAAAAAGAAACCATCAACAGAACTGAACTGTATAACTGTTTTCAACCTCTTGAAAGCAAAATAAAAGCCATATCAGCAAATCAACAGTTCACATTTCTTATTGGGCTGCCAGTTAGCTCCCCATTCACAAAGCCGAAACCAGCGGTGAGAACAGAAGGGCAGACAGCAGATAGGTTGCTACGAAAGGCAACACCAGATATTTCTTATATAAATATTGAAACAGCGGGGAGGAGTGGGCCTTTCGAAGTACTAGCTTCAAAAAAAGCTGTGCAAATATAAGTGAGAGAGCAGACATGCTTAAGCATATTAGACAATGCCATTATACTGAGAGTAAACAGTGAGGGAAATTCTTCTGTGTGCTAACCAGAAACCTTGCTATTAAGACACTAAAGGTCACTTCAATCCTGGGAGAAATTCAAATGATATCCGCACTTGCTGAATCTGGAATAAATCCAGCCCGCATTTCCATGGACTTTCAGGGGAAACAGATAAGCAGCAAAAAATACTTCTGTGCATTTGATGCAAAACCCTGTTCTCCTACAAAGAAGAAAAATACTCAAGACATATCGCGTTCTGTATTACCGTAACCTCACCTCTTTTCTGATGCATGGTTTTACCTGTCAAGTCTATTTCCCCAGCAGTGTAGGTGATGCTCAAATATGTACAGATGCTTAGTCTATGTCAATTTGAGATTCTTTAAACTTCACGGACCAGATGCAGGTTTCACAGCTGATAAGAAAATCCCATCTACATCCAAAAGTTGCTTGGCATAAAAGCTAACACTCTCCTTATCATCAAAACTGCACAAATTTTGCCCTGTAAAAATGCTTTTGTTTATTGGGCTCAAGTATAATATAGTAATTCCTGCTGAAAGACAAGGATTTCACAAGAAATGTGAAAGGAAATGGATTTGCTCTGAATAGAGGAAAGGTGTGAATTCAGAGCAGACTGGCTCAGCGAAAGAACAGACCAGAATAAAGCTATCTTTTCATAATTTATTCTGTACGTATATATGAAGGTTATTAAGGGAGGACGTGTAAGTGAGCGATAATGGTTAATTAACACTGGTTCATTGTTTCAGTATTAAGAAATCAGCTTGAAATATTGGTGAATTCAGGATGAGCCATCCTCCTTAATCCTCTGTGTCTGGAGTTTCCGTCACCATTTGTGGGGCTTGGGCAGTGAAAATACATGCCTGAATATTGTGCTCAAGGGCCCTTGCACAGCAAGGGAATAAAGGTAATGGTGTGCGACAGGAGGGGAGTATCGCAATCTTTATGATGCAGAAAAAATTAGTGAACACCTGGCAAGTGGCCAGAAGAGGCCTGAAAGAGACACCTTCGCCACACAAAGGGAAAACAGAGTCTAGAAATTATAGCTCCTGTTTGAAGAAAGGAGATGGAAAAGGATGTCTGGTGCCAAAAAAAAGAACCGATCAGGTGAAATAAGGGGGGAAAAGCCATTTTCTTTGAAAGAGAACATATGCCACAAAATGAAGGAAAGCAGAAGCAGCTGTAGAAAGAGAAAAAAGCCGCGAAGAAATTCCTTAAATAAGGGAAGGGGAATAAGTGGTTTAGAAAAGGAGAGGAAATCCATTCAGAAGGGAGCCAGGCTAGGGAGACTCATCACTAAACCACACATTGTACAGGAAATACCTTTTTGTTTATCTTTGGTTAACCATAAGTTACCCAAAACCCTTTACAAAATCCACATAACCCCGGCCTCCTTCCCCTGCATTTGCCTGCTGGCCCCAATGCAATAAGCAGTTTACACGTGACCTTGCCAGTTATTTCATTTTTCCATGGGAAGCCATGCATTTCGTGCTGTGCAGTACATAAGCAAGCCAGGCTCTGACCTTTCTCTGCTCTGTAACCAGCTAACCATGCCCAGCTTTTCACTGACATCTCCTATTGACCGAGTCACTCTAAAGCTATTTAGAACTTCCATCACTGTAAAATGCAAGCGTAAAACACAAGCCATCTAGTCCTTATACTCTCTAATATAATTCAACAGAGAAAGAAAAAAGATCTATGCAACCTCAGGTAAGTGCTGAGGCAAGCGAGGGAAGCCAGCTGTTGGATTACTCTCATACCTGGTTTTATTTATGTTCTGCAATGTGGCTGCTCACATGGTTTCTACAGAGGCAGGAAAGATCCAGCTGAGAAGTCACACTCTCTGCAAAAGCATTTTGACATGACTAATTTTTCAGTGGGTATGTTATTTGCCATGTAATTCTTAAGCAACCAGTTTTCCAAAATGCTTATTGGAATTTGTGGTAGTACTCTAGAAACCAAGTTATTAAAGAAAAAGATCTTGCTCATGGAAAACCTGCTCTGTAACTTTAAACAAAATCTGCAGAATTACAGCTCAAAAGTCATGGTTCTTTGGCTTATCGAGATGTCCTTTACATGAGCAGACCCAAAATAAGGGTCTTGGATTTATTTTTTTCAAAATATTCTTGAATAAAATATTACTCGGTGAGCATTGTAATTTAATAATGATATATTGTGTTTTGACAATACTAGCCTCACTCGGCAAATCATTATTTCAAAAGAATGCAATTCATCTTCTTCAGCTCATCCCGCAAGAATAGGTTTTTCCAACAATCAGTTCATGAGCTTTGGTCCCAGAGGGCAGATATGTCTATGTTAAAAATAAGCCAGATTATTGTTGTAGATTTTATGCTATTTCCCATGCTGAGAAATGTTGTGGGTTTTTTGTTTTTTGGTTTTTTTTAAAAAAAACAAACTGCAGAGAGAATATTATGAAAAATTCATCGCTTTTCAAAGGGGCACTCTATTTTTTCCTTCCATTCTCTGTTCCAGACCCAGCATTAATCTCTGCCTCTGAAAAGTATCTGACGGTTCCCTGCAGGTTAATCCTTTCATCTGCTTCCTCTCCCCTTCCCGAGGGAAACATTTTGAAACTTGGCAAAAAAACCCCAAACTTGTAAAGCTTTAGATCTGGCCAAAGGGGCACTCAAAATGACACCAGACCAACAACTTTCCAGTAAACATGCTCTAAAAATGGTAGAAATTGTCCCTTCAGTGGAACATGCCCTGATGCAACAGAGCAGTCCTGGGCATTGCTTGAAGCCTCACTGCAGAAATTAAATAAGATAAAGACTTATTAGGTCATTTTGTCTCTCACTTGCCAACCAGGAGCTACTTTCCATGGTGTTTCATGAGATCTGTTTTAAAAGATAAAAATAATTTTAGGAGTAACTACTTCACATTAACAGGCCTTACGAATCAAACGTTCCCTTCCCTTGTGTCCATCAGATACTGACATTTAAACTTTTCTCAGTTGTCACCCTATATTCAAAGATTTCCCATCACCAAGACCCTTGTTCACCCCTCCTGGCCAGAGCCCACTCCATGCATAGGCAGACCTCAGAGCTGGGGGGACCTGTAGCCCCGGATCTAAGGACACAAACTGCTCTTCTGTGCAAACTGATTGTTTCCAACTCAATAGTCTGCATCTCCTACATAGATTTTTTTGTCGTGATTTGTTTCCTTTCAGGGTTTTCTCTTAAGTCAGCTCTTTTAAACCCTTTTCTTCCATATTCTGGCACCCTATAAATTAACCACAGTAACGGCAGTGGCAAGAAAGGAGATTGTCACTTCCTCACCTGCCCTTACCTTTTGTCATATATATTGTATTTCTTCTTATTGACATTTTCATTATCACACTGGCTCAGTCCCTCCCAGCTCTTCTGGGATGTCACTGTGTGACACATGAGTCCTTGCATTTATAAACACTGCAATTTTATTAAACTGAGTCTCACTTTATGGTGGTGAGTGCAAGCAAAAGTACACATGCATACACACATGCAAATTTAAAATTTTACTAGGAAAGCACGATGTTAAGACACTTTATCTAATGTCATGTTCTTCCTCGGTTTTGACTTGTTTACAGCTTGCTGAGCACCCTGAGAGATTAGAGCGTGGGGAAACAGGCACGCCACCGGTTTGAAGTTAATTTTGTCTCCTTTAATGTGCAAGTGCAGCAACAGACCTTGGGACTGACCACAGGCATTGCGGGGGATGCACGTGGTCACCTCCCCAGCACAGGGGACACTGTGACCGGCCCAGCAGAGGTGAGCGACCGCTGGTGTCACAGCATCCCCGTGGAGCCGGAGCCCAGTCCTGCCCTGGGCCGCGGAGATGCTCGCAAATAGGTCCAAATTGATTATCAAGGATCTCAAAGCACAGTATTATTTTTTTTGTTCAGTTAGCTGTGCTTACCCATTAGGTGGCCTCAAAAAACTAAAACAGGAGGTTTCTTCTGCTCGCAGGTACTGATAAATGATTTTTTTTTTTTCCCCTCACTCTAGCACTTGTTAAAATCATCCCTGGATTAATGCCTTGCACACCAGGTGGCTGCAGCAAGTTGCGTCTCAGGCTAAAGATGTCCTGTACTGTTTAGCCGGTGCTGAACACGCTTGTGAATTTGCTTCACTGTTTTACTTGCGATGTATTTGAAACTGAAGGAATGGGAAGTATCACTTTCTGATTTAGAATTTGCCTCTGGCCATATTTTTATGATATCTGGGTCTGTTAGAAGCATCTCTAGTAATCTTACTCTGAAGTAGGCCAAGTTATAATTGCTTAATTTTGCTTTTTTTTTTTTGCAAAACATCATCTCTATTTTCTTAGCCCATAGGACAGGCACATTTTGTATATCAAAAAAAATAAGTAGTGGCTTCACTTTACAAAGGAAAATAATCCTGACATACTTGCATGCACATGTGTATTTTATGGATTGTTGCTAATGAAAGATATAGTATTTCATTTCTCTACTGCTTGCTCAAGAGCAGAGAATGAATTTTCATTAGACTAGATCAATATTTTAACTGAATACACTTTTGGAAATTACTTAACTAGGCTAGGTTTATACACGCTTTCACATTTGTTCTGATTTTACCTTTTGTTATCTTTACAATTTGAAGATTTCCATACTTAGACTGCCTGGAAATGGCCTTTTGTTTCTCTGCTGTAAACTTTGCTGAACAGAATTTGCATTTCTCCGAGTAATAAACTGGAGTAATTTAAGTCAATTCATGTAAAAGTTGTCTTGTGCATCTATGTGCCTACGGACAGAATTGTATCACCATTGAGGAAAACAGATTTTCAGCCACAGCTGAGTGTTGCTGTCCATCACAGACCCAGGCAGAGGGACTCAGCCCTTCCCTTACCCACAGTAAAGAAATTATTAATTTTGAAGGAAAACGACCTGCTCCGATATTTCACTTTTCCAGATCTTTCTGTTCCATTGGACACAGGCACATTTATCAGCCATGTTATAGAAAATATTGTTTCAGTGTCAATTTATCTTAAAAATACCCGGGTAACAGAACGCACAGCCAGGACAGCTACACGAACAGAGACACTGCCCGAAACCAGTGCCCAGGTGTGCAAGGCTCACTGGAGCCCCAGACGATGGGCTGCTCTCAGCACAGGAGTCGAATCCTAAAATCCTCTGCTGACAACACATCTTCTAGTACTCACTTTAGCAACCTATTTCCATAGCAAAACACCTAACCAATATTCTTCAGACCCAACAATCCTTTCCACAGAAGTGGAACAGATGAAGTTGGTCACAGAGAATGCCAAAGTTGTATTTGTGTGCTATAAAATAGGAAACAATTGTGTTATTTACAAGCTGTTCTCTTGGCTGTGGCTTTGAACAGCCATCGGGCTCAAATTTATTAGCCTACCCACCCATCCTCTTGCTGGCAGATGCTTCTACACGACGTCTTGCACAAAAGCACAGGATTGGTTGCATGAGGCCAAACTCAGTTGTGAAACGCTAGAAATAAACACCTTTCCCACCACAAACACCTGAAACACCACAGCGTTTCCAGCCCTCCAACCCATGTGCCTGGAAAACGAGCTGTAGCAATGCCTCACGATATTGCTAGGGCTGGCCAAGGCCAACCCAAGGCCTAAGACACAGTTTAAATGGATGGTATAAATGATGATTTAATAAAAACGCAAATGACCACGTCTCCTGCTTCCAAAGGCTGCAAGGTGAAAATCTGTAATGTCAGGCTCCGTGGCTAATGGGAGGGTTTTGAAAACATGTTGCTTATAAAAAAAAAAAATCTCTTTTTGTTTAAGAAAAAACTCAAGATGTAAACCACAGCTAATGTGCCCAGTGTTAATTGTAGAACTGACAAGTACTAGATTAAATGGGTAATTTTACAAATACAGCAGAAGGGGATTAAATTATGTGCAAGAATTATTAGACTGCATCATATGTATATTAAAAAAACATCAGCTATATTTTAGGAACAAGGACCTGAAGAAAAAATTAATTCCAATTTACCCACAACATCTTTGAAATTAATCTCCAGACAGAATACTTGCTTGGCCAGATCTCAGGAAATAGATCCTGCCTGTGGGAAATCAACTGCAAATATTTGAAAATTTCATGAAGAGAAATAATCTAAAGGCCTGAGTTCATGAACGCTCATATATGGCAGAATGTTATGGGAAGGGGAGCCAGGTGAGAGCTGGATTACAGAGGCAAACCCCGAACACATGTGTGCTCGGGCAGGAGCTGCAGGAAATATCGCTTTTGTGAAGCCCTTGGAGGTCGGTGGTTCCCATCGCTGGGGCAAAGGCAGCTCCCAAGGACAGCCCCACTCTCTGGAACAGGCAAAATATTCCTGTGCAGTTCCTTGTGCTTCCGCCAAGACAAAACCCAAGTGTCGGCCTTTAAGCGACCCCACCTGGCAAATACTTACAAATCAACCAGACTAACACAGCAGATAACGAGAATCCTACGGCCTTGCTCCTGCTGATGTTCTCAGAATGACAGCTCAGGTAGAACTTAAGTTTAAAAACATGTGGCTGCACTTGTATGAATCCTAAAAAAGGGTTATTAAAATCTGCTCATGGCAAACATCAGTTAAAAAATGGCAAGAAGATACCTACCGAGGTATGGAATATTAAACACATTTAACTGGATTTAAAGAGTCCTTTATTAAGAAATCATTATTATTATTCATATAATTGTCCAGCTGGAGAGATCATTTACCAAACCAAAGGGAGTCTCCAGCCAATAAAACAAAAAGGAATTGATGTCTCCTTATCCACTCCCTTTCCCTGCAAATGATTCTTGGACTCTTTCAGCCCTGTTTTCACAACTAAATCTGCAAAATCAAATTCATTACACAGTCAAGCTTAACAAGGGTTAAGCTGCCTGTGTGAAACTGGAATAACACCAGTTGCAGAGAAAAGCTATGTGAAAAACCAACACTGAATAAAAGTCAGAGATTAAAAACCCATAATTGTAATATTTCTTGGCTAATCCTTGCAATGATCTATGCAAAATGTCACGTATAAATACTTTCCTGTGCCTCTATACTCCTGTAATTCGTTTCATAGTTGTACACAGGGAAACTAGAACAAGGTTATACTCTGAAAAAGGAGGTACAGGGACAGTCTGAGGCCACGGGCACCTCCAAAAAGTCTTTCTAGCACAGAACTAATATCAGGTAAAATTATTTGAATGCGAACAATACATTTAAAGTCAAATTTTGCATCTGCAGACACTTTTAAACTCTACTCATCATTAGAAATAGCAGCGCTTTGGCCATTCCCAGGGCAGGAGACAGCAGGGTGCCCTTGCAGTGCACTGGACCTTACTTAGGACAGCATTTTCTTTTCTATCTTCCTTGCACATTCCCACCTGCCTCTAGCAACACTTATAAAGGAGACAAGTTGTTGAAATGGGTGGAAATCCACTGAAAGATTGCTGGGTGCTTCTCTGCTTTTCCAGGAGGATGCTGCAGAAAAAGTGCTTTTGGGACAAGTGCTTTCCTCCAAGCGGCTATTCAAAGGTGAATATGCAAATAAACCTCACTAGAAGTGTTAGAAAATTGCTTCACTGATGATTTTTGGAAAATTCCCACTGATACCATCTAAAAAAACTTCAGACAGAGAGCACCTGAACTGCTAAGTACTTGCATTAGCGTGTCGTGTGAGCACTGCACAAGCAGAAGGACTTGGAGGTTGAGTGGAAGCTCAACCTTCAAAGGGGACTTGGATGCTCCGTAGGCTGCAGCCTTACCCAGGAACTGGGAAATTTTCCTGTACCTATAATTTGGTTTGCTACCAGGGTGGAAATAAGCTTGGCCAGGGGGAATCTGGTTCGTGGCTTAGGAAAACTTTCGCTACAAAAATTATATGACCGATAGAGTCAAACCAGTTTAAATGTTACCTCTCTGATATAGGTAAAACCATCGGGTGGGGTCTAGGAAAAAAGAAAAAAATTTAACAAAAAGAAAGTGACAACCATACACAACTTTGTCTTTTGTTAATTTTAAGGTGACATTGGATAGGTTCTACACGTGCCATGGGGTCCCCTTTCACAGTGACTGTAAGATTGTTTCCAGGTGTATTTTACTTTTTTTTTTTTTCTTTCCCAAATTGCCTCTTTCCCTTACCCCAAGGGACAGGAAAGGAAATCAGAGCTTGCTGTCCCCTGCATGCCCATGAAGCTTGGGGCAGCACGGGAAGGGCAGCATGCACACAGTCATGCACCCGTGCAAGCATCCATGCACCCAGCAATGCAGCAGTCACCCCAGCAACTCTGAGAAGGGATAAGGAGGACTTTGCATGCAACTGTCGAAGTCTGCTGAAAGGCAATGAGAGGGACCCAGAGCCTTCTGCTTCCTCTCTGCAGCCTAGCTCTTTGACAGCTACAGAAATGAAAAAGTGATTAGCCAGGGTGAAGAAGTCTCAGGTGGTCTGGAAGACTCTAACTAGTGCTCTTTGCAGTCAGTTGCAACAGGTTCATTCTATACTAGCCTCATGGCCCCTGGGAAAAAATGCATTGACAAATTCAGTTCAAAGTAAAAACAAACAAACAAACAAACAAATATTTCAAAGCTATGTATATGGCTTCCTATGGCATCAGTTGCTTTTTACTGGAAAACCGGGCACACAATATGATCTGCAATAACCTGCAAAAAGCACAAGAGATTTGGTCAGAAATTGAGCACCTGCAGCTCCCCTGCCCTCAAGTCCATCCGGCATCACCTATTTCCTTCATTCCATGTCGCCTGTGCTTCCAGCTGCCCAAGCCTCCCTGAACACCCCCCTCACGGCTCCATCGGATCTGCTGCATCTCCCACACCAGCCAGCGCATTCTGTCCCACAGACAGTGAGTCTGCGTGTCCCCGACGGACACTGGGATCAAGCAGGCACCAAAGCTGATCAGTTCTCACTGCTGTGTTCCTCCGTAGAGGCGGTTACAGGAAAAGCAGTGTATGAAGACTGCCTAAGCTCACACTGCACATAGACAGAGCCCCAAGACCTTGCTCTCCAGCTGAATTTTACAGCAGCCCATCTCCACAAAACCCTGTGGTGCCCTCAAACAAGCTGTGACAACCTCAGGGCCTGGAACTGAAACCTTAAGGCTGAGAAATTCCACCACAAGGTTTTTTTTTAAAGCCACCTGAAAAAACCTCATGCTCAATACTTTCACCTTAAATAGAAAAAAAAAGTTCCGAAGGGGACACACATTTTCCTTCTGGCATGTTAGAGAACGTGACTTGCGCACGGTGCAGCAGTATTAAGGTGCTGGAGGGGTTGAACCTCCCTTCATTACTCCCACTCTGAGCTCCTTTTTTTTTTAAAAAAGAAATTTAGCTTGCTTTTGATGAATCTTTGGGATGGGATGTTAAACTGGTACAAGAATAGAGAAAATCTGCTCTCCCTTAGAGAATTTACTAACGTATCTGGCTGCAGAAAAGATCAGCAGAAGTAAATATGAGAAAGTGGCTTCCCAGCAGCATCACCCGTGAGCTGAGAAAACGCCTGGTCAGAGAGCAGCGCGGAGTCGTTGAGCTTGGCCTCGCTCACTCTGGCTCACCTGTTTTCAACCTAAGAAGGGAACAATTCAAGGAAAACCCAAGACCAAGACCGGAAAACCACAGCAGAAGCTCCGGTTGGCTGCTGCGGTGCAAGAGCGATGGTGATGCTGAGGACAACCACGTGAGATGATCAATAACAGGACTGAATCCTGACAGACTGGCTGCTCACACAGGGGTGTCATTCACAGACTGGCAAACACAACAGCCCTCCACATTTGCCCCTTTTGAACTGAAACTTCAGGAATACTTCCAAGAGAAGTTGGTTTCAAGAGCAAAGAACTTACAACAAACCATGGACTTGAATTGTATAGCAGACCACAACACATACTGGAGACAGAGCAGTGCATACCAGGACCTTCACTGAAAGCTTATTAAAACAATCAGTAAAATTTAATAAACTCCTCTGTACCACATGCACTGCAATCACAAGACTTTTAAACCTTCTCTAACCTACCCACCAAGATAGGTTAGCAATAAATAAAGGGAATGAGTAGGTTGCTTAGAGACACTCTAAATCTCCACCAAAGCAAAAGGTGTTGAACCATTAGCCATGAAATCTCCCACTGGCAGGGAAATCCCACTTTGTAGGGTATCCTGAGGACAGGAAAAAAAAGGTCCCACTTTGAGTCTAATAAGCATAGTTCTAAATTTTCACGTTAACACTAGCTGCAAACTAATTTCCAGTGATAAGAACAAAGAAATGTAAATTCAGTCATTAGAGAAAGCATGATAATTAGTTTCCTGATTTATTAAGGGTGAAATTAATGAATAAAAAAAGCTAGAGCACATGAACAGGTCCCACTGTAAATATTGGGCTTGAAAACATGAAAGTACATCAGAGATGATTAAGAGATAACAGGAAGACAATAGATATGCTGAAGAAAAAGAGAAAGATGATCTATTTTTTCTGTATTGGGTAACCTTGCGGGTTATCAAAACTTTAGACTGTAGATAATACCTTCTGGATATAAACAATGTTTTTTCTTCCTCTTTACAGAGATAGGAGAAAAGCCCTTAAAAAGAGAAATAGAAAAAAAAAGCTTCTTGTAACAATATATCTTTCTCCACTGTATAAAAAAAACTTGCAAGTCAGCTTTCAATGGTTCAATTGAAAATTAATTCCCTTCCAGATTATTAAAATTAAAATGAAGTTCTTGGTTCACAGTCTATATTTTTTATTTAACACTGAATTGTTGTTTTTTGAAAAATGGCACTTTTCAATAAGCTCAACAAAAAAAAATCTTAATCATCATCTCAAATTCATATGCTTATGTCTACTTAGCATATTGAATAGTACAAATGGAAGACACTATGATGTTGCTACCACCAGTTAGTTATAAAGCCGCCTGCTAAAACATGCAGAAGCAGTTCCTGAGGACTTCATTATTTGTCATTTCTTCCAGGGGGCGTCTTTTTTTTTTTTTTTTTTTCTTCCCTAAAAACCCCAGGTTATGGATTACTCTCTGGGCAGCAAAACAGAGCAATTTCTGAGCAACTACAGATCAGTGAAAAGGAAAAGAAATTGGCAGAAGCTCAGTTCATCATTTCTGAGGCTTATTTCTAACATGCTAAATGCTTGTTTCCGAAGAGCAGGTAATGCCATAACCAAAGCATCAGGGCTGTGCGTGTGGAATTGGGGTGCCCACCTGTACCGGGCCAGGGTGAGCTGCAACAGCACTGGAGTAGGGAACCCAATACAAGACTCTCTTGAAATAATACAAGTTCAGTTGCATTTTTCAATGTGAGTTCAAATATTTTCTTTCCTTTGTGGCCTAAGGAAAGATGAAGGAAAAACAGAAATCTTGCAGGTACCAAAAGAAGATATTGGAAGCAGAGACAAAAAAAAGGAGAAAAGATAGGATTATATGGCTATAAATTAAATTTCAGCAGTTACATGCTAATAAGATGATTATGCTTTCCCTGTAACATCCGCATGGCAGCATTTTTCATTTGTGCCCATGCCCAATCCTCTGAAAGTTCAGCAACTACCTGAACAACAGTGGATTTTACGTTGTTCCAATTGTTGCTGGCTGGGAACACGTTATGCATCCCAACATTAGTGTTTGGCTTTGTTCCTATTATCTGAGAAAATAAACACGGCTGATAGTATTTATTTCAATGCAGAAACCAATCCTGTCGTAGAGCAGAGTTGTGGTACAAGGTTCCTTTTTGTTTTACTTTTGGGAAAGCAGAGCACTGACTCGAGTGCTCCAGGCTGGGACGGGACATTGAGCTGGCCAGGGTGCATCTGCCCAGGTTTCTTGTTATCAGGAAGGCTTTCAAAATCACAAGGCAAGTTTTTTAGATTCGAAACCAGACTATTTAATAGAATGAATTTAAAGGAACTCAATAGAATATATATAAATGGCTTATGCACAAGTCCCTCACTGCCAACCATCCCAAGGGGATGGGTCCTTAGCTGCAGGATTGTTTTCAGCCAGCTCTGTTGTTTTCCCAGTTACAGGAGCCCCAACACAACCTCCCTGCCCTCAGGGAGAAATACATTCGTTTCACAAACATAATAGAGCCAGCGGAAAAGCTGCTGTCCTGCAGTTGTGTCACATCTGTTATGAAGCAGACAAGTAAAAGCCCACGCCAGGAGCTGCTTTGCCCTTGGCAGGATCTAGTTGGGCCAGCTGAAAAGCTTCCTCAGATTCTGTGAGCTGTTGCACATTCCATTTCTCAGAGTTGCTCCCTGCTGTTTAAAAAGCCACATTTCCCTACATTGCCATAACACAGCAATTCACACCACAAATAAAGCTTCACGTTACACTACCCACACTGGAAAGTGAGAGGCGTACTCTTGAATATTTTTGTGCTTTCTAGGAAACACAGTACATCACTTAGCGTTGAAACAAGAGATTGAAACGCCATTTGGTAACGCGCCAATTCCCAAGTGAAAAGAAACAAAAAAATGAAAAATATTCACATACTAACTTTTTATTTAGTCGAATGATTTTTTTTTTTTTATGGTTTGTTAAACAAACGTATTTCCTGCAATACATACATTCTACAGGCCATGGAATCAGGCAGGTCTCTCCATTTCACTCTGTTCATATGAAATCGTGAATACATTCAGCATCATTTATTCTATTCAACTTCAAACACCTCTGCATAAAAGCAAGCTCAGGCTGACATACAGTCACCTTCTGAGAGTAATTCTGTTTGGTGTGGTTTTTTGGGGTGTTAAAGGCTATCTCCCCCAAGCACATACCATTTTAGTTCAATAGATAAGCATATAGCTCGCGGTCTCGGGTTGGTGGCAGTCTGGACACAGCAGGGTCTATGAGTTCAGAGATGCGCTCATTGCCACAGAGAACCCTGCAACACCTCCCTGAACACCTTTTTTCAGGGGGGCCGGGCTGGGGTGTGCTGGGGGGCGCGGGGGCGGCGCGCAGAGCGGCACGCGCTCACCAGGCGCTTTGGGAAAACAGTTTTCAGGGCTGCAAACCACCCGCGTCGTGCTCGACATCAGGAGCTCAGGTCCAGGCTGGAGTTAAGGCGAAGACACTGCCCAGAGCCATCTCCAAACCACCACCAACGCCGCTTATGGGTTTTGTGATGTTTGCTGCGGTTTTCTAGAAATTCTTTAGCTTCCTAACAGCAATCCAAGCTTCAGTTTATACAACTTTTTCCCAACCACCAGTAATGAACTTCACAGAAAAAGAGATTCTCTACTCTGTCTCTAACACATTTTAATACCCATAGAAGCCCTGAAAAAGCCTGGTTGAAGAGTTAATCCAAGGACAAGCACCCACAATCAACCCCTTTCAAACATTAAGTGGTACTTAATAAGTCATGGCTACAATTAAACTGTAGGATTGCGAGGGAGCAGATGATAAAGCATTTTTCCCACCCCTCCAAAAAAACCCTCACACCATGCCCCCGCTCCCTGCTCCTTCTCAGATGCCCTGCAGCAGGAAACCTCAAGGCCAGCAAGAAAATTCTCCCAGCACATTAATGGCCTCACAGCAGAATTCACAACAAGTCGTTTCCCTTTAGGGAAATCTAAGAAATAAATATTAGAACACATTGTTCCCCTGGAAGGGGAGTTCTGCAGAACCTGCAGCATTTTGCTGGAAATACAAAACAGTTTATCTGAATTAGTTCTCACATCCTTAGCAGAACTTAGACTGCAGAACTTGGGTATTCAAAAAGATGAATGTCTAACATGAATTGCAACACAACCTAAAAGCCATCTAGTTGTTCACAGTATTTCATAGAGCAAGCCAGGGTGATTTCCAAAAAGGAGATGAACATTCACAATAGAGGTGCGTTAATTCTGTGCCTAGGCTTGCTCCTGACTCTTTTTGCCAGCTCAGGCTCTGTAAGAGGGCTCATCTTATACAGAGTTGTTTCTGTGCGCTCTCTAGATCTGGGGCAGGTGCTGAACACCATCCAGCAAGAATCCTTCGCTGTGCAAGCCAGCAGCAGAACTAAAGCCAAGCACCATTCCTGTCTGCAGACTGAAAAACATCAGAATTCCAAAAAGCTGCAGTTCTTGGCACTTCACGGTCTAGCACAGTGTGCCCTGGGAATAGCCCCTCAGCGTTATTCTTGCCTAATCAATCTACTTACACTTCGTAGGATTTTCTTCTTGGAAAAGGTGACACATAAGAATGGCTGTCTTGGGTCAGACCAAAAAAAATCATCTAACCCAGGGAAAGGAATAAGAACCAGATGAACACAGAGTGATACTCTGAGACAGAGCCCCATCCCAGTCTCCAGCAATCTGAGCTCAATTTCCCAGTCCAGAGTTGACGACTTTATACCCAAGACATGCACAGCTCTTCAGTGAATTTTGAGCCCGTGAACTTTCTCAATAGGCACAAGTGTAATACAACAAGCCCACCCATTGTAATAAAATGTAACCTGGATAGCACTGAGCATCATCGCAGGGAACAATCACGTTCATAGCTGAGCTCACGGAGGACAATTCCTCTGCTGGAGCTTGACTTGATCCTGGTATCTATCAGTTACATCAGTGACCCCAAAGTCAATATCCCACCACTATACAAACACATAGTAAGGACAGTTCTTACAAAGGTTTGCTACCTCAGCAGGAAACAAAGCATAAAAAGCATTCTTTCCATTTCAGCTGTCAAGAAGCAGTGCTCAGAGCAGAGCAGCTTTTCCTGCGTGCAAAGGCTGTGGCGGAACAGAAAAGAAAAACTCTAAGAATATGTCAAGCCATCAAACTGTGGCACTTTTTTTTTTTCCCCCCCAGAAGAAATATCAGAAACTCTTCAGAAGGCACTTAATAAATGAAATAGTCATAGAAGAATTCTGAATTATAAATGAAGTAACTGCACTTAAATTTTTCTCTTTTCTTGGAATAGGTTATTCATCAAAAAACCTCAGATGAGCCAAGACAATGCATTACAAATGGACTTATCCTTTCTGAGAAGAATTATTGCTGCCAATGTTTTTTTTTTTCCTCATTGAAAAGCAAATCAGACACTTCAAGTCCCTGATTTATTACTGCATAGATTTCCATGAACATCAGTTTGCTCTAGCTTTCAGTTAGAAAAAGACCTTTGGAAGAACAATAATCAATGAATATATAATGCAGGGGAATCAAGCAATCAGAAATCGTAATTAGTTCAGTACCTAATTCAAGGATATGTTATCCTTGGGTGGTTATGGGAAAAAAGATAACTTTATATTTATGCATTAAGGCAGGTGTTCACTACAGTCTAAAATCTAAGTTTTTTACCCCCTCAGAGGCACCTTTTTTGAACAGGTGGGATTACATACACTCGGCACTGGCTGCAGAACTGACATGAGAACTAAGCAGACATGAGGAACACCAGATTAGCTAAATAAATAAAAACCCCTGATTTTTCACAAAATTGGTATTTTGACTGTGATTTAGAAAACTCCATTTTAGAAGATCTTTCATATTTCATTGCTCACAAAAGTTAACAGCTCACTAATGCAGGCAGAAGCCGTGTCCACCTGCACCATGTTTGTGGTCAGCTTGTCTCAGCCTATTTACAGTGCAGCGGCTCTTTGCAGCTTTTTCTCTGTTAAGTTACCCAGTTCCATAAATTTTTACTTCATTACTGGGAACTGCACAGTGAATGAGCAGAGCTGTAATGTATGTATGCTCAGAGCCAGACACCTACACTGGAATTCTGCACAGCAGAAATTTCACGCTAAAGATGTTTAAAAAATGCTAGCATCCCCAGCAGGAGTGAATTTGAGAGCAATGTGACTCCTGTAATAGCAGACAGGACAGCTCACCGTCACCTTATTCACCTGTGCAAAGACTATCAAAAGTACAAATCGGTTTGGTCCAGGCAGAATTGAGGAGTAAAACACCACTACTAAATAAGCACGCTACACATTGCATCCAAATGAGACAGCGTCACCCAAAAGGATTACTACTTTCCATTTCACAGAACTGGTGTTTAAGTTGAGCAGATTGCTCCAAAATGTGAAGCATAATTAAGCAGAACATAAGTACCAATTAAACTCTATTTGCACAGAAGAAACTGCTCAGAAAACATCGTTCCAATACACATCCAGATTTTTCAATAGGACAAGAGAAACTTCACTGAAATGCATTTGCTCATGCAAGAAGGCTTTTTGTTCAAATACCCAGTGTGTGGCTGTGGGGGAGCTGGCAGCATCGCACCTCAGCTACAGCTCTAGGAACGCAGAGCCGGCAGCGCTGCATGGGTTATATTTAAATTTCTGCAGATATGATGTTAGAGGGCAGCACCTACACCTCAAGCATTTGAAAGGATCTGATCTCAGGCAATATATGGAAGCAAGAAATAGCGCCTGGGCTTCTCGTTCATTAAAGACATCAGCATCCTAATTTCTGGTTTGCCAAGAAGCTGAACAAGAAGTGGGTCTTCAGAGCACTAATGTAAATGGACAGTGCCCTTCTGCCACTAGCATCTCTTTAAATACAGTCTATACACTTCTTCCTGACTCAGAAACAGAGCTGCATTAGTACCTATGTATTCATTCGAATTCTTTAACCACATCTTTAACTGTTGCGCTCAAGTGTTTTGAATGCAGACAGTTATAAAGGATGTACTTGCTTTTAAACGTATGCATCACTGCCCAGGACTGAGGGCATTAGCTCGCTGAAAACTCTCCATCCAAATAAATGTCAGCTCCTGATGTTAACCGAAGAAATATGAAAAATACATCCAACGCACTAGATTCTTTGGCATTAGTAAGACTCCAGTGTGAAAGCAGCAATTTGTTTCAAGACACCCAACAGAGATTTTATTTACTTACAAAGAACCCTTCTTCCTTTTTGCCAGGGCCATACCTGGGCCACGGTGATGCCTCCCAAGAGCAGGTATTTCAGTCAAGTTGCTTGGCTGCTAATCCCGCCCCATCTTCTCAGGTGCTCTTTGCTCCTCACCCTCCCTCATGCTCCCACCTCAGCTCGACAGAGCAGAATTGTTCCAGAGCATCCTCACAGCCCACTGCTGCTCTGCAAAGCTCGTCGAGCCTCAGCCACGGTGGCTCATGGTCAGGCTCATCCTCAGCAGGCAGCTCCAAATTGTACATAGGCGCAGATCAAATCTCACTGGAGCATTTTGATCCAGTTCTAAGCGTTCTGAGAATTAGTAGAAAACAATTTAAAACATCCCTCCCCAGGAATGAGATGGGAGTTTTAGTAAGAATTACTAAAAAGTTATTTATTTTCATTAAGAGGTGATACGGTAGCACTAAGAGAAGCAAACAGCTTCCAGCTAAACCTTTCCTTTCAGTCAGGAGTTTCCTTTGGAAGTGCCTTTAGCCACGTGTGCCTTTTAGAGCAAGCAAACAAAAACACATGCACAGCGTGAAGATGAACAGACTTTTTGCACGGAGTTCTATGTCCCGCTGAGAAGCACAGAAATTGAGAAGGGGGGAAAACAAGAGACCAGACACATTAGTACCAACCAGTAAGCAACCTCATAAAACAGGACCTAAAACCCAAGTCTGAGTCACATACGGTGACAGACTATGATCAATATATCAAATATTAACAGGGCCTGTATCTAGTGGAGTGCCTCAAGGGTCAGTTCTGGGGCCAATATTGTTCAATATATTCATCAACGACTTGGATGAGGGAACTGAGTGTACTATCAGCAAGTTTGCTGATGACACCAAGCTGGGAGGGGTGGCTGACACTGGGAGGCTGTGCTGCCATCCAGAGACCGGGACAGGCTGGAGAGCTGGGTGGGGAGAAATTTAATGAAATATAACAAGGAAAAGTGTAGAGTCTTGCGCCTGGGTAGGAACAACCCCAGGTTCCAGTATAGGTTGGGGAATGACCTATTAGAGAGCAGTGTAGGGGAAAGGGACCTGGGGGTCCTGGGGACAGCAGGGTGACCGTGAGCCAGCACTGGGCCCTTGTGGCCAAGAAGGGCAATGGGACCTGGGGGGGATTAGAAGGGGGGTGGTCAGTAGGTCAGAGAGGTTCTCCTGCCCCTCTGCTCTGCCCTGGTGAGACCTCATCAGGAATATTGTGTCCAGTTCTGGGCCCCTCAGCTCCAGAAGGACAGGGAACTGCTGGAGAGAGTCCAGCGCAGCCACGGAGATGCTGAAGGGAGTGGAGCATCTCCCATGTGAGGAAAGGCTGAGGAGCTGGGGCTCTGGAGCTGGAGAAGAGGAGACTGAGGGGTGACCTCGTTAATGTTCATAAATGTATAAAGGGTGGGTGTCAGGAGGATGGAGCCAGGCTCTTCTCGGTGACAACCAATGATGGGACAAGGGGCAATGGGTGCAAACTGGAACACAGGGGGTTCCACTTAAATATGAGAAGAAACTTCTTCCCGGTGAGGGTGGCAGAGCCTGGCCCAGGCTGCCCAGGGAGGCTGTGGAGTCTCCTTCTCTGCAGACATTCCAACCCGCCTGGACACCTTCCTGTGTAACCTCCTCTGGGTGTTCCTGCTCCGGCGGGGGGATTGCACTGGGTGAGCTTTCCAGGTCCCTTCCAGTCCCTGACATTCGGTGATCCTGTGATATACCACAGCAGGCGCAGAACTGAGCTAGGACTCCCTAAGTCCCACGCAGAGCCAAAGCACAAGCAGTTACCAGCCAGACAGCAAAGCAAATACGCAAGGAGCTGAAACCCAGCAGACACAGTAGGAATGGATCAGGAGACAGACAATAGCTTTGTAATTCCCCAAATTTGGCCTAGTTAGGGGTGCTAGGAGCCTTAAAACTTTGTTCCTGCAGCAAAAGGTTAATGGGACAAGCACAGAACTTGCTTCCATTTTTCTCTGTCTTTATTCTGCTTCTCCTGGCAGGGCAACAGGGACTGCAACAAGGCTCAACGATGTAAGAGGCACCCTGGTAGGATGTAGATACAACCAACTACACACTCGATGAGCTGCTGTGAAGGCAAAATATGTTATTATTTATAACTTTACTGTGGCAAAATAATAAGATTTAAATTCCACTAATTTCAGTAAGGATATTTCTGAAACATTAGTTTTCAGACTGGGAGGGGAAGGGCAGGAGATTTCTGGCTTCCCAAGCTGGGGTCTGGCTTTGACCAACCCCCTAAAAATACTGGCAAATTCACAGATCTGGTCTGTTTTCGTAATACCACCACCAGAGAGTGATTCGAGGCTAATAAACATCAGCGCTTGTAAACACCAGAGCTGTTCTGGTTGACAATGTCTGAGGCAGAATGCAGGCAGAAAACAAATACACAGTTGAGGACATGACCAATGCCAGAACGCAGCTTATTAAATTTTCATGCTGACTCTGATTACTTTCATTAAGCAACACAGATGTGCAACCAGGATGAGGAGATACGGTGCCCACGAGTACTGAGAAATGGTTGGCAATATGAGCAAGATTTGGAAACCAGCCACTTAGAGCAAATGCTGCTCACATGTGCACTTATCAGCTCTTAACAGTGACTTGATTTTACAATAAAGCAGCCATAAAAACATTTTCATGTATTAGGTTTCATAATTCTGATTATTCCATTCTATTTTAAGAAGGTCAAACTGTAGTCCACAAATGAGTGAGGAAAAGACAGAGGAGCATTGCTAAGAACACTTTTTTTAAAAGGAATTAAAAAACCACTCCACATAGAACCAAGATTAAATTGGGATACTTTGTCTGAAACATCAACAATATACGCTGAGCAACTCTGATCTATTCTGTACGAGCAAAATTCTAACACGGCAAGAGGGAAAAGCAGCAGCTTTAGATGGACATATCACCATGGGTAAGCTCATGCCAGTATTAGCCCAAGAGCATCTCAAACCCAGAGCAGCTTGTGTGGATGAGCCCTTGGGTTCTTTCTCTTCTGCTCTGGGCTCTGCCGTCAGTGTCACGGCACCACTGACAATAGGAAGAGATAACCAAGACCCACAACCTGCCTGCTGATGGGAACCTCTGGTGTAGGATCTACCTAGGGAAGCCTGATCTGTCCGTGCAAGTGCTCCCTTCTATTTATTTTAGGGAGAAAGGAACATACAGCTTGAAATGGTTTAACTGGAACGTGTGCAGAATAAAGAAGAAAGATTTCCCTTTCTGAATGCTTCAGATTTCATCTGGTAATTTCAATTCCCCTTTTAATCATCTATGAGAAATTTAATAAAGCTTTGGCCTAATCCCAGAATAACAGAAAAAAAAAATGGAGAATTAGAGCTTTGCGTGCACAAAGACACATGAAGGGAACCTCTGCGGCCGGAGTCGCTGTGCTGCCAGCCCACCCTGCCGCCCTGGGGCACAACAGCCAAGGGGGTGGCAACAGGACACTGTGTCCCCTCCTTGCCTTGGGGACAGGTCTGCACCTTCCTTCACCTTTCTTTCCACTGTTTGTGCCTAAAAAAGCCCCCGACCCACCATCAGACGAGTACTTGGCCATAGCAGCAGATGCCTGTGGATGGCACCATGGACCATCCCAGCATCGGTGTCAGGAAGGGCAGTGGACATCAAATGTACAAAGGAAAGGTTTTATTCCTTCCACAGTGTGAAAGCTTGCTTTAAGAGAGAAAGGATTAACCGTTTAAGTAGTTAAATTAATTAGGACTTAATTAAGATACATTTGGACATGCATCCTCAATTTGAGGTTCCCATGTGTAGATTTAAGAACCATGGGAGAGGGATTAAGGTAATGTTAATTACATTCCATGTATATTGGCTATTTAAACAGCTATCCCTTTCCAATTATAAGTCTCTCTAACTCAATTTCTTCAAGAAAAGCATCCTTACCCTGAAATTGTCAAGGATGTTCTTCAGGCAAAAGAGATGTCTCCTCCTACAACTGTAAATTTATTGAAGCCAAGTGAAATGATTCCGGATTTGAAAACACGGCATGTTAAGGGTGGCTCTCTTGTGATTATTGCAAGTTTTTGAAAACTCTCAAGGGTCGATACTGCTCACGGGAACTCACTTTAGGAACAAGAACAGAAAGCACATCTGATTGCTCTTTACAGACTACATTAAAAATTATTTTTCAAAAAATCTGTTTACAAGATTCCAAACACCTTTTGTGTAATGATTATCTAAGTCAGCATTGATGGCATAAGTCAGATAACTTTATTTTTTTAACCTGGGCGTGTCTCTTTAAAATGAATGCTGTTTTCCCACTATTTAATTTCTATAATTTAAAGAGGCACAGAGAGAGGGGGAAAAAAAAATCCTTTCTGCTGCAATGAGAAACCACATTTATTTCATATAAAAATTTACCACCATTATTTATTAGCAGGCAGAAAGCTTCCGGGTATAATAAAAATTTGGTACATAAAGCTGCAGCTGCCTGAGGAGAGGGGGAATTAACTGTAATGAAACTGGCTTAAAGAGCCTCCTAATATTTTAAAAATACCAAAAGTAGGAGGCAGAAGCAAGAAGAAAAAAAAAGGTTTTTTGGGGAAGCACAAAATATTAGCTGTTATTTCTGCTAAATTCTCATATGAAAACAAAAGAGAAGTTTTCTTCTCGTCTTTGCATTGAAGACGTATACCTGGAAGGAGCAGCAGCTTCTCCACATACTCTAATATTCCCCTTCTTCACAAGCAGCAATTTTGTCTGATGAGAATTTCTTTTTGAGTGGCAGATTTTTTTTTCCTAGTTCAAAGACTGCTGCTGGTCATCACGCAGGTGCGTGGTCAGCTCTTTAATTATAACCAACCTCTGAGTTACTTGTTCCTTGGAGAGCGGAGCTCACAAAGCTTCGCTCAGGACAATAATTCCAGTAACATCTAGAAATGGAATAATTTCCATTTGCAATGCAGCAGTAGGACCAAAGAGTCAAAACATATCGAGAAATACATCTCTCTCGCCTGGCTAAGGCAGGCAGTGATGCCATTTCACTCACTAAAGTATTACAAGTTCTTACCATGTGCATTTTCTTTTAGATACCTGGCTGTATTTAGTTTTTCTGGGTGCTTTGGTCATCTGAACTTTAGCATTTGGTGAACAGCTTGGTTTTTTTTTTTGCCCCAAGGAGCAAGGAAACCCTGGAACAAGGTTATTCATCTTGACCTTTTTAACGTATAAAATTCAGGTCGCAGTATATTTATTAAAGCTAAAACACACTGCTATTACAGGATCCAACTCAAAGCCTCAGCAAACTGCTGGTTTCTTTTTTGGCTACTCAGCAGCTAGTCAGAGCTTTGCATTATTGAATTCACCTATGGGATTGTCAGAATTCTAAGACTGAAAGATAAGCTGCCAAACTTCACTCTGAAATAAATCTGCACAGCTAAGTTATTAATTTATAACCAAAACTCACTGGACAGGATGTCCATGTTTTTATATTTCTGTTTTGAAGTAATCTTTCTTCTTCACTCTTTCCACATGGAAAACTGCTCAGGTCCACAGCAAATAAATAAATAAGGAATGGACCCTGTATTTGAAATATCAGCAACATGCCTGCTGATAAAGCTGGCAGTAAAATGTTTAAAATACAGGTGGGCTCGGAAAAAGGAAAAAAAAAAAATCAATTAAGTGTGGTGAACCTTGGTACATGATACTACAAGCACAACACGATTACACGGCAAGCGGCAATGTATTTAGATTATTGTTGCAAATGACATCCATTTATCACAATGACCAGCCTGGATCCTAACATATCCAAGACAAACTGCATTTAATTTCCTAATTCTTTATTATAATTATTGTTAGGTATTTCTATTTAGTCCACCATGCAGCGCAGATGTGAGTGTTGTCACAGACAGAAATAGCCCAAACCTGTCACATAGTCTCAGTACAAAGTGTTACGCATTTTGCCAAAAGCAAGATACTAGGTAAGTCTCCAGGAAAGGGGCAAACATCTTCTTTGGTTAGAATTTTTTCCCCAGAATCTAAAAGGGTCAAACACAAAATACAGACTCTGTAGATTTCATTAGAAGTGCAGAGAACAACTCCAAACTATATAGATGGAAATGTCAGTACAGCACTTTTCTTTTAGCTCCCTCTGTACCCCATGTCCTGACTGAACTAAGCCAAAGCCTTTCCTTCAAGATTTCATATTAAACAAAAAGCCTCACGCTAAATAACTTCAATTAAGCAGCATTCAAAAAGATATATATTGACGCGTAAGTCGGCTACTTCTGTGTTCTTTCAACCTCTGCAGGTCCTAGCGGGACAAACGGCTCTGGGCTCCGCTTCACTTTGTGCTGCACTCTGGGACCTTCACAGCGCTTGTAACAAAGGCAGCAGAACGTGCATCACCACTCAACACCTTTTATAAGGCTAATTATGTGGCGCTTTTTTGCTGGTGTCCTTCAGGAGGTCAAGCCAAGCTACTCACTTCTTTGAGGAAAGAATTGGTTTCCCTCACAACAAGGAAAGAGAAACCTGCTGAGGATGACTGCATAAAGTACATTTTTGATGCAAGATACAATCCTTAAGAGGAAAAGCTTTTGAGGCGGGAGAGTACTTGAATACAATATTATATATGTTTGCTCTCCTCCCTTTTACCCACACACTCGCTCTGCCAGTGGCACACCGACGATTTGCAGCCCTCATGATTATTCTATGAAGCTGATCCTGTCCTTGCCCATCTCAGTAATCAATGGGTAAGTTTATGGTTGAGAAAGCTGGAGAACTTGAGAACGAACAAGCTGCACAGCTTTGTCCAAACTTCACCACGCAATGTCAGATGCAGCCCGGTTATGACCAGCACCCCCCAAGCCGATGCTCTGCAACACCCTTCTCACCGGAAAACGGGAATTTCTGAGGTACAGAGAGAGCTCAAAGGGACGGGTACTCCTCATCAGAAAGAAACGAGTCAGCGGACTTCAGCTGAATCCCACGAAACGCAAAGCAGGTTTCAAACTAAGATCGCGTCACTTTACACTTATCCAGCACCACTGCGATTCCTGTCGTCGTTTGACATAAGCTGCTGCTCCAACACAGGAATCCCCTCTCTCAGGGCTGCAGCACCGCTCACTGCTCTCACCCTTTCGGACCTGAATGGAGACGGCACGTGGAATTCAAGCCTCTGCGCGTACTCCGCATTTTCAAAGTGGTTCCGTAGCTCACAAACACAGAGTCTCGCATACAGAGCACATTTTCTGTGCTATTAACTACCTCAGAAAGTTTATAATGGTGTTAAGATCGCGGCATGCTTCCATTTTATTCTGAAGGAGGTACAATTTCAGGGTTGGTGAAATGTCTTTTGGCATCTTCCAGACAGCTAATTAGTATATGTAAATTATTTATATTCTTACAGTGTTTTGGGGATATGAATTAAGTTTTCGTCAAAAACAGATAAAAATGGGGGAGGAATCTGAAAGAATAGGTATGTGTGCATGGCCACAAGTAATCTATGTTAACATAGTGTGTTCTCTAGCAGAGTGTGACGAAGATTTTCAATCGTTTCTACATCAACCTGCAACCAAACACTAGCTCCCAATCTTCATCACTGCCATGCGCCCCCCCAACTCTATTATGTTCCAATTCTGCAACAAAAGCCTGGATTATCATCTTGCAGCTCAGTATAAATGTGAAAACATATTTGACGCCAACAGAATTTAAGAGCTTCTGTCTGAAAAGTATTATACATTGCAAGCCATGCATAGATAAGGTTTTTCTTTTTTTTGCTGTTGCTTCTGTAAAATTGCTGAATCAAGGGAAAGAAAGATGCATGCAAATAGTTCTCTGAGAAAACTTTACTGGTGACAAATAGAATAATCAAACTGATAGTCATTATTAAAGTATTATACTTCCAGAACAGGCTGAAAAGAAAATTTCAGGAAGGTCCGTTCTGGCTTCAGACAATTCCCTGAACACTTTTAGCGGGCAAAGAATTTGCATTTGAAGTTCATTCCCCAGACCTTACTGATGGGACTGACTTCATGGCCAGTCAGCCAGCAGGACAGGGGCCAGCCAGGATTGAAACCCACATCTTTTCAAGCCTCCACCCTCAATTTCAGCTATCAGATGGCATTTCAAGTTATACATCCCATTAGAAGGTAGGTAAGCAGCACGAACAGCTGGAACAGATATATTCTGCTAGTTTGTTTGGATTTCTAGATACGATAAAAACTATATTAATATTCCCTCAGTGACAGAGTTCTCATGCTACTGCAATGACTGCTGCATAGGAGAAAGTCACCACACTAGATATACTAAAGCAGACGAAACACAATATTGTCCTGCCAGTACATGCAGTGAATTACCTCCAAAACAGGCCTTAAAAGATCAATGTATTGTTACGGGAGCCTCTCAGGCATGCAAGCAATTGCTCGATTGAAGAGAAAAATGACATCACCCTGCTAAGGTCTAAGAGTCACATAACCTGAAGGCATCTGAAGTAGCTGGGAGAGCTGGATTAAGAGAAATATCCAAATTCCTTCCAAACAAAACCAGCTGACACTTCCACTCCTTCAGAAACATTCTGAAGTCTTCTCCAAAACTAAGTGTGCCCAAAGGTGGCAAGAAGATATTTAGACAGATTGAGCGTCACAAGATGGGTTTCTTCAAAAGCTTGTCCCTGCTCTCCATCCACCCCAGCAAGAGCCCCCCGCACTTCCCCAGCATCTTCACCAGCCCGAGCACGGCTGCATTCGGGGGCAGCTCACACCTCACCCATTCTGACCCCCTGCAATGAGACAGGCTCTCACTGCACAGAAACGAAACCTGTCGGCATCCAGACAGACTGAGCTTTTCATTTCGAACATCTTCAACTTGCTCATACATTTGAATTAAATTTGTCGGCAAAGATGTGCTTCACAGAAGATTGCATCTATCCCCCCAAGGATTAGTAGAGAAGGACAACTAGAGGTTAGACTGGATCCTTCACATTGCTTGACACTATGCGACCTCACTGCTGTGATGTATTTGAAAGAAAAAAACCCAAACCTTCCTGTCAAAATGAAATCCCTCCAGATTATACTTAAAAACTCTGCTTTAACCATCAGAAGGCTGAGGTTTTTTGATTACATTGTTTTGGAAACACTCTCCCTGATAAACAGAGTAACCTTCATGGGACTGAGGCACAATCCTGCCTGAATCTCCCGTCATCCAACTGCTCTTCCACCCCAAAATACATCGGAGAAAGGTCTTGAAGGGGAAGAAACAATAAACAGTGAGAGAACGGAAGACCAGGCTCATCAAGTGCAGCCCATTTGATCTGCACCGATAAATCACAGACGCTACAACGTCTGCCAAGCAGCCTGACACACGGCTCCGTAGCACTGGGGAATCTCTAACTTCTGTAGCCAACACTTCCACAGGTTATAAATTAAGAATAGCTTCGACAGCCTCTCAGAAATAAGCTTTGCACAAGGACAAACTCATCCTCAAGGATGCTGCCATTCAGTTTAGGAAATGCTGTGCACATATTTTTCTTAACCCACACCAGCTTTTCCTTAAAACGAGCATCTGCTTTGCAGGCACCACGTGCACCGGGCTCTCCACACCGATTGCCTTTACCCCCACTGCCATGTGATACGATCCATGTGTCCAAGTGCATCACCTAGCATCAAATCTTGCCTCATCTTGCCTCATGGATGCTGTGTTTCAGAGGCTACCTGGAGCTTGCTATTCTGCAAAGTGGATTTAATGCAGCATTCTACAGTCCACAGTATCTCTTGCAGGTCTGGTAAAGCGTTAAGATCCTCCTCTTTAGAAATATGCTAGAACAGCTTATCGTCTATCTGCTCTATCTTGAAAAAAAAAAAATTAAAAATGAAGGCAAACAAAAATCCTTTCAATGAAGACGAGGACATCCATCAAGTTTCACGCGATTCTATTTTTTTTTACATAGTCTACAGAATATTAATCTCTTCTAACATCCTTCCACCCAGAAGATAAAGTGATGGATTTAGGGAGGGAGTCTGATGGGAGAGAGGCAAGATAGAAGGGAAGATACATAAATAGGTACAAAAGCCATACACTAATGCATTTTTATATACATTGGGAATTAACAGAAGCACAGAAATCATGGAATTATGGTGTGTGATATATTATAAGTTTTTCTAGGGTATATTGGTATCTTCTTTTTGCATACCTACGTTTTTTTTAAAAAAAGGCCCAAGCAGTCCCCTTTGAAGTTATGCTTAGTAAAATCACTAATTAAGATAGTTACCTAGCTGATTCATCGCTATCACAAAGGTCTGCACTTTTCAAACCGTTAACAAACTTCTAAGTCAGCTCAACATCTAAGTTCTTCAAACACTAATGCATAAAGCACAATAAGCACTTCTATTTCAGAGTAGTTTACTTTTTCTCTCCCCCTCCAGCGCTCTGTCTATCCCAATGAAAACACATCCCTTTCTTCCCTTGACCATCCTCTGCAGAATTTCATGGAGGGCACTTCTACATCCAGTCATGGTCACTGCCCCAGAACACTTACATGCCATCTGGGTTTTCTGTTGATGGCACATATATCGCCTGATTAAAATACACGGTTTGTACTTTCAAAAAGAGGTGGTTGTTGCTCTGTTTTTCTACACGGTCTTATTTCACTCCTGTATCTTTCACCACTGCACCCTGATGCATCCTCTTCACCGGAACATGAATGAAAATTAAAATAGCACTTCTTAGTCGCTATACTGCCACAGGTAAGTATCATGCAAAGCTACTGTTTTCTGCAATGCTTTCTGTTGAAGAAGGGTTTGGTGATGCCGAGACGCTTTCTGAAGAGGAAGGCTTGCCATGCTGCACCTGGAATGACTATTGCACAGACAGACTAAAAATAAAATCCACATCTATTCAATCAGACCTGTTAAAGTTGAAGGGGAAACACAAACACAGAGTACATCCTAAGGGATGACTGATTGAATTACACCCCTGTGACACTCCCATGAAACGTTTATTGATCTCAGGCTGAATACTTGCATAGTTGATGACTTTAGGCAGGAATTGTAAAACACAGGCAGTGTATTTTTGTCACATAAAAAAGGAGAAAGGGCATTCTCCATCTTCTTGGTACTGCAGTTGTCCTTAAATTACTTGTTAGTAATTTCGGGTGGATAGTATGGTCCTCCAAACATAGTCCCACATCAAAAAGCATGGCATAGAATTAAGTGGTCATAAAGTGGTACAGTTCTTTAAGTGCTATACCAGAAATTAAAGAATACGCCTTGACAGGGGTGGGTGGGCGGTGTCAGCCAAAGAAAACAGAGTGAGCCAGCATCCCCTGCCTTCAAACTTCTTACACAGCACTAGTATCTGGCTGTAACCAGCTCAAGCCAGGGGTCTGGACCAGCTGTTCCCGCACTTGTATGCCGTGCCTGCAGGAAGGTGGCTGCAGGAGTGCAGGAGGAGGCAACACAGCAGCTGCAGCAGCAATGGAAACAGCATGCATATCTAGATTAAATCTGAAAGCCAGGGAAGGGTGACATGAAGAGCAGAGGTAAATTCATAAGCCACAAGAAAAATAAGAAGTGGTATGCATGTGTACAAACACGCGTTGCAGTTTTACAGACACAAGAGGACACAGGACGGAGCTGTGAAACATGGGAAGCTTTAGTACAACGTGAACACGAATAAGAAATTGCTATTTCAAGAGAAAGGTTAGCAGCAGAGCAGCTATGATAAACAACGTTTAAAGAGCAGAGTAGTGCAATTTGCTCTGGTAAACACACAGCCACGAGTAATTACAGCTACTAAATGAATCACTCCATAGATCCAGAGGGTTGAGGCAGAATCTCTGCTGCTAAAACAAACCCCTTCTAGTTAAAAGGTTCGAATCGTCTGTCTGAAAGAGTGCTGGACACTAAAAGCTTCCCTGTTAAGACAGCAATGGCACAAACAACTCAAATTAAGTTCCTCAGGGAGTGGAACGACTGCAATTAATCCACAATGTCCAAACCTCTCATGCTCCTTAGCAGAGCTGAAGCCGAGAGTAAAGCCACAGGACATCAAAAGCAGCTGCCAGAAGCTAATCTGGAGAGACTCCTTAAGCACTAGCAAATGCCACCAGGCCTGGGAAACCAGAAGATGATGCGCAGGAAACAAAATTCACTTCATCCCCAATTGGGAGCCAACAGCTCAGGCCGTAGCAAGGCTACTCATCTTCAGGAGCTTCTGGCACAGACTGTATCATGAAGTCCAGGGGCCATCTAATTGCATGAGGAAACCCTGAAAACTGAGAGTGCTGCAACAGATTCAGAGAATTTGTTACAGGAAACCTGTAATAATCAGTTGGAGTAACCTTTTAAAAAGCTAAATAGAAAAAAGATTATAAATGCATATAATGCGCTTTCCCAGATTTACATGGACAAAACCCTACGCAAGGAGAGTGCAGATAAGATACAAAAAAAATCAGGAACCCTCAAGTTAATTTTGGCTGCACAACCCCAGTTCTGTCCCCTCATGGGTATAGATCATGCAATGTTGTTTTACCATATGGGCATGAATAACATCCTCGTGAAGCAAGACCATGCTCAGAAATATTAAGACTGAGCAGCAGCAATAGTTTAGGTGTTTATCTTCTGACTGCTTTTCTTTGTAATGTAGGACTTTGCCTTGCAAGTGGCCTATGTGTCTAAACGAGCTGAATATTTGAAGTTGTGTTACACCTATGCAAACATGGGCAGATGAACACAGTGATCCCGTGATACATCCCTGGCCAAAAAAAAGAAAAAAAAAAGTGAGGTTCTGAAAGCGATAATCCAAAATCTTGTTGTTTATTTGGGTTTTAAAAAATATATTTTTACTGCCATATCTCAGAGCCAGGGTCTCACTGTTTCTAGCTGAACAGTAAATAATCGCATGAACTCACCGAGACCAGGATCCCATGAAAAACTTAAGATCGAGTAGAGATGCTGGGAATTAATAGTTGCAATTAGAACTGTAGCCCAAAATCTCCATCTACAAAATTTATTCAGTTCCCTACATTCTCATGAACAGGAAACAATAATAATTTTGCACAGAATCATGAAGATGTGGGCCCGGTTTTGCACAGCTTGGGGGCTGAGAGCATTCAGAGCCACTGTGCTGCAAGATGTGGAAGCGGATGGGGCTGAGCGGGGGACGAATCCTACTGCACCCTCAGGGCCCTTCCTACAGATGGGAAATGATTTAGGGTGGCCTTGTCAAAAAATTCCTCATAGCTAAAATACTGATACCTGTATCATAACTAGTTACATGACTTCATGTATGAGAGGAAAGTTCACCGCCTCGCATGCAGATGACCACGTATATAAGAGCAAGACGAAAGTATTTCAAAGGCTAACAACATCAAAATCTCCGTCCCAGATCAAACTGGGCATGTTTTCTGTCAGAGTTTGCACCGAACCAGGCACAAAACATCCACCATTCCTTGCAAAGAGCAGCCCTTAAAATACAGAAGTTCAATTGGAACAGCAGGGCCAGTACAAAAGTAACTTCGCCTGGGGCGGTAGGGGAATATTCTCACTTCACGGCATAGTGCAACAGATTGTGTTCCATTGTACAACTAACTGGGGTCTTCAGAAGTGCAATTAAGCAATCTTTAAGGCTAAAAATTGATTTCCTTAAAATACGAAGGAGCCTTAACTTTTAAAGTTTTATAGGTCCCTGCCTTTCCTATAAGAAAGTTTTATAGGTCCCTGCCAGGAAGGCAGGTACATGAAATAACAGAAGCCATTTTCAAGAACTTCACAAACATTTGAAGTACAAGGGAGTGAAAAACGAAGGTAAAGCTTTTAAATTTGCATCGTGCTTCTCAGCTCATCTGAGTGGGCATGACTGAAAGTCAAGGTAGGGAAGTGCCATATTAGAACACAGTGCAGAAAACTAGAGAAACAAAAAAAGTGCAAGCAGCATGATCCAGCCAGCAACTGTCATCAGGTACACTGTTTATTTAACAACAACAACAACAACAATGGCAATTAATGTTGGTGGGAAAGAACAAAAGAGAAACTGCACCAAGGAAACCAACAGAAACAGGATCCTACACGTGAGAGCACCTGAGGACTGGAGGATGCAGCGCGCAGGCTCGGGTGCCTGCCACCCTGTGCTTCAGAGAAGATGCACTGTAATTATAGACCGCGTTTTTATAACACCTCTCATTTGAGCCCTTTGAAGAGCATTAAATAATAGTTATTCTTATGTTCCCCAGGAGGTAAAAATAATCGCATGAACAACAAATGGAGAAATTAGCATAGTAGGGAAAGGGACTGTCCTCCTGTATTTGTGTACGGCTCCGGCCTCTGCTGGCACTGACACTGCAGAAGTGCCTCCCAGCGCGGCTTCTACACACCTGCTGCCCAAAACTGCTTCATGGGGCCGAGTTACCCCGGCTGACGGTGGAGGTTCACCCCAGCCCTGCTGCTGGACAGGATGGGGAGGCAGAAAGCAAACACGTGGTTTCTGCCCTGGAAGGTAAAAAAAAAAAATAATAGAAAAAAGAAATCTGTACAAAGGTGGGAATCATTGAAATCACCGGGAAGGATGTGAATAGATGTGCTGATTCAGCGGCAATACATGACCATGCAGCATTTATGGGCTGAAACCAGCATTTTCGGTCCCTATAACCTCACAGCTGAGCACCTTCACAGAGAGGAGGAGAAAGTGATTCCAGCTTTAATTCTACTCCAGTTTCTCCCCTCTTTCCCTGTCTCTAGAGAGGGTTTGAAGTTATATCTGAAACCAGATGAAAGAACATGCTTCCATGAGAGTTTTTGTATAAGACTATTCCTATTGCACACCTGGATTAATCAATACCTTATCAAATTATGAGAACATGCCAGACTACACATTTCACTGCAGGTTGGCTAATATCTGTAGCAGCTGGGCAATAAATATCTTTGTAGAGCTGGGCTCAGAGAACCAGAGCAGGAACCCTGGTCTACACAGCATGCAGAACTAAACTCTCCCTCAGATGCTTTAACCCTTACATACTATTACTTAAAACCATACAGTACTTTATGAATCAATATCAGGCATGCTTTGTCTTAGGTATTCCCAGCCCCAGCACCTGCAACAGTACCACAGTCAATAATAATACGGTTTGAGGTGACCAGTTACCACATTATACGCTTTATCTCTTCGTGGTTACTGAGGATCCGAACTAGGGCAGAGTTCCTGCTTCAGGATTCACCTGGTTTTGTTTTGAACTCAGCGGCACTATGAGGAACAAGCCTCCAGGTCCGAGGTCTCAGTTACCTTAAGGGTTACTTGATGCAACAAGCAATGTCTGTCTCCTCTCTCCATACAACATCTTGTGCTGGACACAACACGTGGAAACACCTGCACCAAGACTTGGCAGTGCTCATTCTAGTGAAGTTACAGGCAACTGGCTTTAAGAACCCATCTCCATTGACAATCACATTAAAAAGATTTCTCGCAGCTGGCAGTATATTTTTGACATACTGTTGAATTATGGAGACGCATACAGTAACAGCCTCTGAAGCATCTGAGATAGCCGATTTGTAAATTTATTTATTCGATCAAGAAAAACATTTCAGTGCCTGCTGCTAATCTTCTGTCATAAAATAAATGACTACTACTGAGGAAGGCAAGCTTTTCGACATTAAAAAGCTAAATCCCCGACAATATACTTCACAGTATATTGTACTCTACTTATTATCAGGGTTTTGTACACTACCATTCTGAATCAATACCGAACTAGTCCAAAACCACAATTCATATTGCTCTGGATCCCTCTAGTTTGAAGAAATATGATTTATGAATGCTTCAAGGGTACCTGGAGGATGGATGTTCTGCAAAGAAATTGAGTTAAAGCCAAACTCATAAACCAAATGTACAGTCAGGATTTACTCTCACTTTACAGAGGTTTTCGGTCTTCCAACCATAAGTTAGCACAAGGTTTCACCAGATTTCCACCATGTAATACATGTAATGCTTTGTAGATGCATTGTTGCACTAAGGAAAACCGATCTTCAACTCTTAGCCCACCGATCTAGATGTGGTTGTGTGTCACGATGAGAAGCTGGGACCTAACCTAACCAGGGAGCAGCAGCTGGGACCTAACCTAACCAGGGAGCAGCAGCTGGGACCTAACCTAACCAGAGAGCAGCAGCTGGGACCTAACCTAACCAGGGAGCAGCAGCTGGGACCTAACCTAACCAGAGAGCAGCAGCTGGGACCTAACCTAACCAGGGAGCAGCAGCTGGGACCTAACCTAACCAGAGAGCAGCAGCTGGGACCTAACCTAACCAGGGAGCAGCAGCTGGGACCTAACCTAACCAGGGAGCAGCAGCTGGGACCTAACCTAACCAGGGAGCAGCAGCTGGGACCTAACCTAACCAGGGAGCAGCAGCTGGGACCTAACCTAACCAGAGAGCAGCAGCTGGGACCTAACCTAACCAGAGAGTAGCAGCTGGGACCTAACCTAACCAGGGAGCAGCAGCGCTCTGTGGCAGCGCAGAACGGCAGCAAGGACACAGCCAACAAATGCAAAACCCCAAGAGACACAACAGCGAGAGCAGCATAAAGCAACAAGTCATCAACATCCGTATATCTATTATGGTCACAATGACTTGCCCTATGCCTTGCAGACCTCTTCTCTGAACTGTATCTAGACACTACGCTCCCTCTCCCCCTGGTTTTAAGGAAACAGGAACATTTTCATGAAGAATTGGGACAACACAACGCAACTGGCAAAGGTCTGCTCTCACTGGAGCTCTTCTATTTGGTTGAGTTTTAGGGGACCATTTCACATAGGCTTTATTCCCCTGCATTTCAGATGGAACAAAAGAAAATCAGGAAAAGATTCCTTTCATAGATCGAGTATTTTGTTACAAAACGCTCAACAGCTTTAGGTTGTGCTTGGAGATTAAAACTGCCACTAACGTTTCTGGCTTTGGGCATTTCCAGTCAAACACCTGAATGAACTAATAGCAAGAACGAGACCTCTCCTCTGGAATATAAACTAACAGAAGGTGGAACTGCGCAAACAAATATTCGGCTGCAGCAAGTCCTGAAGTTTCACATTTTACAAATTACTGTCTACACTATTTCTCCCTCCACAATTATTGCTTTATGTCAGACTAATGAAGAATCAGCACTCACACTCAGTTGTGTGGTGGGTTTTCTTGTTATTGTTTGGTTTGGGTTTTTTTTTGTTTGTTTTCGTTTAAACAGGAACACTAAATGAGCCTGTTACATCTACAGGTGACAGTAATTCCAGTTTAAGGAAGGAATAAGAATATAGCCAATTTCAGTGTCTTATTTTAGTGTTATTACACAAAGCCATGAGAAAGCACATGGAATTCTATATGTTTATAAATAAAAAGCAGCAATCATTTCTAGTAAATATAAACATGTTCAAAATATTTATGTTGCAATATAAGCACCCACCTAGCACAACAGAAACAGGTTAATGCCACCTTTAAAGATTTCCAAGTGATTGAAATCTGCATTGCACTACATTAATGACCACCTGCATTAATGTCGCTTTTTACACACATAAGTAATTCTTAGCACAGGTACAGAGTCAGAAGGGAAGAACACAAGCTCATATAATTTAATGAGTACCAAATAAATATATCTTGGTCTCCGAGCAAACTAGTTTGCAGCCAGCAAACAAGCAATCCAACAGAAGTTATCCATAGCTAAAAAGGTTTATAGCATCGTGCTCCTATACACTGTCAGGTAACTCATCAGCAACCAGGAATTATGTGTATCAGTAATTCTGATAGTGTTCCCTTACAGAGATTTAAAAGAAAATGCTACCCCCTTCTACACTTGTATGAATTGAGTGATTATTGACTGATGGCCACAAACAAAATGCAGCCAGAGCTGTTCAGTGAATACAAGTTGGGACTATTTGCTCACTTTTGCTCTTTTTTTTTTTTTTTTCTTTGAACAGGCAACTTTATTACCTGTCAGGTATTTGACTTTGCTGGGGAAACACTGAGGAGACTCTTCTGGGGAAAGCAATTACTTTGAAAAGAGCAGACACTGGAATTACAGTAATTAGGTCTGGAAAGAAGGTATAAAAATGTTCTTGCAGTTGAACAGGTAGCAATGCAATTACCTCAGCATTTCACCTGACAGCTTATTTTTAAGGTGAGGACTTCTGTTGATATTATTTGAAATGAGTTGTCATTGTCAGATATCTTAATTTAATTGTAATTATATAATTGAACTCCAGTGACATTCTAGGAGTAAACTAAAATCTCCTGTGATATTGACTTTGTACTAAGGAATATCAACAACCACATAATGCCAATTTCTATCTTCTCTTGGTCTAAATAAAATAAGCCTTACTTGGGCCAGTTTTCATATTTGTTCCTAGTCTTGCAGGAAGATTTCTAGGATTATGTGACAGTACCAATTTTACAGCAGCAAGCTTAAAATTCCATCTGCTTTGCTTGCTTTCAACATCATCCAGTAAAACACACTTAACATATACATTTCCTCTATTTCTAGTCAGTCTTTTCGTCAGCCTTGGCTAACCTATATTTTAAAGAAAAAGATCTGAATGAAGTAACATTGCTATTTCCTTTGTTAGATAAACTTGGCACAGTTAGTGATCAAAGCAAGAATACACTCAGTGACCAGGGGATTCCCTTTGTTTGTCTTTGTTTGGTTTTGTGTTTGTTTGGTTTGGCTTTTTTATTATTTTTTTTTTAATCTCGTTTGCTTCATCAAGAAGTTTATGTTCTTTCAAAATTCAGTGATACCTACATTCCTTTATCAATAGATAATATGACCACTGAAGCTCACTTAATTGTTCAAACACATATGCTTTGCTCAGCCAGGAAAACCTTTAAGAAGAAAAATGTTCATTCCATTAGTAAAGTGAAGAGAAAACAAATCTTCCAGTTCAGTATGTGAAAACAGAAATATTTGCCCCTGGGTTATTTTGCTTCTGGTTACTTTGCTGAAATGTCTGGAATAGCAAATACAGAAATTTTGTTTCATTCACATTCATTCCATCATGACTTTAATCGGCAAATGTCACAACAGAATTATTTTAGGTAGCCATATGAAATCATATACCTAATTATCAGCTGTGCTTCTATTACCCCAAGAGAGCTTTCCCTTTTTCCTGGTTAGTACTAATTTATTTTCAAGAGAGAAAAAAAATAACAGTAAGTAAAATTAATTAAGAAAAATGGATAATATACAAGCCAAAAAAAAAAATTCACAGCTTCAGATTCTCTCTGGCTATGGTAAAATACCAAAAGCAAACAAAAGTCCTCAATAAAGCATAATTCCTTCTTAGTAAAGATGAAGACAGCATTGAGAATCAGTACACTGACAGACAACACTTTCCTTCCCACTGCCTACCTGCTACTTACAGTGGCTTTGCTGAAACAGATTTAAACCAAAGTAAACAGGAGCTGGAAAACTTGCAAGTTCTCTTACCATCTGACAAGTCAATTAGCCCGAGGTAGTGCAAAAGTTTCAGAGAGGAGCACACCACCACCACAATCCCTAACGTCTGGAGTCCCTCTGACTCGCCTTTCGTCCACATCCCGACCGGCACCACACGGATACCCACTGGTGCGCCTGCAAACAACTGCCAGACATCTAAAGCTGAGAAATCCTCTGTTCGAAGCTTTTCTTCCTGCTGCTCAGCTCAGCGTTCAGCACATTTCCCTCTCCCCCCACCTCATTCTCACACCCCCTCTGTTTCTCAACCTCTCCCCGATTTCCAGTTCTCCTCTTTCCCCCCCTCCCTCGTTCGCCTTTTTTTTTTTTTTTTTTTAAAAACACTCAAGCAATTTCTGCATTTAACTGTAATCTATGGTTTTATTTTCCTTTACTTCAGGGTAATTCTCTCAAGAGTTTATTCTGCCCCTGAACAACTCAGCGCTGTGCTGCTAACCTCAGAAACATCTCACTTTTTTTTTTTAAATATCTGTGATACCAGTCAATTTTTGCATTTGGGATTTTCTCAGTTATCCTGCCACTGCAGATACTTTTTGCCAATGCCTCTTCTGCACTGCACAAGGGAATACGGCACAATGTAACGGAAGAAAGAAAAGGTCTTTCCCTTTCTTAATTCCTCCTCCCCCGACATGCTGCAATATACATAAATGCACTTCCCACATACATGTGTATACCCATATAGAGCCCAGGACCTACACAGCAATTCTGTTGGTAAGCAACAGCTGCAAACTGCTACTCTGGGTTAGCTGCTGGCCAGCAGAGAGTGCGTTCTGCTGGGATTTTGCATTTATCAAGGTATCACTGTGGACCAGCGCTGGCCTTGAACAAGCATCCTTTGCAGACAGACAGATGCACTTTACGCTTGCTCGTCTTTGCAATATTTCACCAGGCTGCTGGTACGGGATAGCACTGCGGGTTGCTCTCAAGTTAAGTCAATTATGTGTTTCCCCATTATCACCACAGATGAGTAAACACTTGGCAGGTTGAGTGTTTTATCAGGATGGCACGTGCAAGACTGCAACACCAGGAAAAGCTGGAGTTTTCAAGCATGCGATTAGTGGAAGATGTGGGTATGCCCCATATGGGATGTTCAGAACAGAGAGCACCAATGCCTTTTGTTTAACAGGACTCGGGCTGGCATTTTCCCCACGCTGTTCCCACAGCAGCTCCCTTTTCCCCAGCCCCAGGTGAGCAGGGCAGGCTGCCTTGCACCCCCCACATTGCTCCCGTAACCTCTTCTGATGCTGCCTCTGCCTCAAACTACTGCTGAACAATAATATCAGATGCAGAACCTCAAAGGGATTTTGTATATCACATTAACTAAGTAATACACTTGAATTGCTTAGAGATGTTCGCATTAAAGCCAGGTTGGAGATGCAAGTACTCATACATACTTGAGTGATCAAGTGAACAAGTAAGGAACACTTTAATTGAATTTGAGCTTTGTTTCTGTATGCAGGTGGCTGAGGTAGAGATCACATTTGCAAATGTGTTATTCATGAGGGTTCTCCGTCATTGGCATCTACCTATCCAGAGCTCAATGGTGTGATATCAAAGCCACATCTGCTGATGAACACTTTAGACCAAATCTTTTTTTTTTTTTTGGTACTCTGTAGCATCTGCCACATTAGGTTTTCACTGCCCTGGCTGCACGACTGGCTGGGAAGCCACATTATGGTTCATATTTCCCAGATTAACACATTCAGCTTTAAAACTATCAAGGAACCGATATTACTGCACTGTCAAAACTCATGCACGCCAGAAGCTCAGAATGCATTACACAGGATATCCAATGCTGTCAGAGCCAAATCATTATTTTTGTGAGTGACTCAGTGTTCAAACGTTCTCCTTCAACATTCCATCCAAGTCTGTTCAAATTCAGGACCTTCAGGCTGGTTTGGGATCACCTTGTAGCCAGCAGCTCTTCCTGGATGCTGTTTCTTCTCCCTCATTTCCCAAAACTTGCCTCCTTCCAAGTCATTTGGCTCATTCTTCACCTGCCCATTCCACCCAATGATTCCTTACGTTAGGGACGTGTTGGTGTCACATCGTGCTAATTTTTCGTGGAAATTGCTTCTAGTTGCCTGACAGACACAGCACCAGGTCCCTCCATCCGGCCAGCTTGGAAGCCACATACTGATCTACTGTTATGGCACACAATTAATTAAAGCTAATCAGCTTTCTGCTGCTATTTAAACATTCAAATCATTGGGACTGACTGTCTAGAGAGTTGGCTACAGACACCTTATGGAAGGGAAATCCTATGGGCCCAAACACTCGCCTGTGCTTTCCCCACTATAAGAACTGATTTAAGCAAAAGATAGCATGTTTCCTCAAACTTTTACCCACCCATTACCTACAGCAACACTCATTGTTTACTGTGGTATTGAGCTAATGAGAGAAAACAGTTCTGTGATCTAAGCCAAAGAAAGGCTCCGCGGTTTAGTTCTCCAATAGAAACCTGCACAGAAATAGAGGATCATCAGCTCTTAACAAGAGGCAGAAATATTAATCAAGAGCTTATTAGCTATCTTATTTGACTCACTCCTGGAGCAATAAGGAAAAACCCAACCCAAACCAATGCCAAATAAATGGTGGGATTAAAAATTTGTGAGTTCTACAAAATAAACACTCTACAGCCTAAAAAACATCCTGCAGACCTGCAGCAGCTTTTGTATCGATGCTTCCCAAACATTCATAAATCTGCTGCAAAATACATCCTGTTATCCTGAGAGGGTAGCTCAAGGGACTAAATTATTTTAACTAGAATCACACATAAAATAAATAGCACAAACTTAAGTGCTTGCTTTTCTACTGCAGCCACTTAACAACAGATTTTGTAAAACAGCAACTGGAAGAACATTTTTCTAGTTATATGCAGACAAGGTTAAGCTCACCAGTGAAACAGTAAGCTTTATGTTTGCCAAATCCAAAAAAAAAAAGGAATGTAAACAGCCAAATGTTTAAAATACCAGATGTCTTAATAGTAGAAATAGATGTACCTGCTAATGCCTAGAGTGCATATCCCCTGCATGCCGCAAAAGGGGTAGAATGACTCAATTAAGTGCAAAAAAGGTTTACGCTGGGTATGCACAACGTGTGCCCTGTGGGAACGTAAGGAGGAACTTTATAAAGATCAATCAAAATAACATGTAATGAAAAGGGGTTTGTGGTAATAAAAGAATTGCTATGATGAATTATATAAGTGATTTATGTAATTTATAATCAGCTCTTCAAATTGGTTAGGGGAAAAATACATCATGTGAAGGTGCAAAATAGAGAATAATATTCCGCGCAGCAGAAGCTTCTCCCAGTGACCAAGCTATTTGGAACACATTTACGCTTTCAAAGAGGAAGATTTGTGTCCTCGCTTTGTTTCAAAACAAATGCAGCATGACATGTTCTCACTACCCACACCTTTTAAGCAAACTCCAGTTGTATTCTATGATTAGCCTGGTATAAAACCCTAAATATTACATTTTTGTCATTTTGATTGAATATTCCTTTGCTCTTGTGTTACGATAAAGAATAAACAGGAACATCTGATTCTTCTTGTAGAGTTCATTATTTCAAATATCTCTAGAACACCTCTGTTCATGGTTCCTCTGACACTTAGCAGTCCTGACCAGTCTTCTCACATGGCCATTGTCCATAAATCTATTTTCATTGCAGATCTCTGAAACTCTTCCACTTCTATTGTATTTTAGAAATGCCATAATGAGATCATTCACAGTATTGCAGGTGGCTAACAGCATCAAAAATATAAAATTACTATTCCATACATATTTATCCAGTATGATTTCTTTTGTGAGTGCACGAAGTTAGCGGGTTTTATTGCTGTCTGGATCTTAGGCTAAAGAAACCAAAATGAAAACTAGGCCCTTCTTAGGAGTGATTTTAACTTACCTAGTCCCAAGCAATGATATTAACGGCTTAAATTGCAGCTTCTTATCACCTTGCCTTGGTCAACGGGCATTCATCTGCCCCATTCACCGCAGGTGATTAAAGCCCTTTGGTGTTTCTCAGGTGTCTCGGGATCTGACTAGCCCTAGGTAATTAGTACCATTTGCAAATTGTGTGGAGAGATAACTATTGATTAATAACTGCTGACTAAAATTTTAAAAAATGCTATTACTAAACTAGCAAATCTAATATTGAAGTAATTGATGGCCCCATTTAAAGTATGGGCAATCTCCAGTTAAACTGACAGCCATTGGTGACAATGAGCTGAGGTCCCTCCGATTTACACCACTAGAATTCCACCCTGACCCCTCCGCCTGCAAATTAATCTGGCTTCATTTCACACTTGTGCTTTTGAGCAGTTACTCACCAGTTAGAAGTGGTTTTGGAAGTCCTGGCTAATTACCACTTATTATTTTTGTCACTAGAGATACATTCTATGTAATGATAGGTGAACCTCAAATGTCTCATTAGTTGGTTTGGATAACAGAGGAATTTGGATGTTTTCCTGTTAGTGCTGCACAGGGAGCTGGGAACAAGGAGCTCAGCTCCTCAGTCTGCCAGCTCCTCGCTCGGTCCAGGGAAGTAACCAACAGATCAACCCTCATCCTGACATAATATAAATGGCTCTGCTAAAACAAAACCAGTTACAATTCCATCAAAAATTTCTGCCCTAATTCAGTTCTTCTGATTCATGTGAAGGAGCTGCTATCTTTGTTCCATCAATGTCTCCTGGCTCACTGGCAACGGTGTGATGATGTTGTTGGGTCTGAAGACCCATGGACAATCCATGCAGAGAAGCAGGAGGACCCCACACATTCTTCCGCTTGCAAGTACTGTCTGAGTTAGCGATTCCAGCCTCCTGCGAGCACATTGGCACAATTGACATCGCCAACTTTGAGAAAACACAGGAATACCTTTGAAAGATTCCAGAAATCCAATACATCACTACTGAATTTTCTAGACCAGCTGGAGGCACAGACAAGCTGCTGAATAGAGGACTTTGCTTTACTCTGGACCTCATGATGGCAAAAGCTGGTGAATGTTAGTGATGCACATAGAGGTCAAAGCTAAAGTAAGCTGCCTACCAAGCTACAAATCGTGGGAAGACCAGCAACTAATGAAGAAACCATGTAACCTGGAAGGACTAACTTGAACCACAGCTTACATACATACAATTGAGGCAATATATAATTAAAGAAAGGGTAATAAGAACCTCTCCCAACTCTTAAACATAACTGGCATGAAATCAGACAAGCTCTATTGCACTTTTTCCTTCTATTCATCCGGTTTTCACCTATTTCTCTAATTTTTATTCGTAAACCAACAGTTTATTCGTAAACCAACATAGTTGCATGAACCACAGCGGCAAAAGCAAACCCAGCAGCCTCCTGTAAGATCACAGATCACTATCACACTTGCAGAAATGCGATGGCTGCTCTCAGGACTGACCCAGGAAAGTTCTCCAGCACCAAACTTGCTCTGTTTTCAGTGCTGTTGTGTAGGCTGGATGAATTGCTAACAACCGCTTCATACCTCAGCTGCACTACGAGGGGAGAGAGGGAAAGGCTACAGGACTTTGCCCATTGTCCTACTTTTTGAAAAGAAAAATGAAAGTTGAGGAGGACACATACTGTGAGGGAAAAGTAGGGGAGAGGAAGTGAAAAGTTAAAAGAAGAAACAGCACAAGAGGGTATTTCAAGTCTGAAAGTAGGAACACTGAACAAGGGGATGTAATATGAAGAGCAGATCTGAGAGGGACTGCCATGTATAACCCGAAACTGTCCACAAAACATAAAACCTGATGTTTCAATTACACTGGAGGTTCATTCCCCAAACAAGGAAGATGCCACTGCAGCAGCCCATGCAGCCAAGCTGTGCAGAGCCTCACATCCAGCCCGGCATTTCCCCATACTCGGAGATGAGCACCCTTCTCATCAGTAAATACACAAAACTGATGGCACTAAAGAGCAGCTGAAAGGACCCGTCCAAATCCCACAATTGCCAGAAGACAGCTGTGCTTTGCAGTGGCAGTTTCTTGCTTACTGGGTTTCTGCCACAAGCACAGAAGACGTGACCCCTCACTTGTTGTGCTTCCAGAACCTGAACAGAATCTAAAGGCCTCTGATATCAAGTTGGGCCACAGTGATTTTCTCGTCACAGGTAGATTTTCATCCATATTACATGTTTCTCACAGGCATCAGCTTGTCCCAACTTCATTCCCAGTTTTGAGAAAAATGATGATTAACAATGCAAAACTTCTGCTCCCATACTTTTTTCCTAATGGGCTTTGATTTCCAGATTCATATTGAATTAGGTATACAAGAATGACAATGAACAGGTAGGTTCCCCCACCCAAAGACTTAAAAGATCAGTAGTTTACATCACAGAAAACTGATACAGAATGAATCACAGGTTAGAAACAAAATTAAACTTGCTTAACATCAATCACACCCCGTTACTTGACATAACTGTGTTTATTATTTACAGGTTCTACAGTGGCAAATGTCTTACGTCAATGCATGTCAACTTGCCGACAACTGCTAAGATGCTCCTTCTGGCCAGGTCTTTTGCTTATTCCAACCTTATTGGTACCGGAAAAATCCCTGAGGGATAAACCCAGTGAAACCATCCAGCACCACATATGCTTCACTACACTCACACTCCTCTCCCTGATGGATCTTCTCTGGACTTCAGTCACAGCAAGAGAAGGAGGAGCTGGTTATTGGGGGCTTCCTCTAAACTTATGTCAACTTATGTCTCTAGGCACTTCATAACTTTACGGAAATGTTAGTTGGAAGGAATACCAGATATCATCTACTCCAGGCTGCTGCCCAGAGTAAGAGCTGCCTCACTGCCAGCACAGCACTTGCCAGACTAGTCAAGGCTTGAAGACCTCCAAGGATGGTGAGCCCAACGCCTCTGAGACAGCAGCTCATTCCAGTGCTGGGTCACTCTTCTAGAGAAAAGGTTTCTCCTAATGTTCAATCTAAACCTCTAAAGCTGCCACTAGTAGCCACTGCCTCTTCTCATGCCTGGCTGCTCAAGACTTTGTACGTGATTCGGTCCCTATGAACACAGGGACAGGAGGGTGGCTTAGCACCTTTTTGGGGATTTTACACTAGTCTTGAGGAAAACAGAATCCACGTAATCACGAAGAGACAGTAAAGAACTTGCAGTTTTGGCACTCAGGGAGATTTGCAGGAACAGTCACAAATTTGGAGAAGGAAGAAGAATGCCAGGAAGCCTGTGCATCCCTCTTGAAAAGCCGTGGAACTGCACTGAATGCCGTAAGATACAGCTCTGTTGGTGACACCTGTGCCAAGCAGATAATTAACACACATTTGCCTCATTAAAGGTCTGTGGAGCTTAAGGAGCTTGCTAAGGAATATGATTACATTTCCCATCATTCCACTACAGTAACATATATAATTTAGTCAGCCATACACTGATCGCAGCTCCGGTGGTCTCCAATCAAGACATTGGCTTCTCCTAACTTAATTACCCATTTCCTTTCATTTTTAAGTAGTGAAGTGAAGAATCAATCTGTTTGGTGCGTTTTTTTCCTCATGCTGTGGTGCTCTTATTTCTGCATGAGAATTATGCAGAACGTTGCCCCGTAAGGATCTCATACATTTTTCTTAGTTACAACATCTGTATTACAGGCTTAAGCACTGAACCCCTTCTCGATGCTTGAAGAATACTGTTCCTTTCCCTGTTGTATTAAACCATGTCTTCTCACCACTTTTCATGCTGTTCTGGATTTCTTACTTTTAAGCGGCCTCGAGCAATAAGTACACGCATACAGTTTTCTAAATAAGCCTATGTTTCTTTTACTTACTGATCTGTTATATGAAGAAATAACTTCAAGTATTCTTGTCGACTCTTTACGCATCTCATCTTCACTGTACCATCTATGCATTACTTGCACTTAAATTCTTATTTTATCATTTGTAATTTGTATTCCTGTTCTCCCCTCCAGCTGGAAAGATTTAATTAGTTATTTGCATAATTATTCTACAAAAGATAACACCACAAAAATAAGGTTATACTACTAGGATATCAGCATAATAAATTCATGAAAGAATTATGAAACTCCGCAAAACTAATTATATTTTACATACATCACTGTGACTTATGAAATACTACAAAACTAGCTTTTTTAGACACGGTCTCAAATCACATTATCCTGAAAATGTCTGGAAACCTGGGCCAAACAGCAAAACTCGCAGCAATTAATGCTTTGCAATGAAACAGAAACTAAGAACAAAAAGGCTAATTTATAAAGTCAATGTCTGAAGTGAAACTTTCTAAAGAAGTAATACCAAGTTTATAAGGTATACACAGACAAAAAAACCTTTAAAAAAGCAATTTATGCTGTAGTTCTGAATACAGAGAGAGTAGGAGAACTTTTAGAGGGTTCCCTGAAAATGGGAGTCAGTACCACTATGTCTTGCTCCCGAGAGGAAGTTCACAATAACCTAAAAATTATAAGCCAAATCCGAGTTAAATGCATTACTGTTCTCAGCAGTCACTGGAACGAGACATATGGACAGCAAAGTATTTCTCTTAAAGATGAAGAGATATCTCTCAGATTACTACTGAAATATATAATGGGACCTTAACTCTTATGTTCCTGAAGGCAGGTGAGTCCATGCTCAGAAGAGTAGAATGGAAAATATTCAATAAATGGCCTGTGACATGTGTTAATATATATGCTTGTTAAAAGTTGTCATACTAAGAAAAAAATACAAATATATATTAATGGATTCTATGATTCTACTCAGTAGAAGGGTCAGGTCTCCAGAGTTTACCCAACTGCCTCCAATTGATGAATTACAGCTTAACTGCTCCTCTAGTAGCACCACTACTTAAATTCTGCTTCTGGGCACAGCACAGGTAGTCTGACATTCATGGAAACACGGAGCTCTGATCAACGAAGTACTTGAAGAGCTGTAATACACATGCACACAACAGAAATGGTAACTTCGGATGTTGAAGCTAAGCAGTAGCCTCAGATAATCACCCTCCAAGTCTCTTCCCGTACGTGTATCTAAAAATATTCCTACTACCAAATAAGCTGGACACTGGTGATGGACCCAGCGTGCTACTCACTCCTACATTGCTGCTACCAGTCATGCAGCAGAGGGGAACAAAATAAATACATTACAGCAAAAGCATACGGTGTCTATACAGGGGAACTGCAAGGACAAGAAGGGAAGAGGGGTCAGGCTCAGAGATAATCCCTTCAAGAAAATCAGGAGATCACAAAAGTGAAATGCTGAAAGCACATCAGAAGATATGAGATGCATGGAAAAAAAGCAGTAAGGAAAATTAAGATGCCAGGGGTTTTGTGCGAGCAGATTTACATTCAGAATTTAAGCTGAAGTTCAAGGGCAAAAGCAAACTGAAGTAAATTTATGACTATAAAGTCACATCTGGGAAAGGGCAGCAGTGGCAAAACAATGATTTGTACACAGCGCATCCCAGGTCTGTAAATATTCATATTTGGGATGCACTACATATCATACACCCTTCAGCAGTCAGAATACTCCCCCAATAGCTCACAATCCTCCTGAATATGTATCACAGTTGCATTTCCATCGTTGAAGGTATCAGAAGTAACAATGGAGTGGGGAGGAGGTGGGGAGGGTGAATTTCTTCAAAGTCCTCAACATGTACAACTCAAAGGCTAATTTTTTTCCAAGAAAATGTAAGACACTTGAGAGCCAGGTCTTGATAAAAGAAACATCCGCCTGCATGAACAGGTTTTTTGGACCTTATCGCCAAGGCACTTAGCCTCTGAAGCTGAAGAGCTGCACACATCTCGAGCTAATCCCAGTGTCAAATGGGACAAAACCAGGTTCCAGCAAAGGGGGACAGAGTTCAATGCATTTTAGAAGCGCTAGACCTGGGGACTGGAGGGTTTCTTCCAACACTCGCAGAAGAATGTCTCTCCATGGACAGCTGCTGTACTGTGGGACAATACTAACGGTGGTGCTGTGAGCCAAACAGTTGACCCTGTGTGTGTTTAGACACGTATAAAAACTCATCCCATGATCATTTACATGTATCGTTTGTAGTTTGCCATTTCTTAATAAAAATCAAATATACAACATGTAAGGTATGAAGATGGAAAGCCAAATCCCATTCTGAATTGTGCTGGTCCTGTTCCAGTGTAAATCTAAATTTTGTTCGGTTCAAGAATAGGAAGATCATTGCTCTTCAGAACATTATAACTGACTATCTAAAGAGTTTTTTAAGGAAGAGTTGATGAAATATGTCCATATTGATTAACTATTTTCATGGTGGTCTGTAGCATTCATTGGAGATTTTAATAAACTTCTGTCTCGACTTAAATATTCCTGTCAATTTGCTGATTGGAACGTATTCTAATTAAAGGAAAAGAGTATGACAGAGGACACTACTTTTCCCTCCCTCCCCACAATTTAATTAAACTGCAGCTTATTAATTGCAAGGTACATTCTTGTGAAAAAAAGTGCCATGCTTAATTGCCTTTATTAAACTAAATATCGGTTTGGATACATCAGCAGCTTCACTGCTGCTCAAATGTATCATAGCTCAGGCCTAGAGGGTAATACATTTAGATGAAATCAAAGGGTATTTCAGTCGTTGGTACTTATTCTGCTCAGAGCTCTTTCAGGCGAAGAACAAACCCAAAAATCTAGTAATGATGCCAAATTAGGTCCGGAGGTATTGGAGATGACAGTTTAGTTAATCTAAAACACAAAACACTCTTCAGTACACTGAAAAATCCTTGGCTGCAGCTTTCTCTACCCTTAAGCATTTTACATTCACAGCGAGTAGCTAAGTACGATGAACTCTTCTGTTACTCATCAGGAAACCATACACGACAATAAACTTGTTTTCATTTAGGATTTATCCTCTGGTTACAGCTTAAAAAAATTAGAACGCAAGTAGCAGTAAGAATTCTAGAGAGATATCACTAGATGTACTTCTGCCATTTCCAGAAAGAAAAAAAGATGGCACAACATCCAAGCATTTAACTCTTTACCCATTAAGCAAGTACTGAGCAATATCCCAATTCCAGCTGGCCTTGAAAACTGAAGAATGCTTCTCTGCAGAGAAAGAAAAGCACGCAGGAAAAACATTTGGGAAAAGAAGAAAGGTAGAATTCCTTCCAATTCTGGCAGATCATAAAATCATTCCGCCAGCTTAAGCTTCTTAGACAGAACCATAACACCTTGGTGACATAAATTTAACCATTTAAGCAACTATACAAAGGTTTACTTTACTTGAGGGAAGCTGAATGACCTATGCTGAGAAAACACCCTATTTTCCTGCCCTCCATTCCCACTGTTTTGTGTAATATTTGGTATCCAGAAAAGCCGCCTTTGCAGGCTGGCTACCACCTGCAATTGAACTGGAAGAGAGGCTCAGCTGGCACGATTAGCATCTTTCTGCACAGTTTCACCATTTCAGCTCTGTGGGCTACTTACAAGAAGGATTGGTTTTAGATTAAAAACAAATATGTGCACCTGTACCTTAAGGCACCATAGAAAACCCCATACATCACGATCACTTTAAAAAAAACCAAAACACGCCACAACAAAAAAAAACCCCATATAAACAACAACAACAACCCTGTCCCCCCAAAAAACCTAAACCACAAACACAAAACCAACAAAAACCACAAACAAACAAAAAAGGACCAAAAAACCCCCAACAACAAAACACACCACCAAAACAAAACCCTATAAATATATTTATGAATATGCGAAGCTTTGCAAGCCTGGAAACTGTTTGCAAGACTTGCAAATGATCCAGTTCCACAAAGTGCACTAATCCCAACTGAGTCCCTAGCTCCAACAACATCAAAACAGGAAAGTGGAAAACCACTTGATTTCACACCTAAGCACACAGGCAACTGGCATGGTTTCTGCCAAATAATTGTTCTGAACAGGAAGGAATTTTCTAGCATCTAATTTGTTGCAAAGCTACAATCTTTTGTGCTAACATGCACAAAAATTCAATTCCTCTGTATTTCTCCTGAATCCCAAGTAAGTAGTCTGCAGCTGTTAGGATATAAGTATTAATGCTTGCTGGTGCTTAAGTTTCTTCAGACCTGAGCATAAGCTATTTTCCAGTGGGACATATATATCTATATATATCTTCCTGAACACTAGAAGAGTGCCTGGAGAGTCAGTTAAGAGACAAATAGCATCTTCTCAAATAACATCACGTCAACTCTACTAAAAATTTCACTGTTATAACTCTAGGAAAAGAAGGTGAAGTTAGCATATTTATTCAATACATTCAGCTCCGTTTACACAGTAATTGTGCTCAGAGGGGGCATTACACAGAGCATAGACTTGGAAATGCCATACAACAGCCTTAAACTTTACGTGTCAGCTGAGGATTCTGGTTATCACTTGTTTATGGTGATGTTAACTGCACAGACACTCAATTGACTTTAACAGCACAACGTCATTTCAGGCTTTGTTTTGGTCTCTGCTGCAACTCCAAAGCACAGAGAGAGAGGAATTAACTGTGCCACAAAATCGGAGGCGACAAATCTTAAACAGAGGCATTACTTGAAAGGAAAGCTGTGCCGTACACAGGTGAAGAAGCGCATCGTGATGAACTGTCAAAGCTGAACCTGAGCCTTCACAGCAGCAATTTCCTCAACGCTTCTCTCACTCGGTGGGCGGAAAGAACAGGATGCAGACTCCCACACAGCAGAGCAGGATAAACTCTCCATGCTTCGTGTCACAGACAGACACAAATGAGCCGTCAGGGCACCAGAGGCCCTGCTGCGACTTAGTGGGGCTGGCTGCAGGTGCACCAGAACTGGCACCATGACCTGCGCGGGAGGCGCGTTAAGTTCTCTGTATACTCATATTCTGCCTGACTACCCATAAACTCCCTAGACTAATAGTTTGGCTTTGGGGGTAGTGGTCTGTTTCTATCCTTTTTTTTTTTTTTTTTTAAATCTTGGGCACATGTAAATCAATGCCATTTGATAGTGGAATTGACATTTTCTCCTTGATGTTCAGTCGTGCATGGCTGAAATGTTGTTCTGTGTCACTGCCACTGTGGCACTCCTCCGTTACTGCTGGGTTATCACCCCCAGATTGCTTCAGCCCATTAACAGCCTTTAACTAACGGGTGGTCAGTGTCAGCCCTTGCTGACTCCCCAATGGGGAGTCACAAAAAAGAGAGAAAACGTGGATTTTAGCCCAATACTTTGGAAACCAGATCGCTCTGCTGAGTGCTGGAAAACCCTGGGAAGTTACAGTATGGGGGCATTTAGAGAGTCTGGAAGCAGGGCTAATATGGTGAAGCACGGCTAGAGGAAAGGTCAATGCAAAACACAATACAACAAATTGAAGCCATGAAACATCCTTTGGTACCAACGCAGGCCTTAACCCAAGAAAATAACTATATGTCACAAAATCTTAATAACCTCTTTAGATGAATTTCTGCAAATTCACTGGCAAATCAGTGCAGATTTCCTCCCAGGCAGCCAAGGAAACTTGTCTTCCAGCAAGTCATTTGGGAGGACACCAGATCCCCTCCCCAGGTCTCCTTGGCATAATTTTGAAGGAGGTTTCTTGAAAAACAGTTCTGCCCTGCTGTACCAGCAGGTAGGAAATATATGTTCCGTTCACTCAATTTCAGAGGCTGCCCAGACCAGGGTCTGCTTTAAGTAATGGTGCTCAGTAACATGCTGAGCATGTTGTAGCACGGGTTTGCTGTGACTTTAGGGGAGGCACAGACCAACATTTCCATTTTAATAAAGAAGTCAGTTACAAAAAGATGCCATTGGGGAAGGTAGTTCCAGTAACTGGAAATGAACAAGTTCTTGTAATTAGTCAATTAATTATCTCAAATCTAATTTATTAAGAAGCTGCATGTTCTCGTTCCATTCATTTCTCCTCCTGGCCTCCGCTTTCCAGCTAATTCTAATTGCAGAAAAAGGTGGGACAGGTGAGATCCAGCAGGAGATGTCTCATTCAACCGCTACACAGTCTCCAAGCACACTCCAAACCCGACCCACATTGTGTGGTCAACCCTGCTCCAAGAAAACCTGAAGGGACTCAGCAATTGGCAGGTTTGCCCAGAGCCAGCTGCCATTACACAAAATACAGATAATTTTAAGTAGTAATCTGAACGTGATATTGAACTATTGGTGAACTAGCCCAGGCAACACCTGACACATCAAAACATTCAGGACGCACTATCTAGAGGCATCTCAAAACTCTTCCGCAAGACCCTGCTCTGACAACACAGCATGTACACAATACTTAGCAAAAAATCAGTAAAGACAAAGGGACAGGGATGGGAAGCCTTAAGTCGGACCTTTCTATCTGCTTGTCACTGGATCCAAGCTCAAATATTGAAGTCTGATGTTTTCAAAGAGTGTAAGGACAGAAGCACCTCGGCTCTGCCTGAAAGCCACTGACAGAGAGGGAGTGACAAATTCCTTTTCACTGCAATTTTTTTTTTTTTGTAAATTATCAGCTCAGCTCTCTGCCTCCTTCCTTTCTTCGCATTAAAGAGAAGGAAAAACATTAAAAAGCTGGTTTTATTTTCATTTCTGCTTATAAATCAAGCCATAAAATCTGTCTTAGCCTCTGTTAACTAGGAAACCATTCACTGGCTGTGTTCCAAACAGGTACTGCAATATGGGCTTCTTTTACTCTAGGATTATTTCTTGAGAGGCAAAGCTGACACAAAGGTCTCTGTTTCCCAGCTATAGCAAAATGGAAGTAAGTCCTGAGAACCTCACTTTTTTTTTAGTAAGTCTGCAGATATTTTTTCCAATTCTCGATGACATGATTTGTAGACAATGTTGCTTAAATGGGCGTTAAATATATATAGTGCATAAAAATTCAGCAAAAGGTTAAGAAATGGGAGAAAATGTTCACATAACCTATGAAATAAACAAATACCTGCAAAAGAAGAAAAACGGGCAAATTATTTAGGTAGAAATTCATCTTACGCAAATACCAGTCAGGAGATAATTACCACTACTACTAGAGTTTTCACCTGTAGTTTTGGAAGATTTTTTTTTTTTTTTTTAACAAAGAAAACCCTAATAAGGAAACTGAGACAAAACAAGAGAATGTTTCCCAGAGCCCTGAAGGGAAGCCAGGGCCAGAGATCGGGTTTCCTGAGTGTTGAAGCAGCTTAGTTTGGTACATTGCCTTCATCCCACTATCTTACCTGAACCCCTTAATTCAAATTGTTCAGGCTTAGGCCTATACACAATTTAGCCTTCATTTTGTTGGCTCCTAATTTTAATGATTTTTTTTTTGTTTTACTTCTTCAGTAAAGTCTAGTTTTCTTTTTTGTCCTAAATCCATTCAAAATCACTGGTTTGAAAGCTTCACTATTCCCTGGCTGCTATTGAACAGTCTTATCCTTTAGCAAGCTTCAAAACAGATGAGAGAAGAATATGCAGAGGGGGAAAAAAAAAAAGACAAAATACAGGAGGAAACGGTGAAAACCAAATGATAAAATCAAGACTAAAAAGGAAAGAAAAGAAACATCAGATAAAAGCCAGTTTATCCATGCCACATGCCCCAGCCAAACTTATGTTGAATAGTCTTCTAATCCTAAATAGAGATGCTTGCCTTTGTTATAGGAAGCGTGGCAATTTACTAAACCAACCTTGAGGAAAAATGCATTTCAAAGTCAGATAAAGTTAGAAATAAGGAGATAGCCTACCACAGCCTCAATAAGCAGCTAAAAACCCAGGATGGATCGAAAACATTTATCTACATCCAAATATTTCTGGTGGTAGGGGGAGCACAGGCTAATGCCAGGTACTCCTTGTTTAAATCTGCAGTTACCCAACAAGAGCAATTTGTTACCCCTGCAGGTGATATTGGGCACAAAGACAAAGCAGAGGCCAGCAGCAGGTTCTCCCAGTAGGATTTCGTTTCAAGGAGTAATTTCATAAACCTATTTGAAATTCTGCTGAACAAAGATCGCTCTTGCACTCAAAACTGATGGAGATGCAGGCAGACCGCAGCTCATTAAAACTTACAGGGCAGTTCTTGAGGCCCTTTGCTTTTGCTCAAGCAAATGCCCATGAAGCCATTCTGACTTTGCAGAGAGAAAAAACACAACAATCATGTGGGGAAAAAAACCCACAGAAGCACTAAGGCTGTAGATGGTTGAAAAGGAATTAAGCACTGAAGGAGAAAGCAATATTGTAGCTCATGGCTGAGCATTTTGTTTGTTGAGTTAATGCAAACCCCACAAATTCTTCTCCGAACAATAAAAGGTTTAACTTCATTGGGAAGCTACTCATTTGAGTGAAAAAAATGTAAATCAAATTTGCAAATTCTATTTTCTCTTCAAAAGACTCTTTTGGAGTGAACTATGGTATGACACAAGAAAAGCACATGATAAGTGGATTAGCAATAATGATTCCTTTAGCAATAAAGACAAGCAAATACCGCATTTGTGCTGAGACCCGTACCAACACACATCACCCAGAGAGCAGGCTCACTTCATTTCAGAGGAAGACTGAAATGGCTAACAGACACTTCAGAATGGAACGACTGTCTTAAAACCCAAACTTTCGTACAAACTACTGGATATTACATTTCCATTGGTTATTTTCTTCCATAGGAAACAGCAGCAAGAGCAGTAACAGAGTGGAACGAGTAGACAGCAATAACTGGACAGGGTGGGAATGCCGAAGGTCAATAACATATTTGCAAAAGAACAGGTCACCCTTGGGACATAAAACCAGAATTCTCTCGCCTTCATTCCTGAACCTGCACGTATCTTTGGTTATCCCCAATAAAGAAGTACATTTAAATAGACAAAGTTATTTCCTTAAAGTGAATCAGACCTGCTGTCCCAGCCCAAGTCCCCTCCAGGAGTCTGGATTTTAAGTGAAAACTATTTCACAGTCCAGTGGTTTTCAGCGCTGAATTTAAACTAGACCTTCAGAAGCATGCTGTAAAATTATATACGCACCTGTAAGTTGTTTATTTTAAGCCACACTACATTCTGCTTAAGCCATAGGAATTTTAAGCCCACTTTACATTAAGTTGGACCCTTGCTTACCACCAGCTAATGCATTCTCTGTAGATAAACAAAGATATTTTAAATACCTTTCCAACAACATTTGCAGTGGTACCATAATAGAGACCTTTAAAAGCTGTGCATAAGATACCTGGATATTATGCCAGCATGATTTACTCAGTAATGTATAAGACAAATTTTTTTATGCATCTTGGTTCTCAGAATCACGCTGGATCACTTTTCTACGGCAATTTGTAATCACCGTCTGCAATGACAGCAATGCCTGCAGCATTTCTCCTTCTGGATCTTATCACAAGTCATTCCTCTCATGCTTTCCTATACCACCACAGAGAAGAAAAAAAGCCTGTTCCAAAAAGAGTATTTCATCATGCATACTACGCTAAATTCTCAAAATATCGTTCCGATATTTTACTTCAGCAGCTTTACACCAACCCATAAAACCAGAAATTCATTCTGGACTCAGAGTTATAATCGAGAACATAAAAAGGCAGGTTACAAACAGACAAGGGTGTTATTGTTTCTGAAGTGATGAGCTCTGAGGAAGTAATTTGAAATACGTAGTTTTTCACTGCTCAGGAGAAAGCACCAATTTTAAACGGACACAGAGACAGGCAAGCTGTAATAATAACGAGCATTTACATTTGGTGGTCTATCCAGACAACCATTCAAGGGCGGGCACTTCATAAGAATTTTTCATTAATTATGTCTAGCATCAATAAAAACGGACAATTAATTAACATGTATTTGGAAAGCAATACTTTTCCTTTTGCACAGAGAAGTTTGAAAGTTCTACATAGAGAGAGAATAAAAGAGCTGTAGCTGAAAAGCTCAGTATAACAGATTTAATAACCTTCACTCAGATACATTCTAAAGCTATTAAATGTCTCCCATACAGGTAATTATTGGAGGTTTGCCATGTCTTTTAACTGCCTCTAGGCCAAGATCCAAGGAAAAGGAGAGGGAAAAAAAAAAACCCCAACAAACCAAAACAGGAGGGGAACTTAATGGATCCAGCCAAGGAGCTTTTCTCAGTAATTATGCCTGATTGGAAAACTGTCTGCCTCAAAGAACAGAAACCTGAAGCTTTATTAGTAATGAGAGATCTCAAGTTTCTAATTAACTGAAAACCAAAGTACCACACATTTCACATCACACGTTCTCGTCACACGCAAGCCCCTGTTTTCAAACTGCTCTCTGAAGGACTAATTCGCACATGACATGATGGAGAGGGGGGTGGGGAATCTTGAAAATAAAATAAATCCAGTGCTTCAGGAAATAGTTTGGCTTGTCTGGAAATCAAGCTGGTTAACCGACCACCTTAAACCTGCTCGAATTCAAGTGCAGAAATATACTACTTTTTATGTAATAAACCGGGCTCACTGTGAAGCGAACCAGGAAAACTATTCAATTATGTTTTTCTACATGAGTAATAAGCTGGAGCTGCCCAAAGCTGGGGAAGAAGCCTGCCTGGCAGAGGGCAAACTCCTGGCAGGTTATTTTCACCTGCACATTAACACCCCTTTCATGTCGTACCTCCGGAAGAGCATACACATCACCTTCTTTAAGGAACAATTCTGTCCCTACAGTTTTGCACTCTGTGCACTGGGAATAAACGCCGGGAGATTCCAGCCGAAGCCAGAAGGCCCACAAGTGAGAGACCTACCACAAACACCCACCGTTTAAGAGCCTCTGCCCACGGAAGCTAAATCCAGCACAAACATTTATGCCTACCCTTGATTTCCGTGTGCCAAGAACTACGCTTCGCTTTCGCCGAGTCCAGCAAGGCAGAGCTGAAGAGGTATCTGGAGGACACCTCAGCTCAGTGGAGACTGGACATTGCGTGTGCCTCAAACAGACCTATGTCCAAGTACCTGGTTGTGAAATTCCATTCTTGGTGGTCAACTTGCGTTTGGCAGCCTCAGTATCACCTTTAACTGAAACAACACTTAACAGCATCAGTCCTTGCACCGATCCACATGATGGCCTATACTTGATCGCGTTCCTAGTTTTTCAATTTCTATCCCATTTTTGCAGGTTATTAGAACTGTCTGACAGCATTAAAAATGGCAGAAAACACATTACTTACATTTTCCTGCTAGACAAGACTTAATGCAGAGAGTGATCCCACCAACCAGGAATTGAGAGGAAACAGAGGTAAATGTTTCCCACCGAGCTGCTCACCGTGTCCCCCGTGATGAGTTTAGCCCATCAGCAAGCACAGGAGAGATGTCCCATACTGCTTTCAATTAGTGACCTATGCTAACCAGCTAGGTACAAATTTCAGAGTCAAAAAGTTCATCCTGTTGCAATTGAGGACAACATCTTCCCAGGGCATGTCCCTGCAGCCTGGCATTACGGGGCACAGACACTCTCTGCTCATGACAATGACACATATCTAGTAAGCAAAGCTCCTTAAAGCGCTGGCCACAGGTATCCTAGCATGCTAGATAGTTCCCATGGGCTTTCAAAACATGCTGCAGCTACTTGCTGCCGATGCGGACATGAGAAACTGCTTGAAAATTGATGTTGGGTTCACCACAGCCCTGGGAGGCAGCGACAGTGCAAAGCAAGTGTCCCTGTTGGACATGCAGCACCGGGGTGACACCACTTCTGAAGCAACATGTCGTACTTCTGCGGTGCAAAACTATAGGAAAAAAGTGGTGTGAGAGAGGTGGCGCGAGGTCAGCCAAAGCTGGAACCACAACTGGATACTGATAATGAAGGGATAGACAATGCTGTTCTGAATCCCAAAAGGGGAGATAAAGACCTACTGCTATCCCTTTAGAGCAGAGGAGGGGGGGGAAAAAAGGAAAAAAAAAAGAACAAAAAAAAGAACAAACACAAGCAAACAAAACAAACCATCATAAAAATCAGGATGGGAGGACTGAGCCAAGACAAGGCATAAGTGAGGGTATACGGACTTATCAGAGATGAAAACAGAATCCCAGAATGTCAGGGACTGGAAGGGACCTCGAAAGCTCATCCAGTGCAATCCCCCCGCCGGAGCAGGAACACCCAGATGAGGTTACACAGGAAGGTGTCCAGGCGGGTTGGAATGTCTGCAGAGAAAACAAGACCCTTGTTTTCTGCTAATCCATGCCAGATAGTGAGGCATGTCAAAGACTAACTGAACATGACTGTATTTAGATTAGAAAACTCCATATGCATTTGAAATTCTGGATGACATTAACAATGGAAATTGTAATTACAATATTGGCTGGGGAAGAAAATCATGAAGAACTGCATTTTCCAGAGCTTTTGGAAGTAGCTGCTGCGTGCATATGCTCTTGACCACGACACTGACAAGGAAACCCCGCAAGACTTCAGGCTCTGAGTGATCACCGAAGGTCACAACTCTTCCACTGTCCCAAAGATCTGATAACTCACTACTGCAAGGCTAATTGCCTGTCCTTTCAGAGATTGTCTTCAAGCTGCCACTGGATCACAAGCAATTCTTTATTTTTGGAAAGGAGATGTAACATACAATTTCTCCTTCAAGCTAGGCAATATTCTCATTTAGATGTGGTATTTTTTTAGATCGCATCCAAGAGATCTGAAGGGACCATAAACCGCACGCATACTTCGGCTTCAGTTTGACTTTACAAGATTTACAGCAATAAACATAAATCTTCCATGTTGTTGAAGGTGGCACTGGCAAGTCTTTTCAAAGAACCTTGCTGGAATGCCTAGCAAAGTCTGGGCCAGGATATTTCCATGCTTGATTTCTTTGCTGATATTATCTGCAAGAACATGCATTACATCCAGCTGTGACAGAGAAGAGCTCCCCGGCCAGTGACAACTGGAGTAAGACTGCCTTATTTCACAGATGGTAAATCCAACAGTTATTATCAGGTAATGACAGAGCCAACATTTACTCTATCACCTACGAGGACAATCAAAACCAGGATGCCTGTCTCTGCTATGTGTCCAACGGAAACAATAATTACATGCAGGGAGGGCAAATCGCATTCCCCATTATATGCAGCACACAGTATAACAGAAGTTTGTAAACTTTCTTTACCCCTTGCTGGAATGAGCTGAAGTCATCCCTGTACTTTTTATTTCACCGAACTAAATCAGGAAAGCCTAATTTATTTCAAGATAAATATAGCATCCACTTTAAGAGACCCGAGTTCTCTTCTCTGCTAAATACTTGATTTTGCAATTTCATCTCCTCGTTATTCAAGTGTACAATTGAGACACTGACTTTTTTTTTTCTCCACAGAACAGTTGATGTTACAAAGGTTGGCAGGTGCTGGTCAGATGAGGCTTAACTACAGCAGGTTGCTCAGGTTGTTTTACAGTCAGGTTTTTACGGTTTCCAAGGATGGAGACTCCACAACCTCTCAGAGCAACCAGTTCCAGTGTTTGACCTAAAAATGGCTGCAGTCAACCACCAGCCTTCTGCTGACTTCAACACATACTGAGCTACCCTGCACAATCCCACTCATTATTTAGGCTCATAAATAACCTCCAAGATCCTTCTATAGTTTCTTAAATCAAGTGCTTTCGCACTCTACTTCATAAGATGCTCGATGCAGTGGTATGGGAACAGTACAGAAACCATTCAGAACAAGCTGGAGTCAAATAGCTTGACATCTGTCTATTTATCAATTTCCCATATCTCATTTGAAGACAAAGACCAGTGTAAATCTCTCAAACACGCTCTCATAACTCACAACTTAAATTCAGTATAAACGAGAAAAACAATTTATCTGCTTTTATCTAGATATTTTGGATTTAAAGACTTGTAATAACGTCAAATAAAAAGACCTTGGCTTAAAACCAAATTAAGTATCACTGAAGTAATCAACTAAATCAAAGTTAAAAATAGCAGAAAGGCCACACAGTTTATATAATAATATAATGAAAACAGTGTTTTCAGAAAATTGGAACAGCGCCATTTGAGCTAACTAAAACAAAAACAAACCTCCACCAGTTTTCATTATCCAGAACCAAAGCCTAAAAGGTGTTGGTGCTTGGAGGGCACAACTTCATTGGAAAGAATAATAGAAATTAAAAAAAAAAAAAGTCAAAGAAAATCAGTACTTAGGAGCAAATACCTTTTGACATGCATCAAGATTTTCTCCCCCGCCTCTGCATTTAGATACCAAAGTCTACAATAAAGGCAAACACTTGGGTAAAGCCTTTTTTGCTGCGCCTACCTCCTTTTCTTTTTTTCAAGTTGTCCTACCTCACACTGACCAATGCATCAGTACCATCAGGAAAAGCTAAAACTTTGTGGCGAAATCCAGGCAGTTTGGATGGGGAAAGTGAATTATAGAGGGGCAAAAGTGGCTTTGTGTCTCCTGAGTCTGTCAAGAGGCAAAAAGACAAGCATAGGCAGACCATAAACCTAAATCAATCCATTTCAAGTTTCTAGTGATTCAAGATATCCATTCTATTCTCTACACCTTAAGAAGGGAATAAATTCTACTGTCTCTAACAGAAAGGAAATACCGGGGGATAAAACTGCTGCTTAAAATGTTCAAAACTGAAAAAATCTCCATCCCGTTAACTACTGCAAGCTGGCTCCTTTCTTTTTAGGCTCAGCAAAGGTGCCGGCGTGTTAAATCATGTCCTACTGCAGGTGTACCATGGGAAGAAACAGAGCATTTTCCTCCCTTGGGCTTGCCAGATTTTGCAAGGCAATTAAGTCCACACTTGAAGAAAGGAGTTTTCCAGACTTCTCCCCCTCTCCTTGCATTATATTCCTCCCAACTCCTGTTTATGGAGATTTTTAAATGAAGCTTTTTACTTATCTGTTTTATCACAGCTGTGTTAATAGACCTTGCAACCATTGAAACTACAGCACGGATAAAACCCAAGTGTAGGAACAAGACTTGGGCAAGGGGGGCGATGAAAACATCCTAACAAGACTTGACAGTCTGTACAGTTCTTTATTATTCACTTGGTATTCTGCGAGTGCTAAGCAACGTACACCATTAGTTCTTTCCCTAATGACAAACCAAATGAAAGAAGTGGTTTAATTAAAAAGAAAACATTTCATAACTACAACACAGCCATGAGGATCAATTACACAAAGCTTCAGAGATCACTGAAAGCTGTGGTCAACCCTTTAGCAAGGAGGCTCGATTTTGGAATCCTTCAGCTAATTCTATTAGTCAACATGCACTTTCTTGCACAAGGCAAACGGTTTTACTCGTTGAGAACTGCTACAAAGATCTCATATTTTAAGCTCATATTTTCAGTCAGGATGGCTGCTTTATAATTTTTTTCTTAAAATATCACATAAGCAGCTAATAAATACATAATATTTTTAAAAGAGTTGTTTAAGAAAATTGTTCCACCTCAGTATATTCAAGTTAATTATTCCATAACAGCCAGGGCTCAGAAAAGAAACGCACTCACAGTAGCATGATTAAAAGTCAACATGATAACAGTGCCCTGCAAGTTGTAGCGCTAATTGGATTTCTTAATTGGTTTGGATTGAAAGGGGTTCAGTTCTATTTTTGCCGAGGGAAAACAAAGTGAGAGATAAAATGAGAAAAGATAGACTGATCCAAATATCAAGACATTAGACACAGGTTTTACTCCCAGTTCGCCAACTCACCTCACAAGCAATGTTGGACAAGGCACCTGTGTCCCCAAGCAGCTCAAACAAACTTAGATTCTGACAACCACTTAACGGCGCAAAACATTACTCTTGCACTGATCTCCACACTGTACAGAAATTTTGCCAACACGTTCCCTAAATGAAAATAAACTTTAGTTTTCCACAAGAACGTCACAAAACCCCAAATGAGCCAAGAAGTAATAATGTCCAGCAGATGTGAAGATATGATAAAAATCAGGGCAGTGCTTTAATATAATAAGTACTAACTGTTATGGTCACAGACACTAGAAAGAAACTCTGAAGACACAGTTTAGCAATATATATTTTCTGACCCTTTACCTTATAAAGCTGATTCACACTTAATTTTTTAATGGATAAAGATCTGTCGCTCCAGTGGAACAGGAACTTGCAGGTCCCAGCTATTGGTTGCACACCTTGGACTTGCAGACCTGAATTTAGAGGCTCCTTCTGCAGTTCTTTACCACCTACATAAGGAAAAACCTAGCAAGGACCTAACAGGACATCAGCCCGTCTGTGAGGACACAGGTACTACACCTTTGTCATTGCCGTGAGCAACCTCCCTGGGCAATAAATTAACCTCACATTGTGAAAGATTGATGCTTGGAAGAAGTTTTAAAAGTAACACAAGGTCTCTAATTGAATCCTTAATCTTCAGAGAGATTCTGAAATCCACAGTGAGAGAGGATTCTGGTTCCACCTGTTCAAATGCAGGCTGCCGTCATCCCACGCTGTAGCATTAGTAGTTAGACTATGTCTTTTTGGAACTGAACTGCTTTCCAACAACTGTGGGATAGAAACTGCCTAACACATCCTTGGACAAAAGGATTTGGAGATGAAAACCCTACACCCTGGTATCAGGTTGCTGAGCTATCTCCTCCCACAGAATGAAAATAAATACATATTATCAAGCAAGTTGATTGCATAGTAAAGCTTTGCTGAATCAGAATACACTAGAAATGAGTAAGCTCAGTGGAATAGAAGCCATGCTTTATTTCATGCAGAATTGTAACATTTCAGAAATGAGAGCACAGTGATGGACATCATGGGACAAGGCTCTGCAAAAGATTTTTCCTTCCATAGGCTGGAATAGTGCTTCCTCCCGACCTGGCTAATCCAGGGCTGGAGTAGATCTGCAACCTGCTCGACAGATCTTGAGTCCAAGCAGCAATACAGGAGGTGTGAGGTGATGCTGGCATCTACCTTTTTGAGCACTTGCAAGAAGCATCATGAGGAAAGGGCCACTATGATTCTTCTTCTGCACGCATGCAGATCGAAGCAAAATGTAATCCACAAAATGGATATTTTTTTAAAGGATTCCTGAAAACGCATATGGACCACAGTACATTCAGAAGGGTTCTACTATGTGTTTATGACAGCTGAATTATTTCATGTTCTATTACAGCTAAATGGCACTAGTGCTTGTGAAAGTTATTAGACCTGACAACTTATTTTGTGCCCCTGATATCAGCTGAATTTTATCAGTCTCTGTAAATGCTAAAACTGACATTTAAAAACAGGAAATAAGTGCTTCAAGGAAACCCTTTTTGGTTAAGTTTGCTTATACTGTATCAAAATTTCACTCCATTTCCTGATATAACTTATTTTACACACTTACTAGAATATATATTTTCAGGAACTTGTGCAAACACATGTAGGCAGTAGTGAGCTGTCTACCTGCAGCGCATATGCTGTGTGCATCTTGGCTAGAGAAGCGATTCTACCGTTACACTCATCTCTGGATGTTCAGGAGGATTTATCACACACCAAGTAACTAAAGAAGTTTGCTTGGAGATAACTCTGCTGCAGTGTTTGCAACGCCATTTGCAGGAAAGCTTTCCTTATTTTGCTCAGATGGACCATCTAAGAGCCAAAACCTTGTATAATTCTGAAAGGGCATTTGGCCTAAAAATATTCAAAGGATATCATACCTGCAGCAAGGAAAACCCAAGAAAAGAGGATTTTTTTCCCCCCACAGTTGTGAGGGTTCAAATGTCAATTGCCATTACAACATCTTAAAAAAAAACTTTGTTCAGTACAACAGTCTGAAATTCAAAAGATAAGACTTCCCTGAGGGAATAAACAGTGTGATATATTTTAAAATGGAAGTTTGGCGGTTTTTTAATGTAAATTCTCATCAAAAGCTTCGTCCTCAAATACATTTCACAGTACATTTATGCTGAGAAGCAATTCTTATCTTCTGAACCTCCAGACTGTTGGGTAGAACAAAATGTGTTCTATTTGCTTTTAACCGTTTGAGTGCATTGTGCAGGGAGGGAAGCAGAATGCCAGAGGCATATAATAATAGCAGCCATCTTCACTGCTATTTTAACCTAAATTAATCAGCTCAGTTTGGCCATCATTAATTAAGACTCTCTTTTCTTTCTGGAAATGCATCTGTAAGTTGTATTACCATTTCATCTGTGGTTTAGAAAAAAAAGTCGAACGACTCACTGTAAGGCAGAGATCATAAAGTCTATTACAAGTCTACCTGTTCAGAAATGTAATAATGACAAGGCCTGGATATTCTAGAGAAGAGGAACAACAGAAGATTTTAAGTAGAGACAAAAATCAGACCAAGGACTGTCTCTTATTCTACTTAAATTCCTCAGTCTCACAGAATACCTAGCTAATTTTACAAGTGCAATGGATTCTGGGAGACGAATATTTAGAAAATACATCTATTTTTACCCCACTTTTTTTTTTTTTCTAAACAAAGCATTGTTTACTTTTGCAAGGGATGACAGTGCGGCTAAGTTTATAACTCAGCATGTATTGCTTTGCTCCCTTGCCTTTATATTACTGCTGGATGTTTTGTGAACAGAATAAACAAGCAGACCTTCAGTGTTGTTGCTGAGAACAGTTTGCTGATTTGCAGAGTGGCTTTTGCAGCTCTGCTTCCTATCACCGGTACAGCCCAGGTTTTTGCAAAGACTGCAGAAGAGTTTTTCCAACCAGCTGTTCTTTGCAACATCTAGATTCTTTGTTTTAATTAAACAGTTAATTAAGAAATCATTAATTTCCTTATGAGTGAAATCATGTCGTTCCTTTCAATTTGCATGTTCTTGTAAGTATAATTTAATACAAACAACTCAGAGATCCATCTGGATATTCACAGAACAAACCACGAATAGTTGGTTAATGACTGTAAAGCGCTTTGAAGACCAGAAGTTGCGAATACTCTCATCTATCCATGCATTTTGTTTAAACTTGCCAGGGGCTCTAATAAGTGAAGCACCTTGTTGAGTGAATAGAATTGCTAGTTTTTCTATTAAAACATGTGAAATGTGACTCTAGAACAATATGTTAATTAAACAAGCAACAAATCCAAAACATACAATAAAAGAGGAGGGGAGAAGTGAAATAAAACCTGAGCACTTTTGCTGGCAAGTGCCATGATGACTAGGCTTTTAAATTTTTTTTTAGAAGTAGTCAGATGCTACAAGAACCTTAAATAACAAAGAGATAAACATATTTTTGTTGAGAATTTCATCAGGTTTCTGGATAACAACAGACACTGCTAAAATACTGGTATTTTTATCTAAACCTCCCACTTTAAAAAAAAATATACATGCTCTTCGGCACAGTACATGGACATTAAAATCATGCACCTCTTCTGTTTTCATCCACCCAATAACCCTCTACATTGTATTACTCACCTACCATTACACAATATTTCTGCCAGTTACTTGCATAACACTTGTTCTATATGTGCTGTGAACACACAGGCAAATATTCGTGTGTGCATGAAGCTCCTTTAACTTACAAGAATATTTATTCCCCCGTTCCTTTCAACACGACAAAAGGAAATCTTCCTAACCGAGAAAATGTCATTCTTCCAGAAAAAGAAGTCACAAATGCAACGCCCATCTTCTGATTTTCAGTCCACTCCTCTGTCTCTCCAAAAACTACTCCTCTCCTCCCACTTCAGAGAGATTTTGGCAGACATTTATTCCTGTGGGCTGTATTTTATCATGGCAGCCCGTTTCCCTATTCACCCTTTACCATTTTCAGTGTTACAGCCTGAAGCCTCTGTCTGCACACTAACATTTCCCCAGGAATACTTCTTTTAACCTGTTGAACAGAGACCTCCCTGAAAGCAAATCCAAAATGATGAAACCTCATTCCGCTGCCCCTGTAAGAAGGAAGGACAACAATGCAGGTTTCAAGGCATGCAGGGATTTGCCCTCCAAGGGCTGCTCTGGGGTAAGCGCATGGCCTGAGTTATTCTAAGAGCTGCCCTGCTATGGGCGCTGGCTGTACTGCAGCCTGGCACTAATTACCTGTGCCCACTTCTGCGATAACCAACGGGCATGGCCCCTGTAACCCACACCCACCCTTCACCAACACAGGAGCATTATGCCTGCAGAAGAAAACAAGCTTCACCAAACCTAGCTTCTGTGATCTTCTGACCAAATATTATCTGCTTTGTGAACACTGTATCCTGAGTGACTACATTTTTAATAACGAGGAATACTCTGTAGTGCTGTTTTTAGAAAGTGAAAGATGAACCTCAGGCCATATTGACGCAGTCTGCTCTTGGCTATGATATTGCTTCACTGACAGCAATTAACTAAGGCCAGCAATATAATTTACCCCTTCTTAAATTACAGTGCAGAAACATTGCATGGAGGAGCGCATAAAGTACGTGAGATTTAGCGGTGACCTGGGATCTCGACCATTAAGCACACAAGCGTGCATATTCTCTTCTCTTTGAGTGCATTTCCCATTAATGCTAATAGCACATTGAGAAGAAAATATACTCCATAAACTTTCATCACTCACTTTCTCCCTTGCTCTTTGACAAATGGGTTGCCGATGTAGACTCAGAGGTAGGTAATACATCCACTTGCTCTATGCCAGTGCTATAGAAAAACAGAAAGGCTTTTCCTTGTGAAAAGCCTTTGTTTTAATTGTAAATGGCTGTGCAAATGGCACAAAACCCTCCTACACCTAACGCTGTGGATTTGATTGTATGCTGCTTTTAAGCGAAGGCAGTTATGGGATGAGACACTCATCAGAGCTGTAGATAGAACAGCAGTCCCTGCTAGCAGGGGAAGAAAATGGCATTTTGTGAGGGCCACCCAGGATGAAGGCATCCCGCCTCCCGCAGCTCCCTGCTGTGCCAACAGCTGCTGCCAGACCTCGGAGCCGGAGCTGCCATCCTCGCTCTGTCCTTGTGGCCAGGGCTGTGCCGGACACTGTCTGCCTGGGCTGGACAGCCCATTCCTGCTTGCTGCCCAGCATGCGAGCTGCAGGCAGAGCCTCTTTGCTCCACGGTGCTTCTGACAATTCTGCCCTCACCTCCCCAGGTCTGTTCTTACCCTCAGCCTCATTTCCTCTTCCCTCCTCAGCCGCTAGCACAGCTGGTTTGGGGGAAAGAGAAGTGGAAAGAGCACATCTGGACTAGATGCCCATCGGCATTCACTTCATGGAAGCATTTGCTTTTGTTAGAGTGCAAATAGCATCTTTATTTGCTTGGCTGCTGGATTTTGCAGGGGAAGGAGAACAGGGTGTTTCTTGGAAAACTGACTGGAAGTAAAAGGCTACATGGACAAATGTGGGTATGCAGAAGTCACAACAAGCAGAGGGAAAAACAAGTCCAAACGTACCTTACTAACAGTGCCCCATGGCCCAGCTCTTCATCGCCCTGAACCCACAGGGCTCCTTCTCCCAAACTCACACTGACGCCAGAGAACTCAATTGACTAAACACAGTAGTCTCACACTGACAAAATTCAGCTTTATCCACAGTAACGAGAAGCCCCGAACCAGGTCTAACTTCTTGAACCTGATTGCCCCCTTTCAATTTGCATTTCCATATATTGGAAAAAAAACCCTCCAAGATTGTAAAATCCAGCAGGAAATCCCACCCTCTCCTAGAATTTGTTGTTTCCAAAGCCTGTGCCAAGCTCCTTGTGCAGCTACGATGCACATCTCTTCCCAGGCCACCAGCTCATAAACCACACTTGAGTCCTCGACTCAGCACATCTGCCTCCGCTAAAACAAAACAATGGAGACACAGAGTTCTTATTATCAACGCATTTACAAGCTGGTTCCCTTGAGGACTTAAAGCAGTTTGAAACAAGAACTCAATATTTAAAACACGCAGGTCTAAAACAACTCCGCAGCCTCAGACAATCAATCTTTATTCTGAAGTCATGTCCACAGTCCACCAGGATTTTGAGCCAGACTGAAATCCAGCACAGAATCAAAACTAAGCAATGCCTCCCGTTCAGCTTCAGAGCACTGCTGCTCTCTGCAAGCTTGATCTACCTGTGCAGCTGCCTGGCACACAACCCCACATTTTTGCTAAACTAAGGCAACTAGCAAGGCTATTTACAGTTATTATAACAAATAACCAAGTAAAGAAAAAGCAACATACAAAAGAGGTTTCAGAAGCACTCAATATACTTCAGAAAAAAAAAAAAAAAAGAGATGTTGAAACTCACACATGAAAATCTTTAGCTTAAAGACATCTAGAGAAAAAAAAAAAAAAAGGTTACTAAATAAGTGGTCTTATTTGATAATAAATAAGACAAACATACCTGAAACAGCTCTACTGCACCTGAGCATTCCTCCAAGCCACTGGAGGGTGCCAGGGTGGACAGACATTGCACTTACCCCTTGGAGCCTTCTCTTTTTTTGCCTGGTATCCAGCTTTCCTTGCATTAGCACTCAGCTCAGGTACTCACCCAGCAGCAAGAGCCCCTCCTAGCAAGGGGCTAGTTTGTGTTTCACACAAACACATTTCTTCCAAGTGGAAATGTCACATAACAAATGAACCTCAATAATAAAATTAACATTATATTAGCAAACGTAACTCCAGAATTCAGCAGAGGAAAGCACACACCCTCAGAACACACTGAGACACGCTGCAAGGGAGGCAGTTATTAACCTGGAACATGTATCACAGGTTTAGTGGACACAGCTGCAAACAAACTGCAAGCAGGTGGACTGGATGATGGGAGGTTTGCTCCCCAGCAGATGAGCCTTCACCTCACCCAAGCTCTGCCTGCAGCAGCTGGAGCTGACCAGAGCCTGGGCTTGGGGGTGCAGCCCGCGACCCAGCACCCGGTGCAGGGTCCCTGATGTCCCCCTGCCGCGTCCAGCCGCTGTCCCTGTGCGGTGCCACCAGCAGAGCCCGTGTCCCTGCGTGGGGACAGCAGCGGAGCTGCTCTGTGCCCGTGTCCACCAGCCTGTCCGACCGCAGCCCCCACCGGCGTGCACGCACAGCACCGGCGCGGTTCAGCTGGGGCTCACGCCACATCAAAGGGTACAACACGTTCCTTTGAATCAAAAGCTTCCAGCAGCACATGCATAAGTACAGAAAAGGAAAGCTTTACGCAGGTAACAATGGCCGTTCGTTATCACACGCAGATTCCTCTTAAAATTCACCTGTGATGCATGAACTGCTAGCAAGTGCTGACACGGACGTGAGACCAAAGCCTATATGAGCAGTTTTCATTTTAAGCAGATCCTCAGAAACCACCAACAAACTAGAAGGAGCTGGTGCTGTCTCGTGTTGAAGGTCAATTTTGTTTATTTTGAGGGGATGTTTTTTCCTAACTGTAGGTGCAAATTAGTTGTTTTAATGAAATAACTTGTGTTTCAGAGGTATTGAAATCCATAAAAAGCTCTGAAAGGTTCAGGACTTCAGAAAACCGAGTTATTCCTTTTCAGACCTACCTATTAACATGGATAATTTTTAAAAATAATTTTGTTTGAGTTTCTTCAGCAGCTATTTTAGGAGACATGTCATAGTCTACCCTGACACTTGATCAATTGAAATCAGTGTTAGACTTATCACTTTCATCAACAGTACACTCGCTCCAAGTTGGAAAGTGAGCATCTTATATATTTAATCATTGAGCACTGTTCTTGTAAGGTGGTGCTTTGACTTGTGATACAGCACATGTGCTAGAGATTAACTGGAAACTACTTTTAAATATTCAGTATTCTGTGTGATAGTATCAATGATCAAAGCAGCAGAGAAATTCTACTTACTAATTAATAAAGCAGGCTTTAAACCACAGATACAGAGCAACCAGAAATAGGAAACTGTCATTCATGAAACATAAATCACCATTTCCCATTTCTTTTCCCACCTCACTAATCAAAACCAGTAATGAACCATGGGCAAAAAACTTAATGGATTCTTGAGGGAAAAAAACAATGCCAAACTGGCCTATTTAACCAATTGGTAGTAACTGGGCAAAGAACATTATCTAAACTTCGGTTTTCTGACTAATTACTGTTAACAGGGAAGGCACAGAACTAGGAAAGAAAAGAGATTCATGATATTTTTACAGCAAAACCTGCAAGGGTAATTGAAAATTCTAGTCACACTTATATTCATGTTGATATTCACAGCTGATTTTCCAAGCTGAATGAATTTTTATTACAGATCACTCGCATACAAATACTTACTTTCTTAATGGACATTTTTTCTTCAATAAATGCTAAAATGTGTACTGAAGCAGAAGGTTATAAGTTAATTGCTATTGTCATTTCTACTCCATTACTGCCTACACTAAAGCTGTCACACAGTAAAGGCAGGACGGAGAGAAACACCACGGCTAATAATGAATTTCCTGGCTTTTATCACTGTGTCAAAACATTATCATTCTGTAATCACAGGCTTTCATGCAGAATAGCTCAAATGGCAGCAAAATCCCGATGCAGAGCATTTTTAATATTAGCTTAGCGATGGCAAGGAACAGGATTACGCATTTGAGTGCCACTTGGGTTTTCAATAAGATGGTACTTAGAAGAACTCTCGACCTAAGTGTGGGCCAACCTTTCCCCAGCACGGGGAGACGGGCTCCGAGGGGCTGCCCCGGCAGCAGGACGGTGGTGGGAAGGGTGAAGAAGGGGACGGATCCTGTCACACAGGGAATTTGGCACTTCCCTCCAATGGGGCATCCAGTGCCATGAAGCCTTTCCTGGAACGCAGCTTCAGAGTTCGGGGAACAGGAGTCCTGGTGTTCAGCAGAAGCACACGAAATCAAGTTTATACTGCGTTCTCGTGCCTCGGGTTTCTAAACCCAAGTTATCCTTGGAGTGCTCACGCCAACAGACACTAGGCTTGCTGTCTGGCTTTGCGAGTATTAAAGCTCTCTTACATGATGAACCTCAGCTGCCGATGCTGAGGAGATCTGGACCACAGTACCTGTTGGGGTGAGATACGTTCTCCTGAGAAGGGGGAACACACATAACTCTCACTTGATAAAGAATTTCACTCCTAAACCAGACCAATGCTCCAGCCTCTTGGGAGAAGAATTTCTTCCTCAGACCCCACAAATCTCGCTTGTGGTTTCCTTAGCACCCGCCTAGACTCAAATCTTACTCTTCTGTGAACTACCTTATTTCTAAATAAGCTCAAATGAAATGTGTTGTGTATGCATCACTTCGGTAGTTTATTTTTGGCTAAAACTAGTCATTTAAAGTTGTCAAATTTGTGAATGAGTTTGACCATTCTGCTGCGTAAATATTTCAATAGAAAAAAATTAGCACCGCTTCCACAGCTGAATTTACCAACTCCTTTCAACCTCAGTGCAATGCTTTCTTCTCTATCACAGATCAGCCCTGAAACAAAGTAAACGGAGACATACAAAGAACATGGGGAGAAGACATCATAGTGTTAACAGATCATGACAGCAGATAAAGATACGTCAATGTATTATTATATTAATAGATCCACAGCCACCCAAAGCTGCAATCACTAAATAGCAGCTGAATCTACCTAACCAGTTGTGCATGGATCGCACGCTTTCAGATATGGACACTTCTGCATGGCATTTGCAAATCCCCGAGATGGAAAGCTGGATTAGCATTTGTTATTTTTAATCACATTAGGCAAGCACAGGCAGTTCCCGCACCTCTGCTCATGCGCAACCTTCACTCCATGCAGGAGGGTCTGCTCCCCTCTGCAGATGCTCCATTTAGATTTGCCTTCTGCAGAAACCACTGGTGCTCACAGCCAAACTTCACCAAGACGCGGGCCCACTCCTAAAAAGCAGTGCTTGTTATAGATTTATTTATATGCCTCAGCAGCTCTTTCTCCTTAAGCCACTCAGACATGATCCTTTCCCTGGAAATGAAGCATGAAAGTGTGGGAAACTATTCACAGCTCAATGACTGCCTTTCCTTAAGGTCTGCGAGCCAAATTACTAGGAGTGTGTGAATACACAGAAAGTTCATTTACAAATTAGCCTGCTAGAAAGCCTGGATCCAAACAGAGGCATCTGTGTGTTCTCTGTGTTACAAATACTTGGATTAAGTTGCCTAAAACCGCTTGTTTCTTTGGATACTGGGTGATTTTAGTTTATGAAGAGGTTTTCTTAGACAGTTGTATCTTAAAAAAAACCTGCTTCTGAAACGTCCAAGGAATATCACTGAGTCAAACCACCAAACCAGTGAGCAGTTCCCAGGCTGGGTGTTGGAGCATGCCCAATATTGACCATCTCTCCTTCAAATTTCAGGATGAGTCTCACCATCCCCAGCTAAAAGGCAACAATAACAGAGGCATATAACTGATACATTCCCCCACTGGTTTTACAAGCAAGTATTACAGTTTTCAAAGCACTTGCTGTAACACCAAAGAAAAACAAACATCACAAAACTAAAAAAAAAGATAATTCAGCCAAATGGCTGAAGTCTTGCATTAAATCCAGCTGAGGAGCAAACTTCCAACAAGTGTTAATTTATGGTGCTTAGAGCAGTGACTACCAAATCCTCTGATTACTCTACACGCGGAGATTGAAGCCTGCCAAGGCAACCTGAGTTAGGGATCAGTTACCAACTCATTAAAATACATGGAGCTGACACGGCTGAATTTCCTTGTCTGCTTGCCTAATCCAAGCTTTTCTGTTTATGCTACACAAGTTTTACACATGACTCAACAAACATCCCAGAATCCAAGTTTTTAGACCTTTTTCTTCACTTAGGCTCAGACTTTGTCACCAGTACTGCATGTACGACAGATCATGGCAGATGACTAGCTGAATCAATTCTATTGTGAGAACCACTTGTTTGTTTGGATTAATTCTTGGAGTAATTAGTAATTTCCTATTAAAAGGGATGAAAGGCACCAGAACTTGCAGCAGATCATATTAAAAACCACAGATGTTTTACTCACACTATTGAAGAAAATTTAAGCCTAATGTATCTGGGTGAAAGCTGAAGAAAACAGTAAAATGTAAGTTTTAATTGAATGGGTCCCTTGGCTTTTACAGGTTTATGCTGGTGGTACATGCTTTCCCAAATTAGGACTGATCTTCAGAGATAAAGAACAACCAAATTGAATTATATTGTCTGTATCATATTTTTTAAAGGCATAAATCTTGAACGGCGTCATTTTCTGTTACTTTATGTTGTTGGAAGAGCAAGTATTTAAAACTTAATCATGAGAGAAGGTCAGGTAGCTGCTTGTGGCATCTCATACTGATCTCATGTTTATTTGGTTTATAAATTGGTGTTAGGCTTTTCCCTACATGCTGAATCCCATCCTCTCGGAAACTTTTTATCCTCGCATCTTTTCTCAAGCCCAAGACGCAAATGTGGTTTGGGGATTTTGTTCACATGAAATAAAAGATCGGTCATTTAGAAATTATTACAATCCAATGGATATCCCATTATACACTTTTCAAGTAAAACTCCTTTGGTTAAAAACTAAGACGTTTTGAAAAGTACCTTGGCTTTTGAGGAAATCAGCAGCAAGCTTTTTGCTCGGGAATTCCGGGAATTCATTTGGAATGATTGAAATTGAACTTTCGTTTGAGCATTATATCATGAGCTTCACACTGTGTGATGCTTATGATGGGCACTGATATCCAAAAGCCTTTATATAATCTTTAAGATGAGGAAAGGCATCGCTAACCAGAAGCAACCTCTTCAGCACACCTTCTTCTAGGTCAAAGCTTTTCTTCACAGTATTTTCACAAGTTTCTTCCGGGTGGGACACCTTGTTTGCCAGGACCCCTCTGACCTGTCTGTCCCCTGGGCCAGCTGGTCGCAGCTCCTCCTTGGTCAGGGCTGTTGGGTTTCCCTCTCCCGCCCTTCCCGTTTCAGCCACCAAAAGCCTGGATTCCTCCCAGGACGTAAAGCAGAAATCCTTTCTGACCAAAGTAGGACACAAGGACACTAAGATGTCCGTCAGGGCGCGGGGGGTCCGTGCCCAGGTGTTGCTGGGATGCTGCAAAGGGGCTCTGTGGGGAGAAGCTGCTGCCGCCCTGTGCCCGACCCAGCCGGGTCTGCAGCGTTCCCGCCGCCCGGCACAGCCGAGCCCCTCAGCAAAGCCGGTGGCACCTCTGGGAAGGCCTATTTAAGAAAAGGCTAAAGGCTGCCTGGGCGCGAGGGAAAATATGTGAGAAACAAGCCCGTAACAGGAGGAGAGGGAGTGGGAGAGCGGCTGCGTGGGCAGGCGGCCAAGGCTGACCCACCACAACCAGAGAAATTCAGTGATTTTTTTGTGAAGAGACAGTATTGTGTTTCGTTTTTCTCACAGTTGGTGTATTTAAGAACAGCAAAGAGAAGTGGAGGGGCAACCATCTCCTTACGTATACTATCAGAACAACAATTTATTTCCAGTAATAGTGGTTCATACTACTGGCCCAGTTTCACCACAGCAATGAAAAGGAAAATGCTTTTCTGATGTTGCTGCCACCTATCTGGACACTGCTGTTAGGCCTTATCTCTTGTCACAGGACTCTCTCTCTCAAGAAATAATCCCTGTAGAGAAACGTTTGCCTTTCCAGGTGAGTTCTCCCGCACCAGGAGACCATGCTTTCTGGTCTTGCCCAAGCCTTCCTCATGACTCGGCAGCTGGAACTGTACTGCCTCAGCCCAGACGGCAGGCTGGACTTAACCTTTTAAAAACTCAGCTTTCAATTAGTTGGCTCATCTTTCTTACACAGATGTTGCCAGGACTGTAACTTGGGGAGAGCAGGAGAAGCTCATCACGCTGCAGGACACTGGAAAGGTCTTTGTGCTACCTTAAACAGGCTCTAGAAAAGACATGAAATGTAGGTGTGATGGCGAAACCCAAGGCAAAGGTGATGAATGACACTTCAAACTATTACTTAGACAGGTGGTGTCTCAGTAAACAGAAACGTTCCCATCTGGAAACATGCCATGAGGTCTTCCAGCAGGAGCCCTCTTTGCTCTGCTTGCTCACACGAGCTGCCAACAACACGAGGAATGTCTGCGTGCTCTGTAGCCGTATGCCTTCGCTCATGACACAAACAAATGCACTGTTATGTGCCTGTTCCTCAACTGTTTGATCTTGGCTCACAGGAAAAAAAGATCCAGTTATGTGTGGAGAAATCCGAAGTGCTCAGACAGAACGCAACGCTGCGACAAGCCGTGTCCTCCAGCCAGCCCTGTCCCACCCCTTCTGCGTGAGGGCATATGGTCCATTTACACCAAATGTATAGGACCTTGGAAACACGAGAAGTCCCTTTGCCTCCGAGAGGGCAAAGTCATGAGAGGTGTGGGTTAGCTGACCGGGCAGAGACTATCAGCAGGGAACAAATTTTGCATTTCAACAGCTGAAATGCAAAACTTCCAAGTTACCCAGGGATTAATCTAAAACCCTTGGCTTGAATCAAAAAGTAGTTTGGGCTTGGTTTTGTTTGCTTTTTTTTTTTTGGCATTTTTAAAAAGTAGTACTTTAAGTATTTAAGAGAAATGTACTGAAAATTATCTTAAGAGTAGTGTCACACGACCAGCCCTCATAACTAATACTGTCGCCGGTATTGCAAATTACAATTTTTGTAATATGCGCTGGAAAATTTAACTTCGAAAACTGTAAAGGTGAGAAAATTTTATGACCCCACAGTTAAACAGTAAATTAGTTGGAAAAAAAATTAAATCAAATAGTACATTTAGGAAGGTCTGATCTAGAAGAATTGAAAGGATCAGTGGAAATGGAAGGTTCTTGTCCCCACCTGTAACCAGGCCTGATTAAATCACATCTGAAGTGGGGAACTAACTCGAGTGTTGAGTGTCCATTTTATGACACCTTAAGGTCAGTGTAAAACTCAACTAAAATTTATCTGTCTAAAAAGTATATCTATAATACATAAAAACTGACAAATCACTTCAGCAATTCCTTCACAGGACCTATACTGGCTTACATACTACGGCAGTTGAATCATTGCAAATGATACGCAAGCTCTAAAGACACACAATTTTAGTTAATAATTTGTTCAAAATGATATTTAAAGAAAAAATTTAGGACTTTCATGGGACCAATTAATTATGCTATGCACAATGTCTTCCTAAAGACACAAAGAAAATTCACTAATTGATTTTCATATTTGCATGCAACTCAGATTTGAGGGAATATTTTAATTTAATTAAGCTCTTCACCATTAAAAGATGTTAGTGTAATCTTAATGATCTAGCAGTGAAACTGGAAATAAAGCGCAAACAGATTTAGACTGTCAAACACATATCAAATGGAATAATTTGTGATTCCTATGATTTGAGTTGGATGCAAATCAGAGACCTTTCGCTGCAGCATTGTCTTTCTTTATCAGTAATCTCTGACAATCAACAGTATCTGAGAAGAAAGCCATATTATGTATGTGTGCCCTGCATCCTTCAGTTCAGCTGATGCTCTCCCTTATCAGAGCGCACCTTTACTTGCTTGCAGCTGGGGTTATTAAGGATATATGCCTACATCAGGATGTCATTAAAAAAACAAACTGAAAAAAGTCTCACGACAAAAAAAGTCCGTACGCTTTTGATCATGGGTAGGGTTAAAGTACATGGTTTTCTCTGTAAAAAGTCATAGCAAATTAAGGAGGCAACATCTTGCTATGCAATAAAAGAAATGGGACTGCTTGGGGAAGTACGGAGAGGTTTGCTGATGAAGTATTTGCTCAGGGCACTAAATTAAAGCTCTGTTAGTGAATTTAATTACAATATTTTCTAACTTTCCGAGAGCCTAGTTTTACAATTCACACCACTTCTGCATTGTGTCAGGCAGCACGCGTTCACACAACTGGTACAGGCTCTCGTTAGCAAGGGTCAGAAATCAAACGCTCTTCTGAGGGCACCGTAGTTGTCATTGTCCTGTCTCGTACCCACAGACCCTTGCATGCTGGGAGGCCAGGCCACCCCATGGCCACCCCAGCAGGTCCCCTCCTGTCCCTTCTGTCCCCTCACGGGGTGGGTTTCCCCACGATCTCTGCACAGCGATACCTTCCAGCTCCCAGAGCAGACTCTTCTCTAGAGGTTTTTCCTACCTGAGGGTTCCTTCTTCTAGATTCTTACTTTGACATTGCCTCCAGTTTAGCTCCTCCATTTAAACACTGGCTAGATCTTGGCCATCTATATCCTCAGTCTACCTCTTCCACTTCCCATCACTCTCACAGCTCTAGAAACACCTCAAGCCAGGAAACCTCTTTTTCTCTGGTGCGTTATGCAGACCTTCCTTCTCTCCAGTCCCAGACGTGCATCTACACTTTTGCAACTGAAGCCAGAAGTTTTCCCTGTTGTCCGAACTGCTGTGATCACAGCAGTACTGAGCCCTGGATAAGGAGCAATGTCTAATGATTCCCACCCAGAGCTTTGCTGCCCGTACAGCTCCTCCCTGAGGTGCCGGCACCAAGCCTCGTTGCTCACCCGACCCTTCACTGCAGGGCAGATTTCACAGCAACCAGCATCTTGGGGTGGGTGCCCTCCCTGCCTCTGAAACACAGGTCTGAAATATCTCAAGTCAGACAGTCCAAAAATAACCCACCTTGAAAGACAGCACCTTTGTCTGAAAGCAGGGCTCTTCACTTTTAAAAGGCAGAAGTGGCACGAGGTTTTCCAAAATGAGTTTGCTACCTAGCTTCTTTTCTAATATACAAAGCCAAAGTATATAGATTCTCAGTGAGTGAAATGAGTGACAGATTTACAAAGAACGTTAGCCCTAAATACTGCACTGTCTCATGGTTCGAATAAGCAATTACACTTGATACAGCCGGGAGAACAAATAAACGCAAAAGAGAAAGCACACATTCTGTTTTCAATGTAAACAAAAGCCATGTGGTAACATATATATCTAAATAATATACGTTGTTTCTGTTTCTGTACAATTTTGGTGCATTGCTTCATAGGAAACACTTGAAGTGAAGAGCTGTCACCAACTGCCACTGAAGCTGCATCTCATCCTTTCTCATAAATTAGCAGAACTGTAAAGCTGCAACCATTACAGGCTTTTAAAACACTTAAAATAGGCCATTTATTACTTTTCCCCTTTGGCCAGCAAGTTACTTCTGCAAATACCGCATACTGATTCCAGTAGAGAAAAGAGAGGCTGGTACCTCTTTGGTATGACCTTCTCTATTTAAAGGGGTTCCTTTGCAGCAGAAATTTGTCATCACAGCACTAGCTCCAGGTACTGTGCCAGAATATCCCATTTCCAGCCAAAATCTCACGTATGTGCTTTTGAATTAACCTTCTCAGATTAACTCAAGGTCCTTTCATTTTCCCCTTCGGCATTATTTAGCCACTCTCCCTTGCAATCTCCAGAACCTCGTGGTACTTCCAGTTCCTGCCACGTTTCATCTCCCTTCACACCTCCTCAAACGTCCTTTCAGTCTTTTCACATTTCTGCTCAACTCTCTCCTAACTGGTCTTCTGGTTTCTGGTTGCTGCAGCTCTAGGCTGAGGTTTTCCTTCTGCTCACACCTTCCATGCTGCAGGCAGCAGCCTGCTATGACGGCAGGACTACTGAAACGCCCGTGCACACAGAGGTTACCTCGGATCTGCACACAGACATCGCTCCTGGAACACCCAAATGTGCCCTGCCTGGTGTGTCCCCGCGGTTCCTCTTCCTTTATCCTCCCTGACCAACCTCCAGAGCCCATGAGGACCTCACAGACTGGGATCTTATCTACTCTGCTGCTACAGGCAATCTCTTGGTCCAGAATGCAGGAAATAAACCCAGCAAGTATTTGGTTGTTTTGTTGGGGTTTGGTTGGTTTGTCTGTTTCTTGTTTGTGTTTGTGGGTTTGTTTTGTTTGTGTGGTTTGTTTTTGTTTTTCCTTTTTTACACTTTCCTATTGTGAAGAAAATCAGCAGGTGATGTACCCTGCCCTTTTCGGTTCGGTGTCATCCTTCAGAACAGAAAGTTTTGCTGGAAACTTCTTTTCTGCTAGAAGCATCTATTGACTTCTAACTCTTTCTGGTACAGGATGGCAGGTCTGATATAAAATTTGAATGGTGGCTAACTGACTATTTCAAAGTAAAGGAAAGATTTGCTAAAGATATCTCCAAAGTAATTTTGGACTCATTTATTTTCTTTTACTTCAAATAAAAGCATGCTGTTATAGTAATGTGTCACAGAGTTCACAGTAAATGCCAGCGAATCCTCTAATGAAGCCTACTGTATTTGCATATGCAATTAATACTGCATATGGTAGCATTCGGTTTGTTAGTTCTCTCTTTAAACAGTGTTCAGTAATCTGCACTTCAAGAAGTAACACACCACGGAAAGCTTTTAAAGTGCTTTACAAACATTCTTCATTAATCTTCAGCAACTTCTTGAGGTGCACATTACCATCCTTACCCTACCAATGGATAAAACTTTGCACAGAGAATTAATATACAATTTTTCAAAGGCATTTAGTGCTTAACCCTTAATAAGGCTTAAAAACCTGGTTGTTCATTGAGGTCCCAGAAGGGAGATGAAAACATGCAAACACTAGCAATAGAAACAACTAAGGCACTGCAATATTTCCATGTGAGGAGAGATCAAATAGAGTGGAGCTAGTTAGCAGAGAATGAACATACGGGAAAGGACGCAGAAGCAACCAGAGCACAACTCGCCAGTGCCTCTTCTCCCTTCATCACGGCTTCACAGAAAGCTGCAAGTGGACATGCAGCGAAATTCAAAGGCAGGTCATTTAAAAAGGAAACAATACCGTACACGGCTAACGCAAACCCACGACCATTAGACCTCTGTAGGGCAAGAAAGGGCTGGAGCCAGGGCCAGACCTGGGGACACAGTGCAAGGCACCCTGAGAGGTCGGCAGCAGCATCTCCCCAGCAAGGCTGTAGCTCCGGGGGCTGTGGGAAAGGCCAGAGCGAGCAGCAGCTCCCCGTGAGCTCCCCCCTCACCCTGAGCATGGCTGCTGCCTCCAAAACACGTGTGCTCCAAATAAACGCAGGACGCCTTCCTCCTCCATCACCCCGACTAAGGATACAAGCACAGCAAAGCTATACCACTATGTTTGCTAAAATACACGGCTGGAATCGAACCTCCTTTAAGTTATTAACAAACAATACACCGCGCAAGGTTTGGAAAGTACCTCCCAGATGACGATATTAATTCGCAACTGTTGGGGAGGATTTTACACTTTTCTGTTTAACCCTACCACTTCTCTTCCACTGTGTTTCCTGCTCTGCAGCTGTTCACTGTTTGAGTCATTAGGTCACCAAGGAGAAAAGCATGAGATGACTGACTGCATCTGCAGCTTGCAGAAAAACAGTAGGAAGAAAACAGGCTTGCACCCAGGCCTGAGCAGCCAGCAGTTTGCATGCAACTTTTCCAAGTGCTCCGAAGAAGGTCATCTGACCTGCTGTCATGCAAGTTGTAAAAGGAATTATTTGTTTGCTACAAGTATTTGGCTTCTGAAATCAAGAGGAAGACTACCTCAAAGATGAACATCCGAAACCCATACTGTAGGAGAAGGTGCTAGCTGGGGAAAAAAAAACCCCTTGGCTCCTATCATAGCAGAGAGTTTAATAATCCAGGAAGATATGGGGAATGCAGCTTTTTGTGTCTGTGAGCATGTGAAAAAATGACCTTGAGCAACAAAGCAGCCTCTGGAAAGTCATAAGATACAGACATGCCTGGGAAAGCATGATATTGCCATCAAGGTTGTCAAATTCAGCATCTTTTTTTCACATAAGTTATGAAAAAAAAAAAAACAACAACTAGAAAAGGGGTCACCCAGACTGGATTCTAACCAAAAGTGTGGAAACTAATAAAATCAATGGCACGGGACTAGACTTTTTTAATAGGGAAGGAAGAGAGGTTAGAAGATACTTAGATAAGCCAGAGGTTTTGAAATTGGCTGGGCCTGATATAATTCATCCTTGGCCGATGAAATCTCAGGGCTGTTAGCAGCTATTGGCATCCCAGTGTCAAAGAACAGGGATGAGATGCAGAAGACTGAAACGAGATAAATACACTTCCTGTCTTTACAAACGGCAGAGGATGAGGAGATGGGGAATTAGATATCTATCAGCTTAGCTGCAGTTCCTAGAAACAAATAAAACCAAACAATTGGTAAGCAGAGAGAAAAATCACAAGAAAATGAGTGGCTGTGCGATTGGATCTGTTCAGAGTAATTGGTGTCAAACCAATCTCGTTTCCTTCAACAGTAAGGCAATAGATTTTGTGTCACATCTTGATTTCTCCAAAGCTTTTCACAGCATTTCATCTTTCTTGTATATAAGCTAAGAAAACAGAGTCTGGATGAAAATACTAGGAGGTGGATGCAGAACTATGTGAAAAACTACTCAGAACAGTGTCGAAGGCTCGTTCTCAAAATAGAAGATACACAAAACCCGAGGCTCATGAGGGGCTGTCTTAGGTCTGGTATCAGTCATTATGAATGGCAGCTGAATTAGTGCACTTACGAGATCTGCAAATAATGCCAAGCTGGGAAAGAGGTTGAAGATCAAATGTAGATCTAAAAAATACCTTAAAACTTGAAGTCTTAAAACAAACAAAACCAGGTTTCTATTCAATAAAAACAAATGCAGACATCTACACTTATGCTGGAATAATAATCTGCACAAATGTAGGGCAGGAAATAATTTTATTGGTATTAGAGCTCCATAAAAGAATTCAGGAGCTATAAAGCATCAAACCCATATGTTACAAAACCCAGGAAAACGCTCTTCTAGAAGTGCAAGGATGGAGATAGCTTGGCAAGACAAATGGAAGAGCCCTTCTACTCTTCTCCACGTTATCAAGGCCTCAGCTGGAGTACAAGATCCAATTTTGGATCGTGTACACCCAGAAAGATATAAGTCAATTAAAGAAAGTCCAGAGCAGTGAGAATGATCAATAGTCTAATAAACAAGACCTAAACAAATTGAGGTCGCTCAGAAGAGGAGAGACCAAAAGGAGATGACAAGTACACAAAAGACCAGTGCAGAGGAAGAGGTTAATCTATTCCACATGTCCTCAGTGGGTGAGAGATGTAACAAGCTTCAAGTTTAGCAAGGAAGAATCAATTTGGTACGAGGAAAAAGCTTTCCACTGGAGAAGGTAACAAACACCGAAATAAATTGCCTGGAGAGACTGTGGAGCCTCCGTGTTGGGAGGGTTTTATGAAGGAGTCAGAAAACCGCTGCCAGAAGCAGCCCTGGGGCAGACGGATGGATCAAATTGGGTCCACAGGAGCCTGTGCAATCTCGGTGCCTCTGCTGCCTGATGCCCACAGTGCAGTCTGCCAGCCCACTTTCATACCAACCGCGGGGAAAACAACCAAAAGCCAACAGATACTCTGTATTTGGTATGGAAACTACTTCAAAAGGGTATCTTCCCCTTTCCTACTGCAGCCCTTCCACATCTTAATACCTTGCAAATCTGTAATGCCCCAAGTGCTAAAGCTCTATACATACCTGTAGGTATTAAAGGATATTAGGAGATGTGATAGATAAAATTCCCAGCAAGAACACACAAGGTCACACAGAAAGTCAGGGAGAGAACAAATAATGCTGTTTCCTCCGGCTCAGGCACCCTTGTGGTCGCCAGCTGCTCACTCTCTCCTCAACTATTTTAATATGGATATACAATGTTCATTAACCTTTCTCACCAGACCAGAAAACTAAAATCCAACTCCGCTTTCCTGAGCTGCTCAGGAAGTTATTGCTATCTTGTTCCAATGCATAAATTTAGAACCAATTTAATTTTCTGGACAATAAATTGTTAATTATCATAGCTCAGGCAACAGAATTACATACTACAGAAATATAAGCTCTATAGCAGCTAGTTGCCAGGAGGTGGGACACGTTCATTCTGACTACACTCTGCTAGAATTAACACTCACTTTACACCACAGGAAATAATAATAAAATAAAAAAATAACTATTTGCACCTCTCTGGGCCATGTTCCCCACACAGTATCTTAACACAAAACCCCACTGCAGCAATGAACTGAATTCTCTCTGTTTTCCTGCTGGTGCACCCTGGGACACACTCCTGGGTCACATGCGGAGGTAAATTCCTCCTTCTGCACTCTGCTACTGCACACACCTAGAATGCAATGCAGTTGTACATTTTTTTCTGCTTTCCTGGCTTTTGGTTATTTACTAAATTTGCTACGGAGAGTCCTGCAAGTATTCCGGAGAGTAAGTGCTCCATGGGGTGGCTGGTGGCCTGTGACGAGACAGGGCTGGACTTGCCATCAGCATCGTCCCTCCTCGGGAACCTGAGCGGTGCTCCTGGCTGGATCTGGAGTCAGCCTGAGCCCCTGGGCGCTGCCTCTGCGCTCGTCTGTTCCTCCCACCTCCTTTTTCTATTTCCATCACCCGTGTCCTGGTTTATGGTGGAGGGTGGCTGTCAGATTGCTTCACTTTATTGAGAGATTTCTTTATAATCTGAATGCATGTGTATTTGCGTAACGGCATGCTGTGGAGTTCAAAGCTTTTTTCTCACTTTCAAAGTAGTCCTTGTGTGTAAGTTGTCCCAAGTCTGATGTGCACCAGGCTTGTATTTTTGTTCTTGATTGAGTACTGCTGCACTATATTCTTTTTAAAACTCTAGCTATTCTGGGAGAGGTGTATAATTTAATATGTTCAATAGATTTCTTGTCAGGCATTCATGTACAACTTCCTTCATCTCGCACTCAGATATTTGATTTTCCACAGTAATTGGATTTGCCGCATCTGCGTTTACTTTTATGACCTATAGTAAATGCTGCTTTTTTAGCCAAGGATTATTAAAGGGTTTGCCGAAGCCTACAGTAACCTACCATGTAGTTTTTCTGAAACTTATAACGCTGGTTTTCAGGCAATACAGAATCCTTTTTACATAGGGTATGAATGTACAAATTAATATAGCCTGAACACTACATGAAGCAAAAGTTCTGTACAACAGTAGCTGTGGGTATGCAGTGTAACATTATCAACCCGCTCTGCAGGTAGAGGCACAGCAGTTCAGCATATTTGCGGTCGGCCAGCCCCAAGTATCCAAGCCGAGACCAGGAGGAATACCTTTCCTCACCGGTATTGCTCTAAAGCCCATTCACAGGCAGAACTGGCCTCCCCATTGAAAGCAAAATGAGAACTCTGAAGATATAGTGAAGGGGAGACCTCCAAAAGCTTCTGCAGGGACAGAACCAATGTCCCAAGGAACTTAGAGCCATGAAGTTGGTCTACAACAAAAGCTGAGAGCTGTACGACAAGCCTAGTCACACCATCTCCGCCTGCAAAACCAAAATCAAGATAAACAATCTCCTTTGCACCTGTTTTGAGACCTGCTAAGGACAAGCGGGCAGTTCCTGTTGGGATGGAGGTGCTGCCATCCCATACCTGAGCAAGCAGGCTCTTTGCTTCTGCCAGCTTTCTTACTACATCACCTAGTTCTTTATTTTGGAACCAGTCTCCTTTCCTATTGAATAGATGTGGGAGAGTCAGAGCTGCAAGTAAGGGGAGAGGCCAGGAGTAATGAAGGGTTAAAAGACAAAGCTTCAGGAAATTACACAGAGGACACACTTTTAAATTTGTCTCTAATGCTTGCACTGCTGGCCCTCAAGTTTCTCCTGCAAGTCCCATCACGTTGTTTTCTTTCTTCTTCTCAAGAATATGTGCATGTTATATCTGGGGTTGTCATTTGTGCTCAGTACTCACGGTAGCTGCTTTCAACCTTTTCCTTTTGTATTTAAAAAGCCCAGCTGGGAGTTCTAAGCAGCTGAGTTCAAAAAGATGCTTTTAAAATCAAGAAGCAAAAGTGCAAATAGCTGCAGGGAGCACTACTGAAACCTTCAAAAGGTGGAAAGGAGCATAAATGCTCCTGTCCAGCCTACTCATTCACTGCGTATTGATGCAGGATGCAAAGCCGGTAGCAGTGGCTGCATCTGTAGGACAATCCTGAGCAGGACTGACCGCAGGCTTGTCCTCAACGCCTTTGCAGGAACCAGCTGGTGGCAGGAGCTTGGTCCTTACAGCATTCCTCACCATTCGTCAAACTCTGGTCTGCAGGGAGTCTCAGCATAGGATAGAGTTTTATAAACATGAAGAGAAAAATCAGGGAAAGCAAGTGTCCAGCGGTAGGTAAGGGACACTGGCTGGTGAGCAGATGGCCAGCAACAGCCAGTGGTCCTCCTCGCAAGGAGACACAAGACAGCACACAACCCTGCTAGGAAATAAACTTAGGTCATCAGGGAGCAAGTGACATGTTCATGTTCTTGGGAAAGAAAAACTGAGAAAGCAATTACTAGAGCTATTCTTACTTAGAAAGGGGAAAAAACATCACAGGGTATGGCAAAGGAAGCAGGTGAGTGACAGCATGGGTAAGAGACTCAGCCCTCCCATGTTCCAGTCCTGTGTCATGATTTGCTTTTATCATCCTAGTAAGTTTTCAAGTCATATTAGACTGGTAGAGCAGCTTGCTTGCTGTCCTAGACCTGGCGGCCCTTGAGTTGCAATGTATCACCCCCACCAAAAGAAAGCCATGAGATGTGCCCACCAGCTGCTGCTCTTGCAGCCACCAGCCTGCCTGGTGCGTGGGCACTGGGCACACACAGGGAGGTCCCTGAGGACCGGCCACGGTCAAAGCAGGAGTGCAGAAGAAACCCTCTGGTCCATAACTTCTTTTTGGTCCACCGAACCCTGACCTGTCCACCCCCCAGGCTGTATTTAACCTCCTGAGGTGCCATACAAATGCTTTTTCTTCAGGCCACTTCACTCCTGTGGGCTCCCTTTCTCCTTTTTTTTTTGGTGTGGGAAGATACCTCCTGAAATGGGACTCCTGAGATCCTCCTCTTGTGTTCATTTCTGGGCTGCCTCTTTGCCCTGTGCTTTTTGGTTCATACAAGGCAACAACTCTCCACCATCAAAAGAAAACTGATTCTCGTACAACGTATAGCACTGCGACATCTGACAGAACTACAGTGTATCACCACTGAGGTAGGAGAAAATGACGTACCTACATTTTCCACAGAATACATTAATTCAATGTATATTAACCAAGGCACTACAAATTAGTGACTGTATGCGAGACAATGTGAGTTCAAAGCATTGAAAAGTGTCCTATAGAATGCGCAATATTTTGAACTATATGATAAATGAAAACTAAGATGCTTCACAGCTTTATGGAGTACCTCTTCTTTTTCTCCTCCTAAAATATGCGTATTTTAAAGTAAAATTTTCACAAGAATGAACTGGAAGAAAAAAACACAAAACTTTCCAAGGATGTCAGAATTAGGTCATCTCAACATTGTTGGGATGTTTATTGAATTCATATTTTTCCACTTCATCAAATGACACAATAGAAGAAATTCTTTAAGAATAGTAACAATTCAGGGGTCAGGACAAGAGGCAAAAAAAAGGGACAATTTCGACAACTGGTAAAATCCTTTGAATCCGGACGAACTGAACTATGAAGGAATTTTAAGCACAGAAGCATCCAGTTAGGACAAAAGTGGGTCAGGTGTTTAATGGAAAAGCACAGACTAAAGCAAAAAAGTTTTTTGCCACTTCACAGTACAGCAAACTTGGATTAGATAACAAGCCCAAAGCTAGAAGTTTTTGAGATATAAAAATAAAATTGACATTCTGTCAATATGAACTTGGGATTGGTTAGTAAGAAGAATCCTGTGAGAGCCCCAGAGAGATGATGTCCATCACATGCACTCCATGGGTATCATGGGGCCACAGAAGCTCCTCTGACCTTTCAGAAAGATCTGAGATGATGTAGCTGTAAACAGAGACAAGCTTTCATATCAGCTCCCCAATTTCTACCTGCCTTGTCCTAGGGTAGGAATTTTCAGTGATATTTATGTTCCCTTGAGAAGCGAGGTACAATGCTGACCTGGAGCCATGTGCCATTACCGATGTGTTAACATCAGATCCACCAAAACCACAGCTCGCAGTGGCACTCAGAGCTCACCCTTTCTTCTGCCGATACAGCTTCCCTGGGGACACACATATACTAGCAGTTCCTGCCTCAGAAAGAAATTTCATGATTTTTTGGAGACTGATCAGGATGACAAAAGCTATGCTGTTCCACTTTGGAGCTTCTTTAAGTGTTCCCAGCTCTTGAGATTTAAAATGTTCCTCCGGAGCCTCCCAGGGCACTGTCTCCAAGGATGCCCACTCAGGCTCAGTGGTGTCATGTATCACCATGTATTTGTAAATACAGATAATTTAATCTAGCTAGAAAAAGAGTTTGCAACCCTGGCGAGACTGGGTGTCTGCAGCACTGAGCCTACCTGTACTCACTGTGTATTAGCTGAAGCTCAACAGCAAAAATCTACTTTTTAACCCCAGGCTCAAGGAACTTCTCGGTCTCTGGAGCAGACGTAGTTGCTGCAACTGGAGCATGAAGTGTTGGACTATTTGTGAGGCATTATTATTATTATCATCATCGTCCTCTCCTTTGTTGAGTGTTGAGGCAAAGGAAGCTGCCTGGTGTGCACTTGAAGGGACAGTGTACCCATCACTCATAGTCACGAGATACTAATGTACTGTGGCCGAAGAGGCTGCACATGCTTCTGGCTCCTCAGCCACGATGAGCAGTGCTTCAGCATGGCCTAGGGAATCTTTTATAGCTTTTGTCATGGTGAAACTTACATAAATCTTTACATAGTCCACATTTTAGTGAATATAGGAAATAGTTTAACTATTAATGTGAACGCATCAACATCTCAGAAGTTTTCTCTCAATGAAAACACCAAAGAAATTAAGTGGAAAAGATCCATGAAATACCTATTTTCTTTACAAGAGTTCTAATCCAACTCATGATACAAGTGAATTGGTGGTTGCGCGAGCATATTTAAAGCCCCATAAACCAGGGCATTTCACTAGCCCACAGCAAAGCAACTCCTCATCCCCATCCAGTGACAAAGGGGAAAGAACTGTTCAGCTTTCATTAAAAACCAGACAGAGGCTCCACTGGGTATCAGAGCTGTGTACACACAACGGCTACTGCAGTCCACCTGCAACTCAACCTGCTTCGAGCTAAGCAGAAATAAATTATTCAAACTGTTTCATAAGAATATAGAGTAGTTTGACCATACCTGTATTAAATGCGATTTTTAAAAGTCATAGAAACTCTTTAAAATATTATTTTAAGGGCCAATAAGTTAATCCTACATAGCACCAAAGCTGCCTCTGCCTTTGAGCAAATAGCTATGCTTATAAAACCCAAGTGAACGACTGGACTTTATAGGCAGCCTCCTTTGATATGCACACAGATCATTTTCTTGACAAAAATATTGATCAAACACCACTTCAAAATGAGGGTAGCAATCCTTGAATCAAAGTGAAGAAGCAGCTATGTGCATACTATGTTTGAAAGTTGTGCAAATGTGCTCACAAATATCAGGGCCATAATACACCATTTCCAGCTTCAGGAGAAAACCTGCGTGAAGAACAGCATGAGAATTCTGTATTATTCTTACAACAATTTTGACTGACTGTTTCTTTCCCTGCTTTTGCACAACGTGCTGGCTGGGCTAACTTCTGCCCTGGCTTCCCTGCCTAAGCAACAAGAGGAAACGTGATCACCCAGCGCACCACCAGCAGATGGACTGTTCTGTACCTCCCCACTGGACTGAAACACCTCCTGGGATACGGAGGTGTGAAAAATGAAGGGAAGAGCCTTGGAATTGTGTTTAAAGAGAAGCCTGGACAAACGGGACAAAAAGGACACTGCCAGAGGGCCTTCAGGCTCCATCTCGCGTTGCCGACAACTGCTTGGGCTAAGGCGGGCGGGCTGTGCAAGGAGAAGCCTGGGTGTTTAACTAGAGATAGGCATACCAGCCCAGCGCCATCATTAACCTGGGTCTCTAATTGACATGCTCTGCAGGTGGATATGGTATTTCTGAGAGACTCAGCTATTTACAGATTCCCTCAGCGGAGGAGACTTTGTAAGGAACTGAACTAACCCCTTCCAGCTAAAGGACCCAGAAAGAACAGTGCTGGTGCCTGGTGCTCTTGCACCTTCCCCAGAACATCTCGATCCAGCTGCACCCTGTGCCCGCTGTGGGTCTCAGCCACACACCGCAGTTGTTATGGTAGCACAAAAAGGACCATGATCGTGGTACGAGATTCACAGTGCAAACAGATTGCCAAGATAAAGCACTGAGTTTTAATGCTGCCTTTCCGCAAGAAAAAAGGAAAGAACATCCAGTACTGGCTAAAATGCCTGCTTGCTGTTTGTACTGCTGAGACCTATTTGGGTTTGTCTCGTTACATTTAGCCTTCAGCTACAACTCACCCTTTGGTCTCCTCCGATACGTGAAGCGGGCTGGCCCCACTGACATCTCCTCTCCCTCCACGCTCTGAGCTGCCTGACGGGATGCCAGACACATCTAGATGATGTGTAAGAAACAGACCTTATCTCTCCCAAAAAGTCAGTCCCACTCCTATCAGAATGATCGGATTCTCTCACCCTCCTTGCTGATGTCCTCTACCTAGGATGCCTGGTCGACTGAAATAGCAGCTCATATAAACACAGGCTGTCTGCCAGAATAAAATAGCCTTATTGCTTGATATAGAGGAAGACCAGGAATGACTGCAGTTTGCCAGTGAGGGAAATCAATTCCACTTAGCCACCGTGACACAAGACAACACTGAAAAATGCATGTAGAAGACAAAATTTTTGGTTTTAGAAGTTTTCTTATGTAGTAGTAGGAGTCAGGGAAGAACTCTTGTTTCCCCACCTGCTCTATCTGTAGTGGATGCTCCTCCCCACCTGAGGAGAGGTATGTTCTTCTGCCCTAACCTGCTCTGCTGCCTTCATCTTGACAGCTTATTAGGATTTATACACATTATATTAGTTACTTTCTACAACTGAAGGAAGCACATATGCCTGAGGAGTACACTGAACATGAGAAAAGTGCAGCTGTATGTTTACCTGGAAAGCATCAAGCACTTTCAGTGGAAAGATTTTTCAGGTTCTAGGTGATAAGCAAGAGATGTAAGATATCCAGCTGATACTACAAACCAAGCGCAATGTACGATTACTGGAAAAAAGTTAGGATCTTGTTTCTGCATTACACCCACCGAGTCTCCTGTGACGATCTCTCAGCCAGCTTCTAAGGAGTGAATTAGATGATCACTAGATGAGTCTGTCAGTGGTGGCAGGGAGAAGAGAGACGTTTGTTACGTGCACAGCGGTATATAGCACACACTGTTAAGCAGATTCTTAGGGTTTGAAGTCTACTGATTTAGTACCTTTCCATCTAAAAGTTCCAAGTATTTTATGGTCAAGGTTAAGCTTGCAGGAAACTGAACCTGTTCATTACCTTTAACTTCATTTCGCACATGAATAAATTGAGTATGGAGAGAAAAAGAAATTCTGTCAGGCTGAGCGTCATCTTGGAGAAGTGAGGAAAACCTCTGACATTCCTGTCATGGTTAGGGTGTAGAAAACTATGGCAGACAGTAGCAAATAAGCTTATTTCTGTTCAGGAGGCCCCTGTCATTTGGTTATTCTGTGCTCACAAACAGTGGCACGGTCCTGTCAGCTTACACAAGTGCACACAGGTGATTAGCAAGCCAGAGCTCCTCTGCAGGTATGAATGATTTCTACAGATTTCATCAGCCACTCAGAAAGCCAAGAACGTGCAACAGGTAAAAATCCCAAAGCTGGAACAGAACACTGAGTACTCGCTACAAACAGCTCACACTGAGTCTACAGCTGAAGCATACACCCCCATTAATGTCATTAATGACACCATTTAACCATAGAATCATAGAATGTCCTAAGTTGGAAAGGACCCACCAGGATCATGGAGTCCAGCTCCTGTCCCTGCACAGGACACCCCACAGGTCACCCCGTGTGTCTGAGGACGTTGTCCAGTCTCTTCTTGAACACTGTCAGGTTGGGGCTGTGACACCTCCCTGGGGAGCCTGTTCCAGTGTCCACCACCCTGGGTGAAGAACCTTTTCCTCATGTCCAACCTGAACCTCCCCCAGCACATCTTCCTGCCATTCCCTGGGGTTCTGTTGTTGGTCACTAAAGAGAAGAGCTCAGCACCTGTTCCTCCTCCTCCCCTTGTGAGGAAGCTGTCGACCATGATGAGCTCTGCCCTCAGTCTCTTCTCCAGGCTGAACAAACCAAGTGACTTTAGCTGCTCCTCATACGGCTTCCTCTCCAAACCCTTCACCAACTTCGTAGCCTCTTCTGGACACTCTCTAGCAGCTTAATATCTTTTTTATACTGTGGTGCCCAGAACTGCACACAGCGCTCCAGGTGAGGCCACCAGGCGAACACCACTGAAACTGTGCGGTTTTAGATTGTGATAACTTGCTGCAGACCAAAGCAGAGGTGCTGACGCAGGGCTGGAGGCTCTCCTAAGGCACGTTGTGTGACATGCTGCGGGCAAAGGAGTCAGCATGCACCAAGTACCAACACGTGCAAGAGAGACAGCAAGTAACAGTGCTGTAACTGCTAGGGTAACACAAAGAAAATATTACAGCTCTGATAACGATTTCCTTTCCGCCAGCAAGTGTGTGACAGCTGGCCAGCTGTGTCACCTTTTGCAAGTACAGTCTGTATCTCACAGTTCGCAAAGGCAAACACACGTACATATACACAGAATTGTCTTGTTTGTTGTTGTGGAAGACGCTGTTTTGGCTCAGTCTATCCACAGCCAGTCCTGTACACTCAGGGACAGCCCTCTGAGCTCATTCGGGGGCACTGGCATGATTAATGTTTTTTTAAAGAGGAAGAGCAGTCACAGATGGGCCAAAAAGGGGATTAGCAAAGGAAGAAACCTGAGTGTGGGCACCAGAAAATACAAAATAAGGCCTTTCAATCTATTTGTGACCTCCTATTTCTAGCGGTGCTCTTGCCTTTTGCTGTGTAAAAGTGCTAGTGCAGTCTGAGATGTCCTGCTCGGGTTCACACACCATCCAGTTACCCCCCCGCACCCAGAGCCAGGCGCCCTGCAGCAGCATCACTCGTTGCACGGCCTCAAGAGCATTGCAGCTGGCTTTTGTGAAAAACCCTTGTCCAACGCCCAAGAGCTGCCAAACAGCCAGGACAGAGGAAGGCAATGTTTGGGAAGTGAGCCAGGGCCTAGACTTAAAAAGGCAAGAGGAGGAAAATGAAAAGGAGACAAGAGATCTGAGGAACAGACAGTTTAAAGTTCAGGATTACATGCTACCGGCTCCCAAAAAGAGGAGAATAATTATACACGCGTTCAAACCAAAGTAAGACTCCAGGGTCCACATGGAGATTTGAACTTTAGTTGTCAAAAGAATCATCTCATCAGTCTGCCTTTCTCCAGGGACCCTCAGCATCCCTTCTCTGCTCCAATACATCGCAGCTGTACACTGTGCCCTGCAGACACTGGGTCGTTGCTCCCGTGCAACATTCACAAGAATACAATTTTCCTAGTATGGCTAGGATGACTCCCACAAAGGGCTAAGAATTCATCTATTAAATAATTATTACAAATAATTACTGCAATGTTGGTAGGAAGGACAGAATATGCTAGAAATGCAAGGCAAAAGACAAATACTGGGAGAATGCTGGGTGATATTTTAGACCAGTCAATTCATACGTGGTGCTGATTCTTGGTCCATATTACTCACATGTGGTCCGGACTGGCCTACAATGAGATTCTTCTGTCTTTAACTAAAGTGGTTTATGAGCCTGAACCGTAGCTGAGAGACAATATAAATCAGTCACACCATCACATCACTGCACTTTCCAGTGGCAGAAGAGATGGGGCATTATGCTAAATCAAAAAGGAAATGCAAGTTCGGCTTTTAACAGCCCAAAATAAAACTTCAGCTTAATACTCCCTGCTAAGTCATGGCCAGTCCATGAGACTTTGAAGAGGAGCTGTGGCTCCTCATCACTAAGAGATGCCAAATCTCCTTTCTCAGGGAAACTGGGAGTTGCTGCCTGGCGTGTCAGGGGAAACTCCACTCCTTCCCTTTGCCCCATAACAAATTCTGGCACCTCGAAAACCACAGGCTGAAGCTGAAAGTCATTTTCCCCAGGAACATCTAGTTGTTGAGCAGCTCCTACAGAAACTGTTCTCCACTGTATTTTAATACAAATGGAGCAGATGGGGAAGGGCACGGTAGGATTTTGGGGTTTGTGAACTTTTGTATATTGTTTAAAAACCAGTTTTGGATACAAACAGAAGCTCGGTTAGGAAAACTCTGAAGTCCTCCCCTTTGCTCAGTTAGTGACAGGTGGTTTGGGCTAAGGCTTTTGCAAAGCAGTCCATGAGTTTAAGTGCTGCCCGTGATGTTTAGACAGAGGCGCTTTCTCAGGAGCACAGAGTCTTCTCAGACGGCTCTCCTGTCCACATCCCAAAAATACAGGGTTATGACCAAAAGGCCAGCCAGAGCCAAAAACTCAGATTCGGAGGCTGGCGCCTCCTTTTAGTGACAGTGAGCTCCAGAAGAGCTGATTCATTACTGGCTGGAAGGCTGCAGAGCTTCAAGAAGTTTAGCCTGTTTCTGCCCATGGCAATTCCGGTCCTTTTCCTCCATTTAAAAACATATCGATTCCAGATTTCATAGTTGTAAAAGTCACTTTGAAAGTCTCTATATAGATAGTACTGATGAGTTTAAACAACAATTATGTCAGCAGCGCATTTCTGTGAGCTGCTCAGTATAAACAAGGTCCAGAACCGTTTCAGAAGCTGGACCCACAGCTATGAATTTTCCAGGCCAAAGGCACCTTCCAGCTATTTCAGCTGCTGTTTGCTAGCACTCCATATGCTGCGCTGGAGATTTAGTATGCATCTTGCTGCTGCTGTATGTATCTGATACCTGTTTTCTTTCTGCATAGCAAAGGTGGCCACAGAAATTTGTTTTCATGCTAGGATAACTCACACCTGAGGAACTGACGTTGGCAGTGTAGGTTCCTATGTAGTATCATACTCTATAAGTCCTACAGGACTAAGCAGGGCTACTGACATTAATAGAAATTAGTAGCATTTAAGACTTTTTTGTACTAGAATATCAAATAGAATTTCTTCATATAACAACCAGCATGCAAGTGGTAAAAAATAACCTGTTTTAACAGAGTCAAGAGGCTCTGCTGGAAAATGATGAGTGACTGCCTCACTTAAGCCATCACACCATTAAAGCAAAGCAAGCAGCAGACTTCACAAGGACAAGAGGTCATCAAAGTATGTGTAATGCTGTGTGTCCTTACACAAGGGTGGACATTGCAGGAGCAACTGCAATGAAGCCATAACTGTGTACGTGTTCAAACTACGGAGTCTGAATATGTCAACTTCACCTGAAATTCTAACATCTTTTCCCTTTTTCAGTATAATTCACAAAGTAACACCTATCTCACGCTCAGTATTTTAATGTAACTTCATCAGAAAACAGCTAGACATATTTCGATTCCCTCTGAATTATATAAATATCCCAGACTTTGTCTTTAGCGGTCGGTGGTACCAAATGTGCAATTCCCTCCTCGTGACATGAGTATAGCTCACAGGTATGTGAGGAGATGGGGCGCTGGGAAGATGCAGTTACCCAAGCCCAAGTGCTTTCTCCTTCTTCAATGCATTCAGGCAGAAAACAAAAAGATTCCAAAAAAAGCCCAGGTGCTCAGACAACCAATTCATAACGGACCTTGCTAGAGCTGGAGACAGGACTGGAGACAGAAAATTAACTGTACATCGGGTACCACGTAACACTTTTCTATAAGAGGAGCGAAGATTTCTGAAAGCTCACAAAAGCCAGAATAAATGCATTTTTATGTTGGCATTCTGTCTTGCTTGCACAATTTGATCATTTTGATAGACCTTGCAAAGCTAGAGCTAGTACATAAAGCAATTGCCAAACAATCTGTATTACTGCCCTAGCTTCAAAAGGCTGTGCAACGATTATCACCAGGCACCTCTCAGTTAATCCAAATATATTTTAGAAGTTGAGAAAAATAGTTAGAGCATCAGAAAGTAGGAGAAACAGGCACATGCATGAGAACTAAAATAAAGCAAACAACCAACAACCCCAAAGTTTTATAACTTTTTTTCCCCCTGTAAAGTACTCGCTGCTAGTCTCCAGGTTTCTTTGAACCCTGTACTAAATGTTGTCAAGTAATTAATACGAGGCCAGCAACCTTGCTTTTTCCAGGTTGTCATGAGCTCTGAAGCAGAAAGGAATAATTGTTCGGTATCTATGGGTAGCTGAAGGGTATTTTAATACCTGCGTACCTCAAGCTTACCGTGAAAAACGACCCTCAAGTCTCTATAAAAAGCAGTTGTTCAATGTGTATCATATTCGGAACATTTAGGAACACTGTAAATCTACTCCTCCTATTAAACAGCGAGGCTAGCTACACAGACATATTTTGATTTATAGAGCTCACCGTCTAAAATTCATCCCTTCTGCCTCTATTTAATATTTCCATGTATCTACCTGAATTACATTGTTTATAAAAACAGAGAGGTAACAAGAATTAAAGTATCTTTAGCAGTCAGCTCCCTCAGACTATCTTCAACAAACAAGATTTACATTTCAATCGGTAGTGTTTTCCTAAAACATACATGAGACTAGAGAACAAGACCAGACAGATTTGTTAAAGATAAATATTCGGAAAGAGAGCTAAACTGATTACAACAGAAACATCCATCCAAATAAGCTCAGCGAGGGGTTTGGATTTTCTGTTAATAACAGCCAATATCTAAAAATAAGCCACGACGTTTCCAGCAATTAGAACAAATTGAGAAGTTACAATGATAAACTTATTAAAATGTAAACCCCTCTTTCATTCAGAGCTTCGGGATGCAAGCTGCAGTTTGCTAAAGCATACAAATCTGTATTGAAGTTCTTAAAACAATCTTAAGCATAGACAAAAAATGGTTTAAGATTATATCACATTTATTTTCAGAGCTGCAATGAGAGCTACAATACTATGTTGACATATAAAATACATTTCATTTGCCCAAAGCAAGCATTTAAAGTTATTTCAGCTACTATTCAGCTCCTCTGATAGTCGAACATTGCACATGCACGTACAGATTAAAGTCTAATGCTCTGCAGCAAATGGCTTCGGAACAAAATACCTTTTATTTCTTAACATCCTACCTTCATAATTGCCTTCTAGGAGACCCAGGTGCTCAAGTGCCTTCACAAATCCAACAATTATCACCAGTACAACAATCATTTCAAGTCCCTCCAAGTTCATCTTGAAAAATTATTCAGGTAAAAGCATCTTTTCTTAAAGAGCGTCCTGACTTCAGAGTTAGACTTTAATTAAAAAGCCCTCCTAGTCCAAGACATGCCACAGAACGAGATAAATACAATGCTAAAGAAGCCCAGCATATTCCCACCATAAAACATTTCCATTGACAGCAAGATGAACACAGGAATGTAAGGAAGTCAAATCTTACCATGTCTGCATCACTTGCCTGCATGGATACAGATGTTTCAGTCTCTAAGGCAACAGAATATACAGTAACCACTTTGTTTAGCATTTCCTCTCAGTCACAGCCAAAATTCACCAAATCTGTCTGAATTCTAGTAAAATCAGATGTTCTTTTTTCACACTGAATTACAGTTTACAGACAGATCCCACAGTTTAACAACACAGAAGAAAACACAGTCTTTGCTTGATACTAAAGTGAACTTCAGAAAACTCAAAGCAAAATCATTTCATTTAGAAGATGACCTATTGCTGTATTTCCCTATCAAGTGAAATACAATTACAGAAGGCTAATAACATGTTTGAGTATCTTGTTTTCCCACACTGCAGCCCCATTTTACATAAAATCTAGGAATCTAGTAAAATATTAAATATGATAAGAAGAGACTTGTTAGAGGGAAACCAGTTTGAAAGTTTGAGGGATACACGAGAAACAAAAACCTTTCCCTTTGCTGCGCGGCCCTGGGGGCTCCGTGCAGATGGTGGAACATCTGCCCTTGGTGTGGGTCACCTGCTGCTCCCCGGGCTGTTTCCAGACGAGGAAAGGCAAGAAATGGCATCAAGGACACAGGATGCCATGGCCAGAACTGCTCTGCTTCAGGAAGCACTTTTCCAAGCACTCAGAAAAACTGCAATTGTTTCCAAGTCCTTGGACCTGACAGTTAGGAACAGGTTCTCTGAGGCACCTTATTCTCACCTGAGAACCTTAATCACAGACATCAGCAAGCACTTGTCTGTCCTTCCCACTTACCTTCTACTCAGCCCTCCACATTAGCAGTTTCAGACATGCACAAAATTACCAAAAACTCCCAAAACAACCAACCAACCACACACAAAACCACCAAAACCAACCAACCAATACCCCCCAGAAACAAACAAACAAGAAAAGACAAACAAACCAACCAACAAACAAAACCAACACCAAAAAAACCTTTTGAAAATCTGGCCACTTGTTCTGGTAACTTTTGATTATTTGCCCTGCAATGGCTGCCACTTCTGTGCACAAAGTCAACTACCGCACTCCTTCGTTTAACTCATTTTGGGATAGTCTGATTCTGAAAGCTCCCTTTCTCTTAGTATATATATCAAAAAGTCTAAGCTTATGTTAATATCGTAATTATTATAATATTAATAATATACGTTCAAGACTGAAATCTGACTCACTGTTTTCAGTTATTGTTTTTTAACCATTTGTGTACTTATAACTTTATCTGATGTTTTATGTTAATGTCTCCCAGGATATTCTTGTCAAGTTGTAATAAGTACTTACTGATGCTATGAGGACTTGAGTACCAAGGCCTTCTGTACATGTGCCCACCCAGCCTCCTGGAACTATCGAATGGACCCATATCGCTGCATATAGCAGAATCAGTCCCACAGACTCTCTTGGAAGCTGGTAAATGGTTTTATTATTGACTTCAGCGATGCTTTGCTGTGTTGCAGGTTGTTGCTAAAGGCCAAAACAAAGCTGCTTCCCATATGTATTTATATTTGAGAGGTATTCCTTCATTATCAATACAATTAAATCATCAGGATGTACAGATTTCCTTAGGTATCCACATTCAAAAATAAATCTTATACTTTTCTCTTTACTAACAAACCTCATTTGAGGATCTCGTAACTCCTTACCAAATTTCTCACTGAGCCTGAACCCTCCTGTGGGCAGCTTAAGAAGTTACTGAAGTATCAAATCCAATTACCACAGAAATGAAACCATCTTTGGGACAGTCCAGACATAAGGTATTATAATTTACAACAATAAATAATGTTTTAGTACAGAAAGCAAAAGAAAGAAATGCTACCTGATGGAAATGGACTGAGACAGAGGATAGAAACAAGGAAGTAACCTAAGCTTAATTTTGGTCAAGTTTAAAACCTCTGCTCCTACTAAAAGTGACATGAGCTGGGTGATATCAATAGGCATTCAAAATTAATTTTATTTCTGTTTGCAAAGGGGATTTCTCACAGCCCAGCGCAGTTGTACCACTGTTCTGGTTTGCTGCTACTCTCAGCTGAGCCACAAACACAACCAATTAACAAATGTAAAATTTACTTTTCTCGTCAAGAAGTCCATTTTGTGGAAAATAAAAATTTTCCACAGAAAGGGACCTTTTGACAAAAGCTGCATTTCCGGAGCAGCCCGGCTCCTTGACCTGTTGCAGCATCCTCTGTCCCTCCCTGCGGGGATTCAAGAGGCAAAGTCCAAGTTCAGCTTCGGCCCGTGCCGAGCAGGGACGCGTCCCCGCGCGGCGCCAGAGCTCGCACCGGGGATGACACCCCCACGGACCCTGCCTTCCTCTTGCGATGCTTTTGGTTTTGAATTATTGGTTGCTCTGCTCTCTACTTCATGGAAGCTATTTGAAAGATTTCCTCTTTTTTTTTTTTTTTCAGAAAAAAACCCCAATTTTTAAACCTCAGCTTACTTCCCAGCTGTTTTCTGGCCAGCCCAAGCCACCAGTAATAGTGTCTTTGGGGAGAGAGAAGAAGAGAGAGAAAGAAAATGAACGTACTCAAATAGACTCCAATCAAAACTTATTTAGCTTGAGTGAGCCGACAGAACAGAGCTGCAGGCTGCGCATTCCATACTAGTTACTTCCTCAACGCAATATATCAGATTTGTAACACGCTCTCAATATCATTTTCAATTGTTCTGTTTTGAGCCTCGGCGATTCACTGCGAAGGAAAACCCTCCTGTCAGCTGAGAAGCACAGGAGTGTTCTGGGAGGTACATGCCCAGTTCCCACGGATTGTGGTATGTGATTATCTGTTCACCTGCCCACGGGCAGTGAAACGTGGGCATCGCTGCCCTGATTCCTCCTCTCTGCTGGGAGGAAGGCGGGTGCCCAGCCAGTAGACAAGTTATCGGGCTGGACTTCCAGGCCATCCCAGTGCACAGGAGGGACACGGACAGCAGGAAATCAAATTGTTTATCACTATAATAAACACACAGAATCCTGCATTCCTGAGAGTTCATTATACGTTGATGCTAGCCCTAAGTAACTGCTTAATTAGCATCTGCCTTGGGGACAGTTTTCTCAGCATGAGATAAAAATTAAGGCGCGTGAAGGACGGAACAAGAAGGAGAGAGAAAGAGAAGACAAATATGGGTAAAATAAAAGCAAAACTACAGACAACTTATCTCTAGGTAGTCTGTGGGAGATGCTCACATAAGTGATGTTGGATAAACGCTGAACCAGTGCAGAGCTGGGCACCCAGGTGGGTCTGGCAGGTAACGTGCTGGGTGCAAGGCTGGGGACCCACCAGAATAAATGGCTCGTGCCAGTGTCCTTGCCATGCTCGTGAGAAACATCGTCCAGCAAACAAGGAGAGATGCCTAAGCTAACTGACACATCAAACAGCACAAACTGGGAAAGCAATCAGGAGAGCACCAAGACTGTTTCTGTTTGTTAATTAAATCTTCCTGTAGAATTACCCTTAGGTACACGTCTAAGGTTTAACCCCACTGTGCCAGTTCACAGTCCAGGTACACTGTTCCTCTCACTTCCATCTGCCATTTCTCCCCTACACAAACCTTCTCGTCTATTTTTCTTTAAACCTTGGAAACTAGCCCAAGTCCAAAGAGGAGAAGATGACCGGGCTCATCATCACAGCAGCACTCCGATTAGGGTAGCGACCGACAGCAAAGCCCCTGAGATTGCCGTGCTCTGATCGAGCCCAACCGATTCCGACGGCCTCCAAATTCCACCTGCCAGCAGCTGAGAAGGCAGCAGACCCCTGCAGAGAGCCCTACGGCACCCACGGCGCCCACCCGGGTGCCGCAGACCTTCCCTCCGCTCCCCGAACCTTCCCGTCACACCAGACATAAAGGGGACAGCACCGGCTGCCACGTGAGAGTGTTTTGCACAGTCAGTGTACTGCACGGCTGATTCGGGACAGGGATTCCCAAGCCAGACCATATGCTTCTGCTCCTCAGCTCCTACGTTGCTTCGCTCCTCCAGACAGGAACCAGCCTCTTGTTGCAGCAGACGCTCCCTGATCCATCATTTTATTAATAGTATGATTACAGTATAAATATTTCATTCCATGATGTGTGTGTAGGAGGCTTTATTATGCCTCAGTATCTTTGCAATGCGCATCTTTTTTAAATACAGCACTGTTAAACTTATGGCAAATGTGTCAGTTCCAGCTCTTGCAATATTTCCTTTAATGCTCTCGGTATTTTCTCAAATGCTAATAATGTTAAATTCCAGGCCAATTTATTCAGTGAATAAAATCCACATCCAATAATATAATTCCTTTTTTAATACAGTCATACAAAAAGGTGCAGTGAGAATTTAATGCAAATGGGAATTAAAAAAAAGGAGAGTTTTCATTTTCCTGCTTTATGTGCTGTAACAGTACAGTGAGTATCGGTTAGGTGTCCAGGGCAGTATTTTCATATCTCAGTGTTTCACAAATAAACTTTGCCACACTCTTGTTTGTTTGTTTGGGTTTGGTTTTTTTTTGTTTTGGTTTTTCTGCTTGGTTTTTTGTTTGTTTGTCTTGGTTTGTTTTTAAAGCATCCTAGTCATAGCCTGAATATAGATAGTGTCATCTTTATTCTTTCAGAGTACCGTGTTCTTCATATAGACACTATCAACAGCGTTCAATGATTTCACCCAGGAACAATTAGCGGTATGAATGCCAAATTACAGTTTTAACATAAGCAACTGCCCCATTTCTGTTTGCTACTCCATCCTAGAAAAGCCCGTGCAAAACACTTACTGGTTTTCCCAGCTCTCAGAGTCTGCTAGCAGCTCACGCTGTAATGCTTTATTTTTACAGTTCTGATTTCAGAAGCAATGTGGGGCTTTCTCAGTTTAAATAAATGATAATATATTAAATTAAGACATCTCAGGTAAAGATTTGATTTTCAGGAGAATGCTGAGGAGAAAATCCTGCTTGAGTCACTTAAAATATGACGCTTCGATTATGGTTCAGCAATACCAGTGATCTCCAAAGCAATTACAAGGCACACATTTAATTCCAAACTAACAGTTTACAGCTGTACTAAACTTCTAGCTACAGCACGGTCCATTTTTTGAAGAGGCTGTTTAAGTCTGACTTAGAAACCAAAGTTCACGTTTCCATATGCACATTTGCTGGATGCCTGCACCCGCGGCAAAGTCAGCCGTGAGCACCAAGAGTTGCTGTGGAAGAAAAAGCCAAGAGGCAGCAGCAGCAGCATCACCTAACGCTCAGTAGTTCACCTTACAAGCCATTGCGGGTGTATCACAGAGGCAGGTCACAGGGCGTGGGATGCAGGGTGTGACAAAGTGACTTGGCTGAGGTCACCGAGCCTGTCTTGGCAGAGCCAGCAGCAGAAAACGAGGCTCCCAAATCTCTCTTCAGTGTCCTCCCAACCACACGAGGCCATTCTGCTCCCATGGATTCAGCAAGAAGGATAGATAACACCAGGCGTGGAAAGCAGCTGAACCTCCCATGTTAAAACAAATTAACGTGTAAAGGTGATGCAAATGCTTCCTTGTGTAAAAACCTGTCATTTCAGATGAAGCGTGAAATTGGGGTTAAAACAGCCACCACAGGCTTGCATGGCTGTCAGGGATATGAGCTGTTTGCAAAATACTGCTCACGGATTCTCATTTCCTTCCTGAAGCTTTAGTCAAGTTGGATGCACCACAGTGATGGAGCTTTAGAGAAGCCTCAGGTGAATGACAACGGAGAGCATTCAAGGTACCCAACAGAGCAAATACTGCGACTGTCTTTTCTCTGCTATAAAAAGGAGACAGACGGTGCTAATGATATGAGAAAAATACCCATATGGTGCAGAGCAGAGGAAACATAAAGCAAGTTTTCAGAATTTTGGTGCAATTTTAGTTTGAATAATCATCATAGAAGCTAACAGGGCTTAAGGACAGGATCTACCAGCAGGAAAAACCAGGAACATCCAGCATCTGAGCAGGCAGTCACCTGTTTGTGACAAGCAAAACCATGTTGAGTATTCAGTGCACAAAACTCTGTCCCAACAAAGCACAAGGCTCAAATGTGTTACTGTTGTCATTATGTAAATGCGTGCAAAAACCTGTGAGAAGGATTCCCTTCACTGAAAAAACTGCACAAGGAAAACATGTAACTTCTTTGCTTTTTTATGGATACACCCTTTTTTCTGCTTTTTCACGATTCTAAGAGCAGCTATCATAACTATCTTTCATATAAAACAGGAATTTCCTAGGAAAGAGGGTCAGTGAACCAGGAGCCTGTTCAAACACAAAGAGGCACCACTGGATCGAACCAACCCTGCCTCAACCAGCTGTGTACGATATCCAAGGAAGAAAATGTTTTGCCTTTTTTACATTTTAGTCCCCATTTATGGTTATCATACAGGAAGCCGTTTCAAGAGACTTTGTTGAGGAAACCACCTCCTGTCTTAGCAAAACACACAGACTTACCAAAAATCAAGATCTATTTTAATCTTTCACTTAATTATGTGAAGCTGTCACCCGGGTGGTGTTGTTTTAGAAAATGAACAGCCCAGTGGCTAAATCCCATGTCTGGCTTATACTGGAACGTGCAGCAGCTGTGGGGCCACTGCAGCACTGCGCTGTGTGGGGACATCGCCACATTCTCATCCCAGGTATGACTTAAAGCCCGGCCACGATGTCTGACCTACAGCTTTTGCCATTAGTTTTTAAAACCGCACGGCAGCATTAGCAGGCCGGTTGCCTTCACTTTCTGAATTCTGATTATGATGAGAAAAAAAAAAAACCTCTATACAAGGTCACATTCAAGAGGAAAAATGAGAACTATATTTGAAGACAAAGTATCTTGTAAATTCTCCCATCATAAATATCAATTTCACCATTAAAAGTAGCAGAACTAGCACCTGAAGCGAAGGTTCTGACTTGGGCTAAAAATGAAGTAGAAATGCAATGTTGTGGCACAGGCACACTTTGAAAGACAGAGATATTCTAGTGCATTAAGGTGGTTTTGCATGGAAGTCTCTGCTTCCTTTAGATTCATATCTAATTCTCTTTACATCATTTAGAAAGCTTTAGCACTTGAGAAACCCATTGAAAAACCTCCATTACTTCGTACTTTATTGACTCATTTAGTACAGTTGCTGATGTCAAAGGATGGAATCGAGTTACCCACCAACATTACTAATGAGCTGTGAAAGCACTCTGCTATCAGTCAGATATTTAACTTAATATATATTCAAAGTATATATTCAACTCTACTATTCAATCGATAGCTTGAAAACAGACATAACTTCAGAATTTTCATCAAACACTGCAAGAAACTAGCCCACGAAATAAAGCATTTCACAGCAGTGTCTAATGGCATAACACTCCATTTCTAGTGGGTAAAAATCAACAGGTTTAGGGGTGAAAACAGTTCTTTCTTTACCCATGGCTGGAAGATATTTAAGATAAGATAAAGATATTTAAATTGTGCAAGTTCAGACTTCAAATAACTAGAGTGAATCTTAATGCAACAGAAACAACACAGAGCAGGAGCGTCAACCTTGTTTTCACCGGGGGCCACATCAGCCTCACAGTTGCCTTCGAAGGGCCGAATGGAATTTTAGGACTACATAAATGCAACTACTCCTACATTTACACAGTCCTAAAATTCCATTCGGCCCTTCGAAGGCAACCACGAGGCTGATGTGACCCCCCCACCCCGTGAAAATGAGTTTGACACGCCTGACATAGAGGAATCAAAATTGCCTTCAAGTAGATCAAGATGTATGATTCCTCAAAACTGATAATTAGTTGTACAAAGCACCTGGCATTTAATTAGATTGTCCAAGGTACGGCAGAAGCCCAAAGACTGCTGGAAGCTGTGGGATTCTTATCACAGGATGTCCTGCCTGTCCCAGGGGATCTGGAAGAGCCAGAGAGGCTGGTATTCTGGACATACCAGTGCCGAGGAAAATACTGAGAGGATCAACCAGTGAGTATCAGAGAATATCTTGGTTCAGCACATCTCACAAAATACGTTGCTTTTGGTATCATTTTAAAGCAGTACCAAAATCAGGACTACAAAAATACCCGGAGAACCACCAACTTTGGTTTGCTTCCAGATCTACTGCAAGTCCCCGGTGATTCAATTTTATCAGAGAATCCAAAATACCTCCTTTTTGAAGGAACCAAATCTTATACTTTATTACTGCTCTCTGAAATAGCAAGTTTAGCCAATATCATGTCAGAAAACATATATTAAGAGCTTAGGAAAGGTTATCTGTTAATGGAAGGCAACACTATATTTGTTTTGAAGCAGCATTCTGAAAGATTATCTCACATTCAAAGGCAGTCTGTTACATTAGCAGATATATTCCCTTTATCATAGCCCCAAATGGAGCATTTAAGAAATGAAGATGCAACATGCTGCTTGACAAGTAAGACTGTGCAGAAAGTTACCCAGCTGGTCTTACGTGTGGAAGGACTCATTTCTCTGATAGCATTTTCTATTACACTGGCTTAGTTAGATAACCACTTCAAACTCAGTCAAAGCTCACCGCTGACTTCCTCCCTTTCTCTTTTCGGAAATTAGAGCTGTAAATCGAGCTGTGCAGCAGATATTAAGGTACGGCCTCTGCAGCTCAGCGGGTCACAGCAATTCCCCCCTCGGCTCACGCACCGCGCGGTAATTGCAGCCCCGTGACCCAACCGCTCCGAGAGGCTCCAGCTGAGCGGCTGATCCTGAACATCAGCGGGAATGACAAGGTTGTGTCTACAAGGCTGCTGGAGATGACTTACAGAGAGAGATTAAAAAAATAAATATTTATAATGGCTCAAGAAGAGGTGTTAACTGTCCGTTTATATTTAAAGGGCATAAATATCAAGGAGGAAGAGGAATTGTTGCAGAGGTTTGCAGGGCATAACTGAAAATAATGGGATGAGTGGTGCCAAAGGAAAGAGCAGGTCTGACCCTGATTTTCATTATATGGGCAAGATTCCCATGTGGACCCACAGAATTTCACTTTCAAGTATTCTGAGTTAATGAAGATTTCCTGAAATATACCCTGAAATCTGCACTCACTATGAAGAGCATCAACCATGAATTTCACTGAGATCATTTGCACGCTGAGAACATTTTCAAAGGGCTGATTCGACTCTTGTCCTGTCCCAGCCTGTGCCGGGGGCACTTTGAAACATGGAATTGTGCAATGGAGTTGCGCTCTCTCCTGAAGATGCCTGAACAGAAACCCAGGGAAATGCAAGACCTCGTTCCACGTAACACTAATCAACACACGCCCCAGCAGTGTAGTGAAAATCTGAATGTGTTGTTTGATCTTTCTTAACACAGATTAGTGGATAACACGGGAGCCTGATAACAGTGACACCTGGGGTCCCTGTGAACATCACATTCCCAGTCAACAACCATATTTTACACTTATTTTACGGAGGAGCTGTAGTTGGGTGGACACCTTCAAGAAGACAGCAGCCATACAGCTTTTCTTTTCCCTTCAAAATCCCCCACTCCTTCATAGCTCGATTAGTTCTTAACTATTTAATAAGAAAATTCCACTTTCTCCTCCTGAAGCATTAGTTGGCCTCAAGTCTTTAGAGGAGCTAATAACTTTCTGGTAGGCCAAGTGCCACTCCCTGGTCTTGCCTGGAGTACTAACAAGTTGTAAATTCAGAGTGAAAGTATGCTCTTGAATTTGGTGAAACAAAGTTTAGTACTTCCATTCACTGTGTTTGTATTTAAGAGACATATCAAGAACGAAACTTGCCTGAAGCATGTAGATAAATGCATGAGGCTCACTGACACTTCTCAACTTGGACCAAATACAAAAGACAATCACTTTGGGGTAATCGTCTCTGAGAGATTTGGAGAAAGATATCCAGAAGATCTAGAAAAACTGCAGAGAATTAGGAAATCATGTTTTGTCACGATAGCTGCATCATAGTGGCAACTTATTCACCTGCTAAACTGTTTATGGCTCTAACAAACAAGGAGAGATGAAATATCACAGACCTGTAGAGAGAAAAATGACGAGCAACCTGCGGTAAGGGAGGGAGATGGGCACAGCAAGAAACAAGTCACTGATGAGACACAAGAGCAACACAAAAGACAACACACTCTGGCCATGGAACGGAACGGATCCATCCTTTCCTAAGGCCCTTCTGCTCAAGAAGAGGAAAAATTGAAATGATTGGATTGTAGAGTTAAAGTCAGTTGGGAGCAAGTTGAAAGCAGGAAAAAGAAGCCGATATTTTACATGCATTACTCTACTGGAATTGAAGAATTTACTTGTTGTGTGAGACTTCACAGCCAGGCTGCCTTACAGCCACACTTCCCAGCTGAAAACCACAACATTTTGCTCGGTGTAGAGTATTTGTCTTTTCACTGTCAAACATTTTCCCAATAGCAAAATATTGCATTTATTGAGAGCAAAGCGTTGGTGATCCAGACACTCGTAACAGCTTGAGTGGCAGGAGTGAATGCGTAGCTGCGCTCAGTGTTTTCCATTTCTACAGGAAATAACATTATGACTGAGCTAGAAAGCAGATGGGCAGTAATCCGATAGTTTTCAAACACCCCAGATACGTATCTGTTGGTTGTACGGATGTTGCCGTTGCTTTGGTGTACGGGAGACAGCGTCACAGAAAACATTTTCTGACATACAGTGTTTTCCACCTTTTTTGGTAGCAATAATTTCAGACAACAAAGGTGAAGAAATGCTGAAAGAGATCTGAAATACGGGAACCCGTGTGAAGAAAAAGCTGGATTAGTGAATCTAATGAAATAAGAGACTACCTGATTTTGTATTACTGTGGGGGAGTTTACATTCTCCATCAGAAAGGAAAGCACTATCACAAGATGAGTAGCAGAATTTGCATTCTTATTATGTCTCAACATCATGAGAGAAAGCTGCACCAGGAACACAAGGCACCAGCTTCATTCTGCTCAGAAGACCAGAAGTGATGCTGTGAACTAAATATACGTTATCCCAACACAGGGAGCCTTTTTGACCTCAGAAATGTTGGTGTAAACCCAGTCCGCTTGTAACAGGACTGAAGTTTTAAAAAAATCTAAACTATGCTGGAGAAGGCCACAGATACTTGCAATTTTACATTGTCACAAGCACCAGAAAAGTGCTTCAGGACAAAATAGATTTGTCTCTGGGTTTGGCAAGAACTGAGCTTTGCCCATGTTCATGATGTGGCACTTAATATATATCTGTGCACTAATGAGACATTGTTTTAAAAGCCTGTGTACTCCTCAATATATAAATGACTACTGAGCATTCAACCTCCACCTCAGGGAAGAAAATGTTTGAAGAAGAGATGGTAAAATGGAGTTCCAATATAAAGCTTCATTTTTTTACATAAATTACATAACAGAAATCTTAAGACACGGTCTGTCTTTCAGACACTTCTTGCCAGAACCATGTTGCAGGCTTCAGAAATAGGTGGGTTATTCAGATCCCCTGATGATGTACCACTTCCCATCATCAGTACAAGCATCAGTACAGACAAACAAGAGACCCAAAATTTTTTCGTCAGGAGATGTTGTTATGGGAAAAGGAACACTGATAAATAAAGTAAAACAGTGCAAGAGAAGAACAAATCTCCAGGAAAAAAATAAAATCAAAATAAGCCCACATTTAATCCCTCCACAGTCTGTTTCACAATAAATTTAAGCCATTTAACTCCAAAGCACTGAGCATCTCTACTTGAGGTGGTAAGTCATTTGGTTCCAGCCAGCAGTTTTGTGTCAGGGGAGATAAGCTTCTTTCTCAGCTACTGAATTGCAGCAGAAAACCATGAGCAGCCTGAGGTTTCCTCCGGGTTTTTCTTAAAGTTTGTTACTTCATATTTCAACTTAAGGTTACAGGCTTGGACATTTCCACTGCTGCATTACTGCTCGCACAATGCCCAATGGTACCAGTATGATTTTCCACCTAGAAAGGCCTCAGGGAGCTGATTGGCATTTCAGGGACCAGAATGGCTGAGTCTGCTTAAAGGAGATTTAAAGCACTTGGTTCTTCAGCATCTTGCATCACATTGGTGCTTTGAAGCCCATGCCTGCCAAATATGTAAATCTACAGAAGGAAAAGCATGAAATTCTGACTCTATGGCTACAGCTGAGCAAACAGTTCTATCAGTTAAACACAGAAGCCACATTTCATTTCATTCAAAATTGGAGAAGTCTTTATACATGAACGTGAGCACCACCAGTTCCCAAGCCCAAGGGTACTTGGGGAACTGTCGCTAAAGACAAAGTGCAGTAAACATAAGTTGGGTTAAAGTACCATTGCTGCTTTACCTGGGCTAGCGAGTATCATTGGGCTTTCAGAACTGCAAGGTTCAAAGATGAATAAGTATACTTTTAATCTTACAACCTTTTTTTCCCCTCCAAACCATATTAGCAATTTCTTTTGCGAAAGTGCCCAGCGAGCTCAATCATTAAAAATACTTTTTAGGTCACATCACACTCACAGAAATGTCTTGCATTGCGCTTTGCCTAATCAAGTAGGCAAGATGGAAACTGAAGGTGCCCCCTGCACCCTGCAAGGCTCCTCTGTTAATCCCAGACCCCAAACAAATATATTTAAGAATATGTTTGAAAACGAGTTTTTAAATGTGTTATAGCTCTGCACTCCATTCTCCCAAGAACAGAGTAAAGACTCTGAACAAGCAGAATTATTTTCATAAATAAGCATAGCCCAGCCTTTATAAATACTTGTTTGATATTAAACACAAAAATCAACTTACTCATTTCTCATACTAAAATTGCCAATATCTCAAAAGTAGGAATCCGCTCCACCCCTTCTCTCTGCTGAATTTCCTCGTTGCTTTTCCGTTGGTGGCATCCCAAAAACCTGCCTGATCAACAGTCTCATCGCAAGCCTCTCCTTCCGACACTTAGCCAAAAGCAATAGGTTCTGACTTGTTCCCTTTCTCTACTAAAACAATGACAAGGAGGATTTCAGCAGCAACATCAAGGTATAAATCACAAACTAAAGGCTGTCACAGTAGATTTCAGAGCGCGACACTGCAATCAATCCTCCGAGCACAGCTCACCAGGTGAGCTGGAGTACAAGCTTCCCAGAACAATTCTATTTCCTACGAAGGACTCCCACGTATATGTAATTCCCAAAGCTCCTTGTTTCCCAGCCCGCCAAGGTCTAAATCGACAGTGCAGCTTTCTATAGACACCACACACGAGTTATTGCTGACGATAACTGCCAGTCCTAGTCTTCTGGGTTTTAGGACTCATTTTGTTCTAAGGCAGAATATTTTTCTCTGTATATTACCATTAGCCCGAGGGCGACAAAGGAATACTACTCGTTAGGTGAGGCTTACAGAAGAGGTATACTTTAAAAAATGAAATTCTAAAGCCTGATAAAATCTGCCATAGTGCTGAATTCTGAGATACGCTGGGGTAAACAGTGGCTATACGGAAAGCATTTTTTAAAGCATTCATTTTTAACTTATCTCCCCAAACCTCCAGCACTGTTTCTGCAGCCAATGTAAGGACCGTATGACCTGAATATTTCTTTTGACATCACTGGATCTACAGAGGGTTCTTTTTTGTATATTTCTTTAAATTGAAGCTTCTGTCCAAAATGCTGCTTATAACTCAGATTACATCAGATGGGTTTTTAAGGCTTTATTTTTGATTTGTTAGTATTAATATTCACATCTAATAACTTTATCTGCTTACACCCAAAAACCCTTGACAGAGGCATCTATACATTTCAAACAGAAATGCTGAAACATAAGCCTGCTTTTTATTTCAATGAGACGTGGTATTTTCAGTCAACTCCTCTTCCAATAACAGTTCCAGACTTCCTTAAAATAAGAGAAATACTACAGAGCCTTGTTACACTACAGCATATTTATTCTACTGACAATGCGCAACGTGCCTTGTTCAAAGTGATGCTTGTTGCTTTTGGACGCACTGAATAAAATACAATGAAAAAAAATACAACACCCACTACAAAACTATAGGTCATTCAGAGATAGAAATACAGCATACGTGAATCTAGCAACACATTTTGCTGCCACCTCAAATCTCAGCTTCACTCTAGAAGTGATGCACTCACTGACACGGGAAAATACTCCCTCGTTATTTCATCCTCAAAATGGTAGCAGTGGTATAGCTGCAAAGAACATACAGTCCTTTTTCTCCGCTGATAAAAACCATCCTAATGTCAGTCAGCAGAAGTGGAAAGGAAAAAAGCCAAGCATAGAAAGTTTCTTAGCATTCATATAAAATTTTGCACTCTCATATGAATAGTGATTGAAACCGGGTAACCAAATGCATAAAATCCAGAGTGGTGCAGAACTAATCAATGAATTTGAGGACAGTGAGTAGCTTTTAGTGTCCAGCTGAAATACAAAAAAAGCTGTATTTGGAAAGCGAACACTTTTAAGCTTCACAAATGACTGCAAGAGAACGTGCTTTGTGTACCATTTTCGGTATATTGATCATCAACATCTCTGCTGTAATTAGCATTAAAATAGCACTGATCTGAACAGATACCACAACATTGGCACACAGAAATATAGCAGAAAGGTTTTTGTTACTGGTACATGAATAGGAATCAGAGATCAGGAGAACAGAATCCTTCATAGCATGGACTTCTAAAGAAGCCACAGTTTGATTAACACAGACAACACTTCAAAAGAAAGCCACACTGGAATTTGACAAGAGGTGAATTTAATTGTTCCTGGAGATAGCAGGAGGAGAAAAGAGAGGAAGAAAAATTCAAAGCAAATAACTTTCAAGCCTGACGCAATAAACACGACACCATCTCAACGGAGTGGGCTGGTTCCAATGCCAGGACGCTTGCAAGGGTGAGAGCAGGAGCGGTCCCGGAGCAGCGCTCAGGTAGGAAGCCAAGCATGCCAGTCCAACAGCAGCATCTCACTGCCTCACAGCAAGATCCTATTGCCAGGTGATTCATAAAAGAGAACCACTTCTGAGCTATCCACAAAGTAAGCTTTTCAGCATGCGACCTGTTAACTTGGCTCCACTCAAGAGGCAGCACTGAAATTTTGATCTCTGGGAATCAATCATAACTAGAGAACCCTTTTAAATGATCAATGAAAAAAGGTTATAAAAAGCTGCATTGCCCTTTCAAATATCAGTAATGTGAATATTTAATATTATCTCCACCCAATCTTGGTTTAAGGATGAACCAGAGAAACAGTAGCACAATAATTCTCAACAACACATATTTATTCTGCAGCATTCACATTTGACCTAAACAGAGAGATCGTGTTGTGTCTGCATAGCCATATCAATCTGCGGTTATGTTATCTGTTCCATTTTTATTTTAATTTGAAATATTAGAACTCAAAAATAAAGACAACACTCTGACCTTGTTAACAGGCTGGGACAGCTTGAAGAAGGCTTACTTTGTTCTCTTACATTCCCAGTTCAAACAGAGCAATCCACACTTACCTGCAAGAAAACAGAATACAAATTTTGGGTTACAGCTCCAAACTTGACAAAAAAACTGTTACTGAGAAGCAAAAATAAATAATCCCTGAAAATTTTCACAGCACTTTGAGTTAAAATAAATTTTTGCAGTTTAATGAATTATTTATTTGACTGTACTTTTCCCCAAGTCCTTAAATAATTAAGATTGCCTTTTTCATACCGATAATTTAAATACAAAAGGTTGCACTGCCAAAGGGCAAAACATAATATCTGTTGACTTTCTTCTTATTACAAAGTGCTGTTTTGTCTGTTCGTAGTCTTGCCCTCCACCCCAGATTTCCCTTCCCCTGCTACTTCACAACACGAATATTCCAGCATTGCTGGAAACAACACTTGAGTGCAAGGATGAGCACACTGGGGAAGACGCGTTTTGTACACTTCTAATTGAGCTTTTAAACAGAAGAAAGGTAAGAAACCACGAGACACATAGTGAACTTCTGCCCCTACAATGGAAGCAGCTGCCTGGACCCCAAACTGTTGGGTGCAGTCAGCTGAGCTTTTATAGCAATGTCCTCACATCAGTCTCCCAGCAGTTTTCTTTACAGAAAGAGATTTGGGCGAAAAATGTTTGAGAGAAACATTTTTTCCCATTTGCCAAAGCACAGGGAATTCATTAATGGTGGTTTAATAAGCACCATGAGAAGGGTTGCTCCCACGAGGGTGGTGGATGCCGTCTCCAGCTCAGAGTGCTCCATGCGGCATGTCCCAGCCCCTCAGCTGAAAACTCAACATTTACATACAAAGATTCTGAAAGAAAATGACTCCCAGGCTCGGCACTCTGTCCCTGAGACTCTACTACAGCCCCACGCACACAGCACTTAGTGTGTTGGAAAGCAACAGTGACATCACTTGCCAGGTACATGTTACGTGATGCACTCGAAGGATGTTTTCACTCCTTGCTTTGGCCAATTGGGGAAAATAATTATCGCCATTTTCTGCCATAAAGAAGATGGTAAAAAGGAAGAACTACTTCTGCTACAGGTGCTTCCCTCAGGAATGCGAATATGGCTTTCTGGGAACCCTACTCGCAGGAGTCTGGAAAAGAGGCATGGTGAACCCCAGGGACCTAAAGGGCAGCATCCTCCACTGCACAGGGATATGTTGGACTCCTCCATCACGTAGCTTTATTGCTAATAGCAAACTCGCCCTTAGCTGTGAGAGGAGGAGCAAGAAAACCTCAGGGAATCTTAAAGTCAAGTGGAATTTCTGTGTTGTGCTATAACCACTAATGCATTTCAGAAGAGTTGGTCTAAGATAAGTCAAAAGTAGGCAGTTTAAAGCTAAGGATCTCAGCTGCCATTTTTTAATGCGAGAATCACTGACAACTCAAACATGTGGACCTCCTCATTTTGCATATACCTGGGCAGCTGAAATTATTGAGCTAAAACACTTTCTATTTTTCCTTTTATAACTTTGCACAGGGACCTCCTAACTCCATGCCTAGCCAGCTGTGGAAAGCCAGGTGTCCAGCTACCATGACATGACAATGAAATCATTTTTTATAAAAGATTTTAGGACAAAGAGTACTACACTTCGACCTGAGTGTATAGAAAGCAAAGCCAATCAGATCAATGTTGATATTTGGCTATACGCCATCCTTATACTATGAAGACTGCAACATAACCCAACTATTTGTGGAAATGTTGCATAAACAGATGAGCAATTTACTAACAAAGACAAGTCTGTGGAAGCCTGTGATACCTGACATTACTTTGTCCACCTTCAATGGAAAATATTGTTGCACATTATTTTCTTGTGCACTTCTAGAGTATTTTTCTTTCATTAAATTCTGCAGAAATAATCAGATTCAGCCACTGGCAGCATGCCAATAACTACGTGGACTGGCTGCTGATGCTGTATAGTATAGAGTATGTTGGTGATTTTGCTTATAAATCAACAATAAATATTTAATCTACCATTTTCTGAAAAGGAAAATGTAAACGTTGTAACCTCAAGAGGAATTTAACGGCCTAGCAAGCTTGTTCCCAAGTTCCTGCTGTGGATCTTCTCACCGTTGCTTTCACAGTGTCTGTGTGGGGCCACACTCTGGTTGGCAGTTGCTACGCGATTCACATTTCTGTTTTATTCCTGCCTTACATTAACACAGAAAGCAACATCTGTGCAAGAATCCACAAAGCAAAGGATTTCTTGGAAAGTGGGGCAAGAACATAACCGTATGCAAATCACTCCAGCAAGAGGAGCTCAGGGAGGGTGTTGTGGTTGAAAGGGCTCTTTGAGAAACAGGGAGAAGCAAGCAGAAAAGGATGGGTTTATACATCACTGCTAGAGACTCAAGAAACAGAAACAGTGAAAAAAATAAGATGAAATAATATCAGGCTAAGCCTGCTATCTCCATTTCTTGATAACCCATTGTTTCCCCTATTATAATATTGTAATCTTTAGCTAAACACAGGAGTTATACATATATATATATATATACACACAATAGACTGAAAAATAACTAAATTCATTCACTGCTATACAGAACCTGGTACTATGAGGCTCTGCCAGTGTTGCCTACACAAATATTGAGTAATAACTACAGCACAGTAGGAGAATAGGAGATAGGATACTTTTTTGACCAGCTGGACATTCAATTCCAAATATTATGGAAAATGACATTTGCATCAGCCAATATGAAAAATGAAATATATCTAGAGATAATTCAGGAAGCACTGGAAACACTTCCCTAACGTGACAGAAAACTTCCTTGCTATTTAGGATATGTAGCCTTAGTTAAAGAGAGACAGAAAGACTTCAGATTTAAACACATCAATTTCTACATTATCAGCCAGTGAAAATATATTTGTATGCTGTCAGAAGCATCTGAAATAATCCGTCTCTCCGGAGCTGCCCAATCCAGGTTATTCAAATGCAAACACGGTGACTCCTTGCTGGCCAGGTCTCAGCATCTGCAGCAGCACAACAGCCGCTGGGACGGGAACGACCCCTTTACCAACCAGCACCAAACCCCGGGTGTGAGGAAGCCCCTGGGCCAGCAGAGACTTCCCACCTGCTTCTGCTGGGACCTGGGGCGAGTCCAGCTTGCTAAACCCACACCCCAGCACTCCATCCATGAGGAAGACAGCACTGCCCTGTCCCGAGAGGTGTTCTGCGGCAGTCAGCTCAGGGGTGAAGGAAAGGTACACGCACCAAAATTCATCTCAGCCTTTCACCATCTCCAACCAGAAATCGAGCTTAATTTATCTACTTTAAAATTTTACCACTACACTGCTGATTCGGGCACAACCGTCAAGAGGCCACTGGAAAAGGCCGCTGGAGCGTGGTGTCCCCACGGTTACCTGCTGGCAGAGCTGTGCTGAGCCACGGCCGGCACTGCTGAACCCACCGGGACCGGATTTAAACACGGCTGGAGGACCCGGCACCGGTGAGCAACTGGGAACGACATGCCAACAGAAATGTAAAAAGGATCTTATCTCCACCTGGTGGCACTGATACAACTGTTGAGAAACACAAGCAAAGAGCCAGCAACCAGCCTTAGCTTGGTAATGCTATTTTCTCCTAATTGCACTCCAGTCCTACGATAACGAATATACTATTCGGTGTTTTTCAAACGCTGACAGCTCATGGCAGATACAGTTAAAACATGATCAGAATCCTGGAGTCCAAACTTAACGAAGAACAGCAATCATTTAACAGAAAAGGGCCGCTGCAGCTGTCACCGCTCGATCCGCAGCGACCCCGAACCGCCGGGGCTGTCGCCGCTTCCCGGTGCCTCCCGGAGCGGCGGCAACGGCGGCGACCGCGGGGCGCTGCTGCCCTCTGCTGTCACCTGTCACACGGACAGACACCCTGCCGCACGGACAGACACCCCGCCGCACGGACAGACACCCCGCGACACGGACAGACACCCTGCAGCTCGGACAGACACCCCGCCGCACGGACAGCGGACAGACACCCTGCCGCACGGACAGACACCCCGCCGCACGGACAGACACCCCGCCGCACGGACAGACACCCCGCCGCACGGACAGACACCCTGCAGCTCGGACAGACACCCTGCCGCACGGACAGACACCCCGCGACACGGACAGACACCCTGCCGCACGGACAGACACCCCGCCGCACGGACAGACACCCCGCGACACGGACAGACACCCTGCAGCTCGGACAGACACCCTGCCGCACGGACAGACACCCCGCAACACGGACAGACACCCCGCTGCACGGACAGACACCCCGCAACACAGACAGACACCCCACCGCTCGGACAGACACCCCGCCGCTCGGACAGACACCCCGCCGCTCGGACAGACACCCTGCCGCTCGGACAGACACCCTGCACTCCTCCCACCAGCCCAGGAAGGACATGGGTGATGGATATTGCAGGAGAAAATCAAAAATTGGTGATACCTCTACAAATTGAGGTTTATCTCATGAGGCATTCATTTTCCTCCTTTCCTGGTTTCATACTCCTCTCCCGAGCAGTGCTGGCCTATCCGTAAGTGACCAGTGCCCGTGTAATGGGCTCATTCTGACAGCAGTAGTCAGATAAACGCACACAGCATTTCAGGTTTTAGGAGGAAAGCAAGAAAAGCAAAAATTCCTCGTTAGTAGAAAGTCTGCTTTATAGACTGCAAAGACGCCTTCCAGGTACAAAGAAAGTATGTGGAGAAAGGCTCAGTTTTTTGACAGCATATCTGCTTTGTAGGTGCTTTATTAACAGCTTCTATTTATGACTAAATTGACAATCCCATGAAAGAGATCATAACCCTGAAGCTAAAGGAGCTTTGCATTCTAGGATTGTTTTATGAAAAAACTATCGTAATATAGACAACTTCTGGAGTAAATTATCATTTGCCAGTGGCACAGGCCGGCACCCGATCTCCAGACCACAGCAACAATAAATAGTTAATCTGCACCAAACATGTTAAATACTTGGCCAATGTTTTATACTTCCACTTTCAATTTCTTTGCATCTCCCAACAAAACATGTTATGCTATGACCCTTTCCTTTCAGTCTTATACCTACTAAAGATATAAAACTGTTACCTTAGATATAGATACACACAGTAATGTGATATTTTAGTACTTAGTACATATATATGCAAACCGTACTTGGCCATCGTCACGAGGGGTCAAGGCCTTGTGGCATGTCAAAAAGGAAGCAGATCCCAGCCCAACACTCCATCTCAAGGAGCCTCGTGTCACCCTGGAGACACAGGGATCCACAGTCCATCTCTCATAGGTGACCATGAAGTCCTCTTTGATGGCAGTTACTGCACTGTCAAGTTCATGACCCAGAGCCCCCAGAATAAGGCAGCAAGGATCACCCCCAGCAAACCCTTACTTTCATGCAAGTACCACCAGTCAGCTTCTTCTTTGCCTGCCTCCTTTGGAATTAACTACTCACAGCTCACAGGAAAAGAGGGAAATGTAGTCATTAATGTCTGACCTCTAACATCGCCAATAAACTAAACATCTTCAGCTTTGAGGACACTCTGGGGAGTGTCTGGGAATGGAGAAAAAACATCCTGGCATCCAGGAACTACTGAGTTTAAAGGGCGCAGACGGTGTGATGAACACACAGTTCACCTTAGCATTACTGATAGGCCACTGCACTAAAGACAAATTGTCATAGTGCAAATAGTACAGGATGGGTTATATTCCACATGTTGACCCCATTTAGAAAAGCATTCAGGCCTATGGGTATTCCCACCTCTATCCAGGGTGCTCAAGGTGCTTTCTAGTTGATGAGATCTAAGCACATTCCTAATTACTGACTTGAAAAAAGTCTGGAGATGCAGTGATGGATAACACGGAACAACCTTAAGTGAAAGCAAGATCTTATGAAGAGTGAGCGAATAAATTGAATGAGCTACACCCCTTGTAACTGCTGGGTCAGAACATTTTGCAGACTACCCATCCGTAAATTAACACACTTCAAACAAAACCATACAGCTCCTCGCTTCGTGGTATTACAGGCTGCCCTTAATACTGCTTTTATTCAGCTAACCTAACGCACGAACCAAGGCTTTTCATTATCAGCCAGTAATTTACAACTAGTAGAGACAGAAGTGCAGGCTGCAGCCCCTGGAAACATTCTCTTTTCACCCTTTCCTTACTCCAGGGAAACTCCTCCTCCTTGGAGGGGCCAGGGCAAAGGAGGAGGGAAAGGAAATTCCCTACAAACCTAGTAAAATCCATATAATTCAACTGTGCCTGTAACAACGTTTTTGTCTCAACACCAAACATTACAGCATGAAACGCTTCATGAAAGTGCGAAGATGCATCTGGGGAGCTCCGGAGGTGGAGTCCCTCAGGTCCTTGGCTGTACCAAAGAACAGACGGGGCAAGGGCAAAGCTAAAACACTAACTTTTCTTTTACTCTAGTCCTTCTCTCACAAGATAAATGGCAACAATTACTTTTACAGAAGACTCAAACAATGTGACTTTCTGTCGCAGGTGTGAGAAAAAGAGTTAAAGGTACGTTTTGTCTAATCATCCTCACATGCTATTTTTGCCAATATGCAACTCAGGAGACTCCAGTCATAACAGACAAGAAATAAAAACCAGTCAGAGAGACAAGAAACAAAAACTAGCAATCTGATGATACTCATGTTGTTTGTTTTTTAAACATTTTAGAAAGAACAATTAAAAAAATAAAACCAACAAACTAAGCCCCCATAACCTTTTTCCCTTATCCACATACCAAGTGCAGCCCAGCCTACAGTGGTGTTTGTGCTTCCCAGAGACTGGGAAACCCTCCTCTGAGTACATTGCTCCCTTGGCTTTATATGATGGCTAAAAAAAGGCTTAATAAGCAGCCTGAGATTTCATCCCACCACTTCTTCATTTCCTGTGTTATCACAGGCAGTTGGCATAGCAGCTGATAATTGTAATAGACTGAAACATTTTTATAAAGAGATTTAGAGGAACTAAGCTATCTCCAGAGAATTCATTTCCACTTGGAGTTTTCTACAGTCTCAAAGGCCGTCCCCATTTCACACTCTTGGGCAGCTCAGATGATGTAATGTGTTGTGTCACAATAGCATCAAAGTGAGAAAAAGTATTAAATCTCCTCCTGGGTATGTAGATGTTTAAAGTTTGGGAACTTGCAGTAAATGTGAGGTTTCTGGGGTTTTAATTTCCCTTTTTTTTTTTCTTTTTTTGAATTACTGTACCACAGCTAAATCAATCACTGATTTTAAGTGGTTTGTACAGCCCCGTTTCAGTAAGGTTACTTTGCAACACACTATGGATAGGATTCCAAGGAGCAAAGCCTGAGGCCATCGCTCAGAACCAGTGTCAGACAGCCGCTGTCCCTCCTGCCTGCGAATCCTACAGCGTCCACATGGACACTGCCCAGCAAAACCCCTGCTCTGCCTTGTGGGCACTGGGAATTACAGCAACTTCGCACAGACTTCTTCACCTAAAAGGCAATTGCATTCCTGTGGGTGGCTAGATGCAATTAGTAAAAACAACTGGATGCGAGCGAAATGTGGAAAACAACTTTCTGCTTCACAAAATGAAGTGATAGCTCTCGAGGACTAACCCCAGCGATCACTGCAGGAAAGAAACGATAAAAACGCTCGTGCCAGGCAGAGCCAGGCAGCTGGTGAATGGCATCAGCTCCAGCTGCTCCTCAGCACCTCCAGCTAAACTTCGGGGTACAGACTGGAAGCCAAAAGATTTCTCTTCCTCTCTGCTGTACTGGGAAATACAGCTCACAAGAGCAAAGCGTGGTTTTCCAAGTGACAAAGCACACAATAAAAGGGGGGTAATTTGGATATCCTACCAGCACATTACAGCAGTCCGCCCACAAAGCTGACGCTGGAGTGGAAGGGCTCGCTGCTCCCGTTAGCCTGGAAACACGACATTCCAGCTGTTCTCTGCCCACTGGGGATGGGGGCCATTGTTCTTTTACATTTTCAACAAAACCTTAAAATTACCAACACTTCAAAAGTCACAGGAAAAAAAACAACCGAACAAAGACAAATAAAAATAACATTTATATTTACTAGGTTGGGTCAACCTGATCTTTTTCTGACTGGTACAAAATTCAATAGCTAATTCCACCTTAAAGATAAAACCAAATAAAAAATGTCCCAGCGTTCTGGCTTCCATTTTGAAGCGATGCTGTAGGACAAAATTGGCTGCTTTTAACTCGTTATTTTAACTGTTTCCCTGAAGGCAGAGCCTCCCCTATCCTAGCCCTTCAGTGAAATTTTGGTCATTACAAAATCTTGTTTATTGATGGTTTGCTGTCGCTAGCGGAATTTGAATCTATGATTAAAAACCTCTTGTCATTATAACAGTTCCACAAAGGTGATCTTTGGCAGCCACTTGTCCAGGGGTCAGGGCACGCCGGTTGACAGAGCACTAACAGCATTTGGTTGTGCTTTGCTGAGCTTTAGGGCAGGAGCGTCAAACCCATTTTCACTGGGGGCCACATCAGCCTCGCGGTTGCCTTCAAAGGGCTGAATGTAATTTTAGGACTGTGTAAATGAATTACATTTAGCCCTCTGAAGGCAACCGCGAGGCTGATGTGGCCTCTGGTGAAAACGAGTTTGACAGCCCCGCTTTAGGGCAAAGCCACCCACCAGGTGTTTTGGAGATGGAGCTCCAGCCTTACATCCTTCAGCCCTGATTCTTCTAGCATCTGTACTCTATAACTGGGTGTGTTTATTCTTCATATGGCAGGTATTGCATCTACTACTGCTGCTTTTTGCATGTTCTTTTGACCCTCGGTACAGCTCACTGAACACAAGCCACTCTCACCACGAAAGCCTGCTGATTTCACGTGAAGCTGAAAATCATCCACCAAACCAGCGGACGGATGTTTTCCACGATGAAACGAAGTGCCAGCGTAGTGAAAGGAGTTGCCTTTCACTACTGCCCGACCTCCTGGTGTAATTCATGGGAACCAGAGCCCACTTTAACCACCTTTTTCTCCCGAGAGCCCCTGCAAACTAGGGCGGCAGTCCTGTTTTGTTCTGGGGGGTGAGAAGAACAGAGATTGCTTTCCCTCCCTCTCCAGGGAGTGTTTAAGAAGCTACATGTACCCCAAGGACTGGCAAGGCTCTATATACACACCAGCGTTTTCAACTCTGCAGAACTGTTGGCTTTGGAGAATAGGAGCACCCCGCTCAGATAATTCCTTTCCTTTCAGAGAAAAAAATGCTAGTAGTAGACTAAAAGCATATTTTTCTTTATGTATAGGATGCATTATCTTTGTCTGCTGAACTGCATCATAGGCTGCTAAGTGCTCTTGGCATCCGTGTCTGCGGGTAGAACTCCCTGCTTGAATTACAGTGTTTTGTACTGGCAAAGATGGGGGGGGGACTGGAATGGGGGCCTGAGTCACAGTGGAAAAATAGGACTGTGAGACGTGATCGCACATTTGGAGGAACATGCCTTGAACTACTGGTCGTTACTTTGCCGTGGGAGGTATTTCTATTTTTCTGCCTCCAAAGCAAGGTGGTTTATGCTATGCAGAGCCTTTCACATAAGTCCAATTGAATTTTAAATGCAAATAACCTGAAATAGGATTTATATGAAATAGAAGCACAGGGATTTGCCAGTTGAATAGCTTTGAAACAAGAAGAGCTAAATATAGAGGTCTGAAAATCCTGTTGCAGGTGCTAAGCACAGAATGATACTCCTCCATAGGGGTAAGACAGTCTATGCAACACTGGTGATTTGACATCACTCATTGAGAAAAACTGTCACTTCATATTAAGAATGAGGTAGTCAAAACAACTGTTATTTTAAGTGCAGTCCTTCTAAATTATTCTGCAAATTCTGTGGGAGCAGACCCAGCACTACACTGATTCCAGATCAATACCTGCATGGCCAGAAAAGAATTTGTGAGAACAGAGGGGAAAAAAACCCAAGACTACCCATTTTTGTAGGGTTAGAGATATGCTTGGCTAAAGCAAACTACGGAGAATCATTCCCAGCGGCAGTCTAAGATGGAGCTAAATGCTGATGGGCCCCGCTTTGGGCAGAGTGATGTACAATGGCATACGTAGAAATCCTCTCAAATCCAATGAGGTCAGCCACAAATTTCTGCCACAGACCAGCCCGACTGCAGAAGTGTCCCCCGAGTTCCCAAAGGCCGAGGAGGGTCCCTGCCCCAGCACCAGCAGGTATCTCTTCCTCCTGAAGCAGCCTGTGTGGTCAAGTGGGCACCTGTCCTGCTGCCTTCTGGACATTTGGAAGCGACGTGTCACTGTCCCACGCTCTGTACGAGCAGATCGGTTAGAAGCATCACTACAGCCATCGCGACAGAGCTCTCTCCTTGCTTCAAAATCACCCTTCGGGCAAGTCAGTTATCTTAAAAATATAAAAGATATTTATAGACTACATACAATGGGCACAGTTAGAAAAAAAAAATTGCAAAGATACAGGTGCTAAAAGGAAAAATAACACTTGAGCTACTTCGCTCAGCCCCATAGTCAGAAAGCTGCTTTTCTTTCTCATCCATCACCCTAGAGCTGCAGGCACATACCTCAGCCCTGGCTCTGGGCTGCTCCTGGCCAGCAGCCCACACACCAGGTCCCAGACCTCGTCCCTCTTCAGGGTTTGCCCGAGTTGTCACCCAAAGGTCCCAAAGGTTCCCGAGCCTTCAGCACACCAGGAAGGGCTTTCAACACTTCCCCGTCCACAAGGACTGTCCTCCCTTCTTCAGAAACAAGAATATCCCTTTGGCAGACAGTCATCAAATGCAGGACTCCCCAGCCCCTAATACATTTCTGCTACATGAAGAGGCAGAATTTCTTCCTCATTCCATGGCCAACAGGTAAATCTCTGCAGAAAACCTTTTCATAGACTGAATTTATACTTTGCATCAACATGTAAATTGAAACCATAGTTGGCATTTAATATAATACATGCAGCTCATTACTAGTTCTTGACTGAGAGCAGACAACGGCAATCAACAGCTCCGGGAGGGAGGAGATTTGAGATGATCCCTGCCAGGTCCCTCATCAGCAAACATTTTCCCAGGTCAAGCGATCCTTATGGCCTGGTTTAGGAAGTCCTCTCTGACCTGCTTTAATTAGGCAGAGGTGATGCTCTCCTGTGACTGTATTTCAAGCAGACATTGATTTGCTGGGATGGATAAAACCTTCCTGGTACAGCTGATGCAGAAGGGAAACACCTACCCAGCCACATGGGATGAATTCTGCACGGTGTTCTCCAAAGCGTTTCGTGTAGGTACGTGTGAGTCTGTGATCGCCCTTGGTGAGCTGCCTTGCGGAGAGCCCGGATCAAATGGGAATTGTTGCCAAATTAATTCTGTAATGCTGTGGATGGTACTACGAGCTACACGCATTATTGAGCTAAATTAATTTCTGCTGTACCTGACCTGCAACTGAGGAACATTGCTTACCAGGCTGGGAATAGCTTGTTTGCTGGATCTATAAAACAGTGTTACTTAAACAGTCCAGAGAGCTCCTCTGACACAAGTTCTCCTTCCCCTGAAGGGCTTTATTTCTAACTGAAGTTATTGATTCCTTTGGCTTTAGACAGGAAATAATCACTGCATTAGCAACCACCAAAATGGTCTTCAGTCCCTGGAGTCTGTTCCCTGACATGTCATTGATCTGAATTTTTTGAATTGCACATAACATGCCATGTATTTTACTTGTGACTTTTTGAGCTGAAGTTCCAAACTGTGTGTGTGTGTATTACTTTTCAAGCATGTCTCAAAGAATTGCTGCTAAATTCTGCTAAAAGGCAGTGCTGCTTTATTTAACGCGGAGAAAAACCCGGTCAGTGCAAACCAGACTTCTCAAACTCTAAGGTTTTGGGTCCACTTTCCTAAACCTGCTCCAGCAGAGAGGATCCCAGCAGTTCATGGGCTGGTGTTAGATCCCCATTACTGTCTGATACTTTATGGAGACGTCCGACTTGAGCAGGCAGCTCTACCTAAAGATCACACAGTAGCTGGTAAGATTTGGAATTTCCCACACACTGCATCACAACATCAAATTTCTGTATTTGCCATTTAAATAAGTAATAATCAATCCTGAAATTGTATCACGGTGCTTCTACATTCACACGTTAATCTAAGCCTGGTTTCACTGCCCAGGGATGCAATCACAACAGCCTGCTCCGTAGTCAGCACATTATCTACTGCTATTTGACCCAGATGTGCAAGAGGGGCTGTGTTACCTGGACGCAAACAGGTGCTACCAAACCTCGTGCTCACTTTCCAAGTCCTGGAACGCAGTAGCCCCTTCCCAGCATTATCCCCAGTACGGTGCCAGAGCCAAGAGAAATGTGGATTTCTTTGATAAATGTACCTACAATTGTCATGCTAACAAATATTGAGGTGCCTTGTTAATATAAAGGGACAAAGCTGTCGGTGTCAGCACAACACAGCAGTGTCCAAGCGTGTCTGCGGATGCTGCTGGGTTGCGGGATGCGGCTTGATTTACTGGGGGTGCAGCGCCCACAGTACCAGTTTAACAAATCCATCCTGCGTGGATTTGATTCTGGTGCTGTGTGCAAAACCAGAACAAAACAAAAGACGTGTGCCAATCTGCCTGCAGCATTTAACCAGCTCTTAGAGTTCTCCAGTGAGTGTCCCAGAGACTCAGTGGTTTGATCTTTTTGTAAGAAATAACAGTTAAATCTTTTTAACATGCCTTTGCAAAATTATTACGTTATCTGTCCAAAGTGATTTTAATAGGCAGCTGAGGCATAAGGGAGAATCAAATCGTCTTTATTACCGACAATCAGAGCTACATTGAGAACTGATTCTCAGCTAATCAGGTGAAAGCCAGGGCTTTCATTTGAGGCACATTACCAGGATATTATAATATGAGGGTTGCAGAACGTGGCCATATTCTCAGCTAGGAAGGAATGAATTTCACAGGTATCTGGCTATAAAACTGCACACACAACCCCCCTCCTTTGGGGAATTATTATTTTAATGGTGTGACTTGCTAGAACTCCTGAACACCTCTGAAAATGGAAACTGCTGGTGCTGGTGGCACGAGCTGGGTGCTGCCCGCTGGATTTGAGGTGGTGCCCAGGACCCGACCCAGTCCCATCACCATCCATCAGTGAGCCAGGGCTGCAAGGACAAGGGAGGGAATCGCTCCTCCCAGGTGAGAGCAGACAGCATTCCAGCAGTCCCTGCCTGTTTGCAAGTGCACGTATTTTCACCGGTGCTACTGAAGAGTTTTGCTCTAACTGACCAGAATGCTACACTGTGAATCCACGACCTCTGCACTGAAATCATCCCACTTGAGAAATGGGTGACTGGGGCACTAACAAAGTGCTCTCCTGAGCTGCAACCTCATTCATGGAGAACACAAATCCATTAAAAATGGCTTTGCGTTAACAAGCACCTGCATGACCTCCACAGTGATTTCAGATTTGTAGAGCAATTTAAGAAAATGTTATTTGCAGGACACTGCAGCAGCAATACTAAACCACAGCAAGGGCTCAGAAGGTTCGTGATCAACCCAGGCTCAGCATATCTGGCTGAAACTCTGTCTTCTAGCATTGATGACCACTATTGACCCAGTCAGTGTAGTTCAGAGACTAGCAATAACTAGGATTTTTAAGAATCTGTCCTAGCAAGATTATTTACCAATTTATTGACATTTTCAGAATTAGAAAATTAACTGCAATTTTCTAATCCACATATTGGGGAAGTAATGTGAACTTTTTGAGTATAGACTGGTTAAACTAAATTCCTCACAAAAGACTACTGAGCTGGTTACAGTACAAGCCTCCAGATCTTCAAGGTTGATATATGAATATTCTTCACGATTTCTTCTAAAACAGAAGCCTTTTCTATGTGTGGTATAATGAAATAATTTGAACATTAGCAGCAGGTGCCCTGTACTTAAAATACCATTGTGATGCCTCTACTGTGATGCTTCTCAGACATCTTGAAGCAACATAAATCCAGAAGGGAAATACCCATAAAAGTGACTTCACTTTCGTTTACAAAAATAACTTTTATGGGACATTTTGTAGACAGCAATAATTTCGTAAAAAGAAGAAAAATCTTGATTTAATCTAAATTTCACGAAAACCTGTTTCCACTAACCAGCTCTGCTTTGACCGAATCTGCGGTAGTCTTTTTTATTGCTATCCTCAATTTGTTTTAGCATCTCAGTAAACAAATGTAAATTCAAGTCAGCAATTAGAAACATGAAGTGTTTTCATAATATGCCATCTTCATTAATAGACAGCAAAGTGCTGATAAAATCCAGGCTAAACTTTAGCTTTCCTCCAAGATCAAAAAATGTCCAGTGTAGCTTCAGACATGCATAACACTAGGTAGCACTTTTCATACCTATCTTTTTCAATACTTGCATTATTTTAAGTCCACTTATTACTGAACAGTGCCTTTCTGTAAGCACTTGATTTATAACCCTCATCAGCAGGCTTAACAAGCCAAAGTCGAGACCCCCTTAACCCCCCATTTCACATTCCACAGGTTTACGCAGTAAACCTCACTTGCCACAATTTGTTTTCATCTCTTAATCAGCTGATAAACATTCAGGAGCAATTTCACTTGTGCTGCACTATGGAGTTTTAAACATTTATGGGGATGCTAAGAAGTGGCCATCAAGAACGTTAACACGCAGATTTTTACCTCTTATGCCATTTCGCCACTGTTGAGGCACCTCTGACGCTTCCCAGCAGAGCACAGGGAGCAGAGATGGTGAATGGTTTGTTCGCAGCAGAATGAAAAACAAGTTCAAAACCAAACCACACTTCTGGCAAAGTAGCAAATTTGCTTTCTTTCTCTTGGGGAGGGAGGAAGGGACATGCTTGTCCCAGCTGGAGCAGCCCTTCCCAGCCATCGCCTCCCGCTGCAGGCAGGGATGGTGGGAAGGAGGGATGGTGATGCTCGTGTCCCTGTCCGCCCACATCCCCCAGGTGCACGACCAGAGCAGCTGCAGCTCAGGCAAAGAGACACTAAAAGCCATTTTGGAGCGAAATGCTCTGCAGTGGCCATGGGAGAGCAGCAAGAACCCGCGTCAATCCATCCCGCTGCCAAACCAGTACAGCCAGCCCCGAGAGCAGCCCCTGGGGATGCAATTGTCCTCTAAATTCACCTGTTTGACTTACTGAGTCTGACGTGGAAATGCTGTGCCATGGGGGTGCTGTGCTGCACAGCGATGGCAGGGGAGGGATGGGGGACGCCCCCGAGGTGGCCACCCCAGTGGCCTCAGGTGCCCCCAAGCCCTTGGACACACACGGCCACAGCAGCCCAGGTTAATCCTCTCTTATTCTGAGCCCTTATTAGACAGAATATAACACAGAAAGGATTTTTAAAGCTTTGGGCAACTCTTCAGAATTACTTCAGCAGTTTTAACTTCTGGAAAGTCTATGCAATACATCAGCAGCTGGGGGCTATCTGGTATTGCCCGTGGATAAAAGGCACCCAGAAGCATAAGAATTGAAAACTTGGTTTTAAAGAAGATTTTTTAAAGTCTTGCTAAAGCACTGCACAACTTGCAGCAAGGGCCTTTGCGAAGATTTAGCAGGTTATAAATGTTCATTCCAAGCGCAGAAGAATGGTCACTACCAAAAATACTGCCTTCACATGGCATTAAATTACGTTTCTGCTCTTGTGTTACCTGACAAATTGCACAGCAGCCACAAGAATGACTCATGGTTTATAATATTATGTATAACATTCTCTAAATTATTTAGATGCCAAAATGAATCTGTACTGAGCATTCTGAGCATTACTCTCAGCCAAGCGGTTCTTATACACACTAGGTTGATGTGGAGATCATACAGCTAGAAAGCAACCCCATAACCCAACAGATGTGTTCTCGGACCGTGTTTTTAAAAATCAAAGAACCTGACGGAAAGTTCCTTTCTCTCTGCAGGCACATAGTTATACCCTGCTACGAAAAAATACAGATTGGTATAAAAAAATCATGTTGAAAGGTAACTGGCCCAATAAAACTCCACAGGGCTTTTAAAGGTTAAGACTTAACCTCGGCTCCTCTCAGCTTCAATGAAAAGTTTGCAGCAACATTAATCAGCATGAAATAATAAGGCTGTGAGAGGCAGCGTGTGATTTCTTTATTTCATCTTAATTATAATTTAAAATTGTAATGTCAGGAATTTGTCAAGTGTTTGAGCAAGAAGAATTATTGCCTCAACAGCAGTTAAGGTCAGGCAGAGACGTGTGCTCAGTCCCCAAGAAAAGCAATGAATTTGTCCTAGAATAGCAACGCGATTCAAACCGTTCTGCCGGCTGCTGTTAGCAGCAAACGGGCTGGTTCAGAAGCCCAATGCGCCTTCCAAACCCTGTGTCTCTGGTCTCCGGCCAGAAGCAGACCCCACCCTGGGGCCGGTTTTAAGAAATGCCAGGCTTTTGTGAAAGGAGCATCTGACCCCACCAAAACGGAATGTGCTCCTGTGACACAAGCAGATACCATTAGGTTGCGTTGCATGGACATGACAAGCCACGACAACGGTCTTTCTGGTAAAGAAGAGGCGGGGAAGGTGCTCCCAGAGCTGGCACTGGCATTTTCCCTCTGATTCTTATCCCTAAAGCATTAGCCTGGAGATGTTTCAACCCCAGTGGGAGAGCACATGGCCCAGCAGTGTATAACGTCTCACAAAACCTCTTATTTTGACCATAAAGATTCCACGCCAGAGTTACAGCAAGCCCAGACCCACTCGCTTGACAGCCTTCAGAACAATAAATAAATTCCACAGATTATATAGGACATCTTAGGCTGTTTGAGGGATCAGGCAGTGTTGATCCATGACATTTAAAAGAATTGGTGGAAATTAAAATGAAGACTAGAATAAGACGCTATCTAGGTAAATGGTTTACTTGAGAAGATCATCACAACTTTCTAAAAGGGAAATCATGCCTTACAGGTTAACATTATTAGAGGCATGACAGAGGCTATCAACAGAGGAGAAGCCCCCTAAAAACAATCACTAAAGTACTACAAGAAATAAACCAGTCATATCACGCTAAGTTGCTTTGCACAGCAGAAAAGATTTCCATTCTTTTGGCAGCAGATCTGTTTCCCACATAATAGCACCTTTTTGAAATGAATTTTTATAGGCAGGGTGATTAATAATAGAGGCTGGAGTAGAGCAGCATTATCCCCGGGTAGTGCTAAATGAGCAGCTGCCACAGTAGATAGGCATTACTGTGTGTACTTAACCAGGGCTAATAAATGGGATTTTTAAGAACAAACCTTCTCATAGTGAGCTCTTTCAAGAATGAATATGAGCAGGAAAACAGTCTGTTAACTCAATTAGTTGTAACTGCGTAGAGAATAGTACTGCATTTATACCAACTAACACAAGAACAGCCTTTGCTTTGATGGAAACAGGGTTTATATTACAACAGCTGCGATGATGCCAAGCAGGGAGAACTAAAGCTAGCGGATGCAGCAGGATACCTGTCTGGCAGAAACTAGGAGCAGAACTTCAAATAATTTCTGTTAGACCAGCAGAACCACAAATAAGCTCATTCTCCATCTCAGCAATAACCTAAACCATGTTTTTTGCAGTGCCACCAACATCACCATGAGGCTGCATGACTGAGGTTTCAAACCATTCGACATATATCATGTACTTCCCTAATTCTTGCTTATACTCACATTAAGGAGCTAATCTAATCAATTTGCATTAGAAGTTTACTAAGAAATGGCAGATTAATACTGAAAAATCACTATCCCTCTTTTCAAACTGCCACAGCACAGGCTGTCATTTCGTAAGGCGAACCAAAGCCCAGGGCTGCCAAGATCTGGCACTCAAGAGAGAGGACAAGCCCAGATTATTCTAACACAGCCAGTTCTCCCCAAGCTGGTGTCAGTTCAGCCTTCAGCATCACCAGTTTATGAGCAAAAGTGGGAACGTGGATGTCTCCGTCAGGTCAGACTTCCAGCACAAGGGATGTGCCCCTGCTTCAGGCTGGAAGGTGTATTACCGACATAATTAGACCGGAGTAAATGTTATAATGAGTAATTTGAGTGTCTCATTAAATCAACAAATAGTTGAGGTTGGAAAGGACCTCTGGAGCCAAAGTACTTAATGGAGGGTTAACTGGCATAGGTGTTTTTGTTTTCCATCCAGCACAATCTCCCCAACAGTTTAACTTCAATGTACAGCAAACGTTTGTTTTCCAAAGGTAAATATTTCTCCTGTGAATTTCACACTCAAACTCAGAATGGAAGCTCAGCCCAGACTCCAGAGCCTGTGTGCTCACCCTCCAGCCCAAACGCGGCTGCAGCCGCCCTGCCCGAGGCTTTAACAGAGCAAATCCTGAGCCCAGGGACCGGTGAGACCCAAATTCCAGCCCTAACAGCACCAGTTTGCGGGAACGTGCTGCATGTACAGCTCTGGCTCAGGAACAGCCCCAGACCTGCTCTGGAGAAACCGGAGAGGAACATCTGTGACAAGTTTGTGACAGATCAGATCACGTCTGTACACGTGACTGCACAGTTATGGGCCTACAAAGATTCATTTTTAAAGGCTTTTCTCAATACCTTGCTTCTGAAAAACATTACTTTGTGACTACAAAAGAGTCTGCCGTTCTGGCCCTTTGTACTTCAAACAATTCCTCTTCCACGTGAGAATCTTACACCACCCCTTAATTGAAACACTTGAAACTTAAATAGCCAGCTCTACACACCTGGATATAGGAAATGTGACTAAGAATAAAAGTGATGGTGCACAGGGTGCACTATTTAAAACCCCAGCACAAAACCATCGTGCATTGGTACAACAGCAGGTCCAACACCAGATCAAGAAGCTCAACACGTGATACTGGTCCTTCGCCATCTGAGAATGCCTTTTGAAACAGGACAACACAATGGAATAACCATCTGCTGGTTTGTGCCTTCTCGTTGGTTTACGTTCGATGAACAAATGCAGCCTCCTACTGCGCAACTTGGGGGGAATTTCAAAAAGTTTAGCAAATTGTCCTGCAGATTCCATTGAACTGACACAGCAAATAATTCAGATGTTCTGCTGGCACCAGCACCATCATACTGATCACAAGAAACATAGTAAATATCTTAAGAATTTTAATTATTATTTTACTAGTTAAGTCCATTCTCTGTACGCCCAGGACCATATAATAAGCAGTGTTTTAATGATCTAATACCCGAAGAGATGTATTTAATCTTTCTTTCTAAGGCTGTACTTCAAAAAACTAAGGCTGTACTTCGAAGTGACCATACTCCCCTGCAACTTAAAAGCCCGGTTGTAAATCTTGGGAGCAGGGAGCGATCCCTATTTGCGCAGCCGTCTCTCATTTTTTACCTAAGAGCAGCACAGCAGCTCAGTCGCCGGGGCCCAGGATCCGTCCCGGGAGGTGAGACCGAGCGCGGAGGAGCCACGGCCACGGTTTGGGGACCGGCCACCCCTCGGGCTGGGGAGGTGGGAGGTGTTCGGGAGGCGAGAGGTGTGTGGCAGGGAAGGAGGATGGTGCACGTGGCTCGCGGGACCTCTCCAGGTGTAAACCAGGTGTAGCTGCGGAGAGGGTGGTGCTTGGCATCAGAGGGAAAATTTTAAAAGCGTCTGCAAAAGCTATGAGGTACAACCCACAGTATATCAGAATAATCTTTGTGTTTTATGCCCTTTGATCCTGTTATGGCTCTCCTATTATTTTAAAGTTATTACCCATGAGATAAAGGTCATTTGTTTAAATAGGAAATTACCAGCTCCCTTAAAGCAGGAACTTATGGAAAACGAGGCTTGCAGGGTTGATTGAATTTGAGCTATTAAAACAATACAGACTTATTGATAATGGACTCTAATGTTCTTGCATTAAAAAACCAGAAATTCCAATGAGACTGACTTGTTAAGGATGTGAGTTAATGACCTTTGTAGATGTTTTTTTTTTTTTTTGGCTCTTGGCTTATGCTCCAGCTGTGAGATGCTTACAAATGAATTAGTAGGTTTCTGTGTAACAAATTACTAACACTGTCTGTAATTTGAGTTTGGGAAAGGAGACTTTACAATATGCAAGAAATTAAGCTCTGAACATCCTTCCCCATATTCTCTGTAGTGTAACTGTAGTGAAAAATATTCGAGGAAATTACATATTGCGGTTTTGCCCTGATCAGCATTATCCTCGCATTACAGATGTGCAAAACCTACAGCCAAGGAAGAAGCTTCAGAAAGAGACACTAGAACATGTTAAACTGGAAACTCTCAGTCTTTCCCTGGAGATTGCCCTTGCATGGGATAGAAAGTCTGTGCTGCAGAGACCCTGGGAGCTGCACAATCATGAATTTTAACACAATATGTAGATGTAAAATCAACCCAAACTGGGCACGGAGTAGAAGCAGCACAGTTTGCTACTTACAAGACTAGAAGTTGGGTTATGGGACAAGGAAGAACTCAGAGTGGTGCCTCAGTGACACAGAGATGAACGTAATTAGCGTGGGTATCTTTAGCACAGGGAAGGAAGGCGCAGAAAATAGGAAGGTATAGAAATATTTTGGCACACATGTTATTTTGTGAAGCTGTTCTGGTAGTTCAGCCTTTCACTTTTCTATACTTGGCATACAGGAATGTTGATGAAACATACTTCCTTCCCAGGAAAGGTTAAACAAGAGATTTAAATCCCTGAAGAAGAAAGCAGAGATCCTGTCATTTCATTTAAAGTGACATGAAAACTGAGAGTGGCCTACTTTTTGTGTGGAAAAGTGTTGCCCTGTTTATAGAATTGCCTCCCCGGGCAGGAGCAGCCCGGGCGCCTCGCAGCACCCGGAGCTCAGGCTGCCAACAGCAGGGGCACAGCTCAACCTGTGCGTGCCCTTAGGGCCAAATTATCACCAACTGTCCCAGCTCTGGGAATCCTGAACTTTACCTCCCATGGCGAGATAAACCCTGTCCTGGTATGGGAGCCGGGTCAGGGCAGCCGCCTTCGCTGTTGCCTGCCTGTGTTTTGCCAGACGAGGTCAGCAGTACCCAGCTACACCGGAGTTTCCAACAGCATCCTGCAATTGCATCGACACAAACCTAAAGCTCCTTTTTGCCAGTTCATCTTACATGTTTTAGACCATCATTATATTATCCAGACTTATCAACACCAGCTCTGCAGGAAGCACGGTTTCTGCAGTCTAGCTCGCGGCATGGACCACGCGAGAGGGCAATAATTCTCACGCAATTAAGCACCATTTAAAAATCCTTAATTTTCTCCAGAACGTCTTTTTGTGATTTTGGTCCTGCCGGAGTGTTGGTTTACTACCCTGTACAAGTACGGAGCTGTCGGTGAGAGGAAGCACAAGGGTGTCAGAGAGGCAAAGCAGGTTAGAGCTGCTGTAATTCTTTCCGATGTGTGTTTACATTTCAACAGTTGAGTGAATTTAAAGAACAGTTTGCACTGCGCCTTACAAATCTGATTATTTTACACCATCAGGCATGGTCTTAAAAGCCCTTCCCATTTACCACCTGCTGTTCCTCCTGTTAGCAAATCTTCTCACACTTTTTGGCACTTGACCTGGAATGCACTCACTCAATACGCTTATTTCCAGTTCTCTTTTAAAAATATTTTTTCCCTAAACCAAAACTTTTAAGGCCACTGCAACTAAACGAAAACACCATTGTCGCATCCTTGCACAACACACCTGTGGAAACTGGCCTACCTTGACTTTCGGAGACTCTCCTCTCTTTTCATTGCCCTTTGCATCCCAAATGCTGGGTTTTCCCCAGAGGTACGACAGCCCTGCAAGGCCACCAGTGACACAGGCAGAATAGTGTGACACAGCCCCAGGACAGCCCTGCCTACCAAACTGTTTAATTCCTTAGGTCCGTCCCTTTGTGTGCACACAGGCACACACACCTACTGACCTGCTGAGCATCCTGAAACGTCCACCCAAGTAACCGAAGCATTTCCTTCCATGCCGGTGTAACTCGACAGTTTGGCTGTACAAATAATTCCTGTTTGGATTGCTACCAGTGAAGAAAATAAGCAAATGTTTCAGCTCGATCTCAGCTTCGATAGAGCTAAAATGTCTCATTCAGTCTGGAGAGAAAAGTCACTCTGAAGCACCTAAAAGCGGATGGAACTGTCACCCAGCTGCTGGGTGAGCAGGACCAGCCCAGAACGGTCCTGCAGCCCCGTGGGCAGAGGTGGGTCTGCCCCCCATCTCTGACACCTGAGCGAGCGCCCAGACCAGAGGAGTCTGCACATTCTCCCCCAGACCAACCGTTTCAGCAGCTGGCGGGTACAGCTGAGCCACTCACACTGGTGATTTACATGAAAAAGCATTAGTATGGCTTTTAAATGATATAGATTATGCTACAAAAAGCAGATTATAGATCCCCATGCTGTTGATGAAATTAAATGCCGCCTCATCCTAAGCAACACAGTTGCTTCGAGAATTGTCTGATGGGTTCATTTTCAGGTGTCTTCACTGCTCCTTACTTTCAGTCATGTATATATGTCTACAGATATATACATGTTTGTGTGTACTCACAAACATTTCAAATAGCCTAAATTACTTAGAAGAAACGGCAAACATTGTATTTTCCTGCCTATACAGGCATCTGCCATGAGAACTTAGGCTCCTTACATATTTGAATGATTTTCAAAATGTTGTCAAAATCAGTTGAGATTTTACATCTCAGTGAAATGAGCCCTTCCCAAGCAACAAACCTTCCCATCCTTCCTGCCCGCCAGTACCAAACGCATCCGACTCTGGTGTCCCAGAAACTTCAGAGGAGCAAAGTTAATCACTCCACTTCCCCATACCCTTCATCACATTAATTTCCATCCTTCTCTGACCCGCACATCATGCCCCGTGCTGCCGAGTCTTATCATACGCTGAATCACAAATTTTTAGTAATTAGGCCAAAGCTCCTCACTGTTCCCTGAAGCTGCACTCTTGCTTATACCCCCACCAATAACAAAAACTATTTTTGCAGTACGTTTTTTTCCACTGCACAAGGCCATAGATTTAACCTTGTTAGAGGCAACTAGTTGCTTGTGAAGAATACTGCTTTCTGCTGTCCAGACCAAACAACAAAGGATGTATCAATTATATTATCACTGGGTGCAGGATGCCAAACCACTGCTTCCCCTGGGAGGCACGATCTTGAGAATTTTCTTTCAAACCATCAGCCGAAGAATTAAACAACAAAACACAGACTGGGCTGCTAAAATATCACTGGAAAACCAGAATATGTGGTTCACAGGTCATCGATTACCACTGGAACAGTAAAATAGGAAAGGGTTTGACAGCTATGATTTGGTCCATATATGCTAACAATATGGCTGGTGCTGTAAGAGAGAAAGGAGTGCTCTCTGCCTCCCCACATGTACAAAATAAATAGTGCAATATATAATAATCAGAGAAGACGCCCACACAGCAGGAGATCCGAGAGCTAGATGTAAATCCCTTTCCTTGTAAACCACAAAGGTAATATCATGATGTATGCAGATTAGTACTTGTGAGCCTCAGAATAAATGCATTTTGAGAAGGGATTTGACTAATGAGTAAGAGAAACTCTTCTGGCAAAAGGAGTTAATGCCTAAAAAGAAATATTTTAGTATTTTTTTTAAAGCACAGATTTCCTTTTATTTATTTCCTCATAAAGCCTTCGGCATTTTTGGCATCTGCCGTTAACAGCAAGGGCTGATCTGAACCTGCTCACGCCGGCTGGAGGGTGCAGCGGGTGCCCTCCACGCTGGCTGGACGCGGGCACATGGAGACGAGAGAGCTCGGCACCGGGTCCGTCCGCTGCCACCCCGCAAACCCGGCTGAGGAAGGAGGATTAAAGGCTCTGGCAGCCCCCGAGGCGGCTGCGGGGGCAGGCGGGGGCAGGAGGGCTCAGAGCTTGGCCGGCGGCTGCGCTGCACAGCACCTTCACAAACCGGAGTTAATAAAGCCACGTTTAACCATCCGATTTACGAGACCACATAACTTGTAAAGCTTAAGGGGGTTGTAAACAAGGAATGTGTTTGCACCATATGGCGAGGAAGTGGTTGTAGTCTTCCCTTCCAAACCTGTGGCTGGAGCGTCACAGCCTCGTAGTTCAGTTTGGTTCCTCACATTTCTCATTTTTAAATTGGCTTTTTTTTTTCCCCATCCTTCCTTGCATACAGTGAGGATAATAGCACGAGAGTCCTTTCCACTAATCCTTGATCATGACAAATAATCATGTTTAATTGTCTCCTCTTAGAGAAGAGACAGAACAAATTCTGCCCATTTATAGGTGGGTTGGGGGTTTGTTTTATTAGCCTGTTGGTTTTTTTTTTTAGAAAGGGCGTAGTTGAAGAGGATTTTGACAGATGGAGTCTGATGTAGCATCACATAAGGATGGGCGCAAGCCCACACGCAGGCACCTCCCCAGGGTGAAGATCGGAGCGGATGCTGGCTTGGAGCACTCCCTCCACCTTCACACCAACAGGAGCCTACACAGAAACACCAGGGATTCCCATTTTGTGTCCTGCATCTGTCTAGAGACCTCATGGTTATGTTCCCTGCACCAAAGCAATAACAAATACGAAATCTCAAGAGATCCAAGGCTGTTGCTGTGGCATCCTGCTGAGGCATTACAAACCCATTAAGCAGAGTTATCCCAGTGCCAGGTGTGCCAAGGACGCGAGCAAAGCTGGACTCCCGCTAGCAGGAGTTGGACCAGGACGTGCCAACAAAACCTTTGGAGTCTGCACAACTTGGGAAAAAGCTGAGCTAAGAACTGCCGGGAAAACAGGGGCAGCATTCATCTGGGGAAAAAAGCTTTGCAGCCTGCCCTGACTCAGTAAGTTTTACCCGCGGGGTGCAGCGTGTAAGAGCTGCTCCGTCAGAGAGGGTTTTCCCCGCGACTCACCCACAGCCCCTGCAGCGATCTTTGTTGTGCCCACAGCAGGGATTCCAGGGTTTTCCAGCAGCTGCCTTGTCCCATAACTCATAGCTGTTAAAAGCTCAGCTTACTCTAAATCACCTGCGTCACAAAGTCTGACATGGACCCTACTCTCTCAGGAGCCTGAGGTGGGTCACTACTTAGGAAAAAAACATTCAGAAAAGGAGGTTTCAGCCCATTTTATCCATCTTTCAGGATGGGCAAATGAACCTCTGTAGCATGCATAAACCTCACATTCAAGCACAAAAACTCGGTAACATTCAGCTTCTCCCACTTCACGTTGCTCGTTCTCCTCCTACCACTTGGAGAGGAAAGAGCAAAGGGCCAAGCAGATGGGGCAGGAGCATCAGTTGCTGGGAAGGAATGAGTAATGGAGCTTAAATCAGCTACAGAAAGCTGACAGCGATTAGTCAGCAGCTCACAGCAGGGCCACAGTGCCTTAACTGCAAACCCACCAGTGCATACAGCCATTTCAGGTAGAAGCTTTTAAAAGCTCATCTGTGAAGTCAACAAACTGCGGTTCGAGATGGCTCCCTCATGAGGCAGCACCTGGATTCTTCAAACAAAAGATCACTGGAAGATTTTCTCTTTCACCACACAAAGTTACATCCCTTTCTACATTTAACTCTTGAGTAGATCAAGACCACTTGCAGTCACAGCTATGGAAAGAGTCACACCACACCAAGCACGAAAGACCAGGAGGGCTCCAAGAGACATGCTTCTCTAAATAAAAATCCTTCGGCAGAAGACCGTTAAGTTCAGAAGCTGTCTGAAATGTCAATTTTATATCTTGAACTGTAAGATCTATCTTTCTAAAACAAATCAATGTTGTGCTACCGAAGTATGGTCACACCTCTGTTTCAGCTCTCCAATGCACCAGCCTCCTGTTCCATCCCCACTGGTGGCTGAGAAGACCATAACCAGGAGATGAATTCTCCTCCTCTTGTCACTACTGCCTCTGCCAAGAAGGATGCCAAACATGAGGGGAACATGTATTTTCCAACAGACATTGGATATACACTGCCAACTTATTCTTCATAAATCACTAACTAATAATAAAAGGGAAAGACCTTCCAGCAGCACAGGCGGGGAGTTTATAGAGTCGAACATGCAAGTAGGTGACTGTAGGTACCAATTTTTCTCAAGATAAAGTAAATCTCATATGGGACTGTACACAGAGCATCAGCTTGCAGCTAGAAGTGGGGCTGGTAGGAAATTTTTGGCCACAACAAATGCCAGTTTATCAAGTCCCAATCCTGCTGCTGCTGAGAGCCCTGATATCCGAGTCATGGGGAGAGCTCTGCAGCTCCCACTGAAACTCACGTTCCTGCCAAGAGTGGCCAGAGGCTTTCCAGTTTGTGAACATCTGGGTTTGTCTCAGCTAAAATAAACCAACTCACTTACCCCGAAATCTAAGAGTTTAAATCTAAGACTTTTAAACTGGAAATAGCTGCTTATCAATCAGTGCTACCTGTAGCTATCAGCAACCAAAGCATGATACAACCAGCATGAAACCTGCTGTGATGACACATGGAAAATTAAAAAAAAAAAAAAAAAGGAGAGAACCTGGGCATCTAAATTATTTACAGAAATCTGCTCGTGTTTTGCTGAGCTGTGACACCCAGAGGAGAACGGGAGAGAGGACGCCGAGAGCAAGGCTGTTCCGTGTCTGCAGCACATGGACCGCACGCTGAAGCATCACTCCAAATCCGCACTGAGTGCACAGTAATTACGGGAAGGCAGCGTGTGCCCACATTAATTGTGGCAGCCAGCCGGGTCAGAGTGATTCACTGCTGCTCGCGGAGCCACCGTCGCTGGCAGAGCAGGAAAGCCTTGAGCCACACACAAAATGAAGCTCTTGACAGAGGTTGCTGCTTTCAAAGACATTTCAAAACAAAGTCTCCATGAAGTTAAATGTCATTTATTTCCGCCCCGATGTGGGCAAACCTTTTTCATTAAGACATGGGTGTTAATGCCATCTTGCATGCATGGCTTGGAATACAAATAGGGCTCTTAATCGTTTCAGAGAGGGTGGAAGAGATGGAACTATGTTAAAAACATTTATTGTATGCAGTAACACAGAGGTCTCCTGCAACTAGCAGGTCCTGGTGTAGAAGGAAAAAAGCAAACGTGCTTAAAAAAAAGCACCTACATTTCTAGGTAAGAAGCTGCAGAATTAAACTAGGATGGAAAATGGGAAAAGACACAGGACAAGAAGCATAATACACCGTTCTTGATCTGTAGATGTAAGTTTGAAATTGTCCTTCGCTTGATGATTTTATTTTGCTTTTTGCGCTTTTTACTCACAACCAAGTGATCAGGAGCCAGAGAGGCTCTGCAGGCGCATCCCGACGCGGTTCGCGGGGCGGCCGGGCTGCAGCAGCGCTGTCCCACAGCCCAGCGCCCGCAGCCTCGTGGTGCGCGGGGACATCGCGGCGGGGAGCGCTGGGGCACAGCACCCTGCTGCCCTCTCGGGCTGTGCCACAGGTTCTGCCACTGCAGAAGCACAGCTGAACCCCAGTTTTAAGCAGAAGAGTTCATCTCCATGGCTCTCTGCCAGCACAAGCCCCAGCTACTGGCAGATCTCCCCGGGGCCTCACCAGTGAACGTGTCCATACGGACAGCACCTTAAAGAAGGCTTATCCTGTAAACCAGTTGCTGAAGTTTCACTTGCAGTTAAGATTTGAACAGGAGTTGAAGCCCTTGTGATTTCTATTCATGGCATGGCTTAGAAGCAGCCAAATTAAAATCCTTATCATTAAGGAGCTGATAGCTCCCATAATTGCAAGCATCATTCTGTATTAGCTGGAGGGAGCAGCATGACTCACTGGCTAACAGAAGTAGATCTGTTCATAAAACAGGAAAGCTTCTAACCAAAGAGAATGATTTCCTGAACTATGAATTACTTTAGAGAAAGTAATAATTTCAAACAAATTACTTATATAATTTATGCTGTCAAAACAAAAACTTTTCTCTAAGTTAAGTGTCTTTTTGCTGTGTACTTCTCTGAATTACCTTCCTGACCTACAGTGCATCAATTCATGATTCAAAAGCAAAACTTTCCCTAAGGGATGAGTCACAGCTCCCTACTGTCCCTCAGGTTAAACCACATTTCCCTTTATTTTCCAGAGTACATGTTTTAAGAGTTGATGAGTTCCACAGTTGATATGTTGATCCATTTGCCCGGAATAATCTTAAAACAAATATTAAAATATTCTCATTCAAGGCACCCATCCCTTATATGGCTATGTTTCTCTGTGACAGAACGATCTGCCACTTGAGGGCGAAAACCAAGGAGGATAGCGCAGGTTTAAACAGGATTTTTCAGGTCTTTTGAGGGCAGAAAAAATAAAATGGAAAGGTAGAAATAATTGCAGCATGCACTGAGGAGTTGTCTTGTCTCGCAGAGCTCATTTCATGAAGACTCCGGTGCTGAAATGGGGCAGCTTTGTTCTAGGAAGAGGCTACAACATGCAGCCAGCCAGGCAACCAACTTAATGTGAGTGGTGACAGGTCACGGTCCCGCAGGACAGCAGCAAAACCACTGGCAAGCCTGCTGCAGCTTCACAAAGAGCTCTGTTCAGTTACAGGCTTGGTCCAATTTGGAGAATTTAGCTCCAGACTAAAATTAATAAGTGGTCTGACTGGACGAGATGACTCTTCTAACCTCAGGACTGATTAGACCGAGGTTTAATACCAATCTCAGATCTCTCATTCGGAAGATTTATTCTAACACTGGGGATTTTCAACGTAGCTGCGAGCTGAAAGATCCAGCGCTCGCCACCAGAATTTCAATACCTTCTCTTGCTTGCCATAGGGCTCCGTATTAAAGAAAGTATATTTTTAATGCTCTGGAGTCTTTCTACTTCTTTCTCCTTAGCAGTATGTGAGTGCATGGCAGTGTATGGGGAGGGATACCACCCAAACATGAGTGAGAAGGAGAAATCCCCTAGGTCTGCCATGGGGCAGGAGCAGGACCCAGCCCCGGCTGCGGGATGGGGCCAGCATATGGGTGGCCCTGTGACTGGGTGCCCTCTCGCAATCAGATATCTGTCCGTGGTAGATCAAACCACTGGAGTCATTTGAAAGAAAAGCACCAGGTTTTTCTGTTACGAAACATTGCCTTTCAATTGGAAATTAATATGAAACTGAGCAAAGACCCTGTTGGATTGCTGTAGAGCGCTGTTTTACTTGAGAAAGGGAAAATTATAAACAGATTAACAAAACGGTTCTAAACAGTGAGATGAGTCCTAGATCTGTTACAAGCGTGAAGAAGCCAGGCGCAAAAGCAGTCTGCATGAAACATAAAAAATTATACAAAGAGGAAAAAACAGCTCTCCAAGCACAGGACAAGAGAAAGCACTGAAGAACAAGAAAACAGAATTAAAGCCCTGGGTTGTGTCACACAAAATCTGAAAGACAGAGGGCACGTTTTTCGGAACAATTTGCCCCATCAGACTACTACTAACTGGAGCCATTGGAAAGCCGGGCATTCCAGCTGCAACCAGCTGTGGGGTGCCAGCACTCTGCTCCCTGCGTGTTCTTTTCAATTACTATTTATTCCTTTGTATGAGTTTTTTTCACCTTTTCCTTGGCCCAGAGAAGGAGCAGTAGCTTGGGTCTCACATTCCTAGTTGCCTCGACAGGTTTTCCTTGAAGAAGGAACGGCCTCGTTAAACACGGTTCTCATGCAGGATTTAAGACGAGCTGGTGGCTTGTGTGGCTTAGGCTCAGTGAGCCAGATGCTCAACATAAACCCCAAAAGTCAGGCTATCCTAATATAATATAATTGGAACTACCAGAGGACAAACACCCGGGGAGCTCCACAGCCTATGGAGTGCTTCCACGGAAAACACAGAGAAATCAGAAGAAATAGAATAATTGAAAGATTTGGTGATAAGGTATGAAATGGTGTCTTTAGCTGGGTATTCCTGCTGACAGAGCCTGACTCCAGCAGCTACCACTGCAAATCCCTCATGTAACATCTTTGAGGAACAGACGTGACCATTAAAAGAGAGTAAAGACTTGGTAAAGGGTACCCACACACCAGGAAAAAGATGCAGTTTGATATTTTAGGAATGGAAAAAGAAAAACATATGCTATTTAACACTATTATTTGCTTGAGCTCCATAATTTCTATATAATGTGCAATTTACTTCCCACAACTTGAGGGAGCTTCACTGACATGAAGAAATCTTGATTAATGTTTCCAGTAGCAGTTATAAAAGGCATAAGACGACACTAACGTGAATTGCTTCTAGATTACTTTCATGCTGTTTTATTGTGGGTAGAAGTTTGGTTAACCCTACACTTTAAAAACCAAGAACTCAATGGAACGAACCAGCTAGAGCTATATGGTCTCAGGGATTGCATGTCAAGCATGTCTAGACTTGCAGCTTTATATCGTATATTCTGCTTCCAAAGGCTACATCCCAGCTAAAAAATCCCTCCTGGTGTCACTTCCTATCAGCTTGCTTTATAAAAATGTCCCTGCTCAAGGGATGTACTAAAGACACACAAACTCCCTGAAGAAAGCAGCAGAAAGCTGGTATGAAAATCCAAACTTGTCACAGGAGAGTGGCAACGCAACAGCAAAACAAGGCAGCCACCTGTTGGGAAGTGACACCTGAAACAGAGACAAAACGCTTCAGGAAAGTAACTGGAATTGGCTCCCGTTATGGCACGTTCACTGATTGCAGTTATCAGCATTATCGCTAGAAAGGCGAGCTCTGTGCTGGAGAATGGACAGGGATTTTGCACGCCCGCAAATTACATCTCGAAATCAGAAGAGGCATCGCTGCGTGGCTCACACAAAGTCAACGAGCAGCAAAGGTTTTCGAAATGTAAAACTTGAGGAAGAGGGGTTGTATTTTGTGCCTACAGATGCATGTTTAGTTCTAGGTTGCTCTGGACCTCAGCCTGTAATGGTGTGTCACCCAGGGACCACGACGGTCTCGCCCCATCTCCCCTGGCCATGTTACCTGTGCAGGATGGAGCAGAGCGCCCCGCGGGACGGCCGGGCTGCGCCCCAGCCCTGCAGCCGCCCCTCTGCACGGGGCTGCTTTTGCCCGAAGTCTTTACGTGACACCTTGGGGCTGTTGGCAGCCTGTCCCTGGCACTGCGGCTGTTGTACATTTTCCAAGATTCGAGTGCTCTGGATGTGAATCCGCCCCATAACACCCAACCCGGGACTGGTGCGCCCGGGGCAGCGGTGCAGGGCTGCGGCACCCCAGAGCCTCTCTGCTGCGTATGGTGTCGGACGAGTGTCCAGCAAGGGGATTTTCTTGGTTTTCTGTCTTTGTACTTGGGATTCGGAAAGCCAGCGGTTTAAATCTAGCCCTCCCACAGCTTGCAGTGGAGCTGTGTGATCTATCACAATGCAGCGGTCAGGATGTTTTTCTCCCCATCTGCTTTGGTGGAGATAGCGTTCCCTGCACTGTTCACGTGGAGTGGGGACCAGCTGCCCGTGCTGTCACGCAGTGCTAGCATCCAAATGCTTTGCCAAGTTTTGAAACAGAATTCAAAACGGCCATCAGGAGCCCTCGGGCTCTCTGTGCACCCCCTGAAGCCACGGCGGCTGTGTCTGCTGTGGGGAGAGACCAGCTGGACCTGCCGGTGCTGCCCACATTCCCCAGGTCTCAGGGGGCACGGAGTCTGCAGGCTGAGCTGAGTCTGGGTCTCCAAGGAGCCTGGAATGAGGGAAATCCCAGGAAACATCAATATCTCTGCAAACTCCAGTGCTAGCCACTAGCTCCTTCCTCCTGTATCTCCTCCTTCATCTGGGCAAGGAATCAGCGCCAGAGGAGTCTGGCTCAGTGCACGTGAACAGCCAGCAACAAAAGTACCAAGACTCCTACATATACCCCAAATTATTTATTCCAATTCTGCTGACCATCGTATAACCCAACACCAGTTCTGAATTTGCTGTACTGTTAATGAATGGCCAAATACATTTCATCTCTATTTCATCTCAGAAATATATAGCTTTGTGAAATCATTTATGCTTCAAATTATCTGAAGTGTACAGAGAGACCACCAGAAAGCAGCGGTGCTGATACGCTGGTCCAGCTTTGCAAACATCACAGTTATTGTCTAATTTTAAGACACCTCCATACCGAATATTCAAAGCCCCACTTGACTACTACATTAACCCCTTTTTCCCTAGGAAGCATCCCCACAGGGGAAGCCTTGCACCTCCTGCTAAGATATATTGCGACACGGAGACTTTCACGCATCTTTTTATAGCGTGCTCTCTCAGGGCTTATCCAGGCACATTCTTATCTGTGTTAATTTGGTCTCTTCCAGTCTAATTACTACTCAATATATAAGACAGCCTCATTAAGATCTTAGCTTAGGCTGGATATTTATATTCTCAGTATCCCCAGGAAAACGTATAAGAAAACTGGTGTCAGGTGCACCTGCGGATAAAGGGGCCGTTCGTTCCCCACAGCAGCAGATCGGTAATCACCAGAAGCTCCACATATGAATTTTTTGTGTCCATACTTAAAGAAATTATGTGCCCAGTTCCTTAAGGTTAAAACTATACAAGCATCTCACTTCCTTTGAAAAATCCAGCCTTTGTTTTGGTGTAAACAGAAGATTTAGCTGCTAGCAAATACAAACCTACTTGTCTGAACACAAAGGAGTGAGAAAAGCTGAGGTTTTGAGTAAGAACAACAGAATATAACACTACAAATACTTGGCTGCTGAGAACTATTGGGGACACAGAAGAGGGAGCTGGTGAAATCCCACTTCTTGAAAGGTTTTATCGGTGGGGCAATGCCAAGGAGAATATCACAATGGAAAATAAGAGTCCACTGATGCAGCTGGAGATTTCAGAGACCCACGCACCGAGCACAGACATCCACAGGTAATTAGGTGACCCATCATCGCAACAGGCAGTCAAAAGAAAACATTCATAGACTGAGAATCTCTCTCTTGCGAATGCTTAGTAACAAACGACTGATTTCACTGAAACCAGAACTGATCCACAAAATAACACGGAAACCAAAAAGAAGGGGCTAAATCTGCAATGAATGATTGAAGCAGGTCCTTCCCACCACAACCATTTGGCATGTAATAGCATTCTGTATCATCACAAATGGCTTGCTTGTTTAATTCACACCCAGATCTGGCAGTTGTGCACACAAGGAGGGAAGCTTTGGGTTTCTTTTCCCACGTTTTTTAGGGAAACAGAGACTATAATGAAAAATATTCAAAGAACCGCAAAGGGAACAACAACAAAAAAAAGAAGTGCTACGAGACGTTCCACCTTTTGAATGCGTTTTTGTTTCCATAGAATGAAAATTCTGTTTATTCACTGGAAAAAAAAAAAAAATAGAGATGTTTGTGTATCCAAACAAATGGTGAGAAGTTCCCTAGAAAACAGGCTGCAGTGACTCAGTGGGAGAGCAGGAGATGAGCAGACGCGCCGCAGCCCACGGCCGCGCGGGGAACCGAGCCGCAGCGGGTTTGCACGAGTACACGGAGAGGGGAGGGATTATTTGCCCCGAGAGCACCATAACTGCCTTCGCTCTGACTTCCCAGATCACATAGGTCAGGATGGGAATTATAGCTGAAAGCATTTCTTTGGCCGTTTCAAATAAACCATTCTAAAACCTCTGCTTTCCACACACCTCAGCTGACAGTTTGGGTTACCTTTATATCAGAATTCAGTAAAACACTGTGAGAAGGTGTAATCCTGGATGCAGAGGAGTCACCCTGATGTTCACATTCTCCAGCACCTCCGTAAGCCACGGATAAGCGGACACTACCCTGGGCAGCGATGGGAGCCGGGACGTGCCCTGGCTGTGCAGCCCTAGCACTGAATCACAGAATCCTTTGGGTTGGAAAAGACCATTAAGACCATCAAGTCCAACTGTAACCTAAATCTAGCACTAATTACCACCTGGAGCTGCGTACGGCCCCTCCGCAGCCTTTGAACCAGACAGATGGGACAGGGCAGACACACACCACACCATATATACCTAGAATAACAGGCACATTATCTAAATACAGACTTTAAACCCTTCCTGTTGGGACAGGCCAAAGAGCAGCAGTACAAACTGAGGTGTATCAGGGTTAACCGAAGCTTAAAGATTCCAAAGCAGTACCTATGTGGAACATTAACATTAAACTTCTCTAGCACTAGATCATTACAGAAGAGGCTTTCCCTGCAGAAAAAGGGAGAAGCAATCCAGTCAGCAGCACTGGATCACATGCGGTGGTCAGTCAGGGATAATCTTGCAGGTGAACAGGTTACAAAAAATTCTTTAATAAACTGAAATATAGTTTTACTGAAAAAAGTTGTGCTTTAAGTGGCTTTTCTTGAAGGTGGAAAATAATAAGTCGTTAGCAGAAGTAAAGGCAACCAGATTTGTAGGAAAAAGTAGTATCTTTTGGTACACTAAATTAAATAATCAGCCTAAAACAGAGAAGGGATTTGAAGTGCTCGAGCCTCCAGGGTTTGTCGTGTTTGCTGGTTACATTGGTTGGTCTAATAAAACACGAGACTCCTCTTTCCAAGCCTTGCCACCTTGGATCATCAGGTAACGACAGTAAAAGCTGCTCTTTTACTGTTTGGTGTTATGATTGTCTGGGATGCTTCTTCTCTTATTTTAAAGGGAGTATTTAGTCCATAGATTTTTGTCCAGAATAAAAGTCCCATTTTTCATTACATTTCAGTTGCCAGCGTTTACATACAGCACAAGGTAACGTTTTACTGGCTGGACTCCCCTTCCCTTCCCTTCCACACGTACCAGGTTGGCAATGGAGGAGGGCAAGAAGGGCAGCGATTCGGGTTCACTCAGAGCAGGAAGCAAAAAGGCTTTCACTTAAGCCATAGGAAAAGAAGCTTAAGTCTTGAAAAAGTTTTAATTCCTCAGACAACATGTTGATACATTAGTGAAGTTCAGCGCAGGCATGCCCGGCAGTGCTGAGCTCGGCCGTACCTTCCTTGCGGAGCAGAGAATAAGGATGGATCCTTCTGGATTATCAGGTTAAGCATCACCTGGAGAAAAGACTCTTGTCGCAGCCTTTAATAATGATCCTTTTGCACCATCATCAATCTTTACTGGTCATGAATTGAATTTGCTGTTTAGTTGATAATGCACTGGGTGAGCCTGTGGGCAACACAAGCCTTTTTCATATATTCTTTAAAGACACAGAAACACGACTGTAAAAACACGACATTAGAGCGGGCAGGCAGATAGTCCCTGTGACTGCAAGATTCCTGCAACTGATTTAGGAGACTGGATGGGAGATGAAGGAGGAAAGGAACAGATGAAAGCAGAGAAAGGTGATTCTGACCGCAAACTGGCACCAGAAGGGTATTTGACACTGTTAGCTGTGGTGGCATTCCCCTAGCGACAAAAGCACCACACACACCCCACCCCGAATCTTTCATTAAACCTCAAAAAGCAAAAGAAGCCTCTTCTCCAATGCAGACGTTAAAAGGGTAAAATTTAATGCCACTTGTCAGAAATGCAAAGTTTCAGGCAGACCGGCTGACAGATGACATTTCAGCCTTTCAACAGAGAGTGGGTGTTCCCAACAGGCTGATGTCAATGGGAAGCGGCTGGAAGACGTGATTCCAGGATTCGGGTGCAAAGGCTCAGGGATGCCAAAAGCATCATTAGGGTAGTGGAGGAGGACCAAAGCTCTGTGGAGGCTGGTAAGAAACATCTGAATCCTTTTCCCACAGAGATAGCTGGGAGCTGCATCACCTACATGCGCAACGCCGGTGTAGATGGTGAAAGCGGCTTTTACCTCATCGGGAAAAAATGCTTTTGTGAATGAAATAGGAACTCCCATGGAATGGCTCCATCTTCTATAACTCCTCATAGCTACCAGCAAAACACAAGATCACCAGCTGTCGGATCAGTAGATGGGCATTCCTATTTTCTTTGCTTTCTATACCAGACAGAGATTTTCCAGAAGGCAAAAAATATTCAGAAACATTTCCCAACTATTTCTTGTTTTAACCCTTCTGCTAGGAAAAGAGATGGCTACTTCCAGTCCTCTACAACAGATATAAGAGGCAAAACCTTCTAAAACAATGCTACATACCATCAAAAACACATGGGGCTCTCAATTTATCTTCAATAAAAAAGAAAACACCCTGAAAGAACAATATGTAAAGGAAAACTCTACAAATAGTCTGCTAAAGCAACTCAGGTTTGTATGAGTCATCAAAGGGGGACACAACGCCCTCCTGTTTGAGCACAAACGATGCTCAAATCTTTGCATAACAGCAAAATTCTCTTCTGTTTTGTAATCAAATAGATTTTTTTTTTTTTTTAATGGTGTGACAGCAGGAATAGCAAAGATTAACCCTGACTACATGCAGCTAAATATGAACAATCCTAATACATCCCATCTTTCCCAGACGTGGTTAATATTGCTGCAGGTATCTGTCCCTCCCAGCCCGTGATTTCATTAAGTATGTTTCTGTTTAAGCAGTCTTTTTTTTTTTTTTTTTTTAATGAACATAGTGTGCTAAAATAAACTTATTGCTGCATAAAGATGATGTAGCTCAAAGTGAAATTAGAAGAGTGTCCTAAAAGACGTGTTCAAGGCCTGTAAATGTTAATACTGTATTTTCCACAGAACTCTGTTTGATAAACTTCTCTATGAATATTCCAGGCATGATTTCTATTACAGCTACATTTCCCCACTCAATTGCTGGATTTCATTTCACTGTGAATAAGTAACTATCCAGGGATTTTTGGCAGCTTAGTGTTGTTCTAACCCGTTGGTCTTGTAATTAGCTCCAAATGTTGTTTTCATGAAGCCATCTTCTTCCTGATGTATCCTAAAGTCCCCAGCTATCTTCTATACTTCGCTTGTTATATTAATGCTAGGGAACATTAATATATAAATAGCATTAAAATTGCAAAAAGCTGCTGCCTGGATATTTTCCAGGTACATCTTTGAGAAAAGAAGGGGTTTTTTTTAAATGTTCTACACCTGAGGATGCACCAAGTCTCTATCTTCTGGAATATATTTGTAGCTTGGTATTCAAAACCGCTGGAGTTTGCTCCACAAATCTTTCATGCAGGGTAGCTGGAGATGGTGAAGCTCATGGTGTAAATAACGTGGAAATCTTGCACAAAGGAGAGGCTGTTGGTTGGCACAGCATTACACGCATAGTTTCACCCTTTTTAGTTCGCATCCTGTTTTACCACCTAGACGTCCTGCTGACGTAAGGATACCAGCAGGAAACAGAAAACCTACTTTGACACTGATGCTGGGACCGAGGTACCCGAGGGTACGATTCCATCCTCGGAATGGAAACAGAAGCTCCACATGCAGAGCCAGATGCCGGGGGAGGTTATTCACAGAGCGAGACTCGACCCCCATCCAGCTTCATCAAGGGGCTTCTTCAGTCTAGTGATCTGGACTGAACGTTTCTGTTTTCTTTTTATATATATGTTCATGTATATGGACATACTTTTATATATATATATATATGTGTGTATTCTCTGGACCACACATCAGCCTGAAAAATCGCCTTGCCCAGAAGGGAGAGTTAATGATTAAGGAGCGCTTGCTTCAGCTTTTGTCTTGATTGCCACCTTATTATATGACTCCAGGCAAGTCTTGTGCTTGTGGGCTGGCTGTGCAGATGGGAAAACCACCACAGACAGCAATCACATCATGGGACACGGAAGTGGGCAGGGATACATCTCTCCATCACTCCTAAGGGCGGTGAGAAAAAGGCTGCTGTGACCCCCTCTGTGAAATCACATAAAATGAGTATTTAAGGACTAATTAAAATGAGTTTCATGAGTGTAGCCCTGAACTTTCCTACTACCCAACACTGGAAAGGCCCCACAGCGCAGAAGAGAGAGGAAAACAGCACCCTCCTAGATTCCAGCAGCAGCATTCCAGCATCAACAACAGAGCCACCAAAGAGCTTCCTTCGTAATTTAGTCCATTGTGGCAGGAATGAGGAAAAGCACTATATCAGTTAAAGAATGGTTTATAGCTTCATTTGGGTTTTCCTTTCAGAAAGTCCAGGAATAAACCTGCGTAAGTGGATTCATTTTACAGCAAGAACAACTGCAGCATCCCCCAGGGTGACTGCCGGACAAGTGTGCTGAGTCAGCAAAGGCGCCAGCGCAGTCCCGTGAGTGCGATGGGCTGACCCCCCCGGGGGGGCTCGCTGCTCCTCTTGCCGCTTGGCACTTGCCTGAAGTCACTGGGAAGTTGTTACACCACTTTAACTTGTAAAACAATTGATGAGCCTTTAACGTTAATGAAATGTTTCTGCTGAGTAGTTCTGGCAGATGAAACTCTGTTATTTCATTGTGCATCTAATTTATTTAGTGCTAGATGTTTGCCCTTATTTTCTTTACACACTGAAAAGTCAGATTTGGATAAAATCTTTGCATCTCAAATAAGATGATTCTTCAGAAAGTCAGGCAAATTTCTATGTAAATGCTTCACATAAAACTCTGCTCAGGGGCATATATCCTGCCAAGATGGAAATGGAAGGTGTAGGCTGTTCCTGGTGCCTACGTACTCATAAAACCCAGTTCTCATCTCTACCAAACCATTTTAGCAAATGTGATGGCAGAGAACAACTGACAGATCTTACACAGCAAGGCAGGGGAAGGCTCTGGCTGTGCCGATGGATCGGGAGGAGCCCGATCCTGTCATCGCTGGGTACCGAATTCAGAGCATCTCTGTTATCCTGACTGCGACCACCACAACGTCTATTACATTGCACACAACATATTAATTGCGGTAGCCATCAGAAAGAGCAGACAACCTCTGTGTCAACTGGAGGTACATATGTCACCATGCACGGGTCCCCGTGTGCAGCACAGGGCATGGCCAGGAGGGGCTTCACACAACAGAGTAGGTGAAGACAATCTCATATAACATCTTTCAGCTGCCTTTCGCAAAGAAATACGATTGAAATAGGACAACGTTAATATTTCCCCCCATCCAAGAAAAACAAATCAGTGCTTGCTACCACACTGTACTATAAGGCCGTGTTTACTGGCACTTCTACCAGCAAGCGTAATCCTGAGCTAAACAGATTTTTCAATTATATCTGTTTCTAAATGACGGACTAAATGTAGCGAAGTAGATGGGGAAAAACCTGCCCTATCGCAGATCCCTACACAACCGCATCAGAAATGTCTCCTGATCTGTTGTATCTCTGCCGAGCGCGCTGACCCCGGTATGAAGCCGGCAGCGGCTGCGGCTCAGCTCCTCCGGTCCCTCATTGCTATTCATGGGCTGCTATAATGCTATCAGCACACGGCTCCGCAGCGATGTTTGGGCACGTGTCCCTTACAAATTCAGCTGCTTTACGCAGAAACCTGTACGCAGGAGAGAAGGGAGGTGACCCAAGGGAGGTATAGCTGTAATTTAATTGCAGGATGTTTATTTGCCAGCAAATCCCCAAGTGGTGATATGTTATTACACAACGTGACAACCATTAGTACAACTCATCTCTGTGTTTTATAGGGGGAGATAAAGCACTGAGACGCCTGTCAGAGGTAAAGCTGGTTTGGAGGGCTCATCTTAGCACAGAAAAACTCCTACTCCGGTGCCACGGAGCTGCTGCCAACCTGCCAGCCCCAGCTTGGCAAAAACCTGGGGACACGGAACACCGGAGCTTGCATCGGTGTTACAGCTCGGCACAGGATACATCACGGAAAAGCCAACACTGAGGATTTTTTAGTACTGTGGGGATGGGATTTTACTACAGCCCCTCCCTGAAAACAAGCTGTGCTTTTTTTTTTTTTCCTTTTTTTTTCCTCTATTTTTTTTCCATAAAGGAAACATTTCACATAATCAGAATAGCTGGAAGACTTACAAGGAGAGATAGAGATGGACATTCAGGCAGAAGATCTCTTCACCGCAGAGGGTGAGAAATAGAAATAACACATAGCTAAGTGATCCATTTCTTTGTTTTTTCCTCGTGTTGGCCAAGGGGGTGCCTGGGAGAGCCCTGACACCTTGCGGCAGCAAACACCCAGGGACACGCTCCCCCAGCCACTGCCAGCACGGAGCGATTGCTCAAGCGCCTGGCTGGTTTCCAGAGGCATTTTGTGCAATGTCAGTGACACCAAAAGCCCAAGCAGCAGCTAAAATGACATCAAGACGATAAATAATCACCCTGCAGAAAGAGATACCGATGCTGGGTGGGAGTGAAGCAGAAAGGAGCGGGGCGGTGGGATGCAGAGCACCTGTGCTGGCGGTGTTTGACAGGTTGGAGAGGATTATTTCACTTTTTTGCTATTTCTCATGTTGAACAGAGGTGCACAAAACTGAGACAGTGTGCAAAAATCAAATCTGTTTCTCTTATAGATTCCTTTCATATTCTCGTAAATGCAAATACATGAGTTACCACCTTTTCCAGTTGACATGTCTGTCAAATGAAAACAAGGCTTTCTACAGCTTTTCGTTGTCATTCCTTTTTTGCTTTTCCCTTTGTTGTGAATGTTTCTGAACGGAAGGAAACAAGTTACAGTGCTGCAGAGAAAGCAGTTAGCAGCCATTCAACCTGTGCAGGCAAATGAACAGAGAGTTTTAGCATAGAGAATGAAAGAAAATAAGGAGAAAGGAGGCATTGGTACTTGGATTCCTCTCGTGCTCAGTCCTCCAGTGAACTTCAACCAACATTTGGCGCCAGTTTGCTAATGCTTTGCTGTTATGGTTGACTGATAAATTATTAGATTTATCTGATGCCTAGCAACTATCAATTAACACTTTGAGACTAGATTAATTGATATGCCTGAATTTCATTTCGTTTTCTTCTGGACAACACACCTCCAGAGATCTGAACCCCCTCCCGCTTAGAATGAATAATATACTTCATCTCCACTCTTGTGATGCCTCGTGCAGGGATGGATGTTTTGGCAACACATCTGTATTCATTCAGATTGCCACAACCACATTCTGCATCTGCGACAGCCCAAGGTATATGATTGATGGGCCTGTTCCTTAAAACATGATCAGCTTTGTGGAATCAATCAATGGAAGCTACTGTGGCAGAGAAAACAAGAGAGACTTTTCTCAAGGCAGGTTGTGTACTAACATTTTATTATTTAATGTTTTGCTACCAGTAAATCATTTCTGAAAAGTCTCCATGACGAGCACTACCTTGCAATAGGTTGCCTATTTGCCAAACTAATTTCAAAGTAATGTCCATAGGATTAACTACAGAGTCAGTAAATATGAAACCAGTAGATACAAGAAGCCATATGTCACACAAATATAGATCACACACACACGCCACTACATCGTGGATTAAATCTTTGTAATAAACTTATTTATGAAGTGTACATGGAGCCGGGAGCAGCATGTTAGCGCTGCTGCCTGACCGTACCCACTGCAACATCCTCTGCTCGGTGTTTAGTCTGAAAAATATGTCAGCTTCATTTTTTTTTTTTTTTCATTTTGGAAATTCATCCATAGCAACTCAGCTGGTTTTGCAGGTGAAGCTACAGAAAACCACCTGCTTTTTCTTGTATTAAAATAATTGGACAACCTGTTTGTCTGCTCAATCCGGGCTTTTCCTTTCCCTTGGCTTCTGATGGGTTTCGCCCCACCAGACCTGCATTTCCAGGATTCATAGCCAGGACTGGATGTTAATTTTGTAGAGAAAATTTTCCTTCTAGCATCATTGTGTCTTGCGTGCTTAAACTGGCACCATCGGTGTTCTAGTGATGGGAAGTACCCGTCTGCATCCGATGGAAGGTCAACGTGAAGCCATTGTCCCTGCTAGAAGAACTGTCACGTACAACAGAACATAAATCACACTTTTTATTTAGCTGTTACAGCTAAACCCAGCTCACAATAATAAAGGAAGAACACTTTCCCAGTAAAACCAAGGATAAGTGAGGGCTGAAAGGTTGCTGAGTCAGCTATTTGGAGCACAAACACAGACTGTCCCTTACTTCAGATAAACTACAGCCAGTCCATCAAGACAGAGACGAAATGCCACAGGAATCTCTTTACAGATACCACTAGCCTCAAAAAAGAACTGCTCGGGAAAACTGCTGTTGAATGCTTACCTTCAGTATTCACGATTTTACATTTGCAAACCCACCTGCTGCGTGCCCTTTCATTGACAGAAGGAAGGTTCATAGCACGGGGAATATATAAATATGCATCACTTCACGCCTAGTAAGATAAACGAACAGCTACATGGTGCCTGGGAAAAGGGGGAAGTTTCATCTCCCCGATTCCCTTTGCGGTTTTATCGCAGGTGCCACTGGATCAGCTTGGAGGAGCTCCCGTGAGCTCAAGCACGAGGAGCGACATACGAGACGTGGTGTGCGGACAGACAGAGCCCTGCAGCCGCGCCAGCCCAGTCTGGCCTGGGACCTGCGCGGCGGCCTTGGAGGAGTGACGGGGGTCAAAACCCACCTCAGCAAAGGCACCTCTGAAGAAAGCACCTCACTTTCGGACGCCCCGACTGGGAGATGCTCTTCTGAACCTCTGCGCCCACAGTCGTGGGGCAGACGGAGATGTGGCCACATCCCTCCCGCTGCCCGGGGCGAGGAGGCGGCATCGCCCGAACACACCAAGTCTCACGCTGGGGACCGTGACAAAGCAAAGCGCACGTACATAAAGCAATAAGGTAAACGAGCTACATAACCATTCTAAAGGTCAGCGTTTACTAACAGTCACAACCTCGTTACTCCTTATATTTGGCACAACAAACCACACTAAACTTTCAAAATATTATTCTTTCCCCTCCTGCCAGGCCAGCCCAGAGAACTTATTCCGTGCTTCTCCACTCTTGTCAAAGCAGTTAGCAAATATCTAATAAGAGGGGGGGAATAGCAGATTGCAGAAATGTGAATGAGGTTCATGTCTGTATTACTCACAGTCGTCATAGTCTGCCTTCAATATTTTAACTCGATGGCATAAACATGACTTTTTTTTCATTGCAACAAGCCATTTGGGGGGATGCTGAATTATTTACTGTTTGAAGCAGCCAAACAAAATGCTTTTCAAACCAGATTTTCCTTAAAACAGAATTTCAAGTAGTGAACTGCAGTTTAAAAGGTGCAGGCACAACTGAAGGAGAAATAAGGACACAGAATCATTTTTATTAGAAAGTTCAAAGCTCGACGGTGTTCAAGAAGCAACTGGACAACTCCCCCAGACACCTGGTGTGAATCTTGGGGTTGTCCTATGCAGGGACAGGAGTTGGACTTGATGATCCTTATGGGTCCTTTTAACTCAGGACATTCTATGATTCTATGAAATCTTGCTACAGAGACCAAAATAAACCATGTCTAGTTCTTACTGTTCCCTGCGGCCTTGAACCAAACGACTGTAACAGAGATGAACGCAAAATCAAAGCAAAACCAACAACTGTCATGGAATTTCACACGAACTATGCCAGAACATATTCCATAATTCCTTGATTCCTGTTGCCTACAACACAAGCTGGAGAGAGCCCTCGAAGGAGCAGTAAGGTCACACCGGCGGGCACGGTTGATCTGGTTCCTACACTGAGCTCAGAGCCCGGCGGTGCCAGAAATGCCAGAGCAGAAGTTTTGGCCGCATGTGGGGCTTTAGACGACTCCCACGTGTGTGAAGACAGCTGCACGCAGCATCATTAACCTCAGCAACCGTCCCCAGACGAGATAGAGAGCAAAGTGATGGGGGAATGAATACTTGAGAGCAACCTGGATAAGGCCTGGCTTTTTTTTTTGTTTTTTTTTAGTACTGCCTAGAAACTGTTTGCGACTTTAAAGTACCATTCTGTTTAATGCTCATATCTGTAATATTTGTCATTTCTTTTTCTTACACTTCATGTCTCTAGATGCTGAGCTTTATGGTTTTAAAGATTCGAGAGAATGGACAACACCCACTGGACAGGGAATTGGGGTGGGAGCCCTTCCCACAGGGCTCACGCTGCGGGGGAAGGATGGAGAGCTGTCCCTGGAGCACAAAACCAACAAAAAGCCCACGGGCAGCTGTTTGATAGAAAAACAGAATATGAGGAAATCTGAAGTTTCGCCACATCCGCTCCCTGGAGCTTCTGGTACTCCTGTGAGTCTATAACATCCCCGTTGCCAAGGACCATTTCTTGCACCCCTGCTGCACGGCAGCGCTGTACGGGAGGCCCAAGATGCTCTTCGAGCAGCACTTACATTCTATGTCCTTGTTTAAGCATCCACGGAATACCATTCTTTTGAAAGTACTTTTCGGGCTATGGGGCCGTCCAAATTACCAGGAAACCTGGATATAAGATACCAGTCAGGCTTGAAAAACCACCCCAGAAAATTCCCAGGATCAGCACCGAATCTGTTGCCAGCTTTTTACCCTGAGAGAAATTATTCTGCAAGCTTTCACATCTGTCATTTTAAATTTTATTTACAGTTAAGATTGTCAGAGCCATAAAAGAAACAGGAAGGCTTTAGCATGGAATTGATTCCTGCTGCTTTGAAGCCTGCTCAGGTAGTAGACTTGATTAAACAACAGCTCTTATGTGTTTTCCCATTTCCCTCCTGTTACCTAGCTAATGTTTAAAAATTGTTAGTAAAAAAAAAAAATAAAATAAATAAAAGGAAAGAAACAGAGAAAGGGATTTCCCAGAATTTCACTATCAAATAATTTACTTATTTACTTTTCTACTATGAAATTATAATGTTGACTTTTCCTTTGTACCACAAGAGAATAGAGACAGGGAAAAAAGTTTCAAGGGTTTTTTTAAGAACACAAAATATTATGTCAAAATTGTGCATGGAGATACAAAATTATGAAGCTCTCCATCAAGAGGTTTTCACACCTAATAAAGCATTAAGCAGGAGGTAAAAGATCTGTTGGTATATTTAGATATATGTAAAATGGAAATTAAATCATTGAAACTATTTTCCTTCATTTCCTGCACGCAGAAAGAAATCATGATCTCGCAGAATCTGTATTTACCTGCATGTAACGTTTCTTCTACTCTATAGATACAGCTTTTGCACTAGAGGTTTTATGGATCACCTGGCATAAAAATATCAGCTGTGACTAAGCATCGCTTTTTGACATGAAGGAAACGGTTTGCCAGTGTCGTCCCAACATCTCAGCTGTGTGCCTGTGGCACCGTTCATCATGAGACAGGGTGGAAAGAACATGTGTTATGCCTTGGGGTCATTCTGATCGCAAATGCATTTTCTTCCAATTTGTTTCAGACTATTTTCTATTATACGCCAAGTCTTGGAATACCGTTGGGCTCAATTATTATCCAAAAAAGAGCTGGTGGTAGCAAGAGTGTGTATCGGGGACTGTGTAATAATGTGGAAAACATTTGGTTTGAACTCTCTAGACTAAAGGGTACTTTTTAATAAGTATGGATATCAGAAACCATGAGCTCTTCAGCATCTGGGGGAACAGTAAAATGAAGAGCAGCTTCAAGTTGTGGGACACATTCTAGGAACATTTTAGACACTTTGAGGGGAAAAATAAGTACTGCCTGCACTGCTGGATGCTCGGGCAAGCTCTTCTTGCAGGCTGGACGTGTCGAGAGGAGGAAATAAAATGCAGAAAGGCGGCAGCAAGGACACGCTCCAGGAGAAGGTGCTGCAGAGAGGAGGTCTGAATCGGGCCCTCCCATGCTCTAATTAGTGCTCTAATTGCTCGGGTAACAGGCTTGGAGAGGGGGAGACGCCACCACACGCTAACAAAGCACCTGGCTCTTTGCTGCACTGGATTTATTATAAGGGCTTGAAAACTAGAAGTTGTTTACACAAGAAATGAACAATTCCAGCATTTTCAGTAAACTAATTGACAAAACCATTCCCCTGCTCTGCCCGTTCTCTGCCTCTCCTACTTTCAAGCACTTCTCCTGCTTGTTCTCTGCACACATTGCATTTGCTGCAGTCTGGAACTCCCGTGAGGTGCAATTCCTTAAATTCACTGCAGTTAATCCACCTGGCGCCAACTGATAATTTAGTCCCTAGGCCATAATTTTGCTCTATGTGAAACAGAGTCAGTAAAAACTTCAGTCCCTGGGAGGTAGCATAATCCTCCCCAAAATATTTCCTGATCTTGGTTGCTCGTTACTTACTCATCTCACTGGCTGCATAGCTGATGAAGTTCAAAGCAAAAACCAGCCCATTTTGCATGGAGAGAGGATGCTGGAATATCATCTCACAATGACACTGGACCAAAAAAAAAGCGCTATTAGCATTAAATTATCTGCTCCCAGATAATTTCCCAGATGAATCACCATAAAAGGCTCTGAAATGGTCTCCTGCTCTTTTTCTTTGCATAACATTTCATTGTACTCAAGACTTGAGGAGCTGTAATTCATCAGGCTTTTATCTGCATCAGGGCGCGTTTTTTGGCAGAGTCCTCTCAAAAAATCACAAACCTCCCCAAGCCACAAATCTGTGCTAAAACAGCCCTAGGTCCTCTTGTGACTGGCAGAAAGAAACTAAGAAAACAGGGTCTCACCATCCACAGACAGGCATGAAAATAATTAAAGAGAATAACTGCCATGACATCGGGCTCAGCACCGTGCAAGAGGAACGGGGCTAATTATAATCTCCAAGGCGATGCTGAGCAGCACTTGCTAAACACACGGTGCGAAATTCCAGCTGCCTCCTCAACAAACAAACAAACACACAAAATCATTTGCTCCAGGTGCATGTTTGCACTTCTTTTTCTTATTCATGGTAATAAGATTGCTACAAAGTTTACATTTTTCTGTTTACCAAAAAATTTGGCCAGATCTATAGTTTGTGATGAGAGTAATAAAAGCTGTCGTAAAACAAGTGATACAAACACATTTTTTAAAGAAAAAAGATTAATGCAATTCATTAGCTCTAATGTTCTTGCGTCTCATATGATTTTGGGTGGAGAGAACAATTAAAAGGGGACTCATCAGATATTTTTTTCTCATGTCTACACGGTGCTGTCTGGCTCCCACACAGATACTACAGCCAGACCCGCGGGTCCCAGGTGTCCCAGCATCAGCATCTCCCATCACCACGGACGCGGCCGCAGAACCGAGCCTTGACCATGGCTCAGCTGGGCAGTTTGCTGGCTGGTGACGAGTTCTGCCCCATTATTGCAAGGGCCATCTGGCAGCAGCTCCTGCACTACGGTTTCTGTGCAGTTATAAATGGATCGGAGACCTGTCAGGCTGCCAAATGAACCATCGTTATCATTCAAGATATCATTTAGCACACACTCCACACGGCAGTCAATTGCTTGCGTTATAATCACCTCGTAAAACTGGGACTCCGCAGATATAATATCCCTGTGAGACAGACTTTACCTGTTACATTAAACTTACAGATATTGAAAATGTCAGATGATCTTTCATCTGAATTGCACTGCTGTCTAATACAGTCAATCAGCCAATGCCGACAAGCAGGTTTTGGTTCTCAGAAAAGGGGCAGGAGGAAGCAGCTTTTCTGCATTTGCTCACAAATGTCCAATTTGTCTTTGGATGTGAGAAATTAATTTTGTTGTGTGTAACGCTGGTTCCCTTGGATATTACACCTCTACATTTGAAAGATCACCTTTCAAAGACAAGACAGGTCATCGCAGTGCAAAGTCTTCTCTTTTATGTTACATTCACTTCTAGTATTGTGTGATAATCTTAATTTTAAACTAAAATTATGCTAAAGAGATATAATAATTATCTATATATTTTTTTAAAAAGTGTTTTTCACTGTTAGTATTTAGACAACCAGAACTATTGTGGTTAGTAAGCTGAGGAGCGTGGTTTATTATCTACACCAGCTTCTAGAAGGGACAAAGCAACTTCTGCTTCCCTTTTCTCAAAGGCAAGACAGAGCACTCAGGAGATGAGAAATGGGGCTCATCCCAACTCCACTCATTCCCCAGGTTAGTAGCCAGGGGTAAACTAAGAGCCCTAAAGCTAAGCCTGGTAAAAATCAGTGCTACGGTGCAGAACTGGCCCTTGGCTCTCACTGGTGTCACAAGGTGACAGTGCCAGCTCCTTTGCCACGTTCAAGTAGAAGAGATACTTCAAGAAGCAAGATAAACAGGCTCAGAAGCAACACTGATGTTTACAAGAGATCACCTCTAATCCTCCAAGGCACACCTTTTGACAGCCGGGTCACGTGCAGCGTATCGCAAACCCTGACGCTCTGCTCCAAAAGCAGGAGCACCGTCCCATAGCACAGCCCAAGGCATCTTCTCCATGGACACGTGCAACTGGGACAGATGTGCAACTGGGACAGACGTGCCGCTGCCGAGCGCAGGAGGAGCTGGCATTTGGGCGCTCAGAGCACAGCAAGATGCTGACAGTGCCTGGGGCATCTCCAGGAGCCGGGGCTGGCTCCCGGTGCAGCAAAGCGTCTGCTGTCGGCACCCTGCTCCCCAACACTCGGCAGCATTTCGTCTGTATTCCCCAGAAGTGACAGCAGGAGTCATCTCTGCCTCTTCTGTGTAACCCAGTTTACTGGTAATTGCCTTTATTGGTACCATGCTGCTGTTTACACGTCTTTGCTATTAGATTGCTTTGTGGGGAGCTGGTTCTAATATCACATTCGACACCTGGGTTTATATTACTCTGTGTGAGCATCGAAAGGCCAATCCATGAGACACATTGTACACTCTAGTCCAGCTTCTTTTCCCAATTCCCAGAAAGGTTTAATCAAGTTAATGTCTCACCGAGGCATCTCCAGATCACTTCGTGGGGATTTCTGTGTTTCTTTTATCATGCAAAACATTTCACATTGGCTGCAATGTTGTTACAGCAATACAGCGTCACAGATTTGGACAAGAAAAAGAATTCACATTAAGAGTCTCAGTTTGAGACATATAAGATGCAATTTCAGAGGGCTTACAGAAATCACGTGCAATTGTGCACTAAAGCAGAAACTGTGCTTAGAATGAGCACGGGAGATGGGCAGGGTGATCTTCTACCATTGAACTTTCCCCTAAAGCTAATGAAACCCAGGGGTGTTTAAAGTTCATCAAATTACTGTGCGCACACTCAGGACTAGTGCTCAGAATGAAGCTGCTCTTTGCAGGAGCAATGGCAGTTTACAAAGGAGCCTGTTGTTATAATGTCTCCAGCTCATTTTGTAGGTGGCAGAGGCTCAGCAAAGCCCAGCTTGAGCATCTGCATAAAGCCAGGCCATGCCCGAGGTCCCACCATGCAGCTTGGGGGCTGAATGAGGCAGGCCATTGGCATTACTTCCAATGGAAACACCATGGGGTTGGTTGCCCTTAAATAAATCAGAATTAAGAATCTGACATGCTATGGTCACAGCGCAGTAGTGTACGAGAATATAATTTCCTTTCTGGAGGACAACTACTATGTACCTGCAGTAAAGTCAAAGTCACCAGGTGTCAATCGAGGGGACCAACCTTAAGCAAGATATTTTTAGCTGCCTCTTTCTCTACTTCACACACACCTTTCAGCCAGCAAGATGATTAATAGCGTAGACATTCACATGCTGTACCATATCAGAGTATCATAATCTATTTGTTATGAGAAACAACAATTTTTCTATATGCCAAAACAAGAAAATGTAGCGAAGTGACAGTTCTCCTCCTTGTCTCTTTCCAGCACGAGTCAAGCACTATTAAAGACCTGCACACCTCAAATACTACATTTGACTTTACGTTTCCCATTGGCAAGATGTCTGGGAAGCTCCAAAGCACGTCAAGAGAAGACACCAAGCACAGGGACCTAGCTCCTAGATTTTTTAGGACTCTCAAAATGAGCTAGTGCATAAGTGTGACCAGCCTTTACAGCCTTTCTGCTCTTGGACACAAATTAGCACTTCTGACCCCAGCATGCGCTTCCCACCAGCAGTTTGAGCCCCGCATCTCCCAATCATCTCCCACTTGCATGGTGGCCTTGGCCAGACCCAGACCGGTGACCCTGCTGTGCAAACAGCCACCAGACCTCCCAGCTGCTTGTCTGCATCTTTGCAGCTCAGATCTGTTCTGCTCTGCGCACGGGTCTCCACAACGCTTACTGCTCCATCCCTCTCTCATGGTGAGCAGACGGCTCCTGTGAAGGTGCAGCGGGGCCAGCTGCAAAAATCACCATGACAAGAGCCGTGGGGTGAGGACAGCAACGTCACACCCAGCGTCCGAGCCCATCCTCATTTGCACCGCAGCGACGTGCTGCAGCGCTTCGCCTTCCCCAGCTGTATCGCAGCAACGCGCGCCCCAGCCGCTCAGTAACCTTGAGCTTCTTAGAAAGGGGTCCAGCCTCTGAACACGCTATTTAGAGCTGCACTGTTACATAAAGGAGGTTACATACCCCATTACACGCTCTTCTCATGTAAATCCTTCATTAACACAAGGCGAGAGCAACAGAAGGAAGCAGCTCCATTGCGGCTGGAGGACGGTTCCTCTGTCACATTTACCCTGTGGATCTTGGAGAGCAGGTCACACAGAGCAACCACAGCCCTTCCACCGCAGCACGGCTCTGAACGGCGAAAGCGTACTGCCAAAATGAATGCCTGAAAGTACAAGTTTTTCAAGCAAAATAAAGAGAACCAAAACCTGAGAGATGGATTTTTAGAGAGACTTCTCTTCTGGCATTTTCTTTTCCTCAGAATATTCTGGCACATCTGCAGAATACTTTTAACTGTGGTTACATGTTTGCTTTAAATTAATACTGATTTACTGACACTAATGCTGTTCCTTTAGTTACGATGTTCTCAAACAATAAAATACATCCTACTGCTGTATCTCAACAGACAGGCCTTGAACACTGAATGCAATCAAAGAATTAAATTGCACAGGAGATTTCCAAAAACCTCTTGAAGCACACTGGGAACGCTGAGTTTTCAGTGCCACAAAAATTCCTCTTAAGTTACAGAGACATTTCCCAAGATGATTTTAGTCAAAAGAACAGGACTATGTTGCTTAGTAAATGCATTTCAGAGTGGGAAAATTCTCGAAATGCAGAAATACTACAGGTGACTGCTCAAAGTGCCAACAAAACTAAGGCCTAAGGAAAAAGGAGAAATACTGTTACCAAAAGAGAAAGCATATTTAAAAATTATCAGCTTATTGCTCCAATCTCCATCGTAAGAGAGACGTTCAATCACAGAAGCACAACGGCTCAGGGACTGGGCTTATTCCTGGGACTGCAGCAGTACCAGCACCCACATATTAACTCCAAACATGGATTCAGCACTCAGTAGTGAAAAAAAGAGTCATGCTTGGTCACTGGAGCCTGTGGGGAGGCATTAATATTAGCTATGTCCAGCCTTACAGCAGCTACTACTAGGTACTTGAGTAGACGCTCTATAATAGACTTCATTCATCTAGAGGCTCAGTTTACATTTGTCTTGCATGCTTTAACAGAATTTAAAAAAAAAAAAAAAAAAAAGTTATTCTTTATCTCTCTTTCCTGAGAGGTACATGAAGGTAGAATCAACACAACATAATAGCAGAACTTACTCGAGAAGGGGTTAGAAAGAAACACAATTTGCACAATGTCAAAGGGAAATTCCAGGTACGGACCATCCAGCTCTCATAGCTCAGCTGTGAGTTCACCAACTTCAGTGTCTCCACTGAGCAGAGCACCTCAGAGAAGCAGAACCTAACAGATAAATTCTTGCTTATCCGAATCTTTTAAGTATTGACACTGTTATAGTTCCTGGTAGAGTCCTAATTTAATTGGTAATATTCTTCCCAAGAGACACATGGATTACAGTCATCTATCCAGTCCCTTTCTGACAACAGCTTATTCTTTGTTCCCCTGCATCATTAAGCAGGAGAGGACAGCAGTGATGAACTGCTTTTAGTACTTGTCTGTATTGGCTACACAGAAGTCACTGTCAGCTAAAATAATTGGGAACTGCCACTATTCTTGCTGGTGAGCTCTTTTCTCCAGAACGTTTTAATCTTACTGCAGTCCTTGGCATATGCTGCAGAGCTCTTGTCCTGGCTTTTCACTTGGGATATTTCTAATTATTATTATGCTTATTTATGGTGTCCCTGAAGGAAGACACATGCAGACTTTAATAGCAACGTACCAAGAAAGTGAATTTTAAAGCTCTATAAAGTAGATTGGATCTTTGTGATAACCCTGACTTTTGGCACAGAGTGCGCATACAACTAACTTGACCGGACTTCAATGCCAGCATCCCCAGAGCCCCGAGCTGGGACAGCAACTTCGGGCTACCGAGCCTCGCAGGGGACAACTCACCCCACCACCGGTGGGAAAAATCAAGGTGCAAAAACCTCTCATCTCCCCAGCGGTAACTCAGCCAGAGAGATAAAACCCATCGGGGCTGAATCAGCCTTTGGGCTTTGTGCTGAAGGAGCCTGTTAAAGCCCCGCCGCGAACTGATTTATGCCGTTTGTGCTCTCTCTCATCCTTGACAGGGAGCTCAGTTTTACACAGTGCCGGACTGTCACCTTACACCATCAACTTGTTAAGCACCAGGCAGATCAAGTTCACAAGCCATTTCCAAACACTATGTATAGGAAACATATCCATAAATACACAAGTTTATCCAGGAAATGTATGTAAAGAGGGGAGAGTGACTCTGCCAGGTTATTCCACTAACCGCTTGTGACTCGTCCTTGGTTGTAATTAACCAATAAAACATCAAAGTTCCCTTTAGGTTGTCAGTGTTTAGGGTAGGCCTCTGAACATAAAAGAGAGGAGATGATCCCCAACTGCTTTGCAGATGAAGCAGAGGATGCCATGCCCAAATCTGCATCTGCTTGTTGGAGATCAGAGGACGCCCTCCACCCCAGGGACCGCAGCACAAGCCCCGCTCACCAGCTGCCATTCTGCTCACCGGTAACATTTGCATCCTGGAATTCGGGTGCCGGAGCCCGGTGGCAGCCCCAGGTTTGTCCTGGCCAAGGCAGGAGCCGGTGCTCCGGCAGCATGACCTGCACCTTCCGAATGTCCCCCCAAGGGCTCTCAGCCCCACGCTGCTGGCACCGCTTCGGAGATCACAAAAGCAAGTCAAGATGCTCCTTCCCTAAAATGAAATTTGACATAAATAGCTATCTGGGTCTTTGTCAGCAGCTCCTCGCTTCCTCCTGCCCAGGGGCAAAGCCATAAATAAGTTTCATACTCTCAGGAAATGTGACAGTTATTATTCAATAACTGAATTATAGGCTCATTGTCAGAAAGGAATAACAGCAGGCAGGGAAGAGAAAGGAAAGGAAGGGACAGTGGCATTTTACCTCACCAAAACTGAAATACCTGAAAAAAATATAAAATCAGTAATAAGAGAAACAGTGGTGAGAGCTTTGTACTGCAGCAACTTTCTCTTATTTTGGTATTACTGCTTTCAATTTTTAAAGGTGTTTGTGATGCACAGAATGTAGAATAGTAAACGCATTAAAAGTGCGTTTCCTGGTCACATTGTAACTCTATAATGTGCAACGCGTTGTGGAAGTCGGGAAGGTTGGGATGTGGTGGGAGTGCAGGGAATGCAGGTTCTGGCCATGTCCCACACCGCCCACACTTGCCCAACTCCGAAGCAAAAACTTCCACTTCAAATACAAAACTTCAAGGTGGGAAGCAGGGAGCTCACCCCATTTTTTCTTGTGAAGGAGAAGATGTGAGAGCAGAGAGCTCCGCACTTGCCCGGGGATGAGGTGTCTGGGAACTCCTGTTGTTTTGAGGGACAGTGCTAAAAGTTGAGAGTTTGTCCTCGAAAGACAAACCTGGAAGGGTGACAAACACGGGAGAGGAGCTGTGGCTGTCATTGCGACACACTAATACATGGGCTTCTCTTGTCGGATCCAGCTTTTGACTGAGTGTATCCAAGCAACAGGAACCCTGGATTCAGTCACAGTCGGTCACCCCGGGGTGCAGCGATGTGCGTAGGAGACACGGAGAGATGGAGCCGTACGCCGACACGCAGCCTCTGCCCCACGTCACGCCTTGGGTTGGTGTGTGCGCTCACCAAACCACACTGAGTCACTTGGTGTCTGTAGGGTTTGGTATGTTTAAATTCATTCATCACGAAAAATCTGTCCTGTGTTTACATCTCCCTCGGAGGAACGCCCTCTCGCATCACAAAAATCTCCGGCTGAACCTGCCGGCATCAGCCTCCCGGCTTGCTCAGCAAAGCCTCAGCTTTTCCAGGTGCATCAACCAGGTTTTCCTGGTCCTGCCAACATTCCCTGGACGAGCACGGTCCACCTGCAATGCACAGGATCGGGGAGCACCGACACCTGCACCCCCCCTTTCCCCAGCTCCCAGCCACGCCGGGATCTGCATTCGCAGTTAACAATTCGATGACACGAGCTAAGAGCACGCAATATCGGAAATATGCCTTTTACAGAAACAACGAGTAGCGTCTCGTTGATCTTTCCAAAGCAAGGGCTTGTCCTGGGAGCCCGTGAACGAAGGCACTTCCACCCTGGTGTGCAGGCAGCCTGCGCCTGCAGAGGGAAACAACACGGGGTTCGAACTCCTCAGAAAGATGCTATCCCATATGCTCCCGTTTCACTTCCCATTAATAACAGAGTTCATGGCTTCTACAGCATCTTTATAATAAGTCAAGCTGTTTGGAAAGAAATGGGCCATGCTAAAGCTCTTATTACCCATAGAAAGAAATGATCCAGCATCAATAGAATGGATGGCAAATTTCCTTATGCACAGAAAATGATCATTGCTTTAGATCAGGGAATAGCAACAGATCTAAAACTACATGACATTATTAACAGAGGAATAATCATTATGGGGAGAAGGTCTAATAAGGCTCTGCAGACCTAATGAGGAGGTACACAGCTCTTGGGCTAAACAGACTCATTTAGACAAAACAGCCTGACAGAGAAAGTAGGAAACAAAAGGTGTTGGTAAGTTATGAGGAGCGCTGCCCTATTATTACATGCTAATTAGCAATTTGGAACAGCAGCATATCAAATTATATCAAACACCACTTTTTTTTCTTCCATCAAAGACTGTCCTTTTTAAAAATCAGAGGCTTTCCCAATAATTGGCTGGTGTGTTTCTCCTTTTTCTCCACTTTTACCCATCTCCATTCATTCTGTACTTTTTATTTAGGTCTTCCCTTTCTTGAAATCTTTTTTTTCTCCCTTTGTAATTGCTTTCGGAAACAGCAGAGCCTAAGACATGATTTGTAGCCTGCGCCACTTAAGCACACGCACACATACACAAAATAAAAGGAGGAACAATAACTATCTAAAAGGAAGGCAGGAAAAAAACATTGTGCTTTACCTCAGACGGCATCATACATTTTAGGTCGGTCTATAAGAATGTAGAGCACAGGAGGACAGGAGACCTGTGCTCTGAGTAAGCCAGGTGAATATTTCATTCAGTCACCACTCACGGTCTACACCATGACACATCCAACATGTGCGCTTGCAGAAGGGACCGCAAAAGCGCACAGCTGCATCTTAACCCTGGTGATATTTTCAGCTTTCTGGTTTGTTCTCCCTAACCTTTTAAAATTTAACTTTTGAAATAAAATAACTTTTGCAGAGCTAAGCACGCCAACTTCAGGGCAACATGTAAACGGGAGCACAAATGCTGTGCATCCTGCTGCCCCATGCTCTGCAGCACCTGGAGCCCTCGCTGCTCTGGGGACAGTGGCACCTGCACCACTGCTGGCCCCCCCATACCCCCCCAGAACCCCGTCCCCTCTGTGCACCAGGTGCTCTCCTAGTCACGGAGAAGCTGAAGCAGAGACAGGGCATTTTACAGGTGCTTACATCTGATTCTTTAAAGATTTAAGGTGTACAGGAAACTAAGCTCCAATTCCCAAAGCTCGTCAGGGAGACTCAACTCTTAAATCCTTACAGCCCTTCTGAAAAGAGACTTGATGGGAGGTTTGTGAAGGGATTCAACTGCCCAAAGCCACAGCCGGGTAGCCCCATACCCGCCCATGTATCTAGGCCTGGGGACAAGGGCATTCTCCTTCCAGATATATTTTTCTATTATTTTACAAAATGCATTTTCAGACTTAACTAAATCTCCCAGTTTTCACAGTGGAATGCAAGAAGCTGGATTCTTTCAACTTAGAAACCTCACCAGTTGTGTTGTGCTTCTCAGATGGGAAAGTAACTAAAAGAATAGTAGTGCCTGAGACGCGTGGAAGCATTTTGAAATGTCGGGAGCCTTTCTGAGCATCACCAGGTGCATTTTCCCTGAGTTGCACCTTCTCCATCTCTGGTGCCAGCCCAGCTGACCGTACAAAAGCCTGCCTTGTGTAGAGGATAACCCCGCTTCAGCCATCCCTCCCTTCTCCCCACAGCATCCCCCAAGAGCGGCCCGTGCTCCCCTGGGACACCAAAAGCTGTTCCCACGGAGCCAGCACCGGGGCTCGGCTCCCACCTGCCGCATCTGCTCCCGTTCAGAACAACTTCTGCTGGTCTATATTTCAATTCCTGTGAATAACGCTGAAGAGCTTTTAGTGGAAACAGAATTATACAATAAAACTATTTTATCTACGCAAGCTGGAGACAGCATGTATAGTCCGTCAGGTGCATTTAGCCTGCCAGAGAGATTAAAAAGTTTTCATTAGAAATAGCATCTAGAGCATTACAAGGTTGGAAACAACTTCTTGAATTGATCTGCCACGATAAGAAAAATGCTTGCTTCTTCACGTTTGCCCTTTAAACTCTAGTAATTTAATGGAAACAGAGTTTCACAGGCAGGCAATAGGTCACTAATTGTTCCTCGCATGCTACCCGGGTTCCCAGGGCAGGGAGAGGGAAGCGCTGCTCCCCAGAGCAGTGAGCAGCTGCAGAGCTACCGCGCTTGTCCTTCCGAGAGGCAGCGAGCACACTCTGTACCATAGTCACTGTTCCAAGATAAATTCCAATAATAAAACAGTCACAACATCAGAACTGCCTCCTTGGTCGCAAGGGAGATAAACTGGACGGGAGCAGCAGAGTTGTAAATCAATGCGATCGGTCTGACAGAGAGATTACAGACAGCAAATCCTGAGTTGCAGTACAGAGGCAAACTGAGTATAGTGGCCAGGATAAAATAAGCAAAACATCTTGGGAATTGAAATTCAATTTTTTTTCTTTTTTTTCTTTTTTTTTCTTTTTTTTTTAAACAAGCTGAAATGGATTAACTTCATCTTCCTGAGGGACTGCAGATTGCTTTCGGGCAGCTTTCACCAGCCCCCTCCAAAGACATCCCTTCCCAAGCCTGCTTTTTCCTAAAATGATGCTGCTAATCTAGTGCCACAGATTTTGTGCTGTAACAAGCACATCCTCTGAAGCTATTGCTTTAAGCAAAAGAAAATATTAGTACCCTGACTCATTGGAAAAGTTCAAATATGTGATCGGTCTAGTTTTGAGCCTGATCCTGCTGATAATACTTATGTAAAAACGATTGTAAAATCTGTATTTTTTTATTTTTCGTAATGAAAAAGAATTTCCGGGAAATAATATTATTTTCTGGGAACTGCATCTTCTCAAGAAAATTGCTTGAATGGAAAATTCTCAACCAGCTCTTCCAAAGTGCCATTATTCAACAGCACCGTGGTGAGGCTCTTTGCACAGCTGCAAGGAGACCATCTTCACAATGAAATGTAAAACACCTCTTCCATTTCCTAAATTTGTTATATTTTAAATTGACTTCCAACAACCCCTTTCCAGACACAGACCGCTGTGTTTCCATTAGAAGCAGTTTGCTGCCTTTTCCATCAGCCGGGAGCTAATCAAGCAGAATGACAACTATTCTAAAGCCAAATGGAGGAAAAGTAACAATGAGCACGAAGTAGAAAAGGACAGAGCATGTAACCTTCCATGGCAAATATCAATTTACTTATCGAGCTGCACAGCTGTTTGGAAATATGCTAGTTCATCTGTGATGAAGTTTAATTTCAGGCCTGGGAAGAAGGTGAAGAGCTTGGCCTGGAGTCCTTCTCATCAAACTGAGGACCCTGCAACAGGTCCTGCCCCAAGAGGGCTCGAGTGCCTCTCAGCACCAGCACTGTTGAATATTCCTATTGCTTTGGATGGTGAAATGCTCCTTCAGAGCTCTTAACTAAAATCTTTAGTGTGGGTTGTAAAAGGAAATATTATCTTACCAATATTTGAAAGAGAAAGGCATTTGTTGTAATGAGAAGCACTGGAGCAGAAATCATAGAATGATCTTTTGAGGTCCCCTCCAGTCCCTGACATTCTGTGATTCTGTGATTTTGGGTGGAAGAGACCCTTATGATCATTGAGCCCAACCATAACCTAACTCTGGCACTAACCCATGTCCCTGAGAACCTCGTCTATATGTCTTTTTAAACCCCTCCAGGGATGGTGACTCCACCACTGCCCTGGGCAGCCTGTTCCAATGCCCGACAACCCTTTCCAGGAAGAAACGTTTCCTAATATCCACACAAAGAGCAGACAGTTTTAGCAAAATACACCTACATTCAAAGGGACATAAGCAATAAGAATGGATGTGTCTGGGAGATTTTTTGAGTTTTGACAAGTTTAGGACATCCAGGACAAATGTCACGATGAAAACACAACCTGGGACTGAAGACATACTTTCACAGCTATCTAATTCTGCCCTGGCTCGGCAAAGCACTCAGACACGTTTTATACCTGCAAACACCAGTGAGACTTGAAACACGTTTAAAAGCGTTGCTGAAATGGGGCTTCATGCTACTTATGTGGCAACCACATCCTCCAATTTCCTTTATTAACACATTTAGTAGATAATAAATGAAACAAAATGGTTTCTGTTCCCTCCTGAAGAACAGTTTACAAGATGAGGCTGAAGAGTAAGAAAAAGATAATCTCGTACTGCAGCAACACGAGTCTTTCTACCCACTCCTGCAATCCTGGAGGCACTCGCAAGCCTTCCTTAGGGCTGGAAAGGGATTTTATGTGCCAGCTGCTGGAGTTGTGCTTCCCTGGGTCTGTACCAGAGCCAGGCACGAGGCTGGTGTCACTCAGGGCTGACAGCTTGTGCCATGGCGCACAACCACAACCTCATGTTGTGCATGATGGGGATAGCCCAGCGATGCCCTAACACTGACAGCAGCAGCCAGAAACACTCCTCCAACATAAGCCAAAAGAGTTGGTCTCTGAAAATACCTGTTTCTGAAGGAGCTTACGGAAATGAGCTTACCCAGGCCGTCTAACATTTAAGCACTTCGCTAGTGTGAGTCACCCAGGCTCTTCCTACTCAAAGGAGAGAAAAAGCAAGTGACTCATCTCCTACTAAAATAGGTGCCCAAGGGAGGTGGGATGGAGACTTGCGTGGAGATGCCTGTCCCCAGGAGCACCCTGAGCATCCGCCTCACTAGCCCAGTCATGGCTCAGAACTTCTACATTGCTAATTTAAGCAAGATTAATTATACAGAATTAATTAATACAGCTCACCCTAGCCCTTGCAAATTATTATTGCACAGCATGGGGAACCAGGAACAAAATGAGCTAACAAAGAACAAGGCAACTGCAAATCCACCTATGTTTTAGAGGGAAACTGGGAGAAGTTCAGCACAGACCTCCCTCTGCACCTGCAAGTGACGGGCAGAGCCAGACAGCAGAGTCAAAGGTCTTGGTTTTGACACCATCTACTTTGGAAGCACCTGGTACTTTGACTACTTTTGAGCTAAATTCAGCTGAAGAGATCAAACCTCAAGCTTCAGGAGAGAAATATGAAGAAGAAGCTATTTGATGAGGACAGGCAGGCTCAGAAACAAGGTTAATTTAGTGTGGCCCAGAGCTGCAAATTCTGTGTGTGTCTCTGAACTCCATTAATGCTGCAGGGTATTGGCAGGAAAATGCTTTCCTGCTCCTTGTTTTACTCCTGCGAAGTGGAACAGAGCTGGATTAACTCCTGGATCAACATTACTAGGTCTGCTCCTCAACTGCACATTCAAGGTGCTGCTCACCGGTTTGACGGCTGACCCAGGCACTTAGCCAAGATCTGGGAGACAATGGGGCAAATCCTGGGGCAAATCCAGCAGAACCAGCTTCAGACCCATCTCCCACAGTGCAGCTGCTTGCTCTGCCCACAGGTCTGCTCTGCATTTTGTAAATCTACTGTTTGACAGAATAGCAAGAAGTCTCAGTTGCACCCCAACACAAAATTAATTCAAATGCTAAAACCTCATTGCTCTTGTTTCATACAGTTGTTCCTGTATTTCTAAATCTTATGCCCTGACCCTTTCCCTCACAGCGGTAAATATTGCGAAATCATAACCACACACAGTTGTTGCTAATGGTACTAATTATTGTTGCTAATGGTAAAGGTAACAAGATGATGATTAACAAGTATACAGTACTCAGTGTTCCTCAGAATTGCCTTTAGGATAGTGATTTGCATTTCTGTTTAGCATAGATGGCACCAGAGTGAATAGTTATATGTTAATAGTGCTTATGCAAAATATAATATGGGAAAGGAAAGGTGCACAGGACTGACTTGGACTCTCACTGAGAAAGGGGGGAATATTGATCACATTCAACAAATTGTGGCAGTGTTAAAAATGACTGCACAGGTGGAATAAAAGATAAGTAAATTTTTAAGAGGAGAAATTCAAGCTCTTACATTCCAGACTTGAGCTCAAACACTCAGATTGCTCTCTGCCTTCCTCTGCTTCCCCTTCATTCCAACAGCTTATGTCTTAGAGCAATTTTCTTTAGTACATCTTGGTTTAATATTGAGTTAATACTGTCCTATACAAGAAGAAATTGCAAATAGAAGGAGAGATCACCTTTGTCTTCTGTGATCATTCTTTAATGACTCAGGATCCAATACAAGCAGTAGGTTCTACCTGGACACGACACTGAAAAAGCTTAATGAAAAAAACCAAACACCACCACCACCACCACCACCACAAACAAGCAAAACACTTAACCAGCAAACAAAAAACCAAACCAACCAAACAAAAACACACAAAAACCCCCCACAAACCAACCAAACAGGAAAAAACACTCACCAAACTAATAAACCAGAAGCTTTATTTCCTTGTAAACAGCGGAAAGTTACTAATTCACATAGCTTGAAAAGAACCGAACCATTTCATACCTCGCCATTCTAGCCCATAGAGGAGGTAATAAAAAAGACAGAATAACAGCATGAGTAAGGCAAGGTACGTATTTTGAAATCTCAAATGGTTGTGGTCTCAAATAGATCGTTCTTGCTTCCTAATTAACTTGATTTGTTCAGAATTTATCTGCGAGCCTCTATAAGCAGGGAGTATGGCGCAGCATGCTCGGGGCATCTCCTTGGTCCCCGGAGCACCGACACCTCTAACGTGCCAGCACGTGCCAGTGACATGGCACAGATTTCCTTACTGAAACATTTTTAAACATGAACAGATTATATTTGCCCCTGTAAGACACAAATAAATTGTGGATTTTTAGAGGTATTTTTGAATCGGGGTGAGCAGAATTCCTGGTTATGTCCTAGGGAGCATTTATGGATGGACAGACTGAATCTCTAAGAAACCATCTATGCTATTTTTTGAAGATCCCTTTCAGCAAGCAGAAAGAAACGACCTGTATAAATGTATTTTTAATGTTAATTAATTCACAGTGAACTCTGCTTAGCACGGTGTCCCAGTAAGAAGCGATCCCCGACCAACTGACTGCAGCCCAACACACAACACACGCAGCCTGCCAGCACTGGCGCGGGAACAAGAGCCATGTTCCCTCCCTAAGCGTACAACTGGACAAGCTGGTACCATCAAAGCTCACTCAAAGCGAACATCAATCGAAGTAGTTTTTGGAAATTCTGGGTTAATTTCCTTGGTTTGTCGTCTTTAGCTTGTGTTTTATATCAAGCTGCTTCTCAACGCAACCCAACTGCTCTCCTAGGGAAAGGGAACCCAAGATCCTTCTGAGAAAAAACAACTCTTAGGAACAGGGGTTCACAACTATGTTCAATTTTTTCTTCCTAAATTTGATTCCAAACCTCAAACAATGACATTAAGAATCGTATTATTACTTTATTTATTACCTCAGAAAGGAACAGTTTTGATCAAGTACAGCCTATTCTTTTTAGCTGTTACAAAGCAATTTAATTCATTTATAAAGGACTTCAAATTGTCAGTACCACATCTAACATTTTAATCTCAGACTTCAAAAAGACAGATGACATCACTTGTCCTGCACCAAACGTGCATACATTATTGATTATTCCAAAGCCTCATGAATAGGGTAATTTGTAATCATTAAAAATTAAAGAGAATGCTGCTGAATAGAAAACAAGAAGGGCAAATTTTGCTCTTGGCTCTGTTGCCATTCCACTGCAGTCGAGCTGGAACTGTTTTATTGCATCGCAAGAGAAATAAAAATACGGAACATGGCCAACAACTGCTCAGAGCTGCTCAGCTGGTACCGTCCAAAGAGAAACCCTGGGGCAAAGGATGTGCTGGAAAACCCATTGCGATGCAGCCTCCTCTGCTCAAGCCCAAAGTCCTAGAGCACCCTGCAAGCTGCTCCGTGTTGGCTGGTGCCCTCCTCTACCATTTCCTTCCGCCCTGCCTTTGCCTCAGGAACAACCTCCTAAAGATAAAGCAGCCACCAACATACAGGACATTTGCGGTCTGTGGTCCTATGGTCACAGCATAAACTGCTGTGGTCCTTTGTTATTCCCAAGTAGGTTTTCGCAAGGTAGCAGTTGAAGCATTTGGAAAATAAATATCATTTTCACAAGTATTCCTGGCAAAATTTCCTAAGAGGATTGTGGTTCTCCAATGCAGTCAGTCGAACCTCCCTGGTGCCTGTCCCCACCTGCCTGTGCACACAGCGGCTGCTGTCCCCGTCATCACCAGCTCCATAAGTTATGCAGGTCCTGGGAATAATTAATATGAAATTATCTCTTTGCAGAACAAAACTGTGGCAAGGACCTGAAATCACAGTCACGTTATCTAGCTATTCGTGAGGCTATCCCAATAATGAAACACACGTCCCGCTGGAAATGGTGCCAGCTCAGGAAAAGGCTTTTAACTGACATTTAAATGTCAAGCTGCTGTGTTAAATGTTATGGGCATTTCATTGCTCAGCCCAGGAGAAGCATGAACACATCAAAAGCTCCTTAATAATCAACCACATTAAAAGTTGATGGGCTTTGGCACCTGGAAAGACAACTACAAATGATGTGTTTAACCAGGGCTGATGGATATCTACCTGATTCAGCCGCACGAATGCAAACCCACACACATCTTCATCAGTAGCCCACGGGGAATCTATCAAAATAATTATTTCAAGGGTAATAAATTTATTCTTTCTGAAAAAGTCCTATTCCCAGAGTTATATTGATTCTTTTTGCTTTACTTACTGTAAACCTGCCCTTCTCCTGCTGGTATCCTACCAGAGCCGGAAGGGCTAAACCCAAGTGAAAACTTGCTCTGTTCATCGTAAGAGAGAGAGTAGTAACTCATTGTCCACAGCCCTGTGTTTGTCTAGAAGACCGTCAGCGGTGCTACTCCTTTCACAATCTCCATTTATCTGAAACGATCCATTAGCCTTGTACATGTAATTCAGAAAGGGTACTAGCAATAATCTCTCGAATTAAAGTAATACACTGTAGTCCAATAAATTCTTTGAAAGGTAGAAGAAGAACTGGTCACACTTGGCAAACCCAACACCATGTCTTTCAAAGCTGCAAAACCAGGCTAAATAAAGTTACAAGTAGATGATAGATGTAAGGTGCCAAAGCCACCAAGGGAGCAAGGAAAGATTCAGATCAATATTTGATATTCCAAAACCCATCTCCAGAAAACCTGCCATGGCTGCTAGAGAGTGGATTGCAGTAAGAGTCATACACATGGTATTTGCTAATATTTGTTAGCGTTTGTTAATACCGCACAGGCACTTCTGGCAATGTATGTAGGGTGTCAAATTTTAATTTTCATTAGTCAGAGTTGCGTTATGATAACTACTGGCCAAAAATACCAATTTCTTGAGCTCACCTGGAACTCAAGCTCTCTCCCCCGGCTACAGCAGGCTTTCAAAATATAGCCACTGCTAGAGAAGATAGGGAATCAGGTCTGGAAAGGACCATCAGCAAGTCTGCACTCCTCTAATTACCCTCTGATACCTTCTGCCAAGGTGATTAGCACCTAAGAAATAAACCTGCTTCTTTGCCCATGCCTCTTTGGCTTCACAGCTGAAGTGACAGAGGATATGACACATGCCAAGGTCCACAGCCAGCCCAGACGCCCGTGTCTGTGGGGCAGCAGCTGTGACACCAAACACCCACTTCTTCCCTGCTTCTGACGCTTGCAGTCTCAACCAGGTCTACAGTCTTTCATTAAAAACGTATCAACAAATAGCAAAGATTGGGATTTTATCTGAGAAAGCAAGATGTTCTTTTTCTGCCCATCCTTAGGCATACAAAAAATAATGAGAATATAGAATATAATTAAGACATTTAATCTCCCTAATCTTTGCTCCTATGCAAAAGTAACCCCTTTAAATTTAAAAAGGGGCATATATGTATGTATTATTCGGTGAGGGCCTATGTGAAGATTACATAGTGATTAAAGAAGTAAACTAGACTTGTTTGAAAAAAGGCCTGAACTGATATAAAGAATTATAAAAAGATATAATAAATGACTTAGTACCCAGCAGTTGACAGGTGTCCCAGCAACATGAGATGCTCATCTCAAAAATGGCAGAGGTGCTGAATTTTAAAACTGCCTCCAGTACTGTCACTGATAATTGATCATATCATGATGAGCGCTGAACCATGCATAACCAGGTAGGTGACCTCAATGTGTTCTCTGCTCCCTTCAAGAACTCAATCACAGATTTCCACATATTGTATAGGAATGAAAAGTTATGGAAGAGTCTTTATGGTAGAGATTGTTTTGCTCCTGGGATTCATTAAAAGATCCTTGCATTATAACATAGCTGAGTAGCAGCGCAAGCCAAGAAATTTAGCAAATTTACCATGGAATTTCTGTCAATAGCAGGACTTGGCAGTTGTCACCTTGACAGAATTAATGAAATTCATGGCTAGGGCAGAGAGAATCACATGGCTGCCATCATCAGCCATCATCTCAGTTTTGACAAGTGAGGCAGGATTATTATTTTGTACCTATGCCCAAGTGGTTAGTTAAGCTGTAATTTTCATTATTGTAGCTGATATTATTGGGCAGAAATGCCCAGGTTTACATAATCCATGCGTAAACATCACTAGCTTTGTAATTTCTAGCTTTCTTATGGAAATATCCTATATGGAAAGCTATATGTGGTCATTTAGGTGTCTGCTATGAACTCACCTATACACTCCCCGCAGTAACACTCGTGCAGACTTGCCGTGAGGCCGAGCTCGTGCCCTGGCTTTTGTTCAACCTGAGCAGCAGCAGAGATCGGTGCTGCCTCCTGCCACCCTGGCTGTCAGCCCCAGGGGTGCTCAGGGGACTCTTCAAACCCTTTGCCAGCTTTGGGCCAGAGGTGCTCCTGTGGGGAGTTGGCAGGAGACACACGCTCCCCCCATGCAGAAATAGAGAGTGAGGAGGTAATACGGGTGTCTGCCAGGGGTGCTTTTGCTGCTTTATGTATTCAAGGTTTAGAGAAAAAATGGGCTCTGCAGAACAATATTGCACTCAGCCCTAATAGGTACAGCAGCTGCACCAAGAGGAGCAGGACCTTCGTGTCAACCAAACTACTGAGGATTCATTTTTGTACAGATTAGAGCCAACGCGGCACGTAAGTCCTTGATAGTGTGACTGCTACCGTCTTGCTCTTAGCTGGCTTTCGACTAAAATTACCACATTGCATTTCAAATCTGTGCTCAGCGTAGCACAGAAATAGCTAACACAGCGGGAGCTAAAGATTTCCCTGCCTGCAGGATGCCTTTCCATGTTTTGTGCAATAATTCGTGCTCGTCTCTCTAAAATCTTGGTGGAGAAAGGTATTTCAAAGGAGACGACACAGTCCCCTTCTCGCTGATGCTGCCTGCGAGAGCCACGCGGAGCTGTTTGGAGTGGGAACATACAGCATCCCTCCTCTGACCACCTTCCTGACCAGATCAATGAATTCAGCAAAATTCAGATGCTTCTGTTAATAAATTTCTTTTTCCCTTGGTCAGCCTCATTTTCATCAGACTAATATTCTTAATGCTTATTAGCACTCTTATTTCTTTCAATAAGAAGTAGTTTGCTCTTAAACGGCAGTTTGAGGCTCAGATTTCCCCAAGTTGCCTTCTAGCATGGCTTTGTTAATGCCTTACGTATGAACCGCCTTTCTCTGTTTTATTCCACAACAATAAAATGACAATACAGAGATGCTTTATTGTTGGCTACTCTATTTATGATGATTCTCTTGTTATAGACAGCTCTGGCACTGAATTACGACTGGCTATGGGAAATTTCTCATCTTTTAAAATGAATGGGTTTGGAAATTCCTGCTCAAAACACAAAAGAAAACCCTGGCCCTGTCAAGAAAGGAGAACTGACAATTTTCCTTTGTTTATCTATTTAGGACTACTTCAGGAGTAATTAGTTCAGGACTAACATAGCTTGATAAAGTAAATAGGATCTAAAAAATTAAAAAATGAAAAGAAACATGGTTTGCTTAACATTAGTGTATTTAAAAAAAAAAAACCTGCAAACCAGTCCTAGTATTGATTGCATATATCTTAATTTCTAAAAATTATATATCTTTGTTTATAGAAATGCAGTGGTAGGCACGAATACTTCAGGCATGTAACTAGCTTACATATAACTGGATTTGGTAATAACCTTCTGTATCCAGGCAATAAGGCTGTAACGTAGAGGCATAACATCAAGCTGGTAATAAAACTTTTTTTCCTTTCACAAAGTCACGATTTCAGTTAGAGACGTGATAATTCATTATACCAACTGCAGAGTATCAATTATGATTTTACTATTTTAGGAAAACATTTTAATTAATGGTTAAAAAGCAACTCTAGCACTACAGGCACTCAGGCTTCAGATGCAGAGAGCGCTTAGTTTCTGCTGAAGCCAACAATGCCCAAGCCCTGTCAGCAGCATTTAGAGCTGTTAAAAATTTGACCATAAGTATCTCAAACTTTATATTCTCCTCAAATATCACTTATGATTAGTTTTTTCTTCTAACCCTACAAAATATGGCAACTGAAACAAATTGTCCAATGGATACAGTAAAGCTACCTGATGCAAACATGGAGAAGTAATCATATTATACTTGTAACTAGAGCAGAAACATTTAAGGTATCTTGGTAAGTCCGGCACCAGTTTTGTAGGAACAGTATCTTGTCCCCTGGTTAAATTTTGCTTATTTCTGTCTCCAGGCATGGTAAGAAAAAATACTGATCGCACAATGCGCTGCCTCTGGTAACCCAGTTATGAATCCGTTGTTCCAGATTCCGCACAATCAGTAATTTTCTAGTAACATGAGACTGGAGCACAGGATGCAGAGGGAACAGAGCAGCTCCTCACTGTGCAGGCACCAGGGCACTGGCGGAGACATCTCTAAATGCACCGGGAAAGCCCAGACTGCCAGCGGTGGACATGACTCTGCACTCTGCCTGAGCTCCTTTAGATGTATGGATGACATTATTGAAAAGGGGAAGAATTGATTTTCACGCTATTTTTGTGTCAGCACAGGGTAGGTTTCCTCCATCACCAGTCTGACCAGTGCCCGGGTCGTGCTGTTCAGCTGCAGCACTTCTACAGCGTTACAGGCGGGATGGGGAAAATTGATCCGTCAAGGCTTGGCCCCTATTCTTTGGCTGCATGTTCCTACCCTGGAAATATCCACCTTTTCAGACTTTAGACATTGTAAATGATCAAGAAAGAAAAACGAAAAGAGGCTGATTTCCTCTAGGAAAAATTCTTCCAAGGGATACCCCCCCTCCTCTACACGTCTCCCCGTCAACCCCGCATAACAACTGCACATTCCATCTCAGTCCAACCAACTTGAGCTGCTGGAGGGGAAAAGAGCCTCAAGGAGAGTTAAACTGCTACTGATGCCATGAAAACAGATAATACGCAGGCAGTAGCCAGAGGAGAAACTTCCTACAAGTACCTCCATGGAAAGAAGAGCTCCAGCATCAGAAACCATTAGAGAATTTGTGTGAGAAACACGTGGTACAAATGTCGTGGCCAAAAGCAAAGCTCTGTTCGCACCAGCCCCTGCAGCACCCAGCCCAAGCAGCTTTTTGACCTGTCGCAGGTCGGTGTGGCCATCAGACAAACAGCAAAACCACCCCTCTGTGCCACCAGCTCCCCTGCGCTGGCCCCAGCCCTTGTGCCTTTCTTCAGGGAAATGGAGACACACAACCTAATTTTTAACGTAGATGACTGTTGTCCAGAGGAGGTGGGAAAAATGCTGCTGCTGCTTTAGCTCCAGACTAAGAATTACAGGGAGTACTGGAAGTAAATAACACTCATCTGCACTTAGGTTCTGGTTTTCAGTCAATTCCATTTAAGTTTTTAAAGCACCCTGAGCTACACTGCAGATTTAATGAATTCGGCAGATAACAATATCGGCGTGAAAAGCTGAACTCAAAGCACGCATCTCCATTTCAGCCTGATCAATGGTAATTGTGTTCCTCAGGAGCCGGAGCCTTCTGCAGACGCAAACCTCCCACTGCTCCCAGTGTAGAAACGCCGCCTGCGATGGGGCTGCGGGTCCGGCTTCCAGCTCAGGAGAGCAAAGCACGAGAGAGCGGAGCTGGGGGCTGCTAGTGCTGACAGAGGAGCTGAAACAACCTGTGTCTGGGGAGCAAAGGCAACCCAGATGGGAAAAGCCTCTCTCCTGTGCTGTTCACTGGCGAGCAGGGCTGGAGGCACCGAAGCTGCTCTGGGTGCAACGCAAACATAAGACTGGGCTGCCACAAGTGGCAGATCATCTCAGGATCTCTGAAAATTAATAAGGTTAATGACCAAGACTAATAAGAAGCTAATGATCAATCTGAGTCATCAACAAGGCAAGTCAGGGTCTTGGCATTAGAGGATGAAGCAGCCTGCCCAGTGAGCGAGGTGGACACCGACGAACTGACTTTCTGCACACCCCTGCGCTACCATGTCTCCACATAAGCCCAACTGAAGCTCACAGGAAAGTTACTGTTTTCTGACTTTAATATTTTTAAAGCTTTGAGAAATAACCGAAATCAATCTCTGGAGTTCACTGCGCTAGAAGGTTAAGGAGATCCTCCATGTAGTGCTTCATTAGTAGTAGTTGTCACAGCTCCATGGGACTGTACTTATGTTAACAAAGCTCTGGCAGTTGCCAGCAGCTGACTATTTTTCCCTTTGACTCCAAAATCAAAAACCAGAGACAGAATGAAACACTGGAAATTTTGCTGGAAGAACATGTCGGTATAGGTTACAAAAATTCAAGTTTCCTTTCCAGTTGATCTCATGGTATCTGAAAAGCCGGGGGCGCCTGGTAGGTCTCTGCATCAGGCAGCACCTACTCTGCGCATAAAGATTTAGTTTTCTTTTCACCTCTCATTTAAAAACAATATGAGTTTCCTGCAGGCAGCCTTGATAACTGAGGCCTTATTTCACACCATGGAAACTTCAAACATTGAGACATGTGCTTACCGTGGCTGCTTATTGAAAGATGGTGTATTATGTCTTCCTATACAAAAGCCCCTTCTGCCTGGAATCTGCTATAATTTCTTGCCCATTTGAGAGTGTACTTGAAGCCACCTCTTCTCATTCAGCACCCAATCGCTATACACATGGTCACCACAGAACTTTTTACACTGACCACAAGCACTGGGAATGATGTTCCCTTCTGCCGCCTGGGACTGGTACAAGTCAAATATCTTATCGTTGGATACCGAGGACCAGGAATGAGAACTGGAGATTCATCGCACCTCCCTCTGTGCTCCTGGGCTGGGCAAGCACAGCCAAGCCGGGATCACCATCCTGCTGGGGGATGGATGTGCTCTGTAAAACGTGGCCTCTCCCCGCTTATCCCACAACACGGACCCCTGGAAGAGTCAGCTCACGTTTTGGTGAGGAACTTGAGGTGGGCAGGCAACAGGGAAAGTTTGAGTCATTAACATAATTAACATAACATCATTAACAAACCGTGCAATAGAGTCAGGAAAACAAGTGTTACCATTTTGAGTTCTTATAAAAATTTGGTCCTACATTTTTAACTGCAGGCGCAAAGGGTCTCAGATTAGTGCAAAAATGTCACCGTATCTGGCTGTTACCAGAATGAAAGCTCAAATTCTCTCCTGTAATAGAGAACACAGACAAGCAAGTTTTGTTCTGTACATTGACAAATCTTAGGCTGCCACTAAGGGGTCTGAGACCTGAAACCAAATCCTCCATACGGAGTTCTCAGATTTAAACAACATTCACTGCAAATTGTCAGTTCATCTCATTACCCTGTTAATTGTTGAAAGGAATTCAGGAAGAAGCAGTGGGTGTAGAAGAAGGGTGCTCTATTGGGCTGTTGTACTCCAAAACACAGAGAGACAGAACTATTCCTGACACAGTGCATGTCTCTGCTCTTTCTTCATTCATGTAATTATAGCCGAGTCTTTTGAACATTCAATGCATCTTCACAGAAAATGAGACATCCACATATTGTGGCTTAATGAAAAGAACTGAAGGAAATGTACCAAATTATTGGTTAACAGGCAGCTGCTTCATAAATGCTCTCTCCCATCTGCTTTCTCCTTCTCCTTATATCAGCTCATTCAGCCTAATGCCTATAAAATGCTGAGCCCAATGTTTCAGGGCTTGTCTAAGCTCTCCTGTCAGTGCTCACGGGCAGTCCAGCAGCCGTGTCCTGGATCTGGCAGCTCCCATGGACACACACCCCGGGCACGGCCAGGGCACACGTGTGCTCCCGTGCAAACATGTCCCACCGTGCAGGGGCGACCTGAGAGCAGGGACAGCTAATGCTGCAGTCAATACCAAATCATAACAATTAAAAAAATATATATATTTTTAGTTAATTCAGACCCTAATGCTAACAAACCTGTCAATACATGGTTGAGTTCTCCCACCTTTCTCTTAAGCTCCCTCATCTCCGTGGAGTCACTGAGTGATTAGACAGATCCGTGTTAAGTAAATGCCGCTTTCACGAATGCCTTGCACAGGGCTGCTCCTGGGAGAGTCACTAAACTAAATACTTTGTTTTGCAGACTGACAATGTACAGAAGATTCCCAGCAGCACAGCCAGAGCAGGTCCTTCCGTTCTCCTGTGAGACCTCAGGCATCAGCCACTGGTGGAGGATTGCTGCTGGACTTCAAGGATTAATGATCTGATCCAACAAGACCTATTCGTATGCAGCTTTCTGAGCAACATGAGCAGCAGCAAATGCATGTGGCATGCGCAAGACTCTAACCCGTCCCGAAGATCTGCCATGGAAGCCCTAATCCAGCAGCAGCTGGGTGGTGGGGGGTCTGTGCCGAGGCTGGCTCTGCAATGACCCTGTTACACTCTCCACACTATTGTCTGTGTCCTCTCACACCAGCTACCTGCTGCTACATGTGGTTTTAAGATCAAACATTGATAAGGGCCAGATTTGCTCAGCCAGACATTTTATGACGATGGTGGTGAGAGCCTGGCCCAGGTTGCCCAGAGAGGTGGTGGATGAACCATCTCTGGAGACATCCCAGGCCAGGCTGGACGGGGCTCTGAGCAACCTGAGCTGGTGCAGATGTCCCTGCTCATGGCAGGGGGGGCACTGGGGGAGCTGGGAAGGTCCCTTCCAACCCAAACCATTCTATGATTCCATGATTCTGATCTCAAGAAGATTCTTGAAAATCACACCCAGACAGGCAGGACGTTGCCATCCTCTACCTCTCACACGCAGGGCTACATCCTGCCCCGCTGATCCTATTTAATCCAACATAAGAACAGACAATGGCAGTCAAATCCCCGCGCTCCCCGAGGAGCAGGGTGAGCAGGTGCTTGCAGAAGCGCGAGCAGCGAGAGCCATCAGCCAGCTCCCGTGCTCCCTGCTGTGGAGCTCAGCCCACTCATCTGGATAACAGCGACATTAGTTCCTTCCTAATTTATCAAGCTAGCAAACTTGCAGAAGCAAACAGGTGTGTGTACTTGTTTGATTTTTTTTTTCCCCCTAGCAAAAAGAGTGATTATATTTCTCTTCATTCCAACTAGAGCTGCTATCATAAAATATTCAGCTCAAGCCATCCAGTTCCACATTATAATTACCTGCCAAAAATTGCTAACAGATCTGCTTCTGCCATCAACATGAATCTGGTTAATCCTCTGGGAACCCCTTTTTAATTAAACACCTAATACAGTATTATAAACACTGAAAATATGCACCGCTCCTCTATTAAGAATGCGGCTTGATTTCTGAAGTGCACCTAATCAATTCAAGTGTAATATTTACTGTGGCAGCAAATCTTTAGGGCTTAATATTTCAGGTAAAGGTTGTTTTAGCAATTCTATTATGAGAAGGAAAGCGTGAGTGCAAATAAAACACAGAAGCTCAATTCAGCTTGATTGCTTACTCAAACCTTGGGTTTCCCTTCTCCACTGCGCACACTGACCAAGCACATGAGTTGGGTGCGCTCAGCTCCTGGTCTGGATTGGTAGTTTTAACCAGTAACATTCACCTAACCTGGAAAAGCATCTTCCACCCCTCGCACAACATGGCAGGGGCTGTGAATCTCATGTAAAGCAAATTAATGTTCATTAAGCTCTGACTCTGGAGCATTCCCATCTCTTATTTCCTTTGGTCCATCTCTCACCTCCGTCTCGGTCTCACAAAGAACCAATCCTGTTACCACAAGCTCAGTGTCACCAAAGCGTCCTTGTGGACCCTCCATCATGGTCAGATTGTTCTCATCTATTTCCCCGATAGGTTTGGAGTACATCTCTCTACCTAGTACATTAGCAGAGCTTCATAAATATTTTGTTAACAAAGTTGCCGCAAAGAGTTGTTTGCAATACATAGGGGCACACACAGGTTCAAGGGTGACGCTGGGAGCATCACCCTTGGTGTGCGGCTAAGCGGGGGTGTAAGGAGCCAGACCTGCCGAACCTCCCACAGCAAGATGTGAGCACAGCCCTAGGGACCACAGGCATTCCCGGCAATATCAGTGAATCCAAAAGTCCCAGAAAGAAACCAGAGGTCAAGGCTTTTAAGGAACAAACAATATAACCACTGACAACGAGGGATAGCTACCTCAATTAAGACAGATCATCTCTAAGAACTGTTAAATGAAAATTGTGTTTTCAGGTGAAGAACACAGCCCAGTGCAAAGTCATGAATTATTTAAAAGCCATGCAAGCCAATCTGGTTATTACCACAGTAAGGATTTGAACAAATAGCAATGTTACAGAAACTCCCTGTATTTTGAAGGCAATTCACCCAGTATAATAAAACCTGCTTTTGAATGATGAGGACGTACAGCCCAGGCATACTGATCTGCGCTCTTTGAAAGGAGGCACATCCACGGTTGTGAATGTGTCACTGTACATCTCAAGGCTCGGAGATAGACGGCGTGAGATTAACACTTGTCCCCTGACTGGGAAACCCAGCTCCCAGCCCAGAGATGAATTAGATATTTTCCACATGCAAGCTGATTTCACAAACCATATTTTCCCCAACGTTTCCTAATCAAGCTTTTCATGCACCTGGAGATAAAGAAACAAATGAGGCTGAGAAATCCCTTTGCTCTCAGCTACTCCAGCGCAACCTCCTCCGCGAGTGCTTTATGGAGTGTGGCAAAGGCAGGTGCTCCTTCTGCCAGAATAGCAGATTTCCAGGGCTTAAGCCATAGCTGCGATGTCCTATCTGGAATAGGATGTTTAGTTATAACGTTGCATACACTCATGCAATAAGGAGGACCTTTTTTCGCTCATCTGGAAGAATGCATTGCAGAAACAACTCAAGCTGTCAGGGAAATGAGTACAATTCTCCTCTGCTGATAGCTAAAGACCCTTATTTCTGATTCAGTTCACAGGTGCACTCATGCATCTGTCACTGAAATCAATGGGCCTTGAACTTATAGATCCCAGTGCAATTTTATGGATTGAAACGATTCTGAGAAAGCATTAAAATACCGTGAGGCCAAAGGCTGTCTGAAATCACATTCATGTGTTTTTCTGTAACCACATCAAGTAGCAAATACAGCCAGCATCCTTAAGCCAGGACAAATAAAAGTACCCAATAAAAAATAAAAGAAAAAGAAAATGTCAAGGCAAAAATATAATAGCACTTACATGCATTTCTTCTAAACCAGATTTCAACTTTTGCACAATTTCTCCTAAGTGAGACCAAACCAAACTGGCTCGCAATCAAAAAGGCGCTACTGAATGCGTTCAATAAAGACCACATCAGCTCCTCTGATACAGCCCATTCGGATGCTAGAACTAAACACCAGAAAGCTTTGCAGGAGGGATCGTGCTTGTAAATGACACGACAAATTCATACCATGTTTAACAATACTCAAGCAAAAAACCACCAGCCCCGCAGGTTCAGCAGTGCCAGAGTTTGAGGCGGGTTTGCCAAAGCCACAGCCACTGGCTTTATTTGGCACCGACTCCTGGGCATTATCATTTGGAGAGCAGGGCCCCCGCGAGACATGGTCTGACTGCCAGCCCAGCCCGTGCATCAGCCTGGGGGCTGCGTTAGCGTCACCTGGTGCTGGAGCAGGTCACTTCTGCGGGCAGAAGTACCCTGGGCAATGTGTAAACACCCGGTACGGGGAGCAAGGCGGCGCACGCTGTCGCCTCCTCCTCCCGGGGCGCAAGGAGGTGGCACCATCACCCCACCTAAAAACAACGTGAAGAAGGAATTAGCTGCTGTTTCTCACTCCTCATTTACAAATACTTTTAAGAAACACCATAAATGCCAAGCTCTGTTTTCCTGATGGGGTTTTCCAAGGGCTGTTAGTGCAGTGTCAGATCCCTCTTGGCCTCTCCAAGGAGGTGAACTCACCTTGCCTTCCGCCTGCTTATTCCATGAGACCTTTGTTTGCACATGGGTGACCCAAACCTTGCAGTTGTCTATGAGCAATCGTAACAGGGGGCTGCCCGTGGGTTTACACTCAATACGCCAAATCCCACTGAGCATTCCTCCCAGTGCTCACACCTGGCTCTCTAGATCAGGCCCTTCACCAAGCAGCTCTCACCCCTAAGTCTTCACTATCAGGTTTCTCTGATTCACCTACTGACACACGGACTGTTATGTCTGCGGGACTTACGAGCTACTTGGCACCTTTGTTCAGTCCTCAATGTCACCATCTCAAAATGAAAAAAGGAAGAAGAGTTATAATCTTTCCCCTTGGTATTTGTTTCTAGGACTAAATACATTTTTTTCAGTCCTTTTTTCACAGCACCTTCATCCTGAATGGCAGCACCAGAGCTAAGCGGGTCCCAGGACACTGCGCTGTCATTCCTAGGGATGGCCAAAGAGCACACGAGCCTGAGAAAGGAACAAAGCAAATACTCAACTGTACCCCCAGCCGCTGAGCTTCAGGGATCTGCGCTGAGGAGCAAACGGGCCCAAAGGTCCCAGCATATTTGTGTGAAGCCTTTAGTTGCTATTCTCATTTTCTTTTTTTTTTTTTTTTCCCAAAGAAAAATCGGTATTTCAGGCAGGCAGAAGAAAGTACTTCCAGGTGATTTCTAACACATTTTTGTTGTACTTAATTAAAACTGATGAATAAATGGATCTGCATGGCTATACTGGTGTTATCTTAGTCGATTGCATTAAACCGACACTGCATATCCCACCATTCTGCTTTAATCGCTGTAAGAACCGCCGTTACATCTGCAGCTGATGCCAGCCAGGACTTGAGAGAGAAGCAAAACATCCGTTCAGTTAAGAGAGTCATGCTAACTGTGTAAAAACATGTAGTATTTACTAACAGAGAGAGATGATCTACCAGTCCTCTATCCCTCCAGAAAAGCCTCTGTAATTCTTTTTATATTTATGGAAATGAGCACACAGGGAAAATGTACTTGCAAATCATTCATCAATTAACAAAAAAAACCAAGAAGAATTTAGGTCATGAATATAAACTTCCCTGCACTCAACACACTGAAATCTCTATTAGGCTCCTTTTAAGTTTCAGCAAAACAAAGGGGTTGATATTAATTTTTCTGATCCTATCAGTTTCACTAAATTATCAGCCCAATAAGAACGATGCAAAACTTGCAGAAATCATCCTGTTTCTGTATTTGCCATGAGAGACAGCAGCTGTTTCATGTGCCAGAGTGACTCCCGATGGTGCTTCTTCAACGCTACGGGAGCTCATGCTGAACCACAGCAATTTGGAACAGCCAGGTGTTGACTGAAGACAATAATAAAATCCCTTCAAAACCCAATAATAATTCAAAAGGAGGTTTTCTTACTAATATCTGTACTTATGATGCTTTTTCAAGCCTTAATGGCAGCAGATTTTCAAGAGGAAAACACAAGGAAAACAAATATATGGTTTTACTTGAGCCCTTCTTTGCAATTTGTGTGTCTCAAATAAGAACGGCCAGTGTCTGCATGGGGGTCACGCCCACAGAAATAATGTATAAATTATGCACAAATTGATGGTCTCAGTTTTGGTCCAAGATCGCGTGTTGCCTTTTCCTGGTAAAATAACGCTGGCTTTTTCACATTCAGACACTGATCAAGTATTTAAATCCTTTGTTAAAAGCAACATATCAGGAAAACAAACCAACCAACCCAGCAGCCCCCACAAAAAAAGAGGAGGAAGAACTTCACTAGAAACTTTTTCCTTCAGTCAATATCTCAGCAAAAATAAAGCAGCCCTGAAGGACTCTGTGCCACTGCACTCAGCTCCTCCTGCTAAAAGGACTCACCATCTCCAAACAAGCGGTGTGCAATACAGATACGCTGTTGTCAGTTAATTAATCCTGGTCATGTTAGGACAACAAGTTCTAAAATTCAATTTTCATCACATTAATGGGTACTCTACAACTGGGATGTGGGGATACACCAGCCTGGCTCTGATCAACAACAGACAAGAAAAAACAGCTGAGATTTTCCAGCAAAACGGCACTGATATCACTCTTGGGTGCTATAAATGATGATTAATTCAGCCTACCCTTCCACCTGGAGATCAGTGCTATACCCCCAGCACGACACAACATGCAGACCGTGGGACAAACGTGAATGTGACAAAATGAGCTCTGGATCCCGAAACCAAATAGCGACGCGAGCACAGAAACTGCTGCCACGGCTGCTAAGCACTTAGAAAAGGAACGTCCCTTTGCTGAGGCGCAGTGCCCTGCTAACCCTGCCTTCCCTGCTGTCTTAAAACCACCTGGACACCTTCACCGCAGGCCCATGTAGCACCCCGGTTTAACGAGAGGCTGTGGCTGCGAGGGGGTGCCTGCCCCCCATACGGACTGTTTTTCCCAGCCCACTCTTGCCATTGCAGCACAGCACAGATGTCACCAGACAGTGCACAAGAGAACTCTTTAAGTTTCCTATTTGGCTGTGCCTTCTCATTAAGTATTTTGAAGTGGTCATTGTCCGTCTTCCATCGACTTAGCTTTTAAGGATGAAACTTTATTGCTACTCTGGCTTTTGTATTGACAAACATTGGCGTTGAATCAACATCAGAAAACAAGAAGCTGTCCCTTGCTTCTGCCTGCCAAACCAAACAAGGAAAAACAAACCCCAAAAACCACCAAGCCCTACCATCATCACCACCATGAAGTCCCATGCCTGAAATTTTATGGGAAAGACCTTGATAAACTTGGCCTTTTTGCTGACCTCCCTTAGCTGTTGGGATACACATTTACAAATCAGGCTTTGGTCTCTAAACCAAAAGAGCAGTTGTGACTTGTCCCTGCCCCTGCCCTCCGCAGGATTTACTAAGGTGGGAACTCCCAACCCATGCAACTCCATCCATTCTTCCCAAGGCAAACGTCGCACAGACATAAATGTCAACATCCCATTTGTGGCCCAAGTCTGATTTTCTGTTTCTTGGAGAAAGTTAAAAATATGGGGCACTGTACAAATTTTAAGTACCACTCTTCAATCAAGTGAAATATTAAAGCCAAAACTAACTCAGTGACAGGCAGTAAGCGTTGGGGGACCCCACTTTATCTAATTTGCTGTCATCTGCAGTAATCTCTGCTATTAATATTACTGTGAAGAACATGTCAAAAGCATAAATTCGTCACTTCAGCATGGTCATTCGGGGAACGTGTGCCAGCAGGAGTGATTGCTTCTCTTGCCTCCTCAGCCTCCGGTTTGAAAATTGAAACCCCAACTGCAGTGCAGCAACCGACACAAAAATAACTAACCAAACGGCCGTGCAAGGTGTACGGCCATCAAAGACTGATGATAAACACTCAGCAGAGCTTGAGGAATACGGGGGAGTCTAAGTCCTTCCAGGAACAGCTACCCATCATCAAATGGGGGATATGGAGCTTCCATGTGTCCCGATCCCAGTACGGACCCAAAGGACAGAGACAGACCAACCATCGCTCCTCATCTGATACGTAATTTACCTGTTTCATTTGTATTAGCAAAAACAATTAGAAGATGAACAGCCAGCACAGCTGCACAGCAAGAAAGGCGACGGCTGTGTCAGGGGAGCCATCCCTGCCCTGGCTTTATTCTGGTGGCACAGATGGCGGCGAGGTGAAGGGCCCAGGTGCCAGCGTGTGCTGCTGCCGGAGCCTTCCAGGGGCTGCCCTGACCCCCCCATGTCTCGGCTGTTGCTGGAGTCGCACCAACACGACCGTGCCTGCGCACACCACAGCCACCTCTGCTTGCTCTGCAGACACACCGACAGTGTTTCAAATCAGACGCGCTTAACCCCTCACCTTTCTAAGTATGAAACTGTTCTGTATGTTCTGACATCTCCTCCCAGTTAGACCTTCCTTCCTACAAAGTATACTTTTCATTTGATCTAATTTAATCTTTCTAGTCCTTATTGAATTCCCTAATCTAATAAAAGAGCAGTACCTTATAAAGCAGAGGACAGCAAACGGCAGCTAAATAATGTTGCTATTATATCAAGGGGAACTGAGACATGGAGAAAATACTTAAAGATAATGAGAGGAATACGTCTAAAGCGATCTCTGCAGCAGAGTCACACACTGTATGTCAAAAATCGTGGGCAATATGTCCCGTGCTGGGAGAGCAGAGGGAGGACATTTGCTTGAATCTGTTGTAACCAGAAGCATCCCCTGCCAATTTGGGCACTAGTGCTGACAGATGGTAACTGATGCTCTTCAGTCCCAACACCGCTGGCGCAGGGCTGGAAGGAGGGGTAGGAAATCCAGTTCAGCGTGATGCAGTTGCTTTTGGATAGAATCCAAGAGAAAGAACCCATTGCTTATCTTATGGAGAAACCACACCACTGTGCACTAACCCTGTCTTTATCACAGAGATTACAGGGGGCAAGAAAACCCCCAGCAGACTCTCAGCTAGAATTAATTGATAGCTAAAGGCCCTTGCGAACTGTACTTGATGCTCACTGTCCCCTTAATACCTTTTGCTATTAGCTATGGTCAATGATTTGTTGCTGTTAGTCAGACAAATAAATAGTATGAAGTATTTTATCCCTTCAGCCAGAACTGGAAACCACTCAAATGCAGTTTTAAGAGATCAGAATTGTGTTGCAGAGAGGCAAAGCCCTGATCTGCTGACAGAAGAGTTGTTGGGAGGCAGGGGGAGCCCCAGCAGGTGGCCGTTAACCGCACAGCTCGGCTTCCACCGCCAGCCCCAAAACTTGTGCTTCATCGACAGGCTTGGGCCCTGCTAGGACTGACACAGAGCCTAACCACGAGTCCAAGAAGATCTTCAAGTTTTACGCAAAGCAAATGCTGTCTTCTCTTACAGGGCACGCAACAAGGTGACCATGGAGCCCTCAAATGTGGCTGGACATCACTGCCTGCACATCGCAAAGCACAAACACCACCAGAGGTTAAGCGAAATTTTAAAAAATATGTTTAACAACTACCTGCTGCCCTTCAACACATTTTTGAATACCACCATTTGGGATTTTTTTTCTTTTTAATCTTTGTTTATCGATTTAGATTAATGATAGATTTTGAAATAAAGAGAAATTTTCTGCAGAAATATCAATACTGAAGCTCATGCAGCTCCTGGTATTGGGGCTGACTACGAGTAACAGTGTAAAAAGTTACTGAACAGGCTCTGAAGATGTAGAAGTGAATATAATTATTTATGAATGATACTGCCATCTTAAGCCTCAAGAAGTCTTCTGCTCCCGCCATTGGCACCATCTCCCCATGGGGATCCTATCACGCACAACAGCAACGTAGGAAAAAATCAAACCAAACCAGAACCCAACCATGTGGTCTGCAGACCTTGAGAGAGTGCCCAGTTTATGCAAAATCTTTAAAAGTTCTGCACTACTTTTTCATGTTTTCATATTTAGTTAGGGTTTTTTTAAGGTTCTGGCTTCAAGTAAATCAGTCAATAATGAGAAGTCGGCACAAAAGACACAACTCTTTTTTGATGGAGTCTAATGCTGCCTGATTCATGAATTTATTATGCAAGTTAAATACTTTAATTTTTTCCTCACTCACACTTTCATTGTCTGGCTTTCCAGCCCAATTAATGTGTTAACCTGTTTACCACCAACAGCAAATAAGATTTTGTGGGATGACGTTTTTTAATTACTCCATACCACTACCCCACACTGCAAAACCTTAAGCACATCACTCCTTGCCATTGATTAGGTTCTGAACTATTTTAATCAAATTTTTAATTTTCTTTTTGTTCAGTCCTTTCGGGGACATGCAATGCACTCATCTTGCTGTTGGTATTAGTGGCCCAGGGCTGCCATTCTGTATGACATTCTGGAGGGCTCTCATCAATACGGATTTCAGGCACATAGAGAGATGCTGGCAGGTGGGCTGCGGACTCGAGCAAGCCAGCCACGTGCCCAGGAAAGGGCAGCGTTTGACCCGCTCATTATTGTTTCATATTCTCTTCTGCAGAAAATATCAATCAGCAATTCACTGGAGGAAGGACAATCACTTTTCAGACACCACGTGAAAGAAATACCAGTCTGGTCTGCACTAGATTATGTGAGATATATGTAATACATTGCTTGCAAGTTATGACATTGATTCATTCCTTGTATTGAATTTGCTCGCAGTAATGAATGTATTATTACCAGTTGCGTGAAGGCCTCAGACTTTTCAGTCACCTTTATTGATCAATGGCTTATAACTTTGAAACTATTTGCAAAAAGTGATTAATATAACTTACTTTCTAGTCCTAAAAACAGTGGAAGAAATTAGGGTTCATATAGCAAGCCCCTGCCTAGCCAGGAGTAAAACTGCTGGAACCGGGTAGCACTATTTGATACATTAGCCTATATTTCAGCACAGAAAACAGTAAAAGGTTGCATCAACACTGAACTGAAGCACATCCATCTCTCTGAAATAACTCTGTAAATACAGAGGATGGGCTAAGAAGAATTAATGGCTACTGCAAAAATCTCCCTATAATTTTTAGACGAACCGCATGGAAATAACTGGGAAAGTGTGATTCTTAATCAAAAGCAATGGCATAATTCTTGGCTTCTGCAAGACAACCAACGAATAAAAACTTGCAGTTGTTGGGGTGGGAGGGCAAAGGAAGGTGAGCTGAAGGAGAGATGCACCACGTAGCTGAAGAGGAAAGATGAGATTGAAGGCTGAAACTTGAAGTAGGCATATACCACTCTTGAACCTGTCGGTAATTTCTTAAAACAAAGTAGTTAATTGGATTGCAGAAATCTATATAACCCGCTCCTTCACCTAAACTCTATGCCATAAAGAAACGGCAACAAATCCATACAGGTAACTGGTTGGGAAAGCTGGCAGCTACTGGAAGAGTCTGAACGAGGGCAGAGGGAGGGAGGGCAGGCAGAAAACCTGACCTGAGACAGACGTGGCCATGCCTGGAGCTCTTTAAAAAGCCTCAGAACGGAAAAGAAGTTGCACCAACTCATGCTAAAATGGTTCTCTCTAAAGCTGCTTCATTTGCAGAAAGGCAACAATCTATGGACGTTTAATTCATACATGAAGCAGGCACAGTGACATTGCCATAAACTCTGCTGCAGGCTAGGAAATAACAGCTTGCATCTACTAGGTAACATTTTCAAATATGATTAACTTCAAGGAATATATGCTGCCATTGAAGAGTGATAATCTTTTATGCAGTCCTGAACAGGGCTTGTTTTTCATTTTTAATAAATTGAAAGCATAGAAAAATTTGTTTTGCTGCCCAGGATTCCAAAATAACTTTAGAAAAATGCAATACATTTGTAGAGTAATAGCCATTAGCTGGACAGTCATTTCTACTCCTAATTACAGATAATCAGGATGAAAGTGGTCTCTGAACAACAGCATTTGCAATCATAATAGAAAGGAGAGCAGCACAATGAAAGCAGTGAGGGTGCAAGAGAGATTACAGAGGAAATTTCTCTCTAATCTGGGTCCTAGCCCCAACGTCAGCTTTCACACTGCATTACTCCCCCTGAACTGATGATAGAAAGCATTCAATATAGATGTCAAATATTAAAATTGCCCCAAAACCCAGATGGTCGCAGTTCTTCCAGGGGACCCACAGTCCAGTGCACTCAAGGAACTCATTCCAGCCTGGACTCAGATGGATTTTTGCCAAGGCTGCAGGAATGGGATGTTCCTCTCTTTCTGGTAGATGTTTTTTTAATGCAAATGCTTTCTGATAATACCCTGGTCTTTTAGGGGCATATTGCCAAAGTTCCCACTGTCTGTAGGGAATGGATATCAAGCTGGTGGCCTGAAAGCCCTGAACCTGGTCTGCATGGATCTTGTAACCCTACCGAGATAATCCCCACGGGGAAAAGAAGCAATCTTGATTAAATTATCCAGAAAAGTCTGGTGAATTTTGGGAAGCCCAGCAGCAGATTGTGAACGTTTGAAGCTCTTTGACATTTTATCTCCCACTCTCTGAACGCACCACGCTGTCAGAGCAGGGCTGCAGTGCCGTGTGCTTTCAGCCAGCAAGCACAGAAAATGAAGGTCTTAAGTGGGAAAAAGAGATGGAAAAATGATCTCTCTGTGGACAATATTTAACCTGGAAAACATAGAGGTTGCAGTTACACTGGAAATGCTTCACCTAGACACTCTATTAACTCCGCTCTCAAGGAAATGTGTTGATTCAACCGAAGAGCAGCAGCAGCTGCCCGGCACAGGGAGCGCCCCATAGCACAGAGCTTGCCTCTCGTTCTCACTGTGCAATTAGGAGTTCCCCTGCATCCCAAGTTCAATTTGGCTATGTGTCAGACTGACCTGGGGGCTGCACTCCCCTGGGTTTCCCCTGAGCTCTCAGCTATGGAAACAAAGTGTTGGGCCAGGAAGACGTATCGCTGTGCCATGGATCTCCTGGAGAAGACAACCCAGCTACTGCTGTTGTGTGCCAGAACCACGAGAACTGGGCTTGGGCTTTGCCCTAGCAAAGCCCTCGAGGCACGAGGGATGGGGTGAGCAGCCACCCACAACGTGCTGCCCCTGGTACCAGGACCTCTTTGCCCTCCTCTCCTCCCAGCTGAGATGGTGCTCAGATCACACTACTCTTGCATTTTTTTCTTCCTTATACTTATGAATTATCACTCACTGCATAAAAACACATCTCCCAAACTCCGTATGCACCACGATAAGGAGTTCTATTGTCCCAAGGCATCTCCTCTGACAAACCCACATTGTGATATAGTTTAAAAACAACAAAATCAATCCAGTGCCTGTAGGAAAATATGTTGTTGCCTACTCTCACAGATAGTATGAAAGCATAAAGTAAATAGATGGTATGAAAGCATAACATAACCATCATTGATCTAGAAGAGTACAATGCTCAAAACAGCAAGATTTCCGTTAATTTTGTTCAATGAAAGGAAGTGCAAGCATACAATATAGCCAACCTTCTCCCTGCAACAGCTTTGTCTTGTACTGTACTTACACACGTGTACATATAAGGGCTCCCTTTTCACAGTGCACGCCATGGTTTTTAACATGCTCCTTCTAAGACTGAGGCATATGCAAGGCTCAGGGGGCAGCCAACTGCATATGAAATGCTTTATGCCTAACTGTGAAATCACTTCCCACTTTGCTAAAGCAGTTGCTAAGCGAGAAATCACATGCACGAGAACCAATGGTTTAAACAGCTGCAGAATGACATCGTACTGAGTAATATGCACAGTACTGAGCAGAAACTACGTCAAACCATTAGTTAAGTGTTCAATATAAATGAAAAAAACACCCTATGTTTTACTAAAATTGCATGTTTAACTAAGTTTTGGGTTTTGGTTTTGGGGTCTTTTTTTTCACGTTTTAAAGATATCCAGGTCAAGTTGTGCTGAGCTTTCTTCCAAAGCCTCTCAAAGCCTGCACACCTGCTTATTGATTTGCAGCTCATTTTGCTCTGAAATGAAGTCTGTGATTTGAGTTACAACCTGAACACCCAACCTAGCTGAATAATGCCAAAATTTGAATGAGTCAGCAAGCAATCACCAGTTGAGCAACTAATTGAGACTCAACTGCCTCCAGAGAGAGCTGCTTTTCCTACACACACACAAGAGAGCACCTGCCACTCCAGCACACAGCCCTGCAGTCTAATTAGTATTACAGCTGCTGCAGTTACTAAACGAGGTCCTAAGCAAGGCATCCTACCTCCCATCTCCAATGACAAAGAGAAATGGGTTTGATCTGAATCACTAGTTCCTCAGCAGCTCTAAAATAGACCTCTTCTGTACTGGCCACAAAAGAAGGATCCTGAAGCCTAACGTTAGACACTGCTTTAAAAGAGGGAAGGAAAAGCAGTAGTCACACTTAGTAACAAGCAGAGCAGCAACCTCAGGGATGGGGAGACACGTTTCCCCGCTTACTAACCACTAGTAGCACAGTGGGGCCACAAACACCCTCTGTCACATCCATTTTTAGTTTGGGATTCATTTTTCCTGTTTTGCCCATCAAAAATTTAGGCATAGCATCTAAAGAACAGTCAGTGAAGAGCCACAAGCAATTCATTCCACTTTCGTTTTGATGGACGGATTGTCCTTTGGAGGGATGGATCACTCCCCATTGACTGTAACTGTGCCCTACAATAAAAAAAGCTGATCTCAACATCTACCTTTCAGCCAGTTGGAGGTGGGGGAAATGAATCATATGTGGGTACTCACACAAATAATATGGAGATAAAAGAGGAAAAAAAAACCCAAATGGCTGCCACTTAGAGGTAATCATCATTTGGGGGCTGCTGCAGCTGCACACTTCATGTTCAAGTGATAGACACTTGTCTGAAATTAGTACCTAGCATTCAAAGGAAGCCTGAATGGATAATACCTCCCAGGTGCTGCCGACAGTATGAAATTGGACTAGAAAGGTAATTCTTTTCTAAAGCCATGTTCAAGCAGGGTCAGGAGATCAAAAAGCCCTAAGGTCTATGTTTAAAGGACACTTACTAGAAAAGACAGGAATGGGATGGGTGTGGTCAACTGCAATAGCCCTTTGTGGCTTGTATTTTCTAAGGGAGATAAATTCCCACTTTGCTGGTGTACCAGTGACAAAGCAGGCAGCCTTGAGTAGTGGAAATCAGGCCCGACTAGCATCCAAAGCAATGAAAAGAGTTCAATTTTATCCATTTGGGTTCTCGGAAATAATGCACTAAAATAGAACTCTACCTCCCAAAAGGCCAATAACTCCAGCTTTACCACACAGGCTCTGGTCTTCTTTGCTAAGTTCCCCAGTTTTGACCACTGAAGCACAACCAAAAGCAGAGAGTAGTTTTCCCTTCTCCATCCTCCAGTCTCTTTCTCCTGTAAGAGCTCCATGGGCTTTTCTTCCTTAGGAGGGCTGATAAGAGATGAAGACTTTTTCCAAAGCACAGAACAAGGGCTGTTGCAGCCGACCCAGTCCACAGTCTTTGCTTGCTGCTGAAGACCTTTCACCATGGGAACTTTGAGAGAAGGAACATAGTCTCCAGTTTATCCTCTCTCCTGCTGCTCTTCCAGATCCTCAAAAACAGAAATACAAGGACTGTTCTTGGTCATCCAAAAAGTCAACTACAGGACCAAACCTTCCTCCATAACAAGAACAGCAGCTGAGCAAGATGGACAGGAGGCAGCTGATGACTGGGGTCAAGCACAGGAGAATTATTGCTGTCAGTCTTGGTAGCTCAGACGATCTATTACTTAGTGGTTAAAGCAGCATCGAATTATCTAGCAATTCAGCAAGAAAGGCTTCTTAGTCTCCAAATCATTTGACTTTAAAGAAATGCAGATGCAAAGCATATTTAAATGAGGGGAACTCTTGATTGTAGATCTAAATTTGTTTCCGATAATGTATTTTCAACTCATTATCTAAATTGTGATGTGGCTTTTGAGTTCTGCACTGATATGAGTGGTAACTAAGGCACCGGAGGAATAACTACAGAATTCGCAGCAGGTCAGCTCTGCAGACTACTGTTTGTTTAGGAATTACACAACATCTAAAACTACAGGAATTTAAAAGCAGCAGCGTCTCTTGGAGTCGTATGCAACAGCTCACCCCCAAACCCGAGTCATTAAAATGACAAGTCAAATAGGATTAAACAAGATTCACGTGTCTGTTCTGCACTGATTACAAGCTCACTCCATCACTCCCAAGGCATTTTACTGATTGACAGCATATAAAATAAGGGATGTTCACGACTGACCCAATTCTCCTTGTAAACATACCTGTTACGACATTGCTTCACTACCACCCAATATCTTTTTCCCCTGCTTGGACACACTAATGAGAGAAAGATGCATTTCAGAAAAGAGAGATTTTAGTATAAGAAGAAAAATATGGCAGGGTTTCACCCTTAGCTCACTTCCAGAACATAACCCTCAATTATTTATTGGAAACAACTTTGCAAACCAAGGCCAGATTATGTCACCTTCACCAGCAATGACAAACAAGTCCTGGAGCAGACACATGACACATCTTATCTGAGCAAGGGAAAGAAAGTGAGATGTGCGAGCACGTGCCCAAGCCCTGGCAATCACTACTTGAGCCGGGGACAAGCAGCAGCTAATCCCACCGGTTTATAGCTTTCCCATAATGAAAACTCCACATCAGTTACTGCTAATAGGTTGAGTTCTGGCATTCCAGGCGACTGTAACATTTATTAACCAGTCTGGAACAGAGTAAGTATCTGCAAAGTCTTTGGTGGTGGGTTTTTTTTTTTGTTCAGAACCTTTCCATGAACTGAAAATGTTCTTTTCTAAATTGCCGTTGACCTTTGGATACTTTAGTATGTAGCACAAAATTCTTAAACTCTTTTGATTATCAGAATAGGATGCCTGAAACATTTCCTTTCTCTATTCAGTTCTGTGGCCAGTGGCTGTTATGGATTAAAAATGCTCTCCTTTAAAATACCTTAAAATATTTCCTTAAGCTTTCTTCAGATTACTGAGAGTGCGACTTACATGGTCATATTCAACCCCAATTCACCCGAAGTCCTGATCTGCTTGTGTTTATCCATTTGTATGACAAAAATAATTAAAAAAAATAAACTATTCTGCTTTTTCCCGGTGCAGCCTGGCCCCCTGATCTCTGCCCCATACCAGGACATGGCACTAAGGCACTCAGTGTGGCATCTCACTTGTGACAACTCGCCCTAACCATAGAAGCGTAACTTTCGCAGATCGACTTCACGCCTGATGCGAATGCTTAGATTTAGCTTTTCTGAGTGTCCCTGAGCTGTCCCCGGCCCTGTGCTAAGGCACATCAAGCTCAGTCTGCTCTCCAGTTGAGATTTAGCAAAGCTTCAACCCGTAGGTGGGATGTTATTTCATCTCCCGGTCTTTCGAGCTGTCTATTTACATGGGGCAATGTTTGAACATGAGCACTTCTGAACTGCACCTCCCAGGGCACAGGTGACATGGGGGCAAGAGGTAACAGGCAAGGCCAGTGACCTGCCACAGCCACATTTCTGCCCCGTGCACCTGGCCAGAGCAGGATGCTTGAACAGCCCTGCTGGAACATATTAGACAGAAGAAGTTTAAAAGATAATGTCTGTTTTTACAAAAAATGCTGTGCGACAGAAGAAGTGTCACCACATTTAGGGCAAAAGTTCTTCATAACACCGTAGGATCTGAAATTAAATACGGTAACCATAAAAGTATTTGGAGATCTGAGAAAGGAAAGGCTATCTTTTTGTAGATAAAGAAATTTAGAAGGTGCTATATACATTCCCTCAAGCTATGGAGTGCATAGCTTTTTATCATCATTTCAGACTTAACCCAAAGATATAATAAAATCCTGCGGGTTTATGTTAGCATACAACACACAAACATCAAAGTCACAAATGATCCTACTTAACAGTTTTTTGGTTTTTTAAAGCGAAGTCTTTGGAAAGGTTTTCTGATGTCAACAGCCTTATTTATAGTTGCAAAAGCAGAAGAACATATGCTGACTTTTGATGGATGCATTCTGAAAAGATGAAGCCACAGGGAGGCACAAGGGTAACACAGCCGCAGGGAAAGACCTGGATTGCTGCTTTTATTAGGCACCAGCTCTGGAGAACGAGAGAGTTTGAGAGCTTTGTATAAAAGGCTTATACCACGAGAACTAGAAAAATTCCATTCAAGCGTTCCATTTTCACCAAGGCAAAAGTGGCAGGAAAGATGTTCAACCAGGAGGCTGGGGAACAGTTTGCGTTAGTGATTCTTTCTGGACAGAAGCTCAGTTCTCTTGAGGAGGTGAAGAGTGAAGGAGAGTCTGAACAGCTTTGGGGAACTATTGGGAAGTATTTTTCCAAATATTAAGCTTTGATGCTACCACAGGATTTATAGCAGGGTTGAGCTTATGCCAGTCTCCAGGATTTTATTTTGAGCCTGCCAGTGGACCGACTTCTTTCCTAAGCCCATAGGTCCGTCCTTATCTTTGTGCTGCTGCTGAACCGATCCCTCAGCATCAGTTATTTGTTCCTAACCAGGAGTCACGGCATATGTCAGTAATGGGGTTGCAGATAATGGAAAGATGTCTGTAGTAGACACTGCTGAACACCTTATTTGTGTAAAAGACTTCACAGCAATTTCATATATATGATCCTTTTTTATTCCTAGTTAGCCCTCACGCCCGTCCTCACTGTTAGAAATTAACCTTATCCTTTCTGAACCATCCTACTCTATTTCAGAGAAGAATACAAAGAGTGTACTATGAGCCAGTTTTTAAATGTATTTAGGTATCTGAAAAGGCAGATAGGCACTTGCTTGGATTTTAAGATGTGCCAGAGCTGGTTAGGTGTTCAAATGAGATAAAAGGCAACTGAAACTGCTTAAAGGCAACGGAAACTGCTTAAATAATTTTAGGGGGAGGGAAAACAAAAGGGTGGGGGGAACGCAGAAACCCCACAACCACCACCACCTCCTGTTGAGTGCCTGACTATCTATAAGAAAAACCATTTTGGATCGAAATGCCTTTGATCACACAGACCTCAAGGGACTCATTGCTGCTCACAGGGGGTGTCTGTGGCTCCCCAGGGATCAGAGTCCCACCCCAGCCCAGCCATTCCCAGCTGTGGGCTCACACTTCACAGCCACAGCCCCACGGCTCAGCTGCAGAAATTGGGGGTGGTGCACTGGGTGCAGAGGTAGCAAGGGGTAGACAAAAGGCCATTTTCCTCAGGGGACCGTTAAACCAAGATCAGAGTTTCCCCAGGCAGCAGATCTGCTCTGAAGTATGTCTCGGCTTCTGTTTTTCTTGAGAAAAATATGAAGAGGAGAAGGGCAGCAAGCTGGAGTAGCCTTTTATCATTGCCATGGCAACGACCATACACAGTAGGACTTTGGGGATAACGCCAAGAGGGAATCCTTGCAGAGGAAGATTAATTAGTCAGCTCTGACACGGGACGTTACCTGCCCTCCAAACCGCAGCCCGCACAACAAACAGGGGATTTGCTGCAGCCCCCTGGCAAAGGTGCTGTCTCGCCACATTCAGCTGCACTCGGCTGGAGGTGCCATCAGCCACAGCCAGCGTTGAGTAATTCACTATAAATCAAGCAACTGACCCCAGGCCAACTGCACCACCTTATTTTGTTAAGATACTGTATTTGGGAGTATCTCTTTTTCTTTTTTTTTTTTTTTTCCCTAGAGATTGGGTTCTGCTAAAGTATCCAAAATAAGTTAATGAGTTTCTCCTGGTAAAAGCTTTGATTTGCAGCCCCGCTCCGTGAAGAGCTGAGGCAAGCTAGGAAGTTGGAAGAGAGATAATAATTCACCGCAGGGAATGGGGAACTTTGGTGCAGACGGTATTTTGTAAAAGCAGTGGCCATGAGCTGCCAGGCTTCCCCCAGACAAGGTGCCATCGCATCCTCCCCGGGTGCCCATGGGGACACGGGCACAGGCTGAGCACAGCACTGGGATCAACACCCGTCCTCTGCCCTGCCCATCCCCAGCACATCCTTCTCTATGGACTGACATCGCTTTTCCCCTTCATTACTGCACACAGCGAGAAAATAAGTCAGTGTGTCATGTATCCAGAGAGGGGGAAAACAGCCCCAAACTGAATCTCAAATCCTCATGCAAAACAAGCTGGCTGTTGGAGTTAATCATCCCTGGGGAAAGCACTGGAAGAGAACTCTGCAATAGTGCTCCTGCAGCTTTCATCCAGCCGTGAGCCAAACACTCCCTTTATTTCAGCAGGTGAGAAATCCTACAGTGAGACAAACTGGAAGCACAGGGCGTTTTTCCACGTTAGTTCACAACACGTGTCCACGGCAGCCGTACCCTTCCTCTTCATCCTCCTCCTCCTCCCAGGGCTGCTGGACTGACGTGCTGGGAGATGACCCAACATCACCACAGCAAACGCAGTCACGGGAAACCAGGGCAAACTCCTCTCTGAAACCTGCGCTCCCTTTAGCACCCTAAACTGTATCTGTGGAGGCAAAATGCTTTGATTGACAAAAACAAAAATCAAGGTGAACAATGTATTGAAGACCAGCCAGACTGGATGAAAAGAGCAGAGCCTGGCAGCGGCAAGGGAATTACTCGAGCACTGAAACATCAAGGTGACCTAAAAAGATAAACCAGTACCACCAGCAGGTGAAACAAGCTGAGTAGAGAATAACTGTTCCAAAGAAAGGAGTAACATGAAAAAGAGTCACACAACCACCAGTGAAGACATACTGAGTGCTGACTGCCCATGACAGACGTATGGCAAAAATCGCACAATTTACTGAAGTCTTTTTTGATCTCACATTAGCTTTTAGTAAGTTCTTCTGAAATAGTTCCTATTAACTACTTCATTTTTACCACAAATATCTATAGAATATAAATACATAGAGTTGAAATTTCATCAGTTCGTATCATCATGAGATCCAGACTTCCATTCTTGTTTGGCCCAAAGCCCCAAATTCACAACTGATCCTAAAGATGAATGCAGATCGTAACCGGGCACCTTCTGTCCATGTCTGGTTGCAGGTTCCAGCCCTGCCTCCGCTTTTGCTTCAAGAACCCTTCCCTCATAGCTAACAGAGTAAAATCCCGGGCCGGGGGCAAGGGTTCTAAACAGTTTTCTTCACTCTTTAGATGTTTCAGTTGTCTATGGACAATTTGAAAATAATGGAAAAGGACTTAAAAAGGTAGCTAGCTATTCCTGTGACTCTAGAAATAGAAAATACCAAGATTTATTAAAAATAACCCATATCCCAAGACGATTAGAAATAGTAGCTTTAAAGTAATAGGTGGACGCTTTGATGCTAGCAAAATTTCTGTAACAGCAAAAAGAATAACATTTTTGCTTTGTTGTTCAAAAATACTATTCGAATCCTGGGCACTGTAGAATCATAGAGTCGTTTTGGTTGGAAAAGACCTTTAAGACCATCGAGTCCAACTGCTAATTTAGCACTTCCAAGTCCACCTCTATAACCATGTCCCTGTAGCATCATTTAGAATGATTGAGAGTATCATACCATTACTTTTTATTTTCTTATTGAAGTGTAAACTTGGAATTTAATGCCAAAAGAACTGAAAATACTAAACTTCCTTTACGGGTCAGACTGAACTCTCTACTCAAATAAAGAAACACATATTCAAGAAACCACCCTTCTGCAAACATCTGCTTGTTTCTATTGTTAAAATAAACAAATCCCAGTATATTTTAACTGCTCCTGTATTTAAAACATACTCCATGTGGTTTCAGGAGGATGTAGAAGGTGAGAATTAAGTTCACCATTTGAGTATCTAATCCTCCGAGAGAGGGGCTGAGCACACGTGCTGTCTCATGCACCACGCAGGAAATCCCTTGTCGCCTTCTGATGAATGTGTCACATGTACAGACAGAAAATGATGTTTCAGTTGATCAGAACTCAATTCCAGCCTGGGAGGACTCCCAGACAGCCCCAGAGTTCACTACAGTGGAGACTTCCATGTGCTTCCCTTCACTGACGCTGCCATCAGCAAGCATCTCCAAACACACTATTTTCGCATATAGCAGCAAGCAAGCTCGGTATTTTGCCATAACTGTGACAGACAAAGTGAATTTCTGACACAGTCAGTCTTTGGCTTCAGTTACATTTTTCCTTGTGAAGTGTCTCACTGTAGTGCTGGCAAAGAAAACCCATCATTAATTAGCAGATCTGCAAGTCATCAGCATTATGAAAAATGGCCAACATACTATTATTATTATACCGCCTTTTCTCAAGAACACGAATTATGGTAGGTTTGTAATTCTAAGCATTCTTGTTGGTGCGTGCTAAAAGAGATTTTTAAATAGATGCTCTGGAGCGTCTCAGGTGTTCAGGTACTTCTGTCTGCAAGTCTGCAACACCCTGGGGAAGGGGAGAAGTGCCACATGGGCACCGGCGACAGCTCAGGGACAAACCACTCAGAGCATCGTCTCCCTGAGAGAAGATCATTCAGAAATACATTTGGTCACTTCTCTCAACATTTTCTGGATACGTGACTGAGGAGGAAAAAGAGAACAGAACAAGAGTATTTTTCTGCTTTGACTAATACTGCAGAGAATAATGTTTCTCCCTTTTAAGACAAAGTATAAACTTACCTTGCTAAAGGTGGTATTTGTAAGCTTTCGAAAATTTTATAGAAAGCAGGCACTACATAATCGCTGCGTAAGGATTTCACATAAAATATAAGCCTGGTTCTCCGAGTTGAAGAATCTCAAAGGGAACCATCTCAGGGCTACAGGGAGCCTGGAGGCCAGAGGCACCCACCAGGTTCAGGCCAGTCCCACCTGCCTGGGCTGGGGCAAAACGGGGAGCACAGCAGCAGGAACAAGCTGCCCGGGACAGAGATCTGGGAGATGAGAAAAGAAGACTCTAAACTTTTTCTGTCTCTATTTTTCTTCTTGGCAGAATACTTTTTTTCCCCTTTTGTCTTAGATGCAACGTGCCTGCCATTGCAGGAAGGCACCTTGAACAGTCGGTAGCAAAATAGAGTTATCCTTATGAGACATCGCCAGCCCCAGGCGAACCACGAGGGAGCTCAGCACTGTGGGAACGTAACAGGTACCCTCTGCTTTGTACTACGGAACGTCTAAAGGAACATATAATGCATATATGTACCTTAGAATTGAAGCAACACAACAGGCTACGATAATCTACCGGCTTGTACTATGTACGTGAGCAGCAAGGTATTTATATCTCAGTTTCAGGACAGCAGATGAAAACACAATACATGTACATCCCTGGAATGTACAGCTGCCAGCCAGCAAGCAAGAAGTGCAGCCACCAACTGTTTCAAACACGCAGCTGTGTGGCGACAGGGACACACATCAGCCACAGCCATTAGCATAATAAAACCAAGCAGCAGCAAACGGCAACACAAACCGCGTTTTTTTGCCAGTGCCACCGGCAGCTGAGCCCAGTTCCACGCGGCTCCTCGCCCCGGCCGTGCTCCCCTCCGCTCTCACTGGGGAACAGGACAGCATCTAACCAATTTCATGCATTAAAGACTGCTGTTCTTTCTGGGTACATCATTAGTCTTAACTGCAGCCTCTTCTAGATATAAATCACTCTCTTCCTAGGCTTGTAAGCTCCATCAGTGCTAAAGATCAAATATCTGCCTGGCACACGTTAGAGCGCTGACAGGTCTATTTATAACCTCATGAACAAACTATCAGCTACAAGCGGTCTTCGCCGATGCTAATCGAGCTATTTGTTAGCCTTGGGTATTTAAATACATTTAGAATTCTTCTTAAAGCTGCAGCTGGTGCGAACCTCATTGTATCATCTCTACGTGGAAAGTGGCAGCACCTGCAAGGGATGCGCTGCCCAGTGTCCCCGTCACCTCCCCGCTGCCAGCAAAATGAAAAACGAGCAAGGATTTCCCTTGCCTTTCATCTAGGATTCAAGAAGTTAAGAAGGAAACATGTAACAAAGTTGGTTCAGACCTCTGCTAGGATCCTGCAGACTTTTGGAGGGTTTTTCTAACAGTCTGCACCAAAATTTGACTTCAACTCAGTACACTTGGGAGGGAGATAAACTTGTGATGTGGGATGCAAATGAAGGCATTTAAAGACACATTCCTGAGCACGCCCTGGACCTCATACAGAAAACCACAAATCAAATGAAAGAGGAGAGAAAAGCAAGACGTGAGCTGTGTAAGGTGGTACTTCTCAAAAACAATTGCTATTTCCCAAGATACTGTACAAACTCAGATCTAACCAGCAGTGCAATAAGACAGGTATTTACAGAAATGTTTCAGAGGGTGAGACACATGATTCCAGCATTCAAAACAATCCTAGGAATGTTTTAGTGTTTGGGGTTTTTTTTCTTTTTAAGTAATAAATTATTTCAGAAATCTGTTTAAGGACTCTGGTACTGTCTTGGAAAGCTGGCTGGCTTAGCGGGGTGGGGAAGGTGCAATCCATATAAGCTGATGGAAGGACTCCCTTTGGCTTCAGTGAATTGGATCCAGTCCCTTCAATAAATAAGCAGTAGTACCATTTAATAATGATGGAATCAAAAAACAACACAGAGAGGAACAGACTGCTTAGAATATAATTAAATTCAATTCAGCAAATAAAGCAAGCAGATGACTTTTTATAGAATAGTAGGGGACTAAGTGCCTGTTTTTTGGTGTGAGGATCACTTTGCTCATTTGTTTGTTTTATGTAACAGTTGACTTTCCATTAGCAGCTGTCTCCTATTTTATTTCAAGGGGTTTCTACAGTCTAATCAGTCCGTAAAATGTTCCCCAGCCTAGGACAGAGGTGTGATTACAACCGCTGTATTGCTCTGAATTACATCTTTATGACTCTGGCAAGCCAAACTGAGGTTCACAGAGCAAAGAAAATTCAAAAAATGTTTCGATTTGTTCTTTGCTTATAGAAAGTTTAGAGGAATCTGAATTACTGCACCAGACATGAATGTTAATAGACCCGTCCTGAACTGTTGTAGGCTCCTGGTGACACACTGCACCGTGGCAGATCCTGCTACATTTGAACAGAATTGAGAAAGATAAATCTGAAGCTGCAGAAAAGTCCATCTCTACTTTTATTTGAGGCATAGGTAGCAAAGTACCTGAAAACGGGGCTGCCCCAGAGGGGGAGGTTCGACTGGGGCTCAGCCCTTCCCGAGCACCTCCTGGGGTTCATGGCTCAACCTGCATCAGCCTCCCGGGACATTCAAACGAGACTGAGGTTGTGGCCCCAATCTCTTGCACACGTCAGATGTGCCCTTTGGGTTTCCAGGAAAGTCTCTGAGACAGAGACCTGATTCCCTGTGCGGGAGCTCGGCCAAGGTGCTTGGCACTCACAGCCTCAGCATCCAGATGTGGCACCACGCAACTAATGGCCAGCTGTGAAACGTGGCACAGGTGATTTAAGAGCCATCACAACATGAATCTGGAGCAGAGGCTGTGGCAGCACCATTTTCCAATGCAGATGTTACCTTAGCAGGAGGAGCCTCCTTTCTCTTTGCTCAAAACCAGTCTCATTCCCCGCTTGCTGCCGAGCTTGTACAGGAGGCACAAGGCGTCCTGGCCCATCCCCACAGAACGTGCCTACCGCACACTGAAGAAAATAAATGGGATCCTGTCACTCATGCCAACAAGGACTTTTAATCTGGCTGGACAACAACTGCCACAGTGCTTCCAGATCTAAGCTGTTAAGTGCAGGTTCTTCTGATGCCCCCAAAGCTTGTCTACATCCCTGAGAGGGAAACGATGTGCATTTCCTTACAAGTGTCCTAGACATCACTGTAATACTTAAAGTCATCGTTAAAAGGCTGCCTGATGACAGCAGTGCCATAATAAATTGTCACTTGATGATGCATGAGGCTCCCTCCTCCTGTTGTGACACCAAGCAGCAATGCTGCAAAGTAGCACAAAGTTGTCCCGTTAAAAGGAGCTTGGAAATGGCCAGACGAACGAGCTGGACTCCACAGCTCCCTATGTACTGGTGCAAATTCTACTTCTAACACAAGGGCACAAACTTGAAACTGCAGGAAGAGATATACTGGATTAGCCTGAATTCAGATACACATGAGAAAACCCAGAATAACTGGTTACCAGAGCTGGTTAGCCTCATGGAATAAACATGTATTATTCTTAAGTGGGATGCTGTTTTTATTCCTTCAAAGGGGATGGAAAAACTTTGGGAATAACCCCCTGGGCTGTAACCAGTGAGGCTACCGTCTGCAGTACCGTCAGGTTCTCCCCCAGTTCAGCAATGAAAGGCAGGGAGCTGCAGGAAAAGGAACGGATGGTCTCAAAACGGGGTAACATCATTGTTCTGGACAACAGCCTACACCTCTGCTACAGAGTTCTTGTTAAATCACTAATTGCAGGAATAGTCACTAATTGCATGTTCATCATTCTGTGCTCAGCGTGAGAGGCTAGGACTTGATTTGTAAAATGTTGAGCACTCAACGGCTTCTACTGAAGTCAATGTGAGTTGTGCTTTGATCCTCTAAAGCGCTACAAAACAGAATAACTTGAAAAGTGAGGCGATGGGTACTCCCCCCCACAGCTGAGCCCTGCGTGCTGATGGTCCGTGTGATCAGAGCCGCACCGTGCCCGAGTGCGGTCAGAAGAAACACACTCGGGTTTATAAAGCACAGAGTGCTGCAGTGATGGACAGCTTGGGAAAGCAAATGCAGAAATTACCTACTTACACTTTTGGAAAACACTTTTCTATGGCATTTGTGAGACTTCAAACTGACCATCCACATTGGAGATTGTGCTACAGAGCTATGGATACGCAAATTGAACATTCCAAAGATTTTTATCTGTAAGCAACATACACCCAAGCACAGCCCAGCATCCCGTGAAGGTAACCAACCCCTCACAGGAGTTTTAGTTTTGCTGCTCTACAGAAATCAGCATTAATCCCTGTCTGGAACCTGCTCAAAGTAGGAAGAAACACCATTCTCAGACACTTGTTTCTCATCAGTGTGCTGATTTCTCATGAACCGTCAGAACAAAACTCTCGGAATGTTGTTCCAACCTTGTGTTCCCCATGATGGTGGTATAGCCTTGAACCAACTGTGAGAGCTTGGGCACTGCAGAGTGATCAACTGGGAGACAGAGTCTGTCACCTCTTAACAACATGCAGAATGTTTAATTCATTCACAAAGCACAGATGGCATCCCTCTCCTACTCTGCCTTCCCTTATGCAGGGCGTGCAGGTAGGTGTTTCACCTTCACCAGGTAAAATTCGAAGCACGAGAAAGCATTTTACAAACACAGAGAGCTTTCCCTTGCTACATTTCATATCCCAATCTGAGTATGTGCTTGTTGCAGCAAAGAAGCTCAGAATCCTTGTCTGGATTCTGGGATATGTTTCTAAAGGATTTGGAAGAAATTATGCCACAGGGGGACCAAAGAGAGTTGCCCGCATTTTTAACACGTACTAAGCTTTTATACTGTAGCCTTAATTGTCCAATAGGTAAATCTGCCTCAGCACCGGGCATTTCCAAACTAGGGCAGTCTGGTGAGGCAGGATGAACGTGCTGGGGTCCGTGCAGCCACCTGTCCCCACCACATCCCCCGGGAAGGGACCCTGCGGGCCCCGGGAGAAAGGGTGGTGGAGTGAGGCTGCGAAGCACAAGACAGAGCACCAGGGTGGGAACGTTTCCCCTCTTCTCTGAAAATGTCTCAAAGCTTTCCACCATCATTTTTACTAGATTTTGCAGAATACTAGAATTCTTTTTACCCACTACCAACGTATCTATTTTTGTTTCTGTACAGATGCATCTGAGGATTTTTGGAATACGCTTCTGTCCTTCAGGCATGTTTTTCAGACAGGAACAGTAAACAGAGCTCTACTTCCCAGTCTCTGAAAATACCCACCATATTTTTCCAGTTCTTTGCTCTGTTCCTTCATTTAAAATACAGCCACAATAAACACCATACATTTTATCAAAGTCATGGTGAGCACCTGAGAGCGCCCTGTTGTCATGACACATCCAGGGACTTGCCATAGCAAGGGCAGAGATGCTTTTTCTGGCCAAAGCAAAATTTCCAAATCTCCAAAATTTCTAGGTTCATGGTTTTGTTGTTTTTAAGAAAAACCTTTCTAGATTCGGGTACATAATACAGTGACAGGCTAAAACATACTAGAGTGAGCCTAGCCTTTTCCGCAGAGAAACCAATAGCTGGAGGCTGAAATTGTCATTTGGGCAGGAGAATATACAGGTACAGGTCCCCATCCTGCCTGCTTCAAACTGAGGTCTCAGCCCAGACACTGCCACGCCGTTGCTCTGGTTCCTTCATACCCCCATCTTTCTCCTTTATAAAAATCTTGTTTGTCTCAGTTTCACCCGTATATGGAACAAAATAAAACGTTGCAATACTTTGTTTCCCCCCAAATAAGACAGGGTCTTATATTAATTTTTGCTCCAAAAGATGCTTACTTTTTACATGTATAGCTGCCTGGACACTATTTAAATTGACTTTTTTATGAACTGTAACTAGGGCTTATTTTTGGAATAGGGCTTATGTTTCGAGCCTCCTCAAAAATACTGAAAAATCACGCTAGGGCTTATTTTCAGGGTAGGTCTTATTTTCGGGAAACAGAGTATTCTCAAATCCCGCTGTATGGCCGAACAAGTTTCCCACCAACCTTCTCTGGTTTACAGGTCTTTTGAGATGAGATGGTTTGTCTGCAGAGATTTACGGGATGCAAGGAAGGCAGGGAAAAGTGCCCCGGTGCCAGGCAGAGCCTCGGGAAGAGCCACCGGACAGGGTGCAGCTCTGCCCACCGGCCACTGCCAGAAGCTCAACCCAAGGGCGAGCTGCTCATCATCTGCACCTTCTGCCTCCTCCCCAAAGCTGAGCCACCCCTGTTCGGAACACCCAACACAAAGCCAGGCTGCCATGAGCTGCGGGACTGTAGCCTGCTACAGAAGAGAAGAGAAGAGCAGTGCACTTACTGTGCTTGAAAAAACGGATTTCACGCTTGCCCAGTGACGAAGTAAGGAACACGTGTCAATAAAGCAAAAAAATGGTGACATATCCTGCTCCTCTCTAGTGGAGCTGGAATAAGAGGCAGCCCAGCAGGCTCACCTGCCTGAGACTGCGTGCTGGCATCAGTAGCAGAGTTTCAGGACTAGCCAGGAGTGCAAAGCTACGGGTGACAATCCAGGAGGATGAAGAAGAAAGTGGCTTCTTAGACTCAGTGGAGGTCACAGGAGATGAGCTCCAGCAGCCCCACAGGCAGGGATACAACTGGCATTTCCCTGGGTTCCCCTGACACGAGCAACCTTTGCTTCTCATACAGGCACGTACAATTACTTTATGAAAAAAAAATTGAAATATATTATTAGAGGCAGGAGGAGATATCACTGTCACTATGCAACACCAATTACACAGAAATAATAATAATAATAATAATAAAACAAAACAAAGACAACAACAACAAACAACGCGCAACCCAAAAAACAACTGAGACCTTTATTACATATCTCTGAACCTCTGAATACTTGCAAAAACCAACCGCTGGTACTATTGTGTGCAAATCTGCCAGCACTAAAGTTTCCAAAGGACTTGAGTCCTTTGCAGAACTCAAAAATGTTGCAGTGCTCCTCTTCCACCCACCTACTCTTATGTTATAGGCTGAAGTTTTCCCCTGGAAACTTTAGCCAACAAAATCCAAGTCTGCCAGACACTCTACTATTTACAGAGCAAGTTCAGAAACCCCAAAGTGTATGTGGTTTATCCAAATTACCCCTTAAACCAGCTGAACGTTTTGCTCCCTTGCATTTGGAGTAAGGCAAAATACTGGCACCGCTTTTGGAGGAAACACTGAAATTCCGTTCAAATGAAGAAAAATTATATCAGAACATTTGTACTAGATTGGACCACAAGAGAGTAAATGCTTTGGGAAGAGCACAGGAACACGGGAAATACATGGATGTGCCTTCCCAGTCTCCAGCTATTTGTGACTCAGGGACTTCTTGACCTAGAAGCCACTGTCTGGGTATTTAAGAAAGCCTAGTCAAACACAGAGCGCACTTGGAGTTTCATTCTACCATGCAAAACGCTCGTCGAAAGAAGCAGCTGATGTCTGATGTGCAGAGCAGGAAGACACGCAGTGTCATGCAGTGTCCTTGAAGCTCTCATCTGCTGTCACTTGGTGTCCCCACGTTACGTGAACTGGACACGTGCAGCACAGAATTCTCAGACTAAATGTCATCTCTGAACATCACAAGTGAAGTTGGCAAGACAAGTCAAAAGGAAAAGTCTCCCTCGCACTCAGACTGCTATATTAGGCATGTAAGAAACTGTAAAATTAAGGAATTAATCATTAGTATGGGAAATGTCAATGCCATGAGTGATTATATTGTATTCATGGAGAATTAATTTGTCCGATCCTGTACAAAGCAAGAACAACAAGCTCCTCTGCTGAGGTTTTAGACCAAATCAGAAATGTATGTTTAAAAATGGCTCACTAGGGATATAATCCAGCCCCCCCAAAAAAGCCTGAACACAAAGCTTTTATACCAAGCACAAACTTCATAAGCCCCTTTGTGAGGTTTAAGTGATCCAAAGGCTTTGAACTGGCAGCCAGCTGACTCCCTGCTGGACGGCCCAGTGCTTAAAACTCAAATAGTGCAGAAAATGCTTTTCAACAGGTTATCACAGAGGGGGGGTTGCAGGAGGAATCGGCCTCGAGTTCATTACTGGTTTTGTTTTGTTAGATACTTAAAATCTCATTTAAAAACCAGAATTCCTGCAGCGATGAATAAACCAGATCTGCATAAAGGTGACGCTAGAAGCCATCTGAATGATGCAGGAAGGGAGGGTGTGGAAGGGAGCAAGGACAAACAGAAGCAAGGAGGAGAAACTTGGCATGGAAGGGAAGCACAGTAGTTACTGCAGACATTTGTAAAGTGCTTGACAGGTTTAGGGTGCCTTGAACCCACAAGCCACTCGATACTGGCCCATGGAGGGAACCGCAAGGGCAAGCAGGGTCAGAAAGACTTTGCAACGTTTCTGATGATTGCTGTGCTTTGAGGAATACAGAAATACCCAAGCCAGGAGGGCAATGGTAGCTGAGGAGCGGGATCCCACGGCTCGCTCTACGTCAGGTGTAATCCACCCCCTTTCCTCCAAATCACCCACTTCTGGAAGAAATCCATTCTCCTGAGGAGCTGCACAGCACCAGAGCAGAGGGACGGAGTGACAAGTCACCTCCCCACGGCAGGAACAGAGAGGTGGAAAGATGTAAAAAGGAGATAGCAAAACATCCAGAGAAAGAAGATCAGGAATACAAAAGGGAAAAAAAGGGAGGAGAATCACACGGCAGGAAAAAAAGTAGAAATGTAAAAAGAAAGGTTTAGAAAAGAGCAGGATGTTGAAATCAAGAAGCAATTAAAATAATCAGTGCCAAAATGCCTGGAGACCAGCCCAGAGCTTTGGCAGCAGAACAGCACATAGCAGAATCTGCATTAGGAATAACTTCTTCATCAGGGTCCTTTTATTATTCAAAATACAGCCGTTTTGAAGCTGGAAAGCGTAGAAAGTGTTTAAGTGCTTTGTTAAAGACCCCTAGAGATGCCCTATGCAGATATAAGCTCCCTAATCCTATCGAAAAACTACAAAGCCCCACCTGAAGGGTGACACTGAGCATTTGCCACAGCAAGAGAAACATCCCGCCACCCAAACCACTGTTTTACCAGCCCATAACCCATTGCATGTCTACACAGACAGCGGCATCACGCTATCATCCTCTGCAACATCCAAAGAGACACTCCCTTTAGCTTTGTGAGAAAAACTGTGAGCTTTGACGAGTGAAATATTTGTCTGGGTTTGACCCACCAAGGAGATTCCCCAGGATTTTGCCGCTTCTCTGGCTGGGGAGGCAAACGGTGCCGCACACACTGCACACAGAGCTAATCCAGTCATGATTTTTAGGTCTGCATCTCTGAAACATCACTGGCTAAGCCAACTGTGCTGCGTCCTGTGCGTGGTGCACAGGAGGGGAATAAATGGGCAGCAGAGGAGGGCAGGGAGCTCCACACCGCTGCCCCAGCAAGTCCTCACCGAGTTGTCTCACCTGTGAGACTCTGGACAAGAAGAATATTCGATCAGAAGGGAGGGATCTGAAGGACATACAGAGGTAGCTGAGTTGAAGAAGAATGTTAACATTCAGGTTTTTGTGTTGCCAGTCACGCGGCATCTAAGATTCTGTTCTCCTGCATATGCTTACACATGGGTGAGATGGGAAACATCAGACTTTAAAGCTCCCCAGCTAACCCATGCCAGCCCGGCCAGGCGGTGGTAATTCTGGCGCCTGCTGCTGCTTGAGCTATTTCAGCCGGGCTGCACAAAGCTTTCAACAGAGCCCATCCACGGACAGCTTTATGTCATGTTCCTGCTTTCAGAGACCATCTCCTCCCCTCCTCAGGTGCCAATTATAGCAATAAATATAACTCAGCAGTTAGTTGATGCAATTTAACTGTTAAAAATACAAGACAGGAGCCATGCTCCACAGCCTATCAGTGGTCCAAAACAGAGGGATTGGGATTGCAGGGAAGCTTTTTTTTGCACCAACCTGGTGTAACATGAGTTATTTTTTCCCTTTATATTATAGCCATACATAATCATCAAGCCATGGAAAACAGATTAGCATCCGGCAGGAGCACAGGTCATTCCTGTGCCCAGGCAGCTGCTGATGCCGGGAAGCTCCTGCTGCCATCAGTCGCTGTCCCCACCTGTCCCATCTCACGTGGCTTGTGACAATAATAGACCTCAAGGTTTCCGAGACTCAAACTCTTTCTTTGCATCGAGATAATACAATAGCCCAGGCTGCATTGCTCACTGCCTTTCCAGAGAATTCCTCGCTTCTGCTGCATGAGACAAAGCGCTAAGAATAACACAGCATGAATAATAAGAATAAGCAAAGTATCTATCAGAGGGGTCACTTCCTCATCCAGCTGAAAGCCAGATCTCAGAGCAGCTTTACAACACGGTTTAGCAGGGCCTGACCCAAAAGCTCGCCCTGGCTGCCCTTGGACATGTCCTACCTGCCTGCACGCTTCTAAGCCTTGTTCAACACAAGCAAATTGTTTCCCTGCCTTTTCCTGGCTGAGCTAGATGGACCTTCATACTCTCTTTGTCATCTTGATAACCTTACCCACTTTCCTTTTTTTTTCCCCTCCTTTTTCTTTCTGCACTTTCCTTTTACAAATTGATATCAAATAACTCTCCCCTTGACTAAGACTGGAAAACATACAGAAACAATGCCGATACTAGAAATGTGTACCACTTCTTAATAGCAAAAAAAAAAAACAAAACAAAAAAGTCTTGCTTCTTGCTCGGAGCAATTTTGCATGTATCCCTACAAAAATGTCAAGCTGGCTTTGTGTAGCACAGCTTTGTTACACTGTATTTAAACTTACAAACACATATAAACCCTGGTGAAGCAATCCTGACGGTCTTAGCAAGAGATTAATGTCGTACCTAAGAAAATAAACCCGTGGGTTCTAAACGTAAGCTTGTACGCTTCTGTTGACAGAGACGCGGATCCTTCTCTGAATTTTCACGACGGCTACTTCCTCCTGATCCTGACCTCTTACCGTGCTCATCAAGACAACACCAACCTACCCCATGGATGCACAGGGTTGGAACGCAGGCTGGAACTTCTCGACCTTCTCACTCGTTTCAGTCCCAGCTCCCGACGGTGGCTCCCAGAGCCAGGTTGGCTCCAGGCATGGCAGCGAGGGAGCAAAAAAAGGTATTTTGCCAAGGGCAAAAACCTCATTCCCTTACATTCTTTTCTGAGCTTGTCCCTGAAGCTCAGGAAGCAGTGAAACAGTGGGGACAGCCCATCGTAAAAAGTAAGAGGTGGGACTAGACCTCGGGCTTCTCTTTGAGAGCTTAATAAAGTGAACTTTCATGTTTCAAAGGCTTAATGTCTTGAGTTTAGGCAAAATCTAATCTGCTTATTTGGAAAGATGAAAAGAGGAACTTCTGAGGTTGGGCAGCTGCGAATTTTTCTCAATATCTATCACTCCTATTCCTGCCATGTTTGATTAAAATTAAAAAAAAAAAAAAAAAAAAGCTACAAACTAGGACAAAGATTAAAAACATTTGTCACCACAAAGGCTGTGTTACAGATAGACAAGATCTTTGGATGAAGGCAACAGGGCTTTAAACCAACAAAAAACCCTGCTTTTGACTTTATAAATTTATGACATTAATTCAATAATCTTTCTATGGAGGAAATGCTGTAGTTTCTAAGCAGCACATGAACAGCTTCCTGAGCTGTTTGCAGCAGGATCTCACCGCCTGGCAGTGGTGGCAGGGAGCTCACCTCAGGCCATGAAGAGCAGGGAGGATATTTCCAGCCCCAGGCAATGCAGCTGCTTTGCTGAAGGCAAAACCCTGGACGCAGCGTAGTGTGGCCAGCAACAAGGGAAAACGCATGCCCATCCAGCCTGGCATTCGGGAGGCTCTCTCTATAGGATGCTGATCACAGAACTACTATGTGCTTATATTTAGGAGTACTGAGTTATAATCTGTTTAGGCCAGTCTACAATCTGCACCAAAATTATTTATTAAGCATAGGCGATGACCATATTCAGCACAAACTGTACACGAAAACAACAAACTGGCTGTAGGTACAATATGCCTGCACATTCCTAAAAGTCAGCGGGGAAAGCGGACAGCTTTCAGTGGGTTTACCCACAGCTCGGTTTTGCCAAAGCCTGCAAGGACGGGCTGGAAGAGCACAACTGGTAATGAACTGCACAGATCCCATGGAGGGCAAGTGAGAACGGGCAGGTTGTCACCTGCAAGAGGAGACGGGGGGTATACAAAGAAGAAGGGCAGGAGCCCTGTCGGTGTCCTCTGGTGGAATATGGTTAAATACAGGACAAATGCAAAACAGACTTTGTTTAGTGGTTTCATAACTTTTTTATCTAATGCACTTTGCCCAGGGAATGACTAAAGATCTACACGCTAACACAGGAAATCTACCGAAAAACCTGCTCTCTAGAAACAGAAACACTTGTCAGCCGCTTTGGAAAAGCAGCAGCACAAACCCTCCTGGTTACCACATGTCTTGGGGAACCTGCGAGGTCCAGTTCAAAGTTTTCTCTGAGGAACACAAATCTGCATCTCACACACACATCTGGCACAGCTGCTTTCACCAGCTAGGAACTCGCTGCTGAACTCGACTCTGAATATCTGCTGCTACAGGATTTAATGACTCCAACACTTGGCTTTTAATGATATACTATTTGCTTGTCACTTGCCAAAACAGTGGCTTCCTCCCACTTTCCTACAATAAAACAATCCAAACTGTTGCTGCTGACAATAGAGCTAATATTTATCATTAATGACTGAAAATATTTCAAGTTTTGTGGATCCTTCAGTGAAAGACGACAGTTACAGATAAAGTTACAATATAAGATGTGAGTCACAAAAGACAAAATTCCTTGGAGACCTGGTATCTACAGATATTTAAATCATTCTGTAAATCATATAGACATTGTACATACAGAAGCTCTTTTAAAATAGCTGATATTAATATAATGATCTCTGCCTCATGCAGGAGAAAATGGACACATCGGAGAGCAGCTGTATTCCTCTTCAACCCCGCAGAGGCGCCAAGGCTGATGTTGGGTGATTTATCATCCCACACACTTGCTAAAACTCCTTCAGAGACAGTAGCACCGTGTGCTCAGTTGGGCTGGCCACGATTTCTTTTTTCTTTGGGCTTTAGAAATGAAATGAAAAATGTCTTTTTGAACAGTACCTTACAGAGAAAAAGAAATATGTAGGGTTCAAGAGGTTTTAATCGAGAGTGAATTTGGATCCTCCGTTTTGACTGCTTTTTTACCAGGGAAGGAAGATATCGAAACATGCTTTGTGTTTTACACCACATACAATATTAGCTGTAATGAAAAAATAAATGATCTCTGAAGTTTCATCATATTTTTAAAAGTTTCCTTAGCTTTTGGTACATTTTTGTGATCTGTATTAACAGTTCAAAAGGACAAAACCCTGCCCTACTTCTGCCTGCTCGCCTTGCACAGAAGGACACGTCCTATTTGGCTTGAAAGGAGCTTGTGGAGGCTGCTGCTAGAGGGGAAGCTCTTGAAATACGTTTCTACCCAGAGAACAAGGACCACACCATTTGTTACACAAGCCTTTTTCCCTGCTTTCCAGCTACTGTTGTTGCAACATCCCTGAAAAATCAAATGTGTGGGGCCCCCTCGCCCTCTTGAGCAAGAGAGCATTTTCATTGCTGGAAAAGTGGAGTAATGTGAAAGCGGAGACCTTGCTTCCGCTGCTTTAAGTAGGTTATTGCCACCAAGGGAAGGAAGAGCCTGTAAATTAACCTGTATGTTAATCTTCTCTCTGCCCACCTGCAATACCGAAGTGTGCAACTCCAGAATAAATGGGAAGGGACTCACTGAACAGAGCTGCATCGGCAGCAGAGCCAGCCCCAAGCTTTCCAGGCTGAATCAAGCGCAAGACAACTTGATAAGTTCCTGGGCAATTAGTTCATACCTTCAAAATCTTATCCTAGAATCAGAGGATGCTGTAAAAGGCAGGCTCACATTTTTCCTATACTTGCTGAAGTTTAAAAGCTGAGGCTCGGGGAAAACAAGACACGTGCCAGCTTCAGATGTTCCAACTGAGAATCCTGCGTATGTTCCAGCTGGGAAGCAAGGAGATTTTGGGGGCTGGTCTTCAAAAATCTGCTTGTCTATTTTATGGAGGTGTTAAGGGTGACTAATTAGAGTGCTGCAAAAATAAAGCTATCCAACTTATTGACAGTGCTCCCCTACACTGCCATGTGTCAGGAGGTTCAGCACCCAAGACTGTTCGCCAATAAATCTTTTCCGTAATGTGATGTCAACGCAAACTGCATTACACTGAACGTCAACAGAAAAGAGTAACCACAAGTGATTTTCCTCACATTTGTGAGCAGTTTCATTCTGTAAATGACAGAAGCAGAAGGCAGTTGAAAGCTCACCTCTGGTTGTGAGGCTGAACTTATTTACAGGAACTGAAAATCTCTGCTGTTTTTCCTCTAAATTCTCTTTAATTCTGAAAATATCTTCCTTATGCTTTAGGTTCTCTGCTTCAAAGCCAGACAAGCCTACAGAGACTTTGGGCACGTGCACTCGGCTGCATGCTACAGGAGTGCGTGTCCCAGAAATACATATGCATGAAACGAAGAACTAAACAGCAGGGAAAAATGTTTTGCTCCATTTTCTGGAATGCCTACAATGAAAACAGAGGAGGCAAAGAGACAATTTTGGCAGCATCGCCACATTTATGTGGACCATGAAATGAAAATCAATTTGAGGCTCTCTTATTAGTACAAGAAATATACGGTTAACAAATGTGTTGCGCTCTGGGAACCAGACCTGAAAACCACCTTAATATTAACTGTGTTAGAATTTAAGTCATACTCTACTGTCTTTTCCAGCACAGACACTAACACTTCCAGCTCTCTGTCTTATCTGCTTTCTCCCCACTGCCGGTTCCTTCACATCACCTTTCACAGCAGCAAACAAGTTGAAAATCCAAAATGCTATTTACTGGAAGATCAGACTCAGAAAACTGGGGAAACAGGAGAAGAATAGAAAATGTACGTTAATTTGCCTTGTCACTTAGCTTGAGGTAACTTCAACTTGACCAAGGGTGCATCGCCCTGAATCAGAATAAGGACACATTTCAAAATGCACAGAGAATTTAAAACATAAGGATTCGAGCAGTTACTGCTGGGTTCTCTTCACCCTGTACAATATTTTATGGTAAATGACACAGAGCGATCTCAGGAGGCGATGCTGATTTCCTCACACACGTGGCCCAGCCTGGCTCTGCGTGTCCCCAGCTTTCTCTGTCCGTTCGGGCAAAGGACACACTCAAACATCCCCACGTGCTGTTGAGCACAAATGTTCCTGTTGGTGCCCTACAGTCACTGTCTGCAAGTATTCCTGATCTCAAAACACCATGGCAAGAAATCCCTTCTGTGCAGAGGCAGCTCCTCGAGCTCCTCAGGATGCTGTGGGAGCCTCTTACCCACCTCCAGGACAGCCCAAGTGTCCCCCCAGATCTGGCACACAGGAGTGCAGGTCCTCAGCACACCTGACAGGTACTCATGGTTGATGACCAACCTGTTGCACTGCAATGTTGCTTAATCTGCCAGTATTACAAGAACCACCACACTGTCCTGAGCTCCTTCAACTGCAAAGGATACAACCGGTTCATTCTCTCGTGTCCACATGTCCAGTAAGAGTTCCTAAACCCAGGAGGTGCAGAAGAAATGAAGTCTCCGGAACTGTTGGAAAGGGTCATAACTTCCATCATGGGATGGGAAACAATCATTTCCCTGCCCATTTTGGGATGAGACCTATGCCTGTAGCTATCTCAGCATCATGTAGCCTGTCCACAGCATTGCCAGACTCTCAAAGTGCAGCCCTGAAACTACCAGTAACATCAAAACTACCGGTTCCTTGCAGAAAACAAAGCAGGCGGTGACTCTACAGAAGACAGTGATTCTGGGACATGGTCTTCGAAAGTGGCCTTTGTTATTCCAGCTGTCCTATCGCTGCCACATCACGTCAGTGACTACTAGTTGACTGAAGCCAGGAGTGTTGCTCTGCAGAGAAAAGCTGTGTCAGACCAGCTGCTTAACGCCATCCTTGCCCTTCGCCAGTGGCAACAGCCCCAGCGAGCTCCTGAGCCAAAAGCCCCATCCACAGCAAGTCCACGTGCACAACGTCTGCCTCATGTGGCCCTCGGCAGGGTGGGCTCTGTGCTGTCTGACACTGCAAAACAGCACTCACAATATGAATAACAATGCCTTAGCTTTGACCTCCCACCCTCCTAAATCTCACGTGGCTGGGAGCTATCTCATCATGCTTCACGAAATACAATAAAACTAAATGACAGCAAGCAGGCAAGTGACAAGCAATTAGGCAAAACTCTACAGCTGTAACAGGTATCGCACAAAAAGGACAGGTAGCTGGTGAGGATGAGGAAGGGCACCGATGCTCTGCACTTGGCAGCATCACATTACCAAACCGCAGATCAGCAAATCCAGAGCAGTGGGTGCTGTGGAGACACAGGTGCGGCACCTTGCACCAGGTCACAGGGAAAGCACAGAGCGAACTGGATCTCCTGCAGCATCGTCCCCACCTCATCCTGCCTCAGGAGTTTAATTTATAAGGAAATGAAGCTCCTGAAACAGAGTGTTTTACATTCATGGCTAACAGGACAGAAACACGCACATTAAGTAAATGAGCACGATTTGTGACAGCTTCTGCAGGGAAGCACCTCTTCACAGAATCACGAGGAGATGATCAAAGGCTCGCTCCTCACTTTTTGTTCTTTCAGGAATTCAGTAGAGTTTGAAACATTCTTGCTGATGGAAAACATTACCTGATACGCACATGCCTCTAGTATTTGCTTATATTTGTTTAGCTACTCTTACACACACAATTCAGGCATATTACCCAAAAAAACCGAGCCCATAAACTACACGAAGCATTTCAGGGCACTGATCTCCAAGTGGGCACACTTCCCTCAGCAATGCCAGATGCAACATGGACACAGAGAGCAAAGCTGGACCGGCGCTCCCCGGCTCTGCACGGGCCATGAGCTCGGCCGCGGCTCCGGCGCTGCTGGAGCCCGAGCAGAACGCAAGGGGAAGGCAGCAGCACAGCGGGGTGACAGGGAAGCAGCTGAGGCAGGAGGTGGGAGGCTTTGTGTCTTCTGAGCAATCAGAGCTTGAGATGTCAGAGCCAGTGTGGGCATCACGGGGTTAGGTTGGGTTGGTAACTTCACACCCCAACAGCTTCTGACAGCTGTCTGTCTGGTTTGGATCCAGATGGAGGTTAAGAATGTTTACCAGCTAATTCCCCACTATCGATAATTTCCAGGTAACGACTGTAAAGGGACAACGTTTTGCTAAAAACAAAAAATGCAAAGAGACATGACAAAATCCATTCAAAGTTGGAGCATTTCCAAAGTTTCCAAAACATCTCATAAACTCCACAGGTTAAAGGCAAGTTTCAGGTTTGGACCAACCTTTTAGTCTAACAATTAATTTGCTTTGTAGGTTTTACAAATCACTAGTATGCACGACACAAGAGTGCATTTGCTCCACCAGAGACAGCCCCACGTTTAACTGGCACGGCATGCACCAAGCTCCGAGTTGGGCTGTGGGTGGCATTCAAAACGGCACATTGCTGCATCCTCTCTTGTGCATTGCTGAACAGCAGCAACAGCCAGTGCCCTAGGAAAGCACACAGCGCTCTGACTTCCCGCACCGCATGAACTTCTGAACTGCACATACTTTACCTCCATCAATAGTCAGGACAGAAGAAAGTGAAAAGGCAGCATCAGCTGAAAAAAATGCAAATGTAGCCATGTAAAGTGCCACAGCTGATGGCATGCCCGGAAAATGCCTGATGAGAAATTTCCCTTTCTTTGAGAACGTGCTTTCCCGGAGGGCTGCGTCGAGCCACGTGCAGCCCAGCGCTCCATCGTGGAGGTGATTAGAAATGATAGGGCAGTAGGCTCAGCTGTAATATCCTCAACACATGCCAAGCAGAGGGTGCCAAATCGCTATTATAAATAGCCCTTTTTGATGCCTTAATGCCCTGGAAACAAAAGGCACTTTCCTGAAAGACGAATCTCTGGTTGGCTTTCTGTCCCAGCACCAAACCTGCTCTGCATGCAGGTCTGGTTGCTGCCTACACAAACAGGAATGGACCTTGTTCCTCTGCAGAACTGCACACACTTGCCTTTGCCCATCGTTCAGTACATACAAATGTCCACCCAGGCAGAACTTTCCCCATGCCCTAATGCAGCTCTTTGTCTGGTTACCTGCAGCCTGGCTAGTTCTGTATGCACCGGACTGCAAAACAGACCTTCTGTCAGCTCACATGTTAAAATATTAGATAAAAACCAACACCACGTTACAAGGATTCACATCCACACGAGGACATGCTTTCAATTCCCGGGGCACTAGTATCACAGTTTGGGGTCATGTCTGACTTTCCCAGCAAAGCATGGAAGCTAGTACATCAGTTCACTTACACTGGCTTATTAGGATTAGCAATGACACAAAAGTTGCCTGCTTCCCAATTTTCCTTTTCATGCTCTGCTCCCAGTTCAGATGGCAACACACAAGCCCCTTGAACTGTGAGGATTAAGAATGCAAAGCGGTGCTGATGCTCCCTGCTGCATCACGGGGTTCACCTGCCCGGGATGAAACAGTTTCCCTGGGGGAAATTGTCCTTCCCGCAGATGCTGCGCTGCCTCCTGACATTTGCAGCCGGGGAGCTGACGGCGTTACCCTTCAGAGAGCTGTGTGCGTACCCCACAGAGAGCAAACCTCAGCTCCTGCAGCTTGATGTGCTAAATCGGGGCCTTGCCTGAGGTTTCAGCTGATAATCAAAAAATCTATGGGGCTGATGTGCAGCATTGCTCACTAGAAGAAAGCAACAGCAGCCCGGGTAAATGTACCTGGGAACTTGACCCCAAGCTGCAGACAGGAAAAGTTAGAATTGGTTTTAAAATGTTCAAGCTCTGCGTCTGAAACCATCCTCTAACTGGCTACATCTTGTGAGCGTGGCTTGTTTCATCCACATTTTCCTGCATGTAAATTTGACAGGCAGATACATTTATTTTGTCAGAGCACTAAGAAGCCCCTGATGTTCAGTTCTGATCTCTGACACGCCATAATTCGGCTTCTCCCTCCCAAGGGGACACTCTCCCCTCTCCCAAGGGGTTGCTCTCCCTTAGCACTAAGGATGCTTCAGCAGAACGATGCAGACATCTCGTGGGTTTCCTAGAAACCTGCCTCCAGCAGCACAACAAGCACCCTCACAATCATGTTCTCCATTAGCTGTTCTCAGCCACAAGATAAAATGTCCTGTGCCTACCCGCTGGCTTTCAGAGACCATCGCTGTGGCCATCTATGGCAATTCTGGGCACTTCCCAACCAGCCACACACAGAACGGGCTTGAGGGGAGGAGGGAGAAAAGCAAACGCTGGTGTGTGTGAAGAGCCGCGGTTGTTGAATATGTCAAGAAAGTAATGTTTGCATTGAGGAAAGCCAAACAGATGTAGCAGAGCTCTGCCAGGAAAGGACGGCTCTGTTACCCACTTCATGTCTTCCTTAAAACCTCCCTGCACCACGGCAGGGCTGGACCAGCTCCCCTCCTGCCTGGCCACCGAGCTCAGCCCTGCTGTCCCGTGTCTGTCCATTGGCACAGTCCTTCCCCCGCTCCCACCAGCCAGGCTCACGCCCTGTGAACTTCACCTCATCTCTGCTGCGGTTTATTTAAACTCCTCAGACCAGCCCCCCCACACCCTCCGTGCCCCCGGCAGTGCCGGCACCGCTTACATCCCCATTTTCGTGAACGCTGTTATTAGAAATTCACTGACCGCTGCGTGCGTTGTTTCCAGCCCAGCCTAAAGACAGCACCTCAACAGTGACAGCCACAAACACAGACTGGGGATACCTGGGTACGGTTTCCTTCATTTTTGACCCACCTATTTTGAAAATGTGGATACAATTTACACTTTTTTTTTTTTTTTGTTAAGTGCAATCCATCTTACAATAACTGTTATTCCCTTTCCCTCTGGCATCTCAGAATGAATAAAAGAGTAAAAATTAAACACCTTACTTGGAACCCTAAATATATTTCCATCAGAAATGCTGCTGTGGTAGCACATAGCTCTAACTTGCCTTTCCCAGTTGCATGAAACCCCTGCCAGGCATTCAGGTACCTTCCTGCAGGGAGGATAAGGGGTGCCTGGAGCATCCTGCACCTGCTGGGAAACATCTCAGGGAGAGAAATGCTCAAATTTCTTACCTTGCAAATAGTCATGGTGTGAGCAGTGACACGACTCGGAGACCCTGAGAAGACACCCAAACTTTTGCCATTACATTCTCTAGGAAATGATTTTGAATAAGACACACAGCACTTGACATAAATAACCAGGTCTGTTTCCCATCTCAATGGAAGAACTTTAGCAGTCCCACTTCTCTATTCATGTCTAAAACTATAGTACATTTACAAGCCAATAAAGTGTTTGGCAATTTCTAGTGAATAACTGCAATTAATATCCATTTTGACTAATGAAACAGTTCAGATAAAAGAAAAAAAAATCAATTTTTGAAAAAAAAATTGTAATTTTCGGGGCTTTTAATAAACCTTAAATAAATATCAAAATAAACATTATGACTGTTGGTTTAGAAGTGGAGAAATGAAACATTTTTATTTTTCCCCTCACAATTGACCAAAATCAGCATGAGTTTATAACTTGCTTTGATAGACCCTGGTCTGCTTTTTTATAGATAAGTTTTTCCTCAAAATATTTGTACAACCCTAACTGACTCCTGTTTACAGATTTGGTGACATTAACTAATGTAAGGCTGGGAATTGGCCAAAACCTCTGTTAAGTATTAAGTTCTAAGCTTTTCGCACCTACAATGTTAAATATTTTCAGTTGCAAAAATCCAAGTGCATTCCAAACATTAAATATCCAGTAATTCATACTGGAAGAGCTGATGATGATAAAGGTTGGAAGATTACAAAGGCTGGAAGTTAGAAAATGTTTTCTATTTCACTCTTTTGGATTATCGTGGAACAAAAAGGAACTTCAAAGCGCTGCAGCCTACAGGCATGTGAAGCTGAGGTCTCTAATCACCTCTTTTGTGGTGGGATTTCATGGCACATAGTGCCCGTAGCCAAAGGCAGGAAATAAGCCCACGTCTGCTAAAGCAACATAATGCATAACACACTATGTATAATATACTTTCCACCATCCATTTTTTGTTATTCCAAACCTCCAAGCTGAGTCTGACTACAGCACTTCAGGCAGATGCTGTGTGCCTGTGGGAAGCAATCAGGGACACGTAGCTAATTTTAATTTAATCAGTGCTATCCGCTCTCAAGACCAGGTATTTGAGATCCCTCTGCCTCACTGCCCAGAGTCGAATTTACAGGGAAGCAAGCAGGAAACAAGAGACAAGGGAAGAAATTTAGAGCTAGCAAATGCATGGAGCTAAAGAAATTTGGGTTTAAAGATGGGGAAGTGGGGAATGGAAGCAGCCACAAGTCCGTACGTCCCACACACCTCTCTAAACGAACCCCACACCCATGCAAGCTCGGGCACAGGGGTTGCTGAGGACACGGGGTGCAAACAGCTCCGACACCTCTGTGCCACCATCGCGGGCGCATCCCCAGCCCTGTGGCTGGGACATTCGGTTACCGCAACGCCAAACAGCCTCCCACACACCTCTTTGCGCTCCAGAGAAACCAAAACTTTTCACACAAAGTGGCATGTTCTGACAAACACTTATTGGTCATCACAGTTTTTCCAAATTGCTTCTGATTGAGTGCTCACATCAAACCATTTTGTTGCTGAGTGCCGTTCTGTACACCCATTACAAAGACTAAAAAACTAGAAAAAGCTGCCTGTCAAACCTGCAGTTTTCAGTGCAGGCAGCCGACCACGTACCTGACCTGCCAGACTGTATCAAGTGACGATCAGAAAATACTAGGGAGCGAAAATGAGATGTCAGTGTTGTGTACTGGCTCTTGGGCACAGCCAAAAGAAACCAAATCAGCCATGTCCTCCGTTCCCTCCAGCACCTGCAGGCTCAGGTCTCCAACCAGAGGGAAGGACCCTCTCCTTGCTCTAGAAAGCAAACAGGTGGGGAACTGAGATCTGTCTTAACAACACACCCAGGACATAGGGCTGCACAGTCCGAGGCTTCAGGACACACACATTCGTGAACAGCAGTAGCAGACTGTCACGTTTCTTGAGGAGCAGAAGGAAGACAAGGGCAACTTTCAGAGCTTTGCTTTCTGCTAAACCCGAACAAATTTTTGAGGGATAAAGGCAACTCTCTCGGCTCCTCCCAGATGAATTTCAAAGGCCTATTCAGAATTACAGATTTATTTTGTAATGGTGTGTACTAGGCAAAGTAAATACCAGGGCAGCTCCCCTGCCCAAATCTGTCATCTCTGTTCTGCATCTGCGGGTCTAGGGCTGAACAGGATTGATTCTTTGAAACACCACTGAACCACATCTCCTTTGAGCAGAAAAGCAGATTGTTCCAGTGCAGAAAACTGAAAGGGCAGAGCCAGGACCAGCAATTTTAGGAGCTTAGGTCAGTCAGATATTCTTATGAAGACAAGTCAAGCAATATTGAGTGGTTTCCTGGTAAGTAAACCACTTGAAAGTACAGCTGGTCAGACACAAAATCTGATGCTTTTGGGCAATAAGCTATGTCCAAGCAAACTTTCCTTCAAAACAAAGTCTAGAAATTGATCGCTATAAAAATGGCACAACTGACATCGTAAGCAAAGGGAATTCCTGCTGTTAGCTCTTGCAAAATCAAACAACAGTTTCAGGCTCCTTTTGATAGTTTGCGTTTGGGTGGTCTTGGATCAAAATACGGTTGTTCGCATTCGACAGACTCAGATTCCCAACTGAAAGTGGTGTTGCTTTCTGCTGGTGCAGTCAGCGTTAGAGCTGGGGCTCGTAGCTCTAAGGCCAACAAGATTCAGGTATTGAGAAATATTTGAGTTACATAGCTAATCCCTTATTATTATTTTCCTTTTTTACTGTAATCGAATTTGCCCACAAATGACAGCGTAACCATCCCCACTGCATGCTACCCGCGGAGGTACGGAAAGCAGTCAAAACAAGAAATTCCCCCTGCTTTAGCAATCTGCTAATCGAAACGTTTCCATGACGAATATGGAAATGGCTGATTCTAGCCACAAATTTGTTCATAATTGGCTGCAGACTGTAAAAACACATGAAAAATCTCTATTTTTGCAGCTAGTTGAAACCAGAGATGCATTTGTGTGTGCATTAAAAGGCAGAGGGCCAGCATGGCAGACAGTGTTGTTGTGGTTTAGCGTTTCTTTTTTTCCTTAACTCATTTATCGTTTTATTGCTTATGTTTGCTGGAGGATATACAAGCAACTTGAAATTCTCAAGCCAATTTTAATCTTCTATGTAAGTACGAACTGCTAACGTACTAAGAGAGGACCAAGAACTCCTCTCAGCTTTGTTGGCATTTGGTCTGTACTGAGCTCTCAACGTTTGCCCGTTCCCAGCACCCCCAAACCCTTACTTCTTTACCGCTTTTCAAGGACAATAATCCCAGAGTCAGAGAGTGGATGAGGCTGGAAGGGACCTCAGAAGATTGACTCATCCAGCTCCCTCTTCAAGGCCAGGTTAACCGCAGCAGGTCGCTCAGGACTGCATCCAGTTGGGTTTTGAGTCCTTCCAAGGATGGAGACTCCACAGTCCCCCTGGGAATCCTGTCCCAGGGTTCAGTCACCCTCACAGTAAAGTTTTTTTTCTTAAATGGAGTTTCCTGTATTTCCATTCGTGCCCATTGCCCTGTGTCCTGTCACTGAGCACCACTGAGAAGAGCCTGGTTCCATCACCTCAACTCCTCCCCACCAGGTATTTATTCACTCTGATAAGATCCCCTTCAGCGATCTCTGGTGCAGGCTGGACAGTCCCAGCTCTCAGCCTCTCCCCATATGTCATATGATCCAATCATTTAATATTCCTTGTGGTCCCTCAGTGGACTCGCTCCAGTAAGTCCCTGTCTCCCCTGTACTGGGGACCCCAGCACCGCACATAGCACCATGGGTGTCTCCCCGGCGCTGGGCAGAGGAGAAGCCCTCACCTCCTTTGACCTGCTAGAGATGTTCTAACGCAGCCCAGGAGGCTGCTGGTCACGTTTGCTGGTGGACACGTTGCTGTCCCCCGGTCAACTTGCCCCCCACAACCTCAGCCAGGCCCCACCAGGACCCCAGGAACGTTGTGCAGCTTTGCTGGGTTGAGATACAAGCGAAGAAAATGTGGTGGAAAGAGCTTTTATCTTTTACCAAGCCAACTCAGAATGCTGGAAAAGGCAGACAAGAAGAATCCCAACAGTGAAGGTAAAATGCCAGCAATTCACTGAGATCAGAAGAAATAATTTCTGATTAAATGCACAAATAATCTGTGGAACTGTCCCAAGCCACTACTGAAAAAAAAGGGCACAAATCTCAGACTATCCAGGGACACTCCAGCAAACAGGGAAAGCTTCTGTGGCTTTACTGATAGGATTGCAAATCTAAGAAGTCGAAATATTTATTCCACAGGACAAGGTGCATGGCTCATAACCTGCCTAGACAAAATGCCCAATTATATTGGATTAACCTTTCACATTCAAGTCAAACAAATGATCTCCTTCTGTACAACCCACAACACTCTCCACTCCCAGAGAAAAGGTCTTGCAGTTGATGGACCACTGCTCTCAACTTTAAGGCAATCTCTGTGCTACTCCTGTGCCTGTATTGATTCAGGCTCCCCATTTTCATTTTAAAAAGGAATTAAATGTTGTACCTTTGAATAATGCTACAATATATCCTCCAGCACTGCTGCTCAGAGCTGGAATAACCGAACCAGCCCTGAGTCCCACCGCCAGTGCCCCAGACCCAGCGACGAGCAGCACGAGCGGAGCCGAGTCCTGCCCTGCGGCCACTCTGCTGGGACCTACCACATCCTTACTGATATTAACCCATCTCTGGAAACTCCTCGCTTTAGACACGACTTGTTTATCTATTCTTAAAACAATATATATGCCTGTTTTTTTGCTTTGAGTTTATAACAGCAAAGTAGCCTCACATGCATGTGCGAGCTTGTCTAGCTAGAAAAGACCACACAAAATTATCTTCAAACTACTTGGAAGGGCTCGCATTTACCAAAGTGACACTGTATTTGCAGAGGTGTGGATCTAACATTGTCACAACTATTTTTTTCAAGCCCTTGTTTTAACAGCAGTATTTCACTCCTACATAAATCCTGAAAAATTCAAATAAACACACAGATAAATATAATAAATGACAGTAGATGCTAATCTAATAACAAAATAGACAATAAACGCTTTACTCAATAAAAGATAGATGCAGCAACATAAAACAGAGCGGTTCACCCAGGCATCATTAGCAAGTGCCCTGTGGAAGAGCAGGCAACCCCCGCAATGGGCTGGACCAGCAACCGGGCAGCCAGCACTGGGACGATCCTTCCCCTCTGCTCAGCACGTCCAGACAGTCATGGCCAGTTTTGGGCTCCCCTGTACAAGACAGACATGGATACACTAGAGCACGGTCCAGCAGAGGCCACCAGGATGGTCAGGAGCTGGAGGAGATGCAGGTGGGCAACACCAAGGAATCCATCACGTAGCAGTGATAGACTTCTACTAACTCTTTCGCTCTTTCACGTTTCAGATGGTATTCAAACCCAGCAAATACTGGTGTCTCATTGTTGAGAAGGTGAAGTGCTCACAGTGTAAAACACACCGAGCAGCCGAGCGGCATGAGGGGCCAACCTGCCGCTGCTCTTTGGAGACCTGGGGGATCCTCTGGGCATCGGTCTAGAGGAGCATCTGCAGCAGGCTTCACTCAGCCAAACCCAGCAGCGCTGCTCTGTAATGCTCTTCCTGCCACGTAAATAGTGACTAAAAGGTGTGAAATTCTGTATGGGCTTTGAAAATAGCCAAGAAAATCAAAGGAACTTCTTTCAGCTTGCTCTCTCCTACTGGGTCCCATACGATCCAGCAATACCACATGGATAATGCGTCAGAGCCAAGAGGAGATAACTCTGGGAACACAAGTTTTGACAAATACAGCCTACTAACCACTGCCAGCAGGCATCAGCAAGATTGAATCCCACTGTAAACGTTCAAATGTGTGACCAGATGCTGGATTTTTACTGCTTGTGAACTACAACAAAAAGCAATTTTTTCCAGCCACTAGAGAGTTGAGCCAATCGCGAGACAACAAAGTAGTAGAGAACAGATACATTCAGCCAAAAATTATTTACGTGAAGTGGAAATCAGATCCAGCTCCCAGGTTTCTGGCAGGTGGACAAGACACCCCTTCGTGTCACAGCAGCCACCAAGCCCAGCGCATTGTGCCCAACCACCACTCACAGCTCCAGGTGCGAGCCAATGCTTAGACAACTCTACAGTTTAATCATACATATAATATCATACATATCCCAGACCAGTGTACAATTATGGCTGCATTATAGTAACACAGAAAGGTGAACTCTAAAACCGTATACACACACACTCATGTAAAATTTTACCCTACCAGGTCCACTACCTGTTCTATAGCAGGAGCACAGAATTTAACACTCGCTCACAAATTTACCATGATCAAATGCCCTGCACAGCCCTTCCCGTTTGTTTTTAGAGTGATAACTTGATGTTCGATATTTCCTAAGGCCTTTTTTAAATTGTAAATTGCTAGAAAATCCATCCCAACTTTCAATTCAAGAACATATCTAGAAGCTGAGCAACAGATCCAGTGGAAATAGAGACCTACCCTAGAAATACTGAAAGGCTATGAAATGCAGAGGTGTTGGCAGGGAATATTTTGAAACAGCAGAAAGACTTGCCAAAGTTAGTGTCTTTTCTTTTGTTTTCTAAACAATACTCATTCTGTATGGTATGGACGTGCCCCCCACAGCTTTCAACTTTCTGCTCGGCAGCACCATGGAATTTTTGAATTAACCCTGAAGGAAACTGAGCAGAGCTCAAGCAAACACTACACAAACCAAACCAACTGAGAAATCAGCAATTTGCAGCCAATATTTGTGCACTTAAGGATTAAAATCCCTGGGATTGCTCCTTGCTTTCTCATTTTTCATGAGCTTCTCTTCCTCCCCATCTTTACGAAAACATCCTAATTCCTCCCCCCCCGCCCCCCGATAATCTTTTACATAAAACACACATTATTAGTAGTGCACACTTGGTGTTGGATTACTGAATATGCAGCACTGCCTCTAACAATACTTTCTGAGAAAGAAACCACAAGGTATTAGGAAGAATTTGCTGTGTATCTACATTTTATTCCCTCCTCAAAGGGTTTACAAAGCATGGGATTTGGGAATAAACAGGTCTCTTCTGCAAGTGCTCTGCATATGGAGCCACCGAGTTTCTCCTCCTCATGCACGCCCGTACGCCGGATTACAACATTTCAGATGCTTTTCATCCCCCCAAGCCCCTCCACAGCAATTTCCTCATGCCCACACGTTTCCTCCACCACCTCGCATCCCACTCTCCCCTGCAAATTACACCTCACGTAAACATTGCTGGCTCACTTGCAAGTGGCACATGTTCATTTTCTCCTTCCTTCCTAATATAAATTTCCCTCCTAGCAAATACACAGAAGGGACAAGAAAAGCAAAACAGGTCTTACCTTTCGATGGTCTTCTTTGTTTCGTTTGTAGAGAAGAGAACGTACCCATTACAGCACCCATTGCAAAAGCTACTTGTGAGTTTTTTGGGGAGGATTTATTTTTGCTGAGGTTTGGGGTTTTTTTTCCCCTTTTTTTAATTCCTCTCACCCCCCCGCCCCCCCACACCAGTGAACAAAATCTATGTGAAACGCTCCCAAGAAGAAAACGAAACAGAGGAAGTCAAGAGAAGAAAGAAAGAAAAGAAGGAGGAGAGAAAAAGCAAAGCACTGCAGCTCAGCGTTCAGCAAGCGTTAAGCTTTGAGGGCTTTTTTTTTTTTTTAAGTCAACACACATGCACTGACTCACAGCCGGCTGCACTGTTATTATTCAAAACAGCTCCCCATCAAAATTTAAATGCTAGGTAGATTCCCTCAGACCAGAGCTGGCAGCAGATGCATCAAAATATTTACTGGAGCACAGCCACATAAACACACAGGCTAATTCTTCCTCCCGTTCCCTTACGGCTCCAACCAGCAGGCTGGAGGTCTAGCGAGGGAGCATCAGGGCATCTCTTCCCGGGCACACGCAACTGGAGTCCTGGAGCCACGGCGAGGGGGGAGCCAGGGCTTTGGGCTGGGTACCAATTCGGGATGAATGGAAATCTTCGGAGTGGGAAACGAGAGCGAGCGAGGCATCAAAGCCCCAGCTGCGCGGTGTGCATGCTCCTGCTAATTAAGAGTCTGACAGAAAGGTAGGAAGCAGCAATCTCTAACAGCCTTCGCAAGCAGAAAAGTCAGGGGAAAATAAGCACGTGCAATGGGGGAAAGCAGAAAATTTCACTACAATCCTTTTTCTGCACGTCCTTTCTCACGCACCAGAAACACGCGCAATTGTTAATAACTTATTTTTCCACAAAGTATGTACATGCACATCCTCTCTAAGGACATTAAAACAACAAACTGTTGAAACAAAACTCTGCAAACATCCAGTGGCTCGAAGGAAGCAGACAATTCCCAGCATTTTGTTCATATTTCAAAAAATCACCTACACATCTTGTTATTTATCAGAAGGTGAAATAGCAAGTGCCCAGCTACAGAAAGAGTTAAATATACCAAGGTAGCCATCAGAACCAGAATTAAATTGCTATTTGCACATGATGACTGAGATTAAGGCAGCATCTGAGCAAATACTGTATTTAATTCATTCCTACACCAGAGCCCAAAGCACTTTGTCTCAAGAGGTTTCCCCAGTTTTCCTCTGACTTTGGAGTAAAGATTTCATCAAATCAGATCCCACTGCCCCCAGGATCACAAGCTTTGCAGCATCCATGTCCCTGGGTGTTACCTTCTGCTCACAGCCTGCCAGCAATGCTGTCTTTGCATGCAGAGGTGTGTTTGCATCCCCAGTGTACACCAGCAAAGAGCTTTCAATTAGTTGCTACCTGCAAAAGGCACTACACAAAATAATTTCTTTTTCTTCCTTTCTCTTGTTGTACAACTCAAAACACAGCAATTGAACTTTTCTCGAGGAACGGCTGACGTAAGGTCCTGTTCTGATACCAAAGTCCTGAACTGAAGCGTATTGGTTTGCAAGGCAGGTGTGAAGTGCCTGAGACTTGGGGCACGCAGTGCTGCTGTTGTCATCGTGGGGGGACCCTGTCCTGGCTTGTGCAACGCTTCTTGCCCCTCTTACCCCAAGTTCCTCCCCCAAGCTTGGCCGTGGCTGTGGTCCCACGTACTTCTGCAGCCAGCCAGGTCCAGACGGGGGACCCTCAGACCAAGGTGATCTCCACAAGGCACTGAAAAGCTGTATGAGATTCTTAAGTTCTTTTAAATTTAAATATTTATATTGAACGCATGAATATTTTACTTGTACCTATGTATTAAAATATTAGATAGACTACAGTGCGCATGTGGCAAATGCCTGCTCCTGGTATTTGCGCACACAACAAGGGCTGAAGGGTGACCAGAGGCCGCAGCAGATGTGCCCTCACATAACAGCGGCTGCTCCACCCCACGATTGCCAAGAAGAGAAACCAGCAGGTGAGGATGTTCCAGAATATGTAATTTCTCATACAAACAGGGAGCCAAGAGAGATGGCGGGGCTCCCATTTGGCAGGCGGGGCTTGCACCCCCTTTGCCACCCCAGTGATGCACCATTACCCTTACTGAAGACGGGTGCTGCGGCAGAGCCTCACGGGTCCCGGGGTACATCTGTGCTCCCGCGGCTGAGTCGTCAGCCCTGGGTCAGGCCTTCAGCAGGGGTGAGGGCTGTGCTGGTCCTGTGTCCTCGCAGCACGAGCTCTCAGTGCCAGCTCTGGGCTCCGCTACTGGCATCAAGACAGCTAGAAGCATCCTCCCACCTAATGCAACAGCTGCCACTGGGATGCTGAGCTCCCCTGGCCTCTGCTCCCTGCTATGATGTCTCCAAGGTGTCAAAAATGAAAACCTCCTCAATCCAGGCAAAGCTGTCTCTAGCAGAAGTCAACTAACCACAACCTCTATCACATCATCCGCTTGCAAAACCACACGTCAGTTGACTCATGCATTTGGAAAACCGGGTTACAAATCTGAGAGCTGCAATGTAAATGGCTGCAAAGACCTGCACAGATTATAATGGTATCGTTTAGGTTGGAAAAGACCTTTAAGATCCTCAAGTACAACGGTAAACCTAACACCTCCAACTCTGCCACTAAACCATGTCCCTAAGCACCACATCTACACATCTTTTAATCACCTCCAGGGCTGGTGATTCAACCACTTCTCTGGGCCGGCTGTTCCAACGCCCGACAGCCCTTTCAGTAAAGAAATTTTTCCTAATATCCTGTCTCAACCTCCCCTGGTGCAATTTGAGGCCATTCCCTCTCATCTTATCACTTGTTACTTGGGAAAAGAGACTGAAACCCACCTCGCTACCACCTCTTTTCAGCATAAAGTCCCTAGGAAGTAGGTGGCTTCAGGATTCCTCCTGACATTAGCTGGATCTCAGCAACACAGAAACAGCTCAGCCTGGGAGCAATAGATTAGGTTGCCCATATGGTGAGATACCCTAGAAAAAAGTAATTTAGGAAGATAAAATTGCACCCCTGATGCTGCACTGTTGTTTACTTGAAACAGCACAGTATAAGAAGGCGGAGGGCAAATGTGAATGTTTGGTTTTCTTTGAAACTTGAAATAAAAAAAGATTTGTCTTGGCTGGAAAACAGTATTGACAGATCCCTGTGAAATCATGGGGATAAACACTTACATGCATTTCTGTTTGTATAACTCAAATATACAAGAATGGGGACAAGAGGAGGGACCATGTCTGTGCCTGGGCAGACGAACACAGAATCACAAATCACCAGTTCAAAAGCAGCTTTTTCTCACAGCTGAAAATCAAGACCTCAGAAGAACGGAGGCATCATAAGCACTAGTGTATTTGCCACAGAAGGCAGGAATTCTCTTTCCCCAAAGATGACCATCCAAATTTACCAACCTAAGAGATGATACCTGAAATGTAACAAGTGCTGATGGTCACTACCTGAGGAGCAGAATATTTTTCAGAGTATTTTCTTCAGGTGTAAGACGCAGACCGAGCTCTGACTGTGATGGTGAAGAGAACAGTTCTGGCTGTATGGTTACCTAAGCCAGAGTCCTGGGTAAGTGCTGCTGCCAGAGGATCAACAGCACCTCAGGAAAGGAGACACCGTGTTGTGCTGAACCTGGCTGCAGCCCCGGTACCAACGTGCAGTGCTCCAGAGCCACCGCTGCTCGCTGCCCAGCGCGGCCACGAACCCCAGCTGCTCACCCTGGGGCTCTATCACGGCACAACTTACAGTTCTCAAGTATTTGCTTGCACAGCTGAAAGTATGCACCGCTTCGTGATGCCCGTGCCATGCCTAAACCCATCCGCTTTCCCCAAAAGGACTGACCCAAGAGGTGACTTGCATGATCATCCCAGCAGTCACTGCTAAGGAGGGGAGTCCTCTGCAGGAAAGGGCCCCAAGTGCTTCACGCAGGTGATGGGCAGACACGCGCCTGGCACACAGAGACACGGCAGCACATGAAAAGCATCCACCACGGATACCTCTGCCCCAGCCGAAGCCCGTGTACATCCACAGCCAAGCGCTCAGTCCTGGGTGCTGATCTCTGAGCTAGATCAGCAGGGCAGACACGTCCCCACCAGCCACCGCTAACCCATCAGTGGTGTCTGCTGGTGATAAAATCCCATTCCATCCTTTTACCACTACTATATACCATATCAAAATAACGTCTATCTACTAACAAAACCATGACCTAATATTCACTGAGCCTCCTCCTGATTTCTTTCTGCCTCTTAACTCCATACTATTTCTTTTAATATGCCAATTTTAATCTTCTATGTAAGTACGAACTGCTAACGTACCAAGAGAGGACCAAGAACTCCTCTCAGCTTTGTTGGCATTTGGTCTGTACTGAGCTCTCAACGTTTGCCCGTTCCCAGCACCCCCAAACCCTTACTTCTTTACCGCTTTTCAAAGACAATAATCCCAGAGTCAGAGAGTGGATGAGGCTGGAAGGGACCTCAGAAGATTGACTCATCCAGCTCCCTCTTCAAGGCCAGGTTAACCGCAGCAGGTCGCTCAGGACTGCATCCAGTTGGGTTTTGAGTCCTTCCAAGGATGTGAAGACTTTGTGAGACTTTGAAACATCAGAGCAAAGTAGACAGACACTGGCACTGATGTAGGTGCTTATTTGTTGGAGGTAGCCAAAAGGTTTGGTCAGGATAAGTAGTTCATTATTTTTAATAAATGCAAATACAGCATCTTCAATTAGGGAGCCATATCACCAGCTAGCTGATATTGGTGTGGGTTGGAAAGCTCCTGGGAGCAAGGTCACAGGGACTGGTACAGCTCTGCCCCCTGACGCTGGATTAGGTCCTCTTCCCACTAAAGACAACTGGTACAAAGCACAGCCGGACAACACATGTTATATCTATCCTGAGCTACGCATTTCTGGTATTTTTGTGAGTATATACAGGAAAGTAGAAAGGGAGGCTGGTTTTTTTCATTATGTAGAAACATGAACTGTTGCCAGGAGAAAACACCCTCCCTAAGCACAGTATCTAGGGACATAATCTCTGGTTTATCAGCCATCCTCTCCTTCAAGGCAAAGTTAGCAACATCGACCTGTCAGACTAGCAAGGGAATGCCTCAGACATACGCAGATTTTAAAGCTTAGAGCACTGGTGAAATTCATTCTGATATATTTTCTTTTTGTCTCCTAAAGTACAGCAATGAGCATTTGCATAATAGGAACAAAAATAACACCTGCAAACTGCCTGTTTGTAGCAAGCCCTTGTCATTCACTCTGTATCTATCAGCTTTGAGTGGTTCCAGGTAGGTTCTGCTTTAAAAAGCCTAAATGGAGCTGGAAATGACTGATTCCTTTTCCCTTCTAGGTATTTTAGGAATGAGACCTAGGCAGCACTGGCCAGAGTTTATTTCTTACGTGCTTAAGATTAAAGGAATTTCATTTTTCATGTTCCAGTAACTAACACTTGTTTCAGGGAAGCATTTCACATGTACCCAACAAGGAGTGCATCACTTCAAGGCAGAGGTGACTTTCTGTTCACCTGAGAGCTACCAATTATCTTGAGGCCAAATGTAAACCGAGCCCTTCCAAGAAGCAAAGGCGAGCGCACAAGCAGCAGCCTGGGAGCCGGGACGATGCCACATGAGCCCTGACACAGAAATGCCAGGACTCGTGCTTTCAGCTGTGTCCACTCAACTGTAGCCTCGTCAGACGTTTGTCATTGGGACCCACCGACACCGGCCCAATTACCGCTCAGTGCTCTGGCACAAAACCGCCTCCAGCCATGGCGACAAGCTGCACCCCCCCAGCAGCACAAACACAGTTGCTCCCGCAATACGCTGAGCGTGGATTCCTCCACGAGGGATGGCAGGTCGGGGGGAGAAGCAGGAAACATGAATTTTGCATCGATTGCACAGGCACCGATATGGCAGCTCCTTGCAGATGCTGCCCGTGCACCGGCAGAGCTGCCCACAGGCTCTTGCCCTCTCTTTCAGCTCTCGAATTTTTACAGCAGCTTGTGAGACACTGAGACTTGGCTACCGGGGGAGAGTAAAAATCGAAAGCAAGAAGGAAAATGTTCCTTTTCTAAGAGAAAGAAATGAGAGTTTCTGTTGCTTAGCAAATGTTTAACCAGTTGCTGTCCTCAGCTGCTTGTGCCAAAACATCCTCTGCCAAGCGCGGTGCCTGACCCTAAGCCCAAGGCTCAGCAGGAGATCTGACAGGAGCCTTTCTGAGCCACAACCTGCCCGACTGCCGGGGCTGCTGCTTATCTGGGGGAGGCACATCCACCCCACCACGCCGGAGCCCTCCGGGGGTTCCCCCAGCCCCGCTGAAGGACTCACGCTGCAGGTCACCGGGCAGCACTGCCCCCCACAGTCACACACCGACAAAGTAAGACCAAGGTGCAAAAGCATGGTAGGAAAATAAATAAAAAATAACTCCAGCTGGACCCCGGAGAGAAGAGGAAGAAATCGTCACCCTTATGACCACATGCTTGGGATGCTGACGAGCCTCCACAGTACAAGCCCCCAGACTGAACCCACAGGACTCCAAGGAGCAGGAGAACGGCGAGCGCGCCATTTCTCTTGCAGTAGCAGTCATTGCTATCCTTTTCTTCATTTCTCTGCTATTACTAAAAATAATTCTTTGATTAGACTGCTAAGGTTTCAGTTACACTAACATTTAAGCAGGAAGGCAGACAGCTAAGAAAAGTCTGCCCACCAAACAAACACACACATCCACAGTAAAGACCTACAGGGATAAACTGAAGCAGCGTGGGACAATCTGTTCCGCCACTGGAAACCAACTTGATCACAGAGAGACCAAGATGAGGCAGCATTTTGCTGGTCTATACCTGTGAAAAGGGTTTGGGGATCTTTGTGGGCCACCATTCGCCTTTTTGTCAATGTAAGGACATAGCGGGTCTTCCTACTCTAGATTTTCACTAAGTCAGAATTCACCGTGTATGCAGGTTTTTTTTCCCCAGCACCTATTTTTTGGGAATGTTTTTTTCCAAAAAAAAGCAACAACACACAAGAGCCTAATTTCATCCTCTTTTTCTTCACTCACAAGACCTTATAATAAACAGGGAAGGTTTCAAAGAAATCTTTTTTCTCTCTGTAAGAACAAGGTAGCAGATCAGGAGCCATTAAAAGATTCATTACTACATCTCTACAGGCCCAAAGCAAACTCTCATGGTAGCTAGCTTTGCCAGATCTCTAAAGCTAGAGGTCCTCCCATTTTGATGGAAATATATCTTTCTTTATGTGAAAGCCAGTGAATAATAATGCTGAGAAATCAGATGGAATAGATGAGGCTTAAAGCTTTGGGATCATCTAAATTTTCATGTAAATAAGGCACGGACAACATTCAAGTGCTGGAAAGCCACCTGCTTTCTGGTCTATAACAAATACAGGTATGCAAAACCAAACAAAATAAATGCCATAGTCACTTAACGCCACCGAATAGGGAACAAAAAGCCAGGCGTCGAGCTCTGAGAAAATAAGGGGTGCTCCTCCTCTTTAGTATCTGGAGAAGGAGAGCGGAAAACAGAGCTGGCATTTTGCATCCTATTGTTCCGAGCAAGCAGTCAAGCTGAAATTGAGACCAGATGTGCCTGCTCTGGCCTTTCTCCTTGCAAATACCCAAACAGATCGCCACTGCAGCTTCACATAGGTATGCATGGACATTAACATTTGTGTACTTAATGGAAATAAAAAGAAAAGACTGAGGTATTGTTCTGCCTATTAGAGGCAGCATAGTGAGAGCTGAAAATAAAATTACTTTATTGTCTGCTGGTTCTTCTTTGTTATGGCAATAAAACTGGGCAGAACTCCACAGAGCAGACCTAATGTTTGCCCTAAGGATGTCACACTCAAAAATAGATAGCTGAGAGCTCAGGAAGGGAATACTTCACATTTCTAGTGACAACTTCAACAAAACACGAAGTAGATATTGCTTTAGATCTTTGGTTGGGATATTTCTTCTGTAAACAGGGGGGGAATTGCTTCCAGATAAAAACCTGCAAAAAACAAGAGAAAAACTAAACCCGGGCAAAGCACTTGCCCGAAGGGTGGCATAGAGAAAGGATGGAGAGCAGCAGAGGAGGGATGCTGGGGGAGCGCGGAGCGGTCCTGGCACAGCCCTGCCAGCGAGAGCGAGTGAATGCCGATGGACGGGACGCTGTGCTGAACCCTGTGAAGGTGACGACAAAGAACTGCAGCTAGGAAGGAGGTGAGAGAGCCAGGAGATGATCAGAAAAGACCGATGGCATCGGCGTGCTAAAGCGAAAAGGAAGGTGGTGAACAACAGTGATGTGAACCCGTCTGGTGAAGGGACGGAGCTGAGCAGAGGCCGGGTAGCAGGAATAGGAAACTGCTGTGCTGCTCTCCAAAACACCAGCTTTCGGCAGGGAAACTGTCAGTACATGGTCGGGGTTAGTGATGGGGAAACAGAAACACGGGAAGAATTTCACGACAGTGTCCTCTGGGTGGGGAAGAAGGACGGCGGTCAGTCCTGAAAGTGGCTGTGGAGCCAGAGGGCTCAGGGGAAGAGCCACGGACACCGGGACGACACTGCACGCGGAGGAATCGAACTGCAACCTTTTGTTCTCAGGATGCCCTTACAGTAATGCCCGAGGATGAAAAAGCTCACATTTCAGTAATGAAAACCATCTATTACCCCATGAAACCTCTTCCCATTGTGCCCAGTGAAGTCGGGCCTTTCAAAATTATAAATTCCGTAAGTAAGAAACTTCAAGATGGTTTGAAGCAGAAAACCCAGAGGACTATTAGCCAGAACCGTCATGCCACAGAGAAGGCTGAGAAGCAGGGCATCACTGCTGCACTGTGGCAACCTCACCAAAAAGAGTTAATGTCATTTGAGAATTCGTGTATGGATGTGAATGGAACGAGTTAAGGCATCTCTCCCATGCAGAACAAGGGGAGGGCTTTTTAAGGGAATTTTGGGAGGCAGTAGTAACAGCAGAGCCCCAAAGCCTTTTTCCTCTGCAGGAAGAGAGGCAGAGGCGTTCATCACACCGTGTCCCACAAAGCCCCATCGGGACTGGGCTGTGTAAGGGGAACACGACGACCTGGCTGCCAGGCAGGCATTCAGTCCCGCCTTCTGTGACGGCACGGACAGCAGCAACAGCGACATTCACAAAATAGGCACTTTCCTACTAAAAACACCACAGGGAGCATCGAGCAGCCAACACCACATGCCAGGTCCATTCGCAAACACAAAGCTCAGTAAGCCACCTTTTTCTCTTAACACATGAGCACTTCTATCGCATCCACAGCCTCTATGAACGTTACGGAGGAATGGCACAGCCAAATTAGCAGGCTCAGAGTGACGTATATTGTGAGCAAACACAGAAAAAGACCCCGGGAGAGGTGTCCTGGTGGTGGGACAGGCAGTGCCAGAGCTCGCACCCCATGTCAGCTCGGCACCTCTCCAGCTCACAAACAAAGCACGCTGAATGACAGACAGGAATTCAATGGTGTTTTGTTCCCAGAAGCATTAAAAGAATATGTCAAAACTACACAGAGAATGTGAACAATCAATGTCAATCCAGGTTAACAGCTAGTATCATTTCTGTCTTGTGATAACGGTCAAAGAGGCCTCACTGTGAAAGAAAAAGCAATTTTTAATTATTCAGTATTTACATGGATGACTCATGAATTGACTCCAAACAATTCTACACTCAGTGAGTTCGCTTTAGGGAGGAGAAGAGAGTAGAGAAGACACTCAGATGATCCTGGATCTCTCCTTTCCTTTTGCTTTAGCGCACTTCAAAGAAACGTGCCAAACTAACCATGTAAAAATCAGGTCATTGAATAGATGCACATCCTGCTGGGTAACTAATGTGGATAGTTAACCAGCTATTTTTGTTTCTCATTTCACTTCTCACCATAGAGTCTTGTAAAAGAGAACAAGAGCAGCCATTAGACACCCCTAGGTATGTTCAGACTGTGTCAAGTTAAATCACATCAGGCAAAAAATATGATAAATATGAGGATACTGTGTGTGTACATTGGTACGGTTTCATTCTGAATATGCTAGGAATGCACAACAGGCACAGACGTTTACCTGGCCAGGTCCTACTAGAAGATGCTCTAGAAAAGCAAAAATTTTTAGTTGTCTAGTAATTAATGTCATAACGCTTTAACTGAAATGACGTACAACATTCACTGCATCATTTTGTAACTTTCAAAATAAGCATGACTTTCTTAATGAAGATTCATAATCTTATGTTTATGTTCTATGCTGTAATCTTTCCTGCTGGAAAAAAAAAAGAAAAAAAAACCACCACAAACCTGATAGGATTATTCCACTCAGACGTTCGCTATTTGAAGGTGGATACAGCAATGCACCGAAATAGAGATTAACTTGACAAGTTTCTTTAGTTAAGGTGGGCACCAACACCTCCCAAACTCACAATATCCTGCATGCCAAACAGCCAGGTTTATGTCTCCCTGAATTTTCCATCCTGCAAATGCACATCTGCTGATGCCCGGCCTGTGCAACCTGCCTGCACTAAACTAAGAGTTTGGGGCTGATATAATACAAAGGTGCCTCTCAGTACATTATCATCAATCTAGCAGATTGCCTGGGGGTATTTTGATCTGTGTTCAATGCGTATGGAACTACACTACCTTTGTGCACCGTGGAGCAGACTCTTTGCTGCAGATTAGACATAAACAGGCTTTGAAGTTAAGATGGGGCACCTGCCCTGAACACCCAACTAACTCCAGATTATGTCTGATACCCCACGCAATTCCAGACCAAAGCCAGTTTAGGAACAAGCGTCAGATGTGAGCAGGGCAGTGGTTTACCAGTCTGTGCAAGCGATCAGGGGGAATCACATCGTCCCTATGGAAACCTCAAGGTCTGCGACATGTGCAATGATTACTCCCAGCAGTTAATATATTGAATTACTCACCAAATTAAAATGAAGACTAAATTGCACCAGAAAGATCATATTCCAGCTTACATATACAAGCAAATGTAAAATAAGTGAGATTGGGATGACTGAGAAAGTAGCGTAACAACATGATCTTTAAAATGAAACTTCCTTACCATGGGACCCAAAGGACAAAATCAGGCTTGTTCTACAGTAGGTTTCACAGGAAGAGAAAAAAAAAAAAAAAAAAATCAAAAAAAAAAAAATCAGGTAGCTCCCAAGTAGTTAAAATCACCGACATTTTCCATAAATGTTTCCAGGATTGATAAAATCCTGAAATCATAATGGGAGCTGGATCCTACCTTCCTTAGATCAAAGCAAAACAGCAGTCTTTTTGGAAAAAAAGGTTTAGAAAATCTGTTTATTAGAAGCTAGTCTGTGTTAGGAAATAACTGCAGTGTCCCTGTCGTGTGTTTCTCTCAGCAGTACCAGTGAGTATTTCCATCTGTAACTCCATCTTAACTTCATTTATGTGAGAGAATTCACATTAAGGTCACAGCAGATGAAGGATGCTTCCAATAAAAGGGATATATGCCATTCATATACTGCTAGCTGGTGGTGGACTGAATTTTTATTATTACAATTATGTAATAACTTTCATCTTGATGCTGAAGTGCTCCCCAAATCACATCATTGGTGATAGTTACTTTCAATTTTTGTCTGACACACCAATCCAGATACTCTCTGGAGTTATTAACTAATTAAAAACATTCGATTTCAAGATGTACCAATGGTAGGGTAGAGATGGCTCAAAGACAAACTGCGGCACTACTCCATTTCTGGCAGCACACTGGTGTGTGCAATAACCCCAACTAAAGCGAACAGGCCCAAAACTCAAATGCAGATATTCAGGTCACAATATCTATATTCTCCTTCATTTATCCAGTGGAGCGTATCTTCAGAGCTGAGCATCAACACTTCTTGGAGCACATCACCTTCGAAGCGTGAGGTGAAGAAGGACGCTGGCGGAGCAGGGCTGAGAGGGCAGCGATGTCCCTGCCCGTGTCCCTGCCCGTGTCCCTGCGGTGCTGCCACGGCCAAAGCTCACACAGAGGAAAGGGTCGGCACACCGTGCCCATTCTGAAAGCCATGCCGATCGCACACGCACAGAGAAGTCAGTCCCAGGTTTCCAAACCTCATGCATAGCCACACAACGGATGCGTACGGACAAAAGGAAAAAAATCTGTTTGCAGAATAAAATTTTCAAAGCAAACAGCGTTACTGTCTTGCACATTGGGTGCATTCCACGCATGCAGAAAGTGGTACTGTTACTTTTGCCTTTTTTCCTTCCTCTGACAGCGCCCAGAACATACTTTCCAGCAGCCTAAGACACTGACCCATAGAAGATTGCTGTAAGTAGTATATAAAACTGTTACTTGTTACAGGAGACTCATTCCAACACATACAGACTGCATGTATGCCAAACATGGGCACAAATCTTCTCTGGGCAAAGCAAGCATCGACCACAGCAAATTCACTGTTAGCCAGTGGTTGCCTGACCTGTTTGGTGTTCTTGCAAGGGAGCCAGCGTTTTGTGTTTTATTCCTGTGCTGGACAATGGGCAAGTGATTAATGTTCCCATTGATCCCCTCCCTCAATAAAACCCAGCTGCTAATCCATACAGGGTGGAACTTTTACATCTGTGCAGAGTAGCAGGGTGGAACTGAGAATGCCTCTCAGTGAAAGAAAAGCTACACAAATCTTTGCCATAACACGGAGGGTATGTTAAATAGCCAGACGACTAGAACATTGGCAATTTTCTCATGAAGCTGATGAATAACTTCTCACCAGGCACAGATCAGTAAATTCCAGTCAGCCCTTTGTTTTCTTTCCAGGTCCCCTCCATTTGGCTTCTGCAGAAGACTTATTCCTTGCTTTAGATTCAATTCTTGACAAAGAAATGATAGGAAAAAAAAATTAATAGCAAAGTTAGAGGAAACAAATCTTCAGCAATCCTCTTTTCATGAGCTATGAAGATTGTCATTGAGATTTCATTAATCTAGAGCAAAAAGCCCTGGCATAAACCAGCCATCAGGAATCTAAAAGATGCAGATGGGTTCACCTTCCTCTGAAGGGAGACAGAGTGAGATGGACAGACATCGGCTTTAAATTAAACATGCAAATCCTAACTGGACAAACACAGAAAAGTATTATGCATGAGATTATCATCTTCCCAATGACATTCAGACTACAATACCATTTTAAAAACTGAAACATGCATTATCTTCTTAATTAATCTAGATGAGAAAGTCTAATATTTTCTTGCCTTCCCACATGGAAAAATAAGAAAAATTCCCAATTCAGCACTAGAAAACAAATGGGAATAAAGGTCCAGTGTTTCTGATCTTAGTGGGGTCACCAGCTCCATTGCTGTAAGATACAACAGTAAAAAAATACTCAAAGTCATTCTTCATTCCTGTTGTGAATATCACAGCATTCCAGGAACATAAATCCGACACTCCCCTTACCCCTCACAATAAAACACCTGCCGGGATGGCACTGACCTTTCCTAGCCTGCTAATACGGGGCTGGCAATCTGAACAAAGCACTGTCATGTAATAACCTGGAATTATTTCCAATGACAATAGAAGGGAAAAAAAAAAAAAAAAAGAAACAAGGGGGAAAAAACGAATCCCTGTTGTACCAGAATTGGCCCAATTCTAACAGAATAAATTTTGGGGAATGTCACAATGACAATTTCATAAACTGCTGAAATTTGAGCAAGTGTTACACAAACGTTAAGCATATTCTAAATTGTCGGTTTGGGGGTTGTTTTTTTTTTTTTTACATGAATCTTCAGTGTTCACTCCAGATATACACTTGTGGGTAACAAAACATACCCCTGAGTCTCTTAGTTATTTTCTTCCTTACTGCCATTCACATTAAGATAAAGACTCAGATAGAAAAATTGAAATTTAGACTATACTTTGCCAAATACTTAATATACACCTAAATATACATACAGCCTTTATTCTAGAAAGTGGGTATAGAAAAGTACAGGTACACAGAGAGCTGTAGGCTTCCCCTAGAGAGCAGCGTTCTTGCACAGGCGCTCACAGCGCTGGGCAGTGAACACACAGGTCTGAGCACACGTTCACATACCCGCAGCGCTGTGTAACGTATAAACGTGGAGTCAGTTCCTAGTCCAAAACACCTGAAGCAGCTGTCTGCACCTTTAAGCTGAATTAAAAGTTTAACCTAATTAGCCCGGGATCTGAAGGATGTTTAGATCCCAAGAATGGTTCTTTTGGCACTGAGCTGCTATAGAAGAAGTGCTTGTGTCAGGGCTAAGCCTGACCTATTGCTCAAGTTCTCTGTTTGAAATAAGAGCCAAGTCCAAAGCGGCTTTTCCATTCATATCTACTTTGCATATCAGCTCAATGGCATACGTGTTATAAAGCTACAACATGATACACTTTGCAGCATAAGAAAAAAAAAAAAGTAAAAACGAGTAATGAAAAGCATTCCTCATAATTTCATTTCTTTTCATGTTGGTAAAGAAGCCAGCCTTCCTGGCTGCAGGTCTATGCTGGTTAGAGAACTGGTGCGCCATAACTCTAAAACCCTGGGACTTCCATTCTGGTTGTTATATAGCCATTCAAAAGCAATTTCTCCATTGTTTTTTGATTGCAAATATATTTTAAAATTCTTTTCCATACCTTCGTATCACAGGCAAAATAGCCGTGCCTAGCATTTAAATTACGGCATTCGACAACCTCACTTATGCTACTTGCTACTAAATACATTAACAAGGCATGGATTAGCATAACATAAGTATTCACATATGAAAATGGCTGGTCCAGACAGAAACAAAAGATCAGCAGCAGCATATGCATTTGAAGTCATTCCATCAGTACATCCAATCCAACATTAATAACATCTAAACAGGGATGTCATATATTAAATGTACTGTTCCATGTCCCAGATAGACCTTAAAAAGAGCTCACTCCTTGGGTGACAGGCAGAAAGTCTCTCCACTGGACGAAGTTAGAGAAATTGGTGGGTAGTGCCTAATTATTGCTGAGAAAAGCTGTTTTCCACAGAGCTGACGGGCCCTGGCCCTGCAAGACGCTGATCGCAGCTCAGCAGCTGGGAAGGGAAAGGGTCCAGCTCTAGAATGCAAACTCAGTAAGCGAACAAACCATTACAAGCAGAAACTGTTTTAGATAAATTCTGCTCAATCAATGCCTCCATATTTCATATGCACCAATATTTCCTCCTTTGCTAATCAGCGTCCAAATATCTGTGGCTCACTCTATACCTTGTGCTCGATCTAGAGGACCAGCCTAACGCTACCTCAGGTCCCTATTCCTGGTGTTTGCTCCGCCTCGGTTGCACTCTGTGTCCAAGGGCAGACGGCAATAAAACTGGAATTCGACACGTACCAAAGGAGCAGCACAGGGCTGAGCTGCAGGGCATCACGTGAGAGGATGTGTGAGATAAACAAAACACCCAACAGGTTTGTTAAAGCCAGGCTTTGCCTTTAGTCTCCCACACTCGGACATGTCCACAAATGGTAACAGCACATTAAATATTGAATTGGGGTAGGGAGAGAGAGTGCATATAGAGAAAGAAAATAAAAACAAGAGATGAGGATTTAAAAAAAAAAACACTTTTTTTTTTTGAAATTATTTGATCCTTGGCCCACTTGAAGTTGATTAAGCATCACTTCACACAGCTTGCCTTCCTGGAGCTTTGGGGAGCATCACAGGCTTGTTACATTTTGGCTGACCAGGGTGAGTGTGATTTCCTCCAGCCTTTCCCCCTCCTCGCGGCCGGTTTCCATGTTCTGGCAGCTGACCCTCCACCTGCCCGGGTGAGCACAGAGGTTGAGAATTCATCCAGCCCCTCTGAGAAATGCCTGCTGCTTTTGTCAATAAATTGCTTCTTGAAGCCCTGCTGAATTTTTCAGTGACCTCTTGTTCCTTTTGTGCCTGAAAATTTTTGAGTTCTTTAACTTCTTCTGCAATCTCCTTTTCTCCCTTCAGCTTTGCAGTCTTCTCCTACATTGTGCTCCTGTTGTTCTTTGATCTCCTGATTCTTCTTTTGTAATTACATCTGATGCCCTTGCTCACGCAAACCTTTCTGAAGGTGTTTTGGAAGGCTGAATTTTCTTGATGGTTAAAAAAATAAGAGGGAGAGCAGTGTATGATTCTTTTAAATGTGTAGTTATCTAACTCAAAGATACAGTGCGATTTTGTGATAGAAAGTCAGATATATTCTGTATTGAATAGCATTATCCTTTTCAAGCTTATTGCAACTCCATGCATCTAGTACTTTCACAAAAGCTCTTGCCTGGTGCCTCTGAAGCCAAGAGAATAATGATTTACTGAGAAGCACCTCTTGAAAACAGACAAACTACAAAATTAATGGGATAAAATTAATAAATCTGGTTTTAAGTATCAATATAGACACAAAAGATATAACTTAATCTTAGGTCTACTATGTGTTAAGAAAATGCCACGTAACGCTTCTTTTTGAACTACTGTCTTCACTAAACAAGTGAGATGTGGGTACCTGGAGCAAACCAATTTGAGAAAGTGACTACTTGAAGAATGCGCTGAAGATACTGTCACAACGCAATAACTTAAGCAGCACTAAGTAACAGAAGTAGAAGCTTTATCTTAGCAATAAAGGGCTGAAAGGATTTAGGACTTTTCCAAATCTTTTTTGTTTGTTTTTTTCCTATTTAAACATTGACTTAGTAAAACAGGGAATTGGTGTTTCCAATACGACTGATTCCCCCCAGCACGGCTCCCAGAGCACCCAGGCTCCGCACGCCTCCCCTTGGAATCGCTATTGGGGATGACATTGTATAAAACACTCTTACCACTCCTTCAAATTCAATTCCAAAGGACAGCTAAACCTCCCCTTAATTTCCATGTGGTGTTGCCTTACAGTGAGCTTTATTAGCTTGCCAGGGATTACAAACCCGAGCTCAAGTTAACACAGCTCGCCAGCTGCTAATATATTTACACTGCATGATTCAAACATTAGTTGGCGGTGTAGCAGCTCTCGCACAAGCTAAATTAATTCTGTAGTAATTAATACAAGCAGGGATGGCTCAGGTTAACTCAGCAACAAAAACATAGCCCAGAGGACAATTTACATGAACGTGCTTCAGGCAAGGAAACAAGTAAAACTCTTCCTTGCGAGTAGATGAGAGGGGCTCCTTTTCCCGAGGGGATGATGTTCTGGTCTCGAAAATACCGCTGAGAGGGTTGGGGATGTGCCAAGGGGATGTGTCTGCTTTTCCCTTCAGCGAGGTGGAAAGGCTGGCTTGCAGCAAGAAGGGAGAGAGCTCTCATTGGGATGCGAACCCACACGCCGGCACCCAGGAGAGATGGATCAGGGCAAACAGCCCCCGCGTGACCGCGTAGGAAATCATGGAAGGCAGGATGAATGCAAACCACTGTTGTTGTGAACAGGTAAATAAGGGCTTTGCTGTGCCCTGCTTCACCCTCCTCGGCGTACGTGGGCTCCTTGTGTGGTAAGTGCTGCTCTTCTCGGCTGCCAGAGAACAGACCGAAGTCTCCAGACCCGCTGGACCCTTCCCCAGGGGTCGCCGGGCAGAACCATCGCACCCGCCAGCAAATACTGACTTGACCAGCAGTAATACCGTAACAAGCTGTATTCTCCCTCCTGATTCCATTTGTAATCAAATATTCACTCTTTCTGTTTAATGATGGGAACTCCAAATAATTCAAAGGGCTATTTTGGTTGTAATATTTTCTAATTGTTTCCCTTGGGAAGTAGAAAGACTTCAGCTAGATATTGTATCATGGCTTCATCATTACTTTGAGGTAGATAATACGCAACTTCAGATGTACCACAATTAGTGCCAGCAATTAATACTTCCCTTTCATTTTTTGCCATTAATATCATTTTCTGACAGCCTAGATAAGTGCTGTAGCCTGCATTCATTCCATCACTGATGAGCTATTGAACAAACCAGTACGACAGATCAACATAGCTTGTCTTTTCTGTTGTATTACAGCTTAGTGCTGATTTAACTGCAAAGTATCTGGACTTGTTGCTTATGAGTTGAAGACCATTCCAGGCCCAGGAATGCTGGGATCAACACATTCAAAAGGGAAAAATTCCTACTGCACAGCGACCGTTAACTTTGGTCATATAGTTTTCAAAATATCTCCTTGCTTTTACTCCAACTTGACTTTCAATATAGTAGACTTATGTTGGATTACAACTTGTTACTTATCCAGACCAAGCTGAATGCATGAACACGTAAATAACAAACGCTACCTTGCCTTCTTCACTGCACATATGACAACAACAAAGCCTGCCACGTTCACAGAAACTAAATCCACATTTATCTCTGTGATAATATGTCACGAAGTAAAAAAAAAAAAAACGGTTCATCCTATCCCCCCAAACCCTAGGTAATTACTTTGCTGGCTTAGACAGGTTGTCTCTTCTATCCTTGTGTCTTCATGGCATCAGCTTCTAGCCAAGTAACAGTCTTTTTAGCTTATTAAATAGTTGGATATAAAAAAGCTCGATAGCTCAGGACAGCTTCTCGGGGAACCACCTGTGTCTGGAGTGCGGGTGAGGGGAACGGAGCAGCCTTGATCAACAGAATGAAGGTGCCCATGGAAAGCACCCAGCCTGTGGGTCCTTGGCTTTCTGTGACCCGTCAATCATGCTCTACTTCAGGTTCAGTCCTGTGGCAGTCTTCAGTAAAAAACTCCTGTTAAGGTGGGATACTTAGGACTTTGGACATCAGCTTACTTATAACCTGTGTTCTGCATCTTCAGAGGATAACGGAACAAAGAGACAGTCCCGAGATCTGTCACTTGAGGGCCTTTTATGCATAGTAAATGTGCTGCGTGACAGAGGAGACGTACAAGGAAGACAGGAGGTGGCCACTGCATGTGGCAAAAGCTGACAGAAACCCTTGTGCTGCTGGCATAAGGATGCAACACGAACATGCACGCTAAGACTGCACCAGCCAACCCTCAGGACTTGTTGGATCCTACTGACATCTTCTGAGATGCGGTTAGGCACAGCCTAGACCCGCACTAGCAACTAACATGAAACCAACATTCACCAAGAGGCTTTGTTCTAAAATCCAGCTGAAAACTCCTTAAAAGCAAATTTGAAGACTTTCATTCATATAAAACAATAACAAATATTTCAGACCTGCAGAAGCTGAGGATTAACTAAGCCTAATATTGGTGCCGTGCAACTCTGGCATGTTACCAGCCCCCAAAACAGGGATGGCTGCGTATCTATCCTCCCAATGCTGAACCAGCCCAAATAAATGATCAGACCTACAGCAAATTTCTTCTCCTTGAATAACTGCATTTCTAATAGATGGTCTTCAAGGCTTGCAAAACGAGATAGAAGCAAACTGCCAAGTCAGCAAGTAACACTCTCCTACAACTAACTAATCACATCTCAGAGCAAAGGGTGGAGAGTGTTTTGCCTAAGCAAAGAAAGCTGGAAATTCATCATTTCTGACAATTCCGGTAGCCAGCTAAGGTAGGCAATTGAAATCTTATCAGGTATTGACATTAGAGATTTTGGACAGTCTAACTGGCTTAAGTCATACTTCTGTGGGCAACTCATTAACAGAAACCAAATCACCTCTCAGTCTTAGAAAAGGAATCTTAGAAATGGGCTGTGTTTTTCCTCACTGAGATTTCTACATCTCAGTCTTCTCAGAACTGCAGAATTCTTCAGTAAAACATACCACTACACTTTTCAAAGTTAGTCATATTTGCAAATAAACACGATCTGTGAATCTAGCTAACATTAAGAAATATCTCACTCAAGTTGCTTCAATACGCCACTACTACCATCAACATCCTGGCATCGTTACTTTTCTTTATTTCTAAACTTCAGTCTGTGCTGGTACCAGGCGCACAAGTGCTGTGCACACACCATTTGCACTTCTCACCAGAAGGGGATAGGATATTACAGAGTCAGGAATATTTATCTCAAAACACCTTTCAACAGAAATCAAAGCATAAAAGAACTGGGATCACAATGTTATCATCTACAGCATCTGGATTTGATCCGATCAGTCAGTGTGAAAACTCCCACTATTCAGCCCATTAATTTTGCATGCCAACTCTCTGCTGAACTTTCCCCGTCGTAATGACAGTTATTTTTACATGAGCTGGCGAGCACTTTTTACTGCGCTTCAGAAACATGGCAGCAGCGGCCATGCCCACAGCAAAGCTGCAAACAGCAGCCACGGCTCCACTAAAGGCATTTCTGTCCTTCATCCCTTCTCCCAAAAATCCAGCCGTCCTTTCTGGCCACAGATATTTCTGCAGAAGGCTCTGCAGAGCCCTGCCCGGCTCCAGACTCTGACACAAGGGACCTGCACAGGGACAGCCTTGGGCTCTGGTGCTCAGCATGAACATTATTTTTATGTAAGCAGCTTCTCTGTAATTATAAAAATGTCAGTTCAAAATTGCATGGCAGAATTTCAATTCATTTTTAGTTCTGTGGAAGATGATGGTGGCTTTTTAAAAGTTCACTTGCTATCAAAACAGCAAATGTAATTAAAATCTTTCAGGAACATTGTGGTTGATTAGAAGTTTAATCACCAGCAGCCAGTGAAGAAAACTGCAAATACCACCTCCACTGCCGTCACAAAAACAGCTGAGCTGCTCTCAGCATACACAGCCAGCTCCTGATTTGATCACATCTGTATTTTTACAGGTTACTTATTATTGCTATAAGAATATGGAGGTTTCACCATCTGCTTGTAAGTACACTACAGAGTATAAGAAATGGGATATGCCTAACTTCGAACAGTTATTTCTGTATTTCCACAGAACTCCTCATCAGATGTTTGTGCTGAAAACCAGGTTTTCAACTCTCATAGAAACTTCAAACCATGGCTGATACCGATCAAGATACGGGTTTCCAGCCAGTCAGCACGAGACTTACATATTACATAGGCAGTACATACATCTCAAGCTCCTTTTTTCATAATAGAGTTTGCAAGGTGACTGCATGGGCCTCAGCATCATTGTTGTTTTCAAGTTTTATAGGAATGTCCCTAGTAAACATGTAGCTCAACGAAGCCAGAAGTAAAATATTTGCTATTCTTCTTCCATTCTCAAAAAGAAAAGGAAAATACAACTAGTCAGTGAACCACTCAAGCTTCAGCAAATAACAAACCAGCCCCATGTGTAGTACATGAAGGAAGCTGAGGGAGATCAAGATCGTGGCAGATTTTATCATCCAACTATTACAAAAACATAGGTTTCACTTAATACCCTGATTTTTGTGAGCTTTCAGACCATGAGCTCTTGCCTTGCAATACCTGAAAGTCACTAAGGATAAAAGGAGTTCTCGGTTGACTCCATCTCTTTAATGACTACAGAATACTGAATGACAAAACCAAACCAATAATTTTTAAGCAGTTACATCTGTGTTTACACATTAACAAGTTTCAGAATCGCTGATTTCACTATTAGCATGTTCCTTAAAAAAAAACATGCCACGCATTTTCTTTTACCTTGCTACTTTTACACATTTTTAAAAATCCAGATTAATTCCCTGTCCCTTTTTTTTTTCTTTAAATCCAAAGTCTCTATTTTCAAAGTAGTATATTTGAAGTATTTCATCGTGGCATGATCATAGTCCCATGGTAGCAGCAAACTTTATCAGCTGGTTACCACTTATGTTTCTATATATCAGATCAGAGCAGATTTGCAGGCACTGCAGTGAACATAACCTATAAACCAGTGGGAAAAATAACCTTAAAAGAAGAAACAGAAAGAAATTTGAATTTTGACGGCCACCAGCAGCAAATGCAAATTCTTATTAGGTCCTACTGGGGCTGTGTTAGGCATCTGTAATGCTGTTGGTCTTCACGTTAATAAAATCAGTTTTTTAATAAGCATAGTTATCATGCACTGATTACAGAGAGTAAGCAATAACACTTGCTCTGACATTGACTTCAGGTCAATCAGAAGAAAGTTTCTTTTCCTGGAAATAAGAAAACTACACTTTATAGTTTTCAGGAAAAAAACCTCAGGGCCATTCAGAGTGCAACACTTATGCGTAACATTGCTGATGAGAGTAGCTACTGCAATTCTGCATCCTTAGCTCCATGCCACAGACCTCTATAGCCACACAGAGAACTTAACAGTAATTAAATCTGAATTTGCCCTTTAGCTGTGCAGGTGAGGGACAATCTTTTCTGTAGAGCTGCAGGAAAGAGAAGTATTTATTTTAAGATAACCTCCCTAATAGAGGAAGTATCAGTAACTCAGTACCCTTTGCAAAAAACCATTCAACTGGTGTTGCTTTTTGACAGAGTGGGACTCACAAACTTTGCATTGAACACCAAAGCCAAAACCCCACAATTTGCAACCAAGTTGGGTCTTTAACTTGGCAAAGACACCAAATGGAGAGGAACAAAACCAGTGCCTGCCCTTGGTGTGCTCCTTGCACCGGTGCCAGGACCGGCCAAGCAGCTGTTAAAAAGGAGTTAATGTCCTGCTCAGAACAGGGTATTTTCAGACATGGCTCCCAAAATTACAATGGCTTTTTCACAACCATAGCACATAGGAATAGAGTATTTTATCTGCAGTGAGACATCCAGTGACTTCATTTCTATCTCCAAGCTTTCTCCTTCCCTTTCAGAGCCGTGTGTGGCAATCTTCCTTTAGAAATATGCTCTTTTTTTCCCCCTAAAATGAATCAGTTCTTAGTAGATATTCCACTCGTTTTTCTAGTGGTCATTGATGCCGTTTAAATTTCTCTCTCTTCAGTGGTGTTCCAATGCCTTCCAGTTTAGTAACAGATGCAAATTTCATTAACGTCCTGTTTAACACATTTTCCCAACTAGCAATGAACTTGAATCAGGTCCTGCAATTGATTCTGGCAGCTCTCCACCACAAGCCTTCCCCACGTCAGTGCGCTGCCTTTGTCTCAAATTTTTCAGCCAGCTGTCGGTCCACGTGGCTGTGGCCCTATTCAAACCAACCGGGGACCTTTTTTTTTCCCCTTAATAAAATGGAAATCTGAATGAGGAAATATCAACTGCGTTATTAAAATCCAAATATACCACATTAGGTGCATTCTCTTAATCCACTGAAGCAGTTACAGCAATAATTAAGTGAAAATAAATTGGTCAAGGCCATTTATAGATAAAACCTCCAAACAGAGCGCTGGGGAGCCGTTGAAGTGGGTATCTGAAGAGAGGAAACACTTTAAAAACGCCATGCAATCCAGCTAAACTGCTTCAATAGCAATCACACAATCAGACTAATTATAATTTAAAATAAAGAAATAAGAGGGAGACAAACATTGTTAGACCGCTATGTACAGACCGAGGGGGATCTGGCGGAGCTGCTCCTCTGGTCCGAGCAGTGGCCATGGTGGCCTGCGCAGAGACAGCTGCTGGCCAGGCTTTAGTGGTGAAAAGCCCAAATCAAGTGACTTCGTGAGTCATTACTTGCACATAAACCCAAGATTTAGAGCCATTTGTCATTTTTCCAGAAAATCACTGTTTGGCCCTGAACACCTCATTTAATTTCTTCAGGGCTCGTTTGCATCCCAGCTGTTTAATATGTTACAAGTTGTGATGCTTAATGATGGAGCTCACCCTCTTTATTTGTGCGTGACACACGGGCTATGAGTTCACCGGGCAGGGATACAAGCAGGGAGAAAAAAACAAATGCACCAAACTGAGGTCTCAAAATTTAGCAGCGTTTGTGCGCTACGCACAGAAACACAATTTCTGCTAGAACTAGGCAAACCCAGCTGTGTTGCCGAGCTGTGAGAGGTGACAGCCGGAGGGAACGTGGCTCTGCAGAGCCTCTTGGCTCCAAAGCTCTTTTGAACAGCTTTACCTTGTCCTCATGATGCTGCGACTGACTTCTGAGAAGTGAAATATGACCACAAGTCTAAAGGGACTTCCAGTGGCTCCTTGTGATCGCACATCCACGTTTCATAAACACGCTAAGGTATTTAACAGAAATTTTCCAAAACATGGGAATTCGCAGAACATGAAGTCAAAACACCAGGGCGGCAGCTTTGTGAGGCTCACAGCCAAAAGCCGCCGCCAAGGGAAACCTGCTTCTGCCACAGGCAGAGTCCCTCGCTTGGAGCACCACCTCAAGTCCTGCGTTGCCCCATTGTGCAACAAGCACTTAATAAATGATGTTATTTTACAACTACCTGCTTATTTTCAGCACTTAAAAAAAAAGCACGTCTTGCTCTAACGTGGTCTGCTTGCACTCAGAGCGAACGCTTTGGGAAGATGCTAGAAGCACTGAATACTAATCACCAAACAATATCTAACGATAAGTACATAAGTAATATCCAGGCTGTCAAGATACGCTAACAAGTACTGATTTTGCATGAGTGTTCTCAGAAGTTGGACTTAGGTTTTGAAATACATCCCTATGTAAGCTATACTGGTATTAACAGTCTTAAAACTATCAGACTGCAGGGAAGACTTAAAGCCAGTTGCTTGTACTAATCAGTTTAGGACCTGACTTGAGCGCAGTCCAGGCTTCTATTATTTACTACTGACATGTGCCGAGTTGAATTTTTCTAACATTTCTGCTTGATTCATAAGGACTGTAACAAGAATATTAAGTACAAGCCATTACATTTATTTTGACTTGACTAGCTTAATTATTAAGAATTCTATTTGGATTAATATGAGGAAATCTCCTGACATATATTGCCTTGCAGCACGGAAAAGATTATGGGAAATGACTGCGTAAGAAGGCTTCTCTTCAAAGTGCAGCGTGGGGGCACAGACAGCTTGAGCAATGCCTGCTGGGCATTCCAGTGCTCAGGCGTGTACAAAACCACAGGGCTCAAGTACCCAACGCGCTGCGAGTTCAAGCGCCCGCAAAATGACGTTACCATCGTGCTGCCGGTCTAGCAGTGCCGCCTTCTCTCTCGCGTACACACTGTACAACAACAGTTCCAATTCCGCTTACCAGAAGAGCATCGCCCCAGTGAGCACTGCCGTGGCCCTTGCTGGGGACACTGTCCTCCCCCTCGGTGCTCCCACACATGTTCCAGCAGACTCTGCTCACAGGAACCGCTCTCCTCTTAAACCCAGTAGCTACAACTGCACCTCACCCTGCCTCAGGAGCCAAGTGTCAGAACAAGTGGGGGTTTGTGGCTGCTCTGAAAACAAGCCAAGGTGCTTCCACAGCTGGAAGGAAACAAGCTTCAGATGGGAAGTCCCTCAACAAGAAGCTCTCCATCTCTGATGACTATTTCAGATCCTGGCAGTAGACTCATCGGTGTCCATGAAGAAGCTCAGAGACTATCTGCATCTACAGAAATGCAAAAGTGGAGAAGATTTATTTCCCAACAGAATAATTTCAAAATCCTGTTGAAAGTTTTATGATATTTTAAATCAAGAATGAAAAATGCCCTCTGGGCCAGCTGGCATTTTTGTCTGAATCCAGCTTCAGCAGAAAACCTCCAGTGAGGTTCTTTGTGATGTTTAAACTGGATGCAGAATACAAATTGCTCACAGGTCTTTTTCTAAACCAGCTTAATGTTACAAATTTTGCCCACTAAGAGACGTTAAAGGTTTCTTACTGTCTGGTGAACATTGCGCTCTGTTGCTAGGCCCTAAGCATCTCATTTCTATTCTCCTCCCAAGTCACATAAGATCTTTTAGCCAAACTTACAGAAGACATCTTACTTTTCTACCAAGCAGCCCTCACTAGAGATGGCATGGTGCCGCTCTGGACCTGCAGACTTGAACATCAGGAGCACAAAGAACCAATGTGGTACCTCTGTCTCATTTCTCTCAATCCCAAGACAAACTCCCAAACTCGCCTCATTCAAAAGAATTTCCTACCTTAGATTACAAAATAAAACAAACAAAAAAGACCCCCAGCAAACATGGTCCTCTTACATACGCACGTATATTAACCATTTGTCACCCACCTCTGTGAGTAAATTGCAGGATCTCAGTGAAGCATCTTTTTTCAAAGTTGTTTTTTCCATGTTTTTTTTCACCAGTCTTTTTGAATTTCTGTTAAACTAATTTCTTATTTCTCCCACATAAATCTCTCCCCCAGACCTCACCTGCTGTGCTCTTCCTCCCTTTCCTTTGCTCTCACACTTCTGCTGACATCTCAGTATGGACTTCCCTCCCTACTTAGGCTTTCATCTCATTTTTCTTTCTTTGCACAGAAAACATCCTGCCCCCCAAAACTCATTCTTTCTAGGGCAAGAGACCATTTCTTTCATTGATATATTCTCTTCCTCACTTTGATCGGTATTTGCCACTTTATTTCCATCTGTGCATCTCACCTGCAAGCTCTAACTCTGTTCTCTGCTTTGAATCCTGCCAGCAGGTACCTGCTGCTGGGTGAACCGGGGGCGTTGGAAGTGCCTGCAGGAGCTCAGCAGGAGTCTGTCCATGTTGCAGGACCACAGCGGGTCCCTCCTCCCAGGAGGAGCTCGTACCTGCCACCCGCCTCTTACCAGGTGAGCTGCTGGCTTCAGACTCAGCGCTTCACCTGGAGGCAATTTAATCCAAAGACTCACTGGTCTCTGAACTGAGGATCCACTTGGTTCCTTCTGTTCCCTTTCTGAGTATTGGGATCACAGTCAGCTGTGAGTTAAATGCTTAATTAACCTTGCAGGAATCTCTTGCTTGACTAGATCGGGTAACCAAAGCCAGTAATAAAATTATCCTTTCCAACACTCATGTGAAATTTTATAGATAGAATTTAACCTACATCTTTGATTGGATTATATAGATTTTAAGAAAGTATCAAAATAATTCAGATACATTAGCTTGAAGAGGGCTCAGCAGTAATAACTGATCTGACAGGAATATAAATCTTGGCATTGGTGGAGTTAGTAAACTAACAGTCTGGGTATTCACTCCCTACCTGCATAGCCAGTCCTTTCAGCAAGGCAAGTTATCTGCTGACTGTTCCTGTCTCCTGCTCCCCGGTTCGGGAATGCTCTGCAGGAGGATGTGCTCCCTGCAGGGACGGAGACAAGGCTGGTTGGCCTCCCGTACCTCTGGTCCTCCTCCTCGCCTTTCTTAAACTCGAGTGTAACAACACCAACCTTTCCTCAGCCACCCACAACCTTTACTAGCTCCCGTGTTTCTTTACAGATGACAGACATCTGCCCCAGTCATTTTGACTAACATTTTCTGCACCCACCAGGCAAGTCCCACAGGGTCAAATACATCTATCTCCATCCTGCTAGTCCCCAGCCTGTGGTTCCATGGCCGCTTCCCTCGCTCCCACCTCCAGCAGTACGCGGGGGTGGCTGGAGGAGGCAAAACGGGCTCTGGGAACTACGGGCTTTCCACTATCATTGGCTGCTCGGCATGTCCTCCGGCTGTCTGCGCACACCGGTTTCTGAGCTGGGTTTGCAGAAAGCCTCAGCTGGCTGGTGACCCCACCACAGCAGCACCCCCAGCACGGTCCCTCCTCTGCCGGGCACCGGGGACCAACGTGGGTTCATCGCTGGCTTCATACAGGAACCCTGCACAGCGCCAGAGATGCACTTTCTTCTTCATTATAACACATTTCTTTCTGCAGTACAACTATTACAGCCCCTTAATGGAACTGATCAGTATTAAACCCAATTAACAACTTCAATAATTCAACTTCTTGCCATTTATTAACCTATCGGTTATATATTAATAACACTAAAGGTTACTTGGTGTACAACCTACTCATGTTGTTAAGCATGCCCACAGTTAGAGCATCACGTGTGCTCTCTGAGCATGTTGGACAAGCTGAACTCCCCATTGCTGTTCTTACGGCCCCAGTGCATCCAAACACTGGGAACACAATTCCCTCAAAGTACCATGACATTTAGTGGTTTCTGGAAATCAACTTCTAAAACTGCTCCACGCACCTTTCCCGTTCCTTCCCTGCTCTGCTACCCCAGTCAAGGGTTTCTTAAATGTTAATTAGGATGCTGATCTTCAGTTGCACAGGTAGAACATCTTCGTGTCTGTGTGTTCTAACAGTTTTTTTGTCTACCGCAGGACAAGGCTGGCACGCTGAAGTTGTTTACCGGAACATCACTGTTTTTATACTGCTCCAGGGGTAAAAGCACTGAACCCAAAGCACACATAAAATCCAACAGTCAGTGTAAAAGTACACCGCAAAAGCTTCAGAAAGTATCGAGAAGTTGTAGCGTGCAGCACACAGATGCTTTTCAAAAGCACACACCTCGCTGCTGAAACCATGTGTATGAGGCAAAGGCTTGGAAAATTATCAATATTTCTTTCCAAAAGCCATTACATAGTTGAAAAATCAAAATATTAACATGGGAAAATTCTTTTCCCTAAGCCAAGCTCAAGGCATGTGAAGCAACTACAAAGAGCTGTTTCATGGTTTAGACAGGCAGTGGAGGGGGAGCTGAACATGGTTCTCTTCTATCTGGTTTTACTCTTCTCTAATTAAACAGTTCAGATGTGCACCGATGTCACTTGGCTCCTACGCTGAAGCATGCTCTCTGAGGCTCTGGGGTATTTAGATTATTACTCCAATGCAGCATTCTCAAATCATAGTTTTCAGATTACTGTTTCCATTTCTTACAAAGACTTTCAGGCTCCCCAGAAATAAAAAATTTCCATGGAAATACACACCTATGAGATCCACCTGAGAGCTTCTAGGCTGGTATATAAGGTATTTGGCTGCTGTAGCCCTTCTCTGCGGAACAGAATTGTCAGTTCAGTCATTACTGGTTCTTTTCTCCTTCCTATCAGTTAATGCTTCTAATTGAATTTGGACTAATTACACAACTGGGTCATCTTATATTCCAGCATTCCATAGACATTATACTTAAAATGACAGCTACTAAAATACAACAATAATTAAAAATAATATAAAACTAAACACAAAACACTAAGACATTTCTTATAAACATTTCCTCTAGCTTGGTTTTTGAGATCTCAGGTTGTGATTTTACTGCCTCATAGGGCAGATTTGCTCCTTTCATTTTGCTTTAAAGCTCTGAAATGACAGGATGCTTGGTTTGATGGTGCAAATCCCCCTCTGCCTGCAGCCCGGTCCAGGATGGAGATGCACATAGCGTCCATGCAACCTTCCACCTCTCTGCTGCTATTCAGACCCAGCAGGTCTTGAGAAGGGCAGGGAGAGCAAGTGAGAGAAGAGACGGGCGCTGAGAGGGAAAGAGAAGGGAAGAGCTTCAAGCCATAAGACCCCGTTTTTGCGAGAACACACAATTGCTCTCACAGGCGCTATCTGAGCAAAAGTCTGGTTGACAAGATAGCAGTTTAACTGCAACAAGTTTGAGTCTTCTTTTTCCCCTGCATTTTTAGGTTTTGTTTCTAAAGCTAAGACTTATTTAGGGAGACAAAAATGCCCAAAGACCTTCCCCTGTTTTCGTCTCCCAGCAGCCATCCATCCCCATGGGATTCCCAGCTCAACTCCTCCCCATCTCTGCCATTGATTGTTCTCAACCTGCCGCATGCTGACAACCTGAGGGGTTTTCAGAAGTGATGTGATCACATCCCCCCAAAAGGGGATCTCCAAAGCACAACTAGCAGCTCTGAAAAATACTCAGCCACTTCCGAGTCTAAAAAACTGTAGCTCGACACAGCAAAACACAGAGGGAAAGGTGTCACCCTTGCAAGTCGTAGTTAGATTTTTCCAACTATATCAGAGGAATATTGTTTTGGTTTTTAATAAATAGACTTTGTAGGCAATAAAAAAAGAAAAAGCACCACCAGGCAAAGGAGTATTTCCTAATTCAGATTAACATCACAGCGCATGCACATTAAATATCATGACATGCAAATAAACACTGAACTAGAGTGAGCGTTTGAGACAGAGGATACAGGATCCCCATTCTGTCTTTTTCTTTATCATGATCTCAGCAAGCAATACTTTCCTCTGAACTATTTCTCTGTTTTGCCTCAACTTGTTTTTCTTCTGCAAGTAAAATAAACCTTTTATTATTAAATCTCATTAATCCAACTGTTACAAGTAACATTTGTTTGTAAAGGTTACACATGAAAGTGGGTTTCTTGATTAACCCTGTACGAGGGTTCAGATGACCCTAAATTATTACTGTTGTATTTAAAGATGACATTTAATACCTAAAGGAAAAACCTCCCTCTCCTGTTTTACTGATAACTAATTATATTTCGCATCTGTTGAAAAGTTGCTAAAGATGATGTTAGTTTTTCATTGGGTGAAGTAATTTGAGGTCACAGCCTTAATTAATTTTAAGGGAGAAAACCCAAACTGATTTTAGTTTTCCTTTTTTTTCCCCATAAGTGAAATTCACATGGTCCAGTGAAATGTTATTATCAAAAAAACCAACATAAGTACTCTAAAAAAAGCAGCAATTGTTTTCAACCTGTTAGTCATTACTATACAGAGAAATAAGGCATTTAACTCAAGTTTCTGGTGTGGAAATATTTCTGCAAACTGAAAACAGATTCTATGAGGAAAAAACTCTGAATAAGAGATGTTTGTTAAAAAGACATAGGTGCATCTTAAACTCAGTAACCACAGAGGCTATTAAAGTCTCACCAAGGAATCAGAGAATCACAGAATCATTTTGGTTGGAAAAGACCCTCAGGATCATCGAGTCCAACCATTAACCCTGGCACTAACCCGTGGCCCTGAGAACCTCATCTCCATCTGTTCAACCCCTCCAGGGATGGTGGCTCCACCACTGCCCTGGGCAGCCTGTTCCAATGCCCGACAGCCCTTTCTGGGAAGATTTTTTTTTCCTGATATCCAATCTGAACCTTCCCTGGTGGAAATTCCTCCCCGAAGCAGCGGAGGCTCGGGCTGGGCCACAGGAGGGGACTCACCTGTCAGCATTTCAGGACCCATTTAAGGGTTTCTTTCCCTGCCCTGAAGACCTTCCCTTCTGCCTCTCTCAACATACCATACGAATACAAGAGGTGAATGTCTACATTACAACGGGGTGTTGCAGACAATGAGTGCTGAGACTGCCCTACCTTTCATACCCTAGAAATATCCCCCAGGGCAGAGACTATGCAGGTGCAACATTCAATTCCACAAACCACCACGAGGTTGCCCATTTAGTTTTTTCTTCTTGGGATTAGAGCTGGAAAATAACGTGACAGAAAAATTGCAGGTATCAAAATTCTTCCTGCCTGCTCTATTCTGCTTTATCATTGCAAGAGACGACCTGCTGAAAGTATCCCGACATTGCTGTCGAGGCAGAGCTGGGAAGCAGAGCACCCCGTGCAAGGAGCCACTGGGTTTGCAGGGGCAAATCTCAGGGATCTACACACAGGACAGCTCTCCCTGCGATCGGCTTAAGGGGGATTGCAAGTGATAGGACTGTTCCTTCAACTTGCCTCTTTTTTGGCTATCAGATTTGGTGACTGGAGTAGAAATGTAAAACAAACCAACCACCACCACGCACAACAGAAGACAGACCAACCCACAACCATTCACTTAGGCACAAAAAAGTTCATGCTTTCACGCTGTCAAACCCCTTCAGGCCTCTAATCCTGCCATTGACCTTAGAATCTGAAACAGCTGAGCTGGATTCTTGGCCAGACCTTGGGAATCAAAGCGGCTCTAAGAATGTACTGACATTGCAGGCGGTGGGGTGAGCACTGTCTGATGGCTGGCTGCGCCTCCTGCTCATGAGGAACCACAGAACCGGGTTTGCCCTCAGCAAAGGCGGGTGGCAGAGTCAAGCATTGACTTTGCATAGGACAAACAATTCGTATTTCCCATGGGTGAGCAAGAAAAGGCCAGAGAGGTAGCTGTCTAAAGTTAATCACGTCCAAAATTCAAATGGCATACTCAATACTAGGCTTTAAATAACATTTCCAATTAACATCTAAACATACAGTGGATTTTACAATTAAATTGAGCTACTGTAAAAACCTGAGACTGTCAGCGGAGCTCTTTTTCTACTAACAAATATATAAGCAGTGTTATTGATGATATAACACCCAGATTTATGACACCATCTGCTCTTTTTCTGAGTGCTGAACACCTTGCAGGCAGCTCCCGAGTGCGTGCTGTGCAGGGAGGCTCCGAGAAGGAGAAATCTGCTGGGGGGGGCACACGCGTTGAGAGGTGAGCACGGAGAGAAATATTGAACAACTTCGAGCTGCCACTCACTGAATGGTGCCCTGTGGAAAATATACTTTGGAATCATGTAACTGAAGGCTGTGTCAAAATGTGGGTTCATAAGGGAGGAAAATATCATTGCACAAACATTATCAATTCTTTCCTTCTACTTCAGAGAGCTTGACATATTTGAAAAAAAAAAAAAAAGTGACCGAGCACAGTGCGTTGCATAAAATTTCCTCTTTTGCTAAAAGAGGAAAAAATCCCATTCTGTGGGACCCAAGGAGGATCTGCAAACCAGGGCACTCATCTCTACCACTTGTGCTGAAGGTGAGGCTACAGCAGCAGACACGAGAGGCAGATAGTTACCCCTCTGCCGACTGGCTGCTCTGAACATAATAGCGGGTTAAATGTGTTTGAATAGCTCCATTTTACATACGGATCCAGGCATGGTGCATTTTTCCTCAGACAGAAGAGTATTCACGGGAGTTATCTTTAGCCTAACGAGGAGGCTCTCGGCAGCCGACACAGCGCGGCTCTGGAGGGCGAGTCGGAGCAGCTAAATTGGGCTCCTGCTCCCGTCCCTCCCCAGAGGAGCTGCTCAGCCTCCGCTCTCCGTACCGGGGCCCCCGCAGAGAAGAGCCTCACCAGGCTGAAATTCGCCTTTGCCAATACATTCCTGTATCTAAGCAGCACGGAGTCATACCGATCTCCGAATTTGCTGCCAGCGGGGATTATTTCCATTGCATCCTGTTGGCAGGAAGCATGGGTTTATCGCTTTCCTCAGCCAGTAGAAACAGTCATATCTCATCGGTTCTTTGCTATGGCAGGACCCCAGAAACGGGACCTCCTGCTCTTATCTGGTGGCAGCACGTGCACGTAGGCAGGCTATTGTCTCATTGACCAAAACGCTTCTGGTTTTCACTACCCCCTTTTGACAATGAAAACTGTCTCCCTAGACATGACAATGCTCATATAAGCCTCCAGTTTTGAGCTCGCCTTCTTTTAAGTTGCATGAAAAGGTGAAAGAGTTGCTTCCTTAGCTTGAAGGCCTCCAGAGCCCAGAAACAGAGATTTTATTTATTTCTGCCTCAAAGAACATCCAAGGGATTGAAACTCTCGCTTTGTCTAGTACCCTACAGTGACTAATGAAAAGAAAAAGTAACACAAGCAGATGTGTGCAGAGACTGTTTGCATCATGCTGGACCTGTTCAGAGAATTAAGGCAGATAGTCCAAGGTGTCATTCATTTCTTGCACTTCGCATTCATGTGTTTGTTACAATCTTCACTTCAATTTGACCAGCAGGCTGATTTTTTTCCCTTCTTTGTTGTCCTGCTCCCCCCACCCCTCCAGCTTAACTAGGCTGTAAAGTACTGGAAGTCAATGGTTGCATCAGCATTAAACCTGGGTTAATAAGAGGACAACAGGAACTGCAGAGTCCTACTTTATTTGATACTCACACATCAAGAATTGAGCTGGTTTCCTAAAGAAACTCAGCTGGTTTAAGCTGCTCCTTTCAGGAGAGCCAAAATGAAAGTATAAATGGCAGCGAAAGGCATAAAATGCAATTCTATTAGGAAAGTTAATGAGAGTTCACAGGCAATAACTCATTTGCATGGCCCCAAACAAGTCATAGACATCAAAATATCTTTCTGTATACAGTGAAAACTATTAAAAGTCCTATGGGCTTCCCACACCTATGGGCTTCTAAAAATGCAAATAGGAACCATACTACAGGCAGCAGAAACTACATTTCAAATACAAATATTCTAGTGCTGTATTGCTCGTGGGAAAGGCACTATGGTTTATGATGCTGCAGACCCAACATGCGGTGGAGTTTAAAAGAAGGAAAAGAAAGAAGTCCCTTCCTTCTGGATTAGCAGCCATAGCAAAGAAAAATATATTAAACCCTGTGAGAGTCTCCACAAACTGTGTGTTAAAGGCCAGCACTGGTCACAGCTGCCTGAGGTTTGGGGCTCCAGGAGTGCAAGATGATGTTCTGCCCTCGCAGGTGCCACAGGAACCAGCACAGCTGCTGTCACCAGGTGACGGACTGGTGGTGTCTGTACAGAGAACTGATAGGAGAATTTCTGAGAGAGATATGTTAGCTACTTAAGAGGACACTGACACAACAACCCAAATATACCCTGGATTTTTATCAAAAAGAAAAAACATTCCTTAAATAAAATAAATTAAATGACTCTGAAGCAGTGCCATGCCTGTGCAGATGAAGTGAATCATTAATATTGAACAAACAGCTGGAAGGCTGTTTAACTTCGCTGTGCTATGAAATAATCAAATACATAACCTTTCCCCAATTGCCTTCTGCAGGTTCCAGCTTCTAGCAATTTTTGACAGGTGAAGCTCTCAGGGGGCCATACATCAGGCTCTGGATCTGTAGCTTTGCAAAGTACCAGCAATTCCTTCCCCGTGGCCCTGCTGAACGAGATGCTGGTGTGTCTGCAGCCAGCAGCCCCTCTGACAGGTACGGCTGCAGAGCTGTTCTGTTGCTACGTGCCCCAGCCACATCTATCAGCACCTATTATAACAGCATTAGTCTTAGTCTTCCTCTCTCGCTTAAAACATGATTTGTCTCAGAAATAAAAGGGCAAAGATGACACCCCCGGATAGCAGAGCTTCTCATTTATAGCCCTTCACAGACCCTTGTTATTAGAACTGTGTAAACAGGCATAAGGAAACGTAGGTTGGTTCAAAAAGGAAGGAATTTGCTCTTTTAAATTCACCTGTCATCGTTACTACATGAATAAATAACACATGTAAAAATTACCTTTTGGGATTTTCTAGCACAATTTAGTCTGCCACTCTAAGAAATTGCACAGATCTCTCCTGGAGCTCACTTCATTTAGTCATATTCTAGGACGGTTACAAAGAGGGACTGTCCAGTGACATGTCATCTCGTAGCACACCTTACCTCAATTATTACTGCATACACTTAACTGGTTTGTTTCTTTCCTTAATTTTGTATTAACTGTTGCCCAGCTCTTTCATTCAGGAGGTAATTTTTAAGATCATAATTTTCTGAGATGAAGATTTCCATACTGGTAAAACCGTCACATTGCCTGTTTATGAAGTATAAAAAAAACTCCGCAAGCAATCATGTTGGAATATGAAGAACATTACATAACCTGAAAGCTTGGCATCCTATTACTGAGGAAGTGCAAGAAAATCTAGAAACGAGGCTGAGAAAACAGACAGTGAACACCAAGCTAACAAGATACAAAGCGTGCCTGTACACAATATGTACAATATACAACTGTACTTGTTTTACCGGACTGGGTAAACAACCTCACAATAACTAGCAAATGAAAGACTTCTAGCAATGCAGGCTCCTGCGGCACAACATATTTTCTCTCATTTCTCCTCTTACAATTCCCACAGCAACAATGAAGCAACAAAAACTTATAAATTTTGCCTGACTTTGCATTTGCACACACACACCCACCCACCACAGCCACTATTTCCAAAGGGGCACGAGCAACGGATTTTGTTTGAGACACTAAGTCACATTACATAAAAAATTGTAGGACAGATAAATCTAAAAGTCTCATGTTTGGCCTATGAAAAGGAAAAAAAATAAGGGAAAAAATAAGCTCGGGTTGCAGGAAGGCTCCCAAGGGGCTGGTGACAGGAGCACACGAAGAGGTGACCCGGCACCGCGGGCAGCACGTGGCTCCTCGTGTCCCCAGCGTGGCCTGGCTGCACCCAAAGGAACGAACCAATCTTGCCTTACCTACAAACCATCAACTGCTTTCCCTTACAGAAGAACAAGATGATGATGAAAAATGAGGTAGTTTATCCTCTGTCATCTACACCAACCGGTTCATTAGTGGCACCAGCTCCCGGGAAGTCAGAACTCCTTCTGCAATGTGCCTTCACTGAGTTTTTAACCAAAACTTATCCCACCCCCCCGCAAGCTAGCTAGCTAGGTCTTCATAAAACATAAAAGCATCATCATCATCAGAACCTTTCTTTTGACGGAAAAATTGCTGAAGCCCATTCAGAAGGCAGGAGCCGCTTTTCCAAGTTAGGGACCATCAGAAGCAAGTGCACAGTTAATTATTCAACAACAAAGGCTTGTGAAAAAGAAAAAAAACTTTATCTCCAGATGGGTGCTGACCACTTAGTGCAGCTCCTAGCATGCTGTGCATCAAACAAACGGCTCATCTGACCTCAATTACTGTGGCCCTCTTACAAGTTACTTCTGAGAACTATTGCAAAGTTCTGGTGGAGCTGTGAACAAAGCGTTGTAATAATAGAAGTTCAGATTTATATAATCCCCTGTATAGCCAAAGTGACCTTAAAAGTCAGGAAAACCATTTCAGGACAAACCTGAAAATTCATGTAAAGGTTTGACGAACTCTGCAACTCCTGTGCCAGCACAAGCAGTTCTGCTATTTGTTTGTGGCAATTGCATGCACAACTAATTAGAAAAAAAAATTATATTACTTATGATGCATGTAAACACATTAACATCTTTCTTTCGAAAAACCTGACCCACTAAGGCCATACATCTTCTGCCTTAAGTATGAGCTTTTTCATAAATAAATGCTAAAAAACCCCCAGATAATCTGTTGCTGAAGAGCAGCCATCCCTTAAAAAACATTTTTTCTTCACGTCGTTTACACAACCAAAAGAGAACTCTAGATATTTGTAAAAAGTGCCCATACAAAGTTACAGATTTTGCTAAAATTTACATAACTTGCACGAAGACACTGAAAAACAGTTGGGCCACCTGACTAACACCTGTAACGCTCCCGGACCAGCGATTACACAGTTTCCCCCCACCCTGACAATTTGCATCATCTATTTGCACCATCCTCAGCATCCAAAAACCAGTCTAATGGGCAAAATGCAACGCTGGCAGGTTTCATTCTGATACAGGAATAAGAGCCCAAATTTTACTGCCTCTAAATAGCAACAAAACTGCTCATCTTTCAATACATATCGAAATTTTCCTACATAGTAAGAAGCAAAGTGGTGTTCCCACCATCCCAAACCCAGGTACAAAGGAAAGCCAGTAAATTTATTCCCAGCCTACCCATTAACATTCCTCCCTCTGCTTTCAGTGGTAGTGATGAAACAGAAGATCCGTTAACTTCTATAGCAGAAACTCATGTTTACCTGCTTGTTCAGCCACTCTTCAGAGAAGATTCTCTAATTATGTGAACTCTCGAGTTTCAACAGATCCCGGAAGACCAGCACATTTTTTAATACAAACACACATAATTCACAATTTAAACTATTTGATTCCATTCCGCAGTTTCAGTTAATCTCTGTTTCAAAGTTAAGATGAAATCTCAAACCAATACTTGGCAGCTTAAGGAGCCACAGAAAGAAAAATCAGTATTTTGGAGGCAGTTCTCATTGTCACCAAGATTTACTGGTTTGGCACAGGATCCAAGATCTCACTGTGCTTGCTAAAGGAAACTTGTATTACTTTCTAGCTCTTAGACACATTTTGATACTCGTTCCTTCTGACACCTATTATCATCCTGCTCATCGCATCACTGAGATGGTGAGTATGAGCTGCTACACGTCACACACCATAGCAGGGACCACATGGGGACAAGAAAATGGTTTTTCTCCTCAGATGTGTCCCTGATATGTACACCCTGGTAGACTGGAAATTGCTACCTTGTCCAGGTGTGAAGCAGAGACAGAGAAAGAAAGATGAGGATATAACAGAGATTAAAAAGCCGAAGAGGAAGCAAGAAGCAACAATCCAAGATGTACTATGCAAATCTGAAAAGTACATTTGAGAAAGTGTATCTGAATTTTCATACTACTGTTGAAACACACTGGATTCACATTCTACAAACTTATTGTCATTATATTGACGCCATTTTCCTTACCAAAAGACATTATTCAAATCTGGTCTATATCAAAAAGCATGATGCCACAAGGAATGCAATCGTTCTTTCTTAAAGCTAACATAGTTAAATCACAGCTAATCCTAGTATAAGCATGACTTAAAGCAGTTGAGCTCAATAGTCTCTCGCATGAGAACAGATATACCTCCAGAAACATGACTATGCTGATATAATTGTATTCACCACGGAAGTATTTCGCTGTCTCACACTGGAAGAGAGAGCAGCACAATTCTGATACCTCCAGGTCAGGTTGTGCTGGCAAGGGAGAAGCAGGAGCAATAACTGCAGTTTGGGAAGGCACACAGTAACATTTTAAAGCACAACTGATATCTTTGGTAGTATCAGCAGCCCTTTAAACATCCACAGAAAAGCTGGTGAAAAAGTTAGTCGTCTTCAAAATGTGTCTGGTGGCGTGACCTCATCCATCTGTCACCAACTGTTCCTGAACTGAAGAATTCTTACCACCGAACATGTTTTCATTTCCAGTTATGAAGCGAAGGAAACGCAACCAAAGATTTACAGAAACAAATGTAATTGTCTATGCCAAGCTGCTACCATCATACATCTTTATACAGCAGGGGTGGCATATAAAATCTGGCATTTCCAGTACCGCGGAGTAGAACCGGGCACAGCAGCAACTACAAATCAAACTGCCATTTCTACAATGAACCCGGACTTGGACTTTTCCCAGGTCTCCTCCCTGCACTTACTGACCCCAGCAGATGCTTTGACAAATCCCTAGCACACTGTGGTAAGACAAGCAGGATCCAACACCTTTAAGGCAAACTGGAAAATATATATTTTAAATTATTATCAACTCTGTATATCTCTGGCATATGAAAAGTGACTCAGCTGTCACCCACTACAGCCATGTCCCCAGCCCCTTCTACTGCCATCGATTACACACCAGCAGGTAAGCTCATTCAACAGGCGTTCTGGCCCCATGGTTTTTGCACAGAGGTCTTGACCATTCAATGCATATTTAGCTATTACAGCCCTTTATTAATGCCATACTCCGCAAAACCACAGGGAAATAGCTGACAGCTTTCACATTGGGCAGCCACGCCAGCCCCGCGCGGTCCAGCAGCTCTGTCTGCTATTTGCACATCTGCATATCTCCTTTCCTTTTATTTAGTGGGGTTTTTGGTTTGTGGGGTTTGGTTTTTTGTTTGGATTTTGTGGAGGGTTGTTTTGGTTTGGTTTTGTTTGTCTGTTTTAAACTTACAAGACAACATGCAAGATTCCCCCTGCAATTCCACTGATGTGAAACGGTGCAACTTTCCTCTGTGAGATCTAACCACGTATTTGAATCGAAGCTCGAAAAATAACTCACCACAGCTGCACAAGAAAACAGCATGCAACCTGTTAATACCTGCTTCAATGAGGAGAGAGATGAAAGAACATTGCTGCTTACATACCCGCAATGAGAGACTGGTCCTCCCCGTCTGAAGGAGCTGTGACACAACACAACCAAAAGCCCTTATGGGGAGAAAAAACCATGAAAACGCAGAAAAACTGAGACAGTTTGCAAATTCCTCTTCAGTTGCTGAATACCAGAACTTCAAAGAAAGCAGCGCAAATCCAGGACAGCATCCTTCCCTATTTCTGGCTTTTCTTGCCACGCTTTCCAAGTGCCACCCTGTCAGAAAACCAGTCACTGCCCAGCCCTGCCCCAGGGCCAGCGGCTTTGGGAGAGGCAGCCCCTGCATTCCCGGCTTTCAGCTGCCACGGGAGCCCTCAGAAAATCAGGGGACGCACATGGCAGAGTCGTGTTTATAGGGACACATCACCATCGTTGGCTGCCCACAAACGACTGCCTCAACGGTCTGTGTTTTAGATATCTTGCCTACCATACACACAAGTGGGAAAGCTGCAAGAAGTTACAAATTTAACCTTAGGGAGAGAAAAAAACCAAACCAAAACAAAAAAACCCAAACACCTAAAACCAAAACTGTTTCCAGCCTATGACTTTTGATCAGTCCGTTCTCTTGGCTGTTGCATGTTGGTGTAACACCATTGGTTTCAGAGATGATCTCTTCCAGTTCAAAATATGACCATATGATCTGAGAACGATGACTTCCCACCATCTGCTAAATTTCTGTATTTCTACCTAGAAATATACTGAAAATAGCAATGGTAGGGTACTGAGAATGGGCTGGTATATGCCAGCATGCTATTACAAGAGCTCAGAAACAAGTATCTCCACTTCTGTTTCCCACTGCCAGACTAACAGGTACCTGCCACATCCCTGCCTCAACTTCTGACCTGTGCTGAGCCACCACTACTGCTTTTTTTCTTCTGACTTAGACACCTTACACTGCAAACTTCTTTCATGTGCACATCACATTTTTTGTTGTAACAAGACACTGATTTTCATGGCATCTTTGTGGAATTCTGCCCTGTGTGCAACCTGAGCTGTCTCCACTCTGCAGGAGGACACTTTGCCTCTTGGAAGGTGCTGGGTTTCACATCTCAGCCTATATATACGTGTGTGTGTGTGTGTGTATATATATATATATATATATAAACTGCTCTATATAAACACCAATATATATATGTATGTATATATATGTATATATAAACACCAATATATATATGTGTGTGTGTATATATATACATAAACCGCTCTATATAAACACCAGGTCCTTCATCTTAGGAGATTAAGAAGCAAGTTACATCATAAGCTTATTGCTGCAAGAAGGTTACAGAGTAGGAAGGACAGGACTGAAACAGATCTCAAGAAATAAGCAACATTAAAAAAAAAAAAGACAGAGTGGTGCTTTATTTCTATTCTATGTCCCCATTGAGGTAATTTACTGAGTTATTTAAAATAGTTCACCATCAATTCTGCATTAATTTCCTAACCTTGCGGTTCTCCAAAGGATTATAACATTTGTTATTATGAGTATTGAAACCAATCCTATAGGTGCAGAATTTCAAAAGGACTGGCTAATTATATAACCGTGTGTATAACTAGTTATGCAAGACGAAGTAATGAGGTCAGCAAAGCATCGTGCTTCAAGGCGTACATTAGAGGGTCAGGAAAGAATTACACTTTATGTACAGCTTTGCAAACCCAGCTACATCTCTTTCACTCTGAGACAGCAGATACTGTCTTCTCTAGGAGAAAGGATAAGAGTTTGCTGCTTCTGCACCTTGTTCTTTTGAGTCAACTAACCACTATATCCCATTGGGTTTTGGAGGCAACACACGGGAAGGACAAGAGCCCCCCAGCTGGTGAGCTCCTTTGTTAAGGAAAAGCTGAATTACAGAAATACATTTGGCTTTACTTCTTTTTTCTTTTCTTTTATTTTCAGTAAGATGTTGTTAAGTCATCCCAGTAAGGACTGCTAGATATCATCTACGGTTTTCCTTAAAGTTCCTTGAAGTACATCCCATGGAGCTTTCCTGCTCCCTGCAATGTGGCGTTGGCAGCCGTGCTCACACTGACGCTTCTCAGCTTTGTGCTTGGGAATGGTAAAATAACGAGTATGAACCAAGTACCTTGGGCAGACGAAGCTGCCAGGGGGCTGGGCTCAGCACTGGGGAAGCATCCTGCTGGAATGCCCCTTGCACATGGAGAACGGCAGCCATGTCCAGGGGCAGCATGCTCATTTTTATACATACTTTTCTATAAAAATATTCATACATACGTATAACACACATTTCCACATAATTTCCCTTTTTTTTGGTCCCCATTGTAACTATGACTTTATACAATCCTTGGTTGAGAACGCTTTGGTCAGGACCTGATGTTTTCGTGAATACTTCTAAAGGCTTCAAACAGACCTGATACCTTGTCAAAGATGTCTGTCTTGGAGCAAACACCTATGTACGAAATTATTTTAACACAGATAATAAATGACAGATGACAGTGAGCCAAACCACATGTTTATCTGCAGACTCACCAGCTGAGCCTGGCACAGAGTTATAAGTCAGCTCAGGTTCTTGCAAGTGCTACCTGAACATGAAGGATTTCAGGAATAATCACGGCAGACACATAGCAACCCTATCCCATTGTGCTAGAACAGATTTAAAAATGATAAAGGCTTTCCATGAAAGACTATTAAAACAGCCTTGGTTTTAAAAGCAAAAGCATTTCGCAATTGACAATCTTTTGTAGAATAAAATTATTTGTCTCTTCATTTCTTCCACTGAGGAAAAAGCGAGCAGGCAAAAGAGGGGAGAAAAGGTAGGAAAGACACAAAATGTCAAAACTCAGACACTTAAGTTTGGTCAGAGAGGGACCTTCTTTGTGAAGGATTCTATTAGCTTTGAAATATGCATTTGACGGGAGAGAGGAAGGAGAGAGATGCAGCAGCATTTGCTGACCTGCTCTGTGACAAAGACACTTCTCCGCAAACAGAAAAGCCCCTCCAGCTCACAGCGCTGCTGCTCCCCTGCGACAAGACCTCCCTTGTCAAAATTTGCTGTACTGGAGTCCTTCCTCAGCACCACTTTCACGCAAAGGCGCAAACCCCTTTGCACAGCGATGGAGTGCAATTATGAGGCTTAACCTCAGCCCTGAGTGCAAACCTGCATCCTCGCTCCCCTGGGATTCATCCAGCAGCCACGTTCCCTCCCTGTGACAGGCAGCAGAAGCCGCCAGAACTGCACACCAGCCAAAATCAGACTCTGCTTTGTGTCACTCAGGTAATGTGAGACATTAACGTTGTCCCAACTGATATTATTTCCATCTGCCAGCAAAGCCTCAGATCATTACGAAGTTATAACCTTTACTTCGGTTGTTTTCCTCCCCTCTCCCCCAGCCCTGAGCCAGTGTCTTTCCCTTTTTAAGCGTTTCCTCTGGTCGCAGTGACAGGAGGAGGTGGCGCTTGGCACGGAGCAGGAGCCAGTTCTGCCCTGCTGATCCCGGCAGCGGCTCTCTGCTGCGCCACGTCAAATTAGGAAAAAACCATTATCGGTGCCGGGGGCTCGGGAACACCCTCGGCACTGCCACACACAGAGCTTGCAGGGACCAGGGCTCAGAGGCAGCTGATGCACATCACAAACCCTGTATTTATGAACTTCAGTGCTTCAGGAACATGCTGGCAAAATCCTCTCCCTTTCCAGCCCAGTCAGTGGTTATAACAGTGACGTCCAACAAACTGTTCATTATTTGCGCTGCATCCTAGGAGAGCAGTGGCTCTCCCGGGATGGCTGGGGCGCTGAACACCACCGCAGTGGGCTCCATGCGATGAGGAGCTGCCAGGGAACCCCTTGAACATGGCACTTGTGTCCCACCAGCACGCACCCCTATTTATGCACTTTATGAACCTGCTCAAAGGAAACAGAAGGGCCTCAAACGTGATGGTTTCCAACCTCGCCATCAGAAAAGGCAACCGCACCTTCAAATCTCTTATAGGGGAATGGAAAGATGCCAAGACTGCACACACATGTAGCAATGCTCTTCAATAAGATGCGTGCAAAATCAAAGTATATTAAACCAAGCAGAGACCACCACAAAAGTTGTTTTGGCTATCTATCTATATAATGTTATGTAGATAGATTAATTGTTGCATAACATTATATAGACAGATAAAAGTATTATGATCTAATAGCTTGAAGACTGACCCTTTGGGCATCTACAGATGTTTTATTCCATCCCACGCTGCTTCGCTCAGTGTACGTGCCCAGCAGCACTCAGTGCTTTGTTTCAGGGAGCGTGGACCGGGTACTCACGCATGGATTGCAGGCCGTCCATAAATTCATCTCAAGCGAACAAGCACTTAACATCATTATTGCAGACAGCGATATTTTATGGGAATACATTTTAGTAACAGAAACATGAGTTTTTAAGCTCTTCCTGGGCAGAAGGAAAAGGACGACACGGTTCCAGCCCTGATAAAAGGGTAAGTCATGCCAGACGTCAGGCGGCTTCGCAGCCAGATCCCAGTTAGTGCAGACTAAAGGTCTCCAGCCCCCGTCACTGGGGCAGGGTCCCCCTCCTCCCCGAGGGGCTCTCAGCCCCGCTGCCTCCGCTTACCCACACGGAAAATGCTGCTGGGGGGTCTTTCCCTGACTGTTGTTTGTCAAATGATCCGCACGCATTTAATCTAGTTATCCGTTCTGCTTCAAATCTGAATGCAAAATACAACGCAGTATCGTGATGGACATAGAGTATGAGCGTATCAGTCATCGTATTAACTAACAGTCATGGTAAGGTAAAGGTTTTAAATGCTTAGATGACTTTTTTGTTTAAGAGATGGTATTTCAACAGTTTTACTCTTTTAGAAACATAATTGAAATACAACTTTTTTTTTTTCCTCCCCCCAATTTGGGACTTCAAAGAGAATATAACAGTAGCAGCGATATAAAGATTTTTATACCAGTACGAGTTTTGCCTTCATGGATATCTAATTTAAACTGTCAGACTTTTGGAACATTTATGATACAAAACATAGTCAGTCAGTAATAATCGTGTCCCTCAAGACATTTACTAATTTGTTTTATTGCCTTTTTATTTTTGTCCCCTTTCATTTTCTGAAATATAATCATAGTTCAGTGACTTCATCTGCAAGGAATCCAGCAACAAAGCTTTTGCTGTAATGATGTACAACAAATGAATCACAATTCCTTAATCACCCCATTCCTTTTATTGTTGCCTCATTTGAATTCATGGGTTCCCCCCAAAAAATTCAATTACATTTGCAATTTCTTTACAAAAATTACTCAGATAAAGAACTGAAAGCATAATGGTCCCTACACCTTCTGAAAAATCAAGTAAAAATAAAAAATAATCATAAGTTACTGCAAAAATAGAGGGTATCTTTTCAGACAAAGCTCTCTGCATCCTCAGAGGAAGAAGAAATGAAGAAATGGCACCGAAGATCTACATGTTTTTTTTCTGCCATGTGATGCTACGCGGTGCACAAAAACAACTCTCCCCACTGGAATAAGACCAAAGGTGCCATTACAAAAGAATCATGAGATAAGATTGGAATTACAGTAGGGTTTTTTATTCCCATTTAAGACCTGGTAATGGCTGACAATCCACTTCACAGCGAGAGGAATCGACACCCTGGGCACAGAACTGCCGCACGAGCAGCCAGAGACGTGTGGCTGCAGGGCCTCGTTATTGGCTGAGGAATCATCTGGAAAGTAATTTCTTAGTATCTGCATGGAAGGAAAAACTTGTACAGGCATTTTTTGTTTTCTTATTGCCTCTTGCTCTCACAAAGATGAGAACAACAATGCAATTCCCCTGTGCTGTACCTCAGAAACTGCCTTTTCTGTTGAAGGACGCGTTCCTGCCTGACAGCTTTGATCTTCCTTGTGAATCTTTCTGGTTCAGAGCACGTCCCATGCCTCGTTTAATTCACTATTCTCATGAGATCCCGAGACGAAAGGCCAGCTTCTGCCATACCCTCCAGAAGACTTTCTGCAACCCTCAAGAGGCAGTTTTTAAGCAATTCTAATGGATCTATGATAGTATCCCAGGGACCTTCAGGAGCGAGCAGAGATCCAGCCCCCTGCCCCATCCCAAAGCGGATCACCCAAAAGAGGTGCTGGACAGGCTCGGCACGACCCCCAACGCCCGTCAAAGGTTTGAGGAGCAAGAGTCTGGTTCTAGAGCACAAGCAAATGCCACGCAGCAAACTCCCTCAATCTGCTCAAAAGAGAAAAAGATACAAGCTGGTATGTACCTCCCTTCTTCCTTTGAGATAATCATCTTCAATTTCAACCAGCCCATTCTCATATTGGGTTTTCAGTCCACATTCCCAAAGTAATTTGCACATAAAAACTGGGCAAACAGATGTCATTTCATGGGATTAGAGCACACAAATGCTGTTCGCGCATATACATTACATTTTGCTATGCCCAGAAAGCTAACACATGAAAAGGAAAATTATTTATCTCTGGGCAAGCCGAGAGACATCAAGAATAAATGTTTAATCACGCAACTACCTTTAAAAAAAGGGGATCTTACCAAGTTTACCACATCAAAAAGAATCCTTACCTGATTCAGGACCACTGTACTTAAATTGCATGCTAACATTCAATTCCTACGTTGAGACCACTTGAAAACCTGGCTAAGGAGCTAAGGCCACATTCTAATCTTACTGATGCTCTTGTATATCCACTGCCACTGAAGAAGTTACCATTTCTTGGGTGAAAATCTAGGCTAATTTTGACCCATACTTGTGTCAGTTTTGTTGGAAGATACACCTTGTAGACATCATCTCTATCATTTAGCTATCTGTTTCCTTTTTAGGAAACAGTGTAAAGTCCCACCAGTCCTAATTTCAGGGTATTCTCTTCCTGTTGGGAGAGGAAAAGACTTTACACACATTGATATAATTATTTCCCATAAGCAAATCCAAAGCTTTCATTTATGGAAGGTGAGGAAACATTAAATCTAGGGTGCTTGCTTTGGAAGCGTAATCTTGCACAAGCAATTAGTTTTAAACTTGAGAACAAGAGAATTTAATTCTTCTCCTAAGAGACACTAATGCTCTTTTAAATATATGCACAGGCATTTAGATATTATATGTGCACTAGAATAACAGTAGCTAATGAATAATAATTTGCTGTTTGCTTTCATTTTTCTCATGGCTTTGGCTTACAGCCCTGTGGGGTCAGACTGTACTCCCAAGGCCAGAGGGAAAGTAGCAGAAACTGTGCTGTGCTAAAACTACGAATGCCATCCAGTTTTCTCCATACACACAGCACTGAAATTCAAAGCTAGAAACCAAATATTGAGAGAGTTTAGCACAAAACTGTCAGATTTATAACAAAGCCTTTTTAACAGTCAAGTTCCTGGTAAGAAAAGGTGCAATGATAGATGAACTTCCAAGCAAATGTAAAGTTGGAAGAATTTAAAAGCAGGAAGGATCTGTAGTTCCCGTCATTGCTGGGACCCACCAGCTCCCCCTGTGAGCGAGTTCACGGGGACAGACAAGAAATAAGGAACCCTGAATTTATTCTGAAAATCTACTGCCGTGATAACTGGATGGAAATGGGAGAGGGCAACCCAAAATAGATGTGCGTAAGTCAGTAAGAAACAGCCTGACGTCTGCTCGTGCTTATAGGGGTTATGAAATAGTGTTTCACCTAAGATTAACTTGCAAAGGTACCCATAGAACAAGATGGTAACTGCCCATCTTTTTGTTATCTCTCAGGGATTCTTTTCCTTCTGCCTTTTCAACTATTGCAGAATCAACTGAGCACCTCCATCCACAGATTGTATTCAACTCCCAGAAGGTGGATAAGCATTCAGAAGAGCTCAGATGTTGGCAACAATTTAAATGACCCGCTCAATTAGATGACCAGCAGACTTCTAGATATGTAAGAAATAGTTTTGGGATTCTATTAGTATAAAACTGGTTTCAAACACAATACCAGCTCTGATATTAAGATACCAAATGAGGATTCAAACACAAAAGTAGCTCTTTTTACATGTATGAGTATCCAGTCAGGCAGACAGGAATATCCCAAAGTGTGCTTATATTAAAGAAGTCAGGACTTCTATAACTGGTAACAACATAAAAGTATAAAAGTCGTTGTATCAACTCACTGATTTCTTGGTGTGAAAATTAAGTTAAATTATTTAATACACTAGTTTTCAAACCTGAATTAATTATAAGAGAATCTCCAAAAAGAGGAGCCGTTCTCTTATTTGTAGGATTACTTTTGTAAGAACATGCCTATTTTTGCCCAGTTGTGGAAATTAAAGATGTTTCACTGAAAGACTATACATGCACATTAACAATCTGAATTAGTGTGAATTTTTGCATCAGCAGCTTCTCATGTACAAGATTTTGTGCTTTCTTGTACACAAAAAGTGCAAGTACAGACATGCACAAAACCTGTAAACCACTGAATAGGTTTAAAGCTCCCTTGAATCCCCAGCCGAGCACATCTGCATTAAGGGCCTAAATAGAAAAAATAGAACAGCAGACTCAAGCTATTTCACTGTGATTTCTGTAATTCCATCTAGATTTCTCATAGTTATTACTTAAAATTACCAATTCGTCATTTAAGCCCCAAGTACCACTAATAGGATATTATACTGAGATTTCCTCCAACAGATCTGACTCCCACAGAACAGAATGGGAACCCTGGGGAATTTGTTTCCCAGGTAGAAAAGAATGTGAAGCTGCACAAAAAAAAAAAAAGAGACTAACCAAACATTTGTACGTGGAATAACAGTTTCTCCCAACACAAGTCTACGTAGGAAGTAGCCTACCGATACGAGGTGGGGATTAACCTATATCCCTTCAGTTTCTCCTTTGGCATGGCTCCTTTTTTCTTAGCTGACTATTCACTGGCAGCGTGGAAACTCAGGGCAGCAGGATAAGCAGCACCAAAAAACCCCACCCCAAATTGCCATGGGACTTTGCTACTGTGCTGCTTCTGGACCATTCCTGAAGGTTTTAATCTTCAACCTTGTTTTTACACTATGAAGTTAGAGTATTAAAAGTATTTACCTCCCCTTTTTTGCTACCATGCCTCACACAATTGTAAATAAGCACATACCTTCACATCACCCAGCAGCCTCCGTCTCTCACTGCCTTCTGTTTTAATTCCCTGTCCTCTACAGCTTCCATGGCACTACAAACATTTTTAGCAAACGAGAACTATACTTTTCCATGATTCTTCATAAAATCTTAACATAGAAATCTGGTTGGAGAGAATTGACCCTGGACGAGTCACTTAAATTATTCTCCTCTACATGAAACACTCTCAAGAATTATTTCTGTCAATCTTGTCTATCATCCCAGAAGAATGCCATTTCTAAAAATGCTATGAAGATAACAAGCAAAGCTATTTATAGTTATTATATGCTATACAATATAGAAAAAAAGAATATGTGCACTTGAAACTTACAGTCATCTGTGCCAGCACCTGAGCCACTACATCCATTCCCTCCATGCACCATAATTGCCATAGCTTAAGGTTATATGGAAGTATCTAGCAAATATTAATAAAGCAAGAGAAAAATTGAAAGATGACATTTTGGCATATCCACCTTCCCTATATATAAGAGGGGAACAGCAATTGTTTGCTAAAAACATTTGCAAAAGTATAAGTAGCCTGCGTTACTGCACCTCCCCAGCATCTCCAGTGGACTGTTCCCATTCATTTCATACTGGCAATTCTCAGTAATATATTATTTGATTTCTTTCAAAACCTCCGAGAAGGCTTATTCCCCAGGTTTGCATAAGCTGCTTCCCTTAACGACACACTCTAGGCTTTGAAAAATCCCAGTGTGTCTCCAGGTTTGGCGTGTTTCACTCAGGAGGCTAAAATAAATTATTGCAGAGTGAATAGCGTTACTAGTGCAACTCCACTCACCCTGTGGGCACCTGCCTTGTACTGCGCTTATAAAAATGCAGACTGCAAACCGCTGCTGGAAAATTCTCTAATTCTCAGACTCCATCTTTCCTTGCTGCACGCAGAGCCTTCAGCAATAAAAATGACACAGTTCAGCGATGCTTTTCCTGTACTGCATGTACAAGGGACGCTTGTTTCCTCACTCATGGGATCCTTGCCGTCCTTTACTCCACCAACCCACTTGTTTCTCTAACCCCACTGATGTGTCTGTTCATTCTCCGAGCCCCGATGTCCCTTTGGTGGCACAGGCATCGCCACACAGGGCAGCTCCGACAGCCTCTGCTGATGGCGACGGCTTAAACCCTCCCCAGAAACCTACTTGACAATTAGGTGGCAATTCACAGGTAGCCTGTACTCCAACAGCTCAATACTGTTAATTTTTGAGTGATCGAGCTGTCATTAATGATGCAGAGTGTTCCCTATGAGAGAATTCCAGGGACACCCACTCAGCTGTGCTACTAAAATAACATCTCCAACCCAAGCAAGGACTGCTCAGGTTAAACCAGATTCAAGACTGAGTAAAGACTATTAAGTAAAGCTAAAGCAATCTGTCTGACCCTGCTTTGAAAACATGGGACGTGGTTCCTATCCATGATCCCACCTGTATCAATATTTAATCCACTGCAGGGATTTGCAGAAGGTACGCTCAGCATTTTAAAGCTATTCAGTTCCTTGGAGCCGTTCGGTAGCGCACAGGAAGGGGCACAGGGTACATTTCAGAGATTCCTCTGTCAACTCAGGGTCTAACTTTCATGCGTTATACCAGAAATATGTCCATTTTCAATATTTTTTTTCTTTGAAAGGAAGATAAGGGTACCTACTCGAATACTAGATTTTCCATTATTTCCCAAAAGATACTTCAACAAAAAAAGCCACCTCTAGACTTTGCCTCAAGCTAAAACAAACTATTTAGTTTCTCCTCAATTGATGAATAAAGTTCAGCTTCTCCTTTTGCAGATTTTACAAGGTAGAAGATCAAAGAACAATGTTCCTTCTTTTCTGGGTGTGAAAACATTGGTTTTGCTCACATTTTTACCAGGTAAAAAATAATCTGAACTGTACATTGACACAGCACTCTAGCCAGTGAAACATTTCAATATAATTTACAACAAAGAAAGATTTGAAAGGATTACTTGTCATCCAAGACATTAACTTTATGACAGTCAAAACCACACAGTTATAAGGAAGTGGTCTTGAACCATAAAAAATATATTTCAATTTTTACTTACACACGTATTCACATTTTAATTTGAAGCTTTGGATAGGTTGTGTTGAAAGATGCATGTTATAAAACCTGAAGGCAAAAATGGTTCAGAGCTAAACTCAAACTATGAATTTTGGAAGCTTTTGGACTTGAGTTTGCTAATATGCCCAATATAATGAATACTTTCTTCACATGAAGAGCATCACAGGCTAGCAATAGCCCATCCTGGGCTAGAAAAAGGAGAAAAGAGATGACCTAGAAGAATCTCCAGAATGGTCTTGACTGTTGACTAGAGCTTTTCTCTTGCTGTCTCTCTTCTTTGCAATGATGAGCTCTGTGTTAGTAAGAGGAAATATAAGTTTTGAGAGCAACTATCGAAATACAAGAAGAGATGTCATGACCTCGAGCAGGATAAAAGCTGCAGAGACTCCCCAATAGAGGTAAATATGCCCCACGACACAGACAAAAAGCCCATTCTCAGGCTCCTCTCAGTATTTATCACATGCCAAAATTGGCTTGCACTACACCACCTTAAACACAGACATCTCTCTTGCCACGATAAAAGCTTACACTCCATTTTATGGAAGACAGAAGATCACTACGAACTACAGAAACACCCCAGGGACTGATCACTCCAACCAGAGATCATCCCAGTGAGAAAAATTTCACATTTCTGTCAGGGGGACAAAATACACACATGGATCTGCCATTAATCACCAACCGACCGTTTCAATGCAATAAAAAAAATCTACCACTAATAGTCCAGTCACGGAAAAATAACCTGGCTCATGGCTGCTTTCATTTTGGGTGAGTAGAGCTGCGGGAAGGCCAACAGTCAGGCTGGCTGGGTTGTCACGTATCTACATCCTCCCTGTAAATGTAAGCTCTTTAAGGTTTCCCAGTTTGGAGTGAAATCACTGGAAAGAATCCAGCAGGATATTGCCATTTCTATCTGTCCCACTCTCCAGTTCACATAAATCAGTGTATTACCTTGTAGAAAAGGTGAAGCAAATAGAGCAGTAGACGTGAACTGATCAATAAGTGAAGGCAGGACCTGATGTTCTGGAGGGAAGAAATCAGCTCCAACCTGTTCATGGCTGAGCTTGGCATCTTTTTCCACTTCCACAGCAAATGACTAAATCCGCTATAGCTCAGGTCCGAGGAGAGCTCAGCACATAGCAGCACATCCCTGAGATGAAAAAGCTGCCCTGTAGCTACACGGCTACGTATGCGAACCCTAACAACTTTAGGCACGAAAGAGAGCAATTTTAGGCTGACATTAGCAACAGCCTCCTCGAAAACTCAAGGTATTTCCCTGATGACAGCTTTGTGTAAACTGCAAAAAGAAAGCATCTTCAACAAACATCTTCCTGTCATTGTTAAAGCCCAAAGTTTGCAACACCACTTTTGTTCTAAACAAAGATGAGAGTTTATTTCCAGTGTCAAAGCTGTCAGAAAAGCCAAAGGGAATTTTGTCTTCACATTTTGCCCAGAAATTTGCTGAGATTTATGACATCAAATCTCCTTCCTGGCACAGATCTAAAAAGAAAGAGGGAGTTTACAAGGAGACATCAATTTATAATATTTGTATTCTAGCGCTGTCATATCCCACTCTTGTGAGGAAGTCTTTCCTGGTTTTACCACAGAATACCCAACTCCACTGGGGCATCGCACCATATGCTGTAAACATTCTGTACATAAAATAGCTGCTGTGCTGTTGAATTCCTGTAGGATGTAAATGAAAAGCAAAAATTTTGGAAGAAGGGATGCAAACATTGCTACATGTTGAAACGTTTACTTATTTTGAAGTCAGTCAACGTCTTTGTATCAAATACAATGAGATAATGTCATGCATATGAAGGATTTCAATAAGGAAGGTTTTACTTGATCCTGCATTGCTAACATGCAGAAACAGGCAGGTGAAGATTCTCAATACTTCCTTTTTAAAATTCAAAAAAATTATGAAATTTGAGGTCTAAATGAGCACGCTAGGTACCTGTTCTCACGCAGAATATTTTCTTGGCAGCCCCCAAGAGAACCCATTCCGGCAGCACTGCGGTACGGGGCAGGGAGGACTGCACCGCCCTGACAACATTCAGCAACTCTTTACACCTGCTCAGCTCCGTGCTTTGCTAAAGTGAATTACAAATTTGCAGCCAGGTAGTTCTCATCCAAGTTATAAACATTCAAAAAGAAATCTCATCTTGTACATGCTCAGTAGAGAGCAGTTACAGTTAATTAATTCCTGTGTTTATGTGTTCTTCCACACCAGATGGCTTGGTGAGCTATTCAAGCGCTCCCAAACAGGACATTTTTTGGCAAGTTCCTTACAGAGACTGGACACCACTGGCAGTTTGGCAACGGCTCCGTACCGCTACGAACAATGAATAAATAACACTGACAGGCTCAGCTGTTCCTCTGGTCCAGGAAACGAGCTTCCGTCTTGATAAACCAGCTTAGCGAGCATAATAAAAAGGCAGACCCAAAGAGGCTTGGACTGGGTGTTCATCCATAACCTCCGAACATGCAGCCTTTCTCCAGCAGAAGCCACTTCCATGGACATTCCAGCAAGACACCGTTACAAATGAATACTGTGCTTTTAGATCTAACTGCGACTCCAAGTGAGAAATCGCTTTGGCAGGTGTGTCTTCTGTGCATTCCACAGGAAAATTAGGCATCCATTTCACAGATGAAATGGCATATACCAAGATGAATATTAAATCTTTAAAATGCTCTTGGTAAAAGTGACTAACGGCTAAGCTTGGAGAGCATGCAAAGGTAAAATAGGGCGGAAGACTGAGCTGTCAAAAAGTAAGCGTTCTATAATTTTTCTGCAGAAAAAGTCAAATCTATGTTGGCAAAAAAAGGACTATTTATGCAAATAATTCCTGACGGTTTTCAGCAGCTATTAGAGATAGAGGAATTTGGTGCAACAAAGCCATCCATTTTGCAGGTTTCTTGTGTGCTTCTACTTGCAGCCTCCTCTGAGATGTTTTTCTTTTCATCTTTAAAATGAGAACATCGACTTATTTCCAGTCCTCTGCCTCATTGTTATATACACTGCTCTGCATTCGGCAGAGGCCACGGGGAAGCCGGTAAATGATCGCACTGGATTTTTTGCATATCAGGAGTAGGAAGAGGAGTTTCCCATAAAGTTAAGAGTGACTTTCTCTTTTAAATTTAACTGAAATTAGGTCTGGCCTTCACTGAACACGAGTAAAAGCGGGCCCCAGCTGGTTTCTGAACACCTGTGAAAGGGGTTTCCATGCTGCAAGCCGTACCTTCAGACAAGAGCCCCTCAAACTCCAGCCCCTGCAGCAAACCCAGCCGGCCGAACGCGTTCAGAAGAACTTCTGACTCACCCAAGAGTAAAAACCCAGCAGCATCACAGCCAAAGTTGGTTAAATATTTATTGCCTGGTAATTTTAACTCTTGCTGACATCCACAAAGAGATCATAACTACCATAAATGCGTTTGCAGCTTATTGTTTTCATGCATGCACATGGTTTTTCAGCAAGCTGAAAAATCTCTTATCCAGACTTACTCTTCACATATAGACTAGTTTTATACAGGTTAATTGGAGGGAGTCCCAAGAGGTACCTCTCGCTTCAGTGCCGACCGTGAGGCGTGACTCGGTGCCCACACCCTCTCCTATGGAACATGCAGGGCTGCAGGGTGCACTGCTTGTGGCTGTAACCTCATCTCTTAATGCCTAAGAAATCGCCTTTTCCTAACTCAGTTTTTGGGATACCTTGCACATATTCAAGAAGCAGCAAGAAATAAAGCAGGAAGATCAAATGATGGAATTTTAAAAGCTTTATTACTGCCAGTATATCACATTAACTGTTTGCAGGATATGGCTATAATCTTCAAGTCAAAAAGCCACCAATCATAAACACGTTGTGCTCCCAGCCAGATGTGCACCGGGAAGAAGAGACACCTGAGTGCTTCCATGTTGCTGCAATCTTCAGAACAGAGCAGACAGCTCCTGCTGTGCTGCTGAAACCCTCCAGACTGTTAAAAATGTAGTTATTCCGCAAGGATCTGCTCCTCCAGTGGGAAAGGTGGAGGCTCAGACTTTCTTTAGGCTGTGCAATGGGCAGTGAGCCCCACTGGAGCTACGTCCCAAGGACAGAGCAGGGTACGGACAGACATCCAACAGAGTATCAGGTGTTGGAGGAGCAAAACAGAAATAACCGGCTCCCCAGGACAGCAAAGGGCGGATTTGCAATACCAGTAAGCAGTTTCCCTAATGCATTCACACATACAGAGCTGGAAAAGCATTTCACATTTGGAGAAAACAGAAATGTTGTTTTCTTTCCTAAGCTGAGTTCCGAAGCAAAAAAATATTTCCCTGGTGGGCAGCAAGTGTCAGTCAGCATTTCCACCCTCAAGGAACTATCACCTAACTAAATTTGAGAAAACTATAGTCCTTCATTACCATTTTTATCCTCCAGCCTTCCAGGTTCACCTCAAAAAAAACTTACGAGCTTTCTGACAGATAAAACCTCCCTTCTTTTAAAAGGAGTTACACCCTTCTGCTTAGAAAGCAGCACTGAAATGGGTCCTTTGGTTCATTTCTTTTTGTAACATTCACCTTATACGCATCTCTCTTGACATATAAATAACTAAATTATGCATGACTGAGATGCTTACAATTACTGGATCCAGTTAAAAGAATATGAGACCCTGGGAGCACAGAAATCTCCATGCGCTGAGGCATCACCTCCCTCCTCTGTTACTATCCAAAACTGGAACAGACTCTGATTGCATTAAGAGAAGATGAGTCCTCCAAGCAAAATCTTGAAAAGTGAAAACCAGAGGGTTTTAAAAAAAAAAAAAAAAAAGCTCCACAAGAAGTGGAATAATTAAAGCTGCTCCTAAATAAATAACAATCTCTAGTGAAATTTCAAAATCCTGGAACATTTAAACAGAGTCCTGGTATCCCCAAGGAAGGAGATGGACTTGAGCACAATGAAGACACATAGAAAACAGTGATTTTTCTTAAATGTTGCCCTGATGCTCTGAAGATATTGATCTCCTAAATATCTTGTTCAAGTAAACCAGAATGAGAGGGCAAGCTATTAACCTCTAGTTTGCAAGTCTGAAGAATATTGCAATCCAAAACACACCTGTTAGGAGAAATGAATTTTAAAGATGCCTGCAGAAGGAAGGAGAGCGCACTGAAGCAGTTTTGACTGCTCTTAAATTAATGAGCCAAAACAGAACTGTGATACTTTGGCAGCTTTTCTTATAAGACAGTGACTGTGCTCAAAGAAGAGACTGCTGACAAATCACATCTACAGGCAAGGCTGTTTCTGAAAAATCATATTGTGCTGAATGAAAGTGTTATAGTGAAAGCAAGATGAAACTAGACTAGGGACTCACCATTTAGAGAGGAAACCGAAAACCAGAAAGTCCTAAGAGTAAGAATTCAGAAGAGATTTCACCGATCAAAAGAGAAATGCAAAATAAAGCATTACAAAAGATATAGTAAAAGTACAGCCCCAAATAATCTCCAGCATTTCAAATACACTGTACCAAAGTTACCGGAATATCCGGCCCGAGGGACTGCCATTGGCAACAGGAAGAGCTGAGATGATGCCCCACTACCCTCAGCAGATGATGATACAGCTCTATTTGATATAACTCTTTGAACTACACATCAGCACTCATGCTTCAACTTCAAAATGTGGAAATCTGACTGAAAAACCCTATAAACTGGCAAACCCAAAAATTTAGTATAGGAACAATTCTTCCTGAAAGACTGAATCAAATACAAGCTACAGCAGAAAGTTGAAGTTGTGCAGTTAGGTTTGTTATAATTACTGGTAATATCAGGATTAAAAGCATGTGTAGCTTTGAGCTTGGCTCAATGAACAGACACTACAAGATAGAAAACAATTACTCAGTCATCAGAACAACACGGAATACATTTACAAAGTCACAGGAAAACACAAAAGCCTGCAGAAAGCCACTAAGGTTGGCAGGACTGCAAAAGCAGGACAAAGCCCACACCAACTAGATGGACTAGATGATCTTTTGAGGTCCCTTCCAATCCCTAACATTCTGTGATTCTGTGAACTCCAACCACAGCTACGCACACTATCATAAAGCAGCGCTAGTGCATAATTACTGCTGATGTGCCTCTGAGTTTCTTAAAGCTAAGAAAGTCAATGCTATTTATTTTAAAAGGAACGTGGCCATAAAAACCTTCAAGCAATTTTGAACACGGGAGCGGTATATCAGCACACTGGCCTGTTTGTAATGTGAAGGCTACATTTATACACACAAGTTCTGGAAAACTCAGGCCAGATCCTTAGGTTCAAATGAATATAAACCAGACAGTTTGCAAGTTTACACAAACAAGATATCTGATGTAATAATCCTTTCAAACACAGTCGTGTTACTACAGCAAGAAACGTCATTTCTCATAGTTGCCAGGGCACAGCCTGCAAAAGGACCTTGCCATGCAGTTATGCAAAAAAAAAAAAACAAACCCCACACCAAACAAACAAAAAAACCAACAAACCACCTTTCACAGTTTTAATTGGTGTTGGCTTTGTACTTTGTTTTCCATCATGGGTGTTAATGAATCCAAAATTTCAAAACAAAATTCCACTGAAATTAATGAGTTCTGCATGACAAAAAGACCTGCTGAGCTGACATAACAATCAGGAAAAAAAGGTTGGAAATTACTCTGAGGTTCAGCTGAGAAGTTAATGAGTTTGAATGAACCCATCTAATAACACAGGTTCTGACTTTGATCGGTACCCCAGGCTAACAGAAGCACAAGCAGAACCACCTATGAAGAAAGATACTCTGAATTCCAAGAAACGCAAGCCTGGGGGACTGTGGAAACGTGCGTAACTGTGCCTTCCCACTGCGCGAAGCAGGACTCTGCCCACCTCCCTCACCAGCCCCGATTTCATTTATTTATGACTTCAGGATGGAAGGAGCACAAGGGAAGTACAGTACTTGGCATTCCTCTCTATTGCAGCAGAACTGTCAAGGATAACTGCTGGAGCCAAATGGAAGAATTCATACATTCATGAACTGCAAAGTGACAAATGAATTAGAAAAACATGCCCTGCTTGGCAGCTGGGAGCCAGAGCACAGAGCGGTGCGGTTAGAGGCGGTGGAGAGCCATGCAGAGCAGCAGGTGACACCTCTGGGACGGCTCACAGGAGCACGTCCTCCTAGGACTTCCTCTGGCCATCCGGGTTGCTGCGCCTCTCGTGGGAGCTTTCTGACCTCTCCTGGCAATAATTAGCAGCTTTGCTCAAAACTTTGCAATGAGAACTTCATTTTCTCGTTTTTCAGTGGAGGAATTCCTCTTCTGCGCCATGCCCAAACCGTGCAGAAGTGCGTGAAATATAAAATAAATGTCAAAAGTCATGAGCAGATCATCCAAGGAGCAAAGCACAGGCAGAAGTAGGCCAATCTTCTCCCTGCTGTTCGGGCAGAAGGGAACCACGAAGATTTTTCCATCAGCAATTTTCCACAGAACTTGTCGTTCAGACGATTTTTTACGCTCTAGAAACGCACAGAGATTGCAGTTGCAATACACCACTGGATGCCTGCGTGTGGCTGCAGGGCACGGGAGCTCCCGCTGTCTCCAGCTGTAACCGAGCAGCTCTTTACCTGAGGAGTCGGGGTTTATGCAGAGACAGCTCAGCTGTCCCCAAGGAAAACTTCAAGACTGCAGAGCTGTCTGTAGTATTTGCCTTGGGTAAACAAATATATACCTATACATGATTATACAATACATACAGACAGGTGTTACCTGCGTGGTCAGGAATATTTCCAACTGCTAAGTACCCTTTAGGAAACAAAAAAGAAATCCCAGCAAACCAAGCCATATATTGCTGCATCACTAGCGTTTGTGTTCATTAGTCATCTGGTTTCTAGCATCCAAGACATCCTGCACCATCAGCACAGTTCTGTTGATGCAGTAGTGAGAAAAACGTTGGTCATTAAGCAAAGAACCTTTACTGAGAGATGTTACATACACTGTGGCTTCATGTTAAAATACCATATCAATTTGATTAAGCATATATTTTTATTGCACATGCTAATGGAACTGATAAACAAAAAACCAAACACACACACAAAAGCAAACCCCACAAACAAACCCAAGGGAAACAGCTCCCACCTAAGGCTCAATGCAAGAGCATTTACAGCCAACAGGCCCCCAGTCATAATATCAGACAGAAACATCTCCCTGGTCTGGCAGGAGGAAAGAGAAATGTTAGTGTGCACTAAAACTTGTGGAGGGTGGGAGAAAAAGTATTGCCAAAGTCAACCTTCCTTTGGATGCAACGATTGAAATGTGCTTCTCTGGTTTAGTCTAGAGCCAAATCAGACCCCCAGATCTAATGCCTTCAGACTTCCATAGTGTCTAAAACCAAATTAGATGGTTTGTTTTTAGAAACTTGAAATATAGAAGTCTTGACCCTGGCATTTCAGAGTTCTGCAGACCCTCAATAGTTTAGTAAGGGTGACGCTTGAGGCTGCAAAGCAGTAAAGTCAATCTGCCACTGTCACACAGTGCAGCCTCCTACCCAGAGCTGCAGCTGGTCCCGGTGAGCAGCCTCCTCCAGCTGCAGGCAAAACCATTTCACAGTTCTAGGAACCACCTGCTACTGCAAACCACGCTGTGTAAAAGCTCTTGCTATTTTCTGCAACTCATTTTAATGACTATTGCACTTTCACTATGCTTGTCTGCATCCATATGTGTAATAATAGGGGTGTGTACATCTCATATGGACAATGTAAGGCTATAGTTGATAATGTGTGCATTCACTTAACTTCAGTGTTCCCTATTGCCCATGTGCTGTTTTATGTGAGAATATATCATGATTTTATTTTTGCCCAGGCAGGAGGGGATAGCATACGTGTACCTCTACCTGTCCTGAAGCTGGATGCTCCTTCATGACTTAATGGAGCCACATACTTGAGAAAATGCCTCATATAAAGTGGACTTGATTCTTAACATCAAACTCTACAAACAAGCCTCAAAGAAACCAGCACTTTAAGGAAAGACAAGGAAAAAAAAAAAACAAAACAGAACGCAACACTTCAACAATCACAGCTCCACGACTGACAAATATGTTTGAACTGCATTTGAACTGCAGAATGGTGCTTTTCTATTCAGCTGAGCCAAAATGGTTCATTTTCTTGCGATCCAGTTAGACTCTTTGAGCAGATCCTGGAACTCTCTCTATTCCCAGCTCATGTTCAGAGAGTCGAAATTCACTGTACTTTCCAGAGCCATGAAGTATTAGAAACATCTCACAATCACCCTGCTGCAATACCAAACAAATCAAAGGTGCCTCTACAGTATTATGTCTTCAACGACAGCAGCTGGAATGTTAGTTTACAACAAGTCTTTAGATAGGGTGAGGAGGTATTGCATGCTGAGGTCAATGGTTCTCAATGATTGTCACGTAACACTTAAGAACAGGTTAAAAAAAAAAAATCTCTTGAAATCTTTGGCTCTGCAGCTACATCATATTTTAAGCACTACGAAAATTTATGCTATCTCAGACTGGCTAAATGCAGCAACATTTCAATGAAGAGCATTCTCAGGTTTTTTTACACAAGTTTTACTTTTTCCACACCCAGTTTCTTAATCCAGGTTAACTCAAACACTCTGGCTCAAACTCTTTCTACTTAAAAAGGTCTCCTTAATTTGAACAGTAACAAATTCATCATAACTTTCCTTCAAAAAACATCTCCAAATACTTTTAAAATGACATTTTTCAGATGCTAAAAGACATAACAATAATAATGAGATGCCCTATCTGAAGAAATGAGAACATTTGCTATTTGATTTAAATAATTATCTAAACTATGACAGTAAAAACACATTCCTGTGAATGTATTTTGCCAGCCCTGACACTGCTATTTGTTACAGTTCAATGCAGCACATGATCCATTTTCAGTATCATAATTCGTCACACTGAATCTCATAATTTTAATCTTCTGTGGCAAATACTGTTAAATACATGTTCTTTCTCAGACGTGGCAACTTATGCAGAACCTTCTTATTTGCTGATGATTTTAGACTATAATATTTTTAGAAAGGATGCTTTTCTTCCTGATTATAAGATCCACTTTTTTTCTCAAGAGATGTTTTGACTTCCAGGCCCACATGCACAACTTACAGCCCTGATTTTTAAATTCATAGTGCCTAAGTATAAAGGTATACACACAATCTCAGCAAAAGTTAAGCAGGTAGCACATAACAGCACATTTATGAGCTAAACTAATAAATGCATTGTTTTGAAATATTCTCACCAGAATTAGGGGGAAAAAAAAAATATCGAAGTGACAAATGTATTAAGCAAAAGGGCTCGTCCTGTCTGTGCAGAGAGCAACACACATTCTGGGTGCTCCAGCTCGGGGCGTCAGAGCCCTTTTGGGGAAGCAAAACAATCAGTCCTTAAATCCCTTCTTTGCTCAGCACTAAATGTTTCCTCTCCCAGGATTCAAGATAGAATCAATTTTCTGATAAGTAGGTTTTTCAAGATTTGGTTTTGTTGTTTGTTTGGGTGGTTTTTTCCCCTCTCCCCCAAATGAGCAGCTCCTGGAAGGTGCTTGAAGGTTTAGACTGGCTGATGCCAGTCTCTGTAGGAATGTTTGAAGGAGCTAAGAGTGAAGATGGAAGTGAACAGTGCCCGAAAAATGCAAGTTCGGACAATGCTGAACAACCTGTTTGCAGATCAAGCTCAGGGGAGCAGCAGTTTACCCTCAAGGGTCAGCACATCAGCTGCGGCTCACAGACACATCCAGCAGCACCAGCTCATTGCACTCAACCAGAGCAGCGACTCCTTGTCCTGCCGAAGAAGTCACCTCGGCCACCAGAAGCTGTATCATAATGTATCACACCAACCCAACCTGCATCCTAACTTGGTGCTGTCGGCTGACCTGACACCATGATGTGCAGTCCAAGCATCTCCCCAGCAACACAGAAATGTCTTAAGGTTTAAAAGTTCATCTGCATGGCTGGTTTTTATTCCTTCTTTCTTCCCCCCTCCCCCCATTTTAATTTCTCTTCCTCTTTAAGCAGCACAGTGTTTAAAATTCAGCTTTGAAATGTGAAATAGGTAATCACAGAATCACAGAATCACAGAATGTTAGGGATTGGAAGGGACCTCAAAAGATCATCTAGTCCAATCCCCCTGCCGGAGCAGGAACACCTAGGTGAGGTTACACAGGAAGGCGTCCAGGCGGGTTTTGAATGTCTCCAGAGAAGGAGAATCCACAACCCCCCTGGGCAGCCTGTTCCAGTGTTCCGTCACCCTCACTGAGAAGAAGTTTCTTCTCAAATTTAAGTGGAACCTCTTGTGTTCGAGCTTGAACCCATTACCCCTTGTCTCACTGTTGGTCATCATCGAGAAGAGCCTGGCTCCATCCTCGTGACACCCACCCATTATATATTTATAAACATTGATGAGGTCACCCCTCAGTCTCCTCTTCTTCAAGCTAAAGAGACCCAGCTCCCTCAGCCTTTCCTCATAAGGGAGATGCTCCACTCCCTTAATCATCTTTGTGGCCCTAATCATCTTTGTGGCCCTCATCATGTCATCAGAAAGAGAAATACACGACAGTGTAATTAGAGCTGATGGATAATATTTAAAGAAAATGCTCAGAATGTGATGCCAACTTTGGTGAGAATCAAGTTAGTTTCAGCAAGTAGCAATTTCTTAAATTTTTTTTTAAAAAAAAGAAGAAAAAGAAGGGAAGGGGCAAAGCGGGGAGAAGCAAGATAAGAATATATGAAGAAAATATGCAAGATTGCATAAGAAAAATTTGTTTTAAAATGGTTACAATTTCAAAACAGAATAAGGAGAAAAGGGAGAGTCACAACACCTTTTAAATCTCAAACTCTAATTAACAATGCAAACAAATGAAACAATGTGTCAGCATTTACTTGATCCTGTCCATTGCATGTAACTTGTAATCTCATTCTTGCAGACTTTTGTGAAGAAGAAACCCCCAAACATCTACAGGATCTTCAGCACTACGAGCATTTGCCATGTGCAACCTTGGTAAAGCACCATTAAGTTGCCAACAGATCTCTTTTTTTTTTTTTTAACCTGAAAGACAAGTCCTAAAACTTCTTTTAAAATTAGATACTTGGTTTCTGAATACAAAACTCAGTGCTGTCTCTGAACTGGGCAATGTATGTGTGTGTAAAGAGGTGCTCACACAACTGTGAAGCAACGTATAGATGAGAGGAATATGTCAGGGACACTCTCCACTCAAATGATGTTCCAGCATTTCCTACCCAGTTCCTGACTTGTGGCATGAAAATATTCCACATAAATCAGTAGCAGGTTTGTACAAACTCAGATAATATCACTTCCAAGCAAGCTATCAGATTCAGAGAAAACACACCTAGGGATGACTTAGGAAGTTCAAAATAAAACACAAATCAAGCCAAATATTTGCCAAGCAATGGATCAGATCAAGAGCTTGCAGTCTGACACCTTTCCTGAGGTACTGCCCAATATTCAGAGGCAAGAGGGGGGGAAGGTCTGGTCACTGCCCAGCACAGCCCATGTCACAGTCTGCTCAGAGTCAGAGCAGAGAGACAGGACACAGAGCAGCAGCTTTCCAGTATAAGCAAGACCCTTAGGAATCTAGGAAATTTCAATATGCAGAACTCATCTCTAAGCCACCGTTAAGCTGGTTTGATTTTCCTTTTGTATCACTTCAGAAAAGTTAACTTTGCAGTTTTACTATTTCTTCCTTCCTTGGCAATACCCTGTTCTCCTGCCAGCCCGCTGAGGACACGCTGGTGATGAAGGCACAGAGGTCCGAGGGACACGGCACACGCTGCAGCTCCAGCATTTCAGCCTTGGGGTGGCTGGGAGCCCTCGCTGCCCCCTAAACCCCAGCTGCCTGCACGGGCTCCTCCGCCGGGTCAGGTACCGGCACCGGCATCAGCCTGGGTGTGCGCGGCATTGCCCAGGGGCTGCGGGACAGGGGGATGTGCGGCTCCTCTCCACGGCTCCACGCCAGGGTGGAGAACCCAGAATCGCCCACCTGTGGTGCTGAGCAAATACGAACAGTAACTACATGGTTGCCTTTAATTAGGTTTGGGTGCATATCTGATCTCATGCACCTGGGAGGCAGTGTCACCAGAAGAAATGCATTTCTGCAAAAGGTGTGACATTGGAAAAAATAGAATTTCACCACAAATAAAGAAGTAAGTCAAAATGTTAGCAGAGGAAGCTATTACAGGTGACACAGGAATCCTCTCAGGAAATCAGCAGCCTGGTAAGCTTTGCAAGCTAAATAGCAGCACTGTGGTAGATTTAGAGAGCTAATGGGTTGTGTATTTGCTCGACAGAAAAAATATTTTCAGTGAAGCAGCAAAGACGCGCATATACATCTGCTATAAATATTTAACAACTCCACATCAGCTAGAAACGAGCAGGCTAAATACACCCACCATTTTGACCCAACCTCGGTTTCCAGCGGCGCAGACACCGGTAACGCCACCCTCTGCTGTAGGAGCCACACGGCGCCAGCCCGGACGGCGCCGCTGCCGGCACAGCCACCAGCCCCAGGACACCGTCACCTCTCCCCTGGTGCCCCCACCGCTGCTGTCCCCAGCCGGTCACCCACAGCACATCCCGGTGCTGCCCCACAGCTGTGCGGGGTGCGATGGCAGAGGGGACAGCCATGGTCCCCATGGCCCTGGGACACACTGTGCCCTTAACCCACCTCACAGCCACCCCGCTGGCTCCGAAAATAAGGGGATCATCATTCCTTGGGTTTGATACGAACTATCAGAGGTTTTATAAAAATAAATGAACTGAATTACATAGTTTAAAGTGTGTCTGTACTGAAATATACTCACTTAGGCCTTTGCTCTTTTTTATATTCATTTATAATTTATACTACATATAAATGATTTCTAAGTTATGTTCAGTCTTTTATTACCCTTTCCCCTTGCCTCATTCTGTTCCCTGTTCCAATGACAAAGTGATCTGACCCAAATATTTACTTCCTGGAAGGCAGAAAAAGAAACATAGTTGCTTTGTTGCAATCAACAGCCTCAAATGACTCAGCTCAGCTTTGCCCTGCAGAGCAGAGACCAGGGCTGCTGAAGCTTCTCCTCTTCCAGGGCACCCCGGCTTGTGCTGAAGGGTCTCCCCAGCCCTACAGCCACCCTCTTTTTCCATGGGGATGGCATACAGCATGCAGACAGCAGAGAGCACCGTGTTACCTGCTTTATAAACCCCAGCCTGAGAAATTTCACGTTCCCAGGCTGCGCACTGAGCATGGGCAGGAGGGATTAGCTGAGAGCTGGATCCCGCGTTACCCCCTAAACCCAGCAGAACAGGGCAGCCGTGGTCCCCGTCCCCAGGGCTCCTGTACTCACAGCCCTGGGAAAGCTGGAGATGGGGAGGACACTCGACGTGCACCGATGGAGAAGCAGCCCCAGGATGTGATCCACTCAAGCATTACACACTGAGGATGCAGCCCAGCTCCCTCCCCTCCACAGGGCAAGCACAACTCAACCCCATGAAAGGTTTGCTCAAAAAGAGGTGAAATGGAAAAGGTTTGGACCTGAATTTCGGTGCACTAACCCCAAAAATTCAACTGCTGTCCCCTTGGTACTGCTGCTGCCAATTTAGCATAAAAGAATCAGAAGGGCCAAGGACAACTTTTTAGGAGGAGTGTGATACTTTCAGTTTTAGACATTTCAGAAAATATTACAAAGACAGATGGCACAAGTGAATTTGCAGCATCTCTAACTGCACTTCTTAGAACACAGCAAGGCAGCTGGACTGCAGAAAACAGTTCAAGCCTGAGGTTCTTTACTCGGAAGATGATTTACGTGTTTCAAATCACAACACTACAACTTCAGCTTCTGTTTTGCAAAGACCGGATTAGCCGGGCCAATAACAGCTGAATCCATTCAACAAACAGGACAGTAGATATGGAGCTTTTCTGCAGCACATGAACACCTTTAACTAAGGGCAAAACTACCTCTGAGCTGAGACTGCTGGGGTGCCGGAAGGATGTGTGTAGGGAGAGCTCTTGTTTGCACTGATTTATGTCTAAGCTCCAGAGCAGGAGCTGGGACATCTGCAGTAGCTAAACGGTATCTTAAGTTGCATGAAAGACATCAAGTCCTGTTATGTAATAGTCTGTTCCTCTAGCAGCTCCCACACTGAAGGCATTTGAAATCCCCCAACTTTACCTAGATCTGGACAAAATGAGATAGCACCAAATCTGGGTGTGAAGGAGGCGGGGGAGACACATTGAGCCTAGAAATCCTTTCACAAAATCCCACTCCCACATCTGTTGATCTTGATTACCTTAAACCCTCTCCGCAGGGAAGTATCCATCACTGCCCTGCTTTGGAACTGCTGCAACAGCCTGCGATAGCTGTTTGCTTCTATACAGCTCTGCCCAACTGCCCTAAACAGCAGCATGTCCCTTTCCACATGTCCCTTTTGTCACAACCCCAGGCCACAGTGCTGAGTCTGTCATGCTCAGTGAAGACAACAAAGCTTCAGACTACAGAAGTTACCCAAAGAAATATATGGTGCTAGAATGAGCCATCAAATGAACCTATTGAGACTGGAGACTGTGCACAGGCAAGGTGTTTCACTGGGTAATACATGATTAAGCTGGGGAAAAAAAATCCAAACTAACAAAAATCCATAAAGTCTTATTACATTCGAAGGCCTTGCCTCTAAACACAATACGTTTCTAGATTACTGATCTCTAGAGATTAGGGCCTTATTTAGGGAAGTACCTGGATACTCTCGCCGTGCTCTAACAGACTTTTCTTGGCACTGGATACTTGGACCACCTAAGACAGGCTACCGAGCCTAATGGGGTTTTGGGCTAACCCAGTATGGCAGCACTTGTGGCCAAGAAGAAAACATTTCAGGGATTGCACTGTTAAAATGAAATGAAGAAAATTATGCAGCTGCAAGGATTCTGTGAAAACAGGCAAGAGTTCTAAGTCACAGCCCTAGGCTTTATCTGTAGAGAACAGTCAGTAAACAACATTTGTGTTGCTTTACAAAGTGGCTTAGTTATTATGCATTACACCCACTTGTTCCTAATGCTGACGGTCTTTAGCCAAAACTGAAGTACACTTTGTTGGATTCAATTTATTTTATTTTGAAAGTGAAGTAAAAGGAGGAGAATTATGGGTACTTAAATCCTGAGAAAGAGAATCAGCAGCTCTAGGATTTAATGCACTGTAACAAATACAGACTGACTTCACACACTAGGTCAGCATGCCAGAAACAAAGCTGACCTAAGCTAGGAAATTGAGGCAAAGGTCTGGAAAAAGCTGCTTCAGAGGCTGAAGAAACAGAAGAATTACAGCCTGGGAATGGAGAATTTCCCAGAGGACAGGACAAAGTCTGGACAAGTTGGGGAGACACCAAGCTGCCCTCCTCAGGAACACAATTCCTGTGTGATCATTTTAAGTTTCCATCCCTAATGCAGAAACCACAGCATTTCTTTTTGTCACAATGCTTACGCAGAGATGAGCTTGTTAAAGACTGTGAGAGGTTCAAAAGCTACAGCTACAAAGATCACAAACAGCTGAGGTCAATCTACTGAACTTCAAAAGGAATTTCTGGAACTTTTTTGCAGCCAGCAGCTGAATAATAGCTTATCTGAAAGACTCAGGAGAACATCACTCAGACTTAAACAAGAGGTCTTCAGACAGGCAATTCTGGCACCAGGAAGAAAAGAGTGATTGTGTGTTATTATAGATATCTGTGATACCAGAGTGTGCCCCTTACAGCAACTGCTCCTTACAGGTGCTCTAGTCTTTTAGCAAGAAACTAAGCTCCCAAAACTAACTGACCAGACTCTACACAGCTGAACTGTTGTGTTTTGTTGGGTTTTTTTGTTGTTGTTGGTTTTTTTAAACACCCTTAAAACAGCACTGCAGAGCAAATTATAAACTTATAGATCTAGAATTTCAGTCATTGCCTGTAAAAACAACCCAGGGCCAGAAGGTTGGTGGGATGATGCTTCACCAGCTCTGCTCCAAGAGAGCAAACCTGAGCTCCACATCGTGGAGCCTGAAAATGGATTGAAAGATGTGGCACACCATCGGCACTGCTACAGCTCTTTTGCTTATGAGTAAGGCATACACTAATAACACCCTTAAACAATTGATTTATCCAAGTGCTTTTTAATTCTATTATTTTTCATTCAAGTTTCACTATTGAAGGAAGAGGGGGGAACAAAAACAATTAATGGGAAAAAATAATAAACAAACCCATGTAGACAAAGAATCACCCATGCTCACTTGATCCATTGCTGCAGGCAAATTAGATAAGAGGAGAGGCAGGCAGAGTTTTCTGAGCAATATTCTCTATTGTAAGCTCATAATCTTAAAAATCAGACCTGGAATGTATCGAACCAATTACTATAACAAATAATATTAATTATAAAAAATACAACATATTGCATTATGGTGTTCTCTTGCCTACCCATCCCCAGCAAAAGCCTAAAAACAGGTATTAAATGTTCTTAAACTTGCCTGCAAAATTTGAGTCTTTTATTACAGATTTGCACCCAGCTTTGCTCAGGAGCAGATTTCTCACCATGGGCTCATTTCCTTTGCTCTGCCTCTCAGCTTCTGTATCTCTGAAACAAGAGGGACAACCCAGAGCCCACCTTTGGAAATGAGCCCTGTCCTGCTAGCTGGATGGTACTGAGCTGAGGATGGTCTTTGCCAAAGCAACACCCCAAGAGAGATGCACAGCAGTGGAGACCTGAGACCATTAACTATTCTACTATACTTCGGCCACTCCTCACCTAGTCCCAGTGTACGCAGAGCCCACATGTCTCCTTCCATCACAGCCTTCCTCTCCAAAACTCCAGAGAGCATGCATGATTTTGGAAAGCTCTTTTAGGATGAGAAAGCTTGGTACTACTTTGTGATCTACTAACTAGGAAATTCTGTACATCGTAGAATGCTTTGGGTTGGAAGGGTGTTAATGTCTACATCTTATTATTTGCAGTCTCTCAGAGAAAGCAAAAGTAACTACAAATAGCGCTATGCCAGAAACTGGTTTCTTGACCAACAATGTTGCTTCAGCATGCAATGACCTGGTTCATTCTAAAGTGGTCACAGTTGTTGACGACAAGAGGCTTTGTATTTGAATATGGCAGGTCTTTTGGAAGGGACCTTTAAAGACCATCTCATTCCATGGGCAGGGACATCTCCCACCAGACCAGGTTGCTCAGAGCCCCGTCCAACCTGCCCTTGAACACTTCCAGGGGTGGGACATCCACAGCTTCTTTGGGCAGCCTGTGCCAGGGCCTCACCGCCCTCATGGTGACAAATTTCTTCCTACTATCTAGGAACACCTTTCAGTTTAAACACGTTACCCCTTGTCCTATGAGTCCACTGCCTGATAAAGAGTCCCTCCCTGTCTTTCCTTTCTGTACTGGGAGGCTGCTATAAGGTCTCCCCAGAGCCTTCTCTTCTCCAGGTTAAACGATCCCTAGTGCTGCCAGAACAAAAAAGTACAGTCAACCTATTTAACTAGGGCAGAGCATAGGGAGGGTTGAAATTCTGCTTAATGACTGGATTTGACATTGCAGAAAAGATATTCCTGCAAAATCGCAAGCAATTACTTCCCCCCGCCACCTCACCCCATTATCTTGTACCAGCAGCTTTACATAAATACTTGCAAAAATGCACAGAGGGCTGCCGATTATTTGAACTGGTGGGTGAAAGCAGAGCACTATTAGGGCAGGCTGGGAAGGGGTAGGACTCTGGCAGACTATGCATCAAATGGTTCGCACAGGATCTGCCAACAACCTCTACGTTCATTGCATTGCAACAAGGGAGGTGGGTCCCTGCCACAGATAGACCCTGCCTGCTTGCACAGCTTTAACTCTTCTTTTTTTAATTCAATACACGGTATTTGTGCTGCTCAGGTGATACCAGCACTGTGCATACTTGAAAGTGCAATATCCAAAGAGTTAGGGCATCAGGACTAAGGCTGAACCCACCTGCAGTTTTAGGATGAGTGGAGCAACATGAAAAGCCCTTGATAACACTGCTGAGTTAAATAAATGTGCACAAATGGGGATTTTGGAAATGCCTCTTGTTGGCTGAGCTTCTCTTTCCCCGCAATGTGAAGTGGAAAAGCAGTTACTGGTGTGATTACAGTTCCAAAAGCTGCAGATAAACACATTTCCCCCCAAATCCCTCAACAGCTTTGTAGTTCAAATCCACTCTCTCTGGAGCTGGAGCTGTTACTCTGTGCTGTTTGTTACAGAAAGAGGCTGGGGGTGACACCCCTGCCTTGCTCAGGGCTCGTGACATGCGGGCAATGGAAAGACAAGTTATTTCTCATGTAATCCACCAGGCACTGTCCCCTGCCTAAGGTTTGCCTGTCACCATGCAGCCTCTCCATTCCCTCATTTCCTTGGTACCCTCTCATTTTAAGGCACAGAACTGCTTACCTACTAGAGACAAGCTGGAGTCAACGCTAAACTATCCCTCCCCTTAGGCTATGCAGGAGCAGTGAGCTCGGCACTGAGATTCCCGGGAAGAAAAAAAATCCAAAGTCAACATGCAAGAAATCTGCTTGGATTTTGTCCTGCAGGTGTCCGTACAGCTTCACAGTCCTGTGTAGTCCATCGATCAGCATTGTGTGTAAATGGTGAAGGACTGCAAGCCTCAGAGCAAGGCCCTCCAAACAAACAAAAAGTGATGGTGTGCGTATTTTGAGATTGTGGATTTCTCTTCAGATGAAGGAATGCTTTTAATGGCTTTATGGAGAGTCAAGAAAGCATTCCCTCTAAGTCTTTTTCAAAGGAAATTAGAGCAAAACCACATGAGAATGTAGGAAAATCCTCTAATTCTATATACTATTATACTTTGTGTTCATAAATTTCAAAGCACCTCGCCAGTGAAAGGAAGAACCACAGTCCATTTACAGCCCAAGAGCCGAAATACACAAGGAACCAAAAAGATCCCAGATCAGCAGCAAGGGCACATCTCCAGAGACAAACTGCGCTGGGCTGCACCACCACCCAGTGGCACGAGTGTTATGGCATCACCAGCTCCTGACGGTACAATAAAGACAGCCCGGGACAATTATTAGGCTGCTTCCTGGGCAAATTACGTTTTGATCCGAATCATCAATTATTACAAAATATATTTTCATTCATGTCTGATCATTCCTTTGCTTAAGGTTATTAGGGTAGTTTGTTAGTTCACTAAGATAGCACTAAGGCAGATGCTGCAATGTGGCCAAGTGGTCTAACCATAAAACATTTTTAAAAATCCTTGTTTACTATTCGTTAATTTGCTTCATTAAAGTAAACTATTACAAAGCAACAAATACAGGAGAGAAGCAAAAGAGTCCCCAAACAAATAAAGATTCAACATTCACAAGCAGCACCCGTAATAATTCACAATTATTCATTAAGTATTCACAAGCATCCTGACCATTTCTGGGAATAAACTTAGCACAAACAAATTCTTAACACTGTAGAATTTTCACTCCACAGTGGCCCAGACCTCTTTTCTGAGTGCAAAATTGGGAAATAAATTATTTTTATGAAATGTTCCACCATAAAATGGAAGCAGAAATTACACTTTGATTGCCATAAATGCCATCGATTATTTATTTCCTGTGCAATGCTTACAGAGGCAACTGCTATGTTTTAAAAGCATCATGCAGGCAACATGAAACATTTATTTAAGTGGTTACACACTTCAGAGAGCTTGATTTAACCAGACTTTATTGCCCTCGTCACTGCAGTGAAGAGTGGCACTTGGGTAGTCAGCTTTTTCCATGGAAACTTAGGCTCATTCAAAGACGCTGAATGCAAAATTTTTACCCTTGCAATTAAACACATATGCAGCTTGGTGCTGGACAACACGGCCGACTGTATGCAAATCGGAGAAAGAGACCATTTATGAATAAGAACCATGACCGTGCCCAGAGACAACACAAAACTTCCAAAAACAAACTAAAGATAAAGAGACAAGGCAGGACAAAAATCCCACCTCACAGCGAAGTTATTTGCACATCCAGATTTCACCTCGACCAGAAAAGTCTGGGGTTTTTTTGTTCTTTTCTACTCACCTTTTATTAGTCCGTGTGTTCTGTTTACAACTCCTTTTAACTTTGCAGATTACTTGGGACTAAACTCAATTAGACACCATTATTTTCAATGCTGCAGATGTGCATTTCCTGCTGAATTTCCTGCATCATCGGCACATCCTTTTATTTATTTTTCTTTGAGACCAAATAAAAATTCTTTAACCCTCTGGATTAGCAGATCTGAGGACCAGACACTTCATTAGCCTATGCCATTTATCCAAACAGCAGTACAGCACAGGGACCCTCATGTCCATACGAAGGTCTTATCCCTTTGCTAGTACTTCTGCTCGAGGACTAAGCATCAGTAACTCCTCATTTGAATTTGCATCCCTGTGGGGTACATAAGCACAAACCTCTGTACAGCCAGACAACAGGCAAGTGGTGCTCAAGTCTTCTGCTTCCAGTTCTGGATACCTTCATCGTGGATTATTTTCCTACAGTCAAAAGTAACTTCTCAGCGCATGTTGTTTTCCTTCTTTGTGAAAGTATTATCTACTGCATCCAGGAAGGATAATTCTAAGAATCACAAGGAAAACATGCTCTGCAGGTGACACATGCTCAGCACTTGGAAGAATCTGCACCCGAGGCAGCAATGGGACGTTTCTGTCCGTCTGGAGACTCCACATGAGATAATCTGCTGTGGTGCCACCTGGTGCTGCTCAGTCACGTTACACAGCCACCCATTGAGAGCAAGCAATGTGCTTTTTCCCACGATTTTCAAACACACAACTAAACTGATATTAAAGGTTAAGAGGCCCCAGTCACCCATGAGGTTGAGGATGAGCACAGCGCAGCACTCTCATGTCTGTTATTTTACCAATATATAAGAGGAAAACATAAATGCTACATGTGCAAGCGAGATTGCAAATGCAGAGACTCAGCTTCTGCTCGACAATGAAAAATAAAATGGCAATGGGCTCCACTAGGATGAGACATCCTATCTTCTGGTCCACTCTATTCCCCTCTGTATTTAGACCGTAGACAACAAAATAGGACAGAAATTAAAACAAGTGGCTATGAAAAGACGACATTAAATTTATTTTGGAGAGTTAAGTGCTGTTTGAAAGAGAGATGGAGTGATTGCCTGAGGCAGGCAAATGGCTGGCTGAATTATAGGGTTTAAAAAAAAAAAAAAAAATTGGTCAGCTGCAGAAGGAGCAGTACAGCCTTGCTCCACTGGAGTGTGCTGGTTGTTTGCAATAGGAAAAGCAGCTCTTTTGTGCTGGAGATGCAGGTGGTGCTGCCATCCCCATCCCTTCCATCCCTCACACCCTGCACGCTGCTGCCTGCATCCGCAGCCACCCCGGCTCCAGCACGACCTTCTGCGTGTGACAGATGTTGGCAGGATCCAGCCGGCTGCTCTGCTGCCAGGAGCCTGTATCAGCAGCATGAAGGCAGCTCCCCCACCAGTGCTGCTCATCTCACCGCAAACTTCACCGGGGACTCATCCCGGGCAGATCCCCTCGCTCTGAACCTGGCCAGCCTTGAGGCTCACACAGGGTGAGTGTTGGGACATGGCTGCAAATACAGAACTTCCCTTTTGCTCGCTTATCCAGTGGGTCCACTCATTAGCCATCATGCAGGTTAATTAAAATAGAAAGCAAAGAGGACAAAGGCAGTCTATACTTTTATTGAGGACTGTGAAAGGTCTCAAGTTTGCTTTCCTTCAGAAAGAAAGAAGAAAAGAAAAATGTAACAAATATCAATGCTGTTGCAAGCATTCAGTGCTTGAATAACTTTGCCTTCCACAGCAAGTATCGAGAGCCAAACCTCCAATAGGGTAAGCTGGTATTGATTCAGTGAAGCCAGCACCGCTTTATACCACTACAGGCTTTGACCCTTAGGACCCAATTTATCGTGGCTGCTCATGCAGAACACAGTCAATCACTGGGAAATCAGCACAGAGAAGTAAACTGTAAAAAGAGATATTTGAACCTTTTATTCTTACTTCATAGTATACAGAAAGAGGAACTGCTCCATACAATAGCAGGGAACTTGAGGAAGCACTTATATTTAAGCTAAGAATAAACCCTATCAGCAATCTTCCTCATTCTTTCACTTATCACTGGTATAAAATTACCATACTTCTGGCAGGCATCAGAATGAAAAGGGACCATGGCAATTAACTTGCAAAGTTTTGCTCCTGTGACTCGAGAGCATCCACTTGATAGACTTTCATATAAAAAGGCATTTGGATTTGAGCTTCAACAGTTTCTGCTAGAGTCAGGACACTAAAGTAAAGCCCAGACAGAGACAACGAAGTCTCCGAAGATTTCCACTATCAAATTGCAGCATAACAAGAGAGAACCAAAAAGCCCTTGCACAGTAGGACAGAAAGATCATTTTCTATCTCTCCTCTTCATTTATTTCAAATGAGAAATGTGAAAAGTAGTCCAGAAAGCCCAAGGCTTTAGGCAAAACATTTCATGCATTTTTGAAAGAGAATTTACACAGTGGAGCAGCAATGCAATGAAGATGGAGACATGAATTTATTGAAACTCTGCAATAAGATTCTGTATCAAATGGTTACTTTCTTTTACCTATTCCATCCTCATTTTTCAAATCCCTCGCAACTGAGCCTCACCCTGGAGAATAACAAGTGCTCACACAGCTCTGCTATCACATGGAGAAGCCCTGCCTTCTCTGAAACAGCAACAACCTTGCTAGTCCTCACAGCAGGCACTGTGTGCAACGTAACGCCCAGGTCTGCAGAAATGCAGACTGCCTGGCACGGCCGAGTGTGCATCACAGGGCTGGTGCCCCCCAGGACCCCAAGGTTTCACTGGAAAGAGGCCGACAAGCAGCTTGACTCACCTGGGGTGCTGCACGTCCCCAGAGCTCCCTCCCTGCCACCCACTGGGGCAGTTCTGCTTCACGGGACACTGGGACAACAAGGGAGCTCTAGTCCTTTCGGGAGAGGAGAACCAGCTCCCCTCTCTGGGGTCTGGGGTCACAGCCACAGTCGGGGAAAAAACACTCAGTCTTACTTGAAAGCGTTCAAATAAAGATTGCAAAACTTCATCTTCTTACTTAAAATGACTCAGTAGCATGCCATGTGGCTATAAAACAAACTGACTACCATCAGTTTTCACTACACCGTGTGTAGTGCATACATAATGAAAACAGTCTACTGCCCTAGCCCACAGGAGGGGACGATTTGTTTCTCGGATGAAGTTTGCTCGCTAATAATGGCTGCCAGCAACTGCTGCTGCTGTCATGATGATAGCGCTTGCTTATTTTTATGTCTCTGTTCGCTGCAACAATCTAGGTACCTCGCCGTGAACTAATGCTGCCATCCAATAAAACATTAAAAAAGGCATTAAGTACAGCAGTGTGCCAAAAGCTACCGCAACTACAAACAGAAGCGTCCAAATGACACTGTTTAAATGTCTGGAACATACTAAAGAAAATGTTTTTCTTGCTTACATCACAATATTCTCCATACATTCCCCACTGAAAGCCCGGGTTGATGAGATCAGGAGCAGGTCCACAACATGTAGGGCTGAAGACAAAATTTTGATCTTCATGCCAGTATAAATGGCTAGGGGCTGCTCTAGTTCCAAGTGCCGCTATGGATCATTCATGCCTCCCAAAATCCCTATATAAGGTAAAAAGGTACAAGCCTTTCTACTGCTCTGCTGTACTCCCAGGGCAAAGAAAGATGCAGCTCTCTAAAACTGCCACTGTAAACTCTCGTTTGGATCTATGCGCTCTTAAAATGTACAACTGGAAGTACAGAGATATGGGGGTAACTTAATTTTTCCTCTGTAATCCCCTGTGATATAAGAGCAATGCCTATGTTGCAAACACTGATGGAGGAGGGAGATGTTCCTTTGGAAAAAAGAGCAGATGCATCAATGAAGCCGACTGTGGAGCTGACTTTGCACTGCCCATCCCCTGAGCAGGGTACTCCCGGTCCAGGCACTGTGCAGCCAAACCGGAGCAGAACCGAGCCCATTACATGGTGCATTGTCAGGCCACAGCGCACAGACATTTCTGCTCCTCAGCATCCTCTGCACACTGTCCAGAACAAGCTTTGGCATCCCACAGAACGTTAGGGCTTTTGAGGAGAGTTATTAGCCCGAGTACCCCAAGAGGCAGGTGCTGCGAGTGCTGAACAAGAAAACCGCACAATTCAACCCGACCCCGCTGCAGCAGCCCCCAGCGAGCAGTCAGGCTCAGCCCATGCAGGCACTGCCCAGCACACAGCGGTTCACCCATCCTCAGGGCGAACCCCCACCACTCAGCCAGACCAGCCTAAGAGTCAGGAATGGCTCAAGCCACACGTAGCTCCGAAACAGGAAAGCCAAGGCCTGTGCCATAGCTGTTTCACACCATTAACGGCATGGCTGTGCTGGATAATCCCTGCTGCCATCTGTCAAAAGCCAGCAAAGCCAGCTTGGTCTTAAGCTGACAGTCTAGTATCATCCTAAACCAGAGCAGTAGGTCTATTGGAACCCTCCGCCACAGCCCTCCTGGGATATGTGAAAATAGAATTTCCCTGTTCACCACACGAAGAGATTGTGGTGTGCTGATCACAGCCTAAGCGTTACTGACCAGGAGCTTCACTGACTGAGCACAAAGCACTAAACGCTTTCAGCCTCTGGAAATCCTGTTGTTTTCCCATCCAGTCTTAGCTCAAGCAGAAAGTGCAGCTTCTTGTAAAATCAGCTGCTGATAAGGCAACGTCTAAAGAGCTGCTTTAGCTGTGTGCAGGAGATTAAGCAGTGAGAAGCTGGGATTTGGGAAGTGCCTTCTCACCCATAACCCCCACTCACTGCGGTTCAGATTCTCTCCAAGCCTGAGGCAGAAATGCAGACATCAAATGCAAGTAACAGCAGAGAAAAGCTGGACAGAAAGTAGAAAGTGCGATTTTTGTTGGTTTGTTTTGTTTACTAGTTCTACAGCGAGGACTAGGTTAAGCACCATGCAAGTTAGTTAAAATAAATACATAAAAAGAATGGCAGCTGGCAAAATACAGCCACTGTCAAGTCCAACTGCACAGCCGGAGCCTCAGCTCCTTCCCTCAATGGGGGGCAGAGTATTCAGCCAGAACCTAGTGCTGCAACCTCAGCATTTTTCCTGTTTTTCCCCAAAGAAATATTGAAATTGAATATTCAAACCCTCTAGTGTGGCTGAAGGGATATTTTATTTTAGCAGATTAATAATTACCATTTTCTTTCTGCGCTGATACATTATTATAAGCTTTAGAAATACACAAAAGGGCAAGAACTTCCCCAAGGCTATATTAAATGTAAAATTCATTCATTATAACAGAACACCCTTTTTTATTACAGACTGCACTTGGCAACAGCTCACAGTTGTCCTTATGTCAAGATACCATCTCTTCAGAAGTACACTAAGTTTCTTTAGAGGACATGCTAAAGCTAATAATTCGCAAGAGAAAAAAAAAAAAAAAGCACATCCACGTCTATTGGAAGTCCTGAGGTGCAGTTATTTTAAGAACATGAAAATTATATCCACACTATTGCTAATAATGCTCTGACACTTTGATAAGTCCCTGTCTCCAGAATGCTCCCACCCTCTCTGGAGGGGATGCCAGAAAAGGAACTTCAGAGCTAAAAGCTCCTGTTTTGCATATGCATTGGGAGAACATCAACAATGGAGTACCTGCAAATATTCTTCCATAAGAAACACGATGAATACTTTGGATTAGTTCAAAACACATTTATCTTAAATTCCTGAAAATGATACTACATATACTGGCATTTTTTTCAGATAGATCTGCAACTTGGCTGGTCACATTTCTTATTATTATTAGTTATAACTAGAATATAAACGTTTGACAAACTATTTCTTTGCTTGACTATGAATACTATCTGTTGATTTAAATGATCAGGCTGCTTTTTTAGGAACTGGATTTAGCACAAGCAAAGGGTGAGAAATTCTCAGGTATCCTTGCTAGAACAGGGTGCAGTTCCTAAGGAACAATGTCAATAAACTTAAAAAAATAAATCCCTATGGTTTAGATCCTGCAGTCTAATCTCTACTAGAACCCATAGATAGCTCTTGCTATTAAAGACAATTCCTCTCTGGAGGGTGAGATGAGCTGGCCAAGAACACAGATCATTACAGGAAATCAAGGCAGGAGCTCAGGAAGAACTGGGAGAACTCCCGCGGCCAAACCAACGGGAAAAGCGGCCACTGCCAACAGCTGACTCCGCATTTGGAAGTTCAGGCAACGGTGCTATAGGAAACGTATGGCCTTCTTTATGGCTTGCTGGGACCTTCAAACTTCTTCCGGGGGGCTCAGGGAGCCCAGCACGAAGCCACCGGCCCCCATAGCCGTCCGGCTCGGCTCACTGGTGTCACAGTGTTCCCCGGGCAAATAGGAGCAAAAGCCAGCACTATGTGAAGAATGTGGCTGCTAACACCTGAAAGTGATAACCTAACTTAAACCTGCAGTAAATGATATCTAGAGCTGCTTGGAAAGCAATGCAAACCTTGAGAGCGTTTTTTGGCCCAATTTTTTAAGAAAATGAGCTTTATAGAATTGCAATGTCTCACTCCGGATCTCTTGCCCCAGCTGGCCACTTTCAACTAGATTTGAGAAGTGATCCTCGAGACAATAATCACCTTCCAAAATCAAGAAAACAGAGGAGTAGGTGGAGGTGAGGTGGTGCGTTAATGCCCCCACATAGGGCAAGGCTTGATCGTTGTCACAAGTCAGAAAATCCACACAGAGAAAAGTACAAACAGTCCGGTCCTGCGGAAAACTTAACTTACAAGTTAGACACCACCCAGCCCAAATACAAGAGGCAAAACTAGATGAACTCAGGAGATATCTGCCACTCCGGGAGCTACTTGCCTGGTTTCACACTGTGATTGGGTCTGTGGGGAAAATCAAACTGTACCAAGCTCAGCAGGCTTAAACTACCTTTAATTCTAGTGACTCTGTACAGCAGAAAGTTTTAAAATTATATTAGTTCCTGCTTAAAGGGTCTCTGCTTTCCATGATGTTGTAAAGCACAAGGTGAATGAATACATAACAGGACTTACTAATTAGGTGGTTAGAAGTGTTAAAGCATGGGGATTCTCCAAAGAAGACCTAGTCTATTGGTTTAATATCGGCGTTTCAGTAGCAGAGCAGCAGGGCTTGCAGCATCCAGCTGGGTGAAGGAGACCAAACACCCTGAGCTGGCGCTGGGCTCCCAGGTGCAGACACCCAGGACATGGATGGAGAGAGGCAATGGGCACCCGGACCCTAAGGTGCAGCAGAGCTGAAACTCCATGGGGAAAACTGCAGAGGGCCCCCAACAGCTATGGACTGCACAACAGCCAAGCGAAACCTCTCCGCAGCCTTGCTCCGCAGGCCAACACTATGTTGCTTCTCTAACAGTTTGCTTTTCTGCCCAAGTCTGGCAGCATTTAAATACCGTACCAGAAAAAGAGCCACAATCCAGACACCGGCTGTTACATGGTTTTGTATTGAAGAAAAAAAATTGACGAAAACTTCTACACTGAGTGTGAAGAAACCACACAACCAAATGGCTAATTGCTCTGCACAGCTCCTGCCTGCTGGGAGGAAACAGTCTTCAAATATTTACCAGACAGAATATGCTAACAGGGAGCTGTCTCCTACATTTGCTCACCATTTCCTGAAAACAGATCTCTTATTTCTCCATATTATACGAGTGGTAATATATTTACATTCAGAATGTACAGAAACGAGATTTGCTGGTTTGCAGACTCTTGCACTTGTCTCAGTTGAAGGTGACAAGAACTTTTTTTCCCCAACAAAAGCATTACAGTTGAAGTGATACTTCCTATTTTATGTCATCACAGCAGTAATAACTTGGTCAACCAAGTCACACCCCCAAAACACTTTCCTGTAACTATGAGCTTTACCAGAGAAATTTAACTTCAGTTTTCCAAAACCACTCAAATTTAAGTCAAATTCAATACAAAGTTCCAGCTGAAACAGCCCCACTGACCATAAGAAACAACCTGAACAGACATGTCAAGAAGCTGGTGGTGCCTTGCCCTATACTTTGCTTTATTTTGCACAAATATCTGCATTCGCAGCACCACCCCGAGAAAAGGATTCTTGGGTCCCAGTCCCTGTTGTGACAAAGACTTACTTCTTCATACAAAAGCACATTCAGTAACTAAAGACATACAGGGACCAGTCTCACATCTCCGTAACAAACTTTGGCTCTTGGCTTTTCTAAAAAGTAGAAGAAGAGGGTGCAGGCACTCAGAAGAACATCTCATTGCACCTGAAATGTATGCTGTCTAACCCTTGCAATATTTGGAAACCTCCCTTTCCAAATGTTTCACTTTATTTCTGTCATTTATTCTGCATGTGTCCACAGTAAAACAATTTACTCTGCAAAAGGAGATTTCCTTTTAAAATAAGAAACAATTTCCAGCATTATATTCAGCAAGTAAAATACAAAAATTACTTGTTTATTGCAGTCTAAAATGATTCCTTATTTGCCAACCCTGGGTACAGCTGTGAAACAAAAGCCTTTCCACAGCCCTTATCGTGGCTTCTCCAAAATTGTGGTGGAGTTGGGACCAAAACCAAAAGCACATCCCATATGTTCTCCATAACAGCTCCGTAATTTCAGTAATCCACAAGCTCCAAAGCAATACCGCTTTCTCTCATTCAGGGTCATTCATGTGTTTATCTGAAATAGTTCATAAGGTACAAGGAGGTTGGAAATTTGGCCTAAGCACCCTTCAGCAATGCTCAGGATAGATGCTTCAGTTAGAAAAGATATCAGATTAAGAAAAAAAAAATAAATAAAGCTTGACTTCGCCTTTGTTTTGTTTTGGTTTTTTTTTCCCATCCTCTTAAATGCCATTTCCCTTGTACTTCTTCCTTGAGAACCATTAATCATACAAACTGTGCTTTCTCTTGAGCTGGGAACTATGAACTTCAAAATCAAGTACACACCTGTCTGTGGAATTAAAATGCAATAGAAGCCACAAGACCATGATCTATTCCTATTTTTCTCTCAGTAAAGGTGCAACACGTAACGTGGAGGCACATTCTGAGGGACGAGGGCTTGGCTGTTCACATGGACAAAGCCACAGGGCATCGTGCCCATCCATGCAGAAGTCTCCTCAAGTTTTCCTCCTCTTCCAAAGGGCTCACAAACTTTTGCATGCATTTTTAAGCCATGGATAATATCCTTGAGTGATCCACATCCTGATTATGCCAGCACTGCTGCTAAACCATGCCCAACTTGTTCAACTTCTCCTTAGCAATACAAGAATGCAGGCAGTCCTTGCTGGGTGCAGACGGCACATAAACTCCCTGTGCCAGACAGTGCTCCAAAATTCACACTTCACCCCAATTCCTGCAGTCCCTGGGAAACACCAAGAGAAAACTGAACACGGCGACTTCCCAGTGTTTCAGGAGCAGGACTGCTCACCTGGCATTCCTTCTGCCCACATTGCCAGGTTGGTTTTATGCATCTGGAAGGGGCCTTTTACACCAGCTGGTGCAAGAAACAAAGAGCAAAGCAGTGGTCAAATCCTAAGGCTTTCCAAGGACCTGCGTGCAGATGAAGGTGTTACTTGGTGACAGGCAAAATGAAACGGCAAGTAAAACTTCTGTTATTTCTCTTTTATTCAGACATATTAATTAATTCTTAAGGTAAGATCCAAAGTAATCACCAGGACAAATTCAAACCCCCCTGGAAGAAGTACTACATCCTGCTGGACTCATAGCTGACACTTAACAAGAACAGATAAACAAATACACTACTGTAAATACAAACAAAAAAAAAAAGCCCTTTCAGTCCTACACAATGACTATGCTTTCTGATGGACGCGGGTAGGCCTAGTTTGATCTGAAATCAGAGAAAACCTTGGATCTAAAAAAACAATAAGAACATTGTAAAGGAAGACAAACCAGTATTTCATTTTACAACCAGGAGAGAAAGGTTTGTGCACTGTGTAAGGTCTCCCACTGCTCTCAAAGCAACAGTCAATGGAAGGGACTGAGGGATCTGCATCCTTGGTGGGGAATAGACAAGACACCATGAAGGACCCGGGGCAGGGGGACTGTGGCAACTACAAAGTCTCCCTTGAGAAGACTTGTTGCTGCAGAACAGCCTGAACGGCAAACATGGGGCATCGCTTGGTGGCTTTGTCCTTACCAGTCTCACCCACATGGGTCTCGTCCAGCTGCTGTGCTTTGGCGTTAGAGCATGGGAGCTGCCAATATCATATTTGGGTCACAACCCCGTTTTGTCTGGTGGGCATTAACTAAAGTTTAAAGAAAGAAAGAGCGATGAAAAAGCTAAAGTTATGTGTGACGTGAACGAAGAGAGCAAAGCTAATTGATCCCTCACGGTCTCTGTTCTCATTACCTAGAAGTTATTTAGATGGCTTTTGACAAGACAGTATTTCAGCAAGCTGTACAGATAGATAAATGTCATAAGTCTTATCAGCAAAGGCCAAAGCAACCCTGGAACAGAATTTCCTCAGGAAATAGGTTATGAGAACTAGTTTTAAGAAATATGACTGGTTTCAGCTCCTACTTCCCATGATTTCCAGGCCAGCAGGATCCAACCCAAACTTTACAAGTTTTGTTAGTCTGAAAAAAGAACAAAAGTAACAACAGCCATTTGGCAGTGCATAAAACGCAATGAAAGTGCTAGGGTCTGCAGAACTATTTCAATATAGCATCTGGCTCCCTTTGCAAAGTTTGACATTAAGTCTGCAGCTGGACAATATTTTACTTTATTGCTCTGTGCAAAGCCTCACATGACGCTCTTTGGAAAAGGCAACTATTAATTAGTCCTAATGAGGATACAATTTGCTTTCAGCAGGCTTACTTTATTGAAAGCAGCAGAAACAATTGAGCTGAACAACAAAACAAGCTGTAATTAGAAGCTGCATGTCCACTGGCCCTAGAGCAACATACACAGCTGATGGCTAATGACAAATTAATGTACATCTCCCATACTAAATTTGGACTGTAATGTAGAGCATGGAAGAGGTATGGTATGTATCCTATCAGGCTTGAACTTCTCACCTGAAAGTTGATAGGAGGGGGGGGCGGGGAAAAAAAAACCAAAACTTCTCAGAGCTATTTTGATTCCTTGACAACTCTTTATTAAGAGCCAAAACATCTGGAAACTACAGCAGCAAAACTGGGAGGAAATCAAGAGCAAGTTACCTCTTCGACATCCTCTGACACTCTCAGAAGTCAGAGGTATTTATTTCTAAATGCTGACTTCAGTGCTGTGTGTGGGACGGTACGGGATTAGATGGACCGCTGTTATATGCACAAATGCCGATTCCTGAACTGTCGAAGGTTACCATTTCAGAAAGGAGCAGGGAAGTGGCAGAAGGGAATGCTTCAGATTGCTGGTGAGGATTAGTAAACTAGAAAGGTCCCACAGAATATTAAGCCTTTGCACCAACAACAAACTGACATTAATTATCCTGATGTCTGGTGTCCGGGTCTATTTTCATGTACTCTCCTCCCTTCCTTGCAGCACCAAACTCAGAGTGCCTGTGGGGAGCAGTGACAGAGGGGATCCCAGCAGTATGTGGGCAGCTGTACGCTCCATTTCCTGGCACTCTAACCAAGGAAAGTAAAAGAACATCTTTCTCCCATCAGTATATGAAACACATGTTCTTCCGAGGTCAGATTGAAATCCTATTAACAGTTCGTCACTTCTCTTTCCTCCTCCATCGCTTCAATCTTTCACTCTCTGCACTTTTTTCTCTTAAACATTTGCCTGTCTACAACCATTTCATGCATTTTGTTATGTGCGGGAGCACCCATACATTTGTGAAAAAAAAATAAAAAATAAAAAAAAAAATCAAACACCATACCACAAGAGTGGAGAACAAAAGCTGAAAATCTACCTAGAAGTGAGAACCTCTCCAACAGCCTTGGAAGGTCGATGGAAGAAAAGACAGATCTGAGGAGGTACAAGAACAGAGAAAGGGCTCCTGAGGACTCCAGAGGATGGAAGATGAGATGTGAGAGCTCTAAGAGGTGTGGGAAGCAGGACAGGACACAATTACTGGACTGGGACTCTTACTCCATGTTCCTGTTCAGCAGCCTGCACTGTTTTGGCAATAGTTCTAGGATCTGTTTAACTACCAAGGACTCAGCCAGTTAATACCCCACATATATTCTATTATTTGTTACCCTCACTAATCTCTAAACTATCTCTGTTTAATATCTCAGCAACATGCCTGTATACTGATCTGGCTTAGTTTCTTTTGCCCCTGTACATCCTTTGCAGCCCCAGGTGATCCTGTTTGTATGCAGACAGGCAGCAGAAGAGACACCAACAGAAACCTTATGAAAAAACAAGCAAACCCCACACAACAACCAAAAAACCCCCAAAAACCAAAAACACACATACAAAAAAAACCCCCACCTTGAAGAAATCTGCTTCCAGCCATTTTCACACATGCTTTTTCTCCATAACGCTTATTTTGCTCCACAAAATATTTCCTATATTTCTAGAAGAAGTTAATCCATCAAACTAATACGTAAAAGGTTAGTTTCATTATCTCTTGACCTTAGATCATGACTATACTGAGTTGAACACAACAGCAATTTCTATTATTTTCCAAATGCTTTAAAGCAGCAAGAACTATTCTAACACTCATTTGCTGAACCTTGGTTATTTGTGGTGCTCTGTGTGCTTGGAGAATACTTACGGTATCTCTCCTATATTTTCAACCAGGACAGCAATGCTTTTCCTACATGGTTTGCCTGTGCAACAATACGAACTGTTAGAAGTGATGCTCTAAAGCAAAACAAGTCAGACATGAGGTCTGAGCTCCGTATGCAGACCCGTTGTTGGGAAGTCAGAATAGAACAGTCATTTATTCTCTGCACTTCAGCCCCTGTAGCAAATCTAGTAATACTTTCACTCTCATATCTCTTGTCTTTTGAGATTTATTTTCTGAAAAATGTACAACACCCAGTATGTCATGCCCTGCCACAGTGAGGTGACGATAACAAAAGCATGAAGGAAAGTTATATAGAGAGTATTTGCTGTGCGCGGTAGCCGAGAAGCAGGTTAATTACCTGATGCAAAAATCTAAGGCTTCTGCAACAGTTTCAGGCACAAGAAAAGATTCAGAGAATTTACAAGCAGCCTGAATAAGCCCTCAGCACAATGCGGCTATGATTAAAATACTTATTTCACATACTAAAGCCAATATAACCCAGGAAAAAAAAAATCTCAATTGAATGAGCCTATATTACAGTATCATGGAGCAACCTGATTGTGACCCCTCGCCGCTCTCACTGACTTGTAGCTTTCTATCTAGAATCCCCTCACTATTGCAAAGCACACACTGCCAAACGCCTTGGGAAGAGGAGGGATTTCCATCCAGAATTAAGAGCTGCCCCAGCTCCCAACACATACTGTAGAAATGGGTTTTCCCACAGCTACCTCTTCGGTCAAACACTTGGAAATAACCAGTTGAACAGCCTGATGAGAGTTGTTATTGCAAATCATTTTCCACCACTTTGAGCTACAGATGTATGAAGACAGACCACCAAAGCTGAAGGTAATGGAGCTTTCTATACACTTGTTTTTCCCTGCACCCTCCCTTCTTCTAAAAGACTCAAGTTTAAAGATTTTAGCTAAGCAAACCCAGGCTGTTGCAGAAGAGCAAACCCAGGCAGTTGCAGACAACGGGGCTCATCTGGCCAGATGCTACTCAGGAGCATTCCCTCCTGTGTCCCCGTCTCCTGCACCAGTCACAGCAGGTGTGGACGGGGACAGACACCAGTATCGCCTCCCAGGAACGCAGGGAGAACTTTGTGCTGTTCCTCTTCCCTCACATGCAACCCACCCACAGGATGACCTGTTACAAGCTCGTTAAAAACCAAAACAAACCCCCTAGCCCTGGAAAACAAAGCGCCCCCCTGCCAAAAAAACACCACCACCAACAAAAATACATTAAGCATTTTGACTGATTGCTCTTACCAAAGAATGGTAAAATTTCAACAGAAGCTTTGAGTCCAGGCAGGGTACTCTGAGGATGGGCAAATACGCCAGAATCTGAGACTGCGACAAAAATTGTTTCTATTTTAAAAGTTGTTTCATGGTTATTTGCACTTCCTTGCTTCCAAGCAGCAACTTTTATTAGTTTGTTGAAGTTTCCCTTCTCTTCACACTTAGCTTTACCTTCAGTTGCCATATGCACTACAGTACCATCATCTCCAGATTTCATCTAACGAGCTTGAAATAAGTGATTTAGCTTAATGCCATATAAATATTAAGTCAGCCATAATTACACTTCCATTCACCCCTCCAATTTTTATTCGAAGTATCTTAATTCATTCAGCCATCAATTACTCTGTGCATATTTAAGCAGAGACAGTGTTTTAAAGTATTTGGACACAAAGAGATTTAAGCTGATTTAGTCTATACTTTACCACCATACTGATGAAATATTAAAACTTAAATATTCCATTTTCAGAGGACAAGGATACTGTTTTAAAAGAAGCTGACACAGATAATGGCACACACTAATAAGATTAAAATTAAGTTATAATTCAGTAAATATTTATGAGACTTGCTGCTCTTCAGTTATGTCCATGAGAGCTTCAGAGCAACACAGCTTAATGGAGTTTTTGCCTCACAAACTGACAACAGGCCTTCAGCTGAGGAATAAGCACATTCTCAAAAAAATCACATACTGCTGATTTTATTTCTCAGTGTGAGGCTGATCAGCAAAATACAAGCTCAATGCTTGAGTAAATTTCTACCTTCAGCAGCTGGGTTTAGAGGCAGAGTTTATTATTTATTTTACATTTGGCTTCCTATTTCCTTGCATCCATATAAAATGCAATTTGTAAATATTAAAAATTCAAACAGAAAAAGTAATTGTTGTAAAAATTTTATTAAGCATGAAAGCATTAATTCAAGATGTTGCTCACTCAGCAAGAGAGCAGTCAATGGTACATCTTCCTCTCCTTTACAGTTCTTCTAAATGGGCAAAGAACTCAATGCGCAGGAGAGAAAACTAGCTAATTTGTTGAAATTAAAATTAAGTACACTGAGAAAAACTGAAGGCCTGTCCATTTGAAGCCAATCCCACCAAGGGCAAATACCCTGATCTATGCTGTGCAGCCCCTTGGGTTTGCATCAGCCTACGTCTGTCCATTTCTCATTAACCAAGGCAGAGCAGCTGGAAGAGGCACAGGATGGCAAGATGGTTTCCATTCCAACTCAGCCCAGCTGGCCAGCAAATGGCAACCATTCGTATCAAACCATACCAGAGCTTCCGACCTGCCCAGGGAGACCTGGAACTTCAGCCCACGCATTTCTAGAGCCCTTACACCTTCATGGTAGAACTTCAAGGTATTTTACCAATAGGAATTTCGTAAAGCAGAAGGGGTAGAGTTGTTTGCTAGATGAGCTAAGGAGAAAACCGAGACGAGATAGACACCTTCTGTTTGTGCTTCATCTCCTAAAAAATAAACACACACACAACTTTTGTTCCCAAAGGGATACTGTGTGCTCAAGAGTCTCTTTGATCCAAACACATAAAGCCAAGTAGAAGCTGGGGTAACGTGCCTTTGCCTTTCCCTGGAGATGAACCCTGACCAGAAAGCCTGCGTTTGGAGCAGAAGGACCATTTGACAAGGTCTGAACAAGAAGTATGTTTTTGTTAAGACTTTTAGATGATGAATACTGCACATATTCTGCAATTTAAAAAAAAAAAGTGCTTGTAACATCTAACTGGAACACTCACACAACAAAGGGTAAATTTACCTCGATAATTCTGACAGATTAACACCATGTGTCCTTAACGTAGCAACAGAAAGGATGATGTAAATGTACTAGACTGAGACAACGACAGAGTGCTGGAGACAATTTATTCCTCCAGCTCTGTGTTGGGCTTTCAGTATCTAAGCAGGAGACCTGCTGGCACCTAATGACTACTTTAATTGCCAGAAAACTGGGAAGAAGAAAAGCAAACAACCAACCCACAGCCAACCAACCAAAATCTATTCATGACTTGCCTCGTCCAAGCCATGGGTGGAGAAGTGCAGAAGGAATTCTGGTTTTACCACCTGCCAGGACACTCCCAGCTGAAAAACACTGTTTGTGTTTTACCCCCCCTTGGCTGGTGCTGTTGCAGCGTTGATCACATTGTCAGGGCTGTCATGGCAGTTACCTCCATTCCTACTAACAAACGTACAACTATCCCAGACCACACCAGATGGAAGAATAGAGATCCCAACTGGGGGTACTCCCTGTTTCATACTGTGCTGTGCTTTTAATCCCGAATAGCACTACGACATTGAAACTGCACAGAAATTCCACTAAAGAAGTTTTAGATAAAGAGCATATATAAACTGTATCAGGAATTTTCTTACCTAGTCGATCTTATAGAAGAGGTATAATATTCAAATATTCTTCTTGTACAGACAAAAGTATGCAAAGAAATTAAAACCAGACGATAAAAAAGGAAAAGCTTTCCGTACAGCAAGTTATTTCATCTTCAGCAAATAATAGTATGAAAAAAGAAAGAATAGCAGCATTGTTCTTTCATACCTTTTGAAGGTAGATGTATACTATAATTTTTGGTTTTGTTATTTCATAACTTTAATTTCTAATAACAACACATACTTTAGATTGCTTAAGATGGTAAGTTTTACAACATATACAGAATTTGAAACTGATCCTGCTAAAAGTATTTGAATAAGAAAATAAAAAGATACATACTTGGATGTTCATGTGCATACTAGAATAAAAATATTTGGAAAAAGTAATAAATAAAACATTTTGACTGTCTTTGTGAAGGACTCTCCTTGCTTGAAGCAGTCTTGGGAAACTCTCAAGCAAACTTGTACTCCTCTCAATGTTATCTTTTCTGAGTGCATGTGGCAAAGAGCCGCTCATCCTGCAGCAGTTCTACTTGTTGAGATACCAAAAACCAGCAGTGCAGGCTGGTTTAGCTCCAGAAAGCTAAACCTCTTGGGCCCAGCAGCTCGTTGATGCAGCTGCACTGTTTTGGTTGTACAGCAAAGCGAACTCTAGCGAGAACAGTTGTTGTTTTGTTTGTTTTTTTCATCTGCTCTACCACACAGCACACCACATCTTGAGCCAGTACCAACACTTCCCAGCTTGTGAGCAGTACGTTACTGTTTTGTACTCCCCAAAAATGTTAACGGCCAAGCACATTTAAAGATCAAGGCCAGGCCAAATGACATTTACTGCTGCTTACAGCATACTGCTTGTTGTATAGAGTGACCATATATCACACTACAATCAGTCAGTACTACTGGACCCTAAAAACGAAAGAACCATATCATCACATTGCACAGGAATAACATTGCTTATATGAAATAGGATGAGCTGCGTTCGAAACAGAGGAAAGCGACGGAGCCCACACAACACAGCAACACCGGTCTGCGAGAGCCTGGGGCGCCGCGCACACAAACCCACCCATCGCCCTCTCCTCTCTCTTATCCCCACTGCTATTTTAGCATTATGGTGCCTTATAACAACTTATTTGCTGACTCTCTCTTTTTTTTTTTAAGTGACAGTAGAAGAAAACTATGTGTGTTTTCACAGACACACTTAAATTAAAAACACTGACACACACTTCACTGCAAAAAGATCTATTTTTGCTTCTTTTGATCCTCAATAGACAAACTATTCTTAGAAATAAAGTGCCAATGTAATTAGATAGGCTAATTTTAGAAATGCTGGCTAGCGGAGTATTGTCTTGAGAAATCTTTCTCAAGTAACACAGACTGTTAAAATAACAGCAATTAAGAATGCATGAATCAAATCACACAGAGCTCAACCTTAAAAACAAGCAAACCCAAAAATATTACTTTAAACAATTCGATTATACACGAAAGCATTATCTGCACAATTCGGAGGCTAACGTAGTTTCACATTTCAAAAGCTGTACATTTTGCAAGCTCAGGAGAGCAGTGAGCTATGCCTTAACTACAAGAAACTGTGCAGGTTTCTGCATGATGAGGTTTAAAATATTCTCCTTGTCAGAGTCTGTACGAAGATCCTCAAGATTGGAGAGGGCAACAGCTTCTGCATCTCATTTGTCCTGAAACGACCTGGTGTTTTCATGGTATAATTTTTTCCTTATGAATGCAAAATCATCATATAACAATCTAAATTGTGGGAATTAAAGAAATAACTTCTCATAAGCGTTACACAGAGCAGCCTGCTTAGGGAGGTTGAGGCTCAAAATAATGTGACAAAATAACTTCTCCTGTGGGAAACATGAATGGGGTAAAATTTAAAACGGGGACGAACCAGTATAAACTAATGTAAGATCTACTGAGTAGAGCAGATGTTTACATGCCTAAGGCTGACTTTACACCACTGGTATCCATTAGCACTGTGGTCTTTGAGGAGGATATGTTACAGGAAAACACAGTCACCAATAATGCAAAGCAATGGTTGCTGGTTCAAGAAGAGGAAGAGAAGTGCCATGAGATAGGGGGGAAAAAATTAGAAGAAAACAATGTAAACAGGAATGACACCAAGACATCTTTCAACATCTATCTTACAGAAAAGACGGCTGGAGTAACAGAAAAGAGTTCTGATTAATATTAATCAGGCAACTTTAATGAGCAAGCTTTTTGACCTTAACTAACAGGAAATATTAATCTTCATAAAATAATAATAATAAAACTGTGTACAGATAATTTCTTTAAACCTGCTGAATTTAATTAATACAAGTTAATGACCATTAAAAATATAACAGTTATAACACAGATTAGGGGTTGAATTTCTGCAGACACCATTTTGCATTTAAAGATTGAAAAATCTTTTAAAACAGATTAACTTAACATTCAGAATCACTCTTTTCCTTAATGTCTGAAGCAAGCAATGGCAGACAGGGGAAAAAAAAAAAAGTATAGATACCTCTTCTACTACGTTTTCAGCAAAAAGTTTTACGACTGCTTTGCACTGAGTCTAATAACTTGCGCACAGCAAATAGGTGAAAGACAGGGTCATGAAATGACTCTCCCGATACCGCGGAGCTGTTTCACAGAGCCTGCTCCAACCCAATGGTTCTCACCAGCTACCATCACTGCCCTGGGGACCAGACAAGCAACTGGTGCTGCCCGTTCTGCACTGGTGCTCATGGTCAGTAGGGCAGGAGAAATTCTTCCTCGAGGAAGAATTCATGTCCCCACTTGCTGAACTGGGCAGCACCCATCAAGGAAGGCGATGAAGCTTAGCAGACTGCAGCAAAGGCACAGGGGACTCCCCAGCTGCCCGCCAAGCCCAAGGCTGCTTCGGCATCTCCCGTCTCGCTCCAGGTACCGTTCTGTGCCTGCACAGACCCGCACGGAGCTGCTGCGACCAGGGAGGGGGCACTGCACAAGTGCTTCTTTCGACCACATACTGTCTGGATCAATGCTTGAGATTCAAAGAGACTACAAATCAGTTTTCTACCTTGCCAGGGTCTCATGCAGTCCAACTCATTAGACATTCTTCAAGCATCCTCAGAGCCTGGGAGGAATCTACTCTTGTTTTACAAATGTTTCTGGGGAATTTTCCCTGCTAGCACAACCTCACAGCTTCACATCCTCAGCACAAAAAGTAACATCACCGCCTGAGCCTGTTCAGTGCAGATCATACTCCCACAACAGTTACACCATCTTTCCTTTCTCCTAATCAATGAATTTACAAAAGGAAAGCAAGGAGATATTCAGAACTACACTATATCTTATACATCTACAGCCAAGGCAAGCCATCTTCTTGTGTGCTCTTTTCTGTTATCTTTATGTAATAAATTTTCAAATTTTTTTAAAGAATGAAAATACTGTGGAGTCTCTGATCTTCTCTACTGCTAGCTGTCTCGGCAAGTACCCAGAATCCTTTACCTCTGCTAAATCCATTCTTTCATCACAGGACCAGCTCTTCGAATCCCAGACAAGGCAACTGTCCTATGAGTTGTATGAGCCAAGCAGATCTAAGATCCTATAACTAAGTCAAGTGACCATTGATGGTAATTTATAACCCTTGGGGCATTTAGCAGCCCACCACTGGTCGAGATAGTGATGGGGAAGGAGTATTTTCATAGTTGAATCCATTCTAGAGGGACAGAACACGTCCATGTCAGGTACACATACTCATCTGAAGTCTTGGCTGTTCTCACAGAAAGATACCTTACCTCCCAAATTACAAAAGGCACTCTGCTGCTCTAGATACGAATATCAGATAGAAGCAGATATCCTAATCTTCCTATACCAGCTGCCAGCCTGCATGTATTTTCCTGATGCTATCTTAGTTTTTAAGCCACTTAGGATTTGCCCTTCTTGGTTGTTGATAAAAATACTGCCAACATCCCTCAGTAATCGTGGTATTTTGATTCCCTGCTCCATTCCCATGAGCATCATCACTTTGGCTCAGTTAAATTCATCCTGCAAGTCAAGAACATGCTTACAAACCAGGAGGAATTCAAAACTAAGGCTGTAATTTTCTCATGGAACAGTTTAGTCAGTAAGAGGGGGGGTGGGAGGGGTGGTAAAACTGCAGTATTTTGCAATTTGCATGTTAGAGGAAAAGTAAAAATAAAAACCCCCAAACACTTCAGAGTACTCCCAAAACTTAGATCTCTTTCCTAAATAGGTTTTGGAAGTGTTTTCCCCATATGCAGATTCACTTTTTTCTTAAAAAGAAAGCAGATCTTTAAAGCAAACAGTATAAATCTAAACGTTAGTTAGGATTTGCTATTAGTAGCCATCTATATAACAGATCAGTTCCACTTACTGGACGCAAAGATGTGATCTCCAGTTTACCCACAAGTCATCCTCAAAATTGGGGTCTCTTTTCCAGCTGATAGCACCTGTCCATAGCTATGTGTATGCTGGCATTACACAGACTATATTTGTAACAAAAAGACTTTCCACCAGGGTACGTAGCAGGCAGTTTGCCTTGCAATTGAAATAGTTAAAGAGAGAAGCAAAATTTAAAAGGTTACACATATGAAGACAATTCCTGAATTCATTGTTGCCCGTGTTCTTCACTCTAAAGAAATATGAGAGACAAGCATGTCCCATAAAGTTTAGCACTACAGCACAGAAGGATCAGGGATGTGTGCTAAGCCCTGAAGCAGATGGAGTGATGGATGACAAAGAAGTTTTAAAGTATTTCAGCTTCTTATCTACCTCTTTGCAGTATACTGGGGAATAAAAATCAAAAAACCATCCCTTTCCAAAAGCTATTCACAGGCTCAGAGATAAGGAAAGCTCAGTGTGGGGTGTGATCTCAACATGTGCTTATGGAAACATCAGCTTTCAACAGTGTCTTATGACAGATTTTGGTTCCTGTTACTAATCTTCCTAGTTGGATATCATCCCCACAGAGTCACGATTACTGAGCTCCACAACTGTCACAGGCATGAAAAAGGAAGCTGAATATTGCTCCTCGTTTCTTGTGATCTTTCTTATCATTCTCTATTTCCCTTTTCAAGTAAACTCTTTTCATAATTTCTCTTCTTTCCCATTGTTTTTTTTTTTTCCTTTGGTCTTCTTTCTGTTTCCCAGCAGAATAGATAGTGGCCTTAATGATGTAACAGAAAAACACTTGCATCTCTATGATTCTGGTTCCTATACAAGTCCTAACAGTTGGATGCAGCATGGCAGATATTCAAGCTTTTTTTTAAAAAGGCCAAAATTGACTGCTAATAGAAGAAAGTAAAAAACCGTTTTCCCCAGTTTTAAGTCTGTTGTCATCAGAGAGAAGACATGGATGTAACAGCAACAACATATGCTTTATTCCGTTGTGGAAACGATCCTTCACCACTCAGGTTAGCAGCCTGCAGACCAACTCTCCTCGGGTTTAAGCAGGTCTGCAATTAAAGAAAGGCGTCACAGCACATCTCCTCGCAGCCCTTTCCTGAAGAGCATTGGCAGGCTCTGTAGGCATCATTCCCACCAACACCCTACCTCATTCCTGCCTTGGAGGCATCACATCTTCTAGAACTTCACCACACCTATTATTTTGTTGAACTACTACATTAAACATAAGAGTGCCTTCCCTATGCTGGTAACTTTTGTCTAGAAACGACAATGGATCCAGGAAGTTACTCCCCAAAATTCTCTAAACCTTAGTAGTTCAAGCCAAAACCAAAAATTCATGCTTTCTCTTAAAAGCCTGTTTCTGGGGTTTCCAGCATCCTGCTAGGATGTTATTTTAAAGAGAAGATGCTGAAGAACTCAGGCTGTTTTCCATCTAAGTTACTTTAAAGAAGCATCACAAGATTTGGTCTATTTTCAAGGTAGCTGCTGTCACTAAGAAAACTGACAATCATTCCACCTCCTACCCTTTCCCTTTTTTGAAAAAATGACTGCAGCAAAATGAAAGTAGTCTGAAGTCATTAGAAGAACAGTGTTACTAAGCTCTGCGGACCATGAAGTATACTGAGAAAACCCAGAACTTTGACTGTAAACAGATACACATTTGATAGGAAATACAACAAGGAAAGGTAAATCGCGACTCCCGAGATAGTACGAAGTGTGGGAGAGCTCTGTTTGAGAGACTCAAGAGGCTGACCAGTCTCAGAAACAAGTCCAAAAAGCTCAGTGTAAATCTGGAGCTATCCAGAAGTTTGTAGTGTCAAAAGCAACGAAGAGGCCTAAAGGAAACCAGAATACTTGGCACAAAGCCTACCACCTGTTTTGCCCAACAAAATGTCTGGCATAGAGCTTTCTTTTTTTCCCCCACACATAAGGCCAGTGTCATTGAACTCAAAGCAGAAGTAGCTAACTACACAAAGCCTGCTTGCCAAATGCTTTGAAAGAGTCTTCCTTTCTACATGCAAAAGAGAAATAGTAGGAATTAGAACATTCCTTTTTCCGAGCACCTGCTGAGGGTACACAGGTTTGTCTCAGCATCCCTGCTATAAGCAGGACATAAGGAAATTAGAGGGGGCTGGGAAACGCCTTGTGGTAACATCATGCGGGCAAATGAGGCAATATGTTAGGGCAGCTGGATATTGTGTCATCATGAATTCTTGGCATGCACACGGTTCTAGTCCCTGTGCTATCTCAGCTCTCTAGCACCAATCCAGTGAGCACAGTCAGAGTTCAGATCTTTAAAAGTTTGGATGCATTTACCTTTTGACCCGCAAAGGCAATCAGTGGGACATCATATGAGAAATTCATGCCATTTTATTATTTGGGCATTAGAGAGGTCTTATCGGGTGAACAGCAGGCAGACACCACATTCTGGATCATAAGCACATCATATAAATGCAAGTTGTAAGTGTCCATCTTAGTTGCCATTGTAATAATTTATGGATCGTTTTGAGGTCTTGAACTTGGCTCTCAAATTCTACAAAAAGTTTGCAAACCCTGCAAAAAATCTCAATCAATTCTCTTGGCTGTTCCAAAAGGATAGTTCACCTGCCAGTTTCTGTAGATTTTGAAGAGGTTTTGGCTAGCAGGTTCTTAGTTATTTCCAAAATGTTTTAATGAAGAAACCATAGATATGTTCCCATGTGCAGCTATTATCCTGGCATAATTACCTTTGCAGGAAACTGAACTTGTTAATTCAAATGCAAGATGTAAAACACTTCATATAAATGGCACCTTATACACACAGCTATTTAGCACATGACCAAAAAAAAGTCACATACAGGAAGCTTATCAGACTTCCTGCACCTACTTTGTCAATGCCACAATCTGTAAGCTTATTAGAGAGCCTCTGCATCAAAAGCAGGGTGGGGGAAAGGGAGAAATACAAATACATTTTCATAAGGAGTCTGATTAGCCTCAAATAGTTTACACAGTAATACTTGATGATTATTTTCAGTTAGAGAACTTTGTTATTACTCATTAAAAAAAAAAACGGACAGCAGACTTCTTTTATTTTTTCAAGATGAAACTGTTAAGTCACCATTCTCTGTAACAGGATTATTTATCAGGCAGGCCCAGGATTGGTACCTGGGCACTGTGGGTCAAATTGTAGCCATAGAGATGACATTGCACCTGGTATGCAACAGACACACAATCTATCCCCTCCCACGCCACCATTCACTATTCCTTTAGCTTCTCCTCCAGACAAAAGGATGCCCATACCCAGAGGTGGAGAAAACACACTACAGATATTGATCCACTAGAGCACTGGTTTGTAACTTTTTTCCTTACCTCTTCTTTTCAGCAAACCTACAAGAAATACTACAATAACAAATTACTCTATTTGTCAAAAGTTTGATTCAGTTGCTTACACCAAGTTTTAAATAACACCACTTAAGGTCTGCACAGGCTGGCCGCACAGATCCTTTTGGCATTGAAGTCAAGTTGTCAAGTTGTAGAGCCCAGAGGGAATAACTTTTTATCTAGTATTTTTCACCCACCCTTATATATTAATGTTTTTTAAAAATCCAGCTGTTGTTAGAGACACCACCATCCCCCTTCAATATATCTAAAATTGAAGACCATTGATGCGAGGGCCAATTCAAAGCTGCTGCTGCAGAGTACCCATATTTCACACACCATCCCCATGAACGCTGCAGTTTTTCGTAACTGATCACACATATTCAAAGTTTAGGAAGCAGTTTTCACTTTTTCTTTCCTTTAGCCTTAAAAAAAAAAAAAAAAAAAAAAAGCTTATTCACCTAGAAATTGAATAAGAAAAGCAACAGACTGAAAGAACCTGAGGGGAATAAAATAATTTCGCTAAGAACAAAGAAATCCAGGGAGAGTGCAGAACTGCTGAGCAAGTATAAAGAGAGATAACAAAGATTAAACTTTGCCACTGTTTATACCATAAAGTAGTGAGCCATGGCATTTAATCAAGAGGTTTCCAAATACTGTAAAATGCCTCAGAAGTTCCCACTAAAGTGCACGGCACTGTTAATGAAACTCACTAACGAAGGGCTGGAGTTTATAAGTTTGCTTTGGATGGAAATTGTGTGTCAAGACCAGTAAAAATTTAACATAGAATGCTTCTATTTTCATAAGTCGTCTTAAAAGAAAAACAACAACAAACAACTCTATCGAGAATAGTCACATACAAACAGTTGATATTTTAGTTGGGAGGCTGAACTAACATGTTTGACTTGGATTTATTTCCCAAGGCCAAGTAGAAAATACTTCTTTCTTGATTCAAAGTAACGTTTTAGACAGAGGTCTTGCAGTTTTGCAAGTCCACAAACATCCTCCTTTTCTCTTCAGTTTTACAACATGACAGCACAAAGGTTTGAGAAGCGTCCTAAAATTGCTTTTGGTTTCAACATCTCTGGTTTAGGCAATCAGAACCACGACCTGAAACTTGTTTTCGTATATTCTTGTTTACTGCTCTCAAGTTACATGTACCATGAGATATGAAAGAGGATGAGAAGGATAAGAAAAGTAACTTTTTAGTGTTCAACGCCCTTCCTCTGCAAGAAAAAGCAAAATTTGCACTACTGGTATCCAGTTCTCCAAGTACTCATTTTTAAGTGCAACAGAAACATGTCACTCTACCGGGGACTCTGCTCAGTTACAAAGGCCGTCCCTCTTCTAACACCCTGCATTGCAAGAAATTGAGTCTGTAGAATGAGGCTACAAACCACATGAGCATCAGCACTCACTCACATCAGCACAGCACTCACTGCATTTGAGATCAGAAAAAAATAGCCTGGGTTTATGAGAATAGAAGGAATGTCCTTATTTTAGTCACACTTGCATTCACGGTTAAGAACAAGGTGAACCAGGGCAAAGCAATTCACACCAGTCCTGGGTCAGACGTCCTTCTCAGAGGCTTGTTAAACACATCCAGCCCTCCAAAGGACAGAACATGTCTTCCTGAAGGAAAGGACGTGCTGAAACGTTTAGGCCCTGGCAGTTGAGTAAATCTTCATTTCCATCTGCATTTTTAAAACAAGCAGCAAACCACATCATACCTCCCGAACAGAGCGAGCACTCATTCCTCTCACTTGTAGCAAAGTCTCCTGCTATTGCAGAACCTGTTTTCCTCTACAAGTGCAGACGGTATGCGCAAACATCCGACTCCTCCCGATGGTCACAGATTTCCATCCCGGCTCATCAGTCCATCCCTCCTCGCAGCACTGCAGGGTCAGCAGCAATAACACAGAAACCGAAAACTAAACACCAACAGTGAACGCAGCAGGGTCCGTGGAAGAAACACGCACTTACAGTAAGGAAATCTGACAGTTACAGAGTAATGTCTCTTGGCTTTTTCTACCCAGAAAAAAGAAATAGTGCTGTCTCCTCTAACAGCACATTTTTAATTCATGTCTTTGAAAACTGACAACTCAGCCTGAGACAGCTGGCAAAACTAAATCAAATTTCAATTGATTTTCCTCTACATTTACCTATAATCATTGAGAGGAGGAAGAATTTACACATCGAAGCACATTTTTGTTAGTGAAAGGGAAGTTAATGTGGTGTAACTGAACCTATGCAAGCTGAATCAAGTCCATGCGGGTATATTCTCAAACCTTCCTGGTGGGGAGAAGACTGATAAGAACTCAAGGCAGGAATGGTTTGTGTGCAAGTACAGCCTATATATCTATATCTATATCTCTCTCTCTCTATATATATATATAGATATATATACACGCATATATATATATGTTTCCAATAGCACATATATCCTAGTGGCCCTAATAATTTATTTTGCTGAGCTTTCATTCCTCTTCTCTCTTTGTGAAACTTACATTTGCACACAACTGCTTTTTGCTCTCTGTGGCAGAGTACACGGGCATTAGTTATTTCCATCAGCTCTTTTTTCCCTTTCTCTGAGATGCAAACACATCCATGTGGCACGAGAACCATCCACTTAACCACAGGTTCTGGCACCCTGGACCTCACAGTGCCAGGTGCTGCACCAAGAAAAAACAGCCCTGCAGCAAAACTGGAGGCAGAAGCGACATTGAAATGACCAAGCATCATATAATGACCTTTCATTTTTGCCTGTCCAGAAGAATTGCTCCTCCTGACCATTATCTGTGCCTCGCCTTGATATTTCAATCTTCAGTTATCAATAAAGAAAGAAAGCAAAAAATTGCACTAGAAGCACAAAGATCAAGATTACAGAACAAAAATGCTGCCAACCCAAAAAGAGGACCAGAAGGAAAAGGTGGAGAACTTTGAAAATTAGCTCTATTTCTGCCTCTATTCTGTCAAGATAGTGAGTCAGGGTTTCTGATGTGTGAAAAAGACAATTTCCCAGCAATTCTCTCCACCAAATTCCTGCCACACATCTCCCTCCAGCGCTCTCCTCCTTGTGCTCCACACCCAGAGCAGCTGAGGCTTCTGTTTCTCTACATCAGCACAGAGCAAATGTACTTCGACCAGGGAATCTGCAAAAACACAAATCACAAACCATGTTCCCCTGACCTGCCCTGTATCTGAGTCGCTTTTCAGCCGAGACGCCCCATGTGATGGAGAAGCCCAGCGCCAGTACCAGAGCCTTGCACAACCTTCTCTCTTCCACAGCCACAATTAATGATCTTTGCTACCAATGGCTCAATTCGAGTTTTTAATCACAGGGGAAATTGCTCCATAAGCCTCAAACTTATCTGCTGTTAACTTCTTGGGGCAAAGTTACTTTGAAATAGATTAAAATTCCCCAGGTAAAGGAAGAGCTCAAAGTAATCATGTTACTTTCATGAAAAGTGTAGAGAAAAGCACAATAAAATGTCTAAATATTGGGAATGCACTCCAAAAGGAAATTTAACTGCTTCAGGGAACACAAAATCAATGCTATTATTTATAGATGACAGTCTCATTTCCAGTAACTTTCTGCAACAAGAGAATAATGTTAAGAAAAAGAAGATTTACTTTAACTCCGTATAGCAGTCTGACTTGGGGCAAAAGAAAGAAAAACAAAATGTGAACTTTTCTATACAGAACGTGTAGAATAGAAACAAAGGGCATCTCATAATATATTTTCTCTTTATTTTCAATCCTGCCATTAAGCAATTTAATTCCAGAAAAATGAGAAACATCGCCATGGCTTGTACTCAAGTTATCAATATCACAGAGGTTCTCCCTCGAACCAGAAAAAAGTTTTTAGCATTTCTATAATGACTTGCTATAACCAGACTGTCTGATGTCCAGAACTTAGACAGTAAATTAAGTCATGCAGAACATGCTGGATTTGCTTGACTTCAGGCACTTGTCTGCAAATTGCACCTGCAGCAGTTCTGCCATAGCCAGAAGCTGCCAGACTGCACGTGGCCCTGCTGCTGCCTGGGGGCCATTACACCAATACAGGAGCTCTATTTAGTTTCAAAAAGTAAAAAGAAAAAGTCTTAACAACTCTCTGATCTCTTCTGTTATACAGTACTATGGAATTCTACTCATCTGCTCAGCAGTAACATTCCCATAGGCTTATTTAACATCACAGACTGTCATGTCTAAATATCTTATTTTGTGAAAGCTGCTTTACATTTATCCTCTTTTCTGCCTGCATTTTGTCAGTTTGGTGAAGTATCCAACACAGGGAAAAGAATTTCCTTTTCATTGGCCAGAATACATATTGAGTTACACTCAGTTAATATACTGAGTGCCTTCCATTAAAAAAATTACATTTCATTAACCTATTTGGCCTTAGGATAGTAAAAAAGGAAATATTGTTCCTATTCTATAGATGAGGAGCTGAAAGCCCTTATTTCAGATACAGTACCAACACTGAACAGACAAGGTTCAGAAACAGAAATTTACCCATTTCACTGCAGAAAGGAGCTTCATAGATGACAGCAGAGACCCTCAGCACCAGAGTCAGCCCTCCACGCCAGACTGGACAACCGTCTGCCCTGGGGATTTGGCAACGCTTACGTCTCCCAGCATGAGCACATGGTCCCTGCATACTAGATTTCATACTTGACTGTGTCAGACAGTTGCTGTACTAAGTTCACAAGTTCAGTAAAGGCCTTGCATCTGGGAAAAGAGCATACGCTCTTATTCTGATTGAAAACCATGTCCTTATTCTCCAAAATCAGTATGTATCCAGAGATGGTTGGATGCAGCAAACAGTTAAGCATCCTCTCTAACTTCAGTTTCAAGACACAGCAGTAAAAGAGTTCTCCGTAACTTCAGAGAGAATTTAAGTCCTACCACAGCTTTACGCTTTACTACAACACGTCACAGGAGCCCATCATGGCACAGCTACCATTCACGCAGGGAATCATCACAAGCGCACATCCACCACGCTGGGAGGCCGGAGGCCAAACAAACAACTCAAAATCTCTGCTTATGTATCTGTGACAAGTTCTGAGGACTCCCTCAGTCCTCATGAAACTGGCAAGTTATCAGCAAGTGCAGCAAAGAGTTTGTTAATTTAGTTATTTAAAAGGAAGCAGCTGAGCCCTGAAGTTTGCCGGTGCCTGATTCAGATATGCCAACACTTAGGACATCCTCCTCCTCCTAACTCACATCATTTTTAATATTTGACTGTTCCTTGTTCAACAGCCACAGCTTCTCTTTATGATGCCCATTAAAAATGACAATGTACTACACTATGAATATGTTTCAATTAGGAAAGGGGGAGCTAATAACTTTGCGGGGCTCTCTGAAGATCCAAACAACTGTTCTCATTTCACAGCTCACTGATTCTTTAGAAGCACCAGAAAGTCCTGGAAATAAAATGGCAGTACTTATTGAACTGGCTCTGTCTCACAGCCATTTAGTTTTTCTTATGCCCAAACATGAAAACAACCCTTACGGATGATCAGCTTAGAAGAATGGAATAAGCAGTTCTGAAAAATATACTTTTTGTTTTGGAGTTGTTTTTTTTCTCCTTTCCCTTTTTAACTCCTGAACTGCTCTTCACATTAGCGCCAAAAGGGAGTTTCGAGTTTGCAAATTCACATCGGTTCTGCTTGCCTGCAGACACTATATAATCTAACTTGGACTTCCAGCAAGATCCACCTGTTACATGGGCCAGTCTAATGCATCAGGGGTCACCTGCAAAGACCAAACCAGTCTAGTTCATGGGATGTCATTGCAATGAACTTCAGTAGCATATGGGGTCTGAGCTTCCTTGAAGCTTCCGAATCACAGCAAAGTCAGTTGGATTCCTTGGGAGGGTTAAGAGTCCCCTGAACTAACACACCCCTGCAATGGCCAGGCCCTGGCACAAAGCGTTCTGCAATACAAATGGTGCAAAGGCAAGGGTTTGAATAGTCCCTACAGGGTATACAGCAAATAAACACCAGAAACCCTTTTCCCCTACCACTGCTGTCATGTTTACAGTCCCTTCCTATTTTTATTTACAAAACAGAGCTACAATCCTTGTATACTAACGTTTACACAATTTCTCTTTCAGAGCCACATGCCTTCTCTCCCACACTTTTTCCTTTCACTAGCACTTACAGAGAAAATAACTCCTCAGAAATATTTATCTTAATTCTCTGTGTCTGATAGCTTCTTGCAGTTCAGGAGAATAATAATTTAAAGTGTAGATACTTCACTAACTTACATGCAGAGCAGCTTTTTCCAAGTTGAAGCATTGCTCGTTTTTTAAAGAACCATGGGAAAACTATCCTTCGAATTTAATTTATTTTGGCCTTAGCCAAAGAGTTTAATACAATGGAATAAAATAAGTGGGAAGCATGACATTGAAAAGAAACTTGTTCAGATTCCAAACAGAGTATTTGAAGTTCAGAAAAGCCTACTCTGACATTTTCCTCCCTCTTTCTTCCCCCAATTATAGTCAGGGATCAAACATTAAAACAGCACCTCAAGCAAACCTTAGGAAGGCCTCTGCAAAACTCTTTATTTTGGCTAGAAACTGGTATTTGCAAGAGGATCTCTAGACCAGGAGGGGCTGCTGCCTTTAGCCCCAACTGACCCTAACTGGCCTCGGTTTGTTCTGCCCCTCATAATCAGAGAGCGCTCAGGAGCTCAGTCTGTCCAGCAGGGACCCCACACCCTCTCTCTGGGTCACTGTGAGGCTATTTTAGACTGTAATACAGAATTACAGTTTATAACACAATGAACACTTGGTTTGCCATTGATGCAGCTCTCACACACACACGTCGCTCGGTGCGAGTCAGTGGCACATCCAAACATCCCGAGGTGAGAAGTGGGTATCAGCACAGCACCTCCCTTTAGCACACCCCGGGTATTTTATTAGGTTGGTTCCCAGAGGCGGTGGCCACCTGGACTTGCACATCTGCAGCGCAGGTGAGAGGAAAAGAAACAGGGAGAAGGTGTGTGGCACCAGACGTGAAGCGCAGCTTCTGTCCGTTCCAGTAAACCGCCCGTGCACCTCAAAGTGAGCCAAAGCACTCTGCCACCGCCTCCTTCAGCGCCCTGAGGAACTGTGAAGATGTCATCTCGGTTTTGCCTGCGGAATCCACAAATTTTGTGTTCACTTTGCAGTAGAACACCTTAGTGCAACAGCTAAAAATGGATGCGTGTGTATTAGGCTGGGAGTTAAGGAAACAGACACAAGAGGTGGCTAGATTTGGAGATATGTGAATTTCAGTGGGCAGGGGTTACCTTGTCTTCCACCTTGACTCCTGAATCACACAGCCCCAAAATCACTGTTAATAAATTCATCATTAAAGGCACGGCTTTTGTTTGAGCCAGAGCCTGCATCTTTGAAATATGTGGTCTTTTTTTACCTAAGTATCAAAACATGATAGAAAACTCCACCCAACCAGATAATGTTTTATCTTGAAACATGTGTTGTTCATCAGGCTCTTTTTCCAACCTTCAAATGTCGTTCTTTCAATTTAGCTACATCACTTCTCAAATATTAAAAAATAACTATGGTCATAAATCTTTCCAATCTAGATCACGGTAGCAGGCTCCATCTTACTCAGCTTTAAATGTCTAACAGACAGTTTTCCGAATCCAAGTTAGCTTTGTGTGCTCTCTTCTGCATCAATAATGATAGAAAATGTCCTTTTGGAGGAGTTTCATCTGTTATCTTCAGACAGCATGAACTCTCTGAACAAGCCAACTTGAAAACTTTTACCAAAAGCAAGCCTGGATGATCAGCTTAAGCTGAAACAGCTAATTCTTAGATTCCTAAACAGGGTGGAGGGGATCCTACCCTTGTTTACAATCCTCAGAACTCTTAATGCTTTTACTGGATTAACTCATTTCAGTTCCTTTAGTCTCCCAATAAAAGTTTCCCTCTCTCTCTCAAAACAAACAAACAAACCAACACCCCTCTTTTCTGAATCTCTGTGCTAGGAGTCGTCTGTTTATATGTCCCAGAATCCGACTTGGCTTTTTGGCTAGAGGAACATGCTGGACACTCATGTATCTATGGCATGAAGGATTCTTTGTTCTTGTCTATAAAACTCTGATGTACAGTCAAAAATTTAGCATCTGTTGCATCCAAATGACCAAAATTACTTGCAACAACTCATTCACACGCAGCTGGTAATAGCTTAGGCATTAAGAATCAAGGCCACTGGTCATTAATACAATCGATTCCTTAAATCTTATTCAAAAGACCTATCAAGATTTCTAGAGAGCTGTACAAAAGGAGTAGGGCCACAGCTTAGACAGATCCACTGGGATATGTGCTCAAGGGGCCCTGGGATATAAGAAAACTCAGTCTTTTCAGCTGTACTTGGTATTAGCATTGTGGCTTCCTGGTTTTCAGCAATTAATCTCAAAAAGGACAGTGCTCTTTCATACCTTACCATTTATGGTTACAGAAAGCTTCATAATAGGGGAGCTAAGTTAGGCGTTCAGCCACAGCAAAGCAAACCAAGAGAAATACAGGAAAGGAAAAAAAAAATAATAAAAATCCCTTCGGCACTAAGTTCCACTACTATCCCAAGCGTGTAACGCAACAGAAGTTTTTTCATCGGAGAAAGCAGCTTTTCATCCAAAACAGTAAGTGTATTTTTAATGAACTGTTTTTCCTCGGGAGCATGCAGTAGTTTCGGGTTTTAAAAAGTACAGTGGTTTTGGAAGCAACACGCTTACTGACTCTGCAGCACTCTGGGGGACAGCCCAGGTAGCCTCCATGCTACAGGAAAGTTGTGTTGTTCTCTCTCTCTTAATTGGAATCAATCTGATAATTGTCAGAATTATTAGCAAAGTTAATGGTAATATTTTCACAAACAACAGAATCTCAGGAGTCTGCAGCCCATGTGAGATGAAAGCTTTTATACATTTAAATGGTAAACGCACCTCTTGGGAGTTTCATGGCTTTGGGTGTTGAGCATTCCTTCAGGGGCTGTGCTTGTCTACCCCTAAGAGAAGAACCAGGCACTGCAACTCTTTCAGGCTTCCCTCAAAACTACTCTGAAATTGATTCATTCTGCACAGCCCTGCAGTGCACAGAATCCAAAAGAAGCACTCTAGAAAAAACTTCAGAAGTGCTGAACTGAACAAGAAATTTTTATTTTTAAGAACTAGCAGGTTTAAAAGCTAACAGAATTGCTCTTAAACCACTGCATAAGTTTTTAAACAAAAAAGCTAACTTCTTTAATTCACTCGAGCGTCACATCGGGGTAAACAGTTCATTAATAAAGTAAAATGATACAGTGTATTTCACAAAATAAATGTAGTTGTACCATTTTACACAGTCAAAATATTGGTGCCTCAAGTAGCCAAGACAGCTGCATGAGTACATGGCAGAATCTTCTGTGCACATTTCCACTAAGGTTTAACATCACTTTATTCTGTATCACGCACAGCATTTGTGGTCCCAGATGCACAGAATGCTTTTTAAGTAATGAGTTCTCATCGATTTGCAATGAACAAAACTGATGTTCCCTGGCCCCTGCACCCCTGGCAGGGGCCGACCTGTTACCAGCAAGAAATGCACATAAATGCTCGAGGAGGAGATGGAGGGCGGGGGGGGGGGAGCAAGTGCCAACGCAAATGCAGTTTGGACTTCAGGGCTGTTGTGCTGGGTGTGAGCGGTGGGGCAGTAGATAAGAAAAGGATGAGGGCAGGACTGAAACAGAAAGGAAAAATTATCTAAGCAGTGTTAAAATACTCATGGAAACAGGCAGGCAAGTGTGAGCGATCAAACTAATTCTACTCAGACTCAGTAGTAAACACGTAAGCTGTGCAGCTCCATCACAGTAGCACAACCAGGACAGAGCTCATATTTATGGATGTAAAACTTATGATTGCCTTCTGCTTCACAAAGTACCTGGCAATGAACACTATGCTACTCTTACACAACCAGCAAAGCCAGCAAGTTTTATCTACACAAGGTGTTTTCAGAATAAGGTGACTACTAAATTCGCACCGACGGGAGAAAGCAAATGGTTATTTTGAATGCAGAGGCATTAGGGACCAAAAGGTCCGGGCTTGTTTAAAAACTCCTCATTGCTTTAGAGATGCGGATGACTTGCACCACTCTTCTGGTGTGATATAGCATTAGCACTTGATGCTCATCTGAAAGCAAAACATAAACACTCACTGCAAATTCACCATACGGTGTAGGATAAACCAGCTCAAAAAAATGACTAGCTCATTGTTAATATTTGTTCTCAACTTAAGCTTGAGAGAAGGGTTTAGCTCCCTTTCATCAGCAAGCGCAATGATTTTGGCAGTGCTACCAATACTGCCGTACCCAAGTTCAGAGCAGCCTGGAACAGCCACAGAGAGAGATCCCAGCCGAACTGACCACGGTCACAGCACTGGAAAGCCCTTGAGAGATGCGGAGGAGGAGACAGAGGCTCCCCACCGAGTACCAAACATGTCTACTCGTCAAAGCAGGGGACTCTATTCCAAACCTGAGCAGATGGCATCCCTAGGATTATCACCAGCAGCTGCCAGTGCAGTGATTATACACTGAAACTGCACGGCTAATGTACTGTATAATTTAACTAGACTGAAGATTATGGAAAGGAAACATTATGAAAAGATTTGGAGCTTATCTTTTCCTAATAATTCTGGAGGCACCCCACAATCGTCAGTGCCAAAGATATGTTTAGATCTGCTCTTGAAGGTCAGACTACAACCCACATTATGCACTTCAACATCTCCCAATTCAAATACATTCTGACATTTCCTGGGCCAATCAAGAACTCTGCAGTGCTTCGTTTTTCAAAGACGTAATGATTTTGCCAGAGGAAACAATTACTTCTTTCAACATTCTTCCTGATATACTTTGACAGAGCTAGGACACTAAAGAATTTTTAATCTGAAAAAAAAAAACCCCAACTTTTAAAGAATGGGGAAATTCCAAATAAATGTTCTTTTCCATGCATGTAGCATTCCTCTGTCTTGAGAGCCAAAGCACACAGGATCTTCAGCACAAGAACATAAGAATATTTATATATGAAAGGAGAAAATAAAAGCACATGGAGTTTCCTTCACTGACCTGGGTTTGCTCTTAAATAATTCCACACATGCATGAAATAGCTTTTCAGATTTTTCTACTCTTCTAAATTTTAAAGCGTAAAAAAAAAACGCAGCAGGAAGTATGTGTTTTAGGGACTGCATTTACAGCTAATCTGGTGCAGCAACACAGTGACGTGAGCACCTCTGATTTACACTGCCTGAAGACCGAGCCAGTTATTTTTTTATGTTTATAGAAGCACTTGGCGAGATATTTTTAGACCAATCTTTCTTGTTAACACTCTCTGCATAATTCATATGTCCTTATTCTCTCTGGGGCAGAGCAGACACCTGAACCGGGGGAGCAGAGGCAAACGGGATCACCCAGCAGCCCACGCAGAGAAATGGGGTCCAGCAGCCCGGCTGGTGTCGGGATGGGGAACAACATGGCACACAGTGCTGGGAAAACCTCTTGGCCACTTGGGAAAATTCCCAATTTACACAAACAAATTCCTTATGCGTCTTTAAAGCAGCAGTCTGGCAGTTGAAGATTATTAAGAAGGATGAGCTTACTGGTATTTCTGCTGTGTATGTGGTTGACATTCAAGCAGACTGGTGGAGCAATTACATTTCTTATTAATTCTTTGGTTAATAGTCCCGCAGTTCTTGTTTTCCATGCACCAAGGGGTCTGATTACGCCACTATTTCTCAGCATGACTAGGACAGCTATGTAAACATTATGGTTCATTTAAAACAAGAGATTAATAGCACTAGGCCACTAGAAGTTTTCCACAAGTCATGGTGGCAGTACCAATCTTTCAGTTTTTCATTTTCCCACAGAAATAATTAAGGATTTATCACAGTTACTGTACGTAAGAATTTCTCACTAACACCACAGGTTTTTGCTTGTCCATCATTAGTTTCCCACTGTGTTATGAGGAACTACCACTCAGGTACCACACAGTCTCAGGGCTCGTGCTCCAGGACCCATGATGCTCCTTTATTCCATTTTCCCTTCTGCCCAAGCTGCACAACCAGGTTGTTAACAGAACTCTCCCCCAAAATAACCAGGTTTTCCTACCCCGTGTCCTAGCCTCCACACGCACACTTTAAATAACTATATGGTAAATATCAGAAAGTAAAAAAAGGAGTCTACTGATAAAAAACACGGTAACTTCTTTTAAACTGTAGCTTTTTTACAAAAATGGGACTGTTCCTCCTTGAAATACATTATATTTCAGAAATGTGTTACGCAACTGTGATAATTGTAAGCCATCCTACTCATATTTACCTTCTCCTTTCTGTATTTTATTTCATACCAGAAAGAGATCATTCAGATTTCACAACTCTCAATTATGTTGGCAAAAAAGCTGGTGACTGCACAGAAGCGAGGGGAGACAAGAGCCCTGTGCCTGGGACTGGGCATGGTCGCCTGCTCCATGATGATGTACTTTTTTATTGGGATCACCATTGTGCCTTTCTACACTAAAAGGTAACAACAGCCATTTGGTTACGAATGCAGAACTATTTCTTTTCCCTTTCAGCATCAAATACAGTTATTAAAATGGTGCAAAAGTAAATGTTAGTGCATAATACAATAAATGAACAATATGTTCTTGAAGAGTTCATAAGAATTTAAGACTGAAAAGAGAAAGAAAAAAGTGAGCCAAGAAGTCATCAGCCATTTACAGGTAAGCGCAAGAAAGAGAATGATCATCCTCAGGGCTAGAATGAGTACAGACTAAACCAAAACATTTACTACAGAAACACGTTAAATAAAAACCAACCATGCTTATCAAAGCTTGATAATGGAAAGCTAAGTCTTGCATAAAGGAAGGGGAAAAAAAGGCACTTTTCCATGTGCAGGAAGGAGGATATGTTGTTTTAATAAAACTATAAAAACTTGGGCAACACAAGTCACAGTAAAATTGTTCAGCCAAGAATCTGTATCTTATCTCCAAATCAACCATCACAGGAAACTATCACCTTCAACAGGCCCATCTACCATAGCAAATGTTGCAGAATACATTGTATGCTAAAGAAGTTACTATTATCCACATTTTTATTTCATTCTGCAAGTTCTGCCTCTACACACAAAACCAATTTGCAAAAAAACCCCACACAAAGTAACAAGACAAAGAATGCAGCTCGATTTTTCATGCTTGAAGATTTTGATGTAGAAAGCAAGTACATCCACCTCATTCTCCTTATTAAGAGCATCTTTAAACTCAAAAGTGTTTCAAAAACATTGCCTTTAAAACAGAGTAATTCACATTTGATATATCTATATCTATCTATATCTTCCAGTCTTCTCATTACATGCCAAGAGACATTTGCATGTAAAAGGACTAGATTCTTAAGAACCGAAGTGAGACTATTTATAGGGGTCTTTTTCCCACCAAAGTGTATCACTGTAAGCAAAAGCTTGCTGTGGTTTCAATAATAGAAGAGTAATTTTTGAGAAAAAGTGATAAGTAACAGCAAAAAATTAATTTCTGCCAGACAAAATCCTGCTGCATCTTCATGCAAAAGGTCCATGTAATGAAGAAAAGGAAAAGAGGGGAAAAACATGGGAAGTGATCTGAGTTCTGTGAATTACTGAATTAAATATTTCTGAGAAATCGGAAGTTCTGCTAAGTCAGATTTCAAATAATGTCAAGCTCAACTAGTGTACTGCACTTCCAAATATTTACTACCAAACATTAAATCTATAGCAATTTTTCTTTCTTGAATAACACTTGTCGCTGATGAACAGATGGAGTTCAAATCTGACTTCACACTACAGAAGGCATGACAAACAACAACCACCGCTTCCCTGCCCTGCTGCCCAGGGCAGCCCTTCGCCAGCCATTGACTCGGGGTGGGCAGAGCTCACCGTGCTGGGACCGTGCAGCTGCGAGATCCAGCTGTGCCACCACCCACATCTGGCGCTCCAGCTGTGCGCTCCAGCTGTGCCACCACCCACACCTGGCACACCCGCATCTCCAGCACACGACTCCTAACAGCTGCTGCTAATGCATTTTAAAACTTCTGTTTTGTTTTTGTAGTGTTTGGACAACAGAAACTGTGTGCAAACTACTCAAAGCCAACATCAAGGACAAAGTTCTCTGCCCGAACAGCGAAGGCTCGGAGGACGAGGATATCTTCCCTTATCCCTGTCTGCAGGTGTGGGTTAACCTGACAGCCTCAGGACAAGAGGTTATGCTGTATCAGACTGAAGATACGCTGGAAAGAAATCCTAAGGTACTTGTAATATAGACTGAATAATCATCCTGCTGCTGTCTAACACCTTTGAGGGGAAGGGGTGATTGTTTTTAAACCAAGCAGCAAAGTAAGAGCAGGAGTTGTTTGTCTTTTACATGTTAATGTTTGTACTTAGACCAAGGTATTTTTTAAATATTCCAGAAATTACACAGATTTGGATTTTGCTTTCAGCATTACATCAAACATTAAGTTAATACTTGTTAAGAAATACACCAACTAAACATGAATATTTAACATCTATGAACATCTAAAAATACGAAAATCTCCAAGGTGAAAACCGATGGTAAGAAATACTTTATAAACTGTGGTTTGCTCAGTTGCTTGTTGAATTGTCACAGAAGAGACCTAAGTTAAAAACTGTCCTAAGTAAGAGGACAAAAACCAATTTTGTTCCATTTTAGGTGTGTGATATGAAGCAGGGAATAAAGAAAGCCAAGAAAGGGGAAATAAGAATACTGTTGGGGAACATTTTAGACAGAGAAGAGAAAGAAATCAGTAATTTTAGAAGATGATCAGTCATTTTAGGGATCTCTTCCCCAGAGGATGAGTGCAGACCATGGCTGGGATGGAAACGTGCATACACAGTATTCATTTTGCTTTAGAGGTGCCTGCGAGATTGTGAAAGGGGAAAAAAGTATGGTGTTATCCTTTTGTTTCTGCCAGCATTGCTGCTGGGGAATCAGCAAAGAGCTCGAGATTTTTAGGCTTGTTCCCTTACAACCAGAAGTGCTCCTGCAGGTACACTGGCCCAAGGAAGGTCAGGTTCAGTTCAGTTCCAAAATCACAAGTATTTCAGAGGCTTTATTCCAGCTCAACATTCTCTAAGGAGAGATAAAGTGAAATTCAGATCTCAGATGCCCAAGACAAGAGCACTTTCAGAATCCGAAATGTACGTGTTCAGACTACAAGTTCTCATCTTCTTAAAGAAATTATATAGGGTTTCACACTGCAAACCTGACAGCATAAAACACTTAAGCTGAAGAGAATTTTGCTAGCTAGTGCCTATCTTTATAGTGACTATCTCAGGAAAAGCTACATGAAATGAAGCGGTAAACCAGAAATTCTCTACTGTAGGTTGAAACTAAAGTCTTGTTCACTGCAAGAGGAGGTGATTTGCTGATTTCCTACCTGTTGTTTGTGTTACATCAAGTCTAAGCCTTCAGGTCAGGAACTATCCCTTTTATGCCTTGGCCAGTTTCCAGCTAAAGACACTTCCCCATTATTATGTATACAAAATAATAGCGCAGGAAAGAAACTTATGAACAACAACAACAACAACAAACGAGCGCTTCAAAGTCTAATACTATTTCCACTGAAGACTAAATAACTTCGCGTTATTACAACAGCTCAAAAGAGTTCTGTGTTCCAAGGACAAGTAGGAAGCCCCCAACAGCCATGGTTTCCTGAGCTACACAGTGAAGCCGCTTTGTTTTCTGCACCCTGACCAGCCGGTCGGGAATTTCTGCACAACTGATGCATTTTTGCTGCTGTGGTGCCCAGGAGCTCTGTTAGGAATATGAGCTTGGCATTGCACTAATGAAGTGACAGGCCCAAAGGCTGCAGTTTTATTTTGAGCACGTATATATTATTGGCTTCCAACAACATTACTCCGACCTGTAAATCTGCAGACCGGGAGCACAGAGACACTGACAGGAACAGGGAAGAATGGCAAATGGGTTGTAGACATACGGAAACCAACCTGATCTCCAGGGGTGCTGGCCAAACCATGGAAAGTTTTGACAGTACTGGCATGTTTGTTTTACTCAACCTGACTTAACTACAAACCCTGTATTAGAGTACCTGTTATAATGAATCACCTTGATTTCTTATTCCAGTGCTCATATGTCCCAGGCAAGTCGGAGAACTCTAAAGAAGTTAAAGCACGAATAGAAACAATTGCAAGCAACTTCAAAAAATACCAGACTTTCCCGTGTTACTATGACCCAGGAGGAACGCAGACCAACGTCATTTTAAGCAGACTTTATCCCCCAAAAGGCCTCCTCTTTGCTTTCCTTTGGCCTACACTCATGTTTACCGGCGGATGTCTGATTATTGTTCTGGTAAAAATTAGTCAGTATGTTTCTGTTCTTTCTGCTTGGCAGTATAAAATAAATATCTAGCACAGATGGCTGCAAGATATTCAAGTGCCTTTGTTCTACCTGTCTTTATCTGCATTTTGTGATTTTTAACACTCTAGATGTCCATCCAAAGGCAGACATTCCAGAAAACCGAATGGCACTCACTATGGATGGCAATCCATTACATGATGACAAAATATAAAATTGTTTCCCAGGAATGCCTGAAAATACCTCTTAAGAACACAGACTGAGTTACTATCTATTGTTTCCTTGGGTTTTCTGAGGTACAGTTGCTTTACAGAGCTACAATTCAAGTTTACTACTGAACTCCTGCTCCGCATTTTAGTCAGGGTCCTAATTTTCTGGCTGATTGAGAGCAGTTGGTGCCAGATCCATATACACCATTACCGGCAGGCACACCCTTTATATACTTCATTACCGATACCGTATGTATTCATAGCGTACTCATCTGTCGAGAAAAGAAGTTTTGTTTTGGTCCAAAGAGATATTTGTTACCATGGATCTCTCTGCTTTTGGGGAAGGGGGGGCGGGGGGAAATCACCTGAAAACAAAATATACACACAGATATTACAAAGTTTGCACTCTAAATATCTAACACCAATTGCATATAATGAAATATATGCACAAAATACAAGATACGGTAAAGAAGCTTATATTAGAAGTTTTTGTATTTAACTCCAATCTTCACTTTGCTTTACATTGAAAGAAGTATACCACTCAAGAAAGCCCACCTGCCTGACATTGGCATATATGACAAAACTGTTAAGGAAAGAAAGTCACAATATAAATAACACCATTATATAGTAGAAAAATCTATGAAGTCTTACTAAATGCGGTAATCTCACAGAATCACAGAAGTTTGCATGCTTAGGACAAAGAGATTTCACAATAGAGACATGCTTGTTTCTAGCACCAAGACTCTTAGGAATACTCTGAATCATGTATAGACACATTTTCTGTTCTCTAAAAATGACTCTTTTTCTCAGCCAGTTTTCAAATTGCAGCTGGAAACGGGAGGAACATAAGATGCTTCCTGCACGCAGTACTTGGCACTTGGGACACAACTAGAAGAAGCTTTTTCACTACAGAGCTGATGAACCACTATCATTCACAGGAAAATTTCAGTGGAATAAAGTTATATTAACCCATTACATGCATTTTCCAACATTACTATGCAACACTGTCAGAGTTTGCTTTTCATCGTGATCAGCAAGTCAAAATTCAACCAGGATAATATAAAATAGCAGTTATTAACATCAGTAATACTTGTTCAACATGCCCAATCTAGATGGTTATTTACTAGAAATCTACAAGAGGAAAAATAACCTGCTGAACTGGTTAAGATTCAGGCAGTGTAATGGAGGCTCTTAAAAAAGAAAAGTATAGGAGAAGAATTATTTCCACAAGAAAGAGGAAAGAATTTACATCTTCATAAAACACTTTGGTGAAATGCATCCGTATATGTGATTCTGTCTTTCTCGTTCAGCAGTGACAGTGCAGCTGACACAGGTACCAATGGCATGGGAAAGAGAAGAGATCCTGTTTTGTTAGTTCACCAAAAGGTGAGGCAGGACTATGGTAACTGCTTAAAAATACAGTAATCAGAGAGGGAGGATACCTGTTGAAGCCAATGCTCTGTGCTGATGAAAATTTATTCAGAGTGAAAGCTGTGGTTCCAGATTCTCCTCTACCAAAATTGATTTATTACATGAAAAGCTATTTCCCTCCAACATGTACACATTACAAGTATAGAAGAAAAACCTTCCACAAATTTTGTTCTCGGATAAAGTAGCATTTCCTATTTGTGCGGGAGATAGTCCAAGTGAAAACAGCTGGTGCAGGGGAAAAACCTCCCGCAGATTAGGAAACTCCATTGTTTTGGACTCTCACCCCACTCAGCTTCCTTTTACCCAAATGAAAATGGGGATTTAAGCGCAAAAAAGCGCCAAATATTCTAATGTAGAAAACTAACACAAAAAACGTACAGGCACCACAGAAGTCTGTTACTGTTTTTAAATACTGCTTTGCCCATCTATATGAGCGGATTATTTTCTACAGTTCTGAGAAAGTCTAACATTCAAGTCACAAATATTCTTTCTCTTAAAGTTGAAACTAAGTATTTCAACAGTGTGCCAAGGTTCCTGAACTACTACTGAACTTCTGTGAACATTTTTCTGTTCTTTTTCCAACTGTAAAAGCTGTAATTCACTAGAGAACGAAGTTTTAATAACACACGCTGCTTCTTACAGCAGCACAAAAGGAAGCTATAGAGCTTTCAGGGGGGTTTTGCTTGTTTGGGGTTTTTTAATATTATTGGATTATACCATCAAGTCTACAATAAATCAATAAATAAAATGCTATTTTTCTGAGATCCAGCAAAACACTTTGTACGAGAAGTGCTTCAATACAAGCAGTGACAGATGTACACAACTCACTTTCTTAAGGAAGAGGAGATGATGATCAAGTGTCTATCACAGCACTGAAAGTCCTGCCAGGGCAAGAGAAGACGTGGTGCAAGCAGCTGGAGATGAACTTCATCCTTGCAATCTGTTGCACTACAAACAGCTTTCACCAGCACTGATGCTCAGACCACAGTAGTAGCGCTTGAGTCGACTGGAACATCCAAGGAACACAGGAAGAGCCAGAACAGATTTTAGACCCCGATGAATACTCTAATTGTAAATTATTATCGTAATTCTACTGTTGGAAGGTGGACACTGATTCACTAAGAAGCCATCTGAGTCACCAGCATTTTCTTAATGCACATCAACAATAACTGGTACCTTCTGGCTACTTCTGACAATTACAATTTAAGTATCCTGCTGACTCGTGTGATTTTTATTACCTTGTCGTCAAAGCAGCAGCAGCAGGGCAGTTAACATAGAGAAGACTCTGGTCCCCAAAGATTGCTCACCCATTGCATTAACCCACTGCACGTCACAACAAAATACCTTCCAACTGAGGAACAGGTACTTTGGCCTTAGTTTTAGGTTGTGTGGAGGGTTTTTTTATTTGTTTGTTTGGGGTTTGGTTTTGTCCCTGTGTTGTTATTTTTTTGTTTGTTTTTAAAATAAAGAAATGAGGAAAAACTTGACAAAAAGCCAGCTAGGCATCTTCTAGACTATTTGCTATTCAGAAGCCACACAACACAATAAAAATACTTTGCTTTTGGCCATTTACATAACAGAAAAAAAATAGCATTTCGGGTTAAGCAGATGAGTCCAAATTTACAAGCTGGCTCGAAGTTAGAAAAGGTTTTAATTGATGAAAAATAACAGTAAGTATAGATTGGAGGCGGTTCTGCCTTGTTCACACAGCAGGGGTGCAGGCCGGCCATCCAGACCCCAGGCAGGACACACATCTGGTGTAGGAGCACCCGACTGCCCTCGGTCAGAAGGTGAAATTGGGAGTCACCTCAGAGGTTCCTCAGAAGCTCAAGGGCACAAGGGGAACAGAAGATCCACCAAGCAAACTATAAGTCTCTTTTTCCCCCCTAAAGTGTTTGTAAACAGTAAAAATGTTAAAGAGCGCATGTAGGGTTTTCTGTTGTTTAGATCTCCTGGAGCAAGGTTTCTTTTTCTGTGCTGCTATGAGACTTCAGTGTCAGCTTTGATGAATATAAATTATACTGGGGAGTTGCAACATTAGATGTTCTTCTCCTTGTTGACCCCTATTCCCCACACTCTCAAGAGTATCAACAGAAAGGGAAAATACACAAAAGATCAGACAGAGAGAGGTGACTATACTCAACTTCCAAGTAAAATAGTGAAATACAAATTAAAGAAAGTGTCTATTTTTTATTATGCTCCACTAGAAGAGATAGCAATGAAAAGAAAAATCTTGTCAAAGTTGAAGGACAAGCTGTTCTTTCAAAGCTTCCTAAAAATATCTATACATCGCTTAAATAAATACAAGTAGTCTCATTACACCCTGCACTCCTTTCCCTATAAGTGCCATATGACATGTACACAGAAATTAAGCTGTCAAATGGATAGAAACATGCACACATTGCCATGCCCAAACCAGCACAGGTATGTTCCGTGTTTTCGTCACAAACTTCTGCCTATAATAAATCCAAAAATCTGATATTATCTTTGCTAGATATGCATTACTGTACTTGTCTTACCTAGGAAAACCTACTTTTTAAAGAGGTACTTTCTACTTCTTACCTCTTATAATTCCAGGCAGATTTTCAGAAAGTCTCAGCGTGCTGAACAAGTTATTCTGCATTCAGCACCAAGAGCAAGTAAGGAGAGCACCTGAAAATACTTCAACTTTAGCAACAAGATAACACAGGATTAATATTACAGATGGGAGGCAGGGAAGAGAGTTGTTTTTAAGGCTCCATCTCTTCAGTAAAGTATTCATACCACACTTCAAACAAGACAGCCTGAATGAAGTAAATACAGGCTGTTTAGTCCAATCAGACTCAAGGCCACTCTTATAAAAATACTTTGACTAGTATTTTAATAATTTTATTCATATGCCTTAAAATCTAATGAGACAGTACAATGTACTAAAGAGGTGTTTCCAAAAAAAGCTCAAAGATACCGGTTGAGAAAAAAAATCATGTTTGCTAAAGCACTGCATAATTTTCTCTCTGCTGGAACATTTCAAAGCATTGGACATGCTTATTTTTGAAGAAAATGCAGAAGGAAATCTTGACTTCTTTTTGGAGACTCCGCGTGACCCCTAATTCCACATGGCTGGCAGCCTCAGCAGCCTGAAACCACAGGACCAGACTTCAAGCCTCGTCTACAGAAAATAATGCCCACCTCTTGTTTCATGAAATAGTTGCAATGAACAAATGTCTCACATCAAGTATTCCTGTGATATATAGATTGACAAAAAGATGATGACTCGACAGGCCTTGAAATTGAATTACCCTCTGATTTTTTTTGGAGAAAATCCCCACAACCATGGCTGAATCTTGTATCCCCAGAATAATGTAGAGTCTGTCCCTCCTGCAGCCTATAAAATACACAGCTAAGATGAAACAGATAAACAGTGTGAGTAAATAAACCCTGAACAATGTGAGTAAATAAACTATCTGGCCTGTCTAGTGTTTTGGCACCACAGATTTTGCCCTTACTGTGCTTTTTATTTTAAGAATATATTAAACTTGTTACATAGAGGTATTGTTGTGTGAGTAAACACTTGCTGCCTTTACTTAAACATACTGTTATTTTTTTTCTTTTAATGATCATGAAGCCAATGACAGGAGTAGGGGAACCAGCACCCTTTTATTCTTATGTGTCAACGGCTGGAAAACCAGGGAGTTACAACTGCAAAACCGAGATGCCTGGCTAACCAAGGCAGACCTGAATTCCTAGGGGCAAGGGCACTGATGTGCTTCACTGCTGACAGAGATGACAGCAAGAGCTGAGCAAGATTCCTCTTTCTCCAGCTCTGACCTTATCGCATCAAAATTTTGCCTTTGACTTGACATGAAAGAATAGCCAGCCCTTTAAAGGAATACCTGCACGGTTGTTTCGGGGGCATCTGGGTTTGGTTTTCTAAACTTTCTGCAAATGCACGTTTATTAGACAGACTGTGACAACAGAAATTAAACCTGTATGAGAAATTCTCTATCGGGCAATTCATTCAGAATACAGCACTGAGGCAGCTGAATAAATATATCAGCAGAAGCTTTAAAACAGCTTATAAAAGTTTTAGTGCCTTTTCATAGATAAAAATTTGAAAAGTATCCATTGTTCCTTTTATAGCTACTGATGTTCCTCTCTACAGCCTCTGAAATGGTTCTTCGTGCCTCACTAGTGAACAGGAAATAATTCATTGCCTTCTCACCTGCTTTCAGTAGAGCAATGACATAGCATCAATGAACAGAACTTTTAAATGTGTTACGATACAGTTCGATCAATCAAAGTATCTGAACTTGAGTAACGAATCATTTACTCTTCAGAAGTAGCATGTTAACATCGAGACTCAACACACTATAGGCAAATACTGTAAGCAAATTCAAGTACACACCCATACCTCAAGAAAGTATTTTGGGGTTCTTTGTGGTCAGGTCAAAGTACTATCTGTTGGCTGATTCTTGCCCAAAGAACTCTATACAAGCAAGTCACTTAGACTGGAAGAATCAAGAGATCCTGGCAGGACTGAGGCTGTGCCTGCAGCCACAGAGCATTCTCAGCTTCCTAATTCTTGCAGTGTGCAAAAATTCCCAATCAACCGCAATGGTTCCTGGCGGCTTTGGTTCCGTAAAGCTGTAACAGTGCTGCACTCCGGAGTCTTTTCCAGAGCAGCAGAATATGCTGCCAACAGCCCTCGAGTAAACATTCAGCCCGAGCTGAGGAACTGATCTATACAAGGTGGCTTAATCCCTCCACAAACTGCCACCCTAAGGGGCGCTTGTGCATTTTTGAATGACTACAGTGTGTCCTACTGCCTGTGCTTTAGGCACATGACCTCTCGGCTTTGGTCTTAGCATAGCAATGTGTATTAGGTGATTGGATCTGCCACCGGAGATGGGGAAAGTGAAGTGAACTTTTGGCTCAGACATGGGACACATACATAGATTTCTGTTCCAAGGCGCCAGCTCAGGAAAAGCCATCCCTTTTCCAACCGTGATGAGAAATAAGTGTCAGCTGTGCTGTTACTGCTGATCTTAGCAGAAGCACCAAGTATTTAATCGCCTCAGAGCTGACTCAATGGCAGCTCCAGGCCAGGGCTGCCGAATGACACCTCATTTTTACCAGAGGTCAAGGAGGTGTTGAATGCAGATGATCAAATTCCAGACTTCGTCGCATCTACCTCCCAGAAGTCACACACTAAACTGGGCTCAGAAAAGCCACAAAACTATTTAGTATTTTTAATAGCTAAAACACCAGTTGTTTTTCCAGAGCATTTAAATACACAGTACGTAATCAGCAACAGAAAAACCTGCAAATAAAAGGGAGATTACAGAGAGAGATACAGATTACACTGAACTGGTGAGGCAGACAAAAACAGAGAACAGGATTTAAGGCAATGAAGTCAAGAAACTGTTGGGATAATATCACACTATTAGTCTCATAAATGAGGCTTAATGTAAGAGGATAAAAACCAGATGCTTCAGTATAAACAAATTAATGTAAAGAGAGTTAGCAACTTGCTTGAGTTATGGATTGAGTTGAAAAAGCCAAAACATTATGAATTTGTTTCAGAATAACAGTTATAAGGTTTGCTTAAACCTACTAAAAATCCTAAATATTTCAGTTAGTACTGAAGAATAACTAAAGCACATTAAATGTCAGCAACCATACAACACCTGCATGACAAAACTGTCTTGCTGAGGTTTTTTTGCAAACATTCTGTACACAGCACTGTGTCTAAGAGCCAGCTGCTTTCAAAAAGCATCAAAATATTTTCCTTGGACTAAAGAGCATATAAGCACTGTGGAGGTTCTGGAAATCTTTGAGAGAAATACAAGAACCATAGTCCTGACTGTAAAGGTCTTGTAACAGCTTCACCAATATACTCCAATCTCAGAAATGTGCTCTCTCATGGATGAAAAAGAGTACTGCACATATCTGTCAAAATGAAGAAGCCCAAAATGCAGATAGGACATAGAAGACCCTTTAAAAATAAACAACAAAAAAACTCAAGTAACCACAAAAAGCCCCTTACCATTGGTATTTATCGGTGTTTCGGGAATGCACAATTTAGGAGAGCTTAAAGCAAGTTGGGTTTGTTTGGTGGTGGTGGTGGTTTTGTTTTTAAAGAAGAAAAAACCCCCACACGTTTCAGGCAAGGCAAGGCAAAAAAAATTATATATCTCTTGTCACAGAATAAACATTTTCAGTCATCTGTTGGGAAAGAAATGAGCAGGTCACCAGGAGAACAGATGCGGGCACAGCTGCTCCTTGGTGCCGGGCAGTGGGCTGGGTGACCCTGCACAAGAGGATCCAAATTCCAGGTCGCACCATGTGAACCTGTGGTTGTCACCATGGGACATCTCATCACTGAAGCTCTCAGTCTCCAGCCACTTGAAAAAATTGCTAATAAATGAAGAGTCCTGTAGTCTCACAGCTTCTTTAGAAGTTCAATGAATGGATCAATACAGGAAATGTGATGCCCGGATGGTTCTACACTGGAAAGCGTGGTGGGTTTTTTTTGGTTTTTTTTTTTTTTTTTTTTTTTTTTTTTTAAAGCTATGAATAAAAACATAAAGTAGCTGGTTTGGAAGAAGATTAACAACATGCTTGTTCCATTATTTTATATTCTGAAAGTCAGCACTGTTTAGGTTCATGTTTGCACAGAATTCATCTAAATAGAAATGCAGCAAATCACCCGTTCAGCTGACATTTAAAGTCTCTCAGACAGTGTTGAGAGCAAGGATTTTATACAGCTTTGAAATATCAAGACTGTACAGGAAGGTAGTTTGAAAAAAGAATGAAATTTAAAGACTCAAACTGATGACACTTCATGATCTCAAATCATAGCAATGTACAGGAATATACCTGTGCCTATTAAGATTAGAAAAATTATTCTCAAAGGATAAAAATTAATTCAAAACAAGAAGAATCAATGGGTTAAGTGTAATTCTGTTGCCCTCTTCTCAATTCAACCTAATTCCTTGTCAAAAGCAGACATTGGCACCTGATTGCAGCAGTCAAAAATATGAATTCAGAAATTAAGAATTTATCTGACTGCAAAAAAATGAAGGTACAAATCCCAGCTGTAAGAATTAGTATGCTTTTCCCAGCATTCAAGAGCTAAGTGACTAAAAGACGTGCAATTAATTCCATGAAACCATTCCTGTGTGTCTCACTGTGGTCGAAAGAAACAATTCCCCACAGGAGACCAGTAGCATTGAGCAGCTACATCTGCCCTCCATTTCTGAGCAGCCGGCGGTACAAGAAAAACTGGTGCCCATTTAAGTTGCTACTACAAAGCGGTTGCACTTAGCTCCAGGTCCTGCCCATGGGGGACTGTGTTGTAACCCCGCCTAGGAGCAAGTTTGCAACAGAACGAGAACAGCTCAAAAACACAACAAGAGATTTACTTTGCTGGAAATGGCATTGGTTAGGGGAAAAACAACGATGAAAAATCCAACAAAAAGCAAAACCTCATAAAACCAAAACCATAAACCCACCAGGCGCTGCACATAATCGCTGACAAGCTGGTGACAAGGAAAGGTTAGGAAAAGGATGAAAAATTATCACTAGTAAGCTAATTAGATAAAAGCACTTTGGAAAGCTGGTTGTAAGAGCTCAGACATCACTGACAGAAGGAAAAACAGTCTCTAACCTCCCTCCTAGGATACTACTAGTCTTTGAATGATACTGAATATTAACCCTACTTCTGTGAAGTTATACAGAGCTGTCAGGCTCCTAATCTCAATTTCTGCTGGTTTATCTCACCAGCTGTAAAACAGCAAAGTCCCCAGCTGAATACACTTAACCAGAGCAACATATCACCAGATTCAGCTGATAGTAGATCTGGGTGATGTACTTAAATGGATTTTTTTAAAGGACTTTTAACAGCAATTTCAACTGTATATTTCCTTACTTCTGTTCTAAAATGTCAGGTATAGTAGTTTCAAAACAAAACCTAATAAAGCAGCACTGCATCTACTGTTTCCAACATTCCCACTAGGAAAGTTTTGCTAATGAAAGCACAAGTGGGATTTTTTCATTTCTTTTGTTGTGGGTTTTTGCATGTTTGATTTTTGACAAGACAAAGCTGACTAGCTAGGGTGTAATTTTTTGTTAGGTGGGCAGAGAAGTGGAAATAATTGAAAAAATGGCTCATCTCTCAAACAGCTGGGCTTTTTCCCATAGTTTATGCTGTTATCTTTCTGTTCAGGAAAGTCAGACTGGCTGGCCTATGAATTGCCTATTCCCCACACCACGTTACAGGTACAGTAATCGCTCTTCCCAAACTTCCCACATTCTCAGAAAAAAATTCTAACCACAAAAGATTGCGGAGATTTAGGCAATATGAATTCAATCACCTCTAACTTACATAAATACTGTATATCCATTGTTCCCATCTGTTGTTCTCTTTCCTTGGGGCAATTAATTGTATGAAGCAACAAATCGTATCAACTGTTTTTTGAAGACTAAGGACCTTAAGAACCAGTCGTTCCTTCAGCCCTGAGCCACTCAGCACTCACAATCCTTGTCTGTTGTCTCTCTCATTTCCAGTGTATTTTTAGAATCTTTATTGCCATCTCTTAAGACCCTTGCCAGTTCTAATAACTCATTTTGCAACTTGGCCTTTCTGATCTTATCCCAACATGCTTCGACTATTTCATCTGTATTAGTGTCTGACGGTGCTTATCTTCCTCTACAATCAGGATCATCACCTGCCCTTTCCAGCAGCAACCAGCCTTAATAATATTATTTTCCCAGAAGATTACACCCCAGCTTCCCAAGTCTGCTGAAAAACTTTTTTTGAAGCCCATTATTCTTATAGTGTTACTGCTTTCCCTTCTTCATGCAGAACTGTGAGCTTTGCCATTCAACAAATGTCTTCACCTAACACTGCCGCCTCCTTCAGACCATCCTAAAATTACAGTTCTGAACCAAGAAAAACTATAACACTTGGTTTATTCATAAATTCTTTAACTTCACCTGCATCTAGTGTTATCCATTATACATATTATATCCACTGCCTGACTGATATAAAGAGCTATTTATTACCCTTAATATGTTTATGGCCAGTATTGACATTTGATGAACACAAAACTGAAATATAAAAATAAAGCACATATTTCAAAGAGATTAAAGACATCTACAGATACTGTAGTGTAGCAAAATGAAATATAAGGGCTAAACAACAAAAACGGCTGTTTAGTAATCTTCAGTTTAATAATGAGAATAAAATCAATAACAGCCTGTTCAGCTGATGACACAGGACTACTCTGCTGAAAGATCCAAGGTAGTGTGCAATTAAGACTGAAGCTTTTGACTCCCTTATCTGTACCTGTAGTAATAAATGTAATATTTAGTGCTGGAGTATGGTAGAATGGAACAGCGTTTGAAAACTGCCAGTCACAATCCTTCAAAGTAACAACATATTTACCCAGATGACAGTCCACACACCCCCACCTCCCAGACTCTCCGCACCTCTCATCACACAACTGCAAACAGTAAAGAAAAAGAACAACATTTTAGGCAGAAGTTACAAGGCGGCTGTAAGACACATTTGGTTTAAGTAATATTAATTTGTTCTCCAGTTCCATTAAAACCATGAACACAGCTGAGGAGATAAGCAGGACTAATGCTGAGTTTTCATCAGAGATTGGAGCACGTAGACTGTATTTCAGTACTTCTTTTTAATCATTAAAACAGTGGCATTTTTCGTTTCTGTTTGTATGCAGCTTTGGCAGAAACAAATGGGACTCTCGCCTTCCCTTGACAGGCAGGACTGAGGCTATCTATTTTTTGCGCTTATTTTCTTCTGTCTGCTCCAACTTATCTCTTTTGTAGAGTTTTGCTTTTGCACTGATTTCTCTCTCTATTCTCCACATTTTCTCACTTTGGTGTCCCTCCTGCACAATTCATTTCATAAGGAAAACCAGGCTACAAAAGTCCAGAGGAAGACATCTACAACACCATCCAACTGCATGCAAAGGAAATAGCTGAACAAAGGGCATACGCAAAAGTAAAACCGCAGTGGGAGAAGTTTGTATTTCACGTATGACCATTCTTTAGGGAGCTTGTTAGAAATTTAATGCTTAAAAATTATACCAAATCTACTCCAGTTTTGCCTCTCTGATCTTTTATTCTTCATTAAAAAAAAGACTAAGAGATAACAGTCAACAAGCCTGACGTGAAAAATTCTCGCCAGTTAAGATCAAAGTGAGAAAAACCCTACTGCATTGAATTCAGAGAATAAAAAAGAACCATTTACATTTTTATAGTTTTAACCACATATTACCATTTTAAAATAAGACCCCTATTTACTTTGGAATCCAGCACTAGTGAATCCCAGTGAAACGTTCCTCTCATGTCTTAGTCCATTGGAAGGAGCCAACTGCATGCGTCGGACATAAGCAATACAGCCTCCTGCCATACAATTGGGATTCTTTTTCTTTTGTAACTCAGGTCACTTCCCTTGCTCTCTCTTCCCCAAAAGAGAAAACCAAAAACTACCATACCTGCTCCATGTACAACTAATCAATCCAACCAATTCAAAGGTACTTTTCACTGTAGCAAACCTTGACATCTGTCATTAATCATGACTATTCCCACATTCAATCTTAACTTCCATTTCTAATCTTTTTTGCAATACTGCTGCAGTGTCATTTGAAACATGATATTGCTGTGTGGGTTTAAATTTTTAGTTTAATACATCTTCTGACAGGCATTTCTAGACAAATATAAAAGAGAATCCTATGCAATACCATTTAGGCAAAGAGCTGATATGCAACATACAAAAACAAACTAAAAACACCCCAAACTTTTCTAAGCAAAGACTTGATATACTTTATGTCTGGGAAGAAATGTTATGATAATAGTTTTTCCTCCACAATACAAGCCATAATGTTTCCATTTTCTATTTTTACATCCCATAAAGCTCTCACATATGCTCCATCCTACTGGTCCTCTGCTCAAGAAACCAAAGCTACTCTGTGAACAATCTACTGTGTTAACATTCTGTAACCTGTATTTTTTCAATGCTGTCAGACAACTATTGCTTGATCACATAGTGCTCTTGAGAACTGAGAGATCTTGGCACACAGGCAATTCCTACTTAATCCTGAGATAAGAGTCAATGAGGGCACCAACTCTCGGTCAGGCTGCTGAATCACCTCCAGCCCTGAAACAGTCCTTGAAATGCTTGAGTCTATCAAAAGGTTGAAATTCTCTGTCCCAAAATACCTAAAAGCTTGATCACTGGAGCACTCTGATGGCTGAGTCAGTGTTCCAGCTCATTTGATCCAAAGACATTCCATCTCTCTCCTCTAGGCGCACAACATTCCCTTTGATCCAGACACCAGCTCCCACCTTGGCACTGGGACCTGGCTCACAGAAAAGCGGTGTTTGCCTTATGAGGTTAGTTTTAGACCAGTCTAGCTCTTAAATTAATAGAAGGGTGTTGTGGCACTCAGACATAACACAATGAAAGGTTAACTTTCAGCATGGACGTTAAACATCTACAACCACTGAAGTCCAGCTTTGTGTTTCCCACAGAAGTCTGGGGATTTCTGCATTCCCACAGAAACTCAGCTCTCACCCTAACATAGGTTAATTAGGGAAGTAAGAACCCGCTGATCTCTGCTTCCCAATACGCACATATTGCCAAAACCTCAATTAGTTTAAATTACCAGAAGACATTATTTATTATTAATCAAATAGATGGCTATTTGATTAATCAAGTCCTGCACAAGACTGGAGCAAAGATTTCATTCAGACATTAGTCAGCTCCCTTCACCAAAGGCTGCACCCAAGCAGAACATTATCTGTTAAATAAATACACGGCGCTTTATAAAGTCCAGTAATAAAAAGGCAGCCATTAGCCTTCATTTCTCAAATCGGCTCTTGCTGGCTGGCATCTTGCACAATTCACTTCTTAATTCATTCTGAAAAGCAGCATGTAATACAGCATTCTGACATGTATTTATTGGGTGCTCTTCACAGCACAAGTGCTATTAAATTGCTTCCTACGCACCAAACTTTTCACCATCAATATTTTCAAACTGCAAACCTGAAGTTCCTTCAGCTCTAAAACCTCCAAGTCTGTACAATGTATATTAAATGTACATTACAATATAGTTCTATTGTGATATAAGATAAACTTTGAGAATTGCTGCGAGTATAGGACATGTATTCTCAAAGTATTTGAAGCATTTTAACAACAGAGCCATTTGGAAATAGAGCTTTTATAAATTACTATGTATATAAATAATTGCATATACCACCCAATAAAGAATAAAGTGCGTTTTCCCTTTGCGTTATAGGAAAACAGCAGCATCTTTATAGAGAATACTACATCCTCCTTTTTGCACTTGCCAGACAGTGCAGGAATAGTGATGAGCATCCATCAAAAAACACACGGCCATCCTGCCCCAAAGCCAGGTCTGGAACAAGAGTCCTTTCACCTTAATCATTCAGACATTGAGTCAGAGATGCATCAAGTACCAGCTACTGGTAAGAACACAGAGAAAGAAGTTTACTCCTCCCGTCCTCCATCTCCTGTCAGCACGCTCGGGAAAGCCAGGTGATGGCACAGGAATACAGCACCTCCCCAGCACCGCGGCTGCCAGGCTGGGAGAAAAGCTGGGCTTTATCTTGCAGTGCTGAGATAACGGAGCCAGTGACCATCTTCCCAGTGCCTCCCAGCAGGCATGACTGCATGAGCAGCAGATAGGTTTTCATTAACATCACTGAGGATACGAGGCTGTTTAGAAATTTGCATTTATGACATTTCATTTTGGATGAGTGAGGATGGTACGCTTTAAAAGTTTACTTCCAAGTTTAATGAATTTGATTAAATGTCATTAACTTTTTGCTCCTTGATTTCATTAGCTGTTCAAATCTTCCTATTACAACAGAGCCTGGGAACCCCATGCAGAGACCAAGAGGTTCCCCCATTGGAAAGATTAGCAGGACTGCAGCGATGAGGAACGACACACACCGGGACGCAGACAAAGATGCACACACAGGCAGAGATCTTGTTAGCAGCGAGAGCTGAGCCAGGCAGAGCAGAGAGCTCAGCCAGACTTTATTGGCCATTGACAATTTATAGGATTTACAGATACGGGCCTGGACTAAGATGTTACATAAGATGTTTTTCCAATAATTGTTATTAAAAACACACCACACTCATGTTACGTTTGTTTCAGTTACGTTCTCACTCATTCACAGACCAGGCCCAAGGACACTCACACATCCCATGCACTCGTGGGCGGTCATCCAGCCCGAGATACCATTCTCACGGGTCTGGGCTATCACTCTTTACAATTATGAGAAACGTACTTCAGCACAATCTGTCCAAGGCCCTTTATATTTTGCTATGATACAATTATGTTAGTACTATTTCTTTGACTGTCCAGATGGTCATGTTAGTATTGATCTTCCTTTATCATCCAAGTGGCTAGAACCGCACATTTTGCTTTCCCACATCTTTGCTTTCCCACAGAGGACAAGCTTTTTTTTTTTTTTTTTTTTTTTTCCTTTATCACTACACCAAGCAAGTGACTTTTCATACATAGCTTGAATGTTGGAAGTTCTTTTATTGCAATAACCCTCCGCCTGCTCCAAATGCTGCCTCTGTTCAAAGATGCGACTGACAGGATGCCAGGGGTCTCAAAGACCGCCACGCTACTCATCCATATTCTCCACACAAGGGTGCAGTGCCACAGGGATGAACCCCAGTGCAGCACTTTGAAATCACATTATTACCTGGTCAAATTAACCCAAAAGTTATTTTGATCTGAAAATGGAATAGTGCTGCAGTGATACCTGTGTACACACAATGGCAGATGTCAGGGAGGATCACTGCTACACCACAGTCGGCAGATCTTAGCCCAACATACCTGTCTGTAAATCCACTAAGTCAGCCACAGATTTCTTCATAAATAATTAATTCTGCACCTATAATGGAATTACTTTAACAATTAAACTGCTTCAGATGTGCAGCCAATACTAAATAGCCTGGCTGCTTGGAGTCTATTTTTCTTATTTTTAAAATATGTTTTTGAGCTGACTCAAATCTAAATACAAAGTCTTGCATGAAGGTTTATCAGTAATATTTGTGTCATTCTCTTAAAAACTTGCAATCCATAAACGAATTTCTAAATTACAGAAGAAAAAACAAAACACAGCATCATCATCTGTGATGGATAAAGTCATTACAACATTGAACAAATTTAAAGGAAGAAATAGAAGAGATCTTCTTCCACTTCTCAACCTGAATAAACTATAACATTAAAAAAAAGAGATGCCATCCTTAGATCTATTACTGTCATTTTGAAATTTTGTCTTCAAATACAGATTATGCTCTACTCTAATGAGAAGAAACCCTTCCTAGGAAGAAACTATCAGGCAAATTGGCTGAAGTTTTAACTCATTCAAAATCTGGGAGGTGAGGGAACAGCACCAAAGCAGGAATTTCCTTGTATTTGTGATTAAATGTTTTTTGTGGTTTTTTTTTTTAAAAAAAAAAAAAAAAAGCTGATATGTAAACATGGTGCTTGTTCATGGACTAAAAGCAGAGACACGAAAGGATAAAACAAAACCGTGAAGTAGTTAACTATGAAACCCGAGCTCTAAAAGAAGTGTGACTCAGGTGAGAGACAGCACCAAGTTCTCTACCAATGCCAAATCAACCTTCCCCTCTCAAACTACAGCTTGTGGGGAGAAGATTCCCATTGAGTAACTGAATAAGTTTGCTGCAGTTTGCTATCCCGAGCAAACAGATCTCTGGGCTCCCTCGCCGGCTGCCCAAGGACCACGATCTGCTCTGGTACCCCGCACCGCTCCAGGGAGAGCAGCCCCGGCAGGGGGCAAATGAGAGTCCCTCAATTTGCACTTCTCTTCCTTAATTGATGTAAAAGTTGGTTCTTAATGTACACCAAACAAATTAAAACCAACCAATACTCCTTGCAACTAAGCATTGTATCTTCTCTGCCAAGCGGCATGAGATAGGTTTTCCTGTAAAGCCTTCTTACCAAATGAATTCTATGCAGGGGCATGGCAGCACTAATACAAAATCATTAAAAGAAATGTCTCCAGCAGGCAGTTTTCTTGGCTTTCTCCTATTATATTACTGGAAATTCAGCAAGAAGCAAGGGTAAAAATTAATGAACTAGTAAATTTAAAAAGGAAACACACACAGGTTGATACGAAGCTTAAGTTACAGATAAGAGATGGCACTTTGCCATTTCAAAATCAAGGATGGAGAATAATGAGGAAGTTAAATTATTGTCCATGCTTTATCTGGAAGATAGCGACCAAGACAATTTTCTACACAGAGGGCTTGAAACTGAGCATAAATTTAAGCTACTCTTGAGTTATGATAGCCTTCTCCATTAAAATGTAGACACTAGCGCCTAAATGATTTCATTTCCCTAGCCTCCTGTTTCAACATCTCAAACCTGAAATCTCCATTTGATAATTCTAATAGCACGGACATCTCATGCAATTGTAAAATTGGTATTGAAAATTAAAAACTTCAATATTGAGCAAACTGAAAAACTCTGAGGATATAATGCAGTATTTTCAGTGTGATACAACACCGCAGCAAACAACATAGAAAAAGCATAACCGTTTCTGATGATTCTCCTGAAACCAGGACCAAAAAAGGAAAAAAAAAAAAAAAACCACAAAGCTTCTTTGTGAGATTCCATCCCATGTTGTTGCTGGTCTCATCAGAAAAAAATGCCAACTTTAATTCCTGCACAGAAAGCAGAAGGGAGAAGTCTGCGCTATTGTATTTCCATGCACATAAGCTAGTTGATTTAGGCTGAAAAAAAAAAGTTTTTACACAAAGGACTTCAGAAAGGATAGTAAAGGTAGCTCACCTTAATTGTTTTATAGTTCACTGGGGCTTCTAAATCACCTGGAAACATGACTGTTGGCCTACAGAAACTGCTTTCCCCTCCTGAACATGAAGCAACAAACTTGCTCCCAGGAGATTAAAAAAAAAAACCAACAACCTAAGAGCTGCTTCACAGAATTTTATTTGGCTTGAGCAGGTCTGTTTTTACGGTTGGTTGGGGGTTTTTTGTTTGTTTTGGTTGGTTTTTTGGTGTGTGTTTTTGTTTGGTTGATTTTTTTCCCTCCAGCGATTTTTTGGGGTTTTTTTCAGAAAAACATAGGGGAGCCCTTTGAGCTCTGTAACGCATTGTTTAATATTAGTGCAATGCTGGAGCAGGGAAAACATGCCTGTTAGTCAAGTTGCACTGAGCCGCTCGCATAGAGTATTTCTTTGCTTGGCCTCTCTGTGCCTCCTCAAGCTTACGGTCCTTCTTCCTCCTTGATCTCTTATGCAACTTCATTCTTTACTTTCTTACTCCATTGTTTGGAGCCCATACATCTTCCTCTCTGGTTGGCTGATGTATCTACACCAGTTTACATACAGCTCCATTGGAAAGAGGAGTGAAAACCAGAAAGATTGCCAGCAAGTGCCCTGGGCAATCTGCGTACTAGTAAGTGTTATAGTTGTGCTACATTATGAAATAGAAGATATTTGTTCTATGAAATGATCAAATCAGGAAGTATATCAGGAACCTGTTGATAGCTTGTTTTATCAGTATTAGAAGCAAAAAGCAGTGAGAACACCAAGAGAGGTTGCTGTGGATAAGTGGAAAATAAGAGTCCCTTGCAATGCAGGGCTTGCCGAGAGAAAGGTTTAGCAAATGTCAGCCACAAGAATTCCAGTCATTGTCCTGATAAATTAGAAGGAAAAAACAAAAGCAAGGGTGGGGGACAGCTTTACATAATATTTTATTTTAAAAAAAAAAGTTTTGCATGAAAGATAGTAGCTGCTTATACCATTATTTCTCTTTCCCAGTAAGACCTAAACTAATGGCAACGTCCCTTGTCACGAGAAGCAGCCAGGAGCAGCCACCGTCTTTTGTGTCTCAGTTCTGCTCTCCTGTCATCAGTTTTTTCAGGCTCCCCTTCAGCTGGAGGGTGTTCCTGGCCGCTGCACAGCATTTCTGTCCTCTCCTCCAGCATCCTCTGAGCAACCCTGTGTGTCCTAGGGACAGGAGGGCAAAGAGGGAGCTGGGTGCAAGGCACATTCACCTTTAAAAACAAACTCTTACCAGCTGTTACCAAATCCATATTTATTTCATTATAGCTCCCCCTGCAAAATAGCTCAAGAAGTAGCTTCTAATGCTACTTAACCAAGTCCTTGTAAACACATCAGTGTTCTTGGTCCCAGCCCCTGAGCAGCTCCAGCCCGAGCAGCTCAGATGACATAGACGAGGCAACATTTTGGTAGTTGTTTTGTTAAAGCTTGAGTTTTAAAAGCAGCTTGTTTTTCAAAACTTATTTAGATACTTGGGTAAGTCAATAAGAATTGTTCTAATAGGTTTAAGGCTGGTAACAAATGCCAATATTTGCAAAGGAAGAAGCTTTTGTTACTGGACTCAATTGTATTATTGCAGTAGTGGAATTCAATTTAATTTAATTCTCTACATTTACAGCTCTGTATTAATACCAGACACTGAAATAAAAGAGGTTTCTATGTAAGCTGTCTTATGAGAAGATGTTTTAGCATCACATACAATTTTCCAATTTCTGAGCCACAAGTCCTTTTATCTTTCTTTAGTTCTTTATCCTTACGGCATCGAGCTCAGAATCCAGGGCCCTGGAACTGAGATCTTGGACAGTTGCTTGCCCTTGTCCTCCTACAAACAACTATTGCAAGTAAACACTGTTTTGCTCCTTGGTTTGCACAACACAAGGCACTCCTATGGCAGCATTAGCAAGTTCAATTCATGAAGAGGAATGGATCAGCTTGCAACTGCTATTTGTGTACACAGTAGACTACTAGTTTAGTTTGTTTTGAATTTATCCAACTGCCAACTACTCAGTCCCTTATATATGCACTAATAGAATATATGGGTATTTATTGCCAAGAGGTTACTATCAACATTGGTGATAAAGAGCGTGCTAATGTAATATATGTGTAACTTGCTTAGAAATTTCTTTTTATAAAGTAGGATGGGGGATGAAAACATGGACTACATTACAGCACTACTGCAGCCTTACAAAGCGATATAAATGGGAATATACAAGACACTGATGGCAGAAGTACATACAGATAAAAGAAAACCTATGGAGAACTTGATTTACACAACCAATAAAAGTATCTCAAAGTTCCAGCTGTTAAAGTTCCAGTCCAATTTGACAAATAAAAGTTTAAGAATGAAGCTAAAAATACAAACACAGAAAGAAAATCATTAATGGCAAGACTTAACCAGAATGATGTCAAACAACCTTCTTCAGAAATTCTGCTTCCCAAGTGACTTCCAAGTCAGACTCTACAGAGTGAAGGGTTGGTTTGATGCAGGGAGGTAACTGCACCACTCCAGCAGTTCAGTACAGACACGGTGCTGATTTATTCAAGTTGTACGTAGCCTACATCTTCTGCTGGAGCACCTACAAAGCATCATAAATACATAAGGAACTACACTGCCTAAAAACAAGGGATGTTCTACCTTAAAGAGGGTGTAGGAACAGGACCTATGGAAAGTAACTGCTTTTAGATGGGACACAATGCTTTGGAAACAGATGTTATAGTGGGTTTTCCTTACTCTGATAACCTGAAGTGTACATTGGGATGCTCTGAGGTGAAAAGGGTGCGCAAACTGGAACAGTTTAGTTATTTCTAGTCTATTTTATTCGGCTTGCTTTCAGAACTAGCATGCTTCATATTTTTTTCAGAGACGACTATTTGATACAAACAAGTTAAGGAAGTTGCCATGTTTGCATCATGCGAGATGGGAAAAAAAAAATGTTGTGGGGTGTTTTTCGTTGTTGGCGGTGGGTTTTTGTTCATTTGTTTGTTTTTCCACGTGGGCCATTTCTCAAGTTTTAGTTTTATTCACATTTTGAAAGTTAACTGGTAAAGCATAGAACGGGGCTAAATTATAGCCGAACAGCTGGAGGAGAAAGAGGTAATAGATGGAAACGCTACAGTTAAGTACTTCAGCACACTGGAAGGAGACATTTCGGTTCACGGGAAAACAGGATTTACTGCATACATCAGAAAGTGGCAGCGAGCGGCAGGCAAAGAGACTTCTGGCCACTTCACCACTTCATACAGCTTAATGTGTGTCCTGTTTGAAGGTAAAGAACAGAGATTTGACTAAACTCTTCACCTCTGCCACATATGGCCCTTGAAAGTGCAGTAGCATTGGTCAAGTTTATGTGCGAAGACAAAGGAATCCAAGACCTAAACATGTTTTGCTCAACAGGAACATTCCATGTGTGCAGATCTCGTCCATGTCCATGAGCTGGGTACCAGCAATCTAGCAAGGAACAATAATGGCTACAAATCTAAAGCTCATTTGATGCTACTGCTAGGAGATGCACATGCCAAACTGCATTCCACACTCATTTCTTGAAAGGTAAATGGTGTTTATGGTGGTTTGTTCTTCAATAAAGCAAGCACTTACAGGCCTTGTAGCCACACTGTAATGGCTGCAGTGTTCCTTGAAGTGCACCAGAATACTTTTTTCCTTTGAAACTAGAGAATAAAGGCTTTATTAAAAATAATAAACAACAACAAAAACTCCGCGTATAAATCAAAGGATGTCTTGCCCAGCATGAACACTGCATCCTCTTCTGCAGCTCCTCACAGGGCTTCTGGGACTATTTTCAGCTAATTTGGAACATTTAAAACAACCCAAAAGGTCACAAATATACCACAAGAAAGTCACTTGAGTTTTATCATTTTAAAGTGCGATTCACCAGTTGATTTCATCTTAGGAAACACTGGACTTCAGACAGCAGAATGGAACACCTCTAGAGAATACATTAGGTTTTGGAACACAATGCTGAGTTTTATTTTCTTTTCTTCAGTGATAGCATTCACTGGATTCTTCACGTGGCATTAAGTGCACAAATTATTTTCACACAATCATGAAAACGTGTGTGTTTTTTTTTTTTTTTAAGTCTAGTTTATATATCTCTGCATGGATAGAGTCACAAATTTCAGCCAAACAGCAGCTTGAAAGAACCAGAATCATATTCACAATTATCTAGAAACTCCTCTGAATTATCTTACTCCTCTTCCTAAGATATTTAAGAAACACCCTTCAGTTTAGACGTAGAAAAATATTTACCTAAAGAGAGATCAATTTTTCAAACATTGTCTGACATCTATCCCTTAGGACCTACAACAGTGGATAAAGGAGATTGAAATACTTTCAGTGGATGAAGACTTAAGGAAATCGCACTGTCTTTTTCAAATGTAAACCCAAGATTCTTGTATGTGAGAAATATTTATATTTATCAGGCATATTATGCTTTTCCTGCGATAGCATTTACAAAACCTCACCACCAGAAAATGGCACATAAATTTTTCCAAGGATAGCATTTCTTTTCTAGCAGGACATCAAGTACCGAAACAATAAGGTCAGATGTTGAAACACTGCGCAGACCTGCACCACTTCACAGGTGCTGGGTATTGAACCACAGGTTTTTAAATTTTGAGACCCTCACCTGACAGCTCAGTGCTCCAGGATTCGTGTTGCTCCCCAACAGAAGTGCACCTCCAAGCAGCATCTACATGTCTGTGGACCCATAATACCAAGTATTTATTGCTGGAAAAGACTTTATAATGCAATATCATCCAGCTTTAAGTACAGCTGTCCTGAAGCACAACACCAGAAAATAAATAGCCCAACAATAAGTTCATAACTACCAACAACCCGCCACTTGCTGTAACTCTCAAATAAGTTTTAAAGACTAGTCTGTATTCAGGATATTCTCCTTGGCACAGAAAATATGTATTAACTATCGGATTATAAGAACATAGATGGTCTTCAACTAGCTATAGGCTGATTCTACCTGAAAGAGATATTGTAAGCATGCTATAGATGCCAGGCTCTCCCACTAGTCCCATTTGTTGGTACAGCTATTGACCAGTCATTTTACAACATTTCTTACAGCTGTTTGTATAAAACATTGCAAGTACGCAAACCATTTTTCTTGAAAAGCAGATCAAAACCACAGGAAAGACACATTGCATGTCAATTTTACTGTTGGACTAACTCTTCGGAAAATAACAAGCTCACAGGATGAGGTTTTTTGCTGAGTATCAGTCATTAAAAAAAAAGAGTGAAAATAAAAACCCCCACAAAACAGTCAAACTCTCACATAGACGTCTTGAGGAGTAAGGCTCACTATAGATTCTAAGACAACTTGGTCAGAAAACTTATCCTGAAAATTGGTTATAATTCGAGTAGGATGGGGGCTGTGGCTTTACTATATTTTTCATAGAATCACCTGGTATTGAGTAATTAAGTGCAAAGCAAGTATTTGTGCAGAGCAGAAAACTATGGCCTTTCACAAAATTATCCTTCTTCTGTTTCAGATTCCTTGTGAAGGTATTTACCCCCCAACTTGTAAAATTGAACGCAATTTGGAAAGCCGGTGTCGGAATAAACAAAATCCAATATGAATGTTCTTAAATAATCTTCACAGTTTTATGCGTGACAAGTCACTTTTGCTGTATCAACTACAAACAAATAAATAGAAGCCACAAGAACTTCTGTTTAAGATTTTGTTCTACGGAAGCTGATCCAGAGCCTCATCTTTGCAAGTGAAGGTTACTACAAAATAGCACATTGGTTCTTCTGTTACCTGAGATTATCCAACCCGCAGATGATGTGCTATGGAAAATCCAAACCAAACCATCAAGTTCATTCTGCCTCTCGACACAGCCTTGCATATTTTGCAACTCAGTTTTTAGGCCTACACCACAGACATCGACTTCTGTCACACACCAAGTGCACGGCAAAGCCAGGAAAGTCTGAAGATGGTCTAAAACAATTAAGCTCCTACAAAACCATAAAAAGAAATTGCTAAATTGGGCTCGCTCAGACCGGCAGCACACTGAGCATCTCTGGAAAAAAAACAGATCGACAGAAGCTGAGAGCAGGCTCCAGCTCTCCATTGCCCATCCTTGCTGCGCAGCTTTAATTCCTGCAGATCTACATTGTCACATCCATGTCACCCCTTATGGTCCCACTTGATGTCCTCCATCGGAAGCAATTCTTGCCTTGTGCTATTAGCTGCATGACAGACACAATAATATTCAATAAGCATTTAAGGCTTAATTCCCCTCTCCTCCAACTTCCTAAAACCCCAGGGACTGTTAAAAATAATCTTAGCTATGTGCTCCCTTTCTCTTGATCTTAGAAAGTTTATTTGCATAGTACAGATTGTCAAATAAGTTTGCGTAATATTGTCATTTCTTCCTCTTAGAAATGCACAGCTTGTTTATCACAGCTGCCCTCTACAAGACAGCGTGTGCTCTTGGTGTTTGACTTCTCCATGAAATAATGCAAATATGTTCAGCTCATAATGGTGATTTTGCAGAAGTAATGTCCATAATGCCAATGTTTCTCCTGTTTTCCTATATTTATGAGGATATAGAACTCTCACAATGAGCAGAATTATTTTTAAGATGCACACAGGGCACAGCACGAGGTATTACCCCATAAATTCAAACACGAGCCCTTGATGCAAACAGCACTTCTTTCAGTTTCTGAAGGAGCGATGAGCGTCACTACAATTGCATGAGCGAGACCTTTGGAAAACTGAAAGGACTGTGGTTATCACAGCTCACCACGCTGCCACCGACTGTCCCTGCAGCATCCTGCCTTCCCACAGCTGCACCGTGGATTACATTTATACACTGCTTTCATTCCTTGAACCTCAAATTGCTTCTCATGGAACAAGTGATAAAATTCCTTTCAGGGCATCAACATAAACACACAATTCAACAACTGGGGGGCTTGCATGCAAACATTTTCAGAGCCAAGAGAAAAACTCTGTGGCATTTAAGAGTTTCCCTAAAACACATAACCTAAACAACTGCTACTCCAAATATGCATAGGACGTTACAGATAGGGGAGTTTAAAAGTTTGTGTGTACATATATCTACCTCTATATCTCAATACATCACAGCAAACAGACTTTAAGTAGGAAATTGAGAAGTCTATTTCACTTTTTACGCTTTTGTCAGTTTTATGTTTACTTAGCTCTCCCGCAGTTTTATGTTTGGAAATGTGGTTTTCCTTTCCGTTGACCTCCTCTTAGACTGAATCCAGATGGTTTTTACTCAGTTGTAATCAACATTCAGCTACAGTTTTACTACTTCAAGATGATGTGACAAGAGCTGTATTTTATAGTATTAGGGTAAACATTTTTATGTAGATCATCTCATGCTCATTCCTCTAAAGTAATGTTTATCTTTACCAAAATGTAAATGATAAAAATCCCCCACAGTCTTTATTCCCAGTTTATTCCAGCATCTGCATGCAAGGGTTGGAATGTGGATGGACTATCAGAGGCTGCTGCTGAAAACTGTCCCCAGCTTTACTGTGCAGTAGTAACAGTGCTTTTTCATGGGTGACCATGAGGAGCTGTGAATGTAAAAGGCAAAAACCAGACTGTACCTCTCTAAGTGTTGCTACCTATGACTACCTTATTCTTGGAAAGACAGATGATCTGTGTTTATCATTTACTCTATTATCGCTAAAGCAGATGCTCAAACTGTTAACAGCAACTCCTGTTTGTGAATAGTTAACATGTGCATATTTCAACAGATAACCTATTCAGATCTCAAGATTTTAATCTACGCAGTTTGTCTTCCTGTTCCCCATATCACATAGTAATATTGGGAATTAAGAGGGTGGGAATTTGCTGGCTCACTAAACTGAACAGAAAGCTCACAAGGTTCCCCTGCACCTCTCCAGAGGACACCTGATGGATACCAGATGCAAGATCTCATGGCCTCATCATTATCTTTTCTGAGCCCCACCAGCACCACAGACAAATCAGGAAAACTGCTGTCGAGTTGTGAACTAGCAGGAGTGAAAAACACACACAAGGAGCACTTATGTAACTGGAATACTGGCCCCCCCCAAACATCATCATCTTTCCAAATGAACATACACAAACACTTCAACAATAGAATGATATTCCCAGTAGTGTGGTTTTCCCAGGTGCCTGTTATTGATTTCATTTGTAACCAACACACATTTCTAATTTAGGCTGGATAAGGTAGTTGATACTATTGGGAATTGTTGCCTTAAACACGAAGCATTATGCAACACATTCACCTGAGGCATGCAACATTTTAGTAATAAAGTCCACAGGTAAAACAACATTTATTAAAAAATAAATGGCATTTATACCAAAACTATGAGGGTATAGACCAAAAACAAACCCCCAAACCAGAACATGTCACCCTCAGCAGCAGTTGATATGGAAACAGAGCCAATCCAAAGACATTTTTAAAACCGTATTTTTTGAAGGCAAACACCCTTATTGCAAGGTCTGAAAACATCAAGGAACAATTTCAGGCAGGCAAAGTATTGCATCGCTTACATTGCATTCAGGTGAGTTTCTATGCAAGTAAAGCTGGATCCACAGAGACAAATAAGTAAGACACTTCAGCAGGAGTGGACTTCAAAGTCAGGATCCAGAGGTCACCCTGTGCCCAGTCAGCCAGTGGAGATTTTGAAAGTATGATAGTCAGAAGTCCACAAAGAAGAGGAAAATGGCCCAGCCTCATTAGCGAGAAAGCTACAAGAGGGTCAGAGAAAGGCAGAGCAGATCGATCACACAAGCATTCCAGGTCTGAATCGCTGCTATCTAATCGGCTCCATGAACTGCAGCAGCTTCAGCAGAACAGCTCAACTCAAACCCCTGGAAGATGGTCACCCCTACCTGACCTAATTCCACAGATGACCTTGGCTGCTGAGGCGAGTAAAACTTCCTGGCATTCAGATGTCAACGAGGACACCAAAAACCTTTGTTTGGAGTTGACGTGATTTTCCTCACACTTACCAGCAGCTTTGGCACATCTGTTCATCGCTAGAAGATGAAGGAAGCAGACAAGAGTTTGAGAGCCTCCACATCATCTGCTTTTCTATGTAGATTTAGCCTTTTACATGCTTCAGAGCCCAAGTTAGGAAAGTAATTTCAGTATAAGACAGTTGCTGTTCCACCGAGTCAAACACACTGTAGTCCCTTCACAATGGAAATTTGTTCATTACGTCTTCCATTACTCAGTTTAAACATGAGTCTTGCTGAAATAATACAGAAACAAACATCTAATCTTCCAGCTACAAGAAGTTACAAATGGCAAAAGAAAGCACCATCATATCACGCAACATAAGGAAAGCACTAGAAAAATATCGTACCATTATTGCACATCTGAAAGGCAAATTTACCTAAAAGTTGATGGTGCCACTCAAAATTTCAAAAGCAGGCAAGTTAAACACTTGCTCTTTACTAGATTTTTTAAAATGCTTGGGACAATTTTCAGATTGCAATAGATTAAAACTGTATTAACTTTTGCTAGATGCAATTATGTAGATTACATAACAAGGTTTTATTTTTACACTCTCAAAACTCTATTTTGGCTTTACAAGACGAGCACCTCATCAAGCCTGTGGCAGCAATTTCTCTCTCACTCTATAGTGTAAGTCTACTGTATCAGGTCTCTCATTTATAAAAGCAAGCATTAATCTCTCTTATTTTAAACCTCAGACTACTTTGCTTCCAGTTATCAGCATTAAATGTACTCCACCCACATGCCCTGCAAGCCAAATGTTGTGAAACAGTCATTACAAAGAATGAAATTAGAAGTTAAAGCCAGTTGAGGAGTGAAAGTCAAATTATGTATGCATGCTACTGGTTTTTAGTAAAGCTGTGCAAATGTGGAAGAAGTTGGCCATGAATATTCATTCCTATTACATCACCAGCTTAAACGCTGCCATAGTTAAACCCTTCCCATGCCTGCTTTCCATTATATTACCATTTATGAGCTTTACTGGTCATATGAAAGCAACAAACGCCCAAGAACAGGAATCCCACAGATACCATCATAAATAAAAGTCTGGACAGAATTTCATTTGTATCCCTAAGAATGGGATTCCTGCTCAGGAAACTAGTTATTTTTACCAGGCACCCAGCATGGAGCAGAAACACCAGAGCATGTTCTGTTGCTAGCACCAAGGTGATCAACATCTCAAAACACTCTATAGACCAGGAATAATTCATAAAAATGCATATAGACTATAGCCCTAAACAGAGTTAAATTGCAGCTCGAGACTAGTTTCTGAGCACAGAAAAGACAGACCCATGTTACCTTATAGTTACCCTTTAGTATTGCGCTATTGGAAATAACTTACTGGAGATAAAACTACATCTTAAAATTACAGTTCATGCACTAATTTAGGCAAATTTTAGGATGATTTAGTCCATGCTACTATCCACTTATGTCAAGCCATCTTCAAGAGTTATCCATTTACACTTAAATCCATCCATTAGGTGAATAGTAATAGGGTCAGTTAGGTCAAACTGTACTCTAGCGTGTTCAATTTGTACCATTTTAAGTGGCAAAATTTATTTAGCAAATGAGCATATCAATCTAGCTACAGCATGGGTATAAATGCCTTCGCCTATTTGCCAGCAACTTAATTCTTATATGACCCACTGGTTATGAAAAAGAAAAAAAACCAAAACACACACAACAACAGAACACACACACACCAAACAACAAAATCCATCAAACAACAAACCACCAACCTGATCCACCAAAACCAACTAAAAATCTCCCCCCACAACAGGATACCAAATCTTCATAAGTTGTTCCAATGCTATAGAAGCATCATTACTTTAATTAAAAAAAAAAAAAAGAAAAAACAATAAAGAATCTGCAGATTAATTCATCAGTTATACAAAATAAATAGAATTAAAAACCCCAAACTATACATATTTTGTGTAGAGAAACTGTCTTTTACTATAGGTCTGAATACAGACTTGGACAGTTAAAGTGATATGCTTTGTATTTTTCAAACATGTTCGGAGTAGAAATACTGCAGACATTAAACCTAATGTCATTAGTTTAGATGCCAGAAGAGAACCTGACTGACTACTGGCTACTACTAACTACACCTAAAATTCCACAACATTCCTGGCTATCAGACACAACATACATACATGTTTATTGCAAAACACCATTAAGAAAAAAGAAAACTTCCTCAGTAGTTTCCCAGAAGATAAGAAAATATTTTGGTTTTGAATACGTAGCATCACATACTTATCTTTTGGGATACACTGCTGCAAACAATTACGTTTTAATAAGTTTCTAGCACACACACAGCTAGCCGTATGTTTGCAGAGGTATTAGTTTCTACTAGCAGAGGTTTATAAAGAGATTTAAAAGGAAGACTAGAGTATTAGCACGTCCTCTCCCTCTCAGTTCTTAAAATCCACCTCGGTCCTGATGAAAGACAGAAGTGGAATGCATGTACATATATTCAGATTGCTCAGGTAATGCAGCCCTCATGGAAAAGATATTTATTTGCAGCTCATTTTTCATAGACATACAAACGCGTAACATACCAAACACAGTGTATTTTGCCAAGTGGCTCAAAGACGCAAGGATTCACCAGTATGAGGAAAATATCACTGGGTATGCCGGGTTTTTAAAAAGCAAAATAAAACCAGACACACCACGCAGGGGTTTCTACCAGCCATGCAATGGAATTGGAGAGCTTCACTGCGTAGATTTGGGATCAGGTGCCGAACTATGGGCTCTTCTCCAGAATGCGCAGTGGAGACAGTGATTCTGCCCCTCTCTAACTGGGGCTTTACACACGGACAAACTCTACCCCCACTCTGTAAAAGCATGTTATTCATCTAGCTTCTGTAACCACTTTGCTTATTAAAGAACATTTATAACACTCAGAAAAGTTTTAGGAAGAGAGTACTGAGACATAAGAGCTTTTACAAGAGCCCTCTGAATCACAGCTTCTCTGAATTTCAAGGCAGTAACCAGAATTCAAAGGGTGAAGGTGGGCTACACAGCAGCAGGAGAATCAAAATGTCTTTTTATTTGTCACACAGGTGCAGCAACCCTGGCATCAGCTGAACAACTGCAAGGAATCTTCCTGTCTCTTTAGAGCATCAAGCAACATTTACCCTACCCTTGCATTTTCAGAGGCTGGAGTCAGGAAGACAAACCTGATGCAGTGGCAACAAGCTCCAAAGCCACAAGGGTGACTTGTACTGGGAGGAGACAGAGCCTGCGTGTGACCAAAAGGGACTCTGCACTTTCCTTACCAGCTCACAGACCATCTCAGAAGACTCGCTGTAATTTGGATTCACAAAGAAACAGCAAACCAGAACACAGTGCTGGGAAACACTCAGAATACTTTTCTTACATGCTGGGGAAGGCTATGGGGAAAGCAAGATGTTTGAAGACTTTATCACTGTAGTGAAACAGATAATTAGGCAATTAAAACTATGAAAAGTGGACAAATTACCAGTTCCAGATGAAATGCACTGCAGAACAGAGATGGGACAAGCAAGAAAACGGAAACGAGGGCTTTGGCAAGCATTTTAATAGCACAACCAGAAGAGGGGCACCTCAGGAACAAAGGTGAAAGGGTCGTTAATTTGCAGAAGCTTATCTTTTGCAACGGAACATTTTGAAGGAGTTGGTCCCTAAAATAATCTTGCTTTTCTTGCATTGATAATTAGAACACATTAATAGAAGTCCAAGAGGTCTCATTCCAGCTTCATTTTTAGTCACTCAGCAAGGCCCTCCTGTACTAGGTTTTTAAATGACATCAGCAACATCTTCACACCCACAGGCTTGTTTAATTATTCTGCTCAATAGGAAACCCCAAACTCATTCTTACCACCCATACTTGATCCCAGGGCAAGAAGGATGAACCTCCATTTCATGCACCACAGCAGAAGTACCATGAAAGAACACTCAAACCTCACATAAAACTTTTTTTTTTTTTCCTCCTCCCCCAATGGAGGTAACTTTGGTGAAGGTGCTGTTGCTCACACACTGTCCATCACCGCACACTTCCAAGAGCCTTTTCTGGTCTCTTCTCTGCATGTGCTGGATCCCATGCAAACAATGAAAGAGAATAAAGGAGTTATTCTGCTCCCCCCAGCTGTACGGGGGCACATGGTCTATAATACATATATCTCACTACCCAGAGCTCTTGGTGGCCAAGGATTTCCTTCACACAGCCACAGAGGTCTCTGCTCTGTTACCAAGGTTTTCCAAACAAGAACACACTACGAGGAAAGCTGGTGGAATTTGCTAGTCCAGCTCTGCAGAGGTGCCAGCTATGAACTTCTTGGCTTTACAACCTCGTAGGTTTAAACGGGGACATACAGAACAGGCTGGTGAGCGCACAGCGGTACCAGGTGTGCCTCTTCTCTTACTGCCAACTGTGAAGAGAGGCAGCTGTCCCATCACACCCTGTTGCAAAAGGAAGGTTTTCACAGCTACAGCTCAGACAGCCTCATTTTATTATTGTAAATAATCAAGGGGAAAGAAAAAGATTATTATTAAGACAAGCAGAAGCCATACGGCACAACTGAGGATTACATCTCATTGAACTGTGGACTATCTCCCATCACAGTAACCCCCAGAAAGACAGAAGCATAAGAAAATGAATACTGTGCCTCCCCAAGCATTTTCCTTGTAAAAAGTGTTTCAAGTAAAAAACCAACCAAACGCACACCAAAAAAACAACTCCCCCACAAAAAAACCACATTAAACAGTAAGGAGGAAATGAGACAGGAGTGGGATGGAGAACACAGGGGATATGCTTGAATATTCGAGAGCACACATACAGTGTAAGTTAGAAATACCATAATGATAGCAATATACAACAGTTTCTATTTATTTGCTTTAAATGCAGAAGTTTCAGTAAAATAAATACTAAACAATAAGCTCTGGGATAAATGTGCATACTTCAACATTTTGAAATCAACACTCCTGAGAAATATTTCTAGTCATTTTCTTTCTAGTTATGAGTTTCATAGGTAATGATGCAGAAATATTTATTTTAATTATAGAAGGTCTTTGATATCTATGCAACAAACTCATTCACATGGTTTATTCCTTCCTAAATCCGGTTCTTCCAGTTCAAAACTCAAGCAGCTGAGCAGGGAAAAAAAGTTTATCAGAGTTTTAAATTCTCTGAATCCCAGGAAGCCACTCTTATCTAATCCAAGCAGCTTGAAATGCGACACTGCCATTGGAAGGACATGCGTAAAGCTGTATGATGCCATTTTGTTGGCTGTAAAGACAATAATAGCGCAATGCTGGCATCTTTCAGAAGGAACGGGAGGGGGAACCAAGCCTTGGACGTGTTATACGCTCATTTCTAGCTCTCTATATAGTGTTATTCTACTGTCAGGCTCAAATGTTGATGCAACCCTTGGCCAAAGTAGAGGCACAAGGACTGCTTGAAAAGTCCCTGTTAGATGAACTGACAAGCACATGGGGAAATGCCACTAGAACACAGGTTTCCCCTTGTCTGGAGGGGAGCTCAAGCAAACAGCACAAAGTTTATTGTCAATCGCTTCTAAATATAGCAGTGTACACCCTATGTTCCATTATCTCCTAAAAAACCCACAAAATACACCAAATACACCACACTGATGTGCTGTAGAGGATGAGGTCTTGCAGACAGCATCCTCCCACTACTTTCTCTTCCCTACCACAAAAATAAGTAATATATTCCACTGTATTTTCTTCTGTGAATTTCTCTTTTGTTTTTAATATTAAAGAGACATCCTAGCATTAATCATGAATTATAACCAACATCTGACAGCTCTTTTCTGTGACAGACATTTACAAGTTTTTAATCTCTCGCTCTGCTGGTGTTTGACAGCTTCTAGATGACGGGGGGGTGAAAAAAAAAAAGTGGAAAAAGAATAATTAAATATAAGAAGATGCCATTTTAAACCAATCTTGATTGTAAAAACAACCAATCTGTCCAGTATTCTTAACACGAAACAGACATTTTCTCACACAGATTTCTTTTGAAAGCCAGTAAGGTTAATGTGAGAAAGCTATCTTAGAACTACGTTCCTCTTCTAGAGAAACAGATTTAATAAGTTTCCCCAGTTTCTGTAGAAGGAAGCTACACTGGATAGTTCTTGGCACTTTCACATTTGCTATTACGAAAGTCATCTCAGACTCCTTTAATTAATTCTAAGAACAACTTAAATGTTACAATTCACGCAGGAGCTCACATGCTCCCGACAGCAAATGCAGCCACATACCTCAGAGGATTCTAAACTTCACTGAAAAATAAATAACCTTGTTTTGCTCCTTCACTATGAACACATTAAAAAAAGCTTCAGACTTCATATTTAAATGAAACACACCATAACAGAGACTCTTCAACCTTACACAAATCTCTCTGCTAATAATTTAGTCCGAACTGCATTATCAATTCCAAAAATCACACCCCTTCCAATCAAACACACACAAAACTTGGAGAAGTCTGACCCTCACCTAAACATTGTCCACATTTCAACAGGCAAATAGCAGTCGGGTATAACATTGTTTACTATCGCCAGAAGTTCCCAAACAGATCACCAATACTCATTTAATCAGCTGCCATACGTACTGCTGAGAAGCATCATTATGAAGGGAATGACCAATAAGGTAACAACTTACCTCTGTGCACCATCACAGGAACTATTAGATTTACAAAGAACAGAAGACTTATTTGGTTAACTGTTTGATTTTAGTGAAGAGGACAGCATAAATAAGTTGGGTACTGTTCCACCTGCTCATGGTAAGGCACACAGGCACAGGTGACAAGCAAAACATAGATAAATGGAAGGTACTCAAATGCATGCCACAAGCAGCGACCTAGATTTTGAACTAAAGTACACACATGCTTCAAACAAACAAAAACAGTAAAAATGACACAGAGAAGTACTGATTACTGACAGTTACGAAGCCTTTAAATTTTTGAAGCTGCACATCAATTGCTTTCAGAAACACATCTCCAAAATAGCCCACTACAGTTGTGAGCTATGGCAAATAGGCAAATACAGGTTATAAACTACACGAGTTAGAAACAACTGCATAAGGCTTCACAGCACAGCTCCAGCCTTCACGGCACACAGCAACTTACATCAAAGCAGCCAATTCTCAAAATTAAACCAGAACACCTCTGAAGAGACAATAATAAAGGGCTACAAAACTCCCCCCACAAAGCTAACAGCACAGAACAACAGCATGAACTGTTTTCTCTTACCTTTGCTGAGAGTACCTGTGATGAGCTTAAAAACAGTCTGGGCAAATTTGACGATCCCGTGCTTGCATCTCTTCGAACAGCCGCTCATGGTTCAAACGTGCAGAAAAGGCTTTTCTCTCTTACAAAGTCCAGGAGTAGCAATAAAATTTTTAAAAAGCGAGTCCTTTATGAAGTTGAGCCGACAGCCTGTGCAGAGCACAAAACTCCGCTGCCCGCAGCGAGCCCCGGGCTCTGCACCGAGCTTTGCCTCCCCGAAGCAGAGCAGCAATTTGCATCCCCCCCCCCCCCCCTTTTTTTTTTTTTTCTGTTAAAGGGACAGCTCTTCCCGTCAGCCTCCCGGCAGCGACTGCACACCCATGTCGCGATAGCCTGCTGGAAGTCGCTGAGCACCAGCACCGCAGGGAAGGAGGGCTTCGCGTCCCCAGGCTGTGCAGGCTGCTAATGCAGCAATTAGCGCCCGAGTCACAGGGTGGCGGCCGCTGCGAATAAAAGAAGCTGCTGCTTGAAGACCGTTTTCCTGATGCTCTTTTCCTGCTGATTTCAATTAAGTCGTCAATTTTACTCTCATCAGCACCAAGGGAACCTAAAAATAACACTTTTTTTCTTTTTTAATTCTACCAACACTGTACTCACACTTCGCATGTAGAAGGCTGCAGAGTATACCCTCACAAAACCTGTTAGGAAAGCAAAGCTGTGCCCGGAAAAAGTCTCTTTTCTTTTAATTTCACCAGCTAAGATGCTGCTCAGCTGGTTATTTGCTCAACACTGAAGGATGTGCCGGTCTGCCTCCAAGAGCCTGTGGGGCTCACGCTCACACCTCTGTGCAGCCAGGGCTGTTCCACACCTTTACTTTTTGTGCTGTAGCTCACGTTGTGCTCGTCCGATGCTCACAGGGCTCCCTCTTACTGTACCGTGTGTTTATCCCCTAGCAACAGCCACAGCTCCGGCTTCTCCAGTTCAGTCAATTATTTCTGCGTGCCTGGAATACTTGCAATAAAGCAGCCAAGCGGAGGTGCCTCAGAGCTTCTGACCCCACCTGAGTGCTGGGTACAGTAAGGCAGCTATCTTCAGGCTTTAGTTCACATGGAAGACCTCTCAGATGTTTTTAAACAACTCCGAAAATGCAGTGTTTGCTTGTCCTGGGGTGGGTTACAAAGCAGATTACCTCAGGCTTGTGCTGACATCCAGCTGCCACTCGTTAGGTGACTTGATCGGCCCTGTCTTTAACGAAGCCACCTGGAGCCAGTCATCACCTCCAAACAGCAACAGCTGAGTTACTTGCATTTACTGAGAAAAAAAGCACAACAAACAGCTTTTCACTTCAGGGAACGACGATAATCCCCTTCACTCAGGGAGCACTAAACTGCTTTACAGTATAATTTACACTCCTCTCAGGCAAAATTCTGGGCTTTGCCAAACGGTTCACCTTGCTGTGAGACTGGCCCGTCCCTCCCGGCTGGAACCGCCCTCATCCCCTTGTCCTCAGGCCACAGAGCACTGCTCCGAGAGGCTCCCACCGCCTCATTTTTACCTCAGAAAAAGGTACTTCAGCACATAAAAAGAAATGTACAGACAATTTGACTTGAATTATCCCTGAGCTGTCAGCCACAGGACATTTTGCTGCCCACTGACTTCCCTTGAGTTGCCTCTAGCCTTGAACACCTAACACTCAATTTCAGGGTTTATTTGTTTGTTGGTTTTGTTTGTTTGTTTTTCCAGATTTAACAGTATCCAGCTGAAAAGTTTAAAAAAAAAAAAAATCTCGAAGGAAACGTTCTGTACAAAGCAGGTGCAAGCTCGGGAGGAGGGCTGACCCGGGGCAGGTGAGGTGGCGGGAAGGCCCCCGCTGCCACCAGGCCCACACAGACATTCCCTGAAGCTGCCGCCTCTGTCCTGGGCTTGTGCTCCCACACAACCTTTCAGGTAAATGTTTCTGTAAGTTCCTCATAAGTCTTTGCTCTTTCCTTCATTATACTCGGCCGGGCCAAAGTCAGCCAGCTGACTGACTCGGGGCGCTGCAGGCAGAGGAGGGGAACAGGGCTCCTGCTGCCTCCAGGTCCTCCCCGCCTGGATTTCAGCAAATACCCAAAGGGTTTGCGGTTCCTGACACTGTCGCCTCCACACATCGCAAAGCCTCTGTTATATATAACATGAGTTCCCCCATTTCACAGATGAATGGGAAACTGACGCAGAGATTAAATACGTTCCTGACCACTGCTAGAAATACATGGCTGAGGGTGCTGCATGAGTTTCAGGTGTAAAAATTATATTTCTGCACCCTACACCACAGATTTCCAACTGGTAAGGTAAACTGTACAGGGTGATGTGAGGATGGAGGGGAGGGCAGCAGCAAGACCTGGGTTGAAAGAGCCAAGAACCACTTCTTTGGATCATTCCTGGCTTGATAACGTTGGCTGACTACACAAAATGAATCAATAGATCTGTGGAAAACATAGTGCTAAGTAACTCCTTCATAAAGCCATCTCCAAGGGTGTCCTTTATTCCCAGAGATCCAATTCAAAGTTGGAAATGTGATTCTTCAAAAGAAAAAATAAGTTATAATACGGCAGTAAAGTATCAGTAGGGAAATCAAAGAGTCAGCAGGTTGTTAATTAGTATATCTCTGTGTCAAAATTTTGCAACACGTTTAACTGTATTTATATATATATCATGATACAACTTGGGAGGGGAAAATGTAGAACAATGGACTTAACAAGTCCTAGGAGCTGTATTAAAGGAAGTTATGAAAACTGAGAGGTCTTACATGGTTGGAGAAGGAAACTATGTTGTGCCCCAGGCAGCACTTCAAGCCTGCTTGGCTCTCCAGTTTCACACAGAGGATGAGATTTCTTCTCAGACATCCATTTGCCTCTTTTGGCCCATATCACACAGGGAAAAATGGGTCACAAGAAATAAAATGTACAGAACCGTATAGGAGTGGATCATCTTAACCACAGTGTCGCAAAAAAGCTGCAGCAGGTTCAATAGAGTGGTGAAGATTTGCAGCCCCATAGCTTCGTGAAAGCTGGAATTAACCAGGCTTCCAGGAGAAGTTTCAGCAGCAAAAAGGCTCCCTAAATGTAGCCCCTAACACTGACAGTCCTAAAAAAAACCCGCATTACTCTGGCATTGAGACCACATGCAAATGTTCCATGATACTGAACTCCTCTGCCCTATATATAGTGTAATGCTAAGGGAATTATTTAGTATTTGTAGTACAGTGACTCCTGAAGTCCCAGCACTCCCTTGTGCTAGGCGTGGCACAAACCTAGAACAAAAAGGATGGTTCCTATTAAAAAATGTTGCAGACAAACTATAAGAACAGAGACAGACAGATAAGGAAGCACAAAGCATGGCCATCATTAGCTGTAGCACAGGCTAACCATGCTGTCCTGTGCCCATTATGGGAAAACAAGGATAATGATGTTTGATAGATGTTTCCCAACTGCAAAGGCCAGTATAACAGAAAGAGCAGGGCTGCTTGCTTGAAGTTCAGCATGTTGGAAAATCAGGACTGGCTATAATTGCTGTCTTGAGGTAGAAATCAGCACTCTGAAAGAGTGAATGAGACTGCATGGAAGATACTGAACATTAAGGGCCTCAAATTACTGCTGTTACCTGTAGGGAAAGTACAAAGGTGGCTTATTCTGCTGGAAGGCAAATGTAGACAGTATTCAGTAAATGACTGAACATCTGAGAAACAAAGGTATTATGTCCCTGTTTCAGCTTTTTTATAATGGCCATTTCAGACAATGAGTATAGACAGTATTTCTGTATATTACTGTATTTCTAGAAGACTAAGGGGGTCAGTCAAAGGTAGAAAGGCATACAAAAGAAAGGTTTTTCAAAGGGAAGGTTGTGATGCAGGGGAAGGTATTTTTCCCTGAAGGCTTTGATGTAATAAACTCAAAAATAATACTGAATAAGCCCTCTAATTTTTTTTTTTTACATGGATTTTCAGCATGCTTAATAAGGGACAACAGGAGTTACACAGCATTCAGAAATGTAACTGGTGCACTCACACCCAGGCTTAGTTTAATTTTCTGCATGTAAAATCTGAGAACACTACATAACAAGTTAATTGTCACCCCAAAGAGATATGAAAGTACACTGTAGGAAATTGTTCTTTCCTAATTTGCTATTCAGGATCACAGTGTGGGTGGAGAAGAGGTGAAAATATTCTCTGAGTATGTAAGACTTGTATGAGCTAAGTTCAACCAGGGGGTCAGCCAGTACAATTTCCACTGACAAAGACAGTTAAACCTATTTGCATCAGGAGAAAATTTAATCCCTTAACTTGAAACCACACAGCAAATGCTCAAGAGTAATCTCTGGAATAAGTATGAACAAACAGAGTGTGAACTTGGATGCCCTGCTTTCTTACAGCCCTCTCCAGCATAAAGGGAATATCCCTGTTTTTCTGTGGGGGTACATTAGGTTTGGAAAGAGCAATTTCAGAGCTAACTGCTGCCAAGGGCGTCAGGGCACAGCACTCATGTTACCCAGTTCATCCCACTGACATTGTCATCATGCTGTGGAGGCCAAAAAGGCAAAGGCCATGGTGGCTGGGATCCATCAGAGATCCTGTGTACTGTCAGAGAATACAATCTGGTATTTATATATTTTTTAAAATGTTCTTTTCCTAAGTTTTTGCTACTTGGCATTGTGGGAGACAATTATCAACTAGTTGGGTATTTGGTCTGGTCTATTCTTATATCTGGCTGCAGAAAGACTCTTGCAGGGAAGCCAGGAAGTTCTCACACTAAGAAGGATAATCCAAGTCACTCCTTTTCCCTGTGGTTTGGGGAAGTGTGTCATGGCAGAAACTACCTCCTCTCAAAATCCTTCCCATAGTTCGTTTTCTTATGAAGTTTTTCCATGTGGGTATGATACACTGTTACATCAAGTAAGAAAGAGCAGGATCTTTCCTCCTGCACTGGATATTGCTTTCAGTCTCCACATACTCATCTTTAGCCAGGTGGTACCTTATGTTCCTGATTGTCAAAGCTGGAGACTTGACTGGAGCATTCTAGAGATTCCTGCCCAGCCTGTGCATGCAGCTCCGCTTCCCAGAGAGAAGAGGCACGGAAACATATGATATGCACTGAGTCTCACCCAGACACGGATGTGGAGAGGTGCCCGGTGTTCTCTTAGGTCCATGAGTGTTGTCACAGGCATATTATATTATCTTCATTGCACTCCCAAAGGGACAGCTGTCTCAGAATAGACCATAAATAACCTGTCAATAATCTGCTTGGAAGCAAATCTAGCAAGTACAGGCAATTGTTCCTACAAGCTGTGTCCTAATTTCCTCTAGATTTGAGGTAACCTAGCACATCAAGAATTATAGTTTTATTGGCCCCTAAGAAAAGCACAACTTCAAGGAATAGCTTTGAAAGTTGATCTACTTAAAATGAAGAACTGATACCTCACTTGAATACATGTAGCCTATGTGGTAGAGCTCTCAGCATGCTGTATCCCATGCCATTATTATTTGCAATAATACCAGTGTTATCATTGAGCATTTTCCATGCATAGAAATCCAAATATATTAGACTCCCAAGGAAGCATGTACTAATACCTGTTTTTCAAATGTGGTAAACTAACATACAGCCAGATGGACTGACCTGCCTATGATTACCAAGAACAAAGCAGCAGCAAGTTTAGAATCAACATCTTCGTACCAGTCTGGCACTTCAGCAGCAGCGTCCCAGCCCTGGTATTATCTTCTCCACTGGTTTCTGGCATAGCTGCCAGGCTGATAACGGCCATACTGCATTTTCATTCACTCTGTAATTCCAGTTAACATTATCAATCAGAGCCTCAGGAACATCACACGGAGACTTCCCCATCATTATAGAACTTGTGCTTTTTTTGTGGCACAATAGTTATCTCTAGACTCAGGCAGCATTCCTCATTGGAGAGGAATGTATATAGAAAGCAACACATCAGTATTTTCCACAAACTCTTCACTCAACTTGGATCATCTGTTTATTTAATATCCCATCTGTCAAGCATGACTAATTGTTTATTTATACAGAAATCGAGGGGAAGAATGGGCGCTTATGAAAAAGCACACACACTAAAATGGGCTTTTTAAAGTACAAATGAGAAACTAATTGAATCAAGGTTTTGATGCAAAACCTTTTGCCTGAAGTCCAGGCATACGTATACAGAGTGCACATAAATTTATGTTACAATTCTGACTTCTTTTTTCCCCGCCCCCAGGAACAGCCTGACACCTTGCACTTGAAAGTTACTCCAAGCAGATGGTTGACTCCTGCCTGTGGAAATCTACTTTGTCTTCCTTGGAGTTTTGTGCAGACAACTTTTCCCCACAGAGGAGGCTGAGGCCAGAGCCTGGATCCTTCTTTCCAAGCCAAGCCCAGCACTTGCCGTGCAAGCTTCCTGCAGAGAAACAGACTGAAGTTCCAGCACTTGTGATGTGCCAGCCCTGGTCTTCTCTTGGGGTAAGTTTGCCACTCTTGCTAAAATCTACCGGTGACATCATAAATCAGACTGGAATGAGACTGGATACTCTTTCAGACTCTTGAAGAGATTTAATGCAGGGTCTAAAGCAAAAGGTTGCTGCACCACATCCTTGAGAATTACACAGAGATTGTGTCATAAAGAAAACATAAATCTAGCCAAACACTGGTCCCAGTTTCACAGCTCTCGGCTATGAGTCCAGAAAACACCCTAGTGACATGTCTTCGCTTTCCTTAAATCCACCCTTATCACATGTGTGTCAACAGGAGATTAAAAGCAGCAGGAGAAGCAGAGCCACACAGAGGCTCCAAAGAAATGTTCCACTTGGAAGTGAATTCCACTCAGCAGATAGAAATTTGATGGTTTAACATACAAAACGCACACTTGGGCCATGCTTGCAGCAGTGAGATGATGTCAATATTTTAATGAGGTCCTGCTTAACTTCCAACCTTAGCCCTGTATTCTCAGGAAAGTTGCAGCATGGAGAGGGGTTAGACACATTCCTCCTTTGTTCTGTCATTCAAACTCAATTACAGTTAACTGAGGACTGAGATATGACATGGCAAATACAGACTTTCTCAGAGAGCAAACAGCACACACTGAGCACGGCAATTATAGTCAGCTTGCAAATCTGGAAGTGGGGAAAGAGTGGTAATGATCTTGCCCTTGGCACACAGGTTAGTGGGAAGTGAAGGCAGCTTTTTGCAGGAAGACATTCACCATCCAGAAAAAAATGTCTAGTCCAAAGGCAAGAGATTTACTTCTCATAAGTAAGTATGTAGGCTCCATGGATAAGTCAGCCTTGGCAGAGGGGATTACAAAGGACCAAAGTAGGAAGAAAAAAAAAAACAAACCACACAGACCACCGTGCTTCCCTTCACTTTGTTGGCAATAATTTGTCAAAGGGATGTCCAGACTAGTAGGCTGGGAGTGTTAATGTTGAATGCTCTTATGCCTCCCAGCTCCAATATCATGGAAGGATGCACACATTTATTTTTAATTTATAACCGTATCAGAGCACACACGAGCTTGAGCTGTCCCTGAGTGAAGAAGGGGGAAGACAACGGCTAATACAATAGCTGTGCTTCAGCGGCTTGGTAGGACAAGTCAGGAAAAAAAAAAAAAAAAAAAAAAATGAAATAACCCTGATGAGAACATCAATTGGAAGAACTATGGCAGTAAGGAGAACATAGCTCCTTCCAGAGGCACTATGTCATGGAGTTTCCAAAATGAAATTTCCTCAGCATTTCTATTTCAGGGAAAATTAGAAATATGTTTCCTTCACCCTCCATTCCTCACATATTAGGATTTTAATCAAATTTAAGTTAGTTCACTAATGCATTCATTGGTCTGGAACTGGTATATACCTTGACTAAAGTATTTTCTTTACATTGCAGTAATTATCTCAGAATTGATTGAAAAAACTCTTTCAATTTCTTTTATCTTGTTATGAAATGGATCTAATAATATGTACCTACCTCATACTTACTTTTGGCATCCCAAGAATCTATTTGCCTCAATAAAATGAGGTTTAATGACATGGCACCTGATGGTTTTAAGGCAAACTGTTTCTATCTTGGTGCAGGCATTATGAAACCAAGTACCTCCAGCCAATCTTCTTTCTAAAGTCAGTAATCTTGTACTGCTTTTTGCATCCTGTCCATTCTTGAGGTGTGGGTGTGTTAATTCATGCAGCAGACACTGAACTGCTCAGAAAGCAGCAAGAGAGATTATATGCTTATACATTTTAATGAGCTATAACAACTCACTCTATTTCAGAAAAAAATAAATTCTGGTGAAAACAAGACGACTTACATAAATGAAGTCTATCAGGATAGGGAACACAGGTCATACTTCGTAACTAATCTCCTTTTGCATTCACCATTTTTTTTCTTTAGGCACAAAATAACTACTGAATCTTTTGAGCAAACAGCTAAGCCATTTCCCAATTAAATCACAATTGAAGTAAATGAAACTTACCTACAATTTTGAAGCTATCATTCTTCAGATGAATGAAGGGAATAGCTATATGAAATCAATGATTCAGTTGATGAAAAAAAACCCCAAAGCATAAGGACTGTATGCGACAACCAAAACCAATCAATCTAAACATAGCTTTCACAACTCTTAAGCTTTCTTTGTTTTCCTCTTAAGAGAACATGCCGAGCCTATTTTGTCAAACTTATAATAGTTTCAAAATAAAAAACTGACAAGGTATTTTTTGGGGGGGTTAAAATGTTATTTGAACTCTAATAAAAATATTTTATTGATTTGAAAACTTCAATGTGTATCAACATCTGTCTGATTTTGTGACTACGTTTATACCCCTTTCAATTACATTTGAGCAGATGTATGTTTATACACACACATCTAAATGTGGCTGTTAACAGCCGCATTCTGATAATGACTAAGTGGCAAATCTCTAATGGATAGAAAGCTATAAATGGCTTTTGGACACAACTACTGGTTGAAGAAGTGTGTTGTAGTTGCCCTGTGAAGAACAACCCTGAGACTGTTATGATACAGAGCAATAAAATTCAATACAGGCTACAATAATTTGATTAGGAAACTTGTGAATCTGTAAGTATCTGTGATACTTTTTTTTAAGTTAACATGACTCTTTAAAGTTCCACTAATAAAAATCTAAATTATAGTTCTAATATTATCTTGTTTAAAATTCACCAATCAGCAAAACACAGAGTAGACATAGTAGCCTGGAATCAGCAGATTAACCATATGTGTATGACTACAGTAGAATCAAAGCAAACAGTCTCTAAATTACCCTCAGGTGAAATCTGTTCATCTGGGCAAATCCAAAAATGTTTATAAATACTCAGCATTTGGAAGTTCAGCTTCATTCTAAACATATAAAAGGCAATCATTAATTAAACGGGTAGATTCATGATAAATTTATTCAAATTGGCTTTACCCGTGATCCTTTCTGAGAACATATTCTTCCTAACTACAGCACTTCAGGAAAACACATCAAGGGAAGAAGTCCTGGCTTAGCTAACAATGACAAACTATCTGTTGTCTTGAAGGAATGTAGGGTTTAGTTCCTGTTATTTAAACAGTAAGATAGGGAGTCTACTGTTTTCTACTTATTGCAGCTCCTTTTTCTGCACACATTGCACAAAAAGCCAGCACTCTAACCATCAATTCCCTTTGCTTACAAACCTCACATAACTGGTGTCCTTTGTCCCTCTCTGATTCCCATGCATGGTAAAGCCTCATTACTTTTGTTTTGGTTTGGTTTTGTTTATTTTATATACTCTACTTTTTAAGATTTTAATTTATTTCTATGCCAAGGAGCTCTGATCACTAAATCTCAGAATAATTTTGAAAAAATAAAAAGTGACAAAACCGATGGTGTTTTCCCTAGCTGCCAGATGAACGCTGGTGCCAAGATGTTGAACGCACTCAGTTTCTTGCAGCAGCGAGTGACAGAACCTGTACCACAGCCCACTGCTCTATCTACTAGATCTGGATACATAGACTTTACGGAAAAGAACTAGTCAGTCACGAGATACAGGTGACTGAGAACCAGCATCCCTTTCCGAGCAGATCAGCAATATGATATCTCAGCTGGATCACAGTCTGAGGATAATTTTTTCCCACTTCTCTTTTGTAGTCCCTTATTATACATGTGCACTTTCAGGCACCCCAGCACATATGGGTGCCTGGTGAGATTTTGAAAATTTTGAAAGGAGACTATAACTGCTTCCTTCTGTGGGTTCATCCATGGTCTGATAAATAGCTTTCCAGCTAGTGCAGCTAAAACACCCTCAGAAAAGGCAGAGGGATGCTTATCTAGCTTTCTCTGAAGATGCTCAGCAACAGTATCCTGAGTTATTAAGCGCCACAAGTATCATTACTTCTTTATAATAGCAGTCGGCTCCAAAACCACCCTTCACACTGGACTTTTGCAAGGCCCTACCATGGCCTTTAAGGGAATGTTGCTTTGTACATCAGCCCATACTCATCACCTGCATGAGTTGAGCATAATGTGAACTTTGCACACTTGTCCAAAGACAGCGAGGTTGATTACTGTGCACCAGGAATCAGAACAAGACAGCTTTTTGGCTTAAGGACGTTGTGAATCAACGCAGCATGCTGGGGAAAAGCTGTCAGAGTTCTGGATGTTACTGTTCATTGTGCGGAATTTTTGTTGCTGTTCTGTTCTCTCTCAAAGCTAATCAAATTAAATCCATCTGAAATGAAGTACAAACTGCACTGCACAATTTTATCAGCACTATTCTGAATTAAAGCAGCCAGAGAGAATTTAGCCAGACTAGCTGGGATCCAGAAATATGTGCATCTCCCATTGCATCTGAGATTTATTCATTATTTTATTTAAACCCTACATTAGCTTATGAGAATTTGGAGGAACACTGAGAACTTCCTCCACGGTTTTATATTTCCAAGCCTTTACCAGACCCCAGAAGTATGCAGGGGAAGCAAGCAAAGCTTTCCTGAAGATTACTTACATCTACTAGCTTATGGCAGATACACTTTGATCACCCTCCATTCTTCACAGATCATGAAAGAGATACTTATTTGCTGACAGCCCAAACAGGAATATGTCTATCAGAGTAGTTTTGCTATGGGGCAAGACCAGAGTATAAATAGGTAGAATTAACAAATGATTGGAAGAAAAGAACATAACTAAACTCAGAGTGACATACCCAGCAAGAACAGAAATTTGTACCTGGGGCAGCTACAGCAGTCAGGTCTCTTGGCTTCCAGTCCAATGAAAGACACCTCACCTCATGAACAAAAGTGACTTTTCCAACCCCACATTTATCTTATTTGCAAGGCTTTTCTGAGGCTGGTAAATTTTATCTGAGCTGTAATAACCCTCCTAGTTAATTATGGGCTAGGAGGAAGCAATGGTCCAAGGTTACTTCTCAGCACACCCAAAGCAGCAATTACTGGAGCAATAAAACGCATCCTTTTGTGCCCCCATATTTTATTAATAAGCACTTCAACTTACCTATACAATTAAAAGGGAAACAATGTTTTCTTCTGCTTTATTATCCCATCTAGACAAGTTCAGTCTTTCAGAATACAGTTACTGGTGTAATATGCTGTTCCCACTGTGTGTCATGCCATCAATTCCAGTGTCCTACGGCACCACCTCTCACTGTACATGTACCATCTGGGTGGTCCATGCTAGAGCAAGGCTATGAAGGCAGCTATTTCTCAGGCAACTCTAGTTCTGAAAGATCAGAGGCACCTTCAGTTCAAGATGCAAGCTCCAGTCAAATTTCCATTTACCACATTACTCTTGTCAAAACCAAAGGCAGATACTACTGCATCTTGCTGTTTTTGGACATCTGCACTTTAAAACATCTCCCCCTCCTCTGTCACTCACTACAAACTTTTCCTCATTATAAACCTCCCCATCTTGCCACAGTGCTATGTAAATTATGGTGACAAAGATCAAGACAAACAACCAGCCTGCTAATACGAAAAGGCTGACCAACTTCAACCATCATTATCCATCTCTTCTGGCTATGGGACCCAGGAATTTAAAAGCTTCCCACATCCCCCTGAGCGAAGCATATAAGGTTTCTAAAAACTATAGCAGTTTCAGCAGGTAGAAGGAGATTAAATTGTAATTGATGTTCCAGATCATGCTTGTACATGCTTATGTGAGCATCACATTCACCAATAATGACAAGTCCCTCCTGACTTTCTGTGTAACACAGACTGCAGAACTTGGTCCGTCACTAAGTCGAGCTCTTTGTGGTCAAGTAACAGAAAACCCAAACCTACCCCTTGGTAAACTGGTCATGTTGCAGAAGTGGGCTCCATCTCAGAAATACCTGGCTGAACTGCTTCCATGAGCATTGCCGTTGGCTGCTCTGAAAGTCAATTATAACATGCTATACGGGAAAGCAGTGGGTGATATGTTTTTGTTTTTATTCTATTTTTGCCACCTTTATTTTTAAAATCAATTAAAGCTGTTGAGATTCATCAAAGAGGCAAAAAAATAACAGACTAGCAGCAGGAGAAGGCTGTGAGAATACCCGCCTCTCTTGCAGCTGTACAATCAACCTGAAGCTAGACTACAAGAACAGCCACAGGAGCTAGGGAGAACTTTACTGATGCAATGTGCAAAGAGCTCAGGAAGTTTTAGATACTGTGAAAACAACAACTTGAAGAGAGGAAGGATAAATTTGCTTTATTTTTCATGCTAAAATGAGTGGGCAAGCCCCAGTAGACCCAGTTCTTTTACTGTCCTCAGATATCTGTACTACTATCCAACAATTGTAATGTATTATTAAAAAAAACCCCCACGTTCTCCCTCGATTTTCCTTATCCTTTACAGATCCCATTTTATGCCTTTCCATGCTTTATGAGTCTAATTAGAAACCCTGGAGTTGTTCAAACAGCTGCTTAACAAAATAATCTGTTTTCCCATTTTGGTGTTCTAGTGTCAGTGAAGAACATTTAAGTGTATTTTCTGTTTCAGCTTCTTATGTCTTCTCAGATTGCATACACGGCTAGCCCTTAGGCCATGTTTCAGTATTGTGACTGCTACAGAATAGCACAGATGCATTCCCAGACAAACAGAGAGGTAAAATTAGCTACAACATGGTTTTGATTACACTTGCTCTTACACCTAACAGGATTAAGCAAAGGTTGGTAATTCATGGAGCCATCAGATCCATCAAAAACCAGGCAATTGTGCCTTTCAAAATTCAGTACCAATGGTCAAAGCTTGTGAATCACTGAGTTTCAAAATCCAAAGCCAAGTTAGAAATACAAAGAAAAAAAAATTCCCACCACTCATATATTTGCTTAGTTCTTTCTTATTAGCCAAAATCCCCATCATATTATTTTTATGAGTGATTATACAATGACACAAGGGATTTGCCTTGGTCTTAATGACTTCTAGTATCTGTACTGAGCCTGAGGCATCATTCTGTCCGGAATGTACCTGAACAGTGCATGGGCTTACTATGAATTATACAGCAACTTCACCCTGATCTGTGTCCAGCCAGCCAGATGTCTTTTTTTTGTTAAAATGTAGGAAATACATTAAAATGTCAGTATTTCCACCACAAAGCCAAATCAGTTTGGATCTATATGAATTTGTGGTCATGGTCTTCCTAATTCAAGAACAAGACTGCAGGTCAGTTGAACAAGGCAGGTGGGTTGAAATCTGAAAGTTGCTACCAAGCACGAAAATATTCAGGAGGCAGAAACTTCTGGAGTAAATATTGAACATAATTAACTGGCAAAGATAGACTTGCAATGACAAAGCAATTAGAATTAAAGCAATTGCTGGAGGACTTCTGATTGCAAGAGGCCTGAACTTCACTGATTAAGATGCATGTTTCCTGCATGAACTGAGGACAGAGGACAAGGAAAACTGTCCCCCGTTTTGAGAAACTTGCTATCAAACTACAAGGGAGAGTAGGACCAACTCACCAGCCCCTAAAAGGTGGGCCCAGGGCATCTTTGGGTCTCTGTCCCTCTCTGCAGAGATGAACAGAAGGTGAGACTGTTGTGGGGAAGCACTGTGTTGGTGGGATCTAGCAAACTAATTGGCTGTTGAAAATAAATGCTGATGGCTGTATATTCAAAAAGAACTTTCAGTGGAAATCAAGCTATAAAAATGTTCTGCAAGGACAAGAGAGAAGAGTAAATATAAAAGCAGAAGAACTCCTGCTTTTTCATGATCCTGACATATTTTATAGTAACAGAGTTAGTCATGATGGGCTATTTTAATCTGACATGATATGAAAGGTTTCTCTCCTAGAAATGAATGATTCTAAACAATCTCAATACAAGATGTGGTACAAATACTTGTAAGAAAGGATTACAAGTCTGTTCTGTGCTCTTGAAAAACTCTTGAGGCTTTTTCCTGCTGAATGATCCCCCTCCTGTAAATTCCTAGAGAGTTACTTGAATATACTTCTTGAGTCTGCACGTGTCTGTGCCTAATTAACCCTGTGTATTTAGCCACTAAGTGCGTCACTTACACTGTCTTTTATGGGTCTCTCATGAGACAGTTTAAACACAGACTGTTGTATTTTAATTTGCTTACATACATGTTTGTGCAGAGTGAAACATACTGACCTCAAGCTGGTTTTGTTTGCCAGTGGCTTCTGTTGCCTTTAAGCCAACCTTGTTCACCAAACAGAACCTGCTTCTGGCAAGGTGCTCCCAAATATTTTCTTTATTTCAATAGTAAATATACCTTTTGCACAAAACTTGATGTCAAGTACTCTAAAAGTCAGGGAATGTATTTTTAATTTCAGAATCGAATACTAATTGTACATAAAGAGCATGTACAAGCACCATCCACTGGTTTGTACAGGTAAAAAGAAAAACCTGGCAATTCTTACCTCAGGAGTGACTCGGTTTCTGTCTCTGCAGCCTGAACCCTGTGGGAATCTCCTCATATGTACCAGCCCAAGAGCTGCTATTGACTGCAGCTACCCTGACTTGCAATTGGAAAACTCACGAAGTGAGAAAAACTAAAATTGTTTCCAATGGAAAAGTAAATTTCCAATTAATCTTTAAGTGCTTAAGTACTTAACTGTAGTTTTTGCTACTTCAGTTACTACAGTACAGCTACAGTGCCCTTGTCTGCCTAAGTTAAAACACTGTATCCCAGGATAACTCTCCCAGTATGGGAAAATAAATATTTCTACCAATGTAAGTCCAAGATGATTCTCACTGTCACCATTTCTGTTAAATACAAAAGTGACACTACAAAGTAAACTGGCTGTGTTAGTGGAGTTTCCAGGTGTTCTGTAACATCTCAGATCTCTGCAGAAGGAAAGGTATCTTCAGGTCCTAATCATGTAGGACCTTTTCCTTTCTGCTTAGAAAGTTAGTTTTAATATGCTTCTCTGTAGCAGGTACATTGGTTTGTAAAGCCTTTTACAGTCCATCTGGATGAAACCCACACACCTCCCTGTGCTTTCATACGGTGATGAAGGGCTGCCCAAGGGCTCCAATGCCTGTTTTCCACATGGAATATTCACTGTCAGATGCTTGCATCAAATCTAAAGGTCAGAGAAACAAAAAAGCAGAGAAATTGCCAGACAAAACTGCTATGGATGAGTTAACTATATTTTGGTCACTACTGCACATCTTGAGCCCTTTAAAAAGTGTAAAAACACTCAGATATGCTGGTCTGGTTCATATCTTCATCTGTAGAATATATGTCCATAACTACTAGTTTCCTCAGGGTCTACAACATCATTCTTTTTCAAAAGACCACTGGAGAGTAGCGTTTGCAAACACATCCGTAAGCAATACTGTTGCAAGAAGCAGCTCTTTTGACTGAGTCACTACAGCAGTTTTCAGTAAATCTGTTTCTAAGCTCTGCTACAGTCTGTCAGTATGGCAGTCAACTGTGCATGAGGTTCTGTACAGAAAATAAAACAGTCCCTGCTACAGGGAGCCGACCAGTCTAAATAGACAAGGCTGCCTTAAAAAAACCCTACATTTCTTCAGTTATCCCTGCTGCTAATGCAAACTGGAAGCTCTAAATCCAAGACTAACTCATTTATACTGGAGCTAAGACAACGTAGTCTCAATTTGAGAGAAAACTAAATGCTGCCTTGCTACAGTATGAAAAAGTGTTTAGAAACATAAATGCTAAACCATGAGAGTATTTATATATTCATTATGTGCTTCCAAAACCTCAGAAATAAATGGATGTTAAGACTTGTATTCATATAACAGAGGCTTTATCTGAAACTTGATATCTACATTAAGCTTATTGCTTCACCCATTGAAGCAGATTGTTTTTCACTCATGGCATTAAGATTTAGCTCCCGTTAAAAAACTGTCTTTAGATCAGGTTCTCTAAACATTGTTTTAATTTTAAAACCCAGCAATAACACATTTTTCGAAAGGCTTATTACCAGAATTTGCAGTTCTTGATATCTACTCTAGATGGCAGGTTTTAGTGTATAACGTGCTAAATTCTAAGTGTCACCACCAACTAAATGCCCATCAATAGACCAGAGATACCTAAAGTACTTAAATCCTGTATGGTTAAGTCAATAGGATTTAGTACATTTGTGCGTATCACCCTGGCAGATGCTGAACGTTCTAAATATTGAGTCTGAGGGAGAAAAACTATCAGGTTTTGTTGTATTAAAAAATTTAGTTCTAAGGGTGGTTAGTTATTCTACTGCAAACTGAAGCCTTTCATTAAAAGGGGTCAACTCTTCCATGGTTGACACTCAACGGGTTTGTCAGAGCTGTGCCCCACCGCCACACGCTGCAGCTTCTGGATCTGATCTTCATTCCAGACACTCTAAACAGAAAGATACTGATCTAAACACATTTTAGGCTGCAGTAGGCAGAGAAGTCACAATCTGTCAATTAATTCAGTGTTTCACCCCAAATTAATATAGTGTTTAGAACATTCTGTGTTTACATGCATCCTAATTTGACTTGCTCTTGCAGATTATTCTGTCACCCTCCTGTAAGGATCTAGAGCAGAACTCTCATTCTGATGTCCTCTGTAGGCAATCCACTCACCTTTGAACATGATCCTTTCTGTTTTCTTACCTGAACTTAAATATAGAAAACATATGGCCTTCTTTGGGATGTTATAAAGCATTTTCTCACAAACATGAAGGGACTAGATAGCAGAATTAGGGAGGAGTGGGTGAACTTTGCATTTATAATATAGCCACATGATTTCCTTTAAAATGAGCTCTTATGCATCAGACCAGGGTTTCAACATTTTATGTAATAGTTCAGTTAAATGAGGCTCCGTTTCTTTCTGTTCCCTGCTGACTTCCAGTGCGTGACTATTTTCTGAAGAAGCCTTTTAAGTGAGTTCAACCAGCACACTGAAGATATTAGTTGTGTTTTCAGACGATCAGCATGGGAGATAACTACTGTCTTCTCTTGAACTCAGTGGCAGTCTAATGTTTTAGATGAAGAAGTTTCTCCCCTTTCAGAAGCAAAGCCAAGTTGCACCTTTCTTTGACACTAAACCACAGTCAACTTTTAAACAATTCCCAGCACATGAAGTGACTTTCTACATAAAGATATAACTCTCCATATTGAGTATTGTAAGATTCAGACTATCTTTTGCTTTCTCAGCTATATATGCTTATGCAGAAGGGATTTGTCAAGCCTGTCCAAATTCTGCCAGTTTTGTTTAACCTATGTGTGAATGTGTAATCTATCATATAATCTATCACTGTCTTCAAAGTGTCATGCTTAAGAGATCATCACAAAAGAGTGAGAGAAAAAACTACAAAGACTTTTTAGTAGTAAATTTATAAAATGACAATTATTTCCTTTGTTCTTTCTCTCCACTTGGCTTTTAGACAGAGAGGCTCAATCATATGAGAGATCTGAGGGGGAGGATGTTTCAGGATGCAAAGTACACTTAATTTTCAAGAATCCACTGCTCATTGTGGGAGCACCATGTTATTGTAGTCAAAAGCTTCCAAGCACTACTAAAGAACTGGTATGATAAATCCCAGGGGGTCTGTCTAGAACAATCTGATCTGCAGACAAAGAAACAGTTTTGAAATACTATGTCATTTCATTCTAAGTGTCTCACCTTGATCTAATTGCCATCCAAAAAAGTCAAAGTTAAATCTAGTAGTTGTGATAACGGCTGGTCTTTGCATACTCTGCTGCACACTGCCTGATCACACTAATGATGACAGGTACTGAGGTATTCCCACATTTATCTCTTATTATCCAATTTTCTAACATTATTCACTTGGGAAGACATGATCACATTAAAGAAAAATTTCCTGGAACTGAAGGCCATATCAAACATAGAAATCAAAAGCGGGGTTATTAGAATAAGAAGCATTTAAAAGATAAGTTAATATCAAGGGGAAAAACCTCAGTCCCTCTGAAGGTTTCAGAAGCACGTACAAAGCTATAGGACTAGACTTGGCCAGGACAACTGAGCCTGAACTATTTTATACTAGGAACATGGTATAGCCCTATAAGTAATTTCTTCTGACAACTTTTTGAAAGTTGTATCAATTTCTTCAAAACTAATCTAGACAGACAAGCATGGAAGGCAGAATTGGTTTTGCTTTTTTCCAGAATTTCAGAGTTTTCAAAAAGGACTAGCAGATTTTTGTAATCCAAAGAAACCCTAAACACACAGTAGAAAGACATAAATATTAACGTTCTTTATGCAATTGCATTTGCAACTACTGGTAGGATGATTAAAAGCAAGGAAGGTACTTGGAAGTAGGGATGTAACTGCTGTCTTGAATTTTGGCAGAGACAGGAATTGGGAAGGAATTACACATCTTCACAGAATGGTGTAGCAGCAACAGCAGGAAGAAGCCTCAATGTGGGAAAATACACCTACCTTAGGCAAAGGTGCACGAGATACCTGATGTATTTGAGAATTTGAGTGTAACTTCTAATCAGCACAAGGGCTAATGGCTTTAAACTGAAAGAGGGTAGATTTAGATTAGGTATAAGGAAGAAATTATTCCCCATGAGGGTGGTGAGGCCCTGGCACAGGCTGCCCAAAGAAGCTGTGGATGTCCCATCCCTGGAAGTGTTCAAGGGCAGGTTGGACGGGGCTCTGAGCAACCTGGGCTGGTGGAAGGTGTCCCTGCCCATGGCAGGGTGGTGGAATGAGATGGTCTTTAAGGTCCCTTCCAACCCAAAGCATTTGAAGTTGCATGAGACCCTCAAGAAGAGAAAATATTGCATGCATTAATAGTATCACTCACCCTTAGGAGGGAAAGGGGAACATCTCAAAGCAAAGTCCCAGCTGCAGAGAGTGTATGAGAACAAGCATAGGCACATTATCTTCTTCTGTTTGAGACCTGCAGTGTACAGGGAATTAAACATCCCATAAAAATAAATAAAACTGCATCAGGGAACTGGCTCTGCAGCCAACTCCTTTTCCTAACTAGGAGAATGGCTTTTGCCAGTAGCTTGCACCAGCATTGTAATTGGGAGCTGCAGGGAAGCTCACTCTCTAACTCTGTAGGAATGCGAGCTTAACAATAGTCTTTCCGAGTACTAATTAGATAATTTGTGCCATAAATAGAACAGGGTGCAGGGACTGAACCCACAGCTCAAACAAAACACTCAGTTTTATCTGATTTACCCACTCTAGATGTATCCATTACTCAGAAATGTACAGCTGCTGAAGAACCTATTACCACAAACACCCCTAGAGGAAACAAGCATTCACATGTATTACTGTAAAAGACATCACTGCAGGGGAAGCTGTTTATTAGATCATAGTATTCTTAATACATCTTTAAGCATATAGCAAATTTATGAGTGAAATAAATATATTTGAGCCCATCTAGCACAGTAATATACATTCACACTGTCGACCTCTTTTCAAGAAGTTAAGCGGAATTAAGTATAGATCTCATGGGTTTCAAAGAGAATTTCCACTTCATTCCAGACTGATCAATACGTTCACTCTTTTCTGAATTAGTTAGGTTAGTATCACTGCCCCCGAGCTTGTGCAGGAAAAACTGACTCAATAACAAAAAACTCGATTGAATTTAAATAAGTTCAAACTAATGATTTAAGCAGTGGCAACAAAAGCACCATACCACCACATCTCTCGAGATTTTTGAAGCAGAAATCAGTGAAACTGAAATAACTACAAAAAACCTAAAGCTGCTGCTTTGTAGGATAAGCAATAAAATCTCTTTGTGCCCATTTGCATCATTTAACCTTATTCCTCCAGACTAAGCTGGTCACCTCAACCCCTTTGAAAGTCCATGAAGAAAATTGCACATTTCTGGAGGGCAAATGAACCCAGCTATCTTCAGGTGATTGCATTTTAGACAAGGATTATTCAGTAAAGGAAGAAACAAATACAAGGTGTCTCTCTCTTTTTCTCTCCGTTCGCTAGATGCCACCTTGAAGTTTAGGTAAAACAGCTGTCTAAAGATAGGTGAACTAAAGCCAGCCCGTCTTGATTCATTATTGAATGTGATTACTCCAACCTTAAGTCACCCAGTGGAATCCTTATAGCTTACTGTGATGTACATACCACGGGCCAGTACAAGTAGAGCGTATTAATGCAAGAAATTCATTTATGTGTTACTCTTGAAAAGGAATTTTAAGCATATGCCTACCTGCACAGCTGAACAACAATGCTATTCGCAAGTGATCCTACAAAAGAGCGGCTCCTGTTTGGCAGAGCTCTCCCTGACTTGGGAAACAAGTGCAGATTTCAATTGCTTTTTGTCTCTTTCTTTGCTGAAGAGAACACAGGCATCCATCGGTTAATACTGTCTCTGGACTCTTAACCCACAGGCTCCCCTCTAAACTCTGTGTCTACTTCAAAAGATCTAGTCTGAAGATCTCGTCACCTTTTCATCCATTTTTGCCTCGCCAAGTCATTTCCCTGGATTTCTCTTTTCCTTCGTAAATGTTACCCCTTGCTCTCTGAAATAGTGCCTTCCTTGAACACAACACTTCTTCTCTCTGTTCCTTTCAGCCATCTCTCCATCTTGGAATTTTCTTAATTATAACACTAGGAACCGCTTAGAAAACAAAGAGGTTTTCCACTGTGATTTGAAATGTTCATTTGCCTACTCTTTTCTTCTTCTGTTTCCTTCTTCACCCAGCCGTCTTGAACTGCCAACATTGCACGTGTGCCTCAGGTAAGGAGAAGCCGCCCTGCACGCCGCTGCAGAACGCAGCACGCAGGCACACATCGCCACTGCACCCCCAGGGCTGCGCGGCTGCCAGGGAAAAGCAATTTCGTGTACCACTTATGGATAAAAGTGGCACATAACAGTCTTTGCCACCAGGGTATTACAGGCCAGAGACAGCCCTAAATCAGCCGGGTAGGGTGACTTAACTACGTTTGTTTCAGAAGCTCCTTGAAATTAATTGGAGTTTTATAGCTCACTTCAGAACTGGATCATACCTTCAACTAGAAGCAATTAGAATATTCACTTGTGATAACAGGGGTTTCATGCAAAGTAAAAGGTATGTTTATAGGACAGCATATGTTTATATCACACTAGGTAATTCCTGGGAAAATAATTGTGTTACATTTAATCTATATTTTTATTAAATAAAAACAGTGGCTCATTTTCTTTACCTTTCCCTACTCCAATAAAAGCATAATTTGAAAAAACTCACCCACCATTTCCAAGTGCCAAAATGTACTTAATCTGTAGTACTTGAATGAGTAAAAGGATGATATAATTTTACCTTGTTTTAAATGGAAATAATTTAGTTTATTAAACTAATGTACACAGGCTCAGTCCACTTCTGAATTAAGTGTTTTTAGGCCTTCCTATTGATTTCTGTAAGAACGAGGACAAAGATTGTGTTGCCCAGAATCCACTGTCATACAGAGACCGATTTTTGTGATCAGCATTTTCAGTTTCAAAATAGCTGAAACTAAATTAAACGTATAGTCGTAAGAACTGCTTGGAACAAATACATTAGAAGCGTCACTAATAGCAGTCATGGTACACTGAACATCTAACTAGTGCAAGACACTAACGGTAAGGAAATAAAAAAAACGAACGAACCTCGCATATGACTGCTTTAATTTCCATTCAGAATACTGGCAGCATTTTTACTGGGTTCATTACAAGATAAATCATCCCCCATTCACATTGTCCAGAACCTGCTAATAACAAGGCGTGTTCCAAAGTTGTTTAGTGGGAGGATAGAAGGGCAAGGTAAGATTCCTCATACTGTAGTGGTGATATGCAGCTTATTTGCATCCTCTTAAGGGAATTCAGTACTTTAATCTGGGAAAAAACATTTAAATCTGTTACATGTTGTTATAATATAGAGCCTTTAAATCTATGCTACATGCAAAGACAGTTACAGCATGGGGAAAAAACACCAAACAGATTATACTGAGTGACTTCGGTCCATGAGACCACCAAGCAACTCGGAAGCGTTACTAGCTTCTACTTCCATTAAAGCATCCAAAGTAAGTTCTTTCCTCTCCTGGAAGTGTAGACTAGTGATTTCCATTAGCAAAAACATACCTGCTGAGTCTAGCCTGTTACTGTCTTCCGGGGATTATAATTAGGAATGAGTGAATTTAGCAAGGAAACGCTTATTACTTCTTGCACAAATTCATTTGATTTCAGTATTTCACTTGCAAATTTCCAGTGCATTATTTTGTCTTAGTAACAGGCTGTAATAACAGACAGTATCTTACCCCCGAATAATATATTGAGATCACTGCATGCTTACTCATATATCAATCACTTAAAATTAGATACAGAAGTCTCAAGTCTTCTAAAAACCTCTGGCTTTTACAAGCAGAAAAATGACAAGTCCTTTTTTGTGCTATTAGTAGAACAGCATATTCGTCTCATTGTAGTCCTTACAGAATCCCTACTGCAGGTCTGCTTCCAGTCTAGTGTCATTATAAATAACCCTTTCTTAGACACTTTTGCTAGCTATGGTTATTCTGAAAAAATGTTGTTACAGGCATTACAAAATAGTATTGTGCCCAAGTATACATGTACGAATGTGCAAAGCCTTCATGGAAGGCTGATGCTTTTACATCTGGCATCTTTAACCTAATTTCAAATACTTTTTTTCCTTCACAGATGCATTTATATATAGACAGATAACTGCAGTAATCCAACAGGTACTTAGGCAGCAACCTTTAAGTTTTGTCTGAGCCAATCCATTAGTACAATATGTAGTACAACCCTTATAGCAAAGGTCCGTATTTATATAACATGACAAAAGCGTGAGCCACCCAATACACTTCCCACAGGCTACACAGGTAGCAGACACTGCAGTTACTTCTACTGTCATTAGATAAATTAGTGATCAGGAGGATCAGCATATAAATCAGAAACTAGAAAAGAGTCGTGTAAAATCACGCAGTCCCTCTCAGTCTCAGAATCCAGCAAACAGGACAGGATTGCAAAAATGCTTTGCCCACCTTAATTTGGAAAGACAAACTGCAAAGCTTCAACTGTTTCCAACAGGAAAATATTCCAGCCATTTAAGAACTGGAAGAAAAACATACACCTTAAAAGTCAAGACTAGCTGACATGTTCACTTTCTTTTACTACATACTTGATAGATTAGGCAATTTTTTATGACATCCTTAGAGTTGGTAGATATCTTAAATTAATTTATGCTGGCTGGTGTTTGTAACAATATATGGACTTTGCTTCACAGTTCAAGTAAAATTTGGCATTGTCTCCAGTTATAAATCAAAAACCTAAGAGCCTAAGCATTGTTAGTCATCTCCCCTCTAGTCTTTAGGGTTTGTTTTTTTTTAAACTGTGCCTCCTGTCGTCATCCAGGGTTTTTTTGAACGACTTGAGAAATAATATTCCAAATCCTCAAGTGGAATAACAGCATAAGTAAATGGAGCAAGGACCAAGACCTAGTAAATCATCTCTGGTTTTAGAACCAGTGGGTTAGCAGTATCTGTCTAATCTTTACTATTAGAGACATCTGATTTTGATCTAAGAAAAGACTTGGCTCACCACTATAGATTTATGAGTAACTAAAGATGGAATGGGTATAAATTTCTGTAACTTCTCCATGAGTAACAAACTACAGAGTTGACATTTCAGAAATATTTAGTGATCGTTCTTAGTTTGCTTCCGCCATTCTGAATGTCTTAATTAAAATTATGTTATAAAATGTTCCATAGTTTTTAATGGCTTCAGTTAGTAATAAGACAGATATTATGGTATCTAACAAAACCACTGGACAGTGACATTACTTGGCATTTTCAGTATTTAAAGCCTGAGGTGGGTTTCGTGTTTGATTGTTTGTTGTTTTTTTAAAAAAGCACAGAATGAGGCACTTTCCTGTTCCAGAGACTAAGCACTCTGTACTTGTATGCTTAACATGGACCATACACACCAAAACAGATTTCCAGGCTCAAGTCCACAGTGTGTGCACTCAGGTTCTGTTATTTGGTATCTTTGGATGCTCATCTCTACTGCAAAGGTCAGAAATTATTTTTTGTAAAAAATTAAACACTCCAAACACTCGAGCTTTAAAGGAGAAAAATTAGTATTGCAAGGTTCTTAATGAATATTAAAAAAACCAACCCTAATCATACGGTTTTCACCACTCCAGGATACAAACTTGCGCACTGGAAGAGTTTAACCATGATTATTAAGTATTAAGAGTGGAGAATGAGAAATAGACATCCTGCACAGCGTTTATGAATGCTTGGAAGTTCGAAGCACAAATCCTGCTGATTTACATTTGAAATCACAGTGGGTTCTTTTCTACATGCAAAAATTGAACTCCTGATACAACACGAACAGCCATAATTGAGGAAATTCAAAAATGAACTAGTCACAGCCTACATTTGCAACAAATAAATATTTATATGTCAGTGTTCCCAAAGCAATGAGTAGGAAAGGAGTGTTCTGTACATGTCCTTTCTGCTGATTATCAGCCCGAGGCAGCGGGGTCCCGGGCATGTCTGTGAGTGACTTAGTGTTTCAGTGAGGAAATTCGGCAGGAGCTGGGGAACTCGAGATTTAGCAGGATCAGTCCTGGAAATTCAGTCCTCCCATATGAGGACATTGGTAGAGCCATTTCACAGATGACTGATCAAAGGCTGAAGACACTTACCCGATTTCATCCATGTCTAGTCTCCTGCTCTCATCACTGGATGACCCAGCTTCCTGATGTAATAATTGTATAACTTTTTTTTTAAAGTGGACTATAGCATGTTTGAACAACAGATACTGAGGTGAGAAAGCATAGTGTTCTCACTGCACACCTGAGAACATTGCTTTAAAGGACTTGTTTTTTAAAGAAACTAAAACATTTGCATAAAGAGAGGAAATCAAGCTTGAACTCGTGTGCAGTTTGTGTTTACACTGTGTATAAAGGCATCTTTGTAGAGCTGGGTTTAGTTTTAAGAGTTATAAAAACCAGTTATTACTAGTGCAAGAGGGAGTAAGGAAAGAGTAGAGCTAGGCAGAAATTCTGTGTGGAAAAGGCAGTAAGTGTGCTGCTTTAACAGCAAGTGTGAGAATAGATAAAAAGCAAACACTGGACCAAGTACAAAGCATGGACTGCAACAACTTATTGCCTCTAGCTATTATATGAAATTCTTAAACCAGTCCTGCAGGTAATAGGTTTGGATCGTAGAGTGGGCAAAGAATATTCTTAGAAGAAACTTCACCGCAGTAATTATTATACTTTCGGAGGGTGGTTTCATCCGAGGCCTAGATATCAGCTAGCATACATTATTGATCTTATGTGATTTTTCAGCCTCCAGTAATTACAGCTTCAGTGCTCACCGATTCCTTATTGAACTTGCTACTTAACAATAGTATTTTAATTCTGTGGTCAAGACCACCCATACAGCAGACCACAGTAAGCCTGTAAAGCCATTGCTCCTCTTTCTCACAAATGAAGAAGGCAGCACAACCAAAACAGCACAGAGAGGTAAAGGCCTCCCAAAGGTTCCACCATCCTGCTGAACTAACGGGAGAATCAAGTAGTGACCAACTCCCAATAATCTGACCAACCAGCCCTGTCCAATCTCAGCAATCACTGGGGCTCAAAACTATTCAAAACAGAGCCCCAACTTCTAGGCATCACTAACAAACCAGTGTCTGCCACCGCTGATCGCTTTAGAACTAAAAATTCCTTGTTAAGAAATCAGGTGCCACACTTCATATACCCAGCTTTTAAATTTTGGAACCAAATCCCTTTCCCTTTCCACAGAGTAAGAATCCCGTTTTTCTCACAAGGGACACATTATGATGAGTACGCACAGACATTTCGTAGGGAAGTCTGATCTCCAAAGGTGGCTAATACAAAGCCTTAGCAATACCCTTTCCACTGGCATTGAGGTAGTGCCTAGAACTCAAATATGCCCTCATCACAGGGAGAAGTGCATTCCAAAATGGATCGTACACTAGTTTATTTGCCTATACTCCCAAGGAGACTTAACCTTTACACAGAACAAGTGGATTATGAACAACATTATTATGCTTGTTGCAAAAGTGACCACACGTTATGCTAACAAGAAAAATGTTCAGCTGCATGAAAAGAATCTTCCCCCTGAGATTATTCTATTAAAGTTTAATGTTTGCTCTATACCTTCTTTTCAATACAGATCATTTGTTCACGACACTGCGGTCCCATATAATCATCTGTTTTTTCCCTTTAATGCCAAGGCCTCGCTAACACTGCACTCCATCCTCATTATCTGCCTTACTGCATTTAGCTGCTGTTCATACACTTTCAACAATGGGAAATCTTATTCAATTTCACCATATTTTCCTTTTCAAAATTGTTCTTTCGTGAAGGGTGAAGTTAAATTTAGTTGAATTGTGTGTCACTTGAAACAGCTCATCAGAAGCTATCTATAAACAGGTTCAAAATACTTCTGAAGTGGGCCTGTCTTAATGCTTTCAGCCTAGCAAAACTTGACCCTGAATTCACATCCACTCAAAGCAAACTCTCATTCACAGATCATAAAAGAGAGTAGAACCAGAAGAACAGGACTTGAATGGGGAAAAGTATGGTTGTCCTTTGAGCCAACGACAACCACGGCTATACAAAGCTGGCTCCGAGTCATCTTTACAGTCTCCCTCTCTACCAGTTGCTCTGGGCGTACCAGTATGTGCACACGAATCAAACCAGCCATGCCGTTACCTGGGCTCTCACAAGCTGGATGTCTCACAAGGATGGATGCACAGCAAGAACTTGCCCACACAAGAGATGTTTTCTTGCTAAGGGTAAGCAATAGCAAAATGGCTTTCTGACTAAGCGTGCATTGGATGCTACCACAGAGCAGGAAACACCTGATTTAACAACACCTCTGTACTGCAAAATTGTTCATATTTATGCCAAGTGATGACTGATTCTGGTAGACAGTGTACTGGCCTGGAGCTCAGACTAAGTGGATTAAAGCTGCTGCTCTGCTATATGGTTTCCGCGTGACCTTGGTGATATTCTATACTATACAGGTTATGCCATGCTCGTCCCTCTAACATCCAGACACCTTCCAGCTCATCCACACCTGCACAGTTGCATTAGCAAAAGGAAAAGGTTAAAGGAGCAGATCTTGCACCCGCACAGGCAGATGATGTCTGTGATGACAGTCAGTCATTCCTAGAAAATTAACTTGTTCTGGAGTTTTCAATCCCTCATTTGTGAAGTGTAAATTAGCCACCTTTCTCTTCTCAGCTGAGCTAGTCATACATCTTACAAGGTCTGCAGAAGGATAGAGCATTGGGTGCTTGGTCTCACCACACTTGGCACTAGGCAGCTGTGAGGAATGCAAATTTATGACACCCCAGCCGGCACAAGAACAGCAGTGCTTCATAGACACGCAAGGTACTTCAGTAAAAATGTAACATGCCAAAATACCTAAATGTTAGGTAGGGGGCTTTGTGGATCTTGGCATCCCAAGAAGTTTCTGTAACTCCTGAAGGATTTTTCCATAAGTTACATGGAGTAAGAACCGTGCCTTCAGGAAGCAGCTGCTAGAATAAGGCCCACATCTCAGTTGCAGCAAAGCAGTACAGCAAGAGAAAGCTGTAAAGGAGAGATCTAAAGCATCATTGTGGTCTAGGTGGAAATAGACACTATTTTCTTGCCTGCTACACTTTAGATGTGTGCCCTCTTTACATGCAGAGCTTGCAGGGGAAAATAAGCGTAATGAAAAACATCACTTACATTCCCCGTGCAAGATTTCCCATCACCTGATCTCTGACCAGTAGTTTATTTAGCAAACGAGCTTCTTCTGTTACAAGGCTTAAGGCATGTGACTTACTGCTTTTCAGAAAAAAAAACCCAAACTTTAGAAATTATTAAATTACTACATATTATACTATACATACTTCATTCCCTACAGTTTGCTTTGGAAAATGGTCATACGCGTGGTTGGGAGAGGAAAGCTAGAATCTTTCTGTTAAAGATCAGTGTTCGGACCCGATTTAAATTCATGAATAATTCTGGTATAATAAATGGAAATACTGTGGCTCAGGACATGAATATAACTACGTCTCAGAAAGTGCTATGCTTAAAACATGATTTGAATTCTTTCCCAGCCCTACCCACAGTTTTAGCTTGCTTACTACTTCTTCATAAATAAAAATGTTTACCTGAAAGCACACTGTAGCCATGTTAAAACTGCTCCCATAGGTTACATTACAGGATTAAGAGCTGCCTGTTTCTGAGTTTCCTCTCCAGAAAAACAGCAAGTATCATCTAATTGCAAGGAATGCAGTCATCCAAAGCCTGTGGCCATTTAAAATGCAACAAAATTATTTTGTACCTCTTCTAGCAAGTCCGGCAGTAAAACAAATACCTGTAATTCTATAATCAACACTTTTCCCCTTTCCACCCAGCCTTCTCTTTATATATTCCCCATCTGGGACTGATTCTTACTATTTGAGAAGTCTTGGGTGATTTTTCTACTTTTCATCAACCCTTTCCAACTATAAATACCCACAGCCACATGTGAAGTGGATCATGCCCAGCCTCCAACTCAGTGCCTTTTCTACCCTGCTCCTCCCAATGATTTCTTACTGCAATATTTACCCTATGAATTTGGCAGAAGGAATTCAGGATGTGATATTAACTGCCGCACTAGTGACTCCGTACATTGTTCAGAAATTTTATATCAACTCTAAGAAGACGGGGCATAAAGTTTTGCATGTTTTTGTAAAACTACTCCTACATTTACACGGTCCTAAAATTACATCCGGCCCTTTGAAGGCAACCGCGAGGCTGATGTGGCCCCCAGTGAAAATGAGTTTGACACCCCCATCATAGAGGAATCACTGGGTCTGTCTTCAAAACCAGTAAATATCAGCAGATCACTGGCCATATACCTCCACACCAAATCTGGTCCCCAGTTTACCACCTCCAGCTCCACCCTTCATAATCCAGTTTCACTTCCTTTTGTGGAAACAACTCCTGGGAACCTTTCCTCAGTAACAGTACAAACACAAAGCGAGCAGGCAGGGTGTCCCTGCCGCCCTCATCACCTCCAGACCCATCCTCAGCACACGGCTGTTTTCCCCAACAACACCTCCGCGTTGCTTCTGCCACACACACACCAGCTCCTCCTTCCTATGGACTTAAATGCCATTAAGCTGAGCTCTGACAACCACCCCAGAGTAATAGAGCTTGATTTGCTTCACACCCACAGGAACGCACTATTGCTTTTATTTATTTAAAATGAACTTCTGCACTTAACAGAAACTGTCTCAATAAACGTTGAGATTTAAGAAACAGGAGCCTGTAACTAAGAATACCTACAGAGAATTGATTTTTATTAATATGTAATTAATACCTGCTCTCTGCAATGTAAATGTGATTTGTGCAGTTGCATTAGGACAGATGTTGTATTAACATAGCTCCAGTTGGTGCTCAGCACAGATGGGAACCTGAGCTACCTTTGTACAAAGGGTTTCTCTTGTTAATCTGTCCACCTGCTAACACTGGTGGCCAAAGCACATTCTGGAACGACGCCGTCCACTGGATTCACACATTATCGGAAAGCAGTCTGCAACCAGCAGCTCTGTATTTGACTGAGCAGCACAAGCACTTAGCTTAGCAAGTTGTTTACATGTGATACGTGCCATGGAAGACAGCCCTTCTTTACTCGTATTTATACATATTTATCGCCATTCTACTTTGGAAATGGCATCTGAGGAAAGGCCAAGTAAGTTCAAGATTTGGATACAGATCCATTTCCAGGAGCCTTAACACAATATTAATCGCTTTACAGAACTTCATGCTGTTCAATAATGATTCTGTCTTGGTTGGACTAAGACAAAAAACCCCCCATCAATTCACTTCGTAACATCTGGAAGGCTGCATCCATACCACAGAACACATTAGAGCACAGAGGTCTGTCCCTGCAGGTACAGAAAGTACAAAACAATCTTTAACAGGACTTTGCACAAATATTCAAGCAGTCTGGATTAATCAGACTGGACAATGCACAAGACAGTCAGTAAAAGTGGTCTTGCAGGTGTAACAGCAGGCACATCTACAGCCTACAGAAGGGAAGAAATATGGCCCTTCTTCCCATGGCCACACCAGCCAGAAGAGTGAAAACTACAGCCAGAAAGCAGTTATAGTGGCACAGCTGTGACACAGGGGACATGGAGTCCCACTCCCCATCAGGAGTGCCTGACTGCCAGCTGGAATAGCTTTAGAGCCTCTGCACAGAAACTGCAGCACAAGCATGCAGCTTGTGTGCACCCCGCTGCGTAGGATCCACACTAGAGCTCTGCCATCTTGCTCCTCTGTGCTGTTCATACATCCTGCACAGCAAGGAACCACCTTCATATAACTCTTTCCTTACATTCCTTCTTATCAGGAGAACTAGTTCAGCTCCCCAACACCATTAAATCAGAGCAAAAGCTGGGAAAGAGAGGAAGCATCTAACAGTCCCCCACACACTTCAGAACAGCATCAGGAAACTTGTCCTCAAGTTCACGCTCCAGAAGCTACTAACGTTAAGAAGTCATTTATTTTTAAGACAACCATAAAGTAACATGGTAACCTAAATAAGAGCATTGAGCAGCCCATGCCTTTAAATGACTACAGTTAGAGAAATCCAGACATTCAGCATCCCCACTTACATACTATGTTAAGCTTCTGACTGATACGATGAAAATAGAAAACAGAAACTTCTGCTTGAAAGCAAAATTTTTAATGGAAAGCAAATGTTACCTTGTCTGAGGAGACCCACTGAAATTTTCAATGACAAATACCCTAGCAGACTTGTGAGCTGAGCTTAAATACAGCCCCACACCATGGGCAGTGGGTGGGTGGGGGCCCCAGGTGAAGCTAGTCAGGGCCATTAGGGCCTGTTAGTGCCCTCAGGACCCTGATACCCAGGAACACAGGATAGGCACAGATAGTCTTGAGTGATCCAAGGACAGAATTTCTCTGAGAATTAAATAAAAAGTAGAGATAAGTTTTTCATACTGACATACAAGAGAGACTTCTGCTGGCAGAGCAGGTGCTTGCAGTCTCCTGATATCCACTCATGACTTCTGCCTCCAGACATGCTGTATTATGAGCAAGATTAATTTGTTAGTGACATAATGGCTTGAAAAACCTGTTAGCTTATAAACACTGTTTCAGATCAGCAGCTCCCTGTACAGAAGAATCTTCTCAAATATGGGGCTTGCTTGCCTTCTCTTTAACTTCTGTGCTAGGCAGACAGTCCAAGTGCAGTGGCGCGGGGTGACAGTAGGAGACAGTCAAATCTATATGGCAGAACCTGAGAGAAGGTCCTTGGATGAAGAGCTGCTACCACTGAAGGCAAACCAGCTTCTCTTGTCTGAACTCCTGCAAGCCAGAGCACATAGGGCAGAAATAACATCTGAATGTGAGACTTCTGTAATCACCAGAACTTCAGCACAAGTCAGTCTGGTGAGAAATGCACAGTAGGATACTGTATGGACACTGAGAAAGAAAATCTGCTAACAGAATTTAAGATCAGTGACAAACTCTGCCTTTCTATAACAAAAAAAACCCCAACATGGAAAAGACAAATAAGTATAATAAGGAGCAGTTCTATTTCTTCACAGTCTTTGTATCATATATCCAGTTCACACAAACATTCAGGAGCTTAATGCTGAATCTTCTTCATTGAACCTGAATAACTTAAAAGTGATATGGGATGAGAAACAAGTGGGAGTTTTGCAGAATAGTTAAAAATAGGCAGTTTTAGGAAACTTTCAACACTTTCTGTGCTAAGTAGCAGACGGTTCAGACACTTCAGTGTCTGCCTTCAGCCTTCTTTTAGTGTCGCAGCTTGTTATTTATAAGTTAAGTTCGTTATAATAAAACTACCTGAAACTAACGTCTAAATTCTGCAACATATTAAACTATATAGAAGATAACGGTCAAAAAGCACATAAAAGAATGCTCAACTTTCTTTGCAAAATAGGATTTTAATTCTGTAAGTTTAAATCCTAAACAAGAACTAGTGCATGCCCCATCTGTGAAATAAGATTAACTACACCGCAAAAATGAAAAGGTTTCCATTTTTTTTCTGGACGATCCACCTTGCCTACGTCATAATTTAATGTACAGTCTGAACTGGCATTGCTGCTGAAAGAAACAGCCCAGACTTCCCCACAGACCCAGCGCCAAAACTTTTTCTTGCTATGTCACACCTCCTACTGTCTGCAGGTACAGGCACTTGCACAGTCATACAGCACAGCCACATCAGGGAAGTGCTACAGTCTGAAACGAAGCGTTTCATCGTTATTTTTTGTTAGATGAGCTGACACAGCCAAATCCCTGATCCCGTTTCCACATGTGGTCCGGACCAATGCTTACGCTGGCACAAGCAGGAGCGGCGCAAATCCAGACCCCAGCGGCTGGGACAGGACCACATCTTGCAGCTGCAGCACCAGCTAATGCCGCCTTCGGGGGGATGTGAAAGGTCAGTCACAGCTCTTCCTCCTGCGGTTTGGAGCTTTAACACCGCGGCAGCAGATGGAGGAAGCCCAAACCACATCCCCGCACTGCTCTGGGCAATGGATATTCCTGTCCCGTGTGAAAGAATGTATTTTATCTCTCACCACCAAGCAGCAAGGTGAGATCCCGCTCTGATGCTGCTGTTACTTTAATCTCCATCTTGCATGTGAGACCTAACTGATTAAGACTGCCCCAACTGGATAATTACTTCTGATCTGTGCTGACCCTCCTTCATTATGAGCTAGAGGGTCAAAAAGAAGTCCACTCATAGTACTATACACATCACAGATTAAAACATAAGCTTGTTTATGAGAAAAAAATATCTCTTCTTATGAACATTATTTTGAACATAAGGTGACACTGCAGATTTGAAAAGCATCGGGTATTTGAGAATTCAGCTCCCTGGAAACTCTGAGCCAGTCATAGAGAGGAATATAAATATTGAAAACAAAACTAACGCTAAAACCATTACTATATCCGAGACTATGTTGGTTAGCAGCAGCTCTTTTTTTTCTCTTAGTCATCTGTGCCTCCAGCCCATGCTGGTTTAGCTGCATCTAAACTACTGGTTCAGAAGCCTTCGGCAAGTCTGCAGAGGAAGAAATGTTCTGGCATTCATGGGATGGTGTCTCCTCTGCCCGCAAGAAAAAAATGTGTGCTGCAAAGATGAGAACGCCAAGCGTTTCTGCTGAGTCCCAGCTCCGCTCTGGCTGCTGGGAACACGGCAGGAACGAAGTGCCAGTTGCAGCACTGGGTTGCAAGTATAACTAAGAAGCTGAAATATCATTATTTTCATCAAAATGGTCTCACAAGTAACATATTTTCTGATCTGGTGTGAAATTCACTCTCAAAAAACCTCAGCGTCGACAAAATGTTTCCCATGAAATGAACTCATATCGGTGTATACGCTGTTGAAGCTCTTTTCTGTTCCTCAGCATTGCTAAATCACTAGTGGTTTTCTTATTGTTCAGTAAGCTGTTTAAATATTTAGAGAATTAGAAATATACTAGGATCGGAATCAATTTCTGAGTTCATGTATGGACACAATGCTCTGCAATTGCAACATTCACTCCAGATTTTGACTTTGAATTAAACAGCAATTGTTTTCTTCTTTATCGGGTTGTCAAGCCTTCCTTATGATGGGTACAATGACAAAATTTGATGTTAACCAGTACAGATTTGAGCTGAAAGAAGCGTAAACCCTGCAAGGTCTATATAGGTAGCTTTGTTTAGGTTAAGAAAAAAGCTGTTTGTCTAAATAAAAAGAAGTCACTTACAATCTGAATGTCAGAGCCAGTAAGTTTATTGGTGCCAACAGTTCATTTGATAAATATAACAAAATAGGCTGAGTTAAAATAATCATCCCATATTTAGTTGTCAGAATAGTCGGACGAAATTGAAATACTGCTATTTAAAAAACGGATGAAATAAAAATCATAGTTTTTGTTACTGTTCAGTCATCTTTGCTGAAAGAGAACTAGTTGCTGCTTGGTTTTGGTTTGTTTTGTTTCAGTTTGTTTGTTTTTAAAAGAAACGTGTAACAAAAAGAGGCAAAGCGAACTGAAAGCGAATTACAGAAGCAGCGAAGGGGAACATCTCCGGCTTTGGTACCATCTGGGGTGACAGCTCCTGCGGCCGCTGACCTCCAGTAGCAGAGGTGAGGACGGCGGACCAGCCCTTGCCACGGTTTGCACAGATGTCTTCTCTTGCATTTGCACTCCTGGAAGCTCCTTTCAAAGCCGTACTGTCAACCAAAATAAATCAAAAGCAACTGTGTGTTACATGTATTTTACCCAACTGCAGCGAAAGCTTCTCCTCCTCGCAGGTTAAGATCACTTTTAACTTCAAAAGCACTACTTGTGATATGGAGAGTACTGAAGTGGGTTCCTAGGGCCTGCGTGGCAGTTGTGGGGTCACAGCTCCTCACAGCATGAGAAGGTTCAGCCCGAAAGGAGCCACTGCCCAGTCATCATCTGGATAATGAGCTGTGTGCAACTTTGGATACCCTGCATGATCGCAGGGCCATGTATAACCATTACCAGGTGCTGTTTCATAGTAAAGAAATTAAATAACATTCAGTATTCCCCAGCAGCTGCCTTCAGCCCTGTGCAAGAGGCGGTATCAGCCCACTCACAAACACTGACTCAAAGGGTTTAACACAACAGATTTCTTACAGGCAAAGGAGAAACCACACCCCCCAAAAAGCAATCTGGTGAGTCAAATAGCAGGCAAAACTATCATCCTTTAGGGCAGACTTTAGCAACAGTCCTGAAGCCAGCCTCTTTCTCCATCATTCTGAGCAGCTGCAGAGGTGAGCACTTTCCATCCGTCCCACCACGGATGGCCACTGCTTGGTACAGCCGTTGCCTGCTGCTCATGGGGTCACAGCACCTTCTGCCCCGTTCAGCCCTTCAGAGGGAAACCAGGCCACACAGGGCCCAAGACACTGAAAAGAACCATCCCTAGTTGGGTTCACTTTTGTCCTTTTTCTTCCTTTCCCAGCTTTTATAGCAGACGGGAGCTGCACCAGTGGAAGAGGATCTTGAGGGGAACCGGAGCCCTCCAGAGCCAAGATCTTGGCAACTGCTCCCTTGGCAGCAGTTTTGTCCAGAGCTGGTGGGAGGAAACATGTGCTTTCTGCTAGCTGAAAGGGGCTGAGCAGTTACCCCAGGCTAAATGGTGTATTTCTAACTTACTTCAACTTAAGTAACTTCAACGTATCTGCCAAAATTGCATATTCAATTAGAAAACCCGTGTGTTCACGGGTGGAGTTCTGCACCTGAAAGACACTGTACTAAAATGGAATATCGAATCCCAAACTGAACATCCTCCCAGTTGTCTGCTGGCCCACTTAGCTTCCTGCTGAGTCCCGGCACAGCTGGCAACGTTTGGTGCTTTATGAACTGAGCTGTTGAATTGCACTGAACAGTCCAAACATGGGGCAGCAGAGTTCCTCAGTTTGCAGTACCTACTTTTCATGCTTGCAGCTGCTTTTCTTGTCAGCAGAGCCTTTCACAGGCCATGAGAACAACTGATTGCTATCAACCCAAGTCACTAAGTTTATCTCCTTTTTCCTTCCCTCATCACCAACTTCTCGTTCTCAGGCTAAGCAAAACAGTTTTCTCAGTCTTCCGTCAGTAGACATTTTTTCCAAGGTCTACTAGGTGTTCTCCTTTGCATTTGTTTGCAGTTTCTCCGGACAAACTACCATGTTAATGCAGCTTATGACCCTAACAGAGTGGAATAAAATATGAATCTGAAAAAGCACTATTCTTGCTAGAATATCTCCAACTACTTGCCTTTTTTTTATAGCACCTTCATAGGTATTTGATTCTCTCTGTTTTCCAAATAGAGCTCAGCTGCACTCTAGTGGCTGTATTTTAGGATTTCAAGCATTTCGTAGGAGCCTAAACTCCCTATTTCCACCTACTCAAAGTAACAATTCACTAGCAATGGAAGATTTGTATCTTCAAATATGCACTTTTTTTTTCCTTTCCATCCAGGAAAGTAATTGCTGAGGGTTGAGTTCAGAAAGAATATGCAGAAATTTTTTTGTGTGAAATTGGATTAGAAGCCAGAATCTCACACATAGTTTTATTGGAACCATGTATTTCAGATGCAGGTGGGTTTGTGAGCATCTGCCTTGGCTGCCAATCCCATTGAAGTGCCATATATATAACCCAGGTATCAAATTTGTACGGTGACAGTGATTCAGTGCCCATCCCTGTTCTCGAAAGCAGCAGCACTAGGTAGTGTTTGCTGTTGGTCTGTGACTTTGCCACTAGGTGGTGAGGAAGACTCATCGTTCCATGCCTGCAAAAGAGCTTTTTGAAGTTGACAAAGACTCAGTTTTGCATCTTGTATTAATGCACAGACATTGCAAAGTCAAGGTTAACATTTGACTACAAGAATTAAGGAAACAATGGATAAGGATATTTAAGGAGTAGAAAGTGTGGCTCAGTGAATACTAAAGACATCAACAAATTTATAACACTACTGCCACAATTTTAAAAGTGTATAAAAATGAAAGCATTTTTTACCATGTCTTATAGATACAGCTTGGGAATAGGCATGCAATGTTAAAAAATGAAATATAGACTGTCAATGTTGAATATTCTCAGGAAAAAAAAAGGAAGAAAGTGCCCAAGTCTTTAAAAGGAAAAGAAAATGGGCAGGGGAAAAGAGACACCTGTCATAAAGATCCACTTTGCTTTGGGACTGAGAGGAACAGGAAGACTAAATTCTTATGAAGTTTGATTTTTTTTTTCACTCTAGGAAAACTGACATGTAAACTGAGTTATTCTAGAAAAATAAGCCATTCTTAAAGCTGTTCAAAGTAAGCCCCTGACACCGCTTAAAACAGGGTGCTGCGGGACAGAACACCAAAAAGAGGTGAGAGAAAATGGAAAATATTGAGGGTCTTTGAAGGCAGCAGAATGCGAGCAGTGTGAATTTCTCTCCTACACTGACATGGTTAGACACTCACATTTTCAAATATCAGTCACCAGACCATCACTACATCTGAAAGAACTATACCATTGGCAGCTGGTACTTAAAGAAACACATTTTTTAATGTGAAGGTTGTGTCACTGGAGGCATCAACTATAAGAGACTCAATTCTTTAAAAAGAGGAAAAAAGGTCACAACAGAAAAGGTATGCACGTGATAGTGGTTGTAATGTCAATGTTTCTCAGCATTTGAAGATCTAAGAGCTTAAAATCCATTTCATGGAAGATTGTCAGCTGAAATATATAACAAATTATGTATCTTGTGCTGCCTACTTATTGTGTCTTCATTTCTTGCAAAATAAGATTGAACTACTAAGATTCGAAGCATGTGATAATTCCCAGCAGATGGTGAGGATTGTCACCTAGTTATCTAATGTATCTAGGTAAATTCCTGCATGTAGCCTGTGGAACTTAACATTCTTCCCCAGGATGTCTCTGTGGCCCTGTCTGTTGGCTGCAGCTCATTAAGCAACCCCAAGTGGGTAAGTATGGGAAGAGTGAATAGGAAAACAAAAGAGTGAGGAAATAATGTGAGATCTTTTTTTCCAGGATCAATATTTTCCTTTTGTGGAACATGGGATTGGCCACATTGCATTTCTGGGCCACAAAGACAAACATTTAAAAGCATCTTTCCAAACAACTCTCTGCAGCCTGGCTGGGACTGGGGGCCATGATTCATGCACGGTTATTTGTGAGCCTAACGATGTTTTCCATTCGTACACTCAAATACATAGATAGGTTGCAAATGCAATTTCAAATTGTTACGCTAATCTATCGGTATATCTGAAAATTCAAATGTAGAAAACACAAAGTTATGTTTCTTCAGCAAGCCTCACTTGGCCACCACATCCTATGTGTTTATCACATTACAAAAGAGTTCTAGACAAAGCTCAAGTATGTGTGCAGCTGGGTTTTGCAAAATGCGTGAAATATGCATGTAGCAATAACGTACTTATGGTGCCACACAAAGGATTCAAACATATGATTGCATAAATGTATTAGAATTTCTGTGTTGCTCTCTAGACTAGAAGGTTGACTTCAAAGGTGAACTGCTTTTCTCTTGTCTCAGCATCCAAATAAATGATGCTGTGATTCTTCTAGAACACCAATAGAATGAATTTTGATCTAATTAGTTTTCTGTTAGTACAAGTAAGTAGTAAGACAATTGAAATCAGAGCTGCTACGCTGGATTTGGGATAGAAATTAGATTCCAGAACGTCAAAGAAGGTAATGAAATATGGTAACAAAATGAACGATTAGAAATCATAGCACGGGCTTCTTCCTGTCTCTGTGTGGTAAGAAACTTGTTTCTCTGTTGGAAGACACGGTGTGTGATGGGGTGTCTGAGATGCGCTCTAGGCCATCTCCCCTTTACCAGGGCTGATAAAGCACCATCAAAACAGCTTCTCCTTTGAGCATTCTTTGCCACAGGTTGATTTAGTCCTATTTTGTCCCCAAACCTAGATTTACAAGGAAGAGGTGATGATATTTCTGTGATACTGTCAGTACAAGCCTGAGATGATTCATACAGGTCTGTTCAATTAAGAACCCATTAAACACAGCTATGTCATGTACTCAATAAATGCAACACTGCTTAGAACAGCTGTTGCAGCAGTTTAGTTTTAGAGAGTTTTAAATACCATGCTGCCAACAGTCACCAAAATTTCTCCAGAAGAAGTCAGCTACTTTAAATCAGACTGTAAATTTTGAATGGAAAACTCGTATGTATAATACTATAGAGACCTGTAGACATGATCTCAAATACAAGTACTTGTATGCAATGCACTTGCGAATTACAGACCCAAGGTCAGAAGGTCTTCAATGACTCGAAACAGCGAGAGTGATGCATTTAATTAGAAAGAAGAGAAACGTCCCAGTGCTTCAGAACTGTGAACTATTCTTACTAATATAGGAAGCCCATGAAATACCACCGTTCGTGCAGTCTGCTGGAGCAGGTGTGTGCAGCGACCCCAAGCATTCCCACCAGCACAACTTTGGGAGGAAGCTCCACGTCGAGAAAAGGGAGAACGGATTCACTGGCTTTTTAAAAAACCAGACACATCTGGAATTACTAAATGTAGTCTCACTAAGGGGACCTACTGATAAGATGGTGCCTGGATCGGCTATACATGACAGATGAACTGGTAATATTATGGTCCTGTGGATTCTTTTTTGGACACAAAAATCTTCATTAGAGGTAGCTGAAAAATGAAGCACTGAAACAATACAAGTGTAATACTTTTTCATCTAAGCTTGTCCATTTATTAGTGTCAGTAAGAGACAATAATTCCTTATTTGAAGGAATGTTGACTGTAATTTCATCCTTAATTCTCGCATAACTCCTTATGTACACCTCCAACACTAAGCTTGTATCGTTGTACAAATCAAAGAAAGCCAACGTGAGACTTTGGGTAGTGAGGTAAGTTGAAGAAGTTTCTCTTAGGTGAACACTTTCTTGTTTTGGGGTGGCTTGTCTGCGCTAGACTTGCACAGAAGCAGTAACCAAAGTCTATGCAGAAAATATGCAATATTTTTATACTGTACAGAGTGTGTAAATATGCAAATATTTATGTATGCAATTACAAGCAAACAGGGTCCATAGGAGCTTTCTTATATGTAGCAGGCAGAACATTTTCAACACTTTGCTGTTCTTCCTTGTTTACTCATTTACATTCAGACAAAGGAAGTGGTGAGGCTGACAAGCTGACAACTGTTCTGAGAAGAGACCATTTTGTATTAGAGGAAGCAGCAGCTCTCCGGGGTGTCCTAACAACGTCGTTCTGAATTAAACAGGACTTAAACAGAAGCTGTGTATCAGGGAAGGAACTACTGGACATGCCGGAGGTGCTCATGCAGAGGGAATTTCATCGATAGCACTGCTATGAACGTTCTGTAACAGCCTAGAGGAGAAAACTTACCATGGATTTGCGAAACATTCCCTACCGTTCAGACGTGGTTACGTGGAACCCAGATGACTTAGCAGAATATTTTAGGACGGTAAGTTTAGCTGTGTTTCCTCTTTGTAGGATGGAGGAGCAAACTACTCTAACAATATCTGTATTAAACTTACATATTTTTATAACAGGCAAAGCTTGCAGCAAAACTAAAAGCAAAACCACTGGCAATTAAGAAACTGAGCTAAACTGGCCACTGAAATTTATAAACAAATCTTGAAAGTGTGTTTTAAATTTGGTATAAGAGAAACTCATTGTCTTTCGGAGAAAATGTACACTTTACTACAACAATTGTTGATATACATTAACAGCTGTAGAAGACATTAATGCGTGAAGGTTGCGATCTTTCCAGGTCATCTTTAATGATTTTCAGAAGTGGTATTTTTTTTTCAAATTGCTTGGTGTTCACAAACAAGCCTCTGAATGTCTTTGCTAATCACAACCATGTGAACCCAGCCAGAAACTTAACAGTTGTGGATACATGGACACCTCATTTTTTCAGATGCAGCTGCAAAGACCTTTCACCTTTTGGTTTGACTTCCCTATTCTAAAACTTCTTGGGTAAAACTCATGGCTCATGATTCCTGGCTACACCTCCTTTCCTGTCATGGTTACTTTTCTGAATGCTACCTCCTGTGACTAGCTAGGAACTTCTGTTTCGACATCTTTTCACTTGTGACGATCTATACATTTCATTTTACAATGCAGAGGAGTTTCCACACTGAAGAAATACTTTGAAAGGCAACACAGGAATTCTCTGCCAATATATATCCCCTGCACAGCAATGCTGACACCTTTGTAATTGCCCAGGAATGTGTAACCGAGCCGATTCTACTGAAATTTAATTTCTGTGTGTTCTCTGTTAATTACTCATTTTTCAATTCACATCAGACAGTGCCTGCTCCATCTCCCTTGAAACTGAATATGTTCCTCCCAAAGTCCAAAACTGTTGCCCTGGAATGTAACAATCAGAAGATTTAGGACGATTTTCAAGTAATGCTAGCATAGCTGGTTAATTTTCAAGCAAGCTGACAGGCTAGACTTGTAAAACCTGGAACAGTTTGGGCTTCGCTTTGAAATAATGCAAAATGTTTTGTTTCAACAGCTACTATAAGTATCTGAGAGTTTTCTTTGGGGAGCTGAGGCAAGTTTGATATTAGAGTGCAAAGCAAGATAACGAAGACAAACACAAACACAAAGTTTATGTCTACCCAACGTGCAGAGCAATGAAACTGCTAACTACTTGCAGACCTCTAATTTTAGGGTGCAAGAGGCACAAGAAAGTGAAATGAAGAATTGGAGATGGAATAGATGAGATCATTACCAACGGGCAACCTCAGACAAATAAAAAACCATTACAACAGTGGTGCGTGGTGGTCTGGATCAACATTTCCAAGAGACTAACAGGGGAAATGGCTTCCTGGAAGAGTTGATAATGACATTCTTAACTGTGACAAAAGGATGAACCGTAACTGAATGTGCCTGGTCACATTGATTTCTGAGTACCTCCCCTCTACTGATCCGGATACCCTCCAGGACAGAGATAATCTTGTCATTCCACTTTTGGGGAGGTGAATCCGGGCAAAAGCTGCCTGAAGTCACCTAAGAAATCTGTGTAAGACAATTATGTCAGCCTAAGTCAGCCAACCCTGGGCAACGGCCATAAGTGACCAGACCTTCACCCCAAATAAACACGATTTCCCTCACACATATCATTAAAGGGTCGAATGTTATACCTTAGGAATGCTTATCTGCATCGGACTAACATACTTTGCCTGCAGCCATATGTTCAAAGTACAGGATTCAAACCCAAGAGGGACAAGTAATTTTTTTCCCCCTAAACTGGTATAATTATGGGATGATTTTCAAAGGACAAACACATTCAAATCTTCTCTCACCAAAACACAGGGCAGTGGTAAGAATTTAGTCAATTAATTGCTAGCTTACACCTTCCTACTAGCAAAATTCAGTGAGCATACGCATCCGTTCCTGCTCTGGCAGGGGGACTGGACTGGATGATCTTTCGAGGTCCCTTCCAATCCCTGACATTCTGTGATCAGTAATTCCTGTAACACTGCTATGATGTATTCCTGGCACAAATAAAGTTCTTAGTTTCTGTGAAATTCTTTATACTGAACAGTAACAATATCTAATTCATTATTCTAGGTGTGTTAACTTGAAGCCAATTTTAACTTAAACCATGCATTCAAAACAGGGAACGACCATAAACACTAAACCTTCAAATAATCTTTAAAGGCTTCAATTTTTTTTTTTTTTTGTAAAAAGCAAAGATGTTCATGTTAATAGCTAAACAGTATTTTTCATCTATTACTTTAAGAAAGAGATGAGATCTCAGTCACACTGATATGTCCTACCAAGCGTAGCAGTTGCTCATTGCTGCACCCAGACCTGTGCTGGTAACCTCATGATCGCACTCACTCTGTGAAAGAGCCACACAAGAGTATTAATCTGTATTCTAAAATATTTAGCAGAGTTAGATCTGTTTCTGCATATGAGTAACTGAAGACGACTCCTAAAAATATTCTGTCAGCTGTTCAGCCGTTTTCAGGATCTGGTCTCAAATAATACCAAGTTACAAGATTACTCCTTAAAGTGAAGAAATAGAATAGAAGAAAGGACACGATGCTCCCTCTAAGATGTTCTCTGCTTTCGGAGAATTCTCCCAGCAGCACAGGATCGTTTCTCTGCGTAGCTTTCACGAGCTAAAGTTTCAGGCAGGACCAGAGCCATTCTTGTCTTGAAAGCTGCAAAAAGTCCCTTTGTCGGCCTGCTCTTCAGGTTCCTTCTGGTATGGACTTGATCAACTTGGAACAGATGAAATGCATTCTAGCCAGATCAAAAATATAAGCTGTGTTCTCACATGATGCTGTTACTGTTTAAATTAAAAAACATCTTAAGACGCCCATTGGAAATATGTAAGAATCATGTCTTGCTAAGTGTAGCTAGGGTTTTTTTTGTTCGTTTGTTTGTGGGCTTTTGTTGTTGTGGTCGTGGTGGTGTTGCTCTTGGGGAGTGTTTGTGTGTGTGGTTTGCTTTCTTTTGTTCTGTTTGTTTTTTCCCTAAGTCCCCCAAATCACTGCTACGTTTTTCCCTGGTCAAAGCAGGATCCTGCCTTTTTTGTGTACGTGATCAGCTTCCAGAATGTACGTCCTTGTCCCAGATGCTACTCTGAAACATAATATTATGGAAAAGCTTTCTAAGTATTACAGATCATTTCCAGGATTAACAAGTGACATTTCCATCCAGAAGAGGAAGCTTTTTGATCACAACAATGAATTCAGGGACTAGGATCATGGCTTCAGTACACTGAGATACTGAGGTTTTTGCTGTATTCCCTGTTTTCCACAGCTTTCATCCCAGTCAGTACCAGAACTATTCATTTTCCAAATATTTCTTTGGGCCAGGTAACTGTGAGGTGGTTTCTAAATGTAAGGAATTATATGTTCCTAATTAATGAAAATCCTCAAGTCCACTGAAGAATCTTTGTCTTAAAAGTGAAGAAAATGAGCCACTTAGGCTCTAGAATTGAAGCACCTACTCAAAGCTAGGCATATGTTTAAGCGTCTTAATCCATTCTCATCATGAAGAGTACAATAATCATCTTCTTTTACTTGACAGTTAAAGTATAAGGACTGCGAAAAAGTCGTGAGAAAGCACAGCATAAATGGACAAAGGTTTTTGGTAAGTAGAGTTGTAAAATTCTTTCCTGTAAAACTCCCATCAAGTGATCGTTTCAATTCCTCCTTGTTTTGCATTAGCAGATGCAAAGTACTGAGCTGGCAGATGGTTACTGAGGTATAAACATGAAAACTAAATGCCTTTATTAAAATCAGCCAGGCATCTTGCTTTAAATATCGAATGCTGGGAACCCAAGCATGTTATTTAATATGCAGGTATTTTAGTAATTTTTAAACTGACAGGGAAGTTATAAAACCACAATCTTGTCTTGAATTAATCTCTTCCTTTGTAGGAAGTGCTTGTTTTCAAATACTAACTACAGAAAACTCATATTTTTGCATTTTCCTCTCCTCCTAAAGAAGACACAGACCTGGTCAGGATGACTGGCCTTCTAGTGTAATCCCTGTTTCATGCCTCTCTAGGTAAATGAGATTTCTTCTGGAGCAATACATAAAATCAATTAACTTTAAGAGCAACAAAACTAGAAAGCAAAGCCCCAGTGGGTTTAAATCCACATTGCTCCAGGCTTTAACCAACAACTTGGCTTAACTTCAGTATAGTTGACAACTTCCATTGACATAGCTGCCATTTTCAGGCCTTAAATACACATCCATGAAGATGTGTAAGGGCATTTATTATTACTTCATTTTACTTCTATTTTAGTTTATTTCAAAATATTACCTCTTCTACTTTCCCCCAAATTAGTCACTTTGATAATCTGTATAATTAGTCATAGTGGGGAAATCTATGCATACCTCTTCTAAAACCTTCTTATTTTCTATTTACTTGTTCTAATGTATCAAGCTTTTTGACGTCCCATTGAAATGCAACATACATTTTGCAGACACCGTTAGCAGGACCAGGATATTACGTCTCCCTTTTACTGGGTGGAGTCAGAGTGATTCAGTGTCTGTCAGAGGATTCGTCCTACTGACCCCAAACAGACAGATTGTCCTTAGCCCAAGCACTAAGGATCTGTGGCTGGAGTGGGAGGTCTGGCTCTGGAAGTATTATGAAATTCTGGAAGTTTGAGAGTTACAATAACTGTGATTTCTATGTGGTTTTTGTAATTTTTAAAAATTATTTCCAGCATGTTTCTGTAAATACATAGCTCAGAGTGCAGCATTTCTTCAGAAGCATTGAAGATTGAAAGGATGTTTTTCTATTAAGTAAGCAAGCAGCTGCTCACATCTGCTGAGACTATTTTTTTAAGCTTTTGACCTACTTGTCGATTTGATAATGCAAAAAAGGTTCACCTGTGCAACAGAACCACAAAAAGAGACTTTAAGTGAAATATTCTAGAGCACAACGCAATCCTGAAAAAAAAAAAATTCTTCTATGAATTGTTTTTCTAAGAAACATCTTGTCACATTTTGTAAGTTATTGGAAACTGTCAAATTACATTTGCACAGAAGAAACTGTTAAGACTGAGTATTTGCAGGTTTTTTATCTGTTGTCAGATCTGTATGGTAAACCTGACTCTAAAAATAAAGCTGCCTTATCCATCAGAATAACATCCTAGGTTCAAAGTCACATTTCTGTACCTACTGGCTACCACAAGGAAAAAACAGGGGAGATGTAGTAGGAGTAAAACCAGAGGGATTCCGTGTAACTTAGTCTAATAAAATTCTATAGTATTTAAAATGGCAATATGGCGTTTTATGAGAGTTAAAACCCATAATATTCACCAGGTTAACCACCAGAATAGAAATCTGGAGAGAAACTTTAAAAGCGTTTAGAAAAAAATTCTAATTTTTCACTAAATCCTACAGAACATTTCCACAAAGGGAGTATATTTTCTCTGGTTTTTTTTTTACTCCCGAGAGTACTCCCAGGGGCAAAACAATGCTAGAAAACACACATAGGATTTGTTCTGCCCCAAAAATCATTGATAGCATTTTGAACCAAGGTGTAATTGGAAAGTTGTTATTGTTGGCACTAAGAAAGACCGAAAGAACCATTCATGTTCCAGCGGGGGTTTGCAAAGCTTGTGGTTAACTAAACAGAACACTTTCTCAAAAGTTGTTGTGATGCACTAATCATTCCTAAACTCAGAGTTGCACATGATGGAAGAAGAGAGCGGCCAACTCTGTGCAGGAGCAGCAGGAAAGCTCTGCAGACTCTGCACATCTCAGCTCAGGAGGAATCTGCAACCCAGTTGCCATGTCATGGTCGAAGGAGTCAAAAACTCTCCTCCCCATCCCAGTTTCTAGAAAGATTTTTGTTAGGCTGCCAAGGCTGCTCTTAAGTCCAAGGAGTTTTCGAGCTACATCTCCACTAGAACAGGTGATTTTACATATACTGTTGCGTTACAGACAAGGTTCAGCACAAAGCTCTACTCCAGGAAATGGTGCGCTATTTTAAAATTCACAGTTTTACCCTGAAACTTCGCAGTCATGCACAACTTTGCCTAATTTCACCATGCAAACACGAAGGAATTCAATATATCTGCAGTCACTTAAATACCATATTTTTTAGCTGTACAAAAAAGATGTGAAGCAAAAATAGCCTAAAATTGGAATCTACGGTAGAATTTTGCCTTCCCTACCAGGAACAGCCCTTTAAAAAGGACATTTCATTGCACATTGCTTTAAAACCAGAAATGATTAAAAAAAAATTGAAATATTCTGTCATTTCATATTTCCTGTGAAAAGCATAATTCCGAAATTGCCAAGAAGAATGCCACTGATGAGGGTTTCCAGCAGACCATGCATGTTCTGCTGAGCTCACACCCATCAGCTGTAGCACATGATGTTACCACGATGTAGATCTCGATTAATTGTTTGAAACTGTCCACTGAGACAAATTATAGTATCTCAAGACTTCTTTAACAATAAATATGAAAGGATATGTTTTCCTGTATGCTAAGTGATGGCAATGTACAAGCGAAAAGCAATATCTAGAAATCAAGAACCAAAAGAGGAAAAAAAAAAAGACAGAACACTTAAAAATAGTTCTGCGATTTCTTGGTTTACTGTCTGTTCACCTGCTTCAGCTTAAGTATTCTGACAACCACTAGGGAGGAAGCTGTTGCAGAAGAGGGTTTTATTTCCAGTTCTTTTGAGAAGCAGAGCAGGAATGTATTTTAACCTTGCCTGTCAGCCCATGTGACAATATAACGCCAATAAAGAACAGGATTGGAACCCAAATCTGAAGTAAATGACTTGACTTCAATGTTGCACAGAGTTCCATTAATTTGAAATTAATACTGGAAGTATGGCTTATCTGCTGGTAAATAAATTTACCCAGTTCTCATCTGCTAAGAACTGGTTTAAAATTTTACCTCTTCTTAAAGATCTTTTTAACAGACTGTCATTAAAACAGTCCAGCTCCAGAAGTACTTCTCTTTGATGCTAGATGTGATAATTTTGCTGAAGTCCTTTGTGCGTAAACAGACACACATGGTGTGTGTTAACCTTCTAGCTAGTCTAATACAATTGGCAGCAATATAAAGTAAACACCAACATCCAGAAAAACAGAAAAAGCACAGAGAGGATTTTTTATGAAAATGGGTTCACTTCTGTCCTGCACCGTGGGCTGGGCAGGCTGTCATCCTGCATTGCTTTTCTATGCGCTTCACATTCCTATCAGTTGAAATTTCATGCCACATTTTGAATATGCAAACTTCTGTAAGTCACAGGGTGTTCCATTCACAATTTTGTGATATATACCTTGTGTTTCCTTTTCAGAACATGTCTGAAAATGATATTCAGAAATTTCCCAAACTCAGAGTGCCGTAAGTAAAGCCCAACCAATTTAACATTAAAAATTATCTCAGCTGGTCTGCAGTGAAAACATGGCTGTTTCTTTGTTGCTCATTTCCTAGTTCCTGACTCTCTCCTCTGTGCCTATCTTGATTTTGCTCCAGGAGATACAGTCTGCTTTGCCTTTGCTGATGCATCAGAGCTTGTGTAAGATGTTTTGGTGAAGCTCAGAATACTGACAAATTTTGAAATACCTGTGTGGTCGGTCGCATTCATGCACTCAGGGGTGAGCCGGTGGTAGATCCAAGGGCAGGATCAGATATGATCTCCATTGGATCAGATATGCAAGGACTTGAACTTGAAAGCCTCAGACATGGCATGTTTGTTAAGATCATATCTATATTTTCACACAATAAAATTCCCGATAATAGGGATTGGTGGCATATGATGTGTTAGTAAGGGGCCCAGATGCTATTAAAAAAAAAGATGCCCAGATGTCTCAGCATTTTTGAAATTACTGTCAATTAAAAGCAACCTTTAGCTATGGTTACCGAGACTGAGGGACTGGCATTACACCAGACTGTCTGTGAAAAACTCGTTTTGCCATACTGTAAAACATATTGCTTGTATTTCTCTGATAATTTGTTCCTCCTTAACCAACCTTTGGCAAAACTGGCTTGTGTTCTCCTTGTCCGAACTTCTAATTTTGAGATCTTTTGGTGATTTCCTTTCAAATTTGTGAGTCAAAAGTGGTCAGTGGAAGGTCTAATAAACACACATACGAGGGACACTAATGTAATAGATGAACAGTTAAAATGAAATCTAAAAATGTGGACTTGCTCCTATCTCCTTGTCTAATCTATTTATATCTCAAAAATGTTTGAAAATTCAATTTTCACAGTCCATTTACCTTGTAACACTCTCGCAAAAAGTGAATGGCCTTTTCTAGTCAGATCTGGGTTTCTCAACAAGAAGAGAATTCGAAATCAGGAGCTTTAAAAGAAGAGTGAAGATTGGTACAAAGCTTGAAGAACTGAATAAATAAGTAAAATAGTAAATCTGAATGAAAGTTCTGGACCTAATGCCCTTGTTCTCACCTTTCTCCACAACTACAAGCAGGGAAACGATTCACTAGAATATTGTGTCTATATATGGAAAAAGTTGGTGTGATGTGGGGTCCTCCATGTAATTAATGCCACCATTTAAAACAAAAATTCAGAGCTTTAATAGGAAAGAGAACTGATTGCCTCAAAAAAAAAAAAAAATCACCAACCAACCAAAACCAAAACAAATGAACAAAAACCAGAGAAGCCTACAAACACCACCAAAACCAAACAGAATAAATTTCATGGGTGGAAAAACCTGACTTTTTTTTTTAAACATTAATTTCATTGCTTCAGAATCTCCATGCTCTCACCAAAATGGAAAGTGCTTGCTGTGGACTTCTACTAGAACACATTCATGCCTTACTTTTATATCATAATGCAAACCTCACCTAGTAGGAAGAGTTTTTCTAGCAGCTGAAATACACATTAATGTATTGTAGTTATAGTACCTGATACTTAACGACAGTGCAAAAATCTGAGCATATTCTGTAAATATGCTTAATATAAATAGCAAGTGCCACACTTACAGCATTGGCCAGCGGAACGAATAAAAAGTACATATACAAGGAAGATCGTTCTCCAGTAACTTTAGCAGGGTTATGCTGACCTACATGTATCGAGAACAGAACCCAGCACTTGCAACTCTACAGGTTTTGCAAACCACAGCCTACATCCACACAGATCTCCTGAGCTGGCTCTGGTTTTACTAAATATAAACACCTGAGCAAATCTACTGATCAAATTTTAAATATAATTGCCATTACTTGGGGATGGTTCTGTGACTTTTACAAGAATCTTTAAGTGTCTAAATAGGTGACAGTTGTCATTGCAAAGCCACTTCCTGAAACTAATCAAAACTCACACAAATTTCTGTTATTATTAGAAGAATTATTATTTTGAAAGTTAATCTCTACGAGCCATGTTACAGGTGCATATCTTAATTCATCTTTTTTTGGCTTATTTTTAAATACCAAAAAATGGATTTAAACACTATTTGAAAAACTAAAATACTTCATAAAGTCTTTAAAACTCTCCACTAAATGGGCTGAACTCTACTGAAAACTTTGCTAAAAATTTACGTATATAAGGGTACCACGTAAAAGTGGCTGAGGCATTCAGATGGCCCTGCAAGTTTTATTCTGGCTACTGTTTTGCAGGCGAAAGGGTTAATGGACAGTAAGTCTGCACAGGATCCACTGCACCTGCATGTGCAAAGGCCACTTGGAGACTTCCCGAGGGGTCATAACAAACTCCACATTCACCCACGTCAGCAGGGGTCACCACCCAACTTTCTCGTATGCCTGGCAGAGCCACCGAGGTCTCGTACACAAGGTGACCTTCAGTGGCACAGTTAAGGAAATCTCTTCCGCAGGGAGGTTGTGGAGTCTCCTTCTCTGCAGACATTCCAACCCGCCTGGACACCTTCCTGTGTAACCTCATCTGGGTGTTCCTGCTCCGGCGGGGGGATTGCACTGGATGAGCTTTCAAGGTCCCTTCCAACCCCTGACATTCTGCGATTCTGTGACATCTATTGGGGCCTTATCTCTTGTGGAGGCTTGTGAACACCAACTTTGTAATGGAGTATTTGAGAGGAGCAAAACCAGAAGTTGTCCTCATCTTTGAGCCATGCATAAAGCTGTGCCAAACAGAGCATTAGACAACTGGAAACCCACAAGCCCTCCTTTCCTTGCAGTATCTAGGCCTTTACACAAACCTGCAAATTTGAAACTATTATTCTATTTTGGGCTTCTCTGATAAATACGAAGTTTTAACTCTCATTCAGAATATTTACCTTGATGATGCTGTCACTCCTTGGAACCCTAAGACCTCACACACTGCTATTAAAGCAATCATAGGGAGAAGTTTATAAAATTAACTTTCCTTAATGCTAGGTTTTGATTTAACATGGAAGCCTTTCTTTCTTTCCCATTTATGTGCACAGTAGAACGAAAGGTCTTACTCAAGCACAAGGTCCCAAAGCAGAAGGCAAAGTAACAGCTCCACTCACCGCTTCCCTTTCACTCTTTCCTTTAGACAAGAAGGAGGTGCAAAAAGTCACTTGGTCCTTGCCGGTTCTGTGTTGTAGCTGAAGTGCTCTGGGTGTACATAGGGAAGAGGGAGTAAAGAGAGATTCTTGGACTGGTTTAAAGCTCCGTTTCCAAAGGCAGTGCTTGGACACACGCTGAGATTCAGGCACTTCTTCGAGCTAGATAGAAAATGCCACCACATAGTATTTCTACTTGAATATATATTAATACATTTCTATTTGAAGATACAGAGTACCACCTTTAAATCACTTGGTAAAAGTTGAATTTTAAGAATATTCACCAATTTATGCACAGTTGCAATTCTATGAAAAGATCCATGCCTCTCTGCTTCAATGACCTACATACATCTGCTATGGTACTGATGAACTGGCTTGAAAATCTGATACTGCTTGATCACATGTGGTGGAACCGAACAAAACAGGGAGGGGATATAATATATTTTACACAGAGCAGACATTGAATATCTGTCTTAAGCACTAAATGAAACTCAGAACTAATGGCGAGGGTGTAATTAACATTTTGATAATAAATCTAATGAAACAAAAGGCCAATATACAGCTTAAGGGACACACGGAGTTTTCTTATTGCTCATTATCACTATTGGCAGTCACAGAAGGTCATAAAATTCATAGTTGTGGATAACAAACGTGAGTCTTGCAAAATACTTTAAAGCGCATTCATTAATTCAGAATTAATAAACAAGAAAAAGCAAAGATCTCATTCAAAATAATGTTCGTGGTTGATCAATACCTGAACCATGATCTAAGCACTGAAGTTAGTCTTTGCCACTCATATTGTTTACCATCTTGAGATAAAACATTGCCAGGTTTTCAGGAAGCCAAGGTACTAATACAGGCTATTGTTCCTTTGGCTGTCCCCAGTGGCAGGTTGCTGGCAAACCTGAGATGTGCAATTTTCAACCTTGGCCAGAAAGCTGATGGTACTTGTGAAAATTTCCAGTAATAAAAAGAGCATAATTGCACTAAAATACATAATTTCATCTGCCATTTCAAGAATGGTAAGTGTGCTGAGTTCTGAGCCTACAAATATGGCCCAGTCTGAAAGCCGTTCTGCTTTCAGGAAAGCCCAAGTGCAAACCTAAGAATTAAGAAATCTGTGGTGCCCTTCTCTTCTGTAAAGGTATGCCTTGGGCAGAGGTGAATGTGTGCACACTCTCTCAGATGGCATGCTAAAGGCTGTTGAAAGGTTTAGAACATTTCTGACATTCAGGCAGTTTTGAAGCCAACGTAACGGTATTGCATCTGCCCAACAGACTTTTCTCAAAGGCCAAAACCAAAGACTGCATCACAAAATGTGCTCTTGACACTATGCAATTATGCAGCTTCCTGGCTCTAGAGGACTTTGCCCTCCACCCCACTCACCCCTCTGGAGTCCTTTACTGCCGTACAGGTAGAATGGATTCTAATCGTGACAACAATATCTGCAGTTAGCAAAGAAAAGCCACTTTTGGATTACTGCTTTGGGGGTTGGTTGTGTAGTGTTGGTTTTTAATTTTTTTATTTTCGACTTCCTGCCAGTTTTGAGCTAAGCATCTGGTGGAGGCGGTAGAAAGAGAAAGAGAAGTCTGAGTAACATTTTCTGCAAGTGCTGTTGCCTTATCCTCTCCTATCATCCACTCCCACAGTGCACAGAGCAGTGTGGTTTGGGCACTTCCTTCCTCACATGACTACAGACTCGGCTGCACCGACCTTCGGTGATAATGTTCCTTGTAAAGCATTACCATTCTAAACTTTGCTTTCTTCTAATAACCCCTCTGAGCCACTGGTTTGAAGCATTTCAAATAAACTTGAAGATTAGACACTGTATTTTAAGCAGTAAATGATAAATTTTTTTGGCAGCAAGATAAGATGAGCAACTGTTTCAGTCTTTCCTCAAAAACCAGTTGGTGTAAATCCTCATAGCGGCCAGCCCAGGTTTACTCCAGAAAACTTCTCCCGGTGTCTCATTCATACCCAGGGAAGTCTGAACTAAAAAAATTAGCTCTAAAACCAGCGATCTTCACAACTGAAAACAAACACAAAATCACAAAAGATCTTTCCTCTACTTCTTCTACAGCAGAGAATAAGCCACACACAAGTTCCGTAATCCACATCTTGACCAAAGAACTGGTATGTGCAGTTCACCCCGAACATTTCCTGATGTTCCGCATGGAACTGATGATTCACACAGCAGCTGCCTTATCACTTGCAGCAGAAGGAAATTTCTTGTGCAGAGGAGTGTTGATTGCATGGGAAAGAAGAGCAAGAGGAGTCCTGTGTCTATCACTTGGCATTTTTGTTGCTTTATACAATTTGCTTAGGTAACGATGTTAGATCTAGACAGCTGTAATCCTTAAATTATAAACATTTGTGCATGTGCATATTTCAAAAGGGGCAAGTATGACAATATTTGCTTCTAATCAGCAAATTCCAAAGCACTGTCTTAAAAAAGAAGAAAAAAAAAACCCAAATATTTTTCCTCTGCCTTTCTATTTTCATACTTGGATCCTTGAGTACGTATCCTTAACTTCAAATGACCCATCTTCATCCTGTTCAGACAGCACAACTATACTGATTGGAAATGGCTTGTTACCTGATACTTGCTGGCAGCCTAATCTGTCCCCATAGCACTTTCCATAATTGAACAGAGCCTTGATTTTATCTCTTAATTTGAATTACAGTCAGGTAAGTATCAGGAAAGTAGTAAGGGCAAGAGAAGGGATATTCAAAGTGCGAAAAAGATTTTCAGCATGCTTCAGGATCAAAAAAAATGGTATGTTTTTGTTGGCTTTTTTTTTTTTAAATATTAGACTGCTTGAAATTCCCAGGCCAGAAAAGCAGTTAGACATGCAAGAGATGCATAAATGAGGTCATTTGGAAAAAAACCTAGTGGATTATTATTGCTGACTAGCAGAAAAAGACATGAAAGGAGAAGAAAAACAAAATAGATTGTTAACTGCATGGCCACAAATGGAGATTTTATAATACTGATACAAAGCTTGATTGATGAGTTTTAAGATGCATGGAAAAGAATTCAGCACTAACAAACAATAAAGTAAGATTTTACAGAATTTAGAATCTGAAATACACAGACATCTTGAGTTCCTGATTTTTTTTTTGTACTACCTTTATTTCCAAAATTGCTGTCTCTGATAGACCAAAATAACATAAGCTAGAAGTAAAATGGGATATTTTTAACCAGCTGTATGTAACCAATTTGCTTTGGTTCTCACAGGACTTTCTTGGTGGGACTTTCCTCAAAAAGCAATAATGAGAATTAAGAATCAGACCCTGACTTATCATAAGTTTTCTTTGAAACAAAACTACCATTACTTAAAGCAGGATTCAAATCCGTGATGTCTACCACACCCAAAGTTTCTAAGGCTTGCTGGGATTGAAGTTTATTCTTAAACTTGATCCAACAATATGTGGTTTTATCTATGTAAAAATGTCTAGCTTTCAGTGAGATATAATATAGTGCAACTTTGCAATAAGATGATAAATTCAATATTCTTACCACACAGTAAATAATAATTCTGAATCACCAGATTCAATTCAGCAAATATTGAGGGAAAACAGCTAAGAAAATGACTGACAAGTTTCAAGGATTTTTTAAACTATTGTTTGTGTTTCTTTTAAATAGAATCGTGAGTAAATTAAGTCAAGAAATAAACAGAAATGAAGGGAGGCTCTCATCTTTCCTTCAAAAATGGTAAGTAAAACGATTCAGCTTTCTTTTTCAAACCTTTCAGATATATATTTTCTGGACTGTTTTCCATTCCATCAATAATACCTGGGTCAGAGGGAGAGCCTGGAAATTATACAAAATACAGCTCTGTTTTGTGACTGTTATGTGTTAAGAGTAGCAAAGCCTGAGCCCATGAACACTCGAGATACTTCTGCCGTGTCCAGAACCAAGTAACATATACATTTCAGAAAATTTTCCACCTCAGTAAATTAATCTTTAGGAATGCTATAGAGCCTAGACACATATTACTGCATCAATAAGTCATCATTAATGCATTTCACAGACCTATACATCATTACACTTTTTAATACTTTATAACTTATCATTTAATATAATATTCTTGCAAGAGAGAAAGAGCAAAAATTGCAAGAACATTACACGAGAAAAGAAAAATTTATATTAATTTACAAGGAAAATCTAAGTGTAGTCTACATAACATGGTTTTACATAATCTGATAACAATTTTAGACGTTTGCATTGAGTTCAAAACTAGAACTGAAAACCATAAAAATATTTATCAAACCTACAAATATTTATGAATTGACTTTCAGCAGCTTGAATGGAATTAGCAAAGAAAGTTTCTAATTTCAGGACTGGGTCCCTAGTACATTTATTTACTGAGCCACTTGGTTTCTAAATACTCAGTGTCACTGACTTGAATGTTTTTCAAGACAGTTTAGCTTACATTAGGATCCTGCACATGAAATGTGACATAGTGTGTTTTTGGCATTATGGGCAAAATTAAACTCATCTATATAAACTTCATTCTACTGTTAAAGCTAACCATTACCTTTATTCACAATAGATTTCAGTATGCTTCAAATGTTTAAGAATTGCAAATGGAAGGAAATTATTCATTTGTATCTTTGTTATAGGGGCCAATCACAAAAATGTCCTGAAAATACAGGTAAGTATGTACTGGCAGATAGTCTCTAACAACAAAATGTATTAAAAAAATGTTAAAATGTTAATCCTTGCAGGGTGGAGTAAAGGGGCGGGGGGGCGGGGAGTGTAACACAAACCAACAAATAGGAAAAGATCAGAGCACGAAGAAGTTGCAAAAAGAATAAAGAGTAATTACAGAAGAACAAGCAAGAAAAAATATTTTTAAAATAAAAAAGATGCTAAAGAAAGGCAAGAACAGAGACATTTACATAAGCATCCCTAAACTCCCTTTCTTTAACCCAATATATGGTATCAGTGCTTATATATTTCTTTTCCAACACCTCTGCCCCTCGCCCCTACACCTAGCAGCACCCTGTATTAGAGATGTACATTTTGAGGTGCCTGCCATGTTCTGAATTTTTATTTCATTTATTCGCTTAATAGGCCATAAGCACTTAAAACTTCTGCAAGCTACCATGTTCCCCCAGTCCTACTGAAATTAAAAAAACTTTCTATATGAAAGCTAAAATAGTATTAAACAAAGAGATAAGAAGTCTGTGCTCATTCTGAAAGCATTCTACATCAAATCATATTTAAAAATGGAAGTGTAGGACAAACTGACAGCACATATATCATCTCACACAAGGATAGCTATACTCTTAGTTCTGAATCAGAATATTATTCGTAGTACCTTTGATGACTGCCTGCCTGCAAAGAGATATCTTGTTCCTGTGACATAGTATTGTGGTTTAGAACCGGTCTGGGGTGTGTTGTGTCCTTTTTTGTCAAGTTATATCTTGATAGTTTGAAGTTGCACAAGCTAAGAAGCCTGTGGTTATGCTTCTTTATGCAGGATTCAATCAAGAAGATGGTGGCTGGTCTTCATTTGTGAGTATCAGGTTTAACAAAACCTACGGGTTGAATGGATTACCTCTCTTGTAAGGTCTATCATTCCTTGAGTTATCTACTTGGGGCAGCACGGATGGAGTGAGCGGTGGCAGGGGCTGGTTAGGATGAGGAGAAAGAGAAGCAGGACTGTTGATGGTGGGAGCAGCTGCATACAGATTACTTTCCTGAGAAAAGGGTCTCCCCGGTGACACAAGGCAGAGCTCCCGAAGGGCAGTCCTGCCATCCTGCAGCAGAGCCATGTAGAAGCTCACAGCCTATGGCCAGGTCTCTGCAGAACCATAGCTGAATTTTAGATACCCGTTTCAAGCTCTTAAAAGAGGTGGCTAGCAAAGGAAAGGTTGGTATGTTATCCACTGGCAAATTCTGGCTGTTTTATTCTCTAGAGTTGATTTGTTGAAGAATCTAATTTTTTGAAGCCAGATAGACTGCAAAAGTTCCTTTTGCCTTTCAGCATAGAAAATGCATTGGTGAATGTCATTAGATGAAGCACAGACAACTCAGGTAGCTAAATGAATAATCTAACTGACACACAGCCAGGGGTTATGAAGATCTCTTACACTGACCAGTGCAATTGGTTTTTTTGCAAAAAATTGCGAGATTTTTGAAAAAAAACACTTGCTACTAAGTATGCAGGAGATTGGCTGCTATTTTAGAAGCACAAAAGCTAAAAGTAACCACTTATAGAGCACCTGGGCGCTATGTCAATGCAGAGCTAGTCTGGAACTTTCAGCCAAGATACCAATGACAAATTGAATATTCTTTTTCTTGTGAGCCTTGGCAGACTGCACAGAAGATGTGGCAATGACCACCACCCTATTTTCACTGTGATCTTATTAGGTCTTGCAAGTTGTATGAAGCCGTTTTGGTTCTGGTCAGCAGAGAACACCAAGACCCATATAAAAGACCTCATTTTTTTCTGAAGTATTTTTAGAAAGTTGAGTTGCAGGCTGTAGCATACATACTATTAACTACAAATGAATATCAACAGGCATAAACTGCTGTTCCAGTGTGTTTCTAGGAGGCACTGATTTGTTTGCTGGTGCTTTGTCTGTCACCTAAAACAAAAGCACTGTGCATTTCAATAAATGATAAACTTATCTTAACCTTCCACTGCAGTGACTGTTATAAAATGATACTCGTTCCCTTTCTTAAGCTGTTGAGTGCTGTATGCATTAATAAAATGCTGCCTCCTTTCACCATTTTATTTCAACAGACAATTTTTTCATTCAAACTGGTTGTAAAAACTCAATATCTTCCAGAGAAAGGTGACAAAGAAACTGCACAGCAGTGTTTAGGATCCTGTCACAGCATCCATCTTTCCTGTACATTTGCCAGGATGAAGATGATGATGATGACTATGAAAGCCCTGATGATGACCAGGAAAAGGAAGATGAGGCTGACTATGAATCACCAACAGAAGAACCTGAGGAAGCAGAACATGACAGTGATGGCTATGAGCCACCTCCATCCAATAATGATGAAGCACACCACAATGTCATATTTCCTGCCAAGTCACTGGCAAACAACACAGATTATATAGGTAATTACTAAAAAATAAGTGTTATTCATAATTTGTAAATGATATTTTCACACATTATCAGCCACATTTTAGGTGGCTGATAATGGAATATATTTTTTTCCTTCAAGTCAACAGTGTAGTTCATGAATAAGATTTAGTGACACAGACTTATTGCATGTTGGTGGCTTTGTGACTTTTAAAGCAAAATTTTCTACTTCAGACAAGCTCTGTTGGGTTAAAGATTAGCTTTGTGTGATGAGTGCATTATTTGGCCTTTGGTTTGCATCTGCACGACATTAAACACGTGCATACTGTATTAGTGTCAGTAGTGCAACCTTGAACAGAGCAAGTTGTCACAACAGTCACAAAAAACTCTAGTAAAAATTGGGAAAAGACAGAGATTGGCTTTCTCTGCCTGTCATTTTTTAATGTCTGATTCTTCAGCAGCCTGCAGGTGCGGCATCACAGACAGGAGCACCAAACTGCCCGTTAGCCTGGCTGGTGTTTCACACAGTCACTGCAGCAATGAAAAGAGTGTGGGTCAACACATGGAGTCAGCTCACCTCCAAAGGGACGAGCATGTAACTCCCAAAACAGTTGCTTTATGCAACTGCCATTATGTTCTAAAACAATGTCTTTATGATATACTAACTTAAATATCCAGGTTATTGCAAGGGCTCTTTTTCATAAAGATCTAATGAGAATAAAATAACCAAACGCTTTGTGTCATTGTTTACTTTGGGATTTTTGTTTCCTTTAGACAGACCTCCATCAACCAGATCATCACACCAGCCTCCAGTACCACCCCAGCGACCTGGCCCGTCCCCAGTACCAGCCTCATTTGCGGGAAGAGGTGTTTCTGTATGTTTCTGTCTTAATATTTCACCTATTTCCTTTGTCAGTACCTCCTTAGAAGTCCAAGTGTAATGCCATTTTTATACAGATAGCGTATATAGAGGAAGAATTTCAGCCATCAAAATATATTTGAACTCTGTTACAGAGTGGCCAGCCATTTTTTCATGGAACAATTAAATTTCATGGGACAAATGTATTAAGTTATTTCACATTACGTGCCGGAAATTTGTACCCATTTGTGAACGCATCCCCACTATAAATTATAGATTTTGGTAGATCCCTCTTTGTTTCTTAAGTGATATTTGTAAAAATATCTGAGCTATACTTCTAGCAATTGTCCATTTGAATTAAGATCACAAAAAAGTATAAGGGACCGTAGGAGAACCCTAATGACCCAGAATTTTTTCTTTTTTTGGTCCTGCGAATATTTCAAAACCGAAAGCTATTGTGCTGTTTACAACTGGCACTATAGGTTCACTGTAGGCCAGAAGAGATGTACATTAGACCTACCCATGTGCACAAGTAAAGGTAATTTTAAGATGACAGAGGGACTTTTGGTGTGACCCAGTGTCACAGTTTATGTAAATAAACCACACAGGACTCTTAGGTGCCATGAGCTCTCTTTGGAATAAGAAAGAACATTGGATGGCATTTGTCCGGAGTGTGTAGGTTTAGATGCAAACATCTTTTGCAGCTGCTGACAGCACAATGCTGTTTGACCCCAGCTCTCCCAGTGACAAAGAAAGTCCTTTCTCCCCCTGCTTCAGGAAGCAACACAGACAATACATACTTGTCAACTTCAATTCTATGTCCACTAATTTCAATACCACTTTTCAAAATTAACACCTGCTGCATTGAAGGGGCAAAGATACAAGAGCATTGTTGAAGCTCCTATTGCTTTCCTTTGACAATACTCATGCCCTCCCCAAAGATAGCATCCCACTAGAGTATTCCCTGTGAGACAAAACAGACAGAGGCAATTGTGCCTCGAACAAAGGAACATGTATGTAGGTCACTCTTCAGGAGCGCTAATGGCTTCTGTCCTTCCTGCGTTGGACAGAGCCCTGTTCCCTGTGCTGTACTAGAGACAGACGTGGTGCACTAGGGTTAATATACTAAAATTAAAACGGGTGAAGACACACTTTAACCACATGTAAAATATTGTTTCAGCTGCCAACTTTTCCTCCTGCACCAAGCAACAATGAATTGAGTAGAGACAGAAATATCAAGCCTATGAAACGTAAGTCCAGCTGGTTTTCTCTTTGTAAAGCTCTCGCCACAGGCTGGGTAGCACTTCACTGTTGCCTGTATCTCCTCAGTTCCACTCCCTTCTACTATTTATACAGATGCCTCACTTGTTATTCTAAGAAGTAACACCAGTTCATGGCTATGTGGCATAAAGATATATTGACCTATACCAGCAAATTATCTCACACAGCTTTTGTGTTTAGCCACAGCTCCTTCCATAGACAGAAGCACAAAACCCCCTCTGGATCGCCTTGCTCCCCCATTCGAAAGAGAAAGCCTGGGATCAGGTCAGTATTTGCTTATGCTAATATCAATGGGGTTTTTTTTAATCATTCAAATTATCAGTTTGAATATCATTCATGCAAAAGAGCAAGGCTCAACCAAATGTACTGTAATCCAATCACATAGAAGGTGATCTGTTTATGAATAAATAATGGAAGTGGTATCCACAAAGTGAGAGAAATTGTATCTAGAAAGTGGCAGCCCTAGCTCAGGACTAGTTGAACGGAAAGACATCATGAGACCCCTGTGCAATAAAGGTAGGATATAATATTTAAGTGAATGAACAAGGGAACATTTAGTAGGTTAAAGGAAGAAATAACTTTTGCATACAAAGCTAACAAAACTCTGCATACACTACTATATGTAATATGGCATACAGACTTAAAAGAATGCTGAGAACTGAAAAAAACCACAAAAATGGCATTTGTTTCAGAATTGTAAATCATGTTTTACAGAGAATCTAAAGAGACTACTCTATGATTTTTATTTATTGTCTAAACACTTTTATCTGGTACATAATGACATAAAAGTATCCAGTAATTGAAGTTGAATCATAGAAACTATGATTGTAAAACATGCCACTTTGAAAATTTTTAAATTTTCCTTTAATAACAAATATTGCAATTTTGCCATCTCTTGCAAAGCAAAAGTAGTTTTCTGGCTTACATTTCAGGAGGCTGAGTCCTTCAATCTGCAAAATTCACTTTCAATGATATTCAAAACTTGTTTATTTCATAGAAAGTTTACTTAAATATCTTAATTTTCTTTTTTTTCTAAATGTAAGCTTTTAATATTTTCAGGGAGGAAGCCGAACTTCCCTGAAAAGGTAAGGCCTTTGTTGTTTGGTGCTTATAAATGTTTTTTACCTGTTGTGATACACTTACACATTCTCTTAACTCTTCCTTGTTGTTTTACAGCCTCTGACTTCACAGCTAAGGTAAGAGTTTTGCCTTAGGAAATGAGACTTTCCATGCCAATATTACCCAGATATTTTGTAATAAGCAGATTTTTGCCTTTATTTCATCATCTTGCTCCTGCTCCAGATCCCTGGGGGAACAACTAGCAATGATGCCAAAACCTCCTGTCCCACCCAGCGACAGATATGAAAGAGGCAATCCGTCTCAACTAAGGAAGCAAACCCCTGTAAAGTAAGTGTTCCTGTAATTGAAATTTAATGAAAATATAGATGAAATTTAAGAAAAATATGGCTAAGCAATACAAGATAGTATAATTTACTGCTACTGCATGACAGTCGTGTCTGCAGATATCAAAGTTCTGCTTTACAAGTATGTGAAAAATGTCTCTCTCCAGCCATATCCCAGGCACTACGTAGGGCATGACTCACTTCCAAGTTGTACAAAGATATATATGATCCATGCTTATTCCAGCAGATCAAGTTCTTGATCTAGTGAACATTCTTTCATGAGTCCTACTGCTATCTTTTTTAGGGTGCTAGGAAAAGAAAGCTTTACTTTCCTACCATTGATTTTACTAGTCTGCAAAGCTCCTTAATATCGAAGAGCATTCTGTAGCAGAACCAGCTCATTCTCTAGCATTTTGTAGATAACTTGTGGGCTGGACAGTGTGACTGATCTTAAACAAAATAAGAAAGTAATTGAGATCTGCTAATCAGCCAGGATAATTTAGCTGAGAAACAAAGACTGGAAGGCTTGTCATGAGCTCCAGCAGTGTTGCAAAGTACTATAAATGAGTTCAAGACTTGAAGTCTAGTGTTTCATTATTGTAAAAACTTGTTTTAAGCTATAATCTTATAATCAATTCATCAGACAAATTCCTTGTTGATAGAATCAAGATGGGCAAAGGACTAGCATAAGGTCTTAAATTATTAAATTCTAAAATTAGAATATTTTTGCATTTTTAATGAGGAAAAAGTGTTTCTGCATTCATTAGGTCTGTAAAACTGTAAATTCATGTCTTAGTTGAAAATATGGCCTAACGCACACAAAGTGAATGAGTAATAATCCATCTCTGATCCACGTTTTGTTTTTCTGTTTCATTTCAGACAGGGCTGGCCACCACACACAAAAAATGAAGTAAGTGTAGTCTCAAAACAAATATTTAAACGTATAGGGGCTAGAGTAAAATGAAGTATCTGTATAAACTAATAAGGCTGGAAAAGGTAAACTCGTTTCCTGAATACTGATGGATCTTTTATAGCACATGGTTTCTTTTTAAACAGTTCTTTTATGTCAAGCTCAGTTTCTTCCCCGAGCACTTCATCTTAGACAACAGGAAGAAAAAAGCCAGATTTTGTTTAGGTTTGGGGTTTGTTTTGTCTAGGTTTGTTTGGTTTGGGTTTTGTTTATTTGGATGGTTGGTTTGGGGTGGGGTTTTTTTGTTTGTTTTTGTTTGGTTGGTTTTCTTTCAGCTTAAGCTGACCTAAGGATTTCACTTTGAGCTGTCTCTGAGAGCCTACACTTCCTGAAAGAATGAGGAAAGTTTACACCTGCTGAGAGTTTCTGACTACTTTGGGTCAAGATCCATTCTGGGATACCCACCTCACAGCTTACTTGTAAATAATAGCTGCATCTTAATGAAGGAACTTAACTATTTGGTGTTGCATGAGGATAGAAACCCCAGCGTTTTAGATGAAAGTGACAGTATAGATAGTAGAGTCCTGGTATACTCAAAATTCACCAACTTCCAGGTTTTTGTTTTGTAAAATATTCCTAAGAATTGTGCTATAATAAGTTACTAATATTTATTTTCTTTTGGCTCCCCAGGAGGAAGAAGAGCGTAAGTATTTCCACAGTGACTTTTAAAACTTAGTATTTCTTCATCATAGTTCTGGAAAAAAAAAGGCACTTGTTTCTTTAGAGCCATTTCAAAAATCAGGTGGTATCTTGACAGGTTGTAGAACACTTACAAAGTCCCTCACACAGATTTATATAGCAAAGCAAAGCCGCAAAACGCAGGAAATCACTGGCTAAGAGCTTCCTTCAGTCAGCCAGTTACAAGACAGCAGGATTTCTTATTTTGAAACACATTACATTTTAGAGACACGTGATCTGCACACAGCGTCAAACTGCTAGGCATGTAAACCAGGTATCCTCCCAGTTTTCAACAAAACCTTTAGTCAAAGCCTGCTGGTACTAGTCTTCTGTGTAATGTTATTTACTCTAAAGAACAGAAGCAAAACTTGTTTCATGCAATAATAGTATTTATAAATTACTTCAAAATCCTGGTTCCTAAAATTAAGTAAGTTGGTAAAGTGATGCCATAACAGAAGGAGAACATTTGGCCAAGTCTCTACAAATTATCGCTGCCTCTAAGACTCAATAAAGAACAGGGCTATTTAAGCTGTGCAGAGTGCAGTTAATCTAGTCTCCTCTTACCAGTAAAGTCTGAGGACACTGCAGAAATAAAATGTTTTATTTTATGCTGTTGTTTATGATGATATGGGAGAAATCTCACAAAGGAATGACATTCAAAAAGGTAACCTCAAATAGACTATTTAGAAGCAACATAACAGAGGACAAACACATGGTTATGTACCACCTTCAGCTCTGCGGCAGTTAAGGTCTCTGAATTATGGCTTATGCAAAACAGAACTTAGAAAATGTAAATGTTGCTCAAGCCTGTTCCAGTTTATTTTTAGTTTTAATACTTAATTTTAAGTTCTCAGTAACTAGCATATCAAACACTTTTTAGAGAACCGGTTATTATGTTTATTCCATAGAATAGTTTGGGCTGGGACCTTAAAGGTCATCTAGTTCCACCCCCCTGCCATGGGCAGGGACACCCCCACCAGCCCAGGTTGCTCAGAGCCCCGTCCAACCTGCCCTTGAACACTTCCAGGGGTGGGGCATCCACAGCTTCTCTGGGGAGCCTGTGCCAAGGCCTCACCACCCTCACGGTGGAGACAATGTAATTAAACAGCAGCACTGTGACAGCATTTCTTCATTCTATCTCATTTAAGAATGTCTCACATAAGTTTTAAGTTTCCTTCCCTTCCTCTCCACAGCCGCACCCCCCAGACCAGTGCCACAGCTGTCTCTGCCCCACTACAGCTCCAACACATTCCCATCCAAATCTGTCAAGCCTCCACCTAAGCCAGGATCCAACAGTATGCCTGGTGCAGAAAGGTTTGTTTCACCCATTATTGTGTCATTCTTTTGCTTCTCAATCTCTTTGTGATTTTGCATATAATAATATAGACAAGGTTACAGGGTTCTCAGGCAAACACAAGATAACTACTTTAAGCAGTCCATTATTCTTCAGGCTATACCCTTGCCCCCACTGCCTGCTAATTTGTGTTGTTCCTGCTAATAAGGAGAATTCTTAACGTAATTGAAGTTCTGTATTCAGTGAAGCAGATAGTGTACATCAGGCAACCAAGAAAAAAATCACATGTCTCAGGTTTATGCCAAGGAAGTATTTTGGGGCCTATGTGGGAAGAGATCATCTTCTCCTTCAAAACTACGGAGGATTTTAAAGGATTCTGCACACTCTGGGAACCTAACTGCTAGAGCTGAGACTACTAATTGCCTCAAAACCAAAAAATTCCAGAACCTTAGTGGTCTGGAGTTGAATCTGAAAGAATCTCACCACCCTTTTATTGAATTTTGCTCTAACGTTTAATAAGTCCTGTTTAAAATTGTGAAACTTGCTTCAACTATGATTTCTTCTAGCTTCGGCCTTCAAATATTAGATTGTTATGTCTTCATTTGCTAGATGGAAGAGCCCTTAATTAAATTTTGATGTCTGATGTAGTGTGCAACAGACTTAGCCTTTGATGAGTTAGAGTGGGCTCCTTGAGTCAAAGTCTGAATTCCATTTTCTAATTGCTGTATTTTTAATAGCTCTTTGATGAATACCCCCCATTTACCATCATCCTCTGGAACTGCTGACACCCAAGTAGAACTAATATTGCAGTAGCAATAGCAAGGTCATATGCAAATGTGAACTGTTCCTATGATGAACACTTCTGCTTATATTCAGCGTTGCCAAATTTTGCTAGAGCAGAGGCGCCCATTTGGCTGATTCTCTCCCATGAATCACAAGCCATGATAGGGTGCTTCTGTTCTGCAAACATAATTAACATGTTCATCCCAGAGCTTTTTGTACAGTTCATTTAAGCAAAAGAGAAATATGAACTGTAAAGGAAAAGCATGCAGGCAGTTTGTTCCTGATTAGTTGCAGAAATAATATTTTTTTTAGAAAACGAAGATTGGGACTCTTCATTTTAAGACGTTTTGCGTGTGGGTTGTGGGAACAGGCCATAAGAGAAAAATGTAGATTTTCTAACGCAAAGCAGAAAAATGAACACAGGAGGGAAAGTAAACTAAGCATAGGCACATGAAAGTGTTACGGTGCAGTGGGCGTGAGCTCTGTGCCACTGTCAGCTCAGAGCTCACAGAAGCACAGAATGGCTGAGGTTGGCAGAGACCTCTGGACGTCATCGGGTCCAGCCCCCCTGCTCAAGCAGGGTCACCAGAGCAGGCTGCCCAGCACCAGATCCAGATAGCTTCTGAATATCTCCAGGAATGGAGACTCCACAAACTTTCTCAGCAACCTGCTCCAATTGGCAGTCGCCCTCACAGTAAAAAAGTATTTCCTGATGTCACTGGGCACCGCTGAAAAGAGATCTCTCCTGAGAATTCTCTTTTCCAGGCTAAACAGTCCCTGCTCCCTCAGCCTTTCCTCATGTGCGAGATGCTCCAGTCCCTTATCATGTTAGTGTCCCTTCACTGGACTCTTCCCAGTGCTTCCACATCCATAGTGGCAACATTAATGATGAGAAACTGCATTTTCCTCAACGATGTCAAAGAAGCCACAAGCAAAATGACTCTTTAAGTGGAACCAGAAAAGAAAGAAACATTTAGCAAGCTGTTGCCTGTGCCCTCTGCTTTAGGGGAATGCAGGGCTCATTCCTTCTGAAAACACAAAAAGCTGCAGCGGTTTCTGCATTGCTGCTGATACAGGGGTCTTGGTGGCCCATCACTGATTCCCTCTAACTTATTCCCAGACACTGAGCTTCAAGTAAACTTAATGGTGGATCTATTTATATAAAAAGAAGGAAAGAGAACAAAAATAAGAAAAAGAAGGCTCTCCTAATCTCTCATAGGTCTCAAGAGGATCTCACATTCTGAAAAGCAGGCTCAAAGCCCAGACCAATTCTTCAGAGCACGAAATGTTGTATAGCAATGTTGTATTTATACTATTTATTTATTTTTTTAAACAGTGCTAGAAACCTGTCTTCAAGTGGCTCACTACCACCACGCTTACATCTAGGTTTGTATCCTGCATTCCTTGTAGCAAAAGTGACTGAAGGTTGAAAGATAGTTTTGGTGCAGTTAATATATATATATATATATATACACTTTTATTTTTTAAAGGATGTTTCTGGTTGGGCTGTGAAAAGAAAACTAGCATGTTCCTGAAATGCATCTTGTGTAACTTAGTCCGAATATCAGATGTTTTTCTCCCATAAAGTTTGAGCTTACTGCATGGTTAAGCCATTGTCAAAACTTCATATAAAGCATCTTTTCCAATGGATCTAATACTACTGAGAGTGGAGCAACACTACCTGCAGGTCACTGTGGTATAGCAATACTCTTGAAAAAGGGAGAAAACACTTTCCATGTGAAAAATGCTGCATATTTATCTTGTAATAACAGGTAAAAAATAAAGGAAGTTTAGAAATCAACAGCTGCCAATGTCTTACAGTGACATTTTTTAGTGCCTACATGTGCCCAACTGAGTAATTGTGGCACAGAAGCTATAAAAATGTAACCTCTATTTCAAGTTCATCTCATTATAAGGAAACCTGAACTGCAAGAGTTCAGTTAAAGTCTCTGTGCACCACGGATGAATTTCTGTAAAGAACCTGGTTCTCATACAGTAGCCTAAAACCGATTTCAAACCAAATCAAAGTATGTCAGTATCAGAGTGATATAAATTTTTCATGCCTCACAAAAGCAAGGTTCTGCACCATATATGCACTCCTCAGGTGAAATTATTTTGCTGGTTTTAACATTTTTTCTGCTTTCATATCTTTGAAGGCAACAGCAGATCCCCTTCAAGAGGCGCAGCTGATACAAGACCTCCTTTGCCAGTTCCTAGCAGACAGACCATTCACCAAACAAACATGGAGGAAGATGAGGTACAAAAACATTACAAGCATTAACCATAACTGCTCAACACAGCAAATTTTCTGATTTCAACAGAGATCGTTTTTCAAAGTTGTTTTTCTAGTTAGTAGTCACTGTCAGGAAGTTATAAGTGCTTTCAGTTTCCTTTTCACTGTCAAACTTTGGTGCCTTATTTTGTTTTCACCAAGAAAAACAATAACAAAACCCCAGTAGAACAAAATAAGAGGAATACTTGTTTGCTGGATTATTTGTTTTGCACAACTGCCTTCAAGTAGCATTACGTATTCAGTTCTTCTTCCACAAAACCTTGCTGGGTAAAGAATTCCTACCCTTTTCCTACTTTTGTTTCACATTTCTTTAAATATGACAAGTTGAGAGCAACTCACTCCTGGTGACAACACTGCAACTGCAACCACAAATGGTATTTTCACAGGAAGTCTGCATTTTTGTCTCAGACGATAGTTGAAAAAGAAAACATAAAATAATTGAATTAAAAATCCCAGAGAAATGAAGGCAAAGGATGCTAGTGCCCCAGGCAGACAAGAGAGAAATGTAACTTAAAATCTATCTTTTACTTAAAATAGTTGGAAATATGCATTTTCCTAGCTTACTTGCAGACATATTATAGATAGGTCTGTAATATTTTCAAATTTACCAAAGCAAATAATTTTTAAATCATTTAGTGACACACGCTATACAGTAATATATACCAGTATGATCCCTGCAGCTCAAACGTCCAAAGAATCTGCACATAAACCCAAATATCCCTCACATTCAAATTTCTCCTTACTTATTTGTCTGTTGTTAACATCACAAGCTAATCCATCCACAGCTGACTTTCTCCTTCATCCTCTCTCACGAAAACCACAGGACTCACTCAATGCTGAGTGGTACGTTGCTTACGTTAGCCGGCCAGAAGCAGAAGCAGCTCTTCGAAAAATAAACAAGGTACTCTTTAAATCGTTGGTGGTTCTTACAGCACCTCCTAGCTAGATGTCCCTGCAGTCATATGGGAAGAGTGAAGCTAAATAACAACAAGGAGGGTTATAGCCTCAACATAGACACTCAGAGTGAGGGATTCACTGTGAATATCTTAACACACATCGAAGTTACACTCTAGTCTAACCCAGCCATGAAGGCTGTTGTTTTCCACAGTGCAAGAGAACAAATTCTGTGTCTCCAGAAAGCAGTTTCACCTCACCTCTCTTAGGAGGAGTGACTTTTCACTGAAATAGTTCTGTCACCAGTGAGGAATTTGTTGCAAATTCCAAATTTTAGATAGCTTGAACAAGATGAGATGAATCCCACCCTTTTCTAGGCGACATTTACCAACAAAATGAAGTACAGATTCAAACAGATGAAAGCCAGGCTTAACTGTGCATGTGGAGATAAACCAAATTGTATCTCATCACTGTGGGAAATCTGTTTACTTTGCGGTGATTCACAGCACGTGCACTGAGCTGAAGATGACATGTACAGCATTTCAATGGCTTGTACTGTGGTCCATCTTATGAGATCCCATTCAATGCCTTTAAGAACACTTATTAAAACATATCTGAAATTAAGAAAAGCAGAGAGGGAGTGAGAGAGACAGACAATTTCACTGCCCTTACCAAAATTACACAGACACTATCATTGTTTTAGGCTGTCTGTAAATAGATCACATAGGTATCTTGATTGGCACTTACCAGAAGTGAACTTCTCTTCTGGGCAAAGTGATGTGAGATTTGGCCTTTGATATTTCACTCTCGCCTTCAGTGGAATCTCTCCCTCATAGAGGGAATACCATTCCTCCCTTCCCTAAAAATCTGGATTTGTATCAGACAGGAAACTTTTAAGTAGCAAATTGAGAGACGAAACATTTTAGAAATTACCTAAACTCTTTAATAATGCAGTTTCTCTTGCCAGGAGGAAAGATCTTTCAGAAAGAAAAAACACTTAAAAGCATGAGTGCTCTAGTTAAGGTTGTTATGTTGATCAAACCCAGAAGCAACATTTATTTCTCATCTTTCATTTTTTCATCTTCCAGGACGGAACTTTCTTGGTAAGAGACAGCTCAAGAAAAACTGTAACTCATCCATATGTACTGATGGTGCTGTACAGAGATAAAGTATACAACATCCAGATTCGTTACCAGGAGGAAAATCAAAAATATTTGTTAGGAACCGGCTTAAAAGGAAAAGAGGTATTCTGTGTTTTTCACACTATTTCCCTTCATCTTAAAGTATCGCCTGTCTCATCCCAACCCGGCAGCCATTCCAGTGGAATTCTGCTTATTCCAGATAGAATATGTTACTGCTGAAAATAAAATCAGACTCTCCTGTTTGCACTCAGGGAATGAAGGGATAGCCATTAGAAATCCATATACCTGGTTAGCAAATGTTTATTTACCACTAAGATACCAGATAAGGGAAATCCACAGTTGAGAGCAAATCCATATCTGCCAACGTTACTGCTTTGCTCCCAGACTGCAGCTTTAGTTAGGCCCACCATTACTGCACAGGATTGCCTGGCACCGGACAGACCGGTCAGCACAGTTACTGTAGCTCTGACAGAGTCACAATTCTCTGAATTTAACAATCACCTTTTGGACTTTCAAGTGTGATCATCATGTCAGGCAGAATGACAACATCACGTATTAAACAGGCCAAGACTGCACAAGCTAATTACACTGCATTGCAGTAGGTCGTACACACACTAGATGAACAGTTACTGAGCTCCTGATCATGGCAGGAATGAAAACAGCTGATCAGATAGTATTTAGTGGACCTTATAAGATATTTATTTAGAGTTTTAAAAAAACCCTTTGGTTTTGCTAACTACTTATATTTCTGACATTTTTTCTATAGCTGTCTCATTTTTTCCATCCCACAGGATTTTTCTTCTGTAGCAGATATCATTGATTACTTCCAAAGAACACCTCTTCTTCTGATTGATGGAAAAGACAGAGGTTCAAGAAACCAGTGCATGTTAAAATACGCTGCAGGACATATTTAAATGAGACCTCAGTGAAGATCACATGTAGTATCGAAGTCTACTGAAGTTTGTAAACTTCAGGATATTTCCTTTTTCAGCAAACTAAAATCATGATGTAATTAAAAATCCTTTTAGTGTTAAGGAAAAATGACGTGTTATTTTTAAATTATGTCTGAAATGCAGTACTCTCTAAATCTGATTATCCTACAATGTGTTCATTACTGTCCGCTAGTCATACAGGACATGAGAATTTTTTATCTTCCAACATATCAGTATCTTCCTGAAATTATTTCCTGACCAAATTACAGGAGCCAGAAATAAATACCACTGCAAGTCTGTCCTTTCAGATGAGGAAGAAAAAAACCAATCAGTAAGCTGTTTTTCAGATCAGAACTGCAGCAGCAATTATGTTATTTCAAGTGATACAGAATAGCCCCAATCCTTGTCAAAGTTGAGGAGTAGAAAAAGACAATAAAAGCCATTTTTTTTTCCCCCACAATACACTTGCCAATGAAAAGACCCAGACTCCAACCTGGGCCCTAAAGACACCCAGGTTTCAGCAACAACCCTGGATATGCAGCTGCCTATCAAGATCTATCTCTGTGTTATTCAGTCTGTAGAAAAATAAAATACCTACAGATATCATGTTCTCTCTGCCGTACCACTGATGAGTCCCTGATGAAGAGTCTTAGCCCAGAAATGGGAATGATGTGTCTCCTAGGAATGTCTCAGCTCACTCAGAAACAAGCTTTTCTCCCTTAACACAGACATCTCTCTACCTGTGCCTTTCTGACTCTACATTAAGCAACTACTTTTTTTATAGGAGACACATCAACAAGATTATCATCATGTGCTTCTTAATTGGCAGAACACCCCCAAATCTCTTAGAAAGCAGACAGACACCATCAGGTTAAACTTAGCTCCTCTTATACAACTGCTTTCTGTTTTTAATGTATTTTTTCAAGAAAAACACAAGAATGTTCTCGGTTATAAATTCTAACTTGCAGCTGAGGACTACTGCAGCATACTGTATCAAGAGTTCTTCCCTCTCCTTTGCTAAGTGGGATTTATCCAACTCTTTGCCTTGGTTTTCTAATAACCTTTGTTTTCTGGCAAGACCCTGGTTTGATAATTATGTTCGACTTTGTCACACTTCTTCTCCTTTAAAGCCATTTGTGTGTATATCACTTGAAACATCTGAACCAAAATTTGAGGCAGAAAAATATCTTCCATGTAATCTGTATAGCTTATCGGATGAGATAATCAGATTTCATAAACAGTTTTACTTTAAATATGTTTCATAAATGTTCTCTTCATTTCTAATATATTTATGTAGGAGTGGGAATTCAAACAGTGGATTTCATTTCCTTGCAACTTTGATTCAAAAATAAAAAGGTGAAAAATAAAATTTTTAAAACTCTACAGCTGGCGAAACCTGTGTCTAGCCCAATATTTTTTAAAAGTTCAATACCAGCCTTCTGAAAGAAAAGTGAGTTAAAATGTGTGCTTTTCAAAACATGCTAAAATTAAGAACAACCTCCACCATATTACCACTGACTCTGTGAGCTGGGGGCTGTAGTTCTATTCCATTACACTGCCTTGGAAAGTCAGACAACCCAGAAATACCTCCTATGGAATTGTGTCCTATTTGTTTTAAATTGTCTCATTAGTGAAAGAGAAATAAAATATGAACCACTCTAACAAATTATAACAATGCATATTATTTTCAGTAGAGCAAATCTTGATTTGCTTATTCAGAGAAATATATTTTGTATACGAACTAAAACACACCTCAACATTCAAACGTGTCCACAAGTAAAGTACAATTGAATATTAACTGTCATGAACAACAAGAAAATACTGGCTACTCAAATTTTGGACCAAGAAGAGTTCAGAACAGAGTATTTAGACCACCAACTCTTTCTTAGTTTTGTAGCTCGGTGCATTAGAAAGTCACAACAGAAACTAGAATGAAAGCACTTTTGGTTTTCCAGAAGTAATTTGCTCTTTGGCCACCTTCCTCAGCAACACTTTCAGAATGAGGAAGGCAGATCAAATGACAAGTTGCAGTTCCTCCTTCACTGACTGTTTCTTATCCCATTTTCCGGAGCACAACTGAGATGAGAGACCAATGACTTGACTTGAAGTAATTTAAAATCTTTTGTTACTGTTCCAATATGTCTTTGTTCAAAAGGAGCCAGCCACACGTGAAAACCTTCATGTCCAGTTTCTAACTTTCTAGTTAATAACATGAATCTTTACAGCCCTAGTGAGCTTTATTTGGGAAATTTCGGTTAAAGAAAAATCTCAGAATCAATAATTTACTTATAGCATTTTTCCACTGCACATTTTCAGTTTGAAATAAAAATAGCCTAACTGCAGGAAACCATACCATCATCTTACAGTTCAAACTGAAGCAGTATTAATAGAAGACAACGCATAAAAATAGATGTTATTACTTAGTCTGTCAAGCTCCAAGTTTTTTCTTCAGCTTCTCTTAAATCTTTGGCCTTCATTGGGTGGTTGAAATTCAAAATCAGGTCACAAAGCAGTAGCTGGCTTTCCACTGAAAGACAAAGGACAATGTGTCACCATGGTATAATATTACATGGTAGATGCTAAGTGAATGGCAATTCATATACAGCACTTTTTGAAGTGTCTATCTATCAACTCTTCCAAAAATCTGAAGGGTTGCTTTGTTTTGCTTACTTTAACAGAAATAAATAAAGGTTAGTATTAGCACACTGGTAATATTTCTATTAGGAGGCTATTACTGTTCCTGCAATGGAATGACTTTGACTACCTAACAGATATTTTCCACAGATAGCTAACATGATTCCATTTCTATGTAATTACTGTTTCATTATTTTCTCAAAGCAAAAGAGCAACTCTACTGTTTCATTAGATTAAAAACCAGCTGTACCACATAGAAAAAACAAACCATTCACAACTTCACAGTTTTTAAAACAATGCCTTAAACAACTACTTGTTTAACTGGATGATCAACTCAGAATTACCATTTAGTTTCCTCAGCTCATTGGACATTTTCTCAACGTTTTTAATTGCAGCTTCAAGGTTAAACTGCTGATCAGCAGCAGCATTTTGGAACTCCTGTATGAAATGGAAACAAAACATAAGTGGCAGTGTACATATGATTCATAACGTCAGTAATACAGCTAATCATAATACGTAGAAAATTTTTTCATTTATTTTCTAACATAATATTTTAACTGAAGCTTCCCTGCTTTCATAATTATCCAGTTAGATATGACAAATTGCAACTACCAAAGGCTTTATTTTTATTTTTAAGGCTTTATTTTTATTTTCTGTTCCTTTTTTTTTAAAAACAAACAACTGCAACAAAATCAATAATATCTAAAATTTCCTCTCCTCACCAGCATTTTTTATCATTTTTTGACCCCACTTTTCCTATAGAATCAAAATGGAAATAGTCACATAATATTTAGTTAACCACAAGATGGAGCTATTGTGACATTAACATTCAAAAAATTAATGTCAATATTGGAACTGACTATTAATGAATCTGCTAATATCTGTCCAGGAACATATATGTCTGTATAGGTAATTATTTTATAATCAACATATTTTTGCTTATTTTGGAGATCATATTCTCTCCCTTTAACACTTCATTTAAAAAAAATGACATTCAAAACTCTGGAGACAAGAATAGAAACCATTTAAAATTAAGTATAATCTGAATTTTAAATTTGTACTACACTCTTTTTTAGGATTTTTTTTTAAAAGGAACAATATTAAAGAAACTTGCACATATCATGTTTTCTGGCCTAGTTATCAGCTCTCTATCATTCAGAAATTCTAAAAATACAATCTGGAAAAACTCTGGGTGATTCGTAAATAATGTTCACTATGTAGAACACCTCAACACATTGAGAAGTATGACCAAAAAATTTCACATACATTTAACACAGATCCTTTGTCCAAGTCTCTCTTCCCTTCAGACAGTGGCTTTCCCTTGAGGTCATCAGCCAGGGCCAAAGATCCTAAAAGGACAATCCCCAAAGTATTATGGAGTAATATATATAATATATGTATCTCATATCAAATATATAACAACATTTGATAAATATAATTACTAGATCTTGTTTTCATTAGTGTTATTTGAAAGCAGAGTCGAAGGAGTTGAATATTTTTATTTCTTCTTGAGGAAATAATATTTTTTTCTTTAAATCCTGGATTTTATTTATTTTACTTTCTTTTAGAGACTGTTTCAGGATTTTTTTTAGTAGTTAAACATGGAACCAGTAATAGTGAGTAAACATTTGTAATAGTGATGAAGAATTCCTCAAGCAATATTCTACATATTTTTAATTGCAAACTTTATAAAATACCTAAAAAGACATTGCAATTGGTTTCTACTATCAATTTATGGAAAGAGAGCACAGATGCAAAAAGTTAAGCGTTGACTGTCCGCTGATGAGTAACAGAGCTGAGATTAAGTACCAGATCCCTGGGCTCTTTCTTCTGCCATTCTCTCTGCTCTTCTCTCCTCGCACATGAGGACACTCTCGGGCAAGGTTATGTGTCTGATGTCACCGGAAAGCTGTTTTAACACTGAAAAGGGGGGAAAAAAATAAAAAGTTCATTTCACCCTGGTACTGTGTGTGTTCAGAAAGGGTGCAAGGGAATGACAAAGACCCTGCTTGTAGGTAGAAGGGCAGCCAGAAGAGCGTGCCTCTCTTTCCCCGCTCCGAGGGCTGGCGGGCAGGACCAGGTGCTGCTCGGGATGAAGAACCTCCCCAGGTGGGCACCAGCTCTGGTCTCCACCACGGAGCATTGGAGCAGGGAGCCCACAAGGCTTCGTGCCCTCGTGCATGGGCAGCCCTTGTGCTTCGCTGCCTTCTGCCTTGCTCAGCAAGGAAAGCCCCACAACGTGTCCCTCTTCCAGCACACGAAACGTCGCTAGGTTGCAAGAGCCCTGTAGGAGTTGTGATTTTAGGAGTGGGAGGTAAAAAGCAACCATAAATGGAGCACGATCTGAAGAAGAAACGGAGAGGAGTAAGGTGTCAACAGGGGAGCGGTGGATGGCGATTTCCTCCTGTACTTTGCAGCCCTGCCTGTGGAGCACTTTAGGGCACAATTAAACGGTTATTCAAAGAGAAAACATGATACGCTGCTTAGCTTGTGGGGCTTTCTCAAGATGAGAAATGCAGAGCAGGAAACACTTCACACATGCACTAATTCCTGTACTATAGTCTTTCCGTTTGTAAGGTCTTGCAAGGACCTCAGTGCAGACGAGTCAGCTGTGCCCTTTCTGTACCGCTCTGAGGAAAACGTCCCCCATGGTTTGCAGAAGCTGGTGATTTTGCTGGCAGAACACTGGAGTATAGGTGTGTACAAAGAAAATATACAACCAGGTGTTTTTATATATCTCCTATATACAAAAGAATATATAAAAGTGCATATAAAGTCTATGTACAAAAAAGTACACCAGTAGCCTTGCAAGTTCCTGAAAGCATTTGTGTTGGTATAAGCCGAGTTCTTTACTTCAGTAACCTGTGAAGGAGAATTTTTAAGTGGCTGCCAGGAATGGGGGCAGCGGGAGAAGCTGTAATGGAGATAAACAGGCATCTGCTTCACTGCAGAGACCGCCAGGAAAAATGGGTGTAGGATCCCAGTATGGGAAGGGAAAGATACAAAGGTATAGCTGACCTCAAGAGAAGGGAATTATCGAGTAATGGGGAGGTTTCTTCAGGCATGGGAGGCAGTCCCACATTGACCTCTGATCAAATATTTTATTTAAGTTTACTTTCTACATGTTTCTCTTCTTTCTCTCTTTTTTTTTTTTTTTCCTCACAACCTATAAATAATCTCTCACATCATACTTAAATTCCTCTGTGAACTAACTGGAGAAAGAAAAATAGAATATTGTAACCACGAGAAAAATTAGGCTCAAAATATGAACAATGAACTGAGTTGCCAGAACTAATTGGATGAACCAAGTAGAGTGGTTCCTAAAGGCAAGGCCTTTCTTAAAATAATCTTCAAGAATCTGAGATATTAGCAGGGAACATGACCAACAGTGTAGGAGGTTGATTGTACAAGGCATTTTGTTTTAAGAAGAAAAAAGAGAGTAACAGATTGTTTTAATTTCTACAGTCAAATTTACCTAGAACTTAAATTTCATTTTCCATACTTTCTGGATTTCTTTATAAGGTAATATTTCAAAATGAAAAATTGAAATTAATAATTTAAATTATTAAGTCACCCCTCTATTTGAGGCGTGTTCTCATAGGTGTTGCTAACAATTTTGTATCAGCATGTCAGTTTCAGAGCTGTAGTTTCAGCTTTGCCTGAAACAAACCTGCATGTTTATGTGCAAAGATCCATGTGGTGGAAGTTGACTGTAACTCTCTTTAATCACGGTCTGATCTGGCTGCAGATGCAACTTTCACACACCGAACAGCTGTCTCCCTGGCATCTTTCCGAGAACACTTTTGGTTCTGGAAGGTGAAGCCATTCAGCCACCTTTGTGAATCTCAGATAAAGACAGAATTACTACAACTAGTTCTCTAAGGAGGCAAAAAGATCGGGAAGACTAGAAATATCTTTCGGGTCATGCATTTGGGGTTATGATGTGAATCAGCAAGCACTGCAGGGACCTAAAGCAGTGCAGATCACTTTACAGAACTGCCTTCCGCACCTCTGCACTAAAATTACTTTGAATACCATCCCAGGCAAAAATAAAACAATTAAATACAGAAACTTTAAACAGGAGGATTTCGAAATAATGCATATCCCAATTTATTTTCATGTATAATCAGAGACGAAGTAAAAAGAGAGAGATCATGATTGCATGTTGTATGTCATGGTTATAAACATTTTTTAAAGAAATTGTTCTAGTGAGAAGTAGAAAAAACCCCCAATATTATAGTGAGTGGCTTAATAAACATTATTAGATTCTGTCTTTTAAGTAAATCATATTTACAAACACAATACATAAGAAATGAGATATGAGATAAACTTATACTGAAAATATAACCATTTGCTGCTACTTTGAAAGCTTTAGCTTTCCTAGTGGATCTAAGTGAAGATTTGAAGTTTCAATGCATCTTATTAAACTTTCACATGCAAAGCTCTAACAAAAGCGGGACTGCTTTTTTACCATTGCCTGAGTATAAAAAATGTTAATCCAGATTGCAAGAAGAGTCAAACAGAAACCAAAGAAACACACACACACACAAAATCATGCAACCTCAACAGATGACAGCTGTTTCTGATGAAATGAGATATTTCATAAGCTTTAGAGCATGTGTAGAATTTTCACCAATGAAAACCGATAAATAGTGAAGGCCAAAAAAAGCCTGATCAGATCATGGTATAAAACAGACAAGCAAAAGCCAGATTTTTACAATTCAATTACTTGAGGCAATGAGTGACCGGTAGAGAATATTACTAAGTGAACTGACTCGCCTTAACACATGCTCGTGAACCAGGAGGAGTAAAACTTGAGTTAAAGTATGTTTGTGACATATATATTGGGTTGTGAAACTCCTTTGCTAGAAGAGTTTTCAGCCAAACTTCAAGAAATTATTTAAAACTTAATACACTTTTCTGAGAATGTTTCAATGATACTTGATTAAGAAAACATTAAAAACACTAGTGTTCCACCCACAGAATTAAATCATTACATTTCATCACAGCAGGAATGTAATTAAGTCTGGGTTGCCCTAAGAAACTGATAATATTAGGGTTATAGTATATGCATACATTATAAAAAGAACCCCAAACACACACACACACGTGAAAACGCCCACAACTGTTCAGAACACGTAAAATCTTGCATTTAATTTAGTAAGTGCTTGTCTCCTGTCCTGGTTTTGTTAAAAATAAGTTTCTCTTTTAGTGAATTTCCCTGTCAGCTAAAGTCTTCTTACTAACTGCAGTTTTCCTGAGTTAGATACGTATTTTGGTAGACATAGCAATAGAATGAGAGGTCATTGATCAGGATGGATGCACATCCCACGAGAGCAGTGAACTGAAACAGGTGACCAAAGACTGACCAACTAAATATTCCATCCCAGTCACGTGATACTTCATATAAAAGTGGGGGATCACGAGGATCTCGTCCTTTTCCTTATGGCCGACATTGGGAGAGGACCTTGTGAGTTGTCCCTGCAAACTGAGGCCCAGTGACAGACTGGATCCAGCTCCGGTTGGCTGCGGAGTCCAGGCCAGGACTTCGGGTGCCGGCCCCACATCTGCCGGAGCAGTTGCCGGGACTTTCAAGATTGGTTTTGTATATTTTGTATTATTTTCTCTATTTCTATTAGTAGCATTAGTAAAACATTTTTAATTTTTTCCAACTCTCTTCTCTCGGTCCTTCTTTCCCTCCCAATCGCCTGTCCTTAGTGGGAAGTGGGGAGAGGGGGAGCTGAAGGGGGAGAAACGGGGGGAGAGGGGGCTAACAATACATCTGCCATGGTTTATCGTCACCCCGCAATCAAACCTCGACACTCCATACTCATGTTTGCTGATCGCTGTATGCATACCAGTGTCGGAGTCACATATCATCACTTCTCATTTTAGACGCTAATTTTCATTTAAGGAAACTCTGAACAGCAACAGATTACAGGAGGCAATACATGAGGATCCCTACCTGAGCATCTACAGTAATATCTTCCCTACAGTGAGCAAAGCACTAAGAAAAACACAGTGACCTCTAAGTGAAAGATGGATGTCACTGTTTAGAGCCCTGTTTCCTTCTCTTGCTTGACCAGTGAATATCTCTCTGGTCAGTGGTACATTTTTCAAGCTCACAGCACATCAGGTTTTAACATCTCAGATGTTCTTGTCTTCCATTTGTTTGCGTCAACAGTTTAAATTCTAACATTAAATCTACAAGGTGCTTCCTGTTGCTCTAAGATATTTTTCTGAAAAAAACCCAAACCAACAATAAATAACATAAGCTTATGCTTTGCAGATACTCTAGAAGGTCTCCACTTGGTGTTCTGGAAAGTTCTTTTATGTGGTAATAGGTTTTAAACTATAACTTTTAAGTAGTTATTTAATGTAGTATTTTAGATAATTATATGGGATGCTAAAGATGTGAATTATCAGCGATTGATGACAAATGCAGACAGAATCATCTGTTGAAACTGCTTAGTTGGTATGAATAACTTTTATGTAAAAATAAAGGCGTATTTCATGCAGCTCTTTCAAGATAACATTTGTGCTATTCAGTTTGTTATTAAAGCCAGGTGATTAGGTGGTGAATTTTTGAAGAGATAATTGGTAAATGTCAATTAGGTTCTGGTGGGATAGTTCGGGCAATTAATCATGAATGTTATGTGTAATGGAACTTTGGGAGATTCACAGATGCTTTTGCTTTCTTCATGGTCCATATATTACGGAAAGGGAGAACTACTCGTGAAAGCAGAAGTCCTGCTCAGCATGCGAAGTCTGAGCCAATGGAATTTGGAAGCACAACTAGTCTTGCAGGGCTTTTTAAAGGGAAATTCAGATACACCCAGGAGCTGGGTGGAAGATTTGCAAGAAGGGTTCGGGAATTACTCATGCTTTTTGGATTTCACAAGAAAAGTGATTTCTGATGTTACCATGTATTTTTTTCCATTCATGCTAAAAATATTGAAATGACACAGGACTTACAGCTACTGTGAACTTTTACTCGTTGACACGCCACTATCTAGAGCTATAGAACTTATCTGCTTCCAGTTCTTATATACACTCACATATACTTCTCTACATCCTTTCACATACCAAATGCCATTCAGTAAGATTTTTCTAATCTGCACAGGGAAAGTAAGTTTATAGAACAAGGAATTGTGAAATTGTCTCCGGATCCCAGTGATTCCAGATTGCCTTTTGGAAAATGCTGTGTGCTTTTGATTGAGATGGCGTTGTGTAACTGTTCAGTTTTTACAGGTATCTTACCAGATTGCTGTTTTATCTTCCTAGATTTTCACAACATAAACAGCACACTGCCTGAAATACTGCAGAGAGACATAAGGGAGATGCTAATGTCAGTAAGGCAGGTTTGTCAGTTCCTACACTGCAAATTAGCCTTGCCTCGCTTAAATTCATTTAATACTGTAAACTGTAATGGTTAGAGACACAATGCAGATATTACAGCTTCTATTAGCTGTTTCTATTGCGTATATCTACGTTTCATTTGCCAATTCGCATACATTGCTACATGAAATAACGTATAAGCATTAGAGGTATAGACATGAGAATTAAAAAGAAAAAAAAAAAGACTAGCAATCTGCTCAGGGCAATATTATTATTTGGAAATTATAGGCTTGATTACTTTTGTTGCTTTATCGGAAGATTTCTTTTTTATTAACTCATGAAATGGCCAATAGGAGGTAGCACAAAAGACCCTGAAACAATTCCTGTCTCAGCTGTTTGACTGAGGGATTTTCCTGTAACTAAGGCTTTTAATAGTTTGGCTGTCTGGAAGAAAAAAATACAAAAGACTTAATTTTTGCAATGGTGTTCATGCTGTATAAATAAAACTGCCACAAATGCCACATAACACACTCTCGGTTATGTAGCACTACAGAGCTATGGAAGAGAGGCTGCTAGAGGCCCTCTTGCCCACAAAGAAAATGCATTAAGCAAAAGTCAACTGAAAGCAGCAACATTGCTTGCCTGCAAAGGCTGGTGGTTTAATCCAAATGTGAAATAGTATGTAGTAGATGTCAGATAATTAAGGCCACTGCCTTAATAGCGCATTGTACTAGCTTCTCACTCTGCGATACTGTAAACCTAGGGGGAAGGAATGTAGCTAGATGGAAAAAGACATAAAAGCCACTTGCACTATGCTGTCCCTAAACCATCAAGAGTCATTGTCCCTCACAGGGCCACCCACAGAATGTAATTCAGGCTTGTTCAAATTAAAAAAAAAAAAAAAAAGTCATCCAGGTTGTTTACTGAACTCAGGAAATAGCATCAAGTTCAGAAGACTGCTGACTCTAACAAACTTTTAGTTGCTGTCCAGCTTTTGCCTTTATCTTGTGGAAAATCTCATATTTGCCTATCCTGGCTGTGTCTGTGTCTGCACACAAATTATGTGTCTACCTGGATGAGCTGCCATATTGTACATGCAGACATGGCCAAAATTGCTTTATGTTCTGAAACGAATAAGTAAACTGAAATATTAGCATTTTGTTCAGCTTCTTTTATGGGAAGAGAGAATGTATGTAATCAGTTATTTCAACTGGAGTTTAATAATCTTTCAAATATGAACAAGACTGCTCTGAAATAACTATAAGTTAACGAGTTGTTAGCTGTGATCATTTTGTGGCAACTACTTAGCATCCAAGACTAAGACCTCATCTCCCCACTTTGCATGTCCTGGCTCAGATTTCTCCCAGTATGGCAATGGCCACATTGTGTTAAATGAGTCAGGACATGTACAAATGCTAATGTTGGCTTGAAAACAAATATGCAAAACAGAGCATAAAAATAGAACTTATTAACAGAAGTATAAGCCAGTATTTATATTAAAAACACTTTCGGTAAGAGAGAGGAACTGCTACGTGACAAGTGGAGAAGGAAATGTAACATATCCATATGAATGCAGTAGACACAACTGTAAACATATTTCTGACCCAATATCTGAAACTCTGTAAGCTGAATCACATGTGATGGGGGTTGTACCTACATGCACATCACTTAGCGGAGGAGTGAGTGTGGAAAAGAAATAATAACAGTGGCCTCTCTCTCTTGCATTTGGCACCTGGGATCACTGAGCGAAAGAGACTGTGCTGCTGCATGATGGATGTTACAGATCAGGCACATTTAAATGCAGCAAAATGTCTACAGTTATACATAACACCCATTTCTGTATGTTCTGATAAATTAGCACTGACATTTAACCAAAGAATGGTTTCACAACCCTTTTTTATTATGCTTACTTCTCAATAAGTTTGGAAGCCAGAGAAATCTTCAGAAGGATCCGTGTAATTTGGTTATCAGACTGATGCATGCTAGACATACTCGAAGAACATCACGGCACAAAGAAATGGTAGATGCTTCCAGTTCCCACAAATAACGCAGGAGCTGGCTTTAACTCTAAATGAAGTAAGTGAGTCCTAACATCTGCAAATTGTATTAACAAGAAATAACACTATATATAAATTTAACAAAGTGGAATATGGAATAAGGCTGTCAAGAGTTATTAACAGCTGAGAATGTACTTGTCCCATGAATCCAGGCATCCTTACAGAGCTCTTGCCTCTTTCTTTCCCCAGACGTGATGGACCTGTGTATCATTCCAGGAGGGTAAGAAGCAGACTCGAGTCCTTGTTGGGTACAGGTTATGGCATGCAAAGCCTCTTTGCTTTCTGTAACTGTGTCAGCTGTGTGGCGGCTCCAGTAAACTCACAAAAGATATTTTCTGCTGGAGTTATCACACAGCTGATATCAATAAAAGGATCAATAAAAGGTTCTTCTTGGGTTACAGCAAATCCAGAACTAATTAATACCTTCACGCTGTACCTTCTACCCTCATCACAGATACTCTAAAATCAGCACGTCTAGATCCTCTGCAGAGTTGCATATTGTCTGAATGCTTGCAATCAAAATATCCTACTCCAGACCAGACAGATGCTTTAGTTGCCCCTCAGCAGTAGACAAGTCTGTTTCCTGAACCTTTACACAGTTACATTGTGAGGCTTTCTCCCTTAACATCACAGACATATCTTCTGGAAGCGTGATATAATATTTAAATAGAAGGGTGCTCTGTTTGCTACGTGTGTATTACATCCAGACTGCTTCCTGAAATTACTCGGTTACAACAACCAACAGTAGTAGCGTCTCCCAGCCCTGTGTATGGACAGGGTCGGTCATCCTGCCTTGCAGAGCATCCCACAGAACAGCAGGCGTGCCCCAGAGCTGTGTGTACCCCCAAACATCTGCAGAGCCTTGCGCTCTGATGTGGCTCCAAAGGCTGAAATTACATGTCCAAAGCTACCCCCTTTTCTGCTTGGCTCTCAATGAAGATGCAGAAAGATCTCTGCAGCAAAGAGCTGTGGGTTCAGACAGAAACAATGTTTACAAAGCACTAGATTCGTCTCGGTATGCATCAAGAAAATAAAAATGGCCAACAAACAGTGGATCTTTACAAGCCAATCTGACGTCAGGTTCGTTTGTTCGTTGTTTGTTTTTTGTATCTTTCTTCCTCAAGCACTTGAGGAAGTTAATAGAAAATAGTTCGACTTTTAAGAGTTTATAGACATTCACGCATAACATTACTTGACAGGTACTACACCAATTTCTTAATCCATTCACATTATTATTCTACACAGTCTACAGAAGGAATGAAAATAAAGCAGAATAATTTCTTTATGCCCAATACTACTTGATATCTAATTTGACACCTCTGGGACATGTAACTCACTATTAATTTACTTCTAAAGTTAAATGAGATGATATATGGAAGCTAAGTAAAACAGAAACAGTAAGAATATTCTGGTACTAATTGCTGATTTATGCATAATATTGCAGGGGTTTTGTTGCTGACAATTATAAGAGCTAACCATAAATAAGTAAATAACCTATGACATTGGAAACTTGTTTACCTAAGTATTCACTTTTTCTGAGTAAAATTATCTCAATATTTTATTCACATAATTCCTCCCGTCATTTTCTTTTGAATTAGTATTGCATGAAGATATTTTCTTGTCAATTTACATGCTTGCAATGGAGATTATTAAAAACCGAGCAACTACAAAAAGAATTGTTCACTGCTGGTCAGGCCCCTTGTTCACGATCGCAATGAATCTGCAGGTTGTTGTTACGGAGCTACAGAGGTTACTGTGCCTCAGATCAGGTCTTCCAGCTCCCTCACAGAGCCATCAGGCCTTTTTCTACATTTTAGCAGTATGGTGTCTAGCCTCGCTTCAGGTTAGCCAAGCAATTCTTTCAGGAGTGTATTCTGCAATGGCCTCCCCTCTGCCTGCTCTGCATCCTGCATCTGCAAAGCTTTCCTGAAACATAGTTCTGAGGAACTCTGGGCTACCTTTCCCCACATCCAGTTACCAGTCGGCAGGCTGTATATAATGGAACATATAGTTACTAGTGCATAAAACAAAACCACGTTTACTGATAGTAGGTTTGTTTTTAAAGCATCACAGTAGATTAAGATAATTACAGCAAGTTATTGGGTTTCAGCAAATCCAGAACTAATTAATACCTACACGCTGCACCTTCTACCCTCATCACAGATACTCTAAAATCAGCATGTCTAGATCCTCTGCAGAGTTGCATATTGTCTGAATGCTTGCAATCAAAATATCCTACTCCAGACCAGACAGATGCTTTAGTTGCCCCTCAGCAGGAGACAAGTCTGTTTCCTGAACCTGTTACAAATGCTGCGAAAGACTCAGCCACTTCTCTTCAGGCAATCAGGACAGCCAACCAATAATTTCTTTATAAACTTTCCTCCTACTTAACTCTGTTAAAAACTGCAGACTCAAATAGAAACTGTTCATAAAATTGAATCAACAGCCGTGAATCTGAATTTCAAAAGCCAATCTCAACTTGCCATCTTCAAAGTATCAGAAGTAAATGTTTGCCTTATTTCAACATAAACACTTTGTTTTGTTTGGGGTTTTTTTGGTCTTGATCTGTCAAGTCTTTTTTTTTTTTCTTTTTTTGGTTGGAGTTTTGAATTTTGTCCCAACTGCACCAGACTTTTTTTCATAAACTTGAGAAATTAAGATTGTGACATTCATTTCCTCGTTCATTGTGACAGTCCTTTGTGGTGACATTGCGACATTCGTTTCCTGCCCAGCAACTTTCCTCTCTTTAGAAAGCAAGTCTGCAGATTCCAGGGTGTGTGTTCATATTTTTATTTTCTAAAGGGAATCACACAAAGACTATAGATAGTGACTGAGTATGACTTAACAGAGATTTCAATCTGCTAACTTTTGTCCATTTGTGTGTCTCAGGGAGAAGAGAGCACAGAGCAGATTCACCCAAACACCCTTTTCATGAGAAGCAGACGATGTGAGGACTTGTCTGAGTCGTCCTGCTCCCTACCTAGCACCTCGTGGCTTATTAACCAACAGTCTGGTCAATACTGGACAGTATCTCGCAGCACCAACAGCCAAGCAACCATCACACAGTAGTGAGGTAGTTCACATCATCTTTTGCCACAGGATAAGCAATGCTTTTAAGAATGATCCAAGCCGGCAGTACTTTTAACAACTCTTTCTTGTTCTTCAAGGTGAAAGGCCAAAAAAGCAAGTGACTGAATTAGGAAAGGGTCCACAAAGCCACAAAATCTCTTTACTTGAATAGTTATGGAAACTAGTTGCTATCTCCAAGTGGAGGAGTGGACCAAGAGCAGGACCCAGACTCCAGCCTGGGCTTTGCCGACAAAAAGAGAGACCTAGACATCCCAGATCCCTAAGGATCTGTCTCAGAATCCAGTCTCTGCTAAAGAGTCAAACAACTGGAACTAAATCTGAGAGATCAGAAAAATGGTATTCCAACAGAAGTACAAGAATTTTCTTTTAAGCTTTGTGTTAACGAAGATTCGATTGCAACAAGAAGTTTGGCCTCTAAGGGCTACAGTACAGTGTCATTTCAGCAACTGAGCAGTTAAAATCTGTGTGTGTCTCTAAAATCGAAAAGGAAAGAAGGATGAATAAGTACCATGGCATAAAAGGGCTTAGACAGTTAGATTAGTCTGGAACATGTCCCTCAGTAATTTACATACTAATTTTTATGCCTTATCGGATATCATAAGTTGTGCTTTTAGCTACCTTGGCATGGCTGATAGCAACAACTGATCACTAAACTTTCAGATCATTTCAGTGTCACTGCTCTCTGCTCACCACTTTTTTAATCTCCTTTCACTGGCCATGTGCTCTCCTGGCCCCACCTTACTACTTAAAGGAAGAGGTGGGACTCCAGGGAAAGACATGAGAGCATTTATTTTCTGGAGAAAAATTATGACATTTTACTGCCCGAGCTTTTTATAACACCTAGATTATATTTCTTCGGTGGCTGCTTTTTATAGCTTTTTCCTCTAACGAGACCTTGCAATGTAAATGTTTAGGAAAAGTACAAAAACAGTAAAGAGAGGAAGTTAGAAGTGTAAAATCCCACTCTGACTTATTTCAATCATCACATCTCATCAGAACAACATGCATTGTGTTCATGTAACAAATCCTAGCCCCTCTTGCAAATCAACCTTTGGTGAAGCAAAATTCATCAGTTCTCTTATACTCAATGTTTTAATATCTGCTTGTTGTTTTTTCCCTCAGGAAGTCTACCTCCTGTTATACATTTGTTTTTGATAACTGTACCAGTGGAAAAAAAGAGTAAGAGTGCCACAAAAAGATTTATAAAAACAAGTATGTAGTCATTCCAAAATAAGGAGGTCAGTTTACTTCACAGAGATTATTCATGTAAGGCTGGTTTATTGCTTCCTTAAAAGTTTCTCGGACACAAGGGTCTATCAGCAGGTGAACATTACTGCATGAGTAGCATGGCCTTGGTCATATTTTGAAAAATTTGCAAGAAACAACTTCCATGCTATTGTTCATTAACACTTTGCTTACACTAGGAGGGATTTGTTGGCAACTGCTGATACAATTATATACGAATATATGTCTGTTAGGTCTTTTAAATGCTTTGGATGTAGAGTCTACTGTGCCTAATCAGACAGGTATTGCCCACTGTTGGAAAGTGTTGCATGATCTACCACTTCGCCCGGGCACTCTCATCTGATTAACACCCTCTTTCCTCACTGCTGGGAAGCAGAATTGGCAGCAATGAAGCATCTTTAATATTCTGCGTAGTGCAGCTCTAGAGCTCTTGGAATACATAAGTGCAAATCTTGGTTTAACAAGCTCCCTAAATTTGATTTTACTTGGCTGCTAATGGTCGAACTGAAAATGAGCAAAGAAAATATTACAGCTGATGCAGAAGAAATTTAAACTTCCACCTACCAATATACTTCAGTCGAAGGTGAAGCTTGATTGCAAGTAAGAGCACGAGTCACTGCTTCATTCGCGCCTTCGCTGCAGAGCTTGCAAGTCTAGCACGTCTGCCACTAGGACACAGCAGCTGGACAAGTGACATACAGTCACTTTAAATAAAGCTCTGTACAACTGTCAGAGGGCCAAAAATTTTGGACAGTGCAAACAGCTCATGATGTGAATGGTAACCTGGTTAATATGCCTAGTAACGACCCACTGAAGTGTTTTCAGAAGGAATCAATGTGAATAACTGCAGCAGTAGCAGTAACCTGCCAGTAAAATGGGACTCTGTATTGGAGGTCAAAGAAAGGCTGAGCTATATCAGAAATAACTGGATCATAAAACATATTCAAGGAAAAAAATCCCTGTTTAACTATGATATGGATATAACGTAGAGAGCAGAGAAAGTGAGTCTTAAGGTCATATTTCAAATGATCTGGCTGGGTTTGAGTTTTCATTGTGTATGGGTGTACATAAAACATGATGCACATTACTCAGTAATACAGGTTCCAGGACATATGATGTATTAACAATTAGCAATTCTATTGTTCCTGTTCATCTGTCTAAGCCTTAATGGTGTGACCAGTAAATGGAAGCACTTTGGACTGAATTGTTTAGATTTTGAGTGCATCTAAAACTATTCGCTCGAATACTACAATGAGGACAGCTATGCAAGCGATGAGATTTGGGGCCAGAAAGAGTAAGTACAGCAGTCTGGCTCTCTGTGACTCTTGTACAGGAAAGGAAGGGATTAATTTGATTTATGGATTTAAACTTTTTCAGGGATTTCAGGGAAATGTTAAAATTTTTCAGGGATTATACTCCTATGTAAGAAAGGCCACCCATTTATTTCAGCATTCTGCATATTTCGAAGCATGCTCATAATAGTGATTATTCCCTCTGTGTCCTCAATAAAGATGGAAAGAATGGAGGTAGTTGTTGTCTTTTGTGAGAGCTGGAGAAGTTAATTAATTATACTTTTCAAACCTCTTTACGTTAATGCATCCAAGCTACCCAAGACAAAATGAAATCTCACTTAAAGTATGGCTACCACCTGTAACGAACTATATAAAGAGCAAACTTCCTCACTCAACAAACTGCTCCTTGCTTAAATCTACAGTCAGGTCAGGTCTCTTTATTCATCAACATAGATTTTTCCTGGTTTTTGTTCCCTGCAAAACCAGCGTCTAAACTGGATTCTGTACCAGTTTGTGCATCACGGATAGGATTAATCGTTTCAAGAAAACATTTGTAGAATTTGCAGCTGAGAAGAACTCACTTTAGCTCTTGAATCTCAAGTTGGCAGGCTGGTGAGACAAACATTCTGGATTCCTGTGGCACAGACAACTGAGAATCAGTTTTACAGATGTGCACTTGGATGGATCTAACAGATATACTTATGAATGGGGGATGTCAACATGTCACCCTAAGCACTATTTCCTTCCATTCCCAATCTTATCCACTGCTTTCTATAGTCACTACTAAAATAATTCAGTGACATAAGCAAGGTGGTGCTTATTGTTACCAATAATGTGTTCAATATTCCCTCCAGGAATTAACTCATTAAAATGAGAAACTGGTCTCCACATCAGCTTTCAAAACCAATATAATTAGGAACAATAACACAAAACTCCCAGCAAGGGGCACTGTTTCACTACACGTCCCTCACCATCTATTTCACAGAAAAAAATGTTACTGTACAACTCATCCATTTAACATGAAATGTAGAACCACATACACATCACAAAAATGTTCACCCTTTTGTCACTTTTAGATGAAGGTAACCACTTTCATTAAAGCATTTCTGCTTATTTTATTCCTCAGTCAACATGTTGTCAGGTATAAAACTTGCAGTTTAACTAAATTAAGATACACTTTTAAAAAATGAAATGGAATTTACTTATCCGCAAATGCCTGGATACTTCAGAGAGAAACATAAAGGATGAACTATATAGAAGAGGAACTGCCAAGAAATCTGTGGGGCACATTGGAAGGTGTTTGGAGACAGGATTCAATTTAAAGTAAAAGTGTGATATGCAAGGAAGTAACAAATCCTTTGCATGTTAATCAAAAACAAAACTAGGAGATATTCAGGAGATCATGCCGTGGGAAATTTAAAACCAAGAGTAAGCACAATTCTGAACAAGTGTTCTATCATGAAAAGAACTCCATTGGAGATTTTGGAATTTTCTAAGACTAAGAGGTAAACTTCAGTCATTAAAATGACAGATTTTCCAAGAAGGCAGTTATAAAAATGAATAGCAAGACATATTTCATAACAACCCATTTGCAAATAAAATATCAGTACTATATTTGGCATGATTTGTCTCAAAAATATAGGAATATTGAAACCTTGCCAACGTGTACACATTCTTTGCAAATCAGAATACATGCTTCAAGGAGGGAAACACAATCAAACTCAACAAACTTTCAGGTAGAACAAGGTTGTTAACAGGAGCATACAGTTAAAATGCTGTTGAGGAGCTAAAGTCTTGTCTCACGTTTTTCTTACCTTATATTATCTCCAGGGTTGTGGCTAGTGCAGTCAGATCTAGTCTGCTCTTTACAGCAGGATGTTTTTCCATATAAACATCCTCCTGGGAACTTCAGAAGTTTCTGGAAAATTTGGTTGTCTTACTTTTATGCTACAATTTCTTCCTTTTCCTTATGATGTTTTCTGGCTGGTTTTCATATAATTTTTGTAAAGATGTTTGTAAGAAAGCATTGGATAAGGGTTTACTTCTCTATATGTCTTATTTAATGAATTTGAGAATTTCAGGTTTACTCTGAAGAATATAGGAGTGTGTTAAACTAACCAGAGTGCTTCTCTAGTAGTTAAACGCAGCAGACTTCAGAGATATTTACCCAGACACCATTTGGGAAAAGAACCACGACATTTTTTCAATCATTTAAAATATTTTAATCTTTCCCAGCATTTTGCTTTTGAAATGAGGAAGATGCAATAAGTAAAATGACTGTCCTCTTACCTCCGCTAGTCTGAGCAGCCAGCCAGTGTCCTGCAGATTGTTCGGTTCTGGACAACACGAGAATGATGCAGTCGCATAATCCTTTGCAAAGACACAAAGCAGAAGCAATGTTAGACGGGTTCTTTGCCACCACTTCTAACCCACCTCACACTTGGCTGTAGAGCATTCCCTTCCCTACTCTGCTTTTGCTATAACATACAGCTATACTACCAGTAGTTATCCAGCTGTCAAGACTTCTTTGCTGCCTACTCTGAACATTTTTTCACACACTTTGACAAGTTAGGCTAGGAAAGGAGGCCATGTCTTGGATGTGTGTGATCTCTTCTTCACAGAGGCATTCTGGTTCATTTACTTCCGTCTGCAATACTGCGGTGTGGTCACAGGTGAAGTGACAACCAGGCAGACTGGAAGGGTTAAAGAAGGAAACAGCTTTTAAAGCTTTTTAAATGGTCCGAATTTGGTCAGGTCTGGGCCTGAAAGACAGATTGGGTGAGGAAACAGAAGACTGGTGGCTTTATACAAGAGAAAATTACTTTTTTAATGAGGTCTTTCTTTCTCTCCTCTCCATTTTTTAGCATTGTGGGAGGCTTAGTCTGGATTTCTGGCATCCTCACAATTTAGGATGTGCAGGTAAGGAGTTTCTTTTCATTATAACAAGAAGCTTCCATACTATATGCAGCCAGAAAGTACTTTCATGGTTTCAAGGTTACAGTAACCTCTGCAAGCCTATTTCTGGTTAAAGGTACGTTGCAGAAGTCCTGTCACAAACCAGTGTAAGCACATGTTTTTCATGTGATTAAGGCACAGTGGCTGTTATGTTGACTTTTCAGCTATTTCTTCTTAAAGGAACACATGACATAGAATGTTAAGGGTTTTTCTTAAAAATTTGTTTACTTATATAGCTCTCTTTGCTATATAAACTCAAAAGAATGAAAATGTGCTATATACTTTTCTCATGCTCAACTCTATCAAAATCCCAGATGATGTTTAAAAGACGACTTCAAAAATTGCAGGAGGAAACCTGTTGTTTCTCAATTATTTCCTCATCTAATATGTTCAGAGACATTAGCATCATGTGAATTTGTGACGCACTTTACCTCAGCAACTGTTCCTCATCAGGACTGCTCAGTGTCCCTCAGTTTCTGCCTGCACGACTCTGCCTCCGCAGGAAGAGTCTAATTTCTTTTTCATTGCAAATGAATTGCCTGGGATAAATACATGACTCTTATTTTGTAGGCAGAGAAGGTCAATAACAGGCTCTACAGAATCTGTCCATAAAATGTGACAATAAATAACAGTTTAACCTCTAATCTATATTAACAGACTACCTTTATTTATTGTTTGACTTGCGTAAAGACACAGACAGGTAATCCAAAAGGAGCAGTCACAATAGAGGCTAATGACCTTCTTTTACAAGAATGTAGATACCAGTGGGCAAAAACCATTTCAGCTTCAGCATCATGCAAAGGGCTATTTTGCAAAGAAACACCGTGTGTTAGTTGTTGAAACTTTTTTGTGCATTCCCCGAAACAAATTACACTATTCTGAATATTTTCTTTTCTGTGCAGTAAATAAAGTCTTTCGTGTTGACAATGCTAATATTATATTTTAAAATAGATTTGCATTTATGTTTTTTGTCATTTTTTATTGCATTGTATAAATCCCAGAGCAGAGGTCCACTAAGCTCACTTCGAGAAAGCCCGGTTTCTTGGGACAGCATCACGCAATGACACAGGTGATCATACGGCATTTCAGTATGGTTTACTGGCTGAATCTATGGGAAAGTTATTTCAACAAGAATTGCGGATATAAGTTTGGAGCACAAGTCAGCAAGGTTATTTTTAAGTGATTTTTAGTTGAATTATTTCATATTAATAATTTTCAAGGGTGAATATTCCTAATGCAAAGTAATCTTAAGATATTTTAGTCTAATTAGTGCTTTAAATCTACTAGATAATCATGGCAAGGGATGGCTGGGAGCGGGGAGTGAAAACATCATTTTATTACTACTTATAATTCTGGGATTTAGCACAGCCACTGTGGCATCGGAGGGGGGACGGAATAAGAAATCACTAGTAAACATTTACTTTTAAGGAAGAGCTATGCATATTTTGCGCTCTAGCTAGTAAATGTTTTCTAATGCATGAAATTAGGTGTGTAATTAAGTTGGTTTTACTTACTTACACATTTTAGCAATGCATAAGACAGGTAGCTGGAAATTCTCTTCAGTCTTAAGCCGTGTACCTAGAAATAAGAAGTTAATTTTTATTTACAGAAATGTTGATCCACATAAACTGGTTATTCAATTTGTTCTAAAAAAAATACATCCTCTTGTTTAAGAATACCTTAAAAACTCATTAATTTCTTTTTTTTTAGTCTCATTTTTCACAAAAGAATCAATTTCTAGATAATTTTTCATTATTTTTTTCTTCCTCTTCCTACTTTATGAAGCCAATTTTTAACACCAAATGGCAAAATTCTCTTATACGTGTAAGCAATTTAGAAGGCAGTCTCACAATATTTATTAGAGTTTTATTAACAGGAGAGGTGTTTCCTGAAGGTACTGAATGTAAGTTCTAGGATGGTTTGTCTTATCTTAGTGTAGGAAATACGAAAACAAAGCCACAACGTTTCTGAGAATTGAAGATTTTAATTTTTGTTTTCAATTAGTCAAGGAGTTTCACAGCAGTTCTGGAAATGTACAGAATGTGTTTTTAGACATAGTCTGATTAGTAAGAAATTATGACAGATCTTCTCGGCACTGTGGGAAACTTCAGTGACGCTTTTTGAGGACAAGGCCTTGAAAACACATTGGCCTTCCAAAATCGAGTCTTTTTTTCCTCCACTGTTGGCTTTGCAATTTAGCTTTCTGTTTCTCACTTTTTCATTATATGTAGTATCGTGTATATGTATATCCATCCTAATAAACTCTAATACTTGGAACAATGAGGTTGAGCATAATTAAAATCCTGAATTACATGCAAATCTAGCACCAGAAAACTGGATTAAGTAGTATGATAGGATTTGAAATACAAATACTGTCTTTTCTGAACATAAAGTTTAATTAAATAAAGGGAATGGCTACTTATAAGGACCGACAAATTCAAGGTAGCTGTAAGTAAATGAATAATAAAGTGTGTGCACCGTGACAACAACATGGGGCTTGAACTCTGGTGCCTTTGGAAGTAATATACAACTGCCTTTGTAAACATTTTTACTCATTTTTGGACAAAACATCAACTGGAGGAACCTTAGGAGAAGATCAATGTCCGTTTTGCAGGTGCAGCCATGTTTTTTTAATACGACAATGCGCAAGTATTTAATTTGTTTGTAACTGAAATAGCGAAGTCTTTCTACCCAGTGGATTTACTGCAAGAATGTTGCATTATTTCTTTGAATTCTGAAATGGAAGAAGAAAATATTTCAAGTCATATCAGCAGCCAGATAAGTGTGACCTTAATTGTCATATACATGCGATATCAATCGGAACAACTGTAGAGATTTATGGCTGTTTAGTCCTTTGTGCCAACATGTGGCTCAGAGTAATACACAAAGGAGTTCAGCTATAAACCCAGGACAATATGCCTAGATTTCTGCTCAGTAATTATTCTTAGTTGCAGGGGGGAAAAAAAAAAATGATGGTGCAATTTTCCTATTCTTTTCGGAGGGAAAGTTTTTTTTGGGGAAAATATTACTTTGTACATAGACAAGGGAATTCAAATAATTATTTGATGTTTAGAAACATGGAAGAGCACAGTGGTGTCATTTCATTACAAGTGCATAAATCCCATAAATACGGAAAACGCAAGCCCTAGGAAAAAAGTGTCCTATTTCCATTATGCCAAACAACTTTCTTGACAGTTTGACACATTTCACCAAAAAATATTTTGGCAACATAATGCTGCAGATAATCATTATAAGGCCACACAAACCAAACTAGATACTTTTCTAGCAACTAGGGAGTAAGAGAACATGAGGCAAAGGGTTTCTTCTGTATTAACCCATTAACTTTCACAGAAGGTGAAGAGAAGTAACTGCAGGCAGACTTTAGCTGGCTGTGATCGTGTACTACATACAGCACATGCTTCCCTTTGGCATAGTCTCATGGCAACCGGAGACAAAAATATAATTGTTCGACACATTCAGAATACATAGCAACAGGTCGTGACTGATTTCTGATCTCTCAAAGAGAAACACATATTTAGATTTAAGTGCAAATTCAGCCCTATGAATTTAGCCCGTGTTCCTTCTAAATAATTTTGGCAAATATTTTTCCTTTAATGACTTTTCACAAGCAGAAAAAGAAATCAAAATGAACTCATGAAGTCCTAGGGAGGGCAAGATTTTGCTTACAACACTTTAAAGTTAACTTGAAAATGCCCTGATTATCACCGATATTTCCAAAATTACTCAGGAGTTCTGCTCTGTGACATAAAAACAGTTATCTCATTTTTAGCTTAGCCCTGTTTCAAAGATATTTATCTGAAAATTTGGTTCAATTTGCAGCTCCTAAGACAAACAAACAAAATATTGATAAGTAGCAAAGACTAGCTAATACAAACTTGGACATAATCTCAATTTTCTTTCCAGGTCATTAGAATTTTTATGTTGCAGGTAAATAATATGACACATTGGTTTATTTGAAATTATTTAAAATTAAATATTTAACACATTGAGCATATGTTACTAGTAAAGGTCATTTGCTCTGGGTGTAGATGGGGTTCTCTTGTAACATACAAAATGTTAATAAGGCTGATCCTAAAAAAAAAAAAGGCTTAAAAAATGTCTCAATAGAAATTTGAAAATAAATATGAGTACGTGTTCAGGTCCCCATTTATATAATACAGTATTGCCTAATCACATAACAGAACAGCTTCTGCACAGAACAAGCCATCAACTGTTTTGATCTGAGCATTCACATAAAGTATTAATTTGCTTCACCAAGTATTAATTTGCTTTGGTGCATAATAGAACCAGTTCTACTGTCACCACAGAGTTGCTGTGCATCGCACTAGAAAGAGATATGACACAAATTTCAGCAGGAGCAGTGCTAAATCGCATGTCTACCTTGTAATTTTTTTTCCGTAGCACCCTTGTATATCTGAAATAGGTGAAGTATGTTTTTCGCTTGTTAAACAACAAATGACATTTTGTTTCGCTAAGAAAGCTTCCAAGTTATGAAAGAAAATCGAGGGAAAGGCACATTGAAAGTGTCACTTGCGTTAATGTGGAGGTGCCTGAGGCAGTTGATAGAACCCAGCGACAGAGCACAGAGCACGAAGCTAATTTTATCTTTCTTCTCAGCAAAGTCAACTAGTCTTTGCTTCCTCAGTAGGTTTTCAGTGCCAGATGACTCAATCCAAAGATGGCTCAGGATCCCAACAGTCTGCAGCATACAGTATAAAGAAAACACTACAAGATCTGTTCAAATTGACTTGCATTATTTGCCCTGTAAAAATTATCCACATGCCAGTGCATGAGCTCCTCTCTGCTAACAGAGCCATTGTCAACCCAGGGCTCTGCAGCAGCGCAATCTGTCGCTGGTGTAGAAGGATGCTATGTAAGTCTACTAAAACCAAGCTAAAGCAAATAAGAGCATTTAAGCTGTGTGCTACTACCTCTGTTAAAAGCAAGGAATAGGGACACTTCATCCAAAATACTCATCCTTCTCTATTCAGCAACGAGAACATCTTTTGCAACACGATTGCTGTTTTACTTGCCATGTTATTTCCCACAGACTCATCATTGGTCCATACAGGGCCATAACAGTACAATCTGGCTTTACAGATTACACTGAAAATTAGCCTGAGGAACTACACAATATTTTTAATACTTACAAATTTCTACAAAAACACCAATTCAAGTTGCTTTCTTCTGGAAATGCAGGCAAGCGCTCTGACCTAGTTTTATGCATTTATTTCTCTACTTTCTTTTTTTCCCTTGCCCTCCTAATTAAGTGGACTCTGCACTGTTCTCCCGAGCTTGTGGAAGCTTCCGAAACATGAAGCGATCTCTGAGAAGACAATGAATAGCACACAGCAACACCTGAACAAATTTATATCCTACTTCACGGAGTACTAAGTCTGGTGCTTTTCGAACTTCCAAAATTTAAGATATATCCTGTAGCATGATAAAAGAACATATTTAAATATCAAAGCCCAATTTTGCTGAATTCAAAATATATGCATTACGTTTATTTATCTTTGAAAAGACTGAAAGGTATCAATTATACATTTATCAATGTAATAATAAGATTTCCTTCGAAGACGATTAACTTCGAATGTCTTTATCATTAGTGTACTGGTATTTTCCACTATTTGCATTTGCGAGCAACCTTTTTGTCCTTCCAGGAGAGAATGCTTGTGCTTATTTACACAAAATAAAGATGCCTTCGCTTCGTAAGTTCAATGTTTTGGGCAAGCAATAATATAGCAGCCTGCTAGCCAGTCTTAGCAGGAAATAGTCCTAGTGCTGATCACAATGAGATGACTTGTGGTATCGGCTCATTTTGAGAAGTTTAGCAAACACGATATCTCTAGCAAGACATCTGATGTAATGTTTATAAGTTCAGTCTGTCCTGTTTTGCCATTGTTGGTGATACGCTTGTTACCAAAACAGCCTAAAAGTCTTTTCTTCGTCACGACCTTCAGAAGGTCACATACAGATGATGTTTCATCACGATCTAATATTTGAAACGTATGTTTAAAGATAAAGCCCTCATGCTGTCAAGATATTTTGCTGAATTTAAAACTTTAAGTCTTACTTATAATGAAGCTTGAACAACTTTATACTGCAGAATGCTTCTAACTGATAATCTGATCTTAATGTAAATAGGTTCCATTCTGCCCAAATAGCGAATATGCAAAGTTGTATGGTGGATTATCTATATGACTAAAAATGCTTACTTAAAATTATGGTTAGATGGCCATCTCTGTTTATTTAGTTAAGGACCACTACATGTCCTCCAGGACACTTGAGTCAAGGCTGCCTCATAATCACAGAGGGAAAGTTGTATGGAGAGTCAATTAGAAGGAAAGAAAAAAAGATGCAATCTGTATAATGTATTTCTTCAAGATTCTGAAAAGGAATAGGGTTTGTTAGTACTCTTTTTACACTCAACGCATTTTCTGTTTGAGTGTCATTAAAGAGCTTGAATTGTTACTACAATCATGTCACATACACTTTTCCCCCTTTAATTTCCAGTCTTGCAGACTGTCAGTTCAAATGAGTTCTTTCTAATCCTGATGCTACAAACACCAGGAGAAATTTGCAGGCTGCAGTGATTCCATCACCTCTGCGCTGACCTGAGGGGCTCTGCTTACATGTCACCATCTAGAACCTCATCAGAAATGCAGCTGATGCAATGGAAAATTAATCCAGCTCCCTAATTATTAGCTGAGTTGGGTCAGCGGTGTTTCTTTAATCCTTTTTCTTCATTTAAAGTAAGAAGTTATAACTGAATATGCACAGCATGAAGATCTGATTGATAAGGAAATAACAGTTTGTGGTAATTTTCAGAGTAAAGTAACACTTAAAATTTCTCAGTATTATACATGTACAGAAAATTTATTATATGAGAATTCACAACTATTCTTCTCATGCATCTGTGCGGCAGGAATAAGTAAGAAGGTGTAGGGCAAGTTCTCTATTCAAGATCTTCTCAGCAACTTCCCTCATTACCTCCATAGACAGAAACTTCTTTCAAGACAGACTTTTTTGGATTGTGCAAATGTCTTCTGGTTCTTCCTACCTTTTGCTTGTGGTTCAGGCCCTCATGAACTTCCTTCATTACTTAACTAGGAAGCTGCCCATGACAGCTTAAGGAAACTCATACAATACTTTCTATTTGCTATGTATGTCATGCTTTATCATTTTCGTCTTAGCTGTCTGAAAAGTAGGGCTTCCAGGTATACATACAAAACAAGAGAACTTCACTCTGTCTGTGGATCTGAAAGGGCTAGAGCCATGCCACTTCAGAAGCAATTAGTATATAGTAGTGGAAGGAAACCAAGTAAAACAAAACGCTCTATCACCAAGAAACAGAATCTGAGATGACAAATTGTGTAACTTAGTATTATTAATTACACTTATCTAAGGACTACTATAGCAGTGTAAAATATCTTACTTTAAACAAAGCCATAAAAACAATTGCATAAGAAATTCTAGTAAAGTAATACTGGCTGCTTTCAAACCTTACAATATTTATGGACACTTCTATCAATAAGACCTCAAAAACATGTGACAAACCCAGATAATCTGCTTAAGTCACATGACATTTCCTTTTTAGCTGCACACATCTTTGCAGCTATATGCTTTTACAGGAACTCGTGCTGAAAATCAGAATTTTGCTCTCATAGGATCTCTATAGAAGATTTCATCGAAAAATGTGTTTGGCTCTGTCACGTTGTCTCTTTCTGTTTACATTCCTCAAATTCCGAGACAGAAACAACTTGTTACTAGTTAATAATACAATAATATTTACATATCATTTGTTTCATATTCTAATACGTTTTGCTAGTTTGGATGTAAGAGTGCAAGGATAGAAAGAGACATTTATCATTTAGAACAAGAGTGAATATGTAAGTTTTTTATGGTGTACTCTGGCCAGCATTTTTTTAATAACAACACTTGGCCTCTCACCTTGTCCAGCCCCACTCAGTAAGAAGTGTGTCCTTACTGAATGCTCACACGTCCTCTCTGAGCCAGCAGTAACAATCGTTCCTGAAGGTCATTTCCTGTTTCTTCACAGTTTCCTACTGATCCAGACCAACCTTATTTAGTTTGAAATCAGACTGTGTCAGAGTTCAAGGTCATCTGGCTTCAGGCAAAATGAACCGGGCCTAGACATTATGCTGAATGTTATGTAGAATTTCAGTTTAAAAATCAGAGTTATTATAAAACAGCATAGTTTATAGATGCTCAGTTCACAGCTGCTGCTTTTGTTTACTGACGCATATTTCTACCACACACAAAAGCTTCAGCTTTCTGGTGTTAAGGCTGTACCACACTAGTTCAGGGAAATAAGATACAGGTGGTGGTAAGCAGAATAAAACAGATGACATGTAGCACACAAATATACACATACTGTACAACTCCTACTAAGCATGTTCCTATGTTTCATATCAGACATGTTTCACCAGGATAACACCAGATACTAAAACTAAGCATGCATGAGCAAAGTCCCTATTCAATGTTAATTTGACAATAATGAAAGGAAAACTAGGAACTTTACAACAGCTCTTTCCATGAGCTTTTGGAAACCAACAAAGTAAGTACGAAAAAGTGCATGAATCTGAGCAACAGCTCTGCAATAGTTTTTGCATGTGAGATGTCTAAGCAAGTTTTCACTTCAAGCATCTCGGGGTCCACAGAAAAGCTGGAAAGCACTGCTCTAGAGCTTATAGGCAAAACCTCATCAAGAGTACACTTGGCTTACGAAGTTACACATTGATCTGCCTGCATATACATTGGCTCGAAGGAAGAAATTTCTGAAGAATGGAGCTGCCACTGAGAAAGAAAATATAGGATAGGTATTTTTAAAAAATGTCTGTTTGTTACCAGCTGTCATCATGTCCCTAATTCTATTTCTGTGAATTCTTCCAGACATTTTGCTCATAAAGAAGCTTTGCATTCTGACTGTTCCACAACTGTGGATGTGTCACAATTTATTGTTTTGAAAATAAATTTCGTATCTGTACTACAAAGACCAGAATATTTTATCTGGCGAGGACTCTTGCTCCTGAATATTTCCCCAGATGTTAGGCACTCTTGTGCAGGCTGGAATGCCATAGCTATATTCTTGTAGATGCCATATTTGCATAAAAGGAGTGATGCTGCTCACTCTGAAGGTGTTCTGGGCATGGCTGAATCCTGAATGCACAGAACAAGTCCACCAAAGATCTGCACTGCTTTCCAGAAGCCTGAAGCTGCCCCTTTTTGTCAGAATTGGCAGTTTTAACAGAAATAATTTCAGATTATAGACATTATTATATTAAAAGTTCAAGACTTTTTTTTTTTCACAAATCAGCAGCCCTAAATATCACTGTGTTTGGATAAACTGTGGTGGTACATTGTCCCTTTTGAACTTTTTATCATCTGACAGACATTGAAGAAGTCTCTAGGTCTGAAAGACACCCTAATAGTGTGTCAAGGAGTCTAATTTGTGTGGTCCTAATAGTGTGTGAAGGAGTCTAGTTTGTGTGACGTTATGTAACACTTGCCAACTTCAGTTTGACGACATAGGAAACTACATAGCTGTGGATGGTTCCATACATCCACGGCCGTGGTGGCGACAATGAACAGAGAAGGGTCACTAGGAAAATCTGTCTGATGAGCTGAAAGATCTTTCCTTGTTTAACCGAGCAAGCAAAGGTTGAAAGGAACAGAAGGATATCTGTAGATAACAGCAGGCAAGAAGAAAAGCCATATAAGCTCAAGGAGAACATTGGCTTAAAATTCCTTAGGCAAAATAAGGCTGGAAATTAGAAGTAAGTATGTGAAATTCAAATGAGGGGCTGAGTACTCTAGTAGAGATAGCAGGGGTGAAAACCTTGACAGCTTTAAGATGGGCTTCGGCATAACATGTCTGGCTGCAGTAGAGTGGGACTAGACAGGGTCCATTCCAGTAATCTGTCCTTACTTAAACCTTGGCCGTATGCAGACTGTGCACCTGGAACTTCAGGACTACAGGGAGGCATTCTGGTGCCTGGGACACCTCCATTTAACACTTTCAGATGTCTTTCAGACTGAAGTTCCTCTTTGTCAAAGTAAAATCCTACCCTGAAATTTCTGCAGTCTACGATGGTGAAGATGTAGTCATCGAGAAGGGTAGACTGTCCTGTTAGAAATGATTCAATAGGAGTGAGACTGGCAAAAGGTTCAGAGTGCCTTTTTATGCCACTATGTGTCCCCTCTTCCCCCTTGTCACAGTGATGTCAGTGGTATCAAGAAAAAGGGACGAACAGCTTTAACGCCGCCTTAACTTCTTTTCTTTTTTCATCTACTTCTCCCCTCCCCAGTAAATAGACCTTTAAAAAGAGAACATACAAGAGCAACATCACAGGAGAGATGGGAGGCAGCTGAACACAAGTCTTTTCTCTATTCAGTATTTATTTTGCTATAATATGCACCAATATTCTAAGGCACGAGGACATGTCAGTATTTTCAATTTACAGGTCTCTAAGAAGTCATGAACAACACAGATGTATGCTATATCAGGAAGCAAAGCTGCTGAAGAGTCCCATTGCTTTGAGGAATAAGGCGTACCTATTCTGCAGTAGGAAAAGGAAATAGATTGTACTCAGTTAAGCTCTTTCCACATAAAGAAAAGGTTTTTTGTGAAAACAAACAAACAAACAAACACCCCCCCCCAACAGTGTCAGTAAATAGGAGAAGAAGAAGAAACTTATGGGGTTTGTGTCAGCAGCCATGCTTCGCAAAGTATTTCTAAACGTATCAGTCCATACTTGAAAAAAAACTCTTTTAAGCTCTAGGAGTTTTTTGCATTTTTGGGGGAGGGTGTTTTTGTTTTTGTTTGTTTGTTTTATTTTGCATGCTTGCTGGCCTTATCAGGTATATCGTCATCTAGAAATAAGCATCTGATCACTTAAAAGCGAATGTAATAGTTTGGCTTTCAACCAGGCAAGCTGTGAAAAAAAAAGTTATTTTTCATAATCAGCTATAAACACTTTACTTCATTTTTTACTTGGATTTTTCTTATTTGTAGTGGTGTTTACTCATTAGATGTGCTAATCATTACAGAGACAATACAAAAATACTTGAAAATATGTATGAGGAAGTACAGTACCGGGGGCCTGGAAGTTTTGCATACAAAAAGACCAGCTAAAGAGCATTTATTTCTACTCTTGAAAAAATAACTAAATGGACTATTGACTATTTTTCAGGAATTTTAGAAGATACCAGGAAAGGGCATTGGCTTTCCTTTTATACAATATTAAGAATACATACTTCTCTATTTAGTAACAGCAGTCCCTGTAATGGGATGGGTTTGAGGCTCATTTGCACTAGTCATTCCATGGATATTTGCTCAGTGAGTACAATTACCAGTTTCTAGTCCAGGCAGACTGGGAATGAACTACAGGGACCCATGATTCCTGTTTGAGCAGCTGGAATGGAAATTTATGATGCAAAAGCTAGCATTCATTTTGGCCTTGCTATTACAACTGCCAGTCATTCCCACCCTCATTGCCAACAAAGCGCTGTGTGCCAAGCATGGCAGACAGTCTGAAAGAAGCTTCACCAAACACTGTACTGGCTGTGGGTCCCACTCACGTTAACACAGATGAGGATGGAAACAAACCCTTAGGGACAGGCAGCAAATATTCTAAAACTAGGTGGACAGATGGAAACCTTTCGCTCTAGTCAAGGCAGTAGGAGCTCTGCCAAACTTTCTGCCACTACAAGTCACCCCCAGCATACCTTTGCTTTTAACTGCTGTCATTCATCTTCTCTAGGAACCCCTTGGAGTGGCACAGGCACCGTGGAGCAGAAAGGCAGAAGACAGATGGCTAAAACGTCTTCTGTCCTGTCACATTCAAGTCTTACAACATGGGAACACATGGGACCTAACCAGCTCCTTCCTCTTTTGTTCCAGTCTGTTTGTCTCTGACAAACACACTGTGCTATAAATTGATTCCCAGAGCAATGAATAAAAAATAAGCAATTAGGCAACCTACTTCACCTAACAGTATTCCCACCATTGTCCATCTGGTCTCATGTTAAACAATTCATTTAAGAGAGACTATTACACAGAGCCACTCCAGTAACTTTTCCCTTTTTAATGTAAAATAAAACAAAACAAAAACAAAACAATGACAAAAAACCCCAAACTATCAGAGGCAATTTTTGTCACGCTGTCTCTCTCCTCTGTGCTTATACTTTGCATGTGCTTTACAGCGCTTGTTCTAACCACTTGCATTCCTCATTTTGCCAATCTAGACACATTCAGTTGTCTTAGGCAATCATTTCAAATGAGGCATCACAGTCAGAAGAACCTGTCAGGTTGCCAGATCTCTGCAGCAGAGGACGTATCAAGCACTGTTTGCCTTACAGCTTTTGATAGTAGCAGGACCAAACTCATTCAAGACTGTTGGGCAACACCAGAGTACTAGAAACGTGATTCGTCCCATTGCTGCGAATTATTTCCCTGTTCATATCTAAATAGAACAATGTTTGTAACCAAGGAACCCTATCTCTACTCCCAGCCATTGGCACTTCTGCACACGATCTTCTAGATCTTTTGAGGAGTTAAGATGAAGATATTAAGACAATTACATTTGCAAAGACTTCCATGCCCTGTTCCTTTTGGGACATCCAAAACACAGAGATGGCTTTGAAATGTCCATGCCTAATCTGTGTACTTCCATAAGAAGCAGGTTTTCATTAAAATGTCTTTTTCCTTTCCAATAACTGGCTAAAAAAAAACCCCAAGCCCAAAACATACTATACAACCTCAAGAGGGCAGCATGGTATTTCAACAATCACCTTACAAAAAAGTAATACCTTAGCAAAACAGCAGGCTCTAATGACAGCACAGAATTACGGTTGTTGTAAACATTATTTTTAAAAAAGCAAAAAATAAGGTAAGTCCATGGCAGTATCATTAGCTCACCCATTTTGCTGCTGTCCATGTAGCACCACACTGCGGCAGATGATGCAGGATTGTAGTTTCCAGATATGCACCCCATGCACTGTAGCAGCTACATGAGCATAGCCCTCCACGCCAGTTAGTGCTTAACCAACACCGACAATCAGCAATCTGTTCAAAACTGTCATAGCACCATGTCTAGGAACAGCCTAGTTCTAAGATAATGAAGTTCTTGCCTGCAAATGGTAATAATTCTGTTAATGCTTTCAAATGGTGCATAGAAATTTAGGATTATCAGAATAATGACTGCTAGGTGATCTCATGAGTAACTGGATTAAGCTGCCCTTTATGGCACTGCATCATTTCATCTTTTCTTAAAAGCATTATGTTCCATCTTAAAGTTAGATTATTTTTCCCTCTCACTACTTCTCTTGGGAGACTATCACAAAATTTCTTTGCTCTAACTGACCTTATACAATTTATTCTTAGCCAATTTATATCTTTTGGTTCTTGTGTCAACATCATCTGACAGCCCCTATACTGCCTCTGTTTTGCTTAGTAGGCATGTTTCTATCTTTTATGCTATGAAGAAATGCTCTAATTCCTTGACCATTTTAGTAAAAAATTCTCTCTGCCTGTTCCCATTTTAATCTCCTTCCTTGAGCACAGATCATAGATAATAACTATATTCCAGATGAATAATCCCCAAATAGCTGGCCTTAATCCTTCTTCAAGTGTATTGGAAATTCATAATGTCACCACATGTGCCTTTTATAGCACTGATGAGTTCGGGATGGCAACCTTGACATGTATTCTGTAGACTTGGAGTAGGAATAAACTGAGAGTTAGCTGCAGGTACAACCTTCAATTCTGCCATCACTGTGCAACAGTTCAAGACAAACAAGACTGACTCTCAGGTATCCCATTTTTGAATGATGATAATATCCATCCATGCTACTATATAACTGATATCACAGCTGAAAAACTATATAGAAATCTAATATGCACCATATGTCTGAATAGCATACCCTTCAGCTCACTAAAGTAGTAGATCTGCTGTAATTCTCACCGTGATCTGTCCAAGGTCAGCTAAGAGCTTTGATACTGGTACATCACTGCATAACTCACAGTAGTTCACATATTATGATAATTTATTTTTTCAATTGAATTTTCTAAAATAAAACCTCTCTTTCATTCCAGGAGAATATCCTCCGGAATTCTTGAAATCGGTGTGATTAGTTTCATCATAAATCCTGTGTACTAAGGAGAAAAGAGCACTTTTATGACCATTGCTTCTGAACATCTTTCTCACAATTGTAGTACATTGCAAAATAAAAACTAATTTCTCCCTGATTTCTTTGCAGGTTATATTCTTTTGTTAGTTTTGGATTTGTTTCTGAGAAGTCATTTGACCTGAAACACAGAGAACTGTTCCTGGCATCAGAAAAGTGTCCAGTGATTCCACAAAGGAATAATCAGGACCTCATACTTGATATTCATCCCAAATGTATCAGCTCTTCCAAAATTATTTGTGTTTAGCACTGCGTGGTTTGATCCTGCAGCAAATTATCTATGGCCAGACTAAGGCAGCCCTAACGGGGACATTCAGACAGCATCACAACACTGCAGGGTTCAAGGAAGTTGTGACAGATATTTTAGCTCCTGCATGCTATGTAGTTCAGAGGTTAGCCACAGTTAGTACAAAAGAAAATGCAATAGCAAGTCACTGTTCTGACGTTCTTTGTTCAACAGATGGTTTGCTAGCTCATTTTGTCTATTAGAACCTAACACTTCTCTTTCTAAGTAGGAATTTGTCCTGCTCTCCTAAAGTTTATTGGGAGAATCTGTTCTCAGATTTCTGCATTTAAAATAACAGTCCAGTTAGGTGCCCTTGATTTTACAAGGCTTCTACACATTTAATAAGTGGTTTGATGTGAAATAAAGCAAACACAAAAAGCTTTCAGGCTGAATTATGTTACAGCTGAAAAGATAAAACATACTAATGACTAAAAAAGGAGCTATATTTTTATGACTGACCTATACCGCTCTCTAGTCCAAGTGAGCTCTGCAATTACATAATTTAAAAGCAGCACTTCTACATGGCTGGATCATTCTGGTACTATTTAATGCTACTGCTCCTTGTAATGTATGGCCTGCACAGATGCAACCCACAGCCTTCTTGGCATTTAGCTGACTACTTTAAGAATTCTGATGCAGAGATCAGTTTTCTTGTAGAGAAGGATGAGTACACTCACATCTATGGGTTAGTCCTGCCAGGTTTTTCCTAGTTGAGAAAGGAAAGGAGAAAAAGTAACAGTCTGAGACTCTTCAGGCTAAATCACTAGCTCATACCCACACTGTCAGAACAGCTCTTCTGATATGGCTCCATGAAGCTGGGGCAACTCCAGCTGTAAAAGTTTCTGGTATCTTTTTTTCTAAGTGATCTCTGTATTTCATTGTCCCAGGTACCTAGCAATATTCAATTACACAAAGAAAGAAGACACATATGATGCCATTTGCACACATGCGATTACATTATGGTAGTGGAAAAACCACAGGGATGGGATTATGCAGTACTGGATACTATCATAATTGATCCTATTGAGAAGCCTGCATACCAACAGCTTAGTCCTGCACTTCTTTCAGTCCCCAAACTCCTCCCGAGTCAGATGCAGGATGCAAACATTTTCTGTTGGACAAAGGCAGGGATAAGCAAGGCTGTCAAGAGGTAGGCTATGGCTCCCTCAGTCTCTTCTGCGAGACCCAAACCTGGAGAAGGTTAAAGGAGATGGAAATCTGCTTTGACACTTGTCAGATGGCAAAGCTTAAAACTGTATCCACTGAAAAGAAAGAGCAGAAAGACATGGCTCTAGTCACATTTTCCTCCATCTCCAGTACACATGCTGTACCAAGATCAGTGTTTCCTGGGGACTGGATACACATTCAGCCTTCCCAGCTGGAGAATCCTAAGTACTTTCTGATCAGCATGTACTGTTTCAAACCTGCGCTGCAAGTAGAGCAAAGCCAAATCACCCCCTTGTATTCATGCTTCATTCCGAGTGCCTGGAATGTACATCCACACACAACCCCTCCACCCCAAACCCCAAGCTTTACATAACTGGAGTGTTCACTTTGTCAGCAGCTAGCAGGTTTTACACTGCATTATTTAGTACCTTGAGAAAAATCAAACGAGTATCACTGTATCTGAAATTTGCTGAAAATCATTAACTAAGCCAACATAAAAACCACTTTTGACACTTTAGGCAGATATTCAGTGACTTCCTTAGTAAATATAAATATGTTCTGAGATCTCAGCTAAGTCATTTAGCAGTGTCTACTGTCTTAAAGTCTTTGTGGTATTATTAGGTAAAATTAACTCATAAACAGAAGGCTTATATATGTTTAACAAGATCCATGGCTGAAGCGTGAAAGAGAGAGTAAACAGATTTTGCACCCTGTTCTTCAAGGACATATATCCTCCAAAGCAATATATCAGCCCAAAATGCTCCAATTGTGAGAGCACATTGGGTAAGGAGACAGAGAAAGGTAGACTCCAAAACAAAGATCATAGGGTAAAATAATACAGATTAACAAAAATTATGTATGAGTCTGGATTCTTACCATGTATTAAGATTTCTATCATTGCTGATGTTAATAATTGACAGGAAGGAAGTACAGTGAAAGTTAGATAACAGCAAGAACGTTCAGGCCAGGAACTCGTTTCATTTTCCAGTGGTGTGAGGCGCTGGGTAATGGGGAAAAGCATAACCTCATTTCAGAGATGATCTTGCTTCACTGCGTTACATCTCGAGGAATTTTATACTGTCTAGAAAGAGATTTCTGCTCGTAGCATGTAACAGGAGATGTTCTCAGAGAGTGGAAAAACAACAGGAAGTGAATGTTGTGTTCAGGTAAGTGAGGAATTAATAGCAAAGCCTTCAGTCAAATATAAGCTGCATGGGTATTTTGCAAGCCTCATCACACAGCACTGCCATCTTACCCCAATTTATGACCTGGAACGCAGCAACTTTTACAGCTTTTAGCTGGAACTGCAAGTTGTACCAAAGCATACAATGATTTTATAAATACAAGAGAAAGAGGTAAAAGCTCCAAATTTCTTTTGCTCTTTAGTCTAGCTCAACTATAAGCTGGACAAAGCCTGATGACACACTGCACCTCCTGAGCCTGCAGATCACATTGCTGACATTTGAGTTCAGGGTTGAAATACAGGCACTGTATTCAACAGAATAAATACAGAATGCTGTATTCAACTTCAGCATGGGTATGACCTACGTGTTCATGTGGGCAGGCCATATTTTAATTTTCATCATCATATCTGATAGGGGTAACATTTTTAATGGCCTCACAGAGTGACAGAAAATCTCAGCACACACAGACTGCTGAGATCTGTGTCCTCTGTGTACAACTTGTCAGCCCCAGGAATTCACTCGAGAGAGGGAATTCAGGCTTTTGCTTCTCTTTACACTTCCAGAGTCCCTGCTTTCTGGTTCATACCACCAAAAGCCAGCTTAAACCAGAGGTGAATCTACTACATGATATAACAAACGGCTATTGCTCTTATTTGTCCTGTATGTCCTTATCTTACAGTTTGCAATTAATCACCACCCTGGAAATCAAACACTAAGGTATTTGTACATTCTCTTTGAAAATACATTTCCATTTCCTTTTACTTGAACTGCCTTGTCCTTTGCCACACCTGCTCGATGCATCATTCTGCATTGCACACACTGTACATACCTGAAGAGTCTGATGACTCATGCTAGACAGGGAACATAACCCGCATGGGAAGAATAGAAGACTAAAAAGTGTGATGCAATTAAAATATGTCTGTTCATTAGCAAATAAACACATTTGCATAATGAGGATAGCTACAGTATGTCATGACTGAGGACTAGGGTCTGTTCTCAGTGACATGAAATTCTCTTCAGTATGTAACTGTACAAGTTACATGAGCACTGAGTTTGTACTAAGCACCAAAGGCATGTACAGGAAAACTGTAAATCTAATCCCATCTACTTGGTATGTGCATGTTTTTTGATGCATGATAGCTTAGCCTTTGTGATTGCTGAAATCTAGCTTATTCTCTTCTGCCTGGAAATATTTTGCTCTTTGCTGAAAGGATAATTGGGAGAGGCTGATTTTATGGGAACAGCAGTGCAGATGAATTGGTCTCCTATCTAACTTTTATGGGGAAGGTTTCCTTGGTTTCAGCATAGCACACAGGTACAGTTGAAGGTACAGCTAGTTTCTGCCTACTGCCATTAAGCTTAGAGTACTCATCGGGTTTTAGAACAAATAGCTTTGTCTCTCAAAGCTGTCCTTGTCCCTCATCATGCAACCTGCAGAGATTACTCCATTACATCCATCAGGTCATGATGCTTTTGTATCTTTTGTTTTCAGTACTAAAATGGTTTTGCCATTCTGTCATTTATTTCCACTATGAATTAAGTTTTATTTTGCAAGTACCCAAACAGATGGCTCTGGTGATTGTTAGGCTTCTGTGTGCCTGAAGGACAGCCATATTATTACTGGAAACAGTCCCTGCTTATTTGTTTAAAATAACTTAATCTCTATACCAAAAAAAAAAAAGTGGCTGGAAATGCTGAAACCAATACTCCAATTGCTAGACATCCTGAGACTGATTCGGTGAAGTTCTTGTCACAGATGCAGTCGCAGATCTGTGATGTAATGCAGTGGATCTCTGAGATCTCCTCGCTCTCAAACTTCCATGAAGGAAAGCAGTTTGAGCAGTACCAGAGCTAAGATGGGCTTCTTACAATTTCCTAGACTCACTTCAGTCAGTGCTTGTTCATCAAAACCTCCAAGAGGATGGCATACTCACAATGGTTCTCTGCTGTGCGGATTCTGTGATGCCTGTAAGTCGGCAGTATGCAAACCCTCCTTCCCTTCTCCTCCTTGTCAAAGAGCGTGAAGCTGGACAATATGGTTCAAAAATTCTAAGGACAAAAGGTGGAAGAGAAAGACACCATGATCAAACAAACCCCGTTTCCATAGAAAATAAGGCTAAAAATAAAGTTATCTATTGCATTTCAGAGTGTCTACTTGGTTGTGAGGCATCTAAAAAAGCACACATTTAGAGGCTTATATTTATGTACTACTTGTATTAATGTGGTGTGAAATACCATGTCTCCTGAACCAATACAGGGACTGAGCTCTGAGTCTGCTAAACTCGTATTATGAAGGAAGGAAGGAATAAAAACTAATACTTTATTCAAAGTCTTACTGGCAGCTTGTCTGTTCTAATGATTTAACTGTTATTTACACTGAAACCAACATGCAAGAATATTGTAGCCTAATTGTACCCAAGGGAGCAGCTATGGAATTTTTGCATTCTGCAGAATGTTATGGGTTGGCAACCACTCCTGTGTGCTACACAGATCACTTCAATCCCTTGTGTTTATCCTATAAACAAGAAAGTGCTCCACACTGTTGTGCTAAAGAAAATAGCTGAAATCTAAAGCAGCTGAGTCCTGTTTAAGCTGTCCCCAGACACACTGCCTACCACGCGGGTTTGTTTTTCATTTATTTGTTAATGAAAACTGGCAGCAGATGCTACACTTTTATTGAGCACATTAATCATTGAAAGAAAACAATATTTCTGCTGCTTTGGCAACTCCTGCACTACACACAAATTAGGCCTGCTGCTTTCCTGTTAACCCTGTACACAATGTAGAATCCCCAAAAGCACTGGGTTTCTTTGCCATAGTATATTTCTGCTGTAAGACTGGATGCCTAGTGCATATTCAAGTAAGATCTGAAACCATCCATCTGGCTTCTGATTCAAAATTCAGTTTGTGGCAATAAGTACAAACAATGTGTCACAGGTGCTTGGATGCTTTTGAGACATACGAATGCAATCTTGATGCAGTTGCTAGTTTTCACAGAATAGCAGTAAGAACAACAACAGCCTAACACTACTGATTCCTGTAATTCGTAGCGATATTATAGCACTCACAACAGTATGTGCCAAACGCCAGTAAGGCATTAGGGAATTCCCTGTGCGTGTGCCATATATACGTGTGCCATATATACCCTTCATAACTGTAGAACCACTACCTCTTTCACTTGCTCATCTATAGGGCAACATGAGAGGTGTGTAAGTGCACGACCTACCCGGGATCTAATTAGCCCTTAAGCAGGTCTTTTCTTTTCCCTACTCCTTGTTTGTGCGTTATGTTATTAATGGCTCTCTTGGGAGCAGGCTACCCTGCATGCACTGTTCTGACAGAAATGGCTTACAGCTCAATACCGTACCTACAAACTCCAAACAGATTCATTGCACTCCTGCCGATTTGTGCCATGCAGCAGAATTACAGCACATTACCTGTGGGGACCTCTCCAGAAAGTAGGATGGCTCTGTTTAGGTGGGCTAACAGTTAACTGTGTTAACAAACATGACCTACTCTCTTCAGCAAAGCTGCACTACTGCAGATGATAACCATAACCTTCTGATTCTCATATCGCCTCATTTTAAAGCTTTGAAGCAAATTTCCTATGGTAAGTTAGTCAATTAAAGACATGCAGTTCACGCAGCTGGGGAGGTACCAATACAAGATCAAAGGAACCATCAAGTATAGGCTACTTCTAAAACCTTTTACTGACCAAATAACCTGTTACACATATATAGTTTCTTTATCTCCTGCAATGGAAAAAAAATCTCTGAGGCTGATCTATCAAACTCGATTAAACCTTGTGTCTCTATTATTGTATACTCCAGGTTACACAGAAGGATGTACCTGGCTGATGACCAAATCATTTGTGCTCCAAAATTATGGAAAATCATTCTAAGAGTTGAGTATAACAAAGGAAACGACAAGCAATCCTTGGGGGAGGTCTACACATGCTAATCTACAAAGAAGAAATTACCACAGAAATCTCTATAATACAGAATACTTAACTGTACTGAATTAGACATTACTTCCCCTACCCCCCACCTAGCTTCCAAATTGCTTTCTTAAATCACCCCTAGGAGAAATCATTTGAATGCACTTGTCTTCATTATTCTCTGTAACGAATTCAGTACAAATTATAACTATATCAGGTCAATTAGTTTTACTCTGGTCTGCTTGGGAGGAGGTCTCTAAGCTACATCCAGTTTTATTCACACTTCTTCCCTCTTCGCCCACACAAGTAAAGTGGCAGAAAACAGCCTGGGCTGAGAACACAATGGTGGGATGTCACAGCAACAGAGCAGTGCTGACAGGTTCTCTTCAGGTCTCATGGCACTTACAGTAAGCACAAATTCCAGTTTCTTGTTTTAGACACCTTGGCAATAGATTTCCTGATATATGGAAAATGCAGAACTTGTTAATTGTGTCTGCTTGGTAGTTAAGGCCACATCTCTCCAGTAGATACTGCATTCGCCAGCCTGAAACAGGTGTTTTCTAGTAAGAACTAGATTAGTCCAGTTTGGTGCTTACATGAATTTGTGTGCAATCTCTGTGTTCATTATTCTTCAAGATATCTTTTAGTTTTTCTCTGTCCTGCAGGTTCACCCTAAAGGTGTAAGTTTATTGTGAATGGTATTTCTTAAATGAAAGATACTGATAGCTGCAGCTCCTACAATAATATAAAATATTTGATTTTGTTATTTCTTGCTACATTAACATTTTAAGATCTCTATGACTGCAAACGAAATATCCCAGATGAATGCAAATGCAAGAATACCAGTTTTGTTTTTAGTTCTTAGGATCTCTAGCATATGAAAATAGTTAGGAGCAATTACAAAGCAATTCCTTAGCAATCTGTTATTCTGCCACATTTCCCACTGAAACCCAACCGTTCCTGGTTTACTGATGTTAGTGCTAAAGAAATTCCTCTGTACCAAATAATAAAAGTCTGTTATTATTTGCCTGAATTTACCTAAAAAGCTTAAATATACTTGTGAAAAAGGGTCAGTGAATCAGATTTTAGACTAACAAAAAAATTACGAAGACATAGGGCAATTCTGTCACTATGCCTGTCGCAGCTCCTCTTTGCTTGTCCAAGGGAGGTAAATCACAGAATCACAGAATCACAGAATGTTAGGGATTGGAAGGGACCTCGAAAGATCATCTAGTCCAATCCCCCTACCAGGGCAGGAACACCTAGGTGAGGTTACACAGGAAGGCATCCAGGTGGGTTTTGAATGTCTCTAGAGAAGGAGAATCCACAACCTCCCTGGGCAGCCTGTTCCAGTGTTCTGTCACCCTCACTGAGAAGAAGTTTCTTCTCACATTTAAGTGGAACCTCTTGTGTTCCAGCTTGAACCCATTACCCCTCGTCTCACTGTTGGTCATCATCGAGAAGAGCCTGGCTCCATCCTCGTGACACCCACCCTTTATATATTTATAAACATTGATGAGGTCACCCCTCAGTCTCCTCTTCTCCAAGCTAAAGAGACCCAGCTCCCTCAGCCTTTCCTCACACGGGAGATGCTCCACTCCCTTCATCATCTTTGTGGCCCTGCGCTGGACTCTCTCCAGCAGTTCCCTGTCCTTCTTGAACTGAGGGGCCCAGAACTGGACACAATATTCCAGATGAGGTCTCACCAGGGCAGAGTAGAGGGGAAGGAGAACCTCTCTCGACCTACTAACCACCCCCCTTCTAATACACCCCAGGATGCCATTGGCCTTCTTGGCCACGAGGGCACAGTGCTGGCTCATGGTCATCCTGCTGTCCCCCAGGACCCTCAGGTCCCTTTCCTCTACACTGCTCTCTAATAGGTCATTCCCCAACCTATATTGGAACCTGGGGTTGTTCCTGCCCAGATATAAGACTCTACATTTACCCTTGTTATATTTCATTAAATTTTTCCCCACCCAACTCTCCAGCCTGTCCAGATCTCGCTGGATGGCAGCACAGCCCTCTGGCGTGTCAGCCACTCCTCCCAGCTTGGTGTCATCAGCAAACTTGCTGATAGTGCACTCAATTCCCTCATCCAAGTCATTGATGAATATATTGAATAGTATTGGTCCCAGAACTGACCCTTGAGGCACTCCACTAGATACACGCCTCCAACCAGACTCTGCCCCATTGACCACGACTCTCTGGCTTCTCTCCTTCAGCCAGTTTGCAGTCCACCTCACTACCCGATCATCCAGTCCACACTTCCTCAGTTTTGCCATGAGGATGCTGTGGGAGACGATGTCAAATGCTTTGCTGAAGTCAAGGAAGACCACATCCACCGCTCTGCCATCGTCAATCCACCTTGTTACGTCTTCATAAAAGGCTATGAGGTTGGTCAAACACGACTTCCCCTTGGTGAAGCCATGTTGACTGTCCCTGATGACCCTCTTATCCTTGATATGTCTTAAGATGGCACCAAGGATAAGGTGTTCCATCACTTTCCCAGGGATGGAGGTGAGGCTGACCGGTCTATAGTTGCCCGGGTCCTCCTTCTTGCCCTTTTTGAAGGCCGGAGTGACATTTGCTTTCCTCCTGTCCTCAGGCACCTCTTCCGTTTCCCAAGACTTGGCAAAGATGATGGAGAGTGGTCCAGCAATGACTTCAGCCAGCTCCCTCAGCACCCGCAGGTGCATCCCATCTGGACCCATGGATTTATGGATGTCCAGATTGCTTAACTGGTCCCTAACCCAGTCCTCATCAACTGAGGCAAACTCCTCCATTGCCCTGCCTTCCTCTGGGGCCTCAGGGGTACGGGGCTCCTCAGGACAGCCTCCGGCAGAGTAGACAGAGACAAAGAAGGCATTCAGTAATTCTGCCTTCTCTGTATCTTCTGTCACCAGGGCACCCACCCCATTCATCAGTGGGCCTACATTGCCTCTGGTGTTAGTTTTATCTGCCATGTATTTGAAGAAGCTCTTTCTGTTGTCCTTGACCCCTCTCGCCAGGTTTAACTCTAAGGAGGCCTTAGCTTTCCTAGTTGCCTCCCTACATCCTCTGACAACAGCCTTATATTCTTAAATCTGTTATTGCAGATACTAGCTAATATCAGTGTACCTCAGGTAGTAAAACTTAAAAAATATTTTATTATTCTGCATGCTTAAAGAGTGTGGATGCACAATTTAACATATTTTATAGGAGTTTCATCACTGGAAAATTAATCACCATCTAAGAGTCTAAGCAAGAAACTCCTCAATTATAAAATTCAGACTGGAGCTGGAAAGTATGTGATGAATAGGTAAACGCTAAATCTGGCTCACCTCCACATACTGTTCCTTTGAGTAACATCTCTTGAAGTAATAATTTGTTATTCTCACCTAAATAGATACAAACAGTTGACAGAAAGGAAACAGAAGTATCAAATAAGGAGGTACTGCTTTTTACAGCTACTTTCTCTAGTGAAACCTATGCATTAACTTTTGGGTTTCCATCTACATTTTCTGGAGGACTATAGAAGGTGGCATAAGGCTGTTCAAAAATCCTGCAGTCTATCATAAAAGAAAAATACTTTTTATGCAAAGAGGATGTCATTACTTCATAACACATAACACTTTAACACAATGGCTTACATTTCCAATTCTACTTGTCTGTTATCAATTGTATTTAATATTACTGTTTATATGGGAGCAAAAGTTTGTCAGTACCTTGCAGTGTAAATGTTTCAATTCCGATGACTGTGCAAGACATTAAACAAATGGTATAGCAAGAAATGACAGCAAATTACAATAAAACAAAGATGGAAAGGAAAATGGAAAAGAAGATGGCCTATGATATATTTTATGACCTATCACAATACACGTTCATGAGCTGTGAACACAGAGGGTACATTTTACATACAGGGCACATTTAAGTCCATTCTAGCCAACAGAATTTATGCTTAGTATAAAACAGTGCGTGTTTGGGCTAAAAGAACTGGGCCATATCAATAAAAGAATTGGTTTCTGTTCATCTTAGACTATAAGTGGGAGATAATTTAAGCTTGGTTTCTCCAGCAAATCCCATGTAACTATACTTACTTGTTTACAAAATACACTGGTAATAAAATTACAAAACAAAAAACAAGTCTATTATTTTACAATAGGCTGTTTGGAGTCCTTGGAAATAGCTTCAGCTGTCTAACATGTTTGGAGAAAGGGAAGAAGGAAAAGAGGCCAGGGAAGAGAAAGAGTGAAATTAGGATATTCATAGATCTGCCAAACCAGCTCTCTTCCAGGAAATAAACCAAAGCTAATGGTTTTTAAGCTCTTCTGTATTATGTCTTTAAGCATTGTGTCTTTAATTATTGCAATGCGCACTTAAAAATTACTTCCTAACTGAATTGCTTAATTTTTTTATGGTAGATCTGTTTAATATACATTTTTTTCCTTTCTTTTTTTTTAGCTTTTGCTTCAGTGCAGATAGATACAGCTGGGAAACACCATCCTTGGTGAAATTTACTTGTAGTCAAAATACAGGATAACTGGATCTGTAAATACATAAGAATGTGACTATATAACTTAGGAGTTCCAACTGCAGAACCGCTAGCTTTTCATGATCTCTAACTACTGGTGGCTTTTGCAAGTAAGGTGATCTAGCGGGCTTGTACTTGTCAAAATAGAAAATCACCAAATAGACACTAGCAACAAAACAATAAATAAGATTAAATGAATGGTCAGGATGAAAGTTACCTGGCTAACCATGACAGACATTTGCTTTTGCTGCGGACCACATCCACAAAAGCTGTCCAGGACCACACTGTTCTGCAGCGTTTCAGAATGCATGGTTGAATCAAAATGCGCAGGCACATCGCAGGCTGACAGTCCAAACTAAGACACCTTTACTTTTGTAACACCATGCTTTGGCATCGCTAGTGGCAGTAATAACCAGCTTCTGAGTGACATTTGAAACCAACAGTGCATTGAACTTTTACACCATAACCCCAAACCAATACATTGAAACCAGTCAATTTGTAATTAGAACATATGTCAGAAAAATTTGTTGTCATAGCATGACACCAAAGACCTGAATTTGCTGCCATTTATACTCACAGAAACATATAGTCCCATTCTTTCTGAACCTTTCCCTAAATATGGATGCCGGCATGCACAGCAGAGGCTGGTGGATTAGGAACAATGAGTCAGCCTCTCTGTTTCAATAAAAAAAGAAACAAACTTGTAAAAACACTCAAGTGATTTTTAGTAAATCAGACAAGGTTATACAAATAAAATACAAGAGCTGTGTGATTCCACTAAAGCAATTACATCTAAATAACCACAATACAGAGGTGCGAACTGTTCTTTGCCAGTTACCCATTAACCAATCTTCATTAATCATAAAAAATGTTTTTACATGATTCTTCGTTCATATAACTGCAATCTTGCAATCAATGTTTTGCTCAGTTGGCCTTGGTCCAGCTACTATCCTTTCTTTCCTTGCAAAGATATTTTGCAATATCAGCCAATGAGTAGGAGTTACAGAAAGAGGTTCTAGGCTCACACTACAGATGAAATATCTTCCAGATCAATCTCAATATTTCAGGGGTTTTTTAATCTTAAATTTTATAATCGGAGATGAGAGAAGTTTTCACTTATCAACAAAGAAACAAAACTATGTTTCATATACTTTTCATCAGAACATTTACAGGAGTTCATTACCTGTGGGAATGTATTTTATAACACTTTCCAGGATAAGTACAAAATGAAAACAAATGGAAAAACAATTAACTATATTTCATTTGTTGCAAGGACTGACAAACAAAACTGAGCAAAAGCAAAAATCAAACTCTACAGGAAGGCTTTCCCCTACTTCTCAGATCTAATTCAAAGTCCTGTACATCATATCCCAGGACAAATGGAGAAAACATCAAAATTAAAAATGCAGGAAGCAAAGCCCAGTTAATCCTGTGACTGCAATACCATTGTGTCTGTAGCAGCTAGCATTCCAACTTTGTGCCAGGTTTTATTCCTTTCAGTGACATGATACTATTCAAACCTCATTATATACAATGGAAACAATACTTGTAAGAGAGACATTAAAAAATGGAAGGGAATGTATACTAATTAAAGTAATTAAAAACAAAACCAGGAGTAAAATCTGCTCATACTAACAGTCTGCATGCAAATATTGAACATGTTCAGTGCTGTGGATGCCATTTTTACCTTTGTCTGTGTCCTGTTCATTGCAATGCCTTTGCAGTTGTATCGGTCTATGAAAATAATGGTTAACGATTAGGGAAGCTATATCCTAGAAGGTGACATAACTGCTAATTTCTTAGGTTTCAGGATGAAAAAACTTTAATTTATCTAGAAAAAAAAATGTATGTCTTATTTATTATTTATTCCAGACATAAATGCATTAAATTGAGACAGGTACAAAGATATAATTGGGCAAGGTTATAATTCCTTTGCAGAAACATCTAAAAGGAAAATTCAAATGGAAAGAATAATTCTAGGAACATGTCAGATGTTCCTTCCTCGGCCTCATGCTCCACCACTCAGACAACAGACGTGGCCTCAGCCCCAGTAAAGCCCGGTTCTAAAGAGATTTGCTGCAGACAGTTGGCACTAGAAACTTCTCACATCTGAGTTGCTTTATTGCAGCTTCTTGGAAAAGCCTTTCAAGTCACTAACACCCATGACAGCTGGAAAAACATCCTCTCCCAAAGGGTGGGAAGCTTCACACGCTACAGAGGGTAAAATTCTCCAACTCTGACATCCATGATGGAAATAGGTTGGTATGATATGATCAGGCAGACTTGGAGCAGAGCTAATGAACTGCATGGAGAACACCATGAAGTCAGGCTGGGCAGTGACCCACTGCCAGCAGCTACTGCTATCAACAAGTATAACCCCACTTGTGCCATTCCCACTTATTTCTGCTTGTCCATGGAGTTATACGGTATAGCTGAGTACAGAATCTGGTCCAGGAAACCCAGACATTTATTACAAGAAACCTGCCCTTTTGCTTAGAAAAGCATAGATGAGATTCAAGGCCTAATGAGAAACATTCTGATTTACAGTGGAAATAGCCCTACAATGCTAATATTAATACTGCTGAACTGATTAGTGTTTATGTCGGTAACTTGTCTATATACTGAGCTCAACAGTCATTTCTGTAATAACTGGAGGAATGATCATGTTGTCAAAACTTTGTTCTGTTACATAAGTGAAAGACCAGATTATGTCCATGAAGGATAAGTAATCTATTAAGAATTTAACTCCCGTGGTTCAGAGTAGAACTTGACTCATCAACCTAGTAAATTTGCTTCAATTGCTAATCACCTTGCATTAACACTTTTAATAAAGTTACATTCAAGTGTATTTCAAGTGATGATTTAAATAATACTGCAAGGCACAGCTTCCCAACTATAATAGGCAACTGAAATGTATTCCTCAAATCCAACATCTGAAGTCTAAAAACATTGATACATTCTTCTTTCTCAAAAGCAGGAATGCCAGAAGCTCAGCCTCAAAAGTTGCCTAAACTATCCTGCCCTTTTCTTCTGTGACCACAGCTTTTTGCAGGCTGCTCTTAACTTTGCAGATAGGCATAGATAACATGATGCTTATCTTACAGGCAGGAGGTTTGGCAAGCTGCTTTTCAGAGTCCAAAACAAACAGTCCTCTGTGCATTGGGCAGCAGGACAGCTGCACAGACTAAAGCTACTCTGCCCCCTCCCCATGTCCCAGTATATCAAGGTTTAAGCTTCATTGACTCCAGTATACCAACCTTAATCAAGATTTTTCATGCCTCAAAGAACAGTACAGCTGCTAAACTTTCTTTAATAAGTGTTTTATAGCTGGGGAAGCTGAACGGGAATTAGCTGAAAAGAGATGACTTACTTCTGGCCTTACTGAGCAGCAATTTATTATAACTCAAGCTGTAACATTGTTTTGCTCAAACGTGAAAGAGGAATATTGGTTTATGTGATTTAGCAAAGTCATTGATTCTGTTCCAGTCATTCCCTGCATTTTCTTTTGCAGTATGGATTTGCTTCAACTTCACGAAGCCAAATGCACTGTGATAAGTCTCAGGAGAAAGTCCTGCCTTTCTAATTTCCCACTAAGTAAAGTGGATGCAGTCATCTTCCCAGGATTTACTGTCAAAATAGTCTTTATAAAGCTCACCTTGAGATTCCATAGCTTTTATTCATATTAAACAAAAATAATTTCCTATTACCTTATTGAGCCCATGCTGGCAACGTTAACAGAATATTCTGTTAAAGACGACCCAGCTCTGAGGTAGGTCATGAGAAGTGGCTACACTCTGGAATTTCAATGACATAGCACTGAAGATTCTTCAACAGAATATATTTTGCCTTAGCAGACCAGTTTTATTATAGTAGATTATTAAAAACTATCTTATTAAAGATCAAATCCTTTTTTTTTAAGGGGCACGTGACTGGTCTTACTACAAAATTCTTAAAGGAATATAAGCACAGCTCAGCATGTAGGTAACACCATGCGCACACTGTGCAATATGTTGGCTGTCCAATTAGCCTGTCTTGCCACATTCGTTTCCACAGCATTATACACTTACTGTTTTTTTTAAAAAAAATGCTAGGTTTTTATTCTAGCTAAAGCTTTCAGATACACAAACCTTTCATCTAGGGTGCTATCAATAGCTGTGCTTGAATTCAGCAGTGGGCATGTTTCTGTCAGATTCAGCAATGACCCGTTGTCATGGAATGGCTCCATGGGCACTCTGCTCCTGAAAACACCAGTATTATTACTATTAATGTACATTCTTATGGTATAGAATACAGGACGAACACCCATGCAACAGGATGCCACTACACTAGATGCTATAGAAAGACAAGTTTCAGACTGAAACACCTTGAATGAAAGTAAATATTTAATCCTAAGCACCTATAGAATGTGACTGAAGGTTCGGGTACTTTTAGGAAATAATCATAGATTTGTTAAAGGTTACGAAGCAACAGAATGACAACCGAAACAGACATAAAAAAAAAATCTTCAGTTTAAAGCCACAGCAAATTCTCATGAACCTGAAGGACAGACATTCATCTAAGGATATCTGAGGAAATTTTCACTCGCTGAAAACAAGAATAAGACACAAGAAGTAATACAAATTTATAATTTCATTCTTTATAATTTCACCAAATTCTTAGCTAGAGCTTTGGAGGACTAAAAAGCCTCATAGCTTCTCAGATACAGTACTGTGTCTTTGAGTGATCTGAAACACAATTGCTTCAAATTGGAAGCTGTCAAGTGCTGTGCCAGCCCTAGAAGGATCTAATGGGATCCCAGCTCCTCTCCTACCTGTCTCTGCAGATGTTGCATAGCATTCAAGCAAATGATCTCTGTTATTCCTCCCACTGACCAGGAGAATGAGTAGCCCCTGCTGAGGTAGAACAGAAAACGGAATTCTCTTCCAGAATGGGACATTTCTCTTAAGGATGGGCCACGTGATAAGGTTATGCAGAGGAGGCATATCCATGTGTTAAACCCTGAGACAGCTATATAGAAACAATTCATTTCTGACAGAGGAGGGCTGCCAAGAATTTGTCTTGTTATCTTAAAGTTGCTTGATGTTCTCAGCTTTTGGCCTTTGAGATTAGGACCTTGCAGGAGGTACGCTCCACAACAGCAGCAGCGCGTTATCTCTTCTTTACCTTTCCCTTCCTCCTTTCCTATGCAAAGTCAGATCAGGGATCAAGCTAACCAGATTTTTTCCAGCTGGTACCCCAAGCAAGGTAAAAAATAAAACCATTGTACAGCAAATGTGTGCTTTGCAGACTCAGTCTGGAACTGTGAAATTATAAAGAAGAGTTAGAATGCGTTGAATATGTATGATCATCTGCACTTACATCTAGCTTCCGTCTCAACTCTGGAAGGCCATTACTCATCTCTGCTGATCTCTCAGGAGGAGCAGGGATCGCTTGAAATGCAAGCGAGTGCAAGATGATGTGCCGATCAGCAGAAACCCAACACGAAGACTGGGAAGCTAATCACATCTCCATTTCTCTAAGGCATTATATCTCCTCATTTACCATAGTCAGTCTTACTATTTTCTTAGTAACTGGCTCAAAGCTTCCATTCAGGCCATAAAGTTAAAAATCTTACAAAATCTGCCTATAATGAAAATATATAAATCTTTCTCTTGAAAACTGCTCATTAAGACTATTCCTACTGTCAGCAGGATCTACTGTTGGTGAATACTGGGCAAAAAGGCTAATTGCCTTACAGTCTTTTTGCTGTACTTAATGATTACTAAGAGTCTGGAAATGAGAGCAAAAACATTTTATTCTTTATTCAACATGAAATCCGCTTGATTTATTTTCCTGGAAAATTAATAAAATGCCTCTGAGACAGACTATCTCTGCTGCCAGCCTTTCATAATGTATCTGCTGACCTGTGCAGAAATGTATTAGAGAATAATACTTCCTCTTTCACTGCTGCATTTACTGTAAATTTGCATTCTTCCAGGAAAATTCTGACAGACATATTTAGCATCTCAGATCTGACTTCAACAGGGGCATTTAGCTATTATTGGTTCTACTAAACTTTTTTGAAAGAAGACCTAGCAGTTGAATTCGATGCCTGGATTGAAGGCACAGAAAGGACCTACGCAAGATGCTGGAAAAGCAGGGAAAAGATTTCCTTCCCTTCAGCTGCAGATCCCTATAAGCCATCCCTGCTTCTGAGCTCTCAACAGAGGCAGCACCCAAGATGCTCCTTCCATACCAGGGTTCCTGTTTCCATAAATCACAGCACCACGACATGCAGGCAACAGTGCTTACTGTCCTGCACAAAGCTTTGTTGAGTCTTGTCAGATTCAGATTTACGCAATTCTGCCCAACAAACAGCATCCCAATTATCCTGTGTTTTATTACACACCACAAATATTCAATTAGAACTAGCCCAAATTTGTGGCTGTTCTTGGTGATGATGGCACAGGCTTCACTGCCAGTCACAGACTAAATAGTATAGTTGATAGGACCCTTCGCAAGGGTGCCAGGGAGGGAAAAATTAGAACACGCTATTTTCAGACTTTAAAACTTTATGTACATTTTCTTAGCAAACCATTTATTTCTTGCTCTGATTTATCCTGTTCTCATTATGATTCTACTTTTCTCTCCTGTTAAAGTCTATCCTGTCCTGCCAAAGAGGAAGCATTGTCAAGAACGTCTACATCGATGCAGCTTAGGAAGTAGATTTACAGCTAAGGTACTATTAACACAAATGTGAAAAGTCACCATGTTTTAAGAGGGCAGAATGGCTGGTAACTTAAAAACATTACGGAAGATTAAATGTGAGCTCTGGGAGACTGGAGCTACTGTTTGAATGGAGAAAGCACCTCCCATCACCATCCTCTCCACTCCTATACTACCAATAGTTGTTTTTAGATTCAGGGAAAATCCTTGTTTGCTGAATTTCAAATAACCACTGAATAATATAATCAGCAGCCAGTAACAACATACAGATACTAGAATAAAGCACCAGTAGTGAAAAAGGAAGTCAGGCACAATTGCTGCACCATCTTTTGTACCCTTACCTTCAGAAAGTCTTAGCCCTAAAAGACGGAAATGTTAGTTATTTGCTACTCTGTAACGTAATGGTTGTATTGCTGAGTCAGAAACATTTTTGCTAATATCTCATTCATTTTCATGCACTGAAAATGCAAAACAAACCTAAACAAATGAACAGTTAATGAGCAATAAACTCCTCTTACTTCGCTACAAAATTATTGAACAGTTGTCCTTACACTTGCTTGCAAATCTAGATGAATATATATGCCCAATGACACACACAAGTTTGGTCTGTGTTTGCATGTTTGCAGATCTGTTCAATACAACATGATCTTTATCAGTGATATTATGAAATGTCTTTGCAGATTTGTCTGTGACACACTTCAGAAGCTGCTGAAATAGGTTTCTGGTTGCTGACAGGCTTATATTTTATCTTTTACTTCTGAATAACAGAGCACAGAGTCTATTACCGGCATTTTTCACAGTTTGATTTTTTTGAAGTACCATTTTGGATAGCAAAGATATAAAGCAAATTCATCTGTCTTTTTCATTACTCTAAAAAAAACTGCACTCCCTCCTTGGAGCCTATCTGAAAGCTTGAAATTGAAATAATTCATGTCTCAGGAGAAAACACAAACTCTACAATGAACTACATACACAAAAGGATCTGAACATCCTCACTCTATGTGCTATTCCAATAAAATGAAATGAAAAACCTTTTAACTGTTCCTCAAATAACTGCACTAATAAACACTACACATGCATCAATACCTGCCTATTATGCAATTTAACTTCAGGTGTACCATCAGATGAGTAAATGTTTCCCTTTCTAAGTGAAGAATTCAAATGAAATTACCCTCTTCCTAAGAAGAAAAAAATATCCAGCTCTTGCCCCTTGTAAGCCAGGGGAAGCTGTTACCAAGTGCAGGGAGCGCAGAAGCAGAGCCTGCTGGCATTCCACAGATCGTAAATTTTTTCCTTTAGTCATGAAGAAGAGCAGTGGGTTTCTGCTTGTCACCAGAGACATGCCTAAAAGCTGTGACACTCCCTAACTGGGGCAATTTGGAGCTGAAACCCAGGCAAGCCACTAATCTGTACTCACACTGCAACCCAAGAAACACAACACAGAGGAATAAAGTTGTGACAGGCCACAGTTGAACATATTTTAAGGGTTTTTTTGGAAGAAGTATTCTTCCCTGTGCTAAATTGCTGACAAGAAAACAAAATGCTAAGCAGGAAATATGTTGTCTCCTCATTTGTTACCAGAAACATTAGACAGAAAACACAAACAAACATACACAAAAATATCCTGCTAGTGCCCAAGCATTTTAAAACACCAGACATCAGCCAGGTCTGTACAGCAAAGCAGCCTTGGCATTGATATTGGATTATGGAGTGGCTCCTGGCCATTCTGGCTGAGAGGCCGACCCCTCTTGTGGTTCTTCATTCGCCATTTGAGATCACTGCTCCTAACCTCTCTATCAAGCATTTAAAGAAACTAAGAATGAGTTTGTGAACTTTAAAGTTCTGTTGATTACTGAACAAATACATAGCTAGAGAGAATGGAGGTGTATTTGTGGAGCTTTAGTGACAACACCAGGCAAGAAAGGGAGCTGTTATCAATAAAAATAATAATAATAAAATCATACAGTCGACTTCCTTTGTGCTCCTTCAAGTCCCAAGTAAAAAAAAGAAACAAAAAAACAGTCGCCAAGTACAGTGAGTGTGACATACACTGATGATGGGTGCTATTTGGGACATGTCAGACCAGTCAATCGTCCAATCATACAGTAAGGAAAAAACAAAGAATGTAGCTCTTCTCTCCCCTAGAATGAGACAGGTCACCTGTCAAGATGGATAGCAATGGGTAGATTAGTTCACAGCAAGCTGCAAAGAAATCTAGAAAGATTTTCTTCAAGCAAGGTCCCTAATTATCCTGCCACAATTCCAGTTGTCAGGGAATAGGGACAAACACTGCTGAAGGCAGCACCAGCTAGTTTCTACTTCCTGAAACTTAGTACATCCCTACACAAATATGAGTGTAACTGTAGAATATACGAGTCTTAGCCATAATTAATCTACAGTAGCAAATACAAGGAAGTTACCATTTTAAATGTGCTTTTTCATAAAAGATTCAAACATTTCCCAGTACTAAGCAGTACAGCAATATACAGTAACTTCTTTTCAGCTCTCCAGCACCATATTAGTAGCACCCACCTCATAATTATCCCTTATTATTAGTTTTTGACCCTTTTCATTATCTCTTCTGTGTTTTTTTTTAGAAATTTCATTTTTAAATTACTGATCTAACTGAAAGCCTTGATCTTGCACTGTGTTCTCCTATTTGAAATCTTTCCTTAGTGCACCAGTCTTCTCTCTAATGAAGATTTCAATCATGTTACTGTTCGCTTTACTGTCAACCACTATGTCAACTATGACTAGCTGTAAGCACAATGAACTCTCTGAACCTCAGAGGAAGCAACCGTGAAGCTGTCAGGGTTAATGGTCTGACGGGCTGGTGATTTCACTCCCTGCTCTCTCAAAGGCAGCAGGACCATCCTGCAGCCCGACCTCCGTGGCCACTCTGCCTGCCAGGGAGGAGGCGGGAAGCAGGAGGCATGGAGGGAGCCAGGCACGCTCCTGTGTTTTCAGTAAACACAGCCTGGAAAATGGGCCTGCTTTATAGCACAGATTAGAGACTAAGATAGACAGCAGCTGGCTGTGATGGAGGAGCCCTCTGAATGTGCCAGGGAATGAGTAGCAGTTGGCGGAGGGAGATGTAAAGCAAGATTGGTCTTGGTGTGGTAGCTGAAGGTTGTAGTATGGGTAGAGAATTAAATTAATGAGATCCTCTGTTACCATCACAGCTGTACAGCTGCTCAGTCACTGCACAAACCTTCCTTAACCACTTTCCCACACAGCTGATCATGCATCCAAGTGTCATTTGGTGTAGTTTTAGCTCCCTCCCTAAAAATGATTCGTGAGGGCATACATGCTATAGTAACTGCAGCTCGTCTACATGAGTCCAAATTAACACAGGCACTATTAGGGGCATATTTGAAAGCAGTCCCCAGCTGTTTGGTATTCCATGGTGCTATGACTACATTGCTAAGGGTATTGGGAAGCAGCTAGTTCAAAGATGGCCGGAAAAGTCTGTATAAACTGCAGCACGTAATATCTCATGTCTGCACTGCAAAAACAACCTGACCCAAGCCAATTTGTCTCCAAAGAAGAGCGATATGAAATACACTTCCAGGCAAGACATTGAAAACCTAGAGCAGGTCTCAAGCTGCCTTTCTACTGAAGGGATTCCTCAGCCTAGTTGGGACTGTGGGTGCCAATGGCACTACAAGCACAGGACATGTCCTGCATGTCCTGTCCTCCTGCTGGAGCATGATCTCAGAGTACCTGATCAATTGCTGGCTTAAACCTTGATGTACTTTGTGACTTTGGTCATTTAGGTCACATACTTTCTTAGTTCATCATTTACAAAATTAGATTGCATTGTATAGAAGTGCTGAGAGGATAAAATCAATTAATGGTACTGAGATATTTAACTGGAGTGGTGGTGCAGTGGGCCATCTAGTTAGACAGCAATTAAAAGATGTATGAATCAAGGTCTTTTCCAGCAATTTCCAATTCATACTTAGATTTTACTTACTTTACTTCTTTATTTTAAGCCTCATAATAGTTATAATCTTTCAAACCTGAAAGTAACAAATGCTGTGATTCACACATTACCTCCTTTCTTTCCTTACTTGATGTTTCTGGCTGATGTACCATCAAATATCAAGATATCTAGAATGAGGTACCTGCTTGATTAAGCCACAGATTCAGTGTTCTCATTGGCATACATTTTTTACACTTTATTTTTTTTTTTTAGCTTTTGGATCATTGTTGTTAAAATAGGCCAGCACTCACATTTTCATTGCATTTTAAAAATTCTGAGTGAATTGCTTGGTGCATCTGGCAAGGCTGGAAAAGCAAACTGGTTTCAAATGGATTTTCTTTTTATTTCATATTGCATTGCAGACACAATGCACTCTTTTCTCTAGTGTCAGTACATATTGCCCCCTCATTTACACTTGCTTACTCCAGGAAAAATGTTTTTTAAAACAATAGAATCAGTCTGAGTTTAAATTTCTGTATGGCATGAACCCCAAACACGGTCTGGCTCTTAGTGTAGGAGTGACAAAGGCAATTCAACTTTCTTTTGTTTGTTTTTGGTGTTCCCATAACAAGAAACTCATTTCATATGCAGGGTCAGATACAACATACTGGGCAGTCAAGGCATCCAAAAATGAAACATAGGTCAGGAGTCTCTTAGCTGGAACACTTGTAACTGGATTTCACCTTCCAATAGCCACAGCATTTTTTATGGTCCCTGACTTTTGTACTTCTAGAAGCTGAGGCCCTACCTACTGACTGTGATTTTGAGCAATAATATACTAATGATTACCATCTTTTAATGTCATATGCAGAAAGTATCTTGTATGAGGTTGATGCTTGGAAGATAGTTGTTTGCCTAGGTTTAAAAGGAAGTAAACTTAAAAAAAAAAAAAAAAGTTCAAAAAACAGCCCATGAGTAACAAATAATATCTTCAGTAAGTAGCAGAAATGTAACCATTCCATAGTTCTTACTCTGTGGAACTAGCCATTGCATACACAAGTAACTCCTTTTGTTTTGGGAGGATTATGGCTACAATTCTCTAGGGCATTATTACGTATCATAAAATCATAGTATCATTTTGGTTGGAAAAGACCCTTAAGATTGAGCCCAACCTCCAACCTAACACTACCAAGTCCACCACTAAACAGTGTCCCTAAGCTCCATACCTACACATCTTCTAAGTCTACTTTATAACTACAGAATGAGGCTATGTTTTCACTGAGGAAATAAAGATTTCTGGATGGAATCTGTTATGTATAATCAGTCAGGTATCCGATGAGTTTATACATTATAGTTAAACATTCATTATGTTTTGTACAGGAAAGAAATGTGAATGTAAGGATTCTTTCGCTTGGTTTGAGAATGAAGCTTTGGAAAGCATACAAAACTAGCTGAGCAAATACCATTACTATCTATAGAGCAGAAAAAGCTTAAATTTCCAGGATGCTTAGGCACATCTGGGTATATAGAGTCACACAGGATTATGACTTCTTTCTGAATTTCTAAAGACTTGACATATCACTGCAAAGAAAGGTCTGATTTTAAAGGAAACAGCGGTGAACTTGCCCTGTTCCTGCCAGGGAGACTCAGTACAATGAGTCTGAGATTCACAGCACTTGACAGGACAGCAGCTAAGAGAACTGGTTCAGAAGGTGGCATCAGTGGAAGACACAGTCTCCAGTGGACTTACATGTTGTGTCCTCAGCTACACTAAATAGATGAGCTTCAGTGCTTTACCTGCAAGTATGATCCTTCTGCCCCGGTTAAAATGCTGTACGTCTGTGAGAGAGGCAGATGTAAGAGCCCATTTCCCTTGGCGTTTCATTTCTTTATACTGCTGTTTTTCCCAGAAAGCTTTTTTTCATTTCTTACAGGAAATGCTGGATTGAATCTATATCTTTGAGATATCCCATTTTGCTTAATGCCCATAGTTAACTGAAATATTAAATATATAAAGTGCAAGTCTCCTATTATTTAAAATCTCAATTAACATAATTACCATAATTAAGACTAGTGGTTTTTTTCAGTCTGTTACATCTCATCTTTTCCTGAAGGCAGATTCATTAAATGCAGGCCAGCTTTTATCTATCAGTGAAAGAATTATTGAAATTGCTGCCATTAAAGTTCATCAAGAAATGTGCATCACCACTTACCTTAGCATTACTGATTTCTCCACTGATTGTCCAGGTGGCAAGTTTTGCAGCTCATCAGAAAGACCAAGTGTTCCTTAAATGACTTATCTTAAATATGGTCCTCAAAGAAAATGTGAAATAGAAAAGTTTGTACCAGCAACATTAAATGAAAATTACAAAGACCTTTAACACAGATTGAAAATGCCACTGGTCAAAGCCATCAAGTCAAACATCAAATCTCACTGTGTTGCCAATTTGAAATTTATTTATGCTACAAAGAAGATGAACAAAAGAGCACACCTAGACATTTTTAAGCTAGCCAAATGGGTTACCATTAAGAGATTTGCAGCACAAGCTTCCTCACTGACCGTATTCAAGCACACCCTGACAAGCTCTGTGGTCTTGCCTTCATGGCAGTGAGCATGGGGATACCTTGACTATGTCTCTTTCTAGGCTTCCAAGATATACACAAGTAATTCAAAGTGTGAAGTTCTGATGGCTTGCCCTCCAAAGCAAAGTAAATATGAAGACACATTGCATATCACTAGTGGAGCTGCAGTACAACACTCACAGCTACCGCTTCATCTTACTCTTGAGTCATCAGCTACCTGGAATATCCTAGCAGCTATCAGCACACAATCTGATAGCTTCTATCCTTCAGAAGAAATAAAAAACAGTTAAACTCTTCTTTTTGGTTGCTAATTCATATCACAGTGCGCACTCATAAAAGCCGCGCTACTTCATTTAAATATCACGTCTCAGTTATGGTAGCAGCAATATAAACTTTACTGCATGTTTATTGTTACATAGCATTCCTTGCCATAAAGGCATCTCAGTCACCCTTTACACTCCCGGAAAGGACTGCCTTCTTGTAAGATCAGTCTGGCAACAAGCATACCTCAGCATGCCATATTCCTTAATAGAAGTCCTTTTTATGTTCTACTACATGTTTTATTCTTTATAAAAAGCCCAAGAAACTGCTCAGAGTCCAGGGCAATGCAATATATTGTAGTGCAAAAAGGAAAGTGGCGGGGGGGGAGGAATATATATAAAAGTGTTTCATTACAGGTGTTAAATTCCTTTATCATCCAAAGAAGTACAGCATAAACAATAGCAGCTCCCTGTCCACACACCGCAGCTCTCCTTTCCATGAAGCCCATAAGAAAGCAACTCATTTCCTAAGGCTCTTCTACACTTGCCTTTCCTGGTAAGCAGAGCACTACGAAGGAACACACTAAAGGATGAGGAGGGACCCACTGCATTACCGCTGTCCCTATGCACCTTCAGGACTTTCGGGTTTGCTGACCACAAGCACAAACTTCTTGCAAACAACTCACCATGCTTGCCACCACTAAACCTTTTGAGTCTTCTCTGGCAAACCTGAGTCCTGGCAATCAGATACTCAGAGAGGATCAACCCAGGCACCAAGATCAGCATTCAGACTTTCAAAAAATGTAATCATTGTGCTAAAAATCAGAGCCTCTACTTGGTGCATTTTGCTGCAAGCTGAAACCCAGACTCCACTATCACTGGCTGCCCACTGTCACAGTGGCTGCCCACTGCCAAATCTGTCCTTACAAATTAGTTCTTATCAGAAGTCAGACCACAAGCAGAAAGTTCAAGTGGGGTCTTTGGGATCTGGATATCTGGTTTCCATATTTAAGAGTAAAAACCATTAAAATATTCTACCCTTATTTTCTTTTCCTGTTTGGTGAGTTTGCGGTATGCCAGGAATGCTAGCTGTTCATTTAAGACTATTTGTTACTATATATAGACTATAATTTTTTCCTCTACGACATTACTGCTAAAACTCATTGGCAAGCTAATATTAGTGCAGAGCAGAACCTTTCCATGGCAAACGGTGCTATCTACAGTGTTGTTTTTCTGCTACAAATGATTAATCTTTGTGGCAGTCACTTCGTTGGTCCACCTAGAATTATGGTTCAGAGACTGTTCATTTCAGGAAATGACTGAATTTTATTAAGTAATATGAAGACCAGCAACTGTCCTGACTGTTCTCCAAAATTATTTTCCTGTCTCAACTACTGGAGTTGCCAAAATCCTATCATCTTTTCTGGAAGACCAGAAATGTGCATCTTTAATTGAACTCAGTATACCTGCAAAGCTGGATTTAACAGACTTTATCATAAATTGCATTAACTCTCTATTACATTTATATAGAGTCCTTTACTGAAGTAGAAAATTATTTTATTGATCCTTTTCCACTGTAAGCAACCAAAACACCAGCTCTCAGGATTCCACCACTTATATCAACAGGGTCTATGCAGCAACAGCTGTTCAAACATTTGTTAAATCCCTTCACATCAAATAACAACATGATGCAGCATGCCTGTTCCTCATTTCAACTTAACCATAGCGATATTTAACATGCACTAAAAAACATATGCTGCATGCACAAGTATTCAGAAAAAAATATTTCATCTTAATCAACAACATCTTGCAAGTCTCAGAGGATACCGGAAAGTACAGGTAAGTAGCATCTAAAAGGCTGTGAGAGATTAATAGATTCATTCATCCTGAAACCTAATTCCTAAGAAGGTGCACATGGGAGTCCAAACAATCTGACTTCACACATTGGTGCCCAAAGGCTGGGCCTGATGCTGTATTCATTGATTTATTTTGTACATATTGTAGAAGAACCCACTATCCATTAAAAATACACGGATGCTGTTGTGATAGACACTCAGCAAGCAGTGAAAAGAATGTGCAGCTCTAACACGTTAATGTGAGAAAACAGAGACGTGAAGTGACTTGCTGAAAGAAAATCATCTATGAAGTCAGGGAACAACATGTAAAATTTCTGACTTTTCTGTTAATGCTCAAGACCCTGGATCCTTCTGGCTTCTCAAATGTGTCCTGATCTCCTAGAATTTCTTACTACTGCACTCCTGAAGTTTAGACAAGCAAATTTGAAAATTTTGTCTGAGTAAGGGAATATTTCTTTCCCTGCATTTCTCCCTTTCCTACAGGGAGCTTAACAAGAACTTTGTTAATTAGACAAGAAAAGAGATCATCATCTTAACTTGCTGATGCCTATTCCTATGCTCCTGCTCTAGGACTCCAGAGCCATACTGTACCTCCTGGAATTTGCCAAGGGTGATGTAATCAGCAGCCAACTCCACTCCAAGCTGAGACTGCAAACACATGTTGCTCCTTTTGACACAGTTTTTAGGTGGGTTGCTTGCCAAAATGTCATCACATTACAATTTTACACACAGGTGAAAGCTGAAGAATTCACACAGCCTGTTTTCTTGCAAAGCTGTGTTCAGTCTCATTGATAAAGACCTAATGCAGCCTGCTACAGATAGAAGGAAAAAGTACAGATGTCTTCACCTAGCAGCACGGGGCTACAGCTCCATTCTCAGGACTGTTTTGACTATCCACTCTGTGTCTTTGGAGGGTCCAGCCCTACTCGTTTCTCCTTTCAGAGAATTCTGTCTTCTCACTATCAAATGACTGAAATTTCTAAATCTTTCCATCTTTCTGTTTTCCTCTCTCAGAAAAGTACAATGCACTGTATTAATAAATTCTAACATGGCAATAAATACTCTATACAAAGCTGCATTTACTACCTATATTCAAATGTATTTGTTTTCATTGGTGGCACTCTTTCAGCTGCTATGGCTCACAATCATCAAACAGCACTGTCACTTAGGCAGTAGTAAAATAAGCAGCACCACCTCTAAAACAAGAAAGCAAATTCCCATATTTCACCTAAGCCCACTCCTCCCAAAAAATCTTTAACTGGCATGGAATTGTCAGTCAGTTGTTTTAGTTTAATATGATGCATAGTGACATAAAACTTACCATGTTGGTATTGGTGCAGGCAGGATAATGTGTACCTTGTGTTCTACACGTTCTCAGATAGCATTAAAAAGATACAGGAACCAAAAGTATCAATAAAATGTAAGTATTGTTAGTATTTTCTGTTTTTTTATAAAGCTTTTGCAAAAAAAAGCATGCATCTTTCAATACTTTTTTTCAAATATAGCATTCCATATCATAGTACTCCTCTTATATCCCACTGAACACAAGGAGATCCTTCTTTTAAAAGAGATTGCTCCATAGAGCAAGGGCTGGAGAAACAAACCCCTTGAGGTATCATAAAAACGACAATTAATATATAACAATTTAAAAAAGCAATACCACTAAGCGTTTTAAAGACTGACTTGGACAACACAAATATTGCATATTTTTTAATAAAGGTTGCTCTTCTACAAGATCAGACCATTATAAAGGAGATCCTACAGCTTACCCTCCTTTAAAAAAACCCACACAGAACACAGAGCTGGAAAACTAGGCCTCACTGGACTGCAAGATTCCCCAGGAATTGCTTGCAAAAATATACAGAGAGCTAACTTGAGTTTGAAAGGCTGCCTGACCCCCCACCCCCAAAATGAGTTTGAACAAATAGCTTTATTATGAACTTCTAGGTATTCTGCTACTTAGGCACCAGGCAAGCACTGTGAAGTGATTGGAGGAATATTCCCTTTGGTCAGAACAAAGATTTAGGATTAAGTTTTGACCTTTGCTGCTAAATCTCAGGGAAATGTTAATTGATGTCTAACGACCAGTCCTTCAACCAGTGAGGCCCTAGGAAAAAACCTAGTGATTCCTGTGGGTTTAGGATACAATCACCAAGCTCTCTGTTTCAGTGCTAAATTCAGATATTAACAATCTGCAGAGAAAAAGCTTAAGATCCTCAAGTCACAGATTGTGTTGAATCCTAATGCACTATTAATGCACTAGTCCAAAAGCAAAAATTACATGTGGGAGAAGAGTTTTCAGCAGCTTAATCATGATTTCAAATCCCAGTGAAGGAAAAAATAGTATAAGTGGTACTGGAAAAATGGACAATAGCCAGCTATATTCATACGGAAGTTACTTTCCCAACATTTAATAGCTCTTTAGTCTTGTTGATTGGTAACTCTTAAAATCTACAACCAAAATAGATGACAAGAACAGCATCCAGAAGAGACCTGACTCAGGGAACACAAGGAAGCCCAGGAACCCAGCCTACCTTTTATAGAAACTTGGGTTTAGTTTGGCTTCCACAGATTTAAATAGAATCCATAAACTAACAAAACCCCTAAAGTCAAAGGAGCTCAAGACTATGTGCTTTATTTTAGAATTTACTTATTGTATGTTTTCTCTCTGGCTGCTTCACCACACCCATCTTGATTGTCGAAGTGCCGATGTCATGGAACCTCAGAGGTTTTATGTCTGTCTCACAAAAAGATGACTTCTGTAAAATCCTTGAGGTTGAATCATCTTTGAAGATAAACAGCAAAAGTATAAAGGAAAGTATCAACCGTACTAAGCCAAGCATCATTCTCACAGATATCTGTACTGTGTTTACAGACATGATATGAGAAAGATCTTTAGCAAAGCCCACTGCATTTTGAGGAGAAAGACAGTTGTACCTGTTATGCGTCCTGCAACAATATTTAGTGAGGCAAATGCCACAGAAGATTCTTTTGCTGTTTTTACTTAGTTTAATTATATATACCTATGCTGGCTTTTCCTGTCATACTGTTCTATCCTTAATCTGAAGAATTCAGCACGTTGTTCAGCACTCCCTGGGTAGTATCATAACTGTCTCAACTTGTACAAAAAGTGACTGCTTTTGCACAAGTTTTCTGGTGAATTTCAGTACTTTTGTAACTGCAAATATTTAAACAAAATAGGGGGGATAAGGTTGGCAGACTGCTTATTAGATTTAAAGGTTTAGCTGGGGAGACATAAACAAGCCAAACAAGGCTCAGACACATAGGTTCAACTTGTTGCTGTATTTTTCCTTTTTGAATTTGCTGTTTATGCTACCCTCCCTAATAGAAAGTCACAGCATTTTTCAAGTATCAACATTAAATGTAAAAGTCTGTTTCTAGGACTGGATTCCAACATAAACACATTACAGAGAATTCCAAGACAATTATTACAAATAGCACTGGAGGGAAAAAATGTAACTGTGTGGAATGGGTATTTTTAAGCATTTAGGTTGTTATCGCTCACTGGAATTCACTGTGACTAAATTCTTTTGAACCATCTTATAAACCATAGAATACAGTATTTATCTATTAAAATAAAAAAGAGTAGGCATGACCCCTTTTAAGACCACAGTGCCATCTGTGACCACTTAAAGTTTGTTATAGAGCTATTTATTCAGTTTACAGTGTGTATTTTGAGTGTATACATAACTTAAGAGCTAGATCTCATGAGTGATACACGTTTGTTTCTGAGGAGTAAGGGAATGTGAGACTGGAAGCTTTCTATGAAGTGCCTGGAAAGGTTTTCTGAAAAGATTACGAAATCTTGGGGGGTAAGCTAAACAGATAAATGTGTAAATGCAGCTTGGGCGTCAGCAAAGACCAAGGCTATATCACCTTTTATATTTCAAGATCTCTATCTGTTTAGAAGCTTTATTTCTCAACCTCTAGTTTGCATGTCTTTGACAGCCTCCATTCAAACCATATGCAAATACTAACTGTGTTACTGTTAGGGGTAACATGAGATGATTTCTTATTCATTTAATCAGATTGATCTGTTAATTCCAGAAGCTTGTAGTTTTGAATTATATCGATATTTGCATTACCAGGAACTAGGAGTCAGCTAAACATGTTGTTGGTTCAGCTTTACAGAGGGCTATTAGAGAGTTTCTCGTATTTTGCATATTGAATGCAGACTGGTTTAGGATCTCTAAGAAGATGCCTGAATTTCTGTTCTTCCTGTGGCCTCTTCTGGACACTGTTAAAGGGAGGATGCTGAAACAGATGGACCATCAGTCTGAGTCAGTGTAGCTTATTATACATTATACAAGTATTTCATGTATATAGACCATATACGGTAGTTACACTCTGTAGTAGCAGGTCTCTGCTTCACACTGAATATCCTCCACTTTCTAAAAGAAGACTAGAGTCATATAAGTATTGCTAAGTAGCTAAGTGATTAAAAAACATTAGGTGAATCACTTTTGTCTCTCCAAGCACAGCACTTTTATGCTGGCTTAGATGTGTCTTCTACATATTTTTTTGATAAACTCACAAAAGCATGAAGTAGTTCTAGCCAAGATAATCCCATAAAAGTACTCTCAGATCAGCTGGAGGGTGTGCACAAGGAGCTGCATGGCTGTCACAAAGCTCAGAGTAATGCTGGTTGCAGCACATCCACAACCTGAGAAGATGGGCTACACCCCTGAATGCGCCACTGCATTTCCATAAACATTCATTGTGTTCTTTCAATTAACAATACATTTGAAAGTTGAAAACCATGAACAAGTATGCTTGGAACATTCAATTTGGGAAATTGGGAAAGCGCGCTCATCTCTCATGGCTCCTATTTCTCTATGTTCTTCTTTAATAAGGCTCTGGCGTTTCACAGCCACTGAAGAATTCAAAGAATGCCATTAACCAAGATACCACCCAGCTAATTAAAACTAAATACTTGTTCTGAAAGAATTCCATAGCAATTCCATCTCAAGTCTTAAACACAGAAACTCCTTTTAAAGCCACAATATTAAAGCTTTCTGTTTTCCAGGTGATGCCTTGGCCTTTCTTTTGCCTTTGCGGTTTTTGTCCAATAATTACTCCATCACACTAATGAGACTGGACGCTCCTGTATTATTATTCTTTCATAACTTATAAACCCCAGTTTTCAAGTTTGGGTCTCAAGAGTTTGTTTTCTGCTTGCTGGGTTGCTTTTAGAGTGTGGCTATAACTGTTTTTTTCACAGGAAGAGAAAAGGAGGAGGGAAGAAAGGATTAAATGGCATTGGGGAGGAAATAAATTGCTGGAACTCAGGTTCCCTTGGGGCACAGAAAGATGCATTAATGGCTGAAAAAGAGGGGGGGAAAAAAACAAAACAAAACAAGAGTAGCTCCCAAACACTTCACCTTCTTGAAATATACATATATTCTATAATTTTCTATTTTTCTGTAGAGACAGATGAAAATTGCAGCTCAGATATATTTTCTGTGAGTTGTCCTACACAAAGACTCCAAACTGGAAGTCTGCTCAGACCCCTAGGACTGGCAGGAAGTCTAAAAAGTCTTTTGGCTACCAACAATGAAAATGCTGCTGCATTTGCCCTGAGAAACAAACCTGGGCAAAACATCTACATGTACACCTTCCAGGAATCCTGTCTCCTCACTTCAAAAATCTTAAGCCATATCTCATTGTTAACATTAGGAGAAAAAAAACTTATTATATGTGTCATATATCCCCATTTTCTGGAATACAGTAGAACCAAATAGCTCAAAAGTCAAGCACAACCTGGTCAGAAGCAGCTGCTTTTCTCACAGCCTGCTTTCTCTTCCATCACAGAGAGATGTAGCTGTAAGCAGTAAAATTCAAGGCAACCCCTCAAGATGAAGCAAATTTCTTCCACTGAGTTTTGCTTTTGGATAGCGGTGTCTTATTATCTCCATAATATTTCTTCAAAATATTATTTAATGACTTGTTTTTACTCCTAAAGGAAGGGAGCTCACCACCCTGACCAGCTGTAACTCGGTTTGTAATTGAAAAATCCTACTTGACAGCAGCTGTGAACACACATAGTCTGCTCTGCCTGTATTCAGCCTTATAGCAGCTCCGTTACATCCCCCACCTGAACCAAGGAGGATGGCAGAAGATGTACGTATGACTTGACATACATAAACTGTTTTCATGTCACTTGGAATATACGTGCGCTTTCCCTCATAACCCCACCCAAATGAGATTAAATCACTATTAAAGTTGTTGATCCCTATTTACACGAAACAAATGTATCCTACGGTATTGTTTTGATGAATGTATCTCTGCTTTTGAGCACAATACACAAATTTTAAGCCCAAATATAAAGAGTGACTGTAGATAAAAATAAACTGACAAATACAGCTATATTTGAATTCTTCAGTTCTGTGGATTGCCACGGAAGATCAGTTCTCAAAGCTTATCCAAGCTTGTTCCACTTTAAGAATTTAGAGAAGAGTTTGTGAAACAACTAAGCCTGGAGCTCAGCAACCGCATCTCATTTCAAAAATGTTCGAAATGTTCACGTTTAACAGTTTCTGAAATGAAATACAGCAGACTTCCAGGTCTGCAATATCTTGTCCTAATTTGCAATGCAAAGTTTTACAAAAGCTTAATGGAATTTAAAGGTGTTTGGCTTTTTTTAAATCCAGTGAATCGTCCTTCCAGAGTCTCAGAGACTGGCCCTGGCAACAAAAAGAAGGCTGAAGCACTTCATTCATGTTAGACACCGTAACTCAAGCCAGTTTAAAACACAGAGGAACACACACTGGTACTTACTGTTCATTGTCACAAAATAAAATGGTCTGCAGCACAGCCCTTATAGAGCTGCTGGTATGATCCTTCCCATGTAACAAATTGCTCTACATTGTGGTAACATATGGCATTTCAAAATACGTCACTTCAGTTTCTTGCATCAAAATGAGAAATGTCTAGTGTACTATACTACACTTCATGCCTTTCTAGTAGGTATAGTAAGATCTAATCACATAGCTGAGGTAATGACTCTTATTTGCATGCTAGCAATTCATGTTGAAATAGGCAAATTATACAAAAGACAGAAAAATGGTTTAAGATTCTTTTCCCCACAGTATGAAATACAGGACTCTTCCAGTTTTACCCTTACCACTGCTGAAAGTGCAGGGTTTTGGCAAGCTACAGCTTCCATAGTGCTATAGGTGGCATTGCTGTAAAATACAGGGAATTGTGGAGAATTTTGGTGGGTTTTGTTTGTCTGGTTGGTTTTGGTTTGGTTGGGTTTTGTTTTGGTTGGGGTTTTGTTTGTTTGGGTTTTGTTTGTTACTTTGTTTCTTTCCGGGCAGCAAACATTCCTCACTAATATCCACAGTGCTTCAAGGTCCTTAGGTGCAGTCAGATTACCAAACCTTCAAAAGGTCTGGCTTGTGCAAACTGAGAGCACTGAGATTCCTGTGTTACAGGGGTTCCATTATTTCTGGTTTCTTAGCTTTGAGAACTGTCTCTGCAGCTTCTGCAGCTGGAAGATACTGCCACAAGATTTTCAATCTAAATTCAAACCAGGAGCTCTAAAAAGCAGAGATACGCAGTCACTGCACTTTTGTCTGAGAAAAATTTAACAGCAGTAGCTGCACCTGAAAAGCACTACTCAGCTCCACTTAAACCCCACTAAAGCCCAAGTTTTACTCACACTCGCTCAATAAAAGTGATCAGTGAGTAATTCAAATGTTTCATTAATTTTGTAGGAAGAGCGTAATGTTAAAACAATACAAATCTATAGCCTAGAGTGCATGATGCAGCTGCAGTCCTGGTGGGTGACCAGGATTTAAATGCACCTCTTGGGAGCCTGGAGGAAATAACTGCAAGGAAGGTGCAGCTTAGGGAGATTCAGAACAATCTGCCTGGTATTATGACACTAGCACAAATATATTTTTCTTTTTCCCCTCTCCAATTTGCTCCTTTTCCCCCTCCAGCCAGGAACCGCCACATTAAATAACCACACTATTGTTTGAGGCATCCTATGCTAAAGTTGCGTTTTTAGAGGTGGAGGTTTCAGGGGCATTGCAAGGGTCGTGTAAAACCCCGGTGAAAATCAGGGGTGGTTCTGTACCTCTGCACCTGTGCTCGGAAAATTGAGCTGGCTCCGTGCTGCCCCAAAACCGGCGCCAGGGGGGGGCACTCGGGGGTGGCACTGGGGATGCCGGGGGGGCACTGGAAGGTGCCGGGGGGCACTGGGGGGTGCCGGGGGTGGCACTGGGGGTGCCGGGGGGGCACTGGAAGGTGCCGGGGTGGGCACTGGGGGGTGCCGGGGGGCACTGGGGGGTGCCGGGGGTGGCACTGGGGGTGCCGCGCAGCACCCGTGCCCGCTGACAGGACCCGGCCGCGGGGCGCGAGGGGCCGCTGTGGAGAGGGCACGCGCCGGCCGGCGGCGGGAAGGGGGCGGGCGGCAGCCCCGGCTGCCTGGAGCGGGGGCTGAGGGGGATGGCGGCTCTGGTGAACACCCGGCCAGGCAGGAGGAGTCTCTTGCTCATTTTCCTCAGAAGCCTCACGGCTCCCGGGGCTGTAAGTGCCTGGAGCGGGCGGGGAGCAGGACCCGGGTGCGTCCTCGGGGCCACCGGTAAATTTCCTCAGCTCAGGGCGGGGCTGGCAGCACCTGTGTCATGGCCGACAGCTCTTGGTGTAACTTTTCTTTGAAACTACAGTGATAGAGATACCAAAACATTCCTGGAAATCTAGGTGTTTGCTACTCCTGTTACTTCATTTTTATGCATATGGGGGGAGACTGGTTAGGTACATTTTGGGAGTTCAGCATCTCCTAACGCCGCTCTCTGCAGAACGGTCCCCAAGCACTGCCACAGCGTTCGGTGACATCTTACCGCTCTGCCCTCAGTGCCATCTGGCCAGGTTTGAAGTCTGTCTTCTCCCGTACTTGCAGTCCCCAAAGCCTTGCTGCAGTCACTGCTGTTTCTGTAGCGATGGCAATGGCGCCCTGTCAAAAAGAAGGCAGTTAGACTGGTTTGGCATGACCTTTTTTCCTGGCTATTCAGGTTTGCTGTTAGTTTCACTTTAAAGTTTCTTGGCGTTTGAAACATATGTATTTGCCAGCGTGGTCAAAGGGGTTTTGTTGGAATTCAGTTTAGCTGGCTGACTAATGAAAGATTTCTCCTTTGCCTTTCTCTTGAAAAACAGCAAAACACAAACAAACAAAGTAAAAAAACTGTGTACCTTCTAGGCCTTTGCAATGCTTCAGCCATTTTCTGTCAGAACCTAGAACGATTTGTGTCAAATTTCATTCCTTTAATGATTCATCTTCGTACAACCTAAATGACTCTCTCAGTTTAGCCAGAATTTTCAATATTTGATCTTCATATTTTCTACTGAGAAGAAAATTGCTAAGCTTTTGATAATATAATATGATCAAAACCCAGACTGGTAGGCTTTGAGCAAGAGAACCCCATTGAAGGAGATAATTTCTTAGCGTGGGGAAGAGTTTGTCGCAGCTGCAAGCTGTAGCAAACCACAGCAACCCAATGGCCTTCACGTCTTAGTCTTACACTGTCACTGTCACATTGTCCATTTCATAAATAAATGCCCACTAGTTTTGTTATACTTATGTTCTTTATCACAACCTCAGCATTCTGGCTTCATGCAAACAAAAGTAACTGACTCAGCAGCTGTGATCCAGCTTGCTGGAAGAGGGCTGCAGTCGAGATACTGACTGGAGAACAAACTGATTAAAAATGAATACATGGATCCTAATGGAAAAGTGGGTTTTGCAAGGGAGGTTACCGTGAAGGACAAAGCGTGAACTAGGCTAAAAGGGAGGGACTGGACTTTCTTCACCCCATAATGTCAGATGCAGAAAAATGCTTTATAAGCAGACTTAAGATGTAAAATGGTGAAAACTGCTCACAGAATTGAAATGAAGGAAACCCGAGTTACTGGAACAAATGGTGTTGTGAAGACTCTCAAAGTGGAGGCTAAGTAGGCTGAATCAATTCCCAGACCAAAGCTGGTTGGTAAGAGGGGAAAAGCAGAATCTTTACTTTTACACGCATATAGTGATGATATGCAAAAACATGATTTGTGAGAACACTTCAGTATTTGCTGCCTATCTCCAACTGAGCTTTACAGATCTTGTGGAGAATATCATACATAATATTTTGCTCCTGTACAATAACTACTAATTAGCAAGCAATTTTAATTTAAAACCAGGTACAATTTTGCTGTTAGTGAACAGAAAATGACTAAGTGTACAGTACCAATCAATGAGATTAAAAACAATAATAATGAAGAAGCATTAATAAAAGGATTGCTTTTCACACACTCAGCACAAACGAACCCAGCCTTACATAGGTTTTACTACCTATTTCAGTTCCTACGTGAGCAGCACTTTAAGTGATATCTAAACGTATAGGAAATACAATTTAGTTTGTAAAAGCAACTCAGCTTAGATCTTCCACAAATTTTCATACACTGAGGCAAAGTCAGTTTTTGAGCTCTCATGAGTTGCTCCTGTGCATGGCAGAAAGAAGAAAAGCTTATTTTGTAGTAATCTGGCTATAGATTAGAAGTGGCATCTCTTTTTAATAACTCCCTGGATATGTTTTCCTCAAACTCTTATGCAGAAAAGATAGAGAGACTGTGATGCCTTGGTTCTAGCTTACAGTGCCAGTTTAATGATGCAGAATTGTCTTCTGAGTATCTGGTTGGCCTCAGTGTAGAAGTGTGGCAATCTACCTTTAAATCTTCAGAATGGGAAGTGAGGAATCTCCTTTCTTCAGGAGACAGTTGTATTTTGTTTATGGACTGATAATATCAGTAGTAGAATTATAAACATGGAATATAACATATTTTTGAAGGCTGGAGAACTGTGAGAAATTAGAATTAAGATAAAAATAGCAAGACACTTGGTTTTAAAGCATAACAGTGTGAAGGACCAGGAGGAAGTCACCAACTAGCAATTATTCTTGTTATTCCTATCTGCAGCAGCCTCACCATCTGTTGTTTAGGTCTAAACAGTTCAAAATCAAACTGTACTTTTCCTGAAATACTGATTTATCTTTTAAATTAATCTCTTCCTGTTTCTGCCCTGCCTAAATTGAATACCGTGTTAGAAAAAAACCAGCTACTTTCAGTTTAGCAATTGTCAACATGAATGTCACTTCTATGGTGCAGTAAAATTTGTATAGACTTTAGCTTTAGGATTGTCTCTCTATGCCCTACTGTAACTGGTGGTGGAGGAAAGGGAGTTCCAAAGACTGGCTAAAACAAATTGGAGACGAGTCATCAATAATTTGGAAACTTGGGCATATATTGGTCCAGTTTGGATTTGCCTTGAAGAAGTCAACACTAGATTGACAGTATATTCACTTAAAAACCATGCATGCTGAACAAGAACAGGAAAAGTAATCCTACAAACAAAAGCCCAATTACAAAAAAACAACAACAAACAAACTTGTCTGTTCACTTAAGACTTAATTTCACATCATGAAACTGACATTATGACCTCATTTTAAGTGAAGCCACTGCCTTAGACAATGAGACTTGCAAACTTGTTTGTAAATACAATTCATGACCTGTTTCTCCCCTTTACCCCTAATTTTGGGTAAAGATCCCTTCTAGCACTATTGGAAAAAAAGCTTTCAGAGCTAAAGATGGTGTGTCCTTTATGTTGCTATTAGGATGTCAACCACACCAGGTAAAAACAAAACAAAACAACAACAAAACAAAAAATATCTGAACCCAACCAAAAAACCCTTACGTTCTACCACAGAATAAAATTGTCTTTTGCTTTATAGAAAAGTAGCATACCTTGTATGTGCACCACGTATCTTAGATACATAATCACCCAAATGACTCCTTTTTTATAGCAGTGAAGACAGGCTTAAGATGCCTCATGCAATGAATTATTATTTTGATTAAGGCCTAGATTACCTTGCCCTGTCTGATAACTTACACCAAAGGTCTAATTTGCACAATAAATATGGTCTTTTAATCAGAAGTTTTCTGCAGCCCCCACAAAAAGTTCCAATACAAGCTTTCTGAGGCTTACTAGCTGCCTCCTCCTGTGTGCAGGGTAAGGCCACTTTGATCTGCACAAGAAGCAAGTCCCCTCTGCAGAAAGGATGGAACTCGATCATTTTCTATTATGATCCTCTCCCCTAGTGACAGTCATTCTCTCACAGCTTGCTATGTAGCAAAATTGACACCTGACCACCACCCATCTCACCATTCATAGCAGAAAGACAGCGTTCTCTTGAGTGAAGACAACTCAGACTGCTGAGAGCCTGTCAAGCTTTCACAAGCTGGCTTTCCAGGAATGGTAACATTCATTTGACTCAGTTTCCTCTGTACCAGATGAGCCATATCAAGAAAAACTGCCTGACTGCTAGTAAATCTTTAATTTAACTTTCATTATTAAAGTCACTAGCTGTGACTGGAAAAGGTAACTGGAAGCATTATCTATGATGTTTAAAAATGCAGTTTGAGGATGTTTTGTGTAGTATAAATTATGTTCCACATTTAATGAATGACCTGAAACAACTTTTCAGAAAAGCAGGAGAAACACAAAACCTTCTATGACCTTCACCTCTTTATATTGCTTGGGAGATGCCAAAGAGAGTATCTCCTACATTAGAGGAGCATGCCTGAAGAGCCTTACCCTCTCCTCGCTACTGGAAAGGGGCACAAAAAAGTCCCCAAAAGTAGCAAGACCCCAGAGGAAGGCATGGAGAGCAAACGTCATTCTGCACTGACACACTGGCAGTCGTGCAGCATCACAGAGCTCTCCTCAAACGGGCTTTCCATGGAAATGATTTGGACAAGCTCAGATTTCTGCTTTACTCATTCACTCTGCTCTGATCTATGCCTAGTCAACAGTCTGTTTATATTATATACGTGAACTTTAGCTTTGACTGGAACTTCACCTTGCGCCGCCTCTAGGTAGTTTACACAAATTAACTTTCTCCTGTACCGGCTGGTTTCTCTCAAACCAATGCTATCTCACTGCAGCTCTGTGTGCTGTAACATTGCAATGCCCTAAGGCAGGATTAGGCCATTTGTTTACATATAAACATGTGGCACGCTCCACCTGTACAAGTGTTTGTTTTTGCATAGCTAGCAGATAACAGGGCTGTAAATTTTATTGCTAAATATTATAAACGTAGAACTATGATTCCCGCCCCCCACAAATAATTGTATTTTGGGCCTGATTCTGATCTCACTTTTATGAATTTTAGGTGAATATAGCAGGAACCTGTGACTTACACATGCATGAAATTAGAGTAAAACTCTTCGGTTTGCTTTTCAATAGCACTGATATTACCTGTTGGGTTATTTAACATAATATAAATATTAAAATATATGTAATTTTTCAGCAAGATGCAAATGTAAATGATATTTCCATATTTTTCAATTCAATGCCTTATTATATACCCACACTGTATAATGAACATTATATTTTTCTGGCAGTATTACAAGAATGACTATTTCTGTTTTTCTCTGTTCTGTACATTACTAGGTTATGTCTTTGTCCTGTAAATATCTCTATCTAAATGACTATTAGTGCAAATATTTTTCCCCACTGTTTTTCCATCTACAGATTCAGAATTCATAACCACAGAGAGCTGCTATTGCCGCATGGATCCTTCACATTGTCTCAAACTGCCGAGGATTTTATGAGGTAATTTCAGTAATGTCACATCACACTTGAAACAGAATATCTAAAATATATGATTGTGTTCCCCTATTTATAGCATTATCATTTTGTACCATTTACATGATTCTTACGTTCCTGTGAAATGAAATAAATCATGCACTAGAAACTCTTTTTTTGGAAGGATACTTAAAAGTCTTGCAGGAGAAATTTGAACTACTTATTCATAGAAATAACACATCTGTTTTAACATAAAATTTGTTGATTTAGTTGCTCAAAAACAAACAAACAAAAACAACAAACAAGAAAGGCACAGCAAAACAAACCAAAAACGAACAGTGGAAACTTCAATTTGAGTGTCTTTGTGGGATTCATACAGGAAAAAAAAAGCACATGCAGACAAATGGGAACGGCAAGTCATGAGACATACTTGCATTTCATTTTAACCTTGTATTGCACAAGAATCAGAATCATTATTGCACTGTTGAGTTTTCTTTTAGCTGCAAAAGCTACCAGCAGCACTGCAGTTGCAGTGGTATGCAAGGGCTTGCTCTTCCATCTCTATCTATGTATCTATGGAACCCCTTTTCGTATGTTTCCTTCTCATTAACAGCACATACGGGGCACATTTAACAGCACGTATTATGTGTTTCTTTGCATATTATTATGAGTCAGAGGCTTGAAGACCTACAATAATTTTAGTTGAAATACATCTTCTAAAGAATCCATTTCAAAAAAGAAAACAAAAACTAAAACTGAACACAACAAATATTAACCTCAATCTTTTAGGTTGTTCAGGTAATATTAAACTGATAAGAATAATCTAAACAGAAGTAAATTATTTCAGCACACAACTTCAAAGATTTATAAAGAGATTTTCATGATTAAAATAATGCATAACAAAAAGACTGTTTATTTTTGCATGCTTCGTTAATTTTCTACATTCTGAGATTATTAGTATGCATGATCATATCTTTTTATGCTGGATTCTTAGGTTGCATGTGCTGTTTATGTTTGTAGTGGTATAAAAAGTGATTTTATTTGAATGTACAGTGTCTTCACTTCTTATTACTTAGGTGATCTTCTGTTACAGAAGTGCTACAAATTGCATGGTAACAGAATGAATGCAGTCAGGAACTAAATTCAGTTATGTTTGTGTCACCAGCTCAGCCAGTGGAAAGCCTCTTCATAAATGTGCATCTAGTTGAAGATGATGTCCCTGCTTATTGCAGCGGGGTTGGACTAGATGGTCTTTGAAGGTCCCTTCCAAACCAAACTATTCTGTGATTCTATGATCCTCAACATGTGAGGAATGTCCTAACAAGGCTCAGCTATTCTGTACCTCTTCTGCTTTTATCTTACAAGTATTATGTGAAATATGTCAAATTAAGGACTATATGTCTTGCAAAGCACACCTGTTATACCGTGGCAGGTGCAGATTGCACCTGTTTACCAGCACTGATCAGAAATAACTGCAGAATGATCAGTGCTGTTCTTGTCCATTATAAAAGTGCTTTCTAACTAAATAATGACAGACGCAGAAGGTTAAAGAGAAGACAGCTCCTGCGGAGTCTAAAAGTCTGTATAATTAGGTTAAAATATATATACATATTTTTTAATTAAAAGTCTGATGTAATTCTTTAAAGACCCATCACAATTCAGTTGAAGTAGGTCCGTTCACTGGAAATGCATGTTAACTCCTTTCTGCAGAGAGGTAAGGAGGGATTGTTGTTTCTTTAGGGGGCTCCACCAAGAAGATAATTACATGCTGTAAGATATAATCACACAGGTAGACTAAGGAGTCTAGGGCAAAGCAGAATGATGATGTTTCTACTGGTATCTTTGAGTGCAGCATAGGGAACTGCATTGTGTTACAATTTTTAACTAAGCACATAATAACCCAGGTATGCTATGTCCTTGTCCTCTTCGTAACTGCCAGCTGTCACGGCAACATCCTTTCTCTACAGACTAAAGGGTAAAGGATTTAAAAGTTTTTTAAATGGGAGAAATAAACACACAGGCCTTCAGGGATATGTTTTGGTACAATGGAGTCCCACAATTGGAACTGGGCTTGGCAGTTTTGAAATATCTTCAGGATTTTTAGGACATATTTGATAATTAGAAAAGTCAATGAGAATTGTTCTTGCTTTTAGATTGTTTGTCTGCAAAGTATTTAGCTACTGGGTTCACAGTAAAGTTCAAAGGCTTTTTGAATTAATGAATTTTGAATTTTTCAGAAGAATGGTTTAAGTGAATATACACCCGCTATTAAGCAGAATCCATAGCATTAGTGAACGTTTCTTGTGATATCTTTTGAAATTGTGATGATCCTTAAGAAAAGTGTTCATCCAATCACAACATGTCCTTGCCTTTCCCGGAAGGAGCACCTACTGTCCAGAATGACTGCTAGCATTACTTGTCAAATTTCGACGTCTCAGCTGTGAATTTGTCACATTTCTGTTCAACATACATGTTAAGTCAAATCACGAGTGAAGCAGAAACAGTACATTAATATTGGCAAATCATGCTCTTCTGATCCCGCTACTCCCAGTGATGCCATATAAACCCTGACATTCCACCCATATAGACCACACTGCTATGTACTGCTAATAGCAAGTTAGTCTAACCCAGAACTACTCTAATTCTGAGAAATTTAGTTTTTTATTATGACTAGTTGAAGACTACTATGAAGTGTGATGGTTCCTACAACTCAGTCTGATGACTGCAAAACCTTAGTCTTCTGCTGTTGACGGCCTTGAATTTTTCTAGACAGTAAGCAGCAGAAAAAATGTGGATTTTCCTGTACTCACCCAAGTTGCTCTGTTGAACAGACAAGAGAAGCCCAATGTGGAGCTCTAAAAAGATGCCCCTAATATAACCGCCCCCCCCCCCCCCCATTTATGCCCACATTAAATTTCAAACTTCATTCCTGCAGGCCGTATCAACTTACTGTCTCACCTCAGATATGACCATTCATTCCAAACCTCAGTTTTTAAATCCAGAAAAGGCAAATAAAAGCATAATTTGCGGGAAACTGATATTTTACAGGGAAGCCTAATTAACACAATTTTATAAAGCCTTTTCCTTCCTTCGGAAGCAAAACATACATTTCACACACAGAGGAAAATATCAGACTGCATTTAGTACATACAAAATTTTTCTCTGTCACATACTAGCAGTGTTCAAATGTAAGTATAAAGCAAACAAAGCACCAAGTTTGCAAAGCCAATGTAAGTAATTATGTAATTGATGTAAGAGATTAATTGTTCTCCTGCTGTTTTACCAGGCAAATGGCCTATTGTGGTTTCCTTTACCTTAACTGAGCAGTGCTGCCAATTTTGGGCTATCTCCTGCTTCAGTCCCCTTCAATACAAGCCAAGCAGATTCTTCTAGAGAAAGAAATACAAATAGTTTTGTAAGATATTAGTGAAAAGCTTGTACATTTGAGTAGAAGACTATACTGTTGGACTTTCTTAAAAGCACCTTGTTTTTTCACAGTACGGGGAAAACTGATTCAGTCTTCCTACTGGCATTTGTTTACTCATTGGTTCCAATTGATTCCATAAGATTTAAACTTTGGCAAGACAGGTAGGATGAATGAAGCATCTTGCTCTTCTGTTGTGGTCAGGATGGCCAAGTTGGTATTTTCAATCTCTAATGAAAGGTTTCCTAGGAGCAGCTGTTGTGCCCAGCAGCTAGCTACCTGCAGGAACCAGGAAAGCTTGACTATTGTCATCGACATCTGTCTGGGCATTGTGAGTGTGGTGAATGGGTGTAATGGTTTCATGATACCTCCTGCCTACTCTCTCCTCACAAGAAAGTACAGACTGACAATAGATTTCAAAAGTGAGTAGTGGCTTTTTTAGTGTTTCAAAATGAAATAGATTCTAAAAACTGGAACTTCTTGAAGATTTTTCAGTAGGTCACTCTGTACAATATCAGACAAATTACTCCTATGCCTTAAGTGTGGACAAATTTGGAAAAATTAGTCCAAAACCTCTGTGAGCAAAAAATTTTTTCAGGTGTATTTTCTTTTTAGGGAGTAATTTAAAGGAGGAGTATTTTTTTTTTCTTTTTGACTGTGCAAGTAAACAAACCATATGTATATGTCCTATTTTCTCTATTCTACCCATGTAATTATCCCGTTCTCTTAAAAATAACTGCCAAGTGCAAATTTTCAATGACTCCATTTCAACCCAAGTATGCATCTACATCTACATTACGTGGTTAAGGCTTGCAAAGACCCAGAGCACAGAGTGAAACTAGAGTATGAGCTGTTCCAATGTCAGGTGTGAACCCTGATTCAGTGTAAATCATACTGCTTTTTTCTTCATCTTTGGGAAAAAGTGGTGAGCAAGGTAGACTATGTTGGAAGTTACATATGCAGCTCATCTCCCTCCAACACATACCTATTTTTAAAATATTTGAGAATTTAAAACATCTTAAAATTTTAATGTATTCTTTCTTGTAATATATGACGAAAATGTACCATAGAGCAGTTTAGCTAAATACAGAATTTGCCTGGAATTATGTGAGACCATAGATGAAACTTCGTGATCTGGTGGCAATGTTAGTTTAAGGAGTTCCTGGGTTATTTTCCAGACCCTGTGTATTCAGTCTCACCCTTGCTCCACCAAGTATTGCTCTTGCCATTAAATCCTCCAGCTTAGTAGAGAAATGTATGAAACAGTGAATGGAGACAGGGTAAAATACATACCGCTCTTGTTTTCTGGTTTGGGTTGGGGTTTTTTTCTTTACCAGGAAAACACTGAATTCAACAGACACAACTTAGAGACAGTATAGGGGGGCTTAAACTTGATTTTCAGAGAACTTCAGTTCTTAAAGCTTAGCACTTGCTTCACTGCTTTACCTGATATGATTCAAATCCATCCTGTACATATTTGCAGAATTCTTTGCACACAGTACTCAGACCTGCGTGTTTTGTACATATACCTGTCCATTGAAATCTAATATCAAGTATTTTTATAAATTTTAGGTGAAAAACGTCCTTTCCAAATATAATCTGCAAACCCAAACTAGATAGTAGATGAATAATCTCAGTAAATGTACTGTAAAAATGTAGTAATACTGTGGTCAACTTCACTGTCGGATTACATAGATAAGAATAATGACACCCCAGCCACCCAAGGAACTCCAGAAGTCATGCAGAAATCACTGTAACATTAATGTTCACAAATAACAGGAGGTGGCTATATACCTCTGCTGTCACTTATGTGTTTAAAACAAAAATTTGGAAAATTCTCAAGTTGCAGACTTTTTGTTTGCTCATCGGTGCTCTGAATTCGCATTCCAGGGTTTAGGTTAGCCCTTTCTCTGTCATGTTTTTGATGTTATTCCCCCTTTAAGCAGTTGTTTGGGATGACAGGCAATTCCAGCCATCACCTGTCCCACATGGCAACAAGGAAATAACAGCAATATTAAAGGATTAATCTGACCACAACCAATGGCTGCTGTTCCACTCATGTCCCAGAACGTTCATGTTTCTATCACTGCATTTCTAACTTTGCTTTTGTTTAAGTAGACCTGACCTATGCTATCCATAGCCTGCTTGGCTCCTTCATTTTCACATTATCAGTTATCATTTACAGGTTTTTCCACAACTATGAACTTATTTTTCCACTTCTGTGCAGAGTTAAGAATGTTGAATACACTTCAATGGAGGAAAAAAAAGTCCTGATTGACCGTTGTCTGAGGTCTTTCAACATTTAAGGGCTACCTTACTAACTTGCCAGGGGATAAAAGGCCATGCATCTTTGCATATTTATTTGCGTAAATACTAACATCCAAAACTGCATAGATTTATAATATTTGCTTTAAATAACCTTCTATGTGAAAACCAGAAATAACATATTGCGAGCAAACCTTCACTACATGAGGGAAATCAACATGTGAGTTCAGGAGTTAAAGAAGTTTCAGGATCCCAAAGACAAGCCAAATCTGGCCAAGGAACACTTGGTTCTGGTGCCAAAATTAAAGAACAGGTCCAGGAGAATTCCTCAGACTTGAGCTAAATTGGGCTATTACAGCTAGGGCAGGCCCAGGGGAGGGAAGGATCTCAGGAACCCTTCTTGCAGCTTAAGCCACACTGTTCCCTGCAAAGCACAGACAGGGAGACTGAGTAAATATCAAACCCCTCATCATTTTTTTCTGCCGTGCAAAAAACTTTTGCTATTTTTTTTTCTTTTTAAAAAGAAAACCTATAATTAGACATCTGCCCACTTGTGATACAGTGAAATGCAGGTATGTTTTATGGACATGACAGTTTAAGTCAAGTTAGATGATGGCATTATCAGCATTAAATAACCAGGTTCCCAGTTGACAAGGGAAAAAAAAAGATATCCCTCCACTTTCTTTCCTCTTCTTGCATTCTTAGCATTCTTTCCATAAATCATTTAATAGCTGCCCTATTCACAGGAAAATGAATTGCTGAAGCTAAATGGCAGGGCTTTTTTCCCCTCCACTCTCATTGGAGGGAAGCATAATAAATTAAACCTGATTTGCATGCAAGTTTGCATACACAAAACTCTTTGTCATGAACTAGCAAACAATAACCTGCTCATGTCAGAACGCATTGTTCAAACAACAACAAAAATAGCTACTGGCTGTAAGGCACAGCAGCATTGCTCTGCTGCTCTGTGTTACCGATACTTTGCCACAGCAGATCTACACCTCTACAGAGTCAACAAAAGGAATAACTCAGCGACTTTGTATCTCTCATTGTGCTGCAGTCCAAATAATCTCCATTGCTTTGTGGAACACCCTGAAAGGGGGAAATTCGGAATCCTAGATGAACCATATCCGGAGTGTATAAGTATAAAAAGCTTTCCCTGATGACACAAACGTTACCCTCTCTTTCAGTGTGCTGCTTGGAAACATACATCAGTCCATGAAACTTTTGGCATTAGAACATTGAGCAAATGGCTTCTGCACCTGGTGGCTTCGCAGGAGTACAAGCATGTTACTGGTCCAGCCGGACATGCTGACATCATAGGTCACCGACACAATTCCAAATATGGGGAAAGCTCTCCTGACATGGCATGTAGTTACTTGAGAGCTTCTGACAGCTCTTCATGGAAAGTATCAGCATGCCAAGGTTTAGCCCTGTTTTACCTCTTGAAATGCTAACACCTCCTTAGTGCCTGCTTATCTTAGTTATCTTCTGGAATCTGTCAGAGGATCAGAAGCAAGGGGAACTAATTACTGTAACTCATCAGTAATTAGGAGCTGTAAATGATTAGGATTGCCATAAAGTGCCATAAACTGTCAGTGTTATGAATTGGCAAAACTACTGGGAAGAAGTTCATTATTTTCCTCACCTGGGAATCTTTTCACACGGAGCAACAAATAGAGTATTGACACTCCTAAACGGTGAAGAATTTCATAACGTATCCCATAATGAGAGAAAGGTTAGTGCATTGTAGTTCAGAACGTACCTGGCAAGGTCCCCACTGCTGCTTACTGGAAAAGTAAATACTGGCAGGACTGGAATATGATTTTCCTTTAGAGATACCTGTACGACATCTCTTGGTGTCGTCTTTGAACAAGGACTAACATTTAAGCTCTCATCAGTTTATAATCTGGAAGGTCAGGCATTCAAAAATCTTACAGTTAAATACAAATCATTAAGCCTTGTGGTATAGCTTTACTCTTCTTCCACTTTGTAAGAATATCAGTCAGTCTTAGATGTTTGCTTCATAAGGCAGGTATGAATGAAACCTAAGGTATTTGCAAACTCTTTTTATGATATTTCGCTCAGTGTCCTGCAGTTTCTTTTTCTAATATCTTTTCATACGTGATCAAAGAACTACGAAGGTCATACTACATTTGGAAAAACTAAATAAATCATAACCAGACAATTAAATCACTATTTTTTTACTGAGCATTGAAAGAATGTTCATCACTGTGTCAAGAGGCTGCAGCATTTCGGATTGTTTTGGTGTGCGATTTAGAAGTCTCCCATTGTTTACAGAAAGCAAGCAAGGTTTGCAATAGCCACACCGAATTTTTCCTGTCCTTTACAAAATGGTTTCACAGGGCAGTGTGTGCTAGCTGTCACTTGCCACTGATGAAATGGCAATGGTTTTGTCCCCCAGGCCCTCAGCCTGTCATAAGTTTGTCATCACAATCACCCCAAAACTGACTCAGCACAAACTGTTTAGGTTAATGTTAGCACGTCTTTGTTGCATTTTTCTTGAGCCTGGTTCACTCCAACAATGAACGGAAGAAATGATTACATAAGCATTTGCACAGATAGAGTTACCAGCAGGGGGTGATGAGTGGTGGAAAGTTCACATGCAGCCAGAACAGTGCAGCAGCAGCTTGAAAGTGAATATTAAACCCTGCATTCATAATCTAGGCAAACTATTACTATTAATAAAGTAAATACCAGGATATAATGATCTTTGAATACTTTGCCTAATCCAGTAAAGAGCTCCACAAGAAGCTTGGCCATTAAAATAAATATGAAGCACAGATTAATTTGCCATGCAGATTAATTACATTTCCTTCATACTGACTGCAAGAAGAGGTTTAGCAGATCTTACTGCTAACAGCTCCCCATTGTATCCTCATCATTACTGCAAGCTTTGCATCTAATGTTGCTCCTCTATACTCTTCTCCTCAGCTGCCTGCAATTATCTGGTCAAGGAACTGGTTTGGATTTGGCAGATGAGCAAGTCTTACATTTATGTTTCCTTGTTATGCCTTCATTTTGCTTAAACCTAGATTGTTTCTATGTAGGTGGGGGGTTTGTGTGTTTTGGGGGTTTTCTTGTTTTATTTTGTAGGGTTGTATTGTTTTTAGTATACGTAAAGGTTGTTAACTACAAAATATTTTGTTCACAGTGTAACAGGTTTAGCAAAATTTCTTGAGTAGTAGATGGTGCTCTACCTGGACTGCTGGGGCATGAAGGACCCTGAAAACTAAATCAGCACCTCATATTGCAGGACTCCAGAGTTTGCAGCTGATCCCATTACTAGGCGGGACAGCCCTGAGGCTGTGGTACAAGGGATCCCTAACTGCCCAGATCTCTGCTGTGAAACCCCAAATCACCAATGCGGTTTGAATTTCAACACCCTCCCTGGTACTAGAGCCAGGGCTAAAGAGTCACTGCTGCAGGACACGGAACCAGGAAACTGTGGTATAAGAACCCAGGGAAGGTGTTTTTAAGGAGGTCACTGACAGTGAAGCTGCCCCAGGGATCCACCAGCAGTATACCTCAGACATAGGAGCTCATTACTCATTTATCACTAGTCAAAACACACTGCCTGCCAGTGAAGACTTCTAATACTTGCAGTTTAACTATGGCAGAAGAAAAGCAGGTAGTAACCTACTCTGACCGCTTTAGGTCTGGATGTATTTGTGGTAAGATGGGAGTAGCCTTTAAGTGTTAACTTGACATTTAAACCAGGAACGAATAACTGCAGAGTCATGGAACACAGTGTCCACAGTGGTATGTGAAGATAGTTGCCTCTAAACACAAAACACACTGTAAGAATTAAATAATCAATCAAGAATCTTTACAGACAATACTACTCTGAGTTCTCGTAGCCCAAATTCTCTTTTGAAGTAACATCACTCAGTAAATACGTTTGTAAATCAGACTACAGGTCTGTAAAGATCAGCAGTGTTTTAAATATATTTTAGTTACAGGTCCTAGTTTAACAGCCTCTAATAGCATACTTAAAAAAAAAGACAAGACAAGAAAAGAAAAACACCCCTAAACCCAGACACTTTTCCCTCCAAACACCCTATGTTTACCATATTGGTAGAATACACAAATAGAATTATTACCTTTGGCAAAGCTGTGCTTCTGCTCATGTAAGCATAGCAGTCTAAGCTTCCCTCCAGGTAGTAGACTGATGGGCAGGAGCTCCAAGAACGTATCAGTATGGCTGGTTATTAGAAACAATTCTCTCTGAAAACCACAAAAATACAGATGAAGAGGAGTGTTCCTAATTTATTTTGTTAGAAAGTAGCTCTGTTTTGAGGAGAAAAAGGATTGCCTTGCTTGCAGTCATCTTTCCACTCCTCCTTGAACAGCAGCTCCATCAACTGAACTGCTGTGTTGCGCCAGGTGAATGGTCACAGGGGAGCAGGTTGATCTGTGGGCAGGGGACCCACTGGAAAACATACCTTAGTCTGCGGAGAACTGGCATTTTGGCAGCACTTCCTCATTATGTGCGAGCCAAAAGTGGTACTTGGTTGACAGCACCTGGGAAGCAACAAGGCACAAACTCTTGTCCTTTTGTGTACCTATATGAATGTCCTTTTATTATTGGGAACAGGGAGAGTCAAACAAAATGCTGAGTGACAAAGGAGTTGCTTTTTACTGTTTCCTGTTGTGTAGCAACATGATTCTTCTGAGCATAATATGCGTCTTACTTTATCCCCACACTTTTGCTCTGTAAGTCCATAGTGAAACATTTTCCATTTCACCACTAAAGAAAACAATTTCCTCTCAGTTTTGTGAACCATCTACTCCACAGGAACTATGTTTCTGGGCAATTTGTTGTAGGTCTGTTGAATCCAATACATAACAGCAAGACAATGCATTTCTCAGTCACCACATGAGTAAGTCTCTGTAAAAAAACATTGCCAGCTGCTGAGTTGCAAGGCTTATTATGGCCCATCTACTGGGCTGAGACTCTTGGAAGGGCTGTAAAATTCTGAGGGCAGGAGTTACAGCTCAAGCGTCAGCACACGCCTGACTTCAGAGAAACTTAGAGTCATGGCAGAAGGACACCAGAAGGTCATTATATTTTTTTTCTTAAGCAACAATGTTAGCACTCTAAGTAGGTTTCAGCTCCCAAGGGACAACTTACCAGAGTGGGTACAAAAGTATGAATAGTCAGGGCAGCCTCAATAATGAAGAAGTTTAAACATAAAATAATAAATAAGAATGCAGAAAATAATGCAGTCATATTTGCCAATTAGCAGGTGAAAATAAAGAATGGCTTCTGAAATTTTAAATGATTGGCACCACTTAGCTCCAGCAGGGAAACTGTAACGATGACTTTTACTTAGTATTTTGCATCATAGCAACCAATTATAGTCCTCAGGTATGCAAATTTTGATTGCCTAGACATAAGCTATCTCAGTCTCTGACCTTCTGTGAATATTATACTGCTTTTTCCTCAGGCAAATTGTTCAAGTCAAACTATTAGGGAGACTTTTAAAGACGTAAGTAGCATAGTACACACACAAGCACACTCTTCTATACAAATGCTTTATTAAAAATGCTTCTGGGGTGGCCTGTAACAAAACTACACCCATGTAGAGTTAAAAAAAAAATCAAGACAAAATGGTATCTATTACAAAACATTAATATGTTTTCTGTCATTCCAAAGGTCTGGTCAGTGGCCAGCTGTGAACAGTTAAACTTGCTGTCTATGTATGCTGCAGGCTATCCAGTTTGAGACAGTACTCTACATAAATGTGGAACTTGACTCAAGTCTTGGTTTGGAAAAAACATACATTTGGAAAGTTTGTTTGTGGATAGAGTGTAGAAAAAAAAATGAGCATTATTTCTAATATTTACACAAGGAGGAACAGCATGGACTTTTACAAAATGAAAAAAAAAATACAGTACAGGGACTTTTTACAATATCTGCAGTTGATACTTTGAAAGATCCAGCCTTTGGAATTGGAACTCAGAGACACACAAACTTTCTGCTTCCCCTTCCTTCTTCACTCTCCCATCCCTCAATATTCAAAGCCTTTACTCAATAGAAATGATTCATGTAGAACATTGAGATAGAACGAACATGGTTTTTTCTTAGAAAACACACATATTAAATATATCTATATTCAGGACATCCTGTTTTCCTTATGTGAACAGATTTGCACGTGTAAGGCAATTAAAAAAAAAAAAAAAAGACCCTGTAATTAAAATTGAAAACATTAAGATCTGACTGCAGCAGCAGAAGACAATTCCATTATACTTCGTTATGGTTCCCTTCAGTTTCAAAATAACTTTCATGTCCACAATGATGCCAGCTTGCTTCACAGCCATATTGCCCTAGGGGTTAAAAAGGGGATTAAATTTAAACAAAGTATGCTCTAGTATGAGAGAAAAACGCTCACTGTTCAAGTGTTGGTTAAGTTACTCACTATACCGTAGTATTTATTAGAGATCTTTCAGTGTCTAAGTAATGGCTTTAGCCAAATAAGAACTTGCTAAGCATGTGTACTACAGGCAGCCTATATCAGCAACAGAGGATATTTAAAAATATAACCACATTTCTGTTAGCACTTTAAAAAGCATAGCAATATTAGAGCCATGCGAGAAAAAGCTTCATGCCTACGGCAAACAGTAACTTCTCAAGGATGGCTGTAGAGGACCATGGTTTGCAGCAATGCAAGGACAGTGTCTCAGGAGAACTCTTCACTACTCTTGCTGTTTTGATCCCTGATATTTTATGTGGAGCTGCCATATGTGGAGTGTTTGTGATCTGAGTAAGTATAATGGGTAACAAGTCTGCAGCTGTCAGAAGGTAGGATGCAGCACGGATCCCAAGACAACAGGCTAACGCTACTCATCTACCCACAGATTGTTTCCTCTCATAAACAGCTATACTTCAGTGTCTTAGAATCCTTCATTTAGACCTCTGTTCCTTCCCTGGAATACAGCGTGTTATTTGTGCTGATACTGCTGTAAAAATGGGTGTTAAACTGGTTGAGCACAGAGTTGCTGTGGCCCAGGTGGCTAGAAGGCATAGAATTGGACCAGTCTCCCACACCATGACTGGCGATATTAGAGAGCGGAGAGTAGGAATTAAAGCCTACCATATTCTGTCCCATTTTGTCAATGGGTTCAGAGTTGAGTCCCAAAGGCACTGAGCGGCTCCCCGAGTTAGAGCCGTTAACATATGCAGTCATACTGGAGAGGAAGTTACTGAGGCATGGGCCGCTGGAAGACGGAGGTGGAGAGCCTTTCCCAGGGGAATCGTCAGTCCCAGGTGATGAGTTTTCCAAGATATCCTGATGCTCTACAGCTTTGGGGCTGCCACTCAGGGCACTATCCTCTGACTTCTCAGATGTAAGAGTGGCAGCACTAGCCCCAATGTCAGACTTCCTTTTCCTCTTCCTGCGAAAGTTTCCATTGTCAAACATCTTTTCACAGTTTGGGTCCAGAGTCCAGTAATTCCCTTTTCCTGTCGTGGGAGACAAAACCACATTTTTAGTTTAAAAATATGCACACATACAGAAAAGGGGAGTCATCTAGGGCTTTACAATGTTTCTCTCTTTTCACAGAAATAGAACAATTGCATGAGCAAAAAACATATGTATTTTACTCACACAAAAGCAGAAGTCTGTTGGATTCAGAAAAAAGTGTATAGGCTTTGGGCTGTACTCTTCACACAGGTAAGACTACAAGTGGAACGATTGGGAGGGGTTGTTATTTTGTTTTCTCGGTGAGAGAAGGAGGGTTTCAGTATATAGTTGGTCCTCTGAATTTACAGCAGAGTAATCAAATCCCACTCTGGGCTGCTCCTCCAGATTCAGGGGAGTAGGATAGGTTTCTAATGAGATGGAACCAGATCTTTGGCCCTCTGCAGCAGCATAATTGAATGGGTTTTAAATGTTCCCAATGGTTCTTAACAGCTATTGATGGAAAACAATAAATAAAGGAACAATCTGACAGCATATCAGGCAAGGGCTTGGAAACAGAGGTGCGATTCCAGACAAAATGCTGTTTGAAACAAACAAAATAAGAGCAGCCTGCTCTCCTCTTAAGAACTATTGTTGACTTCCTAAAGCTACTGGATTTCTTTGACAAATCTGTGTTTGCCTTATCCCTTTTCCATTAACTCCCAGTTAATTTTGACACAAGTTTTGAATGTGACTTGCTCAGACTGCTCTGGTACTTGCTGAGCCTCTTGCTCAGCACATTGATCAGCTCTCAGGAAGACGCAGAGCAGTAAAGAATCCCCTTCCCTGCAGGGATTTAATAGCAACACTGATTCAGATCTCATCTTTGCATAGTTGCTTTCCAGTTCAGATTTACGAAAATAGAAGACCTACTATGTGTACGTCCTGTACCGAGGCTATTACATCTCTTTACGATGTATTAGGCATTTTTAAATTAATCAAGTTTGACTTGAGGGAGTGGAAAAGAGGGAGAGAGAGCTATACCTGGATCATCTTCATCTCGTGGCACCTTCTTGAAGCAGTCATTGAGAGACAAGTTGTGCCGTATGGAGTTCTGCCAGCCAGCTTTGCTTTTGTTATAAAATGGGAAGTTGTCGGCCACATACTGGTAGATCTGACTGAGAGTCAGCCTCTTTTCAGGTGCTCCATGGATAGCCATGGCAATAAGTGCCGAGTAGGAGTAAGGAGGTCTAACCAACTTCATTAGCTCTTCTTGGGACGGGAGAGGAAGCCAGCCAAGGTCAGTTCCTCCCAAGCCGTGCATGTTAGGCAAGAGCTGTCTTTGCATCCCATAAGACTGAGGAATGAAGGGACTGGCATTGGATCCCGGGAGATAAGGTGGCGGGGTAATGGAAGGTCCATTTAGCCAGAGGTAAGGATTGGGAGTGGTGTTGTAATCCGTCGTCTCAAAGGTGCTCGGTCGCTGTGGACTAGGGATGTTCTGTGGATGGAAAAAGTTCTCGTAGTAGATGCTCATCTCTGGAGGTTCTTGACCAATATTTGGAAATTGTGGGCTGCAGCGTGGTGGAGAGTGCGTTTGTGGATCAAAGGAGCTCATGCTCTAACACAGGCAGCTGATAAGTTATGACACTCCTGTGCTAGTGCTCCTTTCCTGAGACAGGTGCATCACCTGTGCCCTTCCCTACGTACTTATGCACCTGTAAATGTTCCAGCTTGTGCTGCAGGCTCCGCCCCGCAGCCCTGAGTGGCTGCAGATGAGGACGATATCCTTTTTGGAATGCTGGCAGTCCCAGTCAGTCGCTGATGTCACATCAACCAAACGTGAAAGTTACAACTGTTTATCTTCTTAAATGAAGGAATTTTCCACTAATGTGATGCATATAAAGCAAGCCTAAGGTGCCTTGAAGTTAAGACCCCTAATCAGAAATCCTCCGATTTCTACCTTCCACAATGAAGCTTCAGCATTTAGTATTTCTTTCTCTTTAAAGAAAAGCCATTTTTTGTTCCTGCTAGTAACACCTCAGAATGCAAAAACCATTGTCACTCATCAATGAAACAGTAGGCATATATATATATATATATATATACACACACACACACTTGGGAAAAAAAAAGAAAAAAAGAAAAGGTCAGACCTCCTTTTCTTTCTGTAATTCTAATTGCAGTGTTGCTTGTACTTCCCCCTAGGCAATCACAGTACTACAGGCAAATTCTGTAGCTGGTTACTCACGTGAGTAATCTTACTGATATAAATGGAATTATTCCCTAAAGTAAGGATTAATCTTGTGAGAAAAAAATTTCAAGCTTAATCATCAAACCTTTCTTTAGAGCTTAAATTGGTGAACTGAAATAGGAAATCATCATTTGCTGCCTCCTCTTTGCTGCAGGATTGGTGCAGAGAGCTCATAAAAACTCTTAGCAGAATTTCCGAAGAGGAAAGAGGCAGTGTTCAGCACAGCTCTTTTCAGCTCATTTGCAATAACTTCATTTGTATCTGTGCAGACAGAAGTTGAGTCCTTAAAATTAAGTAACAAGGAAAAACCTCTAGCCTTTTTATGACTTGGAAAAAAACTTACTGCTTTGCATGGCGCCCTGCACTTTTGAAGGAGGAAAAAGCAGAGCTGCAATCTCACCAACACCTGCCTCAGAGTGAGGACAGTTCTTAGGGCTGTGTCACTGCAGAACAGACTGCGCTGTAGTTAAAAGCATAGTTGCAGCTCTCTTTAGAAGTGATATTTGCATATTTTTTATGTTTAAAGCACAAATGTACATTTGGAACTTCACTCAGCTTTAATAACCCATGCAGTTAAAAACAGACCTGGTATGACAAGGCCTTTAAGATGGCTCTAGTCCTATAATTTCTGCAGAAGCACAAGTTTTGACCTGTAGATTTGAATTCCTGGCTGTGCTGAAGACTGTTTTGCATTGTCACACGTTTATCAATTCACTTTATCTTCTGTGCTGCAGCACCACCACCATTTCCCCCCTCCCTAAGCATTAGTGATCGACCAATGTCACGTTCATATCGTTGTTGCTTTGAAAGGTACAAAAATCACTTCGCTGGAAATACAACTGAAATATTGAGTACAGAGTGACAAACCCAGCCAATTTGCCAGCTCAGAAATGTGTCTCTGCAGCTGTTATTTAAGAAATACATGCTTTCACTGCATATAAAATCATTTGTACTACAACTATGGACAAACAAGTTGCTATTTTAATTTGAATAACTGTGTGTTCAGAGTTTGTAAACACTAACTAGCCTATGCAGAGACACACATTAAACACACAAAAGTGGAATGTAGTGGGGCTGGCTTATTTTCTAAGTGACAACTGCTGTGCAAAAGGTGACTTGGACAAAAAAAAATGATGATTCATTTTTCAGGAAATAATAACACGAGTACCTCCCTCCTCGTGAAAGCTATCTGAAATCACTTTTTTCTCTGTAAGAATCTGAGTACAAACATGCAAAAAACCGTTGGAGCAACATTGCCTACAGCTTCCTAATTAACTTACTAACATACAGATATATTGCAAAAAGTATATCTGTAGTTCTGCAAATATTAATGTTACAGATATTGCTAATACAAACTCCTCATATTTACAGAAGAGTCGATGTAACAAAACGTTTAAGAAATGCTCAGATGAGTAAAAACAAGAGTCACTTTTACAATGATCTAAGACCCAGAATATAGAATGAAAAGAAAACATAATAAATGTTTGTTCCGCTCAGCACATCGCCTTTTTGACAAAAAAAACCCTGAAAACAAGAAAAACTTGCAAATTTATTACTGCTCGGGGTTCATATATTCCAAGAAGTAAACATTCAGCTAACTGCATCATGAATTTGGATGAGTGGTATCTAAAATACTTATTCCCTGAGGTGCTCTGCACACATAATCACAGTTAAAATACACTGAAGTGGGTGCTGAGTGAATACACACTTTGGAAATATGCCAGGCTTTACAAAGGAAAAAATACTTTACTTCTGCAACCAGAGACTGATGAAGGTTGTAAAACTTCCTGTGCAAATTAATCTTTATGAAGTTTTGGTACAGTGCTCGTTAGCAAGGTCAACCCCTTGCTGTACTCTGCAGCTGCTTGAGAATGCATGTTACTACCAGACGTACCTTGATGTGACATCTGAGTAAAGAATCACACAGAACAAAGTAAAGCAAGGGCTGAGGTGAAGAATGGCAAGTACTGCTTTTGGAGCAATGAAGTACAAGGACAACCACAGGATTCTGCCTGTGGAGCTCTGAAAGAGGGTGCAAAGGTCTGATCCCTCCCTGGCATGTGTGCGCTGGCACAGCCTCTAGCACAGACACGACCCCATCAGCAACGTTTTTCTTCCAACTGACTGTGCCTGACTTACTCTGATCAGAGTATAAACAATGCCACTAAAAATGGTACTTTCTCAGTACTATGGGCACACCTTGAGAATCACTGCAATACATGTTCCTGTTGAGCACCTGAGGTGCAGATGCTCATATGCAAGCAAAAGCCAGCAAAGAAAGAATAATCTTTGCTCAAGCTGTGATTGCTGAGCAGGGCTGGTCAGAACTGGAGTTTATTGAGTCTAGCCAGGAATACTGTCCTGGGGTCCTCACCACTGAGACTTCTGTTCTTGGCAGGGCTGGAAGGAGAAGGTACCGATCCCAGAAGTGGAAAAAAGGAGAAGGAAAACTGGTGAGGCTTCCATATAAAAAGGCTGGGAAACGGTGAGATGCTGACCAAGCTATGCTAATAGATCACGTTTAAGCCTGAAAAACTCTAGAAATAAAATGGAGGCTGGTGCTGGAGTCATGGTTTTGTTATCATTACTTCCAAACATCATAATGCATTGGGTTTGGTGAGGTCTTTGCAGGCAGAATACATATTTTTTTAAACATTTCCTTTTACTACAGGACAGTACTGTACAGCTCACGTCTCTACCATTTGGAACCCTGATCAACCACAGATCGTTGTCAAACCAAAGACTGTTCTCAACTCTTGTGTTAGATAAAGATTTGTTCCTCTCAATTTCTCAAGTGAAGCTCCAAAATCTGTAAGGCTGAGGCTGAACCCCTGCAGAACTGTCCCTCTCCATGGGTGTTCCAGGTCAGCTCCTATGTACCCCTCTACTCCAGCCAACAGTAATATTTCTTCATGCTGATTGCCCTTTTACAAAGGAAAACCGTAATTGTCTGAAATTTTGGGTTATGAAAAGTTCAAACTAATTTAATTAAAACTAGGATTCCTCAACCTTTTCACATATACTCCAAAGTAACCTATACACTCAGTGTTTCTGAAATGCAGTTACTTGGGAGAAGTGCACGCACACCAGCACATGGTAGGAAGCAAAAACACAGGGGGTAAAAGGCAGAGAATAACATGGGGAACTCTCTGTATGCTTTTGTCATATTTTGGCTGAGATTCTCCTAACTGCCTTCTTAACTGGATCTTTTGAAATCATAAAGCAAAATACAGCATGATACCTGCTAGTCTCACAAGCACCTTTAGGTCGTCATGCTGTTTCACAGCATGATAGTTTGATTAATAGAGAACTTAGATCAAAAGCCCCATGCCTGCAGAATGCAAAGTACAACACAGGGCAAAACTACTCCAAGAACTCAAACGGGTTCAAAATTTTGTAGTAGTAACTTCATCCTGGCAAACTTATAACATAGTGCATATCATCTGCTCCTCATATAGCCAACAAAAAGCACTCTGCATCAGGTACTTCAGCTAATTAGTCAGAAATTAGACACACTTGATCCAGATCATGATACATATTTGCCAAATAATCCCATGGTGCAGAGATCTATTTTTAATGAATATGAAGCTTTATGCTGTACTGTTAACATCGTGTATAACCCCAGTCCTGGTGCATTATCACAGTTTAACATCTTGCTGAAGAAAAGTTAATACAAGATATTTATGTGATCACAAAGAAGAGGGAAAAATTTTTTTTTAAAGAGTTCATCTACAACTCAGTATACTAAGCAACCCACCTAGTTTCAAAGAATCCACACACTGAATAAAGAAACAGTTCAGTATTCATCGATAATACATTTTCATATAACGACAAATTATCTGTACTCTTAGTAGTCTAGTTAATTACTTGCAGAAGTCTTCATGTCTTAATCCAATAAACATCTGCCCAGCGTATGCACAGTATAAACCACAGCAGCAGAAGAAATAAGGCACAGCAGGCAAAACCGTGTCACCTCAAGGCCATTACAAAAGCATAGGAAATGTAAAACACAGTATTGCAAAACAAGGCAACAGAACTTTATTTCTAGAAATGCAGGTTGAACATTAAATTAATGGAAAAGGCAATATAATTTGGACCTGTGCCACAGATGCTGCAATGCTAGGATGCCCTTAGACTTTTTAAGTCTTTCAGAACAAAACCACTGTGGTTTTTTAAAGCAACTTTATAACCGACGTTTTAGAAGACTGTAAAACCTCATAAGGGCTAGTAGCTTCTTTCTGACCATGAGAACTATGATAATAAAAGAAGTCATAACTCCTGCTTCGACAAAGGCCTTCCAACATCTTGCCAGCTTATAATATGGTAGAAGGGATTAGGTGTCCCCTGACTCATGTATCAGTCATGACAGGCCATAGGCAGGTAAGAAATCCATAGCCTCCGTTTGGCTGCCAATGGCTCCCATGGGATCTGCTGCATTTCGATACGCAGACATGCTCAGCCCTGCAATGAAGGATACCCCAAGTCTAAACCATACATGGAGAGTTTCTGCAACAAATTTCTCTCATGTTAGAATCTGAGGCATCTCTCAATTATGGGAAATTAGTACAACTATAGACACTTAATTCAACCATACTTGGACATATCAGCTTCTGAACAGCTGAAATGCTTGCCTCTTTCAGATTACCTGCCTATCCTTCTATGCTTGCTGCTAAATGTTTGTTTATACTAGAAACAAATGGTGCTAAAAATCAAATGAGGTGTTGCATGAACATCAATTGTGTTTACCAAAGAAATTAATCCATACACTTTTCTCTTGTGCATTTCAATGAGATGCAGAACAGGATTTATTAAAAAAAAAAAAAAAAGTAGTAACATGCTAATGCTTCTGTTTCAGTCAGATTTCAGCATCAAGGTATTTGCCTGTATGGATAAATCAGCTCCTCCCACTCCACAATTTAAATGGAGATCTCATTGAAAAGACATTTTAGAACCAAGAGTTTTTCAGAAAACACAACTTCCTTCTTTTCAATGTTTTGTTCACAGTGTTCTACACCCTTTGGTACTTGCACAACAAAACACTTGGGGAAAATTAATTAGCAACTAAAACTGATAAGTGAATTGGTGCAAGTAAGTACAGTGAACTACTTTATGGACACACCCAGTCATAAATAAACTTGAGGTTGTTTTAATGTAACCAGGGCTTAAGTGCAGTAAACTAAGATCATCTAACTTGTGAACAGGATGATTTACAGTGTTACTAATCCTTGCTTTTCAGTTGCTCCACTTTGGTTTTCCCGGTATCTGGGTAGACAGATCAATAGTTGGAGTTCTAGTATATGGCAAAGGATTGCAACTACTTATCTCCCCCTAGTGACAATTTTTGAAAATGTACCGATTTAGTCAGGATCTCCCCTAGAGGTAACCTAATCAGTAACAATTTTTAATACTGGCGTGATCACTGGCCCCTTTAGCAATATTATATACACCTGGATTTGTATTTCTGGGATCTGTAAAAATAACTAATCGTATATGGAAACATTTTTAGCTTTTTCATATTAGAATCCTTCCTTTGCTTTGAAATTCTCTGCAGAAATTCTGGTAACTTTAGAGGCTTCTGTCTTTCTTTCAGGTTTGTTTCTTTTGCTCTTTTGTTTTCCAGTACAGACCTCCAATAGTACTGATTTCTCGTCTCGTGAAAGAAGTCTAAATGCGGTTGATAAAAAGGACTACAAATTCAGGCATTGTGCATTAGTACTATTGAGCGTGTCAAAGCATGGCTGAGTGTGTCAAAGCAACTGAAGTCATGTAGTAAAGACTTCACATCGAGTATTAATATTTCTAGAATCCAGGTACCCAACCATAACAAGCCTTATTGTATGATAAAATACAATATTCCTGGCTAAAAGAGCTGCACCTAAAAATCAACTCTATCCAGGGCTGTATTCTTATGTATAATAATATATAAGTATATAAGCAAACATTCTGGGGAAAATCTTCCCTCAAATGATCTGTCAAACATGGAGTTTCTTTAGACTTTTCTAATTACAACAACAGTACAAGATTCCTACTGCTTCCCCTAGATAAGTCTCTTTTTTGGCTGCTGGCCTGCCAATTCAGGGCATAGATACATTAAATGACTGGTTTCTGATCCTCATCACCATACCTGTGCCTTTTGAATCAATCACCACCTAAACTCATTGTAACACCATCAACAGACACCTACCATCAGCAGAACTAATTCAGGTTAATGGGAATGCCTATGAAATGTTAACTGGGAACGAGAGATCACTCACGGCTCTCACATTAACCTGTTCGTGAATGCAAGTTGAATACCCACGTGCATAATGGGGCATATGGAGCAACAACACACACTAATACCCATGAAAAAATCATGAACACAGAAACAGACACTCGCAGCAGCTGTCTAATTCTAGGATCAGCCACACAAAACATCGCTCATGGCACAGTGGAGCTTTCTGCTATCCTGGACAACAAAAACTACACTGAAAAGAGATAAGTCTATCAAAAAACCAATCAGATCAAACTGTCCTCATTTTAAAACCACGATTAAATTTATCTAACATTTTAAAGTTTATTAAATCCATGTCCTACCTGAGGTTTGTTTGCAGAGCAATTATTCGTTTACAGTGTTAATCTTTAGCACACACTGCATCATGATAGCAAATCAGAGGAGAAAATTACAGACTGAGTCAATAAAGAACAACTACTCTCCTCACCCCATGGCAGTAAACATTGCCAATGCTGAAGTCCTTAGACTGAGGTCAGCCCCTAGAATGTTGCTCAATGTTCCCTCTCAAAAGGACCTTGAATGCCTAAGAGCAAGTAGGAACTCAGTTCTGGTAAGGAAATATAAGTAACTATTATAATACTAGTGACTACTCCGAGGCATCCAGGATAGGAGACAGCTGCAAGCTTTTTTTCATAGAAGCTTCCATATTCCTTGGAAAAAAAAAAAAATGATACATGTAAAAAGATGGATATTTCCACCTCCTAAAATTGAGGGAAAGGGTCATTAAATTGTTTATTTTTCCTCCCTCCTCAGAAATGGCATTAAAAAAGGGATAATATAAAGAGAATTGGGCTTTGAATTGGCTAAATTCTCTTGATTTCCACATGAGAAGGATCCTGTGTTTGGCTAAGTTATACCTTTTATTTTCCTACACTCTGGAGAACTGACCTGTACCATTGTTTTAAACAGAATGCCCTTGGTCTAGATGATTCCCATTGATGTTGGCATATATGAAACCAGTCTCTGGGATAAATGTTTCATCTGTTAAATATAAGAGCATTGCACTGAAGCTGGAACAAAAAAAGGTCTTTTGGTCTTTTCATGGGAGTTAAGCTAAAATCCTTTAAATGGAAGAGCAAGTTAGCATAGAGAATTATGTGATTAGATGGCTTTAAACACAACTACTGGACCTAAGCTGACAAACAAAAACCAGATTTAATTACAAACAGAACTACCTTCTTCTGCCCTACCTTGCTATGTTAAGAACATGCTTAACAGCTTTTTTTGTTTAAAAGTGCCCTCATCCCATGATCAGGGTGGAACGGACCTATAGGGAGCTTGACATGCTTTTAGAGATTTAAGTTATATCATTATTTCAAAGATGCTGCTTTTGCTCTTGGGCTGAAATAAATGTCCCTTGATAATCAGCCAGACACGATACAGCTGCTGCAATGCTGGGGCATTAGCAAGCAGCTTTGATTCAGAATCTGTATAGCTGTAAGTACAATAAAATGCATATGGATTTATCCTAGTCCAAGCAGAAATGTATGCTTATTAGTGCAGTCAATGTAAAATCTCATTATGACTCTGGGTATAGATGGTACTGTGTGATTTACCAGCCATCAGTTGTTGAATTGCTGAGAGACTTGATATTCAAACTGATCAAGTCAAATCATCTAAATCCGCTTCATTTTCTCAGCAGTTCCCCCTTCATCATTCCAAAGCTTTTTCTTGCAGGATTCCTTGCACGGACCTTCAACTCACTTTGAATGAGAGAGTCTGCTCCATCATTGCCGCTAGCAATGAAGCAAACAGCAAAACAACCAGACAACGAAAGCTGTGAATATCAAATAGGTTAAAGAGAGCTACTCAATCTCTGAACCCATTTTGTCACTGAAATTTCGGTAACTTTAGTAACATGACACGAAAGCATTAACCTGTTTACCCGTTCCCTGATTTTTTTAAGAGCTGTGAACAAGTGCTTGGCACAGGTTTATTGTTTTTTGCCAGTTCAGGTTAGGAACTGCTCTTCAACCAGTTTTTACAGTAAAACAGCTACTGCCTAAAAACACTGACTAAAATATAGTAGCTGGTGCTAAAAACTCCTCATCACCACTCTGACTACTTGAAGCCCTCCAGACTGAGGAAAATTTTAGGGTGTTATTCCACTACAGCTTCCTTGGATTAGTAATTGTGGGAGAAAACTGCCTCTGCATCTCGAATCTCATATGGAAGGCAGAATAGTTCACCATGTCAATTTTATGAGTTCTGTTCTTCAGAGACCAGGATGATACAAGGTTCCTTCAATTTAAACATGATGAAATTGGACACATTCCAGACTGTCGGAGTCTTGATGTGATGCTTTAGTAACACATCCAGGAAAACCTACTTCCACAGTGTTGTACTGCCTTTAGTTTAACATATTAGTCTGAGTTAATTTTACTTGTTTGTTGTGACCTTCTATCAACAGGCTAGAAAAGGAGAACATTCTTAATTTAAAATCCTGCACTTCTGAAATTATGAAGAAATCCAATCCTTTTCTCTCCTATGCAAGACTGTGGTGTCCCAAGACAGAGTAATAATCCTGCCTTAACGAGTCTTTAAAGTCAGATCAAGGACTTGATGAAATAAATCTGAGAATCAGAGAAAAAGCTAAAAGCCACACCAAACAATATCAACAAGGAAAACGAAAACAGAGATCCAATGATGCCTAATGTGTCTATGGACTCCACGCAGAATAACCAGTATGGCACCCATTACCCCCACTGGGGATTGGAACTAGGTGATCTTTAACGTCTTTTCCAACATAAACCATTCTATAATTCTACTCATGCACGATTTCTATAATCTAATAAAAAAAGATTACAGACTGCATGTGATACAGATAAAAAGTTCAATGTCAAGCAGTACCTGCAACAAATACACAGGTCTATCACACATTAATTCTCAGTTCAAGAACACAATGTGTTCCTAAGGTCTGTAAAATCTTTAATAAAACTCTCCTTCCTGCTCAGAAACTTGATGCTTAGTGACTTATACTCTGAACCCCTTTCTATAGCTCAAATCAGGTAATTTTTATCGAAATAAAAAGAGCATTAAACTCCACCCCCCACCCCCCCCAAAAAAAAAGAGGAAAAAAAAAGTCATAATTTCATAATGAGGACTTAAACAGTATCACTACATGGCACAAACAAGGGCGGGTTGGATACTCAAGTTAGTTAAAGAATACTCCCGAAAAACCTGGTGTAGCGCAATGCAAACATTTGCCGTCTATAGCCAGATCTTGCGCTGCATGGACACAGCAGCTCTCCTGGAGCCAGACCACCCGTACTAACACAGCACTGCAGTCCATGAGAGATAAAGCCCAGGTGCCTGTGTCTAAAACTCAGACATCCAGCTGACTGAACATGCATGGCATGCAGCTGCAGTGCATCTTACGTTGTTGCAGTGTAACAGCTCTCTCTAGGTCAGCACATAAAATCCTGCTGCACGCGCAGTCTTTCCTTCCCCCTGCTAAACAATTATTTATCACAGACTCACACTACCCTGTCACTGTCTTAGTTTCATGCAAGCCAGACTGTTACTGTCCTGACTATTTGAAATGCCTGAGAGAAGTGATACAGAAAGCACATGAAAACATTGTTGTGCCCAGAAATGCTTTTCTGACCTTGCATGGTGAGAGCTGGCAGGGCTGTACAGATGACAAGTGAAGCTGCCCCACTTCATTAATTCCCTGGGACAGCAGCCAAAGCCTGACCCTATCCTGGAGTAAATTTCTGCTCTCCGTGCTTCACCTCAAAGAATATAAACACATAGGTTCTCTGCACCTGAATAGATCTTCCTCTGCATATGTGAACTAAAGGTCCATTTAGCTCGTGACAGAAATGACAGTAATCCATGCTGACTCACATTTTAAACAGATGTTGCCAGATTGCCGTACTTGCACTTCATTATCCCAGAGCACCACTCTTCTTCATGCTATGTTGCTTATTTGGACTAAACGTCAGTATCCTCAGTTTCTGGAAACCTGGGAATGGTTGGAACTTGTCCTCCAAACATCCTTAAAATTCCTGTTCTGGGCAGTAATTTTTTCTTAGTTAATTTTTCTTTTCTGCTCAGAGTTTGTTTACATCATTTCAGGCTTGAAACAGATCTAAAACTGGGCTGGGCAAGAAGAGGACAGTCTGTGATGTGGGACAACTAATAAGATTTTTTGCTGATGTTTGGTAAATTAAGTACGAATCTAAACTCTTCATCAAAAATTATATTGAAAGCTGTGCAAAATGCAAGCATGAATCTTGAACCGGTAGCTAAGAACTCACCACCAAACTTCCTTTGGACATTGTGGTCCTGCCTTCCTGGTTTATAGCCTCTTCCTTCTCTTCTGTTCTTTGTACTTTTTTATTTGGAATCACAGCGCTTAAATTATAATTTTTAACAACAGCTTGAGCTAAAACTGTTTTATTCCACTCTTACATGAAAACACAGTTGCAAGATACAATAAGCAAAAGATAACCTTTAACAGATATCTTCACAAAGAATAATCAGCTGCTAAATCATCCTTCTCTCACTCATTCCTAGCAGAACCAAACCTTTTAAAATACTTTTTATTTTGTGATATCAATATTTCTTCAATCTATCTGCAAATAATATTGAAGCACAGCCTTGGTACCCTCCTCCTTTTTCCCTCGGGTTAGCAAGATGTTAAACATGCACCCCTCAGCCTTTCGCTTTCTCCTGCCCACAGACAACCTACTCTATCAAACTGAGCTTTTTCCTAGAAAAGCCTTGTCCTTCCTCAGACGCAGTATAAAGCTGCTGTGAAAAGCAAATGAAACAAACAGTCTATCAGTGTCCATGCCAACAAACACTATAGTTAGTGTTAAAACTGGACCCATTTTGTTTTGCTGTCTGTGATTATTCCAGTGAAAAGTATTTCTTGGCACACTATTAGTTCTAATGGCAAATATTTCAAACTTCTCCCAGAAAACAATCGCTAATTATTTCTGTAAAAAACAGCTTCACACTGACAACTTGCAAATAGAGTCTAAATTCATTAAATAAATTATTCATGCTGAACGTAAAAGTGTTTATAGGAGTAGTCAGGCTTAGAACAAGCTGAAGATGTCTTTCCATCGATTCATCCACTCAGCAAGGAATAATTTTAACCTCTTTGTCTTTCTCATATCCCTAGAAATGGCAACGAGGCCAGTCTTTGCCGTCCACTACACTATACACGGTCATACTTTATTTAACTAATATAAACCTATATAGGTGCCTGACACATAAAGGGATGAGTAAAGGTGATCAATTATTTGCCTTTTAGAAAACTTTATATTTGCATAACATACTTGCCATTAGCAGTGCTGTCCAGCTTCATGGCAATGAGGAATCATCTTCCAAGTCTTACCTCATGAGTTGGAGAGAAACAGAAAATCAATTTTGAAAGCAGAGACTTGGGTTTATAGAATTCCATTTGCTGTCAGTAAGAAACTAATACCTTATATACGATGATATCTAGAGATTTCCAGGAAAAAGTTTCAAAGCAAATTAATTTTTAACATTTTATTCATGAACAGCAGAAAATGCAGCTTTTGTTTATCATACTGCTGGTTTTAATAGCAATTTGTACATCTGTAAGTGAACTTTTGCACATGTTTTCAACATGATAGGCACTGTTCTGAAAGTAACTCAGGCATATGGTGTCACAGCCATGGACATCACCCTGAGAAAGACTGAGGATCCAGAGCAGTGTGGTGGGAGCAGCAGAGGGATCTGAGGACTGTAAATCCAGCTACAGCCACAGAGTGAATTGTCAGTGGCTGTTATATTTTATGCTGAGCCATCTGTTGCCTTGACTACACTGCCTAGTTTAAAGATAGCTGGAGTGTGCCTGTACAAGCTATGCAAAATGATAACTTCTATGCTCTTTGAAAAGAGCAAGATCCAACTTACATTATCTAGTAAGCCTTGCAGATGGGCTTTTAATACATCTTTCTTCTCAAGAACAAGTTTTGTCACTAGGGAACACACAATGTCCTTTGACCTGTATAACCAGAGGCTCACTGAAATTTTGTTCCATATCCTGGTGGGCACGTCCTGCAGTATTTTCTTCGAATGTTATTCCTATATCTGTATCACAAGTAACTTATCAGTGCCCATGAATATTGTTCATATTGTCTATTGGCCATCTATGGTATCAATGTCTTTCTTTAGAGTAGACAGTGCTTTAAAACAGGATAGATATGTATATATAATTATTTTTGGCTGAGGAGTGGTCTTGTAATGGGATGAATTACAGATCCGTAGATGGAGATTTGAAATGGTGCTCCACAGACTGCTTTCCGTCTTCTAGAACTTTGGAAATGCGCTGCAAAAAAAAAAAAAAAAGAACACAGTGCCATATGTCAAAATAACTACTGTACTGGATTCAGTAATATGCACTAGCTTGTGGCCTTAAGCTGCGGCTAGAGAAAGATGTTGAAGAAATCCTGAATATTTTGAATTAATTTCTCGATCCTGCAAAACAATAAACCTGTATTTAAACCCATCCACATGATTCCAATCATGCTGTGAAGCACTATACAAGTGGATATTTCGCTTTATTCAGTTCTTTCTGAGACTTGGTTTTAAGCTAAAAGAGGGGAGATTCAGGCTGGACACGAGGAAGAAATATTTTACCCTGAGGGTGGTGAGAGCCTGGCCCAGGTTGCCCAGAAAGGTGGTGGATGAACCATCCCTGGAGACATCCCAGGCCAGGCTGGACGGGGCTCTGAGCAACCTGAGCTGGTGCAGATGTCCCTGCTCATGGCAGGGGGGGCACTGGATGAGCTTTAATGGTCCCTTCCAACCCAAACTATTCTATGATTCTATGACATTTTGTCCTTATTTTAGATGCTACTTAGTTTTAAATGTGAGTGGATAAGATCATGCTGAAACGCTGTTACTTCTGGGTCTGAAAAGAACAAGTCTGTGATAAAATGAATATAACTGAAATGCTACAGACTCCAAATTAACAGGTTATTCTTGTTCCTACCAGAAAAATATTATTGTGAACACAACTAAATGCAGATTTTCCTAAATGTTGCTCTATAATCCCTGAAGGCACTACCTATATTTTTTAGAAGACTGCAGAAACTAACGGATGAAAATGAAACCTATTCACCAGAAAAAAAAAAATTTAAAACAACCTTTGTTTTGAAAGATCAGCAGAGTTGACACAAAGCATTAAAAGTGCCATAGAATGCTTATGCAGTATGCACGTCAGTAGCTACCAACATCTGCATTAAATTGCACCCTCCCACTATCTGAAAAAAATAGCAAAAACATAAAACTTTTTAATTAATAGCTGCACTGAATACACATTTTTTTCTTTCCAAAATTACATTAAATTCAATAGTTTTAATTTTGTGACATTTCCACAGGAATCAGTGAAAGGTTTCCTACTTTAAGGGAAGGCAGCATTAATGACGACAGTGTAAGCCAGTATTTACTTTCAAATAAGCACCTCTGACTTCAGAAAGCAACTCACGCTGTACATATTTTCCAAGATATTCCGTCCTTGCCCTACTCTGGGCAGTTAGCACTAGCATCAACGTAATGAAATCGAACGAAAACCAATTGCTTTCCCTCTTTTGCTAATAAATGTTGTCTAAAGCAAATCAGAGAAAAATCAGTAGGTCAAATGAGACCTCTTGTGGTACAGATGCAGAACTGCCCATCTGAGCCTTCCTTTAACACATGCGCGCGCACACACTCCAGGTTGCACGTCCATACTCCTGAAAGCAGAGCCAAAGTTGTGCTTCCCCACAGAGCTTCCATTCGAAAAACAAACAAACAAAACCACCACCATCACCACCACCAAACTCAACAACAACAAAAAGAGAAGAGTTGGACTTATGATCTTACTGTATCTTAAAATAACTTAATTTTCAAAGTATAGATTTTTTTTTTTTCCCAAAGAGGAAACGCTTTCTTTTTTTGCCCCATAAACACACAGAACTTACCATTGTTTTAAATAACTGGTTCACTTTCTTTTTTTTGAAGGTTTTCTTGTCACCGTCTGAGGTGGAAGGAAACACCGGCTGACTCAACCTATGTGATGCAATTGTTTCACCAGGTGCCACAGGGCCGACGGACAGAGTTAATCCTTAGAATAGCAGAATATTGGTTGTACAAAACAAAACCAAGAAAGGAGAGTCAGAGTGTAAGATAAAGCAGAATTCAAAATAATAAATTACAATTACTAGAAAGAAATTAGACATTTTAAATTTAACTATAACCTTAGAATAGAAAAATAAATAATGGGGAAGCACTAAACTTCATTACACTGGAACTGAGTAGTGAAAAAAAAAATGAACCAGTTTGGTCACAGAAGAAAAAACAGATAAATACATGAAAAAGAAGTGGGCCATGACAGTCTGTTGTGCTTAATGTGCCTGATGTCTGCTGCAGGCATCTGGAAAGACGGGGACAATGGGAGGGACAGCAGTAGGGGGTACAGAGTACTGATGCAGGGCACATTTTTTTTGTTTGGCCTGGAAATGAGGTCCACCTTCAGTTACACTTTGCCCTTCTCTATCATGCAACTGTCAGTCTTCCGAGTGGGCGGTTGTGCTACCCTGTTTCCTCTTCCTCTTGCTGTGAGGGAGGCTTGTGAGATCCCTCTCTAATGTCAAAAGCAGAAGTTAAACCCTGCTATGTGGTGACCTTTGGGGATATTTGTCTGGCAAAGTGAAGTACAGAGCAGCTCTTCCTGCTTCAAACGCTGCCCTCAGCTGGGAGGGCGGAGTGCAGAAACCCTTGCTTCTGCAAGTGAGAGCCCACACAGCAAGGAGGGTGGATAAACCTTGTCCTTCTCAAGGCAGGGGGAATGCCCACACTATACAAGGAAGCAAAATTTGGAGCTCCAGAAGTAACACTTTAGCATTTGCATGTTAGCACTACACAGCACAGTGTCACCAAGCACAAGTAGCAGTCCAGCTGCACATGCACAATACACGCTTACATTGTAATCTCTGTCTCAGGGGCACAGAGCCACATAGAGAGAGCTGCCTGCTCTGCTTGGAGCAAACCCTTTATTGCCGTGTTTTCTTAACATAGCCATAAAGAAGTGAGAACTCTCCTCTTACTGTAGGCAGCTTACCTGGGATAGTTGGCATCGAACGACTGACAGAACTCATTTGCTTGAGGACAGATGTTTTCTGAGGCGCCACTACATGTTCTGAGAGGTTGGTGTCACTCATGAACTCGTATTTCCTTGACAGCTGTTTAATTAAAAAGAACAATGCCATTAATGATCAACTGAGATATGAGCAACAAAGACCTAAGCAAAATAACATCTTGTGCAAAGTATAAAAGACAAAAATTAATAAACAAGCTATCATGTCTAACTTGAGTTCTTTATGGGATTGTTTGCTGAGTAAACAATAGCAGAAATTAAACCCAGTAGTATTGGATTCACATTTAATATTATACACTAGCTAAAAACGTGCAACAACTTTGCAGATGGTATATAGTAAAATAAATACTTCTCATTCCACATAGCCGAAATATTACTCTAAAAAAGCTAGTTAGAAGAGATTCTTTAATCTGGAACTGTAGGATGGTATTCCTACCATATCTTTGGAATAATACCACCAGCCAGCTCTGACTGTGATCTGCAATGTAATAAAAGCTTGAAAACATTTTTTCCTATTGCATTAACATAGCCAGCTCAGCTTGACACTGTTCTTCTGAAGTGAAAAAAAATCCTGTAACTCAATATGTAGTGAGATTCCCACAGTCAAGTGTCTGCATTACCTAATTTAATCAAAAGACAAAAATGTTAATTGGTTTTGTATACTAATGCTTTACAGACCATGACTGTGCTTTATCTCTCTTTTTTTTGTATCAGGACATGTAGTGTAAGACAATCATGATTTTCCATAAGTTTCTCCTTTTTTCCCAAAAGAATCTTAGTTTTCTATTGAATTCACTTTGCCTTAGATGATTCCTCCAGAAAGTTTTGATCAAATGACTTAGGCACTCTCCAAGTAATTCAACAATCTTTTATTGCCTAACATTTAATTTAGATAGGACCTGTATATCAGAGGACATTTTTCTTTTTTTTTTTTTTAATTTCTTTTTATATTAAAACCCTCCTTAGAATTAAACTAACCAAAAAAAAGTGCACAATGTAAGTTATATCAGTCATTCTAATGATCTAGCAGTGCAATAACAGCACTCAGATGATCTATGGAGCAAGAGGTGCCAGTGCTTCCAAGCTTCAGTCTGGCACCGTTTAAGGAACACTGTTTGCAATCTTGCAATTTTCTAACAGCTGCACATTCCATAACAAGGTACAAAACGTACAGGGCTCATCACTTCTGCAATAGCCCTGACTGCGAGGAGCTGCCACGAAATGTCAGCACAGTCAATTGCCTCTCCACAGGAAAGCTAGCTTAACCCTCCCAGTATAGTACTCTATTTCAGGCTAAGCAAGCTTCAGAATTTGCAGCTTGAGGGCTATATCATCTGTCATCATAAGCTAGTAAAGATGTTCTGATTTTTCCTTTGATTTCTTTCCTCCTCAGCATCTTGCACGTTTCATTCATGGCAAGGCAGTCAGTCCCTGCATCCTGCATATTTCCCTTTGTGACACCTAGAGTTCTGTGTGATATGTTTTTCTTTTCCTAAGCAAAGAAGTGATGTCCTCTTTTTTTATGGATTATAAAATACTATTCTAACTCAGTAACATACACATTTCATGTCCGAGATAGAAATATCAGGTGCCGTCTTCTCATCAGCAAACACCACACTGCTTCTTTTTGTTCTTTTTTTGGACCTTCTCATCTTGACTTCAGGGTGGGGATTAATTTGCAGAGCAGTCTCCTCTGATTCTGCTTTTACTGGCTTTGGTAGCACTACTTCCAGATCAAAGCTGCAGGAGGAAAAGAAAAAAGTACGAGTTGCTGAGTGATATTTTAAAAGCCACTGGTATTCTGATGTCATTTCCCCATTAAATATAAATGTGGGTCATCCTTTCCTTTGACTTTCTATGCAGCCTTGCAAACTCTTGGCAAAAAAATATACGACGTGCTTCAGCTGGTGACTGTAGATACAAATAAGATGCCTTCAGGAGGTATGACATAGTCTTAAAATGATGCAAAGAATGTAAAATATTAATATGAGTGCAAAACCCTTTTTAAAGATTTGTGCATCAGCTTAAGAACTCCTAAACTAAAGAGAGTTAGAGTTCAAATGGCAAGTTTACACATGATAATGATGGTGCTGAAAGCAAAACATGCTATTTTGGTTGTTGAAAAGAGTGGAACAGAGTATTACTATTTATTCTCATGTTTTAAACACACACTCCTATTTATTTCACCATGTTGGACAACAATGCACATAAGTAGTGATAAAAAAACCCCACCTCCTTCCTTCCTTCTAGTTTTTATAGTTAAAAAATTGGGCTATTTTTAATTTAAAAAAATTAAATTGGCGCTGGCTTTACTCCCTTCTCTGCTGATGTAACTAGCCTATTGGGCATGAAGCTGAAGTTATTTTACAGCAATAATTGTTAAAGCAAGTAGTATGGTGAATTTGTCGACCTGTGCTTCCTAGAAACAAATTAGCATCACGAGACTTAAAAGCAGGTGGATGATTCAGTTGCTTAAGTATCATTGGCTGGTTCCATGGGAGACACGGGGCTGGCAGATCGGCTACAAATCACGTTTCTGTGCTACCCCCTTCTGGAGGGGAGGCTGAAGGGCAGGAAGAGCAGCCCAGGGCATCTCGCATGTGATACTACACATCTTTGTTAGACAACTCAAAAAATGGAATTAACTATTGTTAAACAATGAACTGGCAGTCAAACATGCAGGAATAGAGGGGTGTCTTAAGAAGAAACACTTCCAAGTTAGGGTCATACATTTTCGGACTTTTTACCGTTTAAAACTTCCAAAACTGAACTGCTCAAAAAGGGAGATCGGATATTAAAAGAAAAAAATCACAATCAAACACTGCTCAGCAAGATCAATTTTATCTGTGCCTTGCTTGGGAAGAATTTCTCTGTGCCCAAAGGATAATTTATAAAGTGATCAAAACAATTTGTAGGTGAAAAAGTTAATCAATACAACTATAACTGTTCTCTCAAACTTCAAAGCCTTTGTGTTTCCCAGCACTGCAGTTAAGAAAGCATATTAGGCAAAGCATTTTCAGTTACTACAGTCTTCGCTAAACCCTTCCACCTCCTTACTTATAAGTTTGTAAAGGCTTTTCTCTCCCTCTTCAATTTGCACAGGTGAAAAAGATGCTAATTAAAAGTTGTAGAAAGAGAAAATTGCAAAAAACCCAGATCTTGGTATTTATTTGAAATGCCATTTAAATAATAAAATACTTGTTTCCTGAAAATGAAATGACACTTTTTTCCAGTGAGACTTTAGTATATGTTGTCTATTAAAGTTGAAATACTGTAGCTTTCAGCCTGGAGGAAGAGACAGCTACAGTTAAAAATAGTTTTGGCCTAGTCTGAAGAGACAGTTAGTGGTCTTTATCCTTGAATACCTTTTAAATTTTTTAAAATCTTACAGTTTCATCCCATAAAACTGTTTAAAAACCTGGACTTGAAAGAAAACTGGTATTGTATTTTTCGCCACCAACCTTTCTGAAGCAATTTTGTTTGGAGTGCTGCAGTCTGAATTCATGGAAGTCAGTGAAATCACTGACAACTGACGATAGGATCTGAGCATTGATCTTGGCCGTCCTACTCTCTTGTCATCAAAATCTGGCTGCAGGATGGAAAAGAGAAACATTTGCTATCAAACAACTTTGTGTGACCCTTGTTTCATCCCTTTTCACTAGGTCTTAAAGACAGCAGAGGCGTTTTAACATTTGGCATGAATGAAGTTATTTGCTACCATTAATTACTGTGATTGTTTCTTCCGTCTGGACTGACTTAAAGACATCTTAAACTCAATGACACAGCGAGTAGCTAAATAAACTACAATTGACATAATTAACTTCATTTTGGGAAAAAGAAATTAAAATAAACAGCATCTGCTGATCTTATTTGGAACAGACTTGGGGCACGCCATTAAAGTACTTGCTTGGGCAAATAGATTTAGTTAGTCCTTGCTCCAAGATAGTAATTGTGCTAATACTTTGCTTCTGATGTCATTTTTCACCAAGACTCTGGTGTCTAGCGGGAGACATGGAAACACTTGTAGTTTCAATAATTATTTTCAAGTGTTTTGCAGAGTTTACGTACAAGGAATACACACGCTGCTCATCCTTCGAATGGCCAGAACCGCAGAACTTGTTTTGTTTTGTTTTGTTTTTTCCTTTTAATAGAAGAGCTCAGGCCAGCCACCAAAAATTTTTAAACAGGTTGCTTTTGTTTAAGTGCTGATCTGTAAGAGTGCGGAAGGGTCCAAGCATTAGGCAAGATTGCTAATTGCGGATTACAGCCTCTTTGTTACTGCAGGGATGGTGGCATGAGAGTGAAAATAAGAAAAACATTCTGAGATAAATACATGGAATTTTCATCATATAGCTGTATAACACAGCACAATATCAAAAATTTAGGTTAGAAACTTGCTATTTTTTCCCCTATGACAGAAGAAATAAATTGTCTTATAAAATCATCAATGCTGAAAGTAACAACATAAAATAATTTCCAGAGCAATCCCCAAAGCCAGCCAACAGCATTCCTGCTAGCCTGCACAAGCTCAGATAGACTATTTTATTCAAGAATTGTCTGGAGAGTTTGTGTTGAGAAGTTATCCTTCAATTCCCACGTATTTCACTTTGGTCTCAACTAGTATTTATAGTATTATACACACGGTAGGTTTTGCTTTACAACCCAGCTGGAAGTGGCTAGCACAGGAAGAGACCAATTGCAGATCAAAGCCCTAAACCACTGTGAAAAATTACAAAGAGGAGAAACATGAAAGTTTGTTTTTACTTCCTTAATAAGGCAGAAAAGAATTGCAATTTTAATAGACATAATAAAATACCCAAATCATCCAGAATGAGGAATATTTGATATGTCAGAGAACTGAATCAGCTCTTTGACTATAAAACTCAGGTCCTGCTACCTTCAGATCACAAGAAAACCCACAAACAATGAAAGCTTAGTATATGTTTTTGTTTAGAAGAACAAGTGTATTAAGCAAAGAAAAAGTGCAGGTGAGGTTAAAAGGAGAGCAATACCAATTCTCTGGCCCCATATTGTTTTTCCACTTTAACTTTTAAATGCTTGAAACATTCCTCCATACGGTCGTGGAAAGGACGAAGATTATCAGAAACTCTTCTTTCATGGATTTTAATTCCAGCCCCAAGGAAAGGTATCTTGAAGGGAAAAAAAAAAAAGAAAAAGAAAAAAGTGAGAATATTAAACTGGGTCTGACAACCCCTCTAGCTCCATTTCAAGTACCTGGTAAGTCAACTGCAAAACTCTTACTGTGATCAGCAGACAGATTTGTCAGTTGATCTCGGCTTTTAGCAGCAAGTACAGGATGGAAAGGGCTCTTGAAAAATGGGCTCGCTCAGTACATTCTCGAAGAATGCTGGCTGCCTCATAGGGACTTTTCTCTCTTTTGTGTATTTTAATGTTAATCCCTTATGAAATTAAACACACCATGTGAGAGTTTAAAAAATTCTTAGACCGTTAGTCTACCTGCTTATGAAGGTGCCTGCCACAGTTTACAAGAAAAAGGGTAGGGGTGAAAAATATCCCAGTGGATTCCAGGCAAGTGGTTTCAAGCTCTTTCCAAGCGGATGAATAAGTGACTGGGAAAGGTTTAAATCCATCTACTGAGGACAAATCATGTGATCACTGTAATAATTGCTGCAGCAATTTAATAGGTTGATGCCTGGTTACTGAAGGTGATCTCTTCCTTTCTCCTCAATTTACTCTACAGACATCCTCTGTATGCCCCACATCTCAAGAAAAATTCGGTAAGATAAAGGTTGAATACAAAACAGAACAACTCAAAACACAACCAGAGGCAGCTTGCACTAACCAGTCTGACTGCTCAATTTTACTCCTGTGCTTTTCTTTTTGCTGCTTATCCTTTAGGCTGGGGTCAGTGACAAGTAACCAAAGGGATTAGGATCTCTGATTCTTCCTACTAGAGTTAAAAGAAGGTACATAACAATAGCTTTTAAAAACTAGGCAGGAAAAGTATAGATCCCTGCTCCTTTAAAGGAGAACATCTGATTAGAAGGTTAGGAAAAGGTTATCTGTTCATTAACTATCTCTCTCTGCTTGATTTTCTTAAGAAAACCATCTCCTTTCTCAGAGGGAATAGCTTGCTGGCTTGCCTAAAAAAACCCAATAAATTCTTATAATGAAGCAAATGATAGTAATAGTACATTTCTAACCCCTCTTCCCTACAATGCTTTCCTTGGCTATTATATTGCTACTATCATCTTTGCTGTTATATTAGTGTAACAGCATCCAGTTATAAGCAAATAAAACAAATCTCATCTTCAAAGATAACAACAGCACACTTGGACATGCTGTTTCATAATAAACGTATTCACAAAGAGAAACTTCGTAGTGCTTCTCTTTAAAATATAAAGACATGTTATTACTCTTTAGTCTTTGAGGATCATGATTTATGAGATTTGTGGAACATATTTTAGCTAGCCTTCTGCCAGTGACCTTTTCTAACTGCTTTACCATTGACTTTCAGCTATTTGTCATTAATGTTCGGGGCTTTTTTGTAAAATCCACTTAGATTCCATGGGTTTTTTTTGTGTTCTGACCCTAAAAATATTATTAATAATTGTACACATCGGTCTACTCTTTGACCTGATGATATTTTATGGAAGTTCAACTTGAATATAACTTTTAAAAACACGGTATTAAAGCCCATATATTACAGACAGATCTATCTGTCCTCTTTAGAGGGATTTACAGGGATAGATATAAATTACTACTATATTTCCTAATGCCAGATGGTGTTATGGTCAAATTATACCACTACATCCACTGAGTGTTTCTTGTGGTCAGAAAGCAACCATGTACAAAGCCTGTGGTGGGCAACGACACAGGAGAAAGCTGTAAAGGTTGGTGACTCAAACTAATAATTAAACTGAGATTAATCAACATGAAACAAGAATAAACTTCAAAACATTAAGAAAGTAGTACCGAAAAATGCATTAAAAGTATTTGGAACATTCATTTCAAGGCTGAGAGAGGAATAAATGGTTAATTCTTGCTGTTTCTCATCTACACCATTTCATAACATCCCTCTGGAAAGGCAGATCATATATTATGCCTTGATACAGCAATTACTATGCTCAGTCATATACACAGCAAACTTAAATCATCTACATTTCAGAGGACTGAGCAGTGAGTGGTTTCTTAACAAAGTACCTATGTGCAAAAATTCAAGTCTTTTGTCTCATTCATTTTGCTATATATTGATGGCAATCATTGTTTTTCTTCCCTCCACTGATATAATAAATGCTTAGGTCAATGAAAAGAGCCATTTTCCCTTGAATCTCAGCGAAATGTTTTCTGCTACCACCTCCCATAAGTCCATTTTCCTCTTTGAGGACAAAAGGCTTCCGCAGGTTGGTTGGCTTATCACATGTACATGAAAACTTAAAAAAACCAACCAACCAAAAAAAAGCCCAAACCCCAACCCACCACAAACCAAAAACCAACAACAACAACACACAAAACCGAAACACAAAACCAAAACCTCGGTGCTGCTGCTATAGGCAGAATATTCAGTTTTCCGCTGGAGATATAACTTAAAAATATTTACTAATGGTCTTCCATGTTATTTGTCACACAAAAGACAGGTAGCAGCAATCTTGAAGGGTCGTCGAGCATGAAAATAACTCCTGTGAGCAACTATCATTCCACTAAGGTTTCTAATGAAAACAACAACAAAACAAAAGACAAACAAACAGCAAAAAAAGCCACAAGAAACACAAAACCCCAAACCAAACAAAAGCACAAACAAACAAAATCCAAACAAAAGCAAACCCAACAAAACAACAACAAAAATAAACCACCAGAAACAAACGACAAGAAACAATCACCTCTAGGAAAGTGTTATTTCCCAAGAGAATTTCTGACATTTACAAATGCTTGTTTTCCCAGCAATTCATGAAGTCCTTATGACTTCATCCATGCTCTCACTTCTGTCTCCAGGAATACAACCAGAGTTTCAATTCCTGCCCCTTTTTAACCATAAATGCAACCCACTCTGTGTGGCTGTTGATAAACCACTCCAAGTGAGGTGCTGTACAGAGCACTTCTCTGGCCTATTGCTTTCCCCAGGACAGAAGGTGATACATGGGTAATTCCTCGGGTTCTGGTAGCATTTCAACTAACTCTAAACAGACACCATAATGATGATCCTCCTCAGGAAACGCGATGTGATTTTTGTAATTAAGCCATTTCTCCAGTTTAGGCACAGATTTTAAAAAACTTCAAGGACAGGATCACTTCGATCCCCAGAGGTGTTTTATCAGCCACACCAGACAATAAGGAATTACATTGTTTTGGTGGTGATCTTAGTGTGTTAATAATGAAATAGCTGCTTCCTGTTAGGCACAATAAAATTGAAGGGGTTTAAGCCCTTTTTCCTACTTAAGGGAAACTATTAATATCTAAATAGGGTAATAAATAGCTAGTCCTTTTATAACTATACATACTCTGAAATAGAAGGTTTAGTCTAAGAGAGAATATTTTACTGAGTCCCTTTTCAAAAAAATACTATGAATTCATCACAGAACTAGGCAGGAACTTTGTAACCACTCCCTTGGGGAAACAGTAAAAACCAACAGCAACAACAAAAATATGGAAGTAAAAATGACACAACTATTTAAATGCTACGTTCTTCTGCTAAAAAGGAACAGGAAAAAGGAATAGCTGATGAAGCCTCAGATGACTGCTGTCAGTAAGAGGTTACCTGCCAAGCAATTAGATCTTTGAGTCTATTCAGCTTTTCTTGATCCTCTGGATGGTCTCTGATATATTCTTCTGTAAAGAAAGCCTTAGACAAAAAGAATAATTCAGTCCATCATTTCAACAGGTAGAGAAATCGGTGCTTACTCCATTGACTCCATCTGATGTCCATAACACTGGTCATCAAATAGGAGAGACATACGAACATGCTCTTTAAGGAGATGCTGCTAGTGACACTTCCTTAATGTATCAGTTGAGAACTGAGGTGATCTGATCTTTTTTCGTTAAAAGGTATTCAGTCTTCATCCAATCCTTCTGAATTTGAGACCCCTACTATGAAACCAAATTGTTCTGTTTTATTAATCTTGCACTGAAACTGAAAAGGTGCACATTTGGAGTGTCATGATTTACACTGATAAACGATAATTTTATTCAAGTACTCTATTTACTGGATTAGCCAGTGTTACACAATGTACTGTGGAGTAACCCCACATCCATTTTTATCCAAAATTTTAGTAAGTAATAATTTGGAATTTCAATTTATATGAGTTTTTTAAATTCCTGTTTTCTCTCCTGCCCTGCCTTCACAAGGTGGTCTTCGGGACAAATTTTCTACCGTTCAGTTCCTCAAGACATTCCATTTTACATGTATTGCCAGAACAGTTTTTATTTGGATTCCCATTTTTTAACAACAAAACCTGCTATGCAGAATGGCTGCAGTCACTGAGAAAACCTGATAATGGTTTAATTGATGACCCACATCTAAATACTCCAGACCTACTGTAGGATAAACTTGATTCATTCGCTCCAGACCAAATCTTTTGAAGTGTGAGAGCCTATTTCATGACAAAAGGGGTGTCTCGTCTCACATGTATATGAAAATCCCCGTAAGTGCAATTAATAACAAGCTTCAGTTATTCTGGTTTGCTGGTTTCTGCTTTCAAAGGCAGCTGTGACCAGGATATGAGGATCCCTTAATCAGTGGAGTCAGGGCTTTCATATTCCCAGCCCACATTCCACTGCCGCTTTGAATAAAGGATGCAGGAGGATTATGAAATAATACATTAATATCTGAATATGTTCTTTGTATTGACTTAAAAGCTCTTACCTTCTCGTATTTAGCAAAGCCACCCATAACAGCTGGATCAACAATTCCATTTAGGAGCATAGAAAGTGGATTAATAGGAAGGTTCTCGTCACTCTGGTATTGGTTAATCATCATCAGAATTTTTTCATTCGTTGTGGACATAGTCTCAATAGCATTCTCTAAAGGGCTAATTGTAGTCTATAAGGAAACAAAAGACTTCTAAGGTTTATGAAGAGATAAAAAGGTCTTTTTGGTTTTATAAAATTTCATGTATATGCACAATATTCTTACAGTTCAGCAAAAAAACAGAGGTTTGTTCAATTCTCTTAGGACTTGGACCTGAAGCTACAAATCATATATAAGATATATTGATCCCAGCAGTAGAAAGAGACAACATAAGTAATAATAATTTGGTATGTATAAAAATAAGCAAATAAAAACAGCCTTGTGTGATAAATTTGCAAACTATTTTGTACATGGGGATTCATATAGATACATGTTTTACATGTTCTTATCCCATTAATACATACCTGTGACATGGAGACAACCTCAAACCATCGTAAAATTCCAGGAAGCTTGTATGCTGTAACAAATGATGTTCTCTCAATCCACATAGACTATTAAAAAAACATAGCAAGGAGATAATGATACTTCAGGATTTCAACTTTTATCTTTTCTGCCTTCTGAAATGTCAGAGCGAAAAGAATGTAGATGGAAAACACACACACTTTTGCATAAAAGGACACTGTACAATGAATTGAGCACAGCAATTTGCACAAATCATTTTTCTGATTTCAGATTAGGTCATCTTGAGGCACTAAGCCTGTACAAAGCAGAGAAAAAAGAAAATTACTCTTGAATCTTTTAGTATCTCTTCCTATTTTTGCCCTTACAGATTGAGCGACTGTGACTAAATGAGCTACTCTCACCTCTACCAGATCATAATTCCTCTCTCCATTTTCGAAATGTATTTCTGCAATTAAAAGCAATAATAGCCCTATAACAATGTGCCGGCATTCTTACTTTTTTCCCCCCCTCCTTTCTTTTTACTCTTCAGTACAAGACTAGCTGCTGGTATTTTAAAATACCGCAGTTCATTTAACCTACTGCTCCTTATTTTACCAATATCAGCTCATCTAAACTGCCAGTACTGAGAAACATAATAACGAAGGCAATTAAGATGCATTCCAACTACCCCAATTTCCACCTGTCTGAAGTAAGCATGCATATTATCTACTGTCATCAGCAATTAAAATATTTATAACATAATTTCTGTGAAACTATTTCAAGGTGCATTCATAAACGGTTTCAAAACTCTCCAGTTTGTAAAGGAAGCCAATGTGCATCATGAGTCTTGATAAAATGGTATAAAGCTGGGATGTCAGGGTAGAGTTTACATCTGAAGCATTTAATTTAACAGCAGGTAAGAAGCTCCTTGCATCAAACTGTTGACACTACTGATCAGCACACACAACTGAAATTGTACATTTTTTAAATAAATGGCTTTTCCTTTCAGTCTCCCAAGAGCACAGATTTAGCCATAAAGATTGGATGGCATGGCTTTCATGACAGACTATAAAATATCAGATATCTGTAAAATTAAAACATAGAAATTTACCACATTTTTATGCATGACACTGAAAAATAATTTATGATGTTGCAGATTTCCTAGAATATTTGAACAACGACGTCTGTTTCGCAGCATTACACCATTATGAATGGGAATTAAAATGACACGGGTAGCACTGTAGTCCGTAAAGATTTCAGAGGACTGATGAAAGCAGACAACACACACCTCTCATTGCCAAGCTTGCAGCTGACACAAGTGTTTTAAACTACAAGAGGCAAACCATTTGAGATTTATTTACATGTCATCTTGTTCCATAATGAAAATCTGTACCAGAAAATGTTACTGCTTAACACAAATGTGTTGAGCATACTTAACTACATAATGTTTACCCACAATTGACACAGTGATATATCGAGTAGGAGTAGTGCTGAAATAGAGAAATCTTGCGGTTTGGGTTTTTTTGAACCAGATCCTAAAGTTAGAGTGATCTGAGACTAAGAAAGGATCTAGATTAAAATTCAGTCACAACTACCAGAACTGCCTCCATCACCCTATCATTCATTTACTTACAGCAAATTCATTTTCAGGGTCAACTGATCCTTTTCTGACTGGTCTTGAATAGTGGAACCGTTGCACATTGTTGGACTTATAAAAACTGAAAGATTTAAAAAAAAAACACTATTGTAAAATACAGACATCAGAAATTTATGGTTCTTGTTATCACAGTGAAATATTCAATTTTGAGTCAGGTGAGTTTTTAATTAAAACCAAATGTACTGCTCAGAAACTTACTGAAAGCTCAGGAGACTACTACGTTTTCTATAAATCAGAGTCAACAAACTGTATTTTATATGTATTAAGCTTCAGCTTGTGACTGGGTCTAATTTCCAGGCATAAAAATTCCAGAACTTCCAGATTAATATTAAAACCTACAGATGGAGATGCTGGTCTGCTTTACCATGGCATCCAAAAGGAGTACCTTTTGTTAAAAATAACTGACTGGATAGAGTGGATATATTCTTCTGGACCGAAATACACGTGCTTTTTCATCTATGGCACATGCCAAATCAGTTTAATCACATCTAACAACTCTGCTCACAATGCAGAACAATAGTTATAGAATAAACTAAATATTTGAAGCCACTAATAATCATTCTTGTGATAGGTAAGAAATTATACATAAACACTTGTAGAGGGGGACATCAATATAAAGAATCTATTGCAAATGCATGTTATGGTCTAGTCTACTTAGCTTACGAATCATTCTCAATCACTATGAGGACATATTTTCCACTAAACTCGTAACCACTGCGCCTTTAGCACTGGCTAATTGGAAAGAGCAGAGATTGCACAGTTATGGCTAAGTACAGGGTGTTTCAAAAAGGTGGACCCAATTTAATACACCAACAGCCGGTTTCCTCAAATTGTTGGTACCAACAACAAATGATCCTTGACAGATCAATGCCAACACACCGCTGAAACGCATGCTGCACCACAGCGTGGGTTGGTTCACGGTAACAGAGATAGAGTGATTTCAAATTAGGTCCATCTTTTTGAAACGCCCTATATTTTGCTGTCCAAATGTGGAGGACGCATTGCAAAGCCTTTCTTGCGTTAAAAATGCAGGTGCCTCAGTTTACCTGGAGAAATTTTAACTTAAGATGCCTGTTTTAAACAGTTTTAATTAGGGAGATACAGTCATACCTTGTGCTTTCACCGGGGCCTGACAAGAATAGAGAGAAAATATGGCCTGCCTTAAGTGAAAAGTGCTTGTACTTTTTGCTGTCCTTGAATTACAAACGAACAAATACTATCTTGAAATTTTCCACTCAGGTTTCAGTGATAAGCAACAGTTTTATGGACCTTGTTTGCAATGATATAGATCATAGAACGTTTTGGGTTGGAAGGGACCTCAAAGATCATCTAGTTCCAACTCCCTGCCATGGGCAGGGACCCCTTCCGCTAGACCAGGTTGCTCCAAGCTCTGTCTAACCGGCCCTTGAACACTTCCAGGGATGGGGCATCCACAGCTTCTCTGGGCAGCCTGTGCCCGGGCCTCGCCGCCCTCACAGTGAAGAATTCCTTCCTGATAGCCAATCTAAATCTACCTTCTTTCAGTTTAAAACCATTGCCCACCATTCTGTCACTACAGACCTTGTTAAAAAGTCTCTCTCCATCTTTGTTATAATCCTCCTTTACATATCGATGGATTTAGAGGCAAAAATCTCACAAGTCTGAAGTCAGCCGATATTCCAGTAGGTACTGTAGGCAGTTTTGGCAGCAGCTATTAGAACAGTCCATCGCTTTTCACGTATGTAGTCAGAACACTTAATTACGAGCATGTAATACAGTCATCCTGTTTTGCACTGGGTTAGAAGTTTGGAAATGTTAGCCAATCTGTTCTCAAAATACTTCGGACTATTGGTTTCCTTTATTCCTTGACAAAATCTTGACCTTAGTATCAGTGGAAACAATTCTTCCATCATGGGTTTTGCACTTGGCAAGAAGACATAACAAGATTCTGCTGCACAAGACCCTTCAACTCAACCATCTTCCTAGGGCCGGTCACCTCTGAGACCCCTCTCTCCATCACTGTCTAAGAAGCTCTGGTGAAAATGAAGGAACTTGGACCCACAGCATGGATTCTGCCTCCCCACCCTGTAACCATCCAGTCTTCCTCAAGTGGTACATGTTCTTTCACGAAATTCCTGGGGAATACATAAGACAGTAAACTAAGACAATAAAAGCTCTAAAATTCATTGGCAAATGCCTGAGTTCACAAAATAATGGCTGTCAATTTAGGAATATGGACTGACTTTTACTATATTATTTATTACAGAGACTCTACTTACTTTATAATTTGATCAGGTACTGCCTTATTTTTGAATCTAGGTTGCTCCTCCAGGACTGGTTGCACTGTAAAACACTGGATATCTGAAATTGTGGAAGTTAAGGGCATGTTATTAACTATCAGCATGAAATGTTGTAGGCTGTGGGGGAAAAAAAAATAATAATGTTAAAAAAAGACATATCCTGATGAAAAATCTGCAGGGTTCAGGGTTTCATTTCTGGTGCTTTCTTGGCCAAAAAAAGGAAAAATCTGCCAGCAGTAACCAGTGAATATATATTAATATTAATTTTGAACTGTGTATTTTTTTTATTTACTGAGCTTGAATATCTGTAGCTGAATTTATCACACTGAATCATTCCTTCATTAAATTTTAAAGCCAAGCCAACATACAAAAATATCACCAACATCTGATAACAGTTTCACTATTTAGCTTTAAGTATGCATAATATCATGCATTTCATCTTTGAAACTGGTAATTGAGGAGCCCTTTCACCTGAGACTTCCTTTGTCTATGGAGGTGTTAATTTTTAATCTGAAGACTGTATTTGTAAGTAAATAGGTCATATTCTTACATATTTCAGTATATTTGAAACTCGTGTCCTCTGGTTAGATTCTGTAGCTTTTTGTTAAGTGCATAAGTAGTGCATAGTTGCAAACAAACTTGAGCAAATTCTACTTTAAGAAAGGACTGAAACATATGAGCTTAAAAAAATAAATAACTAGTTAAGACACAAGACAGACTTATGAGAGCCTGGCTCTCAGGCTTAATGTAGAAGAGAAGCCTGTAATACTCTTCAGCCCCAACAGTGGGAAAAGAAAGCAGCATTCCTCTTCACTTTCAGCAGGTTCCTTCAGAACAGACCCAAGAGAGCATGTGAAGTGTTATGATATTAACTTGAAAATTAATAAAGTAAAATCAACACATGAAAAAAAAAGTCTGGTACAATGAGGTGATCTCATATCTGCTCAGCCAGTATTGATTTAAATCAGAACAGGAAGAAAAATATAATGAGTGCAAGCAACTGTTACAATACTTCCAAACAAGAATAATTTAGGGCATTCTAAAAGGTGGTTAACGATGTTTATGAGTTACTCTTCCTAGGAAAATGTCTGAAAGTGACATAAGGCGTATTTATGTTGCCAAGAAATACAGGTAATACCCACGTGCAGTGCCAGTCAGAACAAAGCTCAAGAAAGGCAGGAATGTGAGGTAACAAACAATTTGCTGCCTTAACCTCAGCCAAGGGACAGGGTTTAGTGGTGCACTTGGCAGTGTCAGGTTCATGATTGGACTTGATCTTAGGGGTCTTTTGCAGCCTAAATGATTCTATGAATCTACGATGACTTAACAAGACAGACTTGCTAGAATTGTGAGAAAAACAGGAACATGTTAGGAACGAGCCATAAAAGCCATGCAAGGCATATAAGGAAAACTGCAAACTGAGCTGCTACGTTAATAAATTTCATCCTTTTTAGGAAATGATTGTTCCACATAAGGTCCTGCTAAAAACAAGGTTTCCCCAACCCGCCTTCACTCTGTGGTCTCCCCCATGTTCAAGGATACATTGGCCAGGAGAGTTTTTCACGGCCTTGCCAGGTGCTGAGGTGGTGTTCATCTTCTCTGCGCTGGGAAACTGGCTCAGCAGCTGTGCCTGGAAATCCTCTCTCCTCTCGTATTCCTTCCCACGATAGATGAACACTTTGTTCTGCAAGGAATAAATAGCCGTTTTCTTTGGCTGTAGGATGCTGAGGCAAAAGTTACAGATGCATGTTTGTCAGTACAAAAATGCAATGGACTCTCCAAATTTTGGAATGAGTGTTACTATTTTCTGAATATTAATTAACTATAAAGCAAGACACCCCTTTGACCAAGTGCTGGAATGCAGCACTGACTCTCCCGAGATGATACTCTATGCTGTTAGACTGAATGAACATAAACTGGCATCATCACTGGGGATGCTCCTGCAGAGCAGAATAAAATCAGAATAGAAAATTCCTTTTCTTCTTGACTATCAAGTAAAAGGATTTGCTTTAAAATACATTCTGGGTCCAGTTTTCATGGCTTTCTAATACCAATATATAGGTTTCCTCTGCCTGCTCCTTGTCCATGGTATTATGACACGTCCTTGTTTATAATACAGTCGAACCTCAAATGTACTCATTTGCGGTTCAGTTTGCTTCATTTATCAGGATACTTCTATAATACCAGAAAAAAAAAAAAGTCCATATTTCGTTTGGTGTAATATTAGCATATCTTTTCCCTCTTTTTTCCAACATTTTCAAGGCAAATTTGGTCTTTAAACATGGAAAGAGAGGTCTTTCATTGTCTTTCAAGTATGAGGAAAGCTACCATATTCACTGCAGTATGTAAGAAAAGATTTTTTTTTTCCTACAAGATAACATCAAATATTGAAGTTAGTTTTAGAAGCACATGAAAAGTAAGAATTTAAACAGGTTTACCCTTAGAAATGTGGGGAATCCTTGGCCATAATACCCAACAGCAAAATAGTCTGGTTTAGGTCTCAGAATTTTCATGATGTTTTCGTAGAACTTTGCTTGTTGAATCTGAAAGGAAAACCAACCACAATTACTTGTTTGGCTTTTTCCCATTTATTTTTTGACCTGTACAGTAGTAGTACACTAAGTACTACAGTTATTGGTGAATATGCAAGAGCTATACGTTATCAGCCAGTAAGCTATAGCAGTAACAGTTAGCATGCACATGACGCTGCTGTGGTTCATTAAATATTGTTGACATTTATATGCAAATATAACACATAGCTAAATGTGTATGGCTTCAACTTTAATTATTTGACCTCAGAATCAGGCTTGTCCTTAATGTACTAGCATTAAAAAAAAAAAAAAGGGCAAACACCAAATTCATACTTGGCACTTTAAACACTTAACGGATAGCATTACTGAAAAACTCCTTGCCTCAAATATATGGATCCATACCTCAGAAACTTAAATGGTATTGGCAAAAATATTGTCTCTATATTTTTGTTGATGATAAAAGCAAAACTGATGGTGAGGAAAATAAGCTTTCTTTATACACAAGACTGTTCAAGAACAGCACATTTTGATTCCCATGGTTTCTTTGTTAAAAATCATGCAAGTGTAGAATCTTGGGGTTGGAAATAAAGAAGGCAAGGTATGTGGGGGAGTGGATTCTTTTTAGAGTAATTCAAATTTAATGAAAACAAATAATCAAACATTTCATCGTCTTTTAAATTTTTCCTTCTGGCCTTTGGACCTAGTTCTAATTCCTTGTGATGTATTACTTCCAAGTCCCTGATTAGGACAGAATTCTCTAGGTTTGTCAAGATTCCAGTTCCTAAAACTTAAAGAAAAAATTAAGGGAAAAAAATGCATCCAGGTGCTTTTTCTACCCTAAAGCAGTACAAAGGCCTCAAAAACCTGTTATATTTCTTTTACACATGGCCTTTAAATTGTGCTAAGTGAGCATATGTTTATACCATCTATAGAAATTTCAAAATATCTCAACAAGCAGATGTCTGTGCAACTTTAACAAGCAGTTCTTTATGAATCTCTACCACCGGATTGTTACAATAAAAAATAGCAACTCTTGACAAATGAATTAAGAATCAATTGTAGACAACAAGCTCATAAGTAGCCCTATCGTTTGATAGCTCAAAAGTACTCATTTCTGTGACTGAAATAATTTGAAGACCTGTATATAATCTTACCAGGTTTTGACTTAGTAGTTCATAGTCAAAAACTTCTTTTTCATACTGCTCTGCAAGTTCTTTGCATAGAGATATGGCTTCTTCCCACATCTGCAATGCAACCACATATCAACAAAGTAAATCCAGTACCAACAAATAAGTTTTTTAATGCATCACTGCTTAACTACAGTTTTATTGATTATGCTAACTTTAAATTCCAGTCATATATTAACTGCACATTTGGAATGGAAGACTCAAGGCAATCATAAACTTTAGGAAAGCAGATTAATGTAGAAAATAAAAGTGTTTTATGGTTCATTATAGAAAGGAATAAGTAAAACTACTTTATGTTTACAATAAGATAATAAAAAATCACCTAGCCTTGCAAATAGATTAAAATAGTGAATCACTAAGGTGCATAACATCCAGAATAGAGCAGTGTATGAAGGGACTGCCACTTGCCTCTCTTGAAAACATGCACACTTCATCTCATAAGAAATTCTGAAGCGTACATAATCATAGGTAACCTTGTATGCGACAGCTCTCCTGGTCAGCAAAAAAAAAAAAAAAAAAAATCACCAGGCTTAGACTTAAATTGCCCCTTGTCCAGAGTAGCAGCTTGTTCCTTTCCACACAACTTGATAGCTACCTCTGCAAATGACTGTGAGGAATTACAGAGCTGCATTGGAAAGACAAGGACAGTTCTTCCCATCTGCTATAGGCACTTAATGTGTGCAGCACAGAAGTGGTCTTAAAGCAGATAGAAACTCCCTCTCTTGAGGATATTTCTCAAATTCTGTCAGTCTTCTAATCTATTCAGAATAAAGGAGACAAAGGGGAGTTTCTGAGCGGGATTCTCTACAGATGTGAGGACACAGGAGGTCACACATGTTGTGACCACTTGTACCCGGCGCCACGGACTCCCCAGGCTGGGTAGGTCTGAACGCGACGTTGTGTTCAGCTGCTGCAAACCGGCTCTGGTCTGTCTGGGGAGAACCCAAACGCCACAAGTCAGGAGGACTTGAATATTGCAATAGAGTGGGTGGGGACTGCCACACCGCAGTTCCTTCAGATGCCAACAAAAAGCCCTGAGATTATAAATAGCACTGCGTTTTCCTGCACAGTGCTGAACGACCAGAAACTTTCTGTCCTCTGAATTACAGAAGGGACTTTGGTGAGGGAGTTTTACCTTTCTTTTGCAAGAGGCAGTAACGAATTGCCTTCCCCCTTCATACCTTTGGCTGCAGCTAACAAGACATAATGACTTAAAGGCCTTATTGGGTCATAAGATTCGTCACCCAGCACTGCAGATTTTTTCCCTGCTTTCTAGGCTTTTGCTTTATTTCCAAAAATCTCAGCTCTGTCATTCTATTGACAGGCAATTTTATTAACAGATTTTTTTAAAGCTGAGCTAAACCCAGGTACTGAACATTGAACTACTACATTTGGAGTTTGGGATCCAATTCTCAGACTTCTCTGAAACAAATATGTCCATTTTGAATTTTATTTTTTGGGGGGGTGGGGAAGATAATGACCAAATGGCTCAGAAATGCAATCTGTATAGCCCGTATTTTTTTCCTACTAAAGGAAAGTACATTCAATGATTTTTATTATTTTATTACCGCCTGACAGAGAAGCTTGTGACCAGTATAAACATTAGCTCTCTTTATTTGTGAATGTGGTTATTGCAAAAATATGCTCACATAGAACAGATATCCTCTGTGAATAAGCCTTCAGGACACAATTTTTACTTGACCCACATTTCAAAGAGGATTTCCTACACAAACTTCTTATACAGATCTTATTCATTTAATACTGCTATACAAAGTAACAGTAAAAAGAGCTGTGGCATGGGGAAGAACTCTACAGACCTACCTTTCCTTTATCAAAGTATTCTATGATCTTCTCATACAAATTCTCTTTCAAGTGTCGATAGGTCTGTGAACACTGGAACTCTGTTGACATGACCTGGGGCACACACTGTTCATCTGACCACTGAGAACAACACCACATAAAAAACCCAGATGAAAAAGTTGTTTTTGCTACAGTATTTAGTTTCACCATTATGTGGCTTTTAATCACCTACTGAAAATACAGTTTCAACAATTATAGTTAAATTTGTATGACCTACTGCAGTAAATCAGAAAGTAAGACAATCACTTTTTAATTTACAAATTTGAAAATCTCAAAAGCTTATTTATGTATTGAGTTCAGAAATTCTAACCTTCAAGAGCCACGTATGGAGAAGAAGGGTATATGCTGCTTCAGTGTAGTTCTCACAATCTAAATGAAGGTCTCGCAGCTTATACAAATACCTTTTAGAGGAGAGAACAAGAATTAGACCAGATATTGACATGACTGGAATATTAAGTGTTAAAAAAGTCCTAGAAAAACTCTGTAATGTAGACTTCATAGATGTCATGCAGTCACTAGCCAAAGAGTCTTTAAGGACACACTGGAAGGGGTTAAAGCTCTGTGCTCTTGTTCAGACTTCTCTGTGTTTTCTTTGCTGAGATATTGTGCACAAAAGGAGGAGAAAGAGCCAAACTCCTCCTGTGAGCTGCTGCCAGCTGCACCTCTGAGAGGAAGAACCAGACTCAAGCTCTGAGTCAGACCTCCGAGCCGTTATTCCCAGCTGTTACTCATGATACCTTCCTTTCTCTGCAGCACTTTTCATTCAATTGCATGTAAACACGTTCCATATAAATAGACGTAAGCACAACAGATAACACAAGGTAAAGCAGAAACTGGAAAACACCAGCCTAGAAAGACAGAGCAAGTCCCTGTACAACTGGGAAGGTGGGAAGGGCAGAAGAATTTTTCTACGTGAGACGTTGCCAGTGTTCTTGATCCCTGGGGCAGCTTTACTGCTACCGGCACAACCAGTGCCCATCATGTGGCTCAAGACAGGTTTTCCAGCAGCCAGAAAGAAAAAACGCATCCTACCCTGACACACATCAGGCGTTTGGACACGGGAACTCTGACACCTTGCTGCATGACGTTAACATCCCAGTTGCCAGTCCAACTGGAAACGTGTCCCCCATGCAATGCCCCCAGAGGGAGCGCTGTTTCTCCCTGGCCCCTCCAGCTCACAGCTCCTGATCCAGCTCTGCATTGCCTTCAGGGCTCAGCACTGCACTGACCGAGGTGCAGGTGGTTCTGCGGGTGTTGCAGAATGAGAGGCAGCAAACAGCAAGCTTTTGAACAGCAAGATTTGCTCCAGCTCATATGCAAAACTGTTGGAGACAGTAAGAGGCCCTGTCACATCTGAAAGAATTTGCCAGTACAGCTATAGCTCTTACAGAAAAACACCTTTCTAGTAATTCTGCACTGCATGTAGTGTTGCATATTTAAAGAGACTTGGCAGACTGCACAATTCTACAAAACTCTAGTGTTTTTTCTACCATTCTAAATTTATGACACACCCTCCCTCAAACCTCAAATCTAGCTGTATTTTCTTTCTTTAAAACAATAGATAATGAATGTTGAGTGATCAACTAAAAGCTGATCCTTTGAGGAAAAAAAGTGCTGCTGCTGAATACATATGATTGATTCCAAATCGCTGAAGGTTAAGCAAACAATGGAGTAAGAATGTAAACAATGCCAGGGCTACAACAGCATCACTGTGGACAGTAAGCTAACATTAACTAACAGATATTCAAGTACAATAATAAAACCAAAATACATAAGAAAATATTATCCCCCTCTCCAAAACAGATCTGACAGAACAACTGCCATACCTGATATACATCTCTTCACGGTTAATGTCCTTGTAGAAATTCTAGGGACACAAACATTTAAAAGTTATCTCCTAATGTCTTTTATTAAAACACAAGAAAAAAAAAATATGCTGAGATTTTGCTTTTCTTGCTAGCTGGACAGCACAAGAAATATTCTTTACAGACTACCTTAAGTTTAAACCTGGCGTTACTGCTTCAATTAATATTTTAATTATTTATTAGTATGTGTTATTATTATTCTACATGGATATAGTTCTCCTAGCTCACTAAGGAAATCATTAGTGAAAGTTTTTCTGTTGGAGAAGAGGAAAACATGATTATTCCAATACATTAACATGCATTAACATAAACTACATGATTTGGTACACTTGATGGCCAGAAAAGCAGGTGGTATTTATTGAGGTTGATATGTAACACTGCTGTGCAAAACCTCTGAAGGGGCTAATTCCAGGAATAAAGCTCATTTTTGTCACCGTAACACTTCTGCAGGTATATGAGTTACAGGCTGTGCAAAATGTATGACGAGAATTGTCTCCTGAAGAGCTGCAGAAATTTATACCACATGGCACAGCGATTACTGAGGAGCAGAGTATGTGATTACAACACATATTAATCATGTTCTCTTTCCAGCCTTCAAAGTTGATGAAAGTTCCTCTTCAGCTTAGAGTAATCTCTAGATGAGATATGCTCATTACAAAATTGGAAGAGAAAAAAAGACAGGGTGGCCTAGAACCAGATCAGAGTCTCAAATCTTGGCAACGTACTGCAAGCGTAACTTGCAGATTTCTTTCCCAGATTTAAAACCCCTAGTTGTTGAGTTGCTAAAGCAGCAAGTGGGTCAGTTCTTCATGCAAAACTTGACTCTGGCAAAAGCCCACTGGTAGGTTAAGCCTATCAAAAGGTAAAGGCACGTGACCGATAGAGTTCCTTATTTACGCACAGAATCAAAGTGGAAAACATAAAACCAAAAGCACTGACCTGAGTGGACGTTGCTTTCAGGTTTGTGCATATATCCATGCAAACAGATACAAAAATCTCTTGCCTCAGAGTTTAAATCACTACTGAGCATTGTCGACCACTCCTGTCCCCAGGAAGATTTACCTTCATCTTCAGTAAATGGATTCTGAAGTTCTTCCCAATTCTCACACAAGGATCACAAGCAAGAACATACCAGTAAGTTGACAGTGCAGCTCATGCGATTGTCCTTGCTTTCATCATTCATCACCGTTCGGTAATCCAGCAGTTTCTCCAAGAGGCCTTTAACCAGGCTGACAAAACCTTCAACCAAGGTACAAATGCCGGGATACTGACATGCGCATTCTGTAAGACTGCAAAGATGAGAAAATGTTTTTACAATACTGTGAAAAGTGGTGGTCCAGCAACTGAAAAACTGTTTGGATCTGAAGGGAAATACTGAATTGGGGCTAAAGCAACTGCAGAACGCACTGGAAATTCCCTTTGTGGGCTAGTAGTTTAGGTATCTAGAAGACAGATAGGATATATATCAAAAGGATAAACATTAAATGTTTACTTTTCCTGTCTGAAAATTACTTAAAATTCAAGGGTATACCCACAACTTCAGAAGGGAGCAACCTGCACCTGTGATATGACAAACTCAAGTCTTTGGAACGCCACACTATTGCAATAAACATTACACCTTCCTTTCCTCTATTGCTGTACAACATAAAATGCAATAATTATTTCCTTCTCTTCATACAGTTACGTGCGAGTAGAAAGCTCAAACTAACATAAATTTTCAGTCAAAAAAGACATTCATGAACAAGATCTCACCAGAACAATTTGCTCTTGAGAAATAAGCAAAAACGAACAAACTTTCTGCAGATTGAAAAAGCAGTTATTTTTCTTCTGACAAAAATATAGAAAAGTGAGTTTTATACATCGTCATCAGATTCCAATCTACATTAACAAAAGATTAGCATATGTTGTTTCTATAAAGCACTGAAGCGATTTAGGAGTAGGTATTTCACGTTACTATCATAGCTTCGTTTTCAAAGTTTGACTGTTGAAACATTATAAAGTGATTACCAGCATCTCATTAAGGATTATTTTCTTTCTTTGGTTAAGAACTTCTCCTTAGCATTCTGGTTTTGCATTGGGATTCCATCTGACAAACCACATTTTTTTGTATACGTTGACCAAAACACAAGCTTTTGCTAGGTCTCAGCCAGGATACAGTACAGAACTCCAGTCACTGAAGACAGACGAACTGGAGTACACATAGATGAGAACTACAACATGAACAGGAGAGAGGAAGACCCGTGTCATGGGGGAAGATTTAAAAAGTAGTCTTCCTGAGCTTTATACAATAATCCAAATAAAAAGTACTCCTAAAACTTTAGATTTTTTTTTTTTCCCCCCCGGGAGGAAGCAAGAAAGTTCTGAATTTTTAAATAGAGTTTGCAAAAAATAGAAGTTTTAGAATATAAAAATATTTTCAATAAAGCTTGAGAAAACAACTGCATCACACAGGCCACTGCGATGATGGGGAACTGGAAAGCTTCCAAACGCTCTTTTCTGTTCTGCCTACATCAGTAACTAAAACATGCCAGAACTCCTGAGCCGGAGGACGAGCGGCACAGCTTGGGTGTGGAGAAGTTCCCAGCAACCAGCCAGTGGGGTAAGTGGTGACTACAGAGGGGAGCAGCAGCACGCAAGACACTCACTGACTGCTGCTCAATATCTGCTTTCAGGTGGCAACTGGAACTCTGCAGAAACGTGGACAGTTACAGGAAATGAGTTGATGAAAATATGACCATATGAACAAGTCTGGAGCCCAGTTTAACTGGGTCTCTATCTAGTTGGAACAGGGAGTTGGGGATAGAGGCTTGAAATCCCTGCTTTGAAAGGTGTGAAGTAGGAAGATTTACTAACAAACAAACGCAAGCCCAGAAGAGAACAGGGTCCTGCCGCAGACAAATCACCAGCTTCTGCTTCAGCTGTCCCTCTACAGGCGTAATTAAACAGCTTCAAGGATGGAACAAAAAATCTTATCTGGAAATAATATGAAGTGACATCCTTAGAAATGTGGCCCCCTTGAACTTGAAGTCTTGTAGAACACGGCAGAGTATCAAGGGGGAAAAAACAGATATGTCAAAGAAAGGAGGATACCTTGGAAAGGCAGGAAGATCAAACGCTATATAGAATGATGAGACTATTTAACTGCCACTGCTGAAAGGTGGGGTTTAACTTGATGGGTACCAGTTCTCCAGAAAAATATTTGAATGCAAGAGTAAACTGTGAACAAGACAAGCAAACAATGTCACACGGCTCAGAAAAAGTAAACTTGAAAGAGTCTCATACATGAGATCCGAAGGAAGCTTTTCTCTTCGCATTGATGAAGTCTCAGCTTGAATACTCTCTCCAGCTTTAAGGCAACATAGTATTTCAAAATAGATGTAGACATTGTAGCAATGTCCAGAAAACATTGCATGTGATAAACTGAAATATTGGGTTGTTCCCCCTTAAGAGAAGACTGAAGGAAACTTGACAGCAACTTTCAAATTTGTCAAAAGCTGCGGCAAAGAGAAACAGAATAGATGATTCTTTATGTCCCCTGTGGGTAAAACAAGCAATAATTGGCTTAAACTGAGGCAAGGCAGATTTAGTATGGATATTTGGAAAAAAACCTTACTAGCAGCAAGGAAAGTTTAGCACTGCAATAAACGTCTACTGTGTCAGCCAAATCCCCAGTATTGGAGATGATGAATTGTAGCAACAGTTCAGCCAGGCTTAGCGGCCCAGGCTTGGCAGCAGTGTGATTAGGAAATCTCTGTACTTGCAAGGCCTCGTTGTGGTCATACCAAAAGCCAGTCTGAGCACCTCTGCAGCACCTCTTCAGGTCTACTGAAACAGTATGCTATTTCCAGTCCCTTCATAAAAACAGCTGTGAAGATTCTATTTTATTTTTAAGCGAGGTTACTGACTTGAGAAGTGGGAATAATAAGATAATGACACATCCTCTGGGCATTTATTCTCATGCGCTACTTACATGGACTCAAACAGCTGCATGTAGTGTTCATCCCCTCGCCCGCCTTCCACCTCATGGTCCAACTTCAAAATTATTTCATTTTCAAACTAATAAAGAAAGAAAAATCAAACCACTGAGCTGATATGCAGAGGTCAAACACATTTCAATATGGCATCAAAAGAATATCTTTGTAAAGTTATATCACGTATTTCCCAGGGTTCAATGCTTGAATATATTCCAGTGAATAATGCACATCTGACTATCTCCAGATACCTGTTCCTCAGTACAAACTGATAAAATAACCTGAGGAAACAGGCTTAACAGTGTCTTTGTTATGGGTTTTCATAGAACATCTCTAATTTGAAATGCAGGATTTCAGAGTAAATAGAATCTCTTTCACCCAGATAAAATATGAACAATCCTACAGTATTCAATAGCTTATTTCTTAGTCCTACGGTCTGCAATTGCTATTTGTTAGGTCTATCTAGACCTAATTAGGAAACAGTGGCATATAAACAAAGACAGCAAACAAGCTATTTTTGTAGTTAAACACATTTTTTTCCCCTCTACTGCATCATTTCTTCGGTTTTACTTTACAGTTAGGACACCACATCATTTGGAGCCATTAGCAGCCTTATTTCCCTACTTGTAAGGTCCAAAAGTACTTTGTTCCCCTCTCTGAATGGAAAACTAATCTCCGCAGCCTGTGTGCATACAAAGAGAGAAAAGCTGTTGATATTTCTCCACTGGTCACATCTTGTCAGCTGTCACTAATCAGCCAACTCTTAAAACTCCAAGGCTTCCAGGTCTCCTTTTCTTCTGAACTGAGCTTACAGAGCAGCACTGCACCCCAGGCTGCAGAGTCACCCCGGAAACTCCAACTTAACCACTGGGCCCAGTCATTCCCATCATGACTTTCTCAAACCTGGGTATCCAAAGATGTCATCTATACTGTTTACTTGCTGTTCCTGGTACACCCTGTAACAATCTCTCATATACGGTTCAGGTAGTTTTACATAATTAAGCAAAGGCGCAATGTCTCATGACATTCAGAAAAAGATAAAGCCTATTTTCAAAGTTTGTCGCACTGGTAAAGAAAAAGTTAGCTAAGAAACTAATGCTAAACTGAAAAATTTTTGTTACAAACAGGCACGCAAATGATCAGTGACAAGAGCTTGACATCTTTAAAGTGTAATAAACTCCAGCAACATCTCTGTAGAATTTCTAGGTAATATACCATAGTAATATACAATTACTTCTTAAGGAAATGGAAGTACTTGTTGAATTATATTTTAACCCAGTATTTTGCAGGATCATTATATGAAGCCTTAATTATATGAAGCCTCTTTAAATATTATTGTGTTGTTGCAATATAAATATACAAATGTAATTTGTCATTTCAAAGCCTTTACAATACATTACATACAGGCAACGACTTTGTAATTTTAAAGGGTTAATCCAATCCAACATGTTTAGATCAGAATTTTTAATTAGTTTCCATATATTATGCAGGTGCATTCAGGTCTGGGAAATTAAAACCGTGGAAACTATAATACATGCATATGATTTGGTTTTCTTCCTCCCTTTCCAAGCACCTTAAGGCATTAAGATTTGCATGTTCTATAAATGTTCTCAAATAGTTGATACTTATGTATCACACTTGCAAAAGGAATACAAGAAACTATTTTTTTCCCTCACTATAAAATGAAAATTGCCAGTGGAAAATTAAAAAAAAAAAAAAAAAGGAGCTTAAGTCAGTTGGAAATGTACTGAGAGGGTTGCAAGGAAAATATACTCCTTTTAATATTATGCAGAATATTAATTTTTGTACAAAATTACCGGGTGTAGTAGCCTATTGTCCTTCAGATGTGATTGGGAACCAAAAAAAAGAAGCTCAAATAATGAAGCATTTTAAAATAACTTAACTGATATATTAATCTTGGAAAACAGAAGACTAATTAAAATTAATGTAATGTGAAAATAATGCATGGCAGAAAATAATGGAATTCAATAAGCTTAGCAGAAATAAATATTAAAATGTTGCAGATTTTGAGATGTTAAAAACAAACCCACTAAACAGCAGCCAGGCCATTAGCATAATTTTTCCCAAGCTACAAATATGCTGATGTGAAGAAGCAGGTATCGTTTTGCAGCTGTAGGTTGGAAGTTCAGCACAAGCAGGAGCCCAGCAGCAATGGGAATCCTGTCCAGGCAGAGCCATCCTTCCCTTAGCCAGTGTCTGCCGTGACTGCCGGGTCAACGCTTCTGCTCCCTGTTACCTACATCGGTTTGATCTTGTTCTGTGCTCAGCCCTTCCTGAATTCCTTCTTTGCTTCTAAGCCTCTTGCCTGGTAATATTCTTTGATTCTTCATTCTTTAATGTCTCTTTTGACTTGTTGTATGAAAACTCTAGAATTTATAAAAGCATTCCAAGGTTGATCAGCTGGATTCCTAGTTTGGGCTTTCAGCACTGCTGGAAGCTGGGACAAACCCATTCACTAGGTTGCCATTGCCTTTGGGTCTGCCCTGGGAAAGGGAGCGTGACACATGAATCTCAAAGTCTTAGTGCAGCTGGAGTCATTCTTTGTTCTCATCTAACTTACTGTATCATGTTCAGATATCATCATATGAGAAAACAACTTGATACACATTTGTAAAGAATCTGCATAGCTAGAGAATGACAAGGTTTTAAGGCCAACACTTTTTTAAACCTTTCTAATGCGGCTGTCAATGCCTTCTTCATGCAGTCACAACATGTCGCAATCCCCTCACCCCAAGATTTCTACTAAAATCTTTGAGTAAAATTTATATCTATAGATATTTACATAAAAATATATATATTCATAAATATGTATATACATATATACTGGATATTTCATTGTTACATAGAGCACAGGGAGGCAGCAGAAAGGCAAGACTGCTTGTTTATATTGTGTGTTTATTGCCCTATGAAGCAACCACAGACATACTAAAAGTGAAAGACCGCTCATGCCCCACGAGTAAACACACATGCTAGCGAGAGAAGCATGCATAGGAGCACAAATAGGAGACATTCGAGAGAAGCAGGAAGCAAGTCTAAAAGAGACTTTTCCAGTTGCTAAAGTAAAATTTGTGTCCCAGTAAGACGGAGCTTCGGATAAAAGAAACCTTGGCATAGTATTTTCAAGAAGAGGTGGGAAAGATCTACCACCAGGTTCTAGACAAGCCATTATCACAACCAGAGGCACAGAGAAAGCATTAGAAAACTAGAGGATCTTCATTAAAATAATGCTCTATTGCTTACACAGATATAATTATTAAAAGCACTGTAAAAATGACCGAGTTTACTACTGTACTAATAGCAAATTTTCATGTTTGTCTTTCACACAAAATTTCACACAATTTTCAGTATAATAATTCTGTCTTCTCCCTGAAGTGATTCTGTGTAATTGAGAGCTTTGGCAGACTGGGATGCAGATCATCCCATCAGGGAACTGGAAGCCTCCCATGGCAGGAAGAGTTACTATAGTATTTTATATGCGGTACTATCAGATAACTGCAATGCAGTTATATCTCGTCATTTAAAAGTTCAGCCCTGAGCTGAAGAAGCCAAGCCCAAAGCTACGTGTAAGAAAATAATTCTTCCCCTTAGAACACCAAGCAGGTCATGCACATCCTTCGGACTACTGTTGTAGACGGTGCAGTTCTTTCAGATGTAGAGAACATGACATTCTAGCTCAAAACGTGTTACTACATGTAATTCCTTTAAGTAGGTCATAATTAAAACCCTCCACCCAGAAAAATTACTCAGCATTTTTCAAGAACAAAGGCCGAGCATCCCCCACTTTTCTCCAGAATGTTTGATGTCCTTCCTTTTTTTCCTGAGATTTAGTTAATAGGACCAGCAAATGTCAAAGATCACTCATCACACAAACAACAAAAACCAGGTGCAGAAAATGAGGCAATACAGATACACTTCTCTTTTCTCCAGAAAGGGAGAGAGCAATTTCAACCATTTCATATTTCTCTGACCAAGTCAAAACAGCAAAACCACAGCTGTAAATGTGAGAAACCAAAATTGTTTGTATGATCATAATGCAGCACCAGATATGCTTCAAACAGAAATATTTAAACACTTCACAGTGGTCAATGTGATACACTAGAAATTGGGTACAAGTTGTGTGCACACTATACAATGGCATAGAGAGGCAATTTCTCCAGCTCAGCACCAGGTACAGCATATTTTAAGATGACAGAGCAGAAAAGCAGTGTTCATGAAAACATGAACAACCCTGGTTTAAACATGTAGAATGGTGAAAATATTCTGCTGCCTGGCTGAAGGGGAAAACTGAGAAAATACATTGCTGTTTATCATCACTGAGATGCCTACATACAAAAGGTCATCGCAGAATGTGAATTTGCAAACCTGTAGAGTACGCACATGAGAAACATTCCTAGCAGTGTAGGACTAACTGCGCAGAACTGAGCAGCATGTAGCCATCCAGTATTTCAACACAAGCTGGCGGTAAAGGCTTCATCTCTGTGGCACAGTGAACAGGCTCTGGGCTGCTCCTCAAAATACTTGATGACTTCAGATCTCCAAGTCTCCACTGAAGAATTACTTCCTGGAATGCTCTCAGAGAAAGCTATAAATTGTTCAGTAGAAACAGCAATCCCATTTCTGATTTGAGCAGAAGGAAAGGACCACCACACTACTACTGTTTCTTAATTATTTTCAATAGGAGTGTCAAATAAGAGGGAACCTTATTTTTTCTTCAGAGGCCACAAAGAATTTTGGTTTGTTAGGAGTACCAGTACTCTGTGATCCAGAACAATTCTTCATCCACTTGCAGGTTTTGCTGCTCTAATATTAGTGCATTCTCTGTAATTAGCTAACACATTACAGAATGCCTGAGGAGCAGTATGTACTACATCAACACCAAGGAATGAAGAGCTATCATTGAACTACCCAGAAACAAACCAAAAAATTACTCTGGCTTGCCCAGGCTAAAAAATAAGTTTCAATGGCTGAGAATTAATTTTTACGTGTATGTATTATAGTATGTATATTAGTGTATATACGTTTATTGGTAACACAGGTACATGACAGTTTCAAGACAGGGCAATATTGAACAAAAGCATCTAATCCAGTCATTTTCTAGAGTTGAAGTCTGTGGACTTACTGCAGTAGGACAGAAATCTGTGAATAGAGAGCAACTCAAGCACCAGTTAAAAATCATCCACCTCTGAAATCCTTCCTAGCACTTATTCAGCATGTAGAGAATTGATTACTTCTCTAAGTAATAATTTCACAGATGCTGGATCTGAACAAAAAAACCCTCTTCCTAAGCATCTTTCCTGCAGTTTCTCAACAAGCTGCAAAAAAGTCAGTTGCTTGCAGCGAAATAAATAAAAAAGCTGGCAGAAATATAGAACCAAGTTTTAATGTGTCTGTGCCCATACTAAGCCCAGGAAAGGATATTTCTTCTCTAACTTAAGAGTGTGCCTAATTGTCATTGGCACCATTTTGGCTTTAAAACCACCTGCTTATCTATCTAATAGATCCAAGAAGTCTCCACATCTCTGGACACACTTCAAGACCAAAGCACAAAACATAGGATCTGCTAATGGGACGATCTCACATCCTTCTGAAATCCTTACACATAATAAAATTTCAAGAACTGAGAGGAAGAAATATGGGTATTTACAGCAATTATGAATCACGTGTGCCAGAGGAGCTTGCTGCAAACACCCGTTTTCACTCATTTAGTAACCTTGTACAGCTGTTAGCTTGGAAAGGTACCAGACTCCAGAGTTTCCCTAAGAATGAACATGTGCCCTCTCACCCGCCAGGAGGTGGGTGAGCCCGAATCACCCCGTCCCCCAGCACTGCTTTCTGCCACAGCCCGACATACTTGGGAAGGAAAGACGCCATAGAAACTTCCCCAGATTGCTTCAGCAATTGGTGGAACCAATGAGAGATGCTAAATTGAAAATACCAAACAAGAACAGAATGAGTTATTTGCACAAAAATATAAATATAGATGAAATAATCTTTCCTAAGCCAAGTTAAATCCTTAACGTAACTTGAATCCATGTTTCTTTCGATATTTTCATTTACTCTGCAAAGAGCTAATTTTTTTTTTTTTTTAAGTCTTTTCTAGCTTTCAGCCCCAGATTATCAGCTAGAACAAATAGTACTAGTTTGCTCGATGATGTTTCTGTCTTTAGGAAGTCTCAAAAAAAAAAAAAGTACAACCGGATCTTTCAAGGAAAGATGGGTTGTCAACCTTTGGAGCATGGGATTCTTTTAACATCATGTGTCCAACACAGAGGCAACTAGATTCCCTTTGTATTAGAAGGAGAAGAGGATGTATTTGCAGGAGTAATTTTATCCACAGATACTGAATGTAAGTTGGATAAATTGCCTTTCCAAGATTCTCAGCTCTCTGAGCTGGTGGACAGATAGAACCTTGATAGCTAAAATTAGTAGATATTAATGGCTTCCTCTCTACATCTTCAATTAGAGTTAAAACTACAAGCTTATACAACGTTTCTTCTGGGTGAATGGAAGTCACGTGTGCAAAGTCAAAGGAAGGATCGTGAAGAAAATGCCCTATTATGCCATATACCTATGTATCCATTCCGTTCCGTTAAATATATCCGTGTAGTATGTAATTCTTGAGATAACTAGAGGTGGAATTTTTTTTACTCTGGGATTAGTTGACCTCCTAGAAATAGCTAAACAAAATAAAATTCCCCCTTAGTGAATTTAAATAACTTTATATCCTTATTGCACGTATATTCTATGCATAAAGCAGGACACAGCCTCCTGAGCTAGCACCAACATCACGCGTGTGTCCACCCAGAGCAGAGCCCTGCCCCACACCAACGTAACAAAATCAATCTTTTTGGTTAAGTCTATTAAATCACATGGAAGGTACCAGACAAGCTCTACTTCCTGTCTTGTTTGCGCATTGTAAAGACATCTCTATGTGTTTTCCCCTCTCTCATTAGAGAGGATTACATTAGAAGTCAATTCTTTATTGTTAAAATTCAGCAAAATTATGTTTTAATCGAATGTCAATCTAGGCTCCTGAGTGCCTAATGCAGTCTTGAAATAACATGTTATCATTCTCAAAATTTTATAATAAACCTTTAAGGAAATATCCTTTATAATACTAAATGCCAATTTGTATTTCAAAATTGTTCACTAGCAAAAGTTGGATTATATGTGTTTATCAAACAATTTTCCATTCATACTCTTTGCCTTTTCTAATTAAGATGTTAACAATTTTAAGTAATAAAACTTAATGTGCCTTTCCTTTAAAATATATCTTTTAAAATACTTACCAGAATTGCCAAACTGACAGATGCAGGTTTAAGAAATTTATCTTAACTACCTCATCCATGGCAAAGGAGAGAATAAACCCCACAATTCTTGGCCACTAAATGATCACAACTTCTATAGCAGAACATTAGAATCCAATGAGACTCAACTGCTCAATTATGAAATAGTTTTAGGGCCATCTGACAAAAATTACCTCTTATTTTTAAGCTGCAGTAAAATGAATGTCCTTGTTCCTCGGCACTGAAAAAATATCACCTGCAACTTACTTATAGTAGCATAAGAAGTGATTGAGGAGTCACCTAAGTGCCTGGTGTCTTCCAGGCTCCTAAGCTGTTGTTCTCGCTAATCGCTCAGTATGACTGATGAGTTTTCAGGATCTTTGGTCTGTGCAGATCTGTGCATCTCTCCCAAGAGATGAAGTATAAGCCAAGAGCAGGAAAACATTTTTAAGACGGCAAATATAGGACTATTAGGACATGGAGGGAACAGATGCACAGAAGCAAAGCGGCTTTTAATCTTGGCCTTGAACCAGAGACTTTGTACTGTGGAATACAGACCAAAATGGAAATTCCATCTGCTCATTTATTCCACACTTAGTCGACACAGAAATGCCCCACATGATTTAAAGTATTTAACATAGCTGGGTATATGAGTGACATAATTATATTTACTTTCCTATGAATGTCTAAGATATGACTCTTTGTTTGCCACTTACCATTACACAGATTGTTCTAAATTAATTATTTGAGTGACTACAAAGCCTGAATCCCCGATTTTAAATGTGCTGGGAAAGGCGTTGTGCAAACACAGAATAAGGGATGTCTGTGCCCAAAGAGCTCGCAGAGAATGGAAAAGCCAGCTGGGAAAGAAACGGACGGACGCTCACTGCCCAGGCAGGCACAGCAAGATTCAGATGACATTCCCAAATGTCCTGTCCCACCACCCCCATTTCTACTCTCTCTATCGAAAATATTTCACACTTGTGATCTAACAATCCTTTTCAAAATTACTGTCAAAAATATTTTAGGAATGTCAGTTCTTCGTAATTGTTATTTTTATCACAATAAATATTTAGGTAAGTCATTGTTTCCTGAGAAATCGGACAATATATAATTAACTATCCACTGTTACTTTTGTCAGATATTCTGTATTAAAAATTGGAAGTTTTGGCTTACAAATATCTAGGTCACAAGGAAGGGGTATCACAAAAAAATTTAGATTAGAATGGAGCCTTAGAGGTCATTTAATTCTACCTCCTACTTAACCGAGGGTTGACTTCAATGTCATTTCTTCTTGCTCAGAACCTTATTCAGAAAAACTTCGAAAATTTTGATAAAGATCCTGGAACCTCCCTGGGCCCCTAATCCAGTGCCCCATTGCTGTCACTGTGACGCAAGTTTTACTAAAGTCTAACTAAATCGCTCTGGAGAGCCTATATTCACTTGCACAAGAGCTCTTCCTTTTGTTCTTCATATTTTTGATATTACTTTCTGTAAGCAGAAAAGCCCACACAACAGATATTCACCAGAAAAAAACTGACCTCATCATATTTTAATGAATTTTCACACAGAGTATTTTTAATTACCTTTTTGAATTCTCCTGTCCTTTGATATTCACAAAGCATCATGTCAAAGAAAATTGGGATTGTGGCTTTTCGTAGTTCAACTTCTGGAATAAGAGTCATTTCCAAGATGGGGCCAACCATCCCCGGAATAAAGCAAATTTTATTCTGGCCTGAAACAGAAATGCAAATTGTGTAGCAGAAATATTTACAAAAGTACTTCATGTCAGATATTTTCCAATGAAACAAGCAATATGCTGTGGATTCGTTTACAATTAAGCTCATTTGCCTACTCACCAAGTTTGTACCACATGTCACGGATGGCAAAGCCAATTAAACGTCTCATATCTCCATATCTAGAAAAAAAGAAAATATGAAAGGTATCTTTATCATCATTTCACTGCAGAATTAAAGACATAACCTGAAATGTATATTTTTGCTTACTTGTTCTGGATCTTGTTGTATTTTGCGTGGGAAAAGTTTTCAAGCTGTAGTGAATCTTGGGTAATGAAAGCCACAGCCAAATGAAAATAGTTGTTCCACAGCTGTAAATTGAATATAAGGAAATGATAATAGTTTTGAGGAATGCAGGAATAATATTAAACTATGCATAATGCTGAATAATTTATGAAACCAAATGATGCAAGCAACATGAGATTTTTATATTATAAAATGATGTTCATCGTTAGTATTATGCAATTAGCAGAAAAGCAAGAAAGATGAATTTTAATAACAACCACTACACATTTGCTCTTAATAACACAGCAGCTGAATAAATATTCCTAAAAAAGGATTCATATGAGATTCATTACCTAACAGCATTAAACCACGAACCCGAGCAGGACTAGGGAAATACATGACATGCCAGAGAATCTGAACAACCTGGAGCTAAAGGCGCCCAGTGTAATTACACTGGATTTGTGAACTACTTCAAAAGGCATCTACCTTCTTCTCTTTGGATTCTAATTCAACAACAATTTGCGTGAAATTCCAATATATTTTGTTAAGAGCTCTCTACCTGAAATGAAGACAAAATACATCCCTAAATAACTGCTATTAGTACTGAGTCATGTACTTGAACTAGGAGAAAATCCCTTATATTTCCAGTGCACAGCCCTTCATTGCTGAAAGCAAATGGCTTGTTCTCCAGCCAGTCCGAAGGGAGCACTTCTCTCATGTGCTAGAGATGAAAAGGGAAAACAGAAACTTCACTGGGAAACACAAATTCAAGGAAGTAAATACTATTTTCAGAAGCTTCTAAGCAGTCAGCAATAGCTTTAGACACTTTTCGAAACGTTGCTGCATCTAAAAATATGTCTGGTAGGTACCAGTGAGACAGTAGAAAGGCAACAGTAAATGTATTTAGTGGGAATGTAAAGGATGGAAACAAAACATAGAACATGATGAACTACAACCCTGTGTTGTGAACCCACACTAAACAGCCTAGAAATATAATGTTGCATCAAAAACTTAAGTGACCCGTGTCCTTTATAACCTGGAAAACTCTCTTGTGCACAAATAACCAGGAAAAATAAATATTAACACACAGAAACACACACTAAAATACAGACATTTCCTATAATAAATAAAATTCTCAAGCGTCCTCTATAACGTGAAGAAGATCCTGCATTTATTTTATCCTCCCTTTGAGGTCCAAGTCCAGCTCTCCTCCCAGACTTGCTTATTTACAAGCCCTTTGGAGGCTGTTTGTGTCTTTAGGTATTGCTGGGCCAGAGTGCCTGTTCCCCAGCACATACCTGGCCTCACGGAGCATTTCCCTGAGACAATTACTCATCTGGTACATATTGCACCACTCAGAGATGCTCCGGATTCACCCAAACCTATCACAGCCTTATTAAAAACTACATTTGAATATAAGCATTAGCGAGGCAGAAGGGTTTTTTTTCCCCCCCTTAATACAAGCATTTAAATTATGTTCATATCTAATTTTTGACACTATATGAATAGTAGATACTAATTCAGACCATTTTTCCCCAGGATAAATGTTATTTATGCCTTCAAAGTCCTGTTTTCCTGCCTTATCAAAGATTTTAACAGATTAATTTGACCAATTTACAGTTCTCAGTCCCTTGAGAAGCTGTATTTATTGATGTGTAGGGAATACACTTTGCACATGTCAATTACACCAGTAAAATGGAAAATTTCTCAAATTGTTCTGGATTATGGGAAAAAAAATGAAGCCTTGTTACTACAGTTAATGGTCTATTTATTCACTTAATCATTTCCCGTTTGGTGCCACCTTTGTCAGAGACCCATCCTAAAGACTCAATATCCTTATTTATAAAACACATTTCATCCTGTGATGGCTGAAAAGGTATGATCCTTTGTATTTCAATAGCATATTCAAGTTTAGGACTCGCAAGCTTTTCAGTACCAAAACTCACATTAAAACCCCGTGAGGCAAAGTAGTCTCTCAAAAATAAAAAATGGCAAAAGCTGACACAAAGGGATTTTAAAAATGCAAATAAATATGCTTCTGAGACCTGTTTAGCTTTCTCTTAGGGCCACAATAACATCTCAAGATGTTTTGTGTTTGAACATGCCGGTTATCCAGGGTGTTGCAGGGCTGAAGTGAAGCAGCAGAGCGACAGGAGACCGAGCGCTCGTGCTCTGCTTTGCACGATGCTCATGCTCTGCAGCGCTGAGCTGTCACACTGAGCACTGGAGACCAGGCCAGAGCTGGGAACTGACCCTTCTCTGTATCAAAGACTCTTTGCAAACTCCTGCGGAGACGCAGGATCTGACAGGCAGCGGCTGAAGGGGCTGAGCGTGGCACTAACCAGCTGTGTTGAGAGGGCTTCACCTCTGCCAACGCTCCTCGACATAAGGGCTAATGACCTTCCAAGAAGCTCTCTCATTCTGGTTTCTTTTTCAGATAACATGAGGTACCTTCCCCCTAGAAAAAGTGACAGCTGCTGGAGTGGAAAATGTGGAAATAATTTAGTAAGACATTTCTAGCCGTCTCACACGGAAGAGATGGATGGTTTTTCAGGGTAGGTACCAGTGTGAACGCGGCTGGCTCCCCCTTCTCACAGCTGTGAAATCAAAGCCTGTTCTGCACTAACCCCTCCCTTTCGCCATGGTTTGCTCTACAGACATCTTTGCTTAATTCTTTTTGATAATGTAGGAGAAACAGGAAGCCTTTTGAATTTCTGACAAAGCATTGCAGGTACTAAATGTACTCTAGCATTTCACAGAACCTACCAGACAGCATGACCCTTTTATTTCTTTTTTTCTTGAAATATTATGGTGAAAGGAAGCTCAGCCCCTTGAGACCAGCATCCATAATACATTTTAGATAGATACTGGGTTCATTACTTTGATTTTGTAGAGAAATTGCACTCACAAACTTTCTGCGTTGTCTGCAGAATTGCAAACTGTATGTAGTTATCACAGCTATTGAGCTAGGTTAGCCAGAAATAACCTTTTTGAATCTTTAAATAACATTTATAAGACATGATCCATTGATTTCCAGGATACGTGACATTCTCAACATGGGATGATTTCGCCTCAGTAATGTTCTCTTTCACGTACTGGAATACAGTTCTTCATCACTTAAAACTAAATATTTTAAAATTAACATCTATTTTTGCTAGATTTGTGAGCCTTTTGAGTACAAACAATTTTAAATAAATGAATAGCAACTTGTGATTTAAATAAATTGCTTAATTGGATCAACCATAGATACTGAAATTTGATCATGACTTCCACGATCCTGGGAAGATAAATTACTTGATGTATCCATATTTTAATTAGAAAGATATCACAAACTTCCCATGTAAATGCTGCTCCAAGGAAATTAATGAAAAATATTAAAATATATATATTTGATAGTGGAGGGGACAGAATATTAACATGCTTTCATTAATCTGCACAGAAAAAAGATAGCACACACGCTACAGCATGCAGCCTTCAAATTTTGAACCAACATTCACGAAAATTGTTTTGCATTGTCTTTTAGAACATAACATTAGAAAAACATAAACTGTCAAACAGAAGAACGAGTGGAATGTGAAGAGTAAAATTTGGAATAACACACCAACTGAGAAACTTTAAAAGTCGAGTAAAGTAAGCATTGCATTCTGTTTAAGCGGAGTTGTGACAAACATAATTTTCAGAGTTACAACTCATTCACAAATTTTGGAAGTTACAAGCACAACATTTAGGGGTTATTCCTGTGGTATGCAGAGTGGTTCACGACAGGTGTTGCATTTTCTTTGAGGTCAAACAGAGAGTGTTAAGCATCTCGAAATAAAGAACTATGAAAATCCTTTGGGACCTCCGCCAAAATTTCTTTGCATTGGTTATGTACTTCAAAAGCACAGAACAAAGGTAGGAATTTTCCAGGTTAATGAAAATAAGTTTATAGAAGCTTTGAAGAAACACAGCACATTATAAACCAACAAAAGTATCTTTTATTCATTTTTAGTCTTCAAAGATTTTCATGTCATAATCACATTCTCTCCCTGGTTTTGCCATATGCTTCTTGTTTAATGATGCAACTTAGGTAAAATACTTGCAAATAGTTTCTACTCCAAATGTCTAGCATGTGTATGTTGGAAAACATGCCCAACCTCTGAAATAAGGCCCTCCCAAATCCCGTAAAAATGAGTTTCATATATGAAAAATTTTACAGAATTTATAACCTCTGTATTGCTTTCCATTCTGAGCAATGAGTCTAAATGCCAAACAAATTTGCAGGTGAACATCAAAAAATTACTTACCCTAAGTCACTCTAGGAAGACCCTGCTATATGTTGGTAGGGGATCAAAGATAAACTTTAAACTCTGAGATCTGGTACTTTTCAAATGCACAATAAAATATGCAATATACAAAAATATAACATTTCTAATATTGTTAATATAGCTGATACAGCTAGCTAAATTTTGTAAGACTTGCATTAACTTCTGCCTCAGCCATCTCCTATGGTTTTATACAATGTCTATCACTATCATACGTATATTTTTGCACAATATAGTGTGTATTTTTCCCTGTATATTGGTACTGCAGTGAGGCTTTTGAGTTGTACAATTCTGTTAGTGATGCTCAAATACATTTCATAACTGCTGAGTCACTAGTGGTGCCTAGTGGGTGCAAGAACTATACGAAAAATGAAAAATCAGAATTTTCTTTTAAATCAGACTGAGATTATAATGGAATGTGGACTATGCCGTCTATAATAAAATTCTGCTGTGGGAATATAAATGATTAATACGACATTATAATTGCTATAACAGTACAGATTTAAAAATATAATCCACCCGAGCGCCCTGTAAAAACCCTGCTAACAGAGAAGGGTGTGAAGGAACAGGAATCGACAGCACCGTATTTTCCAAAATAGAAACCCTACGACAGCTATGCCTGACCACTACAAAATGGCTGCTATTTGTTCACTCTTCCCTGTCCCAAATAAGTCAGGAGCTGCCACCTCCAATCAGAAACATTATAAAAGGAATATTGCACAAAAAACCGTCATTTCGACGAATGAAGTGGCATTCGCAGTGGCAATGGATGGTGACTGCGTCACGGGGCTGACGCGCTCAGGCGCTGAAAGGCAACACTTCCTAGGCGGAGCGCGACCCATCAAACCAAAGCTGCCGGAGCCTTGAGGTGACAGGAACAGAGCGGAACTGCTCTGGGCTGCGAGGCAAAGGTAACGCCTATTAATAGCTAATGACATCAGCTGCTAACAGAGACAATAAAATGTCATACGAGGTCCAAATAGGTTCTATAAAGGTAAACGTGCACACTGAAAAATTTAACTGAAAATTTGAAGTGAGCCATTTAACATTATTATCTTCATTTTACTGTTGATAGAAGACTGGCTTATGTTTCATTCAAGGTATATTAAATCAAAAGGAAAACACCTATGACTTGCAAGTTTAAAAAGAGATTTCCGCTGAAATAAAACCTTCTTTTACAGTTCTGCACTCATACAGATAGGGCAACTGCTGACAGTTAAGCCATCTGGTACGTAGGAAGGTCATTTAATTACTGTATTTCTATATAACAAAGAAAATGTTAATTCGTGTTCGTACGGTTTTTTATTTCATACCTACATGTCTATATCCATATGGACAAATAATACACAGCTGTTAAATTTTTGCTTTCTTGTGAATCAAATAAATGGCAAAGCAATTAGCGGGATGTTCTTCAGTATAAAATAGCAATGGGTGTACAAAGACACTTCTTCTGTGGGGTAAAGGTATTTAGACTGCTTATGGAAAGCCACTTATCCCCTGATTATACTTTCCATAGTTGCAAACCTTCAGTGACATGATTTACACTTCAGTGAACGTCTTCTAGTTGTAGACACAGAACTGAAATGCGGCAGGAAACCTGAGAGGTCGACTGATCCGGCTCCATATCCCAGGGCAAGATCTGCTAAACTGCTTCAGACAGATGTCTGCTGAATCCACTCTGCGCAATCTCTGAGTGAGAAATATTCCCTAGCTTTTCCAGATAGTCTCTTTCAGTACACAACTGTGTTTAGATCTATGCAAGTCAATAACCTATTTCAAATACAGAGACAGGAACAGAATATAAACTGCTAAATATTGGAAGTTTTTTACCTACTCAATAATTGCTGCTGATACTCCAGACTTCTGTGTATTGAAATTTTGTGTTCCAGCTTAATTTCAGTACTGAAGAATGCATGTTAATGTATTATGTATCTTTCCCTGTTGGTACCGTATCCGTTTACAAGCTTAAGAGACCACAAATATAGCGAGCCCTCATTCATCCTTGCTTCACATTTTATTTTTGGTCAATCACTTAATGAAAGTCATTCCCTTCTCTCCCATTAATGATATGCTCTGGAGCATATCAGCCCAATAGTAAATACTCTGTAACAAATGCCTTTTAGCTGTCCTTTCAGTATTGTTCTGGGTTTTGCTGTGTTATGATGTTGGAGAATACCTGCTGTGCAGAACCTCTAACTGGGGCTTGTTTTCCGAGCGTCACTGACGTACAGCGGAACTCAGCCAGCATGTAAACTATGCACACAAATCTCAAAAAAAATCCCAGACAAAACCAGCTCCTCACCCAGCAGGCGTATAGTCTCAGACATCAGGTGACTATTTAACTATCTCTAAGAATAATGATTCTCCACCCAAACAGCAGCTCTGGTGCTTCCTGCCCGACCACTGCAATGACAATCTTGGTGTCAACGCTCTGGAGTTTCAAAAAGGGCTTTACATAAATGGACTCAGTGAACCGAATTATTACATGCTAAAGCAGAAAATTTAACAGCACATCAACGCTGTGCTGTGCATAGTTTTGGTGTTCATCTCTGAGGAACACAACAGCTTCATCATTGATCCCATGGCTTTAAGTTTATGTACAGTTTTAAACTTCAAGATTGTAACCATTGTTCATCTGATACACCATATCCTTTCACAGGTCCTAAATGACACCACTTCGTTCCTTTCTGCGTGAATCACGTAATGAGTAAAAGAGGTCATTTCTTTGGAAACAAGAAAAAGGCCAATAATCCTTTTTCCTCCATTTAACAAGCTTCAACAAAGTAGTGAAAATTTCTTCATTGCTTTCGTCTAGATTTAAAACACCCTTTTTTAGTTGCTCAATTACTTCACAGTCTACTTATTTTGTTTAGTTACGTTGTCTGCTGTAAATTATTGTGTGATCACTCAGTCAAGTGAAAAATCCTCAGGTCTATTTCACTGTGCTTTAAGTCACCCTTTAAAACTTATTTTTTAAATAAAGACTTTTCTTCAACTATTTGTTACCAATGACTTGAAAATACCATCCTACAAACAGTATAAATCATTTGCTCATCTACAAAGAACTTAAGGATGTAACTTTTTTTTTTTAAATTCACCAATATGCATCTCTAATTTCCCCGTCCCAATATATTCTATTTCTATAGTTTAAACTCTCAATCAGGAATATTAAAATATTTGCCGCTGCTGTAGCTTTCAAATTCTTGAGACATTGTTCTCGCTGCATATGCTCAGCAATTTACTGAACTTTACTCATCCCTTTTTCTTTGAAAACAGAAAATCAAGCGTACACATACCCCCGTAAGAGAAGACCAGATTGCCTGAAGGCTGCTGCATGCTACATAACTGACCCTTAAATAAACAGTTCTTGTTTTGCACTTTTTTTAAATGAAAAGCCATTTGTTTCATAGAATCTCTTTATGCAATAATTGAATGAAGTTTTTTAGATCTGTAGTAGTCACTTACGTAACACAGGCATGCAGCATCTTGCAAAAGATTAAACGGAGATGCACAACTGCTGTTCATATCAAGTGAAACAACTAGACATAATTTGTAAAACACACTGAATGAGCCCACTAAAATCTCTGTCAGGTTCAGGAACAGCAGCAGCACATTTCAAGACCATGTTTCTGTTCTGGAATTGGCAAGAAGAGCTGAGGTTGCACCCCGTGGTATGCGGCTGCCTGAATTCTGGTGCTAGGAAGCACATCCCAGATTTCCTGTGGTCGCTGGCTGGCCCAGTGTACGGTCAGCGGGGAACTGCTGGTCACTGTGGCCCCTCCTGCACACTCAGCTCCTCGGGGGTGGCCTTGGGGACCCCGGAGGTTGGGAACACGTGGGGGCTGCCCATGGAAACCACCAGGCCATGTGGTTCTCAGGCTGTCACTTTTAAGAAAACTGGAAGTTATGCTGCTTTCAGATTTTCTCCAAGATGAAAATAACAAAAAGCAAGTTTCAGTCTCAATTCATAATTTTTCTATATGCACACAAATAAAAAATATAGCTACACAGATTCTAAACTGGTTAGAAGTTTTGAATGCATCTCAGTGATGTGGAGCTTCCATCAATTGCGAGTTTTCCTCCACTGATACTTTTGTTGCATTGTAATATTTATTACCAAATAGTTTGAAGTGAATACTAAAGAAATAACATACCAGCGTTTGTTTCCATCTACAGACTTACCATCTGTTTTTTGGCAATGACTGTGTTCCCTCTAGAACATGATGTATTGCTTATTTTCATTAGAACAGATGTTTCTCTAAAACTCCTACATTTGTTTTAGAGACACCTCAAAGAAAACCCAAAGATCTGCTCCCCTTTGAAGGAAACTCTATCTTGAAGTTTTGCTTTAGTTTCTCATCACTATTCTGTATCCAAAAAGCCTAACAATGAATAAATAATAATGGAAGTAAGTTTGATTCAGAGCTTTCTTTTGCAAAGCAGCTGCTAAAAGAAAAGCTACTTTATGATATTAGTCTTAGAGTATCTTAATTGCTAAAATATGAACATACAAGCGCTGCAACAGCTGCTTAAAGGATTGCTTGTTCGTTTATTAGCTAAAAATACTCCAAAACCACTGAGGAAAAACAAATATTAAATCTAAAAAGAGTAACAGCCCCAGAGGCTGAAACTGTAAACGGAACTATTTTATAAAGTACAGAAGTTTCTCATTTACTTTGAGTTCGCCACTGTTCATGTTTGCTTACAGCCAAGATATATTGATATGAAAAGTATATATTGTCTCTCTTTCTGTCATTTGCTTATTTCCTGGTGATGCAGAAAAATTTTCTTGAACCATATCCATGCTATTAGAGAACAATTCAAGTAAGTGCAATCTGCAGGAGAAATTACACCTCCAGGACCAAACTCCAGGACCACAGCCCGAAAGGATTTAAGCTATAACCTCAAAAGACAAAGTTTTTGTTAGAAAAATTAGTTAAAGTTATTCCTCCTTCCACCCCTTACTCTTTGTTCCTGCCCATTATTTAGAGCATTTTAAGAACACTTTGTAATTTAAGGATAATATAGCAATTTCAGGGAAGACACAGGCTATTCTCTTACCATGAAAGGCTCTAGAATAGTT